>NC_143052.1:129980000-134980000 GCF_052426305.1 Pelodiscus sinensis | reverse complement strand
GGAGAAAATTAATTGGGAGAGGAGAAAGATTTGAAAACCTCAGAAAAATGCCGCTCCATTTGCTACCCACGAAAGCTCATGATACAATATATTTGTTAGTCACAAAGCTGCCACAGGACTGCTCATTGTTTTTAGTTACAGGTTCACACGGCACCCCTCTGAGACTTTTCTCCATTTGCTAGTAGGATGCACTGTAAAAGGCAGTAACACTATCTCTCGGCTACTCTGTTCCTAGGGTCTCCCAGCTGCAGCATGGACAAGTGCAGGATATATTGCGGTAGGAGCTCTCAGCTGCTGTGCTCCTAGTGGGAGACATTTTGAGGGATGCTTCGGAATGTGGACTGTACAGGGCTACCAGCTACTGCAGTCTCAGCCTTTCCCAGCACGGAGCTCTGTAAAAAACAGAGCCAGCTGTGGCAAGAAGCTGATACCAAACTACTCTGAATGGAGCTGCTTTGTACTGTTAATAGCTTGGCAGCCGTGCAACTGCAGAGCAAACGAGTGTGTAGGAGGTAGGTTTGGACTGAGAAACCACAACCACAATTGGGTTGCTATCATTCTGAAAAATAACTTTGTGATGAAATGCTGAGTTTCTTCTCAGGTCATAGATGACTGCAGCAGGACAGCACTAGTGATCTCAGTTCTTCAGGTATGACCAGGTCAAAGGAGATATAGCTGGGTGCAGGGCAAGGAGAGGAAACAGGCAGACAGCTCTGGAGCAGGGCAAAGCCGGTGGGGTACCTGTAATGTGGTCCTCCAGGTGCAAACTGGACTGAGGGACCACTGGACCACTGAGCCCTCTGTCCTGCCAATCTTACCTTATCCTCTCATAGGGTATGTCTACACTACCACCCTAGGTTGAACTAGGGTGGTTAATGTAGGCAATCGAAGTTGCAAATGAAACCTGGGATTTAAATATCCCGGGCTTCATTTGCACCTTGCCGGGTGCCGCCATTTTTAAATCCCCATTAGTGCAGACTCCGTGCCCGCAGCTACACGCAGCACAGAGTAGGTAGTTTGAATTAGGCTTTCTAATTTGAACTACCGTTCCACGTGGAACGAGGTGTAACGGTAGTTCGAATTAGAAAGCCTAATTCGAACTACCTCCTCCGTGCCGTGTGTAGCCGCGGGCACGGTGTCCGCACTAATGGGGATTTAAAAATGGCGGCGCCTGGCAAGATGCAAATGAAGCCCGGGGTATTTAAATCCCAGGTTTCATTTGCAACTTCGATTGCCTACATTAACCACCCTAGTTCAAACTAGTGTGGTAGTGTAGACATACCCATACTGACTTGATTCTTTGTCAAGCCACAAACCCAGGCACTTACAAACCATCATCCCCCCATCCCGCCAGCTTCCCAGCCTTGCACTTCAGAATTGTCCTGTCATGCACTGGTCAGAAACCTGGCTGGAATAAGTTTACTACTCAGTCTGCCCTCCCTTGATGTGGAGAAAACACACCTTTGTGAACTGAGCGGAGATTTCTCAAGCACTTCAACCAAAACCCAGTTTTAAGTAAAGATAAAAGAGATTTATTACCTTCAGAAAAGTAAATTTTACATGATGACAAGTAGCAAGCATAGAGATTACAGAAACAAAAATGAATTTGCTGTCTAAGCAGAACTGTAATCAAGCACAGTCTCATCTGTACAAACAGGTCACAGTTCCTCAATTCACAGTGCAGGGGGGAGACTCTTTTCCAGCCTGGGACCATCCTTCCCCAGTTCAGAGTTGTCATTCAGATGTTCTACCAGGTGTTGAGTTGTGAGGGGAGAGAGCCCGAGTGATGAAATCACTTTTCCTCTCTGATATGTTCTTCCAGCTTCCTGAAAATGTCTTTTGCCCTAACATGGAGATCAGTCAGTCCCCATTGGTTAAGCAGTATCCATTGTATATGTGCTCCCCCTGAGAAGTCTCTAGGATGGTGGATTCTTCCCTTGATGAGTGTTGATGAGCTGTCTGGCTACTTCAATGTTGCACCTGAAAGGCTGGCTGTAGGTGTTCCCAAGTTCACAACATATTTCAGTAGCACAGAGCAAAACTTCCTAACTCCACATATAATGATAGCACATACAATCTGCAGGATATTCATGTTCAGCAGATCAAGACATTTAGAATACTTCACAAGGCATACTTTGTACAAAACATATCCTAATTATATGACAGTGGTTAATGTGGGGGTCTCAGGGTGCTAAACAGAATTGGTTGGGGAAAAGTCAACATGGTGTCTGTAAAGGGAAAGTATGCCTCACCAATCTACTAGGGGCATCCAGAGATGCCCTTAAGATGTCCAGAAAGGCTTTCAAAAGATCCCTCACCAGAGACGGTTAAGTAAAGTAAGCTGTCATAGGATAAGAGGGAAAGTCCTCTCATGGACTGATAACCGGTTAAAAGACAGGAAACAAAGGGTAGGAATAAATGGTCAGTTTTCAGAATGGAAAGGGGTAACTAATGGTGTCACCCAGGAGTCCATACTGGGACCAATCCTATTCAACATGTTCATAAATAGTCTGGAGATAGAGGTAAACAGTGAGGTGGCAAAATAGTTAACAGTTAGCAGACTTTGAAGAGCTTCAAAAGGATATCACAGAATTAGGTGACGAGGCAACAAAATGGCAGATGAATTTTAATGTTAAGAAATGCTAAGTAATGCACATTGGAAAAATAATCTCAATTATATGTATAAAATGATAGGGACTAAAATAAATGTTACCACTCAAGAGAAAGATCTTGCAGTCATTGTGGAGTCATTGTCACTCTGCAAACATCCACTCAGTGTGCAGCGGCAGTCAAAAAAAGCAAACAATGATAGGAATCATTAAGAAAGGGATAGAGAATAAGACAGAGAATATCTTACTGCATCAGTAACTGGCATTAGCCACTCTCAGAGGACAGGATACTGGGCTAGATGGACCTTTGGTCTGACACATTATGGCCATTCTTATGCTTTGAGGTACCGAGTATCAAGTATCCCTGGGATGGGGACTATGGGGGTGGGAGCAGGGCGAGCAGAATAGGAAGGATGGGTAGAGCTGGAGACTAAGCCTGTTGTGTAGCCCCAGAAGCAGGATGGTATTGGCGGAGAGAGGATGGACATCCCCTGCTGGAGATGGGGGCCTACTGCTTGATGACTCGATGATGACTCGGCATCTGGGCTTCTGCTCTGGGAGAGGTGTGTGGCATGGGACTGCAGAGTGTTGCTCGCTGTGTACGGGGAGGGTGTGCAGATGAGTACAGAATGGGCAGAGGTGAAGAGGGCTGGGTCCAGTGTATGTGCCCAGAGCAGAGTCACAGAGTGGGAAAGAGATGGGTGAACAGTGTTGGAGACTAAGGTCTTCTGCACAGCCCTAGGAATTAGCACTGCACAAACAGCACCGAATAGCTCGCAGCAGTTCAGCTCCCCCATCAAACACTTCAGTTCTCAGTGCAGAGATGCTGTTTTAGCTTTGATTGCTGACTCTGCATTTTTCTTACTGTAAATGAGACACGCAGTCAACCGCATGTTGCAGCCAGGCACTGGCGAAGACACACAGGATAGTTGCTGCTCACTGCCTGGGCTCTCACCACATCCTCCACACCTGTGCATAGTGGACAAGTCACTCTAGCCCCCATTTCCCACCTTCCCCTTTCTCCCTTCTTCCCTCCAGCCTGGCATGTGAGCTTGGATTCCTTCATGATAGATAATATGTCAGCTACTAGATTTCAAGGGCTGAAACCCGTATTGTCTCAAGACACCCAGAGAGAGAAACAGGCAGGGGGAAGAAAAGTTGAATGGGGCATTGGCAGAGCTGTGTGGGGAGCCCAGGGCTGGAATAGCAGGGGGCTGCAGGGCAGGGCTGAGGGGCACTGGCAGGGCTGTGAGGGGAGCCCAGGGCTGGAATAGCAGGGACTGCAGGGCAGGACTGAGGGGCACTGGCAGGGATGTGAGGGGAGCCCAGGGCTGGAATAGCAGGGGGCTGCAGGGCAGGACTGAGGGGCACTGGCAGGGCTGTGAGGGAAGCCCAGGGCTGGAATAGCAGGGGGCTGCAGGGCCGGGCTGAGGGGCACTGGCAGGGCTGTGAGGGGAGCCCAGGGCTGGAATAGCAGGGGGCTGCAGGGCAGGACTGAGGGGCACTGGCAGGGCTGTGTGGGGAGCCCAGGGCTGGAATAGCAGGGGGCTGCAGGGCAGGACTGAGGGGCACTGGCAGGGCTGTGTGGGGAGCCCAGGGCTGGAATAGCAGGGGGCTGCAGGGCAGGACTGAGGGGCACTGGCAGGGCTGTGAGGGGATCCCAGGGCTGGAATAGCAGGGGGCTGCAGGGCAGGACTGAGGGGCACTGGCAGGGCTGTGTGGGGAGCCCAGGGCTGGAATAGCAGGGGCTGCAGGGCAGGACTGAGGGGCACTGGCAGGGATGTGAGGGGAGCCCAGGACTGGAATAGCAGGGGGCTGCAGGGCAGGACTGAGGGGCACTGGCAGGGCTGTGAGGGAAGCCCAGGGTTGGAATAGCAGGGGCTGCAGGGCCGGGCTGAGGGGCACTGGCAGGGCTGGGGGGGGCAGGGTTGGAATAGCAGGGGACTGCAGGGCAGGGCTGAGGGGCACTGGCAGGGCTGGGGGGGCAGGGTTGGAATAGCAGGGGACTGCAGGGCAGGGCTGAGGGGCACTGGCAGGGCTGGGGGGGCAGGGTTGGAATAGCAGGGGACTGCGGGGCAGGGCTGAGGGGCACTGGCAGGGCTGGGGGGGGGCAGGGTTGGAATAGCAGGGGACTGCAGGGCAGGGCTGAGGGACACTGGAAGGGCTGTGGGGAGTGGGGGCAGGGATCTGTACATCTTACTCTCCCAAAGGCACTATGAGTACTGAAGAAATACACTCAATGCAGTTAGCAAGGTGTCAGTTTATTTATGTACTCATGTTTAATCATGAAATGCCTGTTCTCTGCTGTTCTTGACTTGAGGTCTGGGTGCACAGACATTGCCTCAGTGGTTTCAGCTTCTGCTCTTATTGAGCAGAGAAAGTTTTTCTGCTACTCTGAGGTTTTCACTTGAGGGGAGGGGAAGCAGGTGGTGGCTTTTTAGCTGTCAGCCAAAAAAATTACCCAACTGGAGCCATCGGCGCTTGATTTAAAATGTGATTTCTGAGCAAGAGATGAATGGAAAAAACAAATAGTTATTTATATCTGTACACACAGATCACAAGACTTCCTGTTGACTAAACAGGCAACCTGCTCCCTGCTTTGGCCTGGATAATTGCTTTTAAATATTTACTAAATGTCATCTCTGATTTCTCAGCCTTTTGCTGTCTGAATTGTTAAAAACAAGTAAAGTTTGGCATTTTCCCCTGTAGCTTCTTTTCTCTGTTTGTCATAGTTTATATCTTGAATGTACTGAGCTCTAAGTTCAAGCTGCAGTGTAGGGTTATGTACACGATCTCGTTACAAATTGGAATGGTGCTTTTTCTTAATAAACACATTCCCAACATAGCCTGACCCACCAAAATGCTCACAGCCTCCTCCCCCCCGGGCTTTGTCAAGAATGGAGGAGTCTTGCAATGTACCCTGATTATGTTCAACAAGCTACACTGGTCTAAAAAACAGACATGGAGGAGCTTTCTCTGGAAATGACCCATTGCCAGCCCCTTCCCATCTTAATTAAATAATTATGAGTGGAATGCAGGGATAAGATGCATTAGCAATAATAAATAATTGACCGTGGTAATAATCTCTTACATTTTTCTAGCATCTTTTGCCCAAGCGGATCTCAACCTATGAGGAACATTCTGCAGACGAGGGAATTATAGTAGTTAGAGCAGAGGCCAGGGAATCCTGGTTCTGCTGTTGATGAATGATGTGGCCTTGGACAAGCTGTGTCATGGCCTTGTGACTCAGTATCCTCATGTATAAAATGGGGAAAATACAACCCATGCCAAAAAGAGACTGTGAAAAAATAAATAAATGTTTATTAATGTCTGTAGATCCATAGGCATCGACTCTGTGGGTGCTCTGGGGCAGGAGCACCTCTGGAAAAAAGTTAGCAGATGCTTAACATTCACTGGCAGCCAGTCCCCTTCCCCTCCATAGCACCTCCTGCCTCCCAGTGGCCCTGCCAATCAACTCCCTCTCCTCTCTTCCAACCCTAGGGCCTGCCACAAGCAGGTGTTCCCCATTATGCAGAAGGCTCTGAGAGGGTGGGGGAGGAAGGGGGATGGGGTGCACTTCAGGGAGGGGGCAGAAAGAGGTAGTGAAGAGGTAGGAGGGCAGGAAGAGGTGGGGCGGGGGTGAGGACTTGTGGGAAGAGAGGGGGTTAGAGAGAGGAGCAGGGCCTTGGGCAAAGTAGAGATGGAAAGAGGCAGGAGAGGAGTGGGGTTTTGAGGGAAGGGGCCATGTAGGGTCTAGGTCAGGGATGGAGTGGGAGGTTGAGCAACCCCTGAACATGGAGGAAACTGGTGCATATGTTTAGCTCCTGTGCTATAGAAATATATTTTCTTTCTTTCTTTCTTTCTTTCTTTCTTTCTTTCTTTCTTTCTTTCTTTCTTTCTTTCTTTCTTTCTTTCTTTCTTTCTTTCTTTCTTTCTTTCTTTCTTTCTAGTTCCACACAGAGCAGGTAGAATCTGCCCTGCTTGTAGGTCACAGGGATAATAAATCTGAGAACACATCCCCTTTTGGAAGGTTATGTGTAGGATCTGGTTGAGTATCATATAAAATGTGATATTTATTAAACCTTCAGACAAATACATGTACGGAGCCTTTGTTTAAACAGATGACTAGGATGACAGATAAAGTTATTGGACTTCTTTCAGTGTGGAAAATGTGATGAAAGCTCTTGGCTATAGAAATCAAGAACCAGAAAAGGAATGGAACCCTAGCTTCCTTAATTTATCTGATGAAATATTCGCAGGTGTGTTCTTGTGAGGTAGCAATTTCTCTGGGGATATATGCATTTTCTTTAACATCCTCTGACATTATTTCTCTGTCTTATCTCCTTCCAGTTAAAAGGCACCACATTTTAATGGGAAAAATGTATTTTTAGTGTACCTATGGAACTCACTAATACAAGATATTATAGAAGCCAAGAGTTTAGACAGATCCCAAATGTGTGTGTGTGTGTGTGTGTGTGTGTGTGTATAACAGTATAACAATGTCCTCTGCAATTCTATTAGTTAAGGTACTTTTTCGTAAGGCATATAAACCCTCAAGCCTTGAGACATCTATCAAATGCTAGGAAATAGGTGATCACCTGGTGTGAATTGTTATTGCTCCTGAAATCAATGGCATGTATGAAAAGTCACACAAGCTGTGGATCTGCCCCTATTCAATGGGAGTCAGGAAGAAGCTTCCCCACTATGGGGTTTCTGGACCGCCCCCTGGAGCATCTAGTATTAGCCATTCTCAGAGACAGGGCACTGGGCTAGATGGACTTTGGGTCTGTTCCAGTAGGGCAATGTCTATGTTCCTTCTATTTGTGCATGTATGGGTTTCATATGACCCTATCGGTCATTCTGAAAGTCAACTAAATAAATACAGAAACTTAATCAAGTAGAAAAAAGTGGAGTACTTCCTCCACTATGATAAAACAACCACTGTTCTTTCCCAGTACCTCCCCGCACCCCATCTTGTCCTAGTGCCGATAACGCATAGTCCACGTTCGTGTGTCTGTTTGTACAACATGGAACACAGCTGCCAGGGAAAGAAGAAAGAGGAAGAGAAGTTGTGGAAAATCCACACCCACCCACACACACACGTTGCCCCTTGGCACCCATCTGGAGCTAAGCTGCTCTCAAAGGTCTCAGCCATCTGTGCCTTCCGTAGAATGAGGTACAGTCCTGGAAGGGGCTGAGTCTCTCCTGTGAGCAGTGGACATCGAAGGGGTTCCTCCTCATCACCCAGGAACAAGCATTATGGCTTCAGGGCAGTGCTCTGTCTGCAAGGTACAATGTGCCCGCTTATGCTGCTGGAGCCATGAGTCTGGCTTATCATACTGAAAAGCTGTATACGCCTTCTGCATAAGACATACAACCAGGGCTCGTAGGCTCTAATGAAGTATTTTACAGCCTGGGGGTGGGGCAGACCACTACGGTTGCAGTAACTGCACCCACACTGTAAACAGGAGGATCATTACAGAGATCCTATGAGAGATTGCCAGATTCTCAGCCTCTCTCATTTCTCTCTCATATTTGCTCAGCACCCATCAACATAACATTTAGGTGTCAAGTAGGAGACTAAATTCCATCTTTCAGCATTACGTTTGTCCTCTGTAAATGCCCGCTGCATTTTCAGCCACAGACAGTTTTTTCCTCCATTTCCTGTACTGACCTGGTAGGGAGTGCTGTGGTGTGCTTTTAAAAAGCGGCTGTGTCCCACCTCAGAGGCAGCTGCATTCTGCAGGGAAGAATGCAGCCCTCTGTACCCAGTCTGCAAAGCCCTACTGAATGAAACTGGCAAGAGCAATGTAGATGACAGCAATTATCTGATTTGTATTTGTTTCTTCTATCCATGAATTCTAGACACTTTATAGACATGAATGAAAAAACTTTATAATCTTTCTGTAAAGTTGGTCAGCATTATTATCCCCATCAGGGGCGGATATAGGGCAGGGCGAGCAGGGCGGCCGCCCTGGGTCCCACGCTTCAAGAAGCTCCGCGCGTGCGCTGTATCAAAGGGGGGGCCCCATGAAATTGTGCTGCCCTGGGCCCCGCAAAATCCTCATCTGCCCCTGATCCCCATTGTACAGATGGAGAAACTGAGACACAGAGAGATTAAAGGTCCAGATCATTGAAGGTATTTGAGTGTCTAACACTCACTGAAACCAATGAGTTAGATGCCTAAACACCTTTTGAGGATGTGAATCTAAAGTGACTTTGTACAAGATCAAACAATGAATCAATGACAAAGCCAGGGAAACAACTGAGGAGTCCTCACTCCCTGTTTCCTACTCTCATATTTCCTGTCTAGTTGTATTTTATTATTGGCACTAATTTAGGAATATGTCTGAGAGCTAAGAGGGGACCAATGAAATATGCAGGGGGTATAGGGGAGTAGCCAATTAGAGACAAGCATCTTTTAGAACTGAAACCCCTTTACATTTTAACCCTTTCCTCACTGGTGCTTGTTGCTCCAAAGAGCTCTCTAACTCCTCCTCTACACAAAGTAGACTGAAAGTTGGGGGAGATGATGGGTGGAGGCGACAAATGGGGGAGGGGAATGCAGGGCAGTTCTCATTTCTCTACATTGAGTCAGAGGACCATTCACACGGAGCAAGTGAGCAGGGTGACTCAGAGGACCTTCCTGTGACCACCGTCACCTCAAAGGAGACCCCAGCATGGCCATGGACAGGTAAAAGGTGCCCCCATCTCTTCCCCCTATTAGAACTCAGGGTTTGTCTCTTGATATGAATCTGCTCAGCACAGCTGCTTGCCGTTCCTCTCCATTTCTCCATCTGACTCAGTCCCCAACTCTCCCTCCCATCTCTTTTGCTCTCGCCCTCCAGCTGGGTCTCTTTCTTTCTCTCTCTGACTGTCCCTCACTTCATATTTCTCGCTATCTCTTTTGGTCATTCCCCCTCTCTGTCTAGCCTATTCTTGTTCAGCTTGCATGCTTTCTTGTGATTTCTCAATCCAGCTATCTAGCTATATCTTGCTATGCATTTCTATCTCTCGTTCTCTCTCTGGTGTTCATATACTTGCTCCTAGCTACAGATCATTCCACATTACAGTAGCTCTACTTGCATTGCAGTTACACTGTGACCAAGTGATCACCTAATCATTCGCATGCAATTGCATCTCATTCTCCCATGCAATGACCTGTACTGTGATTTGAACATTTGGGGCGTGTGTTTATATTAGAGAGTGTTCCCAACACCTAACCGCTTTCTTTAATGACTGAACATGGCTCAGATGGCATCTCCTCTAACTATGCAGTAGCTGTATGGGGTGCAAACACCCAGTAATTTGTACCTAGTTATACACTGTGAACCTGCTCAGTTGCTTTAACATCCTAGTACCTGCCCAGGGTTGACTTGTTGATACCCACCTCCCAAACAAGTTTTGAAGTCATTACTATAACAGCTTCAGAGGAAGCATCTGATGAAGTGGGTCTTTGCCCACGAAAGCTTATGCTCCTACACTTCAGTTAGTCTATAAGGTGCCATAGGACTCCTCGCCGCTTTAGAGGGTTAGCCAAGTTAGTCTGTAACAGGAAAAACTTAAAAAACAACAAATAGTCTAGTAGCAACCTTAAAGACTAACAAAACATGTAGATGGGATCATGAGCTTTCGTGGGCACAACCCACTTCTTCAGATGACTGGAGTGGGTTGTGCCCACGAAAGCTCATGATACCATCGACAAGTTTTGTTAGTCTTTAAGGTGCTACTAGCCTTGTAGCCAGTTTTTTGGGTTTTTTTTGTTTGTTTGTTTTTTAAGTTTTTACTATAGCAGAACTCTCAGTTGAGTCAAAACCAGAGACAGGACACAGCCTGAATTGGGATTAGCATTAGGGCAGATTGAAATGTTGGTTTTTTTTAATGACAGATTCTCACTCAAAAACTGGCTTTTTTCAATCAGAAATTTGCATGAAAATGGACCTGGTTTTCTATATTTTCCATTGTTTTCCTAATGGCATTGGGAAAAGCTAATTTGAGCATCGTTTTGCTTGTTTGGTTTATGGTTGTGCCTTTTCTCCCGATGCAATGCCCCTTTTCAGTGGCAAAATTGTTAAAATGAGGGGAAAGAGGCAGAAAAAATGAAAAACAACATTTGAAGATGAACATTTTCACAAAAAATTGTAAATACATGAAAATCTCTCCCTGTTTCAATTGCACAAAATGAAAATGCTTCAAAATGGTCACATCTATTGAGACTCCCCACACACATTTTTTCAACCAGCTGCAGCTAAGGTCTCAGTATTTGGTCCTAAATGCTGTATTGCTCTTTAGCCCGTGCCAGTGCAGTCTATTCTAGCACCCTGAGGTCAGTCATACTAAAGACAAGAGCAGAAGGGGCGCCCCCTTTTTGTTGCCTTTTCGAGGGAGATAGTGCCATACATCCCTTCCCCTCCCCCACTGCGGTAAGCCGCACTTGAAAGTGAGAGAGGACCTTTGGTCAGTAGGTATGTGCTTTGTGGACTGGAGCCAGAACCGCTTCTGTGGGTTGGTGGACAGGTTTCAAGGATGGACTGGAATTGAAATAAAGCAATACTATCCCATTGGGGGTCCTAAGCTCCCCCAATACATAAACAAGTGAAGAGGACCCGCTTGAGTAGCTCGGAGTCCTAAGCCACTGCTTAGTCTGGTTATGCCTAGCACTGGCTATGGATGTGGCTCTCCCAAGTGCACACCATGCAAGTGTGAATGAAAGCAAGGGTGATAAGGAAGGATGGATGGGATGAGAAGGAATGCTGTGGAGGAAGAAGGAAGAACTCCATTAGCTGGTAGTAGCAGTAGGCTCTTGACCATCCACAAGAAGAAGACATGACACCACTTAAATCAGAGTGTTACACACATCTGTCAGTTTGAGTTTATAAAGCAGACATTGGGGTGCAAGAGGATATGCATATAATGTTCTTTTTCTGTACAGTTTCGGTTGTGGGTTTGGAACAAAGGACATGTGTGTGTGTGAGAGAGAGAGAGAGAATGAGGGTTGCACATCTGTATCTCTGTGTGAATGTGCATGAGGGGAGCTCATGTGTGTAAAGTAGAAAGCTTTACATATGTGAAGGTGGGTGTGATGTGAGTATGTAAAATATGTGACTGAAGGCTAAAATTTGATGCGGTTACATAACTATTCAGTTACCCGCTATCTAACATCCTTAATTTGAGTATCAATATGCAGATGTGACAGAGCTGTCTGTGTCCATGACTGGGGGGCTGAAAACATGTGTGTGAATGTGTCTGAATGTGTGCACATATGTGTGTGGAAATGAAGACTGTGTAAAGTAGGTATGTGAATGAAGGTGTGTGACAGAGAGGCATGTGTGTAGTGAGTATCTGATTGTAGTTTCCATTTTAAATACTGAGATACCTTAACTAAATAGATACCTTGATAGGTGATAGAGCAATGTATGCGTGTCCCGGAATGTTGAAGAGATGTGTGCTTATCTTACACTTTCAGACCTCAGACTGAAACCAGACAAACCTACCCAATGCAGAGAGCAATACATCAACTGAAACAAACTCCCCCTGCAACTTTTATTTCACTCTCCTTCCTAGCACAGACCCAAACCCTTTATCAACTGCCCTGCTCTGAAACCCTTTATATATTTATATGTGTGTGTTAATGATGATAATCAAAATATATATGTGTGCGTGTGTGTGTTAATGAGGCTAACCAAGTCAGGGTGGAAGTGGCTCATTCACAGCATTTGGTGTGGAGGTATGACTATCAAGAAGGGAGATTGCCTTTTTAGAGCATTAACTAGTTAAAAGCCATATTCAGTCCTAAGTTGATTGTATTGAATTTGCAAATGAACACCAGTTCAGCTGTTTCCCTTTGTATCTGGGTTTTAAAATTTGTTTGCAGAAGGTTGGCTACTTTTAAATCCATTACAGCAGGTGCAGGGAGGTTATGTGTTCCCCTGATGGTTTCTGTGTGTTACCGTTCCTGATGTCTGGTTTATGTCCATTTATCCTTTGGCATGGAGACTGTCTGGTTTGGCCAATATAAGCCACACCATCAGGGCTCATCCATGTGCACATCCACTAATGGGATCTATGCCATAAAGTGCTGGCAATGCCTCTCTGCCATGGATATTGGCCAAACTGGACAGTCTCTATGCCAAAATGGACTCCTGCCTCTGTAACTTTCACCCAATTCATCTGATGAAGTGGATTTTACCCATGAAAGCTTATGCCCAGATATATCTATGAGTCTCTAAGGTACCACAGGACTCCTTGTTGTTTTTGCAGATACAGACTAACACAGCTCCCCCTCTGAAACTTTCCATCATGCAGCAACCCTTCAGAGGGAAGAGGTGACAGGCCAGAATTATTTTTAACCCATTCATTTCTGTTTTGCATTGATGTGGAGGTGGCTGTGGAGGTTTTGCTTCAGTGAGCACAGCTGTTCGCAGCTTCTGCTGCACTCCTGCATTGAGGTGAACCTTGTTAGAAAATGGTCTATGACTGCTGCATTCCCCGGGCCAGAATAGGACCCTGTACAGTGTAATGGACCCATATGTGTGAATTTGTTTGACTTAGGGCTTGTATCCTATACGTTTCCATCCAGAAATGCCCTTCCACCAGATGGAATGGAATCTTTTAGCTAGTGTGCCATAATCTTTCCCCCTCCTCTATTCTGTCCACCCTGTGCAATTGATAATGTTTATCATTCTACCATGTCTGTCCCTTGGTAGCTTCTTCCATACAATTTGCCCTCCAGAGCTTTGTCCAGCCCTAGTTTTAAATCTCCTCACTGATGTTGCTGCCACCCCTTCCCTCGGAGATTCTGCCACAGTCTCACACTGTGAGGAGACATTCCTTAATTTCCCAGCCCCAAATACCCCATCTTCTGTTTCACCTCAAGACTCCACTCTTCAGGCTCCCAAACAGCCTCCTAGATTTTATGCTCTTCTGACAGTTTCCTACCCTCCCAGCTTAACTGCTATTTAACCAAACTCTGTAGATTAAACTCTTTTCCCTTTCCACTTGTACAGTCCCGTCCCCTCCCCCCTCCACCTCCCCCCCCTCCCCCCCCCCCCCCCCCCCCCCCCCCCGCAGGCCTACTGTCTCTCCTGTGTCCTCTTTCTGAACAGTGGGCCTAGGAATGAGGATGCTCTGAGTATGCAGCCACACTAGAGCTCTATGCAGCGATGCTGTTGCTTCTCTGCTCTGGGATGTGCTCTTATCGTTCCATGTTCCCTTCAAATGTTCTCCTGCAGCCTCCTGATGAAGCAGAAGAAATTCCTCTACAACTTCAAGAACCTGCGCTGGGCCCGGGGCCGGCATGAGACCTATCTCTGCTACGTGGTGAAGCGCCGGGACAGCGCCACCTCCTTCTCACTGGACTTTGGATACCTGCGCAATAAAGTATGGGCAAGACTTGGGCACCTATTAATATAACCAAGTACCCATCAGCTCACTTACCCAGCCTTGACACTATCTTTGTACCCAGCTACTCACCCCAATATGCATCTACTCACCCCTCAGCTCATCCCTTATCTATTCATGAGTCCGTTAGCTCACCCCCATGTTATCCATGCATCCTTCAGTTCAATCCATCTGCTTATCCACTACCCCCCATAACCATCTATGCATGTCTCCATCCTCTCTCCCATCCTCTCCCTCTCTGTCTCTCTCTTGCTCAGTCGGGTTGCCATGTGGAGATGCTCTTCCTGCGCTACATCTCTGCTTGGGACCTGGACCCAGGACGCTGCTACCGAGTCACCTGGTTCACTTCATGGAGCCCTTGCTATGACTGTGCCCGGCATGTGGCTGACTTCCTGCGTGCTTACCCCAACCTGACACTGCGCATCTTCGCCGCCCGGCTGTACTTCTGTGAGGACCGCAATGCTGAGCCCGAGGGGCTGAGACGTCTGCACCGGGCTGGGGTCCAGATCGCCATCATGACCTTCAAAGGTGAGACAGAGAGCGGGAGACCATATCTCCGAGATGGGAGACAGAGGCATGGAAAGAGAGGACAAGGGAGAAATGGTGATGGGGTGATGGAGGGAGACACATAGAGGGTAAGGATCCCTAATGATCTTGAGGACAGTTGGGTCCTCGTCAGAGCAGCCCTGGTGCCTCCATCCTGTCCCCTGCTCTCTGACAGATTACTTCTACTGCTGGAACACCTTCGTGGAGAACCGGGAGAGGACCTTTAAAGCCTGGGAGGGGCTGCATGAAAACTCTGTCCGTCTGTCAAGGAGACTCCGGCGGATCCTCTTGGTGAGGGACATTTCTTCTCCCCCTGCCCATTCAGTGCCTCTGTCCTTTCCTCCTTCTATCCTCCCCGTCTTCTTTTCTTAACTTTCCTCTGCCTACCTTCCTCACTCCTCTCCTCCATTCCACCTCCCTTTCATCTTTACCTCAGCCTTTTTGTGCTCTCCCCTTTCCCAACCTACCTCGCCTCTTGTCCCCTTCCTCTTCTCCTCCCCTCTCAGCTGTCCAGCTCCTGACACAACTAACTCCTCTCTTTCCTCTTGCTCCACACAGCCGCTGGATGAGGTGGATGACTTACGAGATGCCTTCAAAATCCTGGGACTTTGAGGAGGGCAGGGACTCTGGAAACACTGGCCCTACAATCTGTTTGTCTCCCGTTCCCATGTTCTCTCCTTTTTTCTTTCCATCCTTCCTCCAGCCTTAAAGCCTCATGTCCTGAGAAAAGACCTTTCTTACTACATCCCTTTCAAGGAAAATGAGGACGAGCCACTAAAGACAGAATTCCCCCACACCCTCACTCCACCCAGAACCTCTGCCTTGCTGGGGGAAGCCAGGCCTGGAATGACAGCTCCACACTGCCCTGCATTGATGCCTGTCAGATGTGTCTCACAGCAGAACTAATCTGAGTGATCAGTACCCAAGTCTGAGTATCCAAGATGGCTTGCCCCAGGTGCAAAGCCCCATCTGTGTTACTGTGTGTTCACTGGCGCTGCACTTGCCCATGTGTGACCCTAAGACTCCTGGGGCACATCCCAGGTTTTTTATGCTGCAGCTGCTCCATGATTCTTTCCCAGTGACTTGTGGGATGATTTGTCTGTCCTGTTGGACACGGAGAGGGGGAAGGGGTGACCATGACCAGGCACCAGATGATTAACTGTGATTGAGTCTGTGCCCTCATTCAGGGTGTGTCTAGACTACACCTCTCTGTCGACAGAGAGATGTAGATTAGGCACATCGAAATTGCTAATAAAGCCAGGATTTAAATATCCTGCACCTCATTAGCATAAACATGGTCGCTGCTTTTTTTTTTGAAAAAACAAACAAACCGGCAGTCTAGACATGGATCTGTCAAAAATAAAGCCTTTTTTGAGGCTCATTTTTTGAGGACTCCTCCTGGAATGAGGTGAAACAGTTAATTCGAACTAAGGACTTAGTTCAAATTGCGGTTTCACTGCCGTGTGTAGCCGCAGGCAGTTACTTTGGGCTAGTGGAATTTCAAAATGGCAACCTGATGGGAACATGCAAATGAAGCCCGGGATATTTAAATCCTGGGCTTCATTTGCAACTTCGAATGCCTACATTAGCCACCCTAGTTCGAACTAGAGGGCTAGTGTAGCCATACCCTTACGTTCCCTGCTGCGAGAGGACAGGGCTAGATTAATGGAGTCACCATCCTGTCCCCCTGTGCTGCTGCTGGGAGAGGCATCAGCTGGAGTTCCTGTGAAATTGCCATGAAGCCAGCTGTCCTGCACCGATCCCCATTGTGCTCCGAGCAAGGAAAGGGTGGAGCTGCTCTCACTGAGAGCCTAACACTGCCAGCCCCTTTGTCAACTTGGAGGGGTTGAGACAGGAAGACAGAATCTTAGATATCTGAGGTGGAAAAGCTCTGGCCCAAAGTTTCCGGGGTGTCCACTAATTTGCACCCACCTCGAGATACCTTGAGCCCAATTTGCAGAGGTGCTGATGCTGAGCACCCATAGCTCTTACTGGGCCTTGACTTCTCCAGCGGGGCAGCGAGAAACATCCATCCACATTCCATGGAGACTTTTGAAAACACTGGCCAAATCTAGTCCATCGTCGTCTCACGGCTTCCTCAGTCAGGTCAGGATTGTCCTCTCCAGTCTAACCTCTGGGCCTTCATCTAACATAATTGTAATGCTCCTTAGCAATGCAACTTCCATTATTTGGGAGGGACTATTCAACAGGCTAGTAGCAGCAGTCTGCTCCCCACAAGTAGTGTCCCTGCACTATGCTGTACTTCTTTCTGGAGAAGGCTGACATTGCACTATTTAAGAACTCTTAAGCAGGTATCTCCGGCACCATTCTCAGTAGTGTTTCCTTCTGGGAGAGGCCAGAACTGGAGTGATTGAGAGCCCCCCTGCCCTGAGTCCCCCACAGTGCCTCCTGCAGGAAGAGATAGGAAGGGGATTAATTCTGTGATTTCACACTGAAGACTCCTGCCCTGTTTTCTATGGCGCCTCCAGCTTGGAGAAACTGGAACTCGAATAGCTGTGAAAATTCTTTGCAAAGCATTAATTTCCATGCACGGTGCTGTAGATGTGCTTGATGTGATTCCTATTAATGTTTGTACATATATATATATATATGCATATATATATATAAATATATATACGTATATAAATGAAGTTCTTGTGTCTGAGAAAGCTTGGCAGAATTTGGTTTTTGTTTTTTTTTTAAGTAATTTCAATGGATAATATTAATGTTTCTTTTAAAGCACTTTTTTTTTAGAGTTTTATTGATTTAAAGTGGCACCGCCATATTGGCATTATGGGGAAGGCTCAACATCACATATCAAAATTTACAAAGTAAATAGCTTGGTCCTAAAATAAAACTCTAATAAATTCTCAAACAGCAGTGCCCCAACGTTGGTTCTGGGGACGGTTTTGTTCAACATCTTTATTAATGACCTGGATGAGGGAATGGATTGCACCCTCAGCAAGTATGCATGATGACACTAAGCTAGGAAGAGAGGTAGATATGCTGGAGGGTCAGGACAGGGTCCAGAGTGATCTAGGCAAAGTGAAGGATTGGGCCAAAAGAAATCTGATGAGGTTCATCAAGGAAAAGTGTAGAGTCCTGCACTCGGGATGGAAGAATCCCAAGCATTGTTACAGGCTGGGGACCTACTGACTAAGCAACAGTTCTGCAGAAAAGAACCTGCAGATTACAGTGCGTGAGAAGCTGAATATGAGTCAACAGTGTGCCCTTGTAGCCAAGAAGGCTAATGGCACATTAGGGTGCATTAGGAGGAGCATTGCCAGCAGATCCAGAGAAGTGATTATTCCCCTTTATTCAGCTCTAGTGAGGCCACATCTGGAGTACGGCATCCAGTTCTGGGCCCCCCACTACAAAAAGGATATGGACACATTGGAGAGGGGCCAGCAGAGGGCAACCAAAATGTTTAGGGGGTTGGAGCACATGATCTATGAGGAGAGGCTGAGGGAATTGGGCTTATTAAGTCTGCAGAAGAGAAGAGTGAGGGGGGATTTGATAGCAGCCTTCAACTCCCTGAAGGGGAGGTTCTAAAGAGGATGGACAGAAGCTGTTCTCAGTGGTGACGGATGACAGAACAAGGAGCAATGGTCTCAAGTTGCAGTGGAGGAGGTCTAGGTTGGATATTAGGAAAAACTATTTTCCTAGGAGGGAGGTGAAGTACTGGAATAGGTTACCTAGGGAGGTGGTGGAATCTCCAACCATAGAGGTTTTTAAGACCTGGCTTGACAAAGCCCTGGCTGAGTTGATTTAGTTGGGGTTGGTCCTGCCTTGGGCAGGGAGTTGTACTCGATGACCTCTTAAGGCTTCTTCCAACCCTAAGACTCTATGGCTATGTCTAGACTGGCATGATTTTCCACAAATGCTTTTAACGGAAAAGTTTTCCGTTAAAAGCATTTGCGGAAAAGAGCGTCTAGTGCTTTTGCGGAAAAGCATCTATGCCAATCTAGATGCACTTTTGTGCGAAAAAGCCCCGATCGCCATTTTCGCGATCAGGGCTTTTTTGCGCAAAACAAATCTGAGCTGTCTATACTGGCCCTTTTGCACAAAAGCTTTGCGCGAAAGGACTTTTGCCCGAACAGGAGCAGCATAGTATTTCCGCAAGAAGCACTGATTTCAGACAGTAGGAAGTCAGTGTTCTTTTCGGAAATTCAAGCGGCCAGTGTAGACAGCTGGCAAGTTTTTCCACAAAAGAAAAACTTGCCAGTCTAGACACAGCCAATAATTCTATGTTTTTATGTCCCTTAGGGTGTGTCTACACAGCAGGGCTTAACTCGAATTAAACTACAAAAGTTTAGCTACATCAATTGCGTAGCTTATTTTGAATTAGGGAGCGTCTACACAGCACTTATTTCGAAAAAGAGCACACTTCCTCCGACTTCCCTTATTCCTCATACAATGAGGGTTACAGGAGTTGGAGTGAGAAGTCCCCCAGCTTTACAGTATTTTGACACTATTTTGAAATAACTGCCTGCTGTGTGGACATGGACTAACTTATTTTGGAATAGCGCTAGTTGTTGCGAAATAGTGTTGCTGGGTGTAAATGTACTTTGCCTGGGTGTAAATTTCGTGGAAATGTTTTCTTGCAGGTTTGTGTGTGTACAGTGAAATCAATGTTTACTGATAAAAAGCTAACCCTTCCAGACTTACGTATGAGCCTTAGCATCTGTAGTTTGTTCCAAAGATGAGCCACGGAAGATCTAGGAAGATGGAAGAAAGGCTTGGAACAAAATTCAAGCGTTAAGGCTGGACACTAGACTTTCTGATTATTTGAAATATAAGCCAGTGGAATCTCCTCAGATTTGCCCTTTAAATCATTACAACACCAGACATCAAACACAGATCGCTAAAGTGGTCAGGCAACTTTTTGGAAATATCAACAAAAAGAGGCAAAGTGCAGACAAACTGATAATAAATAAACCACAACCCTTCCCCATACAAGGAGATAAACTTCACTGTGCATAATTTACAGAGGAGGAAACCGAGGCACAGATTTGCCCAAGGTCACAAAACAAGGAAGTAGCAGACCATGGAAGAGAACCAGATCTCCTATTTCAAGCATAGATCAGGGCCCGTGGTCAGCAGAGGGCACTGCCTTGCATAATGCATTACCCATTTTGGAACATAGAAGCCTTTGCAGAGTGACAGGCTTTTGGGTACATCTACACTCCAACACTATTTCGCAATAGCTAGCGCTATTCCGAAATAACTTAGTCTGCGTCTGCACAGCACTATTTTCAAAATAGTGTCAAAATACTGTCAAGCTGGGGGACTTCTTATTCCGACTCCTGTAACCTTCATTGCACGAGGAGGAAGGGAAGTCGGAGGAGGAGTGCTCTATTTAGAAATAAGTTCTGTGTAGACACTCCCTATTTTGAAATAAGCTATAGCTCAGTTTGCGTAGCTTATTTCGAGTTAAGCCCTGCTGTATAGATGCACCCATCGACATATAACTAAAAGCAACACTTTCTTAAAGCACAGTGGGTTATTCCATGCAGCATTCACGAGCAGTCCAAGGGGGAAATGGAAAGAGGAAATCTCACAGTAGACAAATAAAAGCTCCTCTGTGTGCACTGAATATTCAAAACCCATGACAAGTAATTTCCTTTCCAACCTCTAGTAGCACTGATGGTAGCTGTGGTCACTTATCTCAGTGGTTCCCAACCTTTTTTATACGGCGGACTGGCAAACTCATTAAAAAACTTTTGGTGGACCAGCAGACACATTTGCATATTCATTAGGATAAATAATGAATTTGCACATTTGCATATTCATGATGCTGATTAATTTTAAGCTGTCACATGTTATCTTGCAGCCCGCCTGCCTGCCACACAGTTCCTCCTGCCCAGAGCAGCCACTCGCCCACTTGCCATGCGAATCCTCCAGTCTGGAGTAGCCACACCCCCTCCTGCCCACCAGCCATACGGTTCCTCTGGCCCCAACTAGCTGGAGCAGCCACCCTCCCACCTATCACGCGGTTCCTCCTAGTGTGCCACCCACCACGCTGCTGCACGGCTCTGCTTAGGAGGTGGGTGGGATAGAAATTTCCTTTGTGCATACAGGTGCGCAGCTTAGAGGGAACTATGGTGCCCGGCACGTGGCCCCGTGCTGTCACTTACCAGCCTGAGTGGTCGGATGCTTCGAGCCCCACTGGTAGAGGAAGCGGAAGAGCAGCTTGCTGCCGTGGCTGCCCAAGCTCACCAGGATCGCTGATGGGACTAGTGCTCTCGTCTATCCCCTGCCACTCCCCCACAGGCGGCAGCGCTGCCTCCACCACTGTCCCCCCTTGCCTCACAGCTCCCTGCACAAGCTGCCGCTGTGGGCTATAGAGATGCCTCAGCTTAGGGTCCTAGAAGGGCTCCTAAGAAGCAAAGACTGGCAGACTTCCTGTTCCACGCATGCGCCCCAATGGCTGGATAATGCTGCTGCTCTGGATGTCCTGGAGCAACCTGTGCTGTGGTCAGGTGGTGCAATCCCTGGGCTGTGAGGCATGAGACACGCCCCTCCTGCTCCCTCAATTCCCTGTGCCCCCCACTGCTCATGCCAGCACAGCCCCCCGGAGCACCCGCCTACTCACTGTGCCACTCACTGTGCACTTCTCCAGCAGGCCTGGCCAAGGCAGCAGGGTGTGCTCAGTATGCAGCAATTTGTGGCCTGCTGCCAGGCCACAGACCAGGAACCACTGAGGGTATGTCTACACTACCCTGCTAGTTCGAACTAGCGGGGTAATGTAGGCATACCGCAATTGCAAACGAAGCCCGGGATTTGAATTTCCCGGGCTTCATTTGCATAAGCGGGGAGCCGCCATTTTTAAATCCCCGCTCGTTCGAACCCCGTGCCGCGCGACTACACGCAGCACGAATTAGGTAGTTCGGACTAGGTTTCCTAGTTCAAACTACTGTTACTCCTCATTCCATGAGGAGTAACGGTAGTTCGAACTAGGAAGCCTAGGAACGAGCGGGGATTTAAAAATGGCGGCACCCCGCTTATGCAAATGAAGCCTGGGAAATTCAAATCCCGGGCTTCATTTGCAAGTGCGGTATGCCTACATTACCCTCCTAGTTCGAACTAGCGGGGTAGTGTAGACATACCCTGACTTATCTAATCTGCCCTGCCCCCTGCATGTTGCTCAAAGCGGCCTCAGGGGCTGTGTACCTCTCTGTGCCCTGGCATGCTGTCCCCACTCCCAGCTCAATCTTGCAGCTTCAATTGACTGGAAATAAGTCAGTGGGAGCTGTCTAGGCCATGCTCATGTGCTTGTGGCACAAGCAGCAAACAGAGTCCCCTACCCCACATGGGACACGCACAGAGATGCACATGACATGGCACCCCATAGCCGGCCACTTTGAGTGTTGTGTGTGGCCACTTTGAATGTTGTATGTTGTATGTGGGTTGTATGCTTGAGGGTCCCGCTGGGCTGCTGGCCAGGAACTGCTTAAGGTAAGCACCTCCTGCGCAGAGCATAACCCTAACCCTAACCCTAACCCTAATCTGGCACCCCACCCTTCTCTGCCCACGTCACATCCCAGACCGCTGCACATACACACATACACCCCCACACCCATATCCATCCCAGGTGCTGTACACCAATCCCCTGTCCCAGGTCACAGCCCCCTCTCTGACTCTGCATGCCCTCCTGCGCCTCTCCCCCAGATCAGAATCGTCTCTTGGACCCATACCTCCTCCCAGGCCCTGCATCCCTCCTGCACCACAATCCACTGTCCCAGGTCACAACCCCCTCCTTCACCCAAACTCCTCCCAGATCCTACAACCTCTCCTGCACCCAAGTTCCTACGCCAAGTTCCCTTCTGCACCCAGTCTCTGTCCCAGACCTCACATCTCCTCCATTGATACCATAGAAGAATGTGGCCCTTGACCACTTACCAAATTCTTGGAATGGTCCCCATCAAAAATTATTGTGCACCCTGGGTTAGATGCATATCTTGTCATTTGTAGGTGTAGTTAACCAGCCTGCCAGCGCAATCATGGGCAATTATTCACGTAGTACTTACACAAATGTGTCTGAATTTTTGTGCATGAAATTTTGGTATTGATATTTTGCACATCAGGCCGTTGGGTCACATCCACGTTATTTTCATAGTTGACATGTGCTTTATTACATTTGTCACGGCTCACAGGTCGTGCCCTCACTTGGCCCCTCAGCTCCCGGGTGGAACCTCCTCTCCAGTGCAGCAGCCCCTTCTCGGGGAGCTCACTCCACTCCAGCGGCAGTGAGACAGCCCTTTCTCAGGGAGTCCACTACCGTGTGGCAACCTTCTCTCAGGGTACCCACTCTCACCTGAGGGGTCCGCCCTTCCACCTCCGGGACGGTGCCTCTCAGGGCCTTCAGCATCCCTGCCTCTGCTGTGAGCCCCTTCGGGGAGTCCCCTCCCTCTGGACCCCCGGAGTCTCCACTCCCAGAAGGAATGGTGCCACCCTGTTCTCTAGACCAGAGCAACTATCAGCCAGCACAAAACAGGAGGGTTTATGGAGCTTTGAACACAGCAAAGGATCCCTCAGGCCAGTAGGCCTGGGCCCTCAGCCCATACGTCAGCCTCCCCCTGCAGCCAGTTGAGCCCTGCCTGCCCTGCTCTCAGTCCCCCAAAACACAGCTGCAGTCTCCCAGAAGAGCCTCCAATAATCTCAGCAACAGCCTCTCCCCTGTCCATTGTCTTCTTCCCAGATAAGAGGGTCGCCTGGGCCCCTCTTTTCTCCGCCTCCTCTCACCCATCCATTGTTCTCCCCTTTCTGGGATCAGCTGGGCTGGTTGCCGGGATCCCTCTCTGCAGACCCATTGTCTGTCATCTGGCTAGAACCCTGTGTGTCCTCTGAGCAGGGCCGGGGTCACCAAGGACCCAGACACCCTGGCTCCAACTCTGGACTGTTCTCTGAAACAACAAACTCCCCACCTTGTCACATGAAACCAGTAACTTCCGGGCACTGAGTGCCCCCCTGTATGTAACACTCCTCTTTGAACCCCCAAAACTCCCCACTTCCTCCCATCTTTCCCCACTTCGAGACCGAACTGAGCAGGGTCACTATGCCAATGACCTGGGGAAGTTCAGGCGCCCCGCTCGGGGACAAAGCATCAGCTATGACATTGGCGTTCCCCTTAACTTGGACCCTCTCCATGTCATAGTCCTGCAGGAGCAGGCTCCATCTCAGGAGCTTGGACTTGGCCCCTTCATCTGGTGCAGCCAGGTCAGGGGGGAGTGATCGGCGTGCACTGTAAAATGCTGCTCAAACAGATAGGGCTGCAGCATTTTAAGGGCCCACACCAAGGCCAGTTATTCCTACTTGATGGCCACGTAGTGCTGCTCCGGGGGCAGCAGCTTTTTGCTTAGGTACACAATGGAGTTTCTCTCCCCCTTGGAGTCAGTTTGCATTAGCACTGCACATAGCCCAGTGCTGGAGGCATCAGTGAACACCAGGAAGGGTTTGCTAAAGTCTGGGTTGACCAGCACCAGGCCAACTGCCTCTTTCAGTGCACTGAGAGCCCTCTGGCACTGCTCAGTCCAGACCACCTTGTCGGGTTTATCCTTCTTGCACAGCTCTGTCAGGGAAGCAGCCAGCGTGCTAAAATGGGGCACGAACCTCCAGTAGTACCCGGACTTCCCAGTGAAAGCCTGGACCTGCTTCTTAGTCTGGGGAATGGGCCAGTCCCGGATGGCTTCCACCTTAGCCAGCTCTGGCTTCATCCGGCCGTTCCTCACCTTATGGCCCAGATAGGTCACCTCTGCCATCCCCACCCTGCATTTCCCGGCTTTTACAGTCAGCCCGGCATCCTGGAGACGGCCCAGCACCTTCTTCACTTGGACCATATGATCCTCTCAGGTCTGGCTAAAGACACAGATATCATCAATATAAGCCAAAGCAAAGTCCTCTATCCCCCTCAGTAACTGATCCACCAGGCACTGGAAGATGGCCAGGGCCCCCTTGAGGCCAAAAGGCAGGACCAGGAACTCAAAGAGCCCTATTGAACTGATGAAGACCGACTTCACCCTGGTCTCCAGGTCCAAGGGCACCTGCCAGTACCCTTTGGTAAGGTCCATAGTAGTGAGGAACCCTCCCCACCCCAACTTGTCTAGAATCTCATCAGTCTGAGGCATGGGGTAAGCATCGGACATGGTGATGGCATTGAGTTTCCAATAGTCCACGCAGAACTGGATTGTTCCATCCTTTTTGGGGACCAGCATCCCTGGGGAAGCCCAGGGGCTGGAAGAGGGCTGGATCACCCCAAGAGCCAGCATGTCCCCAACCTCCCTCTCCAGTTCCCGGGCTGGTTTCCCAGTGATCCGGAATGGGGTACACCGGATGAGAGGATGGGCCCCCATCTCCAGCCAGTGCACAGTGAGGTTAGTGAGCCCAGGCCAGGAGAAGAACAGCTGCTGGTAGGAACGCAGCACTTCCTTGATCTCTGCCTGCTGGGCTGGAGTTAGCTGATCTGAGAGGGGAATTGACTCCAGCGTGGCACCAGCCTCAGCCTCAGCCTCTGGGAGGAGACCCTCCAGGGGATCCTCCACCTTCTCCTCCCACTGCCCACACATGGCCAGCACCAACCTCTCCCTGTCCCAGTATTTCTTCATCATGTTGACATGGTACACCTGCTGATGGTGGCCCCAGTTGGACAGCTCCACTACATAGTTTACCTCACTTACCTGTCTGATGACCCTGAAGGGACCATCCCATGCTGCTTGCAGCTTGTTCTTTGTCACTGGGATGAGGAGCATCACTTGATCCCCAGTGGCATAGGAGTGTGCACGTGCCGAGCTGTCATACCAGGCTTTCTGCCTCCTCCGAGCCTGGGCTAGGTTCTCCCTGGCCAGGCCCATGAGCTCAGTGAGCCTTTTCCAGAAGTTCAGTACGTCCTCCACCACTGATTCGCCGTCCAGAGAGACCGTCCCCTCTCATTCATCTCTCATCAGGTCTAGGGGGCCCCTCACCCTTCTCCTGTACAGCAACTCAAATGGGGAGAACTCTGTGGATTCCTGCGGCACTTCCCTGTACACAAACTGCAGGTGGGGTAAGTACTTGTCCCAGTCCTGCGGGTGCTGGTCCACGAAGGTTTTCAGCATTCGTTTGAGCGTCCCATTAAATCTCTCCTCCAGCCTGTTGGACTGGAGGTGATACGCTGAGGTCCAAGTGTGCTCTAACCCACACCTCTCCCACAAGGGAGAGGGCCGACATGTTGGAGTAGGACTGACATGAAGTTGGACCCCTGGTCTGTAATGACCTCCTTGGGAAACCCCACCCTGCTGAAAATGGCCATCAGCGTGTCTGCCAATGTGTTTGCCTTGATAGAGGGTAGAGCAAGGCCTCAGGGTAGCGAGTAGCGAAATTCACCATCATCAGGATGTATTTCTTCCCCGTCCGGGTCGCCCTACTTAGGGGCCCCGCTAGATCCATCACCACCTTCTGGAAGGCTCCTCTATGATGGGCAGGGGCCTCAAAGCTGCTGTGCACTTGTCCTGGGCTCTCCCCACCCTCTGGCAGGAGTCACAGGACCTGCAATACTGGTGGACAACGTCAAAGACCCCAGGCCAATAAAAGTTCTGCAGCAACCTGTGCCTGGTGCGCCGGACTCCTTGGTGCCCCAAAAAGGCAATATTGTGGGCCATGAACAGCAGCCTGTGGTGGGACCTCTGAGGCACCACCAGCTGCCTCCACCCAGGATTCAGTTTGTCCCTGGCCAGTCCATTCCCAGTACAGGAATCCCTTCTCCCACAGGAATCTCTCCCTGTGGTCCTCCCCCAGGGACCAGGACCCGGCACTGCCCAGGTCAACTAGGGCCCTCAGTTTCTCTAAAGATGGATCCTTACGCAGCTCCATCTGGAACTCAGCTGCTAGGCTGGTGTTTATGGCCCCAGAGGGTTGTGCCTCAGTTTCCCCGCCCTGGGCTGGAGGCTCTGGGCTGCCACTGTCCAGCCCTACCTGCATTGCTTCCCTTCCCCTCTCTGGGGAGTCCTGCACCCCTTGCTGACTCTGGCTCCTTGTGAGGAGCAGGGCATTCTGAGTGCTCCCCGGCCAGTCTTCCAAATCGTTTCCCATTAGCACCTCTGTGGGCAGCTGATCCTGAACCCCCTCCTCTTTGGGCCCCTCCTTAGCCCCCCATTTCAGATGTACCCTCGCAACAGGCACTTTGACCAGGGGTCTGAATGCTCCCCTCAGGGTTAGGTAGGCATCAGGCACCAACTGGTTCGGGCCCACCACCTCGGGCCATTCCAGTGTCACCTCCACCCCCAAGTCCCAGAACCCCTGTACGCTCCTTCCTCCCACCTCAATGGGGATGATGTGACGATTGCTCCCCAGGTCTTGTCCCACACTGACCTGGCAGATTGTGTATGGCGCTTCACACTCTCCAGGTGGCCTGCCCCACCGGTCTCCTCCCCCCGGCATAGCTCAGTTAATTGCATCCTCCTGGGCCAGCGGGCCATCCTCCTTGTGCACTCCCAGACAGTAGATACTCCTGGGACCCTCTCTGGCTGCCATCTCCTTCACCCTCTGGCATTGTGCCATCTTGTGCCCTTTTTGGCCACAGAAGTTGCATTTCAGGTCTCTCGAGTCCCATGGTGGGGGGTTGTCCTTGCCTGGCATTCTGGGGCCCCCCAGGCTAAGCTTCCTGGAGTCCCACTTTCGAGGGGTCTCCGGGTGACTCCCCTTCAGGGACCCTGGTGTGGGTCTCCCACCTGTCCCTGATCTGCTGGCCACAAACTCATCCACTATTGTCCCTGTACTGCACAGGTCTTTGGGCTTCTGGTCAGCCAACCACACCTTGAGGTCTGGGGGGCAAATGTCCTACAGCTGCTCCAGCCCCACCAGGTTGTACACATCCTTGGTGGTGGTGGCCCCAGCCCCTTCTCCCCCACTTGTGGAGATATTCCCCTAGCAAGTTGTCCTCCTCCTTGTAGGGTGGCGCCAGGGGTCTTGCGCAGACCCCGGAACCGTGTCCGGTATGCCTCGGGGGTCAACTCAAACCTCAGCAGCAAGGCCTGTTTAACAGCTCATAGTTCCCAGTCTCAATCCCATCCACCTGACCGAGTGTCACTATGGCCTTAAGCCCCAGTGGGGGTCAGGCTGCGGAGAACTGTCTGCAGGGTCGATCCGGTGCAGATCACAAACCCTCTCGAAGGCTGTGAGGAAGGCATCCATGACACCCCCTCCCTAAACAGGGGAAGCAGCTTGGAGTCCAGCTTCCTCCCAGAGCTGCCATCTTGGGGCCCTTCCCCACTTACCCCTGGACAGGCCCTCTTGGCCCATCTCTCCTCCAGCTCTCTCCTCCAGCTTGTGCTTCCGCTGTTGGACATGGTCTTCTCGCTTTCTCTGCCTGTCCTCCAGCCTCTGCTCCTCCAGCTCCAGCTGCTTCACTTTCAGCTCCAGCTCCTGCCTCCACAGCTCCCCCGGGGAGAACCCAGATTGGGGCTCCCCTGCGCTGGCTGGGGAGTTAGCTCTGACAGACTCCAAGCTGCTATACTGACTGCCTTCCCCCTCCCCCCCAGCTACTCCCTGGCTCTCTGGGCATCCCAGGAGCCCTGCTGGGACACAGAGCCTGTAGCTCTGACTGGTCATTCTCCACCAGCTGAGCTATTCGCTGCTCCTTAGTGAGCTCCATGCTCAGCCCTCTGCCCCTGCACAGACGTGTCAGGTCGCTCTTATGGAGCTGGGCACAGGCCTTTTCCCTGCTGGTTCCTTCAACAACCTCGTTCATTTCTGGCAATCACTATTTGCACTGCGCCTGAGCAGCCAATGGTCTACAGGGTACACCTCAACCATCCTCTGCTACCATGTTGTCACGGCTCACAGTTTGTGCCCACACTTGGTCCCTTGGCTCCCGGGCGGAAGCCCCTCTCCAGTGAGGCAACCCCTTCTTGGGCAGCCCACTCCAGCATGGTGACCCTCTCTCGGGGTGCCCACTCTCACCTGGGGGGTCCGTCCCTCTGTCTCCGGAACGGTGCCTCTCAGGGCCTTCAACCGCCTGCCTCCACCGTGAGCCCCTTTGGGGGGTCCCCTCCCCATCAACTCCCGGGGCCTCCACTCCCAGAAGGAATGGTGCCACCCTGTTCTCTAGACCAGGCAACTATCGGCCAGCACAAAACAGGAGGGTTTATGGAGCTTTGAACACAGCAAAGGTTCCCTCACTCCAATAGGCCTGGTCCCTCAGCCCCTCATGTCAGTCTCTCCTGCAGCCAGCTGAGCCCTGCCTGCTCTGCTCTCAGTCCCCCAAAAAACAGCCGCAGTCTCCCAGAAGAGCCTCCAATAAACTCAGCAACAGCCCCTCCCCTGTCCATTGTCTTCTTCCCAGATAAGAGGGTCTCCTGTTCCCCTCTCTTCTCTGCCTTCTCTCTCCTGTCTATTGTTCTCCCCTCACTTGGATCAGCTGGGGTCCCTCTCTACAGCCCATTGTCTGTCATCTGACCAGAACCAGCTGGCTGTGTCCTCTGAACAGAGTCGGGGTTACCAGGGTCCCAGACACCATGGCTCCAATTCTGGGCTGTTCTCTGAAACAACAAACTCCCCACCTTGTCACATTAAACCAGTAACTTCTGTATGTAACACCCCCCTTTGCACCCTCAAAACTCCCCACTTCCTCACAACATTTAAAACTGAGAAACAGCCAAGAAATCGCCAAATTTAAAAAGATCAGTTAATGACAGAAAAAGGAAAAGAACAACTATTGGAGGAATGCTAAATAAACAAGGGTATGGCTACACTACAGCACTAATTCGAACTAACTTAATTCGAATTAGTTAATTCGAACTAAGCTAATTTGAACTAGTGCATCTAGACCTAAAAACTAGTTCGAATTAGCATTTTGCTAATTCGAACTAGCATGTCCACATTGAGTGGACCCTGAACCGAGGTTAAGGATGGCTGGAAGAAGTGCTGGCAGGGCATCAGAGGAGAACTTAGAGCGTGGAGCTGCTGCCTCAGGCTAGCCGAGGGCTGTGCTTAAAGGGACCCGACCCCCACCCCAGACAGACAGTTCTCAGGGGTTCCCCGCTTGCAAAGCAGTCCCGGCTTGGAGTGCCCACACTCGGCACATCACAGCACTCGGCCATCAGACCGGCTGCACTTGCCGCAGGCTGCCATCTGGGGAGGGGGGCAATTGGGGGGCTGCAGGAGAGCTTCTACCCCCAGAAGCCCGCAGAGCCAGCCCAGTCCTCCCCATTGGGGGCTCATACCCCATTCCTCCCTCACCTCCTTCCACTTACCCCTCCCTAGCCCCCCTTCTTGATGTACAAAATAAAGCACATGTGTGTTCAAAAATGGAAACTCTCTTTATTGAACAAAACTGGGGGAGACTGGGAAAAGGAGATGGAAGAGGGGAAGAGAGAGGGTGGGAGAGGGGAGGGCAACTACAAGGATGAGGGGTTTGGAACAAGTCCCATATGAAGAGAGACTAAAGAGACTGTGACTTTTCAGCTTAGAAAAGAGGAGACTGAGGGGGATATGAGAGAGGTCTATAAAAGCACGAGTGGTGTGGAGAGGGTGCATAAATAAAAGTTCTTCATTAGTTCCCATAATAGAAGGACTAAAGGACACCAAATGAAATGGATGGGTAGCAGGCTTCAAACTAATAACAGAAAGTTCTTCTTCACAAAGCAAATAGTCAACCCGTGGAACTCCTTGCTGCAGGAGGCTGTGAAGGCTAGAACTAGAACAGAGTTTAAAGAGAAGTTAGATAAATTCATGGAGGTTGGGTCCATGGAGTGGTATTAGGGAGGGGGTAGAAATGGTGTCCCTGGCCTCTGTTTGTGGAAGGCTGGAGATGGATGGCACGAGACAAATGGCTTGGTCATTGTTTTCGGTCCATCCCCTCCAGGGTACCTAGTGTTGGCCGCTGTCGGCAGACAGGCTACTGGGCTAGATGGACCTTTGGTCTGACCCAGTACGGCCATTCTAAGCTCAGGGCTCAGTGTCGGGGGTCTCACTGGACCACCCTGATTTTCATGAAAACCTGCTCCTGGGTGGCCAGGCTGGCAGCTATCCTGCCCTAGACGGCCACTTTCCTGTGCCTAGTGCGGAGGTCGTGGATAAGGTCCACGATCTCCGCACTAGACCAGGTGGGCGCCCGCCTCTTGCGGGCCTGGGCAAGCGCCCGGGAGCTGCCAGCCTGGTCCCGGGAAGAGGTGGAGGGCTGAGTGGCAGCTGGTGGCTGGTTCGTGCCGTGCCAGGTGCAGGGTCTGCTGGCTGGGTGCTGGCAGGCTTGCACCTGGCATGGGCAACATAGCCAGACCGTGCCCCTTTAAGGGCTCCGGGGCCGGGAGGGGGGCAGACGAGTTTCCCTGGTGGTGCCCAGAGTGGCCACCAGGGGAAGCTGGGAAGGGCTAGCCTCCCACTAGTTCGAATTAAGTGGCTACACAACCCTTAATTCGAACTACTTAATTCGAACTAGGCGTTAGTCCTCGTAGAATGAGGTTTACCTAGTTCGAATTAAGCGCTCCGCTAGTTCGAATTAAGTTCGAACTAGCGGTTCGCCTGTGTAGCGCCTATCAAAGTTAATTCGAACTAACGTCTCTTAGTTCAAATTAACTTTGTAGTGTAGACATTCCCCAATAGGCATAGCAGTATACATGTGTGGATAGCTGCCTAATAGAAACAGTGCCATCTACTGTCGGCCCACAAAATATCTAGCATTGTTGACAAATGTGTAGGTTAAATAAAGTTGTTGTTATTCACTGCATGTGGCTTCCTGAAATCAGACGTCAGTAAGGACAGCACCCCATCAGAAAGAAGGGCATGCATATCTTACAAGAGCTGCACACATATGACTCATGGTCGCTGTGGAATACCACTAGGGATCACATTGATGCAATATGAAAACAATTAGGGTATGTCTACACTAGCCCCCTAGTTCGAACTAGGGAGGCTAATGTAGGCATTCGAAGTTGCAAATGAAGCCCGGGATTTAAATGTCCTGGGATTTATTTGCATGTTCCCCTCCGGTCGCCATTTTTAAATTCCGCTAGCCCAAAGTAACTGCCCGCAGCTACACGCGACAGTGAAATGGTAATTCGAACTAAGTCCTTAGTTCGAATTAACTGTTACACCTCATTCCAGGAGGAATAACAGTTAATTCGAACTAAGGACTTAGTTCGAATTGCCTTTTCACTGCCGCATTTAGCTGCGGGCAGTTACTTCGGGCTAGTGGAATTTAAAAATGGCGACCGGACGGGAAAATGCAAATAAATCCCAGGACATTTAAATCCCGGGCTTCATTTGCAACTTCGAATGCCTACATTAGCCTCCCTAGTTCGAACTAGGGGGCTAGTGTAGACATACCCTTACAGATAAACAATGAAAATACACATGCAAAGCTCTGAGAAAGATGTTTTTGAAATGTGGTATTCTCATCACCATCAGTTACATGCTCTTCCTCCCCTTGACTGCTGGCAAGTGAATATACAGCCGGTCCCCGAGTTACAAATGGTCAATTTACGACCGTTCGTAGTTCCGACCAAACCTTCCATTAAGCGTTCATAAGTCGATCCCCGAGTTACGAACACAATCTGCGCTTATGAACAGCACGGTCGCATTAAAATGAATGGGGTCCGACTTATGAACACTTCGAGTTACGGCCAACTGTTTGGTCTGTAACTCGTTCGTAAGTTGGGGACCGGCTGTATAGTCCAATAAAGCTCTACCCACTTTCCAGCTACAACCTTCCTGGGTTGCCCCTAACCTGGCCATCCCTTAACAGTAGGCCCAGTTTTCCAACCACTCTCCATGTGAATAAGTACACTCCTATGGACAGTCCCATTGGCTTCAAATGGAAGGACTACTCAAATAAATACATTTACTCAAGTTTACGTATACTGCCAGGATTGGACTTCTGGGTCCTATTTCTAGAGGGGAAGTTAACCGTGTCTGTGTTTTAACCTGGTTTTGAATGTTCCGGCCTTCCCTGAAAGTTGGAGCAATGATTGTGCTGGGTTCAAGGGTCAACTGAGTTTGTAGCCAATTCCTTGGCATGGCTGAATGTCTAGTGTAGATGGGGGCTAAGAACTCATCATAGTCTAAAATATTAGTATTTACATGTTATCTAAAGCCAATTGCAGTTCTGCAAGGTATACAATGAAGGTTGTTACTCCAATTCACAAATGCACTCATTTTAAAATCTTTACTTTATATCTACAGTTTGAAATTGTTATTAACTATGGATTATTGATAAGGCGCTAGACACTCTTGGGCTGTATCTATAATAACATAATTTACTAAAGCACTGTTTCATAAATATACCTAATACTTGGATTACCTTTAGGAAATACATACCTTTTCCTCCCCCCTTGTTCTCATTTGCACTAGTACAAATCTGGAATAATTCCACTGAATTCAGTGTAGTTACTCAGGTTTTACATCAATGTAGATAAAAGCAGAATCTAGCCCATTACAGTTAACTCAATTGGACACATTAGGGTAATCTATCCATGAGACTGGTCTGTGGTCCCGGGCAGTATAATGATGATGATAGCCATTCTGTTAATGACTGTAATTGGATGCTTTATCAAGTCTTGATGGTTGATGGTCAAGTCTTGTATCTTGGTGTGTAGCTGTAATTGGATGCTTGGAGACAGGTGGTTCCTTTTTAAAATGTCAACACTGCAAGTGAAGGTGTGATTGTAGCAGGGAAAGCAGATCCATGTTAGCTTTTATCGAGTGGGTACAGGTAACAATAGGGCTGTGTCTAGACTGGCAAGTTTGTCCGCAAAAGCAGCTGCTTTTGTGGAAAAACTTGCCAGCTGTCTACACTGGCCGCTTGAATTTCCTCAAGAACACTGACTTCCTACTGTGTGAAATCAGTGCTTCTTGTGGAAATACTATGCTGCTCTCGTTTGAGCAAAAGTCCTTTTGTACAAAGCTTTTGCGCAAAAGGGCCAGTGTAGACAGCTCAGATTTGTTTTGCGCAAAAAAGCCCCAATTGCGAAAATGGCGATCGGGGCTTTTTTGCAGAAAAGTGCGTCTAGATTGGCACGGATGCTTTTCCGCAAAAAGTGCTTTTGCGGAAAAGCGTCCGTGCCAATCTAGATGCTCTTTTCCGCAAATGCTTTTAACGGAAAACTTTTCCGTTAAAAGCATTTGCGGAAAATCATTCCAGTCTAGACGTAGCCTAGTAGTATAGCTGTCATGGCATGGGCTTCAGCGCAGACTAGCAATCAAATTACAAGTCCTCTAGAGATGCTGTGTATGGAGGGGTGCGGGTTGCTAAATTGCACCGAAGCCCATGTCACTACTTTTGCACTGCTACTGTTACATGTATTCACCAGCTTAGAGAGAACATGGGCATGCCTACCTTTACTGCAATCATATTAATAGAGGCTGTTGACAAGCTTGTGTCTAGACTTGAGAATGGGTCACTGCTTGTGATTGACTAGTGTTACAGGAAAATATGTCGATGGGTACCAGTGTTTGGCTAATGGCCTAGTCCTGAGAATCAGTCACTCCTGGTGACTGTTGGCTGTGTGGAGACTTTACCAGAGTATTTTTCTATGAGATTCTTGTAAAACAGGTCGGAAAACTGGTGAGCCAGTATAATTCTTCAGCCAAATCTGTGAATAAGGAGGTAGGTCCTGGTACAAACAAAGAAAATGGTATTAAAAGAACTTTGGAAGCTCACTGTTCAATAACAACATTTTAGGTTCACTTGGGCATTTCAAGGGAAGAGGCAACAATAAAAAGCCTCTCCCTTCATCTGTAATCACTGGCCACTTTCCAACTGTGTTACTGAGAAGAAATTTGAAAGGAAATCCACAAAATACTCACTGGTTCCACAAACCCAGCCAGATGGCACTCTCCGGCTACGTCTACACTGGCATGATTTTCCAAAAATTCTTTTAACAGAAAAGTTTTCCATTAAAAGCATTTTCGGAAAAGAGCATATAGATTGGCAGGACGCTTTTCCGCAAAAGCACTTTTTGCAGAAAAGTGTCCGTGGACAATCTAGATGCGCTTTTCCACAAAAAAGCCCCGATGGCCATTTTTGCGATCGGGGCTTTTTTGCGGAAAATAAATCTCTGCTGTCTACACTGGCCCTTTTGTGCAAAAGTATTTCCACAAAAGCACTGACAATCTTACATGAGATCGTCAGTGCTTTTGTGGAAATTCAAGAGGCCAGTGTAGACAGCTGGCAAGTTTTTCCGCAAAAGCAGATGATTTTGCAGAAAAACTTGCCAGTCTAGACACAGCCTCCATGTATTAGAGCTGAGTCATGAGAATGAGCCATCAGAGCCAGAGGGATGTTGCACGAAACAAATTATATGTCCCTGACAGGACATAGTTCTCCTTAGGCTAAATTCCACCCTCCTGGATTAACGTGGCGCAACTGCACTTGAGTGGAGTTCTGCCTACTTACTTCATGGCTGAATGTGGAGCCCTTTGTGAAGAGCTCTGGTCTTTTGACCACCAGTTCCATGCTTCAACCCCTGGACCGTCTCCTTATACTTACATATGACTCTGAATTCTTTCTCTTCCCACCCGAGCAATAAGCACCTACTTACCTGCAGGGAACACTGAAATTCAAGCAGATAGAATATCATCTGTTTCAAAATTGACTTCCAAATAATGGGTTCACTATTAAAATAATGGGTCCACTATTCCAACGTCGCTGTAACCCTCATCCCTTGTTTCAGAATAGCGGTTTATTTCAAAATTAATTTCAAAATAAGAAACTGTGTATCTTACCCCGAGCTAAGGGTGCTGTGTAGATACACCCTAGGGGTGCACTTCCCAGAACCAGCAGTGGGGTAGGTGGCTCAGCTGGGGGAGCTCTTTTCTCTCTGAGAAAGTACTGGGCCTAGTGTAGCACTGGAGAGCACTGTGCTTCAGGGGTAGGGTAGTTGGCTCAGGACAGGATGCTCTCGCCTCTTAGTCACCACTGACCCCAGTGTTGTACCAGATAGGTCTCTAGATGAGTTGCAACACCATGGATGGGGTGGTTAACCCCCCTGGACACTCTGTAGGAGGGTTGTCCCTGGTGTTTTGGGTAAATCCCCTTTTGTGTGGTCATGATTTTTCTCTCAATAATTCTCTCTCTAGTTTCAGCTGGCTACCAAATTTTTCTTCTCTAGGGCTGTGTCCAGACTCAGGGGTTTTTTCGGGAAAAGTAGCCTTTTTCCGAAAAAACTTCACCTGCGTCTAGACTGCAGCTGCGTTCTTTCGAAATTAAATCGAAAGAACGCGGCTTTTCTTTCGACGGCGTTCTTGAATGTAAATAGGGCTTCTTCGAAAGAGAGCATCCAGACTCACTGGGTGCTTTCTTTCGAAAAAGCGGCTTGCTCTTTCGAAAGTTCCACGTGCAGCCTAGACGCTGTCTTTCGAAAGGGGCTCTTTCGAAAGAGGCTTGCAGTCTAGACATAGCCTAGCAGTCAGCTGTGTAGGGTTACTGTGCCCTGCTAAACAGTTGTCAGGCTCCACCCCAGAGGTTTTCCTCTGACATTACACACCAGTGCAATTCCATTTGTGTCAGTGGAGTCACTCATTTATACTGCAATAAGAGAATAAGGCCCTATGCATCAGCGAAACATTTTGAAAGGGGTCAGCTTGGGAGATGCAATGGAAATGTTTGTTCTTTGTGATGGCTGATCCTGTCAGACTGCCCCGTGTTACTGACAGGGCTTCACCTTCCTGAGCTTGCAGTCTCTCCCCGATGTCCGTGATTTTTCTTTGGGGCCCCTTCTCCAGAGCATCTCATGCATCCCCGAGCTCCCAGGATGGAACTGCCACCCTGATCTGGTGTAACTAGTATGGTTCATAGGAACCTTGCAGGAGGTAACTGAAAGAATGAAAATATAGACCTAGTGACCTTGGTTCCCAGGCCTGGGACAAAAAATCCTGGTACCTCTGCAAGGGATTAGAAAAAGTTCAAAGGGAATTTAGGAAACCTCTTGGTGTGTCAGATTTGACCTGTTTCGTCCCTGCCTGACAGGGGGATATTTAATAGCAGTGCTTCCAATAATGTGGGTTCATACTGCTAGGAGCTATGTTCACTCTCTTACAGAAATACAAACATTTGCTAGAATTTCATTTATTTTGACACTGGCTGCCACATAGCCATGAAATAGTTGTAACCAACCCAGAGCTGCTTCAGAAGCCGTGCCCTAGGGATGAAAGGCCACATATCCCAGCCCCCGAGCCCCAGGCGAGCCAATCTTCCTGACCTGGTGTTGGCTCAGGGCCAGTGCTCCAGAAGGACCTCCTATCCCATTCCTTGACCTTTGTAGGCCACCTGGTAACTCTGCCACTCCCTGCTATCTTCTGGGGCTGGCTTCCATTTCACCCCCAAGAGATGATCTCAGCTCTATTTCAATCGTCAGCGCCCCTGAGTCAGCCATGCTGCCACCTTCCCTAGAGACTTGTGTTTTAAATAATTTGCATTCTTTGGACCACACATTTTATACCTAGGCATGCAAGCATAGATACATGTGTGCCTGCACCCAGAAACACATACACAGAGACACGCATATGCATTATACAGAGAACCCCACCTCCACTCCTACACATCCCTGCACGATCACAGGTGTTCACGAACATATGCAAACATACAACATGCACACACATACACAATCACTCAGATAAAACAGTCACACAACACAGGTATACATAGATAGACTCTCTTTCTCTCTCTCTCTCTCTCACACACACACACACACACACACACACACACACACACACACACACACACACACACACAGCTACACACATACCTGTCTCTGGGGAAGCAGTCATGGCTTCCTTTCCCTTCTAGCTTCATCTGTGGGATGCTCAGGTTCTCTCTTAACAGAGACAATTTAGGTGTTTCAGTTTCTGTTCATGAGAGCTGGCATTACCCAGAACAAAGGGCTGGGATGGTACAAAGTAACCTCCCAGCTCCCTGAAGATTGGACTGCAGGAACAATCTTGCCCTAGCAGCAGAGGAGCTGGGGGCTAGTGGGAGAAGCATGGGTGTGGGGAAAGGGAACAGATTGGTGACCTGAGAAGTTGTCTCAATTTCTGTCCTCTTTGGCTGTCCTGCAGGGAGGGGAGTTTTCCCAAAAGCTGAATGGCAGGGAAGGGTCTTGGAAGCCTTTATTTACACAGACAGAGAGCTATACAGCCTTCTCTCTTTCTTTGCCTCCTTTTCAGTGAGGGCATCCAGGAACCAGATCCGTTCGCAAGCTCCCACCTTCCCTCCTGTGCACAGAGCACAGCTACTTGCCTTCCAGACTTGGTGCCTTCATGACTTGTGCATTGGGGAGCAATCCTCCAGAAACCCTGTAGGGAGGCTTAATTCCCTGAGAGAGGAGAGCAGTGATTTATTTCACTAGGAGGGGAGTCTTGCCCACCTATTCTACATCAGTCGTTAGCTGGCTCTAGATAGTCCAGAGGCCTGGGTGCTGTTTGCCCTCTCTTCCTGCCTGGGGGTTTGCTGGTGTTCAGGGTCATTTGGTCAAAGTTTGTTATGTTATCAACCTTGGTCTACAGTATGGAAACCTTATTACACGCACAAATTCTCTGTCACTCCCCCACACTCCTTACTTTCTATTTATTAACAATGACCAGGCAAGCAGAATACACATGCTAAGCACACAGTGCCATGCTCAACAATCATGAGCAAGGCAGGTGAATTTCCCTTGCTGGCTAGGCAAGGTCAATCTCATCTGGGTTCTGGTTGCTACACATCATGGGCCAGCAGTGAATTCTTGGCAGCTCTGATCTTAGGCTGTGTCTTGGAGGTGAGTTAGAATCATAGAATCATAGAACCATAGAGCTGGAAGAGACCTCAGGAAGTCATCAAGTCCAGCCCCCTGCTCTAGGCAGGACCAATCCCAACTAAATCAACTCGGCCATGGCTTTGTCAAGCCGAGACTCTAGGGATGGAGACTCCACTACTTCCCTACGTAACCCATTCCAGTGCTTCACCCCTCTCCTAGTAAAATAGTTTTTCCTAATATCCAACCTAGACCTTCCCCACTGCAACTTGAGACCATTGCTCCTTGTTCTGCCATCTGCCACCACTGAGAACAGCTTCTGTCCATCCTCTTTAGAATCCCCCCGCCCCTTCAGGGAGTTAAAGGCTGCTATCAAACTCCCCTCGCTCTTCTCTTCTGCAGACTAAATAAGCCCAAATCCCTCAGCTTCTCCTCGTAGGTCATGTGCTCCAGCCCCCTAAACATTTTGGTTGCCCTCTGCTGGCCCCTCTCCAATGTGTCCATATCCTTTCTATAGTGGGGGGCCCAGAACTGGATGCCATACTCCAGATGTGGCCTCACCAGAGCCAAATAAGGGGGAATAATCACTTCTCTGGATCTGCTGGCAATACTCTTCCTAATGCACTCTAAGATGCCATTAGCCTTCTTGGCTACAAGGACACACTGTTGACTCATATTCAGCTTCTCACGCACTGTAATCCGCAGGTCCTTTTCTGCAGAACTGCTGCTTAGTCAGTAGGTCCCCAGCCTGTAACAATGCTTGGAACACTGCACTTGTCCTTGTTGAACCTCATCAGATTTCTTGTGGTCCAGTCCTCCAATTTGTCTAAGTCACTCTGGACCCTATCTCTGCCCTCAAGCGTATCTACCTCTCCCCCTTGCTTAGTGTCATCCGCAAACTTGCTGAGGGTGCAATCCATCCCCTCATCCAGATCATTAATAAAGATAATGAACAAAACCTGTTCTAGAACCGAACCTTGGGGCACTCCGCTAGAAACCAACCACCATCCTGACATCGATCCGTTGATCACTACCCGCTGGGACCGGCCTTCTAGCCAGCTTTCTATCCGTCTTCCTGTCCATTTATCCAATCCACATTCCCTTAACTTGCTGGCAAGAATATTGTGGGAGACCGTATCAAAAGCCTTGCTAAAGTCAAGGTATATCACATCCACTGACTTTCCCACGTCCACAGAGCCAGTTACCTCATCATAGAAGCTAATCAGATTGGTCAGGCACGATTTTCCTTTTGTGAATCCATGCTGACTATTCCTAATCACTTTCCTGTCTTCCAAGTGCCTCAAAATGGATTCCTTAAGGATCCCTTCCATGATTTTTCCAGGAACTGAGGTAAGATTGACCGGCCTATAGTTCCCTGAATTGTCCTTCTTCCCTTTTTTGAAGATGGGCACTACATTTGCCTTTTTCCAGTCATCCGGGATTTCTCCCGATCTCCACGACTTTTCAAAGATAATGGCCAAAGGCTCCTCAATGACATTTGCCAACTCCCTCAGTACCCTCGGATGCATTAAGTCCAGACCCATGGATTTGTGTACGTTTAGCTTTTCTAAATAGTTCCTAACCTGTTCTTTACCCACCAAGGGCTGTCCATCTTCATCCCCCCACTTAGCGCATTAGTCCAGGAGCCCACCTTGTCCGTGAATACAGAGGCAAAGGAAGCATTGAATACTTCAGCTTTCCCCACATCATCTGTCACTAGGTTACCTCCTTCATCCACTAGGGGCCGCATACCCTCTCTGATCACCTTCTTCTTGTTAACATGCCTGTAGAAACCTTTCTTGTTATCCTTCACATCCTTAGCCAGTCGCAATTCCATTTGCACTTTCACCTTCCTGATAACCCCCTAGCATTCTTGGTCTATACATTTAAACCTCTCCCTGGTCATTTGTCCAAGTTTCCACTTTTTGTAAGCTTCCTTTTTGTGCTTAAATTCACCAAGGATTTCCCCCATAAGCCAATCCAGTCTCCTACCATGTTTGCCTCTCTTCTTTATTCTTTCCTTCTTATTCTTTCTGTTCCTTCTTTCTCCTTTCTTCCTTTCCTGCTGGTCTCCTTCTTGGACCCCAGTTTATATAGTGAAACTTGAGTTCTGCTTAGCTATACCTTAACCAATTATTTTAGTGTAATTTTACTAACTAATCATAACATACTGTCACAGAATTACCTAACCAATCATACCCCACCACCTTAGTTGACTTACAGCTACCAAAATTACAGCAGACAGAAACGGTTAGAAACCAGACAGAGATATCACAGACAAAAAGGAAAGCAAGGACCATAATCATAGGCTGAGGATTCCACAACCCCAACTATTGGTAAGGAGTTTCTTGCCAGAAGAGATGCTTTCAAAGTAAGTTTTCTTTTCCTATCTTGAGATCTGTTCATGTATCTGGTGACAGTAGGTGCCATTAGGACAGAGTCTTCTGAACAGCCTGGTGTGACACTATTGTAATGCAATTTAGATGGAATGTGAGTATGTGACTTCCTGCTTTACAGGTAATGGCTGCTGCTCTTTCAATCTTCCAATAGGGCTGCCTATAGTAGGCCTTCCAATATGGCTTCAGAAAAAGGCTGTATTCTTAAACCTTAGGGTTGCTTCCTACCCTACACAGCCCAAGGGATGCCACAACTATAAGTCACTGGGGAAGAAGAAGAGAAAGGGGAATAGCCACTGGCAACCCGCACTCATTTTTCAATCAAAGTTTGGTATTTTCCTGCTTCTTCTTGTACACCCAGTAATTTTTCTATATTACACAATGGGCAATGCCAGACAGTATCCCCTGCCCAGAATGGCTGGGAATCATGTAGAGCATCCATCACCTCTAGTCAGTAGTCTTTCCCCATTGCCAACAGCAAGAAGCTGGAAGCTCTCACAACAGCCAGCACTCCTGTACTTTCCCTTCCTGTTGCGAGTGGCTGGAAGGAGGTGGCTAGGAACTTGGCTTCCCTTCTGGCACCATTCCTTTCTGTGCCACCAGCTGGAAAAGCGAGACTGACATAACCCTGACGGAACTACAATTCTTACATTGTTTGCTGGGAGCCTTCTGCAGGGGCAAACCAGGCCTATGTTGGACAGGCTTTCATTGGGATGGAGGCAAGTGACTAGGGTTGTCAGATATCTGGTATTGACCCAGACAGTCTGGTATTTTTACCTCCTGTCCAGTAAAAATGTCCTAAACACCTAAAATGTCCGGTATTTTCTGATTTTTTCCAGGCGAAGAGGCGAAAATACCAGACACCTGGCAACCCTACCACACTCAGCAACCAGGCCCAGCCCCTAGACTCCCCCCTACCCAGCCCCTGGGACATTCCTGGACCCCCCCTCTCAACCCTCCTGAGCCCTCCCTCCTCCCCACTTACCTGGTTCCACAGGGGAGCTCTCTTCCGGCATAGAGTAAGAAAACAAAATGACCGCTGGCAAAAAAAACGCCCCAAAAGCCTTAAAGGGGCTCTTTTTTTGTATTTTTGGGGTTTTTTGGTCTCCCCTCTTTTTTTCTCAATAGTGTTGTTGGTTTTTTGGGGTGTGTGTTCAGTATTTTTGGTTAAACCATCTGGCAACCCTATAAGTGACACACTATTGTTGCCTCAGTAAAACCTAAACACTAAAAGCGGTGCTTCCTGTGAAGGAACATTTTCTGTTTCATTCTGTTGTCTTTTAATGGTCAGAACTAATACAGAAAATAAAGCCAAGAAATACAGTGATAGAAAAATAAGCTCAAGTACTAAAATAGCAGGAAAAATTCTCTCCAAAATACAAATCCATATAAAAATTATCTGTTTGTCTAATCCTGATGCAAACAGTTTGTTGCTTTGAGTTTGTAACTGTAATTTCTCAAGGTGCAATAAATATGATTGAGACATGATGGGTGAGGTAGAATCATTTATTGAACGAATTTCTGTGGGGGAGAGAGACAAGCTTCTAAGCGACAGAGACCTCTACTTCAGGTCACAGAGTTCTTTGTAGCCTGAAAGCTTGTCCCTTTCTACCAACGGAAGTTGGTCCAACAAAAGACCTTGCCCACCTTATCTCAATCATATCCTGGGACCAACATGGCTGCAATAACACTACAAAGATAAATACTGTAGGAATGTCCAGTTCACTAAGGCTTTGTATACACTATGGCTTTTGTCGGAAAAAGAAATGCAAATGAAGCACTGATTAGCATATTGTCACTCTTCATTTGCATAATCCAAGCCATTTTTGTGTAAGTGTTTATGGCACAAAAACAAGCAGTGTGGATGTTCCCTTTTTGTGCAAGATCCTTATCCCTATCTGGAAGAGGGCTAAGGATCTTGCACAAAAAGGAAACATCCACACTGCTTGATTTTGTGCAAAAACCCCTTGCGCAAAAACGGCTCGGAATAGATTACGCAAATAAAGTGTGACAATATGCTAATCAGCGCTTCACTTGCATTGTCTTTTCTGGCAAAAACTGAGAGTGTAGACATAGCCTAACGGGGAAGGCACAGAGACATCTCCAATTGCACACACAAAGGGACCTCCTCCTCTAGCTCCTGCTCAAAGGGCATGCCAGGCTGGTGAGAAGAACTGATTTCCCAACTCCCCTCCCCTCCACATACACACACACTTCTCCCCCTGCCCATGTATTGCATATGGAGACTCAAGGGCCTGTTAATAATAATATTTCAGAACTTCTTGCTGGCTGTTTCTGAGTGGCTCCTGTTGCAGCCCTGTTGGTCTGGCAGTGGTGACTGGCTGGTGCTTCAGGTGAGGAGGTCGATAGATGTCGGTGTGGGGCTGGAGATTCTAACGTAAAGGCTGTGTCACTAGCTGCTGCATCATACTCTTGTAATAGCATTTGGCACTAGTTGTCTCACAGGACGAGACTGGCGGTGCTGATGATGCTCACTGATGTCTTGCTGACAACAAAGGGAGTCCTTGGGGAGAAAGAAGAAAGCTGGGGGTTAAAAACTAAAGGCCGAAAGCCCCTGTGTTTTCCTTTTAGCATTGCTCGGAGGTTTACAATAAAGTACCTTTCATGAGAAATCACTTTTAACCCAGTCCAGCAGGAAGAGACCTCAGCTGAGTGAGAGTATAAGGGAGATCAGAGGTTAGGCTTACTGTGCATTATAACTCAGCTATGGAAACAGACTGGCCACGGGGTGGTTTCAAGGCAAGCAAAACTCTCAGTTTTCTCCAAGGCCGAGGTATAGCTACAGGTGGGCTTGAGTAGTCCTTGGCCCACCTACTTTGCAGCCAGGCCTACCCCTATGGGGCTTACCCCACTTTACTCCAGTGCTCCAGCCAGGGAGTGGAGCCAGAGTTCCTCCCCCTCCCCATGAAACCTCCTATCCTCTTCCTTCCCTCGCCCCATTCTTGCCCTCCCACCCAAAGTTGGGGGCCTGGGTGGGGCCCTTCTAGCTACGCCACTGCTCCAAAGAAAGCAGGATATCACCTCATATTTTGCACATTTACCTAGGACCCAGCAAAGCATCTAAGCATGTGCTTAACCTTAAGCATGTCAGTAGCTCCATTGAAGGCAAAACTTCATGGTCCCAATTTACACTCCATGGAGGACAATAGGGTTGTATGGGGAGGAGGAGAATATATGAACATTTATTATTCACACTTGCTTGTTAGCTGTACACTTGGGGCAAAGCCTGAAGTTCTTACTTAGTCCTTAGAGTCCTTAGAGTTGTCTAGAGAATGTGTGTGTGTGTGTGTGTGTGTGTGTGTGTGTGTGTGTGTGTGTGTGTGTGTGTGTGTGTTCCACTCCAGCTCATTTGAAGAAGTGGATTTTGCCCATGATAGCTCATAATCCTATATATATTTTTGTTAGTCTCATAAGAGTGCATCTACACAGAGATGCTAGTTTGAAATAAGCTACACAATTTGAGCTATGCAAATTGCATAGCTTATTTCAAGATAGTCTATTTCAGAATTTGGCACTGTCTATCCAGCACCAAATTTCAAACTAGAGCACTATTCCGACAAGTCCCTTAATCCTCATGGAACGAGGTTTACCGAGATGATGCAATAGCAAGCCCATTATTTCGATTGCATTTGAAATAACTTGAGTGCTGTTTAGATGTGAAAAAATGCTATTTTGGGATACCAGGATGTATCCCAAAATAGTGTCGCTGTCTAGACGTTTCCTAAGGTGCCACACTCTCTCTCTCTACACAAACATGTTTACATATGTGTATGTGCGTGCATATGTGCATAATAAGCTTTTTTAAAACTGTCCAATGACTTTCACTCTATATATTCTAATTTTATACCAGGCACGAGCAAGTCTCAGGCAAAAGCAAGGTGAGACTGTTGAACCACCATGATATGTTAAATTAACTGGTCGGTTTAGAGAACAGACACTGCGTTTCTCTCCGTGGAATTCACTTTCAGGCAGAATTAGCAAATCTGGGTTTGTGAGCCCTAACATCCTCTGTTCAAGAGCCACCACGAACCTATCAGACAAGCTAAATAAACATAGAGGTAGCTGGGAGTGAAATGGAAGGTCCTGTTCTTTGATCAGAAATTAAACAAGTCAATTACAAAGTCCCCTGTACTTACTCTTAGTCTAATCTTCTATGGCTACTTCTAGCCTCTTTTGAAAAAGCCTCTTTCAAAAAAGAGCATCTAGACTACAACCAGTACTTTCGAAAAAACAAGCCACTTTTTCGAAAGAGAGTACACAGGCAATCTGAATACTCTCTTTCGAAAAAACACAGTTTGCATTACATAGTGCCTTTTTTCAAAAGAGCACTTTCAAAAAAAGGCATTCTTCCTCATAAAACTAGGTTTTCCACTGTCAAAAAAACTGCTGCATGTTTTCAATTTACTTTCGAAATAACACAGCAGCAGTCTAGACTCAGGGGAAGTTTTTTCAAAAAAAGGTCACTTTTTTTGGAAAAACAAACACCCTCTAGTCTAGACACACCCTATATGTTGTTTTTATTTGTCTAGGTGCATAACCTCTCCCCCATTAAAAACTATTCCTAGAGCATCAAAGTCATTAATGAGGTTTTACTCCTGGAACACTCCTGGATGCGAGAGAGCAGGGCCAGACTAAGGGGTGGGCTAGCTAGGTAGCTGCCCAGGGCACCATCCGCAGGGCCCTGCATGGCCAGGTGCAGCCCACCCTGGGTGGCCCAGGGCTGCGCACCATCAGCAGTGGCTGGGTCGACTGGGTAGCACATGCGCCGTGAGTCCACCTACGCACCCTGGGGGCGGGTCTGTGCATGCGTCATGCACCCGGAGGCATGCGCTGTGCGCCCAGAGGTGGGGCTGTGTGCCCTGGGGGCGGCGTCGTGCGCCTGGGGGCCAGGGTGCCAAAATGGCTTGGGCCGGCCCTGCGAGGGAGCACTAGCCCCATTTTACAGAGCTGTGTCACACAAAGGATGAGGAGACTTGTCCAAAGTTACCTACAAGTCTGGCTATGCTAGGAACCAAACCCTGGTCTCCTAGGGTATCCCAAAATAGCTACCCCATGTCCAAGGAACATGCCCATTATTTCAAAATATTTTTTAAAATATGGACGTGCTATTTTGCCATCCCTGTAAACCTCGTTGCATGAGGATTAAGGGGTGGCTTGAAATAGTGCTCTATTTTGAAATTTGGCACTGTGTAGATGCTCCAAAATTTGAAATAGCCTATTTCAAAATAAAAGTTTGGGTGTAGTGTACCCTTACTGAAGGCAAACAGAGCAAGAATAACAGAGCACCAAGAGAGTCATTGTTATTTGACCATCTTGCAGGAAACAGTTATTAGGGCAGGTAAGTTTTGAGTCTCCTGTCCTTAGGTCCTAAACCTGCAAATGGATCTGCCCTAGTGAATTTAGGCTAATGCTCAGAGACCTACGGACATCCATGGCCCTGTTATGAAGGGCAGTAATTGTGTTTTTCAGCCATGCTAGCTTGATGGAGTTACCTTAAAATGACTAGAAAGCCCCAGCAAGGTGAAGATGTATTCCCCAGGCTACCCCAGAGCCAATTAATATAGCATTAGATGTGTTAGCCTGCAGTTGTCAGTCGTGCTTGTCAATCATGCTAAGCTAATATGACTGAACTAACCCAATTGCAAAACACCCTTTACAGACTGCCAAGAGAGGGCACAGAGGGACCCCTGCAGGGACACTGAATTAGTTGCAGGATCTGAACCTTAAAGGAAAAGGGACTAAGAGCAGTTTACACAGCAGACAGGTTAATGGAAGAGGTGCTGTTTGTCTCCACACACAAAGCTTGATTAACTCAGTTCATGTTCCTAGTCTGTACATCCCCGCAATGCAGACCCCAAAGAGCAAAGAAATAAGCAGGTAAGTCATTTGATAGCTCAAATCCACTCAGTTACCTGTATCAAACTCCACTTCCGAAGAGCCTGAATGCTGAGCATTTCCAGTAAACAAACTTGGGAGGGACACAGTTCTATTATTCTGATCAGGGCTAGAAAAAAGCTCTTATAGGCTGTGTCCAGACTCAGGGGCTTTTTCGGGAAAAGTAGCCTTTTCCCGAAAAAACTTCCCCTGCGTCCAGACTCAAGCCGTGTTCTTTCGAAATTATTTCGAAAGAACGCGGCTTTTCTTTCGATGGCGGTAAACCTCAATTTACGAGGAAGAACGCCTTCTTTCGAAAGTTTCTCTTTCGAAAGAAGGCGTTCTTCAATGTAAATAGGGCTTCCTCGAAAGAGAGCATCCAGACTCGCTGGGTGCTCTCTTTCGAAAAAGCGGATTGCTCTTTCGAAAGATCCGCCTGCAGTCTAGACATAGCCATAGATAAGATAAGATAAGAACCGCACTGGTGAGATCAAGTGTCTTCCAACAATACTCAATGCCAGGTGCCCCAAAAGGAGTGAACAGAACAGGCAATCATCAAGTTATCCCTCCCCTGTCATGCATTCCCAGCTTCTGACAAACAGAGACTAGGGACATGATCCCTACACCTTCTGGCTAATAGCCATTGATGGACCTAACCTCCATGAATTTATCCAGCCCTTTTTTGAAATCTGTTACTGTCTTGGCCTTCACAACATCCTCTGACAAAGAGCTCCATAGGTTGACCATGTATTGTGTGAAGAAACACTTCCTTTTGTTTAAATCTGCTGCCCATTTCATGACCCCCAATTTGTCGTGTAATGAGGAATAAAAAACACATCTTAATATCTACTTTCTCCACACACATCATGGCTGTGTCTAGACTGCATCCCTTTTCCGTAAAAGGGATGCAAATTAGACACATCGCAATTGCAAATGAAGCGGGGATTTAAATCCCCCCCACTTCATTTGCATAAACATGGCTGCCGCTTTTTCCGGCTCGGGGCTTTGCCGGAGAAAAGCGCCAGCCTAGACGGGGATCTTTCGGAAAATAAAGCCTTTTCCGAAAGATCCCTTATTCCTTTTTTTAAGACGAATAAGGGATCTTTCGGAAAAGGCTTTATTTTCCAAAAGATCCCCATCTAGACTGGTGCTTTTTTCTGGCAAAGCTCCGAGCCGGAAAAAAGCGGCAGCCATGTTTATGCAAATGAAGCGGGGGGGATTTAAATCCCCGCTTCATTTGCAATTCCGACTTGCCTCATCTGCATCCCTTTTACGGAAAAGGGATGAAGTCTAGACACAGCCACACAGAGGACAGCCATTTCTAGTGCCACATTCATAAGTGACCATACAGACTGTAATAAATCATTGGAAGAGAAGACTGAGGGAGGGGGACTTCCCTTGGAAACATTTGGGATTGCTCATAAATATGTGTCTTGAATTATATGAAGATGCTACAATGATGCTATCTTAGATGCTGAGCCTTCTTCCATACTGCCTGAAACACCCTTCCTGAGCTGTTCCACTCAATGTCACTGTCTTCTTTGCATACTGAGGGCTCCTGAGCACCCTCAATTCCTCATTGAACTTTGATGCACCCCAAAACACAAAGAAACCAAAGTGCAGGACACACTCCAACCAAAATCAATCGTGCTACATAGTTCTGACTTTTCTTTCTGTAATAACCATGACGTGGCTAAACCAGCAGAGCATAACAACAGTCCAAATGGCTGAGTAACTACACACACCCAACACTATGCACACATGCTTGCAAACACACAAGAACTGGAACAAAGAGCTCAGGGAACAGGCACCAGGAAACAAATAGGAATGGAGAGCAGAAAGGCATCTCTCTCTCTTTCTCTCTCAGGCTGTGTCCAGACTCAGGGGTTTTTTCGAAAAAAGTAGCCTTTTTTCGAAAAAACCTCACCTGCGTCTAGACTGCAGCCGCGTTCTTTCGAAATTAAATCGAAAGAACGCGGCTTTTCTTTCGATGGCGGTAAACCTCAATTTACGAGGAAGAACGCCTTCTTTCGAAAGTTCCTCTTTCGAAAGAAGGCGTTCTTGAATGTAAATAGGGCTTCTTCGAAAGAGAGCATCCAGACTCACTGGATGCTTTCTTTCGAAAAAGCAAGCCGCTTTTTCGAAAGTTCAACGTGCAGTCTAGACGCTCTCTTTCGAAAGAGGCTCTTGCGAAAGAGCCTCTTTTGAAAGAGGCTTGCAGTCTAGACATAGCCTCAGGGTGTGTCTACACTACAAAGTTAATTCAAAATAACAGCAGTTATTACGAATTAACTTTAATAGCATCTACACAGGCAAACCGCTATTTCGAAATAGTGGAGCCCTTATTTCGAATTTGGTAAACCTCATACTACGAGGAGTAACACCAAATTTGAAATAACTATTTTGAATTAAGTGCTGTGTAGACACTTAATTCGAAATAGGAGGTCTCCAGCTCTTCCCAGGGAGCCCTGGTGGCCACTCTGGGCACAACAAGGAAAACTTACTCTCCTCTCCCCAGCCCTGGAGCCATTAAAGGGGTAGACCCTGGCCACAGTGCCTGTGCCAGCTCCAAACCTGCCAGCCCAGAGCCAGCAGGGGCCACTGGGGCCCTTGACCCAGTGGCCCCAAAACATGAGCCAACAAGCCACTGGCACCCAGCCCTCCACCGCTCCCCAGGAGCAGTCTGCCAGCTCCCAGGAGCCTGACAGGGGCTAGAGAAGGTGGGTGCCTTCGTGGTCCAGGGTGGAGATCATGGACCTTATTCAGGTTTGGGGGGGATGCCCCAAAGTCCATGATCTCCTCACTAGACAGAGGAATGCAGCCACCTATGGCAGGATAGCTGCCAGCCTGGCCACCAAAGGCCACATGCGAACCCAGGAGCAGATTAGCATGAAAGTCAAGTTGGTCTGATGAGACCCCCAATCCTGAGCCCTGAGCTTCCCCTCCCGCTTCTTCCCCTTGCTTCCCCTTCCAGCTCCCTCCTCCCAGGTTTCCCCCTCCCCTCTCCCATCCTCTCTCTTCCCCTCTCCCACCTCCTTTTCCTAGTCTCCCCCGAGGTTCATCCGCCCCCCCCCCCAGTTTTGTTCAATAAACCCAGTTTCTATTTTTGAACATATATGTCTTTTCTTTCATCAGGAAGGGAGGCTAGGGAGCGGTAAGTGGAAGGATGAGGGGGTATGTCTACACTGCAAAGTTAATTCGAACTAACAGCTGTTAGTTCGAATTAACTTTAATAGGCACTACATTAGCAAACCGCTAGTTCGAACTTAATTCAAACTAGCGGAGCGCTTAATTCGAACTAGATAAACCTCATTCTACGAGGACTAATGCCTAGTTCGAATTAAGTAGTTCGAATTAAGGGCTGTGTAGCCACTTAATTTGAACCAGTGGGAGGCTAGCCCTCCCCAGCTTTCCCTGGTGGCCACTCTGAGCACAAGCAGGGAAACTCTTCTGCCCCCCTCCCAGCCCCGGAGCCCTTAAAGGGGCACGGGCTGGCTACGGTGCCCGTGCCAGGTGCAAGCCTGACAGCACCCAGCCAGCAGACCCTGCACCTGGCACGGCATGAGCCAGCCACCCGCTGTCACCCAGCCCTCCGCCTCTTCCCGGGACCAGGCTGGCGGCTCCCAGGAGCCTGCCTGGGGCCGCAAGAGGCGGGCGCCCGCTTGGTCTAGTGCAGACATCGTGGACCTCATCAAGGTTTGGGGGGAAGCCTCTAACGCCCATGACCTCTGCACTAGGCACAGGAAAGTGGCCATCTATGGCAGGATAGCTGCCAGCCTGGCCACCCAGGAGCTGGTTTGCATGAAAATCAAGGTGGTCCAGTGAGACCCCCGACCCTGAGCTTAGAACATAAAAACATAAGAATGGCCGTACTGGGTCAGACCAAAGGTCCATCTAGCCCAGTAGCCTGTCTGCCGACAGCGGCCAACACTAGGGACCCTGGAGGGGATGGACTGAAGACAATGACCAAACCATTTGTCTCGTGCCATCCATCTCCAGCCTTCCACAAACCATTCCTACCCCCTGGAGATCACTCCACGGACCCAACCTCCATGACTTTATCTAAGTTCTCTTTAAACTCTGTTCTAGTTCTAGCCTTCACAGCCTCCTGCAGCAAGGAGTTCCACAGGTTGATTATTTCCTTTGTGAAAAATAACTTTTTGTTATTAGTTTGAAGCCTGCTACCCATTCATTTCATTTGGTGTCCTCTAGTCCTTCTATTATGGGAACTAATGAAGAACTTTTCTTTATTCACCCTCTCCACACCACTCATGATTTTATAGACCTCTATCATATCCCCCCTCAGTGTCCTCTTTTCTAGGCTTAAAAGTCCCAGTCTCTTTAGCCTCTCTTCATATGGGACCTGTTCCAAACCCCTGATCCTTTTAGTTGCCCTTTTCTGAACCCTTTCCAAGGCCAAAATATCTTTTCTGGGGTGAGGAGATCACGTCTGTACACAGTACTGAAGATATGGCGTATCATAGTTTGATACTTCCCCTCCTCCTTCTTCCCCTGGCTTCCCCCTTCCAGCTCCCTCCTCCCAGGTTTCCCCCTCCCCTCTCCCATCCTCTCTCTTCCCCTCTCCCACCTCCTTTTCCCAATCTCCCCAGAGGTTAATCCCCCTCCCCCTCCAGTTTTGTTCAATAAAGAGAGTTTCTATTTTTGAACACACGTGTCCTTTATTTTTTACATCAGGAAGGGGGGCTAGGGAGGGGTAAGTGGAAGGAGGTGAGGGAGGAATGGGGCACGAGCCCCCGATGGGAAGTACTGGGGTGGCTCTGTGGGCTCCTCGGTGTGGAAGCTCTCCTGCAGCCCTCCGAATTACCTCCCGCCCCCCCGGGATGGCAGCCTGCGGCAAGTGCAGCCAGGCTAATGGCCGAGTGCTGTGATGTGCCGAGTGTGGGCATTCAGGGCACTCCAAGCCAGCACTGTTTTGCTGTCCCTCATCGAGTTAGACAAGCGAGCGGGGAACCCCTGAGAACTGTCTGTCCGGGGTGGGGGTCAGGTCCCTTTAAGCACAGCCCTCGGCTAGCCTGAGACAGCAGCTCCACGCTCTAAGTCCTAACCTGATGCCCTGCCCCAGCCTTAACTTCGGTTCAGGGTCCACTCAATGTGGACAAGCTAGTTCGAATTAGCAAAATACTAATTTGAACTAGTTTTTATGTCTAGATGTACTAGTTTGAATTAGCTTATTTCGAATTAACTAATTCGAATTAAGTTAGTTCGAATTAGTGCTGTAGTGTAGACATACCCTGAGGGAGGAATGGGGCATGAGCCCCAAGTGGGGAGGACCGGGGAGGCTCTGAGGGCTCCTCGGGGTGGATGCTCTGCCTCAGGGCCTCCTGGATCCTGACAGCCTCCCGATGGACTCCCCGGATGGCAGCCTGCAGGAAGTGCAGCTGGGCTGATGGCAACGACCCCACGAGATGCACCGGTGTGCCCAGGGGCAGCTCTGGCTCCATGTGGCTGAGTGGTGTGGTGTCCCGAGTGCAGGCACTCAAGGCACTCCAAGACAGGACTGCTTTGCTGTCCCTCATCGAGTTAGACAAGCGAGCGGGGAACTCCTGAGAACTATCTGTCTGGGGTGGGGGTAGGGTCCCTTTAAGCACGGAGCTCAGGTAGCCTCAGGCAGCAGCCCCACACACTAAGTCCTAACCTGATGCTCTGCCGGCACTGGTTCTGGCCAGCCTTAACTTTGGTTCAGGGTCAACTCAGTGTGGACTGCTATTTCGAAATAGCAAAATGCTATTTCGAAATGGTTTTTGTGTGTAGATGTGCTATTTTGAATTAGCTTAATTCGAATTAACTATTTTGAATTAAGTTTGTTCAAAATAGCACTGTAGTGTAGACATACCCTCAAACACACGCATATTATTACATGCCTACAAGAAAGTACCTGAGTGGAATTCAATATGGGCCAGATTCTATTGCTGTAAATCAGTGTAGTAGTTCACCTGAAGTCAGTAGAGTAATGCAGGTGTAAATCAAGATTATATTACTTGTATTGCTCAAAGGAAACTCTAAAATACTACCCACAGTTGAGTTCTCAACTACTGTATTCCTTGGACATGATCAATCAGCACTTTGACCTCTTTTACACTGTACTTCCCTTTCCTACCTTACACTGGCTTGCTTGTCTTGTCTTGTGCATGTCTGTGGGATAAGACCCCTATCTTATTACATTTTGTGCAGTGCCTGCAACCTTGGGGATGCCACCAGGAGCAAATAAGTGAACAAAATAATAAGAGAACAAACTTACTTGCAATGCTGTAGGGGGGACTTTAACTGAAGTGATGGGGTGCGGTTTCCTGAGACTATGGAATGATCAGGGACTGCTAATCTCTTTGGTGATGTACAGACCTTGTGCCACAGCCACAGAGGCTGTAAATTGGTGTAGACTGTTACAGTCCATGCTCCCCTGTGCAAGCTATGTCTTCAGCTATACGACATAAGCTCCCTCCTGATACTTCTTGCTGCCAGCAAGTGAGTGGAGAGAGAGCAGGGGCAAGGTGTGAGAGCCAAGGTGACTGGACAGGGTAGCAGGCTGGGCACGTGAGGCAAGAAGTTGTTCCATGAAAAGGGTGATATTATTTACCGCTCCCTAGAGCACGGTGCAAGCCCAATTCATTCTCTGGGCTGCCCCTGCACGCTGTGACATTCCAGTCCCGCTGGACTGCACTTCCTGAACTGACTTCAAACACTGGAGGCCCTGATCCTGCCTGGAGCCCTGCCTGGTACTACTGCTGCTAACAGGCTATGTGCACACTACAGCTGCACCAGGATTCTTGATGTCTCCCAGGGGCGTGACTAGGCCACCTCCTCAGGGCCGGTGTGGCCAGCGCTGTTAGCAGGCGAACTTTTCCCATTGCCACAGCTACAGGAGAGCTCTCTCCCCTGGACTTAGAGCACCCACCCGAGCAGTGCTACAGTGGCACAACATAAGCTCTGAGCATAGCCACCGCCTCAATGGAGATGCCACAGCTGGGCCATTAGAAACCTAACTCTCCTATGATGTAAGATTGTTCTTGGATCCAACATTCTCGCCAAATATCTACTCACCCAACGGTCACGCTGGTGAGCTAGACCATAGAACACGATCTGGTGAAACCAGGGCCAGAAGTTACCTTCCTTCCTATTTTGATGTGCAACAAATATTCTCCAGCAGTATCTGTAATCTGAAAAAATGCATATTCTGTCAGTCCTGGTGAGCGACATGTTCAAGGTCCCTTCCTGCTCAGTAAGGGGTCAGTGAAGATTGAGGTAAAATCTGAACTCAGTGTTGACCAGAAGGCCTAGGCCACTGTCTATTTTCTTCATTGTAATCTTCTGCGCTCATATCTCCTGAAAGGCCCCCCAGCATGCATCTGCAGGGGGATCAACACACGAGGGCTCTGCATTCAGGCTGATGGAAAGGATGGTTTCAGCAAAGAACTATGCAAGCCCCTCATTCATCATCAGCCTGAGACAATACCAGTTACGTCCCGGGAAAGGCCCGCTCTGGGTTGCTCCACTCACAGCTCCATCATTCTGCCACGTATCAAATGGGGAGGAAATGGGGAGGGGCTGGAAGTGCTTGGGATTGTTTGCTGGAGCCAAAGAGGATGTAGAAGGAAGGGGCCCGGCTTTAGAAAGAGTGCACATGTGGCCCCGCTGCCCTGTGGAGCTGATAGAGGGAGCTGGGGTGATAGCTGCTCTTGGGGCTTGGTTCAGGGAGGAAAGGAATGCAGGCAGAGGGAAGCACCTCTCAATATCTCCCCACTCCTGGCTATCAGTTTGGCCAAGAAGCCCTCCTGCTGCAGGAAGGGGGTTGTTTGGGGGCTTATACTGCAGTGTTCCCTGTAAGCTGAGCACTTGGATAGCCACCCATGAGAGATTCAAATGCCATCCAGCCAATCAGCAGAGCATCCACAGCTGGCAACATGTGTTTCTATTGGTGGTGCACATCCACACATGCACCTAACAACATTTCCATCTGCACATGGATGGAAAAAAATTAGAGGGACCATTATTTGCCATTTCCCACTCTGACATTGCACACCTCACCCTGCCATAGGAAAGACGCAGACCATGTATCAAGAACACTGGCCTTGGTCACTTTTCTTGCAGCCCCCTCCTGTGCCACAGTTTGAAGCAGCCTGGGAACATGGCAAAGAGGTGCAGGGGTGCGAGGATGCTGTCAGCGTGGCACTGAACACTACACGTGGCATTTGGGGCACAGATGAAGAGACTCTCTGCACTCCTGCCAAGCTTTGGCCTCTTCACAGGGATTGCCAGCAAGGGGCTGGGTGTGACACTGGGTGCTTGGACTGTCCATACCCAACCAACAACTCATTTCCCACAAAGTGGCTATAGCTGCTAATGTGGGGAGCTCATCAGCGGTTGTGACTGGTTGGTTTTCAGGCCTGTTAACAAGTGGCAGCTTCTGACTGGCTTTGCTGACCTGAACTTTTGGACACTACAGCTCAGGAATTGAACAGGCCTATAAACTGACTGTTCCATGTTTCCATTCCCCAGTTCCTGCAACCAGCCAGCTTGCCTGGCCTGGAACTGGATTGGAAATGGCACCCTCTAAATTAGAGGATGCACATGATAGTCTCTGACATCCCTTGCCATCCAGTCCCCAGCTGTAACAAAGGCCTTGTCTAGACTGGGATAAAAGTTGTGACGATGGAATGGCGTAGCTAACATGTGCTTAGTGACTTGGTCTAAATATCTAGTGTGGCCAAACAATTTAGACTTTAACACGTGGAAAACTGTTCAAGCTAACACCTCCGTTCCCCCCTAAACTTCAGCTGGACCAGATTAGTGCATGCTAAAGGCTTGTCTTACCTGCACTAGGCTTTTCAAATGCATTAGCAGCCATCAGCTAACATGCTCTAGCATCATGCCTTTGGTCCTAGCCTAGACAGGGCCAAAGAGTGGGTAGGATACCTTTCAGTTTCATGATGTCTATGTCTACTCCGTTCTTCATCAAGTTCCTGATGCCTTGTTGGTTGCATTCGTCCTCACGTCTAAAGACCCTTGCAAATCTAATTTTCAGAGTCACACTGGGGTGGGCCTTCAGGAACTCCACAATACAGTGGCAGCATTCCCCACAGGGACTCCAGGACAGGAACCAGGTGATGGAGCAGCGCACTGATGGCCTGAACTCTGCCGTCTTGAAATCACGTTCCAGGCATACAACTTCAGCATGTTGGGCTGTGTTGCTTTTACACCACTGCCTCCAGAACTTTTTACTTCTGCCCCACTTCATTTCATACAGCAGGTATGTCACTTTTGGAGTTGTACCTGGGTTGTAATTTTCCTTAAAATCATTTGATTGTATCTTCCACCTGAAACACAAATGTTACGATGGATGCCGACACCTTTAACTGCCCCCTTTTCATTCTGTCTATCATGTGCAAAGCCTTCACAATTTGGAAGTGCCGCCATCCCAGCAATCCCAACGCACTCTACAGGCTGCCTATAAAGGTCTCACTCTCTGAAAGAAAATAACAGGTACAAAATCCAAGTGGAACTGCAGAAAGAATTTTATGAACTAGAATACACTAAGGGTATATCTACACAGCAAAGTTATTTGGAAATAACAGCCGTTATTTTGAAATAACTTTCCTAGCATCTACACAAGCCAACTGCTATTTCGAAATTAATTTGAAATAGCGGAGGGCTTATTTTGAAATTGGTAAACCTCTTTCCACGAGGAATAGCGCCAATTTCAAAATTGCTATTTCAAAATAAGCATTGTGTAGATGCTTATTTCAAAATAGAGGTCCTCCTGCCCTTCCCAAGATGCCCTGCTGGCCGCCCTGGCCACAAGGTAACTTCTGACCTGATGCCCCATCAGAACCAGTTCTGGCTGGCCTTAAATGTGATTCAGCGTCCAATCAGTGTGGACATGCTATTTTGAAATAGCAAAAAGCTATTTCGTAATGCATTTTGTGTGTAGACGCGTTCTTTTGAAATTAGATATTTCAAAATAACGCTGTAGTGTAGACATACCCAAAGACTCCTGCTGCTTGTAGTGTATTTCTGCACCAGCTATGGCCTGGCTGCAGAGCTTGAGTAGAAACACCAGGTCTGATCATCATAGAGTCCTTTAAAACTGTGCCAGAGATGGCTGAGGTTCATTTAAAGTATTTCTCATACACTGCCTCCTAGTGGCTGACCTGTATAGTATAGTTTATCTATAGCACCCCCGTTCTGAGTCACCCACACAGCTTGTGCATAGCACCCGTAAGATCAACCTGCAACCTGGGGTCAGTGCTGGTTCAGAGAGGAGAGTAATACTGCGGTAATGAGAACTGTACCTTTAACTGAGTTTAATGTTCCAGACAAATATTCACAGGGGTGGGGTGGGAGCTGACAAAACCAATGTTCTGTTCTGTAGTGGCAGCTGATGTGTCACTGAATACAGAGGATCTTTTTCAAGCACCTTGGGACTAGTGGGCAAAAGGGCATCTGCGGGCTGGATTCGGCCCACTAAGTGGATTGATCCGGCCTGTGGAGGCCCTGCCATGTCCCCAGACCAATCAGGGCCTTGGGACTGGGCCGTGCATGGCGCTTAGCGTTAACCCTGGCGGCTGACTCTAAGCGCTGCATGCCCGAGGGCACGGAGTGAGAGATTTCATGTGCTCCCTCCCCCACAAGCTAATCAGGGCTTGGGGGCAGGAGGAGCATGCACAGTCTCCTCCCGCACTGCTCCCATCCTGAAGGGAACGTGCAGCATTTAGAAGTGCCGCACTCTCTTTGCAGGAAGGGGGCAGGGCAGGAGGAAACTTTGTGCACTTCTCCCACCCCAGGGCTCTGATTGGCTTGGGGGCAGGAGAGTGCGCGAAGTCTTCTCCCACAGCCAGGGGTGCCGGCACCTCTCTGGGGGGGAGGGGGCAAAGACTTCCAATCAGGGTCTGTGGGCAGGGAAGCACGGAAGTGTCCTGGCCCCACTCCCTCCACCTGAGGCCCCACCTGGGGCCACTTCAAAAATATCTGAAGTGGCCCCCAGTCAAAAATTATTGCCCATTCTTGGACTAGTGTGAGTAGTTAATGCCGCCTGGTATCCAGAGTAAATAAAGATTACAGACAATAACCAGATGGATGAATGGAACTGCCAAAAGCTCCTCCAGAGCCGGAAGTCTCTGGAAAGGTATGAAGACAAATGGAAGAAATCTGATCAGTGCCTCATTCTGTATCTACAACAGTGGTTCCCAACCTTTTCAGGTTGTCGGGCGCCAGGGGGCGTGGCCGTTCGCCCGCCGGGCGCCAGGGGGCGGGGACACTTGCCCGCCCGGGGGCGGCCCCCCCCAGCCGCATGCCCAGGGGCGGGGCCCCCCACAGCCACAGGGCCGGGCTCCCCCCCATAGCCACGTGCCCAGGGCCAGCGCCCCCCCCCCGTAAGCGCCGTGTGCCCGGGGCCGGCGCTCCCCCCATAAGCGCCGCGCGCCCGGGGGTGGGGCCAAGGCCGGCGCCGGAGCCGGCAAGGGCACGCGCGGCACCCCCGGGGGCAGGGCCAAGGCCGGGGCCGGCACTGGGGCCAGGGCACGCGCGGCGCACCCGGGGCTGGGACCGGCCATGCGCCCGGGGCTGGCACCTGCCGCACACCCAGGGGCAGGGCCAGCCCAGATTTCTCCGCGGGCGCATGTAAAGATCCCGGCGGGTGCCATGGTGCCCGCGGGCACCAGGTTGGGGACCACGGATCTACAAGAACACGAGCCATTGAAAAGGAAGCCCGCTTCAGAAGGCAGCCTTATTTCTGACGATAGCAGGTTCTGAAGTACTTAATGTTCAGTTATCTCAAGCAGAGAGGGTGCAGCAGAGAAATGTGAGGGGTTCTGCATGCCATATAAAAATGAGCAGTCCAAAGGGTACTGAGAGAAGCAAATCTGTAAATGAGTTTGTGACTGATCTAAGGCTGAAGAACCAATGTTGCAGTGTTGGGGAGGCTAACTGCCCTGACAAGAGACAAGATTATGGGTGCGTCTACACAGCAATTCTGTTATTCTGAAATTATTTTTAAAATAATGGACAGCTTATTTCAAAATCTGTAACCCTCATTCCGTGAGGAATAATTACCTATTCCAAAATAGCTATTTCAGAATAGAAGTAGTATGGATGCTCTACTGCTGCTATTTCGAAATAGCTCCTCCCCAGGGCCATTCAGAGTAATTACTCCCCAGTGCCTCCTGGGGCTCTAAATCGAGGTAACATGTCTACATTAGGAAAGCCGGCCTCGGACTAATTTTGAGGCTTCCCTGTAGCGTAGATGTGCTATTTCAAAATAAGCTATTCCGGAGTATTTCTTCCAGAATAGCTTATTTTGAAATAAGCATGCAGTGCAGATGTACCCTATGATTGTAATCTGAGCCAAACAACAATACCCTCATAGACAGGCTACTGGGAGACCTGGAATTAATCCTCATCAAGGCGATTAGAATTTGCCCAGAAAGGAACAGAAGTCCCTAATCTACAGTGAAGCTTGGAGAGGTGGACAATGCTGTGCCACTATGGCCAATATAAAGAAATCAAAACAATGGGTACATCTAGACAGCAGCACTATTTTGGGATACTTCCCAAAACAGTTAGGGTATGTCTACACTACCCTCCTAGTTCGAACTAGGAGGGTAATGTAGGCATACCGCACTTTGCAAATGAAGCCCGGGAAATTCAAATCCCGGGCTTCATTTGCAAGTGCGGTATGCCTACATTACCCTCCTAGTTCGAACTAGGAGGGTAGTGTAGACATACCCTTATTCTGTGCCTTTTAAGCAAGCCCATTATTTCTAAATATGACAGGCTTGCTAGTCCAACACCCCTGTAAACCTCATTCCACACTATGTAGACAGTGCCAAATTTCAAAATGAGCTATTTCAAAATTAACTTGAAATAAGCTTCAGAATTTGCATAGCTCAAATTGCATAGCTTATTTCAAGCTAAGGGTGCAGTGTAGATGCAGCCATATGAGGAGAAGAGGAAGAGGAAGACGAAGAGGAAGAGGAAGGAGAGCGACCTGAGACAGAAAGACACAGGGAGCTGAAATCAGAGTTCAGCAAAAATAGCAGATGGAGCCACACACACTGCCAGCCAGCACCAGTCAGGACAATGCTTGGTATACAGGAGAAGATGCAGGAACTGCAATAACTTTCATCACTTTGCAAAAGTTTGCAAGCAGAATGGAGCAGAATGGGCATAGCGTCAACAAAAAGAATGATCACAGACCCACTAGTGCTGCTGAATTCTTCATAGAAACAATGAGCAACATTCCAGTAGAAGATGTTTGGCTTGCCAGCCTTAAGGCAAATGGCATGTATTCATTGCTAAAAGATTTACCTGGAGTTGCTCAGGTCCTTGACTCAATTCATTTTTGGTTTTTGGAAAATAAAATGAAAAGGCTCCTGCTTCATTTCAATCATTGCTCTGGGGTGGAGCTGGAGCTCAGTTCAGTACGCAGGCTTCAACTCAGGGTTCAGTACACAGGCTGCCCTGGTGGGGGAGTGGACAACCCTAGCCCTCTTTCACCGCAGCAGCTTGAGGCCAGGTGAGAAGCACCTCTCCATGGCCGCTGCCACTCCAGACAGTTACCCTTGCCTTAAGGAAGAAGCTAAAAGAGGATCTGAATAGATATATTCCTGGGAATTATAGAGTGAGACAACAGATAGGGACTATCACTAGTTACTGTACATAAAAAGGATGGAACCCTTCACTTCTGTATGGACCCCAAAGAGTTAAATCAATATGTAAAAGGGAAACATTTCCAACAGCTTCAAAAGAGAAGAAATTTGGGGGAGGATAGTGGGGATAAGGATTATTTTTCTACGTTCAATTTGCCAGCAGGGTTCTGGCAAGTGCCCTTAGAAAAAGCAGAGCACATGTGCCTAATAGAGCTGCCCAAACCAGCTACCCAAGCATGCTACTGTGTAATGATGTCCAATGAACACAAGATGTCTCACCTCATAAAGAGTTTGAGAAACTGGAGGAGTGAATTGAAGAGACCTCAGTCGTGAAAGGAAGAGCAAAACTAAGTTGTGCTTGGAAGGCCTCCAAGAGGGGCATTTGTTTTACAGCACCATGGCCAAGTTTATGCATCACAGGCACTTGCAAAATCAGCTCCAAGTAAAATGGAAGTTGGGGCAAGAGGAGAGTTTTACCTTAGGGAGGAGATTTCCCAAGTGATCTCTTTCCTGGTTTTCTTGGACTTACTCGGGTGGTGGATGCAGATTTCCCAAAATCCAAGTATTAGGATTTTTGGAGGAAGTTTTTTCTTACCAGAGCCTGTAGAAGCAAGATTTTGGAATGCTCTTGCGAGCCCCCACTTCTGCATTCATCATGCCAGAGTGGGGAACACCCTTGACAACTTGACACATATCTAAGAATACAGACCAAGTCAAGCAAAAGAGCCCATGAAGGTGGCACAGAATAAATTGTCCCCCTGGAGCAATGTTTACGTTGTCTGGAAAAAACCTGTATACTCTCACTTCCCCAAGGTAGCTAGAAGATCCTATAGCTAAACAGATGATTATGCAAATCAAATCTATTTTTGCTAGCCACGGTATATCTGCCATAGCAATGTCTGACAATGGGCCGTAGTTTCTTAAGCATGACTTTATGCAGTCTGCAGTGAGATTTGGGTTGAGACATGTAAGCACCAGCTCCGTGGGTGGATGGGAAAAGGTGTTAAAATTATGACGTGGCCAATGGAAAAGCCTGCAGAGTCAAACTCTGAGTCACAGTTCACACCATTCATCACGGAAAGCTGCCACTGAAACACATAACCATCTATAGACATTTTGTGTAACAGAAAGCTGAGAACTGGAAAGCCTGGAGTGATAGAAGTAACGTCAGAAAAACTGAGGATTTCCAAATGTTCAAGAGACAGATAAAGATAAACAAAAATCAATTTGGTTTGGTGTCCCAGAAGCTGCGACCATTTCATGAACATGGTGCAGTGATGTCACAAGGGTTTGCCCCACACTCCTATGAGGCTGTCAACCCAGACAGACACATGCTGAGGAGGAATAGGCAACACCTTCTCCAACTTGCAGAAGGAGGGGAGATATGGAGTCCTGAGTTTGCTCTTTTGCCTCTGAAGGCCTCAGGTAGGTAACAACCAGATGAGGTTAAGACAACTGAACCCCAGACAGAGGATGGCCAGAATAAACGGCCTCCCTGCTTCCTGACTGCAGAAGCAGTGATATTTGACAGGAGACCTCTAAGTCCAAGCATTGGTGCAGGGCAGCTCAGAGGTTAATTGAATATTGTGAAGTTCAGTTAGGAAGTTTCATTGTGGCTTGTTAAGTGTTATTATTGTTATTAAATGTGGCTGGGAAAGGAAGAGGTGCATTGGGAACTGTAGCCATAAGTGTTGCAGCTTCCCAGACAGGCAGTCTGGAGGAAGGGTGCTGCAGAAGCTCATGGACCTGTTATGCAGAGGAATCTGGACCTTGTCACGGAATAAGAGGATCTTCTTAAGCACTACCCATCCCTGTAGCACAACACTTCCTGGCACCATGTTGTGGCATCAAGGGTAAGCACTAACTCAGAAGAGAAAGCCCTTCCCACTAGGGCCCCCCACTCTACTCTGCAGCACAGCGCCCCCTAGCACCGCAGTATTGCATCCAGCACTGATGAAAGCAGTGAAACTGGGGAACAGAGACAGGGAAAGCATCAGGTCTGGGATAGAAATGCTGAGAGGGAAAGGAGCTTCAGAACTTTCCAGATCCGGCTCTCTCTGGAAGTCACTGGCAGGTCAGCCAGTGCTGGGTTATGGAACTGTCCTTCTCACCCTGGGTTGGTGCCTCTGGCTGAGCCATCTGTTGGAAAAGGATGAGATAATCACCTGTCGTCTGGTGGTGCCAGAAATTTTGAACAAGACAGGAACCCACCTACTGTCTTTAACCTTTAGATCAGGAGCACATCACACCTAATCTACTTATCATCCGCATGGTCCTAACAGATGATCCTTGCTTAGGCTTGGAAAGAATGGGGCTTCCAGATCCCTGTTAATACCCAGAGTTCCTGGCTTAAATTTGATGGTCAGTTCAGCTATGTGTCAATTTAATCTCAGATAGTTATATGCATGCATATGACTTTGATCTCAAAGCAGTTTTGCATCTATGGAGCTTCCTGAACTTCAGGGGCATTACTACTGATTTACACCAGCATACTGGAAAGCAGAATCTGGTCTTCCACCCCTGTTTACAGTATGTACAAGAGACAATTGGTAGTCAGAGATTGGTCTATCTCTCCCTTGGTCACAATAATAAGGAGACAGAAAGAAATATAATCAAACTTTTTCTCTTCTCCTTGATGTTTGTTTGTTTTTCATCTGTATTTGACCATTCACAACTTTTTAAAAATTGTTGGTTTCAATTTAGTGCTGATGAAAGCTCTGGACTTACTTCCTGTTAATGACTGACAAGAACACATTGGGTAGAGCCCCCACATTTCTCCACCTAAACCTGACCAGGCCGGCAAACCTTTACGCTTCAGACAGGAACTGTCTCATGTTCCCCAATTCACTTCACAGAGGAAAATTCTATTTATTTATTTAGGATTAAAATTAGAAAATTGCCTGCCCAAGTCCCTAGGCACCCTATTATAATGAATTACACCGTAAATATAAGTAAAACAAATTTCAGCAGTAGCAAAATCATCTGTTTCACCAGATGCCCGCCAGCCGGTCACCTACTCCTTCATCCTCTCAAATTTATGAATTAAATAAAACACATTTGGATTTCTTGGTGGACCAAAAATAAATCAAATCATTGTTCTGTTTTTATATAAATCTCTGAGAAGATCTTAGGATGTTGAATGTGTCCTGAATATTTCTAAATAATGTTTAACAAAATGAGACTCCTTTCCCCACCCAAAACCCATTACCTACCTTTTTTAAATTTAATATCATAAGTTTAAAAACATATGAGAAACATATAGACAGATAACATCGCACATAGAAAATCACACACATATGTGTGCTTGAAGACACATGTATATACCCACAGCACTACACATCCACCAGTTTACATATGAGCCTAAAAATGAACACACAAATACTATTCATTTACCTTTTTCTGTGCCAGCAGTCATGGATTTTTCTTGTACTTTCCGCGTCTGGGTAGTCTTCTTTTATTACAAGTTTATCTCTCTTTCAGTTTCTATTCCTTTGAGCACTGAGAATTTTGGTCTACGCCTACTCATGGTGCTACATGCAACTACAAGTAAAAAGCCACGCCCCAACATCCCTTCATTATACCCTCAAAAGTGCCAGAGTGGACAGTGCTATGTAGGTGGGAGAGGAAGAGAAATTCCATGAATGGTAAAGGGGGGGAGGGACATGAGTGGAAAAGCTAGTGCACCACTGAATTAGTCCCATTGACTCAGGGCAAGTCTACACTTAAAGACTAGCTGTAGAGCTTTAGTGAAGAGACTCCAAGGCTTTGTGTACGTGAGCAAGCTCACAGCAGCACAGCCACACAGTCTCTCATGTGGCAGCTCTGAGCCAGTGGGAGAGAGCTTTCCCGCCAACATAATAAAACCACCTCAGCAGCTTTGTCAACAGGAGAAGCTCTCCCATCCATAGAGCACTGTCCACACTGCCACTTTTGTTGGTGAACTTATGTCACTCAGATGGGTGTTTTTTCACACCCTTGAATGATTTAAGTTTTGTCAATGGAAGTGGTGGTGTTGGCATGGTCTAAGCCATGGGTAGGGAACCTAAGGCTTGACTAGATCTGGCCCCTGAGGATCGGGGCTCCCCCTCAGAATTGAGAAGCCAGCGCTAGTACTCTGGAGCCTCCCCTGCTTTACTGCTCCCTTTGTGCACACAAAATCTACTAGCCCAACTGATTTTTCTGTGGGTCAGCAGCCCCTGACTCAAAAAAGTTTCCCCACCCCTGGCCTAAGCAAACTAGTGAAAGCTCTCCCATCAGCATAGTTAACCCTGCTCCCCTATTTACACCGGGAACTTATATTGGCATCGCTATGTCTTTCAGGGGTGTGAAAAATCTACAGCCCCTGAATTCTTCCGAGCTACCACCTCTCAGAAAGCTGGAATAATTACGATGAGGGGAGAACTCCTGTCAGTTTAGGTAGTTTCTACACTGAAGTGCGACAGGCATGCAGCTGTGCCACGGAAGTGGTATAAGCGTAGACATACACTTAGGTGAGATCACTCAGTCCTGTTTTTTGTTTCAGCTACCCGAGCACAGTACTACTATCTGTACTTATTGCAAAGAAGGTGGCAGAATTAAGCCCTCAGAGTAGAGTAACCTATTTCTGGCTCTGTGCTGTTGAAGAGGGTGAAAGGCTCAGGAAAGGGGAACATTGAGCTGGAGCAGAGGGAAATGATCCCATAGTTGGGACCTTCCTTCCAGAGGATGTTGTGGTATCCTCTCGCACTGAGGATACCTCTCCGGGAGAGGGAACGCCAGACACTAGGAAAAGGCAGGTATTAGTAATGGCGGATTTGATTATTAGAAATATAGACAGCTGGGTTTGCAATGACCAGGAGAACTGTATGGTGACTTGCCTGCCTGGTGCAAAGGTTGAGGATCTCTCAAGACATCTAGATAGACTTATGTGTAGTGCTGGGGAGGAACCAGTGGTTGCGATACATGTAGGTACTAATGACATAGGGAAGGGTAGGAGAGATGTCCCAGAGGCCAAATTTAGGCTGCTAGGAAAAAGATTGAAATCCAGGACCTCTATGGTAGCATTCTCTGAAATACTTCCAGATCCATACGCAGGGCCAGGTAGGTAGACAGAATTGCAGAGTCTCAATGTGTGGATGAGACAATGGTATAGGGAGGAGGGGTTTAGATTTATTAGGAACTAGGGAAACTTTTGGGAAAGGGGGAGCTTATATAGGAAGCATGGGCTCCACCTGAACCAAAATGGAACCAGACTGATGGCACTTAACATTTAAAAGGTCATAGAGCAGTTTTTAAACTAAGGGCTGGAGGAAAGCCAATGGGTGCGGAGGGGGAAATGGATCAGACAGAGACATCTCTTAGGGACGAATCTATTAATAGAGATTCTCTATGTTTTAGTCAGAAGAGGATGGAAGATGATAAAATATGGGTCAGATAAGAAGAGAAACAGTCAAATGAAAAAGAATCTAACACATCAGGAAATGGCAGACAGCCAAATACTGACAAATGCTAGAAGCCTAAATAATAAGATGGGTGAACTAGAGTTCCTCATTTTAAAGGAGGATATTGATATAACAGGCATCACAGAAACTTGGTGCAATGAGGACAATCAATGGGACACAGTCATACCTAGGTTCAAAATATATTGGAAGGATAGAATAGGTCATGCTGCTGGGGTAGTAGCACTATACGTGAAAGAAAATGTAGAATCAAATGAAGTAAATGAACCAAAATGTTCCATATTATCTCTATGGATAGTAATTCCATGCTCTAACAATAGGAATATAGCCTTAGGGATATATTATCAACCACCTGACAAGGATAGTGATAGTGACTATGAAAAACTCAAGGAGATTAGCAAGGCTATAAAACTAAAAAACTCAGCGGGGGATTTCTACTAATCCCATATGGACTGGATACACCTCACCTCAGAACAGGATGCAGGGATAAAGTTTCTTGACACCTCAAATGACTGCTTCTTGGAACAGATGGTTTTGGAACCCACAAGGGGAGAGGCAATTCTTGATTTAGTCCTAAGTGGAGTGCAGGATCTGGTTCAAGAGGTCCATAACTCGACTGCTTGGAAATAGTGACCATAATGTAATAAAATTTAAAATCCATGTGATGGGAAAAACACCTCAGCACCCCAACACTATGGCATTGAATTTCAGAAAGGGGAACTACAAAAAAATGAGGAGGTTAGCTAATCAGAAATTAAAAGGTACAGTGACTAAAGTAAAATCCGTGCAAGCTGCAAAGAGACTTTTCAAATACACCATATTAAAGGCCCAACTTAACTGTATATCCCAAATTAAAAAACACAGTAAGAAAACCAAAAAAGTGCTACCATGGCTTAACAACCAAGTAAAAGAAGCAGTGAGAGATAAAAAGGCATCTTTTAAAAAGTGGAAGTTAAATCCTAGTGAGGAAAATAGAAAGGGACATAAATTCTGTCCAATTAAGTGTAAAAATATAAGAAGAAAAGCCAAAAAGGAGTTTGAAGAACAGCTAGCTAAAAACTCAAAAAGCAATAGCAAATTGTTTTTTAAGTACATCAGAAGCATGAAGCTGGCTAAACAACAGTGGGGCACTTGGACGATAGAGATGCGAAATGAGCACTCAAAGGGTACGTCTGGACTACAGGCTTTTGTCGACAGAAGTTTTGTTGACAGATACTGTTGACAAAGAACGTCTAGACTACAGCCAGTTTTGTGGACAAAGCAAGCCGCTTTGTCGATATGACAGTGTAGACGCAAAGGACAGTGTGGATGCAATAACTCCTTCTGTCAACAGAATTCTGTCAACAAAAGGTGTTATTCCTCGTAGAATGAGGTGTACAGCTGTCGACAAAACTGCTGAGTTCTGTCGACGTTATGTCGACAGAACTCAGCGGCAGTATGGATGCAGGTGTAGTTTTGTCGACAAAAGTCCACTTTTGTCGACAAAACCCTGTAGTGTAGACACACCCAAACACAATAAGGTAATTTTGGAGAAAATAAATAAATTCTTTGCTTTGTTCTTCACAGCTAACTCAGGTTAGCTAACTTGGGTCAAAATAGCATTCATGAGCCAGCAACTCTAGCTTTAACTGGCATTAGCAGCTCTAATCAACCCCAAGCTCCCTTGTAGGTTTTCACATGACCTGCTAAACTGAGCTAAAACTCAGGTTGCTGCATCCTCACTGCTATTTTAAGCTAAGTTAGCTAACCCAAGGTAGGAACACACTCAGCCACAGGGAGGACCTCTGCAGAGGAACCATGCCAAGCACTTGTGCAAACAGTGCCATGCACAGGGCCCTGCACTGACAATCTTGGTACACAAACACAGCCTAAGCAATATGTAACCTGGGGGTTAATCCTCCAGTGGCCTCCACAGAGATTTCACTAGTTTCCCTCTCAATCAGGTTCAAGCCTCCTTGTGTGTGGAGGGGGGAGGTGACTGTGGGAGAAGGAATGGAACAGAAGGGGTACGTCTACACTACAACGTTAATTGGAACTAACTTAGTTCGAATTAGTTAATTCGAACTAAGCTAATTCGAACTAACGGATCTAGACTAAAAAACTAGTTCGAAATAGCGTTTTGCTAATTCGAACTAGCATGTCCACACAGAGTGGACCCTGAACCGGGGTTAAGGATGGCCGGAAGCAGTGCCGGCAGGGCATCAGAGGAGGACTTAGAGCGTGGAGATGCTGCCTCAGGCTAGCCGAGGGCTGCGCTTAAAGGGACCCGACCCCCACCCCGGACAGACAGTTCTCAGGGGTGCCCCGCTTGCAAAGCAGTCCTGGCTTGGAGTGCCCTGAGTGCCCACACTGGGCACATCATAGCACTCGGCCATCAGCCCGGCTGCACTTGCCGCAGGCTGCCATCCGGGGAGAGGGAGCAATTGGGGGGCTGCAGGAGAGGTTCCACCCCCAGAAGCCCGCAGAGCCAGCCCAGTCCTCCCCATAGGGGGCTCGTACCCCATTCCTCCCTCACCTCCTTCCACTTACCCTTCCCTAGCCCCCCTTCCTGATGTACAAAATAAAGGACAATTGTGTTCAAAAATAGAATCTGTCTTTATTGAACAAAACTGGGGGAGACTGGGAAAAGGAGGTGGGAGAGGGGAAGAGACTCATAGACTCATAGACTTTAAGGTCAGAAGGGACCATTATGATCATCTAGTCTGACCCCCTGCACAGTGCAGGCCACAGAATCTCGCCCACCCCTCTTAGAATAATCCTCTCACCTATGTCTCAGATATTGAAGCCTTCAAATACTTTGAAGGCCCCAACATGCAGAGAGTCCTTCAGCTGTGATCTGTGCCCAATGCTACAGAGGAAGGCGAAAAACCTCCAGGGCCTCTGCCAATCTGCCCTGGAGGAAAATTCCTTCCTGACCCCAAATATGGCGATCAGCTAAACCCTGAGCATGTGGGTAAGACTCACCAGCCAGACACCCAGAAAGTTCCCTATAATGAATGGTAAATTAGTTACCAAGATCATGTTATTTCATCCAACCATCCCCTTATCCTAGAATCATAGAACTGGAAGAGACCTCAGAAGGTCGTCAAGTCCAGCCCTCCGCTCTAGGCAGGACCAATCCCATCTAAATCAACCCGGCCAGGGCTTTGTCAAGCCGAGACTTAAACACCTCTAGGGATGGAGACTCCACTACTTCCCTAGGTAACCCATTCCAATGCTTCACTACCCTCCTAGTAAAATAGTTTTTCCTAATATCCAATCTGGACCTCTCCCACCACAACTTGAGACCATTGCTCCTTGTTCTGCCATCTGTCACTACTGAGAACAGCCTCTCTCCATCCTCTTTGGAACCTCCCTTCAGGAAGTTGAAGGCTGCTATCAAGTCCCCCCTCACTCTTCGCTTCTGCAGACTAAACAGACCCAAGTCCCTCAGCCTCTCCTCGTAGGTCATATGCTCCAGACCCCTAATCATTTTGGTTGCCCTCCGCTGGACCCTCTCCAATGCGTCCTCATCCTTTTTGTAGTGGGGGGCCCAGAACTGAGAGGCTGGGAGAGGGGAGGGCAACTACAATGATCAGGGGTTGGGAACAGGTGCCATATGAAGAGAAGCTAAAGAGACTGGGACTGTTCAGCTTAGAAAAGAGGAGACGGAGGGGGGACAGGATAGAGGTCTCTAAAAGCAGGAATTGGGTGGAGAGGGTGCATACAGAAAAGTTCTTCATTAGTTCCCATAAAGAAGGACTAGAGGACACCAAAGGAAAGGAATGGGTAGCAGGCTTCAAACTAATAACAGAAAGTTGTTCTTCACAAAGCAAAGAGTCAACCTGTGGAACTCCTTGCTGCAGGAGGCTGTGAAGGTTACAACTAGAACAAAGTTTAAAGAGAAGTGAGATCAAGTCATGGAGGTTGGATCCATGGAGTGGTATTAGCCAGGGGGTAGGAGTGGTGTCCCTGCCCAAGGTTTGTGGCAGGCTGGAGAGGGATGTCACGAGACAAATGGCTTGGTCACTGTCTTCGGTCCATCCCCTCCAGGGTCCCTAGGGTTGGCCGCTGTTGGCAGACAGGCTACTGGGCTAGATGGACCTTTGGTCTGACCCAGGACGGCCATTGTAAGCTCAGGGCTCAGGGTCGGGGGTCTCATTGGATCCCCTTGATTTTCATGCACACCTGCTCCTGGGTGGCCAGGCTGGCAGCTCTCCTGCCCTAGCCGGCCACCTTCCTGTGCCTAGTACGGAGGTCGTGGACGAGGTCCACGATGTCTGCACTAGCCCAGGCGGATGCCCACCTCTTGCGGTCCTGGGCAAGCTCCCGGGAGCCGCCAGCCTGGTCTCGGGAAGAGGGGGAGAGCTGGAGGGCATCGGGTGGGTGGCTCGAGCCGTGCCAGGTGCAGGGTCTGCTAGCTAGGTGCTGGCAGGCTTGCACCTGGCACGGGCACTGTAGCCAGCCCGTGCCCCTTTAAGAGGTCCGGGGCCGGGAGGGGGGCAGACGAGTTTCCCTGGTGGTGCCCAGAGTGGCCACCAGGGAAAGCTGGGGAGGGCTAGCCTCCCACTAGTTCGAATTAAGGAGCTACACACCCCTTAATTCGAACTAGCAAGTTCGAACTAGGCTTAATCCTCGTGGACTGAGGATTACCTAGTTCGAACTAAGCGCTCCGTTAGTTCGATTTAAATTCGAACTGGGAGCGCTAGTGTAGCGCCTATGAAAGTTAGTTCGAACTAACGTCCGTTAGTTCGAACTAACTTTGTAGTGTAGACATACCCAAGGTGAGCAGAGTTTGCCCTTGGTATGTACTGGGTGCCTCCTGAAAGGTTCAGTAGGAGCATCCTTAGTGCTACTGAAATCAACGCAGTTGAGGGCTCTCAGTACTGCATTGGGATCAGCCCTAATTTATGTAGGAAGGAAACTGAAAGGCGGGGAGAAAGTGATAATAGGGCCTGTTCCTACTCCCCTTGAGATCTATCAGGCCTGTGTCTGAGCTGTGTTTTCTCCTTGCTACACCCTCTCCATGGCTAAAATTAGAAGGGATGACATGGCATGTAGTATTTAGCATTTAAAGAGAAAGACACACAATTACAGGTAATTATCATATTAGCTAGAAGCTTTTTCCCTGATCAAAACACTACTTAACAGCATGGAAGGCAAGCAGATTATGAAATGATTCATGGGTGGTTTAACAGAGATGAATTTCATAGAATTGAGAATCACAGAGCTGAAAGAGACCTCAGGAGGTCATTGAGTCCAGCCCACTGCCCAAGGCAGGACCAACTCCAACTAAATCCAACTGTCTAATTGCAGAATAGACAGACCCTGGGAAACAGCCTACAAAATCTTGCTCTCAAATACAGAAGGATAGAGTGAATTCCTCTAATATTTTTCAATACCACGAGTCCAGGTTGGTCTTGATGTGAGTGCATGGAACTCCTACTCCAACTCCAGCCAGGGCTTTGTCAAGCTGGGACTTAAAAACCTCTAGAGATGGAGATTCCAGCCCCTCCCTAGGGAACCTATTCCAGTGCTTCACCACCCTCTTAGGGAAATAGTGTTTCCTAATATCCAACCCAGACCTCCCCCGCTGCAACTTGAGCCCATTGCTCCTTATTCTGTCATCTGTCACCACTGAGAACAGCCTCTTTCCATCCTCTTTGGAACCTCCCTTCAGGAAGTTGAAGGCTGCTATCAAATCCCCCCTCACTCTTCTCTTCTGCAGACTAAATAAGCCCAAATCCCTCAGTCTCTCCTCATAGGGCATGTGCTCCAGCCCCCAAATCATTTTTGTTGCCCTCCACTGGACCCTCTCCACATCCCTTCTGTAGTGGAGGGCCTAGAACTAGATGCAATACTCTAGATGTGGCCTCACCAGTTTTGAATAAAGGGGAATAATCACTTCTCTAGATCTGCTGGTAATGTTCCTCCTACTCCACCCCAATACACCATTAGTCTTCTTGGCTACAAGGGAACACTGTTGACTCATATCCAGCTTCTCATCCACTGTAATCTCCAGGTCTTTTTCTGCTGAATTTGCTGATCTCTTGTCTATGGTTCACAAAGTGGGAGCTTTAGGTGGTCTCCCCTTTCATTAAACCATTGTATATCATGACATGTTATGAATGAATGAAAAATGGTTCCTGTTCAGCCCTGGCATAAATACATACTCCTTTTGAGCTCAGTAGGAGTTCCATGCACTCACATCAAGACCAACCTGGACTCGTGGTATTGAAAAATATCAGAGGAATTCACTCTATCCTTCTGTATTTGAGAGCAAGATTTTGTAGGCTGTTTCCCAGGGTCTGTCTATTCTGCAATTAGGCACCGACAGCTGGCCCATGCCAGCTGACTCTGACTTGTGTGGTTTGGGGAATTTGGGATGTGCCCGGCTGCAGCAGCCAGTGAAAGAGGAGACTTTCCTTCAAGTTGCAGAGCTGCATCTGCTGGGGAGAGACAGGCCTTCTTCCCAGCCTCAGCTCTGTGGCTGCTGTGGTGGGGAGAGACCCCTCCTGATATTAAAATATGAGTTGGGTGCTTTCATTTGTAGAAACCAAAAAAGTTAAGTATTATCTATATTCTTTAAAATATAGTGCCTTTTATCCAAAGCACTTTACAATAGTTAGCTAATGGGAGAGCTCTTCCCAGCAATTCTAGTGCTCCACACAGTCCCCCACAGGGGCGGATGGGCCCCATAGGGGACTTCACTTGATGGTTGCAAGGCCATAGGCAGAGGTGACAGTAAGTGGGTGCGCCATGCTGTGTAGCTCCAGCAAGAGCTGGCTGAGCTGTGGCAAAAGCCAGCAAGGAGATACTTAAAGAACTGGCAGGGAGCTGGGTTGCGATAGGATAATCTCTGGAAGACATTTTAAGTTACTTTCACTGCTGGCCACGGGGGCAAGAACTATGGGGCCAGGACCAGGGCAGCAGGGCAGGGGTCAGTCTCACCCCTGCTCTAACCAGAGATGGGGCAGAAAGCAGAATGATCTGACTCCAGCCCGCTCCACTCCCCTGATTCCCAGCTGCATCGCTCAGGGGAGGTAGTTCCGAGGGAAGAGGTGAAGTTGCACCCTGGCCTGCCTGGTGGTGGGAAGTGGAGAGATCATTAAATGGTCTACTGAGACCATCATCTGTTTTCAAGTGGGCCATGAAAAAAAGGTTGAGAACTGCCATAGACGGTATCTAATCAGGAAGCTCATCAGAATAGGGACTTTGTGCCAAATCCTTATTTTGATTTCCCTGGTTTAAATCCACAGATTTCAATTGTTTGACATTGGTGTAGCAGCCAGCTTCCACTGAGGTCAGTGAGCTTTGGGTCAGATGCAGAGAGAAGGAATTGGCCCAGTAGCTCCACACATGCATGCACCTTGCACAATGTTAGTGCTATACAAATAATAACTACAAACTGTCGAAGCAAAAATACGCTCCTCTCTGTTTAGGCAGGTAACAACTGATTGCTTTATTGATCAGTAAAGCAAAGTGAGCCAAACGTGGTCCCAGCAAAGTCTGGCCCAGTAAAGCTGCTTAATACAATCAATCCTAGTATCTTTATACTCTTAACCAAACAGTCTGACGTCAGGGCATCCAATTACAGAAATCCTCAATTAAATTTGGAAAAACAAAGCCTTAGCAACAAGATGGCGGACAGGTACGAGGGAGTACATCTCCTGTCCCAACCAGCCCAATTAACACATACCAATAGCCCATCCTGTAGGCCTCTTCTCACGGGGTGACAGAAAGTTCACTCTGGTCTACGTGCTTGAGAGAAAAGCTGAAATGGTTTCTGATATACAAGATGGCTTCTAGCTAACCATAAAATAGCTTTTACAACTCCCCCCTTTTAGCCTTTTAAAGGCTAACCTTGAAACCATTTTATACTTTATAAATTAAAGTATTTATGTACATTTCTTGTTCCTTTCTCTGCTCGTCCTATTTTAACATCATGAGTTCCACATTCCCTTTGGTAAGGGTCTGTCTTGTGTTTTCCAGAATACAAGAAATACAGCATTTGATTAGCAAGAAACAAAAATAGGCACAAAAGAATATAGCTAATACTAAAACTATACCTTGCAAAATCCAAGTTCCCACATGTCCAAACCAGCCTCCCAACCAATTCCAGAGGGTCCAGTCTTCCCCCTGCCTTAGGCATTCCACAGTTCTTTCAATCTCTGAGACATCTTCCTTTACTTCTTTGCTGGTGTCAGAAATATACACACAGCATTCTCTTCCCACTAAGGCACAAACCTCGCCCTTACTAGCTAGGACATAGTCTAGGGCCATTCAGTTTTGGCTTTTTCTCACCCTGGCTCCTGAACCATTACATGTCCAGCAGTACTTTCCAATTGGGGTCAAGGCTAGGCGGATATACCCTGGGTTAGTAAACCCTTTATCCTGCCAAGTATCATTTGGCTTAGTTCACTAAACAGTGTGCCATTCATTTGAGTGTTGTTTAGTGGGACTGGAATCATTGGGATGCCTCCTTCTGAATGTACAGGACTGTGAGCACATATCCAGCAACCTGTAGAATTAAATTCTTGGGAAACTCGGTTCATTAAAAGCATAAACACATTTGAACTATATAGGTTATAACTGCTAGGTATTAAAAACAAGATTAAGCATAAGCTTAACATGAATTGTTTGTCCAGCCTCATGCTGGCTGTTCTTCAGGACTTCGTAGATTGCTTCACCTATCGCTGGCAGGTCCTTCTGGGCCGCAATTGGTACCTTGGCCTCGGTCTTTCAGGATCGTCTGCTTCAGGGCTTGGATTGCCGGCCCCAAGCCTGTGCTGATCCTTGTCTACTTCTGGACCTGGGTTTCTGGTACCAGGTCTGCGGTGATCCCCGTCTGCTTCTGGACCTGGGTCTCCAGTACCAGGTCTGCGGTGCTCCTTGTTGGGGCCAAATTCTGTAGGGGCCGGAACGGGTTTGCAGTGGGATGCGTGAATCCAGGTGGGCAATCCTTCACACTTTACAGCAGTATGGGTGGTTAGAAGGACTTGGTAGGGACCCTTCCACCTGGGTTCCAGGGCAGTCTTTCGCTTGTGAACTTTCACGCAAACCCAGTCTCCTGGTTGTAGTTTATGGCACGGCTCAGTCGGGACTCCTGGAAGGCGTCCTTAACCTGTGAATGACAGGACTGTACACACCTCATAAGTTCCTGACAATACTTGACTATGCTTCCTTTAACGAGTGTGGCATCAGCCAGGTTAATGTCTGGGCTGCTTAACAGTCTCAGAGGTCGGCCACATGCAATCTCATGTGGACTGAGTCCAATTTTCTGATTAGGAGTGGCTCTCATGCTCATTAGGGCAATCGGGAGTGCTACTATCTATGTTAAGCCAGAGTTCTCACATATTTTAGCAAGTTTGTTCTTTAAAATCCTGTTTCATCTTTCTACTGCTTCTGCACTCTCCAGGTGTCGTGCACAGTGCAGTGCTTGTCTGGTAGAGTAGTACTTTTCCAGTTTTTTTTTAACAATTTGCCCAATAAAGTGGGTACCTTTATCACTGGAGATCACAAGGTGTATTCCCCATGATGGGATGTAATGATTTAGAAGTTTCTTTGCCACTGTGATGGCATCAGCTTTCCTGCAGGAATAAGCTTCTACTCATCTCAAAAACAAGCAAACAATAACCAGCACATTATTCAAAAGATTGACATTTAAGCAATTGAATAAAGTCCATTTGTAAATTCAGAAATGGTCCCAAAGGCGGAGGTCTGGTTGCCAGAACTGTCTTTACAGGTTTACCCACGTTGTGGGCTTGGCAGACAGGGCAAGCCAGACAGTAATCTTTGGCTGCTTGGGAGAATTTGGGAGCAAACCAATTTTGTTTTAAGGATTGCTACCATCCCCCCCTTTGCCAACGTGCGATAATCCAGGGAGCACGAGGCAAGGTGAGGTAGCAAGACCACGGGGGCAACAGTGTGGCCATCAGAGCTGCACCACAAGTGGTCTGGGTGCAAGGTGCACCCTGCCAGTCTCCACTCCTTCTTTTCCAATTCTGGGGCTTGGTCTTGCAGGAGGGCCAGTTCTGACAGAGACGGCAAAGGAGCTGGTGATCATAGGAGAGAAGGGAAAAACAGCAGGTAGAGGAGCAGATTTCACTACATTCTAGACAGTACAAACTGCATAGCCTGCTACTAAAACTCTACTAGAATTATAAAAGCAAAAAAGCCATCTGTGTAAAGCACGAAGTTAAGATTATTCAAGGGACTTAAATTATTCTTTCATTCAAACAACAATATTGTACACACAACAATGTTAAAAATACATATATCAAAATTAAGACACACACAAGACAAATCTGGACAGAACACAGAACACAAACTTATTATGTCATGACACAGAACCATGGGTTTTTTTTCTTCAGTTAATTTTCAGATGATATTAGTGCTTCTTGATGATCTGAAAGACAAAGAAAACATTTCTACCCACATTGGGGTGGTGCATTATATTTTAGAACACTTTTTCTTTACAGATTTTTGCTACTTTTTGATCAGCCTGCTGTTACCCAACTAGCTTCGGAGGGTTTGAGTAAATTACTTCATTGTTTAATTATTAAGTTAAAGGTGGCATGCCTCAGTTTCCCTCTTGTACTGCAGACCAGGCTTTTTTTTTTTACTGCTACATAAACTTTCTTAGAACAAGGTGCTTGCTAGTTACTATTCCAGCAAGCAAAAGTTTTTCCTTTCCTGAAAAGAATCACATGCAATGTTACAGACTTACTTATGGGGGACAGTGCTCCCCCCCTTCCAGAACAGACAGGCAGTTTGCAGACACACACAACCTTGGATCTGAAAGCAAGCCAAAAGTGCTATCAGCTCAGCCTTGAACAGAAACACTGTGAAGTTTCTGGGATTGGATTTTTTTAAACAATAATTAGGTTCCTTGGAAGATACATTTAACCCTTAGGGTGCAGGTTTTACAAATTTACAATGTATAGATTCTATTCTTTTATGCGGTTAACCAATTAAGTTTCAGTAGAATTCCTTATTTTCTCTTTAATAGATTTAACAAAGTGTCTGTAGCCAAATGTTTAACTTGACTGTTTCATTGCTAAGATGATTAAAAGAGGCTGCAAGAAACAAGGAGTCATTTCTTAAAGCAGGGTTGTTGTTTTTTTCCCTCCCCCTTAGGATTTGGAGGAACACTTTCCTTAAACTGTTAAACTTATTTTAAACTTTGTGTTTTGCTTTGGATCGGGCAAGTTTGTTACAGGAGCCCGTGTTTTCAAAGGGAAGAGCTAATTCCTTTTAGTTATTTTTCATGTTTCCTCTCTATCTGTGTATGCGTTATAAAGAGGGATAGAGGGGTGATGTTGTGCCAAATTTTCCCCCCAAGCTTGGTTGATATGGGTGTGCCAACTGAGAAATCTTTTTTCTTTTTTTTCCCACTTCTTATGTGTTATTTTGGCACAGAGGTGCTGCAGCAACTTTTAAGTTACCTATCTTACTGCAGGGCGGATTTTTGCTTTTCTGAGCTTTACTTTCATCCCTCAGGGCTTTAATTTTTCCTCTTTTTCAATTTGTTAAATGCTTACAGGTCCTTGGACCATTATGCACATACATGTAGTACACAGGGGTGCCTTTCGGCAGAGTGGGGGGTGTTTAGACTAACCCCCACTTAAACTAACTTTACACACTCCAAAGAAAGAGTCTGCCGGGTCTAGACTGTCAGACCTTAGCAGCTCATGAAATAAGGGGAGTCGTCACTCCCTCACATATCCGCTGAGTCTTGAGGTTCAGCTGACCCCGCCCCCCCTTGCGTTCAGAGCTCCCTCATGGGAGAGCCCTGGTGCAGCTGAGATCAGCTCAAGTCTCAGACCTATGCAGAGGCATTCATTCTTCACTCATTACATTCATACTCATTTTTCTCACACATTTTTTTTTCACAATTTTTTTTCTCCTTTTTCACATTTTTCCGACAGTTTCCACATTTAGATGCATCTTTCTTTATTGTCCAATTCTCATGGGTGTTTCTATTAAGTGGCGCTGCCCTAAGACATCCGGCACTTAATATCAGATTTCATTAGGATCCTATACCAGAAGGCTCTTATCATAAAGGCACTGGAATTCCTGTAGACTGACCTACCCCCATTTTCTGCGCGCGCTTAAACAGATTCTGTAAGGCACTGAACTAAAAGTCCGCCTGCTTACACCTTCTGCGAGTCACCGAATTAAGAGATATCCACCTGCTCGCACTGGTCCCCCCCCTTTTGTTGCGAGGCACTGGACTCAAGGTCCACCTGGATCACAGGGGATTCCGGCACCCGTCCCAGCCCGGCAGAACATCACGTCCTGGCGCCTGGAGACAGCCTGGCGGAATGGGGTACTATGGCCTGGGGTTAGCCTCAGAGGTCAGTACTATGCCCACAAATAACAGAGAGAGACAACAAAGCTTCCCCACAGTTCCGTGTGCCGAGAGAGAGTAATGGCACCACACCAGCTTTTAGCGTCTGAACACAGAGGGTCCAGCACATGGCTGCCTCACTAGAGACACCGGTGTGCACTTTTGGAACTGTGACACATAAGACAGGCCTAATAGACAAAGACAGACACAGACAAACAAAATGTTAGCCGCTCCACAAAATTGAATTCCGTAGCGCCCCTTACACCAATGGCCGTCCGTCACTCCAAATCCCAAGCCCTCACAAGGGGTATGTCTACACTACCCTCCTAGTTCGAATTAGCGGGGTAATGTAGGCATACCGCACTTGCAAATGAAGCCCGGGATTTGAATTTCCCGGGCTTCATTTGCATAAATTGGGCACCGCCATTTTTAAATCCCTGCTCGTTCGAACCCCGTGCCGCGCGGCTACACGTGGCATGAACTAGGTAGTTCGGACTAGGCTTCCTAGTCCGAACTACCGTTACTCCTCATTCCACGAGCCTTAGCAACAAGATGGCGGACAGGTTCGAGGGAGTACATCTCCTGTCCCAACCAGCCCAATTAACACATACCAATAGCCCATCCTGTAGGCCTCTTCTCACGGGGTGACAGAAAGTTCACTCTGGTCTACGTGCTTGAGAGAAAAGCTGAAATGGTTTCTGATATACAAGATGGCTTCTAGCTAACCATAAAATGGCTTCTACAAAACCATTTAAACTATTATAAAAGGAGAGGCATCCGTCACGCCGTCTGTCACAGGGAACATTTGAGACTGCTCTGGAAGACTCAAGAAGTTTCTAGAAAATGCCAGAATGAGTGAGAAAACTATTGGGCTGAAGCCGTGTTTTCTGCCATGGGGCTCAGCTCCATTTCTGGGTGGCCCCGCCCCACAGAGCTCTACCCAGTTCCCAGGCAGCCCTCCTGGAGGGCTCAAGCCCCACGGTGGCAAAAGGGCTTCAGCCCATGGCAGAGGCCACCCAGGAATGGGGCTGGGCCCCACGGGGGGAGGTGTGGGTGCCAGGGAATGGAGCTGAACCCCACGGCGGTGAAAGGGCTTCATCTCCGCAGTGGGGCTGCCCGGGAACAGGGCTTCAACCCCACAGAAGCAAAAAGGCTTGAGCCCTTCAGCAGGTGCAGCCTGAGACAGGGCTGAGCGTCACCATGAGGGCTGCCTGAGAATGGAACTGCAGCCAACGGTGAGGGTGCAAGAGAAAGGAGCACCAGTGAAGGAGCCCAGCAGCAACTCCAAACCAGATCAACTCCAAACTTGAGTGTACGTTTACAGTCACAATGGGACGGGTAATGCTAGTAATAATAATTAATCAGTGCGTTTTTTAAAAAAAAATCCAGGTGCTGGGCCTCTATTTATTGGATAGTTTCAATATTGCTGAGGTGACACTTTTGTCTCACAGTAGGTCATTAGTGGTTTAGTGCTGCCACAGTCATTATGATGGCTAAGAAAAATGCACACTCTTTAAAAAAGCAGCAAAATTAAACAATAAGAGCGGCAGCTCACTAAAGTAAATGTTTGATTTATTTTATTGATAAGGTAATTTTGCAAATACAATGGAAAACAAAATCTAAAAACCTCCTCCCCAACAGAAAAATCATACTAAATAATAAGCTTGGAAGAGTAAAGAGTCTTCCAGGCCTTGGAGTATCAATATTTATCACAAATTATTTCCTCACAAAACTGTTCATAGGAGCAAATGTTTAGATTATTCATAATAAATGTGTTGGCTAAAGAATGTTAAAAAGTGTTTTCCCTAGTTTACATCCTCACCCTCTTAAGAACATAAGAACATAAGAATGGGCCGTACTGGGTCAGACCAAAGGTCCATCCAGCCCAGTATCCTGTCTACCGACAATGGCCAATGCCAGATGCCCCAGGGGGAGTGAATCAAACAGGCAATGATCAAGCGATCTCGCTCCTGCCATCCATCTCCACCCACTGACAAACAGAGACTGGGGACACCATTCCTTACCCATCCTGGCTAATAGCCATTTATGGACTTAACCTCCATGAATTTATTTAGTTCTCTTTCAAACCATGTTATAGTCCTATAGTCTTGTGTAATTCAAAGTGGGTGCACAGGTTTGTGACTCCCAGAGATTTATTTTTCTATGAATATCCAAAGGGTTCCATTCTAGAGCCTGTTATTTTGTTGTTGCTGTTGATTGGCTAATGGTCTAGGCTTGAATCCTGTTACTGTCGCTGATTGGCTGGTAGTGCTGGCCTAAAGACAGGTCTGGTCAATGGTCCTGGCCCAATCATTAGTGGCTGCTGGTGACTGACTGCTGGTCCAGGAATAAACATTCGCTGTTGCAGGTGACTGACAATGGGTCCAGGCCCACACATTAGTGGCTGATAATGACTAACTGGTAGTCTAGACCTAAATGCTGGCTGTTGTAGGTGACTGATAGATAGTCCAGGCCCAAATGCTAGTGAGTGCTGATGATTGGCTGCTGATTCATGCCAGTAGTGTGGTGATGTCACATGAATGGCTTCTGTGTTAACCCTTTGCCGAGGCATTAGGTGACCATACTCTGGTTGAATAAGACTACAACTCGGAATCTGGTTGCTTCTTGCTGGGCAGATCTGTAAGCTGTCTCGAAATCCCTGGTGGGAAAGGTGGGAAAGATGAAATATTAATTTAAAAAACACTTGGAGGTTAACAACTAAACATAATGACGTTAGAATCATTCACGTATGGGTAAGATCTGCAAACACCTGCAACACTTTCATAAATGTGTGTCCGGCTCATGAGCATTTCAAATGTAATGCAGATGCAGCCTGCCCAAAAGAACAATAAACTTCTCAGGCCCTGCCCACGAGCTACAGCACTGCCATGGAACCATGTCACTCAGATCCAAGGAGAATTCAGGAGAGGTCCATGGAAAGTTAATAGCCTTATCAGGTCCGGACACAGGGGAGGTGTGAAAGGTACCAAAGCACCCTGTCCCCATGGTTCTCCAAGTGAGCATGCTCTGGCCAGCCAGGGGAAGGCAGGAGCAGTGCACGGTCTGTGCCTCCCTTCCCCTTGCTTTGGCCAGCCAGGGAAAGGCTAGAGCTGATTTCCATGCTTACTTGGGGGATATCGGGGGTGCATTCACACCCTTGGATCACAGAAATTCCTGCATACAGGCCTGACCTTATGAATTCTTCAGTCACTGGCTGCTGTAGCTCAGCCATGAAAATGGCCATTCAGAATTAGGAAAGATTTCAAGGGCTTCAGCAGAGATGCATGAACTAGCATGATGGTGTCCTCTGGATACCTCATCTGTACATGACTTTGGATTGAGTCTTTTCCTTCCAAAGATCTACTAACCTGAAGGATCAACTGGAGTTCAAAAGAAAAGAACATTATCCATGGGGTGAGGTGCCACGGCCAGTAATCATCTCCCTGTTGATGGCTGACAAATGTTCTCCAACAATAGTTGTAAGCTGAGGAAACAGAATTATCCAGTCACACAAATTAAAAGACAGGTCAAGAGGCCACGCAATTCACTGCTCTGTGAGAGGTCAATATGGTTCGAGAAAGATTAAATTGCTATGTAACTGCCATGAAAACAGAGCATTCTTTTTTCCTTTTTATTTACTGAGGAAGTTTTAATAGGCTCACAAATCCTTGCCATGTAAATATCAGAGACAAAATAATATACATTGCAACAGTGAACTTTTGTTTACAACAGGGGGTTTCAAAGTACAGTCGCAACCCAGTACTGGGTTGTGGAATGCCAGGCACCGGGTTGCTTTGCTGTAGGGTGACCAGGTAACTAGTGGGGCTTGCTCAGGCAGGCTTCCTCCCTGTCCTGGAACCACGGACCTCACTATCCCAGAAGTGGCCAGAAGCAGGTTCAGTTCCTAAGTGGGGGCCACAGAGCTTCACGCACTGACCTCCCCCTGAGCACTGGCTCAGTATTCCCATTGACTGATTCCCGGCCAATGGGAGCCTGGGTGGAGGTACCTGTGTGTGAGAGCAGTGCACAGAGCTGCTTGCACCTCTCTGCCTAGGACTCAGACCTGCTATTGGCTGCTTCCAAGGCACAGCGTGGTCTGAGGTGCCAGGACAGGTGGGAAGCCAGTCTTAGAATCCCTGCTGCTCTGCTAACTGTGAGTCGCTGTAGGTAAGCCCATGCTCAGCCCAGTGCCCCAAACCTCTACCCTAGCCCTGAGCCCCTCCTGCACCCAAACTCCCTCATTCCTGGCCCCAGCCCTGAGCCCCTCCTGCACCCAACCCCCCTCATTCCTAGCCCCAGCCTGGAGCCCACACTCTAGTCAAAAGATATAATTATCTTGGGTCACAGACATCAACAATTTTCTTCAGTTGGACCATGAGAAAAAAAGTTTGAAAATCATTGGTTTAGAAAAACATGATACGGTATTAGAAACATCACATCTCTTTACGGAACAGAATGCTACCATATTACATAGCATGTGGCTAACAAACCAGGTACTTGTATTCAATTTTCTTATTCTAAAATACTGGACAGGTGCACCGGGGGGTTATGCAGTTGAATGTACTTTGTCAGACTATTGAAAAAAAAAAGATGTTTTTTGGTCTCTCTATTTTGCTGAGTTTATTGAACTGGTGTGTTAAGAGAGAGAATCTTTTTATCAAAGAAAAGCTCCAGTTTGGCACTGAATTAAAGATTGATATTAATGAAAGTCTCTTGATGGCACTAGAAAATGAAATTTGCAATTTATCCTAGGAAGAGGATGGGCCCTGGTGAGTGTGTAGCTGTGCCTCTCATGCCCTCCTCGCCAGTGTGATTTAATCTTTCCCTATGAGACCACAAATAACAGGGAACAATGTTCTATTTGCATGTTGCAGCCAGTCCTTGGCCTCGCAGCTCTGACTAACAAAGGGGACAAAAGTGTTCAATGCAGGGTCTGTAATGAAAATGACTTTTCTCCATTATACACCAAAGTCCTGCTAAAATCAAGAACATAGAAATGAAATGTCCCACAGCCCTGTCCTTCAAACCTGTTTATTCTTCCAGCTCTCTTTCCACCCAAAGGAATGGTTGGTTACCTGAGAGGTTCATGACTCTTATGGTGACTCCGTTCATCACCAGGTCACGAAGGCCTTGACGGTTGCATTCTTCTTCATGCCGAAAGAGCCGCGCTACATATATTTCTAGGTTCACTTTGGGATATGCCTTCCGAAACTCTACCACAGATTGGGAGCATTTCCAACAAGGACTCCAGGACAGGAACCAGGTGACAGAGCAGTGAGTCAAAGGATTCAGAGATCTTTCCTTGAAGGCATTTTCCAGGAAGTTGACTTCAGCATGCTGGGTGTAGGTGTTTCGGTACCAGTTTCTCCATATCTTGGTGCTCTTCACCCATCTGATTTCATAGAGCAGATAAGTAACCTTAGGAAGTGCACTCGGATCATAAACATCCTTAAACTCCTTTGGCTGTATCTTCCACCTTAAATATGAGTCAGTCACTGTAAAAACGTAATGTCCATTAATGGCACTTTCAGTGGCCCTGTTCTACACAGCCAATTCCAGATGCCAAAACGAGAGACTCAGGTCCACAGACACATAAATAGAGGGACACCAAGAAAAAAAGAGAGAGAGAGAGAGAGAGAAGATTTAGAATACAAGTGAATGAGAGAGACTATCTGGAATCTTCCATCCCTCTTTCCAGAACCCTCTATGGAACAGTTCAGGTTTGGGGATATAGAAGTGTTAAGTGACCTATTAGAAAATATATTTGGAAAATTTTCTCTCTCACAGAAACGCAGAATAAGACAGGAAAAAGATCCTGGAACTCTGCCTTTTTGTGGTCACAGAAATCAATTGCATGAGTCTCCTAACCTGGTCCTAACAGATGACCCATGTTCAATGCTACTGAACAGAATGTAATTCTGGCATGACATCTCTTATATTCCTTAGGGAAGAAGAAATCTTTCTGAATCTTGTTTGCAGTGATCTCATTAACCCTGCATGTTAAACCTCTAGAGAAGCATCTAAATCCTCTTTATAATCCAAGATGTAATTAGGCCCAGATCTTCAAAGGTGTTCAAGCATCTAACACCGATGGAAATCAGTGGATGTCAGGTGCTTACGTACCTTTGAGAATTTTGGCTTTGGTGTCCAAGGAGGTGCCTGTTGTTATCTTTACTTTAATCTCCAGAGAACAGAGTCTTTCTAAGACACATCTGAAAATTATGTAATTAATGATAAGCTCTGACTGCCATGGACTGTGATCCTCATCTAAGTGGGTAGCAGATTTCTAGCTATGGTTACACTGATGAAGCACAATTGAAAGAGAGGCCAGTTCTGGGGCCCTTGGTCTGACAGAAGACCTCCTATGACTGGGCATTTGGGCTGCCTGACATTATATGCTTTATTTAATGTTGCTATATTGCATTTTCAGGAGATATATTTAGGCTATTAGAAAATAACTATTTCTTGTTACTTGTACTGAGAAACAAAAAACAAAACTGAAGAAACACAGCACAGGAGCACTGAGAACAAACATTTAAAAAATGGAGGGCACTTTTTAAATGTTAATTTACCCCTAAATATCAGGAGTTAATATTTAATAAAAAAAACCTCAGGTCTTTAAAATTCCTTCAATAGCACTTTTCTGTCCACTGTTTTCATGTCTCTTTCATGACTCTTTACATGCTCAGCCATATACAAGCATCTACTTGGCTAGGCCCTGATCCAAAGCCCATTGTGTTGCCTGCTTTTCAGAGATTAATATTATTATAAAGGCTCGCCAATCACTTTGTCCAAAAGATAATGAGTCTTGTTCTGGAATCAAATGACACAGAATTAAATATAGAGACTTCAGTGCCTTGTAAGGACCCTTAGGACATACGGCAAGAACTCTCAGGCTCCGGACAAAACATATCCAGAGAAACTTTTATTAAAATAAGTGAATAAGCTCCAAGCCAGAACCAAAAAGGACTAGTGCTCTATAGGGGGTTCCTTTAGGAAACTCTGAGATTAGCATACTTACACCCCTCCTTTGGGGACCTGATGGTAAGAGGCAAAGGACCAGCCTTGCTTCTGGCTTGCCAAATGAATCCAATGGTCCAGGTCCCTCAGTGCCAAGACTGCTAGTGAATAATAAAGCTGATGGGTCAAACGCTGAGTAGCCAAGTTAACCATAGATGGCTAAGAGACTCCAAAGGCAAGATGAAGAAAAGGCTCCCTCCACATGCTTGTTTGCCCTCTCATAGGCCCTGAGCACTGTTCTGATAGTCATGCTAACATCCAGCCTTCCATTTCAAAATCTAATTTCCTCACCTCTTATCAGAGTGCACTTGTTCTATTGACTAGCATATCAATGCCAATTAGCTCATTTTCAGACCTTCCACTTCTTGTCCAAACTGGTTTAAAGTTTTTACTTCCATGTTCTTGTAGTGTTCCCTGATCACCTTCAAGTTCTGACTTGCATAGGTAAACACGTCAAATTCCCCCAAAATCTGAAAGGGTGACTGTTAGGCCATGTATCTATGCTGAACATAGCTTACTTAACAATGCTTATGCCAACTTGCTTAAGCTAACTGTGACAGCCATGTCAGGAGCCCCCAACCCTGCACCCCCATCCGCAGCCAGATGTGACTCTCACCCAGCCAGTAGAGTAGAAAGTTTTATTGGTCCTCCGGGACACAGCAAAGCCCAGGAGCGATAGCATAGACAGAGAGCAGAAAGCCTTATTCCTCTTGTGGGGAAGGGCTCACGGGCCCTGAACCCCCCTTTCCTGCTCTCAGTCTGCTCTTATCTTCCCCCAGTTGCAGGGCTGGCCTTACCATGAGGCGAATTGAGGCGGCCGCCTCAGGTGCCAGAATGTGGGGTGTGTCACTAGGACCCAGAGTGTAGAAAATTGTGTCTCCTGCAGGTGCGTATGTAGGTAGCAGAGCAGTCTCATGAGAGGAGTAGAACAGGAAAAAGGCAGAATTGAGACCTTGCAAAGTTTTGGCCCAAGCAAGGGGCCATAAGGGCGTTATTTGAGCTCCCCACTTCAAGTGCCAAAATGTTGTGGGCCGGCCCTGCCCAGACGAGACTAACTCAGACTCCCAGCAACTGGTCACTCAGCCCGCAGACAGCCCCACCTCTTGCTTTGTTCAGATTCCTCCACCTAGCCCAGCTGTCAAGCCAGCTGGGCCATTGCTTATGTACTTCCCCTTAGGGACCCATCCCCCATTGGCCACTGCACACACAGACACACACAAAGCCTATGCAGACCAGCACAGGGCAGTAGGGGTGACAGCACACAGCACAACAAAGCAACCAGTGAATGCAAAACCAGAGTAGATCCAGGGCCACAAGAGTGGACAGAATCCCTACTATGTTACACTAACCATACAGGATTCAAACCTGTAGTTTCCTTGCATTACAGTTAAACATAATAAAGCAATCTAATACAAAATACAAGCCAAATATAATAACCCAAACAAGCATACCAACAAATAAAGACAGAATAAGCCAAAAATAAAGGCAGAATAAAGCAAGTCAGCAGGCTGGCCCTATAGGCTACAATTGAAATCAGCAAAAAGACGTCCCTTGACTTCAATGGACTTTGGGTCAGGCCCATAAGATACGCCCATGAAATGACATAGGAGTGGAGATTTTATACCAATATAGATATTTAGTTACACTGGTGCAAGTTTTCTAAGCCCATACAGATGGACATGAACACATATGCACAGACACACAAAAGAATCGGAACTGTCTGAGGAAAGATGGGCACAATGGGATGTGCTAATTTTTTAAAAAATTGTTGCTTTAACTTTTCATAAAACCAGTATTTATATATACTATACCTTTTAACTAAGACTTCTTCAGCTCTGCTGTATTTTCTTACTCTTTGTCTTTGTAAGAAGTACTTATTTATTACTGATGTAAGAAAATCATTGTCAGTAATTTCATTTTTTTTTACTGAAAAGATAGTATCTAAAAATACCATATATGTATAAACATGTGCAGAGTGATAAACAGTCTGGATTTATCTACCAACTATACATATCTCATATACATAAATCCACCACATTCATACAGATGCACATACATATGTGCACACATAAATGTATGTAGCCATGAAGACACACAAATGCACATGTATACCGTATTGATATAGCCACACATATAGGCATATATTGCAAACAGGTACACACATAAACTAATGTTGCACCCTTACCTCTCTCACAGCCAGAAACCATGGTTCTCCCTAACTAAAGCCATAAATCTGTCTTCTTTTACTAGTATGCTTTTTTCCCTTTCAGTTTCTATTCCTGATGACAGAAACTTAGGAGATTAAGAAGCCTGTAGTACCCAAATAGTGACTAATGATTCAGCTCTGGGAAGTTAGGTTCTAAATGATGTGGGGGCATAGACCTCAGAACTGATGTAAAATCGTTCTTAAAAAAAACTATTGTTGTGTATACAGACAGTTACACAAAATAACTAGATAAATTAATGGAGGATAGGTCCATCAATGACTGTTAGCCAGAATGGGCAGGGATGGTGTCTTGAGCCACTGTTTGCCAGAAGTTGGGAATGGGTGACAGGAGATGGAGCCCTTGATTACCTGTTCATTCCCTCTGGGGCACCCAGCATTGGCCACTATCAGAAGATCCAGATTGAGCTGGGGATGGGTAGATAATATACTGGGTAGCGCTTACTGAAATAAACAGCAGCCTACTGTAGGAAAAAGGGAAGGAGGAAATGACCCAGGGAGGCTGACTTGAGGCACTCCAGAATGGTCAGCCCTTGCATGGCCCTGGCTCAGAAGCTGATAGAGCAAGTGGGATCCTCTATCCCTTACACTGTGACCGATAGGTGGAGTGGCAACCAGAGACTGCCACCACAAGATAGACCCCTGACCTGGCCAGAGTGCCCTCTGAATATTAATTTATATTTACTAATACATTTCTTGCTAGAAACTTGATCGGTAAAACACACTGCAAATAATTTTTTAATATGTATTCACAGAAAAGGTTTTATTAACTCCCAAGGGCATGTTTCACATGCCCCACATATATTTTCTTCTTACTTACCTGTTTTACACCAGTGTATATCTGTGGACTTCAGTGGAGTTATTCCTCATTTACTTTGGTATCAGTGAGAGAAGAATGATACCAATGATACCTAGTGCATTTGCAGAAAGCACAAATATAACTACATGCCCACCCAACCATATGTATATATACTCTGTGGGTACGTCTAAACTACATGGTTCCATCGACGGAGCCATGTAGATTTGTTTGTTTGGCAAAGTCAAATGAAGCCGCGATTTAAATGATCGTGGCTTCATTTAAATTTACATGGCTGCCGCGCTGAGCCGACAAACAGCTGATCAGCTGTTTGTCCGCTCAGCTCGCTAGTCTGGACGCTCCCCTGCCGACATCAAAGCCCTTTGTCGGCAGCCCCGGTAAACCTCATCCCACGAGGAATAACAGGGCTGCTGACAAAGGGCTTTGATGTCGTCAGGGGAGCGTCCAGACTAGCGCGCTGAGCAGACAAACAGCTGATCAGCTGTTTGTCGGCTCAGCACGGCAGCCATGTAAATTTAAAGGAAGCCGCGATCATTTAAATCGCAGCTTCATTTGACTTTGCCTATGTGTCTAATCTACATGCCTCTGACGACAGAGGCACGTAGTCTAGACACAGCCTGGGTGATGCTGCACCCCATATACTTCAAAATTATATGATGAGGACATAATTATGCTGCATCTTGTATAAGATATGTCTTGCAAGATGTCTATAGAAAAGTTGTGATTTGTTGGCCATGATTATCCTATTTGTGTGCCTGTATCATGTTTGTACCTGAAGTGATTGATATTGTCTATGAATCTGTATTTTAAATGTGCTTTCTCTGGGTGACATGACAACTAGCCTTTTATTATGACAATGAAGAAGCTAGACAGTGCTGATGGCCCGTCAGCAATGACAGTGGAACATGGAAGAGCTTAGCCAGCTCATGAGTAATGGCCACTGTGACGCAGCAAGGACATGTGACCAGGCAATGGGACACTGAACTCTATTTTGCTCCCTGTATTTTTCCACAGTCTGCACTGGGAACAAAGGGTTCCTACCATATGAAAGAGTTATAGAAGGTAGGGAGTGACATCATCTGAGCAGCTCTTTCCCCGCATGGTAAACTCATGGAAACTCCTGAAGGACAAGGACTAAATGGGTGTGGGAAGGCAGTGCTGGTCGCTAGCCTGTGTATGGAAACTTGGTAGGCTGCTTGGCTCATCAGTCAACAGTATTAAAAAGGGTGCAGAAGTTTTGAAGGTGTTTGTGTGCATGTGAGCGACAAAGTGACAGAGATAGACATTGTTGGGATTAATGAGATGAGGAGAGGTGTGCACACACATAGAGAAAGGAAAAGTTTCACTTGGAACTTGTACTTTGTTTTCCAGTTTGTGTTCCTTGGAAAATCACTTCAATGACCTCTCGGTCCCTTCCAGTTCTAGGAGAGAGGCAATCTCCATTCATGTAAAATGCTGGGCCCTATAGCACTCCAGCTGCAAGTGCTGAAAATGGAGTTGCTCTTTTCTCCACTCATCTTCTGCTGGATGAGGGCAGGAGTGGAATAATAGGGAGCTCCCTAACCTCAGCATCTGTCTGTTGGGAGAGTCTAGGGCTATAACAGCTGGGAAGATGCTGTGCAAGGATTGGCTCTTCTTGCCCAGCACTGTATTTTCTCGGTATAAATGCACGTTCAAGTCTACATATATCTGAGGTGTGTGGGATGAGACCCACTTCTAAGCTCTCACAGAGAAAGGCATGAGAATGAGGCCAAGTGAGGCCCTACAGAAACATGGGCTCAAAAAAGCTAATGTTTGGAATGTTTTTTCCTCTCCCCCACTCCATGAATTCTTACAACTGTTTGTAATGGCTTACATTGAATAATTCCTATGTTAGCACTGACTAGGGTATATTCAGCAGTACCACATGAATTGCATATTGAAAATGGACAAACACATAAAGACAGGGCTTCCTTACATTATAGATATTTTATTAAAATGTTATGTTCATAAGTGACATAGAAAGTAAAACTTGGAAATCTACCAAGAGAGAAATAGTTCAGAGAAACAATCCCAGAGAATAAATCTTCTCAACAGTCACTATATATGTAAATGAATTTGTTCCTTAAAAAACTGAATGCACAAAGCAAACTGTATAGGACTAGGTCAATTTGGTGAATCAGCACTGGCTGCAGAATCAGTAAAATATTCATGTGTGATGTGTGAGGGAATAAACTGGTACACTGGGTCACAGGGGTTAACATGACCAGTCACTGAACAAAATTACACATTTAAACATGATTCACTTTCAAAAGGCTACCACCTGAAGCAATGGGAAGGAAATGGCTATGAGTAACTAAATCAAAGCAGTGTTCTATCAACATCCCTCCCCCATGACCATCTGGTCCAATACACTCCTGGCTTCTGGATGCTGGTTGGCTGTGTGGATCAGGATGCTGGTGGCTATCAGGGATAGGCTGCTGTGAGTGCTCTTTTCTGTTGATCGTCTTCTACACATAGGCTGAAAATTGGAGTCTGGTTCTCACCATGTGAAATCTCTAAGCAAGAGGGCATGTTCTGGTGAGAAAAGCAAGAGCTGATGTTAATTTCTTTTCTGGTTGTTGGCAGCTGAACATTTGCACTCTAGACTCACTCTGGGATTTAATGGACATGGCAAGAACTCACTGAAACTGCAACCATCTATTAATAATTTCAAATCTCATTCAGAATCAAGGCAAATTACAAAGAGGTACCCAGGCATATTTAATGGACACAGGGATTCATCATTAGATCTGGTTGGGAATAATCCAACTCAATGCTTTTTCATAAAAAAATGCTGCTTTCACAAATCCAAAATGTTTTGTGAAAACATGTCAGTTGTAAAGAAGGTTTTGTTGGGAAAAATCTCTGATTTCTGCCTTTTGGGGAAAAAAAAGAGAGGGAGAGGGAAAGAGAGAGACCCTACCCTCCAATAGTCTGGATGGGACATTCCCCTGAAATATAAAAGACTCAAGTTCAAGTCCCTGCTATGTCACATTCACATCAGGGACTTGCACCTAGGGCCTAGACCAGGAATGGGCAATAATTTTTAATTGGGGAGGGGACACTCCAAGATTTTGGAAAGTGGCCATGAGCCACACTTCTATGGCGGGGGCGTGGAGTCGATGACAATGGGTTGGGTGCAGAAGGGAGCTTGGGACAGAGGACTGGGCTGCAGGAGGGAATGAGGGGTTTGAGAGGTAGTTTGGGTGAAGGGGGGTTATAATCTGGGGCAGGGGTTTGGGCTGCAGGGTCCAGGAGGAGTTATGGGTGCAGGAGAGGATTCTGGCCTTGGGGAGGGGGACAGGAGAGGGTGCAGGGTCTGGGAGAGAGTTGTGACCTCGAGGAGATGGGGAGAGGGGGATACAGAGGGTTTGGGTGGTGACCTAAGGCAGGAGGGTCTGGTGACCTGGGGCAGGTAGTTCGGGGTGGGGGGAGGAAATGGGGGGTGTCAGAGGCAGGCTGTGGCTGGGAGACTCTTACCTAGTCGGCTCCCAGCCAGCAGCCCAGCAGGAACCTAAGACAAGCTCCATGCCTGTCTGCTGGGTGGACTGCTCCATGTGGCTATGCACCAGCACTGGGATGGGGGAAGAAAGAGGCTTCACTCTGATCCTGCCACCAGCAAAATTTCTCAGCTCCTATTGGCTGGAAATTGGCTGCTGGGGGCAGGGATAGTGCACAAATTCTCCCATCTCTCCTCAGCATGCAGAGCAATCAGAAGTGAGCTGTTTAAAACAGAGTGAGCTGCCCTGTAGTGAGGGTGCTGGCGAGGTGGCTGTGGGTCAGATCCAGTGACTTGGAGAACTGGAATCATCCCGCTACCTGCCTCTTGCCCACCCCTGGCCTAGACTATACTTAAAACTATAATACCATGCATGACATACTTAGGGCAACCTCTCACTGTAGATGCACTATGGTGGATTGAACAATTCTCCTGTTGACATAACCTCTCTCATAGACACTAACTCTTGAGGGCACTGTAGTGCCTACACTACAATGCTACGGCAACATATCTGCAGTGCTGCCTCTGTGCCACTGCATCTCTTGCAGTGCAGACACAGCCTGTGTTGTCCAGAGGAATGTGAGAGTACCCTATGCTACTCTTGGGGGGGTGCTTGTGCTCCCTTTCTTCTACCTCCTGATGATTTTCACACAATAACTGAAAAGGTCTCGGGTTTGTTTCAGTGCAGCATGAAAACACATCTTGGAATTTCTCATGGGACTGAAATATCTGTATTGGCTGGATCTCCCTTTCATGCCCTGAACTGCAATACTGGTGATTTGGAAAGGGGGCAGATTTCAGGGGAGTTCAATGAAACATTCAGTGGTCCCAATATTGGGAGGTTACATAACCCCCATCTAGCTGCTAGCAAAGAAAGGGATTAACCCCAGTCTGGTTGGGAGATAGGAGGCCTAGCAACCGTTTTCCTAGTGGAGATGGGCTCTGAGAGAAGGATGAGCTGCATGGATTGGCAGCTGTGTCTGTAAGGGAGAGCCAGGGAGACAGGTTTCTAGATGGAGGACAGGATCTAAGGGAAGAGAAGAACAATGGTGTTTCCCTCTGTGTAACTTGTCTAGCCATGCACTAGGCCCTGTTTTGTTCTTCGGCCGAGGAAAACCTCTGTTACCCTGTTCCTTTAAGGGAGACAAAGTACTTCTGACAAACAACGAGATGTCCTGTGGCACCTTATAGACTAAGATTTATTGGAGCATAAGCTTTCATGGGCAAAGACCCACTTCGTCAGATGCAAGACAAACTGCGTCTTTTCCCACAAAATGTGTGCAAGGTGTGGAATGTGGCAAGGTGATAGGGAACAGCCAGCATGGATTTGTAAAGAACAAATTATGTCAAACTAATCTGATAGCTTTCTTTAATAGGATAACGAGTCTTGTGGATGAGGGAGAAGCGGTGGATGTGGTATACCTAGACTTTAGTAAGGCGTTTGATATGGTTTCGCATGATATTCTTATCAATAAACTAGGCAAATACAACTTAGATGGGGCTACTATAAGGTGGGTGCATAACTGGCTGGATAACCGTACTCAGAGAGTAGCTATTAATGGTTCACAATCCTGCAGGAAATGCATAACAAGTGGAGTTCCGCAGGGGTCTGTTTTGGGACCGGCTCTCTTCAATATCTTCATCAACGATTTAGATATTGGTATAGAAAGTACGCTTGTTCATCTTGGCCTCTGAGGATAGAACAAGAAGCAATGGGCTTAAACTGCAGCAAGGGAGGTTTAGGTTGGAAATTAGGAAAAAGTTCCTAACTGTCAGGGTAGTCAAACACTGGAATAAATTGCCCAGGGAGGTTGTGGAATCCCCATCTCTGGAGATATATAAGAGTAGGTTAGATAAATGTCTATCAGGGATGGTCTAGACAGTGTTTGGTCCTGCCATGATGGGGGTTGTGGCACCCTTCTCCTGGCCCGTGTCTCGGCCCCTCTCTCAGGACATATACAGTACTAGAGGCCTAGCCGCTTGGAGAAGCCTCTCCAGGCCCAGGGTTTGATTATCCCAGGCAGGGGGAATGGGTGGTGGGGGGACCAGGGCCCTCCCTCTCCACCAGGTCCCAGCCCAGGGCCCTTTAGGCAGGGCCTATGGCTCCTGCCGGCTTGGCGGGGAATCCAGCCGATACAGGCCGAGCCAAACTTTGTATCTTTTGCCCTGGGCTGCTTCCTACCGCGCCCCGGTTCCCCTGGGGCCCATTCGCCTCTGAGGCCGTACCTGCCGGGGTTGTGGGCGCGCTCCTGCTGCCCTGGGTCAGTGGCTGCTTTCTCTGTGCCAGGGTCAGCGACTCCGGTCTCAGCAGCTGCAGAAACACCATCCCAGCCTGGTCCACCCCCTCACCCTGCAGTCTCTCTGACTGCAGAGCTCCCTCTGTTTTTATACCCGGCCTCTGCTGGGAGCATGCCCAGCAGGGTCGGAGGGGCGGGGCCTTCTCAGTCAGCTGGGCCTGGGCTACCCCGTGTCCGTCAGTGCCGGGCCTGTCCACCCCGTCACAGGCTGCCAAGCAACTTCAGGAGATTCTCAAGCCCTTGTTAGCAAATAGATAACTACAGGCTCTCTGGCTGGAATCGCAGGCAACCCAAGGATGTTTTATAATGCATGAGAGGGGGCCATCCAGAAAAAAAATAACAAACAGTTAAAACCTTACCCTCACACGCCGTTATAATTGGCTTGAGGGCGTGGGAGGAGGCAACCTAAAAGCCACCCTAAAAGTCAACTGGTAGAAATTGAATTTGAAGATGTAATCACTAGAAGCTAAATCTGCCCTAACAAGGAGACACATTTTGCAACATAAATCTCCTTACAGAACATGGTCGAGTGATCCACCCCAGAGTCAGCAGCATAGATCAACTGCTGCAGCATGGATGTTATGGAAACCCTATACTGAGAAGTTTAAAATTAGTAATAGCTGTCTGCAATACACATTTGGATTTACCTATTGAAAAGAATTAGGAGGTGTGGGGGCTAATGGAAAAGCTCACTCTCCTTACCAAATTAATACTGGATAAACTTGTGTCATTGGGAAAAGCCATTTAGCAGGAATCAGGATGGACCATAAGAAGGAAAAAGCATGTAAAAGGGGAAGGCAAAAGGTTTGGAGCCCTATAGGCATAGTGGAAGGAATTAAGCGATTGTTGTAATATGTGAAGGGAAACCTGTTTTAAAAACGACACCTCGTTTCTTTGCAGTCTCTTTCTTAAGCAGTGTGCAAACCATCTAGGCAAAGAAATAATCAAATTTAACTATTTGGCTACAGACACTTAAGTGGTTAACTGTATAAAAGAATAAATCTATACATTGTAAATTTGTAAAATCTGCACCCTTAAAGGTTAAATTTGCTCTCTAAGAAAACAAGTTATTGTTTTAAGAATTCAAACTCTGAAACTTCACTGTGTCTCTGTTCAAGGTTGAGTTGATAACACTTTTGGCTTGCTCTCAGATCCAAGGTTGTGAGTGGGTTCAGACTGTCTGTCTGTTCTGAAGAGGTGTGAAACCAACTGTCCCTCATAAGTAAGCCTGTAACATTGTACATATGATTCTTTTCAGGAAAAGAAAAGCTTTTGGCTTGCTGGAACAGTAACTGGCCAACCAATACCTTGTGCTAAGGAAAAGCATTATAGCTTCACACATTAAGCCTGATCTGTGGTACAAGAGGGAAACTGAGGCATGCCACTGTTGGGGAGGGCTAGCAACTCTAAGGTAATTCAAGGGAGTGGAAGGTCACGAGTACCGATGAAGCACCCTTGTTCTCGGAAAGTTGCAGCTCACTCGCCCATGGAAGTGGTTAGGAACTAGCTGTAACCGGTTCCCCTAACAGATCGTAGGCAGTATTTTAAGTTATAATGGGCCACCCCGACGGGGGTAGAAATGTTTTCTTGTCTTTCAGATCATCAGAAAGCGCTGGTGCCAGCTGAAGAAAAACAACAAACAACAACAACAACAAAAAAACATGGTTCTGTGTCATGACATAAGTTTGTGTTCTGTCCAAGTTTGTCTTGTGTGTCTTAATAGTAATACGTATTGCAAATATTATTGTGTGTGGGATATTGTTTTAATGAAAGGATAATTTGAGTAAAGCAGAAGCATTAATTCAAACCAATAAAATTAATAATTGGGCCCAATGAATTGGCAACTCTAAACTTAGTCAATTGGCAACTTTAAAATTCAGTGAAAGGATAATAGTTTGGTAATTGTTTAGGCTAGGAGAATGTCAACAATGTCTCCAAAGGTGAACAAAAAAGGAACTGGAAGGAAGCAAGAAGTGCATCACGTGAACAGAAGGACTGGGAGTGGGGTACCACCTTCTCCCCCACCGGATTGGTTTTGCTTTAATGGCTACACAAATGAAATATTTAGCTTCTGCAAATTTGCACACCAACCATAAAAGTGGTTTGGCCAGAGATAATAAGAAATCTATAAGAAACAACACGGGCAAGTGGGACATCAGCATATTTACATCAGCCCACAACAATGAGGAAACTAGTAACCTCACCATTGCAATAACAGCTACTTGCCCTGCTACTCATTGGTGCTTGATGCCTTAAAAGGCCTCAAGAATTATGGAATTGCATGGGTTATCAATTAAACATCTGTGAACCATGCTTGGTCCTATAAGAGAAACAGTGACTCTAGTCAATGTAACCTCCTTCAAGTCACATACATAGAACAAATACACACTAATAGCAATGGGGAATACACAGCCTTGGGCCGCCCCTCATTCACACATAATTATTTTATTTATTGTAACAACATGAACACTACGAGGACAAAGAATACACAGTCCTCTGAGTTAAAGTTTGTATGGAATATTGTGGGAAAGAAGCTAAACACTAACATCAGGCCACTGAAGTTGGCCCTACTGACTCCCACTGGGGCTTACCACTTAAAGCCCAGTCAAAGGTAACCTCTGAATCATGGTTGTCATTTGTTAAACTTGCCCTCATTTGGATATCATCAACAAGGACCTTAAGGACAAAATAGAGCCTCCCAATTGTGAATCATGCCCTGAACAGACCCCTGTCCCAGAACCAGGACAACCGTCACTGGTCCTTACCTTGGTGATGTTCCACACTGGTATAGATCAGCTGTGTGCTAGACTGGCTAATCAAATTGGCAAGTGCCTGATTAGGCAACGATGGTGCTTAGCAGATACCATCGCAGATTGGTTTGGGCCTGGAAACTCTGTCAGCAACACTTATGTCATAGCTCAGAAATTGTATAGAATCCAGGCTGGTAGATGCAGTAATATCCAGTGCCCGTGGAGGCCTAGACACCAGCCAAGCTAACCGATTGATCCTGAATAGTTTGAAGGATCTGTCCACTTCACTAGACCTAACCAGATATTTGGACCAGAGACTAATTGGATTGTTAATTAATGGAACTAAATTAAAGAAATTAGAAGCCCAGTATTGAAGAATAGGATAGCTTTGACCACCCAGCCCTTATGGTGGTGAATCTCCATCTCCTCCATGCCTACCCATGGGAGTGGGGAAGTAGAGAATCCATGAGGACCCAAAGGCCCACCTGGACAGGCCATAGTATAACCATTTTCTTTTTGGCCCCTCTGGGGATTCCTCACTCAGATCAGATCAGAATGGTAACCTCCCTGCCTGTACCAAAGCAGGAGCATATAGATAGAGTCGAGGGCATTGCTTATTCTGAAGGTGTGGGAGCCTCCCTATACCCAGGGATTGTTGCACCCACTTTGATAAGGAAATTTTATGTACCTGCCTATTTAATATCATGACAAATCTGCCTAGGTTTGATGTGGTTGTCTCAGAGAAACAAAAACATCGAGCTGGTCCAAATGAATGGTACCTACTAGTGTTTGACTACCCAGACAGATCACTCCATCCTGCCCCTCTACATATCCGTCTGTGTGCATAACAGCCCCTCACCAGCTGATCCTGACCGTCTATTGCACTTCGGCAGTGGAGATAACCTCACATGAGATGCTGAGTGGCACGGCGGAAGTAAGTACCTAGAGGAGGGTTTACTGGCCCTGCAGGCAAACATCGAGGAGTTGGTGGCCAATGCCCAAAGATATATCGGGGCTGGCCATCTGAGGTACACACAGATAGGGAAACACTGTGGATCATGCCAAACACCTACCTCTGCAGCACTCAACCAGGCAGTAGAGGTCAAACCTATAATCATGGGCAGTGCCAGTAAGGCAACAAAATATCTTGGGGATGGATTTGAATAGTGTTTGCCAAATTATGTGGGGAGTTTCGATTATAACATTTATAATAATGCTGGTGCTGGACTGGCACTTCCAGAGTAAATTAAAACCCCTTAAATTATTGTATTTAACCTGGTGGGTTAAGGAGAACCCCAAAGTCAAGAGAAAGGAACTATAGGAGTAAACTGAGGCAGGCCATGGTATCTTGCTGAGAACTGACAAACTCAAATCATTAGGTCAGCCTGAGAAGCATACGCTACAGCAGGTACTGTGACCCTGGCTCCCCTGGCAACCACATTCCAAAGGGTCTCACTTTGATAAGGCCAGTATCAAACAACCAAGCAACCTAGGAAATAACCTTGGTTCCAAAGGAGCTAGCTGGCTTTTAGCTCAGAGGATAGAGACTCTTATGTCCATCAGCGAAAGACCGCTCTAGAAAGACCTTTACCAAGTTTTGCTAACCACCAACACCGCTGTGATGTGCCAAGAACTGACTGTTGGCCAATGCTTCTCACTGCAAAAAGATCCCTCCATCTTGAAATGATCCTACCCCGACTGCTGATAAGCCTCTCTCTTCTGGTCCTGCTTTCCCACCTGCTGGACACCAGAAGAACCAAAATATTACAGGGTGATGTGCTGGTAACCTCTCCCCTGCATGATGCTGAACCACGACTGTTTCAAGAAAAAAAAAGAGGAAAAGTCTGCTCCTCTGACACCGCCAAAGCCCAAAGATTTCTGACTACAAAAGAACATTAAGAACTGACCTTGGTGAAAGAAGCGAAGTATTGTATATTGCCAAGGAGAAACTTGTGGGAGTGGTTTGGGTTTCTCCCTTTGATCTGGACTCTGTGCTTATGGACGGGTACCATCAGCATGTACCGGCCCTCCCTAATTTGGTTACTAATTATGATATGTTGTGTTATGTTACTAAAATTATAGAACAGCCCCATCATAGAATTATATTGGGGATATTAATGATTATATTGCTTTTGCTTATTAAAGGTTTCATATTTATTGTTGTTGTAAAAGATGTAGTAATAGAAATAGCTTTTATGTTTGTACTAATTATGTAATGTTTAATGAAAATAAAGGTTTAGAAAGGTAGTTGTGCTGTAAGCACAAAAGGGGGGAGTGTGGAGGCAGGAAAAGGGAACAAGGGAATTTGTGTGCAGCCATCTTGGTCTTGTTAACAAGAGAGCAAGAGTCAGGCTAAGTCTGTGGTCTGACAACGCGAGATCTGTAATTAGACGCTGGCTTTGCCTCTCGCTTCTATACGGAGATAAGGATAGAATGCCGACTCTGGTAGGGACCTTGAGATAAGGAGCATCTGGGTGGAACTAAATAACTGTTAGCCATTGGTGCTTATAATGGGAAGGAGACTAATTGTTATTGTTATTATATCTAATAGACAGTATATAAACTGCTTCATAATTGCTTGTATTCGAAGATCTGCCTTGGAAGGGGGGGAACTGTCTGAACCAGTTTTTCCCTTGCTGCAGCTCATAATAAAACTGCGTCTGGCTACTTGTTGCTTACAAATTCAGAGTGAGGACAATGTTTTCTTCCACACCTCTGATACTTCTGACACGTGATGCGAAGAACCTTTGCTTCCCCCAAGCAGCCAACCCATTCACCCCCGTAGACACTGAGAGCGGGCGGCCAATTTACGGCGCTCCCGGGGCCGGCACTCACTGTGAGCCATGCGCCCGGGCCGGCTCTGGCACCATGCATGCAGCCCCGAGCACTTGGCGGGCGCACATGAATGCCCCCGTGGGCACCGTGTTGGGGACCACTGGCCTAGGTTGTGGTGAGAACCCTCCGGGGAGCCTGGGAAGCTGTGGAGAGTACTGGTGGTGGGTCACAGTGCACAAAAACAGCCCCCAGCCGGTGTCCCTGCCCACACAGGATACAACACCCAGGGCAAGGGGAGGTCTGGGGCTCCCTAGAGCAGTTTGGGCTCCATGGGCAGGTCAGACCAAGGCCCAGTTTCTGGCCAGGTCAGAGGGGAAGGAGTTCAGGGAAGGGGAGGAGCAGGGAACTGGGGCCCTGAGGCAAAGGTGGGGCCCACATCGTCTTTGTGCCCAAGGCCCCAGTAAATCTTAATCTAACTCCAGTTCTGCATGTGACTGTGGATCATTTCTTCATGCAAATGTCCCCTCCCGGAAGTTCTACTGACCTGAAGGATGGACTGGAGCTCGAGGGAATACAGCATAATCCAGGGAGCAAAGTGCCTGGGCCAATAATCTTCATCCTTGTCCTCATCACAGACAAAGGTTCTCCAGCAGTAGCTATAAACTGGGGAAATGGAACCATTCAGACACGTGCGGAGGGAAACGTCAGTGCACTCAGTGTCCTCACGGCTCAGTCAGTCTCAAGGGAGCAAGACCAATGTGAGCCACGCGCAACGATTCCTCTGGGTCTCCCTTGGGCAGTGCCAGCTCAGGACACGACAGGTTTGGGCCTCATGATCTCTTGGCCTGTTCCTCCTTTCTGTCCAGGGAAGGCCTCATTACACCAGCCCTGCAAAATCTCATTTAGCTGGGATAAGCCCACTCTGTTTGCAGCAGAGACTAAAATATCGTCTGTTTCTTCAGGATGGGCAGAAGCAGCACTGGCTGAGCTGATTTACTCTCGGGTCAGATCAACCAAAACTGCAAAGGCTGCCCCGACCTTTAACTACAAGGCTTTGTTCTCCAATGGAGCTGCAAGATAGCAGGTGGGCTGCGCCGGAAGCCGCTGCTCTTCCCTGCTTATGCCCTGAATGGGCCAATAGAGACAGTGGCAGAGCCGGGCCAGCCCTACCCACGCACATGGCTCGTCAGTGGCCCACTCTGATTTCCACCGCCTCTGGCAGTCAAAGGGGCTTGTCTCTTCCTGGCACGTTTGCACCCCAGCCTCTCTGCAGAGATAAGGAATCAGCAAGTGCCATCAGGGATGCAGAGTTTAGTGATTTTAACTGTACTGCTAGCAACTGGACCGCAAACCCCAGCATATTTCACATAGGCCAAAAACTGGCTGTCAGCCACTGGCTTTGGGCCCCTAACACTCTGGGGATACCTGAGAGCTAAGGGGATAAGCCCAGAGTCCCACTGTAATATTGGCCAAAACTTGGGACCTGATTGGAACTACAGACCTAGAAGAGAAAAGACTCCATAACTATCTACAGGCTCAGTGGAGCCATCTGTGACCAGGGCTGAATTGGAAGCAGAGACCTAGAGGAAAAATGCCCCATGTTCCATCTCTATCCCATCCTGTCCCCCAAACTCCATGAGTCATTACCTGGGAGGTCCATGATTCGGATGGTCACTCCAATGTTCACCAGGCTCCGTAGACCCTGGCGATTGTTTTCTTCTTCATGGCAGTAGATCCGTGCTACATAAATGACCAGATTGACATTAGGCTGTTCCTTCAGGAAATTCCTGATTGCCTTGCAGCATTCCCCACAGGGACTCCAGGTCATGTACCAGGTGAGAGAGCAGTGGTCAGATGGATCATTTCTTTGCCTATTAAAGACATCTTTCAGGAAGTAGATTTCAGCATGCTCGATGTGGGTGTTATGGCAACATCTCTGATAGGATCTTTTGCTGCTGCTCCACTTGATTTCGTAGAACAAGTAAGTTTCGCTGTGAAGAAGACTTGGGTCACAATTCTCCATAAATGTCTTCTGATCTATCTTCCCTCTGAAACATGAAAGAGTAGTCACTGACCAAAGCTTTATCTTAGAGAGCTCGCCAGTCACGGCCAGTTCTCAATGAGAGCTATGAAGAGGAATGACAGGTAGATGGAAAGGGGAACACAGGAGATTAAGGGAAAATAATGGAGTGAGAGGGGGGAGAAAGAGAGAGAGGCAGGGAAGAGGGAGCGCTGTATCCCAGTAATGAGCAGGGAACATGTTCTGAATCTTCCCAGCTCCCACTTAGTCTGTAAATCTTGTAGTGCATGTAGATACGGTGCTTCCATTCTCACCCCTGTGTGATGCCTCTGGACACATGATCTGTGGGAAAAAGAACAGCGTCACCTACTACGCAGAGGAAGACAGACAAATTGAGGTCCCCCAAGGTCTCCTCTCCAAGACCACACAGCTGACTATTGTGCATTCTCAATGGTTAAGTCCTGTTCAATACTGCTCATGAAAGAAACTCCAACCCCAGCACATGGGGGTGAGAAATGTTCATCCTGGCTCCAAAAAAGGCCATTAATTTAACCCTGTGGCTGTGTCTAGACTGGCCAGTTTTTCTGGAAAATCAGCCACTTTTCCGGAAAAACTTGCCAGCTGTCTACACTGGCCGCTTAAATTTCCGCAAAGGCACTGACTTCCTACTGTAAGAAATCAGTGCTTTTTGCGGAAATACTATGCTGCTCCCATTCGGGCAAAAGTCCTTTTTGCACAAAACTTTTGAGCAAAAGGGCCAGTGTAGACAGCAGAGATTTGAAAATGGCGATCGGGGCTTTTTTGCGGAAAAGCGCATCTAGATTGGCACGGATGCTTTTCCGCAAAAGTGCATCGTTATAACGCGAACTCCGCGCCAATCTAGACGCTCTTTTCCAAAAATGCTTTTAACGGAAAACTTTTCCGTTAAAAGCATTTGCGGAAAATCATGCAAGTCTTGACATAGCCTGTGTGGAGAATGGCCATTACTTGTTCTTGAACAGCCCAATAAATAAAAAATAATATCTAGTATGCATGCATGGCTCATTAAAATCACTCAGACTCCAGGGCTGTCTCTAGACTGGCATGATTTTCCGGAAATTCTTTTAACAGAAAAGTTTTCCGTTAAAAGCATTTTTGGAAAAGAGCGTCTAGATTGGCACGGACACTTTTCCGCAAAAGCACTTTTTGCGGAAAAGAGTCTATGGCCAATCTAGACGCACTTTTGCACAAAAAAGCCCCGATCGCCATTTTCGCGATCAGGGCTTTTTTGCGGAAAACAAATCTCAGCTGTCTACTCTTGCCCTTTTGCGCAAAAGTTTTGCGCAAAAAGGACTTTTGCCCAAATGGGAGCAGCATAGTATTTCCGCAAAAAGCACTGATTTCTTACAGTAGGAAGTCAGTGCTTTCGTGGAAATTCAAGCGGACAGTGTAGACAGCTGGCAAGTTTTTCCAGAAAAGCAGCTGATTTTGTGGGAAAACTGGCCAGTCTAGACACAGCCCAGCTGTCTAGTCCCATATACAAGGGTAAGATCCTCCACATACAGACTGTACCTCTCTGAACCAGGACACTCTGGTACGGCAACTTCCACGGTCTGATAGGACAGACCATGATTGTTTCTAGACCAGAGAGCCCAGGAGCAACGAGGTCTTGCAGCGGCACCAGGAACCCTGGGAAATGGGGAGGCCAGCAGTATGGGGAGTCCTACTGCAGGGGGCAGTATGGTGGCATGGCTGTGAGCATTGTAGCGGGGAGTTCAATGGTGTGGCTAGGACCCCATGGCAGTGGGGGTCCAGCACACAGGGAGTCCCACCTCAGGGTAGGGCCTGGCCGCGCTGTCAGGAGCCTTGTGGTAGGAGGTCCAGCCAGGGTTGACAGCACAACCGGCTGGAGGCTAGGGAGTCAGCCAATGGCAGGCTGGGGGTCCGGTGGCAGGGGACCTCCTCTGATCCCACAAATCCCTCCTTTGGAACCAGTCAGGTCCCAAGGGTACCGGACCAGGGAAGTCCAAGCTGTATCTAATGAACAGGTATTTCCTTTCTTTTTACTTTAAATATATGTATTTTCCTATGGAATTAATAATCATTATGCATTTAATTTTTTAAAATTGAGATTTTTTTCAGGATATATATTTAATTTGCTTCTATTCAGGAAGACAATAAGAGTCCCTCGTTATGTGCACTGACAGTCTGGAAAGCAAAACAAGGCACAGTAACATTGAAAACAAACATTTAAAAATGTAGGGCACATTTAAAATGTTCATTTCCTCTTAATTATCAGGAGTTAAGATTTAAGAAAAAACCCTGATGTCACTAAAATTCCTGGATCAGGAAAGATGTCTTTGTGCACTGTTGTCATGACACTTTACATTTTCAACTCAAATCTGAGAGCCCACATCAAGGCATGCAGAAATTTCAAAACCTGTACAGCCATGCACAAAAACATGCTCAGCTAGGGCCTGATCTGAAGTCCATTAAAACTGTGAAAAGATTCCTTTTGACTTCAGTGGACTTTGGATCGTGCCCATAAGGTACACAAAGGAACAGATACAAGAGTGGATTTTTGCACCAATATAACTTATAGTGCTGCACATATTTTAAATATAGGCATCCCCATACAGACAGACACAAAAATACATACCAAAACACGCACAAAAATCAGAACTATATTAGAAGATATGAGCACAGTGGAATGTACTAATTAGAAAGAAAAACCATTATTTAACTTTGATAAAACCAGTCTCTATATCTACTATGATATGTAACCTACACTGCCTCCACTCTGATATATTCTCTTACTTTTCGTTTTTGTAAGAAATACGTGTTCAGTACTGATTGAAGAAAAACATGTTACTGTCAGTGATAAGCTACGTCTACACTGGCATGATTTTCCGGAAATGCTTTTAACGGAAAAGTTTTCCATTAAAAGCATTTTCGGAAAAGCGCGTCTAGATTGGCAGGATGCTTTTCCTCAAAAGCACTTTTTGCAGAAAAGCGTTCATGGCTAATGTAGACGCACTTTTCCGCAAAAAAGCCCCGATCGCCATTTTTGCGATCAGGGCTTTTTTGCGGAAAACAAATCTCTGCTGTCTACACTGGCCCTTTTGCGCAAAAGTTTTTCGGAAAAAGACTTTTGCCCGAACGGGAGCAGCATAGTATTTCTGCAAAAACACTGACAATCTTACATGATATCATCAGTGCTTTTGCAGAAATTCAAGCGGCCAGTGTAGACTGGCAAGTTTTTCGGAAAAAGTGGCCAGTCTAGACACAGCCATAGTGTCTATCTTTACTGACAGGTTATTAATTTTAAAAAAACTATATGTTTATATATACTCTCAGGCAGTTAAACAAACCAGTCAAATATACATATCTTATATACAAGATGTACAACAGTCATACAGATGCACATATGCCACTAAATGCATGAGCACGAACACACATGAATGCACATATATACTGTATAGACATAGAAACACAAATGCAGAGATATATGCAAATACTTGCAAAAGTACACGAGCATGTGCACTATTGCTGTATCTTTACCCCCATTCCAGCCGGCAGCCATGGCTTTCCCTCCCTAGAGCTTGTGTTACTGTTGCACTTTTAAGTTTCTATTCTTGAGAAAAGAAACCAGAGAGATTAGAGAAACCGACTTTTCCTTGTCAGTGATTGGTGATTCATCTCTGCAAGGTTACGCTCTGAGTGAGCTGGAGTTCAGCAATGATCCAAAATTGTATTTAATAAAACTATTTAATGTATTCTTGTTTTAGGTTGTTACAAACTTGGCTCCATGTTTTCTAAATTTGAAGAAGCCCTTATAATTATTTATATTACATGGGACTTGGAGAAAATAGTTTCTCTATTCATATTTCAGTTGCTTGCTTTACTAAATGAAGTGTCCAGGCTAATTAAAGAAATTCCTAAGAAATTTCTGCTTTCTCCCAGGATGACATGGGAATGAAAAGCTGGAAGGGGACGTCTCCCCCTGCTTAAGGAATGTTAAGACATTCTTTTTCTGGGCTAAGACAGGAGCTTCTTCTTTTAACCTTTCTTTCTAGAGCAAAACATGTTTTAAGCTCATACAAGTGATTCCAGGAGTATTCTTATCAAACACTGATACCATGAACAAACTCTCTGAAATCTTCATGTTATTAAAAATCCACGTGTCTAAAACAGAGGGAGTAATGTCCAGTTACTAAGATGTGTTCCCTCCATGTCTTGTTTCTCTGGACTATACGGGCACGTCTACACAGCAGGGCTAAACTCAAAATAAGTTACGCAACTTCAGCTACACTAATTGCGTAGGTTAAGTCGAAATAGCTTATTTTGACTTTTGACGCTGTTTACACAGCAGTTATTTTGAGTTAGAGCACTCTACCTCCGGCTTCCCTTACTCCTCGTACATGAGGGTTACAGGAGTCGGAGTAAGCAGTCCTCCAGCTTGACATTATTTCAACATTATGTCAAAATAACTGCTTGTGTGTAGATGTGTACTATATTACTTTGGAATAATGTCAGTTATTCCGAAATAACTCTGTTGTGTAGAAATAGCCTAAGGGTGCATCTACCCTGTGGCACTAGCTCAAAATAAGCTATGCGATTTGAGCTATGCAAATTGTGTACCTTATTTTGAGTTCATTTCAAAATTGTCTATTTCAAAATTTGGTGCTGTTTACACAGCGTTATTTCTAAATAGAGCACTATTCCAATAAGTCCCTTAATCCTCATGGAATGAGGTTTAGCAGGATGTTGGAATAACATGCTCATTATTTCAATTACATTTCAAAATAACGGGAATGCTGTCAAGATGCAGAAAACACTATTTTTGGGATACCAAAAGTATCCCAAAATAGCATCGCAGTGTACTCGTACCCTTAGACTGTATATTGGAAATACATTTACTTGTTGCTGTCTGACTTGAAGTAGCCCTTTGGCTAGCTTAGTCATGTCTCTCTATAACAGTGGTCCTCAACCTTTTGGGGCTGCCAGGTGCCCAGGGACGGGGCTGTGCATGCGCCGCACGCCCGGCGGCAGGGATGCCCATGCACTGCGCACCCGGGGGTGGGGCCGCTCATATGACATGCACCCAGGGCCAGCACCATGCATGTGCCACGCATCCTGGGCAGGGGCCGCGCATGTACCACGCACCCGGAGGCGGGGCCTCCCATGCGCCACACGCCTGGGGGTGGCACCATGCATGTGCCACAGGCCCGGGGCAGGGCCAGCCCTGATCACTCAGCAAGAATACATAAATGCCCCAGCGGGAGCCATGGCGCCCGCGGGCACCGCGTTGGGGACCACAGCTCTATAACATCCTGGTTTTGGGAATCACAGACCAAAGTGTCTGTCTCTCTCTTTCTTTGGATAGGGAGCCTATGCCTAACCCAGGCTTTGTGAATCATAATGTGTTCCTGTGATTTTCCAGGCATCTAAAAGTTAAGTGTTGTGATACTCAGAGTACGGTAGTGAATCAAGGCTGACACAGGAGACCCTTAATGCCCAGTGCAGTGCTTGTTTCTGTATCTCTGTAATGACTTTTGCTCGTTATAACCAATATTCAGACGTGGAAGGCTCCATAGTACAGCCCCCCAAACTGCTTCATTCTTCCAGTCTCCTTGGAAATAAAATGAACATTTACCTGAGAAGACCATGACTCTAAGGGTGATTCCATTCATCACCATGTCACAAAGGCATGATGAGCGCTTCCGTCTTCATGCCTACAGAGCTACGTGACACACATGTCTAGGTTCACTGTATGTCTTCAGGAACTCTCCCACAAACCCGGAGCATTCTGAGCCAAGGCTCCAGGAGAGGAACCAGTTGATGGGGCAGTGAGGCAAGGATTGAGAGATCTTTCTTGGGAGGCTCCTTTCCAGGATGTTGATTTCAGCATGTGGGTGCTGGTGTTTGAGCACCAGTTTCTTCATATCTTGGTGCCATTGCCACACTGGATTTCATGGAACAGATAAGTCACACTTGGGTCATAAACCTCCTTGGTACACCTTTGGTTGTATCTTCTCCTTGAAACGTGAAAAATAGAACAGAGTTAAATCTGTTAAATAGTTAAATCTGGGGCAGGTGGGGGATGGGGAGAGAGAGGGTTTGAAATCAAAGTGGATGAGGAAGCAAATTCTCTAGCCCCCTTTCTTTTGGAAACCCTCAATAAGACTAGTCAGGTTTGGGAACATAGAATTGTCATTCTCACCTCTACATGGTGCCTTCAGCCAAGTGACCTGTTAGAAAAGATCATTAGAAAGTGGTCCATTGTTTGGTGGCAGAAACAGAGAGAGGAAGAACCAAGGTCCCACAACTTTGCTTTTTTGTGATCAAATAAATCAGTTGCGTGATCCTAACATCTGGATACCAACATCAACTTCACTAGACTTCCTGCCACATGGCTGAATCCAGGGTCCAAAGAAAGAGATGCAGATCCATGGAGACAAAGATAGGGGAAGACACAGGGGATGTGGAGCATGGGGTGAGCAAGAGAGAGTTCTCATTCACTTTTATTCCAAATCTAATTGGAGTTTTCCATATCCCTGTCTTTCTGGGACCCTTGATGGGATTGGACAGATTGGAGGCTATTGAATTGTTATCCTTACCTCCAGATGGTGTCTTCTGCCAAGTGACCCATTAGAAAGTCGTGGCAGAAACAGAAAGGAAAAACCAAGATCCCACAATTTAGCCTTTTTGTGACTGTATCAATCAGTTGCGTGGGCCTCTGAACAACCTGGTACTACCAGATGACCCACATTCAGCGCTACAAAATACCTCAGACATCCCCTCCGATATACTTGTTAGGGAAGAGGGTGCTTCTCATCTCCATTTCTGGTGATCCGTTTAATTCTGCATGTTAAGTCTCTAGTGAACTGACTAATTCTCTTTATAACCAGGGATATGGTTAGGCCCAAATTCTCAAAGATATTTAGGCAGCTCATTCTGATTCAAATTACCAGGGTTAAGTTTCTAAATACCTTAGGGTATGTCTACACTGCATCCCTAGTTCGAACTAGGGATGTAAATGGAGACAATCGAACTAGTTAATGAAGCGGGGATTTAAATATCCCGCGCTCCATTAACATGATCTCGCCGGCGCGCTAGTTCGAATCACAGCTGATTCGAATCAGGAAGTGCGCGCCGGGATGCGTTAGTTCGAACTAAAGCCCTTAGTCCGAACTAATGGTACTCCTCATTTTTTGAGGAGTAACATTAGTTCGGACTAAGGGCTTTAGTCCGAACTAACGCGTCCCGGCGCGCACTTCCTGGTTCGAATCAGCTGTGATTCGAACTAGCGTGCTGGCGAGATCATGTTAATGGAGCGCGGGATATTTAAATCCCCGCTTCATTAACTACTTCGATTGTCTCCATTTGCATCCCTAGTTTGAACTAGGATGCAGTGTAGACATACCCTTAGAGTATTTGGGCCTTGTTGTCTGAGGAACTATCTGGTGTTGTTTTTAATTTAATCCCCAGAGAGTGGATTCTGTCAGAGATACACCTGAATAATTGTGTAATTAAATGATTAGCTCTGAGTGCCATTCTTTGTGAGCCACATCCAGGTGGTTGTCAGAGTTCTGTTCACCATAACACCAAGGAAACACCATTGAAAGAAGAGGCAGATGTGAAGCCGTCCATTTCATGGAGGGAAGTGAGGACCTCCCACAACTACACCTTCTGTCAAAGCTGACTTGTTTTATGTTACTACAGTTTGCTTTTTAATTGCTTAATATTTCTTTTTCTTCTTTAGAAATTATATCACAGTTGATAGGGTTTTTGCAGTGGCTATTTTAACCTCATCTTACAGAAACACCAATGAAAGCATCTTCTGAATTCAGTCATTACAAAATGTGTTACAGGATCACAACTGATAGAGAGGGGCAATAGATCATTCATTTCATCTTCTGGGGCCAGGTCAGGATTGTTTCCCACACTATACATAAACTTCTCAGTAACTTGATTTGCAAGGAATGGAACACAGCATTGCAGAGGGCTTCTCACACAGTCTTAGGGTATGTCTACACTACAAAGTTAATTCGAACTAACAGCTGTCAGTTCAAATTAACTTTAATAGGGGCTACACATGCAAACCGCTATTTCGAATTTAATTGGAACTAGCTGAGCGCTTAATTCGAACTAGGTAAACCTCATTCTACGAGGAGTAATGCCTAGTTCGAATTAAGTAGTTCGAATTAAGGGCTGTGTAGCCACTTAATTCGAACTAGTGGGAGGCTAGCCATTCCCAGCTTGCCCTGGTGGCCACCCTGGGCCAAGCCAGGGAAACTTTTCTGCCCCCCTCCCGGCCCCGGAGCCCTTAAAGGGGCACGGTCTGGCTACAGTGCCCGTGCCAGGTGCAAGCCTGCCAGCACCCAGCCAGCAGACCGTGCACCTGGCACGGCATCACCCAGCCACCCGCTGCCACCCAGGCCTCCGCCTCTTCCCAGGACCAGGCTGACAGCTCCCAGGAGCCTTCCAAGGGCTGCAAGAGGCAGGCGCCCGCCTGGTCCAGCGCGGAGATCATAGAATTCATCCAGGTTTGTGGGGGAGGCCTCCAATGTCCACAATCTCTGCACTAGGCACAGGAATGCGGCCGTCTAGGGCAAGATAGCTGCCAGCCTGGCCACCAAAGGCCACGTGCAAACCCAGGAGCAGGTTTACATGAAAATCAAGTTGGTTCAGCGAGACCCCCGACCCTGAACCCTGAGCTTAGAACAGGGGTGTCCAAACTTTTTTCAAAGAGGGCCAGATTTGATGAAGTAAACATGCGTGAGGGCCGACCATTTTGCCTGACATTCTTTGAACCATTAAAATTAAATGCAAATTAACTATTTTATGCAAAGTTTATTGCAAATGGCAAACGACATAACACCAACTATACATGTTGTGTCCAAATATATTTATAACTGATTTAGACCAACTGACATTAACTGAGATTTTACAATGTATTCATCTCAATTGAAAAAAAAACTTGCCTACACTAATGTGAAGGGTGAAACTGAGATCTGGACTGCAGTACATAGGCTAGGTCTGGTTCAAAGGCAGTGGTTTTGATGCGCAAAATGTCACGCAGGTGAGAGTCACTTAGTCTTGTCCTCACGCGGTTCTTGTTACAGTTCATAGCAGAGAATGTCTTCTCACACATATATGTTGAGCCAAACAAGCTCAGCATTTTCTTAGCCAATGTTCGAATCTCTTGAAACCGGCTCTTATCCAGTTGGCGGTAAAAGTTCACAAGAGAGAGCTGTTGGTGACGACTGCGTAACTCGCTGTCACAATGCAGCTCAATGAGCTCGAGCTGCAGCTGATCTGGAGCATCATCGGGGTCAACAGAGAATGGAGAGGAGAAAAGGCTGATCTCCTTTTCAATAGCTGCAAAGTCCTGAAAGCGCCGTTTAAACTCCCCAGCCAGAGATGCAATGTCTGCTGCATACCTGCTCGTTTGCGCACTGATATTGTCCTGTGGAAAACTGTTCATTATTTCCTGCAACGCTGAAAAATGTATGGTATTGGGCTGTGTTTGTGACAACTGCCTTATGAAAAGTTGCAGCTTTGTCCCAAAGGCTTTGAGGTGTGAATAAAGCTGGTTCACCGCTGCATCTTTCCCCTGAAGACTCGTGTTCAGTACATTCAGATGCTTTGTTATGTCAACTAGAAACCCCAAATCAGCCAGCCAAATAGGATCAGATAGTTCTCGCATTGGTTGTCCCTTTGTTTCCAAGAATTCTCCGATTTCCTTTCTGAGAGAGTAGAAACGCTGCAGTGCAGACCCCCGACTGAGCCATCTTACATCGTTGTGATATAAAACATCTTCGTATTCAGCCTGGATGTCCAGTAGAAACTGTTTAAACTGGCGGTGGCACAGGGCTTTAGAGCGAATAAAATTAATAGTCTTTAGCACCGGTTTCATAACATGATCATATTTGAGATGTTTAGCACAGAGAACTTGCTGATGAATGATACAATGGAGTTTAATAGCTTTGCCTCCTTCTTCGATCACCTTGTTACAGATTAGGGTTGATAATCCACTTCGTTCACCAACCATGGCAGGTGCCCCATCAGTAATAATCCCAGTAACTTTGTTCCAAGGCAGTTTCATGTCATCTATGGCGGAACTAACAGAAACAAATAAATCTTTTCCTCTTGTTTGGTCCGTAAGGCTCTGGAGGTCAAGTAGCTCTTCAGTCACATTCATTTCATCGTCCACCCCTCTCATAAAAATCAGCAACTGAGCTGTGTCAGATAGGTCCGTGCTTTCATCACAGGCTATTGAAAAGAAGTCAAAATCCACTCCTTTGGATGTCAACTGTCTCTTAATATCTGATGAAATCTCCTCAATTCTCCGTGCTACAGTGTTACGAGCCAGGCAAATGTTGGCAAACTCTTGCTTCTTCTCGGGACAGATATTCTCAACCATTTTCATAACGCATTCTTTGATAAAGTCACCCTCAGCAAAAGATTTGCAATTTTTAGCAATTAACGTTGCCACCTCATAGCTCGCCCTTGTGGCATTTTCATTTGACTCACGGGCTCTTATGAAAAATTTCTGTTGTGACATTAAAACAGCTTCAAGTTGCTTCAACTTTTCACTGCGGTCGTGCCCTGTAAGCTTATCGTATGTGCTATGTCTCGACTGGTAGTGTCTCTTGACATTAAATTCCTTATAAACAGCCACAGTCTCTTGGCATATCAGACAAACACAGTGATTCTCTATTTCAGTGAAGAAATATTCCACTTTCCACCTGTCCTGGAAGCGGCGGCCCTCACTGTCAACTTTCCTTCTCTTATTTACAGTCGCCATTTTTTAAAATTGACCAGAAGGGGAAGGGATCATGTGAGCGCAGTGCCAGAGGTTTAATACACTGCCCAAGTAATACACTGCACTAATACACTGCCCAACAAGAATTCTCTTGCCTTTGTGGCTGTTTGTGGCGAAGTCTCTAATGATGAGCTCCACGTGCCTGAGCCCGCCAGGAAGCTGACAGTGCGCAGGGCCAATCGCAGATACTGAGCTTGAGCAGCTGCGGAGTCCGTCCCTGATCTCAGCAGCTGCGGAGTCCGTCCCTGATCTCAGCAGCTGCGGAGTCCGTCCCTGCACTCTCAGCCCCAAGGTAGAGGGCTTGCAGGGTCAGAGGTGGGTGGAGAGCGCAGGGCACGCTGGCCTCACGGCGGCCCGGGGGCAGGGCGAACCCGTAGCCAAGCGGGGGAGCAGGGCTGTGGACGTGCCCTACATGGTGGACTTTAGGACCGCAGCGGCCGCCATGGACGGCGGCAGAGCGGCCGGAAGCGGCGTCAGTCAGAGGAGTGCCGGGGAGCCAGGAGAGGGGGAGGAAGCGGGGGCTGTCCCTGCACTCTCAGCCCCAAAGCGGAGTGCAGGGGCAGGGTTTGGGACCGTGGCAGCGGCGGCGGCGGCGGCGGCCCGAAGCGGCGCGCTGAGCGCGCCAGTTAAAAAAAGCACCGGGGAGCCGGGAGAAGCGGGGGGCCGTATTAAATCCGACCGCGGGCCGCATTTGGCCCGCGGGCCGGACTTTGGACATGCCTGGCTTAGAATATAAGAACATAAGAAGGCCGTACTGGGTCAGACCAGTACTGGGTCAGATCTAGCCCAGTAGCCTGTCTGCTGACAGCAGCCAACACCAGGTACCCCGGAGGGGATGGGCCGAAGACAATGACCAAGTGATTTGTCTCGTGCCATCCATCTCCAGCCTTCCACAAACAGAGGCCAGGGACACCATGGACCCAACTTCCATGACTTTATCTAACTTCTCTTTAAAACTTCTGTTATAGTTCTAGCCTTCACAGCCTCCTGTGGCAAGGAGTTCCACAGGTTGACTATTTGCTTTGTGAAGAAGAAGGGTATGTCTACACTACCCCGCTAGTTCGAACTAGCAGGGGTAATGTAGTCATCCGCAGTTGCAAATGAAGCCCGGGATTTGAATTTGCCGGGCTTCATTTGCATGAAGCCGGCTGGCACCATTTTTAAATGCCGGCTAGTTCGGACCCCGTGCCGCGCGGCTACACGCGGCACGGACTAGTTAGTTCGGATTAGGCTTCTAATCTGAACTAGCTGTACACCTCGTTCCATGAGGCGTACAGCTAGTTCAGATTAGAAGCCTAATCCGAACTAGCTAGTCCGTGCCGCGCGGCTACACGCGGCACGGACTAGCTAGTTCGGATTAGGCTTCTAATCTGAACTAGCTGTACGCCTCATGGAACGAGGTGTACAGCTAGTTCAGATTAGAAGCCTAATCCGAACTAACTAGTCCGTGCCGCGTGTAGCCGCGCGGCACGGGTCCGAACTAGCCGGCATTTAAAAATGGTGCCAGCCGGCTTCATGCAAATGAAGCCCAGGAAATTCAAATCCGGGGCTTCATTTGCAACTGCGAATGACTACATTATCCCCGCTAATTCGAACTAGTGGGGTAGTGTAGACATACCCGAACTTTCTTTTATTAGTTTGAAGCCTGCTACCCATTCATTTCATTTGGTGTCCTCTAGTCCTTATATTATGGGAACTAATGAAGAACTTTTCTTTATGCACCCTCTCCACACCACTCATGATTTTATATATGGTTGTGACTATTTTATTCTACTATTTGATCTGAGGAAGTGAGTCCGGCCCACGAAAGCGCATAATCTAATAAACCATCTTGTTATTCTTTAAAGTGCTACATAGTCCTGTATTTTGCTTCATGATTTTATAGTCCTCTATCATATCCCCCCTCAGTTTCCTCTTTTCTAAGCTGAAAAGTCCCAGTCTCTTTAGACTCTCTTCATATGGGACCCGTTCCAAACCCCTAATCATTTTAGTTGCCCTTTTCTGAACCCTTTCCAAGGCCATAACATCTTTTTTGAGGTGAGGAGACCACGTTCGTACATTGTACTGAAGATATGGCATATCATAGTTTTATACTTCCCCTCCTCCTTCTTCCCCTGGCTTCCCCCTTCCAGCTCCCTCCTCCCAGGTTTCCCCCTCCCCTCTCCCACTCTCTCTCTTCCCCTCTCCCACCTCCTTTTCCCAGTCTCCCCAGAGGTTAATCCCCCCCCTCCCAGTTTTGTTAAATAAAGAGAGTTTCTATTTTTGAACTCACGTGTCCTTTATTTTTTACATCAGGAAGGGGGCCTAGGGAGGGGTAAATGGAAGGAGGTGAGGGAGGAATGGGGCACAAGCCCCCGATGGGGGGGACTGCGGTGGCTCTGCAGGCTCCTCAGGGTGGAAGCTCTCCTGCAGAGCCTCCTGGATCCTGACACCCCCCTGATTGACTCCCTCGGATGGCAGCCTGCGGCAAGTGCAGCCGGGATGATGGCCGAGTGCTGTGATGTGCCGAGTGTGGGCACACAGGGCACTCCAAGACAGGACTGCTTTGCTGTCCCTCATCAAGGTAGACAAGCAAGCTGGGAACCCTGAGAATTCTCTGTCCGGGGTGGGGATCCGGTCCCTTTAAGCACAGCCCTCGGCTAGCCTGAGGCAGCAGCTCCATACTCTAAGTCCTAACCTGATGCCCTGCTGGCACTGGTTCCGGGCAGCCTTAACTTCAGTTCAGGGTCCACTCAATGTGGACATGCTAGTTCGAATTAGCAAAATGCTCATTCAAATTAGTTTTAGGTCTAGATGCACCAGTTCGAATTAGCTTAGTTCGAATTAATTAATTCGAATTAAGTTAGTTCGAATTAGTGCTGTAGTGTAGACATACCCTTATTTACTTATGTGCAAGCTGCACCAAACCCACATCTTGGTTTAAATATTCAATCTGCCCTATGTTAGAAATACACTCTTCCCTAAGGGCATGTCTACACAGCAGGGCAAATGTCAAATTAAGCTATGCAACTTCAACTCTTATACAAGAGTTCTGACCTAACCAAGCACTATTTGTGGGACATTTTCAAGGACTGGTCCACCAAAGCCTCAGGAATTCTAATGGCTTTCATGCACCCCATTGTTGTTTTATTCTTGGTATATATTTCATTGTATTTATATACTTAAGCTAGTATACCAGATTGTTGGTTCAACAGGTCACCAAACTCCATCAGCAGTTTTTGGGGGGCTGCTGTCTGACGATCCTCATTATGATCAAATTATCAAGGGATGGGAATGTAACCAGTTGGATACGATTCCCCTCCATTCTTTTCACTGGCATCTAGCTGGCTGACCATACTCCTCTGCTTTCCCCTTTTCCTTGATTCTTGCGCTGCTCCTAAACCAGTAATAGATCACAGACTCTCTGCCCAGTTGCTCAGGCCAGCTGACAAGATCCATATGTAGGTTGCTTTCTACACATGTGCACCTGTACACATATGGACGCTATGGTGCCTCCAATCTGTGTGTTCTGAGGGCGGGGAAAATTTCAATGGTAGTTCTGGGCTTGGGTTGCTTTACCATGCATGGAGCAATGCCAGTTTTGTGGCAAAGGTTATATTTCTTCCCCTTCACTAAATATCATGTAGCTCCCTTCCATTCCCACCACTGCTCCACATGCCCATCACAAGTCCAATTTGTCACAGTGGGATAAAAGGGCTGTTTCAAGTTGGTGAGCAGCAAGTACATTTATTCCAAACATGATTAAATTTCATAATCTAAAGAAACAAGAAATGGAGGCACTGCATCTTAACTGTCTTGATGCTCATGCAAGGACATGACACTGACTTTTTTAGTCATCAGTTTCCCTTAAAGTTACATGAAGACTTTGGAGAGTTAAGCCACTGAATCAGTTTTTTATAAGAATGCTGCTGGAATCTCTTGTGTGAGCTTAAAATTGACATTTTGCTCTCAAAAAAGAGAAGGGTTAAAAGAAGAGGATCCTGGCTCAGCTTTTGTGATCAGGGGTTTTGTACCCCACTTATCTCCGAGAGGCTAGAAAAAGAGTATCTTCATATTCCTTAAAAGGGGGCACCGTCCTCACCCCTTCCGGCTTTCCATGCCTGTGTCATCTGACTGAATGCACACAATTTCTAGCAGTTTCTGTAATTAGCTTGAACACTTCAATTAAACAAAGCAACTAAAAACATCTGTGTAGAAGCTATTATTCTCCAAGCAGCATGTATATCAAAGTCCTTATAAATAGCTCTTCAAATTGAATAATTTGCAAGCAAATCTGAAATGACCAAATGTAAGAATACATTATGTAACTATTTTGTATCAGTTATGAGGTCTAGAGCTCAGCTTAGCCTCACTGGCTGTGTACAACTGGCTTCCACACTATCTATGTCTCCCAGTATGTCAGGGAGTCTCCTATTTACAAAAAGCTTTTATGTTTCTATTCTGAAAAATAGAAACTGAAAGGGAAGAAATGCACCTATAAAACAAACAACCTTGGAGGCTGTGGTTAGTGAAAGCCATGGCTGCCGGTTGGGACAGAGGTAAAGTAGTACCATTAATATGTGGGTGTGTGTTCATGTGTTTGCAAGTATACATATATGTGTGTGTATGTTTGAATACAATTTTTAGTTAATTTATGTTTGTTGATGTCTATATCAATGTATGGGTGAATATATCTGTTTGCATCTGTAGGGCATATATATGTATGCCTATCTGTACAGCTATTGTGGCTCTGTACATGAGAGATACATACATGGTAAACACATTAGAGTTGTTCTTTCTATGTGTTTTACATCTAAAATGTGTTTCTAGTTTCTGACTTAGCAAAGGAAAACAAGTTCACTGACAGTAAAATGATTTTGTTACATGAGTATTACAAGAATACTGTATGGCTACGTCTAAACTGGCATGATTTTCCAGAAATGCTTTTAACAGAAAAGTTTTCCATTAAAAGCATTTTTGGAAAAGAGTGTCTAGATTGGCACGGAGTTCGCATTATAACGATGCGCTTTTGTGGAAAAGCGTCCGTGCCAATCTAGATGCACTTTTCCGCAAAAAAGCCCCGATCGCCATTTTTGCGATCGGGGCTTTTTTGCGGAAAACAAATCTGGGCTGTATACACTGGCCCTTTTGCACAAAAGTTTTGCGCAAAAGGGACTTTTGCCCGAATGGGAGCAGCATAGTATTTCCGCCAAAAGCACTGATTTCTTACATGAGATCGTCAGTGCTTTTGCGGAAATTCAAGCGGCCAGTGTAGACAGCTGGCAAGTTTTTCCGGAAAAGTGGCTGATTTTCCAGAAAAATTGGCCAGTCTAGACACAGCCTATGTGTGTGATCACAGTTATAGCAACAATTTGTGATTACAGCTCATTGGCTCTTCTTTCCTAAAATAGGTCTTATTTTCCTGTCTGTATAGATGCTTGTGTGTGACTTGATGCCACCACCCTGCCCTTCCCAGATGAATGCCCTATCCTCTGGGCCATGCTAGAATGCACCCCTGTCTTACCTTTAGGGTGTCCCTTATGCTGCCTTCCACCCAGGCAGCCTGGGTGTGACATGTCCCTTTGTTCAGCAAGACTTGAACTGACCACCCTGCTCTCTGCAGGAAAATGCACTAATCCCCAGCCCAGGTTGGAACCCACCAGGTTACCTTTAGGGTGTCCCTTATCCCACCTTCCACTGGAGTGGCCTGGGTGTTGGCTGTAACATGTGCACATAATAAACTTAATGGCTATATTTGGGACCAGGATGATACCATATCACTTCTAAGTTCCTCAGGACACTGCACATTTGCAAGGAGCTTCAATAATCAGCAATATTGAATAGGAATTGTCCACTGAGAATGAAGAATTGTATGAACATGTGGTTCCAGGGAGGGTACATTGGAAGACCAAGACTTTAAATTAAATTAATGGAGATTGCCTATTTCCTTGAACTGGAAGGGACCTTGAAAGGTCACCAAGTCCAGTCCCCTGCATTTACAGCAGGACCAAGTACCATCCCTGACAAATTTTTACCCCAAATAGCTTCCATGAGGATTAAACTCACAACCCTGGGTTTAGCAGGTCAATGCTCAAACCACTGAGCTATCCCTCCCCCAATGGGGGGGGGGGAGGGGGCGGAGGAGTCAAAAAAGAACTAGATGCATTCCAGGCCCATATGCATGAATTTCTGTGTGTGTGTGTAAATGTGGACCACAAGGGTGTGAATGCACCCCTCATGGTCCTCCAAGTAAGCAGGAAAATCAGCCCCAGCCAGTCAGTGCATGGGAAAGGGAGGATCAGGCAGTACACTGCTACTGCCTTCCTCCTGCCTTGTCAGGGCATGCTTACTTGGGGGACCATGGAAGTGCTTTGACACCCTTCACATCCCCCCTTGTGGGCTGGCCTGCATCCATGGTGGTTAGATTCATCAATACTTATTAGTCAGGATGGGTAGGAATGGTGTCCCTAGCCTCTGTTTGTCAGAGACTGGAAATGAGTGACAGGAGAGAGATCATGTGATGATTCCCTGTTGTGTTCACTCCCTGGGGCATCTGGCCTATGGCCACTGCTGGAAGGCAAGATAGCAGGACCTTTGATCTGTCCCAGCATGGCTAGGGGGACAGGTAGTTCTTGAACCCAACGCCCTTCCTTCCCCAGGTGAATGCCCTATCTCCTAGCCATGCCAGAACCCACCTCACCACCAGGGCATCACTTGTCCTGCCTCCCTCCAGGTCAGCCTGAGTGTTGCTTGTCCCTTCACTCTGGGGTGGGGGTAGGAAGGTCTTGAACCCAAGGCTCTGCCCTCCCAAGGCAAAAGCCCTAGCCTCAAAGGAACCGACCCCACCACATTACCTTCAGGGCATCCTTTATCCCATCTCTACCCCAGCAGCCTGGCTGCTGCATGTCCCTTCACTCCTGGGTGGATTTGAACCCACCAGCCTGCCTTCCCTAGGCAAATCCCCTACAGCATGCTGGCACTCACCCCACCACTTTATCTTCGAGGCCATTCATGACTTGTCCTGTGTCTCACTCTGCGCACTGGGTAACTCTGTTCTCTTTCCTACAGCTCATGTGTCGAGAGGCATCACACAGGGGTGAGAATGGAAGCACTGTATCCAGTTGCACAAGATGTACAGTCTAAGAGGGAGCTGGGAAGATTCAGAACTTGATCCCTGCTCATCACTGGAATGTCAGATTTAACTCTTCATCTCCCTGCCTCTCTCTCTTCCCCCCTTGTTCTCTTAGTCTCCCTCTACCCTTCTGTGTTTTCCACTTTCAATCTACCTGTCACGCAGCTCCATAGCTATCATTTGGAACTGGCCGTGACTGGTGAGCTATCAAAGACAAAGCTGTGGTCAGTGACTACTTGGGATCTCTTTCATGTTTCAGGGGGAAGATAGAGCAGGAAACATATATAGACAGTTATGACCCAAGCGTCCTTCGAAGGGTGCAATACCTGCTCTATGAAGTCAAGTGGAGCAATAGCAGAAAGCTTACGCAGAGATGTTGTCATAGCACCCGCACCGAGCATGCTGAAATCTACTTCCTGGAAGATGTCTTTCATAGGCAAAGATATGATCCGTCTGACCACTGCTCCCTGACCTGGTACATGTCCTGGAGTCCCTGTGGGGAATGCTGCAAGGCAATCAGGGATTTCCTGAAGGAACAGCCTAATGTCAATCTGGTCATTTATGTAGCACGGATCTACTGGCACAAAGAAGAAAATAATCGCCAGGGTCTACGGAGCCTGGTGAACATTGGAGTGACCATCCGAATCATGGACCTCCCAGGTAATGACACATGGAGTTTGGGGGACAGGATGGGATAGAGATGGAACATGGGGCATTTTTCCTCTAAGTCTCTGGTTCCAGTTCAGCCCTGGTCACAGATGGCTCCACTGAGGTTGTAGAATGGATTAAGGAGTTTTTCTCTTCTAGGTCAGTGGTTCCAAGCAGGCTCCAAGTCTTGGGTGATATTGCAGTGGGACTCTGAGCTGACCACCTTGTCTCAGCAGAGAGGCTGAGGCGCAAGTCTGCCAGGAAGAGACAAGCCCCTTTGACTGCCAGAGGCGGTGGAAATCAGAGTGGGCCACTGGCGAGCCATGTTTCGTGGGTAGGGCTGGCCCGGCTCTGCCACTGTCTCTATTGGCCCATTCAGGGCGTAAGCAGGGAAGAGCAGCGGCGTCCGGCGCAGCCCACCTGCCATCTTGCAGCTCCATTGGAGAACAAAGCCTTGTAGTTAAAGGTCGGGGCAGCCTTTGCAGTTTTGGTTAATCTGACCCGAGAGTAAATCAGCTCAGCCAGTGCTACTTCTGCCCATCCTGAAGAAACAGACGATATTTTAGTCTCTGCTGCAAACAGAGTGGGCTTATCCCAGCTAAATGAGATTTTGCAGGGCTGGTGTAATGAGGCCTTCCCTGGACAGAAAGGAGGAACAGGCCAAGAGATCATGAGGCCCAAACCTGTCGTGTCCTGAGCTGGCACTGCCCAAGGGAGACCCAGAGGAATCGTTGCGCGTGGCTCACATTGGTCTTGCTCCCTTGAGACTGACTGAGCCGTGAGGACACTGAGTGCACTGACGTTTCCCTCCGCACGTGTCTGAATGGTTCCATTTCCCCAGTTTATAGCTACTGCTGGAGAACCTTTGTCTGTGATGAGGACAAGGATGAAGATTATTGGCCCAGGCACTTTGCTCCCTGGATTATGCTGTATTCCCTCGAGCTCCAGTCCATCCTTCAGGTCAGTAGAACTTCCGGGAGGGGACATTTGCATGAAGAAATGATCCAGAGTCACATGCAGAACTGGAGTCAGATTAAGATTTACTGGGGCCTTGGGCACAAAGACGATGTGGGCCCCACCTTTGCCTCAGGGTCCCAGTCCCCTGCTCCTCCCCTTCTCTGAACTCCTTCCCCTCTGACCTGGCCAGAAACTGGGCCTTGGTCTGACCTGCCCATGGAGCCCAAACTGCTCTGGGGAGCCCCAGACCTTTGTCTTGCCCTGGGTGGTGTATCCTGTGGTGGCAGGACCATAGGCTGGGGGCTGCTCTCAGGCTGCTCTCAGAAACCCCGACCCTCCTCCCAGGACAGGTGGAGGACCTGGGTCTCCCCACAGCTGCCCAGGCTCCCTAAAGGATTCTTACTGTAGGCTAGTGCAGCAGTCCCCAAACTGTGGGGCGCACCACCCTCGGGGGACATGGAGGAATCCTCAGGGGGATGCAGTAGGGTCTGGGTCAGAGGCGTAGCAAGAGTGTTATGTGCCCTGGGACAAAGACAAAATTTGCACCCTCCAATCATTTGTTACTATTTATCTGTTACTAGCTGGACTTACCCAGCATTGCTCAAGAAACTGGAGGAAGAAAATTTAGAAAATTTAGGAAAGGAGGGGACCCTGAGCCAGGGGACCCCCAGAGCCACAGACCCTGGGGGCTGATAGCTCCTGGCCCACACCTGACCCTCTGAGAGTAGCAGGACCCTCCTCCCCCCAGGTCTGAGCAGCCAGCCCCCAGGAGAACAGTACATAGTCATGCGGCCAGTAGCAAGGGGACTTCTCTTTGTAAGGTTGCCTCAGGGATCCACCTGCCCTGCCTTGGCAAGCAAAAGCTCAGAGCTCACATCTAACGCCGATGGCTGGAACCAGGCACAGAAGAGCCCCACTCACAGTACGAACAGCAGCCAGCTGGCTTCACAGCAGTGTAACACATCGAGGTGTGGAAGAAAACACGGTCCTCACTCTGAGTTTAGTAAGCAACAAGCCAGAGGCCATTTATTTTGTGCAATTGCAAGAGAAGCTGTGACAAACCTAGACAGAGTTGTCATGATGTTATATAGGCAGCAGGTACATAAGATTTCCTTATCAGAGTGGGTGCAACAGTCTCTGGGGTCCAGGGAGTCCCTCACACCTTCAGAATAAGCGATGCCCTCAACTCTAACTATATGCCCCTGCTTTGGTACAGGCAGGGAGGTTACCATTCTGGCTAGTAAGGAATGCCCAGAGGAGCTATGTCATGATCATGAGGGTTAGCCAGCAGCCTGGGGACTAGGGGGTTAACTATGTCCCTTACCTAGCCAGGTGGAGTGGCCAATAGGAACATAGGTAGGAATTTCAAACTGGGACAAAGGAATTTTTGGTTTTTCCCTCCTTTGTTTGGGGCAGTTTTCTCCAGCAAACGAGAGCAAAGGCAAAAGGTTATACTATGGCCTGTCCAAGTGGGCCTCTGGGTCCACATAGATTCTCTACTTCCCCACTCTCATGGATGAGTACAGGGAAGATGGGGACTCACCACCTGCATAATGGCTGGATGAACTCGGACATCCAATAGATCAATTACAATTCCCTGGATAGTAGTGGATAAAGCTTGCTCTATTCTCCAACACTGGTCTTTTAATTCCTTTAATTTAGTCTCATTAATTAACAATCCAGTTAGTCTCTGGTCCAAATATCTGGTTATGTCTAGTGAAGTGTACACAGAGCTGGACAAATCCTTCAAACTGTGTAGGATTAATTGGTTGGCTTGGCTGGTATCTAGGCCTCCACAGGCATTGGATATTACTGACAGAGTTCCCAGGCCCAAACCAGCCTGCAATGGTATCTGCTAAGCCCGTTGTTGCCGAATCAGGTGCTTGCCAATTTGATTATCCAATCTGGTACACTGCTGGTCTATACCCTGTAGGGCAATGAGGACCTCGACCAATAAGTGTGGAACATCAACAAGGTGAGGACTGGCAACACTGGTCCTATCATTACCAGCCCTGATTCTGGGACAGGGGTCTGTTCGGGGCATGACACACATTCGGGAGGTTCTATTTTGTCCTTGCAGATCTGGTTAATAATATCCAAATGAGGGCAAGTTAGCGATGGCCATTGTTTAACAAATGAGTGCCACACCTCGGGGGTTACCTTTGTCTGGGCTTTAAGTGGTAAGCTCCAGTGGGAATCCGTAGGTCCAACTTCAATGGCCTGATGTTAGAGTTAGCTTCTTTCCCCGCAATATCCCATACAAACTCTAACAAGGAGGACTGTGTATTCTTTGTCCTCGTAGTGTCTGTGTTGTTACAATAAGCAAAATAATTATGTGTGAATGAGGCCCAAGGCTTTGTATTCCCCACTGCTATTAGTGTGTATTTGTCCTCCTATGTATGTGACTTGAAGTCAGGTTACATTGACTGGAGTCACTGTTTATTGTATGGGGGAACATCATGGTTCTAGGATGTTTTAATTATTAATGGGAACCCATGTAATTCCATGATTCTTGAGGCCTTTTAAGGCATCAGGCACCTGTGAGTAGCAGGGCAAGTGGCTATTATTGAAATGGTGGGGTTACTACTTTCCTCATCGTTGTGGGCATCTGTGCATGGGCTTTATTCAAATATTCTGATGTCCCACTTGCCTGTGTTGTTTTACTTACAGATTTCTTGTTATCTCTGGCCAAACCACTTTCATGGTTAGTGTGCAAGCTGCAAAAGCTAAATATTTCTTTAGTGTGGCAATTAAAGCAAAGTGAACCCAGTGGAGGGGGATTGGTACCCCACTCAGAGTCCTCCTTTTCACATGGCATACTTCTTGCTCCCTTCCTTCAAGCTCCATAGGAGTAGCAGGAGCAGGAACAGCCTTAAGGCTACCTTCCTTTTTTGTTCACCTGTGGAGACGTTGTTAACATTCCCCTAGCTTAAACAATTACCATGCTATTACCCTTTCACTAAAATCAGAGGGTATGTCTACACTACCCCGCTAGTGCGAACTAGCGGGGTAATGTATGCATACCGAACGTGCAAATGAAGCCCGGGATTTGAATTTCCCGGGCTTTATTTGCATAAGCCGGCCGGCGCCATTTTTAAATGCCGGCTTGTTCGAACCCCATGCCGCGCGGCTACACGCGGCACGGACTAGATAGTTCGGACTAGCAAGCCATTCCGAACTATCTGTACGCCTTGGCCATTTAAAAATGGCACCGGCCGGCTTATGCAAATAAAGCCCGGGAAATTCAAATCCCGGGCTTCATTTGCACGTTCGGTATGCATACATTACCCCGCTAGTTCGCACTAGCGGGGTAGTGTAGACATACCCAGAGTTGCCAATTGATTGGGCCCAATTATTAATTTTGACTGGAGTTTAAACTCATGCTTTGTTTAAACTCATGCTTCTACCTTACTTAAAATAGCCTTTCAGGAAAAAAAAACAATTTTCTACACACAGTTTTTTTTTATCAGCCTGATGTTACGCAATGGTATGCTTTTATTTTGTAAACCAGTTTCAAAGGGTTTGGATGAGTTACTTCATTGTTCAATTATTAAGTTAAAGGTGGCATGCCTCAGTTTCCCTCTTGTACCGCAGATCACGGTTTTAACGTGTGAAGCTTCAAATTATTCACGGGTAGTACTGAGAGGCTTTATTACTATAGAAAATTTCCTTAGTACTATGTGTTTGCCAGTTACTGTTCCAGTGAGCAAAAAGGTTCTCTTTTCCTGAAAATAATCATATACAATGTTACAGGATTACTTATGGGGACAGTGGGTTTTATATTCCTTTGAAATAGACAAGCAGCTTTGGATCATACAACTTTGGATCTGAAAGCAAGCCAAAAAGTATTATCAACTCAGCCTTGAACAGAGACACAGTGAAGTTCCTGAGCTTGGATTCTTAAAATAATTATTTGTTTTCTTAGAGACCAAACCCGGCCCCTCCTCCCTGCTCTGCAGCAGGCACACGGATTTCTTCTGCTCGGATAAGCCCAGCAAGTAGAGCAGAAAGGCTGGCCGGCTTTGGTTTTGGTTTCTGGAGGGGGGGGTGGCAGGTGGGGAGCGACCCCAGGTGGAGGAGAGGTTACACGCGGGAGGGGTGCCCCAGCTCGTGCCCGGGGCTTCAGGTGCCATGGGGAGCAGGGCAGGTGCCCAAGCCATTGTGCCCATAGGGGTGGGGGTACTGAGTACCAGCGGGAGGCGGAGGGGAAGAGGGTCGGTTATGTAACCTTGCGGGGGGAGGGGATGAGTCCCGGGAGGCCACATGAGGGAGGGGCCCCCCAGCTCATGCCCGGGGCCGCAGATGTTGCGGGGGGACAGAGCGGGACCCAGATCAGGTCCAAAAGTACCTTAAAACCTTATCCTGGATAAAAGGTTATCCCATGCAAAGTTTGAATGTGGTATCTCTTCTAGGGTGTGACTAGACTACATGGTTCTGTCGACAGAGCCATGTAGATGAGGCAGGACAACAAAGGGAAATGAAGCATCGATTTAAATAATTGCCGCTTCATTTAAATAAAAATGGCCACCGTGTTGTGCTGATCAGCTGTTTGTTGGCAAAGCGCAGCAGCCTAGACGGGGATCTGCCGACCCCAGAGCCCTTTGTCGGCAGATCCTGTAACCCAAAGCCATTTTGATTTAAATGAAGCGGCGATTATTTAAATTGCCACTTCATTTCCCTTTTTCAAGTAAACTAATCTACATGGCTCTGTCGACGGAGCCATGTAGTTTAGACGTACCCATAGTGTCCAAGTTATTAGCACACAAACTTACAAATATTTTCCTATATATATTAGATAGGGTGGTACTTGGACAGATGTGGTGGAAGAAAATCAGATTCTCTGTCTCGTGTGGGACACAGTCTGGCTAGGGAGGTGGCAGGTGAAGGGTGGGGCAGGGCGGATCAGGGTGCTGTCCATGTGGGGCACAGGCTGACATTTAAAGAGGTGGCAGGGGAAGGGTGAGGCACAGGCCAGCAGTTAGGGAGGTGGCGGGAAAGGGGGTGGCAGTGTGCAAAAGAGCCGACCCCACTCTCCCTTCCTCCTTCTCTCTCTCCCCCCTTTGTGACTGGCCTGGTGCCGGTTTTAACCATCAGCGCCCTTTTCCACCCTGGCATCCCTGCCAGCGCCCCTGCTCTCCCCGGGTCCACTTGCGCACCAGTTTGCACGCCAGCTAAGGCGCGCCTGCTCAGTGAGGGTGGTCCTCCACATGCCACCTCTGCACAAGTGCCACAGGCCCAGAACAGTGGCAGCCTGGGAGTGCATTGCCGCCACCAAAGCTAGTTTCGGGGGAGGGTGGGAGTGAGGCCCCTATCACACCCTCCCACAGTACCTTAAAACCTTCTCCTGGAGGAAAGGTTATCCCATGCAAAGTTTGGTTGCAGTAGCTCTTATATTGTCCAAGTTATTAGAGCACAAACATACAAATATTCTCCTTTATATAGTAGATTTATTTCTGTCAGCAAAAAATAAAAACATACATTTAAAAAAGAACAAAATACTTCTAATATCCACTGATACTGGGATCAGTTAGTAGATCATAATTACAGACAAATATCAATCATAGTTTTTGTGTTTTACATTCTGTTAAATAATTTTTTCCTTTTAATTTGTTTGTATCCCGTTCTCATTAGGATCATGTCTTTTACATAAAAAATGTCAAATGCTTACAATATGTAAGTATTATAATACACAAGAGAAATAAATGTTACACAACCTAAGTATGAATTTAATCACTATATTTCAATCAAGCATTTAAAACCACTGTTATAGCAGATGAGTAACTCAGGGTATGTCTACACTAGAAAGTTAGTTCGAACTAACGGACGTTAGTTCGAACTAACTTTCCTATGCGCTACACTAGCGCTCCGTTAGTTCGAACTTAATTCGAACTAACGGAGCGCTTAGTTCGAACTAGGTAAACCTCATTTTACGAGGACTAACGCCTAGTTCGAACTAGCTAGTTCGAACTAAGGGCTGTGTAGCCCTTTAGTTCGAACTAGTGGGAGGCTAAGGCTTCCCAGGTTTCCCTGGTGGCCACTCTGGCCAACACCAGGGAAACTCTATTGCCCCCCTCCCGGCCCCGGAGCCCTTAAAGGGCCACGGGCTGGCTACTCACTTTGTGCCAGTTGCAAGGCTGCCAGCACCCGTGCCTGCACAGCCTGCACCTGCCACACCATGAGCCAGCCATCCGAGGGCTCCCAGCCCTCCACTGCTCCCCACGACCAGCCTGGCGGCTCCCGGGAGCCTGCCCGGGGGCGCACAAGGCGGGCGCCCGCCTGGTCAAGTGCGGAGATCGTGGACCTCATCGAGGTTTGGGGGGAAGCCTCAAATGTCCACGATCTCCGCACTAGCCACCGGAACGCGGCCGTCTATGGACGCATGGCTGCCAGCCTGGCCGCCAGGGGCCACCAGCGCAGCCGGGAGCAGGTGCGCTGCAAGATTAAAGACTTGCGGCAGTCCTACTCCCGGGCCTGCCTGCCAGGGGCTGACCCGGAGGCCTGCCCCCACTTCCATGCCCTGGACCGCATCCTGGGGCCTCATGCCGTCCCTGCCCCCCGGGACGTGATTGACCCCGGGGCAGAGGGACCGCTCCTGGACACCGAGGAGGAGCAAGAGGGCTCTGAGAGCCAGGAGCCTGCTGCCAGCCTTCCCAGGACCCGGGACCCCCGAGGCACCCCACAGAGCCGCTCGCCTGCATCATCAGAGGCCGGGGAGGCGTCCACCTGTGAGTACCCTCGTGTTCCCCTTATGTGTACGGGGGGCTGGGGCGAGAGGGAGCCCCGGGACCGTGCGCCTGGGCCTTGCCCACCACGGAGCAGCAGCTGGGGATCCTGCAGGGGCCCTGGCCTTGCAGAGGGGAGCTGGGTTTCACACACCTGGGCCCCTGGGGTAATTGACCGCTGGTCTTCTTGCACCACAGCTGCAGCACCGGGGACTGCAGGGCGCACCACACCGCCTGCAGCAGCCGCCCGCGCCCGGGCAAGCAGGACAGCCAGGAACCAGGAGGACTACCAGAGGCGGCATCTCCGGTTCCTGGACCGACAGCTCCGTCTCCAGGACCACTGGGTCCAGGAGGACCTCAGGCTGCGCCAGAGGAGTCTGGAGGCCCTGGAGGAGCAGGGCCGTGCCCTGCGAGGCCACCTCCAGAGCCTGCTAGACCGCTTTCCATTTCCTCCTCCCCCTGCTCCCCCTCTTGCTCCCCCTCTTGCTCCCCCTGCTCCCCCTCTTGCTCCCCCTCTTGCTCCTCCTGCTCCCCCTCTTGCTCCCCCTCTTGCTCCTCCTGCTCCTCCTGCTCCTCCTGCTTCCGCTCCTGCTTCCTCCACACCCCCTGTCCTCTCTGCCCCCCCCTCCACAACCATTCCCCACCGACGCCCCCGGACCCGCAGTGTGGCGAGACGGGAGAGGCACCCAGACTCCCACCCCTGAGCTTTCCTTTCCCTTCCTCCCTTCCCTCCCCTCCCCTTCCAGCTCCCTCGTCCCAGGTTTCCCCCTCCCTTCTCCCACCTTCATTCCTCCCTCCCCCACCCCAGTTCTCTGAAATAAACAGACGTTTTTGTTTGAAAAACAGGTGTCTTTATTGTACAGTAGCTAGGGAGGGGAAAGGGGAAGGGGGGGGGTAGGGTGGAAGAAGGCCCCGGTGGGGCATGCAGGGAGAGGTCAGTCCTCCTCCTCCTCCACCTGGAAGCTCTCCCGCAGGGCTTCCCGGATCCGGATGGCCCCCCGCTGGGCTTCCCGGACGGCGGCGGTGCGGGGCTGACCGTAGTGTCCAGCCATGCGGTCAGCCTCAGCCATCCAGGCTGGCAAGAAAGCCTCCCCCTTCCGCTCACACAAATTGTGGAGCACACAACATGCCGCCACCACGGGAGGGATGTTGTGCTCGGCCAGGTCCAGACGGGTGAGGAGGCATCGAAAGCGGGCTTTCAGTCGCCCGAAGGCCCCCTCCACCACGATGCGGGCCCTGCTCAGCCTGTTATTGAAGGCCTGGCGGGAGGGATTGAGGTGTCCCGTGTAGGGCTTCATGAGCCAGGGCTGCAGTGGGTAGGCGGCATCCCCCACCAGGCAGACGGGCATGTCCACGTCCCCGACCCTGATGTGGCGGTCGGGGAAGAAGGTCCCGTCCTGCAGCCGCTGGCACACGGAGGAGTTCCGGTACACCCGGGCGTCGTGTGCTTTGCCGGACCAGCCCACATTTATGTCCGTCAACTGTCCCCGGTGGTCACATACGGCCTGCAGGATGACGGAGAAGTACCCCTTGCGGTTCACGTACCGGGACGCCTGGTGTTCCGGGGCACGGATGGGGATGTGCGTCCCGTCGATGGCCCCCCCGCAGTTGGGGAAGCCGAGGGCGCCGAATCCCCGGATGACGGCATCCGGGTCGGCGAGGCGGACCACCCTGCGGAGCAGCACCCGGTTGATGGCCTTGACCACCTGCGGAGAGAGACACAGCAAAGCGTCAATCAGTGGGGCGCCCGGGTGGCTGGGAGCGTGCGTGCCCTGGCAGTGCCCCGCGCCCCACTCCCGGAAGCAACCCCCCTGGCGGTGTGTAGTACGGCCGGGACAGCCCGACCCCTCCGGTGCGGGGCGCTTTCGCCTCCTCCCGCCCCCCCCTTTGTCCCTGGGGCGGCCCATCCCCTCCTCGCAGCCCCCCTGCCCCCCGGCTCGGTGGCCGACGAGCGCCGTACCTGCATGAGCACTGCTCCGACAGTGGATCTCCCCACGCCGAACTGGTTCCCGACGGATCGGTAGCTGTCCGGCGTGGAGAGCTTCCAGAGGGCGATGGCCACCCGCTTCTGGAGGGGGATGGCGGGCCTCATGCGAGTGTCCCTTCTTTGCAGGGCAGGGGCGAGCCACTCGCAGAGCTCCAGGAAGGTGTCCCTCCTCATCCTAAAGTTCTGGGTCCACTGTCGGTCGTCCCAGCGCTCCAGGACGATGCGGTCCCACCAGTCGCTGCTGGTGTCCAGACGCCAGATGCGGCGGGGCACGCCGGTGCCGGGGCGCCGCCGCGGCTCCTCCACGGCCCCCAGGGCGGCCAGGCGGAGAGGCAGGGGGCTGACGTTCCCCAGGTGGTGCCAGGCAGCCTCGAGCCATTGCTGGCAGGCTTGCAGCAGCAAGTCCAGAACGTGCACCAGAAGGTGCAGGGCGAGCCGTGGCTCCATGTTGCCACCTGCGGCGGCCCCCCCGAAGGGAAGCACCGACACAGACGGGCACAGAGACCGACGCTTTGCTGTCCCTCGGCGAGGTTGGCAAGCAAGCAGGAAAAGCTGAGAACCGGCTGTCCAGGGGGGGTCCCTTTAAGCACGAGCCTCAGATAGCCTCAGACAGCAGCCACACAAAGCAACTGCTGACCTGATGCCCTGCCAGAACCGGTTTCAGCTGCCCTTAAATGCCCCCCTGCGTCCAATCAGTGTGGACGCGCTAGTTCGAACTAGCAAAACGCTAGTTCGAACTAGTTTTTAGTTCTAGATGCGCTAGTTCGAACTAGCTTAGTTCGAATTAACTAATTCGAACTAAGTTAGTTCGAACTAGCGCTGTAGTGTAGACGTACCCTCATTGCTTTAATGAATAAAAGGAAACATTTTGAGCGTATCAGATTTATTGTAAACAATCTATAATGCTTCCTAACTGCCTAGTTACTTACCTAGTTAACCTAGTTGGTTTTCATACTATCGCACAGTAATAAACTACATCACAGTTATGAATGTAAGAGATTAATTTACATGTTAAAATAACACACAGAAAAACTTTTAAATAAAACTAACACACAGCACAAGAATTGCCCTCACTTTTTTGAAGGCACTTGAAGCAATAAAGCTGAGGTTGCACTTTCTGTCTGCCATGAGGACTTTTTCCTTCAGGCTGCCGTGAGATTCTATCCTGAAGTAAAGGAGAGAGGTCTCTCTGAGCTGCTCTTCCAAATTTCACACAAGCCATTCAACTGAAGCCATAGATGTCAAAATTCAAGGCCAGCCTTGCCTTTGGCAGACTGCCTCGCCAGGTGTTCACAATCACAACATCTGAACACAAATAAGACTTTTAGCTGACAAAACTGTGTTAATCCCAAGTCTCTGCTATGACTGGGAGATGTGGATGACCTATAGAAAACACCAGCATTTTCTTTGGAAAAGCCACAACAAAACATGGGGGTATCAATCACTTCAGTAATGCCATCTCCTTTAGAATTGGGGCCCTGATTATCCAGCACCAGCTGAGGTAGAGCAGGGACTGTGTGCACATGTCTGATATATTTTTAGCAAAACTGCTACCTGCCCAACTCACCAAAGGAGAAAGGAAACAGGGAGGCCAAAAGGAATGATATAGAGCAGTGTTTCTCAAACTTTTTTTTATAAAGTACCCCTTTAAAAACATTGTAAGTACCCCCAATGCACCCACCCCTCCCCCAGAGCCAGGCACCCCCAGCCCTGTCCCCCCCCCTCCCCCGCTCTAATGCAATGCACCCACCCTTCCCGCAGACCCAGACACCGGAGGTACAGGTAAACCTACCTTTGAAGTGTCCGTTCCTGCCGCCCAGCCCTGCCTCAGAGGCTTGATTAGACAGGGTGCATGTGGCCCGCCAGCGTTGGGCTCACCATGACGCATGGGCTGTGTACTCTGCCCCCAACCCAGCACCCCCCTAGCTTGGCACCCTGGGACAACTGCCCCCCCTTCTACTCTCCTCGCTATGCCTCAGGTCTGGGTCAGCTCCCGCAGGGCATGGGCAGGGAGCACCACCCAGTACTGCTGAGCCCCTGCCACACCTCTAACCCCTCTCCTGATTGTGGCCCCTTGTCCTGTCATGGTTCCCTGCTCCTGCTTCCTGTGACTGCAAAAGTGCGAGGAGCCCTGGCCCATGGTAACCCTATGTCCCCTTTTGGCCCCGAAGATCCCAACGCTTTGGGCAGAACTGGGCGTTTGTCATCTTTGCTCTTGTCAACTGAGCAGCAGCTGCCAAGTGCAAATGGGAAAATGCCCGGTTTTGCCAAAGAAGAGCTCAGGATGGGGGTGAGTCGGGGAGGGAGCTCAAGCCAACTCTGCAAGGGAGAGGTGGGGGCTGGGGAGAGTGGCTTGGGACTGGTCCGTGAGAGGTGGGCAACAGGAGCTGGGGCCAGTTCTGCAGAGCCAATCACCTCCCTCAGCATGGAGGAGAGGGAGAGGAATTCAGTCTTCCTACTTCAGCTCCACCTTCCAGTGTCACTGTGGCCTGGTCTCTGGGAGGGAGTCAAGGAGCAGGGAGGAGGAACATGGCTGAGGGTTGGGGGCGTGGGGGAGCAGGAAGTGGTGCTAGAGTTCAAGAGCATCAGCTGGAGCCCCAAATTTCCTGGAAACCCCTTTGTAATTTGCCCTGTTCTGTACGAGATTCTTGCCATGTCCATTAAATCCCAGAGTGAGTCTAGAGTGAAAATGTTCAGCTGCCAACAACCAGAAAAGAAATTAACGCCAGCTCTTGCTTTTCTCACCAGAACATGCCCTCTTGCTTAGCGATTTCAACAGATGAGAACCAGACTCCAATTTTCAGCCTATGTGTAGAAGACGATCAACAGAAAAGAGCACTCACAGCAGCCTATCCCTGAAAGCACCAGCGTCCTGGCCCCGCAACCAATCAGCATCTGGAAGCCACGAGTGTATTGGACCAGATTGTCATGGGAAAGGGATGTTGATAGAACACCAGTGTATTTAATCATTTCAGTTTGATTTAGTTACTCATAGCCATTTCCTTCCCTGTTGGTAGCCTTTTGAAAAGTGAATCATGTTTAAATGCTTAATGTTGGCTAGTGACTGGTCATGTTCACCTCTGTGACCCAGTGTACCAGTGTATCCCCTCACACTTCACCCAAACGTATCTTGCTGATTCTGCACCCAGTGCTGTTTCACTAAATGAGCATAATCCTGTATGGTTTGCTTGTGCAAGCAGTTTATAAGGAACAAATTCATGATTCATTTACATATATAGCGACTATAGAGAGGATTTATTCTCTGGGATTATTTCTCTGGTTTATTTTTGTCTTGAAAAATTTCTAGGCTTTACTTTCTGTGTCATTTCTGAAGATAACATTTAAATAAATTATCTATAATGTAAGGAAGCCCTGTCTTTGTTCATTTTCAAAATGTAAGTCATGTGGTACTGCTGAATAAAGCCTAGTCAATGCTAACGTAAGACTGGTCCAATGTAAGACATCACAAACTGTACTAATTGGGTGAGGCTGGAGGAAGAGTTTGGTGATCATGCTTAAAATGAAAAAAACCTTCCAAACATTAGCTATTTGAGCACATAACATTCCTAAGCCCTCCCCTGGGCTTCATACTCTCCATGTTGCCTTTCTTTGTGAGAGCTTAGAAGTGGATCTCATCCCATACACCTCAGATATATGCAGACTTGAACGTGCATTTATACCGAGAAAATACAGCGCTAGGCAAGGAGAGCCAGTCCTTGCAGAGCATCTTCCCAGCCGGTATAGCCCTCCTAGACTCTCCCAACAGACAGATGCTGAGGTTAGGGAGCTCCCTGTTATTCCACTCTGCCAGCAGGGGGTGATGAGGATTGAAAAGCAGACGACTCAGAGCAACTACACACACACACTTCTCTTTTCTGCTACCTCTCCATGCTAGGATGACATCTGCCAAGGGAGAGCATTGACAAGTTTTAAGGTGCTGAGGACCCCACTTCATGTCCTGCAGATTTTCCCACAGAAGTGACAAGTGTAATCTTGAAGGAGACCTAGTTGGTGGCTGGATTGTGGTGCCCTTTCTTTTCTCTTTTGTCGCTTCTCTGTGTCATGCACACACCTGTTCTCCTCCAAAGGAGTGGTGGCTTGGTGTATGGTATTGGCAACACTGTACACAGTGACCAGCCCAACAGAAATAGTGTTTTATGATGTTCACTTCTTCACTTCACTTGGTGTTGGCTGTGGTGGCAATGCTGCTGTTAGGATCCTCAGACACTTTCTGAGGCAGCGCTGTTGGAACCATTCCACAGCTTGAGATGTCACCTGTAGTTTACCCAGGTCTCACACCTGTAGAGAAGGGTGGCATTGGTAATTACCTTGTAAACCAAGATCTTGGTGCCTGTTTGCAGGGTGTTCACCTTGGGAGGGCACGATGAGGGGTTCAAGACCCACCCACCCCCACCCTGGATGTCTGGATGGAGGTGGGATAAGTGACACCATGAAGGTAAGGTGGTGGGGTGGATTCCATCATGCGATAGGGGGCTCACCTGGGGAGCACAGGGTGGTGGGTTCAAGATTGGCCAGCCGGCCAGGTGGTAGCGGGATAAGGGACACCCCAAAAGTAAGTTGGTGGGGTGGGTTCTAGCATGGGCTAAGGGATCGGATGTTCACCTGGGGAATGTAGGGTGGTGGGTTCAAACAACCCCCCACCCTCCTCAGGGAGCAAAGGGGCATGCAACATGCAGGCTGCCTGAGTGCAAGCAGGATAAGGGAGGCCTTGAAGGTGTGGTGATTCTAACATGGGTTGGGGAGGGCAGGGTTGTGGGTTCAAATCCTGTCCTGGGGTGTGAAGAGACAGGCAACACTCTGGCTGACCCTGAGGGAGGTGGATAAGGGATGCCCTGATGGTAAGGTGGGGGGAGGTGTTCTAGTTAGGGTGCTAGGGCATTCACCTCTGGAGTGTAGGGTGGCAGGTTCAAGACCTGCTCCTCCTCCCTTCCCCCCCCCCCCCAGCTGCCAGGGTGGAGATGAGATAAGGGACATAGGGAAGGGAAGGGGTGGTGCGGTGGGTTCTGGTGTGGCCCAGGGGATAGGTCACTTGCCTGAGGAGTGGAAGGTAGAGGGTGGTGGTTAAAAACCTGCTCCCGGGAGATGATGTGACTTCCAACGTCCACTCCCTACCCTGGTTAGAAGGTGGGGTCAGGGATGCTGTGAAGGTAAATTAAATTGGTGGGGTGGGCTCTGGGAAGGGCAGGATGGAGGGTTCAAGTCCTGCCCCTCCCCCAGGTTGGAAAGGACAGTCGAACACCCAGTATGCCCTAGTGAAAAGCAGGATAAAGGTAGCCCTGAAGGAAAGGAAAGTTGGTGGGATGGGTTCTGGAGTGGGGGAGGGGATAGGCTGCTCACCTGGGGAGGGAATGGTGGCTGGTACAAGTCCTGCCCACTGCCCACTCTGGGAGAGCCAACACACAGGCTGCCCCAGTGGAAGGCAGGGTAATGGATGTGCTGAAGGTGAAGTGGTGGGATGGGTTCTCCTGTAGACTAGGGATAAGTCCACACACACAGGGGAAGATGCTGGGCAGGCTCGGAGTCTGTTGGTGGGATAAGGCGGCTCACCTTTCCTCCATGTCATGCACATGCTATGTCTGCCAGTGGAGGTATCTCACAGGGATAGGACTTCTATCTCTGCCAGCTGGAGAAGGGGGAGGCTGTGGGGGGAAGGTGTCTGTGAGTGGCAGGTGCTGCTTGACAGAGAGATTGTTACTGGAGCTCCATCCACTTCCTCCATCCCCAGCAGGCTCCAGCAGGCTCCCTTGCAGGGCTTGGTGTCTGGTGTCCTCCACCTCGCAGTGCTTGCCCAGGAATGGATGCTGTCCCGGGAATGGAGGGATGAGCCTGTGCCATGTGCGGCACTGCTGTGTGTGTCCATGACCCCAGTCGCCTGAGTGGTCACCCTGAGTGGTCATGTGTGATGGGAAGGTATCGCACCACAGAGTCGGGAGTATGGCAAGCTTCTCCAGATTCCTTCTGAGCAGGAGCGCAAGGTTCCTTTGTGGCAGCCTCATGCAGCTGTCTGCTCTGGACTGGCGCTCTATATGCAGCCATGTGCACAGGCTGCTGTGCAATCCCTGGTTGGAGAGGGTTGAGTGAGGAGCATTCCATCTCTTGCCACCCACTGATGCTTTCCCCCTCAGACATTATTTGTGTCTAGGGAAAATAATGGAACTGGCCTGGGTGCATGGCATGCCCTCCTCCCTTCCAGAGTGCTCTGAGGCTGGGCCGGACCGTGTGGCACAGCACACCCTGCCTCCTCCCTCCCACAGTCCTCCAGTGCTGGAAAGGCTGGGCTGAGCCAGGCTGGATAGCACGGCACGTCCTGCCTCCTCCCTCCCTAGTGCTCCAGGGCTGAAGAAGCTGGGCCAGGCTGGGCTATACGGCACAGCATGCCGTGCCTCCTCCCACTTCCGGTGCTCAAGGCTGGGCTGGGCTCGGCTGTGCAGTGTGGTGTGCCTTCTACCGGGGCTGGGGAGACTATGGCAAGCATGCATGTGCCCACTCCTTTCCCCTTCCTGTGTTTGGAAGGGGGGAGCACACGTGTCGCCTAGGGGATAGGAGCAGGGCCTAGCAGAAGGAGTGGGGCTGGAGGTCGGGCTAGGGGTGTGTCTTGCTTGGGCAGTGGCCCCCTCCATCCTGCAGCCTGACAGATGCACATTTCTCAAATATATAGTACAAAAGATGTTCATTTGGTGAAAGAGAACTGGCTGCAGAATAAACAAGTTGTGTGAACCCGTACACTGGGTCACAGGAGTTAACATGACCAGTCACTGGACAACATTAAGCATTTAAACATAATACACTTTCAAAAAGCTAGAAGCTGAGGCAATAGGAAGGAAGTGGCTACGCGTAACTAAATCAAATTACAATGATTACACATACTAATGTTCTGTCAGCTCATGCATGAGAAAACATGCTGTGTTAGCAGAGCAGTGGCACAGGGACACTCTGTTGTACCCACTCTGGCTGCACCCTCTTCCCCTCCCCCAATTCTACAGTTTTAATGTGGGTGATGTTTCCTGTCAGTTGGTTTCTGCTGTGAGTGCTCTTTTCTGTTCTTCATCTTCTACACATAGGCTGAAAATTGGAGGTTTGTCCGCCTTGATTGAAATCTCTAAGCAAGATGGAAAGTTCTGGTGAAAAAACAGCTGAAGTTAATTATTTTCTTGACGTCGGCATCTTACCATTTGTAATTTGGACTCACTCTAGGATTTAATGGACATGACAGGAGCTCTTTGTAAATGCAAGCACCTGTAATATTAATCTCTTCATTCAGAATCCTGGTGAGTTCAAAGGGGTTCCCAGGCATGGTCAGAAACAATGAGTAGTCCTATTGCACCTTAGAGCAGTGGTCACCAACCAGTACATCGGGATCTACTGGTAGATCTTGGAGCCTCTGACAGGTGATCCTGACTGGTTTGGCCAAGAGGCTATTAAATGCCGGCACTTTAGCTGCCCTTCCCCTGCTGTGTACCTCCTGCCCTTTGCTTTGGAGTTGTCCTCCTCCCTCCCCTCGCATCCCCTGCTTGCTGGGCAGGGAAGGAAGAGAAGGGGGCACTAATGTCAGGGTGCTCCCTCTCCCATCCTGTGGTCTATCTCCACAGAATGGAGGGGGGCACAACAGGACTTGGGAGGGAGTTTGCTGCCTGCCTTTGAGAGTAGTGCAGGGCCAAGGCAGTAGTGAGTCTGCCTTAGCCCCACTGTACCACCTCTGGTAAGCAGTGTCCAGCTGGAGCCTGCATTCTGAACCCCTTCTCCAGTCATAAACTGCCTCCTGCACCCCAAGCTCCTGCCCTAGCCCTGAGTCCCCCCCAGATCCAAACTCCCTTACAGAGCCTGTACCCTGAATGCCCTCCTGCCCCCCAACTCCCTGCCCCAGGCTCAGCTCAGAGCCCCTCACACTCCAAATCCCTTAACATAAGAACAGAGCTTGCACCCCAACCCTCTGCCCCAGACTCATGAAAGGGAAGGAGGGGGGAGAGAGGGAGGATGGAGTGAGCAGGGGTGAGGCCTCGAGGAAGGGGCACGAAGGAGATTGGGCGTGGGGATTTGGGTTTGAGGTAGATCCTGGATTGCACTTAAATTCAAAAAAGTCATCTCATGCTTAAAAAGGTTGGAGATCACTGCCTTAGAGACTAACAAATATATAGAGAGAGAGAATCGTGAGCTTTTGTTGGCAACCCCACTTCTTTAGATGAGATGTGCTTGAGTAGAGATTCAGCATTAGAGTTACTTGGGAATTTTCAAACTGAATAATTTTTCATCAGAAATTGCAAATTCATTGAAACCAAAATGTGGTGCAGAATTTATCTATTATGACAAAGCTTTTCCAGGAAGGTTTCTCAAGGCCAGAATGGTGTTCATGTAGAACGAAAAGAAATCTTGGAATTTCTCACAGAACAGAAATTCCATTCTTTGACCAGCTCTTCTCATCATGCACTGATTGTGGACTGCACACCAACCACTGGCACTGGAGATTTGGACATGGAGATTTCAGGGGAGTTGAATGGAACATTCAAGGGTCCCGTTATTGGGAGGAAACAACCTCACCCAGACATTAGCAACAAAAGGGGTTAACCAGATCAGGTAGAGGGATGGGAGGCCTGACAAGTTTTCCTGGTGTAGCTGAGCCCTGAGAGAAAGATGTGCTGTGTAGAGTTGGAAGCTGAGTCTGCAAAGGAGGGTCAGAAAGAATATTCTCTAGATCGAGGATGGGATCAGACAGAAAAATGGGCGGGGAGGGGGGATTTCCCTCTCTTGAACTTGGTTAGGTATACTGACTTGCTTTATTCTTTGGCTCAGGAAAACCCTATTGTATTTGCCCCATAAAAGGACAAGATCCTTTTTATATTTATACTGTTTTGCAATAAAGCAAATCACAGAGTCGTTTAAACTCTACAAAAGATGTGAGGAATCTTTTCCTGTCCTCTTAGCATCCCCATGAGCTCATTTGGGAATGACCATGTGTTATAGCTCAGCCACAGGCAAAACTCTCACAAAACCACCAGCCTGAAACCACCAGCTCAAAGGAGGTCAAGGACAGGCTGGCCATCAGCAGTTCAGGGCAAAACAGTTAATGGACCCCCAAACATGCACAAGCCACACCCACGGGGACAAGGTCCACCTGACATTTGGGCAGTATTTTTCCGGCACAGCCAGGGCTTCCATATGCCCACTGGGTAAGGCTGCCAACTATCTAATCACGCAGACCCAAAGACCCTTGGCATGACCCTACCCCCAATAAAGTGGGCACAAAACATTCTTCTCCCACCCACCTCCTCTGGAGAGCTGCACAGCAGCACTTGTGTGGCAGGCGACTGCTCTGGCATGGTAAGATGGAGTGGTGAGGGAGCCACTGGCAGGTGGCTGGGGCTGACACCTGGCAGGGAGCCTGTTCTGGTGGCTGGCGCCGGGAACAAGACCTGCCTCATGGTGGAGGGGGTGTCTGCTCTGGTGGCTGGGAACAGGACCTGCCGCATGGCGGGGGAGGGAAGTCTGCTCTGATGGCTGGGAATGGAACATGCCGCATGGAGGAGGCAGGGGTTTCTGCTCTGGCAGCTGGGAATGCATGTGTGTTAATAAATTGGGTGCCACGGTGGCACACATCCAAACCAGTGCACAGGACCTCAATATTGGTGCACAAACCAAAACTCACTCTGCATGCTGGAAAATTTTAGAGGGAACACTGCCCCGCCCCTTTCTTGCAGCCCTGCCCGTTTTGTCCCTTCTCTGAGTCTCCACCCCCCGGCTCACTCCCTCTTTGCCCTTTGTTGATCACTCTCCCCCACTCTCACTCAATTTCACCAGGCTTGAGCAGCGCTTGGGGTCCTCCAGGGGATATGAGGTACAAGGTCTGGCAGGGAGTTTGGGTGAGGGAGGGGATGAAGGTTCTGGTGGAGAGTTTTGGTGAGGGTGGGAATGAAGGGTGCAGGCTCTGGAAGGGAGTTTGGATGCAGAATGTGGAACAGGTGATTGGATTGCAGGAAGAGGACAGAGGGGAACTCCCGAAACTGATGCAGCACACCCTTTTGTCAGTGGCTCCTGCCTTAGCCCTGTTGCATTGCCGAGAGCAGTGGTGGTAGGCCCCAAGGCCCTTTTAAATCACCTGGGCAATTGCCCTCTTACACGCACCCACAATTGGCAGAAAATGCCCAGCTCAGATTCTGGGTTATGCCTGTGCCCATGAACCATTTCTAGATGCACTTTTCTGCTCCCAGAAGTTCTACAGACCTGAAGGATGGACTGGAGCTCGAGGGAATACAGCATAATCCAGGGAGCAAAGTGCCTGGGATAATAATCCTCTTCATCCTTGTCCTCATCCCAAACAAACATACTCCAGCAGTAGTTATAAGCTGGGGAAATGGAACCAGTCAGTCATGTGTGGAGGGAAATGTAAGTGCCACTTTGAGATCACTCAGGCTGAAGGAAGGGAGCCCCTGTATTGGGTTTCTGCCATGGAGACACATTACTCTAAGGAAGGACCAGTTATGGGAGCCAAGGATACTACAGCACTTGGAACTCATGTGCTCCTGGCCTTTTCCTTCTCTCTGTTCAAGGGAGGCCTCATTAAACACACCTTGCATTTCCCTCTCTTATTAACAAGGGATGGGTCATCCGGGTATTGAGGGGTGTGTAAAATAGCATCTATGTTTTCAAAATTAGCAGCAGCAGCACATGAGTCCATTGTACACTGGGGCCGGATTAAAAGGCAGCTGGAAAGAAAAGCCCCCACATTTAAATATAACGTTCTCAGGTGAAACTGACATGCGGAAATGTGCCAGACTGGCTGCACCATGAAACAGACTGGTGTTCTGTGACTGGACCATGAGAGGCAGTGGCAGCCCTACCAGCTGCACCTCCCACCCCCGCTCACTGATGTATAATGCCTCTGGCAGGAAAAAAGGTTTCACTGTTTGTGGCACATTCTTGTCTGTCTCTCTGCTGAGACAAGGGGACAAGTAAGTGCCAGAAGGGATAGAGATGTTAGTGATTGTCACCTACCCTGCTAGGAATTTGCCTGCAACCACCAGCTCATTTCACATACAGCAAAAAAATAGCTGTTGGATAGTGTTTTCCAGTCATAAACCTAAAGATGCAAAACTCAGCATCCCATTGCATAAGCCCCCCAAGACCGACTGGAATTGTTGATCCAGAAGAGAGAGGTTCCAGAATCCATATTACAACTTCAGCTGAGCCATGCAAGGTCACTGACCAGGAATTAATTGGAACCAATGACCTAGAGGAAAAATGCCCTCAGTCCCATCCTTAGGGTATGCCTAGATTACATCCCTCTGTCGCCAGAGGGATAAAAATTACACATACCAAAATTGCTAATGAAGCGGGGATTTAAATATCTCACACTTCATTAGAATAAAAATGGCCACCACATCGGCAAAAAGCAGCAGCCATTTTTATTCTAATGAAGTGTGGGATATTTAAATCCCCGCTTTATTAGCAATTTCGGTATGTCTAATTTACATCCCTCTGAAGACAGAGGGAAGTAGTCTAGACAAACCCTTAATGCCCTCTGAACCATTCAGACCCTGTAATCCCATGAGCTAACTCCTGGGAGGTTTAGTCATTACCTTGGAGGTCCATGATCCAGATGGGCACTTCCATATTCAAGTTCCACAGACCATTACGATTGTTTTCCTCTTTGTGCCAGTAGAGTCGTGCTACGTAAATGTCTAGATTAACATAAGGCATTCTCTGCAGAAAATCCATGATATACTGACAGCACTCCCCACAGGGACTCCAGGACATGTAACAGGTGATTGAGCAGTGAACAGAAGAATTATATCTTAACTTTCTTAAAACATACTCCAGGAAGTGTACTTCAGCATGCTCACTGCCGTCACTACACACCCATCTTTGCCAGGACCTTCTGCGATTGTTCCAATTCATTTCAAAGAGTATATGAGTTACATTTGGAAGGACACTTGGGTCAAAACTCTTCACAAATGCTTCCTGGGATATCTTCCACCTGAAACATGAAAGAGATACCAGGGTATGTCTACACTACCCCCCTAGTTCGAACTAGGGGGGTAATGTATGCATACCGAACTTGCTAATGAAGCCCGGGATTTGAATTTCCTGGGCTTCATTAGCATAAAGCCGGCGCCGCCATTTTTAAAAGCCGGCTTGTTCGAACCCCGTGCCGCGCGGCTACACGTGGCACGGGCTAGATAGTTTGGAATAATTACGTAGTTCGAACTATCTGTACGCCTCGTGGAACGAGGTGTACAGATAGATCAGAATGGCTACATAGTTCGAACTATCTAGCCCGTGCCGCGTGTAACTGCGCGGCACGGGGTTTGAACAAGCCAGCTTTTAAAAATGGCGGAGCCGGCTTTATGCTAATGAAGCCCGGGAAATTCAAATCCCGGGCTTCATTAGCAAGTTCGGTATGCATACATTACCCCCCTAGTTCAAACTAGGGGGGTAGTGTAGACATACCCCCAAGTAGTGACTGTCTGCAGGGTTATCACTAAGAGCTTGTCAGTTGCAGCAAGTTAAAAGTGTGAGTATGGGGAGGAGGCACACATAGAGAAAGATAGAAAGTGACACAGAGAGAGCTATGCAGGGGGAGAGGAAGTAAGAGAGGCAGGGGAAAAGGAGAGTTAAATCTGGTATCACACTGATGAGCAGGGAGCAAATTCTGAATCTTCCCAGCTCCCACTTTGTCTGTAAATCTTGTGGTGCGTGTGGATACAGTGCTTTCATTCTCACCCTTCTGTGATGCCTCTGGATACACAATCTGTAGGAAAGAGAACAGAGTCACCTGGTGCACAGAGAGGGTATGTCTACACTACAGAGTTAATTCGAACTAATGGACGTTAGTTCGAACTAACTTTCATAGGCGCTACATTAGCGCTCCGCTAGTTCGAACTTAATTCGAACTAGCGGAGCGCTTAGTTCGAACTAGGAAAACCTCATTTTACGAGGATTAAGCCTAGTTCGAATTTACTAGTTCGAATTAAGAGCTGTGTAGACCCTTAATTTGAACTAGTGGGAGACTAACCCTCCCCAGGTTTTCCTGGTGGCCACTCTGGCCAACACCAGGGAAACTCGTCTGTCCCCCTCCCGGCCCCAGACCCCTTAAAGGGGCACGGGCTGGCTACGGTGCCCATGCCAGGTGCAAGCCTGACAGCACCCAGCTAGCAGACCCTGCACCTGGCACGGCTCGAGCCACCCACCCGAAGCCCCCCAGCCCTTCCCCTCTTCCCGGGACCAGGCTGGCGGCTCCCGGGAGCTTGCCCGGGACCGCAAGAGGCGGGCACCCGCCTGGGCTAATGCGGACATCGTGGACCTCGTCCACGACCTCCGCACTAGGCACAGGAAGGTGGCCAGCTAGGTCAGGAGAGCTGCCAGCCTGGCCACCCAGGAGCAGGTGTGCATGAAAATCAAGGGGGTCCAGTGAGACCCCCGACCCTGAGCCCTGAGCTTACAATGGCCGTCCTGGGTCAGACCAAAGGTCCATCTAGCCCAGTAGCCTGTCTGTCAACAGCGGCCAACCCTAGGGACTCTGGAGGGGATGGACCGAAGACAGTGACCAAGCAATTTGTCTCGTGCCATCCCTCTCCAGCCTGCCACAAACCTTGGGCAGGGACACCACTCCTACCCCCTGGCTAATACCACTCCATGGACCCAACCTCCATGACTTGATCTCACTTCCCTTTAAACTCTGTTCTAGTTGTAGCCTTCACAGCCTCCTGCAGCAAGGAGTTCCACAGGTTGACGCTTTGCTTTGTGAAGAACAACTTTCTGTTACAAGTTTGAAGCCTGCTACCCATTCCTTTCCTTTGGTGTCCTCTAGTCCTTCTATTATGGGAACTAATGAAGAACTTTTCTGTATGCACCGTCTCCACCCAACTCCTGCTTTTAGAGACCTCTATCCTGTCCCCCCTCGGTCTCCTCTTTTCTAAGCTGAAAAGTCCCAGTCTCTTTAGCCTCTCTTTATATGGGACCTGTTCCCAACCCCTGATCATTGTAGTTGCCCTCCCCTCTCCCAGCCTCTCTCTTCCCCTCTCCCACCTCCTTTTCCCAGTCTCCCCCAGTTTTGTTCAATAAAGACAGTTTCTATTTTTGAACACAGTTGTCCTTTATTTTGTACATCAAGAAGAGGGGCTAGGGAAGGGTAAGTGGAAGGAGGTGAGGGAGGAATGGGGTACGAGCCCCCGATGGGGAGGACTGGGCTGGCTCTGTGGGCTTCTGGGGGTGGAAGCTCTCCTGCAGCCCCCCAATTGCCCCATCTCCCCAGATGGCAGCTTGCGGCAAGTGCAGCCGGGCTGATGGCCGAGTGCTGTGATGTGCCCAGTGTGGGCACTCAGGGCTCTCCAAGCCAGGACTGCTTTGCAAGCGGGGCACCCCTGAGAACTGTCTGTCCGGGGTGGGGGTCGGGTCCCTTTAAGCACAGCCCTCGGCTAGCCTGAGACAGCATCTCCACGCTCTAAGTCCTCCTCTGATGCCCTGCCGGCACTGCTTCCGGCCATCCTTAAGCCTGGTTCAGGGTCCACTCTGTGTGGACATGCTAGTTTGAATTAGCAAAACGCTAATTCGAACTAATTTTTTAGTCTAGATCCGTTAGTTCGAATTAGCTTAGTTCGAATTAACTAATTCGAACTAAGTTAGTTCGAATTAACATTGTAGTGTAGACGTACCCAGAGGGAACATAGGAACGGCCATAGTGGGTCAGACCAAAGGTCCATCTAGCCTAGTATCATGTCTTCTGACTGTGGCCAATGCCAGGTGCCTTTAGAGGGAATGAACAGAACAAGTAATCATCAAGTTGTCCCTCTCCTGTCATCCATTCCCAGCCTCAGACAAATAGAGGCTAAGGACTTCATTCCTACCTATCCAGGCTAACAGCTCTTTTTTGAACTCTATTAAAGTCCTGATCTTCACAACATCCTCTGTCAAGGAGTTCCACAGATTGACTGTGTGCTGCATGAAGAAATACTTCCTTTTGTTTGTTTTAAACCTGCTACCTATTCATTTCATTTGGTGACCCCAAGTTTTTATATTATGGAAACAAATAAATAACTTTTCCTTATTCTCTTTTTCCACACCAGTCTTGATTTTATAGACCTCTATCATATCCCCCTTTAGTCTCTTCTTTTTTAAGCTGAAAATTCTCAGTCTCTCTTCATATGGCAGCTGTTTCAAACCCCTAATAATTTTTGTTGCCCTTTTCTAAACTGTTTCCAATGCCAATATCTTTTTTGAGATGAGACGACTACATCTGTACGCAGTATTCAAGTGTGGGTGTACCATAGATTTATAAAGAGGCAATAAGATCTTTTCTGTCTTATTCTCCATCTCTTCTTCAGTGATTCCTAACATTCTGTTTGCTTTTTTGACTGCCACTGCACATTGACCTGATGTTTTCAGAGAACTATCCACAATGACTCCAAGATCTCGCTCTTGAGTGGTAAGAGATAACTTAGTCCCCATCATTTTGTACATATAACTGGGATTATGTTTTCCAATGTGAATTACTTTGCATTGATCAACATTAACATTCATCTGCCATGTTGTTGCCCAATCCCCTAGTTTTGTGAGATCCTTTTGAAGCTCTTCAGTCTGCTTTGATCTCGCCTATTTTGAGCAGAGACACAAGAGACGTCAAAAAAAGTGAAGCCTCCCAATGCATCATCCCAGGGATCTTGTGACCTACAATTGTTAATTCACAATGGGCAATTTCTATTCAGTACTCCTGAGGAAAGCTACTCCCTGTCTGCTAACATGCAGTATCTTGGGACTGGTGGAGGTGGATAAGGGATCATCCTAGCCCCCAATATGACCATTAAATTAATCATGTGAGAGTGATGGAGAAGAACCATTACTTGCTATGGAAAAGTGAAAAATATTATTAATAATAACCACAAAAACAATATTAATAATTATATATAAAACATGATTCAACGTTCATTGAAATCAATGGGACTCAAGCCCTCAAATTGTCATTTACAACTGTAAGAGCCTATCTATGACCAAATAACTGTTCTTTCCTTTCTTTTTTTTTAAACATTTAGTTTATTTGAAAATGTGGTTGCTGCCAGTAATATGTTTGGAAATAACATTCATAATAATGTTTTTAAATGGAGATTTATCAGGCGATATGCTCAGGTTGCTTCTGTTCTGGAATAAAATAACCATTCTTTGTTATTTGCATTGACAACCTGAGGAGACAAAACAGGATTGACATGGTGTGACAGGGCGTTTGCCCTGCACTGGCCCTTTAAAGGCAAAATAGAGTGAAGCCCCAGCTGAGGCAGCTTTGCTAACGAGCTCCCAGCTGGGGGCTATATAAGGAAGGATTCCTGGAGTGAGGGAAGAACTGACAAACTGAGGGCTGCTCTGGCTGGAGAGCAGTAGGGTCCTGACTGCTAGGGAAGCAGGGCAGGCCCACAACATTTTGGCACCTGAAATAGGAAGCTCAAATTATGCCTGCCTCATGGTAAGGCCAGCCCTGCAGGAAAGCGGGAGGCTTCCTGGTGGCAGAGCAGAGCTGGGGAAAGAAGGCAGGGCTGGGGAGGCTCTGGCCAAGTAAGCCCCCACGCTTAGGGCTGCCAGATGGTTGAAACAAAAATACCGAACATCTGCCCCTCCCCCCCCAAAAAAAACACTGGGAAAAAATTCTGTTGAAGAAAAAAAAGGGAGGGAAGACCAAAGTTGTTGAGAGAAAAAAAAAGAAAAGAAAAATAAGATAACACAGCATTCAAACTGCGTGTCCTCTTTAAGAGTGAGCGCAGAGATAGGAACAGGAGAGCGGTTGAACATTAAGACTGAGAGGAGTCATTGCTTCCCCTTGGTCTTTGTGCCAGCAGCCTTGCAGAACCAGGTAAGCATGGGGTTGAGGGGCTAGGGGTGTTCGGGGGAGGGGAGGCCAGGCGATGAGTGTTTGTAAGGTTGCCAGATGCCCGGCATTTTCGTCTCCTGGCTGGGGAAAAAAGTCAGAAAATACTGGACATCTTAGGTGTCCGGTATTTTCCAAATTTTTTTACTGGACAGGAGATGAAAATACCGACTGTCCAGGAGAATACCGGACACCTGGCAACCCTACCCAGGCTGCAAGGTCTGAAGCTACTGGGGTTGCGAGGGGCAGCTATGGTAGGCAGGGGCAGCAGGTCCACACCTCTTTGCCAGTGATGAGTGGCTATTACAGACTGCAGTCTGCCCCGGAGGCAGGGGCTAGATGAAGACTGACAGTGGGTCACTGAGGCAAGGTGGGTGCAGGGGACCTGGGTGTTCCTGGGGAGAAGAACTGGGGTACCTGGGAGAAGGGAGGACCTTGGAGTGTGCAGTGGAGTAAACAACACCCCTGGGAGGGAGTGCAGAGAGACTGGAGTGGGTACTGCCGGAGGGCAGTGTCCTGAAGCGGACACCATGGATAAAGAAGGACACAGGGAGATACCAGCTGGAGGAAGGTGCCCAAAGAAACAACAAGCTAATTCCCCAAAGCAACCAGCTGAAGGCGCCATGCTGGTGAGTCTACCCCGTGACACATGGGATGGGAACACTGAGAGCAAATTGCACAGGGCACTTTTAAACTTTTAATTTCCTCCTCAGCACCAGGAGTTAGTGTATCTTTAAAATTCCTTTATCAACACTTTCTAGTCTGTCATTTTCATGACTAGACTATTTTCAACTCAGATCTGAGAGCCCACTTGCCCAGACATGCCCAGACACATACTCAGCTAAGGCCTGATCCAGAGCCCATTGAAATCAGTGAAGAGAGTCCCTTTGACTTCAGTGGACTTTGAATCAGGCCCAGAAAGAACACATGCAGTGCCTATAAAAAAGCTTGCACTAGTGTAACTATTTATACATTTTCTAATATAAAGAAGCCCATACAGACATTGACACACAAAATCTGAGCTGTCTGCGGGAAGATGGGTCCAATAGGATATACTAATTTTTAATAAATCATTGTTTTAACTGAGCTTATCCGTTAATCTTAAAAGCCCCCCAGCACCAGCTCTGTGGTGCACCTCCCGCCTCCCCTCCACACACACACAGCCATCTCTATCATTTTTCTGGGAACCGTTCTGGGAACCAGTCTGTGTGGGAAGCAGGCTCTCTGGCAGGCCAGTTCCCACCTGCCTGATCAAGAGGCAGCAGTGCAGAGTGGCAGGGGGCTCCTCAGGAGTGGGGTGGAGCACCCTGGCTGCAGGTCCTGCCCCCGGGGACCCTTGAATAGTTGTGTAACCACTAAGATTTCGTGCAGTTATGCAACTGTTCAATGACACGCTAGCTAACATCCCTCGCTTTCACTTTGTACATGTACCTTTTTTGTAATGTGTCACCTAGCTGGTCTCTACTCTCATCATTTGTTCTCTCATTTTTGTTTTGGTAAGAAACATTCATTTGGCATTTAGGCAAGAAAATCATTTTATTGTCAGTGACTTTATCTTCATTAAAACATTAGTAACTAAAATTACAGTATGGGTATAAACAGGGCTCGCCAAGCAGTGGTGAGCCCCACTCACCAGCTGTGCAGTTTGGCACACTGCTTGTGCGCTGACCGCACGGCGCAGCTGTGCCGGCTTGTAATCTACTCACCACAGGCGAGTATATCACACTAATTGTCGAGCCCTGGGTATAAATAAACTCACAGAAATAGACAGACTGGAGGTATTAACTATATATTATACTAGCTGGAATTACCCGGCGTTGCTCAGAGGAGGGAGGGGGAAGGGAACTGCGCGCCTGCCGCCGGCACCCAAGCCCGCCCTCTGCTTCCTTGTCCCTCCGCTGGCCTTAGTGAATGACTGTCCCTGCCACTTCCCCCAGGAAGCCGCTTTTCCCCACACTGCCAAGCTCCGTGCAGCCCCGGGGAGAGGTGTTGGTCTCCCATCTCTTCCCTCCCACAGTCCCTTAAACCTTCTCCTGGATGAAAGGTTATCCCTCCGCCAGCCTTAGTGAGAGACTGTCCCCGCCACTTCCCCTGGGGAAGCCGCTTCTCCCAGCACTGCCAAGCTCCATGCAGCCCCAGGGAGAGGCATCAGTCTCTCATCTCTTCCCTCCCACTGTACCTTAAACCCTTCTCCTGGAGGAAAAGTTATCCCATGCAAAGTTTGGTTGTGGTAGCTCTTATAGTGTCCAAGTTATTAGCGCACAAACATACAAACATTCTCCTTTATATATTAGATACATAGATTCACAACAGCCATAAAAACACACAAACGTACATATGCCCATAAATTAATATAGTCTGTATTAATACACACACACACACATATTTACATAACATACACACACAGTCTTTACCTCTGTTCCAGCCAGTGGCCATGGCTTTTCCTACAGCTTCCCAGACTGTGTCTTGTGTTACTTTCAGTTTCTATCCTGATAACAGAAACATTAGAGATTAGAAAACCCAGCCTACCGATCAACATTTCCAAGTTAATTTCAGGGAACATCCTGCTCTAGCTCCATTCCTCCCCTGCCCTGTACCTGCTTTCACCAAGCACTGCCTGGCCTTTGTGCCTGTGCCTCCACCCAACCCTGCAACCCTTCAAATCTACTCCCTCTCCTGTAATTGGCCACTGGGCCAAGCTGACCTCGCCTCCCTCCACCACTGGTAGAAGTAGAGCAGTTATAAACTACATTACTTGCATAACGTCCCTCTCTCACCTCACTACCCTTTTCCTTCCTGAGTTAGTCCAAAGCAGGCAACGCTGGCTTGTAGGGTTGCCAGATGGTTTAACCAAAAATACCGAACACCCCTCTCCCCAAAAAAAAACCACAGGGGGAAAAAAAAGGGGAGACCAAAGTTGTTGAGCAAAAAAAAAAAAGGACCCCGGCAGCAGTTATTAATAAAAATAAAATAAAAGATAAAAAAAAATAAAACAATAAAAAAATCAGTATGGCCCCTTTAAGAAGAGGCCTTTTTTTTGCTGGTGGCCATCTTGCACACATTGCTGTGAGCCAGGCTGCACTTTCTGCCATCTTGTTTTTCTGTTCCAGGCACAAGACACGCCCCTGCAGAACGAGATAAGCAGGAGGGCCATCCACACTGCCTTCTTGCGCAAGAGCTCTTGAGCAAGAGGGCTTACTCCTCATGGGGAGAGGAATAACTATTGCGCAAGAAGCCCTCTTTTCTGACACTTTACTGTAAATAAATTTACTTGCATAAGAACATGTGTGCAGTGTAGACACTCCGCAAGTTTTTGCGCAAGAACGGTTGTTATTGCGCAAGAAGCCTGAAGTGTAGACGTAGCCTTAATATACACTTAGCGTTAACTCTCCTTTACTTAACAATTTAAGAAAACATGCCATTACAGACTGAGGCTACATCCATGCTGCAGCAGAAAGTCAACTTAAGTCTATGCAACTCCAGCTACATGAATAAGGTGACATACCTTAAGTCACTTTACTACAGGCTCTATACCAGGCATGCCAAACAGGCCTCTGGTGGGCCGCATGTGGCCTAACCGAAATTTTTTGCATGCCGCCACTACATTTTCATAAAAGAATAAAGCGTGGCCTGCTGGCCGCTCGGAGCACGTGACCAAGAGCAGATCACAGCTGGCCGACCGGCCACTCTGCACACTGCACCGCAGTGACTGCTCTCAGCTGGCTGGGTTGCTCTGCACATGGTGCCGCAGCAACTGCTAACGGCCAGCCAGGACACTTTGCACTTGGCGCCCCAGCACGTGCTCACAGCCGGCTTGCCACTCTGCACAGGCATCAAGCACCTGCTCACAGCTGGCCTTTGTGCTCACGCTGCCCCAGTTCATGAGGAAAAAATGTGTGGTGGCAGCAGAGGCTCCAGGACCCAGGCATTAGGTTAAGGGGGATGGCTCTGAGGGAGAGAGGAGGCATTAGGTTGGGCATGCCTGGCTCTGGGGACGTGGGGAGGCATTAGATTAGGAAAGGTCTGGGGGGCCTGACTCTGGGGGAGTGGGAAGCATTGGGTTAGAGCAGAGGGGACTCTGGAGGAGCGGAGGGGGATTGGTTTAGAACAGGAGTATGGGAGTGCCTGGCTCTGGGGAAGAGGAGGGGGATATTTTGTTAATATTTTGGTTTTTATTTATTTCCAAATAAAATCACAAAATGTATATTTTATATAAATATGTGTCAATTTTTTGCAATTGCGTGAATATATGTTCATGCAAAATCTCAAACTTATAAAGTATCTGAAATTTTCACGGAAGCCTGTTCTATTTGATTAACCACAGTCTGTACTTGTTTTTATTTCAACAAAACAAGTAATGTATCATATAAAAAATTAAAGTACCTTAAACTTATATTTAAATTAAAAATTATTTTATATGGGCAAATAATAATTTTACATATCAAATTATTGTATTATATTAAAACAAGACCTGAAAAATTATAAAATGTATCTAAAACGTAATCTATAATAATAAATAATTATGACTTTCTGATAGAAGTACATTTTCTTTGGTGGCCCTGAAAGCTATCAGTTTTTATTTGTGTGGCCCTCAGTAGGTTTCGAGTTTGACATGCCTGCTGTATACTATGGAGAGGTCCACATTCTGTTGACTTCCCTTACTCTTCTTGTCCGGAGTAGAGTAACAGCGTTGACGGGAGAGCAAACTGAGGTTGGTTTGGCAGGTCTTTGCTGTAGTAAGATGAAGGCCTAAAACATAAGCCTATGCAGCACAGGCCTGGTTTGAGGCCTGAGGCCTAGCCAACAATGGACAAAACATGGCCAACATAAAGCAAAGCTAAGCTGTGAGCAAGAGACAGGCCCCTGCTCACAGAACTTGTCACGAGAGAGCAAAATGCTAATTGGTAATGGGCCCAGGTGTAGAACAGTAATTGGCACTGTCATAAATTGAAATCACATGGTACCACCAGCTCATTAAAAAAGACCTTGGTACCCACTCCCCACAGATACAGACCCAGGTTCAGGAAAGGGTCTAGAATGACAGCATGATGGATAGAGATGGTCTAATCAAACCACGAGGTACACGGTGATGGATGATAACCTGACAATGTCAGAGGGCAACCTGACACATCAACAGTGAGGTGTGACTTATTTGTACCTGTATATAAAGTGGTGTCTTGGGGAGATAGCCTTTGTATGACCTGGGGGCAGTGGAAATGTCCCACTGACTCAGTCATTCCATTGTGGCAAGTACATATGCGTACTGGTTCAGTAGAGCCTACTGACAACTATTACTGTACTTGGCTTAACAATAAACCTGGCCTGGCACCTTCGATCCTTCTCTGGTTTGTGGTCTTTGGGGGCCCTCTTGGGGTCTGCTGTGGTCATTGTGCCCACATCATTGAGCACACATACAAGCAGCCTTCTGAGACAGAGCCAGAGACCTGTGAGGACACCATGGCAGTAAATCCATCTAACTACATTTACTAGATCCATCAGTGGATCAGCCTCAGAACGTAGATCCCCAGGGTAGTGTAGATGTAACCTAAGATTAAATGTCACAACTAATTTAAATCAGCAGTTCAATAAATCCATAAACACAGTTTACAGTACTAAATGAAATGTATCTAACTTGCATTTACACTGCCATCATTTACCCCACCTCAGAACATGTACAACTCTAGATTTCAGAATTATAAATCCTTGTTTGTATGGGTGCACTTAAAAATCACGAAGCTGAGGACAGCACTCTGTTGGTCCACTAAATCTGACCATCCAAGGCAACAAGGGACAGAAAATTTGGCATCAACCTAAGCTACACAGTTCCTCCGAAAATTGGGATTGTTTTAACCAGGCGTAAGCAACTCCGGATTTTGGTCAGATGACAACTCACCTCTTCTCAGGACAACTTCTTGGCAGTCTCTTTGATGGGCCTCCCCTTGCAAGCACCTTCTCAAAAGAGGCCAGTGGATACTCACACTGCCTTCCCTCTAGCCCATCTTAGACAGTTCTGGGCAAAGCAACCATCTCTGCTCTGGCTCCTGGGAAGCCCATGGTGGCATCTGAGGCTCCCTGCTTCATCAAAGCCCCAGCAGGCTTTCAGCAGTTTCTGGCTTTTTAAAGGCAGCTTCTGGCCTGGACACAGCTCCATTAAACAATCTCAGCTCCTTCCTAGCTGCAGCCCATTGCATGTTCTTTCTGCATTCCCTGACGTGGATCTCTCTCTCTCTCTCCCTCCCCCCACCCCAAGGCATCATGGGAGGTATAGTCCCAATGAAGTTCAGATCCCCTCTACTAAAGGGGGCCTCCACTGGGAATATAGTGCATCAGTCGCACACGCACATCATTCTCTCAATGACAGGCAGAGAGAGAGATGAGGATGTGCAAGCAGGGGAATGCTCCCATCATCTTTCCAGGCTTCCGAAAGTATCCGGCACCTCACTCCAACTCCCTTTGCTCAGGGACCTGCCTGACCTCGAGGGCTCCCTTTCCACTCTCCTGTGTGGCAGAGTACTCAAGGCTGGGCCCAGGATTCCTGGGAGGTTTGAGCCCCAACCTAGCTGTGGTCACATAGGACAGGAACTAGGGTGTCCTGCCTCTGGGATGCTCTCTCTGCACGCTTCTCTGACGCACTGATCATAGTGCAGTTCAAAGCAAATACAATTTATTAAAAAGCAGCTGTAAAAAAAAGGGGGGGGGAATGGGAGCGGTTAAAGGAAACACATAACCTCCCTCTGTGGCAGAGGGACACTCAGTAAGGATATGTCTATGCTACAGCGTTATTTCAAAATAGTTAATTCAAAATAGCTTATTTCGAAATAACGCGTCCACACACAAAATGCATTTTGAAGTAGCGTGTCCACACTGACTGGACACTGAATTACATTTAAGTGCCAGGTGCGGCAGGGCATCAGGTCAGGAGTTACTTTGTGTGGCTGCTGCCTGAGGCTATCTGAGGTCTGTGCTTAAAGGAACCCCACTGGACAGCCGGTTCTCAGGTTTCCCTGCTTGCTTGCCTACCTCGATGAGGGACAGCAAAGTATTTTGACTCTGCATGCTCTGCTTGCCCTCACTCGGGACACCACAGCACTCTGAACATGGAGCCAGAGCTGCCCCTGAGCACTCTGGTGCTTCTCTTGGACACATTGCTGTGAGCCAGGCTGCACTTTCTGCAGGCTGCCATCCAGGAGGTCCATCAGGGGGCTGTCAGTATCCAGGAGGCCCAGCAGGAGAGCGTCTACCCTGAGGAGCACTAAGAGCCTCCCTGGTCTGCCCCACTGGTGGCTTATGCCTCATTCCTCCCTCATGTCCTTCCACTTACCCCTCCCCCAGTCCCCCTTCCTGATGTCAAATAAAATACATGTTTTTTCATAAACACAAACTCTCTTTATTTAACAAAATGGGGTGGGGGGAGAAATGAAACTCTGGTGAGACTGGGGAAAGGAGGTGGGAGGGGGGAGGGGGAAACCTGGGAGGAGGGAGCTGGAAGGGGGAAGAAGGGAAAGGGGTGGGGGTCTTGCCGGATCAACTTGATTTTCATGCGAACCTGCTCCTGGGTTCGCATGTGGCCTTTGGTGGACAGGCTGACAGCTATCCTGACATAGACAGCTGCATTCCTCCATTTAGTGTGGAGATCATGGATGTTGGGGGCATCCCCCCCAAACCTGAATAAGGTCCATGATCTCCACCCTGGACCAGGAAGGTGCCTGCCTTCTCCGGGCCCTGGCAGGCTCCTGGGAGCTGGCAGACTGCTTTTGGGGAGCGGCAATGGGCTGGCTGCCAGTGGCTTGCTGGCTCATATTTTGGGACCACTGGGTCAGGGGTAGTGACTGCTGGCTCTGGGCTGGCAGGCTTGGACCTGGCACAGGCACAGGCACTGTGGCCAGAGCCTACCCCTTTAAGGGCTCCAGGGAGGGGAGAGAAGTGTTCTTGGTTGAGGCTGGAGTGGCCACCAGGGCACCCTGGGAAGTCTGGAAGCCCCTTATTTCGAAATAAGTGTCTACACAGCACTTATTTTGAATTAGCTATTTCAAACTTGGTGTTATTCCTTGTAGAATGAGGTTTACCAAAATCAAAATAAGCGCTCCGCTATTTCGAATTTATTTCGAAACAGCGGTTTGGCTGTGTACATGCTAGGAAAGTTATTTCGAAATAAGGGCTGTTATTTTGAAATAACTTTGCTGTGTAGACATACCCTAGATTTCAAAGTGGCTGTCCTTCAGCAAAAACACTTCAAAAACAGACTTCAAAGAGAAACTGCAAAGCTGCAATTCATTTGCCATCATGATACTGTTAATCTGGGTTTGAATAAAGACTGGGAATGGCTGGCTCACTAAAAAAGCAATTTTCCCTCTCTTGGTATTCACACCTCCTCATCAGCTATTGCAGGGGTGGACAAGAGGCATCTAGCAGACAGAATACAGCCCACCAAACCACTGGATCTGGCCCATGGCCACCTCACTGGTACCATTACTACAGAGCAGCTCACACTGTTTTAAACAGCTGGCTGCTAATTGCTCTGCAAGCTGGGGAGGGACAGGAGAATGTGTGCATTGTCTCCGCCCCCAGCCAAATCCCTCAGCTCCCATTGGCCAGTTTCCAGCCAACAGGGGCAGAGACATTTTGCTGGAGGCAGGGGAAGAGCAAATCCTCCTTCTTCCCTCCCTCCCCATGCTGGAGCAGAACCACATGGAGCAACCCACCAGCAGACTTGCATTGACCCTGTGTCTAGGTAAGTGTCTCCCAGCCAGAGCCTGCCTCTGCACCTTAGCTCCCCTCTTCCCAACAACACCCTGCCCCAGGTCACCACTCAAATCCTCTGTATCCCCTCTCCCCAACTCCTCCAGGTCACAACTCCCTCCCAGACCCTGCACTCCTTCCTGTATCCCTCCCACAGGCCAGCACCCTGTCCTGCACCCATACCTCCACCTGGACCCTGCACCCTCAAGCCCCTTCTCATTACATTGTTTAGCATTTGATTATTATTATCCTTACTTATTTGCGGTCTAGTTTTTCAGCTCCATATATCAGACTGTTATTAGGGGTTCCGCAAAATTCTTTTGAGTTTAAAAGGGTTCTATGGCCAAATAAAATTGGGAAACACTGCTTCACGGTGACAGAGGACTAGTCATTTTTAAAGTTACAGACTAGCATGTCTCTCCCTCTGAGACTTCTAATCCCTTGGATCCTATTCACCTTATCTCACTTCTTACCAATCCCTGTGTCATTCTTCCCTCCCCTCTGTGCCTGAGCTAGCTTGCCAGTTGCTGTTTAATCACCGTGCATGTGCTAAAGGACAGACTTGAGTCAATCCCTTTTTCTAATTTAAACAGATAAATGAGAGACGTTGTGTTGTGGCATCATAACTTGCTTTGGAATTTGCTTAATAAGGACTATGCTGGTTCTCACCCCTGAGGAAAAGGGGCTGTAGGACAGGCCTTGTTGGTCACCAAGAGCACATTTCATCCCCAAGAACTTGATTTATCAAACTTCTCTTAGGGTAGCTTACAGGGAGCTCCAGAAGCGTGAATCTGGGCTGCTTGTTGCTCGAAGATGGCACAAGTACCACACCTGGCCCTGGTCTCTTTCGCCAAGAAAGAGCCTCACGTGTGCGATGTAAAATGGCAGCAGCTTAGATGACACTCTGCACCAGCAGAGGATGCTCACCTGCACGCTAACAGTGAATTACACAAGCACTGAGGAGAATGAGCAGGACTCTTAGGATATGTCTTCACTACAGCATTATTTCAAAATATCTTATTTCAAAATAGTTAATTTGAAATGAAATAATGCATCTACACACAAAATGCATTTCGAAATAGCATTTTGCTATTTTGAAATAGTGCGTCCACACTGATTGGACACTGAATCGCATTTAAGGGCAGCTGAAACTGGTTCCAGCTGGGCATCAGGTCAGTAGTTGCTTTGTATGGCTAATGCCTGAGGTTATCTGAGGCTTGTGCTTCAAGGGACACCCCTGGACAGCCGGTCCTCAGCTTTCCCTGCTTCCTTGCCTATCTCACTGAGGGACAGCAAAGCATTTGTCTCTCTGTCTGCTTTGATTGCCCTCACTCGGGACACCACAGCACTCGGCACCATGGAGCCAGAGCCACCCCTAGGCACTCTGGTGCTCATTTTGGATGTCTTGCTGCAAGCCTGATTGCAATTGCTGGAGACTGCCTGGCAGCATCTGCTGCAGCCCAACCCCCAGGCCCTCTTCCAACACCCCTGGGGGCCAGGGAGGAGCAGCAGCAGTGCCCGGATGCCAGCGTGCCCTGCTGCATCTGGCGTCTGGACACCAGCAGCAACTGGTGTGACCACATCGTCCTGGAGCGCTGTGGAGTCCAACAGTGGACCCAGAACTTCAGGATGAAGAAGGACACCTTCCTGGAGCTCTGTGAGTGGCTCGCCCTGCTCTGTGGCGACGGGACACGCATATGATGTCTGCCATTCCCCTCCACAAGCGTGTGGCCATCGCCCTCTAGAAGCTCTCCACGCCGGATAGCTACCGATCCGTGGGGAACCTGTTCGGCGTGGGGAGATCCACTGTCGGAGCAGTGCTCGTGCAGGTACGGCAATCTCCGGACACTCTGCCAGGAGGGGGGGGGTGCAAGGAGGGGATGGGCTGCCCTAGGGAAAAGTGGGGGAGGTGGTGAAAGTCCCCTCCCCAGGAAGGTTTGGTCTGTCCCAACTGCACTACGGACTGCCTGGTGGCCAGGATTGCAGGGGGGGTTGCTCCTGGGAGTGGGGGCGCGGGGCAATGGTGGGGAAGAAGCACTCTCAGCCACCCTGGCACCCCAGTGACTCTCGGTGGTTTTGTGTGTCCCTCTGCAGGTGGTCAAGGCCATCAATAGAGTGCGGCTCCGCAGAGTCATTCACCTCACCGATTTGGAAGCGGTGATTGAGGGGTTTGGCATCTTGGGCTTCCCCAACTGCGGGGCGGGGAGGGGGGCAATCGATGGGACTCACATCGCCATCCGTGCCCCGGACCACCAGGCCTCCCTCTACATCAACTGGACGGGATGCTTCTAAGTCATCCTGCAGGCTGTGTCTGACCACCAGGGCCAGTTCATGGACATCGTGGGCTGGTCTGGAAAAGCACATGACATGGGTTTACCACAACTCCTCCATGTGCCAGAGGCTGCATGCTGGGACTTGCTTCCACGACTGCCACATCAGGGTCGGGGACATGGACGTGCCTGTGTGCCTGGTGGGGGATGAGGCCTACCCACTACAACCCTGGCTCATGACACGGGACACCTCAAACCCTCCCAACAGGCCTTTAATGCCAAGGGTGGCAGGGCCCACATCGTGGTGGAGGAGACGTTGGGCCAGTTGAATGCCCATTTTAGATGCCTCCTCACCCGCCTCTCCGAGCGGAATATTCCGCACGTGGTGGCAGCTTGTTGTGTGCTGCATAATTTGTGTGAGAGGAAGGATGAGGCTTTCCTGTCAGGCTGGATGGCAGAGGCCAACCACTTGGTTGGCTTCTATGCACAGCCCTACATGACTGCCAGCTAGGAGGCCCATTGAGGGGTTGTCCGTATCCGGTAGGCCTTGCGGGAGAGCTTCCACCCAGAGGAGGACTGAAGTCTTCCTAGCATGCCCCAGAGGGGCCTTGTGCCTTATTCCACCCTCACATCCTTCCACTTTCCCCTCCCTAACCCCCCTTCCTGATGTAAAATAAAAACACGTGTGTTGCCAAAAACAAACTCCCTTTATTGACCATAATTGGGATGCGGGGGGAATGAGGGTGGGAGAGAGGAGGGACAAACATGGGAGGAGGGAGCCGGAAGGGGGAGGAGAAGCTCTGGGTTGGGGGTCTTGCTGGTCCACCTGTCTCCCAACACTATGAGTGTGGGGCCAGGTATGGAGGGTGGGGTGGGTGAAGGGGGAGAGGAAGAAGCAGGAGGGGGAGCAGGAGTGGAAGGAGGAGTGATAGCTGGGGCAGCTGCAGGGGTTGGAGTGGCAGCAGGCCGCAATCTCTGCACCAGGGTCTGCAGGTGGTCGCGGATGGCACGGCCCTGGTCAAGCAGCTCCCACAAACTCTCCCGCCGCAGCTGCAGATCTTCCTGCACCTAGTGCTCCTGGCAGCGGACCTGCCTTCGCAGGAACTCCAGGTGCTGCCACTGGTACTCCTCCTGGTTCCGGCACAGCCTGCTGAAGGCCTGGGTGCAGGAGGATGTCCTGGGCGGGATGGTGCGTCCTGCATTTGCAGCTGCTGCAGCTGTGGAGAAACACAAGAAGTGATCAGTTATTCCTGGAGACACAGTGGGTGAAGCCCAGCCCCCCTCTGCAAGGCGAGGACGGCAGGTGTCTGCACCATCATGTCCTGATATCCCTGGGAGTGTGAGCTGGCCCCTGTGCTGTATATAGTGTGGGTGTGGGAGGGAAGGGGAGATGTGCCCTGCCTCTGCGTAGAGGGGGCTTGTGGAGGGAGGGCATCGTGCAGTGTCCCTCCCCGGGGTCAGGAGCATGTCATGTGCCTTCATACATACATGCGTGTGGGTAACAGGCCAGGGTCCCTGTGTGGCAGCCAGCTGGGGCCACATGCCCAGGGTGGCATGGCACATGCACAGGTTGCTGCGTGCCCCATGGTCAGCAAGGCCCACACGCGCGGTCCCTGGTCTCTCTCTCCCCTCCCCCTCCCCCCCCACATAAGGGGACAGTGAGGGCACTCACATGTCGAGGCCTCCCCAGCCTCGGATGACACCGGCGACAGGCTTGCTGGGATGGCTTGGGGGTCCTGGGTGCGGGGCACGCTCCCTCCAGGCTCCCGCGGCTCCTGGCTGTCCTCCTCCTCCTCCTCCTGGGTGTCATGGGCAGGGCCCTCTGCCCCAGGGTCAATGACCACCTGGGGGAGCACAGACCATCTGACCCCCCAGGATGCGGTCCAGGGTATCATAATAGGGGCAGGAGTCCGGGTCAGCCCCTGATTGGGAGCTGCCCCCAGAGGCCCTGGTATAGGCCTGCTGCAGATCCTTTATTTTCATGTGCACCTGCTCCTGGGTGCGCATGTTGCCTTTGGTGGCCAGGCAGTCAGCCATCCGCCTGTGGACAGCTGCATTCCTGTGTCTAGTGCGGAGATCGTGGGCATTGGAGGCTTCCCCCCAAACCTCAATGAGGTCCACGATCTCTGCACTAGACCAGGAAGGTGCTCACCTTTTGCAGCCCCTGGCAGGCTCCTGGGAGCTACCAGCCTGCGCCTGGGGAGTGGTGGAGGGCTGGGTGCCAGTGGGTTGCTGGCTCATGCTGGGCCAGGTGCTTGGACTGCTGGCTCTGGGCTGGCAGGCTTGCAGCAGGCACAGGCACTGGCACTGTGGCCAGAGTCTATCCCTTTAAGGGCTCTGGAGCTCGGGGGGAGCAGAAGAGTTTTACTGGTTTGGCCCAGAGTGGCCACCAGGGCACCCTGGGAAGGGCTGGAGGCCCCCTATTTTGAAATAAGCATCTACACAGCACTTATTTCGATTTAGCTATTTCAATTTTGGCATTATTCCTCATAGAATGAGGTTTACCGAAATTGAAATAAGTGCTCTGCTATTTCGAATTAATTTTGAAATAGCGGTTTGGCTGTGTAGACACTTGGAAAGTTATTTCAAAATAACTTTGCTGTGTAGACATACCCTCAGAAGTTGATGGGAATCCCATAGGAAATTAACAAGTGCACTCTGGTTAAAGCATGAGTGTGGGAATCAGGAATTCTGGCCCCCCCAGGCCAACCCACCTTTCCTGGTATCTGGTGCCACAGCTTCCTGAGGCAACACTGGGCGAAGGCTTGCTTCCCCGACCCAGATTCCTGCCATGGTTCACACCAAAATGTGGCCAGCAACTGTCTTTGGCACTGTGCTGGAGGGAAGGGATGGGGACTGCTTCCAGCGGCAGGAAGGACGAGGAGAAGGAGGAAAAGGGTCTTTGCAAAGCTCATCTTTCCTCTCCTTCCCCTGCCCCTGCCAATATGGCTGCAAGCAGCTTCTCCCTTCCTGCACACATAATGTCCAAAGGCAGCTAGCATCTCCAGGCTGCAGCTGCCCACTGACATAGCCCTGCCACCTCCTGTCATGGCTACAGTGCTGGCAGGAAAGGATTAAGCCCTAAGGAAGCCTTGTGCACCAGCACCCAACCTGTCTGCAGAGGCTTCAGCAAACCAGGCCAGAGATAGCTCAGCAGGGCAGGGTTCCTAGAGGACAGAACAGCCCCATGCTCCTTAGAGGCAGAATCCAGGGCAGAGAAGCAGGGGGGAGAAGGATGCGAAGTCCGTGCCAGGGGCAGCAGGTGGTGAGGGGGAGGAGGCTGCTGTGAAGTCTAAAAGTTCAGATCATGTACAGGCAGGAAATTGCTTCCTCCCTGTAGCCCGGGGGTTAGGAATATGGTATGGGTTCCAGGCTCACCAATCTGGCCAGAAAGTTTCTAGATTTGTCCTCCATCCCTACCACAGAAGTTAAGAGCTAGAGGGCTCTATGTATGGAGTCAGTTCTTGGGAACCACGGCAATTACACTTAAACTGTGGCTGGTACCAAATCAAAGCAATTTTTATTATGATAGGTATTAAGATTACAAACAATAAAATGCCCACTATGGTGGCCACATAAATTGATTAAATCACCCTGGGTGGTAGCACTATTAGGTTATGTCTACACTACAAAGTTAATTCGAACTAACGGACGTTAGTTCGAATTAACTTTGATAGGCGCTACACTAGTGCTCCGCTAGTTCGAACTTAATTCGAACTAGTGGAGCGCTTAGTTCGAACTAGGTAAACCTCATTCCACGAGGACTAAGCCTAGTTCGAACTTACTAGTTCACATTAATGGGTGTATAGCCCCTTAATTCGAACTAGTGGGAGGCTAGCCCTCCCCAGCTTTCCCTGGTGGCCACTCTGGCCAACACCAGGGAAACTCTATTGCCCCCCTCCTGGCCCCAGCCCCCTTAAAGGGGCACGGGCTGGCTATGCTGCCGGTACCAGGTGCAAGCCTGCCAGCACCCAGCCAGCAGACCCTGCACCTGGCATGGCTCAAGCCAGCCACCTGATGTCCCCCAGCCCTCCCCCTCTTCCTGGGACCAGGCTGGCGGCTCCCGGGAGCTTCCCCAGGACTGCAAGAGGCGGGCACCTGCCTGGTCCAGTGCAGACATCGTGGACCTCGTCCATGACCTCCACACTAGGCACAGGAAAGTGGCCGTCTAGGGCAGGAGAGCTGCCAGCCTGGCCACCCAGGAGCAGGTTTGCATGAAAATCAAGGTAGTCCACTGAGACCCCCGACCCTGAGCCCTGAGCTTAGAATGGCCGTACTGGGTCAGACCAAAGGTCCATCTAGCCCAGTAGCCTGTCTGCCGACAGCGGCCAACCCTAGGGACTCTGGAGGGGATGGACCAAAGACAGTGACCAAGCCATTTGTCTCGTGCCATCCCTCCCCAGCCTTCCACAAACCTTGGGCAGGGACACCACTCCTACCCCCTGGCTAATACCACTCCATGGACCCAACCTCCATGAATTGATCTCACTTCTCTTTAAACTCTGTTCTAGTTGTAGCCTTCGCAGCCTCCTGCAGCAAGGAGTTCCACAGGTTGACTCTTTGCTTTGTGAAGAACAACTTTCTGTTCCTAGTTTGAAGCCTGCTACCCATTCCTTTCCTTTGGTGTCCTCTAGTCCTTCTATTATGGGAACTAATGAAGAACATTTCTTTATGCACCCTCTCCACCCCACTCATGCTTTTATAGACCTCTATCATATCCCCCCTCAGTCTCCTCTTTTCTAAACTGAGAAGTCCCAGTCTCTTTAGCCTCTCTTCATATGGGACCTGTTCCAAACCCCTCATCCTTGTAGTTGCCCTCCCCTCTCCCACCCTCTCTCTTCCCCTCTCCCACCTCCTTTTCCCAGTCTCCCCCAGTTTTGTTCAATAAAGAGAGATTCTATTTTTGAACACAATTGTCCTTTATTTTGTACATCAGGAAGGGGGGTTGGGGAGGGGTAAGTGGAAGGAGATGAGGGAGGAATGGGGTACGAGTCCCTGATGGGGAGGACTGGGCTGGCTCTGCAGGCTTCTGGGGGTGGAACCTCTCCTGCAGCCCCCCAATTGCCCCCTCTCCCCAGATGGCAGCCTGCGGCAAGTGCAGCCGGTCTGATGGCCAAGTGCTGTGATGTGCCCAGTGTGGGTACTCCAGGCAATCCAAGCCAGGACTGCTTTGCAAGCGGGGAACCCCTGAGAACTGTCTGTCCGGGGTGGGGGTCGGGTCCCTTTAAGCACAGCCCTCGGCTAGCCTGAGACAGCAACTCCACGCTCTAAGTCCTCATCTGATGCCCTGCCGGCACTGCTTCCGGCCATCCTTAACTCCAGTTCAGGGTCCACTCTGTGTGGACATGCTAGTTCGAATTAGCAAAACGCTAATTCAAACTAGTTTTTCAGTCTGGATACGTTAGTTCGAATTAGCTTAGTTCGAATTAGCGCTGTAGTGTAGACATACCCTTACTTAGTATAACATGATACTCACACACCCTCCTGAAAGCACTGAGGAGTCAGAGGACCAACCTCACTCTGCGAGTGAAGCGAGGGCCTGAGTGAGGGTATGTCTACACTACCCCGCTAGTTCGAACTAGCGGGGTAATGTAGGCATACCGCACTTGCAAATGAAGCCCGGGATTTGAATTTCCCGGGCTTCATTTGCATAAGCGGGGAGCCGCCATTTTTAAAACCCCGCTGGTTCGAACCCCGTGCAGCGTGGCTACACGGGGCACGAACTAGGTAGTTCGAACTAGGCTTCCTAGTTCGAACTACCGTTACTCCTCATTTCACGAGGAGTAACGGTAGTTCGAACTAGGAAGCCTAGTTCGAACTACCTAGTTCGTGCCCCGTGTAGCCACGCTGCACGGGGTTCGAACCAGCGGGGTTTTAAAAATGGCGGCTCCCCGCTTATGCAAATGAAGCCCGGGAAATTCAAATCCCGGGCTTCATTTGCAAGTGCGGTATGCCTACATTACCCTCCTAGTTCGAACTAGGAGGGTAGTGTAGACATACCCAGAGAGATAAGAGAGTATCGGAGCAGAAGACACTTAAAGAATAGGCTTAAAAGAGGATTAGTACTGTAAAGGAAAAGTGAAGGGAGAGAGTTTGAGGAAGAAAATTGGAGGAAGTCCTCAGTGAGGAAGATAATCCTGCTCCACATTAAATACTATGGGGTCTTATAGTCCTTTTCGCATTACCTACATAGCCCTCAAGGCCAAAACAGATTTCCGTACCCTAACACTTTTGCGAGTGCACACATTCGACTAGATAATCAGACTAGGATCTCCTTTTCAATACATATGAAATATCACTCGTGCCCTTGTGGACGGGTTCCCAAAATGGGAAAAATGGGAACCTGTGGTTTAGTTACGAAAAATACCATAAGTCACCCACCACCCCTGTTTTCTTAGCAAAACAGGATGCTCAGTTGGGCAGGGTCATTGTATTTTGAGGCATTTAGTTACCACACGAGATAATGACTCCTTCTACAGCTACAGGTTGGAGCATACTGGCCTTCTGTGGTTTGATTTCTGGCCCAGCTGGAAATTTCCACACACTATAATTCCTTTTCACAAACCCAATATTTGGGGTGGGGAGCCCCAAGCCTTGCAGGCCTGATCAAGGCAAGACAGGGGTGGATCTGGCTCCATGGGCTCTGCCTGGCAGGAGGGAGGAAGTGGCTCTGCACACTGCAGGAAAATGCCCTCTGCAGGCAACCCCCCCCCCCCCACCACACACACACCCCATTGCTTCCATTGACCAGGAATCGGGGGGGGGGGGGGGGGTGGGGTGCCTGCAGGAAGTGCTTCCCTGCAGAGTGCAGAACCCTGCAGAGCACCTGTGTCTCCCCCGGATCAGCTCCAAGTAGGCAGCCCAATCCTCTGCCCCGCTCCTGCACAGACCCCGCACCTCCAGCTGGCTCCTGTATCCTTCCTCCTACCCAGGCTGTCTGCAGCCTAAGGGCAAGATTACATGGCTTTTTTTAAAAGCTGTACCTACACTAATGCAGCTGAGAAGGGTACAACCACACACTCCGGGTACGTCTACACTAAAGCAGTAAATCGAACTAACTTAATTTGAATTAGTTAATTCGAACTAAGCAAATTCGAACTAGTGCATCTAGACCTAAAAACTAATTTGAATGAGCATTTTGCTAATTCGAACTAGCATGTCCACATTGAGTGGACCCTGAACCGAAGTTAAGGCTGGCCAGAACCAGTGCTGGCAGAGCGTCAGGTTAGGACTTAGAGCGTGGAGCTGCTGCCTCAGGCTAGCCAAGGGCTGTGCTTAAAGGGACCCGACCCCCACCCTGGACAGACAGTTCTCAGGGTTCCCCACTTGCTTGTCTACCTCAATGAGGGACAGCAAAGCAGTCCTGTCTTGAAGTGCCCTGAGTGCCCTCACTTGGCACATCACAGCACTTGGACATCAGCCCGACTGCACTTGCCGCAGGCTGCCCTCCAGGGGGATCAATCGGGGGTCTGTCAGGATCCAGGAGGCCCCGCAGGAGAGCTTCCAGCCTGAGGAGCCTGCAGAGCCACCCCAGTCCTCCCCACTGGGGGCTCATGCACCATTCCTCCCTCACCTCCTTCCACTTACCCCTCCCTAGCCCCCCTTCCTGATGTAAAAAATAAAGGACACGTGTGTTCAAAAATAGAAACTCTCTTTATTGAACAAAACTCGGAGAGACTGGGAAAAGGAGGTGGGAGATGGGAAGAGAGAGCATGGGAGAGGGGAGGGGGAAACCTGGCAGGAGGGAGTTGGAAGGGTGAAGCCAGGGAAAGAAGGAGGAGGGGAAGTATAAAACTATAGTACGCCATATCTTCAGTACTGTGTACAGATGTGGTCTCCTCACCTCAAAAAAGATATTTTGGCCTTGGAAAGGGTTCAGAAAAGGGCAACTACAATGATTAGGGGTTTGGAACAGGTCCCAAGTGAACGGAGGCTAAAGAGACTGGGACTTTTCAGCTTAGAAAAGAGGAGACTGAGGGGGGGATATGTTAGAGGTCTATAAAAGTATGAGTGGTGTGGAGAGGGTGAATAAAGAAAAGTTCTTCATTAGTTCCCAAAATAGAAGGACTAGAGGACACAAAATGAAATGAATGGACAGCAGGTTTAAAATTAATAAGCAACAGTTCTTTTTCACACAGCACATAGTCAACCTGTGGAACTCCTTGCCACAGGAGGCTGTGAAGGCTAGAACTATAACAGAGTTTAAAGAGAAGTGAGATCAATTCATGGAGGTTGGGTCCATGGAGTGCTATTAGCCAGGGGGTAGGAACGGTGTCCCTGGCCTCTGTTTGTGGAAGGCTGGAGATGGATGGCACGAGACAAATCGCTTGGTCATTGTCTTTGGTCCATCCCCTCTGGGGTACCTGGTGTTGGCCGCTGTCTGCAGACAGGCTACTGGGATAGATTAACCTTTGGTCTGACCCAGTACGGCCGTTCTTATCTTCTTATGTTCTAAGCTCAGGGCTCAGGGTCGGGGGTCTCACTGGACCAACTTGATTTTCATGCAAACCTGCTCCTGGGTTCGCATGTGGCCTTTGGTGGCCAGGCTGGCAGCTATCCTGCCCGAGACGGCTGCATTCCTGTGCTTAGTGTGGAGGTCGTGGACATTGGAGGCCTCCCCCCAAACCTCGATGAGGTCCACGATCTCTGCACTAGACCAGATGGACGCCCGCCTCTTGCGGCCCTGGGCAGGCTCCTGGGAGCCGCCAGCCTGCTCCTAGCAAGAGGTGGAGGGCTGGGTGGCAGCGGGTGGCTGGCTCATCCTGTGCCAGGTGCAGGGTCTGCTGGCTGGGTGCTGGCAGGCTTGCACATGGCATGGGCACCGTAGCCAGACCGTGCCCCTTTAAGGGCTGGGGGTCCGGGAGGGGGGCAGACGAGTTTCCCTGGTGGTGCCCAGAGTGGCCACCAGGGCAAGCTGGGGAGGGCTAGCCTCACACTAGTTCGAATTAAGTGGCTACACAGCCCTTAATTCAAACTACTTAATTCGAACTAGGCGTTAGTCCTCGTACAATGAGGTTTACCTAGTTCGAATTAAGTGCTCTGCTAGTTTGAATTAAGTTCGAACTAGCGGTTTGTATGTGGAGACACTATGAAAGTTAATTCGAACTAACGGCTGTTAATTCGTACTAACGGCTGTTAGTTCGAATTAACTTTGTAGTGTAGACATACTCTCCCTCCCACACCACCGTAAATAGTCCCCTTGGGGGTCAATGTGTTGGAAGCACCCCTATCAGACCACACGTGACACCATGAGCTACATGCACGCAGCACGGGAGGGGGAGTTGACTTGCAGGCCAGCTGTTAGATCCCTTAGCACTAAGGAATCATAGAATCATAGAGCTGGATGAGACCTCAGGAGGTCATCAAGTCCAGCCCCTGCTCAAGGCAGGACCAATCCCAACTAAATCAACCCAGCCAGGGCTTTGTCAAGTCGAGACTTAAAACCTCTGGGTTGACTATTCCTGATCACTATCCCCTCTTCCAAGTGCTTCAAAATGAATTCCTTGAGGATCCCCTTCAGGATTTTTCCGGGAACTAAAGTAAGGCTGACTGGTCTGTAGTTCTCTGGATTGTCCATCTTCCCTTTTTTAAAGATAGACACTACATTTGCCTTTTTCCAATCATCCAGGATCTCTCCAGATATCTACGAGTTTTCAAAGATAATGGCCAAAGGCTCCGCAATGACATTTGCCAACTCCCTCAGTACCCTCGGATGCTTTAAATCCGAGCCCATGGATTTGTGTATGTTTAGCTTTTCTGAATAATTCCTAACATGTTCTTTCCCCACCAAGGGCTGCCCACCTCCTTCCTATATTGTGTTGCCTAGTGCATTTTTCTGGGAGCTGACCTTGTCCACGAAGACAGAGACAAAGAAAGCATTGAGTACTTCAGATTTTCCCGCTAGCTTACCTCCCTCATCCAGCAAGGGCCCCACACTCTCTCTGATCACCCTCTTATTGCTAACAAGCCTGTAGAAACCTTTCTTGTTATCCTTCACATCCCTTGCTCGCTGCAATTCCAATTGTGCTTTCGCCTTCCTGGTAACTCCCCTGCATTCTCGAGCAATATATTTATACTCCTCCCTAGTCATCTGTCCAAGTTTCCACTTCTTGAAAGCTTCCTTTTTGTGTTTAAGCTCACCAAGGATGTCCCCGGTAAGATAATCTGGTCACCTACCATACTTGCTTTTCTTGCTGTGCATTGGGATGGCTTCTTCCTGTGCCTTTAATAAGGCTTCTTTAAAATACTGCCAGCTCTCCTGGACTCCTTTCCCTTTCATGTTAGCATTCCAGGGGATCCTGCCCATCAGTTCTCTGAGGGCGTCAAAGTCTGCTCTTCTGAAGTCCATGGTGTGTATTTTGCTAATCTCCTTTCTTTCTTTGGTCAGGATCCTGAAATCTACCATCTCATGATCACTGATTCCTAGGTTGTCACTCACCTCTACTTCCCCTACTGGTTCCTCCTTGTTTGTGAGCAGCAGGTCAAGCTGCACATGGCCCCTGGTCAGTTCCTTCAGCACTTGTACCAAGAAGTTATCCCCAACATTCTCCAAGAATTTTCTGGATTGTCTGTGTACTGCTGTATTGGTCTCCCAACAGATGTCAGGGTGATTAAAGTCCCCCATGAGAACCAGGGCCTGTGATCTGGAAGCTTCTTTCATTTGTCCAAAGAAAGCCTCATCTACCTTGTCCAGGGCTGGACCGAGCCATTCTGGCGCCCCGGGCAGACATGTTAATTGTGCCCCGGTTTTGGAGAGGGCGCATGTGCGGCTCCGCCCCCGCCCGGTGCATGGGGGGGGCATGCAGAGCTGGCAGCAGCAGGGCGCACGTGCCCGGCCCAGCCCAGCCCAGCTACCACCGCTGGCACACCGCCCGGGGCTGCCCAGGGCGGGCTGAGCCTGACCATGCAGGGCCCCGCGGGAAGGGTGCTTCTGGCCAGCACTGCAAGAGTTAACACAGCCTCCGCCCTGGGTGGCCACTGCGGGGTGGCTGCTGGAAGCTGCTGCAGCCCGCAAACTGGGAGCGCGGTGCCTGATGGCAGCTGTAAGGGGCTCTGTGCGCCCCTTACAGCTGCCATCAGGCGCACCCCATAGGTTGGCACCCCGGGCAGCTGCCTGGCTAGCCCATGCCTTAATCCAGCCCTGATCTTGTCCACCTGATCCAGTGGACTATAGCAGACCCCAGCCACAATATCACCCCTTTTTCTTCCACCTCTAAACTTAACCCATAGATTCTCAACAGGCTTTTCTCCCTCTATATACTGGAGCACTGAGCAATCATAGTGCTCTCTTACATAAAGTCCAACTCATCCTTCTTTTCTCCCCTGCCTGTTCTTTCTGAACAGTTTATACCCTTCCATGACAGTGCTCCAGTCATGCGAGTCATCCCACCAAGTCTCCGTTATTCCATTCAAACCATAGTTCTTTGACTGGACCAGGGCTTCTAATTCTTCCTGTTTGTTTCCCAGGCTTCTAGCATTTGTGTATAAATACCTTAGATAACCTGTTGATCACCTTACCTTGTCCATCCAAATCAGGGGTCCTCCTTTGTTGCTCGTTCCTCCTTGTGATTCTTCCCAGTGTCCAACTTCCTCACTTACGTCACCCTACTAGTTCCTCCCTGTTTGAATGTTCACCCCTCCCACCCAGCTCTTTCCAAGGCATGTACTGGGAGGGAAAGGGGAGGCTGGGCGGGAAAATTCAGGATGTGGTGAAGCAGAGAGGTGTAATACGACTCTGGGAATGAGCAGCACATTCTAATTCTTCTTTCCCCAGCCAGCAAAGGAAAAACAAATGGGAACACTTGGCATTAGAACAGTGCCTTTGGCTGGGGATCTAAAGCCATTTGCCCTCCCAAGTTCCCTGGAGATGGTAAAGAGAGACAGGGAGAAGAGGAAGATGGGAAGCAAGAGGGGAAGAGGAGGGAGAGGAGGGAGAGAAGAGGGAAGGATAGAAGTAAGAGAGGTATTTTACCTCTTTTTTCCTATTCTGCCTTCCCGCTCTTCCCACCCCCTTCCTACATTATAGGCTGTCTGCTGCCTCCTTGTGGCCATTTTAAGGATTGTGATTCCAGACTGCTACTTCAGAAAACGTGCCTATGTGTCTGTGCAGGTGTTTGTGCACACACACATTTGTGTGTGTCTGAAGCTCTCTTTAAATCAACAATCCTTCAGTGCTACCTAGGGGGTGCTATGGCTTCTCCAGAGTGTCCTGTAGACAAAGAAGTTGGGGTCAGTGATCTCTACTCCATAATAAACTTATTTGGAATGGTACTCTTAGTAGGATAAGCCCCTCTCAGCTTGGAGCCACAGGTGCTGAGTTCAAGGTACCTCCCCATGATTTGTGGGTATGAGAGACAAGGTGGAGCAAGTGAGAGACAGCTTCTCAGGTACACAGAGCTCTCCTTCAGGTCTGAGAAATGTACTCAGACAGTCACAACTAAACACAAGATCGGTACAGCACAGTGCCTGGCTTTATTATTGGGAGATAGGTAGTCTCTGAACCCTGTTTTATAGCTAGAGAGAGAGGGCTATGGGCTAGCTAGTGCTACTTGGATACTCTGTGTCACCTGTCTGGGAGCATGTGAACCACTTGCGCACACTACCATGACCAGGGACAACTAATGGTGAGCCTGAGGCTGGCCCCATGGGCAGGATTGGGGGTGATACATACAGCCATGCTGGAGGAGCTGCCTGGGATTGGGCACTGACTCTAGCAAGCAGTAGCCTGACATGTTGCCACTTTTCCCCCTGCAGGTCCTGGTAGAGCCCTGCACACATCCACTTTATAGCCTTGATTATCTGCTTCTGCCGACAGAAATTGTGTATCCACCCAGGGCTCTAAAACTAGGTGCGAGTGGGATTTGCTTCTCTTTCCACTACAGATGTTCGTGTAGCTCTGATTTGCTCCCTGTCTGTTCCTTCTCCTCCAAGTGCCACAAACACCTCTACAGCCTGTGTTCTCCAAGAGAAACATATGTACTTCTTAAAAAGAACCTGAATACAACACCCTGCTAGAACAAAACACAATACACACAATTCTTTCCCTGCAGCGAGGATGAAAAAGAGAATGAGCCATGCATTGTCTCTTTCCACTCTTGGCTTGGAGAGTATTATTTTGTTTTAAAAAACATTCAGAAACCCTTCCCCAATAATTAAATCTGGCTTTGTAATTAAAGAATCTTGCTTTGACCTCTGAAGAACTATTAATTTAAATAATAAACAAACACAGCTGGATAAAACACTGAGGTTCTTAGAGTCTTCTCACAGCACTGGGTAAATGTAAATGACCATTGACTAAATTCATGCCATGCCATTTAATGCACCACTGGAAGGCATTCAGATTTGTTTTTAAATTCAACATATGTTAAAAATGTACATACTACACCGGTTCAGAAAAGAGTGTCTGTACATCTGGGTAGGGTGCTTAAATTATTCACAACTACAAAGTTTGTTCTAAAAGTCAAAGATACGTGAAGCACAAAATCAGTAATAACCCAGATTCAGAGGAATAAATTAAACAATACAGTTTGTGTATCAGCATACAAGTACTCAGGTACACCACTCATGAAAAGTTACATAATGGGCTAGTTGTGGAAAGCAAATATATCCATGAGTAAAGGTTACCCCTCCCTGATTGAGAATGTAGGGCAGGTTGTCTCTTAGAAAATACAGTCCATCAGGAAAATATTTGAGTTACTTTCCCAGCTATCAACTTAAAAAACAACAAATGGTCTGGTAGCACTTTATAGACTAACAAAACATGTAGATGGTATCATGAGCTTTTGTGGGCACAGCCCACTTCTTCATATGACCAGAGTTATGAGTTTAGGATGTGCAGCCTCAAAATAAATAGGGAAAAGAGGGGGCGGGGGGAGGAAAAAGGGAAGGAGGTGGGAAACAAGGAGCAGAGGGCATGAAAATATCAAAGGCTATGTCTAGACTGCAAGCCTCTTTCGAAAGAGCGTCTAGACTGCAACCAGTACTTTTGAAACAGCAAGCCACTTTTTCGGAAGAAAGCACCCAGTCAGTCTGGATGCTCTCTTTCAAAAAAGCACAGTTTGCATTACATAGTGCCTTTTTTTGAAAGAGCACTTTCAAAAAAAGGAGTTCTTCCTCATAAAACAAGGTTTTCTGCAGTTAAAAAAACTGCCGCGTTCTTTCAATTTACTTTTGAAAGAATGTGGTGGCAGTCTAGATGCAGGGGAAGTTTTTTCAACAAAAGGCCACTTTTTTTTGAAAAAACCCTGTAGACTAGACACACCCAAAGGGAAAAACAAGTAGGCAGAGCTGGTGGTTTCCGACCCCTTCTCTTTTTCCTTCCCCCCACACCCCGCCTTCCTCCTCCCCTATTTATTTTGGGTCTGCACATCCTAAACTCATAACTCCAGTCATCTGAAGAAGCGGGCTGTGCCTACGAAAGCTCATGATCCCATCTACATGTTTTGTTAGTCTTTAAGGTGCTACCAGACCATTTGTTGTTTTTTAAGCTTATCCTGTGCAGACTAACTTGGCTACCCCCTGAAGCGTTCCCGACTGTGTTTCTCATTGGCACTCCAGTTCATCCCTCCCAATATATCCAATGTCCAGTGATGTGTTTCAGGTGGTGTTTCCCACCACTACCTACTATAATGAAGTTGTTATAAGAATGCTAGAATAAAACAGACTTGATGTCTTTTCTCTTTCCTTTTCTTTTTTCTCATTCCTCAGAGGTGAGCTTCACTAGCTACATCAAGTACTAAAGTACATCCTCCTCCCTCTGGCTCTGGTTCTTTTCTCTTATCTTTCTGTCTCTCCCCAGCCAACCATCTAAATATTGTAAACAAAGGCAGGTAAATCTCCTTCTTCCTTCAGTCCCAGACATTCACCTGCTGATTCCATTCCACAGTCTTTACCATCCGCCCTGTCTTCTTCCCTCAGTCCCAGACATCCACCTGCTGATTTCTTTACCTCAGGCTTTACCATCCGCCCTGCCTCCATTCAGATGGAGAGCAAACCAGAACCAAAGAAGCCCCAGGCTCTCACACTTGCTAATCACCCATGAATGCCTGGGTGGGAGCCAGCCCCAGGGGAAGGGAGAGTGAGTGTGGGGGCTGAGCTATAGGGGGAACCCTGCTCCAGTCCAGAAGAGCCCCACAAAATCAGACAACATTCTCAGCAGGGATCAGCTTGGGGTTTCCAATACCAGAGTGGCACCGGAAGGACAAATTGACTCACCTAAAAAGCATGTGCCAAGTGCATGGGTTTGGCTTCTGTGCTGTATTGCACATCTGTGGGCACAACATTACCTGCAGACTCCATGCCCACTCCAACAGGAGTGCAAACCATTCACTTAGCACATACTTCTCCTTTGTTCTTTTCTGATCTGCGCTGGTCACAACAGGATAAATAGGATCTATGTAGGTCAGTACTTGGACGAGAGATATAGGGAAAATATGGGTGTTGCAGTGTGGATGACTCCTTAGAGTGCATCTATACTGCACCTGGAGCTTGAAATAAGCTATGCAATTTGAACTATTGTGTAGCTTATTTTCAGTCCATTTTGAAATAACCCAGTATTACGAAACGTCCCTTACTCCTTGTCGAATGAGGTTTACAGGGACATCGGAGTAGCGAGCCTGTTATATTTCAAAACAACAGGCTTACTGGTATCCTGAAATAGCTCCTCAGTGTACATGTAGCCTTAAGGAGCAAGTTCCTCTGAAACAGTACTGAGACCATGCCCTGCTTCAGTAGGGGGCATTCTTCCCTGAACAACCACTAACCCAAATGGCCCAGTGTGGATGTAGAGTTCATTGTACCATCTTTTGAATGAGATACAAAAGAGGCTCTGGCTACCTGAGGTCTTGAGAGATCACCTAGCATTTTTCGAAAGAATCGGAATGTGCAGGTATTTCAACAGGACATAAGTATAAGCTATTCTTTATCCTCAGCCCTTAATTGTTTGCCTAGTGTTTCTCTGTGCTGTTAAACCATTACAGAAAGGGGGCTGGTGAGATAATAATTCTGAACCCAATGTGTAGAGCATCTTGGATCTGCAGAGCGTAAGTCACAACACTCCCCCCACCCCGTGACGTGAGGGTGACCATGCCCAGCACCGTCAGAGCCGCTGTGCTTGCACAGAGGCCATGGTCAGGATGTCTGGCTCTTCCCTGGCCTGGGAGCTGCCCCAAGACCGCACCCATGCCCCTGTGCCGTGTATAGTGCGGCGAGGTGGGGAGGAGATGTCCCCTGCCTCTGTGTAGATGTCCCCTGCTGGGTCCCGCCCCGGGGTCAGGAGCATGTCAGGTCTCTTCACACATTCATGTGTCTATTGGGTCATGCCCCCTGGGTGTCACGCAGCTGGAGCCACCAGCCCAAGGGTGGCATGGCATGTGCTCGCACGTGCACAGGTGGCTGCGTGCTCCGTGGGAGGCATGGCCCACATGCGCGGTCCCTGGTCTCCCTACCTGCCACCTACCCAGGCAGGGGACAGTGCTGGCACTTACCCGGTATGGCCTCTCTGGACGACCCTGCCAACTCTGGTGCCGGAACAGCTGGTGGTGGCCCCTCCAGTGCGCACAGGTCAGGGCCCTCCGGTCCTGGCTTGCTGCCTCCCGGGCTGGCATGGACCGCCCCGCCCCCCAGGAGTTGGTCGAGGGCGGGAAAGTAGGGGCAGGGGGCAGCCCCTGCTGCAGCGCCACCCCTGGTGGCCCTGGCATATGCCTGCTGCAGCTCTTTGACTTTCAGGCGCACCTGCTCCTGGGTGCACCTGTGTCCTGTTCGGGAAGTGCGCGGGCTGCTCCCCTCCCACAGCTCTGTTGTGTGCTGTGGGAGGGGGCACCGGCACCGGAGGGGTGAGTCGAGCACAGGGGTTTCCCTGCACCGTGGGCTCGGGGGTCGGCCCCGGGGTTTGGCCTGGGGCAGGCACCCACAGGGGTTTGGCTGCACTGCAGGAGGGGAGGGGGTTGGCCGTGCCATGGGAGGGGGGGTTGGCCCCAGGGCAGGTACGCAAGGGGTTTCCCTGCGCCGCGGGGGCAGGAGGGGAGTCGGGGCCAGAGGAGGCATGTGCTGGTTTCCCTCTGGGGCGGGGGGGGGGAGGGGGAGAATTCTGGGAGGAGGCAGATGCAGGGGACTCTCTGCTGTCACTGGCACCCCGCCCCCTGTCCCCACTTCCTGCTCCCCACTCCCCAGACCTCACTCCCCTGTCCCCAGCTACAGAACTCTGTCCCAATTCCTGTCCCCACTCCCCAAACTCTGTCCCCATTCCCATCCCCAGCTACAGAATTCTGTCCCCACTCCTCTGTCCCCAGCTACAGAACTCTGTCCCCATTCCTGTCCCTACTCCCTGAACTCTGTCCCCACTGGCACTCTGCCCCCAGCCGCAGAACTCTGTCCCCACAAAATGTGTAATTATAAATGCTTCATTGTAGATTTAACTAGCATGAATAAAAAACAGACCATTTATTTCATAACTATAAACACGTGATTTTAATTGTATGTATCACATAATTTAAAAATAAACTGTTTATCAGAGTGTGTAAGTAAGGGCTGGGAATAGCAAGTGATGGACAGGAGGAGAATAGAGAGGGCAGGGCTTCAAGGAAGGGGCGGGGCTTCGAGGAAGGGGTGGGCCAGTAGATCTTCGCTTGTTCTGAGATTTAAAAAGTGATCTTGGGTGTAAAAAGGTGGTAGACCACTGCTCCAGCTAGTTCAAATTAAGTGGCTACACAGCACTTAATTCGAACTACTTAATTCGAATTAGGCGTTACTCCTCATAGAAGGAGGCTTACCAAGTTCGAATTAAGAGCTCTGCTATTTCGAATTAAATTCGAAATAGCAGTTTGCATGTATAGCAGCTATTAAAGTTAATTTGAACTAACGGCTGTTAGTTCGAATTAACTTTGTAGTGTAGACATACCCGAATAAACTGGTCATGTGGGCAATAATACTGGGCAATTACAGCAATATAACTCCAATTCTTCAGGCCTCAGTGGAGCATGTCTGGGGTAAACTGGGCAGTGTTCCCAACTATGGCAGGAGATTGGGAAATGGATCATATATGTCCTGGGTTTAGGGGGAGCCCTTCTTGGACTTTGTCTGCGCTAGGAAATTTAGGACCCATGGGTGCAGCTCTGCTCAGGATGCAAGTAATGAAAACTGTAGCATAAGTGCAGCTCAGGCATTCTTACCATATATCATGTAACCCAGATTAGAGAAGGTCTAGCTGATCTGATGATAAAATCACAGAAGCTGGTCTAGAAGCGTGTTCCCACAGTTGTAACTCTAGGAGCTAACACTGATGCAATAGAAAAGGTGGGGAAAATTCAGGAAATCCACAGTGTACCCAAGGACCTCCAGGTTATATCTTGCCCCTCTGCCCACAGTTGGTGTAAGACCGTCCTGACATTTCATTCTACAGAACTTTGTTCAGTCCTAGTTCCAAATAACACTATGTCCATGCCTTCCTTTGGGCTCGATATTCCAGTCTATCCAGTCTATTAGGAAATGTGGAATTAAACCACTTTGTCAGTGTGGATGATAATGAAAGAACAGACCCCGCAAACTCTTGACCCTGGGGTTTGTCCATTTGCTTTCCTGCCTGCATATTTTCACACTCATTACCTGCCAGTGACAGCTTAGGCCTGAGACTGCATCTCCACTGTTAACAAAGGGCTACAATTATCCTGTAATTCTCAGGTGATCAGAAGCCTATGTTAATAGAGGGAGAGAGCTTTGTCCTTTCTCTGACCTGCTTCCCCAAGGAGTCAGAGAAAGGAAAATAAGATTATAAAAAGAATGACAGGCTAATTTTTATGTGTCCTCTGAAGAAGTGGGTTGTGTCCATGAAAGCTCATGACATCATCTACATGTTTTGTTAGTCTTTAAGGTGCTACCAGACTATTTGTTGTTTTTTAAGTTTTTCCTGTTACAGACTAACTCAGCTACCCCTCTGAGGCTAACTTTTTGTTACTCTTTCAAGCCTGTCTTCCATCCACAAACTCTTTGCTGCTCATCTTGGGATATTTTAGCCAGGGGGTGGGAGGTGGATTAAGAAGAATCGAGCACTGGGGAATCTTGGGTTACCACTGAGTACAGTTATGTGACGGGAGCCCGGCACTGGAATATCAGGGAACTGCAGGGCAGGACTGAGGGGCACTGACGGGGCTGTGAGGGGATCCCAGGGCTGGAATAGCAGGGGGCTGCAGGGCAGGGCTGAGGGGCACTGGCAGGTTTGTGAGGGGAGCCCAGAGCTGGGATAGCAGGAGGCTACAGGGCAGGATGGAGGGGAGCCCAGGGCCGGAATAGTGGGAGGCCAGGCTGCAAAGTAGGGTTGAGATTTTTTTTTTAATTTAAATTTAAGAAGTTCCAACCTTGATTGTATGGTTTGCTCTCCACAGCCTAGGAAATGCTTGTCTTGTCTTTTCATTTGTATTTGGTTTAATTTTACATTATTTTGTGCCTCATTTTGTACCTCTTTTTTATGCTTGCCCAGAAGCACAATAAGTACATGGATAAAGTCCATGTTCTGAGGAGCCTGTCAGACACTCCTCACTCAGGCCAAACTCCCATTTTGGGGCTCTCCACGGCTCTGGCTGGCTTGAGTTCGCTGACCCCCAAACTATAATATTCTCTGCCCGCAGCTCAGCAAGGTGGGGCATTCCTTTCTATCTATGGAAAAATCAAACAAAACCAAAGGAATGACTTCTGCTCTGACTGACAGGGTGCAGTTCACACTCCAGGCAAAGTCCTAGGAGCAACAACAATAGTAGCTCATAACTGAATTTAGGAGCAGTGTAGAAAAGGGGCTATTTTTTATCTGTGATACATGTTAGAAAAACACAGCCCTCTGTGCTAGAGTCAGACAACTGCTTCAGGCTCGTACGTAAGGGGGCTGCAAAGGGTCTGAAAGCACCCCCATGGTACCCCAAGTAGACATGCTCTGGCCAACCAGGGGAAGGAATGAGCAGGGCGTTGCCCAATCCTCCCTCCCCCGTGCTCCGGCTGGCCAGGGAAGGCTGGGGCTTTTTCTCCCACTTGCTTGGGGAACCATGGGGGTGCATTTACACCCTTGCAGCCCACATTTACAAAAAAAGTGCCCCCTCCCCTGGAAATTTGTACATACAGGCCTGGCTTTGTATGGTGTCTCTGTATCAGTGGTTCTCAAAGTGTGGTCTGTGGACCACTAGTGATCTGCAGCCACCTCCCAGGTGGTCGTCCCCCCTGCTTCCCCACACAGCGGTTGAGACCGTGCTGCTGCTGGAGCCTCAAGTTTGATCTGCCTCTCTCTGCGAGCTGGGTCTGGGCTTTCTTCACCTCCCCGCTCCACGTACCTCTGAGCCAGAAGCTGAAACTGTTGCTGCAGTCTTGCAGCTACACAGGCCACAAGGCTCTAGCACCAGCTCTGGCTTGCTGCTCGGAGGGCACACGAGGCTGGGGAGATGGAGGGGGCAGGGCGGCTTGGCAAGCAGAGTGGGCAGCAGCATGGAGCCAGGTGCGGGGCCCCACGCTGAGATGCTGCAGATGGCTGAGGAGGCAACTTTGAGCTGGCGGCCAAGAGCTACGGCTCGCAACTGGACAAGCTAACGCAGTCTGAGCAGGGAGTGCGGAAGCAGCAGGCCACCACTGGCCATGCTCCCCATGGTACTTCCAACATTGAAACGTAGCATGAGGGGCAGAGCTCTTGCTACATTTCAAAGGAGAAGGTGCCCTTATCAACTAATCAAATAGTCAATGCAAATTATATTGATTAATCTAAATGTAACATTCTTACCCCTGCCATAAATAAAGGAAACATTGAAGCCTTTCGTGTTGGACATAAATTAATATTTTACTTTATTTAAATTATTTAAAGTGAAGTGTGATGAACTAAGAGAACTTTAAAATGCTTAATTTGTTTAATAATTTAAATTAAACTGTTCCTCCTAGCTGCAGCACTAGCAAAATGGCTTGGGCATAATTATGTAATTAATGGTAAGTTTCCATTAGCAACTGGTGATCCGTGGAAAGATTTTCATTGAGCCAGGTGGTCCATGGGTCAAAAAGTTTGAGAACCACTGCTCTATGCTATAAAGTCCCTGTTACAAGATGGTACCATCTTCCTGAGAGAACATAGGTCAGTCTTTGTTCCTGGGCATATTGCAACTTAAGACCATATCTACACTCTGAGACAAGGTTGAATTTATTAACGTCAACTTTTTAGCTCCCTATTTTGTAAGGATTATCCAGGGGCAAGAGGGAGTGAGGGATGGAGTGGCACTTGGAGCCCGGTCCTTGGCCAACCCTGCGCTGATGTGGGGGCGGGGGGCATCCTGACAAGGGGAGGGGTGGATTGGGGGACGGGAGGGTTCTCCTCCCAAGCGCTTAGGTAACCTGTCTAACTCCCTGGTTTCTGTCTGTCTATTTGTCTCTTGCTGCAGGTGGTGAGGGCCATCAATGTGGAGCTGCTGAAGAAACTCGACTGTCTCAGGGACCTGGACAACATCGTCACCGGGTTTGCCACCCTTGGATTCCCAAACTGCAGAGGAGCCCTCGATGGGACACACATCCCAATCCACACACCGCCCCACTGAGCAGCCCAATTTATAAACAGGAAGGGCTACTATTCCATGGTGTTGCAGGCCCTGACCGACCACCGGAGACATTTTATGGACATTTGTGTCGGGTGGCTGGGGCGGGCACATGATGCCTGCATATTCCACAACTCCTACCTGTACCACAAGTTGCAGGCAGGAACATTTTTCCCTATATGGCACCTCACGCTCAGGGACGTGCAGATGCCAGTGTGCATAGTGGCTGACGCGGCCTACCCCTGATGTCATGGCTTATGAAGCCCTACACCAGCCACCTGGATGTGAGCAAAGAGCTTTTCAACATGCATCTTGGCCAGGCTCACATCCAGGAGGAATGCGCTTTCAGCCATCTGAAAGGGAGGTTCCGTTGCCTCCTCGCACACCTGGAGATGGGCAAATGCCACATCCTGGAGGTGGTGGCTGCATGTTGCACCCTCCATAACCTGGTGGAGAGGAAAGGGGAGGCCTCCCTGCTCGGGTGGGGGACAGGTGCTGATGGCCATTTGAGCAGCCCTGGACGGCTGCCATCCGCCAGGCTCACTAGTCTGGTGGCCAAATCCAAGAGGCTCTGAGGGAGAGATTCTCAGGAGCCCACTGACCCTCCTCAGGGCCTCCCCCATGGGCGTTTGGCCTGGCCCACCCCTACCTGTTCCTCCACTACCCTCACCCTCTTCCCATAAAGAATACCTACACACCCGGTTTTCTTTGTACACACACACTGATTTTTATTAGAAACACTAGCAGTACAGAAAATGTGCTAACCGTGTATAAACCACCTTTTTCTTGTTACTGTTCAACTGTTTATAAACAAAGTAAATCTGTCACTCAAAAATAAAGATTTTGTTATATAACTGAAATGTCCTTTAACTGGGGTGGTAGGGGATTGAAAACATGGAGGAGGGAGGAGAGGATGAAAACCTGGAGTGGGGAGGGGGCTCAAGTAGGCCTCTGCTTCCCTGATCGCAGGGTCCTGCCACCTTCCTGCATCCTGGCACCGCCACGGCCTTGGGCTCGGGTGGAGCAAGAGCCAGTCCTGGCCTGGGCAGGATGCGGTGGGGGGGGGCAGTTGTTGGGCCTGTGAGGGCTCAGGAGTAGGAGGGGCTGGGGGGGAAGGGAGGGCTGGGGGAGATGGGGCCTGGCTTGTAGGAGAAGTGGTGCCTGTGACAGGGGCAGGCAAGGCTAGGGCCTCCTGCATAGTGGCACAGATCGAACTGCGCTGATGGACCAGCTCATCCAGCAGCCTGTTGAGCCACTCGGCCTCTGCCTCCATCCTCTGCTGAAGGGTTCTGTTGAGGTCCTGCAGGGATACTACATGCTCCTTCAGCAGGTCCGTGTAGACCCTCCAGTGCCTGCGGGTGCCATGGGTCAGGGATGGTAGTGGGGTGGGTGTGGTGCTTCCCTGTTGGGGAGAGGGTCCAGCTGTGGAGGAAAAGAGGAGACAATCACTGTCTGTGTGCACCCCTGCTGTCCCCGAGGGCATGCCGTGGCTTTCAGGGGCTCTCCTTTGGACAGGAGACTCAGGGGTGTTACATGTGACACCACATGTGAGTTGGGCAGTGGCCTGACAGCATCAGAGGGGCCCCACAGTGGCAATGGGACTAGATGACTCCCCGCACTGCCAACCCGCCGTGTGTGGTGACCTCTCAAAGCACTCACCTGGTGATTCCTCCCCGATATCCATGGATGCCTGGGAGGCCTCTGGGGTCTGAAGACCGGCTCCTGGGAGAGGGTCCCTGCTGCCTCCTCTTCCTCCTCCTCCGGGTGCTGCTCTCCTGCATCTCCTGCCTGGTTGTCCTCCCTCAGGGGTCGGTCCACGATGCAGTGGGGTAACCCGGACTCCACCACACTCAGTGGAGTCTGGGCTTCCCCACCGCCCAGGATCTGCTCCAACTCCTGGTAGTAAGGGTAGCTCTGTGGGGCTGCCCCGGAGCGGGAGCTCTGGTCTCGGGCCTTGGCATATCCCTGCCGCAGCTCTTTCACCTTGGCCCTCACTGGTGCCATGGTGCGGGGGTGATGCCCTTTCTTGGCCAGTCCCTGGGCCATGCACCCATATATGTCTGCATTCCTGCAGTGCGACTGCAGGGCCTCTTCCTGGGACCAGAGCTCCAGGAGGTTTTGAATTTCTGGGCCAGACCAGGATGGTGCCTGCCTTTTGGTGCCCCTGGGTGGGTTCTCCTCACTGTCCTGGGGGCCCTTGAGGCTGGGACATGGCTAGCACGGCTGGCTCGGATGCTCTGGCTGGCTTCCTGACAGCAATGCCTGTGTGGGTGCAACAAAATACAGGACTATGTAGCACTTTAAAGACTAACAAGATGGTTTATTAGGTGATGAGCTTTAGTGGGCCAGACCCACTTCCTCAGATCAAATAGTGTCTGGGTGCCTGTGCCTTTAAGAGGCTGTGGCCAGGAACCACATAAGTGCTCAACATGTAAAAGCTGGACTGTCTACCAGGGCTTCTTCCTGGAGGCCTTTTTTTCCCGAAAGAACTGGCTCCCTGTGTCCACACACACCTTTTTTCGACAGATCTCTGTTGAAAAAGGCATTATTTCTCGTAAAACGAGGTTTACCACTGTCGACAAAACCGCTGCGTTCTTTTGATTTACTGTCAACAGAATGCAGCAGCAGTCTAGACACAGGAACAGTTTTTTTGAAAATAGGCCACTTTTTAAAAAAAACCCTGTAGTCTAGATACACCCTGGGATAAAGCTAGGACACAGACTCAAGGCATGTGGATACTGGAGCAGAGCTAGATCCTATTTAACATTAGGGATGTAAAATCCCATTTAATTGGTTAATCAGTTAAATGTGATGTTTAACAAATTAATCGATTAAAGGGAAGCGGACAGGGGGCCACTCCAGCCTGGCTGGGCTGAAGCAGCCTCTCCGCCAGTCCCCTACCACTCTCCCCACCCCCCGCCTGCCACAGATGGGCTGGAGCAGCCAGTTTCAGCTCTCATTAGTTATAGAGATGTAGCCATGTTAGTCTAGCCAGAACCAGTAAGCATCACATTCCTAATTTACACAGCTCCTAACTGTGACCTGGGTATATTTATAATGTATACGCAGCCCCTTGACTTGGATATAATAATAATATAATACTGTGAATTAAAGCTGCAGAGCTATTTAATTGTATGCATGAGTAAGAGAGAGTCCAACTCCAGGTCTGAAATTTTAAGCTTACACCTATCTCTAGTGATGGATCTGGGCCCAAATGATGTCCTGAAAACACCATGGAACCAAAATAAAAACATATTTAAGATGCTTTTAGAAAGGGAGGCCAGATGGACTCCAAATGGATTTCCACAGTTGGAGGGAGAGATTTCCACTAGAGCTGGGTGATTTTGTCATGCAAATAATTTTTTCACTAAAAAAAATGCAGATTCAGGGGAACTGAAACTATTTATGGATTCAGATAGACTTCAGCAAATACTTTTGGCTGTTTTTAAGTTTTGGGGGTTTTGTATGTAGAATTTTTTTTGAAAAGATTAAGTCACTCATTTCAGCATTTCCAGAAGGAAATGTTTTGACTTTTCATTTCACAAATACCTTTTGCTTTGGCATTTCCCTCAATTTTTATAATATAATATAATATAATATAATATAATATAATATAATATAATATAATATAATATAATATAATATAATAAATAAAGTCATTAACAATATTTTTTAAATCTTGAAAGTGAGGGGAAAAACCTTTCATTTTAGGGCAACCCTAAATAAAATGTTCAGCTTTTATTTCATTGAGCAATTAAATAAACATTGTTTTGGTTTGAGCTGAAACTTTTGACTTCTAATTTTTCAAGTCAGTTGCCACACTAAAAAATTGGTTATTCATCCAGTGCTAATTTTCACTTACCGGGGCCTACCACTGGCAAGGTGCAATCCCCTGCTTAGGAACTTCAAACAGTGGGTGATGGCTTAAGGTTGTCTGCCCTTGAAATTTTACAGTTGCGTAGCACTTCTGTGTAGACGCTCTTGGGTTAATCTACCTCCCTCAGAGGTGATCCTTCCTCCACCCCTGCCGTCTCACCACCATGGCTTCTAGGTGTATGTGTGGTGCCTTTTCAAGCCAATGGGTATAACTCAAGGTGGCTTGTCAATGACCCATCATCCCCCTATTTCTACCACTGCTCAAAACCTCGCTCTGCTCCGAGCAATGGCAGTGGGAACTGTTTGCCCCAGGCTGAATTTAACACTTTGTTTCTTTTCTAAATCTCATTAGAAAACAAATCTTTCTCCTTTCTCTCTACCACACTTAGCTTGTGTCTAGACTACAGGGTTTTTTCCAAAAAGTGGGCTTTTAAAAAAAAAAAACTTCCCGAGTCTAGACTACCACTGCATTCTTTCTAAATTAAATTGAAAGAATGTGGCAGTGTTTTTGACCGCAGTAAACCTCATTTTACAAGGAAGAACACCTTCCAAAAAAAAGGTGTTCTTTCAAAAAAAGGCGTTCTTGAATGCAAACTGTGCTTTTTAGAAAGAGTGCATCCAGACTGCCTGGGTGCTCTCTTTTGAAAAAGCGGCTTGCTTTTTTGAAAGAAGTGGTTGCAGTCTAAATGCTCGCTTTCGAAAGAGTCTTATAGTCTAGACGTGGCCTTGGAGATGTGCCAGTGAAAAGCAATGTGCAGAGGTAGGGATTATTATTATAATAGCATGAAAATTAACATTTGGGTAGTGTACTTTTCAAAGATATACATGCATGTGACTGTAACAACAGGGGTCCATTCATGTCTAATTTTTATTGACACCATAGATCAGTTTTGTCAATTAAAATAATAATGATAATAAATAATATTTTCTTTGTTTATTAATTAAACCCTGAGAACCCAACCCTGAATAAACATGACATCAGATTTTCCTGGTGCTATCCACATACATACCCTAAAAGTTAAGCGTTTGTATAATTCTTTGCAGGGCCTTATTTTTTAAGAAAGCCCATGCTATGATAATGTTGCAATACACAGTGCTTATGCTGGAGCTGTGCGAGGCAGTAGTTTTGCCACTGATATTAAGCAAAGTTAAGATCAACTCCCACTGATCGTTTTATTTATTTAAATTAGGAATGTGAAGAATGCCTGATGGGGAATTGATCGGGCATGGTGACCCAGCCACTGGTTTGTGCTGTTTCTATATTTCATGCATCCCTTTAGCCCGGTTAGGTTTCCCCTGGATGCCTAGGACACAGCCCGGCCACCCACGTTCCCAACAAGTCCTCCCTCCCCATTAATTAAGAGCTCGTCCAAATGGGCTAGTTCTGCGGCCAGCACAGCAAACGCTCCCGCCGCCTGTTTACATGACGTGTGAAGTCTCCGCAGCCATTGCGACACGGCTAGCGCCCAGCTGCGGGAAGCCGCCTCTGCAAGCGCCCCTTGGGGTGGAGGATTCGAACATGCCTCCCAGCGGCCTTCGTTTGCAAGTGAATGGGCTGCCGCGCTACCCTGGCTCAAATTCGCACGGGCTCGCGCTGGGGGTTTCTGCATGTGTGTCTGGTGCCAGGAGGGATTCCCTCCCCCCTACCTTTGCATTCTTTCGGGAGGGGGTGTCTCGTGCCTGCTGTGCCTCGTTCCCCCTCTGCCTGAGTCCACTGGCGGGCGAGGCTATTGCCTTTCTCTAGATTGTTTTGCAGGGAGAAGGGCTACTATGGAAAAAATTCCATGAACCCAGACATTTGGGGCCTGATCCTGCCCCCCCCCTTGCTCCGAAGTCAAAGACAATTTGGCAAAGTTTGTTGACTTCCATGGCTCAGGATCAGGCACCTCACGCCTGCGGTTCTTCTGCATCAACTTACTGTTTCCTGTACCTGTTTTCCAGGTGTGCCTTTCCTTTCAGAGCCAGCCTCTGGACTCTCCTCCCCCTCCGAGTTCCAAGTGGATGTGCTGCGGAGAAACTCCTCCAGGCTGCTCCCCCATCTGATTTGTACAGCGCTGAATGCACAGATGGCGGAAGAGGCACTGTCTCCCCCTATTTATTTTTCATTTTTGTAAAGGAATGCCTCCTCCCGCCCCAAAATAAAATCAAGAGTCTTAAAGTCGAAAGCTAAGCCCCCGTCTCCCGAAATAAGCTTTATTTGACGCTTGTGTGAGGAATGCACTTCTGTGCGCTCTTCCAAGGCTTTTGGAAAATGTGTCTTTTTAAGAGGTTTCTGTTGTTGAGCTCAGGTGGAGGAGGGGAGAGAAAGGGAAGAAAGAGAGGCCATAGTAAACAAATGCTTTCGAGAGAAAAAATTAGGGAAGAGTTTTAAAAGGGAAAGAAAAAGGAAGAGAGAAACGTCAGGCACCAGGAGTAAGAAGTATCTACAGGTGCTGCCTCCCTATAAATCCAGTTCTGGGGATTTTGATAATACCCAAACAAATAGCATCAAATGAGCAAACCTGCTCTGCTTTCAACTCATCTCCCCACAATTCAAATACTTAAATTAACTGCTACGGAGGAGGAAAGCCCTAAACTATTGTTGTATTTATTTTCAGGGAGATTGAATGCTTCTCTGTTTGCAATTATACACCCCAAAGGCTTTTTGCTTTTACATCTACAGTGCAAGGCACATGTGTTCTCATGCCCCAGGGGAAACTCTTGAGTCTGATATCAGAGGGGTAGCCGTGTTAGTCTGAATCTGCAAAAGCGACGAGGAGTCCTGTGGCACCTTATAGACTAACTGAAGTGTAGGAGCATAAGCTTTCGTGGGCAAAGTGGGTCTTTGCCCACGAAAGCTTATGCTCCTACACTTCAGTTAGTCTATAAGGTGCCACAGGACTCCTCGTCGCTCTTGAGTCTGAGTTAACTCTGAGTTGAGAAAGGGGGAGCTGTACATTAGGAAGGGAGCTTCAGGGGATAGCCGAGTTAGTCGGTTACAGAAAAAAAAACATGGTCAGGTAGTACTTTATAGACTAACAAAACATGTAGGTGGTATCATGAGCTTTCGTGGGCACAGCCCACTTCTACAATATATAGGGGAGAAAAGACCTACTCGTGCCACTGACGTTTCGGGGGAGGAGGATACACTGACATGGAAGTAGTGCCAAGCCTATTGCTAAAGTGAGAAGGAAATTGCTCTGCCTTGAGTATTAAAATATTTTGCACTCTGCCTAAGGGATAGCCAAATTTTAGGCGCCTTTCTACCAATCTGAGCAAGCCTTTTGTTGCACAGGTACAATTGCAGAGTGCTGGCCATTTAAATGGTCTACCTCACCTTTATTTAATAATGCATTACACATCAGAGAAAAATAAATCTTTGCCTTGCTGATTTTTAAATTATCCATCCGCAGAACTTAGCCTGCTATTGATACAATACGGTGTGACCAAACCACCCAGTGCATGGACACAGCTCTGTATCTCTAGCAAGCCTAGGTAACAGATCATGGCTTTCTGAAGCATAAGGACCGCTGTACACATTCAGACCCAGCAGGAGGGAGCAGACTTTGGGGGTATCCATTATTACATTTAAGTTTTGAAAAGCGTGTTTGTAAACTACCCAAATTGAGCTCTCATTTTTTTCACTTTCCCCCCAACCCCGTCCCCTTCGCTCCACCTCCCAATCCAGAGCCACTCCCCTCCAATCGACTGACTTTTAACATGACAATGGCCTTGACAAATTCTCTCTAATCAAGGCGAAGTTAGGAAGGGCATAAATGGGCCCCCATCCTGGCTCTATGGGCATCTGGGTTTGTCTGTTCGTCCGATAGTCGGTCCCTGTCCATCTCCACGTCTGAGATCCGGGTTTATTTGGGGGTAACGTTCCCCAAACACAAACACTCATGAGTGCCCACCTGGCAATGCCCGCCTACCAGGCTTACCCCGCCGGGGTAGGAACTGGAATCAAGTATGGAGACTACTACTGGAACTGCCCGGGCGAGATGGACAGTGCCCCCCACAAAGAGGCAGCAGACGCTGATGTGGCGGTGCCGGAGCCCGAGGAGAAGCCCCTCCCTAACCCAGGTAGGTCAGCTTCGGAATGGCTGAAGCAGACCCTGGGAAGGTGATTTATTGCTGTCTGAAGCGATTCAGCAGGGGGCGGGTATGGGAGGCCTGATCTCGGGAGCTTGCCTAGGCAAGGCAACAGGCCGCTGCTCCTGCACTGGTTTTTAAGGGGGAAGAGGAGACATAAAGGATGGACTCAAAATAGTCCGGAGCATTTGGTGGGCGCTTACCCGGCCCTCCCGGAGCAAGCTGGTGTGGGGACAGAGCGGCCCCAACCAGGGCCGGTCTCCGCAGCGCTTTGGACACGTGGATCGGAAGGCGCTAGCTCACGACCGGGCCTGGTCCCGCAGGCGCTAGTACCTGGCCGGGCTTTGCGCGAGGAGGCGGGGGCCATTTTACGAAGGGCTAGCGCGTGTCTGGCCACGCAGGGAAGCCACTAGCCGCGGCCACTCTGCCTATCCTGCCCACACCCTCTGGCTGGTCCCGGCCACGGCTGAACCAGTTCCACGCAGGGGATGAGCCACAGGCGGGAAGGGAGAGAGGCGCTGCCACTGTACCGGCTCCGCTGGGGACCGAACCAGCCTCTTCCCGGGAAGAGGCAAACAGGGAGGGGGCAAAAAGGCCGGAGCAGGCGGGTGCGGGGAGCCCCCAGGATCGGCTCCCAACGCTGGAGACAGGCAACTCCTGGGTGGGGTCTCCCCAGGGGGGCTTTTCTCTATGGGGGGGGGGGACTGGAGCTGGTGGCAACCAGCCAGCCTGGTGGTGTCTGGCATATACGGGTTCCCAAGGCTCCTGCAGACACCCGGGGTCCCCTCGGGTCATTCTTCTCCCACCACCTCCACTCTTCCCCAGACGCCTGTCCCAGGGCCGGGGTGGAAGCTGCATCAGAGCAATTCCTTGGGTCCCAGCCCTCAGGAGACAGTTTCGCCGCCGGGGCCAACAGGGAATTGCTCTCCACAGTCCCCACTCAAGGCTGCCCTGGATTGATCCGTGGGGCTGTTACTTAGGGCATGTCTGGCGCAGGGTTTATTTCTAATACGAATTTAGCAGCTGGCGGCCCATTTAGCCCTCGAGCAGGCAGTGCCGGGAAGCGCCGCCAGGCGGCAGCAGAGAGCGATTCTGTTCTCTAGGATCCTGCGTTCGCGGGTGCCTGCCGAGGTTGCCTGTAGCCGCGCTCTCAAGCCGGGCGGCAGCCCGTGCAGCGGGCATGTCTGCGGGGCAGCGGCATCAGGCCATGCCCGAAAGTTATCCCTGAGCGACTGACCTCGGCCACTTTCCTGTCTCTCTCCCCAGAGCTCTCGCCCGCTTCCTCCAGCTCGGGCACGCTCCTGCGCTACACCCCGGATTCGGCCACCAGCCCCAACGCCGCGCCCCCATCCCCACACCCTGCGATCCGCATGGGCGGCGGGGGGAGCGGAGGAGGGGTGAAGAAAGCCAAGACCCGCACGGCCTTCTCTCAGGAGCAGCTGCAAACCCTGCACCAGCGGTTCCAGAGCCAGAAATACCTCAGCCCCCAGCAGATCCGCGAGCTGGGCTCAGCCCTGGGGTTGACTTACAAGCAGGTGAACACTGAGATCTGGCTCTGTAGAGTATTAGCATCCCGGTGCCTGGGCTGCAGCCCTGATTTGAGATGGTCTTACAAAGATGGTCAGTTATTCAGTGGGAGATCTCCAGGGCCAGGTCAGACACTCCACTGCCTGGCCTCTTGTTTCAGCGACATCTGTGCAGGAGGCTGTGAAATGCTCCCAGTAAGAAGTCTCCTCTTGCTCACCCAAGGTTAGACATCCACTTTGCACTGGCACTCAAGAGCAAACAAGGGGCAGGCAATGAGGAGTCCCATTTCTTTTGTTCTGTAGAGGGAGTTCACTGCTGACCCAATTGCCCCAGCGTCATGGCAGGGGCAGAGAAAGGCGTGGGCGACCTGGTGTGTACTCTCCATGTGAGTCAATACCGCCCCTAGTGTTAGAGCATCTTCCTATAACATTGCAGAAAGTGGTGTGGGGCTCTGGTCCATCTTTCATACAGAAGTGGAGGTTCTACTAGTCTGATCGTGAAGATCCCATGGTTATGTGTAGTGGGGTAACTGTCCTAATTTGCCTCCCTAAATTCTCCTGTTTTCAGTTGGACACAGTTGTGTTCTTCACATTCTAAATTGTATATAATTGCCACGGCTTCCCATTTTCCAACCCAAAATGTCCATAGTAGGGGAAGCAATTAATGTGTGTATTGTCTAAAAAGTATGTTGCGAGCTCTGTCTAAAAAGGGATACCCCATCTCCTATCCTCTTCACCTCTAGGTAAAGACATGGTTTCAAAACCAACGGATGAAGTTTAAACGATGCCAGAAGGAAACACAGTGGATGGAAAAAGGGACATGCCTATCCCAAGTAAGAAGAGGTTTCATTATGGGCAGTTGCCAAGGGGGACCTATAATATCTATCATATACATGTTTGCTATCCAGTTAATATGGGATTCTCATGGGGTCTGTAACCAGACTTGCTCAGTGTTTATTTCCATTGCAGTATTCATTTATTCTCTGTTTACTGAATCACGTAATTTAAGCCTACATTGGGGTTTGGCTGGATCTTGGGGAAGAAGAACAGAACTTTCTGCTTCTTGGGTCTCAGGTCAGGGGGCCGTGTTTGGATCAGAGAATGGCATATGGACAGTTGCAGTACAGTCGGTCCTGGAGGAGCAGGGAATGGGGTAGGGAGTCTTTCACCTGCAGGATATTGTTACTTATATTGTGGCAGTTCATTGATTGGGGATAAGCAAAATACAGCCTGCCAAACATTTGGATACGACCCATCACAATATCGTGGGCCACCGATGTCCTGCTGCATCCTCCACACCACTGAAAGCAGCCAGCTGATGGGGGCCATGTGCGTCTGCAAGAGGTTTCCATGTGCTGTCCCTACCCTCCAGCACAATCCTTACAGCTCACCAGCCAATGGGAGCTGTCGGGTCATGCTTGCAGGTGCATGCAGCACACAGAGACACTCTCCCCTCCCGAAGGTGTGCTATGCAGAGATGCTCATGGCCCCAGAAGGCAGGAAGTTTTCCTGAGGGTCTCCTGGGCTATTGGCCAGGAGCTGCCTATGGTAAGCATCTCCAGGCCAGAGCCTGCACCTGGCAATCCACTTCCTCCCACACCCTGACTCCTTGCCCCAGGTCACAGCCCAAACCTCTGCACCCCTGTCCCTGGTCATAGCTCCTTCCCAGAACCTGCACTCCTTCCTGCACCCTTCCCCCAGGCCAGAATCCTCTCCTGAGCCCAAACCTCTTTCCAGACCCCTCTTCCCCCTTCATCCAAACTGCCTAGACCCCACACTCTCTCCATTAATATCATGGAAAAGTGGGGCCCCTAACCACTTTCCAAATTCTTGAAATGGCCCCCATCAAAAATTATTGCCCATGCCTGGCATAGATCCTAGTGTACTGGAAATGTATATGTTGTGCATTGGAAATATATGAAGAAGAGTTCATAATTGGTTTGTGCTATTGGAGCCTCAGTACTGTTTGCTTTATCTATGTACTGAACCACCTTCTCTCTGTCTCTCTCAGAGTGGCTTTCATCAGGCAGGTTACCTGGACATGAACCCCAGTTACCACCAGGGTTGTCCTGTTAGTGCCAGCAGGAACATCCAGACTGTGACCAATGTGCATCAGAGCTATAGTAGCAGTAACACCTATGGGAGTGGCCAGAGCCTGTATCCCTTCATGGCTATTGAGGAGGAGGGGTTCTTTGGGAAACCCGGGGGGGCCTGCAGTGCCCAACAGACAATGGGCTTCTTCAGCCAGCAAAAGGTGAACTTATATCATGGCTACCCAGCAAACATGGATTATGCCAGCAGGGAGACAGAAGATGGCTACCACTTCCAGAATGCCTCTGTCAATGCGATGTCCTTCCCAGGCTCTGCGGGGCGCCAGCAGTACCAGCCAGCATGGTACCCTCAAGGGACACAAAGCAACTTTAACTCTTAGACCTGTACTTTCCTTTTTCCTTCCCTCTCCCACTGTTTCTGCCATTCCTCTTCTCCAGCCTCAGTTCTTTCGGGCCCTGGTCCTCAGACATGGAATCCCCAGGCTCCCACTGACTCCATTGGAAGGGACTTGGCACATTGCAGAGTGCAGGAGTGTCTCTCTCCCTTCTCTTCTTTAACAGGCACCTGTCTGTGTGTAACTCAGGAAGTGTGCTGCATGGCTCTGAAGTTGGCTTTCTTCATATTGACCCTGGCTGGCTCCAGGAACAGGCCCTGTATGTGTATGGAAAGCCATGTTAATGCAGGGAAGTGTAAATGTTTCGAGATGAGAGTATACCTGTGAGTCCTTTCCATACCCCAGTGTCCTTACTACTGCAGTATCCCCTCTGTAGATCATTTCCAGGCCTTGTTTGAAATGTGCCCAGGCATGGAGTTTTCCTTGAGGAAAGCCTCTTCTTCCCATCACCACATCCCTTTCTGATTAAAAAAATGTATCCTGATTATACAACCTGAAATGTTCCCTCTTCGTTTCTTTCTCCTATTAGCCACCAGCCAACCTTGGTAACATATTAACAGGGGATAGCCCTGCCCTGACCATCAACTAGTCTTAAAAATCCCACATTTCAATTATCATAAATAACTGTAGTCACTTCTCTTTTAGAGCCTGTATATTTGCCAAACACTGGAATCTGTATTTTGGGCCCAGTCCTCAGTTGATGCAAATCAGCTTTGACATCACCATTTGCACCAGCTAAGCATCTGGACCAGCATGGGGGTGAATGGAGCTCAGGTTTGAATTTCAATTCATTGTGTAATTAGGAGAAAGAGAGAAGGGAGGGAATGAAAGGGAGACTGAGAAAGAGGAACAAAGGAGGCAGACAGGGAGGGATGGAAGAAGGAAGAAAGATGGAGAATGTACTGAGTAAGGAAATGCAGAGGATTAAATTTATATCCTCATCCAAGAAAAAATTATCTGGTGTGTTTATCAAGTGGCTAACTTCCTTGTTCATGTCACTCCATCTAGGATGTGCCCAAATCTCATTCTAATTGCTCTCCCAATACATCTCCCCTGCTCTACTCTGCCAGCAGGCTCTGGGCCCATCTCGTCCCTGGCTATTGCTTCACAAATCACTAGCGCTCTGAGAGCAACTGATCAGGTATCCATCTGCTTCTCTTCCAGTAGTAGTACGCAGGGCTCGACAAATAATGCAGTCTACTTGCCCGTAACGAGTAGATTGCAACCCGGAAGAGCCAGGTTCGAGCGATTTGCGCATGCACAGAATGATCTGCGCATGTGCAGATCGCTGGACAGCGTGGCTGGCGAGCGGGGCTTGCCGCAGTTCGGCGAACCCTGGTATACTTGAAGGATCCCATAGCACTTCACAAATGGCAAACACAGCACCCCTGGAATGAGACCACTCTCAGATGAAGGGTGGCAATCAGACAAAAATATTCTAGTTATTTCAAGCCTGATGCTTAGGTCACTTAACTTAGATCCTCCTAGAGCTGGTGGATAATCCTGTTAGATCCTATCTCCCATTCTCCCAGGGCCAGTGCAGGATTGTACCCTACTGTTTCTTGTCCAATTCTGGTTTTAATTGACTGAGCTAATGGGGATTCCCTCAGTCTCTTTGGGGAGACATTTCTGCAGCCTAATTAGATTACTTATCTATTTCTTTATATAAAGTGGGACACTGTCAACTTTTCGTAGACTCAGTGTTTAAGCTTTGTGGGGGAGGGAAAGTGAGGTGGGATTTAAAAAAAACCCAACCCCTAACTTGCTATAAATACAAATGTTTTCATAAATGTCTCTTAAATGTCAATTAAAAACAGGTTTTTAAAAAAGTAATTGTCCCCTGCAGTGCAGTGGAACTTAATAAGGTCATGCACAACCTCCAGCTTTGTTGCACTTTCCTAGGCCAAGTGCAAAAAAGTAAATACATGGCATCAGTGGTGAAAAATGAATGAATTACATGTTAAATATTTGTTTATTTTGAGTAGTGGGTGTTGGTGGTTTATGTAGTGTTTGTTGTTAACACTGAGAGAAAAATTCATATATTATCTTATCTGCACAAGAACTTTGTCCTGCTTACGTTCTTAATGCAAAGTAAATAGGCGTTTACTATCACAGATTGCTAGGTATATATATTTTTCTTTTTTATGTTTTTTAAAAAACCTTTTTACTTACAATGGGATTTAACTTGTTTTGGCACACGGCATCTGTTTTATTCGTTTTTTTTCCCTGTCTGTTTTTATATACTCATGTTTACATTTGAATGGAAAAATAAACTGAATTTATTTTAACGGGGTGTCAATTCTGTGATATACTGTAATAACTTTTCATCCTTCAGGATGAAGGAATGTAAAATGGTTAATGGGGATAACTTCACCAGCATAGATAAGGAGAAAGCATGGAGTATTGCCAACTGCAAGAGTCTAAATATCATGATTGGAGGGCCCCCAAAATCAGAATTTTAAAAACAGTAAATGGTTGAGTGCTTTTTGGTTGGCTTCTGATTTCTCTGCACCCTTGAGGTCTAGAAACGTAGTTTTTCTAATGGAAGCTAGGCAGTCTCTTGATTTACACAGCTTAGACTTAAAAAAAAACACAAGAATGTATTATTTGTGGGATATAAACAAAAATCAGATAAGAAACATGACCTCTTTCAGGAAGTCAACAAAGTAACACTATTTCTTCAAATCTAGGCTTCCAACACACACAACCCAAAGAAAACCAGACCAAGCAGGCTCCAAAACAGGCACCTCACACCCATCACACCTCAGTGTTCACCAGCTTGCTGCATGCTGGCTGTAGACTGTTTGCAGGATGCAGCTGAAAGTCCCAGCTGCTCCCTACAGAAACTCTTTGCCTGCAAGTGGGACCAGGAAGTCCTTTACAAATCATAGTTTCAAGCTTCTCATTTTAACGGTTTTGAATATACCACTAAGAACTGGCAATAGTGCCCATTATTCAGTTCAAGGTGAAGATGTTGAAGCATTGCATCCCACCCCTGTGCTCCTTTCCCCAGTTCATACATGCACTTGGTGGTTTTTGAGGGAGATGGTTCCGGTGTTTTTCAGTCTCTGTTTTCTCTCTTGTGGCTCAACACCAGTCCTTCAGTGTTACAGGAATTGTCTTGCTCTGTGTCATCATTCTTTCTCTCCATGTTGATGTCTGCAGACGCAGATGTAGCTAGACTGTAACGTGTGGGCTGTAGACGTGGAATGTAGAATCAGTTGCTTGGCAACCGAACTGCAATTTGTGTTTTCATTCCCTACACAAATTGAATGCTGGGAAAGGTACCAGATAGGCGCCCAGGGAATGTACCCAGAGAAACATATCCTCTGCTCCTCAAATACAATATGCACAGGGCAGCTTCCCCCTCCCCAGTTCCCACCCCTGAGGTGACAATCCCTCTGGATGAGAATGGAACTAGTGGCTTCTGATTTTTGTGGGTGAGCCATGACATTAATCAGGGCTATGTGCTTTGCTTTTCTCTCTCTCAAAAAAAAAAAATCTCAGCACTTTGAAAATATGGATGAATTGCACCACATTCAGAGTGTGTGTGATAAATTGGCATCTCCCTTTCACCAAACTAGGAAGAAAGGCATTGGAGAGGGGAAATGACTTAACAACACTGCTCAGGGCTGTGGAAAAATGTCATGCCCTGTTGTGTGCTGTTGTTATACCCAAAGCCCCACTGTAGATACAAGATTGATGGAAGAATTCTTTGGTTGATTTACTATTGTGGCCAGTGGCGGATTTAGGGCAGGGCGAGCGGGGCGGCTGCCCCAGGCCCCGCGCTTCCCGAGGCCCTGCACATGTGCCGTGGCGCCACAGCGCTTGCACCGTGTCAAAGGAGGGGCCCCGCGAAATTTCTGGGGCAGAGGGGCAGATCTGGGGGAGAGGGGCAGATTCTCAACCCCTGCAGGGGCAGATTCTCAACCCCTGCAGGGCTAGAGCAGCCTTCCTCCCATAGCAGGCTGAGGGTGGGGGCCCGTTCCTGAGTACTGGTTAACTGGTAGCCAGTAAGCATCACCTGTGAACTGGCTATCTGTTCACATCCATAATAGACAGCAGTATGGGCTGAGTACCCTTATGGACTTTCTGGGGCAGCTGCCTCAAAGGACAATCCCCGGATAGGCAACAAACCTTGTGTAACACTGCCAGGTGGAACTGAACTTGGGCCTTCTGGAACTTAGAACATGAGCCTCTACTGCAGAGATGGGAACCTTTTTTGTGTCGGGGGTCACTGACCCACAGAAAAATTAGTTGGGAGCCATATGAAAGTGAGAAGCAAAAACTAAACAAACCAACCATCACTGCCCTGGTCTCCAAGAGAAGAAAAAAATGTTCAGATCTGGCCACCAACTGAGATGCATAAAAAAAAAAACCGGGACCGGAGCTAGTCCATTTTTATGGGGCTCTAGGCTGGGGCCAAAAATTAGGGGCTCAGCGCATGGGAAGGAGCTTCTGGGGAGTGGGCTGGGAATGTGGAATTTGGGCAGGAGGTAGGGTACAGGTGGGGGATGGGGCTATAGGTGGGAGGGAGGGTGTGAGAGGGGTCTGGTAGGGAGTGGGCATGTGGAGTTGTGGGTCTGGAAGGGGGTGCAGCAGTGGGCTAGGGGTGGAGGTCTGAGTGGGGGGCTTTGGAAGGGGGTGCAGGAGCCTACTCAGTTCCACACAGCTCTGCGCTGTAGGGCACTCCCCCTCCCCCAGCTGTGATTTGGCTAATGGGAACAATGTGGGGGGATGCCTGCATGGAGCACTTCCATAAAGCTGCTTCCCCACTGCCAGGCAGAGCCTACAGACTAGATCCAACCTCAGCTTGCCTGGATTGGGCCCTGTGGCTGGAGCATGAGCCTCAGCTGAGGCCCCGGGTGGGTGGGGGAACCCTGAGCCTCACCAGACGGATCAAAGCAAGCCAGGGCCATAGGTTCCCCACTACTGCTTTACCACATGCGCTAAACACCAGACTCAATGCATATCTTTTCCGATAGATCCTCGCAGTCTAGACGTACCCTGAAAGTGGTCTTGGTGCCCCTAGATGGGACAGTGCAGCACACCCAGGAGGTATGTGGGTTACATACTTCCCCTAGCTGCAGAAGTGCATTTTCAGCATCAGAGACTTCCCAGATGAACCCCCACTTACACTGGCAGGATCAGAATTGAAACTTCTGGGCTGTGTCTAGACTGGCCACTTTTTCCGGAAAAACTTGCCAACTGTCTACACTGGCCGCTTGAATTTCTGCAAAAGCACCAACGATCTCATGTAAGATTGTCAGTGCTTTTGCGAAAATACTATGCTGCTCCCGTTCGGGCAAAAGTCTTTTTCCAAAAAACTTTTGCGCAAAAGGGCCAGTGTAGACAGCACAGTACTGTTTTCCGCAAAAAAGCCCCGATCGCGAAAATGGCGATCGGGGCTTTTTTGCGGAAAAGCGTCCGTGGCCAATCTAGACGCGCTTTTCCGAAAATGCTTTTAACGGAAAACTTTCCCGTTAAAAGCATTTCCGGAAAATCATGCCAGTGTAGACGTAGCCCTGGAGCTTACTGCATGAGGCACATGAGCTAAAAACTAGTGGGCTCTCAGCTAAGACTGTAGAATAGAGCAGACTCATTATTCTCTCTGGATGTGGATGCTGCCCCTATGCCAGACAGTACAGACACCCAGTTACATATGCACAGCCCCATCCCATGCTCTGAATGGAGATGGCAGAGGATGCCAGGATTTTTGTTTCTTAAAGGTGTTAGCTCAAATGAGTTCATTTAACTTGTATCCAGCTTCAGACATGTTCATTTGCACCTTAATGGAGGAGCAATCTTGATAAAAGGAATAGTTAAGCAACACGCCCCTTTTCCCCCTTAATAGTCTTCTGCTGGGGAAGTGTTAACAAGTTGACAGTGGCGTTCACACCCCACTGAAATGAACAGGGCAGGTCATGCCTCTCAGAGCTATTGTTTCATTGTCTGCAGATACCTGATACTCCTGCATCCTTTATATTCAGGTCAGTGTGTCAAGTTTTAACTATACAATACTTTAAGTAAAAAGAGGCCAAAAAAAAATCCCTTACTCCAGGAGATTTGGATGTAAATCACATGGCTAGAAGCTGGTACTCTAGGCATTGGATCATGAGCCTTAAACTGGCCCCAGTGTCATCGAATACTCAGGCCAGGCCTACCCCCAAAATGGTGAGTGACCACTAGCATAGCTACACTAAGGTTTCTAGTGTTCCTAACTTGTCAGTTGTTCTCCACCAGTGTTAGCCTTGGCAGGAAGCTCCTTACAGCACCACTGTACTGCAGTCAATAATAATGCCATGTTAGGCATGCTTAGCTAGCTCACATAGGGTGTTTCTGTGTTTTCACATGTTGCAGCATCCTGTAGTTTGTCCAATGTGTTAAATAAAGAGAAAAATATTTTATGGTAGAAAAAAATCATTACTTTTATTTGCATAATTAAAAACACCTTGGCTCTCTAGACTTCAACAGTAAACATAGCAAGCCTTAATATAAACAGCCTAAATATGGTAATAGACAGAAAGGCCAGAAGGGACTGTATGATCAATGAATATGATCACCTACATACCACAGGCCAGTGAATTTTACATAGTGATTCTTGCCCATATCTTGTGGATGAGCTGGGTTATTTTTAAAAAGATACCCAGTTTCACTATAAGGTAAGTGTGTGAGTACACACACGTGTGTGCGTTTTGTTAAGTGACTGCATATGAATTGTATGAGCGAGCCCATGTATCTGAATGTAAGGGAGAGACAGAGTTGTGTAATTACCCCAAGCAGGAGAAAGCGTGAGAGATGCAGGGAAAGGAAGGGATTTAGTGACAATTGCTTTGGGCCATTTGCATTAATTCTGCTTCAGGAAGGTACAGATGGTGGCCAGCAGTGCCAGGGAAAGGTGCCACAGTGGCTGAAGCGTGGAAGCTATAGCCATCTCCTGTCTTTGCGCCAGTGTATTCCATGGTCCCAGAGAAGCCATGATAAAAGTCTACTTTGCGCTGGGCAATGAATCCCACTGTCTGTTGGACGCTACAGGTGGCCCCACCTTTGCCGAAGACCCCCCCCTCCTCACTGGCTATGAACGCGTAGGGGTTCTGCCCTGAGGAGTAGTTCTGGTGAGGGTTGACTACATCTTGGATGGTTCCTGCTAGACTGATGGGATAGTTCTGGTGGAATTTGGGGTGCACTTCCAGGTACTCGCTGGGCTGGAACCCCGTCTGAAAGAGAAAACAGGAACCAAAACCAATTGCATCTCTCTGGGCACTCACAAAGCTAAACTGTATAAAGGCTATGCGCCTTTTGGCTTCAAGGTGTGTCCATGGGCAGGAGGAGGGACAAGAAATGTGCTGCATGATCAACAGGGGCTCAGTTACAGGGTTTGGTGTGGAAAGTGTGGCCCATGCAGGTGCTGGGGTGGCTGAAGAAATGGTATTTGTTATTCAGCTTCCTGGATGACTCTGTCATCTCACTGGACTCCAGGAAGTTTTCAGAGGAACCCAGGAAGCTGAGTAGCGCACACTATCTCCTCATCCACCCCAGAACCTGCAAGGGGCAGAGTAAAGGTTCTCTGAAGAAGTGATGCTTTTCCCTAGGGTGGCTTGGGGCTGGGGGGGGGGGGGAAGAGGGAGTGTAGGTGTGGGGGCTCAGAACTTCATCTGACCAAGGGCTCCACCCAGTGGGTAGTGGGGGGGGGGAGAAGGCTAGCCTCCATGAAGGAGGGGCTTCACCCACGTGTATAATACTGTACAGTGAGGCTCCATGGGAGATGTGAGGCCACTAACTACTAACTACTAACACTGAATGGGCCATTGCCCTGGTTGGCTAGGGGACAGTAGCTACCATTGGCCTTAGGAAGGAGGCATAGCAGTGGCTGAATAGCAGAAGGCAGGCGGAGTGAATCTTTGGCTGGGTATGGCAGAGGCAGGTCACCAAACTAGCTGGCCCATGATTCAGATCCCGTCCAGCAGGAAGTGGGATAGCAGAAGGAATATACTACCGGGCTATGAGGGGTGACAGGACACTGTGTTTTATTGACCAATGACCTTGGTCCCCTTTCTGTGCCAAGTCCATACCTGCATAAGATACTGAGCCCGCTCTGACCACAGGTTGTGCTTCTCGTATGTCTTCAGCTTCATTCTTCGGTTCTGGAACCAGGTCTTCACCTGCAGTGAGGGGTCAGAAGGTTCGGGGGGGGGGGGGGAGATGGATAATTGCAGGGGGAGGAAGGAATGGGATAAGACATTTTTCACCTCTTACTCACAGGTTACAATGAGCCTCTTGAGTCCGGGTGTGGTGACTGGAGGGCCCAGGGAATCAGGGAGTGGAGTGTAAAGCATCTGAGTGGTTGCTGGTCCAGTCTGGCCCCAGTTCAACCTTAGCTGCCCACCTACTGGCCTATACAAATTGTGTTGGTGGATCTCTGTCCAGTGCCTACATTTGTCCACATTGTACCCATCACTGTGACATGCACATACATTACAGAGATGAAAAACAAATGTGGCTTGCAACCAGCACAAATCAGCCCCAACACAGTGTCTACGGTCCCACCCATAGAATGGATTAAATCTCTCCTAACTGCAGGCCAAAATTAAGGAAAAGTGTGTTTGTGGGGAGGGCAGAAGCCTTCCCTGCATCCTATCAGTCTCCCAAATCAAGATGCCTGATGGGGACAAATTCCAAAGCCAACTCCCCTAGGGCTGTCTGCACTAACAAGGAGAACACTTCAAGGATGTTGATTGCAGCAAATAGCTGGTTGTCTCACTTGTTTCTGACAAAAACCAGTTTGGGGAGGGTGGGGGAGCTTGTTTGTGTTTGTTGTCCCAGTGCATCCTGGAATACCTGAGGCATCAAGACCAGAGTGCCCAGAATTTACTTTTGGTTAATACTATTCAAATGTGCTGCATTGTGGGATAGTGTTAGGAAGAATTTGGCTGAACCATGGCAGCTACAATGCTTGTGGCTTCTCATCCATTCTAGGAAGAGACCATTTTAGATAGCCCCAGTTCAGCTGATCCTGAGCTAATGATTTCAGTGCCGGCCTTCCAGCTGTGGTACCAGTGAGGCTCATAAATGTGTGTGTGGAGCTTGCGGCATCTGCAATGATGCCTCATGTCAAGCTATTCCAAGCAGATCATCGTTTTTCTCTTTGCCTGTATGGGCCGATGAGTTCGTGGGAGGAGTTCAGCCCTGGGGAGAGCTCACAGCAGCTTCCCAGTGGGGAGGAACTAGTCTATGCCAGGCCATTCAGAGCCTTCTGGGGTAGTTCACTGGTGCCTGGCACTGCCCCCAGGAGAAGACTGAGAACTAGTGGCAAAGCACAAAGTGGATCATTATGGGGATCCACTTACTGCACAAGCACACCACATACCATGGTGTCACAGCACTGCCAACTGGGTCAGGCCTTGAAAGTATGAGAGTTGTCATTTTTAAGCCAGATTTTAACAACAGGTCTCTCTCTTTGCCTCATGGGGTTGGAACCCTCAGGGGGTATGTCTACACTACCCTCCTAGTTCGAACTAGGAGGGTAATGTAGGCATACCGCACTTGCAAATGAAGCCCGGGATTTGAATTTCCCGGGCTTCATTTGCATAAGCCGGGCGCCGCCATTTTTAAATCCCGGCTCGTTCGAACCCCGTGCCGCGCAGCTACACGCGGCACGGACTAGGTAGTTCGGACTAGGCTTCCTAGTCCAAACTACCGTTACTCCTCATTCCACGAGGAGTAACGGTAGTTCGGACTAGGAAGCCTAGTCCGAACTACCTAGTCCGTGCCGCGTGTAGCCACGCGGCACGGGGCTCGAACGAGCCGGGATTTAAAAATGGCGGCGCCCGGCTTATGCAAATGAAGCCCGGGAAATTCAAATCCCGGGCTTCATTTGCAAGTGCGGTATGCCTACATTACCCTCCTAGTTCGAACTAGGAGGGTAGTGTAGACATAGCCAGGGGGACATGCTGGAAGGCTAGAAGCCCCGCCCCCATCCCGTTTAAAAAAAATAAAGCTGAGCTAATCACAGCTTCATGTGACTCAAGATCTTTAGAAAAATCACCAAATATTGGCAGATTCACAGTAAAAACTGCAGTTGGAAATACCAGCATTAACTGGTTCCCTCAAGGTGAGTTGCCACAGAGATGCCAAGGACAGACTGGGTTTTAGCATATTCCACCCATGGATCTCAAAGGAGCTCAGTGTCATTATCCTCATTGTACAGATGGGGAAACTGAGTCACAGAGAGGGGGAAGTGACTTGCTCAAGGTCAAGTAGAAGGCCAAAGGCAGAGCTGAACACAGAACCCACCTCCCATTGAGTGCTTTATTCACTAGGCAGCACTGTCTCCTACCTGAATTTTCCCTTCCCCTCTGAGATGGGTTCTTCTGGGGGCAGGACAGAGGCATTTTGGGAGCAGGAGATGGACAGTTATGTGAGTGTGGGGAGTGTGCTCTCTCACAGCAAGGTCCTGCACTGGCTCTGAGGATAAATACAGATACTGCCAAGGAGCACCTTTGCTCTGTGTCCATCAACCTCCACCCTTATGTCCCTGCTTCTCTTGCCTTGTACAAACATTCAGGGGCAACCCAGCCACTGCAAGGAGTCACTGCGTGCTCTTGCCATTCACCTGCTTATATGTGAGCCCCAGAGCTGTAGCCAGCTCTAGCATCTCCTGGGTGCTGAGATATTTCTGGCTCTGGAACCGCTGGTGCAGGGTTTTCAGCTGCTCCTTGGAGAATGCTGTACGGCTCTTGGCTTTCTTCACCCCTTTCTCTCCTTCCTTCCCATCCTTCTGGAGCTTGGATGCAGGTTGGGGGGGTGAGGATTCTGTCTGGGGGCTGGTGGCCGAATCTGGTGTGAAGTGGCTGAAATTCCCAGAACTGGAAGAAGCAGGGGAGAGATCTAGAGACAGAGGGGGAAGTAAGCTGTAATGAATTTACATGTCACATACACATACCGGTCTCTACTTGATGAGATCAGAACTACCTCTCTGTGTAACATAGGCCATATACTGCTAGCAGCAAAGAAGAGTCTCCTTTAGTTCAAACTCTGAGAAACTGCACCTTTGTAGCAAAATAATCTGATGTGTATCCCTGTGTGAAGTTTCAAGTGGTCCAAATAAGCTGCACAGTGACATCCTAGGTGGGCAGTTGATTCCTACATCTCAAAATCCTCTACCCCCTTGTCCTTCTGTAGAGTATTTGGGACTTGGGTATGAAAAACACTATAACTATATCTGTCGTGGTTTAATCTGGCCACAAACTTGACACTGGCTGCCAAGATTGCTATCATATCCTTTTGCTCCGACAGCACAGACCTTCAGTGTTTGTGCTAAAAGAGAATCTGTTTGCTGTTGCAGTATAGGGCCTCTGTCACACAGAAGAGCAAGCAGCTCTGCTCAGGATGAGTGTAATTATGCCCCTTTAACAGATGGACAAGCTTAGGTGCAGAGAGGTGAATGATTCACCCACGGGCACACAGTGAGTCTGTGCACTGGACTCTTGGGCTTAGGTCTGGTGATTTTTGTGCCTTGATCTGGGGTCCCTGATCTGAAATATCTTTAAAGGGGCATGGTACTCAGAGCCCAGGTGTGCTCAGCGCTCTGAAAAATCAGACCTCTTTAAGAGGTCTCACATTGGGGGCACTCCTCTGCTCTAGCCATCCGACCCAACTGTCTCATCTTTCCACTCTACTAGTGCCTTCTGCCCACTCAAAGGTCTCAATGCACTTCACCAACTGGCAAATGTGCCCTCCCCAGCCCACTGCTGTGAGTGGGGTGGGTCTCATCACCACTGAGGTAAGGTAACAACCAGAACATCCAGCCAGTTTGCTTGACTTACAGCCCACTGGCTGCCACCCCCCTTTGCAAAGTGCCTGAGAACTAGAATAGGATATTAGAATAGGATATTATGCTTAGGAGACCTTTCAGAGAGGAGCTGTATTAATCTGTTTCAGCAGAAACAACGAGGAGTCCTGTGGTATATCAGAGACTAACAGATTTATTTGGACATAAGGCTTCATGGGCATGGCCTCCTCATTGTTTCTGCTGCTGAGAACAAGAGGAGAAATGCACAGACAGAGGACACAGGGACAGGTTGGAGAGCTGGGGTTCTGCTCCAGAGAGAGTATTCAAGAGGACAGAGGAACCCACAGAGACTCTTGCCAGGAGAGCTATTCTAGGGGGGTCTCTGCCTGTAGGACTAAGCCAAGATTGAGATCTAAAGAAAAAGCTTCCTAAGCAACCTGGGCTATTAGTCCAAACAAAAGCTGCCACCATGCCAAGCCATTGAGGCAGCATGAATAGGAAAATGTTAACAAGTGAGATTAGGCAGATAGCACTCCATTAGGTGTCTGGCATGTGTGGATGCAGCCAGCACTGGGGGCCAGGAGGGTTGTTTGCAAGCCTGGACACATGCCCTGGGACATTTCATTCCCTCTCCCCGAGCCCCCCCACTTTTCACCATTCTGTCTGCTCCCTGATTTTAACCCCTACCTATCCTTTCCCACTCTCCCCTTGTAGGGAGGGGAAGAGTTAACAACCATGTGGGGAAGACAGTTTCTGGGCCAATAAGGGCACATCTACACAGCAGGTAAGTCAAATTAAGCTTCACAAGTCAAAATAGCTTAATTGGCTTTTGGCACTGTCTACACAGTAGGAAGAGCATTCTTCCTTTGACTTCCCTTACTCCTCCTGAAATGAGGGTTACAGGAGTTGGAGTAAGAAGTCCCCCAGCTCGCCATGATTCCAAAATACGGGCTTGCAGTGTAGACATAGCCTAAAGGAATTACTCTTAGATCTTTAGAGACCATCCTAACCCATCCTTAGTTCCAACCCTGAACCGAGGTTAAGGCTGGCCGGAAGCAGTGCGGCAGGGCATCAGATTAGGACTTAGAGTGTGGAGCTGCTGCCTCAGGCTAGCCGAGGGCTGTGCTTAAAGGGACCTGACCCCCACCCCGGACAGACAGTTCTCAGGGGTTCCCCGCTTGCAAAGCAGTCCTGGCTTGGAGTGCCCTGAGTGCCCACACTGGGCACATCACAGCACTCAGCCATCAGCCCGGCTGCACTTGCCGCAGGCTGCCATCGGGGGGGGGGGGGGGGGGCAGGGTGTCAATCAAGAGGCTTCAGGAGAGTTTCCACCCCGAGGAGCGCGCAGAGCCAGCTCAGTTCTCCCTATCAGGGGCTCGTACCCCATTCCTCCCTCACCTCCTTCCACTTACCCCTCCCTAGCCCCCCTTCCTGATGTACAAAATAAAGGACACGTGTGTTCAAAAATAGAAACTCTCTTTACTGAACAAAACTCGGGGAGACTGGGAAAAGAAGGTGGAAGAGGGTAGGGCAACTAAAATGATCAGGGGTTTGGAACAGGTCCCATATGATGAGAGGCTAAAGAGACTTGGACTACTCAGCTTAGAAAAGAGAAGACTGAGGGGGATATGATAGAGGTCTATAAAAGCATGAGTGGTGTGGAGAGGGTGCATAAAGAAAAGTTCTTCATTTGTTCCCATAATAGAAGGACTAGAGGATACCAAATGAAATGAATGGGTAGCAGGCTTCAAACTAACAACAGAAAGTTCTTCTTCACAAAGCAAATAGTCAACCTGTGGAACTCCTTGCTGCAGGAGGCTGTGAAGGCTAGAACTAGAACAGAGTTTAAAGAGAAGTGAAATAAAGTCATGGAGGTTAGGACCATGGAGTGGTATTAGCCAGGGGGTAGGAACGGTGTCCCTGGCCTCTGTTTGTGGAAGGCTGGAGATGGATGGCACAAGACAAATGGCTTGGTCATTGTCTTCGGTCCATCCCCTCCAGGGTACCTAGTGGTGGCCGCTGTCGGCAGACAGGCTTCTGGGCTAGATGGACCTTTGGTCTGACCCAGTACGGCCATTCTAAGCTCAGGGCTCAGGGTCGGGGGTCTCAGTGGACCACCTTGATTTTCATGCACACCTGCTCCTGGGTGGCCAGGCTGGCAGCTATCCTGCCCTAGACGGCCACTTTCCTGTGCCTAGTGCGGAGGTCGTGGATGAGGTCCACGATGTCTGCACTAGACCAGGCGGGCGCCCGCCTCTTGCGGACCTGGGCAGGCTCCCGGGAGCCGCCAGCCTGGTCTCGGGAAGAGGCGGAGGGCTGGGTGGCAGCGGGTGGCCGGCTCGAGCCGTGCCAGGTGCAGGGTCTGCTGGCTGGGTGCTGGCAGGCTTGCACATGGCATGGGCACCGTAGCCAGACTGTGCCCCTTTAAGGGCTCCGGGGCCGGGAGGGGGGGCAGAAGAGTTTCCCTGGTGGTGCCCAGAGTGGCCACCAGGGAAAGCTGGGGAGGGCTAGCCTCCCACTAGTTCAAATTAAGGGGCTACACAGCCCTTAATTCGAACTACTTAATTCGAACTAGGCGTTAGTCCTCGTGGAATGAGGTTTACCTAGTTCGAATTAAGCGCACCGCTAGTTCGAATTAAGTTTGAACTAGCGGTTTGCATGTGTAGCACCTATCAAAGTTAATTTGAACTAACGTCTGTTAGTTTGAATTAACTTTGTAGTGTAGACATACCCTCAGAGTCTAAATCAAGAGTCACTTGGAGAAATGAGGAGCTCCCAATTTCCCCCTTGTAAAGTACAGCTCTCATCTGCAGGTGAGTAGCTCCCCTCCCTACTACCATGCCTCCCCAGCTGAAAGGAAAAATGGTTGTATGTTAAAAAAAAAGAGGACACTTATATTATATTCTGAGCAGAGCCTCAGGCTTGCAGTGTAATCTCGGTCTGCCACTGCTTGGCACTTTGGGGAGTAATACATATTCCGTCACAGGGGCCAGGTACATTCACTAATGCCAGTGAGGGGCCCAGCACCACAGAAGCCTTTAGATAATCAGATAAAATATACCACAGCCTCCCCCATGGCCTCAGCAAGCACTTCCAGCCTTGCCTAGCCATCTCCTTTCCCCTGAGAATACATCAATCAGCCTTCCACTAGACACCCACCTCCACCAGCCATTCCAGCAGGTCCTGCTCACCTCCCCACAGACATGTGCTCTCCATGTTACCTCTCTCCTTCCCCCAGCCCTCCAGCCTTTCTCTGGTTCTGACCCCTCTGCTCCTGCTTGACTTGCCTTTTACCTGCCACTTCCTGGCCCTAGGAAATGAGAGCAAGGAGCCTGGGGGAGTGGGGCAGGTTCCCGGCAGTGGGGCAGATTGCAAGGAGTTGTGGCTACAAGAAGGCAGGTTGCATGAGGAAAACTGGTCTGGGACAGGAAAGGAGTTGGTGCCTATGGGATGGTGTGTGGGAAGGGAGGAAGGAAGCAGGGCAGGTTTATTACAGACCCATTGGGGGGCTGACCCATATGAGGTCTGTATACTAGGGTGGTTAGAGAGGGGCTGCAGGAGGATGAGCAATGGTGAAGGTAGGTTATGTGAGGAGGTATGCTCAGGAGGTCAGTGGGAAGTGGGTGGGGAATTAGAAGGGGTTTCTGTCAGCTCAGAGAGAAGGCAAGACTTCCTGCAAACAAAAGCTGCTCACTCCATACAGCCACAGAGGCACCTCAGTGCCTAGGAAGCTAGGCAGTGACTGAAGGGTCAGGACGGGGAGGAGAGTCAGTAAGAAGCAGGAATGGCAGCTAAACAAACCCTCACACTAAAAATGGAGGCAGGCCCAGATCTCCACAACTCTTCATCTCTGCAGGCTATTGACCCCAATAGTCAAAGCTTTGTATACAAACTGGGACGAGTTGGGCCCATCAGTGGCAGAGCTATCGCACACCCCGCCTGCCTGACGTGGTTGTGGGCTGTGGACTCTGCACAGCTTTAAGACTCTACATTTTCCTTTAAAACAAAGGGTGTGTTGTGTCTAGTTCGGATGGTTGGGAAGTTAACCAAAATGAGAGCAGACCGTACACTGATGTAACCCCTGGCCTGCAGACAGCCTGAAACACCAAAGCAGATGTTTTGCAATGACTCAAGAGAGGTGTAATCCCCATTAGTCTCATTAGGACATTGACTCTAAAGCCTAATAGCACTAGGCAAAGACCTGTCTGCATTAACTATTTCAAGGATGCACAGTTGAGGAGTCTTTTGGAAGGGGGCAGGAGTGAAGCCCATGAGACAGGAATTGGGAGCTGCTGCCATGCAGAGAATGCAGAGGGAAGACGGGGAAAACAAAGAGAGGGAAGGAGAGAAGCAGAGAAAGGAGGATGGTGAAAGGAGAGAAACAGGGTAGAAACAGTAATGGATCCTAACAGGATTCCCCATCCTCCTTCCTCCCCTCCACTGGGATACTGAACTCCAAAAACTATAACAATGATAACTAAGCGCTCAGTTACTGTGTGAAGGCTGTCATCGCTGCAATATCCCCCTTGACAGCACTGGGAGCTGCAAAACCCTAAACATATACTCCAGTCCATGGACCAAACATGGATTTTGCCCCTTTGCATAAATATGAAGCTCTGGTTTAAGTGAGGCCTGTTTGTCCCCTCTCTCCCTTAGCCATTAGCCCTTCAGGACATGGTGTTCTCACCCAGGAATATAGACAGACAACGATACGTTGCCTCTACAATGCTTATACCTGAGGATCTCAAAGTGCTTGGCAAGTCTGAATGAATTAGGTTCATGTCCACATTTAAAAGGGGGAAAGAGAGCTACAAAGAGAGTGAATGTGATTTGCCCAAGGCCATCCAGGAAATCTGTACCAGAGCTGACAAGAGAACCCAGGAGTCCTGATTCCCAGTCTCTGGCTTTAACCCTCAGACTGCATTGCCCCTCAGAAGTAAGTTGGGTATATCTTCAACTTACAGACATGCAAAAAAGGCACAGACTGGTCCCTTCCCCCCCAAATCAGTGACAGATCTGGGATTGGCACCCAGGTGTCCTGAACCTCACTCCTCTCACTTAACTGTGATGGCTTACCTGGATTCTGCCTTTCCTCCTCCGGAAACTGGGCATCACCAGCTGCTACTGCTCCCCTTCCTGGCCATGATGCTGCACGTTCGGTGCCCCCCGCTGAGTTCCAGTAAAACTCCCCATAGCTCATGCCAGTCCCACTTGGGTAAGGCTGGTAAAGGGGCATCGCCAAGTGAGCACTCATTGGGGGCTTGCTTAAAGGGGTGCTCCCCCCACCTCCCAATAGCCTGCACTTCCCTTCGGGGGAAACAGCTCAGCACCCAGAGATGAAGGTGCTCAGACTGTCTAGGGGAGTTACCTTTATAGCTAGGAGTTCCCTTCTGAGGAGTACAATATCCTGCCTCAGCCAGGTCTTCAGTACACATTGTCATGTTAAAGAGCATGATTGGTGGGGAGGGTGTGAGAGAAGGAGAGGGTGGGGGAGGAAAGCGACAATGGCATCAGGATTAAAAAATGTCTCCAAAATTCCTGGCATTCTATAGTCCACCCTAGCATGGGCCAGATCCAAAGCCTGGGGAAGTCCAGGTAAAACTTCCCACTGACTCAAGCCTGACATGTTAAAAAGCATCCCAGAAAGGAGACCCTAGGTGGGAAATATTCACTGCCCCAGCCAACCTTCCCTCCTCCCCTCCAGACTGTGGAAGCCTTCAGTTCTGAAGCTGAACTACACACCTGTCCCATATAATTCTATAGGAGGCAAACCAAACCCCAGTCAAAGGGGGTCTTGCAAGCAGAGGGCTTGCTTCCCAACTGTCCTGCAGTTTGTAAACACAGTGACAACAGCCCAGGGAAAATGCAACCAGGTCAGAATGGCAGCACTTGTTACCCTCGGTGCTGGGGGAAGCGATGACACTAGGAGCAGCACAACAGTGACTCAGGCTAGAAACCAGGGGAGAGGGAAAGTTTTTCTTCCTTCAGATTAAATTTCTCTTTTGATAGGCACTTGATGGGGCCATCTGAGAAGTGCCAGGAAGGGTCCTGGCCAGTCTGCTAGTGCCAGATGCCAAAGCCCTGAACTTAGGGGAAATCCCTGTCGACACCAAGGTCCACTTTTGCAGGGCAGGCCTGTAAATATAGGCTGTCTGCTCATATATGAATGAATGGTCATTAGAGACATTTTTGTTGTATTGTTCTGTTAGGAACTATAGATACACCATATGGGGAGGCAGTGGGAGGGAGACCAGTAGAGTCTGGGAGGGGATCCCTGGCTGTAGCAGTCACTTTGTCAGAGGCACATCTGTGTACATGAGCATTTTCTTGGCTGTGAACTGTTGCTGGCCTGTTTAGATTGGATGAGGTGATACAAGGACCCTGCCTCCTCCCCTCCTGCACCCATTTTGTCAGCAAGTGTGATTAGCTGATGGTCCATAGAAAGGCTTGCGTGGAGAGGTGTGAGCTATGGGCCAAGAAGTTTGAGAACTACTGAAATAGCCCCAGGTCAGAGAGTCCTGTAGTTCAGCCACAGACCTCGGGTCTGGCCCACGAAAGCTCATCATCTAATAAACCATCTTGTTAGTCTTTAAAGTGCTACATTGTCCTGCATTTTGCTTCAACTACCCCAGACTAACACGGCTACATTTCTATCACCTCCAACCCGGAGATCTTTCTTTTCATGGTTCTGCTAATGATTTGCTATGGAAGCTAATTCAGGTCTTTCCCATAGGTAGGAAGATATAATGCTACACAACTAAGCCATGTGGCATTTGGAAGCTGCCACTAGTGTTTATAAAGTGTGTTGATATCCTCTTGGGGATATCCTCTGAGGGTTTCAAAGCAGTTTATAAACAGTAGTAGTGAGTCAGTCACAGTATTATCATGTTTCAAAGGCAGGATGATCCTGTGGCAAGGACCCATAGATAGGTTGGATGTCAGAAGCCTGAGGTTTTAGTCAGTGCCCTCCCACTAACTTGCTGTGTACCCCAGTGGGGTAAATTCAACCTCAGTTTTCCCATCATTAAAATGGGGAGAATGCTACTTCTTATAATGCGCTGTGAGATCTCTCTGGCTATGTCTAGACTGCAGGCTTCTTTTGGAAGAAGATTTTCCAGAAGAGATCTTCTGAAAAAACTTCTTCTGAAAGAGAGTGTCCACACTGCGGAAAGCGATCTGTTTTTTCGACACTGACTGGACGCTATCTCGCATGTAAGCTGTGGGTGGAGTGGCCACCAGAGCACCTGTGGTTTTTCCTCTTTCCTCTTCTTGCAAAAGAACTCCTTCTTTCCCATCTATGTACACCTTTTTGAGAAAGAGCTCTTTCGGAAAAAGGCTTCTAACGCATAGAATGAAGATTACCAATGTCGGAAAAAACTCTCTGTTCTTTTGCTTTTTTTTCTGAAAGAATGGGATTGCAGTATGGACATAATTGACGGGGGATGAGGGGTTTAGGAAAAAAACGCTGTTTTTCAACAAAAAAAAAAACTCTATAGTGTAGACATACCCTCTGTGAAAAGCCCTCTGTAAGGGCAAAGCACTGTTATTGTCTGTGTTGGGCAATTGCTCATCAGGTCTCTGGGGCCTGTGCTCCCTCACCTCTCCCATGCCAAGTGTACATGCGGCCCTGCAGAGGAGGCTGGGTGATAGTGAAAGCTGTGGTACCACCAGTACCAAGTGTATTTCTTCATCCTAGTTGGATGGTGCAGTAAGTTGGTTTTCCCAAAGTCTGGCTAAAACTGGGACCTGGGTGAGAACACTTTGGGTGAGACTGCTCAGTCCAGACAAGTTAGGTATGATGCTGGAAGGTAGTATGGGCAATACCTGCCCCAGTATGGATGGGGTTTACCCACCACTTGTCAAGGAACCTGAGAGTGCATCTACACTGCACCTGTAGCTCGAAATAAGCTACACAATTTGAGCTATGCAAATTATGTAGCTTATTTCGAGTCAATTTCTAAGTAGCTTATTTCATAATTTGGCGCTGTCTACACAGCCCTTATTTCGAAATAAATCACAATTCCAAAAGGTCCCTTGCTCCTCGTGGAATGAGACTTGCGGGGATGTCGGAATAGCAAGCCCGTTATATTTCAGAATAATGGGCATGCTCAAAAGACGGTGAATAGTTATTTTGTGATACCTCCAGTATCCCGAAATAGCGCTGCAGTGTAGTCGTAGCCTCTGAGTCCTTTGAGATCTTCAGTTTCTTCCAGCTTCTCGAGTGGCTCTGGAGATGAGAAGCGCTTTCTTTCATCTCTACGTGCTTAGGTGTCTTAGGCCTTTCCTCCTCTGGCCTCCATCTTGCCACTCTCATTCAGGCCTTTGTCACCTCCAGAGCTGAGGGTGGAAGAAGAATGCAACTGCCTGCTTGCTTGGAAGTAGAGTTACCAGGTGTCCGTTTTTCGCCTGGACTGGACGTTATTCGGGTCCCCTGTCCGGTAAAAAAAACAGAAAATAACAGACGTGAAATGTCCGGTATTTCCTGTTCCTCTGCGTCTGGTGGGGGCAGGGGAGTGAGGAGCATGGGGGCCATTTTTTTTAGTCAACAACTTTGGTCTCCTCCCATTTTTTTTTCGCTCAACAGAATTTTTTCCTGGTGGTTTTTTTTGGGGGGGCGGGGAGGAAGAGTGGGTGTTCGGTATTTTTTGTTAAACCATCTGGCAATCCTACTTGGAAGTGCTGACTGAAGAGAGCATGTTATATGGTTACCATGTCTCCACAGGCTGCACTAAGCTTCCTACAATGTACCTTTAGGCTTTGGGTTCGGACTCTCTGACAGCCCCAGCTGTGTGTCCTACTGCTGCTATGAAAGGGCCAACCATGCAAGTAGAGGGTGCTCAGCACCTTTGAAAAGGAAGCCATGAATGGCTGGGGCTTGACAGCAGGGACATTCATTATGTTTGGGTTTGGACATCCTCCGCTGCTCCATTGCAGTCTGTCTGATTCCCCGGGGCATAGTCTTAGGGCAATCAGCTTTTCCCTGCGGAGTCAAGTGAGTGTAAAGAGCTAATGGCTGGCTTGTAGTCTGTTTAATCTGACACTCATGACATTGCATGAGCGGTTTGAAAGGTTGTTTCTGTACCTACACATTGGGTGGCCAGGACATTGTGTAGATCATTAAAATAAACCAGTGCAATAAAAATGCAATCTTGCAAATGAAATATAACAATGCTAAAAAAAAAAGGTCCATTGCATGCAATAATGTTGAATGCAATTTTTCACTTGAAATTTTAAATGCACAAAAAAGAGGGAAATTCAGAACTCTGCAGCCACATAATGCAATAGCACTACATTCACCTGGAGTTTATCCCAGTTTTGACAGCTTAAATTCAGGCACTCTAGATCCAACACCCCATACAAATAACCAAAATTCAAACAAAACAGGCCTCAGGCCCCCTACAGCAGCACAGCTAAAGGAGACGCTCCATTTTTTTCTGAGCAATATAGGGCCTATGTCACACAACTGAGCAATTCTGATTCCATCCAGTTGAGGGCAATGGGCTGCACTCCTACACACACCTACCTGAATTATTTAGGCATTAATGTTACAATGACTGTAGGTGATAGGGTAAGAAAAGAAAAAACATGTAGCAGACTGAGAGAAAATATTCCCAAGAAAGTATTAGAGGCTTCATGTAAACTCACAGTGGAACTAGACAAAGCCCTGGGACATTGGTTCTTCTAAAGCGATGGTGTCCGTAGCCTCAGAGCACTTGCTGGTGGTCCGAGAGGAGGTGGGTGCTAGACCCTTCCAGTTAGGAGCCTAATTCCTTTTGGAGAGCTGGGCAGTGGTGCTGGCTCTCCTTGTTTCCAGATACCTCTTCAGATGTCCAAGTTCTTCAGTGCAAAGTGCCTAGAGGCCTGTAGAAAACCAGCCTAGCAGCCCCTACTAGAAACTATGAGGGACAAGAAGAGAGAGGAAACAGGAGCTGCCTTTGGGACTAGAACCACCAGTGGAACTGGACCTGCCAGGACCGGGGAATGGCCAGCAGAGCAGAGAATGAATCAGCTCAGTGGGGGGAAGGGTGGGAGAAGGCAGCCAAATGGCAAGAGGAGTGAGAAACACAATGGCATGATTTTGCAGAAATGCTTTTAATGGAAAAGTTTTTCTGTTAAAAGTATTTCCGCAAAAGCGCGTCTAGATTGGCACTGATGCTTTTGTGCAAAAAGTGCTTTTGCACAAAAGCATCCGTGACCAATCTAGATGCGATTTTGCGCAAGAAAGCCCCAATTGCCATTTTAGCCATCGAGGTTTTTTGCGCAGAACAATTCTTCCCTGTCTACACTGGCCCATGCGCAAGAGGGCTTTTTCCCGAGCGGGAGCGTGAAAGTATTTGTGCAAGAAGCACTGATTTTGTACATTACAAAGTCAGTGCTCTTGCGCAAATTCAAGCGGCCAGTGTAGACAGCTGGCAAGTTTTTGCGCAAAAGCATGTGCTTTTGCGCAAAATCTTGACAGTCTAGACGTACCCAATTAGTTCACTCCCAGGGCTTCAATGCAGAATCCAAAATCTCAGTTTATTCTGTCTCCAAGCTGGAACCGGTTTCACTGAACACAAGGCGTTGGCTTGCAAACACGAGGTCTCAGTTCAATCCTGAGTTCAGCTAAAATTGGTCAAACTTTGTTCTGAACCATGCCCACATCTTGAATACTGTGTACAGATGTGGTCTCCTCATCTCAAAAAAGATATTTTGGCCTTGGAAAGGGTTCAGAAAAGGGCAACTAAAATGATTAGCGGTTTGGAACGGGTCCCATATGAGGAGAGGTTAAAGAGACTGGGACTTTTCATCTTAGAAAAGAGAAGACTATGGGGGGATATGATAGAGGTATATACAATCATGAGTGGTGTGGAGAGGGCCAATAAAGAAAAGTTATTTATTAGTTCCCTAAATAGAAGAACTAGAGGACACCAAATTAAATTCATGGGTAGCAGGTTTAAAACTAATAAAAGAAAGTTCTTCTTCACACAGCATGTAGGCAACCTGTGGAACTCCTTGCCAGAGGAGGCTGTGAAGGCTAGGACTATATCAGAGTTTAAAGAGAAGCTAGATAATTTCATGGAGGTTAGGTCCATAAAAGGCTATTAGCCAGGGGATAAAATGGTGTCCTTGGCCTCTGTTTGTCAGAGGCTGGAGAGGGATGGCAGGAGACAAATCGCTTGATCATTGTCTTTGGTCCACCCCCTCTGGGGCACCTGGTGCTGGCCACTGTCGGCAGACAGGCTACTGGGCTAGATGGACCTTTGGTCTGACCCAGTATGGCTGTTCTTATGTTCTTATGTAGGTTTTATTAGATGTTGAGCCCAGGATCAGTCCCCCAGTGGGCCCAGGCTCACCGACCTCTGGGGTTGAGTTTGCTCCAACTTTAGGCCAGGCTCACTGGGCTTTGGGTTCTGACTTGTGTAATGCAGGACTCCCTGAACACTGAGCTCCGCAACACTGCAGCTAGGCCAGGGCTGGTGCTGAAATGAGCCCAGATTTGCTCTAAGGTGGGAAGTTTGTAACTGAATTGAGTGGATGGGTTATTGGTTTGTAAAGCAGCACACACTAAGTACTCTTATTACATGAAGCAAGACTGAAACCAAACCAGTTTCAGAGGCTGTAACAAAAATATCACACCACTCCTATTCTACTTACCTGCCTGCCGCATGGGCTCAGTGGGTGAACCGAGTTACTGCTCAGAAAATGATTTGAGATCCTTGAATGAAAGGTGCTGTGTAAGTGTGAACATACTCTGGCTATAACTTGAAGCACCTTGGTCTTCTTGTCACTTTGCTACACAAGACAGAAGGAACAGAACTCAGCCCCTCCTACAAAAAGAAGCTCCAAACGCTTCAGCTAAAGGAGAATCACCATTAGCTGCTTGCAGTACAGGTCCTATAACACTCAGAGACACGAGCAGCTCCGGGCTCTGGGCAATGCAGGGGGAGAAGGGGAGCTCTGCTGCAGTCCCCCCAGGGCCAAGGCAGCCAGACCTCAGCACTGCCCAAACCATGCTGTGCCTCCCCCACGCAGCCCTCGATATTGCCCCGATCATGCTGCGTAGGGCTCCGACGGTGATTTAAAGAGCTCAGGATTGGGGACATTGCTGCTGTTGCTGCAGTGGCATTGACAGCCTGGAGCCCCAGACCCTTTTAAATTGCTGGGCCCCAGGGCAACTGCCTCCTTTGCCCCTCCCCCATCAGCAGCCAAGAGCATTCTGTGCATTGGAGGGCAGCGGAGACACATACAGAGCACTAACATTCCTAATAGATCATGCTGCATTTTAGTCGGGGTAGCTCAGAGTTATTTTTCCTGGTAGTTGAGTTTTGCTTTGAATCTTACATTCTTTCAAACTCCAGAACTCAACATTAAATTCAGGGAGGGGAAGGGACCTACTCAGAGCAGATATTCACTAGAATATCTCTGTGATCCAAAGCTACCAAGGATCACATGGTTGTAAGTATTTTCCAACCTTATATGTGAAGAAACTGAAGCACAGAGGTGCTAAAGTCACAGAGTCACTGACAGAAGGCTTTTCATTGCTGGGGTGGGTGCCAGAGGGCAGCTGTATGTTATGGCTAGTTACTCTACAGCTGCAAAACCCTTTTCATTCCTTTCAGATGCTCACAGCTGTCCAGTAACATTCTCTTTGGGAGCCTGACATTTTCCAGCCTTGCTTTTTGCCAGGAGATTTTTTTTGAAGGAATGAACAATATCCCTTCAGCCATTCTTGAGTTCAGTGATGCTGAAGAAACTTGCCCTGTCTCACATGTGACGGAGTCACTCTGGTTGATGAGAACAGCAGTTTGGGCCTCAAATGCAATAAGAGCAGGCCCAATGCCTTGGAATGTACTTTAACCGTGACATTTGGGAACCTTTTCAATCAGCAACAACCCGTTTACTTACCTTTGTAATGATCTGAACAAGAAAAGCATTCATAGCAAGGGGCTGGGAAGCCACTTCATGTCTCTTGCTCCATACTGAATGATGTGAGGCAGTGATGTCTAATGGTTACAGAGGACCGTTGGGGTTGGAGTCTGATTCCCTAACTTGCTGTGTCAGTTTGACTTCACCTCCCTACATCTAATGTTCCCCATCTGTAGAATAGGGGAAATGAGACTGAGCTATATCTGTAAAGTGCTTTGAGATCCTTGGATTATTATAGTGTATGGCATATGAATATTTGCTCTTATACAGTCATCAGTAGATCCCAGAGTGCTTCATAATATTTAATCCCTGTATCCTCACAGCATCTGCATGAGATAGGGCCTTGTGTATAGATGGGAAACTGAGGCACAGAGAGGCTGAGTGAGTTGCCTGGGGTCACAGCGGAAGTCTGAAGCAGAGCTAGTAGTTGAACTAGGCCTTTTAAAGTTGTGATTAGTGTCCTAATTACTAAATCATCACTAGGCTTCTGAAGGTTGGGCTGGCTCCCATTGCAGAACAGCATCAAAGAGCCGGGGAGGGAACCAGCATGTTCCATTGCTTTTGGTGGCTTATAGACAAGCAGGCAATGAGAGCACAGAGTACCCCAGAACTCCTCCCGTTTGGGCATGAACTAAGGACCCCAGCAAACCTCTTGAGTAGAGTGCCTGAAGATGAATAAGGGACCTGAAGCATCTGGACTATGCGGAAACCCAACAGTCCAAAACAGAGCTTACACCATTGCCTCGTAAAGCTTCGCTATTCCATGGGTACTTTTCAGTGTTAGTATATGCATTGTAGTGGTCAATTTCTTTTAATGATCCCTGTGTAAGCATGCTTGGTCATTGTTTTCGTGTCATTTGTGTGTGTTTATTGAATATTCCTCTTACACTTCCTTAAACACCCACTGTGACTTACATTTTCTCTCTCTCTCTCTCCTCTACCCGCTTCATCCCCCAATAAAGGGTTAGAAATAGGGCTAAACATTAGGGTTTCCAGGTGTACGGTATTGGCCCCTGTTGTGTCTTGCGGAGGCGGGGGGAGCGAGGAGTGTGGAGAACTGGGATTTAAAGGCTCAGTGATCCTTTTTTTTGTGCAGGTTTTTTTTTGCTCAACAACTTTGGTCACCCGTTTTGTTTTTTTTTTGCTCAACCAATTTTTTCCCCGCCACATTCGGTATTTTTTGGTAAAGTATCTGTCATCCCTACTACATATGCCCAGCCTAAATTCAGAACTGGACACTCTGATCTTGACTAGCCTAGAATAAAAGTTGTGAAGTTAGCACAAGCCTAGCATAAACATTGGCTGATTTATAGCTTGAGGGGAGCCCATGTGCTAAAGTTTGCACTTCCTTGTCTAAAGAGGATTTTTAGACTGTTCCTCAACACACTTTCAAATCTTAGGGTGTGTCTACACTGTACTGTTATTTTGAGATAACTAGCGTTATTTCAAAATAAAAATGTGTGTGTCTACACAGCCATTCTATTATTTTGAAATAATTTCAAAATTACAAAATATTCTGAAATATGTAAACTGCATTCTACAAGGAATAACACCTATTCTGAAATAGCGATTTCAAAATAAGACATGTGTAGATGCTCAACAGCTGCTATTTCGAAATAGCCCCTCATCAGGGCCATTCGAAGTTAATCCTCCCCAGTGCCTTGTTGGATTCTAAATCGAGATAGTGCATCTACATGAGGGAAGTCTGCCTTCAGACTAATTTTGAGGCTTCCCTGGAGTGTAGACGTGCTATTTCGAAAGAAGCTATTTCACAATAACTATTCTGGAATATCTTATTTTGAAATAACTGTGCAGTGTAGATGTACCCTTAGGCCTGGCTCTATACTTAAAAATTAAGTCAACATAACTATGGTGCTCCAGGGTATGGATAACTCATACCTCACAGCTATGTTGACCTAATGCTGGGAGTGCGCACAGCTAGTTTGATGGAAGAATTCTTCTGTGGATCTAGCTACTGCCATTTAGGACATGGTGGATTACCTACAGCAATGGACACAGCCTCTAGTTCTATGACTGTAGTTTCTACACTTTAGAGGCATAGACTAGACATGGCCTTAGTCAAGACTAGGCCCTTCCCTGCATGATGGAGCAATACAGTGGCTAAAAACACCAGAGCTGGTCTATTCTGGTGCTCTCACTGCTGTCAGCACTGGTTGAGCTGCTCTTGTTCAAGGCTCTGTCTAACCCCAGATGTAGCAATTCGTTGCCAGAATCTGGTTTAGCTGAAGCCCAGTTTCAAGGTAATTTCTGCTCAGCACAAGTTCAGTGCTGTTTCCTAGTGTAGAAAAGGCCCTTTGCCAAGCAGACACAGGCAATTCGGAAAGTCTCTCCTATACCTGCAGCCAAGAGCAAGACCTGGGTTCTATTCTCAGCTGTACTACTGACCTCCCATGTGACCCTGACTTGCCTTGCTCCGTGCCTCAGTTTCCCTGTTTGTAATACGGAAGGATAATATGGTACTCCTTGGTTAAGTAATTTGGAATCTTCATCTCAGCTAAGAGTGAACAGTAAAACCAAGGCTGCATTCTCTGTCGCTACATTTACACTATGACTTTTGCCGCAAGAGCCTATGCAAATGAAGCATGGTTTAGCATTTTCTCGTGCTTCATTTGCATCTTTTGTTCCATTTTTTCACTAGAGGTTTTTCCTTTTTGTGGAAGATCCTCTTTTTGTGCAAGATCCTTATGCCTCCAAAAAAAAAGGCATAAGGATCTTGCGCAAAAGGGGGGTTTTGCGCAAAAAGGAAACGTCCACACTGCCTGTTTTTGAGCAAAAATCCCTAGCGCAAAAACGGAATGAAAAAGAATATGCAAATGAAGCATGGGAAAATGCTAACCCACACTTCATTTGCATAGGTTTTTGCAGCAAAAGTCATAGTGTAGATCAGTTTTTCCCAAATGGTGTTCCGTGGAGTGAAAATAAGGATTCGGCAAGAAAATTCCATTACAATAACATTTTATTATTTAAAAAATAATAATTAATATTTAAGCATTTATGAATTTTATTGAAAACAATTTTCATTTGTTTGCCACGATAAGCATCCCTGTGTAATGCCAGCTTAGCCAGAGAGTAGGGATGATGATGTCACTACTCAGCGCTGCACACGCAGTCAGTCAGTGGTTAGACTGTTATTAGGGGTTCCGCAAAATTCTTTCGAGTTTAAAAGGGTTCCGTGGCCAAATAAAATTGGGAAACACTGGTGTAGATGTAGCCTGTGTGAATCACAGTGGGATCAGTTCCCAGGATGAAAACACTCTGGGGTCTTTTTCCTTGGGACAGGAGGAGGAGGCTGGAGACCTGTGGTGGAGCAAAATGTTTTGAAAGGTCTTTGAAGAAGGAAAGGGCAGGGCATGTGTGAAGTGTTCTTATTGCCAGACCCCAACCAACCACTTTTCTTTTTCATTAAGAGAAAACTGCCCTGGGGACCATATGAAAGGCCCAGGGAACCTCTGCTCTCAGCTCTGTGGGAAACAGTGCAGCCCAGAGGAACCTGCAAAGGGGTTGTTAATAGGGGTTTGGCAGGTGGTTTGGGGAGGAGACAGTAGTGGGTTGGGAAGGATGGTCAGCAGCCAAAGGGTGAGTCAGTACCTTCTCCACCCACCTTCTCTTCACAGCAGGAGCCCCTCCCTGATCCTGGTATGACTCATTTCTCTGCTGTTTTGAAAACCATACACTCTGCCCCTGGCAGCATGCACTCTCCACAACTGGAAACCCTCTCCAGTTCCCCACTTGCTCTCTGTGCACTTCCTAAACAACCCACTACACTGTGTCCTGAAAAACTCTACTGGCCCTTCACACACAGGTTCCCCATGCCGCTCACCATCTTCTACCAGAAACCCTCTCTGGCTGCTTCAGCTAACCTGCCTCCCTAGGTTTTCAGGCCATTTGGTAAGGGCACATGTCAGAGAGCAGCACATGGCTGCTGGTGCAGAGGGAAAAAGGAGGGAAAAGGGAAGTCATGCTGACTCACTCCTGGGCTGATACGGGGTCTCTTAGCAGGACAGGAAGAGAAAAGAGAAGGGGTTTGAGACTGGCCCTCCAGTTCCTCCGTTCAATTTATTGCAGACAAGTGAATCTGGAGAATTAACGAGCCCTAAAGGATCAAATCTCCCCCCCTCCAACAAAAAACAAACATTCACATATTTAAGAAAAAAATTAAAAAACAACAAATAGTCTTAAGAGTGTGAGAAGAATGTGATGTGCTAGGCTCCCCAACCTGTTTCAATCACCAGCTCTAGTATCTGAGAGTCCCCCAGACTACATGTGCTAGGAATGATGTCTCCTGAGACAAAGGCAGCTCACATAGCAGGGCTCTGATCAAGGAACCTGATATCAAAGGAGCAAATCTCAGAGCCCCAGGGTCAAGTCAGCAGAGCATTTTTCCCAGCCTCTCTCTCCTTCAGAGTGTCATGTTCAAATGGCAACAATAACAGCACAAAAGGCCACGTGATTCTGTGTGCTGTATACTCAGAGGAATCACAATTCCCGAAGAGTGTGATTCACAGATACTGCTACAGTAAAAGGGTGTTGCAAATACCAGGCAGCACAAAGAAATAATACTAAAAGCAATACAGAAAGACAAGGGATGAGGCTGAAAATAACACTGTATTCATCTGAGGAAAACAACAGCTAATACATCTAGGGAAAAATAACCAACCCAAACACAGCTGCTCAATGGGAGGGAGGCCTCCAGAAAGCAGTGATGGTGAAAGAGACTTAGAATGAGCAGGGAATAGATACGTGTTTGCAAGTGATAATTACATACATAATTAAAGACATAACAACAATACTTTAGACTGATATAGCTGCCATCAGTAGATCTCAAAGCACTTTGCAAAGATAAATATAATTATCCCCATTTTACAGATGGGGAAATTGAGGAATAAAGTAGTGAAATGACTTGTCCAAGGTTATATAATAAGTGCTGCACTTATGGCTGGGAAAATAAAGTTAGGCTACATAGTCAGAAGGATGCCATCCAAGAGCAATGGGTTATGCACAGCTGTGGTGAGGTCACACAAAGAGTACTGTGTTTTAATTTTATGGGCCTTGCCTGAATAAAGGAGCTTGGAAAAGAGCAACAAAAGCAATTAGAGGGCAGTTTGTCTCTGCCAAGTGACTGTTTCAGGAGTGATGCAGAGTAAAGTAATATCCTCTACATAGATCATCTTTCAATGGAATATGCATCTAGTGCTACATTAACAGTAAAAGGGAGATTTTCCTCACCAGCAGCCTGACAAACTCAGCCTGGGCTCTAAGGCTCTACTCTACAAAACCATGGGAGAACCCAGGACCCTCCAATCAAGTTGGCTGACACTGGGCTCATCATCAGTTTGTGATCAGCACAGCTCAAGGTAAATTGGGTTCTGATTCAGTTATCAGACTCTCAAACATTATCTAATTCAGTTTTTCAGACTCCTAATAGTTGTGTAGTAGCATAGACAAGCCAGAGGCTGTGTCTGTGCTAGGAGTGTTTCACCAGGATCGGAACACCCGTACACTACAGCCGTAAAGTGCTGTTAGTCTGGAGGTAGTTATAGCTTAGTGCTGATATTGCAAAACCACCCCCACCAGCAAAACAAGGATAAAATCACGCGTTTGCTGGTATGCGTTTATACTAGGGGCTTTTGCTAGCACAGCTGTCCCAATGCAGGATCACACCTCTGACCAACAGGGCTGGACTGGCAAAAGTCCAAAGTGTAGACCTGGACTGAAAGTCAACTTGGGCTCTTGCCTTCTCCTGCTTCATCACCTGTAAGAAGAACTCTGCAGAGCAATCTATGGCCTCTGGGAAACTAGTGTTGTCAGTGACTGTGTGCAGGTGTCACAGGCTGGAACTTTAATGAACCATTCTGTTAAGGTCCTAGGGCTTCCTCTTTCTGAGCTGTGTTGGCTCCTTCCAGCAAACAGGCAACAGAGAGCAGTCTACAAATACACTGGTGGCTAAAGCCAGTAGCTCTAGCTCTGTATGCCTGCAGGTAAGGGAACCACTGCATTTAGGGCCATGTACTGTTTATAGCCCCTTTTCCGTGTAGCACTGCACTTTGCAGGGATTAATTCAAGATGATCTGTGAGGGGAGAAAATTGAAGAGGTAAATATCTGTAGCTGGGCCAAACCATGACAGAAAAATGTGTGGGATGCAAAATACTCAGTGGGAAGGGGAAGCCTAGGAAGCCAGGAGCTGGAAGGTGAAAGCAGTGAGCAAGTTAGATACATTTCCAAGTGTGACATGGTTGCTAAAAGGCTGGTGCAGCTTTGGATGGCTTCACCAAGGCCAGCACAGAGCAAGGAATAAGTCCCCGCTTTATAGTTTGGGTGTGAGTGACTGTGGAGTGTGGGGTTCAGCATCGCACGAGTGGACACAATGCAGAGAGATCAGAGAAGAGCCACAAAACTGATCCTAGCCCAAAAGGGAATTATTAATGAGAGACTAATGATCCTGACTTTGGCAAAGAGCCTGCTAACATGGAATAGGTGGAGGGACAGCAAATCAAGGATTCCAAAAATAATACGTTTACTTGAACAAAAATAAAAACAAAAAAAAGCCCTTGTTGTTTGTTGAAGAATAAGCATATCTGTGTGTGGATCTGCACTAGTGGCATATCATCTGGGATCGCCACAGGAGATACAGCCCTGGGATTCTCCTCACTTATAAACACAGGCTAGAGCCTGCGGGGCTTTATGGAGAACACTCCCCTGGCAGTCACGTCACCATTCACTCCCCACGGCACCTTTTCAAACAGGGAACAGCCTGGAAGGGGCCACACCCATGCAATGCCCCTCTCTGACCTCCAGGGGCCACCCCAGCACATGGCTTCAGACCCAAACAAAGAGCAGCAGCTCATTTCCCCCTTTCAGCACAGTAAATTCAACTGCCAGACTGCCCACCACCTGCAGCCAGCCCAGGGAACTGGAAGCATGGGGGGATTACAGCAAGGGAATCCTCTCTGTTGTAGTCACCCAGCAGCACAGCACAGGGCTTGGTGTAGGCTGCAGGGAGACACATTCTTGCCCTTCCTGACCTCTCCTGAGACAGAGGAATCCATGGGCACCGTTTGGGGAGAAAGGAAGGAAGAAATGGAATACAGGATTCACCCCCACTGCCCCCCAGTAACCCATGCAGTGTTAATGTCATGCAACTGAATGCATCTTGAAATCCCTGTGCTGTTTGCACAAAGCCTTCCCCTGGCATTTTCCATCCAGCCACCTACAAGGTCTCGTTAGGCCTGAGGAGAAAGGGAGGCTGTGGAAATGGAGTAGGGCTAAAGGTCAGAGAAGGATGGATGTGTGGAGGGGAGAAGGCAGGGCCTAGGCAAGAGAAGGAGGTTGGAGCTCAGGGAGTGAGGGGGGCAATATGGAGAAGAGAGAGGGGAACGCCAAGGGCATGGGGTGAATGTAGGAGTCGGGACCTCCAGAGAGGTTGGGGGGGGTGTTCGCCAGAGTAGGGAGAATTCAGTCTGAGGCTGGGGAGTGAGTAGGAGCAGGTCCCAGGTCTCCAATGTTGGAGAGCTGTGTGACGTTCTCCGTGGAGCTCTGAGGCCCGGGAGCGAGGCAGGGCATGGCGTGCTCCCAGAGGCACAGAGGGCTGGCTGCCCAGCCTTGCCCAGAGGCATAGCGAGGGTGTTATGCGCCTGGGGGCAAAGGCAAAATCCCCCCCCCCCCCACAGCCACCACACGGCAGGGACCCCCCGAACCTGATGCATGGCTGAGCCCAACCCTGGGAGGAGGGGGGAAGCTTGTACCATGTCTTCCCCGGCCCCCTCCAGTTTGGGGCCGGAACCGGGCACACATTAACCAGTTGGCGGAGATGGAGGAGGGTCAGGCTGGAGGTGGGAGGAGGAGGACCAGGTGAGCCAAGGGATGACAGAGGGAATGGAGGGGGACTAAATTGGCACCCGCTAGCGTGGAACCTGGGCGCAGCTGCCCCCTATCCACCACTCACTACAAGGTGCAGGCTCCTGGGTCATGAAAGGCAGGAAAGAAAAAGAGGGTGCTGTAGCTCAGTGTTGCTCAACTTTTTTTTATAAATTACCCCTTTACAAAAAATTATAAGTACCCCCAGTTCCTCCAGTTTTCAGACACACAAAATTTTTCTACCGTTGTAACACATTTGTTTAAAGAACTTAATCATAGCCAGATGGACGATTAAATTTGGGGGGGGGGAGAACAAAAATAATAAAACACTGTAAAACGTAAAACAAAAAATCAGTTTTCTCCAAATTTAAGTTGTGTTGATGTACCCCCCAGACTTCTCTCGAGTACCCCTAAGGATACTCGTACCACTGGTTGAGAAACACCGTTGTAGCTCACTTAACTCTCCCTTGCTTTTTTCCTGTGCCGTCTCCCTCTCTCCCAATTTCAGTACTTTTATTGGCATGGGGAGGGCAAGGGTTACAAGTTACATAGGGATGGGACAGGCATTCCAGAAACCAGGGTGGACCTGACTCTCCATGCCTGGGGAGTGGGCAGAGAAGGGACTGAACACCCAGCACCACCTCATCAAACAGCTCCAGAGTGAGCAGACTGTACAGAACCCAGTCCCTGTGGCTCTCTGTTTCCCTCTAGTGGTGACTGGGCCCCAGGCTTCAGTCGATGAGCTTCCTATGCCTTAGCTCTTGGAGGTCAGGCAGTAGAAGCTCATGCATTATCATGATCCAGAGAGCTAGGTTCAGTCTCTGTGGCTGACACACTGCCCTGGCACTGCATTACTCACATAATAAAGCAGGTCACATGCGCTTTAGAAATAGGCACAGATGCCTGCCAGGAAGTGCTACATATGGCTGCTCATTGCTGCTGGGCAGGGATGGGTATATGTCTGTGCTCAGGGCTTGGTTTTCTCACCATGAAGCAGGGTCTGTAGCCTGGTGGTTGCAAGGATTCATACCCTCGCTGTCTTGGTCCAGCAGGACAAGGGCATAGCCTGTGCTATACCAACCAATTCAGTAGTACCACTCTCAGTGGGACCCATTAGCTTTCTTCTTGACTAATGGCCAGGCCCATGTGTACCTCATGCCAGCTGAGCACTCCTCCCAGGGCACAGTGCTCCTGGGTCTCAGCGTCCCAGTCTGGGATCAGAGCTTGCCTGACCTGCAGCAAGCCTGCCAGCTTGCTGGCCTGCCACCCCCCTCCCTGCCCCCAAGGTAGGACCAGACTGGACTACTGAAACTGCATGCGCCTGAATTTGGGGCTCAGGGGTTGATAATTCAGATTTGAACCTTGAACCAATGTCTGAGCATTCCATGTACAGTCTGGCTGTGCAGTGGATCAAACCAGAATCCCAAACTGATACATCCCACATTTGGGCGCAGAGGCTGAAGTCTAGATTCTCAAACCCAGTTAGGGTCTGAGGCCCAGATCCTCAAAGCTGTTTGGGCTCCTAACTGGAAATGAAGAGGCTAAATATTTTTGAGAATCTGAGCCTTAAGGGGATAAATGGACTGTCTGGCTCCTCACATCCCTTCCTCCCTCCTTACACAGGTCTGGAGCTCAGTGGTGAGCCACATATATGAGACATGATCGGGTACAACTTGCCCTACTCTGTTGCAGTGCACATTTGGAATGGATCTTTTTTCTTGTGCACTCTTATGCTCCTAAGGGAGTGATGAGCCTGTTTCTAGGGCAGGTTTCATAGTGGAAATGGGTGTGTATCATTACAAACCTTTGGCCACTTAGAACTTGGTGGTCATCACTTTCCATTCCAGGACAGATCTCACAGCCTCCTGTTCCAAAAGCCCAGTGTCCAAGCACATGGACTAAAGGAGACTCTCCATTAGGCAACCACAGTATAGGGCCTGCTTGTCAATCGCTCTGTACTTTGTAAAGTTGTGTGTGTGTGTAAAACCGCTACCATTTTGCTCCCATTTTACACCCACAGTGCACTGGGTTAAAGAACAACACAGGGGCTACGTCTACACTGGCCCCTTTTCCGGAAGGGGCATGTAAATTTCATGAGTCGTTGTAGGGAAATCCGTGGGGGATTTAAATATCCCCCGCGGCATTTAAATAAAAATGTCCGCCGCTTTTTTCCGGCTTTTAAAAAAGCCGGAAAAGAGCGTCTAGACTGGCCCCGATCCTCCGGAAAAAGCGCCCTTTTCCAGAGGCTCTTATTCCCACTTCAAAGTAGGAATAAGACCCTCTGGAAAAGGGCACTTTTTCCGGAGGATCGGGGCCAGTCTAGGCGCTCTTTTCCGGCTTTTTTAAAAGCCGGAAAAAAGCGGCGGACATTTTTATTTAAATGCCGCGGGGGATATTTAAATCCCCCGCGGATTTCCCTACGACGACTCGTGAAATTTACATGCCCCTTCCGGAAAAGGGGCCAGTGTAGACGTAGCCAGGGGGCAGGGCAGTGGTGAGTCAGAAATTCTGTAAATTTCGATAGTTTTATTGGCACAAGAATGTGGCTGTATGCTACCAAAGTTAAGAGAGCAGGTGTCCCGTGAACAATGTGATTTTTATAGCATCCCGCTCTGCTTCAGTGGCTGCTGGCCATACTGTGATCCTTTTCCTTCTGTCACATTTTTTTTTCAGTGCTTTCCTGCCTCAATTCCGATTGGAAAGTCTGTTCCTGCTTCTCATAGGTCAAGGAAACAGCTCTCTGGCACTTAGCATTTACAGATGCAGGAAATGTCTCAGTTCCTCCCATCACACTGACTGCAGTCAGCCTTCCTCAGGTTCCCCCCGCTCCTTACATCTCCCCAGTCTCTAGCTCTTATTTAGATTAATTGGTTTTAATTAAGAAAAAGGGTGCATTCTGCATCTAGTTAGCTAATATCAGAAAAAATCGTAGGGAAGACTGGACAGATTGTAGTTTTCACGAGTCAACAGATTGAGTTAAAGACTACAGGGGGGCCTAAAGTTTATTTTCACCTGCTAATTAGAGCATACACTACAAACTGTTTTGTCTTTACTAATAGAGCAGGTTGGAAGAGGGAATTTCTGTCCCAGGTGAAATAACAGTTTGGATTTGGTTTTGTTCCAAATTGGAAGAAAAAAATTGAAATTTTTTGCAGCATAGAAATTTTCAAACATTTCTATTCAGAAACATCAAAAAGTTTAATTTTGATAATGTTGAATCATTTTGCTTCAATAACATCAAAGCATTATAATATAAAATATTAACCATGATAGAACATCAAAGTTGAAATGATAAATACTTGGTTGAAAGGAAATGTTCTGACATTATTTAAAAGAACATTTCAGCATTATCTAAATCAAACAAAAATGTTGAAATGACTTGTTTCAACAGTTTCCCCTCCAAAATGTTGCTGAAACCGAGAATTTCTGCTGAACTTGATCCCCGGAGAAGATCTCTGTGTAACTCAATAGTGTGTCTCTTTCACCAGAAGAAGTTGGTTCCAAAAATATGATTTTACCCTCTTTGTATTTTCTGATAAAACTTCTTGATTTAAAATTGAAACTGAAATTTCCAATGGAAATCTGTTCCATTGAAAATGTTTCTCTCAGCTCTGTTCAGGAGGATTTTACCTTTGGTTAGCTTACTCAAATCAATAATTCACCTCTTTTCTTAGAGAAGACAGACCTGCATGTGGTAAGAGTCTGCTTGTGTTTGCCCCTTTTGCTCTTATTAGCCAATCTGCATCTGTGTACGGCATTTACATGGTAAGTTTCTTATGTGTTATATGCTGATCTGTTCTTCCCAATAGGTAGCCTTTACAATCGTCAAGGTTTTGTGTAGTATCCTGAGTGTTTATTATTTGTGAGCAATCTCTTGCATGCCTCACTTTGGAGGCTAAGGCAAAGGTGTGCGAGTGTGTGCTTGCACTTACCAGTTTTCTGTTGAGGTCCTAAGAGCTTCTATTCCACAGACAACCAGGAGTCTGACTGCAGGAGATGAGTCATTCCCTCAAACGCCAATGTGAATTATCATATTCTGTTCAGAAAGACTCAAGCCCAGGAGAAGGCTGAATGCACCAAGTGTAAGGACACTGCTTGAGTGCTTTGTGGTGAAAACAGTTTGCTGTCTCTGGAGTTCTCTCTGGAGACCTGCAAGGCCATCCATCCTCACCCCTATCCCTTACCAGGAGCAGTTGATAGAACATGGTTATGGTGAATTTATGAAACCAGTTCTAGCTACTGGCAAGCCCCATGGTGACAGGATGTGCTGATTGGCTGAAGAGCTCTGCTGTGATGTACCAAGATATGGGACCAGGATCAATCTCATAGAATGCCACCATGGTGAAAAGGGCCAAGATGAGAAAGCAGTTTGTCCATGGCACTTCACCCTGCGTGTACAATGAAGACATGGGAAGGACTGAAATACACCAATGACCTGCCCTGCCCCACAAGCCACCATTGCCATTCATTGCATTGCTTTGCCCTGAAGAGCTGAGGGTGTTCTACAGACATTCTTGGAGTCGGTCTCACAGCCTTCCCCAGGGCAGGTTCATTCTCCCCATTTTATTGCTGGGGAAACTGAAGTGCAATTCACTCAGCAGGTCTGGGGCAGAACTGCTGGTTCCCAGTCCCTGTTCTAGTCACTGATAGACAACACTCCATACTTTGCCCTGCTCTCAGTTGTAGGATACCCTGCCCGTACCCCATTCCTGCCCTGCCTTGTCCTCTTAGCTTAAGACACAGGGTCTCCAACTCCTTTACTCTGATTGTCAGGCACCACAGCTTTCCTCTCCCTAGCTCACTACTGAAGTCTCCTGTTCCCTTCTCTAACCACTAAGCATGTGCCCGACCAGCCCCTTCTCCTCCTACCAGACAAGTACCTCCCATTTCCTTCTGCACAAACTACTGCCTTTTTCCAGCAGTGCTTTTTGTCCACAGTGCTAACCTATCCTCCAGGCCCCTCAGGCTCTGTGGCTGCAGCTCTCCTCCCAGCACTGGATCTGCTCTCTGGGCTGTATCTCGGGATCTGCTCTCTGGCTGGCACAGCTCTGTTCCTCAGCTCAACTCAGACCCCTGTTTTCCCCTTAGCTCAGCCCCTCTCTGTCTGACCCAGGCCAGGCAAATCCAGCTTTTATGGAGGATGGGACCCCTAGCCTCCTGATTTCTCATCAGCCTTTCCCCTTCATTTTGGTACTGGGAGCTAGCCAATCAACACCCCACCCAAAGGTTATGATTCCCCTCCAAGTATGGCCTGAAAAGCCTCCTGGCTGGTCGTGTCCCCTTTGATGGGCCTCTTCCCAGGTTCCCCCTTGCTCTCCCCCTGCTGCTCACTGCACCCAACTCCAGAATGCTCCATCCCCAGCTCTGCACTGGTCCACCCCCAGACTGCTCTAGTCCCGACTCCAGCTCCATTCTCTGGTGCTCTGCCTCTCCCCCCACCACCCTTGCTGCTCGCAAAGATGCACAGGCCCAGGCAGCTGGCGGGGTGGGGCAGGCTAGTTGAGGCTTCCCCTGGGCTTCAGGCTGAATCCAGTGACTTGGCAGGCCAGGTCCTGCCCGTGGGCCATATTCTTCCATGCTCTGCCCTAGCCCCTGCCCAAATGACCACTGTCACTTGGGGGTTAACACCTCCTCAGGATTCCTGGACCAGGCCTTGTTGTGGTTACGAGGACTCTGCCACCCAGGAGAGTAGAAGAGGAGCCCACAAGGCCAGAGAGGCCACTGGGAGCAGGGACTCTGATTTTTTCACAAACTAAGGCCACTGAAGTAGTGTAGAAGCCAGAAAAGTTCCCCTTAGTAGTGAGACCATTCATGTGGACAGGGCAGAAATAGGGGAAGGGCAGGATGTCTCTTACTCCACAGCCAACCTCTCACAACCCATGAAAGTTATAACCCTCAGACTGAGAGATGGGCTGAAAGCCACACAGTTTTCAGTGCCCTCTCTAATTAATAGTCATATTGCCAGCTGCCTCGCTGTAGTCACATCCACGTGTCTTCTATGGACTCTTCTGCAACAGTCTCACTGCCCACAGTTTGAACTTCAGAAGCCAAGGTCTCCCTGTCACCTCCTCTGACCACATGCTTCCTTCGTGTTTCTCTTCGCTCCCACGCCAGACTTCCTCTGCTCTCCTACTCCATTCCTTAGCTACACTGCACGTCTGTCCTGCATACCAATAACTAGCCCACCCTGCCTGTCAGCTCTCTGCTCTGATCACTAACCCAGGCCTTCCCTATCACCTGTTCTACACACTTCACTCAGTGCGTGGCTCTCTCTCAGGCCAGTCACTGTGCTACACAGCCGCTCACTCCCTTGCTGTATTCACTATATAGCTTTCCCAGCCAGACACCAATTTCCGCCTCTTCCTGTGGTACCCACAAACCATTGTGCCAACTTCCCCATTCCATGCACCAGGCCATAGATTACATTGTTTTCCACTTCCCTGCGCCAGCCATTTTACTGCATTACCTCCCTGTGCTTGATCGACCTTTTACACTGCTGCTGAGGCCTGATAGCTTTTAGACTGCTCTGCCACTCAGAGTCACATGCTCTCCACTTCATCCACATCCAAGCACACCAGGGAGACAGAATCAGAGGTCCTTGGTTAATACATTTCACCCTGAGTCCTACAGCTGTCAGGACCAGTTGCCCACCCCCTGAAGTGCAGCTGCTGGGCTGAGATGCTGGGAGACAGAGCTTGTCAAGACTAAAAAGGACAACAGCACTGTGGGCCCCAGAACCCTGGTAGGTTTGGGGAGATGGAATATGTCACAGGATGGTAGAGTGGGCTTATCAAGTAGGTGGAGGATAGCACCTCCATCAGCATTATGTATCCTGCTGCCATGTTAAGGTGCTAAGGGATGCAACATTGCTTGGTTACCTCCAGCAGACTAGCTCCTCTTAATTGCAAGCTGAGGTCCTGGGAATGGTGCAAGTCCAAATAAGACAGGATAGAAAAGACAGCACTTGCAGTAGCATGGTCCACTCCTAACACCAAGCTTATGCAGTATATTAAGAAAATGAAGAGCAACACCCCAGGATCATAGCACCATTAACACTGTGCTCTGGTAATGAAAGGTGGAATATGGCTTTAAGCCCAGAAGAGTGCACGAGAATCGACTCACCAAGACAGCAAAGGAAAGGGGGAGCCGCATATGGCATAAAGCCATAACAAAGTGGCCCAACATGAGTAGGCTGCTCCGACCTAGTTTCTCTACAAGGAAGACCTGGAAAGGAAAGAGAAGAACATTGATATGTCTTGAGGTTCTTTCTGCTATTTTATTTTAGCCCTTGAACATTTATACTAAGTAACTAACCCAGTGGTTCCAAACTTTTTATTGGTATAACCCCATTTTAATTAATTATTTCCTCCCAGGGCCCCAGATAGGATGGTGGGTGCCATTTTGCTCTTCAAAATGGCCTCCGTCTCACAGCATGATCTTGTACACCTGTACATTGAGGTCATACCACACGGAGGATGCCGTTTTTCTCTGCAAAATGGCATCCTTGATGCATTGTGAACTTGCATATACCATACATGTGAATTCAAGCTGTGTGGAACAAAATGGTATTCTCCACATACTAGGGATCACTGCAACCCCATCCTATTTGGGGTTGTTGCCCTCAGTTGGGAAACTACTGATATAACCCATAAATACCCACTCAGAACCAGGGTGAATTTCAGTGGAGAATGATGGACAATTCCATTTGCTCATCTGGCCTTGTCCTATCATTATAGATCAGCTATAAAAGCGAGACAGGATATAATGGAAGACTATAAATAATGAATGGCAGGCAGAAGGTTATATGAGTGTCCCAAAATTCCATTTCTCCTTAATGCAAGAAGTGAACACTAAAAGACAGTGGATTTCAAATGGATACAAGCATTAACCTGTGCAGCTTGCCTCAGTAGGATATTATTGAGGAAAACTGACAAATTCATAAAATATGTTTGTGTAAATGAGTGAAAAGTTCTAGTGTTATCCATGCACCAGGGCATGGACTGATCACCCGAAGTGGCCAAGAAAGACATTTCTAACTCACTGCCCAACTTCAATACTCTGATGTAATGATGCAAAATGTTACAGGATTTTATTTCTTCTAATGAAGTATCCAACATTAGATGCTGTCAATACTGGATACAACCAGATTGATTAGACCAGGGGTGGGGAACCTTTTCTGGGTCAAGGTCTGCTGACCCACAGAAAAATCAGCCGGGGGCAGCAAAAGAAAAGAAGTAAATAAAAAAAAATCCTCACTGATGTGGCCCCCAACTGAGAAGCAGAAAGACACTTCCCACATTCCCCTCTCACCCCAGAGCCTAGTGGGGTCAGGCTAGTAGATTTTGTGTGCTCCAGCCCTGCAGGAAGGCGGTGGGGAGTTGGTGTGCCAGTTCTGGCTCCCTAGTGCTGGGAGGGAGGGAGCCCTGAGCCATGGGGGCCAGATCTGGGCAAGCTGGGTTCTACATCCATTGGTTTAGTCTAGGGGTAGGGAACCTTTTTTGGATTGGGGACCATTGACCCACAGAAAAGTCAGTCAGGGGCTGCACACAAGTGAGAAACAAAAAACTCCAATCCCTCACCAGCATGGGCTCCCGATGCTGGGGGGAGCCCCAAGCCTCAGGGACCAGATCTGGGAGCTGCATCTGCTCCCCCAGGCCTTAGGTTCCCCACCCCTGGTTTAGTCAATATGGCAGGTGGGATTGTTGGACTAGACGGATGAATAATAAGTTTTGATATGGAAAGAAAGTGGATAACAGACCAGACAGGCTAATTGGTGTATTTCAGAGTGGTGGGAGGTGCAATACAGGACCAGTAGTAGGTGAGATACTAGACTAGATTGACCAGAGGATGTAACACAATCGGGCAGAATATAACTACTAGACTGGATAGATGCAGTGTGGATCTGGTCTAGCAGGAGGTGGAATTTCAGACTAGCTAGACTCTGATTCTATGATTATTCTGTTTTCACCTGGCAGGAGGCAGGATATCAAAATGAACAGATCATTGTTTTGTTTCTATAAGGAGAGCAAACCCGATGTTCTGATTGCTCCTTGGATACTGGCTGGTATATCTGCCAGCACAGACTATCTATCAGCCAAACAACCAGAAAATATATTTAAAAGCCTGCATTAAAGCACTTATAGAGAACATTGTGAATAAGATGTTAATGGCCCCAATTCCCATGGTGGTGTGCCATGGGATGGGCAACACCAGGTAGCTGGAATAGTTTGATGGAATAATTGATTATCTGGGAGAAGAAGATACAATGTAATGTGATGAGAAAATGCTCACCTTTTAAATCAGCTGTCGGGTCTCCCCGTCAGAGTTCATCGTGAATGTCAACTGTACCTCTCCTTGAGATTCCCCTATACTTACATTTAGTCACGCACACACACACACACACATCTGCACACATGCACACAGAGTACAGAACCCTTAATAATTGTGCCCTCTCTGTAAATGAGGTCCCTGTAAACCTCGTTCTACAAGGAGTAAGGGACGTTTCGGAATAGTGGGTTATTTCAAAATTTGGGGCTGTGCAGACAGTGCCAAATGATGAAAGAAGCTATTTCAAAATAACATCAAAATAAGATACGAAATTTGCGGTTCCTTGGAATGCACCCTCGCTCTGAGTGTAACTCAGTTCCACACCTGATCTGCAGTACCCCACGAGTTAATGAGGCCTCTGAACCTTTCATGGATCCCCTTTGAAAGCTCCCCCTGGTTCCAAACGACCCGTAAGAACACAAACATGGCCATTCAGGAGCACACCATTGTTCTGTCTAGTCTGAGAAGGCATTTATTCCTGACTCTCCAGTAAACTGGAAATCAATTATGCCCTGATGCATGGGAATAGGTAACAGCTCAAAAAATATGTTGCAAGGAACAACTGCATTACATCCCTTCTCTCTGATTCTTGTGGACCTAGGTTTCACAGTCCTACAGGTTTGGGGTTTCAGTGGGCATTTGTTCCTTACCTCTGGCAGCCAGTTCATCTTTGTGGCAATTGATAAGAAAGTACCGTGGGCTCTCAGGGCAAAAAGGGAGGGTGAGGAACTGGAGGATGGCAGACAGTGCGACTGGCTATCATTGGTTAGATCCCAAGACATTCTCTAGGCTCATGATCTGAAACCAAGAGAAACTGTCCAGAGAGCATTATCTCATGCCCAGTAGGGGAAAGCATTGTGCTTGCCATTCTGAGAATGAGAGACCCAAACCCACCACCTTTCTGGACCAAGAGATGAGCAACATGCTACTAGGTGTGCCAGGCCTCTGTACCAGCACTGCTCTGTTTCAGATAGATGGGGCCTCAAAGGCTTTCAGTGTTTCCTATCGAGGGATATATCTTGCCTCATGCTCCCTCCTCGTGTTCTGATGGGCACAGGCCTATTACGCATAAGCCCCTCACATTGCTGGAGCTACCAGAACTTCCATGATTTCTCTCTTCACTCAGCTAGTCAGGAGCCTGTGCTCCGCTGCAGAGGGATCTGAGTTTTGCTGTAAAGTTCTAGATGGAAATTATAATTGTAATCCTTGTGTAGGGCCAGCTCTTTACCTGCCCAATGAAGATGCCCACTGTCATTGAGAGCTAGTTCATGGTAAAAACAACTCCACAGATCCTGATTGGGGATATCTCCTGTATATAAAGGGGAATCGGAGTCATGTTGAGCCCACAGAAGATTCCAATGAGGAAGTGCCCAACAATCAATGCCTCCAGGGCGTCTGCTGTCTTGCCCATGAAAGCCACGGCCATGAGGACAGGGAATTAGCTCTCAGGATGGACTTGCGCCTGAGAGAGCAAAGAGATAGCAGGGAGAGTTATGGAGGGAGGGTATGTCTACACTAGCCCCCTTGTTCGAACTAGGGAGGCTAATGTAGGCATTCGAAGTTGCAAATGAAGCCTGGGATTTAAATATCCTGGACTTCATTTGCATCTTCCCAGGCGCCGCCATTTTTAAATGTCCCTTAGTCCGAACTCCGTACCCGCGGCTACACGTGGCACGGAGTAGGTAGTTCGAATTAGGATCTCTACCGTTACTCCTTGAACTAGGGGGCTAGTGTAGACATACACTAATTCGAACTACCGGTACACCTCGTTTAAATCCCGGGCTTCATTTGCAACTTCGAATGCCTATATTAGCCTCCCTAGTTCGAACTAGGGGGCTAGTGTAGACATAACCACAGAGCGTACATTACAGTCTGGCACAAAGACACCGGCTTCTACCAAGAACATGCCTGGCCTTTTCCCTGGCCCTGGTCCTGAAAATACACAGCTCCTCACTCACCTGGCCCCATTCTGGTACTTGCTCTGAGAGTACCCTGTTCCTCTCCGGTATTGGTGTGGCACGTTGTTTGCCTTTGTGGGGTGATTGAACACAGTCCTCCTCCATGTACCTTCCACTAAGCCCACCATGAATGCTGTGGCAGAGCCTCCAAAGCCAACATGCTGACATTGAAGGACCAAAGCATGGGAAGACATGGGCTCCTTGAACTGCTCTGGTTGAAGAACTCCACAATCAGCTGCGTAAAAAAGAAACAATTCATGCTAAAATCTTCTTCTTCTGTGTGTGGACAATTTCTTTTTGCACAAAACCCCCCTTTTGTGCAAGATCCTTATGCCACAATACTCGTAGTGTAGACGTAGCCTCTAACTCCTCACCATCTCCGTCTTCAGCCTCCTCCATTTCCTTCCATCTTCCTTCAGTTCCCTCCTGCCTTCACCCCTTCACCCTTCATCTTTCTTCATGACAGCCCTTTTGTGCCCCTTCAGCTTTCAGCCTCACTATTGCCTCCTTCTTCCCCATCTTCCCCTAAGCCTTCATCCCCATAGCCCTCAGTGGTCATGCTATGTCTCATTTTCTGTGGATTCTTTTTGTTCATGACCAGTTTTAAGGGGTATTGGGAGCTTAACCTAGGGTGCAGGAGGCTGGGATCTCAACTGAGTCTAGAAGCAAAGAAGGCAACTTGATTCCAGAAAGAACTCAACAGACTGGGAGGAATTTCGAGAAAGGAGAAACACAACCAATTAAGGGTCTGAAGGGGTTAATTTATGTGGTGAGATTTAAAAAGCTAAATGTACGTTGCTAGATGGCAAACAATGGTAGACATTGTGGGGTCCAATAACACTCTACAAATGCATGATTAAAAGGTGTACACCAAGGAAGAAGACACATTGCTTAGGGTGATAGAAAGGAAGCAAATGGAATGAAACTGAGCCAGGTGAGATGTTTTCAGGCTGGATCACCAGGAAACGTTCCCTGACAGTGAAGGGTCTGTGAGACAACTGGAGTCTTCCCAAGGAAAAGGAAGAAAGGTCCATTGCTTGGGACAATTAAAATAAGGACTGGACAAAGTCCTGCTTTGGTGGGCGGGAGGTGAGCTGTACTGTTCTAGGTTACTGCTAAGATAATTTCAGCCTATGCTTTAAAGAAGCTGATGGCCTAAGTTCACTGTCAGTGAAAAAAATACCACGTGATGAAGAGAAAGAATTGTCCAAGAGTTAGAACACTAGTTTGGGACTTTAAAGACCTATATTCATATCCCTGGTTTTCCCCTGTGACCTTGGTCAAGTCCTTTAGCCTCCTTGTGCCTCAGTTCCCTATTGGTAACATTGAGGTCTCACAGGAGAGTGGTGAGGATAAATACAATAGAAATTGTGAGGTACTCAGATAAATATGGTAATGATGGCTAAGGAAGCACTACAGACAGAATATTCTGGTAAGTGGGAAGCTCTCTGGAAGCACTCTGCTCACAGCAGTTCTATGTCCTTTCCTGCAATGGCGAACATTAAATAAATGTTTCATTATAACGCAAGAAATTGAGTGAACTCTCCTGCTTCTCAGTGTGCTAGTTCCCACCTCTCCCAAGGTGGGCCTGAGAGGAGGCCTAATGTATTGTTTCCCTGTGTTTTAGTTATAGGAGTCAGTCCCTTTATGCTCCTCAGCACTGTGCATCCAATTCTCCAACCTCCACGCCACATTTCCTTTTCCTGCTTGCTTACCATTGAATACACCAAGATCCGTGTGACTGTTTGCTAAACAAGAAAATAATTGCACAACATGGTCAGAAAACAGGAACTTGGCATTTCGGTTGTGTTTCTACCAGACACTGTCTAGAGTAGGGGAAAAGCATGGCTTGTTAAACATATTATTTAACACATTTAGATGTCCTGTACTGTAAATAGTGAACACCTAGAATCACCCATGCTCAGCTGACATGTTTTAAAAATCCTGCATACATGCAAATATGTATGCAAATAGCTTCTTTCACACTGACAAGCATGAATACAAAGATTAAGGCAAAACTAAACAACATGCAAGCCCCATTTAAGTCAGTTTTGCTGATATTAATACAATGCAATATTTACCTGATTTCCACTCCTGTGACAGCACTTTTAATGAGCAATGACAGTCCAGGAATTTAATTACTAAAACTCATATCAACAGAAGACCATTATATTGACTCCTTTTTTGTTTTGGCTGTCACCTGCGGGCCACGTGTTGAGCCCTGTGTAAAGCCAAACTGTTGAGTAGCCCTGGTCTAGACCATCCCTAATACATGTCTATCTAATCTGCTCTTAAATTTCTACAGTGATGGAGATTCCACAACCTCCCTAGGCAACTTATTCCAGTGTTTAACCACCCTGGGTATGTCTACACTACCCCGCTAGTTCGAACTAGCAGGGGTAATGTAGTCATCCACAATTGCAAATGAAGCCCGGGATTTGAATTTCCCGGGCTGCATTTGCATGAAGCCAGCCGGCGCCATTTTTAAATGCCGGCTAGTTCGAACCCCGTGCCGCGCGGCTACACGCGGCACGGAGTAGCTAGTTCAGATTAGGCTTCTAATCCAAACTAGCTGTACTCCTCGTGGAGCTAATTCGAACTAACGCATCTAGAACTAAAAACTAGTTCGAATTAGCGTTTTGCTAATTCGAACTAGCATGTCCACATTAAGTGGACCCTGAACCGGGCTTAAGGATGGCCGGAAGCAGTGCCGGCAGAGTATCAGAGGAGGACTTAGAGCGTGGAGATGCTGCCTCAGGCTAGCCGAGGGCTGTGCTTAAAGGGACCCGACCCCCACCCCGGACAGACAGTTCTCAGGGGTGCCCCGCTTGCAAAGCAGTCCTGGCTTGGATTGCCCGGAGTACCCACACTGGGCACATCACACCACTAGGCCATCAGACCGGCTGCACTTGCCGCAGGCTGCCATCTGGGGAGAGGGGGCAATTGGGGGGCTGCAGGAGAGCTTCCACCCCCAGAAGCCCGCAGAGCCAGCTCAGTCCTCCCCGTCGGGGGTGCATACCCGATTCCTCCCTCACCTCCTTTCACTTACCCTTCCCTAGCCCCCTTCCTGATGTACAAAATAAAGGACAATTGTGTTCAAAAATGGAATCTGTCTTTACTGAACAAAACTGGGGGAGACTGGGAAAAGGAGGTGGGAGAGGGGAAGAGAGAGGCTGGGAGAGGGGAGGGCAACTAAAATGATCAGGGGTTGGGAACAGGTCCCATATGAAGAGAGGCTAAAGAGACTGGGACTTTACAGCTTAGAAAAGAGGAGACGGAGGGGGGACAGGATAGAGGTCTCTAAAAGCAGGAGTTGGGTGGAGAGGGTGCATACAGAAAAGTTCTTCATTAGTTTCCATAAAGAAGGACTAGAGGACACCAAAGGAAAGGAATGGGTAGCAGGCTTCAAACTAGTAACAGAAAGTTGTTCTTCACAAAGCAAAAAGTCAACCTGTGGAACTCCTTGCTGCAGGAGGCTGTGAAGGCTACAACTAGAACAGAGTTTAAAGAGAAGTGAGATCAAGTCATGGAGGTTGGGTCCATGGAGTGGTATTAGCCAGGGGGTAGGAGTGGTGTCCCTGCCCAAGGTTTGTGGCAGGCTGGAGAGGGATGGCACGAGACAAATGGCTTGGTCACTGTCTTCGGTCCATCCCCTCCAGGGTCCCTAGGGTTGGCCGCTGTCAGCAGACAGGCTACTGGGCTAGATGGACCTTTGGTCTGACCCAGGACGGCCATTGTAAGCTCAGGGCTCAGGGTCGGGGGTCTCAGTGGACCCCCTTGATTTTCATGCACACCTGCTCCTGGGTGGCCAGGCTGGCAGCTCTCCTGCCCTAGACGGCCACTTTCCTGTGCCTAGTGCGGAGGTCGTGGACGAGGTCCACGATGTCCGCACTAGCCCAGGCGGGTGCCCGCCTCTTGCGGTCCCGGGCAAGCTCCCGGGAGCTGCCAGCCTGGTCCCGGGAAGAGGGGGAGGGCTGGGGGGCATCGGGTGGGTGGCTCGATCTGTTCCAGGTGCAGGGTCTGCTGGCTGGGTGCTGGCAGGCTTGCACCTGGCATGGGCACCGTAGCCAGCCCGTGCCCCTTTAAGGGGTCTGGGGCCGGGAGGGGGGCAGACGAGTTTCCCTGGTGTTGGCCAGAGTTGTCACCAGGTAAAGCTGGGGAGGGCTAGCCTCCCACTAGTTCGAATTAAGGGGCTACACCCTTAATTCGAACTAGCTAGTTCGAACTAGGCTTAATCCTCATAAAATGAGGTTTTCCTAGTTCGAACTAAGCGCTCCGCTAGTTCGATTTAAATTCGAACTAACGGAGCGCTAGTGTACCCCCTATTAAATTTAGTTCGAACTAACGTCCGTTAGTTCGAACTAACTTTGTAGTGCAGATATACCCCAAGAGTGCTGTTAGTTTCCTCTGATATCCCCAGTCTCAGGACTTCTTGAGTTTAATTCCAAATTTGAGTAAAATAGGAATATAAATATTTGGGGGAGGGGTGGGAAGGCAGGCCTTAGCCCCAATACCAGCCAGTTTCACATTTGATCTCATATAAAAGGAACTACGTTTCTTGTCTAGTGTAAGAAACACAGTAACCTGCACTGCTTTACCTTGTTCCAACCCATACAATGGTGTCAGCACTCTCAGACCTGGCCAGTGTGTGGGGCAATCGGGTGTGTATGAGCCTTCCAGTTCCCCTGCAGGGAATTTCTCTCTGGAAATTAAAGGCACTATTTCTCTCTTAAAATGATTTTCCAGTGGTCTGCTCACTCAGCCATCCAGGGCCTCCTGAGAGAGAAACAGGTCCCAGTTTTTGGAGCAACATGGGATTTGTTTGTGTGTGATACCATCATGCCTATCAGCTGCTAGTAGGTGGGGATTGAGCCTAGCCCTGTGTTTTTATGACTTTGCCTCCACCTACTCTATGACATCACAAAAGGCTCTGACAGGTTCCACAGCAGGAGAGGCTGGGGAGGATGTTCCCATGGAAAGTTATTGCTGCTCACATGTCCATCTCCTTCCTAACTTTCTGGTTGCCAAGGGAGGGAATCGCTTGATGGTTGGTCCCACTTAGTCTGGCTGTTCTTATATTCCTCTCTCTGGGTATGTCTACACTACATTCCACGAGGAGTACAGCTAGTTCGGATTAGGAAGCCTAATCCGAACTAGCTACTCCGTGCCGCGTGTGGCCGCGCGGCACGGGGTTCGAACTGCCAGCATTTAAAAATGGCGCCGGCCGGCTTTATGCAAATGAAGCCCGGGAAATTCAAATCCCGGGCTTCATTTGCAATTGCAGTATGCCTACATTACCCTCCTATTTCGAATTAGGAGGGTAGTGTAGACATACCCTCTCTTTCTCTTCCTTTCCCCTTGAACTCATATTACACATCCTCTTTTCCCTATTCTTCCCTTCTTTTCCCTGTACTTTTTTCTCCTCTCTCTCATCCATCCTTCCTGCCTCTCCTCCAGGTAACCTCATGTAAAGCTTCTCTGGTTTTGCCTCCCAAAGCACTACGAGCACTGCCATCTACCCACCTCACCCTGCTGCACAGCAGGGAATGTAGGGTACAATATATTATGTGAAACATTTAATATTCAAGGGTAGGAGCTCAGGGACTCTTGCACAAAGCATGGAACGCTAATGCTCCATCTCAAAAGAGGGCCATGACAACTCTGCTGGGATTTCAGCAAGGTTTTCTGCCTGGTGAGTGCGTCTTAGCTGATTCTGGGACCCCTAAATCATCTGTTCTGCTAAGTACACACCTGCTCCTGCAAAAGCACACCTCAGTTGGAAAACCACAGCACTCAGTAACATAAGGGTTTGGAAGGCCCAGTCTGGAGACAAATTGGGCCTGTAGAGATTCTTGTTGTGCAGTCTGTCTCCTAATGTTGGTTTTAATTAATCCAGTTCTTCCTCCATGATACCTGTTTCCTTGGCTCTCTCCGCATCCACTTTCTCTCTGAGTCACTTTCTCCCTCTAAGAAACCTTGAGCTGCCCTTCTCTTGTTTTCTTCCTGACAGAAACACAAGCGCTGAGTCTGGCCGAACTTCTCAGGCAGGTACATGATCCTAGAATGAGGGGCTGAGGCAGGACATGTACCCGGTTGGGGGAAGAGGAGGGGCAAGCTGGCCCATGCTGCGTATGTGAGGGAGTTATGTCATCTCACATCTGTGCTTTGCAGTCCGCAGAAGGGCTGGTGGGGAGGGCGCATGGCATTCTGCCCCTACTCATTGGTATGTCAGAAATGCCACTGCTGATTTTCCATCCAATGGGGTTTCCTCCTTGCCACCCTAAGACCCATCCCTTGTCCCCTCTGTATTCCTTACATGTGAGTGAGGCTCAGAGCATGTCTACATTGCAGCCCTAAATCAACCTATGTAATTACTGGGGTGGTGCATGTCCGTACTATGCCCCTTCTGTCAGTGATGTATGCCCTCACCAGGAGTGCTTCCGCTGACCGAAGCGAGGCAGTGTGGGAGGTTATCAGTCAGTGCACTTAGCTCCATGTAGCTCCCCACCAAGAGACTAGCTCCTCCATGGGCTTCTTGCCCGGCACTGGTGAGGCACATCTAGAGTATTGCGTCCAATTTGCACCTCTCACCCCGATTTACAGAATATGGATGCAGTGGAGTGAGTCCAGCAAAGGGCAACAAAAATGACTAGGGGGCTGGAGCACCTGACTTATGAGGAGAAGAGAAGAGAAGAGAAGAGAAGAGAAGAGAAGAGAAGAGAAGAGAAGAGAAGAGAAGAGAAGAGAAGAGAAGAGAAGAGAAGAGAAGAGTGAGGGGGGATTTGATAGCAGCCCTCAACTCCCTGCAGGGAGGATCCAGAGAGGATGAAGAGAGGTTGTTCTCAGTAGTGACAGATGGCAGAACAAGGAGCAATGGTCTCAAGTTGCAGTGGGGGAAGTCTAGGTTGGATATTAGGAACAACTATTTCTCTAGGAGGATGGTGAAGCACTGGAATGGGTTCCCTGGGGAGGGCGTGAAATCTCCATCCCTAGAGGTTTTTAAGTCTCAGCTTGACATAGCCCTGGCTGGGTTGATTTAGATCTCTTCCAGCCCTGGGATTCTATGGTTCTATGGGAGTGGGGAGCTAGGCGCAACTGGATTCTAGCTGCCTGGTTTTCATAGAACCATGAAATTGACAAGACAGTCAACAGCCAATGTAAGGGACAGAGTGTCTGCACAGACACTGGCTTGCCCTAACTAAACCAGGTGTGGCGGTGTGTCTGGTACCCCTGACCCCGTTTCCAGCAAGATGAGACTCCTCCGGCCATTAGAATAGAGAGGGCTTATTGCTTCTGCGAGGTAAAGCACAGCCAGGGTTCTATGTGGGCATCGAAGTGAGGGGCCAGGCAGCCTCAGACCCCTTGGGTTAGGGGTCCACGGGGCCCCGACCCCCAATACTCAGCTTAATCTCTTCTCTTCATGTTTTCCCCTGACAAACTTTCCAGCTCCCAGGCCCTGACCCCCAGCCAGGTATTCGTCTCTGCCTCCTTTCCTTTGTCTCTCCCCCTGGGAAGAGCAGTGTTATCTGCTCAGGCTGGGACTAGGTGTCTGAACCAATACACATGTGGGTGAATCAGTGGGAATCTCACAGCACAGCACAGTCAGGTGGGAACACCAGGTTACAGAGCAGACAGCACCCCCACTACATCACACCAGGGTAAGTGCTGTGCCTCTCATAGAGGTGGGGTTATGATGTTGGTGTAGTAGGGCCAAGGATGTATGTGTACAATTACATAATTAGTTCAATGTAAGCTTTTTACGTTGATCTAATTAGTGTAGATCAGGCCTTGGGGTGAAGACTCTCTAGAACACATAGGCAGATGGAATAGACTAATGCAGGGGACCCCCTTTTAAACATCCTCCTACAGAAATGGGCACTAAGAAATGCAGCAAGGTAAATTTCTAGATTAGAAGACATACACACAGGGAGAAATGTTACCATTGACTAGTGAGTGTCACAGTGATATAGGAAGCCCAGCTCTGGAATAACAGGGGGCTGCAGGGCAGGGCTGAGGGGCACTGGCAGGGCTGTGAGGGGAGCCCAGGGGTGGAGTAGCAGGGGGCTGCAGGGCAGGGCTGAGGGGCATTGCAAGAGCTGTTGGTGTTCAAATGACTGGTACTGTTACTGGTTTGAAATGAGGGCTGGCAAGAAACCCAGAAGCAGATATGTAATATTTACATCCACAATGTTTATTTTAGAAACATGTAACACAATCACAAATTAATAATAAGCATACAAAACCCATTGGAAATTCTCATAATGGTAACATATTGAGAGAGAGAGAGAAAGAGACAGCCAGCCAGCCAGAGGGAGAGTCCAAGGCATCACACTAACACCTTGATGTTCAGTGTGGAATGCTCCTAGTGCCCAGCTGGCAGAGAATTTCCTTTCCTTACATACAGATGTACAAATGGAAAGCTTTATCTTCCACAAATTATCAGAGATCAGAGTTTTGAGGAGAGTCAAATGACTGAAATCTGTGTATTTCAGCCAAATGATGAGATAGGAGAGTGTAACTGTCCACAAACTTTGGAAAATGTAAACAGAAGGGAAAGGAAGTCCAAAGGGGTGGGGGGAGAACTAGGAGTAACTTGATGAAACTGAATGAAGAAAGAAATGTTCTTGTTAAATCATAAGAAATATTTCCCAGCAACAAATTTTACTGGACTTTGCAATCATTTCCCACAAGGGAAGGGGTGGAGACTTCATCACGTGAGTAATTTCAGATTAGAGCAAACTCTGGAGAATACACTGGAAAGAACCATAGGTATGGTGCTTCAAGGCATACCAAGATCTGCCCTCAGATGATGTTGGGAGTATTGCTGCATTTTTGTTTTAATTAGCTGTCTATGGGATGATGAGATCAGACATACTGACCTCCCTGCTGCATGTGACACAAAACCAGCCATGCAATTCTAGCTTTATTGCAAATGAATCCAAGCCATTAATTCGGATCCAGAGGATGTTTCAGTCCAAAAAATGCAGAAGTGCTTTGTGCTGCAGTTTGAACTAGAAGCTCCTACAGAGATATTTAGAATATTCTCTCTCTCTCTCTCTCTGTCTCTCTCTAATTACAGAATTCCCTGGAGCCTCCAGAATGGACATCCCAGCACCTGTAACAGATTTACCCTCTAGCGTGGACTAAACATCTTTCTGTCTGCCTATCAGGTTTCAGTAGCTTTGGTCTCCTCTGTTCCTGCATTGCTACCATTGTAGAGTCATACATGTATTGGAAATATGCCCCATATTCAGAAGGTTCATCTACGTGCTTTTGTAAAGTTATCTATAGGGACAACTGAGAAGCATATACAGCTTCGGAAAAAAATCATATTCACATCTCTTTAAATTACCATCTGTTTCTTTCAGACTTCCTTTTCTGTTTGAAAACAGGAACAGAGAGGCAAAAGCTCAAGAAAAGAAGGTGGAATGAGTCAGCTTCTGGCTAGAAATTATCATCCACCCTTCACAAGAATAGTGACTGAAAATAGTGTCAAGTATCAATGCCCTTTTGCTGTAATACTGCAATTTTCAAGTAATCCTAGTGACCTTTAATACAGCCAACAGAAAGTCCTGAAGAATGTAAGAACTTTGGTGGACACAAGAATGTATACAAATACAGTCACATTCTTATACTCTCTAGTACTCAAGTTTTTTAATTTCTGTCTGGAGGACAGAAATATCCTTTAATGGCGCTGTGCATAAACAGCTGCATTTCACGTACCAACCTGAGTGCCTTTTTTCTGTTTAGTACTACATTTCTGATTTAATTTTATTGCACCTCAAACCTACAGCATTATCTCTTAGAATAACTGTTTTAAACATCTTCTGCTTCATTATTTCACATATTTTACATATTTAAAAAAATAAATATTTACACATAAATTGACACAAATAAATAAACCAAGACCAAACTACATTTGCAGACTATCCATACAAAAAGAAAAAGGAGGGGGAAAAAATATTTCTTGTAGATTTGTCCTCTTCTCCTGAGGCACCTACCAGACAGTAAATATGACATGATGGCTTTTTGCATTTTGGTTATTACATTAAGTTCCAGTGTAACACTGCACACACACACACACACACACACACACACACACAGTGGAACTGAATTAAAAGTGAGAAGGGATTGCAGAGTTTTTTGGTTGCTTTAGCTCACTGTACAAAACAGAAGGATAAGTTTAAAAAACGTAAGTAGTAACTATGCAAAAATACATTAATCCCTATGAGCAATTGAAGGTGTTCTCAAGTGCACAGCAGGTGATGATGCAGTTATTTTTACTGTAGCTTCTGCTGCCCTCCAGCGTTGAATGCAGATGAGACTTCCCCTTCCCCGCTGGAAACTATCTTAACACTTTCAGGGCTTGGCAGAAATGTGGAATGGAGTGGTGTGAGGGGAATAATAAAATAGCAGCAATTTTTAAAATGTCCTAAATTTCCTCCTGACAAATATCTCTGCCTAGTCCTTTAAAGACTCTCTGCTTATTTTATTAACAATGAAAAAAAGGTCAAGAAGGGGTGCATTAAATATTTGAGGTAACATCCTTAGACTCTATGCCTTTCAGTTCCACCATGGGGCTTTTCTCCACTGCTGCAAGGGTGCCACTTCCTTCTCCTTGTCCTTCAAAGCCCTTGGAGATGTCTTCAAAAGTCCTGCCCCTGGTCTCTGGGACTTTGAAGAAGGTGAAGACAAAGAAGATGACCAGGAAAACAATGAAGATGATGAAGACATAGGGGCCACACAATTTCTACAGTGGGGAAAGAAGGGAAAGGTTATAATATGAGACGTTCATAGGCCTAAATCAAGGTATGGTCATTATCGCCTAAGCTCAAAACATGCAATCATTTCCTTTTAACCTAGCATTTTTAAAAGAACATCCAAGACCGTTTAGGGTAGGGGTATGGAACTTAAGGATCAGTGGCTAGAAGTGGCCCCTGGGTTACCTGGATCTGCCACCTGAGGCTCAGGACTCCCCCTCTGCATTGGGGAGCCTGTACTGGTACTCCAATCCCCCCGCCATTTCCCCATGGGGCTGGAGCACACAAAATCTACTAGCCTGGGATCTGCAAGGTATGTAAGGGGAATGGGGGGAAAGTGTCTTTCTCCTTCTTAGTCAGGGGCCATGCCAGAGAGGGGTTTTTTTCTTTCGTTTCTCACTTGAGAAACTTTCTCACTTGCCCTGCCCTGACAATTTTTCTGTGGCTCAGCAGCCCCCAACCCAAAAAGTTTCTCCACCCCTGTTTTAAGAGTTTCTTAAAGCTTGATTCTGAACTTTGAATGCTACCATGATAGCTAAAAATGTTGGCTCCCAGGCTGTCTACACTACATGGCCATTTTTCTGAAAAAACTCATGAAGAGTCCACACCTCAAGAACGTTTTTGTGCAAAAAAAATCAAAAGAACAGAAGGGTTTTTCCAGTGTAGGTATTCCTCATTCTACGAGGAAGAATGCCTTTTTGCAAAGGAGCTCTTTCGCAAAAAGGTGTGAGTGGATGAGGAAGAGGGGGGTTTTGTGCAAAAGGAAGAGAGAGGAAAAAGCACAGGTGCCCTGGTGGCCATTCTGTGCATGGCAAGCAGAGCTTACTTTCGAGAGAGCACCCATGCAGTTTGGATGCTCTCTTTCACAAAAGCATATTGTTGCTTTTTCAATGCACTTTTGCAGTGTAGATGCGCTCATGCACAAGAAGTTTTTGTGGACCGTCTCTTCCAATAAAAGTTCTTGCGCAAGGAGCCTGCGGTCTAGATGTAGCCTCAAATTGGGAGTCTAAACTGGTTATACTAATGAAGCCCTTTGCTGATTAAATGAAAGCAAAGGATTTGGGATGTTGTTTAAACTGGGCTGCTCCCTTAACAGTAGCAGATCAACACAATGCGTTCCAGATTAGGTCCTTACCTCTGCATAGGGAAAGAGCATTCCCACCAAGAAATTGGAGGTCCAGTTGGAGCAACCAGCCACTGCCACAGCTGCAGGACGGGGACCTTGACTGAAGAGTTCAGCCACGATGAACCAGGGGATGGGACCGGGGCCAATTTCAAAAAAGGCCACAAAGCCAAAGATGGCAACGATGCTGATATAGCTAATCCAGTCCAAGGTATCCTGCAAGGAGGACAATACGTGTAGCTGTAACTTGACAAGCAAACATGGGATAGCAGAATATATGCTCCAACATCTCTATGGCCTTATTCATGTTATATAGTTTCTGCTGTGTGGGGATGTATATTCCTCTAATCCCAGCTGTACCCCCGCTACAGAGTCTCCTTTCCTTACACTCAGGAGTCCCCTGGCTCCATACTCACTTCAATCCTTCTGAAAATGCCCTTTCCTTTATCTTTGGATCCCCTTGGCTTACCTCTGTGTCCCTAACAATGTTGCAACTCTACTGCTACCCCCAGGACGAGATTGGACACATTGATTGCTGTCAACTCACCTTAAGTGTCAAAGCTATGGTCATGAGAACAGCACAGAACGCCATGCCACCCAAACCGACCAAATGAAGGGTCCTGCGCCCTGCACGCTCCACCAGGAACAGCTGCAAAAATGGCAGGAGAGAAAACCATTAGATAGGAAAGCAACAGCCAAAGGTTTGCTCTGCACCACCCCCAATCCCCAGGGCTTTATCTGCCTTTTACCTCCACCTCTGCAATGCTCATGTGGTGAGTGGCAGTCAACATGGATAGGGACACAGAATAATACATTCTTCCTGCCCCTTCCTTCACTCAGTGTTTCTCTATCTCTTTCTCCATTCTCTCCTCCCCCTCTTCTTCCTCTGACTTTTGCCTTTATCAACAGCTTGCTTACACCTTTCTATGTCCCCCTTCTCTCCCTCTTTCCTTTGTCTACTATGCTCATGACCCCTCCTTCCGCCTTACTCTCTTCTCCTTCTCCTTCATACTTCCCTTTGCGCCTCTTTTCTCTCTTTTCTGCAAACATCAGCCACAATTTGGCTGAAGATAAAAGGCTAATTAACATCAATTATTTCTTCCGAAGGTCTCCCAAATCTACACCAGTCATAATCTCCCCAGCCCCACTCCCCAGCATTACTTACCGATACAACAGTGAAGACTGTGTTAACCACACCAGCACCAATGGTGGCATAGACTGGCTGCTTGACACCAGCTTTTTCGAAGATCCCCGTGGAGTAATAAAACACCTGGGAATGGAAAAAGCAATTGGATATGGTTAAAAGTCTGGTATCTGAAAGGATGTCTCTTATTTTCATGCCTCACTCTCCCATGTGTCCAATAAGAGCTCAGAAGCATTTGATCAGGCAGTCAGGTATGGTTTCAATCAATGATCATGCAAGGACCATACATTGTAAACCATAGGTCTAATCATTGTTCAGGAAAAAAACAAACAAAAAAACCCCCAAAAAACCCCTCCACCATGAATGGAAGTGTCCCTTTAAAATGTCTTTGTTCCCTATTGTTCATGTAAATTAGCCTTCAGGTGGATGTGATTATTCCCAGTTACACATCTCTTTGATATGCTGAGATAGGCTAGAGCAAGGCTGTTAAGCACAATCGGAGCCTAATGAGTTCCTGATGTCATTGAAAGTTTTGGGGATCTCCCTTGACTCCAAGTGCCCTGGTTCCACAGGTGAGCTATAACAACTTTTTGGTGCCTTGGGAGGTCATAGGGTGGCTGAGTATTTCAGGGGGCGCTTGTTGGCAGAAAGTATCACAGAAACTGATCTCAGCACAAGGAAGTGGGGATGAGGGGGCCAGACTCGGTCACTGTTGTATCTGCCTGACTCCGGCTGAAGCCAAGGAGAGACACTCGTAAGCAGCAGCAAGAGAATTGAGCCCAAGAAGTGAAACAAGAGGCTGACTCACAGCATTGATGCCAGAGAGCTGTTGGGAAAGCTGGAGCATGATAGCAATGATGATGGCCTGGCGGTAACTCGGTGAACGGAAGAGCTCCGGCACTGTTGCTTTCTTCTCTTGGGACATCTTGGCACTCTCCTCTTTCATCTCTTGGATATCTTGGGCCACATCATCTGTACCACGGAGCTTCTTCAGAACTAAAGGGAGGAACCACACATAATTCATGAAGTGTTATCAATGTACATGCCCCAATCAATGACCGGCTTGCGTTTCGCTCCCAGCCTTCTCTCCATGGGGGGAGCTGTGAAGACGGGACCCCCTAGAAGCTAGTAGTTGGCTTGGCTATGTGAGAAAGATTGAGGTTCTATTCCTGGCCCTGGCTACTATTCAACCTGGAACTAAATGTGTTAGTAGTTATCAGGCCAAGTGATCTGTGCCTCTGAGCTGCAGACCAACATTTGATTCCTGCTTCTCTTCACACATTCAGCTGAGGGTGACTTAGCAGTACTGCAGAGGCTTGGTTCAGTGACACTGTGAGGAAGACACTTCTTTCTTAGGCTCATTCACTTCATTTTCTAAAGGCTGGGAGGGGCTGAGGGCATTGCAGAGGCCAAACCTGTGATTCTCGGCCCTATCGTTCTGCACTAGGCCGTGTAACATCTGGCCTTCTTACTCTCTTCAGGAAGGTTGCGGGAGCTCCCAGAAGGGTAAGTCTGATCCTTGATAGGGACCAAATAAAAAGGTGGGACAAGAAGTTAATGGGCTTAATGCAGCAAGGGCGATAAAGGGTAAATATTAGGAGAATCTATCTCACTCTCAGGATAGTTAGGCTCTGGACAGGGCCGGACCAAGCTATTCATGCGCCCTGGGCTCCGGGAGTGCAGTGTCGCCCCCAGGCACTCGGCGCATGCACAGCCCCGGCACATGCACAGCCCCGGCGCATGCACAGCCCCGGCGCATGCACAACCCCTTAGGCACCAGTGCATGTGCGGCCCCACTTCTGCTCGGTCCAGCAGCCCCACATGGCGCCCCCTACAATGGGGTGCCCCAGGCGGTAGCCCAGTCAGCCTGTAGCTTGGGCCGACTCTGGCTCTGGAGTAAGCTTCCAGGGGGAGTTGTAGAACCCTTGTCCCTGGAGGTTTTTAAGAACATGTTGGGCTAACATCTGTCAGGGATGGCCTGAGTATATTTGGCCCAGACACGGTGCCTGAAGGTGGACTGCCAATGTCTCAAGGTCCATTACATTCTTACATTTCTATGATTCTGCATTGCTATGCAGGAGACCCTAGATCAGTTCCAGGTCTGACACACATCCTGGATCTGGTGCAGGGTGGGGGTACTGCGCATGGCAGGTCCGGTGCTCTCTGGGGATCATCTGTCTACACTGCCATGCAGGAGATCCAGGTTCTCATAACACTCCACGTCTTCCATCCCTCCACGGTTTTGGGCAGGCTGGGTGCCTGGGATGGCCAATGACTGTCCTGTGATGCCGTTTAGAAGTATTTGCGCACCTTCTCGTGCTTTGTCTTCCTCCATCTTGTTGATCAGCAGGAAACGGGGACTCTCAGGGCAGAAAGGCAGAGCAGCACACTGTAGGATGGCTGGGATGATAGTGAAACTCAAAAGCAGTGGCCAGAGGCTCTCACTCCCCATGATCTCCTTCAGGCCGAAAATCTAATTCAGCGAACAGGAAGAGAAAGAAATATTACAACATACTCCCCTGTGTTGAAATTAAGTCTGTACTCTCTCCCCCTCGAGGATTACAGTACTTTGGGCAGTTAGTTACTCAACCCCTTCCTCCGCATGGTGACTACAGAATAGTCCATGAGGTGTCACCCCCCTCATGATACCCGTGCAGTAGTCTGTTAGCCCATAAAACCTGCAATGCCCTCCCCACCACCCATTGAGAAAGGCAGTAGCAGGCTTACCTGTGCCACCAAGATGCCCACAACGATGCCCAGCTGGTTGAGGGTGCCAAAGGCACCACGCAAGGCCGTGGGTGAGATCTCACTGATGTACATGGGCACAAAGCCGGTGGAGAGGCCACAAAAGAGGCCAATGATGAAGCGGCCAATGATCAGCATCTCTACTGCTTTTGCCATCTTGGAGAAGCCCATCAGAGCACCGCCTGCAATGGCCAGGATATTTACCAGCAGCATGGAGTTCCGCCTGCCCGAGAGAGACATTAGCAGTGACCAGGGTTATTGATGGGCAATGCTAGGGAGGAACTTGCAGAAATGATATGCCCAGCCAGATCGCCCTTCCCAGGGGCATAACTCCCCACTCAGCCTTTCCTTTGTGCCTCACTCCCTTTGTCTGTCTCTTTTCCTCTCTCTCTGCCTTGCCCTGGCAGGAGTCGGTCCCTTCTCCCCAGCCTACCCTCCTCCTCTGTTCCACTGATCCAATTTTTTGAAAAGAAATAATTTCTCCTAATTCTTCCAACATCTCATAATTGAAAAACAAGCTCCATGGTGACTTAGACCCCATTTCCAATGTACCTTCCAAATCGGTTGACAAAAAGTCCCACCGAGAAGGATCCAACCATCCCACCCACGGAGAAGATGGCGACGGAGAGGGACCACAGTGAGGTCAGAAGCTCGGGAGAGGTTGGGATTTTTCTCCGCAACTCCAATGTTTCATTGAAGAATGTCTGAATAATCTGCATGGGAAAAACAGGAGGAGAGAGGGATTTAGTATAAAAAATACTGCACTGCGGGAGAAGGGAAATCTGTATGAGGTTGGGGGTTCTTCTGTCACAAAGCCAGTGTTAGGGGAGAGCTCTCAGAAATTTGGATGTAGAGAAGCTAAGTGGGTCAGGAACCCAAACTGTCAGAGAGAGACAGCAGCTCAGAGAGGAGCAGTAGGAAGTGATTAAGAGGATGCAGAGACTGACTGACTTAGTATGATGAGATTGGGCAAGAGATGATTCAGGAGGTCAGAGGCTAATTCTCTAAGGAGCAGGACACACAGCAAGGAGGATATTCAAGGGAGTGGTAGGTCTGAGTGAGGAGTAATAGCAGCAGTGGGGCTACAATGAGCAAAGGGAAACGTTTTCTAACAAATTTTGAGAACATATATAGTCTTAAGAAACAGTCCCCAGCAGTGACTGTGAAATAGTTTTCCCAAGGACTGAATAAAATTCTGAAGCACTGCAGGGAACTATCCTGCATTGCCTACTAGGAGGGATGAGCTGGGAGGCACAAGGGCTTTCCCCCTTGCTTTCAGGGTAGACACCCTGGCTGATTACGAAGTATTGCTGGTCCTGAGCTGATAATTAGTTTCACATCATGTGCTCCCAGCAGGGGGCAGCAAGATGCTAGTTTGAACACACACCCTTTTCCCCTCACCCTTTTCTGGTTATGACATCTGTATTCCTGGAGACAGGGTGGATGTGGTAGACATGACTCACTTTTGGGGTTTAGCTCATCTGATTTACAAGAAAAAAAACCCTGTATTTTTTCATTTCTTTTTTTTTTTTCTTGGTGGTGTAATTTGCAGATTGCTTGCTTGGAATTTCCCCAGACAGACACATCTGCTACAAAACTCCCTGTAGGTAGACAGATAGACTCAGGAGAAAGTTTGAGAGACAAATCCCATCAGGAGACCTGTTAGTCTGTAACTTTAAAAACAATGGCTGTGTCTAGACTGCATCCCTTTTCTGTAAAAGGGATGCAAATTAGACACATCGTAATTGCAAATGAAGTGGGGGGGACTTAAATCCCCGCTTCATTTGCAATTGCGATGTGTCTAATTTGCATCCCTTTTACGGAAAAGGGATGCAGTCTAGACACAGCCAATGAGTAGTCCTGTGGCACCGTAGAGACTAACAAATACATACATAGTATCAAGAGCTTTCATGGGAAAAACCCACTTCTTCAGATGAGCAACAGGGGCAACTATAATCTCATGCAGCTCTCTTTCAGCTCTCGGCTGTACCCTCGAACCTCTGCAAGGGCTGTTCTGTGACTCAGAAGAACAGTCCTCTGTGACTCAGAACAGCCCCCACACCTGCCAGTGTGCTTCATCCAGATCAATAGGGACGGGTGAGAAGGTTTCTGTGGTTTTAAGGCTGGCAGCAGGGACACATCATTTGGTGGGGATGTCCTCCAAAGTATTTTTTTTTAAAGGATGGAATCTAGATAGAGATTTGGATTGGTCTGAAGATTATAGGGTCCACCCAAACACTCCATTTGCTCAGTCCTTCCCTTTCCCTGGTTCTAATATCTCCACTATGTCTACATTCCAGTTTGGCTCTCCCCTCTTATTGCCCTTTGCACTTCAAATAGGAGTGATAAACCATTCACCCAGGAGTGCCTCAACAACCTTTTCTCTCCACCCCCCATACCTGAAGCTCATCCTCAGCACCATCTTCCAAGACAGGATGAGCTCTATTGAAGCAATGAGGCCACCCAGACACCGCAAAGCCCAGAAGGTGTGTTCTCTCTCTCTCTCTCTCTCACCTTCTCAGGAGCATTGATGACACCCGTGTTGTACCCAAACTGGAGCGATCCAATGGCCGCAATGGAAACAGCACAGAGAAGGGGACAAGTAATTTTCTGAAGAGAGAGAAGGGAAAAATCATTCATTGAATTGTTTTTTTTTTTCATATTTTCCATACACATTGTTTTTCTTTTTAACACAATCTCAGCTAAGAGTTCCTCAGAAGCCAGGTCTAGTACCTTCTATGGGTCACGCAGAAGAGTCTCAGTTTCATTTCTCTGGGCCAACAAGGGCCAGGAACACTGAATATAATGCTAATCATGGGAGTATATGTATACTCAGCCTTGTCATACGACAGGGAACCTGCCACTTCCTGATTGCATGGGGTCAGAAATAAAATGAAATTGGCTAGGAACTTGCCACAGTAACAGCACTAAGCTCTACACAAAGATCATGTGGCAGAGATATTTCAATAATCCACTCTACCAGCAGAACAGAAAACATCTCAGCAAATCCAAGCAGGACACTGGTGGCTGCATGTTTTGAGGATACCCAGAATGCCACTGTGAGTGTCCCTGTGCTGACAGATAGAAGGCATGCCCACCCAATCAGCAACAATGCAAAAAAGATGTAGCAAACATGAATTGGTGGAGCCCCAGCAGCAGCTCAACAAGCCATTGCAGGATGGCCTGTTCCGAGAAGTTCAGATACCTGCTGAGGTTCATAGACAGTCATTGACAGATATTGAATTAGCGGCAGGATGCTTTAGCGGCAGGATGCTTATCTCGTTTGTCAGAGGTGCCAGTTACACACCTAACCTCCATCCTCTATTTGCATCTTCTTAATTGGCTATACAAGTTACTAGCTGTTATTTGTGGTTAATATGCTTCATTGAGAAGTAGCTTCTGCCCCCGGCATGTTTTTTAAATATTTCCCATGTCACGTGACTTAGAAAATCAATGTAAGTCTCAGTACTCCTGGGATTAATATCTTTGTTTCAGTGGAGAACACATCTAGGGTATGTCTACACTGCATGGCTATTTCAGAATAAGATATTCCGGAATAGTTATTGTGAAATAGCTTCTTTCAAAATAGCACGTCTACACTGCAGGGAAGCCTCAAAATTAGTCCGTGGCAGGCTTCCCTAATGTAGATGTGCTATCTCAATTTAGAGCCCCAGGAGGCAGTGGTGAGGAATAACTTAGAATGGCCCTGGAGAGGGGCTATTTCAAAATAGCAGCAGTGATGCGTCTACACACACCTTATTTTGAAATAGCTATTTCAGAATAGGCGTTATTCCACGTGGAATGAGGTTTACAGAAGTCAGAATAAGGTGTCTGTTATTTCGAACTTATTTCAAAATAACGGAGTGGCTGTGTAGGTGCTCTCACTGTTATCTTGAAATAACGGTGCAGTATAGATTCACCCTTAGTGCCCTCAGAGATTAGTTCTCTGCACAGCCATGCAGGAGACCTGGATTTCTTTGCCCATCCTGGGATCTTACTTCCTGCACCAAGGACTGGTGGCATTAGAATTCTGCATGGCAGATTGCCAGCTCTTGTGATGTTTTTTGCAAGTCTCTGAATATTTCATGTATTTCTTAAAGCCTCAGCTCCAGGAGTCACGTGATTATATCAGGATCTCAATTTTCTTTAAAGTAAAAAGTACATTTCCTGCTCCGCTCCAACTTGCCGCCCTCTCCCAGTCTGTGGATGCTGACCAAAGCTGGGACCCATGGGAACTCTAAGGGTTCAGAAACCAGATACCAAATATAAAATGTCCAACATTTTTCATTGTTTAAAATGCCAGTTTTGGGGTGCTGACTCATAATTTTTCAATGCTTTAAGCTGGCAACACTTATGTAGTTCCATCCTTAATACCCTACCCTGGTTTCTCATTCGCTGGGATCACTACCAAAGGTGTGAACAATGTGCATTCCAAGTCCAAGTTGTCACTGTCTAAGACCAATGAGGACTGGGAACCCCATGGAGACTAGTGTAGTACCACCACTCCCAATTTCTGATTCCCTCTCCTGGGGCCAACACAGACTGGGAGTGCTACCAAGTCAGAACTGGTCCCTTCCATGCAGAGATAGAGAAGACTCACATTTAGCACTCTCATTCCCTGGGGGCCAATGGGTTCTGAAAAGGCCTGGGCTAGCTTAGTGCCACTTAGAAGGTTGTTGGATGCAGAGGTTTTCAAGGGGCACTGGTTAGCACGTCACTGCCTCACATCTATGCAGAGTCCATAGGCCCTGCACTTTGTGGGGTCCCACGGCAGCCACCTCAACCATCCTATGGGTGGGACCCAAGGGATTACATTAGGGGAGGGGTCTGGCATGGGGAGCCCTCCTACTCCCACTCACTGCAGTGGCAGGAGCTAGAGCAACCAGGCAGCTTGCTCGGCTCCAACCTGTCACCCTTTCCCAGCCTGCTGAGCTCCATTTCACCATGGCCACAGTGAATCCAAGAGCTCAGTGGGCTGGGAGAAGGCCGTGGGGTTGAGTGGCTCACGCTGCCAGGCCACTGTGGCTCCCACCATAGTGGTGTATAGAGGTGGAGGAGGGCTGACTCCTGCTGCTGCCCTGCGCATCACTCGGGGAGGGGGCTTTGGGCAAGGAGGTGGGTCGGGGCAGGAAGGGGCAGAGCAGGAGCAAAGCTTGGGGGAAAGGGTGGAATGGGGACAGGGACAGTCCTATGGGTGAAAGGCTACTCTTGGCCCTATGCCTGGGGCACTGGGGAAGGGGTTGCCCAGGCCCCGTGCCCCCCGCTCCTCCAAGACGGCCTTGCCTATTTGAATGGATTTATCCTCACAACACCTTTATGAGGTAAGAATTATTATTCCCTCCATGTTACAGATGAGGAACCGAGGTACAGAGAACTATTACAGTGTGTGTGGGAACAAAACCATTTTTTCAGTTCAGTGCTTTAACCAAAAGAGTATCTTGCATTGTCATGTCTTACTCAATATCCAGGCCTGGTCTCCAACTCCACTGGACCCGTCAGGGCCCTACACAGCATAGGCATACTTTGCTCACATAGTACATACACACATACTATATATAGTATAGTTCTCCTGTGTTCTATACCATGTTCCCTGCCTTCTGCCTTTTCTCATCTATTACTTAGTGTTGCACAGCCAGTCTCACCCTCCAGCATACATTACATGGTCTCACCCCATCCAATCCTATAGCGAGTTGGACTATGATCTGTTGTGTATTCTCTCCAGCCAAAGAGCTCAGAAATACCAGGCCGGGATCTACACAAACCATGGTGGCAGGGTTGAGGATTAGACACTGGCGGGGAATTCAAAATCCCACCCATACCCTTCCCTCTCACAACTGGCGACAAGGGTATCTGACATTTCCCCTCAGTGTTCTCTTTTTTTACTGGCTGGAAACCCATTGATGTATCACTCAGTGACCTCAACTGGGGCCACTTCTTTACTCTCCTTTAAATGACCTTGACTGGGATGCTTGTTCAGAGCTCCCTCCCTCATGCCCTCACACTGTCCTCTTCTCCCAGGAAAAAGGGAAAGAAAGGGTTGGCTTTATAAGCTGATGGCTATATGAATATCCCTAAAATAGTAGTAACCCCTAGATATTCTTCAATGAGGATATCAATCAGTTATTTAATGACACTCAACCTTCCTCACTTTCTCTTCCCCAGCCACCATTGCCTGATTTTTTCCTTGATGCTTTTAAACACATGCAATTAATTAGTTCACTCATTAATACGCACAGCACACATAGACACACATCAATAATACTGTCCACAAAGGCTCTCTAGCCTGCTGGCTCAGTGTTGTGAGCGGGACTAAGCCTGCCATGTTCTCTTGGTTGAAATCCAAAGGCTATTCATTTCAAAAACCTAGAGGAATTGTCAAATTCTTATCATGAACACATTGTCCTCCTGGTCAACCTGAAGACAAATGGCTCCTCTTCGGCCAGCACAACAGATCTCATGCCAAATAAAACGACGACAAGGAAAGTAATACTTTTAAAAACTACAACCCTAAAAATATGAACAACCGAATGCCATGACTTGCAACAATCCTACATAAATGTCTTCACCTCCCCCTAATGTGCATTCTCAGTCCCATCCTTAAATAATAATCGCACATGCAAGTTTAGTGCTTGATTTTAGAGCTTTCATCTTCTCAACACAACAACAGAAAGTAGTAAAACCCAGAGTAATAATAATCAAACACCATGATGTTATCTAGAAAGCCACATTCTGCAAAGGGTTGCCTTATGGTTCAAAACATTTTCAACAAGAGGCCAAAGGTTTCACAAACCAGACAAATTGGGTAGCATTAACCCAGAGTTTATAAATGATGGATGAACACATGCAACGGCATTCAAATAGGTTAAAATATAAATGGTAGGAGGAAAAGATCTGCTGTTACCTTTTTGCTCTCCATGGTCCTTGGCAAATGCCTCGAAGACACTGCAACACCACTGCCCCCTTCTTAACGAAGTCGCTGAAGATCCCTTAGATGCTGTGTAATTGTTTCCCACAACAGAATATCTGAAAAGGTCGCTGTAATTTTTTTTGCTCTGTGCAATTTGCAATATCTCTCTGCTTAGAAGCTGCTTTAGAGCAATCTATTTATGGCTTCTGTGGGAGGTGCGAGTGAGCCAGTCAAGACCCCGCCCAAGTCCATAATAAGCACAAAAAAAATAAAAAACAGTCTTGTGACCCTGCACAGTTTTGTGACTTCACTGGAAATTTAGATAAGACAGTTTCCTTTCTCCTCTTAAAAGGCATATGTGTGTATGAGTCTGAGCACAGCCCTTCTTACGTTTCACAGATACAAACCCCCAAAACATTCCTCAGGAGGGCAGAAAATGTTCGGCTCCAATTTTGATGGCTTCTATTATTTAACTCCAAATAGCATTTTAGAAAGGAGGGGTGAGGATTTAGCATGCTATTGGTGCCATGAAAATCTATAGCAATAAAATTATGATGCTTTGTGTAAAAAGCTCCCTATACACTAATGTTGCACTGTGTTCAGAGATGGCAGCTAGCTAGAGAGAGAGAGAGAGAGGGGTATGTCTACACTACAGCATTATTTCGAAATATCTTATTTTGAAATTACATGTCTAGACACTAAATGCATTTCAAAATAGTGCATCCACACTGATTGGATGCTGAATTGCATTTAAGGCCATCCGGAACCTGTTCTGGCAGGGCATCAGGTCAGGAGTTACCTTGCGTGGCTGCTGCCTGAGACTATCTGAGACCTGTGCTTGAAGGGACCCCCCTGGACAGCCAGTTCTCAGGTTTCCCTGCTTGCTTGCCTAGCTCCCTGAGGGACAGCAAAGTATTTTCTTTCTCTGCAAGCTCTGATTGCCCGCACTCAGTACACCACAGCACTCTGCAATATGGAGCCAGAGCCGCCCCTGGGCACTCTGGTGCTTCTCCTGGACATGTTGCTGTGAGCCTGGAAGCACATTCTGCAGGCAGTAACAGTCTCCCTGGTGTGCCCCACTGGGGGCTTGTGCCTCATTCCTCCCTCACGTCCTTCCACTTACCCCTCCCTAACCCCCCTTCCTGCTGTACAATAAAAGACACGTGTTCATTACAACAAAGCCTCTTTATTGAACAAAACTGGGGTGAGGGGGAATGAAACTGAGGTGAAACTGGGGAAAGAAGGTGGGAGAGGGGAGGAGGGAGAGTGGGAGAGGGGAGGGGGAAACCTGGGAGGAGGGAGCTGGCAGGGGGAAGCAGAGGGAGGAGAAACTCAGGGCTCAGGGTTGGGGGTCTCGCCAGTCCAACTGTCTCCCAGCACCGCAGGTGCAGGGGCCTCGGCGTCCCTGGGGGGGTGGGAAGGGTGTGGAGGAAGAAGTGGGAGGAGGAGAAGGAGTGGGAGGAGGAGCTGGGGAGGCAGCAGAGGTTGGAGCAGCAGGAAGCAGCAAGCTCTGCACCAGGGTCTGCAGGTGCTCATAGATGGCATGGCCCTGGGCAAGCTGCTCCTGCCAGAGCTGCAGGTCTTCCTGCACCCAGTGGTCAAGGGTGCGGTGCAGGGCTCTCAGTGCCCCCAGGTGCTCCACTGCACGGGAGGATGTCCCAGGCGGGGTGGTGCGCCCTGCACTCACAGCTGGTGTGGTTGTGGAGAAACAAGAGAAGTGGTCAGTTCTCCCTGGAGACACAGGGTGAAGCCCAGCCCCTCTCTGCAAGGTGAGGACGACAGGTCTCCGCACCATCAGAGCCGATGTGCTTGCACAGAGGCCATGTTCGGGATGTCCTGCTATCCCCAGGAGTGTGAGCTGCCCCGGGACTACATCCATGCCCCTGTGCTGTATATAGTGTGGGTGTGTGTTGGGGAGGAGATGTCCCCTGTCTCTGTATAGAGGGGGCTTGTGAAGGGAGGGCGTCCTGCTGTGTCCCACCCTGGGGTCAGGAGCATGTCATGTGTCTTCACACACTCGTAAGTCAAAATAGCTTATTTCAGCATTAGGCACTGTCTACACAGCAGGAACCTGAAGGAAGAACAATCTTCCTTTGACTTCCCTTACTCCTTGTAAAATGAGGGTTACTGTAGTCGGAGTAAGAAGTCCTCTAGCTCGAGATTATTTTGAAATAAAGGCTGGCAGTGTAGACACGCTGTTTATTTGGAATAAACATCAGTTATTCCAAAATAACGCTGCTGTGTAGATGTACTCAGAGTAGGCCAGGCCAAAGAGTTTGCAGGGCCCAAGGCAGCATGTTGTGGTTGGCTGCACTGTGTGGCCGGGCAGCTCCCAGCCAGGGCAGTGAGCAAGCTGCCAGGTGGCCGGGCGGAGGGCTCTGAAGGTGTGGGGCCCAAGGCAACTGTCTTGCTCACAGGGGCTGATATAGGGCAGGGCGAACGGGGCAGCCGCCCCAGGCCCCGTGCTTCAGAAAGCCCCGCGCATGCGCCGTAGCGCCGCTGCGCATGCGCATGGCGTCACTGCGCATGCGCCGTGGCAAAGGGGGGGCCCGCGGAATTATGATGCCCAGGGCCCCGCGAAACTGTCATCTGCCCCTGCTTGCTCACCTTGCCCTAAGGCTGGGCCTGACCGAGAGAGTTTGTGTGTAGGGACTTGTGCTTTCCCTGGAAAATATAGTAACTTCCATTGTTGAGGGAGAACAGGGAAACATGGCAAGGAAGAGAAAGGATAATGGACAGACAGAGGAGAGGAGAGGGAAAAGATCCTAGTACTTAGACAGCATGGTGATTAGAGACAGAGTGTGGAAGAGCAGACAAGCAGAAGAGAGAATAATAGAGAGATAAAAGGAGAAAGAATAAAGGAGGGGAAGAAAGAAAAGGGGAAAAATAAGAATAGTTGAATCAGAAGGAGGTGGAGAAGGAAAAGGAGGAACAGAGGAGGGGGTGGAAGTGGAGAGGAGAGAAGTGATAATAGAAAGAAGGACATGTAGAGAAAAAAGTGGATGTGGAAGAATGAGAGCAAAAAGGATGCCAGCAGAACAAACCAGAGGGAGAGAGAGCTCTCCCTGTTTTCAGACAAAGTGAGTTAGCAGAATACCTAAACCCAAAGAGCATTACCACTGCACCGACACTGCACATTTCTATAATGACGGAAAGAAGCACCCAGCAACATGTAAACAAGCATGAGGTCTGCAGAGCCTTGCACAGGGCTTGCCAGGAAACCACAGTCAAAGTGAGGCCGCCCTCAGAGTGACGATACTGACCGCTTTCCGAATGCCACTCTCTGCTACGAGTGAAACGTGACATTGACCAGAAGGTCATCTGAGGTTCTTTTTCCCTCTCAATTCTCCAGGCCTCTTCTTCTTTGATTGCCCTAATTGGAAAAGGCTCCTTCTTAGCATCTAGGGCACAAGCCTAATTTTTCCTGATTGACGTTGTCAGGGCAACCAGGCCTAGTAGCAAAAAGAGAAGGGGAGGCCTGGAAGCAGCAACTGTGTGTTACAGGCTGATATCTCCCCTCTTTGTCTGTCCCTCTTCAAGCCCTCTCTCTCCCCGGCATGTCTCCCTCCCTCCCCATTTATTTGCATCCTGCAATCCATCTAATCTGTCTATCTATCACTTATAAAAAGTACTACGGCACTCCAGTATTGCTCCACCCCATTCCTTCTCCAACAGCAATACTGTAATGTTTGGGGGTGATTATTGGAGAATATGAATCTTAGAGGGGTAGCTGGGTGAGTCTGTAACTGAAAAAACTTAGAAAACAACAAATAGTTCTGCAGCACCTTAGAGACTAACAAAACATGTAGATGGTGTCATGAGCTTTCGTGAACACAACCCACTCCTTCAGATGACTGGAGTTAAGAGGTTAAGGGGACAAATAAATAGCAGAGAAAGAGAGGCAGTGGGGAGGGAAAGAGGTGGAAAAAAATAGGAAAATAATTGTCAGGGTGTCCATGCTAAATGAGGTTATTAGAGTGGGCAGCAAGTACCTAATGCTTAGCTTTTAATGTAATTAGGTTGTGGAATACATTAGTGTTATTTATGTAAAAGAAAAGGACCCTTCTCTCTGGTATATGTGTGAGAGGTTTTTTTCTCTATTTCTGCTACTTTTTATATCCTTTTCCATTTGTCTCTGCCTCTTTATTTCCCTCTTTCAATTTAAAGCAATAAGCGCAGTCCCTGTGAATGGAAGGCGCTGACCAACAAGGCCATAACCAGGGCAGACTGAGCAGGGCAGTGGCCCAGGGTGCAAAACCAGGGCAAACAGCAAATGATGACTCCATATGGGTAAGACCATGCTACCTGGCATTGCTGCTCACCCAACATCCCATTTTTACGTTAGAGAAATACGGTCACCCTAAAACAATTATGGGGGGGAAAAGGGAGGGGATACAAATGTACTTGCTTACCCCAGATTTTAAAATGCCTAGTTACGTCTCTGTTTCTCAGGCTAAATTCCTGTTGGTGTCGGGCTGTGAAAAGCATATAAGCTGCACAGAGGGGCTAATGGAAAGGGGGAGCGGCAGATAATGCATCTGAGGAAGAGTAAATTGGCAATGGAAAAGGTGGCATGAGCGAATATCACAGAAATGAGCATGACAGGTTATGATAGGCATGAGCGACAGGTAAATCATGGCAAGGACTGCACTCCACACTTCAGACCTCAGGATAGGGGTAGCGGGGGGGACAGCTAGAAACGACTGAAGGGCTTTGGCAAAGCTATATGGGGAACCTATGTCTGGAATAGCAGGGGGGCTGCAGGGCAGAAGGGAGGGGCACTGACAGAGCTGTTTGGGGAGGGGGTTGTGTTTATACATCAGCTGCTTCTTCTCTCCTTGGTTTTATCCACCATGTTTGAACGGAAGAACATTGGATGATAGCAACCCAGCAAATTATTCCTACAGAGGGAATACTCAGAACTAAGGGATAACTTTTAATGGACTGTTTCTTCAGGTTCTCGATACTGACTGGAGCTTCGCTGCTATCAAAGGGTACGTCTACACTACAGCGCTAGTTCGAACTAACTTAGTTCAAATTAGTTAATTCGAACTAAGCTAATTCGAACTAACGCGTCTAGAACTAAAAACTAGTTCGAATTAGCGTTTTGCTAATTCGAACTAGCATGTCCACATTAAGTGGACCCTGAACCGGGCTTAAGGATGGCCGGAAGCAGTGCTGGCAGGGCATCAGAGGAGGACTTAGAGCGTGGAGATGCTGTCTCAGGCTAGCCGAGGGCTGCGCTTAAAGGGTCCCGACCCCCACCCCAGACAGACAGTTCTAAGGGGTGCCCCGCTTGCAAAGCAGTCCTGGCTTGCAGTGCCCGGAGTACCCACACTGGGCACATCACACCACTCGGCCATCAGCCCGGCTGCACTTGCCGCAGGCTGCCATCTGGGGAGAGGTGGCAATTGGGGGGCTGCAGGAGATCTTCCACCCCCAGAAGCCCGCAGAGCCAGCCCAGTCCTCCCCATCGGGGGCTTGTACCCCATTCCTCCCTCACCTCCTTCCACTTACCCTTCCCTAGCCCTTTTTCTTGATGTACAAAATAAAGGACAATTGTGTTCAAAAATGGAACCTGTCTTTATTGAACAAAACTGGGGGAGACTGGGAAAAGGAGGTGGGAGAGGGGAAGAGAGAGGCTGGGAGAGGGGAGGGCAACTATAATGATCAGGGGTTGGGAACAGGTCCCATATGAAGAGAGGCTAAAGAGACTGGGACTTTTCAGCTTAGAAAAGAGGAGACGGAGGGGGGACAGGATAGAGGTCTCTAAAAGCAGGAGTTGGGTGGAGAGGGTGCATACTGAAAAGTTCTTCATTAATTCCCATAAAGAAGGACTAGAGGACACCAAAGGAAAGGAATGGGTAGCAGGCTTCAAACTAGTAACAGAAAGTTGTTCTTAACAAAGCAAAGAGTCAACCTGTGGAACTCCTTGCTGCAGGAGGCTGCGAAGGCTAGAACTAGAACAGAGTTTAAAGGGACCATGAGGTTGGGTCCATGGAGTGCTATTAGCCAGGGGGTAGGTGTGGTGTCCCTGCCCAAGGTTTGTGGAAGGCTGGAGAGGGATGGCACGAGACAAATGGCTTGGTCACTGTCTTCGGTCCATCCCCTCCAGGGTCCCTAGGGTTGGCCGCTGTCGGCAGACAGGCTACTGGGCTAGATGGACCTTTGGTCTGACCCAGGACGGCCATTGTAAGCTCAGGGCTCAGGGTCAGGGGTCTCAGTGGACCCCCTTGATTTTCATGCACACCTGCTCCTGGGTGGCCAGGCTGGCAACTGTCCTGCCCTAGCTGGCCACTTTCCTGTGCCTAGTGCAGAGATCGTGGACGAGATCCACAATGGCCGCACTAGCCCAGGCGGGTGCCCGCCTCTTGCGGTCCCGGGCAAGCTCCCGGGAGCCGCCAGCCTGGTCCCGGGAAGAGGGGGAGGGCTGGGGGGCATTGGGAGGGTGGCTCGATCCATGCCAGGTGCAGGGTCTGCTGGCTGGGTGCTGGCAGGCTTGCACCTGGCACTGGCACCGTAGCCAGCCCGTGCCCCTTTAAGGGGTCCGGGGCCGGGAGGGGGCAGACGAGTTTCCCTGGTGGTGCCCAGAGTGGCCACCAGGGCAAGCTGGGGAGGGCTAGCCTCCCACTAGTTTGAATTAAGGGTCTACACAGCCCTTAATTCGAACTAGTAAGTTCGAACTAGGCTTAATCCTCATGGAATGAGGTTTACCTAGTTCGAACTAAGCGCTCCATTAGTTCGAATTAAATTCGAACTAACGGAGCGCTAGTGTAGCACCTATGAAAGTTAGTTTGAACTAACGTCCGTTAGTTCGAACTAACTTTGTAGTGTAGACATACCCATGGATACCAGTTCAAGGGGCTCTCACCTGGCTGCTTTGGGGTTCCAGTAGGGTAGCTGTGGGAAGAGCAGAGAAGGGCCTGGGAGTCCAGGCCCATAAGTACTGAATTCTCCTCTGACTGCCCTGAAGGGAGGTCATGCCAGCACAGGGCAGGGTGCCAGTGGGGTACGTGTATTATGTGACTTGTCTCTCCTTACAAGATAGTCAGAACTTCAGTGGAAAAATATATTCTTGGTAATGAAAAGGAACCAGCCCATGGCTTCCTGTGTGGCTAGAAATTACGTGTTTTCCTTGGAAGGCACTAAAGAAGCTCTTTCTTGTATGTGCAGGGCATCGGGCCAGCAAGAACAGGATGGTGGCAAGTGAGTCTAGTGAGCTGGAAATTGCTCCATCTCTGTAAGGTAATAATCATACAGCTGAGAACTTCCCAGCAACTGCTCAGTCAGTGCTCTGCTAGGGCAAACTCTTGCCTGTCAGTGCCTAGCAAGTGCTGCTCTGTGCAGATGAGGCAGTTCTCGGAGAACTACTCACCCCTGGGGGACTCTAGAAGTGTGCATGCATCACGAGCTCTCCCCTAGCAGTGCCCTGCTGGGATGGAGTGGGGGTACTTCAGCAGTGCAAGGGCCCCGCAGCGCACACACACACTCACACATCCATTACTACTACGTTCAGATATTGGCTAGCCAGACTTAGCAGCACTGTGCAGAATCAAACTCAGCCCCACAGACACACTCGTGTATGCGCACCTACTCATATGCAGCATCAGACATAGGTATACCTAGGCACACTCACACAGGCATGCCTGTGCTGACAAGCATGGTGACGTGCTCCCTTCCCAGCTGCCTGGCCTGAATCCCATGGCTGTTTGCAGCAGCTGCAGAAAGAGGAGAGAAGAGATGAGTTATTGGAGGAGGGGAGGAGTGGGAGGAGTCCCATTGAGCCTGCATGTGATTACAGCAGCAAAAGTAATTGGAGAGAAAAAAGCCTCCATCTGACCATCTCCCCCAGCCCTGCTCCCCTTTCCACAGATGTCTAAAATTAGCTGCAGAGGAGCAGATAACATCCAGAAATGGCAGAATTTCAGCTGGCCCGCTCTTCGCATCAAGAGGGCTTGGCCCACTGCAGACTAATAAAGACTAAGCCATGAAATATTCAAGTCTGTCATTCCCTTCCTAACAGCAAGCGCTCTGACTCCTTCCAGTTACCTCCCACTCTCCTGGCCATCCACAGCGGAGGGCTCTAGGGACACCCCAAGGACAATTATAGGAAGAATCAAAACTGGGGCGATCTGAAGAAGGCTGTGTGTGCAGCACTCTCTGCTCCTCCCCCACTACTGTGTCATCATGAGTGCCATTCAGTAGTCCCCAGAGACAGGAAAGAAAGGACCCCAGGTGGCTAATGCCGTCTCTGAAGCACCCTCCCCCACCAGGATTAGCCCATAGTGCCAGCACCCACCAGAGATGGGGCATTACAGAGCCTTTCCTGGCTATAGTGGCAGCCATGCAGCCGTAGACGGCCGCATTCCTCCGCCTAGTGCAGAGATCATGGACATTGGGGGCCTGCCCCCAAACCTCAATGAGGTCCATGACCTCCGCACTAGTCCAGGAGGGCGCACACCATCTACAGCCCCTGGGTGCTGGGGGACTGGGCAGGGGAGAGCTGGCTGCCACTGGCTGCCATCCTCTGGCCACTGGCTGAGGGTCTGCGGCTGCTGGCAGGCCTGGCTTTTGCACATGCCCAGTGGCCATAGTCTGCCCCTTTAAGGTCCCCGGGGCTGGGGGAGAGGAGAGGAGAGGAGTTTTCCTGGTTTGGCCCAGAGTGGCCACCAGGGGGAACTGGGAAGAGCTGGAGGCCCCCTAATTCGAAATGAGTGTCTACACAGAGCTTATTTCAAATTAGCTATTTCGAATTAGGCATTATTCCTCGTAGAATGAGGTTTACCTAATTTGAAATAAGGGCTCCGCGATTTCAAATTAATTTCAAAATAGCGGTTTGCATGTGTAGACGCTATTACAGTTGATTCGAACTAACGGCTGTTAGGGTAGGTCTACACTACCCCGCTAGTTCGAACTAGGAGGGTAATGTAGGCATACCGCACTTGCAAATGAAGCCCGGGATTTGAATTTCCCAGGCTTCATTTGCATAAGCGGGGAGCCGCCATTTTTAAAACCCCGCTGGTTCGAACCCTGTGCAGCGCGGCTACACGGGGCTCGAACTAGGTAGTTCGGACTAGGATTCCTATTCCGAACTACCTAGTTCGAGCCCTGTGTAGCCGCGCTGCACGGGGTTCGAACCAGCGGGGTTTTAAAAATGGCGGCTCCCCGCTTATGCAAATGAAGCCCGGGAAATTCAAATCCCGGGCTTCATTTGCAAGTGCGGTATGCCTACATTACCCTCCTAGTTCGAACTAGCGGGGTAGTGTAGACATACCCTTATTTCGAATTAAGTCTGTAGTGTAGACATACCCTCAGTTCCATTATATTTAGATGCAAGGGGTGAAACCACAACCACAAGAATTTGGGATCACCTTGCCCACCCAGGAAAGGCACAGGCTTATGGCAGGCTTATAGCCTATTTCTGTTTGAGGCAGCAGTTTGGATGGGGCGGGCCCTAGAAGCATAACATTTTTTCTCCTTTCCGTCTCTCAGTCCTGTTAATGTGAGTGATGCATGAGGGGGCAGGCCAGGAGGGTGTGTACGTGCATAGCATCAGTCAAGAGAGATGGAAGTCTTCCAAAGCATTTCCTCTCATACAACAGGATTTCCTGCGCAGCCAGAAATGTCTCCCTCATTTCCCTCTCTTCTTTATGGAGAAAAACACACACTTTACTGTGTTTGCGCATTTTTTTCTCTCTCTCCTAATCCACGTTGCTTTTTTTTTTAGCATATAAAAGCAGATTTCTCTTGCTCAGAACCTCACTCTGTCATTTCTCCCCCCTACACCTCCCACCCTTCCAATCTTCCCAGCGTGGATCTGGCTCTCCTGGAATGGCTCTTCTTGCATTCCTTTGCCTTTAGTCCTTCACAGATCCTCTCCATTCTTGCTATATTCTGTGTGTGCCTGCTTATAGCCCTGCAGAGCTGTTATTTTGCAAATGAGAGTGCACATATTCTGCCCATGTTCCTATGTGCTGCGCATGGCTATGTGTACTGGATATTATGGTGTGCCTCTCTTTGGCTATCTATCTGTCTATCTATGTATGTCATTTCTGTGTGTGTTTGCATGTCAGCTTGCAAGTGTTGGTAAACCATGCCTGTAAATCACTGGTAAATCATGCATGTCTGTGTTTATCCAAGTATGAATACATGTGCATTTCTATATCGTGTATTTGTGTGTATGAACATTCATGTCTATAAGCCTGTATTTGTGTATGTATATGAACATGTCTATATGCCTGTATTTATCTTTCTGTAAATCTGCTCATATGTCTTTGCTGGTCTTTATGCGTGCACATGTCTGAATATCTGTAGTGTCTCAATATGTGTGTGTGTTTGTGTCTATGTGCTTATTTTGGTGTATGTGGATGCATGTCTACATGTTTGTATTGGTGTGTGTGTGTGTGTGTGTGTGTGTGTATGTCACATGTCAGTACTGGTATATATGTATGTACACATATCTATCTATGTGCCTGTTTCCGTGTATGCCTGTGTGCATGGTTAGATGCCTGTGTCAGTGTATGTGTGTGGGCATATCTACATATCTGTGTTTTGTGAATGGATATGTCTATGTCTATATGACAGTATCAGTGTATGTGTGCATGCACATCTATATGTGTATGTCAGTGTTTGTGTGCACCTACATCTGTCTGCACATATCTGTGTATGTCTTGAGTTTTTCTATCTCCATGCATGTCCATTTGTGTAAATGTGTGTGTGTACATGTGTGCATTACTGTATTTGTCTGCATTTGTCTGTATTTGTCTGCATTACTGTATTTGTCTATCTATCTATGGCATAGTTATATTTTATTATTATTGATTTGTTTATGGTAACACCCACTTTATTCTAGGCACATTCCAGTATTTGTGGATGAACCTGAACACTTGAGGGCATGGGTGTTTTCCTTTGTGTGGCCAGTGTACAATTTGTCCAAGGACAGAACTCTTAAGAACAAAAATTATGGCAAAAACAATACAAATATACAGAAACTTTTGTTACTAGTAAAGTTATTTGTATTTTGGTGCGTTCTTCCCTTGGCAGGAAAGAGGTCACAGCAGCCGGAAGGAGCATAATGACTGGATGGGAGAGATAAGCATTCAGCTAAATGTGAATGACATGTAGCTCAACAGCATTGACCAAGGATTTACGACAAAGCTAGTTCCTTTCCAGCAACATGTGAGAGAGAATGAACACAGGTAAATTGCAATGTCATCAAAAGGTATGTCTACTCAGCAAGCCATTATTTTGAAATAATGTTAAGCTGGAGGACTTCTTACTCCGACTCCTGTAACCCTCATTTCACAAGGAGTAAGGGAAGTCGAAGGAAGAGTGCTCTACCTTCGACTTCCTACTGGGTAGACAGTGCCAAAAGCCGAATGAAGCTATTTCGACTTCAGCTACGCAATTGACATAGCTCCAGTTGTGTAACTTAATTTGAATTTAGCCCAGCAGTGTAGTGGTGCCCACAGAGAATAAGGTAGGTCACAGCTGCTTCTGGCTTGGCTTTTCCCATTTGGGATGCTATGGGAACTATTTCCTTAAAACTAGCAGTAGAGGAGACTTAAATTAGGGTACATCTACATTGCATGGCTATTTCGGGATACAGGATGTATCCCGAAATAGTTACCCCACATCTACACAAGCTGCCTGTTATTTTGGAAAAAAAAATCAAAATAACAGGCATGCTATTTTGCCATTCTGGTAAACCTCATTGCACGAGGGTAAGGGATATCTTGAAATTGTGTGTTATTTCAAAATCTGGCACTGTGTAGACGTGACAAATTTCAAAATAAGCTGTTTTGAAATAGATTCTAAATAAGATATGCAATTTGTGTAGTGCAAACTGCATATCTTATTTCGAGTTTAGAGTGCTGGGTAGATGCATCCTTAGATATTAAAAAAAGCTTTCTAACTATAAGGCTAGGTAAGCACTAAAACACACTGCTAAGGGAGGTTGTGGAATCCCTGTCACTGAAGCTTTTTAAGAACAAGTGTGACAAACAACTGTTAGGGATGATGTAGGCCAGTGGTCCCCAACCTTTTGGAGCTACCAGGCGTCCAGGAGCAGGGCCGCTCATGTACCGTGCATCCGGGGGCGGAGCCACGCACGCACCGCACATCCGGGGGCGGGCCGCCCATGCACTATGCGCCCGGGGCCAGCACTGGACATGTGCCGCGCACCCAGAGCAAGGGCCGCCCATGCAACACACGCCAGGGGCCAGCACCACGCATGCACCATGCTCCAGGGGCGGGGCCGGCCCAGATCATGCAGCAGGTGCACTTAAATGCCCCGGCAGGCGCCATGGCACCCGCGGGCACCGCATTGGGGACCACTGATCTAGGCTCACTTGCTCCTGTCTCAGTGCAAGGAGCTGGACTAGATGTGCACTTGAAGTCCCTTTCATCCATACATTTCTATGGTTCCATGATTCTGAATATCAAGAAGGCCTGAAACTGAATTCACAGAGACCTTAGAGATGATGGACCGATCTGGAGCAGACAGATTGAAACTGTGAATGCCCAGAAGATAGAGTTCGGGTTTGAATCTGAGCCAAGACCCTCACTTTCTATGTGATCTTTACCTAATATATAAAGGAGAATGTTTGTAAGTTTGTGTGCTAATAACTTGGGCAGTATGGGTATGTCTGCACTTGCGCCCTAGTTCGAACTAGGGATGCAAATGTAGGTGACCAAAATTGCTAATGAAACGGGGATTTAAATATCCCACGCTTCATTAGCATGATCTCACCGGCGCGTTACTCCGCTGAACAGCTGTTAGGTTCGAACAACGCGTCCCAGTGCACACTTTCACTTTCGAAATAGCTGTTCAGTGGAGTAATGTGCCGGCGAGATCATGCTAATGAAGCGCAGGATATTTAAATCCCCGCTTCATTAGCAATTTTGGTCGCCTATATTTGCATCCCTAGTTTGAACTAGGGTGCAAGTGTAGACATACCCTATAAGAGCTACTGCAACCAGACTTTGCATGGGATAACCTTTCACCCAGGAGAAGGTTTTAAGGTACTTTTGGACCTGACCAGGCCCAAGCTCAAGCTGTAAAAATAAAAAAGTAACCCACCGCACTGAGCTTCAGGGGCCTCCCCACCCATCCTAGGTCCTGTGCCCACCTCCTGAGGCCCCTAGTGCCATCCGGGACTCGCCCCCTCCCATCCATGAGGTTACATAAGCAACCCTCTTTCCCCCCTGCACCAGCACACATTGCCCCGACCCCCACGCGCACAACGGCTCAGGCACCCACCCTGCCCCCCATGGCACCTGCAGCCCCGGGCGCAACCTCGGGCGCCCCTCCCGCATGTAACCTCCCCTCCACCTGGGGTCGCATCCCCCTCCCCCACCAGGGATGATGCGGACTTATATTTTAATCCCTATAGAAATCAGTGCAACTTTTTTACCATTCAAAAAAAGATAATGGACTACTGTTTTTCTACATTTTGTTCCTCCGGTTTCCCAAGCAATGCTGGGTATCTCCAGCTAGAATAGATCTAAATAAAGCCTTTCCCCTCTGGAAGATCAGTTCCAAGATAACCCTAGGTCAGAGGGGAGTGGATGGCTCACAAAGTTTGGGGATTGGAATACAAAACCTTTTACCTCAAAGGCATCTTGTCCAATCCAACCCTGGACAACCAGCAAGTGCTAATTCATTTCAATCTGAATTCCTCCACTAGACACTCAGGAATAGACACGTGGAACGAGGTGTACCGGTAGTTCGGAATAGGAAGCCTAATCCGAACTACCTAGTTCGTGCCGCGTGTAGCCACGGGCACGGAGTCCGAACTAGCGGACATTTAAAAATGGTGGCCCCCGGCAATATGCAAATGAAGCCCAGGAAATTCAAATCCTGGGCTTCATTTGCAACTCCGGTTGCCTACATTAACCACCCTAGTTCGAACTAGGGTGGTAGTGTAGACATACCCTCAGATACATTCCTATCCAATGGCTGTTTGGTGGACTCTCTCTTTCTAATAAGATGTAGGTGACTCCATCGAGTCTTTTGCAAAATATGCACAATGGGAATAAGTGACCCTGTGGTTGCCACTCTTAGCAGAGGTCAAGGATCGACAAGTCCATGGAAACAGAGCTCCCCTTTCACTGCTCCAGGGCAGGGAGGAGGAGGTGGACTGGGGTGATGCTCTCACAACTAACTGCTGTACCCATCTCTTTGCAGGAGGGGAGGTGCTTTGGCTGAGGACAGTGCCCCTCTCCAGCTCTGCTCTGATTCATTATAACAGGTGGGATCCTCCTGCTCTCCTGCCCGCTGTGTGAGGAAGATCATATTCCTGTCCCTTATCTTTGTAAGCAAAGCCTGTGCAGCGAAGAGGGCTGGAGAAGCTGATCCTGGTTGGGGGAATTAGGGTGCAGCTCCGCTTTTCCATGATGCAGGCAAGCAGGCTGCTGCCCATTCTCTCCTGAATGTTAAAATAAAGAAATGAAGGTGTAGGGCTGTGCCAGCCAGTGGCTAAATGCTGGCAAAGGCAGCCTCGTCTGCATTCGTGCGGCCACTGGTGGAGTCTGCATGCCTGTTAGCATGGCAACAGACAGAAGGAAAATTGCAAACAAAGATGGAAAGGAAAACAATGTCCCACACCGTAATGTAGTCAAGGATAAATCCGGGTAAACAGCTTACTCACTTGTGAGGAACACAATATTTGCCCACTTCTGACCTAAGGAATAAGGCGTTTACTCATCCCTTTCCTGTGATTAGCAAAGGCTGGCTACACAACCAGCACAACTGACCATCTAGTTATGCTCAGCAACAGATCAGCTGGGGAAACTGCAGCTTGTAAAAATCTGCAACCAGCCAGCCAGTGCTTCTGCATGTGTGGCCTGGCCAGTAGATGTGCTGATGGCTGGAAGCACGTGACATGTCTTTTTTACAGTTTTATGTCATGTTCTCCTACTTTGTAGAGAATGGAGTGTCAGCAATCAGCCCTTCTTTTCTTTCTGGGCAAGAAACAGAGTGTCCCCTTTGCAAGCTGGAGTGCAGTTTCTGAAGCCAGCCAGTTAACCCACGTCTCTTTTACCACTCCCCCCTGGCTCTACCCAGTCTGAGCAGTGCTGCTGCTCCTGTACCTTTCCCTCGACACACCGTTCTCCTTCAGCCAGCGAGCTTGTCCACACAAGACACAGCTTTCTAAAAAAAGCAGTCGCTCATATACTTTAAACCCCTTGTGTAGCCAGCACGAGCTGTACTTTTGCCAGGTTTGCTGGTCAAGGTGATCCCTCGCAAGGTGCTTCCTGCTCACCCCCAGGTGCTGAGGCTTGCTGAAAGCTACAACTTGCCCTGTCCACAACATGGTTTTAAAACAGCCCCTATAAAATTGTTACCTTATGCAGACAGTCTCTACCCAACTGCCCTGTTCTTAGTCTCTCTTCTGTTCCCTCCACCTCTCCTTGCTCTCCCATGTCGATCCCTTTGTTTTCTCTCCCTCCAAAAGTCTACCTCCACCTCCCTGTGTGTTCTATACCTTCCTACCAGATACTGTTCCCTTCTCCCCACCAGCCTCACACTCCCTTCTCCTCCCCTAGACTAAGCTCTCTATGCTTGCCCGGGAGCGGTGGCTGAAGGATGACCCAAGGTTACAGAGGAGGGGATCAAATGGGAGAGGACAGGGTTGCCCTTCATTGTTAGGGGCTTGATCACCTCCTGGTGGTGTGACAATAGCTGGCAGGGGGAATGGAGCTGTGAGGCTGCGTGCTGGCACACACGTCCTCAGCACTGCACAAGCAGTGTTCTTGCTGCAGCCCGCAAGCCTGCATCTGAACTCGGGGGGGGGGAGGGGAAGCATGATAGGTAAAGAAGATGCAGAGCAGGGCAGGGAGATTTAGTGGCACACGTGGCTCCCAGAGGAGGAGGGAAAGCTGAATGGACTCAATTTAGCAAACAACTGTTTCTTATGCAACGACACAGGAGAAAGTGCAACTCCCACTGCTATTTGATCTGAGGAAGTGGGTCTGGCCCACAAAAGCTCATCATCTAATAAACCATCTTGTTAGTCTTTAAAGTGCTACATTGTCCTGCATTTTGCTTCATCACTTCCATCTGCCATCCTTCTGCTAAGGCACTTCAATCCTGCTCTGCAATACACTCTGCTAGTCCCATCTTGGGTCTCCTTAGAGCTCTGCTGATGTCTTGACCTGAGTCCTGACCTGAAGTCCATCCCCCTGCTATTCCAGTTCAGTCCTCAGTCTTCCTCCCCAGCTGTGCAAAGGCTTCGTCCATCCTCCCCTGCAGCCCTCTGATATTCCATTTCCAGGCCTGCCACAGCCCTGCCAGTGCCCCTCAGTCTTGCCCTGCAGCCCCCTGCTATTCCAGCCCTGGGTTCCCCTCACAGCCCTGCCAGTGCCCCTCAGTCCTGCCCTGCAGCCCCCTGCTATTCCAGCCCTGGGCTCCCCTCACAGCCCTGCCAGTGCCCCTCAGCCCTGCCCTGCAGCCCCCTGCTATTCCAGCCCTGGGCTCCCCTCACAGCCCTGCCAGTGCCCCTCAGCCCTGCCCTGCAGCCCCTGCTATTCCAGCCCTGGGCTCCCCACACAGCCCTGCCAGTGCCCCTCAGTCCTGCCCTGCATCCTCCTCTCCACTTTCTTCCATCTTCCCCTGCAGCCCCCACATAGTCTGGTCCTGGCCTCCCCACACCTAAGGTACTAAAGCTTCAGTCATCCCTACCAGGACAATTAGGAGACGCCCTTGCTGAGAAAGTGACAGGACAGCCAGTCCATTGCAGCAAACAAGCAGGGGTTGAGGGGGAAGAGAAACCAGAAAACAAAATGAGATTTCGCAGCAATAAGAACATAGTCAAAAGCAGGAGTGGGGAGAAAAGAGGAACTGGTAAGACCAGAACATCTTTTCCCAACTACAAGGACCCAGCATCCCATGGGAGAAGATGTGGGAGGGGATGGGAAGGTAATTTTTTCAGCCCATTTTTTCAAAAGCAAAATAATAAAATGCAGGGAGTAAAAATGGAGGAAATGTAGAAACTGCCCTTCCCCTGCAGAAAAAGTGATTAAGGAAGCTGGAAAGACTGTTGTATGAGGACAGGCTAAAGGAATTAAATCTGTGCAGCTTGGCTAAGTGACAACTGGGGCAGACAGTATAACTGCAGCCAGGGTTCCCAGCTGCCAAGCGAAGAGCATAGCAGCTCTGAGAGCATCAACTGCAGCATCAGGGCTTCAGGGGCTGACAAGAATCTGAAGGGCAGGAGGAAGTGGAATTGCTTGTGGAGCTCCAGGATTTACAATTTCATCTCTACCCAACACTCTGTTGTGCCCCCTTGGCCATCTCTCACTACCAGAGCATCTGAACGTGTCGCAGTTTTTCATGTATGTTGCCTCTGTGAACTAGGACAGTGCTATTTTGTACAGATAAGTAACTGAAGACTTGCCTAACAACACACAGGAAGAGTGAGGTAGAGCAGTGAATTAAATTCAAGTTCCTGCAAGTCACAGACTAATGCTGTAACCACTGGACCATCGTTCCTCTCTGCTCTTCACCTGCTGTCTTTGTAGAGCTCCCTCTCTTGAGCAGGCAGTGATGGGGAGGGAGACAATGGGAAAAGATAGATAGAGAGTGAAGGGGAAAAAATGAGGGAAGGAGAAAGATGTGGGGACAGAAAGAACAGTAAGAGTAAATTAAATAGGAAAAAAGGGGAAGACAAATTAAGAGATGCTGGAAAAGGAGAAATTAACAAGGGCGAAAGAAAGGAAAGGTTTGTGGAAAAGAAAATGAAAATGATATGGAGAAAAATAAGATCATAAGTACTGTTGTGATGGAGAAGAAGAGAAAAGAAAGGAGAGCTGATGTAGAAATGCAAGCCCCTGTTGCAATTGATAAGACCTGCCCCACTTCCTGGAAGTGGCTTGTGGGTTCTCTTTTCTCCATCAACAAAAATTGCTCAAGAGAGTTAACTGGAACCTGGAGAAAGGTTCTCAAGCAGCCCTAAAGGAAGTGAAGCAATTATTTCAGTACTTCAAGATGGGGTAAAAGAACCTGTACTCTCTGTATGACAATAGATCTTTAACTTCTGTGACATTGCTTTACAAACTTTCAAAAAGTCTCTGTTATGAGTTCCAAAACTCCCCTGAAGACCAGTAAGAAGTATCACTTGGATGTATAACATCAAAAGGTTCACTGATGTTCATGGCAGGTTTTCTGTCCAGCATATCAATTCCACATCTAACAAGGGCTGCAACCACCCTCTAAAATAGGAGCCGCAGCCTATGCTATACTGAGAGGACAAGTTTCACTGGGAATTTGAGCATATTAATCAAGCAGAGGTTCTTCTAAGTAATCCTGTGGGACCATAGGGCATGTCTACACTGCAGGGCTAAAGTCAAATTAAGCTATGCAACTTCAACTGTGCAATTGCATAGCTGAAGTCAAAATAGCTTAATATGGCTTTTGGCATTGTCCCTTATTCCTCAAGAAATGAGGGTTACAGAAGTCGGAGTAAGAAGTCCACTTTGATCTTTATCTGCTTAGGTTTAAGTACCAATTCTCCAGATACTTAATGATACTCTGTTCCCTTCCCCCCTACCTCCTTTCCTCTTTCCTTTGTCTTCCCCTCTCCTATTTATTTCCAATTTTCATATCCCCTACTCATAACTCTGGTCATCTGAAGAACTAGGCTGTGCCCACAAAAGCTCATGATCCTATCTACATGTTTTGTTAGTCTATAAAGTGCTACCAGACCATTTGTTGTTTTTTTCTGTAACAGATTAACTCGGCTACCCCCTGAAGCTCTTAACTATATATAGTTAGTTAGTTAGCTGTCATGGGCAAAACTCACTTCCTCAGATGATGAGCTGGAGTGAAATAACAGAAACCAAGTTATTTATAACAGTAAAAAAGATACCTGTCAATTGTAGGACCAGTGCTAATGAGGCTAAGTAAGTGGGCTGGAAGTGTCCCATACTTAGCTTTTTATGTAAAAATGCAGTGTTAAAGGGAGGGGAGACTAGCTTTATAATATCACATCCAGTTAATATCTTTGTTCAAGCTCAGGGAAAGAGTGTCAGATTTGCAGATGAATACCAATTTTGTACTCTCTCTCTCAGGAATTGTCTGGTGAAATTCTTTTGTAGAAGAATGGCTACTTTTAAATCTCTGATTGAGTGCCCAGGCAGGTTAGAATGTTCCCCTACAGGTTTCTCTGTGTTACAATTTCTAATATCGGATTTATGTCTATTTATCCTGTGTCGCAGAGACTCTCTGGTTTAGCCAATATACATGGCAGAAGGGTATTGCTGGCACTTGATGGCATATATCACATTAGAGGATGTGCAGTTGTATGAGCCCCAGATGTTGTGGATTATGTGGCTATTACCTGTTATGGTGTTGCTTGTATAGATGTGTGGACAGAGTTGGCAACAGGGTTTGTTGCAGGTTCCTAGGTGAGTGTCTCTGAGGCATGATGTGTGGCTGCTGGAAAGTATTTGCTTCAGGTTAGAGGATTGTCTGTAGGCAAGGACAGGCCTGTCTCCCAAGGCTTGTGAGAGTGAGGGATCATTTTCCAGGATAGGTTGTAGATTGCCAATGATGTGCTGGAGGGGCTTAAGTTGGAGGCTATAGGTGACGACTAGTGATGTTCTGTTATTTTACTTGTTGGGCCAGTCTTGAAGAAGTAGATTCCTGGGTATGACTTGTCTGGTTCTGTCACAGTTTCTTCACTTCCCCAGGTGGGTATTTAAGTTTTAAGAATGCCTGATAAAGATCTTAGAGGTGTCTGTCTCTGTCTCTGGACAGGAACAAATCTGGTTGTATCTTAGGGCCTGGCTGTAAACAATTGATTGGGTGATTTCCACTGAGCCCCCTATGAGATTCTCTCCCTTGACATTCTCTTCACCTGTTATCAGTAAGTGGGAGGTGACAGTAAGTGGAAGCGCCCCAATGTGCAACTCCGGCAAGAGCTGGCTGAGCTGTGGCAAAAGCCAGCAGGGAGCTATTTAAAGAGCTGGCAGGGACCTGAGTTGCAATAGGACAGTACCTGTAAGAACTTCTAAGTTACTTCCATTGCTGGCTTTTTTTTTAACTGTTGATACAGAATTTCCCCTTCCCCTCCCATATTCTCCTCCCTCTCCCACTCTGGAATCCCTGGCTCTCTCATGCCCATCAGCTGTGATGCTGAGGTTCTCTCAGGAAACACGTCTTCCCTCATCCTCAGCTCAATTTCCAACCTCTAAATAGCCCATTTATTTCATGCCTTGGTGGCACCATGTCTCTGCCAGGAAATCTGGATGGATGGGGAGAGCAGTTCCTATGCCAGAATCTCCACATCAACAGAGCCAGCCACAAGATCCTGCAGCACTCTCCCCTTCCAGGAGTTCTTCCCTCATCCCCCATAGGCTGTAGGCGCAAGTTCATCATGCCACCTCCTTGCCTTTCTTTCTTCAACTGTCCCCTAAAGATGAAGGAAGAACATGCCTTAAGGACATTATCCCCTCTTGTAGGAGAAGAAGAAGGTCCACCGAGGAGAAACCCTCAAGACTGAACCCAGGACCCCAGGTCACTGTCTGGGGAGCCCAGCCCACAAGATTGAACAAGAGCTCTTGTCCTGTTCATGAAATGTCCATGGCCAGGAGTGGCCCGTAACTATAGGCAGACTCAGTCGCTGCCTAGGGCGCTGCCACCCAGGGCACTCGATGATGACATCACAGGGCGCCCGGGGTGACCAATGATCACATCAGTCCATTGATGGCCCTGCAGGCAGGGGCGCCGATTGTGCATTTCGCCTGGGGTGCCAGCTGCCGCAGCCAGCCTCAGGCCACTCCTGTCCATGGCTGCTGTGGTATAAGAGAAATGAGGTGAGTGACTCAGGCCATGGTGATGCCTTCGGCTTCTGAGTCTTAATTGTAACCAGCAATGGATGCTCAGCTTACTCTAACCCTCCTCCCTATGTCCCCTACCCTCGCTCTCATAAATGCTCTTTCCTTTCCCACCCTTACCCTCATGGGATGCTTCAGCTGAGGGGTTTCCATGGAGACAGGGCTGTCATGGCAACTGAATGATGGCAAAAAATTGAGCTCTGGAGAGATTGTGTGAAACCAGCAATTGGACATCAGCTGAAATGATTTGTCTATGCTAGCTTCTCTGTGGTTTCCGTCCCACTTCCACAGACAATAAAAGCAGAAGTAAGGCTGTTTCCTGCTATAAGAAGAACCACCAGAGTGTACGGTATGTCTCCAGCACCTCCTGGCCTACCACCTGGAGCAGTGTGAAGCATTTCACCCCACATGCTTGCAGGAACATTTGGAAGCACTGCACCCACCTCCTGCCCTTATATGCCAGGTCCCTACCCCTCCAGAATCAGGCAGACAGGTGGCTTTGTTTTCTCACTGTTTTTCAATAAGGATTCTGCTGTCTTTTGTTCTATTTTACAGGAATGTAACATATTTGTAATTACCTTGGGGTATGTCTACACTAAAGCACTAATTCGAACTAACTTAATTCGAATTAGTTAATTCGAACTAAGCTAATTTGAACTAGTGCATCTAGACCTAAAAACTAATTCGAATTAGCGTTTTGCTAATTCGAACTAGCATGTCCACATTAAGTGGACCCTGAACCGGGCTTAAGGATGGCCAGAAGCAGTGCCGGCAGGGCATCAGGTTAGGACTTAGAGCATGGAGCTGCTGCCTCAGGCTAGCCGAGGGCTGTGCTTAAAGGGACCCGACCTCCACCCCGGACAGACAATTCTCAGGGTTCCCCGCTTGCTTGTCTACCTTGATGAGGGACAGCAAAGCAGTCCTGTCTTGGAGTGCCCTGAGTGCCCACACTCGGCACATCACAACTCTTGGCCATCAGCCCAGCTGCACTTGCCGCAGGCAGCCATCTGGGGGGGTCAATCTGGGGGCTGTCAGGATCCAGGAGACCCTGCAGGAGAGCTTCCACCCTGAGGAGCCCGCAGAGCCACCCCAGTCCTCCTCATTGGGGGCTCGTGCCCCATTCCTCCCTCACCTCCTTCCACTTACCCCTCCCTAGCCCCCCTTCCTGATGTAAAAAATAAAGGACACGTGTGGTCAAAAACAGAAACTCTCTTTATTTAACAAAACTGGAGGGGGGATTAACCTCTGGGGAGACTGGGAAAAGGAGGTGGGAGAGGGGAAGAGAGAGGGTGGAAGAGGGGAGGAGGAAGCCTGGGAGGAGGGAAGCCAGGGGAAGAAGGAGGAGGGGAAGTATAAAACTATGGTACACCATATCTTCAGTACTGTGTACAGATGTGGTCTCCTCACCTCAGAAGAGATGTTTTGGCCTTGGAAAGGATTCAGAAAAGTGCAACTAAAATGATTAGGGGTTTGGAACAGGTCCCATATGAAGAGAGGTTAAAGAGACTGGTACTTTTCAGCTTAGGAAAGAGGAGACTGAGGGCGGATATGATAGAGGTCTATAAAATCATGAGTGATGTGGAGAGGGTGAATAAAGAAAAGGTCTTCATTAGTTCCCATAATAGAAGGACTAGAGAACACCAAATGAATAAAAGAAAGTTTCAAATGAATAAAAGAAAGTTCTTCTTCACAAAGCAAATAGTCAGCCTGTAGAACTCCTTGCCACAGGAGTCTGTGAAGGCTAGAACTATAACAGAGTTTAAAGAGAAGTTAGATAAAGTCATGGAGGTTGAGTCCATGGAGTGCTATTAGCCAGGGGGTAGAAATGGTGTCCCTGGCCTCTCTTTGTGGAAGGCTGGAGATGGATGGCACGAGACAAATGGCTTGGACATTGTCTTCAGTCCATCCCTTTCAGGGTAGCTGGTTTTGGCCACTGTTGGCAGACAGGCTACTGGGCTAGATGGACCTTTGGTCTGACCCAGTACGACCGTTCTTATGTTCTTATGTTCTAAGCTCAGGGCTCAGGGTCAGGGGTCTCACTGGACCACCTTGATTTTCATGCAAACCTGCTCCTGGGTTCGCATGTGGCCTTTGCTGGCCAGGCTGGCAGCTATCCTGCCCTAGACAGCCACTTTCCTGTGCCTAATGCAGAGGTCGTGGACGTTGGAGGCCTCCCCCCAAACCTGGATAAGGTCCACGATCTCCACACTAGACCAGGAGGGCGCCCACCTCTTGCGGCCCCGGGCAGGCTCCTGGGAGCTGCCAGCCTGGTCCCAGGAAGAGGTGGAGGGCTGGGTGGCAGCGGGTGGCTGGCTCATGCCATGCCAGGTGTAGGGTCTGCTGGCTGGGTGCTGGCAGGCTTGCACCTGATGGGCACCATAGCCAGACCGTGCCCCTTTAAGGGCTCCGGGGCTGGGAGGGGAGCAGACGAGTTTCCCTGTTTGGCCCAGAGTGGCCACCAGGGCAAGTTGGGAAGGGCTAGCCTACCACTAGTTCGAATTAAGTGGCTACACAGCCCTTAATTCCAACTACTTAATTCGAACTAGGTGCTAGTCGTCATAGAATGAGGTTTACCTAGTTTGAATTAAGCGCTCCGCTAGTTCGAATTAAGTTCGAACTAGCGGTTTGTATGTGTAGCGCCTAGCAAAGTTAATTCGAACTAATGGCTGTTAGTTCGAATTAACTTTGTAGTGTAGACATATCCTTGGAGTGTCTCTTTGGCTCATAGACTTTGTTAGATGTTAGCACTAACGTTTCTGGCCCAGATTCTCAAAAGTATTTGGGAACTTAACTCCCATTAACTTCAACAGAAACAAAAGGTGGACAAGGTCACATCTTTTACTGGACCAATGTGAATCTGGGAAAGGGACAATTTTTCAAGCTAGACAAATCTCTTCCCCGGTTCCACTCTCTTCCTGAGGAAGAGCTTGCTGGCCCTTCCACCAACAGAACATTATTAAATGAAAGATATAACTTGGCTTACCATGTCTCTCTCAAATCCTGGGACCAAGACGGCTGCAACAATGCAAACAATTCATTTGGATTTGGGGGCAGATGCCTAATAACTTTAAGAATCTGGGCTTTTGTCCATCTGCCCATGACCTTACTAAAGCATAATGTGGTCTTCTGTACTATCCGAACAATGCAAAATGTGGGTCCCTTGACTCCTCCAAGACTTTCATGTATTATTTGTCACATTCTTTGCAATTTGTTCTAACTTATCTACCAATCCATATGACCTAATAGGGGCTTGAACTGAGACAGCAGTTAAAATGATTTACTGTGGTTTGTGGGACTTTACCTGTTATTAACCATATAGCAAGCAAGCAGCAATTTTAAATGTATTATTAGTAGAGTTGGGCAAAGTTTTTTGGTGAATAGTGTATGTGACGAAACAAGCAGTTTCAGTCAACCTGAAACTATTTGTAAATTTGGTGCAAACTGTTTCAGCTTGAGGGAGATGATTGTAGTGCTTCTTCTTTCTCTTCTCTCTTTATCTCCCCGCCCCATCTTTAGCTCAGTGGATCGGGCAATCACCTGTGTTCTGGGAAACTCGGGTTCAAATACCTGATGTCGAACAGCTACAAAACAGACTCTTTCTGAATCACAAAAAATTCCCAAACATTTCAGATTCAATTCAACACAAACTGATTTTTAAAAAGAAATCTGGTACAGTCATTGAACTGAAAAATCAATTATTTCTGCAGCTGCGGTTATTACTGTGTTACTTGATAAATTGAACACATTTTTTAAAAAGTGTTAGTTAGCATGGTAAGAAGTCATATTTTCTCTTTAATTTGCATAGATCTATGTTAGTCTTGGATCAAGTCTGACCAGATAACTCTGGTGGTTTCAGTGGTTCTTTTCTTGTATGATGGATCATTTTGCTTGTATCTGAACTTGTCAAATTTTGTTTCAGAAATGGATGGCCCTTGAGTAGTATTTTCATAAACTCCTCTTCTTACAGCCTCCGGCTTTCACTGTGAGTGGTATTGAAAGCAGATCTGCTACGAGAATCTCTTACCAGGCCTGTACTGTGGACAAGCACTTTTGCAATGACATGATTACTTGCTGAAGTGTATATGGTGTTATGTCCCATGGTTTCTGTGATGTGTCTTCCACTGGTTTATCTTGTGTTTGTGCACTGGCTGACTAGTGCCCATACATATATTCATAAAACTGCTCTCAACCAAACGATCCCCAGTATTTCTTTTCAATCTGCATCATTTTGCGGTGTTTCAGTCAGTATTTTGGAAGCAAATGCCATTGGATGATCACCATGCAGAAGGATAGCCCATGCTTATTTGTATTACTGTAGTACCATGGACCAAGAGCCCATTGTTCTAGTCACTGTGTAGAGCATGAGGGCTTATCTACATAAGGAAACTGATCAGTGCTGAGGACTAATATACTGATTCAGAGATTCCAAGGACAAAAGGGACTACTGTGATTAACTACTGTATAGCACAGGCCATAGACCTTCCCCAGTATAACTCATTTCTCCTGTCTTTTTACCCTCCCCTTTTGTTATTAGTTTGACATCCTTCTGACTTCACTAGCCAGGCTGTCCTCAAGAAGATTGGTTCCCTTTCTACTGAAATGAAAACCATCCAAACTGTGTGGCCCCTCATCTCGCAGAAGGGGGATCATTGTTTCAGAAAACCAACACCCTCAAAAGTACATCACTTACCTAATGAATGGTTTACTTTCAGAAACTTCCGCAGCTGGGCAGCAGATGGCACGCATAGCCCTATTTTGGCACCAAACCACTTTGCCATGGAGTACATCAACAGGAAAGGCTACTTTTCTATGGCATTGCAAGCATTTGTGGATCATTGGAGACATTTTACTAACAATGTGGGATGGAAGAGAAGATGGATGATGCAAAAATAATTAAGGAAACAGGCCTGTTCATAAAACTGCAAGCGGGAACTTTCATTCCAGACCAGAGGATTACCTTTGGGGAAATTGAAATCATAGGAGCATCAACCTCCACCTTACTCTCCTGGTGCATGAATTCATGCACTGGCTACCTCAAGAGTCACAATGAGTTCTTCAAGAGGCGCAGCATAGGTGCAGAATGGCAGCTGGATGTGCCTTTTGCAGTTTGAAAGGCTGCCTACTCATTTGATTACATTTCAGTGAAAAAAATATCCCCACAGTCATAGTTGGTTGCTGTGTGCTTCCTAATATCTGTGAAATAAAGCAGGAGACTGGAGGACTGAGCTGGGATGGCTGGCTGTTGTTTTTGAAAAGCCACATACCAGGGCTATAAGAAAACTCAGTAGGAAGCTAGACACCTCAGGGAGGCCTGGAAAGGCCATTTTAACAATGAGACACAGTAATGTGTGTTGCTGTAGGGAGCTGTGCCTGGTACTGGTTTTGTTTTGTTTTTCATAACAATATGAACCTTGTAATGAGTGCTGTGTGTATGGTAATACAATATTGCAACTGCCCATATTGCCATTATCTGTGAATGATGTCAGCTGTGGCTAGCTTATGTTGTCAACTAATAAAGATTAATTAAATTACCATAACTTGACTTTTATTCCAAACCCATGAAAGCAGACATATGTGTAACTGAATGAAACTTTAGAAACACAGGGAAAAGAACCTCTGAAGTGGAAAGAACAGTCATTTTCATTTCACAAACACACATACACCAACCATATGTCTTACAGGTAAGTATATGTGTGGCTGTGATGGTCTGTACTATCCATCAGGGTGGTGTGATAGGGGTATTACTGGCCCCAGAACCCATGGGCAGTGGGTAATGTAGGCAAGGGAAGGCATTACTTTCTCAAAACTGCCTACACTGCCCAGCTGCCTGGGAGGGGCTGGGACTGTGGCACAACAGCCCGGCTCCCCAGCAGCTGGGTAGGCCTGGGGCGGGGCTGGACCGAGCCATTCCAGCACCCCGGGCAGACAGTTTAATTGCACCCCGGATTGGGGGAGGGTGCATGTGCGGCCCCGCCCCCTCCCAGTGCATGGGGGAGGGCAGGCAGAGTTGGCGGTGGCAGGACGCACGTGCCCGGCCTGGCCCGGCCCAGCTACCGCTGCTGGCGCACAGCCTGGGGCCGCCTGAGCCTGGCCCTGCAGGGCCCAACGGCCGCGGGGGGAAGGGCGCTGCTGGCCGGCACTGCGGGTGTTAACACGGCCCCCGCCCTGGGCAGCCACTGCAGGGTGGCCGCTGGGAGCTGCTGCAACCCACAATCCAGGAGCCAGGCACGCTGTGCGCCCCTTACAGCTGCCATCAGGCGCTCTCCATAGGTTGGCACCCCGGGCAGCTGCCCAGCTAGCCCATGCTTTAATCCAGCCCTGGCCTGGGGCCATGGTGTGACAGACCTGGCCTTCTGCTGGGGTTGGGTGGGACTTGGCTGGGGGGCAGTTTTTGAAGGGAGACGGGGTATGGCTTCAGCCTGCTTTGCCCAGTTGGGCCTTCAGCCACTTGCCATGCCAGAACCCCTTGTGATGTGGAGGGTGTGTTTAGGGAAGTGCTGGAATGCACATCTCTGTGATCTGTGACAGACAGTGAGCACAGATCTGTTGAGCCTGAAGATTAGGCAGAGACTACAGCTTGTCTGTTGCTCCCTGAGAAGTGCTGCTGTCATTTCTTGCTGCCCATTTCCCCTGTCCATTCGGTCCTCAAGCATCATCCTCCAAGCTCTCTGCTCAGTATCTAAAGCACACAGAGTTTGCAGGATCTTCTGGAACATGTTTTCTTTTGTCCTCTTCTTTCTCCTCCTCATCTCCCTCAGCCACTCTGCCAGTATGGACGGAGAGACCCTCAATACCACATTTGTAGTTGCAAAAGAAACAGCGGACAGAGGTGCTACTGTGAGTGCATTCACTCCTCTTGAGCCACACATGTTACAAGCACTATATTCTCCTTTCCACATGGGATTCATAGAGCATTGCATCGTGGAATCTCAGGCATAGTAAGACTTGCCCTGGAGGTCAGAAGGCAAGATGGCAGAATACGTGAGGGGAACTTATGGGCATGACCAAGAGTGCCATTTATGGGGGTTAGGGAGTATCAGCCCCTGCCAGATGTTTGAACCCCTGGATTCATAATTGAGGTATGCTGCAAGCCCATGCCCTAACTTCACAGTCAGTTTTTAGATGAAACATGGTTTGAGCTGCTTGAGGCTTTGCCTTTGGGGCAGGGAGTTTGTTATAAAAAGAGGGAGGCAGGTGATTAAGAATAACAAGAGGCCCGGCACTCAGGATCTTTAGATCACCATGAAAACATTGCTGGGTACACCACTTAAATGATAGGGGGGAGGGAGGAGTAGGAATGAGTGTTGTGCTGCTGGGATTTGCATTTGGACCACTGCTGTGAGTTCTTGAAAAAGGGGTAAACAAAGACTAATCCAAAGCTGATTGCAGGGAGTTACAAAGAGATTTCACAAAACTGGGTGATTGGGCAACACAAGGGCAGATGGAATTCAACGTTGGTAAGTGCAAAGTAATACACGTGGGCAGGGTTCGACAAATAATACAATCTACTTGCCCGTGGCGAGTAGATTGCAACCCGGAAGAGCTGGGTTCGGGCGATCTATGCATGCGCAAAACGATCTGCGCACGTGCAGATCACCAGACAGCGTGGCTAGCAAGCAGGGCTTGCCGTGGTTCGGTGAGCCCTGCACATGGGAGATTATAATCCTAACTATAGATATAAAAATGATGGGGTCTAAAATGGTTGTTACCACTTAAGAAAGAGATCTTGGAATTACTGTGGATAGTTCCCTGAAAACATCTGTTCACTATGAAGTGACAATCTAAAAACTAAAACGCTAACAGTATATTGGGAATCATTAGAAAAGGAACAGATAAAAAGACAAAATTCTATATTGCCTCTATATAAAGTCATTGTATGCCCACATCTTGAATACTATATACAGATCTGGTCACCCCGTCTAAAAAAAAAAAAAGTTCTGTTGGATTTGGATAAGGTACAGAACAGAGACCAGAAGGCGATGTCTACATTGGCACCCCTTTCCGGAAAAGGGATGCTAATGAGACCAGTCGGAATTGCAAATGTCGCGGGGGATTTAAATATCCCCCGCGGCATTTGCATGAACATGGCTGCCGCTTTTTTCTGGCTCGGGGTTTTGCCGGAGAAAAGCGCCAGTCTAGACGGGATCTTGCGGAAAATAAGCCCTTTTCCGCAAGATCCCTTATTCCTACTTGAAAGTAGGATTTTCCGAGCCAGAAAAAAGTGGCAGCCATGTTCATGCAAATGCCGCGGGGGATATTTAAATCCCCCGCGACATTTGCAATTCCGACTGGTCTCATTAGCATCCCTTTTCCGGAAAGGGGTGCCAATGTAGACACAGCCGAAATGTTTAGGGGTAAGAAACAGCTTCCATATGAGGAGAGATTAACAAGTCTGGGACTTTTCAGCATGGAAAATGAATGACTAAAGGGTGGAAGATATGTTAGAGGTCTAGAAAATCATGAAAGGTATGGAAAAAATAGAATAAGGAAATGTTATTCATTTCTTCACTAACAATACAAGAAGCTCACCCAATTACAGTTATAGGAAGCAGATTTAAAACAAACAGGTGATAGGTAACGGTTCATGATGAGGGATAGCTCAGTGGTTTGAGCATTGGCCTAGTAAACCCAGGAGTGTGAGTTCAATCCTTGCCGAGGCCATTGAGGGATTTGAGGCAAATATTTGTCAGGGATGGTACTTGGTCCTGCTGTGAAGGCAGGGGACTGGACTTGATGACCTTTCAAGGTCCCTTCCAGTTCTAAGAGATAGGCAATCTCCATTAATTTAATTTATACGTTTATTTATGAATACCTCTTTTGTTGATTGCTTTTGAAGCACCTGGCATTGGCCACTGTTGGAAGACCGGGTACTGGGCTAGAAGGACCGTTGGTCTGACTCAGTATGGCTGTTCTGATGTTCATATATAGATCTGAAATGTATCTGCCCCCTTGTTGCATTGAAAGGTTTGTAATCTATTGAATGTGTACATTTTATTTGTGTGCATGTGTCATTCTTGTATACAATGTTAGAAATATGAAGTGCAAATCTGCTTTTTCATCTAGCTCTTCTAGTGAAAGCCCTTAGTGGTACTTACAGAACTTAATGGCCCAGTACTCAAGGCAATGATCTATGAATGGTTTTTATTTCTTGTAAGCCCAAACTGTGCTAAGTCCTACAAAGACACATGATTATGCCACCTGGTGCTGGAATCCATCTTGAATTTTATGTTTCTGGGAAGAGGGAAAAATTGAGTAAAGGATTCCCTCCCTGGGGAAAGTCTATTTAAGGGAGGGAAAACAAACAGTGATTGTCTTCTGTTGACTTTTGAAACTGCCTCCACAGCCTAAGAGAATACATAAGAACACTTGGAAACAAAGAATTGTAATGAGAGGGGTTGAAGAAATTGTTAAGCCTTGGGTCAGATAAAAGTTCAGCTCTGGCTTGAAGAATTTAATTTGAGATAAGTACCAGGGTAAGAGTTTCTCTTAGGCTGCGTCTAGACTGGCATGATTTTGTGGAAATACTTTTAATGGAAAAGTTTTTCTGTTAAAAGTATTTCTGCAAAAGCGCGTCTAGATTGGCACGGATGCTTTTGCGCAAAAAGTGCTTTTGCACAAAAGCATCCGTGGCCAGTCTAGACACAATTTTGCGCAAGAAAGCCCCGATCACCATTTTAGCCATCAGGGCTTTTTTGCGCAAAACAGTTCTTCCCGGTCTACACTGGCCCTCTTGCGCAAGTATTCTTGCGCAAGAGGTCTTTTTCCTGAATGGGAGCGTGAAAGTATTTGCTCAAGAAGCACTGATTTTGTACATTACAAAGTCAGTGCTCTTGAGCAAATTCAAGTGGCCAGTGTAGACAGCTGGCAAGTTTTTGCGCACAAGCGTTGCACAAAAACTTGCCAGTCTAGACGCACCCTTAGAGTATTAGGCTTAGCTGATGCGTTTTGTTTATTTTAGCTTACTAGTTTACTTTGATCTGTCACCAGTTGCAATCACTTAAATCTACTTTTTATACTTAATAAAATCACTTTTGTTTATTATCAAACCCAGTGGAAATAATTGTTATCTGGTTGGGGAGGGAAGCAAACACTATGCATATCTCTCTTTCATTGATAAAGGGGGCAAATTTCATGAGCTTTCTCTGTGTAAAACTTTTATACAGAGTAAGGTGGATTTATTTGTTGTGGTCCCTTATAAGGGGCTGTTCTCTTGAGTGCTCTCAAGTCCCTATAACTGAGCTCTCCCAGGCTACATCTGCACTGCAGTGCTATGTCAGGATACCTCTGGTATAGCTATTCCTTTGAGTGCACCCATTATTTCAAAATATAATGGGCTCACTGTTCCGACCTCCCTACAAACCTCGTTCCACGAGGAGTAAGGGACATTTCAGAGTAGCGAATTATTTTGGAATAAGGGCTGTGTAGACAGTGCCATATTTTGAAACAAGCTATTTCGAAATTGACTTGAAATAAGCTACGCAATTTGCATAGCTCAAATTGCAAAGCTTATTTCAAGCTCTGAGTGCAGTTTGCTCCCACCCCCCTGAGTTGAGCTGTTATCAGTATTACTCTGCTGGGAGGCTCTATGCCATGTCTGGCGGAGATCAGAGCTTGTGGCCCAGAAGGATAGGGTGGTGGGGCACCCCAAGGGCCAAGCAAGTGAGTCAGCCAGATGATAGTCCCAAGGGGATCTCTGTGATCCAACCCATCACATCATCAGCCTTTAAAAAGGAAGGGACATGTTCCTGTGTACCTGAGCACTGGGCAGCAGAGTTCAAAACACTGACCAGAGTGGTCACAGTGGGACATTTTGGAACACGTAGTGAAGGCCAATAAATTCAACGTAAGCAGTGTCAGCACTGACACTACATCACCCTAACTATGTTGACCAAAGTGCTATGCCTCTCACTGGAGTGGTGTTATGAAATTGGCATAATGAGTGAGTTTCATCAGTGGCAGCAACCTTGCAGTGTAGACATTTACACAGGCTGTGTCTACACTACAAAGAAAAGTTGGAAAAAAATACGCAAATTGTGAATCGCAATTTGCATATCTTTTTCCACTTTTCTTGCTTTTCCAAGATCCCAGAAAAGAGCTGTAGTGTAGACATAGCCACAGTTAGGTTATTGCAAGCTGCCAATGGTACAAACCAATGGTTCGAACATGGCCTGCCCTCCTGTCGGGTGTTGTTTCATTTGGTTCTAAGGGAATCATTTGGCTCTTTCCACTTCAGTACTTCCCTCTTTGTACACGTTAATCTTTGCTTGTTTTCCATTCCCAGGCGTTTATCATTTCTGCTTCAAAGATATGGGTTTTTGTAAAATAACAAAGGATTTTTTTCCACTTCATTGACACGGATAAGGGGTGTCCGGGATCCGGGAGAAGATTGGTTGCTGTTTACACAGAACCCGGGAGGGAGGGAAAGAAGGGAGACCAGAGAAAAACAAGGTTTCAGTGAGCAAGTGTGAATGCAAAGGATTCTGGGTAGAAATCAGTGCCATGTAACATTTAGATAGGAACGGGGCAAGTCAAATTGAATAACTGCAAAAAAGAATCTTGGACACTCACTGCAGGCATGCCAGTATGTGAGGGAGAGTCAGCAGGTTGCCTAGTAGAAACCAAGGCAGGGGCTTCCATTGCAACAGCTCACACTTTCCCCCGATGGCCTCTGCCAAAAGGATAGGGGAAATCTGCATCATTAACAATGATGGGAGGCCACACTCTAGGCCCTTTACCAGAGTGACAAACCACAGTCTATGTTGGGCTTGGTTATAAGCCTGTCAGGCATCAGCTAAGTAAGATGGGAGGCTGTTCTCAGTAGTGACAGATGGAACAAGGAGCAATGATCTCAAGTTACAGTGGGGGAGGTCTAGGTTGGACATTAGGAAAAACTATTTCCCTAGGAGGGTGGTGAAGCACTGAAATGGGTTCCCTAGGGAGGAGCTGGAATCTCCATCCCTAGAGGTTTTTAAGTCCCGACTTGACAAAGCCCTGGCTGGGATGGTTTAATTGTGGTTGGTTCTGCTTTGGGCGGGGGGCTGGACTAGATGGCCTCCTGAGGTTTCTTCCAAACATAATCTTTTATGATTCTTCTAAGGTGCTTTTTGTTTTTGTTTAATACTGAATATTAGAGGAGTTTTAGTCAAATGGTATCTATTGTAGCCAAGGTGTAGTTTATTAATTGATCTTTTAAAACTGCAAACGCAGCACATCTATACAAGGGATATATGACCTACACACTGGAAAATAAATAAATATATGATTACTCTCTAGTGACACTGCTCTACAATGGATGGAATCAGAACTGCTCACCTGTGTCTCAGAGGACCTGTACTGCCTACATCTAATGATGATTCTCCATTAGCTCCAGTGCTCACTTGTAGGAGGAAGATCTGTAGCTGCTGCTGCTGAGAAGTTCTGAGTAGCATGAACATCAGCACAATGACAGGCTGTAAAAACATCAGCGACACGTATTCTCTGGGTATATCTACACTGCAATATAAGCCTGCACTCAGCCTCAAGACTAACCCCCCTTTTGCCCATGCAAGTGGCACTAAGCCAGGTTTCAGACCTGGGTCCTAGAAGCCTGCAGGACTGCAGGATCTGAGCACAGGTCAGGTCTTAACCCATGCCCTATTTCAGGGCTACTCAACTTTGGAAGGCCTGGGGGCCACAATGACACTCACAGCACATGCCAAGGGCCACAACTTAAGTGTGGTTACATATACATGCAAATATATATGCAAATATATGCAAATAGCTTCTTTCACACTGATGGGAATGAATACAAAGATTAAGCTGTGGCACGGGACCCAAACATGGCCAATGTGAGCCAGTCAGCACCTCTCAGGCTCTGCCCACAAGGATAAGCAGCCAGCACTTCCCACAATGCCCCGGTGCTCCCTGCATCTCCTCCCTAGGGACTAGAAACGCCGACACTCTGTACCCATCTGTTCCAACCAGCCCGTCCACTTGATTCTTTCAATGCTCATCCTGCCTGGGAGACACCTCGCTGTTGTGGAAGTCATGTTCAAAGGATCCCACCATGCTGGTGTTGAGCCCCGCGTAAAACCAAACTGCAGTGCGGACTGCAAACAAACAGGCCATGGGCTACATGTAGCCCACGGGCTGCCTGTTGAGTAGACCTGCCCTATTCCTTTGCAGTGCAGACATAGCCTCACTTGGCTCCAGTGGAGGGCAGCAGAATTGCCGGGCCCCAGAGCAAGGGGAGGGGGGAAGTTGGCTTCACACTCCTGGAAGGGGCGGGGCCTTGGGCAGAAGGGGCAAGCCTGGGGCTAGCCTCCTCCCACCAGCCTTTCAGCACCACTCAGAACACACCTAAGGGCTCTGATCATAGAATCATAGAACCATAGGGCTGGAAGAGACCTCAGAAGGTCATCAAGTCCAGCCCCCTGCTCTAGGCAGGACCAATTCCAACTAAATCAACCCGGCCAGGGCTTTGTCAAGCCGAGACTTAAACACCTCTAGAGATAGAGACTCCACAACTTCCCTAGGTAACCCATTCCAGTGCTTCACCACCTTCCTAGTGAAATAGTTTTTCCTAATATCCAACCTAGACCTCTCCCACCACAACTTGAGACCATTGCTCCTTGTTCTGCCATCTGCCCCCACTGAGAACAGCCTCTCTCCATCCTCAATGGAACCTCCCTTCAGGAAGTTGAAGGCTGCTATCAAATCCTCCCTCACTCTTCGCTTCTGCAGACTAAACAGACCCAAGTCCCTCAGCCTCTCCTCATAAGTCATATGCTCCAGCCCCTTAATCATTTTGGTTGCCCTCCGCTGGACCGTCTCCAATGCGTCCACATCCGTTTTGTAGTGGGGGGCCCAGAACTGGACACAATACTCCAGATGTGGCCTCACCAGAGCCGAATAAAGGGGAATAATGACATCTCTGGATCTGCTGGCAATGCTCCTCTTAATGCAACCTAATATGTCATTAGTCTTCTTGGCTACAAGGGCACACTGTTGACTCATATCCAGCTTCTCTTCCACTGTAACCCCCAGGTCCTTTTCTGCAGAACTACTACTTAGCTGGTTGGTCCCCAGCTTGTAACTCTGCTTGGGATTCTTCCGTCCCAAGTGCAGAACTCTGCACTTAAAGGGCCAAAGGCTCTGGCTACCACCACTGACACCTCAGTAGCAGCACTAGTGGCCAGGAGCTCTGAACCCTTTTGAATCGCCTGGTGCTGGGACAGTTGCAGGCCTGCTTGACTCAGGTCCTGGACATGGGAGTTCATCAAAAATTATCCCACAATCCCATGGACCAACTCCCCTTTCCTCTTTATCCGAAGAATCTTGAATCTACTCTGCTGAAAACTGAAGCAACCACCTTTGGTGTGTTGCAGCAACTCACAGAGTTAGCGATAACCCTTCCACTGAACTGCAAACACATCATCAGAGAGTCTTATGTGTTTGCAGGGGAGACTGGCCAGAACACACCTTTGCAAAGCACTCTGCTTCATGGTCGCTGCTGGCACGTGGGGCAGAGTCTTGTGTGGAAGGGGTGGGGCCAGTGGGGGTTCACTCCCCACCCATGCAGACCTGCTTTTCGGCTTTCTCCAGAACTTCAGCCATAAAGGAGTTATGGAAATACTTCCATGAAGGTCCATTGGCCAGGCTTCCCCTGCAGTGTGCAGAGCCTGAAACAGGAAAGACTGGAAAGGGAAAGGGGAGGGCTTTGTCTGAAATAGCTCACTGCAGGGCACAGAGAAAATTCTCCTGGAATTTCCAGGACATAAAAAGTTCCTTTTACAAACTCAACATCAGTATATTGTGAGAAGGATGCCTCAGACCAGCAAAGTTCCCTAGACACAGCCCGGTAAACCAGTGAAAGAACAACAGGCACAAGGCCAAGTTAAAAATGCAAAGCTGCTTTTTTATATTTCAGAAAACCGCAGAAAGCCTGGTTGGTATGTGGGCGGCAGGGGTGTGGAGGGCTGTCATCGGTGGCTGTGCTACAAAAGATGTTTTGACAATTTTAGGCCTTCCTAGGAAGCCGACAGCGCAGCAAGCCCTTCATGCTGCATGGAGCACATGGTGCTTCTCTCCCTCCAGCCCTGAGAGCTGCACCGAGCTTGTGGCATGGTGTGGTGTTCTGGTGCTGATTTTAAGAGCCTTTTTGAATTTCTGGGCCTTGGGCAACTGCTCCCTTTCCCCGCCTACTCTCGGTGGGCCTGGGACTGCGGTTGAGAGAATCAGCTCCTCTGAGAGCAAGCTTCTCCAGCCCAGGGAGTGGGATGGAGGAGAGATCTAGCTCCTGCCACCATGATAGGAAGGGGTAAAAAGCCAGCTCCTCTGACCCCAAGGTGAGGGGAAGAACTGGCTGTAAGTGACAATTTGTGTCTTGGGTCATCCCAAGTAACATATTCCTGCGCTGAATATCCTGTTCTGAAGAAACTGGCATATGCCACACCCTGACTTGAGGCTTTATTTTTGAGAAATACACTCCCACCACGTGTCATGCCTCCCTACATCTCTTTTCCAAAATCTCCTTGAAAAAGGAACTGTGGTTCAAGTGGGTGCACGCGTCTTCGTGACGCACATCCATGCTACCACTAGATTGTTCTTCAGAAACTGGGACATGTTGCTTCCCAATCTGAAGTTTATGAACAGCATGCTTCCTCTGGTCATGCTCCCTCCTCCCTCCTCTGGGGTCTAAATTTCACTTGAATGAGGAACCAGGTTTTGACTGGCTGTACGTGACAAAATACTTCTCAGGTCACCCCATGTGACACATATTGCTGAGGACTGTTTGGAAGGAGCAGGTGTATGTCACTTTCAGCTTCTTCTGTCACCAGCCCTCTTCCTTCCCCCAGCACACAGACCATTTAGGTCAGGAAAAAGAGAAGCGACAAAGGGGGAGTTTCAAGGAGTAAAGCTGCAGCTACTGTGTGATGAAGTGTTCTCTGTGAGGCTTGTGTGGCGGGGATGGGAGCCCCTGCACAGGCCAAGTGAGGCAGGTCTGTGTGTCTGCATAACTGAGGACTGTGTGGCTGGGACCCTTGGTTTTATGAAAAGAACCAGTGTTTGACATCTGTGGGACTAATCCCTGCCTGTTAGTGCAGGGATAGAGCAGACAAACTAGTCTTAGTATATAATATGATGCCAGGTAAATAGGAATGGTAAACATTCAAGTTTCCATGGGTGCTTCGAGAGGGAGTGTGATTCCTATTTGAGGGAAGGCTCTATACACATAACAAATATGGATGATGAGAGAACAAGTGCTGTGACCGGCCTTGGTTGTGCTATGTTTGCTTTTCTGCTGGAAGACAGAAGTGATTTAAAGGGCTTGAAGTGCAAGCTGGGTGACATATTGAAGGAGCAGATGTGTGGGTTGGAAGCACAAGACTCAACACTGTGCCATGTCTGAGAAAACAAAGACTTGATGGACAACCCCGCACAGATGCCACAAAGCCAAGGTTTGGTCACTGGTGAAATGGGAATCAGAGGGAGAAGAAACCAGAGAAATGGACTGGAGATTTGTGCTTTTGCGCAAAAGCATCCATGCCCAGTATAGACGCGCTTTTGCGCAAGAAAGCTACGACGGTCATTTTGGCCATCGGGCTTTCTTGCACAAAAAATTAAGGTGCCTGTCGACACTGGCCCTCTTGCGCAAGTATTCTTGCACAAGAGGGCTTATCCCTGAGTGGGAGCGTCAACGTATTTGCACAAGAAGCACTGAATTCTTACATTAGATCGTCAGTGCTCTTGCGCAAATTCAAGCAGCCAGTGTAGACAGCTGGCAAGTTTTTGCGCAAAAGCGGCTGCTTTTGTGCAAAATCTTGCCAGTCTAGACGCACCCTCCCAGTCTCAGTAAGTCAACTATGGAAGACCCTGTCTCTGATGAACTACAGCAGAAGAGTTACAAGGGACCTATGTGATGGGCCTCCTTGAAGTATGGAGCAAGCAACTGTGAAGAGGGTTCTTTCAGCCATTCTAAGAAAGCCAGCAATTCTCATAAGCAACTACAAAGTAAGAAGAGAGGAACAGAGAATTTAGCAAAGGACACTAGGACAATGGGACAACATAATATCTCACTCTAGCAAAAATACAAGAAGTCACCATAAGATTGGAAAGGACTACAAAGTTGTCTGGCAACTCTCCACTGGTAATGATACACATTGGAACTAATAACTCAAGAGTAAAAGACACTACACGAATTATAGAAAACTTCATGGATCTTGAAAGAGAGATGAAGGAGAGGAAATTTCTAGTGGTATGGTTACAGAACCCGCCTGACCAATGATCATGATTAGAAAGAAGGCAGAACATGCTGGGATGAACTACTGGCTGTGTGACTGTTAGCTTTGGATCTATGAAACGTTGGTCCATGTTCCAGAGTTTTTAAAGTATATTCCAAAGAAAATAAATCCTAATGATGGTATAGGTTCATTACCAGACAAAGATGGCAGTGTTGTTAATAGTAGTGCAGAGAAGGCTTCAAACTTTCAATAAATATTTGATGGTGTATTATAAAAAATAGGATGATATCCCAAAGTCATAGAAGGATAAGGAAGCACTTTCAGTCCATCAGTAAGAAAAGAGGATGTTAAACAACACCAAGATATAAACATTTTAAAATCAGCAGGCCTGGATTATTTACAAAGAGGATCTTTGGCCCAGTTAATTTTTAATAAATCCTAGAATTTCCAGGACATCTAGAAGACTGGAAGAGAGCTAATGTGCCAATGTTCAAAGGGGCAAGTGAGATTACCAAGATAATTATAGGCAAGTTTACCTGACCTCAGTCCTGGGGAAAATAATGGAAAAACTGGAATAGGATTCAGATGGTAAATAATTAAAGGATCAGAATGTAATCAATGCCAGTCAACATGGTTTTATGGAAATTAGATTTTGTCAAACAAATCTACTTTCATTCTTTGGAGCGCTTTCAGTTTTGCTTGATAAAGATAGTGTTGCAGAGGTAATATACTTAGACTCTTGTAAGGCTTTTAACTTTGCACTGCAAAACATTTTGACTAAAACTTAGCATTATATAACATGAGCAGAGGACACACAGAATAGATTAAATAACTGGAAAGGGGGCAGATCTCCAAAAGTAATTGTCAATGGAGAATCCTCAACAAGTATGGATATTTCTAGTGGGGTTCCACTGCCATTGGTATTCGACCCAACACTATTCATTGAGGATCTGAAAGTAACTGTAAAATTGCAGCTGATAAAACTAGTAATGACACAAAGACTGGCAGAGTGGTAAATAATGATGAGAACAAAGCAGTCATAGAGGCTGATCTGGTTGGATTGGACCCCTCAGACAAAATGCGTTTTAATATATCCAAATGCAAAGTTATAATCTAAGAACAAGGACCGCAGGCCATACCGACATAAATGGGAGACTGTATCCTGGAAAGCAGTGACTCTGAAAAGGAGATGGGGCAATCACAAATCCCAGTGATCCCTTTGTCAGCCATTCACTTGAATGGCAGTGAGGAAATTCAAGCCTCTGTGTTCTGGATCTTTCAAGTCCCTGGAAGGTGAACCAAGCCAGGCCACTACCTCAATCTCACCATCCCTAGTCATACTCTGAGGGCCCAGATCTTCTATCTGGCACATTCCTCCGAGTGTTGGAACATGCTGTCCAACTGCCTAGCTCTCTGTATTTAAACACACCCTTTCCCACTCCTCCATGCAAAGGTGTAAAGTTTCTGGTTTAGAATTTAGCTCTCAGGGACACACACAGGTTGTAAAGCAATCAACATATACACACAGATTACCCTGTATAATATCTCTATGCTCTTTTATATTTCATCATGTAAGGCACCAGAGAGTACAGATCATACAAAACATTCACACATCCTGAACACAACTTCCCTCATTAGCTCATCTGTCCCTTGGGAGTTCTTGGGGAATCATCAGTATCCCATCAGCTGGCAGGCAGGGCCCTCCACTCCACTGCCTGTCTGACCCCAGCAGCAGCCTGCCTTATATTAATCTGGTGGAAAAAATATCTTACTCTGTAAGGGTATGTCTACACTACCCTTCTCGTTCGAACTAGGAGGGTAATGTAGGCATACCGCACTTGCAAATGAAGCCCGGGATTTGAATTTCCCGGGCTTCATTTGCATAAGCGGGGAGCCGCCATTTTTAAAACCCCGCTGGTTCGAACCCCGTGCAGCGCGGCTACCCGGGGCTCGAACTAGGTAGTTCGGACTAGCGGGGTAGTGTAGACATACCCTAGTGTAGACATACCCTAAGCTCCTTACAGACTCCTGATAGGGTCACTAACTTTTTTTGTTCTCCCTCTGGTCACTTTCCACTACTCTCAATCCTTCAGACAAGAGGAGAAAGTGTCTTCTTTTAGGTTGAACAAACTCATGGTCCCAAGGTGTTTTACTGATCACTCACAATTGTCTTTGATCGGGCAGACATGACACAATTCTGCTAACTCACGGGAGAGCCACATCCATGTAGACTTTCCATGACACAGTAATTGCATACTGCAGTTTCATAAAATCATTCATAGTTCAGAACCGGTAAAGACAGAGCCCCCCAAAAATTATCTCAAAAAGTAGTTGCCAATGAAGAATCATTCTCAAAGGAGAGTTTTCTAGTTTCAATAAAGACAAGATATGCATATAGAGAAAGCAAAGGAAAGCGTAGGTGCTTTACTTAATGGGAAAGGACAGCAATTAATTGATAACACAGTGAAGGCTGAAGTGCTTAATGCCTTTTTTGCTTTAGTCTTCACTAAAAAGGTTAATTGTGACCAGATGTTTAACACAATGAACATTAACAGCAGGGAAGGATCTCAGGCAAAAATAGAGAAGAACATGATAAGTAATAGTGAAATGAGATAGGTGTATTTCAATAGGCAAGGTCAGATGAAAATCACTCTAAAGTACATAAGGAACCAGCAAAAGCAATCTCTGAACAATTAGGAATTGTTTTTGAGAACTCATGGAGCACTGGTGAAGTCCCAGAAGTCTGTAGAAGGGCAAATATAGTTCCTATCGTCTAAAGTAAAAAAAGGAGGCGCAAGGGGATTAAAGACCAGTCAACTTTACTTTGATACCTGGAAAGATATTGAAACAAATTATTAAATGATACATTTACTCAAACCCAGAGGATAATAAAGTGCAATTTGTCAGAAACAAATCATGCCACACCAACATAATTTTCTTTTTTGACAGGAGAACTGAGGAAGCTGGAGACATGATATATCAGGAATTTAGTAAGGTTTTGACACAATCTGACATACTATTTTCATAAGCAAACTATTGTCAGAGAAGTAGCCGTGTTAGTCTGTTTCAAGGTGCCACCTGACTCATTATATAAGCAAACCAGGGAAATAAGCTCTAAATTAAATTACTATAAAGTGGGTGCAAAAGTAATTGAAAGACCATTCTCTGAGAGTAGTTATCAACGGTTCACTGTCCAACTGGGAGGACATATCTAGTGGGGTATCATAGGTGTCTGTCTGGGGTCTCATACTCAGGTAATGGTATGGAGAATGCACTTATACATTTTGCGGATGATATCAAGATGGGAAGAGATCCAAGTACTTTGCAGAATAGTCTTAAAATTCAAAATGATCTTGGTAAATTGGAGAACTGGTTTAAAATCAAAATGAAATTCAGCAAAGAAAAATGAAAAGTACTGTACTACACATAAGGAAGTAACAATAAAACATACATTTTTATTTATTTATTGATAAGCTAAATAAGATCTAAGGGTCTCTTCTTGACCCACACAGCTCTGCCAAATGCTCCTCAATTAGGGTTGCCAGGTGTCTGGTTTTTGACTGGGTCAAAAAGGAACCCTGGAGCCTCAGGTCAGCACTGATGACTGGGCTGTTAAAAGTCTAGTCGGCATCACTGCAGAGCCACAGAAGGCTAGTCCCTGCCTGTTCTCACTCTGTACTCACCTCAGAAGTGGCCAACATGCCCGGCTCCTAGGTGGGGGAGTCAAGGGGCTCCATATGCTGCCTGCATCTCAAGCACTGGCTTTGCACTCCCGTTGGCTGGGAACTATAGCCAACGGGAGCTGCAGAGGCGGTGCCTGCAAGTGAGAGCAGCACATGGAGCTTCCTTCCCTTCTGCCCCCTACTTAGGAGCCAAATCTGCTCATCAACTTCCTCTCCCTGTAGGGTTTTACTCTGTGTTTTCTGATGCTATGAATAAGCTCACATGAACATACCAGAGCTACTGCCACACACCTCTCAGGGGAGCCCTGATTTCTAGCCAGAAGAGAAGAGGATTAAAATTGTGATTATGCATGACTATAGCCACATCCTGGGTGCAGCAAAGAACCAGGACATGCAGGGAACCAGCTGATTGGGAGCCACCCAAGGTAAGCCTGAAGTACCCCAACTCCAATTCCCTGCCTTAGCCTTGACTCCCCCAACCCAGAGCCCCCCAACACTCCTAACTCTAACCCTGGCCCCACTCCAGAGCCTTCATTCCCAGCCCAGAACCCTCACCCCTCCCACACTCCAACCTCCTGCCCCAACTCCCAGCCTCCTCCTACACTCCAAACCCCTTGGCCCTATATGCTAGCTGGAGCCCATTTCTGACTCCCAAATGCCTCATCCCCTCCTGCACTCATCTCCCTGCCACAGACCAGAGCATCCTTCCACACTCATTTCTGGCCCTCCTGCACTCCAATCCCCTGCCTCAGCCCAGTGAAAATGAGTGAAGGTGGGGGACAGTGAACTACCCAGGGGGCAGGGTCTTGGGGAACGGGCAGGACCAGTGTGTTCGGTTTTGTGCCAGTAGAAAGTTGCCAGCCCTACCCTGAATCCTGCCCTGCAGCAGCACCCCTTATTTCAGTCCTGGCCTCCTCATCAGCTCTGCCAATGCCCCTCAGTCTTGCCTGCAGCCCCCTGTCAATCTTAGGCTCTCCACACAGATACACCTCTGTCTGGAGATCCTGCATAGTCACACTTTCAATCCTCTTCTCCTCTGGCTAGAAATTGAGGCCCCCCCCAAGAGGTGTGTGGAAGCAGCTCTGGTGCATGGAGGTGAGCTTGTTCTTAGCATCAGAAAACACAGAGTAAAATCCCACCAGGGAAGGAAGTTGACTAGTCAGGCCTGAATGTGCAACAAGGTGAGAGGGGGAAATTCCAGGCATATTTGAAGGAGAGTAAATTCCATTCATGGCATCCCTCTTTCTCACTCTCCCAGCTACATCATGTCAGTCATGTAACTACCTCTGTACTTCACTGTGTTGTTGAATAAGTGTCTCTGTAGCTGAAAGCTTGTATCTTTCACCAGCAGAAGTTGATTAATCAATAGACATTACCTCACCTACTTTGCCTAATTTTTAGCCTGACCCATCTCTCCCTCTCTTCTATCTTGCTCCTCCACTATGTCCCATCTCCCTCCTGAGTCTCTTTCTCTCCTTTTCCTCCCTTCTTTAAAGTGAACTTGTTCCTGCCAAAAGGTGACAGACACTGAATCCTCTATTAATTGCCAAAGTAGTACAGAATCCTGGGCAGAAGCAAAGCAATCTCCCTCAGCGCCCCAACTAACATGCGTCAGTCCTGCCCTGGAGCAGTTAGAGGGGAGTTCAGTCTCCAAAGCTCAGTCCATGCTTTGTAGCTGAAACAAGCAATTCAGTAGTGCTGATTGCAAGGAGAATGATGATGAAATCAAACTGTTATTTTATGATGTGGGTGTGGGTATCCCTCTGGACACCAGACTGAGACTCACCAACTCACTTCACACTGACCTTCCCAACATACATCAGATGGGCATGACTCATATTCATTAATGACTGCATGGTCCAATGCTTAGGGCACTAGACTAAGGCTTTGTCTATGTAGAACTGACAGACTGGGTCATCAGCAAGAGGGATTGAACCTGTGACCTTAGGGGCTAAAGCCATGTCCCTCTACCATGTGAGCTAAAAGTCAACGGCCGCTTAGCTAAGACTGTAGAACAGTTCACTCTCCCTTTCTCAGTGCTCCGGTGCCTCAACTTGTGAGCCTCAGAGATCTCCCATCAGTTCATCCTGGAGGAGCCCCCCACTTACAGAGCTGATGGACTTGAACCTGGAAACTTAAGGGCTAAACCCATGTGCCTCTACTGAAGAGGCTGGCAAACTTTTCAAACCAAAGAACCAAACTACATCAAAATTCAGACCAACTGGTCAACAAAAAGCTGTATAAGAATGCCCATTTGCATGACTGAAAATATACAATATTATTGATCATTGACATAATGATTCATATATATAGTAGCCCATTGTCTGTGCGTCTGTAACATTGACGTACATGGCAATGCCCCTGGCCGTGTAAGTCAGCACCCTGCCCCCCTTCCCCTCCCTTTGTGGCGCGCTGTGCTGCTCAGCTGAGCCCCAGCAGAAGAGCAAGCAGCAGCAAGCGGCTGTTTGGGATCCGCGCTCCCCAAGCATGGGGAGTGCGGACCCCAAACGGATGCTTGCCGCTGCTTGCTCCCCCACCGCAGCCCAGCTGAGTGGCGCTGACGCTGAACCGCTCAGCTAAGCCCCGGTGGGATGGCAAGGGGTGCGGGGTGCTGACATACACGGCCAGGGGGTGGCCCCTCCTCCTCCCGCCGTGGCGCGAATGAGGAATGAGGTGTAACAGTTAACTGGAACTAAGGACTTAGTTCGAGTTAACGTTTGACTGCTGCGTGTAGCTGCGGGCAGTTAGTTCGGACTAGGGGGATTTAAAAATGGCTCCCGGGTGGGAAGATGCAAATAAAGCCTGGGATATTTAAATCCTGGGCTTCATTTGCAACTTCGAATGTCTACATTAGCCTCCCTAGTTCAAACTAGGAGGCTAGTGTAGACATACCTGTAAGGAGAATCATCACAGCAGCTGGCGCTGGCAGCTTGGACCTCTCCCCTTGGCAGCTGCTTCCCACCCCGGGCAGGACACCTTAGGGCTCCCTGATCCCTCCCATCACCACCAGAGCAACCCCACCCCAACCCCCACTTCTCCTCACAGGAGCCAAGGGGGTGATCCACCCCCAGCACCCAAAGTGGATTGGGGCCTGTTCTCTGCCGTGCTCCCCTCCCACACTGAGCCCCCGAGGAAGAGGAGTAGGGGCTGCAGCTGCCAGTATTTATAGCTTGGGCACCTCAACAGGCTCCACCCTTGCAAATAAAAGGTAAGTCCTGGGATGTTTTAATGTCAGTGGCCAGTCCTCACGCAGTCCAGCCTGCGAGGCAGGGTGGGGAATGAGGAGGGGGCGGGGTTACATTGGGGTAACTAGCCTGAACTGGAGTGTCTGGGGCTTGCTTAGACTGGCTGGGGCCAATCTGTATCTAGCCCCCATGAGATAACAGGTCCAGCTCTGCACCCCCCTAGGCCGGGTTCAGAGGGGCTGAGATGACCTCAGCAGCAGGGCCTTGGGTTGGAAGCAGCCTGGGTTGAACGCATTGGAGCCTGGCTGTGCCAAGCCTGTCTGAGTCAGACAGCCCTCCTGGGACCAGTGGGAGCTTGCTCAGATTCACCAGCTCCAATCCCAGTGATCACTGCTCTCTTGCCTCTAAGCTGAGGCACCTACCCTGCCTGCCTCGTGTAAAATGGTGACATGCCAGCTCCGAGAGGCTGGGAAATATGCATTTTAATAGGCACGAACTTCAGGATTATGACTAAATGAGGAGATGCATAAATCCCAAACATTGACCTGCACAGTATCACACTGACAACTCTGTCTGGTCTCCAGCCAGCCCAGCATCTGCTCAAGAGCTCAGCTGGGTCCACAGCACAGATGTGGCTCTGGCCCAGAGATCCTAGAAGCCTTTTGTGCCTGCAGAGCAGGAGGCCAGTGAGCATGTCAGGAAGTAGCCCGTGGAGTAGCAGGCAGGAAATGGGCCTTTGTAGGGAAGGCTGGGTCCTGAAAAGGAAAAGCAGGGGGAAGGAATGTCTTGCATAATGCCCAGGGGCTTGCGACACAGGGAGAAAGGCACACCTGCCTGACCAGGGACTTGAATCCTTAGATTAAAAGTCTCATGTGCCACCGGCTAAGCTAGCCAAGTTCACAAAGGGAGGAACACATTGGGGGAGAACAGACCCATTAGGGAAGAAAAACCAGCTGAAACACAGTACATCGCTGTCACTTTCTCTTCATGGCCTCAGGCCTGGCCTGCTCCTCCCAACAGCCCTCTGAGATATGCCAACCTTTCTTTCAGCCGGCTTTCACACTTGTGTTACACCTCCTGCGCTGCCTGGCCATTCTCTCTTCCATCTGCAGCTCCATCTGCATCCACACTGTGAAGTCCCAGGCCTTGGCCTTGCCATCTCACCATCCCCCAAGCATGCCCTAGAACCTGGGGCCAGTGTGCTTGTTGACCTACATCGCACCCATTGCCGTTTGCCCAGACTGGCAGCTTGGCCCCAAGCTCAGTTACACCCTAGGCTTTGCATCCTCCCTCTCCAGCTGCTTGGCAGGGGCAGGCCAGGCCACTGCTGCAGCTGGGCCCCTGCAGGCTTGCACTGTCTGATTACTGGAGGAACCCACGGCCCCTTTGTGATGTTAAACTAGGCAGTCAGAGGGGCCGGGTTGCAGCTCAACTGAACTGCCCTGGGCAAGGGGAGCAGGAAGTGCAAGAGGCTGCCAGATCTTTTTGAGGTTTCCAAATGTTACTGACACTTGGATATGTTGAGAACCATAGAACTGGGCGTTGAGCCTTTCTCCCTGGGGTGGGAATCTGTGGAAAGGGAGACTGGAAACATGGATGGAGCGTGAACAGCACACACCCACACATGCAGGTGGCCAGGGCACATGGCAAAGCAAAGATTTCTCATCTGAATGGGGAATGAAATGGCCCTCACTCCTCAAAGCCTAAGCCTATTTAGACTCTGGAGCCTGAACTAGAGTTTGTTACTAGAAGGAATTCAGAGCAATGGAAAGAATTCACTATAAAGGGAAGGATTACATGGAAAACAACCTTCACGCTCTGGGGAAGAAATCTGCTAGCTTCTTCCTGAGAATTCATTTGGCTTTTTTTCTTCTTTTTCACCTTTATCATAAAGATACCCAGGATGGAGGTAGGAAAGCTCTCCCCTTAGAGAACGGCATTCGCTTGCTTTCTTTTGCTCTTCCCCCCTTTCACAGTGCAGGTTGGAGGGATCCATTTGTTTGAAAGGAGTCTTTGCTGATGAGTATTTTCACTGTTTCCTTTCCCACTAGCTCTCTCTGAGGTTGGCCTTGAAAGCTGAGTCATATGCAATGGGCATCCAGGGCCTCCTCTGCTTTTCTTCACAAAAGGGAAAAAAATAGGATCGCCCGCTGAGATGTTGTTCCTTTCAGAACCTTAGCATCAGCAAAATGGGAACTTTGGCAAACCAGATGACGTGCAGTGAAGGTGACCCACCTACTCTTAACACTGCCCTTTTTCCATCACTGCCCTGCTAGGCCCTGTTACACACATGCATTTACTTTGCTAGTACCACATGCACTCTTCACCTCCCTGAACAACCCCTCAAGTAAGACTCCTGACATCAGCTGGGACTTAGTGGGCACAGCCAGCCAGGCCAGGGTGCAGACTAGGCCTAGCCCTGACAGAGACTGCAGAGCAAGCCACGCTCCCCTGCCACTACTCAATGACACTCCCCATGCCCTTTGTTAATAACTTTGAAGTCACCCACACTACTCCACCCCATTCCCTCCTGGAGGAGCTAAAAACCAACTGTCTCTCAGCTAAGGCTGTAGAGCACTTACCCTCCATTGTCAATGGTCTCAGTGCCGCAGGGTTCCATCTATATGAACATTTTGTGCATGGCAAGCCAGGGTGTAGATCTACCTCAAGCTAGCTTGCTGAGTACTAAGGTCTTGACTACACAGTGGGGTAATGCATGGGGGGGGGAGGCACTATCGGGGAGGTGTATCTAAAGCACGTACCGAGGTACAGTGCAATAAATGATCCACTGCTAGTATACAGGAAAGGTTATGGCAGCAGCAGTCATATGGATAGTTACTGTTACTAGCATAAGGCAGATTTACACAATACTCCAGCGTGCTGTGAGTAACAAATTCTGTCTTTGTAGCATTTTATACTCATTTAGCACTCTCTAAGGGTATGTCTACACTACAAAGTTAATTCGAACTAACAGATGTTAGTTCGAATTAACTTTGATAGGCGCTACACATGCAAACCGCTAGTTCGAACTTAATTCGAACTAGTGGTGCGCTTAATTCGAACTAGGTAAACCTCATTCTACGAGGACTAACGCCTAGTTCGAATTAACTAGTTAGAATTAAGGGCTGTGTAGCCACTTAATTCGAACTAGTGGGAGGCTAGCCCTCCCCAGCTTTCCCTGGTGGGCCACTCTGGGCACCACCAGGGAAACTCGTCTGCCCCCCTCCCGGCCCCGGAGCCTTTAAAGGGGCACAGGCTGGCTACGGTGCCCGTGCCAGGTGCAAGCCTGCCAGCACCCAGCAAGCAGACCCTGCACCTGGCACGGCTCGAGCCAGCCACCCGCTGCCACCCAGCCCTCCACCTCTTCCCGGGACCAGGCTGGCGGCTCCCAGGAGCCTGCCCGGGGCCGCAAGAGGTGGGCGCCCGCCTGGTCTAGTGCAGACATCGTGGACCTCATCCACAACCTCCGCACTAGGCACAGGAAAGTGGCCATCTAGGGCAGGATAGCTGCCAGCCTGGCCACCCAGGAGCAGGTTAGCATGAAAATCAAGGTGGTCTACTGAGACCCCCGACCCTGAGCCCTGAGCTTACAATGGCCGTCCTGGGTCAGACCAAAGGTCCATCTAGCCCAGTAGCCTTCTGCTGACAGTGGCCAACACTAGGTACCTTGGAGAGGATGGACCAAAGACAATGACCAAGCCATTTGTCTTGTGCCATCCATCTCCAGCCTTCCACAAACAGAGGCCAGGGACACCATTACTACCCCCTGGCTATTACCACTCCATGGACCCAATCTCCATGACTTTATCTCACTTCTCTTTAAACTCTGTTCTAGTTCTAGCCTTCACAGCCTCCTGCAGCAAGGAGTTCCACAGGTTGACTATTTGCTTTGTGAAGAACTTTCTGTTGTTAGTTTGAAGCCTGCTACCCATTCATTTCATTTGGTGTCCTTTAGTCCTTCTATTATGGGAACTAATGCAGAACTTTTCTTTATGCACCCTTTCCACACCACTCATGCTTTTATAGACCTCTATCATATCCCCCCTCAGTCTCCTCTTTTCTAAGCTGAAAAGTCCCAGTCTCTTTAGCCTCTCTTCATATGAGACCTGTTCCAAACCCCTGATCATTTTAGTTGCCCTTCCCTCTCCCACCTTCTTTTCCCAGTCTCCCCCAGTTTTGTTCAATAAAGAGAGTTTCTATTTTTGAACACACGTGTCCTTTATTTTGTACATCAGGAAGGGGGGCTAGGGAGGGGTAAGTGGAAGGAGGTGAGGGAGGAATGGGATACAATCCCCTGATGGGGAGGACTGGGCTGGCTCTGCGGGCTCCTCGGTGTGGAAACTCTCCTGAAGCCCTTTGATTGACCCCCCCCTCCGGATAGCAGCCTGCGGCAAGTGCAGCCGGGCTGATGGCCGAGTGCTGTGATGTGCCGAGTGTGGGCATTCAGGGCACTCCAAGGCAGGGCTGCTTGCAAGCGGGGAACCCCTGAGAACTGTCTGTCCCGGGTGGGGGTCGGGTCCCTTTAAGCACAGCCCTTGGCTAGCCTGAGACAGCAGCTCCACACTCTAAGTCCTAATCTGATGCCCTGCCGGCACTGCTTCCGGCCATCCTTAACCTCGGTTCAGGGTCCACTCAGTGTGGACATACTAGTTCGAATTAGCAAAATGCTAATTCGAACTAGTTTTTAAGTCTAGATGCGCTAATTCGAATTAGCTTAGTTCAAATTAACTAATTTGAACTAAATTAGTTCGAATTAGTGCTGTAGTGTAGACATACCCTAAAGGATTAAACAAGGTGTGAGGCCGTGGAGATTGGACCCCAGATTCTAGTTTATTCCTTGCATTTTAGAATGGACTGGAGAATTTAGCACACATCTACTTGTCTCGATCACTTTTGTAAACATCCTTTCCTACCCCGTTCCTAACTGCATCAACCCTCTCCCACCTTGAGAGCCTTCAATATCATTGGTCACTGAAACCTCCATCATCCCATCCCATGGATCCTGGGCCTTGGTGAACTATCCTGAGCCATTTCCTTCTTCACAAAACTCTGCTGGAGAGATGCAGAGGAAATATTGGTCTCCAGAAAGAGATCCCTTCCAGTAATACAGGAACCAAGATGTTTTTTGTTGGGTTGTCTTTGCTTCTATCACTTCTACCCATATGGCACTCTTGTTCCATCCCAGAGTGCCTTTTTTCAGTTCAGCTTAACCCCTTCCAAAGTGAGAGAAGATAAATTAGGAAAAGTCACCTTTATTGTGAGCTATTTAAATTGACACCTTTGCTTATACCATTCTGACTTTCCTGTGCAGACAGTCCCTAAAGATCAGCTTTACCAAGGCACTGAGGTGCCTGAAGAGGAAGAATGGTGCTTAGTGGGAGCTTCAACAGTGCCTTCCCCAAGTTAGGCATCTAAAACAGGGACTGTTGCAGGAGCTGCAGAAGCTAGAATGACAGGCAGAGAAGGTAGTGGGCCCCACATACAGTTTGACTGATAGCCGATTGCTTCCCAAGGGCTTAATGTGAATGGAGAGAGGGAAGGGCAAGCATGGTTGCTGTGGCAACAGCTGGAGTCATCTGACTGGCTGGAGGTCAAAATGACAATCGATGACACAGGAGCAAATTAGTTTAAATCAGATGATGAAATCTAGGGGGATCATTGGGATTATCCCCTGCCCTGCAGCTTCCACTGATATTCCGGTCTTGGAACTCTCCACACAGCTTTACAGATGCATATCAGTCCTGTCCTGTAACCCCCTACTACTTATTTCCACTGGGCCTTCACAAATCTCTGATGATACACTTCACTACTGCCCAGAAACAACCCCTGTGCCTGGGTCCCCATCTGGTTAGCTTCACTAAGGCCATGTCTACACTAAGAAATTATTCTGAAATAACTAAAATTGTCAGGCTTTAAAAAGTACAACTGTCGCAGCCCATTGCCCGCCTCAGACAGACAGTCATCATGCATTAAGTGCCTGGATGAGACATATGCCTCAAAAATGCCCCCACTGCTCCAAGCTGATGGCAAGAGTGCATTGAGATAGGAAGATTTGGCTCCACATGCTTCTCTTTGATAAGGCGCTTCAACCATCTGACTCGGCACCTTCAACTGCCCAGGTGGACCCTACCAGGCCGAAAAATGGAGAGCCACCAAAAAATGGAGAGCCACTTCTCCAGGCCTTGTCTCCTCAGCCAAGAAATGGACCTCACTGGTGCATTCTCTCCCACCAACTTCTTTGAGTCGTGTTTGTACCAGGGACAAGCTAGGAACATCCAGCACCGCAACCTCTCACTCCAAGGGTACGTCTACACTACATGCCTCTGCCGACAGAGGCATGTAGATTTGTTTATTCAGCAAAGGTAAATGAAGCCGCGATTTAAATGATCGCGGCTTCATTTACATTTACATGGCTGCCGCGCTGAGCCGTCAAACAGCTGATCAGCTGTTTGTCGGCTCGCCGCTAGTCTGGACGTTCCCCCTGTCGACATCAAAGCCCTTTGTCGGCAGCCCCGTTATGCCTCGTGGAATGAGGTTTACCGGGGCTGCCGACAAAGGGCTTTGATGTTGACAGGGGGAACGTCCAGACTAGCGGCGAGCCGACAAACAGCTGATCAGCTGTTTGACGGCTCAGCGCGGCAGCCATGTAAATGTAAATGAAGCCGCGATCATTTAAATCGCGGCTTCATTTACCTTTGCCTACAACCCTAATCTACATGCCTCTGCCGACAGAGGCATGTAGTCTAGACACAGCCCAAGGGTGCTGCAGAACCAAAGTAATGGCACAGAACATCATGGGTGCCCACCACCGACACTTTGGCACAGCTTCTGGCACCGGCACCTGTGCCGACTCAAGCAAGATTACGGGAACCGGCAGCAGAGCCTCCTACCTGGGCACTGGCAGCACTGAGCAAGCCACCAGCACTGACCAAAGCCCGTGCAAAGACCAATAAGAAACCAGTCAGGGCTCCCACTCAAGAACTGTTAACATTCTTGCCAGCACCGTCATCTCCATCGCTGGCACTGCCTTCACCAGTTCTGAGGCACTCCACAGCCAGACATGACATGCATCGTCATAGGAGACATCACAGATCAGTCTCCCCACTACCTCCAGCACCATCCTCCCATGGTGCCCCATCTAGACAGATGTCCTTATCTCCTCCCACTTCTTCAAGGGGTTCAGTGAGATCCACTCTGTCTCTGACTTTATCAATGAACACTGCCTGTCATGGGGATCGTAGGAGTGTTTTTTCCTCCAGACATTCCTCCCCCATAAGATCACACTACAGGCAGTACAGATGGAGACATTCTTACAACACCCACCCCATTGGATGACAGAGTACAACTACCAACCTACCTACTCCAGACACTGGTCACCATGCTGCTTCCTCCAGACACCGGTCTGCAGTTTCTTTTACACTGGCTCACAAGCAACTCACCTCACCACCCCATCTGAGTACCTCTCCCCCTCCCCAACAACCCAAGCTAGAGGAGGGGCAAATATCCAAGCCTGACAAACAGCAGCCGGATATGTCCAGAGATCCCAGGGTGGGTGTCATCTATGGATGAATTGTAACAGTTTCAGAATTTGTTTAAAAGAGTGGCTACTAGCCAGGCAGTTCAGCTACAGGAGAAACAACACCATTTCCTCAAAAACCTCCAACCCTCCCAATGAGGCAAAATCACACTACCCAACGGCTATGTTTACACTGGCGGGTTGTTGCACCAGAAGTATGCAAATGAGGCTAAGCGTGGAATATTGCCGAGCCTCATTTGCATACCTAGTGAGCCGCCATTTTTGCGGAAGAGGCTCTTGCACTACAAGGAGCTGTCTACACTGCCCATTCTTGCACAAGAAAAACCATCTTGCGCAATGCCGCTACACTGATTATGTGTAGACAGCTCCTTCTAGCGCAAGAGCCTCTTCCGCAAAAATGGCAGTTCATTAGGCATGCAAATGAGGCTTGGCGATATTCCACGCTTAGCCTCATTTGCATACTTCTGGCGCTACAACCTGCCAGTGTAGACATAGTCAATGATGAGGCCATTATGGAAGTGGCCAATGAGATCTGGCAGACCCCAACTTCTGCCCCCTCACCAACAAACAGGCAGACAAAAAGTACTTTGGGTCTGCTAAAGGCATGGACATCCTATTCTCCTACCCCCAACCAAATTCACTAATGGTGGATGCTGGTCAACAGAGGTCCAAATTACCACAGTATAAAAATGTCATGGCGGACAAGGAAAGCAAACAAATGGACCTCTTGGAAGAAAAGTGTACTCAGCATCAACCTTATAGCTCCACATCGCAAATTACTCAGCCCTCTTGGCGAACCACTTTGATAACTATTCCAAATTTACTGGCCTCATGGGTCATTTACTGGACAATAAAAGGCCAATCTTCAAGTCGATCATTCAAGAGGGCTAGCTACCTCGCAAATGGCCCTCCAAATGGCCCTCAATGTTGCCGACACAGCAGCACACTCCAAAGCAACCTCAGTAGTGATGCGTAGTGTCTCTTGGCTTCAAAATGCAGGGATCCTGGGGAGCTGCAGACTAGAGGACCTCCCATTCAACCAACAAAATTTATTTGCGGAGAAGACTGATGAGGTCTTCCACACAAGTAAGGACTCGAGAACAACCTTACGTATGTTAGGTATGTACATGCCACCACATCACCATAAATGGTATACACCATACCAGAAGCACTATGACTTCTCGTATTCCCAATATCAACAATGGGGTTCGACCAATCCAAGGCAAGACAGCAGCCTCAGAGGCGATACGCCAACCAACAGGCAAACAAGTAGCAGGTTTGAGATATTGGTCGAGGGCATGCAAGATCTCCCCACTGCACATCCATGCAATGACAAGCTTCCCATTTTCTATCACTGCTTGAGACTTTTCTACCATCATTGGGCCACCATTACATCGGATCGCTGGGTGTTTGAGATTGTGGCATTGGGCTACACCATCCCATTTATATCCTTTCCCCCAATCTCCCTCCCACCCCCATCCCTCTTCAGGGCTCCCTCTCACAAATACCTACTAAAACCGAAACGTCCATCGGCTCCTTTCCATCGGGTACCAGATGAGTTCAGAGTAAGGATGTAATAGCGTAGTTGATTAACCGATTAATCAATAAGCAAAAGTTTATAGATTAATGCTATAGACTACATGCTTTTCCTTCCCCCCATCCCTTGCCAGTAAATTTTTAGCAGGCTGGCCAACAGGCCGGCTCAGTCCTGCCTCACACCAGGTCCAAGACCTACCTTTGCTGCACCTCTGCATTTAGGAGCCAAGTGGGCGGGCAGCCCAGATCAGTTCTGGCTCATTCTGGGCCTGGAAGCTCAGATCCCCCTGTAGATAGGAGCTGCTGCCACCTCATACTGCTATGGACCATTTTCCACCTGGCACCCCACGCTGCTGCCTCTGATACAGTGGCTGCTGGCCCTGCCCTTGGGGACTATACAATAGTCGACTAACCGCTAAGAATTCATGAGGTTACTTGACTATTCAATTAACCTATATTTAACATTCCTAGTTCAGAGGCAAAGGCTTCTACACTCACTACTTTCTCATGCAGAAAAGGACAGGTGATTGGAGGCCCATTCTCGACCTTTGCAAGATCAACCAATACCTTCGCAAACAGCAGTTCGTATAGGTTACCCTGGCATCGATAATCACAGTGCTGGATGAAGAGGACAGGTTCGCAACCCTTGACCTACAAGATGCCAATTTCCATGTCACCATCCATCCTGCTCACAGACGATTCCTTCGATTCACAGTGAGATCAGAACATTCCCAGTATCGCATCCTACTTTTTGGCCTCTCGTCTGCACCCAAGGTGTTCTCAAAGACACTCGCAGTGGTCACAGCATACCTACGTCGACAGGTGTCAGCCGACGGTCAGGGCAGGGTGTGTGTGTGTGTGTGTGTGTGTGTGTGTGTGTGTGTGTTATACGCCCAGGACTTCAACTGCTGAGACCGGAGTCCCTTACAGCGGGCAACCTGGAGGAGGTTGACGGGCGCCCCAATTCTGCCAACTGACGGTCAGGGCAGTGAGTGGTGTGTGTGTGTGTGTGTGTGTGTGTGTGTATTATACACCTGAGACTTCAACTGCTGAGACCGGGGTCCCTTGCAGTGGGCAACCTGGGGGAGGTTGACGGGTGCCCCAATAAGTTTACAGAAAGAGCTTATTACACCTCAGATTTTAGCTGCTAGAATCCGTGATTCCTTCGCAGCGGGCAGCCTGGGGGAGGCTGAGAGGTGCCCCAACGGACCTGTCACCTGGGAGTGACACAAATCCAAATGCCCAAGCTCTCCCTATACCTGTCCCTGATGACCGGCTGAAGTTCTTTTAAATTGTGCTTGGTTCTGTTACAGCAACTGAAGGAGTCAGGTTAAAGCTTAAACAGTTACTATTTTATTGTTACAGGGTAAACTTAGCTGTTAAATGCTACTACTGTGTTACAGATAACACAGCCACTACAAAGGACAGGACAGAAATTACACTAAGAAGTCACTTACAGGTACCATGAAACCCCTTTGGTTCTCTGAGCTCTTATTAAATGCATGCAAAATAGACACCTAGCAGGTATAATTCTCACCCCTGCGTTCCAGACTTGGCGTGGCCAGCGTCTTTCTCTGTTTGCAATTTTAAGCAAGAGGACATTATCGAAAACAAAATAAAACTAGTTCATTTGAAACTCACAAAATAGAGTTACAGCAGTGGTCCCCAACACGGTGCCCGCGGCGCCATGGCCATTTGTGTGCCAAGTGCTCGGGGCTGGCCTGGCCCCGGGCACGTGGTGCATGCATCGTGCCGGAGCCGGCCCGGGTGCATGGTAAGTTCTGGCCCCGGAAGCGCCGTGAATTGGCCGCTCATGCCCCGGGCGCGCGGCGCTTGGAGGGTGGGGGGTGCCGGCCCCGGGCGCACGGTGCTTGGACGGTGGGGGGTGCTGGCCCCGGGTGCGTGGCACTTGGGGGGGCGCCGGCCCCAGGAGCACGGCGCTTAGGAGGAGCGCCGGCCTGGGCGCGTGGTGCTTGGGGAAGAAGGGGGTGCCGGCCCTGGGCGCGCGGCATTTGGAGGGGGCGCCGGTCCCCGGCGCACGGCGCTTTCAGGGAGGGGGCCTGGCCCCGGGAGCATGGCGCTTGCGGGGGGCCCCCGAGCACGCGGCTATGGGGGGGGGGGGCCGTCCGCCCCCGGGCGTGCACGTGTACCCGCCCTCTGGCACCCAGAAGGCGAACAGCCATGCCCCCTGGTGCCTGGCAGCCTCTAAAGGTTGGGGACCACTGAGTTACAGTATAGAGCACATTCCTTTATGCAGTTAACCCAACTAAGTTTCAGTAGAATCCCTAATTTTCCTTTGCAGATTTAACAAAGGTTCCACGAGGCGTACAGATAGTTCGAATTAGAAGCCTAATCCGAACTATCTAGTCCGTGCCGCGTGTAGCCGTGCGGCACGGGGTTCGCACTAGCCGGCTTTTAAAAATGGCGGCGCCGGCTTTATGCTAATGAAGCCCGGGAAATTCAAATCCCGGGCTTCATTAGCAAGTTCGGTATGCCTACATTACCCCCCTAGTTCGAACTAGGGGGGTAGTGTAGACATACCCTCAGTCTTCTCTCTGGGAGTCTTCTTAAAAGACTGCTTACATTTAAACATTTTCTAGTATGCCCAACCTCCTATTGGGACTAAAATAGCAATACCAATACCTCCTTTTTTTCTTTCTTTCTGGAGGGCTACAATTTGAACTTTCTGATCTCAGGTAGTTTGCTGATCAAACTTAGCTATTACCTGCAAAGTTTCTTTGTGCTGCCAGCTAGGGCATTTGCATCACAAAGGAAATTACAAGCTGTTGTGGCTCCTGGAGCCTTCACAGCCATTTTAATTTGTTTGCAGTTTTTATCCCTTCTACAATATACATGGCATGTCACAGGAAAATGTGCAATCTTTGTTTACAACACTACTTAGCCACATTAAACTTTGTATAGAGTGTAACTCTTTCTTTATGCTTACAGTTTTCCTGTACCTTCATTAAACAACTTGGACTGAAATGGTCTTACTGAAAGTAAACCAAACCAATTTGTTTTAAACCTACAAACAAGATTACTGAACCTTGAAAACTTCATTTATTTACACTATATATATGTATATTTACACACAGATATACATACATTCTCTCTGAATCTTTCTTACACTATTTCTACATAGCTGTACAACAGTTACATTCCCTTTTATTCATTGGGGTAGTTAAGTTTCAATAGAAACCCCTCCCTATAGAGTTCTTTTAGCAGTCTCTCTAATCAAATGTACAGATTTGAGTCAAATTTGCCTGGATTATTTACAGACATTCCTTTGGAAAAAGGGCCCATTTTTCCTTCAGAATGGCTGCAAAGGAACCACAATCTTGCTATCTACACCATTTTAGCATTTGCACAACTGCTCAATTCTCTCCATTCTCTGTAGAGTTAAATTCTCTGTGGGTTTTCTTTCTTAAAACACTTTCTTATCTCTAAAAACAAAAAAAACTGGCCTTGTTTCAGATATTACTCTTGTAAGTATTGTTTTAAGGATTTAGATTTCCAGTACTTACTGCCTTTTTCTCAGTTCTACCACAAGGCCTTCAATCTATCTGGGTATGTCTACACTACCCTCCTAATTCGAAATAGGAGGGTAATGTAGTCATACCGCAATTGCAAATGAAGCCCGGGATTTGAAATTCAAATCCCGGGCTTCATTTGCAATTGCGGTATGACTACATTACCCTCCTATTTCGAATTAGGAGGGTAGTGTAGACATACCCTCTGTTACCTGCCTGTTTGTATGGGCCTGATCCTGTTTTTCTTGCTACATGGAAAGTGCCCCATGGTCCCAACGGGTAGTGATAAACGGCTCTATGTCAGGTTGGCGGTCGGTTTCTAGTGGAGTGCCCCAAGGATCTGTTCTTGGACTGATTTTGTTCAACATCTTTATTAATGACCTAGATGAGGAGATGGATTGCATCCTCAGCAAGTTCACAGATGACACTAAGCTAGAGTGAGAGGTAGATATGCTGGAGGGCAGGGAGAGGGACTAGAGTTACCTGGACAGATTAGAGGATTGGGCCAAAAGAAATCTGATGAGGTTCAACAAGGACTCCTGCACTTGGGATGGAAGAATCCCAAGCATTGTTACAGTCTGGGGACTGAATGGCTAAGTAGCAGTTCTGCAGAAAAGGACCTGGGTATTACAGTGGATGAGAAGCTGGATATGAGTCCAGGGGCGGATGAGAGTGCTGCGGGGCCCCGGGCAGCACAATTTCGCGGGGTCCCTCCTTTGACACGGTGCATGCGCCGTGGCACCACAGCGCATGCGCGGGGTTCTTCAAGCGCAGTGCCCAGGCCAGCCGCCCTTCTCGCCCTGCCCCAAATCCGCCACTGTATGAGCCAACAGTGTGCCTTTGTAGCCAAGAAAGCTAATGGCATATTAGGATGCATTAGGAGGAGCATTGCCATATTAGGGGGAGGTCTAGGTTGGATATTAGGAAAAACTATTTCCCTAGGAGGGTGATGAAGCACTGGAATGGGTTACCTAGGAAGGTGGTGGAATCTCCATCCCAAGAGGATTTTAAGTCTTGTCTTGACAAAGCCCTGGCTGGGTTGATTTAGTTGGGATTGGTTCTGCTTTGGGCAGGGGCTGGACTTGATGACCTCCTGAGGTCTCTTCCAGCTCTATGATTTTATGGTCTGTTGACCCAGAATCACGGAACGCTGCTACATTCTCAGCCCCATGTTCCATACTTGATAGCTTGGCTCCTCATTGATTCCACAAATTCAAAATGCTGTGCTCAAACATTAAAGAAGTGTTAATGCATAGCAGGAAGCGCACTACATGTTCCACTTGCGTTAAAAAATGCTATAGATCATCTGTGTCCTTGTGCAATAACAAACACCTTGAGCCATACTCAATACCTTTACATGAAATTTTAGAATATATCCTTCTCTTAAAACAATTGGGCTTAGCCCATACCTCCCTTAAAGTCCACCTGGCAGCAATCACCGCCTTCTGCCTCTTGATAGCTTTTCAGCATTCGCACACCCCAACACAAAGAGGTTCATCAAGGACTTGTGCAACCTTATTCTGCCACACAGGACACCACCACTGGTGTGGAACCTTAAAATGGTTCTGGACACACTTACGTAACACCCATTCGAATCAGTAGCTATGGGTACATCTAGACAGAGGCGACAGAGGCATGTAGATTAGATTACCTGGCACAGGAAAATGAAGTGTCAATTTAAATAATCGCCGCTTCATTTAAATTTAAATGGCTGCCGCGCTGAGCCGATCAGCTGTCTGTCGGCTCAGCGCGGTAGTCTGGACACTCCGCGGTAGACATCAAAGGCATTTGTCGACCTCCTGGGATGAGGTTTACCTGGGAGGTCGACAAATGCCTTTGATGTCGACTGCGGAGCGTCCAGACTACCGTGCTGAGCCAACAAACAGCTGATCGGCTGAGCACAGCAGCCGTTTAAATTTAAATGAAGCAGCAATTATTTAAATTGCCTCTTCATTTTCCTATGCCGGGTAGCCTAATCTACATGCCTCTGTCGCCAGAGGCATGTCGTCTAGACGTACCTTATGTGTCCATTCTTAATAATGATCATCAAGGTGGGTTTTCTGCTCTCCATAACATCCACCTGCAGAGTCAGCAAGCTTGCGGCCCTCATGGTAGTACTACCATATACTATATTTAATAAGGATAATGTAATATTACGACCTCACCCTTCTTTCATTCCAACTTCCACGTCAATGAGCCAATCATTCTTCCATCCTTTTACCCTAAACCACACGTGTCCCGGCAGGTTGCAACGATTATTAGTTTCCATAGCAGAGAACGCCAAGGTGAACCAATTTCATTGTAACGCATTTCTAGGCTCCTAGGGCTTGTCTAGACTACACAGAAGATTCGAAAGCGGAGCTTTCAAAAGTGAAAGTAGTCTATACACGTTTTTTTCAGCAACCTCCCCTTTTTTTAAAAGCTGCTTTTCCGCAAAAAGAGGTTTACACAGCTTTTTGAAAAACGGGGGGTCGTCAAAAAAATGCGGAATTTGCATATCCTCTTTTGAATCTTCTGTGTAGTCTAGACATAGCCATAGTGTCTTGCATTACCCAATGTTATAACATCTGAACAAGCCACTTCCGGGAGCACCCAGAGCTCATTCCACAAGAGATGTAGCAACATCCACAGCTTTCCTGTGAGGAATTCCCCTCTAGGACATTTGCCATGTTCTGGGGCCCTGGTGACCCCTGGGAAGACTAAGAGGGGAAGCTATGTTGGGGTGGGGAGAGGGCTGGTGGCCCATTCCATGCACGTTGTCATGCACTCCATCACTAAGGTGAGTGAGAAGCACATGGCATCATTCTGACTCGTCAGCTGGTCCCAGGTGGCCTTCCTTAGCTCCCAGTCAGCCTGGCGCTCCTCCAGGTCAGCTCGGCACTTCTCCTAGTCAGTGGCCTGCTCCTGGTGCTCATCCTCGAGCCCCTGGATGAGGGACTGCAGGCAGGTCATCTACTCGTGCATCAGGCCCTCGTGGGTGTGTTTCCTCCTGTGGATCTCACGGAGTTGGGTAGATGGTGTTGTAGGTAGGAGACCCAGCTGGCCCAGCTGTGAAGAAAAGTTTCAAGGCCAGTCATCCCAGGAGACACTGTGTACGAAGCTTAGCCCTAATCCAGAGTTTGGTAAAAGGGCCTTTGTAGGCTGAATCTCGCCCACCAAGCTGATTGATCCAGCCCTGCCACTCCCTCACCCCCAGGCCAATCAGGGCCTGGGGATGGGGACCCATGCAAAGTCTCCTGCCTCGACAGGGGCACGCAGTGCTTAGAGTCAACTGCCAGGGCTGATTCTAAGTGCCATGCGCCCCTTGAAGGGCAGGGGCAGGGAGTGAGAGGCTTCAGATGCTCTCTCTGCTTCCAGGCCAATCAGGGCCTAGAGGTGGGGGGAGTGCACAAAGCCTCCTCCCACACTGCCCCCACCCTGCAAGAGGTGTGTGGCAGGGAGTGAAAGACTTCCCGCGTTCCTCCCACCCCCAGGCCCTAATTGACCAGGGTGGTGGGGCTGGAGAGGGAGCACACAAAGTCTCCTCCCGCTGACAGGGGCACCTAGAGGTAACCACCAGCTCTTCTGAACAGCTAACGGTTCTCTTCGGGGGGGGGAGGAGGAGGGACAAACTCTTTGCCTGCTTCCCTATCCCCAGGCCAATCCGGGTCTGTGGGCAGGAAAGCACAGAAGTGTCCTGCCTCTGCCACTTCTGCCTGAGGCCCCGCCCCTTCTGGGGTTGCCCAAGGCCACTTCAAAAATTTCTGAAGTGGCCCCCCTCTAAAATTATTGCCCAGTCCTGCCCTAATCTCTGAGTCAACACCGAAGGTCTTGATTCTAACAATGGTGATGTACTTCAAGTAAGGCCATATGTTACCTAGACAGCAGGCACTTTCCTGCAGGGGCGCAGATGTCCCAGGGAAGCATGGCCATACCCACAGCCCAGGGACAAGCAGGCATGGGAAGGTGCCCTCTGGGACAGGAGCCGGCAGCTGGGAGGCGGGGATGGGGCACCTCAGCTTTCTTCTGTGTCCTGCACACGCCGGGTCTGGCACAGAGAGAGAACTTCAATTCCTGTCCACTGGAGGAGGGGGCAGGTTGGAGAAGGTGTGTGTGAGCAGCAAATGCCATTTGCTGGAGAAAGTGTTACTGGGTTCCCCTTCTCTTCCTCCCCTCTGCAGGTTCCCATGCACGGGATCAGAATCCTCCAAATCTATGTGCTTGACCGAGCATGGATGCTGCCTGAGTGTGGGCATGAGCCTGGTTCGTGTGCAGTACTGCTGTGTGTTCCATGACCCCAGACTCCACGGCAATGGTTTGTCATGGGAAGGTGTCCTACCACAGAGGCTGGCATAAGGCAAGCCTCTCCAGGAACCTTGTGAAAAGGAGCAAGGGGTTCCTGTGTGAGAGCATCATGGGACTGAGTGCTCCAGACTCGTGCTCTATGTGCACTCATGTGAACAGGCTGTTGTGTGATCCCCCACACTGAGTAGGCTGAGAAAGGAGCGTGCAGCACCTCGCAGCCCGTCACCTGCCCCCACGTGCATATAGGGAAAGTTACGGAACTCACCTGAAATGCATTCCCCGGGTTCCTCCAAAGCTTGGGAGACGTCCTGGGAGAGGGGACTGGCTCCAGGATGAGGAAGCAGGTCCTGCTGGTGGGCATGGTTGCCTGGCTGGCCTCTTCCTTCTCCTCATCTGTCACCTTGCCCTCCTGGAGGCTGATGCCAAGTGTGCCCTGGCCAGACTCCACAATGGCAGGGGACATGACTGGCCCCCTTCCAGCATGGCATCCAGCTGGTCATAATAGAAGCAGCTGTGTGGTGCCACCCCAGAGTGTCCACTCTGCACCCTGGCCTTGTGATAGGCCTGCCAGAGCTCTTTTATTTTCAGCCGGCACTGGTTGAGTGTCCAGGTGTGGCATTTCTCGGGCAGGCTGGCAATGATCCAGCCATGGACTTCAGTATTTCTCTTTCTGGTGTGGAGATCTTGGAGGTTAGTCTCCTCCCACCAGACCTTGATGAGATCCAGGATCTCTACACCAGTCCAGGCTGGAGCTCTCCTGCGTTTCTGGGCAGTGGCTGCTGTGAGAGCAGCAGGAGTGTTGGCAGCCATGGGAGGGTGTGCTGGAACATTGGGGTTGCTGATGGCTACTTCACTTGCTGCTGTGTCTCTCAAGAGCCTTTCACAGCTGGCCACGTGACACAAGCTCTTATCCTCTTGCCAGGACTTTTAAGCTCCATAGGAGGAGGGGAGCAGTGGAGATGCCGGGTGTGGCCAGAGTGGTCAGAATTGCCCCTGCAAGAGACCTCCGGAGGACAATTATTTCAAATTAGCAGCAGCAGAGTGTCCACATTAACTCTATGTCAAAATTAGCGGTATTCCTGCTAAGGAAATAAGCAGCCTGTTATTTTGAATAATGTCCTTGGTAGTGTGGACGCTCCACTTATAAATTCAACCTATATTATATTAGCCAGGGGGTAGGAATGGTGTCCCTGGCCTCTGTTTGTCAGAGGCTGGAGATGGATGGCAGGAGACAAATCGCTTGATCATTGTCTTCGGTCCTTCCCCTCCGGGGCACCTGGTACTGGCCACTGTTGGCAGACAGGCTACTGGGCTAGATGGACCTTTGGTCTGACCCATTATGGCAGTTCTTATGTTCAACCTAAGTGGGGTTATTTTGAAATAACACCCTAGTGTAGAGCACGGCTAAGAGTCTTTTCATCCAGCAAAGTGGGTGAAATACTCAGGTTTTTCTTCAGATCTCATAAATCTTTTGCCTTGCCAGTGACTGTCCTTGAGTTCACATAGATACTTATTGCCACCTGGTGGTTAATGGAGGAATAGCTGGAAGAAATACAAAGATTTTTCTCTCTACTTTCCTATCAATTCCTCTAGAAAACTTCATTCTCTTCCATTCATTCCAGGAAACCTATTCTGTGTATAAGGCTCTTGCCCAGACCCTCGCCTTTATTTTCACCAAGAACAAGGTTGCCACACTATTCTTATTTTGTATCACATTTGTCTGGAGTATTGCGTCCAGATCTGGGCCCCCCACTATAGAAAGAATGTGGAGAGGGTTGGAGAGGGGTCAGCAGAGGGCAACCAAAATGATTAGGGGGCTGGAGCACATGACCTATGAGGAGAGGCTGAGGGCAGGGGACTGGACTCGATGATCTCTCAAGGTCCCTTCCAGTCCTATATTCTATGATTCTATGATTTGGGCTTATTTAGTCTGCAGAAGAGAAAAGTGAGGGGGGATTTGATAGCAGCCTTCAACTTCCTGAAGGGAGGTTCCAAAGAGGATGGAGTCAGGCTGTTCTCAATGGTGGCAGATGGCAGAACAAAGAGCAATAGTCTTAAGTTGCAGTGGGCGAGGTCTAGGTTGGATATTAGGAAAAACTATTTCCCTAGGAGGGTGGGGAAGCACTGGAATGGGTTCCCTAGGGAGGTGGTGAAATCTCCAGTCCTTAGGGTTTTTAAGTCTTGACTTGACATAGCCCTGGCTGGGATGATTTAGTTGGGCTTGGGTCCCACTTTTGGCAGGGGGCTGGACTTGATGACCGGCTGAGGTCTCTTCCAGCTCTATGATTTTATGATTCTAGGAATATTTGAGTCATAGACTCATAGATTTCCAGGGCAGAACGGACCACAGTGATTGTCTCGTTTCCTCTCCTGTACACAACATTGGCCACAGAACTTCCTCGGAATAATTTCCTAGAGCAGATTTTTTAGAAAACCTTGAAATCTTTATTTTAAAATGGTCAGTGATGGAGAATCCACCACATCCCTAGGTAAATTGCTCCAATGGTTAATTACCTCCACTATGAAAACACTAGTCCTATTTACACTCTGGATTTGTCTAGCTTCAACTTCCAGCCATTGGATCATGTTATGATTTTGTCTTTTAGTTTCAAGAAGCCATTGCTTAATATTTGTTCCCATGTAGATATTTATGGTCACCCCTTAAATGTCTCTTTGTTAAACTAAATAGATTGACCTCCTTGTGTCTATCACCATAAGGCATATTTTCTAATCATTTAATCATTGTAGTGGCTTTTCTCTATAATGAACCCTCTCCAATCATATATATAGTAGCCCAGTGTCTGAGAGTCTGAAACGCCGAAATGCTGGCTGTTCCCTCTGGGCAGCCCATGCTGCATGTGGAGTGCGGGGCCTAAATGGCTGCTTGCTCCCCCATGGCAGCCCAGCTGTGCGGCGCAGAAGTCAGCAGAGTGCCACTGCAGGAGGCGAAGGGGGGCGGGGCAGTGACGTGTGGCGTGACAGCAGCTCCAGGCCCCACCCCCTGGCCGTGAATGTCACTGCCCCGCTCCCCTTCGCCTCCCGCTGTAGCACTCGGCTGACTTCTGCGCCACTCAGCCATGCTGCTGCGTGGGAGCAAGTGGAGCAAGTGACCGTTTGGGCTCTGTGCTCCTCATGCAGCACGGGGAGTGCGGAGCTCAAACAGCCATTTGGGCTCCGCGGTCCCCTGAGTGAGAGGCAGGAGGGGGAGGAGAAGAGAAAGAGAGAAAAAGAGAGAGGGGCAGGAGGTAGAGGAGAGCTGAGAGAGAGAGAGAGAGAGAGAGGGGAAGGCAGTAGGAGGAGGCAAGAGAAGGAGAGAGAGACTGAGCGAGAGACCGGAGGCTCAGGAGAGAAGACCGATGTGGAGGAGAGACCTGAAAATCCCGTCTTATGATGGGCTAATTGGTTAGCTTATCAATGTCCTTCTTAATTTGTTGACACTGGAACTGGACACAGTATTCTGCCTCTCTTGTCCTGCTCGGAAGTCCCCTGTTTATACACTGCAGGATTGCATTTGTTCTTTTTGCCACACTGGGTGCTCATCTGCAGAAAATACATTAGCCACTCCATGGATCACAACATGGCTCCAGGCACTGATTTCCAAAAGTCCCAAGGGGTGCTACTCACTCAGCCCCCCGGCTCTGCCCTAGGCTCTGCCCCCACTCCCTCCTTTCCTCCCAGGCCTCATCTCACCTCTTCCCACCCCCGTCTCTTCCCACCCAGTTCCGCCCCCTCCCCTAAAAGTGCTGCATCATCGCTCCTCCATCCACAGCCTCACAAAGCTGTGAAACAACTTATCATGGCAGACAGGAGGTGTGAAGAGGGAGGGAGAGGCACTGATCCATGGGGCCCACTGTGGAGCAGGAGGCACTGGGGGAGGGAACTAATAGGATAGCTACATTAGCTCAGAACCCACCATATTTTCCCTGTGGTCGCTCTAGCACCTACCGAACACCTACAGAGTCAGCACCTATGCTATGGCTGTCATCCTGGATATGAGTCAATAGTGTGCTCTTGTTGTCAAGAGGACTAAAGACATTTGGGGCTGCATTACTAGGAGCATTGCCAGCAGATTGAGGGAAGTGATTATTCCCCTCTATATGGCACTTAGATTTGACGTATCTGGAGTATTTCATCTAGTTTGGGACCCCCCACTACAGGTAGCATGTGATCAAATGTCTAGACTCCAGAGGAGGTCAACAAAAATGATGAGGGGACTGGAGCACATGACTTACAAAGAGAGGCTGAGGGATTTGGGCTTTTTTAATCTACAGAAGAGTGAGGGGGGGATTTGATAGCAGCCTTCAACTTCCTGAAGGGGGGTTCCAAAGAGGATGGAGAGAGGCTGTTCTCAGTAGTGATGGATGGCAGAACAAGGAGCAATGGTCTCAAGTTACAGTGGGGGAGGTCTGGAATAGGTTCCCTAGGGAAGTGGTGGAATCTCCATTGTTAGAGGGTTTCAAGCCCTGGCTGGGATGATTTAGTTGGGATTGGTCCTGCTTTGAGCAGAGGACTGGACTCAGTGACCTCCTGAGGTCTCTTCCAATCCTAATCTTCTATGATTCTATAGCCTTATCTTCTTTACTTGCTCCTTTTAACCTCTGGTGATTCAGAAGACCCACTAATTCTTTCACAGTCTTCTTACTTCCATAAATTCTGGGTTCCTGTTCTTTCCACCCTCGTTCATCTGAAGTGAGCTTGCCCATGAAAGCTCATGATACTATATATATTTGTGTTAGTCTCTAAGGGTATGTCTACACTACAGAGTTAGTTCGAACTAACTTTCATAGGCGCTACACTAGCGCTCCGCTAGTTCGAACTTAATTCGAACTAGCGGAGCGCTTAGTTCGAACTAGGAAAACCTCATTTTACGAGGATTAAGCTTCCACCCCCAGAAGCCCACAGAGCCAGCCCAGTCCTCCCCATCGGGGGCTTGTACCCCATTCCTCCCTCACCTCCTTCCACTTACCCTTCCCTTGCCCCTTTTCTTGATGTACAAAATAAAGGACAATTGTGTTCCAAAATGGAATCTGTCTTTATTGAACAAAACTGGGGGAGACTGGGAAAAGGAGGTGGGAGAGGGGAAGAGAGAGGCTGGGAGAGGGGAGGGCAACTACAATGATCAGAGGTTGGGAACAGGTCCCATATAAAGAGAGGCTAAAGAGACTGGGACTTTTCAGCTTAGAAAAGAGGAGACGGAGGGGGGACAGGATAGAGGTCTCTAAAAGCAGGAGTTGGGTGGAGAGGGTGCATACAGAAAAGTTCTTCATTAGTTCCCATAAAGAAGGACTAGGAATGGGTAGCAGGCTTCAAACTAGTAACAGAAAGTTCTTCTTCACAAAGCAAAGAGTCAACCTGTGGAACTCCTTGCTGCAGGAGGCTGTGAAGGCTAGAACTAGAACAGAGTTTAAAGGGAAGTGAGATAAAGTGATAGAGGTTGGGTCCATGGAGTGGTATTAGCCAGGGGGTAGGAGTGGTGTCCCTGCCCAAGGTTTGTGGCAGGCTGGAGAGGGATGGCACGAGACAAATGGCTTGGTCACTGTCTTCGGTCCATCCCCTCCAGGGTCCCTAGGGTTGGCCGCTGTTGGCAGACAGGCTACTGGGCTAGATGGACCTTTGGTCTGACCCAGGACGGCCATTGTAAGCTCAGGGTCGGGGGTCTCGGTGGACCCCCTTGTTTTTCATGCACACCAGCTCCTGGGTGGCCAGGCTGGCAGCTATCCTGCCCACACTTTCCTGTGCCTAGTGCGGAGATCGTGGACGAGGTCCACGATGTCCGCTCTAGACCAGGCGGGTGCCCGCCTCTTGCGGTCCCGGGCAAGCTCCCGGGAGCCACCCGGGAAGAGGGGGAGGGCTGGGGGGCATCGGGTGGCTGGCTTGAGCCGTGCCAGGTGCAGGGTTTGCTAGCTGGGTGCTGGCAGGCCTGCACCTGGCACGGGCACTGTAGCCAGCCCGTGGCCCTTTAAGGGGTCCGGGGCCGGGAGGGGGGCAGACGAGTTTCCCTGGTGTTGGCCAGAGTGGCCACCAGGGAAACCTGGGGAGGGCTAGCCTCCCACTAGTTCGAATTAAGGGGCTACACAGCCCTTAATTCGAACTAGCTAGTTCGAACTAGGCTTAATCCTTGTAAAATGAGGTTTACCTAGTTCAAACTAAGCGCTCCGTTAGTTCGAATTAAGTTTGAACTAACGGAGCGCTAGTGTAGCGCCTATGAAAGTTAGTTCGAACTAACGTCCGTTAGTTCGAACTAACTTTGAAGTGTAGACATACCCATTGTTTTTTAAGTAGCATATATGCAAAATCAATGGATTTCACTTCCTTTACTTTTTGGTGTGCTTGCCTCTCGTTCATGATTAAATGGCAGGACTGCAATAGTTTGAGCTATTGTGATCATATGTTATGTCCAGCCTACATTCTCAGATTGGTTGCCTCCAAAGTGAATAGACAACTGTAAATTGGTTTCTACTGGGTTTTAGTGTCTGTGAAGTGTGGCTCTTCTCTGAAAAGGGACTGTAAATATTGCATAGTGTAAGCCTATGTTCATTGTCTCACAACCACTCCCGAATCAGATTTGCTTAAGCAAAACCAAGATTTTTCTACTACTCTGCCCTGCCTTGGATCTTATCATCAACATTTCCTTCTTGTGTACTACTGACAGCAACAAAACGTCTGCAGGACAAAATCTGCCCTCAGCAACACCTGTGCTACTGCATGATCTTCAATGAGTTTCCACAGGTATACCTGATTGAAACATAGCACACAATTCTGTTGAAGTTGCACAGGAAGGAATACAAGTCAGCTTCTCTCTGAGTTATTTTGTCTCTACAAGGCAAACAGGCATAAAAACAATATTTATTATAGTTAGTCAAATCAGCAGATTAGTCAGAACACAGACTTATCTGCTGAGTAAAAAGGTTTTTCTTTTATATAGTAACTTTTGAAAGAAGGAACACATTTTAACTTTGTTGAACTAGTCTATATCTGAGATATGCTATTTGAGCAGATCTCACAGGCATGTCTACGTAGCAGGGCAAAAGTCAAATTCAGCTACACAACTTCAGCTACGTCAATTGCATAGCTGAAGTCGAAATAGCTTAATTTGGCTTTTGGTGCTCTCTACACAGCAGGAAGTCAAAGGAAGATACTCTTCTTTCGACTTTCCTTACTACTCATGAAATCAGGGTTACAGGAGTTGGAGTAAGAAGTCCTCCAGCTCAACATTATTTTGAAATAATGGCTTGCAGCATAGACATGTGCTTTGTTATTTCGGAATAAATTCAGTTATTCCGAAATAACGCTGCTGTGTAGACATGACCATACACAACTGTATCTCAGCAAACTTTTGGGCCCTACAGCTCACTATCAATCTGAAATACTTATGTGACTCCCATCCCAATAATATCCAAGTGCATTGCAATCATTATTGTATTTGTCCTCAGAGCACCCCTGTGAGGTAAGGAAGTGCTATTATCTTTCCACCAGCTTCAATGAGCTTTGAATAAGTCCTTATGGGCCAGATTTTTAAATGGAATTAGGCTTCCAAACAGAAAGATAGTTGGCTAAATCCACCATGGAGGTGCCATAACATTTTCAAAGCCATCATTCAAGCACTGCCTAACACGTAGGGCACATCTACACAGAAGGGCTAAAGTCGAATTAAGCTATGCAACTTGAGCTACGTCAATTGCATAGCTGAAGTCAAAATAGCTTAATTCGGCTTTCGGCGCTGTCTACACAGCAGGAAGTCAAGGGAAGTACACCCTTCTCCGACTTTCCTTACTCCTCACAAAATGTCCTCCAACTTGAAATCATTTCGAAATAAAGGCTTGCAGTGTAGACACACCCTTTTTTATTTCAGAATAACATCAGTTATGTTTGCTGAGTAGACACAGCCATAAAGAGCAATACAAAATGCAACTTGTCATGCAGCAGCCCATTCCTAATTACAAAACTAGAAGGCAGTTTAACATTGTTCCTCCTGGAAAACAGTCTTCAAGACTGATCCAGACTAAAGCCTGTATCCACAAACTTAGGTGGTGGGATATACCCAGATGTTCCCAGCAAGTAAATCACACCTCAAGCTGATGATGAAGGCAATCCCCACCCCATCTGAAATCACTCCCAATCTGACCTAGGGGAAAATTCCTTCCCTACTCCCCATATGGTGATCAGTTGTTAAACCCTGAGGCTATGTCTACACTGGCGGATTATTGCGCAAGTACGGCCGTTCTTGCGCAAAAATCCGCAGAGCATCGACATTGCCCACCCACTCTTGCACAAGGAAATTTACAGTACGGCTTGGTAAGAGACGGCTCCTTGCACAAGAGCTACGCTCTTTTTTAACAGGTGTAAGCCCTCTTGCGCAGGAGCTCTTGCGCAAGAGGGCAGTGTGGATGCTCAGCAGTGATTTCTTGCGCAAGAAAGCCCTATGGCTAAAATGGCCATCAGAGCTTTCTTGCGCAAGAGAGCATCCACACTGCCATGGGCACTCTTGAGCAAAAGCACAGCTCGCAGGTGGCAATATGGACATTTTCTTGCGCAAGACCTCTTGCACAAGATGTTCTTGCGCAAGAAGCCACCAGTGTAGACATAGCCTGAGAGTGTGAGCAAAACCCAACTAGCCACATGCCTGAGAAAACAATGGTCCCACAGTGCCTTCAAGACTTAAAAAAAAGCTTTTGTGAGCACAACACACCTCTTCAGATGACAAATATGGAGTAAGAGGCACAGAGGTCAAATATAAAGCAGAAAAAGAGGGAAGTGGGGGAGGGAGCATAAGAATGGCCAAACTGAGTCAGACCAAAGGTCCATCTAGCCCAGTGGTCTCCAACCTTTTTAAGCACAAGATCACTTTTGGAATGTAAATACAATCCAAGATTTACCTCAAATATAAATACCCTTGCCCCTCCTCCTTCCCACCCCTTCTCCAAGGCCCTGCCCCTGCACACTCCATCCTCCCTTCTTCCCCATTCTCCCTCCCTTTCACCAGGCTTGGGCAGAGGAATGGGATGCAGGCTCTGGTCTTGGATTAATGGATTTGGAGCATGGAAGGAGCTCTGAGCTGAGCCTGGGGCAGGCCTTTGGGGTGCAGAAGGAGGTCCGAGGTGCAGGCTCTGGGAGGGTGTTTGGATGCAGGGGTGCTCAGGGTTTGGGCAGGGGCTTGAGGTTCATGACTGGGGTAGGGTTTTGGGATGTGGGCTCCAGCTGGGTACCAATTAGCTCAGGTGACTCCTGAGTGGTGGTGCAGTGAGGCTAAGGCAGGCTCACCCCTGCCCTGGCCCTGTACTGTTCCCTAAAGCAGCCAGCATACTCCACCCCAAATCCTGTTGTGCCCCCTCTCTGCTTTGTGGAAAAAGGTTATAGAGTGGGAGGAAGCACCTTGACATCAGTACCTCTCCTCTCCTCTGCTGCCCTGCCCAGAAAGAGGAGGCTCCTGAGGGGTCAGCTCCAAGGCAAAGGGCAGGAGATATACAGCAGTGCGGGGAGGGGCAACTGAGGTGCTGGCACTTGATAGCTTCTTGGCCAAATCCCCGTCAGAGACTCCAAGATCTACCAGTAGATTTCCATCTAGACTTTCTCCATACTTGTCTTGATTTTATAGACCTCTATCATATCTCCCTTTAGTCTCCTCTTTTCTAAACTAACAAGTTCCAGTCTTTTTAATCTCTCTTCATATGGCACCCATTCTAAACGCCAAATCATTTTTCTTATGTTCAAGAACCTCACTCTTCAGATTGCTAGAAACCTGATTTACACCCTGAATCTTTTTCATGACTAGAGTATACCCATTTCTTCTTGTGCCAACACTGTCCTTTTAACAGTTCTCCACCCTTCCTGCTGTTTATTGCCACTCCTAATGATATCCCCCTTTCAGCCTTCATTCTGCCAAAACAGCCAAGCTCTCCTCTGCAGCTGTTCCAGTTTAAATTAATCTTTCTCAAACACAGGAGACCAAAATGGTGCACAGAATTCCAAACGAGGTCTTACCAATGTCTTCACAAATAACATTAATAATACATTTCTGTTGCTTCTGAAAATGGCTCACTTGATACAACTGCATTTGCGTTTTACATGATCATACCACATTGGTGGTGCATTGTCATCTTGTGATCTACCCACACTCCCAGATCTCTCTCCCTCTCTTTCTTCCAGCTGATGAGCCTCCAGCTTGTGGTGGAAATTCTTATTAAATCCAAGTGCCTGAACTTTCACTTTAACCTACTAAATTTCCTCCAGTTTCTGTCATTTCAGCTTTCAAAGTGAACCAATCTTATGGCATAACATTCTGATATTCTTCTGTGTTAATGTGCCTCCCAACTTTGTAGCATCATCAAATTTTATTAGCTCGCATATTATAAGATTAGTCCCAAGACCGTTCCTTCAGGAACTCCACTAGTTACCTCCCTCCAGTCTGATAATTCATCTTTCAGAACAACCTACTGCCTTTACCCCTTTACTCAAATCCCTTTAGCAGGGGCACAACTATGGGTGGGTCTGAGTGGGCTGTGACCCACTCACTTAGCATCCAGGCCCACTCAAATCAGGCCTGAAGCACTCTGAATTCAAAGGCTGGGATTCCTGACCCCAACTGGCTATCCATCAGTCCAGCCACATCCTGGACTCCAGTCCCAGCGCTAGGCTAGTGATGGGAGAAGGGAGTCCTATGGAGGCCAATCTAGGTAGGGCTAACACTGGGGCCAGAGACCAGGGCAGCAATGCACAGCACCAGCAGAGCAATGTGGTCAGCCTGGCAGACACTGAGCTGGGGTTGGGAGCAAGTGGGCAGAGCTCAAGCCCTGGTGGGACCCCCTTTTATCCCATGGGAGTGTCCTAGAGCCTGCTGAATAATGAGGGGATATAGTGGGGGGAAGCAAGTCCCACCACCTCTCCTGCCAGGCCCTTGGATTCTGCCCATGCTCCCTCCCCTTTCTGTCTCTCTCCCCAGTGCACCAGATCTCTCCCAACCCCACCCCCTTCTTGCCCCACTACAGCACCTGATCCCTCCTGCCTCCTCACCCATGTCACTGGATCCCTCTCATCCCATCTCCATAGGACTTGGGATCCCTCCAACACACCTGATTCTCTCTTCTCCCCTCCCATCATCGCCCACCTGCCTGAAAGCAGGGGCCCACTCACCTTTCCGGTCATACAGACCTTGCAATCCTTGTCCTAACATCTACCTTGTCTAATTTGACTAATAATTTCCCAGATGGTCCCATGTTAAATGTTTTATTGATTTAAGAGGTTATGTCAGAGAAAGACACACAGATAAAGTGTCAGAGCACAACAGACAGATTGATAATAACATCAATGTTAAATACTGGGAGGCTGTGTCTACACTGGCCACTTATTCCGGAAAATCAGCCGCTTTTCTGGAATAACTTGCCAGCTGTCTACACTGGCCCCTTGAATTTCCGGAAAAGCGCTGACGATCTACTGTAAAATCGTCAGTGCTTTTCCGGAAAAACTATGCTGCTCCCGTTCGGGCAAAAGTCCTTTTCCAGAAAACTGTTCCGGAAAAGGGCCAGTGTTGACAGCACAGATTTCTTTTCCGCAAAAAAGCACCGATCGCGAAAATGACGATCGGGGCTTTTTTGCGGAAAAGCGCGTCTACATTGGCACGGACACTTTTCCGGAAAAAGGGCTTTTCCGGAAAAGCATCCTGCCAATGTAGACGTGCTTTTCCCGGAAATAATTATAACGGAAAACTGTTCCGTTTTAAGCATTTCCGGAAAATCATGCCCGTGTAGACGTAGCCGGACATGGCTGTTGAGGCAGTATCTTTTATCAGACTAATTTCTATTGGGTGATATAAGTTTTTGAGCTTACACAGAGCTTTTCAGGCTTGGGAAACATATTCAGTCTTGGCAATTTGCAGCTTTTTCCAAACCCCCAGAGCATCCACACTGCCAGCCCGCTCTTGTGCGGGAAGATTTACAGTACGGCATCAGAAGACAGGGCTTCTTCCGCAACAGCTACACTCTTTTCTAACAAGTGTAAGTCTTCTTATGCAAGAGGGCAGTGTGGATGCAGGGCAGGGGTTTCTTGCAGAAGAGTGTGTCCACACTGCAATGGATGCTCTTCCACAAAAGCACATGGCAGCGTGGACATGTTATTGCGCAAGTGTTCTTGCACAAAAACCCTTGTGCGAGATGTTTTTTGCACAAGAACCCGCCAGTGTAGACCTATCCTATCAGTGTTCTCTTAAGTTTTTCCCATTCATGTGCAGAATGTTATCTGTGCACTGAGGCATGTGCAGATGTGCAACATCCATAGAAACACATGCTGCCAGCTGTGGGTGCTCTGGTAATCAGCTGGGCAGCATCTGAAGCTCTCCCAAGTGCTCAGCTTTCAGGGAACACTGCCCCCTGGGCCCCTGTAATACACCCCCAGGAGAGAGACAGCCAAGGGAGTGAAGTTGACACAGTGCCAGGGTGCACTCTGCATTGAGGGGGGCCTCGTTTTCCAGCAGGCGCACACACAAAAGTGCACAGGGCAGGCCCGTTTCCCCCATGCTAGCCCCACCTCCCTGCTGCCCAACTGAACACAGGGACCCGCTATTATGACCCCGCCCATGGGGACCAGCCTGATGCTCCCTTAACCCCCGCCCGAGCAGGGCACGTGCTGCTGCTGCGCCCCCTTGCTTCCAGCAACGCTGCGCATTTCCCCGCGTGCACCGGCCCGCCAAGGGGCTTCCGCCCGCGTGACCAGCCCGGCCTTGGGCGGCGCCCGGCTGTGACGCCAGGCCCGGCACCTGACACGCAGCGCGAGGAAACTCCCCGCCGGACTGGAGGCCACACGCGCCCTCTGCCGCGCGCTCCCTTCCCCCACTGTTCAGGGGTCACCGGAAGTGATCGCGCAGAACAGGAAGTGCCCCCTTTAGAAACAACGGCTCGGCAGGCCCCTCCGCAGCCCAGGACCCTGCCCCCTGCGCCACAACCAAGCCGCGCGGACACGTTTCCTACGTCTTTTGATTGACAGATGCTTGGCAACCAATGGGGAGCTCATTTTTATTCGCCGCTCAGGACCGCATCCTCCCCATTCTTGACCAATTGCAGACGCGAATTCCCCTCCTTCCGCTAGCTGATGGATGGGGTCACCAGCCAACCAGTCACCGAGGTGGAATTAACAAACCCACCCTCTCTCCAATGAACGTAGAGAAATGAAGGAGGTAGCGGGAACAGGGCTGGGGGGAGGGTTAATCCCCTTTAGAAGCGCGGAAGGGAGGTGGGGCAGAGAATGGCCGCGGGCGGGCCCCTGTCTAGAGCGCGGGGCTCCCATAGCCTGGTGGGGCTCCCGCGCTCTGCGTGCAGGGGGCGGAGCCAGGCCCGGCCGCGGCGTTTGTCCCGCGACTCCCCTGGCTCCGGGAATGGAGCGGGCGGGGAGCAGCGCCTGGGAGCCGGGCAACGCGCAGCCCCGCGCCGCTTCCCGGGTGGCTCCCCCTGCGGCTCCTCGGCTCAACCACACGTTCCCAGGCTGGGCTCGACACGGGGCTGGGAGGAGCCGCCTGGGCTGTGCGTGGGGCACTGAGTCCGCTCCTTAAGGTGGAGCCGCGCAATTGGCCGCACAGTCCAGCAGTGCGGCCCCCAGAGTCCTCCCCCAGCCCTGCTGCTCCCTCACCTGACACTGTACCGCTACCCTGGGCTCCCCGCACAGCCCTGCCAGTGCCCCTCAGCCCTGCCCTGCAGCCCCCTGCTATTCCAGCCCTGGGCTCCCCACACAGCCCTGCCAGTGCCCCTCAGCCCTGCCCTGCAGCCCCCTGCTATTCCAGCCCTGGGCTCCCCTCACAGCCCTACCAGTACCCCTCAGCCCTGCCCTGCAGCCCCCTGCTATTCCAGCCCTGGGCTCCCCACACAGCTCTGCCCTGCAGCCCCCTGCTATTCCAGCCCTGGGCTCCCCACACAGCCCTGCCCTGCAGCCCCCTGCTATTCCAGCCCTGGGCTCCCCACACAGCCCTGCCAGTGCCCCTCCCTCAGTCCTGCTCTGCTGCCCCCTGTTATTCCAGCCCTGGGATCCCCACACAGCCCTGCCAGTGCCCGTCAGTCCTGCCCTGCAGCCCCCTGCTATTCCAGCCCTGGGCTCCCCTCACAGCCCTGCCAGTGCCCCTCAGCCCTGCCCTGCAGCCCCCTGCTATTCCAGCCCTGGGCTCCCCTCACAGCCCTGCCAGTGCCCCTCAGCCCTGTCCTGCAGCCCCCTGTTATTCCAGCCCTGGGCTCCCCTCACAGCCCTGCCAGTGCCCCTCAGCCCTGTCCTGCAGCCCCCTGTTATTCCAGCCCTGGGATCCCCACACAGCCCTGCCAGTGCCCCTCAGTCCTGCCCTGCTGCCTCCTGCTTTTCCAGCCCTGGTCTCCCCATAAAGCCTGATCGAAGTGCCTTGGCCCTGCCCTGCAATTCCTTTGCTACTCCATGGTTGAAAATATGAGTCTATGCAACTATGGATGGTTAAAACAACTACATATTTTTCCTGGAGATATGAGTAATGCATAGGTTTATGACATGAAACCACATATAACAGGTGCATATGAAATATAGCAGGAAAATGTAAATTGATCACATTTTGGTGAGATGGTCAGTTGTAGAAAATAAAGCATTTGGACAGTATTGTGGGGAGGTTCTTTTTTTGGAGGAGATATTCTTACATGATCATATTATTTAGTGTTGATTTTTTATTATCATGTATGGAGGATATAGATTATTTCAGGTGGGCATTATCACTGAAAATGAAATTCCCTCACTGGAAAATAGGACATAATCACAGGGGTCATGAATTATTTAAATGCATATGAGATTATTTTTTAAAACTATATTGGTTATTTTAAATAAGTATATTAAATTTTAAAATTCAAAATTACAAAATTTTAGCAATTAGGATACATCATGCCAGAAAGGTATTGTTTGTGAAATTATTAATCAGGATATGTTGCTCTTACAGTGATTAGCACATGGGAGAATGTATTGCACAAAAGGAAAGGAATTTAGCACATTGGTATATAGGAATTCGTCATGTGAAACTGTGTTGAGACACAATAAATTCTACAGGTGAGAGATGCCTCTTGGAGACATGGGGCCCTCAGATTAGGTTCTTAAATGCATATTTAGATATTGACTTCACTATGACCTGTTGGATGGTTATCATTTTTGCATATCAAGCAAGTACTTCAACACAGATTTAAAGTGCACAGTTTTAGGCTCCTATTTCTAAAAATCTTGATCAAGATTATTATATAAGGAACAGCAGATACTAGCAAATTTATTACATAGGGCTGTGCACTTTGTATTTTCACATGGTAGTATGAAATTTTAAGAAGGAAGAATGATATGGGAGACATGGTATTTAGGACATTTTCATTTGTACATTTTTTCAGAAATAGTAAAATAAAACCTAGAGAAACATGATTTTTAAAAACTATAGTCGATGAGATAAAAATATTAGGGTATCTGCAAGTTACATTAGATTACTAAACTATCCCTTTACCACAGGTAATGAGAAAATAGGCCTTTGTTGGCCAGTATGTAGAAATTAACCACCACCTCACTAACAAAGTTGTAGGGTCCTGATTGCCCCTTAAAGTAACCCCCCCCCCACACACTCACCTCTGGAAACCAGAAACCACAACTGTTGCCTATCCATCTGTCAAATTCTCCAGCTTTCCTGCATATATTCACAATTCAGTTAAGTGTTTTCTACTGTGACAACTTGAAAATGTAGGAGCATTGTAAAATTTAATATAACATAATTTGTATAAAGTCTATTCTGTTCTTTTTCTGACTCCATCTGTTGTCTCTTGTTTAACACTTAGGCTACGTCTACACTGGCATGATTTTCCAGAAATGCTTTTAACGGAAAAGCTTTCCGTTAAAAGCATTTTCGGAAAAGAGCGTCTAGATTGGCAGGGCGCTTTTCCAGAAAAGCACTTTTTCCGGAAAAGCGTCCGTGGCCAATCTAGACACGCTTTTCCGCAAAAAAGCCCCGATCGTCATTTTCGCGATCGGGGCTTTTTCGCGGAAAACACTACTGTGCTGTCTACACTGGCCCTTTTCCGGAACAGTTTTCCAGAAAAAGACTTTTGCCCGAACGGGAGCAGCATAGTTTTTCCGGAATAGCACTGATGATTTTACATTAGATCGTCAGTGCTTTTCCGGAAATTCAAGCGGCCAGTGTAGACAGCTGGCAAGTTTTTCCGGAAAAGCGGCTGATTTTCCGGAATAACTTGCCAGTGTAGACACAGCCTTAGATTGTAAATTCTTTGGGGTGCAGAGACCATATTTTTAATCTTTGTTTGGTACTGTGCACATTTGAGTCTGGGAATAAAGGAAGATTATATTGGCTGAGATTTGGTGCAGGGATAACCACAAAAGTAGGTAGGAAATTTATAATTTGTCCTGAGGAGGAGATTATATGAGTTGAAGCCCCCCCATGACAGCATGGGACAGATTGTCTAACTGAGACACTAGGTGGGAAGTTGGGAGCAGGTTATCAAATAGATGGTAGGGATTCTCAGTGGGGTTTGAAGAAGGGTTTTGGGAGATAATTGCAAGATAAAATTAAAAGGTTTTTAGATTGGGGAAATATCAGGAATGGTACGAGATCATTATTAACTGGGACATAAAATACATGGGCTAAGAGAGGTTATCACACACATTTGAATTATCTCATTGAGATAAAATTATCTGGGTTGAAGAGACATTATCAGATGTGGGATTGTAGGAAAGTTGTCATATGTGGAAGGGAATATAAATGATCTTGGGAAAGTTATTTCTAGGGTTTGCAGAGTTTTATTTGCATAATCTTTTATAATGTTGATAACATGAATATTTATTTTAAATATTTTTCTATATTTGTATCTATTTAAAAATTCACAGCAATGGGAAGGGGGGGTCAGACAATATTTAATAAGAATAGATTCTTGAGATTGAAAAAAGTTAAAAGCTTTATAATCATTAATAATTGTCAACATCACATGTCAAAATAAGTGAACATCATTAAATCAAACTCTAAGAAAGTCTCGGGGGGGGGGGGGGTTACTCTCGTGTATGGTAGTGATAGAAATGTAGCCGTGTTAGTCTGGGGTAGCTGAAGCAAAATGCAGGACAATGTAGCACTTTAAAGACTAACAAGATGGTTTATTAGATGATGAGCTTTCGTGGGCCAGACCCACTTCTCGTGTATGGATGTGTGTGTTATTGAGCAGTGATCATATCGGGGGAATATGATTCGGGCTGGGGGTTATGAATTGCAGTACTGTGCTCCAGGCAGGTTGAGGGGGGTCACTCCCCAAACAGGTTGGGGGCTTTTTCCAGGTGGGTGCAGGGGATTACTCTCTAGACTGGTGTACGGGAGGCTATTCCCGGGGCTGGCTGGGTATCCCCCTCTCTAGGAGCCTCCTTAACTCGAGCAGGCGGGGGCGGCCACGGCCGGGGGGAGCCGGGGGAGGCGGAGCGGAGGCCGGGGAGGAGCCGGGGCCTGCAGTGGAGCCGCAGCCCGGAGCAGCCGGAGCAGTAGCCGTGGGAGCGGCGGGGCCCGGGGAGATTCAGCGCTGCCTGGCCGGGGCCCCCTGCAAGGAGCCCGGGGAGCCCCCCAGGGACGAGCCCGAGGCCCGGCGGGAGGCGGCGGAGGCGGCCGCCCAGCCCCGCTCAGGCCCGAGAGACGCCGCGGCCTCCAGTGGCAGCCGGGCCCGGGCGAGAGGAGCCGGGGCCTGGGGGAGCCAGGGACAGCCACCAGCCAGCCCAGGGTGACAGCTCCGTCCCCCGCCGCGGGAGAGACTCCGAAACCTAGCCGTGGGCAGAGAGCCTCACAGGCAGCTCCCTGGCACCCAGCCCCGGGGACAGATCCCGACCCCAACCCCAGTATCTGCCGGGGCGAGACCTCCTGCAACTCCATAGCCATCCGGCGTGGAGACACCCTTAGCTCCCCACTATCTCGTCTGAGGGTGCAGAGGAACCCTCCCCCTTCCCTCCATATCTAAAATAGACAACGAGATACCCCACCCCCGTTTCTCCCAAATCCAGGCAGTGGGATCCTTTAAGAGAGAGTCCCCGTATATCCATCGAGGTTGCCCACAAATACTTAGCCCAAAAGAAGCAAAACCCCAAACAGTTGCCCAGTAATTAATTAGCACCCAGTCAGTACCCAGCAAGTAAGCAAGGCTGGGGGGGGGGGGGCGAGACACCCCTGGATAACAGGATTCTAGATACCAATCTGGCAAGGAGCACCCCCCACTGAAAGGAAATATCTCACGAGTCCCATAAAGAAGCTGACCCCAAATATCCCATGTAAGGGGGGAAGACACACCTGTTAGCCATCGATAGGGGAAAGAAAAGAGACTGCCCACAATATCTGCAGTTAGCAAGAGGAACTCCCCCAGAGAAAGGGAAGATTTGCCTATCCAAAAGGGATGTGAATCTTAAGGGAAGAGAAAAAGGATCTCCAGTTAGGGAGAGAAAGGGGGATTGATCTCCCATATAACCAGAGAGGAGAAGAAAACAATATCTCCCAGGAGTGGTACACCTTAAATAATTAGCTACTAAAGAAGAGAGAGAGGAGGAGATAAATACCCATCCTAGGATAATACCAGTAGTCTGGGGTTGGGAGGGGGAAGACAGTCCCAAGTGGATCATTCTATCTCTCAGGTTCCTGACTTCATCCACAATACCCTCACTCTCAAAATCTCCCAAATATCTTGGAATAGCTGGAGCCTGGCAGCAATGCTCTAAGGATGGAGTCCACAGGAGGAGTGTGAAGGGCAGCACCTCAAAAACCAGCACCGGAGATAACTCCCCCCTTCCAGCAGAAAATCTTCCAGACAAAGTGAGTGGCCACATTATATCACCTCTCTTTTCCCCTAATCTCCTGTATTCCTCTCTGTCCTTCTCCTTTCTTCTCTCTTTTCTCTTCTGACTGTAGCTCTCTCCATCTTCTTTCTGTCTGCCCATTTCTGAATTTTCCCCACCCTTTTTCTCTATGCCTTTCTCCATCTTTATTTTTCTAATTAATTGTCTCCTTTTATTCATTATAAAAGGAACAGTCCTGATTTTCTTTCCAGTGCATTGCTTTTGAGAGAGCGTAGTAGCCTCATGAAATTGTATCCTAGTCCCTCTGCCATTTCCCATCCACCATCAGTCATTAGTGTATTGACTATATTGTGAACTCAGCCTTTATTATCACTGACATGAAATATATTTCTATCATCCAGGGGGCAAAGGCAAGTGAAGAGGGAGGATGAATCTGTGTATTGGTGCCGGAGGGGTGTGTATCATGCAGTGCCCATGAGACTAGGGGTGTGAATCCTATTGCTAGTGACCTCTGGGTTGCAGAAACCCTCTGTGCTTGTGAGTTGTATGAAAATCATTATTCATATTCTGGGTCGTAGATCCTACTGTACTCAGAGGCTATTGTAATGAGTCCTGGCATTGGTATATTTGGGTACCCATTGTTCCCTGGAGCCTAGGAATGAAAATCTCAGTGATGGTACTGGTGGAAACCACTCTGAAAAGAGGCTCCATTCCATTGCTTAGTATCCATCACATGTGGAACCTCGTCTTTTTAAGGGCTGGGAATATGAATCCTGATGCTTGTGTCTTGGAGTATAGGCCCCCCCTGCCTTATGAAAATGGGGATAGTTAAATCCCACACCAAGGAATCTTTGACTCTACCACAGTGCTCTTTCCCCTTCCCCAGAAAACAGTTGCCCTAGGTCATTCCCTGGGAAATCAAGTCCAGAAGAGACTTCATGTAAAAAACCCAACAACTAATGCAGATCTCTTTAGCAGATGTAGCACCCCAAAGACAACCCCATATAAATCCCAGTCTGAGGTATCCCTTTCCCCATTCAGGACACTAGCATAAATTCATTCTCCAGAGACAATTGAAAGTAAATCAAAGGCTAAAGGATCACTTGCTGTGACAGATATCAGCTCAGACTCCAGTAAGAAAATATACAGTTACGGGAGAATTCAACAATGGGCATAGAGAAGGATTCTTTGGTGTAACTGCAAAAACAGCAAGGAGTTCTGTGGCACCTTTAAGCGAAGCAGATTTATTTACCTTTCCTGGGTAAAAACCCATGATGCAACTGACAAAATGGTTTTTACCCACAAAAGCTTATGCCCAGATAAATTTGTTAGTCTTTAAAATGCCACAGAACTACTTGTTCTTGCAGCTAAAGACTAACACAGCTACTTCTGTGAGACTTGGTGTAACTGGACAGTAAACTTAGACGAAGGAGTTTCAGATCACCCCACCTCACCTTTGCCACTGCATTTTGACCTCTCCAGTTCTTAGTGTGGCATGGTGAGTTTACAGAGGAAGACTGAAATCATAATGTTTATGTTCTGGAGATGCTATAAGATGCCCTCTCACTTGTTGCTCCCTAGTTTTGCAATTCATCTGCTTTGAGGAAGGCAATAACAGGCATTTTGGCCTTTGTAAGCTCAAAGGGGTTCACTGATTCTTCTTGCTCTTGGGGTTAATTTACCTTCCTCTGCCCCAGTTCTTACAATAATGACTTGACATTTTTCTAGTGCGTTTGGTTCAGACAGATGTCAAAGCACTTTACTGAATGTACATGCCAGCCTTGCAAAATTCTACGTGTCCACAGCAAGTAATATTTTAAAGCATGTATAAAAGATTTGTGTTTTCATTCTTGTTTATCATCCTGATAAAGGATGGGTTTTTAGATTTTGTGGCTGAACTGGTAAATATGACAGTTTTGCAAGGCGGAATGGTGTATGAGGCCTGTCCTTAATTTTTGTTTGTTTATTAATTATTGGCAGAGTATTCAGTACTGTTCTAGGCACACAAATTAAGACAATCATTGCCCTTGCAGTCTAAAAGATACATATACAGAAGATAAATCCAGGGGGAGGGAGTGTATGGTTTGCTGGGGTTTGTTTGTTTGTTTGTTTGTTTGTTTTTTGTGGTGGTGGTGGTGTAGCTACTTGTTTATTTGGATTGGATCAACGATGGTCTAGATCAGGTGAACCTAGGCCAAAGGGTTGGATCTGGCCTTTGATCTACTTAGAACCAGACTGCAATTAGGTTCGTGGCTTCCTCCTGCCACGGTCTGAGCTCATGCTACAGCCTAGAGGCAAGTCTTGGTGTCCCCCCCCTCGCCATGGGGCTGCAGTGTGAATGCTGGCTCAGCCCTCAGGCCAAATCCAAGTAAGCTGGAGATGGGGCTGGAGCGTGAGCGAAGGCCAGAGCTTGTTGGGAGCCAGGGTTTTAGGTTTTCTTTTGTTTTGGGTTTTGTGTGTGTGTGTTTTTGTTAGGCGCCAGATCAGTGAGTGACCCTCAACTGATTTTTCTGTGCGTCAGTGGTCCCCAATCGAAAAAAGGTCCCCCACCACTGGTCTAAATAATATTTAATCCTGCTATGAGTACAAGGTATTGGATTAGATGACCTTTCAAGGTCTCTTTCAGTCCTGTGATTCTACAATTTTATGATTGTTTACCCAAGGCTGAAATGCAGCTGCCTCTGGGGTGGAATGCTGCACCAATAGCGTTACATAAAGGTGTTCCTGGCAGGGGAAGGGAGAAATATGATTTATTTCCATAAATGTGCAAGGTGTTTTACAGACAAATCAGATAACAGTTCTGTGTCCCAAGGAGTTTAACCAAGACAATATCTATGTGTCAAAGTTAGGTCTATGTCAGGGTTTCCCAACCTATGGGTTGGGACCCAAATATGGGTCACCATTACATTTCAAAAGGGTCGCCAGGTGTTTCCCCAGGTGACTCTTAAGGAACCATTCACACATTTTTTTGAATTGCCCTGGGTCACCAAATCTTCCTGAATTGTCAAAATGGATCCCCTCTGGAAAAGGTTGGGAACCGCTGGTCTATATAAATAAATGACCTGATTCTTGTAAGTGTCCATCAGCCCACAGTTGAGTTGAGTGAGAGCTGCTAAGTGCTCAGTAGTTTGAAAATGAGAGTACTTATTTAATTGCCTGAATACAGACTCAGAAGCCTGCCTTCAGGCTCCTGTATTTAAAAATTTCAGCTTACAGTATAAGGAGTCTGATCCTTTTAAGGTACTGAGTGCCCTCAATTTCCAAGAAAATCAATGAGAGTTGAGGGTGCACCAAATAAGGCACAAAATAAGATTTCCCATTAAATGAGAGGGGCTAACGAGGTCTGGTAGAACAACAGCTACCTAAAGGAATGATAGCATTATTAGCATATGACATTGGTCTCATTGCATGTCATGTTAGTCCTTTGGATTTTGTTTTATGAACAGTGTCTGGGATCAGGGTAAGAGCAATACCACATCGAACTGAACTAGCAGAGTCAATTTAAGGAGACTGAATGTTATTACCTACTTTGGAATCTGGTTACAATCCCTGATTCTTGTGAAAATTATTGAGTTCATGGATGTGGGACTCATATACTCAGTTTGATTTTAAATGCTGCAGGCTGACCCTAGGAAAGTTCTCTTTAATCAACCACAGAGGTCAGAGCAATGCAGGCCTTTTCCATACCCCACCCTCAACCAGTGGATCTCAGGCCACTACAGCAGTAGTGAGCTGTAGTGGGGATTTCAGTCTCCATGACCCGTTCAGACCTTTGGCCTCTCTGTTGAGAATGTCAGCAGGAAGACCTATTAATGTTGATTGTTATGTGGGTATCTATCCATGAAGAACTGGACTAGCAATCATCCAGTCCATCTAACCTAGGGCCAGATTGTAACTATTGCCTGATAGTAGAACCCAGTGAGTTCTACTGCTGCAGACACTGCTTCAGAATCTCAGCTTTCATTTTAAAATACATATTTCTGGGCCTCGTAGTTTGACGATAACCTTGAAAACATGAATCAAGCATTTGAGTCTGCAGAAAGCTACTGATTCAAGCTCTGAGAAGTGTGCACTGCCCCATTCAGCTCTATTGAATGTTATCCTGGAAATCTAAAGATAACCTTTAAATGTCAAATGTCAGTAATTGCTAACTATTTCACTGCCAATTATTTTAATAGAAGCATGCAGTTAATGTGCTTCCCCCATTCCCAAATGGCCTCTTACACCTCCCTCGGTGTCAATGGCCCCAACTGGTCCCTATCTTGCTCACAAAATCTTCAGCTAGCACTCTGAAAACATCTACAATACAGTTATGCGTTGTGAGTGCAAACGTCTGTGGCTTGTTAAGAGTGAAAATGAGGAGACAGTTGAAAATAAAATGCATTTAATGTCCAAATGAGTAACACAGTACTGAACACACTATTCATTTTCATATTTAACTCATTTTAAAACCTCCATTTCAAAATGTAAATGAAGCTAGTGCAGAATATCTAGAATGGCTCAATCAAGAGACCTTGTAGCAGAGTTCAGGACCAGCTTCTTAAGGAATTCTTGGGACATTATCAACATGTGAAAGGCCTGTTATCCATTCCTCCATTCCCCCATCACAAGGGTGGGATTGGTGCCCTAGAGGTGAAAGATTCAGTATCCCATTGCTGCTGCGGATTTTCACTCCCATGTCAGCACTCTCCTCAGATTCCGTCAGTGATTTCCTGTCTGTCATTGCATCAAATTTAAGTTCCACTTCTGCACCTTTAAGGCCCACCTACGTCTCTATTCTGATTTCCTTCCATTCTCCTGCAGTCCTACAAGTTCTCTCTACTACTCTCAGCATCTCTCTTTTTCCACTCTTCTTTGGGCTTTCCGTCCTGCTGCCCTGTATGCCTAGGATACTCTTCCTGTCCTCACATGCGAAGCTTCCTCCGTCCGCACCTTAAGATCAGTTTCTTCCAGGAATCTTTTTTAGCTGCAATGTATTGGACCCCTCATCAGCAGGGCCCTACCAAATTCATGGTCCATTTTGGTCAGTGTCATGGTCATAGGATTTTTAAAATGGCAAATTTCATGATTTCAGATATTTAAATCTGAAATTTCGTGGTGTTATAATTGTAGAGTATTGCTACTCTTATTTCTCTGTAGCTGCTGGCAGCAGCATTGCTTTCAGGGCTGGACAGCAGTAGAGCGATGGCTGCTGTCCAGGAACCCAGCTCCAAAGATAGAGCTACAACCAGCAGCAGTGCAGAACTAAGGATGGCATGGTATAATATTGCCACCCTTACTTCTGCGCTGCTGCCTGCAGAGCTGGGCCCCTACTCATCAGCTGCCACACTCTGGCCATCCAGATCTGAAAGTAGCGATGCAGAAGTAAGGGTTACGTGGGTATGGTATTATTGCCCTTATTTCTGCACTGCTCCTGGAAGGTGAGGTGCTGCCTTCAGAGCGGGGCACCTAGCCAACATTACAACCACTGTTTTCCAGTTGCCCAGCTCTGAAGGCAACATAGAGGTAAAGATGGCAGTACCATGACCCCCCTAAAATAACCTTGTGATCCTCCTGCAACTCCCTTTTGGGTCAGGACCCCAATTTGAAGGCACAGTGGTCTCCCCCGTGAAATTTGTATAGTATAGGGTAAAAGCACACAAAAGGCCAGATTTCACAGGAGGACACCAGTTTTCATGGTCTGTGATGTGTTTTGCATTGCTGTGAATTTGGTAGGCCCCTACTCATCAGTCGTCTTCCACACGTGTGTTATGACCCTGGCTTGGGGTTGCCTTTGTTAGCTTGTGGGGATAGGGACTTTGTTTTGTTTGGCTTAGGTCAGATACCATGTCCATTAATGCAGCTGTATAATGAATGATCTTCTGATTCTCCTGAACTATCCAGTTTTGCCAGCATGGGCTTGGCTAGTAGTGTTTTAGAGGTGAAAGGCTCCATAATCCCTCTGACTCATCCAGTCTCCCACCCTTCCTCTTTAACTGCCCCTCCCTGCCCCTCTTGTGTGGTGGTGCTGTAGCTGCTGATCTAGTGTTAAAAGGCCCCACACTATATCCTGTGATTCTCCCTGATTCCTTCCAGCTCTTCAGGATGCTTGGATTGGAACCCTAGAAGCTAAGGACAAGTGCAAGGTTCCTGACTGCCCTGAGCCAGCCAGTTCTCCCGATAAAGGGCTGAGTTGGAACCAGTGAACTACAAAGAAAAAAAGAGTAGGTTTGTGCTCTGTTTTGCTTCTCTCTGCGCATATTGGAGTCTGAATTTTTTTTGTGGAGAATCAAGTCGGGATTTTTTAATTCCCCCAAATAAAGGTTTATTTTTTAGCTTATTTTTTACATTAGAATTTCAGGTCTCATTTACACAGTTGCATGTGAAAGATTCTGTGGATAACTGTAGAACTAGTAGGATTATAATGTAACTATCAAGGCAGTGACATCTGAATAACTGAGATGGAATAGGCACCTTTTGCAGATCTTCACTGAAGGAGTAAGGATGTTGAATTTTGCACAAAACCAATTCTTCTAATTTTTTATTAACCAAAAAACCCTCAACTCCCCACCATGACAACCACCTGCACACAAAAAAAAAACCCCCAGAAGAGATTGAATAGTCTGCTTAAAAATCTTTTCCAGGTCTCTTACCTACAACCCTCCTTTCCACTGAAAAGATAAGCCTAGTGTGCATGAGCACTGGACTGAGACTCAGGAGACCTGGATTCTCCTCTGAGCTCTGTCACTGATCTGCTGGGGACCTTGGGCGAATCACTTTGCCTCTCAGCACCTCAGTTTCCTCATCAGTAAAATATATCCATTTCAGATCCTTTTAAAAGCACTTTGAAATGTAAAGATGAAAAGTACTATCTAAGGCCGTGTCTTTGCTTACTGCACTGAAGATGAATGTTCTGGCGTTCGATTTAGCGGGTCTTGAAAAGACCTGTTAAATCGAATTCTAAGGGCGACCCCAGTCGATGCTGGTACTCTTTGATTTGCAAGAAGCAAGGGAAGTCAACAGGAGCACTTGATCCTGTCAACCTTCCACTGTGGAGACGGCGCCAAACTCAGCTTAAGGTACATTGACACCAGCTATGTTATTTACGTAGCTGGAGTTGCGTACCTTAAGCCTACTCCCAGGCCTACTATAGACCTGGCCTAAGAGCTAGGTGTATTATTATTCCAGATCTATCTAAGCTAGCTTTGTGAAAAAAACAAAATGCCTTTCAGACCTGGCTTATGTGTCATGAAGGAGCAGAGGGCAGAGACCCAGTTTTTTTCCTTAGCAGATCATCTATAAGCTGAAAGGCACCAGATCTTGTCAATGTGATTTTAAGTTGTTTAAGTTGTTTTAAACTAAAGTAAATTAAAACTAAGCTAGTTTACATGTTGTTTTTTAAATATGTTTAAAAATGACCTAAGCAAAGACAGCCTGGCTCTCCTTAAACTATACAGTCCCCTTTTCTTGGCCAAGTCATGACTTTCTTGACTTTTGTGGGTCTGTCCTCTCCTGGTTCCCTCCCAATTGCTTTGGTCATTCATTCAGTGTCTTTTTCACTAGGATGACTCTTCCTTTCTCTATCATACCATAAGGATACCACTGGGCTACATCCTTAACTCACTCCTCCTCTCCTCCTACATACACCTTTTTTGGGGATTTTATCTATTCAGGTGGCTTCACTACCATGTTTATGACAATGACTTGCAAATCTACCTCTCCACTCCTGACCAGTCTTCCTCCATTCAGTCATACATCTTAGTCTATCTCTTTTACATTTTCCTGTGAATGACTCAGTACCAAATGAACATAGCCAAAACGGAACTGTGAACTTCCTTCTGAAACCATCCCCATCATTCCCCCATCATTTTCTTTATAACACTGCCACACTTCAATCACCCAGACTCACAATCTCTGTATCCTTTCTAACTCCTCTCGCTCTTGTCCCACAGTTGGAGGTTGTGTCTATATCCTACTGTTTTTTATTCCTTAACCTAAGTTCAACCATTCTCACAATCCACACAGGTAAACTTGCTGTTCATTTGGGTAACTGGTTACCCATTTAAATAGCTACACTCTTACATCCCTACCTGACACAAGCACCAATCACTGCAGAACACAGGTATTAAGATTATCTTCCTGGCCTATTGCTCTCTCCATGTCACCTTCCTCTTCAAATCTATCCATTTGCTCCCCATTGTCCACCCCATCATGTTCAAGCTTCTTGTCCTCCCTTAATGCACTTCTGTAGCTCCCTTCTTATCTGCCCTAAGGAAGTTAAAATGCGGTTATCAGGCTAATCGTATAGTTGGTACAATTTGCTTATGCTTATCTGATAGTTGACTAGTCACTTACATCCCTAATCCTCCCTTGTCACCTGTTGCATTGCCCTCTGTGGCATCATTGATGCCAACATAAGATTGGCTGTACCGTAGGGACGTTTCAGAGCATGATTTTACATTCCTGCCCATCCTGACTAATAGCCATTGATGGATCTATCCTCCATGAACTTATCTAATTCTTTTTCAAATCCAATTATAGTCTTGGCCTTCACAACATCCTCTCACAAAGAGTTGCACAAGGTGGACTGTGCATTCTGTGAAGAAATACTTACTGTTGTTTTTAAAAACCACCTGCCTATTAATTTCATTTGGTGTCCCCTAATTCTTGTGTTCAGAGAAGGACTAACATTTTCTTATTTACTTTCTTTCTACCCATCATGGTTTTATAGACCTCTATTATATCTCCCCTTAATCATCTCATTTCCAAGCTGAAAAATCCCAGTCTTATTAATCTCTCCTTATGTGGCTGATGTTTCATACACTGAATCATTTTTGTTGCCCTTTTTTGAACCTTTTCCAAATCCAGTTCTTTTTTGAGACAGGGCAGTCAGAACTGCACACAGTGTTCAAGATGTGGGTGTACCATGGATTTATATAAAAGCAGTATTTTCTGTCTTATTATATATCCATTTCCTAATGATTCCCTATATTGTTAGTATTTTTGACTGACCCTGCACATTGAGTGCATGTTTTCAGAGATATATCTACAATAACTCCAAGATCTTTCTTGAGTGATAACAGCTACTTCAAGCCCCATAACTCTATATGTATATTTGGAATTATGTTTTCCAATGTGCATTACTTTGCATTTATCAGTGTTGAATTTCATCTGCCCTTTAGTTGCACCATCACCCAGTCTTGCAAGATCCTTTCGTAGACTTTTGCAGTCTGCTTTGGACTTAATCTGTCTTCAGTAGTTTTGTATAATCTGCAAATTTTGCCACCTCACTGTTTACTCCCTTTCCAGATCATTTAATGAATATGTTGCACAGTACTGGTCCCAGTACAGATCCCTGGGAAACACCACTATTTACTGTTCTCCATTGTGAAAACTGACCATTTATTCCTGCCTTTTGTTTCCTATCATTTAACCAGTTGTTGTCCCATGAGCGGACTATGTCTCTTATCCTATAACAACATATTTTATTAAGAGCCATTGGTGAGGAACCTCCTCAAAGGCTTTCTGAAAATATAGGTATACTTTATCCACTGGATCACCCTTTTCCACATGCTTGTTGGCCCCCTCAAAGAATTTTAGTAGATTGTTGAGGCATGATTTCCCTTTACAAAAATAATGTTGACTCTTCCCCAACAAATCATAGACTCATAGACTCATAGACTTTAAGGTCAGAAGGGACCATTATGATCATCTAGTCTGACCCCCTGCACAGTGCAGGCCACAGAATCTCACCCACCCCTCTTAGAATAATCCTCTCACCTATGTCTCAGATATTGAAGCCTTCCAATACTTTGAAGGCCCCAACATGCAGAGAGTCCTTCAGCTGTGATCTGTGCCCAATGCTACAGAGGAAGGCGAAAAACCTCCAGGGCCTCTGCCAATCTACCCTGGAGGAAAATTCCTTCCTGACCCCAAATATGGCGATCAGCTAAACCCTGAGCATGTGGGCAAGACTCACCAGCCAGACACCCAGAAAGTTCCCTATAGCAACTCCTATCATCCCTCCATTGACCTATTTCCAACTGGAAATGAATGGTCAATTAGTTACCAAGATCATGTTATTTCATCCAACCATCCCCTTATCATAGAATCAGAACTGGAAGAGACCTCAGAAGGTCGTCAAGTCCAGCCCTCTGCTCTAGGCAGGACCAATCCCATCTAAATCAACCCGGCCAGGGCTTTGTCAAGCCGAGACTTAAACACCTCTAGGGATGGAGACTCCACTACTTCCCTAGGTAACCCATTCCAATGCTTCACTACCCTCCTAGTAAAATAGTTTTTCCTAATATCCAATCTGGACCTCTCCCACCACAACTTGAGACCATTGCTCCTTGTTCTGCCATCTGTCACTACTGAGAACAGCCTCTCTCCATCCTCTTTGGAACCTCCCTTCAGGAAGTTGAAGGCTGCTATCAAGTCCCCCCTCACTCTTCGCTTCTGCAGACTAAACAGACCCAAGTCCCTCAGCCTCTCCTCGTAGGTCATATGCTCCAGACCCCTAATCATTTTGGTTGCCCTCCGCTGGACCCTCTCCAATGCGTCCGCATCCTTTTTGTAGTGGGGGGCCCAGAACTGGACACAGTACTCCAGATGTGGCCTCACCAAAGCCGAATAAAGGGGAATAATGACATCTCTGGATCATGTTAATCTATGTTTGATAATTCTGTTCTTTACTATAGTTCCAGTCATTTTGCCATGTACTGTAAAGTCAGGCTCAGCAGCCTGTAATTACTGGGATCATGTCCGGAGCCCTTTTTAAAAAGTTGGCATTACATTAGCTTATCCTCCAGTCATCTAGTACAGAATAAGGATGTTAACTAACATATATTTGTGTAAATGTGTAATCGCTGGATTTTTTTAGTGGTAACATGTTTACATGTGGGGGGGGGGGGGGAAGAGGCAGGAACCATTGCTCATATAGAGCTGGCTTTTAAACTGGTTCTCTGTGAGCACTGGCTCCTGCTTCTTCTCCCCACCCCCGCCTCTGATAAAGAGGCAGCAGCACGGGGTGTGGGAGGAGGGACAGGCGGTTCCATGGGAGTTGTTACGCACAAGGAGTTGGCTTGAAAGCTGCTTCTCCTGTGTACCAGGTCCCACCTGCCTGCCCACCCCCTGCACTGCTGCCTCTCTATCAGAGGTAGCAGCATGGGGGAGGGGGCAAGTGGCTCCGTGGGAGTTGGCATGCGTTGATTCCCAACAGGCACCGGCTTCTGCCTCCTCTCTCTTTCTGCCTCTGATAGACGGCTACACATTAACATTCCTAGTACAGAAGCTGATTTAAATGACCAATGTGGCCTTTTGCTTATTCTGTTCTTCCACAAACATCCCATGTATTTAGTTCCACACCACGCATGTGGAATGCCTTCCCTCTTGTCAGTTCCTAAAGTCATTAACTTATCCTTCTTCAAATATCTTGTCAGGTCAGTTCTACTTTGATACCTTCTGGAACTGCCAACCATTAATGACCAAGCAGGAGCCAGTGGAGGTCATATAATTATGTATTTACATACTTTTAAACTAATTCATCAGATTCATATTATCAGCTTCTTACTCTCATCCTTCCTCCCTGTTTCCTTTATCAAGGAGGAGAATTAAAAAAAATCTGGAGAAGTAGACAAACCCACAAAGCAACCGGGAAGATGAGGAATGGTTTAGAGCAGGTGTGGGGAACCTAAGGCCCATCCAGCCCCTGGCCTGCCTGGACATGGCTCCCGAGGCTCAGGTCTCCCTCCCAGCATTGGGGAACCTTGCCTCATAGGTCATGTGCTCCAGCCCCCTAATCATTTTGGTTGCCCTCCGCTGGATCCTTTCTAATGCATCCACATCCTTTCTATAATGGGGGGCCCAGAACTGGACACACTACTTCAGATGTGGCCTCACCAGAGCCAAATAAAGGGGAATAATCACTTCTCTAGATCTGCTGGCAATGCTCCTCCTAATGTAAACTACTATGCCATTCTTGGCTATAAGGGCACCCTGTTGACTCATATCCAGCTTCTCATCTACTGTAATCCCCATGTCCTTTTCTGTAGAGCTGCTACTTAGCCAGTTGGTCCCCAGCCTGTAACAATGCTTTGGATTCATCCATTCTGTGTGCAGGACCCTACACTTGTCCTTGTTGATCCTCATCAGATTTATTTTGACCCAATCCTCTAATCTGTCCAGGTCACTCTGGACCCTATCCTTGCCCTCCAGCATATCTACCTCTCCCCCTAGCTTAATGTTATCTGTGAACTTGCTGAGGGTGCAATCCATCCCCTCATCTAGGTCATTAATAAAGATGTTGAACAAAACCGGCCCTAAAACCGATCCTTGGGGCACTCCACTAGAAACTGACTGCCATCCTGACATCAAGCCATTAATCACTACCCTTTGAGCCCAACAGTCTAGCCAGCTTTCTATCCATCTTACAGTCCATTTATCCAATGCATACTTCCTTAACTTTCTGGCAAGAATGTTATGGGAGACCATATCAAAATCTTTGCTAAAGTCAAGGTAAATCACATCCACTGACTTTCGCATGTCCACAGAACCTCATCATAGAAGCTAATCAGATTGGGCAGGCATGACTTGCTCTTGGTAAATCCATGTTGACTATTCCTAATCACTTTCCCCTCTTCCAGGTGCTTCAAAATGGATTCCTTGAGAATCCCCTCCATGATTTTTCCGGGGACTCAGGTAAGGCTTACTGGTCTGTAGTTCCCTGGATTGACCTTCCCTTTTTTAAAGATGGGCACAACATTTGCCTTTTTCCAGTCATCTGGGATCTCTCCTGATCTCCACAACTTTTCAAAGATAATGGCCAAAGGCTCTGCAATGACATTTGCCAACTCCCTCAGTACCCTCGGATGCATTAAATCCGGGTCCATGGATTTGTGTATGTCTAGCTTTTCTAAATAGTTCTTAACCTGTTCTTTCTCCACCGAGAGATGCTCACCTCCTTCCCATACTGCGTTGCCTAGTGCATTTGTCTGGGAGTTGACCTTGTCTTTGAAGACAGAGGCAAAGAAAGCATTGACTACTTCAGCTTTCCCCACATCATCTGTCACTAGGTTACCTCCCTCATTCAGTAAGGGCCCCACACCCTCTCTGATAACCCTCTTATTCACCCATAGTGAAGTATAATTTTCCACTGATTAATCCAGGTTCGTTAGAGGAATTAAGATAAAATTTCTCTTATACGACCAGTCTTACAGAGAGTATATTACATTATTTTAACCCAATAGATCTTTTTCTTTTTTAGAGTAATGGGCAGATGTTCTGAATTTGTGATTCTAAACATTAATCTAATTCTGATTCTGTCTCTAATTTCAAAGGTGTATCAGTGTTAGTATAAACTATATTGAAGGTTTGCAATGGATGTCATATTGATATGCAGCTAATATTAAAACCAGTCTCTGCATCCTGGATCATTCTAGGCCTGGAATATCTTCTGGAATTACTTTCTCTATCAGAGGCCTGAATAAATTTCATTCCAAATAAATACAGGTACTCATATCAAGTTACTCCAAAATTAATACCCAATACCTCTTTCTCAGTATAAAATTAATAGTTCTGTTAATACTTAAAAAACAATGATTGGTCCTGCAGCACCTTAATGGTTTTGAAGCAAATGCAGTGGATTTCTCTTGCTCATATTTGCATGTGTGAGAAATTACAACTCCTACCTCTACTGGTGAAAGCATCATTTAGTAACAGTGAGGAAAGCTCTGGATTAAAATGTACCATCATCGTAGAACTCCTCAATGTACATCTTCAAAAGCTTTGTTCTATTTTTGGTTCAAATCATTTTGTATTTTTTCTGTAACCTTAGGCTTATTGTGTATATATATTTGGGATACAACTTTTATAGTAATGTTAACAAAGTTAAAAATGACCTCATTTGCTAAACATTTTTAGGTAGAGCCATGTTCTCAATAGCGATGTTATTGTATAGCCATTTAAACGGTTAACCGATAAGCCTAGGTTTAAAAATTGTTTCCTCCTGCTGACCATCTCAGCCTGCCACCCTGTGCTTCTGCCTCTGTATCAGGCAGCAGCGCAGAGAAGCAGGGGGTTCCCTGGGAGTGGGACTGGGTGCGCATTTTAGTAACTGTGTAACCGCTAAAAATGGTTGCGGCTACACAATTACTAAAATACATGACATCTAACTTTCCTAGTTCTCAGTTGTACTTCTTTCTTATAAAGGTTGTGTTGTCTTTCCCTGAACCTATGCTAGGCCAGAAATAAGCAATTTGGTATTTTTCTTATCTTTAAAACCACTTTCTTTGAAAGTTTTCAGAATCCCCTTAACATTTCTGGAGTATTCCTTGACATTTCTCCCATATGTCTAAATAGCTAACTATAAAATAGAAATCTTGGTGAACTTGGTCTATGCATTTTTTTTAATCTGACAAGTCAGTTTCTACTCTGTATGATACCATTTGTGCCTATATAACCTTTTACTTGTCTCCATAGCCAGGATATTTTAGAATCTGTCTCTAACATGACCTATTGATATATTTAAGGTAGGTCAAGATTTGTAGACTTGCCCTTCCTGACAAATTTCATACATAAATACTGTGGTTTTGGAACTGGATTATGATCTATTTCCAAACTGGGGTTTATGGTGACTTTATAGTCCCCACACATCTTCACACTTAATTAGATTCAGGAACACACACAGACAGTGCAGCATATTCACTTAAACACATCAGAAGAAATTATTCCCTGGTTCAGTTCTTCTAAATGCCTTTCTGCAGGTTCTCACAAAATATAAGATATCAGTTGAGCCTTAAGAAATGTTAAATTGGCCTTTTAAAAATGTATTGTTATATCTTTCACTAAAACCATGACTGTACCAAAATTATTTTTCTTTTTTTTTCACCACCAGATCTAACTTGTGGTGCACTTTATGTTCTTGAGCCAGTTTGTGCCAATTAGAGGCAATCTATATCCGTACATAACAATAGTAACAGCAAACAAGTGACACCCTAAAACTTTTATTGTCCCTTGATTATAGCTTTTAAGTGCTATGTTAGTTTCTCTTAGTGTAAAATTAGCAAATTTCCTGTTAATAAATAAAAACTACTGCATCAATTTTATCCATTTACAGGAACATGCATCTGATGAAGTGGCTTTGACCCACAAAAACACGGCTACCCTTCTAAGACAAAATAAAACATTTGAGACACTTTTGTCTTGCACTGTATAAATAGCCGTCTTATTATGGACAGGCTCAGAATTTGTAACAGGATCCTCTCTATGTGCTGTCTGCTGTACTTACACGCTTTCAGGTGACAGTAACTTCCTTTTGTCAAATTCCTTTCTTTTCTGTGGATTATGACCAGCACACGCTATATGTCCTCTGTAACTACATAGCCAGCTCTTCAGCTTGTTGGAATAATATTCTGATTTCTGGGTTGGTCCCAAATAATGGAAGCACCAATTCCTGGGTACAGTGACTTCTGTCAAATCCTTGCCTTGTGGGTTGGGCTTTCCTTTTTCCGTGTGGCTTGTAGGCAGAAGTGCATTCTCAAACTGCAGTGCTTTCTTTTGACTTGACTCAGATATCAGTAGCATGTGCACCACTCCTTCCAGGGTAAGTTTCATTTGTGAACAATATTCAGTAATGTCTCTCTTCATTCTGGATTTCTAGTTCCAGAAACAATGGACGCAATGTCTTGAGTCTCACAATAGTTACCAATATTACAGATTGTAGATCGTGATTTGGGACTACCCAGGGAATCAGATATGCTTTACCTTTGTCTGTTTTTTTTTTATTTGAAATTTCTCTTTCGTGTGAGGAAGTTTGTTTAAGGTAGATAATATTTTTAAACATTTCATTCTAGTCTCCCTTATTCGTATCTCCTGATTCTTGAGGGAAAACAAGTCTTTCACAACTGGCAATGACTCTTATAGCCAGACTTAAGAAAAGTTAGTGTTATTGGTATAAAATATTCCTTTTCACATAAACTTAAAAATCCTCAATTCTTTCATCAGAGTAGAAGCTATCTAGATTTCAGTACATGGCCAGTTTTATCTTTTTCTTTGTTTATTTTTCTAGGTTTCTTATTTCACTGCTTTGATCATCTTGCCTTTTCAAAGAGTTGGTGACTCTGGCATTGTCAAAATTGATTTTTCTCCCAGAAGCCAACTGTACCTTTTTCACTGCCTGAACCAAAAGTTATCAAACCAGGGAGCCTAAACCTAGGCTCCTATAACTGTTTTTAGCACTTAAGTAGGAGTGGCCTGATTTTTGGAGGTGTTGTGCAGCTTTAGTTCCCATTGACTTCAGGATGATACGCAGTGCTCAGCACCTGTAAAAATCAGGTCAGTTCCATTTAGGTGCCTAAAATAGAGCTTGGCAGCGTAACTTTAGGACTGAACATTTTGGCCAATGATTTTCAGGGGATCAAAATGAAAATTAAAGTATCTGATTAGTGCAGTTTGGGGTCCTTTCAAAACTACACCCAACCTCATTTTATTCATACTTTCACTCCAGCTACACCTGATTCTAAAGTTTTGACAATCCTTAAACAAATAGTCCAGACCATAGAGCAGCAGTAATTACACATTTATTCAGTTCCTAAAGTTACATACACCTTTAATAAGTTTTTCAACCTTGTCACGTGAAGTTATCAGTGGTGCAGGAAGGGGCATGACTGACTGAGTGGAAGAACTTTGCAAAGTAGCAGGACTAGCAAAATAATGATTTCTTCTGCCAGCTAGTCAGTGGTGTGTGTAGTGCAGGGAATCTGAGATGGAGGAGGCCAGCTTCCATTTTCAGCCTTAGGTCGAGCGTACAGGTCAGTCATTGCACCCAGGATGTTTGTTACTGCTCTCTGGCCAAGCTGCTGACTTGCCTTAGAGTATCACTTGTACTGAGTGAATTTGCAGTTAAGTGCCAGCTGATTACAGGGTTTTTCTTAGTCATTTACTCTCTGTTTGAACTGTGCAAACTCTTTTTTGCTTAAGTACAGATTTGGATGGGCACTGTCTAGAAGCCAAAGGTTCTAGACCCCATCTACCTGACTCTTCCTGACCTGGGGATATGTTGGAACAAGTGCCAAAGAGGTGAAAGAGTCTGTATCCTGTTTCCAAGCCTGTCTGATAATATCATTATATATCTTCACATTGGTGCCTATAAGCATTGTGAATGGTGGTAGTGTAGATATTTGACTGTCCTTAAAATGGACAACAGTTCCTACAATTCATTTTACTGTGACCGCTTTCTGACAACAACAATTATTACATGACCCCAGGAGGTGGGATCAAAGCCGGTCCTGCTACTTTGCAATTCTTGTAAGAATTGTAAGAACTTGAGCCTGCCCAAGCCCTGCTTCAGTGATGGCGGGGAGGAGGCAAAGCCCATGTCCAAGAGCTTTAACCCCAGGCAGGGGACTTGAGCCCCACTACCCAGGGCTGAAGCTCTTGGGATTTTGCCATGGGGCTTGGGCTTCTGCTCAGATTAGGGATGTGAATTAACTGGTAGGGCTAGAGCAGCTCCAGCCCCGTGGTTCCCACAGGAGGCAGGGGCTGCTTCCATCAGCCAGGAGCAGCCCCTGTCTGTGGCAGGCCCAGCGGCCCTCAGCGCCTCCAGCTGCAAGCAGAGGCTGTTCTAACCAGCCGGACAGAGCAGCCCCTGTCCGTGCTGTGGGGCAGGTGAAAGAGCTGTTCCATGCCCACGCCTGTTTAATCAGTTGATCGGTTAAACATAACATTTAAGCGGTTACTTAATTAAACTGGGTTTTGCATCTCTAGCTCAGGTCCTAGCAAATCTAATACCAGCTATGGTAGCCCCATTAAAACTGCAACCCAACCTACTTTGGGGTCGCCATCCACAGGCTTAGGACCACTGATGTTTACAAATTCTGATGTTTCATTTTCAATTCTTCTTTATTGCTAGAAGTTAATTCCATCTGGCTAAATAATGTAGTAGGGCCCTTGACAACATAGTGATTGGATTCATCCTGTTCATTCTGTGGTAGCAGGTTTTCTGTAGTCAGGGTGGGGGTAGCAGATGCCTGACTGGGAAGTGGAAGTTGAAAGAACCAGAAGTGGTGGTGTAGTTCTGGTTTGGCCTGTGATGTCACATGCTAAATGCTCTGCAATCTCGAGCCGGTTCACTGTTTGGATAGGAGACATCTAAGGCAAACCCATTGTGTTGCCTAGAATGAATAGAGAGCACTTTTCCTTGTAAGTCCTCAGTGAATTAGTAGGACAGCCTGATTTTAGAGTTACTATGCTGCTGGAGTTGCCATGTTAAGGTCAGTTGTGAAATTGAAAGCCTGACTGCTCCTGTCATTAAATATCCCATAGCACCTCTCATAAAAGACAGAGCCATAAATCTAGCACTGTGACCTAGCTTCATCTTAAAAAATTATACTTTTCCCCCAACATTTTCTATACAGTTTCTGTTGGATACAGAATTCTTCTCTTCCCATCCTAAACTTTTATTTAGTGTGGCTGTGTACTTCTGTTGTGTTTCACCCTAAAGCCAGCTGAGTCTAAGCTAGAGATGTTAGAGTATAGCCATGTACACGATTAACCGATAAACCTGGACTCATTATTATTTATATTGCGTACATGCACACACATCCCTTACTGCACAGTGGCAGCAAGGTGGAGGAGGTAGGGGCCAGTGCCCGTAGGGAGCCGGATCTTGCGGAGCTGCCTTCCCCGCTCCCCTCTGTGCTGTTGCCTCTGATAGAGAGGCCGAAGCGCAGAGGACGGGGGAGGCAGGCGGGAGCCAGTACACACAATCAGCCAGCTTTCAAGCCAGCTGCTGCTGAGCCGACTGCCTTCCCCAGACCCCACACTGTTACTTCTGTATAAAGAAGCAGCAGTGTAGAAGGCAGGAGGGAGCCAGTACACGCCGGTGCCAGTGGAGCCGCCTGTCCCTCCCCTCCTGCATTGCTGCCTCTGATAGAGAGGAAGCAGCCCAGAGGGTGGGGCACACTCAGGAAGCAGCTTTCAAGCCAGTTCCTTGCATGTACTGGCTCCCATGGAGCCACCTTCCCCTGTGCTGCTGCTTCTTTATCAGAGGCAGAGGCGGGATGGGCTGGCAGGAGCAGGTGCTCACAGCGAGCTGGCTTAAAAGGCTTAAAAGCCAACTCACAGTGAGCAATGGCTCCCGTCTCCCCCTCCCCCTGTGGGTAAACATGTAACCGCTAAAAAAATCCAGTGGTTATAAGCTTACACAAATACACATTAGTTAACATCCCTAGGCTAAGCAGTGGGTGATTCTTGCGTACATATACATTCAAAACTTGAATTACTTCAGTTCAGCTTCAGGGTAATATTAAAGTCATATATTTTTAAAAACTCTCAAAAGTTCAGATACTTATCCTATGTCTGCAGTGTGCATATAATCCAAATCTATCCTGGCATATATCTCCCAATGAAGTCAAGGTCTCTTGTGCTTGCATTTCTGAGCATACAGGTTGGACCTCCCTGGTCCGAAACCCTCGGGACATGATCAGTCCCTCATGAGGGAATTGGCCGGATCAGGGATACTGCCCTTCCCTCTGGCTAGCTCTGCTACAGCCCCACTGCCACTGGGCTCCAGCCCTCCTGCTACAGGGCTTGGGCTCAGCACGCTGCCGTCAGTCCGCAGGGGCTCTCCGGGGACAGAGCTCCCCAGCTGCCGTGACCTCACTTCTGCTCCACCTGGAGCTCCCCAGGGACTAGGTTCCGCTGCTGCCGCGCCACGCTGAAGCTTCCCAGGGACAGAGCTCACCCGCTACTGTTGACCCCACTGTTGCCTCACTGAAACGGGGCTCTCTGGGGATGGGGCTTACTGGTCTGATGGTGGGGTTCCCCTCTGCTGGACTCCCTTAGTGGCTCGCAGTCCTGGATTAAAGAGGTTCAACCTGTATTGTATATTAACCTTATATTTAACTACATGCACACATTGAGTAGTCTGGATTATTATGTAACACAAATTACCAATCCTGTGAAAACTGTAACTTTTGCATTTCCTGAATTTTGGGTATTTCATAAAAAACGACCATACTGGATCAGACCAGTGGCCGAGAGTGGCCAATGCCAGATGCCTCAGAGGGAGTGAACAGAACAGGTAATCATAAAGTGATCCCTCTCCTGTCATCCATTTCCAGCCTTTGTCAAACAAAGGCTAGGGACACAATTCCTACTCATTCTGGCTAATAAGTATTGATGAACCGAATCTCCATTAATTTATCTAGTTATTTTTGAATGCTGTTAAGGTCTGGTCTTCACAACATCCTCTGACAGAATTTCAAATTTGAATCTTAAGGTAGTAAAAGATTGAAAAAGAGAGAAAAAAATGTTAAGCTCTGTTTTCATTTTACTTTGTAATTCCAGAGTTGCATAATTAAAATCTCACACAAATATTCATTTTCATAGTAAAATAGCAGCATGAAATCACAACTCCATATTATTTTTGTTATTCTGTAGTCCTGTACATATTAACATGACTGATATTTTGTAATGCACACTTACAAAATGGAATATTTAGTTGCTATTTATTTGGTGTTTCTTTTCTCCCAAGTTGGGCTTGAGACTAGTCCTTAATGAGGCTAGACAATGTGGAAAGTTACATACTGTTGAAGTTTGGCTGTTTTTGAGTTATACAGACACCGAAACCATTATTTTGTTTACTTGCTTGGTTTTTTACACTGGGAAAAAATGTTATTTCACTCTTGTGTAATTTCAAAAATGGGTGGTTAGAGTCTGCTCAAGATTTAAAAATAAAATATTTGGGATTAGACTAGTTTCAGGCTTTAGCCTGAAAGGAGGTATTTTCAATAAGTTATGGGCTTGCAGTGGAAGGCCTTTTGCAATGGTTACCTATCAAGTTTTCTGTACTACTCTAGCTCATCATTATTGTTCTGATGTCATGGCTGGGAGATGGGCAGGAACGTAAGTAAGTTGCCCTTGGGCCTTTCCTTTCCTCACCTCTGCTCCAAAAGCAGGATGCTTCCCCCTGCTCTAGATATGGCAGTGGCATAGTTTCACTTTTGTGTGTGTGTGTATGTTGGTTGTGGAATGAGAAAGATGTTGTCTGAGTGCTGGATGTATAAGACAGTGTTGGCTCTGTATGTGAGTCTGAGTGCTGGGTCTTATTGTATGTACATGTGCATGGGGATTTGAGCCCTAAATATTCTATGGAGTGAGTGAGCGTGTATATGAAAATGCAAGCCCTGTGTGTAGGTACATGAAAGCTCTGGGTTGTATCTGTTGGGAGCGAAGGACCGTTGGGTGCTTTTATGTTTTAAGAATACTGTGGTGTGTGAGCGTAGGGTGCTGTGTGAAAGAAGCTGGGAATTGTATCTCTGTGTGAAAGTGCTGGATACATGCATGTCTGGATCTGTGTGTGTACACCGTGTCATCCTGGAGTATCTATATTTAGAAAGGATATCTGCTGGTTACACTCATTCAGATGGGTGTCTCCCTGCCTCAGCCAATCCAGTCAGTGTGGGTGATACACTTGGTAGGAGGTGCCTGCCATCTGATGGGGTTTTCCTGAGCAGGGTGTGTTCATGTTAGTTTGTTATCTCTCTCTCTCTGTCTTGCTGTGTATGTGTGATTAATCTGTTACCTGAAGATTGAATTCCCCTTTTTATCACCAAAACAGATATAGGGAGGGCTCAGAGGGACCATCACTGGCAGGGATGAGAGGAGAATTCAATTCTTGGTGTAGTCATTTAATGCCAGTTGTGATGGTGGTTTTTATGATGACCTGACCCCCTAGAACTCAGATGGTACCTGCCCATTTCACACAGGTTACCAAACATATTGGTTTATTGTAAAAATGTGGCCTCTTGAATTGAATGCTTGGGTTTAATTACTTCTCACATTAAGCAGGTGTCTTTTATTTTAGAGAGAAGAAATATGATCATGTGACTAAGGCAAGAATCAGAATAAAGAAACCCCAGTTCTGTTCTCTGTTCTGCTACAGACTTACCTTAGGCAAGTCACTTCTCCACTGTGTGTGTCTCAATTCTCTCAGTTGGGGATAATAATACTTGACTACATTTAATGAGGCTTAATTCAGCAAAATGCTTTGAAATCCGTAGGAAAAAAGGGCTAAAGAAAAGCAAAATCTAATTCTAGTGATTCTGTTTTCAGTCTAGTCTCAGTTCTTTCATGCTGTGATTGACAAAATGATGTGTGTATATAGCACTACGGGCAGGCACGTGGAGGATTTTTTATGATCCTAAGGAGTTTACATTCTGGGTTGGATACAATATGATATGATGCAGGGAGAGATTACTTCTGACGGGGGGGGGGGAAATTATTTTCATCACTCCCAATAAATACATTGCCAGTGCTGACCCTTACAGGTGATTTTATTTAGTTGTGACTTGGCTACAATCTTGACCTTATTAGGCTGCAGCTGGAGATAATGAGAGGGATGGTCCCCCTGTTTACCATACCCATCTTGACTTACTGAGATGATGCTAATGTTGTGTGACAGGGATACAGAAGTGGAATGGCTCCACGCCTCAGGATAGATCCCTCTCTTCTCCTACTTATCTTACCTGCGTCTCACTGGGATACTCAGAGCGGGACTGTGTCCCTGAGATTGCTATTCCAGGACAGACCTTATAAGCAAGATAGTCCTCCCAGGGATGCAGTCCCAGGTCTGTGGTAACACAACTATACCTGGCTGTAACCAGTGAGCAAGTTATTCTTCACAAAAGCATGCTGATGTGGGGGCGTTCATCTTTCCCTTCCATTAGCAAGGGACATTTTGTTTGTGTCTCAGGAGTCCTGTTTGTTCCTATCTCCTCAACAGATACTCCTTCTTTTGGAATCATGGCTTCTGACCTGGAAAGCAGTCTCACTTCCATAGACTGGCTCCCCCAGCTCACCCTGCGTGCTACTATTGAGAAACTAGGGGGGTCCTCGCAGGCGGGGCCCCCAGGGGCTGCCCGGAAGTGCCCCCCAGGTTCCCCCACTGACCCCAATGCCACCCTGAGTAAGGATGAGGCTGCAGTGCACCAGGATGGAAAACCACGCTACAGCTATGCTACTCTGATTACCTATGCCATCAATTCTTCACCTGCCAAGAAGATGACACTCAGCGAGATCTACCGTTGGATCTGCGACAACTTCCCTTATTATAAAAACGCTGGCATCGGGTGGAAGGTGAGGAAGGCTGTGGTTGGAGCAGACTCTCCAACCTCTTAAGAGAGCATGATTTCTTTCTTTGATACAGAACGTCCCTGCTATGCCAAAGAAAAGAGTTAGGTGTAAAGGCAATGTCGGGTTACTAGCTGGAGGAAGTGCTGGACCAGATGACTCCTAATTTCCCCGGAATTGATTGATTTATACATGTGAAGGACCACCTCCCTATTTAGAAGAGCCCACAAAAGTACTCTCTGCCAATCTCTTCCTAGCCCAGATAGCATCCTTACTGTAACTTTTGTAGGCATACCCAGAAGGCCTTGGTCTCCAGAACTGTCCATCCTTCTCCTTCCCTTAGCCTCTGTCCTGGTCCATCCAGCGTGTGTACACAGGTGGATTTCGCTTTGAGTGACCTCTGTCCCTCTACTATTTTTTCCCAGTCCTGGGGATACATAGAAGTCTTCTGTTTCCCCTGCAGCCTGTATTCTTCCAATGTAGCAATTATTTACCTTTATCCGTCCCTCTGCAGAACTCCATTCGCCACAACCTGTCTCTGAATAAATGTTTTCGGAAGGTACCTCGACCGAGGGACGATCCTGGGAAGGTAAGTAAATAACCTGTTCCTGGATACATGACTTAAATTGTGGGGAATAAGTCAGTGTCACCTTGTCTACCCATGTGGCAGAAATTCTTAAATATGTAGCATATCTGTTAAAGTAATGAGATACACTGCGGTGTTTGATGACTCCAGAACCATTCACTTAAAGGATCTGCAAAGCAATGAAAGAGGGTTTAGCCCACTTTTTTCCTCCTGCCTTGTAACCTTTACTTAGATTGAAAGATTTTTTCAGAGATTTTTTTTTTTTTTTTTTTTTTTTAATATTAGAAATGCAGATCTTTTATTAACTTGTTCTGCCTGAAAGATGTCACGGAGACCAGAAAACTGGTAGGATTATTAGCAGACACCAAAGAAATAATATCCATGCAACTGAGAGCAGAACTGATATTTGTTTAAATCTGATTTGTAACTTTGGATTTTAAAAACAATTGTTACCACCCACTAAACTCAAATGCCCAAAAACAGTTGTAAGAAAAACTCACTCAGCTTAATCTTCAACACCTCTGCACCTTCGTTAGGGGTTGAAGAGTTAAGTGCCCATGCTGCATCTCTGAATACCCCAATTTTGGATATTATTAATGTAAATATGTAGGCAGGAGGCCTGTGAGTCTCTTTTCTATATCATAATGCCTAGCTGGCATTGGTGCATGTGCTGTAGCATGCATGTTGATGGCCCTGATCATTAATGTATCAGTCGATGTGCACTGTGGGCTTCAGTAACATCCTGCAGCAGAGAGTTCCTCTCGATGTTGTGTTTTCTTTCCAGGGTTCTTATTGGACAATAGATACCTGTCCAGATATCTCCCGCAAGAGGCGGCACCCTCCAGACGATGATGTGAGTGTGATTCTTGTCCAGGGCCAGATGGGGGTAGGGAGAGGGTTGAACTCCCCTCTTACTCCAGAAGCATTCCAAGGCCAGGTTGGGGACCCATCAAGGAAACAGGGTGTGTCTGTGGGGAGGTGAAGCCCAGGGCAAGATGAACATGAAATCTGAATTTTACCTCTTGTCCCCACCGTGTGACTTCCATTGCCATCACCCCCTAGTATCTTCCAGTCCTTTTGAATGTTCTTCCACTACAGCCAGTACCTTGCTTTCCTAGGGCTCATCCAATGGGGGAGCTGGCTTCTCATCTGCAGCTTCCCTTTTTGAGGTTTCTGATTTCCTCCCCTCTTTTCTCCCTCTGCCCACAGTTATCACAGGACTCCCCAGAACAAGAGGCAAGTAAGAGCCCACGAGGGGCTGTCCCAGTCAGCACAGAATCCTCTCTCCCCCCAGAGGCCACCCCTCAGCTATCGCTGCAGAGCACCACACCCATTGCCAATTACAGTCAGGTGAGTGGCAGCGGAGGAAAAGGAAATGGGCGAAGTGAGAGACTGGCTAAGGGAGATGAGTGACTCTGTGATGGGGAGGGCTATAGGGAAGAGTGGCTGAAGAGGGGAGGTCAGTGGCCAGAAGGGACGTGGGGAGGAAGTGGAACAGGGGAAAGGGGTGGATGGAGGAGGGATAAAGCTGTTAGGGATGTGACGTGGCTGAAGGGTGGGCTGGAGCCAGTCTGTGTGGACTGGGGAGAGGACAAAGGAAATCCCCCATTCTGGTAGAGGAGTTGGGAGGATTTTGAGGGGGAAACAGACAAGTGATATGAGATTGTTGGTTGTGTTTTTTTTCTGGGAATAACCCCCCACCTTCTCCTCAAATTCCTGACCTTTCAAAGCAACAATGTACAGAGGTGTTTTTTCATGCTATTGTCTGGTCTTCAGCAGGGCACTGGGCCCGTGGATGTGGCAGCTACTGTGGCGGGGGGACAGGGCCGGGAAGGGGCAGATGTGCCACCCCCACTCTACAGCACTAACCACGACTTCAAGTTCTCCTACTCTGAGATCAACTTTCAGGATCTGAGCTGGTCTTTTCGAAACCTCTACAAATCCATGCTGGAGAAATCATCCTCTTCCCAGCACGGTAAGTTCCAAGCCGAGGCACATGGTGCAGGGTATGTGTGCTGTTGTGGTATTCCCTAGTGATGCCCCAACCCACATCTCTCAGGCCCTTCCTCTTTCTAGCAGCACGTGAAAAGAGGGTTCCCCTGCTTTCCAATGCTCTAGCTTCTCCCTGCTCACATGCAGTGTGTAGTCCAGAAATTCTCCTTTCTCGGCATGTCAGCCCTTTGCTGCCTTTCTGTAGAACCAACCATGATTTTTTAAAATAGCTGATGTTGAGCCAGAAGGAATAAGGGCTAGAGGGATCAATTGTGAAAAAATGCTTGAAAAGTGAAATATGGGGAGTCTGAGACCATAGATTATCATCCAGAGATGCTTGGCATAAACTCGAAATAGTGGAATGGAATGAAGCTATGGAAAGGTCTCTCCAAAGTGAGTGGTGGAAGTTCCCATCACTCGGGTCACTTAAAAGTAGGACTGGCCAAAGCCCTAGGAAATAACTGTAGAGGAGGGAGAGGGTGGAGGGGACAAGATATAATCAACCAGCTAATCCATTCTCCTCTCGGATTTCTGTGCATTAGATGATTCAGAGAGCAGCCACCAGAGGGCAGTGTCACGTTTGTGACAAGAACAGGGGACACAAAACCTAGAACAATTTCTGCTTGCTGGGCCTGTATTTAAAGAGAGACAGTTTGTCTGGCTTGGGGAGGGCAATATTACATCGGGAGCTACCATATTTCAGTAATCACTCAATTTTCAGCAGGTCAGTCTTTCCACCCTGCCGGGTCAAACAAGCAGGACTCCTCTGTGATACCAGTAATTATAATGTATTTTATGAATTACCATAACACCCTAGTCATGACGGGAGCCCCATGGTGCTAGGTGCTATACGCAAAGTCCAGCCTGTTAATGTGTTGGAAGCCCAGATCTCAGAAGCTAAGCAGTGTCAGATTTTGTCAGTACTTGGCCACCATAGAAAAACCCATGATGCTGCATGGCTTTGTGCTGGTGACTCAGCTAGCATGCTTTGCCCTCCAAGTCAGTACTGAGCTCAGCTAGGGGGTGCTGCGCTCTGAGCAAGGTTCTTGTGGCTAAGATATAAAATCAAGGCCTACTTTTGATGAGTGATTAAGGTGCCCCATGACAAGGAATGAACAGCTCAGGGGTTTGCAGTGGGATACTGGCCTTTTAATTTAGATGGCTCAAATCCAGCTTGTGTCAGTATCGACTGAAAAACAACTGTTGTTCATATGAATTGTCTGCCCCATCTCAGTTTTACTCCCATCATCAAAACCAATTAACCCTTCCTTCCCTGGCAGTGTTAGCTGAGAACTAAAGGATTGAACCAACCAGCAGGTACGTCTAAACTACATGGTTCTGTCGACTGATCCATGTAGATTAGGCAGGACAGCAAAGGGAAATGAAGCGTCGATTTAAATAATCGCTGCTTCATTTATATCAAAATGGCCGCCGCAGCGTGCCGATCAGCTGATTGTCGGCACAGCGCGGCAGTCTAGACGGGGATCTGCCGACCCCAGAGCCCTTCGTCGGCAGATCCTGTAAGCCTCGATTCACGAGGCATAAAGGATCTGCTGACGAAGAGTTCTGGGGTCAGCAGATCTCAGTCTAGACTGCCGCGCTATGCCAACAATCAGCTGATTGGCACAGCGCGGTGGCCATTTTGATTTAAATGAAGCGGCGATTATTTAAATCACCACTTCATTTCCCGTCGACGGAGCCATGTAGTTTAGGCACACCCAGAGAGACTAAACTCCCTTTTCACTCGAGTTAAGGTATTTGAAATCAGTGGAACTTGCTGGATGCTCAGTCTACTGAAAATTAGACCCATTTATGATGTGGTGTGGTCAGAAAAGATCCTTTGAGATTGTTCACTGTGTGCTGATCATACTGACAGCTTCCTTCAAGTACAAACAGTAGGGCTATGTCTACACTCGCGGCTTCTTGCGCAAGTATGGCTGTTCTTACGCAAGTATTTGTAGAGCGTCCACACTGCCCACCGGCTCTTGTGCAAGGAAATTTACAGTACGGCATGGTAAGAGAGGGCTCCTTGCACAAGAGGTATGCTCTTTTTTATCAGGTGTAAGCCGTCTTGTGCAGGAGCTCTTGCGCAAGAGGGCAGTGTGGATGCTCAGCAGGGATTTCTTGCACAAGAAAGCCCTATGGTTAAAATGGCCATCAGAGCTTCCTTGCGCAAGAGAGCGTCCACACTGCCATGGGAGCTCTTGCGCAAAAGTACAGCTCACACATGGCAGTGTGGATGTTTTCTTGCACAAGTCTTCTTGCACAAGAACCCTTACTCAAGATGTTCTTGCGCAAGAAGCTGCCAGTGTAGACATAGCCTAGGAGTTAAGTGGTTGGAAGTGAAAACAGACAGATCAAGTAAGTTACTAAGTTAAAACACATAGCTGGTTCAATTCACTAAAAAAAATCTTACTGCAAGCAGATTCACAGCCTAATGAACTATTCTTGCTGTAGGCATAATCCTCAGGTCAGAGACTCTTTTACCCTGACCTGGGTCCCTAGCCCCTTGTATTCTTTCCAGGGTTTTCCAAGGGCTGATAGCTTCCCATTGCTTAAATAGTCTTTCCCCTAAGGCGGGAACCTTTTTTCTATATACACCCCCTTTCTATAGAAAACTACCAGAGTCAAAATGGAATCCCAGTACCAGGTGGTACGGTCACATGTCTTATTAGTCCAATCACCTTTGGACTTACAGGACAAACAAGGCTGTTTACAAGTCATTAAGTTGATCACTAAGTTGTTAAGGCTGGAGGGAGGGGAATCAGTAATGGCTCTCATTAGCACATTTAAAACTACAAACAGACTCATACTTCGTATTACTAACTTTACATACCAGAATGATACATGCACCAAAATATGATATACAGATCCAGCAGATTGTAACGTTAACATTGGTAGGTTACATGAGGGATTTTGATGAAAGCATTTTGAGTTATGCATATTTATATTCGTAAGCCAGTTTTCATAAAACCTGGGGGGACTGTCACACCATTATTTAGATAGCAAGCCAAGGACATAGCCCAACTTTTGCTACCTAGTTTTGAAAATCTTGACTAGGAGTGTGATCTCAGTTCTCCAGGACAGATTACTGCTGGGTACATATTTGTGCTGTCCTAACATTCCTTTTACAGCTTCATTTGAAGACAGTTTTTTTCTTTTCTTCCTGCTGTACACTGCTGTGTTGAGTGACAGTTAAACTGTTGCTGCTTTCCCCCAAAGGCAACTGCATTTCAGTGTTGTGAGAGTAACCTTCATACAGAACTCTGTAGAGCACTTTAAGATGAAAGGTGCCAGAGTAGTATTAGAAAACTAGGTTATTCATTCATAACAAGGACTTACAAGTGACCCATATAGGCAAAACCATATGTGCATGTACCTTTTTATTGTTACTTTTACAGTGTTCTAGAGGAGCCTGAGTAATTGAAATGGGTGGGGTGTTTTGCTTGTTGGCCAATCAAAATAAGACCTCACGTTCAGTTTGATGACAAGCACTTCTATGTTAGGGTGTTTGGCAGTAGTGCAGTAACCTTTGCATCTTCCTCTGACTCCAGTGTGGGGGAGAACAGAGGGCCACAGAGAAAGAAGAGGAAATACAGAGCCCTTAGCATTGGGCGAGGGGTTGGGAAAAAGTGCAAGTGGAGGAATGAAACCAGGGGGGTACACAGAGCCCCCCAGAATGGGAAATGATGTGGAAGAGTTTCAGAATTCTGAAATAGAGGGGATGGGAGAATGGCACACCGGGAGTTTTATGGAGGAAAGGAAGGAACCTTTGATGTGTGCAACACACTCAGCCTTCAGAAATAACAAAGTGTTGCAACCCTCCAGTTATTCACATTAGAGAGGCAGCAAAGTTTCTAGTCCAAGAGCTTTTGAGATACAAACTCGAAAAAACCCCAAAACCAAACCCCAAACCACACACCCATGAGAGAAAGCTTAGGGGGAAAAGGAACCAGACCTGACATGTCAACACTCACAGCCTCTAAATAACTTTTCAAACTGTTCTAACTCTGTGCAACAGTCTCCTCTAGCCCGACAGCATGTGTGTGATATTTCAGAGGGTTAGTTCAGTTTGGTAAAAGTACTTTAACCAGGACTGTGGCCATGACGTGGACTGTGAAAGGCCAATGTCTGTGTGACCCTGTGGGGGGCATTCTGCCACGTGAGTGCATCAGTAGGAAAGTGGGATGAGGTCCCACTCAGGCAGGTGCTTGAGCTGGGCAGGCACCTTACCCGCATCTCTTGACTCTTCTTACTTGCATCCTGCAGGTTTCTCTTCTCTCCTTGGCGACATGCAGCCCTCCAATCACAACTACTACATGTACCAGCAGCAGCAGGGCCCCTCAGCAGTGGGAGCTGCTCCCCCACTCCACACCTCCAGCCCAGAGGGCTGTCCACCCCAGGGGGGCAAGCAGCAGGGTGGCGATGGCTATGGTCCCCCACCTGTGATGTCGATGCACCCACCCCCAATGCAGCATGGAGGGTACCACCAGCACCAGCAGCACCACCCGCACACCCACCCACAGCAGCAGCAGCACCAACACCAGCAGCACCAGCAGCAGCAGCAGCAGCAATCACAGGCTTCAATCAACAACGCTGGCTTTGGTGAGTTGCAGGTTGGAGTTGGAGGGAGAAGAGGGGGCTGAGCTAGTGCTGGGGCTCAGGGGGATGCCCAGGACTCTAGCGGTGAGGTCCCTTGCAGCAGTGCCCCGTGCATGACAGCAGATAAGGTACAGCGGGAAGGTGGAGGATTACTCCCAGGTCTGAGTGCATTTGGAAGTTGCATTTCCCCTGTCACCTCCAGCAGAGGTGGATCTAGCCACACAAGGCACGGGGTGCGGAAATGGGAGTGGAGGGCAGTGGTAGGGTCTTTTGGCAAATCAGGGCCAGGGCCAGGTTCTGTTGACTTGGTTCACAGTGGTGGGGGCGGAGGAGTGTTACTCCCTTGTAACGGCCTTGTCTGCCTTGCTTTCCAGCATTCACCCCTGAGTGGTGCTCCAATATTGACTCCCTGAAGGAAAGCTTCAAGATGGTGAACCGGCTGAACTGGTCTAGCATTGAACACTCCCAGTTCTCAGGTCAGTGGCACATCCCACCTCTTGCTTGGCCCAGTGGGAGACCCAGGTTCAGTTCCCCGCTGTGCCACAGACTTCCTGTGTGCCCTTGAACAAGTCACTCCTTGTTGGTGGACCTCGGTTCCCATCCGTACAATGGAGATAACAGCACTGTCCTGCCTCATGGGTTGTGGTGAAGAGAAATCCAGTCAAGATCGTTAGGCCACCAGCTGTGGTGGTGATGGGGGGCCGTGAGGAGATAGATGGATGGCTTCCCAGTCCCTGCTGCTGCTTGTCCTACTCGTGTGTCAGAGAAAATACCCTGCAGATGGAAAAAGGGAGCTCCCCAGAGAGTGTGCAGCAGAGATTAGAGGCACACGTGGGATGGAGATGCCCTGAGTGTAAAGAAAGGGACTCTCTGGGGGAATACCACTGGGATTAGGCAAAGTGACATCGTGAGCCTGAGAGGATTCCCAGGGGGGTACCCACAGGACTAGGGATTAGGCAAAGGAGCAATATCCGTGCAGTGACTGGATTTCACATACACCCTCCTTGCCCTTGCAGAGCTGATGGAGAGCCTGCGCCAGGCTGACCGGAAGAACTGGACCTTGGATCAGCACCACATTGCCAACCTCTGTGACTCCCTCAATCATTTTCTCACTCAGACTGGTCAGCTCCCACACCTGGGGGGCCCTCAGCAGCCCCCCCGAATTTCTGATTCTTGTGCTCTGAATAGTGGCAAGCAGGAGCAGTCCATGAACCAAGGTACCCAGCAGGGTGGGCAGCAGAGGGATTTAGAATGCCACGCAAAGGTTGAGGGTTGTGTAGTTGTGTACATGTGCTGGACAGCTTCTCACCACACCAAGCACCATGACACTGAACAGCCCAGAGCTATACTGCTCCAGACCACCCCATCTTCATCAGTGTCTTTCATACCAACCATGCCCCACCCATTGCTTAATTTGTAATGAAAGAGGTGCCAGGGCCCCAGCAGTTCTTTTACTTTGGTCACAGATGTATCAGAGGTGCCCAGCACAAGTTAAGCACCGATCCTCCCCCAGCTCCAGAGAATTTAGTTTTGGAAAGGTGTGGTCATAACACTGCACATAGTGATGTGAAGGTCTTATCTGGTATGTATGGATATAAATAGGGATCTTAATGGGTAACCAGTTAACTCGTTAACATCCCTACTTTCAGCCATGCATACCAAATAAGACCTTGACAGGTGATGCTTACTAAGTAACTATTAACTGGTACCCAGAGAGCAACTCCCCCCCCCCCCCGTGGCCCGCCATGAGCAGAGGGCCGTTCCAGCCTCATCTGACCCCCCGTGCAGGGCCGGAAACAGGCTGGAAGCCAGCAGCCTTGCACAGGGCCAAAAGCAGCAACCCCACACGAGGCTGGAAACAGCCGGGCTGGAGCAGCCCTCCCCCCCATCCTTAACATTTAACCAATTAACTAATTAAATGGGATTGTACATCCCTAGTTGAAAGGCCAGTAACCCAGGCAGAAAGCAATTGGAAAGCACACAGGCAACAGGAGGGGGTGAGATATCATCTGTCGATGGCACATGGAGAGGTGTCAGGGAGGCTGTTCCAGATGGCAAGAGTTGTAGAGAAGAAAACTGTGGCATTGAAGATCCCATGGTAGGGAAGAGTAGGATGATGCTCTATGATAGGGTTGGGCAATAATATTTGATGGGGGGCTAGCCAAGATTGTGGTAAGTGGTCAAGGGCTGCACTTTTCTATGGCGGGTGTGTGGGGTCTGGAACAAGGGTTGGGTGCAGAAGGGGGTTCAGAGTAGGGAATTGGGGTGCAGGAGAAGGTGTGGGGTCTAAGAGGGAGTTTGGGTGAAGGAGGGAGTTGTGACCTGAGGCAGAGGCTTGAGGTGCAGGGTCCAGGAGGGAGGTGTGGGTGCAGGAGGGGATTCTGGATTGAGGGAGGGGTGTACAGAGGGTGAGGGTCTGGGAGGGAATTGTGACTTCGGGAGTGGGGTGCAGAGGGTTTGGTGACCTGGAGCAAGGGATTGGAATGTGAGAGGGTATGTGGTACCAGAGGCTGGCTCTGGCTGGAAGGCGCTTACTTGGGTGACTCCTGGCCAGCAGCCCAGTGGGGCTGCAGCCCCGGCTGTTCAAAGCATCTAACTGCTCCTTGCTTGAGGGTCCCAGTAGGGTGGGCTGTGGGCAGATTGAAAGGCTTGGTGGGCTGAATCCGGCCCACGGGTTGTATCATGCCCGCCGCTGTTCTGGGAGGAGCTGACAAGGGTGGGACGGAGAAGTCATCGTCTTGCTGCAGCCTGATTTTGACAGAATTTGGAGATGTCTAGGGAGAGGGCAGTGAGCCAAAACGACCCTTTTAATGCAGTCAAATAACAATATAGTTTTGGCTTTGTGGCCGAGCTATATCACGTTGTCAAGAGGTGTCCATTGAACGCTTTCTGATTCTGCCTGGAACGCGAGTCAGTCTGTGCTCTGGCTGAGCTGTGATGTCCCATCAGTGACAGGCGCGTTGGGTATGTGGATCACTGATGGGGCTTTTCCATTTCCTTTGGCAGTGAATTCCTATGGTCAGCCACAGCCTCCCCATCTTTTCTCCGGGCCATCTCCTATGTACCAGATTTCCACCCAGGACTCTCCAGGATACAATCGCCCAGGTAAGGGGTGAAATAAAATTCCCACCCCGCCCCCTAGCAGGGTTTTCCCCTTCTGCTCTCATGGCTGTGGCATAGGGCTGAGGGAGCCGAGCCTGCAGGAGGTGTGTGAGGCACTGGTGAGAGCAATCGCCGTTGCTTGACTTCTCTCACCTCCCCATCTCGTTGCCCACTCTCACCACTTTCCCATAGCTGGATGCTGCCCGGGCTTACCAGGCTCCGTAGGCCGTAGCTGAATGCTGCCTGGAGACTGTTCAGGACAGTTCAGGGAAGCTCTCACTGCTGCAATTACCCTTAGGCCCCCTGCTCCCAATCTGGACACTGATAGGGCATTGTCTTGGGCTGGAAACACGTGCTACCTAAGGGGGAATCAGGGTCTTGGCAGGCCATTGCTGTGTGGAAGCTCATGCTACCTGAGTCCTTCCCCTTTTATTTATCCCAGGAGCCCACTGGGACAGAGCCTGACTTCTCCTCTGACCATCTCTTTCCCCTTCTCTCTCTTTTCCTCCTCCATTCAGCTCATCATCTGGTCCCCCGGCCTCCGGTCCCTCCTCCAGGCGCCAATGAGGAAATCCCCGACGATTTCGACTGGGACTTGATCACCTAGCTCGTTACAGACTCGAGAGCCTGTCCCTTGTGAGGGACCTGGGAGGGAAGGGGGGCATGTGGTGAGAGGTCGCAGGTCCAGCTGCCTTGGCCTCCCTGCCTTGCCTGTATATAGATATATAGTCTCTCTCTGCGCCAGAGAAACCACCGCAAGATGCTGCCGAAGATAATCCTTCCTTGCGTCCTCTTTTACCTTCTTTTTTCTTTTGTTCATTATTATTATCATCATCAGTAATCGAGCACGGCCCTCCCCCACTGGCCTCGGACACATCTGATTGGCTCCCCCACATTGTGTGGTGCCCAGCGTGGGGCGGAAGGTGGAGAGATGGCTCCCCAGTGCCATGAAAAGACCTCGGAAGGCCGAAACCTCCAGAGCATCTTTCTCTGCCTCCCTCATTTTGCGTTTAACAATCCCTCTTTGTCCGTGAATCTGTTGTATTGGCTACTGGAGTGAGAGAGCTTAGTGGACTTTGGGAGCCTGTAATTATGTTGTTTCGTAAATGTTGTAAAGGTCAGGGGTTCAAAGGGACATTGGAGGGGTGATTTTAGCTCTGTGAACATTCTCACACCAGCAGGGGACAGCAAGAAAAGGAGAGAAAATCCTGAATATGAAAAAAGCAGAATCTCTGTGGGGGATGAGATACGGCTGGGATTTGGGCTGAACTGGGAGAGGGAGACCGAGTCCAGCAAAAGGAAAATATGTACCGGTAGACCATTTAGGACTCAGAGCACACTGCCATTTGTAGGCATCTAGAGAGAATCCTGACCTGTTTTCTGTGCTAACTTTTCTAGTCTCTGGGAATGTGATGCCCACCTATCAAGTCAGGGAAGCTCCTCAGGCGTATTTTGCCCTAGCATTGCGGGAGATCGGGCACAACACATCAAATAGAATTCCCTGGGGCTTTTAGATTTCACCCTTTTTTCTTCCGTCACCTTCTCTAAAAATATGCAGTGAGGCTTTTATTAGCATATCCAGAGAAGACACATGCCAGTTCAGAAGCACTCCCCTATCTTCTCAGTTCTTGTTCAGATTGTTATTCTGCCCCCCCCCCCCCTAATTTCTTTGGAGACTGTCCTTGCCTATGGTGTAAGGATGGAGTCTTGACTGCATAGATGTAAATACCCAGTCAGTGGTTCCTTTTTGGGGGACGAGCCAAGGATGGAAAGAAGCAGCCACTTCTCTGATTTAAGGACTTCCAGAGTAGAGAGTGCCCCTCACCACCTAACGTGAAGAGTTGTGAGGCTTCACAGTTATGTTTCAGAGGCACAGATAACAAGACAGGCAGTGTGGAGCAGATACTTAAATTACACAGCCAAAGGGAGGAATGGCTTGGATGGATCAGACCCTTCACAGGTCAGCTGGAGAGAGAAGGCAGAAGTAGCACATCCCAAAATCCAGACTGAGTTAGCACTTGCAAAGCAGGAAGGGGACGAGGTGTTGAGGCAGGAGTGAGTTCTGAGCTGTCCTCCCCCTAGCTGTGTCCCATGGCCCCCTGTTTCTAGTGTGGCTTTGTTCTGTCAAATCTCTTGTTTCCTCTTTATATTTTGTAACCCCATAGCCCCTGTTTATTGGTGAGGGGAACCAAGTTGGAAGCAAACCATCATGGGGACTCAACATGCCAAGGACGGGGGAGATAATTTAGCATCGCTTTTTAATTTGCTGTTGAGATAAACCAATTGGATCTTTGTTGGGAAGATGGACAGTCTCGTTGGATTTGAGGCGGGTGGGGGGGTACAATTTTTTGTTATTTTTTTTTTTAAAGTAGGGAGTCATCATTGAGCATTCCCAACAGGAGTGGAGAATCCCAGAGCCAACTTCAGCATGGAATTAGCCAGCAGTTCTCTCTGCTGCCCCAGGATGGGAATGATAAGACCAGGAAGCCATGTACGGGTGGTTTTCTGTGGCACACAGCAGCAAAGATGACCTCCCTCCAGGTGCCACTCAGTACTTTGCAGGGGATGTTCCCAGGAGTCGGGCCCATGCAAGTTGTTCAGAAGGCCACTTGGCCTTTCAGCGAACCCTGGAAACAAACCAAGATGGCTCCTTTGCATAGTCAAGTGCTCCTCACTTGCATATTCATTTGCCTTGTTTGCATATTCAGTTGCGCCTCATTTGCATATGTAAATATATGCTGGTCAGTGTGCAAATTAGCCATGCCCCACTCCTGAAATAACGTGCATCATTTGTGGGCAGGATAGCATCAAAATGGACATGTGGAATCAAAAGGCTTCATGCTGGAACTGCAGTGCAAGCTGGTGACAGTCTGTCAGGAGTGAAGGAATGCAGTCGGCAAGAGATCAGCCTGCAAGTGAGAGGAGTCCCTTGCACTTTGATGTGGCCCATGATGCTTTGTGTCAAGGGGAGAGAAAAGGGGGTGTGGCCTCACGAGTTTATTTTTGTGCATGCTTTCTTAATAAAAACAAAAAGTGAATGTTTAAGGTTTAACCCTTGCAGTGCTGGTGTTGAATTATTTTTCAGTGGCAGCTGGTGAGGTGAAACAAGATATGTCAACTTCATTAATAATGAGTGGTCCTATTTTTAAAGTCACAGGCTAACATGGCTACCCCTCTGAGATTTGTCAACTTTATTGTAAGGGTTTAGCACCTTCCTGCATAGTCTGGTGGGAGAGAGGAAGAACTATTGTATCTGCCTTTACAAAAGTCAGATATGAAATCAAGACCCTTTTCAAGGAAGGTAGTCTTAGCAACTAGTTGAAGAGCTGCACTCTTGAGCCTTTACACTTCATGTAGACCAGTCAGTCTGCATTATGCACAGCAGAAAGGCAGTATGAAAGTACCCCAAATGTCATGGGAAATGTTTACATTTTTAATTATCTGCCTGTTGCTGACGTGCATAACTTTATGTAACCCACACACCTAGTGTGGTTACTGAGTACTGCAAGTGGCACCTAGACCACTGCAACAGTTAAGATCAAGAGACCTCTACAGCATGGGCTGGGAGTCAGCTGGCTTTTAGCTCAGAGGGTAGGGGCTCCTAGAGTAAGGTCCCAGGTTCAAATCTGCCTTGGTGGTGGCTACATTTGTATTTATTAACACTGAATTTCAGCTGCCATTTGGGTTGCCCTGTCTCCCACTTTTATGAGATTCTTTGCAGTCAACTTTATAGTGAACTCCCTTGAATGATTTTTGTATCACCTGCAGACTTTGCCATGTCACTGTTTACTCTTTTTTCCGGATCATTTATGAATATGTTGAACAGCACTGGTCTCCCCAGCAGTGTTCCCTAGTCTTTTCCATCTCTGTGCCAAATAAATTTTTATGTGCACAGAGTCATGTGCTGATATGCACCACCAGTGGAAACAGAACCTAGCTGTGGGTGCTTTTGTTAATCAGCTAGATGGGTATCTGAATCTCTTCTGAGTGGCCACATAAGCGCACAGCTTATAGGAAACATTGCCCCCCCAGTATATCTACACTGAAAGTTGACCATTTATTCCTACACTGTTTCCTTTCTTTACATTCATAAGAGGACCTTCCCTCTTATCTCATGACTACTTACTTTGCTTAAGAGATTTTGGTGTGGGACTTTATCAGAGAATTTCTGAAAGTCCAAATGCACTAGAGCCACTGGATCATCCTTGTCCATATGCTTGATGACGCCCTCCAAGAATTCTAGTAGATTGGTGAGCCATATTCCCTCTAACATTTTCCATCCTTGAGCGGGTTAAAATTTCTTATGTGCAACACCACTATGGAGGTAGTGTGTGGATAATGCACCCACCAGTACAAACAAAAACCCTATATATATATAAGTTCATAGGTGTGGAATATATTAAAATAAGGAATAATTAACAAGGAGCAATGTTTATGATGTTTATTTAATATGAAGTCGAATAAAAGGAAAATTAACACTGCCCTCGGATTACATGTATTATCATCCTTTCTAACAACTCAAGCTAGTAAATACACCAAAATGCATATTATCCACACATAGCTCAGCTTTAAGATGCTAAACAAATCTTTGAGTCAACCAGAAATAGTCATGCTCTCCTTGCAAATATTAATTCAATATTTAATAGCACTACAAAGGAGGGTAAAAGACATTCTCTTTGGCTTATGCAATTTATCTGGGGAATGTTTAGGATCCATATTATACAAATACAAGTGAAACAGACCTGTAAAAACAAGTTTTCCTGGTTTGAAACTTTCACCTTGGCTGTGTCTACACTGGGCCACTTATTCCGGAAAATCAGCCACTTTTCTGGAATAAGCTGCGAGCTGTCTACACTGGCCCTTGAATTTCCGGAAAAGCAACGATGCTCTACTGTACAAAATCAGCCGCTATTCCGGAAAACCTATTCTGCTCCCGCTCGGGCATAAGTCCTTATTCCGGAACACTGTTCTGGAAAAGGGCCAGTGTAGACAGCCCAGTAGTCTTTTCTGGAAAAAAGCCCCGATCGCGAAAATGGCAATCGGGGCTCTTTTCCGGAAAAGCGCGTCTACGTTGGCCACAGACGCTTTTCCGGAAAAAGGGCTTTTCCGGAAAAGCAGCCTGCCAATGTAGATGCTCCTTTTCCAGAAAAACTGAAAACAGAATAGTATTCCGTTTTAAGCAGTTCCGGAAATTCATGCCAGTGTAGACACAGTCCTTGTGTGTGTCACCAGCTCAAAGAGTAGAAGCCCCAGAGCAAACTAACACATGGCTTCAGGGTTTGTAGACAGATCCATGTTTCAAAGAGCTTGCAAATAAGGTTTCATCCTACAAAACAGCTAGCATCACACCTAATACTTGCTCCTTCTGACTCATGAGAGCCAGAACTCTACCAGATAGCAAAGTTCTGTCTTTAATACAGTACAGTTTACCATGTATTAATTAGTAACACAGGAGTTTAACAAAATCACTGAGATCAGTTTTATATATTTACATCACTCCAAAAAAATTCTGTTTAAAGAAACTTTTTCTTTCTTTAACACCTATGTAAACTTTGTTTGAAATGCAAGTGTGCGCGCACACACAGACAGACCAAGTCTCCTTCCCACCCAGGTCCTTTCCAACAGAACTCCAAGAAGTCCCCTCTCCCTTAACTCCCCTAAGATAAAGTCTACAGAACAAATTTACCAGGGGCTCCAGCTTGCACTGTTCCAAAGGCAACACATAGCTTCCCAATCACCCTCCTCTTTTTTCCAAAATCTTGTCCTACTATGCGTGTGTTTCATCTCTCACAATGTCTCCTCACAAGGTTCTTTCCCTTCCCCCCAAAATCCTTACCAAATGTCGATTCAACCAAAAAAACATTTTCCCATCCCATTTGCAGCCTCTGCACATGTAAACTGTGCATGTCCTGTTTCCTGCAGGGAAGTTTTTCAAGCATGGAACTTACCAGAATTATTAAAAAAAAAGAGGGGCCCTAAAGTGATCAGACATGGCTGAAACTGGGCGTGGGGGAGGTGTTTCCCATTTTCAGTGACAGTGCAGGGAGACATTTGGCATTGCTGTCACTGGAGGAGATAATTATCTGATTGCAGACAGGGTGAAAGTAGGAAAGCACAGTGGAAGGAGAAGATAGAGGGGCTGTCTTGTTACTACGGGGGGGAGGACTGCAAACTGGATAAAATGAGTGAAGTAGCAGGCATAGAAATCAACAGGCAACTGAGTGGGCAGCAGGGGAGTGTAACACAGGGAAAAATGGGATCCCTGCCCAGACAATTCCCCAACTGGAAGGCTAGGTGCAAAAGCAGGAAGGTGGTGAGGGCGGAGGAGAGAGGAAGCGGGAGCTCTGAACCTCTCAATGGAGCTCAGAAAACAGCTGCACAGCCATGCAGCTTACAGGGAACCTTGGTGGTGAGGCATTATTTCTCTTTCCAAAAGCTATGTTTGCTCTTCCCCAGCAGCACATTCATTTGTATGTTTGACAATTAGTTTGAACCACTTTGCCTGAAAGTGAGGCTTGCTGGCCTGCAATTTCCATGTTCAACTCTTACACCCTTTCTAAATATTGTCATTACATTAACTGTCCACCAGTTCTGTGAGCTTATCCAAATCTGCCTTTTGGAAGTCCATTGCTTCGCACCTTCCTTTCCTTAGAATCATTCAATTTCTCATATCATGATCACTTGCACCCAATTTGCCTTCTACTTTCAAATTTGCAACAACTTCCTCCTGATAGTATCTAGGCTAAAATAGCTGCCCTGCTTGTTACTTGATCCACCTTCTGAAACAAAAAGATGTCCCAATATATTCCAAGATTTTATGAGAATTCTGAGGTTCGCAGCTTTACCAACAAATATGTGGGTAGTTAAAAATCCCTCATTGCTACCAGTCACTCATGTTTTGGATATTTCTGTTAGTGGTTCCAGAAATGCCTCAGCCACCCCCTTCCTACTTTGTGGTATACAGTATACCTCCTATCATTGGGTATGTCTAGACTGCATCCCTCTGTCGGCAGAGGGATGCAGATTAGGCAGGTCGACATTGCAAATGAGGCAGGGATTTAAATATCCTGGGCTTAATTTGCATAAAAATGGCTGTCGCGTTTTGCTGACTCAGTACTTTGTCTGCAAAAAGTGGCAGTCTAGAGGGGGATCTGTCAAGAAAGAAAGCCTTTTCTAACAGATCCTGTAAACCTCCTTGCAGGAGGCATAAGGGATCCCTGCTTCGTTTGCAATGTCGACCTGCCTAATCTGCTGACAGAGGGATGCAGTCTAGACATACCCATGACGTCACCATTGTTTTGTGCCCTATTTATCTTCACTCAGAGATGTGGGAGACCTGGTGCGTGTAGACAGTGCGGCCTTTCTTTAAAACTTTTCCATGTGCACCTTTTACTTTGCATGTCTAGCTGAATTCCAGATCTGGAAGACTCTGAGCGTTGGTGTATCTGATCAGAACTCTGACTTTAGCCCATCTCTAACTTTCTGGCCCTGAAGGGAACAGCAGGTTGTGTGTGTGCATGGCCGGATTATGGGCGGGGCTAGCCTATGGGGGGGCGCCTGATGGCAGCTGTAAGGGGCGCCGCACTCCCGGATGGGGCTGGCTCGTGCGTGCACTCAGGGCTGGGGCCGCGCAGCACCCCTTATAGCTGCCATCAGGCACTCAGGGCTGGGGATGCGCAACACCCCTTATAGCTGCCATCATGCGCCGCACGCTGGGGGCCGTGTGGTGCCCCTTATAGCTGCAATTAGGCGCCGTGCGCCCGATTGCAGCTGTAAAGCGTGCAGAGCGCCAGAAGGCGGGGCTGCGCATGCGCTGTGTGCCTGAGAGCGGAGCCGCATGTGTCGTGCGCCCGCTGCCCGGGGCACAGGAATGGCTCAAGCCGGCCCTGTGTGTGTGTGTGTGCATGAGTATTTCTAGCACTGTCTGTATTTGTGTGACCACTTTCCTCGATATCTCTCAGTCTTTTCTCATTTCTAATTAACAAGCACACAGTTGGAATTCTGGCAAACTGCTTTCCATGCTCTCTTACTTCTGGAATTGTACAGAAGGGGTGACTCAGCTCCAGGGTTACCCCCTGGGTGACACTCTCGGATTGCTTGCATGTCCAGCAGTTTTAGATGCAGTAGTGACAGCTCCATGATTGGCGAGATCAACCTTAATTTCCTCATCAGTATAACTCAGGCCATAATATCAAGCGTAAAGCCAGAAAGGAGGGTCGTATTTCTAATGAACCCATGTCCCCAGCATGAGGGTTGTTTTTCAGAAAATTGCCCCTTCTACCTTGGTTACTGATTTGGTGCAGTAATGTACTAGCTGAGATAAAGAAACTCCTTGAGCTGCCATGACAAATAATAGAAATGGTCATTTGGAGACAGAAATAGTAGGGAGGAGGGCCATGGTTAACTGAAATGGAAAGACTCTAGGAATACTGTCATGCAAGGCAGTTTCCAGTGCTGATGAGCAGGTTAGGGGTGTCTGCTACAATGCATTGTTGTGAGGAAAACTAAAATTCCCTGAGTCCACTCATGCAACTCCTGCTGGGCACTGCTGTGAAAAAGATTCAGTGTCCCAGGTGAACCCAGAGTTAAGAGAAAGGAAAGGTTTGACAGCAAATTCCAAGGAGAAATGCCAAATAACTTCTCCTTGTAATTTAGGTGATATCGATGATGTGATACATGCTTAAGAAATGTAGTACATATATACTCTACGTTACAACCATATTTTTATTTAGTACCGTCAAGGAGTAATTACCTAATTCCACCACACATCTTCTCACAACTGGGTTTCTCTCTCTTAAGTATGGAGCTCTCTTCCTCCCTTATGTGTCTCATCAGAAGATTCCTTTCTGGCATGTCCATGCCCCTCTTTTCAGGAGGCTATTAAATGGCAGATTGACCTGTTCTGTACTACCCCAGTCCCTGTGAGTATCCTGTACAGGTTATTGTCTAATAACATTGTTATGGCTCTGCTATCCTAAAGCAAAAAGTTACAGCCATGGAGAAGGGGGAGGTGGGACGGACAAACTTCTCCCCCTGCCTTAGCAATGCTATCTTGGAAGTCCCATTTTAGAGAATATTGCTGCTGATTTCCCTTTCTGCTGAACTCTTGGTCTTGTCCCGTGAATAGAAAGTGGAGCGTGTAACTTCCTCGCTGAAGGCATTCTCCAAGATGCCCCGCACTGATTGGCGGGCCTTCTGCCTGAAGTCCCGCCCCACAAAAACGTAGAGAAATGGGTTGATGCAGCTGTTGGTATAGGCCAGTGCTGTAGAGAGGTGGTCCCACAGTATCACGGCCTCCCTGAATTTAGTTCCTGGCATAGCTAGGAGATACAATGCCTCAACTATATGGAATGGAGCCCAACAAACAAAGAATACAGCCACCACAACCAGGATCACTCTCAGGGTCTTACCACGGGGCTTGGTAAACCGGGTTCCATGCATCTTGGTAGCAATAAGAATGTAGCAAGTTGCCATTATGCTAAAGGGAAGGAGGAAGCCAAAGACAATCCTGGGAATAGTGATGGTCAGTTTGGTGGTTGACAGACTGCTGGCGGAGAAGTTATCAGTCCAGTTCTCTAGTAAGTCAGTACCATCGTAAAGGCTGCCAGGAGGATTAGTGTACGAGAAACCACCAGGAGTTTCAGATAACTCTGAGTGGAGGACACTGGACAATTTAGATATGCCAACATTAGGTGAGCTGACAGCAGTCTCAGTTAGCTCAGAGTCAGGATGATCAGTGGATGAACTCATGTCAGCTGAGGCACTGAGAATGGCTGATACTACAGAAGATGCTGCGCTTGTGTTAATTTCACTAGAGGCCCTGGTGTGAACAGCTGTCCGGAAATCTGGATGTTCATTTGGAGGCTGATGAGTGAAAATGATGCCTTCATAAGTTCCAGCAGCCACTAATGTTGGATCTTCCCTAGGATAATCATCTGGGAGAAAGTCATAGTTCATTACTGAATTATTGCCATAATCCATATAATCTGTATCACCTTCAAAATTGTAAACACACACAGTTTTGCCAAATGCATCTTTGGAGGTCTCACGGTAGAGGAAGGCAGGACAGCACATCACAAAGGCCAGGAGCCAGATGCAAACACAAGTCACTGATGCAAGCCTCACAGTGCGGTAGTTCTGACACCACACTGGCTTCATCACTATCAGGCACCGGTCAATGCTGATGGCAGTGAGGAGGAAAACACTGGCAAACATGTTGAAGATGATGGCTGATGGGATAACCTTGCAGAGGAAGTACCCATATGGCCAGTGCTCATGGAGGATCAGGTGAATGATGGAGAACGGTAGAGACATACAGCAGAGGAAGTCAGCAATAGCAAGATGCAGGAACCATATGGTATTCACGGTCCGCTTCATTTTCAGGCCAGCCACCCAGATCACCAAGCCATTGCCCAGGAGGCCCAGGATAAATGTGAGAATGAAGATAATGAGGGAAACAATGATTTCGAGTGTATATTGTAGAGCAGCACCATCATCTGTCTTGTATGTGCTGTTACTACTCAGGAGTGGAGACATAATCTTTAGATACTGGTGGCTAAATAAATAAATAAATAAATAAATAAAAAAGATGATAATGTGGTATGTCATTCACACACCCCATTCCCAGCTATCTGTGCCCAACACCAAGATTACCCTTTATGTTTGTTAGAAGCCATCCTGGTGTGAGTTGTCAGCTGGAGATTGAATATGGGACTATAAATATGAAAGTCCAAGTCTCTCCTCCTACCTGAGCAGGAAGACCTGGCTGTACAAGTGCAAAGGCGGTAACAAAATCACACATCTCTATGTGGTCTCGTCCCTAGTGGTGGACCTAGTGCCACTGTGTAAGTCTGAGTGCACTAAGCTTGTCCTATGTCCAAAATTGCCTTTAATAACAGCACTATCTCAAGTAGAGATTACCTTTTGTTTACACTCCCGGTCATCCTAAATCCTTTCATGTCCCTCATCTCCTTTGAACTCTCTATACAATATATCATGATCTTTCATGGGTACAACCCACTTCTTCAGATGACCGGAGTATTGGAAGTCCAGATCCAAGGATAAATAAGGGGAACCAGGGGGGGAGAGAAAAAATGACTGAGTAGATAATCTTCAGAGGGATAGCCGAGTGAGTCTACAACAGGAAAAACTTAAAAAACAACAGTGTAGCATCTTAAAGACTGAGTAGTTAATAACCCTTATTTATCCTTGGATCTGGACTTCCAACACTTGGGTCATTTGAAGAAGTGGGTTGTACCCACGAAAGTTCATGATCCCATCTACATGTTTTGTTAGTCTTTAAAGCGCTACCAGAATATTTGTTGTTTTTTAAGTTTATCCTATATAGATTAACTCGCCAACCCCTCTGAAGCTTTTATACAATATATATAATTCTCCCCTTTATTGCAAAACCCAGGCTAAGTTCCTCTTTTCTTTAAAATAGAAATGGTTTCTTCTCTCTTGACTAGTTAGTTAGGTTTATGCTTTGAAAGCAATTTTTGTATTATCATGAGCCTCTGTTTTGCAATTATTTCCATGACGTTACAACTAGAATGACTGAGTCAGCAATTCCATACAAAAGGAGACATTTCCAGCAAAAGTCTTGCATAAATCTTCCTTCTTCCCCACTTCTAGACAATGCAGCTTAATCCCGAGCATCTCCCCAGCTCCTACTATTCCAAGGAAGGGGAGAGACAGAATGAAGAGCAAGAAATAGATGGATAGAACAAGAGTAGTAAAAAAAAAGCAGGATATTGAGAGAAAAGAAGTTGGAATATGGAGTCATAAAAGTATTTGGTACTTCTTATCAAGAGATATCAAAGACCTTTACATAAGTCAGAAGTTATCATTAGATATTTGGTCCTGCAGGCATGCAGAGGATTGGACTAGATGACCTCTGACCTTCCAGTTCTATGATTATCTCCAGATGAAGAAAGAGGCATGGTTTTACTCTGAAAAGCAGCAATGTAACACCTTCTCCCCCAATGCTTGGGTGTGTTCAGATTTACTCAGTCTAATAACTAAAATAGTTTTGACAGCTTCTTACTCATGTTCTCAGCACAGTGTTTCTCAACCAGTTGTATGAGTACCCTTAGGGGTACTTGAGAGAAGTCTGGGGGGGTACATCAACAGAACTGAAATTTGGAGAAAACTGAATTTTTGTTTTAAGTTGTACTGTGCTTTATTATTTATTATTTTTGTACTTTTTACACCCCAAAATTTCATTGCCTGCCCATCTACAATTAAGTTGTTTAAACAAATGTGTTGCAATGGTAGAAAAAAAAATGTGTGTCTGAAAACTGTAGGCACTGGGAGTAATTTTTTTAAAGAGGTACTTTATAAAAAAAAGGTTGAAAAACATTGCCCTAGCAGACTCAAACCAACTCGTGAGAGGGCACTTGTTTCTATTCTTTCCTGTGCATTAGCATAATAGTTTACCGTTCCAGGCAGTTAAACCTATGCAAAACCAATGAAGAGACTCAGGTCCCAGAAATATCACTGAGGGCATGACCTGCAGAGAGTGAAGTTGCTTTACAATCACTAACGGTCTAATTCAGAGTGCAACATTTTTACTATTGCTAGTGAAGCATGAAAGGGAGAGAACTCAGACAGACTCTGTATTACCATCATTATACATTTCTGTTATAGTAGCAACTAAGCGCCAATCAGGCACTGGGACACACACAATGAAAATCAAACAGCAGGGCCATCCTTGGGATTTATGCAGCCCTACTATTAATGTGATTTTATAGCCTTCAGCCACATGCTAATGAAATATTTTAATGTAATTTTAAATTAAGCGCCTGTAGACTAACACAGTAAATGCAGAAACTTACAATATATACCTATTAAATGACTGCATTACCACTTGAATGGCTCTTTCACAGGTTCAATATTCTGCTAATAGCTCTGGCAGGCTTTTTCACTTTTAAGTGAACTAGATCCTTTCCAGAAGAAGTATAAGCCACAGAACAGGGACAGAAGGAGGTGAGTAGGTGGACACTGAAGCCTCTGGTGCCCCAGATTTTTGGGTGCTCTACACAGCTGCATATTCTGCATATGTGTAAGGACTGCCCTGTCAAACAGGCCCTGCCCCCAAAGAACTTGCAGTCTATAACATGAGACAAAAGATGGATGGAACACAAATGAAGGGAGGCCAAGATACACAATGAAACAATAATGATTAATATAATAAACAGCACTTATCACCATCATTGTTAAGAGAGCTTTAGGCATCATAGCAAGGGTGAGTTTAAAGTAGGGACAATATGGACTATGTTTGGAAAGCTGCTCTTAAGATAAGAGGCAGCATAGCTAAAAGCACAAAGGTGCTTGAGGAAAATGGCCAATAAAGGCTTCTTAAGGTAGGGCTAAGCAGCAGAGGGCCAAAATAAAGAGTAGTCTATTATATATTTTGAAGAGTTTGTGAATTGTTTGTGCAAAATAAAGCCATACTTAACAATTACTTATAGATACCAAATTTTGCATAAACAATCCTGCCACTTAAATTAGCTGAAAGCACTACTTTTTACACCAGAATATGTTGGGTGAAAGATTTAAATAATTATTTTTGGTTTTCGTCACAAAAAACTTATGACTATTATGATTAGAGTTCATAAAAATATTTGCTAACAAAATTAAAATTGAGTCACCTGTTCAACTGCCATTTTAGTGCAAAGAAAATGTTTGCTGTTACAAATAAAAAATAATTCAAATTAGTTACAGAAAGAGTAATGGAATCTTTATGAGCTTCTGATTCAAATTTACTATGGGTATGTCTACACTTGCCCCCTAGGTCGGACTGGGGAGGCAAAGAAGCATATCGAAGTTGCTAATGAAGCACGGGATTTAAATATCCCGCACTTGATTAGCATATTAGCGGCCGGTCGCCAATTTAACTTGCCGTGTGTAGACGCAGTAGTCCAATCCAAAACCCCTCCCTCGAATTAACTGTTACTCCTCATTAGCAACTTTGGTATGCTTCATTTGCCTTCCTAGTCCAACCTAGGGGGCAAGTGTAGACATACCCTATGTGTGGTAATTATTCAATAAAATGAATAATGTTTGAAGTTGAAATCCTACAAATATAAAACTGTTCTTTTACATCCCTTTTGCAAGCACATTAATAAACAATTCTATGACATATTTCATTTCTTGAATTTTCCTGTGTTAGCTATACAAAATGACTTTTCCCAGTCAACGACGGACCTCACCTGCTAGTAGTTTATATTTGATACATGGAAGAAGGACAAGCCAATGGAGGGAAACAAAGGGGAGGTGGGTGACGTGGTCAATGAGACTTTGCAGGACAAGTAGCATTTTGAACTGATATGAGATATGTTTTCTGAGATCCCAGAGCAAGTCTAGGTTTACATTACAGCCCTACATTGGTATAACTACATTGCTCAAGGGTGTGAAAAATCCAGCACTGAGTGGCATCATCCCATTGACCTAGATTTTGGTGTTGACTGTTTCTCCCACCAATAGACCTACTACCTCTTGGGGAGATATATTAACTACACTGGTAGGAGATGCTCCCCTGTTGGCATAGAGCATCTTCCATAAGCACTGCATTGGCACAGCTGTGTGGGTGCAGCTGTGCCCTGTATAGCACAGTGCGCGAAGACAAGCCTTCAGTTTGCTAAGTGGGGAGTCAGAAAAAAGGACATTGTCCCCAGATTCAGAGGGGTAGCCGTGTGAGTCTGTAACAGGAAAAACTTACAAACCAACAAATAGTCTAGTAGCACCTTAGATAGAGACTAACAAAACATATAGATGCTACCATGAGCTTTGGTGGGCACAGCCCACTCCTTCAGGTGACAGGTTACTACTAAACTATTTGTTGGTTTTTAAGTTTTTCATTGTCACCAGAGTGCATTTGATATGGAAATCCTTGAGAGATGGTCAATGTGGGCCTCACAATGCCACTTTTCAGAGCAGAAATGCCCTTTTAATGACATTCCCAGGGAGTTAGTGACATGGCTGGAATAGAAACTAAGGCTCACTATTCCTTACCAAGTACCTGTAGTAATAAATGCCAAGTGTGCAGGCAGGAGGTAATGTTACTGTACAAACTACACACCCTTTAGAGCACTGAGGCTAACAGCCTGCTCCTGCAGTGGCCAAATCACAGGTCACTATTATTCCATCTAAAGACCACCCCGGTTCTTTTTATTGCACTAGCAGGTCCCTTATCCTTCCAGAGGAGTGCTGCTATGGAGTAACCTCTTTCACTGATACGCCACGGAGCCAAGACAGAACTTTGCCCTGGCCACATGATAAAGCTGCCTCTCAGAATATATACAGTGGATAGTAAAAAGATGCTTTGTACATACTGAAATCAATCCTGCTCCAAGACTGGGAGTTGGATGACTCCATCTAGAGAGTCCTGTCACACTCTCCCACCCAATGTTTTCTAGCTCTCTAAAAGAAAGAGGAAGTTAGAAATACAAAGATAGGGATAGAGAGACACTTTAAGAGTGATAGATGGAGGGGAAAAGCAGTAAAGAGAAATTGCAGATCAGAAAGACAGAATGCTGTCTGTCTTCTGTACATACCCCAGTACAGCAGAATCCTCAATGGACGGGGGAGCAAGAATCACTCTTTGTCTTATGCACTGGCTCTGGACTGATCAGAGAACAACTTATAAGGTGAATTTAGGAACTAACTTTTTTAAGACCACTGAAGATTTTTTGCACCCAAGCGGAAGGACAAGAATGAGTCATGCCTGCAATTTTAGATAATACAAGCTGCAAAAGATCTGGCTTGATGCTGCTGAGATAATGCAACAGTAACATATGGGCAAGGATAGTGTGCTTTCAACAAGCGGGACTGAAGAGTAAGCAAACCTAGAAGTTACTAGGGAGCATAGCTCTGTCCACTGCAAATCAAAGTTTTCATACAAAAATGTGACTCATCACATGAGATCAAAGCACATGATCTTCTCTTGCCTCTTGCCATCTAGGCCAGATTAACATTTTGTGGACTTGGTGCCAAACATATTTGTGGCCCCCATGTAGTTGTTATTGGTCCCTTTTGAGTATAGGCTTGGTGTGGCAGAGCCATAGTATTCCCAATACAGGCAGTCCCCGGGTTACGTACAAGATAGGGACTATAGGTTTGTTCTTAAGTTGAATTTGTATGTAAGTCGGACCTGGCTCCAGATTCAGCCGCTGCTGAAACTGATCAGCGGCTGACTACAGGAAGCCCTAGGCAGAGTTGCTCTGCCCCCGGCTTCTTGGAATCAGCCGCTGATCAGTTTCAACAGCGGCTGAATCTGGACTCCTGGGACAGAACAGCTGGGGCGCTGCCGGGTATGTCCCTGCAGGACCAACCCGGCAGCACCCCAGCTGCTCTACCCCAGGCGTCCCGCAACAAAAGCCTGGTCTGCTGGGGAGGGGGGGCGCGCTAGCTGCGCCCCCTCCCCCCCAGCAGACCAGGGAGACCCGAGCAAATCCGCGGAGGCGCAGAGGTCCCGCCGCCTCTGCGGCTTTGCTCCTGTCTCCCTGCTGTGCTCGGGGGGAGTCCCCCCCAGCACAGCAGGGAGACAGGAGCAAAGCCGCAGAGGCGGGGGACCCCGCCACCTGTGCGGCTTTGCTCCGGGGCAAAGGAGCAAAGCCGCACGGGCAGCAGGGTCCCGCCGCCTGTGCGGCTTTGCTCGGGTCTCCCTGCTGTGCTAGGGAGTCCCCCCCCAGCACACCAGGGAGACCCGGAGCAGCTTTTCTCGCCCCGGAGGACGCCGTGGCGGGACCGCTGCGCTCTGGGTGGTCCTGTCGCCCGCGAGCTCCGGGGCGAGAAAAGCCCCGTTCGTAAGTGCGGATCCGACATAAGTTGGATCCGCGTAAGTCAGGGACTGCCTGTACTGAATCTCAGAGGCATTCTTTCTTTTGATCACAAATCTCGGCAAGATCGTATGTACTGCCATACACAGGCTCACAGCTTCCTCAGCCTCTAGTTTTCTCATTGAGCCATACACCTAGGTGGGTTTACCAGTGTCCATGGTGAGCAGATTTCATAGTGACCAGGGAAACTCTGCACAGATTTCTCTCCTTCCTCCTCCAGACATTCTACAGCCATGTCTCCAAGACCACCTGATTTTACCAGTCACTGTATGTGGGCCTGGTCTCAGCTCAACAAAGTTTCTCAGCCACCTGATCAGTTCTGACAAATCCCTACCCCAGCACCATCCTGCCATTTGAGTCAGCTACTTGTAAACACCATTTCCCAAAGTGAGCACCTAGACCCGGCAACCTGAACTCACCCACTTTCCTCCTTCAGTTCCCATCAACGTGCCGGTCTAGTACCTGGTCACCACCACCTCTCTGCAGGCTTGTTTTCCTTCTACCTTGGGTATGCTCTCCTGCCTGCTGGGGCTTTTCTCTCCCTGTAAGCCTGTAGGCCTGACTTGCTTCCTCTTCCCCTTCTCCCCTTGACCAGCAATGCCATTTCTGATTCTGGGGCAATGAGGGGCAGCTTTAACCATGATTTCATTCCACAGGCTACTTAGGCACCTGAAAACTCCTGGGCTATGTCTACACTGCCCCTATTTTGTGCAAAAAAAAAAAAAAAAAAAATGCAAATGAGGCAAAGTGTGGACTATCTCTGTGCCTCATTTGCATAATTAACTAGGCTCTGTTTTTGTGCAAAACCCCCCTCTTGTGAAAGAGCCGTTCTTCCTGAAAAAAATGTGGAAGAACGGCTCTTGCACAAGAGGGGGGTTTTGCACAAAAAGGAGCCATGTAGACAGCTTCTTTTTGCGCAAAAGCCTCTTGTGCAAAAACAGAGCCTCATTACTTATGCAAATGAGGCATGCCGATATTCCACATTTTACCTCATTTGCATATTTTTTACGCAAAACCGGGGCAGTGTAGACATATCCCTGGGGGTTTTTTTGCACACGATAACTTAGAAATTAACTGGCAGGACCAGTGTTCCTAATTCTTATATAAAGAAAAAATATATACCAATTAAAGCCATATTTAAAATTTAGAACAATCAACAGCAAGATATTTCCAATTTTGGATCCATAACACAAGTTTGATACTTTGCACACTGTCTTTTGTAGCGATAACGAAAATGTTCTTAAAAACTGCTTAGCCTAGCAATTAATGTTATTCTTTAAATGTCTTATGGTCCAAATTGTGAAGAGAATGAGAGAGTTAATTTCTTCCAGGAGTGTCTAAAAGTAAATATATTACTGAGAAACAAACCACACTTCAGATTGGAAGGAGATTCCTAGTGTGTTACTCTAAGGATTTGAGAGTATAAAGATCACCTCTATGATGTTCACTGAAGGCACTCAAGTTCATGAGACTGGGCCACCTTCAGAAATACTGTAGTAAAGAGCGAGTAAACATGAGCTAAACCTAAAATGACTTATCAGTTGGAAGAGAAGGACACATAGCACAGCAGATGCATAGTTGGCTGGCTGCTTAGGGCAGCATTTGTTTGAATCTGTACATGTAAAAATACCAGCAGCTCCTTAAAAGACGTTCTGAGAAAGAATTAAAAAGTTCAATTGGAACCCTCCCGAGGAATCGCCATTTATGTGTAACAGCCTGTATGGCCCTACCTGGTAACCTGACCCAAAACCCATTGGAGTCAAGGAAAGATGCTCACAGACAAGTGGGACTAAATGGAAGAACAGGTGGCCACCCTGGGACACTGCCAATTCCCACTTCCCCCAAAATTGGAGAGTTGGGAAAATAGGAAAGTTTGAAGTGTAGTTGAAGCAATGTTTGTGGTGCGACAGCTCATGTTTGTTTTTGACAGCAGGGAAAGATCCCTAATGGTCATTCTTTAGTTCTGCCACTCTAGCAGTGCCGCACTGAAACATCCAAAATTGAGTTAACTTGAATGTGCCTGAAGCAGCAGTCTCCTCCCCTGCCTGAGCAGCTCTGTGGCTACTGGTGTCACAAAGGGCTTCTTCCTTCCAGCCTTTTTAACATAGTAACTCATGAGGATGAGGGCAGATCATGAAATCTGCAGTCAACATCCTCTGAGCTTCCTTCCTCACCCACCCACCCCTCCTTCAACCTGCTTGCCTCAATGAATTTGTAAATAGTTCTGCAGAACGCAGCCCTGCTCTTCAATCTGCCAGATACTCCACAAAGAATAGTCAATAAGGAGGATGGCGAGGGAGAGCTTTTCAATCAGAGTGGCTAAGCCTGGGAGATGGGGTGAGAGCCTGCAGAGGAAAATCTACAGACTATGTTGCTGTTGGCTGGCTGGTGAGGAGAGAAGAGGATGCAAAGTAGGCAAGCAAGCAGCATGCTGACTGCTCACCCTTGTCTTTTGCTGCTGTTCTATTCTTGCCAGTAATGGAATAATGGCACCAGGATCCCTGATTCTAACCCAGCTGCTCCTGATTTCAGCTAGGACCAAGCAGCCCTTTGTATTGGCTAGGCAAGGCTCATCAAGCACAACAAAAGACCCAGGCTTGGCCTTTTGTTGTGTTTGATGAGCCTGCATTCCTTTCACTCCAGTGAGCAAGAGGGGGAGAGGAGTAAACAAAAAGCTGCCTGCATTGCTCTCACTCCTGGGTAGAGGGGAAACTGGAGAAAGTGTCCTGCCATAGTAGGAAACTTGGCCGGGGGGGCTGCAATCACCCTTAAATGGCATCACTGCCCTGGATATTTCTTTCCTACGGGTGATCACTGTTCCTTGAAGTTAACTCCACTTTCTTTGTCTGCACCTAGCTTAATGGCCCTAGTTGTCACAGAGCCACCTGCAGCTTCTCTGGCTACAGCCATGGGGCCAATTGCTAATTGCCTTAGACAGCTGCAGCTACTGCCCCAGGGGGAGTGGCAATTCCAAGGCTGAGCAGGCTTGAACCTTGCAATGTCAGCACTTGGGATTCTACATCCTCAGTGCTGGCTCTAAATTGCTGTAGCCTCTGCAGGTCAGTGCTTCCCTCTGACCATGGCTTTAAGTACCTGAGATACCCGTCACTTGCAGCAGAGGCCCCCAATACCTATGCACCCCTCCGCTAGCAAACAGCTATGAAGAAAGAGCAGCCTGAATGATTTTGGAGGCTGTGGTGTCAGGAGGTTCCTATCCCTGGGCAGCAGCTTTGCAACAAGTTCACACCACCTCCCTCTGCTGTGGGACTGGGGCCCTAGAAGACAGCGGAGGTCACCCTAAAGATGTTAAATTCAGATTAATTAAATAATCAAATAGTTGATGGGATTTCCATCAACTATTCAATTAGTCTAGAAGGGCACCTCCACCTTTGAACAAGTCAAAACTGTTGAACTGTGCCTCTTGCTACAGTTCAAAAGCGGAAGCCCCGCAAGGAACGCAGGGCCAGTGGGGGCCTCCCCACGCTCCCTGTGGCCCCTGAGCCTTTGAAATGTACAAGAGCCCTCTTGTATATGTCAAAAGGAAGCCTGGCAGAGTATGCATGACCAGGGGGCCTCCCCAGCTGGCCTCCATTCCCTGCGGGGCTTCTGCTTTTGGAATCATAGAGCTGGAAGAGACCTCCAGGAGGTCATAAAGTCCAGCCCTCTGCCCCAGGCAGGACCAGTCTCAACTAAATTAACCCAACCAGGGCTTTGTCAAGCCGAGATGTAGGGATGTACAAGAGCCCTGGCTTTTCAAAAGCAGAAGCCCCGCAGGGAGTGCAGAACCAGTGGGACTCTGTGAGGAAATCACCAATGCAATATTGCTGTTTTATTTTTAAAAGAAGAAAACTAAAAAATAAAAACCAACCAAACAAAAAAACCTTGGTAATGGTGATTGAAAATAGCAACTCCAGTCCCAGTTAGCACTGGGAAGATGCCAGCATCTGTTGCCCAATTTTATCTTACTTTTTCTACAACAAATGACACTAGATCAGTATTTGGTTTTGGAGAAATGATGTAATAGCAGCCCAAATAATACTTGAACACTCCTGTCCAAATCTGGAAGGCAGGTGCTACATTCCCTTTCTGAGTATCAGATAAATCTGAAAAAAAAGCTCATTTCTGCTTCCATTGCTGTGAAAATAGAGTCAAATCCTCCTGCATGCCAGGAATTGTACCTAAAGCTGCCCGGGCCCTCTACTTGAGCCTTCCCTCCCTTACTTAGCATATTAACCTCTCCTGGTGGGGTCCACGTACCTCCCTGGCTAAGCTTCAGATAGAGGTGCATTTGTCCACTCAGTTCCCCCAATTCCTTTTTTGGGGGCGGAGAACCAAGGTTACTAGCATCCCTAAGCCAGTCTGGGGAACGCTTTTGAGGTTGATAACTGGGCCAGAACTACTCCCCAATGCACAAATGTTCCCTACTCACAGCACCCTCCTCCCCCCAGCAGCTAGCTCACCTTTCACAGTAAGTGCTGTGCAAGGCTTTCACAGAGTTCCTGTTGCTAGCAGCCACAGGAATGCAGGGGAATGTAATCCCTTCTCTGCTCCAGGCAGAGAGCTGGCCAAGGAACTACAGCTCCCAGGGTACCTTGGGCTCTCTTAGCCCTCTTCCCATCAGGCCCTACAGGTTCCCACTGCACACTGTAGCTGGAAGGAACAGAGAGATACAGGGGGGCCTTCTGAGCTTGGGCCTGATCCTATGAAACAATTGGCCCAAGGGTAAATTCACTACTGTTTGCCCTGCTAACACAGATCAACTACATCTATTTCAGTAGCCCATAGCCTGCTGGACCACATCACTTCACTGGTCTGTTTTGTCAGGTATCCCACTTTCTGCTGTAGCAGATCTGACTATTGATCCATACTAGTCTCCTATCTCCTGCATTTTGGATTCATCTAATTTTATATCCCAACTACATCTAATCTGAGGTTGGGATATACACAAATGAGATCAAACAGAGGCCAGTGCCAGATACCTCAAAAAGACACAAAATCCTCACTGCAAAGGTGTATCCCAGCCCCCAACTGATGATCAGATTTCACCTTGAAGCAGGAGGATTGATAGCCTTAGTTATTTTTCCCACAGGTAGCATCACTGAAGCATTCAGATTCATGTAGGTGTTAAATCTCATTACTTTTACTCTGTTTTTTACCTCAATAATATCATGCAGCAAGTTACATATATTAATTGGCTAAGCAAAGTGGGGATTTATACTCAGCTCAACAGCATTTCTCTGTGCACAAACTTTCACTCAACTCAGTGGCATTTCTGTTGTCTATCTGTCTATCTATAAGTCCATAGCATATGAGGTTCTAATGAAAACAGCACACGAAAAATACCTTTAACATCTTCAAGTGACTTTCATTCAAGTCAGAGCAGAATCTTGACTGCCAACCAAGGGGAAGTGAAATGCTTGTCTTAACACGTTTTGAGGAAAATGAAAAATGAGGGGCTCTCCCCATATCACCACAATGCACTCTCATTTCCATCTTTGTGGATAAAAATGTATAATTTCCTAAAAGATACCTCCCTATCATCAGGGCTCAACAAACCGTTGCATCTACTTGCCCATGGTGAGTAGATTTCAGCCAGTCGCTCCATGCGCCCCATTCACCGGCGCTTCGTGCATGCGCGGTGCAGGGCTGGTGAGTAGCTCTCGCCAGGGTTTGTCAAGACCTGCCTATCATAAGAAATAAATTATATAAAAGAGGAAAGGAAAATATAATTAATTTTATAAAGCTCTGTACCCATTGCTTGGAAGCTGGGGTGACTATTCCTGCTGAGGAAGGAAGGGCAGAGTGAGGGCAGCTGGCTTCAGCTGAGTGTGCTCAGTACATACCAAGCAGCTAACCGAGGGAGGTACATGTCCCCATATGCCCCACCCCACCACCTCTGCTCGGAAGCAAATAAATCTGCATTTGTTTTCAATTATGTAGTTTTCTGTTCTGAAATAATCAGTGGAAATCGGCATGAACATTTTATTTCCTTATATGTGAGGAGACCAACTGTGTAGAAGCAGATGATCTGCAGGGCAGGGTTGAGGGGCACTGGCAGAGCTGTGTGAGGAGCCCAGGGCAGGAATAGCAGGGGGCTGCAGGGTACAACAGAAAGACTTCAGCTGATCCCTGACTAAGATTGGGGTAAGGAAGAATAGGACTATAGTATGAAATGCAGCTGATAGTCACATTTTATGGAGGCATTGGGGTGATTTTTGTAGCAGAGATTTGCAGGGCAGAAATGGTCTGGATTTGTTCATTTTGGGATGCATCATCTTCATCACAGTGACAGGTGGCAATTGTCAAGGAGAAGAAGCAGGCCATTTCCTCTCAGGTTCTTTGTGATTGATCAGTGTTGCCAAATCTTGCAACTTTTATTGAGTCTTGTGCAGAGGTGAAAATAACTTAAATTTCTTATAGGTACTGTCCTATCACAATCCATCCCCCCTTGAGGTTGGGGCTCAGGGAAGTCCAGGGGGCTTGCAATATGATAGTACTTGTAAAAAATGTAAGTGTGAAGGGGTCTCAGGGAAGGGTGCTGCAGACATGGGAGGAGATGCAGGAGTTAGGGTTGCATGCTTGAGAGGCTCAGGGCTGAGGATTGGGTGGTGCAGGAATCAGGGCAAAGGTCAGGGAACATGGAGGATGCTAGAATCAGAGCTGGGATGAGGAAAGGCTCAAGATGGGTTGGAGTGTGAGAGGGTGTAAGAGTCAGGGTAGAATGTATGAGGAGCTCTGGGCCGAGGGTTGGAGTGTGTGTGGGGGGGGGGGGGTGCAGAAGTCATGGCAGGGGGGTGGGAGTGGGGGGAAGTAGATAAGGGGGACCTGGGCTCAGTTACCTTACCTGTCTGGTGTACCTGCCTCAATGCTCCTGTTTACTGACTCTGCCATGGCCACAACTTAGAGCTATATGGGAGCACTACTGTGGCCGGATAGAGGCTGGGATGTTGGTATCTCCTAAAGAATTGGGGCTGAGGCCAGGCTGATGGGGCCAGATGGGGGGCCCCTGCCTTTCTCTCCTGCTGCAGATGGGGCCAGGCCCAGGGTCTACCCCAGGATCGAGACCATGGTGGCTGGCTGGAGGCCAGGCCAGTTTCGCAAATTCTGCTCCCCCTGCCATGGCAGGACTGGGACTGTGTCAGGCTGCCACAGCTAGATGGGGGCCACCGCCAGGCCCTCCCACTCCAGGATCGGAGCTGGTGACAGGCTGCTGTGGCTGGATGCGGGCCAATTCCCCCTCCCTTACTGTGACGACAGGAGCACCGCCAGAGTCAGGCTGTGCCTGGATTGAGGCTGGCTGGGGGCCGGGGCTAGCCCCCTGCAGCTGGATCGGGTTAGCCCCCTGCAGCTGGATCAGGCTGGGCTGCTGCGACAGGAGCCAGGTAGGGTCTGCACTGACTGTAGCACAGTCCGAGCTAAGGCCCAGTGAGTCCAGCCAGTTGGAGGGTGGGCTAGTTTTAGGCTGGGGGTGGGGCATTCCTTCCCCAGCTGCTCTGCCACAGGTCCCTGGTCTGCTGGCCCCTTTAGCCTGCTGCCTACGCCACCTGGCTGCTGTCACCAGCACAGCCTGCAGCAGAATGGAAGCATCCCAAGTGGCCCAGCCCAGCCTTACTTTCACCTCTTGTCTTGCACTGGGAGTTTTCTGAAAGACACCTAGATTCTTATGATTACAACAGAATTCAGGCTTTAATTTCAAACAGTAGTGTCTAGCCCTTGGGGCTACTGAGTAAAGCCTGAAAACATGAAGCCAGTGCACTCTAAAGGCGCGGACACCAACAACCCCAAAGAATTATTTTAAAAAGAAAAATCTCATGGTTTCTGGGGCAGCCTGGACATTTTGAGCACTCGGGTTGGCAGTGTGGGCACTACACTCTTGTTTTCAGTATCACTAGGGGGCCAGTGCTGCCCTCAGACTGGGCACTGGGGCAAGGAGCAGCTGACACCTTGTGGGAGCCAGTTTCCCATGCCAGGTTAGGACACCAGCACCTCAGCCTCCCTTTCTGACCCACCAAGCCCCCAGGCAGACCCCTATGCTTCCCTGCACCCCTGATCTCTATCAACAACTTCCCCCTCAACGCTGCCCCCTTAAATCTCCCAGCCCCTTTAGCCCTTGGGCCAGCACCAGCCACCCTCATGACACTGAGGTTACCCCAGAAAGACAGGGCCAGGCCAGTACTGCCAGCAGTCAAGATGGCCTCCTGTGATTGCTCCAGGCTGCCCGATTCCAAAATGGAAGACGAAAAGACCGAGGTGCCAAGATTAAAGATGGTGACTGTCCCAGCCCCATCAGCCCGTTTCCACTGTGCCCACCTACAGGAGGGGAGGGAGGAGGCAACAGCGCTGCCAGTATCCAAAATGGCGCCCGCCAGCGCTTCACCAGACCGATTTCCAACACGGACGCCCGCTCCCAGTGTGAAGCTGCCCGGATGTAAAATGGCTCCTCACGACTTCAACGGGCCTGATTCCATCATGGCCGCATCTGCCATTGAGCTTCCTTTGCCTTTAACAAAAATGGCGGCGAGACGCAGCCCCGGTTACTAGACCCCCCGCCCCCCGTTCGCTCCGCCCGCCGGGGTCTCAGATCCGAGATGGCGGCGGCCGAGGCGGAGTACGAGTCCATCCTGTGCGTGAAGCCCGATATCAGCGTCTACCGCATCCCGCCGCGGGCCTCCAACCGGGGATACAGGTAGCGGCCCGGCGCGCCCGTCCTGTCCCGGGATGGGGCAGCGTCACCCGCTTGCTGCTGCCCCGAGCGCGGCGGCCAGGCCCCGCCATGGCACCTGCTGGGCAGCCCCGCCGCCCTATCGCCCGGGCTCCGCTCTGGGGAAGCGCGGCGCGGAGCCGCAGGGGCTGGGGGCCGCTCTGCCCCCCCCCCCTTCTCCCCGCGGCGCCAGGCAAGTGAACCGCCGCCTCCCGCCCGCCCGACACCCGGGCGCCTTTGGCAGACGCGGGCCAGGCTGCCGCTGCCCTTGTTCTCCGCCTGCGCGGGGCCGGTCCCGGCAAGCGAGTCGGGCGGGGGGCCCTGCGAGACGCGTGTTTCTCCCCCCGCCTCAGAGTCTCAACATGGGCAGCGGAGCAGAGGCCGCTCCGGCGATGCCGTTTTGCCCCTCCCCGTCCGCCCGGCTAGTTTCACTGCCCGCACGCCGGGCCGTGTCGCAGCCTCAGCCCGAGTCCAGGCGCTGCGCGGATCGGGGGGCTGATGCTGCAAGGGAAGGGAAGGGAAAATGGCCCCGTATTCACCAGTCCTGCTGTGCGCGCCCCTGAGTCATGCGGTACCTGCTCTCTTGAGTGGCATCTGTGTTTTACCTCCCATTATCCCGGCAGATGCGGGGTGGCCATGGAAGAGGGAGCTGGGCTCTTGAGCTGTCACAGGATTGTTTGGAGTCAGAGCCACTTGCTCAGCCTGGATAAGCAGAGGGCTGGAGAGCAAATGCTCCTATGTACAATACCTGCCCTCCCACCGACCCTCTTTGAGCAAGTCAGTGGAGTCTGGCTGAGGGATGCTGAGCACTTGCATCTTTGTTGGCTTCTGCTGGGGTAGTGGATGCTGTGCTTCTCTGAGCATCAGAACTGAAACCTGCCTCATGTGCTTCATTGTTGTTTTTTTTTATGGAGGAAAATCTTCTTTCCCTGTTGCAGAAGTTTGGGGATTAACTTATACAGATTGTTTTGATTCAAAATAAATAATTTCAATTCCCAGCCTGACTCCTGTCCTCAGTTACACCTGCACAACTTCTGACAGCAAGAGAGAATGGACTTTAGCTAAAAGCGGAGCTTCGCCTGCACAGAGCCTTTTCATAGTGGTGTATGAGCCAGAAGGAATTCATCTTGAACCTCACATCCTGGGATGAATTTCCATGGCTAGTAGTTAGCAATAGAGATGTCCATGTGTAGACAATTACACGATAAAATGATATGCTGGGGCTTATTGATAAATCCTATCGACCACATGGACACACCTCTCCCCCCGCTGCCTCTATACAAGAGGCAGAAAGGGGGGTGGGTGGGAGCCAACTTTTAAGTCTGCTTCCCCATTATCACCAGATCCTGCACAGCCCCTGTTCCCCCACCCTCCCATGCCTCTGCCTCTGATAGAGAGGTAGCAGTGCAGAGGGTGAGGGGGGCAGGCGGGAGCCGGTACACATGGAAAGCTGGCATTTAAGCCAGCTCCCCGCATGTATCAACTTCCAGAGAACCGCTTATCACCCAGCCCCCGCCCCCCGTGCTGCTGCTTCTCTATCAGTGTGTAGGGGAGGCTGCTGTGGAGCTCTGTGGGACGCTGGCACAACCTCTGTCCATGGGGAATCAGATGCAGCTGCACCGGGTGGCAGGTGGGAGAGCCGCTCTGTATGGGGAGCTAGTCTTTAAACAGAAGCAGCAGTGCAGAATGGCACGGGGCTTCCCACGAGTGGGGCTGGGAGTGCACTGGCTGCTGGCCCTACCCCCTGGAGAGTATTGAATAACCACTAGGTTTTGATGCATTTACACGATTAGTTGAATAATCAATATCTAACATTCTTGGTTAGCAAATCTTTCTCTTTACCTATAGATGGACCTTATATCATCTGGAATTGCAGGATATGATTTATCAAACTCCATTTTCTTAAAGTCACTGGTGTGACTGGCTTACACTATGAAGTGTAAGTTTTGATAGCCCTAGTAATTTTTATCTTAACTGTCACTGCAGATGCTATTCCTGGCCATATAAATATCTACCGTATTTTCCGGTGTATAAGACGACTTTTTATACTAAAAAACATCCCCCAAAAATCGGGGGTCGTCTTATACGCTGGGTATAAACATACAGGCAGTCCCTGACTTGCAGGTACGAACGGGGCTTTTCTCGCCCCGGAGGACATGGACTGCGGGACCTCGCGGTCCTGCCGCCCGTGTACTCCGGGGCAAGAAAAGCTGCTCCGCGTCTCCCTGGTCTGCAGACCAGGAAGCCGCGGAGCAAAGCCGCGGAGGGGCTCCGGCAGCGGGGCAGCCCAGGCGCACCTGGGCTGCCCCGCTGCCCGAGCCCCTCCGCGGCTTTGCAAAGTCTCAGGGGAAGCCGGCAGCGGGACAGCCCAGACGCGCCATGGCTGTCCCGCTGCCGGCGTCCTCAGAGGCTTGGCTCCTGGTGCCCCATGTCTGCTGGGGACCGTCTCCAGCAGACCAGGGACACCGGGAGCAAAGCCGGGGAGGCGGAGGGGTGCCGCGCTTCTGAGGCTTTGCTCTGGCAAAGCCTCAGAGGCGCAGGACCCCACTGCGGCTGCGGCTTTGCTCCCGGTGCCCCTGGTCTGCTAGGGACGGTCCCCAGCAGACCAGGGGCACCGGGAGCAAAGCCACAGAGGCGTGGCACCCCGCTGCCGCTGCGGCTTTGCTCCCTGTGTCCCTGGTCTGCTTCGGGGGGGGGGGGGCGCAGCTAGTGTGCTCTCCGCCCCCCCCCCCCCGCAGACCAGGCTTTTGTTGTGGACCCTGGGGCAGAGCAGCTGGGTTGCTGCCGGTTGGCCTCTTAAGGGGGGGTAGTCTTATACGGCGAGTATAGGCGAAAACCTATGTTTTAACTAGAAAATTAGGGGGTCGTCTTATACGCCCAGTCGCCTTATACGCCGGAAAATACGGTAATCCATTCTCTAAAATCCCTTAATTGGTTTGCTTTAGTAACATCCTGCAGCAGAGAGATCCATAGGTTAATTATACAGTATGTGAAAGTGTGGCTTTCTGTTCATTTTAATCATACTCTGTTTAATGTCAGAGGGCCTCATTGTTTTCCTGGAACAGAATGGGGTAAATTGTGATTATAGTGTGGTTTCCTTCTCTAAGTTGTTCATTTCTCCTTCTAGGGCATCTGACTGGAAACTTGACCAACCAGACTGGACAGGACGTCTCCGTGTCACATCAAAAGGCAAAATAGCATACATAAAGCTAGAGGATAAAGTTTCAGGTAAGGCAAGGTGAGGGTGTGAAGTTATGGCTGCCCCTTCTGAATTACCCTGCTGGGGCACGCTTGTTAATAGCTCAGCATAGCACTTTTCTTGATGGGAAAGACTATATGGAGTTCCTTTCCTTAACTCCCTGCCCTTTTCCCCCCAGGGGAGCTCTTTGCTCAAGCTCCAATAGACCAGTTCCCTGGCATTGCAGTGGAGACTGTGACAGATTCCAGCCGGTACTTTGTCATCCGAATTCAGGATGGGAATGGTGAGTAGAAAGAGAAGATGCCATGTGGTGCAGCAGAGGGTGTGTTATGGAAAGGTGAATACAAATTAGGTAGGTCAGGGCCCAGACACATTTATTTCTCCGGGGTCCTTGACCCTTGCTTTGGCCTAGGCCTCCTCTTCTTCCAAGGCCTTGCCCCTCCTCTGACTCTTACCACATCTCTTCTTGCCCTCTACACTAAGCATGCCCCACCCTCACACAACCCTCGCCCCCTCAATGCCTCCAGACTAGGGATGTTAAATATCAGTTAATTGAATAATCGATTAACCTCATGAATTCTTATCGGTTAGTTGACTATTCTATAGTCCCTAGGCAGCCCCTGTCCAGGAGGGAGAGGTCTGAGCTCCTGGACCTGGCACGAGCCAGAACTGAGCCAGGCTGCCTGCCCACCTGGCTTCTAATACGCTTTAAATGCAGAGCCACAGTGGGGTAGGTCTAGGACCCAGTGTGAGCCAGAATTGAGCTGGACTGCTGGCCAGCTAGCTAAAAAATTTATTGTCAAGGGATAGGGAGAAATGCGTGTAGTCTGTAGCATTAACCTATAAGCTTTTGCCTATTGGTTAATCGACTAGGCTGTGTCTACACTGGGCCACTTATTCCGGAAAAGCAGCCGCTTTTCTGGAATAACTTGCCAGCTGTCTACACTGGCCGCTTGCTTTTCCGGAAAAGCAATGATGATCTACTGTAAAATTGTCAGTGTTTTTTCCGGAAAAACTATGCTGCTCCCGTTCGGGCAAAAGTCCTTTTCCAGAAAAACTGTTCCGGAAAAGGGCCAGTGTAGACAGCACAGTAGTCTTTTCCGCAAAAAAGCCCTGATTGTGAAAATTATGATCGGGGCTTTTTTCCGGAAAAGCACGTCTACATTGGCCACAGACGCTTTTCCGGAAATACTGCTTTTCCGGAAAAGCATCCTGCCGATGTAGACGCGCTTTTTCTGGAAATACTTATAACGGAAAACTGTTCCGTTTTAAGCATTTCCGGAAAAGGGTGCCAGTGTAGATGTAGCCCTATAGTATTACATCCCTCCTCCGGACTGCTGCTGAGGAAGCCGATCATGGTGGGTAAGAGGCCCATCAGCAGGTAGGAGGTGCGATCCACAGGGCTGCTGGTCAATGTTCCCTCCTAAGACTTTCCATCTGCGAGCGGAGTGAGTTTTGTCTTGTGTGCTTGTAAAAATAAAACTAATACTTGAGAATTTTTAGTGGCCAATGTGGTACCCCAGGAGCAACGGAGCAACCACCATGCAGCCCTGGCCGCAGCCCTGGCCGCAGCTCTATTAAGTATGTGTTTTGACTATCAGTTGGTGGTTCTTCACCTTTTGCATATCTGTAGAATGGCCGGAGCCCACACTTCCTATATCAGAGCGAGACTGAACTCAGTTGGATAGGATAGGTTAATGTTGAACTCTGTAAAATGTTGTAACAGTTTGATCTGTTTTTTAAATTCATAACTGGTCAAATATGCTTCTTGAGCCACCAAGTTTCTACTCAGTTCTGTTTCATCCTGTGATATAATGCATTTATTACTAATTAGTGCTGAGAGAGTTATTCCTTGAAGATTTTTAGTTTAGTTTTGGTTTCTCTTTGGTTATATTACACAATGTTTCCATCTCTGTGTTTCCTGTATGTCTGACTTGCATTTCTTGAAAATCATCTATAAGGACTGGCAGCTCTTGCTTGGATTGGAGCCATTGAAATTTGCAAGTGTCATATGACTTTTTTGTTAGATTGCTTTTATGAATTAGGCAGCTTTACAGTACATCTTTTGTTATAAGCCTCATATCTGTGCATGGGGACGTGTACTGTTCTACAGAAGCTTCAAATCAATGACTTGAGCAAATCACTTGCTCAGCAAGTTACTGCTGCATTGCATATAGGGGTATTAAGGACTAGTCAACTAGTAAATGCTTATTGGATAGTCAACTATCGGAGGCAGGGGAAAGGGGGGTACTTCAAAGGGGTAGAGCCACACGAAGCCCAGGACTGTGCATACCCAGTACCCCCTTTCAGTGTCTGCATTTCAAAGGGGCAGCACTGCCCATCGACTAATTGAATAGTCAGTGCAAAAATGCATCTATTTGATTTGTGAATTACATGCCACTTAACATCCTTAGTTGAATATAACAAATTGATTAACCATATCCGAAATCAACAAGTAGTCCTGTGGTACCTTAAAGACTAACAGAATTTTAGGATTCTGAGCTTTCGTGGGTATGATCCACTTCATCAGATGAGTTGGAGAAATATCAATAAATCTTTGGGGGGGGGGGGGGTGTGTGTGTGTGTGTGTGTGTGTGTGTGTGTGTGTGTGTGTGTGTGTGTGTGGTGGTCTCGTGTACTTTACACATGTCAGCTCAGTCTCCTGCACCGAAGAGTTGGATCTAACCTGACATTGTACAGGGCATGGAGAGATGCCATATGCAATTTCTTCCCTACTATTTAATTTCCCCTTGTGTGCATGAATCTTTGTTTAGTTTCCTTTGGACTCTTGCCTAGTGTTTGTGTTTGCTTGATAGCCCTACCTAATTTTTCCTTTGGTTTTTAACCTGTGCCTAACTTATTTGTTTGCTTTTGTCTCCTGTTCTTTTTCTGTAAGCTTTACCTAAAAAACACATTACCTTTCTTCCTCTTTATTTGAACAATCCTATTTCCTTTAACATGACTCATGTCTATGATATTCTAGCTTTCATACTAACCCCTTTTCCCCTTGACCGCCAGATGGGTATCTGAAACCAAGCTGCAATGGCCACTCGCATTACTAGGTAGCCTTAGTTCCCAGTATGGAGCTACCCAACCACTTTTAGAAAAATCTGTTCCCTGTTTGGCAGGCCTCGTTATAAATCATGGTAATTGCAACTTCTTGGTCTGAGAACCAGCTCATACCTTTCCCCAAGCATAAATTAAACATCCACAGGATCTGAACAGAAAATGAAGGTCCCTTTCCAGCTATTTCATTTAAACAGTCAAGACTTTTCAAGTATGAGAATAAGAGGCTGAAAATCTTGCTCTTTGTGGTGTTTAATTTTTAATTACATTGTTTTAAAAAATTAATGATGAACGTTTTGGGAAAGGGATTTCTTTGTTAAAGATTCAGTACCTCTGTTTAGTCCATTCAGCTGTGAGAGCCCTTCCCCAGGGCTGGAGCTGTGGCTAGGGCCACATAGTGACTGCCCAGCTCCTCCCAGAGCTGGAGCCAGGCTATGGTGCAGCTGCTCCTGGGGCCAGGGCTGCAGTGTAACAAGGTAGGAGTGTCGTGTGTACACTGAGGCCTCATGTTTAGTGTGATGGAACAGGGTACAAGACAAGAGCAAGGAGGTATATCGTATGGAAGACAGACCTGTGAATGGACAAGAAGTGTTGTCATAAGTGTTTGAGGCCAACCAACCAGTTAATGAAGATGTGTTAGGAAAGAGTGTCCAGAGAGGAAAACAGAAGAGATTTTTTTTAAAAGGTAAGGGTAGATATGGGAAGAGAAAGCAAAGTGGGAGAAGGGAGCAGCAAAAGACAGAGAGAGAGAAGAAGAAAATTTGAACTTTCAGAAGATTTATGCCAAAGGTCAAGATGAGAGCATTCAAAAACTAGCATTAAGTACAGAAGCATTCCCCCAAAGCATGGGCACTGAGGCCTGTCCACCAGAGACATGAAGAGCTAGTTGAGGGGCTGCCGGAGCTGGGCTGCAGCCCGGGCTGCAGCCCTGGCTCCAGCCCCAGCACACAGGGCAGCCACCTGCCTCACAGTCCTGCCCCAGGAGCAGCTGGGCAGCCACCATGCAGCCCTGGCCCCAACTTCAGCCTTTCTGTGTGGTGGTTGCAGGAGCTAGAGCCTGAACTGCAGTGTGGATACACCAAGGGTTGGGACAGGGGACATGGGACACCCCGACCTTGGCCCCTGGAGCAGTCGCACCGCAGCCCGGCTGCCATGCAGCCTGTCCCAGAAGCAGCTGAGCAACCACTATGTGGCCTTGGTCCCCCACTCCCCCACCCAGCCCACGGCTACCACTTACCCGCCACGTCCAAGGAAGGTGAATGCTGCTCCGCAGTTCTGCTGAGGTGGTGGATGGGATTAAATTTCTTTGTGTGCTCCTGCGCAGGCATGCCGCCTGGAGAGAATTTAGCCACTGGTGGGTGCCGCTATTTTTCTTGTAGGTGCTTCAGGGCTAGGGTTGCCAGATGGTTTAACCAAAAATACAGAACACCCCCCCCACCGTCCATCTGGGGGGGGGGGGGGTGGGACGGGGGGAAGGGGGCAAGACCAAAATTGTTGAGCAAAAACAAAAGATCCCCAAGAGTTAGTAAGCAAAAATAAATAAATAAAACAAAACAGTATTAAAACAGCATGGCCCCTTTAAGTTCATGCAGAGTCGGGATAGGGATAGGAAGAGGAGAGGTTGAGCACTAAGATCCAGGGAAGGCATTGCTTCCCCTTGCTCTGGTCTTTAGGCTTTTTGCTGGCGACCATCTTGTTTTCTTGGTTGAGCCAGAAGAGAGCTTCCCTGCGGAACCAGGTAAGCAAGGGGTTCGAGGCGGGAGGGGCGTGGGCTTGGCCCAGTTGCTGAGTGTGTCGTAGGGTTGCCAGGTGTCCAGTATTTTTGCTTCCTGGCAGGGGGAAAAAACCAAAATACTGGACATTTTTACCAGACAGGAGGCAAAAATACTGGACACCTGGCAACCCTATTCAGGGTTGGAGCACCGAAGGAGTCCTCCTTTGCCCTGAACTATAGGTGTGATCTGGCTATAGCTTGATAACTGAATTACATGGGTGCTAGCTGCTCTGAGTTGTGTGTGTTTGGAATGGTGAGGTGGCTGGGCTATATGCTCATGGATGAGACTTGGGGGGTTGCAGTAGGCCGTGCAGGGTTGGCGCATTGGCAAGCGAGGGTATGTGATGTCTAGGCAAAGAGGGAATTGATACATTGGGCCAATAAGGAATTGGCAAGGCTTCTTCTCTGCTGCTGACAGCTATTTCCTACCAGGGCGAAGCGCTTTCATTGGCATCGGCTTCTCAGACCGGGGTGATGCTTTTGACTTCAATGTCTCCCTGCAGGATCACTTCAAGTGAGTCCCACCTCCCCATGGGCATTGTTTCTCTACCTACTGATATTCAGTATGTCATGGGTGCTCACCCATGGTGCTGTGGGGGCAGGATTCCCTTGGGTAGCCCGCCCTGCACTTGAGGACACTGTCTCTCAAGGAAGAGCTCAGAGTTAACCTGGGTCATGGAGTTGGTCTAGCCCAGGGGTGGGGAACCTTTTTTGGGTCAGGGACTGCTGACCCACAGAAAAATCAGTTGGGGGCCGTGCACAAGTGAGAAGCAAAAACAAACAAAAACCCCTCACTGCTATGGCCCCTGGCTGAGAAGCAGAAAGACATTTCCCCTCCCCCCCCACACGTTCTCCTTGTATAGCAGAGCGTAGGAGGACCCAGGCTAGTGGATTTTGTGGTGGAAATGCCTCCAGGCAGCACTTCACTGCACCAGCCAAGGGGAGGGGAAAGGGCAGTGCATGGAGCCATTTCCTCCCCTGTCAGGTGGAGCCTGTGGATCCGATCTGGCTCTGGCTTTCCTGACTAGCCCATGAGGCTCAGGGTTCCTTCCCCTTCAACAGGCAGCTGGCACTGGCACTTGAGCTCTGTGAGGGCTGAAGCACCAGTGTGGGCTCGCCAAAGCTGGTGGGGGGGGGGGGGAGAGAGAGCCTCAGGGGCTGGATCCAGACAAGCTAGGGGCCAGCTCTGGCCCCTGAGCCTTAGATTCCCCACTCCTTGTCTAGTCTCTGATGTGGCAGTCTCCCAATTGCTGTACAGCAGGGCAGGATGAGACGGTTGGGATGTACTGTAGTATTAAAAGGTCTGTCCTTTTGGGGACATGGTAGCCTGAATTTTGCTCCCCATCTGTAGTGCTGACACTTCAAGATAGTGGTAGGGGTAAAGCCAAACAAGATGGTTCCCAGCAGCAAATTTCCGATGGCCCCTTTAAGGCCCCCACTTGTTAAGGACTCTCAACTGTTCCTTCCTTGAATCCAGATGGGTGAAGCAGGAGACGGAAATTTCCAAGGAGTTCCAGGAAACTGACACACGCCCCAAGCTGGACCTAGGGTTCAAAGAAGGACAGACCATCAAACTAAGCATTGGGGTAAGGATCTCCCCAGCCCAGCCAACTCTGTGCCAAACCATATATTCTGCTAGAGAACCCTCTTCCAGCCCATTTCTCTGTCATTGCAGAACATGCCCACAAAGAAAGGAGGGGCACTCAAACCCCGTGCAGTTGGACTGGGGGGGCTGAACCTGCTCCCGCCTCCTCCAGGTGGCAAAATCACTGTCCCTCTGGTCCCTCCCCCATCTTCGACAGCCATTTCCAACCATGTGACGCCGCCACCAGTGTTGAAATCCAGCAACATGGGTAATGCTGGTAAGTGCCGAGCATGGACAGGTGGGATCACCAGCCTGTGGCAACTTATTCTAGTTCAAACAGGAATTCCCCTAGGGAAGCGCTCTGGCCTCTGTTACATAAGGGGGTGGGTTAGCTGAACCATGCTCCATTCTGACCTGGGAATTAGTGAGTCTCTCCAGCCCTCTCGGTTGCCCATTTGGTCACTGGTTTGAGGCCAGCCCTGATCCGCACCTAATCTAAAGTAGTTCCCTTCGGTTCGGTGTCACACATGCAACAAGTGGGGGTCTCAGTTCTGTGCCATGAAGCTAATGTTCTTGGCCTAAATCTCCATAATGAGGCTGAGAGTTGTGATGGTGCATAAGGATTGAATGCGACACGAAGATGGCACAACCCTGAGATGCTTGCAGCAAAGCTCAGCTGGAAACATGGTGGAGACCAAGCAAGAATAGCTAGGCTGTGTCTAGACTGCAGGGTTTTTTAGAAAAAAGTAGACTTTTTTGAAAAAACATCACCTGCGTCTAGACTACAGCCGCGTTCTTTCGAAATTAAATCGAAAGAACGCGGCTTTTCTTTCAACAGCGGTACTCCTCATTTCACGAGGAAGAACGCCTTTTTTCAAAAGTGTTCTTTCGAAAAAAGGCGTTCTTGAATGCAAACAGGGCTTTTTCGAAAGAGAACTGCGGCTTGCTTTTTCGAAAGTACTGCTTGCAGTCTAGATGCTCTTTTTTGAAAGAGGCTTGCAGTCTAGACGTAGCCCTAGTGATATAGTGCTGGAACTTTGATATAACTTCTGGAGACAATTGCTTCTACACATGCTTAGTGTCTTTCAATAGCAGTGACCTTGCAGATAATGGAATTTAAATACTCCATGACTGTAAATTCCTTTTATTAATAGTATTTGAGTGTATTTATCTTTTCCTGCCCTCAGATATCCTGTTAGATTTGGACTCTCCTGCATCCATCTCTAAGGCACCTGCTGCTGTTTCAGCCACAACAGACCTCTGGGGGGACTTCAGCACTGCATCCAGGTAACAAGCAGGGAAGTGGATAGAACATCAAGTACATGAGAAGGAAGGGAGCATTTGAGGGCAGGGCTGTGTGGGAAGCCCAGGGCTGGAATAGCAAGGGGCTGCAGGGCAGGACTGAGGGGCACTGGCAGGGCTGTGAGGGGAGCCCAGGGCTGGAATAGCAGGGGGCTGCAGGGCAGGGCTGAGGGGCACTGGCAGGGCTGTGTGGGAAGCCCAGGGCTGGAATAGGAGGGGGCTGCAGGACAGGACTGAGGGGCACTGACAGGGCTGTGAGGGGAGTCTAGGGCTGGAATAGCAGGGGGCTGCAGGACTGATGGGCACTGGCAGGACTGTGAGGGGAGCCCAGGGGTGGGATAGCAGGGGGCTGCGGAGCAGAACTGGGGGGCACTGGCAGAGCTGCATAGGTGAGAGAGCAATCCCAGGACTGGAACTGTCCCCTCTGATGGCCTTTTTGTCCTTTCAGCGCTGTTCCAAATCAGGCTCCTCAGCAGTCCAACTGGGTCCAGTTCTGAATGGCCAAGGCAGTGGAGTGGGAACCAACAAGTGACCAAGAGGGTCTAAGGGCATCAAATGGGATGGGAAGTATCCCAGCCTCTCAGACTTCTGTCAAAAATCCTGGACAATCTTTCCTTCTAAAGTTTCCACTTCAGTTGGGACTGAGTTTTGATCTCGCAGTCAAACTGCCAGACATCGAGGGAACATCTCAAAATTTGCTATGTGATAGCCAGGGGGAGGAAGGGAGTTACAGATCCTCTACATGCCTGGCTATTGAGCAGTGCATCCCGTTTCTTGTTTCTGAGCTGTCAGTATAGGAAAATCAAGAATCCATAATGAGGGGTATGTGAGGAGGGGGTGAAGGTGTCTAAGAGCTTTTAAACGCTTCCTCTGGCTAGGGCCAGCTTCCTCCCACTGTTAAAAACCTTCCACAGGTATTGTACAGTAAAGATCCAAATCACTACAGCTTGGCTGGAAGGACTGAAGGCTCTTAGTATGTCATGCAGCTGTGTTTGTGCTCTGGTTATATTGATGGATTTGCTACAGCCCTAACATAGGAACAGCGAGGAGATTGGAGTGGTCTGCCTTCTGCATGTCTGTGGCTGAGCCATAACCACCTCCATGTGCTTTCTCCTTGCTCTGATATGCAGATCTTGAAGGGTGTTTGCTGTGGCTTTGGGAGAGGAGACAAGTCCATGGATAGACCAACCTGCCTGGAGGCCACAGACTGGCACTTCATGATTTATGATGTTCCCTTACTTGGTTTGTTCTTTTAGAAGCTGATCTTGGTGCTGCTTTGCTTCTTACCCTCCAGAGCACTCTCCTGCTCCCCTCCCCCACTGAGCTCTCAACATGCCTTTGAGCGGTTTTAACTGGAAGGGTGTATAAATGCCTGTTTTTATAACTGTACAGTCATGCTAGTGTGTGGCTGGTTAGCAACTGGATTATTCCACCTCCATCAGCACTTCATCTTCCTGCCCATCTCCCTAGCCTCAGTTGGGATGTGTCCTGGTGAAACACCTGTATCTGGCAGTGCTGGTGATGTGTGCTGAAATCATTTGCAATTACAACAATTTCTCTGTGCCCATACATAGCTCAAGCTGCACTGGGGGACAGTGTGGAAGGGGCAGATCCCATTGGACACCCCACACTCTGTTGGATTACAGGTGGGAAGCTGGCTGGACCCTGACTAGGGTCTGGTCTTACATGACATTTGGACTACAACAGTTGGGCCCTTTGGGGCCTGGCTGCTCCCTCCCTGTAGCCTTCTACCTGGTGGGATTTAGTTGCCATGATGATTTAATGTCTTTGAACTCCCCTGTGTCACCCAAGCCCTTCTTCAGGGCATACAAAATTGCTGAGGCAAAGATCTTGTACCTCATCCCTTGTTCTGTGTGGGAGGCTCTTTAAGCCTCTTGCTTTTGTAACTACTCCCCAGCAGTATTTCCTTGTGAAAGCAAGTAGACTCTCGTGGCAATATAGTTTAACAAGGAAAAACCCAGGGAATCCTGGCTCTCCTACCTGCTTCTTTTGTATGGGCTTCAGTGGGGTCCCTAGCAGTGTAGCCAGTCTCCTCAACCCTCCTGTACCTGGGATCCACTTTCTAGAACACTAGGCTTGGACTTAACCCTGGAAGCATTAAAACTGAATAGTAGAGTTTCTGCCCTCCACCCTTAAAGTACCAGGGCTAGCACTCTTAAAAAGGGAGCAGCTAATTGGACACTTTGTACTTCCAGTTAGTCTCCACTCTTTTTTCCTCTCTCCTGTTGTGATTGTAGACTACCTCTGCAGGTTTGCTGGTACCATGGGCATTGAGAGGCCAATTTGCACTTGGAGCATCTCTCTGGGAAGCAGCAATTATTTTGACAGCACTTGTGGGAATGCCATATCTTTCTAAAGCTGCTGCAGTTCCACTCATGGCAGTGGGGACCAGACTGCTGGCTTGGTTGGATGTATTTGAATTAGCTGCCTATTCCGGTCCCCTTCCCCCCCTCCACTATATTTTCCCTTCTTGATATTTGCTCCTGAACCTCGTTGTTTTGAGCTTCCTGTCTCGGAGGCTTCCCTTTTTCCTATGCATTTGTTACGTGGATGGGTGCAAATCATTAACCCCTTCCTCTCCCAGTGTTCTGTACACCAGGCCACGTGCCCTGGTGATTGGCTCAAATCTTCCATATCAGTGGTAGGTCCAGTCATTTCAAAACTAAGGAAGTTAGCAACTAACCAGGAGCCTCTCCCTCTGTGTAGTCTCTTAGCTAGTATTCTGGAGCTAATATATTATGTATTTGAAAAGCTGAAGAAGCATACATTAAAGATATATGTATATAAAGCATAAAATGTACTGGTGCAATAATGGTAATTAAACAAGAAAAACTGGAAAATGAACTCTGTTTCTCTAAACAAAGTGAATTTTGTGCTTGGGCTGTAGTCCTGTTGTCTGAAGGCCTGTGTTTGTATCTAAGAACTGCCATACTTGGTCACATGCTGCTTCATCAAGTCCAGCATCCTGTCTCTGAAAATGGCCAGTGCCAGTAGGTTCTTAATACATTTAAAACGTTGGTGCGCAGGAGGGGAGACCCTGCACAAGCCAGGACAGCTAATTCCTGGCTCGCACTGGTCTCGTTCCCCCTCCTGCTGTGCACCAGCCTTTTAAATGTATTAAGAGCCAGTCCCTGCTACCCCTCTGCTTCCCCTGCCCCCCATGGAGACAGTGCTGGAGGGAACTAGCTTTTAAGCCAGTACCAGCTCCTGCTGCTGATAGAGGCAGCAAGGTGGGGGAGAAGCAACTAGTTGAGGGACTAGTTGACTATCCAATCAGCTTATGCTAATCGGTTAGTTAACTAGTTGCTGATTGGAGAAAAGTGTTTGTTTGGATTTCAGTGATCTGTGGGAGAGATGTCCATACCACAAACAGCATTTGCTGCTCATTTCTCCAGTGTTACTCATGACAGAGACTTCAGGAATTGGCCCTGGAGGCTAAGAACGGCTGCAGGTACGGGGCAGTGACTATCCCTTAGTCTTGGTGTGAAGCATGTAATCAGAAGTGGCTGATAATGTCATCCTGCTATTCTGCACATGTTCTATGGAGGCCTGGTTGCCAGCTGTCAAATTCAGACAGGCCGTTTTAAAAGACCTAAAATAGGACCTGTCCATACAATCTTTTTTTTAATCAGACAGTAAAAAAAACAAAACAAAACAAAAACAAAAAAAAACACACTGAGTTGTGCAGTGGAGCTGAGCAGTCTCTCCTAAGGATGATAAATTAAGCGATTAACTGATCTGCATCAGCTTGTCAGTTAATGGTATCAGTTAAACTCAGTCAGCTCCTGCTGCCAAAGCAGAGCCTTGCTATGAACTCTGCAGTATTAAGCTCAGCTTTCTACTGTAGAGCCTGGAGCACGTGTAACCTTGTAATCGCTAAGATTTGTAGCGGGTATATGGTTACTATTTTCAATGATTTTTAATGTCCCTGGTATCTTCCCCCTAGGCCATGGGGGGAGTTCCAGAGAGTCTGTTTCCCAGGGCAGGGGTGGAGAGGGGCGTTCTCATAGGGCTCTCTGACCTGCAAAGACTGCTCTTCTCTGCCTCCTGCTTTGAACTCCTCTTTGGCATTGCTAATAGCTGCACAGCAGCAACTTTAGGGGGGGGGGGCGTGTGTGCAGCGTACGGCCCTGCTGGCTCCTGTTGGTTGATGGTGGGAGGAGGATACAGCAGTCTCCCACAGGCTTCCCACCAGTAAATCACAGGGGGGCAGTCACATAAACAGAAGAAATAAACTGTCCACTCCTGTGCAGGTAGAAAGGATAATTGACTATCAAATGGACCAGGCAAAACTACTAAAGCAATGGTTGACAGTGTGGCTGCTACAGTGTATGGACATTGCTGTGGCTAGGAAGCAGGTTAAACTAGCATAATGGTGTGGCTGTTGTGATGGGTGAATAAAACTGTTGAATATCGTTCACTCTTGTCCTTGGAGCCATCTGTGTATCACGTAAGAAAGTGTCTGTAAAAAGTCTGGTTGTATTTTGTTCTATACTGTCCGTAAAAATAAACTTCAGCAAGGCACCCAGCTCTTAAGGTGCCCCTGTCAACAGCAGGGCAGAAGGCAGGATGCCATGGTATGGTATTGCTACTCTTACTTTTGTGCTGGGTGACTGGAGAGCAATGGCTGCTGGCCAGGCACACAGAGGTGCCAGGGCTTTGAACTGCCAAGCCTAGAGGTGTGGAGACTCAGCCCTGGCAGGCCTAGCACAAAATAAGCACTGCGCACTTGAACTAGGAGACTGCCCATTTTTTCATTAGTATGGAAATGGAGCCGGAAATGAATGAGTGAGTAAATGTCACAAATTCAAAAGTGAAAACTGAACTTTTCACCCAAATGGGACAGTGGATTTTCTTTTAATCATGCCACCTCACTTAAACGCAAAACGTTTGCACTCAGTATGCCAAACTACTGTATCCAGTTGTCAGATCATCAGTGGGAGCAGGCGCCACTTTAAATCAAAGCATAGTAACTTCAAGGTCTGTCTTCCTGGGATTGTTACAATTGCAATATGTGACAGAAGTGAAAAGCTGAAGTCTTTGTGACACACTTCAAATGTCATTCTCAAACAGCAGGGACAGGACCAGGGAAAGCAGCAGCTGTTTCTTTTGGGGGTAATGGTGGTACTAGCTAAAAAGAAGTGGCTGTTCCAGCATGCCGAGCTGGTGAAAAGAGCATACTGGAGGAGCTTTTTCCTGGACATAAAAAGAACGATCACACTGTGAACCACATGAAACAAGGTCACCTGTCTGATTCCACATCTGTATGAAGACTGGAGGAATTTGAAGATTGCTTGTGAGTAATGCATTCCTGTTTTTAAAAATGCCAAATGTACATCTCTTGCAGTGAATGAATCGAGCAATTTAAGTGACACTGCCAAGCTGTCACTGTTAGACTTTTATGATGGTGAAATTTTCAAGGAAAAATGTTTGTGCTTAATACTATTAGAAATCTGCACCATCTGCAATTCAATCAAGTCAAGCTACAGCATTCTTATCAGTGATGTTGGAGGCACAAAGTCCTCCAGGAAGCTGTGTCATTTTGCAGTCTTCAACAGTGTGTGTCGTTGTTTGTGGCTGCCGGCATTGACCTGGTGCAGTGTTTCTCAACGAGTGGTACGAGTACCCTGAGAGGCTACTTGAAAGAAGTTGGGGGTGGAGGGTACATCAAATTTCAGTTGTGCTGGAGAAAAATGAATTTTTGTTTATTTTTGTACTTCATACCCAAAAATTTAATCAGCTACAATTAAGTTGTTTAAACAAATGTGCTGCAATGGTAGGAAAAAAAATTTGTGGCTGCGTCTAGACTGGCATGATTTTGTGCAAATACTTTTAACGGAAAAGTTTTTCTGTTAAAAGCATTTGCACAAGAGAATGTCTATACTGGTATGTGCTTTTGTGCAAAAGTATCCATGCCAGTGTAGACGCTGTCTTGTGCAAGAAAGCTCCGATGGCCATTTTAGCCATTGGGCTTTCTTGCGCAAGAAATTAACGTGGTGGTCTACACTGGCCCTCTTGCGTAAGAACACTTGCGCAAGAGGGCTTATCCCTGAACAGGAGTGTTGGAATATTTGTGCAAGAAACACTAATTTTGTACACTACAAAGTCAGTGTTCTTGCGCAAATACGCGCGGCCAGTGTAGACAGGCAGCAAGATTTTGCGCAAAATCATGCCAGTCTAGACGCAGCCTCTGTGTTTGAAAACTGTAGGTACTGGGGCTACTTATATATTTTATTTATTTACTTATTTATTTATTTTGTTATAAAGTTGAGAAACACTGACCTAGTAGACTGGCTCTAAAATGCCACTGAAAATATCCTGAAGGCAAAATTGAGAGAAGTGGGATTTTGTGATTTCTGGACTCAATCTGCTGATCAGTTTCAGTATAGCCAGATCTGGCCATCTAGCTTTTAATGATGTTCATATCAACCTTCCTCTGTAAATATAAGTATTATAAAAAAAACCCCACCAACCACAATCAGCATTCACCTTGCCCCTCCAACAAATTACACTTCACAAAGCTGGCTATAGGTTACTGCTATCACCTTTCCCATTAAAGATTGCCCCCCACACAGGTATTCATATTTAATTATAACTTTGTTTAAAGATAGACATATTAACACTAATGTTGGAATCAAAGTTTTTATTTACTGGCAACCGAAGGGGCTGTATTTTTTTTTTTTTTTTTTTTTTTTTTTTTTTGGTCAGTCTTCTGTGCAAATGGCCTGGCTCTTGTCATAAAATTCTTACACTGGTTGATGGGGATCTAATTACATTTCACAGATGCAACTGACTCTGCACTAAATATGGCTTAAACTTAAGTGCAGCCAAGCTCAAGCTGTGTTCAGGGCCGGCTCGGACATTGGGGCTATGTCTAGACTGGCATGATTTTGCGGAAATACTTTTAATGGAAAAGTCTTTCCGTTAAAAGTATTTCCACAAAAGAGCATCCAGATTGGAAAGGATGGTTTTGCGCAAAAAGTGCTTTTGCGCAAAAGCATCCGAGGCCAGTCTAGACGCGATTTTGTGCAAGAAAGCCCCGATCGCCATTTTAGCCATCAGGGCTTTTTTGCGCAAAACAATTCTTCCCTGTCTACACTGGCCCTCTTGCGCAAGAGGGCTTTTTCCTGAGCGGGAGCATGGAAGTATTTGCACAAGAAGCACTGATTTTTGTACATTACAAAGTCAGTGCTCTTGTGCAAATTCAAGCGGCCAGTGTAGACAGCTGGCAAGTTTTTGTGCAAAAGCGGCAAAAAGCAGCTCCCTTCTCTCTGATCTTCCCTCTGTTAAAGGCCCCTGTGCTATTCTCTGTTGGTTCAATTTTCAGCAATAGAGACTGGAGCCAGTAGGAGTTACTACCACAAACCACTTAATACTAATAACAGTGATGCTGCAAACTCTGAGTAGGGGCATATTGTTTCTTTCTTTGTGTGTATATTTAGCGGTAAAGGGAGAATTGAAATTCATTGAGTCATAGAGAAGGAGTTTGCAACAAGGAGGAAAATAACTGAGTCAGGGAATTTAATGGAGCACGAGAAAGAGAATCATGAGAATTTGTTCAGGAGGGAATATCAGAGACTGGCTCCAGGGGGAAAGGAAGAGGCCTTGTTTCAGGGGATATATTGTGTTGGGTTTCAGGTACGGGGGAAACTTGGGGCAGGTGAGAGTCATGAGTGAGGATATGATTAGACTGCAGGCTTTTTTCAGCAGAAGCTTTTCCAGAAGAGATCTTCTGGAAAAGCTTATTTCGAAAGAGTGCATCCACGCAGCAAAAGTGCAACGAAAAAGAGATCTTTTTTTGAAAGATAGCGTCCAGTCATTGTGGACACTATCTCGCATTTAAAGCCACCTGGACCCAGTTCAGGTAGAGCATTAGGTCAGCAGTCGCTTCCGGGTGCTGTTGCCTAAGGCTAACTGAGACACATTTTAAAGGGACCCCTCTGGACAGCCGTTTCTCAGCATCTGCTGCTTGCTTGCCTACATCTCCAAGGGACATCAAAGCTTTAGCAGTGCCTGCTCTGGTTGCCCAGCTTTTGGATTCCATAGCATACTCCTAGCCATGGAGGTGGGGCTGCCTCTGGGCATGCGATGACCTCACACTACCATGCTGCAGTTTCTGCAGCACTTTGTGCAGGCTGCCTTCATGCTCCTGCAGGAGCTTGACACTGAGCTCATCCTTGAGACTCTCTCCCTGTGTGCAGGAGCAAGGCCCTTGTAGCCACACCCCACGGTGGAAAGACAGTTTTTGAGACTCTACACCAGTTCCAACTGGTGGAACCAGCTGATCTATGGAGTGCTGGGATGACCAGCACTGGCTCCAAAACTTCTTCATGAGGAAGGCCACCTTCATGGAGCTGTGTGCCTGGCTCACCCCTGTCCTCCTCCGACGGGATACCCAGATGTGACCCGCCACCCCCCCCCCCCCCCCCAGAGAAGCAGGTTGCAATCGCCTTCTGGAAGGTAACCACCTTAGACAGTTACCGGTCTGTGGGCAAGCAGGTCAGCTTGGGGATGTCCACTGTTGGGGCCCTCCTCCTGGAGGTAAGGCACTCTCGGGCTGCAGTCCCTGGGAGGGAGGGGAAGAGTACTGTTTTTTGTGTGCTTGTTTGTCTCCTGCAGGTGGTGAAGGCCATCAACTCTGTCCTGCTGCACAGAGTCATCCAGCTGGGATACCTGGACCCCATTGTGGCTAGAGTTGCTGCCCTGGGGTTCCCTAACTGTGGAGGGGCCATAGACGGAACCCATATCCCCACCCAGGCCCCAGAACATCAAGCTGCCCAGAACATCAATAGGAAGGGCTATTTCTCGATGGTGCTGCATGCCCTGGTTGACCATTGCAAACAGTTCACAGATATTTTTGTCAGGTGGTCAGGGAAGGCGCATGATGCCCGCATCTTCAGAAACTCCAGCCTCTACCGGAAGCTGGCATGTTCTTCCCCTAGTGTGACTTTTGGGGTGGGGACATGCAGATGCCACTGTGCATCATAGGGGATGCAGCCTACCCACTCATGCCGTTGCTCATGAAGCCATACACCATCCACCTGGACCCTAGCAAGGACTGATTCAGTGCCCACCTGGACAGGGCCCATGTGGAGGTGGAATGCGCCTTTGAGTGCTGAAGGCAGGATTCAGGTGCCTCCTGACCTGCCTCGTCGGGGGGGGAGGGGGAGCACAACATTCCTGAGGTGGTCTCTGCGTGTTGTGTCCTCCACAACATTTTGGAGAGCAAGGGGGAGGCCTTCTTACCAGGGTGCAGGGCAGAGGCTAACCAGGAGGGAAGGGCCTTTGAGCAGCCACACACAGCTGCCATCTGCCAGGCTTCTACTTCCACATCCACACACATCTTTTTCCGAAAAAGCTTTTTCGGAAAAGGCGTTCTTCCTTGTGTAAAGAGTTTTACCACCATTGGATAAACCTTTCCATTCTTTTGACTTTTTGTCGGAAGAACACAGTAGCAGTGTGGATGCAAGTATTGTTTTTCTGGAATAATGGCCATTATTCCAGAAAAACGCTGCAGTGTAGATGTACCCTGAGAGGAAGGATGTGAGTGGAACAGGAAAAGTACAAAGATTAGACATCGGAGGAAGAGGATAATTGGGGTACAAAAGAGCATGTGTGAGGGTAGAGATGAGGAATTGAAGTGCGCATTACAGAGAAAAAGAAGATGGAACATCTCACGCAGAATTGGGAACATGTATCTGAGCTAGGGATGTAAAAGACTAGTCAACTATCCGATAAGCAAATGCTTATTGGATAGTCCATGGTGCATAACTCATGTGCAAGGGGGTCATAGCTGTCTTCCTGGGCGGTTGCAGCGCTGGGCCAGCTGTCATTTTGTTTTCCCAGTTCGTGCCTAATATATGCACTTAAAGGAGCCACAAAAAAATGTTGGTGGCTTTTTTTTTTTTTTTTTCCCCTCAACCAAAATTCTACTGGCCCTGGGGGTTGCGAATTATAAAAGATTGAGCACCACTGGATAGTCGACAGGTCACTCCCCCGCTTGCTGCCTCTATCAGATAGAGGTGGCATGGGAGGGGGAAAAGAGGGGAGGGTACTTAAAAGTGGGAGTGCCACATGGATTCTGGGGTCAGCTGGGGAGTCCCAAGCTGATCCTGGCTCTAAGTGGTGCTGCTGCTTTTGCACAGAGCCCAGGATCAGCTGAGGAGTCCCTAGCTGACCCTGGGCTCCATGCAGAGTGCCAGCTTTGAAATGCACAAGAGCCCTCACTGGGGCTCTTGTGCATTTGAAAGTGGAAGCACCTACATGGAGCCCGGGGTCAGCGGGACTTCCCACTGGCCCTGGGCGCCACATGGTGTTCCTACTTTGAAATGCACAAGAGCCCCCACTGGGGCCCTTTTACATCTCAAAGGCGGAACGCGGAAGTGCCTGTCGACTAGTCAAGGAGCGGAAAATGGAAATACTCAACTAGTAAATTAAACGCTAATTAACATCCTTAATCTGAACAACCTTTCAGGAGAGCCATCCCTCCTTTCTCCCTCAATCATATGAAACCCATAGCATCCCAAATTCTCGATTTTTATGAAACATTGTCGTGTGCTTGTTTCGGTTCCTCTTTTTTGACGGTGTGACAAAAGCTGGGGTGGCATTGCTGAGGAGACAGGGAGCCACTTCATTTTATGTCTGTCTTTGGGCGAGGTATATGCTGCGTCATTCTCTCTCACTAGTCAGAATACAAATAGGGCACGACACCCCTAATTTGATAAGAAATGGGCATTCAAAGCCAGCAAGCAAAACACTGTTACACGGTACACAACCTCAGAAACTCCACTCAGACTAACCTTCCTCCTATATGCAAACCACACTGGCCTGCAGAGTTTCTGTCTTTCCAGAAGAAAATGTAGGAAGAGAGGTTATGTGGGAAGAAGTTACTCTGAGGGTAGTTCATAGTACCAAGTTTTGTTGAGGAAGCTAATGTTGACGTGCAGAAGTTGCCCAAAAAACCTCCTCAACGCGTGTTTACACTTGCTCCCTCCATCTACACAGATTGTGTCCATGGTTAAACTCTCATGTCGACAGTGGGAGGAATGCATTGTGGGTATGTATCCTACAGTGTCTGGTGACACCATCTGCTGCTAGGTGTTCTAGGCCTTGGAACTGAGAGCAGGGCATCTTGGGACCGTGCAAAATGTTCATCTGGCACTGCTTTCTTCAGGGGCTTCTGCGCTTGTCCTTGTTGAACCTCATCAGATATCTTTTGGACCAATCCTCCAATTTGTTTGTCACTCTGGACCATATCCCTATCCTCCAACGTATCAATCTCTCCTCCTAGCTTATTGTCATCTGCCAACTTGCTGAGAGTGCAAACCATCCCCTCATCCAGGTCGTTAATAAAGATGTTGAACAAAACTGGCCCCAGTGCCAACTCTTGGGGCACTCTGCTTGATACTGACTGCCAACCAGATATTGAGCCATTGATCACTACCCATTGGGCCCGACAATCTAGCCAGCTTTCTCCCCACCTTACAGTCCAGTTAGCCAATCCATATTTTCTTAACTTACAGGCAAGAATACTGTGGGAGATCATAGCAAAAGCTTTGCTAAAATCAAGGTGTATCACGTCCACTGCCTTCCCCATGTCCACAGCGCCAGTTACCTCCTCGTAGAAGGCAATCAGGTTGGCCAGGCATGACTTGCCCTTGGTATTTCCATGTTGACTATTTCAGATCACTTTTCTCTGTTCCAAGTGCTTCAAAATGGGTTCCTCGAGTATTCCCTCCATGATTTTTCCAGGGATAGAGGTAAGCCTGACCAGTCTGTAGTTCCCAGGAGTCTCTTTCTTCCCCTTTTAAAAGATGGGCACTACATTTGCCTTTTTCCAATCATTCAGGACCTTATTGCCCCCTATAAGCTGTGCAGTTGTGTGGCCACTCAGGAGAAATTCAAATGCCACCCAGCTAATTAGCTGAGTGCCAACACTAGGTTTTGTGTTTCTATTGGTGATGCACATCTGCACATGCCTTGGTGCACATAAAATTATTCCACACATGGATGGAAAAAATTAGAGGGAACACTGATCATGGTTGCCTACTGCTACCACATCCCTTCTTGGACCAAATCCATACCCTACCTCAGAGATTACAGTCAATTACAGTGATGGGGCAGTCCATGAAGTTTGGATTCATAGAGGAAAAAAATGTGATTTTTTGTGGAAGTGAATGGGGGAGCAGGGTAATGTTAGGGGAGCCCAAATTATACTGTGGCCTGCTATAAGAATGATCCTTGGCATTTCATCGGCACTTCCCATCCAACGATTTTACAGTGTTTTACAAATATTAATTCCTTTAGACTCAATCTCCACCCTGTGAGGGAAGTAAGTATCATTACCCCATTTTATACATAGAAAAAGTGAGACAGAGGAAGTGACTAAACCAAGCGAATTAATGGTAGATCTAGGAGAAGGCAAATCTCTGGACTTCTAGTCCTGTGCTCTGACGTAGCTGCTCCTCCTCTTTGTTATGGGCTTATATGAGTTCAAATTGCACTATTAATCACCCCTTTGTCTTCAGAGCATTCTTTGTTGCTACAGGGCTGAATATAGGCTCAGTGGCACAGATTCTCAAGTATTTAAGCACCTAAATCCTATTAATTTTTAAATACCTTAAATACCTTTGAGGATCTGGGCCAGCAACAAGGGATAAATATTTGTAGGAAAACTGCACCTGTTATATTTACCCACCAGATGGCACTGCAAGGACTACAAAAATTTCAGATTTATGTACATTTACTGTGCTCTGATATTAAATATGGTTCATTGGTCTACCACTATCATCAAGATTAATCACAAGGATTATAAATGTTCTGTGATTACCCTTATCTACTGACCCAGCTGTACAGCTAAGAACATAGGAATGGCCATACTCCTTTCTCTAGATCATTTATAAATAAGTTGAATAGGATTGGTCCTAGGACAGACCCTTGGGGGACGCCACTAGTTACTTCTCTCCACTCTGAAAAATTACCATTTATTCCTACCCTTTGTTTCCTGTCTTTTAACCAGTTATCAATCCATGAAAGGACCTTCCTTCTTATCCCATGACAACTTACTTTACTTAAAAGGACTTTGAAGGACCTTGTCAAAGGATTTCAGGTGGTCAATAATATATCCCTACTGGTATACTCTTATTGTTAGAGCATGGAATTACGGGCAGTCCCCAGGTTACGTACAAGATAGGGACTGTAGGTTTGTTCTTAAGTTGAATCTGTATGTAAGTCGGAACTGGCGTCCAGATTCAGCCGCTGCTGAAACTGACCGCCAGTTCTGACTTACATACAGATTCAACTTAAGAACCCCAAGTCAGCTGCTGCTGAAACTGATCAGCAGCTGATTCCAGGAAGCCCGGGGCAGAGCAACTCTGCCTTGGGCTTCCTGTAGTCAGCACTGGTCAGTTTCAGCAACGGCTGACTTGGGGACGTCTGCGGCAGAGCAGCTGGGGTGCTGCTGGATTGCTCCAGTAGCACCGCTCCTCGGCGCTACTGGACCAACCCAGCAGCACCCCAGCTGCTCTGCCCCAGGAGTCCTGATTCAGCTGCTGCTGAAACTGACCAGCAGCGGCTGAATCAGGACGCCTGGGGCAGAGCAGCTGGGGTGCTGCCGGGTTGGTCCAGTAGTGCCCAGAGCGGCGCTGCGGGACCGACCGGCAGCGCCCCAGCTGCTCTGCCCCAGGGTCCACAACAAAAGCCTGGTCTGCTGGGGGGGCACACTAGCTGTGCCCCCCCCCCAGCAGACCAGGGACACAGGGAGCAAAGCGGCAGCGGGGGGTGCCTCGCCTCTGAGGCTTTGCTCTGGTGCGGGACCGCTTTGCTCCCGGTGCCCCTTGTTTGCTGGAGACGGTCCCCAGCAGACCAGGGGCACCGGGAGCAAATCCGCAGCCGCGGCGGGGTCCCCGCGCATCTGAGGCTTTGCTAGAGCAAAGCCTCAGAAGCGCGGGACCCCGCCGCTGCTGCGGGTTTGCTCACGGTGCCCCTGGTCTGCTGGGGACCATCTCCAGCAGACCAGGGGCACCGCGAGCAAACCTGCCGGGGCTGTGGCTTTACTCCCGATGCCCCTGGTCTGCTGGAGACGGTCCCCAGCAGACCAGGGGCACCGGGAGCAGCTTTTCTCGCCCCGGAGGTCGAGGTGGCTGACCGCTGCCTGTGAGCTCCGGGGCAAGAGAGCCCCGTTCGTAAGTGCGGATCCGACATAAGTCGGATCCGCGTAAGTCGGGGACTGCCTGTACTATCCATAGAGATTCTATGGAACATTTTGGCACATTTAAGATTTTAACTTTATTTGATTCTACATTTTCTTTCATGTATAGGGCCACTTCCCCACCAGCATGACCTGTTCTGTCCTTCCGATATATTTTGTAACCTGGTATGACTGTGTCCCATTGATTGTCCTCATTCCACCAAATTTTCGTGATGCCTATTATATCAATATCCTCCTTTAAAACTAGGCACTCTAGTTCACAGTTTGCTATTTAGACTTCTAGCATAAAGTGTATAAGCACTTCAATAATTTGTCACTGTTTCTCTGTCTACCATTTCCTGATGTGTTAAGACCCTTTTTCATTTTATTGTCTCATCTTATCTGACCCATATTTCCCTCCTCTCCTCCTGACTCGAACATAGAGCATCTCTATTAATAGACCTCCCCTAAGAGATGTCTGTGTCTGATCCATGTGCTTCTTCACACCTCATCGGTTTTCCCCCAGCCCTTAGTTTAAAAACTGCTCTACGACCTTTTTAATGTTAAGTGCCAGCAGTCTGGTTCCATTTTGGTTTAGGTGGAGCCCATCCTTCCTATATAGGCTCCCCTCATCCCAAAAGTTTTCCCAGTTCCTAATAAATCTAACCCCCTCCTCTCTACACTGTCATCTTATTCATGCTTTGAGACTCTGAAGCTCTGCCTGCTACCTGGCCCTGCACATGGAATGGGAAGTATACAGTTAATTCTCAAGCACCAAGACCTAATTTCTCATGAACACAGAGAACTTCAGTATGCTGTGATGAAATCTTGCATGAAATAGATCTTCTCATTCATACAGAAAGCACTGCTCTCGCTCACTGTTCCCATGTACTTGATCCTTGCTTTGCCATTACATCTAACTCTTACATAGTCATCTCCCCACTATTCCAGTCCTGGAATCCCCCTCACAGCTCTGCTGATGTGCCTCATTCCTGACCTGCAGCACAGACTGCTAGTCCAGTCCATGAGTTCCTTACACCTTGACAAGTGCACGCCATTCCTTACACATGGTGTGCTTCTCTCCAGTCCTCACTGCATTTCTTTATAGATTAGCTAGCTAGCACAGAAGAGCATTGGAATCATGTCATGCATGTACCAAGTGCAAAAAGTCATAACCTTTTGTATGTTCTCAGTAACACTCATTGGCTGTGTCTAGACTGGCAAGTTTTTCCACAAAATCATCTGCTTTTGCGGAAAAACTTGCCAGCTGTCTACACTGGCCGCTTGAATTTCCGCAAGAACACTGACGATCTCATGTAAGATCGTCAGTGTTCTTGCAGAAATACTGTGCTGCTCCCATTCGGGAAAAAGCCCTCTTGCACAAATCATTTGCGCAAGAGGGCCAGTGTACGCAGCACAGTACTGTTTTGCACAAAAAGCCCCGATGGCTAAAATGATCGGGACTTTTTTGCGCAAAACCGCGTCTAGATTGGCTACGGACGCTTTTCCGCAAAAAGTGCTTTTGCGGAAAAGCGTCCTGCCAATCTTGACGCGCTTTTCCGAAAATGCTTTTAACGGAAAACTTTTCTGTTAAAAGCATTTCCGGAAAATCATGCCAGTCTAGACGTAGCCATTGTGTATGCCACACACCCAGCATAAGGGCAAAGATGGGCTCCCTCAGCTAGTCGGGCTACAAGAGAGCCTTACTCTTGCCCATGTTGGTGGTCAGCTTCAAATCACTTCAGGCTGTACTGGGAAGCAGCAGGTGTCATTAGGTTTGGGATTTAGACAGAAAAGCTGAACAAAATCCAGTCCAACTCCTCTTTAATGTCAATGGGAAAATTTTGTGAGAGCTTAAACTACATCCTAGGCTTAGTTGTGAACCCCCAGGGGAAGTCATACCAATGCCTGGAGACGGAGGGAAAGAGATTGGAGTTCAAGGGACTAGATTGGCTGTTTGTCACATGGAATTATATTCCTGGTGCTTCCTAGGAGACAGGAAGGAAGCAAGTGGATTAAGTAGGGAGGGGACTTGTGCATGGTACTCTTCCCAATGGCCAGTGGACCAGAGCTCCCTGTAGCCTCACTTGGAGCACTGGTTTTTGTTATGTGAGGAGGGTACCATGGCTTAGCTGGCTAAAGTGCCTGCCCAGTAAACAGGAGATCCTAGGTTCAAGTCCTAGTGGTGCCCTGTCATAAGCCTTTTCTTGGCTTAACCAGGAGATCTTACATGATCTAAATATCAAAAAGGAGTAATATAAAAAGTAGAAACTAAGTCAAATTACAAAGGATGAATAGAAGCAAATAACACAAGCATGTAAGGGCAAGATTAGAAAGGCGAAGGTACAAAACAAGCTCAATCTAGCTACAGACATAAAGGGTAACAAGAAAACATTCTACAAATATATTAGAAGCAAGAGGAAGACTAAGGACAGGGTACACCTATTGCTCAATGAAGAGGGAGAAACAATAACAAAACATGGAAATGGCAGAGGTACTTAATGACTTCTTTGTTTTGGTTTTCACCAAGAAAATTGGTGGTGACTGGATGATTAATCTAGTGAATGCTAGTGGAAATGGGGTAGGTTTAGAAGTTAAAATGGGAAAAGAACAAGTTAAAAATTACTTAGAGAAGTTAGATGTCTTCAAGTCACCAGGGCCTTATGAAATGCTAGAATACTCCTAGAATACTCAAGGAGCTGATAAAGGAGGTAATGGTATCTGAACCATTAGCCATCATCTTTGGGAAGTCGGGAGAGATTCCTGAAGACTAGAAAAGGGCAAATATAGTGCCCATCTATAAAAAGGGAAATAAGAACAACCCAGGAAACTATAAAACAGTAAGCTTAAGGAAGATAATGGAGCAAATAATTAAGGAATTCATCTGCAAACATTTGGAAGATAATAAGGTGAAAGGGAACAGCCAGCATGGATATGTAAAGAACAAATTATGTCAAACCAATCTGATAGCTTTCTTTGATAGGATAATGAGCCTTGTGGTTAAGGGAGAAGAGGTGGATGTGGTATAACTAGATTTTAGTAAAACAAGGCTATTCAACATGCGGCCCGTGGGCCATTTGTTTGCGGCCCGCTGTGCAGTTTGGGTTTATGTGAGGCTCAACATGTGGCACGTGGGTGGGATCCTCTAAACATGGCCTCCACTGGGAACAAGCTCCACAATGGCGATGCATCTCCCAGATGGGGTGAGCATTGAAAGATGCAAGCGGACAGGCTGGCTGGAACAGACGGGTACAGGATGTCGGCATTTCTAGTCCCCCAGGAAGGAAGTGCCAGGAGCACCGGGGCATTGTGGGAAGTGCTTTACATTCTTGCCCATCAGTGTGAAAGAAGCTATTTTTGTATATATTTACATATATATTTGCATGTATATGTAACCACACTTAAGTTGCAGCCCTCAGCATGTGCTGTGAGTATCATTGTGGCCTCCGGGGCTTCCAAAGTTGAGTAGCCTTGTAGTAAAGCATTTGATATAACTTCACATTACCTTCTTATCAATAAACTAGGGAAATACAACCTAGATGGGGCTACTATAAGGTGAGTGCATACCTGGCTGGATAACATTCTCAGAGAGTAGTTATTAACGGTACACAGTCATGCTGGAAGGGCATAACAAGTGGGGTTCCTCAGCGGTCTGTTTTGGGATCAGTTTGTTCAATATCTTCATCAACAATTTAGATATTGGCATAGAAAGTACACTTCTTAAGTTTGCAGATGATACCAAGGTGGGAGGGGTTGCAACTGCTTTGGAGGATAGGGTCATAATTCAACATGATCTGGACAAACTGGAGAAATGTTCTTAGGTAAATAGGATGAGATTTAATAAGGGCAAACAGAAAGTACTCCACGTAGGAGGGAACAATCCATTTCACACATACAGAATGGGAAGCAAAAGTCTAGGAAGGAGTACGGCAGAAAGAGATTTAGAAGTCATAGTGGACCACAAGCTAAATATGAGTCAGCAGTGTGATGCTGTTGCAGAAAAAGCAAACATGATTCTGCGATGCATTAACAGGAGTGTTGTAAGCAAGACATGAGAAGTCATTCTTCTGCTTTACTCTGTGTAAGTAGGCCTCAATTGGAGTATTGTGTCCAGTTCTGAGCACTACATTTCAGGAAAGATGGAGAAATTGGAGAGGGTCCAGAGAAGAGCAACAAAAATGATTAAAGGTCTAGGGAATGTGAGCCTAAAAAATTGGGCTTATTTAGTTTAGAAAAGAGAAGACCAGGAGGGGACATGATAGTGGTTTTCAAGTATCTAAAAGGGTGTTACAAAGAGGAGAGAGAAAAATTGTTCTCCTTGACCTCTGCTGATAGGACAAGAAGCAATGGGCTTAAACTGCAGCAAAGGAGGTTTTGCTTGGACATTAGGAAAAACTGGAATAAATGGCGTAGGGAGGTTGTGAAATCTCCATCACTGGAGATATTTAGGAGCAGGTTGGATAGACATCTATCAGAGATGATCTACATGGTGCTTGGTCCTGCCGTGAGGGCAGGGGACTGGATTCAATCTCTCGAGGTCCCTTCCAGTTCTAGTATTCTATGATTCTAGTAGATCCCACTTACATGTAGTCATTAGTCATTCTTCAGTACAATCCACCTTCTGACTCACACAGAAGCACTGACATCAGTACTAACACAGGGGCTACATCTAGACTGCAGATGTCCAAGGAACGTGTCTGCTTTTCCGAATTTTTTTTTTGAAAAAGCAGACACACTCTTTTATATTCCTGTAAACCTCATTCTATGAGGCATAAAGGATTTGTCAAAAGAGCAGGTTTTTTTTCAAAATTTGGTGCTGTGTAGATGCATCAAATTTCGGGAAAGTTTCTTTCGAAAGAACATCAAAAAAAGATATGCAATTTGCGTACTGCAAATTGTGTATCCTATTCCAATTTAACTCTGCAGTCTAGACATAGTCAGGAAGAGCTATGGATCCACCCACAGCATTCATTGCAGCAGCTTGGTTCTTCCTTGACAGTCTCCTATCTTACTAATAACCTCATCTACCCCCCCCCCCCCCCCCCCCGGTGAGATCTAATTGGATCACACTCTCAGCCTGCTACCCTGCAAAGAAAATAGGAAATTAGGTAAAAGCTACATATTGTGATACTACACACTACTGTCAATAACAATGGGCCTCCCTCTCCTTCCCTCCTCTTGGGACTGTGCTGTAAAAGGGCATGGTGGAGTCCCATGTTCTTTACCACTGTGATAAGATGCATTCAACTCTCATCAATTCCACCTGTCAATTGTGTGCAAGTTCACACCCTTACTCTTTCTACTCCCAGGGCTCTTTGTTGGCTGTTCACCTCATCAGGTGGGCCCAGTCACACACATATAAAGGAATCCCTTTCCTGGCAATGGAAGTCCAATGGGGCCTATCACTGGCTTTTGGCTGGTATCCACAGTCCTGGGTTTGGGCTTTGTACCTTCTAGGCTAACTGGAAATTCTCCCTGACCTGGTATGGAACAGTTCTCCCCAGCTTTTTCCCTGAGGCCTCTGCTTTTAGCAGTCCTGAGGCTCTAGCCAAGTCATTCATTCACTTCAGTCCCCAGGGAAACATAGTTAAATGAGTTTGGCTTTCAGCACCAACCTAAAGCCCTTTCAATTCCAGCCTTATGCTTGACCTGCCACACAAAACTTATCCCCTTCTCCGAGCTTTGGTCACGCTGCCAGTCGGGGAACCCAGGCCCTCAACTCAGGGTCCCTACAAATAGCAGCCATGTGTAGGTTCCTTTCATAGTTGCTGCTGCAATTCTCTGGCCCTTTTCCCACCTAGCCTCTTCCTCTTCCCCCTCACCTCAGGGCTGAAGTTCGCTATGTCTACACTACAAGCCTCTTCCGCAAGAGGAAATGCAAATGGAGTGCTCATTTGCATACACCATGCTCTCATTTGCATTTCCTCCTAGGATCCCTTTTGTGCAAGAGGTTTTTGTGCAAAAAAGCACTGTGTAGACATCTCCTTTTTGTGCAAACCCCCCCTCTTGCGCAAGAGCTATTCTTCCTCAAAAAAAATGATATGAGGAGGAAATGTAAATGAGAATGCGTCATATGCAAATGAGCACTCCATCTGCATTTCCTCTTGTGGAAGAGACTCATAGTGTAGACGTAGCCTCTCCATTCCATAGTCTCTCCCAAGCTGCCCTGCCTATAGAGTCCCCCAGCCTTAGCAAGGACCACATGAAGTGCTAGAGTAACTCTGGCTACCTCTATACTGCACATTGTTGTGCAAGAAGATATGCAAATGAGGACGGGGATGAATATCACTGTGCCTCATTTGCATACCTAGTGAGCCACCATTTTTCTGGTAGGGGGTTTTGCGCAAGAAGGAACTATCTACACTGCTCCTTCTTGCGCAAAAAACCCCTCTTGCGCAGGAGCCATTAAATTGGTACAACCCCCTTGTGCAGAGGCTTTTATTGTTCTTTATGACACCAGCCTTCAGTCAATGGCATGTAAGTCAGTAAAAAACTGCCCTAAGCTAAACTAGTGAGACACTTTTCTATAGAAATAAAAGTGTCTGCATCAAGGGGGCTGCCCCAAGTTAACTCAATTGGCGTCTAAACCCCATTTATTTAATTCAGCACAGTTTTCTTATGGAGACAAGCACACAATTAAAATAAAAAAGATGCAGCCCTGCAGAAACAGTGCTGGGAGATGTTGCTATTATGACTGGCCCTTCTAGCTTGGTGATACCTGGAGTGTAGATAAGGGTTAAGCAGTACATCAGATAGATATTATGGAATAATTATTGCCTTATAACTCTCATAATTATTGTTCAGGATACATATTCACAAGTGCTGTGTGAGCAGTAGGGGCTGCTGTAAAACCACAGACTATTACAATTATGGCCACTGTCTCATGCTAGCTGAAAGACATACTTACCAGAAGAGAAAGGAAAAAAGACTCAGGTCCCTTGCGTTAGAGACTCAAATACTTGGATATGAGAAGCACAGAGAAAGGACAGATTTTTCAAGTGAGGGCTTGTCTCTGTTGTAAATTATACCAGAATCAGATACAATATGAATTTAAAGTGTTTTACAATGGTATAATTCCCTTTGGGAACACTCTTATTCTGATTTAAGAGAATCTTTCTCTAACTTAGCATATGTCATTTTGTAAGGGTATGTCTATACATCAGAGCTATTTCGGGATACCAGAAGTATCCCAAAATATCTACCCCATGTTTTTTGAATGTTGTCACATTACTGGATTTTGAGGGGAGCAGCCAGATCACTGCTGTACCCATGGGAGGGGGGTGTTTGCCCCAAAAGTTGGTACAAAGGGGGCCATGGGAGGTGTCAACTGAAAGCTTACTTTCTTCTGATTCTATATATGCTAGTCATGTAATTGCATAATGTCTGTGTGTGAAGTTATAAATATGTACTCTGTGTTGATGCTGAAGGATTCTCTGTCTGAGGCAGAGCAATGGGCTGGGAATGTTTGCCATGCTAATGAGCAAAGCTCCAGGGAACAATGGACCTTTGGAGGCCAAAGACACACCTGGCCTCTGGCCATGTGACTGTCCCCAGCTTGGAAGAAGCCAGGAGGGGATATAAATATGCCATGTGGCCGATTCCATCTTGGTGCTCAGCTCAGCTCTTCATCCGAGAGGCAAGAGTGCAGGGATTGAGGAGCTGGAATGAACTGTGGACCCATCCTGACATAGGATGTACACCGAAGACTTTTAAATCAGCACTTATAACATCTCTGCTGCATCGAGAACTGGGAGATTTGATGCATATAATGTATGATACTTCAACAACCTTACTCTCGTGCGTGTCTTTCTGGTAGTAATAAACCTTTAGATGTTAGATTCTAAAGGATTGGCTCAGCGTGGTCTTGTGGGTAAGATCCAGAGGGTAAATTGACCTGGGATCTGTGTCTGGTTTCTTGGAACCGGACAGAACTTGTTCGGGGTAGGTGAGATTGGGTTTTAAAACCCCTCACCTGTGGGCAGGCCCGGGGCTATTTGGGGCACAGAGAGAGCTTGGGTGTCAGAGGGGTTTTGCTCATGAGGCTTCAAGCTGGCCAGGCAGGCAACTGAAGTGCTCTGTGGGACTGGTTTGTGACTTATTTGGGAAGGTCTTGAAGAGTATGCATGTGTTCATTTTAAACAAAATGTGGTTTGGAAAGTAGTTATGCATAAAGAAGTATGCTGTGGCTCACCACCCTAGAAACAGTCTAGAAAAGGCCAAGGGGGAGGGGGGTGAACTCAACATGTAGAGTGGAGAAGTACAAGCATATGACAAACAAAGCCATATTGGAAAGGTTGAATCTGATTGGTTTAGAGGTTTGTGTTATATAACTTATGTAACCTGTTATGTAACTGCCATGTGCTATAAAACAGAAAGGGGAGGGGCTTCTTGCTCGAGGGGCTCTGGCTGATTTTAATACCAGGGGCTCTCCCTTTGTGCACATTGAATAAAGTCTTGTTGAATTGAATTGAATTGAATTGAATTGAATTGAATTGAAGTATCGAAGACCCTTGATTCTGCCTAGCACCTGACTCTCTGGGAACCACAAAATCCCAACAGTCTCTAGTCTGGGGGCTGTAAGGAGCCCCTAGTTTGAGCAATTCGCCCTGAGCGGATGCCCTCAGCAGTGCCCAGACCCGGCCCAGACCGTCACAAATGTGGCCACTATTCTGAAATATAGCAGATGCATTATTTCGGCATCCTAGCAACCCTCGTTCCATGAGGGTTAGGGGCTGGCTCAAAATAGCACTTTATTTCAAAATAAACTCAAAATAAGTACACAATTTGCATAGTGCAAATTGCTTATCTCATTTTGTGTTTAGAGTGCAGTGTAGATATAGCCTAAGAGGGCTAAGCATAACAAACAACAACAACAAAATCTTACCCTTAGCCCAGAATAAGGGTACATCTACACAGCAGAGCAAAAGTCAAAGTAAGCTATGCAACTTCAGCGACGTCAACTGCGTAGCTTAAGTTGAAATAGATTAATTCGGCTTTTGGTGCTGTCTAAACAGCTGGATGTCAAAGGAAAAACACTCTTCCTTCAACTTCACTTACTCCTTGAGAAATGAGGGTTACTAGGAATCAGAGTAAAAAGTCCTCCAGCTCAACATTATTTCAAAATAAAGGCTGATAGTGTAGACATGCACTATGTTATTGCAGAATAATGTCAGTTATTCCAAAATAATGCTGCTGTGTAGACGTACCCTTAGGCTGTGTCTAGACTGGCAAGATTTTCCGCAAAATCATCTGCTTTTGCAGAAAAACTTGCCAGCTGTCTACACTAGCCGCTTGAATTTCTGCAAAAGCACTGACGATCTCATGTAAGATTGTCAGTGCTTTTGCAGAAATACTATGCTGCTCCCATTCGGGCAAAAGTCTTTTGCCGAAAAACTTTTGCACAAAAGGGCCAGTGTAGTCAACAGAGATTTGTTTTCCGCAAAAAAGCCCCGATTGCGAAAATGGCGATCGGGGCTTTTTTGTGGATAAGCGCATCTAGATTGGTCACGGATGCTTTTCCGCAAAAAGTGCTTTTGCGGAAAAGCGTCCTGCCAATCTAGACACACTTTTCCGAAAATGCTTTTAACGGAAAACTTTTCCATTAAAAGCATTTCTGGAAAATCATGCCAGTGTAGACATAGCCTTAGGGTATAATGGGTTCTTGCCCTTTGTCTTAGTGGAAGGTCTTAACCATAGTGTCTCAGCCAGAGCTGACTGCTTGTCCATGGCTGCACTCAAGATTATGACATATGGTACATCTGATGAAGTAGGTTTTACTGACAAAAGCTCGTGGCCTAATAAATTTGCTAGCCTCAAAGGTCCCACAAGACAGCTCATTATTTTTATTACAGGTGAGGATGCTGTCATGGGGTGCAATCATGGAAGTCCTTTTGGGCTGTCCTCCTGGTGTGCTGATCATGCCAGTGACACATGCCTTTCTGCTCTCTGGGGCTCCCCATCACCTTTTTCTGCTGGGCCAGGTCCTCTGGTCTTCCACAGACAAGGTCCAGAGTTGGGTTACAGCCCCCTGCAGAGCAACACAGATGCTGAACCAGTTCAATTCCAAGAGGGCTCTGCTATAAGGGCTTAGCATCCAGGAAACAAATCCCTCAAAAGGATCAAAACTCCAAATAAATCTATCTTGCTCTTTGTAATATTTTACACAGGGAAAGCTCATATGGACAGCCCTCTTCATCAGTGAAAGAGAGCTATGCACAATGGTTGTTCCCCCAGTAACAATTATTTTCACAGGACTTAATAATAAACAAAAGAGTTTGTATTAAATCTAACAAGAATGGTTTATGTGGTTGCAAGTGAAAACAGTAAGATCAAAGTAAGTTATCCAAATAAAATGAACAAAAACGCTTACTTAATTCTAATCCACTTAGAAACTTGTTACATGCTAACTCTTACCCTAAACAGCTGTTCTTATCGCAGGTAAAATAACTTCAAATCAGACCTGATTTTTTACACTGATTTGGCTCTACAGTTTCTTCTTTGTTTCCTGTGTGCGTGTGCCAACCAGTTTCAAAAGCCAGCTGAAGACCAAAGACTGATCACTTCCTGTTGCTTAAATAAACTTTGCCCCAGAGTAGGAACTCTTTATTTGGCATCCCCATTCCCATAGAAAAATACCAAGTTCAGAACAGATTCCAGGACTAGGTGGGATGATCAGATGTCTTCCTAGGACCAACCATGGTTTGAGTTTACAGGACAAACAAGACCATTTACAGATTGTAAATATGATCACTACATTTTTGGGGTGCCAATAATGGCCCTCATTAACACATTAAGAACTATAAACAGATCCACCCTCTATATTTCTTTCACATACAAGAACGATAGATGCACAAAAATAGCTATACAGATTCAGCAGACTAACTGTAAAATGGATATGTTACAGAATCTGTTATTGCATAGAGCATCTTTGAGTCATGCATATTCATATTCACAAGCCAATTCTTATAAGGTAGGGGTGGGGGAGCATCACAGATGCAACTTCCTTTTTAGCCACTAGCTTCCCTGTTTTGTTTTTGGAAACCTCAGGCTGGGTTTCTAGTGGCAGAAGCCAGTAAGCTGTCCAGTGTGTTTCCCTGGCTCAGAGGTTTTCCATTCCCAGCCTCTCTTTCCCCTCAATGCTGTGAGGGGGGTGGCACAGTTTCCTGAGGAAGAACTTGTGACTGGAAAGTATCACCCGTTGGCTCTAAGGAATTAAAAGGACAGGTTTTAAAATATATAAAGAACTCAGTCCACACGGTCGGAATGGCATCAGAGATCATCTATGCCGACGTGAAGTTTAAGAATGCACCACCACCTGCAGAGGCCACAGGTAAATAACAAGCTATTTAAGGGAATGGGCTCAAGGAATTTGGGGGATGGGCTATGTGACACTGGTTCCCATGCAGTCCCAAGTCAGAGGCACTGACTAGCTCAGCAGGATCAGGGACTGTGCTCCAGAGCCTTTCAGCCTTCAGGTGGAAATTGTGTCTTTGTGGTTCTAATAATAATTATAGCCATCCAGGAACCTTCCCTCAGCAGCAGAACTCTACTCCCTTTACCCCTCTCCTGAACCTGTAACTAGCACAACTGCCTTGCCTAATGTGCCCTCCCTTTTCACCCACACTTTCATATTCCTAAAGTGTTCCTGCTTATTGCCACCAGGAGCAGCCAGCCCCTCAGGGAATGTCCTCCCATCCTTCCTTTTTAGTGTGAGATCCACTCTCCCACCTCCTCGCTTGCCCTTCTCATGACTGTGGGGCCTAAATTGTAATTTTTCAGAATGGAGAGAAGTAACTAGTAGTGTTCCCCAAGGGTCAGTCCTAGGACCAATCCTGTTCAACCTATTCATAAATGATCTGGAGAAAGAGGTAAATAGTGAGGTGGCAAAGTTTGCAGACAATACTAAACTGCTCAAGATAGTTAAGACCAAAGCCGACTGGGAAGAACTTCAAAAAGATCTCATCAAACTAAGTGATTGAGGAACAAAATGGCAAATGAAATTTAATGTGGATAAATGTAAAGTAATGCACATTGGAAAAAATAACCCCAACTATACATACAATATGATGGGGGCTAATTTAGCTACAACTAAACAGGAAAGAGATCTTGGCATCATCTTGGATAGTTCTCTGAAGATGTCCACACAGTGTGCAGCAGCAGTCAAAAAAGCAAACAGGATGTTAGGAATCATTTAAAAAGAGATAGGGTATGTCTACACTGCCACCCTAGTTCGAACTAGGGTGGCTAATGTAGTCATTCGAACTTGCAAATGAAGCCCGGGATTTAAATATCCCGGGCTCTATCTGCATGTTCCCAAGCGCTGCCATTTTTAAATGCCCCGTAGTTCGAATTACCTGCCCGCAGCTACACGCGGCACGGACTAGATAGTTCGAATTAAAACTCCTAATTCAAACTACCTTTACTCCTCCTGCAATGAGGAGTAATGGTAGTACAAATTAGGAGCTTTAATTCGAACTACCTAGCCCATGCCGTGTGTAGCCGCAGGCAGGTAGTTCGAACTATGGGACATTTAAAAATGGCGGCGCCCGAGAACATGCAAATAAAGCTCGGGATATTTAAATCTTGGGCTTCATTTGCAAGTTTGAATGACTACATTAGCCACCCTAGTTCGAACTAGGGTGGCAGTGTAGACATACCCATAGGCTGTGTCTAGACTGCATCTCTTTTCCGTAAAAGGGATGCAAATTAGACATATCGCAATTGCAAATGAAGTGGGGATTTAAATCCCCCCTGCTTCATTAGCATAAAAATGGCTGCCGCTTTTTTCTGGTTCGGAGCTTTGCCAGAAAAAAGCGCCAGTCTAGACGCGGATCTTTCGGAAAATAAAGCCTTTTCCAAAAGATCCCTTATCCCTCATTTTAAGGGATCTTTCGGAAAAGGCTTTATTTTCTGAAAGATTCACGTCTAGACTGGCGCTTTTTTCTGGCAAAGCTCCAAGCCGGAAAAAAGCAGCAGCCATTTTTATGCTAATGAAGCGGGGGGGATTTAAATCCCTGCTTCATTTGCAATTGCGATATGTCTAATTTTGCATCCCTTTTACGGAAAAGGGATGCAGTCTAGACACAGCCATAGAGAATAAGATGGAAAATATCTTATTGCCCTTATATAAATCCATGGTACACCCACATCTTGAATACTGCATACAGATGTGGTCTCCTCATCTCAAAAAAGATATACTCACATTAGAAAAGTTTCAGAGAAGGGCAACTAAAATGATTAGGAGTTTGGAACGAGTCCCATATGAGGAGAGACTAAAAAGACTAGGACTTTTCAGCTTGGAAAAGAGGAGACTAAGGAGGAATATGATAGTGGTCTATAAAATCATGAGTGGTGTGGAGAAAGTAAATAAGAAAAAGTTATTTACTTGTTCCCATAATATAAGAACTAGGGGCCACCAAATGAAATTAATGGGCAGCAGGTTTAAAACAAATAAAAAGAAGTTCTTCTTCACACAGTGCACAGTCAACCTGTGGAACTCCTTGCCTGAGAAGGTTGTAAAGGCTAGGACTATAACAGGGTTTAAAAGAGAACTTGATAGATTTATGGAGGTTAAGACCATTAGCAGGGATTGATAAGGAATGATGTCCCTAGCCTCTGTTTGTCAGAGAGTGGAGATGGATGGCAGGATCATTACCTATTTGGTTCACTCCCTCGGGGGCAGCTGGCATTGGCCACTGTTGGCAGACAGGATACTGCACTGGATAGACCTTTAGTCTGACCGAGTATGACTGTTCTTATGTTCTAACATGACCTTTAGCAGCACCAGGCTTGCTCTGATGAGATGTGAGCCCATTACCTCACACTTTCTTTAATTCTCATGCTCTGACACTTGAGGTCTGCATATTTGCTCATTAGATGGGCTGGAGATAGAGCGTTTGGCTCTAAATCTGATCTGCAGATGTCAGAAGTGGGACCCAGTGTTCCAAAGTATTCTCATCTCTAACAGCATGTTAAACTTCTCAATAAGGGTCAATAGAGGGCAACAACAGCAGTAGTTATTTATGATTGTCTAGGCTTGTCCACACTTTAGTAAAATCTTCAGGCAGTTGCAAAACCCTAAGAGTCAGGAGCTGATATGAGTAGATCTAACTGTTCTGGGATGGGATTTCTTCACCCTTAGCACACCCAGTGAAGAGCACTCCCCAAAAGCCCAACCGGTGGCTCCCATGGTTGATTGCTGCACTGTTGCTGTTGCTGGCTGTCTCTCTTCTCATTGCCCTGGTTGGTAAGTTCAAATGGACTGATTATTCAAAGAGGATGGGGAACAACTAGACAGAAAAGATGATCAGTGGAGGCTGGGGACCAGGAAACATTCCTAACAGTGAGGAGGCCAGTTAGGACTTGTCTACACTGACAAGTTACTGAGCTGACACTTTCTGGCTCAGGGGTATGAAGAATCACGTTCCAGTGGTCCTTTGGAACTCTAGACAGGCCCCAAGTATTAGGAGCTACCTCATGCAGGTGGTTTTCCTAAAGCACTAGGAGAGCACTGTTGTGTTAAATGCTGCAAGTGTAGACAAAGCTTAAGGCTGTGGAAGAGTCTTCTGAAAGAAGAGAAGAGGGAACCCAATCCCCCGGATCTGGACAAATCTGGAGCTAATACTGAAAGGAATAGTCCTGCATGGGGCTGGCGAGGGAGGGATAGGGGGTGGGTTGGACAAGCTGTAAGTTCACAGTTTTCCCTATGTCATACTGTCTGGTGTGGTACACATTGGTAAGGGCCAGTTCCAGGTCAGGCCTTCAGAAAACAAAGCAGGCACTCCAAACTAGTGGTATAATCTATATTTCAATTTTACCAAGCCAGTAATAAATGTGAACTCCTGGATCACTACATCAGTCTTGCAAGTAGGAATAAGAGATCCTCCGGAAAAGGGCTTTATTCCGGAGGATTGCGCCAGTTTGGATGCTCTTTTCCGGCTTTTCCCCAAGCCGGAAAAAAAGCGGCGGACATGTTTATTTAAATCCCGCGGGGGATATTTAAATCCCCCGCGGATTTCCCTATTCTGACTTGCCTGCTTTGCATGACTATTCCATCTTATGTGGCCAGTCTAGACGTAGCCAAAGTGAATTGGCCTGATTACACTGCAATATTTTTTTATATTTCTTTGATTTCTATTAATACATGAGTGAATTAGGCTATGTCTAGACTGCAAAGTTTTATCGGAAAAAGATACGCAAATTGAGGTTCGAAATTTGCATATCTTTTTCTGCTTTTTTTTTTAAGAGGCTTTTCCAAAATTTGGCCCATCTGAATGGGTCCAATTTTCAGAAAAACCTCCTCTTTCAGAACATCCCTTATTCTTCTCACCGAGAGGAATACAGGGATGCTGAAAGAATGTGCCTGTTTTTTCAGAAACTGTTCCAAAAAAGCAGACGCATTCCCTGCATGTGGCAGAGCTTTTCCAGGATATCTCTGAAATCCCGGAAAAACTCTGCAGTCTAGACATAGAATTTGTCTGCAGCCCAGTCCTAAGCTGCATGCACTTGTGCATCCAGGATAACAGAACCCGAGAGCTGTCCTATCCTATTCCTTGGGGAGGTTTCTGATGGCATTTGTGACATTAAAGGAAGCAATGGAGAAGCTGTCTCTGGTTAACACCGGAGGAAGTCACGATGTACAGAAGAGATGGCAAGAAGGAGAGAAATATTCTAACCACTCCTCTCTCTCTCTCTCTCTCTCACTCATCTTTTACAGTTACTCACGTTGGCCTCGGGACAAGTCAAAGTTGTGAAGAGTACAAGTTGGTGAGGAAGTATGTAAAAAAGAGGAACTGTGTTGAAGAAGAAACTGAAGGAAAAGGTCAGTAACGCTGAAAGAGAACAGACCCCAGAGTCGGCTTGCTGGGATTGTGACCTGATTAATAGTCAGACCTAAATTAACTGTAAATAATGTAAGGGGTTTTCAGGAAAGAATAGGATAATTGCACAGGCATAGTACTGCAATTGAGGATAAATCCAGGTAAATGGAGCTCACTCACTTCTCATTTGGGGAATATCTGGTTTAGTTTAAGTTAATGTACCCACTTCTTTTGTTACTACTACACCACTGCGTAGGCTATCCATTGTCTGGAGAACTACCAAGAAATGTACATCTTCTATTTATGAAACACCTTAGGCGCACACAATGCTTTAAGCTTCCCGTTGGGGATTTCTTTGACTAAAAGAGAATAGTTATGCTGACTGAAAAAAAAATCAAACTAAATATTTTCCAATCAGAAAATGAAATTTCATCTAAATACGAATTTTCCATGAGAAAAGATTTTGGTGGCCTTTTCCATCAGGAAAATTGAAATGAAAAGCTTTGATTTGGGATTGTTAGAACATTTCATTTCAGTCAAAAAATCTGGAGCACAATATTCTGACATTTCAAAACAACAATTTTTCAAAACTTTTCATTCCACAAAAGCTTTGAATATGTTGATTTTCCATTCTGATTTGGGATGAAAACAAATGCCAAAATGACAGCATTTTCAGTGGGATGGCACATATCAGTTTTTGAGACACTAATTTTTAACATACTTCTCTTTCTTGTATAAACTTCTGTTTAGCCTAAATCAGACACCCTTACATGGAGACATATGTTAAAATATTATTTTCCCCTAAAAAATCCAAAGAGAGATTATACTTTTAATGAATTATACTTTTAGCATGAGTGCACCTTAAAACAGTAAGAAGCTTTATTGCAGGTAACTCAGCACCTAAATGCACAGATCATGGTTAGCGTAGCCTGGGTGTGAGCTTGCCTGTGTACAGCTAGACCTGAGTTACTGTATCATCACTGTATCCCCACGCATCCATGTATGTCTGTGTCCATATCACATGGCTCTGTGTGCTGAGATGCTTTAGGGTACTTCTCCAGTCAACTCGATCAATGTCAGGAGAATTTGTTTCTCCTTTGGGGGGCAGCTGTAGGAAGGTATTGGAGGACTTTCAGAGCATTTTACCTGTGTCCTCACTGAAAAGAGGAGAGGTCCTAGCACTAGTGAAAGTGGAACTTGGACTCAGGCTACGTCTACACTGCACTGTTATTTCAGAATAAGCTATTCCAGAATAGTCTGAGGCAGGCTTCCGCAATATAGACATGCTACCTCCATTTAGAGCCCCAGGAGGAATAACTTACAGGAAGGATGTGGATGCATTGGAGAGTGACCAGCGGAGGGCAACCAAAATGATTAGGGGGCTGGAGCATACAACCTACGAGGAGAGGCTGAAGGAGTTGGGTCTATTTAGTTTGCAGAAGAGAAGAGTGAGGGGGGATTTGATAGCAGCCTTCAACTTCTTGAAGGGAGGTTCCAAAGAGGATGGAGAGAGGCTGTTCTCAGTAGTGACAGATGGCAGAACAAGGAGCAATGGTCTCAAGCTGCGGTGTGAGAGATCCAGGTTGGATATTAGGAAAGACTATTTCCCTAGGAGGGTGGTGAAGCACTGGAATGGGTTACCTAGGGAAGTAGTGGAGTCTCCATCCCTAGAGGTGTTTAAGTCTCGGCTTGACAAAGCGCTGGCTGGGTTGATTTAGTTAGTATTGGTCCTGCCTTGGGCAAGGGGCTGGACTTGATGGCCTTCTGAGTTCTCTTCCAGCTCTATGGTTCTATGATTCTATAATTCTATGAACTTAGAATGGCCCTGGTAAGGGGCTATTTCGAAATAGCAGAATTGGAGAGTCTACATATTCCTTATTTGAAATAGATATTTCAAAATAGGCGTTATTCTTTGTAGAATTAAGTTTACAGAAGTTGGAATAAGCTGTCCATTATTTCAAAATTATTTCAAAATAATGGAATTGCTGTGTAAAAACACCCTCAACCCCCAGCCAGATACACTAGGTCAGAGGTAAAGTTCCTTCAAACCCAGATCAGAGATTTTTCTTTGTGGATGCCTATGGGTGGGATCTGGGTTGGTCTAAAATCTGGGTAAAAACCCACATTAACTCTATAAGGCAGAACAGATGCAATCCTGATCCCCCTGAAGTCAGTATTTTTACCCTAACTGCTATGGCTGCCGTCTCCAACAATTCCATCAAACTCACACTCTAGACTAACACAAAACCTCATATGTCTATTAACTGACTGACACAGTCCATGCATTTGAGAAATTATTGTGCTTTCATGTTGCTGAGATGAGTGAGACTTTTCCTGTAGCTTCTTGTTTCCATGCTTTGGATGCAGCCTTAATTATCACTAAGTAAAGGGTTTTTTTCCTGGTAAATTGCTCGCATATGCTGATTCTAGTAATAAAAAAAATACATTTAATGAGAGTGCAAGATGAATTATACATAAGTCATTTGTGGGACTTCAGTTGTGGGAATCTGAGGAAATATGAGTCTATTCGAAGATCTGCATGATAAAATATTTAGAGACACTATTTCTATGGAGTCATATGATAAAAGTATAACTAATTCATTTGAAATGTGAGCCTCTTTTTGGATTTCTTAGAATAAAAGGAAAACTTTCAACATATTGAAAGTCTGTGAGAATTCAGGCTGTATGGAGAATGGAGAGAGGGAACTAGTGGTGTCTCCCAGATGTCCAAAGTGGGGCCAATCCTATTCAACATATTCATAAATAATCCGGGGAAAAGGATAAACAGTGAGGTGTCAAAATTTGCAGATGATACTCAACTGTTCAAGAAAGTCAAAACAAAAGCAGACTGTGAAAAGCTTCAAAAGGATCTCACAAAACTAGGTGACCGAGCAACAAAGTGGTAGATGAATTTTAATGATGATAAATGCAAAGTAATGCATAGTGGAAAACATAATCCCAACTATACATATAAAAATATAAAAAAGCATATAAAATGATGGGGACTAAATTAAGCATTATCACTCCAGAGAGAGATCTTGGAGTCACTGTGAATAGTTCTTTGAAACAGAATGTTAGGAATCATTTAAAAAGAGATAGAGAATGAGGGTACGTCTTCCCTAGCACCCTAGATACATCTAGGGAGGCTAATGAGGGCGACCGAAATTGCAAATCAAGCCCGGGATTTAAATATCCCACATTTGATTTGCATGTTCCCGGCAAGTCACCATTTTAAAAATTGACTAGCCTCAAGTAACTGCCCCCGTCTACTCGTGGCAGTGAAACGGGATTCCGATTTAAAGTCCTAACTCGAATTAGCTGGTATTCCTCCTGCAATGAGGTTTACCAGCTAATTTGAGTTAGGGCTTTAAATCAGAATCCCGTTTCACTGCCGCAGTTACTTCAGGCTAGCCAATTTCTAAAATGGCGACCGGCCAGGAACATGCAAATCAAGCACGGGATATTTAAATCCCGGGCTTCATTTGCAATTTCGGTCGCCCTCATTAGCCTCCCTAGATCGATCTAGGGAGCTAGTGTAGACGTACCCTAAAAGAATAACTTATTGCCTCTATGGTACACCCATATCTTGAATACTACTAATGCAAATGTGATTGCCTGATCTAAAAATATGTTATCTTGACATTGTAAAAATTTCAGAAAAGGACAACAAAAATTATTAGGGTTATGGAATGTCTGCCATATGAGGAGAGATTAATAAGACTGGGATGTTGCAGCTTATAAAAGAGATAACTATGGGTGGATATGATAGAGGCCTATGAAATCATGATTGGTGTGGAAAAAATGACTAAAAAAGAGTTATTTACTCCTTCCCATAATGCAAGAACTAGGGGCTACCAAATGAAATTAATAGGTAACAGATTTAAAATAAACAAAAGGAAGTATTTCTTCACAGAATGCACAGTCTACCTGTGGAACTCCTTGCCAGAGGATGTTGTGAAGGCAAGGACTTTAACAGGTTTCAAAAAAAGAAAAAAAAAGAGCTAGATAAATTCAGGGAGGATAGGTTCATCAAAGGGTATTAGCCAGAATGGGTAAGAATGGTGTCCCTAACCTCTGCTTATCAGAAGCTGAGAATGGGCAACAGGGAATGGATCGCGTGATGATTACCTATTCTGTTCATTTCCCTCTGGGGTACATGACATTGGCCACTGCGGCTATGTTTAGACTGCAGAGTTTTTCCGGGATACCAGAGGTATCCCGGAAAAACTCTGCCACATCCAGGGAACAGTTTCCGAAAAAGCAGACACATTCTTTCTGCATTCCTGCATTCTTCATTTTATGAGGAATAAGGGATCTTCCCAAAAGAGGAGGTTTTCCCCACATTTGGCCCTATGTAGATGGGCCAATGTCGGAAAAGCCTCTTCAGAAAAAACAAGTGGAAAAAGGAACGCAAATTGCGGTTTACAATTGACATATCTTTTTCCAACTGCTCCCTCCCCCCGCAGTATAGACATAGCATGTGAGAACACAGGATAATAATCTAGATCAGTGGTTTTCAAAGCTGGTCATGGGCCTGCCCAGGTAAGCCACTGGCGGACCTACAACATTTTATTTATCTAAGTGTCTGTGGTCACTGAGCCTCACAGCTCCTATTGGCTGCGCTTCACTGTTTCCAGCCAAGGGGAGTTGCAAGATTTTTCTGGGAGTAAAACATTTTGCAGATATTCCCATTCTTTCCCCCCATTTAACACAATTCTCCAAGGCAACTTTAAATATGACTTTGTTACTGCTCCCCATCATATTACCAATTAGAGACTATCAGGTGAGAGGGCAGTGGTAGAAGACTGAGTGAAAGGAATGAGTTTTGAGGAGTGGTTTGAGGGAGTAGTATATGGGGTCCAGATATGAAGGACATAGTGAGAAAAGGTACAGACTTGCTTATGGGGAAGAGCAGGAGAATACTGAGATGAGCTGAAGTGCCTACATGCAGGAGGCAGAAGCAGCTCTAGATGAAATGGAGAGTGGCAAAGTTGTGGAGAGTCTTGAAGATGAAATGAGGGGTTTGAATCTGACACAGGCAGAGGACAAAAGCCAGTGAAGAAATTCAAGTGGGGAGGGATTGGCCAGCAAACTGGATGGGTTTAAAGGGTGCCATGCAGAACCTGAGACTGGAGGCGGGTAGGAGCAGTAGACAAGATAAGAGAGACATGGTCAAGTTACGGCCTGAGGACTAGGCAGTAGGGACGGAGAGAGGGGAAAGGACAAACAGCGCTCAGGATATCAAGGTACCTCTGGGAAGAGGTACACATGAATGGCTGGTAAGGGTGAGAGTCATCACAGAAGAGAAAACACATGAAGCCATTAGAGTGGATGAGGTCAGGTAGAAGACCATTGAGAAAGGAAATGGACAGGGGTTAGAAAGTGAAGGAGGACATGCTAAGGAAGAGGCTGCCAGGGTAAGTACAGAAGCAGAAAGGCCCAACAGTCCAGCCCAGAACTACTTAGTGGCTACGTCTACACTGGCATGATTTTCCGGAAATGCTTTTAATGGAAAAGTTTTCTGTTAAAAGCATTTTCGGAAAAGTGTGTCTAGATTGACAGGACGCTTTTCCGGAAAAGCACTTTTTGCGGAAAAGTGTCAGTGGCCAATCTAGATGCGCTTTTCCGCAAAAAAGCCCCAATCGCCATTTTTGCAATCGGGGCTTTTTTGCAGAAAACAAATCTCTGCTCTCTACACTGGCCCTTTTGAGCAAAAGTTTTTCGGAAAAGGGACTTTTGCCCGAACGAGAGCAGCATAGTATTTCCGCAAGAATCGCTGATTTCTTACATGAGATCGTCAGTGCTTTTGCGGAAATTCAAGCAGCCAGTGTAGACAGATGGCAAGCTTTTCCGCAAAAGCAGATGATTTTGCAGAAAAACTTGGCAGTCTAGACACAGCCAGTGTGTATTAACCACCTTCCTGGACCCCAAGGATGCAAGTGACAAAGAGGAAAAGAACTGACAAGGAGGACTTTGGGGGAAGAATTAGGGATAAAGAAGATGAAGTAGGAGAACAAATTAATTCAGTCTTCTGGTTGTGAATCACTTCCACATCACAAAGGCCTCTGTCGTCCCCATAACTCAAGACATGCCTGGAATAAAGTGGAAGGAAGCATCCTATCTTGGCCCTGGGAACTGAAATGGGTATCACTTCACAAGACCTTTCCATTTTTCTTTTCTGTGGTTCATTCTTCTTTTCCCTCACAGGGCAAGTCTGGACATGCTGCCCCAGCGGCTGGGAGACCTTTCAGGCCAGCTGTTACTACTTCTCTAATGACACCATGACCTGGGATGACAGTGAGAGGAACTGCACAGGGATGGGCTCTCACCTTGTGGTGATCACCACAGGAGCTGAGCAGGTGACTTGCAGGGAGTCATGATCCACTGGGCTCTCAGGCTCTGTCTACATTGCTGGGTTTTTTTGGCAGAAGATATGCAAATTGCACTATCATTTGCATATCTTCTGCCGATCCTTTTTGTGGAAGAGGTTTTTGCAATAAAAAGCACCATGTAGATGGGGCCATTTGTTGGGAAAAAAATCTTTTGTGCAAGATCCTGTAAACCTAATTTTTGAGGAATAAGGGATCTTGAGCAAAAGGGGATTTTTCTGACAAATGGCCCCATCTATATGGGGCTTTTTAGCAGCAAAACTTCTTCCACAAAAAGGATCGGCAGAAGAAAAGCAAATGAGAGTGCAATTTGCATATTTTCTGCAGGGGGAAAAGAACCCTGGCAGTGTAGATGTAGCCTCAGGGTGCAGGTGTGGAGAGGATGTTTAGGCTTTGTGTTCATTTAGTCCTGGGTTTCCTCATTCATCCTATCCTCACCCCTGCTCTACAGGGGTTCCTGCCTCCTAGGGTCTGTCTAGTGACTACACCTAGTGGAGATTTTATTTTATCTTTTTCCAGGATTTCATCCTCACTCAGATAAATGGAACAGTTACAGACCTAAAAGGAAGAAATTACTGTATTGGTCTGATTGATCGGAATAAGAAAGGGCAGTGGTCCTGGGTGGATCAGACACCATATAATGATACTGCAGTGTGAGTATTTCTGGCTTGGAGACCTGCTACCATCCTCTGTTTAAGTTCCAGGATTAGTATACAATGGTGAAAGAGAAAGAGAGAGAGACAGCCTTGACCGGAGCTATTTATTTCTAGTTTAGTAGAAGATTTACTCCAGGAACATGGAGGCTCTGTATGTATTTCAGACGTGTACCAGAAGAAGAGGAGTGCAGTGGCTGATTCAAGTGTTGCAATTCTCCTTCTCCTCTTCTCACCAGCTACCAGCTCTGTAAAATGGAACTCTCTGGTCCAGCAACATCCATTTTCTGGATGGCTGGACCAGAGAGTCCCAGTGGAGGGCTGGTGGCTGGACTGCTTGGCGGGGTGGGAGCCCAGCACACAGGGAGCTAGGCTAGAGCTTGCCTGCCTGGCTTAGCAGGAATGTGGCAGGGGGCAGAGCAGCTGATATGCACAAGGGTTGGGGGAGCCAGCTGGGAGTCTGGTGGCCAGGCCAAGGCTGGGGAGTGGGGGTGGTAACAAGGGGACCAGATATGAGCTCAATGGTTCAGCAATATCCCTCATCTGGGATTAATCAGGTCCCAAGGGCTCTGGACCAAGGGGTCTAACCTGTACAGCTCTTTCCCCTGCAACATTTATATAATGATGCATCTCTAACACATGAGCTTCTCTCTCCTACAGGTTCTGGAGACCTGGAGAACCCAGTAAACACGACAATGAGAATTGTGCTGTCATGCATGTGTCAGGAGAACAAAACACAAATGGAAACAGAAACTGGAATAATGTCCCTTGTTTCAATACATTTCATCGAATTTGTGAAACGGCAGCACTTAGATTTTGAGAGCAGAAACCCAATCCTGGACAGGAGGCAGAAAAGTCTGCTCATCTCTCACTTGGGGTCATCTCACAGAGAGATCTGACGGTGAGAGAGGGGGAGGAAGAGGAGAGGTTGGAAAAGCCCTGGGCTATTATGTCATTGGAGTAGGTGGTAGAGGATAATGTTGAGGCACAAACTCACACACTACATCTATTTTGAAGAAACTTGAAAACTGCTGAAAATATCTTAAGTGGAACAAGCAAAATGCAGTCAGCTCTGCCCTGTGATGTCATTGAAGCTCCCAGGTAGTTGGTGAAAGAGACAGGCTGGAAAAGGCAAGACCTGCGGGTTTGCCATGCAAAATGTTGTGGAGAGATTTCCTATTCATATTAACCTTCCCAGTGCTGGTCAAGGTAACAACTTACAGGGTACGTCTAGATTACATGCCTCCGTCGATGGAGCCATGTAGATTAGGTTTGTAGACATAAGAAAATGAAGGGGTGATTTAAATAATCGCCGCCTCATTTAAATTAAAATAGGTGCCATGCTGTGCTAATCAGCTGTTTTTTGGCACAGCGCAGGAGTCTGAATGCTCCACAGTCGACATCAAAAGCCTTTGTCGACAACCCCGTTATGCCTCGTGGGATGAGGTTTCCTGGGGCAGTCGACAAAGGCTTTTGATGTTGACCGCGGACTGTCCAAACTCCCGTGCTGTGCCGACAAACAGCTGATCGGCACAGCGTGGCAGCCATTTTAATTTAAATGAAGCGGTGATTATTTAAATCGCTGCTTCATTTTCCTATGTCTACAGGAACAAGGCCTGGTTCAAACTGCAAAAATAACTAGGTCTGATGGATTTCCTCTTGTCTCTGCTGTAAGTCAGTTCCACCTTATACCAAAGATGGTGCTTTGTCTCTGAACAGGGACAAAGGCTTGTCTATTAATGAAATTAAACCCCTGTGATCCGACAGATCCTGTAAACCTCCTTGCAGGAGGCATAAGGGATCTGTTGAAAAAGGCTTTCTTTCTCGACAGATCCCCCTCTAGACTGCCACTTTTTGCTGACAAAGTGCTGAGTTGGCAAAACGTGGTGGCCATTTTTATGCAAATTAGGCACGGGATATTTAAATCCCTGCCTCATTTGCAATGTCGACCTGCCTAATCTGCATCCCTCTGCCAACAGAGGGATGCAGTCTAGACATACCCATAGAGAGCCTGTTTTGGACTAATTTCAAGGATTCCCTGTAGTGGGGACATGCTAGTTCGAATTTTTTAATTTGGGAGCTATTAAATCGAATTTAGTAATTTTGAAATACTTTCCTTGTGAAAACATGGCCTTTGTGAAACTGATGCATTTGTCTCATGGAGGACAGCCCACATCTGAAAGCAACAACACTGAACCCTAGAAGATTGTGTGATGTTTCTGTTTTAGTTGGGCCCTCTAATCTGGCTGCACGTGCAGTGTAAAAAATGCCTTAGCAGTACAGTAAATAGCTACTATTCCTAATAATTACTGTCTGGGATAAATGTTCACAAGCAGAAGGGCTGTAAAACCTCTGTAAAAACCCAAACTGTAAGTATTATGGCCACTGATTCTTGCCAGAAGTTTAAACATATTCTTCCTATCCCACAACAAATCAATGATTGGGCTACAGCCACAAACACCTGTTGTGCTGAGGTGCAGAAAGAGAGAGGGCAGGATTTCAGCTGAGACACTGATCCTAAGACTGTAGCTTCTAGGCATTGAAAAGACTGTCTAGTTCACAGCTCACCCTGGTCTGGGCACCAGGGCAGAGTCATTCCCTCAGCACATACTCCACTTCCTTATCTCACCTAGCTTTGAATGACTTGAACAATGAGGTTTAATGGACACCACCACTTCCCTCAGTCCTGCTAATGGATGGAGAGGCCGAATAGCTGATACTGTTTAAATGGTTCTCTCCTAGGCTATGTCTAGACTGCAGGCTTCTTTCGAAAGAGCCTCTTTCGAAAGATCGCGTCTAGACTGCAGGCGGATCTTTCGAAAGAGAAATCTGCTTTTTCGAAAGAGAGCACCCAGCGAGTCTGGATGCTCTCTTTCGAAGACGGCCTCTTTACATTGAAGAACGCCTTCTTTCAAAAGAGGAACTTTCGAAAGAAGGCGTTCTTCCTCGTGAAATGAGGTTTACCGCCATCGAAAGAAAAGCCGCGTTCTTTCGAATTAATTTTGAAAGAACGCGGCTTGAGTCTGGACGCAGGGGAAGTTTTTTCGGGAAAAGGCTACTTTTCCCGAAAAAACCCCTGAGTCTGGACACGGCCCTAGGTAGAGTCCAATGTTTCCTCTAATTTTTTTCATCCATGTGTGGAATGATTTTTGTTATCTGTACCAAGGCATGTGTGGATGTGCACCAACAGCAGAAACACGTGCTGCCGGCTTTGGTTGCTCGGCTAATGGACTGGATCCATCCCAAAGGCCAGAATTTGTTCACTTCTGATTTTAATGCCTTGTTACTTGAATTCACTTAAAATCTATCTTTTTGTAGCTAATCGTTTTGTTCTTTAATCAAAATCAAACCAGCGTTGTGCAATGTTTACTTAACTCCATTTAAGGAGGCAAGTTTGAATCTTCTTGTGTGGCTGCTCAAACTCTGAGTTTACAGGGAATATGGGTGGGGTCCTAGCTTTTTTTCTCTGAATGGTGTGAAGTTTCCTTTTATGCGTGGTCCTCTTGAGGCTGTATCTATTGATGACTTTATCTTAATAAAGTCACATTTTAATACTGTACACAGAATCTCAGTTGGTTGATTCCTTGGCACTAAGTTTGACCCCTTGCAAAGTGTGAGTATCCCAGTGTGCTGGGATGAAATCTTATTCAGTCACCCTCATTCGACTTGGGCAGCACAACTCTTACTTATCCTCCCATTGTCTGGTCCCATTTCTGCCAGTGCCCCTCAGCCCTGCCCTGCAGCCCCCTGCTATTCCAGCCCTGGGCTCCCCTCACAGCCCTGCCAGTGCCCCTCAGCCCTGCCCTGCAGCCCCCTGCTATTCCAGCCCTGGGCTCCCCACACAGCCCTGCCAGTGCCCCTCAGCCCTGCCCTGCACCCCCTGCTATTCCAGCCCTGGGCTCCCCACACAGCCCTGCCAGTGCCCCTCAGTCCTGCCCTGCAGCCCCCTGCTATTCCAGCCCTGGGCTCCCCTCACAGCCCTGCCAGTGCCCCTCAGTCCTGCCCTGCAGCCCCCTGCTATTCCAGCCCTGGGCTCCCCTCACAGCCCTGCCAGTGCCCCTCAGTCCTGCCCTGCAGCCCCCTGCTATTCCAGCCACGGGCTCCCCTCACAGCCCTGCCTGTGCCCCTCAGTCCTGCCCTGCAGCCCCCTGCTATTCCAGCCCTGGGCTTCCCACACAGGCCTGCCAGTGCCCCTCAGTCCTGCCCTGCAGCCCCCTGCTATTCCAGCCCTGGGCTCCCCTCACAGCCCTGCCAGTGCCCCTCAGCCCTGCCCTGCAGCCCCCTGCTATTCCAGCCACGGGCTCCCCTCACAGCCCTGCCAGTGCCCCTCAGTCCTGCCCTGCAGCCCCCTGCTATTCCAGCCCTGGGCTTCCCACACAGGCCTGCCAGTGCCCCTCAGTCCTGCCCTGCAGCCCCCTGCTATTCCAGCCCTGGGCTCCCCACACAGCCCTGCCAGTGCCCCTCAGTCCTGCCCTGCAGCCCCCTGCTATTCCAGCCCTGGGCTCCCCTCACAGCCCTGCCAGTGCCCCTCAGTCCTGCCCTGCAGCCCCCTGCTATTCCAGCCCTGGGCTTCCCACACAGGCCTGCCAGTGCCCCTCAGTCCTGCCCTGCAGCCCCCTGCTATTCCAGCCCTGGGCTCCCCACACAGCCCTGCCAGTGCCCCTCAGTCCTGCCCTGCAGCCCCCTGCTATTCCAGCCCTGGGCTCCCCACACAGCCCTGCCAGTGCCCCTCAGTCCTGCCCTGCAGCCCCCTGCTATTCCAGCCCTGGGCTCCCCTCACAGCCCTGCCAGTGCCCCTCAGTCCTGCCCTGCAGCCCCCTGCTATTCCAGCCCTGGGCTCCCCACACAGCCCTGCCAGTGCCCCTCAGTCCTGCCCTGCAGCCCCCTGCTATTCCAGCCCTGGGCTCCCCTCACAGCCCTGCCTGTGCCCCTCAGTCCTGCCCTGCAGCCCCCTGCTATTCCAGCCACGGGCTCCCCTCACAGCCCTGCCTGTGCCCCTCAGTCCTGCCCTGCAGCCCCCTGCTATTCCAGCCACGGGCTCCCCTCACAGCCCTGCCTGTGCCCCTCAGTCCTGCCCTGCAGCCCCCTGCTATTCCAGCCCTGGGCTTCCCACACAGGCCTGCCAGTGCCCCTCAGTCCTGCCCTGCAGCCCCCTGCTATTCCAGCCCTGGGCTCCCCACACAGCCCTGCCAGTGCCCCTCAGTCCTGCCCTGCAGCCCCCTGCTATTCCAGCCCTGGGCTCCCCACACAGCCCTGCCAGTGCCCCTCAGTCCTGCCCTGCAGCCCCCTGCTATTCCAGCCCTGGGCTCCCCTCACAGCCCTGCCAGTGCCCCTCAGTCCTGCCCTGCAGCCCCCTGCTATTCCAGCCCTGGGCTCCCCTCACAGCCCTGCCTGTGCCCCTCAGTCCTGCCCTGCAGCCCCCTGCTATTCCAGCCACGGGCTCCCCTCACAGCCCTGCCTGTGCCCCTCAGTCCTGCCCTGCAGCCCCCTGCTATTCCAGCCCTGGGCTTCCCACACAGGCCTGCCAGTGCCCCTCAGTCCTGCCCTGCAGCCCCCTGCTATTCCAGCCCTGGGCTCCCCACACAGCCCTGCCAGTGCCCCTCAGTCCTGCCCTGCAGCCCCCTGCTATTCCAGCCCTGGGCTCCCCTCACAGCCCTGCCAGTGCCCCTCAGTCCTGCCCTGCAGCCCCCTGCTATTCCAGCCCTGGGCTCCCCACACAGCCCTGCCAGTGCCCCTCAGTCCTGCCCTGCAGCCCCCTGCTATTCCAGCCCTGGGCTCCCCTCACAGCCCTGCCAGTGCCCCTCAGTCCTGCCCTGCAGCCCCCTGCTATTCCAGCCCTGGGCTCCCCTCACAGCCCTGCCAGTGCCCCTCAGTCCTGCCCTGCAGCCCCCTGCTATTCCAGCCACGGGCTCCCCTCACAGCCCTGCCAGTGCCCCTCAGTCCTGCCCTGCAGCCCCCTGCTATTCCAGCCCTGGGCTTCCCACACAGCCCTGCCAGTGCCCCTCAGTCCTGCCCTGCAGCCCCCTGCTATTCCAGCCCTGGGCTCCCCTCACAGCCCTGCCAGTGCCCCTCAGCCCTGCCCTGCAGCCCCCTGCTATTCCAGCCCTGGGCTCCCCACACAGCCCTGCCAGTGCCCCTCAGTCCTGCCCTGCAGCCCCCTGCTATTCCAGCCCTGGGCTCCCCACACAGCCCTGCCAGTGCCCCTCAGTCCTGCCCTGCAGCCCCCTGCTATTCCAGCCCTGGGCTCCCCACACAGCTCTGCCAGTGCCCCTCAGCCCTGCCCTGCAGCCCCCTGCTATTCCAGCCCTAGGCTCCCCTCACAGCCCTGCCAGTGCCCCTCAGCCCTGCCCTGCAGCCCCCTGCTATTCCAGCCCTGGGCTCCCCACACAGCCTTGCCAGTGCCCCTCAGTCCTGCCCTGCAGCCCCTGCTATTCCAGCCCTGGGCTCCCCTCACAGCCCTGCCAGTGCCCCTCAGCCCTGCCCTGCAGCCTCCTGCTATTCCAGCCCTGGGCTCCCCTCACAGCCCTGCCAGTGCCCCTCAGTCCTGCCCTGCAGCCCCCTGCTATTCCAGCCCTGGGCTCCCCACACAGCCCTGCCAGTGCCCCTCAGTCCTGCCCTGCAGGCTCCTGCTATTCCAGCCCTGGGCTCCCCTCTCAGCTCCACCACTGCACTCCATGTCTTCCCACAGTGCTCCTATTTCTTTTAATCTTAGGGGTTAAGGACAGATGGGTTGGATATGTAGCATAAAGGTTTATTGAAAATAGAACCTATGTATTCTGAGCAAACCACTGTTTCAAATGATGCACCAAACAAAGAGACCCAGGAAATGCTCATAGCTCCTAAATAACACTCATTTTGTATAATGGACCTGTAGGGTGACCGTATGTCCTGTTTTGACAAGACAGTACCTTTCTTAAGTCTTCTTCTGGCCATTCAGCCTAAGGTGTGAAGATTAAGTATCATGAAGTGTTTTCTCTTGTTAGCCAAGGGCAATAAAAAATGGCAGCTTGCCAGGGTTATTTCCCGGCGGGCTGCCGCAAATTTGTTTACCTGCGCCTCTGCAGGTATCGGATGATTGCAGCTCTTGTCTGCTGTGGATTGCCACTCATGGCAAATGTGAGTGGCAAGAAGTGGCATCCCAGGGTGCAGGCCTGCCAAGGATTAACCCTGAGGACCGGATCCATCCCAGAGGCCAGGATTTGTCCACTTCTGATTTTAATGCCTTGTAACTTGAACTCACTTAAAATCTTTTTGTAGCTAATCGTTTTGTTCTTTAATCAAAATCAGACCAGCGTTGTGCAATGTGTACTTAACTCCATTTAAGGAGGCAAGCTTTTGTATCTTCTTCTTTACAATGGGACTAAACATTTTGACTGTCTAGAAGAGGGCTGGACTGTACAAAACAGCCTCTTCTCGCAGGAAAATGTCAGACTGGGAATCACCCTGCAAGTAGTAACAAAATCTGGTAGGTTCCAGCATGTGGCTGGAAGGGTTCCAGACTCAAAAGTGTAGAACCACGGTCAGACATAGACCTTCAGGGTGTTACCTGTATTGTATTTGTGAGCATCCCAGGTTGAGAAGCACAGCAGCAAAGTATTATGAGGCATCCTAAGGTGCAGAGGGAGGATGACACAGCACCTCCATTGATCAGTATTATCATAGATTCCCTGTATGGCCCAGTGACAGGTGGTATGTGACAAGTAGGAGTGAGTGATCTGTAGGTTTTTTTCTATATTGAAGTAGGTTCTGTGTTCATAGGTGGCCCATTCTATGAGGGAATACTTCTCTGGTGGAGTGTAGATGTCTGATGAAGGCAGATCTAAGTATGTTAAGATAAGTATCCCGGACTGCTTCCTTGGAACATATGTCCACCCCACAACTCGGAAACCACAGAATAAGATTTCTTGCTGTGTGGGGATTGATTGCTGGGTTTGTGGAGGTAAATGTGGAGATACATGGGTTTCTTGGGTATAGCTGTATATAGGGTTGCCTTGTTGTGGCTGACTGGGGTGTTGATGCTAATCTTCTACAGAAAGCTTGATGGATGGGTAATGGTCATTGAAGTTGTGGTGAAAATCTATGATTATGACAGATAATGGCAATGTCCTGGACCAACCTTAATTCAATGAGTTGAATCCAAGTGCATTACATTTATGCATCATTTTGGATCAGGGATTGTATGTAATTCTGTGAGGGAGGGAAACCACAGCTCTGTCAGGAACAAAATGCTGGCAGGTGATTAGGCAAAATCATTCAAGTTGTAACATTTCCAAACCACTTCCTGTGCTGGCTGCATGTATTTGTTCAAACTGGGTTCTCTAAAAAAACAAGAGACAAAGCAATTTATCACACTAAATATTGTTTCTTCAGGATTAGCTAGGTATGTGGGCCACAAGAGAGAAATTGTTATTGATTTATTCCTCAATTGGCAACAAAATTTTAATAATCCCTAGACTACATTTTAATAAACCCCATCGAGGGCATACCCCAAATTGCTGGCAGATTCTTCATTTTTCTGGACTCCATTGTTGAAGGTTGTCCCGCTCAATCTGTAGTTCAGGGACTGTTCTAAGGCATCCATGACAGAGGCATATTCCCTTGAGTATCACGTGTCAGTTCTTCAAACACTTCCCCGGCTCTGCTTTTGGCCAACAGACCAAAAACTCCAATTGGGTGGCTTCACATTAGCGATTTATCCTTGCAGCTCATTCAAAATGGCTGGCCCAGTCTTATGCAATTCTCAATACACAGTTTGGACATGAAGATAAGCTGCCATATTTCTCTGCCAGTGGTGCCTTGTCTATTTCCCTCTTGAGGGATCAGGGAACATATCAATAGTTTGATTGTTGATTTCCACCCAACAATCTGGTCTGGGGCAAAAGGCCCAGAAAGTCTGGCCAGGCGGTCCTGGGGCAGACATGCTCTGGCACACATTTGAACCGCTGCCCTTCCCCTTCCCCCAGACTCCTCTCCGTCTGGAAACACTTGGCGCAGAGCAAATCTCCTGCCAGTGACGAGGCCTCGGGTGCCCCAAGCTGGACAGGAGGTAAGAGGTCCCCCCTCAGCGCTGTCACCGGGGTCAGGGTGAAGCTTCAAGGTGGACTCACAGGTGGCACTCAATACCTTTGGCACCAGCAACCCTAGCTCTGCCAGCCAAATTTGACAACTGAGTTGCCTCCCACCTGGAATGTAATCATATCCCAGGGTTACCACCAGGGTTAATATAGCTTCTCAGTACTACTAAAGTTTCCAGTAGTGTACTTGATGTGTCATGACTTGAAGAAAAGGGAAGAAGGTGCTTTAGCTGCTAGGGCATATAGGCACCAGCCCTGGTGGGTCTCCATAAACTCTCAGGGTATGTCTACACTACCCTCCTAGTTCGAACTAGGAGGGTAATGTAGGCATACCGCACTTGCAAATGAAACCCAGGATTTGAATTTCCCGGGCTTCATTTGCATAAGCGGGGCTCCGCCATTTTTAAATCTGCGCTCGTTCGAACCCTGTGCTGCGCGGCTACACGCGGCACAAACTAGGTAGTTCGAACTAGGCTTCCTAGTTCGAACTACCGTTACTCCTCGTGGAATGAGGAGTAACGGTAGTTCGAACTAGGAAGCCTAGTTCGAACTACCTAATTCGTGCCGCGTGTAGCCGCGCGGCACAGGGTTCGAACGAGCGGGGATTTAAAAATGGCGGCGCCCGGCTTATGCAAATGAAGCCCGGGAAATTCAAATCCCGGGTTTCATTTGCAAGTGCGGTATGCCTACATTACCCTCCTAGTTCGAACTAGCGGGGTAGTGTAGACATACCCTCAGGCAGTTAGCTAATCAAGAAGCAATCATGTATCATAAAAAGTAAAGCAATCGCTTACTAAGACTGCCAGGAATGGCATAAGCACTTACACTTCAAGGTAAAACTGCTTCCTAGCTTGGTCCCTGGGGGCAGCTCAATGGAAGGAGAGAGCCACTCAGATCTTGTGCTTCTGGAGCCCAGTTCCCTATTAAGGCACATAGGAAGTTACGCCAGAGACAGATGCTGGCTAGGAAATGTGCATCTCAGTTGTGGGGGAGGGGCTGGCAGCTAGATTACACAACCCCCATGAATGCTGGCTGTAGATAATTGTCCTTAGCAAGGCTGGTAGCCTTCTCTCATGCATCCAACAACCAGTCAGGGCACCATTATCTAGGGTTGCCAGATGGTTTAACAAAAAATACCAAACATCTTGCCTTACCCCCCCCCCTCAAAAATGGGAAAAAATTCTGTTGAGAAAAAAAAAAAGTGGGGGAGACCAGAGTTGTTAAGCAAAAAAAAAAAAAAAAAAAGTTGGTAAGCAAAAGTACTCCCTACAGTTTGGGGCCACATGCTAAACCCCAATGCACTCACCCCTCCCCCAGAGCCAGGCCCCCCCCAACGCCCCCCATCCCAATGCACTCACCCCTCTCCCTGAGCCAGGCATCCCAAGCACAGGGAGTTCCCCGCCCCAATCAAATCACCCCCTCCCCACCACAGAGCCAGGCACTGGATGAACGGGCTGGCTGGGTAAGTTAATCTTACTTTTAAAGTTGCTGCTCTTGCTGCCCGGCCCGGCTGTCTCGGCTCACATTGTGTAGAGGGAGACATAACGTGGCCAGCACCCGGGCCTCTGCTGGTCATGTGGGCTCCACTCCTACCCCAGCCCGGTGCTCTCCTAGCATGGTGCCAGGCAAGTGCCCCTACTCCTTCCCTATGCTACACCTGTTGTGCTCCTCACTCCCTGCTCCCACCAGACGTGGCAGGGGAAAGTTGTCCGCACCAGGCTTCCGTCCCAGGGAAACAGGAAATACCGGAAATTGCATATGTCCAGTATTTTCTGGTTTTTTTTTACCGGATGGAGCCCGCAAATACCAGACTGTCCAGGTGAATACCGGACACCAGGTAACCCAACCGTTTTCAGATACACACCCAGTGTGTTGGCTGTTTTAGTCCAATAGCCGCCTTCAGGCTTCTATCCCTTTAAGAACCTGAGCAAGCCAGGGTCTCTGACAATACTCGCAGGTCTCTCTCCGATCAGTCATCTAATTTCAAAATACCTGCTGCTTCCTCAAGGTCTGCATGGATCTCAATCCAGCTGCAGCTGCCCACTCATTATGCACATCTCTGGGTCTTGCTACATCCTGCTCCTTTGCTTGCCATGTGGTTACTCAGCAGATCCCCCAGCCACCAACTTCCCTGCTGCACTCAGGGCTTGCCAGGCAGCCATTGCTTTGGCCTTGAGCAGTAACTTCCTGGGTTAGGCTCTTCCAGGGTATCTCCACCTTTTCTCATACATGTGCAGGGGGCAGTCTGTGTTGTGGGCAGTGGGTTGATAGGAATGGCACGTTTCTTGCTTAGAAGATTCTTCATACTATCTGGACCGTCTCGTGGGTATAATTTAGGACTAAGACAACAACAGCTTCTCCTCTTGTGGGTGGCAGAGCTAGCTAATCAAGAAGCAATCACTGATCCTGTGAGAATGTGTTTCTTTGGGTCATGCCCCAATGTGACAGTTATATGCGGGCAGTTTAAATAACCAATGGCTGTTTAATTAGTCTTATTTGACATTTTTTCTTCCTTAATGCCATGTAATCTGGAGAGAGACAGTGACCCAAATTACTATGTTTGTACTCAGACCACTTCAGACTTTTACTCTTTTGGACCATCATGTTTGGTTTTCTCCATTCAGAAATTTCATCTCATTTGATTCTATGGAATCTTTTCACATGCATTAGAGTGTGTGGGGATCCCAGGGCTGGAATAGCAGGGGGCTGCAGGGCAGGACTGAGGGGCACTGGCAGGGCTGTGAGGGGAGTCCAGAGCTGGGACAGCAGGGGGCTGCAAGGCACTATGGAAAAGAATTAGCAGTGTTCTGTGGGGTGATGTGCAAGACACTCAAGACTCAGGAGGAGGGGTGCTGTTATACAACTGAAGTGCACTGGTAGGACTGTGCTGACATCCAGGACTGACCTCTCAGAGAAACTGTAGGTCAGGACTGACAGAATGAGGTTTACCTTATACCTGTTGGCCTCTCACCTTTCTGTGCATCATGTAAGCTTTGAGCAGTTGCTACATTTCACAACCATTTTAGCCGATTTAAGTTTTTAATATTGATTGATCACCCCTATCCTGGCATATGGGCCTTTCCAGGGAGTTACTAGAAGCGATGTTAGAAACGTCAGCTTTAAAGTTTGTCCAATTCCAGGAGGAAAAAAGAGAAACCAGCAAAATCTCCTTAGCGATAGGTTCAGTCGCTGTGGGTATGTCTACACTACCCCGCTAGTTCGAACTAGCGGGGTAATGTAGGCATACCGCACTTGCAAATGAAGCCTGGGATTTGAATTTCCACGAGGTGTACCGGTAGTTCGGACTAGGAAGCCTAGTCCGAACTACCTAGTTCGAGCCCCGTGTAGCCGCGCTGCACGGGGTTCAAACCAGTGGGGTTTTAAAAATGGTGGCTCCCCGCTTATGCAAATGAAGCCCGGGAAATTCAAATCCCGGGCTTCATTTGCAAGTGCGGTATGCCTACATTACCCTCCTAGTTCGAACTAGGAGGGTAGTGTAGACATACCCAGGGTGAGGCAGAGGGAGATAACCTGCCAGGCCTGAACCCGGGGGTGCTCTAGTGTCTATCTGTTGCACAGATCAGTGTCACAGCAAACAGCCTTCAGTACTGATCCTCCCATAGCCCTCATGATATCACACTCGTTCTGAGAGGCACATCGCTTGCCAGATCTAGCTGTGAGAGAGGAGAGAGTGGATTAGGGGGAGAGCTTCCAGGGTCACCCAGGGTATGTCTAGACTACATGGCTCTGTCGACAGAGCCATGTAAACTAGTTTACCCGACACAGTCAATAAAGCGGGGATTTAAATAATCCCTGCTTCATTACAATAAAAATGGCCGCGACGGTGTGCCCACAATCATCTGATCCGGCACAGTGGGGCAGTCTAGATGCGGATCGGTTGACAAGGGAAGCCTTTGTCAACCACTCCCCTATGCCTTGTGAAACGAGGTTTACAGGAGCGGTCGACAAAGGCTTCCCTTGTCGACCAATCCGCATCTAGACTGCCCCACTGTGCCAGATCAGCTGATTGTCGGCACACTGCAGCGGCCATTTTTATTGTAATGAAGCAAGGATTATTTAAATCCCCGCTTCATTGACTGTGTCGGGAAAACTAGTTTACATGGCTCTCTCGATTTAGCCATGTAGTCTAGACATACTCCCAGAGAAAAAGTGAGGAGGAAAAAAGAGCGGAGAAGTGGCAGGTTCTGGTTGGCCATTGGTTTAGTAGGGAGTAAAGGAAAGGGAACTTGGACCAAGGCATCCCCATCCCACTGTTCCCCTCTTCTCCTTCGTTTCCCTGCACCGCAAAACTCTGCACCCCTAATATCTGCTCCCTTTTCATTTTTTCCTGCTGCTGTTCCCTTGTCCTTAATTCTCTGCTCCTTCCAATCTCTCTCCTTCAGCTCTCCAAGTTTCCCCCCGTTCTCTGGATGTTAATTTATTCTCCTGCTATTTCTTCCCCATTTTCCAGTCTTGGGGGGAGGGTTGTTTTGGGGGATTTTTGTTTGTTTGTTGTTGTTGCTTTCTCTTTCTGTTTCACATCTGCACATCTCATTGCAGGCAGGATCATTGGAATGACCAGATGGATTAGACCTCTAGTCCACCTAGTCCAGTAACCTCTCTGTAACAGAGGCCAACATGAGGTGATTCAGAGGAAGGTGCCATTAGCCTGGGGGTATTGGGGATAATCTGCTTTTCATTGGTTCTCTCCCTGATATCTCCTACGTAATTTATCTTCCACAAAATTTATCTTCCACAAAACATTTATTGTAACTATGAAACTCTGGATATTCATAATAATGTCCATCTTGCTAATTCTTGGCCTTGATTACTTGTGGCAATGAGTTCCCCAATCTAATTACACGTTGTTTGAAAAAGTACTTCCATTTGCCAGTTTTTGAATATGCCAACTGTTAATTTAATCAAATGCCCCCTTTCTGTGTATGATAAGACAGGATGAACAGAAGCTCCAACTGTACCTTTTCTAGATTGCTCATTATGGTATAGAATTTTATCATGCCCTCTCTTATTTGTCTGTTTCCAAATATATAACTATCCCAATCTTTACAGTCACTCTTCATACGAATTTTTGTAGACCCTTCCTCATTTTTGTTGCCCCTTATCTGAATTCTCCCCTCTATTTCACCAATATCTTTTTTGGAGGGTGGCATGACCAGTGCAGCATTCAGTAGCTGAGTCTGCATCCTTGATGATTAGATAAAGGTATTATGGTATGTTTCTCCATCTCATTCCTTGTGGCTGCAAATATCTTGTTAGATATTTTTAACTATAGTGGTCTTCAATGAGCTGTCTATAATCAAGCGCTGGTCTCTTTCTGGAGCTGATGCAATCAATTTAGAACCATGTAAGTTGCAATAGTCATTTAAAATGTTCCCTTCCAAAATGCATTACTTAGCATTTCTCAATATTGAATGTTATTTGCAATTATCAAATGGCTCTTTCTTCAGGTAAGATGGGGGTACTCATTCTGTTAAGCCCTCCCCCACAGTCCATGGTTAAGAAGCTTAGGTCATAATGACAACCCCATAGTTGCAATCCATACCCTTTAGAGATGCTTTTTTAACCCAGGTTGTTCCTTTTATCCCACACTGCTTACCAAGGGTAGGAAAAAACATGGTAATGCATCAATCCAGGTCTTTTCTGCAGGTCTGGGTGTTGAAGCATCTTCCTCCTAGAATAGGGCAATTGTAACACTTCAGAGCCCCCACAACTAGAGGAGAAAGGTGACAAAAAAGAGAGATTGTCAAGTTTCAATAGAGCCACGGTGTCAGGTCAAAAGGGTCTTATCTCTAGCCAGGACTCTACAAATTCTGTGATAGCTGTGGAGGGGCAAGACAAACAGAATTATGGATTTTTGGTTGCCAGAGCTTGGGATGAGGCTGGGTCATAAAATCTTAGGGCTGGAAGAGACCTCAGGAGGTCATTGAGTCCAAACCCCTGCCCAAAGCAGAACCAACCCCAACTACATCATCCCAGCCAGGGCTTTGTCAAGATGGGAATTAAAAACCTCTAGGGATGGAGATTCCACCACTTCCCTAGGGAACCCATTCCAGTGATTCTCCACCCTCCCAGGGAAATAGTTTCCCCTAATATCCAACCTAGACCTTCCCCACTGCAACTTGAGATCATTGCTCATTGTTCTGCCATCGGCCACCACTGAGAACAGCCTCTCTCTGTCCTCTTTGGAACCTCCCTTCAGGGAGTTGAAAGCTGCTATCAAATCCCCCCTCACTCTTCTCTTCTGAAGACTAAATAAGCCCAAATCCCTCAGCTTCTCCTCATAGGTCATATGCTCCAGCCCCCTCATCATTTTGGTTGCCCTCCGCTGGACCCTTTCTGTAATAGGAGGGAGTAGCCCTTATGCATGCATTTTGGTCAGATCTATAGCTGAATATTGCACAGTTGAATTGGGAGGTGCTTTTCCAAAAAGTTTTATCCATCCTGGAATGAGTTCCTAACTGGGACCTACATCTCTACTTGGAAAATAGTGAGGCTGAAATGTCCAAAGCTTCTAAGGCATTTGAATGCCCACTTGTCACTAAAAATAGGAATGGAGCATCTAAATCCTGTAGACTGCTTTAAAAACCTCAGCTTTTAACTAGTAGTTTAGCTTCCTTTCAAGGTGTCCTCCTCCCTTAGGCATGGGCAGCTAGCAACTTGCCTAGAGAAGCCAGGAATAACACAGCTGAGGTGATGTGATCCACCTAGGCATACAAATGGCATTCAGATCAGGACTTTTGGTGTGGATGGAGAGAATGCTGAAGTCATGTGAGAAGGAACACTATGGAGAACAATGGGACCAATCTTTAGAAAATGGAAGGAATCCTTTAATCTTAACTGGCCCTGGGGGATTGATTCTGTCAGACATTGCTGCTTTGTTGGATAACAGTTGCAGGATTCTGGCTCTTAATCTTTCCTCACAATAAAGTCACTGGTGTTATTTGACAATAGATTCATTTTCAGTCTCTCTGGACCAGTGTAGACACCCATACAGAACCGCTTTGCCAGGTGCAAGAAGGAGACTGCCTCCCTGACATTCTAGCCTATATTCCAGCAGATAGAGCACTTGCCAGAGCGGTGAGGATTCCAAGTTCAAATCCCTTCTCCACATCAGGCAGAGGAAGAACTGAACCAGCGCTACTGCCCTAACTTCTGGGCTAAATGTCAGAAGGCAGGCAGCTGCTTTCTCCTCCTGTTTGGTGTAGGGTTAGGCAAGCTCTGAGTGTGCCCACCACAGGAGGCCCTGCAGGTGCAATAAGGAGGGGAACTCCCACTCTGAGGATCCCACTGGGGCTTGAGCATAAGACAGGCACCCAGCTACTTACCTCCCGGGGCTGTGTGCGTGGCTGCTGGTAGAAGCTTAGACACCTGGGGGATTTTAACAACTGACACTTAGGAGCCTGCTGAGCAGGAATTTTGAAGATCTCAGTAGCACCTTACTGTTAGACCTGGGTAACTAAATCCTTTTAGGGAAACACAAGACATTAGTAAAATCCAGGAACACACAATAGTTAACGATAAGGCTATGTCACAAGCATGTTCAAATTAAAGAGTTAAATTAAAGACGTACACCTATACTTTGTAGAGGGGAAAGACTAAATTTGAGTGAGGAAAAAAGTTTGTACTTACTTGGTATATAGAAGGAGCGTGGGAGAATCTGTTCATTGCGGGTCTCTATGCTTCTGTTTTACATACACATGTCCCTTTCTCCCTCCTTCTACTTCTTTCTTAAGACAAGGGGAAATTCCCTTCATTTTTTACTTTGGTTTACAATCTTTTTTTCCCCTTGCATTATGTGGGAAATTGGGAGGGGGGCAGAATCCACCGACTGCGAAAAATATGTATTTCTTGTTTGCTGGGACACAGAGCGTATGGGGTAAGTTAGAAAAAATGGTGCCAGCTCTCACATTTTGCACCTTAGTCATGTGCTGTGCATGTGGGGCTGTGGGCAGATCTTGGGGAGTGGTAGTCTCTATAGGGCGGGGGGGAGGGGTTCAGCCCCAGTTGCAGGTGGCACAAGGGAGCTGGGGGCCCAGTTGCGAGCGGCACCAAGTTGGATATGTCTGCCCCAGCCTCAGCCTTGGAGGATAAGGGGTTCTGGGTGTTTTAGGTGAGCCCTAGTCATCCCATTTTTACTGTAGGAAGTACAGTCACCCTACTAAAACCTGGTACTACCTAGGGATGTAAAAGATTAATTTACTGCCCAATCAGCCTCTCCTCATTGGGTAGTTAAGTTGACTACTCGCTTCCCCCACTGCCGCCTCTGATATAGAAGCAGGAGCCGATGCTGGGGGCAGGGGGAACACCTTAAAAGCCAGTTCCCCCCAGCACCATCTCTGTGGTGGTGATGGAGAAGGGAACAGGGGAGGCAGCGGTCAGGGACCCAAGTTTGCGCTGGGTCCCGGACTTTGCCTGCTGCAGCTCTGCCTTTTAAACGTAGTACTTTTAAATGTACTACATTTAATAGGCAGAGCCACAGTTTGGTAGGTCCAGGTCCCGATGCAAGCTGGGACTCAGCAGTCCCGGCTTGCACCAAGTCTGGGACCTACCCCCACTGCAGCTCTTCTGTTTAAATATTGTAGGAGTCGGGCTGCCTGTGCACCTGGTTTCTGCTACATTTAAACTGCAGAGCTACAGCATGGCCCTTTATCGACTAATCACGTACTCGATACAAATTGTATCAAGTACATGATTAGTCATTTACCCTCTTCACATCTTTAGTACTACCTGCCACAGCAAATCTGTGTCACAAGCAGAAAATGGCTCAAAACTACTCCTTTTACTCTTCTGAGCTCTATGACATCCTCCTAACCCCCGTCCTCTTGACTGATTACTCCTTCTCTAGAAAGGGATCTGGCCTTCTTCCAATTTCCTTAATTTCCTTAAGTTCTGCCTGAAAGTTATGCCTTCTCCACACTGTGCTATAGAATCATAGTGTCAGATGAGCCCACAAGAATCATCTAGGGCAGTGGTCTCCACACATTTTACACCCAAGATCACTTTTTAAATGTCAGGGCAAGCCAAGATCTACCCCATCCCTTCCCAAAGACCCTACCCCTTCATTGAGGCTCTGCCCTTTCCATTCCCCTCCTCTCCATCACTTGCTGTCCCCAGCCCTTATTCCCTCTCACTGGGTTGAAACAGGAGTTGCAGACTCTGGGGTGAAAATGAGGGATTTGGGTGTGGGAAGAGATGAGCGGTACAAGCTCTGGGATGGAATTTGGGTTCAGGAGGGTGTGGAGAAGGGGATGTTGGCTCAGGGTGGGGGCTCCAGGCTGGAGAATGTTGGAGTCAGGTGGAGGGTTGGGGTGCTGGAGCAAGTTACAGGCTTGTTGATGTGGGGGTGCAGGAGTTTGGGTTGGGCTGTATGAGGGGCTCAGGTTGGTGGTGGGGATCTGGCCGGGGGGAGGGATCAGCGTGCTGGTGGAGGTCTGTTCAGGGGGCAGGGTGCTGGTGGGGGGTCTGGCCAGGGGAGAGAAGGCTAGGTGCTAGTGGAGGGTTTGCCGAGGGGGCAGAGTGCTGGTGGAGGTTTGACCAGGAGGCAGGAGCAGGATGCTGGTAAGGGTCTGGCCAAGGGAGAGAAGGCAGGGTGCTGGTGAGCATCTGGCCAGGGATCAGGGTGCTGGTGGGGGGGTCTGACCCGGGGAGAGGAGGTCGGGTGCTGAAGGGGGTCTGGCCAGGGGAGAGGAGGCAGAAGCAGTTTGGCTGGTACCTGGGGTCACCAGGGATGAGGATCTCTGAGGCAGGATCTGTGGGCAGTGCCAGAAGAAGTGCATGTACAGCTCCTTTACAAAATACAGCCACTCGAGATCCTGCTCCATGATCTTAACTACCCCCAACCACCCTGCCTTCCCAGATCACAGGGAAGGAAGGGAAGAGAAGAAAGCACACACTATTGTGGGCAGGGGAGGCAGGCATGCTTTCTTGTCTTCCCTTCCTTCCCCATCCTGCCTTCCTTTCTGTGGCATGGGAGGGAGGTCCCGAGGCTCTGCACCACATCCAGCTCTGGATCTGGTGCTGAGCCACAGTACTTCCCTGCCCATGTCACAGGAAGCTGGAGCTAGCTCTATTTTTGTAGTGCCAGCATGGGTGCCTCGTTGTGGGAGGAGAACCCACCAAAGGTAGGGAGGTGACATGGGCTCAGTTCTGGTGTGGCCTAGAGGCTAGCACATTCACCTGGAGAGCAACAGGTGGTGGGTTCAAGTCTTGGGAACATCCAGACAACCACCACCAGGAGCCCCAGGAATGGACCAGGCTCTTGCATTAGGAAGGCAGGATAAGGGACTCCCCAAAGCCAGGGAACAAGGGAGAATTGAGAACACTGCCTTATGATCAACTGGCTGTACCCATGTGATTGACTAGTTGATTGTGATCTACTGGTTGGTAACCACCTATCTAGTCCAATCACCTGTCAAGATGTGGGGTTCATTATGTTTAAACTATTGAAGACAGATGTCTATCCAGCCTCCTTTTGAAAACCTCTCATGAAAAAGTATCCTCATCCTCTCTAAGCAGTCTGTTTCATTGTCCTACTGTTCTTATGCTTAGGAGGTTTTTTCCTTCAGATTTAATCTAAATCTGCTCTGCTGTAGCTTGACCCAACTGCCTCTTCTCCTGCCCTCTTTGGTAAGAAAGAACAGCTTTTCTCTATCTTTTTTGTGGCAGCCATTCAAGTATTTTGAAGACCACTGTCATATAACCCCCCTTCTCCTTTTCCCCAAACTAAAAATATTCAGTTCCTTCACTCTTTGCATATGTGGCTTGCATTCTGTCCCTTTTGGTCATCTTTGTGGCGTGCTTGTCACTAGATCCTTTCCAATTTCTCTACATCTTTTCTGTGCATTGGTAAGAAAAACTGGACACAGTACTGCACCTGAGGCCTCACTAGTATCAAGGAGAATAGTGATAGAGATGTAGCCGTGTTAGTCTCGTGTAGCAGAAACAAAATACAGGACTATGTAGCACTTTAAAGACTAACAAGATGGTTTATTAGGTGATGAGCTTTCATGGGTCAGACCCACTTCCTCAGATCAAATAGTGGAAGAAAATAGTCACTATTTTCTTATTTGACTATTTTCTTCCACTATTTGATCTGAGGAAGTGGGTCTGGCCCACGAAAGCTCATCACCTAATAAACCATCTTGTTAGTCTTTAAAGTTCTACATAGTCCTGTTTTTTGTTTTAGTATCAAGGAGAGCGGTATTATCACTTCCTGTGATTTACATGCTCTTCCTCTGTTAATACAGCCTGAAATGCATTTCCTTTTTTTGCAATATTGCTGACTCCCAGTTGAGACTCTGAGTGACCACAACCTCCAAAAACTTCATTAGCAGTGCTGCTGCCAACCCAGTTTTTCCTCTTTCTGTGCCTTTGGTTTTAATTCCTTAAGTTTCACATCTTATATTTATTCTTGTTGAATTTCATTTTGTGGTCTTCAGCCCAGTTCTTCAATTTATCAAGATTTCTCTGACTCTTAGCCTTATCCCCCAACTTCCTCTAATTTTGTATAATCTGCAAACTTGTTTAATATGCTCTCAAAAATGACATCCAGCTGATTAATAAAGATACTTAACACCCCCCTCCTCAGAACAGATCCCCATGGAACCCCTCTTGAAACCTCCCTCTAATCTGAGATCATTCCATTAGTCATTACTCTTTATTTGCGGTTGTCTAACTTATTACATATCCACTTCTTGGGGAAATGACCGTTCCCACATTTCTCCGGCTTACTTATCAGAATGTCTCCTGGAACTGTGCCAGAAGCCATGCTGAAGTCCAGATATATTATGTCTATCATATTCCCCCTATAAAGCAAACCAGTTCTCCCCTTGCCGTCCTTCATTCCATGAACAATATGGCCCAAATTCTTTAGGGCAAGGAAGAAACACTTAATGGTGGTGTGGCTGCATTTAAATGAATGCATATTCAGAAATACAGTTTTGTAATAACTTTTATACCCCCTATCTCTCGATCTGGGGGCTGTTTGATCAATACCTTGTTCTTGGACTAAATTAGAGCAGCCTGATGGCTGCTCTTACATACTTTAGCTACCAATAGTCCCTCAGAATTGATCCAGAGGCAAGGGAGCCTAGATCACACTTTCTTCCATAGCAAGGTAGAGTAGTGCTATAGGGGATACTGCTTACCTTTATTCCACTATTTGGGATAGTCCTTCAGTAGCCAGCAGGGCTAGATTTAGGATCACTTTGACCAGGACTGGATCAGCGCAAATGTTAGGATCTGGCCCTCTGCTTTCCCACTGGTCCACTCCATGACCAAAGGAAATATGCTTGTGGACAGCCTGTTTCACCCCTGCCAGTAGCTGGCTCAGTTGTGAAGTGCTACATGGGAGATGTGCTGCCTAGGATGCTGTCACAGATTCCCTGGAGCACTCTCATCACACTTTGGAGTTCCATATGTTTTGAGTCTCACATGTCTGGGTAGAGTCCATGACCTGCCTCCAGCCTCCATTCACTAGGTTTAGCCTTAGGGTGCAGATGCTCTGTCTAGCATCCCTCCAGAGACTTAAGCCATTGCAGTTCAGCTGTAGCCCAGCCCCTGGAATGAGTACTGACCCCCCCCCCCAGACCCTTCCAAAGTTTAAACATACCCTCTTCAATGCCAAATGCGTGGTCCAGGTTAGCAGGTTAACTAACCAAGGCCATGTGATAGGCGTAACAAATAATGCACGCAGATTTTGCACAGGATTTTCATACACCATTGCTCTTTATGTAACCACACAAGAAAAACAGAGATTGATACAAAAGAGACCCTGCCTCAGTTTCTTTACCACTTTGTGCTGGCGGCCAACTTTCTGGGGCCATCTAGAACCCTCCTCTTGCAGTGCCTGGCTTCTCTTCTCAGGCATGGAGGATCCCTAACCCAGCAACCTTTCACTAATCACACCATTCCTCTCTCCTGGCCAAAGTTCCTTGTCCTCATGAGTGCCTCTAGTTTATATGTCCTTTGCTGCCCTCCTGGTGACTTTCCTATCTTGACTTCTCCATCTCCCTTGAAGTTAGTTGGAGAAACTATTTTCAGCTAATCTCCTTAATGTGGGTAATTGTTTAATCAAGGTACGGTTGTTAGGGGCACTGGAACAATTTGCCTAGTGGGGGTGCTAAGCCATTGAACCAAACTGTAAACCCCACATATGCTGGAAACCACTTTGCCAGGGGTGCTCCAGCAACCCCAGATTCCTAGTTCCAGGACTTGTGGTCATTAGAGATAACATCTCTCCACTACCTCTGGCTTGCCAGAAAAGCAACACAGGCCTTGTTGGAATGGGTTGAAAGTACCTACACTCAGAGGGTATGTCTACACTACCCTCCTAGTTCACACTAGGAGGGTAATGTAGGCATACTGCACTTGCAAATGAAGCCCGGGATTTGAATTTCCCGGGCTTCATTTGCATAAGCGGGGAGCCGCCATTTTTAAAACCCCGCTGGTTCGACCCCGTGCAGCGTGGCTACACAGGGCTCGAACTAGGTAATTCGGACTAGGATTCCTATTCCGAACTACCTAGTTCGAGCCCCGTGTAGCCGCGCTGCACGGGGTTCGAACAAGCGGGGTTTTAAAAATGGCGGCTCCCCGCTTATGCAAATGAAGCCCGGGAAATTCAAATCCCGGGCTTCATTTGCAAGTGCGGTATGCCTACATTACCCTTCTAGTGCGAACTAGGAGGGTAGTGTAGACATACCCAGATGTATTCAATGATACAGTAACACATCCATAATATCAGCCAGAATTTGTTAGTTGTCCAGACATGCCCACAGCTGTATGACACAGAAACAGAAGTTTTCTGTAAATAGGAAGGAGGGTGAAGGTGGGGAATACATTTTAAGGGAGGTAGGGGTGGGCTCATCCAGTAGGGAAGCAGAGGGCTTGGGGAACACCTCTCTTAGGAATTAGAGAAGGTGGCTATGATGATATGGAAAACATGTCAGAGGACCTAGTCACTTTGGGGAGCACATAGAGGGAGGTGGGAGGGTTTCTGGAACTGGGAATGCAGGTGAAATGGTAAATGTGTCCTAGAGGGATGAAAGGGGGGTTACAGTCTGAGAGAAGAACAGGCAGAATGGGACTTGCTCCAGGCAAGAATCACATCCAAACCCATTTTTCAATTGCTAGGACTCTTAATCAAGACTATCCATCCCACTGTCACTTCTCTTCTGAGTACTACAGCCAGGGTATGTCTAGACTGCATCCCTCCGTTGGCAGCGGGATGCAGATTAGACAGGTTGACACTGCAAATGAGGCAGCGATTTAAATATCCCGCATCTAATTTGCATAAAAATGGCCACTGCATTTTGCCAACTCAGCACTTTGTTGGCAAAAAGCTACAGTCTAGAGGGGGATCTGTCAAGAAAGAAAGCCTTTTCCGACATATCCTGTGAACCTCCTTGCAGGAGGCATAAGGGATCTGTCGAAAAAGGCTTTCTTTCTCAACAGATCCCCCTCTAGACTTCCGCTTTTTGCCGACAAAGTGCTGAGTTAGCAAAACACGGCAGCCATTTTTATGCAAATTAGGTGCGGGATATTTAAATCCCTGCCTCATTTGCAGTGTCAACCTATCTAATCTGCATCCCTCTAAATCGAATGCCAGAAGATTGACCACTGCAGTGTTGATCTCTGCAGAAGTGAAGTCAAGTCCAGATACTATACCTGCACCTCTCAGTGACACCAAAAATCTGCTGAACGTATTTTCTTGTGAAGAAGACTAATCAAGCTTTATGAAGGACTGTTACCATTTGGCATCTGAAATAAAAACATTGACCTTTGTGTAAATAGACTTGCTGCTCCCTGAATTACAGGCTTTTGGAAGATAAACCCCAAGGCTACATCTAGACTGCAAGCCTCTTTTGAAAGAGGCTTTTTTGAAAGATACTTTCGAAAAAGCTTCTTTCGAAAAAGAGCGTCTAGACTGCAAGCAGTACTTTCGAAAAAGCAAGCTGCTTTTTCGAAAGAGAGCACCCAGGCAGTCTGGATTCTCTCTTTCGAAAAAGCCCTGTTTGCATTCAAGAACGCCTTTTTTCGAAAAAAGGCGTTCTTCCTCGTGAAATGAGGAGTACCACCGTCGAAAGAAAAGCTGCGTTCTTTTGATTTAATTTCGAAAGAACGCAGCTGTAGTCTAGACGCAGGTGAAGTTTTTTCGAAAAAAGGCTACTTTTTTCGAAAAAACCCTGCAGTCTAGACACAGCCCAAGAGAAGCAGCTGATTAAATCTATTTTTCCTCTTCTTTGTTCTTTGTATATTCTAAAGAGCAGATCTAACGTAGGTAAAAGATAAGGCCATGATTTATTAGTTTAGTTGAATACATATAGAAATAGTTGTTCTATTAAAAAAAATATTTGTCTAACATCAGCTAAAAATCTCAACCCACGCATATTCCAGTCCCTCAAAACTGTGAATTCACCTCCTTCTCAGAAGTCTGGAAAAGCAGATAAGTAGCAAACCTGTTATCTATCATGTTTGGGGAATGCGGGATGCTGACTAATCCACCATTCTGTTTAACTGAGAGTTATACTTTACCCAAGGAATACAACTTTCAGAGAATTAGATTACAATAAAATGAATAAAGTATAAAATAGAATATGACTACCCACCAATCCAGTAGCAGTATTGCATTGCAGTAAGTTGGTTTCTTGAAGCACTTAGGTGTATACAGGGAAAGTTTTTGATACAGTGCGTTATCTTTTACAGCACTATGGGTATGTCTAGACCACATGCCTCTGCCAACAGAGGCATGTAAATTAGACATACCGACCTAGCCAATGAAGCTGGGATTTAAATATCCCCCGCTTCATTAGAATAAAAATGGCTGCCACATTGTACCGGCTCAGCTGTTTGTCAGCACAAAGCGGCAGTCAAGATGGAGATCGGTTGGCAAGGAAAGCCTTTGCCGACCGAATCCTTATGCCTCGTGAAACGAGATTTACAGGATCAATTGGCAAAGGCTTTCCTTGTCAACTGATCCCCGTCTTGACTCCCGGTTCGTGCCGACAAACAGATGAGCCGGCACAACGCAGCTGCCATTTTTATTCTAATGAAGCAGGGGATATTTAAATTCCCACTCCATTGACTATAGCAGTCTGTCTAATTTATATGCCTCTGTCAGCAGAGGCATGTAGTCTAGACATACCCTATGTGTCACTAAGGGCAGTGCATGGCCTACACCCAGATCACTAAAACTATACAGAACATTATTTAATCTTTCTTCAGTGATTCAGATGGCACATCTAGACCTTGCAGCAACTCAGGCTCATCATTATAGATGTCAATTATCATTGTAGATGCAGAAGGTGTAGGAGAATGGGTCATCACAGACTCAGCCCAGTGACAGATCCTGGAAGCTGCTTTTTTAAAATAAATCCCTGATATCATCTTACTTACTTGTCTTCTGACTCTCTTGCATAAAAGTAGAGACAGAATATGCAATTGCATAATGTGCTAGGCAATATACTAGCCCCAGTTACTACAGGCTGGACCTCCATCGTCCAGCACTTCTCAGGACTTGACTTCTCCCAAATGAGGGAGTTTTCTGAATGAGGGGAGGTCAATTCTGGCCCTCCTGCCACCAGCCCCCCAGTCCAGCTCCACTCCTGGCCTGGCTGCCAGCCTTTCATCTGGCTCCCTCTGTGCTACTAGCCCAGCTGTACTCATGGCCACGGTGCTACAGCTGGAATGATGGACCTGCTGCTGCGCTGGCCCTGCTGAAGCCTGCTGTCCTGCTGACCTGCTGGATTCCCAAATTACAGCCCTCCAGATGGCCCCACTGCCCTGTTGGCCTCTGCGGGATCTCCATTGGGACCCTCTGGTCCTGGAACATCCATGGTCTGACAGCTGGACCAGAAAATCCTGGTTTAGAAAGGTTCAACCTCTAGACTGAAGATTTCTATTGGAAGATATCAGAAATGTAGGTTAATTACACTTTTGGGTTATCTGTGTGCCAGACAACACAGCTTTTACTGTAAATTGCTTACTGATGTTATCAGCATTAGTAAGATACTACATTCAGGACCAAAGGATACCTAAAGGCCCTCCTACATTAAGGGTGTGTCTAGACTACAGGGTTTCGTCAACAAAAGTGGACTTTTGTCAACAAAACTATACCTGCGTCTACACTACTGCCAAGTTCTGTCGACAGTAAGTCGACAGAACGCGGCAGTTTTGTCGACGGCAGTAAACCTAATTCTACAAGGAACGCCTTTTTTCAACAGACTTATGTTGAAAAAAGGCACTATTGCATCCACACTGTGCTTTTTCAAAAGAGAGCGTCTAGACTCTGTCGAGAAAGCAGCTTGCTTTGTCGACAGAACTGGCTGTAGTCTAGACGCTCTTTGTCGACAGAAGCTTTGCCGACAGTATCCACATACCCCAAGGAAGTGGAGATATTTAGAATCAACACTGACAGGGTGTGTCTAGACTACAGGGTTTTGTCGACAAAAGTGGACTGTTGTCGACAAAACTATACCTGCGTCTATACTGCTGCCGTGTTCTGTCGACAGTAAGTTGACAGAACACGGCAGTTTTGTCGATGACGGTAAACCTCGTTTTATGAGGAATAATACCTTTTTTCGACAGAGTTCTGTTGAAAAAAGATGCTATTACATGAACATTGTGCTTTTTCAAAACAGAGCATCTACACTCTCTTTCGAGAAAGCGGCTTGCTTTTTCAACAGACCTGGATGTAATCTAGATGCTCTTTTTTGACAGAGGCTTTGTCGACAGTATCTGTCAACAAAGCCTCTGTTGAAAAAAGCCTGTAGTCTAGATGTACCCTGATTTAAGAAGCTAAAAGAAATAATATGAGGTGTGAGCCATTAGCATTGGAATTAACTAGTTTTGCAATTCTTGGGATCCATTCCTAGGCTCACTTGGGTTTGCCAAGGCCACACAGTGCCCTAGTGGACAGGATATTTTGCCGATATGTGGGAAATCTAGGCCTCATTTACATTTATGACCTCACTCCTTAGGTTTTGATGCTGCAGGCATCTGCCCCAGCACAGGGAAAGCCTCATGTCTCGCAAAAGTAGGGTTGCCAATCCACCTGAATTGACCTGGAGTCTTCCTGGAATCAGCACAGGTCTCCTGACTACTGAGAACAATCCAGGAGATTTTAATAGGATATTTAAAGACAATTACATTACAACATGCGGGCAAAAAAATCTGGAATAGCTTCAGTCAGAGTTGGCAACCCTAGTCAAAAGGAATTCCCCAAGCTAAGTAAAGAATATAGCCTGATTACCAAAAGAGTCCAGAGTATCTTTCTCAAGACAATAGGAAATTATGCTTCGATACTAATTAGGGTTGCCAACTCTGCAGGACTGGACACCATTTGAGGAAATGGCTTCTAGTTTGTCCACTCCAACTGAGTTGGCAACCCTCACACCAAATAGAAACATATTATGAAAGGATATAGTGTCCATTTTTCAATGCATTCAAGCTTGTTAATTGTGAGCTTTCTGTTTCCACTGATAGTACAATTCTTTGTAAATAAAGGCTAGCTCTACTGTATTAGGAAATAATAACTGAAGTGTAGGAGCATAAGCTTTCTTTGCCCACGAAAGCTTATGCTCCTACACTTGAGTTAGTGTATAAGGTGCCACAGGACTCCTCGCCACTTTTGCAGATTCAGACTAACACGGCTACCCCTCTGATACTAGGAAATAATAGACTCATGACAAAATATATATAGATATTAGAATTAGGTGTACTTTGTAAATAGACATGGGAGAAAGTCGATCAGATTGTAGAATTAACAGCTTAAATATTCAAGTTCCTTCATTTTGAATACATAGGATTGTATCAGCCCATCACAAATTAGTGGAGCTGGATTTTTATTTTCCTTAAAACTTTTTTTCATTAATTTTGTTGAAAAAAATCAGGCTTTCACCCAAACTCCATTTTTAATTATTTTCAATGACAACACAAAATATTGCAAAAGAAAATGTGAACAAAAATATATATATATTTTTTACAGCCAACGTTTTCTTGGGAGGGAATTTCCAACCAGTTCTTTAAACTACTTATTTGTATTTTTGAGATGTTCATAATTCTGGCTATGAGTTAGTCACTGATTCCATGATTTTATGAGCTTTGTGCAACCTCCTGAACATTTCTTTAATTCAGCCCTGAGCAAACGGGATCCAGGCTTCTGTACATTTACTCATAATCATGGTTGTCCTTAGGCATATGCAGCTTTTTAGGGCATCCAAAAATTTGGGGCAATTTTTGTGTGCCCTTACTCTGCTGTATGTGCTCATATGCCTAAGGACAGCCCCAACCACCACGAGCTGCTTTCTGGCCCATCCCATCTCTCTGGCTGCTCTCTCAGCTAGCAGTAGCAGGGCTAGCTTCTTCCTGTCCCCTTTGCTCCTTCCCCCACCCATTTTCTCCTTTTGGACAGCCAGCTGCTGTTCTGAGGGAGCCTCCCCTGGGGGTGGAGACTGAAGAGCCTTCAGTCTCTACAGCTGTGCTCTGGCCCTAGGGAAATACCAGATGAGGCTGAGGGGTGGGGAGGGAAGAGCTGAATCCTGGCAGAAGCCAAGCCAGGGCTGCAGTAGAGGGAAGCCCCCTCCTCTCACCAGAGGCTGATTCCCTTGCAGATTTCTTGCTTAGATATACTGAAGGAATTCTTTTTTGTTATTCCTAGCTATTTCCCATTAAAATGCCCTTCGAGGCGCTTAAGTTCTGTCTTACATTTCACTTGCTGTGCTTAATGCTCTTTTCTATTGGATCACTGATATTTTCTGAGGGCACATCTAAACTACGTTCCTCCTTCTAAAGAGGAATGTAAATGAGGCTGATTGAAAATTCAAATGAAGCGCAGATTTACAAATCTCGTGCTTCATTTGCATAATCGCGTGAGCGTGCTTTTCTAGAAAAGGGTTTTTTCGAAAAAGAAACTGAAGTCCTGAAAAAATAAGGTGTACAGGTTCTTTTGAAAAAGGGTTTTTTTGGGGAAAGAACCCCATCTAGACTGTGGTTTCTTTTTCGAAAAACCCTTTTTTGAAAAAGTGTGCTCATGCAATTATGCAAATGAAGTGTGAGATTTGTAAATCTGCGCTTCATTTGAATTTTCAATCAGCCTCATTTATATTCCTCTTTTGAAGGAGGAACGTAATTTAGACATAGCCTGAGATATAGCCGTTTGACCCATAACCACTTGAAATGTGTTGTCTACTCTTTTAGTTTCTTTTTTTTGTTGGTTAGAAATCAGTGCATCTTCTGTGATTCTGGCTTCAGTAAGTTCCAGCTAGGATCTCTGTTCATTGTGCACTCATTTGCTTTTCCTGGACTATAAAGGTGGTTATATTGCTTTGCTATTAGGTTGATATTCTCCTGGCTTGGGAGAAAAAAAAACGTTTAGGGTGTGTTTTTTTTGACAAGCTTGCTGATTTTTTAGACATTCCCATTTTCCCTCTACTAGCTTGTTATTTTTTGGTATGATTTTCTCCCCAAATAAACTGAATAACCAATGTTACAGTAGCTCAGGATTAGTGTCCTTCATGAACCAAACCTCAGGTGTTAGGACTAATATGAGAATGGTTTCTCCCTTTTTCTGCTCTGGACCTAGTTGTTCCAAGCAGCAATTGCTCAATGTAAACAAGAACTGCTTCTCTACATCTTATTCCCATTACAAAACAGACTGTATTATACATGCAGGCTACGTCTACACTGGCCCCTTTTCCGGAAGGGGCATGTAAATTTCAGCAGTCGTCGTAGGGAAATCCGCGAGGGATTTAAATATCCCCCGCGGCATTTAAATAAAAATGTCCGCCGCTTTTTTCCGGCTTTTAAAAAAGCCGGAAAAGAGCGTCTAGACTGGCCCCGATCCTCTGGAAAAAGTGCCCTTTTCCGGAGGCTCTTATTCCTACTTTGAAGGGCACTTTTTCCGGAGGATCGGGGCCAGTCTAGACGCTCTTTTCCGGCTTTTTTAAAAGCCGGAAAAAAGCGGCGGACATTTTTATTTAAATGCCGCGGGGGATATTTAAATCCCCCGCGGATTTCCCTACGACGACTGCTGAAATTTACATGCCCCTTCCGGAAAAGGGGCCAGTGTAGACGTAGCCGCATAGTAATAGTTTCAGACATTTATAATGGGGTGGCTTGCCCCATCCATCTGCAGAGCTTGAGGCTAAGCCAACCCTAATTACAGAATGAGCCCCACCTGGAAGGAATCAAGTGATTCCAGTACAAAAGGAGCAATCAAGGAAACATCAACCTGTAGATACTGCTAGGCACAGAAGATTTTGGAGTCAACTTAGGGAAAAGTTCAAGAAGCAGGGGCAAGTGAGGGAAAGTCTCCAGGCAGGTAACCTGGGAGAAGCCTATAGTTTGTAAGCCTGTGGTGAAGGTCAAGCTCTGGGCAGGAGGTGTCAGGGAACAAAAAGGCTGTCTTTCAGGCATGTGGGGTTTTGCCCAGCTGAGTCTGGGATGTGAGTTTGTGTTCTATTTTCAAAGACTTTGTGATATTTTAGACCACTGGGAGAGAGCTGCTGAATTAAGTTTGGGGCCTTGAGATTCAGTAACTTGGTCCCCAGGAGGGGAATATTTAAGTGAATGTTTAAAGGGTCCTGAATGGAGAGAAAACAGAGTTACTGTGTCTATATTGTGATGCTAGGTAGCTGATCATCAATTAGTATGATTTGTTATATTTACTTGTCTCTCTGATCTTGCTCCATGGAGCAAGGCTGCCTGAGAGACCTAAGATTAGGAAGGTAACTGCCAGGATTTTTTGACTGAGCATTGTTAGCTGATAGGATTTCTCCTCAAGGTAGTTACCAAGTGGTGTCACCTGCAGTATATTTAAGGCAGAAGGGAGGGGAGAGGCAAAGAGGAGGTGGGAACGTTTGGGAGCCATTGATTATGGCCAGGCTGTGGGAGGTAGAAAGAGAATTTTCTACCAGGTACTTTTTCCATTTTCTAATCCCAGGGTATCCAACCAGTTCTGAAACAGTAACCAATAGAGTGGCTGTTGCTGTAGTGAACTTGCCACACTCAACCTGGCCAAATAGCTGCATGTGGCTAGCTTGTTGGACACTATGGCTCTAATCCTGTCTCATTCTTCTCTTTTCCATTTCACCACCTCCTCCAAATTTTCTCTAACTCTTTTCTTCATTGTTATGCTTCAGGGTAACTGTATGTGAATCCTCCTGTAAGAGTACCTACTCTAGGCTTCCAGTTTCCCTGACCATCGCCACTTCTGAGCAGACACCTGCATCTCACTCCCTTTTGACTGGGGTATTTCCAGGCTGTGAAGTCCCCTGACTATACTGTGATATCCTGCAAGAGATTTTACTTATTAGATCGTGATGAAAATGTGCATTGTTTATAAGGTACCACACTTTTACTCCCTAGGTAAGCCTATTAAAGGAAAAGCAAGACTTTCAGATGCATGTGAATGGGGCCACATTGTTTATGTTCCATGAATAGATGGAAACTTCCCAGGCATGGGGACTCGCCTTCTGCCATGGTGAGACCAAACACCATGCTTGCTTGTTTTATCTAGAAATACTTAAGCAAACCTGTGAGTCTCTTACTACACAGTTTGGGCCCTGCCATCATAGAACCCCGTGTTCACCTCAGATCTAGAAACCTAGCCAACAAAGTAGCAAAAATCCAGAGACAAGCACAGGGAAGCTATCAGCTGGGACTGATCTTTGAAGAAAAAAATAACAGCAAAGCTGCTGAACATTTCACTAACTAATAAGAAAACTTGTTATGGTCTCCCTCTCCTGCCCATCATCCTGTTGTCCCTGGACCTAAGGTGGCACGTCCAGCCCTGAGCCCCCCTTTCTCCCTGCCCCATCCAGGTTCTCAGCCCACCTCCTCCCCAGTTTCTAGTATTATAAAAAAAATACAAAGTTCATTTTGTTGAAATCAAAACAGGTGTGTTTATTGAGAGCTCAGGGAAGGGAGGGGTTATGGTAGGAATGAGATAGTGGAGCAAGGCACAGGTCCCTAGTGGGGAGGCCCTGGGGAGAGTTACTGGTGTTCTTGAAAGGAACTGTCCCTCAGGGCCTCCCAGATGCACACTCGCAACTGATGGGCATGGTGGATGGCAGCTGTCCATGGCTGCTTGAAGGCCCTCCCTTCTCGTCCACCCTCTGCCTCCCACCCCAGCAGGAAGGCCTTCCCCTTCCTCTCCACAATATTGTGGAGGACACAACATGCTGACACCACCTTGGGGATATTGTTTCCCCTCGTCGAGGAAGGCCAGGAGGCACCTGAACCATGTCTTGAGATGCTCGAATGTGTATTCCAGCTGCATGCAGGCTCTGCTGAGGTGGGTATTGAATGGGTTCCTGCTGGGGTCTAGGTGGCTGGGGTACGGCTTCCTCAGCCATGGAATGAGGGGTTTGGCCACGTCCCCCATGATGCACAGTGGCATCTGCATGTCCCCAACCCCAAAGTCAAGCTGAGGGAAGAATGTGCCAGTCTCCAGCTTCTGGTAGAGGCTGGAGTTTCTAAATACACTTGCATCATGTGCCCTGCCTGACCACCAGACAAAAATGTCTGTAAACTGTCAACAGTGGTTGACCAGGTCCTGCAGCACCATTGAGAAATAGCCCTTCCAGTTAAATGAACTGGGCAGCTTGATGATGTGGTGCGTGAATTGGGACGTGGGTTACCTCGATCACTTCCCCACTGTTGGGGATACCCAGGGTGGCAAATCCTGTGACGATGAGGTCCAGGTCTCCCAAGTGGATGACCCTGCGCAGCAGGCTGGAGATGATGTCCCTCACAACCTGCGGAAGGAGACAAACACACAAAATAGAGAATGAGAGGCAGTGCCTGAGCCCTTGGGAGGTGCCCACCCCACTCCCCTCAAACACCTCAGGAGGATGCTCTCCCATCAGCAGGGCTGTGTGAGAGTGGGATGACAGAACCCCCCCAGGGGTGGGGCTTCCCCTCAGCCCCAGCTCACCCCCTTGACCCTGTTTCCATAGGGTCCTCCTTTCCAGGACTCTGCCCACCCCCCGTAAGGACTGCAGCCCAAGAGTGCCTTACTTCCATGAGGAGGGCCCCCACAGTGGACTTCCCCATGCTGAATTGGTTGCCCACCGATCGGTAGCTGTCTGGGGTGTTGAGCTTCCACACAGCGACTTCAACCTGCTTCTCTAGGGGGATGGCAGGCCACAGGTGGATGTTGCGTCATTGGAGGGCAGGGGTGAGCCAGGCACACATCTCCATAAAGGTGGCCTTCTGCATGAGGAAGTTTTGGAGCCACTGCTGGTCATTCCATTGCTCCCTGACCAGCCAGTCCAGCCTCCAAAATTGTCTCTCCATGGTGGGGTGCAGTTGCAAGGGTCTTGCTCCCGTGCACAGGGAGAGAGTGTCAATGATGAGTGTGGTGTCGAGCTCGTGCAGGACAAGGAAGGTAGCCGACACAAACTACTGCAGCATGGCCATGTGGGGCCATTGCATGCTCAGGGGCAGCTCCGGCTCCATGGCAAAAATAAAAATGCTGTGGCATTCGAAAAAGCTGGGCAACCACAGCAGGCACTGAAGGAGCTTTGCTGTCCCTCGAAGAGGTAGGCAAACATGCAGCAGGAGCAGAGAAATGGCTGTCCAAGGGTGTCCCTTTAAGCGCATCTCTCAGCTAGGCTTAGGCGACAGCACCTGGAAGCAACTGCTGATTTGGTTCTGGGTGAACCTTAAATGTGAGAGAGCATCCAAGCAATGTGGACACTATCTTTCGAAAAAGCAGATCGCTTTTTTGTTGCGCTTTTGCTGTGCAGACGTTGTCTTTCTAAAGAAACTTTTCCAGAAGATCTTTTCCAGAAAAGCTTTCACTGAAAGAAGCCTGCAGTCTAGGCGTAGCCTCAGAGGGCTAACAGTTTTAGTCTGTAACTTTAAAAACAATGAGTAGTCCTGTGGCACTTTGGAGACTAACAGATATATGTAAGTATCAAGAGTTTTTGTGGGCAAAACCCACTTCCTCAGATGAGCTTGAGTAGAGAGACACTTGAGCGGAGAGTCTCCACTCAGGCTCATCTGAAGAAGTGAATTTTCCCATGAAAGCTCATGATACTTATATATTTGTTAGTCTCTCTAAGGTGCCACAGGACTCCTCATTGTTTTTAAAGCACGCATACTGATTATTTGCACTATGCTACAAAGACATAAGGCCTGACTTGCCACTGCTTACAGCTTATATTGTTATTTACAGGGCTTGCCGAAATGCGCCAGCCGCGCTGTCCAGTGATCTGCGCATGTGCAGATCACCTGAACACAGTTCTTCCAGGTTACATTCTACTTGCCTTCCGGGTTACAATCCACAGGCGAGTAGATTGTATTATTTGTCAAGCTCTGGTTATTTACACTGTTGCAAAGTGGGAGTAAAATCCTGTGAGGTGAGAATGGCAGCTTTATATATTCTCTGTCCTTATGTCGCACAAGTATAAATGGTTACATAAGACAGTAGAAAATCAGGCCCACACAAGTGCTAATTCATGTATTTGTTTGTGTTTTCCTAATACTGAGACCTGTTGCCTTGTGCTAGCTATGCCTTGCTGCTGAAAGAAATGCAGGTATGTATTTAATGCTGGGATTTGACAAAGAGCCAGAACTTGGGCCCAAATCTATGCCCTTTGTTCAGTTAGGGTATGTCTAGTACAATTTGTGTAGATTTTTCCAAAAAAGGCTAAGTTGGTTTATAGACCCTGCTGGGGATTAATTATGCGTAAGGGATTCCCATGGCAGCACAAAGCCGGTGTAGATAACTGTCTTTGCCTCTGAACGAGGCAGGAGAGGATGGCAATGAGTCCACTAAGTCCTGGGAACCTCTCGAGGGACTTTGTTACTTTTAGCCCATGTTAGCTCAACCCTGCAGCTGCTCATGCTTGGAAAGTCAGTTGCCTTCATGCTCAGGATGGGTGGGAAACTATCTCTCCCTTCGGGTACGTCTAAACTACAGGCTTTTGTCAACAGAGGCTTTGTCAACGGATTCTGTCTAGAGCATCTAGACTACAGCCAGTTCTGTCGACAAAGCAAGCCGCTTTTTCGACAGAGTCTAGACGCTCTCTTTTGAAAAAGCACAGGGTGGATGCAATAGCGCCTTTTGTCGAAAGAACTCTGTCAACAAAAGGCATTCCTTGTAGAAGGAGGTTTACTGCTGTCGATAAAATTGCCGCCTTCTGTAGACTTACTGTCGCCAGAACTCGGCGGTAGTGTTGAAGCAAGTATAGTTTTGTCAACAGAAGGCTACTTTTGTTGACAAAATACTGTAGTCTAGACATACCCTTCCTGTTCTCTGGTGCAGACAGCATAGGCATGTGTGAGGTTCTGTCCTAATATCTGCCTTACATTGTGGTCATGTATAGCTTGGTGCTTTGGACAGTGGGATTTTAAATCTTGTGTGAATTTCAAAGCACAATAACATTGCCCAAGAATTGACTGTAGTTAGAGAGTACTACAGAGGGTGAACTCTTGGGCTGTATAGCACTGTTCTCTTCTAGAAACTCACTCATCAAAACTAAACAAGGGTACAGTGTTTCTTCAAGAACAGTGCACTCCTCACAAGCTAGGAACAAGAACTTGTAAGAGACTATGGGTAACAGCACCATCTGGTGATTCCTGCCATAACAGCAATAATTTTAAAAGCACATATTGAATATGTGCTGCTCTGACAGTGCACCTCTTCTTCCTCAGTCTGTGCACAATGGCCTACACTTGCAAATCTGGGGAATCTAAAATTAGGCACTTAAATAAGCGATCTGATTTTTCTGAGCTGCTGTGAACCTACAGCACATAGTGAAATCAGTAGTAATTGTGGTTGCCCAGTGCCTCTAAAAATCCAACCACTTTTATTGTAGTGCTTAGAGTCTTAGGACAGACACTATACTACTGGGCTGTGTCTAGACTGGCCAGTTTTTCCGGAAAATCAACCGCTTTTCTGGAAAAACTTGCCAGCTGTCTGCACTGGCTGCTTGAATGTCTGCAAAAGCACTGACTTCCTACTGTCTGAAATCAGTGCTTCTTGAGGAAATACTATGCTGCTCCCATTTGGGCAAAAGTCCTTTTGCGCAAACTTTTGCGCAAAAGGGCCAGTGTAGACAGCCCAGATTTGTTTTCCGCAAAAAAGCCCCGATCGCAAAAATGGCGATCAGGGCTTTTTTGTGGAAAAGGGCGTCTAGATTGGCACGGATGCTTTTCCGCAAAAAGTGCTTTTGCGGAAAAGCGTCCGTGCCAATCTAGACGCGCTTTTCTGCAAATGCTTTTAACAGAAAACTTTTCCATTAAAAGCATTTGCGGAAAATCATGCCAGTCTAGACGTAGCCTTGAACTTTATGCACCCCATTTGTGAAAACTTTAGCCTGTGTTTTGAACTGTCTTGTCAGTGCTCTTATGGGAGGGATCATGTACTCATCTACCAGTAGATGTCACAAAAAGCTGTGTAGCGTACACATAGCTTGAGACAAATGTGGACACCCAAAACTTCAGTAAAATCAGAAGTTAATAAAAATGGGAAACATAGAATACTTTACCAATAGGGTGGGTTAGAAAATAATTTTATAAGGATTTTTTTAAACTGTAATTTGTCCAATTGAAGCTTAGATTCATATTCTATTATGTGATTTTTTTCATTTTTCTCTTACTGTCTGCAAGGAAACTCTTACCTGATTTGTAGTTGAGGAGCAGGAAGTTCTGCTACAGGTCAGTTTCTGCTGTCTCCTCTAGTTATCCCCCAGAAGTGCAAACTTTTTCAGTGGTTGGCTTGATTTTTATAATATGTCAATTTGTTAAATGAGCCTTAAGAAGCCACAGAGTCACAAGAGATGTACACTTTTCTCTGGTGACATTTCTTTTGGGATGAAAAGCTCTCTGCCTAAACCTTGCATGGTGCAGCACATCACCATTCACTGACTTCTGTGAGAGTTGAGAGTACTCTGTGCCATGCAGGATTGGGACCATTCCGGGATAAAAGTTGATCCTAATCCAGATGAACCAATTCTTCATACACCAGAGTTCAAGAATTGAGCTCTCTTTATTGATATTCCAGAAAAGTTTGCTAATTTTTTGGGGGGGAGGGGGGTTGCAGGGAAACAAAAATTCTGTATTAAACAGAAATGCAATCCTTACCCAGTAGAAAGAAAGACTTACTCCAGTAAGATTAAGAATGCCTGTGCATATGGAGATGCTAAAATAACTGAACCAATGATAGTCATCGGAATGCGCATCATTAACAGCACTAGAACTAGAATCAAATGGAGAAATACAGTCATATAAACTATGAAGACTTGTGATCTAGCAGGCCAGTGGAATGCCATTCTTTATCTAAAATAAATTAAATGTTTACCATCTTGAATGTGCCAATGAGCACAATGTAGTTTTTTATCTGCATTTCATTGGATACTTTTGAATTCTGCCTTCATCACCATGGAAAACACCATCCTACTTGTTGCTCATGCCTGAAATCTGGTCATGACTCCAGGAATAGGCCCCTTAAGGGAAAAAATGAAGTAAAATTCGTGTGTGGCAACATGCTGAAAATGCTAGTTCAGTGCATGCTTGTTAATGCTGGAGCATCCACTGAAAAAAAATTAGCAGGTCCTCAGCTCCTGCCTTTGCCTCCCTCCCCACAGTACCTTTTGCTCATCAGCAGCTCTGCTGATCTATTCCTCCCACCTGCAGTGAACAGCTGTTTCGTGGCTCTCAGCGGGAGCCGCAACAGAGCATGCTTGGGGGAGGTGGCAAAAGGAGGCAGGGGCAGAAGCTTGGGCGAAAGGATGGAATGGGGCAGAGCAGGGGTGGGAAGAAAATGTATGCATCAATCTGAAACTGCTCAGAAATGTGTTATCACTCATATTATCTTCTGCAGCAAACACTTGTTAAAGTACAGTACGCTCAAAGCACAGGGGAAAGTTCCTGATGCTGTAGAAAAGATAATTGGTTGAAATCTCACCTCTCAATAGACATTTATATCTACACAGCAGGGCAGTGTCGAATTTAGCTATGCAACTGCAGCTATATCCATTGTGTAGCTGAAGTTGAAATAGCTTAATTTGGCTTTTGGTGCTGTCTATACAGCAGGAAGCCAAAGGAAGAACTATTTCAACTTCCCTCGCTCCTTGTGAAATCAGGGTTACATAAGTTGGAGTAAGAAGTCCTCCAGCTCACCATTATTTAGAAATAAAGGCTTGTTGTGTAGATGTGCACTTTATTTCAAAACAACATCAGTTATTCCGAAATAACACTGCTGTGTACACATACCCTTAGGCTATGTCTCGACTACAAAGATAAATTGGAAAAAGAAACGCAATTTGCAGTACACAAATGGCATATCTTTTTCCAATTTACTTCTGAAAGAGGCTTTTCCAAAATTTGGTCCATTTACACGGCGCCAAATTTTGAAAAAAAACCCTCTTTCGGAACATCCCTTCCTCGTAAAATGAGGTTTACAGGGATGCTGACAAAATGCGTCCACTTTTTCGTTTTTTTTTTTTTTCTTTTTTAAAAGCAGACGTGTTCCTTGAACATGGCGGAGCTTTTCCGGAAAAGCTTTGCAGTCTAGACGTACCCAGAGAGTCCCATGCATCTGACTAAGGTCATCTTCATTAACCTCAACCCAGAAGGCAGGTAGGGAAGAGCTGTTAAACCTTATCCTCATCTGTCTTCTTCCCCCTCCCTCCACATTTTTAAAATAAACAAACTTGAAGAACTTGCATGACATCACTGCAGGCACCAAACTTGGGTTTCTCAAAGGACAAAGCCAATGCTATCCACTGCACCCCACTGCCTTTCATAGTGTCTAAACCTGTTTGATCCAGCCTATCACTAACCACTGTAAGCCACACACTTCTCCCACAGGTTCCTTGGTACTGAGTACAGCAATAAAATGCTGAACTTTGGTTTACATGAGCCACTTTGGTGTAAAGATGTTAAACCAGTAACTCACTGAGTTTCAAAGACAGATCTCCATCTCCCCTTTTGAGGGGACTTGGAAAGATCTCAGTAACATTGCTTATCTGATGATTTATAATGCGTAACATCGTTATATAACATGTAAGGGAACTGCAGCAACCTTACCATGTAAATGAGAGGGCTTAGCTGCAGAACGTGCCACTTTGCATATAGGACCATGGTTTTAATTTATGCTGGTTTTGGCTGATGACCAAAAGGCTTGAGGGCTTATAGGAGAGGTGACACTGTGCATGAGTTCAAGCATCAAACAGAAGCAGTAGCAGGAAGTAGCAGCAGCCTACTCAAGGCAATGGCTGAGTATCAGCGCCTTCGCTGGCATTGACCAAGGGCTGTTTAAATGATTGAGTTCAATTCAAATATGAAAGGATGTGAGAAGACACAGGTGACTTTACCAACTGCCATCAAAGTGAAAGGGTGTCCTGGAAATGCAATCTTTGCTCCTTGAGATTGTATTCCTATTTCAGATCCTGCTTAGCTGGTGGCTAAAGAACTCCAAGGAATAGGCAAGTCAAATGCCTAAACTTTTTGTGGAAAAGTAAGGAACCAAGTCCATCGGGACTGGAACAATTTGTACCAGGGAGGGGGGTGCTGGAAACCACTTCAAGTCAGAGCATGCAGTGGCACAGCTAGGTCGAGCATCTATGAATTCTATCTCAGAGCCATGAAATGCGTGCAAAACTGCCATGTCTCTGTCTGCAGGCATCCCCCAAGTGTCTACTGCACTGGAAAATTTAATTTGGCTTCAGTTAGCAGCTATGTTTTGCTACAGATGAAAACATCTGATCTTCTGGTTCTCTGGGGTAGCCGATCCCTAATGGATGGTAACACACACCAACAAAAGAAATTGAAGGAGTAAAACAGTTTTGACAGAGAACTTTTTATTTTTCTTTTCTGAAAAACCAAACTCTTTGAAACCTAAATATTTTGGCCAAAACTGTAAATATTCCGATTTGGATATATTGCCACAATGCCTCATGTAAGTTGTAGTTTTGTTGCTTCATGTTCCTATTCTCTTCGACAGGCCAGGCTATGTATCTGACAATATACCACGATCAAGGGCTCCAACAATTCACTGCCTCTCCTCTCCAAGAGGGAAGATTTTGGTACATCACAGAGGTTGTAGTCTGGTCACAGACTAGAATGGGGATACAAGGCAGCTGGATTACAACTCCCATGAGGTACTGTGGCAACATTTTTTGGGGAGGAAGGGGGGCTGAAATACGTCTATAATTGAGTGTGTCCACTGCATAATCCCTCCAGTTTCCAACCTGGTCTAGCACCGAAACTGTCCTTTTTAGAGTTTCTACTGCCCATCTCTGAACAGCTATACTGACCTCTCTGATGCTGGTGCTCTCAGAATCTCCAGTACTTTTTCCAAAGTGTTTTCGATCTGAAAATCTTTCTTTAAACTCCTCCTCCTCCTGTCACCCACCCTTCCATTCAGGATCAACATATTCATTTGCCCAAATTCTTTCAAGCTTCTAGCAATGAGGCCGCAAACCCACTTCTGCTGTGCAATTGCTCTCTTACTCAATGAAAAACACACAGGAATATTTGATTTCTCCTAAATTAACTTTTTTGTTAGGAGCCAAAATAAAAATTGACATAAAGCAAAAATGACGACTTCATATCTATTACCCCTCAGGCTGTGAAGGGCTTGGAAAGTCTGTATCAAACTCATTCAGTCTGTACTGGGACTGACAGAATAGGTTATTTGCAATTGTTGAAAAAGATGGTTGAGTCAGAATCTCTGTGGTTTTTATATGCCTGGTCTGTGACTAATTCCAGCACAAAACTTGCAAAGTATATTCAGCATCTGAAGAATGTCAAGAAAATTGCCCAAGGACTTTGTCAGCTAGAAGGATGTTGGAGTGTTTGTCATGAATTCCTGCTAACTCCACTCTTCTCTTTCCCAAATAATTGTAGGATGGAAGAGCAAAGGAGTAGCAGCCCAGAGGAGACCAGGGCAATCTGAGCTGAGCCACTCGGACACCACAAGAGGTGTGGCGCAGGCAAGATCAGAGACTCAGGTTACGGTTTACCCCACGGTAATTCATAGCTTCATCAGTGTTGGATGTGAATGTTTACTAGGATATTTACGCTCTCTCTCAACAGTATGGAGGTGGGGGCTGGCTTTTGGCATTTCTGAATTATTCTTGATAGACAAGTAGCTAGTCAAACTGAATTGAAGAAAGTTTGGAATAAGAGCACCATAGGTCTAGACTAGACTCTTTTATCGGAAAAAGCTACACCAATTGCGCTCTGCAATTGGCATAGCTTTTTCCAATTGCTTCTCCAGAAGAGGCTTTTCCATCATTTGGCCCTGTCTAGAACGAGGTATATAGGGCTCCCCGAAAGAGTGTGTTTGCTCTTCTGCAAAAAAAAAGCAGAAGAGCAGACGCGTTCCCTGGACGCAGTGGAGTTGTTCCGGGATACTTCTGGTATCCCAGAAAAACCCACCAGTCTAGACGTACCCTAAGTGAACAGAGATGTGATGTGAAATAGCACAATGATTGTCTTCTCATCAGCCGCTTTGTCAGATCAAATAGCTAGCCTACAAAGTCTCAACAAATGATATGATTCACTTGAACAATTCATGGGATTAGCAGTTTAATTCCCCCTCCCCTCCCAGAGAAATACTACTTCCACAAATGCGGTTTCACAGTTTGACTTTTGCAAGGGTAAGGGAAAATTGTGTCTAGAACTGCATGAGGGTGATAGGAGAAAAGAGGGCAGAGAGTTTCAGTCCTTGCCACATCAGTTCCAGTCACAGTTCTTGCCACCTGTATTGTTGGGGAGAGAACAGATGTCACGGCACTGCTAGTGGCACCAAACTTCCAAAAAGGGTCTTTGATTCTATTCTCCTTCTATGCCAATGACCGGAGCAAGGCCACTGTGACTTACCTGAGAAGGATGCAGGTCGCACCGAGCAAAAAGACAGAGCATACCAGAATGGCCAGTTCAGTCCCTCTGCACAGCTAGCGGCATAGTGCCCTATGTATCCATAGGTGACAAAGGGCTTTGGGAAGATTGTTATGCAGACAGAATGCCTCCACACCTTACTACTTCCTTAAAGTTTCTTCACACCTCATATGAGTGCAGGCTATGGGATCTGAAGCCACACCACAGCTGCCACAGTTTATTTTCAAACTAATGTGTGAGCCCAAACCCCAGCCCCAAACATGGAGCTTTGGGTCTGCATAATCAAGTTTCTTGGTTTGGATATATCACATGTAATCAGATGCAGCAATATTGCCATATTAGCCAGCATGTACTGCAAGAATTTAAATTAATATCAGGGGCTGTCCATAATGATATACACAGATGGAGGGTCCTTTTGCTGTCATAAACTCCAGCTCTTGGCAGAGGACCTAAAGCTCCATAGCATTGACTGAAACATGCCATGTTTAGTACATGAATCAGCCACTTGAGTTTTTTGTGGCAGTAGAGGTGGAACAATGCCCTGCAATAGAGAGCCAAACACAATTACATTTTTCTCACAGAAACTGTTAACCTGGAGTCAAAGCTGCTGACCTGTGTTCCTAAATGACACCCCATAATAAGACTGTGTTTAATGCCTAGTACAATGGAGACTGACCTTGGCTGGGGAGCCCATGCTCTATCATGACATAAAAATAAATAGTTAGGCCTAGTCTACACTTCAGATTAACTTGACCTAGCTACATACCTGTGGAAAAACTTCTGCCACGGTTAGATTGACCTAACCCCCACTGTCAATGCAGGAAGGAGGACAAGAGGCATTTTTTCCATCTATCTAGTTACCACTGTCATGAGTGGTGGCTTAATTACATTGAGGGAAAAATCTTCCATCAGTGTAGGAAGTTTCTACGCTACGGCGCTACAGCAGCACAGCTATGGTGCTACTGCAGCTCTGCTGCTGTAGTGTAGACATTCTTAGACTCTTTATTTAAAAAAAAAGTCCCGCTATTGCTATTAGCAGCACAGCTTCATTGCCAGTAGCTATGGTGAGAGAGTAGATAGGTGACGTGGTACAGCATCAGATGCATAACTTTGGTTCTGCAGCACTTCGTGCTGGGGGGTGTGATTCCTGCTCGAGATTACATTCCCCCTCCCCTCCCATCCCTCCACTAGCTCTTAACCAGCACACTGAAAATAGTGTAGCTACAGCTCCAAGATCAGCAGGACAGCTAGGTGCTTGCATCGCCATGCTGATGTTCTATTTTTAGGGTTTAAGCTCACTCCCAGCTAGTGCAGGTATATCTCCTTGAGCAGGGAATTGCACAATCGTTGTCTTTTCACAGGTCACTGAAATAGCTTTCCTTGCTGTTTGCATTTTCTCTTTTCTTAAGACGAGCAACTGCTCATAATTAAAATATTTAGGCTGCTTTCCCTTTTGGCACATGTACATATACTTGATTTCAACATCTACTTCAAATCTCCCTGGCCTCCTCTCTGACTCTCCATTTTTATTTTAGTGCTAGCCAAAGTCTTTATTTGAAGCTAAAGCCATTGAAATCAGTGGCGATTGGATAAAAGTCTGGACTTTTGTCATATTCCCTTTACAAGTTGTTTTCTGGGCTTTGTAATGTGTCCATTTCAAACTGAACTGTTCTGGAACTTGGCATGTGCAGATCCTTTGCAATATTGTACTAAAATTAGTCCTGGTGTGTTTTATTTCCAGCTGGGCCAAGAATCAGTACAAAAGCCAAAGAGTGTCTCATCCTTGTTTGTACAACTTCAGAGCCAACCCCCTTAATTTTTAATAAAATTACACACAGACTTCATCTGTCATAGTTGGCTCTCTTTAGGGATTTTTTTAAAATGGGGGCACTATCTATATACCATCATATTAAAAACCAAAATATGTTTCAGTGATTTGTCCTATAGATTCTTCACCCACAAATTATACGTGCTTTGTTTGATGACAAGGGGAGGCTTGTACTGAAAAGTAAGAGACAAGTGCATCGCTTGCATGAAAAAAATTCTATCTTGAAAAAAGGATCAATGGAGATTCATTGCCAGCTGGTAATGTCACCCATTTCTTATGGTAGTGCAGCTTCATGATCTGCCTCGCATAGTGGCTGTATAGGAGCAGTTATGGAGGGGACTATGCTCTAGAGCAGGGCTACTCAACTTTGGAAGCCCTGGGGGTCACAATGATACAGCACATGCTGAGGGCTGCTACTTAAGCGTGGTCAAATAGCTTCTTTCACACTGATGGGCATGAACACGAAGTTTAAGCCTTAAGCTGCAGCACTGGACCCAAACGTGGCCAGTGTGAACCAGTGAGCACCTCTCAGGCTCTGCCCACAAGGGTAATCAGCCAACACTTCCCACAATGCCCCGGTGCCCCAAGAACCTCCTCCCTGGGGGCTAGAAATGCTGACACACGATGCCTGTCTGTTCCAGCCAGCCCATCTGCTTGTGTCTTTCAATGCTCACCCTGCCTGGGAGCCACCTCACTGTTGTGGAGGCCATGTTCAAAGGATCCCACCCGCAGGCCATGTGTTGAGCCCCATGTAAACCTGAACCGCACCGTGGGCCGCAAACCAACAGGCCGTGTGTTGAATAGCCCTGCTCTAGATAATGGCCTGGCTTTACTCCTACCTGCCCTGGGCCAATGCACATGAAGACTCAGGCCCCAAAGACTTTCTACAGAAGAGCTCCTGTGGGGTGAGCAGAAAACACTGCTCCTCTCTTTGACCAGGCTAGTTTCTGGTAGTGCTTATGGCTCTGCGCATAGAAAGCCCATGCATTGTTATCCAGGAATGGGTTAGCATTGCCAACATTCCAGTTCCAGAAAACTAAGCACCCTTGCTTTGTCCCTTCTGCGAGCCCTGCCCTTCCTTGCCCCTGCTGATTCCATCCCCCCTATTTCCACTGCTTGCTGTCCCCCACCCTCTCCCATGTGCTCATTTTCACTGCAAGGCCCAAACAGGCGTTTTAATCATTTTGACAGATGTATTATGCTAGGTTCAGGTTTTATTTGTTTTAGGAGATTAGAGCTGGCAGCAAAATAGTCAAAAGGCTCAATTTATAAAAAAAAATCACTAAGGTTTTCATGATTCTTTTCCTACCCTCTTCTCATTTTTTGAAACCATCTCCATGTTTTTGTTCACTAAAATTTTTGTAATTTTATGTGTGGAATTAGGACCTCACATTATCACAGCTGCAGTGAGTCCATTAAAGGCCCACTCTTGAACGCCAAATATAAATCCATAAAGCACAACCACAGAAATGCATCTGTCCAGATAGATATATCAATAAATCTGTAGAAACAGACTCCCACACCTGTACACATCTAACATGCACAAACACATATATACTTCCACATTAATATTTCAATTGCTGTTTAGTGCCTAGAGACCCCAAATAAGATGAGGGCTACAGCATGGTAGGAGCTACATGTGTACAATAAAACAGAAGAGTTTGCAACAAAGAGTTTATAACATAGTTAGACAAAGGTGGAGAAAAATATATGATACATTGGCTCTTCTGCAATACTAGTCAACAATATTCATTTTTAAAGAAATAATACACTTCTTTTAGAGTTTCCTAGAATGCTTGTCACTTGTGTTCTTATAGGGTACAGCTATACTGTGGCTCTATTTTGGGATACTTCCAGTATCCCAAAATAGCTATTCCACATCTTTTAAAGAAACCTGTTATTTTGAAATAGCTTTCAAAATAATGGGCTCATTATTCCAACATTTCATGAGGATTAAGGGACATTTTGGAATAGTGATTTATTTTGAAAACCACTCAAAATAAGCTACACAATTTGCATCGCTCAAATTGCATAGCTTATTTTGAGCTACAGGTGCAGTGTAGATGCAAGAAACAGAGCTCTATTTCTCCCGTCTGTCAGTTCTCTCTTGGTGGAGCTAGTTTGCAGGATCTAGGTTCTCCAGACTTGTGTTCTTCCCACCCTAGAATTACCTGAATATCTGCACACATGTTAACAGAGTACCTCTAAGAGGATGTGTTAATCAGCTTTCACAAGCTGATTCCATGTATGTCCCTACACTTAGTATAATTGGACAGCAGCTTTTTAAGCTGTTACCCTCCTATGCTCTTGAACTCAGTAGGCTGAGCTAAACAGCACTTTTTAAGTTGCCTCCCTCATTTCGGTAATCTACTTGATGAGCAGACCCTACTGGATTTTGGGGTGCTGCAGGGACCTTTAGCTTAGGTACAAGGAGTGTTACTGCAGAATGAATGGAGGAGTCAAAAACACTGGGGGCAGAAGGGGAGAAAAAGAGAGAAGAAACCAAGCTATTTATTTCCAGCTAGTAACCATACAAGGGGATCCAAACAAGCAAAACACTTACAATATTAAATTTAACTTAAATGTGATTATATGAGTTAGACTCAATGAGTAATAGCTGATCTCATAAGGCAGAGTCAGGCAGCTATGCCTACGAAGAGAGAGAGAGAACTGGACCTCACCACGCTGTAAAGCTTGAATCAATCAGGGTTCCCAGGTGGTCTGGGTGGCTGAGGGTTCAGAAAGCTGGAGACAAGCCAAGCTCCCAGTACAATCAGTCAGGAAAAGATGAAGTTCCAATGCATCAGCCCTTACTTGGGTAGGGGTTTTTGTACAGAAACGACGAGTTAAGGGAGAACATGATTCTAGGGAGTATACCCAAGTTCTTTTCTTTTGTTCAAGTTAGACAATAGGAGCTGATCATTTCTGGCTTTTGGCAGTGTTCTTTCTAGGGAGCTCATAATGCAATTAGAAAGCTCCAGTATTTGAGTGCCAATAGAGCATTTATTACTAGAATTGGTTTGATAATTATCGATCTTGGGGTGCGAGCAGGCCTAGAATCATTACCATCTGGAGCAGAGATTTCTCATCAGGCAATGCGTCCCTGCTTTTCAGGTCCCAGAGTTCAGTGCGGTTTTTGCCTTGGAATTTCTGTTCTGCATTCTGTATGCCTTTCTCGTCTGTCTTAGATCCAAATGAGGGTAGGGGAGTTTCCTCAGTCCTGTCACCCTGGACTGGAGGATTTTAAGTGTATCGTCCCCTACCTCTTCAATGCTTTGTGTAAGCTTTGCTTCTGATAGACTTTGGCTTGAGCAGAGGCCAGTTGTACAGTGTGGTGGCACAGCCAACTGGACGGGCAATGGCCTGTTATTGGTGCTGAGCGGAGCCACCAGAATCACTTTTTGACTAAGTATTCTGGTCACAAACTGACCACCTGGTCACCCTTGAGTGGGCTAACACTGAAAGACTTGAATTAGTACATAAATATAGGTCCCATCTAGTTCATACTCAGAGGCGGGGTGTTTGCTACCGTGTACTCTCTTGTCCTTGTTGCAAATTATTCAAGTGGTTGATCTTTCTCCATTCCCACCCATAATTGGGGTTTCCCGGCTGCACAACACTACCTGAAAATCTCTCTGTCAGATAATGTCAGTGAGTATTTTTATATAGTGAAGAAAACATTATATTAATAATGCAATTAGATGAGCAGCTCTGTCACTTCAGATGGGCATACTACACATAAGGCTCAGATGCTTTCTACTGTGAAACAATATTTCCTCCCTGCTCAAATTGAAAAAAGAAAATTGCATCAGAAAATAAATGAATTATGTAAAGAGATGTCCTGGCCATCTGACAATATCATAATCTTCCCACTAGGCACAGTACTAACTTTATCACAGCCTAGAGCTGAGGCTAATATGAGTCATCTGATAACCTCTTCCTTGTTCATTGACCTCAACCTTGGACCAAAATAAACATACATTAAATGACAACAATACTTGGTGCAGTGCCCTCTCTCATGTGTCTGAAGCATCGAGAAGCAAAGCAGACTCCATAGCTTCACTGCGTTTCTATCGTGTTGTTGTGACTCAGGATGGGAGTGGACTCACAGTGTTCTTGCTGCTTGCCCTTTAGTGTGGGTCTGCTTCTGCTCTCATTTGTAGCTGATTTTGCGGAAAATAAAGCCTTTTCTGAAAGATCCCTTATCCCTCTATGAAATAAGGGATCTTTCGGAAAAGGCTTTATTTTCCGCGAGATCAGCATCTAGACTGGCGCTTTTTTTCCGACAAAGCTCCGTGCAGAAAAAAGGCGGCAACCATTTTTATGCTAATGAAGTGGGGGAGATTTAAATCCCCGCTTCATTAGCAATTCCGATACGTCTAATTTACATCCTTTTTACGAAAAAGGGATGTAGTCTAGATGTAGCCTTCAAGTTTTCTAATAGGAAGAGGGAATGTTTGGTGACACTGAACCTTTTCTATGGAAAAGGCCAATTTCACTTTGTGCATGCCTAGAAATTGATAAGAGCCTGACATGCAGACAACCTGGCTGGACAGGGAGGCAGAGATCCCGAGAAGAGCTTAACTTCTGGCAACCTGCCTAGAGGACGTTTATTAGGTTCTCTATTTCCCTTCAAACAGGAAGTGAAATGTGCAAGAGTGTTCTGCTGAGGATCTGGCAAGCCAAACAATTCCATTTCAGTTATCCTGAAATGTGCTGAATTTTGGTGAAAATTCTTTATTGTGATTTTTTTCCCTAAACTTTCACTGCAGTACTCCATCCTAGTCAGTCGCTTCCTATTCTGTAGGGCTACATCTACACAATGAACTTTCTGGAAGAGGAAATGCAAATGGAGTGCTAATTTGCATATCTTGTGCTCTCATTTGCATATTCTCTTCCTATCCTTTTTGTGGACAAGATTTTTGTGCAAAAAAGCACTGTGTAGATAAGGCCTTTTTGAGCAAAACCCCTCTTTTGTGCAAGATCCCTTCTTCCTCAAAAATTGGAAGAAGGGATCTTGTGCAAAAGTGGGGTTTTGTGCAAAAAGGTGGAGGAATATGATACAAGTCAAGCTTCCCTTGTCCAGTACCCTACGGACCTGCATAGTCCCGAACCACACGGTTTGCTGGACAAAGGGAGGTCAAGGCTCCCTACACAGGTGAAAGGGTGGGCCTGTGCTCCCTGCCACTGACTCCAGCCCTGGCTGGGACTATTCCCCCCACCGCGCCTGCCCTGGACAGAGGTCGGCCCCGCTGCCTTCAATGCTGGCTGGGGTTGTGCCCCCCATGGCACTGGTACAGGCTGTGCACCCAGCTGCTAGCCCTGCTGCCTCCAGCCCTGGCTGGGGCTACCTTTCCCTACTACGCCAGCCCCGACTGAGGCTGTGTATCGCACTGTGCCAGCCTTGGCCGGGACTGCAGTTCCTACCTCGCCAGCCTCAGGGGGGCTGTGCTCGTGGCTACTGGCCCTGGCCAGGGCCGTGCTCCCCACTGTACCAGCCTCACTGGGGATGCACTCCCCACTGCCAGCTCAGGTTGGGCTGAACTTCTGAACCTGGCCAGCTGGGCTCTCTGCTGCCGCACTATCCGTTGTCCAGCCAGACCACAGATGTTGCTAGACCAGAGAGGTTCAACCGGTATGTTACTGAATTTAAAATGATATTCATGGCATTTCTCCTTGATTGGATCTATTTTTTCTTCTTTGAATATGTACAAAGCATCTTCTGTACTAAAAGTCTGATCAAAATTTCACATTCATCAGGTTAAGGACTCTTTCACATACGTATCACTGGCTTAGTACATTCCCATATGTATAATTTCATTCTTATGATTTCAATGGGACTATTCAAATGAATAAAATCTGGAGGATTTGGCCCACTTCTAAGTGAGTTAAATTTTCCTTGGCTAAAGTACTGATCCTATGAAAAATGCTAAAACCTTTTTTTTGTTTGTTTGTTTTTTGTTTCTTTTAAAAAGCTTGGAAAGTTTAGGATATGTATAGAGTTATGGCAGTTACAACAGCTTCAATAAAGATGCCTGAGTTTTCTATTCAGGTAGGTGTGCTGTTTTTCCGGTTACTTAAAAATGACTACTGTGGTTATAGAGGTTTGGCTAGTTATACTATGGCTATAGCTACGCTAACACTATATCCTATGTTGCCATAATTTATGGACAGCATAAATTAAACCTACATAAATCTTTTTGTGCACAGTGCTATATCAGCCGGCGAGCTTGACTTTGTTTTTATAATGTTCAGATCATTCCCAACAGCAGGGGTGGTTTCATTCCTTGTTTTTACTAATGGAGTAGTGACATTGTATTCTACAAACTAGTTTTTAAAGTTTGGTTATCCCTGTTATTTATTATGAAGGCATGATAGTGGCCCCATGTTTAGACCTGCAAGATTGTGAATTAAAAAGCCCTTTTTTACATTTTGCAAAAGTAAGGCCTAATCCTACTCGCCTTGAAGTCAATGGCAAAATTTCATTTGCTTTGTAGGAGCAGTTTCAAGTATCACTAAAGAGCTTTGCTATGGGAGAGGTGATATGCATTTTTCATAAAAAGCAATAAAATATTAATTTCTTTTAGTGTCTTGGCATACTGTAAAAAAAGTTTATCAAAACTGGGGCAGAAGAGCTGCATTATTTAATCACACAGCCACTTAATGACACACTATTGAAAATATGAACATCTTAACTTTATTTTTTTCCCAGAAGACAGATATTTGTATAATTGTAATGTTTATCACAATGTTATTTCCTAGTAAAAATTCTGCCTTGAGAAAGCAAATAAAAATACAGCCCACCATTTTAATTAAATGGTCATAAAAAATCACGTTAACTCAGGTTCTCTGTCAAAATGTTTTGCGAAAACACCATGGTATGCAGCAGGCATTTGCAGGGTTGTTCAGAATGAATGGCTCCACAAAGATCAGGACTCAGTTCTGAAACATTTATGCATTTGAATAACTTCACTTGTGTAATTGCATTGACTTTAGTGGGACTACTCATAATGAACAGTCACCCTTATGCCTGTTTGCAGGACCACACCCTTTGTTATTACAATCAGATTTCTCATGACCGCAGGATTTTATACACCCACCCAGTTGTAGGGCTGTTCATGGGTGTTGAGCTCTGTTCCCCAAGGCTCTAATTGTGCAAAATGCTTACATATTAACTTCATTTTATTCATGATTCACTGAGCTCAGTGGCACTATACACACTACCTGTAGTGAAGTTAATTGTGTGTGGTTATAGGACTGGGACTTTAGCCCTAATGCCCCAGTCCTGCAAAGACTTATCTACATGCTTAATTGTTTCTACAAGTGTATTCCTCTTGTGCGCAGTGAAGCAATGCATGCTCATAGAGTTAAGCATGGGTATAGGGCAAAAGTGCCATTTATGTAGGGTTAGGGGGCAGTAGCCCCCCTTCCGGAGGTTGGAACCCCTGGATTTCATACTGAGGTCTGCTTAAAGCTGCATGCTCTGACTCCAGAGGCAGGTCTTAAATGCAACAGAGTTTGAGCTGCTTGCAGCTTTGCCTTTGGGGCGGGGAGTTTGTAATAAAAAGAAGGGAGGCATGTGATTAAGAATAACAAGAGGCTGGGCATTCATGTCATTGAAGGATCGTTAGATAATCATGAAAACATTGTCAGATCATTCATGTCATTGTCAGATCATTAGATCATCATGAAAACGATTGGGGGTAAGGGCAAGAGTAGGAATGAGTGTTGTGCTACTGGGATTTGCTTTTGGGCCACAGCTGTGAAACTTATAAGTGTTCTTGAAAAAGGGGTGAACAGGGACTAATCCAAAACTGCAGGAAGTTACAAAGGAATTTCACAAAACTGGGTGATTGGGCAACACAAGGGCAGATGGAATTCACTTTTGATAAGTGCAAAGAAATGCGCATGGAAAAACATAATCTTAACTATCCGTACAATATAGCTGTTACCACTCAAGAAAGAGATTTTGGAATCATTGTGGATAGCTCCCTGAAAACACCTGCTCAATGTGCAGTGCAGTCTAAAAATTAAAAGCTAACAGAATATTGGGAATCATTAGGAAAGGAATAGATAAGACAAAATGCCATATTGCCTCTACATTAAGTCATTATATACCCACATCTTGAATATTCTATGCAGATCTAGTCACCCCATCTAAAGATAGATATATTGAATTTGGAAAAGGCACAAAAAGGGCAACAGGAATGGTTAGGGGTAAGAAACAGCTTCCATATGAGGGTACATTAACAATACTGGGACTTTTCAGCTTGGAAAAGAAGTGACTAAAGGGTGGGGGGATGTGTTAGATGTCTAGAAAATCATGAACCTTGTGGAAAAATAGAATAAGGAAATGTTATTTATTCCTTCTCTAACATAGCACAGAAAGCTCACCCAATTAAATTTATAGGCAGAAGATTTAAAACAAACAAAATTATTTTTTTTTCACAATAAATTTGTGGAACTCTTTGCCAGGAGATGGTGGAAAGCCCCAAACTATAACAAGGTTCCAATAAGAACAAAATAAGTTCAAGGAGTTTAGGCCCATCAGTGGCTACTAGCCAGAGTGGGCAGGGGTGGTGTCACTAGCTTCTGTTTGCCAGAAACTGGGAATAGGCAACAGGGGATGCATCATGATGATTGCCTCTCTGTTTATTCCTTCTGAAGCACCTGGCATTGGCCACTATTGGATGACAGGATACAGGGCTAGAAGGACCTTAGGTTTGACCCACTACAGCTATTCTGATGTTCTTATATAGAGCCCAGGAGTCCTGATGAGGCCTGTCTCAAAAATTTAAGGCTAACTAGTGTCCATTAAATGACTTTACCACAAGATGTCAAAATATGTTATTGTTAGAGCCGAGCGAGTCTAATATTTATTTAATTTTCTTTTGTATATAGGAATTAGATACAGTGCTCCTGCCAGCTAACTGCTAAGTTTTTTGCCAAAAAAGTACAGTTTTCCAGTGCCTTGGTAGCCCCAGGATACAGATGGTGTGTGTGTGTGTGTGTGTGTGTGTGTGGAGGGGGTGCATGGCATTGCTTCTCCCCTCTCCATTTGGTGCTTGGCTTGTATAGAGCATGCTCAGTATCAATGCTGAAGCCTCTGTCCTCAGTCCACTCCCCATCATATACTCACTCCCCCCCCCCATCACAGCATGCAGATGTCAAGCCGCCACCACCAAAATCTGAAATGGCACCCCTGCTATACGTCTTTGCAGAGGACTGAGGCTTTAAGCACAGATACTGCAACCATGCGTGTGATTAAGTCTTTTCAGTACCAGGCCCTTGTTTGTCATTCAGATGAACTGATATTTTCCATTCTCTCTCTCTCCCTCTCTCTCTTTTTCAGTGTTTCTTTTTTGGGGGGGAGGGCGCACAGGAAATCATTTATTTTACAAAGAAAACAAATTACATTATTCTTGGAAACCACTGTAATGGAGTAGGTTAAATCTCATTTGAATTGATTGATGTGTTTTGTCCCTTTTAAAGAACATTATAGCTGGATTATCTCTGGTTACTTTAAGGATCTCTTATGGAGTTTTAAAAAATTGGTCTTATGCCCTTTTTGGTGGTGTTCCTCTTTACTTACGGACCCATCTGTGCAGCTAATGCTTTGTTTGGCAGCCAGGAGGAGTTTATTGGATGTAAATGGAGGAGACATCTCTTAGAGGAAGAATGTCCTGGATGGAGTGGAATTCACTACCAAAGAGCTCATCACTTGGTTTCACTCAGCATTAGGTGCCAAACCAAGTCTCTGGGTTTGATGCTTTCTGGAGAATGAGGAGAGAGAGAGAGTTTTCTTGCTTTTACCGCTAAAGAAACACCCTCTCTCAGTAGCAGCCAGCAAGCTTTGTTCATTGTGTCAAATGGTGCAGGTCTCAGGTGGGTATTTGTAGAGCTGCTGTTGGCAGCACTCACTGCGTAAGAGGGGCTTTGGCTAGTAGAGTATCCTCTAATCTTGGAGAACTTTATCAAAAGACTATACCTGATCCACTTTTTCAAATTAAGCAGGCAATAGATGAACTTTAAGCTAATATGGCTATAGAGCCTTTGGACCATGCCTTAAAACTCTGATTCTCCCCCCCCCCCCCCCAAAAAAAAAAAAACCATCTCAGGAAAAAACAATAATAGTGCAATGTAGACACTGGATAGCTAAAGTATTCAGTGCTGTATTAATCTCTCTGTTTAATTTTATTCTTTTAGCATTCTGAATCTGAAGGGCAGTTGTGGAGTATATGGCAATGAAATTGTGATACCTTTGTTTTCTATGCACTTCCCCTTTAAAAAAAGTGAGCAATGTCAGATATTCATTACATATTAGGATTGCTATAACCAATTATTATGCAAATAAACATGCTTTCCTTCTTCATTAAGACATTGCATTTGCTTTCTTTCCCCCTTCACCCCTTAATCCTAAACTAGACTGAAAGGCTCCATCTACACTACATGCTTCTTGCACAAGAGCACATCCACACCTCAAAGCACCAGAAGCAGCCTGAGGCTGGCTGCGGCAGCTGGTGCCCCAGGTCGAAGGTGCGATTGGCGCCCCCACCTGCATGACCGTCAATGGCTGTGACGTAATCACGAGGCACTGGGGCGCCCCGTGATGCCATCATTGGGCGCCTGACCCAGCGGCACCCTAGGCAACCGCCTAGTTTGCCTAGGCTTACAGACCGTCCCTGCAAAGCACATTGCAAAAGTGATGCGCTTTTGTGCAAGAGAGCACTTGTGCTTTTTCCCATAGGGATTTCTTGCACAAGAAACCCCTCTGGAGCATCCACACTTGCCTTTTAGCGCTAACAGGAGTCATGCCTTGTAAAAGGATGTTTATCTACAGTGGAAAAATCCCTCTGTTCTGCTGTTTTACTCTTGATTTACTTGCACAAAAGTGCATTTGAGGTGTGGACACTTCACGGGTTTTTGCGCAAAACCAGCTGTTTTTTCTCAAAAACCTTGCAGTGTAGACATAGCCAAAGTATATGGTGGCTCTAAGGGTGTGAAAAACCATAACAGCAGTAGATGGAGCTGCTTTTTTTGGATGCCTTTCTCCTGCAGATGGTCCAGCCTTGTCCTGCAAAATGATCCTTAACAGTTTTCTCCCTTCCACTCATGCAAAGTCCTAATCCTTTCGGTCAGGTGCCATTGGGGGAGGAAGGACCTGCCCACACAGGCCACTTTGCAGGGTTCGCACTTTGTGGTTCAGATGACTTCAAATTTAAAAGCTGTCCTCATTTTCCAATGATTAGCAGAACGAGTCAAAGAATTTGCTGGAGACTGAGAAGAGTAAAGCAATCCCCACATCTCAAGTCTTTATAGGATAGCCAAGTCAGGAGGGGAATGCACCAATGTTTTATAGTCTATGTGAGAGATCCCTATTCTATAATGCTGCTGTTCTCTTACAGGTGACCTTCTGAAGCGGTACCCTAGATTGTTTCTTTATATAATATAAACAGAGCATGAAACACTTTCATTTTAACAAGCAGATGTGAGGAGGAGCAAGGGCGAAGGTGGACTTGATGAGGGGCAATGGGGTGCAAAATGAATTGATAACCTGGTGGCCCATCAATATATTAATTGGAATTTTGGTGTCTGGGGAGAAGCTGGCAGCTCTCTGCAGTATCAGGCACTACTTAATAAAAACTCTCTTAGCTGTGAATTCCAGCAAAAGCACCGGTAGTGCAGGCTGACGTTGTGTCCCTCACTGTGTGTGTCTGCGAGTGCTCACAGTCCTGTAACTGACACGCATGCCTTGCAGGTGGAGAATACAGACCAAAACACAGGAGAGAATATTTGTTTTAAAAGCCTCCTGATTTGGGAGCCAGTCTCATGATATTTGAACCTTTGGGTTGGCAGGATTGGGGCGAGTGATTTGGAGCAGAGAATGAGGGAAGATGAAGAGTGAGATGGAGGAAAGGCAGGATCCTGTGGTTGAGGAGTAGTGGAGGAGCAGACACTGAGGAATAGGGTAGTAATTTGAGAGTGGTAGGAGTAGGGAAGGGTATGACTGGGGACAATAGGAATAGAAATTGGGTGGAGGGGTCAGAGGTAGGAGCTGAAAAAGAGAGGGTATTGGAGGAACCAGAAAAGGGGGGAGGGTGCAGGACAGAAGGTCCAGATACTCAGAACATTTCTCTATAGGCCCTGGAATTTAACCCATTATTATTGAATCTCAACATTTCTTTGCTGTCTAACAAATACCTGTGAAACCTACCTGGCCAAATGTGTGTTTCCATCCTCTTCTAGTGGCAGGCGCACATAAAAGAAAACTGCCTTCTATTGCTACCAGTTACTGTTAGCACCTAAGCAAGCAAGAGGCCTCTGCAGTAGATCCAAAGAACTCAAACTGGCTAATGACTCATGTATAGGGCGCTTTTTTGTTTTTATTTTATTAGTGTTTTCTGTGAATTTGGTGTTTATTAAAACACAAGCAGGTGGAAACCAGAACAAAAACTTAATTTTTCTGGGTAAATATCAAGGTTTGTTTTTGTGGACAGGAAGACAGGTGGCTGAAGACTAATGCTATTGATTGTTCCTCCATGTGGTTTGCTGCAGAACTCAAAGCACAATTTCCCCTTAGAAAACAATATATTTCTAATCTTCTAATAAGACATTGTTAGAATAACTAGTTTACTGTTGTAGACTTAAAACTATTAGGCTATATAGATTTACATTTAATATCTGGGCCACAAGTTTGCAGCTCCTACACTAAACTTCATCCTTTTCTCCCGTATTGTTTTTGTCATTTTTTCAAATACTTCCCTTTGGTTCTGAAACATATTTTGATTCAGATTTTGTTTTCTTCCCACTTTAGCATGTCAAATCTTAACTTTATCTACTAATGGCTTGCAGTGTGAACGTGGAGGGCATGAGATTTATCAGTGCATTCAGATTCACACGCACATTACAAAATGTGCGTGAAGGCCTGTTTGTTTATTGTGTATCCTCTAGAGCCGTACATAGCCTTACTTCAACAGGTACCTTTGCATATACACACAAACGAATGTATTATCCTACATGTATCTTATGCAATGTATTGTATCTTCCTAATTGTGATGGCGCATTGGGGTTCTCCCGCCTCCTGCACCCCCGAAATGGCACGAACAGACTCCACCAGCCAGTAGAACAGAGGGAATTTATTGCCTCTCCAGGATACAGCACAGCACAGATGTAATCTGGTTACATGGCAGGCCTAGGATGCCTCAGCCCCCCTTGAGATGGGTAACACTGGGCCCCTAAATTCCAGCCTGTTGCCTAGGCTGCTTCCTCCATGATCCCCCAACAGAAACTAACTAACTCTCTTCCAGCCCTGCACACAGCCAGGGGCAGCATTCCATCTTCCTTTGTTTCTCTCCCTGGGGGGTAGCTGGTCAGACAGGTTTGGAGCCCCCTCTGCATAATGACTCACCCCCTGCCCTGCTGGGTCATGCTACAGACAGCAGAGGTCGTCCACAGCCCCAGCAAGGTACCCCCACTACGTCACACTAATAAAACAAGTTATTTTTATATAGCTGAAAAGTAAAGTGAAATCAGAAAAAAATGGAATAATTTTTTTTGTAAAACCCAGGATATTTTCAATAAAAATCAGTTTACACTAAAAAGGAAGGGGCATATCCATGTGTGATGCCAATATGGTTCCACACCACAGACTTTTCATTTTCATTTTAAGTTTTATAAAAACATAGGAAATGACATACAAAGAAACTATATTAAGGTTCTAATGTCAATGACAGAGAAGTTTAGGAAGTGCCAGAAATTAAAGTTGTCTTTGCAACCTTCACTCTCATCCTCTTCCTACCCTCTTGTATGTATATATTCTGATTGAGTCTTTAAGTGCATAGTCACACACTATTTTTCTATTACAGTCCTTATCTCATTCAGTGCACAGAAGGGATGGTGGTCTGGGAATGAATCTGGGATGATCGAGGCTGTTGTCAGTTGTCTGCAACATATGTTGTTAGTTAATATTGCAGCTTTGAGTTTCTGTTTCAAGTATAATGTAATGACAGACTGCATTGTAAACCATGCTGTTGTGGAGAAACTATTCTCTGTATGTTCTAACTATTTTGAAATTAAAATCCAAACTTTTAATGGTGCAGTGACATAGGGTTCTGTTTTTTGCATATAAGCATCTTTGCTTAAAAAAAGTGGAAACAAAAAAACATCTTTCTCTTGTTTTAGTAACTGTGTTGTATAGCAACAGAGCACTACAGACTATTGCTATGCAAGTATTTTTAGAGGGCCATCAAATACCCGTGGGTAGTTTTTTACCACCATCCACTGTTTCTAGCACTGGGAACTGCACTGACTGAGAATTTCATATATGATTTTCACACACATACAGATATAGCTATAGATAGAGATAGAGAAGCAGACAGAATCAGATAGAGAATCTCTATCACATGTAGATAGAGAAGCAGACAGAATCAGAACTGGAATCTAGGGCTAATTCCTTGCTGTCTGCATTAGGTATGTGGAATAGGTAGGTCAGAATGGTTATATTACACCCTCCCTGTCACGGAGTAAATAAGAAAATGGGAAATCTGGCCACTAGTTTTCAGTGCCATTTCAAGCTAGTCTTCTAGTGACTGGAGGGGGTTTATTATTGGACAGGGCTGAATCCTTTAGCTCTTTTCGGGAGGAAACTGGAGAACTGGTGTTTGTGGGTGGGGTTACAGCTAAAAGTATGAGTCAGTTTAGCTGTCCCATGGATGGATGGATGGCTCTTAGGAAATGGGGAGAGGTCAAGTTGTTTGCAAATGCGTTCTATGCATAAATTGAAGTGATGACCCTTTTTCTAACCTGGCCATTTTCCCAGCTAGCAAACTTTTTGATAGCTATTACTTTCCTAGGCCATTTGGATTCATTTTCCATGTGAAATGTTTTAGGTCCTTGTGGGTAAATTTAATCTTGGTGCAGAAAAATAGCAAAACTATATGCACTTACACTTTGCGTTAAGTCTTAAAGCAGGGCTTAGATGGTGTTAAGTGTAGGGCAGACATGAATGCTGGTAAGAATTTTTTTTTCATCTCTGGCTCTAGTCACCTGATACAGAGCAGGATTAGAACAGGTCAAATGGCAAGGAGCTGTATCCATTGACCACAGTGACTACAGTTAGTTGTGCGTGCTTTGTTTGGGGGTAAATTTCACCCTACGTGTGCATGCATAGTTGCCACCAGCCGTGGGTTGGCAGGGAGCTCTTCTGAGAGCTTCAAGTCCTGCCTAGGGCTCCAGGTAGCCATTTTTAAAACTCAGCTGCTGTTTTTTAGCTGCTCAATAACTTCCTCCTCTGTCTTCACCAACTTCTCTTAGCTTCAGGCAGCCAGCTGCCACCTCCAGCCCTTGCTAAAATGAGCTCAGCTCCAGAAGCAGTTGCAGGGACGTAGGGGACTTGATACTCTGGGAGACAGCTATCTGCAGTTCAGAGAGGAAGCTAATGGGCCAGAATTGTGTTCAGCAATTGTGAGAGGTAGTTTAATACTGTCATAGGGTATGTCTACACTGCATTCCTCTTTTGAGAGAGGAATGCAAAGGCAGCCAAGCAAAATTGCAAATGAAGCGTGGATTTTAATTTCCCGCACTTCATTTGCATAATGGCATCCGGGCGCTTTTTCGAAATACCCTATTTCAAAAGAAAAAATTCAGTCTAGATGGGGTATTTTAAGAAAAAACCCTTCTTTCAAAATAACCCTTACTCCTTAAAAATGAAGTTCAAAGGTTATTTCAAAAGAAGGGGTTTTTCTCAAAATAACCCCGTCTAGACTGCGTTTTTTCTTTCAAAATAGGGTATGTCGAAAAAGAGCCCAGATGCCATTACACAAATGAAACGCGGGAAATTCAAATCCGCACTTCATTTGCAATTTCACTAGGCTGCATTTGCATTCCTCTCTCGAAAGAAGAATGCAGTGTAGACATACCCATAGGGGGGCAGTTCAAAGAAGAAAGGGAAGGCAGGAAGGAAGAAAAAACAAAACAGATGAGAAGAGGAAAGTTGCGGAGGGGGAGGGGGAAGGGGAGGAGAGGGAAGGGGCAGAGAAGCCACAGGGGATAGGAGGACAAAGAATGAAAAGAGGGAACCATCAGGTAGCAAGAGGCTTTCAAGAGATAAATTATAAGGGGGCACAATTTTCCAAAGTAGTCTCTGAGTTTGGGAACCCAGTTCTTGGGTGCTGTTTGAGAAACCATGGGCCTGACTTTTCAAAAGGTGCTGAGCACCCATAAATCCAGGTGACATCAATATGAGCTGTGGTGCTCAGTGCCTCTGATAATCAAGTCCAATGGGTCTTAAGCTGAGCACCCAAAAACAGGCACCCAGAATCAGAGGAAACTGATGAAATTTGGTCTAAGTAAGCAACATATAGGTTCTTGATGGAGATTTTGAAAGCTGCCTAAGAAATCTCAATGCCCAACTCCTGTGACAATTAATGGGAATTAGGTCTCCAAATCCATTCATACTATGACATTTTCAATCTGAAAGCACAGTCTGGAAAATGTGAATGATTTTTTTCCCCCTCTCATAGCTGGAGACTCAACGTCAAGTCCCTGCTACACTACAGATTTCCTGTGTGATCTTGAGTAAGTCAGTTGGCCCAGGTCTATCCTAAAGGGGAAAGTTGACTTAAGATATGGAGTTGAAGTATCATAAATCGCATTTTGACACTGTCCACACAACAGGAGGTTGACAGGAGCACACTTTCCCTTCGACTTCCCTTGGTCCTGGTAAGAGCAGGGCTTCCGGCGCTGACAGGAGTACCCTCTCAGTTTGAATTAGCGTGTCTTCACCACATCTGCTAATGCGACCCCCGGAAGATGGACTGTGGCAGCTTTGATCATCTCTGTAGTGTAGACAAGGCCTTGGTCTCTCTGCCTCAGTTGCCCCTCTGTGAAATGGAAATAATAGCATTGTCCTGCTTCATTGGGCTATAGGGAACATACATCCATTACTGTGGATCCTATAAGAATAGGTGAGAGATGGGGAGCGGGAAGTTACCTAAAATTTACCAGACATGCACATCTGTGCGGCACACCCCTAATCATCTATTTTAGATTTTGCACATTAGACAATTTGGTACACGTGTAAATAGTACACATGCAGGATCCTAGAACTGGAAGGGGACATAAAACACATTGGTTTTGATGCTCTTATTTTCCTTCTTCAAGCTTTCATTTCAATCAGTTGGCAGCCTAAAATATGTTTATGACCAAAGCAATTGTAAGAATTAATAGTATTTTGTAATCTCTTGCATCAGCTAGCTTTTCTTCTCTGGATTACTTAAAGGCTACTTACTTTTTTTAAGCAGTATTAAAAATTAGTTTGGTGCTGGCAAAAGCTACCACAATCACCACCCTGGAGAATTATCGCTTTTTATCCACAGGAAACGAGGGCAATAGATTTCAAACTTCTTCATGCTTCTCCAGACCTAGAGCGACTGGAGTTGAGAAAAACGTACTTCAGTCTCTATCTTCATTATTTAGATTTTGCAGGGTCAGTTCTCCTTTGTCCTAATGTCTGCCTATGCCACTTTCATAGTGAAGAAACCCCTTCAAACTATTCCCATGGGAGAGGGCTCCCTTTCTGGCACAGCACCCCGCTTCCAACCTGTAGTCAAGGGGAGCAGTCAGTTGTGAGCTGGAAGTTGGAACTGTGAAGGAGGGGATATTACCAGAGCAGTATGTTGGCTATTTTTCCTTTGCCTAAGTCTACAGAAGACCAGGTAGAGCTTAAATGACAGTAACCTGAATGCAGTTCTAATTGAGGCTAGGGTTGAGTTCCCTCACAATATGGGGTGCTCAAAGCCAGTTTTGCTCCCACTCCCCAACTATTCCTGTGTCAAACATAGAAACGGATGGATTAAAAATCAGGGCCTCTGAGACTTTCAAGTTGTCTCAAGGGTGAGATACTTGTCCTCTAGCACCTCCATTAGCTCTTTCCACGATAGACTGTTGAAACGCTGTCCAGTACTAGTAATTTTTAATCCCCACTGACCTAGGTCTGATTCAATCCACTAGCCTCAGAGGTGAAAGGCTGTGAAGCCAGTTACAAACTTCAAGAGCCCACCCATCTCTCCCAAAGAATTAAAAAATAATTTCTGAATAGGGAATGACATGAATAAATCATAATGATGATGATTCAAGTAACCATGTGAATGAATAATTCATTCATAGATTTGAAAAATGATTCATTGTAGAAAGCAATTTACTATCAATTTAAATGTTTTTTAAAGAGAGATCTAGTCTTCTGCAAACTTTAAGTGATGCAATGCAATGCATAATTTGCATGAAGAAAACAAAAAGCACACCCCCTACTGCAGCAAACTTGCTGATTTAGCACAGAATATAAGAAGAGGGAAAAGGGACTGTGCAAAGTAAAGATAGTTTAATAGCTGTTTCCAGAGGTGACAGGAAGCGGGTGTGCCCTGATGCACAGCTCCTGCCAGAGCTGGCTGACCTGTGGCAAATGCCAACAGGGAGTTATTTAAAGAGTGGGCAGAGACCCCAGTTGCAATAGGTTGGCACCTGTAAGAAATTTTAAATTACTTTAACCGCTGGCCGTTTCTCACCTCCTTTCTGGTGAGAAAGGCTTCACCTGTGAAAGCCTGGATCTAATACTTAGCAATAATAAAGCACCCTTCAGTTGATCTTATGTTTCTTTGCAAGGAGGGGAAGGAGCATTAGCCTCCTTTTACAGGTGCAGAAACTGAGCCACAGTGAGGTGAAATGACAGTAGGCGCTGGTAATAGATCCTAAAGCCAGAAGGGGCTGGTAGTATTAGATCACCTAATGTGATCTCCTGCAGTACATGGGACACAACATTTCACTCACTTACCCCTACTGAACCCTCCTGATTCCATGTAGACTCTGAAGACTTCAATTCATGAGGCTAGTTTCCTAGGGGTAACACATTTTGCTCTTTTAATACATCTGCTATACATTTCAGAGGGTTTGTCTGTTTGATCAAGAATGCCTTTTAGATGGTAAGAGGTAGGACCACCAAATTTGCTATACAGCTTCCTCTTATAACTTAACTGAAAGGAAACTCAGGGTTGGTTTATGCCTGGAATGGGATTGCTTCTCATAATACCAAACAGAAACAGGACAGAATTGCCAAATCAAGTAGAGTCCTTGAAAGAGACATAACTTTAGTGAATGTCAAAAGAGACTGAACCAAGATGAACCAGAACAATAGGCTGAACCTGCAATAGGATTGTGATTGCTTCTCAATAAATCTTATATAAGAGATAAAATGGAGAAATCTGGAGTAGTGCTCTGTTTTGGCATGCACGTGCACAAAATCAATGCTTAAAGTTTGAAGCTAGAAGAAAATGTTGTTGGAAACCAAATTGGCTATAGCCCTTTTTTGTTGCAAACATAGTGAATGATAAGAGTTTTATAGGGATAAAGGAAAACATATACTTGATGGAATTCCCATTTACAAATATAATGGACAAATTTTAACAATCATTTTTTACGAAATCCAAAATAAACATTAACTTGATCACCATAACACTATTTTTTGAAATATACAATAATTTCAACAAAGCATCTACATTTTGCTTTTCTTAAAAAACAAACCCTGCTTGAGTTAAGGGTAAATCTGCTAGTGTATGTGTGATGATAAAGTGAGGCTCACAAACAGGGGTATAAAAACAATTTTTAGTAGGGGTGCCCAGAGCTGTAAACCATGTGCATCATGGAAACCACTTCAAGCCAGGAGGTGCAGCCTATGCTCTCGAGGCTGTTTAAAACCAGGCAGCGACATGCTCGAGATCAGAGAGCAAAGAAGGGCGCACAACCCACGCCGCCTTGGTCTCATCCCTCGCTCATCATGCTGCCTTGTCTGCTGTCCCTCGCCCAGGGTAGCAAAGCTGCGCCGCTTCGAGGAGGGGGAGCCGCTCCCTTCCCAGCAGGTCCCTGAGCTGGGAGCATCTTCGCGTGGGGGAGGTGCAGCATCCGCTGGGATTGGGGGACTGTGGTGGGGGGAGGGCAGCGCGCGCACCGACCCCCCCGCCCCACCCCGTTGCTGGTGTGCGGCCTCCCGCTCCGGCGGGGTGGGAGGGGTGTGGGCGCCAGGCGGAGGCAGGCCCGGGCTGGGCGGGCGGGGTGGCGAGGCAGGAGGGAGGACCCGAGGCGGGTCCCGGCGCGGAGGAGCGAGCGGGGCGCAGCCGGTGCGGAGGAGCCGAGCCGCCGGGGCGCGGCAGGCGCAACAGGAGACGCGGCGGAGCGGAGCCGGCGCTGCCCAAGGACATCTGGAGCCGCCCGGGGAGCGCGAGGGCACAGCCGCGGAGCCGGGAGAAGCAGGCAGGCGGCAGCGCTGACGGAGCGGGCAGGGCGGAGGAAGCGGGAGAGCCGGACAGACCCCAGCGTCTGCCCCCGCCGGGGCGGGACACACGGAGCCGGACCCCAGCAGGGGAGGAGGGGCAGATCCAGAACCCAGTGGGGGTAGGAGAGGGACAGACAGACGCAGACCCCCGCGGCGGGAGGGAGAGGACAGACAGACCCGGAGCCCAGCAGAGGGACAGACAGGTCCAGACCAGCAGGGAGTGCAGAGGAAGGGAGAGACAGACAGACAGACAGACCTGGACCCTAGTGCCACACCAGTGAGTGGAAGGAGAGGGCACCTTGCTCTGGGCAGAGTGGGCACAGCAGGGCAAGGACTGGCCTGTCGCCTCCCCACCAGGTTTGGCTTCCCTTGCTGGGTGGGGCAGCTGGCATGAGGGCAGAGGAGCCACTGTCTTTTGCAGGGTCCCGGGCTGGAGGTGGCTGCAGAGAGGCAGAGACAGCCGGGGAGGAACGGAGCAGCAGCAGTTGCTGTAGCAGCGAGCGCCTAGTGATCAACATCTCTGGGCTGCGCTTTGAGACCCAGCTGCGGACCCTGTCCCTGTTTCCGGACACGCTGCTGGGGGACCCGAGCCGCCGGATGCGCTTCTTCGACCCGCTGCGCAATGAGTACTTCTTCGATCGGAACCGACCCAGCTTTGATGCCATCCTCTATTACTATCAGTCCGGGGGCCGGCTCCGCCGGCCAGTCCATGTGCCCCTGGATGTCTTCATGGAGGAGATCCGCTTCTACCAGCTGGGTGAGGAGGCCATAGAGAGCTTCCGGGAGGATGAGGGCTTCATCCAGGAGGAGGAGAAGCCCCTGCCTCAGCAGCATTTCCAGCGGCAGGTGTGGCTCCTTTTCGAGTACCCAGAGAGCTCTGGGCCAGCCCGAGCTATCGCCATTGTCTCGGTGCTGGTGATCCTCATCTCCATAGTCATCTTCTGTCTGGAGACCCTGCCTGAGTTCAGGCAGGAGAGCAAGGGTACACAGTCGGGCTTTGCGGAGAGTGCACATGGGGAGGACCAGCTGTTCTTACTCCCTGAGCAGCCAAATGGCACCCCAACCCCAATGCACTCCTTTTCTGGTGCCAGCCCCTTCTTCACGGACCCCTTCTTCCTCATCGAGACCCTGTGCATCATCTGGTTCTCCTTCGAGCTGCTGGTGCGCTTCTTTGCCTGCCCCAGCAAGCCCGAGTTCTCCCGCAACATCATGAACATCATCGACATCGTGGCCATCATCCCCTACTTCATCACCCTGGGCACTGAGCTGGCTCACGAGCAGCAGCAAAAACAGCAGCCTAGGACCACCAGCAACAACGGAGGCCAGCAGCAAGCCATGTCCCTGGCCATCCTCAGGGTCATCCGCCTGGTCAGGGTCTTCAGGATCTTCAAGCTCTCCAGACACTCCAAGGGGCTGCAGATTTTGGGCAAAACCCTCCAGGCCAGCATGCGGGAGCTGGGCCTCCTGATCTTTTTCCTTTTCATCGGGGTGATCCTCTTCTCCAGTGCTGTGTACTTTGCTGAGACAGATGACACAGATTCCTTGTTCACCAGTATCCCAGATGCTTTCTGGTGGGCTGTAGTGACCATGACCACGGTGGGCTATGGGGACATGTACCCTATGACAATTGGGGGCAAGATTGTGGGCTCCCTGTGCGCCATCGCTGGTGTGCTGACCATAGCCCTGCCCGTGCCTGTCATTGTGTCCAACTTCAACTACTTCTATCACCGAGAGACGGACCAGGAGGATCATTGTCAGTACACCCATGTGACCTGTGGCCAGCAGCAATCTCCTTTCTTGGAACCTAAAAAGGGGGACAGCAATCAGTCCCTCAGTAAATCAGAATTTCTGGAGGCAGAAGATTTAGACTCTATGAAATATCCCAACTTCATTCCAACCCGCAGCCAGGGCTACAAAGGGAAGAAAATGCTGACAGAAGTGTGATCATCTTTTCTAACAGGGTGTGAAGTAAGACTGGGTTTTTACAGTTCTACTATCCTCACCCCATTCTCCTGGATTCCAGATGCATAGTCACAAGCTGTTGCACATTCTTTCTCCTAGTAGCAGCTGCATATATTCAAGAGAAAACAGCAGACTGTGAATTGTGACACTGAAAACAAATTGCTTGTGATTTGGATGCTCCTTTCCTTGTTTGCGATATTTCACTCGTGCAATTGGACATTCTTGTGCTTTACTATGTAGATCAAGGGAGACCACTTGTTGTCCTCTGCCCCTTCCATATTATCTTTGCTGCAGGGCGGAGCTTTATTCCAATTGTAGCTCTGAAGGTTAATTTTTCTACTACATCTACAAAAGAAAAGCTTAGACCATGCTTGCTGCTAAAAGATCAGAGAGGGAATAAACAAATGGGCCACTCACCTCTGTCTTAAGCTATGCTGGTGAATTCCTGTGCCGGTGCAGTGACCTTGGTTGTGGGATCAGTCGTGCCTGTCATGCAGTTGCCTTGGGAGAATGGTAACATTCAGCATTGCATTGTGTTCTGCAGATATAGAAAAGTCAATGAATGCCTTCCTCTGACACTTGTCCCCAGGTTTTCACTGCAGTGTGCATATAAGAAGGGCTTGTTTGTTATTAGCTGTTCAGATATAAAAGCACTTTAATTTTTAACTAGTTGTGATGATAGAAGTTGTGACCAACATTTGCCATCTGTGGTGTGGCAAAAACAGTTGTTTTTAAAATTATAGGCTGAGGGATCATTTTCTTACTCTTTCTGTTGGAACAAATTTCACCTTTAGCATTTATCATAGCAACATCATCTGTGTGCCTGTGTCTTCCTAGGCAGGGCATGTTAGGCGAATTCTTTGTCTTCTGACACATACCACATTTTTTAATGAAATGTACTTTATGCTGCAAGTATCCAATTCAGTACTTAGAATCATGGGAGCAATTGACTTCATTAGGATGCACAGTTATGAATTTTAAGGGCTTGTGTAGATTAGGGAAACTTGCAATAGTGTAGTTACACTACTGCGGACCCCTGTTGTAGACACACTACATCAGTGCAAAACTGGGCTTACATTGGTATGACTAACCCACCAGAGTAAATCACACACTGTAGTTGTGTGACTAGGGGTTAATATTGGCACTAGTGTAAATTTCCCTAATGTATCTAGAGAAACCCTACAGGCATAACTGGGATCTTTCAAATGAGGAAAAAGACCTGAAGGACTAATCTTGGAAAGATGCTATTGTCTTAAAAAGAAATACCCAAAACATGAGTTCAGATGGAAGGTACAGCAACATCAGGTACATACTCCAGTTTCTTATGAGAGAAATATTTGTAGCAGTGCAAAAAGCACACTCTGGTCTGAAGCACCATGCTTATCAGTGTGCACATTTTATATCTAAAGGTCCATCTGTTGTGTCACAGATCTTCTCACTGATCTTCTCACTATTTAAAATAACTCTGCTTTTTTTGTATTGGAGGAGTAACCGTGTTAGTCTATATCCTCAAAAGCAACAAGGGGGTCTTGTGACACCTTAAGCATTACAGATTTATTTAGGTATAAGTTTTCGTGGGAAAAACCCTACTTCATCAGATGCAACTGACAAAGTGGGTTTTGCCCACAAATGCTTATGCTCAAACAAATCTGTTAATTTTTAAGATGCCACAGGACTCCTTGTTGTTTCTGCCATTTTTCTAGCTTAAAAAAAATTACTCAGATGTCCTTGTGGGAGAACAAATGGGGGAAAAGGAGAAATGGATGCTTCCAGAATCCAGAGATAAGCTATACCAAAAAGGAAATGTCTTAAAATTAAATGTATATTTTGCATGAATGTGTGTGTATGAGAAGAGTGAGAGTCAGCACTGATGTATTGTGCTATATTATACATGTATTATCTGTTTTATATATTGCATACAACCTGTGTAATACATAGAACAGTGTACATAATGTATATGCATTTCCTTCATGTTGTGTATATTATTTGCAGCAGCCATAAAGCAGGGTCTGAAGGAATAGGAAAAAAGATTAAATAAAGGCGTATCCTTTATTTAAACGTGTTTCTCTGCTACCAGGTTTTAAGACAGAACCCTCAGGATTGTATGACTGTAGCAATCAGCGCAGATTTGCACCTCTGTTGCCCTGCTAGTTCCTCACTGTTCTGAAATTTGATTCTAAGCCTGGACTGACTTTGTCACGGTCTTTCCTTATTTAGGCCCTGATTCTGCACTGAGAACTGTGTGGGCAAGTCTGAACACTTGTGCTCACCCTGAGTCCCACTGACTTCAAAGGGGCTCCATATTGGATGCAGGGAATCTCTCTCCACAATTCTCCATGGAGGATCAAAGCATTAGACTTTGATTCTTCTCCTACTGAAGTCAGTGGCAAAACTACCATGGATTTCCCTGGTGCAAAATCAAGTCCTTAGGCATGACTGTGAGATGTGATGAGCACTATCAACTGCTGCTGAAACTGATGGTAGCTGATAAATCAGCCCAAAGCTATTTTGCTTGGTTATATTTCAGGAAGACTGTTTTATGTAATTAATTATTATTATGGTTTTTTTTTAATCTGTGCCAGAGACTGTTTGGGCTAGATTCTGTGTGGTACCAGCAGGTGTCCAGTAGGTCTACTGAATGGCCTCCTTTTTGAGACACACAGCTCAAGATATCCAGGGCATTGCTGTCTCTCAGCAGAATGCCTATTTGGGGTTGCTTTTATATATGTGTATACTAGCTGCTCAAAGTTTCCCTAAATGGAGATGTAAAAAGCTCAGGTTAAACAAAAGTTCAGAATGCGGGACAAGACATACTGTTGTCTTAAATTACTTAGCTCATTTATTCCCTGGGTCCTGACAATGGCATATTTGATTGACCGAAAGTCTTCCAAGACATTTAGATTCAGACCAAAGTGCTCACAGCACAGTCTCCGTAATCTAACACCAGCATGAAGGTGTTGTCCAGGTTTCCTGGAATTGTGTTTGCTTAAGGGGTGCTCTCAACTTGAATGTGGCCAGACATTTATATTTGGTGTGTTTGTGGTATGTGTCAGTTTTATGGTCAATAGAAATACCTCTATAAAACAAAGGAACGTGCTAGTGAAAAGCAGCCTGTTGTAAACAAACAGCTCCCTGCAGTGTTTGCCACCCAGACTCTTCAACATTGAGAAGAAGGTTTTGTGTATGAAAAAGAGTAACATTGACTTCAAGGATTTCCCTTGCCATAATGGAGAGAAAGGTGTAAAAGGAACAAAGGTCCAAATAATCAAACTTGGGTGACTACATTGAGGCACCCAAAATCAGTATTTAAAGCGCCTTATTAAACATGGGCTGATTCCTCAGGATTGTTGAGCATTTACAGTTGTGGGTGGTCAGCATTTTTCATCAGTAGGCTGCTTTTATTTTGGGATTATGGCTTTCAATAGGACTTGTGCTCTCACTTAAGAGTGTGATTTTTGAAAACACCTCAGTTCCTGATTTTAGTGATCGAAATGTAGCCGTGTTAGTCTGGTGTAGCTGAAACAAAAAACAGGACTATGTAGCACTTTAAAGACTAACAAGATGGTTTATTAGGTGATGAGCTTTCATGGGCCAGACCCACTTCCTCAGATCAAATAGTGGAAATAAATAGTCACAACCATATATACACCAAAGGATACAATTAAAAAAATGAACACATATGAAAAGGACAAATCAAATTTCAGAACAGAAGGGGGATGGGGGGGGGGAGGTAAATGTCTGTAAGCTAATGATATTAGAGGTGATAATTGGGGAAGCTATCTTTGTAATGGGTGAGATAATTAAAGTCTTTATTCAAACTTAGGCATAAAGTGTCAAATTTAAGCATGAATGACAGTTCAGAGGATACTCTTTCAAGAGGATTCTGCTTCAAAGGCCTTTTAAGACACTTGAAAGAGAATCCTCTGAACTGTCATTCATACTTAAATTTGACACTTTATGCCTAAGTTTGAATAAAGACTTTAATTATCTCACCCATTACAAAGATAGCTTCCCCAATTATCACCTCTAATATCATTAGCTCACAGACATTTACCTCCCCACCCCTCCAACCCCCTTCTGTTCTGAAATTTGATTTGTCCTTTTCATATGTGTTCATTTTTTTAATTGTATCCTTTGGTGTATATATGGTTGTGACTATTTATTTCCACTATTTGATCTGAGGAAGTGGGTCTGGCCCACGAAAGCTCATCACCTAATAAACCATCTTGTTAGTCTTTAAAGTGCTACATTGTCCTGTTTTTTGTTCCTAATTTTAGGAATTCATTGGGGATATAAGAGACTGTTTTTGTATCTATATATGTTCCTTCTTAAGTCAGAGCACATCTTTGTGAAGCATTTGTGGAAAGTATGAATCTCCAGGGACTTGTTTCCATAACAACCTCCCAGACTGTTTCTCTGTACCTTGTGACTTTGGCTACAAGCAAAAACACTGGCTAAATATTTCAAGTTCCGAGACACAAACATCCCGTTAACACAGCTGTTTGGAAAAGCCTATAATGTGGGGGTGCAGTGAAGGGGGTCCCCTGTCCTTGCCAGAGAAGGTCTGCTCCCCAGCCCCAAACACCTCAAGCTCAAGACTGATCTGTGTTGCAAATATTTGAAGGCAACAATTGAAAGCAGACAATATGGAAATGGGAAGACGCGCCATCTTTATATCTTTGCAAGCAGCTGCCATGGGAAAAGCATCCTGAGTGCTGTCAGTCCAATAGCTGGAAGGACACAAAGCCTGTGAATCTGAAATCATTTTGAAATAATTGGATGCCCCATGAGAAACCCTGAAATCTAAAGCAGTGGTAAATAAAAGTAATACATCTTTCAATTATCTCAGCAGAAAAAAAATCTTGTTGAAGAAATTATTGATCCTTCCCCAAGTCCTTTTGCTGAAGAGCTCGGTGTCTTGGCAGTTTCCCTAAGGGAGATTTTGTACAATCAAAGCCCTTTTTGTTGTCTGCAGAGGGGTGGAAGAATTCTAGTGATTTGTTGCCTCCTTTTAGCCTGTACCATTTTGGAAATGCACAAAGCATTGTTTTGCAGTTTCCCAAAAGATGTTGCACTCTTGAGAGCTACTGAACAGACACCCTCCTGAGATGGACATTTTATTCCTTTCCTATTAAAAATGTTGCAACTCAGGCTTTTCTAGCATTTTCCTCTGTGCCCTGCTCTTTATATTAGTGTCTCCAGCTGGAGAGAAGACTCGCTGCTGCTATCCTGGTGAAAATGAATTGACTGGAAGTCTCTGCTGGGCCCATCGGTTTAATGTAGAAAGAGTCCTGTGACAACAAAGAAGAGGGAGCCAAAGGGAATTCAGTGCTGCAAGAAGCAGGACAGGGGAAAAAAAGTGTCTTCTGTGCTGTGCTCGAGAGAACGTAGAACCCTCCCCAAAAGGAAAGGCACAGACAGCTACTTCACCTTCTGCTGCAAAAGTAAGTAAGGTTTTTCCCTTTCCATTTGTGAAATTAGCCTCTGATTCCTTTGCAGTTAAAGAGAGATTTTCCCATTCAGATGTAAAGCCTGCTGGGAGAATTTTATCCTAGGTGAAGAAACAAAGATTATAGATTACAAAATTAAACGGTGAGACAGAGACTCAGCTGGTGCTGAATAGTAATAGAGATGTAGCCGTGTTAGTCTGATCTTGCTGAAACAGAAGACAGGACTATGCAGCACTTTAAAGACTAACAAGATGGTTTATTAGGTGATGAACTTTTGTGGGCCAGACCCACTTCCTCAGATCAAATTGTAGAAGAAAATTGCATGACCATATATAACAAAGGGATACAATAAAAAAAAAAAGTGAACACATATAAAATAGACACATCAGATTTTAGAATGGAGGTGGGATGATGGGGGAGGCTAATGTCTATGAGGTAATGATATTAGATATCAGCTTCCCTGATTATCACCTCTAATATCACTACCTCATAGAGATTAACCTCCCCCCCCATCGCCCTTCTGTTCTAAAATCTGATTTGTCTATTTTATATGTGTTCACTTTTTATTTTATTGTATCCCTTTGGTATATATGGTCATGCCAATTTTCTTCCACAATGTGATCTAAGGAAGTGGATCTGGCCCATGAAAGCTCATCCCCTATTAAACCATCTTGTTAGTCTTTATAGTGCTGCATTGTCCTGTCTTTTGTTTCAGCTGGTGTTAATTGTCATAACTCTGTTAACTTCAGTGTAGCTACACCAATTTGCACCTGAATCTATCCCTAAATTTTTCATCAAGGAAAAAAATAGTCTCTGTTAAAATGCAGGGTCCCCCTATCCTACACCTATAATATAGATACTTTTGTTTACATCAGGGAAATAATCTGTGGTTCGCAACAAGTGTCAGCTGCAGGTTTCCCACAGGCCCTCTTTTCATCTATTCTTATGTAAATCTGAAGGAATTCCATTGAAACCAGTGGAATCTCTCCAGATTGAAATTGGCACGAATAAGAACACAATTATTATTTATACAGTGCCAGAAATGTGCCTGGCAGTTTACAGCCAAGTTAAAGACAGTGGAACAGTTTTGGATCTGAATTACGTCAGTGTAAACCAAGAGTTGCTCTGTTTACACTGCTGTAACTTCGATCAGATTCCAATCTCAGTGTCCCTTTGCGTAAAAGCTTACTGTCTGTATCTCAGAAACACTTATGTATGCGTTTGACTTCACAGAGCTGAGGAGTCCCTTGGAAATTAAAGTAAAGCAGGGAAGCCAGCGTTTGCAGGGTCATGGCCTAAAGGCCTGATCCTGAGACACAATGAACACCTCCCAGAGGATGCTGAATACCCTCATCGACCATGAAAGTCAATGGGAGATGAAGACATTTTCAGGAAGAGCTCAGCCCTGTGAAGGATCAGACCCTAAATTGTATTAACATGACTAAGAAAAGTAACAAACATGAGAGAGGTAATGGGGAAGGCAGACAATGGCTACAGCAGTAAGGTCATGCCATTTGCCTGATCAAGGCTCACATCTTGACAGTTATGTAAGGCCTGGTTGTTCTTTACATTTTATTTGTTTCAAAGAGACCTCACTCAGGTTTGTTAGGAGGGCAGAAAGGCTGAGGTGGTTTAAGTTGGCCCTTTAAAAAAATGTTTTTGTGAACAAATGACTGTGATTTTAAATGTAGCAATCCTAAACCCACAACCCAAGCATTTTGTTGGTTCCTGTCTGTTAGAGGGAATGTCTACATCTTGTCTAGTCTGAGGATACGTCTACACTGCAACACTATTCTGAAATAACTAGTGCTATTCTGAAATAATTTAGTCCGCATCTACACAGCAGGCAGTTATTTTGTAATAGTGTCAAAATACTGTCAAACTGGAGGACTTCTTACTCTGACTCCAGTACCCTTAATTGTACAAGGAATAAGGGCAGTTAGAGGAAGAGTGCTCTATTTCAAAATAAGATACGCAATTGACTTAGCTCAATTTGTGTAGCTTATTTCGAGCTAAGCCCTGCAGTGTAGATGCACCCTGAGTTAAAGAAAGGAAGGGAATAGTTTTAGTTTTGTTAAATTCACCTGTATTTTCGGTGATTTTTTTGAGGAGTGATTTGGGTACATATATTTCCATGAGCAATTTAGCTTACTTACACAATCAGAGGCAATGGTACCTAATGGTTAGACTGATGTTGAAGGGAGATCTCTGTTCTAGCCCAAGTGCCACTGACTTGTAGACTGGCTTTCAGCCAGTTACTTTATCTGTTTTTTCCAGTTTCCCCATCTGTGAAATGTACATACAGTTCTGTGAAGACAATCAGCTAAAAACTACTGGATATGCACAAAGCACTAATTATTACTATGGCTCACATGGATTTCAGGATTCTGTTCTCAGCTCAATTCTGTACAGTACAGGTGTAATCCAACTGACTTCTATTAAGTTACTCATGTAACAGGATGTGAGAGGAGAATCAGGTTCAGTATCTCTGTAACCTTAGCTATTGTCCCCTGTGTATAGATTTAAGCAGAGTTCCAAACACAAGTATTTTCAACACAGCCCCTCTCAGACAGTGTGAATCAGCAAGGAGCTGTGCTGATTTTCACCAGCTGTGGATCTGGTCCTTAGAGTACAGCTTCAGTAATTCTCTTATACTCTCAGGAGATAAATGAAATGGCATTTTACAAGAAAATTGCAACATCAGTGTCTCCTCTGCTGCTTTTTGATGTGTCTGTTGTTTTCAATTAGCATGATTGCATCCATTTTCAGGAAACAGAGATGGGGCAAGATGCTGCACTTACTTTATGCTGATGCAATTCTGGAATAATTCCTCTGAATGTTAATGAAATTAGTCCAGATTTATACTGAAACTGTAACTGAAAGCAGAAGCGGACCCAGGTTCTTTTCCTATGAAAAAATGCTGCTGTGTTTTTGAACCAAGTAGCTTCCTAATACTGCACCTGTGGTATAAGGGGTTCCTCACACCAGCCAAACATGGACCACATAATGCTGTGAGCTCAGCTGCACCATGACCTCTTCCATGGAAATCACAGTTAGTGGTTTAACTGAGGGCAGAATTTGTTCTGTTGTGGGCAGTGCAGTGTTATCAGAAGCCCTGGTCTTATTTTTTCAGGCTGGAATAATAATGACCAGTTCTGATAGCCCAGATTACCTTGGCATCTGTCCCATTGCCGTTTTCTCTAGCTTTAATCTCTCCTGCTGTGCTCAGTTTGCATTTTCTGAGACAGCAGTACCCCTCTGAGGCGTCACGTTTCCCATGTTCTCAAATGCATGATTGAGAACACAACCCAGCAAGGAGGCTTTCTGTATAAAAGGTCTGAGCATGCCATCAGTTTTGGGGAAAACTTCAGTGGATATTCTGTGGGCAGAAGGGAAATCAGGATCTGCAAGGGAATATGATGCCAAGCTTAATGCAGTTGATTGGTCAACAGGGAAAGTGGGTCATTTGGTCTGATGTCCCATACTGGGTGCCAGGGATGACCAGACCAGCAAGGACCAGCTGCTGGACCGCTTCCTGACTAAGTTGGCTACTAGGCAGCCAGGCTCCGCCTCTGGTTTATGACTCTGGTCAACTGTCTGGTTCTGGTATTTGGCTTCTGTCCCTCTAGCACTAACTCTCAGCTTGTTTCCTGTATTCCCTCTGCTTCCCCGCCTCCTAACCCTTCTCCGTACCCAGCTCTAACCAGCAGGCAGAACTCTTGGTTCTTCCACTAGGCATGGCTACCCAAGGCTCCTTTGGCTACACTGGAGAGTATTAATTGTAACTACATTGTGTCAGATTGATTGCTAGTGTAACTCCACCGACTTCAAGAAGAGTTTGAAGTATCATAGAATCATAGAATCATAGAATAATAGGACTGGAAGGGACCTCGAGAGGTCATCGAGTCCAGCCCCCCGCCCTCAAGGCAGGATCAAGCTCCGTCTACACCATCCCTGACAGATGTCTATCTAACCTGTTCTTAAATATCTCCAGAGAGGGAGATTCCACCACCTCCCTTGGCAATTTATTCCAATATTTGACCACCCTGACAGTTAGGAATTTTTTCCTAATGTCCAATCTAAACCTCCCCTGCTGCACTTTAAGCCCATTACTCCTTGTCCTGTCCTCAGAAACCAAGAGGAACAAATTTTCTCCTTCCTCCTTGTGACACCCTTTTAGATATTTGAAAACCGCTATCATGTCCCCCCTTAATCTTCTTTTTTCCAAACTAAACAAGCCCAGTTCATGAAGCCTGGCTTCATAGGTCATGTTCTCTAGACCTTTAATCATTCTTGTCGCTCTTCTCTGTACCCTTTCCAATTTCTCCACATCTTTCTTGAAATGTGGCGCCCAGAACTGGACACAGTACTCCAGCTGAGGCCTAACTAGTGCAGAGTAGAGCGGCAGAATGACTTCACGAGTTTTGCTTACAACACACCTGTTGATACAACCTAGAATCATATTTGCTTTTTTTGCAACAGCATCACACTGTTGACTCATATTCAACTTGTGGTCCACTATGACCCCTAGATCCCTTTCTGCCATGCTCCTTCCTAGACAGTCGCTTCCCATCTTGTATGTATGGAACTGATTGTTCCTTCCTAAGTGGAGCACTTTGCATTTCTCTTTATTAAACCTCATCCTGTTTACCTCTGACCATTTCTCTAACTTGCTAAGGTCATTTTGAATTATGTCCCTATCCTCCAAAGAAGTTGCAACCCCACCCAGTTTGGTATCATCTGCAAACTTAATAAGAGTACTCTCTATCCCAATATCTACATCATTGATGAAGATATTGAACAGTACGGGTCCCAAAACAGACCCTTGAGGAACTCCACTTGTTATCCCTTTCCAGCAGGATTTAGAACCGTTAACAACAACTCTCTGACTACGGTTATCCAGCCAATTATGCACCCACCTTATCGTGGCCCTATCTAAGTTATATTTGCCTAGTTTATCAATAAGAATATCATGCGAGACCGTATCAAATGCCTTACTAAAGTCTAGGTATATGACATCCACCGCTTCTCCCTTATCCACAAGGCTCGTTATCTTATCAAAGAAAGCTATCAGATTAGTTTGACATGACTTGTTCTTCACAAACCCATGCTGGCTATTCCCTATCACTTTATTACTTTCCAAGTGTTTGCATACGATTTCCTTAATTACCTGCTCCATTATCTTCCCTGGGACAGACGTTAAACTGACCGGTCTATAATTTCCTGGGTTGTTCTTATTCCCCTTTTTATAGATGTGCACAATATTTGCCCTTTTCCAGTCTTCTGGAATCTCCCCTGTCTGCCATGATTTTTCAAAGATCATAGCTAAAGGCTCAGATACCTCCTCTATCAGCTCCTTGAGTATCCTGGGATGCATTTCATCAGGACCTGGTGACTTGCTGACATCTAACTTTCCTAAGTGATTTTTAACTTGTTCTTTGTGTATCCTATCTTCTAAACTTACCCTCTCTCTGCTTGTATTCACTACGTTAGGCCTATCAAACTATTGCTTTGTGTGTTGCATCTGTGTTTTACTTAAAATCACAGTAAGACGCACATATATGGGACCGGCATACATGCCATTGAAATTAGATGCGGAAAAAGGCTTACTTTCCACCCAGTACATCACTGCAGCAGCCAATGCTGGGCCATTTTCTACATTTAACCTTATTCTCTAAGGGCAAGTCCCTGCTTCTGCTGTCTCCATTCATGCAGGATGAGATTTGGAGAGTAGGAATTAATCTAGTCTCAAGTGACTACATAATCTTATTGTTAATGCTAAGATTTAGTCACAGGTATTAGTAGTAATACTCAATGGGCAGGTCATAGGCAGTAAACAAATATTCATGGCCCATGACCTGTCCATGACTTGTACTATATACCCTTGAAAATGCTTTGCAGGGGGAGGGGCTCTAGGGTAGTGATGTAAAATCCTGTTTAATTAGTTAACCAGTTGCATGTTAAGTTTGACTAGATAACTGATTAAACGGGGATTGGTGGAGGAAGGGCCCTCCACCACAGGCAGGCACTGCTCCAGCCCAACTACTTCCAGCCCTGCATTGGGCTATTAGCTCCCAGCCCATGCTGGGATGGGGCTAGTGGTGATGCTTACCAATTGCCCATTCACATACCTACTCTAGGGATACTTCTGGAGTAGGGGAGTGAATCTGGGTGTGCTTGGGAGGGAGGTCCCAAGACTTTCCCAGCAGAAGCCACTGTGGATGGCCCAGAGTTTGGGTGGCCCCGGGGTCAGTCACGATGACTGGGCAGAAGTCCTTGAGGTCCTGGAAAATTATGGAATCTGTGGTGTTGGTGAGAGACTCACAGTGTTATTGTCCTTTCTATTTCTCTTTCCTTCTCTTCTCTTAGCCCAGGGTTGCTGTCTCCTCTGGTTTGTTCTTTTGTTCCGGTATGGGTCGGTGTGGTCTAGTCTTGCAAACCTTTACTAGCAGGTGAAGTTGCTACTACCATGAAAAATCCCATATGGTTTAAGGGGTGCAGCATGTTGTATGTCTTTCTAAAAGAGATGTTCCAGCTCATCCAGCTGTATATGGGCCTGATGCAGAAATTAATGCTTTGGGTAAAATTCTGTGGCTTCTGTATGGTAAGCAAGAGGTCCAAAAAAGATGATCATAATGGTCATAGTGGGGGAATGGTCCCGCTATTGTGGGGAACTTTCCTGGCTTCTCTACCACCCTGGTGAAATGGACCAGTGAAAGGATCTGAGTCCTTGCTCCCGCTTCCTTTACCCCATGGTTTCCCTGATCTTGAGGGCTCCCTCTCCACTCTCCTGAGGAGCAGAGTCCTTGAAACCCCAACAAGGCTGGGCCCAGGTTTCCTGGGGCTTAATCCCTGACCTTGTAGTCACTAGGGGCAGGAGTTAGGGTGTCCCCTCTCCGAGGTGCTCTCTTCACACTGCATGATTTCTTGGCCCAGTGATCATTTCATAAGGTTCAAAGCAAATACAATTTATTAAACATCAACGGATTAAAGAGAAAAGAATAAGAAAAAATGAGAATGGTTAAATAAGAACACACAGCCCTGCTCTGTAGCACAGGGACATCAAAACAGCAGTCTGCAGAGTGTAAGGACAGTTCACAGTAGAAACAGGAGCAAATATGAATATAATATTTGATTTCTTTGTATCTAAATAGCAGGTGTGATGCAGTGGGGGGGCACATGGGGTCACATGCTTATGGGAAGTAGGGGCAAAGGGCCAGCTAGTAGCCATTGGAAACACTGATGGGGGTGGGGGGCTGACCCCCATGCCATGGGTACAGCCTCCACACTCACTGGACCTGCGGTGGAGGAGGATTGTCCCAGCCCTTCTCTGGCCTGGGTGGGTGTTACGTGGCCAGTGGTTCTCCTGGGTACCCTCCCAGTCACCTCTGTACAGTAGTATGTAGGAGGCCTACACATGGGAAAAACCCCATTGTGCCTAAGCACTCTCCAAACACAGAACAAAAATATATTTTGAATTTATTGAAACAAAACATTTAAATTGACCAGAAACAATTTTTAAAAAAGTTTTAATTTTTCAAAACAATTTGGCTTTTGCGTCCTAATTTGGGACCATATGCACCGTCTGTTCCAAAATTATGGAAATTTTTTACAGGCTAGAAAATTCATTTTTCAGTCAGCTCTAGTTATAACTGCCAGTTGTCCATGTTAACAATTAGAGTAGTCCCTGAATGTCTCTGTCTACCTCATGCATCTGCTTGGCTTTCTAATAGCCTGAGCTGGATGAAGTGGAAGGGAAGATGACTGGATGCGAGTGGTGAAGGATGCACTCTGACTCTGACTGTAGAGATTTGTACATTCTGATGCCTTGCTAGTGGTTGAAGCAAATAGAGTTTTCTCATTCTTGGCCACAGTCCTTGCAAAATCCATACTGTGTAAGAATGCAGGTTAATTAATCCAGGGTGCTTTGCAGTACAGTGTGCCTTGATGGAATATAGAATGTCCATAAATTCTGTAGTGATAGAGATGTAGCCGTGTTAGTCTGGGGTAGCTGAAGCAAAATGCAGGACAATGTAGCACTTTAAAGACTAACAAGATGGTTTATTAGATGATGAGCTTTCGTGGGCCAGACCCACTTCCTCAGATCAAAAATCTGAGGAAGTGGGTCTGGCCCACGAAAGCTCATCATCTAATAAACCATCTTGTTAGTCTTTAAAGTGCTACATTGTCCTGCATTTTGCTTCATAAATTCTGTAGGCTTCCTGCCATCACTCAGCAGGTGATCTTTCAGCATTTTGCTATTAATGTGTGTTAACAAGTTTTTTTTAAAAAGTCAACCTGTGATGTGCATGCCCTGCACTAGGCTGGAAAGGGTTAACACCAGACACTGGGTGGAGGAAGTCCTGCCCCCCTGGCCATACTGGGCACGCTCAAAGTGCTGTGTCAGTTTAAAAAGGATCAACTTGGCTCAGTTTGGGGGTGAACGCCAGAAAAGAAGGATCTGCAGTGGTAGCGCCAGCCAAAGACCAGCTGCGGCCCCTGCCCTTGGACTTAAATAGGCCTCCATGGCCAACAGAGCACTGAGGAACCTGGAGATCCCTAAGCATAATGGACTGCCACACCAGAAAGTATGGTAGGAAGTGACCCAGAGAGGGTGAGTGAGTGGTATCTTCCACCTGTGCAAACTCAGAGGCTACGTCTATACTGCAAGGTTTTTGCTCAAGAAGCCTTTTGCAGAAGAGTTCTTGCGCAAAAACTGCTTGCACAAAAACATGTCCAGACCTCAAAGCGCATCACAAAAGCAATGTACTTTTGCACAAGAGCACGTCCACGCTGCATGGACGCTCTTGCGCAAATAAGCTCTGATGGCCATTGACGGAATGGCCATCAGAGCACCTGTGCTTTTTCCCATAGGGGTTTCTTGTGCAAGAAACCCCTCTGGAGCGTCCACACTTGCTTTTTTGTGCAATAGCTGTAGCGCAAAAGGGAGTTATGCCTTGTAGAAGGTGGTTTACCTACACCGGCAAAAACCCTCTGTTCTGCTGATTTACTTGTGCAAAAGCGCATTTGAGGCGTGGACTCTCCGCATGTTTTTGCACAAAATCGGCCATTTTTGTGCAAAAACCTTGCAGTGTATACATAACCGGAGTGTTTAGGTGGGATTCCCTGCTAGGGTTGCCAGGTGTCCGGTATTGTACCGGACAGTCCGGTATTTGTGCGCTCTGTCCGGTAAAAAAATCAGAAAATACCAGACGTACAATGTCCGGTGTTTTCTGATTTTTCCAGCTGCGCACCGGACAGAAGCCTGGCGTGGGCGGGAGGGGCAGTGACTGGGAGCCCCAGCTGGGAGGCAGGGCTGCTATTGCTGCCGGGAGCCCTCAGTTGGTTGAGTGTGAGGAGGAGGGGAAGCCTCCTCCTCGCTCCTGCATTGCCAGGAGCCTGTGCGGGACAGACAGCACGTGCCCAGGTCAGTCCCGCTCCCCGCCGGGCAATTTGCTCACCCCCACCCCCTTACCGGCCTGCTGGTTCTCCCCCACTTCTCCTCCTGATCTTCCCCGGCCAGGCCCCCTACACTGCCCCCCAGCTCTGCTTCCTGCCGGCCTGTTCCTCTTCCTTGTCTCCCCCGGCCAGTGCCACTGCACCTCTCCCCGCCCCCGCCAGCTCTGCTTCCCGCTCCCCCTTCCTCCTGACCAGTGCCGCTGTCCCTCCTGCCCCCAGCTCTGCTTCCCGCTCCCTCTTCCGCCCGGACACCCTCACGGCCCCTGATTCCCCCCAGCTGTGTTTCCCGCCCCCCCTTACTCCTGGCCAGCCCTGCCCCCTTCCAGCCGGTCCCCCTCCTCCAATATCCCACGGCCAGCCCCGTTCCACCCGACCCCTCCCCACGACCAGCCCTGCTTCCCGTTGCCCCCCCTCCCCACATCTCCCCTGGCCAGCCCCGTTGCTGCCCCCACCCGCTGTTAGCTGTTTCCAGGCCCCCCCCCTTCCTGGCTGGTCTCTTCCTAGCCGGTCCCCCCCACAATGGAGCGTGTTCGGGGTCTTTTTTTTTTTTTTATGATTACCCTAGCAGTGATCCAGGTTCTCGGAGGGAGATTGTGTGCAAAATCTATGAAGGGTTTTTCATTGTGGGATAAAGTCTTAAAGGTGAGAAGGAATACACCACACAAGATGGAAGCATAGCTCACCTGTTATTTCTGTCACAGATTCATATTGGCTCTTCAAGCACTAATGTGACTTAAATGCCCGCATCACATCAGTACTGAGCACTTCAAATCTGGCTGGATTGTTTTTCATTTATTTTTAATGGCATCATTAAAATCCTTATCCTCCTTAATGTATTGCTGGTGTTCATGTCTTTACACCCCTTTCAGGAGAACAAGCTACAGTACAACTATGGCTCCTTGGACTTCATATTTAGTCACCTATTAGTGATTCAGCAACAAATTTCCCTTAAAGTGTCAAGTTGAAATAGATGATAGATTCCTTGTTGTAATATGCCAGTTGTTATATGCCAAGCTCTTTCTGGCATGTTCGTGTGTGTCATCTCTCTCTAGCTGCTGGCCATCTGCACCTCCTGCCTCCTGCTCTGACTCTTGCACTTTCAAGCCCTGCCCTACACCACCCCATGCCCTGAAGAACCTGAGCAACACCAGATAAATCTTCTAGTGCAGTGTTTCTCAAAGTGGGCCCTGAGAGAGCTGCTAAAGGGCTGCTCAGGTTTTTTTACTTACTTGTTCTGTAGCCATGGGGCCTCGCGGCTCCCATTAGCTGTGGTTCACCATTTGCAGCTGAGAGGAACCATGGGAAGTTGGTGCCAAGAATCAAGGGTGTTCAGTGAAGATGTTGACAGAACTGAAGCTGGAAAATGCCAGGTCCCTACCCTGTCAGAGTGTGTCTGGGCAGAGCTGGTAAAGCCTCTACTTGAGAGTTCCTAGCACCCACTCATCACAGTCATCATAACAGAACCCTTTGAGTGAGCTTCCAGTGGAACTCTGAACACCTCTATTGATTCAACTACCTGTAAGTTCTGGGATTCACCTAAAGGCTCTAGTCAACTTGGGAGCCTCAGCTAACTGTATGGATTTGAACTTGTCTAAGATTGATTAATTTCCTGACATATGCAAGGACTTTCCAGATCTGGTCAGTGCTATTGATGAGTCTCTTCTCTTCCTAAGATCAGTAACTTCCCAAACCTTTCTAGTTATGTTTATCACTCTCTGGGGCACCAGGAAACCTTCCAATTTGGATTAATCTGGGCTCTTCATGCTCCCATCATTTTATTTATGCCCTGACTGCCACAGTCACTGGCAGAAGGGGACCCTACCTTTGGACTCCTGGCATTGCCAGCTGTTCTGCTTCCCAGGATCTGGTTTCTCTCTGTGGTTCACACCACCCACTGGAAGACCCTGGCTCTTGGGCACCAAGAGCACCAGGATTTACAGTGCTCTCTATGTGCTTTGTCCCAGATCCTCCACAAGTACTGTGGCTTCACTGATATGTTTGACAAAGTGAAGACAGACATTCTGCTCCAGCATCAAACTTACGATCGTCTGATTGATCTCCAGACTGAAACAGATTGCATTCCATCGGATATATGTTCTCTTTGAACCTGAACTTCAGCCTCTACTCCTGTACTTGCAGGAGAACCTTCAGAAGGGTTTCATCCATGTCCCCAGCAGGTCCTCCCCTCTTTTTTGTGGCCATATCTTAACAAGATAACAGTAGCAAGCCGTTTTTCAGTTTTAGATCTGCACATACCTTATAACCTGGTGTGTGTGCATGAGGGAGATAAATGGAAGACTACCTTTCATACTTGGTATGGTCATCTTATAGTCCTGAGGGACTTCTGTACGTTTTGCATTTGGAGCCATAGTAAAATTGCAGAATTCCTGAATTCCCCCAGGACTGATTTAGTCATTCCATTCAGTCTACACAGTGCTCCAGCTACCTTTTAACATGTTACAAATGGTATAGTCAGAAATATATTGTACCACTTGGTCATTATTTAGCTTAGTGACATTCTGATTTTCTTTGAAGACTCAGCTTTTCAGGATCAGCATGTGTGTAGCATTCTTGAAAAACTGTCAATCTATATGTCAAGCTCAAGAAATATAAGTTTGCCCGTGACACTCTTGTATTTGTTGGATATGTAATTTCATTCAAGGATTGTTAGTGGATACCTACAAAGTAGCCATCATGGTTTGACTTCGCACTTTTTACAGAGTATTTTCTTTAGGATTCTCTGCTTTGGCCAGGCCTCTCACAGACCTATGAAAAGAAGTCTGTTTTTTCAAGGCTCCCAGAAGCACAGGCTGTCTTTGATAATTTGAAACAGAAATTCATCACTGCTCCCATCTTGATCCACCCAGATCCCACACACTTTATGGTAGAAATGGACACTTCGAATTTTGCACTTGGGATGGTCCTGTCTAATCCGCTGCTCCTGATTAGCTTACCTATGTGCTTTTTACTTTCAAAAACTCACTCTTGTTGAGATGCACTATGACATTTTGGATAAGGAACTTGTTTCAGAGGGGTAGCCATATTAGTCTGTAACTGGAAGTGTGACTATCAAAGCAGTCTTTGAAGAATGGTGCCATCTTCTGGAGGGTGGTAGGTTACCAGTTCCCAAGTTCTGACAGTAAAAATGACCAGGCATCTCAACAAATGCTGGTCCCTTTTCTTCATGAGATTTGAGTTTGTAGTCATCTGCTAGCTAGATTTAAGGTGCAGAGAAGTAGATGCATTGTTGTGATGGATGAGCACTACAAACCTTAACAGGAGATTATGTCCATTATTGATAAGCCCTCAGATTTTATTTCTGGCACCATAGCTTCTGCATCCATCCTGTTCTCAGGATCTTTCTATAACAACTCCTCTCAAATGCCAATATCCTTCTCTTTGAATCTTTCATGCTACGTCTGTGTGTTTTTCACCAGCACTAATCCTGAGAAACCAGCCCCTGAAGTCCTGAGACAGAGCCCTTGAAGACAGGAGTACTGTCAGGAATTAGGGACTGAAACAGAACTAATCTCCAGGCAGTCTTGTCACTGCAGCTGCTCTGTAGCAAGCTGTCTGATTGGCTGCTCTGTGCTCATGCTTATCTGAATTCCCTTGTCCCTCTTTTTCCTGCCTTGCCTCTGTCCTGCCTGTACCCTGAACCACTCTTGCCTTGTTACCCTGATCACTTCAGCCCATGACGTTCATCTTAAGCTGAAGCTTTGGCTTCACCAGCTCGACTTTCAGCTTTGGTATTTTACTTCTGACCTCTTCCTTGACATTTGTCTCCAGCTCTTGATGGTTGAATCAAGTTCAGACCCTAGTCTTTAATTCCTGATGCCTGCGTTAGCTACTGGGCCTAATGGCTGTTCCAGCCACTGGACTAGACTTCCCTCATTTCAATCAGCTTATAGCTGGGGCCTGATCCAGCACTTAATGAAGTCCATAGGACTTTAGTGGGAAGTCACTGACTCAATGGGCTTTGGATCAAGTCCACATTCTGCAGAACACTGTTACACTAGTGCCTCTAGGATGATGAAGTTCCATACTCCCAGGTTATGTCTACACTGGCATGATTTTCTGGAAATGCTTTTAACGGAAAAGTTTTCCATTAAAAGCATTTTCGGAAAAGCACGTCTAGATTGGCAGGACGCTTTTCCGCAAAAGCACTTTTTGCGGAAAAGCATCCGTGGCCAATCTAGACGTGCTTTTCCACAAAAAAGCCCCGATCGCCATTTTCGCGATCGGGGCTTTTTTGCAGAAAATAAATCTCTGCTGTCTATACTGGCCCTTTTGCACAAAAGTTTTTTGGAAAAAGACTTTTGCCCGAATGGGAGCAGCATAGTATTTCCGTAAGAACACTGACAATCTTACATGAGATCGTCAGTGCTTTTGCGGAAATTCAAGCGGCCAGTGTAGACAACTGGCAAGGTTTTCCGGAAAAGTGGCTGGTTTTCCGGAAAAACTAGCCAGTCTAGACACAGCCCCATAGTATCCTACCTCCATCTACTTCCCTTCATTTTGAGGAAAATGTTCTCCCTTGAAAGGTGTTTCCTTATGAAATGTGTAACAGCCCTACGTTCTAAATAATATTTTGTAACATCCTTGTTTCTGTAGTGTTGTAGTTTACATTTTGTCATCTGAAGTACCTTGTGTATCTTGGCTTAAAGGCATTCCATATTAAGTAAAGACAAGCTACTATGTAATATCAGGGATGGACAGTGTTGTCTTCAAGTTGTCATTGTCAAGTCCAAGTCGAGTCTCAAGTCTTAATTTTAAATATGTCAAGTCACTTTTGTACAAGCCATCAATATCGGCATTTTCAGACAATCTTTTTACCAAGTCGATTTAACAAAATTAGCAAGTCTCAAGTCACAAACAATGAACACGAGTCTAGTCCCAAGTCGAGTCACCTAGGCAACTTAAGTCGGACTTGAGTTCAAGTCGTGGGACTCAAGTAAACAACGCTGGGGATGGACCTAAGCTCCATAGCCAAGTGCCCCCAAACGCTGATGGGAGGGCTTGAAAATCTGCAGCACGAGCAAATCTGACTTTTAAGGCTTGGTCTATCTTTACCATGTAGTTGTTTAAATGAATTATTTTAATATTCTAAAACAGAATGCAAGTAATATGGTAATTAGCTACTTAGTAAGATCATTAATCGGATTAATTATTGTGTATATAACATTTAGACCATAAAATCCCTTTATAAATAAATGTTATTAATTAATTTGACATGTACTAGCTGCAATTGCCTCTGTTGCCAGTGTGGGCAGAAGACATTGCCAAAGATTGGAGACGACTTTGCTGGGTGTGGTATATTACTATCTTGTGGACCATGTAGATATCTAATGAGAGAGGGAGGAAGGGGCAGAGAAACCCTCTCTGAATAAGACATTGCATCCATTTAAATGCTAATGGTAACAAATAAAACCTCTTTCTGAAACCAAAAATTCCTGGCTTTCTGAAGAGTTCTACACAGGGCTCTTCTGAAGGTCAATGGGAGCTGCACAAGCACAGCTAAGGACAGAATGACCATACTATGTCAGACTAAAGGTCCATCTAGTCTAGTATTCTGTCTTCTAGAAGTGGCCAATGCCAGATGCCCCAGAGGGATTGAACAGAACAGGGAATCCATTGCCTGTTACTCATTCCCAGCTTCTGGCAAACAGAGGCTAAGGACTCCATCACTACCCATCCTGGCTAACAGCAATTGATGCACCTATCTTTCATGAATTTATCTAGTTCCTTTTTGAACCCTGTTATAGTGTTGGCCTTTACAGCATCCTCTGGCAAGGGGTTCCACAGGTTGACTATGCACTATATGAAGAAATACTTCCTTTTGTTTGTTTAAGAACTGCTACATATTTCATTTGGTGACCTCCAATTTTTGTGTAATAAGAATCAATGTTCCCTCTAATTTTTTCCATCCATGTGTGGATGTTCATCAAGGCATGTGCAAATGTGCATCACCACTAGAAACACATGAATCTGGCATTTGAATCTCTGCTGGGTGGCTGCCCAAGTGGTCAGCTTACAGGGACCACTGATGAGAAGGAGTAAATAATACTTTCACCACATCAGTCATGATTTTATAGACCTCTGTCATATCTGTTTCACGCTCAGAAGTCTCAGTGTTATTAATCTTTCCTCATATGGTTGGTGTTCCATACACTTTAATCATTGCTGCTGCCATTTTCTGAACATTTTACAATTCTAATTTTTTTGAGATGAGGCAACCACATCTGCACATGGTATTCAAGATGTGGGTGGACCATGGATTTATATTCTCAACATTGTTTGATTTTTGACTGCTGCTGCACCCTGAGTGGTTGTTTTCAGGGAACTATCCACAATGGCTCCAATATCTTTTTCTTGAGACCCCATCATGTGATATGTTTTGATTGATGTAAATTATGACTGTTTATGGTTTCTGCAGTTAGTATATCACTTGTGCACAGGCATCCTTGGCTGCTTGTGTCAGTGCTGCCCATACCAGCAGTGCTTATGTCAATGCAAAGTGTAGTGTGCCGTGGATAGGTTTTTTAGCGTGCAGTGCCCTTTGAGAAGCTTTTGCAATACATTATTAGGTGCAAATGAGTTGCTCGGAGTTGACTATTAGAAAGAGGTTTTAAGTTAAAAATATAAGAACTAATAACAGCCATACTGGGTCAGACCAAAAGTTCAACTAGCCCAGTATTCTGTCTTTTGACAGAAGCCAATGCCAGATGCCCCAGAGGGAGTGAACAGAACAGGCAATCCTCAAGTGATCCATTCCCTGTCACCTATTTCCAGCCTCTGACAAACAGAGGGTAGGGACACCATTCCTACCCATCCTGGCTAATTGATGGACCTAATCTCCATGGATGTATCTAGTTCTTTTTTGAACCCAGTTAAAGTCCTGGTATTCACAACATCTTATGGCAAGGAGTTCCACAGATTGATTGTTCACTGTATGAAGAAATACCTGTTTGTTTTAAACCTGCTACCTGTTAATTTCATTTGGTGATCCCTAGTTCTTACATTATGAGAACAAGTAAATAACTTTTCCTTATTCACTTTCTCCATACCTGTCATAGAGCTCTATCATATCCCCTCTAAGGGTATGTCTACTCTTGCAGCCTATTTCGGAATAGGGCTGCAAATGTAGGCATTCAGAATTGCAAATCAAGCCTGGGATTTAAATATCCTGCTTTTGATTTGCATCTTCCCGTCCGGGCTCCATTTTTGAAATTTACAAGCCCGGAATATCTGCCCGCATCTACACGGCAGTGAAACGGGCGTTCTAAATAAAGCCCTATTTTGAACTACCTGTTAAACCTCATTGCAGGAGGAATAACAGGTAGTTCGAAATAGGGCTTTATTTCGAATGTCCGTTTCACTGCCGCGTGTAGACATGTGCAGTTATTCCGGGCTTGTAAATTTCAAAAAATGGTATCCGGCCGGGAAGATGTAAATCAAGCGCGTGATATTTAAATCCTGGGCTTGATTTGCAATTCCGAATGCCTACGTTTGCAGCCCTATTCCGAAATAAGCTTCAAGCGTAGACATACCCTTAGTCTCCTCTTTTCTAAACTGAAAAGTCCCAGTCTTTTTAATCTCTCTTCCTATGGGACCCAAACCCCTGATAGTTTTTGTTGCCCTTTTCTGAACCTTTTCCAATGCCAATTGATCTTTTTTGAGATGAGGTGACTACATCTGTACACAGTATTCATGATATGCCCACATCTTGGATTTATAGAAGCAATAAGTTATTCTCTGTCTTATTCACTATCCCTTTTTATGATTCCTAACATTCTGTTTGCTTTTTTGACTGCCACTGCACATTGAGTGGATGTTCCCATCTTGCAACTCCCTATAGCCATATCTCATAATTTTTGAGCCCTTTAAAAATCTCACAAACCCAGGTGGTACTTCTCTTTGTCGACCCTCTCTGACGTGTGGTGACCACAGAGATCTGTACTATTGTGACAAATATTGCAAATATCAGGTGCAAACTCCTCTCCTCTTATTTGCAGACTCTCAGGAAAAGACTGGAAAAGCGGGATGTGACAGCTTCTTCAAGATTGCTGAAGGACTTAGCGAAAACAATTCAAGGTGGTTTGTTGCTGACAGTCGAGTGTCAATTCTGGGCCGGAGAAACAAGCACTGACTGGTAGGATTGCATCGTATTGCAGGTTTGAGACAATCAGTAGTAGCTGCAGAACTTTTGATTAAACAGGCCATGTTCCTGGATCTGTTGTGCTGAGCTCACCCCAGCCCTTCGGTGCAACGGCACCCAAATGAGGCCATATACAAGTCATCTCAGCAGCACCCAGGAAAGACTCAACTACCAGCTTAGCAGGTATACAGCGACATTAGAATGTGCTTTTGGTACTCTGATAGGACATTGGCAGTGTGTATTCACAAAACTGCATCTCAGAAAAAGAGCACTTCACAAGTCAGTCCCAGGAATATGCTCTAATCTTGGAGGGCTGTTAAGAATATTGTAGCATAGTGCTATTTGTACATTTATAAATATTACCCTGGTGTCTTTTGCTGAAGCTATGACATCTGTATTGCTTGCATTTATTTATGTGTATTTGTTTATATATGCATATATAATTATTACAATGTGTATTTCTCTGTACCTGTGAGTTTTGTGGTCCTATACAATTATAAGAAGTGGGTACTGTGAATATCACAGTGCATTGTGCAACGTGTGCTGTGAACTAAGAAGTGAGTTTATTTAAAAACAAACTGCATACCATAAACAGTGAGGAAACCCAAGGTGCAAATAAAAGTCCATGTAGTATAAGCTTCTAACATAAATTAATGGAGCGGACCTTTAATATTAGACAAATAGGAATGTTTTCTGCCTATGTCAGTGGGCAAATGTAGTCCCTTTTGGCTACCCACACACCAGCTATGACTCTCACGGATCAGCATATGTGAAGGGGTGGTTTTTTTTTCAGTCCTCTGGCATGATGTGACAGGGGTAGGGATGTGGCACAGGATGACATGGACTATAGGGAGCTGCTGCACTGGAGTCTTCTGTGTGCATGGAGGGAGCAATCCTCAAGGGCTTAATGGCAGATAAAACAGGTGTGTGACTGGGTTTACAGTCATGGCAGAAAAGGAGAGAAAGGTTTCAAAACTTGCTCTCAGGATATGTCTACAAGAGCACTTTTGTCAGTGTAACCAATGTCACTCAGGGTTGTGAATCTCTCCCCACCCTAAGTGATACAGGCTACATTAAGAGAAGCACAATCATGGCTAGGGATATGGCAGCTCAGGAAATTATCTGCCAACATAGCTACTGCTGCTCATTTAATTATGTCATTGGAAGAGCTTTCGGCTGCCAGCATAGAGTGGCTACACAGGAGACCTTCCAATGGCACAGCTGTATGAATCCATTTTTCCCATGACATTTTCTAAGGAGACATGGTTATTGGCACTTCAGGTTTGGATTGCCTCTGCAGAGCAGACTAGGGGGAAGGAGGAGGGAATTCATATTTTTGGTTGCATGAACCAAAAAACCGTTGACCCCTGTTTGCATGGGTGCCATTATGGGGCAATGACACAGAACGCTGGCACTGCTTCCCACAGCCAGTAACGATTTTAGCTCAGAGCTCATGTCTGATGGTTAACAAAGGCACAGAAAGCACAGGACTGCTGGCATCCTAAGGCCGTCCAGGCCCATATGCCACTGTCCTGTTGTGTGCAATGGTGCCTGCCAAAGTCATTGCAGACTGGTGTGGGAAAGTGTCCTACTGCAGAGGAAGAAAAAAGGCTGCCACCTCTAGAGCCCTTTGGGAGAGGTTTTCAGACTTTCTCCGTCAAAGTGTTACACGGATCTCATAAGAGGGTAGAAGGGACATCCTTATGTACATAAACTGCTCCCCATAGGCTGCCCCCTTCATCTGCCCTATAGGGGGATGAAAAGCATGCAAACAATGAAAAGTCAGTACCCATGTTCTGCTAATTTGGGGATGTGCCGAATGCCATCTTTACATTTAAACACAGTAAGGAAAATGCATATACATGCTTACCTGACGTCTCTGTCTCAGGCTATTCCAGGGTATCCACAGTGGCCTACAAAGGCTGGTAGGGTCTCCACCAAGTGTGGTGTGAAGCTTGTAAAAGCGGCAGGTCTCTGACTCGTCACCAGAGTCGTTGCTGGTCTCCCTGGCCTTGTGGTGTGTCCGCCAAAGTTCCTTTGTTTTCCTGCGGTGCCATTCCTGATCCCCGTTACACCCCTTCCCTTGCACCCCCTGTGCAATCTTGTCATAGATGTCCATCCACATTTCTACCGCTAATCCCTAGCTGTGTCTGCACAGCCTTTTCTCTCCAAAGGCCCAGGAGATCCAATACCTCCTGACTACTCCAGGTACAAGTGCAGAGTTTAAAATTGTCACCAGAACAGTTGCTGTCACAGGGAACAGAACATTGTGGGCCAGCTGATGATGTACCTCCATGATCAGCACAGGTCACATATTGTTTGTATTGATCCCAGTAGAACAATCATATTTCCGCCCTGTTTGAGGAGGTTGTTTTACTGGTTACTTACAACAGTTGGAGACAAATTTGAGTGTAGACACATGAACAAATAGGTCGATGTTAAGGTGGATTGCATCAACCTAACTTTGTAGTGTAGACCAGACCTCAGTGTGAGCAAGAGAGTCAGAAGCTGACCCTAAATAACAACTTCCAAACTCATATAAGCAGTAATCACAGCAGAAGTGATGGACAGATCAGTTCAAAAAATGAATTATCTGCATCTCGCACATGCACACGTACAATACCCAGAACACCACTCATACCTGAAATGAAACTTTTCTGATATTCAAAGATGTTAGGAGCCATCTCACTTCTCTTTGAGGAAAATGAGGAAAGTCAATCCATTTCCCTCCCCATTCTGTAAGTATCTAGTATTAGGCAGCCTAGTTTAAAAACTGTCCATTCATCCTTTCAAAACTCGGATTTTGCATTTCCTTGGTTTGGATTGTTACATACGCAAAAAAAATACACCACCACCTACAAAAAACACCAAACAAAAACCCCCCTCAAAAAAACCCACATACTATTTATAAAAGTGTAGTCAAGTGCTTGATTACACTAATGGTTTGTAAAAAATGTTTGAGACCAAATGGCCAAGAATACCAATTCCCTGCCTAAAGATAAAAACAGTACCCATACAAAAAGGAGACAGGCATGCCCTTCCTTTTGAGAAGCAATTCTTGTCTTGCAACACATTCCCCTCATACCTGGCATGGGTTAGCTCCTGGTGGACCCTGACAGCTATAGTTATCTGCACAGAAGCTATATTTATCTGCATTCAACTTGTTTCTCTGATAATATGATGTATGGCTCTTATGTTTTGTTTTGGACATAGCATTCTAGGTCCTAATAGGTATGAAGACACCTCCTAAGCTTGTACGTAGTGCTGGGCAGTCATGTGGCTTTGCAGAGAGTATTGTGGGATATATATCTCTTGACATGGCAGGGTTCTTGCTCTCTTGTTACAAGACACAAGCAGTTCCCCAGCCAATGAAGTTAGTGAGAGTTTATTTGGATCTTGCTATGTTAGAATTAGGGCTGCTTGAGTGTAAATGACCAACTGTTTAACCAATAAGTGGGTTAACCATTGGAACAATTTATGAAGAATTGTACAGGTTGTACCTCCCTTCACTGGGACTCTCTGGTCTGGCAATATCTATGGCCTGGCAGGATCACAGATGTTCCTGAACCACAGAGCCCAGGTATAGGCAGGTCTGGCTGCAGGACCGGAACCCAACGAAGGGGCCGACAACTTGGCCGGGAGCCCCATGTGCGGGTGGTGGGGGTGGGCGGTGCAGTGGGGATCCAGCGGCTGGGCAGTAGTGGGGGGCCAGGAGCAGCCAGGGAACTCTGGGCCCGGCCATGGCAGAGCCAGTGGCATCTAGAGAGCTCTGGCTTGGGGAGCCACAGCCGGCCAGGCAGTAGAGAGGCTGGGCTGGAACCCTCCCCGGGGGGCAGTGTTCAGCATGGGGCATGAGGGAAGGGACTTCTCCTGGTTTGGCAAATCCCTCATTTGGGACCGGTTAGGTCCCAAGAGTGCTGGACCAGGGAGGTCCAACTTGTAGTGGATTCTCCATCACTGGCAATTTTCGTATCAAGACAGATTTTTTTTCTGAAAGATGTTCTGTCTCCAAACTGGAATCTGTTCAGGGAATTTCTGTGACCTGTGTTATGCAGGTCAGACTAGATGATTACAGTGGTGCCTTTAGCCTCTGAATCTATAAATATGCCTAACATAACTGACTATTTAAAGTCAGATATGTACTTAAGTACCATATCAAATGGGACCCAGGACTATGAAATATGAAAGAATTGGAAAACACATTTGTTTTCCTATGTTTATGCATTTTTGTGCTGTGTTCAGTTTAGGTGATGATAGACTGGGCTGTTTCACTTTCTATAATATTTGTGCTCAGTTCTGCAGTCATGTTTCACATGAAACTCTGAGCAATGTCAAGAAAAGATTCTTTTGGAATCTTTGGACTCAATTTTTAGAACACTAAACAAACAACCAAACAGTTTTGTTCCCATTGGATTTTTAGGTGTAATTATTGCAAATGTTCCTATTAATATTTCGTATCTTTCCAGAGCTGAATTTTGGCCCTCAAAATTAAAAAAACCCCACGCCTGCAGTCTGCTCTGTGCAAGTGAACCTTTGTGCTATTGTGAAATTTCAGTGAAGTAAGTGAGGCTCCATATAGGTGCAAGGAGGTCACCCATATGGACTGATCGCTTTCAGGGGAGGTATTTGAAAAGTGAGAGCTGCATCAGGCCCATGATCAAACTGTAATCTCCTACTTACTGAATAGTGAAATGCAGTTCCCGATCACTCAGTCCACTTACTGTGAGTCTTCTGGGATTTTCTGTTTTCTCTCCCCCACACCCCCTGGAAAGAAACTTAAAGCGGAAATATCTGACAAGGGTTCTTTGATTTGCCAAGTCTGGGAAATCACTTGTATCCAGTGATTATCTCCTGAATTATAGGACCATAAAAATCTCAGTGTTGGTATCTTTAGTCGTAGTTTACTCTGAGGTCCCTGGGCCAGATTTCCTCTTCCAACTGAGAAAGCTGTAAGAAGGAACCTATGGGAAGGAAAACTTAGTGAGGGGAGCCTTATGGAAATCGTCCAATTTCTTGGGGGTCAGCAGAGATTCAGCCCACAAGATCAGAGATTGGTGCCAAGTGGGTAAACTGCAAACCAGTGAGGAGAGTGGGTTAGATTTTAAACATGTAGCCTCTAATTTCTAGCCTCTCCGCCTCTTCCTGCAAGGGCTCTTGGAAGCCAAGTTTCTCTCACCTCTGAGTTTTCCTGCACTGCTTTCTCCATTGTTGATTATGTCAGTGTTGGAACCATCTTGCTGGGTGGCCAAGGAGGATTCCCCATCACACTCTCCATAGCTCATTGTTGCTGTCCCTGAACTGGCCAGATGGATCACCTTGAGCAATACTGCTTCAGGTTGTGTGAGGGTCTGGAACTGGGTGCTCTGCATGGTGGTGTAGGTAGAGCTGGTGGACAATAGGGAAATAGGACAATCTGGGTGAAAAACATGTACAAAGGAAAATGTGCAAATTATCAATTGAATTTCCAGTCTAGCAAAGCTCTTAGGCACATGCTTAACTTCAAGCATGTGAATAGTCCCATTGGTTCAGTGGGATTACTGATGTGTTTAAAGTTAAATACAGGCAGTCCCCGGGTTACGTACAAGATAGGGACTGTAGGTTTGTTCTTAAGTTGAATCTGTATGTAAGTCGGAACTGGTGTCCAGATTCAGACACTGCTGAAACTGACCGCCAGTTCTGACTTACATACAGAATCAACTTAAGAACCCCAGGCGTCCCCAAGTCAGCTGCTGCTGAAACTGATCAGCAGCTGATTCCAGGAAGCCCGGGGCAGAGCAACTCTGCCTGGGGCTTCCTGTAGTCAGCGCTGGTCAGTTTCAGCAGAAGCTCACTTGGGACGCCTGGGGCAGAGCAGCTGGGGTGCTGCCGGGTTGGTCCAGTAGTGCCCAGAGCGGGCGCTGCAGGACCAATCGGCAGCGCCCCAGCTGCTCTGCCCCAGAGTCCAAAACAAAAGCCTGGTCTGCTGGGGGGGGGGGGGAGGGAAGCACACTAGCTGCGCCCCCCCCCCCCCAGCAGACCAGGGACACGGGGGGCAGAGCCGCAGCGGCAGCGGGGTGCCGCGCCTCTGAGGCTTTGCTCTGGCAAAGCCTCAGAGGCGAGGGACCCCGCCGCGGCTGCGGCTTCAGTCCCGGTGCCTGTGGTCTGCTGGGGACGGTCCCCAGCAGACCACAGGCTCCCGGACTGAAGCCGCAGCCGCGGGGGGGTCCCGCGCCTCTGAGGCTTTGCCAGAGCAAAGCCTCAGAGGCGCGGGGAACCGCCGCTGCTGCCGCTTCAGTCTGGGTGCCTGTGGTCTGCTGGGGACGGTCCCCAGCAGACCACAGGCACCCAGACTGAAGTGGCAGCAGCGGCGGTTCCCCGCGCCTCTGAGGCTTTGCTCTGGCAAAGCCTCAGAAGCGCAGGAACCCGCCCGGTGCCCCTGGTCTGCTGGAGACGGTCTCCAGCAGACCAGGGGCACCGGAGCAGCTTACAAACGGGGCTTTCTCGCCCCGACCTCCGGGGCGAGAAAGCCCCGTTTGTAAGTGCGGATCCGACATAAGTCGGATCCGCGTAACTCGGGGACTACCTGTATAGACCTAAGAATTTGGCTGGAGCAGCACTGAAGGGTTTATAATCTTTCAGGGTTGAGCCCGAAGTCTGTTAATTTAACCTCACCGCTAAGTAATCATGGACCATCCATAATACAAAAACCCCTCCAATGTGAGGGATAGTTCAGTAAGACAAATTCTAGGTAAATGATAGAGTAGTGGAAATCAAGTCATATATCACGTACTTACAGTATGCAATAACGGCATCATTCGCTTTTTGCTTTACACATGACTTTTTTGAGACTCTTCAGATTGAGATCTCTGATTCAATCAAGAGGTCACAAAATGACTCCAGAATACTACTTCCATTGTGTTCATTTTGTGCTGTTCCTTTCTTTCCTTTTTAATTGGTCATTGGATTGAAATCCTGGAAATGTTTCTTTAAAATTTGTCTGTCACCTGCTCTCTACCTTGTGCAGTGAAAGGTGACTGCATCAGCATGCAAAAATGGAGATTTCTGGGTGAAGAGGAGCACTTAGTTTTACAGAGACAAAAGACATTTAGTCGCCCCTTCTTCAAGTTTATACTAAACACATCTTTAGTTCTGATCAAAAGTATCACCAGCTCTGACAGATAGTCCTGCTCAAAGGAGAATGCATATTGTCAAAAACAGAAATGTATTGGGAAGGGGTAGAAAATAGATGTAAAGTAAGTGACTAAAAGCTCTGAATATATTTACTTTCACACTGTCAAGTTCCCTCACACATTGTGATTTTTGGAGAATCAGAATTCTCTAGGCAACACAATGCTGGAAAGCACCCCACCAAACTAGGCATCATTACAACTTACAGAATTCACTTTCTCAAGTGATCTGTGGTAAGTACCTGCAGATGTAAGGAAAGGTGCTGCTTGCCCTTATCCATTGATAAATAAATACCTGTAAGTGCTTAGGTAAGCCACAGTAAATAATGCTTTCCAGTCAATCTGAGTACAAATCAAACAGAGCCAGGTGCAGGGTTGCATTGGCTAAACATACATGATTCCACACTATACAAACATTTTTATAAGCTTGTAAGTCAACACATCACAGTTGATTTATGAAAATAAAACATTTTCTTTGTTTGTTTTTAAACACCTACCACTTTTTTTCTTGCCAGAAGGGGTGCTGCATGCTGCTTCCTACCCACTGCAAGGATGCTGTGTCAAAATCCTTATCCTGCAGTGGTTTTGTTGCAGCCTCTCAATATATAGTGGGTGGGGTTATATTGTCTGCAGAGTAAATGCAGCACAGTGGGAACAGGCTTACTTTGTTGGCGTTTGATTTTTTTTCTTGGATTCCAGATAACAGGAGCAAAATAATATGAAAAAATCCTTTAGAAACGGGTAAGATTTAAGTACAAATGATATGTGATGCACAAGAAAACCAACCAAAACAGCAATCAAATACTATTGAAATCTGAGGACAGTGGCGACTTGTAAACTGTTCGCTGAAGAACCATGACCGAGGCCTGAAATCCTATCGGAACATTGAGACGGACACACTATAATCACCCTAAGACTCATAAGATAGTTACATTTCTCTGAGGCCTCCTTGGAGTGAAGATCCTAAGGCTGGTGAATGCTTACCGTTGGCCATAGGAACAGTAATATAGCTGTTCTCCTGAAAACTGGCTAAGCAGTTCTCTCTCTTTCTCTCCGGGATCACTGTGCATATATAAACTGTTTTCATACCTCAGTTAAATGGTGACAAAAACCATGAAGAATGATCATCCTACAAATGTTTTAAAACTGTGATGAATAGCTGTGATATCTAGGGTGTGTGTAATGTACAGGCATGTCACATCCCTTCCACAAGTTGTCTCACTTACTCTGTGTGTAGTCCATACCTGTTATATAAGTGTACTTCAGTGCCCAGTTCAGAAGAGGTGGATTACAGTGGGCTTTAGTTAATTTGGCGAGTTCCACTGATATAACATTGTGTCTAGGGTTACCAGGTGTCCGGATTTCGCCCAGACTGTCCGTTATTTGGGCCCCCGTCCATTAAAAAAAACAGAAAATACTGGACATGTGAAATGTCCGGTATTTCCTGTTTCCCCTGCTGTGTCTGGTGGGGGCGGGGGAGTGAGGAGTGGAGGGCCATTTAAAGGCTGAGCACTTTTTTTCTTTTTTTGCTTAACAACTTTGGTCCCCCCTCTTTTTTTTCCTCAACAGAATTTTTTCCAGTTTTTTTGGGGGGAGGGGGTAGTGATGGAGAGAAGGGGGTGTTTGATATTTTTTGTTAAACCATCTGGCAACCCTATGTATAGTCCCTATGTACATCTTGAAAGCACAGTGTTGAAAAATTTTACAAAAGTAATTTAATTGCATGCCGTCCACTTGGGAACTACTGAGAATCCCCTTTTATTGCTCAGCTCAGATGAAAGTCACCATGGCTTTTCTAACCCCAGGAGTGAGTGTGGTTTTATGCCAGGCTGGGCACAGTCAGAAAATCCAAATAGCACTAAAGGAAGTAGAGTGCAGAGCAAGCCTATGGTCCATAGTGCTCTGTTCTGTGGCAATTGCAAGCTCCTCTCTCTAGCCAGCAGCCAAAGGCTAGTGACCCAGGCTGGTATGAATGTCCTGTGTCACCAGAGGTGAGAGGGATGGGTAAGAGGATATGTGGATTTATACGGGGAAGTTGGATGATGGGGAAGTGGGGAAGATAGTTCCCTTCACTGGTGCAGAGTGTTGCATTCTGCAGGTCTTTTATGCTTTAAAAATGACCTGGAAATTATAGCTAAGATTTTCAAAGCACTTAAGGGAGCTAGGTTCCCAACTCCTATGGAACCTCAAGAGGAGCTGGGCACCTAACTACCATAGGGCCCTTTATACATTTCTCCCACAGCTTTATGGGGCGGACTTTTAAAAACGGATTGACAGTCCAGCAGCTGGGGACCCAGGGTGGAGGAAGGGCCCACTTTAAAGTGTAACTCCTTGCCCTTGGTAGGCCTAAAGCTACTCCAATGGTTGCTGACTGAGGACCCAGCCCACAGAAGTGCTGAGGACCCTCCGCTGATTTCAACAGGAGTGTCTGGTGCTCAGCGTCTCAAAGGCCCAGAATGATTTGGGGCAGTAGAGTCAAAAAGGCTCTTGGAGGCTCCCTGGGTTTGGTCTTTAGAAGGGATGTCTTGCTCCTAGATGATGTTGCCTTAAGTCAGGATTTTAGAGAAACTTAGTGGGCCACATCTCCTGTTGGCTTATAGCTTCCTGTGGTCACTGGAACTACACCGACTTACACCAACTAAGGATCCAGCGTACTATAGTAGATAAGTGTCTAGATGTTTTTATTGTATGTATCTTCAAAGGGCAGAGATTTAGGCTAAAATGGTCCGTTGGAGGTATTTAAAATAGGGCAAAGTTCTGCTCTCTCATCTTGGCTCTGAAATCCAGCTCTTGCAGCAGGCAGGCTCCCCTCTGGGACTTCTGCAAGGGTTGGGAGAGCAGGGGACTGGAGCGGAGGGCTCCAGTGCAGATGTGGAAAATGCCCAAGCTTTGAAAATAACAGTCTGTTCCCTCTTCTGTGCTCTATACTACTTGCCTTTTAAACCCAACCTCACAGAAGCGAGGGGGTGATTAACCTAGTTTCTGTCTATCTGTGATTTCTCTTGTCAGCGTATCCACTGTTAAATGGGCTGGACATATGAATAAAACAATCTACTCGAAAATAGCATGGATGTCTCCGTACCACAAGATGGGTTGGGTTCCTGAAGTTAATAACATGCACATGAAACACTTGCTCTGTACTTTATGCTTCTATGAACTTTCCTTCCTAGGAACATTCCGCAGTTTTCACAGAGGAAAATTCCCATTGAGGGACTCACAGGTGTACTGTCTTCCACACAAAGCCCCGCCTCTACCTGTCCCCTTCCTCTGCACTCCAACCCTGCCTTTTCCCTCCCCTATTCTACGCCAGATCCTGCCCCTATCCCATTCCTTTTACCAGCTCCCTACACCGCCCTTCTTTTTTCCTCCCTTGCTCCACCCCGGCCTTACCTCTTCCTGCCTATTTCCTCCCTCGAGTGTGCCCCGTCCTCACTCTTTTCCCTTCCCCAAAGCCCCTTATGCATACCGCAGAACAATTGATCATGGTGGGCAGGAGGCTGTGGGAAGGGGGAGGAGTTGATCTGTGGGCCACTGATGGACAGGACCTGCTGGGGGAGGAGGTAGGGTGTTGATTTCCAGTGGGGCGCTAAGCACCCACTACATTTTCTTATGGGTGCTCCAGCCCTGAGGCACCCACAGAGTGAGTGCCTATGGAGGGATTGTCTCCCACATTGCTGCCATTCTGCGCAGGGTACATTGCAGGAGAGGGGTTTGAAGCCTACCTGGGTATTTCCCTGATCCTAGGAAAGGGTGACGGGATGGATCACTTGATCCTTCCCTGTTCTGTTCATTCCCTCTGGGGTACCTGGCATTGGCCACTGTTGGCAGACAGGATACTGGGCTACATAGACCTTTGTTCCGACCCAGTATGGCCACTCTTATGTTCTCTGTACTGTGTTAATAGTAGCACAAGGGCTGTTTTACATTCTATTAGGCTGTAGCGACCACAGGGAGGCAACAGCGGAGACAAGGAACAGTCTACTGTGGTGGTGTTCTGGTTGTGTCCACTTCCCACAGCTCCGCCTTACACTCAAGTGTAACCCTACAGAATGTGAATGCCCTGCAGAGCTTTTCACCAACGTTCTAAATATGTCAGGAAATGTTTATTTGGCAATCACAAAAGGCATCATATCAGAAATCATTGGTTATTAATTGAAATAAATCATTGAACATTCAGTTCAGGTCTCTATGTCAGTTCTGAGTGCTGTCTCTGAGGAGGCTCCACTCAGCTGGAGTGGACAGTGTGGGAGGTACCTTTAAGTCAACTTTTGCATCTGTTAGGTCCTGCTCAAGACAGTCTGTTCTCTGGAACAATTTAAAGCCACCTCAGGGACTGTTTTACACTAGCTTCCGGCATTCATCTCTGGGTTACTTTATTAGCCTAGAATAGCTGGAATACACCAGGCTGTCTCCCACTCTGTGATGGAGTATGGAAACAACAGACCAGACTGCATGGGGTTAATGAGCTAATTAGGCTCAAATGGCTGTGCACTCTTTGCACCTGTGAACGGTGTATGTGTATGGCTTAGAGAGAGGCACTTAAGAGGGAGAGCCCAAGGTCAGCTGGTGGAAAACCAGAGCGGACAGCAAATCTTTAACCCTGAGCTGCTAAAGAGAGGACTGGCTGAAGATAGTCCTTCCCCAGCTGACTGATGGCCCCTCCCTGAAGAAAGGGATTAGTGGATGCTCATGCACCCTGAGAGAGACCCTTTCCCTACTATTACCTGTAAATGCATTTCCATTCGCTCCCTTTGTTTTTTGTTCATTGATTACCCCAGGAGGGGAGAGACTTGGTTAGAGAGGCCTAGAGGAAGCATTGGCTGGAGGGATCTGACAAGGAGAGCGCTGCAATTCCATGGCTGGCCACAAGGAGATGCTAGTAGTGAGTCAACCCCTTAACGCACACAACTGCATTTGCCATGGCACCAATGGCATCTTGGCACTGGGCCCACATTCAAAGACCCTGCTCTGCCTCCCATGAGGCCCATCTGTGCTCAGCCTCTTCCCTTTGAGGCTCCTTGTGCTGCTTGCTCCTCTCTTCCCCTTCCTCTCATGCAAGTGGTGAGTGGGGTATTGGGGGGAAGAAGCAGAGCAGGGTCAGGAACTCAGAGCAGAGTGGGGGTGCGGCAGGGGGCGGAGGAAAGGTCTGGGTACTGCGGCCCGCAGAAGGTTAATCCCGCCCAGTACACACACTGCTAATCTATCCCTTACTTTCCCCTGGATTGAGGGCTGCAAAGGGACATGATGTAACCTCACACTTCCTGGGATTATTCCCCAAGGGCTCAGTCAGCCTCTTCTATGGCTACTTCACGCCGCTGGAATGCTGTGAAGAGGCCACAAAAGGGGAGAAACTAGGGGCCTGTTTCCCTCACCGAATACACAAGTTTGCAAGTGGTAAGAAACAAAGCGAAGGTGCTTGAAATATGCTATGCTATCAGCAAGGTCAGATTTCCTGCAGCTGGAAGCTCGATAAAGCTGCTTTTCTAAGATGCCATCATCTCTGTGTTAATACAGCATTCCTCTCTTCTTTCAAATCCCCCACACTACCCAAAAACTGCCTCTGCTCTGCTCTACTTCATTCGCTTTGCATGAAATCGTGGCAATATATTTCTTGTTTTAGCTCTGGCCTGCGCTTTCTCAGGCTACTGCTGGTTCTCACCTCCCCTCTCTCTCTCTTATAAAGCCCCCATTCTTTCAAATGCAGACCATAGAGCATTTCTACTTCAAACCACAAACGTTCCTTCCCACCACACCTCTCCTCTGCCCACACCCAGCATCTCTTTTATAGCTTTTGGCGTGAATGTCCCTTCTTTTGCTGTGCTTCCCCAGTACTGTTGTCAGACTGCATGCTGCCACTTATTTTCTTTCTGGCCACTAGTTAAATGGGCCTGCTTTGGTTAACGTGACTTGTTCATATGGTGGACTCTGACCTCATTCTCATGGTGGGATGGGATGGGATGGCTTTAGATTCATCCATATCATATTAACTTCCTTTGGTTATGTATCCATAATCCATTGCTGCATGATAGGTGTGCTGGGGAACAGCACGGTATTTCCATGTTTCTTGAAATCTAGCCTCCAGCTCAGTCTTTGTGAGTGATACATTTGTCTCCAGAGCCTCCCAGATTCCTGTGACACCCACTTTGCTATTAATTTATTCTGAAGCATGCCATCGCTTTCTCACCTGGCATTTATTGTGTGCTTCTCATCTAGGTGATACTAGTGCTGTGATTGGAACCTGAGCTACGCTCAGCTATTGTTTCATTTCCAGTTCAGCAGTGTTTGGATGCCAGATAAGACCTCATCATAAGTGAACCATGAAGGCCTCCTCTTGCAGATGACACCAACCAGGCCTGAGGACAGAGAAGGAATCAGGTGGGACAATTTGTATTGAGGTAGATAGTAGAAAGATGCCTGGGTGCTAGTAGGACCATGTCCTCAATTGGTTAACGCAGAAATGTGTCCAGAAATGGTAGAGTTCCATTGTTAAGTATGTTTTAAATTCTAGGTAACAATCCAGGGGTAGAATGGTGATCCCACTTGGAATGGTTCTTACAAAAAAGTGCCAGGCCTTCATGTGCCTCAAGGCAGGCCCTGCTATGGCTGCTGCTTCTCACACCTGCTCAAGTTGCCCTGACAGCAACAACCTGAGTGCAGTTCCATGATAATGTAGGCGGGTGTCATTATCCACGCCGCTGCTATGGGATCTGATCTCCTTGATAGCATTACCGGGTTACATACTTGTCTCAGACCTATAGCACCTGTGGTGGATGAAAATAAGGTTTGAGGGTAACATCTTCGATGGCAGGATTGGTGATGGCACATTGAGACGGTCTCCTTGGAATTGTACCAGACCAATGGCACACATCTTGCTCCACCAATGAGTACAAGAGCCTGGTAGCAGCACCTGGTCTGATGATCAAGGAGAGGATGAAGTGTTATGCTCTCTGCCAACACAAACCGGAGCTGAAGGACAACATTATACGTGTAGGAGAACATTACAAGCCTCTTTAAGGGATCTCCGAGAGGAGCTGCTGTGAAGTTGGGTAGAATTTGAAGACCCAGACCTCAACAATGTTAAAATTCCACAGTTTGCGGGAGATGTCACTGATTCATTTTGCCTACAGTGCTGTTGCCCAGATACCACTGAATGTCCCTGCTGATCCATGGGGGGGGGGGGGGGGGCACTGACAGGCCTTTTGGCTTCGGCAGAGCCACAGCAGGGATCAAGTGGTCTGGAAACACTCTGCGTCTGATAAAGCCACAGAACTGAGGCAGGAGATCAGGAAAAAGAGCAGACCAGGCTCTCCTGGCAGATGTTCCAGCACTTAGCAGGTGAGGGAAGCAACTGTAGCTCTTCCAATTATGTTGAAAGTCCTCCCCCAGAAAGGTTAAGTGTGTTGAATGAGCTGTACTCAGGCATGCTGCATAAAATCAGTTGGGGATGAGTGGTGCAGACACTTGCCCACAAGGTCATAAATTGAGCTGTGAGTGGGACAGCATCACTGTCCTTCAAGTCATTTTTGCATCATTCCCACGCTTTGACTGCCATTCTCCTGCAGCAATGTGTCTGGTGTGCTGCATGCATAGAGTTGTCTTATTTCTGGTGAGTGTGTGTGGCCAGTGGGCTACAGTAGCATCTCTGTGTAAACAACAGCAGAATTAACCTCATTCCCCAGGTAATGGGCAGAGAGTGTGCACCTGTTTTCTTCTGTTTCAGCATGTGGCTGAAAACTTGGATCCATAGTCACTGGTGTTCTCTGCCCATTTTTTGCTGTGGTGTTGATGCAAAACAATTGTAAAGCCAGGTTAGCTATTAGGACAGACTGGTGAATCTGGCCTGTGGTTTCATAGTCATTAATGTTAAGAGGAAAATAAAAAAAAAACTATTGCATGGCTCCCACTTCTGTTTGCTGTCACCAGCGAGTTGCTCCTGGCATTGGGTGTAACAGCTACATTGTGATTCTCTCTGTGGGGCCATGTATCTGTCTGCCCACGTTTTTACATGCACAAAGATTAGCTTTGTGGTGATGACAGCATCCTCAGATCATTAACAATGACCTAGTTTAGCACATTCCTCTCTCTGACTTTGCAGCTGGGCTCTGTGGACACACAGTATTTGGATCTAGACCCTCACTGGAATTAGGTTTAAGATAAAGTTCAGGATTTGCGTTTGAAACAGGGTTTGGATTTCACAACACTGCAACCTCATGAACTGTCCTTATAGTATCTCCCCCCTACCTCCATGGTGGAAATCTTGCAAGAAGTAAACAAACTGGTGCGGCCAGTTAGCAGGTTTCTCAAAGTGGTTTCACGGACCACTTTGAGAAACACTGATTTAAGCCAATGGGAATTTTGCTTGTCAGAACTGCAGGATGAAGGGCTGTTATTTGCAAGCTTTTATAACCCTCCCCTACCTTTATGATAAATCTTGCTGGAAGTTGCAAGTTAAACAGATCATATTTCATCTCTGAGAAAATCAGTTTCCATTAAACTTTGTAATCATTGCTGAATTTCTTACATGTGTAGCTTAATTGCTTTAAAAATACTCAACATTTGAATGACACTTATTCACCTTTCTATTTTGGGTATTTCTAAAGCACTAGTCACCCTGGTCTGTGTACATGAATAGCTGTTAGTGAAATGAAAAAATCATCTAATTGTGCTGTGATTGCAAGAGAAGTTAATATTGTGTGCCAATGAAGTTACTATGGATTTACCCAATATTTTCATTTTACATACTTTATATTTTTAATAGCAGTCTGTAGCTACATGTATTAGTTCATAGATGGCATGATATAGGAACCCTTGTATAAATTATTCCGTTGATCAGATATGTAAATTAAGATTCACGTTTTCTTTAATTTCTCAAATGTGTCTTGTTTTACATTTATTATTATTAATAAACAATAGATTAGCCTTGCAAAATTCTAATCACCCACTGACCCTACCCAAGCAACTTTTGAGGAGTGAATAAAATAACGTGGGACAAATACACAGATATTTATGGTATTGATATGGTTGTTATTACCATAGTATTTGAGTACCTCACAATCTTTAATGCATTTATTCTCTCACACAACCCCTTTACAGTAGAGAATAGCTATTAGCTCCATTGTGCAGATGGAGAACTGAAGCAGAGAGAGACAAAGGGACAGATTTTTTTAAAAGGTAATTAGACATGTGAAGATGCATTTATGGGATTTTCCAAAGCGCTTCACTCCCATAACAGGAATTAGCCATCTAGATGCTTTTGAAAGAATCCTGCCAAGTGCTTGTGTTCCTTTTTAGTGCTTAATACTTTTAAAAATCTGTCCCTACATGACTTGCTGTAACAGGGAGGTACTCTGTGAGACTCTGTGAGAGTCCCCATCTGATCAAGTGTGTGTGCCTGCACTGTCTCTTTAAAAAGCCTTTTTTGGCTACAGTGAGCCCTCGCTACTTCGCGGTTCGACCATCGCGGATTCACGACTTTGCGGACTTTTTTCATTACATTATGTATATACGTGAATCCGCGATGGTCGAACCGCGAAGTAGCGAGGGCTCGCTGTATACATGTTAAATATACATGTCCCTACTTCGCGGATTTTCAACTATCGCGGTCGGGTTTGGAACCTATCTACCGCGATAAACGAGGGTTCACTGTACTCAGCGCTCTGGCTGAGTCATGCTGTGTGAAATATTCAACCCTCTTCCAGGGTACGCACTTAACAGGGCCCATCTTGGTAAACTCTGCTAGTGTCTCCAAGTCTGTTCCCCATTCGGAGAGAGTGGTGTCTCCAGGGTTTCCCCTCCTCGACACAACTTCCTTGGCCAGGCTCACAGTCTGCTCTCCTTGAGCTCTGCCCTGCACTGACTGCAGCTCCGCTTTGAAGCTTCCTTTGTAGGCCTTCCTGGCCCCTGATTGGCCAGTTCCTCCTCTGCCACTCTTGCCTGTTTGGAGGACTATGATTTCTCTGGGGCGGGGTGTGGTGGGACTACCCCATCACACTTGCCGAGGATCACACACAATATTTCTGTACCAGCAATGAGGAGTAACGGTAGTTCGAATTAGGAGCTTTAATTCGAACTACCTAGCCCGTGCCGCGTGTAGCCGCGGGCAGGTAGTTCGAACTATGGGGCATTTAAAAATGGCAGCACCCGGGAACATGCAAATAAAGCCCAGGATTTAAATATCATCATCTGCAAGTTTGAATGAATACATTAGCCCTCCTAGTTCGAACTAGGGTGGCTAGTGTAGACATACCCTAAGGTACTACAAGACTCTTCATTGTCTTTGCTAACATAGCTGCCTCTCTTGTGAAATTAACTTGAATGGGCCCAATGTCTGTGTTGGCCTAGATTTTGTTTAGTAGTTCCTGGGGGAGAGGGTTAGGATATACTCTCAAGTGAAAGGAAGAGATCTATTTATAGTCATATTTATGTTTTGGCCAAAGTTATGTCCATTACTAAATTAAAAAAATATATATAGGTTTATTGCTGGCTTCATCAGATTACGGGAGTTTGTGGCAGCACTTGCTTCTTCTTTGAAAATACAAAGGTTATATATTTTTAGCCAGAACAGGATGAACCAGCTCTGCTGGAGTTGTGCTTCTGAATTAAGCAAGTTAAGTTCAAGAGATCAGTGTTCTTTACATTAATGGACCTAATAACCCAGTCTCTGTCCAGGCTGTAGACTTGTGTGATCAGAGGAGAATTATTTGTTTATAAGTATTCACTCATTAGGCTGGGATCATACCAGGGGTGAGAGGGTCAAATACAGTAGAGGATGTAAATTACATATGGATTAGGGTAAGTCCAAAGTGCTGCAATGAACAGTGATTTACACATCAAGGAGATGGAAAGGGGAATCTGTAATTGGTAAAACAACAAAGATAAGAAGAAAAAAGATAAAGTGTGTGGACTAGATTTCGCTGGCAGTTACACTGGTGTAAATCTGGAGTAATTCAGTTGATTTCAGGGATTCCACATTTAGTGGAGAGCAGATTTTGGCTGTGTGTGTTGGGAGGAGGACAGGCAATTTTATCTGACACTATCCTACAGCCTCTTGCTGACTGCAACAGCCCTTCCCCTTCTAGTTTTGATTCTTCACCTCCTTGAATCTTGTGGAGTCCCTTATACCTGTAAGAAGTGCAGGGGCGACCCGTGGATGAAGGCAACTTCGGCAGTCGCCTAGGGCGCCGCGTTCAATGAGGCGCCCAGTGAAGATATCACACCATTGAGGGCTATGGAGGCGAGGGCGCCGATCGCGCATTCTGCCTAGGGTGCCAGCTGCTGGCAGCTCACCTCGAGCCACTCCTGAAGAAGTGGAGTCAATCACTCCAATCTCCTTTGCACATGTGTAACTGGCTGCACAAGGTGCAAGAAAGTGGAGAATCAAACTCTCAGGCTAGGTCTACATTACAACGAACAGTTGGAAAAAGATACACAAATTGTGAACCACAATTTGTGTATCTTTTTCTGCTTTTCTTTCAAAAGAGGCTTTTCCAAAATTTGTCCCATCTACACGGGGCTGAATTTCAGAAAAACTTCCTCTTTTGGCACATCCTTTCTTCCTCATAGAACGAGGATTACAGGAATGGCGAAAGAATGCGTCCGCTTTTTTGGAAATTGTTCCGGAGGATCCCGGAAAAGCTCTGCAATCTAGACATACCCTTAGTATACGAATTTCCCCAGCATACACTCTCACTTACCTACCTTGCTGTGACTTAAGCTACCTATGTATGACATAACCTTTACCTCAGCTCTGGTTTAGCTCCAAGAGCAAGGTGGGTAAGAATTTTTGTGGCTCATCTAATCCTTGCCCATGCAGTGAGCAGAGTTGCTTATATACACTGGGATTCTGGAGTAGCACTCTTTAGAACTGGGGGGATGTGATTTTTTAAAGATCCCTGAAGTTATTAGGTCTCCAATTCCAACTGAGATGGGAGTGCCTAACTCTCTTAGGCTCCTTTGCCAGTCCCAACCAGAATACATACAGAAATTCGGGAACCTAAGGCTATTTAACGAGGAATGAGAAAATACCATTCTTGCTCTAAATTCAGAGTCTGGTCCTGTTGTCCTTACTGAGAGAAGCCTCACTGAAGTCACCAGGGCTGCTGCCACAAGTAAGGACTGCAAGATCAGGCCCTTGGCATGTACAGTAATAGGGTGCATCTTCCATCTTAAGAGTGGGATCCTGAACTGTTTGCTGACTGATCGCAATTGCACCGTGAATTGCTTTCTTAAGTAAGACAGCTGGGTTGGCTGAGCGTGGGAGCAGCAGGGCGGTATCTGTGACGTCTGTTTCACTGAACATAGATCACCCAGTGCATTGCAAAGCAAATCGTGGCTCTGGGCTCATCACTCATGCCCATTTTGTTTACACAGAGCATACAAACCTTTTAAACTCTTGCTGAGAAGATTCTGGGCTGCTCCTGCCCTCAGTTGTGTACACCAGAGTAAAATACGTGGCATGAGAAACTCTTTAACTTCAGTGGACTGACTCCAGATTTACATTAGTGGAAGTGATCTCAGAATCTGGACCCAGAGGCATGTCCGTGTATCTGTCTCCCTGGCTGTGAGAGCCACATTTTCCATAACACTGTGTATGGTAACTCTGACTTCAGTGAAATTACTCCCGAGTGGCACATTGGGAATGAGAGGAGAAGCAGACTGGGTGGGCACATCTACTCAGTGAGCTGCTGCGAGGAGTCAGAGCTCATGGCCACAGACTTGGAATCCTGCTGCTGCACTCCACACAGCTGTGTAGCCATTGAGGCTGGGGCTGGCGCTTGGGCTCTGAAGCCCACCACCCTCCATAGGCTACAGAGGCTGAACTCCTGCCTGAGTCACAGCATTGGAACAAGTGTTTGAATGCTCCAACCGTTTTATGCACTTTCTGAATTTAAGTGCAACTATTCTGCCCCTTCCCCGAGACCTCGTCCTGCTCGCTCCATCCCCCCTTCTCTCTGTCACTCACTCTCTCCCATCCTCACTTACTTTCACTGGACTGGATTGTGGTTTTGGAGGGGATGCGGGCTCTGGGCTGGAGCACAGGGGTCTGGCATGTGGGAGGGGGGTGCCAAGATGATCCTGGGGCTGGGGATTAGGTTTCAGGAGGAGTAGGGGGTGCAGGCTCTGGATAAGGTTGCCAGATACTTTCACAAAAAATCCCGAACATAGTGGGCAAAAAAAGAAAAAAAAGGTGGGGGGGGGGCAAAGTTGTTGAGCAAAAAAGAAACAAAACCAAACAAAACTGGGAGACAAAAAAAAGGTCATTGTACCTTTAAATCCCAGCGCTTCCCGCCTGCCCCTGCCAGGCGCTCCCCCCGCCGGCCTTCCATCTGAGAAAATCATGTCCAGTATTTTCTGGGTTTTTTACTGGACAGAGGCCACAAATACCGGACTGTCTGGGCGAAAACCAGACATCTGGCAACCCTAGCTCTGGGAGGGAGTTTGGGTGCAAGCGGGGACCCAGGGTTGAGAGTTGGGATATGGTCTCCAGCCAGGCAGGGCTTACTTCAGGTGGCTCCCTGTTGGTGGCACAGAGAGGCTGCGGCAGGCTCCTTAACTTCCCTGGCCCCATGCCTCTCGGAAGAGGCCAACATGTCCCTCAGCCCCTGAGGGGGGCATGTGAGTTCGTGTGATGCTCCTCTGTGCAAGCACTGCCCCCTCAGCTCCCATTGGTTATACTTCCCTGTTCCCAGTCAATGGAGCTGCAGGAATGGTGCTTGCAGACAGGACCAGCTTCTAGAGACCCCTGCCCCCCTCTCCTGGGGCCACAGTATGCTGGCTGCTTTCAGGAGTGGTATGGGGATGGCCTAGGCAGGCAGTCTGGTTGCACTGCTGGACTTTAAGCAGCTGGAGATCGTGATCGACTGTTTGGTGACCACTGCAGTGTAGCGGAAGCCCAAGCCTGTAAACACAGGCTCTGAAGTTTGACGCCGCAGATATATTCTGTGTCTTGGGGGATAGGGTTAGTGGTTCCTTCTCTTTCTCTGTTGAAGAGCAACATGACAGAGGCATAGGGAAATTATGTGCGTGCACAAAACTGGCTCTGTGCCAACAAAAATACTGGACACACTTGACATTACATCACAATCTACATTACATTTTAATTAGAAAATAGCGGACATTTATATTTTCTCATTTATATTTTCTGAATTTGTTTCCCGAACAGAAAGCTCAAATACTGAACTGTCCAGTTCAAAACCGGACACCTGGAAACCCTACTCTGTGCAGCCTCCTCAAAGATGACATTTAGTGGGGGGCAACAGGGGCTCCCCTCCGAGTTTTGGCACAGATCCTAAACCTAGGCAGAGCTCTTAACTGAGGCTTGGTCTATACTTCTAAAATTAAAGCGTAGTGATGCTGGGGGCACAGCTTCCAGTGTTGGGAGCCCGTTTGCATTGGTGCTTTACAGCTTAGGCTAAATCTATGCTGCCCATTTACTGCACTGCAACTTTCTGGCTCTGGGGAGTGAAAAAACACCCTCACCCACGTGCAGCAAGCTCTAGTAAAACACCAGTGTGAATTGCAGCACTGGGAGCTGCTACTCCCCTCATAGAGGTGGTTTACTTAGCGCACGGGTAGAGAAAACCTTAGCCTGAGTGTGGGGAATCTGAGTTTTGCAGAGCAGAGGTGCTGCTCCCAGATCGTGCTCTTGCAGCAGAGAGTCAGGATTGTGTTTACAAACAGAGGCGGGGTGATTCAGGTAAGAAAGGGCTGGTCATTTAAATTAAAAGTCTGGAAGTCATTAGAAGAGCTTGTAAAACAGGAATCTTTCTGTTTGGGGTGTGTGGAGGGGAGGGGAGTTGAGGACAGAATGCAGGGGACTCAGATGAAATACAACCAAGGACACATTGAGAAAAGAGGGAGATGTGACAGAGATTGAAAAGAAGGGTCCAAAATCAAGGAAAAAGATATCATGTGACCCCGGCATCCACCATCGTATGCGCCTCACAATGGCTAAGCTGTTTCTCCTCACAGCCCCTCCGTGAGGTAGAGCAGAGCTGTTATTCCCATTGTACAAATGGGTCATGGAAGAGCACACAGACTAAAGTCCAGATTTCCAAAAAATCTAGACGGTTGGGTGCTTTGTAAACCCCACTAGATGCTTAGCTGCATCAGTGGGTACCTGAAAACCTCTGAAACACTATCCATCAGGCACTGACCTGAGGTTATACAGGGAGGTTTCTCAGAGCTAGCTCCCTTTCCATTGGACCAGCCTCTGTGCTGCATGCTGCAAAAAAGATGACTTTGAGGGCATGTGTACATGAGGAAATTATTTCGAAATAACTACATTTGAAATAACAACTCCTGAAATAACAAACTTGAAATAGCATATCCCCACTAGGGGGGAGCCTCGAAATTAGTCTGAAGCAGGCTCCGTTATTGTAGATGTGCTACCTCGACTTAGAAACCCAGGAAGCACTGGAGAGTAATTACTTCAAATTACTCTGGGGAGTCGTTATTTTGAAATAGCAGCAGTGGAGCATCCACACTGACACTATTTTGAAATAAGCATTTTTCTCTGAGGAAAGTGGGACTATAGATTTCAAAATAACCAGTCTGTTATTTCAAAACAAGGGGCTTGATAGTGTGGATGTGCTGCTTATTATTTCGAAATAATAGTAGGCCAGGGGTGATAGATGGGAGTAAAACCAAGAAGGCCACTTCTCTGAGACTCCAGCAAAAGGTTCCAGGAATTTGGAAGGGATGTCTTGGTTGGTAGGGAGGTAGGTAGGATGGACGGACAGATGGAGCGAGCTCCCTGAGGATGGTAAATTCTGCCCCATGCTGAATTGCAGAGAAATGGCTGTTGTGAACTTTAATATTTTAACTGAAAACCATTTTGTTTTGTCATTTTTTGTTCTGAGTTTGAGAAAAGGAAGGAATGAGAAAGTGTCATATGAGTATCAGATGTGTTTATGCCTCAGATGATTTCATTTGTAGGCAGGCCAATTCCAGAACAAAGAACAGAAAATGCATCCAGAAAGTCTAGAAAGTTGATGATTATTGTCATGATTTGTATTAGTCCCTGAGGACCATCTATGTGCTTAGCACTGCTCAGTATATGCCAGAAAATGGAATCCCTGAGCCAATGCATATAATATGTGCAGCCCTGGCTCAGATGACTCAGATATTTGAGTATGAAGCATGTATTTATTGAGCACATATTAACATCTATGAGTGGAGGTGCTGGTGGTAATAGAAGTTTTACATGATTAAGGACCAGCAGATTTGACTCTCCAACATTTGTTCAAGGGGAAGAACTGCCCAGAGTTTCTGGCCTGTTTATTTTCCTTTCTTGCCTGCAGTGACCATGAGATACCTCAGAAGTCTCAATTTCCTCAACTTTAAAATGTAGAATTTTCTTGGTGTTTGGTTTGAAGTAGTCTTCCATGAGAACTGCAACTCAGTCAGTGTAATGTTGTGAGGGTTGTTTGAGCATTCCGAGTCTCATAATAATTGTTGTTTTCCTTAAAGCCCCGGCGCCTGGAGTCAAGTGGGTGTTTGATGATTTCAGCCATCGGTCTTAAAGAAAAAGTAAGTTTCTAGTAGGGATGTAAAATTCTGTTTAATTAATTAACCAGTTAAGTGGGAGGTGGGAGTGGAGGTATCACTTCAGCCTCGCTAGAGCAGCCTTTAGCCCTCGGGACTGTCACTGGCCACCCCAACCCCTGTGCTGCTCCCCGCAAGCAGCTGCCATCAGCCCTCTTGGACCTCCCACACGGGGCTGCCGCTGGCTTCCTTAGCCCCAGTTACTGCCTTCCCCGGTCCCAGCGGCCCCACGCAGGGCTGCTGCTGCCTCCCCCGCCAACCTCAGCTGCTCTGCCTGGAGCTGCTGCCACCTCTCCCAGCCACAACGGCCCCACCCGCGGCTGCTGCTGCCTCCCCGAACTCCTACGACTCTGCCCAGGGCTGCTGCCACCTCTGCTAGCCCCACCTGAGGCTTCCGACTCTGTGCAGGACTGTCAGCTCCTGCCCCATGACAGATCACAGGTGGGGCCTGCTCCAGGCTCTGGGTTAACTGGTCACCATTCACATCACTAGTTTCTAGCCCGTGTAGCTGTGGCAAAAACTTCAAAATATGATCTGTAATGTAACCTAAAGACTCAAAAAGTAGATGACATATACCCCCCCCATCTTATTTTTTACATAATCTCATGATTTTTAAGCCAACCTCATGATTTTTGGTGACCCTGACTTACAATTTTTGAACATTTGTGGTTAGCAATGCTATGAGTGTAACCTGAAAGTGTCAGTCTTGCACCTGTTTAAAGTCAGTTATTTGTAGTGGGGTAACACCGTTAGAGCCCCAGGCAGGTGCAGTATAAACTCATGGGGCCTTCCTATAGCAGGATGTTTCCTAAAATTGAATGATCTATTCCATGCTTGGAGAACTGCAGAAAATAAGTAGCCTAAATGATAGAAAGTAGCCTAGATTTTTCTATAACTGTTTCAGTTGTTGTATTCAAGAGTAAGAATATGCATTAACATTTCAAACCTAACTAGAATTTCTTAAGTGACTTGACACAAGATGTCAGAACATGTTAGTATTAGAGCTGAATGGGTCTAATATTTATTTATTTTTCTTTCTTTATGTAACAATTAGATACAGTGAGCCTGTCAGCTAACTGCTAAGTTGTTATCTGTCCCCCCCCCCCAAAAAACCAAAATCCAAACCCTACAATTTTCAGGTGCCTAAGTAGCCCCTGGAATTATGGTTAAAGTTGCTCTTCCCACCAAAATTTGAAATGGCATCCCTGCTTCTTCCCACTGTCTGCTGAGGTATACCAGTGACATGGTGGGGAAGCGGGAGGAGTGTTGGGGGTAGGTGGGAGTGGCATGGCATACACACCACTCCAGTGACTTCATGGCTGGCAGAGATATCCAGGCTTGGGAAACCCTTTTTGGTCCATGGCAGTACCAGGGCTGCAGGAGAAGCATGGCTTAAAATGATTCTTCCCTCTGCTCTGCTGTATTGTGCATAAACTCGGCACAGTCAAAGGTTTGGTCCGAGGCTTCTAAACCTACATCTGCACTGCACAGATATTTCAGAATAAGCTATTCCGGAATAGTTCTTCTGAAATAGTTTATTTTGAAATAGCACGTCTACACTGAAGGGAAGCCTCAAAATTAGTCGGAGGCAGGCTTCCCTAATGTAGACGTGCTATCTCGATTTAGAGCCCTAGGAGGAATATTTCGAAATAGCAGAAGTGGAACGTCTACACACGCTTTATTTAATAGCTATTTTGGAATAGGTGTTATTTATTCTTCGTAGAATGAGGTTTACAGAAGTCGGAATAAGCTGTCTGTTATTTTGAAATTATTTTGAAATAACGGAATTGCTGTGTAGATGCTCGCATAGTTATGGCCATTATTCCATAATAACTTTGCTGTGTTGACACACAGAGGGTCCATCTCAGTTTTCTGCCTTTCTCTCTTTTTCTTCCTCTGTCTCAAATGCACATTTTAGTTCTGTAAATCACCAAGGTTATGTTGGAGAACAGCTGTGCTTATTAGGAGCCAGAAAAGCCTATTCCCCCCTCTCCCCCGCCCCCTTTGCATGCTGATGTGATGGAATTGATCTGACCTGTATGAAAAGAAGATATTGGCATGGTGAAGTTGGAGGCCTTGAATGTTATTTACACCTCTGCAGTTCTGTCTGCAGAGCCATTCTTTGGCTGAAATGCTAGGAAATAAAACCCAGATTCTGGAACTGCTTCTTTAACCTTGCAGTTGGAGAGTTCAGGCAGTCTGCTTCCCCTCGCTACCCCTCCATGCATACTATGTAGCCTGGGATCCCTACCAGATTTGTTATCCTGCATATCCCAGTTGTGATGGGGTTTCTTCTTTCTAAACAGTCCTCATCCCTTCATGCCCCAAATCATTTTCATTTGCCTCTTCCCAGTCCCTTCTGTTTCTGCTAGGTGCTGACTGAAATTAACACCGTGTTCCAGGAGAGGGCGTTCCAGTGATTCATAGAGCACACACAGTGTTGTTTTCTGTTAGAGCTGAGCAAGAAATGGATTTTTTTCTGAAAAAGTAACAAAAAGAAATGATCAGGTCCAAACAAATTGTTTTGTTTTGATTATTTTAATGCTTGTACTATATTTACCTTTTTTTAAAGCAAACATTGAAACAAAAAGTCATTTCTGACCAAAGATTTTGAGATTTCATTTCAGTTTCTCTGAATGTGTCCAGTGTTGCAAAAAAGACATTAATTCACTACATGTTTCCATGTTGCCAAATTTCATTTTATCTGACAAATGACACCCAACTCAATTCTCTTTCCCTTATTGAATATGCCCTAATTAGGGCTATCAAGTGATTTAAAAAATTAATTGCAGTTAACTGCATGATTAATAATTAATGCTGTTAAAAATAGAATGTCTTTTATTAAAATATTTAGATGTTTTCTACATTTTCAAATACGTTGGTTTTGGTTACAACCCAGACTATAAAATGTACACTGCTCACTTTATATTTATTTTTAACTAGCACATTTACCCAGCATTGCTTGGGTTCTTACAGAGGGGCTTAGGGATGTGCAGGGCTCAGGTAAGGGGGCTGGGATTGTGGGGAAGATGGAGGAGTCAGGGTTGGAGGCTGAGGAGGGTGTCAGGGAAAGGTGTGGGGGTGCAGGAGTCAGGACAGGAGGTAGGGGTTGCAGAGATCATGGCAAAGGTGATTCAGGAGTCAGGGTAGGGGGTTGGAAGGGATGGGGGGGGCCTCAGGGGAGAGGAGTGCAGCAGTCAAGGAAGGAGGTTGGATGTAGAGGGGCTCAGGGCAAGGGGTGTGGGTGGTGGCTCCCCAGGACTGACTGTGGTAGCAGGGGCTGCCTGCAGTATGGGGATGCATTGCCTGGCCAGCACTGTCTCTGTAGATAACGGATGGCCATTCTCTTACTGGTGGTGGATGGCCATGGCAGTAGGGTCCATGCTGCCCGGCTGGTGGCTGCTCCCCAGGGCTGGCTAAGATGGGGACAGGGCGGTGCACTGCTCAGCCGGCACTTTACCCATGGATGGCTGCATGCACCTGCTCCTTTGAGGTCATTCTTCAGTATAAATGTGCCTGCTGGCACATAGGATCCCTTAGCATTTTATGAGAAACATATTCCAGGGACATCCCACTGTCTTGGCATAACCAAATCCTTACGCTGCTCTAAGTTATGATGAGAGGAAGCTGCCTACCAAATTAGGTGGTCCTAGCTCTTACTGTTTAGTAGGGTATTCTCGAACAAACAGACTCATGGACAGATGGACAGACAGACAAATATATAGATTACAAATATTTGTCCAGAAAAAAAAGGAGTGTTTTTCACCTAATACAAGCACTGTTGAATTTACAAATGTAGCACCATGTACAAAAACTACCTGCACTGAAAAATAAAATAAGTCCACCCAGTCCTACTTCTTATTCAGCCAGTTGCTCAACTAGATAAATGGAGATAAATGTAAACAAACTTGTTTGTCTTAGGGTATGTCTATACTTGCAGCCTGTTTCGGAATAGGGCTGCAAATGTAGCATTCGGAATTGCAAATCAAGCCCGGGATTTAAATATCCTGCGCTTGATTTGCATCTTCCTGGCCGAGTGCCATTTTTTGAAATTTACAAGCCTGGAATAACTGCCTTCATCTACACGCGGCAGTGAAACGGGTGTTCAAAATAAAGCCCTATTTCGAACTACCTGTTATTTCTCCTGCAATGAGTAGGTGAGCAGGTTTTTTTTAAAACTGTGCAGAAGAATTCTATGGCAGGGAAACAAATCCATATTAAAAACCACAGGGCAGTTCAAAAATCTATAGATATAATGTCATTTTGTACTTAATTCTGTAACTATGGCCCTAATACTGCAAATATTTAAGCACGTGCGTTTTGATGATTAAGGTGAAACACTGTGGCCAGGAAGTGTGCAGCGAACAGAATATGTGAAAGTTGAGATCTGCTGTAGTAGAAAATTGTCCTAGAGTTTGGACAGCTGGTTCTAGTTCCGTCTCATGGTGATGAAACCCTTGAAAACCAGGATGGATTTTTTTTTTTCAACAAAAACAATTTTCTATTAAATTTCACTTAAATGTGAATGTTATTTATTAATCCCCAATTATCATTGTTAATGAATTTCTTAGTGAATTATATTTATGATAAATGCTGATAGCAAAATAACATTGCCAGCATTGTTTTATTTTTCTGTTCATTATTCATACATATGTATAGTTTGCTTATAAGACAAATATATTTTTTCTGAAATATACACTATTGTGCTACCACTAGGTGGCAGGACACCGGCGTGTGTTCTGGAGGAGACGAGATTAAGTGATCATAATAATGCTTTCTGGCATGAACCCTGGTGAAATTGAGAATTGCCTTCCTACAAGGTGGAGTCTACAATCTAAGTTAGATAGCACTTGCTACAATAAGGTCTTAGTCCTAGGCGTGCCATAAATATAAATTAGCGATAATAGTAGCACATCCCAGGAGGATGAGGAAAGTCAGACCAGGACTTTGTGGGAAAGATGTTTCTTAGCTAGGTCTACATTTAAAACTTATACCCAAGTAGGTAAGTTGGTTAGGTCGTGTGTCTGTGTGTGTGTCTGTGTGTGTGTCTGTGTGTGTGTGTATTTTAACGAATATAACTGTGCCTGCTATAAACCCTGTTGTTGTTTCCCTTAATATACGCATACAAGTGTTGTTGCTCATATAGCACGTCCTTATGAGAAATGGGGTACCAGGGAAACCCTTTTTTGCCAGTATAAACTTGTCTATTGTAGGAGAGCCAGTCTGGTATAGCTATGCCCACAAAACTTTTTGTATGTAGCCAAGGCCTAATTACAATAGAAGAATATGAGACATATGCTTTGTTAAGTGGAATTCCGCACAGTGCCGCTAGAGAGAGCCTAAACAGCTGCCAGGCTGCCTGAAACAGCTGCTCTCTCTAACTCCCATTGAAATAAATGAAGAGAGAGGGGAGCTGTGAGGAAATGACAATATGGCTACATTTCAAAACCTTTTCCTCTCATCACAAATCTAATGAGTAGTATCGTGCAGGACTGGCTTATGAAAGGGGCTTTACAGCTGCAGCCAAGGATCACAGATTAAAGGGGGCCCCTGAAATGCAGCCACTAAAGCACCCGCAATGCTATGCTTTGGGCTAGCTCTGTTTGATGGGAGCTGGAAAGACAGCAGTTCCACATGCTGCCATTCCCCCTTCCCTTGGGCTGGAGCCATGTGTGTTACTGATGGTGGAAGGATGCTCTCTGTTCCTGCGCTCATGGCCAATCGGAGAGGCAAAGGGCAGTGCCTGCAAGTGCCAGGTGGTGCGGAACTATCTGTTCTTCTTTGAAATGAGCGTCCCTGTGGGTCTTTCATATCGGGTTGGTGTGCCACCAGTGCGCCATCGGAGTCTTCACAGCAGTGTCCCTGGGGTCACGCATGCACGCACCTCTAAGCCACATGCTCCTACAGTGCAGGCATCACGCATGTGGCGCCCTCCCCCCCAGTTCCTTCTCTACTGTCTCTGGTCAGAGATGGTGCTCAGCAGTGTTCCTTACCTCGTTCCACATTTCGATAAGCAACTCTCTTATTGAACCCCGTTTTATATCCCCGTTAGTTAGTTAGGAGTTGTTAGTTCATTGTTTTTCTCTTCACAAAAAATGGTTTTTTCCTTTTGCTGGTTACTCCCTTAGTTAGTTAGGTTGCATCTACACCGCACCGTTATTTCGAGATAACTAGCGTTATTTTGAAATAGCAATGTGAGAATCTACACAGCCATTCCATTATTTCAAAATAATTTTGAAATAATGGATGGCTTATTCCAAAATCTGGAAACCTCATTCTACAAGAAATAATGACTTAGTTGTTGAAGTTCTACTAGATTAATTGTTGAATAGTGATAGAAATGTAGCCGTGTTAGTCTGGTGTAGTTGAAACAAAATACAGGACTATGTAGCACTTTAAAGACTAACAAGATGGTTTATTAGATGATGAGCTTTCGTGGGCCAGACCCACTTCCTCAGATCAAATAATGGAAGAAAATAGTCACAGCCATATATACCAAAGGATACAATTTAAAAAAAATGAACACACATGAAAAGGACAAATCACGTTACAGAACAGAGGAGGGATGTGGGGGGGGGGGGGGGAAGGAAGGTGAATGCCAGTGAGTTAATGATATTAGAGGTGGGGAAGGGGAAATGTCTATTAACTCACAGACATTTCCCCTTCCCCACCTCTAATATCATTAACTCACTGGCATTCACCTTCCCCCCCCCCCCCCCATCCCTCCTCTGTTCTGTAACGTGATTTGTCCTTTTCATGTGTGTTCATTTTTTTTAAATTGTATCCTTTGGTATATATGGTTGTGACTATTTTCTTCCATTATTTGATCTGAGGAAGTGGGTCTGGCCCACGAAAGCTCATCATCTAATAAACCATCTTGTTAGTCTTTAAAGTGCTACATAGTCCTGTATTTAGATTAATTGTTGTTTTTTTAAGTTTTATCTATTCTCTCTCTCTCTCTTTCTCCCTTCCCTTTTTTCTCTCCCCCCCCCCCTTCCCTTATTTATCCTTGGATCTGGACTCATTATACTCCAGTCATCTGAAGAAGTGGGTTTTGCCCACGGAAGCTCATGCTGCCATCTCCATGTTTTGTTAGTCTTTAAAGTGCTACTAGACTATTTGTTGTTTTTTAAGTTATTCCAAAATATGGTGTGTGTAGATGCTCCACTGCTGCTGTTTCAAAATAGCCTCTCCCCAGGGCCATTCTGAGTTATTCTTTCCCAGTGCCTCCTGGCAGGGGCGGATGAGAGTGCCGTGGGGCCCAGGGCAGTACCGCGGGGCCCCAGGCAGCGAAATTTTGCGGGGCTTCTCCTTTGACACGGCACATGCGCCATGCCACCACGGCGCATGCGCGGGGCCTTGGGAAGCGCCCTGGGGCAGCCACCCCGCTCGCCCTGCCCTAAATCCGCCGCTGCCTCCTGGGGCTCTAAATTGAGATAGCACGTCTACATTAGGGTCTAATTTTGAAGTTTCCCTGCAGTATAGACGTATTATGTTGAAATAAGTTATTTCAGAATAACTATTCCAGAATAGCTTGTTTTGAAATAAGTGTGCAGTGTAGCCATACCCATAGTTAGCTAGTGCCATGCCCAGCTCACTGGGGTTTAAGCACTGCTCCTCCTGTAGCAACCCTATCCCGGTGTCTGGTGGACATGCACAATGTATCCGCTTCCTTGGGGAGCCATTGTGCGAAATTAAAATCCAGAGCTCACTGAGATAGAAACTTGCAGCTTAAACTCATACTCCTTGAAAAATCTCTATGCCCTGCCTCTGACCCAGACCAAGAACCTAAGATCCCACAAGGACGTAAGGATAAAAAGCCCACAAACAAGCGAGTTTCTTCATTGCCTCAGGATGCTTTGGCACCCAAAAGGTGCTCACCAGCCCCATCAGTGCCAAAAACAGTGGTGGCTCTGTGCCCCAGCACCTATGACACACCGGGTGCACACGGCACTGCCATGAGAGTAGGTCCTTCAAAACCCTGCACCGAGACCACAGGCTTTACGTTGCCTGCCTCCTGTTCTGCAGCACTGCCCAACACCAATAACAACTTGCCGGCACTGCAACCAACTCTGGTGTCGCGTATAACCTCGATGCTATCTATTGGCACCACAACAGCACTGACAACATTGTCCGGGCGCTCGGTGCCGAGAATCCATTCGGTACTGCAGGTCACCTCAGTGCAGCCAGCTGCAACACCTTCAACTCTGGCCCAACAATACAAGCACCATAGAGACCTCCTCATATCGTAGACTTTTAATTTGCCCTTTCTCGGTACCAATCGCTTTCTGGGTCCTGCGGCACCACAACCAACCCTCTCACCAGAGATTTTCCAGCAATTCCAACAAGGATATGGTCATTGTCTTTTCTCCAGACAGTTCTCCTCCGACAGACCATTCTATTTATTCTGCTATTATTCCTCCACCGTACACCAAGCATAGAGACATGCCACTTTGGTACGGTAACACCTGGATGCCATCCCTGATACCTTACCCACACTGGCAATACTGGAGCCCCTGGAAGTCCTGCCAGGGATATCAACACTCCAGGAAATGTCACAGTGTTCCCCAACACTCTCCTCCACCACAGTCACCATCTCCTCAGCACCAACAAGCTTCAACAGACAACCACAGTGACCTATCTCCCCACACACGAATGTTTCCTCTTTGCCTAATGAGGCAGTCATGCCTCCCCCTCTGACTACCTCTGATGATTTTTCCCATTTTTAAACGGGTTTCTGCAGAGCTGAACATCCTGCTTCAGGAGGTTACTGAGAATCAGCGTGAATTGACAGACATTTTACAGTCAGTGACTTCGTCCAAGATAGCCCTACCCATCAACCCAGCAATCATGGAGTCAGCTAAAACTATATGGCAAACACCTGCCACAGCCATTGCCACTTACAAAAGAGCGGACAAAAAGTATTACATCCCACATAAACAATCTGAGGTTTTTTCACACACCCTGCACCGAATCCACTTGTGATGGAAACTGTTCACCAGAAAAACAAACATCAGCACTTCAGAGCCACACCTTCGCACCGTGATAGCAAAAGGTTGGACTTATTTGGCCTCAAGGTCTGCATATCTTCGACACTGTAATTTCGAGTTGCTAACTATGCTGCTCTACTAAGTAAATACAGCCACGGAAATTACTCCAAAATTAATTATTTTATTTCAGATATCCCAGAGGCTAAAAAACAATAATTTAGAGCCATAATCACAGAGGAACATACAATCTCTGGGACAGTCTTACAAGCAGCCTGAGATGTTGCAGATATGGCCGCACAGCCTACAGCCATTGCTGTAGTCATGAGGAGAGCCTCTTGGTTCAACTCAGTCTTCTTCTACAGGGAGATTCAATCCACAGGAGAGGCTCTTCCCTTCAATGGTGAGAAACTCTTTTCAGCCAATACTAATGACGTTCTGCATTCGATGAAAGACTCCAAGGCAACCCTCAGGTCCCTTGGCCTCCACAACCTGGTACCTAGAAGAAGACAGTTCAGGTATCAACCATATCCCAGACCACGATATCTGCAATACACCTAACATTACTCCAAATAGGACCAACATCAACAACATTGCAACAGAAATAGATCTAAATGACGACATCCACCTTCTAATAATATGCAGCAGACACAACAGCCCAACAAGCAAATTTGAGCAGCATGTTGAGGGTCGAGAAAGCCTCTCACCTATTCCAATGCCACCATTTTCTCACAAGCTCTTCCAGTATTGTCTCTTCCCATTCTGTAAGAACTGGCAATGGATAACTCAGATAGAAGGGTGCTCCAAATAATTAAACATGGATACACTATTCCATTTCTCTCTATACCCCCTTCCCATCCTCCTACCCTGTCCCTCTTTAGCAACCACTCTCACAAGACTCTTCTCCAACAGGAAGTAGAAACTCTCCTACACTTAGGGGTGATAGAGATAGTCTCACTGCATTTCATGGGGAAAGGTTTTTATTCTCATTATTTCCCCATGGAAAAGAAGTCAGGAGAATGGCAACCCATTTGAGATTTATGAGCACTGAATAAATTTGTAAAAACCCAGATGTTCAAAATGGTGACACTTGCTACCATCATCTCAGCATTGGAACAAGGTGACTGGTTTCGTCCCTCGACTTGCAAGGTGCATATTTTCTCATTTCTATCCATCCAGCTCATGGATGCTTTCTTCGATTCGTTTTGAGTTCACACCACTACCAGTACAAGGTCCTGCCATTTGGCCTATCCATTCTTGAAGGTACCGGCTATACAGTCATGGCTTACTTGAGAAAACAAAATATCATTATATTTCCTTGCCTGTATGACTGTCTCCTCAAAGTGAGCTCTGAAATCGACTCTCACCGCAGCACATCCATAACTAGGCATATCTTCCAGTATGGCCTGCTGTGACGGGGCGCGCCTCCCCCACACCCCGTCCGGCGGCCCGCCCCGCACTCAGCCCGCAGTCGCGCTGTCCCTCCTGGGCGCCACCCAGGGAGCGCGGCGGCACTGCGGGGCCTGTTCCCTGGCCGCGGCCCGGATAACGGGCGGCGCGGCGGAGGCGGGGCTACGCCCGGACAGCAGCGTAGGGCGGGGGCGGAGCCCCGGCGACGTGACGGCTGACGTCGCCGGGCGCGCGCACGCACGGCAGGGGCGGAGCCTGGTGACGTGGCGCGTTGCGTCGCCCGGGCCGGACGCCGGCGGGGGATTCAAAAGGGGAAAGGAGCAGAAGGAAGGGGGGAGAGCCCGGAGGAGCGAGGAGGAGAGGAGGGAGTCGGAGAGCGAGTGAAGGAGGAAGGAGCGGACAAGGAGGAGAGAGCGGAGGCGGGAGAAAGAGCGGAGGAGGAGAGGAGAGGAGAACACAGGAGGAAGGAGGCACAGGGCACTGGAGGAGCGGCACACAACACGAGGAGGAGGGGAACGGAGGAGCACAAGTGGTGAGGGGAACGTCAAAAAGGGGGCAAACAGATTCACGGCGGGGAGCAGGACGGGCTCCCGCGTTACACGTGGTGGAGAATGTGGGTACTGAACTCTAGATAAAAGCGCACAACCCCAAACAACTCACCAAAAAAAAAAAAAAAAAAAAAAAAAAAATAAGAAAAAAAAAAAAAACCCATGGGTGGAGGAGGTTACGGTGTAACAGGACGCACAGCCGAGTAGAACCGCGACTGAGCGTAACGAGGAGCCATGGACGCGGCCGACGTGTTCAAATGGCTGACGGACAATCAACACCAGCAGCAACAACAGCAGACGGCCCTCCTCCAGCAGTTGGCCACGCAACACCGGGAGCAGCAGGCCCAATTACTACGTGACGTGACGGAGCAGTTCCGGACGCAACAGGACCACTGGGTGAGGCAGTGGGAAAATGCGGGCCGGGGGCCAGCCCCAGCGGTCGTGGGGGAAGGGGCGGAGGGTGGGGCCCTAGCCCAGCTCCCCGTAAGATTGACTAAAATGGGCCCTGCCGACGATCCCGAGGCCTTTCTGGTCACCTTTGAAAGAGTAGCCACAGCCGCCCGGTGGCCAGAACAACATTGGGCTACGCTACTAGCTCCGTACCTTACCGGCCCAGCTCAGCTGGCCTATCGGAGTCTAGATCCACGAGATGCCCTACATTATTACAAAGTGAAAGAGGCAGTCCTGGACCAGCTAGGGGTCACCCCCGAGACCTATAGACAGCGGTTCCGGCAAGAAAAATACACCCCGGGGGCCCGCCCGCGAGCCGTGGCACAACGGCTCAGGGAGGCGTGTTGGCGCTGGTTAGAACCCGAGCAGCGGTCAGGACCCCAGGTAGCGGAGACGGTGGTCCTGGAGCAGTTTATACACATCCTTCCGGGCGAGGGGCAGCGGTGGGTGAGACGGCACCACCCTACGTCTCTGGCCGACGCGGTAACCCTAATGGAGGACTATATGTCGGCCGAGGGGGGCCGGGAAGGACCCGGGTCCCGAGGGGAACACTCCAGCGGGGCAGCAAGGGAGACCAGACCCCCGCCCCGGCAAGGGGAGACGAGGGGACCGGGTGCCCCCCCCAGCCCCGGCCGCGGTGGCAGACGCCTAGCGCCGGTGTGGAGCCGCCCTGTGAGGGAGGAGCCAATTCCCCGCCCAGCTGCCCAGGAAGAGCGGAAGATCAACCCACCCCCGGCACGGGGTCCCGGGGGAGCGTGCTACCAATGCGGCCAAGAGGGACACTTCAAGCGGGACTGCCCGCTGATGGACTGCTCCTTCACGCAGGTAATGACAGGGCAGAGCAGGTCGGGGCCCCAACCCGCGGGAAGGATATTACGTCAGGTGGAGGTAGAGGGCCAGGTAGTCACCGCCCTCGTGGACTCAGGTTGCGGCCAGACCCTGGTCCGGGCCGACCTAGTCTCCCCCAGGGAGCCCCGGGGGCCCCCCGTGTTCGTCCAATGCATACACGGACGCGTCGAGCCATACCCCACGGTCTGGGTGCGCTTGAAGGATGGGGGCTCGGAAGGGAGGGCCTACGTCGCCCTTGTACCGGGACTAATATATCCCGTGCTCCTTGGAAGAGACTGGAGCGGGTTCGGGCAGGCCCTCCGGGAGTGGCAGGGAGATCAAGCCGCCTTGGCCGGGGAGGATACAGAGGCCCCAACGAGGGAGCCGGGAACTAGGGCCGGGGAGGACCCGACCGACATAGAGGGTGAGTGGTCCCCCGACTTCGTCCGGGAACAGAGGGAGGACCCCCTCCTGCAGCAAGCATGGGAGAACGCAACCACCGGGGCAGAGGGAGAAAGGGGCTACCCACGCTTCGAGATCCAAGACAACCGCCTATACAGGATCACGGAGGGACGAGAGGACGGGGAGGTGATCACGCAGCTGGTCGTACCAAAGCTACATCACAGGCGGCTGTTGGACCTGGCCCACAGCAACCCCTGGGGCGGGCACCTAGGGTATGAGAAGACGGTGCAGCGCCTACTGCAGCGGTTCTATTGGCCTGGCATATACCGGGCGGCTAAAGACTTTTGCGAATCTTGCCCGGAATGCCAGAGAATGGGACCAGGGAGGGTAACCAAGGCCCCGCTCGTGGCAATGCCGGTGATAGATGTCCCATTCCAGAGGATCGCCATGGACCTGGTAGGACCCTTGGAGCGGACGAAGAACCGGTACCAGTATATCCTCGTGGTAGTGGACTACGCAACCCGCTACCCCGAGGCCGTACCCCTTCGGAACGCTACCGCCCCCACGCTCGCGAACGAACTGATTAAGATCTTCTCACGAGTAGGCATACCAGGAGAAATCCTCACCGACCAAGGGACGAACTTTACCTCGGCGCTCATGAGGGAACTGTGCCGCCTGCTGAGGGTAAAGACCTTGAGGACATCGGTCTACCACCCGCAAACCGACGGGCTCGTGGAGCGGTTCAATCGGACACTCAAGGGAATGCTCCGGAAATTCGTGGAAGAGGAACCTAAAGAGTGGGACCGAGCCCTGCCGGCACTCCTGTTCGCAATAAGGGAAGTACCCCAAGCCTCCACAGGGTTCTCCCCGTTCGAGCTCCTGTATGGTAGGCAGCCCAGGGGGATCCTGGATATAGTGAGAGAGGCCTGGGAGGCGCAGGAGACCCGAGTACAAGGGACAGTACAGTACGTCCTGAGGCTCAGAGAAAGGCTACGTCGGGTAGGCGAGTTCGCCAAACGCAACCTGGAGGAGGCGCAGGGGAAGCAGGCCCGCTACTATAACCAGAATGCCCGGTTGCACACCTTTCAGCCCGGGGATAGGGTTCTCCTCCTGTTGCCCGAACAATCCTCAAAACTGTTAGCTAGTTGGCAGGGCCCCTTCGAGGTGATCAGGAGAGTCGGGGACGTGAACTATGAGATTAGGATGCCCGGGAAACGGAAGACAACCAACATTTATCACGTCAACCTGCTTAAAGCATGGCGGGCCCGGGAGGCCCTGGCGGGGTGGGGCTCAGGACCGAGGGAAGGCGAGGTGGCCGCACGGCCCCACCTGGGCCTAGGCCTCACACCAGGGCAGAGCAGGGGACTACAAGAAACCTTGGGGAGGTTCTCTCAGGTCCTGACAGAGACGCCAGGACGGACCGACCTGGTCCAGCACCCCATCGTGACCACACCCGGTCGCCCCGTGAGGGAGCCGGTCAGGCCACTGCCCAGGAAACTGTGGGGGACGGTACGTGACGAAGTGGACAAGATGCTGCGGTGGGAGGTGATCGAAGAATCCCGCAGCGCGTGGAGAAGTCCCATCGTACTGGTCCCTAAGAAGGATGGCACCACCCGATTCTGCATTGATTTCAGGAAGGTCAACGTGGTGTCTGTGTTCGATGCCTACCCAATGCCGAGGATAGATGAGTTGTTGGAGCGGCTGGGGAATGCCCGATACTTGTCCACGATCGACCTATCGAAAGGGTACTGGCAAATCCCACTGACGGAGGAGGCCCGCGAGAAAACCGCATTCTCCACGCCGTTCGGCCTGTACCAATTCAAACGAATGCCCTTCGGCCTCCATGGCGCCGCTGCCACGTTCCAGAGGCTAATGGACCAAGTGCTCCGGCCTCACGGGGCATACGCAGCGGCCTATATCGACGATATAGTCATCTTCAGCGCAACTTGGACCGAGCACCTGCGGCAAATAGAGGCGGTGTTATCCTCCCTTCAGGAAGCCGGGCTCACCGCTAACCCCGCGAAGTGTCAGTTTGGCCAGCGGGAGGTGTCGTACTTGGGGTACACGGTGGGGGGAGGACAGATACGGCCCCAAATCGGGAAGATGGAGGCATTGCGAAATTATCCCCCCCCGAGCACGAAGCGCCAGGTCCGGCAGTTTTTGGGACTCGCCAGTTATTACAGACGTTTTGTGCCCGACTTCGCGTCCGTGGCGGCCCCATTGACGGACCTAACCAGGAACGCGGCCCCTAAGAGGGTGCGATGGGACCCCGGGTGCGCCCAGGCCTTTGAGACTCTAAAGCAGAGGCTAACTCAAGCCCCCGTACTGGCGCAGCCTGACTTTTCCCGCCCATTCATTTTGCAGACGGACGCCTCCGAGCGCGGGCTCGGTGCGGTATTATCCCAGGGGGAAGGAGAGGAAGAACACCCTATAGTATATGTTAGCCGCAAGCTACTCCCGCGGGAGCAGCAGTATTCAACGATAGAAAAAGAGGCTTTGGCGGTTAAGTGGGCTGTTGACATGTTACGGTACTATCTCCTAGGCAGTACGTTCACGGTGGTGACCGACCACGCACCCCTCCGGTGGCTCCAGGCTATGAAAGACGCCAATCCCCGCATCCAGAGGTGGTACCTGGCGCTGCAGCCCTACCGGTTCAAAGTGAGCCACCGGGCAGGGAAAGACCACGGGAACGCAGACTTTTTCTCCAGGATACCCGAGGAGACCCCAGAGACACGCGGGGAGGAGCGGGCAAACCTGGAGGGGGAGGTGTGTGACGGGGCGCGCCTCCCCCACACCCCGTCCGGCGGCCCGCCCCGCACTCAGCCCGCAGTCGCGCTGTCCCTCCTGGGCGCCACCCAGGGAGCGCGGCGGCACTGCGGGGCCTGTTCCCTGGCCGCGGCCCGGATAACGGGCGGCGCGGCGGAGGCGGGGCTACGCCCGGACAGCAGCGTAGGGCGGGGGCGGAGCCCCGGCGACGTGACGGCTGACGTCGCCGGGCGCGCGCACGCACGGCAGGGGCGGAGCCTGGTGACGTGGCGCGTTGCGTCGCCCGGGCCGGACGCCGGCGGGGGATTCAAAAGGGGAAAGGAGCAGAAGGAAGGGGGGAGAGCCCGGAGGAGCGAGGAGGAGAGGAGGGAGTCGGAGAGCGAGTGAAGGAGGAAGGAGCGGACAAGGAGGAGAGAGCGGAGGCGGGAGAAAGAGCGGAGGAGGAGAGGAGAGGAGAACACAGGAGGAAGGAGGCACAGGGCACTGGAGGAGCGGCACACAACACGAGGAGGAGGGGAACGGAGGAGCACAAGTGGTGAGGGGAACGTCAAAAAGGGGGCAAACAGATTCACGGCGGGGAGCAGGACGGGCTCCCGCGTTACACCTGCAAATAAACAAAACTCCCTACCCAGGAGATACAATTCGTAGGGGCTTACCTGGACTCCATGTGGGCTATCACTTCATTGCTAAAGAACGTTTCCACAAAATGGTGGAGCTGGGACAAAAGTTGCAGTCCATCCCAAAGCAAAGGCCCACGACTGCCTTCTGCTTCTGAGCCACATGTCCGTGTTCAATTTTGATGTAAATAATGCACAACTGTACATGAGGTGTCTGCAGGGTTGGACATGTGCAAGCCCAACATACACCCACTATCCAAATCCCTGTTGGTTCCCCCAACAGTAAAACAATCCTTCCATTGGCGGACAATCCCACAGAATCTCTGTTTGGGGGTCCCATTCCTTGCACCAGAGCCTTCTGTTTCCATGATGATGGATGCTTCCCTACTCACCAACAACCCTTACTCTAACACACCCCACTGCCAGCCTTCTGCACCTCCTTCCATCTCCAGTCCTGCATCCCCCACACTACCAGCCCCCATATTCTGTATATCTAAAAGGGCTGATTCCTTCCAAACAAATCAGAATTTTTCAAGAGTTGTGTGGGACTCATTTTGGAATTGGGATCTCCTGGCTCTGCCCCATCTCTGGGACCAAATTTTCCCTTCTGTTATATGCATCATTTGGCTTCAGTGGGGTTGCCAAGAAATAATTCAACCTGCACATTTTATGTTGTAACTTGTAACTGCACAATCCCATTTGACTTTGGAGGTGTTGCAGAGCTGTACAAGAATGTGGTGCATAACTAACTTCTTGTAATGTTTTACCTTTTCCTTCTTTCCTTTGTGTAGTTCCCTATCCAAGGAACTAGGCCCGTCACTGCAGTTAGAGTAAGGTAGTCTACTAAAGTTTGTGCTGTTGCATTGCAGCTAGCCAGCACTGGAGGATTCCACAGCCAGGAACAGCCCAGATGCTGGGCCCAGCTTCTGCTGAGTCCATCCCTTGGTGAATATTGTATTAGAGAAAAAAAAAAGTGTGTTAAGTGCTTAAGTAAACAAAACTTAGAACAGAACAGATGTTTGTAAAGCAGCTGCCAGAAAGAGAAGCATTCTCCTTGGATTGCAGCTTGTAGCTATGTTAGGAGAAGATTTAACCACATGAGCCCGCTCGCCAATTAGTCAATGTGTTTTTCAGCTAGATGCTGGATTTCAGCAATGCTGATTTTTTTACTCCTTTTTAGATCAGTCATACCAAGAATTCCCTAGTTTGGGTTAGATTATTCCCCTCCTTAGTCCCATACAAGCACATACTACATGGGAAAGGAAGGACCAAATTAGTGCTATATGTGTTCCTTGAAGACCACAAACCGTTTAAATTGTTCACCCTTTTCTAATGTGCCTGCTTTTCTATAAATCAGGGGGAAAACACAGGTCCCTTTGAAATCAATGGGAGTTTTACCATTGACTACTATTAGGTCAGGATTTCACCTGAGATCTCTATGAGGATTTTAACAAGGGGTGGACAATAATTTTGATGGGGGGCACTCCAAGAATTTGGTAAGTGGTGAAGGGCCGCACTCCTCCATACTATTGGAGGACGCACGGGTTTGGGATGGAAGTTGGGTGCAGAAGGGAGTTTGGGGTAAGGGATTGGGATTCAGGAGGGGCTGTGGGATCTGAGAGTGAGTTTGGGTGAAGGAGAGAGTACAGGAATGTGACCTGGGGCAGGGGACTGAGGTGCAAGAGGGAGTGCAGGAGTTTGGGTTGTGACCTGGGGCTGGAGAGTGGGGTGCAGGGTCTGGGAGCGGACAAGGATGCTGTAGCAGCGGTGAAGAGGCTTCAAGTTATGTGGGGTAGGAAGGCAGAAGGTTTGGGGGAGAGAGAGGCTGTGGTGCCAGAGGCAGGCTCTTGCCGGGAGATGTTTACCTGTGTGACTCCAAGCCAGCAGCCCAGCAGGTTTCTCAGCCATGTTCCCTGCCTTCCATGCCCCTGCACACTACTCAGAGCATATGTGGGGGCTATGTGCTGATCTAAACGCAAGCTCAGAGGGGAAACGGTACTTCACAAGTTGCCTGTCTTGCAAACAGACAGCTCCTCTCCACAGCATGCAAAGCCTCTCCCCACCGTCCTACCAGGCTTTCACTGTTCAGAGATGTACACATGGCCCTCACAGCAGTTGCTTGGAGCAGTATGAAGGGGTAGGGCAGGCAGGAAGCCAATTTTCTTCCACAAATTGATCTGAGGAAGTGGGTCTGGCCCACGAAAGCTCATCACCTAATAAACCATCTTGTTAGTCTTTAAAGTACAGGCAGTCCCCGGGTTACATGGATCCGACTTACATCAGATCCCTACTTACAAACGGGGTGAGGCAACCCCACACTAGCTGCTTCCCCCCAGCAGACCAGGGAGACGCGGAGCGGCTTTTCTCAGCAGACACCTCAGCTTTAGAATAAAGGACTGAGGGAAGTGAGGTGTGGGAGAATAAAACTGAGCTCTGGAGAAATGTTTGGCTAGAGTTTCCCCTACAATATGTACCAGTTCCGACTTACATACAAATTCAACTTAAGAACAAGCCTATAGTCCCTATCTTGTACGTAACCCGGGGACTGCCTGTACTACATAGTTCTGTCTTTTGTTTTAGCTAGACCAGACTAACACAACTGCATCTCTATCACTATTCTGAAAAAGGCGTATGTGGTACGGGAAGAGGTTTTTTTTTTTTTTTTTTAAAGAAGAGGCCTCCAGGAAAAAGCACAAGTGCCCTGCTGGCCACTCTGTCCCTAGTAATCACAGCTTACATGTGAGATAGCGCCCAATCAGTATGGATGCTATGTTTCAAAAAAGCACATTGCTTTTTTGATGGGCTTTTGCTTTGGAAAGAAGTTATTCTGGAAGAAAATACAGGACTATGTAGCACTTTAAAGACTAACAAGATGGTTTATTAGATGATGAGCTTTCGTGGCCCACGAAAGCTCATCATCTAATAAACCATCTTGTTAGTCTTTAAAGTGCTACATAGTCCTGTATTTTGTTTCAGCTACACCAGACTAACACGGCTACATTTCTATCACTGTTATTCTGGAAGATCGCTCATATATTTTTGGCCACTAGAGGGTGCTAGTATTGTTTCCCAAATATGACAGAGTAATAGTGAGAAATAAGAATAAATAATAACATTGGAATATTAGGGATAAAAAATTCAGCAGAAGCCTGGTTCTTGCCACGGTATACATGCATGCAGAATTTAACGTGATATGATATACATATTTTTTTTCTGTTGCCAAAAGATAAAGAACAGTGAGGGTCAAGAACATGGTTACTATATTACTCTGTAAAAAGGAAATCCATTAAAATGATCTGGATATGTGATCTTTTATCATATGTCAGGGTGGATTATGTATTTGTCTTTAGGTAGGTTTCTTCTTTCCATCTGAGTATTGGACCCATGGGTGGTTTTCTGTTGTTCAATTTCAATAACATTTTATTGTTATTTTATCTGTATGCATTTGTATTCTCTAGTCCTTTAAATAAGTCACTTTAACTATTTTATTAAAATATATTTTAACAACTTGACAGAATGCCATTCAAAATATATTTTCATTTGCCTCCTTTGTTAGAGCCCAGTCCTGCAAATTCCCGATGATAAAGTACACAAAAAGAATACTTTGCATCAACAACTTTCATAATATGAAAGTTGAGAGGTGGATAAGCAACTGGTTAAAGGGGAGACTACAGTGGGTCATACTGAAAGGTGAACTGTCAGGTTGGAGGAAGGTTACTAGCGGAATTCCTCAGGGATCAGTTTTGGGGCCAATTTTATTTAATCTTTTTATTGCTGACCTTGGCACCAAAAGTGGAAGTGTCCTGATAAAATTTGTGGATGACACAAAGTTGGGAGGTATTGCCAATTCAGAAAAGGATTGGGATATCATACAGGAAGATCTGAATGACCTTGTAAATTGGAGTGATAGCAATAGGATGAAATTTAATAGTGAGAAGTGTAAGGTTATGCATTTAGGGATTAATAACAAGAATTTTAGATATAAGCTGGGGACACATCAGTTGGAAGTAATGGAGGAGGAGAAGGACCTCGGAGTCCTGGTTGATTATAGGATGACTATGAGCCGCCATTGTGACATGGCTGTGAAAAAGGCTAATAAGGTCTTGGGATGTATTAGGCGAGGTATTTCCAGTAGGGATAAGGAGGTGTTAGTGCCGTTATACAAGGCATTGGTGAGACCCCATTTGGAATACTGTGTGCAGTTCTGGTCTCCCATGTTTAAGAAGGATGAATTCAAACTGGAACAGGTACAAAGAAGGGCCACTAGGATGATCTGAGGAATGGAAAACCTGTCTTATGAAAGGAGACTCAAGGAGCTTGGCTTGTTTACCTTAACCAAAAGAAAGCTGAGGGGGGACATGATTGCTCTCTTTAAATATATTAGAGGGATAAATACCAGGGAGGGAGAGGAATTATTTAAGCTCAATACCAATGTGGACACAAGAACAAATGGATATAAGCTGACTAGTAGGAAGTTTAGACTTGAGATTAGATGAAGGTTTCTAACCATTAGAGGAGTGAGGTTCTGGAACGGCCTTCCAAGGGAAGTAGTGGGGGCAAAAGATCTATCTGGCTTCAAGATTAAACTAGATGGGTTTATGAAGGGGATGGCTTGATGAGACAACACGATCTTGGTAACTAATTGACCATTCACTATCAGTGGTAAATAGGTCAATGGAGGGATGATAGGAGTTACTAGAGAACTTTCTGGGTGTCTGGGTGGTGAGTCTTGCCCATCAGCTGGTTTAGCTGATCGCCATATTTGGGGTCGGGAAGGAATTTTCCTCCAGGGTAGATTGGCAGAGGCCCTGGAGGTTTTTCGCCTTCCTCTGTAGCATGGGGCACAGATCACAGCTGGAGGATTCTCTGCATCTTGGGGTTTTCAAAGTATTTGGAGGCTTCAATGAGATATAGGTGAGAGGATTATTCTAGGAGGGGGTGGATGAGAGTCTGTGGCCTGCATTGTGCAGGGGATCAGATTAGATGATAATAATGGTCCCTTCTGACCTTAAAGTCTATGAGTCTATGAGTGTCTTGAATGCAAATTTCTCAGAGCACTTAGATGCCATGAAGGCCAAGATTTTAACAGGGCTCAAAATAGAACTAGCTAAATGAATGGTGGATAGGTCCATCAATGGCTCTTAGCTAGGATGGTGTCTTTAGCCTGTTTTCAGGGCTGGCTCACTTGATTCCCTGTTCTGTTCACTCCCTCTGGGGCACCTGGCACTGGCCACTGTTGGAAGACAGGACACTGGGCTAGATGGACCTTTTAATCTGACCCTATGGCTGTTCTTATGTTCAGCTGGCTTATCCCAGCAGTAAATGACAACTCACAATGTGACTGCTCAGCGATACTGCCTTGTTGAGGAAGTGGACCCAAGGTTCTTCCCATTCCTGCTTCTTCCAATACAGTTCCCACCCCATTTGCTCTGGATGGGGGAAGTAACCAGGCACTTTTAGCCCACTGTGCTTGACCCCACAGTCTGGGTAGCTTGTGTGTGTGTGGGGGGGGGAAAGTGGGTTCTTGTAGTCTGTGTGAGAATTGAGACCCAGTGGCAGAGATATTTTGTTGTTCTATCCTGCGAGATACTGAACCCTCAGTGCAAACGAGGCTGGCAAGCACTTCACAAGAGACGTTCAGCAATGTACAGGGCCAGATGTTTGAGAGAATCAGTGGGTGGAAGGAGGAAAAATTCTCAGAAAGGAGAGCGTGGTATCAAGCGTCAAACTCTTAGTTTTTGATTGATTAAGGGACAAATCGGGTCCTGGCAGGTCCCCCTCCACGTGCATGACCATTATTCTTTCCTAATCCCAAGGGGAGCTGTGACTTATATTGATCCCAGGTTCAATTTAGAGCAGCCACAGGGTCAGATTCCCTATGTACTGTGCTTCAAATTGTTATTGGCAACTTGTCCTTCAGGCCTCTCAACTGCCCTTTTCACTTCTTTTCCTTTCTTTGCTGCTCTGAGATAGTCCAGATGTGCCCCCTAAACAGGCGGGGGAGGAGATATTCTAACCCCTTTACACTATTTCAGGGCTCCTGCATGCTTGGAGCAAAGTTCATCAGCCCCTCTGGGATACCTTGCTCTGGTAACACAAAAGGACTTTAGTCAGGGCAGAAGATCTGGCTCATGCTGATTATTTCAGCCAATGGACTGGAGAAACTTTCTCAGAACAGCTCTGCACCCTTTGAGAGAGGATTGCACCCCACTGCCTATTGTAGCACTCATCTACCCCAAATGCTAGCACTTGATCTGGATCACAGAGGGTAGATTTTGGCCAAATAGGGCAAAAGATGATTGTCTTAGATGTCTTGTAGCTCAGCCTGCATTGTGCCCCTCTAATAAATACTGCCGTCTTTGCAAGATGTGGTGCATAGAATGGAAAGCAAACCCAGCTTCCTCTCTCTCATTAGAACTCTGTTCTTCCTTCTCCATTTTCCATTCTTGTGTGTGCAGGCGTGTGTACATTTTCCCACCCTTTCAGATGATCTGGTGACTGTCAGCAGGAACAGGCAGCAGAGAAGATGCTTCTATTGATTGTAGAGTGTTGTAATTTTCTTGATTGTCCTTGAAGAAGCCCTGGGTTTTGCAGCTGACCCTGAGCTATAGCGGCAAGAAAGCATGTCTATTTTTATTCTCAGCTTTGCTACTATTTTTAGCCCTGGCCATTTTCTCAGGGGCTCCACAATCTATTTTTGAGCGCCTTGGCAGGCAGCCAAACCACTATTAAATTCTAGAGGGGGGTAATAGCAGAGAAAAGAGAGTGACTGGGCATCTGCATTGCCACCACCAGACACAATTAACGCGTGTCACTAAAACCCCACCAACCTGCTGCATAATGTGAGTGAGGTTTGCAGATGCAGCCCCAGTATGCAAGGCTTTTTTCAGAGAATGAGCTCTGTGCTTCTTTCATTTTCCCCTTTTGGGAAACAAGCTTTGGTCTGACCTCCCAATTGCGCACTGCTGCATGAGCTTGATTTGCACATTCTTAGATCATCGAGAGGGACTAAATCAGGTTTTGGCCCAAGTGTTGCAGCTTCACAAAAGCTTTTTCTTTTCTGTGAGATTTGAATGTTACCTTAATATTGGGAGCTAATTAATAACAGCCTCATAGGGTTGAAAAGGCTTTACATTTTTGAAGTGGCCTTGTAAATGTTTAGTGTTATTTTCAGTGTAATTTCTTTCAAATACAGAATATTTCACAGATTTAAAAGCAGCCAAATTAAGAGAGGGGAAAATAGAAAACAACTATACAGGTTGAACCTCTCTGGTCTGAGATTCTCTGGTCCAGCAACATCTGTGCTCCACAGCTAGAAGTGGGGGCCAATGAGAGTCCAACAGTGGAGTTGAGGGGGTCCGGCCAGGGGACCAGAAGCAGAACAGGAGTCAAACCAAGGGGCTAGGAATGGAGCCTGTCCTGTGGGCAAAGAGCTGGTGCTCCAGAGCCCTTTTGGGGGCTAAGGAGTGGAGCCAGACCAGTGGCTGGAGGCAGGGAGCCTGGTCAGGTGGTCAATGTAGGCTAGTGGCCAGTCCAGCAGCGGAGTCGGCAGCTGGGAGGGGAGATCAGTCAGGAGGCTGGCAGCGGAGGGGCCAGAATTGACCATTCCTGGTCCAGCAAACGTCTTTATTCAGGACTGATCAGGTCCTGAGGATGCCAGACCAGGAAGGCCCAACCTGTATTAAGATGTAGGGGGCCAGATACTGAGCTAATGTGAAAGGGCACAGCTCCATGAAGTCAATCAACCTGAGGATCTAGCTCATGGAATCTGTAAAAAGGAGCCTGTTGGTAAAGAGTGAGATATTTAAATAGCCAAGTAAAACAATGTACCCAGAAGGCTAAGGGGGTCTGTTATCGCTAGTCTTATATCACATCTCTCACCATGATATGCTGATTTATTAACCCCAGGATGGGAGCCAACTTTTTCATTGTCTTTTGTTTAACTTGCTCATCTCAATGGCTTCCTCGCTTCCAACGGAGTTGGGCTTTCTGCTCCCCTCTTGTTTCATAAGTGTAAGGGAACAAATACTTGATTAATGTTGGTGGTGCTGGAGCGAGTGAAAGTGAGTTGTGCTGCTGATGTTAGTCTTCAAAAACAGCTGTGCTCTTAAGCGGTTCACAGCTGCAAGAGGTCTAACAGACCTATTGTCTAGTTCAGGGGTAGTCAGTTATTTTTAGCCAAGATCCAGATTTCTTGGCTAAGGTATAGTCAATGTCCTGGCTCCTGAGAAAATAATATAAAGAACCCAATAATTATAATAAGTAAATAACAATTCAGGGGTTTTGTTAAAAGGCAAGTGGGAAGAATTTGGCCCATAGTCCACCTATTGACTACCCATCTAATCCAATGGTACTCAGCCTTTGGGGATAGTTAGAGGACTTCTAGGGAGTACATCAGCGCACCTAGATATTTGCTTAGTTTTACAACAAGCTACATAAAAAGCACTAGTCAAGTCAGTAAAAATTAAAATTTCATAAAGACAATGACTTGTTTATAATGTTCTATACACTGTTGTGATGAGTTTGAGTAGCTTCCTTCTGAGCTGGAGCAGGAGGAACCAAGCACTAAACCAGAGAGGGCAGAGCCTGAGCGGGTTAAGGGTAAGACAGGTAATTTAAAGGCTAACTCCTGTAACTCAGTTGAGAGGAAGCAGCTAGGGGAGGCCCCAGCCTCTTGCCCGCTCCCAGAGGTAGAACCTGAAGAGAACTCTTCCTGTGTTGAAATTAGTATAGAGCCTGAGGAGTGGCTGGGACCACCGCTGGACACCTTCCCTGAGGAGACCAAAGACCCCCAGGGACCAGGTACACCCTGGGGGAAAATAGGAAGTGGCTCATGGACAGCTAACTCCAGTCCAGTTTTAGGATGACTTAAACACAGTTGCCATGTTGCAACTGGTTTCTTCACTGTGACCCATTGGCAGGACACACCACCACTATTAGGGCCCTGGGCTGAGATGCAGTAGAGGTGGGTGAGCCCACACATCCCTAGCATCCCACCCCTGCAGGGGCAGACTCCCCAACACAGGCCAGGAGACCTGTGTCTGCCATCTTCCTGGGCCAAGACATCAGGCAATGGATTGCCTACTCCACCACCTGCACTTAGAGGCCAGAGAAGCACCCTAGCCTGAGTCCCTAGCCTGTGTTGGGTGCTCACCCCTGCCTGAGCCCCTTGCTCTGCCCTAATGATAGGTCAGTGCCCATTAACTGGTTAGAGCCCTGCCCTGCCTGACAGCTGGAACCATAGACAGATCTCGCCCTAACTGTTTGCTCTGTCCCACTAAGAGCAAGAGTCTCTGCAGCTAATTCCCTGACTGTGGGCGAAGCCCCATGATGTACCGTGGCAGACTGCCCTCCCACTGACCTGGGATGGGGAAGTCACTACTAAATCACTACCACTATCCCCTGATGTGTAAGTACAATATTTATATTTGAATTGATTTACTCATAATCAGGGCTCGACAAATCCGCTTATCTACTCTCCCCGTGGCGAGTAGATTTCAGCTGGTTACCTTGTTCACCAGTGGTTTGCGCACACGTAGTGCGGGTCTCGTGCATGCGCAGTGCGGGGCTGGTAAGTGGTTTTTGCTGCGATCGTCGAGCCCTGCTCATAATTATATGGTAAAAAGGAGAGCACCGGCAATTGTATTTTTATGTCTGATTTTGTAAGCAAGTCGTGTTTAGGTGAGGGGAACCATAGGATGTGCAAGACAAACCAGACTCCTGAAAAGGGTACAGTAGTCTGGAAACATTGAGAGCCACTGGTCCAACTTACCCTAAATTCCTTATTTTTCAGTCTCTTTCCTACCTTCCCCTTCAGGAAAAACATCCCCAACACTCCAAGCCAGATTCTCAGCAGGAGTAAATCAGCCCAACACCATTGAAGTCAATTAGATTCAACTTATTATTTAAATGATCCCCAGTTAGAATATCTCCTGAGACTTTCCTCAGCAAGGAGTGTTTTCAGGATGCAAAGTTGTTTGCAAAATATGGGCACTTCACAGAGAATAATTTAGTAAAGAGATAGTAAGAAGCCAGAGGAAGTCCTCATTCTTCTGAAGAGCCCAGAATGAACTGAAGATGAAGAGCCAGACTTACAGCTTTAGCTGACCCTAGGAAGTCAGGGGCGATCACTTACATACTAAATTGAATCTAGCTGACCCTAGTACCTGTTTTACTCCCAGCTAAACTATATTTATTAACAAAAAAAAAAAAAAGAAAAGAAAGAAAACAGCCCTCACCCCCATACAAATCTATCAAAATGGTCACTCTTCGTATCTAGGGTATATTTCTAAATAGTTTATATAGGATTCATAAATAGTTACACAGTCCTAGTAGGCTGCTTGTAGCCACCTAATATAGCTATTGATGTGCTTAAAACTGCCTGAAATATGTGCTACGTTTCTGTAACATGCTTGTAACATCGATAAGCCATTTATTTATGTGCCTTTAATGTGAAATGTGACCATGAAAACTGTACAGAAACTAGCCAGGCCACAGCTATCAATAGCTAAATAGACTTTTCTATAAGAATCTCATTCCTCCCAAAGAAGCCAATGGAGCCTGCACCGCTAATAGTGGAGATCCCATAATTTCCCAGCTCCAGTTGACCATGGTACTGAAGCATGTACCTAATTGTAAACATACAAGTTGTCCTACTGAGTCCTGGGATTATTCACATGCTTCAATTAGGCATGTGCTTAAACACCTTGCTGAATTATTCCCACTGAGGTCAATAGCAAACCTTTCACTGGAACAGGATTGGGTTCTTAATTCTCACAACAACTCTCAAAAATAGGTAAGAAATTTGATAATACCCATTTTACAGAATGGACAAATGAACACAGACAGGTTGAACAAGTCAGTCATTTGTGCTAAAATTTTCACACCTGGAGCCTAGATACTCAAAGATACTTAGGCTCCTAACTCCCCTGGATTTCAATGGTATTTAGGCATCTAAATAACTTTGGGTATCTAGGTGCCTAAAGTTTGGTTCCAAAAAGTACGTAGATAGATAGATAGATTGGTTCTAGGCTATCATAATCAATGGTCTGTGTTGAATTTGATGCCAAAGCTATTCTATAGAACACATTTCACTAACATGAATTTCCCATGTTAAATGTGCATATTATATCAGTCCATATACGCTCAATACTGTACCTAGCCAAAATTTGTTCTACATAGCTAAGAATTGCTTGAAATCCAGGCCAGCTTCACACAATGCTCAGCCAAATTCACAAATCTTCTGGTGAACCTTTTGATACACCAAACTTGATATTTAGGTTTGTAACCAACCAAACCTGAAACCAGATGAGCTTCTCCTGGGTTTGTATTTCATTATGAATACTTTGTGTACCTCAATTTAAGTTCATGTTGGCAGGGAATCGGTGTTGTGGGCCTCTCCTGGCAAGATGGTTATACATGGTCAGTACTGTGAACTCCTTAATTATGGCCCTAAGACTGTTTATCTTGGCACTGACTCTCCCTGCTACACACTGCATTCTCACAGATCCCACTTACCCTGGCTAGCGTTCCATGTGGCTGACGTGGTTGGCTGTGTTCAGACGAATGACTCTCCGTCCAGATGGCTGCTTGCAAGGCTAACAAGGAATTTATTCAGAGTTATGTACAAATCACGCTGTCTTCTCTAAGATGGAATGGAATCAATAACAACATAATTGCAAACCCACCCACATCTGCAAACTCACATTCCAGTGCTGCGTGGACACCAGAGCGGGCGGTAGGATGCCCGCCTGTCACACACAGCTCTGCTCTGTCACCTAACCCCACAGGCTGGAACAACTTACTCAGCTGTCATGTTGTCTTTGTCTCTACTAGAGAAGTGACTCCTTGGTAGGGTGGTAGTGCTGAGCGCATCTCCATTAGTCATACTCCTTTGGACACAATTCTGGCTCATGACCACAGATGCTTTCTAATCCATAGTTGCAATTGCACCACACGCTGAATACCTCTCTTGCAGTTCCTGGCTCGGTTACATGAAATAGTGGATTGGGGCTGACTTAAGCCTTATGGGACTCTGAGAGGGTTCTGGCAGAAGTCATCAAACAGCTCTGGCTTTCTGAAGTCTTTTGTTTAAAACTGAGATGAGAATTAATTCCCATTAGCTGGCTCTTAGCTTGGCCAAACTGTTTTTTTCTGGAGCTCTGGAGAGGAAGTGTCAAGCATGTCAGGTAGTTCAAGAGCAGAGGTGGAGGCTGCTCTTGCAGGTCTATGGAGTCAGTAAATGAGACAGCAGATAATGGAATTCGTATGGCAAAGTTTGTGCCAGTCCTCCTGTATTACTATTTCTTAGCATTATTTTCCAAACAATTTATCTTCTGATATTGCTGTCTGAAACAAAACAATAGGTCCACTTCTTTGAATCATGCTGGTCCAATTCAAGAGTAATGTCTTTGAAGTTAAATAATTGTAACACTGGTGTAAGTGATGAGAGAAGAATTCATGCCCAATATCACTTTGAGAATAAGTTGTATAGACAGGGGAAACCAAGGATGGTCACCCCTCACAGGAAGTAAACCACATCTCACAAGAGTGATTCCAAAAATGAGGATGATTTAAACTGAACTGGAATTACCTGATTTCCTCTGAGTCGTGTTCCCTGGATTGAGCTTTGTTACCTTCCAATGGGAAATGTGAAAGATTTAGAGAAAGAACTATTCTGTTTTCTATATAGATTCTTATTCTGCTCATATCATGATAATATCAGTGTATCTTCCTGCAGTGCATTAAATGACATGATTAAAACATGTCACAAATACTCTGTTCTTTCTCGTATCTTCTCCCCAGAAGGAGATTTTGCACATGCAATGGTGTGCTCTGTTTTGGAAGAAGTTTGGTTTTTAAAATGGAAATATGGGAAGGTCTAGACTACATTTTTCTTTCGAAAGAAGATATGCAAATTTGACATGAGATATGTAAATTCGGCGTGAATTTTCATGTCTTAAGATTGATTTTTCGAAAGACGCTTTTTTTGAAAAAGCAACCAGTCTAGCTGTGGTTCTTTCCAAATAAAACCCTTTTTCGAAAGAACCCTTCTTCCTCAAAAAATGAGGTTTACACCGTTCTTTTGAGAGAGGTTTTTTTTCTAAAGAACCACATCAAGATTGCTTGCTTTTTGAAAAAAAGCTCTTTTGAAAAAGCAATTGGAAGAAGATATGCAAATTCACGCCAAATTTGCATATCTTATTTTGAAAGAAAACCGTAATCTAGATGTGCCCTCTGTGTTCATGCTAGAGAATGCAGATTGAAGAAATATGCATTAAGAATGGCCATAGTGGGTCAGACCAATGGTTAGTCTAATATAATAGAGTCATAGATCTGGAAGGGTATGTCTACACTCGCCCCCTAGTTCGATCTAGGGAGGCTAATGAGGGTGACCGAAATTGCAAATAAAGCACGGGATTTAAATATCCCACACTTCATTAGCATGTTCCCGGCCGGTCGCCATTTTAGAAATTGACTAGCCCGAAGTAACTGCCTGCGTCTACACGTGGCAGTGAAACGGAATTCCGAATTAAAGCCCTAACTCAAATTAGCTGGTAAACCTCATTGTCAATGCACTTTTGTGGTGTGGACGTGCTCTTGTGCAAGAAGATTTTGCGGAAGGTCTGTTCCAATAAAAGCTTCTTGCGCAAGAAGCCTGCAGTGTAGACAGAGCCTGAGTGACCCATCCTGTCATCCACTCCCAGCTTCTGGCGATCAGAGGCTAAGGCAGTGGTTCTCAACCCGAAGGTTGCATATGGCCCAATTAGACCAGCTGCGTGCTACGAGCTGCCAGTCTGTTGGCTTCAGAATTTGGGGCTCTTGACCAGCCCCAGGGTCACTCCAACATTGGTCCCACAAGCTCCAAAGGTTAAGGGCAGCTGTGCAACTGGGGTTGGAGGACTGGGATTCCCAACCAGCCCTTTAACATGAGGGAGTCGGGACTTCCTTCCGGTTTTGCAGGGTCAAGGGTCCAGGGTGGCCACTTAATTCCACCAGCTCTGGGGCAGCCATCTGGTCTTTGCAGCTGTGGCTTGGGGTTGGCTGGATAGCTGGCCAGCCGCATGTGATTCCCAGTTGGCAGGATAGCCGTCTGGCCTCACGCAGTCCGTGGTTGGCAGGGCAGCTGTATGGTGGGGCCCGGGGTTCCTGCCCAGCTTTGCAGGGTGAAGTGTCAGGGTCTGCTGCCCACCCCTATAAGCTCTGGCGCTGCTGCCCAGCCCCATAAGCTCCGGGATTCAGAACTACCACCTGGCCCAATAATATGGCGGTTCAGGGTCAGGGCAGCTGCTGTTCTGCCATGCAGCCCCTGTGGCTCAGGTTATATATTTTGGCCCTCATATGCAGTCCACAATTATAAAAACCACTAAATTAATGTCACCCAGAGCATGGGTTTGCATCTTGGCTAACAGCCATTGTTAGACCTATCATCCAGAACTTATCTAGTTTTTTTTTAACTCTGTTATAATCTTTTCCTTCACAAAATCCTCTGGCAAGGAGTTCCACAGATTGGCTGTATGTTGTGTGAAGAAACACTTCCTTTTGTTTATTTTACACCTGCTGCTTATTGATTTCATTGGGTGATCCTTGTTATTGTGTTATGTGAGGGGGGTATATAATGCTTCCTTATTTACTTTCTCTACACAATTCATGATTTTATAGATGTCTATCACATTCCCCTTTAGTCATCTCTTTGCCAGTCTTTTTAATCTCTGCTTAGATGGAAACTGTTCTGTACACATAATAATTTTGTTGCCCTTTTCTGTACCTTTTCTAATTCTAATGGGGAGCCAGCACTGCATTCAATATTTCAGGTTTTGGCATACCACCACTATATAGTGAATTATGATGTGTACACTGTCTTGTTACCTATTCCTTTCCTAATGGTACCTAACATTTTTAGCTCTTTTGGCTGCTGATGCACAATAAGCAGATGCGTTCAGAGAACCATCCACAGTGACTCCAAGATCTCTTTCTGGAAGGGTAATAGCTAATTAAATCCCATACTTTTGTATATGTAATTGGGGCTGTGTTTTTTAATGTGCATTTTCTATATCAACACTGAAATTCATTTACCATGATGTGGGCCAGTCACCCAGTTTTCTCAGATCCTTTTGTAACTCTTCACAGCCTGCTTTGGAAATAACTGTCTTGTACCATCTGCAAATTTTGTCACCTCACTTGTTATCGCCTTTTCCAGATCATTTATGAATATGTTGAACAGCTATTAACCTTTCTCTATTCTGAAAACTCACCATTTGTTTCTATCCTTTGTTTCCCATCTAACTACTTACTGGTCCCTAAGATGATATTTCTGCTAATCCCGTGAGTGTTTGCTTAGTAGCCTTTAGTGAGGGACCTTGTCAAAGGCCTTTTTAGAAGTCTGAGTACACTATATCCACTGGATCTCCCTTGTCCACATCCCCTCAAAGAACTGAGGTTGATGATGAATGATTTCCTTTTAAAAATTGTATTTATCTGTGTATCTGATAAGTCTGTTCTTTATAATAGTTTCAGCCAGTGTTGCCAGACTCACCTCTGGAGCTTTTTACCAAAAATGATATCACATTGGTTAGCTATCCTCCAGTCAGCTGGTAAATGGATATATGCCACACTTAGTAGTTCTACATGGACCTGCATTTGGAATGGGAAATGTGATGTCCCTTCTCTCTTGTGGTGATTCATTCCACAGCCTTGTATTGGCCCCCAAGAATGCACTGTTTTCAGCACAGGTGAATATCATCTGTATGGGGACAAGTTCCATTTTGCCTGGGGAGCTGAGCAGAGCTGCTGAGTAATAATAACAAAGAAATAGTACTGAAAGGAGTCACATCATTCAGAAATATGTGTGCCCTGTGTGTTAGTTGCTCGGTTATAAAGCAATGCCAGGTCATTGCTCTCTGCCTGTCGTGTTCCAGTATAATGTCTCTTTCTAAAATCAGCCTGAATGTAAACCCACAAATCCTTTTGCTCCTATGACAGGAACTATAATGGAGGAACACTTCATTCAGCTTCTAATCACATTCTTTTCTGGGCTTCTAAGAGTCACCCTTAGGTCTCAACCCGTAATTGAGGGTTGTGATATTCTGCTGAGCCCTACCTGGTGGTTTGGGGAGGAGCTGGCTGGCTGGTATGTGATCACTTTCTACCTTGTTTCCAGCTGCTAAATTGTATGAAAAGAAACTAAAAATACATTTAAACACCTTCCTAATATTGCTGTTCAATGTGAGCAGTTTGCTGCAGTTGCCACAGGGATGTTATGCAATTGCACATGGGAGGGGAGGTTGGTCCATGCTTTTGTGAATGGGAAGGGAGGGTGTACATGAGATAATCTCTCTATGAAAAGGATCGAGAGCCCCTGCTTTGATGTCAGGATTGCAGTGCATGCAGCTGAATACTCCTGGCTTTATCACAACCAATCATATGTCAATGCTATTTTTGGAAAGCACAGCATGGAACTATGGCACGTGTAGCACATGTGAATTAGGGAAGTATTGTCTATTTTTGGAACTCATTTGCATATGTGCTGAGTCAAGGTTCATGGAGTTTAGGAATAGCCTGCACCTAACAAAACTTGCTGAAGCAGATTTCAAGAAACAATGTCAACTCTGAACCATTTTTGGCGGCGTGTAATTCCTTTCTGCATCGATTTCAGTAGCTCTGGAGAGGAGCTAGTTGAAAAGCTAAAATATGCTTTTCAGATGAATGGGAGGAGGCAGAGAAAAGAAGAGGCACAGTAGAAAACAGAAAGTGAATTGAACAGCCAAGAGTTAAAACTCCAAAAAGGCACTGAATGCATGTACAGGGAAACAACCAAGCCACAAATAGTGCACAGCAGGGCCCGTGTAGTGTGCATCCTATTTTACCTCTGCAACAGCAATCTGATTTCTGGGGTGTAGCCATCAGACAGAAAGCAGCAGAGCCAAACATTGCCAATTTTCTTCCACACATTGATCTGAGGAAGTGGGTCTGGCCCACGAAAGCTCATCACCTATTAAACCATCTTGTTAGTCTTTAAAGTGCTGCATAGTCCTGTCTTTTGTTTCAAAGATTGAGAGTGGTACGGTGATCGGAGAGTCACAAACAATCCAGTCTCTTATGAGTACAGTATAATCAACAACCTCTACATCCAGTGCAAACAAACAGATTATCAGATCATATTTTTAGTTAGAAAAAGATGTGGACTGTGGTCAGAGAAGTAGCTGAATGGGGTTAGTCACTATGAATGAATTCTGTGAGCAGAGGTGGATTAAGATTTATTAGGGCTCTGGGCACAAAGAACATTGGAGCCTCCCTCACAGCCCTGTATGGGGCCCCACCACTTGTTTCTCCCCTTTCTCCAAGGTGGCATACCCTGGGAGGCAGGAGCAGGAGGCAGGAGCGAGGGATTGCTCTATGGTGCACTGAGCCTCTTCTTAGGGCAGGTTGCGGGGACCTGGGTTTCCCCAAAGTGGCCTGGACTCCCTGAGCATCTCTTATTACAGTCTAGAGTAACCATATGTTCCCTTTTGGCTGGGATCCCCCCTTTAAAATCCTGCCAGAGACCGCCTAACATTTTAGGCAAAACTGGGCATTTGATCTTGCCAACTGGTGATCCGTTGGCAAGAGCTAACTTGATAAACGCTCAGTTTTGCCACACATAAAAAAAGGCCTTTGGAGTGAGCAGTGGGGGTTGTGGGAAGGATGCACCAACTCTGGGGGCAGGCAAAAGGACTCGGGCCATTTCTGCACAAGAAAGGGGGGGAGCAAAGGGCTGAGGTCAACTCCATGTGGGGGGAGAATATGCTCCCCCGACTACAGCTGGGATCTAGCTTCCTGGTGGAACTGGGTGGAGCCTCGAGGGGAAAAGGAAGAACAGGCTAAGGAGCAGGGTGCTGGAGTTCTGAAGGAGTGGGGGAAACAGGGGCAAGGCTGCAGTTACGGCACTCGTATGGGGCCTTCCATATTAGCCAGGGCTCCTGAGCATGGGTTTTGTGGGCCCATGCAGTAATCTGCCACTGTCTGTAAGGATTATGGGTTCATCATGCACAACTGAGCATAAGTAAGAGCACATGAGATGGGAAGGCTGAATGGATACTGTGTGCTGAAATTGCATCCATCTGTCTGCTTAGTTCTTCCACAACTGGGGCAGCCTGGATGCAAGCTAGGTGGAATGTTCCATAGAGGTTAGCTCCACAGCTACACTTTTGATGGGGCTATCCACTCCTATTTACCAGCATTAACTCAGAGTGCCGACACAGTGTGGTTCCACAATACTTTGTAAGTTTTCTCCTAAATCCTTGATTCGGTGAACTGTTCCAGGAACTGCGGGAGAAGTACCCACAAGGTACATTTGCTACACAAGCAGAAGAGACTACTTTATATGGAGAAGCTAGCCGGCTCCAGGATGAATAGGGTCTTCCATTCATCCACTGTGCCAGGAAAGAGTTTTGGCTCAGAAGGACCCATGTAGCCAGGACCACATTATGACTTTCGTGGGCCCTAGGCACTTTTGCCTTTGTGGCCCCTTTCTCCATAAAAAAAAAAATTAAAAATTATTTTTGATATAACTTTAAATACTTCAACATTTTATTTTTAAATTTAATAGATTTTTGTGGCCCTAAAAGTTTCATTTTCTTCGGATGTGAGAAAAAAATTAAAACATTTTCTTCGACCCTAAAAGTTCATTTTTTTTCTGATTTTAAAAGAAATTAAAACATTTTTGTAGGCCCCTAAAAGTATCGTGGGCCCTAGGCACTGTGCCTACTGTGCCTAATGGATAAGTCAGCCCTGCATGTAGCATTCTGTGTGGAAGCTGGAAGGAGCAGCACAGGTTGTAGAAGGGAAGGGTTTGGGGAAGGCATGAAGAAGCCAGTGTGTGTGCACATGGTTTCAGTGCTAGGGGCTGTTGCAAGCTCTGTGTAAATAGTTTGCTTAGTAAAAAGGCAGTTTAATTTCATAAGCACAGGGTCCTCTCAGTTTATTACTTAGCACACAGCACATGAACCAACCCCGCAGGGGCAGATGATCATTTTGCAGGGCCCAAGGCAGTCCAATTTCGCGGGGCCCCCCTTTGTCACGGCGCATGCTTCTTGAAGCGCGGGGCCCTGCTTGCTCTGCCCTATATCCGCCCCTGCAATCACGGTCCCTGACATATAGGTGTCTGGGCAGGAACATCGTAGCACATTTAGCACAACTGAGCACAGGCCACAGCCTAGCGTACTGATGCAGCAGATAAAGCCTGGCATGAAAATGTCTTGCAAGAGTCACATCAGAGCCAGTAAATCTGCAGTGGGGTCCTTTGTGTCAGCATTATGCGACATCTGCCCTGGCTCAGATGGCTGGTGATGGAACCTGGTACCAGTAGATCTAAATGCATGAGCAATTAGCGCTTGAGCCAAATGACCCAAGTTAATTAGCTTGAAGGTGTAGCAGCAGACCCTTTACAAAACTCAGTCACTAACGGAGGAGAAAGAGCCACACTGTCAGCATGGATTTATGAATGCAGAGAAGGAAAAACACCCTAACACTCTCTGATTAGTGGCCTCTTTAAGGCCCTCATCCAGCAAAGCAAATCTCATATATACCTGCATAAATTCAAGTGCACAAATAGTCCCACTGAAGTAAATGCAAACTACATTGATTATACTAGCCGAGAGGATAATTTATCATACAGAAAAAAATTATTTCTCCAAATGTAGGCACCAAACATGAGATAATGTACCTGCTAGCGCATATAGAAATGTATGTTGTAAATCAAGCATATGCTTGTCTTTTGGGGGTAGGCAGCTGGGGCACAGATATAGAAAGACTTATTGACCGATATTCTACTGTCACAGTCTTTGGTTGCTGGGCCATACCAGAGGTAGCTTTTTTGGAAAACTGGACCTAGGAAGCTATTTATGTTATTACTGTTGGCACTGGGATGAAAGTGCCTTTTAAAAATTTGGACAGCTGTCATGGCTCTGGTGCTTACAACATTCTTCCATTTAGCAAGAGAATTTATAACAAGTTGCCTGTAAGGGCATGAAGAAATTACGTGAAAAAGAGAACAATTCTTTGGATTGCTTGAAACAAAGGGACAGGTATGTTAGCAAAGTGTGTTTAAAAAGGTGCTGACTCCCTCAATATATATCTAAGGCTGCACCTGCATTGCATGCTTCTTTGGGAGGCATGTAAAGCATATACTGGGGTAGCCCCCTTAGTATTAGCATGGACTTAGGTAGCAATGTAGATGGTGAGCAGAACCTAGGCTGTCTACTTGCCCAATGTATGTCTCCTGTAGGCTGCTATTTTTAGCCACTTAGGCTATGTCTACACCAGTGGTCGCCAACCAGTAGATCGGGATCTACCGATAGATCTTGGAGCCTTTGACAGGTGATCCTGACAGGTTTGGTCAGGAGGCTGTCAAGTGCTGGCACTTTAGCTGCCCCTCTCAGCATTGCTGTGCTGCTCTTGCCCTCTGCCTTGGAGGTGCCCCTCACTCCTGGGAGCTTCCTGCTTGCGGTGCAGGGCATGAAAGAAGGTGGGGGATACTGATGTCAGAGTGCCCTTCCCTCCACCCTATACCCATCTCCACAGAGCAGAGTGGGGCAGGGATGGAGAGAGTTTGCTGGCTGCTTTTGGGAGTGGTGCAGGGCCAGGGTAGTGATGAGCCTGCCTTAGTCCCCTACACCACCACCCAGAAACCACTTGTGGTAAGTGGGCCTAGCTGGAGCCAGCATTCCAAACCCTGGACCCAGTCCTGAACCTCTCCTGCACCCCAAACCTCTGTCCACAGCCTGATAAAAGTGAGGGAGAATGGAGTGACCAGGGGTGAGGCCTTGGAGAAGGGGCAGGAAAGAGGTGGGGCAAGGGTATTTGGGTTTGAGGTAGATCCTGGATTGCACTCAAATTCAAAAAGTGATCTCATGCTTAAAAAGACTGGAGACCACTAGTCTACACTGGAAGTCTCCCGAAATAACTATTTTGCATCTTTAAAGCAGCTCATTATTTTGAAATAGATTTCAAAATAACAGGCACGCTATTCCATAAGAACATAAGAACGGCCATACTGGGTCAGACCAGAGGTCCATCCAGCCCAGTATCCTGTCTGCCGACAGTGGCCAATACCAGGTGCCCCAGAGGGAGTGAACCAAACAGGTAATGATCAAGCGATCTCTATCCTGCCATCCATCTCCACTCTCTGACAAACAGAGGCTGGGGACACCATTTCTTACCCATCCTGGCTAATAGTCAATAATGGACTCACCCTGCATGAATGTATCTAGTTCTCTTTTAAACCCTGTTATAATCGTAGCCTTCACAACCTCCTCAGGCAAGGAGTTCCACAGGTTGACTGTGCACTGTGTGAAGAAGAACTTATTTTTATTTGTTTTAAACCTACTACCCATTAATTTCATTTGGTGGACCCTAGTTCTTATATTATGGGAACAAGTAAATAACTTTTCCTTATTCACTTTCTCCACACCACTCGTGATTTTATAGACCTCTATCATATCCCCCCTTAGTCTCCTCTTTTTCAAGCTGAAAAGTCCCAGCCTCTTTAATCTCTCCTCATATGGGACCCGTTCCAAACACCTAATCATTTTAGTTGCCTTTCTCTGAACCTTTTCTAATGCCAGTATATCTTTTTTGAGATGAGGAGACCACATCTGCAACACAGTAGTCAAGATGTGGTGGCTCTGTACGTCAAGTATTTTGGGGTATGTCTACACTACAAAGTTAATTCGAACTAACAGTCGTTAGTTCGAATTAACTTTGACAGGCGCTACGCTAGCGCTCCGCCAGTTCGAACTTAATTCGAACTAGCGGAGTGCTTAATTCGAACTAGGTAAACCTCATTTTACGAGGACTAACACCTAGTTCGAATTAGCTAGTTCGAATTAAGGCCTGTGTAGCCACTTAATTCGAACTAGTGGGAGGCTAGCCCTCCCCAGCTTGCCCTGGTGGCCACTCTGGGCATCACCAGGGAAACTCGTCTGCCCCCCTCCCGGCCCTGGAGCCCTTAAAGGTGCAAGCCTGCCAGCACCCAGCCAGCAGACCCTGCAACTGGCACGGCTCGAGGCAGCCACCCGCTGCCACCCAGCCCTCCGCCTCTTCCCGGGACCAGGCTGGCGGCTCCCGGGAGCCTGCCCGGGTCCGCAAGAGGCAGGCGTCCGCCTGGTCTAGTGCGGAGATCGTGGACCTCATCCACGACCTCCGCACTAGGCACAGGAAAGTGGCTGTCTAGGCCAGGATAGCTGCCAGCCTGGCCACCCAGGAGCAGGTTTGCATGAAAATCAAGGTGGTCCACTGAGACCCCCGACCCTGAGCCCCGAGCTTAGAATGCCCATACTGGGTCAGACCAAAGGTCCATCTAGCCCAGTAGCCTGTCTGCCGACAGTGGCCAACACTAGGGACCCTGGAGGGGATGGACCGAAACAATGACCAAGCCATTTGTCTTGTGCCATCCATCTCCAGCCTTCCACAAACAGAGGCCAGTGACACCATTTCTACCCCCTGGCTAATAGCACTCCATGGACCCAACCTCCATGACTTTATCTAACTTCTCTTTAAACTCTGTTCTAGTTGTAGCCTTCACAGCCTCCTGCAGCAAGGAGTTCCACAGGTTGATTATTTGCTTTGTGAAGAACAACTTTCTGTTATTAGTTTGAAGCCTGCTACCCATTCATTTCATTTGGTGTCCTCTGGTCTTTCTATTATGGGAACTAATGAAGAACTTTTCTTTATGCACCCTCTCCACACCACTCATGCTTTTATTAGACCTCTATCATATCCCCCCTCAGTCTCCTCTTTTCTAAGCTGAGAAGTCCCAGTCTCTTTAGCCTCTCTTCATATGGGACCTGTTCCAAACTCCTGATCATTTTAGTTGCCCTCCCCTCTCCCACCCTCTCTCTTTCCCTCTCCCACCTCCTTTTCCCAGTTTCCCCGAGTTTTGTTCAATAAAGAGAGTTTCTATTTTTGAACACACATGTCCTTTATTTTGTACATCAGGAAGGGGGGCTAGAGAAGGTCAGTGGAAGGAGGTGAGGGAGGAATGGGGTACGAGCCCCCGATGGGGAGGACTAGGCTGGCTCTGCGGGCTTCTCGTGGTGGAAGATCTCCTGAAGCCCCTTGATTGACCCCCCCTCCAGATGGCAGCCTGTGGCAAGTGCAGCCGGGCTGATGGCCGAGTGCTGTGATGTGGCCAGTGTGGGCACTCAGGGCACTCCAAGCCAGGACTGCTTTGCAAGCGGGGAACCCCTGAGAACTGTCTGTCCGGGGTGGGGGTCGGGTCCCTTTAAGCACAGCCCTCGGCTAGCCTGAGGCAGCAGCTCCACACTCTAAGTCCTAATCTGATGCCCTGCCGGCACTGCTTCCGGCCATCCTTAACCCCGGTTCAGGGTCCCCTCAGTGTGGACATGCTAGTTCGAATTAGCAAAACGCTAATTCGAACTAATTTTTAAGTCTAGATGCACTAGTTCGAATTAGCTTAGTTCGAATTAACTAATTCGAACTAAGTTAGTTCGAATTAGTGCTGTAGTGTAGACATACCCCCAGTGTCTCTGTAGCCCTCATTCCACGAGGGTTAAGGGACATTTTGGAATAGTGAGTTATTTTGAAATTGGGCACTGGGTAGTGACACACAGCTCAAATTGCATAGAATATTTTGAGGTAAGGGTGCAGCGCATAGATGTATTAGTGTCCCACGGCCTCCCAGCTGTGGGAAAAGACTCCAGCAGCTCCCTTCTGCTGGAGCCTTTCACCAACACATGTAGCTCCTCACTGCAGTGTGGACAGTTTGCTTTTCACTGCAGCATGTAACTCCACATACTCTACATGTGACTGAAAGTGGTGTGTAGTATAGACCTGGCTTAAGAGCTGCATTCACCCCCAAGAAAAGCATTCACCAATTATGCATCAATTGTTCTAGGTATCAAGACTTCCAGCCTCTTCAAGTCCAGGCCTGTCTTACCTAAGGTCACACAGGAAGGCCATAGCCGAGCAAGAAAAGGAACCCATGTCTCTCATGTGCTACATAAATGCAGGTAACCACCAGACGATATTTCCTTTCATTTTGAGAGCACCAATGGGATCTAAATGGCATGGCTTAGGCTGATTTTTTTAGTGCACCTCTGTCTGTTTGGACATCAGGGAATGTTTGGCACAGCAACCTTGAAAGCCCTGTATCACACAAGTAGCCTTTCTTTACTCCTTGGAAGTCAATGTGACTACATAAATGAGTCAGAACAACTCACAGCTACAATTTACTCACATAAATCAGGGTTGCTGAATTTAGTTCCTTGTGCTATTAGTCACTTTTTCTACTATATCCATCATTTGTTTATGGATTAAACAAAATGTCTTTATAAAAGTGAACATTAAATGATTCCATTCAGCCAAACCCTACCCGAGGAAAAGTGTCCGAATGTGTAAAGGAAGTTCAAATAGTGATTTCTGATCTTCTTAATGGCTATGTAGTGGAACAGGAAAAGCCACAGAAGTGTGAGTTCATTGTTCCCCCATGCGGTGGAAGAAGATAAAAAGAAGCAAATCATGAAGCAGGTCCACAAGAAATACATTGTGAAGCATCTGGAGGAGAGGAAGTGAATATGTATTCACAAAGGGCAAGTCATACCTGACTCACCTGATTGCCTTCTATGATGAGATAATTAATTCTGTGGACATGAGGAAAGTGTGGTATGTGATAAATCTTGACTTTAGCAAAGCTTTTAATACTGTCCCCACAGTATTCTTTCCAGCAAGTTAAAGTAGTTTGGATTGGATGAATGAACAAAGGTGGATAAAAGAACTGGGTGGATTGTTGGCATCAATGGCTTGATGTCTCATTGGCAGCCAGTATTGAGTATAGTGGTCCAGGGGTTGGTAATGGTGCTGGTTTTGTTCAATATCTTCGTTAATGATCTGTATGATCGGATGGTCTGCACCCTTAACAAGTTTGCAGATGACACTAATCTGAAGGGAGAAATAAATATGCTGGAGGGTAGAGTTAGGATCTAGAGTAACCTAGAAAATTGGAGGATTGGGCCGCAAGAAATGTGATGAAGTTCAAGGAGGAAAAATGCAGGGTCCTATACTTAGAATGGAAAAATCCCAAGCACTGTTACAGACTGGGAACCAACTAGCTAGACAGCAGTTCTGCAGAAAAAGACCTGGGGATTACAGTGGATGAAAAGCTGGATGTGAGTCAACAGTGTGCCCTTGTAGCCAAGAAGGCTAATAGTGTATTAAGCTGCATTAGTAGGAGCCTTGCCAGGAGATGGGGACTACGTCTGCATTGCCTTCTCTTGCGCAAAAAAATATGCAAATGAGGCAAAGTGTGGAATATTGCCGCACCTCATTTGCATAATTAAGGAGGCTCGGTTTTTGTGCAAAACCCTCCTCTTGTGCAAGAGCCGTTCTTCCTGAAAATAAGCGGCAGAATGGCTCTTGCGCAAGAGGGGGAGTTTGCATAAAAAGGAGGCGTGTAGATAGCTTCTTTTTGCACAAAAGCCTCTTGCACAAAAATGGAGCCTCATTAACTATGCAAATGATGTGCGGCAATATTCCACGCTTCACCGCATGTACATCTTTTTTGCCCAAGGGAGGGCAGTGTAGACGTAGCCTGAAGGAAGTGATTATTCCCCTCTATTCGGCACTGGTGAGGCCACATCTGGAGTATTGTGTCCAGTTCTGGGCCTCTTGCTACAGCAAGGATGTGAACAAATTGGAGAGAGTCCAGCAGAGGGCAATGAAAATTATTAGGAGGCTGAGGCACAAGACTTATGAAGAGAGGTTGAGAGAAATGGACTTATTTAGACTGCTGTAGAGAAGAGTGAGGAGGGATTTGATAGTAACCTTCAACTCCCAGAAAGGGGGAGGAGTTCCACAGAGGATGGAGCTAAGCTGTTCTTAGGAGTGGCAGAAAACAGAACAAGGAGCAATGGTCTCCTGCAAAGGTTGCAGCGGGGGAGGTCTAGGTTGGATATTAGGAAAAAACTATTTCACTAGGAGGATGGTGAAACACTAGGATGGGTGGTGGGATCTCCCTTGTAAGAGATAGGAGAACTGAGAGGCTTTAATTAGAGTTAGTCCGGCTTTGAGCAGAGGTTTGATTTAGATGACCTCCAAGGTCCCTTCCTACCCTAATCTTCTATGATTCTAAGGCTATGTCTAGAATGCAAGCCTCTTTCGAAAGAGGTTTTTTTGAAAGATACTTTAGAAAAAGCCTCTTTCGAAAAAGAATGTCTAGACTACAACCAGTACTTTCGAAAAAGCGAGCTACTTTTTCAAAAGAGAGCACCCAGGCAGTCTAGATGCTCTCTTTTGAAAAAGCCCTGTTTGCATTACATAGCGCCTTTTTTCAAAAAAGCACTTTAAAAAAAAGGCATTATTCCTTGTAAAACGAGGTTTACCATAGTCAAAAAACTGCCACGTTCTTTCGATTTACTTTCGAAAGAACGCGGCAGCAGTCTAGACTCATGTAAAGTTTTTTGAAAAAAGGCCTCTTTTTTTTTTCAAAAAAAGCTTGTAGTCTAGCCACACCCTAAGTGTCACTGGATTGTCATAGAATGTATTTATTTATCTTTGAGAATTAGGGGGGATGGAACCCATATGTGGTCTTACTGAAATGTAATGAGCTCAGGTCTGGTATATAAATTGGATAAGACCCACAGAGAAACACATGACATTTGGGCAAGAAAGAGGAAGGAAATGGGCTGGTCAAGGCCGGAGTAAGCCAGCTGTGGCAGAAGATTCTCTATTTCAGAACACAAACCTTGCACAACAACAGGAGGTTGCTGGATAGCTCTAGTTGACTTGAAACCTGTAAACCTCATTCTACAAGGAATAATGCCTATTCCGAAACAGCTATTTTGAAATAAGGCGTGTGTAGATGCTCCACTACTGCTCTTTCAAAATAGCCCTTTATCGGGGCCATTCTAAGTTATTCCTGCCCAGTGCCTCTTGGGGCCCTAAATCGAGATAGCACATCTACATTAGGGAAGCCTGCCTCGGACTAATTTTGAGGCTTCCCTGCAGTGTAGACGTGCTATTTCGAAATAAGCTATTTCAGAATAACTATTCTAGAATAGCTTATTTTGAAATAGCTGTGCAGTGTAGACGTACCCGATATCAAGAGGAAGATAACTAGAGATGGCAGCAGCTTTCAGAATGAACTCAAAACCAGGCAGAAATTCAACTTTGTTCAGATTTAGTCACAAGCTTGAATCTCAGGTTAGATTCAAAAGAAGTTCTTCAGAAAAAGTTCTGAGGCACTTGGGCTCAGTAGTGAAGGAAATGGACTCCAATTTCCAGCAATCCTGAGTTATATGTAGAGTAAATTTATGGGCTGATTCATGGTTTCTGACAGAAAGTTTATGAAATGTAGTAGTTTTATTGAGAAGTCAGGAAAAAATAAGAGGTTTTGAATGAGCTTTAATTTTAGCTTTGTTTTCATGGTTTAACTCTCTCAGGGGCCATGTGTCACTCAAACTCACAACACAGTGAAAACGCAAAAGGTGTAAATTCACACAAATATAAATTGGATAGAGGAAAGGGCTGTATTAGAATTTGTTGAAAAGAGGGGAAATTAAAAAAAAAAATCCAACATTCCCCCCCACCTTTTTCAACATGTTGATCAGCTGTGTATTCGGTTGAAAATGGGGGAAATAAATTGGGATATTTTTCATCTTTTTTTTTCAACCTCAAAATTTCAAGTTCCATCAACATTTGAAACCAATGAACCATTTCAGGTTTGCCTGCAGACATGAACTGATGCTCTACAAACACCTATAAATGAAGTATGGCTGGTCCCTGTGATGTCGTAGGAATTTTTGTTAGGTTTATTGCCAGCTGGTTGCAAATGTGAAAATAGCTATTTCCAGTTAGCAACCTAAGGCTACAGTGAGCATGATCCTTGGGGGAGGGGAAGAAAAAAATTTTCAAGATGAAGACTGCTTAGTTCCCTACGTGAACTTGTATTAGAATAAAAATATTTCCTTTTTTATTTCTAATCTGATATGGGTCTCCATATAATATAGTCCCCAACACTGACTTAATTGTGAATTGACAAAGGGCATGCCCCCCTTTTATCGCCCCCTCTAATTTGGAGAAGGAATGTGGATTCTCATTCAAATATTATTGTCTCTTTTTATCTACCCCTGCCTACATACAAAACTAGAGAAAGAAGAGCGTTGGAAAGACCGTGTGGATCACCCATTCTTATGCATGGTGTCCCAGTCCAGGTAAGTTCCCACTCTTGTCCACTCACTAGACTAGTGGGTGGAGGGAGACCCAGCTGTTGGTTGCCATGTATTTTAAGCCTCTGGAATGTGAATAGAGCCAATGCACTGCTGCTGCCTTTGGGTCCCCGCAGGGTGCTGATCATCCAAATAGCACTCTGTCTCGAGTTTCGAAATAGCGGAAGCTCTGATTGCCATTCACAGAAATTATGCCTCATAAAAGGTGTCCGTTATTTTGAAGGCGTCCATTATTTTGAAATTATTTCAAAATAACGGAATGGCTGCGTAGACGCTCACATTGTTATTTTGAAATAACGCTAGTTATCTCAAAATAATGGTGCAGTGTAGACACACCCGATCAGAGCTCTAGAGTTCACATCTCTCTTGACTAGCCTCTTACAGTCTATACAGCTCATCAACAGTTTCTTAGTTATTTAGTCAGGTTATTTGTATAGATATCAATAACTCACACCCTCATGTTTCATTTTCACAAATCCTCCTTCTCTTGGGTAGCATTCATGTGACTGACGTGGTCTGTTGTGTTGTGAGGAATGACTCTCAGTCCAGATGGTTACAAGTTTAACATGGAACTCATTCAAATGTACAATGTAATTCTGCTATGTACACATTGTGTCATTTCTTAAATGGAATGGAATCAACAACATCATTGCAAATTCACCCACCTACATTCCCGTGCTGCATGATCACCATGGAGGATCACAGAATGCCCACCTGTCACACACAGCTCTGCCATTATACCTAATTCTATAAATGTATAGCAATTAGAGTTAAGAGATTACTATTATTTATTATTTTATGTAATGCCTAGCTCTCATGTAGCATGTTTTATCAGTGGATCTCAAAGCAAGTCAGGAGGTCAATTTCAATTGCCCCATCTTAAAGATGGGGAAACTGAGGCATGGAGAAACAAAGTGACTTGTCCAGTGTCAGACAGCAGGCCAGTGGCAGGAACTAGGACTAGAACCTAAGTTTCTGTTCAGGGTGACAACTGTTAGGAAACACTTCCTATGTAACAGCTTTTCTACACAGATTGCAAAGCCCTTTACAAAGGTGGATAGGTTTCATTATTTCTATTTTCCAGTTGTGGAAAGTGAGCCACAGAAAACTGAAATATTCCCAAGGTCTGTGATCAGAGCCAGGAATACATCCTAAATCTCTTGACTCTGACCCTCCCTACTGGACTTTGTTGCAAAAATAATTTCACATAGTAATTCCTTTACTATATTTGTCCTCTTTTTCTTTCCCTACAAAGTTGCCAGGAGCTTACTTCAGTTTTTTTCAGGTGAGTTATTCATTTTATTTGAAATTTATTTTATTTGAAGGTCTAGTTTGTATTACTTTTGGGCTCTGGGATGTGCCTCCAGCATGTGGTATATCTCATCTCATTCACTAAATACCCAGTTGCAACCAATGGGTGAAATCAGAAAATCACTACATTCTCAAATGAACTCACCCCAGAGAACAGGAAGAGATAGAGGTACACTATCACCTGGGGGTTTCCACTTTTCACAAAACAATCACTCCATATCTGAGATCTCTCTCCTTGTTCTCAAAGAAAACCTGCACACCACCTTCAAAAGTTGAGACTAGAAGCTTAAATTTGTAACTTTCCTAGACACTAAAAATCATGGCCTAGATACATTGGAATTATGGCATATTATATGAATTTATGACTAACGCTGCCCCTCTCCCACCTCTCCTCTTTCCCTCATAGAATCCTAGGGCTGGAGGAGACCTCAGGAGGTCATCAAGTCCAGTCCCCTGCCCAAAGTAGGACCAACCCCAACTAAATCATCCTAGCCAGGGTTTTATCAGGCCAGGACTTAAAAACCTCTAGGGATGGAGATTCCACTACCTCCCTAGGTAACCCATTCCAGTGCTACACCACCCTCCTAGAGAGAGAGTTTTTCCTAATATCCAACCTACACCTTTCCCACTGCAACTTGAGACCATTGCTCCTTGTTCTGCCTTCTGTCACCACTGAGAACAGCCTCTCTCCATCTTCCTGCACGACTGAAGAGGTGTTAGCTGGCCACTTTGCCTTGAATGGCTCTTGACATATGTAACTACTTATTCCAAACAATCTATTCCACCTTGTATTTAGCTGTGACATTGAGTATATTTGCCAGGCCTGAAGGCTCTTCATGTGGGCTCCAAAGCTTGTCTCATTCACTATCAGAAGTTGGTACAATAAAGATATTACCTCACACACTTTCTCTAGGATGTTGTATTTCTGGTTCCTGATTATTACTCGAATGCCATGTCCACATTGCCACTTATGTGGGCAAAATGAATGTGACTCGGGGGGCATGAAAAAGCATGCCCTGAGCAACATAACTTATGGTGGCATAAATGATGGTCTGTACAGCACTATGCGGGTGGTGAGCTTTTCCTACTGATAGAGCTACTGCTGCTCATGGAGGTAATTTTATTACGTCAACAGGAAAGCTCTCTCCCATGAGCAGCTATGCAAGCAATCTTACAGCAGCACAGCTGTGCAGCTGTAAGCTCATTAGTGTAGACATGGCCTTAGACTTTGATTTTCTAGAATGAACAGACTCGTACATTTAAAATGTATTTTTAGTAAATATTCTGTAAAATTCACTTTGCATATATTGTGATGCTGAATACTAAAGGTGTTGTTTTTAATAAATGACCTACTTTACAAAGGCTAGAACCAAAGAGCTTGATCCAAAGCCATTAAAGTCAATGAGAGGCTTCTGACTGATTTTAATGAACTTTGGATCAGACCCAATTTCAAAGCAAATGTCCTTTTTACACAAGTAAACATTTGTGGGAAATGGTTTGTGGTAGGCACCCACCTCTGGTAAAATCTCATTTGCTCTTTGCTAGACCATGATATTTCAACCATATCTATAACAAAATAATCTACTCTCAGTGTCTGTCTGTAGTAAAGGGGGTTAAAAAATTAAGAGTGAACAGTTTGTAAGTGCTGCTGGACCAGTTTGGAACACAGGCAAAAATTGTCTAGTCCTGAGTTCATCCTCTCCATTGAGCTGATAGGGAAGAGAAGCAAATGCCAAGACGTGTATGGCTCTGACCAGATCACTAGACTGAATTTCTCTTGGGACCCAGTATACCAACATAACTTAATTTTTCAGAGAAATTCTGTAATTTTTCTACAACTGAAAACAAAACCAAGAATTCTGTGGAAAAAAATTAACTGCCTATCGAAGGAGGAAGGTCCAATTTGATCTGGAATTACCTGGCACTCGTTTAGTCAACCTCAAATTCTGAGGATGAGTCTTCAAGGGCATGAATGTATTTACCACAGGATCAGTGCTACAGGGGTTATCTTCTAGTGTTCAATTTAGAAAGTCTAGTATAGACTCATAAATTGAATACTATGGGCAACTCCCGCTGGCATCTAGTACTTTTCCTTTTGCTCCCATTGGCTTCCCGCAGTGTGGATGCCACTATGGCTTGGCTTAAGGTAAGTCGACTCCAGCTACGCATTTTGCTGACCTTCTAGGTCCAGTGTAGACCTGGTGTGAGTCCTTTAAATTCCTCACTGGAGGTAACACTGAAGTAATAATAGTGTATAGAATTACATAGAGAGAATGCAAAGTACAGAAATGTACTGTGCTGTGAATTTTGTTGAGAAATGTGTACCATATCCTTTACTGTGCTATCTGAGGCTCAGATCCTGCAAGGTACTTAAACTCCTAACTCTCCTTGATTTCCATGGGACTTAGACACCTAAATACTCATCAGGATCTGAGTCAGCACACTTTCTAGTAATGCATTAAGTGATGTGGTATTCACCCCCTCACTAGCTGTGAGCAGGTTAATGGGTGCTAGAAGGGGCCATGTTGCTTTAATAATCAGTTAAACTTGTTAAAAACACATAAAGAGGAGCTGTGTAAAAGAGTAATATGTGTCAAACCAAAAAAACAGTTTATCAGGTTCTGTGGCACTGTGGGCAATATTCTCATACAGACCAGTCCTTACCAATGTTAACTTTACAATCAGAATAAAAAGCAACACTGTGGATTTTTGTCACTATGGATATGACTCTGAATACACCAACAGAGCAGTAAGAAGTTTTCATTTTTACATCATGGAGCTTTTTATTTTTTTAAAGGAAGGGGATTGCCTTGTTGTTACACAGTGTGGGGAGCTGGGAGAGAGAGGCTTGTACATAGATGTCCCCCATCGAGAGACGACCTAGCTGGGGGAGATTATTCAGTACTGGGTTGCCGTAAGCACAGCCAAACAATGAATCCAACACTGACAGCTAGGATGGGTGTGAAAATCACCCAGCGTTTAATTGCATCACTAGCATCTTTCTCACCTTTCTGAAAGTGCTGTATAAACAATAAACAAAACCCTACTGTAGATAAGGAAACTTAGGCAATGTAAGAAATCTCTGGGAGGTTTTCTTGAACTGGAATGAACCAGGAGACAGTCTTACACTACCTAATTACAACTGTATCCACATATGACCTGTATAATGCCCTTTTCACTATTCCTTATGCTGCCATATCTTCCTGCAGATAATTCACTGGCATCCCTTGTGGCATCAGTTTTGCTCTTCTTACAACAGAAGCATATAATTTCACTCCTCTTTCATCTGTTTTAGCTCTATTGCAAGGCAAAGACATCCTCCACGCTGCTACTCATAGAGGCAGAGGAAAACCAATGGCAGGGTAGACCTGTTAATTATAAAGAGGGAAAAACAATAACAGAAAATGTGGAAATGACAGAGGAGCTTAATGACGTCTTTGTTTTGGTTTTCAACAATAAGGTTGGGAGCAATTGGAGGTCTAACATAGTGAATGCCTGTGAAAATGCAGTAACCTAAAACATAAAAATAGGAAAAGAATAAATTAAATGTTACTTATACAAGTTAGATGTCTTCAAGTGACCAGGGCCTGATGAAGTGCATCCTAGAATACTTGAGGAACTGACTGAGGAGATAACTGAGCCATTAGCTATCATCCTTGAAAAGTAATGGCGGACAGGAGAGATTCCAGAAGACTGAGAAAGGGCAAATATAGTCCCATCTGTGAAAAGAGAAATGAGGACAACCCAGGGAATTACAGACCACTTGACTTAACTTCTGTACCAGGAAAGAAAATGGAGGTAATATGTAAGGAATCCATTTGCAAACATCTCTAGACAATAATAAGGTGTATTGCATCCAATTCTGGGCTCCACATTTCAGGAAACGTGGACAAATTGGAGAAGATCCAGGGAAGAGCAACAAAAATTATTAACATTTTACAAAACATGACCTAGGAGGGAAGATTGAAAGAATCGAGTTTGTTTAATCTGGAAAAGTAAAGACAGAGGGGGATATGGTAACAGCTTTCAAGTGTCTAAAAGACTGTTGCAAGGAGGAGGGAGAAAAATTGTTCTCCTTAACTCCCAAGGTAGGACAAGGAACAAAGGGTTTAAATTGCAGCAGGGTGCTTAAGCATTGGAATAAATTGCATAGGGAGACTGTGGAATCTTCATCACTGGGGTTTTTTAAGAACAGGTTAGATAAACACCTGCCTGGGATGGTCTAGAATCAGAGGTGGGTCAATAATTCTTGATAGGGAGCCATTTCAAGCATTTGGTAAGTGGTCAATGACTGCACTTTTCTATGGATACCCCATACCTCCTCCATAGAAAAGTTCAGCCCTTGACCACTTACCAAAACCTTGGAGTGGTCCCCTATCAAGAATTATTGCCCACCTCCCCACCCCTGACGTACATCATGGTGCACTGTTATTGAGACTTAAGTCAGGATTAACGTTTCCTCCAGCTATTTGCTCTCATCTACTGAGAGAGTTGTGCAGGATTCTGGGGGCTTTGTGTGGGTATCCCAGAATTCATCAGCCCCAGTCAGCCTCAGTGCCATTTGTCAGCATGAATCTCAGATTGAACCAGACTGGAGTAACAATGCTGGCTCTTTATACTAGCAGCCAGTCTCACAAGAGATTGGTTGGCCTGGCAGAGTCAAGTGGATTGATCTGAGGGTCAGTATCAATAATATGTGGAATCCAAGTTACGTTAAAAAGTTCAATATTGCAAGCCTGGCCTAGGCGGTGCTGCCTCAGACTAGCCTAAACAGAAGCAGTGCTTCCAGTCGTCTGACATTAATGCCCATCTTACTCATTTCCTGTTGTCTTAGTGGAGTGCTCATTTTAAATCAGAGCCTCAATTTCTATTCAAAAGTTGGATGAGATAGTGCTGGGGGTGGCTTCAGAACATGCAAATGAAGGATATCTTGAATTTTTTGGACCTACCTAGGAACAAAGGACTGTCCTAATGAAAGTTTAATTCCCCAATGGGCAAAGGAAGGGTCATTGCTTTGTGAACACTAGTTACAAATAACAGCACTGCTTCCTGGCACATGATGTGTGGGCAAGTGCATAGTATGGGGCCACTTCCTGTATTTTTCAGGCCAAGTGAATGCTGGGGAGAATCCAAAGACGATTGTTTTGTGTGAGGAGAGACAGAAAGTGAGACATTTTTCCATCACACACCATCAACATTAATGAGGTCTCAGTTTCTGCGGTGATTCCTGGCAACCCTGCTTGTTATTTTTTTGTCTGGGTAAATTTCAAGAGTCAACAAGGGCTAAAAAAGACCGACTTTAAAGTCATGTTTTAAAAGGCCCTTTGTTCTTCAGAAGGGAACAGGAAAGGACAAAAATACTTTAAAAATTTTATTTTGCTTTTATGCCATGTATTATGTTAAAGAACGTTGGGTAAACCTGGAGCCAAGGTGACACTTCACCCACAGATATCCAGGTGTAAGGAAAAAAGATGTTAACCTCAGCCAGACACCAGAGGCAGAGTGAATAGCTGTGTTTCAAGGAGATATAAGAAATCTGTATGAAAAATGCTGGGTAATGTTTATTTTAAAGGAAAGACATCCCCCACTGCACTCTCAATAGAATCATAGAAATGTAGGGCTGAAAGGGAGCTTAAGAGGTCTTCTTGGCCATCTCCTCCACACTCTGAAGAAGGAGGAAGTAGACCATATTTTGTTCATGGGACAAAATGAAACACCAAGCAATTTTGTGCAGTACCACTGTGTATGCTTTTTTTTTTTTTTTTTTTACTGAAATAGGGAAAAGAGAGGTACAGTATAGACATAACCCTAGAAACTTTCAGCTGATCAGTTTCTCACCTCTTTCTGGAACTCAGAGCAAGGATATACATTCTTAATGTACAATGCAATACCTCCTTTTATTTCCCTGTCCTTTTTGAGCAAGCTACAGTATATTGCTCTGTACCAATATTCTAGTCCTGAGATTTATCCTATAGAGTCTGTGATGCCAGTTGTGTCATAATTTAGCTTATGCACTACTGCTTCCAGTTCTTCCTGTTTATTCCCTATACTCCTTGCATTTGTGTGTAAATATCTAAGGGTATGTCTACACTTGAATCCTAATTTGAACTAAGGCTGCAAATGTAGGCATTCGGAATTGCAAATCAAGCCCAGGATTTAAATATGCTTGATTTGCATGTTCCCAGCCAGTCGCCATTTTTGAAACTTGCAAGCCCGAACTAACTGCCCGCCTCTACATGCAGCAGGGAAACGGGCGTTCGAAATAAAGCCTTAGTGCGAACTACTTGTTAAACCTCATTGCAATTCTGAATGCCTACATTTGCAGCCTTAGTTCGAATTAGGCTGCAAGTGTAGACATACCCCGTGAGATTGAGTAGATTCCCCCACTGTTATTCCTCTTGTTCTAGTATGACCCTGTGGTAATTTTCTGTTTCCCTCCAACATTTACCCTTATGTTAAACTCACCTTTTTTATACTTACCTGTGGACTCATCTCCTGCCCCCTTTGAACCTAGTTTGAAGCCCTACTTATGTTGGTAAGTGGTGTGAAAGATGCTGTTCCCCTTCTTGGCTAGGTGTACCCTGTCTCTTTCTAGCAGTTAGCCTTCCTGAAACAGCATCCGATGGGCAAAGAAGCTGAAATGCCTCTCATCAAGACCATCTGCACTGCCATGCATTCATCTCCAGAGTGCATGTGGCCTGTGTGGGTCTTCACCCACAACCAGGAATATTGACAACAACACTACCTGTGCCCTTGACTTCTTCAGCTTTGCTCCCCAACCCTTGTGTTCACTGCCCATTTGCTCAGGGAGAGACCTGGCAACTCTGTTAGGGTATGTCTACACTACCACCCTAGTTTGAACGAGGGTGGTAATGTAGGCAACCGGAGTTGCAAATGAAGCCCGGGGTTTGAATTTCCCGGGCTTCATTTGCATATTGCCGGGCTCCGCCATTTTTAAATGTCCACTAGTGCGGACTCCGTGCCCCGCGGCTACACGCGGCATGGACTAGGTAGTCCAGATTAGGCGTCCTATTCCGAACTTCCGTTACTCCTCGTGGAACTGCCTAGTCCAAACTTCCTAATCTGAACTACCTAGTCCGTGCTGCGTGTAGCCGTGGGGCACGGAGTCCGCACTAGCGGACATTTAAAAATGGCGGCGCCCGGCAATATGCAAATGAAGCCTGGGAAATTCAAATCCCAGGCTTCATTTGCAACTCCGGTTGCCTACATTACCACCCTAGTTCGAACTAGGGTGGTAGTGTAGACATATCCTCTGTGTCCACATGAACAAGCAGCATGGGTGAGTGACCAGGACAAATGAACCTTGAAAACCTTTCTTTATTGTTTCAGATCTAGACTCCAGGCAGCCCCAGTATCCCTCCCAGGACAATACGTCAGGCCAGCGGATGGAACCTACATCTCCCTCTGAAGGGAGTTGTAGACCACCACCAACACTTTAAGACTTCTCCTCTTGGTGGTGGACACAATCTCAAGGATTCACATTTTGCTAACCCACATTAAGCAGGATTTTGCAGTCAGTATAGATAGGAGAATAAGTTGTGGTTAGCATTATGCCACCTGGTTGTTGTTAAGACCGAAGAGGTTCCAGTAGAGGTTAATCCATCAGTGCAGATGATATTAAATACCACAAAAATTTCAAAAGTGACAAGTGATTTGGGTTCCTGAATTTTTAGGTACCCAAATGAGAAACCCAAAAGGAGCCTTACTTGCAGACATCACTAAGCACTGCTTTCTAAAAAGGCCTTCTTATGGTCCCTTGAACTGGGCATTCAAACACAGATGGTGACTTCTCCCTGTCTATACCAACAACAAAGCTGAGTTAAACTCTGTGCTAGTTAATATGACTCCTCAACATCATGTTCTAATATGACCTAAATTATTTTAGTGCAGATACCTTCATATTCTTTTACTACATTTGGACAAATCTGGCCCTATTCAATGGGCTTATGGACAATTGTTGGGGTAAGAAGTTCTTCCCAATGGAAGGTTAACTGCAAAAGGAGAGAGAAACCTAAGGGAAGGAAGAAAATTGCTGATGTCCACTACATCTCTTTAACCGTCATTGCTCCACTGGACTAATAAGGTTTCCCATTTTCCTGGCATTCAATTAGCTTTTATAAAGAGAAGGCACATCTCCCGTGGTGAAACAGAGAGAGATAATTATAGCGTAGATTTTGCTCTGTGTGCTAAGGCCCAAATTACAATCCTGATGGGATCCAAGGAAGAGATCATCAAATGTAGAGTTCTGTTTCTTTGATTCACTCTGTCCCTCACTAAACCCTCCTCTTCCCAAGTGATTCTCTAATTTCAGGGAGCAGGTAGAGCCTTGGCTTGGCCAGACAGTACAGCTTGAGCTAAGGTGGAGGCTGTTGTAATTTGCTGCTGTCCTGCTCCATTATCAAATTATTCCTCACTCGGAGAGAAAGGGGGACCAGTTCCTTCCCTGGGTTGCTCCTGGGGCTGCATAGCCCGTTTGTGCTCCAAGTACAGTTGATGTGGTACAGCCATAATCTAACTTTGAAAGATGTGAACCATCAGTATGCTGGAAAATTGTTCATACAAATGACTTGGCGGATATTTCAGACTCTATTTGCATAGATCAATCTGTGAACACTTTGCAAGGAGAAAAAAGTCTTTAGTCACAAAGAGTATGACCATTGTAATATATCACACATTTTTATCTTGCCAGCAGGCATAACCCACTGCTGTTTTTTTACAGGAGTCATAACTTGCTGAGGAGAAGTTCTACGTGTGTCATGATGGAAATTATGCAGGGCATGTCTCACTCACCAGAAATTCAACATTTGGACCTCTGGAAAATCATAATTCATGAGGAATTAGATGGGTTTGTATAGCTTTCCCTGAAGACTCTGAGAGCAATGCATCCTACCCAGAACTGGAATGGTGTTCATCCTCTTGGGAATCTGATACAAGTGCATCCTGCCAGTACCTATGAGTTTACGGAGCAAGAAATACAAGCCTCACTCTTCTGTATAATTTTCTTGCCAAAAAATGTCACAGCTTTCCCCAATGGTAATTCTTCCCAATGACTTTGTTGCTAGCAATTAAATAAGGGATGTCCTATTCCCTGTGGAGAAAGTTATCCTCATATGCTTGTCATGTCAGGAATGAACCATAGGCCTTTGTCCTGCCAAGACTCTTTTGGATATCCCATGCTAGAAATTCAATGCGTATGTTTTTTCTGCCAAGAATATCAGTCCCTGTGGTTTTCCAGGGAGGACTCTAAGCTCTATGCTTGTCATATCAGGAATGCTGAAAGTTTGTCCTGCCAAATTTAAATATATTTATTTGTCCTGTTCTGGACTGAACCCTTTTAAAAATGTTCTTTATATAATCCTGTAATCTAAATCTGCCCTAGACATCAACAGAAAACTCCATGTTGCATCTATGTACATACCAAAATCAGATAAGTTGGCCACCACCAAAGAGTTAGTGGTTACCTAACAATAAAGCCAATCAGATTATGTGAAAAAACAATCCCTGCTTCAATGTGAAAAATTCAGTAGCCAGACTGCCATTGTTATCAAAGGTTGATATGAATGAATTGGAAAAACATACAAATATTATCATGCATGGAGACTGTCATCAGTTCTGTCCAGCTATTACTGTATCAACAGCTCTTTCAGCTTCATATGCATACAGCAGTGCCTCAGAAATTTACCAAGTTGCTCGGATTGATGCGAAGAGGGCTGTTTTGGGTCAATTTTACTTTCCTGATCATTTTTCAGAAAAGCAGAAGAATAACCATACATGTCAACCTGCTTCAGACACTGTTGGGGATACATCTCCTGTACCAATTCCCCCATTAATGCTTTACTAAACAGTGAGAGCCTCATTCACCACTATGTTAGTTCCCTATTATACTGGCGTAAATCTTTTGAAATCAATGGAATTACACTCGCTTGATAGCAGGGTAACATTGCCGACAATTGTACCCTGGAATGTAGAGGTTGACAAGATTAAAAGCTGAAATTTTAGTCACACAGAGCTCAGAAGAATCAAAGGTTTGTGCATCAAAGATAGGTCTTATGTGTGTACATAATACAATATATGTGTTGTTGGGTTAAGTGTGTGTGTGTGTGTGTTAGGTGGTGGTGATGGCTTGTGATATACAGCAGGTGAAACTAGATGAACTGCTGGGCCCTTCCAGTCTTAAACTCTGTATCCAGTACCCCATGCCAACCTAGATCTTTTCTGAATAATATCAAGATGATTTTTTTGGGTTGCTCCCAAATTGCCTGAGCAACAAAGTGAAGTAATGTAGTAGGAGGAGAACCTAGTTTAACATAACAAGCCTATGCTCTGAATTGAAGAAGAGTCCAAATTCTCCTTACATATGTCTGGGTTTACTTTGCTGGTTTATAAAGAACAAAAGGAAGTATTTCTTCACACAGCTTACAATCAACTGTGGAACTCCTTGCCAGAGGATGTTGTGAAGGCCAAGACTATGAACAGGTTCAAAAGAGAGCTAGATAAATTCATGAAGGATAGGTCCATCAGTGGCTGTTAGCGAGGATGGTCAGGGATGAAAACCATACTCTGAAGTGTCCCTAACTTTTGTTGGTCAGAAGCTAGGCACCTAGCATTAGCCACTGTTGGAAGATCCTGGGTTATATGGACCACTGGTCTGACCCAGTTTGATTGTTCTTATGTTCTTATGCTGAGAAGAATACCAAACCTTTTGTAACATGTCTGATTTGATAGACACAGATCAACAGCACAGTACTCTGTTAAATTTAAACCACTAAAAAATGGGAAAGTTTAAAAAAAAGATTTGACAAGATAAGGAAACTGTTTCTGTGCTTGTTTCATTTAAATTTAGATAGTTGTAAAGCATTGGTTTTCTTCTGCATAGTAAAATTTCAAAGCTGTATTAAGTCTATTTTCAATTGTAAACTTTTGAAAGAACAACCAGGTTTTTGTTCAGTGTTTCATTTCAGAGTTATGATCAACCTCCATCCCCAAGAAATTAATAACCCTGAGGTCCTACTATCTTTTTACAATATATAAAACTATATTATAACATTAAAGTTGTAAACTCAAGCACTCAAAAGTTAGGAAATTCCAGAAATAAGAATACTTGTCCAACTTTAATTCTGCTGCTTCAGGGGGTAGCCGAGTTAGTCTGTTACAGAAAAACAACAACAAATGGTCTCGTAGCACTTTAGAGACTAACAAAACATGTAGATGGTATCATGAGCTTTCGTGGGCACAGCCCACTTCTTCAGATGACCAGAGATGCTGTTCGTTTTTGTGCTTATGTATTATGATATAGAGCCAGCTGCTCAGCTGGTGTAATTAAGTGGCTAAGAAACTGCTTCATAATGTTTAATTACATAATTGCATACTATTTTTCCAGCATGGCTTATTAGCACAGGGTTTGAACTCAGGACCTTTCACAGCACAGACCTCTTCCAACTGAGTTAAATAAGCACTTACTCACAAAAAGCAGGCTGTTAGCACCCAATTAAGCCTTTAGTGGCTTACACTTTGTCAGTGGATTGCACAGTGATTTGTGAGAAGGCAATGACAGGACTTCTACCTAGCGTTGGTAGAACCCTGTGGTTTAGTTCTCAGAGCAGTGGTGATACATAGCCTAGCCAAGCACACACATTCGGCATATTTATTCTGAAAGATACAGTGACAAATTGGATGGGAATTGGCTTAGTTGTATTAGAGCTCTGGATTATACTCCCAAGTCTAAGTGCAGTGGCCTTGTGCAATCTTTTTGTTACCTTATTAGTAGAATAGGAGTAAGAAGCATTGGTCTAAGGTTTGTGAATTCCAGAGCCATATTACTACCTGTTAGTGGAAGACATTACACCAGAATGTGTGGTCTTCCAGCCTGGTACACCTTCCCTTTGGCTACACAGTATTTTGGGTAGGGAGTATCTCTCAGTATAAATAGAGATAATGTGTCACATTTTATGTGTGTGACATTTTATTTGAGATGCATGCTGACAAATATACAAATACTATCTGGAGTTACCTGGCGTTACTCGGGGCGGGTGGTGGGGTCCTATCAGGGGTGCCCCTTGTGAGTCATGGGAGGGGCCGAGCACGGGACCTAGGGTGCATGGGGCAGCCCAGCTTGCATCTGGGGCTGCAGATGCCATGGGGGGCAATGATCCCACCGCCCGCCCCGAAACTTTTGCCCCACTACCTGCCACACCATGGGGCTACGCCAGGGCTCCCATCTCCTGCAGGCCACAGTGAGCAGGTGCCAGGCTCCCCTCCATGCAACCATGAAGCTGTGCTGGACCCTGGGCCACTCCCAGCACTGCCACCACCGCTGCCACCACCACCCCCACCTCCCCGCTAGGCTTGCCCCGGTGCACCCGCAACTACCCCTTAGCAGTGGCCATGAGCTCCAGCCTGCCACCTGGCAACCCTCAGCCGCCGTCGGAGGGGAAGGGCCCGGGCCAAGTGACATCACGGGTGGGAGGGATGAGGGGGCTCCCCCAACCCGGACACGCCTGCATAATGGAACAGCCTGGTAGAGGCGAGTGGGGAAGCTGCTGCTCAGAGCGCCGCTCCTCCCCTCACGCCTCTGCCGCCAGCCTTAGTGAGTGACTGTCCCTGCCGCTTCCCCCGGGAAGCTACTTCTCTCCACACTGCCAAAAGTACCTTAAAACCTTCTCCTGGAGGAAAGATTACCCCATGCAAAGTTTGGTTGTGGTGGCTTTTATAGTGCCCAAGTTATTAGCGCACAAACTTACAAACATTCTCCTTTATATACTAGATCTAGTGAAGACTCTGCAATTGGCTGTCTTGGTAAGGGAGTTGTTGACACTGATTTTGCAGAGTTGGCCAGACTGCTGAAGGCCTAACTAACCGAAACCTGGGGAAATGGTCTTCACTTTACATGCTGAGGATTGGATTGGTAAGTGAGGTTTAGGTCAGTGGCGATTATTTTGTGAAGAAGAGTTCTGGGCTCTACTGAGCCAAACAATTACTAACTGGGATTGTTTGTGATGTGTAATATCTTAATTCGCTATTTAACTTTTCCTAATTTCACTTTATGTAAACAAATGTTTCTTTTGGTTTGTCCCCATCTAAAGGAATCCGGGGTGTCAAATTCCCAAGGACTCCTGAGTGCTCAAGAATGGGAAAGAAACACCTCCAAAGAGAGTTTAAATTAAAGTGTGGGAAACCTGGCCCTGGGAATGGATAAGGTTTTAGATAGGGGCCAGAGTTACTTGCTGTTTGGACAAAGAGGCTGGGACTGAGATTCTGAGAGGGAATTTGTTCTTTTAATGTAGTTTTTTGTGTGTGATATTATGGATTTGTCTATGCAAACAGTTTGTGGTAAACCAGGATGTAAATTTACCTTGCACTAGTCTGCTGCTACTCCCATTTCATTGCACACTACGGGACTTTTTAGTGCATGTCAGTCCACATGGATTCTGAGTGTGTGGCAGGCTAGTTTGGGGAGATTTACATGCACTGAGTATTCAAATAGACAAGAGCCCTATATGATTTATGAATACAGCTACATTTACTCCAGCTGGGATCCATCTAGCCTTATATATCTTTTAATATTGCTGAAGAGTTCCCTTGTAAAACAGTGTATTGCACAATTATTAACAGCATGATTATTATTACTTATTAGGAATTGTTAGTCACTGCCAGTATACTGCACAATGTTTTAAAAAAAGAGAGAGAACGATTAGAATAGTTCTAAAACCAAACAGCTTAAAATCAGAAGATCCAATTCTGTTCCCACTGAAGCTAATGGACAAAGTAATTGATTTTCATAAGAGCAGAATGCATGCTTTGTAAAAGTAGTGTATGTGCACAGATGAAACATTTAAAGCAATTTTCCATTTGTTATGTACTCCACAAGTTTATTGGTGCATTTCAAGGACAAATAAAACAAATGCTTAAATGCTAAAACAATCTTGCAAAAATTACCTTTCTAGATGAGTATATGAGCCTAGTTTGTTTTCTTAACAGATCTACGATAACTTTATAAAAAGATGCAAATGTGGGAACCGCACGTGCTGGATTCTTTGGAAATTAGGTTATAAAAGTCTTTAGCTCTCTTGAGAGCTTTGAACCTCAAAGGTGCCTTTGAGCCCCTTGGACTGTTATCAAATTGTCATCCAGATGGGAAGAACTCATTATATCAGCAGGTAATGTACACCTGGATTAAGTGGAGTCTAGGCCACATAGCACAAGACAACAGGTCAGAGGAGTAAGTGATGGGCCATACATAAAATCTTTCCAAAACACATGCATGTACCAAAGACATTTGTTAATGCGAAGGTGACTTTCATATGGATTCAACATTGAAGATCTCTGCATATCCTTATGCTGCTTATGATTTTATAAGATTCCAAATCATTACCTCTGAAGATTTTATTCTGTAGGGATTTACACCCCCACAAGTTCAGTTTTGTCAAACACAAATGCAGTGCTTATCTTTGAAATCTAGCATCTCCCACCTAATCAATTATCTGCCACTCAAGAGGATAGTCAGCTTCTGTGTGATGTGGTGTACCTTACTCTGGAATTGTAACAACTTTGGTTTTGTGATCTAGAAGGGTAAATTTCAAATTTCAAAGAATGTTAACTGCATGTAGAGCCAGCAGCCCATTTCTGTTTTCCGAGGACGTTCACAATCTGTTCTCATGGAGACTTTACTTCTGTTCTTTCTTTTGGAAAAATAAATAGTTGCCCTTTTTGTATAGAGAAACATAATACATGGGTCAAAGAGCACAAGGAATGCGGAAATAAAGGAGAAATCCTCTTGCATAGGAATGTTACACCTAGTCACACGGCACTGCAAAACTTAAAATTATTTTCCAAAGATTTTCGTTCATGGGGTAAATTTGCCCCTTAGCATTGTTAATGTGCCTGACTGACACTTAAACGGCCTAAATCAAGGTGACAGAGACATTAGCAGCATTTTGTGAGGAGCTCTTCCTTAAGGATGAGCTGTTCTTGAGAACAATGTATTTAGTTCAGAATATTATGCTTAAATGGATTTAGCATGAGGCTCACATGTCATTTTGTTCCAACTATTTTTGTATGCTATGACTAATGCAAGAATACCCTTCATCTCTGCTTAAGGCTTCGTTGCTGTCATCCAGCATCCTAGAACAGAGTCTTGTAGCAAAATAGCATTCACCTCTTGCCCCATCTCCCTCCAGTTCTCTACAACCACCAATAGGTCCTTCTGCATCAATGCTTCTTCCTACTGGGCATTTCCGTTCAATTCCCTAATCATAATAACAATATCTACTGCTTTTTTACCAAAAGAACATAAAATGTTTTACAGAGGGTGTCAGTAACTTTCTTTTCCATTTTATAGTTGAGGAAACTAAGGTAACATGTATCAGAGGGGTAGCCGTGCTAGTCTGAATCTGCAAAAGCGACGAGGAGTCCTGTGGCACCTTATAGACTAACTGAAGTGTAGGAGCATAAGCTTTCGTGGGCAAAGACCCACTTCGTCAGATGCATGTAGTGGAAATTTCCAGAGGCAGGAATAAATATGCAGGCCAGGATCAGGCTGGAGATGACGAGGTGGATCCAATCAAGGAGGATGAGGCCCACTTCTAGTAGCTGATCTGGAGGTGTGAATTCCAAGAGAGCAGAAGCTGCTTTTGTAGTTAGCAAGCCATTCACAGTCTTTGTTTAATCCAGAGTTGATTGTGTCAAACTTAAAGATGAACCGTAGCTCAGCAGTTTCTCTTTGAAGTCTGGTCCTGAAGTTTTTTTGCTGCAGGATGGCTACTTTTAGATCTGCAATTGTGTGTCCAGGAAGATTGAAGTGTTCCCCTACAGATTTTTGTATGTTGCCATTCCTAATATCAGATTTGTGTCCATTGATTCTTTTACGTAGGGACTGTCCTGTTTGGCCGATGTATATAGCAGTGGGGCATTGTTGGCACATGATGGCATATATTACGTTGGTGGATGTGCAGGAGAATGTACCAGTGACAGTATGGCTGATCTGGTTAGGTCCTGTGATGGTGTTGCTGGTGTATATATGTGGGCAGAGTTGGCACCGAGGTTTGTTGCAAGGATTGGTTCCTGAGTTCGAGTTATTATGGTGCGGTGTGTAGTTGCTGGTGAGAATATGCTTAAGGTTGGCGGGTTGTCTGTGGGCAAGGACCGGCCTACCTCCCAAGGCCTGTGAAAGCGAGGGATCATTGTCCAGGATGGGTTGAAGATCACTAATGATGCATTGGAGAGGTTTTAGCTGGGGACTGTAGGTGATGGCCAGTGGTGTTCTGTTGGTTTCTTTCTTGGGCTTGTCCCGTAGCAGGAGGCTTCTGGGTACACGTCTGGCTCTGTCAATCTGTCTCCTCACTTCCTCGTATGGGTATCGCAGTTTACAGAATGCTTGTTGAAGATCTTGTAGGTGTAGGTCTCTGTCTGAGGGGTTGGAGCATATGCGGTTGTACCTCAGTACAACCCAAGGTCACTGAAAGGGTTGGCAATAGAATCCAGGTCTTCTGAGTCCCGATCCAGTGCACTACCCACTAGACCTCACTTCTCAGTGTGGTTGTTGGGGTTTTTCTAGTCCATGAACACTGAGCATTTACACGACAATGAGAATGATTAGGCATGGAGTGTTCTTTCCAGGGGAAGTAGTTTTTGGACGCTTAAAACTAGATAGGACAAAACACCAGTAAACATATTATAAAGAAGAGTTCTGCATTGACCACAGAGATAGACTGACTGAATATGAGGTAATTTCCATCTCTAAATTCTGTGGTTCAAATTTCTTTGTATTTTAAAGGGTCATCTAATTGTCATAGAGCTGGCAATAAGGCAAAGCTTTTTGGAAAAATGTAAAGAAGAGTGTCTGAGACAATGTCAAGGTAGAAGAAGAAATGAGAACTTGATGAGATGCATTGATATTGTCCATTTTGAATGATGAATTCTAAGGGTAGAAGCTATTCTGAGTGAGGGGAGGTAGGGTATGTCTACACAGCAAAATTATTTAGAAATAACAGCCAAACCACTATTTCGAAATTAAACCGAAATAGCAGAGGGCTTATTTCAAAATTGGTAAACCTAATTCCATGAGGAATAGCGCTAATTTTGAAATTGCTATTTCGAAATAAGCGCTGTGTAGATGCTTATTTAGAAATAGGGGGCCTCCAGCCCTTCACAGGGTGCCCTAGTGGCCACTCTGGGCACAACCAAGAAAACTCCTCTCCCTCACCCCTTAAAGGGGTAAACTCTGGCCACAGTGCCTGTGCCAGCTCCAAGCCTGCCAGCCAAGGGCCAGCAGTCACTGCACCTGACCCAGTGGCCCCAGCATGAGCCAGGCGGCTAGCCCTCCACCGCTCCCCAGGACCAGTCTGCCAGCTCCCAGGAGCCTGCCAAGGGCTGGAAAAGACGGGCGCCTGCCTGGTCCAGTGCAGAGATCAGGGACCTAATTTAGGTTTGGGGGGATGCCTCCAATGTCCATGATCTCCACACTAAATGGAGGAATGCAACCGTCTACAGGTGGATAGCTGCCAGCCTGGCAACCAAAGGTCACATGCGAACCTAGGAGCAGGTTCACATGAATATAAAGGAGCTGCAGCAGGTGTATGCCAGGGCCACAGGGGGCAGCTCCCAACCAGGGGCAGACCCAGACCCTTGCCCCTATTTTGATGCCGTGGACTGCATTCCAGGGGGCAGGATGGTCCGTGCCCTCCAGGTGGTCATCAACTCTGGGGCAGAGCTTGCTGTCTCCCTAGCTACCCCTCCTGCTCCCGCTCCTTCTCCCCCTCCCGCTTCTTCCTTCACACCCTCCCCACACCCCCAGGTATTCTGAGGCCCCCACACCTGTGCTGCTGGGAGACAGTTGGGCCAGCAAGACCCCCAACCCTGAGCCCTGAGCTTCTCCTCCCCCTTCCTCCCCTTGCCTCCCCCTGGCAGCTCCCTCCTCCCAGATTTCCCCCTCACCTGTCCCACCCCACCTTCTTTCCCCAGTCTCACCTCAGTTTCATTCCCCCCCACCCCAGTTTTGTTCAATAAAGAGACTTTGTTGTAATGAACACGTGTCTTTTATTGTACAGCAGGAAGGGGGGTTAGGGAGGGGTAAGTGGAAGGATGTGAGGGAGGAATGAGGCACAAGCCGCCAGTGGGGCACACCAGGGAGACTGTTACTGCCTGCAGAATGTGCTGCCAGGCTTGCATCAATATGTCCAGGAGAAGCACCAGAGTGCCCTGGGGCGGCTCCGGCTCCATGTTGCAGAATGCTGTGGTGTCCTGAGTGAGGGCAACCAAAGAAAAAAAATGCTTTTCTGTCCCTCAGGGAGGTAGGCAAGCAAGCAGGGAAACCTTAGAGCCAGCTGTCCTGGGGATCCCTTTATGCACAGGTCTCAGATAGCCTCAGGCAGCAGCCAGACAAGGTAACTCCTGACCTGATGCCCTGCCAGAACCAGTTCCAGCCATCCTTAAATGCGATTCAGTATCCTATCAGTGTGGACATGCTATTTCAAAATACATTTTGTGTCTAGACACATTATTTTGAAATAAGCTCTTTTGAAATAACTATTTCGAAATAAGACATTTCAAAATAACACTGTTGTAGACATACCCATACAGATATACAGATAAAAGAAGTATCTAAACTACAGTGTTTGCTCCTATTTTAACCCGAGTTAATGTATTGCCCATAATACATTCTGACAGGCACCAGTCTAGGTCTCAGTTTAAGTTTAACTGGAACTTGACTTATATAATATGATTGTGGTTGCAATGCAGTGGACCCTGTCTCATCTTTAAAATTTCCCAGGATCACTTTTTTCCATTTCTATCCTCATTCTTCCAGGACAGGGTAGCTACCTGAAGCCTGCTTTTGATCACCAATATTTATAACAGGGGACGGCACATATCTATTTTGTAGGTTTCAGATAGGTGTTTCCCGTGTTTTATTCTGTGCCTATGCTTGCTGTCTCTGAATTGCTTGCTTCCCTGCAAGGACACAGAAGCATTCCAGAACTCTATGTGTTGTCCTGCTCCTCTTAACTCTTTCTTTGTTTCTGATACTTGAGAGGCTAGTAGATTGGTAGGCTGTTTAAACCATCTTACTGCCATAGACATTAGTTGCAGAGTTCTAGATTTTTTTTCTTTTCTTACTGCTCTTTAGAGCTTTCCGTCATAGCTTTGCAAATGTCAGTCCATGTCTCCCAACTTTCTTTTTTAAATTCAAATGGTTCTCCTTCTCTGGCCATGCAACGGGTCCATGCTTCATCAAATTCTGTGGGAACTGAAGGGAGAGAACAAGGGGGTTCCCTAGCTTGTGTTTTTTGTCATGCAATTCCTGAAGTGGACAGCTTGCTTGCTTACCAGAACAATGGTCAGGGTCACGAATATGGTTGTCAGATGGCTTTGGTGTTGTGTCCTCATAGGTCTCCTGCTCTATGAGGTTTATAGGATCTGTCGAAAAAGAGTTTATTGTTGACAGATCCGCGTCTAGACTGCCATTTTTTTCGACAAAATTCTATGTAAAAAAAAGGGGTGGCCAAGTTTATGCTAATGAAGCATGGGATATTTAAATCCCAGCTTCGTTAGCAATTTCGATGTGCTTCATTTGCATCCCTCTGTCTAGACTGGCAAGTTTTTCCGCAAAATCAGCTGCTTTTGCGGAAAAACTTGCCAGCTGTCTACACTGGCCGCTTGAATTTCTGCAAAAGCACTGACGATCTCATGTAAGATTGTCAGTGCTTTTGTGGAAATACTATGCTGCTCCTGTTTGGGCAAAAGTCTTTTTCCGAAAAACTTTTGCGCAAAAGGGCCAGTGTGGACAGCAGAGATTTAAAAAGCGATCAGGGCTTTTTTGCGGAAAAGCGCGTCTAGATTGGCCACGGACGCTTTTCCGCAAAAAGTGCTTTTGCGGAAAAGCGTCCTGCCAATCTAGATGCGCTTTTCCGAAAATGCTTTCAACGGAAAACTTTTCCATTAAAACCATTTCCGGAAGATCATGCCAGTGTAGACGTAGCCTAGGTCTGTTATTTATGGGGAGTGTGTTGGTACCAAAATGTTTCTTCGTGAGGTGTTCTGTTATTTCAAGTGTGTTTATAGCCTGTGCGTCATACCTTTTAGGTAAGAGTGCTTCTGTAATATCAGCTGTGTTCTTGCCAAGTGCAGGGTCCCAGAGCAGGGGCCTGCCTCTTGCTTACAGCTTAAATCTGCTTTAAATTAGCAAAGTCCTGACAGTTGTGGTCTAGGCCTGATGCCTCACACCAGATCTGTGAGATGTGGGATGACCTTTCAGGACCTCATTTACTATATGAATCATTAACTATTCCTCACTCTGATTGGCTGAGGCAGTTCCATTTCAGAATAATGCTTTCCATAACAAAATGCTAACTCCAATGTATTTAATATGAAGCAATTGTGCTGAGGGATGAGAAGCATTAGTTTTTGTTTAATCTCATCACACATAGATTCACTTAGTATATTCAGAATATTTGAAACTCTGCCTGAAACACAGGAAGATAAAAAGGTGACTCTGGCAATTTTAAATTTCAAAGAGAGGAGAAAAATCTGAGAAAATCAAAGAATAATGGAACGATCGGCAATAAATTGTAGTTAACAGTAATTATTAATAAATTAAACAGCCCAGACAAAGTTTAGGGATCTCTGTTCCTGCAAATACTTTTAACTTTAATTGTGGGAGTATTCATATTCACACCAGTGAGACTACTCACATGCTGAAGGTTAAATACATGTATAAACATTTGTGGTAGTGAAACCTACTTGGACTAAGGGAATGTAGTAAATAATGAAATGTTTTATAGATGTGGCCACACTGAAAGATAATGTGTAAGGATGTGTAATTCATATGTTGGCAAGTAGGTATAAGTATGGGCTTGGGAGTCTGCATCTCCATTTAAGTGGGTGTCAGTGCAGGAAGTCTCATTTGGTTCACTATATGATGTGGAATGTGGATAAATTGTAAGTGTGTGTAAATAAAAGCCAGGATGGTCCTGAAGTCAATAGAAGCTGCAGGTTCTTAGACACTCAAATGATCTATCCAGCGCTTCACAGGGTAGCTGCAGGTTTTAGTTGAAGTCATATTATTGAAAAAAATCATATGCACAACAAAAAAGAATTAGGGGCCTTTTTTTAAATTTTAATCACAGCTACTAAGGTTTTCCTGTTGGAAAATGAGAGACAAACCAGAATAAAGGGTCAAAGTTAAGGCTGATGTTGCAAGTACAACTAAATAATTCTGCATTTTGGTTTTCTTGAACTACTGATACAATGTTCTCATTTTTTAAATGTGGAAACCATTGCTATTTTCAATAACTAAAAAGTTTGAAGATTGTTCTTTCCCATGAAAGGTATGTTCAGAAGATCTGGGTTTAGTTTCTAGTGCCACAGACATTAAGTCACTTGAGATTATCGAGGCATGCAGAATTGGTTTCCCCATCTATTGTTTGTCTTGACTACTTAATGTACACTTTTCAGGATGGGAAGTATTGGATCTCTTGGGATATCTAGATAATACAGTGAAACAAACTCATAAATATAGCAATGTTAGAGCAATGTTACCAATAAATTAAAGAAATTATTTGTCCTTAATACCACAAAATTACCAAATATTCCCAAGTAAAACTTGCAATTGTCATGGGATGGGAGCTTGTGTATAAAACCTTTATTTTCCGGGGAACATAAGTGATTGCTTCAAAGAAAAACCTAAGAAAAAAATCTGTCATCTTGACGAAGTGAAAGAAACACTTCCTAAGCAGAAAAATAAAGATGTAGTCAGCCAAGCATAGTAATGTATTTCACTTTTTTCCCCCTTAGGGACTCCTAGGTTTCCCTTTGGATTTTTTTATTCTGAATTCATGTTAAGAACCAAATCTTCCAGAGTGTTTAAAAAAATGTCTTTTCTCTTAACCCCGAGGGCAAATCTTGCAGGCTACAAGATTTAGGTTCCTTTGCTCCAGGTCTGAGAGCTCTTTTAAGATCAGTAAGAAGGGATTCTTGCTTCAAGGACAAAATAAATATCACCCTTTCCATCTCATGATATACCAGTTATTTTAATATTTGACGATAGTTCTGTTTTCAAAAACTTCAGTCATCTACATTTTAAAAACCTGAAAACTGAGCAGGTGCTTAGGTTGATGAAATTGGAGTATTTCCATATCATTGTGTAGCTATTTCATGTTGTCCATCTACGGCTGAAGGTGGCCATCCTGGGTCTCAATAAGGTGCAGCATTTGTTCCTGCTCATTTGTTCCAACTAATTACATTAGGATTTTATCATAGATGAGGCAGAGCTGAGACTCCTCACTCCTGACCTCATGATTTGTAAGGCACACTTTACTCTTAGTACAGTTAAGAACATAAGAACGGCCATACTGGGTCAGACCAAAGGTCCATCCAGCCCAGTACCCTGTCTGCCAACAGTGGCTAAGGCCAGGTGTCCCAGAGGGAATGAATCGAACAGGTAATGATCAAGCGATCTCTCTTCTGCCATCCATCTCCACCCTCTGGCAAACAGAGGCTGGGGACACCATTCCTTATCCATACTGGCTAATAGCCATTCATGGACTTAATCTACATGAATTTATCTAGTTCTCTTTTAAACCTTGTTATAGTCCTAGCCTTCGCAACCTCCTGAGGCAAGGAGTTCCACAGATTTACTATGTGCTGTGTGAAGAAGAACTTCCTTTTATTTGTTTTAAACCTGCTGCCCATTAATTTCATGTAGTGGCCCCTAGTTCTTATATTATGAGAACAAGTAAATAACTTTTCCTTATTGACTTTCTCCACACCTCTCGTGATTTTATATACCTGTACCATAACCCCCCTTAGTCTCCTCTTTTTCAAGCTGAAAAGTCCCAGCCTCTTTAATCTCGCCTCAAATGGGACCTATTCCAAACCCCTAATCATTTTAGTTGCCCTTCTCTGAACCTTTTCTAATGCCAGCATATCTTTTTTGAGATGAGGAGATCACCAAGGTCAGGGCCAATTCCCACATAAGTCATTGACTTCATTGGGAACTAGTTAAAAAACCCTATGTATTTATAATGTTTACTTATCAAACAAAGGATTCAGAATCATGGGTAAAAGATTAGATATCAATGTTGTCTTACCTTACGTAATATGTAAAGTATAGGAGAAGGAAATCCAGTGATATTGCTGTGATATAATGTGATGAGATAATGGAATGCTAGGTCTTTGATACATCCTCATTTGTATGTGTTTGAACTCCTATATTCTGTAGAAAGTGCAATGAAAAATGATCAGGGAATCCATCCAATACAGTCACGCTTTCAGGAGGTTTCCTGTCATTCTAATGACAAGTAGCTAAGGAGATGGTTTGTGGTTTTAGTTCATAACAAGCATCTGGTAGTCTGCCATCTGCCCCACAGATAGAGTGAAATTAGAATATCTCACACATGCTGAGGACAGGCCAGATTCTATCAATTTCTGAGAACCTTCAATTCCTGAGGACGTCAATGAGAGTTGGGGGGTGCACAGTGCTTTGAAAGAGACATTGAACCCAACAGGAGATCAGATCCCATGTCAGACATGTCCATAAGTGTGCAGTTCATAATGTATCTCAAAGGTACTCTTCTCTAATATCAGGAGACATTTGCATTTCATTTCTGAGCATGTTACCTTCCTCCTGAGGCCTTTGAATGACATAAAAAAATCTAAAAAACAACAAATAGTCTGGAAGCACTTTAAAGACTTGTTTTTTAAGTTTATCCGGTACAGACTAACTCGGCTATCTCCTGAAGGATAAAAAAAATCTCTGTATCATGCAGCCATCCCATTATGGGCTTATAACATCTGATAACCTAAACGTCCTGTCAATATGTTTCAGAGTAATCAAAAGTAGCTTGTAATATGTGTCTACATCTATTGCACCTGACTGCAGCAGCTATTTCATCCTTTATGGAACCCCTTCTGTAGTTGTGGTTATTGATTTGTATTATTACTATTATTCTAGGGTTATTTAAATTAAAAAAGCCCCCCAAAATTAAATGCAGACATCTGAGACTTTAATCACATCAATGACAGTAAATTCAGAGTTAGTATCACCTGCAACGGGCTGAATATTGAAGAACAAGATTCACTAACACTAGTGAATGATGGGAATGATTCCATTTTGATCCACTACTATTTGTGGCTTGTGCCATTCAGCATGAACATACTATTCAATAAAGCTTTCATGGGCCACATCTACACAGCCGGGCTAAACTCAAAATAAGCTATGCAACTTGAGCTATGCTAATTGCATAGCTAAAATTAAAATAGCTGATTTCAACTTTTGGCACTGTCTACGCAGCAGTTATTTCGAAATAGAACACTCTTCCCCCAACTTCCCTTACACCTCATGAAATGAGGTTTACAGATGTTGGAGTGAGAAGCCCATTATTTCGAATTTATTTTGAAATAATGGGCTTGCTGTGTAGATGCACACTGTTATTTTGGAATAAGGGTATGTCTACACTACAAAGTTAATTCGAACTAAAAGACGTTAGTTCGAATTAACTTTGATAGGCGCTACACTAGCGCTCTGCTAGTTCAAACTTAATTTGAACTAGCGGAGCGCTTAATTTGAACTAGGTAAACCTCATTGTACGAGGACTAAGCCTAGTTCGAATTAACTAGTTTGAATTAAGGGCTGTGTAGCCACTTAATTCGAACTAGTGGGAGGCTAGCCCTCCCCAGCTTGCCCTGGTGGCCACTCTGGGCACCACCAGGGAAACTCTTCTGCCCCCCTCCCAGCCCCGGAGCCCTTAAAGGAACACGGGCTGGCTACGGTGTCCGTGCCAGGTGCAAGCCTGCCAGCACCCAGCCAGCAGACCCTGCACCTGGCACGGCTCAAGCCAGCCACCCGCTGTCACCCAGCCCTCCGCCTCTTCCCGGGACCAGGCTGGCAGCTCCCAGGAGCTTGCCCAGGACCGCAAGAGGCGGGCACCCGCCTGGTCTAGTGCGGACATCGTAGACCTCATCCACGACCTCCGCACTAGGCACAGGAAAGTGGCTGTCTAGGGCAGGATAGCTGCCAGCCTGGCCACCCAGGAGCAGGTTGGCATGAAAATCAAGGGGGTCCAGTGAGACCCCCGACCCTGAGCCCTGAGCTTATAATGGCTGTCCTGGGTCAGACCAAAGGTCCATCTAGCCCAGTAGCCTGTCTGCCGACAGCAGCCAACACTGGGTACCCTGGAGGGGATGGACCGAAGACAATGACCAAGCCATTTGTCTCGTGCCATCCATCTCCAGCCTTTCACAAACAGAGGCCAGGGACACCATTAAGTTCAAACTAGCGGAGCGCTAGTGTAGCGCCTATCAAAGTTAATTCGAACTAACGTCCGTTAGTTTGAATTAACTTTGTAGTGTAGACATAGCCTTACATACAAAGCAACTCCTCCTCCTTTTCTCCTCCGCCTGTTCTTCCTGAACAGTTTATACCCTTTCATGACAGTGCTCCAGTCATGTGAGTCATCCCACTAAGTCTCTGTTATTCCAATAAAATCAGAGTTCTTCAACTGGTCTAGGGCTTCTAATTCTTCCTGTTTGTTTCCCAGGCTTCTCACATTTGTGTACAAACAACTTAGATAACCAGTTGATCATTCCAACTTCTCCATCCGAATCAGGGGTCTTCCTTTGTTGCTCGTTCTTCCTTGTGATTCTTTCCAGTGTCTGGCTTCCTCACTTACCTCAGAGCTTTCGTTACCGTCCCCCAATGAACCTAGTTTAAAGCCCTCCTCACTAGGTTTGCAAGCCTGCCTGCAAAGGTGCTCTTTCCTCTCTTGGTTAGGTGGATCCCATCTCTTCCTAACAATCCTTGTGCCCGGAACAGCGTCCCATGGTCGAAGAAACCAAAGCCTTCTCTCCAACACCACCTGCGCAACCCCGCATTTACTTTCTCAATTCGACGATCACTACCTGGACCTTTTCCTTCAACTGGAAGGATGGACAAGAATACCACTTGCGCTTCAAATTCCTGGATCCTTCTTCCCAGTGCTACATAATCTGCTGTGACCCGCTCCAGGTCATTCTTGGCTGTATCGTTAGTTCCTACATGGAGAAGCAGGAAGGGGTAGCAATCCGAAGGTTTAATCACTTTCAGAAGACTCTCAGTCACATCCTGAAGGTGAACTCCTGGTAAGCAGCACACTTCTCGAGATTACAGGTCTGGAGGGCACATAGGTGACTCAGTCCCTCTTAGGAGGGAGTTCCTGACCACCACCACCCATTGTCTTCTTTTGGGAGTGGTGGCTGTGGAACCTCCATCCCTAGGACTACGCATCCCATGGCTTCTGGTAGATGGTGTTCCCTTCTGATTTCTTCCCTGAGAGGTCCTTGCCAAAGCATTCTCCACCACAGTGCCTCTACAGGAACAGGGGATACCTGAGTTAGCCTTCTTCTCCTTCTAGAGGTTACATATTGCAAATTTTCTTCCTTATCCTGTACTGCCCTGACTAGCTCTTCAGCCTGTTGTGCCTGAAGGATTAAGCACTGCCTGCTATCGAGGAAGTCTTCATCCTCTCTGATAGAACATAGGGTCGATACTTGGCCCTCAAGTCCTATAATTTTTTCTTCCAAAATGGTGACCAGCTTGTACTTAGTGCAGATGAAATTCCTTCTATCTTCCAGGAGGAAGACAAACATGGCACATGCTGTGCAGGTAACAACAGCAGACCTATCACCATCCATACATGCCTTCCCGCTGAGAGATTCTTCAGTTGTTATTAACTGCCTCCTTGAAGGGCAGGAGTGTAGTGAAAAGATGTTAAAAATGGCAAGTGTCTCTCACCCCCTTCCCAACTCCCTCTCCAAACTCCCTGTTAACAGCCCCTGTTCGCAAGCTCCCTGGTCACTGACTCACTCCTTTATAAAGCCCTGGACCACCTGATAGCCCCTCCCCCTGATTAAGGCTCAACCAATGAGCAGAGGCTTCTAGATTTCAAATCCTAATTAGAAGCTCACAGCTTCCACCTGCCAGCTACAGCACTCACTTTGTGTGTGTGTGTGTGGGGGGGGGGGGGGGGGGAGGAAACAAAACCCCCACAAACCCAAACAGCCAAACACACGCTCAGCACACAGCAAGAAAACCCCAAAGACAAACACACACTACAGACAGCCACTTCGCTGAAGGGTCCTGGATTAGCTTCCTCCTTTATCTGGAGAACTCTCTCTCCTAACTCCCTGTTAACAGCCCCTGTTTGCAAGCCTGACCTTGCTTTAAGTTAGGATTAGAGGAAGCTGCCTACCAAATTTGATGGTCCTAGTTCTTACAATGTAGGAGGAGTTCTTGAACAAATAGACTCACAGATGGACTCACGGACAGACAGATGCACAAGCAATCTAAAATATATAGAGAGATAAATTGCAATCTTCTTTACTATGTGTAGAATTTCACAGACTTTGGACACATGCACATGAGTAGACCTATTGAGATTAATCAAGTGAGTAAGGGTTGTGAACTTGGGTGGCCTGGGAGTTCATTTATCTTGTTCCAGTACCTGTATATTTTACAACTCACCTTTTATTGCTGCGTAAAGTTCTAAAGGATGTAAAATGAGTGTCTTTTTAGGGAAGACTTAGTATCCTCATCTCATTTATATGAGTATCAGACTGATATGTTCAATTGATGACAGATGCATGTTTGCCTACAGTTACCAGAGTTTCTTATTTTGCAACGACTACTACATCTGATTAAAAATGCTAGCAGAGCTCCATCTTCTCCTTCTCAGCCTCTGTTTTTATTTAATCCATGCATTATATAGGATCCTCTTGGAGACAGATACGATTTGTGTAGGCTCTGGTACTGTTATGAGGTTGAAAGTTCAAGTGGAAATAAAATTAATGGTTGTCAGTTTCCAAGCAGTAAAGAGGATTTAATCACTTCTTCTGGTTTGGTTTATTTTAATGGAAGATGTGTGATTAAAAATCCTGTGCTTTGTTTTGAAGCAATCAGAAATATTTTGTTCAAAATTAAAGGAGGAAAAAAAGCGAAGCTTTCCAATGATCTTTTTTGGATCAGTTAAGCTGCTGTCATTCAGATTGTCTTCTACATTTTTTGTATTTTTTACAGAGTGTGATGAGGTGGCCACACTCCAACCCAGAGGGGCAGGGACCCCCCTCTGTGGCAAAATGGGCAGAGCCAGAGCTGCCTCAGCCCTCCCACTGGGAAAGGGTAACAGGAAGGAGAGGAATAAAAGGTGAATCCTCTGGCTCAATTGGGACCAGCCTCCACGGGAGATAAATGTGTCCTGCCCACTCTGATTGACAGACCTGGTAGTTGACCCCATTGACCCCTGTCTGCCGAAGAGACTGTGCCTACCACAGACTTGCTGGTACCACTGCAGGCCACCTACCTGCTGGGGGAGAGGGAAGGTGCCCCATGGCAGCTGGTGCAGTCAGAGGGAGAGTTGGAAGTAGCCCAGGGCAGCTGACTCCAGTCTGACTGTGGTACTGTCTGAACCATGGTCAGAGTGTTGCAGTGGGACTCCCCATTGACCCTTCAGCAATGATAGGGCCCTGGGTCAGAGCTTAGTGGAAAAGGGCAGTATGACCTTCCCTGCCACTCCACCACCGGGAAGGAAGCCTCCCTTCTTCAGGTCAAGAGACCTGTACACTTGCTCTACCCTGCATCAAGGGTTTAATGCCTGACCGACTCCAGAGTAGAGATGTTAAATTGAGGTTAATTGACTAGTCAAGTAGTTGATGGAATTTCCATCAACTACTCAACTAGTTGATAGGCACTTCCGCATTCCTCCTTTGAAATGTACAAGAGCCCTTAGGGGGAATGTAGAACTCCGCCTGCAGCCCAGGGCCAGGGGGAAGTCCTGCTGACTCTGGGCTGCATGCAAGTGCCTACTTTGAAATGTACAAGAGTCCCCAGTGGGGGCTCTTGTGCATTTCAAAGCCACAGAGCCCAGGGTCAGCTGGGGAGCGACCCCAGGTTCTAGGGAAATGCCTCTCAGAACCTGGGGTCTGCTGGGGAGTCCCCAGCTAACCCTGGGTTCCTTGGCAGCTGCCCCTTTGAAACGCCATCTTGGGGGTTCAAAGCGGCAGCACCACACAGTTGTGTGGTGCTGTAACTTTGAAGTACCCTTTCTTCCCCATCCTTTGCTGCCTCTGTCTGATAGAGGCAGTAAAGGGGGGTAATCAAATAGTCCACTGACTATCCAATTAGCATTTGCTTATCGGATAGTCAACTAGTCGACTAGCCTTTAATATCCCTACTCCAGAGTTTGTTCTACCCTTGCCTAAAGACCTCTGTGCCAGTGCCTCTGTCCATAGGACCCTGGAGTACATAGGCTGCTGTGCTTATGGCTCTGCAACTTACATGGCCCAGGATGTAAAGAGTACTGTGTTGGCTGTTTCCTGGCTAATGGGACCCTAGGCTACAGGCTACTTTGCCCATGGTCCAGGGCCAGAGCCAACAGACTCCAGAGGCCATTGACTGTTGGAGAAGGTTTAACCTGCTGTGCCAACTAGGACACTGACACTTTGCTATTTCCCCCAGCTATGAGGTGATGACCCCAAAAGCATAGTGAGGCAGTGTGGCCTCCCTCTGACTCAGAGTGCACGGCATGGCTACCATCCAACTACACTTGGTGGAGAACTTGGGCACAGCGACCCCACTCTGCAAGAAGGGGTTCTGAGTGATTTGTGTCCAATTTCCCCTGTTGCCCTCATGAACATGGACAAATTAATAAAGTTCCTAGGTGAGAGCCAGCAGCAGCAACGGATGGCCTAGCTGCAGCAGCTGTAACAACTGATCCTACAACCTGGGGTTCAACAACACTAGCTACTCTGTGAGCTAGGAACCCAAAATTGTGAGCAGAAGCAGCAGTGCCTTCAGCATTTGGGGACTCTACTGCTCCTTCTGGGTGGTGTCCTGCTTGCGGGAAATCTAAGTCCATCCAGTTCTTTTGTGCTATTACTGCTAACCAAGATGGAGTCCAAAGATGACCATGAGGTCTTCTTCATGACCTTTGAGTAGGAAGCAATAGTTGCAGGGTGCCCACCAGAACAATGGGCCACACTGCTGGTACTGTATCTGACAGGGACAGCTCAGACTGCCTACTTGGGATTCAATAATGATGAAACCCTGGAGCACATATGAGTCAAAGCAGCCATCTTGGATCCTTAGATGTTAGCCCAGAGACCTTCAGACAACAGTTCCAGCGTTGTTGATTGTAATGAAGAGGATGCGTAAATCGGTAAGATCTTCCTATGAAATGCACTGTTCCAGAGATATAGCTGTTAGAACTTTTTCAGTAGAGCACATACTCATCTTCAAGGAATGTGCGAGCAAGCAGAAAGCCTGATCCTTCTTGTGAGTATATAAGCTCATTGTGACATAGTTGCTAGGGAATGCTACTAGTTGTTTGTAAATTACTTAGAAAATTAGAAAAGTTAGAGTCACCAGGGCCTGATGAAATGCATTCTAGAATACTCAAGGAGCAGACAAAGGAAGTATCTGAGCCTTTAGCTATCACCTTTGAAAAATCATGGAAGTTGGGAAAGATTCCAGAAGACTGGGAAAGGGCAAATATAGTGCCCATCTATAAAAAGGGAAATAAGAATAACCCAGGAAACTACAGATCAGACACTTTAACTTCTGTGCCAAGGAAGATAATGGAGCAAATAATTAAGGAATTTATCTACAAATATCTGAAGATAAGAAGATGATAGGTAACAGCCAACATGGATTCGTAAAGAACCAATCATATCAAACTAATCTGTTAGTTTTCTTTGATAAGATAACAAGCCTTGTGGATAAGGGGGTATGTAGTAGATGTGGTATACCTAGACTTTAGTAAAGAATTTGATACAGTCTTGCATGACCTTATCAATAGACAAGGGAAATACAAACTAGGTGGGGCTACTATAAGGTGGGTGCACATCTGGCTGGATAACTGTTCTCAGAAAGTAGTTATCAATGGTTCAGACATGCTGGATGGGCATAACAAGTGGGATTCCACAAAGATCAGTTTTGGGACCAGTTCTGTTCAATATCTTCATCAATGATTTAGACGACAGCACAGAAAGTATGCTTATAAAGCTTGTAAATGATACCAAATTGGGAGGGGTTGCAAGTTCTTTGGAGAATAAGGTCATAATTCAAAATGATCTGGACAAATTGGAGAAATGGTCTCAGGCAAACAAGATGAAGTTTAATAAGGACAAACACAGAGTACGTCACTTGGGAAGGAACAATCCGTTTCCCACATACAGAATGGGAAGTGACTATCTAGTAAGGAGTACTGCAGAAAGGGATCTCGAGGTCTGCAAACTAAATATGAGTCAACAGTATGACACTTGCAAAAAAAGCAAACATGATTCTGGGTTGCATTAACAGGAGTGTGGTGAGCAAGACATGAGAATTCATTCTTCTGCTCTACTCTATGCTGATTAGGACTCAGCTGGAGTACTGTGTCCAGTTCTGGGCACCACACTTTAGGAATGATGTGGAGAAATTGGAGAAGATCCAGAGAAGAGCAACAAGAATGATTAAAGGTCTAGAGAACATGAAGCTTGAAAGAATTGGGTTTGTTTAGTTTAGAAAAGAGAAGACTTAGAGGGGACACGATAGCAGTTTTCAGGTATCTAAAAGGGTGTCACAAGGAGAAGGGAGAAAAATTGTTCTCCTTGGTATGCAGTCTAGACATACCCTAAGGCTGTGTCTAGATTGCATCCATTTTTCGTAAAAGGGATGCAAATTAGACGTATCGCAATTGCTAATGAAGCGGGGATTTAAATCTCCCCCGCTTCATTAGCATAAAAATGGCTGCTGCTTTTTTTCGGCACAGAGCTTTGCTGGAAAAAAGCGCCCGTCTAGACACAGATCTTTCGGAAAATAAAGCCTTTTCCGAAAGATCTCTTATCCCTTATTTTAAGAGGGATAACGGATCTTTCGGAAAAAGCTTTATTTTCCGAAAGATCCGTGTCTAGACTGGCGCTTTTTTCCAGCAAAGCTCCGTGCCGAAAAGAAGCGGCAGCCATTTTTATGCTAATGAAGCGGGGGAGATTTAAATCCCCGCTTCATTAGCAATTGCGATACGTCTAATTTGCATCCCTTTTACAAAGAATGAATGCAAGCTAGGCTTAGCCTAAGTGTATTTTGAGAGGCACAGAGAGGAAAAAAATGAGTGAGGGCTGGTTGAAGAAGTGGGGGGAGTTTTTTTCAACTTCTGTTAAAGTAGAAACCTCCATGCTAGGTTACTGCTGTTTTTTAGAGCTTATGGTTGGTCAGACCTCACTCATTATTGGTGAGTTGACCAGTAACATAACAGCAATGATGGGGATAAAAACAATCCTTAGATTGATCAAACCAAGCATGACTCTTTCCCAAATATTTAAATATTCTTACTAGATCCCATTCCATCCACACTACAATGCCTCCTACCAATTACTACTTCTCCTTTGAGACCAAAAGAATTGTAGGTGCTGCAGAATCCTATATGGGGGCTAGAGAAATAGAATAGCTAGTGTTGGTTTTAACCTTTGCTTCCTGTAAAGTTATTGAAAATGTATTCATGTTCTTAGATGGGTCTGTCCCTCTGTATTTCATTGACTTACTCTCTCAGAGCCTCTCCCAGCCCTTGCCTGGGCTGCCACAGCATCGTCTGATGGGATTAGTACTTTATATACTGCTGAGATAAGCTCCTTACATTGGCGTCTCTGATATTTTTCTAAAAGGGAAAAGGCTAAAGCACTGTTTGACTCAGTTTTTCTAGTGATGCTTTAACATCCACACTTGTAAAGATCTTGTTTTGAGGTTAATGATATAGGTGTGGTAGTTGCGCCAGTAACTGAATAGCAACCGTTTGAAATATGTCCTGGCCTTTTACACAGCTACAATTTTTGGGAGGCCCAAGAGATATTTTTCCCAGGACATGTTAATTGCTATTCATTTTCATTTCAAATTTAATAGCATTGGTTGGACCTCCCTGGTCCGGCACCCTTGGAACCTGAGTGGTCCTGAACAAGGGAGTTTGCTGGAACAGGGGAGGTAAGGCCTAAGGCTCTCCTGGGGCTCCTCTCTTGGCCACTGACCCAGCCAGTGCGCTGTTTCCAGCCTGCTGGCAGGACTCCCTGCCTCTAGCAGCCAGCTCTACTCCCAGCTGTGGGGATCCCTGCCCCCAGTCACCAGCCCTACTTTGGCTTCCTGCCCCCAGGCCACTGACCTTACAGACTATCTCCTGCCAAACTGGCTGAGCTCGCAGCCACTGGCAACATCTGTGGCTGGGACTCTCTGGTCCGGCAACATCAGTGGTCCTGCTGGAGGGTCAACTGGTAATAAAACTATTTGCCACTTAGGAATTTCTCACGTCTCACTATACTGTGGACTGGAGTAATTTAGTACTTCAACAAGTACAGAGCTCATTTTCTCTTGCTCCAAAGGCCCAGGAGTTAAAGGAAAATCTCCAGGGATTTCTAGTGCAGGGCCTTTCCCACTCAACTGAGTAGCTGTGACTCCTTCCAGTAGAGGGCAGTTGTACACAGTATCCAGTTCATTCTTGTATCTCATTGAAGTTAATGTGAAGTTAAGCATTTGCATACATTTTTTGCAGAATCTGCATCTTAGTTAATAGCGTTCCCTGAATCTAAACATCCAAATAGCTTTGTATTATAGACTCATCATCAGCATAGTGATTGACAAATACTGACTTTTTTAATGGGGACAATCAGATTTTTCTTATATCAAGTACTCCCATTCTCCCATATCATGAGATGCTTACAATACTGAAAATATCAATCCTGACTTTTTGGAATCCCACAGGAATTGCACGGTATTATCCATTAGTTGGAAGCATGTTTTAAAATCTTCTGCTTGTAAATATATAGTTAATTTGTGGCACAACTACGTTTTTACAGTTTGTATTGTCACTTCACAAAGAGAGTTGTAACTTTCTCCAAATAATCAGTATTACAATTAACTCATTGTTCTTGCTATGTTCCATGAGTCGGCTACATACAACTCATATGCACCTATCAATTGCTGTTTTTCTAGAGATACTTTAGTGGAAGATAAACATGCTTGGATAAGGCTGGAGTTCCTTCATTGAATTCTACGTAGTTTCTGTATTTATATCATTTTAACTGCAGAGCCTGGCCCACTGTAAAAGGGCTGGACCAAAGTTAAATATTTTTAAGGCTGCAAAGAGATTGTCCCCCCCTCAACTCTGTTGAATGCATCAAAAGACATGCAAACAACTCGATAATCAGCCTGTCTCCCAGACTCTCTTATATGCCATAGGTTTCTCTTATTTTCTGGAAACCCACTTGAAAGAGAAAAGTCAAAATCTATTGAGTTAAACAAGAATGTCTCTGTTCTCTCATTGTCTTTGTCAAACTCCTTTCTGCACCTCCATTAAGCTCCACGCCCCCACTGGCAAAGCTGCATTATCAGCCCAGTCTCTCTTCCCTGTGCCAGGTTCCTCCTAGCAGAGCTCAATGGGAATGCTAGGTGCTGGCGCCTTTCCCAGGCATCTTTCCCCTCAGACTTGCCCAGCCCGACTCCCACCCTGGAAGAAATCTAGGAGGGTAAGGGACCCTGTGCACCCCACTCTTACACATCACCCATGGCTCCTTGCAATCCTCCCTTCCTCCCACTGGTTCTGTCAGCCAGCCTCCCATCCCCATCTGTTCCAGGGACTCCCTGCAGCTGCCCCTGTCAGGGTCTATATGGGCCCTCATTCTTTCCTCCTGCTGTACCAGGATCCTGTCTTCCCACTTCCTTATACTGTATGTCCTTCTTCCCTCCACAGCAGGGGCTTGGTGTGCATCCCGCTCCTACATCAGGATCCTTCAGTTTCCCAGTCATGTTTCTCTCCATTTTCCATTTCTCACACAGTCCTTCATACCCCCTTATTCTGTCTTCTCCCACTCCAGGGGTCTCCATTTTCCTCTCATGGCAGGGATTTTCTGTGCACCCTTTTTGTTCCATGTCTCCCATTGTCTACCTCAGACCCCAAATTATCTGCTACTTTTCCCCTTTCTTCTCACCTTCCTTCCCTGTGCCACAGGCTCTATGTGCCCCCTTGCTTCTATATCACGGTCTCTCATTCTTGTCCCCAAGCCAGGGCTGTGTACGCATTCCTGTTCTCCCCTGCCTTGTGCCTGGCCTTTCTTATTTACCTAAGAGATAAATCAGTCAGGGTATGTCTACACTACCCTCCTAGTTCGAACTAGGAGGGTAATGTAGGCATACCGCACTTGCAAATGAAGCCCGGGATTTGAATTTCCCGGGCTTCATTTGCATAAGCGGGGAGCCGCCATTTTTAAAACCCCGCTGGTTCGAACCCCGTGCAGCGCGGCTACACGGGGCTCGAACTAGGTAGTTCGGACTAGGGTCCTATTCCGAACTACCGGTACACCTCGTCCCACGAGCTGCTCCCCGCTTATGCAAATGAAGCCCGGGAAATTCAAATCCCGGGCTTCATTTGCAAGTGCGGTATGCCTACATTACCCTCCTAGTTCGAACTAGCGGGGTAGTGTAGACATACCCTCAGAGTGTCAGGTGTAGACATCTTAAACTCCATTGGGAGGATGAGCAGAGAGCTCAGATGGGGTATTGTTATACCAGAAGACATTATGGTTAGCAGGTGCCATTGACATGTTTACTATGTAGACAATTGCAGAGGTGCTTGAAGCTGGGGCAGTGCTAAACAGGTGGTCTATTTTGTCCTAATTTGCCCCTCATTCCTCCCTTTTCATTTGGTGATTCCACCCGTCCCCTTAAGTTAATAGGGTTCTGGCCACTGATAGGGCATTCTCTGAAATATTGAAATTGATTGGATGCAGCGCTGAAAAATCAAGCCAGTGATTCCATCCTTACAGGAGTGAGGGTAAAATAAAGGCCTCATTGGTGGCCCAATATTTGTCCTTTCCTTGCTGGGTACAATTGAAGTTGCTTGTTGTCTGCGTTTAGCAGCAATAATCTGCCCTTGTTGAGATTCAACCAGCAGCTACACACAGAAGTAGGGTGAGGGCTGCATTTCAGGAGTCTGCTCTGGCTTTTCCTGTTGAGAGCCTGTCCAGGACAGCACTGTTCATTTGCACAGACTTGGTCAGTTTTGTTCAAGTCTGCAGTAGAGTCACCGGCAAAGGCTTTTAATACATTCCAGATTAAAAAAAAATTAAATCAGTCTGAATGATAGAGGTTGCCGCTTACATCGCTTTGTTCTAAGAGCAGGCTGACAAATAGCTGAGAAAACCCTTTTCTGTTTGAACAGTTGTATATTTAGTCCTTACCCAGGCAAAAATCCCATGGCAGTAAATGAGTAAGGGAAGAGTAAAGTGGACTTCAGGATTTGATCTTAAGTGATGTGCTGGCAAAGAATGCTAACGGGCACGACTGTCTACTGGACGGCTTGGTTGCTTAAAGTCTGTCCTCTGTTCCCGCTAAAACCCCATTCTGCTCTGCGTGCTTGCCTGGCATCTTTCACACCGCAGCACTGAAAGTGACACACTCTGTGTGAGAAGGCACCTTTCCTTTTGAACAAGACTGCCATTGGGGATAGGTTCCAGATACTCTCTCTTCTTGGAGGTCAAAAGCTTTCTTTCCTCAGCATAGTGCGCCTAAACTTCCCAAACCACCTATGACTCAAGTGGTCCAAGTAAAACAGGGTATGTCTACACTAGCCCCCTAGTTCGAACTAGGGTGGCTAATGTTGGCATTCAAAGTTGCAAATGAAGCCTGGGATTTAAATATCCCGGGCTTCATTTGCATCTTCCCGGGCGCCACCATTTTTAAATCCCCCTTAGTCTGAACTCCGTGCCCGCGGCTACACGCGGCACAAGGAGTAACAGCTACAAGATCCACAAGAAGTAACGGTAGTTCAAATTAGAGATCCTAATTTGAACTACCTACTCCATGCCGTGTGTAGCCGCGGGCACGGAGTTCAGACTAAGGGGGATTTAAAAATGGCGGCGCCTGGGAAGATTCAAATGAAGCACGGGATATTTAAATCCCAGGCTTCATTTGCAACTTTGAATGCCAACATTAGCCACCCTAGTTCGAACTGGGGGGCTAGTGTAGACATATCACAAAGATTACGAATTGCTCATCTGAGGAAGTGGGTTTTCTCACCAAAGCTCGTGAGCCTATATATTTGTTTTTAAAGATGACTAAGAATAGCTAAAGACCAGATAAAAACATGGAGTGGTCAGTTGCCGTAAGGCAGAGACGGGCAACCATAACAGTGGCTCAGCCACATGAGTGGCCCTTCTTTACCTCAGTGGGCTGCAGATTTAACCTTTGGACTATTTCTATGTCCTCCAGGTCGCACTGTTTCACATCAGGACACAGAATGTTGCAAACCACCATTATTTTTACAGCTGCAAATTTGCAAGTCAGAAAAGGAAGAAACCATTTTGGCTTCTTTTTTAAAATCTGTTTTTATGTGCCTTTCGTTGGCTTCTGTGAACCCAGATCTATTTACTTCCCAAATTTCCGGAAGGGTCAAGTTCATCTAATACTAAGCATGACCTGTACTGCTTTACATTCAGAAAAGGTGGTAGGAAGCCTGATCCTGGATCATGAATTTAGATCTTAGGTGATGCTGGATTGGTATATTTGGCATTGAACCATACCTTGGTCTTTTGAACTTTTGCCTTGTTTGTTTCCACCACACATTTATGTACATGCAAAATTTGCATCTGCAAGTTTTGTACCTCAGCTTCTGATAGGGCTACCATAGCCATAGGAATTGGATGAATTATATTTTCCCACAATCTCATTGGTCTTCCCATCAAGTCCTTGCAAGAGGCTAAGGCTTTGAATCTGCATTCTGTAACTCAGATGTTTGTTAGTACCAGTGGGAATATTTATCTTAATTGCTGTGGGATGCTTTTACTCTGTTTCTTCATTTGGATCTCATGGTTCTAGTTCATGGATGTCACACAGCTTGTCCTGCTGCCACTGCATGGTAGGGCATATGGAACTCCTGCTTGATGTTTAGCAAGGTGCACTCTTTGTTCACTGTTGACTTGGGTTGGGTATTGGGAGCAACATACAGCTGCCACTGTTGTCTCAGGGTATGTCTACACTGCAGAGTTTTTCCGAAAAAAATGGCTGTTTTTCCAGAAAAACTACACTTATGTCCACATTACTATTGCGTTCTTTTGACAGAAAGTTGAAAGAACAGTGTGGGTTTTCTGACATTGGTAAACCTGTATCTACGAGGAAGAAGCCTTTTTCTGAAAGAGCTTTTTCAGAAAAAGGTGTGTGTGGACGGGGAAGAGGGGTTTTTTTTTTTCAAAAGAAAAGAGGCCTCAAGGAAGAAGAACAGGTGCCCTGGTGGCCACTCTATCCACAGCAATCAGAACTTAAATGCGAGATAGCGTCCAATGAATGTGGATGCTATCTTTCGAGAAAGCAGATCTCTTTTTTGTTGAGCTTTTGCTGTATAGACACTCTCTTTCTAAAGAAGTTTTTCAGGGAGATCTCTTCCAGAAAGGTTTTTCCGAAAGAAGCCTGCAGTCTAGACATAGCTTAAGTCTGTAAGCTTAGGGACCCCTCCTCTCTTAACCGTAGAAGAGAGTGTGCACCAGTTGTTTTGTTGTAGGTAAGGTGTTTAGAATGGGGAAGACCTCCTTCCAATGTGAAAAAGACTACACAGCAACCAGCACATATCTGTTACCCCTGGCTGTAAAGGGCAACTCCCCAATATCAATTTGAATTTATTTTGGGTGGCTTAGGAGACAAGCTATGTTTTTTATTAGCTGGATTATATCCGGCACAAACCAGGAAAACATCAAGAGGCCCCTTCAGGGCCAGCCTGTCTTTGTCCTCTGCCTGTTTTGGGGAGACCAACTACAGTGGACTCATGCACATGTAATAAAAGATCTTTCTCCTTAACTCATGGTGTAATAGATATAAAACCATTTTCTGACATTACACATAGGAACCCTTGCTCTGCTGCTAAGTCTTGACCTGCTACATTTACTCCTCAGCTACAGGCTTGCTTCCAAAGCGGGCCTCACTCCAAACCCTGTTTCTGAATACTTTGCAGCCACCCTGCCTTAGCTTGGGATTGCTGCTGAGCTTGAGTGAGAACTGCTCCCGGGATGACTGCCAAAGCAGTTTCTCCTGGCCAGGCTGATCCAGGACGTGCTGCATCTTTGACTGTTGGGTCAACTGCCTGATTTTCTTTTACAAGGGACCTTTCGTGTTGTGTACCCAAATGTTAACAATGTTAACTGCCTGGCAATAGCATCCCGCACTTGCCGCCTAACACAGAATTTGATCTCTCTGCTAGTACTGTCTAATACGTGTCCTGAGCCCAATAGGGCCGTGTCCAGACTCAGGGGTTTTTTCGGGAAAAGTAGCCTTTTCCCGAAAAAACTTCCCCTGCGTCCAGACTCAAGCCGCGTTCTTTCGAAATAATTTTGAAAGAACGCGGCTTTTCTTTTGATGGCGGTAAACCTCATTTCACGAGGAAGAACGCCTTCTTTCGAAAGTTCCTCTTTCGAAAGAAGGCGTTCTTCAATGTAAAGAGGCCGTCTTCGAAAGAGAGCATCCAGACTCGCTGGGTGCTCTCTTTCGAAAAAGCGGATTTCTCTTTCGAAAGATCCGCCTGCAGTCTAGACGCGATCTTTCGAAAGAGCCTCTTTCGAAAGAAGCCTGCAGTCTAGACATAGCCTAGGCTAGCACTAACACAGCACCCCTGGGTACCCACTCCGAGTTAAAAAACAAGGTAGCCTTAGAGTGCGATACCTTTTTTCCCATTAGCACTCTGAGAACTGCTGCCCATTTCACATACGGAACTGACTTACTCCCACAGTTACATTGCAAGATGGTTATGATCCTTTTGTCCCTCAGCCTCACCTTCTTTTCTTTGTGCTCATGCATAATGGTTGCTGCCATCTGCATCCCAAACTAGTGCTTCTTTGCTAATCCTGTTGGCACACAATTTGTTTGAAACCTGGATTGTGGGTTTCAGAGGAGCCAACTTCACATTCTTGTGGTAGTTTTTCTATCGAAATCTCTGCAATCCATTCCTTTGGCTCTTTAAGCTGAACAGCCGCCACCTTTTCTCCTGGCAAAGCCTATTTCGGAACCCTTTCATTGCTCACTTGGCCAGCCAATACTCTTCTCTCTAACACAGAGGTGGGCAATAATTTTTAATGGGAAGATTTTGGAAAGTGGTTGAGGGCCACACTCTTCCATGATATGAATGGAGGAGATGCGGGGTCTGGGATGGAGGTTGAGTGCAGAATGGAGCTTGGGATAAAGGATTGGGGGCAGGAGGGAGACGGGAGTCTCGAAGGGAGTTTGGGTGAAGGAGGCAGTTGTGACCTAGGGCAGTGGACTGGAGTGCAGGGGTTTGAGATGTGATCTAGGGTAGGAGGGGATTGTGATCTGGGGCAGGAGATTGGGGTGCCAGATCTGGCAGAGGGCATGGATATAAGAAGGGGACAGAGGGTTTGGTATGTTGAGTGTGTGGGGGGAGGGGAGAGGGTTGGGGCAGGAAAGGGCTGGGGTGCCAGAGGCAGGCTGTGGCCAAGAGACTTACCTTCCAGCTGCCAAACTAGCCTGCCTGTCTGCAGAGTTTAAAACGTTTCCCAGCCAGCCAGCCTGCTTGCTTGCCTAGACATGTGCTTCATTGAATAACTGAGCTGAGGAGGGGGGGGGGGTCTTCTTGGCTGCCTGTTATTCCAACAAGCAGCTCCCATTGGCTGGTTTCTGGCCAGAAACTGGCCAGTGGGATTATGCTGACAGTGGGGTGGCTCCTGAAACTTCCCCCTCCCCTCCAGTGTTAAAACAAAAATGAAGCCCTGCAGCCACATTTCTGCATGGTGCATGGGGCTATGGGGCAAGCAGGGGAGCCTGCCTCGGGCTCCCTGTTGCCTCCATGGGCCAGATCCAGTGTCTTGATGGGCTGGATCTGACCTGCGGGCTGTATTTTTCCCAGGTGTGCTATAGCAGTACCTTAAGCAACTGGAAGGGGTGAGAGGGCAGCAGAGTTGACGGCCATGCAGGTGGGGGCGCCGATCACGTGTTCCGCCCGGGGTGCCAGCTGCCACAGCCCGCCTCAAGCCGCTCCTGCCCATTCTCACAGCTATCTCGCTGTCTCCATATACAGGGGAGAGGACTCCCTGCAAACCTCTGTTACTCCTCAAAAAGATTGTCATGAGCATTTCTCCATGGGGATGCGTAGTCTGGAAATTGACACTGCCCTTTGTGGCTGATCTTCCTTTCGGTACCTATGGAAATTCCTATGTACTGGGTGAATCTATCTGACCAAGTAGAATCCATGAGACGCTGCTTTGCGTGGGCATGTAAAATAGCTGGACCGTCCCTGTGCCAGGGCAGTACAGGCTCTGCATATTGTACACCTCACTCCCATGCATGTAACGGTCATCCTGTTCCGCTAGTCTGGAGCTAGTGTCCAGGACTGGAAAACACTTCTTAAAGGGATTTTTGAGCTCATTTCTGGCTAAGCTGCCACAGGCACCGTAGCTTTTGCCCTATTGTTTACACCTCTCTAGTCTATGGTCAATCTCCACCCATCTCCCGGCTTCTGCACTGGCCAGGCTGCAGAATTATATGTCCAGGACATTGGCTTTATCACATCTTGTTCTAACAACGCCCCCACTACATCCTGAATTACACCGATGGGTTCCTGACGTCTGGGATGCTGCCCCTGGAGCAGTGGTTCTCCCTTCCAGGAGAATCCTGGGTGCCCATCTGACCACATTTCTCCCTTCTGACAAGCACCCTAACATAGTCGTACTGCCCTACTAGATATTAACCTGTCCTTTTTTCATACTAGTAACAGTAGTTTTACCATGGGGCATCCCCAGCCATCCCGTGAAACTGGTGGTAAGGATGATTGTGGTCCAAGCATCCGGCAGCCCTATTGGAAGTTCAGCCGGTGAGCCTTCTCACCAGGTGGGCCCAGCTTTCGATCTCTTTACTTCTTCCTCTGATTCCTCCTTCCTTTCTTGAGCTGCCATGTTCTTTTAATGTTTTTGCTTTCCTTGTCCTCTCCCCCAGAACTGTTTGTCCCTGGGGCTGGATTCCACTCAAAACAGCTTGGCTTCCATCTTCAAACCTACTGTTTGGTTCAGCCAGGCTCAGCTCTGCTAAGAAACTTGTCAAATGACTGGGATCAGGATCAAACTGCAAAAAGATTCCTTACATTCCTGAGGGCGCACAGCTAGCAACACTTCAATGTGTGATTTCTTTCCTTTTGTTAGTGTATTGCACACATCTTGCTCTGGAGGGTTCCACCACTGAAGGAGACAATCTTCCAGTTTGCTTGGACTCTCCTCTGAGAGGTGCTTCATGTTAAACACCTGCACTCGAGCTGATCTACAACGAGACAGCACTTTTACCAGCCGTGCCACTAAAGTTGTGCCACTAGTAACTCATAACTTGTGACCATAAATGTTCTGAAGAGTTCTGCAATATCTTATTCCCATTTCTGCATAATTACAGGGCTATTTAATGGTGTTTGAGGAACCCATCCCTGGGATGATTAGACTCAATCATTAATAAGAGAGCTCAACTCCTGGATGGAAAGATTCCATGTTTCAGTAATGATCGTTGCACCCTTGTCGCCTTGTCCTTCAACTTTCATGGGAGCCTGTGGCATGAGCCCCAGTCTTCTGGATATATTTCTTAACTCAGACTCTGGACAGCTTGTTTCAGAAGTCTCAAAAGCAATAGGAGCTGTAAGAATAAATTGCAGTTACCTCCAATAGTTACACTGTGACTTTGGGAAACCCTCCTGGGCCCTGCCTCCAAATATCATGCTGGCATCTGACAAATACACCCACGGAAGTGTATCAATGGGTCCATTATAGATTCCAGTGATTTAGCTCCTTTGATGAGATGGGCAGTTGTTGCTCATAAATACCACGCTGCATAAACATGTTTGTTATTCTAGGGTTGCTCTTAAGTATGGATTGCTGGCAGCACAGTTTATTCTTTGTATTTGTGTGGATTTTTTTTAAATCACATTAGCTGGCAAGGCAGACGTTATTCTGAATTTATCATCCTTAACGGCGTCCCTTTTACATTTTAATTTAGGAATGCAGATCATAACTTTGGGGATAATTTGAGTCCCAAGCTTCTTGGCTGGTTTTCACAGATAAAAACCTAATGATGCATTAACCCAGTCAGCTTCCATATAAAAGAACTATCCTTATATATCCTTGAAACATATGGTTAGCAACAAGATCAAACATGTTGATAAGGAAAAGGACAATATTATGGAGCCAATGTAGTCTCCCGATAGTTATGGTTAAAACTGGATTTTGGTGTCCTATATTGTCATTAAAATTAAAGGCAATTAGAGTTAAAGTGAATTTATGCATAGGACTAGGAGTCAAATAACGTGTTCTTTGTGATCTGGGTTACATTTCTGGTTCTACCATGGCAAATTACTTTTGGGATCAGAATCTACAATCTTTACTCATTCTTCATAGCAATTCCATGATGAAGGGGGCTGAAGTGGATATATTTATATGGACAGTCCTATACCGTGATTATACATTTATGCGACAAAGCACCCAGAGCATTGGCTTAGCGCCTAGAATTGTATTTTAGAAATCTGAAGAGACAAGTAATGCATGAAAATAAAGCCAATAACATTTTTTTCATGTTTTGGTTTTTAGACCAATTCTTAAATAACAGATCATTTCTAAGCCAATCACTGAATGTTCACAGCTTTAGAATTTACTGAACTTTTTTTTTTTTCAAATGTGGCTTGTTTTGCAGCTCTCATGGAGACTTGACTATGAAGCCAAGTCTGCAAACTGAATATGCTGTAACTTTCTGCATGTGAGATTGCATGGGAAATTGCATTTTGTATTCTATTATATATTAGAGTGGTAAATTTAAGGCCTCTAACTGTAAAAAGGCAGAATTAAAATTTAACTTTCAACCTTGAAGTTATATTTCCTGGGCTTTTTGCATGCTAGATTTTTCAGCTTTTATGTTACAATAACACTATTTTTGTCTGACTATATATTAAGGCTATAAGATGGGGCATACTTATTGTACCCCCCAGGGAGATTTTTTTTTTTAAATCAGCTTCCTGGGAAGTCATTAATATGAGCAAGTCCAAACATCTCACTTTTAGGCAAGAACTTTCATGGTTCAATTTCTTGAAGTAATTTGAAAATAGATGTATGTGTAGGGGGAGGGCTGAGATTTTCTAAAGCCTTCTAATTTAATGGGAATTGGCCACCAGATCCTTTAAGCAGATTTGGAAAGCTCAGGCTGTATCCTTTACTGAACTTCAGAAATGTAGAGGGGAATTACCAGAGCTTTTACATTGCTCTTAAAGTGAGTTCTCATGAGATCATTGGCTAGACTCCAGTCCCCATTCTCCAGGTGAAAAACTGGTTTAACTAACCAATTGTGGGCCTCCCTTCCAGAAGAGAAGAGTAGAGGGGGACAGAACTAGCTCTGTGACACCATTCCAGCCCCACTAGGGTAGCAAAAGTATCAGAGAGATGGCTGGGAGAAGGGAGTATGGGTGGAACACTGTTGTGCTGGTGATTCCCAGCTGGTGAAATTATCCTTTGAGGGCCATTATCAGCCAGCACATCTCTGGCCATGTCTACACTTGTGAAAGCATGTGGAGTACAGGCACTGCAATTGTAGCTACATGCTGTTGTGAAAGGTTCCAGCAGTAGGGAGGCAACAGGACACTGCCCTGCTACAAATAGCTGTTCAGCCATAAAGAGGCACTGCTTGGGCATGCAGCGGGTCTGTGTAGGGTATATACCTTGGGGGTTCAAGTGCGTACGGCTCTCTCATCTAAGCCATGACTCACCGTTATGATGCTATTTAGACCCTTGCAAGCGGGGTATTCAATATCATCGAATCCCAGAATCATAGAACCATAGGGCTAGAAGAGACCTCAGGCGGTCATCAAGTCCAACCCTCTGCTCAAAGCAGGACCAACCCCAACTAAATCATCCCAGCCAGGGCTTGGTCAAGCTGGGATTTAAACACCATATAGTGCCTGTACTCAGTGCTCCACTGCAAGTGTTGACGTGCCTTAAGACCAGTGCTGAAGCCACTTTAAGTTACACTAGTTCCATTAGGCTACGTCTACACTGCGGAGCTATTTTGGAATACCAGAAGTATCTTGAAATAGCTATTCTGTGTCTATTGAAGCAGTCAGTTATTTTGAAATAGATTTTGAAATAATGGGCAGCTTATTCTGACATCCCGGTAACCCTCGTTCCACGAAGGTTAAGGGGAATTTCAGATAGTGAGTTATTTCAAAATTAAATTACAAAATAAGCTATTTTGAGCTATGGGTGCTGTGTAAACACACCCTCAGACTCCACATCAGGGAGTAAGTGCATTGAAAACTCCTTTAAAATTGTAGTGCTCTCACTGTAAATTTCAGGGTGTTTCGTGGTCCAGCTTGTGGAATAGGGGGCTCTGTAGAGAATCATGTGATGTGGGCCAGCAGTAGCCAGATTGCAGAAAACCCCAATGGTGGTTTGGGTTGTACCTATCTGTTTTTAGAGAGCAGCATGCATTGATGCTGTCTGTTTTGGAGTTCTTATATGTTATCTTTCTGAATTCTATAAAATATAGGAGTGTTACATTGCAACTTTCTGGCAAGGAAATTTGTGTATGTATCTTGCTTCTTGGTGTATCTGCTATGAACATCACAGGGGGAACAGAAAACAAGTACAATCACTTTTGTCCAGGCACTTTAGGTCTCGCACCTGAGTTGTGAGGCTTACACATTTTAACCTGGGAGGGAAGGAGGGAGGGAGGGAGGGAAGGACTGTTGTTCTCTGATGCTTGTTTTGTACCTGGATGAACTGTATGCATCTGCCGTTAGTATTTGATATCTTGCTGCTCTATGTGCCCACTTCTGCTGATGTGACTTGGAAATCCTCCTCACATTTAATTGATTCCTTCCATTTTACTCTCCAGACCATCTATTACTTTTTCAGAACTCATGACTTCTCTTAGATCTATTCCTTCTCTCTTGGTTCGGATGTATCCTCCCAGGGAAAATTGATTTCTGATATTTCAAAACAGGTTTTTTACTTCTTCATCAGATCTTAGTGGCTTGGTGACTCAGAACTTTTTTTGAAACAACTAGGGGGCAGAGCTCCTTGCTCTCTATGCTCACCAGTCTCCCTGTCTCTCGGGGGAGAGAGGTAGGCAACCCTAGCTCTCCCCCCAGCCACTGGGGAGGGCTGGGCCAAAGCAGCCCTGGCTTCCTCCTTCCCCCTGGCCACCGGGCAAAAGCCAGGACAGCTCCAGCTCTCCCCCTATCCCGGCTGTTGGGCAGGGGTCAGGCTGGGTCAGCTTCGACTACTTGATTAGTAGTTAAGGGGGAGCTGGGGCGCTCGCTATCCTTGCTGTGCCTCAGCCTTTTAAATGTAGTAAGAGCCTCCCACAGTGCTTCAGCCTTTGACATGTAGCAAGAGCCCTGCAGGGCTCTTGCTACAGTTCAGAGGCAGAAGCGCAGCAGTTGGAACTTGGGATTACTTCAGTGCCTGCTCACACCATTTCCCCACTGTATTTCTGCTTCCCCTGCCCCTAGTGGAGACAGTATTGGGGGAGAGACTGGCTTTTAAGCCATTTTCCCCTCCCCCCACTGGCTCCTGCTCCCCTCCTTGCTGCCTCTCTCTGATAGAGGCAGAAAGGTTGGGGGGAAGCGACTAGTCAAGTCACTACTTGACTATCCAATAAGCTTTGGTGGTGATGGGGGACTTCAACTATCCAGGCATCTGTTGGGAAACTAACACAGCAGGGCACAGACTATCCAAAAAGTTCTTAGACTGCATTGGAGACAACTTTTTATTTCAGAAGGTTGAAAAAGCTACTAGGGGGAAGCTGTTCTAGATTTGATCTTAACAAATAGAGAGGAACTGGATGAGAATTTGAAAGTGGAAGGCAGCTTGGGTGAAAGTGATCATGAAATCATAGAGTTCATGATTCTAAGGAATGGTAGAATGGAGAACAGCAAAATAGAGACACTGGATTTCAGGAAAGCAGATTTTGGTAAAGCTCAGAGAGCTGGTAGGTAAAGTCCTATGGGAAGCAAGATGAAAGGGAAAAACAACTGAAGAGAGTTGGCAGTTTTTCAAAGGAACATTATTAAGGGCCTAAAAGCAAGCTATTCTGCTGCGCAGGAAAGATACAAAGTATAGGAAAAGACTGCCTTGGCTTAACCAGGAGATCTTGCATGATCTAAAATCAAAAAGGAGTCATATTAAAAGTGGAAACTAGGTCAGATTACAAAGGATTAATATAAGTAAACAATACAGGTATGCAGGGGCAAGATTTGAAAGGCAAAGGCATAAAATGAGTTCAAACTAGCTATAGACATAAAGGGTAACAAGAAGACTTTCTATGACTATATTAGAACAAAAGGAAGACTAAGGACAGGGTAGGCCTATTGCTCAGTGAGGAGGGAGAAACAGTAACTGGACATTTGGAAATGGCAGAGGTGTTTAATGACTTCTTTGCTTTGGTCTTTACCAAGAAGTTTGATGATGAAGGAATGCCTGACATAGTGAATACTAGTGGTAACGTGGTAGGTTTAGAAGATAAAATAAAAAAGAACAAGTTAAAAATCACTAAGAAAAGTTAGATGTCTGCAAGTCACCAGGGCCTGATGAAATGAATCCTAGAATAATCAAGGAGCTGATAGAGGAGGTATCTGAGCCTCTGTCTATCATCTTTGAAAAATCATGTAAGACGGGATAGATTCCAGAAGACTGGAAAAGGGCAAATATAGTGCCCATCTATAAAAAGAGAAATAAGAACAACCCAGGAAACTACAGACCAGTCAGGCTATGTATACTCTGCAATTCTTTTTCCAAAAAGGTAAGCAAATTGCGGTTCGCAATTTTTCCAATTCTTTTTTTGGAAGAGGCTTTTCCAACATTTGGCCTGTCTAAACATGGCTAAATGTAGGAAAAACCTCCTATTTGGAAGAGCCATTATTCCTCATAAAGAACACACCCACTTTCCCTGGATGCTGCAGAGTTTTTCCGTGGTATTCCGAGGTTTTTTACCTCTGGTATTCGGAAAAAACACTGCTGTGTAGGAATAGCCTCGGTTTAACTTCTGTGCCAGGAAAGATAAAGGAGCAAGTATTTAAGGAATTCATCTGCAAATACCTGGAAGATAATAGAGGGATAGTAACAGCAGGCATGGATTTGTAAAGAACAAATTATGTCAAACCAATATGATAGCTTTCTTTGATAGGATAATGAGTCTTGTGGATAAGGCAGAAGTGGTGGACGTGGTATACCTAGACTTTAGTAAGGTATTTGATACAATCTCGCATGACCTTCTTATCGATAAACTAGGGCAATATAACTTGGATGGAGCTACTATAGGGTGAGTGTATAACTGGCTGCATAACTGTTTTCAGAGAGTAGTTATTAACGGTTCACGATCCTGCTGGAATGGCACAACAATTGGGGTTCCACTGGGGTCTGTTTTGGGACCGGTTCTGTTCAATATCTTCATAGAGAGTACGGTTATCAAGTTTGCAGATGATACCAAGCTGGGAGGGGATGCAACTGCTTTGAAGGATAGGGTCATAATTCAAAATGATCTGGACAACTGGTCTGAAATGGTCTGAGGTAAATAGGATGAAGTTTAATAAGGACAAATGCAAAATGCTCCACTTAGGAAGGAACAATCCATTTCACACATACAGAATGGGAAGCGACTGTCTAGGAAGGATACTGCAGAAACGGATCTAGCGGTCATAGTGGGCCACAAGCTGAATATGAGTCAACAGTGTGACACTTTTGCAAAAAAAGCAAACATGATTCTGGGATGCATTAACAGGCATGTTGTGAGCAAGACATGAGAGTCATTCTTCTGCTCTATTGTGCGCTGATCAGGCCTCAGCTGGAGTATTATGTCCAGTTCTGGGCACCACATTTCAAGAAAGATGTGGAGAAATTGGAGAAGGTCCAGAGAAGAGCAACAAGAATGATAAAAGTCTAGAGAATATGAGCTCATGAGCCTATTTCGAAATAACTTTCCTAGCATCTACACAGCCAAACCGCTATTTCAAAATTAATTTGAAATAGCGGAGCGCTTATTTCAAATTTGGTAAACCTCATTCTACGAGGAATAATGCCAAATTTGAAATAGCTATTTTGAAATAAGTGCTGTGAAGACACTTATTTCGAAATAGGGGGCCTCCAGCCTTCCCAGGGTGCCCACTCCACCCTCAACCAAGAACACTTCTCTCCCTCCCACCCTTCCCGGAGCCCTTAAAGGGGTAGACTCTGGCCCAGTGCCTGTGCCAGCCCCAAGCCTGCCAGTCCAGAGCCAGCCCTGACCCCGTTGCCCCAAAACATGAGCCAGCAAGCCATTGGCAGCCAGCCCTCCACCCCTCCCCAGGAGCAGTCTGCCAGCTCCCAGGAGCCTGACAGGTCCTGGAGAAGGCGGGCGCCTTCCTGGTCCAGGGTGGAGATCATGGACCTTATTCAGGTTTGGGAGGGATCCCCTCAACGCCCATGATCTCCGCACTAGACGGAGGAATGCGGCCGTCTATGTCAGGATAGCTTCCAGCCTGTCCACCAAAGGCCACATGCGAACCCAGGGGCAGATTTGCATGACAATCAAGTTGGTCTGGTGAGACCCCCAACCCTGAGCCCTGAGCTTCCCCTCCCTCTTCTTTCCCTTGCTTCCCCCTTCCAACTCCCTCCTCCCAGGTTTCCCCCTTCCCTCTCCCACCCTCTCTTCTACCCTGTCCCGCCTCCTTTCCCCAGTCTCACCAGAGTTTCATTCCCCCCCCCCCAGTTTTGTTAAATAAAGAGAGTTTGTGTTCATGAAAATACGTATATTTTATTTGACATCGGGTAGGGGGGTTAGGGAGGGGTAAGTGGAAGGACGTGAGGGAGGAATTAGGCACAAGTCCCCAGTGGGGCAGACCAGGGAGGCTCTTAGTTCTCCTCAGGATGGAAGCTCTCCTGCAGGAACTCCTGGATACTGAAACCCCCTCCCCGATGGATCTCCCGGATGGCAGCCTGCAGAAAGTGCAGTGAGGCTCGCAGCAACGCATCCACGAGAAGCACCAGAGTGCCCAGGGGTGGCTCTTGCTCCATGTTGAAGAGTGCTGTGGTGTCCTGAGTGAGGGCAACCAGAACATGCAGAGACAAAATGCTTTGCTGTCCCTCATAGAGGTAGGCAAGCAAACAGGGAAACCTGAGAACTGGCTGTCCAGGAGGGCGTCCGTTTAAGCACAGACCTCAGATAGCCTCAGGCAGCAGCCTCACAAAGTAACTCCTGACCTGATGCCTTGCCAGACCTGGTTCTGGCCAGCCTTAAATGCGATTCAGAGTCCACTCAGTGTGGACACGCTATTTCGAAATAGCAATAAGCTATTTCTAAATGCATTTTGTGTGTAGATGCATTATTTCAAAATAAGCTATTTTGAAATAACTATTTCGAAATAAGATATTTCAAAATAATGCTGTAGTGTAGACATACCCTTACTTTAATACATGATTTAATTAGCAGTGAAATGGTTAACAAGGCTAATATTTCTGAGAGAGGTTTTCAGTGACTTAAGGGATATGAGGCCACAAACTTCCATAGAAACCTACTGGCTGTTTGGCCCTCTAACTAGCATTTGTGCCTTTGCAAAGTTCCTAAATTGTCATAATTAGACTTTGAAGTCAATACCCTTCAAAACAGAGGCAGTTTATGCCCCCTCTTAGATCTAATGTTTTAGGCTGTCTGCAGAATCAATTTGACATTGCTTCATCATCTGCTATGCCACTTGGTTCATGTTTGGAAGGTCATCTCTACAAGTGGTTAATCTGTGCTTTTTAGGGTACATCTGCACTGCAATGTTATTTTGAAATAACTAGTGCAATTCCAAAATAACTTAGTCCGTGTCTACACAGCAGGCACTTATTTCAAAATAATGTTGAAATACTGTCAAGCTGGAGGACTTCTCACTCCAGCTCCTCACTGTAGGAGGAGTAAGGGAAGTCAGAGGAAGAGTGTTCTATTTCAAAATAAGTGCTGTGTAGACACTCCCTATTTCAAAATAAGCTATTTGGAAATAAGATACGCAATTGACGTAGTTCAATCTGCGTATCTTATTTTGAATTAAGCCCTGCAGTGTAGATACACCCTTAAACAAAAGTTTAAATCCTGAAGCATAAGGTGCAGTGAACAGAGAAAAGAGTCACCCTAACCAGTCACGGATACCTGGCCCATTTGATTCCTGAGGCCTTTCCCTAGGAGCTGGGACTGGAGAGAGTACGAAGAGTATTATCACAAACATTTGAGTTTTAGTAAAATTCACCATGAAATGGTGCTCTGGGGGCAACCTCCCCTAGAAGGAAGATTGTGCTGCTAAGGGATCTGGGAAATAAGAGTTACCTAGGAATAAAGAGCTCTGATTTCCTGGGGCTTTAGATAGTACTACAGTTTCTCTCTGGGATTATTTGTATTCTTCAGGGATTAGCTGCCAGAAGGCTAAAAGCATGTGCTGCAGTCTCTGAAATTCTTACTTTGCTGTTTTCTTTTAGCTATCAGAAGCAGTATGTTCAAATGGCTGACAGCATCACAACAGGAAATACTTGCCAAACAATCACTCCTCTTGCCTCTGCTGTCCAGTAACATCAGGTGATGGGGGAATTAAAAAATAACCAGTTGGCTAAAGCAGCAGATAAGACTGTGTAGCCATCTGCTATAAAGGAAATGGTGTTCAAGTGTTACTGTCAGCAATGAAAAGTTTTGTAACCAAATCACAAATCCGGTGGAGATGCAGCGAACGATGGAGAGCAGGAGGGCTGGCATGGAGTGGGAGAATGTGAATGCTTTGTAATAAATGTGGACTAGAATAATAGCAGACAGGATAAATGCAGTTTGCCGTGTGACATTGTATCTGGCTTGGGTTTACTACTGCATTAAAATACCTCAGCGAAAGGATATTAGTGGCTGGGAGATTCTGTATGGTTTGGGGGGGAATTAAAGGTAAGTCTAAATGATAACCCTTGAGGACTGAGAAATTAGGCAAAAGAACCCGGAAAAGTTAAAAATGGGCAGGGAATAAAAACCAGACGCAACCTGGAAAGTTTTCTAGAATCAGGAAAAATAATATGGCATTCAGATATCCCATAGAGAGGGAGATACTGGGAAAGAACTGGTGTTGTAGATGACTTGAAGTTCACAGTGGACCATAAATTAGATAGAAGTTTGCAAAGCAATAGGGTGGCAAAAGCACATGCTGTGAGATGAAGCATGGCAGTGAAAATTCTTCCCTCTATATTGCACTGATAGCAATAGGACTTCATTTAGAGCACTGCGTTCAGTTTTCTGAACTTTTTTCAATCTTTTTTCATGTGTGGCCCCTTAAGCACATTGAATAGAGATATGGACTCATTTAGGAAATCTTAGACATAGCGTACAGACCCCCACCCCTCAAGCGTTTGCAGGCATAGGCTGAAAACCACTGCTCTAGCAGAGATTGCAAGTTTCAAAGAAGGATGGGCCCCTGATGAAAGCACAGGTCAGGTGGTCTGTTCCTGCAGTTAACACTGGGGGAGACCCTAGGCTTAAACTCAACCAGGATAGCACTTACAATAGATAATGAATCTTGTCCATGCTAGACTTTTATAATGAGCTCATTAGCAGAAGTTTGCTATCCCACCTCTGAAAGCTGTCTGAGGCAAAGCCCTTTTCATTCTCAGAGGTGATCAGTTCAGCACAAATTTTAAGGCATAAGTCGTATCTTGCCAGCACCTCTCCAGAAGAGGCCACCAAAGCAGAAGGTAGTTATAATGCACAAAGGAGAGAGGTTTCACCGCTTGTGTGGTACAGAAATGAGATTTATGGGACCTTCTTCTGCAACAGATCCCATATTGGGGAGATCAGCAGTGGCTAAACTTTGAATAAGGCCAAATGCTGCAAACAGTGCTATTTTCTGTTAGGATTGGTCCTGCTTTGGGCAGGGGGCTGGACTTGATGACCTCCTGAGGTTTCTTTCAGCCCTGGGATTCTATGATTCTAAGAAATAAATGAAACACAATTAAAAGGTAGAAAGTGTTTGTATAAAAATGCTGAGTTGTTTGCTTCCTTGTTCCCCTACATCTTCATTTATTCCCAAAACAGCCTGCTTGAAATCAACAATTCAGATCCATGTACTTCAAATATTATTTTTCTTTAAGAATGTGATAGGGAGCTTCAGTCCCCTCTGGAGAGAAACTTACTGCTAGAGCTTATGGCCATCGTGGGTATTTTTTCTGGTATTTGAGTCTTAAGCATCAAAGCAATTCAAACCCACAGATAAATATAAACTAGAAGCACAAACTAACCTTGATGAGCTTAAATGATATTTTCAGGAGCATTCTTTGATAGAATTACACATCAGAAGCAAACCTTTCCACCAGCTGCCACAAGAACTGAGCTGTGATAGAGGCGGAAATGACTGCCAAAGGCCCTGCCAATAAAATATGCAAGGGGAACACGAAGAGATATTAAAATAAAGCACAAATAAGACACCCAATGGAGAGAAAAATCACAAACAGCATGCAAAGCACATCTCAATCTGACCTTTTGCAGATTGGCTACCATGTAGGCAAGTAGTTGTATGTAGCTGGTATCATAATATTGGCCTGGTTTGTCAGTTTGCAGAAAGTTCAGAAAACAAATCTATATGTCAGCTTCTGTCAAAAACATAGGAGCTGCCATGTGAGATCAAGCCATAGAGCCATCAAGTGCAACCCCCCGCCTTTAAGCACCAAGCAATTCCTGGTGCTTCAGAGGAAGTTTATTCCTTTACCCCCACCTCCTTGGTAACCCATGCCAAAGATGCAATGACATCAGTAAGGGACAAATATTCCTTCCTACCCCCTGTGGTGATCAGTATATACCATGAAACATGAGATTTGCCAGTGCCTTAGCTTTCATAGCTGCAGATAGTACTATTGACCAGAGCACTCTCTGATCCTTGAAATCTAGCTGTAATATTTCACTTATGCAGATTTGCTGCAGTGATTTCTATAGGCAGGTTGATTATATAGCACGGGTAACACTAACTTTGGTGCAGAAGATACATGTAAGGCTTTTGCACCTCCTGAACACCATTTGAGTCCATATGGGGGGGGGGAGGTTAAGTGGGACTTAAGAGGAACACCTTATGCTTGTCATCAATTTTATAGTGAATTTCACATTATGTGAAGAAATAACTACACGGCTACCTTTCTGAGTCCTTTCATTGTGACCTTTGTTTGTTTCATTGTAACCTTTGCATGAAAAGCTTCATCCATACATACAGCAGCACCCTGGCCAATTGAGCCCTAATCTTAATCAGGGTCTCTATGTGCTACTGTAATATCTTGCTTAAGGTTGAATACTGTGATATTATAATTCCCCTTAAGTTTTCCCATTGGTACACTAACTGAGCCTAATTTGGACTCTTTCATCATACTGCAATATGTATGTGTACCATTTCCTTCTATTGGATAGATTCAACTGACTGTCAAAGGCTATCTATGACTAATTCTTAACAGAGATAGTTAGTTTCCTCTGAGTTAAGACCAGAAAAATTCAAGTTCTGGTGCCACCTGTGCTGTGAAAAGCTAGATGTCACTGTATGCAGCCCAGTGATGTATGTGAAGCCCCAAGTGACCATAGGGCATGTCGACACTAGGAAATTATTTTGAAATAACTAAATTCAAAATAACTCCTGAAATAACTATTTCAAATAAGCTTATTCCATTAAGAAAGCAGGAGTACAGATTTCAGAATAATCAACCCAATTATTTAGAAATAACGGGCTTGGCAACGTGGATGCTCCACTTATTATTTTGAAATAAGAGAGGTTATTTTGAAATAACTCCCTACTATAAACCAGGGCATAGATATGTGACAACATGCAAGTATCTCCATGCCACTAGCCATCCTTGTTGCCCTTCTCTGCATCTTTTTAATTTCTGCATTAGTTTTATTGATGCCAAATGACCACAGCTAGCTCTAGTAATACAAATGAGAGCATTATGTAGCATTAAAGCATTGTCACGTTCCATTTTTTTCTTCACAGATATACAGTTCACAACTGATTTTCATTGATTGATTGTACCTGATAGATGTCTTTTCTGAACTGATCACATTGACTCCTCAACAGGGCTATTTTCATTAAAAAAAAAAACCTGAAACCAGTTTGTACACAGTCCATGGGCTCATATATGTTCATAAGAACTATTATTTAAATAAAGTCAGAGTACAAACAAATTAATAAAAAAAACCCTTAGGATACTCTCACAAGTAGAAGAAAAGGACTAAGCTTGTCAAGACTATTTTTCACAGCTGTGGCAAGAGATCAAGGTGTTCACCCTGAAATAGATGACTCATTCTGGTAGCTAAACCAGATGGCTTTAAGTTCCTCCAGCACAAGAAGATAAAAAACGGACAGTCTAAGGCAAGAGAGGGTCTATGGCATGAGACATGAAGTCCTGCTGAGTGAAGGGGATGGGGGAACATCAATAGGAAAGTCAGTCTAATGTTTATACTTTATGCTTGTAAGTTAAGAATTTATTATTAATCGTATGTATTGTGGCAGCACCTGAGAATGGAGCCTCATAGACACAGTAGTATATTGTCCCAGCCCTGAAGAATTCACAGTCTAAATAGACTAGATAGGCACAGGGTAGGGATGGAGTAGAACGAATAAGCAAAATAAACAGGATGATGGAAGAAAACATCATGCTAGTTCTCCATTTTGCTTATTGGGTAGTGTTACTTAGGAAGGGATAAGTTAAAGAGAAGAAAAGGGAAGTGTGGGGGACCTGCAGGAGAGAAGGGTGGTAGGTTGAGAAAAAGGGAAATCACCAGGAAAAGGATGAGGAGCTGAGGTTTTGACTTAGAGTTCATGTGCTGAGCTGAAAGTAAGACAGGGATTCTACCCATGCACAACAATGAACAGGCCCACTAACTCTATTATCCAGTCAACTAAGGTTTAGGCATATTGGTATAGATAGGGCTGGATTTAGGGATAGCCTGGAGTGGTGGGCTTGGTGTGCTGTTTTTGTTGTTAGCAACAAAAGGGGAAATAGAATGTTTAACTTGAAATATTTCAGGTATCTTGTAGGTGGATTCTTTTTTCACTAACCTTTTAGAATGTTCTGTACTTTTGTAGAATCTTGTGGAACCTTCCAGGCTTTTTTTGAGAATTATTTTTTTTCTCGAATCACCTAGATATGGTCAGCTATACTCTCTCAGGTATCTAACAAGCAGGATGTTGCCAGTCAATGTGTGAAATATAATGAAAGTGAGAGCCCGATGGTATAATTATGAAAGTGCACTTGTGTTTTAAGACTTGGATGGTGTAAATAGTGACTGATAAAGGATATATTTAATGATGTGGTGAAGTCTAGGACTTTAACAGGGTTCAAAAAAAAATCCCAACAACTAGATAAATTCATGGAGGTTAGGTCCATCAATGGCTATTAGCCATGATGGGTAGGAATGGTGTCCCTAGCCTCTATTTGTTTGGAAATGGATGACAGGAGAGGAAGCAGTTGATGATTTCCTATTCTGCTCACTCCCTCTGGGGTACTGGCATTGGCCACTTTCAGATGACAGGATACTGGGCTAGAGGGACCTTTGGTCTGACCCAGTATGGCCATTCTTATGTTCTCATGAGGTGCCAGAGATATCTCTTGAATCCCTACCTATGTAATTATATAAAAAAATACTACCACTTCTTTGCTATGCTTAACATGTAATGTTTGATGACTTTAAGACTGTGGAAGATAGACTTTTGCTCTCTCTAATTCAGTCTGGCCCCTCCACCCTCACTCCAAAAAATAAAATATGATGTCAAAGAAGCCTTTAGAAGCTCACTAGAGAAAGTGAAAAGCTTAATTGCAATCTAGTTTGCTGGAATGGACAAATGTAATGGGATAATATCTGGAACAGAACAACATAGCCTGGACTTTAGAAAGTAGTGATCATCCCAGTGCAGAAAAAGCTGAGTGAAGTGTAAATGATAGAAGTCCTATTACTAAGAAATTAGCCGATTTACCTGAAGATTTAACTGGAGACATTTAAAAGCAGGTGGGATAGATTTTTGCAGGCCCATCACATGAACCTCCACATGAATATCCTCTCATGAGTCTGAGGGTTGTATTTTTAGTGGTCTACCTTTCAAAAGAAACAAGCATAGGAACGTTCTCTTCCTGAATTGAGCTAATAGATCAAAGAGTACCTTGTACCCTATGTCAGGCAGTGCTGATTGGTCGCAGTTTGGAGGAAATAGATGAAGTGGGTTACTAGTTTACAATTGGCTGTTTGCAAACAAAAGAAATGACTAGCAATGAGCTTACAGAACTTCTGCACTTATTATTTCATCCCAGAGCTCCAATCAGCTCGAAACACTGTTATGGAGACACAAGCCACATTATCCTAAACTGGCAACTAATGTCACCAAGATAAAATAGTTAATCATGCATATAGAAGTGACAAGCCATAATTGCTCTGCAACAAAGACTGGACTATTTTGGAATATTGTTTTTCACTTACAACATCACAGCAAGATCCCAAAAGGTAATTTCTATAAAACCTTTATTACTTTATGTGTTTAGTATGTTATAATAACATCATTTTACCAATCACTGTTTCCACTCACATTTTTCATTACCCTCTCTTATGCACACTCATTGCATGACTATTTTGAACTGCTTTATATTTTTAAAAAAATGCGGTCCACATGTACAAAAAAGCACTCCCCTCCCCTGAAATTCCTGCGTGCGGGCCTGATCTGTCACATCCCTTTCAGTTCCTAGTCTATGATTCTGTGATTCCATGATTCTAAGATAAGGAATGGAAATGTGAGAAAAGCAATGGAGATTCTTCCAGTTTTCTTAATTGCATACAGGGAAATGATGATAAAGAAGAATGTGTGTCATAGGAAAAGGAGGTTATTGACACAGAGACATCTAGCTTACATCAAAGGAGAGAAATGATAAAGAAGAATCAATCATTGCATGATGACAGAAACAGCAATGAGAAAAATTGCACAACACAAATCAGTACTTCAGATCCTACTTTGTGGCCAGCGATCTTAAATTCTACTGATATTGATCATATAATTTTGACTTGCTGGGCAAAATTGAGGACATGATATTTCCAGTAAAGGAGCAGAAGAGACACTTCTCAAGGCCACACTGTGAAAGAGTGCTCGAGAATGGTGACAAACTGAATTGGTTTTGGCTAATTTGCCTGAAATCAACTGACTAAGGGTATGTCTACACTACCCCGCTAGTTCGAACTAGCGGGGTAATGTATGCATACCGCACTTGCTAATGAAGCCCGGGATTTGAATTTCCCGGGCTTCATTAGCATAAGCGGGGAGCCGCCATTTTTAAATCCCCGCTGCTTCGAACCCCGTGTAGCGCGGCTACACGGGGCTCGAACTAGGTAGTTCGGACTAGGGTCCTATTCCGAACTACCGGTACTCCTCGTGAAACGAGGTGTACCGGTAGTTCGGAATAGGCACCCTAGTCCGAACTACCTAGTTCGAGGCCCGTGTAGCCGCGCTACACGGGGTTCGAAGCAGCGGGGATTTAAAAATGGCGGCTCCCCGCTTATGCTAATGAAGCCCGGGAAATTCAAATCCCGGGCTTCATTTGCAAGTGCGGTATGCATACATTACCCCGCTAGTTCGAACTAGCGGGGTAGTGTAGACATACCCAAAGTGTTTTTGTTGCATAATGTTTGACAAGAATGCCAAAGCATTGTTTGCACTTTTCAGTACATTTACTGGCATAACTTAGCTGATGCTCATGAAATATCCCCTGGTCATTTTACAACATAGTCCAAATAGATGGAAGTTGAGTCTAGGCTGAAGCTGAATAGATGTGTTGTTAATGTAGAAACCAAGCATTGGAGGAACATGTACGAGCATCTGTTCTCAATTACCCTCTTCCTTGCAAAGAATGTTTCCAGGGCTTGCTGGATAATTTGTTCACTGAATGTAATAGTAATGTCCTTGGTTTGGAATGTCATGCATGAGAACCTGTATCAACTAGTTCATAAAGAAGCTATGGAACATTAAAGCAGCAAACCAATTCAAACCAAATTGATTGGCCATATGGCAAGGAAGGTGCTTGATAACAAATTGACGCAGGTCAGCAAAGAAAAATACTAGGCCATCATGATGGACTGGACTCCTGACATTAATTACAGTGAAAAGATGTCATTGACAATAAGGATTCATAGAGGTAGCAGTATTAGTCTGCTTCAGCAAAAACAACAAGGAGTCCGGTGGCATCTTAAAGACTAATAAATGTGTTAGCCTTTAAGGTGCCACTAGACTCCTTTTTTGTATTTACAGTCAGGTTTGTTGACAACGAGGATTGTTGCACTTTCAAGCGGAGTGCCCCAAGGATCGGTTCTAGCGCCGGTTTTGTTCAACATCTTTATTAATAACCTGGATGAGGGGATGGATTGCACCCTCTGCATGTTCACAGATGACACTAAGCTAGGGGGAGAGGTAGATATGCTGGAGGGCAGGGTTGGGGTCCAAAGTAACCTAGACAAATTGGAGGGTTGGGTCAAAATAAATCTGATGAGGTTCAATAAGGACAAGGGCAGAGTCCTGCACATGGGACGGAAGAATCCCAATCACTACTACAGGCTGGAGACCGACTGGCTAAGCAGCAGTTCTGCAGAAAAGGACCTAGGGATTACAGTGGAGGAGAAGCTGGATGTGAGTCAACAGTGTGCCCTTGTAGCCAAGAAGGCTAATGGCGTATTAGGGTGCATTAGGAGGAGCATTGCTAGCAGATCTAGAGAAGTAATTATTCCCTTTTATTTGGCACTGGTGAGGTCACATCTGGAGTATTGCATCCAGTTCTGGGCTCTCCACTACAGAAAGGATGTGGACACATTGGAGAGGGTCCAGCGGAGGATGACCAAAATGATTAGGGGGCTGGAGCGCATGACCTATGAGGAGAGACTGAAGGATTTGGGTTTGTTTAGTCTGCAGAAGAGAAGAGTAAGGGGGGATTTGATAGCAGCCTTCAACGGCACATTAGGGTGCATTAGGAGGAGCATTGCTAGCAGATCTAGAGAAGTAATTATTCCCTTTTATTTGGCACTGGTGAGGTCACATCTGGAGTATTGCATCCAGTTCTGGGCTCTCCACTACAGAAAGGATGTGGACACATTGGAGAGGGTCCAGCGGAGGGCAACCAAAATGATTAGGGAGCTGAAGCACATGACCTACGAGGAGAGGCTGAAGGATTTGGGCTTATTTAGTCTGCAGAAGAGAAGAGTGAGGGGGGATTTGATAGCAGCCTTCAACTTCCTGAAGGAGGATGGAGAGAGGTTGGTCTCAGTGGTGATGGATGGCAGAACAAGGAGAATGGTCTCAAGTTACAGTGAGTGAGGTCTATGTTGGATATTAGGAAAAACTATTTCACTAGGAGGGTGGTGAAGCACTGGAATGAATGTGTTACCAAGGGAAGTGGTGGATTTTCCATCCCTAGAGGTTTTTAAGTCCCGGCTTGACAAAATCCAGGTTGGGATGATTTAGTTGGGATTGGTCCTACTTTGGGCAGGGGGCTGAACTCAATGACTCCTGAGGTCTCTTCCAGCTCTGGGATTGTATGGTTCTATGAGAGAAACAGAGGTAGCAGAATCTTGTTTCGAGGATAAGGCAATATGCCACATTTATTGTGAATGCAGAATTCATTTACTTTCCATAGCGGCTAAAATGATCCACCCCCTATACACACAGTTCTATGGATGGAATATAATTACCATCCTCAGTTGCTCATGCTAGTCCACTGGCCAGGTGATCTAGACAGGAAGAGGAGAGCCAGGTCATATTGCTGTGCATACATGCTCCTGGAAGAAGATAGCAGAACTGAAAGACCCTATCTCATAGGTTTGCATTCGTCTTTTTATATGTTTTAGTTCACAGCTCTTATCCTGTCCTCCTGGCCCAGGGCACTCTATGACCACAAGTCATCAGTGTACAGCAGATGGGACTTTGATCTTTTTTTCTTGATAGGGCTGTTTGTCTTTCTTTCTTGGGTGGATTCTTTTGCAGAGTTCAACTGCATTGTTCTTCCACCCATCAAGGTGGTGCTGGCAGCTGGTCAAGGAGACCTGGATGGCTTTGGGAACTCATCCCATTGCACTCCTCCCTGCCCCCGCAACACCTGCACATTAACACTTTTAAATGGGATTACAGACACACACCTATCTTTCAACTGAGTCAAGGCAGTACAAAATTTAAAATGGGGCTTTGGTTACAATATGGAATTTCCTCTAATGACAACGTATTAACAGTTTATAATGAGGTTTTAGTTACACTATAAAAAAAGTTACAACAACAGATTCTTGCCAGGCAATTCTTAACAGGCTACTAACAAATTCTTCCCAAAGTGGTTCCAATTCATGAGTTTACATATTGTCATACTGGTAGATACAATTCATTAAAAGGGCGATACCATCCTTTATACCATCCTTTAGCCGTACAGGATAGCTGTATCCAAGTAAAGTAACATTTTATCTGTTTCCAGTCTATGGATGAGTCTACTAGAAAAAGGCCTAACAGAATTGTTAAAGAATACTTGAAAAGAGAATAAAATAAAGCTTCAGGACTGCAGCAGCCAAGATTACAAAACCAGCGCAAACATGAAGGGAAGAAACAGTAGCATCCAGGCAAAGATCCCTGCTCTGACTTCAAGAATGTTGTGCCTTGTGGCTGTCATTCTCTCTGTCTTGTGTCAGATGCAGCAACATCTTCTTTAGCTTCTGTATATCTCTTTGGAGTTCTGCAAAGGATTATGTCCTGTTTTCAGCATCAACTATTGGGTGCAAGGTCTCATAGACAGTGTCCCAAATTAGACTATAACACTGCTAAATGACACTTGCTGGCAGAGCTGCATTGACAACATAAGACCAATGAGGTATCAAGTGACTGAGAATTATGATGCCCTGATGGAATTTACACAGTCAAGTTTACAATTCAAGTCACAGTTGCACAAGCACCATACAATGGGAAATGCTCTCAGCAAAGGCCACCTGGACATATTTGGGCCAGTGTATTCCACGCCCATTGACCGAGGGTGTAACATAGGGGACAGTGGCATCATGCTTTTACCTTTCTTCTCTCCCATTTACACTGAATGCGACAAGAATGCTGGGAAGACAAAGACTTGAATTGAGGAGACAGATCCCAGGCTTAAAGGGAAAGTCTGGGTATTAAAGACTGTAACCAACCTGCAACATCTAGGGAGGTGAGAAATATTGTTTAGACTAATAAGAATTATGATGTACACTGTGTGCATATTTTTTTGTGGCCATCTCTGACCTTTATGCCTATAATCCTGTGGTTCTCAACTGGTGGTCAATGGTGACTTTTTCGGTGATCCACAGGAACATTGTCCAAAGTCACACCACGAGAGCAGGCGCCGCCGTTACGGTGTTTTATGCCGTGTTCACAAGCACGCTGCGCGTCATCCATAGCGTCACCTAGGACGCAACCGTGTTGTGTTGCCAGTAACTTCTGTCTGAGGCTCTGAGCGTCAGTGTAGCTGCTGCCATCGTGCTGAGTGGTTGCTGTGTTGTACGTCCTGTGCTACATGTGGTGTTTTACAAGTGTGGTGTAGTTTGTTTATAATGGCAATGACAGAAAGAAATGTCAAGTGCAAGTATTCGGAGGACTACGTCAAATTCGGCTTCACTTGTCAAGAAAAAGAAGGCGTGGATTTGCCACAATGTATTGTTTGTTTCAAAGTCTTGGGGAATGACTCAATGAAGCTGGCTAAACTGATACTCCATCTCGAAAAGTGTCACCCCAACTTGTCACAAAAGGATGAAGATTATTTTGAGCGGCAGTTATCAGGTCTGAAACGGCAGCGCCTCGACTCAACAAGTGCATTCTACAAGAAGACAAGCAATGCAGTGTGTGCTTCCTACACTGTTGCATACAAAGTTGCACAGGCCAAGAAGCCTCATACCATTGTAGAGCAACTTGTGCTCCCCTGTGCAAAAGAGATGGTGCGGCTTGTTCTTGGCAAGGAAGCAGCAAGGAAGCTGAATGATGTATCTGTCTTTAACGACACAGTATCGAGACGGATAAATGAGATATCACAGAACATCAGAGAACAAGTTGTGGATGAAATAAAGAAGTCTCCGTTGTTTGCCATACAATTGGATGAATTGACCGACATCACATTGTGCTCTAAGCTATTAGTGTTTGCACAATACATGGTCGAGGCAGACTTCAAAGACGAGTTTCTTTTTTGCAAGACTTTTGATATCACCACAAAGGCTCAGGATGTGATGAAAATTGTTAACAATTTCTTTGAAGTACATGGTCTGGATTGGGTAAATCTTGTGGGTGTCACCACTGATGGTGCACCTGCCATGCTGGGCTCAAGATCGGGCTTCTAAATGCTGGTGAAACAGTACGCTCCAATGGTAACCAGAGTTCATTGCTTCATTCATAGGGAAGCTTTGGCGTCAAAAACATTGCCTGATCAACTGAACGCCATTTTCAAAGGAAAATGGAGAGGAAGTGAGGAGACAGATTGACAGAGCCAGACGTGTACCCAGAAGCCTCCTGCTACGGGACAAGCCCAAGAAAGAAACCAACAGAACACCACTGGCCATCACCTACAGTCCCCAGCTAAAACCTCTCCAACGCATCATTAGTGATCTTCAACCCATCCTGGACAATGATCCCTCGCTTTCACAGGCCTTGGGAGGTAGGCCGGTCCTTGCCCACAGACAACCCGCCAACCTGAAGCATATTCTCACCAGCAACTACACACCGCACCATAATAACTCGAACTCAGGAACCAATCCTTGCAACAAACCTCGGTGCCAACTCTGCCCACATATATACACCAGCAACACCATCACAGGACCTAACCAGATCAGCCATACTGTCACTGGTACATTCTCCTGCACATCCACCAACGTAATATATGCCATCATGTGCCAACAATGCCCCACTGCTATATACATCGGCCAAACAGGACAGTCCCTACGTAAAAGAATCAATGGACACAAGTCTGATATTAGGAATGGCAACATACAAAAACCTGTAGGGGAACACTTCAATCTTCCTGGACACACAATTGCAGATCTAAAAGTAGCCATCCTGCAGCAAAAAAACTTCAGGACCAGACTTCAAAGAGAAACTGCTGAGCTACAGTTCATCTTTAAGTTTGACACAATCAACTCTGGATTAAACAAAGACTGTGAATGGCTTGCTAACTACAAAAGCAGCTTCTGCTCTCTTGCAATTCACACCTCCAGATCAGCTGCTAGAAGTGGGCCTCATCCTCCTTGATTGGATCCACCTCGTCATCCCCAGCCTGATCCTGGCCTGCATATTTATTCCTGCCTCTGGAAATTTCCACTACATGCATCTGACGAAGTGGGTCTTTGCCCACGAAAGCTTATGCTCCTACACTTCAGTTAGTCTATAAGGTGCCACAGGACTCCTCGTCGCATTTTCAAAGGGTTGGTGAAAGTGGTGAATCACATCAAATCATTGGCTCTGAACACCAGGCTGTTCAAAAGATTTTTCCTGGACATGGGTTCCAACTTTGATGTGTTACTGTTCTACACTTCTGTACGGTGGTTGTCAGCAGGAAACGTACTCAACAGAGTTTTTCAATTGAGAGAGGAGTTGGATTTATTTCTCCAGGCTCAAGGAAAAGAGGAATTCCGAAATGTGCTGACACAGTCAAATTTAGAACTTGCATATCTTGTCGATATTTTTGGAATCTTGAACAAACTGAATCTTCAGCTGCAAGGGAAAGGTGCAAATCTGTTCTCTCACCAAAGCATCATCAAGGCTTTTCTTGACAAATTGGTACTCTGGATCATAAGAGTCGAAGGCAATAATTTGGTTCAATTTCCATATGTGGATGCCATGCTCGGGGAAAAGGAAGCCATTCGGATGCAAATTCTCGATCATTTATGGAAGCTATGAGATGAATTCCAACGATACTTTCCAGAGATGGAGAGGACAAGGGATGGATTATCTTTCATCAGGAATCCATTTACAACAGATGTTAATAGTGTTCCAGAGGATCTGCAAGAGGAATTCTTGGATCTGAAAAATGATTTTGAGGCTCAAGGCATGTACCAGCAGTCTACCATAGAGAAATTTTGGGCCAGTGTGACCGGAAGTTACCCAAATCTGTCAGCACACGCAGTCGGATTTCTTTTGCCATTTGCATCAACTTATATGTGTGAGACTGGATTTTCGTGTTTGTTGCATATTAAGTCCAAATAGAGGAATTGGCTTGCAGTGGAAAGCGATATTCATTGTGCATTATCAAGTACCACTCCAAACATTGAAAAGCTTGTTAGTGAGAAGAGAATAAAAAAATCTGTTAGTAAGAAATACATTTCGAACCAAAATGTTCGTTGTCTGCTCTTTTTTTATCATGTCTCAAAAAGGAGGTGGTCCGTGGACTGAAACGAGTTGGGAAACACTGCTATAATCACTTAAAACGCTATCTTTCTGTAGTCAATAACCTGACTTTAATATTTTATCCTTACCAGTACATTTGTCTGTATTGCTAGGGAAATCTTCTCAGGTTATAAGTGTGGTGCATGTCCATCATTCTTTGATGAAGTGGTGAGTTAATTAGTAAACTTGCATTGCTCACAAGAAGGTCTTGAGCAGTGTAAGATAGTATACTCCTGGGCTGCAAGGCTGAGTGCTTGAGAGATTAGTTAGTGTTTCCCTTGTTCATGAGGGATTTGAGGAGCCTTCATGCAACTCAAGCTGTGACTCCACTTGCTGCACTGGAGATTGAGCTTCTGGCATTTGATTTAGTGGGTCTAGTAAGGCCCTGTTAAATTGAAAACTGAGCAGGTCCCTGGTTGATGCCGGTACTCCTCGATTCATAAGGAGTAAGGGAAGTCAATAGGAGTTTGCCCATCTCGATCTCCTGCTGTGAAGATGGTGCCAGACTCGGCTGAAGATATGTCGACTCCAGCAATGTTATTTATGTAGTTGGAATTGTGTACCTTAAGCTGACCTTCCAGACTATTATAGACCTGGACTAAGTTGAGTGTGCATGTCCATGCTGTTGTGTTGAGTGATAACAGTGCCTGGAGGGGGTTTACTGCTTGTCCCTAGCAAAGCACTGAGACAGCCGAGGCTGGAGAGTTAAGGTGGCACAGACATCCTACAGTTGTAGATTGTACCCCAGGGATCTCTGCACGAGGACAGAGAGAAGCTCAGAAGAAAAATTCAAGACCCTATTTGGGATACTAGGGATGTCATTGTGTAGATGATTACACAATTAACCGATAAACCTGGGCTTATCGGTTAATCTTGTTGATTACACGCATTCCCTGCCCCTTGCTGCCTTTGCAGCAAGTGGGGGATGGGGAACAGAGGCTGGTGCCCATGAGGAGCTACCTGAAAAGCTGGCCCCCCATGAGCACTGGATCTGCCTGATCCTCTCCCTCCCACCCCTGCACTTCTGCCTCTAATAGAGAAGCAGCAGCACAGAGGGTGAAGGGGCGTAGACTGGAACCAATGCATGTGGGGAGCCAGCTTTCAAAACAGCTCCCTGCATGTATAGGCTCCTGACACTGGAACTCTCCTGAGGATGGGCTGGTGCGGATACACATTTGTACACAGAGGGACTTGCCAAAAGGTGCGGCAATGTAGTTTGGTATGCCAACACATCACAAGCAGCACACACTTTTGCCCTGGATAAATCGGGGAGCACAACAATTGCTGATGGCAACTTCTTTGCAATGCTCTGACAAGTGGTTTAGGATCAGTGCACATCCTTAGTTTACCAAAAGCTTTCTCATCACTACTAGGTTGCTGATCCATTTTGTCTACTGCAGGTTTCTGCTTCAGCTTGCCTAGGGTGCCCATTTCCTTGCAATAAGAGTGCTTGGCAGAGCACACAGCGACTCTTTCCCTCCCCGTCCGACACTGAGGATATGGTGGCATTGTACTGTGACCAAATCCATGATTTGCATATTCCTTTGTACCAAATACTGTGCTCCAAATAAGAATGTGTCTTGGGTTTTGGATTTCTTATATATGACCCGTGTTTTCCCACTAATCCCAGAATGGCTTTGTTCTACATCACTGGCACGTAGGCCCATTTTACCAGTGTAACATTGTTGCCAGGGTTACATTTCAGCTCGAACTGAGCTGGTCATTGATCTAGTCGCATAGCTGCAAATATGGCATTGGGATTGGCTGGCAGCCTTCTTGTACAGTGTAGGTGTACACTGGGCGTCTTTCCATCTGCTCAAGTCATACTGCATACACCCTTTCCGCTGGACCTCTCTCCCTGCTCAGTCACTCTGCATACCACTGCTCTTTTCTTCCCAAGATAGCTGTAACACTGGCCTGTAAAATGCTTCTCTTTCCCAACCCCTTGGCATTCTTGCCTATAGGATGGAATCTTTCCTGCTTTTTGTGTTGCTTTCCACAGTTGATACATTAGCCCAAAATGCCTGCGTTCTTGGTTACTCTGTCTCCATTATGCTTCCTGGTCTCCTCAGGATTCTGGGTACTTGTTCTGCACTAGCAGCTGTTATAATTTTGATCTTTTCCCTGACCAGTCGAGTTGCCCTTCCTGTTTGGAGGAAGGTTTAGATGAGTTTCTCTCAGTAACCCCTCCCAAAAGTTGGCATCACCTGCCTTGTAGTTGATCCCTTCTCTAACAAAGCAGTGCCTAATGGGACATTTTGCACATTCCCAAAATGCACTGTGCTCCATTCCATATTCCCATGTGCCAAGCAAAGGAAGATGTTTCCAGGCACTGTGAGATACATACTCCCAGTGCATTGCTCTATTGATGAGGGACCTAAAAATGTGGCCACACTCTGTCAACAGAGGAAGCCAGTGTAAATATGCTCTGGTGACTTTTATTTAGCAACTTCTGTGTGTTGACACTACTTTAGTTGCCAAAACTTTACAGTGTAGACATGCCCTTCATTTCTTTCAGCCTGGCCACATCAGGTAGTGATTTTAAGAAATGTGTATCCTTGAGGAATTCTATTTAGGCAAAGCTTAGGCACCCTTAAAGTCCTTTAACACAGCAGCTTCCATGAGTGACATCACAATGTCCCTTGGGGTATGGCTCTATCACACTGTAAGCCCAAGGTTTGAAATCAGACTCCATCCTAAACCACAATCTATCTATATATGAAGGCTGTGTCTAGACTGCATCCCTTTTCCATAAAAGGGATGCAAATTAGACACCTCGCAATTGCAAATGAAGCGGGGATTTAAATCCCCCCTGCTTCATATGCATAAGCATGGCTGCCGCTTTTTTCCGGCTCGGGGCTTTGCCGGAGAAAAGTTCCAGTCTAGATGGGGATCTTTCGGAAAATAAAGCCTTTTCCGAAAAATCCCTTATTCCTCTTAAAAAAAGGAATAAGGGATTTTTCGGAAAAGGCTTTATTTTCTGAAAGATCCTGTCTAGACTGGCGCTTTTCTCCGGCAAAGCCCCGAGCCGGAAAAAAGCGGCAGCCATGTTTATGCATATGAAGCAGGGGGGATTTAAATCCCTGCTTCATTTGCAATTGCGATGTGTCTAATTTGCATCCCTTTTACGGAAAAGGGATGCAGTCTAGACACAGCCGAATTGTGTTAACCCAGAGTTTGGATAAGGGTCAAGGACCCCCTAGAGGTGAAGGATTGAGCCTGAGTCAAGGTAGCACCCAAGGTTCAATACCTACTGCATGGCACTATAGATGAAGCCCCACTGAACTTGAGCTCTGGGAGGCCACCAAAAGTATCCCACAACCCTCCTAACTTTCTTTGTCTTCTAAATACTTGAGTTTGATCCAAAGATTCTGATCCTTAGCAAATCACAGAGCTGTTCACTGCAAACTAGTCCTGGGCTTTAGTTCTCATCAGTTTGAAGCTTCCTCACCAACCAAGCTGCTTTTGAGATATGATATGACAAAAGGGTGTTAGAAGTTTTTCAGATAACAGTTTTTAGGCCCTTGGGGTAGTTTTTGAGCTCAAAGGCACTGGTGTGAATCTGGAATAACTCCATTGACTTAGTAGTGCTGTTCTGGATTTACACCATTGTAAGTGATAAAAGTTGAGCCCTCTATCTCAGGAATGGTTTATCCAATTTACCTATGAACTTCCACACAATTTATCCTCTAGCCAAAGACCAGTTCTGTAACATTTCAAGCACAGATGCTCACAAAGGATCAAGATTGTGCTCAGAATCCAAGCTGCAATCTTGAGTATGCCAGTCCATAATGTTAGGGTAAGCAGCAGGGACAGTTAAGGCTGGACTAGGAATCAGAAGGAAGTAATATGCAGTGACTACACAATGGTATTTAGGATTATAGGCAACTAGTGTAATTGCAAAGAACACCTGTTGTTGCAAAGTCAGCACCTCTCTTTCTATAGACTACTTTCAGCAAACTCCTGGGAAGCAGAAACCATCCATAGTGAGTCAGTGGATGGCCATCAGAAAATGTCATAGGAGCAATCAGCTAGCTGGAGCAGGTACTGCCCTTAATAATAGATTAGACAGATGATGGTTCCACAAAGGAACTCCACAGCCAGCAAAGAAAGTAAAGAAGACGAACAGGAGTTGTTAACAGGGAGTTTGGAGAGGGAGTTCTCCAGATAGAGGAAGCTAATATAGGACCCTTAAGGGAAGTGGTCTGTCTGTAGTGGGTGTGTTTGTGTTGCTGTGTGCTGAGCTTGTGTTTGGCTGTTTGGTTTTTTTGTTTGTTTTTGAGGAGCAACTGAGGGATTTGGGTTTATTTAGTCTTCAGAAGAGAAGAGTGGTGGTGGGGAGGGGGGGGGGAACTATTTTCCTAGGAGGGTGGTGAAGCACTGGAATGGGTTCCCTAGGGAGGTGGTGGAATCTCCATCCCTAGAGGTGTTTAAATCTCAGCTTGACAAAGCCCTTGCTGGGTTGATTTAGTTGGGATTGGTCCTGCCTTGGGCAGGGGGCTGGACTTGATGACCTCCTGAGGTCTCTTTCATCCTTAATCTTCTGTGATTCTATTCATGTGTGAGTTTTGTCAGAACCACAAACTTAGGTTGGGCTCTGCTAGTCAAATTGGGCTCTTTCCACCTCATCAATCATCAACAGTGATAGAAACTCTGTAGGCCAAAGTAGTTCCTTAGCTTCTCTTGTACAGTGTCTTGAGATATACACACTATACAATGTCTCTAGTGGTTTTGTATTATGTGCTCAGTTCTACCTGCTCAAACCTATATGTAAGCTTTCACAAGTCTTACTGTCACAGGATGTAATCTTAGCATGAAGTTTCTCAGCTGTAGTTAGGTCTTAAGTTGTCTTACAGAGCCTCTATGTTAGGTGATTTATGAGATGAAAAGAACCTGTCCTAACTGTTGAAACAAGAGTTTGTAGGGCTGGCTGGGGGGAGGGGACCCTCATTTTTCAAAATTGCAAACTGAGCAAATTTGATTTAAAAGCCAGAGAAACATGATACCTTTTGCACAAAGCCACTTTGCAAAGAAGAGCGACTCTAACCAGACACACCTGTTCCCAGTCTGATTCTACCAGGTACTGATCATGCTCTGGCAACACACTTAAGCACATCCCTTATTTTAAGCTTGTGAAAGGTATCATTCAAGTTCAGGCTTCAAATTTAACAAGTCCTGGAGGGTTTTTGCAGGACATAAGGAAAATCTAGGATTGCAAAATAACTTGCCTCAACTGATTTTATCTTCTATGTATGTTAAGTATCATTGTGATGGAAAGCTATAAAAATGAGAATATTCAGCATGAAAATCAGACACAAAGGAGGGATGGTAGGGTTGGGAAGAATGCGTGGGTGTTTAGAGCCTTATTAATGATGGGCATATTGGCGAAGGAGAGACACATGTAACTGAAGACCTCTGTGGAGGTATTTGAAGGAGTCAGGGGCTCCACCTACCTCTGACAGGCTCCACAAAGGGGAATAGTGCCAGGCAGGTTCACCTGAGACTAATGACTTCAGTGAGAAACTGGGAGGGTTATAATTAGGCAGGGAATACTTGGGCATGATAAAAGAAAGCTATACAGGATGAGGCTGGGCTAGAGAACAGAAGCTCCTGGGGAGAGGAGCAGTTTCAAGAATGCAGAAAGCAAAAACTTTTAAAGGAGAAGGGTTTTTTTGAGGGGAAGACAGTGGCTGTGCTCACCAGCAAAGAAAGACAAGGAAGAATGCTGGGGGGGGGAGGGTTCAGATAAGAAAGGGCTTTTAACACTAATCTCAGAGAAATTTGGCTGACATGAAAGTCTTCAGTGGGCAATAACAGAATAATAATAGATTGGAGGAATTATATGCTGCCCAAAAGTAGGGTTGTTGTAGGTCTATGTTCATGTGAACCTTGACCTAAGAGGAGAGAACCTTCCCTGGCTAGTGCCATCTTGTGAAGGCCTCACTAGTAAAGGATCTTAGACATAGTTGAGGTTGACTCAACCCTTCGTACATCCAGCTAAAAATACTGAGGGAGAGGCCTATTTGTGTAGCATAGCTTATCTAGTCCTTTGGGACTGAATAAACTAGATGTCTAAGGGAGGGCTATTCTACATAGGAGCCTGGGTGGATTTATTAAAACCTTCATTTGGGGAAACCAAGTCAGGGATGCAGTGGTAGTGCTGCTGCTCTGAGCTGCCTGGAGACACTGGGGCTCACAGCACTAAGTGGGTCTGTGTTACTCCTTTCCTGGTGAAGGTAGAGCATGGTTTATTATGGATGAGATCTCAAACCAGAAAGAACTCCCCTTAATACCCAGAAAGCAAACTGATGTTGCAGGACTGGAAGTCATATAATTAATTGGGACGGAAAAAAATGACCTAATGAGAGAGAGGAAAAAAAGAGAGCCCTGGATGTTTATTTTACAGAATACTTTTTTCAAAGTAAGAGCCGGGCTGGATTTACATCTTACACGCCATTATGCACAGCGTCCCCTAGTATGACTGACTGTTATGCTGCACAGTTTTAGAGTGGTAAGAAACCCCTCCTGCCCACTGTGCCTAATTGGAAAGCTGGCTCTGGTACGATTAGCTTTTAAAAAGCCCCAGCAGTTGCCTTGGAAGACTTTTTCTATGATTTCTGATACCTCTGACACTGCTTTATGTCAAGTTTCTTTAGCACATTTGGAGTCCCCCTTATGATTGGTATTGTCACAGCTGCTGCAACCCTGTTTCCTGTCAGCCATAGCCAGCTACTCAACCAGCATTTGCACATTAGAAGTTAAGGGATGCCTCAGGCTATGTCTAGACTGCAGGCTTCTTTTGGAAGAAGCTTTTCTGGAAGAGATCTTCTGAAAAAACTTCTTCCAAAAGAGAGCGTCCACACTGCCAAAGTGCATCGAAAAAGCGATCTGCTTTTTTGAAAGATAGCGTCCACACTGAAAGGATGGTATCTTACATTTAAGCTGTGATTACTATGGATGAAATGGCCACCAGGGCACCAGTGCTTTTTCCTCTTTCCTCTTCTTTCAAAAGAACTCCCTCTTCCCCATCCACACACGCCTTTTTCCAAAAGAGCTCTTCCTTGTAGAAAGAGGTTTACAAATCAGAAAAACCTCTCTGTTCTTTCGATTTTTTTTTTTGAAAGAACGTGATTGCAGTGTGGATGTAAGTGAAGTCTTTTTTTCAGAAAAATGGCAGCTTTTCCAAAAAAATACTCTTTACTATAGACATAGCCTCAGACAGGCAGAAGTCCATTGCTTTCTTTTTAATCCGACTTCAGAATTATGTGTGCTCCATACAATCCTTCTTGTACTCCAGTGTCCTAAAAGTCCTTAGTCAGCATCTAATTTTTAAAAACCCCTTACTAACAGGGCAGATCCTCCAGGGGCTGAGAAAAGCAGGGAGACCTTCAGTTGATTCTTCAAGACAAGGATGAAAATAAGTTTTCCAATGGACAGAATTTTTCATTTAAATGACACAAAGTCCCCATGGGACTGATATTTAAACATATTTACTAATATGTAAAGGCAGATAATCATCCAGTGGGATTTCTGAAAGTTCCTAGGTGCTTCTGAAAATTATGCTAGGCACTAGTCTGATCTTTTGGCACCTAAAAATCTGGCCCCAAATCCCTGACCTCATGGCTTAATAAAACAGATTTTGTTTCTTATGTCCCAATTATCTCTCTCTGTTTCTTAGATGCAAAAGTAGGGAGATAATGGCAAATTCAGAAACTTCCCTTTAGAGGTTACATATGTGATTTCTTCTGGGCATTTTCTCTGCATTCCCTATACCATAAGAAGTCCCTAATATTAGCAACCCAATTTCACTGCAACAACAGATCCTTTTTCACCTTCTACAATGATAAATAGCTTGGGGTAATATGTTATGGGACCTCTTTGTCTTTCAAGGCACAACCCTATTGTATGGTAGTTTATATTCCTTAATAAGACTGTCAGTAGCCCCGTCCCTCTACTCCTGATAATGCTTTTTTCTAGTATGTTATCGGATCAGCTGTGCTGGAAACATTTGAGTTATCAGCAAGAACCACTAAAACTGTTGGAAGGAAAAATCAGAGGATTAAGGTGTGCAAAATTATGAAGGAAGGGTATTGTGAAAATTGATCAGTATCTCTTTTTGATTTTTAAACTGTCTCCTAAGAACAAAGGACTTCCCATGGGCACTGTTATTGTTTGTTTGCAATAGTACCTAGCAGTGACAATCAAGAAAGGGCTTTGTTATGCTAAGCCTGCTCTACACTACAAATTTATGCATGATTAACTACGTCACTCCATAGTACATCAGTCTACACCCCTGAACTGTGCGGTTACACTGACCTAACCCCTTGGTGTACAGCACTAAGTCAGCTGGAGGGCTTCTCTTGTTACTGTAGCCAGAGCCGTCACATCCATAGGACAGTTCAGGTGGCTGCTCCAGGCACAGAACTTTGAGGGGCCCCGCAGTGGCCAACTCACTTGTCCTATAGGCTGTGTCCAGACTCAGGGGTTTTTTCGGGAAAAGTAGCCTTTTTCCGAAAAAACTTCCCCTGCGTCCAGACTCAAGCCGCATTCTTTCGAAATTAAATCGAAAGAACGCGGCTTTTCTTTCGATGGCGCTAAACCTCATTTCACGAGGAAGAACGCCTTCTTTCGAAAGTTCCTCTTTCGAAAGAAGGCGTTCTTCAATGTAAATAGGGCTTCTTCGAAAGAGAGCATCCAGACGCACTGGATGCTTTCTTTCGAAAAAGCAAGCCGCTTTTTCGAAAGTTCAACGTGCAGTCTAGACGCTCTCTTTCGAAAGAGGCTTGCAGTCTAGACATAGCCATAGATGGCACCTGCAGGATCCAGGATGGCCTGGGGGATTATCTGGAGGGCCTGGAGCAGGGTGACAGCAGGGATCAGCCTTCCCCCTCCCCACCTCACAGTGGGGAAAGGAGCCGGAGTGACCTAGCAGCCTGCTCCACTCCGCCTGCCATGCATCTCCCAGCCTTCTGCACTCCAAACCCTGCCTTCCTCCCCCCGAGTGATGCAGGGTGGAAAGAGGTGGGACAGTGATGGGAAGAGGCAGGCTGGGGCGGGGCTTGTGAGGGAAAGTTACCTCAGACTACTCCACCCCCAGGGATGGTTCTGACTGTAGCTACTGCCTCTTGGGAGGTAGAGTGCCTATACCAACAGGAGAAGCACTCCCATGGCTGGTGGGTGCATGGCTGACTTGGGGAGGCAAGCCCCTTCCCCATCCTTTTCATGATCACCAAGACCTGGCTCCCATTATGGCTGCTAATCCCTAAGGCAGCCCCAGCTCCATCCCCCCTTCCCCCAAGCAGTTAGGCAGCCATGTGGCCCCAGTTCCCCTGCTTCCCCAGCCTCCTGAGCACCAGGCAACCCCACCTCCTCCCTCAGCCCAGGCAGCTATGGCCCCAGCCACCAGAGCACCTGGGCAGCTACATGGCTCCTCCCCGGCCCTGATCTGGTCCCTGGAGCAGCTGAACTGAGGTCCTGGCTCTTTGAGCAGCTTCACTGTGGCCCCAGCTCCTGGAGCAGCCACACGGAAGGTACAGCCCCCAGAGCAATGGACCCAGCCTTCCCAGCAGGCAGGAGACTGGGTGGGGCTATCCAGGTCTTTTTAGGAAGGCAATGTCTTCTCTTGTCTATATTAGCCACTGCCCATAAGCACTCCTGTGAAGATTGGTAGCATCTAATCACTACAGCGGCACAGCTGCACCAGTGCTGTAAGCGTAGACAAGCTCTATGTAGAGTATATTGGGAAATTTTTGACAGAACATTTTTTTTTTTGCCAAAAAGTGTTGTTGAAAAATGCTGCTGTGTTAAAATTGATGAGTCATTGAAACTGTTTTGGGAGAAAAGTGAAGAAACTGTCAAAATGGGCTATTTTGACATTTTCAAAATGAAAATTTTCCTTTGCAATACTTTTTGTTTTGAAATGTAACCCAAGTTAGCAGACAGACTTGTCGAGAGTTTCTGTGTTAGCGGAAAAGGGATAAAAACCAAGGTAATGTCATGCTCAGGGTCTACTACAGACACCCTACCCAAGCAGAAGAGGTGAATGAGGCTTTTTTTTAAAACAATAAAATTATCCAGAGCACAGGATTGGTGGTGATGGGGGACTTCAGCTATCCAGACATATTTTGAAAATTAACACAGCATGGCACAGATTATCCAATAAGTTCTTGGACTGCATTGGAGACATTTTTTTATTTCAGAAAATTGAGAAAGCTACTGGGTGGAAGCTGTTCTAGATTTGATTTTAACAAATAGGGAGGAACTGGTTGAAAATTTGAAAGTGGAAGGCAACTTGGATGAAAGTGATCATGGAATCATAGAGTTCATGAGTCTAAGGAATTGTTTAAGGGAGAACAGAAAAATAGAGGCAATGGATTTCAGATTTTAGTAAACTCAGAGAGCTGGTAGGTAAGGTTCTATGAGAAGCAAGACTATGAGGAAACACAACTGAAGACAGTTGGCAGTTTTTCCAAGGGACATTATTAAGGGCCCAAGAGCAAGCTATTCTGCTGCATAGGAAAGATACAAAGTATAGGAAAAGACTGCCTTGGCTTAACCAGGAGATCTTACAAGATCTAAAAATCAAAAAGGAGTTGTATAAAAAGTGGAAACTAGGACAAATTACAAAGGATGAATATAAGCAAATAATGCTAGTATGCAGGGGTAAGATTAGAAAGGCAAAGGCACAAAATGAGCTCAATCTAGCTAGAGACATAATGGGTAACAAGAAGACATTCTACAAATATATTAGAAGCAAGAGGAAAACCAAGGACAAGGTAGGCCCATTGCTTAGTGAAGAGGGAGAAACAATAACAGGAAACTTGGAAATGAAGAGGTGGTCAATGACTTCTTTGTTTTGGTTTTCACCAAGAAGATTGATGGTGACGGGCTGCCTAACATAGGGAATGCTAGTGGAAATGCGGTAGGTTAAGAAGTTAAAATAGGAAAAAAAACCAAGTTAAAGACAGTTAGTATTTCTAAGTAATTTTTAAGTCACCAGGGCCTGAAGAAATACATCCTAGAATACTCTAGGAGCGGATTGAGGAGGTATCTGAGATATTAGGTATCATCTTTGAAAAGTCATGGAAATCGGGAGAGATTCCAGAAAACTGGAAAAGGGCAAATCTAGTGTCCATCTATAAAAATGGAAATAAGAACAACCCAAAAAACTACAAATCAGTCAACTTAACTTCTGTGCCAGGAAAGATAATGGAGCAAGTAATTAAGGAATTCATCTGCAAACATCTGGAAGATAAAAACGTGACCGGTAACAGCCAGCATGTATTTGGAATGGTCAAATCACGTCAAACAAACGTAATAGCTTTCTTTGATAGAATAACAAGTTTCATGGATAAGGAAAAAGCAGTGGAGTGGTATACCAAAACTTTAGTAAGTCATTTGATATGATCTTGCACAGGGGTGGGCAATAATTTTTGAGGGGGGCCACTTCACAAATTTCAGAAGGGGCAGGGAAGGGACAGGGCCTCAGGCAGAAGGGGCAGGGTCTTGGGCGAAAGGGGCAGTCCATGCGCTGTAAAAAGATACCAAATATGTTTTTTACACAACAAAGTAATTACATTTTAATAATAATTAACTGCATACAACATTTTCCGAAGATTATCATAGAAGGCAACACTTGTAAAATTTGTAATAATAACACTAACATTTTGAGAACACTTGTAACATTTGTAATAACAATAACACTAAACTTTTAGTTTACTCCCCAGAGCAAGACTCTCTCATCTGGCAACATCTGTCGTCCAGCAGGCCAGGAGGGCTGGCTGCTGAGATCTCCACACACGGCGAGGCTGGTGGTAGCAGGGCCAGGGCCTCAGCAGCCTGTGTGTGCTGGCCTGGCAGCGGTATTGTGCCGCTGTAGCCTGAGAGAGGCTGGGTGCCAGCCCAGCAGTGGGGACAGCCACAGCAACTTGGCTGGCTGTGGTAGCTGGGCCACGGCAGCCCAGTGCGGGAAGGCCATTTGGGGCTGCAGCAGCAGAGCTGGGGCCATGGCAACCCAGCTGGGGTCATGGCAGGTCGGCAGCCTGATTGGAGCTGTGTGCCGGCCAGCAGTGGGGCCGGGACAGCCCTGTCTCCCTGCTGGCAGTAGGGCCAAAGGAGCTGTCAGCAGGGAAGGGCAGCAGGCTGAGGGGGCTGGTGGCAGGGAACCTTCCCTGGTCCAGAGAGGAGCAACAAAAAAGATTAAAGTTCTAGAAAACATGACCTTTGAGGGAAAACTGAAAGAATTGGGCTTGTTTAGTTTAGAAAAGAGAAGACTGAGAGGGAACACGATAGCAGTTTTCAAGTATATAAAAGGGTGTTACAAGGAAGAGGGAGAAAACTTGCACTCCTTGACTTCTGATGATAGGACAAGAAGCAATGAGCTTAAAATAGAGCAAAGGAGGTTTAGGTTGGACATTACGGTGATTAAACACTAGAATAAATTGTTTAGGGAGGTTGTGGAATCTCCATCACTGTAAATATTTAGGAGCAGGTTAGACAGACATCTCTGAGGGATGATCTAGACCAGGAATACTCAACAAATGACCCGTGGGCCACATACGGCCCCCAACCTGTTTGTTTGCAGCCCGTGGTGTGGTTTGGATTTACAGGGGGCTCAACACACAACACATGAGTGGATCCTTTGAATGTTGCTTCCATTGGGAACATGCTCCATAACAGTGAGTCAATATAATGATCTGTTGATATGTGTTTTAGTACTTAAATTCCAGGACTGTCATTGCTTATTAAAAGTGCTGTCATATGGGTAGAAATCGGGTAAATATTGCCTTTTATTAATGTCAGCAGAACTGACTGAAACGGGGCCTGCATGTTGTGTAGTCTTGCCTTAATTTTTGTATTCATTCCCATCAGTGTGAAAGAAGCTATTTGCATAGACATTTGCAGCCACACTTAAGTTGTGTCCCTCAGCATGTGCTGAGTATCATTGCAGCCCCTGGGGCTTCCACAGTTGAGTAGCCTTGATCTAGACAGTGCTTGGTCCTTCTGTAAGGGCAGGAGACTGGACTTGATGATCTCTCAAGGTCCCTTCCACTTCTTGTATTCTATGATTCAATTATTCTAAATTTACTAAAAAGGTCAGAATTGACCCAAGCATTTTGAAATTATTGAAACAAAATGTTTTGATTGATCTGGAGGTTTGCAAAAAATTTTGAGATACTGACTTTAGCCTGATCTGTGACACGAAAAATCTTAACTTTTCTCATAGGACAGGAAAACCCTTTTTCACTGAGCCCTAATAGTAAAAGATAGTCTCTTTCTCTGTTTATAATTTAACCTATCAAATTAAGGAAAACACCATTAGCCCCATTTCACAGACGAGAATCCGGAAAACTGAAGAACTTGCCCAAGCTAACGCATGAACCCTTTGGCAGAACAGGGCTTTGAACTTGGATCCCTAATTTTCAGCCTAGTGCCTTATTCATAAGACCATACATTTTGAATTTGTAAAAGGAAAAAAAAAGAGTGAATGTACCAAATATGCATATTGAATTATTTATGCAAAATAACCAAATGTATTCAGTAAATTTCTAGGATTATTTTGCAGCCCACTCTATGTAAGTCGAGACTGGAATTCACTGCCTTAAGGGAATATTGAGTCAAATACAGTGGCGGAATTTTTTAAACGCTGAATAACTTTTTGATCTTTGTGGAGCAGGAACTGTCTTTTTATTCTGTGTTTGTACCTAGCACAATTAGATCCTGGTCCATTGTTGGACACTATTGCAATACATTAGCCTGGAAAAGAAAGGATGTATGGGGGATGCAATAGAGGTCTATAAAATCATGTCCAGTGGCGAGAAAGTAAATATGGAAGTTCTTGTGTTATTCCTTCTCAAAACACAATAACTAGGGATCACCAAATGAAATCAATAGGCAGCAGATGTAAAACAAGCAAAAGGAAGTATTTCTTCACACAACACACAGTCAGCCGTGGAACTCCTTGCCAGAGGACTTTGTGAAAGCCAAAACTATGACAGAGTACAAGAAAGAACTAGATTATTTCATGAAAGATAGGTGCATCAATGGCTATTAGTCACGATGGGCAGAGATGGTGCCCCTAGCCTCTGTTTGTCAGAAGCTGGCAATGGGTGACAAGGGTTGGACCACTTGATTATCTGTTCTGTTCATTCCCTGTGCAGCACCTGAAGACAGGATATTGGGCTAGCTGGACCTTTGGCCCTATCCAGTCTAGCTGCTTTCATGTTCTCTCATTTGCAATGAAGCAGGGGGAAAAAAAGGTAGGATATTTAAGTCTTCTCTTTCAGGGTGTAAATGGTTGGCCTGAGGGTTGCAGAAGGATTTTTCAATTTGTAGCTTTTGGTGGGAAGAACTATAGCATTTTTCCACTCTACCTTCAAAGCCTCATAGTTTTGGTCACTGAAAAAGGCATCAGCTGGAAAATCAACTAAAGTAAGTTGTCATGGGATAAGAGGGAAGGTCTTTTCTGACTTGATTACTGGTTAAAAGACAGGAAACAAATAGTAGAAATAAATGGTCAATTGTCAGAGTGGAGAGAGGTAACTCCCAAGGTCTGCCCTGAGACCAATCCCATTCAACTTAATTATAAATGATCTAGAGAAAGGAGTAAATAGTGAGGTGGCAAAATTTGTAGATGATACCAAACTATGCAAGATAGGTAAGACCAAAGTAGACGCTGAAGAGCTTCAAAAAGATCTCACCAACCTAAGTGATTGGGCAACAAAATGGCAAATGAAATGTAATGTTGATCAATGTAAAGTAATGTACGTTGGAAAAAAATAATCCCAATTATACATACAATATGATGGGGGCTAATTTAACTATAACTGCTCAAGAGAGAGATCTTGGAGTCATTGTGGAACTCTGAAAACATCCACTCAGTGTGTAGCAGCAGTCAAAAAACCAAACAATGTTAGGAATCATTAAAAAAGGGATAGAGAATAAGACAAAGAATATTGTATTGCCTCTATATAAAACTATGGTATGCCCACATCTTGAATACCGAGTACAGATGTGGTTGCCTCATCTCAAAAAAAGACATATTGGCATTGGAAAAGGTACAGAAAAGGGGCAACAAAAATGATTAGGGGTTTGGAACAGATCTCATATGAAGAGATATTAAAAAGACTTAAAGTTTTCAGCTTAGAAAACAGGAGACTAAAGGGGGATATGATAGAGGTCTATAAAATCATGACTTGTATGGAAAAAGTGAATAAGGAAAAGTTATTTACTTATTCTCACAACAGAAGAACTAGGAGTCACCAAATGAAATTAATAGCAGGTTTAAAACAAATAAGAAATTTTTCTTCTCTAAGTGCACAACCAGTGGAACTCCTTGCCAGAGGATCTTGTGAAGACTAGGACTTTAACAAGGTTAAAAAAAGAGCTAGATTCATTGAGGTTAGGTCCATCAATGGCTATTAGCCAGGACTGGTAGGAATGGTGTCCCTCACTTCTGTTAGTCTGGAAATGGATGACAGGAGAAGGATCACGTGACGATTATCTGTTGTGTTCACTCCCTATAGGGCCATGGTCACCAACAGGTTGATCACGATCTACTGGTCGATCGCGAGGCATCCTGTCTTCCCTGCCCCCATTTCCCTCCCACCCCCGAGAAGCCCCACTACCTACCTCAAGTGAAAATAGAGGTAGTGTCGGCTTCCCGGGGATGGACAGAAGTCCCGCAGCTTAGCGCCACTTCCAGCAATTCCAGAAGTGCGCTAGCTGCTCTGCCGGTGTACTGCGGGAGGGAGTATCGGCTCCCTGCACCGCACAGGAGGGGTGAGTCAGCCCCGCGGGAGGTGCGCAGGGGGTTTCCTGGTGCACGCGGGGGGGTTGGCAACGGGACAAGCACGCATGGGGCTTCCCTGCGCGGGGGGTGGGGGGGCTTGGCGCCGGGGCAAGCGCGCACGGGGCTTCCCTGCGCCGCGTGGGGTCGGCACCGGGGCAGGCACGCGCTGGTTTCCCGGGGGGGGGGGGAGAATCCTGGAAGGAGGGAGATGCAGGGGCCTCTCTGCCTCCACTGGCTCCCCACTCCCCAGCCACAGAACTCTGTCCCCACTCCCCGAACATTGTCCCCACTGGCTCCCTGTCCCCAGCTGCAGAAACCTGTCCCCACTGGCACTCTGTCCCCTGCCACAGAACCCTGTCCTCTGCCCTCCCAGCACCCTGTTCCCTCTCCCCTGCCCCCAGCCACAGAACTCTGTCCCCACAAAATGTATAATTATAAATGCTTCATTTTAGATTTAAATAGCATTAATAAAAACAGATCATTTATTTCATAACTATAACCACGTGATTTTAATTTTATGTATCGCATAATTTAAAAGTAAACTGTTTATCAGTGTAAGTAAGGGCTGGGGATAGCAAGTGACTGACAGGAGGAGAATAGAGAGGGCGGGGCTTCAAGAAAGGGGCGGAGCTTCAAGGAAGGGGGGGGGCATAGATCTTCGGCTGTTCTGAGATTTAAAACGTGATCTTGCATGTAAAAAGGTTGGAGACCACTGCTCTAGGGCATCTGGTTTTTGCCTCTGTGGGCAGACGGGATACTGGGGTAGATGGACCTTTGGTCTGACCCAGTATGGTTGTTCTTATTCTGCCCTGTCACCTGATGCGTTGTGGCCAGTCCCTTCCTATACATTTCTTCTTCAAGTAATGCTGATTAGCACAGCTCCAGCCTAGCTCTGATTGGCAGCAGAGGTAGGACAAACTGTTAAAAGATTTTAAAACTACCCTTCCTGCTCAAAGAAAGCACCAGAGATCAACAGGAGACCACAGAGGTGGGAGAGGAAGGCAAGATCTTTCTGAGGCATGTGATTAGATTCTTTTAAACTGCCAAGTGCAACCTTAATTGCACTTAATGTTTTTTGCAGACACACTAATGAGGCCAGGCCCCTTAAGCATGGACATGGTCTGGCTAGCCCCAACTGCTTCAAATCCCACTCATTCGTCCGACAAAACCTAGAAGGGAAGAAATCAAGCCCGCGTTGAATTGGCTCCCCGGTGCTGTTTGGAGAGCTCTTCTGTAAGGCACATTGCCCTGCGCTGTAGTGAGCAATCCTGCAGAAAGCGGATGACATAATAGGTCCTCTCCCTCTCTGTGATTCATCGGTTCAGGGGGCTAAGCAGCGGGAAGGGCTGGAAGATGCTGCTGCTGATTAACTCTTCCCTCCCCATGGAATCCAATGGAAACGGGATCCCCGCGTGGACCCTTGGGGCCAGCGGACCCTGAGCAAGCACGTGGCTGGGGAGAGGCGCGCGGGTCCGGTTGCCTGGCCGCAGTCAGTGGCTGGATCGCGGAGGGGCCGCGAATCGATACAGCTGCAGTGGCAGCTGCTGGGGGGAGGGGGAGCAGCCTGGGCAGCCGCTGTTGGCACCCGGACGGCCTGCGCATCGCCTCTCTGCAGGGCGAGCCCTGGCCGGGCCGGTCCTGCTGCCCAGGGCTGTGGCAGGCGGAGGAGCTGCAGCGGCTGGAGAGCCCTGGCCGGGAGCGGGGAGTTGGTTAGAGCAGATCTCGGTGGGTGTGAGAGCCGGGTCTGGAGAGGGAGCGGGGGGAACCCTGCTCTCCACGGGTCAGCTGAGCCCACGCGCGGGAACGCCCCGAGCTACATTCCACCCCCCTCCCCAAGAGGGCTCCTCCCTCCCCCAACGGCCCCGATCCCCCGCAGGACCCGCCGTGCGCTCCTGCGGCCGCAGGGGAGGGGGCGCTGCACCTAGCGGCGAGCCTGGGAGCGCGTCCAGCCGCCCGGCTGCTGCTGCGAGCGGGCCCCGCGCCCAGGGGGCTCGGCTCGGCTGGCCCGCGCTGCCGCCTGCATTGCGTCGCGGCTGGCCCGTGTGCAGCGCTCGCGCGGTCCCGGGGGCTGCTGCGCGTGGGTTTCAGCCCCACCGGGAGCTGGCAGGGGGGGGACTCCTCCAATGGCAGAGGGGAGGGGGGCGGGGCCGCGCGATCGCCCCTTTCCCCCGCCCTCCCCGCGCGGGGCCGCCCCGCACCGCGCTCAGGTTTCTGCTGATCCTGCAGCGCCAAGAAATGGCTCGAGGTCGCCGCTCGCGCTGCCCGGATTCCGCAGCCTCCCTGCCTCCGCCACGCGCCGCCCCGCGCCCGCTGCTGCGGCGGCTGCTGCTGCTCTAGCCGGGGGGGGGCCGGGGCGCAGCTGCAGGGTTGCGGCGCTCCCCGATCGCAGCCGCTACGGGCCGGGCAGCCGGGCGCCCGCCGGGTGCGTGTCTGGCTATCGCAGCGCAGCCCCGCCGAGCGAGCCGGGCAGGGGCGCGGGAGGAGGCGGGGAGGAAGGGGGGCGAGTTTGCTGCGGCGCTTTTTGGATGCTGCCGCTGCGGCTTGACGCATTCCGCCACCGGCTCGCCCCGCCAGCCGAGCCAGGTAAGCAAGACCCCGCTCTCGGCTGCTCTGCCCCCTCCCAGACCGCCCCCCCCGCCGCCTCCTTGGCAGGTCGGAGTTACCTGCCGCGGCGAGCCCCCCGCAGCCGGGCCGCGAAGTTGGCTGGCGGAGGCCAAGTTTCTGCAAGAGCGGGGCTGGGGAGCGGCAAGTGCAGGCGGGCTGCGCTGGGGCTGCTGCAAAGCCTCGGAAGTTACCGGGCGGGTTGCTCCTGCCTCCCGAGGCGCTCCGCTCGGGCCTTTCCCTCGGAAGGATGCCCGGGTGCGATTGTGCGGGGCGGGGTGTGAACGGCGGGGCAAAGGCGTGATGCTTCTGACCGCTTGTGTCTTCCAATGCAGCCCGAGTGTGCCGGGGGTTTCACCTGTGCGCTCCCCTCTCTCCCCTTGCAGCCTCCATCCTGTGCCCCGCAGCCAGCTTTGGTCCCCACGCCAAGAGGAGGGCGGCCAGTGGAAATTGCTGTGCTGGCACTGCAAGCAATCGCATCGCAGCCTCCTTGTTATTTATTTATTTTGATGGTAACTCCGCGGCCGCCGCAGCAGCAGCAGCAGCAGCAGCGATGGTCGAGTCAGCGAGAAAAGCAGCTGGAGCCCGTTAAAGGCAACAGGAGCCGGCTGGGTAGGGGAGCCCAACCTGGGCTGTGTGTGAGATTGACACCCCACCCCTGGGACACTCACAAGAGAACCCCCATACTTCCCTTCCCCTCCTCCTGCCCCTCTGAAGTTCTCCACTCCATAGCCCTCCCTTACCTGGTTTGCTTCATCCCAGACTCCTTTGCCCTCATCTATTTCTCCTTCACCTTTCTGGGGGTTTCCATCTCTGACCCTCATCCTCTACCCCCTCCCCCAAAGCTCTCCATCCTAGACCCACGGTTACTCCCTCTAAGGCTTTGCATTCCAGTTCCTCCCCATCCTTCTCCCCTGAGTCTTTTGGCTCTCCACTACAGACTCCTCTCCCCCACCTAAGGTGTCACTTTATATCCCTGGGACTCCCCCAACCCCTGCCACTTGTGCCACCATGACAGTGATGGCTGGAGAGAACATGGATGAGACTTCTGTCCTGCCAGGCCACCCCCAAGATAGCTACCAGCCAGGAGCTCATGATGACCATGAGTGCTGTGAGCGGGTGGTGATCAACATCGCCGGGCTGCGCTTTGAAACCCAGCTGAAGACCCTTGCCCAGTTCCCCAACACGCTGCTGGGCAACCCCAAAAAGCGCATGCGGTACTTTGACCCATTGCGCAATGAGTACTTCTTTGACCGGAACCGGCCCAGCTTCGATGCCATCCTCTATTACTACCAGTCTGGAGGCCGGCTCCGCAGGCCGGTCAACGTGCCGCTGGACATGTTCTCTGAGGAGATCAAGTTCTATGAACTAGGTGAGGAGGCCATGGAGAAATTCCGGGAGGATGAAGGGTTCATCAAAGAGGAGGAGAGGCCCTTGCCTGAGAAGGAGTACCAGCGCCAAATATGGCTCCTCTTTGAGTTCCCAGAGAGCTCTGGGCCAGCCAGGGTCATTGCAATAGTCTCAGTCATGGTGATCCTCATTTCTATAGTCATCTTCTGCCTAGAAACTTTGCCAGATCTGAAGGAGGACAAGGAATCTACAGGGATTCTTCACCGCATTGACAATTCTACTGTGATCTACAAGTCCAACATTTTCACTGACCCCTTCTTCATTGTGGAGACCCTTTGTATCATCTGGTTCTCCTTTGAGCTGGTGGTGCGCTTCTTTGCCTGCCCCAGCAAGCCCGAGTTCTTCAAGAATATCATGAACTTCATTGACATAGTGGCCATCATCCCCTACTTCATCACCCTAGGAACTGAGATGGCTGAGCAGGAAGGTACCCAAAAGGGGGAGCAGGCCACCTCTCTGGCTATCCTGAGAGTCATCAGACTGGTAAGAGTCTTTAGAATCTTCAAACTCTCCAGACATTCTAAGGGCCTCCAGATTTTGGGTCAAACCCTCAAAGCAAGCATGAGAGAGTTAGGTTTACTAATCTTCTTCCTCTTCATTGGGGTGATCTTGTTCTCCAGCGCGGTGTATTTTGCTGAAGCTGAAGAACCTGACTCTCATTTCTCAAGTATCCCCGATGCTTTCTGGTGGGCTGTGGTAAGCATGACCACTGTGGGCTATGGTGACATGTACCCTGTGACAATTGGAGGCAAAATTGTAGGCTCATTGTGTGCCATCGCTGGTGTGCTGACAATTGCCCTGCCTGTACCTGTCATCGTGTCCAACTTCAACTACTTCTACCACCGAGAAACAGAAGGGGAAGAACAGGCTCAGTTACTCCATGTTAGCTCCCCCAATTTAGCATCTGACAGTGATCTGAGTCGCCGTAGCTCCTCCACAATCAGCAAATCTGAGTACATGGAAATCGAAGAGGATATGAATAATAGCATAGACAATTTTAGAGAGGCTAATCTCAGAACTGGCAACTGCACCATAGGCAACCAAAACTGTGTTAATAAAAACAAGCTGCTGACTGATGTGTAAAAAAACAAAACAAAACAAAAAACATTCTCAGCTGGAAGACTTTACGTGACTCAGTCACACTTTGTAGATGCTTTACTAATAGTCTTTGAATGCTTTATTTACCTCGTAAATGCATTGTTGCATTGCGAATTTTTGCTCAGTGATCAAGAAGCTTTCAGGAACCATGAAAAATAATGTTTTTGGTTATTTTTAAAGGGTATTTTCCAACTGGTAAATGATAACCATTTGAATTAGTCTAGTGATAAAAACTAGTCATATGCTTCTAAATCTAAACTTTTTTTCATCCTTGTTGCTTGTTTAACTTAATTTTAAACAAAACACAATAGACAATTTTAGAGAGACAAAAATATGCATGGATTCACGTAAAACATTCTGCAAAACTGCACAATGCATCCAAGAAAGTGCATCAGATGAAAACTTCAGCAAAAATATGCAGCAAGCATTTGCTGCTGTTTTGATCAACTGAAGTGTGAATTTCCCCTCTTTTGTGAAAAGAGTATGTAGTTCCTATCTACAAATTCATGCAGCACCTTATTAAAAATACACTTAAGCCTGGTCTTGTTGCTGTACCCTTATCATAGAAGAGCTATTCTATAAGAGAAAAAAAAAGATAAAACATCTGCAGTGCTGCTAAGTTTTCTTAAGTGCAGATGATTTAAACATTATTTTCCCCTCTCCAGGACTGGAAGCAAAACTTTTAGTCCCTTTGTTGCAAAATAGCACAATGGAGTTTAATATAAGCATGTCTGAATTTGATACTATTTACTTTATAATCGCATGCCTGAAACATTACCTCAGATGATAGGGGATAAGCTTTTGTTTGTAATGAATCTTCTAAAAATAGGTTCTTTATCTTTTCTTTTTGATTTTGCATTCACCAAAAGTGCACTCCTTAATTTATTAAATATTTGATTAGTAATTTAAAGTACTGTATTTAAGCGTGTATGTTAGTCAAATGGGAACAATAACTTTTGGAGATCAAAGCATGTTCAAATATTCAGCATTATGGCCTAAATGACTAAGGTGTAACTTGAATTAATTAATGCATGAATTCAGTAATTATAATAATAATAATAATAATTAATAAAGCACTTGTTGAATTGAGGGCCAGAAGGAATTGAATAGAGAGACCTGATGAGTTTCCTGCATGGCTCAGGGAAATGTGTTGGCTTCTGTCCAGGCACTGTTAGAAAGGAACATATCCCATCCCTTAAAGGGAAAGCTATATGGACAATTAAGAACTTGTATCCTTTGTAGGTGAAATGCCTTTGGGTGCAGTCTCAGAATGTAAATGAAACTTATCTATGGTGGTATGCATCCAAACAGCAGTAGCCAATTTCTTTTGCAGCCATAATTTGAGGTCTATAGATTTTTGTGCTCCCCTATAACTCACTGAAGAGACACAACCGATTGATTTAGATAGTTGCTTAGTGCCTTTATCCCTGTCTACTGAATTGCTGAAAGTGCCTCCGTGAATAGAGCTGATCAGAAGTAGTGAAGGAAGGGGCAAGTCACCAACACACAATCTGGACTGTACTGTGCTGTCTCCAGGCATAGCAGAAAAAGAGAGAGAGAGAGAAGAGGAGGACAGAGACCACCAGCGCCCAAGGACACCTTCCTTCCCCTGGCAATGTGCTGCTGCAGGGCTCAGCATTTGCCTCTGCCAAATAAGTCACAATCATGTTTATGCAAGACTCAAAGTTTCCCCAGATTGTTTATAGAGGCAATGCTGCCCTCATCGTTTTTGACTTTCCTTCCCCCGAGATGGCTCTTTGGCAGCCTGCCCCAAAAGGGCAGAACACAAGAGGAATGACTTACTTACTGCAGCATCAACCAGGCAGGCAACCAGATTGGAGGGCTGCAACTTTTTTTCCCTTTGGACTCCTCAGGAGGTAGGTGAGAGAAGCATCCCATTTCTGAGCCAAGCACACTTCCCTGCCTTCTTCCTGGCCCCCTTCACTAAACTCCCTCAGCTACCCCATAGATTTTTAAATGCCAGTGCAGATCTTTCAAACCTCCCTCCCCACTGTGGCCTGGTGGAGGGTAACAATGCTGAGAGAAGGAATCTTCTTGGGTATTGTCTAGACTACATGGCTTTGCTGACAGAGCCATGTAAACTAGCTTACCTGATCTAGCTTACCTGTAAACCTCGTTTCACGAGGCATAAGGGAGCGGTCGACAAAGGCGTTCCCTGTTGACAGATCCGTGTCTTGACTGCCGCGCTGTGCCCAATCAGCTGATTGTCAGCACAGCGTGGTGGCCATTTTTATTTTAATGACGCGGGGATTATTTAAATCCCCGCTTCATTGACTATATCGGGTAAGTTAGTTTACATGGCTCTGTCGGCAGAGCCATGTAGTCTAGACATACCCCTTCAGTATGCAAGCCTTGACCAGTAGCCACTAAAAGATAACAGCTTTCAACCTGAGCCAACATAGGCACTAACCTTTATTTTTTTCTTTAAAGGACAAAGTTGAGGATCTTCATTCTGCACTTAGTATGTGGCCAGCTGCTGTTGGGTCATTTCCTATACACAGGCCCCCTTTTGTCCCCACCCTGGTCACCCACATAGCATGGCACTTATGGTCTAAAACCACACTAACTCTGCAGTTGTGCACAAGTCTAACGTGCCAGGTTGACAGAAAGGCTTGCCTTCTCACTGTGTGGTGTCCATTTAATATTAATGATGGGGAAGTGATCAGAGGCATCTCAAAGAACTGCAACGTGTCTGATGAAACAGGGCATTACACTAGCCAGATAGATGAGATAATGCTTCCTGCCCCCCCAAACACACCCTTCCCGCTGGAATTAAACTCTGGCAGTCACAATCTTTCACAGTTGAGGATACAACTTCTCATGCTTAGACTGACTTGCATGCTGCACTCGGTTCGAAACAGCAATACTCAGTTCAGTGCTGTGGGCCAGCTGATCAGAAAGTAGCACCCTAGAGACAAGGCCTCACGTTAGCAAGAGGCTTCTACAGTAGTTGGGTAGCTGCACCTTCCTTTAACTACCAGAGGAATGATTATTCTGCATGTGTCAAGAGAAAAGAGCTGCATGCAGCCGGGGGGGGGGGGGGGGGGGGGTAATCTGATTTTTTTTCTTTTATCAGGGAATAGGGTGACTCATAAGGGTGTGTGGTGTCTTGGGGAGTCTGTTGCTTACCCATTTCTAACTCATTACAAAGGAACTAAACGTACAGAGTACAGGGATTAACCTCATGTAGCATTGGCATGCATTTCTGGCAAGTTTGACAAAAAAGCTCTCCCCTTTGCACTCAATGTGCCGAAATGTCTTTGTAGGCCTGACGGTGCACTTAACAGTTGCCTGTTCTTACCAATAAATGTCCTTTTCTTTTTTACATTTTCTTTTCTACTGTATTTTTTTGGGTGGCTAGCTTGAGCTCTAAAAGGAATGTTTCCTTCGGTGGGACGGGACTGGAAATGGGCTGATGGCCAATTTGTAGTCTCTCCAAAGGTGAGAGAGAAGCCCAAGTTCAATAGTTTGGTTTAGGGAGAGTTTTCTGTGCAAGAGTTGTCAGAAATTAGCATGTTCTTAACTGGAAATCTGTGTAAGGTGCTAAGTCGCAACAGCTGATCTGTTCAAGAGAGAATGAAAAAAGGTATTGTGGTCACCTTCTTTACTGGAACTGGTGGAAAGAAGAATGCTACAATAAAGGGCCAAATTCATTGGTGGCGTAACTCCACTGAAGTCAACACACTTGATTCTCTTTGTACTTCAGCTAGCTTGACTGTGCAACTCCATTGACTTACCCGACATATCCTGGGTCAGTGAGGTGTAAATGAACAAATTAAACACATTGACTTCAGTAGAGCTACACTAGGTGATGGGAGTAACCTTACACTTGTAAGTGGAGTCTAGCATGTTTATGTAGGGTATGCTTGCATTTGAGATGAGAGGTGTCGTTCCCACACTAGCTGGGCTCCAACTAACAGCTTAAAAATAGCATTGTAGCCAAGGTAACTCAACCAACAACTTGGGCTAGCTGTTTACAGAATAGGGGCCTTGGTGTCCTATCCAGTAGTCTTTGTTCAGAAAACAGGACTGTTGATTTCAATAATTTTGCCCAAATAGAGACTTCAAAGATCAGGCTTTTCTCAGAAGATCAGCTACATATAATTCATTAAGCATTGCATTGGGTAGACAAATGAACCAAGGAAAAGTTTCATTCTCCTAAATTTTTGGCTAAAAGGTAATTGTTTTAGTTAAACAAATGGATAGAGGGATTCCCTTCCCAACCCAGTACAATATAGCTGAAGCACAAACTATATAAAATGCATAACTAGCATTTTACAGAAGGAATCGAGGACTGCTTTTCCCAAGGAATGCCTGCCTTTGGAAAATGCAGACTCTCTTCATTGTTGGATATCTTTGCATTATATTAAAATCAAAATAAACAGAACTTGGAATGAGAGAAGAAAAACTCGTCAATTTATTAAGAAAAGCTTGAAAAGATTATTTAAAACCATGCATACCGTATTTTTTTCTTCTTTCTTCCTTCAACTTTATTTTGATTAACTGCACTTAGAAGGGTGACATTGAAGATTAATTTCACCTATATACCAGAAAAAGAACAGGTCATAGTTTCAAAGTGCTTTCCCTTTCTGGACCAGACCCTATATCCCATTCATGCGCAATACTTCAGTCAACTTTGATGGGAATTTTTGCACAAGGAATGCAGTATAAGGTCCAAAGTGCAATTTACTTTTCTTTTTTAAGGGATTTCTTAGTCACAGAGCCAGGTGGAAATAGCAGGTTGTCTTCAGCAATCTCTCAACATTGTTGTAAAAAAGCATTGGCACTATCAAACAAATATACTTCTTAAACTGCTTTAACCAGGGAATTATTTTTTTATTTTTGCTGGAGTTTTTTTCAGGCCAGGTATAGCACATATTTTTCTGTGTCCTAAAATACTAGTTTAGATTTATCAAATGTGTCAATGTCTATATTTGCATCAGGAAACTTCAGGGTATTTTTTTTAGTGTGGGTGAATTGTGCACCACTTAAGGCCAGCAATTTTTATTATCAGTGAATATTGCACCTTCATATTTTTAAAGGGACGAATGAAGTTGGGGTCTTCACTGAAATTTGTCTGAAAATATCCTATTTGTATTCATGTAGCTCTGTTAATTTTACCTGTTCTTAGAATCTAGCGAGTATTACTCAAGGCTACAAAAAATTCCTTTCCCTTTCTAGTTTCTACAGTAGCTAAAGTGAGTATATGTGGTGTTAAATTCCTTTAGGTACATTAGTCTTTGATTAATGTTATTTCAGTAACATTTCTATAATGTAATTGGGATCAAATGTATATTTTACTTTTGTACAGAAGTAAAAAAATATTTTTATGACTAAATTCAGCAAAAAAAAAAAAAACCCTTATAATATAACCTGCTAAAAAGATATATGTATTTCCTTTCCATGATATCTAAACTACTTTTTTTTCCAGGACATTGGTTTGAAATTGTAAATAACAGCTGTAGGCAAGACTGTATATGGACTCTGTGACATACCTCTGATTTTAAAGATGAAGTATTACCAATGTTAAATAAAGAAACTGAATAGGATTCATATAAAGTGCACCATCAGGGCAACAAACCATTTAAGCTAACATAGCTCAATTTATTTCCGCAATTTGCAAATTGCTTACACTTTGAATCAAATATGTACCTCATTGTTACATTACTGTTCATTTTACTTACAACAGTTAAATGGTTTGATTTTTGTCAGTTTTAAGACATCTAATGTTATGAGTTTCTAACTTTATTTACATGCATAGCTTTCATCTATGCAATTTGACTTGCTTCTGTTACTTGCTCATCTGTTCACACTGGGCATCAATTAAAGATGATTTTTAAGGCTCTTACCCAGGAATATCCTGACTTGTTATTGTCTGGAGTCGAGTTTCTCTCCTCTCCCTGTTTTGCAGTGTGCTCTAAAGCCAGTGATTGGTTAATTGATGTTTTTGCTGAAACAACTAAGAAATTGTGAAATACATTGTGGTAAACAAGGTTCGCTGAGAACCAGGTTGTAGTGGACATTGAAAGCCTTTTGAATTTAGCCCCAACTTTGAAAGGTGATTACGTCCAAAGGCCTGATCCTCAGCTCATTGACTTCAATGGGCTGTGGATCTGGCCCCAAACAAGTAAAATCAACTGCAATTCTAGAGCTAAATTTTGCTGCCACTCATGATGATGGGAGTTCTGATATTCACTTTAATGAAAATATGTTTGGTGATAACTGTATCTTTGTTGGTAACAATTTGCATATATTGGATCAATTCTTGCAGCTAATCTTGTTTAGCATTTATATAGCAAAGTCAACTTCAACTAAAAGTTTTAACCATGATCTTTTAGGTCATGACTGTCTTGGTTTTTGTAAATAAAAACAAGTTGGGCTACAGATTTGTTTTGTACTGAAAATGACTTTTTTTCTTAGGAATATTTCAAACAAGCCCTTCCAAAACAGAAATGGCGGGCATTCTTTGGAGTGGAGGTGTGATGACATTGTGGGCATTTAATTTTGATAGGTCAGCAATCTGAAAGGTTGTTTCATTGCTTCTTTGTGAATGTGACATTTTATCCTAGTTATTATGTTATATATAAATAAGGAAATGAGATCAGCTACTGAGGGTCTGGTGTCTCTTTCATGCTAAAGGTATTGTGTATCCAAAGTTGAACTTTAAAGACAGACAATATCAGTAGATGTTTGTATCCCTTGTGATAGTGAGATATCCAAATGATTGAATACTGATTGTATTTACATTTGCCTGACAATACAGAGGGAATTATAATAATAGCCATATATATGCTAGAATGGACTTTGCTTGAGTAGCAAACCAGATGTGATGTTTATGTTAATTCTTGGGGAAAGCTTGCATTGATAATATCGTTGCTGAGTTATAATATTGACTGACTTTTGTGAAATCTTAGGTGTAAGTTGACAAAAAGTTAGTCTGGTTGAACTAAAGGTAAAGTTTTCAGTTTTCATTTTTAAACAACCCTGTTCTGCAAACCATTCAGTCACCAACTCCCATTTAGTTTGGTACTTCAGCAAAGTATTTAAGCAAATGCCAAACCTTAAGTGCGTGAGCAGTACCATTGATTTTTATTGACTTCTGGTTATGACTAAATCTTGCTGCTTCTTCCTGCATAACATCCGTAAGATCCAAGCTTTCCTATCCATCCTCCACACAACTAAATTCTTGTCTGGGCCTGCATCATCTTATGGCTTGATTTCTGCAACCTCAACCTCTCTGGCCTAGATAAATTCCATATTTTTATGCTTATATCCATTCAAATGTGGCAGCAAAGACAATTTTCCTGGATCCTTGATTTGAGTACATGACCCCTCCCTTTGTGTCCCTTCACTGATTTCTCCTTCTCTACCACATCAAACAGTATTTATTTGTCTTTACTTTGTATGCCCTTCCTGGCCTGTGTCCTGCTACCTATCCTCTCTCATTTGGTATCCCAGTAGCAACCCCTTCCTGCATTCTGCCAGGAATGCTAGATTTCAGTGTCCATTTGTAGAATTTTCCAACAAACACCTTCATACTTTCTTCCCGCTACTCCTTCTACGTGAGAAGAACTTGGTATAAAAGCATTCTGCAAGGTAGCCTACAAAAAGTTGACCAAGACCAGACAGCTGATTTGCATGGCTGAGCATGTTGACCACTATAATCTCATTTTTACCTTGTGTTTTGTTCACTCCTTCCCCCCGCCACAACTGTTGGTGTATTCACTCATCTGATATTTATACTATATGTTTTTAATGGAAAGACTTTATTTACGTGTGTCATGTTTATACAGTGTCTTGCATAATGGGCCTGGGACCAGTAAGTGCTACTGTAATATAAATATTGTTGTCCTGTTTTATTAATAAGCGCCTTGCTGAACTGGAGCTTCTAATGGGAATTACAAGCATGGAGGCAAGGTCAGGCCCAGTGATTGTACTTTCAGAAATGGCTCTGTGAAAAATGTCATTGTGGGGTTCCTGGTCTATGTGTGTCAGCTCTTCTGCATTGTATTTGCTTGTTATATCAGTACAGCTGGTTTCACTTTCTGCCAGTCCTGAAAACTTGCCTTCCACGCATCATCACCACTAATAAACCTGTAGCCCAAATTCCGCCTTCAGTTATACTTGTGCCATCTCATTCCTTTCCCCTGCTGGCACTGAATTATCAGTAGGACCTAGGGAAACATTTGGCTCTGCAATTTAAATGTAATGGACAAATTGTATTCATGATGTATAAGGCAGAATAAGATCCTCTTCCTTCTTTCAGACCCATGCTGACTCGTCAGCTCTAAGAGTAAGGAATAGTAATCAAATCTTATTTTTGTCCCTAGAGTCAGCAGATTTTGACCACAGAGAGGGATAGGTTCATTAGGTAACAAGGTGCCATTTCTATATAACTTTTCTAAAATGTCCACAGTTTGAACATAAAATTAATTTACCCTGAAGTTACACTGTGTAAGTTATTCAACTCACCAGAGTTATTTGATCCATGGGTGTAATAATGACCCCTTTATGAATGTATATATTCTAGTAATAATACAATTATTTTAGCTATCAATTATATAAATAGTTATATATAATAAATATATCCATTGCTACAGAAGCTAGGATAAAAATTTTATTAAACATTAATCATCATACTTCAGGGCATAAAGCAACCATTAGCTGTTTGAGGTCTATACAGGTGCGTTTCGACAGCACCCTTCTGTTGAAATAAGCTATGTAAATTGCGCTATGCAAATTTCATAGCTTATTCTGAGTCTAAGTCGAAAGAGCTTATTTTGAAATTTGGTGCTGTTTACACAGCGCCAAATTTCAAAATAAGTCACTATTCTGACAAATCCCTTAATCCTCATTGAACGAGGGTTACAGGGATGCCGGAATAGCATGCCCACTATTTCAGGAAATAGTGGGCACTTTTAAAGATATGGCGTTGCTCTTTTGGGATACTTCCGGTATCCCGAAATAGCAACACAATATAGACGTACCTTAAGAAACTTTTATCAGAGGGGTGCTGTTCATAGAGGGACAATAAGGTGAGTTTTTGTATTTTGGCTCTAAATATGTATTTCCTCTAAAGCCTCTGGTGCTAGCCACTGTCAGGAATTGTGTAGCAATTGGACTAATCTGTATGACTAGACACTACGCAAATAGTATTCTGTAAATATCCACACTAGAGAGAATTCCTGTATTCCTCTAGGGCTTGATCCAAAGCCCATTGAAGCAAATGGTGGTCTCTCCATTGACTTACGTGGGCTCTGGGTTATGCCAATATTCTTTTGCTCCCTTTTCCATTACTTAAAGGGAAGGGGATTAATTTGGCCTCAAGTAAATTGTATTTAAATGAGGAGACGAATAAGATGAACGGCATTCAAGGTCTATAAGAATTGTCTATTGTATATGCCAAGTTTAGTCTTTCTCAACAATGCTCATTTTACAGTGCTTTCAAACAAGTGTTATGGAGCTTCAACCTATCCGGCTTTGCTAACAGCTTCCTAAAATACCTTCCATTTGATTCCAGTAAAAAGACAATTACAATTGAATAGAAACCTTTTATAGCTAGTAAGATGAAAGTGAAGTATTAGGTGCTATATTTGGTGACCTCCTCTCACGAGGTGGGAATGCTTGCACATTAATTTTATAGTGAAGCCATGTATGTTCCAGCATAGCATCACTAATGATCCTGCAGTTCCTCCATGCACAGAGCTCCCATCAATTGCAGGGAGACCAAAGTGCGTAGGTTAGGCTTCAGGCAGCACAAGAGGAGGACTAAGGTAACAGGCACTGCAATTTGCACCAAAGCATTGCATTCTACTTGGCTAGCTGTAGAAGTGCTCCCCTTATAATTTACTCTGTGTGAATTGAATTGCATTTGGATAAACTGATAAGGCTGTTGCTGAGCAGCACACAGACTACATCAACACTGTCATCAGAGGTGTGACTACAGTACATGTAGGTTTACCCCCTCTAGCTTTGAGCTAGCTAGTTTGACTAACAGTAGCAGTAGGGAGTAGTGAGGGCTGTATAAACCTGTCTGGAACCCTGTGTCTGGGCTTGAGGGACTACACAGTGTTATGGTGGTTTCCAGACATTATTCCAGTTAGCTAGATCACAGAGGGAATGGAAGTTGGGAGAAGCTACACTGTTGCTATGCTAGGGTACGTCTAAACTACATGGCTCCGTCGACGGAGCCATGTAGATTTGTTGTTTTGGCAAAGTCAAATGAAGCCGCGATTTAAATGATCGCGGCTTCATTTAAATTTACATGGCTGCCGCGCTGAGCCGACAAACAGCTGATCAGCTGTTTGTCTGCTCAGCGCGCTAGTCTGGATGCTCCCCTATTGACATCAAAGCCCTTTGTCGGCAGCCCCGGTAAACCTCATCCCACGAAGGCTTTGATGTTGATCAGCTGTTTGTCGGCTCAGCACGGCAGCCATGTAAATTTAAATGAAGCGGCGATCATTTAAATCGCGGCTTCATTTGACTTTGCCTATGTGTCTAATCTACATGCCTCTGACGACAGAGGCATGTAGTCTAGACACAGCCCTAGTGTAAACCTGGTGTAAATGAGAGGACAATCAGGCCAATAATACCAATGTAAGATTCAATCCAAAAACTTTGAATGATCATGATAAATAATTTCTGAAAGCTCAACTGGAATTGGCAAGTGTATCCTGACCTTTTAGAGGTTAAAGGATGTCAGTTAAGTAGAACATTTTGAATCTTTCATTCCAATAACTATAGACTAGTTGATGAATAACAACATTACAGGAAGAGCTATTATATTTCCAGGGTCGTACTATTAAGTGTTTCTATCTAAAATCACGCACCCTGCTTTTCCTTTGACACTGATTTTACTCCGTTGACATCATTGGAGTTTCTTCTGATTTGCACATGCTAAGAACAGAATCAAACCCTTAGCACAGTGTAACTCAACACTTCATTAAAAATAATTAGGGGTTAGTGAAGCAGAAAAACCAGCCAAGTAAAAACATAACCCTCCAAAGATGATTCTTCAAAGATTCGTCATGCTATTTCTTTGTAAATAATTAAAACAAAATATAGACATCAGATAATTTTCTTTCTTACTAGGAATTTTTTGCAACTTGTTAAATGATCCCAAAAGAATTGGAGTATGGTAGGTTTTATTCTGTCATCAGAATAAAAATCAGTGGGTAAAATTCTACGCTAAGGGCATGTCTACCTTAGGAAATTATTTCTAATAATTATTTAGGAAATTATTTGAAAAAATAACTCCTGAATAACTATTTCAAAATAGCGTGTCCACACTACAAGGAAGCCTTGAAATTAGTCTGAGGCAGACTCCCTTAATGTGGGATGTGCTACCTTGACTTAAAGCCCCAGGAAGCACTGGGGAGTAATTATTATGAATGACTCGGGGGAGCAGTTATTTCAAAATAGCAGCAGTAGAACGTCCACATTACTGCTATTTTAAAATAACTATGTTGAAATGAGGATTATTCCTCATGGGAAGCAGGCCTTCTTATTTCGAAATAACAGGCTTGGTAGGGTATGTCTAGACTACAGGGTTTTTTCGAAAAAACTTCCCCTGCTTCTAGATTGCTGCCGTGTTCTTTCGAAAGTAAATCGAAAGAACGCGGCAGTTTTTTCGACCACGGAAAACCTCATTTATGAGGAAGAACGCCTTTTTTCCATAGTGCTCTTTTGAAAAAAGGTACTATGTAATGCAAACTGTGCTTTTTCAAAAGAGAGCATCCAGACTGCCTGGGTGCTCTCTTTCGAAAAAGCGGCTTGCTTTTTTGAAAGTACTGGTTGTAGTCTAGATGTTCTTTTCTGAAAGAGGCTTGTAGTCTAGACACACCCGTAGTGTGGACGTTCCACTTGTTGTTTCGAAATAAGGAGAATTATTTCTGAATAACTCCCTAGTGTAGACCAGGACTAAGTTCTCCTGTCAGATCTTCTTAGCTTTAGCCCCTTCCAAAGCTGGGCTCATAAAGAGAGTTGAAATCTCTCAAGTGATCCTCATGCTTGTTTTGTGAATGATCTGTTTCATCCCATCTTCTTGACGTGTGGTGAAAGAACCTATGTAGAATACAATAGGTATTTTGTTTCAGTATATAGTACTTATCTCTAGCCCAATGGAGCTGGTAGGAGCTGATTAACAAAATGTGCAGCAGTAATTAAGAAAATACAAGGGGAAGTAGATTCCTTTGTTACCTTTTCTGGCTACATGAGTGTTAGCTTAATAGCTTTTGGGGAAAATAAACCATTTGAAAATTAATTTTATCTGAAATATCTAGCAATGAACACATTACCCACTGCAAGTGTGCTTGCAGCTTCCACTTACGTACTTCACATTGTGTTGTTTTCTGTCACACATCTCTTTCTTCAGGGCTTTGAATAATGGGATGGAAAAGCTAACTTTCTGTTGAAAGGAATGTTGTGTTTTGTTGACCAGGTTTTGCTCTGTTTGCTTTGTTGTGTTGTATGTGATTCAATTGTGTTCTGTAGTAACTCTGTGTGTGTGTATGTGTGTGTGTGTGTGTGTGTGTGTGCGCGCGCGCGCCTCAGTTTCCCTGGGCACTGCAACACTGTCTGGATGAGGAGCGGAAGACTGGGCACAACTCACTGTGGAAGTATGTTCAGTCTCTCATGTCCTGAGAACCAAGGGACAGCAGATAACACTTTGGGCCCGGAATCTGAACAAAGAAGGGGGTGGAGCTGCCTAGAAGCCTGGGACCAGTTGCTGGGTGTGAGTTAGGTTTTTGGCTGGTTTGGGGAGAAGGAAGTCTAGCTGGCTCAGGGGAATGGGTAGGGGCCCAGAGCTCTGGTTCTAGGCCCCCCCTATGCTCAAGATGGATTGTACTGACTGTTCCTGGGTCCTGTAAGAAGTCTGTGCTACACACAGCCCTGTCAATGAATAAACCTTCTGTTCTACTTGCTGGCTGAGAGTCACGTCTGGCTGCAGATGAGGGGCCAAGGCCCAGTGATTCCTCCGCACTCTGTGACAGGCATAAAGTGAAGCTCAGTCATTACTGTGGCAAGAGAATTCCAAGGAACATGTAGGAATGCACAAAATGGCTGTCATGAGTCTGCAGCCAATTTTTTCATCTGACTTGGTATTGAGTTGATTCCCCTGTATAGCATTAGGAAGCATTGCATCTTCCTTTGGATAAAATATATACAGTAAAGCAAGGGCCTGACTACTTAAAGATTTCATGACTTTTTCAGGTGACCTGGCTCAACAGGAGATTTGCCTACTTAAATTCCATCTGTAGTTTAATTTGGTATAGTGTCCTTTTTCATTTTCTGTTGCAAATGTTGTGTAGAGTTTGCAGTGTGGTGTTAAAAAACTGCTGTTTAACCTCAAAAGGAGCTGCTTTCCAGTGGTGGATATAGCATGCATATCCACTTATTAAATGCATGAAGTGCTTTAGGAACATTCATGATGAAAGATGTATTAATATAAGTAGTTATACTGTATATTTGGGAGAAAACTCAAAAGCAATCAAACTCTATGGTATGGAGTATGTTCAAATATTAATTGAGAATAACAGATGAAAGCTGGCTAATGCTGGATAGTACACCAGTACTATTCCTAATGCATATTCAAAGCATACTCTCTGCTGACATTGATGTGATACTTTTTTTTCTGTATCCACGTCTCTGTTTAAATCCATTTTATAGTGCTTTAAAGTTTGCGTTGAAATGCAAAACTGATCAATACATCTTCAATAGTACCACAGTATGAGCTGGAACGTAAGTTTCTGGAAGACAAGCCCTGGAGCAAGTCAGAGTTTCTTTAAATGTTAGGACTCTCTTTTTTTCAGTGATATGATTAAGCATCTTCTCCTGCTGTCCTCAAGAAACTAGATACAGGTATGGCTTTTAAGTCTGTACGTTCTGATTGTTCATGACCTTGCACCTACAATATATTGCAGGCCAGCTCTTTGGCTGGTATCCATTAACTATGCTGAGATATCCCAGCGTTACCATCCAGAGGTGGTAGTGTTTTACATCCAGTTTGCACAGCTATACATGACACTACAAGAAGCAAGGCAGTGGAGAATCAGACCCAGAGGACCGTGTTGCATATAAACAGTAAGCAGAGCTTTCTAAGGAATAATGTAGTAAAGTCATTTTAACATTCTCTTTCAGTGGTATGTGTGTCTGAACAAAACTGTGACATTACGTAACATTTGTGTCTAAAAGTAATGGAGTGAGAGGTGGGATGCAGAGATATTTGCATTTCCTTGATGTAGCCCATAAGTCTCACAGCTGTAATGCTATTTTAGCAGAACGTTGTGTTTTTTTTTTCTCTCCGTCTGTTGTACACTGTGGGAACTTAATTGAGAGTAATTTAATAAGAATTCTGAATGATTGCTAGAGAGCTTAACTGTTCTGGAGACCTTTACATTAGAAACTAACTTTTCTTCAGAACCTTAATTAATATAAAATTAACTTCTTAATATCTGGAGTTCTACAGAGGCTTAGTTGTTAACAATGATCTTTTCTAGAGACTTTAGCAGCACCAGAAAGTGTCTGCTTTCCTGGGCCTTGCTCTTGGACTTATTCTGATTTACTCTAGGGCTGCTTTACACCACACTGGTCAGAAAGGCTGTGTCTAGAGTACAGAGAAAAGTTGAAAAAGATACGCTTATCTTTTTCCGCTTTTCTTCTGAAAGAGGCTTTTCCGACATTTCGCCCATCTACGCTGGGCCAAATGTCGGGGGAAAAAACCCTCTTTCGGAACATCCCTTCTTCTTCATAGAACGAAGTTTACAGAGATGCCGAAAAAACGTGTCTGCTTTTCCTATATTTGTTTCGGAAAAGGGGATGCATTCCTTGGATGTGGCAGAGCTTTTTTGGGATACCTACAGTATCCTGGAAAAACTCTGTAGTCTAGACATACTCCGAGTATAAGGCCAAATCTACTTTGGAAACTTGTGCTGGTATAATAATGTCAGTTGGGGCAGGAGGGGAGGGTTATACTTTTATATCAACAAAAGACCTACTGTTTGTAAAATAGTAACTATTTAATTCGGAGAACTGGTATAAATTATACTGATAAAAGCATGTTTTTGCCAGCTGAAGTTGCATCTCCACTAGATTTATACTAAGGTCTAGTCTTCACTAGAAAAGGTTTGCTGCTAGAGCTATACCAGTACAGCCATACTGACAGACCTTTTCTCATGGTGTATGTCTAGACTACATGGCTCTGTTGATTATTTAAATAATCTCCGCGTCATTAAAATAAACATGGCCGCCGCGCTGTGCCGACGATCAGCTGATCCAGCACAATGCGGCAGTCTAGACGCGGATCTGTGGCTGGCGAAGCCTTTGCGACCGATCCTGTAAACTTTGTTTCACAAGGCATAAGGGATCGGTCGGCAAAGGCTTCCCCAGCCGACAGATCCGCATCTAGACTGTCACGCTGTGCCAGATCAGCTGATCATCGGCATAGCACGGTGGCCATGTTTATTTTAATGACGCGGGGATTGTTCAAATCCCCGCTTCATTGAGTATGCCAGGTAAACTAGTTTACATGGCTCCGTCGACGGAGCCATGTAGTCTAGACATACCCATGTAGACTAGACCTTAGTATAATTTATGTTCACTTTGGGCACATCTATACAGCAGGGCTTAACTTGAAATAAACCAAGCAAATTGTGCTATGTCAATTGTGTAGCTTATTTCAAAATAGCTGATTTTGAATTTTGGAGCTGTCTACACAGCACTTATTTCAAAATAGAGCCCTCTTTCTCTGACTTCCCTTACTCCTTGTACAATGAGGGTTACAGGAGTCGGAGTAAGAAGTCTTCCAGCTTGACAATATTTCAACATTATGTTGAAATTACTGCCCGCTGTGTGGATGAGGACTATGCTATTTTGAAATAACGCTAGTTATTTCAAAATAATGTTGCTGTGTAGACATAACTTTTGAGGGCCTTTCCATGCCACATTTAGTGTAAAAGAGGATCAGCTTTTCCATGTGAATCATAGAGTAGTAACTATGCAGCAAGTGAAACAGTCAGACCTTTTCATGGCACAGTATCTGTTAAGAAACATTTCTATTCTTCTCTGCCTAGCGATAAATAGGCAAGAAGCTATTACATACTACTTCTTGTGAGGTTCCCTCCTCCCCCCCAGCTGTCTCAGAAACACAAAAAAACTGAAGACCTGACCATGGCCTTACAAATGAGTTCATTAAATTTTTAAAAGGAAGAAGTACAGTGAAATTCTAATAGTCCCAAGAGAGTGTGTGAGAGAGAGTGAGAGAGAAAACAGCTTTCCTATTGCAGGTTTCTAGATGACCACATTCAGTAGGTTTGGTCAGAGGATTTTATGATGACAAAAGATCTAAATCTTTAAAAAGCTTCCTTGCTTCACAAAATTAGCCCGAGTCTTGTTAGTTGCCACTTATTTTCTTTGGTTTTTACTGGTTAATTTGCTTGGCAGGAGAAATGGAAGTGTGATCCTTTTCTGCTTTACTTTTTTTTGCTGTACTGGTGTGGGGTAGCACAGAAATGGTGCTTAATAGTTGGGGTGGGGAGGGAGATGATGTTAGTCATCTTCTGCATATTCTAGGAAATGTATGTAAAAGATTTCTCTTTCTCTCTCTTTGCTCATGAATATTGCACACACCTTCTAATCTATCGATATCATTTGACTAAATTACAGCCTACCAAGTAATTGTTTTAGCCTCAGTCATTATGATGCACAGCTAGGTAAAATGCCATGCCTACAAATATGCAGCCCAGCACATGTGATCCGAGCAATTCTTTCCTTTGCTAAGAAAAGGCGGATGAGGGAATTTCTTTTATTGGACCAACTTCCCTTGCTCACTGATAGTGGTGGTGAGAGGTTTCCAAAATAGTGAGGAAGAGATCATGGCATGATTCTTAGGGCAGTTTTGGATTTTGGTTCCATACAGCTCCAAAAGTCAGCTCCCCACAGTTTGAGGCCTCTTTGGAAGAGCAGCTTGTAATGCCACCATTCAGGCCAGCCATGCAGATAGGAAAAGTGAAAATTGCCTTTAATCTCCCGTGTCCTGATGTGGCTTTATGCACCCCGGTGCGTGGGGGAGAGGAGATTCTTTTCCTAGCTCTCAGGCAGAGAACTTGAACTGGTCATATGGACTCACTCCTATTGGGATTAGACTTCATCTGTAGGCAGGAACAAGGGCCTGAAAGCTCTGTTGTGGCTTTGAAGCCAAAGCTGGAATCCTGCTACCTGTTGAGTGCTCAGACAGACACAATTCCTACAGGGCACTGGGGGAGTGCATGTCGTCTTTTGTCAGAGGTATGGAATGTGCCCTCCCACCCCAGCGCTAAGCTCAGCCCCTATGCACTGGTAACAGGGCTTTGGCCACACCCCGGCCACGGCCTCTCTGGCCCCTGCTTTCTATAGGCTGCTGGAACAAATTATGAGGTGTCCAGGAGCAAACAAGGGATTAGGGGAAAACTCTTCCTGAAAAGGAGTTAACATAGGGCTGACACAAGCAGCCCTGCAAGTAGGTGGCATGTGAGAGGGGGCAGATTTAAAGGTAGGCCCGTTGATGTCTCCTCTCTGTCTTGGGAGAAGCTGGGATGGTGGGAGGAAGCATGTTCGGTATCAGTGAGAGAGAACTATGGACTTAGGAACAGGAGAGAGATGGGACCTGAGTAAACTTGGCTTGTACCCCAGTCTTAGAATTCCAAGGGCAAATACAGCTGTACTTAAAGTTCTGTGGGACATTGGGAATTAGAGACACAAGTTTCCTATGTGTCTATATACAAACATCCCCCATGGTATTTGCAAGCCTCTAAAAAGAAATATGTGTTCTGAGTTCCCAGGGAATCCAGGAATTGTTATTTTTGTTCACACTGGACCAAACTGGGAAAATTGGTATTTTGTGCTCACAAATAACTGGTTCAATTAATTTTGAATAGCCGTACTAGCACATGGATATCTTGCTCTACACTTGCCAACATTTGTATTAAGATATGGGCTGTTGCAAGAACCGAGGAACAATCCTTCATATCTCTTTTCACTGCTGAAAGGGGTACGAGAGGCAATTCAGGTCCTAGAATTCTTTCTCATGATGCATCTGCCATTCATTAAGACAATCCTCTCCACCGGAGCAAACAGCACCTGCATAGCTCTATTAGAGTCTGTGATCATGGTGACCTCTTTGCATGGCTGCTGCCGGCCTGCCCCTTCACAGAAAGAGACTGCAAAGCAACGCTGTACATCACCGAGTGAGGAGGAGGCGGCTGCTTCTACATGAGCAGCAGAACTGTGGCTGTTCCACTCTACCTATGGCCTTCCCTCCTCCTCAAGTGGAGAGGGTTTGGCTATGTCCCTTCCAGACAAGAACTCACTCAGTGGTGAATCAGTATCCCTTACATATTTGATCGAGGCAGCTTGGGCAGCCATTCAGTGCAGGTGCCCCATCATCAAACAGTCCCTGGTGAGAGGAAATTCTGTGTGTGCATCGTGTGATGTGACAATGGAGCAATGACTCTCATTTGTATCGACTCTCAGCAATATTCTTAAAGGAACTGAGAGTCTGTGAACTCACGTGAATAAGCATATTTGACTTGCAGGTGAAAACTCATCTGTATCCAGATGCCCCTACGTCCTACTGGTGTTTCCAAAGAGTCCAAACAGAACTAGATGCTCTTCAGTGACTATGGGAGCCACTCACAGCTAACACCCATTTCTAAAATCCTTTATCAGCCTTTCATGTGTAAAACTCCTACTGATACAGAATGGGGGCAAGGGGCTGTTTGTTGTTAAGCATGGAGGCTTAATGTCGAAGAAGTTGCTTTTATGGATCCAAGTATTTATTAATTACTAGAAAACTTACCCAGCATAGCTTGGGTCCTTCAGGACAGGGGATTGGGGGTTGAGAGCTCAGGGCAGGAGTCTGGGAATGTGGGGGGTATGGGTGTCAGGGTCGGGGGCACAGAGGCGCTCAGGGCAGGAGGTGGGATGGGGTGCAGGAGTCAGGGCAGGGAGTTGGGAGGAGGGAGCAGGGACTGGCTCACCACATTCCTCCCGTTGGCTTCTCCTGGGGACAGTGGAGCATCATGCCCCTTCTACCGGCTTCTCCCCAGGGCTGGCCCTAGGAATGTAGTGGGGCTGTGCACCTCACTCATTGGCTTCTCTCTGGGACTGGCCTGGGGTAACAACAGGGCCGTACTGCCTGCTAGTGGCTGCTTGCTGCCTCTCCTCTTGTCTTATGTGAGTATAACTGTCCCCTGTGCTTGCTGCCCGGGGAGGTCATGCATGAGTATAACTGTCCCTGCTGTTATATCACTCCCTTTGTTTGATACAAAACAATCCCACTCCACGCACATCCCATAGTCCCACACAATCAAATCCTGACCTTGTTCTAAGTTGTGACAAGAGGAAGCTGCATATCAAATTTGGTGGCCTGGCTGTTACCGTTCAGGAAGAGTTTTTGGACAGACTCTCAGACCGTTGGAGGGGCAGATGGATGCACATTTCTAAAATATATAGTAAGATTAACATCTGTATTGCTGTAACATCTAAAGACCAACCAGATCAAGGCCCTGTTTTGCTAGAAGCTGTTTTCGCATCTAAAAAATGATAGACTACACCCCAAAGAGCTTACATTTAGAACTTGTTTGGAAAAAGCTCCCTCCCCCATGAAGTTTTCAACTGTTTATTAAATTTGGGGGTTATTGACAATTTATTTTTGGCAGCTGAAACATTATGGCAGAAAAACTTAAAATATTCTTCAAAACCAGACACATTTTGAAAAATATAATTTAACAGTCAATTTTCCACAAAAATGGGTTTTGACAGGTAATTTTTGACTGTCCATACTTACTGGCTTTTATTTTGATGTTTTCAAAAGATTTTCATGACACTTAGCCACACGACTTCCAGTAAACTAAATCACAGCATTGGGGAACTTAGAGCTGGAAAAGAACTGTTTGGCTATATTAGCCATCCCCGGGATCCTTTTCCAACTTCATTACTTGTAGCATTTTGTCCAGTCCAGAAGTTTATACCAGTGTGAGAGCCAAATCGGGCCCATGACTTTTTCCTCAATGTGTGTATCTTCTGTTTTCCTCCTTTGTGCTACTGTTATATGAGAAGAATTGGTAAGAGAAGTTTTTCACTTCCTTTGAGAAGATTTTTCCCTTAGAACATTTTCTTTTCTAAATTTACCTTCTCTCAATATCATCTTATTACTTGTTTTACCCCATTGGGCCATTCTGAACAATTCTTCTCCCTCATTGCTGTTTATAGCTTCTTCTGTCTATAACTTCTTCACCTTGGGCATGTTCTTAGCTTGTTTTCTACTTAGTACCTTTAATATGGGAATGATGTCAACAGATTTCCAAGAATTCAAGACAAAATGATTAAAAGACTCTGGAGAGTGATTTATGAAGACATTTCCCCTCACAAATCAACCTCTTGTTGCCCTTCTCTGAATTCACTTCATCTTGTTGACATCTTTTTTGGTATTGAAGTGCCAAGGACCCAGAACAGTATTTAAGGTACAACCCCAGCAGAGCCAGTTAGAGAGAGAGTGCCATTTTAGCCATATTGTTTTGAAAAGCTGAAATCCAACCTGGTGCATGTTACCCAAAGGGAGTTTGGATTGGTTATTAGTGCTTTCAAATGGCTCAATCCTGTTCCTATACAAGACATTAAACCCGATTCACTTATACCTGTGCAATTATGTGGGTGTTTAAAACTACTGTTCTGTTCTGGTAATGTACACTCACGGGTATAAATGACAACCAAGGTTCAAGGCTGTAGAAAATCAGGCACAAAAGTGAGTTTTGTCAGTGATTTCCCCTCTATTATAGATCAGTGTTTCAAATTAATGGCTCCCTTGGGGATTAATTCTTTCACCTTCACACATAATAGCACTATATTATGCCAAATGTTCTTGAAAATGGAAGTGCTCTAAATATGTATTACTCAGGGTAGAATCAGCTTGATTAGCTTGCAGTTTTCCCAGGTTGGCTTGCATGGTTTTATTTCCTGTATCCATCTCTCACTGTTTATAGTATGTATAGCTCTGCCTTCACATGTGTTTGCAGTATCTCCTGCTCTCATTTATGCCACTGCGGTCTCCTGAAATCAAAGGAAGTCGCTCTGGTATAAATGAGCGCCAAATATGGCCCTTAGTGTTTTCAGCAAATTTAATTAACTTGCTGACAGCATTAGCCACTTCTCCCAGGTAGTTAATAAAGATGTTAAATAAAATCTGAGCTAATAGTGATCTCTATAATTCTCTACTGAAGACCTCCCACCCACTTCACACAATGCAGTGTATTGTTACCCTTTGTTGATGTTCCTTTCCCCACTTTTCAGACTGTGAAAAAGTGATGATACCCAAGTAAGTTTGAATTATTTTTTCAAGCAAGATTTTTTTTGAGACACTGAAATCAATGGTTTACTGAAAACCAGTTTTATTATATTTGCTGTGATTCGTTTTCCCATTCACTTTGAAATTCTCTCAGAATAAATTATCAGGGTTCTCTAGCATGTATTCTGGGTTTTTATAGAACCATGTTGCATGGTCATTCTGCCGCTCTACTAGTCATTCTGCCGCTCTACTAGTCATTCTGCCGCTCTACTCTGCACTAGTTAGGCCTCAGCTGGAGTACTGTGTCCAGTTCTGGGCGCCACATTTCAAGAAAGATGTGGAGAAATTGGAAAGGGTACAGAGAAGAGCGACAAGAATGATTAAAGGTCTAGAGAACATGACCTATGAAGCCAGGCTTCATGAACTGGGCTTGTTTAGTTTGGAAAAAAGAAGATTAAGGGGGGACATGATAGCGGTTTTCAAATATCTAAAAGGGTGTCACAAGGAGGAAGGCGAAAATTTGTTCCTCTTGGTTTCTGAGGACAGGACAAGGAGTAATGGGCTTAAAGTGCAGCAGGGGAGGTTTAGATTGGACATTAGGAAAAAATTCCTAACTGTCAGGGTGGTCAAATATTGGAATGAATTGCCAAGGGAGGTGGTGGAATCTCCCTCTCTGGAGATATTTAAGAACAGGTTAGATAGACATCTGTCAGGGATGGTGTAGGTGGAGCTTGGTCCTGCCTTGAGGGCGGGGGGCTGGACTCGATGACCTCTCGAGGTCCCTTCCAGTCCTATGATTCTATGATTCTATGATTCTATATGACTATAATGTCCTCTGAGGACTAAGTGCTGCTCTTGGTTACATCTGAACTCAATGGCAATTGACCAAGGTAACTGAAGGCAGAATTGTGCTGTAGTCGTATACAGGTTTTCCTTTTAATACTTATAACGTTATTTACTGAGAAAAGAAGCAGGACTTACTTGACAATAATTGCCAGGATCACTCCTTTTATAATTTCTTGTAGATCAGTTTCATGGTTGCTTCCCAACTCAGCCTCCCCCAGATCCTCTTGCTCTTTTCCTATTTCTCTCTGACTCTTGAAAAATAACTGCTATTGGTTTGGAAACTTCCCTAGCTATTTCCATTAACAGACTGTGATGTAGGTCTGTGCAGGCCTGCTGGCCTGTGTTGTTTTGAGACAGCCAGGCTATCCTTGCATCTCTTTCAAAGTTCCAAAAACACAGGTTAATTCAGAACCTTTCTATTTGTCAAGGTTTTGTCATTGCATTTAAAAAAAAAATTGCATGCAACGGCTATCAGCTTTATTAAAATGAACAAGTTTGCAGAGCCATGTGCCCCCAGGTTCCCTGTCCCCTGACTTTTTGTGACTGTCCCTCTAAGAGTTTTTAACCCGAGAGCCAGAATGCATGACACTGAATGGGAGTTATGCAGCTAAATGTAATACATCTTTGAAAATGCATAGGTCTGTTGTGTTACAGATGTGGGAGCTAGGAACAGGAGGCTGAGAGCTGGCTGAGGGGATGAAATGGTTTTGGTGTGGACAGAGATCTATGGATAATGCCTAGTAATAGGAATGGAATTTATGCCCGTGAACCTTGAGAACAAACTGGCCTGTGGCTGTGAATACAGTGGAATTACAGGACATGGAGTGGACTCCTTGTATGTCCATTGCAAGCTGTGAAACATAGTTCTGCAGATGTCTCTGCAGTTGACTAATAAAGGAGGATTTGGTTGTGGGACAGGCTAGAGGAGAGTAGGGAAAGAACTGCAACTATGTGGGCCCTCAGTTTATCTCCGTGAAGAGTGAAAGTGGGCTTGTGTAGATGACTTCAGCCCAGAGGCTATGGTAGCAGCCAAGGACGAGAGGAACAGTTGCTCTGTGCCATGTTCAGTAACTGGGGAAGGGGTTTCTGATCTCTTCTCTGTGCTGCATACCACCCCTGTGCACAGCTGGTGTTCCTGAGCTATGCGAAGCAACCATGATTGGGCCCTAGACATGTCAGTGTAACGGTTGAGGCAAAGAGAGTAAAATGTTATGGTTTACTGAAAAAGAGAGAGAGGAAAAATCCAAATGACTGCAGAAATACACCACTGTGAAGAGCAATATGGATCAAATGCTGGTACTCCAGCCTCAGCATGACTACTCTAGCAGTGTGCAGGAGGGCAATGCTGACATTTGAGGGGAAGAGCCTCCCTGGAGACAGCACACACAGCATTTGCGCAGCTTCTCCTTGGCTGCCCTTAGTCCGTGGTCTGCAGAACTGCCCACAGCCTGCCATCGAGACCCCACTTCAGCCACAAAGCTTTGTTCAGGACAGTGCGTAGGCATGTGGGGATGCCCTTTTCAAGTCAGTGGGATTTAAGCTTGTGATGAAGAGCTCTCCTGAATGGGGATGGACTTAAGTACAAGCTCATGTACTTTGCTGCCACAGTGTGTAAGTATGGGACCAGAAGGAGCCCCTGTGGTCTCACCAGCCACACTATTGCTTCTCACTCAAGCTTCCCCTGCCAAATGGCTGTGTAGATTGAATGGTGCCTTCTAGAGGCGATGTTTGAACCCCACCCATATAGATTCCTGCTCTAACCCTTCCAGAGGAGTGACACTAAGCTCTCTTCAGGGCCTTCTGAATAAAGGGAAAAAGAACATTACAAGTGCTAGTCATGTCACTTAATGTGCCCAGATACTATGGAGATAGGCATGGGATAATAACCAAAGTAGAGTAGAATTTTCCATCCATTACTTGATCCAGGAAGATTTAGCCCTCAGATCATTTGAAAATATGTATGGCAGGATTTAACAGCTAGCCCCTAATGATTCTCTTGGATCATGAGCATGTGAACACAAACTCGTTTATCTTATTTATATGATTATTCCCCAGAGGGCCCAGTTGGAATCACTGTGTACTCTTGTATCCCAAGTTCTCATTGCACAGTGGAAAATACACAATCACATTGATTATTATTGTATTACATATATGGTCTACAAAGGCCTAGTTCACTGTCAAGTTTCTCCTGAACAGTCCACAGGCCTAATTCTAATCTCACAAGAGTGAGAAACTGCATGGAAGTCAATGAAAACACAGACCAGAAATGAGGATAAGAAGTTTTTATTTAGTCACTGTTTTCTATGTGGATTAGTGACATGGAGAGCTGGACAAGAACAGGAAATTTGGCCATTTCAAAATCATTTCCATTAAAAAATTGAATAAAAGCAAATTCAAAACTTCTTACAAAATGAAGTTAGGTATTTAGAAAGATTATCTTGGGCCAGCGTGTTCTGTTTAGATAAAAGAAAAATGTTTTGTTCTAATTTTGACTTTCTAAACACGGTTCTAATGTTTGCAAGAAATAGAAATTAAAACTCTTATTACAATGGACAATCTAAACATTCCATACTGAGCAGATTGAAATGGGACTTTTTGACCTTATGTGAACTCTTCGTTCCATTTTTTCTAAACAAAATTGTGTTGAAATTAACACAGTTCTCTAAAATGCTTCACTTTAGATGAATTGGCATTTTCCTTTGGAAAAACATTCCATCACAAAATGTGCAGCTAGCTTTCATAACAGGAGACACTGGGAAAACTCAATATTTCATGCCATGAGTCTGCCAAATATTAATATTCAGTTTACTTACTCATTAAAAAAACCTTGTTACGGTTTGATTGAAAATCGATTATGGCACATCCTGTATGTTGTATACTCTTTGCAAAGGGAAATGTTGGGGGGTTGAATCCTCCTGTGGAGTTATGCTGGTAGGGAATTTGTCCCAGATTGTATTTAATATTTTCTCAACACCTAGAAAGTGTTCAACATTCAATGTAAAGCACAGAGTGGGTTCCATGACAGAGGTGCAAATGCTGCTCAAGAGCATCTTGCCTGGCATTTGTAAATTTGTCCTTATAATTTTAAACAGGGCACAAGGAATATTAAAAAAAGTTTATAAATGAAGGCCAATGTTTTCTCATGAGTACACTGATTCCAGGTGTGCAAGGGGATTTGATTTTCAAAAGTGCTTACGGTAACGTAACTGTGCTCCCCTTGGTAAAACACTCACTTGACACCGAAGGGAGCAGAGTTAAGCGAACAATGAATGCTTTGAAAATCCCTCTCTGTCTCTGTCTTGAGTTGGCCATCCAGAAACTGAGGTACCCAGAATCAGGCTATGTCTACACTGCGTTCTTTTTCCAGAAAAAGATACGCAAATTGAGAACCGCAATTTGCATACCTTTTCCCACTTTTTTTCTCTTTTTGGAAGAGGCTTTTCTGACACTTGGCCCATCTACACGGGGCCAAATGCGGGGAAACCTCCTCTTTTGGAAGATCCTTTATTCTTCATAAAATGAGGAATGCAGGGCTTCCGAAAGAGTGCACCTGCTTTTTCGGAAAATTCTGTAAAAGCAGATGTGTTCCCTGAACGCAGCAGAGTTTTTTCCAGGGTATCCTGGAAAACCTCTGCAGTCTAGATATAGCCTCAGATGATGATTTTTGATTAGCTAGATAGTCCCACCATTTTGATCTTAGAGTCTATGGGAGCTGCGAGACTCTGTGGCTGCGGAGCTGGTAAATAAACACACCGGAGCGGCCAGTTAGCAGTGATTTTGTGGACTACTTTGAGAAATACTATTCTATTGCTTTCCTATTTATTATTCATTGCCTATCTATGTATTTCATGTGTTCCTAGTTTATATGTTGCTGACTCTTGTGATTTTAGTGCGAGTCTCATGATATTTGGTGTTTTGCTTCAAGTCCCAGTTCTCAGGGTCATTGGATTAAGTGAGTCTCTCAGCTTTCATTTAACAGAAAAGCATTTATAGCCCTTATGCTTGGGGATCAACTTTTGATGCATCCTGCAGGCTCAGTAACCAACAGCTGATAAAAAAAACCTCTAATTTTATTATTATTAAACAAATTTCACAGCGTTTTTGGCTGACGATTTTCAGCATTTGGGATTGGTTAGACATTTGTATTTGGTCTCTACATCCTGGTCTGCAGTAAAATCTGTGCTGGGGATAATGAGTTAATGAAAGCATATGGGAACACAAAACAATGGACCATAATAGTCTGGGTTTGTTTTGTAATGAATTAAGAGTTTGCATTCCTGTTACACCTCAGAGGATAAAACGAGAGTAATGTGAGTGATGAGAATTTGTGTCGTTACAAGAATGGCAAGATCCTGTGGTTTTCTGGAGATATCCACAACATCTGGCTATTTGTGTCACTTTGCTGATTTCTTTGCTTCAGAGGCCTGATCTAAAACCCATTACCTCCTCTGGGCTTTGATTTGACCCCTGAGATGAGGGGATAAGTAACCTTTGCCTACAGAAAAACAGGAGCTGAAGACCTGAAATAGATTTTTATCCTGACACACTGTACAGCGCAGCTGATCTTACAAATGCAGCAGGCTCATCTTTTACATGGGAGACAACCAAAGAAACTGCAGGATGAGCTAGGCGGTGTGGGGTTGGTGACTTCATAGTTTGCTCAGATTCCGTAGAGCATCATTGCCTCAGCATAGAGCCTGGGGGCAGAGCAGAGTTTGAGACGCTCTCATTTTGGTGAGATGTAAAACCAAGGTTTTAATCTCTTACGTTTATTAAAGGTTTTCAAAGAGCACGAGTAGGTATGTCACCTTTGGCCTACCAGCCAAATTCCCATGGTTCTTATGTGAATTCCTCCTAATAAACTCCCTCCCCCCCAATTTCGGTTATATGTGGTATTCTTCTTTACCTCTCTCAAGCTGCTGCGTAGACTCATTGTATGTAAGTCTTTCACCAGACAAGTGGCTGGATTTCAGTGAGGAGTGAAATTATTCCTCCATTAAAGTTTGTAAAACATTTTGGAAATATTCAAAAGGAAAAACACCATATTTTGTTGTTGTTGTTCTGGATATCCAACACTCCGGTAATCTGAAGAAGTGGGCTGCGCCCACGAAAGCTCATGATACCATCTTCATATTTTGTTAGTCTATAAAGTGCTACCAGACTATTTGTTGTTTTTTAAGTTTTTTCTGTTACAGACTAACTTGGCTATCCCCTGAAGCTTTTGAACATAAATGTCAGAGACTGTATCGCGCTTAATGCTCTTTAATGTGCAATCAATCTCTTACCCATTTCAGTGTGCTAAGGCATTGATTTGCCTGATTAACTACCCCTTGGCAATTCTTAGCCTCTGCCCCATCAAAGCAGGAGAATGGAAAAGTTTCCTTTTTGGTAGCATCACTTTTTGTGGAGTGGTACAGTGGAAAAACAGCCAGTCTTGACCACAAAGAAGTGCTTATTGTCATGCCTATGGGAACGCAGGATCTGGCAATCCTTCCCCTCATGAGAGTGTGTGTTATTTACTACCTGCTCTCTGACTGTGATCTTGAGCATTTTGCTGTTCCTGGTTGAATATCCATGCTGTATATTGTCTGTAAACATACCAAGTAAGATGAAATCATTTGTTGGTTAGAGGATAGCGCCTTCATTGCTCTGATTGTTTGTTGCAACTGAGCTGAAAATGACCCTCTCAATTTTCTAATAGCACGCTCTGAAGAAATCAAGTGCTCTATACATTTGGAATGAAGCATTCTGGGCTAGCTCAAATATGAAATATGCTTTTGCTGTATCCTGCTTTATTTAGGCACAGCATATGTAGGAACTGCTAAATTTGGAGTGGTGGAATTTATGGGGGCATTGATAAATTATATTCTGCCTGATCTGTCACTCATGCAGATATCTGTCTCGGATAGCAGATGACAAAATGTCCTAATAGGTTTCAGAGGAAAAAGCACCAAAGGTTATGACTGTTTGGGCCAGGACATGTGTAGAAATGAAATGTGCCAGTGAAACATGTATGTGAGAGAAGGAGTAGGCTGCTGGATGGCCATTTCTAACTAATCAGGATCAGGGCCACATTCTCCTAGAAGCTGTACAAAGATAATGGAGACATGGACCCTGTTTAAAGAGCTTGCAGACTGTTGTATATGATGAAAGTGAAGGTGGGGTTGGGATGTTGACTCTGAACAGTGTCTTGATTCACAGGTCTTCCTCATTGGTCTGGCACAAAAGTGGTAGCTGCAAGAGGGATTTCTTTCCTGCTTCATGTGACAATGTGTTAAATGATTATTGTGGTACTTTGATACTTCTCGTACTATGCGTGTGCCTAACACCCTTATTCTTTATATTATGCATTGCTGCACATGATTAAGATTGAAAATTTGACCTTTTTTTTCTTACATCTGTTGATCGTGCTGGTGTAATTCCCAACTTGCTTTTCTTTTCCAAGTAAATGGTTCAGTTAATAAATCAGTGCCAACAGACTTACCACCGAGAAACAGCCCTACATGAACCATTGGGAGTTGTGGAGATCCTGCAGAAGTGCAGCAACCTTGAAATAAAGAATTGTTGTGCACAGCTCAGAACCTGTGAGGAACTCTGCAGGAACAAACCACAGTGCACAAGTAATGGCGGAAACATCCAGAAAGAAACTCATCACAGTGCATGTTTCTAAGTGATGCGTATACAGTGATGAAGATCAATAGAGAAGATCTTGAGAAAAAATCTTGATCTTTTTATATCCTTCAAATTTACTGCTGAACTGAAATAATTGGGAAAAAAATGTTACTGAATAACCAAAGCGCATAAATAATTCAAAAGGTTCCATATAAATGCAGTTCATTTGATCTGTTTTATTATCTGGGTGATCTGCAGCAATTAATCATTGTTTGCTTTGGGAACTGGCTGATGCAAATGTGTGGCACTCAAGAGACCTAGAATCTACCACACCTTTTCCAGCGTGACCCAGAGATCTATATAGGTTTGGGGGCTCCACTAAATAAGAGGACGGGATACTCCTCTTATTCCTGCTGAGGAGTAGGTGCATGTCTTCCCCAGTTCAGCATTGAATTGGAAACTCTATGAAGTGAAAACTGTGGAGATTCCTTTCGTCTATGCAGGTCATTCTCCAGTTTTTCCAGGTTGTTATTAAGGTACACACCTTTTGTTTCAAGAGGAGTTGGCCTGATTAAGGACCGAGTTAAAACTATATGTAATAGTAACAGTCAAAATTATATTATTTGGGCCAGATACTGCTCAGTATTACATGAGGGATGGGGCGGGGAGGTAAGTTTAGAAGAGTAATCCCATTGCAGTCAGTTGATTTACTCCAGATTTAGGGTCTGATCAGTCAAAGGTTGAGTCTTTCAATTGACTTAAATGGGCATTGGTTTAAGGCCTTCATTGCTGGGGAGATCAGAATCTTGTCCCATGCATTTTATATTTATTTTTAAGTAAGACTGACTCCTCTTGCTTTCTAATTGTAACCCCATCACTATTCCCCAGTTAGTTAAAAGTGCATTTGTCATTTCTCTGTGTGCAAAGGTAACATAAACAACAAATACAGCACTTCACCCTTATTATCTCTATAAATGAGGCTGTTATCTATATGGGTGATCAATAATGCTGCATCAACAAATGCAATTGTCTATTGCTGGACCTTGTAAATAATAATTTTGTTTTTCTCCCTGGGGCATTTTGTTTCTATGCACATTTACAAGTGGGTACTAAAGAATGCATTTATTTAAATTGATATATGCCTCAAACGTAGTTTGCTGATTCAGATTCCTGATAAAAATATTGAAAGCACATAATACAGGAAAAGGCATTAAAATGAACTATCACTTATTGTAAGGCTGATGTATATTTACAAATATGTAACTGATCATCAACTGTTCTGCTCTACTTGCATTGGACTTGCCATCTAGATAGATAGACTTGAACAAAAAAGTCTCAGGACCATTGATCTTTCCACATTCTCGTTGTGCCAGCAAATAATCCAGCCATATAAAAATACAAAACATGCATTTTTAAAATGAATATTAAAAAAAAATTAACACCCCCAAAACTATTACTAGGTTCATTTCAGCAGCAGGCAAGATTGTAGGAGGCATAAGGACAAAGTAATGTGCTTTATTCTGGTAGCTGATTGTATTATTGGAGTTCAATTATATTGAGGAGGAGTGAGAGATTGGAGAAAGAACAGGGCGAATAAAAACTTGATTGTTTTTCACTCTGTTTTTACACTCAGGGAGAGATTAATTTATAATGGACAGATCACTAAGAAAGGAAAAAGATTTTTAATTTAGTATTTTAAATGATTCAGTCCTGTAATTTATCCAGCTATTTTGTTTCAAATGAACATATTGAATACCAGCGTACAATGTTCTCTCTTTCCTGTGCTATTGGGGTTATCTAGCAAGTGTTATTGGGTTGCTCTTAACTGAAGTGTCATTATGTGATTCGGGTTTATGTAGATACCTTGTGCTCTGCAAGGATGAAATTTATCACAAAGCTAATCCTTTCAAGCCTATCTATAAAATGCTCTGTGAGCCACAGCGAGGATGGTGTGGGGTGCAGAGCAGCTGTGTGCCACCAGGCATATTTTGACTAAGGAGCACCCCAGCTGGCCGAATGCCTTTGGAGGGGCAGCATGCATTTCCCCTTCATGTTTCAGTCCATGTGTTAGAAGAGGCATGGCATTGGCCAACCATCTGCTCCTCCCCCCTCTGATTAGCCTTCAAAGCTATGTCTGCATTGTACCCGGGATAAAACTTCCCAGCCCAGGTACAGGAGCTAGCACACTAAAAATAGCAGCCCGGCCAATCCCCTGGACCTAAGTGCCTGAGTTGTAGTCCTCGCCACAACTGGTGTTCTTATTGCACTGGCTTGAGTCTGTCTAGCCTGGCTAAGAGGCGTGTTCCCAACTGAGTGTAGGTGTGCTGCAGGTTGCCTAGAATTGTGGACTGATGGTATGGCTCTCCAGATCCTACTGTGAGGAACTACAAGAACTAAGTTCATAGTTGCTCCTTCCGCAGAAGTCCATTCTCTCCTTTTCCTGGTCTTCCCACAGTCTAGCTGCACCTAAGATTTTGTTATTAAATACAAGTGACACTACGTTGACCACAGTTTCCACCTGCTACTTCCTAACAGTAGCTGAACTACAGCACTTGAGTGGGATAGCTCAGTGGTTTGAGCATTAGCCTGCTAAACCCAGGGTTGTGAACTTAATCCTTGAGAGGGCCTTTTTAGGGATCTGAGGCAAATCTATCCGGGGTGGTACTTGGTCCTGCAGTGAGGGCAGGGGACTGGACTTGATGACCTCTCAAGGTGCCTTCCAGTTCTATGAAATAGGTATGTCTCCATATATTATTATTATTAAATCATATTATATCAGAAATATAAAATACTTTATTATATAGAATCATGGGACTTAGAACTCAAGAAGTCGTATACAGGCAGTCCCCGACTTACGAACTTACGAACGGGGCTTTCTCGCCCCGGAGGTCGAGGTAGCGGATTGCTACCTGCGAGCTCCGGGGCGAGAAAGCCCCGTTCGTAAGCTGTTCGGGTGCCCCTGGTCTGCTGGAGACCGTCTCCAGCAGACCAGGGGCACCGGGCGGGTTCCCGCGCTTCTGAGGCTTTGCCAGAGCAAAGCCTCAGAAGCGCGGGCAACCGCTGCTGCTGCCACTCCAGTCCGGGTGCCTGTGGTCTGCTGGGGACGGTCCCCAGCAGACCACAGGCACCGGGACTGAAGCCGCAGCCGCGGGGGGGTCCCACGCCTCTGAGACTTTGCCGCTGCGGCTCTGCTCCCGGTGTCCCTGGTCTGCTGGGGGTGCCCCCCCCAGCAGACCAGGCTTTTGTTTTGGACCCTGGAGCAGAGCAGCTGGGGCGCTGCCAATTGGTCCTGCAGCGCCGCTCTGGGCACTACTGGACCAACCCGGCAGCACCCCAGCTGCTCTGCCCCAGGCGTCCCCAAGTCAGCTGCTGCTGAAACTGACCAGCGCTGACTACAGGAAGCCCGAGGCAGAGTTGCTCTGCCCCAGGCTTCCTGGAATCAGCGCTGATCAGTTTCAGCAGCAGGTGACTTGGGGACGCTTGGGGTTCTTAAGTTGAATCTGTATGTAAGTCAGAACTGGCGGTCAGTTTCAGCAGCGGCTGAATCTGGACGCCAGTTCCGACTTACATACAGATTCAACTTAAGAACAAACCTACAGTCCCTATCTTGTACGTAACCCGGGGACTGCCTGTAGTCCAGCCAGGACTAAGAACCATCTAGACCATCCCTGACAGGTGTCTGTCTATCCTGCTCTTAATCTCAGAACTGGACACAATACTCCAGCTGAGGCTTAGACGGGGGACTAGAGCAGAAAACTTACTTCTTGTGTCTTGCTTATAACACTCCTATGAATGCATCCCAGAATGATGTTTGTTGCTTTTTTTTTTTTTTGCAACAGCATTCCATTGTTGATTTTCATTTAGCTTGTGGTCCACTATGACCCCCCAGATCTCTTTCAGCAGTACTTCATCCTACATAGTCACTTCCTATTTTGTATGTGTGCAGCTGATTGTTCTTTAAGTGGAGTACTTTGCATTTGTCCTTATTGAATTTCTTGCTATTTACCTCAGATCATTTCTGCGGTTAATCTAGATCATTTTCAGTTTTAATCTTATTTTCCAAAGCCCTTGCGATTCTTTGGTATCATTCACAGACTTTATAAATGTACTCTTTCTGTTCTTTTATCTAAATAATTGACCAAGAACTGATCCCTGCAGTACTCCAATTGATACGCCCTTCCAGCTTGACAGTGAACTACTGATAACTACACTCGGGAATGCTTTTCTTACTCTTCATGCACCCAGCTTATCCATCAGGTTGTATTTCCCTGGTTTGTTTATTAAAAGGCCATGTGAGGCAATAAAGCCTTAGTAAAGTCAAGATATGTCATACCCACAACTTTCTCCCTATTCACATGGCTTGTTACACTGTCAAAGAAAGCTATTAAGTTGATTTGACTTAATTGCTTCTTGACAAATCCACACAGACTGTTACTTATCACATTATTAGCTAGGTGTTTGCAAATTAATTGCTTGATTGTTTACTCTATTATCTTCAAGTACATCATCTAGCCAATGTGGGATTACACTTTACAATATATTCTCCACTATCCAGTCTAACTTTAAATGATTCGTCAATGATGATCCTTCTGGGATTGCCCTTTGGAGATATTCCACAGACTTCAACAACAGGTGATTTATTCCTGATATTTGGCTTAAAAGTTCCTATTCATAATTATATTCTAGCACTATTAGACTTCTTTGGTCTACCCTAAATTATTTTTTACATCCTCAGATACTTGGTAGACTAGTCAAGCTGTATGCATATTTCCTTATTTTAATCTTTCCTCATAATATTGTTCCATTCCTTTAAACATTCTTTCGCTCTTCAGTGACTGCTCTCTAATTTGCTGATATCTTTCCAATTCTAAGGAAACCAACACTGAGTAAAGTTTTGTAATTTTCAAAAACTGTCCAGAGAGGGTCTATCACATCCCTCCCCTGGGACATGATGCCTTTGTATACAACACAGCTTCACACAGGAAGTTTTGGCAGCCATATTATCACATTAGAATCTCAGACCTAATTTGCTTTCTTCTATCAGTTCGAATCTATTTCAGCATTATTTCAGCATAGTGTATAGCTATTCCACTGAATTTCTGCATTTTCAGGTATGCAGCAGGTACATCATCTTGCACAATCCAGTTTTGTAATATATCAGGCTATGTCTACACCAGTGTAACTGTCAGCGGAATCTAGTCCACACACTTTATCTTTTTTCTTCTTCTTTTTTCTTTGTTGTTTTGCCAGCTACAGATTCCCCTTTCCATCTCCTTGAGGTATAAATCACTGTACATTGCAGCACTTTGGACTTACCCTAATCCATATGTAATTTACATCCTCTACTGCATTTGATCCTCTCACTCCTGGTATGATACAAAAGGCATCCCAGCCTGATGAATGAGTACTTATAAACAAATAATTCTCCTCTAAATACATAAATCTTCAGCCAGGTCAGAGAAGCTATGTCTACACTACAGTGATCTATTGGAAAAAGATATGAAAATTGCGCTCTTCAATTTGCATATCTTTTTCCAATAGTTTTTTCGGAAGAAGCTTTTTCGAAATTGGCCCATTTACGCTGGGCCAAATTTCAGAAAAGCTTCCTCTTTCAGAAGAGCCCTTCTTCCCCAGGAAGAAGACAGGACTTTTGAAAGAGCGCATCTGCTCTTCTGCCAAAAAAAGCAGAAGAGCAGACGTGTTCCCTGGACGCAGCAGAGTTTACATAGTTGACCAAACAAAAGCAACCATTAGGCCAAAGTAGGAGTTATATTAAAAAGAAAGTCACTTAAAAATGTTACTCAAACAGTTTTGAGCCAGTAACCTGGCTATTATATTTCCCCGTAATAACAATCCTAAAATATATTAAGATTTCCTGTTTTTTCTGACATTTACCCCACCATGTTGGCAGTGTGTAGAGCAGTGTTTCTTAAACTTTTTAAGACTGAGGAACACCAAACAATATTTTTTTTATGAGGAACACCAAAGATTTTTTGTTGAGTGAAAAAGAAAAAAAAAAGAGGGGGGAGGGAAGTTAGTGAGCAAAAAAAAAAAAAAGGTCACCTGCCCCTTTAAGGTTGCCATTTTGAACTCTGTTCTCTGCAGCACACCGGTGTGCCTCAGAACACAGTTTAAGAAACACTGGTGTAGAGCTTATCTTACATGATACCTGCCTACCCCTCTTGGCTTGCCTTAGTTAAGCTAAGTTCCTGCAAAGGCTTACTAAATGGCTAAATGCAGCATGCAGAATAACTGGTAGTCCATCCCAATAACTGGCAGTTGCATTGCTGAAATGGCCCTCCATAAGTACATACCCAGAAAATCTGGGTAGGTTTGTACTTAGATGGTGAGCCTGAGCTGCTTCAGCCACGCTGCTATTTTTAGGTGCTAGCTTGACCAGAGTTAGTGTGGGCACATCTACACAAGCTGGGAATCATGCCTACCAGCTCAAATGTAGATGTAGTCTTAAAAGCTTCCAAAACCCAATTAGAGGTGCAGTATGTATGTAACTGTATATTGCATATAGTTAGTAAACATAAATATTTGGGATCCAGCTGTGCCTACATGGTCTCTTCACATTGATCTTGCTGTATAAAGAGTACAAGACCCAATACATTTGAATCTCATTTTATTTCCTGTTTGTAATTTTAACCTTTATATGTCCTTTTGTACTATTTCTCTGTCATCATCAGCGATTGGTCCTTCCAGTTTAGTATCATCTGTGAATATAAACATTATTTCCCCCTTTGAGTGATCATTGCTGTTAAGTAAGAAAGAACCTAACACCTCCATTAAACGTTTCCCTATTACTTGATATATTTCTAGCTATTGGTATTTGAATAGGCATTTACATGTGGCACTCTGTATGAAATGGACATTGTCTGCATGACTAAATGTACTCCTACTTCAGAGGGGGAACTGAGTTCGTCTAACTGGAAAAGCTTGAAAAACAATGAATAGTTCTGCAGCACCTTAAAGACTAACAAAACTTGTCGATGGGATCAGGAGCTTTTGTGGGCGCAACCCACTCCTGTTTTCAATGGCAATAGGGTTGGATAGCATTGAGTATCAGTTGGTACCACAGTGCTTATACATCTGTAACCATATTCAGCATTCGTGATAATCCTATCTAAACTATTCCCACAAGTAACGAGGAATTTCAGATAAAGCTAAGCAGCACCAGCAACCCCATGTAGAAGTTTAGAATCTTAGGTGCTGTTTAAAATCAACACTTTCTCCAATCTCCCTCTATCTCCCAAGGTTTTTCAGCCCAGGGTGGTGTTCTATAGCAAACAGGATGCAGAATGTAGCGTTGAAATATTGGGAAAAAAGCTAAATACAAAGCATTGGACAAGGCATTAGTACATGTACAGTAGGGAACAAATAAACTTGAGTTGGCAGGGAGATGGAGTAGATGTCCTAATAGGAATTTTGCTGTCTCTGTTCTCTGCCTTTGTGTCACTGAGTCCATTAATATTTGGTCTAAGCCAGTGTTTTTTAAACTGTGTTCCGCGGCACACCGGTGTGCCACGAGGCAGTCGGAAGTTGGCCGCAGAGAACAACAGAATTCAAAATGGCAACCCTTAAAGGAGCAGGTGACTTTTTAATTTTTGCTCAATAACTGTCCCCCAACCCTTTTTTTCTCAGTAACTTCCCCCCAACCCTTTTCTCCCCTGACCTTTTTTTTTTGCTCAACAAAAAAATCCTTGGTGTTCCTCTTAAAAAAAAAATTATAGTTTGATGTTTCTCAGTCTTAAAAAGTTTAAGCAACACTGGGCTAAGCTGACATTCCCCTGTGAGTCATGGGGAAGCCCATAGAAGCAAAGAAAGAACAAAGGAAATGCAGAAGGAAGAGAGCACAGTCAGCTCAAACTGAGGAGGGGCTCTGGAGGGAGAGACTGGTCAATGGAACTTTCAGAGACCTTCCTAGAAAGCAGAACGCCAAAGAGAGACTATATCAGAACAGCAGGAGCGATGGAAATCATGTCTGAGCTGGTTAATAGTTTTTTGTTTTTGTAACTAAGGATTACAGCCCAGACACATCTAACTTTCCCCACCTCTACTATCATTAACTCACAGACACTTACCTTCCTTCCTCCCCCCCCCCCCAAATCCCCCTTCTGTTCTGAAATGTGATTTGTCCTTTTCATATGTGTTCATTTTTTGTAATTGTATCCTTTGGTACATATGGTTGTGACTATTTTCTTCCACTGTTTGATCTGAGGAAGTGGGTCTGGCCCACGAAAGCTCATCATCTAATAAACCATCTTGTTAGTCTTTAAAGTGCTACATAGTCCTGCATTTTGATTACAGCCCAGCGATTCTCCCTCAGTCTATTTCAATCCAGGTCTTTTAACACCCAGTCATTTACTATGCTTGCAACAGTAGTCTTGTTTTAATAATAAAAGTATTTTCTTTTTGTTTTGGTTAACTGCTACTGGTTGAATTTTGTGTTTTTAAACCTAGGTGCCTAAATTATCCAGGAGAAGCAGAGCCTTATTGTTCTTTGTGGATTATCTCTGTGGGTATGTCTACACTACAAAGTTAATTCGAACTAACAGACGTTAGTTCGAATTAACTTTCATAGGTGCTTACACATGCAAACCGCTAGTTTGAACTTAATTCGAACTAGCGGTGCGCTTAATTCGAACTAGGCAAACCTCATTCCACGAGGACTAACACCTAGTTCAAATTAACTAGTTCGAATTAAGCAGGGAGGCTAGCCCTCCCCAACTTTCCCTGGTGGCCACTCTGGGCACCACCAGGGAAACTCGTCTGTCCCCCTCCCGGCCCTGGAGTCCTTAAAAGGGCAAGGGCTGGCTACGGTGCCCGTGCCAGGTGCAAGCCTGCCAGCACCCAGCCAGCAGACCCTGTACCTGGCACGGCTCGAGCCAGCCACCCGCTGTCACCCAGCTCTCCGCCTCTTCCCGGGACCAGGCTGGCGGCTCCCGGGAGCCTGCCCGGGTCCGCAAGAGGCGGGCACCTGCCTGGTCTAGTGCGGAGATCGTGGACTTCATCCACGACCTCCGCACTAGGCACAGGAAAGTGGCCGTCTAGGGCAGGATAGATGCCACACTGGCCACCCAGGAGCAGGTGTGCATGAAAATCAGGGTGGTCCAGTGAGACCCCCGACCCTGAGCCCTGAGCTTAGAATGGCCGTACTGGGTCAGACCAAAGGTCCATCTAGCCCAGTAGCCTCTCTGCCGACAGCGGCCAACACTAGGTACCCAGGAGGGGATGGACCGAAACAATGACCAAGCCATTTGTCTCGTGCCATCCCTCTCCAGCCTTCCACAGGTTGACTATTTGCTTTGTGAAGAAGAACTTTCTGTTATTCGTTTGAAGCCTGCTACCTATTCATTTCATTTGGTGTTCTCTAGTCCTTCTATTATGGGAACTAATGAAGAACTTTTCTTTATGCACCTCCTCTTTTCTAAGCTGAAAAGTCCCAGTCTCTTTAGCCTCTCTTCATATGGGACCTGTTCCAAACCCCTGATCATTTTAGTTGCCCTCCCCTCTCCCAGCCTCTCTCTTCCCCTCTCCCACCTCCTTTTCCCAATTTCCCACAGTTTTGTTCAATAAAGACAGATTCCATTTTGGAAGACACGTTATCTTTATTTTGTACATCAAGAAGAGGGGCTAGGGAAGGGTAAGTGGAAGGAGGTGAGGGAGGAATGGGGCACGAGCCCCCGATGGGGAGGACTGGGCTGGCTCTGCAGGCTTCTGGGGGTGGAAGCTCTCCTGCAGCCCCCCGATTGACCCCCCCGGATGGCAGCCTGCGGCAAGTGCAGCCGGGCTGATGGCCGAGTGCTGTGATGTGCCGAGTGTGAGCACTCAGGGCACTCCAAGCCAGGACTGCTTTGCAAGCGGGGAACCCCTGAGAACTGTCTGTCCGGGGTGGGGGTCGGGACCCTTTAAGCACAGCCCTCGGCTAGCCTGAGACAGCAGCTCCACACTCTAAGTCCTAATCTGATGCCCTGCCAGCACTGCTTCCGGCCAGCCTTAACCCCGGTTCAGGGTCCACTCAGTGTGGACATGCTAGTTCAAATTAGCAAAACGCTAATTCAAACTAGTTTTTAAGTCTAGCTGCGCTAATTTGAATTAGCTTAGTTCGAATGAACTAATTCGAACTAAGTTAGTTCGAATTAGTGCTGTAGTGTAGACATACCCTCTATGTTTTCCCAACTCCAAGTAAAATGGACATTAGGGTATGGGGGAGAGTTTTGCCTCAAGGAGGGGATTCCAAGTGATCTCTTCCCTGGAAAAGGGTTTATTTTATATTTTTAGTTACACTTGGTGGTGGCAGCGACCAGTCTTCTTTCTTTTTGGGCCTCAGGGAAACTGAGACCAGACAAGTTTGTCTCTGGGAGTTACAGAGGCAGGTTCTTACAGAGTTTATTCTGCTAGTCAGCCCCCATATCTAAACTTAAAGTGCCAAGTTGGGGTGTTGAGCTTTGACAGGGTTTCTTTAGGGGAGAAATTCAACAATTTCAACTGTTTATTTTGCTTTGGAGCAAAAACACATTTCTACATCTTGGAATTTCCCATGGGACAGAGATGCCAGGTTTCACTCAACTCCAGCTGACTGCACTTGTGCCACTGTTTAAAATGTGGATTAAGATACTTTTCTGTTATCCTCTTTTCCAGACAGAGAGGGAGGAAAATGGGAACGAAATGGGGGAAGACATATGGCAGTTCCTGTATATGGAGATACTCTCCCTCCTTTGATTTGTCAGGTTGCTACTCTTTCCTCCTTCAAACTTCACTCAGGACCACCTTCTGCTGCAATGCCTATACAAATCAGCCACCATGTGCTGAAGGGCAAATGGAGGCCTTGGCATATGTTTCATATAGTAATAATTCTCAGGGAGAAAATTTTAAATGCACATAACATTGTATGTATTGGATTTTATCCATCGCCTATGAATACTTTATATGTGTTTTGACCTCTTATACCTAGATTCTGCAAAGCCACATGTGTTTTACTTTATACCCTGTAATGGGTCCTGTTGACTTCAGGGGGATTACTTGGAGAGCATGAAGAGAACTACTTGTGAAAATCTGTGTAGGTTTGGAGCCGTAGATTATAAACTCGTTTAGGCCGGGACTGTTTTCCTCTATGTTTGTAAAATGATTAGCACAGTAGGATGTTGCTTGTGATTGGTGCCACTCTGAGGGTATGTCTACACTTGTACCTTTTTTGAGAGAGGGATGCAAATGAAGACATTCGAAATGGCAAATGAAGCTGGGATTTAAATATCCCACTCTTCATTTGCATATTTGCGTTATGGCACTATTTCAAAATAGAGCTATTATTTCAAAATAACAGCCACTGTTAAAATGCGGTTATTTCGAGAGAAGGGTTTTTTCTCGAAATAACCGCGTCTTAACAGCATCTGTTATTTTGAAATAGCGCCATAACGTGAATATGCAAATGAAGCCTGGGATATTTAAATCCTGGCTTCATTTGCAATTTTGAATGTCTGCATTTGCATCCCTCTCTAGAAAGAGGGTGCAAGTATAGATATTGAGTGCACCTACACTACAAAGAGTTAACTAGCGGCTATTATTATTTGTTATTTTGTCATCCAAAAACGCTACTCTGCTTTATTTGTGCACGACGAGCAATATTTGTTCAGTGCTGTTGTTCCACATGACATTGTATAAAATGAAGAATGACATGTGAGCCTTGCCCCATGCAGCTTCAATGGAAGGGGGCAAACCTAAACAATAGATGGAAAGCCTTTTGCAAAAGTTACTTGCACAGCACCCTGCAGCCCAGTGGTGGTGACCCATAATAGTGCAGAACGGGCTCACTTTTTTGAACGTGTATCATGGGATGAAGGCCCAGCTGACTTACTGTTGCCCCTCTTTGGAGCCAGTTACCTGTTTTCCATCCAGACCATTCCTTCCAGACGTTTCTCCCCTCCATGTCTTCTATGCTGCAAAGGCACAGCCATCGCCAGAGAACAGGGATGGGCTCATGTATAAACGCACAGGCCTTCTGCAACAGTATTGAACAAGACCGCAACAAACTGGACAAAACAACACCCTCCTTCTCAACCCCACAAATTTTGCCGTGTCATGAAGTTCTGCTTTTCTTCTCCCATCCATGTTCTGCTCCAAGGGCACAGGAGGTTTCTGTCTGAGCAAGCAGTCCATCCTACACCATGTCGAACAGAGTAAAATAATGCATCGGGGTGATAGTTTGCTTTTTGGTGAGAAGGGAATGCAGAATTTGTAACCTGTAGATAGGTGATAAAAACATGGCTTTCTGGAACTCTTACATCTGAACCTTAGCCTAGAATTCATAGAAGATAGTTTCTGAAAGTCAATAGCCAATGGCAAATAGCCAATAATTAGTATTGCTGACCCCGGCAATACTTTTCATTTGGGGGCTATCAAGAGCATCCCAAAAGTGAGCTACTTAAATAGCAATATCTGGGAAACTGTTGGCTGGGATGGGGGTTGTTTTGGGTAAAGGAAAGTGGGCTTATCCACCATAACTTCCTCTGGGTATGTCTACACTACCCCGCTAGTTCGAACTAGCGGGGTAATGTATGCATACCGCACTTGCTAATGAAGCCCGGGATTTGAATTTCCCGGGCTTCATTAGCATAAGCGGGGAGCCGCCATTTTTAAATCCCCGCTGCTTCGAACCCCGTGTAGCGCGGCTACACGGGGCTCGAACTAGGTAGTTCGGACTAGGGTCCTATTCCGAACTACCGTTACTCCTCGTGAAACGAGGAGTAACGGTAGTTCGGAATAGGCACCTAGTCCGAACTACCTAGTTCGAGCCCCGTGTAGCCGCGCTACACGGGGTTCGAAGCAGCGGGGATTTAAAAATGGCGGCTCCCCGCTTATGCTAATGAAGCCCGGGAAATTCAAATCCCGGGCTTCATTAGCAAGTGCGGTATGCATACATTACCCCGCTAGTTCGAACTAGCGGGGTAGTGTAGACATACCCTCTCTGATCCCATATTCTATGTTCAGTGGTATGACCAGTTTTAGCTCTTTTTGCTCAGACGTTGTGACTCATATGTTATTTAATGGCATGTATTTTGAAAGTCATACTTGCATATTTCTAGTTCAGATAGGGTTCTATTGCTAATCTTAAACATATGACCTATTAAATGTTATGCATGTAGTTATCTTTAAGGTATAACATGACTATTTTCTTTTTATTCTGCCCGATCCATTATTGTGGTATGAAAGTGCCGTGGACATCATAAAAAACCAACTATCCCTGGACAGAGAGGTTCAGACACTTCAGTTCTCCATTGATTTTACCACTCTCCAAGCATGATTATACTCAGGGCTTGACAAACCCCGGCGAGAGGTACTCACCAGCCCTGTACCGTGCATGCACCAGACTGGCACTGCGCATGCACGAAGTGCAGGTGAATGGGGCGGATGGAGCGATCGGCTGAAATCTACTCGCCACGGGTGAGTAGATTCAGCAGTTTGTCGAGCCCTGATTATACTAATTCACTCCTTTCTGGCCTGTAATTTTGCATGTGATAATTCAGAGGCTGAGATTCAGCCTCTTTTGTAGCATTGGTTTTGTTTCTTTAAAAGAGAGAAAGTGAGAATGCAAAAATTGATCAAGAGATATTGAGGGGTCGTCTTTCTCACTAAATTACTTCTTATCATAGAATCATAGACTCATAGAGCTGGAAGAGACCTCAGGAGGTCATCAAGTCCAGCCCCCAGCCCAAGACAGGACCAACCCATTCCAGTGCTTCACCACCCTCCTAGTGAAACAGTTTTTCCTACTATACAACCTAGACCTTCCCCACTGTAACTTGAGATAATTGCTCCTTGTTCTGCCATCCGTCACTACTGTGAACAGCCTCTCTCCATCCTCTTTGGAACCTCCCTTCAGGAAGTTGAAGGCTGCTATCAAATCTCCCCTCACTCTTCTCTTCTGCAGACTAAACAAACCCAAATCCCTCAACCTCTCCTTATAGGTTATGTACTCCAGCCCCCTAATCATTTTGGTTGCCCTCCGCAGGACCCTCTCCAATGCGTCCACATCCTTTATATAATGGGGGGCCCAGAACTGGACACAATATTTCAGATGTGGCCTCATCAGAGCCCAATAAAGGGAAATAATCGTTTCTCTAGATCTGCTGGCAATGCGCCTCCTAATGCATCCTAATATGTCATTAGCCTTCTTGGCTACAAGGGCACACTTTTGCCTCATATCCAGCTTCTCATCCACAGTAATCCCTAGGTCCTTTTCTGCCGAACTACTACTTAGCCATTCAGTCCCCTGCCTTTAACAATGCTTGGGATTCTTCCAACCCAAGTGCAGTACTCTACACTTGTCCTGTTGAACCTCATCAGATTTCTTTTGGCCCAGTCCTCTAATCTGTCCAGGTCACTCTGGACCCTATCCCTGCACTTCAGCATATCTACCTCTTCCCTAGTTTAGTGTCTTCTACAAACTTGCTGAGGGTGCAATCCATCCCCTCATCCGGGTCATTAATAAAGATATTGAACAAAACCGGTCCCAGAACTTATCCTTAGGGCACTCCACTAGTAACCAACTGCCAACCTGACATCAAGCCATTGATCACTACCCGTTGGGCCCAACAGTCTAGGCAGCTTTCTATCCATCTTCCAGTCCATTTATCCAATCCATGCTCCCTTAACTTGCTGGCAAGAATACAGTGGGAGGCTGTATCAAAAGCTTTGTTAAAGTCAAGGTACATCACATCCACTGACTTTCCCATATCCACAGAGCCAGTTACCTCATCATAGAAACTAATCAGATTGATCAGGCACGATTTACCCTTCGTGAATCCATGTTGACAATTCCTGATCACTTCCCCTCTTCCAAGTGCTTCAGAATGGATTCCTTGAGGATCTCCTCCATGATTTTTCCAGGGACTGAGGTAAAGCTGATTGGTCTGTAGTTCCCTGGATTGTCCTTCTTCCCTTTTTTAAAGATGGGCACTACATTTGCCTTTTTCCAGTCATCTGGGATCTCTCCTGATCTCCACGAGTTTTCAAAGATAATGGCCAAAGGCTCCGCAATGACATTTGCCAATTCCCTCAGTACCCTTGGATGCATTAAATCCGGGTCCATGGATTTGTGTATGTCTAGCTTTCCTAAATAGTTCCTAACGTTCTTTCCCCACCAAGGGCTGTCCACCTCCTTCCCATACTGCGTTGCCTAGTGCAATTGTCTGAGAGCTGACCTTGTCTGTGAAGACAGAGGCAAAGAAAGCATCGAGTACTTTAGCTTTTCCCACATAATCTGTCACTAGGTTACCTCCCTCATCCAGTAAGGGCCCCACACCCTCTCAGATCACCCTCTTATTGCTAACATGCCTGTAGAAATCTTTCTTGTTATCCTTCACATCCCTTGCCAGGTGCAATTCTAATTGCGCTTTTGCCTTCCTGAAAATTATCTGTTATTGTGACCCTGATTTAAGCATAACTCCCATTTGAACTCAAAGCAAGGCCCTATGATTTCATGTAATCCTCAAAAAGTTCTGAACAAAAGTAATTCTAGAGTTAGTTCCAGTCATAGGATCTGATCCTAAAAGTATGGAACTTTCCTCACATAGAAAGTTCTGTTTTATTTGAATGGACTATTTCAATGATGCTCAGAACCTATGAAAATCAGGCTACATATTTAGGTACCTATTTATGGATTTATGTAGACACCCAGGTCTGCCCTAAAATAGGTCCATCATGTAGAGAACTCAGATTACCTTTCTCTCCCTTCCAGTTTAAAGAGCTCATGTGATGCTGTCTATTGTATGAAAATAGCACAGATGATTTCCAAGGTGATTCTAAAAATGAATGTCATCTGCCTTTTAACTCGTATTTATAAACAAATATAATGAACAAATCATAATTGTTTATAAAAAGCATTTCTCTCTTAAGTCAATTACAGGATTATTTCTGCCTGATTGTAATGTCCCTTTGTACTTGACATTAATCTTCTGATTTTGAGTTCTTGCTTTAGGTACATTCCCACTCACTTGAACTTGTGCATGATTTTACACCTCTGAAAAATGTGTGAAATAAATTAACAAAAAGGGGAAAGCAACCGGAGAACTCATGTCAACTGGAGATGGAAATGTATTGGTTTACTGTTAATATGTGTTAACTGCTACTACTGAAATGCACTAATTGCCTTCCTAAGTTAGCAATATAGTCCTACTCTATGATATGTAATTGAATGATACAAGAATAAATAGAAATTTTAAAATGATACGCTGTGTATAGCCACTGGTTGATTGTACACATGCTTTAGAGAATGGAATGTACCATTATATAACAGCAGATTAGACCAGTTTGTAAAGTATTAAGGAAACAAACCAATCCAATATAATTGCAGACTACATATGGAATCTGAATTTCCATTGATAGATGACGAAGGAAGGACGAAGGAGAGAGAGCACTAATAGTGGAAATTGCTTTTGGATTTCTTATTCACTGGGGAGGAGGGCATAGGATCAGATTCTCTCCTGCCTACCATCCCCTGTAGTCATAAATATCTGGGCAGCGTGGGTCCTGACTCAGACGAATACCCAGTGAAGCCAATGGAAGTTTTGTCTTAGTAAAGATGGAGTTAAAACTGAGCATGGATTTCAGCTTTTGGCCTTATTAAGGAATTGTAGAATCCAGTTAAATAGCAACATCAGCAGTGAAGTGGCTAAACCTAAAATATAATAAGCAGAAATTTCCTAAAAGTAAAGTCTAAATTCCTGAGCTCCACAAGGTTCCTGAACACCTAATATAAGCACACTTGGAAAACTGCTGAGGGTACGTCTACACTACAACATTAATTCGAACTAACTTAGTTCGAATTAGTTAATTCGAACTAAGCTGATTTGAACTAACGCATCCAGAACTAAAAACTAGTTCGAATTAGCGTTTTGCTAATTCGAACTAGCACGTCCACATTAAGTGGACCCTGAACAGAGGTTAAGGATGGCCGGAAGCAGTGCCGGCAGGGCATCAGAGAAGGACTTAGAGCGTGGAGATGCTGTCTCAGGCTAGCCGAGGGCTGTGCTTACAGGGTCCTGACCCCCACCCCAGAAAGACAGTTCTAAGGGGTGCCCCGCTTGCAAAGCAGTCCTGGCTTGGAGTGCCCTGAGTGCCCACACTGGGCACATCACAGCACTCGGCCATCAGCCCGGCTGCACTTGCCGCAGGCTGCCATCTGGGGAGAGGAGCCAATCGGGGGGCTGCAGGAGAGCTTCAACCCCCAGAAGCCTGCAGAGCCAGCCCAGTCCTCCCCATCGGGGGCTCGTGCCCCATTCCTCCCTCACCTCCTTCCACTTACCCTTCCCTAGCCCCTCTTCTTGATGTACAAAATAAAGATAACGTGTCTTCCAAAATGGAATCTGTCTTTATTGAACAAAACTGGGGGAGACTGGGAAAAGGAGGTGGGAGAGGGGAAGAGAGAGGCTGGGAGAGGGGAGGCCAACTAAAATGATCAGGGGTTGGGAACAGGTCCCATATGAAGAGAGGCTAAAGAGACTGGGACTTTACAGCTTAGAAAAGAGGAGACGGAGGGGGGACAGGATAGAGGTCTCTAAAAGCAGGAGTTGGGTGGAGACGGTGCATACAGAAAAGTTCTTTATTAGTTCCCATAAAGAAGGACTAGAGGACACCAAAGGAAAGGAATGGGTAGCAGGCTTCAAACTAGTAACAGAAAGTTGTTCTTCACAAAGCAAAGAGTCAACCTGTGGAACTCCTTGCTGCAGGAGGCTGTGAAGGCTAGAACTGGAACAGAGTTTAAAGGGAAGTGAGATCAAGTCATGGAGGTTGGGTCCATGGAGTGGAATTAGCCAGGGGGTAGGAGTGGTGTTCCTGCCCAAGGTTTGTGGAAGGCTGGAGAGGGATGGCACGAGACAAATGGCTGGTCACTGTCTTCGGTCCATCCCCTCCAGGGTCCCTAGGGTTGGCCGCTGTCGGCAGACAGGCTACTGGGCTAGATGGACCTTTGGTCTGACCCAGGACGGCCATTGTAAACTCAGGGCTCAGGGTCGGGGGTCTCAGTGGACCCCCTTGATTCTCTTGCACACCTGCTCCTGGGTGGCCAGGCTGGCAGCTATCCTGCCCAAGCCGGCCACTTTCCTGTGCCTAGTGCGGAGATCGTGGACGAGGTCCACAATGTCGGCAATAGCCCAGGTGGGTGCCCGCCTCTTGCGGTCCCGGGCAAGCTCCCGGGAGCCGCCAGCCTGGTCCCGGGAGGAGGGGGAGGGTTGGGGGGCATCGGGTGGGTGGCTCGATCCGTGCCAGGTGCAGGGTCTGATGGCTGGGTGTTGGCAGGCTTGCACCTGGCACGGGCACCATAGCCAGCCCGTGCCCCTTTAAGGGGTCCGGGGCCGGGAGGGGGGCAGACGAGTTTCCCTGGTGTTGGCCAGAGTGGTCACCAGGGAAAGCTGGGGAGGGCTAGCCTCCCACTAGTTCGAATTAAGGGGCTATACACCCCTTCATTCGAACTAGCTAGTTCGAACTAGGCTTAATCCTTGTGGAATGAGGATTACCTAGTTCGAACTAAGCGCTCCGTTAGTTCGAATTAAATTCAAACTAACGGAGCGCTAGTGTAGCGCCTATGAAAGTTAGTTCGAACTAACGTCCGTTAGTTCGAACTAACTTTGTAGTGTAGACATGCCCTGAGACTTTGATGGGGAGACAAATATATTTGCAACTTTGCTGAATTCTAGCCATTAGGCTGTGTGGAGTCCACATTGAAGCTCAGCAGCCTGAGCTACTGATGAGCACCAAATAATTTAGTCAAGGAGAAGGCTGGGAGCACACAAATGCTGCTTTTGCAAAGGGTGGCCTGTTCACAACAAGAAACCAAACTTGTTTCTCTCAGCAAGAAGGAGCTAAAAGGAACTTGTGTTTGGTTTGGACACTTGCAGGGAAGTGGGTTAATGGAATTTTCCTGGATGAAGATTTTTCTCTGTCATTAGGGATGGGCGCCCAGCCACTTGAGCATGCTATGTTTGTAGAAAGTCTAAATAATTATGTCAATACAGACATGGTTGTTAATTTTGGAGCGGTTTCATCCTTGTTGTAATGTGGCTGTCTCCTTTTCAGTCCTTCTGACTCTGCCCCCCACCTCCACCTTTTAAAGAGTTGGATACTGCACCCACCGTTGAAAATTGTGACCTAAACCTATTATCTGCACTGGCTAATTCCACCAGTTTTTGCTGTGAAACACCTTTCAAGTAGGAATAAGCGATCCTCCGGAAAAGGCTTTATTTTCCGGAGAATCACGTCTAGACTGGCGCTTTTCTCCGGCTTATCTCCAAGCCGGAAAAAAGCGGCAGCCATGTTAATGCAAATGCCGTGGGGGATATTTAAATCCCCTGTGGATTTGCCTATTCCAAAGTCTACATTAGCATCCCTTTTCCAGAAAGGGGTGCCAATGTAGACACAGCCCTTCTGGGAGACTGTCAGCTGCCTCTTCAGGGAAGCTTGGATTAGCCAGGGGACATAAATGCTAGGGCAATAGCTGCCTAACAACTGAATCTGGAGCATTTTCAAATATGGTCTTGGAGGCAGATCCTTGGATGGTGTAAATTAACATAGTTCCATCCATAAACTCAGTGTCTCCAATCACAAATTTGATGCCAATGGAGCTATAGCAGTTTGCAGGAGCCAAAGATCCAGGCCTTGATGTTGGGACACTCATTCCAGACTGATAATGGCCCATACAGTGACAAAACAAAATGTCCAGAGAGCTAGAAATGCCACTGTGTCCACCTTACTCTCAGCAGTAAGCCATGTGTTTTTTCTAGCACAACAGAAGGTACAAGGTGGTAGGCTGTAATCCCTTTAGTGAATAACTGGATGGGCTGGGAGGAAGAGACATTGCCAGTCTCCTAGGCCTACACAAACCATGCAGGTAATGATGGGCAGGGATCAGAAGCACCCTCAGAAGATCAGAGAGTGGGGGAAAGAGTGCCCTGCTGCCCCTCCCCCAACAGCCTGCTTCTGACGCATCTAGCGCTTGCCCCTGCTGAAATCCATGGGCCTCAGGTCTGATCCAGTGGGGCAATTCTTTTGTTGGGTAGCACGGGTTGGGATTGTGATCTGCCCTTTTGTAAAGATGACTTTAGATGTATTGTCTCAGGGTCCCAACTTGCTGGAAGCCTGAAATGAGCATAGAAAACAGCCAAAAATGGAGGCCGAATGCTCGAAAAATACTAGGAGGGAGTTAAATACAATGCTGCCAGAGATGATGGCTTAATGCAGCAGGTTGCACAAGTCACTTAACTCTGTGTGCCTCAGTTCCCCATCTGTACAATGGGGATAACACCACTGTCCTATCTCGTAGGGGTATTGTGAGGATAAATACATTCAAAATTGTATGGTGTTTCAATATTACAGAGATAAACACCTTTGAACATTGACAGAGTGCTGCAAGGATGTAAGAGAATTGCTCAGGAGATGTTGAAGTGGTACTGGAGGAACAATTTGGCCAAAAGAAGAAATCTGGCGAAGGACCTTGCAAAATATGCCTACTCTGGTGACAGAGTCATGTAGTCTAGACATACCCACTGTGTGGGGCTGCTGCCTGAGGCTATCTGAGGTCTGTGCTCAAAGGGACCCCCCCGAACAGCCAGTTCTCAGCTTTCCCTGCTTGCTTGTCTATCTCGATGAGGGACAGCAAAGCATTTTGTCTCTGTGTGCTCTGGTTGCCCTCACTCAGGACACCACAGCACTCTGCAACATGGAGCCAGAGCTGCCCCTGGGCACTCTGGTGCTTCTCGTGGACGTGTTGCTGCGAGCCTGGCTGCATTTTCTGCAGGCTGCCATCCCGGAGGTCCATCGGGGGCCTGTCAGTATCCAGGAGGCCCTGCGGGAGAGCGTCCACCCCAAGGAGTACTAAGAGCCTCCCTGGTCTGCCCACTGGGGGCTTGTGCCTCATTCCTCCCTCACGTCCTTCCACGTACCCTTCCCTAGCCCCCCTTCCTAATGTCAAATAAAATACACGTATTTTCAAAAATATCAATTCTATTTAACAAAACTGGGGGGGATGAAACCATGGGGAGACTGGGGAAAGGAGGCAGGAGAGCGGAGGAGAGAGGGTGGGGGAGGGAAGGGGGAAATATGGGAGAAGGGAGCTGCAAGGGGAAGAAGGGGGAGGGGAAGCTCAGGGGTGGGGGTCTCGCCGGACCAACTGTCTCCCAGCACGGCGGGTGCGGGGGCCTCGGCGTCCCCGGGGGGAGGGAGAGGAGAGTGTGGAGGTTGAGGAGGAGGGTGTGGAAGTTGAGGAGGGAGAGGCAGGAGGGGGAGAAGGAGTGGGAGGAGGAGCAGGAGCAGGAGCTGGGGAGGCAGCAGGTGCTGGAGCGGCACGAGGCAGCACGCTCTGCACCAGGATGTGCAGGTGGTTGCATATGGCACAACCCTGGACAAGCAGCTCCCGCCGGAACTCCCACTCCTTGGTGTGGTGCAGGGCTCGCAGAGCTCCCAGCTGCTGATCTTGGTACCTCTGCAGTGTTGAGGAGAACCTGCTGAGCCCTCGGGTGTGGGAGGATGTCCTGGGGGTGGTGGTGCGCCCTGCATGCGCAGCTGGTGCGGCTGTGGGGAAAGAAGAGAAGTGGTCAGCTCTCCCTGGGGATGCAGTGGGTGAAGCCCAGCCCCCCTCTGTGTGGTGAGGATGACTGTTCCCTGCACCGGCAGAGCTGCTGTGCTTGCACAGAGGCCATGGTCGGAATGTCCAGCTATCCCCGGGAGTGGGAGCTGCCCCGAGACCGCACCTATGCCCCTGTGCTGTGTATAATGTGGCCGCGATAGGGGGGAGATGTCCCATACCTCTGTGTAGAGGGGGCTTGTGAAGGGAGGGTGTCCTGCTTTGTCCTGCTCCGGGGTCAGGAGCATGTCAGGTCTCTTCACACATGCGTGTGGCTATCAGGCCAAGGCCCCTGTGTGGCACACTGCTGGAGCCACCTGCCCAGGGGTGGCACGGCATGTGCTCACACGTGCACAGGTTGCTGCGTGATCCGTGGTAAGCAAGGCCCATGCGCGCGGTCCCTGGTCTCCCTTCCCACCCTCCTGGGAAGGAGACAGTGATGGCACTTACATGGTGTGGCCTACCCGGCAAGCTAGATATTTTGCATGAAAGATTATGCTCTGTGGAACTTTTGGGGGAAAGGAGGATATAGGGATATGGGGAGAAGCTTTCTGCAGAGAAAAGGCTCTGATCCTGAGGCCAGAATAGCTCTACAACCATGGTTAACTTCAGTGGTGTGACTCTGGAATCACAATTTTCATAGTTTTGCCTTTCATTTTATCATGGGTTTGACCCCCTAAGATGTCATCTGATGAACTGAGATACCATGGAAGCCCACCTTCTCTGCACCCTTTAACTCTGTCCTGCTGAGCCTGGCTCTTAGGCCTCTTCCAACATACACACAGGCAGGGTCACACCCATCTGCAGAATGATGCAAACATCCAGATCAGCTCTGGGAAGTATCACTTTAAAGGACTTGCCACAGGTCTCAGGTGTTCCCTTCCTTTGGTGTGCAAACCCCAAGTTATACAAAATTCACTACTTCTTTTCACTGTGGAGGAAGATATGCACAATCTCCCCCATTAGAAATTACATCACTGGGATGTATTATAAATTTGTTCACTAAAAAGTGTATTTTAAGAAGCTAAAGAAGTAGCAAACAGAACAAATCAGATCTCTAAGAAAATAATACAGAGCAGGCACACTAAGCTAGATTCATGAAAGAAATTTGATGCAAATAATAATTCCTTAGAATAGATATTATCTAGTCCTTTAGAAGCCAGAGGTATCATTCTATCTTAGTCAATCCAGCAGTTCTTCTCCCTCCACCCCTAAATTTCCAACTCAGTTTTAATTATTTTGTTTCCAGGTGCATTCAAGAATCTGGTTGGGTGGGGAAGCACAGGAGAAGCAAATTGGATTATTTTCCTCCCCTGCCTTATATAGAATTTCCATAAGGCAGGAATCTTTTGTTTGATTCCAGTCCTTCTAGTGGAACTGTTCAAAAGTTGAAGTTGGAGGTTAATATCTAGTCACTAGTATTTAGTCAGGTTTACCTAAATGTAGCATCACAATGTCAATGAGTCAGTAGCAGTATAGAGTGTCCACAGGAAGGCCAAGCACATTGGAAAAGCCACACTGGAAAAAATAATCTATAAATCATATCCGTTCTGATGACAAAATTTCATGAATTATATTGCATAAAGTACATCTCAGGTATATTACTGTCATATGAATATGATAAGCATATTTAAATAAAAAATGCAGAATGTAATGTCACACATCTAATTAACATCACCTAGGTACTCGCAGTATTATTTACTTTGTAATGTTCTTTACCTGCAAACAGCAGTTACAAAGATTTCAGTGGCAATTATTGCCTGCAACAATGTCCATCAGCAGGAACAGGAATAAACCCCAACGTTCCAAGCACTGTTGAAAAAGTTTGTTTGTTTATTTATTGGAAAGAGCAAAATGTAGCTCTTATACTAACTATAGTTATTGTTTTCAAAATATAAATTGATGCATTGTAGAACATGGCTTGAGTTTGTATGTCTGCTTTCCCTTCAGTTTTCACTAGTGTAAATCCAGATAAAATCCACTGAAATCAATGGTTGCAGGGCTCTCAAACTGGTGCGAGCGGATGATCAAATCTTGTGTAATCACTCCCAGCTTAGATTATTGGAGATTAACATTTTCAAGGGGCCATATCCTTTCCTCATCTACACTGCTGCAAAACATTAATAATTCCACTGAAATCAATTGAGTTACTTTGGATTTGTTTTAGTGGAACGGAGCTTGGGATCGGACTATGAGTGTCACACTCCACAATTAGCACAGGCAGACAAAATTACAGTGCAATTTCCCCTGCTCAAAGAGAAGCAGAATACCTAGTCAGAATTGTGCTGCCACACTGTAACGTAAGAAGAGCCATAATGAGTCTGAAACAAGTTGGGATAGTATTAGCTTACGTGACGAGACAGAATCTGTAACTGATATGGAACAAAACTGTTTTTGTGTCCTCTCCCTGCTCAATCTCCAACATCAAGTCTCTTGATTCCCCTGGCAATGGTTGGGCTGAATAGACCTGCAAGGACCTTTTATCGCCTCTCTTAACATGTGACCCCAATGCTGCTGCTATTGTCAGTGGAAGGTACATTTTCCATCACCTCCCTTTGGAGAGATCTGGCTGCTCTGTTTTCTTCATCATTCAAATTCTGATTTTCCTAAATGACAAACTAAGAGTTCCCAGCTGGACTGGAAAAAAGCATGGGAAAATATGTAATTGTTGTAGACCAGATCATGCTCTATATGCACTGAATATACAAAGAGAGAGGAAACTCAATGAGCTTTGACTTCTGAAGCTTCCCCTAAATAATTTAATTGGCAGGGACAGGATTTATTCTTCCCCTTCTCCCAGCCCACCAGTCTACACAGAATGGGTAATGGGTTCAACCCTCTGCACTCACAGATCTGTGGAGATCCTTGCAGGCTAGTCCCTTTATCAAAGAACTGGAAGGAACCTTGAGAGGTCACCAAGTCCAGTCCCCTGCCCTCACAGAAGGATCAAGCACTATCTTTGATGGGTGCTTATCTAACCTGCTCTAAAAAATCTCCAAAGATGGAGATTCCATAACCTCCATAAGCAATTTCTTCCAGCATTACCATCTTGATAGTTAGCACTTTTTCCCCCTAATGTTCAACTTAAACCTCCCTCGCTGTACTTTAAGCCCATTGCTTTCTGTCCTATCATCAGAGCTTAAGGAGAAGAGTTTTCCTCTCTCTTCTATGTCACACTGTTGACTCATATTTAGCTTGTGATCCACTATGAGCCTAGATTCCTTCTGCAGTACTCCTTCCTAGACAATCATTTCCCCATTTTGTATGTGTGAAATTGATTGTTCCTCCCTAAGTGAAGCACTTTACATTTGTCCTTATTGAATTTCATCATTTCTATGGTTTGTCCAGATCATTTTGAAATATAGTCTTATCTCCAAAGCACTTGTAATACCTTCTAACGTTATAAGTGTGCTCTCTATGCTATTGTCTAAATCAGGGGTCTCCAAACTACGGCCCGCGGGCCGGATGCGGCCCGCGAGGCCCTCTCATCCGGCCCGTGGAGACCTTTTTGGCTTGTTGGTGGCCATTGCGCTTTATTGCTTGTGAACATCCGGGCTCTGCGCGTCCCTCACAGTGACAGGGGTTGGGACTTGGCGTGGACAATTGCTCCCTATTGGCCAGTGCGTTCTTATCCTATTGGCTAGCTCTCTCATGAGGTCACTAGTGGGCTGGGCTCTCGATTGGTTGAGCGCACGAGCCTAAATCTGCGTTCGATTGGCTCGTGGCCCAGCTTGACCTTGGATTGGTACAGGACTATGACGTAGTCTCCTTTATGCCACCCAATCAGCGAAGGGGCTAGTAGCTGGTTTATGGGGCTCTTGGCGCGAGAGGGGGCTGAAGTGGGTACTTCGCGTGCGCGCGGGGGGGGGATACCTGAGGAGCTGGTGCCCATTGCAGGAGGCGGTCTAGTTGCTGTGGCACAGCCTCTGGGTGACACTGTGCCGTGCCTAGCGCGCTGCCCTGGTCCCTGCAGTGCGCCCTGAAGAAACATCCCTCTCCCTTCCACGTCTGGTCTCTCTCATCCACAACCCAGAGCAGCACCGCCCTGCCGGGTATCAGTCTGTGGGAGCGTTGGGCACTGCTTTCCAACTTCCTTTACCAAGTGATAACGTGTCTGCTTTCAAACCAGCTTTTCCCATTAAAATGCATGCCCCTTGTTCCATGGGGCTATGTTACAAATTGTCACCTCATTCCCTGCATGATAGGAGAGCGATCACATCTCTTCAAGTGTGAGCGTCTTAGGCTGAACATATTGCCAGGATTATGTTGCTTACAATTTTCATCACATTGCGCAGGTGGAAATGAGTTCTCAGCAGTTTCCCCGTTCTGGAGCCCCTCCTGCAGGACTAGGACAAGCACCACCCCCAATTTCAAACAGTGGATCTACAGGGCTGATAAATCAATGTGTTATTAAATAATAACTGAATAAAATAATATTAAATAAATAATTAAAAACAACATCCATGTTTTGATTGTTTTTTATTTGGACCTCAAGTGTGTAGTCGGCCCCCGAACTGCTGTTTGATAGTTAATGCGGCCCTCGGGCAGAAAAGTTTGGAGACCCCTGGTCTAAATCATTGGTGAAGATACTAACAGAACTAGTCCCAAAACCATTGTTTTGATTCCTGTGCCATTGTTATGCAATTGCTATGGCCTTTCTTCATGACTATGAATCATTGATAACTACTCTCTGGGAATGGTTATCCAACTAGATATGAGCCACCTTATAGTAGCCTCATCTAGGTTATATTTCCCTAATTTATTAATGAGTAGGTTATGCCAGATTGTATCAAATGCTTTGCTAATGTCTAGGTATACCACATCTACTGCTTCCCACTTCCCCCTTATCCACAAGGCTTGTTATCCTATCAAAGAAAGCTATCAAGTCAGTTTGACATGATTTGTTCTTTTTAAGTCCACTGTTTCGTATCACTTTATTATCTTCTAGATGTTTGCAAATGGATTACTTAATTATTTGCTCTACTGTCTTTCTTGTTACAGAAGTTAAGCTCACTGCTCTGTAATTCCCTGGGTTGAAATTACTTCTCTTTTTATAAATGGGCACTATATTTGCCCTTTTCCAGTTTTTTGGATTTTCTGCTGTCTTCCATGACTTTTCAGATATAATCGCTTATGGCTCAGATATCTCCTCATTCAGCTCCTGCGTACTCTAGCTTGCAATTAATCAGGATTTTTTTAACTCGTTCTTTTCCTATTTTAACTTCTGGACCTACCTCATTTGCCATTTCCACATTTTCTATTATTGTTTTTCCCTCTTCACTGAGTAATGGGCCTGCTCTGTTCTTGGTCTTCCTCTTGAGTCTGATATATTTGTAGAATGTTTTTTGTTATCCTTTATGTCTCTAGCTAATTTGAGCTTGTTTTGTGCCTTGGTTTTTCTAATTGTGCCCCTACCAACTGGTGTTATTTCTTTGTATTAATTCTTTGTAACTTAACCTAGTTTCTACTTTTGAAGGACTCCTTTTTGATTTTTAAACCATTCAAGAGCTCTGGTTAAGCCAGTGTGTCTCTTGCCATAATATTCTTGTTTGCTTCTGTGTAAGTGAAACCATCAGCTTGGTCTATCTCCCATCCAAATAGGCCATTCAGGTTGGGACCAGTTTTGTGCGTCCCTCCCTTTTCCACTGTGTGACACTGCATGCATTTCTGAACAAAGATCTTCTTGCTTTTCTCAGTGTCTCCCATGTTCGATGTTGCTGGCCTTCTCCACCCCTGACTTCAGTTCCATTGGTCCTGCAGTGTCACAGCTTTTGGAAGAGACTTGCTGCCATTGGCTGAATGCTTGTGCCATGAGGGACAATCACTGACATTAGTGCTGCTTGAGACAGCTTTGACTCGTGACTGCATATCCATGGAGTTCCCATGAGCAGATTCCTCCAGTTGCCAGCCTGCCTTTCCTAAATCCAACAAAATCCCAAGTTCATGTAGTCCCTCTGCAGCAGTCTCTGCAATGGCAAGGGAGAACGTAGTAGGATAGTTGGAGCCAGAATTCCCCTCCTTCAACTTAGATCCAGCAATTCTCTTCTTCCTCAGTCTGCCTCAATTTCAGGCCACATCTTCACTATGTAGAAAACAACACTGTCATGGTCAATCTTCCAGAGTTCAATTTAGCGGGTTTAGTGAAGACCCACTAAATCAAACTCAGAGGGTGCCCCCATCAGCACAGGTACTCTTGCGTCTTACGAGGAGTAAGGGAAGTCAACGTCAGCATTTGCTCCTGTGAGCCTCACATCGTGGAGACTGCATGGAAACTCAAATTAAGGTATGTCAATTCCAGCTAATTTATTAATGTAACTGGAGGTGTGTATCTTAATTTGACCTTCCCCTGTAGTGTAGCCATGATAGTCCTTTCATCCTTTCATTTTGTGCCCTCATTCAGAAGCATTCCCCCACCTTCATTTCTCTGAAAAACAGATCTAAATCTATACCGAGGCACTGACTCCATTTAGGGGTCATAGGGTCTTAGAGGAAGGGGTGGATTGGGGGCAAGGCTTGAAGTGGAGTGAAGTTGGCACCATCGATATGATAAAGCTAAGAGGATGAGCTATATTGAGGCAAAAATATGCTTAGAAGTGATAGGGATTGTTCCCTTGTAGATGTAGAGCAGATTATTATAAACATGCAGTCTCAACACGTTCTCGAATTACACAAATGCTATTTCAATCCCACTTATCGCTGATGCCATCTAGCGAAAGACTATAAAAGAAAATGTACATAATGTTTATTCTGTACAAGTGCCAAGCAAAGAATGTGTAGATTAGAAGTTCAAATTACACTGGCTTTGCATAGGCAAGGCAATTTCCTGCAATGTCTTTGAAAGGTGGTACTGAACTGAGTTCAGGTATCTTTGGGGTCCACTATAATTTTAGAGTTTATTGAAATGGGCCTGGATGATCAAAGGACTCTGTTGAATGTGGTAGACCAGGATGAACTTTTAGAACAATACACGTGAAATGGACTTCCTGGGAAATATCGAGAGGGAATGCAAGTTCCCTTCCCCACCTCCAGTTATGCAAAAGCCCAGCCCTCTGAAGTCTTCCCAGGATCCTAAACTCAAAGGCTACGTCTACACTGGCATGATTTTGCGCAAATACTTTTAATGCAAGGGTTTTTGCGTTAAAAGTTTTTGCGCAAGAGAGCGTCTACACTGGCATGTGCTTTAGCAAAAGAGATGTGCTTTTGCGCAAAAGCATCCATGCCAGTGTAGATGCTTTCTTGCGCAAGAAAGCTCCGATGGCCATTTTAGCCATGGTGATGTCTTGCGCAAGAAATTCATGTTGCCTGTCTACACTGGCCTCTTGCGCAAGAACACTTGCACATGAGGGCTTTTTCCTGAACGGGAGCGTCATAGTTCTTGTGCAAGAAGCTCTGATTTCTTACGTTAGAACGTCAGTGTTCCTGCGCAAGAACTCCCCACTAGCGTAGACAGGTGGCAAGTTTTTGTGCAAAAGCACCCGCTTTTGCGCAAAATCTTGCCGATGTAGACACAGCCAAAGATCCAGATTTCAGGAAGGAGGGACACACAGAGTCATGGATCTTCTTGTTCTGATCAAAAGCTGTTATCATCTGGTGACCACATTAAAAAAAGCCCTTGGTGGGGTTTGAAGGATCATGCACTGATCAGAGCCCCTATTGGAGTTGGGGGTGGTCTCTGGTAAGCATATTAACATGTGGGCAGGTTCTTTTGCTGTTTAATGTTTTCTCTGCAAGACGGGCTGAGAAAAGGCTATTTGGTTGCTTGTAACTGTGGGCAATTAGACACAGTTTGGGGCCACTGCTTCTGTCTCCTCACTTCATTGTTTAGCAAAGACACCCACTGAAGGACCCCAGCGCTTCAGATATCAGGCTGCTCCCTTCATCCAGATCAGTTTTTTTTCTAGACTGCAAAATTCCCTGCAGATACTGTTTTTCTCCATCTGCACTGCATCCCTCCCTGTCCCAACTTGTAGCCCCTTTACACCCTGTCCCCCCATCATTGCACCCCTCCCTGTCCCACCTTCTGCCCCCATGCCCCTCACTGTAACCCTCCACATACCAGTGCTCGGGGATGAAAAAAAAGAGAAGAGAAAGCAAAGCAGGCCTGCCTAGGCAGTCTGACTTGCTGGGGAACAAACAGTGTCTTCAGGGAGCTTTGCAGCCTAGAAAAAACCTGGTCTGGACAGAGAGAGCCATGTGATATCCGAGGAGCTGGGATCCTTCAGCGAGTGCCTTTGCTGAATGATGGAGGGAGAAGACATGCAGTGACCCTGAATTGTGACAGGCCTTGCCACACCTTGGGCACTGACACCATTCATGCCATGTTACTCAGCTCAGCACACGCTCTCTCATTTATATATTCTGTCAGCAGCATTTCTTATTGCCTTTTGTCAGGTGCACGTCCATCATTTTCCGCCCAGCATTAATGCCTCTCCTGCTTTTAAGTGCTCCTAAGTGCTATGATTTACTTCTCGGTCATCTCTCTCCAAATATTCCTCTCATAAAGATACCCTGCCAGTCCATTCCCCTGGAGCACTTACTGCACGAACTAATTTCCCATAAGTAACTTAAGAATGAGCCATTCGGATAAGGCAGGCTATGAGGTAATGTTTCACTCGCCGCTAACATGGCGTACAAAAAGCAGGGTGGCAGCGGCAGGTTCCCTTTAGGGGCATTAATTGTCTAACTAATATTGTTATCACAGGAGCCATTATCTTGTGAGAGATAAAATTGCTCAGGTGGGGTGTGAGGGTGAGCATGGCTCTGACTCTGCAGAATATACATGGGCCTCTGTCATTCCTTACCACTATACACACTCTTTGGATCCCATCCAGGTGGTACAATGCGAGCAGCAGTGATATCCAGAGGGTTGGCAACCACACAGCTTTATTTCACAGGGGAGCTTTGTATTGAGGATGCTTGGACTGACTGCAGATATCTTGCATGTTCCAGTGCTGCATGTTTTCTGGTACAAGGTTACAGGCCCAGTTAGCCCTGCATCCATGTGCTGCATGGTGTGGAGGGGCCAGGACTGTCAGAGAGCCAATTATATTCTGATCCTATGCCAGCCGGGCCCTGGCTTCTGTTAGAGTAGCCCTAGGGCAGCTATAATTTACACTGCTGACACAGTAACAGGTTTAATTAGCTGTCACCTATTGTTATGTGACAGCTAATTAATCTAGGGCTGCACTCCCTTGTATTTAGGGAATGCCCCAGAGCCTCTTCCTGGGTCCCAGAAGAGAGGGAATGTGATCATATGACCAGACCAGAAGAGCTAGGCTGGAATTTGAACTTTTGCAAATTTTTTAGCTCACGTTTTTGAAGTTCCCTGCCTTTTTGGAGGCTCAAAGCCAGTGGGATTACTGAGTCACCTATTCTTATTACAAACCTATTTAATCAGATTCGGTGGTGTTGTCTCTACTTTTTACAGCTCCAATAAAGCCAAAAGCATTGTGGCCACTTAGGCTATGTCTAGACTACAGGCTTCTTTCGGAAGAAATTTTTCAGGAAGAGATCTTCCAGAAAAACTTCTTTCGAACGTGCATGTCCACACTGCCAATGTGCATCGAAAAAACGATCTTCTTTTATGAAAGATAGTGTCAACACTGAATGGATGCTCTCTCACATTTACGCTGTGATTACTATGGATGGAGTGGCAACCAGGGCACCTGTGCTTTTTCCTCTTTCCTCTTCTTTCTAAAGAATCCCTTTTCCTCATCCACACATGCCTTTTTCTGAAAGAGCTCTTTTGGAAAAAGGCTTCTTCCTCATAGAAAAAGGTTTACCAATTTGGAAAAAACCCCTCTGTTCTTTCGATTTATTTCAAAAGAACGCAATTGCAGTGTGGATGTAAGTGAAGTTTTTTTGGAAAAGAGGCTGTTTTCCCGAAAAAACTCAGTAGCGTAGATGTAGCCTCAGCTGGTAGTGAATTTGGGCCTCCAAGTTTTATCACAGCTGAATCAGCTAGGTACTTGAGACCTCAGGGGAGTTTCAAAGGGATGCCTGTTTTTAGTTGATCTTAGCCATAAGAATTTAGTTGAGAGTTTGAGATCTGTTGGTTTGATTGATTATCTGTAAATAAGAATTGAGGGACTGATTCTCCATTGCTTTGCCCCTTGTGTAGTCTCTTACACCTGCACAGGGGAAATGCAAAATGTTGCTGTTCTAGCTTACACTCATTTTTCACAGACCTAAATGGCTGCATGAAGTGAAAACTATGGATAATCCCTCAGTGATGAGATAATTATGCTCTTTGGGAAATTTGTAAATCTGGAGAACTTCTACTGAAATCAGTGTACTTATTCTAAACTGACACTGGTACAATTAAAAACCATGCTTTTGCCCTCAATTCAGTGCACTCCCATCATTCTCATTTCAATATCAAGTGGCCTGGGGGCACAGCCAAAACTTTCAGATAACTTGGCTTTCAAATAAATGGACATGTTGTTTTCTGCTGCAGTGTCTCAACTCTAGAAATACGAGGCACAGAGGGAGCAATGCTGATGTTTGCTTATGACTTTTGGTGGGGTCTTGCCAAAGTGCTATTGCTGCAGAAACAGGATCAGGTCTCTGTAACTGCAGGCATCAGCTCAGAAGTGCCATACAAATACAAAGCCATTGATCAGTGACAACAGACTCTAAGAGGTTAACTGGGAAGTTACTAGCAGATGATTTACTAACATAGGGCTGCCTGGGGGATTTGGATAACTAGGGTTTAATTTTTGAATGAAGGGCATTCAGATAAACAGGAGTGTACTGTACTTTAAAAGTAAGGGTATGGCATTCCTCTCCATTTCACCAGTTTTACACTGGCATAGCGCCTTTGAAATGGATGAGTAAACTCCTGCACTAGGATATCACTTTCTTTGAGCCATCTGGTAATGAAAAGGGGTCGTAGTGCTGGATTCAGCAGTCACCTGGGCTTTCTCTTGGTGCAGGGCAGTAGTTCTCAAACTCTAGGATGCAACCCCATTTTAGTGAGGTTGGCAGGGCTGGTGTTAGACTTGCTGTAGCCCAGGGCAGAAGCCTAATCCCAAGCACCATCACCCAGGGCTGAAGTTGAAGCCTGAGGGCATCAGGTCTAGATGGTGTGTGCAGGTTCCACAGCTCCCCATTTGGGGCTGAAGCCTCAGCAGGCTCAGGCTTTGGTTCCCCTTCCTGGGGGTCATGCAATAATTTCTGTTGTCATTTGGGGGTCATGGTGCAGTGAAGATGGAGATAGATACCCTGAATGACACACAGTCACTACAGCTGCTCGCCCTTCACCAGCCATAGTTCTTGCTGGAGGGAAGCCAGCAGGGCTTGAGTAAGGGGAAAGAATGGGTATGAGAAGAGGGTTGTGTTTGGACTGCAGCATTTTAGGCTGTTTTGTACTGTGCTGGAGATTGAAGAGAGTAGGCACAGGGGCAGAATGGTGGTGAAAGCCATACCAAGCCGTGCTCCAGTATTCCAGAGGACTCAGCCCAATGGATTCATGTCAGTGCAAAACTGGCGTCACAGGGAAGAGAATCAGACCCCTGGTTTTGCCACAAGTGGAAAGGAAGAAACCAGAAGCAAACTGTGTGCAGAGTTTATTGCAATTTAGTGCTCCTGGATTCTATTGCTGGTAAAGCTTTGACAGACTTAAGATGAGAGACACCACTTAGAAGTGCTACTTCTTCCAGCTTAGCCTTATGGAGCCTCTTCCTAGAGAATAATAACCAGCTGTACACTTCATAATTCATTCTTAAAAAGTGACATTAATGTGCAGCTATGTTAGATAGCAAGGAAAGCAGATGGAACAAGGAACACAGTGAATCACAGAAAATCTGCTCAAGAATTTTTCCTACAAAGGCTATTTCAGATATCAGATTATGATCAACCCAAGTTGCTGTATAAATGCTGGTTCCATGATTTAATGAACGTCTCAATTTCGTATGTTTTTGGTGGGATTTTCAAAGAAGCATAAGGAAATTAAGCACCCAACTATCACTGAATTTTAACAGGATTTGCCTTTCCAAATCTCTTAGGGTATGTCTACACTACAGAGTTAGTTCGAACTAACTTTCATAGGCACTACACTAGCGCTCCGCTAGTTCAAACTTAATTCGAACTAGCGGAGCGCTTAGTTCGAACTAGGAAAACCTCATTTTACGAGGATTAAGCCTAGTTCGAACTAGCTAGTTCGAATTAAGGGGTGTGTAGCCCCTTAATTCGAACTAGTGGGAGGCTAGCCCTCCCCAGCTTTCCCTGGTGGCCACTCTGGCCAACACCAGGGAAACTCGTCTGCCCCCCTCCCGGCCCCGGACCCCTTAAAGGGGCACGGGCTGGCTACAGTGCCCGTGCCAGGTGCAAGCCTGCCAGCACCCAGCCACCAGACCCTGCACCTGGCACGGATCGAGCCAGCCACCCACTGCCACCCAGCGCTCCCCCTCTTCCCGGGACCAGGCTGGTGGCTCCCGGGAGCTTGCCCGGGACCGCAAGAGGCGGGCACCCGCCTGGGCTAGTGCGGAGATTGTGGACTTTGTCCACGATCTCCGCACTAGGCACAGGAAAGTGGCCGTCTAGGGCAGGAGAGCTGCCAGCCTGGCCACCCAGGAGCAGGTGTGCATGAAAATCAAGGGGGTCCACTGAGACCCCCGACCCTGAGCCCTGAGCTTACAATTAGCCTCTCTTCATATGGGACCTGTTCCCAACCCCTGATCATTGTAGTTGCCCTCCCCTCTCCCCGCCTCTCTCTTCCCCTCTCCCACCTCCTTTTCCCAGTCTCCCCCAGTTTTGTTCAATAAAGACAGATTCCATTTTTGAACACAATTGTCCTTTATTTTGTACATCAAGAAAGGGGGCTAGGGAAGGGTAAGTGGAAGGAGGTGAGGGAGGAATGGGGTACGAGCTCCCGATGGGGAGGACTGGGCTGGCTCTGCGGGCTTCTGGGGGTGGAACCTCTCCTGCAGCCCCCCCAATTGCCCCCTCTCCCCAGATGGCAGCCTGCGGCAAGTGCAGCCGGTCTGATGGCCGAGTGCTGTGATGTGCCCAGTGTGGGCACTCCAGGCACTCCAAGCCAGGACTGCTTTGCAAGCAGGGCACCCCTGAGAACTGTCTGTCCGGGGTGGGGGTCGGGTCCCTTTAAGCGCAGCCCTCGGCTAGCCTGAGACAGCATCTCCACACTCTAAGTCCTCCTCTGATGCCCTGCCGGCACTGCTTCCGGCCATCCTTAACCCCGGTTCAGGGTCCACTTAATGTGGACATGCTAGTTCGAATAAGCAAAATGCTAATTCGAACTAGTTTTTAGTTCTAGATGCGTTAGTTTGAATTAGCTTAGGTCGTGGAATGAGGAGTACAGCTAGTTCGGATTAGGAAGCCTAATCTGAACTAGCTACTCCGTGCCGCGTGTAGCCGTGCGGCACGGGGTTCGAACTGCCGGCCTTTAAAAATGGCGCCGGCCGGCTTCATGCAAATGAAGCCCGGGAAATTCAAATCCCGGGCTTCATTTGCAAGTGCGGTATGCCTACATTACCCTCCTAGTTCGAATTAGGAGGGTAGTGTAGACATACCCTTAGGTTCCCATGAAGGCCTGGACTTAGATCTTTCCAGTAACTATCTGGAACTCTAGGTGCTTTTCAAATATTACAACCAACAACACTTAAAAGCCAAGTTCTCTGGAGGCAGCATCCATACCATTTGCCTGGTGATACTTTAATACTATGGAAAGGGCAGAGCAAGGCTGTATAGTGTCCTGGCCATGAAGAGGGAGCAATTTGAGTAAAAAGAGAGGAGACAAATCATAATGGGTACATCTACACAGCAACATTTTTTCAAAGTAACTAACACTATTTCAAAATAACTTAGTCCACGTCTACACAGCAGGCAGTTATTTAAAAATAATATCGAAATACTGTCAGGACTTCTTATTCCAACTCCTGTAACCCTCATTGTAGGAGGAGTGAAGGAAGTCGGAGGAAGAGGGCTCTATTTCAAAATAAGTGTTGTATAGGCATTCCCAATTTCTTTAGAAATAAGCTACGCAATTGACATAGCTCAGTTTGCTTAGCTTATTTTGAGTTAAGCCCTGCTGTGTAGATGCATCCAATGTGAGTAACCCATGGCCAGAGACACCATTCTCAGATGTGGGTTCAAGGAGATGCACCTGCAGGAGCAGAGACTTTTACGTAGGACCTCTGGAACATCTTTCTGTTGTAAGATGGGTGGGTCACAGTATGGACAGGTTTGGGAGCCACTGGCCTTGGAAGAGACTAAATTCACTTGCCTTTCTGAGGCCATCTGTGTGTCTTTGTCATACAGCTATTTGTTCTTCCAGGAGTACCTCTGTCAGTATTATAGCCATGGACTCCTTGAAATGATTTATTATGTATGTGGTGCTGCAAATGTGTGATGTATTGTGTAATAACTAACAGATGCCAAGGAGAGAGGCGCTGGGGAGTAATTAGTCTGAATTACTCTGGGGAGTAATTATTTCAAAATAGCAACAGTGGAGCATCCACACTAGGGATATAAGCGACTAATCGACTAGTCAACTATCCGATAAGCAAAAGCTTATCGGATAGTTGACACACTAGTAGACTAGTTGCTTCCTCCCTGCTTGCTGCCTCTATCAGAAAGAGGCAGCAAGGGAGGGAAAAGGAGAGGGTGCTGAGGGGAGATGGCTTAAAAGCCAGTTCTCAGCTCCAGCTCCGTGGGAGGGGGCTGGGGCGCAGTGGCAGCATTCCACCTTTGGAATGTACAAGAGTCCCCGCAGGGGGTCTTGTACATTTCAAAGCAGAAGCGCCGCATGGTGCTCGGGACCAACGGGGGACTCTGAGTGCGCCACTGGCCCCAGGCTCCATGCTGCGTTTCAGTCTTTGAAATGGACAAGAGCCCCTGCTGGAGCTCTTGTGCATTTCAAAGGCAGAATGCCGCAAGGCACTTTCACCTTTGAAATGTAGCAATAGCCCAGTGTTTTAAAGCGGAAGAGCCCTTATCGATTAATTGAATAGTCAATGGAAATTGATCTAATTTTAACATCATTAATCCACACTACTGCTATTTCAAAATAACTATTCCCTGAGGATGTGTCTAGACTACAGGGTTTTTTCGAAAAAAGTGGTCTTTTTTCAAAAAACCTTCCCCTGCGTCTAGACTGCCGCTGAGTTCTTTTGAAATTAAATCAAAAGAACATGGTGGGTTTTTCGACCGCAGTAAACCTCATTTTACAAGGAGGAGGAACGCCTTTTTTTGAAAGTGCTCTTTCAAAAAAAGGCGTTCTTGAATGCAAACTGTGCTTTTTTGAAAGAGAGCATCCAAACTGCCTGGGTGCTTTCTTTCGAAAAAGCGGCTTGCTTTTTCGAAAGTACTGGTTATAGTCTAGAGTCTAGATGTGGATATTTCAAAAAAGCCTCTTTCGAAAGACACTTGCAGTCTAGACATAGCCTGAGGAAAGCAGGAGTACAGATTTTGAAATAACCAGCCCATTATTTCGAAATAACAGGCTTGGTTGTGTGGACGCTCCACTTATTATTTTGAAATAAGGGGAGTTATTTCAAAATAACTCCCTTCTGTAGACCAGGGCTTAGTGAGGGATCTGGACCATTAGTCAGGTTTCATCTTTGCCATGGGTCTGCTGTAGTAAAAACACCAGGCATAATTCTCCTCTCACTTGCACTGGTTTTATACTGGTACAATTCCATTGACTTTGGAGTTAGTCCTGACTTATGTCCATCTGTGTAAATGAAAGGGGAATTTCACTTAATTTCTGAGCTGTGTTCTCCTCCCGGTGGGTGTTATGAGGCATGCAGTGTTGTATCCTGTGTCACCGTAGTAACTGAAAACCATTGTTTCCTGGCAACTGAATGCTAATGGCATTTTGGTAGGCATTTTTAAATCTTGAGTCCCTTTCCCTTATCCATTGAAAATTCATTGGTATGTGTTTGACAGGACCATAAAGAACTGATGGCCCCGCTGATTTTTATTTTGTACATGGCTGTGTATTTATTTAAATACATAACAACAGCAGTGACTTTAACTGTTCTGGGGATTGGTAATGAGAACTGAAAGCTTTTGTCAGGGAGTCAAGAGACTTCGTGGGTCACCTCAATTTCTCCATCTGTGAAATGGGGATAATGATACTTACCCTCCTCAGTGAAGTGATTTGAATTCTACAGATGAAAAGCTTATATAGGTGCTAACTAAGGGTATGTCTACACTGCATCCCTAGTTCGAACTAGGGATGCAAATGGAGACAATCGAAGTAGTTAATGAAGCAGGGATTTAAATATCCCACGCTCCATTAACATGATCTCGCCTCCTGAGGAGTAACATTAGTTCGGACTAAGGGCTTTAGTCCGAACTAACGCGTCCCGGCGCGCACTTCCTGGTTCGAATCAGCTGTGATTCGAACTAGCGCGCCGGCGAGATCATGTTAATGGAGCGCGGGATATTTAAATCCCCGCTTCATTAACTACTTCGATTGTCTCCATTTGCATCCCTAGTTCGAACTAGGGATGCAGTGTAGACATACCCTAAGAGGGTTGATTTTATATATTGGTTCTGCAAGCCACTGCATGACAGAGGAAGAATCTTTCATTGACCCATCTCCTTTCCCCACATATCAAGGGCATGTCTACACGAGGAAATGTATTTAGAAATAACACCCAAAATAACTATTTCAAAATAGAGCGTCTACACTACAGAGAAGCCTCAAAACTAGGCCGAGGCAGGCTCCCTTGAAGTAGACATGCTACCTTGACTTAGAGCCCTAGGAAGCACTTGGGAGTAATTACTCTGAATGACTCTGAGGAGTAGTTATTTAGAAATAGCAGCAATGGAGCGTTCACGCTACAGCTATTTTGAAATAACTGCAGTTTGAGTATCTAAAATCTGGGACTCTTTGGTCTGGCAACATCCATGGTCCAGCAGGACCATGGATATTGCTGGACTAGAGAGCACCATCTGGCCAGATTCAGAAGCACAGCCCGGTCTGGGCTGGTGGTGGGGGGCACATCCCCAGTGGGGCTGGTGCAGTGGGGAGCACAGCTCTGATGGAAAAGAGCGCAGCTCTAGCTGGGACTGGAGGCAACGGGGTCAGCAGCCTACCGAATGCCTACCGAAATTCCATTAGCAGCCAGGAACGCAGCCCCACCCAGGCCTGTCACAATGGGAAACACAGTTTGAGTCAGAGTCTGGGGGTGGGCTGGGGAGGTGCAGCATCGGTCAGGGGTGGAGGCAGCTGAGTTGGAGGCAGAGAGTGAAGTTCTGGCCAAGGTTGGAGTCAGCAGGGCCAGCAGCTGGATGCCCAACCCAAACCGGTGCCATGGGGGGCACAGCCCTGTCCAGGGTTAGAGGCAGCAGGCTGGCCCCTGTCTGGGGCTGGTGCAGTGGGAGACACGGCGCAGGTCAGGGCTGGCACGCTGGAGAGCTGGAGGCAGCGGCAGGTGGCAGGGAGTGCAGCCCCAGCTGAGAGCAGAGCCTACAGCCAGGTGGGGAGCCTTAACCTCCCCTTGTCCAGCAAGTTCTGTGATTTGGGACCAGTCAGGTCCTGAGGGTGCTGGACAAGGGAGGTTTGACTTGTATTTCAAAGTAAGTGTTATTCCTGGTGGGAAGCAGGAGTTATTATTTTGAAACTAGCCAATTAGCCCGTCATAAGATGGGATTTTCAGGTCTCTCCTCCACGTTGGTCTTCTCTCCTGAGCCTCCGGTCTCTCGCTCCGTCTCTCTCTCTCTCCTCCTCCTGCTACTGCCTCCCCCCCAGCTCTCCTCCACCTCCTGCCTCTCTCTCTCTCTCTCTCTCTCTCTCTTTCACTTCTTCTCCCCCTCCTGCCTCTCACTCGGGGGACCGCGGAGCCCAAATGGTCATTTGGGCTACGCACTCCCTGTGCTGCATGGGGAGTGCAGGGTCCAAACGGTCACTTGTGCCGCCTGCTCCCACACAGCAGCCTGGCTGAGCAGCGCAGAAGTCAGCCGAGCGCCACGGTGGGAGGTGAAGGAGGGCGGGGCGATGACGTTCATGGCCAGGGGGCGGGGCCTGGAGCCGCTGTCACATCGCATGTCACTGCCCCGCCCCCTTCCCCTCCCGCCGTGGTGTTCGGCTGACTTCTGCGCCACTCAGCCGGGCTGCCGCGGGACAGCAAGTGGCGCAAGTGGCCGTTTGGACCCTGCACTCCCCATGCAGCACGGGCTGCTCAGAGGAACAGCCAGCATTTCAGGCAACAGCGCCACCCAAAGGGAACAGCCAGCATTTCAGGCAACAGCGCCACCCAAAGGGAACAGCCAGCATTGCAGGCAACAGCGCCCCCCAGAGGGAACAGCCAGCATTTCGGCGTTACAGACTCTCAGACACTGGGCTACTATATATATGACTAGCCAATTAGCCCGTCATAAGACGGGATTTTCAGGTCTTCTCTTCTGAGCGCTCTCTCTCTCTCTCTCTCCCCTCTTACTGCCTCCCCCCTCTCTCTCAGCTCTCCTTCGCCTCCTGCCTCTCTCTCTGTCTCTTTCTTTCTCTTCTCCCCCTCCTGCCTCTCTCTCCCCTCTCCTCTCTCCCCTTCCCCTTCCTCTTCCCCTTCCCTTTCCCGCCCGCCGTGGCACTTGGCTGAGTGCTGCCTGCTCAGCCGGGCTGCCGTGAGGAAGGGGGGGCTGGGGAGGTGATGTACAGGGCCAGGGGGCGGGGCCGTGTATGTCACCGCCCTCCCTTCCCCTCCCACTCCAGGGGAGCCCAAACATCCCCTTGTGCTGCTGGCTCCCCTGGCGACCCAGCTGAGGGGTGCAGCACTCAGCTGAGTGCCACAGCGGGAGGGGAAGGGGGCAGTGACATACACGTGGGGTGACGTGGGGAGCGTGGACCCCAAAGGGCTGCTTGCCGATGCTTGCTCCCCTGCCGGGGCCTGGCGGGAGTGCCACTCAGCTGAGCAGCACAGCGCGCCACAGAGAGGGAGAAGGGAGGCGGGGCGCCATGCAGGAAGGGGAAAGGGGTCCGCTCAGCTGGGCCCAGGGTGGCAAGTGGCCGTTTGGGGTCCGCACTCCCCATGTGTGGGGAATTCAGACCCCAAAGGGCCACTTGCTGCCACTTGCTCCCCCGCCGGGGCCCAGGTGAGTAGCGCAGCGCTGGGCCAAACCGCCATGGAGGAGGGGCGGGGCGCTTACGTACACAGCTAGGGGGCGTGGCCATGTACGTCAGCATTACAGACTCACAGACAATGGGCTACTATATATAGGATAAGCAGCCCCTTATTTCAAAATAATGGGCTTGGTAATGTGGATGTTCTGCTTGCTATTACAAAATAAGGTGAGTTATTTCGCAATAACTCCCTAGTGTAGACCAGAGCCAATTGTCCTGCTGCTTGGTTCTCAATGTACTTCGTTCTGTGAGCCACTAGCAAAAGTTTCTCAAATCACTGACTGTCTGCAGAGTATTGTATGAGGACAACAGCTCTGAGTTAGGGGCCTGATTCATCAGGGTATTACTTCAGTTTTATGCAACTATAATTTCCTGAAAATCAAGGCAGTTACAGCAGCACAACATTGAAGTGACACAGCAATGAATCAGTGAATCCTATTAGTATGAATCAGTGAATCCTATTAGTGAATCCACCCAAGATTGGTAGGTACCAATGTCTTTATTATCTAATGTTTCTTTCCTAGCATGGATACGGAGAATTGGTGCCCCTCAGCACAATGAATGTAAATTCATATCATTTATGCTGTGCTTCAAGCTGTAGTATTTGTGGGCAACATTTATTTATTAAGTGAGGAACTCGTGTGAGAATCACAACAGGGAGATCAAGGACTGAACAGGTATAAAGACAAAACTCTCCTCTTGGAAGTAGAGAGAAACTTTCAGGGGTTGAGGCATATTTGGCAGGGCAGTCTGGGGAAAACTTGCTTTGTTGCTGCCCATGTGTTATGTCTTCTAAGGATAAACAGTGGACCTTGTGCTCCAAAGCTGTGAACCTAGTGCTGTTCACCAGGTCTAAATTAGCTTACAAAGCAGCAGCATCCATTTTGTTCACTTGAAAGCTTGTAAAATTAGGTGCCCCCGGGGTCTGATCCAGTGTGGAAATTCTTAAGTGTCTGGAATAAGAAACAATTCTCAGAATGAATAAATTGGACAGTGGCCAAATCATCACCTGCATTATGAGGCACGTAGGGGTGAATGTTGCAGACGGCCGGTGGCAAGATGGCAGTTGAACCAAAGCAGCATTGTTTTCCCTGTCTCCCCCAAGCTGCCAGAAACCCTTCTGGGTGGACACGGACTGGTTGTTCAGGTCTGGGGTTGCCAGGCAAAGCACGAAGGAGCAAATGGCATTTCTGCTCTGCGTGGCACCTTCTTTGGTTAACCAATGGAATGTCCATAGGGGTAGCTCTGGATTGAGTGACAGGAATAAGATCCTTTATCAATTTTAGAGAAGCCACAGAAAACTCTGGGGTTATGTCTACACTACAAAATTAAATCGAAATAACAGCTGTTGTTTCGAATGAACTGTAATAGCTGTCTACACAGCCAAACCGCTATTTCGAAATAGTGGAGCACTTATTTCAAATTTGGTAAACCTCATTCTACAAGGAATAACACCAAATTCAAAATAGCTAATTCAAAATAAGTGCTGTGTAGACACTTATTTCGAATTCGGGGGCCTCCAGCACTTCCCAGTTTCCCCTGGTGGCCACTCTGGGCACAACCAAGAAAACTCTTCTCCTCTCCCCCAAAACCAGGGCCCTTAAAGGGGTAGAGTCTGGCCACTGTGCCTCAGCCAGTGGCCTCACAATGGCAGACAGTGGCAGCCAGCTCTTCCCTGCCCAGTCCCCCAGCACCGAGGGGCCAGCCAGGGACCATAGATGGCATGTGCCCTCATGGGACTAGTGCAGAGATCATGGACCTCACTGAGGTTTGGGGGGAGGCCCCCAATGTCCATGATCTCCTCACTAAGTGGAGGAATGCGGCCGTCTACGACCACATAGCAGCCACCATGGCCAGGAAAGGCCACAGGTGCACCCAAGAGCAGGTGTGCCTGAAGGTGAAGGAGCTGCGGAGGTGTACACCAGGGCCATCAGGGGCGGCGCCGCAGCAGGGGCTGCCACCTGCTCCTACTTCCCTGCCCTCAACCAAATCCTGGGGGGGCGGGGCGGTCTGCGCCAGCCTGGGAGGCAGCGAGTCGGGAGCTGAGGATCCTGACCTGGGCGCCTCAGAGGGGCCACCACCAGCTGTCCTGGCACCGGAGTCGGCAGGGTCGTCCAGGGAGGCCATACCAGGTAAGTGCCAGCACTGTCCCCTACCCGGGGGGGAGGCGTAGAGGGAGACCAGGGACCACATGCGTGAGCCATGCCTCCCACGGATCACACAGCCACCTGTGCACAAGTGAGCACGTTCCATGCCACCCTTGGGCAGGTGGCTCCAGCTGCGTGACACCCAGGGGCCGTGGCCCAATAGGCACATGTGTGTGTGAAGAGACCTGACACTCTCCCAACCCCGGGGTGGGACCCAGCAGGACGTTTTCCCTTCACACGCCCCCTCTACACAGAGGCAGGGGACATCTCCCCCCCACCCCAGCCGCACTATACATGGCACAGGGGCATGGGTACAGTCTTGGGGCAGCTCCCAGTCCCAGGGAGAGCCAGACATCCTGACCATGGCCTCTGAGCAAGCATGTAGGCTCTGACAGTGCAGGGCACGGTTGCCCTCATGTCGCGGGGGGGGGGGGGGAGTGGCTGGGCATCATCCACTGTGTCCCCAGGGAGAACTGACCACCTCTTCTTTCTCCACAGCCATACCAGCTGCTCGTGCAGGGCGCACCACCCCGCCCGGGACATGCTCCCGCACCCGAGGACTCCTCCGGACCATCAGCACGCGGCAGGGGTACAGGCACCAGCACCTGGGGGCCCTGCGAGCCCTGCACAGCACTATCCAGGCCTGGGTGCAGGAGGACGTGCAGCTCTGCCGGGAGCAGCTTGCTCAGAACCGTGCCATGTGCTCACACCTGCAGGCCCTGCTGCAGAGCATGCTGCCCCATGCCACTCCAGCGCCTGCTGCCTCCCCCAGCTACTGTTCCTCTTCCCACTCCTGCCCCCCTCCCACCTCTCCCTCCTCACCTTCCTCCTCAATCTCCACACCCCCACCTCATCCTCTGCACCCTCCTCCCCAATCTCCCCGGGGATGCCGAGGCCCCCGCACCTGCCGTGCTGGGAGACATGTGGCCTGACGAGACCCCCATCCCTGAGCGCTGAGCTTCCCCTCCCCCTTCTTCTCCTTCCTTCCCCCTTCCAGCTCCCTCCTCCCAGGTATCCCCCTCCCCTCTCCCACCCTCTCTCCTCTCCTCTCCCACCTCCTTTCCCCCATCTCCCCAGAGTTTCATTCCCCCTCCCCAGTTGTGTTGAATAAAGAGAGTTGTTATTTTTGAACATACGTGTCTTTTATTTGACATCAGGAAGGGGGGCTAGGGAGGGGTAAGTGGAAGGATGTGAAGGAGGAATGGGGCACGAGCCCCGGGTGGGAAGGACCGGGGTGGCTCTGAGGGCTCCTCGGGGTGGACACTCTCCTGCAGGGCTTCCTGGATCCTGACAGTCCCCCGATGGACCTCCCAGATGGCAACCTGGAGCAAGTGCAGTTGGGCTGATGGCAACAACCCCATGAGATGCACCGGCATGCCCAGGGACAGGTTTGGATCCATGTTGCAGAGTGCCGTGGTGTCCCGAGTGAGGAGAAGCAGAGTACTCCAAGACACAAATAGGGTATGTCTACACTACAAAGTTAATTCGAACTAACAGACGTTAATTCGAATTAACTTTGATAGGCGCTACACTAGCGCTCCGCTAGTTCAAACTTAATTCGAACTAGTGGTGCGCTTAATTCGAACTAGGTAAACCTCATTTTACAAGGACTAACGCCTAGTTCGAATTAGCTAGTTCGAATTAAGGCCTGTGTAGCCACTTAATTCAAACTAGTGGGAGGCTAGCCCTTCCCAGCTTCCCCTGGTGGCCACTCTGGGCACCACCAGGGAAACTCGTCTGCCCCCCTCCCGACCCCGGAGCCCTTAAAGGGGCACGGGCTGGCTACGGTGCCCGTGACAGGTGCAAGCCTGCCAGCACCCAGCCAGCAGACCCTGCACCTGGCACAGCTCGAGCCAGCCACCCACTGCCACCCAGCCCTCCGCCTCTTCCCGGGACCAGGCTGGCGGCTCCCGGGAGCCTGCCCGGGTCCACAAGAGGCGGGCGCCCGCCTGGTCTAGTGCGGAGATCGTGGACCTCATCCATGACCTCCGCACTAGGCACAGGAAAGTGGCCGTCTAGGGCAGGATAGCTGCCAGCCTGGCCACCCAGGAGCAGGTGTGCATGAAAATCAATGTGGTCCACTGAGACCCCCGACCCTGAGCCCTGAGCTTAGAATGGCCGTACTGGGTCAGACCAAAGGTTCATCTAGCTCAGTAGCCTGTCTGTCAACAGCGGCCAACACTAGGGACCCTGGAGGGGATGGACCGAAGACAATGACCAAGCCATTTGTCTCGTGCCATCCATCTGCAGCCTTCCACAAACAGAGGCAAGGGACACCATTTCTACACCCTGGCTAATAGCACTCCATGGAACCAGCCTCGATGACTTTATCTAACTTCTCTTTCAACTCTGTTCTAGTTCTAGCCTTCACAGCCTCCTGCAGCAAGGAGTTCCACAGGTTGACTATTTGCTTTGTGAAGAAGAACTTTCTGTTATTAGTTTGAAGCCTGCTACCCATTCCTTTCCTTTGGTGTCCTCTAGTCCTTCTATTATGGGAACTAATGAAGAACTTTTCTTTATGCACCCTCTCCACACCACTCGTGCTTTTACAGACCTCTATCATATCCCCCCTCCGTCTCCTCTTCTCTAAGCTGAAAAGTCCCAGTCTCTTTAGCCTCTCTTCATATGGGACCTCTTCCAAACCCCTGATCATTTTAGTTGCCCTCCCCTCTCCTACCCTCTCTCTTCCCCTCTCCCACCTCCTTTTCCCAGTCTCCCCGAGTTTTGTTCAATAAAGAGAGTTTCTATTTTTGAACACATGTGTCCTTTATTTTGTACATCAGAAAGGGGGGCTAGGGAGGAGTAAGTGGAAGGAGGTGAGGGAGGAATGGGGTACAAGCCCCCGATGGGGAGGACTGGGGTGGCTCTGCGGGCTTCTCGGGGTGGAAGCTCTCCTGCAGCCCCTTGATTGACCCCCTAACCCTCCCGGATGGCAGCCTGTGGCAAGTGCAGCCGGGCTGATGGCCGAGTGCTGTGATGTGCCGAGTGTGGGCACTCAGGGCACTACAAGCCAGGACTGCTTTGCAAGTGGGGAACCCCTGAGAACTGTCTGTTCGGGGTGGGGGTCAGGTCTCTTTAAGCACAGCCCTCGGCTAGCCTGAGGCAGCAGCTCCACACTCTAAGTCCTAACTTGATGCCCTGCTGGCACTGCTTCCGGCCAGCCTTAACCTCAGTTCAGGGTCCCCTCATTGTGGACATGCTAGTTCGAATTAGCAAAACGCTAATTTGAACTAATTTTTTAGTCTAGATGCACTAGTTCGAATTAGCTTAGTTCGAATTAACTAATTCGAATGAAGTTAGTTCGAATTAGCGCTGTAGTGTAGACATACCCATATTTTGCTGTCCCTCAGCAAGGTAGACCAACAAGCAGAGAAACCTGAGAACTGTCTGTTCGGGATAGGGGGTCGGGTCCCTTTAAGCACAGACCTCATCTAACCTGAGGCAGCAGCCCCACATGCTAAGTCCGACCCTGATACCCTGCCAGCACTGGTTCCGACCAGCCTTACCTTCGATTCAGGGTCCACTCAATGTGGACGCGCTATTTTGAATTAGAAAAATGCTATTTCGAATTAGTTTTTGTGTCTAGATGCGTTATTTCTAATTATCTTAATTCAAATTAACTAATTCAAAATAGCACTGTAGTGTAGACATACCCTGGGAGATGTTCAAAAATATTTATTTTCCATCCATTTGATTCAGCCACTGTTAGATTAGTTCTGCCCATGGTGACAATGAAAAGGACACACATCAGTATAAGGAGAATTAAATTTGCAGTGAATGGCTTGTATTTGACTTTCTATTACCGTCATATTCATCAATCTCTGTTAATCCTCCATGTCCCCAGAAAATGTGCCTAAGTAACTCTTTTCCCACAGCAATTCTGATTCCTGCCTGTCCCTGCAAAGGTACCTTTTGACAACGTTTTTGTTCAATGCTAACAAGTAATTCACAAGCCCCTTTGATCCATTGCTCAGCAGCATGGAACCTACAACAACCTGACTTAGAATATTTTGCAATGCTCATATCAAACCAAAAATATGTTCTGACTTTTGTCCAGGGTTTGAGAAAGCAGAGTCTAATCAATGGAGGCATTATTACCCATTTGTGGCAGGTCTGTGCATTTGAGAAGGAAGGGAAAAATATGTCTTAGATCACAGCTGTGTTTTCCAAGCCTTCCATCCCAACTCTCCCCTTGCACAAACATGAAGTTGTTTATTTTTGTTGACACCCAGAATTGGGGCTTTGACTATTTCCATGAGATGTGTGAGCAGGGAGAACTTGTTTGCAGACTTTTGAACGGAGCTTTGTTTTTGTCTGTCCAAGTTGGTCACAGGAGAAAAAAAATATTACCCTCTTTGAAAAGTCTCTACTGAGTTTTTTGGTATTTTGCAATTTTGAGTGATTTTTTTGGGGGGTGGTTAAAGCTTCTGGATTGACAGCCTTAGAGAATCAGGTCACCTCACACAACAGGAAGCAATGGTTGATGATGACAGTGTGGTCTAGTGGTTTAAACACCCATCTCAGGATATGTCTACACTAGCTCGTTAGTTCGAGCTAGGTAGGCAAATGAGGGCAACCAGGGTTGCAAATGAAGCTCGGGATTTAAATATCCTGGGCTTCATTTGCATGGTCCCAGGAGCTGCCATTTTTAAATCCCCCTTAGTCCGAACTCCGTGCCCGCAGCTACATGCGGCACGGAGTAGGTAGTTCGAATTAGGATCTCTAATTGAAACTACTGGTACACCTTGTTCCATGGGGGGATTTAAAAATGGCGGTGCCTGGGAACATACAAATGAAGCCCGGGATATTTAAATCCCGGGCTTCATTTGCAACCCCAGTTGCCCTCATTTGCCTACCTAGCTCGAACTAATGAGCTAGTGTAGACATACCCCAAGAGTGATGAGGGACAGCCCCCAGATCTGGCTGAGCTGTGATTGGCACAGGACCCAAGAAAGGTGACTTCATGCTACTTTTGCAGCCCCTGGATTCTAGAGCTGGACCAGTCTACCACTTTGGGTAAGTTAGAGCTGTCCTAATGCTGGGGCTGCTCTGGCACTTGCAAACAACCTGGCTGTGTCTAGACTGGCAAGTTTTTCTGCAAAAGCAGGTGCTTTTGCGGAAAAACTTGCCAGCTGTCTACACTGGCTGCTTGAATTTCCACAAGAACACTGACGATCTCATGTAAGAAATCAGTGCTTCTTGCAGAAATACTATGCTGCTCCCGTTCGGGCAAAAGTCCTTTTGCGCAAAAGGGCCAGTGTAGTCAGCTTAGATTTGTTTTGCGCAAAAAAGCCCCGATCACGAAAATGGCGATCGGGGCTCTTTTGCGCAAAAGCACGTCTAGATTGGCATGGACACTTTTCCGCAAAAAGTGCCTTTGCGGAAAAGCGTCCGTGCCAATCTAGACGCTCTTTTCCGCAAATGCTTTTAACGGAAAACTTTTCCGTTAAAAGAATTTGCAGAAAATCATGCCAGTCTAGACGTAGCCCCTGAGTACAGAAGTGCTCTAGCCATGGTCCTTTTCCCCTGCCAAGGGATTCAAGGGAAGACTTATGAAGAGCTTCTCCGGTGACGCTATGCTGTCAAGGGATCCCTTTGATTCCCAGCTAGCTGCTACTTTGCATCTGTCCCTTGCCAATGGCTGCTCGTAGTTGCACCTGGCTGCCTATGGCCAGGAGATGTCTTTCATGAGGCTAAGGCTTGCTGGGGTGTAAAGACACCTTTGCCATAGCACTTTTCTTCTGAGAACTTGTGTAAGCACCTGGAAGGCCATGTAAGCAAGCTCACTGGAGCAGTTCTTTACCACATAGGCTTTCTCCTTCTCTACACAAAGGGAGTGTAAGAAGACCATATCCAGTGGAGAATCAAACACAGTGCCCACAGGGGGTTTACACTTCCTTGGCTCAGGTGTAAATGACGGCATGAGGTTCAAGGAAATGGAGATTCTGGTCAAAAGGCATTAAACCAGATTAAAACCTCCACAAAGTCATCCTCTGGCTGCCCCAATTCCCTGTGAACCGCTCTCCTTCGCTGTCCTGAAAGTGCTAATGCACAGAGGCTGCAGAGCTGGGGAACTGCACTGATTTCAGCAAAGCAGACTGCGGCCAAATCTAGATGACTCTGCAAATGCTGCTGATGCACCAAAAATGACCTGAGTACAGATCTCAAGATGGGCTCTGACTTGTGAGCAGGAGGCTGACCTATTCAGTGTGACACTTCTGAATGGTTTTCATGACAACAGCGTCTTATGTGCACTTTTCTAGCTGGATGAAGTGACTAGCTTTTTTTTAAGTGGTCATTTTCCTGTAAATGAATCTCTTTTGTTGAATAAAGGAGATTTAGGAAATTGAAAGACAGGAGAATATTTACTGTGTGTGTGTGTGTTCGGGGGGGAGGGAGGATTTTAAAGCAGAGAGAATTTCTGAGAGAATCTTTAGCACAACAAAGTCATCCAGAGTTTCTATCCCACTTTAGTCTGTGGATCCAGTTCTGTTCTGCCAAATGCCAGAGCTTCCTCTGTTTTCTCCTGAGTACAGGAGCCAGCCAGTGCCCTGCTCATGTGAAACTACCTTAGTTCTCAAATATGTGCTTCTTCACCTTCCCTCTATACATCTCAGGCCCATATGCAGGGGAGCACGAAGGGTGCGAACCAACCTCCCTCCCACCCCATGCTCCAGCCATCCAGGGGAAGGTTGGAGTTGATTTCTACCCCTCCTCACCAGGAGCAAGTCTGGGGGTAGGGCTGGGCCACTGTGGAAGCAGGACAGCCACCAGCCTCTCCCACTGCTCAGGCCAGGCTGCTGCAGCCATGGCCCGGCCATATGGGTGGGTTCTGCCCCGGCCCTCCCAGGCAGCCATGGAGGCGGGCTGCTAGTCTGCTTCATGATCCACCAGCTGATGGGTTGCAATTGACTGGCTGACTGTGATCAATGTCTTGGGCATCCCAGATATAGGATATAATTGGGCTATAATTGGGCCCTCCTATGTGTCCCACAGGCATGGGCGATTATTCCTGCTTAGTTGCAGACTGTTGTTCTTTTCATTGCAAAGATGGCTACCAACTAGGCTGCAAGAGTAGGCAAACTGATGAAACATGTGCATTAGCTTTCTATCTCTTACAGTTTATTTTGAAATGGCTGCGTACAGGCAATTTCATTGCAACTGGGTTGATTCCATGCATTCGTATTATTCTAGTTTAAATTAGCATTTAATTTTGAAATTGGATTTTCAGCACAGTAGGAATAACTGGAAAATAAGGGATTGCTTTACATGAAAGTTATTTAAAAATAAAACCCTTTATTTTAAAAAAGGGTTCCTTATTTTCCAGTTGTGCCAGTTTTTGTTCAAAAGCAGATTTAAATATTGCAATGGGGAAAAAAGAGCAGCAGGAAATATATATTTAAAAATATATCTAAAAGAAATTGCAGTCATATTTATATAAAAAGCAGACCCCCACAAAAATTCCTGTGTACGAGCCCACATTTCCAATCACTCCCAATATATCTTAAGACAGTGGTTACCAACCATTAGATCTGCATCTACTGGTAGATTTTGGAGCCTCTGACAGGGGATCCTGACAGGTTTGTCCAAGAGACTGTTATCAGCTGCAGGCACTTCAGCTGCTCCTCCCCCTACTGCTGCACTTCTCCTGCCCTTTGCCTTGAAGCTGTCCCCTCAGGAGCCTCCTGCTTTCTGTGCAGGGGAGGAAGAGGAGGATGCCAATGTCAGGGGGCCTTCTCCCACTCTGTATCCTATCTCCACAGAGCAGAGAGGGGGCACAAAAAGCCTTGGGATAGTGTTTGCTGGCTGCTTTTGGGACTGGTGCAGGACCAGGGCAGGGCTGAGCCTGTCTTAGCCCCACTGCACCACCACCCAGGAGCCACCTGAGGTAAGCAGGGCCCAGCTGGAGCTCACATCCTGAAACCCTACCCCAGTCATGAACCCCCCCTTGCAGCCCACGCTCCTGCCCCTAGCCCTGAGCACCCCTGCATCCAAACACCCTCCCAGAGCCTGCTCCTAAAACCCCCTCCAGCATCCCAACAGCCTGCGCCAAGCTCAGCTCAGAGCCCCTCTCACACTCCAAATCCCTTAATCCAAGACCAGAGCCAGCACCCCATCCCTCTGCCCCAGCCTGGTGAAACTGAGGGAGGATGGGGGCAAGGCCTCAGAAGGAGGCGGGGCAAGAGTATTTGGGTGTGAGGTAGATCTTGGATTGCATTTACATTCAAAAAGTGATCTTGTTCTTAAAAAGGTTGGAGACCACTGTCTTAAGATATTGACAGTTGATGCAGGTGTTGAAGCACTTCACAAGGAGTGGGTTTTTTTAGTGTGATTGGCTGTCCGTCCTAAATATGCACTTCACTGACTCGCTACTTGCCTGGGAAAGAGTCTGAGGAAAATAGCTGCTTCCACTGCCAAAGCTGTGCCGCAGCCAGTGTCTCAGATGTCAGTCAGATCCTAGACATCAAAGGGCCCTCTCTTGGACTAAGTGGCCTTTCATAACACACACATTCTTCTGCTAATACCCAGGCAGATTGTTTGCCTTGTTATTGCTACTTTGTCCTTGAGTGATGACAAAAGTCCCCTGCTTCGAAAATGTTCTCTGGTGGCATAAAGGTTGCATGCTGAATTCTGTTGCTACCACTGCAGGTGTCTCTTGGCCCGCAGCAGCTGGCCTTTTCCTAATTTTCTTGTCACACGTACTGCTGACAATGGTGAAGCCTGCCAAAGGACTCCAGCACGATTCTCCCTGCACCCTCCACCTCCCCATTATTACTGAAAATGTTTGTCACTGGCGTGGCTGAGTGTGAGTCTGATGGTGGCCGTGAGAAATCATGACTGACCCTGCGTGAACTAGACAGCAACATGCTTTGGGAACAAGGAGCGTGGGACTTGGCCAATCCTGCCTACATAAGTGGGGCAACTAGTTTTCACACATCGAGCGCACTTGCAAAATCGATTGAAGTCTTTCTATTGGCTTCAACAGGCCCCATTTCAGTGGAGTAGGGAGAGCACATGGGTGGTGGGTAATGTAGGCAAGGGAAGGCGTTGCCTTCCCAAATCTGCTTACGCTCTTTGCTGGCCACCCAGGAGGGCTGGGGCTGCAGTGTAGCTGCCTCAGGTGCTTTGGCCACATAGGAAGGGTGGGACCCTGCCACTCACTGGGGTGGGGAGCAGTAACCTGGGGTGGGGACTGGGCTTGACTCCACAGGGGGAGGAGGTTACAGTACAGGCAGTCCCCAATTTACGCGGATCCGCACTTACGAACGGGGCTTTTCTCGCCCCGGAGCTCACGGGCGGCGGATCACCACCTGTGTACTCTGGGGCGAGAAAAGCTTCTCCCAGTGTCCCTGGTCTGCTGCGGGGGGGGGGGTCCAACAAAGCCACTGGACCCCCCCCCAGCAGACCAGGGACACCCAAGCAAAGCCGCCCAGGCAGCGGGACTCCCCCCACCTGGGCAGCTTTGCTCCTGTCCCCCTGGTCTGCTGGGGGGGCTGTCCCGCGGTGGGCGTGCTCCGCGGCTTTGCTCTCCGTCTCCCTGGTCTGCAGGGAGATGGGGAGCAAAGCCTTGGAGCACGCCCGCAGCGGGACAGCCCGGGCGCACTTGGGCTGTCCCGCTGCGGGCATGCTCCAAGGCTTTGCTCCTGTCCCCCTAGTCTGCTGGGGGGCGGGGGGGGGGGGGGTGCAGCTAGTGCCCCCCCCAGCAGACCAGGCTTTTCTTGCCTACAGGAACTACAGGACTACAGGAAGCCCCAGGCAGAGTTGCTCTGCCCCAGGCTTCCTGGAATCAGCCGCTGATCAGTTTCAGCAGCAGCTGACTTGGGGACGCCTGGGTTTCTTAAGTTGAATCTGTATGTAAGTCAGAACAGGCATCCAGATTCAGCCGTGGTTGAAACTGATCAGTTTCAGCAGCGGCTGACGCCAGTTCCGACTTACACACAGATTCAACTGAAGAACAAACCTACAGTCCCTATCTTGTACGTAACCCGGGGACTGCCTGTAGTGGTGGGGCTTCAGACAGAAGGGACAAGGCCTCAAGCGTGTCTCCCCTAGCTGGGTCTTTTCCCACCGCCCATGTGAGAGAGATGTGATTGGAACTCATGCCGTTGATTGTAGGCATAGCTTCTTTAAGACTTTCCCTAGTACTTTCAAGGACTCTAGTTCCTGCACATGAAACAAGATCTAAAGAAGAAATAGGGAAGGGAGGAGCCAGTGAAAAAATAATTGGGAGAGAATGCGGAATGGGACTAGAACATCCTTCATGTAATCCTTGGCTGTCTTTCGGCAACAGCGCTTGGCTTTGAACTATGGACCAAAGGATACCCTACTTCCCCTTCCCTAGAGACACCGCCATTTAGATCTATTACACTATGCAGCAATCCTCTGCGTGGTAGGATGGCAATTGCTGGAGGCATTTAACACCCTAGTTGAAATATTAGGGGGCCTGGTTTTCCATTGCCTGGCACCTTCTGCAGTCTTCTATATCCTTGCGAGTAGCATGGCAGTGCGATTATTCTAGGATAGTAGCACTGTATAGCCACAGTTGTGGTCTGTACTATCTAATAAAGCAGGATAACAGCTGTCACTAGTGTGGTCTGCCTGGGAATTGTTAGCAATGACCCAGAGGTCCCATAGCTGGGGAAGCAGGCAATGACTCTGACAGTGTTACTGGCTTGCACAGGCTGCCACCAGTGCCAGGGTCCTGTGTGGTAACGTTCTAGGTAGCATTTAGTTTGTATTTTCTCTTCTGCTTCATCAGCTTGCTGCTTCCCATATGGTCTGACACTTCTATTTGTGATGGAGTCATGGTGCCTCAGAGTGCTGGAGTGCCAGCAGCAATGCAGTTCACACCATTGAGCATCAGGGCTGACCGAGAGAGGGTGATTTCTGCTGGGCATAGCTGCAGGGGAAATAGCTACAGACACTTCTCTTTGGTCTCCCTGAGACTTACATCTACCCGGTTAAAGAAACAAACAAAATACATGGCAGTGAATCTCAGCTCTTGGGTCAAAACATTGCAGTTCATGGGGCTCATGCTAAGGGGTTAAAAATAGCTGTGCAGACATTTCCTCTGCATCTGGAATCAGGACTCTGAGGCTATGTCTAGACTATGTGGCTCCGTTGACCACAGCTGATTCGAACCAGGAAGTGTGTGCCGGGACGTGTTAGTACAGACTAAAGCCCTTAGTCCGAACTAATGTTACTCCTCAAAAAATGAGGAGCTTAAAAATGAGCTTTTAAATCCCCGCTTCATTAACTACTTTGGTCATCTCCATTTGCATCCCTAATCCAAACTAGGGATGCACTGTAGACGTACCCTAAGGTGCTACAGGCCATTCATTTTTTAACATTATCCTCTTATTCACCACTGAAATGGAATTACCTCTTGGATGGAAGGTGGCAGCTGCTTAACAGTATGTGGAAACACAATCCTAGAGTTTAGGAATTGAAGAAAACCACGTCCAGCTAAAACTGTAGGAGAAACGTAGAGTGGTGGATTAGAATTACCTACCTTATTATTTTTATAGCAGCAGTGCCTAGGAACCCTGGTCATGCATGTGGACACTATTGTATTAGATGATGTATAAACACATTGAAATTAGGCCATGTCACCGCCCCATAGAATCATAGAAATGTAGGGCTAGAAGGATCCTTGACAAAAGTCATCTAGTTCATCCCCTGCATTGAAGCAGGGCAAAATATTATCTAGATCATTCTTGATAGATGGTTGTCTAACCTGTTCTTAAAAACCTCCGTTAATATCACAACTAGTGCTTAACTATCCTGACGTTAGGAAGTGTTTCCTAATGTCTAACCTAAATCTCCCTTGTTGCAATTTAGGCTTATTACTTTTTGACCTCTCCTCAGTGGATATGGAGAACAATTAATAATTTTCTTCTTTATAGCAACCTATTATGAGCTTGAAGATTGGCATGTTGCCACTCGGTCTTCTCTCTTTCAGACTAAGCAAACCAAATTTTTCAATCTTTCCTCATAGGTCACATTTTCTAGATGTTGAATTATTTTTATTGTTCACTTTTGGACTTCCAATTTGTCCACATCTTTCCCAAGGTGTGGCGCCCACACATGGACACAAGGCTTTATTTTCCAAAAGATCTCGTCTAGACTGGCGCTTTTCTCCGTCAAAGCCCAGAGCCGGAAAAAAGCGGCAGCCATGTTCATGCAAATGCCGCGAGGGATATTTAAATCCCCCGCAGCATTTGCAATTCCGACTTGTCTCATTAGCATCCCTTTTCCGGAAAAGGGTGCCAATGTAGACACAGCCCTTGTGTCTTGGTTATAACTCTCATACTAATACATCCCAGTATAATACTCATCTTTTGCAATAGTGTTACATTGATGACTTATAGTTAATTTGAAATCCATTATAACCCCCAGGCCCTTTTCTGCAGTACTTCTTCCTAGGCAGTCATATCCTATTTTGTGTTTGAGCAATTGATTGTTCCTCCATAACTGTAGTAGTTTGCATTTGTCTCCATTGAATTTCATCCTATTTATTTTAGGCCACTTCTCCAGTTTGTCAAGATCATTTTTAATTTAATGCTGCGCTTCAATGCATTTGCAGCCCCTTACAACTTGTTATTGTCCACAGTCATTTTAAACATATACCCTAAGCCATTCTTCAAAGAAGGTATGAAGAGATAGAATAGATCTTGACCCACAAGAGACCCTTGTCCGTCTCAGTTCACTTTAAACCACTAACTACTTTCTGAGTATGGTTTTCCAGAGGTTGTGGGTTGTAGGTTCATCTGTACTATATTTCTCTAGTTTGTTTATAAGACAGTCATGTGAGACAGTATCAAAAGCCTTGCTAAAGTCAATATATGCCACATCTATTGCATGCCCCCTATATATGCAGGACTACATAGCCATTAAACATGCCTAATTTGCAAAATATTACCATCTTTGAACACAACTGTGAGCAATCGAGTTTGATCAGACAGTGTTAATTGTGATTTATCTATCAGGGCCAAACCTATTCAAAATTGTCAGCTCATCCTGATTTCAGCCATGACACTAAACATGATTTGTTCTAGCCTACTCTAATTGATAAGCCATGGTTAACAGCTGACTCAGTAGTTTGCTATCCTAGTGCAATGTAGGCAGGTCCATTAAGAGAGAGAATGGAAGCTCTGCTTCTGATTAATTATTTGCATTACAAAACTCCACTAAGATAGCAACACACATGCGTGTAAAGTACATGACTAAAGCTGCCTGGAAGGAATGAGACTGTGCTGAGTAACTAATGTACCTTGAGGTGACTCACCTTCACAGGGCATAATTTTCTAAATATAAAATCCACCAAGCCCTCTTATATTTATTTTAGTTTAAAATAAGGCTTAAAGGAGGTCTGTGTCCCTCCTCACTGAGAGAAAGAACACTACAGTACAGTCATGGGCCAGCTTGAAGACTTTAGGTTTATGTAGGGAGACGAGATGTTCCAATTAGATAGGGACAGTCCCAATATTTGTGGCTTTTACTTATATAGGCCCATGTTACCCCCCCCATTCCCCTTTTTCACACTTGCTGTTTGTTCATGGACACTAGATTTTAACTTGTTTGAACAAAGGACTGGGAATAATGAACAAGACCCCAGATTTAGGACAGTGGCTAAATGCACAGAGGGAAGGTTACAATTGCAGGGGTGGCATGAACCTCACCTATAGACTCTCCCGATCTTGGCCCTCTTCACTAATGTGGAGCAGCCAAGAGGCCAAAATGCAGCCAAGTAGAGGCATGATATAAAGATATCCTGGCCACTCCTCCTTCCCTGATGATCTTACAGGAGTGAAGCATGAATTTTATGGGTCCAAATACACCTAGAGCTGAGGGGGCAGGGGAGGAAGGTGGCAGGCCTGTGTTATTCTAGCTATGCTCCTCTGTTTTGTGTGCTAGCCTGAGGAGAGCCAATTGGTGTCCATGTGAGCTGGGAATCATATCTTCAGCTTCATGTGCAGACATAACCTTTGTTGTGCGTACAGCACTCTTCCAGTGGGGTGGCCTTTCTAAGGATAATTAAGCTGGATTCAGGGCCAGTATATGGTAGTGACAAAATAATCTCAGTTCTTCAAATAAATATGCACACCCAGTCCTTAAATTTCCTTCTGTCTTGCAGAGGCTTTCCAGAGCTGTAGGGTGAATGTCATTGAATAACACTGAGTTCTTGCAAACAAATGTTCTCCTGCAGGAGAGAAGACATTTTTAAGTTCTGGCCGGGGTATGGTCAGAGTCATTTTGGTATGAGGCACTTGCAATCCTGTTTTCCAAGGCAACCCAAAGCCAGACACCACCGCCAAGAAAAAGTGGATTGTGATGACCAGGTTAGGAATGTGGCCAGAGTTGATTTAGCACGTCCCACTGGAAGGCTCTACGTGTGTGGCTCCAACAGGGCCCAGGCTGCAGTTTAAATTGCTCTTTGCCAACAGACATCAGCACCAAGGGCTGAGGTAATGACAACTCTCCTTGTCCCCCTAAAATTGAATCCTCTCTGAAGAATAGCTTCCTCTTGTGGTTTACATGGGTGGTGTGGGTGTGTAAAAGTCACACCCTTTAGTTGTCTTTAGAGTACATCTACTCTGTGTGGTTGGTTTGGTTTTTTGGCGGCGTGTAGAGCCCCTGGCACAGATACAAATGACAGTATAGTTGGAGAGGCATGGCTTAGGCAAGTAAAGCAGCAGAGACACACTCAAAGGATGTCGCTAAGTGCTTGAGGATAGACCCTACACAGCTCTCTCCCCACCAGAGTTTTTCCTCACTGCAGTGAAAGGCTCTGGCCATGAGGAGTTGCTGAATCCTTTCCCTGCTTGCTGCCTTGCCTCTGCCAGAAGCATTTATAGTGACGTGCAGCTCCCTACCACAGTGTGGGCACAGCCTTCTTTTCACAGAGGCATGCGTGTGCGACACTCAAAGCTGTCCTGGTGTCATTATCTGCAGTGTTGTGAGGAAAGTAGGTCTGCTGATTAGGGCACCAGCCAGGTATTTGCAAGGCCAGTGATCACTTCCTTGTTCTGCCACAGACCTCCTGGTAGGACAGGGTATGCCACATACACGTAGATCTGCAGGCTCCTAACTTCCACTGATTTTTTTCATGGACATTAGGAACCCATCTGTAAAATGGGGCTAGCAGCACTGTCCTGCCTTGCAGAGGTGTTGGGAGAGTATCGGCGTCAAAGACTGAGAGTTGCTCAGATACTGTCATAACAGAGAGGCCATATGAGTTACTGACCGTTGGCACACAATTGTGGCTTGTGATTTTCTTCACTTTTTATTTCCATGTGGCATGTCTCTTCCAGTGGAAAACAGCGAGAGCCAGATCTGAATGAGACAGTCATGTATTGAACCTGATTCTGGAATCTCATGACAACACAAAATCTGCCAGTGGCACTCCTATACAGTACAGCATCAGAGAGTGCACAAGAGAATTCTGTTACAATGTGGGAGGATCAGTGTGTGTGAGAGAAACTGAACTGTGTGCACTGTGAAGGGGACCTGTTCCATAACAAAGTCAGCCAAAGTCTCTCAGAATTATATACCCGTGTGAAAGGAACAGGTTAGGTTACAAGGTCAATAAAAGTCAACTGGATGAACATCGCTACAGGAAGGGGACAGATCACATTACCATGTCAGTAGAAGTTCATAAGAATTGTAGTACATTGTGATGGGGATTAAGAATCCCTCCTGCAAAGTTTAACAGGAGATCTGATAGGCCCCTGTATTAGTGGAATAGAAAGAGTATTTGGTATTGCAATATAAAACAGAGTGATATGTTGCAAGCATCCAGGGGCTAATCCTCAGCCAGCACATTGCCTGGGGAGTTGGGCTGGGCCTTGGGGAGATGTGGGAACAAGGAATCCTTCCCCTGAACTACAAGACAGCTACAGAACTGATCTGTGGCTGCTGCTGCAGCACTAAAACTGAGCTAGTCCCCATGGTCCTAATGCGCTGCCCACTCTCCAAGTGAAGTTTGCAGCAAGCTGTTTCACCATCCTTGCCACCTTTTCCCTACCCCTTGTGTGCAGTTAGGCAGGATTTGCCTATAGGGGTGAGCTTGGTGACATAAAACCATACACTCAGCTGATATAAACTGGCCATCACTCCATTGGAATCAGTGAAACTATACCAGTTTTAAACCTGCCGAGTATCCGGTGAACAAAATAGAATAATTCTACAGCACCCAGAGGATGCACAAACCTTACCACATTCTCTCTTCTCTCCCCTCCAAATACTGTCCCCCCAGTGAGCACCTGAATTGCACCATTTCTTCTGCCAGAGGCTTTCTGCACCCACAGAGGAAAGGGCATGACTTGTTCCTTAATTCACTGAGGGTGTTTTGGAAAGAGCAGCATAGAAAAGAATTAAATTAAGATGGAATTTTTTAGGACCAGAGCCTCAGCTGGTGTAAATCAGCGTAGCTTCACTGAGTTCTGATACTCAAATTATTAAAAAACAGCCAGTCTCTTGCGCTTTGTGCAGCGGCGATGCATAGCGGATTAAACAATAGGTTGTCTTAATTTTTTTCTGGATAAAATTCGAAAAGATGCTCCAAAGCTGGTAGATCTGTGGGCATGCTCTTGGCAAAGGCTCTTGAACTTCATGCAAATAGTATTTAAAGTCTCAGGTGGCTGCAGTGTATATTGGAGAGTTTGGTTATTCTTTCTGACTGTCATGTTAAAAGGGCTATTTCACATTAGAAAAAAAAATCTATTAGACTTCAGTTAATATTGTGGTAGTACAGGGCTTCCTGTTGCCTCAGAAATCATACAGCATTTAGCACCATGGGGACACACAAAGACTCTTTTCTTTCACAAAGAAAATCCTACAGGCTTCTATGCAAAGATTATGACAACATACAGCTGCCTGTGAAATGACAAAGGAAGTGTTTATTATAGATTTATGCTGGTGATGTTACACAGAAGGGTTCCTTCTGACCATAACAGAAGCACTGGGTGTCTTTTGGAAGTGGCTCAAGTGCTTCAGGGGGTTAGTACACGTGCCTTTTATTTTTGAAGACCAAAGATTAGATTCCATCTGGGTCACTAGTGTGCAGGGTCTCACCCCAAACCCCATTCATTTAAAATCCACTAGAATAGGCCATGATTGGCAGCCCCTGACCACACGAGGCCCAGGACTGGAATAACTGGGGTCAGGTCAGGACTGAGTAATAGCAATAGCAACAACAATCTTTCATTCCTAGGTGCCCATGACTGTGGATCATTGGGCGCCTTAGCAAATTGAGCTAAAAGTATCACTTACAGTAACTGGGCAACATGCCTGAGTAAATATCATAGTAGGAACCAGGGGAAAGAAAATCATTCCCCCCCCCCCCCACCAAAAGAAATGAACCCAAATGAGAAATGAAAAATGATCAGACCTGATTTTGCCTTTACTTCTGACTTCAATAGAATGACCCCCAATTTTCATGGCTCTAAGGCCTTGTCTCAATAAACAGTTAGGCTACATCTATATAAAATATAACGGGCTCGCTATTCTGATATCCCTGTAAACCTCTTTCCACAAGGAGTAAGGGACGTTTTGGAGTAGAGATTTATTTGGACATAAATGCTGTGTAGACAGTGCCAAATTCCAAAATAAGCTATTTTGAAATTGTGTAGCTTATTTTGAGCTATGGGTGTGAATCTACAGCATTCAGCAGCCCATGTGAATGCTGCTAGCACCACTGACCTACTTCGCTTTGAAATGGAAGCAAACTGAGCAGGTTAATATGGACTAGGGATATTTAGTGCATGGTAATAGGGTTCACACAGCCAGTTAGTGTGTGTTGTGCTGCTGAACAGTAGATTTACAGTCTAACTTGCCATATACTATTTGTCAAGGCCAGTTGTTTTCAACCTGTGGTCTGTGGAACCCTGGGGGTCTGCAGACTAAGATTTTCAAAGGGGTCAGCAGCTTCCTTAGGGGTCCGCGAATGAAAAAAGTCTGAAAACTGCTGATCTAGAAATGCCCTAAGGGAGCTCACGAGAGAGACCACTAATTTGTGCCCTGAAGATTGACACCAAGGTACTTTTGCATCTCTTAAAGGCTGAAAATTCCACAGCCATGGTCTCTCAATAGATAGGGTCCTACCATGGGACCCATGGGATCAAGAAACAGTTCCAATCCCATTAATCTCAATTATTGTATGAGGGCGCAAGGCAACAACCACTGGTATTCAGAGTCTAGACTGTTTAGATCTTCAATATTTATGGTTAGTCTTTCAATCTTGCTATAGGAATTTCACTGTATAAGAAGCCAATGCAAATTGTAGATCATCAGTAGTGCAATATGGGGGAATAAAATTGCATGGGGGGGCTGCCTGTCAATATGAGGTGTAATAGCCGAGCCATGTGGGAAACACTAGGTAGGAGTGGGGGCTGGGCTGCAAGTCCAGGCTGATGTGCATTGGCGGCACTGTGCGCGTGACAAGAAATAGAGATGCTGCAAGTCAGGAGGAGTTGCGCTGGTGGAGCTGCATGGATGCCTACACAGCACCTGCCCATCCTGAGCCTGGCTCTGACCAGTGATACCGGCCCATGACGTTTTGTGAGTTCTAAATTTACCACCAATTTAAACAATCTCTGGTAATTCAGTGTCAAATTTCTCCTGCCCCTCAGAACACATCAGTGTCCTGTTCCATTTGTATGCCTCAGACCACTCTCCCCAAGGACTTTGCTGAGTAGGTTTGGAGTGCTAAGTCTAGGCCCAAGGGGGCAGGACGCCGCATTTTTGTTAAGTACTTTATTGTCGAAGTGAACAGCAAGAGGTGTCAGGTCAGCAGAAATTTCTTAGTGCTGTTCCCAGCTTCCATTTGCACAGCACCTGGCAGGTGGGTGACTGACTGACCCCATTTGCTCAACAGCTGTGGCCATTTTATGCTTGCAGGCCGAATACAAGCCTGGTATAAGTGAGTGCACTCCATTACCTTCACAAGCACAGCACCTGCTACTATGAGACAGAATGATCCTTGCTACATGCCTGACTGAAACGTGAGAGATCTGGGGAAGGAAATCTGCTGCAATTGATGGAAGAGCACACATTTGAGCTGTGGGGTCTACGGCCACTGAAGGAACTCATTTCTGTTGTGGTGGTTTGCTTGTTTGATCTCCTAGTTCTACAGACTGCACAAACAGAACAAAAAAAGATGGTGCCTGCTCCCAAAAGCTGACGATCTCCATATAAGCAAAGAGACTACAGATGGATACAGACAGATAAGGACTATCAGGTGAAACAATGAGATTACATTGGTCAGCACGCTACTTAGTGGGGGTGAATGCCTGTGTGTTTCTACACCAATAGCACATCCATGTGCCTGAATATGCCCTTATCTGTTCAAATCCATATAGCAATTAGCTCTACAAGTCGTTTTTTTTTTTTGGAGAGACAGGTGAATTATCATACCTGTATTCATTATAATTATCTACCTTACAGCAAAGGGTGGAAGAACAGATATTTTTGTCGGTGCTGATAAATTGCCCCACTACTTTACAAGGCTGATATACTGTCTCTCATGTGTTTTGAGGTTGTTGGTTTTTTTAAGTGCACCATGCAGTGGCTGCCTGCAAACTGAATTCTATGTAGAACTGATTTCTACACAGCAGGGCTAAAGCCAAAATAAGTCACACAACTAGAGCTATATCAATTATGTAGCTTAAGTCAAAATAGCTTATTTTGGCTTTCGGCACTGTCTACATAACAGGAAGTCTGAGAACACTCTTCCTCTGACTTCCCTTACTCCTCCTATAACGAGGTTACAGGAGCCAGAGTAAGCCATCCTCCAGCTCAACAGTATTTTGACATTTTGTTGAAATAACTGCCTGCTGTGTAGATGCTGACTATGTTATTTCAGAATAATGTCATCTTAACTCTGAGTTCCCTGTACAATGGAGACAGAGATCCATGCCCACCTCACAACATCACTGAGGATTAATGTGTGTTTTTATAGCCTGAAAAGGGTAAATGTAAAAATGGCACCCTAGTATTGAAGAGATCTGCTCCCACTGTGTGTTCAAAGCAGTGCTTAATTTGTGACACAGTTTGCCAGACCTGTGCCTAGGCACCTCTAGGATTGGCAATTTACAACCCTGGCATGGCACCTCTGGGGTTGCTGCATCAGCTATGAATGTAAACAAAAAATTGCTTGTGCCCACGCACCCAATTGCATGCCTTTCATTATGAATTAAGCACTGGTTCAAAGCCAGATCTGCTTGCCTGCTGACCAAAATAAGTCATCACTATGCCTGGTCTGTCAGCAGAGACAACACAGTTCAGCGAGAGGGAGGTGGATTCTATTCCTTACTGTATATCAGTAGCAGAATTGTTAACTAAGTTCCATTCACAGGACCTATCAGTTCCTTCTGTGCCAGCCAATGCAGGGGTCAGGGGCAATTTGTATTGTATAGGTGTCATCAAAGGCAGAATTTAAGCAATAAGACCTTTGACTAGTGATGATGTGCAAGAAGAAAGCCCAGTTTGACTCCCAGGGCCTAGGCTGAGTTTGCAGGGCTGGGTGTTAGGTTTTTTTAAATTGTAAATTTGTCACATTGGTTATGGAGTCACACAGAAACCTTAAAAATGGAGTCCCATAATGTCACTGTTAGTCATGTTTCCTAGTAGAACTGATTTTCAGTTCCTAAATATTTGTAAAGTGCCTTGTGGTCCTCAGATGGAAGATCATACAGAATTATTATCAGGTATAGTAACTCCAGTTCTGCCACAGAACGGTTGTATAGCCTTGGAGGGAAACATTCCACCATCTAGGCCTTAGTTTCCACATCCATGATACTGGAAATTGTAACCATCGCAAAGGGGTGTCTGAGGATGAATGGTTAAGGAGCTCTGTAACTGTGCAATAATATGGTGATGATGTTTCCCAAAGCACAGGCACAGCAATCTTGGGCACACTTGCTTTGTGGTGCTGAGCAAACCTGAATAAGGTCTGGTCACAAGACATTGATGGCATGTGAGATTTTTGGGGATGAAATTTTCAAAGCTACCTAAATGAGGCAAGAACTTAAGAAGCATTTTCAAACACTGCGATAGCACTAAGGAGTTGTGCTGCACACGATGTGGGTTTTTGCATCTCAAAAATATTTTTGAGATACTGAAACGTTTTCCAATGCTGAATCAAAATGAAAAGTTGAAATCTCCAGTGCAGAAAAAAATGTTGATTCAAGGCCAGTCAGCATTGATGTTGCTCACTGTCATTTTTGTAGTTTTACATTTTGAAACCAAAAATTATTTCAAATCCAGATTTTCATGTTGAAAATGCTGTCCCATTAGAACCAATCCTTTGCACTGAAAAGGCTGTTTTGATTAAAAGAATCTTCCAACAAAAACATTTCATCAAAAAAAATCCCAACCAGATCTACTCAGAAGTTTGTTTAATTTAAAGTCAATAGCACTTTTACTCCTATGGACCACATTTTTCATGGTATCTAAGTGCTTAAAAATGCAGATGAGTACTTTTGAGAATCTCACGAGGCACCTGTGGTGGAGTGGCTGCCCCACACTGGCCAGAAGGGGTTAATGCAGGCTGAAGGGAGCCTGCATGAGGCCTTGACCAATCATGGAGAGAGGCTTTTAAGTACCCAATCAGAGGGCAGTTTGCTTGGCCAGCCCGGTATATAAGGAGCTGCACAGCAGAGAGTCAGTTAGGTCCTGAGCAACAAGAGGGAAGGACTAGTTCCTGGCAGTGAGGGAGAAGCACCTAGCCAGAGCAGTTCTGGGCAGATGCAGGGTTGTGGCCTTGATGTAAGGGCCAAGAAGGTGTAAAGGGTCAGAGGGGAAGTGGCCTAGGGAACCAGAGGCAGTAAAGGGGAGCAGAGCAGAGTAGGACAGGACAAGACTGCCATCACAGGGTCCCTGGGCAGACCAGAAAAGTGGGCAGGCCTGGGTTCCCCCCTCCTTACACCTTACATTGCAGCTTGCCAACATGGCATGGCCCATACAAACTGTAGCTGACTTCTGCGATGGAGGGGCTAGGCTTGGAGGCCACAGTGGAAGTTGAGACTGAAGAATGCTGATAACCCCCCCCCCCCCCCCCCCCGCCGGAAGGGGGATGAGAAACCAGCGTACGGCTGGAGGGTCCAGACCTGGGGTACGTCTAGACTACACGCCTCTGTTGCCAGAGGCATATAGTCTAGATGTACCCTAAGAGAGTGGAGCACAGACGGGGGAGACACCAACTTGAATGCGGCACCCTGCTGATGAAAGGACTCATTTCCCTGGAAAAAACAACAAATGATCTGATAGCACTTTATAGACTAACAAAACATGTAGATGGTATCATCGCAGGCAGTGTTGCACTGGTGAGTCAACCCCCTGACAGCACCAAGGCTGATGACTGTTATATATTTATATTACCAAAGCACTCAAAGCTAGCCATGGACCGGGAGTGCTATATTTTAAGTGCTGTACAAAGAAAGAATAAAAAGAAAATCCCTGCCTTGAATTACTCTTTTTATAAATCACAAGAAAAGAGCTGCCCTGGTTATTTAAACCATGGTAAATTGGCTCCATTGGATGACACAAAGGATGCACCAGAAGAAATAGGGGGGCTGGGAGTGAATAGGTGAGGTTCTATGGCCTGCAATGTGCCAGGTGGGGTCACACTAAATGATCAGGATGGTCCCTTCTGGCTTTAAAGTCTGAATCTGTGATATCCTCAGCCAGTGCCAATTAATTTTAGTGGCGCTACACCAGCATACATCAGCTGGTAATCTGGCCTCGTGTGTGCAAACCAGAGCTGTTTACAGGAAGATGTCCTCCACCAGGCCAAATAATTTGCTATTTTTGGCCTAGAGAATGAACATTTATGTACTTGCCACATAATTATTGCTGCTTTTACAGCATGCTACTGATGAAATGTTAAAAAACCTCCCCAGTGTCTTCACCAGTGTCTGCATTCTTTAGCCAGCTCAGAGAGAGTACAAATAATACTAACATTGCATTAGTAGAATTTCCTCCTCCTGGAATTAGAAGCCAGTAGCTTGCCAGAGTCCTCTGACTCTTCTGCACAGGCAGAATATGTAGGGACAAACTGGTGCTCAGACTATTATGACTTTGTTGCTTTCTTGGGAAGATGTGCTCTTGTACCCCACCATTAGCCCACAACAGTCTCAGCTGGGTAAGACCTCATCTCTCCACGTACTTCAGTGGAGATTTGTTTACCTGGTGTAAATTCTACCACATGAAAATGCAACATACTAATGTACAACGTGAATGGTGCTGTTTGAAAACTCACTCACACAGGTGGAGATCAGAAATAATTCAGCTGTGGGTCAGTGAGGCTGCACCAGTTCTAAACCAGTGTGAGAGCAATCCAAATCTTTAGGCCGGTGCTGGTGATTAAATTAGAAGGCTCAAGTGCATACTTTGGGCCAGACGCTTTCCTGGAGGCATGCCAACTTATACCTGCTGACGGCCTAGCGCATTACTTGTATTTAGTTATGTTAACTGCTGTGTGTTATTGTGAGACAAATGTTTAAGAAAGTTTGTTCTCTTTGTACAGCACCTAGCACAAAGGAGTCCTAGGTCCCTACCTGGAGTGCCTAAGGGCTACAGCACTACAGATTATTACTAATGAATTGTAAGTGTGCTTTCACATACTAATGATGAAATTCTGCCCTCAGGACTCTGCTGTCGTTTTTGACTCCCTCCCTGTGGCGTATGAGACTCCCACATGTGTAGGAAGAACAGACTAGGGAAGCTGATCTCTCCTGGGCTTTGTCTACACTATGATATAAGGTCAAATTTATTAAGATCGATCTATTTTAGCACCCAATTTTGTAAAGGTGAAGATACATGTCCCCACTGTGCACAAAAATTCAACGTAGTTTGAAGTAGCACATCTCCAGTTGGGTGGCACCTTTTAGAGCAATGTACTATGAGTAGCTATCCCAAAGTTCCTGCTGCCCCTTTGCATTCTGGGTCATGCTCCCAGTGTACACAGGGACCAAAACTGTGCAGCAGCTGGCTCTGGGTATATGTCGTCAGCATCTCATAATGCACTTATCTTCTCCCTCTTCCCCCACCCCCGCTTGAAAGCAGCAGCAAACAGTTTTTTTGCACCATTTTCTTCCCTATCCAAACAGTCTCCATCCCAGGGTAAGCATGGAACCCAGCACAGATCGTGTTCAGCTGCAAAATGTTATGGCAATCATATTAACCCACGTTATACTAGATTATATCCAAGATCCTCCTGAATAAAGAAGATTCTCGGGAGGCCATAAACATACTCTTTTTTGAAGCACTTGAGCTGAGCTACTGGCAAATACCGCTAGCATTCGATCCTCTTGACACATAGAACACTGGTTCTGGTGCTGTAAGACAAGCCCAGACCGGTGGGACCGCATAGTGATGCAGCTATGGAATGACCAGCAGTGGCTGCAAAACTGTCGCATGCATAAGGTTGCTTTCATGGAAGTTTGCAAATGGCTTTCCCCATCCTGCAGTGCAGCAATACCAGAATGAGACCTGTTCTGATAGCTGAGAAGTGCACGGCAATTGCTCTATGGAAGCTTGTAATGCCAGGCAGCTATTGGTCAGTTGGGAATCAATCTGGAGTAGGGAAATCTACAGTGGGGACTGCTGTGATCCAAGTAGCCAAAGCAATTAATTTCCTTCTGTTTCAGAGGGTAGTGACTCTGGGAAACATGCAGAACAAGGCTTTGCTGTGATGGGGTTCCCTAACTGTGGTGGAGCGATAGACAGAACATACTTCCCTATCTTGGCACCTGGTCTCCTTGCTAAAGAGTATCTAAATCACAAGGGGTATTTCTCAAGAGTGCTGCAGGCACTGGTGGATCACAAGGGTTGTTTCACCGAAATCAACATGGGGATGGGTTGGGAAAGGCGCATGACAAGCACATGTTTAGGAATGCCCGTCTCTTCAGAAAGCAGCAAGCTGAAACTTTCTTCCCAAGCTGGGAAATTAACATTGGAGGTGTTGAAATGCCAGCAGTGATCCTTGGCGACCCAAGCTTCCCCTTGCTCCTATGGTTCATGAAGCCGTACAGAAGCAGCCTGGACTGTAGTGAGGAGCAGTTCAACTACCAGGTGAGCAAGTGCAGAACAGTGGCTTGAAGGTGCTTTTGGGCATTTAAAGGAAGGTTTTGTAGTCTACTGAACAGGTTACACCTCAGTGAAAACAACATTCCTATTGTGGCAGCCTGCTGTGTGCTCCATAATATCTACGGAAAAGTTTTATGGCAGGGTGATGGGGGGAAGGGAGGGAGTCAAGGGACAGTAATTATGAGCAGCCAGACACCAGGGCAGGAAGGAGAGCACAGCGAGGGGCACTGCAAATCAGAGAGGCTTTGAACGGCAGCTTTATCAATGGCCAGGCCGCAATATGGGTCATGCCTATTGCTCATCAGGAGGTGCCCCTACATTAAGTATGATTGTCTGTAAACCCTGGAGCCCTTCAACTCAAACAATAAAGAGACTGTTGTTCAGAAATTATGTGCTATTGATTTAGGGAACATAGTAGGGACAGAAAAAGGGTTCAGGGGGTAGGATGATCCTAAGTGCAAGAAGGACAGCCTTTTGCATTCCGGGTGAGTCTGCCTTTGACTTCCCTCTGTCCCTTTCCTTCCCCGCCCCCTCCCCCCCCCCCCCGCACATTCTAGGGCCCCAGGGAGAGGAATCTATGGAGCTTGGTGAGAAGGGAATATGGGTCAGCAAGGCCTGGAGGGGGTGCCGATGTATGTGGCTGCCCTGGAAGGCTGCCATGCAGGCCATCACATCTGCCATGACCATCAAGACTTTCTCATGGCTCTTCACTTAGAGTTCCCTGCACTCTTCTGTCCTGATGCTCTGCTTGAATCACCTTCAGCAGCATATTCCTCCACACCCTTAATGCTCCCTGTCCAAGTGGGTGGATTGCATTTGCTCTTTGAAGATGTCATCCCTAGAACGTTTTCACCTTTGGATCTGTGCCAGCCAGACAGCTGGTGGAGCCGGGAGAGGGTGCAGCATGCTCGCTGATGGACCTGCTGTAACAAAGTGAAGGGCAGACCCTAGGAGATACATTGTCAAGCATAAAACCTAATCTCTTAGCTTAAAAAGAAGGTCTGTGTAAAGACAACAGGGATGGGTTATGTACAAGGCCACAGATATGCTTTTAAGCCCCTACTGTACAGCAGGTACACCCCAGTTTTTAGGGGAGTAGCCAGACTCTGTTTGGTGGCAGGCAAAGTGAGGGACAGGCCAGGGCTCAAGCCTGCAGGGAGAAGGGGGACTGCACATGGGAGCAAGGCAGGGCGGGGGCTCATGCAATGGCTGTGAGTTTGGCAGCGCAACTTTCCCTTCCTGCAGGAGCATGTGGGCGGGAGGGGGAAGGGAGACTGGGCATGGCAGCATAAAAGGGACTCAAGCCATGCTTCACTGGGGATGAGCAAACAGAGGTTTACTGGCTAATAGCGTCCCCTGCTTCATCCAGGTTGCCATACCGAGTTACCGGTCTTCTCTGAATCACAGAGTAATAGGGAGCGGATGCTGACTGAATGTGCCCAGAAACCTGGACCTTAGGCTGCAGTGCTTTGTGCTGCAGTGATGTCTTAGCGTAGGGAGGAATACCATGAAGGATGGAATAAGGCAGCCTCCCCAGAAACCTTGGGAGAAGGATGAAAGAGTTCCTATCTGAGAGCTTTATGGAGATGTGCAGGGAGGATTCTTGCTCTGTCTCCAGACTCATTAACAAGCTGTTCTGGGGACCTCTTGCTGTGCAGGCAGAGGGACCACCACAGATCCCACTCCAATAGCCTTAACCCACTTTTAGCAAGATAAAAAATGAGAAAATTGATCGAATGTGGTTACATTCAACCTAAACTCCCATGTAGAACAGGCCCTGCATAGATCTTAAAGCAGCTTTTTCTGCTGCATGCCATATCATGTGTGATCACTGCCCAATGGTTAAAGCATTGGACTGGTTTGTGGACTCATGTGGTCTGATTTTCCACTGCCTGGCATAATCACTTACACCTAAAGCTAACTGCTAGAAACTAATGTTTCAATTCTATAATCCTACACAACTGAATAACTCAAGATTATCAGATTCATTGATTAAATGGAAGTATTTAGATGCCTAAAATTACTCAAATGTGAAAAGTTTGCTGGTTAAAAATTCTCCCTTATGAACTGGTTAAGCTCCTGTACTTGATTATTTTAGACTTGATAGCTCTCTTTCTAAGTTTAAATTAAAAGGTGGAAGGATCATAGAATCATAGGACTGGAATCAACCATGAAAGGTCACCTAATCATTCCCCTTTATTCCTAACAGGACTAAGTACTATCCAGTCCTTCCCTGATAAGTGTTTGTTTAACCTGCTCTTAAAAATCTTCAGTGATAGAGATTCCATAATCTCCCTAAGTAGTTTTATTACAGTGTTTAAACATCCTGACAGGAAGTTTTTTGTCCTTTGCTGCAATTTAAGTCCATTGTTTCTTACCTTAACCTCAGAGTTTGAGAAGAGTAATTCTTCTCCCTCTTGTAAGAGCTTTTTATGTACTTGAAAACTATTGTCATATCCCCTCTGTCTTCTTTTCTCCAAACTAAACAAGCCTAGGTTTGGTTTTTGTTTTTTCACTCTTCCCACACAGGTCATATTTTCCAGATATTGAATAATTTTTGTGCTCTTCCCTGGACTGTCTCCAATTTGTCCACATCTTTTCTGATATTCCACAATACTTTTTGCAATACTCCAGTTATGGCCTGCTAATCCATCCAGGTCTACGGCTATACTATAGCCTTCTTCCGGAAAAGCTTAAGCAAATGAAGCGTGGAGTAGAATATAACTGTGCTTCATTTGCCTAATTAGGGGCCGTTTTTGCGCAAGAGCCGTTCTTCCTCATTTTTTCAGGAAGAATGGCTCTTGTGCAAGAGGGGGTTTTTGCGCAAAAGCTGCTTCCGCAAAAGCAGCTGCTAATTAATTATGCAAATGAAGCTCAGCAATATTCCATGCTGTACTTCATTTGCATAAGCTTTTTCGGAAGAAGGCTACAGTGTAGCCGTAGCCCTAGACTAATGTTTAGGGCTTTTTTTTTTTTTTTTTAGCAGTGTTACTCTCAAATTGACTCACATTTAGTTTGTGATCCAAAGAGATTTCTTTGAAAGTGCCACTTACATTTGTAGTCAGGTGCTATTGTACCACTGACAGGTTGAAGTGGGTTCTGCTGAATACACAGAACATCACAGTCCTCTAGTGGTAGAAAATAAAAATGCATAACAGGTGATTTATTCCTGCTGATAATTAGTCCACTCTTAAATATTGTACGTTAGAGGTTGGGGCTGATATTTTAATTACTTGGGCAAATGGAAGCTGAAATCAAATAGAAAACTAGATGTTTGTGATGTTTCTCAGTTTTCTGATAATCTGGAAACTTTATTCTTCATTTAAAAATGTGACTTTAACTGTTACTGTGGGTTAATTTGATCCTCCTAAATTTCAGTAGCTATTATAACTAACCAGAGAAAAAAGAAAATTCAGTGAGACCTGTATAAGACATGCAATCTAAATATCACCAGATGGGCTTGCAAAAATGTTAACACCCTGCCTAGCATTCAGCAACCTCTGGTATTCCAGTTTTGAACCATTCTTAGCACTACCCATGTCCTAATTCTCATCCACAGAGCCATTCTGGGACTCTCCAGGCTTTGCCACTACACGTTAGTGCTAAACTGCAACTGTGCTTGTTTTGCCTGGGAAGAAATGACTGTATGTGGTACAAGACAGGGAAGAATCATCCCTCTTGATGATTTTGTGAAGTGGACAAATCTTCGCTAAAGGTTAAGGAGGAGCCAAACAGATTTTCACTTCTAAGCCTAACTCAGATGTGAATTGAGGACTCCCTGGATGATCTTCTGTATTCTCACTGCTGCCTAATCTCTCCCCAAATCTGTGTATAATGGAGAAGTAAAAACACCGCTGACGTACCCAAATAGAGGAAGTGAAAAAAGCACCAATATAGTTCAGTAAGTTTCAGACAACATAAAATGTAAATGTGCTAATCAACTCTCTCTTTAAACAAAACAAGGGATCATGAATATTTTGGAAGACAGGACTAAAATATATGCAATACTGACCAATTAAATAGCAGCAGAAACATGATCATTTAACATACATCTAGTGCCTTTAATTCAAGGATTTAAAAATGCTGTACAGTCATTAGTCAATTAGAGCCTTACCTCTGGATGGGAAGTTTCCCCCCATTTTACAGATCGATAACCAGAGGTCCTGTAGAGGCAGACGTAAAATGGCTCACATACACAGGAATTATCACATGCAAGGTATAATAAGAGGACATAGCTAGGTAGGCTGCAGAACAGGAAGTGGGGTTAATAGCACATGGATGGAGTTGATAGTTGATTTGTGAATCAACAGCACCACGCTGTTGCAACAAGCCCCCCCCCCCCCATCTGAAATGCCACATTGCCAGAATGTAACTGGAGTATCATGTAACACAAGCGAGACTGATACTCTGCTCTACTTGCCACTCAAGTCACTGTTTGGGAATTGACCACATTTCAAAGAAGATGTCGCACCTTCTGAGGAGAGGAATTAAATTGATAAATGTTCTGGAAATTAAGGTTTGGGGGGAGAGTAAATGAATGAGGCATGGCCATTCTGGATGCCAGGCTGCTGAGGGAAAACACAATACTAATCTACATATAAAGGGTTGTTAGAAAGAGGACAGGGATGAATTATTCTCATTAGACAGTGACACCGGAATAGAGAGATGGGCATAAACTACAGCATGGAAAATGAGGCCTCCATTCTGCTACTCATGTCGACCACTTATAACAATGGTGAATTTGACTTTAGAACTCAAGGAACTTTGCAGGCAAAGAAACAAGCTACTAAGGGAGATAGTAAAGGCCAACCTAGAAATCCTTACCCCTCCTGTTATTTGGTTTTCCTTATTCTCTACTTGTTTCTGGCCATTTTTAGACACTTTCTTGACACTTAGCCTCACGTCTGAGTTCAGACACCACTGCACTGGGATGGATGGAGGTTAAGTCAATTAATCTTACTGAAATACAAAGGGATGGTATAGTTGGCATAATGGAGGTCTCTTCCAATCCTACGGATTCTGTGAGAGAAGGCGGGAAACTGCCTTCCCTTTAAAAAAACACCTTGATATGTTAATGCCATCTCTCCTGCTGCAGGCACCAGGCTATATTTAAAAGCGACGAGGCACCTTATAGACTAAGAATATGTCTACATTATAGTGTTATTTCAAAATATCTTATTTCGAAATATCTTATTTCAAAATAACAAGTCTACACACAAAATGCATTTCGAAATAGCATTTGGCTATTTCAAAATAGTGCGTCCACTCTGAGTGGACTCTGAATGGCATTTAAGGCTGGCTGGAACCAGTTCCAGCAGGGCACCAGGTCAGGACTTACTGTGTGGAGCTGCTGCCTGAGGCTATCTGAGGTCTGTGCTTAAAGGGACCCCCCTGGACAGCCAGTTCTCAGCTTTCCCTGCTTGCTTGCCTACCTCAATGAGGAACAGCAAAGCATGTTCTCTCTGCGTGCTCTAGTTGCCCTCATTCAGAACACCACGGCACTCTGCAACATGGAGTCAGAGCTGCCCCTGGGCACTCTGGTGCTTCTCGTGGACGTGTTGCTGTGAGCCTGGCTGCACTTTCTGCAGGCTGCCATCTGAGAGGTCCATCGGGGGGCTGTCAGTATCCAGAAGGCCCTGCAGGAGAGCTTCCACCCTGAGGAGCACTAAGAGCCTCCCTGGTTTGCTCCACTGGGGGTTGTGCCTCATTCTTCCCTCACATCCTTCCATTTACCCCTCCCTAACCCCACTTCCTGATGTCAAATAAAATACCATGTATTTTCATGAACACAAACTCTCTTTATTTAACTAAACTGGGGTGGGGGGGTGATGAAACTCTGGTGAGACTGGGGAAAGGAGCTGGGAGAGGGGAGAAGAGAGGGTGAAAGAGGGGAGGGGGAAACCTGGGAGGAGGGAGCTGGAAGGGGGAAGCAAAGGGAAGAAGGGGGCAGGGAAGCTCAGGGCTCGGAGTTGGGGGTCTCACCGGACCAACTTGATTATCATGCAAACCTGCCCCTGGGTTCGCATGTGGCCTTTGGTGGCCAGGCTGGCAGCTATCCTGCCATAGACGGCCACGTTCCTCCATCTAGTGTGGAGATCATGGACATTGGGGGCATCCCCCCCAAAGCTGAATAAGGTCCATGATCTCCACCCTGGACCAGGAAGGCGCCCGCCTTCTCTGGGCCCTGGCAGAGTCCTGGGAGCTGGCAAACTGCTCCTGGGGAGCGGCGGAGGGCTGGCTGCCAGTGGCTTGCTGGCTCATGTTTTGGGGTCACTGTGTCAGGGGCAGTGACTGCTGGCTCTGGGCTGGCAGGCTTGGAGCTGGTACAGGCACTGTGGGCAGAGACTACCCCTTAAGGGCTCCGGGGAGAGGGGGAGGGAGAGAAGTGTACTTGGTTGAGGCTGGAGTGGCCACCAGGGCACCCTGGGAAGCCTGGAGGCCCCCTATTTTGAAATAAGTGTCTACACAGCACTTATTTTGAAATAGCTATTTTGAATTTGTCATTATTCCTCATAGAATGAGGTTTACCAAATTCAAAATAAACGCTCTGCTATTTCGAATTTATTTTGAAATAGCGGTTTGTCTGTGTAGACGCTAGGAAAGTTATTTTGAAATAAGGGCTGTTATTTCGAAATAACTTTGCTGTGTAGACATACATTAACAGATTTATTGGAGTGTAAGCTTTCTTGGGCAAAGACCCACTACGTCAGATAAATGTTGCATCTGACAAAGTGGGTCTTTGCCCACAAAAGCTTATGCTCCAATAAATCTGTTAGTTTATAAGGTGCCACAGGACTTCTCGTCACTTTTGCAGATTCAGACTAACACGGCTACCCCTCTGATGGTTGACACCAGACTATCTTTGTTATTCCAACTCACAACTTTTGAAGCACCTGGCTCTATATCTCTACAATAACCACACAAATATCTGAGGGGAAAAAAAGACAAAATTGTAGGAAACATGCTTAAATATTCATGTCTGACATGTAAACAAATACTCTCTGAATAAAACTGGCATCATGCTCCAGCGCTCTATTTTGTCCTGCTTCTACGGCTGATTTCTGAATGACACATATATGGCTTTGTCTAGACTGCATCCCTTTTCCATAAAAGGGATGCAAATTAGACACATCACAATTGCAAATGAAGCGGGGATTTAAATCCTCCCCGCTTCATTTGCATAAACATGGCTGCCGCGTTTTTCTGGCTCGGAGCTTTGCCAGAAAAAAGCACCAGTTTAGATGCAGATCTTTCGGAAAATAAAGCCTTTTCCGAAAGATCCGTTATTCCTCTTACAGGAATTTAACTCCCCGCTTCATTTGCAATTGCGATGTGTCTAATTTGCATCCCTTTTACGGAAAAGGGATGCAGTCTAGACACAGCCATAGGGAATGCAGTTAGCACAAGATCCATGTGGCAGATCTTAGCTCCAATATTGGAACATTCTGTTTACATGTAGGGAACTCTGTGGACGTAGTTCCTTGGTACTAATTCGAACTAGCATGTCCACACTGAGTGGACCCTAAACCGAGGTTAAGGATGGCTGGAAGCAGTGCCGGCAGGGCATCAGAGTAGGACTTAGAGCATGGAGCTGCTGCCTCAGGCTAGCCAAGGGCTGTGCTTAAAGGGACCCGACCCCCACCCCAGACAGACAGTTCTCAGGGGTTCCCTGCTTGCAAAGCAGTCCTGGCTTGGAGTGCCCTGAGTGCCCACACTCGGCACATCACAGCACTCGGCCATCAGCCCGGCTGCACTTGCCGCAGGCTGCCATCCGGGGGGGGGGGTCAATTGGGGGGCTGCAGGAGAGCTTCCACCCCAAGGAGCCCGCAGAGCCAGCCCAGTCCTCCCCATCGGGGGCTCGTGCTCCATTCCTCCCTCACCTCCTTCCACTTACCCCTCCCTAGCCCCCCTTCCTGATGTACAAAATAAAGGACACGTGTTCAAAAATAGAAACTCTCTTTATTGAACAAAACTCGGGGAGACTGGGAAAAGGAGGTGGGAGAGGGGAAGGGAGAGGGTGGGAGAGGGGAGGGCAACTAAAATGATCAGGGGTTTGGAACAGGTCCCATATGAAGAGAGGCTAAAGAGACTGGGACTTCTCAGCTTAGAAAAGAGGAGACTGAGGGGGGATATGATAGAGGTCTATAAAAGCACGAGTGGTGTGGAGAGGGTGCATAAGGAAAAGTTCTTCATTAGTTCCCATAATAGAAGGACTAGAGGACACCAAATGAAATGAATGGGTAGCAGGCTTCAAGTTCTTCTTCACAAAGCAAATAGTCAACCTGTGGAACTCCTCGCTGCAGGAGGTGGTGAAGGCTAGAACTATTAGGGTATGTCTACACTACCCCCCTAGTTCGAACTAGGGGGGTAATGTATGCATACCGAACTTGCTAATGAAGCCCGGGATTTGAATTTCCCGGGCTTCATTAGCATAAAGCCGGCGCCGCCATTTTTAAAAGCCGGCTAGTGCGAACCCCGACTAGATAGTTTGGATTAGGCTTCCGCGAGGCGTACAGATAGTTCGGATTAGAAGCCTAATCCGAACTATCTAGTCCGTGCCGCGTGTAGCCGCGCGGCACGGGGTTCGGACTAGCCAGCTTTTAAAAATGGCGGCGCCGGCTTTATGCTAATGAAGCCCGGGAAATTCAAATCCCGGGCTTCATTAGCAAGTTCGGTATGCATACATTACCCCCCTAGTTCGAACTAGGGGGATAGTGTAGACATACCCTAACAGAGTTTAAAGAGAAGTGAGATAAAGTCATGGAGGTTGGGTCCATGGAGTGGTATTAGCCAGGGGGTAGAAATGGTGTCCCTGGCCTCTGTTTGTGGAAGGCTGGAGATGGATGGCACGAGACAAATGGCTTGATCATTGTTTCGGTCCATTCCCTGCAGGGTCCCTAGTGTTGGCCACTGTCGGCAGAGAGGCTACTGGGCTAGATGGACCTTTGGTCTGACCCAGTATGGCCATTCTAAGCTCAGGGCTCAGGGTCGGGGGTCTCACTGAACCACCCTGATTTTCATGCACACCTGCTCCTGGGTGGCTAGGCTGGCCGCTATCCTGTCCTAGACGGCCACTATCCTGTGCCTAGTGCGGAGGTCGTGGATGAGGTCCACGATGTCCGCACTAGACCTGGTGGGCGCCCGCCTCGTGCGGACCCGGGCAGGCTCCTGGGAGCCGCCAGCCTGGTCCCGGGAAGAGGCGGAGGGCTGGGTGACAGCGGGTGGCTGGCTCGAGCCGTGCCAGGGGCAGGGTCTGCTGGCTGGGTGCTGGCAGGATTGCACCTGGCACGGGCACCGTAGCCAGCCCGTGCCCCTTTAAGGGCTCCGGGGCCAGGAGGGGGGCTACACAGCCCTTAATTTGAACTAGTTAATTCGAACTAGGCGTTAGTCTTCATAAAATGAAGTTTACCTAGTTCGAATTAAGCGCTCCGCTAGTTCGAATTAAGTTCGAACTAGCGGTTTGCATGTTTGCATGTGTAGCGCCTATTGAAGTTAATTCGAACTAACGGCTGTTAGTTTGAATTAACTTTGTAGTGTAGACATACCCTCATAGACTAACAGAAGTGTTGGACCATAAGCTTTCATGGACAAAGACCCATTTTGTCAGATGCATGTAGTGGAAATTTCCAGAGGCAGGTATAAATATGCAGGCCAGAATCAGGCTAGAGATAACGAGGTGAATCCAATCAGGGAGGATGAGGCCCACTTCTAGTAGCTGATCTGGAGGTGTGACTTCTCGCCACTTTTGCAGATTCAGACTAACACGCCTACCCCTCTGATACACTACAAGCAGTTATTTGGACATCATGTCAAAACAATGTCAAGTTGGAGGACTGCTTACTCTGACTCCTGTAACCCTCATTGTATGAGGAGTAAGGGAAGTCAAAGGAAGGGTGCTCTTTCTCAGACTTCCTGCTGAGTAGACAGCGCCAAAAGCTGAATGAAGCTATTTCAACTTAAGCTACACAATTGACGTAGCTCAAGTTGTGTAGCTTATTTTGGCTTTAGCCCTGCAGTATAGACATGCCCCTAGTGACTCCTGTAGGGAAAAAATGAGCACTAAAGCCTAGCATGGGCACTTAAAAACACATGGGCTACGTCTACATTGGCCCCTTCTCCGGAAGAGGCATGTTAATTTCCAACTTCAGAATAGGGAAATCCGCGGGGGATTTAAATATCCCCTGCGGGATTTAAATAAACATGGCCGCCGCTTTTTTCCCGGCTTGGGGAAAAGCTGGAAAAAAAGCGTCTAGACTGGCGCAATCCTCCGGAATAAAGCCCTTTTCCAGAGGATCTCTTATTCCTACTTGAAGTAGGGAAAAAAAGCGGCGGCCATGTTTATTTAAATCCCGCGGGGGATATTTAAATCCCCCGCGGATTTCCCTATTCTGAAGTTGGAAATTAACATGCCTCTTCCGGAGAAGGGGCCAATGTAGACGTAGCCATGCTGAAAACCGTTCCTTGCTTAGCTCCAGATAGGGTTGCCAGGTAACCGGTATTGAACTGGACAGTCCGATATTTGGACTTTTTGTCCAATAAACAAATTGAGACAATACCAGACACATAAATGTCCGGTATTTTCTAATTAAGTACGTTTTTCTGGTTTTCCCAAGCCCAGCTCTGCACCCGACGGAAGCCCGCTCAGGACACACGTTAATTAAAAGGGCCACGAGTGCATTTTGGCCCGACCGCCCAAATCCTTCTCCCAACCCTTTCTACTTGCATATTGCTTTTTATGAGGATCTCCAACCATCTGCAAATGTTAATTACGTAAGCCATCCACCCACAACCCTCGGATACACTTCTGGAATGCACTATGACAGCTGTTTAAGAGCACTCTGCCTTGCTAGACCCTACAGGATACAAATACTTGGGAGTAAGGGGACTTGCTGCCAATGACATCAGTAGCCAACCAGGCTCTGTATGTGTGAGATAGGAAGCATGCACAGTGGTGTTGCTCTTTCGTCTGATTTCATTAATGCGTCACAAAGAAAATCCAGTTGAAATTCTCCCCATGAATGTGGTCAAGTCCAAGAGAGGAGCAGTGTCCCACTACTGAAGTCCAAAGAAAGTCCAAAGCCTTTTGGTCCTGAAACTGCCCCAAACATCTCCTCTCTGCTTTCTCAGTCAGTTACACAGCACAGGGCACAGTCTGAGCCAGGCAAAAATCAAAGAACACCTGTTCACTTCTTAAAAACAAAGTGGTGCTTTGATGTGGGCCTTATTAACATGGTGCAAAGTTTTCTCACGTCCCTGGCACGCAGAGCACACATGCATACCACAAGTGGGGCATCATGAAGCAGAATCCCTTTTCCAATTGAAACAACAAAGGGAATTTTAGGAAAGGCTCATCATTCCTCCAAGTGGAGTGTCACCAACAGGCTAGAGAATGGAGCACAGCAGCCTGATGTCTAAATCACAAGCCCACCCTGCCCATCACTGATTTGGGATGCTGGGAAAGGTAAATTAGAAAATGAATAATCCCTCTACTAGAAAAATCCACCACACTTAGCTTGCAAATAACTGGGATTATATGCCCCAGAATTTCACTAGAATTTCCTGATCTCATGATTTGTTGTTCTGATAGGTGCTTGGGAAGGTCACTATAAGATCAGTTTGTGGTAGTCACTGTACAAACTAGTAACAAGCAAGACAGCCTTTGTCCCAGATGGCTCACAATCTGTATGCCAGACAGGCTGTGACAGCTGGATGGATTAGACAAACAGGATTGTGGTGGGGTGGGAGTATGTGATACTAAAGTGAACAGAGTTTAAAAATTCTCAGGGGAGTACCCATATTAGTCGGTATCTGCAAAAACAACAAAGTCTTGTGTTAAAGAATAACAGATACATTTGGGCAAAGAACCACTTCTGTTTTGACAAAGTGGGTCTTTGCCCAGGAGAGTTTAAAAAGAAATCAAGGCTTGCCACTTGCCCAGCCAACGTCAGGTGCCAGTGACTGGTCAGCTCCATGGATAACATAGATTTTAAGGAGGGATTTAAAAGGGGATAAGAGGGTAGCTTTTTTGAATTTTGATGTGGAGGGAAGCGTGAGTCAGGGAAGCATGGGAAAAAACACAATGGTCTTATAGGAAGAGGACAGTTTTCCTGCAATTCAGTTTGTCATCACTGGAAGAGTAAAGGTGGGCAGGGCTGGCCCACAACATTTTGGCACCTGAGGCGGGGAGCTCAAATGACACCCCTATGCCCCCTCGCTTTGGCCAAAACTTCAAAAGGTCTTAATTCTGCCTTCTTCCTGTTCTACTCCTCTCATGAGACTGCTCTGCTACCTACATACGCACCAGCAGCAAACACAATTTTCTACACTCTGGGTCCTAGTGGCACCCCCTCACAGTCTGGCACCTGAGGTGGCCGCCTCAGTTCGCCTCATGGTAGGGCCAGCCCTGAAGGTGGGGTCCATATTTCCTATATGATCAAAGATGGGGATTTTGATCTTAAATGGTCAGGGGGGGGGTTCTCCTGCAATATATGTGATGATGTTGGATTAATAAGTAAAAATACTTTGTATTTCTGTAACATTCGCTTTCAAAGGGACCCAGAGTGCTCCTCATATATTAATTGGTTGGTTGATCCTTACATCATCCCTATGAAGCAGGTGCTATTTCCACTTTCTAGATGGATAAATCAAGCTATAGAAAGGGCTAGTGAGTTTCTCTAGATCACACAGTAAGAAATAGAATCCAAGGGTCCAGACAGGCCCGGCCTTTGGGCCTGGTGAACGAGGCGGTCGCCTTGGGCTCCATGCATTCAGGGCCCCGCACTGCCCAGCTCCCACCTGGCTGGGAACTTTGCAGCCATGCGGCTGAGCGTGCTGCCTTGGACCCCGCACTCTTTGGCCAGGCATGATCCAGATTCGCAATTTCCCACTTCACTTTCTAGACCTTGCTGGTACTGACAAGATAAGGGCAAAAATGTCCAAAATGTCCTTCGCCTGTGACTTTTTCTTCTTTTGTCAATGGAGCAGGGGTTCCTAAAACAGGACAAAATGACATTTCAGTGCTTTTCATACTTACTCAGATTTTACTGATAGTTTTTAATCTCCAGAAATCCACCTGAAAAACTTCACTTCGTTTATACGTCGTTAAAAAAGTCCAGGGGCTGATAACTGCACATTAACATAACAAAATGAGTGCTTCAGTATTGGCTCTGTAGGAGATTGTATTGGTGGGGAAACATCTATTATTTAATTACCAGTTGTTGAAAGAAGACTCATCAAAGCAGCTGTTATTTATTTCTGTCATTAGCAGTTGAATCCTGATGTGATTATGAAAGTGTGCTACAATAACTCACATAACTTTACTGTACACTTTCCAAAATATCTTCTGACAATTGTGCCTAGCAAAGTTTTATGCAACAGTGTGATATTCTACATTTTGGGGGAGCCCCTGTATTCCTCATTTCTATATAATTGTGATATTACATCTGAAGTATGCCAAGTGAGCTATCAGGGAAAAAGTGATAGAAATGCAGCCGTGTTAGTATGGCTGTGACTATTTTCTTCCACTATTTGATCTGAGGAAGTGGGTCTGGCCCACGAAAGCTCATCATCTAATAAACCATCTTGTTAGTCTTTAAAGTGCTACATAGTCCTGTATTTTGTATCAGGGAAAAAGTTATGATTGGCTGAAAAATCTGTTCTATTTACATAGGTATATCTTCAGTGCATATAAAGATATGAGAGTGTGGTGTATGTCTGTCACTAAAATATGCTGTAAATTGGGGAGTCAGCTAGATATAAGTTCCCCAGACACCAGGGCCAGATTAATTTCTCAGGAGTCTGGGGCTATTAGATTTGGTGGGGCTCTCTAGGGTTCAGGAAGAGGCCAAAAATGTGGGGTTCAGAGAGCAAGAGGGGGCTGTGGGTTGAGGCAGGGGAGAGAGTGTGGGAGGGGGCAAAGGCTCTGTCTCAGTGCAGGCTCTGGGTTGGGGCTGGGGATGAGGTATTTGTGATGTAGGAGAGGCTCCGGACATGAGGTGGGAATGGGGGGTCTGGATGGGAATTAGGGTGCTAGAATCAGCCCAGGGCTGGGGATTGGGGTGTGCATTCTAGGACAGGGGTTTTCAAACTTGGATCATGAACCCACCAGGGAAAGCCCTTGGTGGGCCTGTGATGCTTTGTTTACTCTAAAGCTCCGTATCCACAGAGCCTCACAGCTTTGGTTGTGGTCATAGGCATGCACAGCACATTTCATTAGGGTGTGCATCCAAAGAATATTTTAAAAATGTACTTTGACCCCCATTAGCCACACCCCGACCCCTGTTAACCACTCCCCTGATCCCCATTAGCCACGCCTCTGGAGGTAACCCTCTCCGGGCAAGATGGGCACATGACCAAAAGTAAAAAGTGTTATGTGACCTCCCACCCCAAGGACTTTTCCCACCATCCTCCTACCAATAGGGATTAGTTTGGCCCCCACCAATTCCCCCCCCCCCCCCATGCAACTATCCTGCAATTGCATTAACCCAATGTGTGTGACATGAATGTGGGGGTGGAGAGGCTGGGGGGAGGGGGGAAAGTGTTCCCTCTAAGAGTTTCCTCCCATGAGCAGAATGAATTTTGTTTTGTGCACCAGTACTGAGTTCATGTGGCTTGTTTGGATGTGCCACTGTGGCACCCAAGTTATTAATAAATATCTACCTTTCCACTCTGCTGCTATGTCTCCTCCCCTTGCTCCATCAACTCTCCTGGTACCTGCTGCCCCCCAACCCATCAGCCTCCTCTGCTGTCCTGACTCCTACCCTTCTCACTGCCCTCAGCCTTCCTGAGACCTGCCCCCCTCCGCCAGCCCTTCTCTCCCCCCTGTGCCCACTCCTCCAGTAGCCCTGCTCTGATTATGTGAGCTACCCCTCCTCATCCCCTCATCTAACACCTCCCTCGCCTCTCTCCTCTGCTCCCTCCCCTGCAGGTGTCTGCCCTTCTGCTTCACCCCAGAATTCCCTTACCCCTGCACCCTCCTGGTGACTCCCCCTTCCCTCACTGCCCCTGTCCCCTTTGCCCTTTTTTCCCTGATGCCCATCCCCTCACCACCCTCTGCCCCCATTCCCCTCATGCCCCTGTGCCCTCACACGACTTGCTCCAACCCCACCTTCCTCATGCCTACCCCTTCAATCAAGCCTCTCCCAGCACCTCCCCCTCCAATCCTCAATGCCCTTACCCTCTCCTCTTCCAGCATCACCCTGTCCCCCCTCCCACTGATACCTCCCCTCCTGCCCTTTTCCTCATTGTCTCCACTTCCCCCCTAGCATTTGTGTCTCCTCTACCCTGTCTCTTTGGTGCCTTTCCCCTTTCTTCCCCCTCCGTACAATCCCCTGCCACCTCTTCCCCTTTCTTCCTCCTCCACCCGCCCCCATTGCAAAAGCCCCTTCCTCTTATTCCCCCACCCCTTATCTTCAGCTTCTGCCTTACAACTTCCAGGGCTGGAGTCAGAGCCAGCCCAAGCTGCAGGGCGGGGGAGGGGCAACCCCAGGGCGCCGTGCGATGCTGCCGGGCCAGGCGGGGGCACCCCCAGGGTGCCGCGCGGTGCTGTAGGGTGGGGTCCAGGCCGCAAAAATGGCTCAGGCCGCCATTTGTAGTCGGGCCCCAGCTGCTTTTGGAGCTGGGCTGCTGGATTTTAAAGTTCCCAGCGTTTCTCCTCTCACCTGTTCCACAGCATTTGAGGACGCCCCACATGCGCTCTCTCTGCCCCACAGTGCCCAGTATATGGCTGCGGGGAATTTAAAGTGAGGGGCTGTGGCACTCTGTCACAAATCCCTCTCTTCCTCCAGCAGCTGCTGGCTGGCCCCAGACATTAGGATGTGCCTGGGCACACCCGGCACACCCCGTGCACACGCCTATGGTTGTGGTTGCTGTTTCCAGCCAAGGGGAGCTGTGGGAAGCAGCGCAGACCAGGATGCAGAATTTGGAAGAGTGCTAGACAATGAACGAGGACAGGTCACTGATTCAGAATGATCTAGATCACTTGGTAAACTGGGCATAAGCAAACAGTGTGCATTTAAATATTGCTACTTGTGAAAGTATGCTTCTAGGAACAACGAAAGTAAGCCATGCTTTCATAATCATACATCTGGAAGGGACAATGAGAAGCCATCTAGTCCAGCGCCCTGCACTCATGGCAGGACTAAGTATTATCTAGACCAGGGGTGGGCAATAACATGGTGGCAATTCGCCAGGGTTATCCCCTAGTGGGCCTCTGCCACTGTGTTTACCTACATGACTGCAGGTATTGGCACTGTTCTCAGCCAATCAAAGTATCAGAAAGTCGTGCAAACCGGGACATTGTTTCAGCAGTGGGGACCCATCAGGAGCTAACCCTGGAAAACCAGATCTGACTCGCAGGCTGATATTTGTCTCCCACTGATTGAGACCATCACTGACAAGTGTTTGTCTAACCTGCCCGTTAAAATCTCCAGTGATGGAGATTCCACAGCATCCCTAGGCAAACCTCCCTTGCTACAATTTAAGCCCATTGCTTCTTGTCCTATCCTCAAAGTCTATAGAAATGGGAAATTCTGTCCTGGAAATCAGTGACTGAAAAAGATTTGTTAGCTGAACATGAATTCCCAGTGCAACACAGTGTCCAAAAGGGCTAATGCATTCCAGTGATGCATAATCAAGAAAATCTTGAGTAGAAGAGCAGGGGTAATTTATGCATGTATTTGGCAGTTGTGTGACCACTGCTGGATTACTGTGTCTGGTTCTGATGCCCACAATTCAAGAATGGGGAGATAAATTGGAGAGGGTTCACAGAATAGCCACGAGAAGGATTGAGGCAGAGGTTAGGAACCTAACACCCAGGGGCTGGATGCCCCCAGCTTGCCTGGATCTGGCCCTCAAGGCTCAGTCCCCCCCCCCCCGAAATTGGAGAGCCCATGCAGACACTCCAACACTCCTGACCCCCCAGGGATGGAGGGTTGGGCTCTCCTAGGCTCTGGTGTGCAAAGAGAATAGGGAAGTGTCTTTCTCCTTCTCAGCTGGGGTCCACTTCAGTGAGGGGATTTTTTTTTTGTTTGTTTGTTTGTTTTGGTTCTCATTTGTGTGCAGCCCTCGACTGATTTTTTTATGGGTCAGCGGCCCCTGATCCCACTCCTGGATTAAGGGATTGGAAAACACACTTTATAGTGAAAGATTGAAAAAGATCAATCTATGGGTATGTCTACACTACCCCGCTAGTTCGAATAGCGGGGTAGTGTAGACATACCCTATGTGTCTTAACAAAGAGATGGTTAAAGGGCGACTTGATTAGAATCTAAAGGACCTAAATGGGGAACAAATTTAAAAATGGGCACTACAATCTAATAGAGAAAGGTTATAACATGATTCAACAGCTGGAGGCTGTAGCTAAATATATCCATCTTGGAAATAAGGGGTAAAATTTTAACCATGAGACTAATTCACCATTGGAATGGCTGATCAAGGGTCATGGTGGATTCTCCATCACTTCCAGTTTTTAAATCAATATGGTTTTTTTCCCTGAAAGATATGCTCTTAGAGATTATTTCAATGGCCCCTTCTAAGCCTTGGGAGCTACAAATCTTATGATATTACATGTTTGCTGGGAAAATTGTAGCTTCCAAGAGTTAATCCTGTTCTCAGGAATAGAAGCTGGAGATCACAGGTGAGGAAATTCCAGCCAACGCTCATGGGTGGTGATGGTATTGAGCCCACCTTGAAATACCTGAGGACTAACACTTGGCAATCATGTCTGGAAGTCTCCCTGCAGCATTTAAAGACGGTCCCTTATTCTTCCCTGGGAAATAATGATGGAAATTGTGCCCAATGTCCCCTCCCACGCTGCAGGAAGGATTTATTTGCTGGCTGCGGTCAGCACTTTCTGCACTATGATCCCCTGATCTGGACTTGCCTTTTGGAGGTGGAAGAGCCCATTTAACAAATCCTCGTGGGGGAGAGCTATGGGGCTCTGCAAGAGGGCTCCCAACAGTATTCTTTCCAGAGTGTTGCCCAGTCTAGTAGCCCCGGTCTTGCCCATCTCTCAGGGCTTGAAAAGCTGCTGCAACCTGCCCCTGAGGCAGAACACAGCAGGCATTTGTGATTCTCACATGGAGACTTGGCATCGTTCCCAGGCACGAGGCCGAAGGTCAGAGGTTCATTCAGAGAAGCTCAGCCCAATTTAACTGTTGTTTTCCCAGTCTTAATCTGACAAAGCATGTGAGGAGCCGTAAAACAGGGCGGGGGAAAGGAGTGTGATGTAACTCCAGACCAGGCAAAGTCAGAGATTGCCTTCAGCAATGGTGGTGCCTGTAGCTCACAGTCATTTGGGGTAAACACCACAGACAGGCCCTGGCTCTTGTCTTGAAACCAATGTGTGGAGCATCTCCGTGGGAACCCAGCGGCTCAGATCCCTTCCTCAGGTGAGGAAGAAAAACGTGGCACGGTGCCTGCATCACAGCACAGACGCTGGCAGCTTTGCTCTGCTGTCTCTGGGGTGTATCAGGAAGGACTGGGAAGGTTTCCGCACCCTAGCAGCATTCTTGGAAAAAGAGAGAAGTTACGGTGTCTCCTCTGGAAAGGTAAGTATGCTCTGTACCATGGGGGTTCTCCTCCGCTTGGGGTTCAGCTCTCTGTTTGGGAGAAAAAGAGAGGGAATGTAACAGACTGGTCTGTGTGTAAAGTATGTGTGTGTGTATAACACCCAAAGGGATCCTCCTTGGTTTGACTCAGAACAAGCTGTTAATCTCTTGATAGATCTCTGCTGGAGATTTCTTTCCTGGTGATGCGAGTGTGCATGTTTTTTGTGTGGTCACAGTGTGTATAGAAGTGGCCATGACAGAGAATAGCGGTGGGGGATGGGGAAGTGTGTGAGACTGACCGAGTGAAAGTGGATTGCTTCATGTGTGGGAGAAAGCAAGAGCCTTGTGCATGTTGTTGCGCGTGATTACTGTGTACATTTTAGAATGTAGTTGGGTGCCTGACAGATTGCATTTCGGTTCCCAGGTGTTAGGTGTGGTATAACACCTAAATAGAGAGAGCCTAATTATGCTGTGTTTCACCAATGCAGATCTGTAATGATACCACTGACTGGAAAAGTAAATCCTCCAGATTTACAATGATGTAAATGAGAACCATATTTGGCCCATAGTGTCAGGCCTGGTCTGTTCTGCTTTTGTACTAGTACAGCAGTGTCAGTTAGGGGTGTCCTTCCTCACCCCCACCCGAAATAGTTGCACTGGTATAGCCCCTAGCATAGACAAAATTATACCAGTATAAAGTAAGATAGAAGTGCAATCCATATCAGGGGGTGGTCCAGCTGTGTAACCCATCACCTCAGGTAAATAGCAGTTCTGTGAAGGCTGGCTCTCACGTCTGGCCCCAGTCAGCTGCGGATAAGCTAAGGAGAAGCTAATCTCTCCACCCTCACCACACCACTGGCTGGCTAATGAGTTGGCAGAAAATCCTGCGCCTCCTTGCTTCTGCCTGTCCTCCTGGAGGAGGGACGTGCCATTGGGAAGAGGTTGCCCAGGCTAGTGGAGAAGACACAGGCTGCTCCTGCTCCTGTAGTGACGTAGTAAGGTAGAGGCCTGGAGACCAGCCCAGAGAGCAGACTGAAAGAGTGACGGCTCTGATCTGCTTGCAGCACACTTGAAATCCAGCCAGAAGAAAAACCCTAATCAGTGACTTAGTTGCTGATAATTGGAGCAGGCACTGGGATTGTATTTGTTGGTAAAGGGGACAGATTGTTACTGATAACAGATCTGGGAGTGATTTCTGGGTCAACTGCTGCCTCCCCAAAGGCTGTAGAAGAAGTCTCCCTCAGAAAGCAAGTGTTGGGAATCTGGAACTAGTAGCCAGGGAAGCCCATAACACATACCACAATACATACACCAGTACAGTTAATACAATTGAGCAGAGAAGGCATCAAGAAGCCAAATTTCCCCTGGTCCAACTGGAGTTGCATCAGGGGATACATCTGTGCTAGTGAGCCTGTGATGGGTGTGTATGTGTGAACATCTGTGTGTGTGTGTCCCCTGTGAAGTCCATGCTGTCAGGAACTGGAAGACTCTACACACTTGATGCTCCTGAAGAAGTATAGATGGGGTGGGGTGATCACAGACAAGGTTCAATTTCATTTTGCTTTCCATTCAGGGATCCAATATGGCTTCAACTTGGCAGAAAACTCAAGATTTCTACAATTGGGCCCTTGAAAATGGAGGTAGGTGAAGTTGTGCGGGAATTTCCCAAGGATGCCATTAGATGGCAATATAGGAAGTACAAACCATTCATAAGAATCATCTCCCACTTGATCTTACTTCCTTTGACACACAGCAAAATCTCACTGTTTGCCTACCAAGATCTTACATTTATTTAGAGTCCTGAGCTATGGCCCAAGGAAACTCCAGTTTGTGGGGTGGGAAAAGGGATTATAATGCTTTAGTTCTTGTGAAGGAAAATTCTTTAACCTTTACCCACATATGCAGTATAATGTTGTGCCCCACAAGCATATATATTGTGATAAGTCACGAAGTAGTGGCTCTCCAATAATACCGTTTTAGGACATTTTCACTTAAGTACATGTACACAATTCAGTCAAAATTGTAATTTTGCATAGAAAGTTTTCTGCATCAAAATGTGTATAGGGTGCAAATATATCCCAAATATTTTAGCAGTTTTATGTAGATTTATCTTGTAATATTGGTAACTGTCTCCCACACTAAACAAGCTGTTTCTTCTTTTTCCTTTTTTTAAACATAAAATAACTTGCACAGTGTTAATTGAGGATATATGTGTTGACACCTCATGAACTAGTGGCTATTCAGCTGTGCTGTTTTAGGATGTTGTATATGCTAACTGATCATCTGTTGCAGCAACTATAGGTGCTGCATATCATCATCCCGAGGTAGAAGGTATTACAGGGATGTGTGAAAATTGCATTTAGGCTCACACTGAATGAGCCTCCTTTTTTTCAATGTGCTCATTAAATAAAGTCTTGTCAGCTTGGGTGTGGAGATTGTCTGGGACACAAGAGAAATGTGGCGGACCCAGAGATGGAGGGGATACCTTAAATCCAGGACAGGAGAAGTTTATTTAGATGGAAAGCTTGTTTCCCTTTCAAGGCCCACAATCCACCGTGTTCTTTGCTTTTGCACAATATGTTTTGCTTTGCAGACCCGAGGACAGACCCCTGGCTCCTGGTTTATTCCCCATTTCCAGTCACACTTCTTTTCACCCTCTACCTCTTCTTTGTGGCACTGGGACCACGCCTGATGCAGAAGTGGGAGCCATTGAGACTCAAGGGTCTTCTGGTTGCCTATAATTTGGCTCTGGTGGCTTTGTCAGCCTATATGTTCTATGAGGTAAGGAGAATGGGTCGACTCCACCTGCGTAAACATTTGGAAGAGGATTTGAAGTAGGAACCCATTAAACTTCTTTTCTGATGAACCACCGCAGGCTAAAAGAGGAGGTGACAAGGACTGGGACATGTTTTTGATCTTGCACTAGAGGGCACATTCTACCCTGTTAAGCATGGTGGTGAAATCTCTATGGCAGCAGTTCTCAGAGTCGGAGGCCTGCACCCCTGCAGGGATATGAGAAATGAGAGGGAGTGAAAAGATGAGGGCCTGGCATGACAGGAGTCAAACAAAGCCCTCTGGCCTAGCTAGTCCCGCCCCACTTTACCTGTAGCCAATGCCAGGCCTGGAGGGAGCACAAAAGGAAGAAGCCTGGCTCAGTTAGGGGCTGTCTAGCAAGGAGACAGGAGTGTGGTTCTGCAGACTTCAGGACCTGAGCTGGAGCCCGTCTACTTGGCCAGCCACAGGAGCAAGTAAGCCTCCAACCCCACCCCCTGGGGCAAAAGGAGGGGAACTACTCAAAACCTTCACTGAGGAGGGGGAAGTTTGGACTGTTGGGGATAAGCCCCAAACTTAAGGACTGTATGCAGAGAGTAGGCCAGAATTCCTAGGCCCGGGGCATCAGTGGCAGGGGCCTGCACCCCTTTTCTGGCAGCTAAATCTGGGACCTAACCACTAGACCACCCCGCTGGCAGGGAGACCCCTGCCACAAGAAGCTTTAGGGGAAAATAAATAGAGTTGGGCAACTGGAGTAGCAGCTGCTGGGTAGACACCCAGCTCTGAAGGCAGCACTGCCATCATCAGCAGCAGCACAGAATCAAGGTGATGTGGACTGGTGGTGGCACTGCCTTCAGAGCTAAGCTTCCAGCCAGCAGCCACCACTCTCTGCTTTGCATTCAGGGCTGGGTGGCTGAAGTGTGGAGCTGCCCAAGGGGGAGGGTACATAAACGGCTACAGACACAAAGAAGGAGGATGCAATCAAATTAGGTTGAAAACCACAGCTCTGTGGGTTTGCCTACACTCTAGTTAGATATCCCCTGGCTGGTCCATGCCTGCTAACTCAGGCTTAAGGGGCTGTTTCATCGCAATGTAGACATTCAGGCTCTCGGACCCTTCCACTTCATGCGATCCTAGAGCTCAGGCTGCAGTCAGAGCATGAAGGTCTACACTGCAGTTCAACAGCCCCTTAGCCTGAACCCTATCCCCCCAAGTCAGCTGGCACAGGCCAGGCGCAGGTTCTTAAATGCAGGGCAGACATACCCTGTATGTCAGACACAATTTTCCCCTTGTTGCAGCTTTCCCTAATGCACTGCCCCTTAGATTGAATAGACTTACTGCTGGTGAAAGGTCTCTGGGGTTGATGACAAAACCGAAGAACAAAAGCTACTATGTAGCAGTCTCAGAGCTCATGATGTACATTTGTCCCCTACAGTGTGCCGCAGCCATTACAAGGGCCATCTCTGGGAGTGTGAGAGGTTTTTTTTTCATGTGATTGTTTGCGGATGCCTCCAACAAGAGTGCAAATCACTGACATTGGCAGTGAAAGACATGTTTATTTGTATTGTTTTTAATAGTGTGAGAACCTTTCTGGTAGGAACTGAATTGAGATCTATCACCTCTTTTCATATAGGACACTGAATACCTAGCAAATGAATAGAGCTGAGTACATTTGAAATGAATGATCTAATTAAAGAGCTTGACTTTTACTTCCTGTGTTCAAAAGGATTATGAAGTTCCCACACTTGTTCCAAAAGAATTGCAAAGTTCTCTAGCAAACAGATTGCTCAGAAGTGAATATTCACTTCTCTTCTTTGGTCGGTCAGTTATAGGGGCCACATGGTTTGGTTTTAGGTCCCCAGTTGGCCGACTAATGCAACTTACCAACACAAACTGCACAGTGAAGTTTACAGTCTAATACACAATTCAAATCTTGCTTGCAGAGAATTCTCAACCTTATAATTCACTTTTCATTCTAGCACTCAGATATTTGCACCAAAGGGTCACGAATGCTGCTATATAGAAATTTACTTTCAGAGTCCAACAGATTAAAAAAAGCACACCCTGCAAATATTTGCACATCCGTAGTGATGAATTTGAGTCACTCTCTGCTTGTGTTGGATTGGAACTACTTACCTAGCATTAGAGGGTATATCTCCTTGGGACCAAGGGAATATGAAAGATAGGATAGATGCAGAACAGAGAATGGATTTATCTTAGTAGGTTTTTTTCTTTTCTTTCAGTTTCTGGTAACTTCGGTCCTGGCCAACTACAGCTACCTGTGTCAGCCAGTGGATTATACCCAAAGCGAGTTGGGAATGCGGGTACAGTTTCATACAGAACTCATCTTGGGTTCCTCTGATTCTTCAGAGATGGATGGGTTGCTTTGCTAGAAGCCTGGAGCCAAACTGCAGGCTGAAATTGTGCCTTTTAAAAACAGAGATCCATAAGCCCACTAGGAGCTTCCCTGTGCCTATAGATTTTATGGAGAAGACATCAGATGCCATTATGAAGGGCACCAGTATAAGACCCTCAGAGGAAATGTACAGCAAACATATATTGGCATAGCTACATCTTTCAGGGGCTGAGAGAAATCCACATCCCTGAGAGAAGTAGCCATGCCAACCTAGCACCTCTATGTAGACAGTGCTTAGAAGAATTCCTCCAACAACCCAGCTCTATCTGTCGGGGAAGCAAATTAAGTACAGCGGTGAGAAAATCCTACCCTCCCTGTAATGACTATTTACACTAAGGCACTATAGTGGCACCTCTGCAAACCTGTAGCTCTGCTGCTGTAGCATTTTAAATGTAGATGTTCCCTAAACTAGGTGTTAAACAAGAATTTTTGTCAGTATCAGATTGCATTTCCTTGTACTTCCCAGCAGATGGCGAGAGTGTGTTGGTGGTTCTTCTTCTCCAAAGTCATCGAGCTGCTTGATACGGTAAGGTGGACATGGCCAATTTAAGGGGAATGCGGGTCTGTAATAAGCCACTGGCTTTGAACCCCCCAATGGGACAAAGACATAATGCCAAAGCCAGTGCTCTGTATTTATTCTCTAGGTGGCTGATGCCTTTTAGCGCATGCTTACACACACCCAGACACACACACACACACACACACACACACACACCCCTTGTGAGAGAACTGCACATTCCTCAATTTTGGCTGCACCTTCTCTGTCCCAGTGATTGCATATCTGGCATCATAGTCTTGGTGTCCAGTTCCCAAATGCAAGTGAAGTAATTTCACCAATTGATTAAGTCTATTGTAGTGTCTTCCCTTTTGACAGTAGACCCAGGCCAGTCATTCTCCCTCTGGCCAAAGCATGATGTTATGTTGAAGACTAGGGCTATGTAGGTGTATGTCCCAGAGTCTCCTCTATAGATTCTGCATTGACCATATGAGATTATTTCAAGTCACTGGTCTTAGCCTAAGGGTTTGTGTCATGGCTGACTTTTGACTTACCTTGGATTTCCATCGTAGAGGATTACTGCTCCACAGTGGTGTACTGGACCTTCACTTGCACCTGAATGGCAGCTGGACCCTATGGGTATGTCTACACTGCACGTTTCTTTCAAAAAAAGCTATTCTGGAAGAGATCTTCCAGAAAAGCTTATTTTGAAATAGAGCATCCACATTACAGGCAAGCTTCCAAATTAGTCCAAGGCAGGCTCCCCTAATGTGGGCGTGCTATCTTGATTTAGAGCCCCGGGAGGTACTGGGGAGGAATATGGCCCTGTTGAAGAGCTATTTTCACATAACAGCAGTGCAGCATGCATACGCACCCTCTTCCGAAAGAGCTTTTTCAGAAGAGGCATTATTCCTTGTGGAATGAGGTTTACCAACACTGGAAAAAGCCTTCCATTATTTTGATTTTCTTTTGAAATAACACAACTGCTGTGTGGATACTAGCATTGTTTTTCTGGCATAACGGCCGTTATTCTGGAATAATGGTGCAGTGTAGACACACCCTATAGGGGGAACGGATCAGCAAAGGCAGGATGTTTGCTGCATTGCCTACAACCTTTAGAACTGATCCTGGCTGGGGAATAGTTTGACACTCTCTATCCCCAAATTTTATGAGTGTAGGAACTGCCTATGAACTGGATCAATTTGGAGGAATGAAAATTACAAGGCTAATAGGCTCATCTACCCCTCTGCATTCTGGAGGGCAGATACAGGCTGTTCCCCCCAGTCACCACTGCCCAGAAAGCCATTCTTCCTGGTAGAGACAAAGTGGTGTATGACGGGTTGATAGCACCGTCTTTCTGAATGGGAACACCATCAGAGCTTGGCTGCTCAATGTGATGCCTCCCCTGGAGATCTGTCTCCAGTGCATGTAACCTGTGCTTCTGCATTGTGGACTGGAAACAAAACCCCAGATCCAGGCACTTCCAAGCTATTTGGAGCTCAAGCCTGGATCCAGATGTGTCTCATGGTAACCACTGAGAGAATCTGCAGTGGGATCCCAAGGTCTAGATGGCTGAGGCTTTGTGGAAAAGGCGCTGTCCTTTGGCCGCTCCCCTTACAAATAGCATCAGCTCTGTGTGTGCGTTAGATTTGCCAGTCCTCAACTTGGCTTCTAAAACAGGGATGGACAATAATTTTTAATTGGGGGCCATTTCAAGATTTTCACAAGTGGTCAAGAGCAGCACTTCTGTGGAGCAGGTGTGAGGTCTGGGTCAGAGATTGGGTGCAGAAGGGATCTTGGGGTAGGGGACTAGGGTGCAGGAGAGGACATGGAATCTGAGGGAGTTTGGGTGAATAAAGGAGGTGTGATCTGGGGCAGGGATTTGGGGGGCAGGATCCAAGAGGAGATAAGGGTGCAGGAGAGAATTCAAGCCTGGGGAAGGTGCTCTAGCCGGGGGGTACAGTTGTGACCAGGAAGAAGAGGGTGCAGAGGATTTGTGTGGTGTCCAGGGGCAGGGGAATGGGATGCAGGATTAGGGAGGGGGTATGGGTACCAGAGATGATTCTGGCCTGGGGGAGAGATGTAGGAGGGCGGTGCAGGGTCTGGGGAAAGAGCTGTGACCTGGAAGAAGGGGGAAAGAGGTAAAGAGGTTTTGGGTGGTGTCCTGGGTCAGGTAGTTGGGTGATCAAGGGGGTGGGAGCCAGAGACAGGCTCTGGCTGGAAGGTACTTACCTAGGTGGCTCCCAGACTGTAGCCTTGCAGGAAACTGAGGCAGGCTCCCTGCTGAAGTCTCAATCTGCTGGCTGTTCCACACACAAGGGTTGGGGGAGGGCTACACACACTGTTCCTGGCCTCAGCAAAAATTCTCAGCTCCTATCAGCCAGAAACTTGCGAAAGGGAGCTGAGGGGTTTTGCTGAGGGCCGGGAGTATCGTGCAAAGTCTCCCTCCTCCCTCCCCTGTAATCCAGAGTGGAGAGCAGCCAGCTGTTTAATGAGTGAGTTGTTCGCTGCATAAGAGTTCCAGCGAGGCAGCCTCTGGCCTACCCCTGTTCTAAAGAGAAGGGTGGTATGTCACAAGATGCAAGCAGAATGGAGTTGGACTGCTTCAGGGCAGCTCTGGTTCTCCTTACCTCCTTGTACTCCAAGGCCCTGTCTGAACATATGGAAGAAATAAAGGTGTTCCCTCTTCTGACTTCTTTCAGGTCATCTTCATTCTGCGCAAGAAGCCTGAGCAGGTGACTTTCCTGCATGTGTATCATCATGGCACCATGCTCTTCAACTGGTGGGCTGGTGTCAAATATGTGCCTGGAGGACAGGGTAAGTTTCATGCCACTGGGCCTACTGTGTCTCTCTCTTTCTTGCTCTGGAGATAATTTGAACCCTACATCTTGACTGGCCAGTGGACAAAAAGCTCACTGCACATTACCCACTTTGGTAATGAGAGGCAAGAGTATCACGACTGACACCTGTTAGATGCTTTATTGCACTGTCCTGTCCACCTCTAGACTGTTCTAGTCACTGCCTCATACAGGGCAAAACAGCCTCATTTCCTGCCCAGACAGAAATGAGAAAACTAAGGGTACGTCTAGACTACAGGCTTATGTCGACAAAGAGTGTCTAGACTACATCCAGTTCTGTCGACAAAGAAAGCTGCTTTGTCAACAAAACCCTGTAGTCTAGACACAACCCTAGATGCAATAACACCTTCTGTCGACAGAACTCTGTCAACAAAAGGCATTATTCCTCGTAAAATGAGGTTTACCAGCGTTGACAAAACTGCTGAGTTCTGTTGACGTTATGTCGACAGAACTCAGCGGTAGTGTAGACACAGGTTTAGTTTTGTCGACAAAAGTCCACTTTTGTCGACAAAACCCTGTAGTCTAGACACACCATAGGTTTAAAACCCAAGTTTGCACCTATTTGTTTTCCTTCCCAGCGCAGGACTGCCCTCATTCTCTGTTCAGCTAGGGCTTGTCCCACATACAGCTGTGCCCAGACCTGGATTGTTCCACTCACTCTCCAGCTCATACCCAGACTATTCCCCACTCTTGTCTAGCCTGACTGCCCCTCTCACTAACTCACCCTAAAGCACAATGCTGGAGATACAGAGCCACGCTTTGTATAGGAATTAATAGTGCTTTTGTATGGGAAGCAGTTTTGTAAAGAGCTTTAATTATCTGACTGGTCTCCAGTACTGAATCCAGCATTCCTCCTTCGGTCTGTGCCTGCTAGAAACCAGTTATGGCTGAGGAAGAGGGAACAGGGTGGCATAAGGCTGTACTTTGAGGGAGAGAGATGATCTAGGATGGAGGGTCATGTTTCTAGGGCATTCTTGGTGAAGTTTAGTAACTGAAGGGTGTCCCATATATATGGGTCACCGGGGGACAACATTTTGAACAGGTCACTTAGGGGTTGGTGTCTATCTGCACAAGACACCACTTGTGTGCCTCACTTGTCGTCCTTTCCTGAATTCTCTATCCTACAGCCTTCTTCATTGGGATGTTGAACTCCTTTGTGCACATCTTCATGTACCTGTATTATGGGCTGGCCAGCCTGGGACCACAAATGCAGCGCTACTTGTGGTGGAAACGCTATCTGACCCTCCTGCAGCTGGTAATCCATTCCAAACATCCACCTCCTCCCTCTCCGGCCTTGGAACAGGGTGGCATTAATTTTCTGTCTCATCCCTCATTTAACCTATTGCAATGGCTGCCTCCCTGGATACCCTGCTGCAATGGATCAGGGAGAAGTCTGGGTTGAGTACTCTGGGGGAAGGTAATTTCTCATCAGGAAAATTTGACAACTTTCACCAATGAAGTGCTAACCAAGTGGCTTCATTTTTTTGTATTGAAGTGTTGAGTGAGCACTGGAGTTTGTGGTAGCTATGCTTGTCCAGTAACTCTCAGAATCTGACTTTTTTATTTTTATTTTTTTCCTCGGTTTAGATTTAGGTTGTATGCACTCATGTGGTTGTTGTTGTTTTTAAAGCAAACCAAAACAAGTTCCTTCTAAATTGTTTTCTCTTGGCTTTCTCCTTTTCTCATCTCTGAGGATAGTACAAATCCTGACATTTCAACCATGTGTTTCTCAGGTTGCTGAAGGCCACAACATAAATAGAAATAGTCCAGAGAAAGGCAATGATTAGAGCCATGTGCCAGGCGAGGAAGGGAGGGAGACAGGGAGTTAATTCCGTACAAAAAGAGATTATGATGTCTAGGATTATTTAGTTACTAGAGAAGAATTAGAGGAGATACCATAAAGTTAAAATAATAAAGGGTGTAAAGAAGCCTGATTTGGAGCTCTTATTTACCCTGTGCTATAATACAAAGACAAAGAAGGCATTGTATGAATGAAAAATTTAAAAAATGCAAATCAAGAGCAAAAGAAATACGTGTTTACACAACGTACTGTCAATATATAGGACGGCACACTGCAAGATATTAAAGCAAATGGCTTAGTAAGATAAAAATGAATTGATGCTTATATGAATAAGAGTAATAGCTGCAGTTACATCCATTAAGCTACAATTCAAAGGGCTTGCAATAGCAGTGGTTAAAGGTGTAATTGTAACACCACCTGGGGAACCAAAGGATTCTCCTTACCCTATAGACATCTATCCCAAAACATCAGGTACTGGACTGTAAGGGTACGTCTAAACTACATGCCTCCGTCGATGGAGGCATGTAGATTAGACAGATCGGCAGAGGGAAATGAAGCCGCGATTAAAATAATCGCGGCTTCATTTAAATTTAAATGGCTGCCCCGCTCTGCCGATCAGCTGTTTGTTGGCAGATCGGGGCAGTCTGGACGCGCTGCGTCGATAAAGAAGCCTTTCTTGATCGGCACAGGTAAACCTGGTTTCACGAGGCATACAGCTGACAAACAGCTGATCGGCAGAGCGGGGCAGCCATTTAAATTTAAATGAAGCCGCGATTATTTTAATCACGGCTTCATTTCCCTCCGCCAATCTGTCTAATCTACATGCCTCCGTCGACGGAGGCATGTAGTCTAGACACACCCTGACTGCGAAGGGTCACAAAAGGAGACTGAGTGATCTGCTCTTGTATGGCATGGGGCAATATACTCAATTGTATGAACTAATTTCCTGCTCCTCCATGGCAACGGGGAGGCTCTAGAACTACCTGGACCCAGGATATCCTTCAGTATGATAGGAAGCTGAATATTGGGCTTGGTGAATAAATGATCTCCTCCACAATGGTGGGAGATGGGCTAGGCTGCTGCAGGCTAAAAGAATGATGTTCAGAACTAAGTGTGATGTAGCTAGAAGAGAGAGGCTGGACTGGATGGACCAATAGTCACTTGTAGTTTGACTGTTTTGTTATGCAGCCTTGCTAACCCTGCCTCTGTGGTTTTTTTCTCCCCGACAGTGCCAGTTTGTGGCCATCGCTGTTCACTCCGCCTATAACCTCTTCACAGAGTGCCCATTCCCAGATGGCTTCAACTTGGCAGTCTTCCTCTACATCCTCAGCCTCATTGTTCTCTTCCTAAACTTCTACTACTGGACCTACCTCGGGGGAAAGCGGGAGAAACTAACCTGAGGGGGGGCACAGTTTGAGGCCATGGCTGGAATTCACATACACTCACTGCCTTTACTGTGATTTCATGCGGAAGATGCATTTGGAGAGACGGAGAGAGGAACATACAAGCCAATTCTTGGTTGCCTTATCGTTATCAGTTGGGAAGGGAAATGAGACTAGCGGGCTCAGAAGATGAATACTGAGGTGTTTGTATATTGAATATTGGTGCAAATGTAAGCAAACTTAATAGAAAATGACCGTTATCAACATTTGGTGACCTGTGTGAAATTGCTTTTCTCGGGTCCAAGACTAGTGGATACGTGTGCAAAGCATATCTGGCTCATTTGTAACCTGTAAAGGAAGAACCATTGGGAGTGGAGAATGTATTAGCTTGTCTTCTCTCCTTATCAGGGAGCGCATAGTCTATTTCCCTTTTCTATTCTTCCCCACCAGGAGCACACTAGCAGAGAGTGGACTTCATCCTGCTCTCTCGTTCACACGGGTGTAACCCCACAGACTTCAGTTTACATCAGGGTAAGTACAAGGAGAATCAGGTACTAACTATGGGAAACTTGCTCTTCTGCTGCACCTGCTTAGTGACTCAGCCTACGGCACCACCCTGCATAATTGTCAATCCAGAACTAATAGTCACCCTAAGTAAGAAATTAACACGATGAGTGGAACCTATTAACATACCAGTTTGTGCCATGCATTTCTCTTTTGATTTCTGTGACACTAAAATACTTTTTAGCAGTGCAACCCACTTGGCATTGCTCCTGTCAGTTCTTTCCTCATGTATATGTTTTTAACTGGTGATAATTACTGTTACTTATTTTTCCACTCAGAAGTGGAAGACATTTTGACTAATACTGATAACCATAATGAGGAGTTCTGTGGCATCTTAAAGACTAACAGATTTATTTGGGCATAAGCTTTTGTGGTTAAAAACCACTTTATCAGGTGCATTTGAGTGGAAATTAGAAAGGCAAGGATATATATATATATATTACTATATCAAAAGAAGGGAGTTACTTATCAAGTGTAGAACCAGTGTTAATTAGGCCAATTCAGCCAGGGTGGATTTGCCTTACTCCCAACAGCTGATGGGGAGGTGTGAATACCAAGAAAAGGGTATTTGTAGTGAGATAACCAGTCTAAATCCGTATTCAGTCCTAATTTGATTGTATTCAGTTTGCAGATGAACTGCAGCTCTGCTGTGTCTCTTGGTTTTGAAGGTTTTTTTGTAGAAGGATGACTACTTTTAAATCCATTACTGAGTGTCTAGGCAGTGTTCTACTACTGTTTGTATGTTACCTTTCTTGATGTCTGATTTGTGTCCATTTATTCTTTGTTGTAGTGACTGTCTAGTATGGCCAATATCCATGGCAGAGGGGCATTGCTGGGACTCGATGACATAGATCACATTAGTGGATGTGCAGGTGGATGAGGCCCTGATGCGGTGGCTTATGTGGTTAGGTCCTGTGATGGTGTCATTTGTATAGATGTGTGGACAGAGTTGGCAATGGGATTTGTTGCAGGGATAGGTTCCTTGGTTAGTGTCTATATACTGTGGTGTGGGGCTGCTGGTGAATATTTGCTTTGGGTTGGGGGGCTGTCTGCAGGCAAGGCCTGGTCTGTCTCCCAAGGTCTGTGAGAGTGAGGGATCATTTTTCAGGACAGGTTGAAGATTGTCAATGATGCACTGGAAGGGTTTAAGCTGGGGGCTGTAGGTGATGATCACTGGTGTTCCGTTATTTTCTTTGTTGGGCCTGTCCTGTAGTAGGTGATTTCTGGGTACTTGTCCGCCTCTGTCAATTCACTTCTCCAGGTGGGAATTTTAGATTTACGAATGCCTGATAACGATCTTGTAGCTGTTTATCTCTGTCTGAGGAATTAGAACTGATACAGTTGTATCTTAGGGCTTGGCTTCAGACAATGGATCGTATGATGTATCCTGGGTGGAAGCTAGCAGCATGTAGGTAAGAATAGAGATCCATAGATTTCTGGTATAGGGTGGTGTTTATGTGATCATCATTTATTTGTACTATAGTGTCCACAAAGTGGATCTCTTGTATAGACTGGTCCAGGATGAGATTGATGATAGGGTGGAAATGGTTGAAATCCTGGTGGAATTTTTCATAGGCCTCCTTCCTGTGAGTCCAGATGATGAAGTTGTCATCAATGTAGTGCAAGCAGAGGAGGCCTGCTAGAGGACAGGAACTGAGGAAGTGTTGTTCTGGGACAGTGTTTCTCAAGATGGGTCATAGGCCCACTTGGATACACTACTGGCGGGCCTCGCTGCTTTGATTATCTAAAATGTCCGTAACCACGGAGCCTCATAGCTCCCATCATCTGTGGTTCACCATTTCCAGATAAGGGAAGCTGTGGGAAGTGATATGGCCCCCACAGCCCACTTTGAAAAACAGTCCTAGGTTGGCCATAAAAATGTTGGCATATTGTGGGGCCAAGAGGGTGCCCATAGCTGTGCCATTGACTTGAAGGTATAAATTGTTGCAAAATTGGAAATAGTTGTGGTTGAGGACAAAGTCACAAAGCCCAGTCGCCAGGTGCACTGCTGTGTGATTGGGGATAGTATTCTTGACAGCTAATAGTTCATCCTCATGTGGAATATTGGTGTAAAGAGCTTTTATATTCATGGTGGCCAGGATGGGGAAGATCACTGAGGGTATGTCTACACTACCACCCTAGTTCGAACTAGGGTGGTAATGTAGGCAACCGGAGTTGCAAATGAAGCCCGGGATTTGAATTTCCCGGGCTTCATTTGCATCTTGCTGGACGGCACCATTTTTAAGGAGTAACGGTAGTTTTGAGGAGTAATGGTAGTTCGGAATAGAAAGCCTAGTCCGAACTACCTAGTCCGTGCTGCGTGTAGCCGCGCGGCACGGAGTCCTCACTAGCAGACCTTTAAAAATGGCGCCGCCCGGCAAGATGCAAATGAAGCCCGGGAAATTCAAATCCCAGGCTTCATTTGCAACTCTGGTTGCCTACATTTCCACCCTAGTTCGAACTAGGGTGGTAGTGTAGACATACCCTGATGCACTCTAGTTTCCTCTGGAAGTTAGTGGTGTCTCAAAGATAGCTAGGATTGCTGGTTGCATAGAGTCTGAGGAGATAGTCCACATTGCTGGAAAACCTTTCTGTGAGAGTGCCAATGCTTGAGGTGATGGTATATACAGGATTTCCAGGTTTATTGATATTGGGTAGCAGAATACCCCTGGTTGGGGCTCTAAAGGTGTGTCTGTGTAAATTTGGTCACATGCTATTGCAAGGAGATTCTTGAGCAGATGGTGTAGGGTTTTGGGTTTTTGTTTGTTTGTTTGTTTGTATTCCTCAGTAGGATCTGAGATAGCGGCCTGTGGAGTGTGGTGTTGAGTTGCCTGGCAGCCTCCTATGAGTAATCTGACCTATTCATAATGACAACAGTGCCTTTTTTGTCAGCCTCTTTGATTATAATGTCAGAGTTGTTTTTGAGGCTGTAGATAGCAATCGGTAACCACGTACTATAAAATCCCATATAACTCTGGATCCAAAATGTAAATTAGCACAGATCCATGTGCCATGTTGGTGGTGTGCCATGTGTTCTAAAAAGCCTGCATGACTCTTCAGTGCTCCTAAGTCATTTCAAAAGATATTTAAACACTTAAGGTGTCTAGTGGGATTTTCAAAGCATCTAGGTGCTTAACTGAAAGTCGTTTAAATGGAAGTTAGACACTTCTGGAAATCCCACATCGAACTCATAAACCACCCACCTGTATTCAGTGCACTCTAATTTTCTTGTTAAAAACTTGTATTGAGTGTTTTTGCCCAGGGTTAATTCTTCATTGCTGACTCTTAGATCTCTCAAATGTGAATTTTCTAATCAGCTTGGTGACATACCCGTATCAATGCTGGACCAAATACATCCCTGATGTAACTAGGTGCTATGGCCAGATCATAGTAGTAGTAATAATAATGAATAACATGCAGGTACTACTCAGATGGAAAAGTCTAGGATAGATGTATTGGTAATGTAAATGGTGGAGCAAGTAACACATAGGCTGTGTCTAGACTGCATCCCTTTTCCGTAAAAGGGATGCAAATTAGACACATCGCAATTGCAAATGAAGTGGGGATTTAAATCCCCCCGCTTCATTTGCATAAACATGGCTGCCGCTTTTTTCCGGCTCAGAGCTTTGCCGGAAAAAAGCACCGGTCTAGACGCGAATCTTTCGGAAAATAAAGCCTTTTCTGAAAGATCCCATATTACTTGGGATCTTTCAGAAAAGGCTTTATTTTCCGAAAGATCCGCGTCTAGACCGGTGCTTTTTTCTGGCAAAGCTCTGAGCTGGAAAAAAGCGGCAGCCATGTTTATGCAAATGAAGCGGTGGGGATTTAAATCCCCGCTTCTTTTGCAATAGCGATGTGTCTAATTTGCATCCCTTTTACGGAAAAGGGATGCAGTCTAGACACAGCCAAAGGGTATAAATGGGGCTAGAAAAAGGCATAAACTACAAAGCAGTGCAATGTGCACCGATTTAATAAGTAGTGACTGCACAAAACTAATGTAATCTACACAGCGACGGGTGGGGGCAGGAGGAAGAGAGAATAACAGTTAGTGAGAAGGTGAAAGAGAAAGCAATTTTCCTCAGAAAGGGTTTATTTGTGAATAGAGGGGCAGAATCTGTTCTACAGGCTTATAGCTGGATATCTGTGTGGTTTGGGGTAAAAAATCCACACCCCCTGAGTGATCTACTTATACCAACCTATCCCCTCTGTAGACAGCACTGTGCTGACAGAAGAGCTTCTCCCATTAACATAGTTATCACCTTTTAGGGGGCTGGGTTAACTATGCCAATGGGAGAAGCTTTCCTGTCTATCGAGATACAGCTGCATAGCTGTAGCTCTATATATGAAGACAAGCTTGGATTTTTTTTTCACAAGCATAATTCCATTAATTTGAGTATTTATGAAGACATCTAAGCCTGAACAGTTTATCTGACACCCACCTTTTTAGCTACTTTTCTTATCAAATGCCTTTGCACATATTTGATGTGTAAGTTGCACTAATTTGCATAGCCGCCCACTGAACACCAAGTTGGTGAAAACTACACAGCCTTACAGTTCCTGTCCACTTAATGACTCACTTCTGCCTATGCCACTGCTTAAGTCATCAATAAATTTGTCTCACTCTTTCTGATATATAGCATAGAGGAATCTCTGCCTGCAGCTGAATTATTTGTGTTGTAAACAAATTATCTAATGAATTTGGCCCATTTTCCTCTGTATGTGAACCAGTCATGAACAACTTGGCCTCTCTCACACCACTTTTGCCATTCAAGTTCACTGACTTCAATGGAGTTACTCCTAATTCACTAGAGGAGAATCAGGACTTTGCTGTTTTACTAATTTATTCTCTATTCAGAATCACTCAGACTAGAGTTTGGATAGAAAGTGAAATCAACATTCACATTTAAAATTCTAAAAATTTCAAACAACTTTTTAGGCACTTTGTGCAACCAACTATGAGTCTAAGTATTACAGGCCCTAGCACAATGGGGTCCTGGACGCCTACACAGTAAGACAATGAAAATGACAACAGTATTACTATTTGGGGTGTGCGATTGATAAATTAAGTCAAATTATACTGTTTCTACTCCCTGTTTTATGGCTTGTGCATGCACCATTACATAAGAACATAAGAATGGCCGTAGTGGGTCAGACCAAAGGTCCATCAGCCCAGTAGCCTGTCTGCCGACAGTGGCCAGCACCAGGTGCCCCAGAGGGAGTGGACCGAAGACAATGATCAAGTGATTTGTCTCCTGCCATTCTTCTCCAGCCTCTGACAAACAGAAGCCAGGGACACCATTTCTATCTCCTGGCTAATAGCCTTTTATGGACCTAACCTCCATGAAATTATCTAGCTTCTCTTTAAACTCTGTTATAGTCCTAGCCTTCACAGACTCCTCTGGCAAGGAGTTCCACAGGTTGACTACATGCTGTGTGAAGAAGAACTTTCTTTTATTAGTTTTAAACCTGCTACCCATTAACTTCATTTGGTGTCCTCTTGTTCTTCTATTATAGGAACTAATAAATAACTTTTCTTTATTCGCCCTCTCTACACCACTCATGATTTTATATACCTCTATAATATCCCCCTTTAGTCTCCTCTTTTGTAAACTGAAAAGTCCCAGTCACTTTAACCTCTCTTCATATGGGACCCGTGCCAAACCCCTAATCATTTTAGTTGCCTTTTTCTGAACCCTTTCTAAGGCCAAAATATATTTTTGAGGGGAGGAGACCACATCTGTACACAGTATTCAAGATGTGGGAGAACCATAGTTTTGTACAGGGTCAGTAAGATATTCTGTCTTATTTTCTATCCCTTTCTTAATAATTCCTAACATCCTATTTGCCTTTTTGACCACCGCTGCACACTGTGTGGAAGTTTTCAGAGAACTATCCACGATAACTCCAAGATTTCTTTTTTTCTTTCCTGATTTGTCATAGTCAAATTAGCCCCCATCATACTGTATGTATAGTTGGAGTTATTTTTTCCAACGTGCATTACTTTACACTTATCCACATTAAATTTCATTTGCCATTTTGTTGCCCAATCACTCAGTTTGGTGAGAATCAATGGAAGCTGCCCCACAGTTTTTAAGTCCATGGTCAAACCTTCAATGATAGTGAAGTATTTTCAACAGGACAATTAGCAATGCTGGACAATCTTGTTTGCATAGAAATACCCTTGTTTGTATGCACACGTAGGTATTCATCTGAAGAACATTCTGTGAACAACAGTGCAATCAAAACACATTTATGAGTCAGTTTGCAGTGCCAGTAAAGAAAAAGGGGAGCAGACATGACCAAACAGCTGTTCAGAACTCATTTAATAAGAACATAAGAACTGACAAACTAGGTCAGATAAAAGATCTATCTAGCACAGTATCCTGTCTTCTGACAGTGGCCAACACCAGGTGCCCCAGAGAGAGTGATCCATTTCCTATCACCCATTCCCATCTACTCACAAACAGAAGCTAGGGCAGTGTTTCTTAAACTTTTTTATACCGAGGAACACCAAACAATAATTTTTGGGGGGGGGGGGACACTAAGGATTTTTTGTTGAACAACAACAAAAAGTCGGGGGGAAAAAGGGTCGAGGGAACGTTATTGGAAAAAAAAAAAGGTCACCTGCCCCTTTAAGGGTGGCCATTTTGAATTCTGTTGTTCTCCACGGCACACCTCCGACTGCCTTGCAGCACACCGGTGTGCCACGGAACACCATTTAAGAAACGCTGGGCTAGGGACACCATCTCTGCCCATCCTGGCTAAGAGCCATTGACGGACCTATCTGTTATGAATTTATCTAGTTCTTTTTTGAACCCTGTTATAGTCTTGGCCTTCACAACATTCTCTACTAAAGAGTTCCGCAGGCTGACAGTGTGTTGTGTGAAGAAGTACTTCCTTTTGTTTGTTTTCTGTCAGCTGTCTATTACTTTCATTTGGTGACTTCCCACTCCCCCAGTACCTGTGTTAAGAGAAGGAGTAAATAACACTTCCTTATTTACTTTCTCCACATTAGTCATCATTTCATAGGTCAGCTGAGGTCAATGATAAAAGCTGATCAACATCAAGAGAGAATTCATCAGGTATAGTTACATCTCAGTGTGTGTGTATATATATATATTTCTGAGTGATATACTTTTGCAGAATGTAAAAGGATGGGAGGCACCAAAGTGAGACATCATATCCTCCCATAGTCCTCTCTTTTTCAAGCTGAAAAGTTCCAATCTAATCAATCTCTCTTGATACGGGAGATGTTCTATGACCCTAATTATTTTATTGCTCTTTTCTGAATCTTTTCTAATTCTAATATGTCTTTTTGAGATGGGATGACCACATCTGCAGGCAGTATTTGAGATGTGAGCATACCAGGAAGTTATATAGAGGCAATATGACATTTTCCTGACAATATATATCCCTTTCTTAATAGTTCCCAGCATTCTGATAGTTTTTTTGGCTGCTGCTACACATTGAGTGGATGTTTTCAGAGAACTATTCACAATGACTCTGAGATCTCTCTTTTGAGCTTATGTAGTCCCTATCATTTTATATGTATAGTTGGGTTTATCTTTTCCAATGTGCACTACTTTGCATTTAGCAACATTGAATTTCATCTACCTTTTTGTTGCCCAGTTGCCCAGTTTTGTGAGATCCCTTTGTAGCTAAATGTCCCTAGAGTTAAAGACTACATCACAGTAATATACTCTTAGTAGCAAAAGATTGGAGATTAAAAAAATCAGGCACATGTTTGCAAGTCAGAATGTTCTCTAGTGGAGGCCAAAGCTTTGAGAGTGGATTGGAAAATACCCTGTAACATCTGGATTTGTAATAGTTCCTGGGTCCAATTCTGATCTTTCTAACATCAGTGACAAAGCTCTCATTGACTTCCATGTGAGCAGGATGATATTCAAGTATGGCCTATACAGTGCACAGTAGCTAAAAGCACCACTCTGGTCTAATAGATGGCCTGATTTTTTTTTTTTTGTGTGTGTGTCAGAATTAGAGTACTCCAGTGTGCAAGATGCTGGATCAGAAAATTTGCATTCTGTTCCCAGCTATCACTGACTTTTTGTGTGATATTGGACAAATCACATTATATCTCAGTACCTCCATTTTCCCATTTGTAAATGGGGCTCATTAGACCTTTTTTTCAAATAGCACCTTGAGCTCTCTGGATGAAAATCATTATGGGTGTGTCTACATTGCATTCTTCCTTTGAGAGAGGAATGCAAATGCAGACAAGCAAAATTGCAAATGAAGCGCAGATTTGAATTTCCTGCACTTCATTTGCATAATAGCGGATGGATGCTTTTCCAAAATAGCATATTTCGAGAAAAACGCCGTCCATGCGGGGTTATATCAAGAAAAAAGCCTTCCTTTGAAATAACCCTTAAACCTCATTTTTTAAGGAGTAAGGGTTATTTCAAAGGAAAGGTTTTTTCTCAAAATAACCCGTGTAGACTGTGTTTGTTTTCCCGAAATACGCTATTTCGGAAAAGCGGCCATCTGCAATTTTGCAAATGAAGTGTGGGAAATTCAAATCCACGCTTCAGTTGCAATTTCGCTTGTCTGCATTTGCATTCCTCTGTCAAAGAAGGAAAGCAATGTAGACTGTACCCTCTATGAGTGTGTATAAGAGGCCTGATTTCCATAAGTGCTGGGCACTCACGACTGCTCTTCAAGTCAAGGGGAGAGCTGAGGCTTAGCACTTCTGAAAATTGGGTTTTTTATTTTGGTGTGCCTAAAAACTGTCTGAATTTGAAATGTTTGAGCACAAGGCACCACAGTAAAGAAAGAAATAGCCTAATGTTCAGTTTAAGACAGAACATATCCCTGAGGGATTTTAATTTTAATCAGAACAAAATATAAAAAATAAACCTGGATTTTAAATCTTTTCCATATACTGTAACAGATGATGGTGAGGTGCTACCGACCAGATGTATTCATTCTAGGGAAATATAAAAGCTAGGAACATCAGCTGGCTTTGTTATCATTCTTACATCTTTTCAGCTAATATCAGTATAGGTGGTGCAGTCTACAGTCCAAAAGCAGAGACATCATCATGCATGTACACAGCAGTTTTCTGCAGCTCATTGAACAAAGGGGGTAACTTAGTAGATTGTCACATGAAATAAATAAAAAAATCAGTGGTGCAGAAATACACATCTGCAAAGCTGTCATTAAAATAGATCAGCCAGACACTATAGATAGAACAGTGTGAATGTCTTGAATTCATTAATGAATTTCTTTTGGGATTAGGCCTTGTTGGAGAGAGTGCTCACATACAGATGTTCACTGTGATTTATCAATGGCATTGTACTTAATCCTCCTGAACAGGAAATAAGAATCCATGTGGGGATATCCCTGAGGGACATGGCAGTTTAGGCAGAAATTCTCTCTGTCTCTCTGGCCTGAATCATCACAACATAGGATCAAGCTGCTGGAGGATTAGCAAAGAGAGGGCATGGATTTGCATTTAACCCCTTCAGCAGCTTCTCTGCTTCAAATGGATTCCTTACCTGGTTGATCAGGAGAGACATACTGTTCACAGGTCAACTATGGCATGAGTGGAGAGGAAACCCAGGGGAATGTATAGTAGATCCTCACTTCCACAGTTGACCCTGCACCCCCACCCCACCTACCAAAGGAGGTCCATTCTCCCACTCCAACCCCTACACCAGCTCAGGTCAATGATAAAAGCTGATCAATATCAAGAGATAACTCATCAGGTGTAGTTACATCTCAGTGTCTATATATATATATATATATATATATATATATATATATATATATATATATATATATATATATATTCTGGGTGATATACTTTAGCAGCATCTAAAAGGATGGGAGGCTCTAAGGGGAGACACATGGCCACACAAGTAAAGGTAACTGAAGCAGCAAGTCTCCCCAAGAAGATTTATAGCCCCCCAAAATTACTTGTGTGGGTGACCAGTATGTAGTACTGGGCAGGGGGCATCTGAGCTGTATGAAAGGATGGGTTTGGGGGTTTTTGGTGTGTTTTTTTTTTTTTGTTGTTGTTGTTTTTTTTTTTTTTTTTGGTGAGGGGGTTGGTGGGGGTTGGTTAACTGGAAATTCTGAAAATTAAAAAAAAACAGTTTGGGTTGATCCAAAACCACTTTTCACAATTATCAGTATGCATATATTTGGGATAATACCATTTCATTTAGATTTAGAGAATTTTTAATTAAGAAAAGGGAAGGGAATTTCTGAACAAACAGTAGACACAAGCACAAACAATCTGGTGACATGACAAATGTTTCGGTATGGTCAAATATGCATTTTCACTGGAAAAGTCTTTGGACAGAAGATTTGCCCAGTGTTAGGTGGCAGAGCCAGTGAAGCTAACACATTACTGATTTTTCCCATCCCCATTTCTATCCAGATGGAGAATGGGGCCAGGGAGGAGAATCTGGACAGACTGAAACACAAATAAAGATAGAGGCTTTGGGGATCCTTCCATGGAACATTATGCAATTCTTCGCATTTCAGAAAATGTATAGACCTTTCAAAATAGAGGTTTGATGGTAAATCTGTATATGATTATATTATTTATCTGTGCCTGGGACAGGGACCTGGCAGAGGGATGTGTGTATGAGTACAGGATGACAATGGGATGGGTATAGGGCTGTCTTAGAATGCAGATAGAGCAGTGGTCACCAACCAGTAGATTGGGAACTACCAGTAGATCGTAGAGCCTCTGACAGATGATCCTGACGGGTTTGGCCAAGAGGCTATCAAGTGCCAGCGTTTCAGCTGCCCTTCCTTGCACTACCATATTGCTCCTGCCCAGAGCCTCAGAGCTGCCCCTGGGAGCTACCTGCTCGTTGTGCAGGGTAGGGGAGACAGCAGCAGGGGGGAACTGATGTCTGTCCCCCTCTTCTGTACCCCATCTTCACAGAGTGAGGAGGGCGGGGCCTCAGTGAAGGGGCGGGGCAGGGGTATTTGGGTTTGAGGAACATCCTGGACTGACTTAAATTCAAAAACTGATCTTGTGCTTAAAAAGGTTGGAGACCCCTGAGATAGAGGAGTCACAGCTATGGATACCTTCCCCACTCCCTTTCTCAGGCACTGGTACAAAAGGATGGGAGTCTCAGCCAGGCACTAGCTCCTGTTCCTGTCCACATTTCAGATTCTCCTTCATAGGGAGTCCTCATCTCACAAGACAATGGAAGCCAGTGCTCCAGGAGACTAGCACTCTATGGGTATGTCTACACTGTGGCACTATTTCGGGATACTTCCAGTATCTCAAAATAGCTATTCCACGTCTTGATGGCACACCCTTATTTTGAAAGATATTTTGAAACATTGGGCTCGCTGTTCCGATGTCCTTGTAAACCTCATTCCACGAGATTTAAGGGAAATTTAAGAATACAGGCAGTCCCCCGGTTACATGGATCCGACTTACATTGGATCCCTACTTACAAACGGGGTGAGGCAACCCCGCACTAGCTGCTTTCCGCCAGCAGACCAGGGAGACACGAAGCTAGCGCTCCCCCTCCCCCAGCAGACCAGAGAGATGCAGAGCGGCTTTTCTCAGCAGACACCTCAGCTTGAGAATAAAGGACTGAGGGAAGTGAGGTGTGGGAGAATAAAACTGAGCTCTGGAGAAATGTTTGGCTAGAGTTTCCCCTACAATATGTACCAGTCCGACTTACATACAAATTCAACTTAAGAACAAAACTACAGTCCCTATCTTGTACGTACCCGGGGACTGCCTGTATTTCAAAATTTGGCACTGTGTGGACAGTGCCAAATAACAAAGTAAGCTATTTCAAAATATACTCAAAATAAGCTAAGCAATTTGTGTGGCTCAAATTGTGTAGATTATTTCGAGCTAAGGGTGCAGTGTAGACACACCCTAGGGAACCAGAGAAAGGGAGCCATTTCTCTCTCCTCAGCAAAGGAGGAAAACCCTGGCCACAGGAAATTAGCAGCAGGCAGAAGGAGCCAGCCCACCTAGGGTGCCTCTACAGAGCACTCAAAATAAGATTATTTTGAGTCTATTTCAAAATGCTTATTTCATCATTTGGCGCTGTCTGAACAGCGCTATTTCTAGCCATCCCTTACTCCTCATACAATGAGATTTACGGGGATGGCAAAATAGCACATCCGCTATATTTTGAAATAGCGGACATGTTCAAAGTCCTGGAATAGCTCTTTCGTGTTACCTCTGGTAGAGGAATCCTATTTACCAGCCAGCCAACCACCAGAGGAGGTGTCTTACCCAGTCCACAAGCCAATCCACCTGCTCCTGCCATGAGTAGCAGGTAAGAGGGCCATGGAGAAGCACCTCCCAAGATACTAGGAAATAGGATAAATTGAGAGTGAAAGTGTCGATTCCTTTGACACATGGATGGAGCGGGAAAGACTGGAATGTTCTGGTGTGTATGAGGATGGGAGTGGTTTGGCTTATGCTATTCAAAGAATGTCACACGTGCCACTGAGTGAAGTGGAACATTTCTGAGAAAGCCCCTTGTTAAAATATTGGCAGCACTATCTATTTGTCAGCCCAGTTTCCATTCCTCCCTCCCTATCAAATGCCAGTGGGATTTCTATTGACGCTATTAACCTCCAAGTAAGCATCAGCCACACAGCCACTTCACTGAGAAATGGGGGGGGGGGGGGGGGGCTGAACATGAACCGCTCTCTCTCCTTCCAGTCTTCTCTTTGCTTTCCCACCATGTCCCTCTGGCACATGCAATGCCACAAACACACACCCTGATAACCTGCCCTCTGTAAAGGAAAGGGATCCAGACACAATGGTACATAGAGGTAAGAGTTCTCAGAATGGTCAAACTGGAAGGGCATTGGAAGGGGGTGATGGAGAGAGAGAGAAAGAAATTGTGGTATTCTCCTCAAACACTGTCCACAGTCCCAGAGGAGTGGGATGTTTCTGCTGAAACAATCAGCATGAGGAGAGATAAGGATGTTTCCGTTTTAATGTCCTTCATTAGGTTTCAGAGTTAATCATCTGTCTGAGCTAAATTAAGACGACTCAGCTCTCTTCTACTGCTATAATCCTCATTTGCCTGCAAAAACAGGGAAATGGCACCACAGCACTTCACCTTCAGAAGGTTCCCTTCACAGCCGTAAGGGCTCGGACCTTTATTTCCAATGAAAGCTTAAATTCTGCTGAAACTCCCATGGGCATCAGAGAAATGCTGGTATGGTATAGCACAGAGTGCGGGCTCACTCCCACCCCTATTGGGGCTAGGATGGAACACTCTGGAAGGCAGAAATCTGCCAGTCCTTCCCCCACTGTATTCTATCCTGGCAAAAGAAACAATAGCATCAGCTCCTAGATGCTGTGCCAGGAAAGGCTGTGATCTCCATCCTAACCCAGCACTGTGTTTGCCATGTGTGTGTGTGTGTGGGTGTGGGGGGGAGAGATGAGAGAGGAGAGAGAATTGCAGATGGTGTTTCTGGGGGTGAGTGTAGGTGGATGCTTCAGGAGTACGCGCTGAGCTGTATACACTGTAGCCACATACATTCACCTCCAGAAAGATCTGCAGTTCTCACTCCCATGAGTGGGAATCTGTGATGTGTAGGGAGGGCCAGGGATTGGCATTCTGGGATGTCTTTGGGGCATTTGTCAAGGTGTACCTCCTGCCATGGTTGGATTATTGTGGGTGCAACATGGTGGAACAGTGTGAAGGGGAGATGGTGTGCAGTTGTGTGGGAAAGTTCATGAGGACACCCCTATGAGTGGGCAAGTGCAGAGGTGTAGTGGATTTATGTGTTCATGTAAATGCAGTAAATAGGTGGATGTGTCTGGGTCTGGGTGGGTGTACACAGGCAATTCAGTATGTGTTTGGAGATTTACATGCACCTGTGGATGGGTGTAGCAGTGGGATGGATGGGAGCAGGCAGGGATATGTGTCTGTGGGTGTGTCTGAGTGCATTTTTGAAGGGGAGAGATGGGTGAGTGGGTGGAGAAAGTGTATACAGTGATGACCAGGTTACAGATCTCTTTTCTGGAGCATGCCTGCTAGTTCCATGGCACACACATGGAAACAGTGGAGATTTCTTTCTTCCCCTGTGATCTGATAGTTGGACTGGGGCTAACTCAGAGGGGTCTGGGCTAATGTGTTCTATGGAAATGGGACTATTCTTCTCTCAGAGGGAGGCTGGACAGGTATTTGTGTTACCAATCGGGTGATAATGTGCAGGTCTTTCTGAAGGCAAACACAGCAATAAATACCCCAGAGAGTATTACAACACCTTTTGCAAATCTGATTTATTATCTAAATCACTGGGGCTGCAAACTAAGGGCCCCATGTTGCAAATAAACACATAATTTTGCTCTTGGGCAAGTAGTCCTATTGAATTCAAAGGGAACTGCTCTTACAAGTAAAGTTGCTTGTGTTTGCAGGATTGGACCCTAGGGTACAGCTGCATTGCTTTACACGTCACTGATATTGTGTAAGATCTGGAAGGCAAATTATAGAACAGGACCATATCAATGGGAAATAATCACTAATGACAACCATTTAATATAATTATATTTTTCTATTTCAGGAATAGTTAATATGTGTGGGCATATGTTGTGTACAGAGGTAACATTTTGCATTAAGTGCAAATGAATTAATCCCCATGAAACTAGGTAAATCATTATGCAGCCACATGAATATAACAAAAGGATGCAGTGATGAATAATGTTATTGCAGTGGTGCATAGGAGGGGAAGGAAAATGGTTTTCCACTTCAGAACTATTTTACTTCTGATTTTTTCAGAAATCTGCAGCAGTTAAAAATAGGTGCAACACAAGTTTTAAAATATTAAATGTAGTACGATTCTAATACATATTTATTATATGCCCACGTAGAAAATGAGTAGATGTGCTGAAGATGGCAAACAAATAATATTTTAGCATGGATTTTACTCAGTGTAGCATAATTTAAGTGGCAACTTCAAACAGATTCAACCCGTTGTCCTAATACATTTGCATCTATTGAAATGTACGAAGTTTTGATGTGGCTTAAGAATGTATGTCAAAGGAAAGCATGGCCAGTGGTACTGATATACTGAAATCCTAAATAGAAATGTATTCGGGTGAAAATAATTTTTCTTTCCCCGAGAACTTTGAAACAAACAACAGCTCATGCATTCTGCAGGCTGAACAAACTCAGGATAGGCTGCAACGTCCCATTTTTTTGATCTGTCTGAATTTAGGGGGAAAAATCGAAAGAATCCCCAAAGTGTGTTGGTCTGATTATGATTGTCATCGTGTGTAAATGGGGTTTTGTGGCAGGGGAGACTGTATAAAATCCTTTTAAGGAATAATCCATGAATGAGGCCAGGCAGTGTAATCCTTTGTTTCAGCCTGAAGTGCTTGTGTGTGCAGGCACGTGTGTGTGCGAGGGAGCGTGAGTTGGAGTGGATGTGATGTCTACGCAGGCTTCATTGTGTAACTTCAATCGCTCCTGTATTCCGCGAAGGGCGAGAGCCAGTTTGCCGCGTCCTTCCTCGCAGCGCATTATTCCAGGGAGCTGGGTCCTGTCCAGTCAACCTGCTCAGCCGCCTGTGTCTCCTGTCACACTGCTGCGCGCGAGCGGCGCGGTCTGGCACTGGAAGGAGACCCGCTGTGGGGCGCTTAGGGGGGATTTTACCGAGGCAGGAGCGCGGGAAGGGTTCCCTGTTGTGTCATATTTGCACTTCTTCCCCCAGGTCTCCCTGCCTCCCCTTCCCCCCACTCCCGATCCGATTCAGATCCCAGTGAAACCAGCGTGAACCCGGAGTAGCGACACTGATTTCCCCGGCTGTGCTCCAGCGTGCCTGGGATCCGAGGGGACAACCTCCCCGCCATCCGTCGCCGCCGTAGCTCCCCAGCCTCCCGTGCGTTCCCAGGGCTGGCGGCGGGAGCATCCCCTTCTCCCCGGGGCGCGAGGGGCCGGGCCGGGCGTGCGTGCCAGGCGGGGAGGGGGCCGCCTGGTAACGGGGAGGCGGCGGGTTGGGCGCCTCGGGGGGTTGCGGGGACGAAGGGATCCTCGTTGACGTCAAGCCTCCCGCTCGCTCGTTCATATCCGGGTCCCCGCGCGGCTCCCGGGGCTCTGCCGGGCTGCCAGTCGCGGCGCGCTAGCGCTCCGGGGGCGGGCGGCGCGCAGGCAGGCAGGGAGGGGAGCGCAGCATGCCCGCCGCCTGCCCTGCGCCGCCCTCCCGCCGCTGCCCATGGAGATCGCGCTGGTGACTCTGGAGAACGGGGGCGCCACGGCCATCGGGGGCGGCGAGGATGCTGAGGGCGGCGGCGGCCGGGCGCGGCGGCGGGGGGACCTGCTGCACGGCCCCAGCTCCGCCGCCGCCCCCGCTTGGCTGAGCGACGGCAGCGGCGGCGGGAGCGAGAGCGGCGGCAGCCCCAGCCGCAAGGTGCCCGTCGCCCAGGGAGCCTCGCCGCCGCCGCCGCCCGCCGCGCCCCGGGCCTGGCCCGGCGAGGAGGAGGCGCTGGTGCTGCCGGAGGAAGGCGGGCACCGGCTGGGCATGGCCATGGCCGCGGCGGCCGAGGAGGAGGACGAGAGCCAGCGCGCCCTGCTCCGCCAGCGGGTGCTGATCAACATCTCCGGGCTGCGCTTCGAGACGCAGCTGGGCACCCTCAGCCAGTTCCCGGACACGCTGCTGGGGGACCCGGCCAAGCGCATGCGGTACTTCGACCCGCTGCGCAACGAGTACTTCTTCGACCGCAACCGGCCCAGCTTCGACGGGATCCTCTACTTCTACCAGTCCGGCGGCAAGCTGCGCCGCCCGGTCAACGTCTCCATCGACGTCTTCGCCGACGAGATCCGCTTCTACCAGCTGGGCGAGGAGGCCATGGAGCGGTTCCGGGAGGACGAGGGCTTCCTCAAGGAGGAGGAGAAGCCGCTGCCCCGCAACGAGTTCCAGCGGCAAGTGTGGCTCATCTTCGAGTACCCCGAGAGCTCCAGCTCCGCCCGCGGCATCGCCATCGTCTCGGTGCTGGTGATCCTCATCTCCATCATCACTTTCTGCCTGGAGACCTTGCCCGAGTTCCGGGACGAGAGGGAGCTGCAGACCCCCCCGCCTCCGCCCCTGAACGGCACCGCCGGGGAGGCCCCCCAGTTCCAGCACCCCAGCAGCCTTTCCGACCCTTTCTTCATCGTCGAGACCACGTGCGTGATCTGGTTCACCTTCGAGCTGCTGGTGCGCTTCTTCGCCTGCCCCAGCAAGCCCGAGTTCTCCCGCAACATCATGAACATCATCGACATCGTGGCCATCATCCCCTACTTCATCACCCTGGGCACCGAGCTGGCTCACGAGCAGCAGCAGCCCGGGGCCCCCAGCTCCGCCAGCAGCAACAACGGGGGCCAGCAGCAAGCCATGTCCCTGGCCATCCTCAGGGTCATCCGCCTGGTCAGGGTCTTCAGGATCTTCAAGCTCTCCAGACACTCCAAGGGGCTGCAGATCCTGGGGCAGACGCTGAAAGCCAGCATGCGGGAGCTGGGCCTCCTCATCTTCTTCCTTTTCATCGGGGTGATCCTCTTCTCCAGCGCCGTGTACTTTGCCGAGGCGGATGACCCCGACTCCCATTTCTCCAGCATCCCCGACGCTTTCTGGTGGGCGGTGGTGACCATGACCACGGTGGGCTATGGGGATATGAGGCCGGTCACCGTAGGGGGCAAGATCGTGGGTTCCCTGTGCGCCATCGCTGGCGTGCTGACCATAGCCCTGCCCGTGCCTGTCATCGTGTCCAACTTCAACTACTTCTACCACCGAGAGACGGACAACGAGGAGCAGGCCATCCTCAAGGAGGAGCCGAGCAGCGCTCAGGGCAGCTCCGCTGCGGGGGAGCTGAAGAGAAGCCGCAGTAGAAACTCTCTGGACAAATCTGTTGTGCACTTGGAAAACAGCGAGGGGATCAACAATGGCACTGGCTCCTTAGAGAAAACCAATATCAAAGCTAAAAGCAACCTAGATCTCAGAAAATCCCTGTATGCGCTCTGTCTGGACACCAGCAGGGAAACAGACCTGTAAGGATGGAGTGCATATGGGTTCCGAGAGAAAGCAGGGTTTGTGGATGTTGGAAAATATATATATATATAATTTTTGTATCACTTAGACAGTATTTTAAGTCAGCCTATATTTTATAATTGAACAGACCTCCAGGAGGACATGTTTTTATGTTCTTTTCCCAACAGCACAAAGGGCCACCAATTTTTAAAACAGACTAAGAATAAGATGCACTCCACCATGCAGGAGCAGGAAAATTTGTAGAGTGCAAACTGGTGTTACTTGTAGACATTTGCTTTAGCAAACTGTGATTTTTAAATGGGTCATTTGTAACTAATTCACTTACTCAGAGTTTAGTATTAAAAGGTTGGAGGGGTTGTGAGTGGAGGATGAATGGATTTTTTTGTAATGTAGTTTCAAACTGAAATTATTCCAATATATTTTATATATGTGTATTTAGGAGCAAAAGGGGTATTTCTTTTCCTGTGAGACATGACTTCATTAAAACACTAGAAACATTAGCTAAGAAACACTTTCAGACTTCTCCACTTGTGATCCGTACAGATCTGGTTGTCTAGTATGTGAAGTGAAACTGGTGCTTTTAACCTAGAGCAGAAAACTTTAGTTTTGTTATTGAGAATATATTGGTTTTTGTGAGCCTTAAATTATTAAGTATTGTAGATATATTTCTTTATAAGTACTTTTTATTAACAATCTTACTGTTTCAAAATTTCTAATAACTCAGCCCTGTGCTTTTTATCCCAGAAAAAACGTGCAGTTTTTTGTTTGTTTTTCTATCAGTGATATAATTTGAAGATTTTTATAGGCTATTGTCTGCTGTTACTGGTTTTTATCCAAGTGCACAACAGATCATAAACAGTGGGAACTGGGGGAAACAAGTTGAAAGCTATTCATATGTGCAGTATCTGCAAAGGTTTTTTTTTTTTTTTTTTTTGGGGGGTTTACACTCCAACATTCTTTAGCATATGAATCAGTCACAAATGGGTATCCATGCCATTTGTCTGAATGGCTTGCTGTTTATAATGATCACATTTTTAAAAAAAGGGATGGCACTTAGAGTCTGACATGGCACAGAGTGCTACTTAAGTAACCATCACGTGGCTTATATCTTGGACTGAGGAGAAAAGAACCATCTTTCATCAACATGTTTTCTTTTTCTGTTATTTCAAAGCAAAACCCTCACAATGTTATAGATTTTACAATTTAAATATTCCTGAATGACAATGACAGATCATCTTCATTTTGATGACATGGCACTGTGGAGTGATCTTAGTGAACACAGAAATGAAGTTGATTCGTTACTTCAAATCAAAGCACTACCTTAACATTTATGTTGCAAAGAACTTACACATTTTTTGCAAACGTCTGTTTCACTGCTGAAGGATGTAAGATTAGCAGATCATGGAAAAGAAGTCTTGCTTGTCAACACTCAAGGTTTGGGGTTTTTTAAATCAAATTTTCAATGCACTTACTTTACTTAAGAGAAGACTACATTTTATGCAAGACAGTAAACTGTATGCACTGAGGTTAGTGTAAATTAACCATGCAAAAATTTCCTTTAATGATCCATAGCCCATGCACAATATCTAGCACCTATTCATCCTTCCTTTACTTTGATGACTGATGATAATGAAAACAAAGTGATATTTTCCCTCTTGTTTAAAAAAATATGACTAATGCCAGGTCAACTGGCAAGTAGAATTTTTTCAAGATGGCATAAAGAAATATCACATAAGGCTCAACCCCAAACCAGGGAGAATTTGCGGAAGGGAAGAGTGCCGGATTCTTCCCACTGGCATTAGATCTTTGTCTTTTGGGTTTGATGTGATGCTGCAGTGTAGTCTGTTTAGAAATCATTCACAACAAAACTTACAAATAAAGGGCCTGATCTTGCCAGAGTCCTGATATAGGCAAAGTTTTCTTTTGTTTCAATGGGGTTCTGCTTACATGAAAAGTGTGGGATTAGGCCTATGGTGAGGTTCAGCAAAAATGTTTTTAAAGGAGAGGTGGCACAGTCTGCCTGCTGCAGTTTTTAAGGACTCAAGACTCTAGAATATAGGATCTTCTAGTATTTGCCTTTACAGGCAAATAGTCCCTTTGACTTTGGTTAGACCCTTTTTGAGACATCTGACTAAGGCTTGCAAGATCAGACTTTGACTTTGTAACCCTAAGGCTGATACCCTGGTCCTTTCTCCCTCATGTTCTCCATTATTTGTTCTCCCACTTGTCTCTTGTTCTCAGGTTAGATTGTAAGCTTTTTGGGGAAGGACCTGAATGCTTCTACAGTGCCTGTAGAAGAGGATTAGTGTCCTAATCCTCTTTTGGTTCTCTGGACACTAAGGCTGTGTCTACATTGGCACCCCTTTCCGGAAAAGTAGGAATAAGAAATCCTCCGGAAAAGGGCTTATTTTCCGGAGAATCACGTCTAGACTGGCGCTTTTCTCTGGGTTATCCCCAATCCGGAAAAAAGGGGCAGCCATGTAAATGCAAATGCCGCGGGGGATATTTAAATCCCCCGCAGAATTTGCAATTCCGAAGTCTACATTAGCATCCCTTTTCTGGAAAGGGGTGCCAATGTAGACACAGCCTAAGGGTGCATCTACACTGCACTCTTACCTTGAAATAAGCTACGTAATTTGTTCTACACAAATTGCATAGCTTTTTTTGAAGTAATTTTGAAGTAGATTATTTTGAAATTTGATAGAAATGTAGCCGTGTTAGTCTGATGTAGCTGAAGCAAAAAACAGGACTATGTAGCACTTTAAAGACTAACAAGATGGTTTATTAGATGATGAGCTTTCGTGGGCCAGACCCACTTCCTCAGATCAAATAGTGGAAGAAAATAGTCACAGCCATATATGCCAAAGGATACAATTAAAAAAATGAACACATATGAAAAGGACAAATCACATTTTAGAACAGAAGGGGGATGCGGGGGGGGGGGGGGGGGAAGGAAGGTGAATGCCTGTGAGTTAATGATATTAGAGGTGGGGAAGGGTAGATGTCTGTGAGTTAATAGTATTAGAGGTGATAATTGGGGAAGCTATCTTTGTAATGGGTAAGATAGCTGGGATCTTTGTTCAGTCCCCCGCGGAGAGTGTCGAATTTTAGCATGAATGCCAGTTCAGAGGATTCCCTTTCAAGTGCAGATTTGAATGTCTTCTGAAGAAGGATGCAGGTTAGCAGGTCATTGAGACAGTGTCCTTTCTGGTTGAAATGGCAAGCAACTGTTTTTTCTTTGTGATCCTGTCTAATATCTGTTTTGTGGGCATTGATTCTTTGGCGAAGTGTCTGAGACGTTTGTCCAATGTACATAGCAGACGGACACTTTCGGCGCATGATAGCATAGATTATATTTCTGGAGGCGCAGGAATACATAGAAAAAACAGTTTCTTGCCATTTCAACCAGAAAGGACATTGTCTCATCGACTTGATTACCTGCATCCTGCTTCAAAGACCTTTTAAGACTACACTTGAAAGAGAATCCTCTCAACTGTCATTCATGCTTAAATTCGACACTTTACGCCTAGGTCTAAACAAAGACATTAATTATCTTACCCATTACAAAGATAGCTTCCCCAATTATCACCTCTAATATCATTAGCTCACAGACATTTACCTCCCCCCCCCCCCCATCCTCCTTCTATTCTGAAATTTGATTTGTTCTTTTCATATGTGTTCATTCTTTTGATTGTATCCTTTGGTATATATGGTTGTGACAATTTTCTTCCACTATTTGATCTGAGGAAGTGGGTCTGGCCCACAAAAGCTCATCACCTAATAAACCATCTTGTTAGTCTTTAAAGTGCTACATAGTCCTGTATTTTGTTTCAGCTACACCAGACTAACACGGCTACATTTCTATAGCTATTTCACATGCTGAGGTTTTCCACGGTAAAAGGGAAAAGCTGTCAAACATTATTCTTCAGCTATGATTGAAAATATTTGTTTGGCTTGTCTTTTTTAAATGGTCAAGCCTGCATTTTGAACTCAGGGTTGAAAGCTTTTCAGGGAGAAGAGATTGCTGAAGGTTGATGAGGCAGAAAGAGGTAGAGCTTACAAGGTGCTGAGAATTGGAATTTAAGAAGTGCTTAGGCCCTGGTTCACCAAAACATTTAAGTATGTGCTTAAGTAACTTAAGCATTGTATTCAGTACTTACTCAGCTGCTTAAAGCTAAGCATGTGCCCAAATGGGGACTGACAGCCCTTAGTTCCCATTGACTTTAAGATGAAGAATTGAGAATTTTAATCATTTTCAGAAGGTGCTTCACACCTTGAAGACTGGACCTGAAGCCATGTGTTGTGCACCAGGATTATACCTCAAGTTTCTACTTTCCCTATTATTTTCCACTATTCTTATTATAAATGAGAACTTGTGACCCTTGCTCCTGAGTGTGATCCTTCCTCACTCAGACCCTATCATTAAAGTCAGCAATGCTAACCACACTAATTGACTTCACTGGGAGCAGGCTCTGGCATTGACCCACTCCTACATGCAGTGCTGAAGACGTATGAGAAGGAACAAACTGCTATTATTCTACCCCAAAATCCAAAATTACAAAGGTCATGCATTTAAATGACAAATGGAGAAAGTTCATACTGCTTTCACCCGTTTACCAATCATTTCAGGAAGAAAATCTGTACCAGATCCTTACTGGTTTTATGTTAGCTGACCTGGAAAGTAAAACACAAACTAAAACCTCTTTAGACCAATCCAACCCACAAAATGTAAAAGCTTCATTCAAAAGGAATTCAATCAAAGTTGGAAAATAATAGTGGTTGTTGGTCAGGACTTATGGATAATGTAATGCCTTATGGGAGGACCCAGTATCAATGTTCTGCTCTAGTCACTAGAATTGTTATTAATGACTTGCTGTTTGGGACAGGATGATATTGAAAAACATTTGACTTCCATTTTTAAGGTGCTGGTTTGAATCATCCTTTGGGTAACCAGTGCTCAGTCTGGTCACTAACGGACATTTAGGAACACCTAAAACCTGTCCCCCTGCAAATGATAATACAGTACCAGTTCTAGAACCCCATTTAGTCCCTGGCTGTGTCTAGACTGGTAAGTTTTTCCACAAAAGCAGCTGCTTTTGCGGAAAAACTTGCCAGCTCTCTACACTGGCTGCTTGAATTTCCACAAGAACACTGACTTCCTACTGTCTCAAATCAGTGCTTATTGCGGAAATACTATGCTGCTCCCGTTCAGGCAAAAGTCCTTTTGTGCAAAGCTTTTACGCAAAAGGACCAGTGTAGACAGCTCAGATTTGTTTTGCACAAAAAAGCCCCAATTGCAAAAATGGCGATCGGGACTTTTTTGCGGAAAAGTGCATCTAGATTGGCACGGACGCTTTTCCGCAAAAGTGCTTTTGCGGAAAAGCATCCGTGCCAATCTAGACGCTCTTTTCCGCAAATGCTTTTAACAGAAAACTTTTCAATTAAAAGCATTTGCGGAAAATCATGCCAGTCTAGACGTAGCCCCAGAGTACTTTGCCCACAGCAAAAGGGGCAATAACACTTCCTGAGAATGGCCAGGGAGAAAGGAAGCAGTGTTTGCAAGACAGCTGCTCTTCTGCACTGGGCCACTAGTGCTGCATCAGTGCTACTGGACAGTGCCCAATATGATATATAACCTAGGGATCCCTAGACCAACCCCCACAGAGATGGAGCAGCTCAGTCTTCCCGTTCCCTTCTGCTGTCCTGCCCTTGCACACAGCAGCCTCAGGCATTGTGGCTGGGGGAAGTGCAGCCATTGGCTCTGAGTCAGCATTTATGCTCGGTGACCTCGCCATCATTGGATGGATCTACCCGAGCACGCCAAACACATAGGGACAGTTAACGCTGCTTCCAACAGCATTAACAAAACCTCCTTTTGTATGATTTTTGGGCTATGAGTAAGGGATATATTACGTGACTTCGCCTCCCCACCCCATTCTCTCAGGGTACATCTACACAGCAGGGCAAAACTCGAATTAAGCTATGCAACTTCAGCTACAGCAATCATGTAGCTTAAGTCAAAATACTCAATTCGACTTTGGGCGCTGTCTACACAGCAGGAAATCGAAGGAAGAACAGTCTTCCTTCAACTTCCCTTACTCCTCGTGAAATGAGGGTTACAGGAGTCAGAGTAAGAAGCCCTTCTGCTTGACATTATGTTGAAATAAAGGCTTGCATGTAGATGTGCACTATGTTATTTTGGACTAATGTGTAGACATAGCCTCAGGCTGTTCCCTATCATGATTCATGAGCTCTAGAGTATGGATCTTTAAGGCGCTATTCAGGACATTGGTTTCGCAACTCACCCAAAAGATGGATTTTGAATATCGTTTGGCACGTTTGGTAATTTGTGCTTTAGAAAGACCTCAGGCTGTAATAATAGGGTTGATTCAGGTCAGAGTTGAGGTGCTTTGGTGGAAAATGTGATAGAAAGCGTTACTAGCATCTGCTTGCCCCATCTGCTTTAGATTTTTTTTCTACCCCTTATTTTCATGAGGACCAACCTGCCCACCTCACTTAATACAGCTACATTTTTTTAAAATTGAAAAAAGAAATATACTCTATTATAGATTGCAAACCATCAAAATCACTGGGCAAAATCATTCTGTTAAGTATTGTGTGACTCACATAGATAGATAGATTAGATTAGATATAGTACACAAACTGTAGTGATAAAAATAAAATTACAGGACATTTTGGACACAAACCAATAAAAAAGTCTCTAGTCTCTTCAAAAAATCATGGCCAGTCCATAGATCTTCAGAGAACTTGACAAGGAACAAACATCAAATTAAAATACCTTTGAAAATACAGTAATACTCTCACAATAAAAATAAGCATCCCCACCATGTATTTTAAATGTAACACTACTGCCCTATTATGTCCTGTGAGTTTTAAAAAATTAAACTGAAGTAAATTAGCACAATTTGAAGTGCCTATTTCACTCCAGCGTGTTGATCTCTGGAATGATTTCCTCATTTTTTTTTGCTTATGAAAATTATGGCTTTTTTATAGCTCTAAAAATTCAGGTCTGTCTCAGACTGCAACTATGAGAGGTTTAAAAATAAATAAGGAAGAGACTCATATCTCAGAATAGTTGCTTCAGCCTGGCAAACAGTGGCCTTTGAATTTTCTTTAAAGAAACACAGTGTAAACCAGGTACATGATGATTCTTTTCCACCCTGGAATTTAAATATGAAATCTGTGTTGGCTGCCTTATTCTGCATCTATGAAGATTTTGAGTTCAGCCCCTCCACTCTAACCCAATGCACCTACCCATCCTGCAGAGCCAGTCACCCCCAGCCCTGCTGCTCTAACCCAATGCACCTACACATCCCCCAGAGCTAGGCACCCCCATTCTCTCCTGCTTTGACCCAATCCCCCTCTCTCATAACCAGGCACTCCCAGCTGCCCCACTCTAACCCATTCTCCCTCTTCTCCCCCAGAGCTAGGCACCCCCAGCTCCTCTGCTCAAACCCAATCCCACTCCCCCGTAACCAGACACTCCCAGCCCCCGCCCCCCCGTTCTAACCCAATACCTGGGTCTCACTGGAGCCACTGCCGCTGCAGCCATGTGCTTCTTGCTCCAGGTGCTGGCGTACGTGCGCAGAGCGGCTGTGAGTAGTCCAGACGCGTGGCTCTGAACTAGCAAGAGCCACATTTCTTTGAGCAAAAAGCTGCATGTGGCTCAAGAGCCATGTGTTGGCCACCCTTGCTCTAGCAAGTGTTTGCAGTATCAGTCCATTGGTCAGAGGATTTAGCCATATCTTGTATTGCAAAATCCCTTACAAATCTCTGACAATAAATCATAAGTAGAGGTAATTAGAATTCTCCTAGAAATAGAATAAACAATGGGGCTGCACTGATTTTACACCAGCAGAGCTTCTGATCTCCAATAATTCCAGACTTTCAGCAGATCTGTGCAGACAGAAACAGGAATGCATAACTTTATGAAATTCCCTACTGTCATAAATGCATAGGACTTGATCTTCATTCACATCTGCTTTGCAAGTCACTTACTGCAGTGGAGTTACTGCCAAATTACAACAGTATCTGGTGGTTCAAAAAGTTTGCCCAGCGGCACTCCAGAACATATTACCTGTTGATAGCTAGTCCATCTTTGGGTTTATTTAAGCATTTGTTGTTCAACATAATTGCGCAAACTTTGCTTTATACTACCAAAATCCAAAGAAGCACAACTGAAATCCACTGATCTCACTAACACTGTTTTTACATAAATATGATACTGTTAGTTTATGAAGTTATGCTGGATTTACAGAAATGTAAATGAGATCAAAATCAGGTCCCATGACTTCACTGGGATGCTGTTGCTCTGCATTTTTGGCAGTGCAAGGGTAGAATAACTTTTGAAATTCCCTTATCTGGCAGTGGATTAATTATCTTCGTAACAGGCAAACGCTGCATTATCTGAAGAAGATTTCTGTTTTAGTTTAAAGACTGCTGTGTGTGGCGGGCGGTGGGGGTGGGTCTCAATATAGATAATCCAATGAATAAATGCAATGGATTAACCTAAAGGAAGTTTACCAAAAATGTCAAATTATCACAATATAAATCTTGGAACTCCTCTGGGGTATCATCTGCAGGCTTTGGTTTAGTATCACCATGAAATTAGGTACCCAAAGAAGGTAAAAAAGGTTGTAATATTTGATGGCATGGAGGGTGAAGTGAAAGACAAAATCACATTTCTGTGTTTTGGCTGCAACAGGGCATGAAGAATGTCATTTGCTGCCCTGCAGAAAGCAGGGCCAAATTTTGTGCTGTTTTATATCCTATGCTCAGGTGTCTTGATGTACATTTGGCTCCACTGACATTTGCATCACATGCTTCTGTCCCTTCCTACATTTTGAGCAACTCAAACTTTAGTTTTCCCATTAGTGGCAGATGCTTATCTCAAGAAGTTGGATGTTGACTGCCCTGACTGTGCCTCCCCTCCTCTCCCTTACCTCCTGAGGGCACCTTCCTTAAGGCACGTCTGCACTGCAGGGCTAAAGTCGAATTAAGCTATGTGGCTTCAGCTATGTCAATTGCTTGGCTTAAGTCGAAATAGCTTAACTCAGCTTTAAGTGCTGTCTACCCAGCAGGAAGTCGAAGGAAAAACACTCTTCTTTCGACTTCCCTTACTCCTCATCATATATATAGTAGCCCAATGTCTGTGACTCTGTAACGCTGAAATGCTGGCTGTTCCCTCTGGGCGGCGCTGTTGCCTGAGTCACGTCATTCACCTCCCACCGTGGCGCTCGGCTGACAACTGCGCCGCTAAGCCCGGCCACTGCGGGGGAGCAAGCGGCTCAAGTGGCCATTTGGGCTCCGCAGACCCCCGAATAAGAGGCAGAAGGGAGAGGAGAAGAGAAAGAGAGAGAGAGAGACAGACATGGAGGAGTAAGACCCAAAAATCCCATCTTATGATGGGCTATTGGCTAGTGAAATAAGAATTATCATGAGTCACAGTAAGAAGCCCATTATTTTGAAATAACAGGTTTGCTGTGTAGACGTGCACTTTATTTCAAAATACCATGAATTATTTTAAAATAAGCATGCAATATAGACATAGCCCCAGAGAACTAATGTGTACCAATCCGAAGGCCCTCTTCTTTACCACAAAACTTTACCTCACATCTCCCTCAATCCACACCCACCTGTAATCCAGCAGTGGGAGGGAAAGAGGAAAGGGCAGGGAGGCCCATTACAATACGATATATTCCATACAGATAACACATATACAATATAATCTTGATGCTCCAGCCTTCAACAACCAGTACAATGGCAAATCCCCATTACCAGGTTTGCAGTTTGCTTGCACTCAGCTATAACAACGTTGATGGGGGCATTACAAATATGGTGGCTAGGCAGACAATAGTGCAGAAAACTGAGATTCTGCATCAGTGCTGGAAGCAGGCCCAGCAGTGGTGACGTTCCAGGCTGTATGACCAGTAAAATTTAATTACCTACACTAGTGGCTCATCATTTGGTAATCCTCAGACCCCACAAATCCGCACCAAGGTTCTCTTTGCCCTCTGCAGAGTTAGAAGGGATTAGTGAGATTCTGCTCTACTTAACTCTCTTGAGCAAGCTCAAGGCACCTTTATGTCTCTCCCTCCTCCCTCTACTCCCAAGTGAATCTGCATATCCCTTCCCATAGCTAGAAATGCATGTGATTTTTGTGGACAGCTGAAAAGAGATTTGCATTATTGAAACAGCGTAGCCTTGTAATTTCTCGCTCTTGTTAAATGTTTTGGAAATCTGAGGGGGAGTAATTGCAGCAAATTTGTAATGGGAATGAATTTATGGTGGTTTTTTCTTTAGAAAACACTAATTTTTCAAGGCATAGAAGGGTTATTTAAAGATGAGGAAAGTTAATTTGAAAATTGTTTATTATTAAACAGTGAAATTGTGGAATTTTCAGACTGCTTGCCAAATGATTAATTCAATAATAAATGATTATTTAGAAAAACATGATCAGTCTGAAAAGAGATTAATAATAATTATGACAATAATAATAATTAATAATCACCCAGTTTTTGCATAGCACTTTTCATCTATATATCTCAAAAAGACTTTTGCAAAGGAGGCCAATATCACAATCACCTTTTTACAGATGGGGAAATGGAGACACAGAGCGGCAGCACAATTTTGGCTAAGGGAGGATGGTCTGGAGAAATGAGCTTATGGTTGGAAACTAGCAGGCCCTGAATTCCAACTCTGCCACTGCTTCATTTTGAGGCCATGGGCAAGACCCTTTGAATTTCTTGCTCAGTTTCCCCATATTTAGTTATATTGACCAATGTATCTCTCTGGAGTGTTGTGAGGTGGCACTGGTTCACCAATCTTTACTGGCAATGGGTAAAGTGCCATGTAAGTGCTATTGTTGAATTCACAAATGTTACATATTATTAGTAGCTGTGGTTGTTTGTTTTTTTTTCAGATTATTCTGTTGCTTTTTACATATAGTTAATGTAGAATGAACTTGACTGGTTATTTACATGGTCTGATTTTGGTTTTACTTAAATGTTGGCCACTGAACCCTTTGCCATTGAATTAAAACTTTATTAAGCAGCTACTATATGGAGGGGAACGGACAGGAAAAAAGATATAGGAGATGTGCAGGGGAAATGTAATAATAGCAAAGGTATAGTAGGATCAAAAGTGGTTGGCTCAGAAGTGAGCAGAGAAATCCTACAGAAAGGCCTAGAAGCCTGACGGATTTCAATAGGGTGCTCAAACTAACTAATGGCTCACGTCAATACTGCAGGGAAGCCTCAAAATTAGTCCGAGGCCGGCCTCAAAATTAGTCCGAGCCTCAAAATTAGTCTAATGTAGACTTGCTATCTCGATTTAGAGCCCCAGATGGAATAACTTAGAATGGCCCTGGGGAGGGGCTATTTCAAAAAAACAGAAGTGGAGCATCTACACACACTTTATTTCGAAATAGGTATTTTGGAATAGGAGTTATTCTTTTTAGAATGTGGTTTACAGAAACTGGAACAAGCCGTCTGTTATTTCGAAATTATTTCGAAATAATGGAATTGCTGTGTAGACTCTTGCATAGTTATTTTGGAATAACAACTATTATTCCGAAATAACTTTGCTGTGTAGACACACCCTTAGATGGCTAATAGGAAGAGTGGATGTGTTAGTGTGGGGAGGAGGGTGTGTAGTGACCAAAGCCTGTGTATTCCACATGCTTGACATGCAAAATGTCTAGAGAGCAGATATTTCATGTTTCCATATTTATTTCATGCCCTGAGCAAAAGTTACAAGAGGATTAGTTCCAAAGCAATTATATCCAGTGGGGTCCCAAATTAGTCAACGTAATCATCTAGGGGTATGTCTACACTACCACCCTAGTTCGAACTAGGGTGGTTAATGTAGGCAATCGGAGTTGCAAATGAAGCCCGGGATTTGAATTTCCCAGGCTTCATTTGCATATTGCCAGGTGCTGCCATTTTTCCACGAGGAGTAACGGTAGTTCGGAATAGGAAGCCTAATCCGAACTACCTAGTTCGTGCCGCGTGTAGCTGCGGGCACGGAGTCTGAACTAGCGGACGTTTAAAAATGGTGGCGCCCGGCAATATGCAAATGAAGCCCAGGAAATTCAAATCCCTGGCTTCATTTGCAACTCCGGTTGCCTACATTAACCACCCTAGTTCGAACTAGGGTGGTAGTGTAGACATACTAGGAGAGATGATTGGTGCACAGTATACATGCCATGGCATTGCACTTCTCCCCTTTTTGGTGAGGACTCCTCCAGCCAGAGGCACACTTGCTTAGATGTCTATTTTTAATTCCAGGACTGGGTCTTGATGCCTCATACACAGTTTTTCCCTATATTCAGTAATACACATCCACGTGGAGGAATCAGGCCTTAATAAAGGGCTCACATAAAATCCGTTGTTCGTAAATTAAAACCTCAGAGTTCTTGTTGCAGGTTTTCAAACTGCATTGCCACGACTGTGTCATCGTAAGGTCCAAAAATATGATTTCTCGGTATTATTGGAAAAAAGCTGATAGACATGAGCCAGTATAACATACTTTAAATTTGTTTTCCTTTTTAAAAGCAGTTTGTGATTTTTTTCAATCTAATGTACATCTGATGTTAGACTTCCTGCATGAGAATAGTTACAGTGAGGTTGACATTTTTAGAAATATGTGCAAATGGAAAATATCCTGTGAGAGCTGCCAATAACATTCTGTGAAGTTTTAGTCTCCCATGAATAGAAAACATGATATAGGTACATTTTCTGAAAAGGAATCCCGCTAATGAAGTTGTTTCACTCACGTGTATGTAGTTCTTGCCTTCTTTATTTAGGGAAAGAGTGAAATGAATTCTGGAATATCTGGTATATTAATAAGGATACATTCAATTCCTTTTTCTTCCCAAAGGATAAGCAACCAACCTTGCATTTACTTCCCAGAAGGAGAAAAAAATACGTGTGCTGTAAAGGACTATAGTGAAAATAGAATTTTTTAAGGTTTAACCCTGATGTCAGTGAAAAAAATGGTTAATACTGTTCTTGTATCTAATTCACCATTGCATTACTCCAGTTTTATGCTGGTGTAATTGGAGAACACCAGCATAAAACAGGCCTAGCACAGAGGAAATCAGGTCCATGGCCTTTTATTATTCAAGGGAAAACTAGAATTATACGAATGAATGTGGCTAATTAATAGTATTGGGCATGTTAACAAATTTTATAGGCTTCCCAGTGTGCTCTTTTAATTACCCTATTAAATCAACTATGGAGTTACCATATAGCAGCATTTTACACTGAGCAGGCAAAATTCTGCTGTCAATGACAGACATGACACCCAATCAGAATTAATGGGGTTGCACATGGAGTAAGTCAGCACAGAACTCAGTTCAAGGGATTTGTACTGGGGCATCCTGAGACCGGATTTTGGCCCACCATTAGCATATGCTAATGACTTGTGATCTCACTCCTATAGGTAGCATTGCAGAGTAACAGTGAAAAACATCATGTTGGCGTTCCAGAAAACAATCATAGGGAATCAAATAGAGCTCCTGCTGATTTTTCTTTCCCATTTCTCTTTTGCAATGCAACAAACACTGATTAGAGGAAGGTTACAAAGTACCAATGGGAAATAGGGTATAATACTGGAAAATAATAATGCTGCATTAAGATAGTTCCTTCCCTCCAGTGATTCCAGAGCCTTTTACAAACATTCAGGTCATATCCACAATACAGATAAGATCGAAGCAGCCGCAGTCAATCTTCTAGGGATTGAGTTAATGGGTCTAATGAAGACACGTTAATTTGAACTGAGAGGGCATTCCTGTTGGTGCCAGTGGTCCTGCTTTCACAAGGAGCAAGAGAAGTCAAAGGGAAAGTGTTCTCCCTTTGACTCCCTGCAGCGCGGATGGTGCCAAAATTCGAATTAAGATACTTCGACTTCAGCTACGCAATGAATGTAGCTGCCATTGTGTTCCTTTATTTGAATTTATCCCCTAGTGTATGTATCTTATCTCAAAACTATTTCAAAATAGCTTATTTTGAAATTTGGTGCATCTACACAGTGCCAAATTTTGAAATAACACTCTATTTCGAGCCATCCCTTGTACGACAACGTTTACCAGGATGCCGAAATAGCATGCCCGTTATATATTTTGAAATAATGAGCAGCTTGTGAAGACGTGGGGTAGCTATTTTGGGATACCTTTGATATCCCAAAATAGCCATGCAGTGTAGACATACTCTGGGTGTAGGTGGAAAATAGGTCCCCAGGCACCTGGAGTGAGGCAGCATTGCATGTAGCCAGAGGCATAAACGTAGATACGTTGGGAACTTTCATTGCAAAAACTTAGCCACAGAGTGAGTTTAGATGCCTTCAGGGTTTGGTGTGAGTTTTGAGAATCTCATTGGAGTGTAAAAAGGCTTTACATACCTAACTTTGAGGTCTAGGTACCTATGTACCTTTGTTATGTGGGCTTAACTGAATAAGAGATTCTCAGAGTGGTAGCAGTGTTAGTCTGTAACTTTAAAAACAATGAGTAGTCTGATTGTTTCATATCTGGATCTTGATTACATAAATAGGGGGAAAATATCTGCCCATGGTCTTTCTTTGTACCTTCATGCTCTGCTTAATCCTCTGGTTATATATCTTGAAAATTTTGATACATGTTTTTTTTGTTTCTGGAAAAAATACCATTGTTTCCTTGAGTAAGTACAGTGAAAACAATGCATTCACACATGCCTCATTTATACAGTCAATTTACATGCTATATACCAGAATGCATTTGGACGCAGCCACGGTGTTTCATGTGTGTACTGGGAACCACTTGCAGCCCTCAGGGTTATAAATTATTACTCTCAAAGGTGACTGCCTTAAAAAGAAAAAATGATAATTGAAAAGGCATTCTTTGAGCCACACCCTCTGATATTAAATAGAAATGTTGGCATCAGAATTACCACTAGGGGGAGGGAATGGGGTCTTCCATGCTGAACAATGGGGCACTCCAGGGAGAGGGCTGGGGGCCGACTGGCTCTGCTTAAGCGTAAGGGAGCACATGACAAAGGATGGCTTCCCTTTCTTCTCCCGCCTTCCTCAAAAACAGCCACCTAGGGCAACTCAGGAGAAAGGAGAACTAAACAGAAGAGGAGAATCAATAACTAGTTACAACTCTTTGAGTCCTAGAGCAGGTTAGAGCAACCCAGGCATTGCTCTAACTTGTTTCTGGGAGCCAGATATGCTTTCTCTGTGTCCACACTCCCACTTTGGGGATATATTCAAATTATGTTCCAGAACAGGGCAAAGTATCAGCCCTGCAGTATTAATCATTGCCCTTTGACCTTTTGGAAACAATAATTTTGCCCTCTGTCTGGTATAATACTCACAGAACAGTCAGACCTGAATGATCCAGGTCAGTTTACATAATAAGCTTGCACACAGAGCCTTCACAATTTACTCAGAGCTACCTACCAATTATTGGTAGATGCTTAGGACTGGCTAATAAATAGCTTTTAAAAATAATGCAGTAAGCACACAGGCTAAAAGCCAGAGATGTGTATGTCAATGTTCTGCCAAATGGGCCTTATTCCCAGAGTTGATATGCAATGAAATAATTGGAGCTGGAAATGTATTTTGGTCATTGCCATAATCCAAAGAATCCACCTTTGAATTTCGATGTCAGACCTTATGCACTATGGTGGTGAGTGCTATCAGAAATATTCTTAAAAAATACATAGATTAGATTAGATAGATGTGCAGTATGGACTCAGTGTGTTGCATTACTATTATCCATTTAGAGTTTCCTATCTGTATGCTACAACAACTTCCATCATAGAGATGAAATCTCGGCATTGGGTGTAACATTTTCAAAAGCCTTAAGAGCCTAAGGTTCTAAGTGTAGATGGGAACACTTAGGAGAGTTAATCTGAATTAACCAAAAATGTGAATTTTAACTAAATATGTTAAACTGGATTAAAATCCTACGTTGATATTCTCATTTGAAATAAAAGTGGATTTAATTCAGTTTAGTTTAATGTGCTTTGGAATTGAATTAAATTAAACCTAATTAAGGATACTTTTTCGAACTGAGTGTGTTCACACAGGGCTTAATCCGGTTTTACTAATCTAGTATAATTATACTGGAATTGAAACACAGGGGCTACGTCTACACTGGCCCCTTTTCCGAAAGGGGCATGCTAATTTTACAGGTCGTAATAGGGAAATCCGTGGGGGATTTAAATATCCCCCGCGGCATTTAAATAAAAATATCCGCCGCTTTTTTCCGGCTTTTAGAAAAGCCGGAAAAGAGCGTCTACACTGGCCCCGATCCTCCGGAAAAAAGCCCTTTTCCGGAGGATCTTTTATTCCTTTGAAGTAGGAATAAAAGATCCTCCGGAAAAGGGCTTTTTTCCGGAGGATCGGGGCCAGTGTAGACGCTCTTTTCCAGCTTTTCTAAAAGCCGGAAAAAAGCGGCAGACATTTTTATTTAAATGCCGCGGGGGATATTTAAATCCCCCGCGGATTTCCCTATTACGACCTGTAAAATTAGCATGCCCCTTTCGGAAAAGGGGCCAGTGTAGACGTAGCCAGGTTGAATCTCTCTGATCCGGCACTTTATGGTCTGACAACATCCATGGTCTGGTATGATTTTAATTAGCCTGATGTCCACTTATCATGGGTGTGGCCAATTTTCCCATGGTTGCTTATAGTTTTTTTTTACAGCCCCAATTGGTAATGCTGCTAGAAAATATAAACCTCTCATGCTCTGGCAAATTCTCTGGTCAGGTCCCGAGAGTGCCAGACTTGAGAGGTTCAACTTGTACCTGAACAGTTCTTCAATAATTGGTCCATGTAGACCCTGCTATTGCTCACTAATAGTTTCCTAGTTCACTTTTTAAAGTAGTGCTGTTAGGGTTGCATTATAGTGCTTGATGTGCAAACATACGATAGCTGTCATCAAAGATCACGGGCTCTATAGGCAAACATTGACTGGCAAGTAAAACCAATCTTTGAAGGTATGAATATTTCAACTGTTGTTTTCCCATTGACTTCTGTGAGAGCCAGACAGGGCCTCAGCATGCCTCTGAACTAGCTGCAAGATGAGAGAGCATTTTGGAAAAGGCTGGAGGCAATATAATTATTATTCATTGTCAACTCTAAAGCAAAGTTGTGATTCAGTCTGTATCTACACTGTCTAGAAAGACATCACATGAAATTATTATATAAGGCCTGATGTCACTGCCAGTGCATAATGTTTAACCTGGAAAATAGAACTGCACAAGGAGTTCTAAGTCAAGTGGTGCTTTGTACTTTCCTTATGAAGTGAATCTGAAAGCTTATCGGAAATGATTTGATATTGCAGTGCACCATAATACCACAGTATAAGAGGATGTTAAGAAGTATTTTGAAGGGTACCAGAAATAACTATAGGAGCAAACATGTCAGTTCAGATACATTCATTCGAAATGAACTCACTGTATCAAACAAGAAGGCTGGGATTTTTAAAGGCACTTTATATTGGCATAAGTGTGCTCCCCTGAAGCCAGCAGAAGTTCATTGATTTCAGTGGGTGCAGTTAGGCTAATGCTGAAAGCTTTTGAAGATTTCATCCTAAACATTTTCTTCATTCTTGTTTTTACAGTGATTGTCTATATCACAGGGATGAAGCAAAAGTGCAGGCACTGGAGGCTGTACAGGGAATTCATACATTTTGTCGATGTTCTCCTCCCAAAAGTAGCAAGACTCAGATATTCTCTCTTTGTTCCTCCTTAACTTTTCTTTTAATATAGTTGGAAAAATGTAGAGCTGTGTCTATCAGTCTTCAGTGATGTGCCCTGCTATTTTTAGATCCTTCCAAGACTTGTAGGGTTTCATGATGCTTTTTGAACAGCAATAATAATAGTAATCAATAATAAATAAATGCCCATCTATGCACACAGCATGGTTGCATCACATCTCATTTTGTCGAGTATTTCTTTGGTGTACAGTCAACCATGATCCAATTTGCAAATGACACCAAAATTGAAAAACAACTCATCCATGTCTAATTCACGGGGTGCTCTCATGTTTGTTTGAGACAATGGATTATTAAAAAGGTTCAATTCTCTGGCTATTAGATTTCATTCAATATAAAATATAGGGTAGCAGAGTGCCTCATGTGGAACATAGGACATATCATACTGGGTCAGTCCAGTGGACAATCTAACCCATCTAACCCAGAACTCTATCTCTGACAATAGCCAGTAAGTCTATGTCTAGACTGCAGTGCTTTTCCAGGATACCGCATCCAAGGAGTGCATCTGCTTTTTCACAATTTTTTTTGAAAAAGTGGACATGCTCTTTCACCATCCCTGTAAACCTCATTTTATGAGGAAGAAAGGATGTGTTGAAAAAGGACTTTTTTCCAAAATTTGGCGCCATGTAGTCATGCCAAATTTTGGAAAAGTCTCTTTCGACAGTAAAGTGAAAAAAAAGACACAATTTGCGTACTGCAAATTGCATTTCTTTTTCTAATTTATCTTTGCAGTGTAGACCTAGACTTAGTCTCCTCTTGTTCTCTAATAGCCAGAGAATAGCATAACCCCCAAAGAACAAAATTTTATATCCCTTCCAAATGTTTTAACATTGATTTTGATAATTCTGGGCGTCAATCCCTTTTTGAACTTTGTCACATTCTTGGCCTTAACTACTCCTTGTGGCAGTGAGTTCCACAGATTAATTCTCCTTTGTATGAACAAGTATTTCCTTTCATTGATTTTGAGTTTTACACCTTTTATTTTGATTGAATCTCCCCTTGTTCTTGTGTTCTTATGTTATAAGACAGAGATAGCGGAAGCTTCCAATCTACTTTATTTAGGAAAAACTTTAAAAAACAACAGATAGTCTAGCAGCACCTTAAAGACTAACAAAATATGTAGGTGCTACTAGACTATTTCTTGTTTTTAAAGTTTTTCCTTTTACAGATTAACTCGGCTACCCCTCTGAAGCTTTTCTCTCCGACATGTTAGCCTTGTTAACCATTTATCTGACCGGTTTTTCCCGAAGTGAGTCTTTTTTATCTAAAGGCTCTGTAGCCACGGAGCCTCACAGCTCCCATTGGCTCAAATTCACTGTTTTCAGCCAAAGGGAGCTGCTGGAAGCGGTGGCCTGGGCCATGCATGGTGGAGGACCCAACACTTTGTGTTGACAGGATCAGTATTATTTTACATGGGTAATCCCTGCATTTTCTGACAGAGTGATGTTCCAGTTTTGGTTCCTGATTCACAGACACAGCACCCGATTCTGATGCTCCCTTCACTATGGAGTTTCCTCAGGACCAGGGAGAGATGATGTCACAGAGCTATTACTCCCATCTCCCAGGCTGTGTCTAGACTACATGCCTCTGTCGGCAGAGGCATGTAGATTAGACAGATCGGCAGAGGGAAATGAAGCCTCGATTAAAATAATCGCGGCTTCATTTAAATTTAAATGGCTGCCCCGCTCTGCCGATCAGCTGTTTGTCGGCAGATCTGGGCAGTCTGGACGCGCCGCGTCGACAAAGAAGCCTTTCTTGATCGGCACAAGTATGCCTCGTGAAACCAGGTTTTCCTGTGCTGATCAAGAAAGGCTTCTTTGTCGACGCGGCGCGTCCAGACTGCCCAGATCTGCCGACAAACAGCTGATCGGCAGAGCGGGGCAGCCCTTTAAATTTAAATGAAGCCGCGATTATTTTAATCGAGGCTTCATTTCCCTCTGCCGATCTGTCTAATCTACATGCCTCCGTCGACAGAGGCATGTAGTTTAGACGTACCCCCAGAGTGCTAGGTCAGATCTACTCAATCTAGTTCTCCTCCATGCCTGGAAGTTGAAAGGCGGTTTTTGGTTACAAAACTTGCCAGTGTAGACAAGGCCTCAGGTTTTGGTGATATAGTTGATGAATTAGGGTATGTCTACACTAGCCCCCTAGTTCGAACTAGGGAGGCTAATGTAGGCATTAGAAGTTACAAATGAAGCCCGGGATTTAAATATCCCTAACTTCATTAGGATGTTCCCAGGCGGTTGCCATTTTTGGAAACTGACTAGCCTGGAAGAACTGCCCGCGTCTACACGCGGCAGAGAAGGGTGATTCCGAAATAAACCCCTTAGTTCGAATTACCAGTTAAACTTCATGGAATGGAATGAGGTTTAACTGGTAATTCAAAGTAAGGGGTTTATTTCAGAATCATCCTTCTCTGCCGCGTATAGATGCAGGCAGTTCTTCAGGGCTAGTCAATTTCCAAAAATGGCGACCGCCTGGGAACATCCTAATGAAGCGCGGGATATTTAAATCTCACGCTTCATGTGCAATTTCAGTTGCCCTCATTAGCCTAGTTCGAACTAGGGGGCTAGTGTAGACATACCCTGACTCTTGTTGGAAACCTGTAAGAAAGACTGTTGGTTTTCCCTCTGTAACCAACAAATATACTCTGCTGTGGTCCTTCATGTACCATGAAATTGCCATTGTATGATATATGGATGTCAAATGACTTGGTCAAAACTGGCCAATGAGAGATAGCAACTGAGTCTGGGCTAAGAGTCAAGACCCTTTAGGTTTGCCTTAACACCTAAGGAATGACATCCTAGTTACATCTTTCCTAAGCTGCCTATTTAAAACCTCCTTTCAAATGAGAAAGACAAACCAGTTAGTAGACAGAGAAACATCTTTGGTACCAAAACTAGGAGTGAGAGAACTACCTCTAGGACTGACCTAAAATAGGAACGGTCCTTAAGAAACACATTATTATGACTCACAATAATTTATTGTCAGGTCCTGATGCCTCAACTTCATTGCACTTTCATATGACTCAGCAAAAGGGTAGGGGGAATAGGAAACTGATTATGGCTCCCTGATTCTTGGCGCTGATAGATGTCACCCTGGCACAGGTGAAAACAATCTAGGGCCGCTCCAGCTGTTGCCAGATGGCTATGTTCCCTAATGGTCCATGCATCAGTAGAATCAGAGATGGAGTACAGTATATTTTGCCCATGCTGCCTCCCTCTTCCTACACTGTGGTTGAGTGGATGGGATGGGTCTAGCACAAGGTCTCAGTACACAGCTCTGTGACAGCTGAAAGACACCCCCTTGCCAGGCGAATTCACAGCAGTGGCCAGAGTGGCTGCTCTGCAGCCCTTTTGCACGTCTCGGATGGTGGGAAGAGGCTGGGGTGCTTAGGAGGATTTAGCAAGATATTGTCCGAGTCCCACTCAAATTGCACAGACTCCAGACCAACTGAGTTAAAATATACCACTTCAAAACAAATGAGCTACAAGCTCAGGGACAACATAGGCTCAAGGCAAGAGGTTAAAGCTCACTATTGCTGAATAGTGTCTCTGACCGGGGTTCAACAAATACAGCCTGTTTCTGATTTGATCCAGTCATATCCAGATACTGTCCTGCTGCAGCTGCGACTGAACATTCACAGGCACTGACAGCAGGATGTTGTGCTGCTTTGACAGCTCTGCCCCTTCTGGGGGAACCCTTCGATTCCCATTAGCTTTCCCGCAAAACAAAACAAAACAAACAAAACAAAACAAAACCAGTCTTTAAAATGGCAACAGGTTTCATTTCAGGTCAGTAACCACAACCTCTTCCAGTGTCTGCTTCAGGCTTTCTGCAACTGGGGAAAATGGTGGGAGGCAGAGACATGACTGGTGTGCAGAGGATACGCTTCTGCATTCAAGATGCCCTATTATTTGGACTGAAGGACGACCCTGACATTTGAATGTGGGGAGTATGAGTAAGCCTTCAGTCTTCTTTCCCTCGTGTGCACGCCCACTCCCCCTAGCCACTCAGTCATACACTGGCTTTGGGCTGGGTGAGGGAGTAGAATGGGGGGACAGAACGGGTGGCCTGAGGTAGCATCAGCATGTAGAGCAGTAAAGTGTCTCTGGCAGCGCAGACTGCTTGGTACTGCTGTCTGACTGTCTAATTCACCATCATCAGGGCACCTAGAAGGGCCTGCTGAAAATTGAGCTGACAGGAAATTACACTTGCTAGAAGACTAATGGATGTGCAGAGAACAGAATGTAACTTTCATGGTAGCACAATGTGCTTTGGCCTCTCCTCAAGAAGGTTTTTGTGGGTGTCTGTGAGAACAGGCATGAAAGATTGAGAGAGAACAGAGACTCAAGGGATCTGACTGGGAGCACTGGAAGGATGAAGCAATTAGCACAGACTGGTGCATATCTGTGCCACCTCAGCAGCAGCGCAGAAAAGGAATTGCAACTCAGAGAATCCCATAGCCTCTCTTGATACCCCTTGCTTCAGGGCTAAGTTACTTCCTATTCCAGAGCTCCATAACAGAGGCAGATGACTTCCTGTCGATACCAGCTCCAGAGTCATTTACGTTCCACCGGTTCATGCCATGCAGGGAGTGGAGCCAAGGCTTCTATGTCTTCCTGTCCCTCTTTGCTCCCACCCCACCCACATGACTGCAGTGGGAACAGTGGCCATATGGAGCTTGCTTTCCCATTCCATCACAAGCAGCAATGTGGGTTGGAGGGAAGCGTAGAGGAGGTTTTATGCCCCAGTGTAGCCATGGAAGGTTGGACTACAATCTGGCTCCAAGAGAGACAAGAGAGGAAGAAGCCATGTATGGACTGAGAAGGGGTTACTAATACTACACATGCTATTCCAGACCAGGTGGTATCATTGATTTATATTCAGCATTATAATATTTCCAGTTTATGATTCTCATCTCATTCTTTATACATAATGGTAGCTTTTTTTAAGCACAGCTCTTCACTGAACTGTCTACACTTGACACCCAGATTGCTGTCTTAAGCTGATACAGCTAATTTAGAAGCTTATAAAGTTTATGAGCCATTTAAGTTTTCCCTTCCAGTGTACATTATTTTGCATTTATCCACTGAATTTAATTTTCCTATTGCACAAGGCTTCTGAAATGTAGGTTACCCATGTGATGGTCTTTCTGTAGTTGTATTATCTTCCTGCCGTAGGCATTGCTATCATCTATGTTCCTACGTGTGGGCACCTAGCTAATAAACTTAATCAGTGTCATATCCCCAGTGAATGCTGACAACAGCTTGCTAAACAGACTGATCCAGCCACAGTAATTGTGATGCCATGTTATAGGTGACCTTGCATTTTTTTGTTCTCTAGAGGAACCTGGAGCAGACACTGTGGTGCTGTCTTTGAGAAGGCTTCCCAGGGCACAGCAATCCATGGCACACCCAATGAGACACAGTACTGGGATGGAAACACCAGTCTGGGGAGGGTGTGAATCATGAGCTGGTGAGTGAAAGAGACAGCAGGATAAAAATAACGGAATGCAGTATGATGTTGAATGTTAATCTGTTATGTTGAATTATAATGACCTCCTGAGGTCTCTTCCAGCCCTAGGATTCTATGATTCTATGATTATCTTTGCTCGTATTAGCCACAATACTACTGAGCACTGCTGTGCATAACACAGATTGTTATTTACTATTCTGAAAATATATGGGTTAGGATGCCAGATTGGGCAGTTCCCCATAATACCTGTTTTTAGGGCTGATTGAAAAAAATATTTTTTTTCCAATGGAAAATGCTTTTTCAAACAGTTTGGATATTTCTGTATGAATTTTTTGCATCATTCAAGATTTCCAGATTTTGGACAAAATAATTTGAAATGCAAAAAAAAAAAAATCATTACAATTTGAACTGAGAAGAATGAAAATGAAATATTTTCATTTCCCTTTTTTTTTTTTACCCCTTCCTCCTTCTTTTCTCTCCCTTTTCTAGGGGTAAATAAATGGCCAGATTTACTTTTATGTTCTTGCCAAGATAAACACCGATAGAAAACTTAAAGGCCACTGCATATAGGCACTAAGTGCCAGATTTTAAAAGATGTTGAAGTGCCTGACTCCCAATTAAATCAATGGGAGTTAGAGTCCAAATCAGATTTCGGGACGGGGGTTAGGCCAGCACTGAATGATAGTGAAAACCCACTGTTTGCTTGAAAAAATGCCCAAAATATTCTGTACTTTTGATTAAATCAATGGACTTTAGGTGTCTAAATATCCTTGAAAAATTGTCCCTACATGCCTTACACCCGTTGGTTTCAATGGGAGCTAGGTGTTTAGGTGCTTATCTACATCTTTAGGGGCCTTTGTAAATCTGATTCTTCTGGCTGGACTAAATCTTACTGAAGTTAATGGGAAAATGCCCGTTGACTTGAATGGTCTTTGTATGAAGTCCTTGTGCTATATTAGCATTATTGGTTGTGTGGCATAGTTGCCCCTCAGTTGAATAACAAAATGTTGGCCTTTTCTATACTGCAAGAATGCTTCTCACTTCCTTGAAAGGACAATGGGGTATCGGGAAGAAGGTCCTCATGGGGATTTCCTCCTCAAAACCTCGCAGGAAGGATTAATGGCGGTCCACTACAGTTTAGTCAGGAAATCAGGCCCTGATTCTGCATCATTAAAGTCAATGGGAACTTTGGCATTGGCTTCAATGAGCATAGATTCACACCCACGGTCATCTTTGCTACCAAATAGACAGGTCCTGGATTTGAAGTTCAGCCATTTTGAATTAACCCGGTTGGTGGGGCTTCATTTTTTTTAACAGGAAGAAAGGATATTTTTTATTTTATGTGGAGTAAATTCAAAATGAACAAAACTGTATTTTTCGTCAACTTTCTTAACATAATTTTCCTCTGGGCTCTAATGGGAATGTGGAAATTTTCAGCAAAAACAGCGAAGACTTGCAAAAGTGAGAGGCTAGTGAAATCTGGGGTTTATAAGGCAAGACTCTGTATTCTTATCCATCACTTCCTCTAATTATGAATGCTCTACTTACCATTCACAATGCTACATTATTGAAAATGTAAATTTACCTGTCTGTAAATATTCTCCTCTTCCTCCCCTTCTCTTAGCTTCCTGATGAGATAGGACATGTACCCAGCCTCTTGGGTTGCTGAAATTTAGACAGGGAGAGAGTGACCCTTGTCTTGCAAACACTGATGCACGTGCTTAATGTGAAGCTTGTGTGCCTGTGTTGCCAGGACCAGGTTTATGTTTGTGAGCAAAATATTTTTCTTCCCTTCTAATCTTTTTACATATGACTTATGTGGTTGCACTAAGAAGAAACCTTCCTGAATAATCCTTTCTATTTCTATTTTCTTTTTCAGAGGCTGAATGAGAAGCTATTTAGGACATCTTTTTATAATATTTTTGACTGATCTTGAGTTGTTCTTTTTAATTTATACTGACACCTGCTTAGCTCATCATTTTTGGCATATTATTTATTTTTATTTCAAAATTTGTAAAACAATCATTAATTTTTTATTCATATTTATGTGAGGGGAAAAAAGGAAGTAATTGTAATTCTGATTTGACATCTTTGGAACAAAGATTGGAGGTAGGAAAATGTACAACTGCCCTTAAAGTCAGTGGAAATCAGTTCATTATAAATGGTAATTTGGCCAAGACAACTGGTGATTTGTAAATGCAGAGGTAGCTGTATTCATTGCATGCACAAATGTAGGCATGTAATTGAGCATACAGTCCTGCAAATGATCTATCTACTTTTCTGAAAATGTTACCCTAGAAATCTAACTTACTAGTATAGGAGACAAAAGTAATTTCTTTCTTCTGTGAAATCTGTCTATGCAACTGTACTGAATTAAAAGAATTATCCAACAGGAAAGTCAGGAATGGTTTCTGGAGGCACTGATACATTATTGATTTGCTCTTAAAGGACAGCAAAATAATGGAATATTATAATCTGTGATTCTGCCACTCCTGATCTAAGCCATATCTCTGTGTCTGGTATGCATCCTAAAGACTGAAACTGTAGTTGCTTGGTAGAGGACTGGCTGCTTTTCTCCTGGTGTCATGCTGCAGTAAAAGGACATTGGGAAGAAATTCAGAGAAATGCAGGTAGCCAGACCCCTTTGCTTCTTGTTCTCATACCCTCTTTGGATACGAAACTCTGTTGGAAGCTTTTCCCCTGCATACATTGCTTTGGAGTTGCCCAGCTTTATTTATGTACTCCCTTCCTTACTCCGCTTATATAGATGTGTTCTCATTGGTTGTATTCCTCAACTCAGATGTTTGGAAATCTGTTCTATTGGCGTGCAGGGGAGATTCTCTTAGGCTATGTCTACACAGCAGCATTATTTCAGAATAACTGACATTATTCCAAAATAATATAGTCGGTGTCTACACATAAGCAGTTATTTCGTATATAATGTCTAAATCATTTTAAGCTGGAGGGCTGCTTACTCTGACCCCTGTAACCTCGTTGTAAGAGGAGTAAGTGAAGTTGGGGGAAGAGTGCTTTTTCTCGAAATAACTGCAGTGTAGACAAAAGTCTAAATAAGCGCCAAAAGTTGAAATAAATTTAGCTCTGCCATGTAGACGTGCTCTTACAGAGAAGCTTTTCTGCATTAGAAGAAGACAGGAGTCTGAAGAGCCACTTTTGATCTCATTCTCAGATATAGAGAAATACGTCAGTGACTGCTATTTTGGATTTTGTATGGAAATATGTGAATGATTGTCTCTAATTCTTTGTTTTCCTTCCACTAGTGCTGTTCTTTGTCAAAGTCTTGCATAGTGTAGGGAGATTATTGAAGTATCATTTATTTCTGCCTTTTTTGACATTCATTTTCTGTTATTTTGTATTTTTAAGATGTGAAGTCTCTGGGTTTACTATGTTAAATCTTAGCTCAAAATACTGTGCATACAGGTCTAGTACCCATCTGAAGGGTAGTCTTAGTTTTTGTGTGGCTTTGACTTGAATACATTCCCAACTTTCTTTCTGTTAATATTGGTATTTTGGGAAATATGCACTGCCTGTATTTTTTCTGCCTTTTGTCCCATCTCGTAATTCAATAAAAAATGTTTTCCTCAGAAGTATGTTATTTACATAGTATAGAAACAAAATCTTTGTAGGTGCGCACTGAATATATCTGCCATGAGTAGGTGTTCTTCTGATGTGGGATTTGAGAGGGTGCAACTATATCAGTGAAGGGGTAAATTAATTCCTACAACAATAACTATATCATATTGCTTATGTTGAAAAGATTTTTTCAAAGGCATCTGTTTCTTAAAATATTGTACACCACGGGCTATATTCAGAGCTAATATAAGCAGATGCAAATCAATGGTGTTGAGCCCATTTACCCTAGGTCTAATTTGGCCTCATGTGTATATCATATGTTATTCCAGCGCAGTGGTGAATAGATACTGGGCCAGATTAACTCTGCTGGAGGCCTAGAACTATTAGATTTTGTGCCCCCCCCCCACAACTCTTTCTCCTATAATCACATGTAGGGGGAGGCACAGCTTCAGGTCTTCCCCTGTGCTCTGGGGTGGACACAAATATGAGGGATTCAGCGTGTGGGAGGGGGCTCCAAGCTGGGTAGAAGATTGGAGTTTTGGGGGTGATGGTGCAGGCTCTGGGATGGGGCTGAGGATAAGGGGTTTGGACTGCAGGAGGTGGCTCTGGGCAGGAGGTTGGGTGTAGAGTTTGGGCAGGAGTTAGGATGTTGAGATAGGCTCAGGGCTGGGGCAGGGGGTTGGGGTGCAGGGTATGGGAGGGAATTAGGATGCAGGAGGAGGGCTCAGGGCTGAGACTTGGAGTGTGGGGCACTTACCTCAGGCAGCTCCTATTTCATAGTGCAACAGTACTGAGGCAGAATCCCTGCCTTCCTTGGCCCCACACAACTCTCAGAAGCTGCCAGCGTAAACCTGGCTGCAACCTCGGGGTGGGGGTGAGGGGCAGGCAGGTGGCTTCACATGCTGCCCTTGCCTGCAGATGCCACCCCCACAGTTCCCATTAGCGACAATTCCTGACCAATGGAGCTGTGGGGGCAGCACCTGCAGGTGAGGTCAGCACTGGAACTTCCCTGATCACAAGCCAGCGCTCCCAGATCCAGCCCAACCAGGGATAATTGCAGCCTCTGAAGCCATCTCCCTCCCTCCCCTCCAGTAGGGGTTGCAGAGACATGCCAGCAACCAGCTATTTCTGGGAACAGTGTAGGGCCACAGCACGCAGGCAGACTTCTTGTCCCCTGTGCTGTGCCACTGGATTTTTAGCAGAAGGGAAATCTTTTTGCAGGGCTCCCGTAGCTTAGGGTCCTGGGCACAGCCCTGACTATACAACTACAATAAATCATTTGTCCTGCTCTTGAGGCTGTACATGTCGTTCAGAGATCTTAGGAGGAAACTTTTTGGGCTACTACTATACCACAGCCTCCCTCAGAAGAGAAGAAGGATGGTCTAGTGGATAAGGCAGTAGTCAGTGAATTGGAAGAGTAGGCTTAGATCCTTTCTCTGCTGGAGACCTATTGTATGACCATGGGCAAGTCAGATTTCCCTCTCTGTACAATGGGGACAATAGTAGTTCTCTAGCTCACAAGAATGTTATGAGAAAAAGACATTAAGGATTGTGAGATGATCAGAGGCTACTGTAATGGGAGCCATATAAATACCTACCTAGATATCTAAAATACAAATATGGGGAACAAAGGACACCAGCAGGGCATTAACAAGATGCATCCACTTTAAATTAGAAGCAGAGAACTCTTTTGTTACTGTGGGATGAAAAAAGACTTAGCCTCCTAGCCTCTGCTCAGAGAGAGTGAGTTGCTTCTGTTCTGTCCAAAGGCATGCTACTCACCGGGAGAGGAGCTAGAGAAGAAGATACAAGAAAGGTTTTAATGGATGGATGATTCTGAAAAGCTTGGGCGAGTACAATATTTTTCTTCAGTTAACTCTGTGTTGCTTTTTGAATTGAATATAGTCTTCTGCGGTACTGGAAAAAGGCAGGCTGGGGATGTGGCCTTTGGGGCAGGGATGGGGATGAGGGTTTTGGGTGTGGGAGGTGGCTATGGGCTTGGCAGAGGCACTGAGGGGTATCCAAAGGGGCTCAGGCCTGAGGCAGAGGGTTGGGGTTAGGAGGAGATACAGGCTCTATGGTGGGGCCAGGGATGAGAAGTTTGGATGTGGGAGAGGGCCCAGGGCTGGGCATGTGGTGTCTGCGGTGGTCCCAGAGATGAGGGGTTTGGGGCACAGGCTTTGGGTGATGCTTACCTCAGCCACCCCCTGGCTGAGTAGCCGGGGGGCTCTGTACGCTACCCCTATCCACAGGTGCTGTCTCCACAGCTCCTATTGGCAGCAGTTCCTACTAAATGGGAGCTGTGGAGCCAGCACTTTGGGTGTGGGCAGCATGCAGAACCTCTCTGGCAGGTCACCCTTGTGCCTAGGATCCAGCTGCTTCTGAGAGCCATGCAGAGCTGGCCACTGTGGTGATTAATGGGGAGGGACACAGAGGGGACACCAGCTAAAGGGGTGGGCGATGTAGTCCTCCTGCATGGCCGCCCCATGTGACTTTTGCCCCCCTTCTCCAGGGCCCCCATGCTCTCCCTGTCCCCTCCCAATACTATATTACCCAGCAGGGGGGCACTCTGTCCTGGTCTGCTGCTGGTTCCATCCAGTCCCCCTGGTATGAGGCTCCAGTAAGTCACTCCTGCAGCAGCGTGGGCTGGAGGCTGCCTAGGTTGAGAGAATGCCTGGCAGAGGAGATGCTCTGGCTCCACCTCTTCCCTCCTGGGCCCTTCCCTGCCTCCAATGTTTGGGGCATGGCATGTGACCTTTCTGTCGCCTCTTCCCCCTCCCCCACACCTCTTCTCACATTGTCAGCTCTGGATGTGACCAACTGGACTTTTAGCTGCCCAGTCGCTTGGCAGAGCCACAGCTGGGAGAGGGGTCTGTGCTGGGGTGGAGCCGGATGCAGGAATGGGTCCTGCTGTGCACCCCAAACAGTCCTCAGTGCCCCCTAGGAGTATGTGCCCCACAGCCTGGGGATCATTGTGCTAAGCTGTGGTAAGAGCTGCCCATGGACACTGAGCAGCTGTGGGGAGCGCTGGCTCTGGATGGGGGGGCAAGGGAGGAGGTGTATCTGAGCAGCTTCCAGACCTTGTCCCAACCCCCCAGGGTGCTCCACACCAGGCAGATGGAGGGTCTTGAGGGGTTCCCCACAGTGGTCCATACTCCCCAGACAACTCTTATCATGACCTAGCTTCTGGTCAGGCCAAGAGGCAGGTCTAGGGTTGCCAACTTTCTATTTACAGAAAACCAAATACTCTTGCCCAGAACTGCAGCCAAGGGAGCTGTGGGGACAGAGACCACACTCACGGGCAGCAATAAAAGCCTCCCTGACCACCCCTGTGCCTAGAAGCCACAAATACATGTTGCTGCCTTCCAGGAGATGCCTGAGGTGAGCACTGCCCCAAGTCCACACCCCAACCCTCCTGCTCCAATGTTCCAGTCTGCCTGGGACCGACCAGACTTTAATGTCCTGGTCATTGTTGCTGACTGGAGACATTAGCATCCCTTTTCGACTGGGTGTTCAAGTCATAAACTGGTTGCCTGGTAACCCAAGGCAGGGACTTGGAGCAGGGGGAGGAGCTAGGGGCATGGCAACCCCAAGGCCCCAATATATTTTAATCTACTTCTGCCTGTATGGCGACTACTTGACTCCCATGGAGTTTTGCACATTGAGAACACACATCTCTAGAAATGTCCAATACGTAGCTTGAGGCATCCATGTAAACAAGTAGTTGGGGCAGTTTACTTTAATTAGAATTACCATTATATGATGAGTTCTTTGGTTTGGATGAACTCATTTCTATATTGCCATTTCCCCTTTCTAACTGATCATAATTATTAGAGAGCAGAAAGCCATTCTGGCTTCCCCATGAACTTGCTCCTCTTAACAAACTGCTATTATTAGGCACTGCTACCAGTATCTTGATTCCTTTATATTTCCTTTAATCTAATGCATGCTGTGAACCCAACTGCCATCTCATGTACTCTTGAGCAATCCAAAGAGGACACTTTTCTTCATAATTAATTTGCTACTGCAACTTTTGTAGACTCCTGACAAATGCATGCAACTGCATAATATTGTTCAATTAAAACCAAGGACTTTCAACCCATTATAGATGCAATAAAGAAATCAAAGCACACACTGGATATTAATCCAAAACTAGAGCAGAATCCAGCATACTTTGAATCCCTTATGGCAATGATTGGTTCCAGCATACTGCAGAGGACAAGAAGAAAAGCAGCTATTTTTGAGCAGTTGCAAACTGAGCAGGGTAGGGTACATTGTAGCAGTAGGAGCAATGAACAAAGAAAGACAGAGATTTATGTGTTGGGATTGAAATTATGGTGGTATTGCAAATCAGGATAAAACAGCATTATTCATAGAGCTTAGGAGGAAATGGGTTTTCCTATTCCTGGAGAGTTTTTGAGATTTCAAAAACCTTTCCTTTCCCAAATTTGGACAAAAAATTACAAATTTTCCCTCCACTGAAAACAACGGATTGCTTCTGGTTTTGATTTTAGTATCTGTTACTCTTTTTTTAAACTATATTTCATTAATTTTTAAAACAAATCATTTTATCCCAAAAAGTTGAATTTTTTTTTTTGAAAATGTCAGAATGAGATTCATTCACAACTTTGGAGGGAATTAAGGATAACAGGAGGAAGTAAGGATAACAGGAAATTCATTGAAACTGAGCCTTTCTAGTGATCAGTTTTGGTTTTGACCAAATGAGAAAATACGTTGTCATTTCCAGATGAGAAAATACGTTATCGGTAAATTCTCAATTGGCTGTAATCAGTAGTGTTGTGTGTAGGCTCAAAAAGCTTGAAAGTTGGGTTGGGGAAGGGACGCAGGTCAGGAATGGGGAGTAAGTGTACTGACAGTACTGTGTATTAGCTTAGAGTCTGAATAGAAGGGGATGCTTCAGTAAGAAATGATGTACACTGGCAGAGCTCTGTGTGATGCCAGGGCTTGAATATCAAGGGATGTTGTAATTTGGGGTTATAATTCACAGGCCTGTGTGTGTTTGTGGTAAAGAAAGCTTGCATGGCTCATGTCCACAATGAGCCTGAATAAAATCACTGCCAGCTCTATCTACTGAACACTAAATTCATGTTTTAAGAAGGCAACATGAGCAAAAGGAGCACCAATTTCCAACAGATGGGGCTAGAGAAGGGCAGCTGCAGGTATACAGTACATTACACACACATGCAAGTGTAGGTGGAAGTCTTGCCAAACACTGCAAAGCCATCGCTGTTATTCTGACATTTGTGTCAGGTAACTGTATTTTTCCACTGTTGCATGAGAAATCCTGTTACTCTTTTCTGCCCATTTGAAAAAAAATTGTGGACTTAAGGGAATGCTAAGAGGCTCTGGGGATGGGCAGCAGTCAAACAACATAGTGTTGTCAACGTGAGAGGTAAACACATTCCTTTAAGTTCATCAATTGTTTTACCATTTGGGATGAAATCGTGAGAAAACAAGATTACAGCACAGGCATGTAGAAAACAAAACATAGCAAAGACATGAGTAAACAAGATTACTAGGCTGAAATGGTGCTACTAAGCACATTATCCACACTGCAGGGAGCGTGCAGCTCAGGCAGGCCTGGAGAAACTCTGCCTATGTGGGAGAATACAGAGTGCTGTAGAGAGCTCAGGAGAACGCTCTTTGGTTTTCTCTTAGGCTACGTCTACACCGCTTCCCTCTTCCACAAGAGCCTATGCTAATGAAGAGGAGGGTGGGACCGCTAATAAACACTTTTCTCCCATCCATGTTCTTCAGCAGGTGCTGCCAAGAGCAAACAACCCCCAAAGAGCTTCAAGCTGCTGGATCCAAGGCCTTTCCTCTGACCAGATTTCACTTCCTGGCCCCTGGAACATCCAGATCCTGGACATCAGAGCTGCCCCTTAATGTGTCAATAGTTTGGGGGTTATTTTTAAATTGAAAAAAATATGACAGTGAATTTCTCAGTGTAATCACATTCTTCTGCACTGAAATCTGTCATAACCCATTGAAGTGCAGAGACAGAATGCTCTGAAATGTAGTACCTATTCGAAGTATGCATGATTTGCCTTTATCTCCCTCCATTAAAAATGGTGTATGCTCCAGCAGTTAGTAAAACATGAATCGTTACTTCCCAGGCTGCGTTTTTAAAGGACAGCCGGGTTACTGTTTTTGTGCTTTGTCATCTCTAGAATCACACTCTCCCAGTCTGAGAAGTGGGTTCATAAATTTTCCTGTTCCATGAAACATCAGGCCTAATTCTGCTGTCTGTCTCACTGGTTTAACTGAGGAGTAATTCCAGGGAGGTCAGAAGAAAATGAGCCCAAGGGAGAGCAGAATCTCACTTACAGATTTTATGGGCTGTAGGGGTAGCAGTCACAAGAGGGTTAGCTGATAGCTTTTTGTTAATTGGATCAAAGGCATAATTCCTCCTCTGTGTAGAGGTTATGGAGCCATAGAAGACTATCTAGTAAATGGGCTTCTTTTAAACAAGAGGCTACTTTGAGAAAATGAGATGTGATATGACCACATCATATGGAGGAGCTGGCCTCTAAGATCTTGAAAGATGGGAAATGCCTTTTGAAACATGTCCAGATAAAGATGCTTACTTTCGATACTGGGGTATAGTGTCAGACCACCATCACAGCTGAAATGAACACAGCAACTCATGAAAGGAAAGAGCCGAGCTAATTTCTGCAAGCATATTAATTCACTATCTAACGTGTCTAGAATGCTCATCTCTTCTTGCGCTGAACACCCCTTGTTCCCTCAATGCTGCCAAACCTGGTCATATAGCCAGTATGGAAAGTATGGAAGGGAAAAATGTCCCACCAATTCATTTTTACTCTCTTCTAATTTTCTTTTCATGAACATTTGTGTGACTCAAATTGAGTAGACAGAGTAAAGGTTGCGACAATTTGTGACTATGAACTCCCAAAAGGTATTTGAGGATTTAGGAGTCCTCCAATCAGAGTGGCAATGCTACCATGAGACTTAGATGGCTGCACATAATTTGAACACTGAATTACAACTACTAGCTTCTCTTAACAACAATTACACATAGTGAATCACTTAGTCACTTTAGGCTGAAATATATTTGTATGGATCTCACATCAAAAGTTACAAGTCACAACAAACTGTTAAAAATCTGAATATAACTCTTAGAAAATGAGGTTACATTTCTTATTTAAATTGTTTGCTGGAACAAATTCTCCACTCTCTGCTCTTTTATAGCTTTCTCTTCCTTCTCTATTTTTCTGGCACATATTAAAAAAATGTATAATACCAAAGCTTTTAATTCCAGATTAAAAACATGGCAGCATATCAGCTTTAACAGCCTCACAGTGTCACATTCTTCTTCCCATACAGTGCACACCTGAGCCTTCTCAGCAGTGCCTGATTGTGCAGGTAGAGAATTCCCAGGTTCAGTGCCAGTCCTGTGGGAACTACTGTGTTGCTTACTGTTTACATGGTTTCTCTGCACTCTTGCTATTATTTCATCAGCACACTAAAAGCCTTTTTCTCCCTATTGAAATTTGCTAACTAAATATGGAGGGTAACAAGCAAATACATCTAGATAACGAGGATCAAATTTTCTCCTACTTGTCTCTATTTCTTTAGAATGAAGAATGCAGGTTCAATCTGGCACTCACTGTTTAGTGCAGTGGTTCTCAGGACACATTTTTTGGTGGCCTCAGAGTGCAGCCACCAACTCTTGCTGGTGATCACTCTCACACTTTTTCCTAAACTCCTTAATTAGCTTTAGGAAAACCAAATAAATATGCACACACATCCAAATCATCATAATTTACTTATTGTGAGCTAGTTGGGAAAAGTGACATTAACAAACATACAAATATCATTTTTCACAGCAGACTTACTCAGCCCTCCAAGCCAGGGGATAAACTGAGCCTGGCATGGGAGACCAGGAGAGACAGGGGGACCAGAGGCCAAAGCCGCACAACCAGAACCCAAAGCCCCATGAACGGAGCATGGGGACTGCCACTGTGTATCAAGAGCCCAGGGCTGGAGCCTAAAGCCTCAAGCCTCATGTCCAGAGCCTGCCTTCCTGCCACCCACCTTCAAGTAGTTAAAGGCTGCTATCAAATCCCCCGTCACTCTCCTCTTCTGAAGACTAAATAAGCCCAAATTCCTTCACCTTTCCTCGTAGGTCATGTGCTCCAGCCCCCTCATCATTTTTGTTGCCCTCCCCGGATCCTCTCCAATGCATCCACATCCCTTCTGTAATGGTGGGCCCTGAATTAGACACAATACTCCAGATGTGGCCTCACCAATGCACCCCAATATGCCATTAGTCTTCTTGGCCACAAGGGTGCACTGCTAACTCATATCCAGTTTCTCAGCCACTGTAATCCCCAGGTCCTTTGCTGCTAAACTTCTGTTTAGCCAGTCAGTACCCAGCCTGTAACAATGTTTGGGATTCTTCCATCCCAAGTGCAGGGCTCTGCAGTTGTCCTTGTAAACCTCATCAGATTTGGCCCAAACCTCCAATTTGTCTAGGTCACTCTGAACCCCATTCCTACCCTTCAGTGTTTTGTTTTTGTTTTTCAGGGGGTGCAGCCCATCCCCTCATCCAGATCATTAATAAAGATGGTGAACAAAACCAGCTCCAGAATGAACCCTTGGAACACTCCACACCAACCGCCAACCAGACATTGAGTCATTAATCTCTACCAGTTGAGCCCAACGATCTAGCCAGCTTTCTCTCCACCTTACAGTCCATTTATCCAATCCATGCTTCTTTAGCTTGCTGGCAAGAACAGTGTGGGGGACCGTATCAAAAGCTTTGCTAAAGTCAAGGTATCTCAACATCTGCCATCTTCCCCATGTCCACAGAGCCAGTTACCTGGTCATAGAAGGAAATAAGGTTGGTTGGGAATGTCTTGTCCTCAATGAATCCATGTTGACTATTCCTGGTCACTTTTCTCTCTTCCAAGTGCTTCAAAATGGATTCCTTGTGGATCTATATGTTATGTGATAAATTGTTCCCTGATGGATCAATCACTGACTGTTGATCCAGCCCATAGTGAAGAAAAGCCTTAAAAGCAAGTGAGAGAGCACTCATAATAGCCTATATCCCAGTGATTAGATCATTTATCTAAGATTTGGAACACCCAGCTTCAAATTCCTGAATCAGGTAGAGCAATGATTTGGGGCTATGTCTACACTATGGGGTTTTTCCAGAAAAAAACCACTGCATACAGGGAACATGTCTGCTCTTCCGCTTTTTTTTGCAGAAGAGCAGACTTGCTCTTTCTGGAGCTCTGTCTTCCTCCTTCCATGAGAAAGAAGGGCTCTTCCGAAAGAGAAGGCTTTTCTGAAATTTGGCCCAGTGTAGATGGGTCAAATTTTGGAAAGCCTCTTCTGAAAAAAATATCGGAAAAAAGTACACAAATTGTGGGGGCACAATGTGCGTACCTTTTTCCAATACATGAGTGTAATGTAGACATAGGTTGAGCCTGGTTCTCCTACCTCCTGGTTGGGTATCCTGGCCTTTTGGGGTGCATCTATGTCTCTAGTTTTGACCAGAAAGTCCATCCTGGACATTTCTCCAGAAATTATAGCTGAATCTGATACAAGACCTGTTTTGGAAAACCAACACTTCCAACAACAAGAACAACAACAACAACAAAAGGAAGGAAACTCTAATTGTGATATCAAAGAGGCAAAAACAAATAAAACCAACAAGAAAACCCGCACAAAAAACAAACAACTCTGTGTTTTCCCCCCACTAGCTTTGTGTACAAGCAGAACTTGAAAAGAACTGGTGAACACACTGAACTTTTTCATTCTCTATTCATTGTTCCACCGTAGTTCAATATCCTTGGCACAGTCATAGGATGGAATGAACTCCCTCTGGTGGTTTGATGTTTTTACTTGAAAAAACTGAGTGCTATTTTTTTTTTGACATATTCTGTTTGGTGCATACATCTGTCTTGTGGCTTGAAGGTTGCAAGTTCAAACCCTCTGGGGATGTTATTACACATTTTGTATCACATATCTATTTTAATCTACATTACGCATCACATTGCCTCTAATTATCACTGCCATGAAACACATTGGGTCAGCGTCTCCCTTAAGGGTACATCTACACTGTAGCTGGCAGGTGTATCTTTGAGCCTGGGTAGCTAGCACAGATTAAGCTAGTGGATTAAAAATAGCAGTGTGGCTGAAATGTCATGTGCAATGTGATGGGTTAGCTGTCCAAGTGCAAATGTGTCCAAGATTCGAGGTATGTACTTGGGCAGCTAGTCCATGCTGCCGCAGCTACGCTACTGTTTTTTGACATAGGAGTACAAGCACAGCTAGCATGTGTATGTCAACGTGAGCTAGAAATTACACCGCCCAGCTTCTGTGTAGGCATAATCATGGTGTAAATTAGAGCAACTCCACAGAGTTAAAGGGATCCTCACTGATTTATTCCACCTGAGAATCTGGCCCATTATTACTCATAGAAGAGCATACCCAACTAAAACTGAGCTCAGGAACATACAGAAGATCTGCTCCTCAACACCAAGCTTGGAAATAAAACTTGGAATTTATTTAGGATGTCATGGGTGTCTAAGTGTTCCAAGACTTAAAGGGATATACCAGTTGGACCTCCCTAGTCCAACACCCTCGGGATCTGACTGGTGTCGCATGAGGGATTTTTCCAGACCAGGGAAGGTCATTTTTGGCCCCCCTGTTGCTGCCCCTCTTGTTCCCCCCCCCCCCCATGGCTTCCTGGCTTTCCCCGCAGTCCCATGAATTGCCTCCCAGACCCCACAGCCCAGCTGAGCTGGGCGCCAGCTTCCTCCCCCCCCCCCCCACATTCCAGTTGAGCCACACACTGGCTCCCATCTCCTCACCCCCTCAGTCCAGCTGTGCCATGTGTCACCCTTCCCCCACATAGCACCAGGATCCTGGAACATCCATGGTCCAGAAGGACCAGAGAGTTTCGGTTTGTAGAAGTGCAACCCTATACTTTCAAAAGTGCCTCTCCTGGGCTTTCATGTGTAATGAGCACCTACAGGTTTGCTCAAACACATGTGCCTCATTTATTGAGTGTAGATGCCTGCTCACACTCTGAAAATGCTAATCCTAGTGCACATGCTTTTAGTAGTAGTAACAACTATACCTCAGCCATTGTTTGACTATTGGACAGGTTCATCCTGGTGCAGAAGCATGCTCAGGTATTTGCACCTGACAAGTATGGGGCTGTGGTAGCAGGAGTGCTGCAGAAAAACACACATCCAATGTCAAATTTCCAATTTTGTTCCTATGGAACTTGGTTCATGGTGACTAGGGGGACAAGTCCCTGTTAGTAACCGGCCTCATGTAACTCTCGGTTCATCCTAACAACTTCAAAAGGCACATGCAAGTTAGCTGGGCCAGCCAAGGGGTTGTGGTGCTGCCTCGAATCCCTGCTGAGGGAGCGGGGGGAACAACAGCAGCAAGGATACAGTCACATCAAAATTAGAAAATTCATTTTGATTTTTCTCAGAGTTTTATTTTAGAAACGGAATTTTCCATCAAAGAAAGCTTTCCACAGAATAATCCCAACCACTGGATTCTTCATTACTGTGCACTCCGTGTACTTATAACTGTGCAGATAGAGTAACCATAGTAAACATTTGCTCTCATTCCGCACATGTGTAAATGACTGCACAAGATGCAGCGCAGTTGGTAATCAGGCCCTCTTTCTCTGATTATTTCAATGCACTGGAAAGGGAGGACCAGATGGTATAACCCAGCCTAGCTTCAGTAACTTCAGTGCTGCTAACTCCACCAGCAGAGGATCTAGCTCCTTTAAGATTTCTAGCATTTTTCCCTTAAGAACAAATACAATTCTGCTCTGGAATACTGGTCCAAAACACAGTGGCATGTAATAGTGATACTACATTTGGGTTTTTACTATTCCTATGGTATCCTTAAGGGCCCTGATGTCACAGAGAATTCGACCCCCACACTGTCCCAAGGGTACAAACAAGTTTCTGAATTCTGAGAAGGGTGAGCAGGGACCATTGGCTGTTCCCCTAACTGAAGGAGTGGGTTTACAGGATTTTAAAAACAGATAACATGACAGCTAATGAAAAACCAGTGAAATGTGTCCATTTTGAAACCAGTGAACACGAAGCAAGGGACTCCAGACAGTACCTGCTTCTCCTCAAAGGGAACCTAAGGAGTCAGTGGACACTACCCAGAAGAACTATGGTACGATGCATGAATCAATGAGGGAATAGAGGTGGGCCCCTCGAGTTCCAGAGAATTTCCCCTATGGAAGCCAACTAGACAGACTGCCCTAGAGACTCTAAAGCCCTCTTTCTTCACACAAAAGATACAAGGTACATTGAAAGCTTCCTATTCACTGACCTCTTCGGCCAGTCTCCTATTGTCATTCGTTAACTAGGGCAGGAAGAATATTTTTTAATCTTGAATAATTCATTTGAAAATGATATGAAACTTGTTATTCTAATTTAGCTATCAGCCCTTATCTGAGTTATTATTCTTGGTCTAGGCTGTAAATGAGGGTATGTCTACACTACCCCGCTAGTTCGAACTAGGGTGGTAATGTAGGCATACCGCACTTGCAAATGAAGCCCGGGATTTGAATTTCCCGGGCTTCATTTGCATAAGCCGGCCAGCGCCATTTTTAAATGCCGGCTTGTTCGAACCCCGTGCCGCGCGGCTACACGTGGCACGGGCTAGATAGTTCGAACTAACAAGCCATTCCGAACTATCTGAACGCCTCGTTCGAACTATCTAGCCCGTGCCGCGTGTAGCCGCGCGGCACGGGGTTCGAACAAGCCGGCATTTAAAAATGGCGCCGGCTGGCTTATGCAAATGAAGCCCGGGAAATTCAAATCCCGGGCTTCATTTGCAAGTGCGGTATGCCTACATTACCACCCTAGTTCGAACTAGCGGGGTAGTGTAGACATACCCTGAGAGATTCAGGTTGAGTGTGGGAAAGGAATCTATAATGAAAAATTGAATCTCTATATATCTCTTTTTAATTTCTTAGGTGTCTTTTGTTCTTAAGTTTTAAACAATAATCTCACTAATAGGTGCCCAGTACGAATAGCTGGAATGGAAAATATGTTTTTTTTCCAGTGAATTATTCACATTACGTTTTTTAATATTAGGTCCAAAGAGCTGATCTGAAATGGGAGCCCCTTGAGCAGAACCTCTGCCAAATAGGTACAAGGTCTGCCTGAATGGATCCAATTGCTGGACTAGGGAATACATTCTCAGTTGCATGCAGCAGCTGAAGTCATTGTAAAAAGCTAGTAAACATGAGCTACACTCACAGATCTCTAGTTTTCGGGGGAGGGATAGCTCAGTGGTTTGCGCATTGGCCTGCTAAACCTAGGGTTGTGAGCTCAATCCTTGAAGGGGGCCATTAGGGATCTGGGGTAAATCTTTCAGGGATGGAATTTGGTCCTGCTGTGAAGGCAGGGGACTGGACTCAATGACTTCTCAAGGTCCCTTCCAATTCTAGGAGATAGGTATATCTCCAAATATCATAACAATGCCACTAATTCTACCAATGGGACCAGATGTGTTTAGGAGAAATAAAAAAGAGGGGGGAGTTCATTTCAGATGAAAATCTTATGAGTCTGCTGCAAGGAAAAGGCTAGGTTTCTTCCCACTTGATAAGTATGGGTGCATGGCCCCTGTAGATTTACCCAATGGAGAGGACTCCAGTGAGGAAGGGGCAGACAGGGAGCCATTAGCTAAAAGAAAATAAATCCTAGAATGGTTTGAAGTAACAGCTGTCAGGAGAAAAGTGGCAGGCAATAAATTAATCTCTGTAAATTCAGGGGCTAAAACTGATGCAGCTTTATCTTTTTAACACGAGATGGGCAGATTTTATCAGCTTATTCTTTCTCACAGGTAGTCCAAGTATCTGTGTCAGGGGTGGGGTACCTAAGGCCTGGGGGCCACATCTGACCCCCAGCTTGCCTGGATCTGGATCCCCAGCATTAGGGAGCCCGTGTTGTGGCTCCACCCCTCGCTATCTCCCTGTGAGGCTGGAGCACACAAGATCTACTAGCCTGGGCCCCCCTAGGCTCTGGTGTGTGAGGGGAATGTGAGGAGTGTCTTTCTCTTTCTCAGTTGGAGGCCATGTCAGAGTTTGTAGGGGTTTTTTTTGTTTTGTTTTTGTTTTGTTTTTTTGCGCCTCTCATTTGTGTGCGGCCCATGATTGATTTTTCTGTGAGTCAAAGATCTCCAGCCCAAAAAAGGTTCCTTACCCCGATCTGTGTTTTTTAACTAGACTCTCCTGATAATCTCTCAAGGGAAAAAGTGGTATTCAGACAGGGGAAGTTTCCTTTTCTCCATTCCCTGAAGTAGATAAGCAACCACCTTATCCAGGGCTTTTTTGTGATTTCATCCAAAAGATGTCATCAAGAACTGGTCTCCAAGTGTGCGTGGGGCTACCCCGTTATTAATGGAGCCATCTTTTAAGCAAGAGATTAGAAATGAGGCCAGCCGCACACTAATATTAAGATACTGAGATTTTTTTCATTAGTTGAGCTGCATCACAGCTGATCTGCCTTAGGACATGTTGACTGTGCTATTTTTTGTCCTGAGTCAACCTTAATCTTGACATTTCTCACAGCAGTAACTCTGAAATATTTCACTTTGGAGACATTAAAATGAACTGATTGAAATGTCAACTTTAATATTTAACATAATACAATATTTGGTATGCTTAATATTTGTATCATTGTAACACAAATATGAGTTGCAAAGCAACACACCAATTAGATTTAAATTGTTCTATTTTTTTTCCATCTACCATTTTCATAAAATCAGTATGTTCCCAGGAAACATTTCAGTTTTAACAAAGCAGCATTTTCTGATGGAAAACTGTTACACTGACAACTTTTCAATCTTCTCTCATCCTGTTAACTCCATTCCTGCTCTTTGTAATTGCATATACCCACATTTGCAATTATATTAACATGCCTGGGGAAACATTAGTGGTTGCTTAGCATGGAAAAGTGATATTAGCTTCTTTTAATTCAATCTGCCATGGAAGATGACCTGACATGATGTGAGTAGAAAACGCAATGAATCACAGTTTGGAAGCCACAGATATAAAGAATGCAGACATATTTTATGGGTGTCCCTCCTGTCTTCAGATTTTCGAAACACTTCCATTTAAAAGACCTGCAACCATAAGGGAAACCTATGTCTAAATTATAGTGTCGGCCTGACTCTCGTGCCAAGGTGCAATACCTTACTGTAGAAGAGCATGGGGAAATCTCTTATTGCTGCTCTACTTGTAGAGATAATAGAAGAATTCATTTACTATGGAAGATAATTTGGCACCTCTCCCAAATTCTTTCTTTCCTCATGCTCCAAAAAAATTTCATCCTGTGAAGCCCATTGGTTTGCCTTACAATATGGACTTGGGAGGAGAACAGTATATTAAAGGCTCATCTGCTCTCTTAAGTAGAATCAATTAAATTTCACACCTGAAGACCCACTATGCTACTGGATGTGCCTTTTCTGTGTTGAATTGCTGTGATGTTTTCCATACAGCTCTACAGCCTAGGGCAGGCATGTCCAAAGTCCGGCCCGCGGGCCAATTGCGGCCCGTGTTCCGATTTAATACGGCCCCTGCTTCCTTCCCCTCTCCTGGCTCCCCGGCGCTCTTTTGAACTGGCGCGCCCAGCGCGCCGCTTCCGGCCGCGCCGCCACCGCCCATGGCCTTCGCGGTCCTAGAGCCTGCCCTGTAGGGTGTGACGTAGTGGGGGTACTTGCTGGGCTGTGGTGACCCCTGCTGTCTGGAGCAAGACCCAGCAGGGAAAACCTCGCTAGGCAGAGGTAATGCCAAACTTGTTGAACCAGTGGCCAGACACCCCCCATGGAGAGGAACAAAGGAAGGTGGAATGCTGCCCTGACTGGGGGGCAGGGCTGCAAGGGAATTTAGTTAGTTACTGTGGGAGAGCATGGAGGAGAGCCTAGGAGAAGGGGCAGGAGTTTAGGGGCCCAGTCTCCCCCATCTCAAGGGGGCCTGAGGCATCCTAGCCCAGCTCTGTGACCAGACTACATCTGTGCTGTGCTGTATCCTGGAGAGGCAATAAACTTCCTCTATTCCACCGGCTGGTGCAGTCTGTTTGTGCCATTTCGGGGTGCAGGAGACGGGGAACCCCCAACGCGCCGTCACACTGGTGTCAGAAGTGGGATGCACTGCACCCCGTGGATGGAGCTTCCAGCGGCAAGCGACAAGGCGCAGTAGAAGCAAGAGCCCTGGAGCCAGGCGTGCTGGAGACAGAGCGAAGCGGTTCCTGAGAATTGTGGGGTGCTGCAGCACTAGACTGGTGAGTCTGCACCGAGGGGCCCAGCGGGCAGATGGCCTACGCCCGACTCTTGAAGGCAGAGCTGGTGGGGCTGTGCAGAGAGAGGGGCTTGCCTGTGCAGAAAGCAACCAAGGCCCAGCTGATTGCCCAGCTGGAAGATAATGACCAGCCACAGGGCCAGGATCTTGTCCCCAGGGGAAGCAGCCAGACCCCCCCTGAGAGTGTGTCAGGCTCAGAGAGGGGGAGGAGCGCTGGAACCCAACGGAGAGATGAGACAGCGTCTCCCGGGAGGCCTGCAAGCCGTAGCCCATCTAGGGCAGGGGCCAGCCCAGCGGAGCTGCGGCGGCTGGAGATCCAGCTGCGGATCAGGGAATTGGAAGTAGAGGACCGAGAGAAGGACCGCCAGGACCGAGAGAGGGAGCGCCAAGATCGAGAGAAGGAACGCCAAGATCGAGAGAGGCAGCGGCAGCATGAGCTGGCCATGGCAGAGCGGAGAACCGGCGGGGCACCGGCTGCGCCAAGTGCGGATGGGCCCCAGGGTCCCAGGACTGCCAGACGCTTGGAGAGGCTCGTGGTGGCCCAACTGAAGGACATGGGTGACATAGACGGGTTCCTCAGTGCCTTTGAGAGGGCCTGTGGACTGCAACGGGTCCCCCCAGCTGACTGGCTGCAGGAGCTCATCCCTGCACTGAACCAGGAGGCGGCCAGAGTGCTCAGTCAGCTGGAGGACCTACAGCCAGGGGATTACAACCGAGTCAAGGAGGCCCTGCTGCACAAGTTCGGGCTGACCCCCGAGATGTACAGGAAGAAGTTCCGGGGGGTACAGAAAGGGCCACGGGAGACCTATGTGGACCTGGCCTCCCGCCTGGCGCAATACTGCCGCAAGTGGGTGTCTGGAGTCGGAGCCCAGACCGCAGAGGAGCTGCTCAAGCTGGTCATGATGGAGCAGTTCTATGAAGCATGCCCACCCAAACTGAGGCTGTGGCTCAAGGACCGGAGACCAGAGAACCCCCAGGAGGCCGGGAGACTGGCGGATGAGTTCACGGAGAGCCGGTCCGGGTGTGAACGGGAGTCCCGGAGAGAGAGGGAACCGCGCAGAGACCGGATCTCGGCTGAGCGACGGAGGGAGTCAACTACGGGGCGAGACCAAGGAACAGGTCGTCTGCGCCCCAGAGAACCAGCCAGGGCCTGGACAGAGACAGCCCAAAGCCTAACTTGCCATCGCTGTGGGCAAAAAGGCCACAAGAGGGCTCAGTGCACCAGGTCCCAGGACCGGGGACTTTCCAGGGTTAACTGGCTGGGGCGGGAGGAAGGGCAGGCTGCCCCAGAGGCAGGGGCTGGCAGGCAAACCTCAGCTCAGAGAGAGGGGAAGGATGCTCAGTGCACCTCCCCTGGGAGGTCTGATTCTCAGGAGGCGGATTTCTCCGTGTACCGGGTGGGGGCAGGACGGCCCCTGCGGAGCGAGTGCCTCATACCCCTGGAGGTGGATGGTAGGAAGGTGACGGGCTTCTGGGACACGGGGGCGGAGGTGACTCTGGCCCGATCCGACATAGTGGCCCCGGAGCGGATACTACCCCACGCGCAGCTGACCCTGAAGGGCATAGACGGGTCCCCGTTTAAGGTGCCTGTAGCCAGGGTGCATCTGAAATGGGGGGCCAAGGAGGGCCTCAAGGAAGTGGGGGTGCACCCGCACTTGCCCACCGAGGTGCTGATGGGGAATGACCTAGAGGAGTGGCCCCATGAATCCCAGCGGGCTCTAGTCACTACCCGGAGCCAGAGCCAGCGGGGGGCTGACAACGTGGGTCCAGGGAAGGACTCCTGGCAGCGTCCTCAGGGTCCCATCCCAGTGGACACGGAGTCCAGCCAGGCTGGGACTCCGGACCTAGGCAGAGGTGGGGGACAGGTCCCGATCCCTGCCTCAGCAGCTGAATTCCAGGCTGAGGTGCAGGCAGACCCCTCCTTGCAGAGGCTGAGGGACCAGGCTGGCCTCCATGCAGCTCAGCCCCGGGGGAGAGGTGGCCAGGAGAGATTCCTGCGGGAGCGTGGGCTCCTGTTCCGTGAGTGGCTCCCCCCCAGGAAGGCGAGGGCATGGGGGGTCCAGCGGCAGCTGGTCGTCCCCCGAAAGTATCGCCTCAAGCTGCTGTATTTGGCCCACGATGTCCCCGTTGGGGGCCACCGGGGGATCCGGAGCACCCGGCTGAAGCTGCTCCAGCACTTCTATTGGCCGGGAATCTTTACAGCCGTGCAGCGGTACTGCCGGTCCTGTGACTCCTGCCAGAGGGGCGGGAAGGCCCAAGACAGGAGGAAAGCGGCTTGGGGGTCTCTACCCCAGATAGACCCTCTGGGCTTGCTGAGAGAGTTATGGGAGGGGAAGACCTCCCTGGATGGAGCTTCGGGGGTGGAAGCCGCCCTGGTTGTCCAGAGAAGGCTCACTGGGCTCATGGCCCCGGCCCGAGAGACCCTGGCCAGAGATCAAGGCCAGCGGAAGGGTGGGTGTGACCCCCGAGGACAGGCCTGCGCCAGTCGCCCTGGAGCGGGGCGGCGAGTGGACAGCGGGAAGCCAGCTCATGTGGGGCCTTGCCACGGCCGGACTGAGTCAAGGGGAGCACCCATGTCCCCGGGGCGGGTTCCCACGCAGAGGACCCGAACTTCCCTAGGTCACGAGCGGAGTGACCCTGCTCAGTTCGCTCTCGGAGGGGGGAGAACTGTGACGTAGTGGGGGTACTTGCTGGGCTGTGGTGACCCCTGCTGTCTGGAGCAAGACCCAGCAGGGAAAACCTCGCTAGGCAGAGGTAATGCCAAACTTGTTGAACCAGTGACCAGACACCCCCCATGGAGAGGAACAAAGGAAGGTGGAATGCTGCCCTGACTGGGGGGCAGGGCTGCAAGGGAATTTAGTTAGTTACTGTGGGAGAGCATGGAGGAGAGCCTAGGAGAAGGGGCTGGAGTTTAGGGGCCCAGTCTCCCCCATCTCAAGGGGGCCTGAGGCATCCTAGCCCAGCTCTGTGACCAGACTACATCTGTGCTGTGCTGTATCCTGGAGAGGCAATAAACTTCCTCTATTCCACCGGCTGGTGCAGTCTGTTTGTGCCATTTCGGGGTGCAGGAGACGGGGAACCCCCAACGCGCCGTCACATAGGGCACGTCCGCAGCCCCGCTCCCTCGCTCGGCTGCGGGTTTGCCCTGCCCCCGGGCCGCCGTGAGGCCGGCGTGCCCTGCGCTCTCCGCCTGCCTCCGACCCTGCGGGCCCTCCGCCTTGGGGCTGAGAGTGCGGGGACGGCCCTCACGCATGTTCACTTCTTCAAATCTGGCCCTCTTTGAAAAAAGTTTGGACACCCCTGGCCTAGGGGAAGGGTGACTACATAGGTGAATGTTATGGTACATTACTTTCTGTTGTAATAGGCATGACTCATTAGGTTTCTCTTGTTTATGTGAGATGTTGAAGGCTGTCACTTGTAGAAAGGAACTCAATCATTGTAACGAGAGCTGGTCAACAGTCAAAATTCCATCCTTCATGAAATTCCAATACTGTATTTCAAAATTGACCCTTACTGGGACATCCCGTGGGGGAAAAAAATCAATTCAGAAATGTCAGTGTTTTGATTGGTTCAATATTCATCTGTGTTCTTATGAACGGTCAGTTGTTTCTCATGGGAATTGTAGTTCAGGTACCTCATGCCCCCATTCTTGTCTGTGTGCTGTTCTCTGCAGCTGGGTTACATCTGGGCTGTGTCTACACTGTATCCCTTTTCTGGAAAAGGGATGCAGATTAGACACTTCGGAATTGCAAATCCGCGGGGGATTTAAATATCCCCCGCGGCATTTGCATTTACATGGCTGCCGCTTTTTTCTGGCTTGGGGATAAGCCGGAGAAAAGTGCCAGTCTAGACGCGATTCTCCGGAAAATAAGCCCTACTTGAAAGTAGGAATAAGAAATCCTCCGGAAAAGGGCTTTATTTTCCGGAGAATCGCGTCTAGACTGGCGCTTTTCTCCAGCTTATCCCCAAGCCGGAAAAAAGCGGCAGCCATGTAAATGCAAATGCCGCGGGGGATATTTAAATTCCCCGTGGATTTGCAATTCCGACTCGTCTCATTAGCATCCCTTTTCCGGAAAGGGATGCCAATGTAGACGTAGCCCTCATGTGATACATTGAAGTCCTGGGATGCACTACATCAGTTAATCAGGGTGCACCATAATTCAAAATAAGATATGCAATTTTAGCTATTTTGATGCTATTTCAAAACAGCTTATTTTGTCATAAATTTTGAAATAAAGTGCTATTCTGAAACATCATGGAATGAGGTTTACAGGGATGTCGGCATAGCGAGCCCGAAATAATGGGTTTGCTGTGAAGATGCGGGATAGCTATTTCGGTATACTCTGAAATAGTGTTGCAGTGTAGACGTACCCTCAGACTATGTCTACACTGCAAGGTTTTTGGCCAAAAACCCGTGGAGCATCTACGCCTCAAATGCATTTTTCCGCAAGTAAATCAGCAGAACAGATGGCTTTTGCTGGTAGAGTTATTCCTCTCCCCACGAGGAATAACCCCTTTTTGCACTACTGCTCTTGCGCAAAAAGGCAGCTGTGGACACTCGGGAGGTGTTTTTGTGCAAGAAACCCCTATCAGCAAAAGCACAGGTGCTCTGATGGCCATTCTGTGAATGGCCATCAGTGCTTTCTTGTGCAAGAGTGTCCATGCAGTGTGGATGCTCTCTTGGGCAGAAGCATATCACTTTTGCGATGCGCTTTGAGGTCTGGATGAGCTTTTGTGCAAGCAGCTTTTGTGGAAGATCTCTTCTGCAAAAGGCTTCTTGTGAAAAAACCCTGCAGTATAGACGAAGCCTCAGAGAAGAGATTGTATGGAACGTAAAGAACTAAAACTGCAATTCTCATGCCACAGGGGAATGCTGAAATGTAAAGTCACTTCCAAAGAAGCTGGATTAGAGTCTAGATAGAGAAGCTAGGAATGTACATTTGATTGTTCACTGGGCACTGTTTTTTAAATTACATCCCCACTTTTTTTCTTCTTCAGAAGAACTTGTTCCCAGCTTTTATGATGTGAAGGGAGGGAAATAGAACAAATACTGGTTTCAGTCCTGAATAAGGATTACTCTCTGAGGGTATGTCTACACTACCCCGCTAGGTCGAACTAGTGGGGTAATGTATGCATACCGCACTTGCTAATGAAGCCCGGGATTTGAATTTCCCGGGCTTCATTAGCATAAGCGGGGAGCCGCCATTTTTAAATGCCGGCTTGTTCGAACCCCGTGCAACGCGGCTACACGGGGCTCGAACTAGGTAGTTCGGACTAGGGTGCCTATTCCGAACTACCGGTACACCTCGTTTCACGAGGAGTAACGGTAGTTCGGAATAGGAACCTAGTCCGAACTACCTAGTTCGAGCCCCGTGTAGCCGCGCTGCACGGGGTTCGAAGCAGCGGGGTTTTAAAAATGGCGGCTCCCCGTTTATGCTAATGAAGCCCGGGAAATTCAAATCCCGGGCTTCATTAGCAAGTGCGGTATGCATACATTACCCCGCTAGTTCGAACTAGCGGGGTAGTGTAGACATACCCTGAGTCCTGTAATTGCTAATGTAGTACAATCTGATGTAAACTCCAGAGACAGAAGATTTTGAGGGATGGAAATCCCCTGCTTTCTCTACAGGGAAGAAGAGGAAAAGCCAGGTCAAGCCAGATTTGCTTACATGAACTATCTATAATGTTGCTTACCCATAATTCCTCTGGTGAAGTTCTATTGCTCCGGATACCATGCATATGTTTTTAGTGTATAAATAGTAGGGCTTGAGCATTGTGCAGGATAGGCCTTGCAAAAAGTGGATCACCCTGACTATGTGGTTAGTGCACTAGAGTCTGATAACAAAGTTCAATAGAAAGGAAAGCACTTTGTCCAAAAAGCTAGACATTCTAGTAGAGGAGCAGGGACCTTTCCATGAGTCCTATTTTGCTCTAGGTTGCTAGCCCAAATACTATGAAGCTCTCATAATTGTAGAAGAAAGCTTGAAAATAGATCCAGAGTGCACCTCAAAGGCTCAAACATAAGGCAGCCCCTCCCCCCATCCTCAAATGCATTATTTTTAAGCTAATCTAGTGATTTTTGAATGCTTGGATTGATAATTACTGTGAACCCTAGGAAAATTCAGACTTCAGGAGCATCATGTTTATGTCATACCCACAGAGAAGGTAGATTGAAAAACAAAATATTTTCCTGGAATTTTGTTTTATTTTTTAGAATTTGGAACCCTAACACACAAGAACCAAAAAACCAAAGTGAGATCTGGTCTTGCATTTGTATAGAAGGAAGTCAGCTGCTAGGGCACTAGTCCAGGACTTCAGAGATAAGGGTTCAGTTTTAAACTCTGTCACAAACATCCTCTGTGACTGTGGGCAACTCACTTGGCCTCTTTGTACCTCAATTACTCATCTGTGAAATAGGAATAATATTTCCCTATCTCCCTGTGGTAGTGATAATAATGTGCTTTGATATCTGCTTAGACGAGCCAATTATTGTTATGAACTACCTTGTTAACAAAGCCAAAACCCAAGCAGGGAGTGATCTGATAATATGCAGTGTGTGTAGACATTTTTTATAGGAGCAAGGTGCGAGTGCCACCTGCTTATAAATAGGCGGGTCCTAGAGATAGGTGCATTGATATGGTCATGGACTAGAAAAATATCAAGGTTGTGATCTGATCCAAGATACAATGTGTTTAAAAAAAAGAAACCATCAATATTAAATCTGGAGACTGTTGATCATACACACGGGAGAAGATTTCTATGAGCAGACCTCATACTGAAATTGGTCAAGGTTTACAATAACCACTGCCTTTGGGGGGAAGACAGCTCAATGTGATTTCATTCCTTCACTTTAAAGGGAAATAATATTTTGCTAGGCTTCGCCTTCATTCAAATAACAAACATAAGCTCAGCATCATAAAGGTTTCAATCTTCTCTGAAGTGAAAGCCATCGTTAGTTTACTGATGAAGGGAAACAGATGTTCTCTCCTTTATGCACTAATCTTCCCGTACACTCCAGAAAATTAAGGTTTGGGTGTTTTGTTTTGCTTTTTTCTCTCAACGGAGAAATGACACAGAAAAATTACTTAAAACAACATAAAGCAAAATTGCTTTGGATTATTATGGGTTAGAAGCCACAGGCATGTTGCCCAATTTTCCAGACAATTAACAGCTTGTTTCAATAGCTCTCTACAACGCAGCCTCTTCACATCCCTCCCCTCTCATGCTGTTCCTGCTTTCAAATGGGACACCACAATGGCTGTGCCTAGACTACACCTCTCTGTCGACAGAGAGATGAAGATTAGGCATGTCAAAATTGCTAATGAAGCAGGGATTTAAGTATCCCGCGCTTCATTAGCATGAACATGGCTGCCCTTTTTTTCGAAACGGAGCTTTTAAAAAAAACGGCAGTCTAGACACGGATCTGTTGAAAATAAACCGTTTTTCGACAGATCCTGTAAACCTCATTTTTTGAGGAATACAGGATCTGTTGAAAAAGGCTTTATTTTCAACAGAGCCGCGTCTAGACTGCCATTTTTTTTCGAAAAAGCTCCATTTTGAAAAAAAGCGGCAGCCATGTTTATACAAATGAAGCGTGGGATATTTAAAGCCCTGTTTCATTAGCAATTTCGACGTGCCTAATCTACATCTCTCTGTTGACAGAGAGGTGTAGTCTAGACACAGCCAATGTGTCCAAGCAACTTCTCTTGGCTGCCAAATAACCAGCAAGGTCTATTGTGTTTTGGTGCCAAATGTTCTTCATTTTGGGGCAAGGGAAACACATTTTTATCTAATGAGTTGGATTTATTCTTATTCCTTTTCTTTTCCCACCACCTGAGTTAGAGTTGCATTATATTTGGCAGGCTGCGGGGGTTAGCGTTCCTGGATCAGGTATGCAGCTATATGTAGACATGCAAGTCATACCCTGGATGCAGCTATTTGTGAGTGGCCCTTGCTGGGGCTTATAGCACAGAAATATTGTGAGACACCCAAGGTTGTGGGACAAGTGGTGAGACACCTAGGAACATGACACTTGTATTCAGCTTCGCTCTTTTCAGTGAAACAATGTCTACATCGGTACTGTGGAGATCATGTCTCCTGAGCAGAAGCAGCTGTACTGCCCAGAGCTGTAAAGCAGCAGAGAGGAAACTAATGACTTTGGCAGAGACTCATCTTGCCTCTCACACATCATGGAGAGTTTGCCTGGACCTTATTGGAGCTGCATATTTGTAGGGGTGAGACTCTAGGGCTTCGGTTTTCAAAAAGGGGGGTCTGATGGTTTGGTTTGTTGTTACACACATTAGCTATTCTGCTGCTGCAAACTCCAGTGGAAATAAGGTTTAGCTAGTTTGTCTCACAATGTCATTGGGCAAAGTCTACACTATACTCTTGACCTGTGGATGCTGACTCATCTTCCTACATCACAATAAAAACTACCTGTGCCTTTTCTCCACTAAGATTTTCAAGTGGACATACTAATACGATTAGTTATTTTACTATAAAAATGTACTTTTTATAGTTAAGACATGACTTCAGCCTCTTTCTGGAGGAGACAACCTACCCAATAGAAGAATGAGAAGGAAAGTCATTTTTTGCTCCTTGGCATGGATTGTTCCTTTCTAGAAAAGCATAGTGCTATAGGAACTTAACAATGTATAGGCTATAGGAAATATTGAAAAAGAAGGGAAAATTTTTGAACAAATTCCACATAAGAATGGAAAATTACAGTTAAATATTGGAAACCCATGGTTACTCACCATACTGAAATATACCACAGTTTTTGCTTGGAAAAACACCCTTCCCTCCTCTCCTCGCTCCCTGCCCCAATAATGAGCTAGATCCAATATATTTTGTCATGTTCCTTTTTATTTTATTGTTTTTACACTAGGGATATGTAGGTTTGTTTTAGTTGTAACATAAGAGAATTCTGAGGAAGTATATGCTTTTATGGCAATGTGTAGTTATTTAAAAAAAAATCTGTGTATTTATACCTTGCCAATTGCAGTGAACCCGTGCAAATTTAGTTTCAGTATGTAGTGATCCTGAAGGGTGAGGTGAGAAACTCCATCTAAAAATCATGCCCTCCCACTCTTAGTGAAAGTGAGAGAGAAAAGGCAATGGTAAATTCAGACACTGTGACTGCGTCTAGACTGGCATGATTTTGCGGAAATACTTTTAACGGAAAAGTTTTTCTGTTAAAAGTATTTCCGCAAAAGCGCATCTAGATTGGCAAGTGCCTTTGCACAAAAGATCTGCTTTTGCACAAAAGCATTTGTGGCCAGTCTAGACGCGATTTTGCGCAAGAAAGCCCCGATCGCCATTTTAGCCATCGGGGTTTTTTTTGAGCAAAACAATTCTTCCCTGTCTACACTGGCCGTCTTGAGCAAGTATTCTTGTGCAAAAGAGCTTTTTCCCGAGCGGGAGCAGGAAAGTATTTGAGGAAGAAGCACTGATTTTGTACATTACAAAGTCAGTGCTCTTGCGCAAATTCAAGCAGCCAGTGTAGACAGCTGGCAAGTTTTTGAGCAAAAGTGGCTGCTTTTGCACAAAATCTTGCCAGTTTAGATGCACCCTCTGATATGACATTGTTATGATGCGGCATTGTAATCTGATCATGTTTCATTAATATATTATGGGATGAGGCAGCAGCGGCATGATCTTGAAGCCAGGGCATAATATAAAGATGTCAATGTGGTGACTGGTGATTTCTCTTTGTGATAGTACAACATGGTTTTAAGGCCTTTAAAATAAACTTCACTGGGGTCCTTCCAGATCCTAAAATCAACCCTTTGTATTGCTCGGTACTCAATTATTACTGCTGTTTCTGACTAAATGCATTTGGAGAGATACATGATACAGTTGGCTAATCCTGGAGAGGTACAAGCCAAATGCTGGTGTTGGATTTCAGCTAAGTGATTTAATAAATTAACTTCAATGTAACCCGTAGCTCCTATGTCACATAACAGGCTGGCAAATGAAATGGAATATGTATTATCTGAAAGATGAAAGCTAGCGTTGGCATCTGAATGGGGTCTGTAAACCTGGCCGGGGTGCTCATTAAACTTCAGTCTTGTTATCCTTCTTTGTGAATTATTTATCCACAGATCTTCATCATAGTGGTGAAACAATCACAAAACTGGAGATGAGCCAAAACCAGAGACATTTATTTGACTCCCTTCCCTATCCCAAACTTTGGGAGCTTTAGGTGAAATGTGATCCAGGGTTTTTACCAGCCCAGAGTCCATATGACATGAATGGGAGTCAAATCAGGTCCTGGATCCATACAGACTTTCTTTGTGAGGCTAAATATGTTGTTTGTGAATTGCTCTGATATTCTGGAGCCAAGGGCCATAAAATTAAAGATTTACAGTACTCTATCTTGTGATGGAAAGGATGAAAAGATGTGCCAGAGATTTTGTACAGTATTCTCCCTTTCTAGAAAATACACATATGACAACAGATATTTGGTATGCACCATCGCGGACACATATTTAAATCTGTGACATGCATGTCAAGTGAATTTAATACTAAAAGGTATAGCTCCAATAGTTGTTCCACAAGTTTCCCTCACAATATCTTGCCAACATGCCTCAACCTTGACTTGAAGAGACCATGTTTCCAGAATGAGGAGATCACTGGCACTTTTGCAGAGTCTGACAACAAATATGTCAACAGGGGTGAAAAAACTCATGGGCTAAGAACTGGCATTAGGTCATGAATTCTGTCAGAGCAGGAAGCAAGATCCTTTGGGGATTGCAAATTTCAGCTAGCACTAGAACCAGCAACCCAGATGCGAAAGCATGGACGTACCTTATCATGTCAGTGAACTATCCAGACCCTAAACTTGATGTATCTCATTGAAATAAGAGTACCGTTGTCTCTCTATTGCTGAACAAGGATTATTGAATGATATTCTTAAACAGAGGCTGTAAGGAAAATGCAATTAAATATATGAATAATTTATTTTCCCCTCCTAAAATATCTTTGGAAGCTGTAACAGAGCATGCCTGAACAAGGTCCCTCCTTTCAGAGTGAGGAATGTGTCAAATTAACCTCAATTCTATTGATATAGTTTTAGATGTTCCTAGTCCTTGCTAGTATCAGTAATAAAATAGAAGCAGTAGGCTAAAAGGCATAAATGATAGCCTTTTAGCCTACTGCTAACGTACTTGCTTTCATTGGGAGCAGGACTATTTTACTCAGTTTAAATTTAGTTTACAACTACTGAAATCTAAGAAGCAACGCCAATTTAAATTAGCTGAGGATATGAGCCCATAAAAGCTCATAAGTGAAAATTGACAGGAGTGGAGAGTATTCTCTGGCGTGTATATACATTGAACAGTGGCATAGCAAGGGTGTTATGCACCTGGGGGCAAAGGCAAAATTTGTGCCCCCCCAATCATTTGTTACTATGTATATATTATTTATTTCTAAGTCAGCAAAAATAAGAACATATTTTTTTTTAAAAAGAACAACCCCTAGCCAGATTTTCTCCTTGCCTGTCCCGCCACCATGTGGGGCTCCCTCCAGCACCAGGGACCATTCCGCTTGCAGCCAGACTGACATGCCTTCTGACCAATGGGTGGCTGTGGTTTCTCAGAGGAGCGGTCTACAGACGCTGTGTCCCAATGGATGGTGCCTCAAACCGACTGGTGGCAAAGAGGATTGTGGGGGTGGTAGTTGCAGATGGGGCCTGTATGCCAGCTGTGTTCTGCGCATGCTCAGCCTGAACCTCCGCCCTGTGCACAAACCCCACCAGGCGCTTCATGCTCAGTTTCAATTTCCTGCAGGTGCAGAAGTGGCCAGCACCCGCGAGGTCCTAGCACCGTCCTTCCCTCCACTGTCTGGCTGTCAACATAACTTTTGGCAGCTACATTGACACCCCCTAGTGTGGCACCTGGGGGCAACTACCTCCCCACATTCCTCCACGCTACACCACTGTTGAACAGTTGTTCCTTTGAGAAGTTAGGCAAACATTTACATATTTTTGGTTCTAGTGACTGGTAGCAAATCCACCTCTTGCCTACTAGTGCCCATGGGTTTGACCACTTACACTGCCATGGAAATTTCTGTGATATTCTCTGAATGCATGAGGGCCATAGGCATGAGCAGGGAGCCATCAATGTCTACATCAAACCACTGTTATGGGCTGTGTTGAGGGATTCCTGGGTAAGGGTCTATTGCTTGTGTTTCGCAGGAGATCAGGCTTGATGACCACAAGGGACCTTTGTGACATGATGGCATTGTGCAATGCTATATACAGCTGGCATTTTTGTTGACTTCATCTAATTAGCCTAAGTCTAGAGCGTTCCTTCTATGGATTATTTCAGCATAGATTACTAGACTGTGAACTCGTTGGGGCATTCTTTGCACTGTGTCTACACCACACCTTGCATAATGGAGTCTGATACATAACTGGGGCTCCTGAATGCTGCCACAGTATAAATAACAGACATTCAAATGGGAGAGATTCTGATATCTGTTCTCACTCATCTCAGGGTATGTCTACACTACAGAGGTTTTTTTGGGAAAATGGCCATTTTTTAAAAAAACCCTTCAATTACGTCCACACTGCAATCACATTTTTTCAAAAGAAAATCGAAAGAACAGAGGCGGTTTTCCGGCATTGGTAATCCTCTTTCTGTGGGGAACAAGCCTTTTTCTGAAAGCGCTCTTTTGGAAAAAGGCATAAGGACATCAGAACATAAGAATGGCCATACTGGGTCAGACTAAAGGTCCATCTAGCCCAGTAGCCTTTCTGCTGACAGTGGCCAGCACCAAGTACCCCAGAGGGGGTGGACCAAAGACAATGATCAAGCGATTTGTCTCCTGCCATCCTTCTTCAGTCTCTGACAAACAGAGGCCAGGGACACCATTTCTATCCCCTGGCTAATAGCCTTTTATGGACCTACCCTCCATGAAATTATCTAGCCTCTCTTTAAACTCTGTCATAGTCCCTAGCCTTCACAGCCTCCTCTGGCAAGGAGTTCCACAGGCTGATTCTGTGCTATGTGAAGAACTTTCTTTTATTAGTTTTAAACCTGCTACCCATTAACTTCATTTGGTGTCCTCTAGTTCTTCTATTATGGGAACTAATAAATTATTCTTCTAAATAAATAAGTTCTTTTATTATGGGAACTAATAAAGGCGTGTGTGGATGGGGAAGAGGGAGTTCTTTCAGAAGAAGAGGAAAGAGGAAAAAGCACTGGTGCCCTAGTAGCCATTCTGTCCATAGTAATCACAGTGTAAATGTGAGATAGTGTCCAGTCAGTGTGGAAGCTATCTTTCAAAAAGCAGATGGCTTTTTCAATGTGCTTTTGCAGTGTGGACGTTCTCTTTTGGAAGATGTTTTTTCAGAAGATCTCTTCCGGAAAAACTTCTTCCAAAAGAAGCCTGCAGTCTAGACATAGCGGCTACGTCTACACTGGCCCCTTTTCCGGAAGGGGCATGTAAATTTCACGAGTCGTCGTAGGGAAATCCGCGGGGGATTTAAATATCCCCCGCGGCATTTAAATAAAAATGTCCGCCGCTTTTTTCCGGCTTTTAAAAAAGCCGGAAAAGAGCGTCTAGACTGGCCCCGATCCTCCGGAAAAAGTGCCCTTTTCCGGAGGCTCTTATTCCTACTTTGAAAGTAGGAATAAGAGCCTCCGGAAAAGGGCACTTTTTCCGGAGGATCGGGGCCAGTCTAGACGCTCTTTTCCGGCTTTTTTAAAAGCCGGAAAAAAGCGGCGGACATTTTTATTTAAATGCCGCGGGGGATATTTAAATCCCCCGCGGATTTCCCTACGACGACTCGTGAAATTTACATGCCCCTTCCGGAAAAGGGGCCAGTGTAGACGTAGCCAGCCTGTGTGGCAATTCATCACAGAGGGGAGCCAGTCTGAGCAACGAGGCCTGCAAAAAGTCTCCAAGCACACATCTGGTATTAAATCTATTCAACCAGAAAAGGTCTGCCTGAAGTTCATTGAGGGTCAACTTTCTCATGAAGCTTAGGCAGCAGAAGTGGAAATTAATACTAGAAGGGACTATAAACTATTTTCTGGAAGATTCAAAGAATCGTTGAGGTTTACAGTTGGAAAAGGCCCATTTGATCATCCAGTTCTGTGGGTTTTCAACCAATGGACCATGGTTCTACCCTAAAAATGGTTCATGGGGCAGTACTTATGGGTTGCACTAGCCATTTGAGTAGGGGAAATATGGCACAACCCAAGTTGATGGGACCCAGCAGATGGGACAAAGAAAAGCTAGCTCTATAGCTTCTATATTGAAATTCTCATCACACCTCTTTTGTCTGCGGAGCTTGTCCAAGAGAGCATCACCAGAAGGATGCTCTCCTCTCTTCTGCTCCAGTCATACTGCAGCTATCATACATCACCTAATAAACTATCTTGTTAGTCTTTAAAGTGCTACGTGTCTGCTTTTCTTGTTTTATCAAGATCAGACTAACACAGCTACCTCTCTGTTACTTTGTACTTACTAAGGGTATGTCTACACTACCCCACGAGTTCGAACTAGGAGGGTAATGTAGGCATACCGCACTTGCAAATGAAGCCCAGGATTTGAATTTCCCAGGCTTCATTTGCATAAGCGGGGCGCCACCATTTTTAAAACCCCGCTGGTTCGAACCCCGTGCAGCGCGGCTACACGGGGTACGAACTAGGTAGTTCAAACTAGGCTTCCTAGTTCGAACTACCGTTACTCCTCGTGGAATGCGGTATGCCTACATTACCCTCCTAGTTCGAACTAGGAGGGTAGTGTAGACATACCCTAAGTGCTTCACCCTGAGGCAGAGAGAATTTTGCTATTAGAGTCTGAGGAAGCAGTTTATTCCTTGGGCTCAAATTCCACAATATTTTGCGAAGGATTGTGTGACATGCTGGGTTGCAGGATTTTTTTTCCTAGGGGAAGGCCTGCAACTGAATAATGGGCCTCTCAAAACAAATACCCCATACTATTAAAAGAGGGCTTTAAACTAGGTTCGTTGGCGGACGGTGACCAAAACCTTGAGGGGAGTGGGAAAGTTGGATACCGGGAAGAAACGCAAAGAGGAACGAGCAAGAAAGGAGGACCCCTGACTCAAATGGAGAAGATAGGACAATCAACTGGTTATCAGAGGTGTTTGTACACTAATGCAAGAAGCCTGGGCAACAAACAGGAAGAACTGGAGGCCCTGGCCCAGTCCAAGAAATACGATTTAATTGGGATCACAGAGACTTGGTGGGATGACTTGCATGATTGGAGAACTGTCATGGAAGGGTATAAACTGTTCAGGAAGAACAGGCAGGAGAGAAAAGGAGGAGGAGTTGCACTATACATATGTCTAGACCACATGCCTCTTGTTCAATATCTTTATTAATGACCTGGATGAGGGGATGGATTGCACCCTCAGCAAGTTAGCAGATAACACTAAGCTAGAGGGAGAGCTAGATACGCTTGAGGGCAGAGAGAGGGTCCATAGTGACTTAGACAAATTGGAGGATTGGGCCACAAGAAATCTGATGAGGTTCAACAAGGACAAGTGCAGAGTCCTTCACTTGGGACGGAAGAATCCCAAGCATTGTTACAGGCTGGGGACCAACCAGCTAAGTAGTAATTCTGCAGAAAAGGACTGGGGCTTACAGTGGATGAGAAGCTGGATATGAGTCAACAGTGTGCCCTTGTAGCCAAGAAGACTAATGGCATATTACTCTACATTAAGAGGAGCATTGCCAACAGATCCAGAGATGTGATTATTCCCCTTTATTCGGCTCTTGTGAGGCCACATCTGGAGTATTGTGTCCAGTTCTGGGTCTCCCACTAAGAAAAGGATGTGGACGCATTGTAGAGGGTCCAGCGGAGGGCAACCAAAATGACTAGGAGGCTGGAGCATATGACTTATGAGGAGAGGCTGAGGGAGTTGGGTCTGTTTAGTCTGCAGAAGCAAAGAGTGAGGGGGGATTTGATAGCAGCCTTCAACTTCCTGAAGGGAGGTTCCAAAGAGGATGGAGAGAGGCTGTTCTCAGTAGTGACGAATGGCAGAACAAGGAGCAGTGGTCTCAAGTTGTGGTGGGAGAGGTCCAGGTTGGATATTAGGAAAAACTGTTTCACCAGGAGAGTGGTAAAGCACTGGAATTGGTTACCTAGGGAAGTAGTGGAGTCTCCATCCCTAGAGGTGTTTAAGTTTCGGCTTGACAAAGCCCAGGCTGGGTTGATTTAGTTAGGATTGGTCCTGCCTAGAGCAGGGGGCTGGACTCGATGACCTTCTGAGGCCTCTTCCAGCTCTATGATTCTATGATTCTATAATTTAGTCTTTCTCCCCAGGGCCAGTGCAAGGTTCTTCCCTACAGTATAGTTTCTAAGTGCATGTTTCAATCTGTTGATAAAGACTAGGAAATGATACTCCTACAACATCCCTAGGGAGGTTAGCTTTCAAAATTATTATAGTAAGAGGAGCTGGTAACGATCTGTATATTTACACTGCTTAACATTTTTTTCAGACTAAAGTTCAGGGTTCAAACCGAGTTTATGCTATTTGGTATGTGGTGGTAAATTTGAACGCAATATAAATTGTTTTAACCTTTTCTCTTGTATTCTCTCTCCCAAGAAATTCCATCCAAAGAGTACAGTTAACTAACATGCAAGTTACAAAATTAATCACTGAAATGTTAGGAAATGCCAGATTTATGGTTTCCCATGAGCCTTTAATTTGGCACCTTTATGAGTATGTGTTTTGATAGTCTTTAATCAGATGATCATATGGTCCTCTCCCCTCCCCTAGATGACCCTTCACTCATTTAGTCAGAGAATGGATGCACAGAGGGCCAAACAGACAGTTGCTATGAACTTCATTGAGGCATTTCCGAATTTTCAAGGACTTGCCTTTACAACCTTCATAATCTCTCAGTGTACGTTTTTGTGTATGATTCTTATTTAGATTACAGTAGCACTCAGCAATCCCAATGGAGATCATCCTTCAACGGTGCTAGGAAAACAAACCAGGTGCTGGTAAGGCAGATTGCGTTCCTATATAACCATACAGTCTTCTTTAATTCCATATTCTTCAGTGCTCAACTTAATGTACAAAAAAAAAAAAAAGGTATGGAGATACTTGTGTTTTCCTAGCACAGGTCAGTTTGGAAAAAACATGCATATCTGAAGCAATTACCCACTTTTTCCTATCATGAAAAACATGATTTCTCTTGAATATCTTTAAATATCCATTGCCTTGTGCCAGGTCACATCAAGTCACTTTGCTTTGTGAGACATAACATAAGCCTACTCAATGTGACGTGCTTGCTGCATCATGTCATAAATCTTCAAAGATAGCACAGCTTTTTAAAAAATGAATGTAGAAGTTACCATGGCTACAGAATAACCTGATTCTGTTCATATTTGAAGTCATTTTAAATATTGAAAAGCAAACACAATATTGTTTAATTTCCATAAACAATGCAGTGAATCAATTAAAATGTGTTAATTGGAAAAATTTGGAGAGCAAAGAGATCTCATCAGGTAGTAGTTTCAATTTTGCTCAGTGGCACATGTGTTAAGTGGCTTTGAAAAGAGGGATTATTTACCAATCGAATGTACTGGCATTTGTAAAGCAACACATGATAGGACTGGTGTGGCTCTTTTGGAACCATACCGATTTATACTAGATTTGGCCTCGGTTACCTAATTTTTCTGAAAACCTTATAAGAAAGACAGTGAGAACTGCCTAGAAGTGCCATCAGTCAGCCCTCCATCCTGCCCCAGGCAGAATCATGGTCCATCAGGCTATGTCTACACTATGGAGTTTTTTGTGGAAAAACAGCTGTTTTCTGCAAAAACTCATGGAGCGTCCATCCCTCAAGCACGTTTTTGTGCAAGTAAATCAAAAGAACAGAGTGCTTTTTCCGGTGTAGGTATTCCTCTTTCTACGAGGAATAACTCCTTTTTGCTCAATACCTCTTTTGCGCAAAAAGGGTATGTGGACGAGGAACAGGGGTTTCATGTGCAAAAAGAGGCAATTGAAAAAGGCCCAGGTGCCCTGGTGGCCATTCTGTAAATAGCAATCCGAGTTTCCTTTCGGGAGAGCATCCATGAAGTCTGGATGCTCTCTTTTGCAAAAGCGCATCACTTTTTCGATGTGCTTTTCAGTGTGGACCCTCTCCTGTACAAGAAGTGTTTGCGGATGATCTCTTCCGCAAAAAGCTTGTACAAGAAGCCTATAGTGTAGACATAGCCTCAGGATTGGAGTGCCATGGATGTTCTCATTTCTGCCCCAGATTTGATCACGATCTGTTACTTATGAATAAGTGTCAACATTTCTTTTTCTTTAGCTCTCTGAAGAGTGTTACAGGAATAGAATGTTTCTTACAGCTTGATGCTAGGAAGGGGAGGGCTCCTTTGGTATATTTTGGGAGACTGTTAAATCATTTTTACCTCCTGCTTTTTCTAGTGGTAGTGTCAGAGCACCTTCAGAAGAGCCAGCTTGTAAGATGGTGAGCTCAGTGGAGCGTTGTCAGTTCACACCCTCTGAGGACCTGGCCTGAAGATGTCCGATGGCTTGAGGCCTATTTTACCTTCGTTGCTGCTCTTCAAGCAGACATTGGAACATGGGAATTGCTAGGCCAGACCTGAGGTTCATCTAATCCACTGTCCTTTCTCTGACAGAAGCCAGCACATGACGATTTTGAGGAAGGTTTAAGAGCCCGAAAGCAGGTAGAGATAGGATGATCTAGACCTCATCCTAATCGCTAAGGTATGTCTACATAGGGCTGAGGACAGAAATGCCAGGCCCCTGGGAAGGGTGGTGGTGGGGCAGCTCCAGGTCCTCCCAGAAGGGGTGGAGCTTTGGGGTCTAGGCTACCCCCCACCTGTCCTTCTGTGCTGCCCGGACTGCACAGCTAGGATCTCTTGCAGTGAATTTGAAGGGCCTGGAACTCCAACAACTGCCCCAGCTGTGGTAGCAGCGGCAACCAGGAGCCCCAGGGCACTTGTAAATCACCAGGCCCCAGGACAACTTCCTCCTTTGCCTTCCCTCTGTCCGTCAATGACCCTGTGGCTACATTATGCAGCTTTTGGCACAGCTGTGTTACTAAAAGTCAGACAGTATAAACACTGTTTGCCTGCACTTTGGATCCACCCCCTTGAGTGCATTCCTGCTAGCTGCTGACAAATCATTGTTTACTCTAGTACTTACCCAGGCAAAGCTTTTTTCCTTCAAAACTGGTGAGAGGGAGGAGTGGGGGCTGGGAGGGAGAGGGTTAAACACTTGTGAATTTGTGGCCCAATTGCCAGTGTAGAGAAAGCCTAATAGTCTATGCCTGGCAAAACCCCTGAAGCAGGTGATTTAATAAAAATAAAGTGAAGTTTTCCTTTTAGTTTGTCATCCTTCATTCTCTATTCTCCCTGCCCTATTCCTTCTCCTGGACCCCTTAACTCCATTCATTGAAGAAGTGGGTTGCACCCACGAAAGTTCATGACACCATCTACATGTTTTGTTAGTTTCTAAGGGTATGTCTACACTAGCTCCCTAGTTCGAACGAGGGTGGCAAATGTAGGCATTCGAAGTTGCAAATGAAGCCCGGGATTTAAATATTCTGGGCTTCATTTGCATGTTCCCGGGCGGGCGCCATTTCTAAATCCCCTTTTTTCGAACTGACTGCCCGCGGTGTAACAATGAGGTGTAACAGTTAATCCAAACTAAGGTCTTAGTTCGGATTAACTTCTGACTGCTGCGTGTAGCCACGGGCAGTCAGTTCGAACTAAGGGGATTTAAAAATGGTGCCCGCCCGGGAACATGCAAATGAAGCCTGAGATATTTAAATCCCGGGCTTCATTTGCAACTTCGAATGTCTACATTAGCCACCCTAGTTCGAACTAGGACTATTCGTTGTTTTTCAAGTTTTTTTCCAGACCTCACCTCTTTCCCCCACGCCCCCTTCTTTCCAAATCTTTTTTTTTTTAAATCTCCATTACTATGTTTAGTAGGAGCTGTGGGAAGGCAGAGCCAGAGTGGTGTGTTACATGCCATTCTGACAGCAGGGAATTTTATGGGCACTCTCATTTCCTCTACTGATGAGTCCTAAAGCTTTGGGATTTTTTGCCAAGAACCCCTGCTCAGCTGCTCTCATGAGACTGTAGCTTGAGATTGGTTGATGGCTTCATAGTTCTTGAGAGGTGTAGCTGCTGAGAGAGATTATTTTTGGAGGGAGAGAGATTTCCTAAGATATATCAGTCTGATTCAACAGAGGGAACATTGAAAATTAGGACTGCAATTCTGAAAAGGGTTTTATTCCTTCCCCCTCCCCTCAGGGGCAGCCAATCTCATGTGTGAAGCAATGGAATGATGACATCTGAACAGCTGGAGGTGGGGGTTGGGGGAGACTGCTTCATTCTGAATGAAATGAAGTTTTTTATGTCTGTGTTCAACCAGCAATGTTTGGGGAATTACAGAAATCCAGCCTGGAGGTCAGATTAACCTAAAGGATCTTTCATCTGCCATGATGGGCATTGGTTTGAATCATGCGTTATTGGGATTCCTTCTAGTGATCTTAGGCTGTCTTGTTCCACCCATAGGTTGAATTAAGTGATGGGGGTTGGTGATGATGTGTGCAGGAGGGCGGGGGTAGGTTTTCCTGCCTGATCTCATATTGTAGTACAGGTTCTCCAAAGAAGTGGTTGCAAACATGGGGGAAATCTTTTTCTAGGGACAGGGTGATATTTCCTCATGCTGAGCAGTGGTGGTTTCCAGGCTGGTGCAGAGGCAGCCTCTGTTGAGAGGGGTGGTACCGGGTGGGATTTAGCCATTGCAATAGCAGAAGAAATGTGGGAGGGAGAGAAGACATAGTTACAGCATAGAGTCTCAGAATTTCTTATGTCTGCTTTTAGTCTGTACCAATTTAGGGAGTGACCAGCTATATAGTTTTGGCCTGACATCACTGCTGAACAATCAAAGATGAAAAAAAGTTTTGGCTGCGGTGTCCAAGTTGTGGTGAGAGGGGATGTTAGTCTCCTAGGATGATGAGCTTTGGACTTCATCACATGAGCCAGTCAAACTATCAGCATGCTTTCATGCAAATCTTTTCGGGTACGTCTACACTACAGCACTAATTCGAACTAACTTAGTTCGAATTAGTCAATTCGAACTAAGCTAATTCAAATTAGTGCATCTAGACTTAAAAACTAGTTCGAATTAGCGTTTTGCTAATTCGAACTAGCATGTTCACACTGAGTGGACCCTGAACTGAGGTTAAGGATGGCCGGAAGCAGTGCTGCCAGGGCATCAGATTAGGACTTAGAGTGTGGAGCTGCTGTCTCAGGCTAGCTGAGGCTGTGCTTAAAGGGACCCGACCCCCACCCCGGACAGACAGTTCTGAGGGCTTCCCCGCTTGCAAAGCAGTCCTGGCTTGGAGTGCCCTGAGTGCCCACACTCGGCACATCACAGCACTCGGCCATCAGCCCGGCTGCACTTACCGCAGGCTGCCATCCGGAGGAGGGGGGGTCAATCAAGGGGCTTCAGGAGAGCTTCCACCCCGAGGAGCCCACAGAGCCAGCCCAGTCCTCCCCATCAGGGGCTTGTACCCCATTCCTCCCTCACCTCCTTCCACTTACCCCTCCCTAGCCCCCCTTCCTGATGTACAAAATAAAGGACACATGTGTTCAAAAATAGAAACTCTCTTTATTGAACAAAACTCGGGGAGACTGGGAAAAGGAGGTGGGAGAGGGGAAGAGAGAGGGTGGGACAGGGGAGGGCAACTAAAATGATCAGGGGTTTGGAAGAGGTCCCATATGAAGAGAGGCTAAAGAGACTGGGACTTTTCAGCTTAGAGAAGAGGAGACGGAGGGGGGATATGATAGAGGTCTATAAAAGCATGGTGTGGAGAGGGTGCATAAAGAAAAGTTCTTCATTAGTTCCCATAATAGAAGGACTAAAGGACACCAAATGAATTGAATGGGTAGCAGGCTTCAAACTAACAACAGAAAGTTCTTCTTCACAAAGCAAATAGTCAACCTGTGGAACTCCTTGCTGCAGGAGTCTGTGATGGCTAGAACTATAACAGAGTTTAAAGAGAAGTGAGATAAAGTCATGGAAGTTGGGTCCATGGAGTGGTATTAGCCAGGGGGTAGAAATGGTGTCCCTGGCCTCTGTTTGTGGAAGGCTGGAGAGGGATGGCACGAGACAAATGGCTTGGTCATTGTCTTCGGTCCATCCCCTCCAGGGTACCTAGTGTTGGCCGCTGTTGACAGACAGGCTAGTGGGCTAGATGGACCTTTGGTCTGACCCAGTACAGACATTCTAAGCTCAGGGCTCAGGTTCGGGAGTCTCAGTGGACCACCTTGATTTTCATGCACACCTGCTCCTGGGTGGCCAGGCTGGCAGCTATCCTGCCCTAGACGGCCACTTTCCTGTGCCTAGTGCGGAGGTCATGGATGAGGTCCACGATGTCCACACTAGACCAGGTGGGCGCCCGCCTCTTGCGGACCTGGGCAGGCTCCCAGGAGCCGCCAGCCTGGTCCCGGGAAGAGGCGGAGGGCTGGGTGGCAGCGGGTGGCTGGCTCGAGCCGTGCCAGTTGCAGGGTCTGCTGGCTGGGTGCTGGCAGGCTTGCACCTGGCACGGGCACTGTAGCCAGCCTGTGCCCCTTTAAGGACTCCCGGGCCAGGAGGGGGGCAGAACAGTTTCCCTGGTGGTGCCCAGAGTGGCCACCCGGGAAAGCTGGGGAGGGCTAGCCTCCCACTAGTTTGAATTAAGAGGCTACACAGCCCTTAATTCGAACTAGTTAATTCGAACTAGGCATTAGTCCTTGTAGAATGAGGTTTACCTAGTTCGAATTAAGCGCTCCGCTAGTTCGAATTAAGTTCGAACTAGCGGTTTGCATGTGTAGCGCCTATCAAAGTTAATTCAAACTAATGTCTGTTAGTTCGAATGAACTTTGTAGTGTAGACATACCCTTACTCTGTAGCTGGTCAGATTCAGATCAGATCTTCCTCCACCAACTAACCAACCTCCTACAATCGCATTGCAAGTGTGTGAGTTAACTCAAGAATCCCAGGGCTGCGTGCAAGTGGTACATCAGTTAAGAATCTTTGGGATTAGCAAGACAATACGGTGTTTTACTAGACCCTCGATCCTGGCCCATGGAGGTGGTATGGGGGAGTGGGATAATCATCCTTGCAATCGAATTCTAGAAGCCTAAATGATCCATGAATTCATGAGGCTGGGACAATATGGCTTGTCTCGCTGCTGGATGGAAAGAGATAGGACTGGCCTTCATTGGTTGTCTTTTTAATTTACTGAGCAGCCTTTGAATGTAGTTGGACAAAAGGGGTTTTTTTCTTTCTTAACTTGGCTTAAAGAAATTGACTCTTTCTTTATTGGCTCCCCTAATAGTACTTTCAACCAACACAGAAAAAGAGCAAAGGAGCATTGGCAGGGAATTGACTAGATGAGATGAAAAGGACTGATAGAATTCATATAAACTCCATAATATACAACAGTGATCTGTATGGAGAGTGTAGTAAATTGTCACAAGCATTTCCAGAATTTTGATTTTATTATTTTTGCACAAAACCAGGGAGATCACACATATTGTTTCTTAAAGTGAATGCTTCATGGTGACACTTGTAGTAAAAGTTTGTGAGCCTGAGCAAGGGCACAGCAAGTGAAAAACAAACATTGACACTATGACAATATGTCTATAACAGGGACATTTTTGTTCTTTGCCGTCTTCATTTGTTGAAGAAGAAAGAAATACAAGGACAAATTCATCCTTCAGAAACAATTGCTAGTGAATTCAGTGGGTGTCGCGCATGCATGTTAATCTTTGAATTTGGCCTTTAGCAACAAAGTCTGACGTGCATGATTTTACACACAGAGACCTAAGGATCTGGCTGTGTTTGGATTCTGTAGCCTTTAGATTTGATTTTGTAATGTATAGCATTCAACATTACAAGGGGAAAATACACTTCTATTTCATTCAGTGAACAGTAGGAGATTATTCCTGTTGCTAATATCTGAAAATACCAATGACTAACCCTTTTCTGAGGTGGCTCTTTTGTAGTCATCACATCATTATCTGGCAGAATTGTACTTTGTCTAAATCAGTGGATGCTGGTGTCATCTGAAAATAGATAGATGAAAGTGATGCACATAGCTGAGCCAATTTAAAATGCCATGTAAGGCTCCTTAATGATCTTATTTTTCTCCCTCAGCAATTTCCTCACAGTGGGCTAGGGGGAGCCATTTTCATTTGATTCCTATCTTGTGTCGTCTACCCCATTGTGATTTGTCACCGAGGAACTCTGAGCTCTTGCAGTTTTGGTTGCAGTGCTACAGGGGAACCAAAATGAGCCAAGCCAAAGGCAGAGTCAGTGTCAATTACGCTATGTCTACACTATGTACCAGGGATGTGATTGCCCAGATCTTACACAGACATGCACAGTGTAGTAAGATGAGGGTCTGAAACATAAGCCCACATCTCATGGGCTGGGTATGAGGCCAGAGGCCTAAGCAGCAATGGTCAAGACTTTGCTAATATAAAGGGGTATGTCTACACTGCCACCCTAGTTCGAACTAGGGTGGCTAATGTAGGCATTCGAACTTGCAAATGAAGCCTGGGATTTAAATATCCCGGGCTTCATTTGCATGTTCCCAGGCGCCGCCATTTTTAAATGCCCCATAGTTTGAACTATCTGCCCGCAGCTACACGTGGCATGGATGAGGTAGTTTGAATTAAAGCTCCTAATTCAAACTACTGTTATTCCTCCTGCAAGGAGGATATTTAAATCCCGGGCTTCATTTGCAAGTTCGAATGCCTACATTAGCCACCCTACTTTGAACTAGGGTGGCAGTGTAGACATACCCAAGCAGAGTTAAGCTGTGAGCAAGAGGCAAGAACAGGGCTCACAGAAGTCGTCAAGAACAGGGCAGATATTTCAGAAACACTCAGACATAAGAGGTACTCGCCACAGGCCATGAGCACATTCTAGAGGAGTCAGAACAGAGTAGAACACCTCATTAAGAAACATCTTGGTACCATCACATACCCCACAACTAACATACATACTGACCTAAGTTCAGGACCAGGTCTAAATTGACAGCATGATGGCTAGTAATGGAAACCTCCCTTGTGCCAAGTATGGGGCAGTAACTAGCTAACAGAGGATGGCAACCTGATACATCAGGGCTGTGTCTACATTGGCACCCCTTTCCGGAAAAGGGATGCTAATGAGACACATCGCAATTGCAAATATCCCCCGCGGCATTTGCATTTACATGGCTGCCACTTTTTTCCGGCTTGGGGATAAGCCGGAGAAAAGCGCCAGTCTAGACGTGATTCTCCGGAAAATAAGCCCTTTCAAGTAGGAATAAGAGATCCTCCGGAAAAGGGCTTATTTTCCGGAGAATCACGTCTAGACTGGCACTTTTCTCCGGCTTATCCCCAAGCCGGAAAAAAGCAGCAGCCATGTAAATACAAATGCCGCGGGGGATATTTAAATCCCCCGTGGAATTTGCAATTCCGAAGTCTACATTAGCTTCCCTTTTCCGGAAAGGGGTGCCAATGTAGACACAGCCCAGGAGTGATGTGTAACTTATTTGTACCTGTGTATAAAAGTGCACCCCAAAGAGTGATCGTTAACTGACTGTGGCAGTGGGGCGCTAAAATCCAGAGCACTTGGGTGATAGTCCATTGTCATGGCATACATAGGTGTAGTGGCGCAGTGGCGAGTCTGTTTGCTGACAACAATTGTTGTCTGTTGCTTGGCAATAAACCTACTCGGGTGCTTTCGATCCTTATCTGAGTTGTGGTCTCTGGGGGCTCTCTTGGGATTCTGTCATGTTGACTAATTGTGCATGGTTAACGCACTAGACAGGGGAGCATACGCACGCATGCATGCAGCTGAAAGCTTAAAATAACTGATGGAGTAGAGAACCTGTCAGGAACCCATGAGGATGATCTGGCTTGACTGATGAAACACAGAAGCTTGTAGCCAGTAGGGATGTAATAGTGTAGTTGATTAACCGATTAACCGGTAAGCAAAAGCTTATAGGTTAATGCTATAGACTATATGCATTTCCCTTCCCCTCTTGCCAATAAATTTTTTAGCAGTCTGGCCAGCAGTCTGGCTTTGTCCTGTCTTGTGATGGGTCTGAATCCTCCTCTAGACAGGGGCTGCTGCCACCCTGTACTGCTGTCTCTTTATCAGAGGCAGCAGCACAGGGTGACTGGCAGCTAGTCTGCAAGGGGAGCTGGTTTTTAAACTCCAGCGCAGAGACGCAGGGAGATCATAGGGAGTGAGGCCATAGCGCACTGGCTGCCAGCCCCATCCCTGAGAACTATAAAATAGTCCAGGGGTGGCCAACCATGGCTCTTGAGCTGCATGTGGCTCTTTGCTCAAAGAAATGCAGCTCTTACTAGTTTGGAGCCATGTGCCCGGACTGGTCATGGCTGCTCTGCTCATGCACCCAAGTACCCAGAGGGAAAAGCGTATGGCTGCAGCTATGGCTACTCTAATGACACCCAGGCATTGGGTTATAGTGGGGGAGGAGGAGGACTGTGGGTGCCTGGCTCTGTGGGAGGGATGGGCCACTGAGTTAGAACAGGAGGGCTGGAGGTGCCTGGCTCTGGAGAAGGGGTAGGGTATTGGGTTAGAGCAGGAGGGCTGGGGGTACCTGGCTCTGGGGGAGGGGGAGGGCACTGGGTTAGAGGCAAGGAACCTGGAGGTGCCTGGCTCTGGGGTAGGAGGTGGGTGCATTGGGTTAGAGCTGGGTGGGGGGGAGGCTGAAGCCCCTTAAACTCTTCATGGATGCAGAATAAGGCAGCCAACACAGATGTCATATTTAAATTCCAGGGTGAAAAAAAAAGAATCAGCATGTACCTGGTTTACATTGTGTTTCTTTAAAGAAAATTCAAAGGCCACTGTTTGCCAGGCTGAAGCAATTATTCCGAGGTATGAATCTCTCCCTTATTATTTTTGAACCTCTCATATTTACACTCTGGGATGGACCTGAATTTTTAAAACTATAAAAAAGCCATAATCTTCATAAGTGAAGAAAATGAGGAAACCATACCAGAGATCAGCAAGCTGGAGTGAAACAGGCACTTCAGATTGTGCTAATTTACTTCTCAGTTCAGATTAATTTTAAAAAGCTCACAGGACATAATAGGGCAGTAGTGTTACATTTAAAATACATGGTGGGGATGCTTATTTTTAATGTGAGAATATTACTGTATTTTAAAAGGTTTTTTTAATTTGATGTTTGTTCCTTGTCAAGCTCTCTGAAGATCTATGGACTGGCCATAAATTTTTAAGTGATTAGAGATATTTTTATTGTTTTTTGTCTGAAAAGTCCTGTAATGTTATTTTTATTACTACATTTTGTGTACTATATCTATCTACATAGATATGTAGATATATAAAATTAAATATATAATATATGCTCTTTGCACTCTATCCACAGCTATTTTGGCTCTTAGTCCCTAACTGGTTGACCATGCTGGAATAGTCAACTAACTAATAAGAATGCATGATGTTACTCAACTATTCAATTAACCAACATTTAACATCCCTAGTGGTCAGCTGTGCACATCCCAGCCAGTTTCACACTCCTAGCAAGTAGTGTGGAGGTTGCTTCACACACCATGTAGACAAACCCTTAGATGCCTGAAAAGCATAAGGAACATAACATCTTTATTAATGACCTGGGTGAGAGGATGGATTACACCTAAGCAAGTTCACAAATGACACTAAGCTATGGGGAGAGGTAGATACACTGGAGGTCAGGGATAGTGTCCAGAGTGACCTGGACAGATTAGAGGATTGGGCCAAAAGAAATCTGATAAGGTTCAACAAGGACAAGTGTAGTGTCCTGCACTTGGGACAGAAGAATCCCAAGCATTGTTACATGGCTAAATAGCAGTTCTGAAGAAAAGGACCTGGGGATTATAGTGGATGAGAAGCTGGATATGAGTCAACAGGGTGCCCTTGTAACCAAGAAGGCTAATGGCATAGTAGGTTGCATTAGGAGGAGCATTGCCAGCAGATCTGGAGAAGTGATTATTCCCCTTTATTCAGCTCTGGTGAAGCCACATCTGGAGTATTGTGTCCAGTTGTGGACCCACACCACTATAGAAAGGATGTGGGCACATTGGAGAGAGTGCAGAGGCAACCAAATTGATTAGGGTGCTGGAGCATATGACCTACAAGGAGAGGCTGAGGGATTTGGGCTTATTTAGTCTATAGAAGATAAGAGTGAAGAGGCATTTGACAGCAGCCTTCAACTTCCTGAAGGGAGGTTTCAAAGAGGATGGAGAAAGGCTGTTCACAGTAGTGACGGATGGCAGAACAAGGAGCAATGTTCTCAAGTTACAGTGGGAGAGGTCTAGGTTGGATATTAGGAAAAACTATTTCCCTAGGAGGGTGGTGAAGCGCTGGAATGGGTTACCTAGGGAGGTGGTGGAATTTCCATCCCTAGAGGTTTTAAGTCTCAGCTTGACAAAGCCCTGGCTGGTTTAATTTAGTTGGGATTGGTCCTGTCTTGGGCAGGAGGCTGGACTTGATGACCTGGTCCTGAGTTCTCTTCCAGCTCTATGATTCAATGATTCTGAGGGTCATTGTAAATAGACCCCTTTCTTTAGTTGCATGTGGTTAATATTAATTTAGATGGACTATATGGATGAAAATAATCAGACATTTACCCAATCACTGTCCAGTGTTAAAACATATTAAACAAGCTTTGGAAGCTGATATACAGACACCTCAGTCTGCTTAGTACAATGGCACACACAGTTAAAAAACTGTTTCAATCTTTTATTAAAGAGCTGGAAAAGAGTCCAAGCATTTGAAATGTGAAGTATTAACTCGGCTTTCATTTTAACTTCCCTTGTACATTTTTCCTTTAGTTGGAGACTCTTTAGAAGGGGGAAAAAAACCTTGTTTGACTGTGTTGCAGATGGTCACAGCTGTCCTTTTGGTGAGGGACAGAGAAAAAGTAGTTGAAACCCAATCGATTTCTTAGGAAGACAAACACACACAAGAGGAGAAGAGAATAAGTAAAGATAAAAATGCACCTTCTGTCTCTACTACTGACTTTCACTTCTAAACTCCCTACTAGAAAACACACAGACCCCCTCAGATGGTTTTACCAGCCATTGAGCCCTGGTCTACATTCAGGAATTATTTCAAAATTACTCCCCTTATTTTGAAATAACAAGTGAAGCGTCCACACAACCAAGCCCCTTATTTCAAAATAAAGGGCTGTTTATCGTATATAGTAGCCCAATGTCTGTGACTCTGTAACGCTGGCTGTTCCCTCTAGGCGGCGCTGTTGCCTCCGTGGTGCTCGGCTGACTTCTGCTCCACTCAGCCGGGCCGCTGTGGGGGAGGAAGCAGCGCAAGCCCCGTGCTGCATGGGAAGCGCGGGGCCCAAACGGCTGCTTGTACCGCTTGCTCCCCTACAGCGGCCCAGCTGAGCGGTGCAGAAGTCAGCTGAGTGCCACGGCGGGAGGGGAAGGGAGGCAGGGCGGTGACGTAAATGGCCAGGGGGCAGAGTCTGGCCGTGTACGTCACCGCCCCGCCCCCCCTTCACCTTCCACTGTGGCGCTCGGCTGACTTCTGCGCTACTCAGTCAAGCCGCTGTGGGGGAGCCCAAACAGCTGCTTGCTCTGCTTGGTCCCCCACGGCGGCCCGGCTGAGTGGTGCAGAAGTCAGCCGAGTGCCACGGCGGGAGGTGAAGGGCGGCGGGGCGGTAACGTGCGGCGTGACAGCCGCTCCAGGCCCCGCCCCCTGGCTGTGAACGTCACATCCCTGCTCCCCTTCGCCTCCTGCAGTGGCACTCGGCTGGCTGCGCCACTCAGCCAGGCCGCTACATGGGAGCAAGTGGCACAAGCAACCGTTTGGGCTCCGAGGTCCCCCGAGTGAGAGGCAGGAGGGGGAGGAGAAGAGAAAGAAAGAGACAGAGAGAGAGGCAGGAGGTGGAGGAGAGCTGAGAGAGAGAGGGAGAGGCAGGAGGAGGAGGAGGAGGAGAGAGAGAGAGAGAGAGAGACCCAAGGCTCAGGAGAGAAGACCGACGTGGAGGAGAGACCTGAAAATCCTGTCTTACGATGGGCTAGTTGGCTAGTTCAAAATAATAACTCCTACATTCCATGAGTCTTGAAAATCAGAAAGGACTAAATCCCCGGTTGTGGACTTGGTTGTCTCCTCACAGTATAGTTAGTAAAGGGATAGGTCACTGAATGGGTTGAAGAGACAGCTCCATGAAGTTGCTGCTCCTTATGCTACATAGCTGAGTGGAGAGTGGCATGCTAGGGGAAATGGGTGGAGCTTTGGCTGTGGTCTCTTGAGGTGCAAGGGAGGAATGAATGGCTTGTGACCGTGCGGCACAGGAAGAAACAGCTTCTGGGACCATACCCAGTATGTGTTAGTCCTCACTCAGTGCAGGTTTCCATGTCACAATCTCTCCTTTTATTCTATGTAGTCTCAGTTTTCCACTCAGCTGTGCTCTGCATTGACAACCATCACACTATTGCTCATTTGCAGCTTTCGACAATCTGCTGCACAAATGAGAAAAGTGTAGCTCATAAGACGTGAGTGCTGGAACATTGCGCATATTGTTTAACTATCAGTATAAGCAGCTCTGGCAGGGTTCTTAAAGTCTTGGATCCATCAGTAGCGATGGGTTTTCTGTTTTCAGATTTTGAAGGATTTTTTTTTTATGAGCGAAGTACAAGCAGAACCAGAACTAAAAGTATATTTAGAAGAGTCCATAATACTGCAAGGATTCCAAGAGGACACCATGGATCATTGCATTGTATTTCTGACTGAGGACTATTTAATAGGCACTTTAGACACTGCAAGCTGCTCCAAGTATGATATCATCATTACAGATCTTAGCTTGGCAATCATTTGCCTGTAACTTTGGTCAAAGTCAAATTGGGTGATTGAATAATCAGGTTCACGGTAATTGAGAAAACAGCTGCACCAACCCTTGACTGGTCTTAGTTATCCACAATGAGTTTGGCTAGACACTGTTTCTGGGCTATTGGAAAAGTGTGATTTGACTTTGAACCATGGATCGTGCCTTAAAACTGCTGTTCCCCTGTCTATTATCATGCAGCTTTAGATCTTCATGGATAGAAGCCAGCTGGTGCTCTTTGGGGAGGCTGAACCAATGAGTTACAAAGTACCTCTTGAAAGATGCCAACCAATTTAAACTCCCATTTAGGTCTGTGGGAGCCAATGTCACTCACATCTCCTAGAAAGCAGTCGACACTATGGCCTCTGCTTAAATGTTTTTGCTGGAAAGCAGGAACATTGAGTTACAGAAACATGAGGCCATTTCCACAGCTGTGTTCTTTTTTATCCAAGAGCTGCTTGTAAGCCAACTCAAGAACCTTTCCTGGGGAGGGAGCAGGGGAGCTTTCAGTATCCAGTGGTTCCTCTATCATTACCCTTCCTGCAGCTGGTGCCAGGGAAGAATGGCCATGGGATGAGGTCAGAATATGGCAGAATGCTCCAGGATTAGGATGATGCAAAGGTGACTTAAAACCACATTTGCACATACATACCCCATAGTTGTGCTGAACTCAGGAGGTAGCTTATGCTCTATTTGTTATCTTTTTATATTTTAATTCACCTGTCACTCTTTGTGGCTTCATAGCTTCTATAAGGGAACATCACTCCACCTATATTGCCTGATAATGCCTGCTCTTACGTACATAGGTGCAATCAATGGGGAGCAATGACAATGAAATAATTAGCTAATGACATTGCAGAGCAACACTGTTCAATTCTTGTCTTATAATCAGAATCCTTGAGAGAGAACATTTTTATGGAAATAACTAAAGCTTGATCAAATTATTATTTGTGCTTTGGTATTTCGCAAATGCTGCCATCAGGGAACTGGCCCCATTGTTTCTGGTATTATATTTCTGCACAGTAAAATGACTGTCCCTTGCTTACAATGTAAGGACATGATGAGAGACAACAGGTGGTTTCTACAAGTATACAGGAGGAGCACAAGGCATTAGTGAGCTGATTAAGATTACTATAATAAGATGTGGCTACAGTGTACTAGCTGCCTGGTAATTGAGCAGTGTTCTGTAGGCACTGCAGTAGAGAAAAGTCTTAAGAAGAGATATGAAGGAAGACAAACTAGTGGGGTTGCAGCTTTTGATGAGGAACTCTTCACAGGCAAAAACATGTGTGGCGAAAATTGGAGCACAGGTCAATGAAGACCAAGATCAATAAATTTGTTAATAATTGTGGAGGCAGGAAAAGGGAATAAGGGAATTTGTGTGCAGCCATCTTGGTCTTGTTAACAAGAGAGCAAGAGTCAGGCTAAGTCTGTGGCCTGACAACGCGAGATCTGTAATTAGACGCTGCCTTCGCCTCTCGCCTCCATACGGTGATAAGGATAGAATGCTGACTCTGGCAGGGACCTTGAGATAAGGAGCATCTGGGTGGAACTAAATAACTGTTAGCCATTGGTGTTTGTAATGGGAAGGAGACTAATTGTTATTGTTATTATATTTAATAGACAGTATATAAACTGCTTCATAATTGCTTGTATTCGAAGATCTGCCTCGGTGAGGGGGGGACTCCCCCCCGTCCGAACCAGTTTTTCCCTTGCTGCAGCTCGTAATAAAACTGCCTCTGGCTACTTGTTGCTTACAAACTCAGAGTGAGGACAATGTTTTCTTCCACATAATTTACTGAAGAAAAAAGGTTAAATTCACCTTACTCTTGCATTCTTTGAATGTAATTGTATGTATTCACTGAAGATGAAAGATTAACAAATTTTCAGCCTTTGGATTGTGAATTGTTTGGTTCAGGTCTTTGGTATTCATTCTTTGTTGTATGAATTGTTGTGCAAATCACATAACGTTGTTTCTGTCCCCTGATTGGATGATGGAAATGTCTTTTTATACAGAACAGAAAACAAATAGCAAAAGGCACAATTTCTGGGGCAGCCTTTCAGATAAATAATTATTTGTGCTAAACATTTGTAACATTTTTTTGGGTTTGCTGATATTTTGGCAAATATCTGACGGTCTGAATACCCAAATAATAAATATTTGGTCCAATAAATCGTAGTGGAACAAATTCCATGCTACTAATATTTTTTAACTATTAGACCAGGTATAGTATTGATTGTATCACAATTCCAAAAGACTGTACAATTCATTCCCCCTACAATAAGTCACAAAACACTTGGCCACAAATAGTATAAATGTCAATCTGTGAAGAAGCGTATCCAATGTGTAGTTTGAAATAGAGTGTTGATCTGTCAGTCAGCTATCCAATTCCTTGGTTGAGCTAATGGGTTCAAGATGAGTCTTCTGTTATAATGATGTGATGGTTCATTGCTAGAATGAAGGTCTTTTAGATGCTAGATTGCTTTGGTAACTATAGTTTCTGTCCCACCAAAATATGTCCGTTTTCTTCAGTGGGAATTGAGCTCTATTACCAGCAATTTTCCTACAACTAAAATTTAAAGTCTGCCAGATGTTCACCTAGTGCAATTGTATTTGCTTTTATTTTCAGTTCTGATCAGGTGACTTGTATTAATAACATTCATGGTCTCTGTGTTTGTGATCTTCCTCTAGTGTTAGGTTTATGTATCCTTTTAGACATGAAAATCTTAACTTTTTCTATTCTCTTGTGAGATAGTCTGAAAGCCTATCTCCCTACCATCTTTTATGTGTTGGTCATGTGAAGTGGTCCACATTTTTTTCTGTTTTGAGGCTGTAGCTTGTCATTTCAAATTTTGTCTCCGAAATACCCATTTCCTGGGTCAGGTAATGACAGCCACCGGAGCATATAAATTATTGCCATCTAATGAAACTGGATGGGACAAAAATATAAGATCAAGCAAATTCAGAACAGTTGAAGAGCCACGGAGCTTCAAAGCAGTGTCAGAAGGCTCTGAATAAGATAAAGAATCGGTTTGGTCCACAATATGTATGGGGTAAGTTATAAGAAAGTTAGCATGCAGTGATTTTAGAATCTCTGCTTCTGAAGGAAATGCCTGCAAGGGAGAGCTGCACTTAGAGTCAATTGCCAGCTGAGCAGCTCATTGGCCTGGGGAAAAGTGGAGTGTGCAGTCTCCTCCCGTCCTGCCAGGAGCACGTGGTGATTCTAAGCACTGTGCACTCCTAGCAGGAGTTGCTCAGCCCTGATTCTACATAAGACATTGTGGTCAAATGGCAAAGGGGGCGACTGTCCCGGGGCCCAACAGTTCAAAAGGGCTTGGGGCTCTCTGCTGATACTGCAGCAGTGGCTGGAGCCTCATGTTCTTTCCATCACCATTGGAGCCCTTGGCGGCGTACCCGGAGGAGTGTTAAAGGCTGTCTGGGGGAGGGGAATGGAGTGTGGTCGGGGTACTGCTGAGAGCTGGCTGGCCCCAGCCCTGACTCTTTCACCTGAGGCCTTGCCTCTTCTGGGAGCGTGGAGCCAGCCCGCCCACACTTTGCCTAGTGGCCCAGGAATTCTGTCGCCTCCCCTTGCCGGTTGTGGTGTTTGCACTACAGCGGCAGAGCCAGGTTTTGCAACTGGGCCAACAGCAGTACCCACAGCTCACCGCTGCAACCTCATCTCTGCCCAGTTTGGAGGGAGGTCGCTTTTCATAGGAGCCTGGAGAGTAGGGCCATCGCTTGCACCCATAGTGGGGGCTCCTGAACTATGGGGCTCGTCCTGAATCCCACTTCAGATGTTGCAGCACAGGATTTCAGTACTATTCAGGTTTGGCCTGGCTGTTCCTCATGATGGAGGGGTGATCAGACCCAGTTTGAGGGTGTGACATGATGCCCAGAAAGGAGATCTGGGGCCAGCCCTATAGAAGTGGAGGCACCACTGTGGGATATGTGAGGTGGGCTTGCTCACAAGCCTTGTGTAAACAGGTGCTACACATGCATCTAAATGTTGTCAGTGGGGTGATTGCCTCTCCCATTAATGCTGCCACCCCTGCAGTCTATTCCAAAAGCATTCTCTGAGGCTACATCTAGACTGGCATGATTTTCCACAAATGCTTTTAACAGAAAAGTTTTCCATTAAAAGCATTTGCCGAAAAGAGCGTCTCGATTGGCACGGATGCTTTTCCGCAAAAGCACTTTTTGCGGAAAAGCATCCGTGGACAATCTAGACGCGCTTTCACGCAAGAAAGCCCCGATCGTCATTTTCGCGATCGGGGCTTTTTTGCGCAAAACAATACCGTGTTGTCTACACACAGCCTGAAGGTATTACTTGCCATAACTTCTTAAATGACCCTCCAATCCAGCTTTAGTAGACCATATATACAGCCCCTCTTAGAAGACTTCCTAATGAATAAGCAGCTTCAAGAACAGGTATGACTCCACTAATTACATGAATTAGGGCCATTCATTTTGTTTTGCATAATAGGTATGTAATTGCAACTATTTGTGAAGATTTTCAGCTCACTGACATTAGTCTACATTCTTCTTGTTGGCTCGTTTTCTCTCTTTCATATCTTGTACAGCAGTAATAAGAGTTTATGTGATTTTCTGGCACTTGTGGTTAATATGTGCAGGAGAGGTGAAGTAAAAGTCCATATCCAGCTTATGTTGCTAAGCTGGAATCTTGGAGCTGTACTAGGAGAAAGAATGAGATACCAGACAGCATGGTAGAGTTCCTATGCTGCCTGTAGTGGGAGGGATGGAGTATACTGGGTTCTGTAGCTTGTAGGAAAATTGTAGGTAAGGAAAGGCTTTATCATAGGCTTGTGTGTGGAGGGTTAAGTATAAAATCCTGCAATCTTGAGATCAGAGCTGGTGCGAAGGATGTGAAAGTTTCTGATCTCTGGGCTATATATGGAGAGGCAGGTAGACCAGATGTTTATACATCTGGCCCATAAGGAACTAATAGATTGGGGGATCAAGGCTGTGATTAGTTTGTGACATTTGAGTGATTTTTGACAAGTTAGTGTGTGGAAAGGGGGAAGCAACCATGAAAATGTGCAGCTCATATAGGAAAGAGAGATGAAACAGCAGAAGTGCAATAAGGAAATTCCTGGTCTTCGTGAAGAGGATGGGCTGGCTTACAAGGTCAGAGTTAAGAATGCCTGTGGAACCTTAAATATTTAAAAATCTCCAAGTCTATTTTTTATATGTGTAGGCTCTTTTTTCTTATGTAACAGATTGTGACTCACCAGCACGGCGCCTCCTGCTGGTTGCCTCAGAAATTAGTTTTTCTAGACCTAGAGTCCCCTCCACCACCCCCCGTTGACCAGTGTCTCACCTTCAATTACCTGTCCTCTGCGCTACTTCAGGCCCCATGTCCCTTCCAGCCCATGGTGCCCTTTCCTCATGGAACTGCCCCAAAGCAGTGCCTCTGCACTCTGGGGTCCTTCCCGCCCTATATGCACCTTGCCTGAGTGACTCACTGCCAGTCATCAGCTAGCCCCTCCCTCAGAGGCAAACTGCAGTCTGAAATGGCCACCCACCATTGGCAAAGGGGTGTGGACTAGCTGCCTCTTTGTGGACTGGCTGCCTCCCCACAATCCTAGTGCTCCTTAGATTCCTGTAGTACAGGGGTGCCCAAACTTTTTTCAAAGAGGGCCAGATTTGATGAAGTGAACAAGCGTGAGGGCCGACCATTTTGCCTGACATTCTTTGAACCATTAAAATTAAATGCAAATTAACTATTTTATGCAAAGTTTATTGCAAACGACATACTTTTCATTTCGTCACATGGATGACAAATCTAAACAGGTGTTAAATCACTCTGCCTTTCATATCTGAAGGCCAGATGAAAAAAAAAATCCAGGAAGCTGAAATATATGTCAGGAACATTGTAAAGTACATTACATATTATTGGTAATAAAGGTTGTCTGTCAACTTTTAAGTTCAAAAAATATGAACAGGAACATAACGCCAAGTATACATGTTGTGTCCAAATATATTTATAACTGATTTAGACCAACTGACATTAACTGAGATTTTACAATGTATTCATCTCAATACATGTGGATTCGTTGGGGGCCATAAAAGATAGATATTGCCAAATTACCTGTGGGGCCGTATTAAACCGGAACACGGGCCGCAATTGGCCCGCGGGCCGGACTTTGGACATGCCTGCGTGTAGTAGGTCTGCAGGCTGGGAACTGGAACAGGTCAGAGCTCCCTAGCTCTTCCTGCCTTTCCTGAGCACTGCTCTGTCTCAGGTCCCATCTCTAGCTTACCCAAGCAGCTAGGTCCTTCCTGTTTCACAGTTGGAGCAAGAGCGTGCTCCTCCTGGCCAGCCATCTTTTTATACAGCCCTTTCCAAGGGCTGCTTTCAACCCTTTCCATTCCAGTGTGGAAGCAACCGCCCCATTGCTTACAGGAGGAGTATGTGTGTGTGTGTGCATATTTCCAACTGTAATGCTATCCGCCTAATGGAGATTGTCATCTGGTGATTTCCTTATATTTTTTCTCCCCCTTTTAGTTAAAAATATCTAATGCTTTCTTTTTGACCTGTAACACCATTTTAAAGGTGTAAAGGTTTTAACAATAAAGAATTTTGTTACTATCTTACTATTTTTCACACTTATGAAAACAAAAATTAAATAGGGTTGGCAGAACTCATTTGAACTGCCCCGCCCCCCCCACCTTCCTCCAGGGGCAAAGCCTGCCCTTAATAATTACAGACCTGCAGCTGGCCCACAACATTTTGGTACCTGAGGCGGAGAGCTCAATGTCCCCATGCCACCTTTTCTCCTGCCTGCCTGTTGTCTCTTGTGCTCTCCTTCCTCCAGCACAGCACTCCACCATCTCTGTGCATCTAGGGCAGAGAAAATATATATGCAGCAGCAGACACAATTTTCTACACTCTGGGTCCTAGTAGCGCCCTCCCCCTCCCCCCCACCCACACACACAGTCTGGCACCTGAGGCAGTAGCCTCAGTTCGCATCATGGTAAGGCCAGTCCTGTACGGACCCAGTTTTACCACCTTTACTCGTTTTGATCAGGAAAGTGCTCCTTCGCAGAGTTGCAGAATGAAGATCTTAATAACTGCATTATTATTTCTATCAGCACAGTTAGGCCAAGGCTCCCTTGCCTCCTTTCCCATCCTTCCGAGCCCCCTCTTTGTGGTCCTGCTCTCCAGTAGAAATGGGGGTAAGCAGTCCCTGTGGTTCCCAAGCAGGAGTCAGCTTCTGGAAGAGGCCATAGGCCCAGTTGTACAAATGGATACAGCTTTTTGTACACTTCCCCCACCCCCCAGGCTTCCATGGGCCAGCATAATTGTCTCTTTATGATTTGGCCAAAACAAACAAAAAAAATAGTAACTTCACCCATTTTGCCATGAAAAGAATGTAACTTCTATGAGCTGAAGATATTTAGTTCATAGGAACTTATCACCTCCACAAGGTGTGTCAGCATACAGCATCTGTATCATGGCTATTGGTTCATGGAGCTTAAAAGATTTGCCAGCATTACCTGTGAACCTTGCAAAGTTCACAGACAGAGCAAATTTCTACATAGGTTCCAGGCTCTGCCTTGTAAGGATCACACTGGTCATAATGCTCAACATGGAGCTTACAGCCAGTGGATCTTGTCCCTCTGGAGACAATATTTGTGGAATATTAAGTAGCCGGTCACTTAGGCTAAGGAAGTCAGTGTGAAGCCTGAAGTGGCAGAAAAAAAAAAAGAGGTTTCCCTGGCCTAAATGTCTCACAAAAATGGCCTAGGAAGTGTGCTATGTACCCATTCATGTGAACATCCCTGTCTCACAGTCACCGCTTATGAGTGGGCATCTATGTGCTAAGCTTGGGCATGTGTTTGTATTACTGGAGATGTAAACAGCAGACTTATTTGAATTACAGTAAAGTTTTCCTTCAGAACTCTCAGGTTGACTTGCCTTCACTAATAAGAGGCCCGCTTCAGAGCCCAAGCAGATAGACTGTGATTCTTTAATTAAACAGGCTCCTTGATTTAGAGGATGAATCAGCCCTAACGTGTAAATGACGTTGAAAGCATCCAAAACATGCCTGATTTTTTTTCTGCACATTTTATTTTTCTCTGCATCTTCAATGTGCATTTGATCGTGGATAATAAAAAGGAGAGAAACTATATGAAGTGCCAATTTTACAGGCCGTTTTTCACATTGCATTAGCTTACACTAATCCAGCTCGCAATCTATGCCGACTCAGTCCATTCATAACTATAACAGTGGCACAATCCTTTGTGAAAATACAGGGCCATCTGTTGTTTTAATGGAGGATTAATTTCTAGGAAACTCCAGTGTCTAGTATTAAAGCTAACATGCTTACATCCCGGTTTGGCCTGTTTTCTGGGCACTGGTAGAATCCTTCTCTCAGATAATCACCCATGTATATATTTTGTGCTTGGGCCAGCATGTAAGTTAGTATAATGATGCATTCCTGTTTGCTAAACCTTATGTTTCCAACGATCTAGGCAGGTTGAAATCCTGAATCTATTGTCTGGGTTCTATGCATGCATTGGAGCTATTTGGCTGATGATTGGGAAAATGTACTAAAGAAAGGTGTCAACCAATGGTCAGGGCAGTGCATGGTATGTGTGGGTGTGTCTAGACTACAGGGTTTTGTCAACAAAAGTGGACTTTTGTCGACAAAACTATACCTGCGTCCACACTGCCTTTGAGTTATGTCGACATAACGTCGACAAAACTCAGCAGTTTTGTCGACATATGAAAACCTCATTCTACGAGGAATAACGCCTTTTATTGACAGAGTTCTGTCAATAGAAGGCATTATTGCATCTACACTGTCCTTTGCGTCCACACTGTTATGTCGACAAAGCGGCTTGCTTTGTCGACAGAACTGGGTGAAGTCTAGACGCTCTTTGTCGACAGAAGCTTTGTCGACAGTATCTGTCGACAAAACTTCTGTCGACAAAACCCTGTAGTCTAGACGTACCCTGTGTGTTATACACCCAAGTCTTCAACTGCTAGAACTCAAGGTTCCTTCTCAGCGGGTGGCCTAGGGAAGGCCGACGGGTGCCCCAAAAGTTTTACATCCGTGTCTTTGACCGCTAGGACCGGGGTCCCTTCGCAGCGGGCAGCCAACAGGCTGACAGATGCCCCAAAGTTTGCAGGGAGAGCTTATTACACCTGAGACTTTAGCTGCTAGGACCGGGGGGTCCCTTCGCAGCGGGCAGCCTATGGAAGGCTGACGGATGCCCCTATGGATCTGTCTCCTGGAGGCAACACGATCCAAATGCCCAGCTGTGCCTGCGTCTGCCCCTATGACCGGCTGGAGTTCTTTTAAATTGTGCTTGGTTCTGTTACAGCAACTGGAGGAGTCAGGTTAAAGCTTAAACATTTACAGGTTTATTAAAGAAGCTTATAAATCATACAGTTACAATGGCTATTGCTCTATTTCTTAACTGCTAGCAAATATAGATCTTAAAAATGGTTACAAAGAAAATAAAGATAGAAAATAGAAATAATGGTACCAAGTGACAGCTTAATCTTTAAAGAGCTCTAAGTCTATGTGTACACTTAAGACAAAGGACACATTCAGGTACAATTTTTACCCCCTTCTGTGCCTCTCGACTCCAGCATATCAAGCCAGGGCCGGTCCCTCAATTCCTAGGAAAGACGAATACAAGATGAGCGTCCCCGTGGAACCTCGGGAGGCCAATCGCCTAACCCGACCAGCAGATAGACAGTAGATTTATGCTCAGAGTAAGTATGCTGCTCGACCCATCTTTATACCCATAGGGGCCCATATCCTTTCTTATCTAAGATGCCAAATTGTGTTGGTCCATCTTTGTGACGCCAGTTCTTACAAGGGAGTTTCAACTTAACTTACACTTGTAAGAGAGATAACTAAATTGTGAGTAAAGGACATTCTTTACTGGGCGGGAGATTCCTCCCCCCCCCCCCTCCCCCCCCCCCCCCCCCCCGGATGGCTGTGTGTTTGTATCAATATAGGTGCCAGACAAGGCAGTTCTCGCAGCCTCAAGGTCAACAATTGGCGTATCTCTGTTTACAGCCATCCAGGGTCACTGTGACCTAGCATATCCCGGCCTCCTGTCAAGGTTTCAAAGACTATGCTGATTTTACTGCTCTGTGTGCCATGTATGCTTCCAGGCAAGCAAAGGTGGATGTTACAAGGGGGGTTCCTGTCTGGCTACAAAAGGTAATAAAATATGTTACAAGGTGATGTCATAAACAACCCAGTTTAAGTGATAGAAGAATGTTTGACCAGTTGCTGTTTCTGAATAACAGGGAATGTGCTCAGTGTTGGATATAATTACAACTAGGATGTTCCCTACCCCAGGAGTATTCACTCTATAGCTCTTATGCCATTCCTCTCCTTCCCCCCCCCCTTCACTCACACACACACACACACACACAATTTTCTGTTGAAATGTTTTGACAGGAATTTTGTGGGACTAACTTAAATGGGAATTGAGACAACTCCTCTGTGCTTATTACTGTATTGGACACTTTACTCACTAGCAAGTTTAGCAGGATCAGAGCCAAATAAGATGGGACAATCATGCAGAATTATTTTAATGTCACCAAAATTATGTACCTCTCAGTCTGTTAGCTAAAAATCTTTACCAACTGTGTGCTCTTCAGTGGCTCTTGTCAGTGGCTCTCAAATTTCTTAAGCTTGGAAGCAATTCATAATAAAGTTCTCAAAAATTCATACAGCATTCTCTCACACAAAGCTGGTCAAAAACCAAAATTGTCAAGGAACAGTCTGCCTGAAAGTGCAGTTTCATCAAACTCTAAGCATTTTATGGGAACAAGTAAACTTTGTATTAAAAAAAAGAAGCTTTAATCAAAAATACTAAAGTGAATTATTTTAACTTTTTTTTTTCATTTCAGAGATGTGAGTGATTTTATTTTTGCTTCATTTCCTTTCGACTTTTATGTTATGATACATTATATTTTACCCTGTTTTGACATATTTCTCTTTTGTAAAATATTTTAGCTTTTTGGTCTCACGGGGAATGAAAACAAGGTTTGAAATCTTGGAATTTCTCATGGGACAGAACTTCTCTTTCTGACCTGTCCTATTCTCATCCTCACCCCATTAAACACTTAATTTTTAAAATCTCTCTCCCTTCCTAACTTATTTCTGCTGGTGCAGCTGTGTTGGCTCAGCTTCTGGTGTAGCTGTTTTTTTTTCAGGGCTGGACTGATATGACCTGGGTAAATTCAGTGATGAATCTCCATTGTATAAAACTCTGGATAATTTTCACAAGGAGAGAAAGGGTCTTGTCAAAGCTGAAGGGGGTAGCGGTGTCTTCCAAGACACTCATTTCATCTCAGTGTACTCCCCAATTTTTTGCTTTAGTATTTCTGTTAAATACAATTTTAAAATGGGAATTGATGTCTTTCTTGGTTTTTTCTCTGTTGTTCTCTCCTTTTTTCCATAGTTCTTTTCATTTAGCCCTGCTCCCGCTCAAACTCTCTTTTTCTAATCTAATTTCTCCTCCTCCTATCCTTTCCTCATTTACCAAACTTTTAAACTCTTTCTTCTTCTCTTTCTTAAGGGAAGTGAGAGGGTCTATTCTCCTTCTCTCTGCCCTGTCCCTACTTCCCTCAGCTAGCTTTCTTACAGCTCTAGCTCTGCCCCTTGCAACCTTTGGTATTTACCACGTGTGCTTCATATTATTGAAATCCAGGAAGCCTAACAACATGCTAGCCCCTCTTCCTTAAAAACAGAGGTGATGACCTCCAACATCACCCATTCCATTTCTCATTGGAACCAGAACCAGAAAGGGGGAAGCTAAGATTAAGACACTTTTAGCAACAGCCATCTCTCCTTTTTCTTTGTAGTGAGGAGCTGAAGGTGTACCTGCATGCAGACCTACTTTCTCTCAGAATAGGAAGCCAGTAGTCATATTTACAGGATGCTGAGAATGCATCTATTTGCAAGACCACAGAGGAAGGTATAGAACCAGACATAAAAACAAAGGGGGAGTCAATGAAATGAAAAAGTGGCTTTAGCCAGCCAGACACAGCCTCCCCATTGGAATGTAACTAGCTGGACATGACCCTCCTCTTTTCCTCCCTCTCAGCTACAGCTTGACAAGTTCCTGTTAAGCAAATTCAGTTTAGAAAGTTCCTGTTAGCTGAGAAAATGTGGTTTAAATAGTTCCTGTTATGTTGAAAAGTCCCTATAATGTTACATATTTATTAAAACCATATTGCCTAATAGAATTAATGGTATTTATACTTATGAATATGTAACTTGTGAATGTATGCATGAGAAAGCATGAGTGAGAAACCAATCATGAGATAGCATAGCATGTATTGCCTTTTATAGCTAGGGAAAACTCCTGCAAAATGCTTAAGTGGATGTTACAGGCGGCCAGGTGGGATCTTTTGCCTCAGAAAGATGTAACAGCACACCAAGCTCAGGACCAGACCATAAGAAGTAGAACACTCCTGTGGATCCGAAGGGACCCCAGAGAACTCTCCACCACCTTGCATCTAATCTTCAGGGAAGCTGCGGCCTGGCCAGTCTCAACTACCTGTGAAATTGAAACTAATTCTTGCCACCTGCAGCCTGCCTCCAAACTGTCAGCATGAATGTGATGTGTGTGTGTGAGTATTGCCATACCATTAAGAATCTGTACTAATAAACAAGCTTCAGTACTGCTCAAGTTCACCCTTTGTCTGGGCTTATTCTTTGGTTGATTCCAAGGGCAGGGCAACAGTGGCATATTCAAAACTGGTAAAAAACCCCCCACTTTTTCATACAATGAGGAACTTATAACCACAGGAAACCGCTGAGGCCCAAGAACTATGGATTGGATAAATGGCCTATACAGTGGATAAAAAGCTGGCTAGATTGTCAGGCTCAATAGGTAGTGATCCATGTCTGACTGGCAGTTGATTTCAAGCAGGGTGCCCCGGGGATCAGTTCTAGGGCCAGTTTTGTTCAAAATCTTTATTAATGACCTGGATGAAAGGATGGAATGCACCCTCTGCAAGTCTGCGGATGACACTGAGCTAGGGGAAGAAGTAGATATGATGGAGGATAGGGTTAGGGTCCAGAGTGATCTATACAAATTGGAGGATTGGGCAAAAAGAAATCTGATGAGGTTCAACAAGGACAAGTGCAGAGTCCTGCACTTGGGATGGAAGAATCCCAAGCATTGTTACAGGCTGGGGACCAACTGGCTAAGCAGCAGTTTGGCAGAAAAGGATTTCGCAATTACAGTGGATGAGGAGCTGGATATGAGTCAACAGTATGCCCTTGTAGCCAAAAAGGCTAATGACATATTAGGGTGCATTAGGAGGAGCATTTCCAGCAAATCTAGAGAAGCGATTATTCCCCCTTAATTCGGCACTGGTGAGGCCACATCTGAAGTATTATGTCCAGTTCTGGACCCATCCCACTATAGAAAGGATATGGGCACATTGGAGAGGGTGTAGCGGAAGGCAACCAAATTGATTAGGGTGCTGGAGCACATGACCTATGAGGAGAGGCTAAGGGATTTGGGCTTATTTAGTCTGCAGAAGAGAAGAGTGAGGTGGGGAGTTGATAGCAGCCTTCAACTTCCTGAAGGGGGGCTCCAAAGAGGATGGAGAGAGGCTGTTCTCTGTAGTGATGGATGGAAGAACAAGAAGCAATGGTCTCATAAGAACATAAGAACGGTAGTACTGGGTCAGACCAAAGGTCCATCTAGCCCAGTATCCTGTCTGCCGACAGTGGCCAGCACCAGGTGCCCCAGAGAGGGTGGACCGAAGACAATGTTAAATCACCCCTCTACCGTGTTACCTCCATTCAGGTCACTGTTGGAGCACGTAGGTTTTGACGTGGGAACAACGCACTTCTGAAGTCTAGGCTCAGCTTGAGAAGTTGGCCTGTATTCTCCAGGCTTTCCAGAGGCACTACGTTCTTTTTTTTAAATCCATACAGAAACAGAAACATCTTTGGTTAAGGATGCAGTTGGCCAGCCTAGCCTTGTCTAGCGTCTTCAGTCTAACCTGCTCTAGCAGCTAACCTCCTCCTGCAGCAGTTAAGATCAAACTCTTCCTCAACATAGTTGAAGAGGAGATTAAATCTGATACAAATATCATTAAATTTTTAATAGGATGGTTCACTGCTTCATGAATTGAATTAGAGGGGAAATCAAATGAAAACTGTAAATTAGAAGTGAGATAGCTAAAAAGATTTTCCCTGGACTAATGGCTAGTAGTCTCTCTTATGCCTCAACAAACACAATCCCATCTACTAGAGATGCATGAGTCACAAGTGAGGAGACTGTGATCTTGAATTACTGGTTATCCTGTCATGTCTAATGGAGAGGAGAAGGCAGTCTTTAGGGGATATGGCATCATACATTGCCCTGAGGCTCCAGTCCTGGACACCATGACAGAGGAGAAACAGAAACAGTTGGTAGCACTGTTTTTTTTTCTTTTGTGGAAGAATAATCTCTGCTCCCCCTCATCCCATCCCTACCTTAGACAAGGTAGCTCCTACTTTCCTCCACTGCCTCTGGTATTCATCTGACACCACTGACACCAGCATGTTACCAGGACAGTCAGGAGAGTACAACCCTATCCTGTCAAATTCAGTACTGGCCATGGTGACTATTGCATACATTATCCCCAAGACGACAGACCAGACTGACTGTTGTAACTCACTTTAGGAATGAAATCGACTTCCTTAATGCAACCCCAACTTCCTCAGAATACAAGCTTCTATTCCCATCCCTAACAAAGGCTAGAACTGGTTGGAAAATGGTACTTATCCACAGAAAGTGTTGATTGTTTCTTCAAAAATGTTCAAACAACAAGATATTTTGGCCAATAACTGAAACTTTTTTATTTCAAAATGCTGTTGCAATATTACCAGAGGATTATAGTGCACCTTTGTACCTGCTCCAGTTCACTAGTTCCGTGGTATGTTATGGAAGATATAGTCCAGCTGTGGAGTGCAGCCGATAGAAGAGGATGGAGAAATGAGGCAACCAAATTACAATGCCCAGGAATATGTTCAGCAGCATAACAGCTCTTGGTCATTTGTTTTATCCTCCCCCATCCCCCCCCCCCCCAAAAAAAATCAATGAATTTTATGTGGATTGCAAACTCTTTAAGGCTACGTCTACACTGGCATGATTTTCCGAAAATGCTTTTAATGGAAAACTTTTCCGTTAAAAGCATTTTCAGAAAAGCATGTCTAGATTGGCAGGATGCTTTTCCGCAAAAGCACTTTTTGCGGAAAAGCGTCCGTGGCCAATCTAGGCGCGGTTTTCCGCAAAAAAGCCCCGATCGCCATTTTTGCGATCGGGGCTTTTTTGCGGAAAATAGTACTGTGCTGTCTACACTGGCCCTTTTGCGCAAAAGTCTTTCGGAAAAAGACTTTTGCCCAAACGGGAGCAGCAGCATCTTACATGAGATCGTCAGTGCTTTTCCGGAAATTCAAGCGGCCAGTGTAGACAGCTGGCAAGTATTTCTGCAAAAGCAGATGATTTTGCGGAAAAACTTGCCAGTCTAGACACAGCCTAAATGAAATACTTCATTTAGTTGAAAATCCAAATTTTTCATTGAAACGTAAGTTTGAGGGAAAACCTTTGATCAGCTATAGAGGAGAGACTAATAAAGAGAGATGGGTCTGAGCCAGAAACAAACCGTTTCTGAGTTGGGTATAAGGACTGGTCTAGCGGATGAAGAACTAGACTGGTGGTAGGCAGTCAGCACATCTAGCCTTGACTTTGTCACTGATTTGCCTTGTACACTTGGGTGGGGACTTCAAGCCCTAGTGCATCTCTGTCCTTCCTATTCTCTGCTTGTGGCCCATTACAGTCTTGTTTTGACCATGGGATCTGGACAGGTCACGCTGAGAATGCCACACATGGCAGTCAGCAAGAAATTCCCAAGGCTGGTGTTTTATTCTATAATTGGATTCACCCAACCACTGACAAAATAGCTTCTGCTGTACTACATTGGTTATCAAGAAGCCAAAGGCAGTCTCCTTTAAGGATTTCAGCCCTTGTAAAGGGTTAGTGAAAATCTGATTCACTATAGATGAGGTTCACCAATCCCACAGGACCAGACACTATCCTCAAGTCAATATGAGTCTCATATCATAATCAATAACAGCACTGATACCAATCCTTTAGTAACTAAAGCTAGATATTTAACAATAAAAGGAAACAGTTACAAATGGTTAAAGGATCAATATACAAGCACCTGCAAGTGACTTCCAGTGTTCATTGTTCAGGATCACAGCAGTGATGGAATAAACGACTGGCTTGTAAAAGTGTCTCTGGAAACAACCCAACAGGTCAATTTAAATGTCTGCTAGAGTCATTCCATGCATTTCCCAGGGTAACCAAAATAATTATTTGGAAAATCCCATTTAATGACTTCAACATTCCCTGTTCAAAGTTTAAGCCGACAACAGATGGCAGAATCAGGCCCAGGCTTTTCTTTTATAGTTCTTCTAGAAGACTAATATGTCTCCTCAGAAAATTGACACAGCAGGGCCTTCCCCCAGGGTAAGACCAGGCAATGTGGACCATTGCTTTAAAGCTAGTCTTCCATTTCCCATGCAAACATAACTATTTACTCATTCACGTAAACCAATTAACCATTTCTCCATTATAACAGATAGTTAAGCAGAAGGTAACGCAGAAATAATATTATTAGTTTTTTGCAGTATTTCACATCTTTGTGGTTAACTGAACACAGTCACATAAATAATAAAGACATGAAAGGAAATTAGCATGTACAGGCTAATTTGGTTACATTGTTAAATTTCTAACAGGATAAAGGTAAAGGCAGACAAAGCGCTGCCCAAGACCAGGCTGGCAGCTCTCAGGAGCCTGCCAGGGCGAAAAAGATGGGCGCCCGTCTGGTCTAGTGCGGAGATTGTGGAACTCATTGAGGTTTGGGGGGAGGCCTCCAATGCCCACAATCTCCACGCTAGGTACAGGAATGTGGCAATCTACAACCGCATGGCTGCCAGCCTGGCTACCAGAGGCTGGTGACAAACCAGAGGCTGGCGGCAGGCCTACACCAGGGGCTCCCGACCAGGGAGCTGTTCAGCGTGGAAAGCTTCCATAGGGCGATGACCACCTGCTTGTGGAGGGGAATGGAGGGCCTCATGCGAGTGTCCTGTCACCGCAGACTAGGGGCGAGCCACTCGCAGAGCTCCAGGAAGGTGTCCTTCTTCATCCTGACGTTCTGGGTCCACTGTTGGTCTCCCCAGCACTCCAGGACGATGCGGTCCCACCAGTCACTGCTGGTGTTCAGATGCCAGATGCGGCTGGGTATGCTGGTGTCCGGGCGCTGCTGCAGCTCCTCCATGGCCCCCAGGGAGGCCAGGGGGAGGCGCAGGGGGCTGATGTGCACCAGATGGTGCCAGGCAGCCTCCAGCCATTGTTGCCAGGATTGCAGCAACAAATCCAAAAACTGCACCAGAATGCTCAGGGGTAGCTCTGGCTCCATGGTGCCAACTGCTGCGGTGTCCCCAATGAGAACAACTGAAACAGACAGGCAGAGAGAAAAACGCTTTGCTGTCCCTCGGCGAGGTAGACAAGCAAGCGGAAAAGCTGAGAACCGGCTGTCCAGGGCGGTCCCTTTAAGCACAAGCCTCAGATAGCCTCAGACAGCAGCCATACAAAGCAACTAGTGACCTGATGCCCTGCTGGAACTGGTTTCAGCTGACCTTAAATACGACCCAGCATCCAATCAGTGTGGACACACTAATTTGAATTAGCAAAGTGCTATTTTGAATTAGTTTTTGGGTCTAGATGCGTTATTTCAAATTAGCTTATTTCGAATTAACTAGTGCTGCATAAAGGAAAACCCCTACCAAGCCAGCCAATAGTATAAAGGCTTTGGAGTTAGATCCTAGCAAGGCAGTTTTAAAGTAAGGGATTCCCAACTGAGGACTAATAAGGTACAACAGAACCTTGTCAGATGTAAAAGAGGTTGAGATTCTTTCGGAGAAAGGGAAACCAGGGCAGGGAGCTCTAGAATTATTTGCTTCCCTTTATATGTTTCCTTTTGTGCCTGAGTGGTTAGCCAAAATTCAGGCCCTTACAAGGGCTGTTTGTGTCCAGCTGAGAAATCAATAGTCTTTGTGGTGTAATTGTGTTTATTTAAAAAAGAAATGGACATCAAGTCTCGTCTCTCTGAACACACTACAAGTTGGACCTCCCAAAAACAGAACTTCCTCATTCAGCAACATGCATGGTCTGGCAGGACCACAGGTGTTCCTGTACCAGGGAGTCCTGGCTGGAGACCCTCGATGGCAAGAGTGCTGGTGGCTCGGAGCCCGGCGATGGTGGGCTGGGACCAACGCTGGAGCCACGGTAATGCAACGGGGGCTGCAGTAGCCCTAGTAGAAGGGTTGGGGACGTGGCAGTTGTGGCATCTGTGGTAGTGGGGCTAGGGCTGGAGATGTGGTAGCTGTGGCAGCAGTAACAGCCCCAATAGTGCGGCCAGGCCAGGGATACAGCAGCTCTGATGGCAGGGCTGAGGTCAGGGCAATCTGGGCTGCCAGGGAAGGAGGGGAGCTGGGAGCTGGCAGCGGTGAGGGAAGGTGGTCTGGGGAATGGGTAGCAGGGGACCTCCTCTGGTCCAGCAAATTCCCTCATTCTGGACGGATCAGGTCCCGAAGGTGCCGAACTAGAGAGGTCTAACCTGTAATAAAGAACACAGAAAGCAGATTCCTTCCTCAGCAATACCCAAGCAGACCACTCTAGTGAACTCAGCATATAGGCATATAGTCCTTTATTACAAGGGACATCCCTTATTTCTTCCTCTCTGCACAATCCGCTTGGGAGCTGCTGAGTGCTACACAAAGGAGCAGGATATTTTACAGACTAACAGGGTTATCCCACTGAGACCAGGAAAACCTGTCAGTCTACCTGGCTTAGCTCTGACCTGCCATGCAAACTGTTGCCTCAGGCAATCACTCTCACTGTTTGCAGCTGTTCTTTACTACATATAAAGAGGTTTGATCTCGCCTTCTGTGGAGCCAGAAGGCAGGGTCTTTCCACCTCTTGGCTTTAATGAGATCTGTGATTGTCTTTTGCTCTAAGACCCACCAGCTGGTAGCTATTAGCACTATGAAACCAATAACCAAAGAATATTTTCAGAGTTCATAAGTGTGTGTAAGGCTTTAAATCCTACTTAGAGAATGCGAACCAAAACTGATGCTTTTGTGGGTGTATATAAAGCTCACACAAGAGCCCTGTAAGTAAATTGGAAATCACAAAAAGGGTTTTGCTTAACCTGAGCCTGCTGTGAAATTTCCCTCCAGTTGTTGGGCCTTTGTCTTGTCACATGCCTGGCAGCTCTAGCAAACTGGTGAACATCAGCATGCATTTCTAGTGTATTTGTAATACCCCACGTCTTTTAAATGCACCCGTCATTTCAAAATATTTTTTGAAATAACGGGCACTCTATTTTGGCGATTCAATGAGGGTTACAGGGATGTGTTGAAATAACAAGGCATTTTGAAATTTGGTGCTGTGTAGATGCCCCAAATTTTGAAATAAGCTATACTGAAATACAATCGAAATAAGATACGCAATTTGCGTAGCTCAAATTGCATATCTTATTTCAAGTTTAGGGTGCTGTGCGGATACACCCTTACAGACTAACATGGCTACCCCTCTGAAACTTTTAAATATATTATCATGAGCTTTTGTGGGTAAAACCCATTTCATGAGATGAGTTGGAGTAGGATTGCAGATGAAATCACTTCCCACATGATAATATGTATTTGGTATAATTGAACTAGAAATGGGGTTTAGACTTTGCTTCTTTCTCCCTCCCCCGGTTTCCAGTGGAAAGAGAGAGGAGTGGCTTTTTTGAGGTGTATTGAGGTATCTAAATTGATATTGTAAGACTAACCCTTCCCACTGTTCCATTCCTGGTGCAGAGGCCCTGCACAGGAAATGGCTGAGGAATCTTTCCTTTGGACTTCTCCTTATTGCAATAATCTCTGTCACACCTAAGAGTAGAGAGGCCCATTGACAGTGTGAATAAATACACAGAAAATCCTGGAGCCTTGAAAAGCAGGCATAATTAGTAGGGTGGTGACAAAGGCATCAGCTGCAACAGGCATCAGTTTATTTACGTTACACCTCCAACCAATAGCACCGGTGGGAATGTGTTGGTAAGTTTTCCCAGCGTAGGTTAGGCCTAAATGGCTCAGGATTTATTCTTCTATCGGTTGTTAGCAGCTAAGTTTCTGAATCCATTCTGAAATCCCGATGGAGGCTGAAAATCAATGAATCTAGGTAATGAGTTTTTGATACATATTAAAATCTTTAGGGTTTGCAAAATATACTTTATTTCCACTTCCATTTCATAACAACAGATATTGTACATTGGTCCTGTCAAGAGTTATTTATCCTTTGAGAAACATCTTTGTAAACTAGTATATTCTTTTAGGAATACATCTTCTTTTATTGGCACTGTTATCTTTTAAAGCTCCCAAGAGACCACATATTTATGTTTTCATTTTATATAGTACCTTGGCTTAAGAAGGGTTGCACTATGCTGTTATAGTCCCATTCACTATTTTATTATGTGCATCAAGTGCCACCTTCTGGTCACATCTAATTTTGCATGTGTTTTTCCTTTTCCTCTTCTGGTGGTTATATTGCATGCTAATTATTCTGTGCAGTGAAACATGTCCTTTCCACTCAAGGGACTGTCTGATTTCTTAGTAGAGGTGATCGGAGGTGATCTATATTCACTGCATGCAGAGACGCTTGGAGCAGTCTCTTAAGACCGGAAGTTGCTTAATAAATAACACTGGTTACCACAAACAGAAATGAATTTGTAAGTTTGGTGTACGGGCCATACTATTCATTGTTTATGAGTAGTCCCAACACTGCTATTTTGTTGGTTAATAATGCCGATCAGAAAATTTTCCACCCCGCAAAAAAATTAAAGGAAAAAAAAATTGCCCTCAATACAGCCACGAAGTGAAAACTTTGAACATTTTCATGAAGAAACATTCTGAACACTTTATTTAAATGTGTCAATTGAAACATTTAACTTTGATTTCAGCCATTAAAAGTGTAATAGAAAATAAAGTAAATGTATTATTTATAGTAAATAAAATAAAACCATTCATTTTGAAACAAATAAAAAACCAAATTTCCATTGTGGAAACTTCAAAATAAGACTATATAACCCTTTAAAACAGTTTTTATTTCAAGGGGTTTTTTTCAAGTACAAAGTTGTAAAAAACCCCTTACAAATCTATGAAACCATATTTTCCAGTGGAAAACTCTTTTCTCAGAACTATTTCAACTAGCTCTACTCACCAGTGTGTTCCTGAATTCTGAAACTTTCACTGTTCTTTTTTTATTTTATTTTTTTGTACAGGACATTTTATCCAAAATTATGAACCAGGGAATGTGACTTAGCAAAATATTTGTTGATTTGTGTTTTTAAAAAAAGTTTTAGGCCCAGTTTTTAAAAGATATTAAGTGGAGTCTAAACCTTATTTTCACAATGGATTTGGGAATTCAGGAGCTTAAATTCCTTTTGAAAATGAGATTTAGGTCCTTAAATCAGATGTCATTGCAACACGACAGCTCAGTATCTTTTTAAAAATTGGGCCTTTGCCCACCTGAGGAGGATTTTCAAAGGTTCTGAGCACTTACGTAATTCTCCCACTGATGCAGCTGTTTTTTAAGGGAGCAGAGTTAGGCCATCACTGAGTGCTCCAGTTTTAGTTAACAAATAGTGACAAAAATCACGTGACTTTAGATGCCCAATCACATATAACAAAAACTGAAGTAAATGCAAATAACCCTCCTCTCCTTTCTCCCCTCTCCCAGGTTCTTTCCCCAGCCTCCCCACTCCAGTTATATTTACCTCAAATTAAAGATGGGAAGGGAGGGCAGGGGAAGGGTGTGGTGGGGGAAGGACAATGCAGAGGCCCTTGTGGGGAGTCCCAGGGGAGAGTTTCACAGCTGGCCTTGTCTGAAACTCTCCCTCTGGGCCTCTTGGATGCGCACAGCCCCTTGGTGGGCCTGGCTCACAGTAGAAGAGGATGTAACAAGTAGATGTTATGAAACACATATGGAGGTACATATGTTCTCACTTTATACAAATCAGGGTACAATGCCTTAATCCTTTACATGGCCTAGCTAACAGTTGAAATTCCTACGGCTGGCTGAGCCTCTGCTTGCCCTGGGGTGCTCACTGTTAGTGTATCTGTAGCTCCTAGGGGATATTAGGACTGAACCTTAGTGACAACAAAGCTGGCTGGGTACCTTTATCACCAAGCCATGCCTGTGGCCTTTCTTTGCGAGTGACTAGTCTGCTGAAATAGGGAATGACTCTCTCTGCTAGTTTTGCTACCTTTTCTGCTAGTTCACTGAGGTGTAAAACCTACCCTAAACTAGTATGCCACGCTCCAGATGTCTGTCTGGACACTGCTGCCATGCACTCACAATTCACTAGTGCCCTTCAAGCTACACTGTTTCAAAATGAGTGGATTACAGCCTGCATGGCAGAAAAATCCACATAGACAGTTAATGTGCATCCAGCCAGTGCAGGATAGATATTTCAGCTTCCTGTGGAAAGAGGGAATATCTATGCTGTATCTGGGAATGTGCTTCACAGTGCAGGCAGAGAGACGTCCACTAGCTTTGCTCAAAAAAAAAAAAAAAAAAAAAGTAGTTTTGCACTAAAAATAACAGCATAGCCAGGGTAGCATAGGTGGTGACTTAGGATAACTTCTCATGAATGTACCCAAGAGATCTGAGTGGGACTAAATGAAACAAACAAACAAACAAAACCCATAAAACGTTAGGTTAAATAAAGGAATCTTTAAGTGTGTTTATCGAGGATTGTTATTAAAAATAAACAAAAAGCCAGTAATGGTCTTTGTCACTGGGCAGACTCACTGCCATGGTGCCTCTTACTGGTAGCACTGGGAGTTAGCTCTTGCAGCCCACATGACACCTCCCTCTGGCTGGTGTTTCCCCCATCACTCCATTCTCCAGTGCCGGATCTGCGTTGCTCCCAGACCGTGGTGTCCTCCTCAGGACACTGCTCTCTGGCGGTGCCCACGATTGTTGTCTCTCATCCCCCTTCTGGGGTAGGGGTGTTTGTCAGCCTCCTCAGTCTGGGGTCCTACTCTTCCAGGGAACCCCCCCAATTCCCCATACCCACCTTGCTTCAGTGACCCACTGCCAGTCTCATCTAGCACCTGCCTCAGGGGCAAACTGTAGCCTGAAATGGCCACTCATCACTGGCAAAGGGGTGTGGACCTATTGCCTTTGCCTATCCTGGCAGCCCTCTTGCAGCCCTAGTACTCTCAGGCCTTGCAGCCTTGGAATGAGGCCAGTTCAGAGTTCCCCAGTTCTGTCTGCCTTTACCTAGCCCTGCTCTGTCTACAGAAAGCCCCCAGCTTCCCTGGCAGCCAGGTCTGTCCCACGCCCACCCTCCAGCTAGAGCAAGCAAGTGTGTATGTGTGCCCTCCTCCCTCCTGGAGCCTTTATTTATGTAGCCCCAGCAGGGCCCTAGTTGGCTACTGTCTGTGACAGCTGAGGGCTTTGCTCTCAGCCCTCTCCTAGGGCTGGATTTTTATCCTTAAAGGGCCAGTGCAGGGCAGTCACCCTGTCACTGTCTTGTTCTTGGGAAGGAAAACAAGACCAAAGTCATGACTTAAGTGTCTAAAATGTCAATAGTGATAGAAAGGCATGGTCTACATTAAAAATGTAGGTTGGCAAAACTATGCCATTTAGGTGTGAAAAATCCACACCCCAAGAGGTTGGTTCAGCTACACCAAACTCCCCATAAAGACAGTTGTATGGAAAATACTTCCCTCAACCTAGCTACTGCCTCTTGGGGAGACGGATTGCCTATATTGATATGGAAAACCCTCTAATCAACAAAGGTAGTGTCTGCATTGAAGTGCTAGAGAGGCTCAGTTGAAGTATTTTAAGTGTGGACATGCCTTTATATTTTGAGGAAGCTAGATCTTTAGCTGGTATAAATCAGCATAACTTGACTGAAGTTGCTAAGGTTTCAAATGATTTAAGGGAATCAGGCATTGTTTGACCCCTACGAAAATCTGAGCCTAAATCTAATGATACATTGTATTCAGTTGAGGATTTTATCTGATTAGTCAGCTGTACTGTGCTCTCTTTGAATAATTAAAAAATGATTTGGTCTAAACCAAAACTGTTCATGAAACCAGGTCACTTTCAATGAATATTCCAATGCAATTTTTTTAAAAAAAAGTTTTGAACATTTCATTTTGAATTCTTCTAAGGGAAAATTCTGGTTTGAAATCCTTTTTCTCTTTGAAATGTAAATTAGTTCAACTAAAAAGATTTTACAAAGAAAAATGTTGAAAATCAAAACTGGTTTTATTGACTTCAACCAAAATATATACCAATAGTTCATATTTTTATTTGCAAAGATGCTTTCAATGTTGCCTTCTGTCCCAGTCTGGGTCACAGAAAAAAACTGTAGCTCTTGAAAATTTTAGTGGGAGATGAAAACTGTTTCCCTCCCAGCCGTAGCTAGAATCACCTATGTGCTCTTCCTTGCTACACCTGTTTGTACATTCTAGGGCGATGTTTCTTAAACTGTGCTCCACAACACACGGGTGTGCCACAGAGAACAACAGAGTTCAAAATAGCTGCCCTTAAAGGGGCAGGCAACCTTTTTTTTAATAACTTTCCCCCAACTCTTTTTCCCCTGACCTTTTTTATTGTTTGGTGTTCCTCAGTCTTAACAAGTTTAAGAAACACTGGTCTATGGTTACATTAGCCTTTTTGGCCACAGCACCACAATGGGAACTCATGTTCAGAGGCATGGTTCATCCTGTCCCTGACACTTGCCCTTTCTAGGGTGTAAGGGTGATCCTGGGGCACATTTATCTGAAGTGTCCCAGGTTACAGTCCTCTTTCAGCTCCTCCAGAACCTATTGTTGAGGTTCTGGCTGCACTTCTTCCCTCACCTTTTAATTTATGCACACCCCATGTGTGGCCCCACTACACCTGGTTGCAAGGAGTAAGGGGAGTCGACGGGAGAATTTCTCCCATTGACCGCCCACGGTGGGGGTTCCATAGTAACTCAGACTAAGATACGCCAACTCCAGCTCTGCTATTCATGTAGCTGGGGTTGCGTACGTTAGTTCAACATTTTCACCTCATGTAGACCTACCTTAAGATCAAATACGACTCCCTATAATGTCACACACAGGTCAACCCCCTCCCCCCCCTCTTTTATTTGAAGCCTTCCCAGTTCATACAAAGCTGTGAAAATGCAGATTACTGAAAAGGTCACACTTCTGCCACATGCTTTACTGGATGAATCATGCATATACAGTGCCATGGTCCACTCATCAATGTGAGATGAGACAGTGTGAAATCAGTTTATTTTCATTACATTATCAGGATTGTATTTTGAAGGTTGTCTTCATTAGCTGCTGAAACAAAGAGGGAACATAATACTTTTGCAATGGCTAATGATTCAGAGATGGCAAAGACTTGTCTGTGGTCTGCTGATCTTCCTAAACTTTGGAAATTATACAGAACATTAGAACCTTCCAGAAGAAATTGATTCAGAAAGTTTAGACTCTCTTAGGAATGGGAGACCAACTAAAAGGGATTTGAAAAATATACTTTGATGGGTACAAGAAGAATAGGGTTCAGTTATTAACATTCATTTGCAGTGTGGAGAGTAATCTGTCAGAATTAATTTTTGACAGGGTATGATGTCATTGCAATTTTGATGTAGATTTGAATGCCTGTCATCATCTGTTAAACAGAGCAGCTTGCTCAAGTATTTTTGCATTTTGTCATTTGAGTTGTGGCCAAGGTTTTCAAGAATGAATGTCTAAAGTCAGGCCTTTAAGTCTATGTTTATATATTTAAATATGTGCCCTGGGTCAAGAGTTTCATATGCCATCATTAACTGTCTCCATTTTCAGGTGCTCAACTTGAAACCTTAACATGTAGCTGCTCAGCATTTTCTGAAAATCAGGCCACTTATTTAAGTATCTGAATATAGACATAAGAGCCTCAGTGTTGGCATTTATTTTGGAGCATTTTTATGTACCTCTTTACATCCCAAGAATTAGAAGTAAGGGAGAATATAATCAACATATAATTAAAACTGAAGATCTATATTATTCCCACATACTTGTATGTAAATTTGGAATAACTCTGACTTCAGTAGAGTTACTCCAGATTTACTATTATGTGAATGGTGGGATACAATAGTCCCAATGTAATCAAAACAAAAAGAGGTAAAAAAAATCCAATCTATTTTCATGCCCTAATCCATGAAAAGTGTAAAGAATGGTTCCATTTTAACTCCCTCTTGCAGCACTAAGGTTGTCCTGTTCTAAGAGGTGCTAAAATGCACATGATTAATCTTAAATTTTCTGGGACTTAATGGCTTGCGAGTCCTGTTTTCACATGATCATTTTCAAGAGTCTGGATTATTCATTAGTTTCACAGGGAGCTTGGCTAATGAGCCAAAAAAGAGTAGAATGTGTAAAAGCTCAATAGAGACAGGGAGACTTTCTCAAACATGGATACAAATAATGGGTTGAATTATTATTGAAACCTTTCTAGTTCTATAAAGGGGGCTTAATGTATAAGTAAAATGTATACTACCAGAGTGATTGAAAGGGGCTGATTTATAAATTTAATGCATGCTCAATATTAGAGTTGGTTGAAAATGTTCTGATGGCATGTGTTTTCTGTCTGAAAATGCAATTTTATCTAAATTGAAACTTTCTGCAAGAATTTGTTGGTTGAAATTATATAGTGTTTGGGGGGAAATTGAAAAAGCATTTTGATAATCTATGCTAGAGCAGTGTGAAAATCAGTTTTCGTGCATTAAATATTTTTTCGACATATGGAAGAGTTTCTGTCTGAAATTGGTACAAAACTTTGAAAGTTCAGCTTGCCATAAACTGAAAAGATGAAACAATTAAACATTCCTTTATTGGCCATTCGAAATGTTTTGTTTTGATTTGACTATTTGAAAGTTGTCTGTATCGTAATCAGTTTACATTTCCAAATAAAGTTATTTCAAAACAGAAAACTGGATTTTTTAGAAGCTGTGGAGATTAAATATTTTGAGAGCTTCAAAACTATTTTTCAAAATATTTTTGAGCAGAAAAATTGAAAACCAACTATTTTTCCTGAGCAGTTTCTGCTTTGACAAATTAAAATTTATTTTTCTGAAAAACACATTGGAAATTTCTCAGTGAGGTATATTTGAAGCATTCTAATTTGATTTGAACAGAATATTTTGAGTTTTTCATTTTGTTTTGAAATGACTCACACATTTATATTTTCAGTCAAAATCAGAATGAATCTTTTCGATGTATAACATCGAATGTTCCAAATAACACAAAACATTTTTTTTAAAAAAACTTTGTGGAGAATTTTAACTTTTGTTGGTTTTGGTGTTGTTCAGAATGGAAATATATTTTTAAATCTCATTTTGTGTCAAGAGGACACAAATTCTGGTTTCTGCAGAGTTCTAATGTAGGCTTTAACTGCAAACTGTTGATTTTGTTTCTATAAAATAATAATTGATTTGAATCTTCACACAACTAAAAAAAAAAAAAACCAAAACCCTCCAAAGATTCAGATTGGAAAATTTCTTCCTCTTTTTTCTGCAGAAGTACTGCCTCCTGTTTTAGTTCTTCCATGTTACAGACAAGACTGGGCACAGAAACTCATCAATGCAATAGAAGAGGTTGCTGTTCTGTTTACAACCTGACTCACACGTAGAAGTCTCACAAAAGAACATAGGGGCTTTCCTGCCTTTTATCAGTGTTCATATTATGCACTTTTGACATCAGATATAGAGAAGTAATAGATTATAAAGGCATTTGTTTATGCCGACTGTGTCATGTCTGTTCTCTTGGCCTCATACTCTGTGTGCACTAGTATGCAGTAATTACTAGAACTGGATGATTTTTTCTGGGGTGAATAGTGTATTTACAAGAAAATGCAACTCCAGTTAATCCAAAGCTATTGGTACACTTGGCACAAATTCACCAAACAGTTTTGTTGATTTTTTTTTCTGAATGAGATTCATTAGGGGACTTGAGTGTCATTCAGAAAACGTCTGGAGGAGAAAGTGGTAGTACTTCCTTATAACCTTAAGCCTAGGAGTTAAGGCATTCCACTGGAATGTGGGATGCAGGAGCAGGATTTTGAGCCCAGATCTCTCTCTGTCCATGTGAGTGCCCTAAATACCAGGCAATAGACTACTTTGGAGTGGCTCACTCTCAATCTCTCCTGTTGGAGTTGTTCCTCTATGTACAAAATACTTAGATAATCATTGGACCAGACAGAGGGTACAAAGAGCATCTAGATTACATCCAGTTCTGTCAACAAAGCAAGCCGCTTTGTCGACATGACAGTGTAGACGCAAAGGACAGTGTAGATGCAATAACACCTTCTGTCAACAGAACTCTATCGACAAAAGGCGTTATTCCTTATAGAATGAGGTTTACAGCCTTCGACAAAACTTCTACATCAATGTAGACTCGGGTATAGTTTTGTCGAGAAAAGTCCACTTTTGTCGACAAAACCCTGTAGTCTAGACACACCAGAGAGTGAGGGTATGTCTACACTACAGAATTTTGTTGGAAAAACAAATGTTTTTCCGACAAAACTTGAGGAACATCCACATTGCAGTCGTATTCTTCTGAAAGTAAATCAAAAGATCAGAGGGGTTTTTCTGACATTGGTATTCCTCTTTCTACGAGGAAGAAGCCCTTTTGTGAAAGAGCTCTTTTGGAAAAAAGCATGTGTGAATGGGGAGGAGGGTTTTCTTTCAGAAAAATAGGCCTCCAGGAAATAACACAGGTGCCCTTGTGGCCATTCTGTCCAAAGTAATCACAACTCTATAGTTCCTGTCTCCTGGACCCTCTTAAAGGGGGTGCAGGCACCCTGGACAAGCTTTGTGGCAGGAAGCCGGCCTTGAAGCAGCATCCTGACCATACGGCTCTCCCTGCCATATGAGGTATGTATGAGCCACAAGCCCCATGTGAGCTCCCTGGCCCTCGCAGGGAGCAGCCCCTGGGCTCCCAGAACCCACTGAGGGGGACCAAGAAGTGCATATCCTCCTGGTCCGGACTGGAGATCCTGTCCTTCCTCAAGCTGTGGGGCAAGGAGGACACGTTGCAGGATCTCCAGTCTAAGTGCCGAAATGCAGATGTATTCAAGAGCATGACCGAGTCCCCAGTGAAGCATGGACACCCACCCCAGATCTCTTCTGAAAAAAGCTTGTTCCAAAAGAAGCCTGCAGTCTAGACATAGCCTAAGAAAGATAACCTGCTAGTAAAGGCACTCAAGTGGGATGGGGAAGACCCATAATTAAAGTAAAACTTGGGTAGAATGTTCAAAAGTCCATAATTACTTTTTTTTTAAAAAAATAAACATTTTACTTTAACACTACACCATTGTTATTTAAAAAAAGTAAAAAGTACTCCATGGAGTTTGCCACTTCTTCTTGATAGTCAAGGACTAAAAGTCCCAGAAAGTCATTTTACATTGAAAGAAAAAGGGGGAAAGTCTGGTTTACAGTGCTGTCAGTGTGTGTGTGTGTGTGTGAGTATAAATAGAGAGAGGAGAGTATTGTACAGCCCTCTTCCCCATATACTGCCTGTTTAAATGGGATAAGGGAACATTTTGACAATTATTTTTGACTAGGTTGGGCAATGAGCCCCTGGGACCAATATGAAAGCTAGGTTCAGTAGGCTGAGTTCAGATTCTGCCATCTGATGCCCCATATTCACAATCACCCTTTTAGTTCCCTCTCCCCCTTCCAGCACCCTGACATATGAAACTGACCTCTTTAAACTGATCTGAAAGCTTCCCCTCTGCCCTTTCAAATCTTTCCCCTCTATTTGTTTGTTTGTCTTTATTAGTCAACCCTCATCATACACACAAAGCCCTCTGGAGCTGGCCTGGCTTTTCTATCATATGTGTGTACAAATGGGACCGTGAATACCCCACTCCAGTCCCTCATTCATTGAAAGTAATATGCCAAAATACCATCCATGTTGTTCTGTGTTTATATAATCACTGTTTTCTCTTCCTGAGATTCAAGTGCAGAAACTGACCCATGTGAATTCCACAACCAGAGGGAAACTACTGGAGAAGTGTTCCAACATCCCTGATTAATTTGGAGCTGTACTCTTCTTATTTGTTTCTTTATATGTATGGAAAACTCAGAATCTGCATTATATCATCTGAGCAATAGTCTAGTGCTGACTAATGCCCCAAAATAACTGGAAAGAGGACATGGTATGAGAGTGTTTGTGTTTTAATTTTTCCAGGCAAAATAAATTTAACAGATTCCCAAGAGAAACAGGTGGGAAATCAGTTGAGAGTGGGGAAAAGGCAAGAGAGACTTCATAAGCATACAACATGCCTACTAAATAGAGGAAATAAAGCTTGGGAAAGCTACTTGGTAAGTAAATATGGTTTTTATTTGACAGGAGAGGTCAGTGCTTATGCAAACCTAAGGCGAGCCAAAAAAAACTTAAGAGAAAGAGAAAGCAAATCAAGTTGTGATTGCAGGTCCCGCAATATATATTTAATGACATGTGTTTGTTTGAGGCAAGGAGTTATCTGAAGGAGTGGGCTGTCTATACATAGTACTGTAGATGTTCTATATTAATATCTTATTTTCTAGATCTTGATTTACACTATCAACTTTCTTCTGGACAACGTCCCTTCTTCTGGAAGAACAACCCCTTTCAGTGCAGGAATTATGGGGTGGAGCTCTATGGTCTGTGTCATGCAGTAGGTAAGGTGAAAGTAACATAATTTCCTCCAAAATATCTTCCTCTTTAGTTGTTGTTATTGAGGAGAAGGATTCCGTGAACAGGTATTTTACAGCATGTTCTGTAGAGGGCAGAATCTGGGCTCTTCTTGGTCCCTGCCACCATGAATGTTGGTCACAAGAGAAAAACTTAAAAAACAACAAATAGTCTAGTAGCACCTTAAAGACTAACAAAACATGTAGATGGGATCATGAGCTTTCGTGAGCACAACGCACTTCTTCAGATGACTGAGGTGTTAGAAGTCCGGAAGCTACCCATTCCTGCTTCTCAATGTAGGAACTAATGATACGGTCAAGAATGACCTTGAGCAGGTCACAGCAGATTATGAAGCACTTGGGAAAAGGATCAAGGAATTTGAAGCACAAGTGGTGTTCTCTTCTATTCTTCTGGTTGAAGGAAAAGGTCCAGATAGGGATCATTGAATTGAGGAAGTAAATTCGTGTTTGCGCAGGTGGTGTCAGAGAGACGGGTTTGGTTTCTTTGACCATGGGACTCTGTTCCGGGCCCAAGGATTGTTAAGAAGAGATGGGATCCACCTAACCAAGAGAGGAAAGAGCATCTTTGTGGGCAGGCTTGCAAACATAGTGAAGAGGGCTTAAACTAGGTTTGTTGGGAGATGGTAACCAAAGCCCTGAGGTAAGTGAGGAAGTCGGATTCGGGGAAGAAACACAAGGAGGAATGAGCAACAAAGGAGGACCCTTGACTTGAATGGAGAAGGTAGGGTGATCAACTGGCTATCTAAGGTGTTTGTACACAATTGCAAGAAGCCTAGGAAACAAACAGGAAGAATTAGAAGCCCTGGCCCAGTCAAAGAACTATGATACTGAGTGGAATAACGGAGACTTGGTGGGATGACTCGCACGACTGGAGCACTGTCACGGAAGGGTATAAACTGTTCAGGAAGAACAGGCAGGGGAGAAAAGGAGGAGTTGCATTGTATGTAAGAGAGCAGTACAATTGCTCGAAGCTCCAGTATATAGAGGGAGAAAAACCTGTTGAGAGTCTATGGGTTAAGTTTAGAGGTGGAAGCAACAGGGGTGATGTTGTGGTTCGTGTCTGCTATAGACCGCCGGATCAGGTGGATGAGGTAGACGAAGCTTTCTTTGGACAACTGAGAGAAGCTTCCAGATTGCAGGCCCTGGTTCTCGTGGGGGACTTTAATCACCCTGACATCCTTTGGGAGACCAAGACAGCACTACACTGAAAATCCAGGAAGTTTTTGGAGAACGTTGGCGATAATTTTTTGGTACAAGTGCTGAAGGAACCGACCAGGGGCCAAGCGCAGCTTGACCTGCTGCTTACAAACAGGGAGGAACTAGTGGGGGAAGTAGAGGTATGTGACAACCTGGGAAGCAGTGATCATGAGATGGTAGATTTCAGGATCCTGACCAAAGGAAGAAAGCAGAGTAGCAAAAAAGCAAAGCAGAAAAAAAAACTTTGACTCCCTCAGAGAACTGATGGTCAGGATTCCCTGGAATGCTTACATGAAAGGGAAAGGAGTCCAGGAGAGCCGGTAGAATTTAAAAGACACCTTATTAAAGGCACAGGAAGAAATCATCCCTATGCTCAGCAAGAAAAGCAAATATGGTAGGCGACTAGATTGTCTTACCGGGGACATCCTTGGTGAGCTTAAAAACAAAAAGGAAGCTTACAAGAAGTAGAAACTTGGACAGATGTCTAGGGAGGAGTATAAATATATTGCTCAAGAATGCAGGGGACTTATCAGGAAGGTGAAAGCACAATTGGAATTGCAGCTAGCAATGGATGCGAAGGATAACAAGAAAAGTTTCTATGGGCATGTTAGCTATAAAAGGGTGATCAGAGAGAGTGTGGGGCCCTTACTGGATGAGGGAGGTAAACTAGCGACAGATGATATGGGAAAAGCTGAAGTACTCAATGCTTTCTTTACCTCTATCTTCATGAACAAGGTCAGCTCCCAGATAAATGCACTAGGCAACGCACTATAGGGAGGAGGTGGACAGCCGTTGGTGGGGAAAGAACAAGTTAGGAACTATTTAGAAAAGCTAAACATACACAAATTCATGGGCCTGGATTTAATGCATCCAAGGGTACTGAGGGAGTTGGCAAATGTCATTGCGGAGCCTTTGGCCATTATTTTTGAAAAGTTGTGGCAATCAGGAGAGATCCCGGATGATTGGAAAAAGGCAAATGTAGTGCCCATCTTTAAAAAAGGGACGAAGGATAATCCAGAGAACTACAGACCAGTCAGCCTTACCTTAGTCCCTGGAAAAATCATGGAGGGGATCCTCAAGGAATCCATTTTGAAGCACTTGGAAGAGGAGAAAGTAATCAGGAATAGTCAACATGGATTCACGAAGGGCAAGTTGTGCCTGACCAATCTAATTAGCTTCTATGATGAGATAACTGGCTCTGTAGAAATGGGAAAGTCAGTGGATGTGATATACCTTGACTTTAGCAAAGCTTTTGATATGGTCTCCCACAATATTCTTGCCAGCAAGTTAAGGGAATATGGATTGGATAAATGGACTGGAAGATGGATAGAAAGCTGGCTCAACTGTCGGGCTCAACGGGTAGCAATCAATGGCTCGATGTCAGGTTGGTGGTCGGTTTCTAGCGGAGTGCCCCAGGGATCTGTTCTAGGACCGATTTTGTTCAACATCTTTATTAATGACCTGGATGAGGGGTTGGATTGCACCCTCAGCAAGTTTGCAGATGACACTAAGTTAGGGTGAGAGATACATAAGCTGGAGGGCAGGGATAGGGTCCAGAGTGACCTGGACAGATTAAAGGATTGAGCCAAAAGAAATCTGATGAGGTTCAACAGAACAAGTGTAAAGTCCTGCACTTGGGACGAATGAATCCCAAGCTTTGTTACAGGCTGGGGACTGAATGGATAAGTAGCAGTTCTGCAGAAAAGGACCTGGGGATTACAGTGGATGAGAAGCTGGACATGAGTCAACAGTGTGCCCTTGTAGCCAAGAGCGCTAATGGCATACTAGGTGCATTAGAAGGAGCATTGCCAGCAGATACAGAGAAGTGATTATTCCCCTTTATTCGCCTTTGGTGAGGCCACATCTGGAGTATTGTGTCTGGTTCTGGGCCCCCCAATATAGAAAGGATGTGGGCGCATTGGAGAGGGTCCAGCGGAGGGCGACCAAATTGATTAGGGGGCTGGAGCGCATGACCTATGAGGAGAGACTAAAGGATTTGGGTTTGTTCAGTCTGCAGAAGAGAAGAGCAAGGGGGGATTTGATAGCAGCCTTCAACTTCCTGAAGGGAGGCTCCAAAGAGGATGGAGAAAGGCTGTTCACAGTAGTGATGGATGGCAGAATAAGGAGCAATGTTTTCAAGTTACAGTGGGAGAGGTCTAGGTTGGATATTAGGAAAAACTATTTCACTAGGAGGGTGGTGAAGCACTGGAATGGGTTACTGGAAGGTGGTGGAATCTCCATCCCTAGAGGTTTTTAAGTCTCAGCTTGACAAAGCCCTGGCTGGGTTGATTTAGTTGGGATTGGTCCTGTCTTGGGCAGGGGGCTGGGTTTGATGACCTCCTGAGTTCTCTTCCAGCTCTATGATACTATGATTCTAAGTCCAGAACCAAGAATAAATAAGGGGGGGGGGGAGGGAATGGAGCGGAGGAAGAAAAAAGAGACAGTGAGTATATAAGCTTCAGAGGGGTAGCTGAGTGAGTCTGTAACAGGAAATACTTAAAAAACAACAAATAGCCCAGTAGCACCTAAAGACAATAGTTACAAGAGGCTGATAATAACCATTAGCTTGCACTTTGAAAGGAAGATGACCAACACTAGATTCTACACAGACATCAATAGCTATTAGCACCTTCTGTGTAGAATCTGCTGTTGGTCATCTTCGTTTCCAAGTGCAAACTAATGGTACTTACCAGCCTCTTTTAATTATTTAGTCTTTAAGGTGCTACCAGACTATTTGTTGTTTTTTTAAGTCTTTCCTGTTACAGACTCCCTTGGCTACCTTCAAAAACTTATCTACTCACTGTCACTTTTTTCTTCCTCCCTTCCATTCTCCTCCCCACCCCCTCCTTTATTTATTCTTGGATCTGGACTTCCAACACTCCTGTCATCTGAAGAAGTGTGTTTTGCCCAGGAAAGCTCATGATACCGCCTACATGTTTTGTTAGTCTTTAAGGTGCTACTAGACTATTTGTTGTTTTTTAAGTTTGTCCTGTTATAGACTAAATCAGCTACCCCTCTGAAGCTTTAGGTCACAAGAGATTATTCCTGGCACTTTCTGCTATGTTGGGGAGCTGAGGGAATTGGTTGGTGCCTTTGTCTGTGTGATTCGTGGGTAGCTCAGAGAGTATGCATACAATCTAGCTGAGTGTGGACTACACATGCTGTTGTGCTGAGTGGTAACAGTGGCTGGAGGGGTAGGCTGCTTCCCACTAGCATAGAGACAGCCCAGGCTAGAGAGTTAAGGGGGCACAGCTTTAACCCAGCTTTGCGTTCCAGGGAAGCACACCAGGAACTACAGACAACAGGCATAATGATATGTAAGGGTAAGGGATCCAGGGGTCCAACAGAAGGTGATAGTAGCACTAATTAAACAGGGCACAAATGACATTGGTATCTAATCTGTCCTGCAGACTCCCACTGGCCAAAAAACAGGAATGGCCTTGTACAGAATTGCTCCCTCCTAGCACCTATGTACCTCTGGAGCTTTCCGGTTTTGGGGACTGACTAGTAGAGTGATGCGACAGCAAACAGTGTCTATGGTTCTATGCAGTTAGACGTGGGGAGGTAAATGATTCTCTCACAGGCTACTAGGTTTCCTTGTTCAGAGATTCAAGGTGACCTTTTATGGTAGGCATGGCACAAAACACAAACTGAAGTGTAAACATACCACTGGAAGGACGTAAGGCTGGTTATTTAGTATGAGGAAAATCCTAGTACGGCTGATCACCTCTGGCCAAAAGAACCCCTGAGTGTATCAACAAGTGGTTTATTTTTCTATTGTCTTGAGCAATGTACAAGATTATAAAAGGAGGCTGTAAAATTACCTCAAGTTCAACTCCTAGTAGCTATTTCACTTTAGATAGCTGATTTGGCTACTACGATAGAAAGCAAATGGGGAGTCAGAGTAACTGAAAGACTCAGAATTAAAATCCCTCATACCATGCTTGAATCTGGTGCAATATTTTGGATGCCATTTCTTTTTGTGCAAGGGTTGTTGCTCAAAAAGAAGCAATGTAGCTGCTTCCGTTTTGCACAAAACCCCTGTTTTGCACAAGATCCTTATCTTGGGAGAGGCAAAAACCCTTGTGCAAAAAGAAACAGCAGAAAATATGCTAATGATATCACGTCTTATGCTAATGAGTCCTTCATTAGCATATTTTCTGCTGCAAAAACTCGCAGCGTAGACAAAGCCCCAGATGATAAGGGAGACATTCAAACCAACCCCCCAAAATAAAGAAAAATATCCTAATTGAGACTAATTACACATTTCTCTTTAGTTACTCCTGATCCCCATCTAGTTCAGTCCACTTCCATGCCCCAAATTCCTTAGAGGCATTGTAGTCCTGCCTGGGTTCAAATCATTCTGTATCTCAACTCCTGGCTTAACTTTCCCACACAAAGAAAGTAGGAAAGGTATCTTATACAATTCACCTTTTAGCACTGTATTTCCATTGGTTCTTCTGGCGCCCTGCCAACACCTTTGCCAGCTAACTGAGTTTAACCCCTTAGGCACCGGGTGCTGGCCAGCACTCCTCCTACCCATCACAGGGTCCTAGGTTGGTGGGTGGGATTTTTGGTAGAACTAAGAGATCTAGGCCTCAATAAGCTGGACAGTTACCATTTGTAAATGTAGGTTTGACCAGATGCCTGATGCAGTGATTTGTGTTGCTCATTTTCTTCTCTATGAATATATTGAGGGGTTTTATATTTCTTTTTATCCCCACCTCCTTTTTCCTCAATATTAAATGATATTTGTTTCCAAGGATTAAGTAACTGAGTTAGGAATTGTATGTATGTGTGAGTGCGTGGGAGGGGAGGGGCTCCAACAAAGGTGATCAGGGAGGTTTTGTGTTTATTTCCCAGCTCCAGAAATAGGAGTATAGCTTTAGATGGGGGCTTGAGGAGCAATTTTATTTATTTATTTTCAAAATAGACAGGCAAGACCTAGTCCTACTTGACACCTGGCAGAAGGAGTATTGGAGAGCTGAGGCCATAAGTTTCTGAGATATCAGCAATATTTTGGTCCTCTCGAAGTTCTCCATTTTTTCTGCTCTGGATCATAGCCAGTGAGAACTCTTGATTCTTTGTTACAATTGTTAATGCGAGGTCACATGGCCTTGAGTACTTGAGGTTAGCTGGTGGGTGCATGAATCTGGTCTGTTTTATTATTAGAGCTACCAAGGCACTCACAGGCGAGATAACATAGTTCCAGTCCTCCAGCCCTGAGAACTATGCATGTGCTTGACTCATTTGTCTTTCTAACGAGTTTTTGTGCTTTTGGAGCTTTTAAATTAACTTTTGTTTTCTGGACCAAAAAACCCTACTACTACTAATATTGGACCATAGGTAACTTGTGGTAATACTTGGGAGGTGCCCCACCCCCTGTGCCCACACAGAAATTGAATTGCCAAATGGGGTGTCCTCTATATCCCTTCCTGTTTCTCTAGGTGGCCCTCCCTTCACCCCCTTAACCCGCAGGCACTTTTTGCCAGGCACTGCTTCAGCCCTGGGTCTCCCATAGGCAATTCTTACCAATGGGATTGCAGGTACTGCAAATTTTCTGTTGTGCCTCACTGGTGTTAAGCAGACTTGATAAAAGAGACAAGAAAACATAGTTATACTGAGATCCATTTACGGGGGAGCTTTCTAGACTCTGTGCATAACCCAAGAGAACAGGCTATACCCAGAGGAGTTCCCTTAAGGTACGTCTTCACAGCAACATTATTTCTAAATAACTAGCGTTACAGTATTTCAAAATAACTTAGTTCACATCTACACAGCAAGCAGTTATTTTGAAATAATGTCAAAATACTATCAAGCTGGAGCATTTCTTAGACTCCTGTAACCCACATTGTAGGAGGAGTAAGGGAAGTGGGCTCTATAAATAAGTACTGTGTAGATGCTCCCAATTTTGAAATAAGCTGTAGTGAAATAAGTTATGCAATTGACGTAGCTCAAGTTGCATAGTTTATTTTGAGTTAAGCCCTGCTATGTAAATGCATCCATAGGGACCTGGAGGGAAGAAATTATTCCTTTGTAGCCAGGGAGAAGCTCTGGAACTTCTTTACCACTCTAAGTACACTTGGGAGCTGCAGTACTCCTTGTTGCTCATTTCTTGCCTCCTTTTCCTGGGTGGTATGTCCAGACCTGACCCACTACTCCTCTGGTCCTCTCCTAAATACCCACCCACTAGCGCACAAGAAAAACTCCTGTAGCACAGGTCCATTCTATACAAGAGGATTGCACCCTCCTTGTGTCATAGTTCTCCATTTTCCCATTATTCTTCCATTGCAGAACCATGTCAGGATGCTGCTTTTAGAGCCCTTTATACCAGGGCCAGGGTGGGGAGGTCAGGAATTGCCCCTAGTGAACAGGGATGTAACTGAATGGGCAGAGCCAATGCTTATTGAAACGATGTGTCCTAATGATGTCAATCAGTGTTGGATCTGGACTGAAGTGAAAGGAACATCCTGTTATATTTCAATGCATTGTTAAGTGCAGGTTGCCGTTCCAGTTACCCTGAACCTCAGTTTAGTATGAAGTTGTCCTATGAAGGGGTTTTCAAGGGCTTTTCACTCAATTTCTAGAATAGTGTGAACCAAGAATTATGATCACATCAGGCAGCCTGTGAAGTTCTAGTTATTCTTCATAGCACAGCTGGCTGTTCTTATAGATCTCTCTTAGGGTACGTCTAGACTACAGGCTTTTGTCGACAGAAGTTTTGTCGACAGATAGGGTACGTCTAAACTACATGCCTCCGTTGACGGAGGCATGTAGATTAGCCAGATCGGCAGAGGGAAATGAAGCCGCGATTAAAATAATCGCGGCTTCATTTTAATTTAAATGGCTGCCCCGCTCTGCCGATCAGCTGTTTGTTGGCAGATCGGGGCAGTCTGGATGCGACGCGCCGACAAAGAAGCCTTTCTTGATCGGCACAGGTAAACCTGGTTTCACGAGGCATACCTGTGCCGATCAAGAAAGGCTTCTTTGTCGGCGCGTCGCGTCCAGACTGCCCCGATCTGCCGACAAAGAGCTGATCGGCAGAGCGGGGCAGCCATTTAAATTTAAATGAAGCCGCGATTATTTTAATCGCGGCTTCATTTCCCTCTGCCGATCTGGCTAATCTATATGCCTCCGTCGACGGAGGCATGTAGTTTAGACACACCCATACTGTCGACAAAACTTCTGTCGACAAAGAGCGTCTACACTACATTCAGTTCTGTCGACAAAGCAAGCTGCTTTGTCGACATGGTAGTGTAGACGCAAAGGACAGTTTACATGCAATAATACCTTCTGTCGACAGAAACTCTGTCGACAGAAGGCGTTATGCCTTGTAAAATGAGGTTTACCAGTGTCAACAAAACTGCTGAGTTCTGTCGACATTATGTCGACAGAACTCAGCGGTAGTGTAGACGCAGGTATAGTTTTGTCGATAAAAGTCCACTTTTGTCGACAAAACTCTGTAGTCTAGACACACCCTTAGATAGCACATTCAGTCTTTGACACCAGTATTTCGATAATTAAAGCATCTAGGCCTGTTAGATTTGATTGGACTATCTTTATTGTGATTAGAGTTAGAATAGCTGGCTATGGTCAGATGCCGCCCGTTTGATCAGAGCAGATCCAGATATCCTGATTCTTTTCATAGCCTAACCATTCATGTTGATTTTTGTTATGTTGTGAGTCATGAAAGTTGCCAAGGAGCATTTAGTCATAATTTTCTCTCTCATCCTTTCCTCAGTTGTAAAATATGAATTGGGACTATAGGAAATATTGGGTAATACACAGAACTTTTCTAGTCCAAGCAAATGATACTTTCTGTGCAAAAATTAAAAAAGACATTTTCAGACTCTTTTCCAGTTGCACAGCCCTCACTCCACCCACAACATTAGAATATCACGATGGACATTTTTTCTTCCTGACTGGGTTATGCTGGCAAAAAGCCCATGTAAATACAGTTATATTGGTATGTGATTGGTAATTGGTGAAAGAGTGGCAAACAGCCAATCTTGTATCTGCACACATACTAGCTGTGAAAGCATTTCCTGCCCCATGAAAATCTACCACTCTGTTGCACCTATTTATTGTACCCCATAATGATGGTAGTTCTGCTGCAGGGATCTACAATAGTTCTGTCCAAGACTCTAAATTATGGCATATTTTTAAAATCTAACAAATACTCATTTGCTCCCCCTCCCCCACCCCATCTTTCTGTTGAAAGGCCATCCTGGGTTGTTTAACTTCTATCCAGCCAGACTGTATAGGCAGGCATAAGGGAAATCAGCTTTAATGTCTCAATCAAAGGACAACACATTTTGCAGTGCAGCACATGGAACAATAGGGAAGCATGCACTAGCAAGCTTTAGACAGAAAAAGCATTCTGGTTTTCATATATGCAAGAAATACAGCAGTGGTTTTGATAGTCTTTATTATCCATTTAGTTGTTTCAACCCAGACCAGCATCACCCCCTCCTCTGGAACCCTGAAAACACCCTAAACAAAGTGGTGGTTATGTAGTGAGTGCGTAGGGAAAAGAGTTTGTGACAGAGAAATATTCCGTGGACCTGTTTTTTTGAAAGTGAAATAAAAGGTTTGGATAATGTTTCTAATGCACCTGCAGCTGACTAGCTAATCACAGCCCACATGAGTCAGATGAGAAAAGGTCCTTTCAAACTTAAAAATAAACCTCTATGGGCCTCATCCAAAGCCCACTGAAGTCAACGGGTGTTTTTTCAATAGCCTTTGGCTAAGGGCCCGTATATGGAACCACAAAAAATAGAATAGTCTTATTTTTTCCATTGCTGTAGTGGATGAGGAAGGTATGAGATTTGTGTCTTTTGAACTATGTTGCTGAATAGCCACATCTACTCCTGCCATCCTATAATATTCTTTTCTCTATATTAGAGTATCTGCATGCCTTTCACTAGTACATCAGTCAGGTATGACTTGTTCTCTCATCAGCTCAGCAGGGAGGAATATTGACTGCAGAGTCGTGTTACGGTTTTTTTTTTTATTAAGTACCTTGTGCTCTGTGTTTATTTTAGAAAAGGAAGATTGAAGATGTGCACTTTGTACTTGGATCAGAAAGTAAAGAGGTTTGTGATACTCTATAGTTGCCGTGGGAGTTGGTCCCATGGTCTGCGGCTGGCCCCAAATAATGCTCTGTCTTCTGCACAAAAGAACCTTTCCCTTATAGCAGAGAGCGTTCTGTTGTGTCTGAGAGGTAGAGTCTTCATCCTGGCACTGTAGGTGATCTTATGGACATAGACACTGGAACTAGGGATGCTGGGGGTGCTGCTGGCTTGAAGTGTTTTCCATCATATACAGGGATTTACAGTTTGGTACAATGACTCTCAGGAGGACTCTCGCTGTACAAATTGTTCCAGTGCTGCTGCTTATAGTTATTCTGGCCCACGTCATAGAGCACATTGAATACAAGGATTGAGACCTTGAGTTTCATTTGCTATTTTATGGGAAGCTGGGGTATAGTGGGCAGGTCAGGCCTGAAGTGCACATGGTAGCCAGTGTTGCAGAAGTGACGTAGCACCTCTGAGCCTAAACCTATCAAACTCCATCTTGGAACTAGCTAGAGTATTTCCCACTCCCCTACTACTTCTATGGCAAGGCTGTTCCTGAACCTTACGCTACATCTACACTGCGTGGCTATTTCAGGATACCAGAGGTATCCCAAAATAGCTACTCCGCATCTTATCAAGCCGCCTGTTATTTTGAAACAAAATACAGGACTATGTAGCACTTTAAAGACTAACAAGATGGTTTATTAGATGATGAGCTTTCGTGGGCCAGACCCACTTCCTCAGATCAAAATCTTTTTGATCTGAGGAAGTGGGTCTGGCCCACGAAAGCTCATCATCTAATAAACCATCTTGTTAGTCTTTAAAGTGCTACATAGTCCTGTATTTTGTTTCAGCTACACCAGACTAACACGGCTACATCTCTATTGTTATTTTGAAATATTTTTCAAAATAACGGGTGCTCTATTTCGGCATCCCTGTAACCTTTATTCCATGAGGGTTAAAGGATGTCTTGAAATAGCATGTTATTTCAAAATATGGCAGTGTGTAGACACACCAAATTTCAAAACAAGCTATTTCAAAATAGAGTCAAAATAAGATGCAATTTGTGTAGAGCAAATTGTGTATCTTATTTTGAGTTTAGGGTGCTGTGTAGACACACCTTTAGTCCTCCTAGCTCACATTCCTCTCAGGTTGTAAATTTCTATGCTTGTTCTCAGCCTGAGAGCAAATATTTAGTACTGCATCTTCTCCCCAAAGTCAAGATCTGAAGAGGAAAATAAAAAGAGAGAACCTATCTAATATTGAAAAGTAAGGAAACAATTTAAAAACAACAGCATCACAAGGCCAGCCCTTGCCTACATGAATTCCATGCCACGGCACAAACTAGTCAGGTCAGGTACCCCTGAACCCAGCAGCTAAATAACAGTCTCCCACGATGCCCTTTTTGATTACTCTCTAATGTTTGGACATTGTATAGAGGATAGGGCCAAAGGCCAACTTGCAGTGTCACCCTCCACAAACTCCTGGTGGTCCTTTCCTGATGTGTTCTGTCCCTATGCATGAAAATCAAACACCCTCATCCACATGGCCATTTCATTGCAAATTCTAGTTTGAAGTGATTCCTCCTTCCCAGAAGATATTGTAAATGATATAATCTACACATTTGAGCTTCACCTTGGTTCCTTGAATAGTTTGCTGTCACAGGTTCTGTCTCAGCTACATATTTAAAGAACATGTCTAAATATAAGCACTCACGTACTTCCACAGATTTCAGTGGAACTATGCACATGCTTAAAATTAGGCAAATGCATAAGCAGCTTCTTGAAATAGGGCATAAGGTTTAATGGACTCTCTGAAAGGGCCTTGCTGGAAATCATTCATGTTGGTCACAATCCACTTTAAGTTGGATCTGTTCTACTCCCCCAATATTGCAGAATAAGCTGAAATAGCATGAAAAATGGGTCTCCTGTTAATACAACCATAATAGCATAATAGTTAACCACCCCATAATGGCCCAGTGGTAGGCACTTACTTGGAGTATAGGAGTCTAAGGTTCAAATCCCTATCCTGAATCAGGTGGAAGAGCAAAAAATCTCAACACTTTTTCACAGTACAGAAGTGCTTTCCAGTTCACCCTAGCTTTAAGTTTGTTCATAAACTTTTTGTGCATTTAATAAATAAAAAGCTGAATTTCTTATGCAAGCTGATGATTGCAGTAGCTAAGCTGTAGGAGAAATGCCAAATATCGTAACGCTTACAATGAAATGACAAAATTGGTAAAACTACATTTGTGCTGGTTTGATTTGGGAAGAGAATCGGGCCTTGGGGACTTTTCCAGTCTGGCATTTCTGAGATTTATCACTAAGGACCACAGTAAAGAAGCTACAGCACAGATTGGGAATTCAGTAAATCTGGCACTGACCTACTGTTTCACCTTGGGCATTTAGCCTCCGTGCCTCAAGTTTGTCACTACTTTACAGAAGTCTCATGAGGTCTAATTGAAGTGTACCATGCTCTTCAAGGACTCAGATTGTAAGCACTATGGAATGGCACAGCATCATGATTGAATAGGGATGGGAATCGTACAGTTTAATGTAAAACTAACTAACTTATACATGCATAGGACCAAAAATGTTTGGAATATTTGAATGCTTTTCTGAAGTAGAGCTGAACCTTTTGAACTTCATCCAGCTCTACCGGTTATGCTTCTGACATGCCTTCTAGCTGATTCTATGGAGATTTCCTTGCATTTCATAGAGGATGTCTCTTCTCAGATGGTGTTTCATATTCTCATGACTTCAGTCTGCTTGTTCTGAAATACCAGCATGCCTGCCAGTCATTCTTATACACTGTAGTGACTCGGTAATGCTTGTCTCTAGAGGGTATGGGATTTCCTTCTGTTTCTCAGGGATATGGTATCAGCTTCTCTGTTCCATATTTACATGTCCTGAAAGCCTCTTTCCTCCTCAATTGTCAAGTCACATTGGCCTTTTTCTCCCCTGTCCTATAAACCTTTTCTTCTTTCCTTTTTCCAGTCCTCTTGAACAGGACACACATGGAACACACTGGAGGCTGACACAAAAGCACAGGGATGCAATCATTAAATTAAAGCAATTGCCTAAGCAAATAGGAAATATCTCCAATTTTATTTTATTAGTGTAACTTGGCCTCTTTTTAAAAAGTTTTGTTTTCATTGTTTAACAGCAAATTAAATAATTTTCTTACAGATTTATGACTAGGTTCTTTGTACTGTGCTAGTGAGTTACAGCTGAGGATCACAAAGTGATTTACAAACTCTGGGTAAGACCAAGCCTTGGTGTAGTTCTGCTGCCATTAGAGGACTCCTGGAAGGTACCTTGGATGCAGTGTGCCTCCTTATGGTATGGCTGCAACTGGGGCTTTCATTAAACTCTCAACACCTCTTTCTTTTATTATACCCAGCTAAGGCTGAGTAGGACAGGGAATGTAGGCGTACCCAATCCTGAATCAATGAATGCTCAGACACAAATTATTCTGATCTAGTAGCATGACTCAGGCCTAGGATGTAATATTGTCTTAATGTACTAACATATCATTAGTACATTAAGATAATGTCTCCTTAGATGTGCCCCGTGAAGCTGGTAGGTCATTTTTAGGCATCTATATGTGTAAATATTGTTGTCAAGCTTTTGCTGAGGTTTGCAACAGTGTGTGTGTGTGTGTGTGTGTGTGAGGGCACACACATGCATGCACACACACATACACAGAGGTAAATGCAGGAGGAGGTGCTCCCAGAGCTGTCTTGCAGACTGTAGCCCTAAGTAGCTGGCAAGCAGATGAATGGGGCTCTCTGGAGGCACTCCCCCCACCAGTGTGGGACTGCCCTAGCCTTGAGCTCCCTTAGGGCACCATTTAGGGAGGTCGGGGGTGGAGGGGGCTGAAGGTGCCCACCCCCAGAGATTCCTACCAGGATGCTGCTGGCTGCTCCCCTTCTTGTCACTGTCAGGCACCAAGGGGAAAATGCACGATTTGTTGCATTTCTCTCACTATGGCTGGAGGGGGCAGGGGGCATCTGAGCTGTGCACTTTCTTCTCACTCCCTGGCAGGGACAGGATGGAGAAGAGAAAGCAGCCTCTTAATACCAATCTTGAGGGGGGAGGAGGCTTCAGTCTCCCTGCATGCCCCCATACCCATGTCCTCTGCCTTGAGCCCCTCCTCACACTCAACCCTGACTCCTACACTCCCAGATCCCTGCCCTCAGCCCCCCCCCCCACACCCTAAGCTCCTGCTTTCTCCTGTGCCCACCTCTTTCCCTGAGCTCCTGCCCCACACACCCTGACACTTCCCAAACCCCTTCTTTGAGCCCCAGCATCGCATCCTACTCTTAGATTTCTTACGGGTACTGTTGTATAACAACACCCCTCCCAACCTCCTGTCCTGAGGTCCCCACCCAGGTTGGGGGCTGTGATACCTGTAAGAAATTTATGTTACTTTCACTCCTGTATATAACAGATAGCTGTAGATATTTATTGTCCACTTCTCCTCAAACAAACCTAGCTATCAACACAATCAAAATGGTTGATTCCATTATATGGATGAAAGCTAGCCCGTGTATTTAACTATGCAACTATGAGGCTTTTGTTTCCAATGCACTTCACCTTTCAATTTTGAAGAATTCTGTCCATGGTGCACAGTGAGTGGTCATGCTGATATTTATAGTACTTAGACATACTAGATACATGACTGGTCTTTCTTGTATCTCAATCATTTGAAACAGAAAGTATCTACTGTGCTGTTAGCTTTAGTGTTGATCTTAGAAACAGCCTAATAAAATCCAGATTTACAATAATAATTGAATTTTTAGACCTGTAGGTGGGTGCTTAAAAACAGATGTGACAACCACAAGATTCTTCCAGATCTACTGTATTAGGCCCTTTTTCAAAAGAAATGTGCTTAGGAACCTAACTTTCACTGAAAGTCTCTCTGAAGTGCCCATGTCTCTTGAAAATGGGACAGGGGATCTCAATTCACTTTTGTGCTTTTGAAAATTTTATACAAAAGCTATTGTCGTCAGTAAGAGACTCACCCCTGTAAATACTGTGCAAGCTCTGTGTTCAAAATAAAGTCATTTTAGAGCAAAAGCAATGAATCCTGTGACACCTTAAAAACTTATTTATTTTGGCATAAGCTTTGGTGGGCTGGAGGCCACTTCCTCAGATGTTGTTTTTGCTGAAACAGACTAACATGGGTACCACTATGAAACTTATCAAGTAGCATAATTCTTACTGGGAGTTACTGGAAAAAGGACTTCAATAATTGAAAAGTTTTACTCTTTGTCCAAATAAAAATTCCAGTAGCAAACAGAAGAGCCTGTAGTAAGGAGACCTAAACATGTTCTCATTGCCATCAGTAGTAAGACTGGCTAAATCCACTAGAATTTACATAATACATTACTGCAAATTTGGCAGTAAAAGACAGGACAGTTTGTAACTATATTGGACAATGCTCCTATTTCCTATCTCTTCATTGTAACTTGTAGAAATTACACCGGGATGCATTCAGCCCATCCATAAACGTTTTTTAATTTTGCCCCAAATGTTGACTCTATTTTTTCTTCTAAAAAGATTTTATGACCTATGCTTTTTAAAAATAACAGCAAAAAGTTTCATAAAGACCTATATTCTGTTTTTCTACCTGAAACTGCATGGCATTCATACTATTGTAATCAAAGGGCCTTTGCCTCCATCCTGTCAAACAATTCTGTTCCCAATTATATCAAAGTTGAATCCATCTGTTTCCCAATATTTCCCTCCTGCGTTTATATCCCATGAATTCCTTTACTAACACCTCCTTTTCTGGTAAGATTTTTCCTTTTGCTTCATAATTGGGGTTGTGTGTGTACATGGCACATCTGGATACTGTAGGGTGCAGCGTCACCAAACCGACTTTTCCCATTACCCATATTCTGCTCCCATTGTTCTGGTCTCATGTTGCCCCTTTCTCTGTGCCAGATGCTGCTTCATTCTGGTTCTGACTTGCTATTTAATCAGTTTTACTTTCTGCATCTTGTACTGCCACAGCTGTCTTTTGATCTTGCTGCCCCTTTCCCTCCCACCCCTTTTCCCTTCAGTTTTGATCTAGTTCCAAAGTTTCATTATCTAATTGATTTGTTCTGGTAAACTTTTAATTTCTTCCTCTCGTTTAATAGGTCTTAAGAGGTTTGTTTTCTCACTTTGCAGCTTAGTGATGGTTGCTTTTCCCATTTTATATATACAGGCTGCCAATCATGCACATCTAGCAGACTTCCAACTGGGTTTCCCAGCAGTCGCCACTCAATTCATGGTTATTAGATGGCCTTTTGCAGTAGTTGCTTGGCTAAAACCCAAGAAAATAAGTGTGTTCAAAAGCTTCATGTGATGATCTGCTGTTGATATCATGAGACAATTACCAACTTGTTTTAGATGTTTTCACCCTAGAATGCGGGGTCTCTTCAGACTTTGCTTGGCAGTAGTTAATTTTGTTTCAGGACTGTCTTTGTGAAAGCTCTTATAGATGTCACTTTTCCCACTATACATACTTTTTGACTTGACGTTTTTAATTCAAAATTTTCATTTTGATTTTTCTGACTGATAAAACAAAATGACCGATTAAAATTTGTTATTTTCTTGCAACATTTTGTGTTAATGAAGCCACATTTTTCAATGGGAAACTTTTTTTCCATTATACTATTTAGACTGAAAAACTTCAGCTAGCTACTTCTCTGCTTCTTCTCCATGTGCTACCTTCATTTTTTGCACTGACAGTGCCTATGTAGTTCTGTGAGGGGTTTTTGTGTTTATGTCCAATAAAGCATTCAAGTTCCAGTTCTACTATGATGTAGAGGTCATTAAATGCTGGTGGCACTGCCATTGTGCATTAATATAGACAGACTCTAACATAACATAGTGCCAGCTGAAATGAAAGGGTTTTTCTCCCCAACAAATGTACTTGAACTTACTCGTTTAATTTATTATACAGATATTTTTGTTCATTTGATAAATAGTTGAGCTGCTCAGACCCCTTTGTTCTTAAGTAGCAGTGAATGTATGAATTCAGCACCAAGATCTTTCCAAGTTTTTGCAGTTAGTTTTTGTGTGATGTCTTTCCTCCAGAGGATTGGGGAAATAGAGCTGTCTGAATGAGCTCTGTAACTTAAGAGGCAATCTTTGTTAGGCTTGTGCATGCGTAGCAGGAAAGATAAGGCAACAAATAATTAAGCAATCCAATTTGCAAACATCTAGAGGATAATAAGGTGAGAAGGAACAGTCAGCATAGATTTGTCAAGATCAAATTGTCAGACCAACCTAAGAGTTTCTTTGACAGAGTAACAAGGTCACGTGGAGAGGGGAAAGTGATCTATGTGATCTATCTTGAGTTTAATAAGGCTTTTGAAACTGTCTCACCTATATATATAGCTCTGTTCATATTTATAAATTTTTGTTTATTGTGGACAGGAGGTCACAGTACAGTGTTGTAGCTTGTTTGATGACTATAAATGCCAATTCTGGACAAACAGATTTTATGACATCAAGTGCAACAAAAGATCTTTTTCCTGTTGTCCATGGCTAGTTGCTCATTTGTTCACTCTGAGTGTCAAGAGCTACTGTTCATCATCTTCTATAATGCCTGTCTCCAGACAGGACTGCCAGCTATGATCTTTTGCTAGGCTTCCTAAGCTATTTATGTCTCTTTTACGGGCATCTTGAAACATAAGTTTTGAGCGTCCTCTTTTTTCTTTGACCCTCCTTTAACTGGCTATTTAAGATGTCATTACGAAGTCTCCCATGATCACCTCCTAAACAAATTAGGGAAATACAACCTAGATGGAGCTATCAGAGAATGGATCTATAACTCTTTGGAAAACTATTTCCAGAGAATAGTTATGTCAAGCTGAAAGGGCATATCAAGGGAGGTCCTACAGGAATCAGTTCTGGGTTTAGTTCTGTTGAATATCTTCATCATTGATTTAGATAGCAGAGAGAGTACACTCTTAAAATTTGCAGATAATACCAAGCTGGGAAGGGTTGCAAATGCTTTGGAGGATAGGATTGGAATACAAAATGATCTGGACAAACAGGATAAATGGTCTGAGGTAAACAGGATGAAATTCAGTAAGGATGAATGCAAAGTGCTCCACATAGACAGGAACAATCAGTTGCTCACATACAAAATGGGAAATGATTGTCTAGGAAGAAGTACTGTAGAAAGAGATCTGGGGATCACAGAGGATCACAAGCTCAATAGAAGTCCTCATTGTAACATTGTTGCAAAATAAACAAAGAAAGAAAGAAACATAATTGTGTGATGTATTAGAAGGAATGTTGTAAGCAAGTGACAAGAAGTAATTCTTCCACTCATCTCCATCCTGACTAGGTCCCAACTGGAGTATTGTATCCAGTTCTAGGCACCATATTTCAGGAAAGATGTGGACAAATTAGAGGAAGTCCTGAGAAGAGCAATGAAAATGATTAAAGGTCTAGAAAACATGACCTATGAGGGAATATTGAAAAAAACTGTTTCTCTTTAATTTGGAGGGAAAAAAAACTAAGGAGAGGACATAAAGTTTTCAAGTGTGTAAAATGTTGTTACAAGGATGAGGGAGAAGATTTTGTCTCCTTAACCTCTGAGGATAGGGCAAGAAGTTCAACTTGCAGCAAAGGCATTTTAGGTTCACCATTAAGAAAAATCTTCCTATCTGTCAGTGGAGATAAGCACCAGAACAAATTGCCAAGGGAGGTTGTGAAATGTTGTGAGATTCTTAAGAGCAGGTTAGACAAACACCAGTCCAGGCATGAACTTCTAGATAATATCTTGAGTGCAAGGAACTGGACAAGAAGACCTCTCGAGATCCTTTCCAATTCTACTATTTTATGATTCCCTGCATTTCTGTTAAAGAGTTGTACCTTGAGACAGATGTCTATAATAATGAAAGCAGCAAGGACACAGTGGCTACGTCTAGACTGCAAGCCTCTTTCGAAAGAGGCTTTTTCGAAAGATACTTTCAAAAAAGCCTCTTTTGAAAAAGAGCGTCTAGACTTCAAGCAGTTCTTTCGAAAAAGCAAGCTGCTTTTTTGAAAGAAAGCACCCAGGCAGTCTGGATGCTCTCTTTCGAAAAAGCCCTGTTTGCATTCAAGAACGCCTTTTTTCGAAAGAGCACTTTCGAAAGAAGGCGTTCTTCCTCGTGAAATGAGGTTTTCCGCTGTCGAAAGAAAAGCCGCATTCTTTCGATTTAATTTCGAAAGAACGCGGCTGTAGTCTAGACACAGGAGAAGTTTTTTCGAAAAAAGGCTACTTTTTTCGAAAAAACCCTTGAGTCTGGACACAGCCCAAGAGAATTGGACTGAAAGGTTTTCTTGCTTTCATCTGAGTTAAAACGGAATTTAAACTTATCTTCAATTAGGAAAAATAAAAGTGAAAAGTCTGCAAACTTCTTTAAACCATGGGGCTGCTACTGAGAACTGCAAAAGCAAAGTTTGCTGTATGTGTTCCACCCAAAGAAGAGGAAAACATCTTAGCTGGTTAACTGTAGAGAATGACCTAACTAGGGAGCCACTTGCTAGCAGCGAAGGCTGCAAATAAGAACCTGCACAAGGCCCATTTTGGAGGTATCATCCTCTCTCTTGTAAGTGCTATTATTAAGGTTAGATTCTCAGAGTCTATAAACTAGTATGGTTCCATTAGCATCTGTAGAAAGACATTGATTTGTACCAGCTTAAGACTTTGCCTATTTATTTTAAAACACTTTTTTTAAATCAAATTATTGAAAACTTTTTTTTTAGTCTGTACAAGTGTACTTTAAAATTAAGCCAAAATACTAATACCAATCTCAGTTTTGCCAATCTCATCCCTCTGTCGAAAGAGGGAGGTAGTTTAGACTCAGCCTCTTTGTTTTTTGAGAGAGAGAGGAAAATAAGAGTTCAAGATGGGGCACATGAATGCTTGTAGAGTTGAACTTTGTGCAAATCCATATTAATTAGTATCGAAGACTTTTGTTTACCAGACTGTTCCTAGACAGAAAAAAAAGTTCATGTACATGAATATTAATGAAAAGTCAATTAAAAAGTCTGTAAATATTGGCAAAGAGAAATGTCATTCAAGAAATATTTCTATTTTTTTCCAGTTTTGCTTCATTCTGTTTATAACTTTAAAATGGCCATACTACAAACTGGCCTTGTTGGGGGAATCACAGGCCCAGCCTGGAGTGAGAGTGGTGTAGAATTGCACAACTGTGTATGAACATTAGGGGGCATGTGTAAAAGAGGCATGATTAGCTCCTCCAATAGGTGCCCATCCAGTGCTATAAACCCTTTCAGGATGTGCCATGTGCAAGCTTCTATATGCCGTTATCCAGCTGAGCTACCATGTGCTTGAGCCCCACACACTCCCCTTCCTTTTGGAGGTGGCAATCTGCTAAAAGAATTACCAAACATCAACCTAACTTCAGCTTCTGGCTCTGGTATGTGTCAATATTTCAAAAGACATAACTAGGTTTCCTTATGGTTACAAGTTCATCACTTTATCAGATTCAGAATCAGAGCAACCATGAATAATTCAGTCTTTCCTTTAGATTGCTTGGACCATGGATTTTGGCTACATCTCAGAGATGACCAGAAGTCAGAGGCTCCCTTCTTAGGGTTTTGCCTCAGCAGGGAGAGTTTACATTCATCTTTCTCTAGATGTTCCCGAGAAAGCTCACTTAATATTTTTGTCCAGAAAGTCCACTCTTATATGACAAATTGCTCAGTAAAGTCCTATGAAACCCCAGTTCTCATGTTTATCATATTTCCCTATTCAGATGGTTATATGCAATCCCAGCCCACAATAATACAGAAACCATTTCATTTAGTGGATCCAAAGATACTTATAATATCCTTAGGTGACCTTACTGAATTAAATGTATCTGTCATACTAGGCACATCCATATAGCCCTATAAGTCTAATTTACTAACTAGCTCTGGTAAAAATAATGGCATTTCCATTCTGTAAGAAATTCTGACATGTTATATTTGTTTTAGTTTCAAATAAGAACACAAAGCTGAAATTTCTAAGTTTTCCATGAAATGAAAACCAAAAATGTATTTGGAACTATCAAAATTTTTCATTTCAGTACAGTAATATCAAATTCCTTTGAAAATGTTAAAACATGTTCGTGTAATTCAACATATATTATACTATTGCAATGTAATATACAAATCAGACAAAAGAAATGAAAATCAAAGTTTCAATGGAGTGAGAAAATTCAAAGGATTTATTTTGACTCTGGATAGGAAGCAGTAATAAGTATGCGTGTTGTGTTTACATGGAAGTTTTGATAATTGACAAACTGCATTTTCTTCCAGAAAATGGTTCAATTGATTTTTTTTTACTTTCTCTTTGAACAAATAAATGAAGAGAAAACCATAAGAGAAAGATAAATCCTTCAGTTCACCCACAGAATAAGCTTTTATCTGACCTATTTAGGCATTTGTATTGTGCTCACCATCATGGTATCTAACGTAGAATGGGCGTAAGCAGCCTTCAGACACCATTATGAGAAAGTCCTAAAATGTACTTAACTAAAATACTTAATTCCTTAGCTCTTTAAGGAAGTAGAGCAGAGAGGGGACTGTGGGAACAAACAGTTCAATGGCTTGGGCTACTCTTCAAGAGTCAGACAGGCAGATGCCGTGACAAGCTTGTCAACAGCAATTACCACACAGGGTATTTGAACATATCAGAAGTTGTAGATCTCAGACTACACAGAGGCTACATGGTTGACTGTTGCCTCCCTCGTGAGATCATTTTCATTCAATATGTGGTTCAATAAGCTATTACTTGCACTGTCTGAAAAGAATGCTTAACAGCTGCTGGGAAAGACCTTCACATATGTTTCATTGCTTTGTGCTCGCATGTGAAAACAGGGCAAAAGTAGCAACCCTGGAGTCTCCATTTTAAAAGCTGGGGGCTCTGCCTTACCTTGAGGCACTGTGATTGACAAGTGGGAGAACACTGTAGTGCATAGATTCCCAAACTGGGGAGTGTGCCCCCTTGAGGGGTCATGAAGAAATTCCAGGAGGGGGGGGGCATGAGGTGACTCAACTTCTCCCCCGCCTCTCCTCCCTCCCACTCTCCTTGGCCCATCATTCTCCCAAGAAAGAGCCCAGTCCGTCCAGTAAAAAAATTCAAAAAATACCATGTGAAATGTCCGGTATTTTCTGCTTTCCTGACTCGGGCATCCGTCAGAACATGCGCAGCTTAGGCTGGCTGCATCAGGGGAAGGATGGAGCATCACAGGCAGACTTCAAAATGACTGCCTTAGAAAGGTAATGCGTGCTCTGCTCTTAAAAGGTCCACCTTTTTTTTTTGGTCAGCAACTTTTCCCATGGAGTACCGGCAACTTTTTTTTACACTAGTCCCCTGGGAATCAAAGGGGTTGTGACTGTTTTTCGGCCCCAGTCAGTTCCTTTTTTTTTCTCTCAAAAAGCTTTGCTGCTATTTTTTTGGGGAGGGGGGAGGAGCATGAGGGTTTCTCAAAAATCAAAAAGGGGGCGTAATGCCGAAAAGTTTGGAAACCACTATAGTGTGTATGGAAATTTTCACTTCTTTCACTTCCACAATATCTCTGACTAGATGGTGTGCTTGGAAGTACTGCGTAAGATCCCAGTGCCATGCCCGTTGAAGTCAATGAGAGCCTTTCTATAGACTTCAGTGGAAATTGGATCAAACCCAGTCTGGTGTTAAAATGCCTTTGAAGCAGTATGCAGGTATGATTACTGCTTCAAAGGCATTTTAACACCAGACTTGAAAGAGAAACCTCTGAACTGTCATTCATGCTTAAGTTTGACACTTTATGCCAGGGTCTTAACAAAGACGCTAATTATCTTACCCATTACAAAGATAGCTTCCCCAGTTATCACCTCTAATATCATTAGCTCACAGACATTTACCTCTCCCCCCATACCCCCCCTCTGTTCTGAAATTTGATTTGTCCTTTTTATATGTGTTCACTTTTTTTGATTGTATCCCTTTGGTATATATGGTCATGCCTATTTTCTTCCACAATTTGATCTGAGGAAGTGGGTCTGGCCCCCGAAAGCTCATCGCCTAATAAACCATCTTGGTAGTCTTTAAGGGTATGTCTACACTACCACCCTAGTTCGAACTGGGGTGGTTAATGTAGGCAACCGGAGTTGCAAATGAAGCCCGGGATTTGAATTTCCTGGGCTTCATTTGCATATTGCCGGGCGCCACCATTTTTAAATGTCCGCTAGTTCGGACTCCATGCCCGCAGCTACACGCGGCATGAAATAGGTAGTTCGGATTAGGCTTCCTATTCCGAACTACCGTTACTCCTCGTGGAACGAGGTGTACCAGTAGTTCGGAATAGGAAGCCTAATCCGAACTACCTAGTTTGTGCCGCGTGTAGCCGCGGGCATGGAGTCTGAACTAGCGGACATTTAAAAATGGCGGTGCCTGGGAACATGCAAATGAAGCCTGGGAAATTCAAATCCCGGGCTTCATTTGCAACTCCGGTTGCCTACATTAACCACCCTAGTTCGAACTAGGGTGGTAGTGTAGACATACCCTAAGGTACTACATAGTCCTGTTTTTTGTTTGTGCTCTGAGGACCCAGTGAACCTGACTCCAGGGGCTTCAGCCAACCTGGCCAAAGGTGGCTCAGCAGGGAAGAGTACTTAGGGGACAGAGCAGCCCTGTGCTGCTTGGGCAGGAGCAGCATGTGAACAGCGTACTAAGCCTCTGCCTGGGGGGCTGCTGCAGAACCTGCAGGATTGGGGTATAAACAGCCTGGAAATAACTTCCTCCCCACTACTCCAGAGTTTACCTGAGGGGTGGAGAAGCTTCCCCATGCCAGCTCGGTGTGGGGCTTTGGTACATGCTCCTCCAATCCAGCTTCCCAGACCTCAAGGTCTTGAGCTTTCCTTAGGTGTCAGCTCAGCCAGAGCCATTGTGGGGAGGAAGGAGCCTGCCAGACATCCTGTTGGTGAGCTGAATGGTCTGACCGGGGCTAGTTCTTTGCAGTGCTGGGAGCAGGACACACCTTCCAGAGCTAGAAGGGGGATATAAAGGCATGAAGGGGCGCAGCAGAGGGAGGACAGGGAGAGGAGGAGCATGTAAAGGGCTGATGGGTGGACTGCAGTGGTGACATGTAACCAGCCACTGCCTGCCCACTCTTGACAGCCACCCCAGAAAGCAGCTAGGTCTGGCTGGAAATGGAAGAGGGGATGCGGGAGACCTGCTGCCAGAGCAGGGACTACACCGATTGACCAGCATGGGGCGTGGCTGGCCCCACACACTGCCTTTGTTTGACCACCAGCCGTGCACAGCCGTCCCCATTGTCAGCCACTGGATCCCCACAATCCACCACTGGTGGATGGGCAGTGGTGAGCAAAGATCCAGCCAGTGGTAAGACCCACCAATACTGATGGCAGGGTAGAGACAGAAAATGTGGGACAATTTGCCAATTTTTAAGAAAAAGAAGGGACACCTGCAGGAGAGCTTAAATATGGGACTGTCCCTTTAAAAACACACTACTACTCAGTATCAGTACAGGCAGGAAAATCTGTCTCTTAGCAATGATTAGCCCTCAGTGTATTTACTATTAAAGATAAGCACTTCAGAACCAAGTGCTTTAGGACGCAACCTTTAGGAAAAAACAAAATTCCAGTCCTGCAATTGCTGTGCTCTCACCATTCCCATTGATTTTAATAGGAATTTTATTGATGTAAGGACCACAGAATTGGACTCTAACAAAAGAGCACAGAAAAAACACCTCACACACACCTAGAACAAGAAGAAACAACACTGTATCCAACTGAAATCTGAAGGGGCCTTAGAAGGCAGGGTGTAATTACCAAAACTAGAAATTAACCAAGATATGGGCTATTCACTGTAAAAAACCATCGCTTTTTTAATTAGCCCAATTGGTAAGGGCCCTAGTTATATGTCTCGCCCAAAAATGACAGGCACTTGTACCAGAGAAATGTCCCCCTAATGGTTCTGAACTGATGACAAGCCAGACCAGTACCTAAAAGAGTCAATGGGAATCTTTCCCCCTCTATGATCGTGGCTTCATTTAAATTTACATGGCTGCCGCGCTGAGCCGACAAACAGCTGATCAGCTGTTTGTCGGCTCAGCGCGCTAGTCTGGACACTCCCCTGTCGACATCAAAGCCCTTTGTCGGCAGCCCCGTTATTCCTTGTGGGATGAGGTTTACCGGGGCTGCTGACAAAGGGCTTTGATGTCGGCAGGGGAGCGTCCAGACTAGCGCGCTGAGCCGACAAACAGCTGATAAGCTGTTTGTCAGCTCAGCGGCAGCCATTTAAATGTAAATGAAGCCGCGATCATTTAAATCGCGGCTTCATTTGCCTTTGCCAAAACAACAAATCTACATGGCTCCGTCAACGGAGCCATGTAGTTTAGACGTACCCTACAAGTGGCCTTTGGAACAGTTGTTGAAAGAGAAGTGTGCAACCGACTGAATTCCCTTCATCACTCCAAATACTAACAGCATGTTTCCATAGTCTGTTCTTTCCCACCTTTTTCTTGTCTTTGTTTGGCTGATACATATTTAGCTCTTTTAATCTTTTCTCAGAAATCAGTTCTTCCAACCTTCTAGTCATTTTTACTGCTGATCTGTTTTTTTATGTGAGGAATCTTCAACTTCATCTTTATTTTTTTAAATATTTATATTGGCTTTCAAGCAATGTGTTTCCTCACCTTCAATGCTTTCTTAGGTGCCTGTTGCAATGTTCTTCTGGGCATTGTATCCAGTGTCTTCTGGCTTTGTTAATTAATAGCAGTTCACTGACTCCTGACTGGTATGTGGAGAATTTTCTCTGGCTCTTTATGGGATAGAGTTAACATAATTCAATTTTGCAGAAGAGAAAATGTTATGTACAGTTCTGTGAAGGTCTGTCACTATACTGTAGTCATAAACAAACTGATCTGCCTTCCTCAGAGAGCTGCAATTTCTAAATCTTTTTAAGCTGCAGTATAGACCATAGTCTCACTTTTTGGTAGGAAAGAAGTAGCTGATTAGAGTCACTAGAGGCCCCTCTGGTTCTACCAGAGGTGTACTGAATTATGATGAATCTTGTTGGGAACTGTTTTGAAATCTAACTTGGGGAATTCCTGCCAGTCTTGTGTTTTATGTCTGTATCGGGTGAAGTGGTTCCTTTCTTGAGGGTCCCTATCTTTAGATAGCCAAACCTACAGATAAGTTGGTACAAGGCCTCGGATGTTGCTAGATCAGAGAACCCTGGTGCCCGGGAGTGCGAACTCTGACCGCGGGGAGCCCTGGCTGGGTGGGGCAGCAGCAGGATTGGCAAGCCCCCTCACCAGGGATCCCTGGAAGAGTGTGGAAGCAATGGGATTAGCAAGGGGTACCCCAGGGGAACCCCAGCAGAGAGCTGCAGCAGCAGGGCAGTCGGCAAGACTCATCCCCAGGGATTCCTGGCTGGGTGCAGGAGAAGTGGGGCTCCATCCCTGGGAAGCCCCAGCAGGCCAGAGCCCAAGTCCAGGCCTAGCAGGTTGGAGCCCAGTAGCAATGGGGTTGGAGTGGAGCCAGCCGCAGGGAAGGGGCACATGCTCGCACCTCCCCTGATCCAGCAAATCCCTTCATTCGGGACAGGTCAGGTCCTGAGGGTGCTGGATAAGGGAGGTCCAAACTGTAATACCTTGAATGACTCTTGGAAACTATGAATGAGCTCTTTCTTTTTCTGAATAGGAAATCTATCTATTCTTTCTGGGTTAAAACTCTCCCTGGGACTATACTGTAAACTAAAACTGTATGCTATAATAAATAAAAAGGTAAGTATGACGGGGCGCTCCCGCCCCGCACTCGGGGTGCTTGGGGCGATGGCGGGGCGGGCGCTGGGGGGCGGAGAGCCGGCGCGCCGCCGGTACGGTGGGCCGCGCTGCCGGACCGGAGCTCGGGGTGGCAAGCGATGGGGAGCAAGGGACGCCTTTGAGTGAGGCCCAGGGAAGAGGCGTTACGGAGACGCCGGCGGGTGACGTCACGGGCGAAGGGGGGTTGCTGGGGGAGAAGGAGGAAATGACGTGGAGGGCGGGGACCGGCGGGAGATATAAAACCGGGCCCGGTGCCACGGAAAAGGGGGGGAGAAACGGAGAGCGGAGGAGCCGGAGGAAGCAGAGGTGAGGCCGGGAGAGGCGGGACGGACAAGCCCTTGAGAAGGGCGGAGTAGGAAGCAGCCCAGGGCGGGGTCGTGGAGCCTGTGAGTGGGTGTGTTTCGGGGTACTGCCCCCATCCACTAGGGAGGGACCGTGAGTCCCTGCCTTCAGGGCACTGGGCCGGGGTTCGGAGAGGGGGTGGGCCCGAACCCCCCTACTCCGCCAGCTGGAACAGACAGCCTCAGTCGTCCTCTAATATAATCGAGGGACTGGGGAACCGGGCGTGCTTGCTCCGCGGGTTGTGCCTAGGTCTACGGGACTATCCCGGAATTGCAATAAATACGGGCAACGATAGCCCTTCTTGGGGTGAGCGAGGTAGGACTCTTTTACAGTAAGATTTTCAAAAGCACTCAGCACTGGTCTTATTGAGCTACTATTTAAATATGGGCAAAACTCCCATTGACTTCAATGGAAGCAGAGGGAGGCCAGCTCTGATCATTTTTCAAAATCCCACCCAACACACAATGCAACTTTAAAAAAAATGTACAGAAACTGCCCCCTATTCTTCCAGAGATCATCCCTTTGGCCTCTGCTAGTTGTAGCCATTGTAAGACTGAGACTTGCTCTTGATGTTTGAGTTCTAGTCTCTCCTGCCAGCCCATGTAATTCCATCTTTAAAAGCTGTCATATGTTCTCTGAACATTTATTGAGACTGCTCTGACATGAATGTTACCAAGGCCAACTCCAGGAGAACATGTGATTGCAAGAAGTGTAGGAGGAAGTGCCTTTTGATTGTTGTTGCCAAATTATGTTTACTGCTAGAAGAAAAGAAATTTTACCTCCTGCTCTTTGGATAATCAGACTTGTAGAATCCATAATTATGCAAGACTTGAAAACTAACATAGCATTGTTAACTTAAAGCACATCAGTTTGAGACCATTTGGTATCCATGTGCTAGTACTTTACATTTTACTTTTAAAACCCACCGCTAATAATTCACTCTGTCCATAACTATCTTACACAGGTTTTGTTTCATCCAGACCCCACAGAACCAGTTTCTTTCTATCTCCTTATTATGATGTCTTTTTATTCTCAGTAGATGCTCCTTCACTATTTCTCAAGAAGGAATCTTCTTGAATAGTGGTTTAAATATGTATGTGTGTATATAAAATTCCACTATAACGTAATAAAATCTTCTCCCAAAAAGCTAACCCAGCCTGTTGCACTATATGCAGTATGGAGCATACTGTATCTGAGTTAGAAATGACACTCATAAGATAAATATTCTAAATCTTGTTTGGGATGTCTCTTCAGAAATCAAGCAGTTTTACAAAGTGGATGTAAAAATCTTTGTGTTGCTTGAACTGCAATAGATCCATTTTATGAAACATTGTGAGCAGTAAATAGTCTATTGGTCAGATTCTGCCCTCCTTGATATGTGCAACCTCATTATTATCATCAGATTTTGCCCACAGTGATAATAATCATGCAAATTCTTTCTCAAGAGGGCTGTAACTTGGACATATTTTAACCTGTTTCTGGTGAGGAAAAATCCATCTTCACTGTTGAGAGTGTGAGGGTATGTCTACACTATGGACGTTAGTTCGAACTAACTTTCCTAGGCGCTACACTAGCACTCCGTTAGTTCGAACTTAATTCGAACTAGCGGAGCGCTTAGTTCGAACTAGGTAAACCTCATTTTACGAGGATTAAGCCTAGTTCGAACTAGCTAGTTCGAACTAAGGGCTGTGTAGCCCTTTAGTTCGAACTAGTGGGAGGCTAGCCCTCCCCAGGTTCCCCCTGGTGGCCTCTCTGGGCACAAGCAGGAAAACTCTTCTCCTCTCCCCCAGCCCCGGGCCCTTAAAGGGGTAGACTCTGGCCAGACGGCACTAGAGTCAGCCAGCCCTGCCAGCAGTCTCTGCCCCTGAGCCAGTGGCTGCATGATGAGCCAGGCAGCCAGTGGCAGTGAGACGTCCCCTGCCCAGTCCCCAAGCACCCAGGGGCCAGCCAGGGGCCGTAGACGGCGCGCGGCCTCCTGGTCTAGTGCGGAGGTCATGGACCTCATTGAGGTTTGGGGGCAGGCCGCCAACGTCCATGATCTCCGCTCTAGGAGGAGGAATGCGGCCGTCTATGGCCGCATAGCAGCCGCCATGGCCAGCAGGGGACACAGGCGCACCCAGGAGCAGGTGCGCATTAAGGTGAAACAGCTGCGGCAGGGGTACGCCATGGCCACAAGGGGCGGCGCGCTGCAGGGGCTGCCACCTGCCCCTACTTCGCTGCCCTCCACCAACTATTGGGGGGCAGGGCGGTCCGTGCCAGCCCAGGGGACATCGAGCCAGGACCAGAGGTCCCTGACCTGGGCGCACCAGAAGGGCCACCGCCAGCAGTTCCAGCAGGGTCGTCCAGGGAGACCGTACCGGGTAAGTAGTTCGAATTAAGTAGTTCGGAGGGTGGGGGGAGAGGCGGGAGGGAGACCAGAGACCGCGTGCGTGGGCCATGCCTTCCACGGATCACGCAGACACCTGTGCATGTGCGAGCACGTGCCATGCCACCCTTGGGCAGGTGGCTCCAGCTGCGTGACACCCAGGGGCCATGGCCCAATAGGCACATGCTTGTGCAAAGAGACGTGACATGCTCCCAACCCCGGGGCGGGACCCAGCAGGATGATTTCCCTTCACATGGCCCCTCTACACGGAGGCAGGGGACATCTCCCCTTCCCCCCACCGCCCCGGCCACACTATACATGGCACAGGGACATGGGTGAGGTCTTGGGGCAGCTCCCAGTCCCGGGGAGAGCCAGACATCCTGACCATGGCCTCTGTACAAGCACAGCAGCTGTGACGGTGCAGGACATGGTCACCCTCACGTTGCGGAGTTGGGGAGGGGGATGGGCATCATCCTCTGCGTCCCCAGGGAGAACTGACCCCTTCTCTTCTTTCTCTACAGCTGCACCAGCTGCTCATGCAGGGCGCACCAACCCGCCCGGGACATGCTCCCGCACCCGCGGCCTGCTCCGGACCGCCAGCACGGAGCAGGAGTACCGGGACCAGCACCTGGGGGCCCTGCGAGCCGTGCACCGCACACTGCAGGCCTGGATGCGGGAAGACCTGCAGGTCCGCCACGAGCTGCTGGCTGAGCACCAACCTGCAGCTCCTGCTGCAGAGCATGGTGCCTCGTGCTGGTCCTGCACCTGCTGCCCCCCCAACTGCTGTCCCTCCTCCCACTCCTGCTCCCCCTCCCACCTTTCCCTCCTCAACCCCCACAACCTCTTCCTTAATGTCCACACCCACCACCTCAACCTCCGCACCCTCCACCCCATCCCCCCGGGGACGCCGAGGCCCCCTCCCTCACCATGCTGGGAGGCGGTTGGCCCAGCAAGACCCCCACCCCTGATCCTTCAGTTTCCCCACCCCCTCCTTTCCCTTGCTTCCCCCTTTCAGCTCCCTCCTCCCAGTTTTCCCCCTCCCCTCTCCCACCCTCTCTCTTCCCCTCTCCCACCTCCTTTTCCCAGTTTCCCCGAGTTTTGTTAAATAAAGAGAGATTCTATTTTTGACCACACGTGTCCTTTATTTTGTACATCAAGAAGAGGGGCTAGGGAAGGGTAAGTGGAAGGAGGTGAGGGAGGACTGGGGTACAAGCCCCCGATGGGGAGGACTGGGCTGGCTCTGCGGGCTTCTGGGGGTGGAAGCTCTCCTGCAGCCCCCCAATTGCCCCCTCTCCCCAGATGGCAGCCTGCGGCACGTGCATCCGGGCTGATGGCCGAGTGGTATGATGTGCCCAGTGTGGGTAGTCCGGGCACTCCAAGCCAGGACTGCTTTGCAAGCGGGGCACCCCTGAGAACTGTCTGTCCAGGGTGGGGGTCGGGTCCCTTTAAGCGCAGCCCTGGGCTAGCCTGAGACAGCATCTCCACGCTCTAAGTCCTCCTCTGATGCCCTGCTGGCACTGCTTCCGGCCATCCTTAAGCCCAGTTCAGGGTCCACTATGTGTGGACATGCTAGTTCGAATTAGCAAAACGCTAATTCGAACTAGTTTTTTAGTCTAGATCCGTTAGTTCGAATTAGCTTAGTTCGAATTAACTAATTCGAACTAAGTTAGTTCGAATTAACGTTGTAGTGTAGACGTACCCTGAGTTTGTAGAAATGATATAGTTGAGCAGTGTTTCTCAAAGTGGTCCACAAAACCACTTTGAGAAACCTGCTAACTGGGTCCTCCAGTGTGTTTACTTACTGGCTCCATGGCCAGAGAGCTTTGTGGCTCCCATTGGCTCCGGTTTTCTGTTTGTGGACCACATTGAGAAACACTGATTTAGAGAACCAAATTCTATTTTTCCAATCCTTGCACATTTGATATGCAAACTTCAGCCAGACCTGCACAATCGATGTCTGACAGCATACTGTGGCATGAAGTGGTATGATTCCCTGATCAACATAGCTGCATCGGTGACCCTAGTGTAGACGGAACACAGCAAAACTGCGCTTTTATTAAGAGTAGTCTGTTTCATTCATGGCGGGTGGTTTCACTGTAGCAGTATAGTAGCTTTTTGCCAGGATAGTACATTAGTATTCCTATACTGATAAAGCACTCCAAGGACAGACATGGCTTGAGAAGACACAAGGAGTATGGAACTCTACCAGACTATTTTCACGGTCACTTTTCACGGTAACATTCACACTATCAAGAAACATTATTTTCTTGATTAAAAATGAAACAGTATGTCATGGGAATTTATTTTTCTTTCATATGGATGAGAAACTACATGAGGAGAGGAAAATCTTAAACTTTTTGCATATGGACATTGACCCTGTTTTATCAGGCTGTGACTCCTTCTTAAGAGGAAAATTAGAGCTGCTAGAAAAACAGGAAAGCATTTTCACAGAATTTTATTCCTGTGGGGTTTTTTTGAGGAGGGTGGGGGGTGCTGGAAAAGTTTCAACAATATTTTAAATCTCAGAATAATTCAGACTGCTCTAATAGAGGTCTCTGCACACTCAACTTCCCCTTCCAAGTGTCAGTTTCTAACCTTGATTGTGGCAATTAGCACTTGCTTACATTTTTTTTTACTGTAGCATTAGCAGAGTCTTATGAAGAGAAGATGGAAATGAGCTCTATTTAATGGCACTGTGAGAAATGTTGATTTGGGGATCCCGTTTCATAGAGGAGAACAAGGACATGAGGAGCAAATGACAACTTTCATGAGGCATTACAACTCTCAATTTTGACTGACTGTATTTTGGTGTTTGGCCAAAATATTTTTGTTTTTCAAGATTCTGATCAAAAAATTCAGTGGAAACTTGCATTGAATAAGATTTTTTTGTCTGTTCTATCAAAACTTTCTATGAGGGAAAATTCCCTCCCTCCCCCCTTATTTTTCATACCAGTCCTAATAGTAAGCACTCTGGTTCAATCTAGTAAATCACTTAGGCATGTGCTGTCAGTGCTTTGTTAGCAATAAATTATGTGGCAGGCAGGGCAGTATTAGAGGAAAGAACGTTACCATTAGCGGGCATGCAGGAAGGTCAGTGTTACATGCTGAAAGACCTGTTTTTTGGTAACATAGTAGCCTCTGTCTGTACTCCTGACTCCCCCATACACTCCAAACTGGACCCTTCTGCAATCTAACATTCTTCATGTAGTTCAGGCATGTCCAAAGTCCGGCCCGCGGGCCAATTGCGGCCCGTGTTCTGCTTTAATACAGCCCCACAGGTAATTTGGCAATATCTATCTTTTATGGCCCCCAACGAATCCATATGTATTGAGATGAATACATTGTAAAATCTCAGTTAATGTCAGTTGGTCTAAATCAGTTATAAATATATTTGGACACAACATGTATACTTGGTGTTATGTTCCTGTTCATATTTTTTTAACTTAAAAGTTGACAGACAACCTTTATTACCAATAATATGTAATGTACTTTATAATGTTCTTGATATATATTTCAGCTTCCTGGATTTTTTTTTTCATCTGGCCTTCAGATATGAAAGGCAGAGTGATTTAACACCTGTTTAGATTTGTCATCCATGTGATGAAATGAAAAGTATGTCGTTTGCAATAAACTTTGCATAAAATAGTTAATTTGCGTTTAATTGTAATGGTTCAAAGAATGTCAGGCAAAATGGTCGGCCCTCATGCATGTTCACTTCATCAGATCTGGCCCTCTCTGAAAAAAGTTTGGACACCCCTGGTGTAGCTCAACTCATCACACTACAGTTGATGGGATTAAGCTTGTGCCTAACTCTAAGCATGTTCTTCAGGGTCATATTTTTAAAGCTATTTATATGTTGGAAGTAATTAGGGACCAACTGGCATTTTCAAAAGCATCCTGCTGGGTGATTATCTGCTAGCTTGTCAGCAGTACAAATGCAAGCATGCAATAAAAAGAGTCAGGAGCACCTGTGATATTGGATGCATCAGGGAAGGCCATATAGTTAGGTGCCTAAATCTGTCCCTAATTGCTTTTCTGGGTAAGGCCAGAGTGCTCATCCCCATGGAGGATCAAGCCTCAAGAGCTGAATTCTTCTCCTGGGTACTGCTCTGATCTTTCCAAATCATATTACAGCTTGGGTCTGCCCTCCTGAGTTCTTTGCTAATTTTCTGTATTGCTTGAATATTGTCTGTAGCTTGGGTCATGGCTTAATTTACATCACAGAAAGAGAGAGGGCAAAGAGGAATATGAGTTATAGGGTATTTAATTTTAAAAATATCCATCTAGCCACTTGTCTCAGCCCCCAATCAAAGGCATGTACTTTAAACAAACGCTTGCCATAATGTGGATTCCTCACAGCCTGCAATCAACTTATCAGGGCAGTGAAACAGAACCCTCGCTATCCAAAACTACCCTTCCTAGCAAACCTGGAAAAACAGATTCAAGTCCTTGCACTTGAATTCTCAGTGGGAAAAAATCTGCAACTAATTCTTTTCTGGTCTACAACAAACAGGTGTCAGTGCTGATGACAGACAAATGGTTTAGCACTCACTGCGACCAAAATAGCTCTGTTAGCCAATTGAAAGTACACTGCAGGCAACCTGACAGACATATGGACCAAAGTTTAAGAAACATAGCATTTACCTGTTAGGTCACAGCAGGAGTCTACTTAGCACAACCCAACATCATTAGTCACCCTGAGACACACCCACATCAGGTCGCTCAGCACGCCAATAAACAAAATGAAGGGGAATGAAATGGTGCTCCCTTGTCAGCCCTAGAGTATGTCTACACTGCAACTCAGCTGTGCTCTGTGTGGCTGCTATGTAGCAGTACAAACGCACAGACCACAGATTTTCAGGTAGTCCAAACTGCCAACCATGCTGCTCCAGCCCAATTGATATTTCTAGTTTGCTGGTTGCAGCAGAGCTCATGTGTGTCCATCTGCCTATGCTGGAAAGCACACAATCAGCTGCAGGGAGATAGGCTCAGTGTTTGGACTGGCATACACTGATAGGAGGTGCATGTTGTATGTGTGAAGCCTGTACTGCCACTACCTGTTCTGCAGATGAAAAGAGGCCTTACATCTCCAAGGCATGTTTTTGTCAGCCTCCAATTTACCTTTCTAAAAAAAGATGTTTGCCAAGCAATTCATTCCAGGTTTCCAAAGCAAACCAAATGTTCTTACTGATGCAGGGTTGGGTACTATCCCTCACTGTCCTCCCCAATTACATACTTTGCTGGGAAGTTCTGGACTAGGCTTATCTTCCTGTCTGACATATGAATCATACAGGGCTAGATTTCCATCAGCCTCTTCACAGAGGGAGGGAGTCAGGAGCACCAGTAGCATGGTGTGCATCAGGGAAGCTCAGGGCTGGTGCTGTGAAGACTCTTAGGCTAAGCACAATGCCCAAAAGTGGTGACAAAGAGAAAGAGGGTATGTCTACACTACAGCACTCATTCGAACTAACTTAGTTCGAATTAGTTAATTCGAACTAAGCTAATTCGAACTAACGGATCCAGACTAAAAAACTAGTTTGAATTAGCGTTTTGCTAATTCGAACTAGCATGTCCACATTAAGTGGACCCTGAACTGGGGTTAAGGATGGCCGGAAGCAGTGCCGGCAGGGCATCAGATTAGGACTTAGAGCGTGGAGCTGCTGCCTCAGGTTAGCCGAGGGCTGTGCTTAAAGGGACCCGACCCCCACCCCGGACAGTTCTCAGGGGTTCCCTGCTTGCAAAGCAGTCCTGGCTTGGAGAGCCCTGAGTGCCCACACTGGGCACATCACAGCACTCAGCCATCAGACCGGCTGCACTTGCCGCAGGCTGCCATCTGGGGAGAGGGGGCAATTGGGGGGCTGCAGGAGAGCTTCCACCCCCAGAAGCCCGCAAAGCCAGCCCAGTCCTCCCCATCGGGGGCTCGTACCCCATTCCTCCCTCATCTCCTTCCACTTGACCTTCCCTAGCCCCCCTTCCTGATGTACAAAATAAAGAAAACGCGTGGTCAAAAATAGAATCTCTCTTTATTGAACAAAACTCATGGAGACTGGGAAAAGGAGGTGGGAGAGGGGAAGAGAGAGGGTGGGAGAGGGGAGGGCAACTACAATGATCAGAGGTTTGGAAGAGGTCCCATATGAAGAGAGGCTAAAGAGACTGGGACTTTTCAGTTTAGAAAAGAGGAGACGGAGGGGGGATAGGATAGAGGTCTCTAAAAGCATGAGTGGGGTGGAGAGGGTGCATCAAGAAAAGTTCTTCATTAGTTCCCATAATAGAAAGACTAGAGGACACCAAAGAAAAGAAATGGGTAGCAGGCTTCAAACTAGTAACAGAAAGTTGTTCTTCACAAAGCAAAGAGTCAACCTGTGGAACTCCTTGCTGCAGGAGGCTGTGAATGCTACAACTAGAACAGAGTTTAAAGAGAAGTGAGATAAAGTGATGGAGGTTGGGTCCATGGAGTGGTATTAGCCAGAGAGTAGGAGTGGTGTCCCTGCCCAAAGTTTGTGGAAGGCTGGAGTGGGATGGCACGAGACAAATGGCTTGGTTACTGTCTTCGGTCCATCCCCTCCAGGGTGTCTAGGGTTGGCCGCTGTCGGCAGACAGGCTACTGGGCTAGATGGACCTTTGGTCTGACCCAGTACGGCCATTGTAAGCTCAGGGCTCAGGGTCGGGGGTCTCAGTGGACCACCTTGATTTTCATGCACACCTGCTCCTGGGTGTCTAGGCTGGCAGCTCTCCTGCCCTAGACGGCCACTTTCCTGTGCCTAGTGCGGAGGTCGTGGATGAGGTCCACGACGTCTGCACTAGACCAGGTGGGTGCCCGCCTCTTGCGGTCCTGGGCAAGCTCCTGGGAGCCGCCAGCCTGGTCCCGGGAAGAGGTGGAGGGCTGGGGGGCATCGGGTGGCTGGCTCGAGCCGTGCCAGGTGCAGGGTCTGCTGGCTGGGTGCTGGCAGGCTTGCACCTAGCACGGGCATCGTAGCCAGCCCGTGCCCCTTTAAGGGGAGGGGGGCAATAGAGTTTCCCTGGTGTTGGCCAGAGTGGCCACCAGGGATAGCTGGGGAGGGCTAGCCTCCCACTAGTTCGAATTAAGGGGCTACACACCCTTTAATTCGAACTAGTAAGTTTGAACTAGGCTTAGTCCTCGTACAATGAGGTTTACCTAGTTCGAACTAAGCGCTCCGCTAGTTCGAATTAAGTTCGAACTAGTGGAGCCCTAGTGTAGCGCCTATCAAAGTTAATTCGAACTAACGTCCGTTAGTTCAAATTAACTTTGTAGTGTAGACATACCCAGAGAGAGGTGGGGACAGGGAGGAAATTATCTAGTTTTGTGTAGGGAGGTATGATGTATCCTTAAAGGGGCGTCACAAATTTTGCTCACCACAGAGTAATCAGGGAAGTTTGGGAAGTCTTGTGCCTCTGTGAGGCAACATGTAGCTGATACTTCCTCTGGGGTGATGAAGCTGTGCCCAAAAGGCCCAATCTAGCCCCAAAATGAATGATGCTGGCCCCTCTCTCTGCCTGCCTCTCTCAATGACAGCTGCTGTTTGATTGATGTGTTCCAGTAGCAAATGTAATCAGACGAATTAGCAATGCAGCTCAGCCTTTGAGTTTACGAGAAAGATGGGAAATACTAAAGATTGTTAAATTGCTTTATTTTTAGATATATATTTAATGTTTAGTTTCACCAATATTAAATTAACAAATAATAGGCTACGTCTAGACTGGCATGACTTTCTGGAAATGCTTTTAACGGAAACGTTTTCTGTTAAAAGCATTTGCGGAAAAGAGCATCTAGATTGGCACAGACGCTTTTCCGCAAAAGCACTTTTTGCGGAAAAGCGTCCGTGCCAAACTAGACGCGCTTTTGCGCAAAAAAGCCCTGATCGCCATTTTAGCGATCGGGGCTTTTATGTGCAAAACAAATCCGAGCTGTTTACACTGGTCCTTTTGCGCATAAGCGTTTGCACAAAAGGACTTTTGCCTGAACGGGAGCAGCATAGTATTTTCGCAAGAAGCACTGATTTCTTACATGAGATCGTCAGTGTTCTTGTGGAAATTCAAGTGGCCAATTGCTTTTGCGGAAAAACTTGCCAGTCTAGATGCAGCTATAGTGTTTGAAAGAAAAAAACTTACTTAACCACTATAAGAATCTCTCACCTTGCTCATGCCTTCAAATGCTAAGCAGCATTTCCTGTGCCTTAAAGTATCGGTAGTCTGGACTTCCATGTTAGAAATAGAGGGAAAATAGTGCCTTTCATTAGAAAGAGAGAATAGCAGCATCATTCCTATTGGGACAAACTGTGGACCTGCAGAGTAGGAAGTGAAGTAAGGAAATAGTCTCCAATGAGACTTTAAAAGACTGTGCTTGTAAAGAAGAATTGGACTAAGAGACTGAATGATTAGCTAGTGATTTTTGGGTGCCTTAACTTGTATACCCTATTCGAAACACTTTTAAAGGTCCTGCTTTTCAGAGAGTGGGTGTTCAGCACTTTGTAAAACCAAGCCCTTTCAATGGATACTTAAAAAAAAAAGTAAAACACAAGTCACTTTTCACAATCTTTGGCCGATGGCAAATGGCACAATAGGGGGGACTGTTGTGAACAACATATCTCCTTCCCACTGCTAGCCTCAATTAAACTGTGATTTAAATCCTCCCCTCCTCCCCACTCTCCCCCCCCCCCCCCCAAGCTCACAAAATTTTTGAGAACTCAAAAGCTGGCATTATTTTTTATCTCTATTTTGTGGGGGAGGAAGTTGACACAAATATTTCTCCCAAGTCTACTTATTGCACATACCTCCCAGTGTTGTTCTAAGTTGTTCACAGAAACAATTAAGTATCCACTGTCAAATTCTCAGACTCCCTAAATCACATGTCCCTTAGGAAAATCCGTAGCAAATTACAAAGGCTCTCTAAACCTGAGAGGTACTATAATCTCTTCCGCAGGTATTGTCATCATTTCTTTTTGAGTTTTATACGTAACAATACTCTTCTGAATAAGTTACTTTGTTATAATTAGATGGAATGGCTCTTCTGTTACATTGGAGCTTTCCTTCAAGCCCTCAATAAAGAAGACACAGCACTTGTGGACCAAATTAGTTGGATCCTGCAGCTGGAGCAGAAATGGGACTATTACAAGGAAGGGTAACTGTCAAAGAAAGGAGCCATTAAGGGGGATCTAAGGCCAAGATAAAAATAAACTAATGAGGTCAATGAAAATAGCAGTGGAACATTCTGTTACATTCCAGAGAAGGAGGCAGGATGCTGGTGTTTAGGGACTTAAAACATGTATCCCAGGTGCCGTAATTCCTTCATTCTAACACTGCCAGGAAGCTGTAAGTGAGAGTTTATTGTGCCAGCCCACCTGGGACCCTCAGTATGTACTCAAGCAGCTAGGCCATGCTGCACCAACTTCACTGCTACTGATATTCAAGCGAGCTAGATAAAATCTCACTCAGCTACATCTAGACAGGCTGCCATCATGGCAATGATTCTGGGGCCTTACAAGAGCAGTGTTTACCTCTATATTTTATGATTTAATATGAACTTTTTTTACATGATGTTTTCTACCAGTTCAGCAAAAATGTTTCTTCTAAAGCCACCTAAACTGGGAGTGGCTAGTTCAAACCATGTTGCCCCCACTTCTGATTTGTTTCCTTTCTAAAGTTCAAATTTAGCAATGAGATTTATGGAAGAGGAAGGGCTTTTCAATGTGCTGCCTGATTGGAATGTGGTTGAGACTGATGCTGATATAGGTGAACTTAGGGAGTTCATCGCTGTGATGTATTGAACACTATCTTAAAACGTTAATCTGACACTTTATATTTTCAAGATTTTTCCTGAACCTGCTTGCAGGCCAGGACTATGTAAGGAAGCATATAATCTGGGCCTAGCAGAAAACAATGAACAGCCACAGCCAAGAGTAAGGTGGAGTGGATTGTGCCTCTCTTTTAGGAAGCAACCTGTTTTGTCTCTCTCTGTTTATGGGTTACTTATGTTGTTCCAAATTCTAAGAAATAAAATATCTACATTGCAACCATCCAACAAGAATGTTGCCATATTATGTATCTAATTTCTCTGTTTGTAAGCCATGAACATAACAATTACTGAATATGGGCTTTGAGGAAGATCATGTGTATACAACATTTCCTCTGGGTGCATGGATGAATTTACCAAATATATTTTTATGATAGTGTAACCCCCAAGGAGATTACTTGGATTCCCGGGGCCTTGTCTGCTGGCAGCTCAGGGAGAGGCACTCTGAGTTTGCCTTGACTCCCCCTCCCTACCAGGGCCAGAGTCTGCCTGGCAGCCCATAGGGAGTGAGATGCCCCTCCCAGGGGGAAAGAGAGACAATTGTTGGGGGGAGTCTGGAGCCAGCAGGGCAAGGGCAGGACTGGCTGTGTGGGAGCTAGTAAGCCCCAGGCCTGCATGCAGGGTTCCCCCTGGGAACTAGCCTCTAGGGACCTGAAGGCAGGATCCCTCACCTGGGTTTTATGTCTCCACTGTTGAGTCCCAGTTTGTGGAATTTGCTGGGAGGCATCCCCAGCCAGGCTGAGTTGGCTCCAGCTCCCTGGGTGAGACCAGTCACCGCATGGTCAGCTGGGCTCTAGCTGCGAGTTCAGGGCTGCTGCCTGCTGTGTGGGTCTGAATGCTGGGCTTGGAGGATATAGTTTGAATTTTGGTGCCGTTGTGTGGCCTGCACCTTGAGCCCTGCACCCCTTCGCGGTGAGGGGAAATTCTGGGACCAAAGCAGCCTGATTCCTGGCTGAAGAGGATCCCTGCGAGAAGAGAGCAGCCCCTCTGCAGTCACTGAGTCATCTCTCAACCTGAGGCTCATTCATGGAGTGTGTGAGTGCACCAATTTTTAGTTAGGCAGGAAATTTGTTTGGGGATTTTATTACCTGAAGCATATTAAACGTGTGGAGGGATGTACTGCCTTCTCCCATGTGTGAGTCCTTTGGGCTGTACTGGACCTAGTCAGCCCCACTGCTAAACCCCTGCAGAGAAGGATTTTGTGGTCAACAGTCATCAAGGGCTGCAACAAAGTACGTGTACCAACGGGGCACTGATCTTACAGTTGCTGGGCACCGGTGACCCTAAAAATAGTGTTTTACCCTGTTCTGTTATATTTGTCTCCTGTTTAATATAATTGTGTTTATTATAGTGTATGTGTTTGTGCTATTTTCTGGGAGTCTCCAACTATCTGGCAAATACTTGGGGATTACCCAGGGCTAGAATTTTCCTCCCAAGCTGCCCTGGTGACCCTGCCAGGACGGAGTAAGGGGGGTGGAGGCACCGCCAAATAAATCCATCAAAAAAAATAAAGTTGAGTGAGTGGCGGGATCCAGAAGAACCCAGACCTATCCATCAAAACCTGTAAGGAGATTGGCTTTAAAGAAGGTAACCAGGTGGAGAGGGGGCACTACAATAGCTTTTTAAAAAACAGTCCTATTATTTCAACAAAAAGATTTTATGAAAAATGTTTCCCTTTTCAGCCTACTTGAACAATATGTAAACATCTTGATTTTTACTTGGTCTAAGGCTACGGCTACACTGCACAGTTATCTCGGAATAAGCTATTCCAGAATAGTTATTCTGAAATAACTTATTTTGAAATAGGACATCTAGACTGTAAGGAAGCCTCCAAATTAGTCCTAGGCAGACTTCCCTCATGTAGATGTGCTATCTCAATTTAGAGCCCCAGGAGGGATAACTTAGAATGGCCATGGTGGGGGGCTATTTCAAAATAGCAGCAGTGAAGCGTCTACACATGCCTTATTTTGAAATAGCTATTTTGAAATAGGCATTATTCTTCATAGAGGCTGCGTCTAGACTACATGCCTCTGTCGGCAGAGGCAAAGGCAAAGGCAAATGAAGCCGCGATTTAAATGATCGCGGCTTCATTTACATTTACATGGCTGCTGCGCTGAGCCGACAAACAGCTGATCAGCTGTTTGTCGGCTCGCGTGCTAGTCTGGACGCTCCCCTGCCGACATCAAAGCCCTTTGTCGGCAGCCCCGTTATTCCTCGTGGGATGAGGTTTACCGGGGCTGCCGACAAAGGGCTTTGATGTCGACAGGGGGAGCGTCCAGACTAGCGCGAGAGCCGACAAACAGCTGATCAGCTGTTTGTCGGCTCAGCGCGGCAGCCATGTAAATGTAAATGAAGCCACGCTCATTTAAATCGCGGCTTCATTTGCCTTTGCCTATGTGTCTAATCTATATGCCTCTGCCAACAGAGGCATGTAGTTTAGACGTACCCAGAATGCTGTTAACAGAAGTGGGATAAGCCGTCAGTTATTTTGAAATAATGGAATTGCTGTGTAGATTCTCACATAGCTATTCCAAAATAACTTTTCTGTGTAGACAAACCCTAATGTTTTAGTTGAATCTGATATGTGAAACAATGGGACCAGATCCTTAGCTGATCCCTCTACTGAAGTCAATTGAGCGGCGGACATGTTTATTTAAATCCGCGGGGGATATTTAAATCCCCCGCAGATTTCCCTATGCTGACTTACCTGATTTGCATCCCTTTTCTGGAATTTGTGGCCAGTCTAGACATAGCCGATGGGTTTATGAAGGGGATGGTTTGATGAGATAACATGATCTTGGTAACTAATTGACCATTCATTATCAGTGGGAAATAGGTCAATGGAGGGATAATAGGAATTACTAGAGAACCTTCTGGGTGTCTGGCTGATGAGTCTTGCCCACATGCTCAGGGTTTAGTTGATCGCCATATTTGGGGTCGGGAAGGAATTTTCCTCCAGGGTAGACTGGCAGAGGCCCTGGAGGTTTTTCGCCTTCCTCTGTAGCATGGGGTACAGATCACAGCTAGAGGATTCTCTGCATCTTGGGGTCTTCAAAGTATTTGAAGGCTTCAATATCTGAGATATAGGTGAGAGGATTATTCTGGGAGGGGTGGGTGAGATTCTGTGGCCTGCACTGTGCAGAGGGTCAGACTAGGTGATCATAATGGTCCCTTCTGACCTTAAAGTCTATGAGTCTATGAGTCTATTCTGAGTATCTTTGATTTACTCCAAGAAGACTCTTGATTGCTCCTGTAAACAATAATGTGCTGACCATAAGTTAAATACTCTCCTCCACATACCTTTTCATGCACCTCTGCAAAGAAAATCCAGATGTGGGAGTGACATATCTAGGACCAAATTCTCCTCTCCACAACTCTGGTTGTAAGTCAATGCAACATTACTATACAGATGTCCTATACATCACACTGGTGTCAGAGAAGAAATAGACTTAGGTGAGTGAACTCTCAGAAAAAGTCCCTGGTAGAAGTGCAGCTGCATTTCCATTGTATCTAGTACCAGTAAGTACTAAAGCAGACAAAAGTGAAAATCAGAGCTTTCCTTCTTTGCCCTGGATCCACTTGATTAACATTCACATCGAAATAGCCCAATGTGTTAAAAATATCACCCGATGAATTGCTCTTGACTTTAAACAGGGATCTGTTTCTCAGATGAGCGAACTCTTACAACTCCTGCATCAAAAGATTTCCCCAAATTTATTGGTCTCCAAGGTTCAACCTCGTGGCTCGCCAATAATAAACTATATTTGTTTAACATGCCACTGTGAAGAATAAACTTGAACTCAAGCAGTGACATGTCCAAGTAACCATGGAAACCGAGAAGAGAGGTCTTGGCCTTCAGTATATTTTTCTGTGTCAGAGAAGCAATGGCAGATTTTGTACTTCATAAACTAGGCAGCCACCTAGCAGGTCATACTTCAAGCCACAAGTAATACTGCCACTGTGTTGCCTCTTTCTTATTCCCATGAGTGCAACCAAGAAACAAGAGGAACAGGTGGGGAATCAGGACAAGAAGGGGTCAGCATGGGTGGCCAAAGACATCCCCCCTGGAAAATTAGTCCTGCAATATCAGCCTTGATTTGACCTTTATTCATGCTTGCCAGCAGATGCAGCCTGCACAAGGGAAGAGCATGTGGGTGAAATAGTAACAAAGATCCTCATGCTTCTTTCCTCTCTGGGAACATGGTAGATGTGCAGAATCAGTAATAGATGCCTACCCACGCTCAACTGGGCTGCTGCCACTTTAGATCTCTGCACCACATCTGGAATAAGGGCCTGTGGGTTGGAAGGCGCTAATTAAACAGGGTTTCTGGCTGGCGGGCAAGGAGGACCCCAATGAGGGAGGACCAGGTTATGTGTTTCTGTGGTCACATGAGAGGGAACCGGGAAGAATATTTTCGGAGAGAGTGTGATATGAGGAAGGGAGGAGAGAAGGTAAAGGTTGGGAGGAAACCCATAGAAGGTGGAGATATGTGTGCATGACTAAGTAAGAAAAAGAGACCAATAGATTCCAGTGAGAATGGGGGTTATGTGGGGTTGAAAGAGAGATATTTAAAGAAGGAAGGATCTTTGTTTACGTGCATGTAAAATCCAGGGTGGAAGAGAGATATGAAAAAGTGATTGTGCATGCATGGGTATAGAACTTCTTCTTGCCTTTCATGTCTAACGTTTGGTCTAACTCATTTTGATCTTTAGTCTTTCTGATTTAGTTCCTATATGCTTGTGCTATTCTTTTGTAGTCATCCTTAGCAATGTGTCCATGGATTGACATTTGTGGGATTCCTTTTTGATTTTACAGATAAATGAGGAGCTCCTGGTGGAGCCATATTGGCCTCTTCCTATCTTTTCTTCACATTAGAAAAATCTGACAGTGTGCCTTGAGAAACTGCCAGCTGTCCTGAATGCCTTCTTCCCTAAGATTTTCTTTCCATGCTCTAGAAATTATTTTGGGGAAATTCTATGGCAGTGTTTCTTAATCTGTGTTCCGAGGCACACCGGTGTGCTTTGAGGCAGTTGGAGGTGTGCTGCGGAGAACAACAGAGTTCAAAATAGCCACTCTTAAAGGGGCAGGTGACCTCCCCCTCTTTTTTTTGCTCAGTAACTTTCTCCTCCCAGCCCCCCCCCCTTTTTTTTGCTCAACAAAAAATCCTTGATGTTCCTCATAAAAAAAATATTGTTTGGTATTCCCCGGTCTTACAAAATGTAAGAAACACTGTTCTATGGCCTTTGTTACACAGGAGGTCTGACTAGATGATCACATTGGGCCTCTTTTGGCTTTGAAATTGATGAAAAATTATTGAATGAGTAACTGCCACCAGGCAGATTTGAACCTGGGACCTCTGGAGCTTAGTATAGGAGCATCTACCTTCTGAGATAAAATTAGCTGCCTCTCACCTCATGCTGCAGAGGTCTCTTGGTTTCAGCTGTTGCTGTAGTCTAGGTGCCACTGCATGGGACAGTGAACCCCACTAGGTGTGTGGGTTACAAAAGCACACAAGGAATATCTTAAATATGAAGGTACCATTACACACAGTTCCTTTTCAGAGTAGAACCATACTTTCTTAACTTGGTCATTTAAATGGCTGACCCTTTCTAACTTTACTGTGATAGATATAATATCTGTATATGGCTAATCTGTTCTTTCTCTTGGCTTTTTTTTTTTTAACTTTCTGAATGCTTTGCATCAGATGTAACAATGCTCTTTATAATTTTTTTAAAAGATCAGATTCATGCACTTCATTTCTTGAGTCTTTACCTGCTGTAGAAAGAACCTGTGTTGGAGAAGTGGTAATATATACTGGATGGGGAATATACTTTCCTGCTTTGTCTAATTCCTCAACAAAGGTACAAAAGTACATGGAGAACAGCCGCATAGGGAACAGCCACAACTATATACGTGGGTCACTTGATATCCTACTAAGTGGATTGACTATACACTCATTAATATGAGAAGGGCTCTTCTGTCTTGATTTAAGGCTGACTCACGGTGCACCCACCATAATCCTAAAACAATGCTATGGTAGCAAGTGACCTCATATCTATTTTCATCTCAGTGATTTCTGACTAGTGACCCTGAAGAATCAATATGACATCTGGAAATCTCATTGGTATTTATTCTGTTTCCCTCTGTCATACCCAGCAGTAAGAGTGAGCTGTCAGTTTAGTTGAGGTTGCTTTCCTTTTTCATCCGTGCTGGTTTTATTTTGCTGAAAATATAGTTTAAAAATAAAATGTTTGATCCTTGGTTGGTGTAAATCAGCAAAAGTGCATTGGCTTCAGCAGAGGATGTGTGAGCCTGGTGCGCTTGTGAACAAACTAAGCAGATACAAAGGTGTATGGAAGGAGACTCTTGTTTTCACAATGCACTTGTTCTTTAAGAGACTCCTCCTCTGAGCATAACCCTGCTTATCTTTTGAATCATGGTCTATTATTCTGACATTTCTCAAGCTCACTCAGGTAAATCTGTCTGGGGCCAGATTACGTATTGTAGCTGTTTAATCAAAATGAGGCTTTATTCAGGGCTGTTTAGTCTGCTTTGGCTTTTATCTTGCTGGTCCTCTTCACTAATGGGCTCTTCCATTTTATCTTTCATGTGAGTTTATTAATCTTGCTTGGGAACAAAGCAGTGCTTTTAGCATATACTCAAGAATTGAATACTCCAACTGCTCTTCTTTTTTGTATAAACTTGACTGGTACTTATTAAAATAACTTCCTTGATATGCTTTTCTCTTCAGAAATTATGTCTAAAAGTTTGTCATCAATGGTAATAAGTGTAGAAACAATACTGGGTTATGCATAGGAAGTTTACTGCCATTATTGGTTATGTTACATTCCCATAGCATGTGATGTCCGATTTGAAGTTATTCAGAAGGGAAGCCAGTAGATTTATTTTGTCAGTGTTATATAATCAGCCACACTTATCCTTGATGTAAGGTCATTGACATCAATTGAGGTAATCACAGGAGCGAATTTCTTCTAGAATTTCTTAATCTCTTCAAGAAGTTTGAAGAACGAAATCATGTCTATTTTCTGAGGTCAGTCATCAATAAAGGAAGCAGCTTATTTTTTATTTTTTTCTGAGTCACAAAGTTATATGAGGAGCATGTGTTATTGCAGAAGTCTTTAGTTAAAAGAAACAGATGAGCACCACCAGCTCAAACATTCTTTGCTTTATGACTGCCCATGATGTACAAATGGAAACTCTCTCAATTCATTTTAGTCAAAGCTTTTGTTTTGAGCCTGCTCACGAAACACACGGTTTTAATTTTATTTATTTATGTAGATTTTAACGTTTATTTATTAAATATGAAATGCCAACATGGATTTGTTAGAACAAGTCATATCAAACAACTGAATTTCCTTCTGTGAGAGAATGATTAGCCTCATGGATAGGAGAAAGAAAGCAGTAGATAGAATAAATCTGGATTTTAGTAAGGTTTTTGACACAAACCCTCATAACATTGTCATAAGCAAAATAGGGGAATGTGATCTAGAAGAAATTCCTATAAAGTGGATGCATAACTGATTGAAAGAGTGTAATTGTGGAGGAGTTATCAATAGTCCACTGTATAATCCTGAAAGGGTCTATTCTGTTGAGTACAAGTCAATACTTTCATTAACAATGTGGAGGAGAGAGTATGCTTCTAAAATTTGTAGATGACACCAAGTTTGGAGAACTTGTTAGCACTTTGCAGTTCTAATCTTGTCCTCGAAACAACCTTGACAAACTGGAGAATTGGTCTGAAATCCACAAGACGAAATTCAACAATGCCAAGTGCAAAGAACTTCGCTTTGCAAGGAAAATTCAAATGCACCACTTCAAAACGGGGAATAACTAACGAAGCTGTCAAGTATCAGAGGGGTAGCCATGTTAGTCTGAATCTGCAAAAGTGATGAGGAGTCCTGTGGCACCTTATAGACTAACAGATTTATTGGAGCATAAGATTTCGTGGGCAAAGACCCACTTTGTCAGATGTATGTGTAATGAGGCTGTGTTGCTGCTGACCAGTATCTGAGAGTAAAAGTGATAGTCCACTGAATGTGAGACATCACAGTGATGCGGTTGTTAGAAAGGCTAATCCCTGTCGGAGATGTTCTGACAGGGCACCACTAGTACTGCCATGGTGACAGAGGATTCTGCAGAACTGGGAAGAAAGCAGGCTTAATTGAAGCCAATTGAGCAGTTTATGCCAGGGATTGCAATTTGGTGGTGATTGCTATGCTTATGAAACAATTGGCTTAGCAATTAGGAGGATACAAGTGGAAGGAACATGGTGGCCATGGGGTAGCTCAGAGTCAGCAGATAGGGTTGCAAGAGATCTGCTTTTTGACCAGAATGCCCAGCCGCCTTGGTGGCTCTGGTCAGCTCATCTGATGAGGCCGTTGCAGCTGGTCGCAGCAGCCTGTCCATGTGGTTCCAGAAGTGGCCTGCGTGTCCCTTTGGTTTCTAGGCACAGGGACAGCCAGAAGCTCCACACACTACAGATGCCCCCCATGCCAGCTCTGCAACTCTCTTTTTTTCGTTAAAAGTATTTGCGCAAGAGAGCATCTATACTGGCATGTGCCTTTGCGCAAAAGATTTGCTTTTGCGCAAAAGCATCCATGCCAGTGTAGATGCTCTCTTGCGCAAGAAAGCTCCGATGGTCATTTTAACCATCGGGCTTTCTTGCGCAAGAAATTAAGTTGGATCTCTACACTGGCCCTCTTGCGCAAGAATACTTGTGCAAGAGGGCTTATCCCTGAGCGGGAGCGTCGGAGTATTTGTGCAAGAACCACTGATTTTGTACAGTACAAAGTCAGGTGGCAAGATTTTGCGCAAAAGCATTTGCTTTTGCGCAAAATCTTGCCAGTCTAGACGCACCCTATGAGTATATTTGATCAGTTTTTTCTGTCTCTCATAAGTATGTTCTGTCCAGTTCTTTTACATGAGGATCCATATTGTCACTGGGTTTCATGGACAAATAAAACATTTGATCTCACAATTAGACTGTAAAAATACTAAACATAAAAGTAGTGTTTTAATTGTAACTTTCCTGAACTGATTCTGTTCCACTTGGATCCTTGCTCTTTCTGTTTTCAGTGAGCTAATCCTGTTTTTACAAACCACGAGTGCAGGGCATAGAAGCCAACTCCATGGAGCATCCATGGGAAAAAATAGTGGGGTGCTCAGCCCCACCATCATCCATCTTCAGCCTCTTTCACTCTTCCCTCACCTCCCATCTACTGGCAGTTCCTTCAAGCAGTGCCTGCTCCTGCCTCCCAGGGCCTATTGCAGAAGTGGGTAGGAAGAGGCAGAGTGGGGCAAAGCAGAGGCAGAAAGAGGTAGGGTAGGGGTGGGGGCTTGGAGGAAGGGGTCGGGTGAGGGCAAAGGCTAGGGCAGATGAAGGGTTGAGAGCCTTAGACTGGGGGTATCAGGAAGTGCCACTGAGTCAAAGAGTGAAGGTAAAGAAGCATCTTATTCACTCGGTTGGTCACTCACCATCTGCCTGCCCACCGCTCTCTAACGATGTCCTTCTGGCCATTCATCTCATCTCTTTGCTGCCACCCTGCTGGCCACTCCTTATGCCTCTTCTTTGCCACCTTGCTGGCGATTTTTTGTGCCACCGCTGTGTGGCTTGCTATTCGTCATGTCACCACCACTCTGCTGGTGCTGCTTATCACATCACTCCACCACAGCCCTCCGTCATCATCTGCTGCCATCCCCGTCTTGGCTCTGACGTCTGCCCACCAGTCTCAACTGATTTCAACTCTTAGCAAGCAGGGTAGAAAAAACACAATTGCAATGCAATTAAGTTAAGAGAACACAATTAACATGAGAAGAGAAGTACCTAATGAGGTCTATTTAGTTCTGTTCTTTGAACGGGGAGGGGAGGTAACAGGTCAAACCAGTGGAGGCCAAGGACGCTATACAGCCTTGTGACCAGAATAAACTTCCCTCAATTCTTACCTCTTATAGAGCTCAGAAAGTGGAGCTTCTGCATTTGCAAGATTCTTTCTGCTACTTGTGAGCCCTTTCATTTGGAGAAATTTAACACAGTCCTACTTTTCTGTAGTCCCACAAAATTACAAACTTTTTGGTAACCATATTTAAGATATCCCTGTATTTAACACAAACATTGGGTCACAAATTAAGTTGATTACAATGAGTGAAATACACTCCATCTGCTGAACAGCACATCTAAGCAAAGCAGGAGCAAACTGTATTTACATAGACACACCCAAGGCTTCTCTCCCATTCCAGCTGGCTGTAATGGAAACATTCATTCAGATCCTGCTTACATATTCATACTCAACAGTGTATTCCAGACTGGAATAAAGCATATATTTTTAGTGGAGAGAGTCATTGACCATTATAAATATCTACCAAGGGTAACAATAAATTATCCCAGAGGGGTATGTCAGTCTATATCTGCAAAAACAATAAGAAGTCCTGTGGCACCTTAAGGTATGTCTACACTACGGGACAAAAATCAAATTAAGATATGCAACTTCAGCATTGTTAATCACTTAGCTCTGCTTTTGGTGCTGTCTACATTGCAGGAAGTCACAGGGAGAACACACTTCCTTTGACTTCCATTACTCCTCATGAAAGCAGGGCTACCGGCATCAACCGGAGTGCCCCTCTCACTTCTAATTAGCTGTCTTAACTAGACCACTAATTCAAATCCTGAAGATCGACAGTGGCATCTTTGATCTTCCTCTGTAGTGTTGATGTACCCTTAGAGACTCAGGGTATGTCTACGCTAGCCACCCTAGTTCGAACTAGAGTGGCTAATGTAGTCATTCGAACTTGCAAATGAAGCCCGGGATTAAAATATCCCAGGCTTTATTTGCATGTTCCAGGGCGCCGCCATTTTTAAATGCCCGGTAGTTCAAACTCCCTGCAATGAGGAGTAACGGTAGTCTGAATTAGGGCCTTTAGTTCAAACTACCTAGCCAGTGCCACGTGTAGCCGCGGGCAGGGAGTTTGAACTACTGGGCATTTAAAAATGGCAGCACCCGGGAACATGCAAATAAAGCACGGGATATTTTAATCCCGGGCTTCATTTGCAAGTTCGAATGACTACAGTAACCACTCTAGTTCGAACTAGGGTGGCTAGTATAGACATACCCTCAGAGGTTTATTAGGGCATAAGCTTTCATGGGTAAAACCCTCTTCACCAGAAGAATTGGAGTGGAGTATACAGAGGGTATATATAAGAGGAGCAAAAGAAAGAGGGTACTCAAATGAAGCTAACCAAGTCAGGGGGGAAGTGGCTCATTCACAGCAGTTGATGTGGAAATGTGGCTGTCAAAGGAGGGGAAATTGTCTTTGTAGTGCATTAACCAGTTCAAATCCTTAATTAGAACGTGTTCTTTCTGAACAAAAAAGCGGGTGTGGAAGGGGAAGAAAAGCACTGGTGCAGCACTGTGCACCAGCAGCCAGTCAATGGCCAACAGCACAGACCACCTTTTAAAAAGGCATAGCAACTGTTGTTCAAGAATGCATCTTCCCGGGGCACCACAGGCATTTTCAGATCACCCATAACTTCAGCTCAAGTTAAGGGAGCTACAGGACTTTTGAAAATCAGGGCGTGTCTCTGTCTCATGCAGGCATAGTAACTCCAGGCAGCACATAAGCCAGGTTTGTAGCACTTTCAGGGTCAATCTGGATGAAGCGTGCTCTCTAAAAGCTTATGATCATTTCCTTTTATTGATAAAAGATCCTCTGGCTCCCCTGTTGGGCCTTAGCCCGTTATTACTCAGACAGACTCCCAACCCCAGCTCAAGGAAGCGTTGAGCGAAAATTGCAGGATCTCAAGACTTGGACCCCAGCCTGAGCCTCTCTACTATTGAGTTCAACTGGGAGAGCTAATCAGAGCTCCCTTGTGTCATCAGGTGATGCTCTGAGCTTGTTTGACATTGGCGCTTGCACTGAGGGTGACAGCTGGAAGAGGAGAGAACCGAGAATGGTTGAGGAATTGTCTGACAGTTTTCTAAATCAGCCCTGAGCAGAGGTGGAGTGACTACAGACAGTGGAATTCTCCTACCCACTCCTGCGGCAAATTAAGGGAATGAATGCACCCCCTGACAATGCGTTAATAGTGTGAATTAACCAGAAAGGCAGGCACTGGAGCTGTTCACTGGTACAGCTCAGTGGAGCTTGCATGCTGAGACAGGAAGGGGGATACTATCCACAATGAAGGGGACACATGGAACCAGAAACTTCATATTGCTCCACTGTTTCTGGGACATGAGATTTGATCCTTCAACTGCTGTGCAACAGGCATTACCGCAGAAGCAGAACTGCCATGTGTAATGAACACCTGAAACCAGGGAGGGTTGTCTGTTGGGTGTATGAGTGCAGTGATGTTATCTTGGTGGGGGTGATGGCCACTTACCAGCCTGAATAAAAGGTACCATGTTTCCTGGCAAGCCATCTGTTCGGCTACATCACTATTACTGCTGTGAAGAGTATTTGTTGGAAACAAAGTAAAGAGCCCTTAGAAGGGGAGAAGTGCTGGTTTTATAGGTACAGTGGCTCCTCCACAAAGGGCTATTCTTTATTTTAGTGAATCCTGGCAAGGGATCAGACAAGAGAAAACCACTGAAGCTCTCCCTGGATCAGAGTCAAGAAATCTGAATGACTCCTTGCGAAATCTCTTTGAAGTCATGTCAGGCTTTTGGCACCTGCAGAGTATGGTAGATAATGTGTAAACATGTGTACATAAACACATCAGAAATAAACAAAATACCACTGCTGTTCACACGGGGCTGGGTCACATTCACACAAAGGCCCCTTTTAGGTAATTCCAGCAGTGCAAATCTATTGTAATTTTTACCCACTTTTAGATCCCATTATACTGCCCAAAAGGGTCTGACTAGCCTACATTCACCTTTACAGTCACTCCACGGCTATGTCTAGACTGCAGGTTTCTTTCAGAAGAAGCTTTTCTAGAAGAGATCTTCTGGAAAAACTTATTGGCTGCGTCTAGACTGGCAAGTTTTTCCGCAAAAGCAGGTGCTTTTGTGGAAAAACTTGCCAGCTGTCTACACTGGCTGCTTGAATTTGCGCAAGAACACTGACGATCTAATGTAAGATTGTCAGTGTTCTTGCACAAATACTATGCTGCTCCCGCTCGGGAAAAAGCCCTCTTGCGCAAATGCTTTTGCGCAAGAGGGCCAGTGTAGACAGCTAAAAACTGTTTTGCGTAAAAAAGGCCCTATGGCGAAAATGGCGAGCAGGGCTTTCTTGTGCAAAACTGCATCTATATTGGCACGGACGCTTTTCCGCAAAAAGTGCTTTTGCACAAAAGCGTCCGTGCCAATCTAGACGCTCTTTTCCGCAAATGCTTTTAACGGAAAAACTTTTCTGTTAAAAGCATTTGCGGAAAATCATGCCAGTCTCGATGTAGCCCTTCTGAAAGAGAGCTTCCACATTGCCAAAGTGCAACAAAAAAGCAGATTGCACACCGAATGGCTATCTCGCATGTAAGCTGTGATTACTATGGATGGAGTGGCCACCAGGTCACCTGTGCTTTTTCCTCTTTTTCGAAAGAACTCCCTCTTCCCCATCCACATATACATTTTTCTAAAAGAGCTCTTTCAGAAAAAGGCTTCTTCCTCATAGGAAGAGGATTACTAATGTCTGAAAAATCCCTCTGTTCTTTCGATTTTCTTTTGGAAGAACGTGATTGCAGTATGGATGTAATTGAAGTTTTTATCGGAAAAATGGCAGTTTTTCAAAAAAAAAACCATAGTGTAGACATACCCCAAGATTGCTAAAATTTTCTTTTTCTTTTTTTAATGTTTCTAACTTAACTGGGGCAGCAACCACCTTCCAAAATTCATACAGTGATTACCTCGAATAGATAAGTAGCGTTTTTCTTTGGTGACTTTTCCAAGTATTAAGGGATTTTTATGTAACAAAAGAGAGCTGGACAAAGACTTTGAGAGAGTTAAGTCAATCCTGGCATAATTAGGAAAGGCTATACTGTGTGTTGTGACTGAGGTTACTTCTTCAGCAGGCAGATTGCACAAACGTTCATGCTCCTTTTCATAAACTCCACTAATTTAAAATAAAGGGATATATATAGTTTTGTGTGAATCTTGCAGAGGTTTTAATTCATATATATATATATATATATATATATATATATATATATATATATATATATATATATATATAATAAAAATAAGATTAATTAGCTCTAATTAATATGTTAATTGGCCAACATAGAAATCTAGAGGTTATTAGGCAGTATTTTCTCCTGTCAGTATTCATGTCCAGCCTCCAATTGCATTGGTAGGAAATCCTGCACACATCCAAGGCAGAATAGACTCTGTTTAGCATAGATATTTGTAAGTGGCTATAGAAAAAGACCTTTTCTAGCTGTTCACAGCTGGCTAGGTAGCTCAAGGGATTGCAAAAGGGTTACTGATCAGGAGAGTGAAAGTAGAATAAACACATGACTAATTCAATCCAGTTTCATGGACAGATCAGCTGTGGGGAGGAGATACTAAATCCTGGCACCACTGAAACCAGTGGGAGTTTTGCCATTGACTTCAGTGGGGCCAGAATTCCATCCTAAGTTCTCTCTTTCTAGGACTCTGGCAGGTAGATGTGCAAATATCTTTGTGAATCTGGGTCTGGCTTTCCAAAGCCAAACCCCATAGGAACCTACAGTCACCTGAAGGCTAAATTAAAATCCACCCCTGACCTTCTAGAACATAAGAACATAAGAATGGCTCACTGGGTCAGACCAAAGGTCCATCCAGCCCAGGATCCTATCTGCCGACAGTGGCCAATGCCAGGTGTCACAGAGGGACTGAATTGAACAGGTAATGATCAAGCGATCTCTCTCCTGCCATCCATCTCCACCCTCTGACAAACAGAGGCTAGGGACACCATTCCTTACCCATACTGGCTCATAGCCATTTATGGACTTAACCTCCATGAATTTATCTAGTTCTCTTTTAAACCGTGTTATAGTCCTAGCCTTCACAACCTCCTCAGGCAAGGAGTTCCACAGGTTGACTATGCGCTGTGTGAAGAAGAATGTCCTTTTATTTGTTTTAAACCTGCTGCTCATTAGTTTCATTTGGTGTCCTCTAGTTCTTATATTATGGGAACAAGTAAATAACTTTTCCTTATTCACTTTCTTCACATCACTCATGATTTTATAGACCTCTGTGATATCTCACCTTAGTCTCCTCTTTTCCAAGCTGAAAAATCCCAGTCTCTTTAATCTCTCCTCATATGGGACCCATTCCAAACCCCTAATCATTTTAGTTGCCCTTCTCTGAACCTTTTCTAATGCCAGTATAAATTTTTTGAGATGAGGAGACCACATCTGTACGCAGTATTCAAGATGTGGGTGTACCATGGATTTATATCAGATCAATAAGATATTCTCCTTATTCTCTATCCCTTTTTTAATGATTCCTAACATCCTGTTTACTTTTTTGACAGCCACTGCACACTGTGTGGGTGTCTTCAGAGAATTATCCACAATGACTCCAATATCTCTTTCCTGATTAGTTGTCACTAAATTAGTCCCCATCATATTGTATGTGTAGTTGGGGTTACTTTTTCCAATATGCATTACTTTACATTTATCCACATTAAATTTCATTTGCCATTTTGTTGCCCAGCCACTTAGTTTGGTGAGATCTTTTTGAAGTTCTAAACTGTTTTTCTTTTTAAAAGCTTTATGCTGGCTCCAAACTCCCAAGGTTCCGTTGTGGCTTTCTCACTTTTTTCAGTGCACTTTCTCAGAGCTTGCTTTTGTTATTCATATTCATGCTGAATATCAGTGTAATTAACAATTTATCCTGCTGATTTTAATGGGACTACCTGTGGATGTACAGAGCTACTCAGTGTGAAACTGGCACCCAGCTAGTATTGTGCCTGTAGCTTGAATAAGCTACGCTGAGTGGAGAGTTTCCGGTGTGGAGAGTTTCCAGAGGGTGATGGCGACTCACTTCTGGTGGGAAATGGCAGGCCTCATGGGTGTGTCCCATCACTTCAGGGCAGGGGTGAGCTACTCACAGAGCTCGAGGAAGGCGCCCTTCTTCATTCTGAAATTCTGGAGCCATTGTTGGTCTCCCCAGTGCTCCAGAACAATGTGGTCCTACCAGTGGGGCACAGCATCCAGACCATGGCGGGCGGTGTCCAGCCCCTGTAGCCACTCCACCGCATACACCTTAGGAGGGTCTCCCAGAAGCCCTGTGGGTTAGATTCCTGTAGAACCTGGGAGGCAGCCTGCAGAAAGTGTTGCATGACTTTCAGCAAAAGCTGCATGAGCTGAAGACTGCCCAGAGGCAGCTCCGGCTCCATAGCAATGAGTGCTGTGGTGTCCTGCAGCAGGGCAACCAGAGCAAGAAGAGAAAATGTTTTGCTGTCCCTCAGAGAGGTAGGCAAGCAAGTAGGGAAACCTGAGAAATGGCTGATTGGGGGAGGGGGTCCCTTTAAGCATGAGCCTCAGATAGCCTCACGCAGCAGCCACATGAGGTAACTACTGACCTGATGTCCTGCCTGAACTGGTTCTGGGTGGCTTTAAATGTGATTCAGCATCCAAGCCGTGTTGACAGGCTATTTCAAAATGCATTTTGTGTGTAGACGTGCTATTTCAAAATAAGCTATTGTGGAATATCTCTTCCAGAATAACTTATTCCGAAATAATGCTGCTGTGTAGACACAGCCCTAGGCAGGCTCCCTGCCTCACTCCCCCCCCCCCCCATCAGCCCCGCCTTCCCCTCCACATACTGCTCATACGAGTAGCTGCCAAGCCCTTTGTCTTTCAAAATCTGCAAGCGTGAGGGGAGGGAGAGGCTTCACACACTGCCCTGCCCCCTGCATAATCCCATTGGCCTGCTTCTGGCCAATGAGAACTGCCTGTCTGAAGCACAGGCAGCTTGTGAAGTACCCAGCCTCCCTCCCTTCTGGCTCATAGCTATTCACAGACTACATGGGCCCTGCAGCCTGTGAAACAAATTTGGTGTACCTCCCTCCCACCAGCCCTTTGCCCCCCCCCACTCTTGCCCCTCTACCCCACATAACCCAAACCCTCTGTGCCTCCTGCACCCATACCCCCTTTCAGACACTGGACCCCGATCTCCTTCCCAAGGTCACAACCTTCTCCTGTATTACGTCACAACCCAAACCCCTGTATTCCCTCTTGCACCCCAGTCTCCTGCCCCAGATCACAACTGCCTCCTTCACAGCTCCCTCTCAGACCTCACAGCCTCTTCTGCACCCTTACTCCAAACTCCCTTCTGCACCCAACTTCCATCCCAGACCCAACACCTCCTCCATTAATATCATGGACAAGTATAGCCCTTCACCACTTATCAATTCTTGGAGTGTCCCCCTGTAGTAAGTAGAGGGTTGGTAACATGGAGTCTGCAGGCCTGAATCAAGGTCTGTAACATAAAAACAGCATAAGTCCTTGAATCTAGTGAGCAAGACTTTGATTCAGTAACACGGCATCCAGAAAAGAGGTTCTATTGATAATTGTATGATTGTGTAAGTTAGGTTGCACATGGAAGAACATAGGGAGGCACCAGGTACAAGGATCAAGTACAGGCTGTGAACTAGAGCGGAGGAGCAGAACATCTCAATAAGACACATCTTGGTACCAACAGACTCCCCAAAAACTAATTTCCATACCGACCTAGGTTCAGGACCAGGTCGAAGTTGACAGCATGAAGAATAGTAAGTAGACCTCCTCCTCCCCCCGACCCCCCCGCCTTCAGCGAGGTGAGGGGTGGTAATTAGGTAACAGAAGGTGGCAACTTGGTACATCAGAAATTATGTAATTTTTTGTACTTGTCTATAAAAGGGCACTGCAAAGGGTGATCACCAGCTGTCCATGGAGGTGGGGGGGGGGGGGGGGGAGGTGCTATGGCTTACATGGCCATGGCTTACATGAGGTATAGTGGCACAGTCTGTTTGCGGACAACTATTACTATATGTCATTTGGTAATAAACATGGTTGGGTGATTTCAATCCTTATCTGATGTGTGGTGTCTGGGTGCTCTCAGGGAGTCTGTTGTATTAACTAGTTGCTCCTAGTTAATGCGCTTAGGCAAGGGAATAAATGCATGCATGCAGCAGCTGAGAGTTTATCATCACTGACGGAGTAGAGGACCTATCAGGAACCCATCAGGACAAACCCGGAAACCTGACTAACGACACTCCCCATCAAAAATGATTGCCCATCCCTGCCCATCCAACCATCCACATCACCATGGCATTGGCAACACTGCTATTTTAATATGTTAACGTCATCAAAACTAGCACATGTACATCTACCCAAACTGGAAATTCCATCTCAGAATGCAGACATACCTGAAGTCAGTGGAGTGACTTGAGTGCAAAGTCTTTGATCCTTCTACAACTCAATCAATGGGAACGTTGCCAATTGTTTCAATGAGTGTAGGATCATTCCCCTATGTAGAGGAATCAGACTCCATGTTTCTCCTTCAAAATCCCATGTCTTCTTTATTTCATTTTTGCTAAGATCATTATGACAGCTCATGGATTGTCTTTTCACAGATTTTGTTCTCAAATTGAAATAGTTTTCCAGCACTTCAAGATTAATGTGCATGTCACACCCACACATGCAGGTATATGGTCATATTGCCAATTATTAAGAGTGCCCAACATTTCCCATGATAAGATCCTGATTTCACTTGCCTATAGCTTAACCCTAACTGTTCAAATTTTTCAGGAATCTTCCAGACTCAGAACAATCGTTCCTAGGGGTCTCAAAAAGGGCACCCAAAACTTGTGGATGATTTTGTCCTTACTCTCTTTGTGCCTCAGTTTCTCATCTCTGAACTGGGGATACTAGTACCCCACTCTTCTCACTCAAGCTATGTCTAGTCTCTGCCGCATCCAGGGAATGCATCTGCTCTTCCACTTCTTTTTGGAAGCCATGTCTTCCTCCTCCCATGAGGAAGCAGGGCTCTTCAAAAAGAGGGTTTTTTCCCCGAAATTTGGCCCAGTATAGACAGGCCAAATTTTGGAAAAGCCTCTTCCAATAAAGCCTTGTAGTATAGACAAAGCCTCAGCTACTGTTATGATGAGCATCATAGATTTTCTTATAAGGAAATTAACACATCTGTCTTCAGAGCAGGGTTTGAATGGTGTGTAGTAACTAAGACCTGGGGACATCACTGCAGTTAGCTGATATCAAAATATTGATTAGAATAATAGAATAGCTGCTCACTGATTGAGATTCATCTATCCTGCATACTGAATGAAGCTAGAGCCCCATAAAAAATGTATGTGACCTGTACTAAATCATAATGCATATGCACAAGGGGATGTGTGAAATAAAGTTACATAGGCTACTATAATTTGGCATGTCCTAACTTCTGAGAAATTAACTTTACAACCTTGGTAATGTTCTTTTAACGTAGTTTTTTTTTGTCTAATACATTTTAGAGTGGAGCAAATTTCAGATATTTTGGTTCTGGTGTATGTGTGTGGGGGGGAGGGAGGTACATCCAGTTCAATTTAAAGCAAAATAATTTCTTTCTAAAAATTTTCATCAAGTGAAAACACTTGAAAATAATTGTCAACTTGGCTGAAATGTTTGACTTAATTTAATTTTTTTTCAATTTTGCACTCACAGTACAGATGGTTTTTCACCTTCTTTTTGCTGTTGTTTTTTTTTAAATATCAAATTTCAAAATGGAATGCTATTTCAAAATAAAAGGTGAAAACAAAACACTTTGAAATGAATTTAACAAAATATTTCAAAAGAAAAAAGAAGAATTGGCATGGTTTGAAATGGTCAAAAATAAATGTGAAATGGCCACGTTTCTCTCCCCTAACACTTCTTCCCCCCAATCCAGGCTGAAATTCTTAGTAAAGTCAACTTGACCTTGAAAATCATTTTGGAACACTAAAAGATGCATTTTTTAAAAAAATGACAAATAAAAAATGTATTGAAAGTTTTTTCACCTATCTTGAATATGTAGGCGTGCATGTATATAAAATCAAAACAAATTAACTTTCCAAAATGATCGAGTCACCTCTACACTGAGATGTTTGCCTAATTTAGGAAGATTTAAAAAAAAACTTTATTTCTGGCTTATAGACATAGTAGTTTACAATGAACACCTTTAGCTTAATTATTGCAACACACACAGCACCATATTAATAGTCCATCTGCATTCAGCCCTTTTACACTCTCTTGCAAAAACTGCCCCCAGCTTTTTGGTTCTGTCTAAAAATGAAACTGCATCTGGTCCACAGGTGCCTTAAATGTCAGGAGACCTGTAACATGCTTGTACTGCATATAAATAGGTTCACAAATACGCACTGTTTTCCAGCAGGAGCTCTTTGCTCTTGCCTCACCCATCTGGGCCAGATAAAGTGAGGTAGGGTCTGAAAACTTCATTTCTGTTTGTCAAGTCAGGGGGAAGACATATATTTTCCTGGAGTAGGCAGCTACGGATGTGGCCTGAGCAAGTTCTACAGCTTGTCATAAAATGTGGTAGCCGAGACAGTACAAAGTTTATAATACCGATAAAAGAGTTAACCTGTTTTTCAACCCCTAAGTATCTGTTCTACAGATCTTTTTAAAAGGCAACAAGCAACCCCCAGATGTTTATCAAAATTCCAGAGCTCCAGTGAGCTCGGATCCTCTTGCTTTCTCCAATTCCCACTTAGATTTTTGCTTTGGCTAGCACCTTCAGTGTCATAAAAATGGCTTTAGAGTAAGACTAACAAATCACATAGATGGTATCATGTGCTTTCGTGGGCACAGCCCACTTCTTCAGATGACTGGGCTGTGCCCACAAAAGTTCATGATACCATCAACATGTTTTGAAACAAAATACAGGACTATTTTACAGGACACTTTAAAGACTAACAAGATGGTTTATTAGATGATGAGCTTTCGTGGGCCAGACCCACTTCCTCAGATCAAATAATGGAAGAAAATAGTCACAACCATATATACCAAAGGATACAATTAACATGTTTTGTTAGTCTTTAAGGTGCTGCAGGACTATTCATTGTTTTCTTAGTTTTTCCAGTTACAGACTCCCCTGGTTCCCCCTATGAAGCTTTTAGAGTAAGAGCTGGACACATCTAAACACCTGCAGAAGATCTGCAGTTCCAAACATGGTGATTTGGGGAGAGCAAACATCATAGATCCACATTGTCTTTGCCAGTTCGATCATTTAAGTCAAGTCTTTCTTACATTGCTGAGGAAATTAAAGAGACAGTAGTTTCCTATCCATTTACTGGACGTATTTCAAAGCACTGATGTTTAAAGTGATTAAAGAGTTTGGCCAGTGCTGTCTCAGAAATCACCTCATCTCTGTGCTGTATTGTGAGATCTATGATCAATTTTCGGCTTATGGTTGATGGAGCTCTGGGGTCAGGTTCCAATTAGGTTTGTAATGGGGTAATCAAATCTCATGTTTCTGGAAGCCAGCAGAATGTTTGCTGGAGATAAGGAAGGAATGCCCCCCCCCCCACACACACACACCGGAGTATGTACAGTCAGCAAACTGCACTGTAGGGGCGTTGTCTTCCTCTGACTCATCAGGCATGGCTCTTACGGAAGGCTTGAAGGCAGGATTTTTGTCCTTAAAAATAGCTGGGAATGCTCTAGGGTTTCACAGTGCCCAAGTAGGAGGCTTTGCACCAGCAAATTGCCAGGGTGTGGTGGATTCTGTGTGTGTGTTTGTTTTCTGAGGAGAGTGGAGGATAAACTAACAAAGATCCAGTATCTCCACAACAACCAGTTTACCCACCAGCTGCCAGCAATGAATGATGTGCTCTGACTCCATTCCAGGAGACTAGGCCATTGGAATGTTAATGGCATTGCTGTATTTTATTGCTGCTACCAAACGTTGTGGAAGGTTATCAGTTTAAAAGCTAACTTAACTGGAAAGGTTGCAGCGGAGTTGAGGGGCAGCCAAAGTCCCTAAGAACCAGCTAGAGAGCCTGGAGGCTTCCAGTCACTGCAAACTGGCAGTGCAGGGTGCCCAGTGAGATAATCTGACTAGTCTGGGGGAGTAATGTTTTACTTTCCTCCCCCACAACCTCTCAGGCACCTACAGCCTCTAAAAGGACTAGGAAGAAGTGCAGGGACTTTTCTCCTTAATGGGACTTGAGCCATCTCCTGGCTAAAGAGTGATGGAAGTGATTTGTTTGTGCCTTCTATCTACTTCTGTATCCAAACAACAGCAGCCAGAATCTAGTCCAAAATGGCAACATCTGTCCCCATTGATGTCAGTGGGGCCAGGCATTCTACCACTGGCTTTAATGGCAATGGCCCCTCCATTCTTGTAGAGGAGTCTGTAGTTCAGATTCTCTTTTGTACTATGACCGGTATACACTTAAAAGTTCTGCCAGGGTAGCTATATCTATTAGGATTGAGCAAACAAAATCAAATCCCTCTGACATAGCTATGCTGAACAAGAAAGACCCTGAACTGTTACAGTTATTTTGCTAGTATAGCTGGCTTTGCTCATAGAACTGGTATAAGCTATACCAACAAAAAAATCTCTGCTAGGAGGGTATCCTAGTGCACATAAAGCTTTAGGCCTGTTTACATCACTTTAGCAATCTAATTCTGCCTTAAAGTAGGCAGAAATTACATTTTTATAACCATTTCAATGCTTAGAGCAGTGTACATAGAAACAAGGCCCTGTGGTTTTACTGATTCTTTGTTACAATATATTTTTAAAAATTCTTTTTTCCCAAAACTTTCTCAGATCTGATTTCTTCTGTCCCATGTAACATGTGTGTGGGGCTGTAAGTGGATCAAAACTGATAACCCTAAAGTGCCAGGGTTTGATCCAGCAAAGCACTTAAACTGGCATGTAAATTTAAGCCCCTTGAACTCAATGGAATCCTTGAATACTGAAAGAGAAGCACGGGTGTTTAAATGCTTTTATGGGAATTGGGTTTTAGTCAGGTGGGGACTATGCAGAAGGATAAAATGTTTGTTGACTAAACTCTGTTTTGCTATTTCTAACATGAATTGTATTATGATGAAGTTATTGCCATGGTCTTGAGGGGAGTCAAGGTTAATTTTCTTGTCTTGACTATTTTAAGCAAGAAAATACCATAAGATCAGGCATGCTGGGTCAGGCCAAAGGCCCATCTACTGCAGTGTCCTGTCTTCTGATAGTGGCCAATGCCAGATGCCCCAGAGGAAGTGACTAGAATAGTAATCTATTCCCTATCACCCATTCCCATCTTAAGGCAAACGGGGTATGTCTACACTACCCCGCTAGTTCGAACTAGGAGGGTAATGTAGGCATACCGCACTTGCAAATGAAGCCCGGGATTTGAATTTCCCGGGCTTCATTTGCATAAGCGGGGAGCCGCCATTTTTAAAACCCCGCTGGTTCGAACCCCGTGTAGCGCGGCTACACGGGGCTCGAACTAGGTAGTTCTATCGGTACACCTCGTTCCACCTAGTCCGAACTACCTAGTTCGAGCCCCGTGTAGCCGCGCTGCACGGGGTTCGAACCAGCGGAGCTTTAAAAATGGCGGCTCCCCGCTTATGCAAATGAAGCCCGGGAAATTCAAATCCCGGGCTTCATTTGCAAGTGCGGTATGCCTACATTACCCTCCTAGTTCGAACTAGGAGGGTAGTGTAGACATACCCACAGTGATTAAAGACACCAGTCAAACTGAAAGTCTCTTTGGAAAAACAGATTGTCGGATAAACAGTCTGATAATGGGCTTCCCCATCTCCACTGGCCAGGTTGCAAAAAGGGCTCTCTGGAAACCCGAACTTCCACTCAATGAAAAATTCTGAATAAAAAAAAATAGAAATGAGAAAAAAAATGTTTTTAACAAGAATAAAAAGCCAAACTTTTCTGCAGAATGGAAATTCTGAAATATTTCACTTCAGCAACACTGAAATGTCAATATCCAAATAAAACCTTTCAACATTGGCAAAATGAAATGTTTTAACCTGTATTGACCAAGAATGGAAAGCCATTTCAGTGATTTAGTTTGTCAGGGGAAGCACAAGAGGAGGACAGGTTACGTCAGATAGTAGGACTGAATGATAGAAATTAACTCTCTGGTTATGTCTACACAACAGCGTTATTTCAACATAGTTATTTCGAAATAGCTTATTTTGAAATAACGCGTCTAGACACAAAATGCTTTTTGAAATAGTGCGTCCACACTGATAGGACACTGAATTGCATTTAAGGCCGGCCGGAACCAGTTCTGGCAGGGCATCAGGTCAGGAGTTACCTTGTGTGGCTGCTGTCTGAGGCTATCTGAGACCTGTGCTTAAAGGGACCCCCACAATCCGGACAACCAGCTCTAAGGTTTCCCTGCTTGCTTGCCTACCTCGCTGAGGGACAGCAAAGCATTTTTTTTCTCTGCGTGCTCTGGTTGCCCTCACTCAGGACATCACAGCACTCTGCAATATGGAGCCAGAGCCGCTCCTGGGCACTCTGGTGCTTCTCCTAGATGTGTTGCTACGAGGCTGTCAGCACGTTCTGCAGGCAGTAACAGTCTCCCTGGTGAGCCCCACTGGGGGCTTGTGCCTCATTCCTCCCTCACATCCTTCCACTTATCCCTCCCTTACTCCCCTTCCTGCTGTACAATAAAAGACACGTGTTCATTACAACAAAGCCTCTTTATTGAACAAAATGGTGGTTGGGTGGGGAATGAGACTGGGGAAAGAAGGTGGGAGAGGGGAGTAGGTAGGGTGGTAGAGGGGAGGGGGAAACCTGGGAGGAGGGAGCTGGCAGGGGAAGGCAAGGTGAGGAAGGGGGAGGAGACACTCAGGGCTCAGGTTTGGAGTCTCGCCAGCCCAACTGTCTCCCAGCACCATGGATGCGGGAGCCTTGGCATCCCTGGGGGTGTGAGGAGGGTGGGGATGAAGAAGCAGGAGGGGGAGAAGGAGTGGGAGAAGGAGCGGTAGCTGGGAGGGTGGGCAGCAGGGGCTGGAACAGCAGGAGGCAGAAAGCTCTGCCCCAGGGTTGATGACCACCTGAGGGGCACGGATCATCCTGCCCCCAGGATGTGGTCCACGGCATCAAAATAGGGGCAGGGGTCTGAGTCTGCCCCTCGTTGGGAGCTGCCACAGCTCCTATATTTTCATGATAACCTGCTCCTGGGTTCACATGTGGCCTTTGGTGGCCAGGCTGGCAAGCATCCGCCTGTAGACGGTTACATTCCTCCATTTAGTGCAGAGACCATGTACATTGGAGGCATCCCCCCAAACCTGAATTAGGTCCCTGATCTCTGCACTGGACCAGGCAGGCGCCTGCCTTTTCTGGCCCCTGGCAGGCTCCTGGGAGCTGCCAGACTAGTCCTGGGGAGCGGTGGAGGGCTGGCTGGCACTGGCTGCCTGGCTCATGCTGGGGCCACTGGGTCAGGTGCAGCGACTGCTGGCTCTGGGCTGGCAGGCTTGGAGCTGGCACAGGCACTGTGGCCAGATTCTACCTCTTTAAGGACTCCGGAGAGTAGGGGAGGGAGAGGAGTTTTCTTGGTTGTGCCCAGAGTGGCCACCAGGGCACCCTGGGAAGGGCTGGAAGCCCCCTATTTCGAAATAAACGTCTACACAACTCTTACTTTGAAATAGCAGTTTTGAAATTGGTGCTATTCCTCGTGGAATGAAGTTTATCAATTCTGAAATAAGCCCTCCGCTATTTCAATTTAATTGGCTATGTAGATGCTGGTAAAGTTATTTCAAAATAACTGCTGTTATTTTGAAATAACTTTGCTGTGTAGACATACCCTCAGTCCCTAGGGGGAAAGAGTGACAGCAGGAGGAGGAAGGCATCCTTTGCTGATTGAGGAGGTTCACCAACACCTGAGAACATTTCTCAGCCGTGGCAGAGCAGACAGTGGTAGCTATCTGTCACCACTGGGAAGGGGGTGCCCAGTTCACACAAGGAAGCCATATTGGATCAGTGACCTATGGTGCTTCTGGTGGACGAGGCAGCCGGAGGAGGCGGAAGGGGGGAGGACATAGGCCCCATCCTAGAGCTGTCAGACCCATGGTGTTTGTCAGCTTTCTCAACACCATGCTGGCTCCCAGCCCCCAATTTCCATGGGAAGCCTACAATACCTTGTTCAGGTCTTGTCCTTATAGAGTGGGTTACTCCTGGAATCTGTGAGGATGCTGGCTACAGAGCTGCCCCCATATCTGGGCCAGTGGGATACAGCAGCAGCAGCTTGTGTAAGTGTGGTGGAGGCTCAGAAGAACCTTCTAGGTCTGCTATCAGGCACAAGTTTGAAGCTGTTGCTGCTGCTTCTTTGTTCTTCGTAGATGAGATCTCCTCTGAGTTCTCTCCCTCCAAAGAATCCTCCATTCAAGCTACAGCCTCTGTCACACCCCATAAAACTAACACATCTTTCTTTCTGGTATCCCCCCACTTCTTAGGTTGGCTCTTTTGTTTTTTTCCCTCTAATCTTGGTCTGTTGGACTCTCTTGCCCACATAGTTGTTAGGGCTGTGCTTTACATGAGCACACCGTTTGAGCCTGAACTGCTCTCACTTTTTTATTTATTGGTGTTACTTTGAGCTTTTTTGTGACACAGATGTTCCTCACATGGTCTTTTTCACTTACACTACTCATGCATCTGAACATTCACATTTCTGTGGAACAGATCATTTGCTTGTGTTTCTTCTTTGTTGCTCACCACTAAAATGGAGTGGACCACTGTTTTAGAGACTTCGAGCTATAAGCTGTTGGTTGGAATTTCGAAAAGATGTGCATGCACGCACGTGTGAAGGTGCTGATATGTTTGAGGAGGTTGCCAAAGGAAAGCAAGGCCAATCAAATGGGGTTTACAGGTTGCTCTGAATGGAGGAAGGTTTATGAGCTTTCTTGTTTCCTCTGACAGATTCTATCATCATGGTCCTGCCCCCGTGAAAGTTCCATCTCTACGTCTATGTCTACACTGCAGGGTTTTTGCACAAGAAGTCTTTTGCGGAAGAGTTCTTGCGCAAAAACTTCTTGCGCAAAAGCGCGTCCATAGCTCAAAGTGCATTACTCTTGTGATGTGCTTTTGTGCAAGAGAGCATCCACACTGCATGGACACTCTTGCACAAGAAAGCTCTGATCGCCAGGGCTTGACAAACCACAGTGAAATCCACCGAAGGCTTATTTTGAAATTTATAAACATAATTCCACGAGGAATAGCGCCAATTTCGAAATTGCTATTTCAAAATAAGTGCTGTGCAGACACCTATTTTGAAATAGGTAGCTTCCAGCCCTTCCCAGGGTGCCCTGCTAGCCACCCTGGCCACAAGGTAACTTCTGACCTGATGCTCTCCAGGAACCAGTTCCGGCTGGCCTTAAATGCGATTCAGCATCCAATAAGTGTGGACGCTCTATTTCGAAATAGCAAAAAGCTATTTTGAAATGCAATTTGTGTGTAGACACATTATTTCAAAATAAGGTATTTCGAAATAACTATTTCGAAATTAGATATTTCAAACTAACGCTGTAGTGTAGACATACCCTTAGTGAAGTGAATCTCTTGTGTGAGGCTGTTACTGAAAAAGAAGAGGCAATCTTAATCAGTGAGGTCCAGTGCCATGCAGGCCTTTGAAAGTCAGGACAGAGACCTTGAACTGGACTCTCTGCTCAGTGAGGAACTAGTGAAGGAAGCAGAAAGTAAGCTCCTGATAACCCATGTTTCCCACCAAGCAAACTGCTGCATTTAGGTTTAGCTGTAGCTTTCAGAAGGCATGGGGCTTGAGGACATGGGACCTCTTTCCTACATATGGGAATTGCAGTAACCAGATCTGGGGGTTACAAATATGTGTGTACATGGGGTCAGGTCATGGTCTCATAGGGTGAGGTGTAATCCATTCTAATTCGAACTACTGTTATTCCTCCTGCAAGGAGGTTTAACGGTAGTTCGAAAAGGAGCTTTAATTTGAACAACCTAGTCCATCCCACGTGTAGCCGCGGGCAGGTAGTTTGAACTACGGGCATTTCAAAATGGCGCCCACCCGGGAACATGCAAATGAAGCCCGGGATATTTAAATCCCGGGCTTCATTTGCAAGTTCGAATTCCTACATTAGCCACCCTAGTTCGAACTAGGGTGGCAGTGTAGACATACCCCTAAAGTCCAAAACAGCCTTTAATAGCATTGAATGATCAAACAGTGTGAGGTCAGATGGTTTTGATGGAAAGGGGAGGAGGGATTTTAGAAGAAGCAATGAGCTCTTCAAAACAAAGCTTCCCTCTTTCTGCCAACATCATCTCAGCCTTGTCGGGTTTGCAGTTCAGCCAGTTAGTCTTCATCCAGGGACTGATCTCAGCCAGCCATTTGGAAAGATACACAGGAGATGGTGCTGTCAATGCTTTATTTAAGGAAAACAGCACTGATTGTCATTCAAAGCTAAAGCAGGATCTCCTTGCCCCCAAGCTAAACGGAGCAACATACTCCCAGATGTGCATTAGTGAAAGATAGCTAAGGCTGTCTCCACCCTTTTGGTATTCATAGCCTCTTGAACTCCCATTCTAACACATACACAAAATCACCACCCACTCCTGACCTCCAGCCCTCTAACATACCCTCCTGCCAAATTTCCTCCTTTCTCAGAGCTACCCAATCACGCCACATCCCTTACTCCATTTCTTGTCCCCTGGCTCACTGCAATGGGGGCAAGAATTGGATGCCTACATGAAATCCAATCTACCATGTCCACTGGTCTAAGTGTAAGCAGGACCTATATAAGCAAGAATATTATTTCTTTTAAAGAAAATTGAAGAGGTAGGATGGAGCTGTATCAAAATCAGCCTTATTACAGAAATTTTCTCATATATGAAAGCCTTATACAACCTCAAATATGGAGATTACTATTAATTCAGTTTAATATGAATAAGTTAATTCATGGATAAGATTCTATACGTTTCCTTTTAATACTGATCACTCTTACAACTCAGTGACCCTTGCGGTCCCTTCTGGGTTCTATGATTCTATGCCAGCTGATTCAGTTCTTTTATACACTTTCACCAGCAGGGAGCAGCATCTCACTTTTTATGTCTTCCTTTGTTACTTGCAAAAGTAGTAATGACATTTATTTTTTTACTCTTGTATTCAAGTTAATTTACCTAAATTATAACTAAAGATTTGTGGGAATTGTTAAGGTTTGATGACTAGTCCTACTAAATGTAGCTTTAAAAGTGCCTTCTCTTTACAATGTGATCTTGAACAGGAGTGGTAAAGTATTTTTGAAAACCTGTGGCTTGTGCCTTGAACTCTTGTTTTTGCTGCTTTGTAATGTAAAGGACTGAAAGGGTTGTTTGGGGCTATTGTCAAGTAGAACTATTCTTAATTTATCTTTCTGCTTATTGCTCAGCTTAAACCAGCGTTTCCCAAACTATGGGCCACGGGCAAAAAATGCCAGGCCCCAGCGCGCCTGCTGGCTGCCGCCCTTAGGCCGTTTTGACCCATTCGGTCGAACCGGGCCCCGCGCCCCTGCACCCAGAAGTGCCGGCGCGTAAAGAGCCGGGCCCTGCTCCAGCGCTGTGTGGGGCCGGGTCTCTCCCCGGCTCTGCCTGGAGCAGACCCCGCCCCGCCCCCAGAGCGTCCCCCTCGGCCCGGTACCGTCTCTGCCGCGCGTGCGCAGCGTCGCACATGGGTGGAGAGGACGTGACGTCATGGCCCGGGGTTTTGAAACCCGTGCGGGGCACGTGGCGGGGCCTGGCTGGCTCCGGGTTCGGCCTCCGGGGCCTGAGCGCGGCCCCCGGCCCCGCCCCGGGGAAAGAGAAGGTGGGAACCGGCGGGGGCGGGGGGGCAGCAAGGGACGGGGTGCGGGAGAGACAAATGGCTGGGGGCTAAGTGCAGACCATGAGGGGAACAGGGGGATGCTGGGGGGGGGGGGGCGCTGGGGGCTGGAGGGGGAGGTGCTGGGAGGAGGCTTGAAAGAAGAGGGGGCACGAGCAAGGTCAGGATGGAGCAAATCGTGTGTGAGGGCTCAGAGGGGCGGGAGGGGAATGGGGCAGAGACTGGTGAGGGGGGTATTAGGGAGAGAGGGCAAAGGGAGGCACCAGGAGGGTGCAGGGCTAAGGGGTGGTGCAGGTGCCAGGGGATTCTGGGGTGGGGAGGAGGGGAGAGCTGGCCACCGGAAGCAGAACTGGACGGGGGAATCAGGGCAGGCTGAGGAGATTGGGGGGCTGCCGGAAGCAGGGCTGCCGGAGGGTGTGAGGTTGGTGGCAGGGAGCTGGCCGGGGAAGATGTGGGCGGGGTGGGAGAAGTGGCCGCTGGAAGGAGGGCTGGACGCAGGCTGCCTACGGCACCTGGAGTTCCCAGGGGGTCACCCATCCAAGTACTAGCCAGGCCCGGGACGGTTTACCTTCCGAGATCGGACGAGATCGGGGGCGTTCGGTCCGGTATGGACGCAGGCAGCGGGGCTGGCCAAGGGAGCTTGGGAGGGGAAGCGGGGGAGAACTGGCTGCCAGGGAGGGGGTTGGGGGAAGTGGGGCTGACCAGAGGCACAGCAAGGGGAGCAGGGGGGAGGAATGAATCGGCCTGCAGGGAGTGGGACTGACCCGACCCCGTTCCCCTCTCCCCCCCCCCCCACAAAGCACGAGTTAGTCTGACACAGGGATTCTACTGTCCCTCCTGCCCCGCGCACACACCCCCCTCGAGTAGTTGCGAACTGTCTGGCTGGCAGACACACTCGTGCAGCCTGAGCACATTTACTAGCCAGGCAGTTCGAAACTACAAACTGATACATCTAGTAATAATACAACTTACCTACTGAGAAAATACCAGACATGTTATATGTCTGGTATTTTCTCAGTTTGTTTTTCATGTGTTTATATTTTTGGGCTGCAAAAAGCAGAACTGGAAAAAAAAAAAGGGTTCCAATTAAGGTAAAAAGTTAGACAAGGGTTTCCCAAACCAGCTTTCTGTCTGTCTTACAGCCCATTTATCCAATCCATATTCCTTAACTTGCTGGCAAGAATATTGTGGATGACCATATCAAAAGCTTTGCTAAAGCTGGCACTGGGAGATTTGGGAGGACCAGAAACAACTTATTTGAATATTCATAATTTGATTAATGAATATGCAAATGAACATTACTGGTCTTCCAAAAGTTTGTGAATGGATTTACTGGTCCCCGTGTCAAAAAGTTTGGGAACCCCTGGCTTAAACCATCAGGAATTCCAGATAAGGTCCACTCTCTTTCTTTCTGGAGAACTTTCTAGTCATCCCAGAGATATGAATTGTGCCATCTCATGCGGGATGGTGCATCAGAATCTTTAAAAGAGAATGTATTTCTCCAAAAGGTGAATTGAACTAAGTAAATAGGTGATAAACATTTATTCAAATTTTAAACAAGCAAACATAAAATCCTCTTCTTAGTTAGTTGCTCACCTTTCATCCTTTTTACTCTTGTGATATTATCATAATGAGTCTTCCACATTGTACAAGAGCCCCCTATTCCTATTCACAGCCTTCTTAAGTTACTGGATACTGTGCAGGTTCAGATAGACAGCAGGCAAGAGTAGGAAAGACAGCAGGCATGAGTGGAGAAAAAAATCAGAGCACTGGCTGTGTCCCCACCCATCCTCCATATCACACCAGCCAGCCTGCTCAACAATGCTGATATAAAGGAGAAAGTGAATCTGTTAGCATTCCTCTAAAGTAAAGCAGAAAGTCATGACTTAATCAAGTTCCTGCTCTGTTCTGGCAGCAAAACCGCTATATGTTGCCCCTTATTCAGATTTGACAGCAGGGCTAAAATCTATCCCAAAGTTTGCACAGTTGCAACGGAGGGGGCTAGGTAAGCAACCTAATGGTTGAGATGGAAGCCTAGCGGACCTGACATTGGAAAATGAGAAGTTCCCTGACCTCCTATGTGAAATAGGTAAATTTTGAAATACTACATTTTGCTATCCCCTACATGGAGATGGAGAGCAGTAGCACCACAGTATATTTCTATGGGGTGTGTGTGTATGTACACAGTGGCATGTGTTGCACTCCATATATAGGATAAACCCCACCGGTATGTGATGTCTGCACTCGGGGATGTAGCATGGAGGAGTATGTGGCAGTGGTACAGAGAGCTTGAGAGTGGGAGACATGGGTGAACAAGGAGCTGCTGTGATGCTCAGCACATGAGCTGATATGGTAAGTAGCTCTCACATGTGGAAAGGTGGGTGCGTGTTTCATTACAGATTGAACCTCTCAGATCGGGCACACTTGGGACCTGACTAGTGCTGAACCAGAGAACTTGCCGAAGCAGGGAAGGTTAATATTGTCTAGGAGCATGACCAACACGTCCCCGGCTTACTGGGCTCTTGAAGACATTTAGGGGTAAATTAGAGCTAAATAACAGCACAGAGCACTGAGAGCCAGGACTGGAGGCTGTAAACAAACTTTATGGGGCCATGGGAAACTTGGTCACGCCCATGATAAGTGGACATCCAGCTAACTGAAATCATGCTGGATCATGGATATTGCTGGACCAGAGAGTGCCAGACTTGAGAGGTTCAACCTGTACTGTGTGAGAAGAGGGCAGGGCCATTACACTGCCATGTCAGGGTTATAGTGATAGCAGGTCAATATACCACTGAGCTGAGTGCAGCTCAGCGAGGGTGAATTGCTGCATGCTGGATATGATAGTATTATGTTAAGTTGCCATGTGGGGGTATGCAGAGATGGCACATTGAGCAGCTATGAGATGGCATATGCAGTGTGGAGACCCACTAAAATATAAACCCTGTATTGGGTAATTTGTTGCCACCTGTTTTTGCAAGTGTGCTGTGGGTGGAGGTATAATGTGAGCTTTCTGCATAGCCCACGTCCTAAAAGTTTTACAGATTTAACTCAATCTCTCAGACTTTCTGCTCTGCCAGATCACTGCTATCATTTTTACAGTGTTAAAGCTCAAAATCTTCTACATGCTGGAACAGTTCCCTATAATCTGTGTCTCTTACAAATACAGCCAACGTATCAAAAACATCTCTTGCCCTAGGGTACTGAATGTTTTTGATGAAGTATCTTCCTAACACCATTCCAGAGAAACATGGGAGTCTCCTTTTCTACTTCTCTCACAATGGGTCTTTTTTTCATATTTCGCGTAATGTAGGAAAACTATTCCTGTTTCTTTGATCTTTGTCTATTTTTAAATCTCTTACTTTTTCACTTCTGAAACACTTTATTTCACTCAATTCAGGAAAATCAAACCCTATTATTTAAACTAGAGTGGGCATCAAGCAAAATCCTGGTACTGAACAATTGTGAGGTGCTTAGTTGTGATCCAGATCTTAGTTTTACAAGGTGGTCCCATATGTGACTCATGGAAATTTAGTCTGTGTTTCTGTTATGATAAGGAAACTGAGCATACATCCTAGTCAAATAATGGAAAATCTGTCCAAACTCTCAGTGGACATTTCTGTTTCAATACCCTGTAACCAAGTAGTTTCAGTAAATAATAACTTGAGTGTGTGTCTACTTCTGGAAGGGAATAACTTAATTTATCTGCTCCTTGTATGTATTCAGAGTCAGATCTCCTTCCTTGGGGAACAATAAAATAAAATAAAATAATTGTGACTTACCTTACCACTACAGAGCTATCACAGCAATAAGGTTATTCTGAGGCATTATCAGGTAAATTCTTTACCAAATTCCATTCATTATTCCGTCATTGAAAAAAACAAGGCTGCACAGATGTCACTGCAGGCAGCATTTGAGACAATGGATGGCATACTATAGTTTCTCCTGCAGAAAACTTGTTACGGGTAATGATTAATAAATCTCTGTCCAACTTAGCTTGACTCTTCATCATTCAAGTTAATTTTTCAGTGCTGGAATTTGTTTCAGTTGGGTTCACTCTTGTTTGGCAGGAATATTTGTGAAAGCAAAAAATATTAGAGATAATTTGCAGAAAGCAGATTTTGAAATAGAGTGTTTATATTAGAATTATAATTCTAATGTTCATGCTCATCCAACTAGGAAACAAAAATATTCCCTGTGACAATGTGTCTATCCCAATCAGCCTACTGAGCTTGGATTCTGAATATTGGATACTCTCAGTAGACCATTTGTGGATCATCTAAGACAAGAATTATTCATACAAAGTTATGAAATGGAACTATTTTGGATTTTTCTGGTGGAAAATGCCCTTTTTGCAAAACTGAGATTTTCTGCAGGAAAATTAAAATTGTGCTGAACCTTTTTCACTTTCTACTGGAAAAAATCAAAATGACTGCAACCCGCTTGTCTCTCTAAAAGACTCTCGTCAATTTTACTTTCTTCTTGAGGGATGACAGTGAAATGAACAAAAGCATTTCAGGCTGGCAACTAGAAAGCCAAAAAAATTCTGTTCTGATTCTCCTGAGGTTTTTATTTTTTCTCCCAGACTGAGAGAGATTTTTTTCTGAAACCTCAAAATTTTCCATGGCATAGAAATTCTGTCTTGTAGCCAGTTCTATTATGTATTTGGTGCATCCACTTTCACTGAGAAAAAAGAAAAGAGAAAATGGTGAGCTTGGCATGGACAATTCATAACCAGAAAAAATGTTAAATTCATTTAATTAGCTATCAGTTTGAATAATTTCCTCAGCTGTGGTTTGGAACGATCACTAGAAGAGTATGTATGGATCTCAAGAACTTTATGACGTGTTAAGGAATTTCTTTTCCTCCCCCATGTTTGGAAAGAAGCCTAAATTTCATATGCCCACTCCGAATTTTTTTAAAAGGGCATGTTATAGACACTGCATGTCTGCATAAGGGGTGCAGAATGGAGCCATATACCTGTGGATTTCATAGGGCCGGCCCGGGAGGCAGCTGCTGTAACTGAGACAGATCCCGAGAGGTGTCTAGGTCATGTTGGGGGCCTCTCCAGTAGGGATGTAAAAAGTCATTAAAAAAAGTAACCATGTAACCACTAAAAATCTTAGTGCTGTGGGCTCTGCAGTATAAAACTTAATTCTGCACGGCAGAGGCCATAGTGAAGCTTCCCTGGGAGTGGGATTGCCAGACCTTGCCGACTGCATTCCTGGGGAGGAGGCTTTGCTTCTGCAGTGAAGCCGTCTTCCTGGGAGTGGGGCCAACAAGGACTCCTGGGAAGGCTTTGCTGAGGGCTCTGAAGCCAGTTCCCTGGGAGCAGCCCGGGAGCACAGTGTATAACTGTTAGAGAAGAAGCAGGTGACCCAGGAGCAGAATGGGCTAAATGGAACTGCTTTAGGCACCTCAATGAGGGATCAGTGCAACAAAACTGGAGCCTGCTGCATGGCATTCTGATCCCCTTGTGCCAGTCCAACTGTGGTCTGTGTCATAAAAGGATAAGTGGGCTTTATAGTGTGAATGGGGCCTCATACTCAGTGGGAGAAGAGGCATGGGGAGGTAAGGGTGGGTAAAGAGGGGCAGGAAGAATGGGGGGGAGGGCAGAAGTTTGCTTTAAGACATCTACTTGGCCCTTCCGGAACAGGTTTTCAGCTTTGGGACTATTACATTCATCCATGTAGTTTTCAGCCAGTCTGACTGCCAATAGACTCCCTCCCACAAGCCAGACAGACCCTCACACAGAATCTGCACCAGCACAACCTTTTTCTCATTCTGGGAAAGTTTGGATGCAAGTGAGGATTCTGCCCATCCCTGAATAGCCAACCAATCTTGATGCTCCCCCAAGGGACAGTCATAAGGTTCCCCCACCCCATTTCCCCACCAACTTGTTAATAAAATCCCTAACAGTTGTTGCAGCAAAGAGCCTGTCAGATTTACCCATACAGTCCATCGAGACATGATGATCAGGCATGACTTTCCCCTGAAATCCTGTTCCTGACACCCAATGTTAGAGAAGAAACAGGAGACTCAGGAGTGGATGAGGTAAATGGAACTGCTTTATTGCCTACACATGTTTACTTTGGACATCCAACATAGCGTTCCTAGTGGTGACAATTTGGCACCACTTACACCCTTTTATCTATTTTAGCATATTAATTCAGACGTCTATGACTACTTTCCCTACAACCTTATTTAGGTTGTTAACTCCCATACAATGAATATTAACAGGAAGGCGATGAATATTATTATACCCACCCCTAAATGCTATTTACAGAATTTCTAATTAAATCAACTTTTCTACAGTACAAATTTTCAAAATCAGCAGGTTACAGAGATTACAAGAGATGTAACCTGAAAATATTTTATACAGAGCCAGTGAGGATAAGTAAAAGACACAACAAAGAAGGGCAGCTGCATACCTATCTATCTTTTTAGGCTTCAAGAACAAAGGGAAAGAGCATGTTTATACATTAGAAAGGATAAAACCTGCTTTGACTGGACTCTTAAGCTAACTTTCCACACTGCAGAAACAAAGGGGAAAAACATTTAAAGGGCAATGCCTATTTTGGCTAGACCCCTGGGCTACATCTAGACTGGAATGATTTTCCAGAAATGCTTTTAACGTAAAAGTTTTCCGTTAAAAGCATTTGTGGAAAAGAGCATCTAGATTGGCACGGACGCTTTTCCGCAAAAGCACTTTTGCCCGAACGGGAGCAGCATAGTATTTCCACAAGAAGCACTGATTTCAGGCAGTAGGAAGTCAGTGTTCTTGCAGAAATTCAAGCAGCCAGTGTAGACAGCTGGCAAGTTTTTCCGCAAAAGTCCAGTCCAGACACAGCCCTGATATATAGTCATTCTAGATCCCTATTAATTTTTACGTATCCCAATAGTAACCTGCAGCAGGGGGCCTGCACCAGCCCACCACAGACAGGGTTGCTGTGGATGATGGAAGCAGCCCCTGCCTACGGTGAGTCCCGCAGGGCTACAGCAGCCCCCTGACTAGGGCAAGCGGAGAGCTGCTGCAGCCCCTACCAGTTAATTTGAACTGGTAAACCTCACCTTATAAAGGTGGGGATTACTGGTTAATCTTTTACATCCCTACTTTCCAGTCTTGAATTTAGGTCCTGCTGCCATCCATTTCATGACTTTAGTAGATTCAAACATGTATTATGTGACTTATTTGAAAATATTAACCAAAGACAGCATCCAATTGCCAACTAAACCAGACCTTCAATACAGAGTTGCATTCTGCTAATATAAATCAAATCTGTGTTGCTTTGCTGACAATCCTGCAGTGTCCTTGTTGCCTCTTGTAAGATGCTAGGCCCCCTTTATTCCTATTTATTTTGCCCAGTGTTTGAGTTCTCAGCATTATGTATGTGTGATACCTTGGGTTCTTACATCCATGTGCTTTATAATGATGACTTATTTCGAGCAAACATACTACGGCAAGGTGAACTGACAGATTGAGCAAGAACACTCTTACTAATTTTTATTCTACCACTTACTGTAACCATTTTGGATATTAGCCAGTATCTATAAAGAATACATTTGCACCTGTGTAACACTGGGTTGTCGTTTTAGCATTCTGGATATGAGCCAGTTAGCTATGAAATGGATGGCATTAAATTAATTTTAGTTGCTTTGTTAGACATTTATTTTTGATAAATGAGTGCATGATGGAGATGTCCATATAAAATGTGAATTTAATTCAGTATTGAAAAGATAACTGTATTTGGCCAATTTCTGTTGGCTTGATGATTATTGCTTTAATTTTTAATTTTCAAAGTATTTTGGTGATGCCAGATGCAAAATATCTTTGACAATTAGATGACAATCAGTAAAAGAAACATTCATAGCAGGGTTATAACCTTGAGGTTTCATGCCCATGCATATGTCCAGGCTGAAATCTAAATGAGTTATTGTGATTTACCTCTTCCCCATAATTTACTTTCATATTACAGTATTAGACTTGAGGCATTCTAATAGGGCCAGAAAGAGCTCCTTTCATAAGTTAAAGGTGTATTAATCGAAGTAGAGAAGCAGAAACCACCGCAGAGGTATCCCAGGGGAAGTGGCTGAACAGGGCTGTGAATCTAACTTAGCTATGATAACCTTTATCTCTTCTTCATGTTTTAGAAGACATAAATCAGGAACTGTTTCACCAACTTTACAACCTAGATTTTGTCAGAAGTCCAAAGCAGTTTTTTTTTATTCATTTCATATGGTTAAAATTATTGTGTTAGCAATGAATTTGAGATTACCAATGGAAATAACATTCAAGGCTGACTGGACCTTTCCCCTGCACAGGTGTGCAGCAAGGAGAAAATGTAAGAAGCATCCTTTGTTGTGCACCTGCAAAAGGACTGACCAAAGTCCACATTCTTTATGCTCACCTGAGCACAAGGGTTGTACAGGCTAATACGGGTATGGGTGGTAGAGGCTAGTACAGATAAAGGGTCAGGAGGAGCAGGCCCATGTTATTGTCTTCTCTGTGGCCATCTGCAGAATGAACTGCAGTGTCTTACCATGTAATGTTTAAACTCATAGCCGTAGTGTTCTATCTTAATGACCTCCAGCTATGGACATTGCCTTACAAATTAGCCCTTTGTAAGTAGCCAACATGTGCCAGAGGCAATGAGTGGGTTAGATACAGACGGAATTCTGGAAGAGGTGTATGTTCCCTTCTGGAAAATTTCAGTCAATTGAACTTTTAAAATCAAATGTAATGGAGCCAGGTAAGTTTCCCTTAAAGTGTTCAAGCTTTTAAGTTAATAATTTTTTCCATGTGGACTCATGATAGGAAGATTAAAAACAGATTTGATCTTAGCTGTAAAATTCAGATCCCGATCCAGATTTTTAATACCACAGAGTTCAAAGGTATTTAGATCTGGGGTGTTGCTCCAACTCAATATAGATTCAAGAGCTAGCCAATGAATTTAGATATGGCTCTACATTTTACTTCCAAAACCCCACTCCTCAGAATCTTGGGGTGCATTCACCAAAAGGTAAATGTAAGTGTTTGGACTGCTCAATTCCTAAACTTTTAATTTTTAACTTCAAACCTATAATATACTGTGGTTTAATCCTGTCATATTGTACAAGATCGTTGTGTTTGTAGAATGTACAGGAGAATTTACAGGAAACTTTGTAGAAGATACTTTCATTAGCAAGGGCGGGGGTAAATTGTACCAGTGCTGTAGGAAATGTCTGTAACTTAAATACAAACTGAATCTTTAATTCAGTTCTAAAACTGCATAGTTAATTGTTTAGAAAAGTCAGGATAGCCAATTCCTATACTCATGTTAATTAAACTACATTTCACATATGCAGTAGTTTCTTTTCCTACTTCTACACCTCAGACTCCAGCATCTTCAATCCATCTATAATGTCTTCATTCTCCAATTATGTTACAATGGCTGAAAGGACTTTCTTGAATCTTTTCTAAATAATTCATCATCAGCTAGAGAAGGCACATAGTAAACGGAAGCTGCATAGCTGACTAATTTGTGTGGAATCAGGGGCACATAACAAAATTGTTTTGAAATTTTAATTATAGCAGATGTGCCCCTTGCCTGTTCCATGATGTAATTACTTTATAAAGTACTAGCAGGTGAGGACCATCGTTGACCGGGCAAAGTCATTTTGTATAGAGTACACTTATAGGAAAGTTCAAGAGATTAAATATATGTAATAGAATTTTTTTATTAATGTGCTCACAAAAGGGAAGTAAAAGAAGAGTTTTAAATTGGTAGGATTTCAACTTCAAACATTATTCATTTAACTGAATAATTACCACATAGTAAATTTGAATCATAAAGTCGTAAAGCTTCCATTACTCTTTCCATAACTAATTTGAATTATTTTGTGATTTGTAACATTAAAAAAATTCTTTACACTAAAATGACAGTTGAATAGGTGACTCGATTTTAGTATTAGCAAGTATTTTTTATGAACTCTAATCATGTTACTCATGACTTTTTTCCAATGAAAAACAAAAATAATTATTTAAACCTTTCACTCAGCATATTCTGGTATAAAAAGTAGTGCAAAGGTCCATCTAGCCCAGTGTCCTGTCTTCCATCGGCGGCCAATGCCTGGTGCCCCAGAGGGAGTGAACAGAACAGGTAATCATCACATGCTCCCTCTCCTGTCATCCATTACCAGCCACTGACAAACAGAGGGTAGGGACACCATTTCTACCCATCCTGGATAAAAGCAACTGATAGTACATGAATTTATCTAATAGTTTTTGAATACTGTTAAGGTCTTCACAACATCCTCTGGCAAGGAGTTCCACAGGTTGACTGTTTGAAGAAAAACTTCCTTTTGTTTGTTTTAAACCTGCTATCTATACATTTCATTTAATAAGCCCAAGTTCCTATATTATATGAACAAGTAAATAACTTCTCCTTACTCACTTTTTCCATATCAGTCATGATTTTATAGACCTCTATCATATCCTGCCTCACTCTCCTCTTTTCTAAACTGGAAAGTCCTTGTTTTTTTAATAGCTCTTCATAACTCTTCCATACCTGTTCCAAACCCCTAATAATTTTTCTTGTTCTTTCTGAACCTTTTCCAATGCCAATAACTTTTTTGTACGCAGTATTCAAGATGTGGGCATACCATGGTTTTATATAGAGGCAATAAGATGTTCTCTGCCTTATTCTCTATCCCTTTTTAAATGATTCCTAACATTTAAATTGCTTTTTTGACTGCCGTTGAACACTGGGTGGATGTTTTCAGAGAACTAGCCACAATGACTCCAAGATCTCTCTCCCTCTCTCAAGTAGTAATAGCTAAATTTGTCCCCATCATATCATATGTATAGTTAGGATTATTTTTTTCCAATGTGTATTTTACATTTACCAGCATTACATTTTACTTGTGATTTTGTTGCCCAATCACTTAGTTTAGTGAGATCTTTTTGAAGCTCTTTACAGTATGCTTTAGTCTTTTTTTGATGCATAAGGATCTTACGCAAAAGGTTTTTTTGCGCAAAACAGACATTACTTGTTTTTGCACAAAAACCTCTTGCACAAAAAGCATCGGCAGAGAATATGCAAATAACAGTGACAAATGCTCATTAGCATACTCTCTGCCGGCAAAAGCCTGCAGTGTAGACATAGCCACTGTTTACCCCTTTCTTCAGTCATCTGAAGAAGTGGGCTGTGCCCACAAAAGCTCATGATACCGTCTACATGTTTTGTTAGTGTATAAAGTGCTACCAGTCCATTTGTTGTGTTTTAAGCTTATCTAGTAGATTAGTAAGGCATGATTTCCTTTTACAGAAACCATGTTGACTTTTCCCTAACAAATTATGTTCATCTATGTGTCTGACAATTCTATTCCTAACTATAGCTTCAACTAATTTTCCTGGTACTGACGTTAGACCTACCAGTCAGTAATAGCCAGGATCACCTCTAGAGCCCTTTTTAAATATTGGCAGCACATTAGCTATCTTCCAGTCATTGGCTGTGTCTACACTGGGCCACTTATTCCGGAAAATCAGCCGCTTTTCCGGAATAAGCTGCGAGCTGTCTACGCTGGCCCTTGAATTTCCGGAAAAGCAACGATGTTCTACTGTACAAAATCAGCCGCTATTCCGGAAAAACTATTCTGCTCCCGCTCGGGCATAAGTCCTTATTCCGGAACACTGTTCCGGAAAAGGGCCAGTGTAGACAGCCTAGTAGTCTTTTCCGGATAAAAGCCCCGATCGCGAAAATGGCGAATGTAAACACTCCTTTTCCGGAAAAACTGAAAACGGAATAGTATTCCCTTTTAAACAGTTCCGGAAATTCATGCCAGTGTAGACACAGCCATTAAGTACAGAGCACAGTTAATAGTTCCACTGTTTCACATTTGAGTTCTTTCATAACTTTTGGGTGAATGCCATCTGGTCCTGGTGTCTTGTTAGTGTTAAGTTTATCAGTTTTCCAAAACATCCTCTAGTGACACCTCAATCTGGGACAATTCCTCAGATTTGTCACCTAAAAGGAATGGCTCAGGTTTGGGAAACTCCTTAACATCCTCAGCCATGAAGACTGAAGCAAAGAATTCATTTAGTTTCTCTGCAATGACTTAGGGTTTCACTGAAAAGAGTCTTTCAGTGCTCCTTTGGCATCTCAATTGTCCAAGGGCCCCACTGGTTGTTTAGCAGGCTTCCTGCTTCTGATGTACTTAAAACACTTTTTCTATTACTTTTTGAATGTTTGAATAGCTGATCTTCACATTCCTTTTTTGGCTTTTCTTCTTATAATATTATATTTAATTTGACAGTTTATGCTCCTTTCTATTTTCCTCACTAGGATTTAACTTCCACTTTTTAAACAATGCCTTTTTATCTCTCACTGCTCCTTTTACTTGGTTGTTAAGCCACAGTTGCACTTTTTTGGTTCTATAACTGCATTTGTTTTTCTTTATGTCAGTCATTGTTCTGGGGTGGGGCTGGGAATGAGGGGTTCAGTATGCAGGATGCTCTGGGAAAAGAGGACAACCCCAGCTCTCTTTCACCACATCAGCTTACGGCCAGGTGAGAAGCACCTCTCCATGGCTGCGGCTACTTCAACAGGCACAGCCGAGGTAGGGGTGCATGTCCCTTGACTGGGATAGGTCCAGGTTCTTCTTCCTTCTGTGCTTCCCAATCTGATTGAGGAATGGAACAAATTGTGCACTTCCCCTTCCTCCCTAATTAAGGGGAACAGTCAGAAATGTTCCCGCAGGAACTGGGAAGGGAGGGGAGCTTCAGCCTCTTCCCCACTGTCCCTAAAGGGCAGTGCTGGGTGGGAGGCTCTGGGCTGGGGTGGTCCCAAATGGGGGGAAGCAGAGTACCCCAGTCAACCCCTTTTGCCTGCCTAGTTGTTCTGTCTCTTTTCTGTATGGTTTTAGGAGAAGCAGTCTCATTTCAGGAACATCCTATTTTCCTGGTACAACTAAAACCTTACCTTGCTTTAAGTTATAATAAAAGGGAGCTGCACACCAAATGTGGTGGTCCTAGCACTTACTATTTAGGAGGAATTCTTGAACAAATAGAGGGACAGACAAACAGTGTCACTCGCTCATAAAAAGACAAACTCTCTTTCTATATATAGTAGATTTGCAAAAATACAACGACAACATTAGCAATGATTTATGTTCAGCCGGGTTTCATTTTAATTAACAATCAACTTTGCAAATGACCAGCCAAATGGTGAGTCAGCCATATAATACAATGTTGAATTATTGGCCATCTAAAGTCTTTTATATGATTGTCCCAGGAGTATTTTATAGAAATATACAGTGGTATTAAAATATTTGCATTGTTTTTAAAAATGTCCACTAGAGTTTATTACTGTAATGTAATTAAGACACTACACTTAGAAACGGAACTCCGATATTCTAAGTCTAACTCAGTTAACTTCTCTGTTCCTCAATTTCCCTTTCTGTAAACTGGGGATGATAATGCTATTTTTGTCAGTCTTGACTCTTGTGATCATTAGCTCTTTCAGAAATTAGCTCTTTCAGACAAAGGTTGTATTTTGCTATTAATGTGTCCAGTGATTAGCATATTGTGGTCCAGATCTCAGTGTGCACATTTATTTGGTGCTATTGTAATAGGCACAATTAGTAATAAAATTGCTTTTAATATTGCTTTATTAGTTTTTAATGCATATATTTACTTTGACAGCTTATAAACTCTAATTGATAGTGTAAACTCAGCAACACAACATAGTAGCAATTTTACCGATTCTTATCCTCGTAAAATCATTTCACTTTATCTTTACTTCTACATGCAATTATCCTACATAGGACTTTTCTGTTTTTCTTATTGTAGTAAAATGTTTCAAATTCAGCTACCTCAGCAGTATATGGTATTTACACCCATAGCATACTGGGAAGAATACACCCGAAAGCTTTGCACTGTGTTAAATGGCTCCCCAGATACTAGAGAAGTGAGCAGGTGTCACATGATTTTGTCTGGGTCATATTCTGCCCATATCGTTGAAAAAACAGAGATGAATGTTTTGCATTACTTGAGGCAGGGGAGCTAAACTGGCTGAAGATGGCTAGCGCAGCAATGTTCTTTTCTACTGATCAAACATCTGTTTATGAACTGAATTTATGGGGGATTTCACTGGTCCTTTACCAATCAAGGCAGTAAAGAAAAGTACATACCACCCGCCCTCACCCATATAGAGGGCACATACATTCATTTGTGGACCTGAGCATAAACTCAATGGAGTGCTACTGTGTGCTGTTCAACTCCAGATTTTAGGAACTCAGTCCACTATACTTTAGCAGAGACTTAATTAATATTTGTTAACCGCTGTGGATAGAAAGCAGTGTAGGCATGCATAGCACTCACTACATTGTCTCGCAGAGGCCCAGAGTCGGGCTTTATCTATATCATTACAGTTTTAATACGTCAGTGAAACCTACGTTTCCACTAAGTGGCTCTGTTCCCCTGATCTAAAATCTTATTTGGGCAGCTGAGAGACCATGTTGAGCATGTGTGGCCTGGCAACCCCTCTGATACCTTCTGAAGGCTGAAAAAGGCTGAAAATGCAAACCAGCCCCACCCTGCACCAGCCACAATAAGCAGCAGAAAGGAACCACCTGGACTGCAGCCATCTAATGTGGTGACATACATTATTTACATAGTTACTGTGAAACATTGTCTGCTGTCCTGCTGCAGCTATGCAAGAATGTTCCTGGAAATTATGGCAAATGTGCTGTCACTTACATAATTAATACCTTCTGCTGGGCAGTGTTTGTAACTCTGAATTTGCCACCTACCTGTCCTTAAATGACTTTCTCAACAACATTCTGATATTCAGTGCTGCCTAAGATTAATGAGCAAAGAATGTGGGCCAAGTCCTTTGGCTGCCGCCAGTGAGAGGGAAAGTTGTCAGGAAGCCAGAACTGGCTCCCTGACTCCCTTACAGGTCTTAACCCTGACAATGGTTAGCACAACCTACGGCAGTGTTTCTTAAACTTTTTAAGATGGAGGAACACCAAACAATAATTTTTTTTATGAGAAAAAAAAAATACTCATAGCATATGCCGAGGGCTACAACTTAAGTGTGATTCCAAATACATGCAAATATATATGAAAATATATGCACATAGCTTATTTCACACTGACAGATATGAATAGAAAGATTAAAGCAAGACTACACAACACGCAGGCTCCATTTAAGTCAGTTCTGCTGTTATTAATAAAATGCAATATTCACCCGATTTCCATCCATATGACAGCACTTTTCATGAGCAATGAAAGTCCAGGAATTTAACTACTAAAACCGCATATCAACAGAAGACCGTTATATTGACTTCTTTACTTTTTTGTTTTTGCTCCCACCTGCGGGCCACATGTTGAGCACCGTGTAAACCCAAACCGAACCGTGGGCCGCAAACAAACAGGCCGTGTGCCGCATACTGTCCACGGGCCACGTATTGAATAGCACCGCACTAGGGGCTGCAAAGAGGGTAGCTTTGGAGCCAGCTACTCCAAATCCACAACCCACTTCTAAGGACTACCCACCTGCTAGGGCATCATCCTGAGCTGCACAGGTTGTGACAGGCCATGTATATGACATGGCACTGCTCACTGCAGGCTATGGAAACTAAGTGGTGCCTGATACCAGAACAGTAGCTTTGATACATTCTTTTCTTCTCAGCCATACCAAATCATCCAAATTCTCCTTCGGCATGGACTTGTCTTCACTTTCATATGAGACAGCTAATGCTGCTGCTGCTATGGTCTGACCTCCTGACTTATGACCGCTTTTACCTGCAAGTAACCTGCAAGTCTTATTTCATTGCTTATCTGCTCTTGGCCTTTGCACTGTCTGGCACTCCTCAGTTTTTGGATCTTTTTGTTTTCTATAAAGATACCATTTCCAACCCTCCCCCCTTTTTTTTCTCACAAGCCAGAGGGACAGCAGATCCAATTACTCTTAAGAACTCCATATTCAAACAATTTTCCATTGAGGAGAGAAACAGTTTTGCCCGAATAAAGATTATAAAATAAGGGCCAGTGTGATTCAGATCAAATTAGGCACCAGATTGGAGACGGTGTTACAAATCATTATTCACATGAGCTGCTGTATTGCTTCCATTGTGGCCATTAATATGAGTATTGAACAGTGACATAAGGGCCCACGTTTCATTTCTGACCTTCAACTCTGTTGCCATCATCAGTTACTGAAAACTACAACCACCCAATTGAATTGTTCAAGCAAAATCTTAAAGGCAGGAACAAGGTGCACAGCAGCCTTCATGCCACAAAACAGAAGGGTAAGGTTTATTTTCTGCTTCAAGGCTAGTAATTCAATAGCTGTACAAGCAGGAAAGGGCTTTATTAGCATGAGTTTCAGATAGCCACAAGTAAGTTAATCAGACTGTCACAAAAAACTGCCCATAAAAACTTCATACCTCATCTCCCCATCCAATACATTTGTATCTCTTATGCATTCTGCCCACTCGTATCTATAACAGACTTCTTTAGAAATGTGGTTGAAAGATTTTTTTTATTTTTTGTATTCTTCCCCCTAATTATAATTCTGCTTCTGTATCTGAGATACAGTTTGGGGTCAACTCTAGAGGGATCAAAATGAGCCACAAAATGTCACAATATTAATATCCATTACCTTGGGTTTATCCAGGACTAGAAGGAAGTGGTCCACTGGGTTGCTGGGATTCTTCTTGTTCTGTCAGTAAAAATATCCTTGTGCCTATCCCTGTCAGGGCAAACCTTATCCTCTCTCCCCATATCCTATCCTTGCCACATGGCTGAATATCCATTCATAACTTTCATGGGAGCAAAATTTAATATTTGGGGAGGAAACAAAATAATTTGTTGTGGCCCGTGATTTTTTTTCTTAAATATGGCAGCTGCGTAACACTGCTCAGAGGTTTGGAATGCTGAAAGCAGCCCCGAGGGAGATGGATTAGTGAGCAGAGGGCAGGTGAGGTGATCAAAAGTGCATGATAAATTGCAGAACTATGTGACAAAAGACTTATTTATCACATGGCTGCACAATTTGTCACATGGCTACCACAACAGACCTTTCCCATTTCTAGGGAGAAGGCAATGGATTTTAGTGGAAGTTGCTTACTATGTCAGCAGCAGGGTTAGGTCTAGTAGCAGGGTAGGGCTAGGGCTCCCATCTGGGAGCTGCAGCAGAGGAGGCCTGAGGAGATGGACTCATAAGATGCAAAGCTGCTAGGCTGTGGGAGGAAGAGGAACTCCCTGTTATGTTTCCTCATATTTTTTCAACTCGGGGGGATAGAGCAAAGGAACAGCTATGCACTTCCCTTCATGCCTTGCTTCCCTCTCCCTCCCCCCCCCCCCCCATATCTGCTATTTCCAGGGGTCAATAGAGGGTTACATGTGCCTTGCCCAAAAACTCTGCAAGACTTCAGACTGGAGTTCCATGTGGATTCTACAACACAGCATGGAATGGAGGCCTGGTGTCCTAACCTAGCACCCTAGCTACAGGCACATCCTTCGTCTCCTGTGCCTTGCCCCACCCTCTTTAAAAAAAAAAAAAAAAAAGTCTGACTGCTCAGAAAAGAAGGGGTGTGTGCCTCTTAACCCATCTCCTGCCAACATCTGGCAAACTTCTTTCTTTCTTTCACAAGAATGTCTTGGTGGGGCAGATAAGCAGATATTTCTATTAATTTTTTGTTATCAAGCTCACTAAGGTAACTGAAGCTCCTAGTTGAGTGATTTATTATCCAAAGCAAGCTAGATAGAGCATGCCTTTCATGAACTGTAACCAGCACTACAGGAGAGGAGACTTGTAAGCAGGAAGGTTGCTGCTAGCTATTCTATTTTCAGTAGACAATTGAAGCAACAATAGGGAGTGTCCTAGCTTTTTCTTGAATAATTTTTAAAATGAGCAAGGTGCTGAGCAGTTGAGCAGAGAGTCTCCTCCTGTGTCAGGTATTAGTATCCTGTATATTTCTATGAGGTTCAAAATAGATTGGGGAAGAGGCCAAGGAGCACCTGTTTCCCCCTCAGAAGTGGGAAGTTCTTTTGTCCTCCTCCCCAGGGAGAGGGGAAGCTGGGAAACCTGAAGTATCAGTTGGCATCTTTGAGGCTCCTGCTGGTGCCTCCAAAGCAGCTGGCACTTTGAGAGTAAGTGCGACATCTCTCAGGTGGGCTGTGCTTCAGGGGGAAGTTTGGTGGCTAGTGAGCTTTGCCCGGTGCCTGTATATGGCAGGGATCATGCTGCAGGCCAATAGCACCTGTATTTACCCTCTGTGGTACAGCAAGGACATTCAGTCTCAGGGTTCCAGATTCCCAGCTGTTGCCTTTCTTGGGTGGAAACCCCTGTCTCTCTCCTTTCTGACCAGGTATTCTCAGACTGTACTGTTCCCTGCTTTTGCTGTGTCATTGCCAGCACAGACAGGCTGGCCTAGGTCCTCAGCTTGTTTTCTCCTCAGAGAAGGAGAGTAGGGTAGTTGCTATAGATATGTTACCACATGGTTCTTTTCAAGAAGGCCAAATTTGTTCTTAAGATACAAAACATTGTAGAGACAACTTATTGGCAACAATAGAAGAACCTACCTGCATGCTAATGAGCTTGCCAGAGTTCATCCTAGTTGTCACATGGGCTATGGCAAGTGCAGTGTTAATACTCAGTCTTGGGAGCATGCTTACAAGTTGACAGGCGCTTCAGCTCCAAACAAGAATATTCACACGGGCAGCTCTCTCTTTATCCAGTGGCAAGATCTTTGCTCTGGAGTTTTTAGAAGCACATAGGTAGTGTACAAAGGGTGTATCTCTCTCGGTGGCCTATATTCAAAAGGCTTTGGGGGACATGTGGGGAGTGTGTTTGCATTTCCTTCACTTCCAGCTATTTCCAAAGGACATCTGCCTTACACCATGAGCTTCCTCATAGATTACTTTACCAGGAAGACAAGATTAATGCACTCTCCCAGTAGTGCATGTGAACTCCAAAGGCTTTAATCCTAATTCAATAAATTGCAATTTAATTCAGAAATGTTATCTCATATGGTTTTTTCAGAATATTTTTGTCAATTCATCACATCAGAGTCTTTAGCCTTTTGCAGGAGGCAAAGTGAGGAGATATTGAGACACTAAGATCAAGAAAAGAAAAACACTGGAGAAATGTCAGCTAAAAGCTCAACTTGGTATTTTGTAGCTAATGAGGAAGAAACATCGCACTGTTTGGATAATGCTCGTTCAGAGTTTACTCCGGCTTCTCTCCTGGGTCCTCACATCACTAGACTTTCCTCTACAGTGGTCTCCTCAGCACCACTGTCCACATCCCATGCACGCAACTGGCTCATAGCTCTCTTCTGCAGTATGACTGACAACAGCTTGGCTCTGAAGGCTTCCCTTCCTCCTGTCTCAGGTAAATATGGCCCCTCAGCTTTCCCAACCCCTCCATGATCAACTCCCACCTCATGTAAATAAAGGCCCCTATACAGGGCAGCCCTCTGCTGGCCAATTGCAAGTCAAGATGTATGTGTGACTTGTGAGGAAATAAGAAAATAATCACCCAGCCAAACTCTCACTGATGAAATGAACAGCATAGTCCTTCAGACACGACCAAGAATGTCTGAAGTGCAGCTCCCAACCTTCTGCCCTTGCTCCTGTTCCTCCTTCCAAAGGCTTCTGGCTCCAGAAAACTCAGCTACTTAATGGAATGTGACTACGCCAGAGGAGTGGCACCAGCATGACTGTGGAAGTACAGCTCATGCTCTCTCCTCATAATACCCCATTAGCTATTAATTCTGTTGGGATATGTAAGAATTAATAGGGGTCTGGGGATGGCTATACATTAGAGGTAGGGCTCTGGCCAGAGCAGGCATTGTCCTTTGAACATGTTTTTTCCCCTTTGTTCTTGCAGTCTGGAAAGATAGATAAAAGGCCCAGCCAAAGTAGGTATTATCCTTTCTAATGTATAAATATGCTATTCCCTTCGTTTTTGCAGCCTAGAAAGATAGATAAGCACACAGCTGCTCTTCTTTATTTTGTCTCTTGCTTATTCTTATTTGCTCTGTAAAAATATTTTCAGGGTCACATCCTTTGTAATCTCTGGAAAATGTTGGTAGGAAAGTGTTGATTTAATTAGAAATTATGTAAACAGTAATTAGGGGTGGGTATAATAATATTCATCACCTGCCTGTTAATATTCATTGTATAGGAATTAATATTACTAAATAAGGATTTAGGGGAAATGGTGATAGACATGTGATTTAACATTCTAAAATGGATAAAAGCATGTAATTGGTGCCTAGTTATTGCTCACTCAAAAAGTTGTGTTGGAAGTCCAAGGGGAATAAGTATCTACAACTAAGAGGTCCATTTGCTCCCTCTGGATTGCCTGTTTGTTCTCTAACAAATTCTGTGATAGATGGTTAGGTGGGAGCAATATGTGGAATGGTTCAGGACCTGTTTCTTTTGTCCACTCCCCACTATGGCTCCAACCAGCTGTGTTGGCTAATATGGAGAGGGAAACAGGCTGCATCATCTCCTATGGCAGCATAGTTCCTGAGCCAGCATGTGCTTGTTGAAAGCACCAGAAGGAATTCTTGGGGAGCCCCGCTGAGGCATGGGCTCTCCTCAATCTTTGCCTTCAAAATGCTTGAGGGCAATAAAGTCTTTTGTCTCATAATTCTGTAATATATCCGCACCAAAAAAATGTGTTTCTTGACAAGCTTTATAGATGGTCCAGAGTTTTCCAAATTTTGACTTTTTGATTACCCCTCCAGCAATACTGATGTTTTTAAATCAACATCTCACCAATTAGTTAAAATATTAAGGACTCAAAAGTCAGGAAATTCCATCATCTAAGAGAAATCTTGGGGCACATATAAACATAAGGTATGCCTACACTTGCACCCTCGTTCGAAGTAGGGATGCAAATGTAGGCATTCGACGTAGTCAATGAAGCGGGGATTTTTTTGAGCAAAAAATGAGGTGCAACGTTAGTTCAAACCAAGGGGTTTGGTTCGAAGTAACGCGTCCCGGCGTGCACTTTCACTTTCGAAACAGCTGTTGATCGGAGTAACGCGCTGGTGAGATCATGCTAATGAAGTGCAGGATATTTAAATCCCCGCTTCATTGACTATTTCGAATGCCTACATTTGCATCCCTAGTTCAAACAAGGTTGCAAGTGTAGACATATCCTAACAGATTTATTGTAGCATAAACTCTCATGGGCAAAGACCCACTTCATCAGATGCATGTAGTGGAAATTCAAGAGGCAGGTATAAATATACAGACACATGAAAAGAAAAAAGTACAAATCAATTCTCGAAGTTCCACTATATGCATCTGACAAAGTGGGTCTTTGCCCACAAAAGCTTATACTACAATAAATCTATTAGTCTATTACAGGGGTTGCTATTACATGCAAAAAGCCAAAATAGTTGTGAATATAGTGCAAAGAGCCGGGGGGGGGGGGGAGGGGGGAGTTGTAGGGCAAAAAAAAAAAAAAGAGGACTGCCCCAGGACTGCCCCTTTAAGAGACACATTTAGAGGCTTTTTGGCCACATCAGGTTCCTGTCGGCCAACACCATCTTTTTTTAATGGCCACGTTGGATGGCTCCCCTGCCCCAGAGAGCACAGGGAGCTGGGGATTGTTTTCAGGGGCGCTGGGGCTGCTTCACAGCTGCACTCAGCAATGGGGGGGGGGGGAAGAGCCACATGCAGCTCGTGAGCCACGGGTTGGCCACGGCTGGTCTATAAGATAACACAGGACTTATTGTTTATGCAGTTCAGACTAACATGGCTACCCCTCTGATTCTTGCCATCATCTAAGATTACTATTGCTGCACTGAAAACTAAAAAAGGAAAGAGAAGACATTTGGTTTGGAGAAACTAGGGCCCACATTCTCAAGATATTTAGGTACTAATTCCTTTTGCAGTGGGTGTTAAGGACTTATATATCTTTGTATATCTGGGCCTAAATGCTCTTCCAAGTATTCCAGCACAGCTTTTAAATTCCTTAGTCCTAATTCTGTACTATGGACTCCCCAGATGTAGGCTCTGCTGAGGGACTTTCACACTAGCCTTGTTATCTCTCATGCAGGTGTCCTGTGCTCAGCTGGCAGAAGTTATTTGATATGAAGCTATTTGGCTTGTTGAGCTCACCAGACTGGCTTCATTCATCAACAAGATGTTCCATATCCTTGATATTGGGATGGATATGTAAATACTTGTTTACAGAATTTACAGGAGTCTCCAGGTTTGACAATGGAGATGACAACTTTTAAAGATTAATTGAAAATGAGTAGAAAATGTCTTGTGGATGTTTTAAAATGCCAATTTCAATCACTTTTGAAGTTTAAGAATCATTAAACCATTTTCTCACAACTTGGCTTGATGCTTAAGTCTCAATTAGATCTATAAAATGGGTCATGTTTGAAGTTTCTCACTTCAGCTGCTTTTGAATTATATAACTAGAAAATTTCTATTTGAAAAACATGGATACATTTCAGTTTTTTCATGCTTCAAGAATTCAAAACAGCTTCAAAAATCTTCCCATAAACTTTTCAAAGAAAAAGAAAAATCACTGGACTGAGACAAAAAAACAAAAAAACACCCCAGTTTGTTAGAGAAATGTCTTAAACATCAACTGGTAAAAACTAGAATGTAAACTTGATTTCAACCTTACCTGTAACACATATTGCTCAAAGGGTGCTGTGATAAATAAAAAGAACTCTTTAAGATCCCAAATCACTCAGGGACTATTTGTGCAGAATAAAAAATGATAGGTAAAGGCATTTTAAAGGGGAGTGAGAGAACCTCAGCAATCAAGTTCAAATGTTGACACCAGTTAACATTATAATGAAGTAAAATGAGGTAAAGGCTGAGTTTCAGTAACACATGTACAGCTGGGAAGATGAGACTCAAATCAGGTTTTGGCAGGAGGGTCAAGAAGGAGCTTATTTTAAGAGATTTGTCTTTAACATAATTCATTTGTAGTTTTTATGTCCCCCAATTCATTCTAGTGATAGGGTTGCCAGCTCTCAGAGTTAGCAACCCTAATCAGTGATCTCAAACAATCCTAGATTGTTTTAATACTCTGCTGTTGCAATTTTTTTCTTTCCAGCTTAGAACCTGATTCAATGCCCATCCGAGTCAATGTGGTCTCAAAATGACTTTGAGGAGCTTTGGATAAGGCCCTTTACCTCTCAGGAATTGGGCCTTCTTTGTTGTCCTGGTGTCTTTGCTAATGCTGCAGTTCAACAGAGTGTTTGAACATGTACCCATCTTTAAGAATGTGAGAAGACTCATTGAATACTTAAGAGCTTTTGGGTCATGTCCTAAGATACTAAAGTATCCAACTGCCTTTCCTTCACTTCACTTAAAATACATTACAGAAAATAACAGGATGAAAATACTTTCACACTGCTTGACTCAGCTCTCTTTTAGGGTATGTCCACACTGTAGTGTTTTTTCCAGAAAAACTATACTTATGTAGACACGTTCCCCCTGAAGCACAGCCCACCTGAGAGATGTCGCACTCACTCTCAAAGTGCCAGCTGCTTTGGAGGCACCAGCAGGAGCCTCAAAGATGCCAACTGATACTTCAGGTTTCCCGGCTTCCCTTCTCCCTGGGGAGGGGGACAAAAGAACTTCCCACTTTTGAGGAGGAAACAGGTGCTCCTTGGCCTCTTCCCCAATCTATTTTGAACCACACTGAAATATACAGAATACTAATACCTGACACAGGAGGAGACTCTCTGCTCAACTGCTCAGCAGCTTGCTCATTTAAAAATTATTCAAGCAAAAGCTAGGACACTCCCTTTTTTGCTTCGATTGTCTACTGAAAATAGAATAGCTAGCAGCAACCTTCCTGCTTACAAGTCTCCCCTCCTGTAGTGCTGGTTACAGTTCATGAATGGTATGCTCTATCTAGTTTGCTTTGGATAATAAAATCACTAAACTAGGAGCTTCAGTTACCTTAGTGAACTTGATAACAAAATTAATAGAAATAGTTGCTTCTATACCCCACCAGGAGGTTCTTGAGAAAGAAAGAAAAGTTTGCCAGATATTGGCAGGAGATGGGTTAAGTGGCGTGGCATACACCCTTTATTTCCAGAGCTGTCAGTCTTTTTTTTAAAGAGCGTGGGGCAAGGCACAGGAAAGGAATGATATGCCTGTAGCTAGCTTAGGACACCAGGCCTCCATTCCATGCTGTGTCACAGAATCCGCATGGGACCCCAGTCTAAAGTCTTGCAGAGTTTTTGGTCAAGGCACATGAAACCCTGTAAGTCAGGGTCCAGCACTGTACACTCTGTTCCAGATGAGCTTTTAATAAGATGTATCACAGTTAGAAACAACGGCAACATCTACAAGGTGGCAGTATTTTTCCTCCCATGGGATGGTGCAGAGTGGAAGGAGAGCAATACAAGATCTTATGCAAGAACAGCAACAGTACACTTCCCAGGCAGTAACATCCTTCTGGTAAGCATGTGACCACTCCACAACCATTGTAAGTCTAACAAGTTCCTTATAGAGTAATTGTATCTCCCTTTGCAAGGCAATAATAACCTTCCTGAGAGATTGGCATCAGTATTGCATGCAGTGTCCGGATGAGGTCTAACAAGGAGCTTATATGGTAACAGTATCTCCTTTTTTGAAGCACTAATATCTTTCCTTTGGAATGGCAACCAGGCCTGCATGCTGTATTCCAGATAGGGTCTAAGTGCTACCTTGTACAAGTAAGAGCATCACCTCTTTCCTTTTGAATTCAGTGCCTGTGTGAATACATCCTAGTGGCTTGCAGTTGTGCAGTAGGGTGACTTTTATTTCTCCTGATAACCTTCAACCCATTTCCTGAGCAGTGAACTGTCTAGTTTTTCTTTTTAGCACGTGTTTTAAAGTGGGTTCTTGTCTTCCAGCCTATTTATACCCTTTTATGTCAATCTGCACTACACTGTAGAGCTCTATCAGTATCTCAGAGCCATTCATGTTTCCCAGGGAGCCCCTATCCCATTTTATCCAGAAATAATAAAAAGAAAAAAATGGTGGCATGAGAATGTCAACCCGTTTGTTGGCCTTTTCCTGTAATATATAATCACTTTGTGAACCATTATATAACCAGAGACATGATGTAACAGAGTCACTCAAGAACACGCTGCTCCTGCTTTTGTTCATGTTTCCTTCATTCAGCCTCTCCTAAACTGCCTCTCCTTCACTTCACTTATAGTATCGCTAGACTTAAAATGCATTACAGAAGATAGATAACAGGATGAAAATGCCTTCACACTGCTTGACTCAGCTCTCTCAGCTACACTGTAGCATTTTTCCGGAAAAACTATATTTATGTCCACACTGCAGTTGCATTCTTTTGACAGAAAGCCAAAAGAATGGAAGGGTTTTTCTGACAGCGGTAAACCTCTTTCTACGAGGAAGAAGCCTTTTTCTGAAAAAGGTGTGTGTGGACATAAAAGAGGGAGTTCTTTCAAAAGAAGAGGCCTACAGGAAATAACACAGGTGCCCTGATGGCCACTCCACCCATACTAATCACAACTTAACTGTGAGATAGCATCCAATCAATGTGGCGCTATCTTTCGAAAAAGCAGATTGCTTTTTCGATTCGCTTTTGCTGTGTGGACGCTCTCTTTTGAAATAAGCTTTTCCAGAAGATCTCTTCCAGAAAAAGCTTCTTCTGAAAGAAGCTTGCAGTCTAGATGTAGCCTATATAGTGTAAATATAGCAGGCTTAGTTTGGTTGGGCCATAAGATGAGCTCAAAAAAACTTCTTCCTGCACAATATTTCTCTCCACAACCTCCCTCTGAAAATATATTTGCATCAGGCTGCCATTGTGAAGCCTTTTGGCAAGGCTATTTAAACCAAGGATTTAAAATATTCTGTCTCCGACCTAAGTTAATAAATCACTGTATAAGTCAGAGCCAATTACATTTCCATTCTTTTTTCTCCACTTGCCAACCCTGTCCCAACATTCCAAATGAGGAGTCAGGAACCAAAGCAATGAGGCATTCCCCCACAGAGGTCTCTGCTTCCTTTTGTATGTCTACAATGTCTATTCTGGATCCACTAATTGGAAGCTGAAACTAGGCAAATTCAGACTGGAAATTGAGTGTAAAAATTACACTTTACATTTTAACAATGAGAGGAATTAGCCACTGGAACAACTTACCAAGGATTGTGGGAGAGTCTCCATTGCTGACACCTTTTAAATCAAGATAGTGTGTCTTCCCTAAAACAGCAGTTCTCAACCAGGGGTTCAGGGCTTCATGGGGTTTCATGGGGTTTGCCAAGCAGGGCCACTGTTAGACTCAGTGCCAGCCCTGCATGTTGGGCTGACACCCCAGATGCTGAGCCCTTCCATATGGGGTTGAAGCCAAAGCCTGAGCAACTTAGCTTTGCAGTACCCCCTGTGGCATGTGGCCCCAGGGAATTGCCCCGCTTGGTCCCTGCTAACACCAGCCCTGGCTTTTATATGCAGGAAAATTGTTGTTGTGGCAATGGCGGGTTGTGGTGTTTTTATAACATGTTGGGGGAGGGAGGGGTACCAGTCTCAGAAAGAGAAAGATTGAGTACTTCTGTCCTAAAACATGTGCTCCAGTTCAAACAGGACAGGGAAGTTCTATGATTTGTGATACACAGGAGCTCAGTGTATGTGACCAGCGTGGTCTCACTGACTTTAGAACATAGGAACCTTTGAATTCTTCTTTCATTGGTCCAAAGACCTTCTAGCCCTCCATGAGAAGCATAAAAAAGAGTGTAGGATGAAGCCAACAGGTTTTTTTTTAATCTTAACAAAAATTGTCCAACTAACAACACCTGTCCTAAACTTCACTGTCTGCTCCCTAACAACTGATCAACATTTTTGGAATATTATATTCAACGAGACTTTCCATTTTTAATTTTTTTAAATGGGAATGGAGAAGAAGTTTTATTGACATTTTTTATGATTTCCCTGCCATATTTCAACCATCTACAAAGCTCTAGAGCGGAACAAAGCTTTTTTCCCCAAAAGTAAAAGAAACTTCAACTTTCATAAAGTGGTGAACAAATTGTGAAACAATGTGCACAGTTTTCTCCACAAGGCTGTTTTGTTTTTATTAGGTCTAAGTCCCTTTAATTTTCTGATTGCATCCCTTCTTTTCTATATTTTTAATTTGCACATTACCTAACTAGATTAGAAATTCTTAAGGGTAGGGAAGTTGGGTAATTTTTTTCAAAAATAGCTAAATCACATTTTCAAAAGACATGTAGGTACCTACAATTAATTGAATAACTTAGATTCCTAGTACCTTAGGACACTTCTGAAAATGGGTCTTATGGGCTTTTGATTTTTCCCTCTTTGTCTTCCTGCCTGTTTGTAAATTTCCTGACACCCTGTTAATGCTAGAAAATGAATACATTCTTTTGGGTTGAGTGTATCATTACTATCCATGAAACATTAGAGGGATCCTTACAATGATAAATAAGAAATAACCTTATGCAAATTCCTCCAACCCAGTAATCACCAGGCTCTCTCTCTCTCTGTTTTTCTCATTTGCCTCTTCCAGAATGATTTGCTAACTCTTGACATCAAAATCTTTAAAACAATCACCAACTCAGCAAGTAATAAATTATCACTAAAAATAAAGTTTAAGCAGAAACTATTTTTAGAATAAATATGAGCACCTGAAAGTACTTTTCCATCTTGTATGTTACTTTATCAAGGCCCCAAGATGTGCATTACTCACAAGCTGCAAGAACGTTTGAAAGCTGAAGTTCAGCTTCTTTTCTCTATTAGGATCCCAATGTTTAATTTATGTTGTGTGTGGTGGGTAGAAAAGAGCTTGAACAAAGAGTTTCAGCAGACAGTGTATTTCTAAGACACTATCTGTGCATAGAGATGTGTTGTGTACAAGGGATTAAAAACAGCTTGCAGTGGTTTATATGCAATTGAGACCAGAATGTGAAGCTTGATCCCATCCAGACCATTGTTAGATTCCTTCTAGAGTCCCAATACCAGCAGCAGGGTAAACAGCCTAATCTTGTCAGATATTCCTATTCCCACAAGGCAGAGGTTGAATAGCCAATAGCTATTAATCTGGCCCATGCTTTTAGAACTGTGGCTGGAGTTCTCTGAAGTCTGATGCAGGGAGGTTTTAGTGGCAGCACAATATGTCTCCACTGGTGAACCTTTGACTAGCTCTCAAAATGAGGGAACTGGAGATGCTGAAATTAAAATGAGGCCTGGGAGGTAAAGAGAAAAAAGGGAGAACAACAGCAACCCTTTCAAAAGATACAAAATCAACGGGAGTCAGTTGGATCCTGCCCAGAGGAGATGAAAGTTTGGAGGCAAAAGAGGACCGTATTTCCACTGCACACAGCAGAATATTTACATCAAGGGTGAGTTCATTTCTCCTTCTTTGTGCTCTGCATTAAAAGTTAAATGTTGCCCCTTCCTGTACCAGGTGCACTAGAAAGTAAAATGTTTCCAGGATCCTCCAGAAAGATGAAGAAGTTGGTAGTCCTCCCCATTCAGAAACCCACCCATGCCCAGGCTAGGCATTATTTTCTTCCAGCTCTGGGGGTGAATGGGGCACAGGGTTGACTGACTTGGTGGAACAAGAACCTTGGGTTACATGATGGATATGCTAGGGGAGGAGAGGCTACAGCAGTTGTACAGATGCAGCCAGCAGTGCCCTTCTCCTATACTGCACAGCCCTCTGCAGGCATCATGCCCTTTCAAAGATCGAACAGCTCCATACTCTACAGCCCAGACAAGGGGCCTCCTTGTTCTCCCAGCATGCCTCATGCTCACAAAAGCCAGAACTGAGCTTGAAGTTGATATTTCACACTGGATTAGAAAAGTCCATGAAATGAAACGATTATTGGCAACTCGAGAGCTTTTGACTTAGTGAATCATTCTAATTATCTTACTAGAAGGGAGTGGAGCTTGGCAATTGTACTGATGGAAATGATTTAACAGAGCGATTTCTGTAAAAAAGCCTGTTGTGAGTCCTTCCCTGTCTTCCTTGTCCCGAACCCTCAATGGCTACAATATAACAAGGCAGGGGAATTCTCTTTATATTTCCCCACATGTCCCAAACTATATTTTTAAAGAAACAGTTAAACTTTCAGGGGTTGGAGCCCTGCCATCTGCAGCAAAATCCGTAATGCTCAGTCCCAGAGCACCATCACTGGAAGACGGAGGACTACCTTCTTCTCAGCCCTTAGTTCTGTTCCCAGGAACCAATCATTTCAAACTGGTGACTGACTGAGTTTAGTGTATAGAAACTCTAAGGGGGGTACCATCGTAGGCCTTAGGTGGGCTGGATCTAATTTGAAAATACCACAGAAGTATCTTAAAGTAATACCCTGCTTCAAGTAATTAGTCCTCCTTATAACTACCTTTCCCAGTCCCTTCCAACTCCTTTAATGATAATAAAAAATGGAGATATACCTGTTTCATAGAGCTGGAAGGGACCTTGAGGAGTTATTGAGTATAGTTCGACAGATTTGCCCTAGATCCCTAAATGGCCCCCTCAAGGATTGAACTCACAATGCTCAAACCATTAAGCTATCCCACTCCCTTTAAATGCCTCCAGAGACAGATGAGATGGGGGAAACAAGTTGGTGGCTACAACCTTCGCAGGCATTTAGGCAGAATCCTGTGACTTTTGGATGATACGTTCCAAATTACTTGTCTATTAACACCAAAGACAAACCTTTCAAGTCAAGACCTAAACACTCCACTGCCCACACTCATCCCTCTGGGGAGAGGAACAGCCGAGGTTTGTCACAGCCGAGGTTTGTCATGCTGCTTAATGAATGAATAATAACACTTAGCCCTGCAATAGCCCTGTTCATCAGTAAATGTGAAGTGCTTTACAAAGGAGGGCAGTGCTGTTACCCTCCCTTTACGGCAGGGCAAACTGAGGCTCAGCATGGTGATACACCCCTGGAAGGTGCTCAGACACGATGGCAATGAGTGCAGGATAAGAATCTATATAGAAAAGAATAAAAAAGTTGTCAGATTTTTCAAAGCACTTGATAGTCAGATAGCGTACACTGCCATAGCTTTGTAGCAGTCAATGGCATGGCACTAATTAGCATCAGTGGAGGTCCTACTCCTGAAACTTATAACATAGGGGGTACGTCTAGACTACAGGCTTTTGTCGACAGAGGCTTTATCGACAGATACTGTCAACTGTCGACAAGAAATAACGCATTTGTCGACAGAGTTCTGACGACAGAAGGCGTTATTGCATCTACACTGTCCTTTGAGTCTACACTGTCATGTCGACAAAGCGGCTTGCTTTTCGACAAAGAGCATCTAGACTGCATCCAGTTCTGTTGACAAAGCAAGCCGCTTTGTCAACATGACAGTGTAGACGCAAAGGACAGTGTAGATGCAATAACGCCTTCTTTTGACAGAACTCTGTCGACAAAAGGTGTTATTCCTTGTAGAATGAGGTTTACCGCCATCGACAGAACTCAGTGGTAGTGTAGATGCAGGTATAGTTTTGTCGACAAAAGTCCACTTTTGTTGACAAAACCCTGTAGTCTAGACACACCCAGGGAGTGTAAGCAGCTGCCTGGAGAGGAATTAATAGAGAAGGACAATACTGAAGATTCTGGCAGCTCCTGAGCTGGCATCAATGGAGCAACATTGATTCATACTAGCTCCGGATCTGGAGGTCAATATTCCAGCATTCAGTTTAGTGGATCTGGTGACTCCCCTCAGTCATGAGTAAGGGAAGTTGACAAGAGTTTCTCCCATTGGCCTCCCACTGACGGACCACCACAAAAAACTCTAGCATAGTATGTTCACTCCAGCTACAAAATTCACAAAGCTGGAGTTGTGTACCTTACATCGATTTTCTCCATCGGTATAAACCTGGCCTAAGAGGCCATAGCTATGTTGATGGGAGAAGCTCTCCTGCTTAGATAGTATTGTCTACAAAGGGGTTTAGGATGGAAAACTATATTGCTCAGGGGGTGTGGATTTTTCACACTGTTGAATGAAGTAGTAGATCTTAGCACTCCTCCCAGATATTTTGGTATCATTAATTCTGATAACTGGGTAGTCTTGAGTTTGTAGAAAGGTCCAAATCCTTTTTTAATCTTGTTAAGGTGGTATTTCTCAAAGTGGGCTGTGGGACTCCTCAGCCACGGAGCCTCACATCTTCCATTGGCTCCAGTTCACTGTTTCCAGCCAAGGGAAACCGCGGGATTTGGCGAGACCTGGGCTGCCACTTCCCGCAGCTCCCTTTGGCTGGAAACAGCAAATCAGAGCCAATGGGAGCTGTGAGACTCAGGGGCTAAGGTAAACAAAGTGGCACGGGCCCAACAGGGACTTTCCAACACCGGCCTCCAGCCCACCTTGAGGAATGCTGTGTTAAGATCTTGTCCTTGGCAAGTTCCATGGTAGAATTATGAACTGTGTGAATAAATATTTCCTTTTCTCAATGTGGTTAGGTTTAGTTCCATTGAATGGGCCTTTGGTCTTCTCCATGCACAGGGAGGGCAGAAACTCCTGATTTGCCTTCTACATAGATTTTTATCCTATTGCTCATCATTTGTCACCTTTCTAAAGTAAACAACCCCACCTTCTGCTTTCCAAATAATGAGAGGAAATATTTCCAGTAGAATAACCACTTTTTTGCAATGATAGGCAGACAGCTGTGTTCCAGGGAAGCATTGAGGCTCATCTCTTCTGTCTCTTACTCTGAAATCAAAACATATTTGATTGTTTTTTTTTTAATGGAATGAACCTCAGGAAGTTGGGAAGGCATGTGGAATTGGTTTGAATGACAAGAATTTAAGTTAAGGAACCTGATCCAGTTTAGTGAAGTGAAAAAGCCAATTAAGAAGTTCTGAATAATTTGAACTGCCCCAGGTTTACCTAGCTCTAGTACCAGCCTTGATGGCAGCTGATAAATACAGATTGCCCTGAAGTGTTTCCCTTTCTCCTGTAATAGGAGATCCATGCTGAGGCTAACTAAACATGAGCCTGACTCCCCACCGAGCAGATTTTCCTTGCTTACAGTACAGGGAATGGAGTTCTGCTTCCTATGCTATCTATATCCTGTACTCTTGCTAGCACTGCTGACAGTTAATTGACAGAGATGAGATAGTTGTGGTACCCAGAAATGGACGAGGGAGGGACCTGAGGAACACATCGGATACTTGCAGACAGGACACTTTCTTCCTTTTGACAGGTTTCTCTAGACGTTGTAGTTGAGAAGTTCCCCCGGCTTATGGTGATCCAATTTGTTACAGAAGGTTTCTATGGAATAGTTTTAAAAGTAATTTGTAACGGTTGCTCTATTGTCAAATATTAACACAGTCTAGTAAGGTTAACATTGTTCTATTTATTTTCTTAATAGCTCTTCTGAAAACACTAAGAGTGCTCTTCTGAGTATGATTCATGCCCGTTGGCAGCAGGGCGTCTTATGTTTCTTGTTACAGTGCAAATCTTGTTGATTAGAAACAAACAGAGACCTTTGGGATTTGTCCTTTTCAACAGCTCTCCCAAAGCAGGAGAATAATTTCCTATGAACATTCACATGGTGCTTGCTCATTTGTGCAAATAGAGCCATGCGGGCCATCACCTCACACCTAAAACTCAGAACATGTAAGAGCTCTGTAGCAACAGCCTTTCAGGAGCCGCCTTGTGTGACTGGTGATGAGGAGGTGCACTGCCTCAGAAGGACATCCAGTGGCACTGTGCCTGAAGAGTGTGTCTTGGAACTCCATGGTGGACAGCGGCTGTGGTATGCTTGATGCTGAAGGTGTGGTATCCACTGTGCTTCTCTGAACAATGTAGAGGAAAAGCCAGCACTAGAACTTCTTGGCCAACGCACTCATACAAGGTCAAGCATGGTGTAGATGATAGTCAGTTTAGTCTGTCAGAAAATATTGTTATCATATTTATTATTTGTTGAGTGTTAATAGAGCACTTGTTATTATATAAAACATAGAGGAAGATTTAGGGTGTGTCTAGACTACAGGGTTTTGTCGACAAAAGTGGAATTTTGTCGACAAAACTATACCTGCGTCTACACTGTCTCTGAGTTCTGTCGACTTAACATCGACAGAACTCAGCAGTTTTGTCGACGGCTGTAAACTTAATTCTACAGGGAATAACACCTTTTGTTGACAGAGTTCTGTCGACAGAAGGCGTTATTGCATCTACACTGTCCTTTGCGTCTACACTGTCATGTTGACAAAGAGGCTTGCTTTGTCGACAGAACTGGATGTAGTTTAGACACTCTTTGTCGACAGAAGCTTTGTGTTTCTATGTGTTTTATCAGGGGCTTAATTTCAGTCCAGATCATCTTCTCCTCAGGTGCCCATGAGAAGGTCTAACAAAGTGGATGTGGTGACTCTTTTCAGGTCAATAAACAGACCTGCTGCAAACTAGACACCCTCCCCACCTCCTGAACCTGGGAGCACTATGTGCTCATTCTGCTTCTCAGAGACTTTGGGCATCTACTCCACTCCAGCAGATAATGTGATTTATATCCTCTAGAATAAACCAGCTGCTGAGATGAGTGCCTCCTGAATTCATCCAAGGCAGAAACAGCAAAAGAGTAGCCCATCTGTTGATAGCATTTATTTAAGTGGGTGAGCAGGTATTAGCTCTAAACCATTGCAAGCACACTAAGCTCTTTTTGCATAATAAAAGTATTAAAGGCGGTTAGGCCTCCTGAAAGCTTTGCATTACCTTTGGGCATGTTATTACTCCTGTTCCCTTCATTGAAAGTAGGATCATAGTTTTCTGACTTGTTTCCATCTGCTGAAGAGAAACTACCACTGGAATTTGGGAAGACCAATACACATTGCTTTGGCAAGAAAGAGGTAGATTTTCAATAGGTATTTCAATTCTGCGGCCTATTCTGTTTCATATTCTACTGTTTAGGCTTGAAGAAGATTCTCAATTAGTTTGCTCAGGATTGTGAGATTGTTTTTGGCTTACAATTGTTATAATTCCAAAGCCAATTTATCAGGGAGCCTCCAAATGAAAACGCAAATGCCTTTCCCACTGGTCCTTCCTTCCACAACATCTCAGGCTATGTCTACACTGCAGGGTTTTTCTGGGATACCAGAGGTATCCTGGAAAAACTCTGCCACATCCAGGGAAAGCATCTTCTCTTCTACTTTTTTTTGCGGAAGAGCAGATACACTTTTTCAAAAGCTCTGCCTTCCTCCTCCCACGGGGAAGAAGGGCTCTTCCAAAAGAGGAGGTTTTTTTCGAAATTTGACCCAGTGTAGATGGGCCACATTTCGGGAAAGCCTCTTCCAAAAAAAGATCAGAAAAAGGTATGCAAATTGTGGAGTGGAATTTGCGTATCTTTTTCCAATCAATCATTGTAGTCTAGACATCGCTTCAGTCTGCCCTGTTATCCACACTATTCCATTCTCTTCTCCTTGCCTCTTTTCTTCCCACTGCACCCCTCCCCCTGTCACAGCCTTACACCTCTTTCTCTCCATCATTACCTGTAACTATCTCCTTTCCCCTGCAAACTTGTCTGCCTTTCTCAGGACCTCCATACCTGCTCCTTGCCTTCACCAACATCTATTAATTTTCCTTCTCATTCCTCAAAATCATTGGAGCACCTGTATTCATTTCTGTCTACCCCTTTCCTCCTCAGAATGCAAACAAGAAACATTAGAATAAGATAATATTCAGTTTGATTCATTACTATAAGGAAATTTAATTTTTATTAGTAAATCTCAGATAACAGAAGGCTTATCACAGAGGTCCTACTAAAATTTGGGCCTCAGAAGAAGACTATCCCTCTATGGGAGAAAAAGCTGAAGTATCATTGTTACATATTTTATTGCTACCATAATACAATGTGAGCACAGTAACTATACGATGCTCCATATAGCAGATGCCATCACCACCACAGGCAGGACTGTCTAGATCTGGGTGATATTTTGTAACTCACATTTTAAATTTTGATGGAAAAAATAGGTTGCTGTCTTGGATGGCCATCCTGTTTCGTGACAGACTCTTAAGGTGGTTGAGAAGTTCCAAACATAAAAGAATTGAGACATTTTGGTGATTATATTTTTGCTTGTGTTTTGGTAAACATTCCATTCCATTTTTCAAACTGGAATCTCAATGAAAAGCTCTAATGCAGAGCCCTTTATTTCATTTCTGGAATATCCAGAGCCAAAAACCATGACACCGAATCCTCCTGGAGTTGTAATTTCTCTTTATGACAGAGTCCTGTAGAATATATACTAAAATCACAACATTTGTATGGATATTGTGGTAGCATTGGCAAAGAATTCAACCTCTGCTGTAGATGGTAAAAAATACCATAGAATGGACTTTACCTGTTTTATTCTATGTGTTATAGAATAGTTTCTATATACATCTATTACATTGCTATAGAATACTATTAATCCCTAATAAATTCTACAGTACTATTAAAATACAGAGAAACTGAAAGAACTTTCTCAGAATTCATGGTGTTAAAACCTTGCTCTGTACAAACTAGTGCTGCAAACTATCTTTTATGACTGTATGATGTCTTTCGTTGTAGAGAAAATACGGAACACAGTGGTGATGAATATAAGGGATTCTTGCGTCAGTCTGCTAGCAGCAGACAGAAATACAGAGCTCTCCACCAGTTCTCTTGCTCCCAGACAACCTAGCCCTAACCACAGCCATGGCTGACTAATCTTATCCCACAAGATAGTAAAAAGAGGTTGGTTTGGGTTAGGGTTATAGTTAAAGGAACTCTTAACTATGATGTGACATCAACATCCCAGCAAACTGACACCCAAAGGAAAATGTCTGACATTCAATCCAGGAGAGAACAGAAATTCCACAACCCCCTGCTCCTATCCAAGTCATTAAACCTTTCCTAATTTTTTAAAACTATACATACATTTATTTCATCACACACATCTGTTGATCTGGTTCCTGACAAGGGAATTGGATTCTAGCAAGGAACACTACACACCCATCCTAACACTGCTCTTCTACAAATTAAGGAATAATCTGTAAATTATCAGTTGCTTTTAATAATATGTGAAAATTAACTCTGGTGATTGTGGAATAGCTAATGACTGTGGTGGAAGGGCTGTGGTGGGAGGATTGACTGAATGACTTTGGTCTCTAACAGGGACATGTGATTCCAAATTTATAGGATGAAATAATTGAATGTTGCCCAGGCCAAACATTTATTTATTGTTTATTGAGTTTTAAGCAGAAGACATAACAAAGCCAGCAATAACCCTTTGATAAATCTCTTTCTGAATGGGAGCCCTGAAATGGGGGAAGGAAGAGTTTAGCCAGAAACCTCAAATTAATTAAAAGGTGCTGAAGAAAACATTTTATTGCTAAGCAATTAAATTAAATAGAAGCACTGACATTTAAAAAAACCACCCCAACACCTGCTGCTCTGAGAATTTCTTAAAATGAGGCAAGCCCAGATCTGAACATGTGACAGGAGACAGAGAATGCTACTGCAAATTAATAAGTTTTATAGGTATTGTAAATCATACCATAAAACATGTGTTTTTCAGTCTACTAAAGAAAACACTGATCTAGTGCTATCTGAACTTAGAAAGCAATATGCATGCCAACATCACTGTGCAGAATCCATTCAAGACCTCTTACTACTGTCAATTACTATTGACATTTTTTTCCTGTTTCTTCCTTAAGGCAGAAAACTGCATTACAAGGGATTCAAGAAAGCACATGCCACAGGAATGTGATCCTTCCTCTAGGCAAATAACTTGGTAAATCCCAAATATCAGACTTTCCAAAGAAAACTCATGTGTCTTTTTGTAGCCTTATTCTAGTTATCTATTCACAGACTCACACTAAACACACACAGGCCCTTTTTAGTCTTCAGAGAAGTAACTCTCTTGTTAAACCAAAAAAGAATGTGCTTTTTAAAAATTGTTTAAAGCTAGAAGAAAACTAATCCCAAATGTCAAATAATAAGTGTCTCCTATTCAAAGTACAAATGTTAGCTGTATTATTTTAATAATATCTGAATTGAGGAACTTTTGTTTCACCCCCAAAAAAATTCACCTCTGCTGAATACATTCCAGTGAAACTGAAGCATGAAAGGTGTCGCCTGTTTGGCTGCATTATGCTATAAGGTTAAACATAATTGTGTGTTAATAACTGAGAGTATGTCAACATAAAAGAGTAAAAAGGAGAATGAAATGTGGCTTGGCTTCAAATTACTCCTGGTTTACATTGTGCCAAAGTCTTGGTATTAAATGAGAATCTCTATGCAAGTCTGAGACACCCCTCAGAGGAAATTATTTCTAGTCTCGATGTTGGTAGTTTGTGTGAACAGGCACTACCCTTTCCGTTCTGAGGCACCTGGAGATATCTGAGGCCAACAATAATACTTCATTGACTAATCTGCAGGTAGTTTGTTGCAAAATAACCTGTGATGTGGACACTGCCTGGTCTCTGGAGAACAAGGAGTTAACTCAACTTTGTGTCTACCTTCCAAGAGCCCCTTTAGCTTGTAATGCACACATCTGAAGCAAAACAATGTGGCTACATATACACTGGCATGATTTTGCGCAAATACTTTTAACGTAAGAGTTTTTGCTTTAAAGTATTTGCGCAAGAGAGCATCTACACTGGCATGTGCCTTTGCGCATCTACACTGGCATGTGCCTTTGCGCAAGAAAGCTCTCATGGCCATTTTAGCTATCGGGCTTTCTTGCGCAAGAAATTAACGTTGCCTGTCTACACTGGCCTCTTGCGCAAGAACAGTTGCGCAAGAGGGCTTATCCCTGAGCAGGAGCGTCAGAGTATTTGCACAAGAAGCACTGATTTCCTACATTATAATGTCATTGTTCTTGCGCAAGTACTCGCAGCCAATGTAGACAGGTGGAAAGATTTTGCGCAAAAGCAGCCGATTTTGCGCAAAATCTAGCCAATGTAGACACAGCCTGTTAGTGGCAGATCAGCACTGCCAGAAGTAATGACTGCAATAGTCAAGCCACCAGAGGGAGTAGCGTCTCTATGATTGGAATCTGGTTGCACATTGTGTGGCTTGAGTTTGCTTTTTCAAGGGAGCGGGGGTTCTAACTCCCTGTCACTGAAGGACCCAGCTTGAGAAAGTGCTCAGCTGCTCCGTGAATGGGATAAAGAGGGAAAGATTTCCCAGCTCTGTGGAAAATCACTTAACATTCACAAACACTCATAATTGAAGAATAAATTCTCCAGAACTCTTGAGTGGAAAGCAAACAGGGCAGAAAGCCTAGTCCATCTGCTTACGGAGAGTGAACAGTAGAGAATTTGTTTAATGTGAACAGTACAGAGCTCTAATGTTTTGAGTGTAGACAAAGCCTGAGCAATCATTTGTTTCTGCCGATGAAGGTTTTAATGGGCCACTTTCCCTCTCCCAGGATTTGCCTTTGGAGCCAGCAGGGGGCAGTAAAGTGAAAAATAGTCTTTATCTTAAATCAGCAGCTAATATCCTCCTTTATGCATCTTCTTTTTTTTTTTTTTTTTGGAAAAGGAGGAGACATGGCCTGTGTTTAGTAATAAGGATATATTATTCTTGATCTCTTAAGAAGCTATGGACACACTGATACTTTCTTTCAGTTGCCTGATATCCCTGATAGCAGTGAATAACTGGTCTTTCTTAAGCAATGTCTGCTGGGCGTCGGAGCTCATAAAAGCCAAGCCCTGCACAAGCAGTGTCTGTCTACCCATTACCCCAGATTCCAGACACTTTTCTGCATCATGATGCAAGGGAGCCAATGCCTTTAGATGGCACCTGAGTGTTAACACAAAAATGCCAAAGTTAAATTCCAGATTTGCCACAGTTCCGTGTTTTATTGCAACTACATCAAGAAGCCTTAGCAGTATTTACTGGGCTAATCTGGCATACATTTAATGGCTATCAAATAACATGGCCATGTTGATTGTTAGGGGCTTTTGTCACCAGTCAGTGGAAGGGCAGATGGCCTAGCTTCAGACAGGGCTCCCAGAGAGGTCAAGGCCCGAGTGAACTAGAAACATCATTATTTCATAGTCAAAGGGAGTTTGGATCACAGCGGAAGTAAAGAACTAAACTCTTCTTTCACTGAAGGCATGGAGGGAGCTGATTCAGTAGAGTGGGGGAAGTCAGGCTGTGACTTTTTCATGGAGTCAAATGAATGTGTGATGATTTCTGCCTTCATTCTGAAAGAAACAGTAAGTGTGTAGCTCTCATGGCTGTGGTGAAAGCTTGAAAATGTGAGCTCAGTGCACCCTAAAAGGTCAAAAGCAGAAGGAAAATAAAAAGAATACCAACTCTTTAAAGTCGATCTCATGATTTTTGAATATCGTCATGCCTCATTTGCGCACTTAATGAGCTACAATTTTTGTGCAAGGGGCTTTTGCACAAAAAGGAGCTGTCTCCACAGCTCCTTTTTGCTCAAAACCCCCCTCTTGTGCAAGAGCCACTGTTCCTGAAAAAAGCGGCAGAATGGCTCTTGAGGAAGAGGGGGCTTTTGCAGAAAAAGGAGCCGTGTAGATGGCTCATTTTTGCACAAAAGCCCCTTGCACAAAATGGCGGCTCATTAAGTATGCAAATGAGGTGCAGCGATATTCACCACTTTGCCTCATTTGCATATTCTCTTGCACAAGAGGGGGCAGTCTAGATATAGCCTTGGAGTTGGCAGGGTTGCACTAACTGTCTACCATGAAGTTCTGCTGTGCAAGGTTTCCCTATGCATTAGTCCTGAGTAGGGTTGAGAGTCTGGGGTGGTGGGGCTGGTAAGTTTTTTGACTGTGTGGCTCCTGTGTGAGGACAAACACCATACTCTGAGGCACCACAAGAAGGATTGCAGATTGGCTCTATAGCCTCCACTTCACAGCCTGGCAAGTTGAGATAGCCACTGGATAGGTTTCGTGTGGGAAGAATTAGATCACTGAACTAAACAACTGTGACAGGCAAAACAAAATCAAAGTTAAATAAAGCTAAAATGCAATTAAAACGGATAAAAGAGCTTTAAACCGCCCCAGTGGTTTAAACTAATGTAACTCACTGCCACTGTCTACCACTGAGGCTTTCAAAGTAACTTAAAGAAAACGTTGTATTTTAGAGCATGAAATTACCATGAGTTGGGGGAGAGGAAGAAATTTCTACTCAACATTAAGTAGAGCATGATCTAGCATAATATGGGAAAGCCGGGTGTTGTTTGTCCCACTGACACTAAAATCAAAACTCATGTTGACTTCAGTGGAACCTAAAATTGACCCTACGACCAGAATTTGAGCCTATTTTGAAACTTCATTCAGGAATTGGGAGAATAAGTAGTAAAAAAAGAGAGAGGGAGTGCAAACTTGGATAGAAAGGTGAGAAAGAAGAATGAAATTTGACCTGCTAAATCCCATTGAGAGCATTTGAAGTTTTCCCACTTACTTCAGTGAGCTTCAAATCAGACCCAGACTCAGCTTATAGGAGTAGCCAGCAGTCTTTTTTGCCTTTTAGTTGGTGTCCTGTCAGAATGACATCTTTGGCCCCTGTTACTCCATCTGCACAATTGAAACCTGTAAAAAAATCCCTCGTGCTGTAAGGATAAACTTAAAAAACAACAAATAGTCTGGTAGCATTTTATAGACTAACAAAACATGTATATGGTATCATGAGCTTTCGTGGGCACAACCCACTTCTTCAGATGACTGGAGTTTTGAGTTTAGGAATTCCAGACCCAAAATAAATAGGGGAGAAGGGAGAAGGGGAAAGGAAAAAAATGGAAGGGGGCAGGAAACAAGAAGCAGAGGGTATGTAAATATCAAAGGGAAAACCATAAGGTTTGGGGTTTTTTTTTGTTTTGTTTGCACATATCATCTGGGCTGTACCCACCTAAAATATAGAGCATGTGCAGATTTAAATGGCTAAATCCAAGATTATAGTTACAATAGCAAAACGTGCAATCGATTTTTTTTTAAATAATTCATGGGAATTATAAATAAAAGTTTAAGAGAACTACTCTAACAATGCAGAATGCAGAGTGGCATGCTTGTGTTTTTTTTACCTAAAACATCACAGGCCTGTGCCACATTAACATAAAGACCCCTTCACATCATGCTGGTAGTGTAAACAACCATGAAAGTGAGTTCAAATGTCATAATTACCCACCGACAGCTCACTTTACATTGCCAGAGTAGTGTAAAGACGCCTTATGTAAATGTGAATCAGGCCTATAGTCTTGATCAAAACCAGGGGAATCAATGCAATACCTGGTGTGAGTACTACAATTTAAATGCAATGAGTGATTGTTTCCACACTAGGAAAAAAATGTGTGGTCTTAACTCAACTTAATTAACATGTGGTAACTAGAAAAACAACAAATAGTCTTGCAGCACTTTAGAGATTGACAAAAATGTAGATAGTACATCAGCTTTCATTGGCACAACCCACTTCTTCAACTAGAGGCATGAAGGCAAGTGTAATGGTCCATAGGTTTCTGGTATAAGCAGATGGAAATGTGTTCATCATGTAATTGTACTGTAGTGTCAAGAAAGTGGATTTCTCGTGTGGACTGATTCTATCTGAGGTTGATGGTGGGGTGGAAGTTACTGAAATCCCTGTGAAATTCTTCAAGGGTCTCTTTCCCATAGGTCAATATGATGAAGATGTCATCAATGTAGCGTAAGTAGAGTAAAGGTGCTAGGTGGCAAAAGCAAGAGTTGTTCAAGGTCAGCCATAAAGACATTGGCATATTGTGCGCAAGGTGTTGTTTCAGGCCAATTCCACAAACCAAGTACACAGAGAAGGGTTGGAACTTTACTTCATTTACAAGTTTGAGTCTTATCAGAGAGGAATGAATAAAGCCATCATCAGCTGGCTTTCACACTACCTTCCGCATCCTAATGACTTAACCAACCAACCATCCAATGGGTACTTATAGAGGTGCAAATTGATCTTATCAGACTCTTGTAACTTGAAAAACCTAATTCAATATTTTTCCCTTTTTTTTCTTCTCCCCCTTCTCTCCCTCTCCTCCCGCCTTTCCTTATTTATTCTTGGCTCTGGACTTTTAATATTCTAATCATCGGAAGAAGTGGGTTGTGCCCACAAAAGCTCATGATACCATCTACATGTTTTATTGGTCTTTAAGGTGCTGCTAGACTATTCCTTGTTTTTTAAGTTTTTCCAGTTACAGACTAACTCTGCTACCTCTCTGAAGCTTCTGAACCTGCTGGTACTCATCAGTCTTGTTGGTGTAAAATAAATCAGATGCATCTATAGCTAGGTAGGAATCCTACCCGAGTGTGAACCATTGATTAATATGTAACTGCTTTGCTTAATGGGCTAGTTTATGGGAGCAAAAAAAGAAATGCTAAAGTTAAAGGGCTAAATTCAAAGAGGTTGAACAGATGGAAATGGGGGTAGAATTTATCCCATAGGTTAAAACTCACTGTTGCATGCTGCTCCAAGCCACTAATTCAAGCACACTCATCAGCCTAATTTAACTGTTTTCTAGAAATCACAGTATTTATAAATTCAGTCCATTCTCTGGAAAAAAACAATTCTGGGCAGCAACTCGCAGATGCCTTAATGTTTTCCAAATGCATTGCCACTTTCAATAATTATGACATGATGATGTTGTTCATTATGAGGTTGTGCTATAGCACAATTCTTTCCTGTCCCCAGCATCCAAAAAATAAAACCCAAAATATGCATTTTGTTTTGAGTGCCTGGTTACACATCATCTTAGTCCAAAAACACAGCAAGCATAATGCTTCTTGTTTACTCATACGCAGACCTGGTAAGGTTAAAAGGTTTGTATATGCAGACTGCAATTTTGACTTCTTGTTGACCAGTGTGGTGGAAGAGAAGTTTACTTTTGTTCCTGACTAGGTATAATATAAGCTAGGAAACCATCAGTTTAGGGTGAGTCCATTCAATTTCTCAGCAGTTTGTCCTGAATCTGACATTCTCAGCTATGACCCACAAAAGCACGGTGACAACTACCAGTAATTAGGTTGATAAGAAGAACTCTCCCATTTTCCTAGCATTGTCATCTGAGAGGATTAAATTGCCTTAACTATGTTGCTCAGATTACTGGATTTCCCCCCACCCTTCCTCCTCCCCGAGACATAGCTGTGTCAATATAACATTTTAGTGTACACCAGACATACGTCATCCATACTGAAATGGTATCTGTTCTGATGCAGGGCCGGCTCTAGGCATGAGCAAATCAGGCAGGTGCTTGGGGCAGCACTTTGCCAGGGGCGGCATTTCAGGTAAGCAGCTGGTGCCGCCTCTGGCAGTGCGTAGCCCCGCCCCGCCGATTTTAAAGGGCCGTGGGCCAGGAAACGCCATGGCTGCGCAGCCAGCTGGCACCAATGCGCACCCAAAGCCTGCTGGCCACCTCTGTCTCCTCTCCTGCTCCTCCTCTCCCTGGCAGTCGCTAAGCAGCCAGCGCCGCCCACAGCAATGCCCAGCCCCACGCCGCTGATTTTAAAGGGCCATGGGAGATGCCGCAGCTGCGCAGCCAGCACTAGCACCATATGCTCCTGGAGCCTGCTGGCCGGCCCTGTCTCCTGAGTCCTGCTCCTCCCCAGCGGCCGCTACCTCCTCCAAGAGCCTCTCCACTCCAAGCGGAAGCTCCACTCCACCAAACCTGCAGCCTGGACCTGGCCATCAGCCACCCACCCCTCCACCTACATCGTGTGGAAATCCCAGGTAGGACGCCCCCTTCCCACCTATGGTTGCCAGGTGTCCGGTATTTAGGGTTGCCAGGTATCCGGTATTCACCCAGACAGTCCAGCATTTTCGGCTCCTGTCTGGTAAAAAAATTCAGAGCATACCGGCCACCTGAGATGTCCGGTATTTTCTGATTTTTTTCCCCGGCCAGGAGGCAAAAATGTGAGGCACCTGGCAACCCTACAAACACTCAGCGCCTGGTCCCCCACCCCAACTCCCAACACCCGGCACCCCCCCCCCCCGACCTCAGCCCTATGCTTACCTGGTTATGCATGGCTGCCGGCCAAAAGACCAAGGGGAAGCAATGCTGTTTTATTTTTTCCTGGTGTTTTTTTTTATGGCTGGGGGAGGGGAGGCCAAAAATATTTTGCTTGGGGCAGTAAAAAAACCTAGAGCCGGCCGTGTTCTGAAGTTTATATTTACGGATTTGAGAGCTAGGATTTTTCCAATAAGAAATTGGGTCCTTAATCATCAACCTTGTTAATTATTTCATGGTGATCCTTTTAGTTTCAAGTAACCAACTAAGATGCTTACTCATCACTTTTGGAAGCCTGGGATATATTATTTCCCTCATTTAAAAAATACATTATCACTTTTTTCCCTGACTTAATTTGAAAGTAGGTGGTGGCTGGAGATGAGGAAAGGGTGCAGATGAAAGGAAAATGTTACCCTGTTGGTGAGAATCGTATGTTTAATAAATAGATGGGAATATAATTTTTTTACATTTTAAATTGCTGCGGAAGCCCTGCACAGCACAATCTGGATCATTCTGAGGGTTGGTTGAAGGAAGCTATTCTCTAGGCTCCACCCCTTCCGGGGAACTCCACTCCTTCTGGGGAGCCCAGAGCTAAGCCCCTCCGACCTTGACCAGGGCCAAGCAAAGTCTGTCACCTGCCCTGCTAGTAGGTAAGAGAGCGTCTCCTGCATGGTATGGTGGTATAGACATTTGGAAGGTATATGAGTTGCCATACCATATCAGATCAGCACTCCCGATGGTCCTGTCAGACCCAATGATAGGAGGTCAAAGGAGGTAACTGTTCTGGGCCCTGGCAATTCAAAAGGGTCTGGGGCTCCCGGCTGCTGTCACTGCTGCTGCAGTCCCTGTAATGTATCAGGGCAGTGCTGAGGGTTGGCTTGGAGAGAGAAGAAGGCACTGAAAGCTGGCTGAGCCCCGCCCCTTCTGTCTGAGACCCCGCCTCTTCCAGGAACACAGAGAGACACCTCACCCTACCCCCTTGCCCAGGGGCCTGACTATTCTGTTGTCCTCCCCAGGTTCTATATCCTATCTCTGACAAGAGGCAGCACCAGATTCTTTGAGAGAAGATGCAAGAAACCCTAAAGAAAGCAATGATATCCAAAGAGATTCCTTAACTCCCACACCTAAAGGTTAGAGTAGACCCTAAAATATGGTGTTTAATATTTCTTTCTGTAACTCTTGAGTGTGCTTTTTTTCCAGTTCTTACTAACATAACTAGATGCCATTCTCTATCTAAATATCCAATCCCTGTATGAGTTCTGTTAAGCTCTTTGGCCTCAGCACCATATTGTTGCTAACAGCACTAATCCCACACTAAATAGCACTATAGCACCACACCTAGACATTGTAATAGTGGTTATGTAGAACATATACTGGCATACTCATTTGGGCTATGTCTAGACTGCAAGCCTCTTTCGAAAGAGAGCGTCTAGACTGCATGTTGAACTTTCGAAAAAGCGGCTTGCTGTTTCGAAAGAAAGCATCCAGTGAGTCTGGATGCTCTCTTTCGAAGAAGCCCTATTTACATTAAAGAACGCCTTCTGTCGAAAGAGGAACTTTCGAAAGAAGGCGTTCTTCCTCGTGAAATGAGGTTTACCGCCATCGAAAGAAAAGCCGCGTTCTTTCGATTTAATTTCGAAAGAACGCGGCTGTAGTCTAGACGCAGGGGAATTTTTTTCGAAAAAAGGCTACTTTTTTCGAAAAAACCCCTGAGTCTGGACACAGCCTAGGTGAGTTCTTTCCTCTTTCAGCACATGGTGTATATTGGCATGGTAAAGTGCTTGGCTGTCAACATGAGTGAACAAGAGGCCGGTTGGTATGCTGTAGCTGAATATTAAATGCCTGACTTGTTAGTATAAGGCTAAAGGATAGTTTGGACTCTGGCTCTGTTTTGCAGTTCCACTCTCCTTCAGAAGTGTGCAATGTCATCACGCTCCTGCCAAAGGAGTTTGTTCATCTGCTGGTGGAACGAGCAAATTTCCCAGGGCACAGTTTAGGCTGTAACATTTGGACTTTATGCTCTAGCAGGAAAGTGCATTTGGTTCTCCAATATTGGCTGCTTAAGGTAGGAGCTTGTGGTTGTGAGTGGAGTCAGGTCTGGGCTTTGTGGCGTGCTTGCCCAGGTAAAAAAGCACAACCACAGAGCCAGTGTGCACAGAATGTTTTTGAGATTCCTGAGAGCCAGCATATGGAGTGTGGGAGGCCTGCTGAATGCCCCCTCTAACACCTGAGTTCCAGGTGAGGGCATTCCTCCCCCCGACGCTTTTTCCTCAAAGGGACCTGGTGGCGTCATTGCAGCCTCATTTGCGCAGCCCCAGTTGTGGCTGTGTCAGTGTTTCCATAGGAACTCCCAGTTTTCAAGGGTTTAAAAGCTGGCTATAAAAAGTCTCTCTAGGCAAAAAACTTGGCAAGCCTGGTTTCAGTGTGGGAGCAAGCCACTGCCTTTTAAAGAGGGATTACTTTACTCTACATTATAACTCAGATTACTTTGTGGACCCTCTCTAAACCAAGGTTTTCAGGCTACCTACACCTTCAAGTGTCCTGGCAGCATGAGCCTCACGTCGTTGAACAAGAACCACACAGGTTGCTCAATGAGGCACAACATCGAGGGTCTCTAGAAACACTCTTGACTGGACCTCGCAGTTTCAGCAGAGTCTTAGTTCAGTTCAGGAAGGAGAGAGCCCATAAAATACAGGGATAAAACAGGTCTCCATAAAAGTACTCAGGTGTGATTTGGACCAAGTCCCTGGTCTCAGTGCCAAAGCTGTAGCTTTCATAACCTGATCAATTCCTTCCCACTTGTGAAGGCAAATCATAGGCCATAAACAAAAGAAACATTTTTTTTTTCTGATTCAGAGTTCAATGTCACACTCTGAGCTACTTATGTACAGTAGTGGCGCTTTTGAGTAGCAAAAAGGAAAACAGAAAAAAAAACATCCTGGCTTTAGATATCTGAACAATTCAGTTGCAACTGATCCTAATCTGGGGTAATTGGTAGGTCATTATCCTCTATCCAGTGGCTTTTTGGTGACCCATGTGAAAGCTTTTGATCACAGCAGAGTCTCTAGCAAGAACTATATCCCGCAAGCAGGCATCATTTGCAGCAGTCTCACATGAGACTCTTGCAGACAGACTCCAGGTGTGTTACAGGAAGGTATTTGGTGGCTGGAGCCATGGAGCTTTTTAGGTTGGTGGAGTAACATTTGTGGAACAAACCCTCAGCTCATTAGTAAACATTGACCATAGTTGTGCTCAACGGGCCCTGTGAGGATTGCAGTTGTGTTGTATGGGATGCTCTAAAAACACAGAGAAAGAGACACTCCCTGATTTATATTTTTCTTCTTACAAATAAAAATCTAGCTGTTCTTGTTCTCTGTATAAATGTCTAAGCTCCTTCTGAGTCCTGCTCACCTCATGGCCTCAGTGGTATCCAGTGACTAATTGCACTAATCCCACACTAGACATTGCCAAATTTAAGACCTGAATGAATCCTACCATGAGCTGAGGGGCTGCAGGGATTTCTCCTCCTACAGCTCATCCTAGGAATCAAGCCACACAAACAGACATATGAAGGGTCAGTGGCTAAAGATACAACACACATGCACGTGGATAGGGTGACTCTTGGTTGGTTTAACGGGGTAGATGGAGAAAGAAGGGGACACTGATTTCACCCTTTGGCCACTCAGCTCCTCTGGAAATGCACCATTCCTGGTCAAAGCTGCATGCGGGATTCCTACTACATGCTCCTACTACAGGAGGATTTCCACTTCAGGATTGGGACGGCAGGTGGGGCAGATGGGTAGGTTATATTACAGGACTTTTCTACTCTGTGCTCTGCAGGGCTAGCAGGAGACAATGAATATACTTCCTGGGCCTTCCCCCAGCCAGCTCCCTTATGTATGTGGTGTGCCCCCTGCACACTCATGTAATTTAGCAAACTGGGCACAAAATTGGCTGGCTCACACATTCCAAGATCTTTCTCTCTCACTAACAATCTCCCTACCATTTTTCTATTGCCAGTCACAGGAGCAATGAGGCTGACGAATGCTCTAACACCTTTGTTACACCTTTGTTGACAGAATTATGTGCTCTTGGCAAGTGGGAGGGTAACAACCTGCAAGGCTATTTCATCAGTATTTTCTGATCCTTTTGGTTCTTTCCCTTGCTTTGACTACAGTCATTCGGCAGTACTGTGCATCTCCAGTCATGAATGGATGCAGTCGGAGCCAGCAATACTCAACTCACGCAGGTACTACTGGTCATGTCCTAGAGAGGCAAACTCCAGTCCCACTTGGCATGCTATTGTTATGCTGCCAATAGGCCTAGAATAAATACATTTTAACTATTTCCCCCACTGTAATGTAACACTGAGCTTCCAGATGTTGTCGAGCAGAACAGTATGTGCTGCTCTGTTCTCAGATGCCATGTGGAACTGCTTCCGCAGCCTTAACCATACCGTGATTGAGATATTTAGAAAACATAATAAAGCAACAGACATGGTTCACTTGGAACGTCATCAGAAACAAATGTTGTACAAGACCTTTGTTGTTAAACCATTTACACAATAGTAGACCTCAAGGAAATCAGCACCTTGCTCGCATGTGCTGAGGCAGCGAAACAAAGACTAAATCTAGAATAGTAATAAAGAAAGTCTAAATCTGGCAGCCAAGTACCTGCATGGATTTCAGTTCTTACTAGAATACAGGACTATGTACCCATTCAACTCTAGCTAAAAGAAATCCCAGCTCTTTTGTAAAAATCACTGTGTGTCAGGCACTTATTCAGCAGCGGTTTTGTACTAGGATTACCGGATTCAGATGATCTATTATGGTTGAACCATAACACCTAGAAACATGCTGCTTAAGATGTTTTGCTCTCTCAAGGAAATCTCTTATCTGCAGCTTAGCCTCCAAATAGAAATGCTAAAGGCTGAATAACATGTACAGTGTAGTGCTGAAATGTAATGCCGCAGCAATAGAAACATTTAGCTGCTCATCATGTAAGCATAAAAAGCCAAGATTTCACCAACATTCTTGTGGTAATAAGCATTTAAAGAATGCTTCTTGACTTCATTGTATGCATATGTAATCATACATTCTTAGCATATGACACAATGCGTACATGAAATTACACGCATGTGCCCACAAGGAGTCTGATTTGGAAAAAAAAAGAAAAAGCCTCAACCCAGGTGTCCATTTCTGTGGTCATAAAAAATTGGTCCTAGAATTAACTGGGATGCAAAGGACAAGAGTTACCTCCCTAATTGCTGGATCTAGTTTGGTCACAGATCTTCTTGTTAGAAATCTAAATTCTCTAATCCATGCTTTCCATTATTTGTACCTGGAAAAATTGAAGGCAACATCTAAAAAGATCAGCCCATCACATAAATCAGTGTAACCAGCTTATATTTCCTAAGGCCCCGCTCCTAAACATATAGGTACTTAATGCTCATTGACATTAATGAAGTTAGGAGCTTAAGTACCTTTGTGAGCTTAATTGTCTGGGGTTAGGAAGACAGATCTCATATGAGCAGGTTATTGTCTAATTGTCCAGTGTGAGATTTCACTAAACTTCTGCTGACACTGGAGACAAGAGAGGAGATAAGATAAAGGAATCATTGACGTGATCTGGCTTGGTTATTTTTCTATAAGCTATGGGAACTATTTATGCGGACGATCTGTTGACATTTCCATTGAGATCACCATCAAAGGACCTCACAGACTTTATAGATATAAGCATGGCAGCTGTTTCACAAAGCATAGCAACATCGAGCAACAGTGGATGACAGCAAAGGAAGAACAATAGTCTGTCCAGATTGAAATAATAGCCTTATTTAGAGAAGAATATACTCACAGAGAGTGTCATTTAGCCAGTTTTTGTACCAATGACTAGAAGTTATTGGGCTCTCCATTATGACACGGGCAAAAGATCACAGTGGTACTTTTCACAGAATTGTATGCTTGTTTTTTTGAAACAGAGAAAAAATCCATGAGCAATGGGGATCTGAAAAAAAATCCATGAGCAATGGGGATCATTTATTTCTAACAAAATATGATGAAATACTCTCCATGTTCCGTATTTTTATGGATATTCTGTGATTAAAATGTCCAGACATTCTCTGGCCTGACACGTGGCTGTAGGACTGTGCAGTTCTTATAAAGCAGGTGGTCTACCAGACTAGCATGTCATAAGACCAATCACCCAGTGCACGAGGGAGCTGGAGGTGCAAGTAGGTCATGCACATTATTTTAGGAAGTATGTAAATCATGCAAATGAATGCCACATGCCTCTCACAGCAGCTTTTCATAGAGCTTGCTCTTCTTTCTCCTCACCCACTCTCTGCTGTATGCTACTTCTTCAACCCATGCTGTGGAAGGGGGGTGCAGTAATTGGTCATCAGTGGGATCTCTGACTTCCCTGCACACTGACTTGGAACCTGGATCGTCAGCTCACTATGCCTTGGCCTCCCTTGCTGAAAAGAGCATTTTGGCTCAGACAAATGGAATATCTCTGTGGGCTGGGCTGTGCCAGTCAGGTTCCCTAGCTACCTCTCAGGTAGGGAAGATCACACTAGCTTCCCTGACCCACAAACTTGCTGGGTCACCAGGGAGAAACCTATACCATCCCTTGCCCACAATCCCGGACTAACAGAGAACAAACAATCAGAAGGGGGATGTGGGTAGGGAGGTAGAGTCACTGCTCTGCCCCTAGCGAGTGGATGATGTTTGACAGCTGCAGCAGTTCTGCCTCTTCTTAGCAGTCAGATCCACCTTCTATAGCTGCAGGTCTCCAGTGGCCAACCCCACCCCTGGAGATATGGAGCAAGAGCACTCAAGATCTGGCCTCAAAAGCTTTAATAGAGCCTGTAGTAGAGTGCAGAGCTATATTTACAGTTGAAATCTGTTCTCAGCTTTACATTATTAAGAGCTCTCTTGACCTCATGGCTCATAATTCCTTCCTCTCTTCTCTTCTCTTCTCCAACACTATCACTCTGCCCTCCAGCTTTCCTCTCTTTCCGTATTCCAGGAGCTATATTGACAGGCTTCAGTTATAAGAATGTATGGGTTTGCCAAGTAGTTGTTTGGACGTGCTGCATGTAAGCTGTTAAAAAATGTGTTACTCTGGCGAGTCACCTAATTGTCTAGCTTATTAAATGCCCAATCAGTCCATGTATGGCCACAGCAGTTTTAGGACTATAATTAAACTAATATTACTACCTAAGGATGTGTAACTGTAACTGCATACATGTGCTACCTTCACTGAACTATGGGTTTTCTGCAGCGGCACATGACTGGGGAGGAGAATGGAGCTTTCCGACAAAGCATATGGCAGAGAGAGCCAAACTCTGCCCTTAAGAAGGGTATGGCTCTGAGCAGTGAGTTTCCATTACCACAGTACAGAAAGCCTTGAAGGTACGATGGGGCTGGAGGGACTCTGCCCTTCCCCAAATGCTACTAATTCTGACACACAAACAGGGTGAAATCAGACAAGTTGAGTGTGTCTTAGGTCTTCTGTTATTTTTGAAAGTTCTGTACGTCTAACGCTTTTAGTAGGTGACCGCAGTTAAAATGTTGTTTGATTAACTCTGTGTTTCCTGCTTTCTTAACATATTGCCCCCCTCCCCCCAGGACTGGTGCTAACTTGCTTACATCCTGGGGGAGTGCTTGTCCCCCGACTCTGCTCTGTGTCCTGCCCCATACCATCTCTTCACTGGAAGGCCCCATCCCTGCCTCTTCACTCCTCCCCCTCTCCTCACTGCGTCCAGCATGCCACTGAACAGCTGATGTGCAGCAGGCCGGACATGCTGAGATGGCAAGGCATGAGCTGCTTGGCAGGCTGCCAGTGGACAGAAGGGCTCAGAAGGAGAGGGTACTGTTCCATGGGGCTGCCAGTAGACCCTGAGCACCCACTATTTTTTCCCATGGTATTTTTTTCCAGTGCCAAATAACCACAGCCTAGGTGGGACTCTTGACAGAGCATGAGCAACCTGGGGAGCCTTGGGAAGGCTGAGGCATTGTTTTCATCGTCTAAAGGGGCTAGACTGTGAATTCCCAAGTCCCAAGGATAATGTAGTGCCTGATCCAAGAAAAGAGATTGGAGCTTGGAAATGAGCCCTAGGGATCCAGAGCGAGGAACAGTGACAAGAGTCTACCTGGACCCTGTTCATTTAAAAGTATTTGGGAACTTATTGTGTCTATTTTTACAACCCATCAGTGATAGGTCAGAGGGGTCTTGGGCCAGGTTATAACCATCTCCATGGGTCGGATTCTGCACTTTCACCAGCCTCACTCCAGTGATTTCCAGTAGGAATACCCCTGGGTTATCATCATTGTACAAGAATTAAATCAGACTTTGTACGTTTGTGTAATCTGATTGGTGGGAGAGAGAACACAGTGAATGAGGGCTCTGGGAGCATCTGTGGATGGATGCTGAAAAACATTACTTGGGTGCCTATTTGCTGAATATGAAGCACCATTGTCTGAGCACTGGCACAAACACAAGCACCTCTTTCTATTCCTTTTTACCCTTTAAAAATAAGAAAAGGGTATGTTAAATATAAAAACTCTGTTATTGTAATGTTACATTTATTATTACCATACACACACATTAGGAAGAACAGAAGAAAACTTCTACCATGAATGTTAACTCAGCCACATTGGACAGGGCCAAAATGTTAACGTTTGGGTGCCTAACATTATGGGTGTGTCTACACGGCGGCATTAGCTTATTTTGAAATAGAGCGCTATTCCGGCATCTTCCTTAATCCTTGTGCAACAAGGTTTACAGAAAGACAGAATAAGACGCCCATGATTTCGAATGTATTTCAAAATAATGGGCTTCTTGTGCTGACAGCGCAGAATGCTGTTTTGGGATGAAGCTGTGTAGACGTACCCTCCGTGTCTAAATTTAGGTGTTAGCACATAAGAAAAAGTGACAATGTTTAAAGGACCTGAGTAGCTGCATCTTCATTGGGAGCTAAGGATGCTCATTACCTCTGAAAACCAGGCCTCTTTTGTTTAAGGCCTTAATGCAGCAAAGAACCTATGGATGTGCTTAATGTTAATTGAAGCCTAAGTGCCTAACATATATGTCAGAGCCTATCTTTAGGCGATCATATATGAAATTTTTCACTTAAAGTTGTTATTCATAAATGAAGCTTTGAGAGTCTCATTGTTTTACAATTTTCTAATATAATATTTGCACTTAATTAAAGAACATGAGGTTTTTATGAGATTTAGTCTAGGAAACCTCTTAATGGCTATATGCCCTGAATGTGGAATATAGCGAAAGAAGACCATTCCATAATGTAACTGCTAGATGGATGGTACTCATTGTAAATGACTATTTCTGCCCCTAATTCACCCTCTGAATTCATCATGGAACAAAAGACTGTCTTGCTTTGTGAATAAATGTGTTCTGCATCTTCTAAAGACAGAAATTAAATTATGTTGTATTTTTCTTTTTAGAAAATGGAGATCCAGCTCAAGCAACAGGAGGAGAACATAAACTGTGGCCAATTGTAATTAAATTAAGTGGACTATCAGATAATATAGTGCCTGATCCAAAGCCCATTGCAGTTGATATGTTGTATTTCCATTGATTTCAATGGATTTTGATGAACAAATAATAAGCTATCTGGCAAAAAATATGTATCCTGAAAATTATGTATGTTGGATGCCTATAAATATCAACAATAACTTTGCAGAGTCAGAGCCAGAATTCTTTAGAACAATGCAATCTAGTCATATGGTACACGTATCAAAGCCAGGGCCATGGGCTGCCAAAGTACAGAATATACACAAGTGGTGATGGTGGGGGGCATTAGCGGGCATGTCTATACTACATCCCTCTTTCAAAAGAGGGATGTCAATTAGGTAGATTGAAAGTGCAAATGAAGCGGGGATTTAAATATCCAGTGCTTCATTTGCATAATTGCATCACAGCATTCTTTTGAAAAAGGGTATTTAAGGAATAAAGGATCTTTCGAAAAAGGTTTTTTTTTCCTAAAGAACCATGTCTAGACAGCAGTTTCACTTTCGAAATACCTTTTTTTGAAAGAAAGCTGTGACGTGATTGTGCAAATGAAGCATAGGATATTTAAATCCCCGCTACATTTGCACTTTCGATCTGCCTAATTTACATCCCTCTTTCGAAAGAGGGATGTAGGTTAGACATAGCAGAAGGTACAAAGAGTTCAAGTGATTCTACACTTGGGAGCCATGTTGTGGCTGGGGAGCACAGAAACAGTGCCATCCCACAACAATTTCTACTTTGTGTGGAACCCCACCCTTCTCCCTGCATTTTGGAATAGAATTGCCACAGTTACTTTGAAGTCAGTTCTGCTCCCGCTGGCATTTAATGCCAAAACTGCTAATGCCTTTCGCAGGAAAAGGGTTAGTCCCTCATCACTCTAACCTGTTGTCTTTGTACTCCCATCTTTTGCTCTGATAATGTAACACATAACATGAATGACATTAAGACACTGAAACAATTTGTCTCATATCCCCATAGCTTTTACGAATACCAAGAACATGGTCTGGAGTGATTCTTTGAGTGCAGAGAAAAATTTTACAGCTGAAAATGTTTGAGAGAGACTTTCCACTTAAAATGCTAACCCCTGTATTTTACATTTTAATGGTACACTAATGCTGAATTAAAATGGAATCCCTAGGGTAATATACCATATCTAAATCAATACTCCATAATTAGTGTCACGAAAATGAATATTAAAAGATATAGTAGCAATGGAATATACCAAACAAGGAAGGTTTTTAGTGAAAAAGGCTTTGGTGTCCATTAACTCATGCCTGACTAATGCTAAATTACAGCCAAATATCTGGAAAATACCACATTAATGCCCACAAAATGTATCCTAATTAGCGCTATTATGATAAATGCTAAAAAGAATTCATTATGACTGAAGGCTTCTAATAGAAAGTTGCCCATAAACTGAATCTTAACAAACTCTTCCATTATCGCCAACACAATGATGACTGCTGCCTGCCCAATTACTATCACAAAGCTGTAGTTTAAAAGCGTCCATTAACTGTGACCAATCCCCTTAGTAAGTCTGCTAATGATTGAGGCTTTTTTTTTTTTTTTTTTTTTTTTGCCAGACATGCCTTTGTAACAGCCTACTTGCTACCAGGCCTTAGCATGCACATTGTGTCTTGTTTTATTCAAATAGGCCCTGATTAAGTAGCAAAGTACTTAAGCACATGCTGAACTTGAAGTACATTTTAAATTCAGATAACTTCAACATTAAAAAAGGCTTAAGCGCTTTGCTGAATTGAGGCAGCTAAGAAGACGAATACCATTCCAGCATACCCACTTTTGTTGTATTTCATGGACTAGGAAGAGGTCTAGATTCACATAGAGCCAGATCCTGTGCTTTGCCACAGTAGTGTAACACTGTAGCACTCCAAATTTATACCACTGTAACTGAGAATAGAATCTGGTTGAACAGTATTGATACTGAAAGCAGAATTTGGCTGAGAGAGCATGAATGGAAAATGACTATACTCAGGAACTAATATAAATATAATTGCATCAATTTTTTTCTGAAAAACTCAAACCAAAACCCTGATAAATGAGTTCCTTCTTGGCCTCATTTAGTAATAAAAACCAGGCTATATACAGTATGTCAGGAAGAGTGATTTTCAGTATGGCCCACCACTGGGCAATTATCATGTTAAAATAATGTGTGCTTATTAAGAACTATAACAACCAAACTGTCATGATATTTTCATGTGTTTAATAATAGATTTCCTAATTTTCTTCTTAAGCTGATGTTACACCTATTGATGTAACTTCCTAGACCTTGGAGAAGATGCTCCTGATTTAAACCAGCATAAGGGAAAGGAAAATCAATCAAGCCCACATAGTATAGTGTGTTGGTCTGTTCTGATCACTTGTTAAGCCATCTAAAGTATTGTGTGCTGGCACTTCTGCACTTCATGGGCCAAAGCCATCCCTGGTGTAATTCCACTGAAATAAAGGAGTTGTACCAGGATTTGGCTACATCTTTCTTATGCTTCATGGTCATTTAGCCCGGATGAACTGCTGGTAGCATAAAGTCAGGGAAGCGCTTAGATCAAGTCCCAACTTCAGGGAGAGAAGGGTGCTAGGAGTCCGAGTGTCCCAATTGCCACTGACTTTAGTTGTGGCTGAGTAGAACCTTACAAGAATAGGGGCTCCTGGGCTTGACATCAGGAAATCCCCAAAATAAAACAGCACTTAAACACTTCATAATTTAAACATGAGTTTAAATCTCATGAAGTGGGCAAGACTTAGGCCAGGGGAGTCCAAACTTTTTTCAAAGAGGGCCAGATTTGATGAAGTGAACGTGCGTGAGGGCCGACCATTTTGCCTGACATTCTTTGAACCATTAAAATTAAATGCAAATTAACTATTTTATGCAAAGTTTATTGCAAACGGCATACTTTTCATTTCGTCACATGGATGACAAATCTAAACAGGTGTTAAATCACTCTGCCTTTCATATCTGAAGGCCAGATGAAAAAAAAATCCAGGAAGCTAAAATATATGTCAGGAACATTGTAAAGTACATTATATATTATTGATAATAAAGGTTGTCTGTCAACTTTTAATTTAAAAAAATATGAACAGGAACATAACACCAAGTATACATGTTGTGTCCAAATATATTTATAACTGATTTAGACCAACTGACATTAACTGAGATTTTACAATGTATTCATCTCAATACATATGGATTTGTTGGGGGCCTTAAAAGATAGATATTGCCAAATTACCTGTGGGGCCGTATTAAACCGGAACACGGGCCGCAATTGGCCCACGGGCCGGACTTTGGACATGCCTGACTTAGGCAAATAAAGCTTTGTCCTGAATAAGTTCTAGGTCACCTTCCCAGGACAATATTGTCTGCCACTGAGCACATACATGTGTAGATAGTAGAACATCCTCCAGATATGGAGAGTGGCTTCATTATAAGCAAAGACATTTGCCAAAAGATGGGAGTACCCACAGTGCACGGTGGCTCAGCAGGTGGTACGCCTGCCCCTAGAAAATGCCACAGATGCTTAAAAATAGTGCAAGACATGATACAACTTCAGACACCCCTGCAACCAATTACAACCTACAGGGGCCTGCAATTGCCCTTCCGGAAGAAAATCTGGAAAGGCGGGGGAATCACAGGGACAATGCCATGTGCTAGGAGAAGGGGCTATTTAAAATAGAAGCAGTGAAGTGTCTACACACACCTTATTTCGAAATAGCTATTTTGGAATAGGCGTTATTCAGAATAAGTAGTCTGTTATTTCAAAGTTATTTCAAAATAACGGAATTGCTGTGTAGACACTCACATAGTTATTTCAGAATAACGGCCATTATTCCATTCTACTTTGCTATGTAGACACATCCTAGGAGACCATATAACATAAGAACAAGCAGATGTCAGACAGAAAAGCACCTGGAAGGATGACATCTAAAAGCGCACTGGCTACCACACTGCAAGGGCTGCTATGTACTGCACTGCATGGCTCTTTCATATTATCTGGGAGCAAGAGTCAGTGCCGCAGTATTAAATCAAAGGTGCCAACATTGTCTCTCCCTAGATTCATAAGGGCAATAAAGCAAATTGATAATTGCTGTAGCATTTCTCTACTTCCTCTTGCTGGGAAAATTCTCGCAGTGGTCATATTGATTAGACATAACACGAACACCCATATTGTGAACACCATCCTCCTTGGGTATAAATATGGATTTCAGTCTGGATGGGGCATTACATATAAGATCTTTGCAGCCCTTCAGCTTCAGGAAAAGTGGTGGAGTGAAATGGAGTTCTTATGTGGTGTCTTCCAACTCGGCTCAACTTTTGTATAGGATGAGTAGGTTTGCCAGGTGTCCAGTATTGAACTGGACAGCTCAGTATTTGCACCTTCCATCCAATTTGGGTGGTTGGGACACATGGTGCAGCTTGGACTGGCCGGAGCCGGGGAGGATGGAGCGGGTTGGGAATTAAAGGGGCTGCGACTGTATTTCAGCCCCGGCCAGCCCCCTTTTTTTGTTAAACCATCTGGCAACCCTAAGGATGAGAGATTCTGAAAACTTCTGTTCATCTTTGGATGCCCTGTCATATTTATTTCTTCAGAGGGGTAGCTGAGTTAGTCTGTAACTGGAAAAACTTTAAAAAACAACACATAGTCTGGTAGACTTTCAAGACTAACAAAACATGTAGATGGTATCATGAGCTTTCATGGGTACAACCCACTTCTTCAGATGACCGGAGAGTTGGAAGTCCAGATCCAAGGATAAATAAGGGAAAGAGGGAGGTAGGGGGAGAAGGCAAAAAAAAAAATTGAAGGGGAGGAAGAAAAAAAACCGAGTGAGTAGATAAGCTTCAGAGAGATAGCAGAATGAGTTTGTAACAGGAAAAACTCAAAAAACAACAGTCTAGTATCATCTTAAAGACTGAGTAGTTACAAGAGGCTGATAAGAACCATTAGCTAGCACTTGGAAAGGAAGATGACCAACACCAGATTCTATACAGACATCAAGAACCATTAGCACCTTCATTGTTTGGTTGGTTGATAATGTGCGAACCATGGAATATCTGGATTCAAACCATAGGCATAAGAATTAAACTTGTGAATGAAGTTAAGCTCCAATCCTTCTCTTTGTATTTGTCTTGTGGAATTGGTCTGAAACAAAACAGCGGCTTATTTATTTCTGTCATTTGACCCTTCTATGAAGAGCTGATGATAGAATGGTTGAAACTGGTGAGATATAAGACTTCTTTTGGTCGCTAATGGCATTGAACAAGGCAGTGTTCTGGCTCCCACACTCTTCCTTTATTTTACTGGCATTGCATATGTATTTATTGCATCACACTGTCAGAGAACTATTTATCCAGTTCTGCACCAATGGCAAATTATTCAATCTGTAAGGCTTCCAGGCTCATATGCTGATGGCAGATTTATTCCTTAAGGAGCAACCAGTGCTGATAAACATGCACTGGTTGCTCACTCGATTATGAAATTCTGTTGATAATTAGTCAATTTGTTCATGTAATCAATTGTTTTAGTTTCACAATCAGCCTAATAAAAAAAACCTACAATAGTGTACCAGGCTACATTGGCGGCGAGGAGTCCTGTGGCACCTTATTGACTAACTGAAGTATTGGAACATAAGCTTTCGTGGGAAAAGACCCACTTCGTCAGATGGGGTCTTTGCCCACGAAAGCTTATGCTCCAACACTTCAGTTAGTGTATAAGATGCCACAGGACTCCCCACCGCTTTTGCAGATTCAAGCTAACATGGCTATCCCTCTGATACCAGGCTACATTGGGGGATTCTTGAATCAAGCCTGTGAGCAGCAACTCTCTTTTCAAGTTCACAGAGAGGTTCTGCCACCTAGGGAGGGTGCGGTCACAGAATGTGGCAACGGAGCATAAGATGAATCATTGCATAGCCAAGGCAAACTCTGCCTTCAGAATGCTGTCACATCACCTATGGAATAGGGATGTTAAAACGATGAACTGGTTCAATGCTAGTGCTTAGCCCAGAAGTGGGCAATAATTTTTGGCCGGGGGCCACTTCAAAATTAGGCAGGGCCTTATCCGGATGAGGTTAGGACTAATCCAGAAGGAGCGGGGCCAGAATGCTTCTGGGCTTCAGGGAGCCCCTTTGGCCCCCTTCCCACTACACACCCATGTCCCTGGCAGGACGGAAGAGGCTTCACACACTCTCCTTCCCCCAGGCTCTGATTGGCCTGAGGGCGGGGGGAGTGCGCGAAGCCTTCTCCCACTCTACCCTCGCCCTGTGAGGAGCATGTGGCACTTCAAAGTGCTACGTGCTGCTTGCAGGGCGGGAGCAGATGTCACACACTCTCCTGTCCCCAAGTCCTGATTGGCCTGGAGACAGGGGAGCTGTGTGAAGTACTTTGAAGTGCCATGCGCTCCCTACAGGGTGTGAGAGAGGGCAGAGGAAACTTCGCACAGCTTGGTGGGCTGAATCCAGCCCGCGGAGGCCCTTTTGCTTAGCCAGTTAACATAGGACTCACTGTCAGTCCCACAGTGGCTGCAGTTCACAAAGGACCTGCCGCTGGCCTCTCTGTGGCTAGGGCTACTCTGGCCCAGCATGGCTGGCCTCTGCCAGAGTTCACCAACAAGGGCTGTTAACCAGTTAGCTGCATGCTTCCCAGTTAACATCCCATCTATGGAATGATAGGGGAGTCAAAATAAGCACTCAGCTAAATGTCTGTTAGGCAGTGGTATTTACAGCACTTCATTTGTGAAAGATAGACAACATATTGCTATCACATTTGCAACTTTAATCAGTTCTATAGACACTGGTTTGGGTCAAATGGTTGGACAAGATTGCCAGTATCAAAATCTTTAATCTGAGGAGTGGCATTGGAAGCATGCCTATGAAAGTTCAGCTCTATTGATCTGGGAGAGCTCACTGACATGCCCGATTCGAGAATACCGTAGGCTGTATTTGATAGTCATGTAGAGCAACACGTCTGTTCTCATGGCGACCAGTAAAACCACACTGAATTCAAACATGAAAACGTTTCAGGTTGACCTCAGCAACTGGGAAACAGCAGCACACAATGGAGCCAGGTGGCAGCGGAGTCACCCTGTCACTGTTAACCACTTTAGAGCAAGGCACTTTAACACCTTATGTGAAAAACATGAGCAGCAAAGTGAGGATACAACATCCTGCAATGGTCATAAATAATCTTGTCTGTAAGAAGCACATGTAACTGTGCTTGGGGATTTTGCTTTGGTCTGACTATATCTGTGTATATATACACACACACACACACACACACACATATAGGCTATGTCTACACTGGTATGATCTTGCACCAGAAATATGCAAATGAGGCTAAGCCTCATGGAATATCGCCGAGCCTCATTTGCATATCTAATGAGCGGCAATTTTTGCGGAAGAGGCTCTTGCTCCAGAAGGAGCGTCTACACTGCCCCTTCTTGCACAAGAAAAACCCTCTTGCACAATGCCCTTATTCCTGAAAATAATCAGCACAGTGGCAAAAATGGTGGCTCATTAGATATGCAAATGAGGCTCGGCAATATTCCACACTTAGCCTCATTTGCATATTTCTGGCGCAAGATCACGCCAGTGTAGACATAGCCATAGTGTTTGTTGTATTAGACACATGTTTTCCTGAACTGGAGCGCTGAAGTATATTGTGGTATCCTTTGTATCAGTCAAAATCCTCACCGATCCATTAGTTTTTATGCTGTTGTAAATTAGGCTAGTCTACATTACAGGCTTGGGCAGGGCTGGCCTTACCATGAGGTGAACTGCCTCAGATGCCAGACTGTGGGGAGGGGGGGCACCACTAGGACCCCGAGTGTAGAAAATGGTGTCTGCTGCTGGTGCACATGTATTCTCTCTGCTCTAGATGCACAGAGATGGTGGAGTGCTGTGCTGGAGGAAGGAGGGCACAAGAGACATAAGAGGAAGGCAGGAGAAAAGGGAGCATGGGGGCATCATTTGAGCTTCCTGCCTCAGGAGCCAAAATGTTGTGGGCCGGCCCTGGGCTAGGGGCGTGATTCCCTTGCTCCTGTACATCTACTCTTAGCACTCACTGAGCTGGCATGAGTATAAACAGGCGTGCAGCCAGCCACAGTAGCATGAGTAGCATCAGTGAAGCCATGGCTAGGTTGAGCTGACAGCATACTTATTGATTCCAAGCAGGTTTGTACTCAGTTTAGCTCAACCATGCCTCTTCTGTCACTCCCCAGACTACCACTGCTACACTGTTACTTATACTTGCGCTAGCTTGATGAAAGCTAGACCAAATATATATATGTACATGATGAGCAAGGGAATCACACCTCTTGCTCCTAGTATAGATGTAGTCTGCCTTTGTCAGTCTAACAAGTGTCATTTGCAAGTAAATCTAGTAATGCCACATTTTCTCGGTAACTGGAAGGCACAATCAACAATAGATCTGTTCAATGTTTATGTACATCCATTGCGCTTCCCTGCTTAGAATAAACTACAGACGCCACTTAACTATTTTCTTCCTTGGGTCATGTATGAATCATCTTATTGTCATGTTTTTAAAAGCAATTTACTAGTTTGCACATCTTTTCTAGAATGAACTCAAAAATGTTAATTTGTTGGGAAAAAATACAAAGGGTGAAATTCATCCCTGGTATATAGCAGAGATAATTGGTCTGGTACAGTAGATTTAGCTCGCTATATAATGTGGTTCTGCTCGGACTGATCATGTAAAAATGGCACCTTACGATCAGTTCCTTATATGCAATAAGAATTATATTTGCTGATTTTAGTGATTGAGTGATTATTGCTTTTTATTCTATTAGTCTTGCAGAGAACAAAATATATCAGAAATCCTGACTGGAGAAAGAATTTAAGACTGTACCTTAAATCCATCCGTGTTCAAAATAGCACTGAAAGTTATGCATGTGTGCAAAGTGCTGAAATGAAAAGGATGCTCTTTTGAATGGGGTCAAACAGAAGGAGCTGAATTCAATCCCTTCCCCTAAAAGAAGCTCTTCATAAAACTGAATATTTTTCCACAGAAATTTTCTTCTTCAAAAAAATGATAACTAAAATTTTTTACTTGTGGCAACTGAAAATGAAAAGATTTTCAGTGAAACACTGAGAACAGCAATTAAAAAGAAAATCAAATTTCAAGGAAAACACATCTTTCAGGGAACATATGCCTTTGGTCTATAACAGCGTTTCTCAACCTTTTTTTTTTTATAAAGAACTCCCTTTAAAAAATTATAAGTACCCCCAATATCTACAGTTTTCAGACACATTTTTTTTCTACCATTGCAACACATTTGTTTAAATTACTTAATCATAGCTGGGCGGGCAATGAAATTTTGGGTGTAAAAAGCACAAAAATAATAAAGCACTGTAAAACTTAAAACAAAAATTCAGTTTTCTCCAAATTTCAGTTGTATTGATGTATACCCCAGATTTCTCTCAAGTATCCCTAAGGGTACTTGTACCACTGGCTGAGAAACACTGGTCTATAACACAACTTTTAGTACAAAAGTAGTTTCAGTGGATTTTTTTTTTTTAACCAGCTGTGACAGGGTGCTTGCCCTGCACTGGGCCTTCAAGGGCAAAACCCAGCCTGAGTGAGGGGCTAAGAGTGAAGCCCCAGCTGAGGCAGTTCTGGCTAATGAGGGCCCAGCTGGGGGCTATATGAAGAAGGGCTCCTTGAAGGAGAGGAGAAAGCTCATTCTTGTTCTGGCTAGAGAGCAGGTGGGACCTGACTACCTGGGAAGCAGTAGCTTCCCAGAGGTAGAGCAGGGCTGGGGAGGCTCTGGCCAAGCAAGCTCCCAGGCTGCAGGGCCTGAAGCTACCAGGGCTGTGAGGGGCAGCCATGGTTATGGTTGCCAGGTGTCTGGTTTTTGCCCAGACAGTTTGGTAATTGCGTCTTCTGTCTGGTTTAAAAAAAAAATAGTGGACATGCAAAGTGTCTGGTATTTTCTGTTTTTCTCGGACGGAAGGCCAGTGGGGACAATCTTCCTCTACCATGTCTGGGGGTCGGGGTGTCCTTGAGGCCACTTTAAAAACTTCCCCCGGCCTCCCCTGCTGCATGGCCAGATATGTCTGGATCCTCTGCTGCACATGGGAGAGGTGCCCACCAGAGATCTGGTGGGAGGGAGAAGCTCCATGTGCTGTAGCCCTTTGGCATTTCAGCCAGGTGGCAGTGAAAGAGGCAGCAGCTCCTTCCCGGGCTCAGGTGGCTGCAGCGATTGCCAACAAAACTCCTTTTGCTGTGAGCAGGTGCGTGGGAGAGGAGGGGATCCATTCCCAGAGTGGGAGGGAAGGGAAGCCCTGAGCCCCTTGCCTGCATGGGGCACATTTTGGAAGGAAGGGAAAGCGACAGCAGGGCCAGCACCTCCTTTCTCTCACCCCCCCCCCCCCCCCCCCGCACACCTTACCTGAATAGTCTGGCTAGCTTCTGGCAGACTGGAGCCTTACCAGTTAAGGAGGCATGCAGGACTGGAGGGAAGGTGGGGTGGGGGGAATACCTTGCAGGAGTGGGAAAGAAGAGAATCACCCCCACCCCTTCCCTGCATGGGGTGCATTTAGGGAGGAAGGGGTGGCCACATCTGGGCAAGCCCCAGAACTCCTTCCCTGCAATAGGCTGGCTGCAGCAAGGAGCAGTGTCTTGTAGCCCTAGCTAGCCCTACACTGGCCTCAATGCCTCCTTAACAGTTAAGGAGGAATGTGGGATCTGAGGGAAAGGCTGGGGGGGGGGGGGAGGCAGGAGGAATTCCTTGCAAGAGGAGGAGGGAAGGGAAGCCCCCCCACACCTCTTCCCTGCATGGGGTTAGGGTTGCCAGGTGTGTATTTTTCACCTGGACAGTCCAGCAATTGTGTCTTCTGTCCGGTCAAAACAAAACAGAAAATACTGGAAGGCCGGCGGGGACATTTTTGCTCAACTAATTTTTTCCCCGCCATGTTATTTGGGATTGTTTCTGAAAGTATCTGGCAACCCTAGGCATGGAAGGCAAGGGCAGTAGGTCCACACCCCTTTGCCAGTGATGAGAGGCCATTAAAGACTGCAGTTTGCTCTGGAGGCAGGGGCTAGATGGAGACTAACAGTGGGTTACTGAGGCAAGGTGAGTGCAGGGGAACTGGGTATTCCCTGTGAGAAGAACTGGGTGCCCCTTGGGAGGGGAGGACCCTGGAGTGCGCAGTTGAGTAAACAACACCCCTACCTGGAAGGGGGGTCAGACACTGGAAAGGGCACTGCCAGAAGGCAGTGTCCTGAAGAGGACACCACGGTCAAAGAGTGACACAGGTCGGGTTCAAAGGGAAGAGCGAGAACACGGGGAGACACCAGCTAGAGGGAGGCATCCACTGAGCTGGTGAGCTAATTCCCAGGAAGACAGCTAGGCTGTGTCTAGACTGGCAAGTTTTTCCGCAAAAGCAGCTGCTTTTATGGAAAAACTTGCCAGCAGTCTACACTGGTCGCTTGAATTTCCACAAGAACACTGACGATCTCATGTAAGAAATCAGTGCTTCTTGCGGAAATACTATGCTGCTCCCGTTCGGGCAAAAGTCCTTTTGCACAAAAGCTTTTGCACAAAATGGCCTGTGTAGACAGCTCAGATTTGTTTGACGCAACAAAGCCCCAATAGTGAAAAGTGCTTTTGCGGAAAAGCTTCTGTGCCAATCTAGATGCTCTTTTCCACAAATGCTTTTAACGGAAAAGTTTTCCGTTAAAAGCAATTGCAGAAAATCATGCCAGTCTAGATGTAGCCCTAATGTTGTGCCATTTTTAAAGGGTAAGCAGGATGATCTGGAGATCCTGGGCAAGATAATTAAATGGCTGACACAGGGGTCAAATAATAACATATTGAAGAAGGGTCATGCCAATCAGTATGGGTTTATGAAAACATCGCTTGTCAAACTAACAACTTTTTAAATGAGATTACAAGTGTAATTGAGAAAGGCATGGTGGATAATTAGCTGCAGTTAATTATGACTCTCAGTATGACACTATGGCCAAAAGAGATGATGGGATGCATAACCATGGGAATCTTAAGTAGGAGTAATTTTACCTCTCTATTTGGCACCAATGTGACCATTGTTAGTATATTGTGTCCAGTTGGGGATTTAAGAGGGATGTTAATAAATTGACATGGGTCAGAGAGAAACCATGATGAGGAGTAAAAGATTAGAAAGCATGTCTTATGCTGATGTACTCAGTCTAGTTTACCAAAGAGGAGGTGTAGGTGTGTTTTTATTACCTTCTATAAATATCTGTGTAGGCACAAATATTTACTAATGGGGACTTCAGTCAAGCAGAGAAAAGTGTAACATGATCCGGAGGCTGGAGGCTGAAGCTGAACAAATTCAAATTAGAAATATGTGCATTTGCAATGCTGGGACTAATTAGCCATTGGAATATTTTACCCAGGATTCTCCATTATTGCCAGTTTTTAAAATCTAAACTGGATGCATTTAGGATTTATTTGGGGGAAGTTCAATGGTTTATGTTATACTGGGGGATTAGGCGATATTATCAGAATGGCCTCTTCGGCCTTGGAATGCCCGCACCTACGAATGTTTAGCTTTGATTGGGTGTCATTGGTAAGAGGTTTTGGCCTGAAAAACCTTTATTACTGGTTTGCCATGTATGCAAAGAAAAAGAACCAAGCTTGATTCTCAGATTCAGGGCTGAGTTTGTAGGGCTGTCAGGAAAACAAAATGACATGATGCATTCAATATATGAGTAGGGTGTGTGCTGCTCAAGTTATCATAACAGATTACTGAACATGAAAATTACCCCATGTTCAAAACTGGCTTAAGTCTCATCAAGGCAGCCACTACATGATGAAAGTTTCTTTTGTTTAAACAATGTTAATGAGAGAAATTTGAGGAGAGGGATTTGTGCTTTCACATCTGCTAGGGATGGGCAAACATGGTTCAAATACAATGAGAACTCTGTCTCGTGAACTTTCACCGAAATCTTTAAGTGAACCTGAACCAAACCTTTTGCAAGGGCTGGAAAAGTATCGTTAACATTCCTTTTAGACAACTTTCCTTGCTTCTTCGTCTAGCCAAGGACAGGCATCTAGCTCATATTCAGGTCTCAAAATAAATGTGGCCTGCAATGCTGCGAAACCTGTAGCTCCTGAAGCCAATGGCTAACACATGGGCAGAGGTTCATATGGAGAAAGCACCTTTTCTGAAATAAATAGAGCTATGGCTCAGTCAGCCCCCACTCAGATCTAGTCTCCTATTTTTGGCTTTGGAGAAATTAAAATAAAGCCTCCCTTGTCAATGTCGTGTGTGCTCCTCCTCTTCCCCCCACAAGCCATCGGAGTCAGTTGGGAACATGGTACCATAAGTTATTTTGTTTGTGGGAAAAAGAGGAAAAACAAGAAAAAGAAATAAAGCCCTGTACTTATACATATACAAGAAAATGAACAAGCAAAACCAACGCATCAGGAATCTGATAAACATTGCAGTTTCTATTGATAATTATCTGACTTACGAGAGTCCAGAATGCTTGGTCCTATCACAAACCACACCACCTAAAAACCCCACTCATGAGTGGTAACCAACAGATGGCTCTTGTCCACAGGGCTGCCCCAGTTTGGAGAGCACCTTTTCACCATGTTCCATTCCAATGCGCAGCCTGCGGTTCAGTGCTGCAATGACAGCTCTGTATGCCTGGTAGTTTGGAAGCCAGTTGTGTGTCACCTTAATGCTTGGGCACTGGGAAGTCAGCTTATCACCACAGCTGGTTCAGTCAGACGTCACTATGAGATCAGCACTGCAGAATCACTCCGCACAATCTTCAAGTAAGGAACTTGTGACAAAATAGCACCTTGGACAAGCTTCCTGATCCTTTTAGATAATCCACTTTACAGACCCTCCACCCCCCCGCCCCCACCACCATTCTCCCTCCCCAGTTGAGCTTGAATTTCATTACCAAACGAGAGTCCACTATGTGTAAATTCAGGGTGATCTATACCTGCATATTTTCTATGCCATTTTGTGAGTACAATAAAAATATACTCTGTCATCTATACAAAATGAAAAAAAAAACCTTACTAATGCAACAAAACTCACTAGTTCAAATTATGGGCAAGCAACAAAATTCATACAAATGAAGTTGGCCAGACCTGTTTTTTTCCTCTTTCCCCTCTCAAGGGCAGAGAGGGTTCCATCCCTGTCTTCTGGCACTGGGGCTTACACTCTTGTTGACTGAATTCCCAAATCTTATTAGGTTGTTCCTTCTCCTCCAGCTGCTGTACATTCCAGTTCTTCTAGGCTCTCAACTCTGCCTGCTCCCTGCTTCCCATCTCCTGATACTTTTCTCTTTCATTAGGAACAACTCTTAGGGTACGTCTAGACTACCGCGTTTTGTCGACGGAAGTTTTGTCGACAGATACTGTCGACAAAACTTCCGTCGACAAAGAGCGTCCAGACACATTGAGTTCTGTCGACAAAGCAAGCTGCTTTGTCGACAGAACTCCGTAGTCTGGACGCAGTGTTACAGGCAATAACACCTTCTGTCGACAGAGTTCAACTGCTGGTTCTGTCGACGTTATGTCGACAGAACTCAGCGGTAGTGTAGACGCTGGTATAGTTTTGTCGACAAAAGTCCACTTTTGTCGACAAAACTAGATAGTTTAGACACACCCTTAATGAAAACTTAATACCTGGTTCAGTTAACCTTAGTCTGCAGCGGTTAAACCAAAAATGGATTTTGTACATCTCTATTTCTTGGGCTTCTCTAAAGTGAGGCACTGAGTGTTGGGATATGTAAAAATTAATAGGGGTTTGGGATGGCTATACACTGGGGCTGTGTCTACATTGGCACCCCTTTCCGGAAAAGGGATGCTAATGAGACACTTCGGAATTGCAAATGCCACGGGGGATTTAAATATCCCCCGCGGCATTTGCATGAACATGGCTGCCGCTTTTTTCCGGCTCGGGGTTTGGCCGGAGAAAAGCACCAGTCTAGACGGGATCTTGCGGAAAATAAGCCCTTTTCCGGAAGATCCCTTATTTCTACTTTCATTAGCATCCTACTTGAAAGTAGGAATAGGGGATCTTCCGGAAAAGGGCTTATTTTCCGCAAGATCCCGTCTAGACTGGCGCTTTTCTCCGGCAAAACCCCGAGCCGGAAAAAAGCGGCAGCCATGTTCATGCAAATGCAGCGAGGGATATTTAAATCCCCCACGGCATTTGCAATTCCGAAGTATCTCATTAGCATTCCTTTTCCAGAAAGGGGTGCCAATGTAGACATAGCCACTGGTAGTTAAGAAGTTCAGCCACAGTATGCATTACCCTTGAACATGTTTTTTTCCCTTTGTTTCTGTAGTCCAGCCAAAACAGGTATTATCTTTCCTGATGTATAAACATGCTCTTTCCCTTTATTTCTGTAAAAAATAGATATGTATGCAGTTGCTCTTCTTTGTTCTGTCTTTTACTTACCCTCACTGGCTCTGTATAAGATATTTTCAGGGTTACATCTCTTGTAATTTCTGTAACCTATTGATTTGGAAAGTTTGTAGTGTAGAAAAGTGTTGATTTAATTATAAATTTTGTAAACAGTAATTAAGGGCAGCGATAATAATATTCATCACCTGCCTGTTAATATTCATTATATGGGAGTTAATATGCTAAATAAGGTTTTAGGGAAAGTAATAAAGACGTGTGACTTACCGTACTAAAATAGATAAATTGGTGCCAAATTGTTGCCACTCAGACATTGCATTGAATGGCCAAGTTAAATGTGCAAGGGCAATAAAGCAGTTCCATTTACCCCCTCAGCTCCTGACTCACCTCTTTCTTCTTTAACACTGAGGGCTTGATTTAAGATCTAACGAAATCTCAACAGGGTGTCTTTCCATTGACATCTATGGATTTTGATCAGGTCCATATTATTTACTAATCAAAGACCATATCCTTGAGTGTGGCTGAACATCAACCTCTGCCGTGTAAGCTAATGGGTGTTGAGAGAACTCAGCACCTTGCAGGCAAGAGTCAAATGTTGCAGGATTATGTCTCTGATTTCTCTGTTTTTCCTTTTTCTATCCATTTCATGCGAGTAGAAGTTGATCTTGATCCCACTGAAATCAATTGTGAAACTCACTTTAACTTGATTGGTTCAAGCCCTTAATCCTTGCATAGATATTTACAATTTGGTATGGCAAAATTTCCCAAATTCTTGTTTTTAACTGTATAGAACTTTGTCATTTTTATAGGGCCAGCTGCATTTCTGTTGCCTTTCTGATCTCTCTATGATAGGGTTGCTAACTTTCTAATCCCACAAATCCAAACATTCCTGCCTCCTCCTGCCCCAAGACCCTGCCCCTTCTCACATGCCCCATCCTCTGCTTGCTCCATTCCTCCCCTCCCCCCGCCCCCCATAGCCTGCTCTCCTCCATTCTCACTCACTTTCACCAGTCTGGGGCGGAGGGTTGGAGTGTGGTAGGGGCTGAGCCCTCTGGCTGGAGACGTGTGCCCTGGGTGGGACCAGGGTAGAGGAGTTTGGGATTCAGAAGGGGGCTCTGTGCTGGGGCAAGATCATGGCATGTGGCACTGGGGGGGGGGGGGGAGAATCCAGGCTGAGGCATGGGTGCGGGATGTGGGAGAGGCTTGGGGATTCCAGGTCTTGATGGCACTTACTGCAGCTTCTAGGAAGTGGCTGTCAGGTCCCTGTAGCACCGTAGGCACATGGAGTCTCTGCATACTGCCTTTGTACTCACAGGCTCACCAGAACTACCAGGATCCTTTTCTAAACGAGTGCTCCAGTAAGAAATGGCATGCTTGGCAACCCTACTCTAAACATCCCCAGGCATCATTCAATTCTGAGACAAGGCCCTGGGCGACAGTCTGCTCTGTATCAATTGTGGTTTCTGGCAGTTCTGACTGAGTTCTGGTACCTGTGGTTCTTCCCTTCAGAAGCCTATGACCAAGTGATGAATAGTGTTACCACATGGCCGCCTTAAACCAAAGTATTGTTTATTTACCATGGCACAGGAATTAAATACTTAGAGAAAGATATTTTAAACCAAAAAAACGGCCTATATGCATGTCTAATATACTCAAAAATGTATCCCATCCCCTGTGGGCAGCCTAGGCAGGCCTAGTTTCTTCAGATACCCTAGCGGATTGCGGGATCCTGAACAGCTCCGCAGCAACTTCCTCTCCCCTGGAATAGTAATAAGAGATGTAGCCGTGTTAGTCTAGTCTAGCTGAAACAAAAAACAGGACTATGTAGCATTTTAAAGACTAACAAGACTAACAGGACTATGTAGCATGTGTTAGTCTTTAAAGTGCTACATAGTCCTGTTTTTCTCTCCCCTGGAGAGTCTCTTTTTATGCAGTCAGAGTTCCTTTGTTCTTGTCAGTCCCAGGTTTTGGCTCTGCTTGGCAAGATCCAGTTCAAGTGGCATACACGCCAGATTTCTCAGAGCACTTTCCATAACAACCATCAGGTGTTTGCTTAGAGGGGCTTCTCTTGAAGCCTCCTTCCTGCTTCTTTTCCTTACAGAGTCTTTTAAAACTAAACTAATATAGTCATAGAATCATAGAGTGCTAGGGCTGGAAGAGACCTCAGGAGGTCATTGGGTCCAACCCCTTGCTCTAATAAACATCCTAATAACCAGGGCAATATACAGTATCCTCAGTTATTACAGAGCAGCTCCAGATTCATCACCCACTTGTTTTATTTGATCTTTTTCACTCCTTTTCCGCATCCCATATCCTCTAGCTTATCCTCATTAATTATACATTCTTTCTCCTTAAATTTCTATTTTGACCTCTACTATAACACACTGTGGTACATCTACACAGCAACATAATTTCGAAATAACTAGCAGCCAGTTATTTTGAAATAATTTTGAAATATTGTCAAGCTGGAGGACTTCTTACTCTGACTCCTGTAACCCACATTGCAGGAGGAGTAAGGGAAGTCGGAAGAAGAGTGCTCTTTCTCAAAGAGGCTTTTCCAAAATTTGGCCCATTTTGGAAAAAAATCCTCTTTCAGAAGAGCCCTTCTTCCTCATGGAGAAGAAGACAGGGCTTCTGAGAGAGTGAATCTGCTATTCTGCAAAAAATGTTGGAAGAGCAGACGCGATCCCTGGATGCGACTAAGTTTTTCCAGGATATCTCTGGTATCCTGGAAAAACTTCGTAGTCTAGACATAGCCAAAGAGATCTTTCTTTCTTTCTTTCTTTCTTTCTTTCTTTCTTTCTTTCTTTCTTTCTTTCTTTCTTTCTTTCTTTCTTTGATATTTCATTACAGAGTGATATTTTTGAACTTAAATGTTGATTGAAAGAGATATTAAAAAAATTTGGACCATGATATTTTTTCTTGTCAGTCCCAGCTTTTGGCTCTCACTTTCATGAGAAAAAACTCGGGGGGAAAAAAAAACAGTTTCTGTTCAGGGTTTCTTGAGGGGCTGAAGGGGGTGGGGAGCTTTGGTTCTGCTGCAGTGAAAAATTAATTAATTGCTGAGTTCTAATGCTGAGTGCTTATGAAGCAGAGATGAACAACAATATATTAGTTTAATTTTCCAGAACTAAAAATAGGAGAGAGGCTTTGGGTGGGGACTCAAGACACATATTTGTTTATTTTAGAAAAAGCCCCCCAAGACACATTGCATCTAGTCCTTGCTGCTGCAAGTGGCACCTAACAGAAGGTTTATACATGTGTTTAAGGATGCTTTCCTGAATTGGGATCCTAATCTGTCACAATTTCAGTCATCCATAAATAGGGATAATATTAATGCATAGCCTTCAGAGATGTGCTGGAAGGTTCTTATAATCTGCAAAATGTTCAGATCCATACATGGAAAGAAGCTACAAAAGTGTAAAGAACTATTTTTATTCTGTAGAAATTCATCCATAAACATACCAAAACAGATGTGCCTTCTTCTATGCACCCCACATCACGGAACCATGGTGAATTGTCAGACAAAATCAGTTCCAGATTGTGCCTGCAGACATGGTAAGGACTGCATCAGACCTTAAGAGACCTCAAGGAAATAACAACACGTTCATGATTCTTCCAAAGGTTGGATTGAATAACTTTAAGTGTAATTATCTAAGTTTGCAAAATTGGATTGGTTGAAATTTAGTTTATTAAAAATCGTTATTTTTTATTTTTTAGAAATTTCTGCTGAATTCATCATATTTTCTCCATCTTCAAAGTAAATTACTTTCAAACTTGAAAATATTTGGATTTCCAAATAAAAAATTAAATAAAAACATTTTGAGAAAAATTGCACTATTAGACTATACTACCCAATCAAAATTGTTATTTTAAAAAAAACGAAACCAAACCAAACTAAAAAACACCACACCACATGCCAGGAGGAAAAAAACGCTCTCTAAAGACAACTGAACATATAAAAGAAGAAAAGCATGAGAAGAAATGAGAACATATGAAAATTGATATAAAAGCACCCCCCAACATGTGCACACAGAGGGAAAAAAAGATAGCTATGAGAAGAGTATGTTAAAATTAAAATAAGTGAATGAGAACCTTCATGAAAAAGATTGGTAATCAAAAACAAAGGATGGAAATAAACAGATATTTTAAATTATACATTGTCAAAATTTGCTTCTTATCAATGGAAGTAACCAAAATACCATCATGTGAGACAAAAATGAACTTCAAAAAGTCCTGAAAGAGTCTTGAATGGAATAGTATTATGTGATAAGGGGCAAATACATCTTTATCAATAATAATATGCAAAATATTGTTTTAGGAGGGAGGGATGAACAAATCGGAATTTAAGGCTTTTGAACTTCCAAGTATTTTGAGGTTTGAAATCTCTTGTGTTCATAGTTGTTTTTCCTTACAATTTAAACATTTTCTCCCTCTCAATGATGATTAAATAGATTTTTTAAATCTATTAACTTGTGTTACGTAGTGGAGGCACAAGCTATCTTGTCACATGGAGCATTATAGACTGGTCGCATTGCCTCTTATTTCAGATTGTTCAACACTTGGATTTTAGGTCCCTGCTTTCAGTTGCTTATGACTTTGACAAATTTTAACCATGTAGTTTAAAAATTTTCAGTTACGGTGAATCTAAGACCAATTTTGACTCTGGTGTTTTATGTGGATGACTGGGGTGTTTTTGGTCGTTTGGTTTAGTGCTGGTTTTTGAAATTTCAGCCACAACAGTTCAGACTTCTGAAAATGACTCTAGATAAAAATAAATAAATAAATAGTTTTGCCCCTATTAAAAAAGTCCTTTCAAGTGTAGCAGGATTTTGAACATGGCTCCTCTACTCCTTTCAGGAAAGTTCCTGAGTCCAAATGAAAACTAGTCTCAAAATCCTGAAGATTTTTTTTTTTGCAAAATGGAATTCTTGTTTTGCAGCCAGTCCTACTAAGTATGCGCTTACAGTTGCACATATGCTCAAGTGTTTTGCTGGATCCCAGAAAGAGGTCTCAGCATCATACATGACTGATCCTTAAATGACCAAATTTTGTTTTGTGAGCATTTGTATGCAGAAACACATCTTTCCGTGAGTATTATCAAATTTGATCCAGGCCTCACCAGTGCACGAAACTGTTCTCCATTAAAAGGGTGAAATTCTAGCCCCAGGGTAAAAGTGTACATTTCCATTCATTTTCTACAAGCATAAGTTTGCCATTTCCCGACAAAAACAACTTTTCCTGGTAAGTGGCTGTTTTCAAACCTCCTATGAGATTTGCTTCAATTTTACACAGAATACTTAAGACAGGAACAAGGAATTATTTCACTTTGTCACAATCTCAAATTATTTTTCTAATTGCATCAAGGCTAAGAAATTTGTTACTCAGAACTTGAAAACTGGTCTGGAGCCTGGAAACCTCTGCAAAGAAGACTTCAGATACATCCAGAGTCTCACCACAACTTTGAAGGATGGATTTCCAGAAGCCATTTGCACTTCAGGAGAAAGCTATGTGTGCTCAGAGTAGAGATATGAAACATTACACAACCACATAGAACACCATACTAAGCCTCTTGCAATCAAAAGGAAACTATCTGAAACATGCAATCCCTGTGAGAGAGAAACATGTTTCTCTTTGTGTTGATCCCTCATCCTTGGTGGTAGCTTCCAAGTTCTCTTCCACACAGTGTCTCTCCCAACTATACTCTTTGGGTATAGTTCTCAATTTCATTAAGGCCACTTAGTCTTCTTTATACCACCAGAGTTGCATAAAGGATGCATTTATACAAATACTTTTACCCTGCTAGAGCAGTATAAAATTGCTTTATGGCAAATCTACACTACAAATGTTCAGAAGCTTCAGGGGGGAGCTGAATTAGTGTGTATGGGTATGTCTAGACTGCACATCTTTTTCGACAGAGACTTTGTTGACAGATACTGTCGACAAAGCCTCTGTCGAAAAAGAGCGTCTAGACTACAACCAGTACTGTCGACAAAGCAAGCTGCTTTTTCAAAAGAGTTTAGATGCTTTCTTTCGAAAAAGCACAGTTTGCATGCAATAGCACCTTTTTTCAACAGAGTACTATTGAAAAAAGGCGTTATTCCTCATCGAATGAGGTTTACTGCCGTCGACAAAACTGCCGCATTCTGTCAACTTACTGTCAACAGAACGCAGCGGTAGTGTAGACTCAGGTAGAGTTTTGTCGACAAAACCCTGTAGTCTAGACACACCTTAAAGTGCTACCAGACCATTTGTTGTTTTTGTTCTGTACAGACTAACAAAACATGTAGATGGTATCATGACCTTTTGTGGGCACAGCCCATTTCTTGAGGTAACCAGAGTTTTGAGTTTAGGACATGTAGACCCAAAATAAATAGGAGAGAAGGGGTTGTAGTGTTTTACTGAAGATACTTTAAGCCAATGGCAGAGAGCTTTCCCTTTGGCTTAGTTACTTCACTTCTCTGAGAGGCAGCAGCTATGTTGGCAGGAGAAGCTTTCCCGCCAATATAGTGCTCCCTACCATGAGGGCTAATATCAGTACAGGTTGAACCTCTTTCACCTAGCACCCCTTGGGACCTGACTGGTGCCAAACCAGAGAATTTGCCGAACAATGGAGGGTCAATATTGTCTAGCAGCATTCCCAACACTTCCAGTGCTTCCATTTAGAAGACATTTAGGGGCAATTAGAACTAAATAACAGTACAGAACACTGTGAGCCAGGATTGGTGTCTGTAAACAAACTTCATGGGACCATGAGAAACAGGGCCACACCCATGGGCATCTAGCTAAATAAAATCATGCCGGATCACGGAAGTTGTCGGACTAGAGAGTGCTGGACTAGAGAGTGCCGGACTAGAGAGGTTCAACATAAATAACTATGTTGCTCAAGAGTGTAAAAAATCCAGGGTTCCTTTAGGCAACCTTGAGCTTACTATAGATCCCCCCACCACAATCTTCAACAATCTTCTTTATATATGAACACTGTTCTTAATATGCAATAGTTAATTATACATATTACAGCATATAACAAAATAAGAACTCCTACGGACCTGAGAAAAAACAAAAATGATACAACCCTCAATATAAACCATACCGTCCAACACTGAAACTTGCCAAGAGAGCCAGTATATGACCCCTTCCTCTAGGCTGATTTTGATTGCTACCTACTTCACAACTATCTTTTTCCATAGGCTTAGATATTCACTCTTATTTTTTACTCTGCTTCTCCACATTCTTCCTTATATAATCTTGATCTCCTTAATTCTGTCTTCACTACTACATCTTGTTTTCCCTCGTGACACCAAATGCTATTGCTAGCAAAATCGTAATACTGCATTCAATAGTAGTGTGTACTCCTTAATTCTAACAATGTCTTCACAGCTTGCTGGGAACCTGGAGCTATGTGCTTAAGGCATTTCTGACAAAAAATTGAGATATAGGAGGTGCTACCCCCACATGTTTGTTAGCATGGGATTACAGCATTCACCAAGCATGTGGGAGACTCAGGTTCAAATCCACGCTCTGATGTGCAGGAGGAATTTGAATCCCTGTCTCCCATTGTTCGTGAGGGTACCCTAACTACTTATCAAAGGGATGTTTCCTCAGTTTCACCTGTTCAAACCCCTTCACTTTGTATAACCAATTAAATAGTGAATGGACCAGGATTTGAGACTCTCCTCCTAGCTGAGTGCCCTAACCACTGAGTGATAGCGCTATCCTCCTGCTTTCTTTTGTCCAATGAATTATTACCAAAGGCTACATTATTATTATTACCATTACCACCTTCTCCTTCTCTAGTTGTGCTCTGCATATGGCCTGCTCACTCAGGTGATCTCTGGAAATACCTACCAAATTGGGCCCTGCAAATAAACTTGAGGGAGAGGGAACACCTAGTTTGAGGATCCCACCAGAGTTGACATGTGAGCTATGCCCCAGATGTCAAGATTTATGTGCTGCACACGTGTCTACTGGCAGATTTTTAGGCTCATAGATTTTAGAGCTCATAGACTTTAGGTGGAAAATTAGGCATCTAGGGAACTTAGGTGTCTAAAAGATTATGCAGGTGAAGTGGAGAGCTAAGGAACTGAATTTTGAACTTGGATGCCTGAAATGGCCAATTGGTACTTAAATAGTTTTGTGAATCTTTCCTTAAGTAACTTCAGTAAGAGATTTTATCCAGGCAGCCAAGTAATTTTATAGAATACTAGGATAGGAAGGGACCTTGAGAGGTCATCAAGTCCAATCCCCTGCTCTCATTGCAGGACCCAGTATCATGCCCTATGCTGCAGTGTCTTAACAATGAGACCACTTTCCTAGAAAAAGCATTGCTGATTTTTTTTAACATAATGTATTCACTCAGATAACTGGGTAATGGTGGTAAAGCCACGTGAATGAATTTCCCTGCTTGCTATGCACAAAGGTACATTTTTTTAAATGTCAGCAATTCTTCTTCCAGGAATTCCCTTTTCCTCATGTTTTGCTTGTATGCAAGATGGCTTAAAGGAAAATCTGAGACACGTGTGTGTGTGTATAAGCCTTGCATGCTTTGACTGTGCTCTGACAATGGATCCTCTCAAATCCCATTTACTCTGGTCTAATCATTTAAATATGGAAAACTGATTAAAGCATTCTTAGAGTAAAAAGACAATGGCCTCTTGACACTGTACAGAACACATACTTGCGACAAGACAATATATCTCTAAGAAGTTACACAAACAAGCTACTAACACTGGCACAAATGACCGGAATATAATCCTGGAAACCTCAGACTCGTTTATCCAAATCTTTCTAAAAAGTGAAACACCACTGAACTAAGCTATTCCCATTTCCAATCAGACGGTAGAAGGGAGTTAGTGGTTACCCAACTAACTAAAGCAATACAGGGCCTGATTCTGCAGAGTGGAAAGACTGCTACCTACAAGATACAGATTGCCCTCCGCTCCTGTAGAAATCAATGTCACTTGTAGTCACTCAACACTGTGCGAAACTGGACCCATAGACATTTTTGGCTTGCACTGCCCTGCAGAGTTAGAATGCTGGCGGATATCCGTAACCTCATAAAAGTGTTTAAAAAATATGGTAGTCATCATGAGAAATGTCTGTTTACTTCCCACTAAAGGAATTCAAGACAGTTGGGAGGAAATAGCACTTAGTAACAGTGTTTCGGTTTTATATTCATTATGATGTGAACTTAGTTTTTCTTGAGCAATTGCATGTTTTGGGAAAAAAACAGAAATTCAGGGAGAGGTAAAATATCTGTTTCTGATCAAGATACCTGCTAGTCAGCACTGCAGAATTCTAGACAGAAATTTGAGAATACTTCTGCTGATCAAAACAAATCTAATTCCTTAAGGAAAGGACAATAGGAAATGGAGTCAGACATTTTAGCACTTTGGAAAGTCAAATACACACCATGCTTGGATTAATCTTTTCTCTCTTATCCTCATCAATTAAATCTAACTCTGCAAGACTGATTTACTATGAGAACATATTCTGAAGGGTGTATTATTATAATGATGACTGGAGATGGAAGCACATAGCTCCACACCCATCGATTAAAGATGAATAACCATGACTAATTCAAATAAACGGCTAGTGGCTTACAGACAATTTGTAAACAGAAGAGGAGGCCAAATATGTTGAATAAATTGTTTGATGAGAAATATTTATTAATCTCTACTGAAGACGTCAAAGTGAGCTACCTCGTCACCATGCTGGGCTTCTCACAGTCGTTCATTGGTTTTTTTCCTCACAACACCCCTGTGAGGCAGGAAAGTCCAGTTATTGCCATTTTACACTTGGGGGACTGAATCAAAGAAAGTATTACCTAAGATTACAGAAGAAATGAAAGATAGAGCCAGAAATTAAACCTAGACCTCCGATTTCTAAGGCTAGTGTCCTAATCACTGATTCACCTTTCCTAATCACTGGAACACATAGCTTCTGCAAACATTTAGGCCATGTCTATGCTAGTAAGCTTACAACAGCACAGCTATATGGATGCAGTTGCATCACTGTAAGTTCTCTCGTGTTGTAGCGCTATGCCAATGGGTGAGGTGAGTGCCTTACACACATGGGTAACTGTACTGTACTGATACCAATGTCATGTTAAACATGAATACACATGTTTACAGGCTGGGCATAAAAATCATTGACAGTGGCTGTAACGTTAGTGCTACACTCTGCCATCTTTCAAATAATTTCTGCACCCTTTTGTGGTATATTCTTTTAGAATAATAATGACCATCCATTTCCTAATTGACTGTCAGGTCTTCTTTTAGCAAGAAAAAGTGACTGAGTTTGAACTGGGCCTTGCTAACCTGAGCTAGCCTCATCAGAACTAAACTCAGACACTTTTTTCCGATGCTCACAGATGGTGAGTAACATCTTAGCTCAATTATAGCACGTCAACTTGTAGTCTAGACTTGCATTCATGTTATCTGAGCTTGACCTACACTCAACTTTTTCTAGTCAATACAAGGGCTCAGATAGCACAGTTGTATAGCGTCAGCCTGTTTAAATATTTGACAGCTTGTAACCAAGCAGGTCGCAAACATCATTCCACAAGAATAATACCTATGCAGACTGGAGGACACATTCTGTTCTTAAATGCATAAAAGCCAACCAATCCATGGATGTCACTAGAAACAAAATTTGACCCTGAATCTAAAGCAGGGCTGGGCAAAATATGATCTGCAGGCCAGATCTGGCCCACCCAGCCACCAGATCTGGCTTGCGAGAGCCTCAGCTGGCTCCATGCTTGACCCACCCCTGCTAGGCACACAGGAAAGCCGTCCGCTCTGGGGCCAAGTGCTTCTGTGAATGCAGAGGAGGGAGAAGAGGCTTCTTACACTGTTCCCACCCCTAGTAGCTCCCATTGGCCAGTTTCTGGCCAATAGAAGCTGCCTGTTTGCAGGACAAGCTGCTCGTGAAGTGTCCTTCCTCCTGTATCCTCTGGGTTCACAAGTCCCCTATAGCTGCTATGAGCATGTATAGGGGCATGGAAGGCAGGAACTCTGGTTAAGGAACCTTCTGGGCTGCTGGCTGGGAGCCACCCAAGTAAGGTCTCCCAGCCAGAGCCTGCCTTTGGCACCACAGCCTCTCCCTCTCCCAAGCCTCTGCCCCCCTCCTGCCCCTATCCTATGCAACCCAAACCTTCTACACCCCTGCTCCAGCCCCCATACATCTTCCCAGACACTGCATCCCCTCCTATGTCCCTCCACAGGTCACAAACCCCTCCCAGACCCTGCACCCCTACCTGCCATTCCTATACACAGCCCAAATCCCTGAACCCCATCCTGCACTCCTGCCCCAGGTTACCACCCTCTCCCAGACCATGTACTCCAGGGGTGAGTACCTCTGCAGGCTGGATCCATCCCACTAAGCCCTTTGATCTGGTCTGCAGCCACTCTGCTGCTCCCCACCCATATGCCAATCGAGAGCTGGGGCCGGGGAAGCGCGCGCAAAGTTTCCTTCTCCCCACCAGGGGCACATAGCACCAGAGGGAACTGCCAGCTGTTCAAAACAGCTAGCAGTTTTCTCTAGCATCCCACACCCCTGGCAGTGTGGGGCTGGGAGACAAAGTCTTCATGTGCTCTCCTGCCTCAGGTTCTGACTGGTCTGGGGGTGGGGGTAGTGCACAAAGTCTCCTTCCATTGCCAGGGGTGTGCAGCACCTGGAGGGAACCGCCAGCTGTCTCGGGTCACATTGCCTAAAGAGAACAGCTGGCAGTTCTCTCCAGGCAATGCACACTCTTGGTAGGGTGGGGACCAAAGACTTCATGTACTCCTCCACCTCCAGGGAAAACAAAAGAAAGCTTTTATTAACACAGTACACGATTAACTTGTGGAACTCCTTGCCAGAGGATGTTGTGAAGACTAGGACTTTAACAGGGTTTAGAAAAGAGCTAGATAAATTCCTGGAGGTTAAGTCCATCAATGGCTATTAGCCAGGATGGGTAGGAATGGTGTCCCTAGCCTCTGTCTGGAAAAGGATGGCAGGAGAGGGATTGTGTGATGATTACCTGTTGTGTTCACTCTCTTTGGGGCATCTGGTATTGGCCACTGTCGGCAGACAGGATATTGGGCTAGATGGACCTTTGGTCTAACCCAGTATGACATAAGAATGGCCAATCAGGGTCTGTGGTTGGAGGAGAATGCAATGTCTCCTGGCCCCTCACCCTTCCACCTGAGGCTCTGCCACTTCTGGGGTGGCCCATGACCAGATTTGAAATTCATGAAGTGACCTCCCTTCAAGAATTATTGCCCATCCCTAGTCTAGCAGCACCTTAGAGACTAATTAATCATGCAGATGGTGGTATGAACTTTTGTGGGTACCACCCTCTTCTTCAAATGAATGGAGTATTAAAAGTCCAGCTCCAAAATATATAGGGGGTGGAGGTGGGGTAGAAAAAAGAGGGGAAATAGTGAATTAGAGTGTATCATGTTACATGAAGCTGAGAGTCTTAGTCAGGTATATTGATTAAAAATGATCACCTGTACATTCATCACTTGCCAATCAATAGATTCTTGTTAGAAGGAAGAGAGTGCAGTTTTGGAAACCATCCATCTCTCTGTTGATTTTGGATCTTCAGTACATTTTAAGTAACATTCTTTTATTGTATTCCTTTTCCAACATGAAAGGAGATTTGGCACAAACACATGTTTATTTAATGCCTGAAGTCTAGCCAGCCTCAGCTTAGTGGCTGGCTTGGATATTTTAGGAGGTTTGTTTGGATATTTAGTTTAACAAAATGAATGTAGTTTCCCTTTCTTTACATTTCAGTGAATGAAGCCCAGTTTTTTCAAACTTTTTCAAATAAAGTTAGGTACCCAGGCCAAAGTGACCTCCCAGAGATGCTGAGCTTCCAGTAAGCTGCACTGAGAGTTTACGTACAGTTTTGAGAAAAGGCTAATCAGTTGCACCACTCCAAGAGAGGCCTCAAGAAGAAATATGACTCCAAGACAAACCTCTGAGTGATGATTTCTCCCCTTTCTTGCTGGCTTTGGGTGGAAGTAATGTTCTACTGGCTCTGGCAACAGCAGGCAATGACATTCCCATAGAGCAGGGGTGGGCAATAATTTTTGCTCGGGGGCCACTACAAAAATTTTTGAAGTAGCCCTGGGCCACCCCGGAAGGGATGGAGCCTAAACGGGAAGGAGTGAGGCTACCCCTTCCCACTAGACACCCATGCCCTGTAAGATGCTTGGCATGTTCCCCCACACCTAGGAAATCAGGGCCTGGGGGTGGGGGATCTCAGGAAGCCTCCTCCCGCCCCGCGAGGAGAAAATAGCACCTTGTAGTGCCGCAGACTCCTTGCAGGGCCAGTAATGCCCCTCTGCCAAACTGGACAGTCTCTATGACAAAAGATAAATGGATGCAAGTCAGACATCAGAAACAGCAACACATAAACCCGCATGGGAACATTTTAACCTGCTTGGACACTCATTAATGGATTTAAAAGTAGCCATTCTTCTACAATGGAATTTCGCAATTCAATTACAGAGAGAGAGTGAGGAATTGACATTCATCTGCAAATTTGACACTGTTTCCCTGGGCTCGAATAAAGACATTAACTGGATGCTGTTTTATAAAGCCAATTTTCTCTGCATTTAACACCTCATTTACATCAAAAGCTAAGCATGGTACACTTTCTGGCCCACTCAATTAGCCTCATTAGCACTGCTGCTACAATCAGCAGGTACATTTCCCCCCTTCCGTTTCTGTTATAAATTCTGGCTTCCTGTTTTTTCCACTCCCGCTCATCTGAGGAAGTGTGTTTTGGCCACGAACACTTATGGCTATGCCTAGGCACAAGTGATTTAATAAGATCAAAACACTATATATTAAACTAAAATGCTTTATTAAACTTTTGTTTAATTTGCTTAGTTTTTGTTGGCCTTATTTTAAAAAAAGTAAAACAAAGACAAATAAAAGCTCAGGATTATAAGAATCAACATTTTGGACAAACTTCTTTGGAACTATTATTCATAGTGTTTTATTTACACAATGGATGGCATCTAGTGTTAGGCATTTTTTGAAATGTGGATTTATTTAGCAAAGCCTTTGGAGAGATTACAGTTTCTCATCCCAGTGAGAACTTGGAACTAGAAAAGAAATGTGAATAGGCAATGTGGATACAGAAGATGTGTTTATTATGTTGGGCCCTTTATAAGTGTGCTAGGAAATGTTATTTCCCAACTCTCAAGTTTTAGGAAGTGATTATAAGTAATCTTGGCAGAATTAAATGTAAATTGTTAGCCATGGGTAAACATCAATATCACCTGACAAATCAATGAAAAAATAACCACCCAGGAGCAGCATCCCTTGGATCCAGCCCTCTTAGGGTCCTAGTGTCACTGGCTCTATTCGCAGTTCAGGAAACACTCTAACACCCCAAGTCATGACCTGGGAGCTAGGGGAATGTCCCTAGGCAGGAGCCATCCAACAGTGGAATCATTTCCGTGGGAGTGAGAGTTTATTTTCCTCCTGGTCTGGTGGTCTCTGCTCTGCCCCTGCATCTTGTGCCCACAAGGATTCAGTGTTACAGCCCCCTTCCACCTCAACAGTCCTGCTGTCATGCCCCATGCAGCACTCCTTTGTTACTGTGAAAAATTATTAAAACTGATAAATTGGGAAAATTTTAAAAATAAAAATCAGTATTAACTGTCAAGGTGATTTTGGGTTGCAGGATAAATCATTCAAAGGTCTGTGCATTAGCAACCAGGGGGTGGGAATGGAGAGAACGTGCATCGGGTTTAGGCTCTCTGAAAACCCATGAGAGAGCTGACCAGGGCCTAGGCCTGGCCATGCAAGATTTGGAGCCCAGCACAGGAGGGCAGTTTAAAGATGGATATGTGCTGGAAACAACAAAAGCATTTTCTGGCAGTCCTGAGGGACCAATATCCTCTCCTCTTTAGTCCCTTCTGTGTCAGCCTGGAGGCAATCACCTTCGTTAGCAGAGATTTATTAGACTCTGATGCCTGAGCTTGCATGGTGCTGAGCACCCTCCGTGCCCATGAACTTTAGGTGCTGAACACATCCCCATGAGTGCTCAGCATCTTGCAATAGGTTCTACTGTAACAAGGTCCACTCCATTCTCCCAGACAGTGTGGGATATGTTCTGTGTGTGTGACATCCTCTCCATAAAAATGAAGACTATTTTAACCTGCCTGAAGCAATAAGAATCCATTGAGTACCCTTAATCTGCTTCCTATTTCAGGGTCATCCTGCCAGGTAAAGATTTACTAGTCTGTCATGGGAAAACAAGGTAGTCAGGAGACCCCCACGATCCCATCCTCGATCTCATTAACTTTCTGCTTTCCTGAGTGACCCGGTGTCTGCGCGTTAACGAACAGCTGTAATTGGTAAATGAAATTGATTACACAACTGTCTGAATGAGGCAAATTGTCCATTGCTAGAGCTGAAAGTATAATACCCAACACCACATAAATCAAATATAGGCCTCTTAAAAGCACTTGGGAATGGGAGAGTATTTCAAATCGGCCACAAAGCACTGGACAAAGCACTTGGCAAAAGGAAGAGGATGGACAAGATGACCTAATAGGTCTTTTCTATCTGCAATTTATATGATTCTATGAATTTTAATCACACATCACACTATTTAATTACCTCTAGTAAAACCTGCATAGAATTTATAACCGTGTACTATTGTACTCAAATCTTTTGTGTCATCTGTTAACTATGATGTACTGATGCCCACTGAATTGTTTTTGCAAGACATGGACTGAAGTCTGATTTAATCTCCATTCACACAATCACATACTACAGGATCACCACCTGAAAAGGCCATCAAAGATAGGCCGGAAAAATACATTTGGCTCAGGCAGGCTGCCTCCTTCCATTTTGCAAGGCAACTGAACAACTCATCCCATAATCCTCCTAATGTTTTATCAGACCTGGTTTTGAACTGATGCAGACACTGTGGGTACATCTAGACTACAGGGTTTTGTCAACAGAAGTTTTGTCAACAGATACTGTTGACAAAGCTTCTGTCGACAAAGAGCGTTAGACTACATCCAGTTCTGTCAACAAAGCAAGCCGCTTTGTCGACATAACAGTGTGGACGCAAAGGACAGTGTAGATGCAATAATGCCTTCTATCGACAGAACTCTGTCAACAAAAGGCGTTATTCCTAGTAGAATGAGGTTTACATACGTCGACAAAACTGCTGAGTTTTGTCAACATTATGTCGACATAGCTCAAAGGCAGTGAGGACACAGGTATAGTTTTGTTGACAAAAGTCCACTTTTGTCAACAAAACCTGTAGTCTTGACACACCCTGTGTGGCATCCTTTGGGAACCAATTCCAGGGCCCATTTAGTCTGATTGTTATGACCACTTTACTAATGTCCAGCCTTGATATTTTCTTCGCTAACTTCAGGTGATACTGGCTTTCTGACCAACTTGAGAAACTGAACTGTAATTGTGAACTTTTCTCACATTGTGAACTCATGTGTCATTTATAGTGTATTGCCATCCTGGGGTATCCCTCACTCTCCTTCCTGGTCACGTAATAGTTTCCCCATTTTGTTTTTCACTGTTTATTTCAGAGTTGAATTTTATCTTATTGCATGAAGTCAGTTGATCCAGGCTAGTTCCCCTTTAGGCTTCAATTCAAACAGCTAGCATGTTTTCAAAGAATATACTGTCTCATTCAACACTAGAGTATTAGAATGTTTTAGTTCTAAGAGTTAGCAAACACTTTCCGACGACACAATTTCAATTTCTAGTCTAGACAAAGCTTTTTATATAAATGGTTGGATTTACTATTTCTTGTACATAAACATGAAATAACATAGATGACAAAAATAGTTCTTGTGATTCTACCTTTGATATAATAAAATGGGTGAACTAGAGTGCCTCATGTTAAAGGAGGATATTGATATAACAGGCATCACAGAAACCTGGTGGAGTGAGGATAATCAATGGGACACAGTCAAACCAGGGTACAAAATATATCGGAAGGATAGAACAGGTCATGCTGGTGGGGGAGTGGCACTGTACGTGAAAGAAAATGTAGAATCAAATGAAGTAAAAATCTTAAATGAGCCTAAATGTTCCACAGAATCTCTATGGATAGTAATTCCATGCTCTAACAATAAGAATATAGCAGTAGGGATATATTATCGACCACCTGACCGGGACGGTGATGGTGACTATGAAATCCTAAGGGAGAATAGAGAGGCTATCAAAATAAAAAACTCAATAGTGCGGGATTTCAAATATCCTCATATTGACTAGGTACATGTCACCTCAGGACAGGATGCAGAGATAAAATTACTTAGTATGTTAAATGACTGCTTCTTGGAACAGCTGGTTCTGGAACCCACAAGAGGAGAGGCAATTCTTGATTTAGTCCTATGTGGAGTGCAAGGTCTGGGCCAAGAGGTAAATATAACTGGACCGCTTGGAAATTGTGACTATAATGTAATAAAATTTAACATCCCTGTGGAGAGAAAAACACCTCAGCAGCCCAACACTGTGGCATGGAATTTCATAAAGGGGAGCTACACAAAAATGAGGAGGTTAGTTAAACAGACATTAAAATGTACAGTGACAAAAGTAAAATCCCTGTGAGCTGCATGGAAGCTTTTCACAGACACAATAAGAGAGGCCCAAATTAAATGTATATCCCAAATTTAAAAAACACAGTAAGGGAACCAAAAAAGTGCCACCGTGGCTTAACAACCAAGTAAAAGAAGCAGATACAGATGAAAAGGCATCATTTAAAATTGTAAGTTAAATCCTAGTGAGGAAAATAGAAAGGAACATAAACTCTGTCCAGTAAGAAAAGCCAAAAAGGAGTGTGAAGAACAGGTAGACAAACACTCAAAAAGTAATAGCAAAAAGTTTTTTCAGTACATCAGAAGTAGGTAACCTGCTAAACGACCAATCAGGCCCTTGGACAATTGAGATGCCAAAGGAGCACTCAAAGATGATAAGGTCATTGTGGAGAAACTAAGTGTATTCTTTGCTTCGATCTTTACTGCTGAGGATGTTAGTGAGAGTCCCAAACCTGAGCCATTCCTTTTAGGTGACAAATCTGAGGTATGGTCCCAGATTGAGGTGTCATTAGAGGGGTTATTGGAATAAATTGATACATTTAACTAACAAGTCAATGGGACCAGATGGCATTCACCCAAGAGTTCTCAAAGAACTCATATGTGAAATTGCAGAACTATTAACTGTGGTTTGTAACCTAACCTTTAAGGCAGCTTCTGTACCTAATGACTGGAAGATAACAAATGTGCCACCAATATTTAAAAAGGGCTCTAGAGGTGATCTCGGCAATTACAGACCAGTAAGTCTAATGTCAGTACCGGGCAAATTAGTTAAACTATAGTACAGAATGAAATTGTCAGACACATAGATGAACATAATTTGTTGGGGGAAAGTCAACATGGTTTCTGTAAAGGGAAATCATGCCTTACTAATCTCCTAGAGTTCTTTGAGGGGGGTCAACAAACATGTAGACAAGGGGGATACAGTGGATATAATATACTTAGATTTCCAGAAAGCCTTTTACAAGGTTCCGCATCAAAGGCTCTTAAGTAAAGTAAGTTGTCATAGGATAAGAGGGATGGTCCTCTCATGGATTGATAATTGTTTAAAAGAGAGGGAACAAAGGGTAGGAATAAATGGTAAGTTTTCCGAGTGGAGACAGGTTACTAGTGGTGTTCCCCAAGGGTCCGTACTGGGACCAATCCTATTTGACCTATTTACAAATGATCTAGAGAAAGGGGTAAACAGTGAGGTGGCAAAATCTACAGATGATACTAAACTGCTCAATATAGTTAAGACCAAAGCCAACTGTGAAGAGCTTCAAAAAGTTCTCACCAAACTAAGTGATTGAGCAACAAAATGGGAAATGAAATTTAATTTGATAAATGCAAAGTAATGCATGTTGGAAAAAAAATTAATTTAGCTACAACTACTCAATACAGAGATCTTGGAGTCATTGTGGATAGTTCTCTGAAAACATCCATTCAATGTGTAGCAGCATTCAAAAAAGCAAACAATGTTAGGAATTATTAAAAAAGGGATAGAGAATAAAAAAGAGAATATCTTATTTCCTCTATATAAAACCATGGTACGCCCACATCTAGAATATTGCGTACAGATGTGGTTGCCTCTTCTCAAAAAAGATAAGTTGGTACTGGAAAAGATACAGAAAAGGGCAACAAAAATGACTAGGGGTTTGGAACAGGTCCCATATGAAGAGAGATTAAAAAGACTGGGACTTGTTCCCATAACATAAAAACTAGGGGTCATCAAATAAAATTAATAGGTAGCAGCTTTAAAACAAACAATATGAAGATTTTCTTCATGTATCGCAGAGTCAACTTGTGGAACACCTTGCCAGAGAAGGTTGTGAAGACCAGGACTTTAACAGGGTTCAAGAAAGAGCTAGATAAATCCATGGAGGTTAGATCCATCAATGGCTATTAGCTAGGATGACTAGGAATGGTGTTCTTAGCCTCTGTCAGGCGCTGGAAATGGGTGATGGGAGAGGGATTGCTTGAAGATTCCCTGTTCTGTTCACTCCCACTGGGGCACTTGGCATTGGCCATTGTCGACAGACAGGATACAGGGCTAGATGGACCGTTGGTCTGACTCAGTATGGCTGTTCTTATATTCTTATATTTTTCTTGGGTGGAGTGGTTTCCATCGATTATTACTGTCTTTTCATTAAGATCTTCCTAAGTTCTACTCTTTGCTAGAAAAAAATCACATAAACTTCATTCACAAAAAATTCTTTCATCTATTCAATCTGGGATTTTGAAAGAGGCCTAAGGGGATTTGGAATGTGTACTGAGTGCCTAACTCCTCTAGGCTGCTATGAAAAATCCAGTCTAAATGACTAATTCAGCCCCAAAATGGAAATTATCCTTTCCTTTTTCATCATTCATCATCATAGCAGCTTAGATGTCAGGATGATAAGCACCCTCAGTAAAATGGATCAGATCACAGGAAGGGGGTGCAAGCATATTTTGTAGTTGGACTTCAAATAAAATAATTTGCATTTTTCAGATCTGAATGCTAGAGGTTTAATTCATCCCAACTGAAACAAATCGCAGCTCCCCACACCAAAAGAGGGCCTCTGTGCTCTACACAAACATGAACTAAGGAAACCTCACAAACTATGTCCCCACCCGCCATGGAGTAACTACCCAATGGGAAGGCTGCCAAAGTGGGTCTCACAGGTCATTAGTGGCAGAACTGGGATGAGTATGTTGGAGATTGCTTGCAGTGCCCTTCCCTATCTTGGCAATCATGGGTGTCTGACACAGGGACCTATCAGGTGCAGACGTTGCTCCCGCTGGTGGTGTGCTAGCTGGAAGCTGAGGAGTGTATGTGTAAATAGAAAATTTTACCGTGACCTTTTCCCCTCGCTGGGAACATGCACTGGATGTGTGAGGGAGAAAAGAGTCTGGCTGCCAGGAGCACAAACTTGGAAGTAGGAGCCCTGGTATTCAGAGTGCCATGTGGTGACAGCAGTGGCAACTGCTGGGGATTGTGAAATGGCCTAAAAATCACTGAGAGAAGGGAGTCTGCCTACCAGCATTGTCACCTCCACCCAGTCTTTTGGCAGGAAGTGTGGGGTAGGGCAGCTCTTCCAGGCCTAACTAAAGACTGAGTTGCTGAGTGCCAGTAAGTGTCCTCCCCCCAGAAAGCACTCAGTGCCCCCCCAGTCAACTCTGTTTAGTCAGGAGAAATACTATTTGATTTGCTCATTTCTATGGCATTCTACTTGATAGTTACTCATCATAACTGATTCCAGGCAATTGTGTGTCCTTGTCATGAGAAGACTGTTTCAGGTCCCCACCTCTGTCCCTCTCCCCATCCATGGTCCTTGTCAGAAGTGCCCAGTCGGATCCTGAGACTCCTGCTGTCTCTGGTAGGCGGGTTTTGAAGGCTGTACAACTCCACCTTACACTGTGATGTCGCCAGCAAACCAGTCTGCCTAAAAGCCAGTGCCAGTGCCTGTGATTTGCTTTGTCTCCAAGCAGAACCCTCCTGTCCATAGCATGAATGAGGGCAGCCTTCCCAGGCCCACACTTTTTGGGACCCTGTAGTAGCCTCAACCCATACTATGGATGGGAGGGATCTGGCACAGGGCAACAGCAGTGGTCACCCTCATCCCCCCACCAGCACTCACCCTGTGGGCAGGAGGAGACAGATTGCCCAGGCTGCCTGCTCTGCCCCACACTCCTGGTTTATTGCACTTGGCTTCACTCCCTGCCACCATGGAGAAGCAGGGGGCAGCGGGCTGGGAGAGGGCAGCATGGCAGGGCAAAGCAGGCTGCCAGGCCACTTTGGCTCCAGCCACTCATATGATGAGAGGGGAAGAAAAGGTGACCCCTGCTGCCACCAGTTGGGCTCCCTGTAATCCTTAGGCCTCATCGCTTGGAGAAGGGGAGAGGGAGTGGAGATGAGATGGAGCTTAGGGAAGGCACAGGGCAGAGTGGGACATGTGGTGGGGAGTTTCCCCAGGACCCACACCTGGGGCACTGGGAGGGGAGTTGCCTCAGGCTCCACACCCTCCTCAGGACATCTCTGTCTCCAAGGGCTATGAACATTGCAGCACCAGCCATTACAAGGTCTTACACAGTTTTCTCTCAGCAAAAGACATCTGTTTCAATGGAAAAAAAGGGAATGCATAAAAACAATGGAAGTTGCTATGCACTTACTAATAAACATACCAGGAACCATCTATCTTCCCTATGGGACGCTCCATCGCTCCTGCAAGAATCAGGATTCCCTTTGGTCAGTCGGTCACGTCTGTTGCTGGAGAGAAAAAAGGCGCTGAGTGAGTTCAAGCTCAGTTTTTTATATCCAAAGACCTTTCTTAAGGTATGTCTACACTACAGCACTAATTCGAACTAACTTAATTCGAATTAGTTAATTCGAACTAAGCTAATTCGAACTAGTGCATCTAGACCTAAAAACTAATTTGAATGAGCGTTTTGCTAATTCAAACAAGCATGTCCACATTGAGTGGACCCTGAACCGAAGTTAAGGATGGCCGGAACCAGTGCCAGCAGGGCATCAGGTTGGGACTTAGAGCATGGAGCTGCTGCCTCAGGCTAGCCAAGGGCTGTGCTTAAAGGGACCCGACCCCCACCCCAGACAGACAGTTCTCAGGGTTCCCCACTTGCTTGTCTACCTCGTTGAGGGACAGCAAAGCAGTCCTGTCTTGGAATGCCCTGAGTGCCCGCACTTGGCACATCTCAGCACTCAGCCATCAGCCCGGCTGCACTTGCCGCAGGCTGCCATCCAGGGGGGGTGTCAATCGGGGGGCTGTCAGGATCCAGGAGGCTCTGCAGGAGAGCTTCCACCCTGAGGAGCCCACAGAGCCACCCCAGTCCTCCCCATCGGGGGCTCGTGCCCCATTCCTCCCTCACCTCCTTCCATTTACCCTCGCTAGCCCCCCTTCCTGATGTAAAAAATAAAGGACATGTGTGTTCAAAAATAGAAACTCTCTTTATTTAACAAAACTGGGAGGGGGGCGGGGATTAACCTCTGGGGAGACTGGGAAAAGGAGGTGGGAGAGGGGAAGAGAGAGGGTGGGAGAGGGGAGGGGGAAACCTGGGAGGAGCAAGCTGGATGCGGGAAGCCAGGGGAAGAAGGAGGAGGGGAAGTATAAAGCTATGATACGCCATATCTTTAGTACAGTGTACAGACGTAGTCTTCTCACCTCAAAAAAGATGTTTTGGCCTTGGAAAGGATTCAGAAAAGGGCAACTACAATGATTAGGGGTTTGGAACAGGTCTCATATGAAGAGAGGCTAAAGAGACTGGGACTTTTCAGCTTAGAAAAGAGGAGACTGAGGGGGGATATGAGAGAGGTCTATAAAAGCATGAGTGGTGTGGAGAGGGTGCATACAGAAAAGTTCTTCATTAGTTCCCATAATATATGGACTAGAGGACACCAAATGAAATGAATGGGTAGCAGGCTTCAAATAAATAAAAGAAAGTTCTTCTTCACAAAGCAAATAGTCAACCTGTGGAACTCCTTGCCACAGAAGGCTGTGAAGGCTAGAACTATAACAGAGTTTAAAGAGAAGTGAGATAAAGTCATGGAGGTTGGGTCCATGGAGTGCTATTAGCCAGGGGTTAGGAACGGTGTCCCTGGCCTCTGTTTGTGGAAGGCTGGAGATGGATGGCACGAGACAAATCACTTGGCCATTGTCTTCGGTCCATCTTCTCCGGGGTAGCTGGTGCTGGCCGCTGTCGGCAGACAGGCTACTGGGCTAGATGGACCTTTGGTCAGACCCAGTACGGCCGTTCCTATGTTCTTATGTTCTAAGCTCAGGGCTCAGGGTCGGGGGTCTCACTGGACCAACTTGATTTTCATGCAAACCTGCTCCTGGGTTTGCATGTGTCCTTTGGTGGCCAGGCTGGCAGCTATCCTGCCCTAGACGGCCACTTTCCTGTGCCTAGTGTGGAGATTGAGGATGTTGGAGGCCTCCCCCCCAAACCTGGATGAAGTCCACGATCTTTGCACTGGACCAGGCGGGCGCCCGCCTCTTGCAGCCATGGACAGGCTCCTGGGAGCTGTCAGCCTAGTCCTGGGAAGAGGCAGAGGGCTGGGTGGCAGTGGGTGGCTGGCTCATGCCTTGCCAGGTGCAGGGTCTGCTGGCTGGGTGCTGGCAGGCTTGCACCTGGCACGGGCACCGTAGCCAGACCGTGGCCCTTTAAGGGCTCTGGGGCCGGGAGGGGGGCAGAAGAGTTTCCCTGGCTTGGCCCAGAGTGGCCACCAGGGAAAGCTGGGGAGGGCTAGCCTCCCACTAGTTCAAATTAAGTGGCTACACAGCCCTTAATTCGAACTACTTAATTCGAACTAGGCGTTAGTCCTCGTAGAATGAGGTTTACCTAGTTCAAATTAAGCGCTTAGGCAAAAACTTGCCAGCTGTCTACACTGGCCGCTTGAATTTCCGCAAAAGCACTGACTTCCTACTGTAAGAAATCAGTGCTTCTTGCGGAAATACTATGCTGCTCCTGTTCAGGCAAAAGTCCGTTTGCGCAAAACTTTTGCGCAGAAGGGCCAGTGTAGACAGCTCAAATTTGTTTTCCGCAAAAAAGCCCTGATCGCGAAAATGGTGATCGGGGCTTTTTTTGCGGAAAAGCGTCTGTGCCAATCTAGACGCGCTTTTCCGAAAATGCTTTTAACGGAAAATGTTTCTGTTAAAAGCATTTCCGGAAAATCATGCCAGTCTAGACGTAGCCTTAGAGTGTCTGGAAAACCCACTTTGAACCACAAAAAGTGTCTGCATAAGTTGTGATGATTCTCTGGAGTTGTTTCCAGTCCCTGGAGCAGGGGCGGCCCATCCATATAGTCAAAGTAGGCGGTCGCCTAGGGTGCCAAGTTAAATGAGATGCCAAATGGTGGCGCAATATCATTGAGAACTTTGGAGGTGGGGGGCCGATTGCATGGTTCGCCTAGGGCACTAGTTGCTGGCAGCTAGTCTAGGGCCATCCTTGCCCTGGAGTAATGATCCCCACCACGTTTTGGAGTTCATGGAGGAGCTGGGGTAGCCTTCCACCACGAGGTAGAACACAATCACACTGAAAACATTCTGACATTTTATACAATGGTCCCCAAAGAGGTTGCCTAGGATTATAATATCTGTCACAACAACAAGACATATCCAAAATAAAATCTGAAGTATATTCTGGTCATAACCTTGTCCAGTCCCACTCTCTGAACGTGACGGGATTCAAACATTGGATGCTCTGGCCTGCTGAACTCCCTGGAACTGGGTACTGATTGATTGCTATTCTGAGCTCTGAGGCACATTTCCTGGTGCATACCCCTTTCTGACACCTTTCTTGGATAGTGGAACCCCACTGTCCAGCCCCTTAGATCCTGGAATCAGTGTCATAGCCCCCCATGCTTAGACCCATTCCCTCCAGAGTGCACCTGACTAGTTAAATTCTGGTTTCAAAGTTATACCCTTAAGAAATCACGTGACAGCTTAGTCTATCAAGGGAATTTCTTACACACACACCTCCCATAAAGAGAACGATACATCTATGGAGAACAAAAAAAACCCAAACATAATTCCATCTTTCAGAGTCCTCTCCAGTCCTGAGAGTCCTCAGATTTGGTCAGTGTTTTTCAGGGGAAAGCAAAGCCTCTTCAGTCCTTCCCCTCCTCCTACTGAGATGCTCATTATGGAGATGGTCTGGCTTCCCTTGTTAGAATGCATGTCATTTATAAAGCCATTTGGCGCCTCTTCCAGCATCTCTTCTTTCACTGGGAATTTCTATTTTCCGCTTCCACCCCCACCCTGTGGGCTGCTAGGCACAGAGGGTCTTTAGCAGTTAATGGTTCTGCTTGTATTTCCCAACCCCAATCCCAGAGTAGAGTTATTCAATGTTGATAATTCTTGATGCCCCATCACACCTTTCCTGACCTAGTATTTTGCTATGTTCTGGTTTCCTGCTACTGAATGAATAAATTCACAGTGCAAGTACAAACTGTGTTCATTAACCCAAATAAATTTAAAATTGGATATAGACATATTTCCCAAATGGTCACTGTTCCTATGCCAGCAGCATTTTAAAACAATAGTCCAAATTAACTCTTGTAGAACTCCACTGATATCGTTTCTTTAACTCCACTTGATATCCAACAAGAGCTCTTTTAGCTCTGGCAACACAGCATATGAAGGTGCAGCAAATGAGATAAACATACAGTGCTGAGGATCTACAGAAAATCTAAGCAACTGAGCTCCCAACCAAGTTTGATCAGCACTTTTTGTGGTCCTGGATGATTTGCTGTTACATATACAGAGCAATTAGACTGTAGCACAGAAACATTTGGAGGGATTTATTGCTTCATTTCAAAGGTTTCCATAATGCAAAATCCTGGAAGCTTTCCCAGCTTTTGAAATCGATACAACTGCTCTCATGAAACTAGCACATTTTTCAGGCTGGAGCAGATCAAAAGCTGCAGGTGAAATGTCGCAAGAGAGATGTAAAAACATTAGAAGAAGGATTTCTAGTAGCTAATGAACATTTCAAAGAGCAAACATTTTCGTCCCTCAGACACTAGAATCTTTACCTGTGCTCACCAACCATATTTAGTTACTTCTGTTTCTTCTACCAGGCAATACTTATGTCAGCTAGGTGATACCAGTTATTTGCAGAAAGAAGGGAACATTGCAGAGAAGCATGAAATAACTTAAGCTAATGGCACTGGGAAGAAAGATTCAAGAGACAGAGAGCAGACCTCTTTCTAAAGCAATACGTTCCCCCTTGCAAGATATCACAATGGGCTGCAATTCTATTAGCTGTCACAAGCTAAGCAGCAACACAAAAGGAATACCCACAAAACGATGGTGGCATCTCAGTCGATCAGTGGCAGGCAACCTGCAGCCTCAGGGCCACATGTGATCTTTTGGGGCTCTATGTGTGGCCCACTAGACATTTTGTTTACTGTTGCCCACACAAAGTGTTGCTAGATCCTGCTGGTTTTTGTCCACATAAGTTTTTTTCCTACCAGTATTACAAAAGTGACACACACATAAAGCAAGAGTACGCGAAGTGAGGTGCATGCCGATTGCACACAAAATTGTGAGAGCCGTGTGTTCCCTCTGTATCCAAAGCGCTGCTACGGTTCAATTGAGACACACCTCAAATTCTAGGTACACAAGGGCAGTCAGTAAAACTACCCTATCCTGGGAGACTGTCTTGGTCATGACTCATGACAATCTTGAGGTCCACTGAGCTGAAGGAGAGCCATTCATTTGGCCACTCACTACTCTATCACTGCAGTAGATTAGATAATGCTCTTCCCAGGGTCATTCTGTGTATGCATGGCACTAAGAAGCTCTGTGCTATTAGGAGGCGATACTTTTTCAGACAAAAAAGGAGCTTTGCTCACTGCTTGTGATCATTAAATAGATCATGGCTGTTTCTATAACACTGGGGAGTGGCAAGGGAATTTTAAGGCTTCAGCGAAGTTAATTACAGTCTGCCTTCCCATATTATCCCTGCAGTAGGATATTTTCTTTGTTTCCTCTTCTCAACTGTTGGAGTAGTCATTTTATGTACTATTAAAACAGCTGCTCAGGGGCAGATGCATTTCAGTTGTCACTGCTGAATCCAATGTATAGTTTGTATTTACAGCTGGGCAAATACTGCTGGGCCCTTTTAATTAATTTTCCATGAACATTACTATGAGTGATTAATGGTCTCAAAAGAATGTTTGTGGAAAGAAAAGAAATCTCACAAATACTTGTGCAAATATATATCAGGTGAATGTTCACACAATAATTGTCCATATCTTTTTCTTGACATTTATTTCATCTCTCTCCTCTGAATTGTAAACTTTTTAGTCATCCAGTCTGGGAGCAGAAAGAATACCACATTATTTAGCAAACTACTCACCACACTGCAAAAAATAAACAGCAAACATGCAAAAACATGCAAAAACATGATCTATCCAAATCATTTGCAGAGCAGGGTTGGGCAATCATTTTTGAAGAGGGGGGGCACTTCACAAATTTTGGAAGTGGTCATGATTCCGGGGTAGGGCCTCGGGTGGAAGGGGCGGGGCCAAGAGACTTTTCATGCTCCCCCGCCTATAGACCTTAATTGGCTTGGAGGTACACGGTGCTTAGAGAGAACCACCTGCTGTTTTGATCACTGTGTGGTTCACTGTCCCATGGAGTGACACTTAGAGTACACGGTAAGAACAAGGGAGCTCTACAGCCTAGTCTCACAGGCAACTGGCTTTATAGCTCAAGCTATAAAGGCTCCTATACTGAGGTCCTAGGTTTAAATCTACCTGCAGTCACAAGTCAGGGCTCGACTGGGATCTCAGCTGGGCCTCTGAAGCTTGGGATGTACCCCCTCAGCTAAGGGGAAGTATGTAACCCTCATACCTGGTATAGTTAGTTCACTGTCCCATGCAGTGGCACTAGACCACTTACAGCAACAGATAAGAATAAAAGACAGCATGGGCTGAGAGGCAGTTGGCATTTAGCTCAAATAGTAGAGGCTCCTACACTAAGCTCCAAAAGTCACAGGTTCAAATCCAGCTGGTGGTGGTTACACTAGCAGTTCCCTCTAGGTGCCGAACACTCCTGGCAGTAGGAGGAGACTTTGTGCTTCCCCCTGCCTCCTCCAGCACCAACCTGAGAGTGGGTGAGCACACAAAGTCTCTTGCACCCTGCCTGCCATGGGAAGGTGGTGCCTAGAGGGAACTACCAGCCATTTTGAACAACTGGTGGTTCCTTCTGGTGCTGTGCACCCCTGGCAGGGGTAGGAGATGTCACATGCTCCCAGGTCTCAGTTGGCCTGGGGTGGGGGAGTGGAATGACCACGGGCTGAATCAATCAGCTTGTCTGGCTGGATCCAGCCTATGGAAGCTGTCTTGCCCACCCCTGAGCTAGAGTCTATCTATGTGCAGACAGACTCACAGTGTTCACCAAACAATTAGAAGCAAAAAAAGACATTCATAAAAATGTCTGCATATAATCCATTGTAAAGTTACACCTGTCAAAAATGGTTAACTGCAAAGTTTATCCAATGTTTTTTATATATCGGCTTCTTCTTTCTGTAAGGCTCTTTGGACTCCTTAGGGATACAAGGCCAAATACAAATGTAAGATGAGAATGGACTTTCTTTTACTGAAATTTAAGATTTTGTCCAAATGGGCTGTTGGATTCCAAATATGGCATTTTCAACATTTCTTCCTTATACAAAACCTTACTTTACTGCCACATCAGTGTCACATAAAGAGCACAGCATTTTTCTTCACCATTCTGTTTATTTTTGGAACCTTGCCATGGAGAACTGGATGGGCTTGTCATCGGTTTTACTTTGACCCTGGTACTGAAAAGCCTTTATTGCTGCTCACACGCTCAGTCCTAGCAATCAGTCAACTAAATCAGCATTTGGCAGGATACCTGATTAATTTTACCTAGCAGACTGTTCTAAATCTGAAACATTTGCAGCACCAAATACAGTTCTCCTAAACGTTCATAGAATGCACCTGATTTGGGGTTTTGTTGAAAATGTGACATTCAGACCCTGATTACTACGTTGAAAGTGTTTCCCTAAATTATGGTCATTGACGAGTGAACCTTGTTTATGGTTCTACTGTAAGATGATCCTTTTGGAGAAGTTTGCTGTGAAGATAGATGAAGCTTTGTGCTTTTAAATATCTTTTCCCCTTTTGAGATCATTTGACCTAGAAACACTACCTGAAACTGACCCAAAGATGAAAAAAATCCACTTATGAATACTAGAAACAGGCCTGCACCAACACTTTAGCTCCAAACAGTGCAAAGCATTTTAATAAGTCTGTATTCCAATCCCAGATCCAAATTTTGCAAACAAATACTATTCTCATAAAAGGCTAAAACAAAATCTTGGATCTAAATGTCCCTGATACAGATCTGTATTTGAATTTTGCAGCATGAGCTCATCTCTAAGGGCTTGTCTACAAATAATTTCTGTACCACTGTAACTAAATTGCTTTGAAACAAATAGTCCCAAAGGAGTACAACCCCTCACATGGACCCACTTATATCTGTATGAACACACTTACGTCGGTATAGCTTATTCCTATAGATTTAGACAATGTGGCATGAGGTACCTTTATACTGGCATCAATGCATCCACAGTAGGTATTATATTGATTTAACTATTTTCATTAAAAATCATAACCCCTTACTGAAATAATTATACCAATACAACAGTGTACACACTAGCCTAACAGAATCCAAAGAACACGTTCATAAGCACTCTTATAAAGGAAACCCATCTGTACACAGTTATGGTTAAAAACATGCAACAATGCGCTTCGTGACAATAAAAATATTACAATTATTATTGCAGTACTGCCTAGGGGCCCCAGTCAGGATCAAGGCTCTTTGAACTAAATTCTGTATGACCATTAAGTCGGAGACTGTCCCTGCCCAAAAGAGTTTATAATCTAATTTCAGATAAGATGTCACAAATGAATACCGCAAACTAAAGGAGGGGAGGAAGGATGAAGGTAACAAAATTGGGTCATGTAGTTATTTAGGCAGTTGTTGTAGAACCAGATGGTTCCTGAAGAAACCAAATAATTTTTTTTCAAATAAATCAGCTGCCAATGTGAGATCAGAATCCAACTCCCTGTCAGCAACTGCTGACTAGCCACAGCAACATGGAACCAAGGAAAGATGGATTCCAAACTTTCACTGACTAAAGGCCACTGACCTGGAAACTTCCTACCAAAGAGAATCTTCCCATTCTCCTCTCTGGCTGCCTTGTGGCTAAACACCATGGCAGAGAGAAGAGGGAGGTGGGGAGTAAGAAGACTCAAAACACCCTGCTTCAAAAACACCTCATAGCAACTTGTCTGAAAAACACTGCGTTCCAGGTAATGGCAGAACTCTACTGCACCTCTATTTATATGTATAGGCAGCAGAACCTGGCCCAGCCTAAATATAGTTTCTCTGGGACATTTTAATCAGCCAGCAACAGCTGTCTTTCTAGTCTTTCCTTTCTAGTAAGCCAATCAAAGTGGTTTCTGATTTAAAATGTGTTGAATGTACTAAACTCCTTCCCAAAATATTAGTGGTGAAGTTCACCCTCTATTAATTTCAGTGGGACTAGGTTTTCACTGTCAGTGCTGACAGTTACAGACCCCCCATTTTTTTGTTAGAATCATAGAGCTGGAAGAGACCTCATGAGGTCATCAAGTCCAACCCCTGCCCAAGGCAGGACCAATCCCAACTAAATCATCCCAGTCAGGGCTTTGTCAAACCGATTTTGTCAAAATCTCTAGCGATGCAGATTCCACCACTTCCCTAGGGAATCCATCCCAGTGCTTCCCCACCCTCCTAGTGAAATAGTTTTTCCTAATATCCAACCTAGACTCCTCCCACTGTAACTTTTTATAAATGTAGCAGTTGATTTTAAAAGCATTGAATATAAGAGGACCACAGAGTCAGAGCAATAGTCCATCTGGCCCAACATCTTGTCTGCTGACAGTGGAACACTGCAAGATTCTTCAAAGGGAATGAACGGTACATTGAGTGATCCATCCACTCTCTGGCATTCACTCAGAGGCCTACGGACACTATGACCATGTGGCTCAATCCCTGACCATCCAGGCTAATAGTCACTGGTGGATTTATTCGGAATGATTTTTAAAAAAATCAAGTTATAGTTTTGACCTTTGCAGCATAACTTGGAATCAAATTCCATGGGTTGACTGTCCTGTGTGTAGTATTTTCCTTTGTTTCAATCCTGTTGCTTCTTAGGCCAGGTCTACACTAAGACTACGTCTACACTGGCATGATTTTCCAGAAATGCTTTTAATGGAAAAGTTTTCTGTTAAAAGCATTTTCGGAAAAGCGCGTCTAGATTGGCCACAGACGCTTTTCTGCAAAAAAGCCCTGATCGCCATTTTCGCGATCGGGGCTTTTTTGCGGAAAACAAATCTCTGCTATCTACACTGGTCCTTTTGCGCAAAAGTTTTTCGGAAAAAGACTTTTGCCCGAACGGGAGCAGAATAGTATTTCCGCAAAAGCACTGACAATCTTACGTGAGATCATCAGTGCTTTTGCGGAAATTCAAGCGGCCAGTGTAGACAGCTGGCAAGTTTATCCACAAAAGCAGATGATTTTGTGGAAAAACTTGCCAGTCTAGAAACAGCCTAAGGCTACAGCTCCTTTTTGTGCAAAAAAACCCCTCTTGCGCAAGAGCTGTTCTTCCTCATTTTTTTCAGGAAGAACGGCTCTTGAGCAAAAGGGGGTGTTTGCGAAAAAAGGAGCCATCTACACAGCTCCTTTTTGCGCAAAAGCCTCTTGCGCAAAAGCGGCTACTAATTAATTATGCAAATGAAGCATGGCGATATTCCACGCTGTGCTTCATTTGCATAAGCTTTTCCAGAAGAAGGCTACAGAGTAGCCGTAGCCTATGGGAGAAAGTCAACCTAATATTTGCAACTCCAGCTACAAAAATAGTATAGCAGTCAGCATACCTTAGGTTGAATTTTTGCAGCCTCCCCCCTGTGGGAGATTGACAGGAGAAACTCTCCTGTCAACTTCCCTTACTCTTCGTGAGCCGGTGGAGTACTGGCATCAAGGAAGAAGCCAATTCAGCAGTTGATTTAACAGGCTGATACTTGACCCACTAAATTGAATCCTGAGAGATTGATCTCCAGAGAGTTGATCTTGGAGTAAGTGAAAACAAACCCTAAATTTCATTAGCTGGCGCCGAGTTCTTGTGTCATTTGTTTGTCTCTGTTCCATTCATGATTTTAAAAACCTCTGTCATATCCCCCCTTATTCATCTCTTTTCCAAGTTGAATAGTCCTGGGCTACGTCTACACTGGCCCCTTTTCCGGAAGGGGCATGTTAATTTCAGCTATCGTAGTAGGGAAATCCGCGGGGGATTTAAATATCCCCCGCGGCATTTAAATAAAAATGTCCGCCGCTTTTTTCCGGCTTTTAGAAAAGCCGGAAAAGAGCGTCTACACTGGCCCCGATCCTCCGGAAAAAGCGCCCTTTTCCGGAGGCTCTTATTCCTACTTCAAAGTATTCCTTTGAAGTAGGAATAAGAGCCTCCGGAAAAGGGCGCTTTTTCCGGAGGATCGGGGCCAGTGTAGACGCTCTTTTCCGGCTTTTCTAAAAGCCGGAAAAAAGCGGCGGACATTTTTATTTAAATGCCGCGGGGGATATTTAAATCCCCCGCGGATTTCCCTACTACGATAGCTGAAATTAACATGCCCCTTCCGGAAAAGGGGCCAGTGTAGACGAGCCCCTGGTGTTTTGCTCTCACCTCATGTGGAAACCATTCCATACTTTTAATATTTATGTTTTCCCTCCTCTGTTCCTTTTTCTGTTTCTCATATACCTTTTCTGAGATGGGGGAACCAGAATGGCATATCTTATTTCAGGTTTGAGCATATAATGGATTTTCATATTTTGTTTTATTATCTTTCCCTTTTGTTAATAGTTCCTAATAGTCTGTTATCATTTTGGATTGCCACTGCACATTGAGCATATGTTCTCAGAAAACTATAGACAATGACTCCAAGAGCTCCTTCTTGAGTGGTAACAGCTAACTTAGACCCCACCATTTTGTGTGTATAGTTAGGATTAGGCTTCCCAATGTACACTACTTTGCATGTTTCAGCCCTGAATTTCAAGTGCATTTTGCTGTCTAGTCATCCAGTTTCATGGCATCTCTTTGTAACTCTTCACAGTCTGCTTTGGACCTAACTATTTTGTCACTCGTTATTCTCTCCCTTTTTTAGTTCAGTGAAGAGCACTGATCCCAGAACAAATTCCTGGGAGACTGCTATTTCCACCTCTCCATTCTTAAAACTGACCGTTCATTTCTACCGTTTGGTTCCTGTCTTTAAACCAGTTACTGATCCATGACAAAACCTTCCCTTTTACCCCATGACTCCTTAGTTTTCTTAACAGCCTTTGGTGAGGGCCCTTGTCAGTTTTTCTGAAAGTCTAAGTATATTATATCCACTGGATCCCACTTGTCCACGTCTTCTGACCCCCTCAAAGAATTCTGATAGATTGATAATGAATAATTTCCCTTTACAAAAGCTATGTTAATTCTTCCCCATAGATTATGTTCATCTATGGGTCTGGTAATTTTGTTCTTTACCAGGGTTTCAACCAATTTATGTATTACTGCTGTTGGGCCACTGTGACAGACCGGGCCGGGTCTGGGCACTGCTGAGGGTGTCTGCTTAGGGAGAATTGTTCAAAACTAGGGCTACCTACAGCCCTCAACTGGAGACCTTTCCCAAATAGGCCACAAAGCAGTCACACCAAGTGCTTCAGCTGCCAATCCAGCTAGCAGGAAGCCTCACAAGCAAAACCCCTCAGACACCCCAGCTCTCCCCCTGTGCCACAATCAGCCCTGGGCCTAACACAGAGGTGAGGGATTATATAACCCAATTTCACCAATCCCAAACAGATTTTCCTGGTCCCAAAGAAACAGCTACAGTTCCCAGTCAGTTTACACTTTGGATCTTACTCACAAGAGCACGCTGAGCAATCCTTGAGCATCTAAAATCCAAAGGTTTATTAATAAAAGAAAGAAAAGGTTGAGATTAAGGTTGTTAAGGAGAATATATTACACACATCAATCACCGAGTTCTTGATGTCGGCTCTTAGCAGAGATGGTACAAACTGCTAGCTTAAAAGTCTCTGGTGTACATCCTATTTCAGGATGGGTCAGCAATCCTTCCCGGCTCCCTGTCCTTAGCAAGGCTGCATCTGGGATCAGTAGCAAGATTAAAGACAATATGAAGACCACCTCATGGCATTTTATATTCATTCCTGAGGTCTCCCAACCTGGAGCGGGTCACATAGTCAAGTGACCTGTCTGTGTTTCACATGCCAGGAGCCATTATGCCCTTTCTGGTTTGCAGGTTTCCAGACACATTCCTCAGGTGTGTATTGGCCACTCAGAGTCATTGGCCCTGGAGCCATGCTAGTTAGCATAGTCATTTGCTGAACATTCCTTCTTTACAACAGGCAATCCAGACCATTGCTCTGTCTCAGACAGAGAACATTCACAGTACCAGCACAGAGCCCATATTCATAACTCCACATACAAACATCATACAAGTACATGAGTAGCATACATAGACTCAATAGATCATAAACTTCCATTTGACACCTCACATGGCCCACTTTGTACCAAATTTGGGGCAAACATCGCCCCCTCCCCCGCCATGGGTGCAGCAGTGAGCTGTCTACTCACTTTAAAATCCAATAACGTGACAGTCATTAATTGCCAGGAGAACCTTTGGAGCCTTTTTTTAAAATAATTGGCTTCATATTAGTTATCCTCCAGTAATTTGCTACAGAGGCTGATTTAAAGCTGTAGGTTACAGACCGCAGTTTGGAAGATAATAAACAGAGGACTGCATAATGAAATATTTACAATCACTTTTGGGAGCAGAACTGCTCCTTAGGGCGTTGTCTTTGTCCCTTTAAACACTTTTTGAATGGAAATCAAGTTCTCAGAGAGATCACCACCCTCCTTGTGTCACAAGTGGAAGTGCTTAAGTGGGAAATCTCTGCCTACAAGAAAGAGAGAACTGTTGGCAAGAGTACTGTCCATTAAGGCTCCTCAGCCCACAGAATATGCTTTCTGACCTCGGCATGGATTTGTGAACAGACACATCTTTCCTCCACAATCACTGGCAGTGTGATTTGGAGCCTCTTGCCTTTGTTATGGCAGAAAGAGGCCTTAACCCGAACCTAACTGGGTAGTTAGGATTCTGTTTGTGTAAGGGAATCCACAGATGGTGTGAAGTCAGCATACCCAGCTCTAGTCCTCCTTTCCCATCCCCCCACCAAGCCCCAACCCCTACTGCCATCTACATTATGGGGCTTGAAGGATATGGGGGACTGAGGGGCACGAGTAGAGTGCACCGTGCTCCAATCATAGCTGGTGAAATAATCCCACGGGGGCTGTTACTGCTACATAAGAACATAAGAACGGCTGTACTGGGTCAGAGCAAAGGTCCATCTAGCCCCGTAGCCTGTCTGCCGACAGTGGCCAGCACCAGGTGCCCCAGAGAGGGTGGACTGAAGACAATGATCAAGCGATTTGTCTCCTGCCATTCTTCTCCAGCCTCTGACAAACAGAGGCCAGGGACACCATTTCTATCCCCTGGCTAATAGCCTTTTATGGACCTAACCTCCATGAAATTATCTAGCTTCTCTTTAAACTCTGCTATAGTCGAATAACTTACAGACTGCTGCCTCTTACACAGTTGGCCAAGAAGAATGCTAGCTGCTCCAGGAATTGGAGGGCGGGGTGGAGTCACACATGTATGTAAAAGGAGAATTATCTCATTGATTTTGCTTTTAATTAATTCTGCCTCCTATTTAGCTAAAAGGATTTCAATGATTCTAGTTTCCTTTGTATAAACTATATTTTGTATATAGCATGAGTTACTGAAATTTACTTGGATTTAAGTCTGCTCTTCCTTGCCTGTGCATCAAGTTACCGAGGGATTGCTTGATTATGAAACCTTTTTCGTGAATTTTACTTCTACTGCTAATAAAGCGGCATAAAAAGGCAGCAACAGAAATTCATCGCCATCCTGGACTAGAACACATAAAAGCTATGTCTCATTTGAGACATAAAAAATGAAAATCATAAAATGCTGAACAGCATAAATTAGGCAACTAAACATATTTGTACTAGCAAAACTTTATTCATATACTCCTTGAAAATATAGCTTCAAATATTTGTTTTATTAATTTATAGCATAGCTAGGGTTAGCAGCCTATTTTGTGAGGAAAGAGCCTACTCCTCATATGAATTGTCCCATAGAAGACATTAGAACTGTAGAAAGAAAGAGAATAAATCATTAAAATGAACAGCCAAACTCTGAAGTATAACAAAGCAAAGAAAATGTGGCCAAAGAAATGGGCCTTGGCTCAGGGTTCCTCACAAAAGCCGAGCAACAGAGAGATCTCAGGAGGCATGAAATTGGAAGATGAAAAGAACTTGTGATGTGGGAGGGTGACAAGATTACTCTTCCTTTAGACCTCCTATAGAGATTGTATTTTTAATTTGTTTTCCGAACTCCTTGTCTAAAAAGGATAAGTACAAGAGCTGTCATGCTAAGTCTGTAAAAGGGAATATTGAGGAGAAATATGGTGATTATATAGAAAGTGCTTACACGAGGAAGGAAAAGTTGAGGGTACGCCTGCATTCAGACAGTATTGACCCAGAATGTGCTAAGGGGAGATGGTGACAGAAGGGAAAGGCAAGAGTTACTTAGTTTATAGAACTTGTGGTATACTCTGAGGTGTTTAATCTATGTGGATCTCACTCCTGCTGTGCGTACACATCTGGCACAGAAATATTTTGAGCAGGAGCCTATATTGGGGCCATGCCATTGGCATGCAGGCTCTCATGCCCCTCACCGGAGATTATATAGGGCACAGCAGCATTGATTGCCTTTCAGTTCCTTCACTAATTCATAATTCCAGCAGAGTTGGAGGAGTGGGGAATGAAAGTGGGTTATGGAATTCATAGGGACAAAACATCTGGAAAAAACAGTTATTATATGATAATTTTGTCCATGTGGGTCTCACTTGTGGTGACTAGCTAGCAATTCCTCAATTAATAGGATGAGGGTCTGAGCAGGCCTAGCTACAGCTTGCTAAATAAGGATTGCAGAATTTCTCTCCTGACTTTGGCATCTGATCTAGTGGCCAAATCCAGGATTCTGTAGTTGGTAAAATTATGGGCTGAGCTCCAGGTGACTGCCCTGAAGATTCCTGATATAGGAATATTGATTAGGCATGCAGAAGAGGTTGTCTGGCCTTTAAGTGAGAGGGCTGTTATGCCTGAAAGAAGAGGCTTATTGGATAATTGGTAATATATTGTAATATACTGAGTGATCTGTTTGATTAATATCTGGGAAGAGATCAACCTAACCTTCCACAGCCTTTCCCCCAAACAAAGAGTGTGCTTTGTCCAGTATAAATAGTAAAAGGGCTCTGGAAATATTAAGTATGGAGCATGGTTACCTGTAGACCAGACAGTTTGTTGGGAAAAGGCTGGCATGTGGAGAGACAGTCAAGAATGTGGCTTTCAAAGGAAGGCTCACCAACTGTGACTCTTGATTAATGGAACGAGGCCATTACATGATAGACATAACTTGAAATCAGAGACTGTAGGTTTGGCCATTAGGTGGAGGGTATCTAAGCACTGAATAGTAGTCTGAAGAAATAAAAGGCATTTCTGTTTTTAAGAAAACAAATAAAGGGCAGAAGATTGTCCCTGTGGTACGCTAGCTAGAGTAAAACATACTAATATTTGCAAATGGATTCAAGAGAAGGCGCTCTGGAGTGCATGCTATCATGCTCCATCTTGCTGCCATGGGCGGTTAGAGGTAGATGAGAAGGCCTGCCCTACCCTGTATGTCCTTGCATTGGTGATGTGAGAACCTCAGGGTGCTGATGAATCCTAGCAGACATTGCTGGTGAAAAGATATTGCTCTCACCTGCGGGAAGGGCATGAGCAACAAGCATGGTTTTCACATGGGCAAAAACCCAAAGAAGAATCATGCCATACAATTGATGAGTGCAGTTCTGAGTGGGGAGGCTTGGCATGAGTGGTACAACCCTGGGCTAATCAGGCTCTCTCAAGGTACATCTACACAGCAGCATTATTTCAAAGTAACTAATGTTTTTCCAAAATAACATAGTGCTTGTCTGTACTACAGACCTTATTTCAAAATAATGTCAAGCTGGAAAACATCTTACTCTGATTCCTGTAACTCGCATTTCACAAGGAGCAGGAAAATTGAAGGAAGAGTTCCTACGGTGTAAACAGCACCAAAAGCTGAATTAAGCTATTTTGACTTCAGCTACATAACTGACATAGTTCAAGTTGCATAGCTGAATTCAAGGGTAGCCCTGCTGGGTAGACATGCCCTCAATGGCCTTTGAAATCAATGCAAAGATTCACAGTGATTTCCATGAGCACTGGATCAGCTTTATTGAAATCAATGGATTACACTGTTTTACACCAACTGAGGATTTGCTCCAGAATGCAGGTCTGAGAATTCACCTAATATATTTATTTCTTAGTATAATTATTCTAGTAATTGTAATAACTCCCTGCATCTCCTGCCATGTTGGAGACCTGTGAGAAGGAGCTCTTACAGTTGCCATCCCACTGACCACAAAAAAAGCAAATATTTGACTTTGAATTATCAGCACTGACTTGGGTGTCAGTTCAGAGGCTCCTGAAAGGAGATGGCCCCAAAGAACTTCCTAATCTTAAATCCAAAGACTGAGACTGTCCAGTGTCAGGGAAAAGGAGGGGGAGTTACCAATCTAGACAACTGACTGACATGTTATGACAGCCAGCCACAAGCCCAAGAGAGCTTGCATATGACTGGGACAACCCTGTGCACCGAATCTTGACAGGCTTTGTTTTTTGGGAGGGAGGGAGAAGAAGATGACTGTAAGGACCTTTCTTCCAACAGCAGGAGGAGACAGCTGCTCTTAGAGGAAAGAAGAGAAAGCACACAAAGAACCCAGGGCCCATTAATCCTAAGGTGAGCCACAAAAGAACCAAGAAATGAATGGATTCTACCACTGTTGGGATCTGGTGTGCCCTACAACATTATTGTTTTGGTCATGGTACTCCTAGGAGCCCTATTCAGAGGCTAGAACTGCATTATATCATGTATGTGAGGTGTGGAGAGCTCTATTCCACATGGCCTGAACAAGACACCTTTTTTTAGTGCTACTAAAAATAAGCCATCTAATCATGAAATGTGATAAGCAGCATTTCAGATGTGAACCCTGTGATTATGACATTAATTACAAATGCTATATAACTGAATATACAAGGTGTAAATAAACCTTGCATGCAGAGTGAAATAAAAGTAATGGTATTTTGGCTAATAAAAATAATAAATACTGCTGAGAAAGTATCCACATAACTGAGACTGCTATCATGTTTTTACCTGTTGGAGTTAGCATTTCATTTGCTAGCAAACCAGACAACGTGTCTCTCATTTTATTTTATTTAAAAACACAAAGCAATATTTGCCAGTATAGCTTTTGAACTCCGTAATCATGAGATTAACATTGGAGTACCTCTCAATTAGTATATATCTTACATTGGTGAGCCTCAAATCATACTAGTTTCATATGCCAGCTGCGCATTCTCCAGCCTGATCTAGCCACTCGATAGAGAAAGATCAGGGAATTAATTATGTGCAGATTGGTAGGACACTTGGTTAGTACTGCAATGTTATTATTACCCCCCAAAAGAAGCAGGACTTGACACAGAAATTAAGTTTACAATTGGCGTAGACATTTATGGACAAATGCATGAATAGCGTATAAAGAGACAACTCCGCTGACCTCAACACCAGCTAGACTTCAATGAGATCTTCCCACGTATGCCTTGGTGACTTGGGCTCACACTGACTTGTTGACACATCCTCATATTTCAGCGTTGCCAAAAACCAAAGGGATTTCATTTCCTCCCACATACCCATGATATAAACAGTCACATACAGATGGAAACAACTGTTTTTATGTGACTGCTGTAGTTAAATAAAAATACCACATCCTTTCATTTACTCTTTTTCAGATCTATAGTATAATATCCAGCAAAACTAGGAGTATAAATTTAATAGTGGATAGATATAGCGAGTGGAACTACATTATATAATGGTATTTTGCATTAGTTTTGAAAGATTGGATAAGGATTTATTTCTAAGTGATTTCTACAGTAATTGGTAATAACAGAAATTCTCAGTGTCTTATGGAACAGACATAATAGGCCTGCTATTAATTTATAAAAATAAATTACAATATAGATCCATGGAGAGAGTTAATAACTCGCTGTGGAATGTTTACAATATTTTTAGTTTACTTTTTTCATAGAGTGGCAATGCAATCTACTTTCAAAGTTAACCAAAACACCAAGACAACGTAGCAGTGTCATGATTGGTTGGCACCAGCCAACAGTTTAGCTCATAGTTTCCAAAGTGGATAATAGCTTTTGGTTAATGATACATCAGATTAGAGATAAAAAAGGCCTATTGTGTCATTCATCTGAACCACCTACCAATGCATGGCTATTTCCGATAGTTAATTTCCCCAGTACATCTCACCCTCGGGTCCTTCACCAAAGCAGACAGCATGCTTCAACCCTGCATGTTTAAAGCTCATCCTTCAAGACTTAAACCAATCCCTCACTGTTAGTGACCCAGTGTGAAGGGTAGATTTTCCCCCAGCTGCCCCCAGCAGAATACTTATACCTTTCTCTAAAGAATGCACAGCCCCTTCCAGACCAAAGACACGGGTCTAGAACTTGGAAACTGCTCAGGACCTTGAGTCTTATTCAGTAAATCAGTTCCTGCATTTCTAGTACGAGCTACAACTAAGGGACCAGAGGGTAAATCAAGATCTTCCAGGCTCTTGGCTTCCCAGGGCAGTAGATCCAGCAGCTCTCTCTCCTTCCTTATAAATCAAGAGAATCTTCTTTAATACCATAATTCAATTATTATAGTCATGTGTATGAGAAACTGAAATACCGGGTCTGTTCAATGTAGAGAGAAGACATGAGCATGGGAACAGACTATGAAATTAAAAGGCAGCAAATTGGACATTCGTGGCAGCAAATTGGATATTAATAAAAACAATAGTTTGCCAACCAGAATAGACTGCAGCTTGTCTTGTCTTACCTGACAATAGTTCAACAGGTATAACTCTGAATACCCGCTGGGTCTCTGGAGTAAGATGGTATTAAATTTTACAAATTTTACAAAGCCACTTTAAAACATAGTAAAAATGTATGTGCTCCTGGTATGTCAATAAACAATGCTCAATTTAAAAAAATATATCTCACACTGAATATTTCTCAGTATGGATTAGCCACAAGTGAGGTTTGGAAGTGGAAAGCCTTGATTCTCCACAGTCTTGCATCTTGGGTGATCCTTTGTAGCTGGGCACAGTGTGTGTTCAGTGTTACCAGGTCACAATGGTGGTCTTTTACCACTTATTGTGTACAAATAACTGCACAAGGTATGACCATTGATAACAGGACCCTATCCATTTTTTAAAATGCTTGTATGCACAAAGACATCTAAGCTTAAAAAAAAAAGTGTCAAGGGATTTTTAAAAAACAGTCACCACTCGCTTTCAAGTTATTTGAATTACTGAGTCAGTCAGGATTGTGTGATTGGGGTTTGTTTGAGCCTGCATCATCTTTGACCAGTCTCAATCAGCCTTGTGATCAGCCTGTCGCATGTGTGATTAATGAGAGGTAGAGCTGTGTAGCAGAGAAGGCCTGAAAAGCTAAATGACCAGGGAACTGGAAACAGGGCAGGTTGAGGGGGAGTCTTAATATAATGTGGCTAGAAAGGGCCATATTGCCTGTTTCTGTGCTACTTCTGGCGCCTCCACCTGCGCCTGTATTCAGATAGACCACCTGACCATGAGTCCCTCTACCCACATCATGGTGGATTTGCAGTCTGTGGCCTGCATTTCCCAAACGCAGAAAACCAGGCCGGGGATGGGGGGGGGGCATCCAATGTGAAAGGTCCCTGTTGATGGTAAAGCTACAGGAGGAGGTTGGCTAGGCTGAGGAGCAGCTGTGCTAATGAGGAATTTCTCAAGAGTAATCATGTGGGGACAGACAAGGCTGAAGAAGCAATCCAGCTACAGAGCACTGCTGTCACACCACCACAGGATGAGGAGGAGAGGACTGTCACAGGGAGAACATCGGCAGCTTGTTTCTTCTGGCAGCAGGCAGTGCTCTGCCCTTACTCCCAAACTACCCATTGTGGTGATGAAGAACGGTTACACTGCCCTAGTAACAAGCAATGAGGAATCCCAGTGTGCTGGGATGAATTAGTAAGAGCATTGCCAGCGGATCAAAAGAAGTGATCGTTTCCCTCCATTCACCATTGGCGAGGCCACAACTGGAGTACTGTGCCCAGTTTTGGGTGCCCTGCTACAGAAAGGATGTGAACAAATTAGAGAGAGTCCAATGGAGGGCCATGAAAATGATTAGGGGGTTCGGTCACATGACTTCTGAAGAGAGGCTGTAGGAACTGGGTTTATTTAGTCTGTAGAAAAGAATGGCAGTGGGAATTTGATAGGAGCCTTCATTTACCTGAAAAAAAGGGATGGAGCTAGGCTACTCACAATGGTGGCAGATGATAGAACAAAGAGCAATGGTCTTAAGTTGCAGTGGGGGACGTCTAAATTGGATATTAGGAAAAACTATTTCACTAAGAGGGTGGGGAAGCACTGGAATGGGTTACCTAGGGAGGGAGTAGAACCTCCACCTTTATTGGTTTTTAAGGCTATGCTTGACAAAGCCCTGAATGGGATGATTTAGTTGAGGATGCTCCTGCTTTGAGCAGGGGGCTGGACTACATGACCTTCTGAGATCTCTTCCAGCCCTAATTTTCTATGGTTCTATGATCTCCAAAGGTAGAGGAGAAGCCATGTACCCCAATGCTAAGAGGTCTGCAGTCACCAGTCCTGGGAGGAAATGAAGGGTAGTTGTGGTTGGAGACTCTCTTTCGAGGGGGGTGGAGGCACCATTCTGTCTCCCTGACATGGCATCACGGGAAAAAATGCTGCTTGCCAGGGACCTGTATCCAAGGCACTGTGGACTGATTGTTGAGGCTCATCCAGCCCTCTGAGTACTACCCTATGCTACTCATCCATGTGAGCACAATGACACTGCCACATGTGACGCTCAGCAGATCAGAAGTCGCTAGAAGGTAAGTAAGTAAGGGTGAAGGAGGTCAGTGCACCGGTGATATTCTCTTTAATCCTTCCTGTCAAGCGTAATGGCTCAGGCAAAGATAGATGCATCCTGAAGGCAGTGACAATGGTGTTGCTAGGATAGCTTCAGCTTCTTTGACCAAGGAATGATATTGCAGCATAAATGGAACCACCTATCAAGGAAAGGGAAGAGTGTATTTGGACACAGACTGGCTAACCTAGTGAGGAGGGATTTAAATTAGGTTCAAAGGGGGCAGATGGCCAAAGCCCACATTTAAATAAAAAACATGGAGACCTGCAAGAAGGGTCAGAAATTGAAGGGGGAGATCATGGACTGTAAGAGCAGGGATAAGAGACAGAACTGAGGGATGAAATCAAATCAGTATCTTAGATGTCTAAGTCATGCAAGAAATATGGGGAATAAGCATGAAGAACTTTTAATGACAATAAAAGAATTTTAATATGACATTAACAGATGTGTTATGAGCAAGACACGAGAAGTCATTCTTCCACTCTCCTCTGCGCTGGTTAGGCCTCAGTTGGAGTATTGTGTCCAGTTCTGGGCACCACATTTCAAGAAAGATGTTGAGAAATTGGAGAGGGTCCAGAGAAGAGCAACGAGAATTATTAAAGGTCTAGAGAACATGACCTATGAGGGAAGACTGAAGGAATTAGGTTTGTTTAGTTTAGAATAGAGAAGATTGAGGGGGGACATGATAGCAGTTTTCAGATATCTAAAAGGGTGTCATAAGGAGGAGGGAGAAAACTTGTTCATCTTGGCCTCTGGGGATAGAACAAGCAGCAACGGGCTTAAACTGCAGCAAGGGAGGTTTAGGTTGGACATTAGGATAAAGTTCCTAATTGTCAGGGTGTCAAACACTGGAATAAATTGCCCAGGGAGGTTGTAGAATCTCCATCTCTGGAGATATTTAAGAACAGGTTAGATAGACGTCTGTCAGGGATGGTGTAGGTGGAGCTAGGTCCTGCCTTGAGGGCGGGGGGCTGGACTCGATGATCTCTCGAGGCCCCATCCAGTCCTAGTATTCTATAGTCAGTCAGCATCATAGAGACTTGATGGGGTAATATGTGTGGCTGAAATATTGGTATAGAAGGGCACAGAGGAATGATGGGCAGAGAGGAAAAAGGGACTAGGTGTTGCTTTATATATAAAAAATATATACGCTTGGACTGAGTTTGAGATGGACATAGGAGATAGACTTATTAAACGTTTCTAGGCAAGTATAAAAGGGGTAAAAAACAAGGATGATGGCATGAATGGGATTGACTACAGACCTCCTAACTGAGAAGAAGTGGATGAACCTTTTTATAAGCAACTAATAAAATCATGCAAAGCATAGAACTCACAGAACTTGTTAATGATGGGGGACTTCAACGACCCAGATATCTGTTGGGAAAATAACACGACCCAGATATCTGTTGGGAAAATAACACAACAGGGCACAGATTATCCAACAAGTTCTTGGAATGTATTTCAGGAACTGGAGAAAGCTACTATAGGAGAGGCTGTTCTAGATTTGATTTTTGACAAATAGAATGCAACTGGTTGAAAATTTGAAAGCGAAAGGAAGCTTGGATGAAAATGATCATGAAATGGTAGACTTCATAGGCATATCTAGACTACGCTACACTTTCAAAAGAGGATATGCAAATTCCACTTTTCCTTAAAAAATGAGGTTTACGCCGTTTGTCGACAAATGAGCGGGTTTGCCTACAAAACCACGTCTTAATTACTTTCACTTTTGAAAGTGCCGCTTTCAAAAGTGAGCTCGAAAGAAGATATGCAAATTCCCGTGGAATTTGCATATCCTCTTTCGAAAGTCTAGCATAGTCTAGCTATGCATAAAGATTCTAGAAAATGGTAGGAGGGACAGCAGCAAAATAAAGATAATGGATTTCAAGAAGGCAGACGTTAGTAAACTTGGGGAACTGGTAGCTAAGGTCCCATGGGAATCAAGTCTAAGAGGAAAAACAATTGAAGACAATTATTGTGAGGAGCATAAGAATACATTATTCCACTTCAAAGAAAAGATAGGAAATATAGCAAGAGACCACTCTGGTTTAACCAGGAGATCTTGAATTATCTAAAAATCAAAAAGGAGTCCTACAAAAAGTGGAAACTAGGTCATATTACAAAGGATGGACATAAACAAATAACACAAGTAGGTAGGGGCAAAATTAGAAAGGTCAAAGGCACAAAAAAAGGTCAAACTATCTAGAAACACAAAGGGTAAAGAGAACACATTCTGTAAGTACATTAGAAATAACAGGAAGATTAAGGATAGGGTAGGCCAATTCCTCAAAGAGGGAGAAAAAATAACAGAAAATGTGGGAATGACTTAATGTGCTTATTGTCTCTTTTTTATCATTTTTCACCAAAAAATTATGGGGGGGGGTGTGATTGGATGTCTTACATAGTGAATGTCAGTGAAAATGGTGTATCTTCAGAAGGTAAAATAGGGAAAGAATAAGTTAAACATTGCTTTAAAAAGTTAGATACCTTCAAGTCATGGGGGCCTGAGGAAATGCATCTTATAATATATCAGCAATTAGAAGAAAAAATGAAAAAAAATTCAGCCCCCATAATGATTCTTTTGCATGAAGATAGCAAAATCCTCTTTGGTTTTCATCCCAATTTTTTCACGTTGCAGGATTTCTGTCCAAAAAACTTTAAAAAATTGACACACAAAATAGACATTTTCTGGGGAAAAGAGTTTTGCATCAAAACTCCAATTTTCCATGGAAAAAAGTTTGGACAGAAAATTTTTGACCCACTCTAGTTTTTAGATTTGAAGGAATAATGGGTAAACTTTTCAAATCAGGCTACCTTCCATGTAAATTGGACTTTTAAAGACTGCTCCTTTCCCTATTTATAATTTTTTGTGCCATGAGTAGAAATGATGGTGGGAATGCTCCCTCTTTACACATCATTGCACACTTTGGAAATCACTCAGTCTTCTATTTTATTTTCCTTCCTATTTTTTGACACGGTGCCTGCAAAAAATGTGACAATTGTTAGGTCACTGGTGTAATAATGCAACAATGTCTCATGACAACAAATACTGTCTCACCTTACTATCTGAGGCCCAGATGCTCATAGATATTTAGGTGTCTAATGCCTATTGAAATCCCATTGATTTCAGTGGGAATTAAGACCTAAATATTATTGGGGATCTGTGCCTGAGTGCCTTCCATGATATCTCAGTATGGCAGGCAATGTAAAAGCAACTGATAAACTGATATTATGCAAAGAAAAGCCACCGTATTAACAAATTAATTGGAAAACAGAGCAAACAGCACAAACAGATATTGACAGATGCAATATGTGTAGAATGAGATAAAAACAGATGACAAGGTGATATGATCCAATGAAACATCTTCAATCAAGGTCAGGGAGGAGTTGCTCAGAAAGGTAAACAGAGGGATTACTAGGAATAATGGGACAAAAATTATTGAAGAAAAATTCATGCTAGGCATTAGAGGCCTGATTCTCCTCTCATTTACATGCAAGTTCAAATCCGGCAGCTTTTTCCTGGCCTTGATTGATTTGTCTGTCCAACTCTGCCATTCTCTTTGCATGTTCTGCCATCTCCTCTGCATATCTTGCCCGCTCTCACTCTATCTCCTGCTTTAGTCCAGCAATTTTTTTCTGCTAGCTTCCGATCCCTTTCAGCCATATCTTTGGCTTCTAACATACATTCCAGTTCTGGTTTAGAGGCTCTTTCTCTAAACATAATGCCACTCTCCCAGCACAAAAAAGTCTCAGAGCCCTTTTGTCCAGATTCTCATATAGTTGCTGGCTCATTGCAGTGGTCTTTAACCAACCCAACTCTCAACACCAAAAATCAAATTTAGACAGCGTGGGGTCTTGATCGAAACCTCAATTGACCAAGATCTGCGGATCCTGCCGACTACGCCACTGTGACGGACCGGGACGAGTCTGGACACAGCTGAGTGCGTCCACTCAGGGGAAATTGCTCAACTTCGGGGCTCCTTACAGCCCCCAGACTGGTGACCTCTCCAAACAGGCCACAAACCAGTCCCACAGAGCGCTTCAGCAGCCTGTCTGAAGCCTCATGAGCAAAACCCCTCTGACACCCCAGCGATATCCGTGCCTCAGATGGCCCCAGGCCTCATACACTAGTGGGGGGTCTTAGAACCCAATCCCACCTACCCCGAACAAGTTCTGTCCGGTTCCAAGAAACCAGCCACTGATCACTGGTCAATTTACCCTCTGGATCTTACCCACAAATCACGCTGGGCCAATCCTTTAGCATCTAACAACTAAAAGTTTATTACTACAATAAAGAAAAGCATGAGAGTAAGGTTGTTAAAGGATAGTACATTACATGCATTGAATCTCCCAGTTCTCGATGCAGGCTCCAGTAGAAATGTTACAGCTGCTGGCTTAAAAGTCCTTATTGCGCATCCTAGGATCAGGATGGTTCCACAGTTCTTCCTGGCTCTTCAATCCCTGCACTGCTGCCTCTGGGATGAAGTGCTGAGCTGAGTACCAAGATGGAGTCGACCACATGGACCCTTTAAACCTCCTTTCTGGTCTCTTCTTGGCTGCAGCAGGTCACCTGGCCAGCAGCCTATCCCTGTGTTCCCTGCTGGCAGCCCTCAGTTGTCAGCCCTCATTCTTTAGGTGTGTCCTTGGCCCATTGAGTGCCATTGTCCCACAGGGCCTCGCTAATTAGCATGTCCATAGGCTGGGCTCTGCCCAATGCTCAACCACATGCAGAGAAATATTCAGTATCCACACAAATTACAGATTCCTAACTACACACACAGACATCATACAATCACATGACTAGCGTACATAGGATTAGCAGACAGTAAGCTTCTATTCAGCACCCCACATGGCTCCCTTTTATACCATTTTTGGGGCCAAAACCCCCACCTATGGGTGCAGCAGTGATCTGGCTGCTTCCCTCAAACTCAGTAACGTGACAAATGTGATCCATCGAAACATCTTCAATCAAGGTCAAGGAGGAGTTGCTCAGAAAGGTAAACAGAGGGATTACTAGGAATAATGGGACAAAAATTATTGAAGAAAAATTCATGCTAGGCATTAGAGGCCTGATTCTCCTCTCATTTACATGCATATAAATTAGGGGTAATTTCACTGAAAACCATGGAGTGACAATGGTGTAAAAGAGGGGATAATCAGTACATAGGATTGTATTCTTATGTACAGTTGGCATCATTAGAATATGGAACGGTCCAACAGATCATTGGTAGACACATTTCAAGATAGGTGAGAAAACATCCTCAGAAATATGGGAGGGGTAGCTGTGTTAGTCTGGATCTGCAAAAGCGATTCTCACCAGCAATTATACACCTCACAACAGTAAGTCTAACTCAGGAACCGATCCATACAACAAACCTCGGTGCCAACTCTGCCCACATATCTACACCAGCAACACCATCACAGGACCTAACCAGATCAGCCACATCATCACTGGTTCATTCACCTGCACATCTACCAATGTAATATACAAAAGTAAAATGTATTAAAAGAGCAAAGAAAGAAAGAAAGAATTATACATACAGATATGAATAGAATGCTTAGGTTGCTTTCACAGTAAAGATGGTGAGCTTTAGAATTGCAAAGAGTCCTTTCCAGAATCAATTTGTTAGGTTATAGTTCAAGGTCCAACATCAGGATGGTCCAGAATGGAACTGGAGACTTTGGTCTTGTGAATCAGACTTCCTTTGATGAAACTTAACCCAGATCTGAGCTGAAAGAATCAAAGACCAAGAGTTTTTATAGATTTCTGGCAGGCTGTTGTCAGCCTCATGACAACAGGTGTTTTTTGGCTGAAAAATGGCGCCTTTTAAGAAAGCTCCTATTTCCTAATTTCCCCCAGTAATTAGCTAAATGAATTAACATAAGGTAATTACCCATCTTCAGCCATTTATTGGTAGCTTACTACAAACTTCAGAGAAAAATAAGAATGATATTACAATGTTCATAGCATATCTAAATGTCAACACCTTTTCGTCTCTGAATCAACAGAATACAGTGACAGACAAGAACTGTTAGGTTACACTGTCAGTCTCTAACAGCATATATGCAAACCCACAAAAAACACAATTGTAATCTACTAGTATGTCTCTGAAGTTTGAGTCTGTGTCAACTGTCCTGCATGTTGCTTAACCCTTTCTGGCCCTGTATCATACTTCACTTTTTGGGAAGGAGACAAAATGTGGAAAATGTAAGACTAAAAGGAAATTTGTTTTAGTATATTTGAGCAGGATCCAGATATCAAAGTCAATGAAATAACTCCTGTTTACATAGAAGGGCTTTGAAGAAGGATCACATAAGCAAATGACACAAAAGGCAAAATGAAATTTGAAATTTCAGCCTTAATCACAGCTAGCACTACTAATATCTGCTATTATCACTTGCCTTAAAGTAACGTGAAGGCTTTTTATTATTTCTACTATTTAAGTTTCATTGCTAACACAGTAAAATTCCACCATAAGAAATGCATTAAAATTACATCTAGTCAAGGGATTGTCAAATTTCAGAAAATTTACATTGGAAAATTTTCTAAAATTTGGGAAAAATAAGGAAAATTTTGACAATTGTGATTATTTTCTTTTTTTCGCAATTCTTCAAGTTTCAAAAATAAAAATAAAAAGGAAGACTTTTTTGAGAAAATTCTTGTGAATTTTTTTGTGAAAATTATTCTTTTTAAAAAATCATCTCTCATTAAATGCAACTAACACATGCCACCAGTCCATTCTGAAGTCAAGGATACAAATGTGCATTCACTTATCTAAGAATGAAAAAATAGCCTACAAATCTGCACCCTAGTGTGGCTCATGATCATTAGAATGAAATGTGTTAATTTAAATTTCCTCTACCTTTGCTTTAAAAAAAAAAAAAAAAACTTTTGATGGGGGAAGGAGGCTTGCAGTGTCTGTTTTTACTCCAAGAAAGTCACCCTTAGTAAAAGGATGAGAGAAAATAGTGGGGAAATAAAAGAATAAAAACATCTTCTTTCTATTTTGTATATATTGATTAATGTTTTCCACCTCTACTTTTTCAAGGTTACCTTGACTGTATAGACTCCCTCCTCCTCGCCCTCATAAGCCCACATGCCATTTCAACAGCTGGCTTTAACGTTCATAACATTAAGGCCTCCTTCCCACATTTTCTGCCTCAGTTGATGATAGATGCAACCTTCTCTTGGTAAAAAAAATTCTTTTTTTCCCATCCAAATCCATCAGTCCTTTCACTTCATCTGCACACACTCCAAATCCATTAATCTCACATTTTTCCTCAAAAAGCCACTAATTTCATCCATACTTTGCCTGGAGAAATCCATCAATGTCGCATTATACCTGCTCCCACGTCCATTCTGTTACAGTTCAAGTCACCTGCACCTGTAATTTTATTCACCATTCTAAATTCCAGGTTCTGTGGCTGCCTCCTCTCTCAGGTGATATCAGGGTACCTGGAGAAGTTCACAGCTCTGAGTGCCAAACTTGGGTCAGATTGTCAGAAACCAGGGCAGTCACCCAGACTCATTGTATATTCTATCATTAGATTTCACTAAACAAATTGTACTTCTGGATCGCTACATTAGTTTTACCATGAAACCACAGTGGTAGTAGAGAGGTAGCCATGTTAGTTTTTCCTTTTGTTTTAGCAAGATCAGACTATGTAGCACTTTAAAGACTAACAAGATGGTTTACTAGGTGATGAGCTTTCGTGGGCCAGACCCATTTCCTCAGATCATGAAGCCCCAACAGTCCCCTTAGAATCTCCAGCCCCATTTCTACCATCCAGACTTGTTTTTAAACTGAAAATTCACCACATTAAAGTTACTTCCAGCCCCAAAGGGCCAGTCATTTACTCCAGATCAAAATATATTACAGACCTCACTAAAGACATAAAAATACATAAGAATATAAGAACAGCCACACTGAGTCAGACCAAAGGGCCAGTATCCTGTCTTCCGATAATGGTATTAGGTGTTTCAGAAGGAATGAATAGAACAGATAAACATGGAATGACAGTACTGTAGTTAGTCCTTAATAAACCTTTATTTTTAGTTTACTAAATTAGGAAAAAGTAGTAAGAGCTATAGGAAGGTTAAAGAAGATAACATATTTTACAGGTGAATTAGAGTTTCTATTTTCAAAATAAAAGCAGAGGCATAGCAATCTGTCAGTTTCACAGCATCTTTTCATAAATTCTCTAAAGACATCCTAAAATTGGCTTTTGATGGACCTCTGATTTAGAACCCTCTGTCGGTTTTTAGATGTATCAGAAGTAAGGATCATTCCCAAAGCTTTCCTTTTATGCCAAAACAGGCTAGCAAACTGACAGGCATCTTCACCATGTGGGTTTTGACAAATAGCAAATGCAGCCTATCTGTGACCCTCACTGTTTAATGAAGCCATTCTCAAAGTAACAGACATTTAGATATCTATGATCATTTTTAATGATGGTGGCAAACTATGCCCCATGGGCTATATACACCAAACAAGACCCTTCTGTCTGCCCTATCCCCCTGCTCCCACCTGGGGAGGCCAACCCTGTGCCCCTTTCCTTCTGCTCCATTCTCCATAGCCTCAGCTCACTATGATTTTCACTGATGAGTTTCCAGGTGGCACAGCTGTAAGCATCCTAAGTGCTGTGGGTGGCATGACCTTGGGTGGGTATCAGGGGAAATTGGATAGGGAAGTAGGGGATGGGCCACACCTGGCTGTTTGGGGAGGCAAAGCCTCTCCTAGCCTTCACTATCCAGCTCTCCATTCAATTTCAGAACTCCAATGTAGCCCTCAGGCCAAAAAATTTGCCATTTACCATGTAAATCAACATATTTCAGATAGATTCAAACAATAACATTAGCATTTCAATCACTTTCATGCATTGCATAAAGCTTCATCTAGAAATTCCAATATATCCTTTGATTTAAGATTATTTGAGCACAGGATACAGACATGAAAAAGGCTTTTTCAACACTGGCTAATTTAGTTATGCTACAAAACATCAAACAGGATACACATGCTATGTAAATAGCATTCAGCTGGTTACAGACAAATTCAGGCAATAAATGTAACATTTAACAGACAAGTGAATTAGGACTCAACACAGCTTTGGGCTCATGTCTTTAGCTCAACTCATTACTAGTGTCACCCTGTTCCCGTCCCTTCCCCCTCCAATCTAGGTTCCTAGCTCTTCAGCTGTTGCCGCTCTTGCCATCTTTCTTCCTTCTGAGTGGAGTATTTCTAGGCAGAAAAGTTCCCTGCCTACACTGTAAGTTCCCCACCAATAGACAGTCTGTCTAGGCCAGCCTGCTTCATTTCTCTTCATAAAGAGGGTATAACATGTAATTACCATAGATAAGTTACCACGTAGGTTCTGTGTAAACAAGCACATTTACCCTTAAGGTACAAGCATTAGAGAGAAAATATATTTACAAGAATAAAAGAACCTACATATTTGCTAATTAGCTTACCAGGAAACATCCCAACTCCAGCCAAGGTGTTGGTTGGTGATGGTCCTTCAAACACTAAGTAGGGGTTTTCTCTCTGGTTATAAATTCATCAACAACTGAGAAACAGTCTTAGATGGCAGAATTAGTCTCCACTCTTGGAGCAGAAGTCCTGTCCATTTGTTGAAGCAGAAGGAAAGGCCTGAGTCCATTTTAATTCAGGCTCTTTAGCTACAAGTCTGTTCATTGTTGGTTCCTGGAGAATCCACTTAGAACCAATATATGCTTCTCCCCAAATGGTGGTAGCCCTCTTGGTCCTGATGTACACTAGGACCTTACTCCTAAATAACTCCCCCCCAGTTTGAATTTATAAGTGGTATGTCCACACTACCAAGCCAGCAATTTTGAAATAATGGGCACGGAATTTTAAATTCTGTACTCCTGCTTTTTACTGGAGTAATGCTAATTTTAAAATAGTAATCTCATAATACCAGTGCTGCTAATTAGAACTTACTTACCTCCGGCAGGCCCAGAGTTCTTCCTGGGGCTCTAAGTCCAAGGTAGCACATCCACATTAATGGAGCCTGTCTTGGACTAATTTCAATGCTTCCACACAGTGAGGACGCTCTAATTTGAATTTGTTAAATTGGGAGTTCTTATCTTAAGTCGAACTTAGTAATTTTAAAATAGTTTCCTAGTGTAGACATGAGTTTGGGTGTGTCTGAGTGAATTTGGCTAACCCAACACTACAGTTCTCAGTCCCGAGAGGACTGTGGTCACCCTGCCCCATGGAATTACATGCAGCTCCTCAACAGAACATACACATTTGCATTTTAATACAATGAATTCCTAAAATATTTCAATTTAATTACACTCAACATAATTTAACAAAGTTTGTCTAAGATACTTCAGAGCATTATTATATCTTTCACCCCTCCTACTGCCACTTTTTTTCTCTCAGTCTATCATACTTCTTTCTCCCTAATACTTCACAGCAGAACCCCTAGATGGGTTTATTTCCTGGCAGCTCTTTCTTACAACAGCAACTGTGGTGACATGTGGGCTGTCTTTTACCAGTAACTGCACATAACGAAGACTAGTTTTCATGTGGTCTTTGGCTGAGAGTGGTTGGCTGGGTTGGGAATGAGTCTCAATTGATAGCAGGCACTAAGACAAAACTCTGCCCCTCCTTGGGCTTCCTACAAATTGATATACACCCTTCTCCAATGCCTCACATCATACAATTTTCATGTAACATCCATCTACAACTGGCCAGTATTTTTATGGTTAACAGACTTTAATAATTTCATATATTGTACTTATGATTCCCTTCCTTTTCTCTTGGAAGTATGCTTTTATCTCACTACTCCAGTCATGTGCATTGCTAACATAATTCTATCTTTAAGTATCTAATTAGGTACAAATTTACAGAGCCATATTACACATGTGGATGCATAAAAAAACCATAAAATTGATTATAGTGTTTATAATGGGTTTGCAAAAGAACTTTGTGACACATTACTCACCACCTCAATTTTTATAGTGTTAAATATACAGTAATTCTTTGTTCCATTACTCACTCCTGTATCTGCAATGAGATGAGGCTGGATATAAGTTGAATGCTCACAATAAACTGCCAGTCTAAGAAAAGAAGAGTCCCACCAAGTCAGTGGGACACTCACAGATTTGAGAGACTGAGTCTCAATGGGGATGATAAAACCAAAGGTGAAGTAACATCTCATGCTGGGAATTTAAAACCAGCTTCAGTGTGGAAACTGCCTTTACTTATTATCTTTACTTTTAGGCTGTCCCTAGCTTCTTTGCTAGTACTTCTGTTCATATGCATTGGTGTAAGTCCTCTGATTTATTCCATTATAGTCATGTTGGCATTGGATTCTCCTGTGTGCAATTTGCTGATGTCTCTTTCTCTCCCTCAAGACTTGGATTGTCAGCTACCTCAGAGCTCCATTCTGTACAGTGGAGGCCATTGGGAGGGGAAAGGAGGAGAGAACGGGTCCTTACAGTTGTTATGTTACAGAAGAGTCATACTCTAAACAAGTGCCTGACATACCACCATCATATCCCCTATGCTGGGATTGCCTCAAGTGGGCCTAGTGTAGGTGGGAGGGAACAGTCCACTGGCCATTTAAGGCAGCTTTTAAGGTGCCTTTGCTCTGCCAAAGCAGTACAAAAGGCCCCTAGAGTGTGCCAAGATTTGTCCCCTTGTTCTCTGAAATATCTGTCTCCTCAGCCCAATTTTCTTGATACCTTCCAACAGGGAACTCTGAGGACCAGATACGCAAAGGCAGTTTGGGGCCTAGTTTTTTTTTTTTTTTTTTTTTTTTTGAATATCCGAGCCTTTGGTTTCTAACTCCTTACAATCTCTGAAACGTTCAAATCTGTTGTTATATAAGAACACTATATTGTTGCTTTATTTAAGCACTTCGGTGCTGTTACTGTAAAGGCTGATCCCCACTCTGGCACTCCGACTGCAGAAGGTGGGGGCCCACAAAGACCTTAAATACCTTGGCTTCTAGGCTCTGCTTACAAACAAACAAACCAACCAACAAACCCACAGAGTCACAGGTACACTGGCTCTGAGAAAGAAACAAAGAAGCTGCCACCACCAAGCGAAACAAACCTCTTTTTTTTTCTGAACACAGGAAAAAAGCACTTGGACTTCTTTCCCCAGGGGGACCCCAACCTCCTCTGCCACAAGAGAACTTGAAAAAACAAAGAGAAAAACAAGCTGCAGTCTCTGGTAGCTGACCTCTTAATCTGAGGCATGCATATACACGCAGAGACAGACCTTCTGTACTTTCCAGGACACAAGAATCAAATCATCACCTTAAAAAAGTGATTTTTATTAACAAAAGATATACTTGATAAAGCACACTTGATTGCTAGCTGTTACAGAGCAACTAAGTAAAACAAATTGAAAATCACAGAGAAAATCTCTGGGAACAACTCTTAGGGTATGTCTACACTACAGCACTATTTCGAATGAACTTAATTCGAAATAGTTAATTCCAATTAAGCTAATTCAAAATAACGCATCTATACACAAAACTAATTCAAAATAGCGTTTTGCTATTTCGAAATAGTGCATCCACACTGATTGGATGCTGGATCACATTTAAGGGCAGCTGAAACTGGTTCCAGCAGGGTATCAGGTCAGTAGTTGCTTTGTGTGGCTGCTGTCTGATGCTCGTGCTTAAAGGGACCCCCCTGGACAGCTGGTTCTCAGCTTTCCCGCTTGCTTGCCAACCTCGCCGAGGGACAGCAAAGCATTTTCCTCTCCACCTGCTTCAGTTGCTCTCCTTTGGGACACCGCTGCAATCAGCACCATGGAGCCAGAGCCTCCCCTGGGCACTCTGGTGCTCATGCTGACCATGTTGCTGCAAGCCTGGCATCAATTTCTGGAGCTGCCTGGCACCTTCTGCTGCAGGCCAGCCTCCTGGCCATCCCCCTGTCCCCCCCCCCCCGGGGGCCCTGAAGGAGCGGCGCCCGGATGACAGCGTGCCCCACCGCATCTGGCATCTGGACACCAGCAGCAACTGGTGGGACCATTGTCCTGGAGAGCTGGGGAGGCCAACAGTGGACCCAGAACTTCAGGATGAAGAAGGACACCTTCCTGGAGCTCTGCAAGTGGCTCACCCCTGCTCTGCCCGCCATTCCCCTCCACAAGCGGGTGGCCATCGCCCTCTGGAAGCTCTCCACTCCGGATAGCTACCGATCCATCAGGAACCAGTTCAGCGTGGGGAGATCCACCGTCGGAGCAGTGCTCATGCAGGTACTCTGAGCCAGGACAGGGGGCTGCAAGGAGGATGTGGGCTGCCCCAGGGAAAATGGGGGGGAGGTGGTGTAAGTGCCCTCCCCGGGAGGGGTCGGTCCATCCCGGACATGCTACAGACCGCCTGCGGTGGCCAGGATTGCAGCGGGGGTTGCTCCTGGGAGTGGGACGCGGGGCAGTGGCGGGGAACGAACACTCCCAGGCACCTGGGCACCCCAGTGAGCCTGGTTTTGTGTGTCTCTCTGCAGGTGGTCAAGGCCATCAACAGGGTGCTGCTCCGCAGAGTCATCCACCTCACCGACCTGGACGCGGTCATCCAGGGGTTCGGCGCCCTCGGCTTCCCCAACTGCGGGGAGGCAATTGACTGGACGCACATCCCCATCTTTGTCCCGGACCACCAGGCCTCCCTCTTCATCAACAGGAAGGGGTACTTCTCAGTGATCCTGCAGGCTGTGTCTTACCACCGAGGCCATTTCACGGACATCAATGTGGACTGGTCCGGCAAGGCACACGATGCGTGAGTGTACCGCAACTCCTCCGTGTGCCAGAGGCTGCATGCCAGGACTTTCTTCCCTGACCGCCACATCAGGGTTGGGGATGTGGACATGCCAGTGTGCCTGGTGGGGGATGCGGCCTACCCCCTACAGCCCTGGCTGATGAAGCCCTACACGGGATACCTCAGCCTCTCCCAGCAGGCCTTCAATGCCAGGCTCGGCAGGGCCCTCATCGTGGTTGAGGGGGCATTCGGGTGACTGAAAGCACGGTTTAGGTGCCTCCTCACTGGCCTCGACCTCTCCCAGCACAATATTCCGCACATGGTAGCAGCATGCTGTGTGCTCCACAATTTGTGTGAGAAGAAGGGGGAGGCTTTCCTGCCAGCCTGTATGGCAGAGGCTGACCACCTGGCCGGCCAGTATGCACAGACCTGCATGGCTGCCAGCCGGGAGGCCCTTCAGGGGGCTGGCCGCATCCGGGAAGCCCTGCGGGAGAGCTTCCAGGTGGACAAGGACTGAAGTCCCCCCGGCGTGCCCCACTGGGGCCTGGGGCCTTACATTCCACCCCTACCCCCTTTCCCCTTCCTTATCTACAATGAAAACACCTGTGTTGCCACAAAAAAAGGCTTTATTTCACATAACTGGGGTGCGGGGAGGGTAGGAATGAGGTCGGGAGAGGAGAGGGGGGAAACCTGGGAGGAGGGAGCTGGAAGGGGGAGGCAAGGAGAGGATGTGGGAGGGAAAGCTCAGGGTTGGGGGTCTTGCTGGCTCCCCCATCTCACAGCACTGCGGGTGCGAGGGCGTCGGGGGGGAGTGGGTGTGGAGAGTGGGGCAGGAGGGACGGAGAGTGCGTAAGAAGCGGGAGGGGGAGCAGAGGTGGGAGGAGGAGCGATCGTTGGGGCGGCCACAGGGGCTGGAGCAGCAGGAGGCAGCAATCAGTCCACCAGGGCCTGGACGTGCTCGCGGAGGGCACAGTCCTGCTTGCAGAGCTCCCTCAGGCTCTCTTGCCACAGCTGAAGGTCCTCTTGCACCCACTGCTCCTGGCGGTGGACCTGCCATCCCTGCATCTGCAGCTGCTGCCTCTGGAACTCCTCTTGGTAGCAGGTGCGCCTGCTGGCCCAGGTGCGGGTGGAGGGTCCAGGCGGGGTGGGACATCCTGCACTCACAGGTGTTGCGGCTGTGGTGAAACAAGAGAAGTGGTCAGTTCTCCTTGGGGACACAGTGGGTGAAACCCAGCCCCCCTCTGCAAGGCGAGGACAGCAGGTGTCCGCACCTGCTATCCCCAGGAGTGTGAGCTGGCCCAGGACTGCACCCCAGCCTCTGTGCTGCCTATAGTGTGGTGGGGGGGAAGGGAGCTGTGCCCTGCCTCTGTGTAGAGGGGGCATCTTGAGGGAGGGCAGTGTGCAGTGTCTCTACTCAGGGTAAGGTCCCTGGGCTCCCCCTCTCCCTGCCCTGCATAAGGGGACCGTGATGTCACTCACATGTGGAGGCCTCCCCGGCCTCTGATGAGGCTGCTGTCAGGCTCTCCGGGATGGCTCGGGGTTCCTGGATGCAGGGCAGGCTCCCTGAAGGCTCCTGGCTGCCGTTGTCCTCCTCCTCCTCCTCTTTCCCTGTGTTGGGGGCAGGGCCCTCTGCCCTGGAGTCAACGATGACCAGGGGGGCACGGACCATCTGACCCCCCAGGATGTGGTCCAGGGCTTCAAAGTGAGGGCAGGCCTCTAGGTCAGCCCCTGGTTGGGAGGCCCTGATATAGGCCTGCCGCAGCTCTTTAATTTTGCTGAGCACCTGCTCTTGGGTCCGCATGTGGCCTCTGGTGGCCAGGCTGGCAGCCATGCGGCTGTAGATGGCTGCATTCCTGCACCTAGTGTGGAGATTGTGGGCATTGGAGGCCTCCCCCCAAATCTCAATGAGGCCCACAATCTCCACACTTGACCAGGAAGGCATCTGCCTTTTGCGGCCTCTGGCAGGCTCCTGGGAGCCACCAGCTTGGTCCTGGGGAGAGCTGGGTGGCAGCGGGTGGCTGGCTCATCCTGTGCCAGGTGCACAGTCTGCTGGCTGGGTGCTAGCAGGCTGGCAACTGGCACAGGCACTGTGGACAGAGTCTGCCCCTTTAAGGGCTGCGGGGCTGGGGTGGGGAGAGCAGACGAGTTTTCCTGGTTGTGCCCAGAGTGGCCACCAGGGCTCCCTGGGAAGGGCTGGAGGCCAGCTAATTCGAAGTAAGTGTCTATACAGCACTTATTTCGAATTAGCTATTTCGAATTAGGCGTTATTCCTCATAGACTGAGGTCTACCTAATTCGAAATAAGCGCGCCGCTATTTCCAATTAATTTCAAAATAGTGGTTTGTATGTGTAGATAGCTATTACAGTTAATTTGAAATAAGGGCTTTTATTTTTAATTAACTCTGTAGTGTAGACATACCCTTAGATTGTGAATGTGGGAGGGGAGGCATATATTCATCCAGAGCAGTTCAAACCAAACCACAAAAATAAAGAAAAATACCATGATCATGACTAGATACACATGTTTCCCCTTTATTTACTCATGATCCTTCCTGGTTCAGTCCACTTCCATGCCCTGAATTCCTTGGTGACATGGTAGTCTTTCATGGGCTTAAATCATTCTATATCTCTCAACTCCTGGTTTAACTTCCCCCACAAAGAAAGCAGGCAAGATATCTTATACAATTCACATTTCAGCACCATATTCCCATTGGTTCTTCTGGCTCCCTGTCAACACCCTTGCTAGCTAACTGAGTTTAACCCCTTAGTCATTGGGTGCTGACCAGCACTCCTCCTATCCATCACATTTACACTCAAGCACAAACACAATTAATACGGTCATAATCATCATCAATTTTAGGGCATGAAACATGTAAGGAGTATGTGGGAAATCCCTGTCATGGCGAAACTTGTCACATGAGATATGTCTGAGAGGATTTCATTTATAAAATTGAAACCACCTTGTTTTAGTCACTTTGAATTCAGAGAAGCACAAATAATCCTATTGTTTTTATTTCATCTGTGCTTGTGTAACTCAAAAATGCATTTGTTTCCTAAAGACAAATATAGCAACACTGACCTCCCATGACTCATTACTACCTATTTATTTCAAAAGCAGTTGTTATGTAAAGATGACCTATTGCTCATTGGCAGTGGGGCATTTTATAAAGTTTAGAACTTCAACAAAAACATGGAATGTAGGTTTAAAAAGGCCTTTAATTAAAGAAACTTGCTCATGCTTGTCATATCAAGGGTGGGAAAGTTTCTGTTGAAATAATGTGTTACAAACAATGAGTTTAAATAGGTGAAAAAATGCTTAAAGCAGTTAGTAGTTTCAGCTGGTTCTTTTCTTTAGAAATTATCCAATAAACCTGGTCACAATACAATGATTGTTTTCCCTGCGGAAAATGTAAATTAAAAATTTTAAAAATGTTTTCATGACATTTTTCAGAGAAAAGCTTTCACTTTTCATTTTGAAACAGATTTTTGACCAGAAACTATTGAAAACTGAAAACGTTTTGATTGAAAAAATGGAAAATATTTCAGTTTTCAGCCAAAACTGAAACATTATTCATTTTCTGACAAAAAGATGATTCAATGTGAGGTTTATCCAGTTTTCTGACAAAAATAACTTTCAAGAAAAATACATGCTTGCTATAAACACTTCTATTTTCCCTCTGTACAACTGTCTGCCAAACTAAGGACAGATTGTCAAGAAACAAGGCATGTCCCCAAACTGATTTGTGAGTTCTATACTTAGATTTCACCAACCAAGTCACAGACGTGAACTTATCAAGCACTGAAACAGTCTTAACATGGAATCACAGAAAGTCCCCTTGAGTACATGAGTCTATCTTGTCACTTAGGCAAGCCTGCCTTTGTGATAGGTGGTCCTTTACATCAAAAATCATCATATTCTGGTTATTTCCAGTCCCAAAGGATCCAGGTTAATTGTACCTCACATCTCAATGCCTGTAGCCAGTCCTATAACAAACTAACTGAAGATTCACTGACTAAAAAAAGGAAATAAAAGAAGAGTTATTTACAAAGTTAAACAGTAAACATACAAAGACAATCTTAGGTTTCAATATGCAGTAGTGATTGCTTTGTCCTTTAGGGCTAATCCAAGCCAAGTAACTTGGGGATCCTTTGTTTATGCTTGGAAATATTGCAGACACTGAATTCCAAACAGCATAATGATGATTCCTCTTTGGTGGGAATTATGTCTATCCCCAGCATGCAAACTGTGATGGTATTAGGGCTTGTGCTGTTATCCTTTTCAGGGTTGCAGGGGAAGCAATCAGCATAGTCTTCTTGGCCACAGCTGTTCCACAATGGGCTAATCTCGTGTCAATAGGCCGCCTTTAGTTGCGGGAGAAAATGACACCTCATGTGCTAAACTAGTATTTCACACTCAGTAACGCTTCTTCCCTGACTGTGAGTTATATAGTTTTAGCAAACACTTTTTGGCTACGTCTACACTGCCCTCTCGTGTGCAAAAAAATATGCAAATGAGGCAAAGTGTGGAACAGCACCATGCCTCATTTGCTTAATTCATGAGGCTCCATTTTTGCACAACAGGCTTTTGCAAAAAAAAGCTGTCTACACTGTTCCTTTTTGCCCAAAATGCCCCTCTTGCACAAGAGCAGTTCTTCCGTTTTTTTCAGGAAGAATGGCTCTTGTGCAAGAGGGGGGTTTTGTGCAAAAAGAAGCTGTGTAGACGGCTCCTTTTTGTGCAAAAGCCTCTTGCGCAAAAATGGAGCCTAATTAATTATGCAAATGAGGTGTGGTGATAGTCCACGCTTCGCCTCATTTGCATATTTTTTGCACAAGAGAGGGCAGTGTAGACATAGCCTTATAGTTGCAGAAAAATACTTCAATATTACCTTTAATATACAATCAAGATATTATAAGTAAAATAAATACATGCAGCATCCTACAAGTATGTCAAAAAGTCTAAACAAATACATTCTCATAACTCTAATATCTTCTGAGGTAATGTTAACACCATGAGCTACACTTATTTCCAACTATGCCTTTCTCAATGTTCAATGCTGCCCGGGGGCTTCGGCTGGCACTTGGAAAGTCTGCCAGCATCACATCCTCATAAACTGTTTTAAGAGAAAAATTGTGCCCAGTCCCTTTGTCCATAAAGAAACAGATCTGTATTCATTTGTGTATGCGCTCACTACGCACCATTTGTTTGACAAATTTGTGCCAATAAGCTTTTTGAAATGCTCACTCACTCACTCACCTGTCTATGAATTACTTATGATTGTTTGCTCTGTTTGACTATTTAATTTTCATACAGCCACATATGTCAAATGGTACTGTTTCCGTTGTCTGACACTATGACCTAATCTTTACAAATCACTTACATTCCCGTGCCTCAGTAATGAGATTCAGTTTAATCAGGTCAGAGCTTTGTTTTGAAAGTCAACAAACCTCTACTGCAAGATTTGATTTCCACTAACTTCCGTTCAACAAAACTTTAGTCAGCTAAATATTTACAAGAGAAGGGCTGTAAATGTTGTCAATGTGTTCATTTTATTTAGACATCACCAAAATGCCCACAATAAATTGGTTTTCATCAGGCTATAGTCACTAGAGACCCTACTACTGACATATGCAAATCCCCGTCTTCCAAATCTCCCAGTCACTAACCAAATACTTTGGATGCAGGATGCACACAGTGATCACTGTTGAGGGTAGGACTCCAGATTATTACAGTACTAGTGTTTTTCTCACTAGTACAACTTTCAATTTGTTTGTTCCAGTACAAACAAACTGACTGAAGAAAAGACCCTACAATAAATGCTTGATCTATTCGTTTGGCTCTCGCTCACCTGCTAGGTATTTTTAAAAGGAGATTCTAAAATTTTCAGTAGTCTATTTTTTTTTATTGCTTAGGGTTTGCTTTATGGAGAACCTGGCCCAAGAGTGGCATTGATTTATATGCTGTATAGAACTTGGAAAACACTGAAGTCAAAGTAGGGCACAAAGGATAACCCATGGTAGACTTTGGTCCTCTATGTCCTTGCTACAGATTATATTAGTCCATATAGGAGTTAAAGACAGAGGAAATTAGTATTACTAGAGTTCAGTCTGTGTTTAGCAGGCTTAATAGGGGTTACTTTCAGATTTGTTATAGTGAACAAATATATATCTCTTCTACAATGTTCAATAATGCCAGAGAGATATACATTTAGTATCATGTAAAAATCTCTAAAATTAAATGAATTTCAGAGTTATGGGGTAATAGCGGCCCTTACCTCTCTCTACTTAAATCTTCAGTCTTTAAGAGAACATAGTGAACAAAGATGATGAAGCAAAAGACTTTCCGGAATGTACTGAAGTATAAGATATAAATCAATAAAATAAGTTTACAATAATTACCAATAAAGGTATCTCAAAAGGGCATTATCAGGTACAATTTGGTCAAGAATTTAGGTTTATAAAAACAGAAAACAAAAAGAAAAAAATGTCCAAGAAATGAAGAATGGAAATGTAAGTGATAACAAATTAAAACTGAGAACCGCAACCAAAGTATTTCTCTTAAAGTTACACTCATTTATTACCACATTTATGAACAGATCAGAACCAGAAAGCAAAATAAAAAGGAAAGATAGAGCCAGCCAGAAAATTCCTAACAACCAATGTTTTCATTTAAAAAATGAATCTTTCACAAAACAGATCATAAAAAATTATTCACATTTGTGACCAGTTCTGCAAGAAAGGGAATGTGAGTGTGACTCATCTATTTTTATTGTCCAAGCTAAGAGAAATACAAAGGCCTTTCAACGAGTAGAAATGATTACAAGTAAAGTTGATTTTTAAAGTCTTTCAGTTTTAATATCCTTCAATTTTAAAATATACTACAGACTGATTTTCCGCAAAAAAGAGCTCAAAGTCCTTTTCCCATGTTAATGGACTAAGCCTCACAAACCAAAGGATAGTAGGCAAATTCAATTATCTCAATTTTACAAATGAAGAAACAGACATGAAAAGTTAAAGGACTTGCCCACTATGATGCACAAAGTCTGTAGCAAAGCAAGGAACTTAATTGCCTGGTTCCAGGTACCTGAAAGATCACCTAAGAAGCATGAGGATGAAGACTGCCCCCAACAGATGTGCTCATCAGATCCAATTTAATTTTTACCAAGACAGCTTTCTTGGAAGCCAGTTCAAAACAGCAAAATGAACTCCCATAGACCATTACAAACCTGACCATTTCTCATTCCCAGTGCAAGTCATATTTCTGTGATGTGCCTTCTCTAACACACATACAGTAACAAAAAAAAAATCGCGCAAACAAAAATCTACCATAACTAAATATCCCACTGCCTACATAATTGTTTTCCCATGGAAAATACCTCAGACGACAGACGTTATTCATGTCACTTTATGTATCATTGGAAAATTTCTGATACTATGGTGAAGAGGGTGATATAAGAACCTATATAGACTAGAATGGAACTTTCATAGATGCTTTAATTAAAGGTCATCCTTGGCAAGACAATATAATATTTACTTTGACAATTTTTCTAAGAACATAAAAATTTAGTACTGATCACCAATTAGCATCCAGTATTTTGAATGATTAGTAGCCTATGATTGAAACTGCCAAAGCTAACTTACAAACATGTTAGGCTGGCTGAAAAAATGACAACAACAACAACATAAGATGTCAGTAATCAGAATTTCTGCATCTGGTCTTGTTAGGAAAAAATAAATAAATCTGGCACTGATCCTGAAATTGCACAAGTCGGTCTTACGAACAGTGGAAACTCAAATGACAGTGAATTCTCAAACAGTGGAATTCAAATGACAGTGAATTCTCTCTAAACACATGCAAATATATTAATGGATGAGATGACATTTGGTGCTTTTTCGCTCTGATCCTACTGGATCTGTTTTGTCTGACTCCATATGAAAATCTCCTTTAATGCCCAACTTTGGGCATTTGTTAGGCAGTGTACTAGTATTAAGTCAGATGAACAATTTCAGTAATGGAGATTTACAGTTAGAGTTCATCTCCAAAATAAATGGACTTCTGGGATGACAGCTAGAATCCAGAAGTGATGTGAACAACTCAAACACCATTGAGGACAGTTTGGGTAGATGTACGAAAGCCTGACAGAGAGGAAATGTATCAATTAATTCTGTACATCACTGTCTAGAAATAGTAAGAATGGGGGCTACATAACTGAAGACTAACAGAAACCCATGAAATCTCAGGAGTGGAGGTATGGTGTGGAAAAACTATAGGGGTAGATTAAAAAGGAGATTACTTTTATTTTTTATTCTACTTGGCCCTACTCTGTGCCAGATATTGCTGGAGAGGAATCATTCAAAATATTTTTACCTAAATATTTTAACTAAATATTTAACTAAGCTGCTTTCACTGCTTCTGTACTAATGTTTATAAAAGCCTCACTAGCTCCTACTAACTAGAACCGCCATCTGGAGAATTTAGCTCCCCACATCATAAATATGACTCACCCGTAATTGTTAAAGATAGCAGCAGTTCTCTCCATTTTCCATACTATTAAAATAATGGTCAGTTAAAGCTTTCAACCCTATAGCTAGGAATGTCCGGATGTGACAGGTATATACAAGTGCATGATTTGATCACGTTAGCTGAAGAATGATTCTGGAATGCAGACTGGAAGTTTATTTCAGAAAAATTTGGAAAAATCTGTGTGTGTGTCAGCAAATACATTGTTAAATGCAATTATATTGTATCCTGCCATGCTGGGGGTGGGGTTGGGGGTGGGAGGACTGGAATATATATTAGGGCACATATACCTATGAAAAGTTGAAACGAGGGAGGAGGCAAAGAAAGGTCATGGAACAACTGCTGTACAAAGCCCTTATAGTACATTGGTAACAAATGATTGCTATTTAATTGCAAAAATTAGGGTTAAAATTAATCCCCGTTTTAGATGAATGGGAATGTTTCCTACCTTATACACAACCAAATTCTGTCCTTCAAGCCACCCTTATGAGCATAACTGAACCTAAGTAACTGGTCAGGGGATGAAATCAGAGGTTTTTCTTTGAAGTCTAGCCATTAAAGTCCTTCCAGAGGTTGACACCCAAAAGGAAGTCTCTCCCTTTCCTACTGCAGGCCAGCTGAAAATGCTCAACAGTGATTAAGAAGCAGCCAAGATGGTTTTAAGTTCAACTTTATTTGAGACGCTGCATTGGGAACTGTTTCATGGCTTTCAGTTCAGCTAGGTCCTGGAGCTGGGAGTGTTTCCATAGATTTCAATGAGATTTGAATTATGCCTTTATTTATAAAATTGCATTCAACAAGCATCAATGAAGTGAGAACTGGCCTACATGGAATCCACATTCCTGCATAGTGCAGCAGCCCGAGTATAAGGGTAGGAAGAGGTAGGAAGAAAATTACAAATTGAGGTCATCTGTGTGGAGATGGATAGAAAGCTGACTGGAAGGTCAGGCCCAGCGGGTAGTGATCAATGGCTCGATGTCAGAATGGTGGTCGGTTTCTAGCAGAGTGCTGCAAGTTTCGGTTCTGGGACTGGTTTTGTTCAACAGCTTTATTAATGACGTGGATGAGGGGATGGATGCACCCTAAGCAAGTTTGCGGATGACACTAAGCTAGGGGGAGAGGTAGATACACTGGAGGCCAGGGATAGAGTCCAGAGTGACTTAGTCAAATTGGAGGATTGGGCCACAAGAAATCTGATGAGGTTCAACAAGGACAAGTGTAGAGTCCTGCACTTGGGATGGAAGAATCCCAAGCATTGTTACAGGCTGGGGACCAATTGGCTAAGTAGCAGTTCTGTAGAAGAGGACCTGGGGGTTACAGTGGATGAGAAGCTGGACATGAGTCAACAGTGTGCCCTTGTAGCCAAGAAGGCTAATGGCATATTAGGTTGCATTAAGAGGAGCATTGCCAGTTGATCCAGAGATGTCATTATTCCTCTTTACTCGGCTCTGGTGAGGCCACATCTGGAGTATTGTGTCCAGTTCTGGGCCCCCAATTACGGGAATGATGTGGATGCATTGGAGAGGGTCCAGCAGAGCGCAACGAAAATGATTAGGGGGCTGGAGCACATGACCTATGAGGAGAGGCTGAGGAAGTTGAGTCTATTTAGTCTGCAGAAGAGAAGAGTGAGGGGGAATTTGATAGCAGCCTTCAACTTCCTGAAGGGAGGTTCCAAAGAAGCTGGAGAAAGGCTGTTCTCAGTAGTGACGGATGGCAGAACAAGGAACAAGGGTCTTAAGCTGTGGTGGGAGAGGTCCAGGCTGGATATTAGGAAAAACTATTTCCCTAGGAGGGTGGTGAAGCACTGGAATGGGTTACCTAGGGAAGTAGTGGAGTCTCCATCCCTGGAGGTGTTTAAGTCTCGGCTTGACAAAGCCCTGCCTGGATTGATTTAGTTGGGATTGGTCCTGCTTTGGGCAGGGGGCTGGACTTGATGGCCTTCTAAGATCTCTTCCAGCTCTATGATTCTGTGTATGCAAAGCCTATAGTATTTACTATGGGCTCAACTGTGCTCAGCTTACAACAAGAGTCAACTCATTGCCTCAGATGACACAATCAGACCTGAGCACCTGTACGCATAGAGATCTCCTTCCTACAATGCAGCTGAACTTTGCTGACACATGCATAGGGTATCAGAGCGTTGACCAGCCCCTTTCCCACTCTCTTTTCGGGGCATGTGCATCTAATGGAACAGGAGCACAGCCATCTCTTCAATCTTGAAAGAGTAGGAGTTGTAGTGCTGCTGGATCCTTACCAAGCTTGTGGTAGGAAGCGAGATTGATTTCTTCCTCCCTCCCCTCTACTTAATGCACATCTGCATAAAGGCAAAACAGTGTCTGCTTCATGTAAACAAACTAGGGATTTCCAGGCAGTGTTTTTTAGTGATTAGAGCATTAGACTGGGATTCAGGAGAGCTTGCTGTGACAATGGTCCACTGAATGATATTGGGGAAGACTTGTCCCATTTCCAAACCTCGGTTTTCCCACCTGTAAAATGGGAACAATAACAGTGCCTTTCCTTATAAATGACTAAGCTCTTCCAATGAAAAAACATGACATCAAACTTAGATATTATCAGTATGTAGCTACATTTCTCCCTGTACTTCACATCAGTGGAATAAAAATTTATTTACTTATTTATGTTTGCAGTTATGAGATCTGACTCGTGCACTGCAGGAAATAAATTCACAGCTGCAAATTCAATAAAAATGCTTAACCAGCTACTTTTGTATGTGGATTTAAATAGTCTCTTAAGAAAAATGGATCATTATTACACATAATCTTTTATACCCTTAAATGTATTATATTATTATATATTCAGAATTCAAAAGTGAATTAAGAAGCCTATAGACATATCTTGCTTCTGTTTCCCCTGAAATCAATGAATGAAGTGGAACAAGATTGGCCCTCTAGTTACAAACAGGTTCCTACCTGGAACAGATTATAGTTTATGAGCACAATTCTGTCAAGATTTATACATGTGCTTCACTTTATAAATGCAGGCTATCACAAGGAAATTAAGGGGCTATTCATACATGTAAAGTTTTAAGCAGCAAAATAAGTCTTTGTGATATTATAGTTCAAGGCCATCATCATGAATTCATCATCTCTATTATATTTATGACTATAAGTAGTTCTACTGATGATTCAAATTGGTCTACATACAGTAGTAAACAGTATTCCCAGTAGTATGTGTTTCCAGAATCAGGACTTATTGGGCACACATAGCAGAGGAGTAGAAGAAAGAATGGGAAAAAAATCTTTTCATGCCTTTGAAATTCTTTTAATTCCACCCTATCCTTAGTCCTTATTTTCCCTTTCTTTTAAATGCTTCAACATACAAAATATTACTTACAACCAAATTAATCATTTTTTTCTCTCTCATGCTGACCCTCAATCTGTTGCCTACTTTTTTTAACCTTTGATCATAATCAGTTTATTTGCAGCAAATCTTCTTCCCTACCTAAATTGACCTCTTCCTTACATCCGGGGTCATCCTTAGGAAGATATGGGGCAGAGGTTGGAAGTTAAGAATCCCTGACTTATGGAATCGACCTGTCACTTACAGGATCAAATGTGCTGGCCAATCACACTGCCTTGTGAGGCCCGCAAAGTGCAGGGCCAGAGCAGTCATTCCGATTCGCCATACTCTAGGGATTGCTCTGTTTACATCCTTTATTCAGATTAAATCATAGGCGAATCTTTATATTTGGGTTGTTCATTGTCTCTGTTCTCAAAGAAATTCACTTTTCTCCTTGCCTTAGAAAGCACCATCTAGCCACATATATATTGTGTTCCTTTTTTTGGTGACTGTTTGGCACTCATTAATTTTTATTTTGACATTTTTGATTTACTATAACCTGGCTGAATTTAGTGCTGACCTCATATTTTTACAGCTGTATCACAATTTCTCCTTCACAAGGAAAATAATTAATATTTCTTGATATTCATCAGTTATATACACACACACATATACATATACACACATCATATACACTCTCTATATATACACAGGGAGAGAGGGAAAGAGAGAGAGACAGGGAGGGAGAGAGAGCTTTTTTGTAGAAAAAAAGGTGCCAGTACTCCAGGCTCAAACTTGTTGGGAAAAAAAACCCTGGAAAAATTGTTGAAAAAAAAAAAAAAAGACCCACTGGGGGCCAAAATGCAGTCGCGGCCCCTTTAAGAGCAAAAACGCTGTGCTGGGAGCCAAAAAAAAAAGTCTTGCATCCAGAGCAGGCTTCCATCAGGAGGAGAAGAGCTGCTACAGGAAAACAGGTGCCAGCACACACAGGGGAAATACCACTCTTTTTTATTTCAGGCCCCCTAAAGATGCCAGTCTCTATTCCTTATCATCTGTTTTATATCCCATGCCCCAATTTACCCACTCAAACAGCCTTCAAATAATTAACTGGATCCCAATCACCTACTACAGAGTCACCTTTGCAAACTTTCCATCTGCAACAAATTGTTATTTCTGTAGAGGTGGGAAATCACTATTCCCAAAGATTGTCTTTAGTAATACAATAAAAATAATCTTATCATAGTCAGTACTAAAGTACAGGTCTGATTTTCCATGCTGTCTAAGTGCCTTCATGCAGTACAGCTGTCCTGGCCCTACTGACTCCAGTGGAGTTATGATAGCATGAAATTGGTGTCACAAAGAGGAGAATCAGTCCCTAAAGGTTTAAGCCAGAGGATTTCCTGTGTGACTCTGACCTTACCAGTATGTGTGTAAGTCAGGAGTACCTCTATTGAAGTCATGCATGCCAATTTTACATCTGTCTAACTTTATTTAAATCAATGGATTGGACTGGTGTAAAACTGGCATAGCTGAGATCAGCACCTTTACATTATTTCAGTTTAGGTCTATTAAAGCCAAATAAATAGAGTTGACCAAATTCACCATTACTTTCCAGCTGTTTTACATTCCTTTGGAAATGCAAAGCAGCCATGAACTGAGTTTAACCAGACAGTTAATTTGGGTATACAGTGGGCAATGTAATCCCTTTCAGCCTGTTAAGTGTCCAAATTGCTTTGAAAGTTGATCTAATGTAAAATGTTATTTTTGTTTCTAGTTTAGAATACTGAGACATGTAAACCTTATTCTCTTCTCAGTTCCACCAGTTTGATACTGATGTCACTCCAATTACTTTCAGTAGAGTAACCCTGGTTTACGCTGCTGTAAGTGGGAGAAGAATCAGGTCCAAACACTCTTTTGCATCATTTTCTTTCACTCTTTACTTTCATGGTGAATACCAAAGATCCCAGCACCTAATGATGCCATTCTCTTCCCACTGTAACGAGAAACCCAGCATCAAATTCCTTCCCACAAAGGCCTTGGAAGCAACTCATACCTCAAGTTACCAGTTAAATTGACCCCATTACACAAGCAGCATTACAGTGAAGGGCCAGCTTGGCTATAGTTAAATCAAGAAGTTCTTTCTGTTTAAAAGCAACTTTCCTAAGCTCTAAAATTGGCATGCTTGATCAGATTGTCTTGAAATGTGCTGCAGTTCATGGAGGTGTGAGGTACAGTTTTTGATCCAAACACGGGGTCATTTAAAGAAGAGATTCCTGAGATATTAGCCTTCCCCTCCAACACCAATATTTTACAAAATCAACAACTTTCTAAAACACTCTGTAGACACCTCAGGCTCACATTATGGCTGTGATCATTGCTCAGCTATCTCAAACACCTGACATTTACCTCAGCTAGCACATGACGCTTCCCCACAAGGGCAATGGACGATACTGAAAACATTAATAATGCGAGATTTGGCTCTCTAGAATAATATGTCCTAAACACTCACACCAAAGAGACTGAAATGCACATGTGCAGCAAGCCTAGACAGGAGTGTTTCCAGCTAGCCCCTTGTCATGGTAACTGGATGGTTCAGGGGGGACATGTGGCAGATATTGAACCTGAGCTAGATCTTTGCACCCTAAATCTCAAATCTACCCTTGGCAGAAATCGGAGAATGATTTGTCAGCAGGTTGCTACTCTCTACCTCTGCAAATGATTTTGTGTGTGTTTGTTTTGGTTTACTACTGGGAAATGTGCTTTGCTAACTTGCACAGCTAATGTACAAGACTCTAACTATTTTCTGAAGAATAAAAAGATTACACAGCTCTATAGATAAGAGAGAATAATTGCTGGACATGTTGCTACCTTTCCAGGATAGCAGCGTACCAGCCCTGATTATCTTTACTGCAAGTTGAAAGCCTCTGTCTAGGGTCTCTCTGGTCCAGCAACATCCTACTGGACCATGGATGTTGCTGGACCAGAGAGCTCGGGCAGCTGGGAATGGAGGCCAAGTGGGAGTCTTGCAGCACAGGGGCTGGTGGTTGGACATCTGGCCAGGGCTGGGAGCCTGGCCAGGGCTGGGAGCCTGGCCAGGGCTGGGAGGCCAGTTGCTGGAAGCAGAACCCAATGGCAAGGTCTGGGAGCGGGGTCAGCAGCTGTGAGGGGAACCTGGTAGCTGGGGCTGGGAATCAGGAGTGGAACCTAGCCAGGAAGCTGGTAGCCCCTGGAAGAGCCCTGAGACCAGCAGCAGAAGAGCCAGAATTGACCTGCCCTGGTCCAGTAAATTCCCTCATTCAGGACTGGTCAGGTTCCCGAGGGTGCCATACCAGGGAGGCCCAACCTGTAGAGGGAAGATGAATAACAGGGTAATATAACCATGTTTCCTAAACAACTCAACTAAGTTTCCTGATACACAGTCTCCTTTCGATGTTATGAACACTTTATTTTTAGAGTCTCATACATTTTTGGTGAATATGGGGTTAGAACATAAGAACAGCCAAACTGGGTCAGACCAAAGGTCCAACTAGCCCAGTATTCTGTCTGCTAACAGTGGCCAATGCCAGGTGCCCCAGAGGGAGGGAAAACAACAGGTAATCCTCACGTGATCCCTCCCCTGTCACCCACCTAGTTCTTATATTATGGGAATAAGTAAATAACTTTTCCTTATTCATTTTTTCCACACCAGTCATGATTTTATAGACCGCTATCATATCCCCCCCAACCCCTTAGTCTCCTCTTTTCTAAACTGAAAAATCCAAGTCTTTTTAATCTCTCTTCATATGGGACTGGTTCCAAATCCCGAATCATTTTTGTTGTCCTTTTCTTTGAACCTTTTCCAATGCCAATATATCTTTTTTGAGATGAGGTGATCACATCTGTATGCAGTAGTCAAGATGTGAGTGTACCATGGTTTTTTTTATAGGGTAATAAGATATTCTCTATTTTGTTCTCTATCCCTTTTTAACTGATTCCTAACATTCTATTTGCTTTTTTGTCTGCCACTGCACACTGAGTGGATGTTTTCAGAGAACTATCCACAATGACTCCAAGATCTCTGTCTTGAGTAGTTGTAGCTAAATTAGTCCCCATCATATTTTATGTATAGTTGGGTTTATTTTTTCCAGTGTGCATTACTTTACATTTATCGACGTTACATTTAATTTGCCATTTGTTGCTCAATCACTTAGTTTGGTGAGATCTTTTTGAAGCTCTTCACAGTCTGATTTCGTCTTAACTATCTTGAGCAGTTTAGTACCATCTGCAAATTTTGCCACCTCACTGTTTACTCCTTTCTCTAGATCATTTATAGATAAATTGAATAGGATTGGTCCCAGAACAGACACTAATTACCTCTCTCCACTCTGAAAACTTATTGTTTATTCCTACCCTTTGTCTTCTGTCTTTTAACCAATTATTAATTCATGAAAGGACCTTCCCTCTTATCCCATGACAACTTACTTTACTGAAGAGCCTTTGATGAGGGACCTTGTCAAAGGGTTTCTGGAAATCTAAGTACATTATATCCACTCGATCCCCCTTGTCCAAATATTTGTTGATGCCCTCAGAGAACTCTAGCAGATTAGTAAGGCATGATTTCCCTTTACAGAAACCATGTTGACTTCCCCCAATAAATTCTGTTCATCTATGTGTCTGACAATTTTATTCTGTACTATAGTTTCAACTAATTTTCCCAGTAGTGATGTTAGACTTACTGGTCTGTAATTGCCGGGATCACCTCTAGAGCTCTTTTTAAATATTGGCATCACATTGGCCATCTTCTAGTCATTAGGCACAGATGCTGATTTAAAGATTAGGTTACAAACCACAGTTAATAGTTCTGCAATTTCATATGTGAGATCTTTCAGAACTCTTGGGTAAATGCCATCTGGTCCCAGTGACTTGTTACTGTTACGTTTATCAAAGCAGTTAAAGCAGTGTGGGGTGTGTCAGGGACCAGTGATGGGAGTATGGAGAGTGCAGGAACATTAGGGGACAGAGGAGTGGGTGATGAGTGGTATTAGGGTTGTGGGAAGGGGAAGAGAAAAGGATTAGAGGCAGGGTGATAAATGTGGACAGGTGGTAGATAAGAGGGGGAAATGGGGATTAAAAGAAGTGGGGGAAAAGGAGTTGGGGGGGGAATGGGTGACAGACGGAGTGAGGGGGAATAGAGACAGGTTGGGCCTATGAGACCCACAATCTCCTCTACCATGTGTATGCTGGCATTGGGGAAGAATTGCCTTGCTGAGTTAGGAACTGAGAACAGACTTGCTCACAGCATGCCCCAGGTACACAGTACTGAGAAGGGAGTGAGGAAGTAAGGTTCATTCAGACCAGCTGCATGTAACAACTGAACACAGCTGGAGTTCATGCAAATAATTCCCAGCTGGTACTACCAACTCCAGGGATCAGGCCCTCACAGATATAGTTACTAGTGCTAGGCAAAATTTTCCATTGACACTTTTTGATTTGTTTTCCTCTGTTTTGTGAGCAAATGGCTTTTCGGTTATTTGAACATTTTTATGAAAAAAATAAACAAAACCAAAAACTACTTTTTAGTATATGGCAACTGAAAATTAAAATTTTCTGTTTTCAGTTTTAAAATTTCTGTTTTCGTTGAAATTTTGTCAAAGGGGAAAATAAAAACCATTCCCAACCAGATCAAATAGTTAAACACTTAATGCAGGAGTGCAAATGTTACCTTTGAGCCTTGGTTAACATGACTAACAGAACTTTAAATTCACTATCAGGATTAAATAGAATATCTTCAAATTACATTCACTCATTTTTGTTACCATTTCCCTGCTTCAAAGCAAGAAAGCTAAAGGCTATTCCAAACGTGATTATTGCTGTGTTTAGGGGGAGAATGATATTGTGGTTAAGCCATGGTCCGGGCATAGAAGAGATATGTGTTTAATTGTTGGCTCTCCCACAGACTTCCTGAATCTTCTGTTACCTTCAGAAAGTCACTTGATCTTTGTGTGGTCTCAGTTTCCAAACTTCTCCTTGTGCGTTATATTTAGAACTAGGCGTATGGTGGAATATCCTCTCTGCAGGATATTTTCAAATTTGGCTTTGTTCCAAACTGGAAAAACAAAATAATAACATCCAATTTAATGCACATGCATTCTGACAAAATTTGTTTCCAAAATATCAAATCATTTCATTCTGATAATCTCAACAATTTTAGTTTCCATAAAGTAAAAATATTTTACTTGGTAACATTAAAATGGGACTAGAATAGAATAGAATAGAATGATAAAGTCAAAACAAAATATTTTGACATTACTGAAACAAAAATGGTTTTTTTTTCCCTTTCTGATATAAAAAATATAAAAATCAGTATGTTCCTATGAAGCATTTTAATTTCAACAAAACTGCATTTTAAGATGTAAAAATGAACCATCATATTGTTTTCTACCAGCTCTAGTTACATACCTTTTTCTTCATTGTTTATTTAAAGTATAGCAATTTGGGGCCAGGACTGTCTCTTTGTGTTTGTACAATATTTAATATCGGTTGAGGCCTGTAGGTACTATTATATAATGATGGCTAATTTACAGGATGTGCACTTTTAGATTTTATAAGTTCTACAAGAGCAAAGCTTGCCACATACAGAAAATTACAAGCTTAATAGAAGCCATTTTCTATGTCCTTTACCATATAATTTTTTACTATGAAAAATGTTACACATTGAAGTGCTTAAGCACTTAAAGACATACTATATTGCATTATATTTTTCTCTCCAGATGTCTAATTATATTTAGTGTTCCAAAGCAGCACAAAACATTTACTTATGAATTTGAGAAAGTGTCTTTCATTTATCAGGGAAGAATTTTTTAGCTTTAAGACTACTGCTGTAATATATTACTGCCTCTTTCAGGAATAGGGCCTGTTAAAAGGAAACAAGAACCATGAAACCAGCAGCTAGAAACTTCAGGAAAAATTCTGAATCTGGCTTGTGTATTTGAATAAAAGCCTGTTGCTGAAGTATTTTGTGTGTTCTGCTTCTCAGTGTTACCAGTCGCATTAATTATTATTTCAATCACTGTTTCACAAGATGCCTTAAAACCCATGTGCTACGAGTCATTAGCAAGTCTGTCTGTAAAATGACTTCTGTCTTACTGTAGTACATTTCCATTGTAATATAAACCACAGACTGCACTAAGTGAGGATTCATTACGCATAACTGGAGCAGAGGAGAAATTTGCAAAAAAGGATTTTCTGTTGACACTTATTATTAAACTATTATTATTGAATAGATGCTGACAAAGTATTGGCTTAGTATAGGAGACAAAATGAAGATAGTGCTTGCCCTGAAGTTATTTATACAAATAGTAATATCACTAAACTGTAAACTCACCAGCCAAGAGATAGAGTCTTGTACCACTTGTACGCATGTATCTCATTATGGGCTTGATCCTGCAGGTTGATGAAGGAAGGGCTTCAGTACAGCGCAGATAAGTGTGTGTAGCAATGGGGGTATCTCTCAGTGACAGACAAGAGTGAGTTATCGTAAATTGGTGGAAGTGATATTTCATTTTAAGGGAGTGGAAAGAGGGTGTGGCCTTGTGATAGATGGATGAGGATGATGTGTATCAAGGCCACATTCATTATTTGTAGTCACTTGTGCTGCCATACAGGAATAATGGTTACTCAAAAGCTGCACTTAGACTTATCTGGGAATGAGAGCAGCCAGGAGGATAAGCTGTTGACACAGACCCATGTCCGAAGGAGTCTCATAAAATCCTTATTCTCAGAACCAGCTGCTCAGTTCCTCAGGACTTGTGCTGAGCACCATGTTTTCACTCTCCCACCTTCTTGAAGCACTTTCTCCTTTAATTTTACTTCACCAACTTCAACCACCACACTCTACAGTCATGTGAAGAACTAAACACCACTCTCTCACAATCTCCCTTGTACAGCCTTGGAGACTGACGCCTATACTACAAAGTAGAGTATATGAGAAGGGAGGCTGATTATGGAATATAGAAAGAAATGTATCCAGAGCACAGGACAAGAGAAATTATATATCAACCAACAGCTAACACAGAGAAAGACCATATTCTACTCAATATTAAGTTCAACACACCATATAGGAGGATTTAAAAATACATTAGCATGTCTTAACAGAGGACAGGAGCTAGAGCAACATTTGCAATACTTAACCCCACCCCTTTTTCTGAAATTTCACAATTTGAAATATTTTACCAATTCTATAGCTGGCACTAAAACTAAAAATGTTAATTAAAATAACAAAACACCTCCCTTTCAAATTAAAACAGCTGAAATTCAAAACGTTTTGACTAACTAAATAATGTATTTATCCATCCTCTTCTCCTCTCCCACACATGGAATAATGATTTCTGTGACAATTTGAGAGACAAAGTTGGTGAGGTAACATCTTTTATTGAACCAACTTCTGTTGGAGAGAAACAAGTTTTCGAGCTGATCAGTTCTTCTTCCATTGCCAGACCTGAAGAAGAGCTGTGATTTTTCCATGCTTGGGAAACGCTCAGAGACCCGGTTAGGTGTATAGCCCCTTTGTGCCACCAGAGCAGTATTGTGGGCCAAGATCTAATCTAGGTGTTTCAAGGAAAGGTCCCAAAATTAAGGTACCAAAACCACTTTTGAAAATATCAGCTTGGATCATGTGAATCAGCAATATTGGCATTTCACAAAATGTTCTCTCAAGAAATTCCAAGCACTTCTGATTTTATCTGGAAATTCTTTAGTCTCTCCTTTAATTTTGTCACTTCTGATTTCTGGAACATTAGACTTTCGAAGTTAGGAATAAGGTTTACAGTTGTGTTTTTAACAGTGAGGTAGATTATCCACTGGAACAAATTAAAATGGCAAATGAGGGATTCTCCTTCTTGATTTCTTCACTTTTTTGGAACATATATACTATGACAATCCATGGTGCAATCCAGACCAGTAAGGGGCTATGTCACTACTTCCCCTGCAACTTGCAGTGCTTCACAATGCTTTGCTAATATAGCTCCTAACCTTGGCTCCTCACAAAGAGCAGGCAAATCATAGCACAAGAGTCTGTGGTTAGCCACAAATCTGGTCCAGCAGCTGTCACCCCAGTAGCCTGTCAGGCAAACCCCAGGCACAATCTGGCTTCCTTGATTATTACTGGCAGGGTGACCCCAGTATCCTCCCAGTTCTAGATTCCCCCTGCTCCCATGTGTACTTTGTAGTGTCCAGCCCTCTCCTAGACAGTGCAGATATAATAGGTCTGTAACCCCACACTCCAGAAGCTTTCTAGTCCTGCTTCTTGTTTAAGTAAGGGCAACAGAGCAATCAGCTGCTCTCAGACTCCATCAATCTGACTACAAATGCAGAGCTTGAAATAGGGGGTTGGGCTTTGTGGGTCTCAACTAAGCAAGCATCAGTAGGCTGCCAGACAGAGGCTTCCAGAGTAGCTACACTTATAAATCCAGCATATCCAAGCTTGCAACCCATGGTTCATGGCCAAGGCATTGAGCAGATTTCCACCAGCTCTCCTTGGTTACAGAGAAAGGTCTTCTTAGCAGTACTTTGAAAATAGAAGTTACCTCTATATTTAGGAGGCAGAACACCTCAAACAAAAGCTGAGAAATACTCAAAGCATTAACAATCTCACTCTTGGAACAAAGGGGAAGGAAAGGCAGAACTTGCAGTGGTACAACATTCTTTATGAAAAAAATTATTACTCTGACGATGGATAATATGTATTATCTATGTCCATTTAACCAAATGCACAGCTCTCATTTTTCTACTTCATCTTTCCCATCTTAGCTAAAGTGATTATGGTTGTTAGCTGTGTCCTTGGCCTTCTCTGTATCTGATCATCATCTATACTATCAAGAGCAGTATATCTATTACTGTTATCTAAACTGAATAGCTTTATGGGGCTTCCTATTCATCCCGTTTATTATGACAATTCAACTCTTCTCTTTCCCCCTCTCTCCCATGCGTTCTAGCTGCCAACTCAGGGTCAAATCCAAAGCTCATTGAAGTCTGCAGATTTCAGCAGGTTTTGGATGAGGGGATCATTCAGGAGATCTGAAGAATAAGGAAATCCCAGTAAGATAGAGCCATCAGATGAATTCATAGAAAGAGGGAATTGGGAAACTATCAGAAAGAAAGAGAATTTTGATTGAATGAAACTGCTGGTGGATTAATCTGCAGTCCTGTAAATGTAAAGTCAAATTTTGATCACATAAGGCAAGATATTTCAATGGTGCTCAGCACTCTATGAGTCCTAATATTGCACAATCAGGCTTAACGTATTTGGTGAGAATTATTTGGTGAATATTTACTAAAAAATATTTCAATAAAAATATTTATTAAAATGTTGATGACATCAGGATTGGGGAATATTTATGAATGGTTCATGAAAGCACAACAAAGTAAGTAGTTTGCTAAATGATTTCTTAAATCCTCACAAAAATGTAAAAAAAATCCATTGACAACTAAAACTTTCCGATTTTCATCAAAAAGAAACCCTAAATGAATTTTGATGTTGCTGTTTTCAGCAATGGATATATTTTGGTCCATAAGACTGAAAAAATAAAAGGAAAGGTGTTTTCCAACCAAAATCCAAATATTTCCAATGTAAATGAAAAAAAAAAACATTTATACATTTTTCCACAACACCTAAAATAAGATCAAAAGTTTAAATTTTGTTTTGGGGGAATATTATTCAGTCATCTTCACTAGACTCTGTTACACTAGCCTCAGGTAAATTCCCACAACTCCAGTCATAAACTGAATGATGTGTGCTGGGGGTGGGGAGAGGTATTAAAGTTGGTGTACACACCACAGAGCTGCAAATACCTTTAAAACAGGTGTTGGCCTACTTTCACTTACACATTCTCAGAGCCTTCAACTAGTTGCAGTCCTTGCTACATTCCTCCTCTCTAGCCTCCAGGTACATATCCAAGAAAATCTGAACTGATTTAATGTAAATGATGGGGACTTCAATGAGTTTTCAGTCCTGCCAATAATGTACATAACCATAATATAAATAATAATTAACAAATAATCATTAGCCTAATGAAAAATCTGCAGACTATTGACCTGATTCTCCCCATACTTATACCAATTTTATACCTTTGTGATTTCTCCACCTTGAACAAGCCTCATCAGATCTTCTGACTTTATATCAGTGCAAATGACACCACAGCACTCTGCAACATGGAGCCTGAGCTGCCCCTGGGCACTCTGGTGCTTCTTGTGGATGCGTTGCTGCGAGCCTGGCTGCACTTGCTGCAGGCTGCCATCCAGGAGGTCCATCGGGGGGTTGTCAGTATCCAGGAGGCCCTGCGGGAGAGCTTCCACCCTGAGGAGCACTAAAAGCCTCCCTGGTCTGCCCCACTGGGGGCTTCTGCCTCATTCCTCCCTCACGTCCTTCCACTTACGCCTCCCTAACCCCCCTTCCTGATGTCAGATAAAATACATATATTTTCATGAACACAAACTCTCTTTATTTAACAAAATTGGGGTGAGACTGGGGAAAGGAGGCGGGAGAGGGGAGAAGAGTGGGTGGGAGAGGGGAGGGGGATACCTGGGAGGAGGGAGCTGGAAGGGGGAAGCAAGGGGAAGAAGGGGGAGGGGAAGCTCAGGGATCAGGGTTGGGGGTCTCGCCGGACCAACTTGATTTTCATGCAAACCTGCTCCTGGGTTCGCATGTGGCCTTTGGTGGCCAGGCTGGCAGCCATAGATGTCCTGCCATAGATGGCCACGTTCCTCCATCTAGTGCGGAGATCATGGACGTTGGGGGCATTCCCCCAAACCTGAATAAGGCCCATGATCTCCACCCTGAACCAGGAAGCTCCTGGGAGCTGGCAGACTGCTCCTGGGGAGCGGTGGAGGGTTGCCTGCCAGTGGCTTGTTGGCTCATGTTTTGGGGTCACTAGGTCAGGGTCAGTGACTGCTGGCTCTGGGCTGGCAGGCTTGGAGCTGGCACAGGCACTGTGACCAGAGACTACACCTTTAAGGGCTCCGGGGAGAGGGGGAGGGAGAGAAGTGTACTTGGTTGAGGCTGGAGTGGCCACCAGGGAACCCTTGGAAGGCTGGAGGCCCTCTATTTCGATATAAGTGTCTACACAGCACTTATTTTGAAATAGCTATTTTGAATTTGGCGTTATTCCTCATGGAATGAGGTTTACCAAATTCGTAGTTTGCATAATAGGTGCAACTATTTACAACTCCTGTTTTCACTGACTCATATCTTTCTGAAAAATATTATATTCTAGGATGAAACTTTTCTTGCTAAGTGTCCGTCTGAAGCTTGAGCTGAATTCCTTCAACCCATTTTGTGTGCATGTGAAAAATAAACTTTTCCTTCTGCCATAAATGCATATAGTATTTCCATACTTTTTTCACTTCAGTAACTCAAAGTGGCTGAAATTTGAAACTTGCACCTGGAGATGTCTCTAGTCCTCATTGAGATTCTTCAGTAACTTGAAAAGAAATAGCTTGGAAATTAACACAGAATTGCATATGGTGCATATACAGCAGAAAATTTCCCTAAGACTGAGAGTTTATGTTTCTAGATAACAGTCATGCATTGATCAGTCAATGGCAAAATTTCCACTAACTTTAGTAGGTATAGGATCAGAGTTTTGTAGAGATAGCATGTGCATTTTTTTGTTTATTTGCAAATGGGTGCACATTTAACAACCAGCTGTCCTTAAGCCTATCCTGGGCACTCTGAAGCTGCCAGCCACACTCCCACCACATATTGTCCATGTCCTACATCCTCTTCATATTAGTGCATATAACAAAATTCATTCCACACATGGACTTAAAAAATTAGTCTCAAAGGGATAGCCATGTTAGTCTGTAACTTCAAAAACAAGGAGTAGTCCTGTGGCACCTTAGAGACAATCAAATGTATGTAGTATCATGAGCTGTTGTGGGAAAAACCCACTTCCTCAGATGAGCTATTCACCTGATGAAGTGGGTTTTACCCAAGGAAGCTCATGATACTATATATTTATTGTTAGTCTCTAAGGTGCCACAGGACTCCTCATTGTTTTTTAAAAAATTAGAGAGAAAACTGTACAGGGACACACTGGCCACCATTTCCCACTGCTCTCGTTGGACAGCATCAGAGAGCCATGGCCACTGGGAGCTGTAGGAGGTCAACATCAGCAAAATATCTCATGGCCTGCAATCAGATTACCCTGATGAGCTGTATGCAGTCCACAGACTACAGGTTGCCCAACATTAGGCTAAGAAGATTGAAAAAGCTGGTAGAATGTGTAAGATGGGAGGACCACAATAATATACAGCAGGGGTAATCAACAGGAAGACCACAGGCCAATCCAGGCCTCTAGGTGCCTTTGAATAGATCCTGATTTTTTTTTATTTATTTACTAGCATTGTTGTGTGTTTTAATTATTTTCTCTAGTGTCTGGACCTTGACTATACTTTGACTAAGAAACATGGACTGTGACAAAACATAATTGACAACCCCTGATGCATAGATTTTTACACCTTCCTGTCGGTTGCTTTTCTGGTTATTCTTCTCTCCTCTGGCCCTAAATACACAGCTTAGAATCTTTACACATTATTATTATTACCATGGCATCTATGAACCCAAACTGTGGATCAGGTTCTCACTGTGGCTGGTGCTGTACCTACACAGAACAAAAACCCTCTCAGATTCAGGTACCAATAGACTCAGCAGACTCAGTTAAGACTGAATAGGCAAGTGGTATAGACTATACATTTTGAAGTCTAAGGATGGCTACTTTGGTATTAACACATGCTAATAAGGAGGAAATACTTCAGCTTATATTGCCTTTGACTCATCTCTGAATTTGGCCTTAAATGTATGAACTGACATTGTATAGTCACTTGCTAGATTGTTTTCCTCGGGTTTAGAAAACTGACTATTGGGCTTGAGCTATTATTCAAAGCAATGGAGGAACAGTACTGACAAACCAAAGAGAAGGTTTGAAGGAAATTACTGCCAAAACAAACTGCAAGATTTTGTGCTCCAATCATCATTATTTGCCTTCTGGGACAAAAACTAACAGTTACGGGTTTACTTAGAAACCCACCTCAGAGCGAGCAGAGAAGAGTTTTCCTTACATATCCTCCAGAAGGCCACACTGCAATATTCTTGTTGATGAGACTGCAGAATATTTGCACTATAACCAGAGAGATGTCCACTCTCCCAGCAGCATACTGTATCTTTTGTGGAATTTCTGTGGTGTAGTACTTCAGAACAGAACATAGAGTCTATTCCAGAGCCCATTTAAACAACTGATTTACATGAATGTTGGATTAGCCCGATGGTGAGATCCACCCATTTTTTACTGGTATTCAAACTTATTTGTGGAAAAATCTCTCAGGCTTCAAAGAGACTACTCCTAATATGACAACACTTAATCACTTGTTTGGAACTAATGTGTCTCATTTTTGTCAGATGTGCACATTTTATTATTGCATGTATTAAAGCCCCACAGCCATAGGTCCATTGTAACTATCATAATATTCTAAACCCTTTTTTGATATATACAACTCAAAGCAATTTTTCTCTCTATTTTCTGCCTTTAAGCAGGGAATTTTTCACTTAATGCCAGGCCAGAGTATGGTTTCTGGAAAGTTTAATTATTAAATATTGCAAAAACAATGTAGGGGTTGTGGATTTTTTGATTAATTCATTATTCAAATATGGCTCGGGTTTTGCTTCAGGCTTCTCCTGAATTTTGTCCATTATAAGAAAAAGCTACATAATTTGACTTAAAAGAGAATACAGTCTGTGGCAGTGTTTCCTATGAGCTGTATGCTTGGGCAGCCACCCAGGAAAGATACAAATGCTGCCTAGCTGATTAGCAGAGAGCCCACAATGGCTACAGTTGGCAGCATGTGTTTCTACTGGTGATGCACATCCACATATGTCGTAGTGCATATAGCAAAATTTATTCCACACAGGGATGGAAAAAAATTAGAGGGAACACTGGTTTATGGATCAAATTGACTTATTCTAGATTGATCCAGTGACGAAGTAACTGACTATAACTATGGTGGCAATAGTAGGCTAAGTATCAGTCATAAACATATAATACCTCAGTAGGAAAACATTCCGGGACTCCTAAATAAAGACAAATATCGTGTGAGGCAACAATTTATTTGCCACAGCAATCACTGATACACATACATTTTGATGTAATAATTAACACTGTTCACTTTGTTCATTTGATAATTTTACTTTTAAGAACATAAGAACGGCCGTACTGGGTCAGACCAAAGGTCCATCTAGCCCAGTAGCCTGTCTGCCGACAGAGGCCAACACCAGGTGCCCCAGAGAGGGTGGACTGAAGACAATGATCAAGCGATTTTTCTCCTGCCATCTCTCTCCAGCCTCTGACAAACAGAGGCCAGGGACACCATTTCTATCCCCTGGCTAATATCCTTTTAAGGACCTAACCTTCATGAAATTATCTAGTTTCTCTTTAAACTCTGTTATAGTCCTAGTCTTCACAGCCTCCTCTGGCAAGGAGTTCCACAGGTTGACTACACGCTGTGTGAAGAAGAACTTTCTTTTATTAGTTTTAAACCTGCTACCCATTAATTTCATTTGGTGTCCTCTAGTTCTTCTGTTATGGGAACTAATAAATAACTTTTCTTTATCCGCCCTCTCCACACCACTCATGATTTTATATACCTCTAACATATCCTCCCTCAGTCTCCTCTTTTCTAAACTGAAAAGTCCCAGTCGCTTTAACCTCTCCTCATATGGGACCCATTCCAAACCCCTAATCATTTTAGTTGACCTTTTCTGAACCCTTACCAAGGCCAAAATATCTTTTTTGAGGTGAGGAGACCACATCTGTACACAGTATTCAAGATGTGGGCGTACCATAGTTTTATACAGGGGCAGTAAGATATTCTGGGTCTTATTTTCTATCCCTTTCTTAATAATTCCTAGCATCCTATTTGCCTTTTTGACTGCTGCTGCACACTGTGTGGAAGTTTTCAGAGAACTGTCCACGATAACTCCAAGATCTCTCTCCTGATTTGTCATAGCCAAATCAGCCCCCATCATACTGTACGTATAGTTGGGGTTATTTTTCCCGATGTGCATTACTTTACACTTATCCACATTAAATTTCATTTGCCATTTTGTTGCCCAATCACTAAGTTTGGTGAGATCTTTTTGGAGTCCCTCACAGTCTGCTTCTGTCTTGACTATCCTAAACAGTTTGGTATCATCCGCAAACTTTACCACCTCACTGCTTACCCCTTTTTCTCCAGATCATTTATGAATAAGTTGAAAAGGATTGGTTCCAGGACTGACCCTTGGGGGACACCACTAGTTACCGCTCTCCATTCTGAAAATTTACCATTTATTCCTACCCTTTGTTTTCTGTCTTTTAACCAGTTCTCAATCCAAGAAAGGACCTTCCCTCTTATCCCATGGCCATGTAATTTACACAAGAGCCTTTGGTGAGGGACCTTGTCAAAGGCTTTCTGAAAATCTAAGTATACTATATCTACTGGATCCCCCTTGTCTGCATGTTTGTTAACCCCTTCAAAGAACTCTAATAGATTAGTAAGACAGGATTTCCCTTTATAGAAACCATGTTGACTTTTGTCCAACAAATTATGTTCTTCTACATGCCTCACAATTTTATTCTTTCCTATTGTTATGACTAATTTGCCCAGTACTGAAGTTAGACTTACTGGTCTGTAATTGCCAGGATCACCTCTAGAGCCCTTTTAAAATATTGGTGTCACATTGACTACCTTCCAGTCATTAGGTACAGAAGCCGATTTAAAGAATAGGTTACAAACCACAGATAATAGTTCAGCAATTTCCCATTTGAGTTCTTTTAGAACCCTTGGATGAATGCCATCCGGTCCCGGAGATTTGTTAACATTAAGTTTTTCTATTTGTCCCAAAACCTCCTCTAATGACACTTCAATCCGGGACAGTTCCTCAGATTCATCACCCACAAAGGACGGTGCAAATTTTGGAATCTTCCTAACGTCCTCAGCCGTGAAGACTGAAGCAAAGATATCATTTAGTTTATCCACAATGGCTTTATCATCCTTGATTGCTTCTTTTATAGCTCCATCATCTAGGGGACCCACAGGTTTTTTAGCAGGCTTCCTGCTTCTAATGTACTTAAAAAACATTTTGTTATTTCTTTTTGAGTTTTTGGCTAGCTGTTCCTCAAAATCTTTTTTTTGCTTTTCTTCTTACATTTTTACACTTGATTTGACAGTGTTTATGTTCCTTTCTATTTATCTCACTAGGATTGGACTTCCACTTCTTAAAAGATACCTTTTTGTCCCTCACTGCTTCTTTTGCATGGTGGTTAAGCCATGGTGACTCTTTTTTAGGTCTCTTGCTATGTTTTTTAATTTGGGGTATACATTTAAGTTGGGCTTCTATTATGATGTCTTTAAAAAGTTTCCATGCAGCTTGCAGGGCTTTGGCTCTAGTCATTGTGCCTTTTAATTTCTGTTTAACTAACTTCCTCATTTTTGTGTAATTCCCCTTTTTGAAATTAAATGCCAGGGTGCTGGACTGCTGAGGTGTTCTTCCCACCACAGGAATGCTAAATGTTATTATATTATGGTCACTATTCCCAAGTGGTCCTGTAACAGTTACTACTCTTGACTACTTAAGTAGTTTTTTTTTTAAAAAAATCACAATGATAAACTCATCTAATGTAAATTGGCATAACCTCATTGGGTTCCACAGAGTTATGCTAAGTTACATCAGCTGAGGATCTGGCCATCCTTTTAAAACATGTATCTTTAGCTTTATTTGTACGTCTTGTGATTGACAGATTATGTTTTATGAATACAACTGTGATAGCCAGCAAACACTGGTAAAAGAATTAAGTAAAACCAACATTATACAAAATTAGAGCTACAGTTCTAAAGGAATTCAGGTGCCTAAATGCCACTTTAGGTGCCTAAATCCCAAAATTAAGCTCCACTAGGATTATATAACCTCCTTTCATTCTCTCCAAACCTTGCAAACATCTAAAATTTGCTTGGTACCTGGTTTTGGAGTAAATGTTACCTCAGTGCCTGTATACCTACCCTGACTGAATCTGGATGCATTATCCTGTGATGCACGAACCAAAGGGAAACAGGTGTACCTCTGCCTAACTTGCCTGTGAGGCCTGATCCAGTAGGTGTGCTCAGAGATTGCTTCCTGGATTGGACCCCACACATGAGCTCACACAAAACACGGGGGAAGATGACCTCCTTCATAACTTTGTCCAGTGATTAGGGAACTCAGGTGGGACCCAGTTCAAGTCCTCCTTCCACCTGAGAGGGAGAAGGGATATGAAGTGGAAGCTGCCATGTTTTGGGAGGGAGGTAACCATCATGAGAGGAATCCCACAATCTCCCTGTGTAAGCGGTTCCACTTTGGTTAAGTGAGTAAAGACACTTTGGCACAGAGAGACTGGATCTTCCACATAATGGTTGAGAGCTCTTAGCACCATGCTTCCCCACTCTCACTGGATGAATTACTCTAATTATTTAATCCAGTGGAACATGTCCACCAGTAAGGATAGAAGAACGAGGCGCGCGTACCACCTCCAAACAGAATAGCCCACAGCCTAGTACAGCCTTTCCCAAACTATGGTCCGCGGGCAAAAAATGCCGGGCCCCAGCGCGCCTTCTGGCTGCCGCCCTTAGGCCGATTTGACCCATTCAGTCGAACCGGGCCCCACGCCCCTGCACCCGGAAGTGCTGGCGCGTGAAGAGCCGGGCCCTGCTCCAGCGCTGTGTGGGGCCGGGTTTCTCTCCGGCTCTGCCTGGAGCGTCCCCCTCGGCCCCAGAAGTCCCTGCCGCGCGCGGCTCCTCCTCGCCGCTGCACGTGGGCGGGGAGGACGTGACGTCACAGCCCGGGGTTTTGAAGCCCGCACGAGGCACGTGGCGGAACCTGGCTGGTTCCGGGTTCGGCCTCCGGGGTCTGAGCGCGGCCCCCGGCCTTGCCCCGTGTACGGAGAAGGTGGGAACCAGCTCAGGCTTTTGAGAATCCCATTGTGGTAACTATGTCTGTCCAAATATTGTATAGGCAGCTAGCAGCTTTCACTGTGAATCCCAGCGTGTTTTTTTCCCTTTTTTTTTTTTTTTGGTAACACTCTAAAAGTTTAACATCCTGATGCCTAAACGCCTGTGACTCTAGCCCTTGCAGCCTGGATCTTTCAATGCTGATTGCTATCTGTTATTGCTTATCACTCTGAGGGTATGTCTACACTGCCACCCTAGTTTGGACTAGGGTGGCTAATGTAGGCATTTGAACTTGCAAATGAAGCCCGGGCTTTAAATATCCCGGGCTTCGTTTGCATGTTCCCGGGCGAGTGCCGTTTTTAAATGCCCGTAGTTCGAACATGCGGCACAGACTAGGTAGTTCGAATTAAAACTCCTAATTCGAACTACTGTTATTCCTCCTGCAAGGAGGTTTAACTGTAGTTAGAATTGGGAGCTTTAATTCGAACTACCTAGTCCGTGCTGCGTGTAGCCGCGGGCAGGTAGTTCGAACTACAGGCATTTAAAAATGGCTCCCACCTGGGAACATGCAAATGAAGCCTGGGATATTTAAATCCCGGGCTTCATTTGCAAGTTTGAATGCCTACATTAGCCACCCTAGTTCGAATTAGGGTGGCAATGTAGACATACACTGAGTAACATCAATGGAGATATGCCAATTCACTAATAGCTGCCTCCAACAAACATGGTGTGGGTTTGCAGGTGGGTTTTTGCTTTCAGCCTGAGGAACCATAATCTCTCCTGTGCCTGTTTTGTAATAGAAATCATCTAGGTGCTGTGGGAGAGGTCGGTGTTATTTTGTAGAGATTTGATTTTGTGCTGATACTCAAAGTATGTAGAGTGAAGTAACAGATTGTAGGAGGTCTACAATAAGCCACGGGCTTGCAAAATAATACAGCATAATAACAATAATTATCTAATACCCAGTATTTATACCATGCCTTTTCATCTGAGGAAGTCAAACCATTTTACAAACAATAATGAGCTTAAATGTAGGAATTTGTAGCCACAGGCAAACAAAAGAAACAAGAAACCATCCCTTCTCTTCAGCTCACTGTTCTCTGCTGCCTACCTCACTCCACAAAGAAAGTGATTCTGTGAGGGAAAAGCCACACAGATTTTTAGTACTTATTTCTTAGAGCTTTTGGAAACTCGGATTGTGCAGCTTCTTTAAATACAGTGTTTCTCTGAGCAAGCATCAGAGCTAGATACACTGAAAGGCCAGATCATGCAAATATTGCTCCTTTAAAAAAGTATTCAACAGTGCCCACTCCACAACAGTGGGGGCCTAATTTTCTATTGCCCTTCACCATATGTAGCCATCAACGCTAGCACAAAGTGGGTGCAAGTCAAATACCTTTCTGATTTGCTGTTGGTTTTCTCCCTCTTTGCATCACTCTGAATTGATTAATTATTTTCTACAAGAAAAAAAAGAAAAAATTTCTCAGCCAGCTTTACCCACTTGTGGTTTGTAGTAACTCTTTAGTACAAGTGCATGCATGAACAATATTTCATGCCACTACAAAGAAGCCACCATCACAGACTCTTGTAAATATGCAGCCAAAAGTAGCTCTCTGGGGGTATGTCTACACTACAGCGCTAATTCGAACTAACTTAGTTTGAATTAGTTAATTCGAACTAAGCTAATTCGAACTAACGGATCCAGACGAAAAAACTAGTTCGAATTAGCTTTTTGCTAATTCGAACTAGCATGTCCACATTAAGTGGACCCTGAACTGGGGTTAAGGATGGCCGGAAGCAGTGCCGGCAGAGCATCAGAGGAGGACTTAGAGCGTGGAGCTGCTGCCTCAGGCTAGCCGAGGGCTGTGCTTAAAGGGACCCGACCCCCACCCCGGACAGACAGTTCTCAGGGGTGCCCCGCTTGCAAAGCAGTCCTGTCTTGGAGTGCCCTGAGTGCCCACACTGGGCACATCACACCACTCGGCCATCAGCCCGGCTGCACTTGCCGCAGGCTGCCATCTGGGGAGAGGGGGCAATTGGGGGGCTGCAGGAGAGCTTCCACCCCCAGAAGCCCGCAGAGCCAGCCCAGTCCTCCCCATTGGGGGCTCGTACCCCATTCCTCCCTCACCTCCTTCCACTTACCCTTCCCTAGCCCCCTTTCCTGATGTACAAAATAAAGAAAACGTGTGGTCAAAAATAGAATCTCTCTTTATTGAACAAAACTCGGGGAGACTGGGAAAAGGAGGTGGGAGAGGGGAAGAGAGAGGGTGGGAGAGGGGAGGGCAACTAAAATGATCAGAGGTTTGGAAGAGGTCTCATATGAAGAGAGGCTAAAGAGACTGGGACTTTTCAGTTTAGAAAAGAGGAGACTGAGCGGGGATAGGATAGAGGTCTCTAAAAGCATGAGTGGGGTGGAGAGGGTACATCAAGAAAAGTTCTTCATTAGTTCCCATAATAGAAGGACTAGAGGACACCAAAGGAAAGAAATGGGTAGCAGGCTTCAAACTAGTAACAGAAAGTTGTTCTTCACAAAGCAAAGAGTCAACCTGTGGAACTCCTTGCTGTAGGAGGCTGTGAAGGCTAGAACTAGAACAGAGTTTTAAGAGAAGTGAAATAAAGTGATGGAGGTTGGGTCCATGGAGTGGTATTAGCCAGGGGGTAGGAGTGGTGTCCCTGCCCAAAGTTTGTGGAAGGCTGGAGAGGGATGGCACGAGACAAATGGCTTGGTCACTGTCTTCGGTCCATCCCCTCCAGGGCCCCTAGGGTTGGCTGCTGTCGGCAGACAGGCTACTGGGCTAGATGGACCTTTGGTCTGACCCAGTACGGCCATTGTAAGCTCAGGGCTCAGGGTCGGGGGTGTCAGTGAACCACCTTGATTTTCATGCACACCTGCTCCTGGGTGGCCAGGCTGGCAGCTCTCCTGCCCTAGACGGCCACTTTCCTGTGCCTAGTGCGGAGGTCGTGGACGAGGTCCACGATGTCCGCACTAGACCAGGCGGGTGCCTGCCTCTTGCGGTCCCAGGCAAGCTCCCGGGAGCTGCCAGCCTGGTTCCGGGAAGAGGGGGAGGGCTGGGGGGCATCGGGTGGCTCGCTCGAGCCATGCCAGGTGCAGGGTCTGCTAGCTGGGTGCTGGCAGACTTGCACCTGGCACAGGCATTGTAGCCAGCCTGTGCCCTTTTAAGGAGTTCGGGGCCGGGAGGGGGGCAACAGAGTTTCCCTGGTGTTGGCCAGAGTGGCCACCAGGGAAAGCTGGGGAGGGGCTACACACCCCTTAATTCGAACTAGTAAGTTTGAACTAGACTTAGTCCTCGTAGAATGAGGTTTACCTAGTTCGAACTAAGCGCTCCGCTAGTTCGAATTAAGTTAGAACTAGCAGAGCGCTAGTGTAGCGCCTATGAAAGTTAATTCGAACTAACGTCCGTTAGTTCGAATTAACTTTGTAGTGTAGACATACCGGTTACATCTACACTGGCCCCTTCTGCGGAAGGGGCATGCTAATTTCCAACTTCAGAATAGGGAAATCCGCGGGGGATTTAAATATCCCCCGCGGGATTTAAATAAACATGGCCGCCGCTTTTTTTCCAGCTTGGGGAAAAGCCGGAAAAAAGCGTCTAGACTGGCACGATCCTCCGGAATAAAGCCCTTTTCCGGAGGATCTCTTATTCCTACTTCCTACTTTGAAGTAGGAATAAGAGATCCTCTGGAAAAGGGCTTTATTCCGGAGGATCGTGCCAGTCTAGACGCTTTTTTCCAGCTTTTCCCAAAGCCGGAAAAAAAGCGGCGGCCATGTTTATTTAAATCCCGCGGGGGATATTTAAATCCCCCGCGGATTTCCCTATTCTGAAGTTGGAAATTAGCATGCCCCTTCCGGAGAAGGGGCCAGTGTAGATGTAGCCACCCAGATTTAGTTTGTGTATTTGTAGTTGACAATCAACTGTTCTTTGTTTTTGGTTGTCAAAAACTTTAAAATGTTCAATGCTGAGAGGGGGGGGATAGGGATTGTTTATTTATCAAACCAAAACTAAAAAAAGATGAAAATATTTTCACTAGATCAAGTAAAGAATGTTCAGGCACCTTTGAAATTCAGTCCCAGTGTGTCAAACAAAGGGCCCCCAAGATCCAGTAGAACCTTTTGAAAATTTGTCCATGCAACATTTGAAAGTCCTTGAAGGAAACATTCAATATGGCAGTACACTTTCCACAAAACAGTTATTCAATATCGGACAGCTCATTCCTCATCTGGAAAGGAAACCTGCATAACACCTTCAAAAGATGAGCCTTAGAGCATACATTTGAAAGTCATGGTCTTAATAAATACACTGGATTCAGGGCTTCTTACCATCCATTTGTAACCAACTAGCACCTTACACCTTATGATTGCAGGGGTCTTAACAGCCAATATCATCTTGAATGATCCCTCAAACTATGCACTAATCACTTGTGCTAAGCAATCTGTTCCGTCTTATATTTAGCTGTGACATTAAGGTTTTGTAGCACTCTCCTGTTGACGATGGCAACCCTGCTTATAAGGGGTGAAAGTATTTCGTCAACAAAAGTGCTGACAGTGTTTACACTGCCTGAATTTAAGTGACATGGTTATGTCAATAAAAGCTGTGTAATGTGGACAAAGCCTGAATACAGGTCCCAGACCTGAAGACGTCTGTCTTTTTCACCAACTGAAATTGGTCTAATAAAAACAATACCTCACCCATGTTGTGTCTAAATTATAATATGCAGGAGACAGAAGCAGTGTTTTCCCCAGGAGTTGACATTTGGAGAGGAGGGGGCAATAAGGGTTGATATCGTAAGGCCGAAGGTAGCACCACAATAAAACCTAAAAAAAAAAATTCATAACGTTTTATTTTATTCAACTCATGTTGTAAAACATGAAATTAAAGGTAGCTACTCAAGCCTTATATGAAGTATTACATCTACACTCTTCTTGTTTACTTGTAATTTCACACAACTCTTTGGTGTCGTCTTATGTGGCCATTTCTTCTAGTCCTTCATAATATGTTTATGATCAGGCAGAAGAGAACTTTCAGAATACAAATTTATATTCAATGAAGAAAAAGAATGTTCAGCTGTAACTGTTGAGTAGCAAGAGATGAATCTGGATTTCTTTCATCCCAGGAAACACAGAACTAAGATTGAGCCATAAAGAAGAAGTTGAGGCTGAATGTTCATTCATCGGTTGGATGATATTCCCCAATGTGTTCAGAATTCTCTATTCTGTCCTGATCACATAGCACCCTTATTGCTGGTAGTGTCTCAGTTAACTCTACAGCAGGTATTTTACATGATAGGCATCTGTACAAGCTACGTTGTGTTGAATCCAGAAATTGCTATTGTAGATTTCTAAGAGTCAAGCCTCTTTACTTCTGCTAGCTTAACAAGTACTTCTTGTCCTCTTCACTTCAAGATAATACAAGTATCTACAATAGTTAGCTTCTGGACTGAAGTCTTTGCTTCTTTCAGTAAGTTTTCAATAGATATCTCAGATTGATCCAAGGCTAAATTATATTGCTGGACAACAATCTACTGCTATTGCAGCAGATGTCTGGATGACATAGTTTAATGACCCAAATGGTTTCAACAATAGACTTACAAGACATAGAATGATGTTAGCCTCCTCTGAAGTTAGTAACAAAAGGTCCACCAGCCTCATTACTTAGATTTGTCCTATCTTGGTAGATACTCCCCAAAACCAATAATAACGATTGCAATAATTTTAAGACAATAACCAACAATTGCTCATGAGAAAGCCAGCAAGTTTTCCTAGTTTGGACTAATATGAACTTTAGGCCCAGTCTATTTGTTTTCAAGACATTCAGTCCTTTTGGATTTGCTGTGGGGTGGGGGGAAGAGTATAACAAAGCCATTATATTACTAGCACAAACTGGAGTAAATGGCCTCTCCAGCCTGCATTGGAGAGATTAGGGTTACAATTTTCTCTGAGTAAAGTTTGTACTCTGCTATGTGTCTCAGATAATTTTGTAGTACTATCCAATGCACAAGCAGCCATCTGTTTGGGGTTCAGTTTACAAGTACTCAATTCTTCTAGGATGTCAAAGATGTAACTGATATGCCTGAACATCTAGAATACATCTACTGGTCTACCAATGACATCAAGATAACATACACAGTGACTTAATACTTCATGCCTATTTGACTTGGTGAATTCGTTGGCCATATATGCACATTTTTTGAAGATGGTCATTAGGGGGTGGAATGCAGCAATCCATCCAGTTCAGGTCTTAATTCAGACTTCAATTCCAGGTGCCAAACTTGTAAATGAAACCAAGTTCTGCAGCTTCTCTCTCGAGCTGTTTTTTAAAATTGCTTTGTAATAATATAGTCACTTTGAAATCCATTAGTGAGTGCCTGGGCAAGTTGAAACGTTCCCCAACAGACTTCTGTGTATTGCCTTTTCGAATATCTGATTTGTGTCCATTACTCCTTTGTTGTAGAGACTGTCCAGTTTGGCCAATATATATTGCAGAGGAGCATTGCTGGCACTTGAGGGCATAGATCACATTGGTATGTATGCAGTTATATGAGCCTCTGAAGTGGTGGCTTATGTGATTAGGCCTTGTGATGATATCACTTGTATAGATGTGGATGGAGCTGGCAGCGGAGTTGATTGCAGCAGAGGGTTCTGGGATGAGTTTGATGGGCGAGCACTGCATGGTTGCTGGAAAGAATTTGTGTCAAGTTAGGGGGTTGTCTGTAGGTGAGGATTGGCCTGTCATACATTTCTAAAATTTGCTTTGATAGTGACTGGTTTATAAGGCTTTCTGCCTTTTGATGCAGTCTAGAGGCATGGTGTTTTTCACCTTTTTTCATATAGGTTGTCACTATTAGCTTGGCTGACCAGTCTAGCAAATCAAGCTCCTCCATTTTTACTATATACATCTATGATATGTCCAAATCTTGAATACTGTGTGCCGTTCTGGTCACCCCATCTCAAAAAGATATATTGGAATTGGAAAAGCTATATAAAAGGGGAACAAAAATGATTAGGAATATAGAACAAATTACATGTGAAGAGAGATTACAAAGACTGGGACTTGTCAGCTTGCAAAAGAGATGTCAAAGTGGGGATATGATAGAGGCCTATGAAATGTTGACTGGTGTGGAGAAAAATGAAGAAGGAATTGTTATTTGCCCCTTCACTAAACACAGGAACCAGGGGTCACACAATGAAATTAATAGGCAGAGAGTTTAAAACAAGCAAAAGGAAGTTTTTCTTCATTCAGCGCACAGTCAACCTGTGGAACTCCTTGATAGAGGATTTTGTGAAAGCTAAGGCCATAAGAGTATTCAAAAAGAACTAGATTAAGTTCATGGGGGATAGGTTGTAGCTCAATGCGATGGGAAGGGATCCAACACCATGCTTTAAGTGTCTTTTCCCTCTGTGTACTGGAAGCTGGGAGTGGACAACAAGGGGATGGATCACTAGATGGTTCCCTGTACTGTTCCTTCTTTCTGGAGCACCTGCAATAGCCACTGTCAGAAGACAGGGTACTGGCATTAATTATATGACTTATAACCCAATGTCAGACAGAATTGATCACATGGGCAGCAAGCACAACTCTGTCTACTGGATATTTAGGCAGAGTAGTCATTTCATATAAACAATATAAATATAAATTAATGTTTCAGATGCAATTCACATTTCCAGCTGACTAAATTGCAAGACTGTATGTGATTGAGGGAGAAGGGGAGATGTTGGCGAAATTCGAGGAGGTATTCATCCCCTCAGAGAAGCTACAGAAATCCCAAACAGGATTGGACTTTGGCTCTGAATTTCACAAAATCAATTTAATTGAATATTTACATCCATTTTCAGGAAAGCAAAGAATTAAGCTAACCAGTGGCATTGTCTGAGCTTCCATATTTTTCTACCTCTAGACCAGTACAGTGTCTTTTCTATTTTTCTTGTTGATATGAATGCCCTGCCCTGGATAATAAACACTCGCAAAGGAGTTGATCAGGGAAACTCTTCCAAGTACAGGGAAACTGCTCTGGGTTCACTTCAGGAGTAATGCCTTTCACCTTCCAGATGTAATCCTGAGACACACAATAAAGGCCTGCTTAATCAGCATGCAAAGGCATGGGGAAAGTCACTACTGCAGCAGCTGGTTTGTACTTCACCACAATGAGAGAGAGAGAGAGAGTTTAGTCAGGTGAACTACAGTGCCTACACCAACATCTGCTTTGTGAGCACAGAGATTTTTACCATCAGATTTTCCTGATCGTTTTATTGCTACTGCTGGCTCTCTGCCCTGAAAACACTCATCATACAATGGAATGATATAGTCTGCCAGACATCAATAATGTTAATTTTTCCCCTCCTTCTTGATTAGAAAGCGGCATATGCTTCATGCAAAAATCAGTGTGGTTAAATCCAAAAAGTAAAATTTGTTGACTACCTCTGATCTATCACTAGGCAGATCGCATAACATGAAGACAGGCCAGCTACGTCTACACTGGCCACAATTTCCGGAAAAGCCATGCAAATCAGGTAAGTCAGGATAGGGAAATCCACGGGGGAATAAGAAGTAGGAATAAGAGATCCTCTGGAAAAGGGCTTTATTCCAGAGGATCGCGCCAGTCTAGACGCTTTTTTTCCGGCTTTTCCCCAAGCCGGAAAAAAAGCGGCGGACATGTTTATTTAAATCCGCGGGGGATATTTAAATCCCCCGCGGATTTCCCTATCCTGACTTACCTGATTTGCATGGCTTTTCCGGAAATTGTGGCCAGTGTAGACGTAGCCACCATGTCTCAAGGTAACCACAGATAAAGATAACACTTCTTCAATTCCTCCTAAAAATTTCCTTAAGACTTTGATCCAGCAAATAGTGAAATATGCTTCTAACGTTGCGCATGTGCCTTCAAGGAAATTATTCGGGTGCTTAAAGTTATACATATACTTGAGTGCTTTCCTGGATTGAGGCCCAATCCAAAAGTTTATGAAATGGTATTGTCAGTTACTTTGAAATAGAGCATTCAGACATCTCTTTTCCCCATAACTATCAGTAAACACTGATATCCCTGATATAATGCTGTTAACATCTATTCATCGACACGGAACTTTTACTAAAAGTAACACACTGAAACAAGCTGTTACAAAATCCAAAATTGACAGTAAAATTTGATGAAAAAATTGTCAAAAATTCAAAATGTGGGGAGCTTTCGACCTGATCAGCTTTTGGAATTATGTTTCACTGAAAAAATGAGCTAATGAATTCCCGAAAGGTATTTCTCCAAATTCAAATCATCATTGTATAAAGTAATAAAAGATTTAGCCAGTGTCGCTTAAGTTCTTAACCCAAGTAAGTTTTGTTTTTCTTCATTTAAATCATTGCTCTGGGATGTGGTGGGGGATGAGAGGTTCAGAGTACAGGCTGCCCTGGAGAGAGAGGACATCCCTAGCCCTCTTTCACTGCAACAGCTTGGGGCCAGGAGAGAAGCACTTCTCCATGGCTGCTGTAGCTGCAGCAGGCATAGGTGGGGAGGGGTGCATGTCCTCTGGCTGGGAAACAGACACACAGAGAAACTCTCTGAAATATAGAATAGAAATATGAAATATAGAATAGAAATAGCTATCTCCTTCTCCACTCCTGCCCCCTGCTAGCCCAATGGGGTTATATCTCTGGCCACTCATTGCCACGCTGTGGTCAGTCTAGAGTATAATTCCTTTCTACCAGATCCCTTCCTTTCCATTTTATGAGACGCAATCAAATTCCAGGCACATCCCATTGTCTTGGCACAACCAAACCCTGACCTTGCTTTACATTATGACAAGAGGAAGCTGCCTACCAAATTTGGTGGTCCTAGCTCTTGCCATTTGGGAAGACTTCATGAACAAATGGACTTGTGGACAGAGACATATTTATAAAATATATGGTAAGACTGAACATACACAAATGTATGTGTATACAGACCCACACACATGTGCATGAATATAGGGATATATAGGCATACATAGGGATGTACCTAAACTAGCACTATTTGTCAGAAATTATTTAAATAACACATATTGTTTCATAGGCAGAATCCATGTCTCAGCCTCTGCCATCAAGCATAGGAACATCAAAGCCAGACTTCAGGGATGCTCATAAGTTGATTAATCAGAGTCTGAGAGGCTATACTTTTTATTCACCCAGAAGAAAAACATTCTTGTATTGATTTAATTTTATTTTACCAAAGCTTCCGTTAACCATATATCAAATGTGCTATTGGATAAATTTCCTTTTCTGATCATGTATCTGTCATCATAAAAATTTTATTAGAGCATCTAAAGTCATCACAGTGTAGATGGACAGTGAATATATTTTTATTGCAAGATAAAGTTGTGATACAGGAAATTGCTTCTTCAGTAGATAAATTCACTGTTAACAGCGATACCCCAGATTACGTTCACCATTATGTGGGATATACCCAAAACATTTGGAAGAAAAACATGCATTGCTGTGGCAACTCATTATAAAACATTGATAAGACAAATATCTGGAACAGTTATACTGTACATTTTAACACCTAGGCCAAAATCTCTTAAAAGAAACAAATAAATATAATGGCAGTAATGTGTAATTTAAATAATTTCTGACAACTAGTGCTAGGTTATGTACATACATTTGAATGTCTATATGCCTTTATATGCATACATGTGTGTGCACGTACATACATTTGTGTACGTACGATCCTACTATATATTTTAGAAATGTGCATCTTTGGCTGTCTGCGAGTCTTTCTGTTGAAGAACTCCTAAACTGTAAGAACTAGGACCACTAAATTTGGCACTCAAGTTTTCCAAGTGGTTTTGTCATGAAAAAAACATGGCTGACAGTTTAGAGTGCTTGATTACCATTTATCTCTCTCCCATACACAAACTTTTATGTGGAAATAAAAATGAAGGCCCAGAATTGCAACTGAAAAAACGGAAGTGAAATCAAGACCCCTTTATTTTTAAAGGGCCAAATCCCCAGTCATGGTAAGATCATTGTGCACCACCAAGATGGGATTGACTTGGGGTGGGCAGGAACGTTCCCAGAAAGGAGCATGGAATGCAATGTGGTTGGCAGGTATCATAGGCAGGGGGAGGCATTGCCTTCTCAAACTGCTTCACCTGGCTCTACCTAATGCTCCACTGGAGTTCTCCCAGGTCCCCTCCTCCAAGCCTGCTGTTCTGGTGCCAGAGGCTAGATGCCATGCTGCACCACCTGTCCTCCTGGTGCTGGGGTCATTCTGGCTAAAGAGTGCTGGGGCTAGCGGCTTGGGGTGGGGAAGGAGGCTGCACCATCCCACTCTCCTCTCTGGTGCTCCTGGGCCAGGGGAGCTGGAGCTGTGGCATTTGTTGACTCTCCAGAACTCTGGGGATGGGGGGGATGGGGCTTTGCTATCCTGGGAAAAGGCCAGTGGCTACATTGGGAGCTGGGCAGGGGATAGCAGCTGCCACAGTAAAGGGGCCTGAGCTCTGGTAGACTCAGAAAGGGTGGGGCTGGCGGGACTTGCCTCCCCAAGCTGTGGATTCACCCACTGCCCATGGATCTGCCTCTAATATTCAGCCACCAATTCACTGAATGTGTGAGCCGTGATCTCTCTGATGTACACTGTGGGTTCTTTGTTGCCTGCTTTTAGCTCATTGATTCTTTCAGCTTAAGATTCCAGCTAGTGTTCTTCCATCAGCACAGAAGAATGGCATAGACACAGGTTCTACTAGGTGACAAACATCTATACCTCCTGCTTAAGGATAGTTCTGGACTGATTGCTGAAGTGATTCTTCCTCCCTTGGCCAGCTTAAATTTGGTCTTGGCCATTTCAGCAAACGTTTTGATGCCAGATATCATGATGTGTTGTTGTCCCATCAGAATCAAGTGCACCTCTCTCAAGTCTCTCCATTTGTTCTTCACCAACAGCTGCCATTCTCAGTAGAGATTCTTGTATGTTGATGTTACATGCAGTCCAGCATGCATGTTGATAGGCACTTCTGCATGTAAGTCAAGGTCAAAAGGCTTTGCCATATTATTGGCAACATGGTTGGTAAGATCTGTAACATGCTCTTCATAGCTCTTCCGTGCCCAGGCAGGGACCTGTCTGTGAACTTTGATATCACTACATCTTGTTAGGCTACTTCTTTCTCTCACAGCTTTTGCATATTCATTCAGGACATGTTTTGAGAGGGTTTACCTGTCAAAGGCTGGCTTCTTCATCAGTCCTCGAATCCCATTGCCACCTTCAGTCTTGAAGTATTGTTTTCTTTGTTTCTATGTTTCACAGGGCAAGTGTGTCCCATCCTCTTTGGACTTGTTATAGCTCCATAGCTAAGTCTGCCTTATCCTTAGTCTCCAAGTAGTGTGGCCTGGAAGCCAAAGTCAATATAGCAGTCCCCTCCCTGACAGCTGTGTGGCTCAATGGCCATAGTCAATAAGGCTCCCTCACAGGGTTGTAAAGCCTAGTGGGCAGAGTCAGGGGAGTGAGCTACAGTCAGGTTAGGGGGTCCCTGGCAGTGGTGAATATTCTTGCTACTGAGTCAGCTGGGATCTGACAAACACACAGAGGCAATCCAGCTCAACCACTAGTCCCCTTGGGCTACTACCTACCCTGTCCCCTTTCTAACTGAAGCATTCCCAGCAGGGCTGAAGGGGCGTGGCTTTCATGGCCTATAAAATGGAGTTAATCCCCATGGAATCTGTGTGGGGCATGGGTGTCCCATCACACCACGTCACATCAAATTCCATTGAAATGACCAGGAGTTTGATGCACAGCATATATCCTAGAGGAAAAGGCACTGCATCAGGAAGATTTCCCATTTCAGGAATGTATAGTGGTATCCACATTGCATATCTGGCCTGTTTGTAGTAAAACAGTATGGAAGCAGGTTTGCTGTGTAGGCAGGTGTCATTTCCAATCACCCTCTCACTTTGCATGGATATTTAAAAGTAGTATCTGCATAGTATCTGAAGAACTTCAAATGTTGAAAATTAAGCTTAAACTTGAGCTTAAAACATAGGAGGATGGGTATAACCCTATGTCTGAAATTCCTATAGCTGTCGCAGCATATGCTGAATTTCCACATAATCAAGCTCTTTGGTGATATGCTGGAAAGACTCAGATGTTTTCAGACTCAAACATCTTTTGCATGTCTGCCAACATGTGCCAAACAAATGCTGGAAATGCATGATTGCCTTCTCCCGGCTTACCCCATTTAACACATGAATAAGGTTTCAGTGCACTCTGGGGCTCAAGCCACACAGAACGCAGCAGAATTGCTTACCAGCAAGCATCTGACCCACAATATAAACCACAAAGCACATCAGAATGAACAAGAAGGGACACTAGATAGGAAGGACTCTGATGAGATACTATAGAGAATCCTTTCCCAGTTGTCTGGCTGCTGGATCACATGATCAGGTCTAATTTATTGCCATGGCCCATAATGTGCAGGGAGTCAAACTATATGGCCATGACACTGAAGAATGAGTCTAATACGGTCTAGCAACTCCTCGTTTTCCTAAATTTCCCAGCACATGCAAACAGCATGGGGTGTGTAAACCGCGTTGGTAGTAAGTTCACTTAATGAGAAACAGCACACAGCCACCGGTCCATGATCTGAACAGCATGCTGCTATCCTAGAGCTGCTCTCATTTCAGCACTATGCTGAATATAGCTGAATGGAGAGCTGTAATGTCGCTGATCTGGCATCCACAATAAGTGCATGCCACTGCTGTATAACTGCTTTTTTCTTCATTGCAAGACTGGTTGAAGGCAGTCCAAGATTGAATCACCCAAATGAGAACAATATCAACATCCGTTTGTATTGTAGGACTTCATGAGATATCAGTCTTAAAAGACACCAGGACTGCTCTTGCAGTGTTCATCTGTCAATTACAAGTGTTTATTTTCTCAAGTACTTTTTCATGGCAAGTTGGTTCTGGACATATTCTAGGTTTATCAAATCCTGCACATAGAATAAGAGACTGATTGCCCAGGGAAAGTACAAGACATTACTTTCCCACTTGATGTACCATCTGCAGATTGTTCTTGAAATACCATTCTAGCCACTGAATGGACCATACTGTTTACAGCACATATTTCCTCACTGATATCTACACCATCATCCCCTTCATGGATCCTATTGTTACCAGTATTAAATGATGCAGTTCCATTTGGAATGGACACATCTCTGCAGAGGCTCAGGTCACCACAACTGGTGCAGAATCCATGAAGATACAGTATGTTGATTAACCTCCAAGATCCAGTTGCAACATGTAGCAGCTATACACCAAGGCTTGTGTGCAGCGGTGTGATAATTTTGGAATTCTTAAATACTATGCACTCTGCAACTGAAAGGCCTTCTGAAGGATGATACTCATTGCTGGCTGAATGGCATGCCTCATTTTCTATAAACCAAAGTATCAACTCCAACACCAACTGGGGCATAAAAGTAGTGACTAGTGTAAACTGAAATCATCTGATATTGGATAATATTCTCAGACTTTTATTTTGGCTATTTCAGACCAAAGGGTTGAAGTAGCGTTACACAAAACCACATGCTCATTTGTAAGCTGGTTATGAGGTTCACTCACCAAAAAGAACAACCACAAAATATGTGTATGACTTAGTTCCTGCTTGAGATTATTAGCAGCTTGGATAGAATAACTCAGGAAGTACACAACGCCAAATATTAAAGGGTCATAATTCACATCAGTACTGACACTCTTTGCTCCAACTCACTGTTATCATAATCTGTACCTAAAAGATATCCTATAAAGCACCATATGCAGTAACACTGGTCATTCATAGTGGCTACGTCTACACTGGCCCCTTTTCCGGAAGGGGCATGTAAATTTCACCAGTCGTCGTAGGGAAATCCGCGGGGGATTTAAATATCCCCCGCGGCATTTAAATAAAAATGTGCGCCGCTTTTTTCCGGCTTTTAAAAAAGCCGAAAAAGAGCGTCTACACTGGCCCCGATCCTCCGGAAAAAGCGCCCTTTTCCGGAGGCTCTTATTCTTTGAAGTAAGAATAAGAGCCTCCGGAAAAGGGCGCTTTTTCCGGAGGATCGGGGCCAGTGTAGACGCTCTTTTTTAAAAGCCGGAAAAAAGCGGCGGACATTTTTATTTAAATGCCGCGGGGGATATTTAAATCCCCCGCGGATTTCCCTACGACGACTGGTGAAATTTACATGCCCCTTCCGGAAAAGGGGCCAGTGTAGACGTAGCCAGTGTGTGATGTATATCTGAGTGATAACAACACAACAGCCATATTGGGTCAGAGCAAAGGTCCATCTAGCCTAGAAGGTCTTGCAACAGTGGCCAATGCTAGGTGCTTCAGAGGGAATGAGCAGAACAGTTAATCATCAAGTGATCAGATTATAGGATTGGACCAAAAGAAATCTGATGAGGTTCAACAAGGACAAGTGTAGAGTCCTGCACTTGGGATGGAAGAATCCCAAGCATTGTTACAGGCTGGGGACCAACTGGTTAAGTAGCAGTTCTGCAGAATAGGACATTACAGTGGATGAGAAGCTGGATAAAAATCAACAGTGTGCCCTTGTAGCCAAGAAGGCTAATGGCATATTAGAGTGCTTTAGGAGGAGCATTGCCAGCAAATCTACAGAAGTGATTATTCCCCTTTATTCAGCTCTGGTGAGGCCACACCTGGAGTATTGTGCCTAGTTCTGGGCCCCCATTATAGAAAGGATGTGGATGCATTGGAGAGGGTCCAGCGGAGGGCAACCATAAAGATTAGGGGGCTGGAGCATATGATCTATGAGGAGAGGCTGAGAGATTTGGGTTTGTTTAGTTTGCAGAAGAGAAGAGTGAGGGGGGATTTGATAGCAGCCTTCAACTTCCTGCAGGGAGGTTCCAAAGAGGATGGAGAGAGGCTGTTCTCAGTAGTGACGGATGGCAGAACGAGGAGCAATGGGCTCAAGTTACAGTAGGGGAGGTCTAGGTTGGATATTAGGAAAAACTATTTCACTAGGAGGGTGGTAAAGCACTGGAATGGGTTACCTAGAGAAGGGGTGGAATCTCCATCCCTAGTGGTTTTTAAGTCTCGGCTTGACAAAGCCCTGGCTGCAGAGGCAGACTGGCAATCAAAATAGGCCCAGGAAATGGGTTTAGAATGGCCCATTTTTTCACATCAAAGAATTTTTTAAAAATCTACTCTTTGACCCCATTAGCCACACCCCTGACTCCCATTAACCACACCCCCCGAATCCAATTAGCCAGGCCTCTGGAGGTAACACTCTCGGGGCAAGATGGACACATGACCAGAAGTAAAAGGTGTCATGTGACTCCTCTAAGGACTTTTCCCACCATTCTTCTACCAATAGGGATTAGTTTGGCCCCCATCAAACCCCCCTTATGAAACTATCCTGCAATTGCATTAACCCAATGTATGTGACATTAACTCGGGAGCGGAAAGGCTGGGGGAAGTGTTCCCTCTAAGAGTTTCCTCACATGAACAAAATGAATTTTGTGATATGCACCAGTACTGAGTTCATGTGGCTTGTTTGGATGTGCCACTGTGGCACCCAAGTTATTAATAAATATCTTATAAACCTCTACCTTTTCCCTCTGCTGCCATGTCTCTTCCCTTTGATCCATCAGCTTCTCTGGTGCCTGCTGCCCCCCAACCCCTCACCCTCCTCTGCTGTCCTGACTCCTGCCCTTCTCACTGCCCTCAGCCCTCCTGAGACCTGCCCCTCTCCACCAGCCCTTCTCTCCCCCCTGTGCCCACTCCTCCAGTAGCCCCGCTCTGATCATGTGAGCTACCCCTCTTCATCCCCTCTTCTAACACTTCCCTCTACACACCTGCCCTGCCTCTCTCCTCTGGTGCTGGTCCCCCCCCCCCTGCAGGTGTCTGCCCTTCTGCTTCACCCCCAAAATCCCCTGGCACCTGCACCTTCCCTTAGCCCTGCACCCTTCTGGTGCCTCCCCCTTCCCTCACTGCCCCTGCCCCTTTGTCCTCATGGCTCCCAGGCATGACTTGCTCATGACTGCTTCAGTCCCGTTGATGGGCCTCAGCCTCTTTCCTTCCACTCCCCTGCTTTGCAATGGGGCTGTAGACTCTGGGGGAGAGGGGTGGAGGCAGGCAGAGGTGTCTCCCTGCTGCAGATGTAGACACGTCTCAGTATTGATCATTCTCTCATTGAAGTTGTTAGCTTTGTACTGAGTCCTTTTACATGGAAACTTTGTATTACGTCTTGGTAGAATAGTCCCTAGGACAAGTGAGGCAGAGACTGTCCCTGTGGGGTGAATGAGGTGGGAATGGATAAGGTGGACGGTGAGCACCTCTGGGCAGTTGCAAAGGTTGGAGAGGGGATGGAAGCCAGATCCAAGATCAATGAGTCCTGGGAAGTGGGCCCATTGAAAGGAGACTGGACCTGTGAATGCCTTGGGGGTCTGCAGCAAGGGCCTGCTTTGGGAAGCCCCCTCTTTGGAGGTGAATGTGGCAGCATTGAGACACCACTCAGAAGCCGGTGCCACGGACACTAACTGCAGAGTCGTAGTGAGTCACATCTAACTGAAAGTCACAGAAGATGGAAACAGGTTTTATTTCTGGTGGTGTAGAGTCTATTTGGGAGTGCTGAATTATATCTGCATCTGACAAAGTGGGTCTTTGCCCACGAAAGCTTATGCTCCAGTACTTCAGTTAGTCTATAAGGTGCCACAGGACTCCTCGCCGCTTTTGCAGATTCAGACTAACACGGCTACCCCTCTGATACTTGACTCAATTATATCTGTCACTTTACATTCAGGCTGTGTCTACATTGGCATCCCTTTCCGGAAAAGGGATGCTAATGAGACACATCGCAATTGCAAATTCCGCGGGGGATTTAAATACCCCCCGCGGCATTTGCATTTGCATTTACATGGCTGCCGCTTTTTTCCGGCTTGGGGATAAGCCAGAGAAAAGCGCCAATCTAGACATGATTCTCTGGAAAATAAGCCTTTTTCCGGAGGATCTCTTATTCCTACTCAAGTAGCATTTCCGGAAAAGGGATGCCAATGTAGACACAGCCTCAGTGTTCAAAGGCAGAGCTGACTAGAATCAATTGAGAGTCCGTGTCTTGTCTCAGTGATCGCTTGAGCAAAAATCATTGATAAAACCTTGTGTAGACTGACCTTGGACTCAACCTGCAGGCAGTGTGTTGAAGGGCAGTGCAAAGGAGGCAGTGGTGGTGAGGTACCATATCACCTAGTGAAATCATTGGTGCTGAGATCACTAAGGACTGGAATTTGACCACAGAACTGACACTTTCTTAACAAAGACTCCATTCTTGCTATTTAAAAAGTAAATCAATGTAACAGAAAACTGCAACGCTCTCTGGTAACTTTTTAAAAATCAAACTTTATTGAAAAGATTGGATAGTTTGCAATTGAAAATATTTGACCTGCACTTAAGGCAACTGATTTAATTTTGTGTAAAATTTTGCTTAATAAAGGATGGCATTTTTTTTTAAATGTTCAACTATATTGATATACATTTTGATCAGATCTACTCCTGATGTGATATTTGTGTGTGGTTGTGGTTTATTGTGTGGATTTTTTTTTTTTTTGCTCAACAAAAAATCCTGAGTGGGAGGTGGGGGGCCCCACCAAAATGGTTCGAATTGGGCCCCGCACTTCCTAAAGCCGGCCTTGCCCCTCACTACCCTCTGCCCCTATTTCTCTCATACCCCTGTGCCCTCACACATGATTTGCTCCATCCCCGCCTTCCTCATGCCTACCCCTTCTTTCAAGCCTTCTCCCAGCACCTCCCCCTCCAGCCCCCAATGCCCTTCCCCTCTCCTCTCCCAGCATCACCCTGTGTCCCCTCCCACTGACACCTCCTGTCCTTTTCCTCATTGTCTGCACTTGGCCCCCTGGCATTTATCTCTCCTGCACCCTGCCCCTTGGTGCCTTCCTCTTTCTTCTCCTGACCTGTCCCCTTCCCCTCAGCACAAGCCCTTTCCTCTCCCACCCCTTCCTCCTATTTCCCCCCTCCCCCACCTACCTTCTGCCTTCCAGTTTGCGGGACTGGAGTCTGTGATTGGACCCCAGCTGCTTGCAGGGCTCAAGACCATGTGCTGGGCTGCACGGTGCAACTCTGGGCTGAGTGCTTTTAAAGTCCTGGGCCGTGACGCCACGCCCAGGCTTTTCCCCTCTCACCTGTTGCACGGCGTTTAAGCACACTGCGCATGCGCTCCCTCAGCCCCACTATGCTTCGTACATGGCTGGCGCATGGTGCCGGGGAATTTAAAGTGCAGGGCTGCGGCACCCTGTCACAATCCCCCTCCTCCAGCAGCCTCCAGCTGGCAATTCAGCCGGCCCTTTGGAGGACAGCCCACTGGGAAATTCCCGGTGTCCCGCCGCGCCAGTCCACCCCTGCCTGGCTGGGTTGATTTAGTTGTGATTGGCCCTACGTTGGGCAGGGGGCTGGACTTGTTGATCTCCTGAGGTCTCTTCCAGCCCTGGGATTCTATGATCAATCCCATTTCCCTCTCCCAGCTTCTGGTAAATAGAAGCTAGGGACATATCCAAACATGGTTTGACATCCCTGCCCTTCCTGGAAAATAGCCCTGGATGGATCTATCCTCCTTGAAGTGTACAAATGTGTTCTGGAAATATATTACTAAAATGTGTTTGGCAGGCAGTGCCGAAGCCTAGCCCACCCTAGACAAAGGAAAGTTACTTTGACTGTGTCCCCACACTAAATTAAGCAGGTGAGACTGAAGATAATGAAAAGTACATTGACATGTAAGGTAAGGTAAACAAGGCCATCAGGCAGGCAAAGAGGAGATGGCCATTTAATCATGATGGTGGATGGAACTACACCAGCAGGAAGCTTTCCTGCCTCTTATAACAGAGATAGAGAAACAAAAGCAAAAAGCCATTTTGCTATCCACCATAGGACTGGGGGGAGGGAGGGCAGCGAAGAGGAGGCCAGAGCTCTTGAAATATGAAAATGGTGGATCCCTCAGCCAAGGGTGGGTTGATGTTTCTGATAGTGCTTACTCAAAGATGGTAACCTGCTGACATTTATACTCACTAGAAAGCATATTTTGTTTGTAACCTTTCCTGTCTCTTTCACTCTTACTTGAAATCTCTTAATTCTTTTTTTTTGTAATAAACTTATTCTAGTTTTATTACAAAACCATCTCTGTGTTGTGTATTACACTGAAGTACAGATCTTCAGTTAAACCAGTAGGTAGGTGTGTGTTCCAACTCTTTGGAAGCAGCAAACTCGACAACTTCTGTGAGTATCCAAAGAGAAGGCCTGGACAACGTGGAAAGTCATCTCTGGGAAACTGGTTGTTCACCGATGATGACCAGCGAGTCACAACAAAGAGTTTTCTGCTATGTGGAGCTGGCACACTGCTTAGCAACACCAAAGCTCTCTTGTTCAGGCAGAGCAAAGGCTCGCGTTTCTGGGTGACCTAAGCAAGATGTCACTCATAGCCTCAGCTAATTTTATTGCATTGCACAGAACAACACTAGACCTGCCTTGTACATGCTATACATAGAATGAAATTACAGATCTATAGTGTTTTTCTAACCTTACCTATAATTTACTACGGGAATGGCCTGTACTTTTTACATCTGAAGAAATTAGGGCTGCCTAACTTTGTAGCAGCCTGGACAGGAGAAGAGCCTTCTTGTATATAAAATCATTATCTCTTTAATCAGCTGACAACATGCAGTGCCAAAAGGTGACTATTATTGCAGTATAACCAGATGGTTTTGCTATTACTCATTTTACTCATATAGGAAGAAAGGCATGTTGAGTGATAAACTGCATCCTTAGCAATCAAGTATTCTACACATACTCTGCTCCCATTATATATGAAGAGTAGTGGTGACATGAAGGAGATTTTATGCCATTTTGTCGAATACAGAGACGTTCCTTTAAATAGCACTCTGGAGGGAGAGGTTAACAAGGGAGATAAGCTTTCTATGCACTGATCTCTCTTTCTCTCTGCCAAAGTGGAGTTTGTCCAGCCCTAAAAGAATTTGCTGTTACTGGCAAGCTGATAATGAACATCAAAGCACACAACATGTCCTCAGAGTGCACAGTGATAACATGCACCAAAAATGCCTATGTTGCGTATGTACAGCATTCACTCAAGCCAAGGGGTACTTCACCTGTGCATCAAATGGCACAATATGACCATTTAGTGCAGAAGATGCTCCACAAACCTCTTCCTCTATCACTTAGGGGGAGGGGACATTGGCAGAAGGATTCATTAAAGTTCTGCAGTGTTTACCAAGCATTTCATTATATTCTGCCCCTTCTCCCCAATTTTAAGATTTGTTTAATCATTTGTATCTGTATCACTAATGGGGATATAGGTTTCAATATGGGCTGGAAGCCAGAGATGTAAATGTAGGGTACAATATATTGCTTCCTGAAATATGTCTATGGGAGGTGGGGGGAGGGAGTGGAAATATGTGCTTCTGATACTCAGGCTAATTGAACACCTAGGGAAGAAGATTGATTATCCCCTGGGACAATTAGCAAACCAAGTAGTATTAAGAAAAGAAATCAAAAGAAGAGCCCTCCTTCAGGGTTAACATGTCTCAGATAAGGGTTGAAGCTGCTCTTTGTAGGTATGCGGGAGAAGAATGTACCACGAAGCATACACTAAATGGTATGGCAAGCATTTGCTGCAGGATGCAGGAGAAGCAGGTGGCCGATGTGGTGATGGGCAAGCTGAAGCATTTAAGGAGCTATCACTATGGTGTGTAGTTCTAAAACAAGGTATAGATTTCAAGGTATAGGGATCAGCGTAAGACAGATTGATTCTGCCTGCCATAACTAAACATGCCTGCAAAATACCAACCCACTGACAGAAGGCACCAGTCCTGTTATTGGTACCAGGATTCTAGCATCCTGCAGCTAGGCTAGTCTTCAGCCATCCTTATTTTGGATTCCCCTGATTTCCCTTTGTCCCGTTAAGAGTGTGTTATAAAGTCATTTTAAATACAGTGAAGTTTATTCTTATTATACTACCTGGAGTTGCTTGGATCCTACTCAAATTGTTTTTCAGGGATGGGCAGGGGGTTGAAAATAAAATGAAAAGGTATATGCTTCATTTAGTCATTGTCTGAGGTGGGGACGAGAGGTTCAGTATGCAGACTTCTGGGGGCGAGAAGACTATTCCTCAGCCCTCTCTCACTACAGTAACTTGGGGCCATGTGAGAAGCGTCTCTTCATGGCTGCTGCAGCTCCACAGGGCACATCCAGGGGCGAGGTGAATGTCCCCCAGCTGGGGCAACTCCAGGTTTGTCTGCCTCCTATGCTCCAGAGTGAGGAATGCAGCAAACTGTGCACTTCAGCCCTCCTTAAAGAGCACCTGGGGGTGAGAATCCCAGGGCTAGTGCACACCCGAGAAGCAGGGGTGTGGAGGTGGGGGTGGGGGACATGCTCCCAGCCAGCCCTTCTCACCTGCCTAGTGATTCTCTCTCTTTTTTGTTTCGTTTTATGAGAAGCAATCCTCTTCCAAGTACATTCCATTATCTTGGCACACCCAACCCTTCCTTGCTTTAAATCATCATAAAAGGAAGCTGTATACCGAATTTGGTGGCCCTAGCTCTTACCATTTAGTGAACAAATAGATGGATAGACAGATAGATGCACATTTCCTAAAATATATAGAGATATAATACCTCAAGTGCCTTGGTAAAGGTGCTTTGTAGTTACTGACTTTGTTCTTTTATTAATACTATAATCCCATGAGATACGCCTGTGTTAGAGATATGCCAGAGCTTGGAATAAAAGCCAGCTAGCAGTCCTTCCAAACACAATGGATTCTGCGTGTCCAATTCTGATCCCAGCTACAGCAGTGTAAATCCAGAGCTCCTCCTCTAATATCAATAACGCTACATCAGAATTACACTGGGTTGACTGAGACCATAAACAAGCCCTGTGAGTCTAATAAAGGAAGACAGTTTTACAGGAAAACCAGCCTAGTGGATGGAGAAAAGGAGAAGTAGTAATTCTGGAACTTTATTAAGTCTTTAACACAGTCCCATATTACAATCTCATAAGCAAATTAGGGAAATACAGTCTGGATGAAATAACTCTAAAGAGAATGCACAGCTTACAAGATGGGCATGCCAACCAGTTGTGATTAGAAACCTTTATTAAAAAAGTAGTTATTAGTGTTCATGGTGAAATTGGGTGGACATATCTGTAGGCCTCAATTGAGATGATTAAATTGCTAATAAAACACAGTGGAGTTCCAATAATATCAATTGTAGTCTTGCCAGTATTGATTCTGGGTCTTACTATTGAGAATTAGAATTCAGAATGATCTGAGAAACTGGAGAATTGATCTGATATCAGTAAGCTGACATTCAATGAAGACAAAGTACAAAACACTACACTTAGGAAGTAAACATCAAATATACAACCATGCAAATGAGGAATAATTGGGTAGTCAGTGTTACTACTGAAAAGTATCTGCTATTATAATGAATCACAGAGTGAAGAGAGTTAATGTGATACAGTTGCTAAAAAAGGCTAATATCATGCTGGGGCATATTAACAGGCATGGGATAGGTAAGTCAAGGGAGGCAATTGTTCCACTGTCTTTGGCCTGATACAGTACTCCAATTGGGACCCCATCCAGTTACGTACACCACACGTCAGGAAAGATATAAAGAAATTAGAATGAGTTGACAGGAGATTAACAAAAATGATAAGAGGCTTGGAAAACATGACCTATGAGGAGAGGTTGAAAACGCTAAGCATGTTTAGTCTGTAGAAGAGAAATTTGTGGAGGGACCTGATAACATTTGAGGATTGGCTCCCTTCCAGGAATACTACTGCATATGAGGAAGAAGGAAAGGCTTTCCTTTCTAAGAAGTCATAAATTAGTAATTCAAGACAAAGACAAAACTGGAGGCGAAGTAAACCAGTACCATTTTCCATTCCTTTGGCTCATTTCTTTACGTTACAGGCAAATAGGAACCTTTGACTGATAACATTTGAGAGCATTAAAAACTGATAACTTGAAAGCAAATCATACTTCAGTAACTTGAAAGGAGGAATAAGGGATCTTCCGGAAAAGGGCTTATTTTCCAGAAAATCACGTCTACACTGGCGCTTTTCTCCGGCAAAAACCCTGAGCCAGAAAAAAGCGGCAGCCATGTAAATGCAAATGCCGCGGGGGATATTTAAATCCCCCGCGGATTTGCAATTCCGAAGTGTCTCATTAGCGTCCCTTTTCCGGAAAGGGATGCCAATGTAGACACAGCCCCCATGTAACATGAGGAAAAGCGTTTTGTTTGAAACCTTCTCTGAACTGGTGGAGGTTTGCCCATCTTTTGGTACATCAAATGCTTCTCTGAAAGTTTCCCTGCATTGATGCTCTCTGTGCTCTCTAGGGAGAGGGCCAGGATACAGATAACAACTAGAAAACACAGGGCAGATTACAACTCCCTTCCAACCAACTCATTAGACAGCCTTTCTCTGTGCAGGTTTCCTAAGAAGTCAGGTACTATATACTTAGACTGCACAGAACCAGATATTATGTGCCAAGTCCTGCAAACCCTTCCATATGAGTAGTCATGTTGATATCCCTGAGACCAGGGAAGCTGACAGCTTCTGCGGGCCTCTGGGCAAGGTGTGGAGAGCCTGGCTCCCCTCACCTGGAAGAGACGAGACCTCAGGCAGAAGGGTTGGGAGCAGCCATCCCTCCACAACACCCAGAGTGTGGTATTCCCCTTTCCCGCCCCCTCCAGTCATCAGAGCTGCATGGACCATGTGATGCAGCATGATGCTGGTGGTGATTTCACACAGTGGTGGCAGCAGGACCTGGGGCAACTCCTCCATTTTCTTCCCACCTTCCCCACATCAGTGGGCCTGCCTGAGACTATTCATACAAGTCAGGAATACCCTCATCAAAAATGGTGTGCAAACAATTTATCTGATTCTGTGATTCTCTGAACACATGCTGGAACCCTTAAGAGCACCTTTCTTGTGCAAGATCACTCCTTATAGCCTAAAGCATTTACTATTGCTTTGCTCAGTTTAATTTTTAAATGTTCTAAGTAACAGAGTTTTCACCATTTCCCGAGACTACCCCAGGGTATGTCTACACTACAAAGTTAGTTCGAACTAACGGACGTTAGTTCGAACTAACTTTAATAGGCGCTACACTAGCGCTCCGCTAGTTCGAATTTGAATCGAACTAGCGGAGCGCTTAGTTCGAACTAGGTAAACCTCATTTTACGAGGACTAACGCCTAGTTCGAACTAGCTAGTTCGAACTAAGGGCTGTGTAGCCCTTTAGTTCGAACTAGTGAGAGGCTAGCCCTCCCCAGGTTTCCCTGGTGGCCACTCTGGCCAACACCAGGGAAACTCTATGCCCCCCTCCCGGCCCCGGACCCCTTAAAGGGGCACGGGCTGGCTACGGTGCCCGTGCCAGGTGCAAGCCTGCCAGCACCCAGCTAGCAGACCCTGCACCTGGCACGGCACAGAGCCACCCACCCGATGCCCCCCAGCCCACCCTCTCTTGCCGGGACCAGGCTGGCAGCTCCCGGGAGCTTGCCCTGGACCGCAAGAGGCGGGCACCTTCCTGGGCTAGTGCGGACATCGTGGACCTCGTCCACGATCTCCTCACTAGGCACAGGAAAGTGGCCGTCTAAGGCAGGAGAGCTGCCAGCCTGGCCACCCAGGACCAGGTGTGCATGAAAATCAAGGGGGTCCACTGAGACCCCCGACCCTGAGCCCTGAGCTTACAATGGCCGTACTGGGTCAGACCAAAGGTCCATCTAGCCCAGTAGCCTGTCTGCCAACAGCGGCCAACCCTAGGGACCCTGGAGGGGATGGACCGAAGACAGTGACCAAGCCATTTGTCTCGTGCCATCCCTCTCCAGCCTTCCACAAACTTTGGGCAGGGACACCACTCCTACCCTCTGGCTAATAGGACTCCATGGACCCAACCTCCATGACTTGATCTCACTTCCCTTTAAACTCTGTTCTAGTTGTAGCCTTCACAGCCTCCTGCAGCAAGGAGTTCCACAGGTTAACTATTTGCTTTGGGAAGAAGAACAACTTTCTCTTACTAGTTTGAAGCCTGCTACCCATTCCTTTCCTTTGGTGTCCTCTAGTCCTTCTTTATGGGAACTAATGAAGAGCTTTTCTGTATGCACCCTCTCCACCCAACTCCTGCTTTTAGAGCCCTCTATCCTGTCCCCCCTCCGTCTCCTCTTTTCTAAGCTGAGAAGTCCCAGTCTCTGTAGCCTCTCTTCATATGGGACCTGTTCCCAACCCCTGATCATGTTAGTTGCCCTCCCCTCTCCCAGCCTTTCTCTTCCCCTCTCCCACCTCCTTTTCCCAGTCTCCCCCAGTTTTTTTTCAATAAAGACAGAGTCAATGTTGGAAGAAACGTTATCTTTATTTTGTACATCAATAAGAAGGGGGGCTAAGGAAGGGTAAGTGGAAGGAGGTGAGGGAGGAATGGGGTACGAGCCCCCGATGGGGAGGACTGGGCTGGCTCTGCGGGCTTCTGGGGGTGGAAGCTCTCCTGCAGCCCCCCAATTACTCCCTCTCCCCAGATGGCAGCCTGCGGCAAGTGCAGCCGGGCTGATGGCCGAGTGGTGTGATGTGCCCAGTGTGGGCACTCAGGGCACTCCAAGCCAGAACTTCTTTGCAAGCGGGGCACCCCTTAGAACTGTGTGTCCGGGGTGGGGGTCGGGACCCTTTAAGCGCAGCCCTCGGCTAGCCTGAGACAGCATCTCCATGCTCTAAGTCCTCCTTTTATGCCCTGCCGGCACTGCTTCCGGCCATCCTTAAGCCCTGTTCAGAGTCCACTCAATGTGGACTTGCTAGTTCGAACTAGCAAAACGCTAGTTCGAACTAGTTTTTAGTTCTAGACGCGTTAGTTCGAACTAGCTTAGTGTAGTGCTGTAGTGTAGACATACCCCCCGAGTCTAAATAGCTCTCACCCACTGTAACTAGCTTTTCCTAATGTTTAGCATAGACTTTCCTCTCTTAATTCACCTCTACTGATAGCCCCTAGACAGCCTAAATGATGTGTCTTAATTCATGATGGCTCATACTTTTCTACCCTGTTACTTGGGGGAGGGAGGGGAATGGGCTGTCACCCACAGATCATGACTTGAGACAGCTGGGAGGGACAATGTTTCTTCTGCATATGCTCTATCTTCCCATTAGACTCTAGGCATGGGTTTTTAAGTCAGGGAAATTACTTGGCTAGGGGCTGACAAGTCTCAATGGTATTTTCGCCTTGCCACAAGGGACAAAGCAAATCATACTTCAGTAACTTATGCTAAGGCCTTAATACTGCTGGGTCCCTGATATCATCTCATGTCATGGCAGTGACTAATGGGAGGGGTTAAGAGATTCCCTAGAGCTGAACACAGAAAAACATACTGCAGCTCACTGAACATCACGTTTGGCCATGACTGGCCCAAATGGAGGGAACCCCGGGCATCAAAATGGCATAAGAAGCTCAGTCTGCGATAACTTGCAAAAGAAAACCTCCTCTGGGACAGACCAGCATAGCCACGAAGATGGGTCCTTAGGGGAGAGTCTCAGAGTGTCCTAAGCAGAACCTGTCCCACTATTTGCCTGTAACATAAAGAAACAAGCCAGTGGAATGGAAAATGGTACTGTTTTACTTTGCCTTCAGTTTTGGCTTTGTCTTGAATTACTAATTTATGACTTCTTAGAAAGGAAAGCCTTTCCTTCTTACTAATATGCAGTAGTATTCCTGGAAGGGAGCCAATGTGTCAATTTACACACCCTCTTGAAGTGCAATGGACTGTGGTATTTCCAAGTCACAATGTTAGTTTGAGTCTTTCAGAAATGTGTGCCAAAGTTTCTTAAGTGTAAAGAATGCCTTGCAAGGCTCACATTAAGCATATCATCCTTACACTGGCAGTTAGCTCCTTCTGAGGCAATGAAATATCAGCTTTACCCTTCATTCTTGTCTCCCATTTCTCAGCCTTGTGAAAAAATGCTGTGAAAAAAAAATCTTGCATAGTGTAATATAAAATGTGAAATTCTCACGTTCTACTTTGTCAAACAGCAAAAAGGCAATTGAACGTAACTGGGGAATTTTCATGCCCATTTTTCATAAGCTGGCTTCCATTTTTAGGCATGCAAACTGTAGACATAACTTTTCACCCACAAATTTTGTGGTGTAAGTGAGATCACACAGATGTCCAAGAGCAAATGTCCTGTTCTGCAAATACTTATCTATGCAAGCAACTTTACTCATTAGAGCAGTTTCACTGAAAACAACCATTTTCCCAAGTACTGTATAACAAAACTAGTTCAGTAGGATTTATCATGAATAAAATTACTTAGGTTAATAAATATTTGTAAGATTTGGCTCTAAGTTATTCCTTATGCCCACAAATCAGGTAGTTAGCATTCAGACAACCATAATGCAGTTGCAAATGATATTGACAAATGACTGTGTGGCTAGCCTAAGAGGATGGAGACCCTATTTCAATTCCTGGAAAGTAAGAATGGCCATACTGGGTCAGACCAACGGTACGAGGTGCCCCATAGGGAATGATCCATCCTTTGACATCCATTCTAAATCTCTGACAAACAGAAGCTAGGGACACCATTCCGACCCATCCTAGCTAATAAGCACTGATGGGCCTAACCTCCATGAATTTATCTAGGTTTTTTTTTAACCCTCTTAGGCCATATCTACACTGCAGGCTTTTGGTGGCACAGAGTATGCTAATGGAGCACTCATTAGCATTTGTCCCTCTGCCGATGGTTTTTGTGCAAAAACAAGCAGTGTAGACTCATCCATTTTGCGCAAAAAACCCTTTTGCGCAAGATCCTTATGCCTCAAAAAAGGAGGTATACAGGATCTAGCGCAAAAGGGTTTTTTTGTGCAAAACGGACCCGACTGTACTGTTTGTTTTTGCGCAAAAACCTCTTGCGCAAAAAGCATCAGCAGAGACTATGAAAATGAAAGTGCGACAAATGCTAATGAGTGCTTCATTAGCACACTCTCTTTCCACAAAAGCCTGCAGTGTAGACATAGAGTCCTGGTTTTTACCACAACCTTGCACTGTCTCAGACTTCCTATGTCACTGAGCTGCTCTTGACTCAGTTCCCCATCTGTAAAACAGGGTAAAAATACTTCCCTCACAAAAACGTGCTGTGAGGATAAATGCATCAAGATCAAGTGCATTGAGAGCTACCATTGAGAAGTGTTTTGGAAGAGCCAGGTAATTCATGGGAATAGAAATGTAGGCCATGCTAGGGTCTAGTTGAAAGTCTGGCCCTTAATAAGAGTGATATACAGATTTAACTTCAAATTACACTGAAATCTTTACTCTGGCAAAACTCCCATTGATTTATGATCTGACCAACAGCAGATTAAATCTGATTTGCATGGCATGATGAATACATTGAGATCTAAATCTGGGCTGTGTTTGAACTGTTTCATTTGAATATACATATTTTTCTTATAACATCAACAAATATTCTCTGTATGCAATAATATAATTCAACTACTAAACCAAAATAAATGTAAAAAGCCCTAGTTTATTTTTTCCTCCATAGGGCAGCCAAATGCTCATAATCTGAATTATTTTCAATTTGAATCAAATAAGAACAAATATAAAGCCTCCAGCAGAGAACACAGGGTGTGGATCTCTGATCTGAGGGAGGTTGCATCAACTCTGCCTCACAAAATGATTAACAGCTGAGAAATGTAAAAGAGGCAAAGTTCAAAAAGCAAAATCATAGTTTCATAGCTAATTGCATCACACCCGCTATACCTAGTTTTGGGCTTTTAAACTACCACGATCAGTGTTGCTGAATCATAGCTTTATTGTGAGTTTAATCATAGTTGCTAGGTTTTTAAAAGACCCAGCTGCACATGATTACATAAGAATCTCACCTTTTTTTTTAAAACGGTATGTTTCTAACTTTAATGACCATGGAAAATTGAAGATGTGAGCCTTCAAGAGTCAATTAGAATGTTAATAAAAAGAACAAAAATATATTTAAAACAATCTCATAATTTGGGGGAGGGTGATGGTCATGCCTGATGTAGCAATCCAGATCATTAACTAGAGAGAAATGAAAACTTTAACAATCTTAATCTTTACTCAACCTTACTAATCTTCTATAAAGATGATATTTCAGAGTTAAAAAAGAATTGAACTAAGATCTGAACCATCCTCTGTCTTGGTTCTGTAAAAACAAGGTAACTGAAGAGGTTTTTGTAAAACCTAAATTAACACAACCCTTGTTTACCCATGACAGAGGCAAAGCAAAACAGATTTCTTGTCCAATCCACCCTTCCATCCCAAACTCTGGTGATTATTTAAAGACAAAAAAAACCCCAACAACCCTAAATAAAAAAAGAGAGTCAAGGCTGCTTGGTGGTATGTTGACCTTTTTGCAGAACACTAAACTGAGAAAAATAAATGTCTGAAAACCAGGAAATGCACAGTTCAAACTACCCATGCAACTTTAACTCTGACCTCTTTCAGCAATGCCCCAATGCATCCCATTAACAAACAACCCTTTAAACAACTGTTGAAACGTATACATTCTTTGCCTCCTTTTATAACAGATTCTCCCATAGGAATACATCGAAAGGAGAACAAAAAAAAGTTGTCCATGCCACATCCCGCTATTCTTTTCAAGCAATGCATTGAGGTGCACATGGTACCTGCTCACACTGGCACGCACACACACACACACAATCACACATAGTCAATTGCCCAGAAACACCACATGTCCTGTACAGTTTAAAGTGCTTTAGAGTCCGTGACATGCATAAAGTAAGTCTGTTCTCAGTGCTCCACACAAAGGGGTAGGACTTCCCCTTCCTGTCCCCCATGTGAGCTGGAATCTGGGGGGCCTCAGACCCTCCCAAAAGTGCAAGCCTCTCAAACTTGGTTCATGTGAGAGTGTGACAACTACCATAGATGGACATGTGTGAGGATCTGGGGGACAACAAGAGGGGCTCAGACACCCAGTGGTGGACAAGGACACCATATCCCAGGTCATATTATGGTGGTGAGGGCCTTTGGCCACCTTAGAGAGGCAAGAGTAATTCAAATCTGATCACACATGGGAGGAGAGAATGTGAGAGTGACAGTTGTCTCTGTTCTCCTCAGGCCCCCTTCCTACTGTACTCCTTCCTCTCTCCCTAAGCCTCCCTCACTTTTCCCCATTTAGCATCCTCTCCCCTATAGCCTCCATCAGCCCACCTCTGCCTGTCCCCCAATTACTCCCCAACCCAGGAAGCATATGTTTCTCATTTCCCCCAGAGAGTTCAGGAGTGCAAGGTGACAGGGTACACTGGCAGGGCTTGGGGTGCCCAAGAGTGAGGTACAGTGTTCAGCTGCACTTGTAGAGTTAGAGAGTGTCATGCCTAACTTATGAAAGCAATAGAAGGAAACCACTTTGGGGCAGTACCTACAAGTAACTAATGAAGACTTCAGTCAAATGACTCCAAATTTGGATCACTAACATGGAGGTATGCAGATAGAAATGTAGCCGTGTTAGTCTGGTGTAGCTGAAACAAAAAACAGGACTATGTAGCACTTTAAAGACTAACAAGATGGTTTATTAGGAGATGAGCTTTCGTGGGCCAGACCCACTTCCTCAGATCAAATAGTGGAAGAAAATTGTCACAACCATATATACCAAAGGATACAATTAAAAAAATGAACACATGTGAAAAGGACAAATCAAATTTCAGAACAGAAGGGGGATGGTAAACGGGGGGAAGGTAAATGTCTGTGAGCTAATGATATTAGAGATGATAATTGGGGAAGCTATCTTTGTAATGGGTAAGATAATTAATGTCTTTGTACCTATCTTGTAGAACAGAGAGGGACCTTGAGAGATCATCAAGTCCAGTCCCCTGTCCTCAGGGCAGGACCCAGCACCATCTCTAATGAATTTGCCCCAGCTCCCTGACTGGCCCCCTCAAGGCTTGAGCTCATACCTGTCAGTTTAACAGGCCACTGTGCAGGCCACTAAGCTATCCTTCCCCCCATAGCAAGCATCCTATGTGGCACTGGCTCACCAAATTTCAAAGCACTTTTATTAACTGCTCAGCTTCTAGAGAACTTACAAGAGTCAAGCTTTAAAACAGACACATAACGAGAATGTGAAAAAAACCTTTGTTTTTGTAATTCTGTTCTCAGTTTGAATCCCGCAGAGAGTTAGTGGATACTATGCAACACCTTAGTTAAAACTCAACATACTACTCAACAAATTCTATTACTATGGGTTAAAGAAAAAAACACTTGAGATCTTTTTGATCCACATCACATCAATAAGTTGATCACTAGCTCTAGGCCAAACAAAACCAAACAAACATTAAAAAACATTTTAAATGTCGTTTGGAGGGGGCGGGGGAAGGAGTCATATATGACGCTAACTCCAAATTTGGGTTACTAACCCCATCTTGCACCTTCCTGAGGCACTCAGATTTCAAAGAAACCCATCAAATATGTTGATTTTAGAGGACTTAGAAAGGTCAGCTTTTAAACTCAAGTCGTGTTGCAATCTAACTATAGTGGTGTGGCAAAGCCACTATAATGATCTAATAAACTTTTGATTCAAACCAGAACACACAGTAGGTTCAAGACCTGCAGCATACTCACAGGGAACAGATCATCCCTCAATGAAATACAGCCATCTCTGAGCTCAGCATAGTAGCTTTAAAAGAGTGCAGGCTGACAATACTCAGCATCCGAGGACAGAGACTTACAAATACCTTAATTCAGAAGAATTTAGGCAAGTAGAATTTATTCAGAACACTGTAACGAATTCTTCTGTGGAAAGTAACATGGTTTTATTATTCTATAAACTGCTAACACCTCAGTTTTACACAATCTGAAAAATTAGATGCTCAATAGCACAATGCTGCATATCCCCATGCTTGGGTACTGTTTCAGAACAGATCAAAGGATTACTGTCACTTATTACTGACATGCTTAAAAAAAGAATTAGGGAAGAAAAGAGTTGTGCAATATAAAGTTGTGATAGCTATATAAACAAAGCTTAATTGTTATGGATTAAATGGTGTTTCCCTTTCTAAACAACACAACCAAGAGGGTTTGCAAAACACACACAGGACTTTTAAGATGGGAAAGGTTTGCTGTGGTTATAAATACAGTATCTTCATAGGATTTTTTTTTAATATTTCAGAAGAGAGCATATGGAGGACCAAATTCTGCACTGGAATGCACATTTCCAGCACAAACTGACTTTTATATGTGTATATATTGTGTGTACATGTATGTGCCTTTAAATTATGTATAATTTAATATGTATATAATTTAAAGGCACATACATGTACACACAATATATACAAATATAAAAGTCAGTTTGTATATATACAGTGTGTGTGTGTATATAAACATATACATACCCACACTTGCATAATTCAGTCTTCTTCAGCCTCTCTTGAAAGTTTTCAGAAAATCTATGTTGATGGGGTGTTGAGGCTGTTATATTTGAAGCTCTGTAATCAAGACAACCATGTTTTTTCTAAATGCATCCATATCTTTTTCTTTAAACATTTATTTTATAAATGCACACATCTTCTCTAGTGAAACTACAGCTACTCCTTGGCTCTTCAGTGTGTTTTTAAAATCTGAGCTTTGTAGGTTTTTGTAATCCATTTGTTTGCTTTAAGAAGAAGCATGCTAAATCAGGGCTGGGAAACCTCAGGCCCCCAGCTTGCCTGGGTTCGGCCTCCAAGACTCAGAGCCTGTCCCCAGCATTGGAGAGCCTGTTAGCACTCCAGCCCCCCTGCGGCTTCCTCCCCACCCTGTGGGGCTGGAGCACAGAAAATCCATTAGCCTGGGCCCTCCTAGACTCTGGTGTGTGAGGGGAATGTGGGGAGTGTCTTTCTGCTCATTTGAGGTCTATGTCAGTGAGGGGTTTTTTTTGGGGGGGAGGGGTCCTTCTCACTTGTGTGCGGCCCTGACAGATTTTTCTGTGGGTCAGCAGCCCCTGACCCAATAAAGGTTCCCCACCCCGATGCTAAAGGAATATGTTGTAAATCACCACATTGAACTGAATGAGGATTTGGCTCAGTGCATTTAATCTGTGCTCTCCCTTTAAACCCAGTCAGGAAAGATCGGAGACAACTGGGTTCATTTAATTTTGGGGAGTTTTACTCTGCCTCTGGAAGAATTCTCAACAGTGTGGGTAGACTCACTCTAGCTCTGTAAGAGCTGGCGCTCTGGAAAATAGCCAAATAACTGGGTAGCATGGACAACAGCTTGGGCTGAGCATCTAAGTGCAAAGCTGCCCCTCTGAGCAAGCAGCTTGCCCAAGTCACAGCCCACGCTACTCCTAGATACAGTGTACATAAATACTTGTGTTACCTGTATTGAAGGAAATACCACCAGGCTACAAAGAAAAGTACTTCAACAAGATTCTCAAGAACAAGCGTTCAAGAGAGAGAGAAAAAAACCTTTTATTTTCCACAAAATTCTAAACAGGTGAGTTTACTGTTGACGGGAACAGCAAATGTCAAGTTAACCGGTGAGAACAATCACAGAAAGCAGGTTTTGAAATCATAAATACAAGTATTTGCACAATCAAATTCTAAAGGTTCTGCTCATTCAGCTGAGGAGCAGAAATAATGTCCCCTGCCCAATGTATCCAGGATCAGCTTGCCTCAACACAGCTCAGCTCTTGAAACCTGAAGATGGAGAATGAACTGCTCATGAGCAATCCAGTGATAATTCATGGAACATACTCTGTGCATGATTTTGCTTGAACAATAAACATGAAAAAAGCAGCCAAGTCCCTAATTAACAATTTGTGACCAGAAAACCTGGCTAAATTCAAATAAATTATTCACTCATGCACACAGATGCCTCCCTCTCACAATAGTAGTTCTTGCCCTCTGAGGACTACCAGGGTTGCTTGGTCCTGTTGTCTCACAGGGCATAGGGCACTGAAAACAGATGAGGTCTTCCCAGTACTCACATTAGCCCAAGGGAGCTGGAACAATTTTTTAACAATAGAGGTGCTGAGAGCCCCAAAAATGTAAAACCTGCATAGGTGCCTGTGGAAGGAGGGGGCGCAGGGAGGGCCACCTAGAGGAACAGGAAGGGGGACATGAGGAGGCATCCCATTAATCAATTAAGATTTTGACAGGCGCATGGGGGAGCAGTGCACCTCTCAAGTCATCTATGAAAACCTGTATGTAACACATTTACTTTGAGCTGGGGCCTGTGGCAGCACCCCCAGCACCCTTAGTTCCAGCACCTAGGCATCAGCTTGTGTCTAAGCATTAGGAGGTGGACAGTCTGCTCCATGTCAATGAATGCAGCAGGTTGCTCATCACCCCTCATGCACAAGTAGCAGTCCCAGAGAGATTCTGCCTCTCCGCCTCAGTTTCCTGCTGGTGCTGTGCATTTCTGAACTGCCCCTAGTGAGGACTGTGATATAAATATCACAACTGAGCCCAAGATATGCTCTGAATTATACTTCAGTGGAATTATGTTGCATTGATATAGCAAAAATGAAATCTGGTTTTGCCCCAGGAAGAGGTTTGGTTTTATATGCTAATCATTTCATTCCTTGTTCAGGTTTTACTAGCATGGGACCTGATCCTGTATGATGCTAAGCTCTTTTACTAGAGGTAAGCACTATATTGTGATCTCACTAGCAATGCTCTTTCACCAGTGCAAATCCATTGACTAGAATGGAGTTACTCTAGAGTTACACTTGTATCAGGCCAGAAGAGGAGCGAAAGATGCTATCACTCCAAAGGATTAGATCATGATTTGTTTAAAATAAATGGATATAGAGCAGAAAAGTTTGAGCACTGATTACATAAACCACTGAGCTCCAATTTCCATTTCACATGCCACCAACAACAGGGTAATTTGCTTTCAGATCAAACCCATAAATGAAAGAGGTAATTAAATTCAAGCAGCAGTCAATGAACAGGACGCCTGCCAGATTCAAGGCCCTACATGCATTCATTCATTGTCATTTGCACAGCAGCCAGATTAAATCTGCCTCTATTAGTGAAATTCTCACATGCTATACAGAGACGAGAAAGTTTTCAAAGCTTTGGTGTGGGTTTGCTGACAGTGGAAACTATTCTGACACCTTTCACTATTTTTTTTCTCCTCTCCCACTTCTTCTTGTCTTTCATCAACTCTTCCCATCTTGTTATTCAGTTGAATTCTGCCCCTTAAAAGAAGACAATGATAAGCCATGACACATACTGGTAGAGGTGGGAAGTTTGCACTACTACTGCTGGGATTCTGTGTTCTAGGCTTCAAAGCTACTTAATTTCACCACTTTTCCACAGGAGGGGAAGAATGGCCCAGCGGTCTGAATACTAGTCTGGGATTTTGGGTACCTGAATTCATTTCCTTGATCTATGCTAGCCTTCCCAGTGGGATTCTGAAAGTGCCTAATTCTCCAAAGTAGAAGGGCTGAAGTGTAGTATAAATGCATAGGTAGATTAGATTAAGAAATACAGACATTTTAACAAATATCTTGTGACTATAATGCAAACTACATAAATGGAAATTAAATGTATTTTAATAGCATATTATACTAATTGGATAAAGAGATCTAAATATAGGGAGGAAAACTAAAGTGAAAGAATAAATTGTAAATTAAAAAGTGACTATATCTGAGCAAGTGTATCAGAAACTAGTTCAATTTCTTATTTCAGCAATGTATGTTCTCTGCTCAAATCTGGTAGTAATTCCATTTCCTTTAACGGATTTTTGTAGATGTCGCAAAATGCGTATATATGCTGTCTTGCATATAACGAGAAAGCAAGAGTTAAGAAAGAACATTTTCAGTGCTCTAAAGACCGTGTTGGAGAGAGCTGATTGCAGGGGAGGGTGGGATCAGAATTTCTGTCCCACAAGAAATGCCAATAATTTGAAATTTGAACCAGGAAAACGTCAGTATCATTTTCTTTCATAACATGGAATATTAAATAGATTTGGAAATGTCATTTGGCATATTGCATAACAATGAAATTGCTCTGATTTTCCTTAATTTAATTTAAGAAAATTAAAATACTTCACATTGATTTAGTACATTAATCTGTACCTAGATGAGCTTCTCCTGCACTCATTGGAGAGTAGTTTAGGTTCCTCATGCTCCCATTCTTCTCTATGAGTTGAGTTGAGATTCCCAGTAGACTGCATCTCCCAGGATGCATCTTGATCACAAGACTTCCACAATGTGACATTAAGGTTCAATGGGGCTGGAGATGCCATTGTATCCTGAGAGATGGACTCCTAGTGAGGAGAAAGTTGGCCTGAGACATTTGCATTACAATTTTGTAGAGACAATGCTGCAGTTCAGACAAACACAGATTAATAGCAGATTGACCTCCTCCTTTTCTTTTTGAAAATTGGGTTGGCATTGCAAACTAGAATATTTCAGTTCATGTCAATCAAACCCCAAATAATATATTTCATTTTGATTTCCCAATGGAGAACTGATTTTTTTTCTAGCAAAAAGCAGGATTTTCTGGCTGAAAACCCTAAACAATCACATGTCAATAGAAGATCCCCAAACATCTCTACTTTTAGCCTGAATTCTCGTTTACCCTACAGCAGTGGTTCTTAGACTTATTTGATCATGCTTTCCTTCTCTGGTAGTTTACATGCCTCCTTTTCACACATCAATAATTCCAATTTTGTTTAAATTAACATGCAACTCACTAAACATTAAAAACAGGAAGGTATTGATTTAAACAGAGTGTATTATATGTAGCTCTCCAAGCAGTCAGACGTAAAGGCAGTGCCACTGCCAGCAGCAGTGAAGAAGTAAGGGTGACAATGCTTGACCACAACACTTTTACTTTTGCACTGCAGCTGCTGGCAGTGTTGCCTTCAAAGCTGGGTGCTTGGCTAACAACTGCTGCTTTCCACTTTGCCTTCTTATGCTCTCCCCCCCCCCTCAAGTTTGAGAACTGCAACCTTAAAACCACCCTACACCACTCTGCCAGAGAAGAGAAGCTTTAAAGTGGTAAAATAATGTTTGCATTCATTTTATGCCCCTCCACTCTGCCAGAGTGGTGTACAATGGCTTTCCTATGACTGAGAACCAGGCCCTTAGCAGCCAACCATGGAAAGAGGAATAAGTTTCTGAAGTGCCTGTTAATCTGATAAGAGATGATATTTCTGATCTTGCAACGAACAAGCTGGAGTAAAAGCCTCAATTGCCACACACAAGAGACACATACTTGAGAGGTTTTCATAACTAGAGCTAATTGAAGGGAAAGGCTTATTTACTTTGTGAATCTTTTCAGTGATAATCAGAACCAAGAGCAGTGGCATTTCTCAGCAGAACTGCCACTCTCTCTCTTCAGTGTGAGGCTACGATGTTTACCTCCACAGGAACTGAAGTGAAGCTCTCCCATCACTACTGTTATTCTGGACCCTAATACTGAACGTTAGTCTTGCCTGCCTGGTGTATGACATCAGCAGACAACAAAGAGCTGTGGAAAAATCATCAATTTGGTTCTTTGCATCAGGAAAACAAAGTTGGAACAGTTTCTCCATACGTTTATCTGAGAGTAACTGCTCCCTGGATCTCCTATGATAGGGCTACCCTTAACTTTTGCAATGCCTAGATTCCAAGGGCAGAAAGGAACTTTGTTATAGGATTGCCAATCTTCCAGAATTGTCCTGGAGTCTCCAGGAATTAAAGATTATGTCATGGGATGATATCGCCAGGAACATGGCCAACCAAAATGGGCAACCCTATGTTGTGGACATCCAGTATAATGGCCTGTCTACCACAGGCCAGCGCACTTCTCAGAAATAATTCCTAGACCATGTCCTTTAGATCTATGGTGTAAAAGCCATATGCATCAAGAGAAGTGCCAGTACCATTCTCTGCTCTCATTTATACTAGTATAAATTAGAAGAAACCATAGTTTAGTTCAGGGGAGTCTAATCTCTCCTACTGAAATCAAAGGCTAACTACCCAAGGTCTAGTCTCCATTGTCTTGCTCCATGTTTAGTCATTTTCACTAGTGCAAAGTGAATGTACAATGCTCCTCCTCCAATGTGGTGGTGTTTTACAGACTCTGTGCACTAGTACTAGCACATGCTACAAAGCAGTGGAGAATCAGACCCTCCCTCCAGCAATTTCAGTGGGGGTATCATAAGTCTAGATGGACCAAGAGCAAAATGCACCTCCTGTTCTTCACAATTCATTTGCTGTTATCACCATGGAAAAAGAAAGGCTGTGAAAAATAGTATCAAGATGTATATTTTCATCAAAGTAATTATGACATAAATGGTGCTAGCCTAAAGTGAATTTTTGATGGCAAACTTCATTTGATTATATTTTCCACGGGTTAGGGGGAAACAGACACTGAGCATTTTTACCAGAATCTGAACAATGTTGGTATTTTTTAAACCAAAAGGTTTTTTTTAAACACACATTTTAAAATGAAGACAAGTCTGCAAAACAAAAAATTTTCTGTTTTGTAAACAAAAAACAAGCCCCTTTACACTGGCAATTGTTTAAAAAATTGAAGAGTTTTTTTTCCTAAATTTACCATAGAAAAAATAATGGTATTTTTTTAAACCAGTTCTACTGGATTATGATAAAATCAAAAGCAACTACTCAAATCCTGAAGTTGTATGGAAAACCCCATCACTAGGTGCTTAACACTAACTTGGTAATACAGATGCAAACTCTCATGTTTTCATGTCACATGTGGATTCTGGACACACAGGATAGTCATGTAAAGCCCAGTTCCTCCCTCTTCCCTTTGGGATCGCTTGTACTGCTAATAAGCATGAAGGGAGTAATTGGTGTTTCTCTAAATGCAAGGACTAGTGATGTGAATGTTTAACCAGTTAACAGGTGTGGCTTACCAGTTAAGGTTAACTGGTGAGGGCTGGTTCAACTCTCCGCATGCCGTAGGTAAGGAGCTGCTTCAGTCCTGGGGTGGGGGGGGGGGGGGCATGGACAGGGGCTGCTCCAGCTGGACTGAAGCAGCCCCTGCCTCTGGGGAGCCTGGGCCTGCTGTAAGCAGAGGGCTGCTCTGGCATCTCAGCCATGGCCCTCCCTGCTTATCCCCCTTTAATCAGTTAACTGGTTAAATAAGATGTTTAACTAATTAGCCAATTAAACAGGATTTTACATCTCTGACAGGTGTTAACTGCCCCTAACCTGTTCCTTCTTGAAAGCTTCTGATGTCCCACCCTTCATCCACTGAAAGTACTGTGCTCTCCCATCTAAGACCTAGGGACAATCTGGCCCTTATAAGGGTGTGTGATGTATTAAGGTCTTGATCCTAACCGGTACATATGGCCCCACACACGCATAGCACCACAGGTGAAAATCTCTTGGAGTCTGAGATACTAGCTTCAACCTGCACATTGAAAGGTGGCTGCCATGGGGCACTGCAGCCTTTTAGGAATGAGTTACTGTAGGTCATGCAGGCGTATTCAGTTAATGAGTTCTGCAAGATGAAAGTGAGCCATAAATGTAGGAACGTTTGGGAGAATTATGCGCATACAGAAAGAGACTCGGAGCACAATATCTTCCATATTCATGCTGAAACAAATGAACCTCCTACCAAAGCAAATGCGCTGGTGTAATGCTCAGTGAAGCTGCTACCTATGCCAAGAGGAGATCTTCTCCCATTGGCATAGGCAATCCACCTCCTTGAGAAGCAGTAGTTATGTGAAAAAGAAAAGCCCTCCTGTCAACATAGTGTGGGTAAAACAGTGTTGTTTGGGGGGAGGATTAAGATTTTTCACACCCTTGAGCAATGTTATACTGACCTAAATCTGTAGCATAACTTTTTGCAAATCCCAGCATTCACATGGATTTGTACCTTCCTTTGGTGGAATTTGTGCCACCCTCCTTACTTTTCCTCTCACCTCCCAGTTTCCACAAATGCATTGTACGTAGTCACATTTTTTTCATCTGTAACAAAGAAAAAAAATAATGTTCACTTACCTCAGTTTTAGAACAGTGTAACTCCACTGAAGTTAATGGAGTTACTCTTGTGGAAAACCAGATGTAATTGAGAGGAGAGGCAAAAATCACTTTATTTGAGAAAAATAGTCCAAGGATAACACAATAAGAATTCATTTGATGTTCATTTTAGCTGAGTCAGAACACCATCCTTAGGAAGACACGTTGGAAGAAGCATGAAAATTGTCCTGAAAACTTGAGAAGGAATGGTAGCAGCAATGGCATGTAGCATTTTCTCTCTGTGCAGGGAAAGGCATGTTGCATGTTTCCCTCCCCCGCCCAAGCACAGCCTATCTTACGCTGTGATGTACCTAAAAGTCAGTGTGTGGGCAAGCACTGAAAAGAAGACTGTATGTTACAAGATATTTCAGTTCTAACCGGAAAATCTGGCAGGGCACTCCTATGAGGGGTCTTCTAGTAAGCACAAGTGTTATCAGGTAAACCATCTATAGTCCCTTATTTCATGCTGTTATATAAACTAAAGACACACTCCTTTGACTCATATTCACATGGCTATTTCCACTGATGTCAATGGGAATTCACATGAGTAAGGACTGCTGGACTTATTCCTGTCTTTATAATACAGGTCTCGATTTCCAAACCCATGGCATTGTTTGTAAAATAAACCAATGTCCTACTTGAGAAGGAGAAAAAAAGTAGAGGAATTCTAAGATGGACAAATGTCAGACAAAGCTTGACATGTGCATAATAACCCTACAGCTTGACTGTGTGAGGGGCCCCATTAAGTTCTCTATTGTTATTTGTTTGGGAAAATGTATATGACTCATGCATTAGGCTTTGCCACTTGTGAGCAACATAAGACCATCTCTGTTTTGTTGTAATAAACACTCTAACACTCCACACATCACATAGTTTCTCCCTCTCCTTTCCTCACAGGATACTAACCTCAGTTACTATTCTGGTCCTTGTTATGCTTGATAAAGAAATGGCTAGACTGCAGGACTGGAATGAGGCACATGACAGACAACAAAACATGTGAGTAGAAGCCTTCACGTGGTCATAAGTGTGGCTGAAACAGTGACCATATTTAGCAAAGATCTGCCACAACCAACTAACAGAGCAGTAATCAGCATGGACAAAGAGGGCCATTGTTCAGGGTTACAGTGAGATTATAAACTTTGAGTTAGCAGGAAGTTCATCTTGTACAGCACCAAGCACAATCGGCATTTGAGGATAAGTAAGAAGAATATACTGGCTTTTTTCTAGTAGTCTCCTTTTTCACATAAAAATCAGAATTAAGCCATAAATCTTTGCAATTTCAATCACTTTTTAGCAACCATGGCAGAAAATATTATCATTCAGATTGAGAAGAGTCCTTTCATATTTCTTCTAATTTTCTTTGACAAGCTTCCGTTTGAGTTGAAGTTTTATATGCTTGGTCTCCATCCAAAGAAATTGGGGGGAGGGGGTGTCGGAGGTGGATTTTGAGGGAAAATTGGTTTAGCTGTTTTTTCGTGAAGTAATTGGGGGAAAACAAAACAAACCTTGTCAATTTAATTGGTTCCCATTTTTTAGCCCCAATAAGGCAAGGTACTTAGACATGTGCTTAAATTTAAGCACTTGATCAAACCCATTGACTTTATGTGATAAAGTTGGGCTCATGGGTCAGTACCTGCTGAATCAGGGCCTTTGCTATCATATCTTGAAAAATGAATAAATTCTTAATCTTCAGCTATGGGCAGAGTTCCTGCACACCCTCTATCCATGGACATCCTTTTGAAATCAGTATGTTTTGCATTTGGGTGGACTTGTAGAATCAGTATCTATGGCTAGGTCTAGCATAATGGCTAAATTTGAAATTTTTAAATTATAGGGCCAAATCGTGGGACCACTATTTCACTGGGAGTAGAATTTGGCCCATAATAATTTTAAATTATATGTCTGTGTATATGCAGTAGTTGTGGCAGATCTTTCAGTTCTGAAATTCATACTGCATGCACTGTGCATGCTGTCTCTCTCCCGGCAGGTACAATTTCACATGAAAGCTTTTGTAGAATTCAGAAACTAAAGCAAGTAATCTGCCAGCAGAGCAGCAAAATGTGTAACTATGCAATTAAAATTAAAGGACTGGATCCTACAAGCATTTACTACAAAGTGTATGCGGCAAGGGGTCCTGTGGCACCGTATAGACTAACCGAAGTGCTCCTCGCCGCTCTTGCAGATTCAGACTAACACGGTTACCCCTCTGACACTTACTACAAAGTATGTTATTCAATAGCCATTGACTTCAAATGACTGACTCCATGTATTAAACACATTCTGCATTGACTATATTCAGGATCAAGATTCAGTCTGCTCTAACATACATAATTCAGTGCAAAAGTGAATGGATTATGAAAAATTCCCATTTCCCAACTGCATTTCCACTTTTACCCCTACTTGTCTGCTTCTTGCAAAAACTATTTAAATGCCACAGTTTTTGGTGATACTGTTTTATTATGTATTTTTATTCTCTCTCTCCTGTGCCCCTACAAACTCAACCACCACATGAATTAAATATTAAAGCTGAAGATGTAAACACACCGATATCAGGAAATCATAACAGAGTTCCCTGAATTGGGAGCAACATTAAATTTCGCACATTATGTAAGTGGACTAATCATGTTGATGATTGTTTATGCCTTTTAAAAAAAGGCATGTACTGTTCATGCAATGTAAGCCACATTAGCAAAGTTTTTTGGCTTCTTATTTTTAGGTTCTTAAACTTAAAATTCCATTATTTGTATTTCATTCTCTTATCTTTTCCCACCATAAATAGTGGGATCCCATTAGATCTCATAATCTAAACAGGTCTGGGCCAGATCAGCCACTGTATGTAAAACCACCAATGACCAACTACTTACAGCAGAAAGTGGTGTTAGTGTTTCAGTACACAGGACTACCAAAGGTAGCTTATCGGTAGGTAGCATGTAGTCAGCGCTGATCCAATCCCCAACTATAGTTGTGCAAATCAAGTCATACATATTTCAGCAAAATTTTCAGTTGAATTTCAATGAGGAATCCTTTGAAATTCATTAAAGCCAAGGCCTCAGTGTTAGGGAATATTGTGCTACTGGAAGTACTATCTTTTAGGCAAGATGCAGGGAATATCAGATTCTGAGTGTTCTAGATTATTTTGGATCATTAAACAAGTATAAATTCCAAATTACACAGATACTTCTGCCTGCCTAAATTCTTCTTGCCCTTTTAATTAGATAGTTTTCTTCCAATAATGTTATAACAGAAAATAAGGAAGTCTACAGGTAGCATTATTACTGATAACCTTCCAGGTTCTGTTTAGCTGATTGAATAAAGTCACTCATGGGCAGATATAAGCATTACTCCAATATCTACTACTTGTGGGACAATTACTTTCCAAAACTGATCATAACAGCAATAAACAACGAGGATATGTCTACACAGCAGGTCTAAAGTCGGAATAAGCGACCAACTTCAGCTACGTCAACTGCTTAGCTTAAGTTGAAATAGTGTATGTTGGCTTTTGGCACTGTCCACACAGCAGGAAATCCAAGGAAGAACACTCTTCCTTTGACTTCCGTTACTCCTTGTGAAATGAGGGTTACAGGAGTCAGAATAAGAAGTCCTCCAGCTAGACATTATTTCAAAATAAAAGCTTGTTGTGTAGGCGTGCTACTTGTTATTTAGGAATAACATCAGTTATTCTGAAATAATGCTGCTGTGTAGACATAGTCCGAGGTTCTGCAATTGTCTCTCTCTGACTGAGCTGTTTCTTAGCTTCAGATGTGCAGCTTAAAGAACTTGTCCACACAAACAAAAATGTCACTTGGTCTCAAAATATTATACTATTCTAGACTGACATGTAATATTTCGTAATACTTTTAAGATCTGCTGAGTCTCATTTGACTGATGATTGCATGTTAGCACTAGGGAACAACCCCCCATATTTTTACATATGGTTGTGAAGCTTAACAGGAGTTTGTAAAGCATTTAAGAGCTTTGGATGAAAACTACTGTCTGTGTAACTGTAATGCATGACACTTACATTTTTTTCCTTTGTTAAAGCAGAACTCCTCACTAACAGGAAGGGAAGTTTGATTAGGAAAGCCATGACACAGAGTGACCCATTATTTTTACTTTTAAAATGAATAGCAAATTTAGAATTTGATCTTGGAAATCCTCACCCTTATAATTAGTTCTGTTAAGTTAAAGGGTAAAAGGTTCCCATCCTTACTTGCACTTGCTAAGGGCTGACCCCACAAAACCAGCTATGCATTGATTTAAGGAGTTGTTCTGAGAAAGAATGGTTTGGACTATATGGTCAAAATACACTATGGGTACGTCTAGACAACGGCACTATTTTGGGATACGTCTGGTATGCTGAAATAGCATTTTCTATGGCTTAGCAACATGCCCGTTATTTCAAAATTTATTCAAAATAATGGGCTTGCTATTCCAATGTCCCGGTAAACTTTATTCCACAAGGATTAAGGGACTTGTCGGAATCTACACAGCGCTAAATTTTGAAATAGACTTTCTCAAAATAAGCTATGCAATTTGCGTAGCTCGAATTGCATAGCTTATTTCGAGCTACATGACGCTGTATAGATGTATTCTTTCAGAGTAGTTCAAGGCATGGGTGTTTTTTAGCATTGTGTCAGCTTAGCCCCACTCTTACCAGAGTGAGCACTTAACCTGTTTTTGTTTTAAAAAATCTGGTATGTAGTGCTGAATCTGATCTATTGTACATATCATAGGTGAGGTTTTTCAGAACCTCTTAATCTAGTCTGGATGCTGCTAAAGCAATGGTGGGACAAATGCCGAAAATTCAGTGTAGACACATCGTGTGTCTTATATATTCAGCCTATGTATGAGTGGACGGTGAACACATCAATAAGCTTACAGTAGCTGAAAGTAAATCTAGTATTTATTTTAAACAATCTAATCCAATTTCTTACTGCCACCATTTTTCCTAGTTGAAAAAAAAATCTCAAAGAACCAATCTCATTTTCATGCCACAAAAAGCCTTTACTCTCTTGCTTGCTTCAGATATTTTCAAAACTAGCACAAAGTAATGAGGCTGTTTGAAAGAAAGAAATCTCCTGAATGTAATTTTTTACTTAAACTAGTTGATTAGTAAAAGAAAATAATAAATTAAAGCTGCGTGAAAAATATGGAGATACCATTTCTTTGTTCTCTCATTTATTCTTGGATCAAAACTCTTTTAATAAAATGGTTCATTAAATGTATTGTAATACATTTCCATTGCAGCTTGTTTTTGTCAGTGTGTATCAATGCCACCATGGAAACACCACAAACTTGCTGAAATGCATGTAGCATACATACAAAGACAGATCTTTCCACATCTTTTCATTTCTATTCTGTTTTTCAACCACAAAGTGGCGCTATTGCAAAAGCTAACAATTAATGGGCAAACCCTAATTCCACCCTTTTGTCACCCAAGATATAGGTAAACCTACTGAAAGATTAACTCTATCTATCCTTGTATTTACTAAAGTGCATCTCATATGTACATGAATATCATAACATTGATACTGTTTTACTGTGTAATACACAAGGTAAATAGCTAGAGATACATATATTTTAAGTGTCTGTGTTTGAAGGCTTACCAAGGCCTAAAATGATCAGATGAATGTTTTAGTGATCAACACAGGTTAAACCACAAAATATCATAATTACTTTCTATTGCATGTCCAGAGTAATATGTATAAGTCTTCAGTGTAACCTCATTTTTATGTTAAGAACTGAACTGAGAGTCTATTTAATAAAATAGTATAATGTCAGTGCTCTGACATGATGGTTGCCTTTAAAACGAATCAATCATTTTCATGAGTAAACCATTCTACTCTGACTGTAGTAAAAATAATTTTACATAGCAACTATAGAAGAGCCACTTGTAGCTCTAAAGAGTATAGTGAAAATGGAGAATGAAGATAAACAAGTGTAGAAGTGAACAGAAAAAATATTTCAGGGGCTGTTTTTGAATTCTTGAAGGGAATGTTTGGGGAACTGAAAGTAATTAACATATCTTTGTTTTCTCTAACTCAGAAAATAAATAGTCTGTCTACAATGGTTTTTAAAGAGCACACATATTTGGCAAGATTAAGGTGTCACATCTCAAATTACAAGGCGTGTTGATGGCACGCAGACACAAGTACGGAGCAAAACCCCTCAAGTTGTGCACAATGCTTGGTTCTGGTTGGTTTACCTCCCATCAGAGGTAGCCAGCCCCTCTATGCAGAATCATTTACTTGTAGTCTACTTGTTTCCCCCTTCTTTTTGCTGGACTGGCTGGAATAGCGAAGTTCCCGGCTCTGGGCTGTCTTCAGAAACTTAACCCTTTGCCTGCCACAGGAAAGATAGGATTTCTATTGCTGGCTCTTCCGGAGATTAAAAAGGCACGCAGGTCTGACTGCACTGTGTGAGGGGGAAGAGAATTTACAGCTGACTCCCCTTTTCGTTATAAAGTTTCTTTTCTTTTTTAAAAAGTCTTGATGGAAGCTCTGCAGACAGGCCAAATGTGAAGAAGAAAACGCTTTAAAGTTGCTCAGCCTTTAAGATACCTATGGATTGTCAGAGCAGCACGTTTTAGAAGAACATTCTTAGGAGGCATCGGTGGAAGATTGCACGTTTTCTTCTGAGCCTGGGCATTCAGATGTGACAATCAACTCAGGCAGTGAGGATGATAAGGCAGGTACAATGTGTCTAGTACAGAGGTTCCCACTGGTGTAATTTTCCTGACGATCGTAATAAAACACTTCAATGTGCGTGACTAACCTCCAGCTGTTCAAAAGGGGGTTAGAGAGATGCTCTGAGGGCACGAGAGGTGAGATCACACTATCCAAAACAAGGAGGAACCCAGTTTGGTTAAATAAGGAAATAATAGAGAACACCGCGTTGAACTGAGGAAATGTCTCCTCCCGCCCCCGAAGAGGGTGTGCGTGCGCCGTACAAACCGCTGTATGTGCCCCCTTCGTGTTGGTTAGGACTTGCTCAATTGCACTTGAATCAAACAGAAAAGCGAGATGACATAAGCCTGTAAATTTAGAGAGGGGAGTATTAGAGGCACGCAGCTAAAATTATCAGCGATCGTTGTGAGCCGATCACGCTTTAAAAAAAAAGTTTGGAAACCAGTCCCAGATGATCGGCTGATGCACTTTCCATGGTTTGGCACCCCGGTCCTTTTCTTAATGGACTAATCTACAAACCCAAACGAGCGGAGTATCTGGTCACGAATCCCCCCCCTTCTCTTCTTACAAACGAATGTTGCTTCCAACTGGGGGGGGGGGGGCGGGACGTGGCTGACAAAAATGCTATCCAACCACATTTAGAGTTAAATATAAAAGGGGGGGGGGAGAAGGGCTTATGAGAATGCACTTCCTCCTGCTTTTCTTTTTCACCTGTTTTGTGTGCCCTTTCATGACTTGTGACCGTGGGTAAGAATAGTAACATATGTAGACAGTTTGACCAGGGTGTGTGCGCGCTGGAGAGAGGGTGGACCATTGCAGTGCTAACACACAGACATTTGGGCTATAAAATGCTTCTCCTCTGAGAATCGTATTTAGAAAGAGATGTTTATGATTTAACAAAGGAATTCTGTCAAATGTTCCCTGCTGCTGACACTGTTCTTAGTAATAGGAGGCGATCCTGTCAGGAGGGGGATAAAATGATCAACGGAGCTTTTAAATTGTGTTTCTTCAAAACACACCGGGGGGGAAAATACCTTTATGGGGGCACGTTCGTTCGCAAAACAGAAAGGGCCCCATTCGCTCGCTTTCCCAGCCAGGCTGCGTCAGGGTAGGTAGGGAAGGCAGAGTGTGGCAATAAAGGGGTTAATCCGCAGAGCACAGAGCCATCTGGCTGAGCTGGTTTGTTATAATCGAGCAGATTATGTTCACGGGACTCAGAGTTTAAGGCTCCTCTCCCATAGAGCAACTCTGCACAGCCCAAGCAAACCAACTTGGGGACTTTGAATGAACATATTTACATCAACCTCTCTCTTCATGTCGACTTTCCTGGAAACATTCACACGGATGCCATGGTTACTCCTGCCACGGTAAGGGAAATATGACATTTACCTGCAGGCTGGTGAAGGGGGGAGGGAAAGAGGGGTTCTTTAACACAACGGGGGGCTTGTTGAAAGCAGTAGATCTGCCCCAATCTCCAGAACCTGGGGCAGTGCGCTCGCCCGCAGACCTGGCTTTAGTCTGAAGACTCCTGTCTCGTTGTTCGGCAGCGGAGATCCCAGGCAGGGGGGAAATGTGAGGTGCGAAAGGAATCCGAGTCAAGCAGCAAAAGCAAAGTAGACTCGGGGGGGTGTTTTCAGAGGGAACGCGGCCCTTTCGGTCATATCTAACAAAAGAGCTGCAAACCCTGTGCAGGGGAGGCAAGAATCCGCTCCAGCACACTTTCCCGGAGGGAAAGTTAGAGCCCATGACAGGCAAAGTGAGAATTCACAGTTTCCAGACCATGCCTGTCGCCTCCCTCAGGTAACTAACTTCCCTGGCGCTTCTTCTTGCGCCAGACCCTGCGAGCCTACGGCTGACCTTTCCAGCTACGCTACTTCCAGTCCCTTCAGACCTCACCGCTACAGTTTCTGGAAGGGACTCGACTGGAGATCAAAGGATTATCTGCACATCTGGGGCCGAGTGAGCTGATGCTTTCGTTTGGCGTGGGGTAATGCACGGATCCTATCCTGACACTGAGAAGGGCCTTCTAGGAACGTAGCAGGCGGGCGCGCGGAGGGAAATGGGAAGCTGAACCGAAGTGTTAGGAAGGCACTTACTAACGAGGGGTTCCGGGGGGGGGGGGCACTCAACTGTTCTCAGTCAATGGTTAGTGGAAGGGGGGTGCCCCTGAATGATTTTTCTGATGGAAATGATTTTTCCGGTCAGTTCTCTCGTCACTGATCATGAAAACAAGCAGGCGCGTTGTCTCTCGCCCAGTGTACACGCTGCCTAGAGAAAGCTGAGGACATGCGGTGGCTCCTGTGTTGCGAAAGCGGTGGGTTGCGGCGCCGGTGGGTTGCGGCGCGAAGAGGCAGGGATGGGCGAGCCGGGCTCCGCTCGGTTGGCGCGGGCTGCCAGTTTCCCCGAGCGCACGGGCAAAGCCCGCTCCGCAGCCAGGCTCCCGTGAGGCGCGCGAGTGGGGTGCGAAGCGCGCCCTCCGCTGCGCCTGCCGAAAGGCCCTGCCAGCAGGCCCCTGCTTCCCCCCACCCCCGCGTCAGCCGCGCCTGCTCCGTCTGCGGGTCAGAGGATGGACGGGGACAGGCTGGGAAAGGTGGCAACGCGACCTGCGCCCAGCCCCCACGCGCGTGTGTGGCACAAAGGCAGCGGCGAAGCGAGCGCGTGAGGAGCGAGGCCGGCTGCCCGGGGGACGCAGGCTGGGCCCGAATACACACGTGTCAGGAGTAGGGGCGCTGGGAATGCGAGGAGGAGGGAAGCAGGCTGGCTGGGAACGTGCGGAGGGGTGTGTAAGGACGCAGCGGGTGGGTGTATCAGCGGGGCTAGGGTTGGGGTGCGTGGCCTGGTAGGCTGCTAATGCTGAGTTAGGGATGGAGGGGCTGCTGGGGGGAGGGGTTAAGTGATGTGTGTGTAAAGGGGTGAAAGGGAGGGGGTAAGTGTGTGTGTGTGTGTGTGTGTGTGTGTGTGTGTAAAGGGGTGAAAGGGAGGGTGTGTGTGTGTGTGTGTGTGTGTGTGTGTGTGTGTGTGTGTGTAAAGGGGTGAAAGAGATGTGCCAGGAGAGGAAGGGCTGTGTGGCTGGTGCAGATGACAGATGAGGGATGCAAGGTGGGTTTGGCTGTGAATATGGGTGGATGGAAGTCAGGGGCATGTTAGGGAGACCTTAAAGGGAAGTAAGCACATGGGAGTGAGAGGAGAAAGGATGAGGGCTGGGGGCAGGGTTTGGGAGTGTGAAGTTGTTATGATCTGTACATTTGACATAGGAGAGTGGGAGGAGAGATGGGAGGTCTCATGCCTCTGCTACAGTACCTGTGGATGGAGGAGAAGAAAGGCACCAGGCTGTATGTTTGGGGAGGATAGGTAGCTAAGGCCTGCCTGGGGTAAGTGGGGTAAGTGAGGGCATAGGGTACTGTCAGGCAGGAGCCCACATCTGTGGGGAAGGTGTCTATGTATGGAAGAGGGAGACCCTGTGAAAGGAGAAAGCACCTCAGGGAGTTGAGTTAGAGTGGCGTGGAAATGGTGTGAATGATGGGGGAAGAGGAAGGGAACTAAAGAGGTGTGTGGGGAGGGAGGTCCGGAGGCTGGTGAAGCCAGGAGAAGTTTTAGTGTGTGGTGGTGGGGGAGGTGTAGGGATGGGGTAATAGGTGTAAGTGGGAATAAAAGGGGTGTGAGCTAATGGGGATTATGTGGGCGAGATGAAATGTGAAGAGAGGATAAAGATGAAGTGTGGATGAGGAATGTGTATATAGGACAGGAGGCGGAGGGATGTAAAGCAGCTGTAGGTGAGGGGATGTGTGGGATTCATGTGAAGGGCAAGTGAGGTGCACAAAGCCAAGGCATAGTTTGAGAGGAGAGATGGGGTGTGGAAATGAGAAACGTTGAGGGAGGAGGGAAAGCAAAGCGCAGTAGAAAGTCCTGGGTGTGCAAGGAGTGAAATGTGGGTATTAGATGCATAAGGGGCTTGGACAGAAGAGGAAAAAGATGCATGTGTGGAGAGGGGAGAGGTAAGGAACATATGCGGGGGAAAAGTATGTGGTATGGGGGAATGTCAGGTATATGGGAGCAAAGTGTGATGAAAGGGATGGCTTTAAAGTTGTATGTATTGGGGGAAGTCAGTATGAATTCAGGACTGGGTAAAAGGAGCGAGATTGTATGAAGGGGGGTTGAGGTATAAGATGTGGGTGTGGTGTGAGAAAGGGTGGGTGAGGGAAAGAGATGTGAGGGATAGGGAATGGCAGCATGTTAGTAGAGAAATGGGCTATACTTATGTATAGGCCCTATGGAGGTGGGCTGCTGTCAGGTGTAGGAAGCAGAGGCAGTGGGAGGGCTGGCTATACGGAGGAGTATAGCAGTAGGCTGTAGGCTGTAGTGTAGGAGTATGGCTGTAGGCATAGAGGAAGTTGTGTAAGGGTGGGGGAGCTTACATATGCATGCAAGTCAGCAAGTATTGGGTGTGTGGGGTAGGGGTAGGTATGGGAAGGGTAGATATATTCTTTTGCAAGTGGACACAGTTGATGAGGATTGGAAGATGTAGATACTGTTTGTGGAGTGATTTGGGGTGGGTGAGCACCTGGGGATTGTGCAGATGGGAGCGTTTAGGTTATTGAAAAGGAAGTTTTAGAGGGAAATCTATGCTGGTGGCTGTTGGGACAGAGAATTTGGGGACAGGTAGGGGTAGCTGAACCATGTGTAAGTGTGGTCACTGAGGGGTTTGTGTCTGGGAAAGAGTTAAGAGTGTGTGTTCAATGCTGTATGTGTATGGTAAGATGTGTGTTGAAGAGGCTATTGGGAGAGTAACATGTGATGGGGTTGCAACAAGTCTGAATGTGGGGTGAGGTTGTGTTGAATCAGGGGTCTGAGGAGCAGTCTAGGTATTTGCTTGGGCTTAGAAAGAGAGGGAGTAAGAAGAAATGGCTATCCTGCCATCTGGGCTGGTATGCAAGTGGAGAGAGGGTGGAATGTATTATGAGCTTCTGGATAGGAATAGCAGTGGGAAAGTATATATGTAGAGCAGGGAAGTGAGGGAAGATAAAAGAGGTAAATTGCAAAGGTGAAGAGCATCACCTCAGTGTATCTGAATGAAGAACATCTGGCTGAAGTTGAAGACCGAGGCGATGCTAAAGGCAAGAAGGAAATGCTGCGGACGTTTTTTTCCCCATAACAATCCTATCCATTGATAGCATGTGTTCTCAGAGGGTTAAATTGCTGCACAGCCTTAGAGTCCTCTCAGGCACTGCCCTACAGGATACCCAGATATAACCACAGGGAAAAATGCTGCTCACTTCCATCTGCAGCTGATTTGAAAATTGAGTCTGCTATGATCAGGCAAAGATGGGCTACTGCTTCAACAGAACACCGCAGCTTGAATACTGCACTTCTGTGGGCCACGATCTTAGCTAGTACTGAAGTCATACAGATTTGGCTTGCTATCACCAGGAATCCCTAGGCTCCGCAAAAATCCTAGTCACTTCAGGGTTCAGCAAGCCCACCTGGGCAGCAGCAAAGCATGCCAGGAAAAATCGTCATGATTCAGCACTGTCTACACTGATTGCCCATTGAACAGAGAGTCCAAATCAGGACTTTTTCTTGGCTTTTCAAATCCATGCTTGGACCTGGGCCTAGCTACCTGACAGACCATCTTGTTCTGTGTGTGATCACAAGCGCTCATGATTGTTACATCCCAGTGGAACAAGGAAGCACTTGGCCAATAGAGGGAGACTCATGACCACAGGAGACAAACACTCCCCAGGAGCTGTGCCAAGACTATGGAACTCATTGCCAGATGAAATAAGAATGACTACAAGCGTGCTGAGCCCATAACTTAGTCCAAACAATCCCACAATATTACCCTTACTTATATCAAAGCTCCTACTCTATATTCCATAATTTAAAAAACAAACGGCAGCAAACATATCCATAAGTCTACCAGAAAGCATATTGGTTCCAGGGGTTCAAATGGTGTTCAAGTTTCAGGGGCATACAGGAAGGTGTGGGAGTTTAAGGGCAAGAGCACGGGGATAAGTATAAACTTTGGCAAACTTCATACACAGCCATGACAACAAAGCTATTGAAATCTATATTTGCAAAGGGTGGAAGAAAGTCTTGTCTATGAGGACATCTGTGTCTATGAGGAGTAGGGGTTGTGTTTTCCTGTCTGTCAAGGTGAGAGGAGAGACAAGTTGCTGGAATAGTTGCTGGTGGCAACAGGCATATGTGGATTACAAGGACTGTGGTGTGTGGTAGTGCAGGATGTGGGATTAGGTAGGTGTGTGTATGTGGGGGGGGGGGGGGTGAGTACGGTTACTGTGTGAAGAGTTGTGTGATAGGGTTAGATGAGGGGTTGAGAATTAGTTGTGTATTGAAAGGAATGTATTAAAGCTAGATTGTGTGATACACAGCCTTGTGTATGCTGCCTCTCGCATGGAGCTGTATGCCCAGTGAGAAGCCCCAAAGAAAGATTGTGCCTGGGGAAAGACTATGAAGGTGGCACTATCCATTCATGTAGCACAACCTACTTCCATTGATGTAACTAACCTGCTATGTGGGTCACTGCAGTACAGGATGGGGCCAGTGTGCTGCCTCCTCCCTACTCCTTTGAGTTCTTTTGGAGCATGTGATGTCCCAAAGGGAGTCCTTGTACCCTTCTTCCCCCACGATTCCCCTTGTGTTTCCCAGTCTGCTCTATAGCATGGGACTGGAGGTTGTGCCCGGTGGAGTCACACATCAATGTTGATATGTACAGATGGATGTGGGTATATATAGTTGTCTGCTATAAGGTGATGTCTTGTGGATACAACCGATCAATCCCATCTCAGGGTTCTAGAAAGAGATGGCAGTTCATCTCATGGGCTTCCAGAACAAGGCAATCTTCAAAGCACTATAAACAATTTCTGTGCTGTAGTTAAGTGCTTTGGTCTAACCATTGCCTTAAGACAGCAATAATATGCCAGTGCTCAGTTGGTCATTCACATCCTTTGAACAGTAAGTTCCTTTAGTAAGTTTGTCTAAATTAGAGATTTTGTACTTGTAACTTATGTTGGACAATCCACTAATATTTGTTCCTAGGCAGAGCCCTAGGTTAAACCACAGGTTTTGTGGAGTGTCTACATTAGCATTCCCAAAGCTCATAGTTAACTCAAGATAATTGGCAATTAACTCAAATTAGAACAGAAAAAAAGCAAACAAACAAAGAACCCAATCCTATCATAGACTTACTCAGAAGGGCTTGTCTACACTAAGTAAATTTGGATTAATGCAGGGTGTGCATTTAAACAATTACTATTCCAGAATAACTTCATGTATACGTAAGCCCAAAGATAGAATCCTCTGGTACAGATTGTAGTCATTTACCTCATGGATGATAGTCATTCACAAGGCCTTTGATCTGTTGATAGGCAGGATTTGGAATGCATAAAGATTCAGCTCCAAACCAAGATCGGATTTTTATTCTCCTGTTTTTGCAGCTATGAAATATGGGCCTCATAACAATGGCTCATAAATCTATTGGCTATATTAAATCAATGCTCCCAAAGTGCTCTTTTTAGGATATACTGCAGGATCACCAGACACTGATGTCTTTGATAACCTTGGCAGCTTAAAAATGAGACACACAGGCCATATCACTAATAGGCCTGATGAAAATTAAAAATCAAATAATACTTTATAGCCTGCTGAGCCAAGAAAGATGCACCCAAAGAAGAAGGGCAGAAGAAATGCTTCAGACATATTTTGGAAAAATCTAAGTGCATGCCTGTTTGTTTTGTTTCATCCTGTGGAACACACTGCATACAAGAGCTAACTGGAGGATACTGGAGCCCTAAGAAGCAGGCAGCACTGCCCAGTAACTCCTTCTAAACTAATGTAAATCTCACCCTATGTGGCGCTTAACTTGCAAAGAGTGTGGTTATGAAGGAATGGTTGTGTGTTTATATAGAGAAGTCAGGCCCATATGCAGGAATTTCTGTGGGGGGGATGCTTTTATTGTAAATGTCAACCACAAGGGTGTGAACACCCCCCCATCTCTCCCAAGTAAGCCAGGAAATCGGCCCCAGCCTTCCCCCGTCCAGCCAGAGCATGGGGGAGGGAGGCTCAGGCAGCGCACTGCTCCTGCCTTCCCCTGGCCAGCTGGAGCATGCTTACTTGGAGGACCATGGGAGGTGCTTTTGCACCCTAGGCATACCCCTTCCTCCCCCCGTGCATATGGGCCTGGACGTAAAAATGGCCTTATTGCATTATAGATGTCCAGCATATAGTTGTGCAGGGTAGGTTTATTAGGAGCTTGTACCTGTGATTACAGAAAAGACATACTAAGTTGACCTTCTGGATCTCCTTTTGACGATATAGCACTGTATTCTCAAGTACTCTTGTACAGTCATGTTTTAAATTACTTTCCAGCACTGCAATTCAGAGTCAATTCCACAACCTAAAACTTAGTGTATGGAATTTTCTGATTCAGTTTACATTTGCTTGTCCTTCTAATTAAACTTTCCTTAATGATAAACACCTCCTGTCCCTTACTGGTGTTTACAATTTTCAAATACTTGTGCCCAGTTATCTCCCTTAGCTGTTTCCACTTAGTCATTGTTTGGCTATGTTATACAGTAAATATTTAATGTTTCCTTACAAGTCATTCCTTCCAACTTTTAAATCATTCTTGTTACTCTTCTCTGAAGTCCCTCCAATTTATCCCCATCTTTCTGGCACTGAGGTGCCCAAAATAAAGGGCGGTATTCCATGAATGCCAGAAATGGACTTTTCAATTCTTTGTTCCATGACATGTTGCTTTTGTAGGTCACTATTAAACACATTTTATTTTTTTTAATATTCCCACATCACACTGGAAATTCATATCTAATTTACTGTTCCATTTCATGCCTAGGTCTCTTTCAGCATTACTGCTTTCTAGCTTTCTCCCTCACATTTTATCCTTGTGCTTCACATTAATTTTCCCCAGATGTATGTACTTGGATATTTCCATTCTGAATCTTGTGTTTTCTAATCTCTGTAGGCTCCATTGTATTATTTCCCTGTCTCATGGTGTTTGCCACACATCTCAGCTTAGTATGATCTGTACATTGAACTATGTGTTATTCACTATACTTCTTCCAAATCATTTACAGACATTATAAAACAAAAACAGGTCTAACCCATGCGGTACCCCACCAGACACCTTTCTTACCTTGATAAACACTGTTTATCATTGCTCTTGGTTTACTATCTTTCATCCATTTTTCAATCCATGTGCATTTTGGAGGATAGATAATACACCTGTGTTTGAACAGTAAGGATCGAGGGCAGGTGACTGTGTGTAATTGGGGAAAAAATGTATTTTATCACTTTCATTTCCCCTTCTTTGGGTCTCCTGACACTTTCCTTGCCTCTCTAGTCCATATGAGCACTGCCACAAAAAAATGTCTTCATTTGGTGACATTGGTATTCTTTGAATTTCTCCACTGCATCAAGGTCAAACTTCTTATTGCTTTCAAAGCTCTGAATAACTTTGCCACTCATGCAAGCTTCATCTTGCTATTTGTCATCTCCTCTCACAAGTTTCTCTCAAGTTTTCCTGGGCATTTCCATGCTGTCACCTATGCATAGCATTCCCTTCCTGAAAACATTCAAGAAACCCCTGCACTATGCATTCATTCCAGTCACTTCTGAACACCTATGTCTGCTGCGACACTTCTAACTAGCTAACTTATACTGAGCAGTATAAGGAATTATTGGGATCAATTTATATATTCTGTTTCAAAAGGGAAAATAGCCTGTATAAATTTATCAAGATACTGGGAAGCAACACTTCAACCACTGTAGTAGAGATTACATAAGAGAAAAAAAACACTCTTAAAATAGCTATCTGAAAGAGTAGCAGTGAAGCATAGTCCTTGGGAAATTAACAGTTTTCATCTCGAAGCTCCAGAAAACTGAAATGGAACAATAATGTACAAAAAATAATGAATTACAATTACTCTTCCAGGTCATTAAAAAATGCATGTGTTACTCAGGATTCTCTTTTGCTTAATAATATTTATTGGTCATACTTAGAGTTCTCCCATTGTTATAGAGAAGAAAACTTATTTTCAAAGAAGTAAGAAAATAAATATTTTGATTTGTTAAGAGTATGAAAAATGAAACTTCTTAATGTAGTTAAGCATATGAGAGTTTCAGAGTTGCTAAGATTTATGAGGTCCATACAGATCCTCCAGGGACTGCATCATAAAAACTTGTATAAAATAAAAAAAGTAGCATTACATAAAAGAAGGAGGATTCTACCAAATTTGGGAACCTGATGGTCTTAGGTTTCAGCAAATATAGGATGGAATTTTCAAAAACACTCATCATTGGCCTAACTCTGCTCCCACTGAAGTCAGTGGAAGTTTTACTACTGTTGTCATCAGTGAGAGGAGTTAAACTAATGCTTTTAAAAATCTCATCCACTGAGACAGTATATCTGTTAATGGTTCTGCCAATGAATGGGTTGCATTCAGTTCCCGATTTTGTTCAGTTATGCCTTTAGCTCCTGAACATATCCCAGAATTCTTTGGGCCATCTGCAGCAGCATTTCAAAGAAGTCCTGCCTTTGCCTGATCAAAGGACTTTGAGTTGTGATGGGAAAAGGGAGGCGTGTGGAGGAAGTAGAAGAGCAATATGGTGTTAGGACTGTGCATTCCAGAAAGGGGTCCTGACTGCCTCTGATCATGCAGGGTGTGATGTATAAGGTTGCCAGATGTCCAGTTTTCTACCTGAAAGACTGGCCACTATGGGACCTGTAGAGGGTCCAGACAGATGTACTGACCAGACACCAAAAGTCTAGTTACTGCAGGTATGTGTGAGGGGAAAGGTATCAGGTCATCTGCCCATGGCAACTTTTGTTCGGCTGGGGCTGCCTCCAACCTTTGTCTTGTGGTCAAGCAAGCTTTGCATCAGGGGCTGCAGTTCCTATCCCAGGAGCAGAAGGAGTTCAGATGTGGAGGGGAGGAAGTGGAGAGGATCAAGCAATAAGGAAGGGGATACCCATCAATCTACAAACTATTCTACAGTCTCTTATCCACTTAAATATGTCAGAGCATTATATGACTATTCCTGTGGTGAATTTGTATCTTCTATGTAAAGTCAATAAAAGTAGCTGAGTCCACAGTAGACTTCATGGAGACTCCAAACTTTTCTCTTTTGGGGACAAAACCTCTGTTTGGCTAGTGTTTTAGGGATCAATTAAATTTGTTTTGTGGATTGATTGAATTATTAACATTTTTAAGAGGGTGGGAGGATGGCAGAGGTTTTTGGGAAAGATGTGTCAGTATCAGAGGTATCATCCTTCTATCAGAAAAGTCTTTTTCAAGAGGAAGGCTTTGCTGTGTCTCCTAATGATGAAGACGACTTTGGATTTGCCTGATAATGTCTTGGAATATGTTTCACAGTCAGATCTAGTAGATCTTGCCAAGAGTGTGGCTATACTACGGTGACCCAAGTACGGTGTTGCAGCTGTGCCACTGTGGTGTAGATACTACCCATGGGTTTGGTTTTTTCAGTCAGTATAGTTAATCCACTTCCCAGAGAGCTGGTAGCAAAGTAAACAAAATACTTGTATTGATCTGTCTGTGTCTACATCAGGGATTAGGTTGATTTACATATATTACTCCACCCCTCCCGCCCCCAGCCCTGAGCAACATAACTAGGCCAATCTAATTTTCAGATGTAGACCAGGCTCAAGACTAGACTAGACAAGGTCAGACTGTGCTTTCAAGGCATTTCCTTGTGTAAATGGCTGTGTGAAACTGCATATGGAGTTTCACATGGAGCTCATTGCTACTCCCTGCGGTTACAAGCAGTTCATACATTGCATTTTATTTAGGGTACATCAGCCTGCTTCTCTCCTCCCCCCATTGAGGCAGGAGGTCTCTATGCTCCTCAAAGTGTACTTGATCCTTGAGCAGGATTTGTAGAGAAGTAAAAATTCATGGTATCCTCTCTCTTTCCACCCCATGCAAGGACCATTCATAGCCTTTTGCTAAAGTCGTTTAAATATATGTACAACCCCTCTGTATAGATTTAGTTATTTTAATCTCTACTTATCTATTGTTCTTTTCATTCTGTCTAGAGTAGCTACTACTTTTTGGTAATGTAGGTAGACTTCTAGAATTGAAAACAGCATTTCAGGAGTATAGGCACCAAAGTCTAAAGGGTAAGGATCCCTTTTATCTTCTTTCATCATAGGAATATATTATGGCCTAAGTTAGGAGATAACTAACTTCATTGGGCTTCATTCTAATCTCACTTGGACTAGTGTAACCCTTCTGACTTCAATGGTGTTACTCCTTAGTAAGATCAGAGTGAGATCAGAATCAAACCTTGCGCCTTTAAAGCATGCGCTTAACACAAATGATGCAATTTGATGAATAAATGTCATACATACATTTAACTGTGAATGTATGAATGTTTATTCAAATATGAAACTGCCAAATTTCATCTGAAAATTCTGCTAAGATCTACGTACAATTATATGCCCCCAAACCACATAGTACATTCCTATCTAATTTACTCTTTCAGAGTGATACAAGCTTGCTTTTTATTTTTATTTTTTTTAATCGTTTGCTGGTTTTGTAAGTGTGTCCATCTGTATGACGGACTGTTACTTTCATCCGGTGGGTCACCATCTGGATTGTCTTTGGGAAATCCTAGAATATAAAACCAGCCATTTTGCCTCCCAGATTAAGACCAATAACTAGGGATACTATCATATTTCATTTTAGTCTTCCTCAGGAATGACTCTGGAGAAAAATCACTTCAAAGCTCAATGAGCCTTTTAAAAATAAATTCCTTAGATATTTTAATATGGTTTTTTATAAAGATAATAGAAGGAAATTCTGTAATGTAGAAATGATATGCTAAGAGGGGAATTGTCAAATGTGTTCTGCCTTGTCTTAACTCTAAAGGTAGTGGTACAATTTTCTTTGATTTCAAGTGGAGCAGGGCTATGTTAATACTGGAAAAAAATCACTGTAAATATTCAGTTGCACTACCAGGTTTTGAAAATTATACAGTATATTACATAGTAACTTTCTTAGGCTACATAGAGAAGGTAAACTCAAATCATTTAGACCTTACAGTTTTCCATTTCAAGCAGCATCCTTTCTTTAGGACTTTTTATACTGCATTTATGACTGTTATGGATCCCAGTTACAACACAGTAACTGTGTCCCAGGTTTCTAAAACTTTAAAAAAAGGGCAGGGGAGAAGTGTGATCCTAACTGCTGAATGATGCCAGGTGACAAAGAACACACTGAAAATGCTGTTTTGGCTTAGTGTAGCTCCACAGGTGCTAGTGGCAGTGGGAGCTGTGCAGGACCATTTTACCAAATGTGTCCCTATGTTAGTATTGCCAGCCGTGATACTGTAGCTGCCACCTGAGCAACCCCCTCCCTCACTGTGACTGATGGTCACTCTGTGGTATTCTGCCTCTCTTCCCGTCTTCACTAATACCCCAGCTCCATCTCATTCACCCCTTGAATCAGAGGCCAATCCAAGTGCCCGTAATCAACTCATTAACAAACATTGCCATGATCAATCTTTAAACAGGTTTATTTCTCTAAATATAAGCATATATCAGAGCTCACCCTTAGTCACGTCACAGTTTTCCCTCCAAGAGGGCCTCTGGTAACCCTGGTTGTTGCAACTTCTCAGTTCCAGTCAGCTCCCTTCTTGCAGACAGTTTTCATTCAGCCAGTTCTGTTCCCTTTCTGGAACAGGCCCCAGGGCTCTGCCCTCCTTATTCCAGGGAGACTTCACCAGAATTAGCTCAGTTCCTCTGTGGTATCTATCCCTAGGCAAAGCCAGTTATTCCCTTTCTACCTGCCCTTTGACAGGCCTTTATATCCCCAGGTCTTTATATCCCCGGCCTCTTGGCTAAGTTGGGCCCACCTGCTCTGAAACTGAGGCACTAGACTTTCCTACTCTCTGGGACCAGCTACCCTGTGCCATCATCCAACAGTGGGGAGGAAGAAAAGATTCTGAAGCAAGCAAGTACTTCCTGAGATGGAGATGAAAGAGCATGCCCTGCTTCAATTTCTCTCCCCTCCCACCCCCCATAAAATACTTAACTGTTAATCAAACTGGAATTTCCTAAAATTGAAAAAGCACATTTTAAAAAGCTAGATTATAACCCTCCTCCTAAACACAAAACATCTGTCAGAAGCACATTCCAGCAGCGACTCACCCTCTTTATTTAAAATGTAGGACCTCCTTATTCTTCAGTAGCATTCAGCGCAAGGGCAAATGGAATTTTAGAGCTCATGCCTTCACTTGTTGCCTGATTTAAAAGCAGGAATGTTCACTACCTACCATTCAGCTAGGATGGGAACAACTGAATCTAGTGCCATCTGTGAATTGAATTAAACATACTGTTTACTTTCTTTGCCAGATAATGAAGTTGTAGACACCACTGATCTCCCCAGCATTTCATTCTAGAGAAATCCATCCATATCATGAAGTTGTTCAGTTTAGCTGTTACAAAATCAGAACAGTGATTCCACAGTTAAGATTGTGACAGATTTCTGTCAAATCCTTTTTTCATATCTTCCCCATGCTTACTCTTCCCTAATCTAGATTTTTTTTTTAGTATATCCTAATGTTTGAATTTAAATCAATGTAGTTATATAAGTATAACCCCCAGGCAGACACTCTTATTCTGGCGAAAGAGTGCCTTTTTCTGTTAATCTTATATCACTTGGGCAGTGGTATAAACTGTATTGAAAAAAAGTATTTTTATAAGAATAAGAATGTCTACGTGGGGTAGGAGGGAGACTATAATGCTAAAACTATAATGATATTACTAGTCAAAAATCCCAATATACTCAACGCCAGAAATTCTCTGGAGAAAACTCTTTTTCATATAAAATGTCTTGCGTGATCCATGTTCCTGGGGACCTTTTTCTAGTCATGTATTTGTTTGGAGCAAATGGAAATCAATCAGGTGGTGGAGGTGATGATTGGGTTTGGAGGAGGTGAGGGTGTGTTTTCTCCCTCTCCAGAATACTTATAATATTTATTTGGCCAATTATAGTTATAACAATGGCTCTGGGTTAGTGTATCTAATATTTCCATTACATGCACATGACTGATTTGGTGTCCAGTTTCCATTTCTTGCTAGTTGTTAGAGTTTCTGATATAGAATAAGACACTCCATTATGGCGTAGAGCCATAGACCAAGAATGTAAATGTAGGGAACCCAAAGTCAAACAGTGTTATCATTTAACACTTGTGCAATCACACTGAACTCAATAGGGCAATCTGATGAACCTGAACTTCCTCTGGGTCTTGCTACTAAAAGATGGCTAAATGGCTCACTTCCTTGTTAGTGCAGCAGGGAAAAAAACCCAATCCCTAAGTTGTTCTGAGTCCCCTAGAGGATGATAGGGACAGGTATTCATACCTTCCCACTCCCTGTGCTAAATGCAACAGCTCACAAAAGAGATTCAAGCAGGATTTTTTCAGAACTGGAATCTGTAGCTAAAGAGTAATGGCTCTGCAAGTCAGGACTGTAACAATTCCTAAGCTTTGTGAAGCAGCGGAGAGTGAACCTTGTAAACATGGAGGCGCAAGGTACAAGAAACTTATGCTCTTTTCCACAGTCACAAAGGTTAGGGCTTTGAAATCCCTATCCTCTCGGCAATGAAAACATCTGTCACGTGACTATAGGAAGTAGAATATGTAAACTGAGTGTAGATTTGTGAGCAGATCCAGGCACGCTATTTTGTGTGTGGAGGTAGGCATTAGCTAGTAGGGTAGGTTGGTATATGGCATCAGCTGCCAAACCATGTTGTATGACTCTGTTTACCTAAAAGGGAGATTTAAGAAATCATAATACCTTGTAAATGGATGTGGACTCCAACAGGAGATAATTTATCTTTTAGTTAGATGTAACAAGAAGATTCAGTCATACATAGCTCCTTCTTAGAGCTAAACAATTACTGCATACAGTTTTCCAGCAAAATTGTTTTGTTGTATTTAAGTGCCCAATTATGACCCCTTTTGAGGGGTCTTTTGCAAGCACATAAAATATCTTGAGTGATCCATATTCAATGGAGATTTTTTTAATTCATGTATTTGTTTGGAGCAGTAGTCCTAGCCTGTTTGCATACTAGTAATATTGGAGTATAAGCACTGAAAGCTAATTTTGATTTTGTAAAAGTCGGTATTTGCAGTGGAATCTCGGTTTTTGTTTATATTTTTAAAGTTACACTTCATCAAATTAGGGGACAGACACATCACACCTGACCAATGTACTTAATTAAAACCAATCTATACAGTTAGAACTTTGAAAACAATGAAGTGTCCAGGAATGAACTCTACCCCAGAGTTTTATTTGCAGAGCTTTCTTGGCCTGAAAAGAACCATTTAGGACATATAGCCTAAGGGTTCAAGAGTGTCTTTGTTCATCTAAGCCATGCCTCATCATCTATACTGTTCGTTTTACTCAAGATAGGTGGGCATTCATGCTCTACAGGGCATCATAAGGTGTGTACAGTGTAGACATTTGAATAACAAATACATTTGAGAAAAATCACAAAGTGCTCATGGACAATTTACAAAGATGAAATTCAGCCATGTGCAAAGGACCAGTGGTAGGCTTACATAACATTTAAGTTCACCTTAAGCACTCAAAATTACAGAGATTAAGTGATGCAAAAGCTTTTTGCTGGCCCTCTGCACAGGGGTCACTTTAACCTAGAAGGAACAAAGAAATGAAACTCATTGATTATGTTCCTTTCATGAATTATTTGTTCAGCTATCTTAATCATAATGCTCTGTTGGTGATTCCCTAATGCCATTAAATCCGTGCTGTGCTAACACCAGCACTGTCCAAATTGTGCAAACACCCATGAAAAGAAGCTTGTTTTCCATGATCTTTGATGTAGGTGGCCTACCAAAGGGAGAGAGGAGCCTTATCAGTGGGAAACAGGAAATCCTCAAACAAATTTGGAGTTGCCTGCTGAGTTAGGAGTGTTGACAGGCACAGATCCCTCTGTATGGGTTTAAACCGCTTCAAATTTCAGCAGGGGCTGAAGAGACTCAAGAGGCCAATTCCAACCCAAAGATTTTGGTTGTGGCTTGGATATAAAAGCGGGAAGGCCTGAAATCTCTCAACAACAGGCAGTAGCTCAAAGGAGATTGCAACCCAAGATGGTAGAACTGTGGCAGAAAGGTTGCAGCACTGTCAAATCCAAATATAAATCTGAACTTAATCTAAATTTAATCTATGTCCAAACACTCCATACCTAGGAAGTACACAAAGCATTTACAGGCACTGCTGAAGCTTAGCAGGCTGTCTTCCCTCAATAAACTGTGCTACTGCTTGTCCACAGAGTACACACAAAGTACATTCAGTTGTATGCATTCAGCACTACTCACAATTTTTCTAAATTGTTTCAATTAAGCTCTCATTTTGCACTTCCATGTGTCATTTGACTTTAATTTTCTAAGTAGTTATATAGCATTGTAGGCATGAAGATATTCATGGTTTTGTGTTACTATCCTACATGATATTCCATTGGTGTACAACGAATTCAGGCATATTTTAGGAATATAATCAGATATTGCAAGGTGGATAGCTCCTCCTCTTCTTCCAGTGGTGAAGAGCTTTCATTTGCCTTTAAATTATTCTGTCCCTAAAGGCAGTAGGCTTAGTTTCAGTTGTTTTCATAGGCTTGGCTCATAAATATTGGATGCTTGCCTAGCTGGGAAATTGCATTTCCATTTCCAACACCTGCTATGTGCTAGGTTCTTAGGAGAGGATAAATAGTTTTCTGTAATGATGAACTGCTTTAGTATCAAAATTGCTACCTGAGACATAATTTTGTTTAAAATTTGGTATACATTCATGCACATTTTGCCTTTCCTTCCAGGCTATTTTCATTTTCTATTATTCTTGAATTATGTCTCATCTTCTTTTTGCAGTTACAGTGTAATTGTGTTCCTGTCTACTCTGTGTGAACATTAAAGATTGTATAGTGATTTTAATAAGGTTGAGTGAGGTTTTTCTTGGCCAGTATTTTCTCTCCCCCTCCCCCGCCCTCCTCTTTCTGTGCAGTGTACATGTTGGTTGCTGTTCTTCAGTGCAAAGATGGCTACTTATACATGGTGCTTTTTGTGTACTTATTGCAAAGTACTTCAGGATCCCTATGAATAAAAGGCCCTAAACAGACAGAAAACATTAATGAAATAATATTCACGTGACAGCACATGCAATTATTTATGCAGACTTTGAAGAGTGATGTTATATCTTTTCAGAGTGCAGTCATATTAGTCTGTAACTTTAAAAACAATGAGTAGCCTTGTAGTCCCTTAGGCTATGTCTACACTGCACGCTTACTTCAAAATAACTCATATTATTTTGAAATAACAAAGTGCACATCTAAACAGCAAGCCTGTTATTTCAATATGATTTCAAAATAATGGGCTTCTTATTCCGACTTCTGTAACCCTCTTTTCATGAGGAGTAAGGGAAGTTGAAGGAAGAGTGTTCTTCCTTCGATTTCCTGCTGTGTAGACAGCACCAAAAGACTAGTTAAGGTACTTTGACTTCAGCTATGCAAATTAGCGTAGCTTAACTTGACTTTAGCCTGCAGTGTACACGTACCTTTAGAGACTAACAAAAATACATGTGGTATCATGACAAGCTCATCACCGGATGAAGTGGGTTTTACCCTTGAAAACTCATGATAATATATATATTTGTTAGTCTCTAAGGGGCCACAGGATTACTTGTTATATATTTTGATTTCTTTTCCAAACCTGGATGATTATTTATGTATGATAGACATATTTAGGGCTTTCTAAGTTTGGCTGACAAATCTGCTTTTTTTTATGTCCAACCTGGGAACAACAGTTTAGGTTTCCTGTATCCTGTCCCCCATCAGTATGCATATATTGTACTTAGATTTTCAGAAAGCCTTTGACGAAGTCCCTCACTAAAGGCTCTAACTAAAGTAAGTTGTCATGGGATAAGAGGAAAGATCCTCTCATGGACTGATAACTGGTTAAAAGACAGGGAACAAAGGGTAGGAATAAACAGTAAATTTTCAGAATGGAGAGAGGCAACTAGTGGTGTGCCCTAGGGATCCTCACTGGGACCAATCCTATGTGACCTATCTATACATGACCTGGAGAATAGGGTAAAAAGTGAGGTGGCAAAATTCACAGATGATACCAAACTGCTCAAGATAGCTAAGATGAAAGCAGACTGTAAAGAGCTTCAAAAAGATCTCACAAAACTAAGTGTTTGAGCAACAAAATGGCAAATGAAATTTAATGTTGAAAAATGTAAAGTAATGCACATTGGAAAAAATAATCCCAACTATACATTTAATACGATGGGGATTAATTTAGCTATAACCACTCAAGAGAGGGATCTTGGAGTCATTAGTTCTCTGAAAACATCCACTCAGTGTGCAGCAGCAGTCAAAAAAGCAAACAGTGTTAGGAATCATTAAAAAAGGGACAGAGAATAAGGATGTGTCTAAACTACACCCCTCTGCCGACAGAGGGATGTAGATTAGGCACATTGCTATTGCAAATTAAACGGGGATTTAAATATCCCACGCTTCATTTGAATAAAAATGGCCGCCACTTTTTGCTGACGCGGCACTTTGCCGGGAAAAAGTGGTAGTCTAGACTGGGATCAGTCAACAAGGAAAGCCTTTTCCGTCTGATCCCTTATGCCTCGTGCAACAAGGTTTACAGGATTGGTCGGAAAAGGCTTTCCTTGTTGACCAATCCCCGTCTAGACTACCGCTTTTTGCTGGCAAAGTGCCGCGTCAGCAAAAAGCGGCGGCCATTTTTATTCAAATGAAGTGCAGGATACTTAAGTCCTCGCTTCATTTGCAATAGCGATGTGCCTGATCTACATCCCTCTGTCGGCAGAGGGGTATAGTTTAGACACACCCTAAGACAGACAACATCTTATTTTCTCTGTATAAATTCATGGTATGCCCACATCCTGAATACTGCATTGGTGACCCCCTATTTCTTATTTTGTGAGAATAAGTAAATAACTTTTCCTTATTCACTTTTTCCACACCAGTCTTGATTTTATAGACCTCATGTGACAACATCCCCCCCCCAGTCTCCTCTTTTCTAAGCTGAAAAGTCCAAGTTTTATTAATCTCTCCTCATATGGCAGCTGTTTCAAACCCCTAATCATTTTGTTGCTCTTTTCTGAACTTTTCCCAAAACCTGATCATCTTTTTTGAGATGAGGCAACCACATCTGCACTAGGAGTATAACAGTAGTACTGTTTAAATGATTAACCAATAAGTATCAGCTTATCTGTTTCCGTTACGGTTACACACTAGCTTCCCAGGGAAGCTTTGCTGCAGTCTTAGCAGTGTCAGGTTCCCCAGGAATGGGCTGGCACCCGTGTTCCACAGCAAAGCTTCCCCTGCCTTCCCAGCGCCTGGGCACAGTCTGTAACTCTGTGACCAGTAGCAAAACAAAGCCTGCAACAGGTAACATTGTAACCTCTAGGATTTTTAGCACGATTTTTTACATATCTAATCTGAAATTAATAGGTAGCAGGTTTAAAACAAACAAAATGAAGTATTTCATCACACAACACACAGCCAACCTGTGGAACTCCTTGCCAGAAGAGGTTGTGAAGACCAGGACTTTAACAGGATTCAAGAAAGAACTAGATACATTCACGGAGGTTAGGTCCATCAACGACTATAAGCCAGGATGGACAGGAATTGTGTCCCTGGCCTCTGTCGGAAACTAGGAATGGGCAATAGGGGAGGGATCACTTGATGATTGCCTACTCTGTTCATTCCCTCTGGGGCAGCTGGCATTGGCTACTGTTGGAAGACAGGATACTTGGTTAAATGGACCTTTTGTCTGACCCAGTATGGCCACTCTTATGTTCTTATGCATCAAGCTCTGAATAGGAGGAACAATTTCTAGGAGTTAAGAGCAGAATTCAGCACTTACTAATTCTCCAAAGCTTCTCCATGGCACTTTTTTTCCCCTTTCTGGAAATCACCTATGAGGGACAAAATTAGTAAAGGTCTGGATATGATGTTTGTAACTTTCCCTTTAGGAAAGGCACTTAGATCACCAACTCACCAAACAGCACCTCAATGGTAACTTTTTTCCATAGCTATCAAACTGGACTGAATTTGAATTCCCAAACTGCAGGTGAAGGTCCATTGGGAAGATTCTCCAGGAAACAGTACAGAGAGATGTGGGGCAGTGGGGATTTTAAATCACCTTTATGCCACCTGAATTCAAGCCTTTTTTGGGTAAGAAATGAGCCCCAGCTATAACTGCAGTTCCAACTTGTGACAGAATCTCCTAGCTGCCTACAGACTGCACTGGAGCCCAGAATCACTTTGTCATTCAGTACTCTGAGCAAATCCCCTCTGAGCCATCCCAGGCCTGCCCATGACACTGGACCTGCAAGGGGGCAATGTGTAGACACTTGTATCACTCCCATGCTGCTCCAGCACTAAGGAGAATTCTCCTGTGCACTGTTACTATTCGTTGGTGGTCTATATATTATATTGAGGTGCCACATATGAACCAGGACGAGGGGTAGAAACAGCCCTTAATTCTTATTTTCAGTTTCAATAACGCAAGTCATCCAGTCATTTAAGTCTGTTGAGGTTTAATTTATTTCAGGCATGTTAGCTATTTATCTCTGTATTTATTTCACAGCCTCCTTTCATTCATTGCTCTGAGAGAACTGCAATTTATCACTGCAACGTCAGGTTTATTTACTATATTTCCATGTCGTACAACACAGAATGTTTGCTTCATTTATGGCAACATTCTGAATATCCAATTTTCTATCCTTAACCTATTGGAACAACCATCACATTTACAGATAGACAATGACATGCAATTTTTAAAACATTCTTTCAGGTTGTTTTATCTACTGGCCTGATCCTGCAAATTCATAGTCACATCAGAAACCCCTTCCTCGCTCCCCTTTTTCAGATTGGGATTACATAAGAGGCTCACAAACTTGCTCTGTGGGTTTCATATTAAGAATTTCCTTATGTACATAAAGCCTAAGTTGTAAGAGCTACAGAGCAGGCACTGTAAAGTGCTCTGCTAACCTACGGATACACTGTCAAATAATTATAAAGGTGGAATAATCAATTAAAGACCATTTTGATAGAACCTCCTTGTTGCAGCCTGTCGGGGCATCCCTCCAGTACACTGCCAGTAATAGCGGACCAGTGCCTGGCAAAGTCTGTCATTTTTCCTATTCTGTCTCCTGCATTGAGATGGATAACCTTGAAGCCAAGCATGAGGTTCTCTCAGCCCACTCTTATTGCTGTCTTGGTAAAAGAGAGCCTTAGAAACAGAAGAATAAAACCAGCTACACTCATGGGCAGAACTTGGTTCAGGTATATTGAGAGCTGGCTGGGCTGGGCTCTAGAATTTCTTCAGAAAGTAGAAAAGTGCATTTGGGACATTCATGAGAGTAAAGATGACATTGAAGTCCTTCATGTATTGACTTAGGCATGTCATTCAGGTTGTTCTCTGCTACAGAAGAGGTAAGACACCTGGCTCTTATATGGCATTTTCCTTGTCCCAGTCACTGAGGGACAGGGAAGGGTCAAGATTCACATTTGACAGGCAAGGACAAGGGAGGCACAGAGTTAAAATGAGTTGCCCAAAGACCTCACCACAAAGGATTGATCCTACTGAAGTCAATGAAACTGTTTTAATTGATTTCAAAGGAAGCAGGACCAGGTCAGTAGTGGTATCCAACTTCCCAAATAGCAAAACCAGGCAAAATGTACCCTTGTACGGAGAACCAGGTAGAAATACAAGTGGCCTTGAAGCCTCATATCAGCACTTCTGTGCAAAAAGCCAGCAGAAGGCCTCTGGAGTAAAATATATCTGCTGTGCTTATTCCTCCTGGCTATGTTAACAGCTATCACTATTATGGGTTTTGTACCAGTTTCTCATATATGTATTCCTCAGTAATCAAAGATACACAGTGGCCTTTTCTTGGGGTCTTATACAAATCCACTCTTATATCCAGAGACAAATAACCAAAATATTGTTTGAATGATGCAAAATAAACATGCTGGATATTGACAGGAACAAACAAAAAGAGAATATTCAACACACAAAACCAGTGTGCTTAGAGTTTGATTAATAGCTTTAAATCAGAAACCAAAGACTAATGTGGAGAGTCTTGAAAGTTGGATATGAAGCAATGGAGGCTGCATCACCACTAAAAAATGAAAAATTAAACAATGTTCTCATATAATTAAGCTAAACCAGTATCTTAAGTGGGTTGTAAATTACTGAGACACGCTCTCATTTAAAAAAAAAAGTCAAATGAAAAATCAAGTCACTAAAGCCAGCAGGATGCTCCTTTTAAGCCAGGAATCAGCAAGATCAACACGTTTTATCATCACAATAGCAGCTACTATAGGACAAAATAAATTATTTCAGTATATTTCAAAGTAAATAACTTTCCTGAGCACCATATTACAAAGATCCCACAGTCCTGCGAGCTGCCTCAGCTCCCAAGGGTGCCAGCAGATGTTTAATATGTTCATCACTTTGCTGCATTAGGCCCATTGATTTCAATCACAGATCAGGCACCCAGCAGGACTGGACTTTAACTGGAGAAGCAAATGTAAAATCAGAGTTTTGGTTTTGGGGTCTTTTTCCACAGAATCAAATAGAAAACTTATCACACAGAAGATTCTAAAACAATACTGAAAAGCTGTTCTCATAGTTTCCATTATAAACTCTGAAAACCTGAATCCAAATCCGATGAAATCAATGGAAAGACTTGCATTGACTTCAGTGGGCTATGAGTTGGGCCTTTTGAGCTAAATGCAACTGGAGATTGGTTTCCTGGGTAGGTCTGCAGGTCTTTCAATATGAGGGATATCCAGTCCTCATCATCTTGCTCATGTAAGCAGCTCTCGTGAGCAGCAGTTGAACCCTGGGAGTCGTTCCTTGCCTGCTACATCGATCAGACTGGGCAGATTTGCTTGTTGCAAGAATTTCCAGATCCTCACTCTCCCTCATAATACTCGGTGTTCAATCAATAGGCCCATGTCTTCAACTATATTTCACAGTCTTTTTAACTAGTCTGGGGTTGGCCTAGCTGCCCTGTCTCCAGGAGCACAGCCAAGGCAACCTCTTTCCTCTAATCCCTTTTGGGGGTGGCTCAGTATCTATATCCACTTGCCAAATTTTTGTTCCAGTACTTTCTGCTCTGGAAACTCATCTGAGTGTCCAACTCATCTGGGCCTTTCAAGTTTTAAACGTTTCTATACTTTCCATACAAGAGAAGATTGAATTCCAGTACTCGAGCAAGACCAAGGATTTTATACTTAGGCACACTATTGAGTGTAAAGCCCCAGAATGGTTTTAACAGCTAATGCATGGGGCTAGGGTAATTTCAGCAGAAGCCCTGACACACTCTTGGATTGCTTCTGTTCTCAGGAACTTTTCTGAGAAACTGAGTTCTTACAGCTTTTTCAGACCTATTTGTACCAGCCTGAACATTACTGTGGATATTCCAAGTAGTTGACTTTTTGGTCCCCATGGAAGCAATTTGGTATTTGTATTGGGGTGGAGGGTTACCAGGCCTCTGGCCAATGCTGAACTATTGCCAGGAACCTCAGGTATAAGACCCTTGACAGCTTTGGCTGCTGGTATTTCCTGTCCCTACTGCAGATTTCCTACTAGACTGATGATGCTCCTAGGGACAGACAGGGTATCAATGCTGCATGTCTCTTGACTTGAGCTGGATTACTAGAGAAACTAAGGAAGACCCCACAGTGGAGGGGAAGTTGATGGAAGTTATGAGGCGGTATATGCTATGCAGGATAGTGTCGTTAAGGCTCTTGCTGAGGTATGCAGTATTTCTGGGACAGAGTGTTTACAGGAAAAATCCCACCATTCATATCTGTGCTATATATTTTAAAACTCCTGGAACTTTTTACAGGGGAGTTGATTAATGGCTCTGCTGCATTTCAGCTCAGAGCCTATTGAACTTATTGGAACTGACAGACTAGCCAATACAAGCTCTACTTCTGAACTGTGATTTAAAGGTGGGTGTTTGCATAATGGCATTGGTTTGGGGTCTCTGCTTATTGTATGTGTATAATAGATGGTACAGCTGTAACGATGGGCCTCCCATGAGACTCTGAAAAAAGATAACTCAGAAGCATTTTTTCCCTCAGATACCTACGTGATGAATAAATGCTACCTTTTCCCTTCACATTTATCATCTTTTAAAACCCATGCAAGTTTCACTTAAATTTCAGCATATAGTTTCTCCTGATTACGCTATGTCTATTTATGATACAACAGACACTCAACGTTTTAGGGACATAGCTAAAAGTTGCTGCCCCCTTTAAAAGCTGGCATTTGCCAAGAATAATTATACAGTGGTCTGTGAGATTAGCATGGTTTCTCCCCTGTTCAGAAGAGGAGAGCTCTGTGGTTATGGTTGGCAAATGCTGACTTTTTAATTGCTTCTTTTCTGTCATCATCACCATTATTTAGTTGAGGCTGGAGTCGCTTCATTAAATAAAAATCCTTACTGCTATAAGACTCATGAGGAGAAATTCACATTCATAGTTGCTGGGTTTGTGAAGTCAAAGAAAGCACAACTCCACTGAAGGCAATATACCACAAAAAAGGCAATAAAACTGAAGGATTTTACACTCTAATATCGATTATGCAGCCCAGAATGATGAGAAAACTGAAGGTTTCTCAGCACACAGAGAAGTTGTGAGGCTCTTAAGTTGTAATATTCACATATTGTGCATGGCTATGCTCTAAACTGGAGACGGAGAAATATTTTTTAAAAGATGCAACTTGTGTTAGAGCCAAGAGAGGATATGCAAGGGGAGGAGCTCTGTAACATTTTGTCTACATTGCTATAATCTACTTTTCAGAAAAAACATATATTTAACATTGAAGATCATAAAAGGCTCCAGAAACTAGTGCTTATATTCCTTCTAACCCTCCAAAAGATCAAGCAGCCAAATCCATTCCATCTCATATTATTAACTTTTATATTGGTATGATACAAAGACCAAGTTATGTGTTAAATTTGGAAACAATATTGTGCAGGGTCTTCAAAGGGAATGAAATAATGGTATTCCAGTTAGAGCATGGGCAGTACAAGAAGAAAATATATTATTGTGAAAAATTGAATTTGCAACTAGAAACTGATACCGCTACGTTGTTTCTGGCCAAGACTTTCTTGATAGCTGCTGATTTTTGAAAGGGTTGCAATGATACTAAATTAAAAAATGAGAAGTCGGTGCAGTTCATATGATTATGTTATTGAAACCAAGTGTTTCTGACAAGAAAATTATCTTTAGTTTGTTTATAACGAAGAAGTTACTGGTGGTTCTGACTGCATCCATTTTATTTAAATGCCCTTGATTGCTCAGGTCTAAGCTATGTATGGATGACTACAGGTTGGAACTCCATGATCCAGCATGTTTGGAGCATGACTGGTCCCAAACGAAGGAGTTTGTTGGACAAGGGGAGGTCATTTCTGGCCCTCCTGCCTGGCTCCACTCCCAGACTCAGTTGCCGCTTCCCCCCTTCTCCTCCCAGTCCTGGCCAGGCTCCTTGTCCTGCTGGCTACCAGCCTTTGCTGGCCTCCCAGCCACCGGCCCTGCTGCCACCCAACTCCTGGCCCAGGAACATCCATGGTCCCGCCCAACAACAGATGCTGCCAGACCAGAGAGTCCCCATTTTTAGAGGTTCAACCTGGAGTATGATGCATTTATGGAATGTCGCTTCCCTTTTTGCTGTCTGTGTGCACCGGAGTCTTTTGATACTTGTATCTTCAATTAAAACTGTTTTTCTTCAGTTCTTACTTTCTTTGAGCTTGACTCTTGTCATGGGGCATACTTCCCCATGCCCAATGGGGGTGGAGGGAGGATACCAGCACTCCGAGCTTTATCTCTAAGTGTGTGTGTGGGCGGGGGGGGGGGGAGTACTCAGGGCTTCAGTTCCACAGTGGGGGAGGGAGTTGCTGCTGGTGCTCAGGGCTCCACCCCTACAGTGGGGTTGGGGGAGAAGCCACCAGTGCTCCGGGCTCCAGCGGCTGAAGTTCAGAGTGCTAGCAGCTCCCTGCCCCACTGTAGAGATGAAGTTCAGTCCCTCAACATGCAGGGTGGGGAGGGGAGGAGAGCCGCCAGTGCTCTGAGTTTCAGCTGCTGGAGCCAGGAGCACCAGTGGCTCTTCCCGCAACCCAACTGAGGGGCTGGAGCCGCAAACGTCAGTGACTCCTCTGCCCCTCCTGCCCTCCACTGCAAGGATGAAGCCCAGAGCACTGGCAGCTCTTCCCGCCCAGGAGCCCCGTCCTGTATTCTCAGTAGGGCTGACATCCCGACACTCCATACGGGATGGAGGCAGGGCTGCCCGGCCATGGCGCTGGACCCAAACATGGTCAGTGTGAGCCAGTCAGCACCTCTCAGGCTCTGCCCACAAAGCTAAGCAGCCAGCACTTCCCACAATGCCCTGATGCTCCCAGAATCTCCTCCCTGGGGGCTAGAAACACTGACACCCTGTAACCGTCTGTTCCAGCCAGCCTGTTTGCTTGCCTCTTTCAATGCTCATCCCACCTGGGAGACGTGTCACCGTTATGGAGCTTGTTCCAGTGGAGGCCACGTTCAAAGGATCCCACCCACAAGCTGCGTGTTGAGTAGCCCTGATGTAAAAGGGGAGCAGGGGGGTATCGCATCTTAAAACCTGACATTTTCTCTCCCTTGACTTTTCCTGCCTGCCTCTCATTATTTGGTTCGTCTACTATTATAGTCCCTTAATATTAGGTATGGTCAAGGATTTTGTTTGAAACATATTTAGATGAAAAATGGTCTTTTTTTTGGAAATTGTGTTTCTATCAAATTTGTCCAGTTTTTCAACCAAAAAACCCATCCCAAAACAAGTATTATTTTCATTTTCCTTTCCCAAATATTTCAGTTTTTCTCCCTTTTCTCATGTTCAAAGTGAAAAAAGAATCTAGGGAAGAGGGAGGAGGGAAAGGGGGGTAAAAAGGGGAACTGGGGGGGGGGGTCATTTTTCATCAGAAAGGAAGGATGTAGTCTATGAATGATGTGCCATGCAAGCAGTGGTCTATGAAGCAATCCCCCTATTCAAGGCTGAATTATACATAAGCTTTCCCCTAAATAACAAAAATAGTGACTTAATAGATTCATTTGTTCATGCAAGTGTACATGGAGACTTATTTTGGATGAAGAGGGACAAATTTCAGTTTAGCTTGATTCCTTATTTATTTAAAGTAAAGGCAGAAATAAACATGTCCAACAAGGAGTTTGCACCAATTAGTTAAATCTGTTTCTAAACTGCTTTAGTTAAATTAGTGCCACTTGTGTGAACAGACAGACTATTATGTGATCCATGAGATCAGCAATGAGATAGTTACTTAGAGTGGCATTTAAACTGTCACCACACCTCTGAGTAATTGTTTTAAGCTCTCTGTAACCCAAGGCCTTGTCCATACTGGGATATTGGCTCCTTCTGTAGCTACCCCGAGATAATTGCACCAACACAAACCCCTTACTATACACACAGGCTACATCTAGACTACATCCCTTTTTCAGAAAAGGGATGTAAATTAGATGTATCGCAATTGTTAATGAAGCAGGGATTTAAATCTCCCGTGCTTCATTAGCATAAAAATGGCTGCCGCTTTTTTTCAGCACGGAGCTTTGCCGGAGAAAAGCGCCAGTCTAGATGCTGATCTTTTGGAAAATAAAGTCTTTTCCGAAAGATCCCTTATCCCTCTTGAAATAAGGGATAAGGGAAAAGGCTTTATTTTCCGAAAGATCAGCATCTAGACTGGCGCTTTTCTCCGGCAAAGTTCCATGCCGAAAAAACGCGGCAGCCATTTTTATGCTAATGAAGCGGGGGAGATTTAAATCCCCTCTTCATTAGCAATTGCGATATGTCTAATTTACATCCCTTTTACGAAAAAGGGATGTAGTCTAGACATAGCCATACTGTACCAGTGAAAACAGTGCATACATGTATTCTATAAGAATTGTGTGTTCTCCACATAGAAATGAATGTTTTGACTCACTATTAATCGGCAACAAAGACATAAAATAGGTATGATTCACAGTGCAGACTCCCCAATGCTAAGGGCAGGAGGGGCGGCCCCTTAAGCCACAGGGACCGGATCTAGGCAAGCCAGGGGCCACATCCAGCCCTAGGGCCTTAGGTTCCCCACCCCTGCAATACAATCTTCATCACCATAGTAACTGAGCACCTTCCAGTTGTGCATTAAGTGGTGTGACTAACATCTGTCACGCATAGTTTGTTCTTCCTTTCCCCACAGGGAGAATTGTGTGTACGCTGGAATGTTTTGTCGGGTGGTTATTTTTGCTGGTTTTGTTTTCATTGTACATCATTGCTGTATGCTTATATTGAACATGGCAGCTTTGCACTTGTCTTAGACCAGCCCCTGAGACAGCTGACTCCTACACAGAAAAGCTCTCTCTTTCAGGGAGGTGAGGAAGAGAGTTTGTCAACCCTGTTCCCCTCAAACCCAGCCCTTTCCATGAGAATCACTGTGGAGACAAACAAGTGTACTTGATTGGAGTAAGACTGAGGCAGAAGCCATTTTGGCAAGCCTTGCTATAAGTTATTATACTCAGACCCACCGTCGGGGGGTGGCAAAGGGGGCAATTGAGCGCCTGGCTGCTGCTACTGCTACAGCAGCAGCAGTGGTGGCTGGAGGCCTGGGCCCCTTTGAATTGCTGCTGGAGCACTGCTCCACACGGCTCTGAGGGCTGGGGGAGGCGTGCCACGGTCTGGATGTTGCTAAGGACTGACTGCCCTTGGCCATGCCTCTTCCAACCAAAACCTCACCCCTTCCAGGGGCAAAGAGCCACCCCACACACATGCCTTGCCCCAGGACTCATGGTGGTGGCCGGCCCCACTAATTACACTAGATGTTACATAGTTTCAACTGGAGATGAATGGCTAAACCAAAGCTTTGATTTTATAGTGCAAAATCTAAGATGTTGCTGTTTGATCCCTTCTCTATACAAGCCAGATATCCAATCCAGACTCAGGAATCTAAGGCGAATGCTATTCCCAGATACCACAGAATATCTGAGGGCAGGTTCTTTGGGATAACAAGGGACAATCAAAAATAGAGCACACAAACTCCTATCGCTACCAGCCTAGCTCCTTCTGTATGCCCTTGATCACATTGCCTCAGGACCCATACATTCCTTACATTATTACCATAGCATTTTGGTGGCAGGAAAAAATTCAGAACAGTAAATATATATACACTGCTTCAGCAGGCAGACTGAGTAGCAGCTGTCCTTCCCTCTCTGTAAACTAGTTCAAAGAAAAATCTGTATCCCCCATGCACATCTCTGGCGGTAGCATGTGTGTTACTTGGGAGTTCCTCTGGGGAGGTGGTGGAAGAAATTTCTCTCACTCATTCATGAAGTGGGGCATTCTGTGGCTGCGATTCCAAATGTAGGAAGTTATTTTCACTGCCGTGCTGGGCAAATAGGAGATTCTTCCACAGCAGCATATGGGATGGTTGGTGAGGCATGTGAAGGCTAGTTTGAGGCATGTAAATGGTGCTTATCTGGATGTAAACCCTCCTATGTGGAGTACCAAATCCCTGAGGCTACTGTACTGGCAATGAAGCATAAGATAGAAGGATCCTGTCTCATCTCTGGTCCCCGAGCATCTTGCCTGTGCATGGCCCGTCTTTTCAATTTTTTTTACTCTATAGACAGCATACAGATATTTTGAACTTTAGCTATGATATTCGTAGCATCTCTACACTTAGAAACCCCATCAATTTAACGTAAATCTGTTTATTTCAAGTCCCTGCTCTGCTACAGACTTGGGGCTTTGGGCAAGTCACTTAGTCCTCCTGTGCCTCAACTCCTCATCTGTACAAAGAGGAATAATATCAGTGCAGCAGTGCCCTGCCTCACAGGAGTGTTGCAAGGGGAAAAATGTTACAGACTGTGAGGCTTTCAGATACTATGGTAGTGGGTACCAGACACATACTTTAGGTAGGTGCTAAACGAGTGCAACTTTTAATGAGGATTCTTATATCAGTTTAAAATGGATTGTAATGGTTTAATCTTTCACCTGTAGCTTGGCCAGTGCAAACTAGGCATTGGTAAAATGAAGCCACAAGTAAACCAGCTAGATAAGAGGGGGAAAAAAATCTCTGTAAATACAGCACTGGTAGTTTGGCACTACACAGGAGGTGCACACACCGAGGGATTAATGCTTCTCTCACTCACACTGGATTTTAATTCCATGGATCTCTCTGGCGTTGCCTCACTGTCTGCACTGGTATAACTGAGAAAAATATGAGAGGCAGAGAATATCAGGGATCCATGGTGAGAATAAAGAAATAGACAGTTTGAGAGGGGTAGTCTTGTTAGTCTGTTTCAACAAAAACAATGAGAAGTCCTGTGGTACCCTAAAGGCTAACAAATTTAAAGGTTATGGCCAAATAATTTATTAGTTTTCAAGGTATCACAGGACTCCTTTGTTTTCGCATTAGACAGTGGTATTGCTCCTAACAGCCTGAGCAGTTTTCCAGTGAATAACTTATATGTCACATGTGAGCACAAGAAGGAGCAATAACAATTACGCTGTTGATTTACAGATGTTCAGTGTAATTTCTTCCAAAGTAGAGAACCAAAAGAAATAACTGCCCCAGAGAAAAGTTATGCTGTATACAAAGGAGAGAAAAAATGTTTTGAAAGCTGCTGTTAAGTGACCCCCCCCCCCCTCCTTTGGCATCTACCCCAAAGTGAAGCAATTGAGGGGAAAAAAGCCCCAACAACAATAGGCTTCTGTGTTGCATTACCCTAAAAATGCACTTGAATGAAAGCAAATAGTATCATAATGAGCTAAGTCAGAGAGCACTGTTCAATTAGCTGTAGAACTTTTAAAGAAGTTTATAATAGCCAATCTTATAAAGAAAGACTTGGTTGGGATTTTTGTCATGGAAAAGAGGAGAATTTGTGGTAAGTTAAAAATGTCATTTATAAAATGGGATAGTCTGATCAAACTGATCCAGATTAGTCCTTCACAGTGGTAAGACCTTAAAATTAGGACATGGGGATAAAAAAAGAGGGTTTAGTCTAAACTATTTCATGCAAAGTTTCAACATATGGAATACATTACCCAGAAGACTAAGTGAAGCAAGGAGAACTAATGTTTTCAAGAGAGAAATGGACGAGGAAGTACATACGAAAATTTCAGGCTTCAAAGGGATGTTAGTTTTTTTGCTAGAGAGTAGCCAACCCCTTTCTGGGTGGCATGCAGGAAGGGGAGCTGAGGGCAATTTTGTTCTGATCATGGATTTTTTTTGTCCTTCTCTAGATTGGCAATGGGATACGTCTCTCCCCTCCCCCCCACACACACCCTTTTGGACTTTGCCTTTTCGTTTGCATGACCCTATTTTTTCTCTTTTGCAGTACAATGAAAAGCAACATTTCAAGAACTTTCAAATTTTGTTTTAAAACAATTCTAACACATAGGGCCAAATTCTGGAGTTCTTTACCATTCCATTCTTCCAGTTGATTGTGCTGCAAGTTTAATGAGAGAAAAGATAGAGGGGGTGGAGGCCTAGCTCTCTTGCACACTTGTGACAACATCACCTTATATAAAGAAGCATTCAGGGCTTGATGCATGCACAGTAGGATAACGGCAGAGTTGTCATCAGGACATGGCATGGGACAGTTTATAACAATGCTGGAAATTCTATCCAACTACATGTTACTCAATTAACTCTCCCACTGACAAGAAGTCTCAGAGGGGTAGCCGTGTTAGTTTGTAACTTTAAAAACAGTGAGTAGTCCTGTGGCACCTTAGGGTATGTCTACACTACCCTCCTAATTCGAACTAGGAGGGTAATGTAGGCATACCGCACTTGCAAATGAAGCCCGGGATTTGAATTTCCAGGGCTTCATTTGCATGAAGCCGGCCGGCGCCATTTTTAAATGCCGGCAGTTCGAACCCCGTGCCACGCAGCTACACGCGGCATGGAGTAGCCAGTTGGGATTAGGCTTCCTAATCCGAACTAGCTGTACTCCTTGTGGAATGAGGAGTACAGCTAGTTCGGATTAGGAAGCCTAATCCGAACTGGCTACTCCGTGCCGCGTGTAGCCGCACGGCACGGGGTTCGAACTGCCGGCATTTAAAAATGGCGCCGGCCGGCTTCATGCAAATGAAGCCCTGGAAATTCAAATCCCGGGCTTCATTTGCAAGTGCGGTATGCCTACATTACCCTCCTAGTTCGAATTAGGAGGGTAGTGTAGACATACCCTTAGCGATTAACAAAAATACATAGGATAATTAGCTTTTGTAATTGGCTTTGTAAGGGACAAATCAGTTAATATCTTTAAATTTGTTTGCCTAAGGCCCATAGGATTAAAAGCATGGTGAAAAAATTGGCTGCCTCTCCTCAGAGAAGGCAAAAAATTGGCTGCCTCTCCTCAGAAACCAAACTGCTTAAATCAAAATCAGAAAACAATCAAAATATTTAGTTTCAACATTTTCTAAAGGACATATTTTAAAATTTACTTCAATTTCATGAAACAAACAAACAAACAAACAAACCTACAACAAACCTAAATGTTTTATTTCAGATTAAATGAAACTCTTTCCTCAACTGAAAATAATTTTTTCAAGTTTCTGGTTCACTACAAAATTTTTAAAATGTGTTTTGTGTTGACACCCTTCCTCCGGCCCCCGCACCATTTATTGGAATTTCCAGCAAATCAAAAAAATCAGTTATTTGCATACTTTGGCTCAGGATGAGGCTTCTGCAATACTGAGGATATAGATGGATGTGCTATTGAATTTAAAGAGACCGATGAAGCTAAAGTAAGGAGTAAAATGAGAAAAGGAAAAATGGACCAAAACCACAACCTCTATGCAAACCCCTTCTAACTCCTGGAGTATTCAGTTCCAAATACCAAGATCCTAAACTACCTCTATCATTTTGCTTCTAAATTGCATTGAAAATGGGAAAGGGCCTAACTTTCATATCCACTTTTATGTATTTTCTTTTCTGTATGGGGAAGAGTATGCAGTAATGCATAAGATAAGCAATCATTTGAGAGGTGAAATTTCATAAGAGTTGTTTGAGAAATTTTGGTACATCTAATCAAAACCTTAATCCCATCTCAATTATTCCTTAACCCAGTGGGTCTCAACCTTGTCTGATTACTGTGCCCCTGTCAGGAGCCTGATTTTTCATACGTACCCCCATATTTCATCTCACTTAAAAATGACTTGCTTACAAAATCAGACATAAAAATTCCAACATGTCTCAGCACACTTACTGAAAAATTGCCTCCTTTCTCATTTTTACTTCATAATTATAAAATCAATTGGAATATAATATTGTACTTACATGTCAGTGTACAGAGCTGTATAAAGAAGTTGTTGTCTGCATGACATTTTAGTTCGTATTAATTTGGCTTGTGCTTTTGAGGAAGTCTGTTGTAAAATTAAGCAAATATCTAAATGAGTTGATGTACCTCCTAGAAGATCTCTGTGTATCCCCAAGAGTATTCATACCCCTTGTTGAGAACCGTTGCTCTAGCCCGAACGTTGGACCCCCTTCCAAAATAATCTCAATTGGAGAACCTGTTTGTGAGTCAATTGCTAGAAAGTGGGAAGAAAAACAAAAAAACCTTGAGCTTGAAGTTCCCTTCTGCTTCTAAGAGTTCTCAGACAGCACATCTATCTTCTTTTTTCAATAGGTGAAGAATCTATTTTGAAAACCAGGTATAGAAGTTTTGCTCATGAGCTCTCATTTCACAGGCAACCATCCATCTACTGGATCAAGGGGTAGCATGAGAGATCTAATCAGGTACCTGATTAGTCTGCTTGTGGCTGATGAGCCAAATTTGAGAACAACACAGATTGTTAACATATTACATAGAGCCAAGTGTTGTCTGAATTGGAGTCCAAGATGACAGAACTCTGCCTTCTTCTTTCTTTTATTGGATTGTATTCATAAACATAATAGAAATGAATTAATCTTCTCATTAATTCTTTCTTCCTGCTAGGTGACTAAAAATCATTTGGTTTAATACCCGTGAAGGCTTCAAGGTTCAGATCCAAAGTTTGGGGGAAAGGAAAGAAGTGTTGGGATCGAAGGTCTTAGTTCAGGTTCACATGCAGAACACCTCAAACCAGGAAAGAAGAGATTATGGTTTCATGACCACTCTGCCCAGTAACTTCTACACATTTCACTCCTTCCATCCTCTCAGATTCAAGATACCAGTACAGTCACAATCTGTTCCCAGTTGCACCAGAGGAAATCAGGAATAACATCACTCAAGTCATTAGAGTATGCTGAGTCTACACAATTGTAATTGAGAGCAGAATATATCAAATTGAAAATAACTTGAAAGACTTTAAAAAACAGTCATAGTGATCATATGCATGAATACTTGACCCGTCACCTTTTGGGATTCCTCAGAATATCTCACAAGCACATTAAACAGTAGTCCAACAGAGATCAGACTAGCTCAGGCACCTTATAATTTCAATTATAAGTAAATATAAAGTCACTTGATTCATGTCTGACAAAGCAAAATTTGGTGCAACATCTTTGATTTCAAGGGTTGTATGTAACCTATGTCCTCTTGACATGCCACATTGTCCCCTTTGGTGGTGGCTTGGACTCCTAGAGGTTGATGAACCTGCTACAGTGGTGGCTAAGAGAGGGAGGTGTTTTACATCAGGCAGCAGATACATGTGCATTAAGATCCAAAAGTCACAGGTTCAATCCCTGCTAGCAATGACCCAGAGTTATTAGTGCACAGTATAAATGGGAGGAAAAATTCTGACATATTTTCTGTAGTTACAAAATGTATTTCTAAAATTCCTTATGTTGTCTATGTATATTCAGCACAGTGCATCCCATGTAAATGAAACCTCTCCCTATGCACTGTGGTCTGGTGGAGTTTAGAGAACATTTATCAATGGCATCCATTTTGGGTTGTCATGTTCTTTCTCTTCCCTTCACTCACCTAGGTCTTGGTCCAATCTACATTCAAAATTAAAACCCTGTGTCCATATGTGCTGTAACTATGTAGGGAGGCAAGGGGGTAATTAATCATATGGTGTAGGACAGGGCTACTCAACACGCAGCCCACAGTGCGGTTTGGGTTTACGCAGAGCTCAACACGTTGCCCGCGGGTGGGATCCTTTGAACATGGCCTCCACTGGGAACATGCTTTGCAACAGCAAGTCACTATAACGGTCTTCTGTTAATATGTGTTTTGGTAGTTACATTCCTGGACTGGCATTGCTCATTAAAAGTGCTGTCATATGAGTGGAAATCAGGTAAATATTGCATTGTATTAATATCAGCAGAACTGACTTAAATGGGGCCTGCGTGTTGTGTAGTCTTACCTTAATCTTTGTGTTCATGCCTGTCAATGTGACAGAAGCTATTTGCATATATTTACTTATATATTTGCATGTATATGCAGCCACACTTAAGCAGCGGCCCTCGGCACGTGCTTTTGAGTATTATTGTGGCCCCCAGGGCTTCCACAGTTGAGTAGCCCTGGTATAGGAGAATACATTAAATTCTTGAGGTGTGGAGTGCTTTTGAATCTTAGCTTTGTAACAGTTTTCCACAAGGGCATGTGAGCTCTTTTCCAAATGTGTACATTCTTCCCTTCAGTTAGAGCCACTGGAAAAAGCTGTCTTCCCCTCAACGGAAGCCATGCTCTCCTGCTGCATCTCAGTAAACTGCTTAAGCTTCCCGTCATCAAATAAGCCTGAAAACTTATTATCCCCTTTGCATCCAATTATTCCAGGATGTTAAATGGCCTCTCACCTCCTCTAAAGAATTTCCCCATCTGTATGCCTCTCAAAAGTTCCTAAGGATATGATTGCTTTGCTCTGTTTTTACCTTGGGCTCCCCTTCCATATTGTCTAAGAATGGATTATTCTCAGGTTAGGAAGATGCTGATCAGAGGTTTCAGTGAAGAGTGTCCCAGATTTCTATCATTGGTGGAAATGTTTTTAACATGGCCCTTTATTCTCCTTCTACATGGATTATACATTTGCTGTGTTAAAATCCACCTTATATGTCTTCAGAAAGCTACAATGTCACAGCCCTTATTCAGTGAAAGAAGAGAAATAATAAATCCCTCCGTGCCCTTTGTTAGTCCCTAGCCTAGCCTGTTCACACTCTGATTTTAGCTGCAGTGGGGAGATCAGGGCAGCTCGCTCAATGTCCTAAGACAGGCATGTCCAAAGTCCGGCCCGCGGGCCAATTGCGGCCCATGTTCCGATTTAATACGGCCCCCGCTTCCTCCCCTCTCCTGGCTCCCCGGCGCTCTTTTGAACTGGCGTGCCCAGCGCACCGCTTCCGGCCGTGCTGCCGCTGCCGCCGCCGCCCATGGCCTCCGCGGTCCTAGAGCCTGCCCTGTAGGGCACGTCCGCAGCCCCGCTCCCCTACTTGGCTGCGGGTTCGCCCTGCCCCCGGGCCGCCGTGAGGCCGGCGTGCCCTGTGCTCTCCGCCCGCCTCCGACCCTGCGGGCCCTCCGCCTTGGGGCTGAGAGTGCGGGGACGGCCCTCACGCATGTTCACTTCTTCAGATCTGGCCCTCTTTGAAAAAAGTTTGGACACCCCTGTCCTAAGATGATGACTATACTGCATGCAAGAGGTGTGACTGCAGCCCACATCCATATACGCAAGCTCTTTCAGATATCAATAGCAGTAAAAGTAAAAGAGTACAGGTAATTGCATGGTCTAGCTAAGGTGACAAGACATCCCAACTTTGTCCTGATATTTGGAGCTTTGTCTTATATAGGCTCCTAGCCTGTCCTGCAGGGCCAACAGCCACTGCAGCCTTGGGGGAAAGGTGTGGGAGGGGCCTTGGGAAGGGCTGAGAGCAGTCAGCCCTTAATGCTGTGTCTGTGGAACTTCTAAGGGGCCCGGAGATCCCAGTCACCACAACTGCTGGGCCCCTGTGAAGTTGCCTCCATTGAACCCACTCCCACCCCACTGGCAGGTCTGAACCCATTCTAATTTTTCACACTTACTGTCTGGTCACTCTAGGGCTAGCCCCTCCGCCATTCCCCATTCAGGACACTCAAGCATCCAATGTCCATTCTGATGCAGCTTCATTACAAGCTCGGTCAGATATGTCATAAGAACATAAAAGGGACATACTGGGTCAGACCAACAGTCCATCCAGACCAGTGTTCTGTCTGCCAACTGTGGCCAATGCCAGATGCCCCAGAGGGAGGGAACACAACAGGTAATCCTCACATGATCCCTCCCCTGTCACCCATTTCCAGACAAACAGAAGCAAGGGACACCATTCCTACCCATCCTGGCTAATAGCCATTGATGGACCTAATCTCCATGAATCTATCTAGCTCTTTTTTGAACCTTGTAAAAGTCCTAGCCTCCACCACATCCTCTGGCAAGGAGTTCCACAGGTTGACTGTGCGCTGAGTGAAGAAAAACTTCCTCTTTTTAATGTCTCTGTACACTAGGAGCAAGTGGGTGTGGAGGGTTGGTACAGAGATGGGGACTGAGAGGAGCCCTAACTTCACCCCATTTCCCTTAAGCGCTGGCAAGAACAGCTGACTGGGGGCAGGGGAGAGTAAGTTGCTCCCTGAAAAGAGATGAAGTCACTTACACTTTCACCACAACTAAGGTAGAGCAGTGGGGAAACTGTGAATTTGAATCACAGATTTCTTTTGTGGGCTTCTCCTGGAGTGATGCAGCTGTGTGGGACCTTCGCTCAGGCCACATTGTAGAGTAATTCTGCAGTCCATAATGAGCATACTTCACTCCCAGTTCCTGCTGGACAACCACGCTTTGTTAATTCTAATTAGGGGTTTCTACAGAGCACATTGAAGTCTAATCTCTAACAAAACATCTCCTGAATTTGTATTGCTAATGTCTGAAGAAAGCAAATGAAGTGCATTACCCCTCAATTACATTGATCTTCCACTATCACAGGCTGTTGCCAAGTCACTCTCTTTTGCAGAAGACATCTGAGATAGTCAAATATGATTGACCCATCAATTACCTTGTGATGTATTTTTAGACCCTTTTCCCCTCATGTCTTTCCCCCAACTCTTCGTCCTTTAGGGACCAAGATAAAAATGGAAGAAAGTTGCAAATAATAATTCAAACACCGATTGAAGCATTTGTTCTTCTGGGGTAGTCAATTTCCAAAATGGCGACCGCCCGGGGACATGCTAATGAAGTGCGGGCTATTTAAATCCCGGGCTTCATTTGCAATTTCAGTTGCCCTCGTTAGCCTCCCTAGTTCGAACTAGGGGGCTAGTGTACACATACCCTAACTGGGAAATATGGCTCGTTCAGTTTCATGCAAAATGTGGTAAAATAAAACAAACAGCACATTTTACACAGGAGTTGTCATTATAACATGAAAGAGCTTTGTCAAATATTGGGATGGAATATTTTCCATAGTACATCAGCCTATGAACCTGATCCTACAGTGGTATCCAATCTGTCACTAGTGTCCTTCTCAAATTGTGTGTGTCCAGCTCTGCCTTCAGCCAGACCCACTATTAGGCCAGGGCAAATTGGGCCCATGCCAAAAAGTGAGGGGCAACTGGGCACGGATGTTGCTGGGCAAAGAAGGTAGAGAGTACTGGGCAGGGGGGCAGCATGTCAGGACATGCTGGAAGCACAGGGCTGGGGTTGGGAACTGTGCAGAAGTTAGAGGCCAAGGGGACACAATGCAGGATCTAGTGGTAAAGAAAGCACAGGATAGGGGAGGGGGGAGGAGCAGGAGAAATGGGCAGTACTATACCTACAAATGTCAGAGCCATCAAAACACAAGTTCACCCAGGGCACCATTTTCCCTAAGGCTGGCCCTGCCTTCAGCAGTGGTGGACACCTGATGATTCATAAGAAAATGAACCTCTCTGCCAATGCCCATATAATCCTCTAGCCAGTGTTGCAACCATTGTGGTGATCAGCTGTCAGGCAGATTCAGTTCCAGTTCCCTACATCTTCCTCCCCACACTCATCTGAGGTAGTGAGCTTCATAAGTAGCATTGCTTTGTTGCACAGTAGCTAAAAAAGGGTTGCTAGTGAACTGATTGCAGAAGGGGAGATAAGTTCTTATTTAACCATTTGTAGTGCATCTAATTCGGCTGCCATGCAGACCCACAGCCAGTTGTGATCATTTTCATTTTATGTCTGGCTATCATATGTCTGGCAGCATGCATCATACGTTAAGATATTACACACTCTGAACAAATGCCTTCAAAGACTTTTAGCAATGAGAAAGAAGACAATATCAATTGGCATCAAGATGGCATCTGTATTAAGACATAGGTAAAAGGATGATGAGTTCGATGTGTGAGATTTGCAAAAGCAAGGTGGTGTTTGGTGTAGGTTTTGGCTTAATACTATACCTAGCAGCAACTGCATTTGTATAATAAGGACAAAGAGATCATGCTTTGAGCTCATGGGCACAGGTGTGTTTCTGCATGATGCTGACCGCTGTGGACCCAATCCAGAAAAGCACTTAAGCATGTGATTAACTGAAAGCACATGACTAGTCCCTTTGAACTTAACAGAACACCTAACATAATTTTATACTGGAAATGTTATGCAAAAGTACATATATTACTTTGGAATTCAAAGGTAAAGTTCCACTTTAAAGCAACAAAAAAATGGAGAGTAGCCAAAGCAATCTGAACAGCCTTCACGCTCACAACAAGCTGCACATATTTTGCACTTTGCATATATTTTGCACAAGCTGCACTTCTGCTAGTAACATGGGCTAAGGGTGTGATTTTTTTTAACCACATTTTTATAGCAGCAAAAGACACAATTATACTGGCTAAAAGTGTTTTGCTGCTATAGCTTATCCCATCTGTGGAATTGCCATAGGCTCTCCAGTGGTATAACTGTGTCTCTACTAGGGCTTTAGCTGGTATAAGCTGTCTCCTCGCTAGGAACATTTGGTGGCACAACTATGCCAGCAAACCTTTTCTTGTGGAAGCTGGGCTTTTCTGCTAGTGGAAACAACAGGCAATGTCCAATCTTATAGCTATTAAAGCATTTGTACCTACTTTATCACATATGGCCATATACCAATGCCTTTTGCAAGGCTCCGGTTTATTTTTGGTAAGTGCTGGAGAAGTCATTATTTAAACCTCCTAAGATTTCTTGATTTCAAAAAAGCTACTACATTTGTGCACTTTTTCTCCCTGAAGAGTTGAATTATTTACTGGAGCACACTGGTTGGCTTTATGATGTTTCTCTTTATGGCCCTGATTCAATGCTATTCACTTGTGCAAGTGCACAGGAGAATCTGCGGTTAACTGAGATTCCTTGTAACCAGTCTCCTTTGTCCTTTCTGTATACAAGCCTTTCCCAAAATGCACTGAATTCAATGGCAAGTCTCAACAGTGGACTTTTATGGTGTTTGAACCAGGCCTCCACTGCTGTAAAAAGAGCTCCAGCCTTGGTTATTTTTGTATCTATATATATTGGATCTGTATGCCAAACAAGACCTTTCTGTTTGGAATCATGTGTACCTTTTGAGAACAAAGAAAAGAGAGTTCTCTCTTTTTGATTCACAAAGTAGCCACCTGCATATTTCTGAGGGCTGTATGGCTCTAAAGAAACCAGTAGCTGTGGGACCTAGCAAAGCAAACACAGGTGCAGTTTGATTTAAATTAAATGTAGCTCCCCCACCATGTATTTTGTGCTATGACCCATCACGGTTGCAATCCCAGTGCTCAGTGAAGCACAAAGACAACTGCCTTAATTCTCTCCCCTGAGTGACTATCACCCCAGGTGGATAAAGGAGCATCAGTCACTGGAGGAGTGCTGGTACAGTTGAGGGAGTATCAATACACTGCCTAAATGCAATGGTCTCCAAACTTCTCACAGTCGTACTCCTCACCCCCTGTCCATGTCTGCCCTGTGAGTGGGGCTGTGGTTCCCCAACATGGGCAGAGGCAGCACACTGACAGGAGTAAGGGAACTGAGACTTGGACCACATTTGGGGGGTGGTTCTAGGGCCAAGGAATGGAGCTGTGGGCAAAGCTGGGACAGGGAATGTAAGTAGCAGCCAGGTCTTGGTCTGGAAGCAGACCTGCACCTGGGAGCTGGGGACATGTCAGGGTCGGGGGCAGAGTGGGACTGGGTGGCGATCCCTCCCTGCCCTCTATGGGGTCTGGCCTGGATCCCATCTCACCACTCCAAACACCATTCCTCTGGTTTCCTCCCTCCTCGGGGACCACTTCTAACAGCATATAATGAGAGTTCACTCTAGGCACAAGGAGAAACTCTCCAGTGGCAATGCAGCTCCCTGCCACAGGTTGTACCCAAAAGACATGTATTAGCCCAATAAGTTGAAGAGTAAAGCATACAAGTGTCCCCTAATGTTGAGTATCATTAGTAAAATAAAGCATTATGTTCTTCAAAAATTACATCCGAGCTGCCAGAAAATCCCCTTGCTTTTCTCGCAGCCGAAAACTGTGTGGGAAAATCCCCTTTCAAAATTTGAGAAAAAAAAATCAGAGTTTTCTGCAAGGAATTTTGTTTCACTTCAATTCTAAACAACATGTGTTATTGTTTCCTTGTTTTCTCCCAGTCTGTCAATACCCAAATGTCTCATACACAATGTCTGGACTACACAATTTGCATACCTTTTTCCGATTCTTGTTTTGGAAGAGGCTTGTCTGACATTTGGCCCATCTACACTAGGCCAAATGTCGGGGGGGGGGGGAACCTTTTTCAGAACATCCCTTTTTCCTCATAAAACGAGGTTTACAGGGATACCGAAAAAACACGTCTGCTTTTCTGAAATTTTTTTTGGAAAAGCAGACTCGTTCCTTGGATGTGGCAGAGTATCTGGTATCCCGGAAACACTCTGCAGTCTAGACATAGCCTTAGTTTCTAAGCTTTTGAGGGCCAGAATTATCATTTTATTCTGATTGTACAGCATATACACGAGTCCTGGCCCATATATTACTAAAATAATTTTGAAATAAAAATTAATTATACCGACTGTAAAACAATAAAACATGAAAACTATTTCTCTCTTTCTCTCTGTCTCTCGCACACACATTCACTCGCAATTTATTTTTACAGTCCTTCCTTCTCCCATTTTTGTTGTGAGGAAAGGAGAAAAATCTCAAGGGGAGGTGAGAGAGGAGAGAGAAACCAAAGATTATTAAAAAAAAAAAAAAACTTTACTTTTCCATTTCACAAAACCAATCCAAAAATCTACATTTTAAGTCACATTCAAATAAAAACAAATTTGAAATGTCAATTTGAAAAAAAAGTGTGTAATTTTGAACTCTCAGTGGTAAATCTAAAATCATCATAAAAATCCATCAATAACTTCCAACAGAAACTTTCCGTGTTGATGAAGACACATTTTCCAAAAGAAACATTTTTGTGCATAAACTTTTGATCAGCTTTAAGATTCCGATTATCATCACGGTAGCAGAATATCAGCTCCCTAGTTGTTCATGTATCCACACCTGCCTTTTTCCATCATTTCCCCTTCTCCCACTGTCCTAAGAACTAAAGTCACCAGTATCAGATGGAACAATAAATTGAACAAATATAGTCTGTAACTAATGCCATTTCTCATTTTGGAAAATCAAAAATAATTAGGAAAATTGTTACAGAGAGGACAGCATTTAAAAACAAATACAACCAAACCATTTCACGCAAATGCCTTTTCCCATTCCTTGGGCTTTGGACCTTGAACTTTGAGGAATTCTGCTCTGAAATAAATATAATGTCTGTGAAATTTCAAGAGGATTGGATTGTGTGCAGTAAATAATGAGGCATGTGCAGAAGAAAACTTCACATGGAATTTGGTCTCAATCTTAATGATGAAATGATTAAGCCTTCAAAGCAAATTTCAGTGGAAACCCATAGGAACTGCCACTCTGGCCTGATTTTGATGCAAAACCAGTAGTTGAGCTAGACCAGATCCAGGTGTACATGAAAAGTTTAGTTTTACAAAACTGTCAATCAACTTAGATGGAGTTTCAAGACTGTAACAAGACATGAAACCACTTTTGTGTGGCTTTGTTCTTGTTATGAACATGTTGTAGAATTCAAAAAATTCTTATTCTTGATAATCAGATTAACTTTCCTTTCCTTAGTTTCCCCTGATTACTCCCTCTAAACAAAAATTCTCTCTCTCCCTGGTGGTTTACACTGGGTTATCATGTCCTCTTTGTCACCACACAGCTTTATACAGATTTACTCCTTGACTTTTCCTCTAACACCAGTCCCTCATGCCTTAAATTTATTTTTGTTGGTCTTCCTTCATCTTTCTCGGGGGGGGGGGGGGGGGGGCGGGTCTGCAGACTCTTTATGTCTAAGATTTCCAAAGGGGTAACCATCTGTATTAGAAATTGTTTAGGAGTCCACAAATGACAAAAGTTTGAAACCTCTTTGCTCTGTAATAGGATGCTTCTGCATTAACAGCTCAAACAAACATTAGATTTTTTTGCCATTATTTCCCATCTATGTTTCTGTTCAGTATTTACTTAGATTTATTAAATATTGTGTCTCATCAATGCTTTATACCACTTTAGGTTTGATTAGGCACTGATGTTTTCTAAGGTTACAGCTACACAGCAACATTATTTTGAAATAACTAGTGTTATTTTGAAATAACTTAGTCCATATCTACATAGAAGGCAGTTATTTTGAAATAATGTCAAAATACTGTCAAGCTGGAAAACTTCTTACTCCAAATCCTGTAACCCTCATTGTATAAGGTGTAAGGGAAGTCGGAGGAAGAGTGCTCTATTTCGAAATATGTGCTGTGTAGTTGCTCCAAATTTCAAAACAAGCTATGCAATAGACATAGCTCAAATTGCGGAGCTTATTTCCAGTTAAGCCCTGCTGTGTAGACGCACCCTAAGTTTCTTTCTCCTAAGCTATGTCTAGACTGCAAGCCTCTTTCGAAAGAGGCTCTTTCGAAAGATACTTTCGAAAGAGCCTCTTTCGAAAGAGAGCGTCTAGACTGCACACGGAACTTTCGAAAGAGCAAGCCGCTTTTTCGAAAGAAAGCACCCAGTGAGTCTGGATGCTCTCTTTTGAAGAAGCCCTATTTACATTCAAGAACGCCTTCTTTCGAAAGAAGCACTTTCGAAAGAAGGCGTTCTTCCTCGTGAAATGAGGTTTACCGCCGTCGAAAGAAAAGCTGTGTTCTTTTGATTTAATTTCGAAAGAACGCGGCTGCAGTCTAGATGCAGGTGAAGTTTTTTCGGAAAAAGGCTACTTTTCCCGAAAAAACCCCTGAGTCTGGACACAGCCCTAGTGAACATCTTTTTTTAGGAATATTTTTCACCTTTGCACTAGTTAGCAATTTCCAGTATGACTCATTCCACTTTGTTATTTTCTGCCAATTTTTCTAACTTCCTCTGGTTCCCAACAGATACCGTATTTCTTTTTGCTCATTGGCATTTGTATCCCCTTCCCAATTCAGATGCAAGTGTAATTAATTTTCTCTTTGGCCTTTCTGCTACTAAAGATCATTAATGGAAAGGTTACATCAAACTAGGCCTCACACTAGACCTGCATGAAGCATTTGCAATGAACAAGGTGCTGCATTTGACCATTTTTCCATTTGAAAATTGCCCTCTGGGGGGGCAGGGGAAGGAATCTATAGGTCACTTTCTCTATAAATGGGTCCCCTGCAGGCAACAGAGATATAATGATTTACACCACCTCAGGATCTGGAGAGCTAGCTGGCCAAGAGAAATCGCTGTATTTTAATTATTATTGTTATTGAGGCACAGGGACAAATCATCCCAATGTTTAGAAAGAATAGCAAATATGGTAGAAGACCAGCTTGGCTTAACACAGAAAACATTATGTATAACTGATTAACCAATTAAATGCGACTTTACATCCCTAGGATATGTCTACACTAGCCCCCTATTGCAAACTAGGGAGGCTAATGTAGGCATTCGAAATTGCAAATGAAGCCCGGGATTTAAATATCCCAGGCGTTATTTGCATCTTCCCGTCCGAGTGCCATTTTTAAATGTCACCACGAGGTGTAACAGTTAACTCGAACTAAGGACTTAGTTCGAGTTAACGTTTGACTGCTGCGTGTAGCTGCGGGCAGTTAGTTCAGACTAGGAGGATTTAAAAATGGCGCCCGGACGGGAAGATGCAAATAAAGCCTGGGATATTTAAATCCCGGGTTTCATTTGAAACGTCGAATGCCTACATTAGCCTCCCTAGTTCAAACTAGGGGGCTAGTGTAGACATATCCCCTAGAAGCAACCTAGTAACAGATTGTGGGGAAAAATTGACATACAGGCAGTCCCCGGGTTACGTACAAGACAGGGACTGTAGGTTTGTTCTTAAGTTGAATCTGTCTGTAAGTCGGAACTGGCGTCCAGATTCAGCCGCTGCTGAAACTGATCAGTTTCAACAGCGGCTGAATCTGGACGCCACTTCCGACTTACAGACAGATTCAACTTAAGAACCTCAGGCATCCCCAAGTCAGCTGCTGCTGAAACTGATCAGCGGCTGATTCCAGGAAGCCCGGGGCAGGGGCTTCCTGTAGTCAGCCGCTGGTCAGTTTCAGCAGCGGCTGACTTGGGGACGCCTGGGGCAGAGCAGCTGGGGTGCTGCTGGGTTGGTCCAGTAGCACCAAGGAGTGGTGCTGCAGGACCAACCGGCAGCACCCCACCTGCTCTACCACAGGCCCGGGGGCTTTGCTCCATGTCTCCTTGGTCTGCTGGGGGGGGGGGGCGCACTAGCTGCGTCCCCCCCCCCCAGCAGACCAGGGAGACACTGAGCAAAGCGGCGGAGGACCCGGATGGGACCATGGCACTTCCAGATCAGCGCCGCGGTCCCGCCCGGGTCCTCCTCCGCTTTGCTCAGCATCTCCCTGGTCTGCAGACCAGGGAGACGCTGAGCAAAGCCGCGGAGGACCCGGGCGGGACAGCGGCGCTGATCTGGCTCCTATCCCCCCCCCCCCCAGCAGACCAGGGAGACACAGAGCAGCTTTTCTCGCCCCGGAGGACGCAGGTGGCGGGACCGGACATCCCTCCGCTCCTGTCGTCCGGGGCGAGAAAATCCCCATTCGTATCTGCAGATCCGATGTAAGTCAGATCCGCGTAACTCGGGGACTGCCTGTATTTTGCCTTGGTGTTCACAGACAAGGTCAGCTCCCAGATTCTACAGCACAGTGTGGAGAGGAAGGCTACATCTAGACTGCATTGCTTTTCTGGGATACCTTTGGTATCCCGGAAAAACAGTGCTGTGTCCAAGGAACGCATCCGCTTTTCCAAAAACATTTTCAGAAAAGCAGATGCGCTCTTTCACCATCCATGTAAACTTCATTCTACGAGGCATAAAGGAAGCATCTAAAGAGCAGGTTTTTCTGACATGCCAAATTTTGGAAAAGTGTCTTTCGAAAGAACACCAGAAAAAATTGTGTATCTTTTTCTGATTTAACTCTGCAGTCTAGACATAGCCAAAGTGAGCAGACTTAAGTAATAGAAGAACACATTAAGGTCTATTTTAAAAAGCTGGACATGCAGAAATCCATGGGGCTGGATGCAAAGAACCATTGGACATTATCTTTGAAAACTCCTGGCTATCTGGGAGGTTCTGGACAATTGGGAAGAAAGGGGCAAATATGTTGCCCATCTCTAAAAGAGGGAAGGAGGAGAATCTTGGAAACTACAGACCACTCAGTCTCACTTCAGTCCCGGGGCGGAGGGGAGGGAGGAGGAAATCACAAAGCAGTTCCACAAGGAATCCATTGTAAAGCACTTGGAGGAGGGTGAAGATGGTCAGGAATAGTCAACATGGATTCACCAAGGTCAAGTCTTACCTGACCAAGCTCATTGTTTTCTATGATGATGATGATGGATTTGTGAATACGGGGGTGCAGTGGACATGGTATACCCTAACTTTAGCAAAGTTTTTTATATGGTCTCCCACAGTATTCTTGCCAGCAAGTTAAAGTAGTATGAATTGGAAGAATGGGCTTTAAGGTGGATAGAAAGTTGGCTAGATCATCAAGCTCGAATGGGAAATGATCAACAGCTTGATGTCTATTTGGCAGCCAGTATAAAGCAGAGTGCCCCAGAGGTCAGTGCTGGGGCTGGTTTTGTTCAACATCTTCATTAATGATCTGGATGAGGGGATGGATTACACCCTTAGTAGGTTTATGGGTGACACTAAGATGGGGGGGGGGGAGACAAATATGATGGAGGTTAGTTTTAGAGTGACTCAGACAAATTAGGTGATTGGACCATAAAAAATACTGATGAGGTTCAACAAGGACAAATGCAGAGTCCTACACTAAATGGAAGGATACCAAGGACTGCTGCAGGCTGAGGACCAGCTGCATTACAGTAGATATGAATCAACAGTGTGTTCTTGTTGCAAAGAAAGCTAATGGCACAATGGGCAGCATTACTAGGAGCATTGCCAACAGATCGATGGAATTAATTATCCCCCTCTATTTGGCACTGGTGAGGCCACATCTGGAGTATTGCATCCAGTTTTGGGGGCCCCACTACAGAAAGGAAGTGGACAAATCAGAGAAAGTCCAGCAGTGGAAAATGAAAATGATTAAGGAGCTGGGGCACAAGACTTACCAGGAGAAGCTGAGGGAACTGTACATATTTAGTATGTAGAAGAGCAGAATGAGGGAGGATTCAATAGCATCTTTCAACTACCTGCAGCAGAGATCCAAAGAGGATAGAAAAAGGCGGTTCTCAATGGTGGCAGATGAGAGAATAAGGAACAATGGTCTCAAGATGCAGTGGAATAGTTCTAGGTTGGATATTAGGAAAACTATTTCATTAGATGGTTTGTGTCCTAATTTAAGCCGGGGGTTGGACTAGAAGATCTCCTAAGGTTTCTGGTTAAATAATCATTCTATGGTTGAAGAACTGATCTGAGAGAGTAGTTATCAATTCTTCACAGTCATGCTGGAAGGAAATGGAAGTGGTGTTCTGCAGGGATCAGTTTTGGGACTGGTTCTGTTCAATATCTTCATCAACAATTTAGGGTATGTCTACACTACAGCAGTAATTCGAACTAACTTAATTCGAATTAGTTAATTCGAAATAAGCTAATTTGAATTAGCGCATCTAGACCTAAAAACAAATTTGAATGAGCATTTTGCTAATTCGAACTAGCATGTCCACATTGAGTGGACCCTGAACCGAAGTTAAGGCTGGCCAGAAGCAGTGCCGGCAGGGCATCAGATTAGGACTTAGAGTGTGGAGCTGCTGCCTCAGGCTAGCCAAGGGCTGTGCTTAAAGGGACCTGACCCCCACCCCAGATAGACAGTTCTCAGGGTTCCCTGCTTGCTTGTCTAACTCGATGAGGGACAGCAAAGCAGTCCTGTCTTGGAGTGCTCTGAGTGCCTGCACTCCGCATATCACAGCACTCGGCCATCAGCCCAACTGCACTTGCCGCAGGCTGCCATCTGGGGGTGTGTGTGTGTCAATCGGAGGGTTATCAGGATCCAGAAGGCCCTGCAGGAGAGCTTCCACCCCGAGGAGCTCGCAGAGCCACCCCAGTCCTCCCCATCAGGGGATCGTGCCCCATTCCTCCCTCACCTCCTTCCACTTACCCCTCCCTAGCCCCCCTTCCTGATGTACAAAATAAAGGACACGTGTGTTCAAAAATAGAAATTCTCTTTATTTAACAAAACTGGGGGGGGGATTAACCTCTGGGGAGACTGGGAAAAGGAGGTGGGAGAGGGGAAGAGAGAGGGTGGGAGAGGGGAGGGGGAAACCTGGGAGGAGGGAGCTGGAAGGGGGAAGCCAGGGGAAGAAGGAGGAGGGGAAGTATCAAACTATGGTACGCCATATCTTCAGTACTGTGTACAGATGTGGTCTCCTCATCTCAAAAAAGATATTTTGGCCTTGGAGAGGGTTCAGAAAAGGGCAACTAAAATGATTAGGGGTTAGGAACAGGTCCCATATGAAGAGAGGCTAAAGAGACTGGGACTTTTCAGCTTAGAAAAGAGGAGACTGAGGGGGGATATGATAGAGATATATAAAATCATGAGTGGTGTGGAGAGGGTGAATAAAGAAAAGTTCTTCATTAGTTCCCATAATAGAAGGACTAGAGGACACCAAATGAAATTAATGGGCAGCAGGTTTAAAACTAATAAGCGAAAGTTCTTCATACAGCACATAGTCAACCTGTGGAACTCCTTGCCACAGGAGGCTGTGAAGGCTAGAACTATAACAGAGTTTAAAGAGAAGTTAGATAAATTCATGGAGGTTGGGTCCATGGAGTGCTATTAGCCAAGGGGTAGGAATGGTGTCCCTGGCCTCTGTTTGTGGAAGGCTGGAGATGGATAGCATGAGACAAATCGCTTGGTCATTGTCTTCGATCCATCCCCTCCGAGGTACCTGGTGTTGGCCGCTGTTGGCAGACAGGCTACTGGGCTAGATGGACCTTTGGTCTGACTCAGTACTGCCATTCTTATGTTCTTATGTTGAAAGCTCAGGTTTCAGGGTCGGGGGTCTCACTGGACCAACTTGATTTTCATGCAAACCTGCTCCTGGGTTCGCATGAGGCCTTTGGTGGCCAGGCTGGCAGCTATCCTGCCCTAGACGGCCGCATTCCTGTGCCTAGTGCGGAGATTGTGGACATTGGAGGCCTCCCCCCAAACCTTGATGAAATCCACGATCTCTACACTAGACCAGGCGGGCGCCCGCCTCTTGTGGCCCCAGGCAGGCTCCTGGGAGCCGTCAGCCTGGTCCTGGGAAGAGGTGGAGAGCTGGGTGGCAGCGGGTGGCTGGCTCATGCTGTGCCGGGTGCAGGGTCTGCTGGCTGGGTGCTGGCAGTCTTGCAACTGGCACAAGCACTGTAGCCAGACCGTGCCCCTTTAATGGCTCCAGGCCTGGGAGGAAGGCAGAAGAGTTTCCCTGGTTTGGCCCAGAGTGGCCACCAGGGCAACCTGGGAAGGGCTAGCCTCCAACTAGTTCGAATTAAATGGCTACAAAGCCCTTAATTCGAACTAGTTAATTCGAACTAGGCGTTAGTCCTCATAGAATGAGGTTTACCTAGTTCGAATTAAGCGCTCCGCTAGTTTGATTTAAATTCGAACTAGCGGTTTGTATGTGTAGCTGCTATTAAAGTTAATTCGAACTAATGGCTGTTAATTCGAATTAACTTTGTAGTGTAGACATACCCTTAGATATTGGCATAGAGATTACTCTTATTAAGTCTGCAGATAATACCAAGCTGGAAGGGGTTGCAAGTGTTTGGAGGATCATTCAAAATGATCCAGACAAACTGGAGAAATGGTCTGAGGTAAATAAGATGAAGTTTAATAAAGGACAAATGCAAAGTACTCTACTTAGGAAGGAACAATCAATTTCATACACACAGAAAGGAAAGTGACGGTCTAGGAAGGAATACAGCAGAAGGGGACCTAGGGGTCATAGTGGACCACAAGCTAAGTATGCGTCAACAGTGTGGTGTTTAATTCTGTGATGCATTAACAGGAGTGTTGTGAGCAAGACACAAGAAGTAATTCTGCTTGACAGTGCAGATTAAGCCTCAATTGGAGTACTGTGTGCAGTTCTGGGCACATTTCAGTAAAGATATGGAGAAATTGGAGAAGGTCCAGAGAAGAGCAACAAAAATGATGAAAGGTCTAGAAAACATGAGCTATGAGGGAAAACTAAAAGATTTGAGTTTCTTTAGTTTGGAAGAAAGGAGACTGCTAGAGGACCTGATAGCAGCTTTCAAGTACTTAAAACTGTGTTACAAGGAGGAGGGAGAAAAATTATTCTCCTTAACCTCTGATGATAGGACAAGAAGCAATGAGCTTACATTTCAGCAAGGAAGGCTTAAGTTGGACATTAGGAAAAACTTCATAACTGTCAGGGAGGTGAAACACTGCAATAAATTGCATAGGGAGGTTGTGGAATCTCCATCACTAAAGATATTTAAGAGCAGGTTAAATAGACATGTATTAGGGATGGTCTAATTCAGTTGTCTCCAACCTTTTAAAGTATGAGATCACTTTTTGAATTTAAGTGCAATCCAGGTGTGATGGACCAGGTCAGATCTGGGCACAGCTGAGGGCATCCGCTCAGAGCGAATTGCTCAAATCCGGAGCTCCTTACAGCCCCCAGACTAGAGACCTTCCCAAACAGGCCACAAACCAGTCCCACAGAGTGCTTCAGCTGCCTGCCTGAAGCCTCACGAGCAAAACCCCTCCGACACCCCAGCAATATCCGTGCCCCAGATGGCCCTGGGCCTCATACACAGGGGTCTTAGAACCCAATCCCACCTACCCCGAACAAGTTCTGTCTGGTTCCAAGAAACAAGCCACAGGTCCCTGGTCAATTTACCCTCTGGACCTTACCCACAAATCACGCTGAGCCAATCCTTTAGAATCTACCATCTAAAGGTTTATTGCTACCAGAAAGAAAAGCATGAGAATAAGGTTGCTAAGGTATCATACATTACATGCATCGAATCTCCCAGTTCTCAATGCAGGCTCTAGCAGAGATGTTATAACTGCTGGCTTAAAGGTCCTTGCTGCACATCCTAGGTTAGGATGGGTCCACAGTTCTTTCCAGCTCTTCGATCCTTGCACTGCTGCCTCTGGGATGAAGTGCTGAGCTGAGTACAAGATTGAGTCAGCCACATGGCATCTTCATACATCCTTCCTCGTCTCTTCTTGGTTGCAGCAGGTCACCTGGCCAGTGGCCTATCCCTGTGTTCCCTGCTGGTAGCCCTTAGGTGTCAGGCCTCATTCCCGAGGTGTGTCCTTGGCCCATTGAGTGCTATTGTCCCACATAGCCTCGCTAATTAACATGTCCATAGGCAGGGCTCTGCCCAATGCTCAACCACATGCAGAGAAATATTCAGTAGCCATACAAAGTACATGCTTATAACTTCACACACAGACATTATACAATCACATGACTAGTGTACATAGGATTAGCAGACAGTAAGCTTCTATTCAACACCCCCCATGGTCCCCTTTTATACCATTTTTGGGGCCAACACCCCCACCTATGGGTGCAGCAGTGATCTGGCTGCTTCCCTCAAATTCGGTAACGTGACACCATGTTCTACCTCAAACCCAAATACCCTTGTCCCACCTCCTTTGTGACCCTTCTTCAAGGTCCCACCCCTGCTCACTCCATCCTTTCGTCCTCCCGCATCCTTCCTTCCTTTCATCAGGCAGGGGCAGAGGGTTTGGGCGCAGGAGGGGGTTCAGGGTATAGGCTCTGTAAGGGAATTGGGGCCCAGGGGGCTCAGGGCTAGAGAAGGGGCTTCGGGTTCAGGAGGGGTACATGACTGAGACAGGGATTCAGGATACAGGCTCCAGCTGGACACTGCTTACCATAGGTGACTCCTGTGTGGTAGTGCAGTGTGTCTGGTTGAGTGTATATTTCTATGATCTGACTCCCAGATGTTTATAGAGTTTGATGCAACTCAGAATTATGCAGTGAACTATCTGTAAGGAAATATTTCAGCTTCTGGACTATTTGCCACAACTATTTCTTTAAGATGTATTTGCTTTGCTTAATTAACTATTTCTGCTAGGTAAGTTGTAAATTAAGGCAAATGACATTGTTTCTGTTTCTTCAGTATATGGCAGACTGTCTCTAGACAATTTAACATGTGAATCACTGCACCCATGTGGGTCCCAAGCTCTCAAACAGATTTTAAATGTACTCTTTTTGAAGTTAAGAGAGTAGACTAGTATTTGGGAAATGTAGCTTCAGCCGCCAGCTCCATTCCAGACTTCCTGTAAGATTTTGGGCAAATCATTTAATTCCTTTAATCCTCAGTTCTAACCTTCATAAAATGAGGATAACAACATTTTTCTCGCAGGAATATTGCATGGCAGAACCTAACAATGTAGAGGGTGGTAGAAAGATATTAATAGGATGAGAACCATATACCAATGTAGGCAGAAAATGATTGCACAAACATTTCCACTCTGAATACTTATGTAAATATATGTCTTAACAGTGCTATAATGCCATTGAAGAATGGGTAGCAAGATGTTCCTAAATACTGAACAGGGACACATTTGTGTATATTCATCTTCTGGGAGCCCACTTACATTACAGATGTCTGTATCGTTCCCCTCCAGACATCCCCACCCTCTTTCTAGATTGATACTAAATAGCTATTGTGCATATTTCCCAAACCAATTTTCACTCGCCAGGCTTAGCATGAACCCTTCCTCTGAGGGATGAAATGAAAAAGGAAGCCAGGGCAGAAGGACTCAAAAGTGACTCTTTCCTACTTTTAGTAATCAGCATGTCATAATTAAAAACATCAGTTAAAATACCTTGTATTTATAGCATCTTTTGTTCAAAGATTTCAAAGAAATTTACAAATGCTACTTAAGCCTCACACTATTCCTCATTTTGTAGATTTGGAAACAAAGGCATGGAGCTCAAGATTTGCCCACGCTCACCCAATACATCAGTTACAGCTAAATAAAACCCCAGAATCCTGCCTCCAAGTCCTTAAATCTAACACAGTCAACACAACAAAGTCAGTTAACGGCAGGCCTACTGTCAAGGGGGTGGACAATGGGAGACAATTGCCCCAGAGCCAAGCAAAATGCTATTGTGGCAATACCAACGCCCAGAGCCCCAGTCCCTTTAAATGGCTGCCGGAGTGCCACATGGTATGCTCTGGGTGGCTCTCAGAGTTGGGGGTGGAGCGGGCTCACTGCTGTCCAGATGGTGCTGAGATCTGGCTGCCCCTGCCCTGCTTCTTCTGGGAACATGGAACTCGGTCTACCCCACACACACACTTTGTCAGGGGTCCGGCAAGACTATCAGCCCCCCCGAGTAATGGAGACCCATGTGACAGGTGTCTTCAAGACACCGACAGACAAGCTTAAGTATCAAGCCATGAAAATAACAGAAGAAAATATGTGTGTGTGTTGGAAAGGATCTGTTAGTTGATGGAAGTGTTCCAGTTTTTTAATTTGAAGATAAAGCTGGGGATACAACTAGCATGGTTTATAATGCACTGAATATTGATAGCAAGGATCTCATAGGAACTGTTAAAGGAAACTGGGGAGCACTGGGTGCCTATAGGAAGGTCCAAAGTGCCCTGAATTCCTCATGAGTTCAATGAATCGTTGAAGATGGAGGGTCAAAACCAAATAGAACTGCCTTTGGGTGCAAAAAAGCAACCTGTGTACCACAAGATGAGCCAAACATATGAGGAATTAATCTTGAGCCTGCTGCTGTTGGCAATGGTCAGGTGTGAGGTGCTCACATTTTTATCTGTATGAAGATGCCCTACTTAAAGATCACCTTCATATACAGCTGTGCATGTTGTTAGAGCCAACTGTGTCTGAAATGAAATGACAACTGAAGTTATGCATGTCATTTGTAACCATTCTGAAATCAGTTTACTCCAATTTTTATTAACACAAAATTATCACTATGTGGTAACAGTTTACATTGAGTGAAGCTTTAGAAAAGGCTTGAGTGACCCTTTGACAAGATATAATCAACAAATCAGAGTGACCCCACAGAGCAGTTATCAAAGCAGATGGCAGCTTCATCTGGAGGAGGCTAGCTCCTTGTCCCACCTTTTCCACCCACTGGGGGGTAAGGAGAGATATGATGAGTGATGGGCAGGAGCAGACTCACAGGGAGGGGTTCAGGGTTGCTAACCGTCAGTAAATTTACAGGCAGTCTGTAAAAAATTAGCTGAAATTGGACATGTCCGTAAAAAAAAATGTAGGTGTCCGTAAATTTTGTAAAAGTGCAATAAAATTTCAAAAAACAGCAATTATTCTATAGCAATTAAATTTCTTCTGTGCTGCTTCAGCCATTTTACTACGGAGCAGTGGAAATTGGATGTTTTAGTTGTCAGTGTTCAGATGTACGATCACAAAATGGAAATCTTCCCGGATCATGACTAACTAAATGAAAGTGAGTTAAATAGCATATTGTTCTTGGGATGTATGAATGACAACAATTACTTTTCACTTTTGGCCATTTATGTCGTCTTAAGATAGCATAAAAATTATGTCCATAAAAAAATTTGTCTGTCCGTAATTTTTTTCCATTTTGTCTTTCAACTAAATTTCTGTGGGTTGGCAACCCTGGAGGGGTGGAAGTGGCAAGGGATGCAGTGAGTGGCAGGGCCCCCCTGAAAAGAGGAGCATAGTACTAGGTAGACGAGCAGTGCTGGGGACCTTGGGGAAGGGGCAGAGCCAGGAGGCAAAGAGGCAGAACATAAAAGTCAGGCAACCATGGTCCAGGCATCTGGAGACAGTGGCTGCGCTAAAGGCTCCCCTGGCCTATTATACCCACAGCCCATGAAGGAGGGAAGTAGAAGAATACCCCATCGCTAATTTTAAAAAGTGTTGCTCTGTGTGGTTTTGAATAGGAAACAACCTGCCTCCTGAGTGAGACGCCTACTTGAGCTTTAAGTCAAACATTTTTCATCCGCAGATAATTTTGAAAACCAAACTTTTCTTACAGAGACCTGATTTTCAGAAAGTGCTGAGGACCCTGAGGAAAATCAGTAGTGACACTGGGCACCTGAAATCACAAGTTACTTGTGAAAAACCTTATTTCTATTGGAGTTCTCTCAGGATATGTCTACACTACAGTGTTATTTTGAAATAACTATTTATTTTGAAATAAGATATTTCAAAATAACGTGTCTACACACAAAATGCATTTCAAAATAGCATTTTGCTATTTCGACATAGCATGTCCACACTGAGTGGACTCTGAAGCGCATTTAAGGCTGGCTGGAACCAGTTCCAGCAGGGCACCAGGTCAGGACTTTCTGTGTGGGGCTGCTGCCTGAGACTATCTGAGGTCTGTGCTTAAAGAGACCTCCCTGGACAGCCAGTTTTCAGCTTTCCCTGCTTGCTTGTCTACCTCGATGAGGGACAGCAAAGCATTTTGTCTCTGTGCTCTGGTTGCCCTCACTCAGGATCACAGCACTCTGAACATGGAGCTAGAGCTGCCCCTGGGCACTCTGGTGCTTCTTGTGGATGCGCTGCTGTGAGCCTGGCTGCACTTGCTGCAGGCTGCCATCTGGGAGGCTGACAGCGAGGGACTGTCAGTTTCCAGGAAGCCCTGTGGGAGAGCTTCTACCCTAAGGAGCACTAAGAGCCTCCCTGGTCTGCCCCACTGGGTGCTTGTGCCTCATTCCTCCCTCATGTCCTTCCACTTACCCCTCCCTAACCTCCCACCCCCTTCCTGATGTCAAATAAAATACATGTATTTTCATGAACACAAACTCTCTTTATTTAACTAACGGGGGGGGGGGGGGGATGGACAAAACTCTAGTGAGACTGGAGAAAGGAGGTGGGAGAGGGGAGAAGAGAGGGTGGGAGAGGGGAGGGGGAAACTTGGGAGGAGGGAGCTGGAAGGGGGAAGTAAGGGAAAGAAGGGGGGAGGGGAAGCTCAGGGCTGGGGGTCTCACCCGACCAATTTGATTGTCATGAAAACCTGCTTCTGGGTTCACATGTGGCCTTTGGTGGGCTATCCTGCCATAGACAGCTGCATTCCATCATCTAGTACAGAGATCATGGATGTTGGGGGCACCTCCCCAAACCCGAATAAGGTCCATGATCTCCACTATGGACCACGAAGGCACCTGCCTTCTCTGGACCCTGGCAGGCTCCTGGGAGCTGGCAGACTGCTCCTGGGGAGTAGTGGAGGGCTGGCTGCCAGTGGCTTGCTGGCTTATGTTTTGGGGCCACTAGGTCATGGGCAGTGACTGCTGGCTCTGGACTGGCAGGCTTGGAGCTGGCACAGGCACTGTGGCCAGAGTCATCCCTTTTAAGGGATCTGGGAGCAAGGGGGGGGGGGGAGGGAGAGAAGTGTTCTTGGTTGAAGCTGGAGTGGCTACCAAGGCACCCTGGAAAGGCTGGAAGCCCCCATTACGAAATAAGTGTCTACACAGTACTTATTTTGAAATAGCTATTTTGATTTTGGCATTATTCCTTGTAGAATGAGGTTTACCAAATTCGAAATAAGCACTCCGCTATTTCGAATTTATTTCAAAATAGCAGTTTGGCTGTGTACATGCTAGGAAAGTTATTTCGAAGTAAGGGCTGTTATTTTGAAATAACTTTGCTTTGTAGACATACCCTCAGTAAAGATTTAGTAGCACACATTGACGTGGGATCTCACGCTACTAAGATTTTGTTATTTTTACAAAACACACCAGAGCAGCGTTTCTCAAACTGTGCTCCATAGACTCCGAGGAGTCTGTAGCCTTGCTGATTGACTACTCTCCCGCTTCCTCTCAGTGCCTCCTGGAGCCTGAGGTTAAGGCAAACTCTTCTGCCCTGGTTCCACACTACTCCTGGAAGTGACCACCAGGAGCCAGGGAGTCTCCAGACACTGCCCTTGCCGGAATGCTGGCTCTGCACTTCCCATTGGTTGGGAACTGTGAACAATGGGAGCTGCAGGGGCAGAGCCTGCCAGTATGCATGCCTCTCTGTACACAGGGCACAGGGCCCCGGTAGCCACTTTCCGGAGCCACAGTAAATGCTTCCAGCACCCCAAATCTCCTCTTGTAACCCAAACCTCTAGTCCCTCATCTCAGAGTCTGCATTTTTAGCTGGAGTCCTCACTCTTCCTCCCCCATACAATTATCTCCTGCCTCACGCCAGAGTCCCATCCCATAACCAAACACCCTCCTGGAGTCTGCACCCCCCCACACACACACTCCAATCCTCTGACCCAGCTCAAAGCCCCCATTTTTACCCCAAACTCCTCATCCCTGTCCCCTACCCTGGGGATGGAACCTCAGTGAAGGGACAAGGGTCCAGTTTTAAATGAAATTGGGGTCCTTGGGAGGCTAAAATTTGAAAACCACGGCACTAGAGAACATTTGCCCTTAAACTGCAATGTTTTGTGACAGAATGATCAGATTAAATTAATATAATGTTTTAAAAAAATCAACCCCTGAGAAGGCAGAAGTGTTTAGAATAGGGTTGCTAATTGTGGCTTGACATATTCATGGAGTTTTCATCACATGAGGACAATCCTGGAGGGTTGGCAATCCTATCTTAGAAACTCCTCAAAGGATTTGGTTATTGATTTGACATGGAAGGTCCTTGGACACTGTGGTACTGGGCAGCAGTATAAAATCCTATGGGTACATCTAAACTACAGAACACCCCTTTTTCGATAAAGGGATGTAAATTAGACATATTGAAATTGTAAATGAAGCCAGGATTTGAATTTCCCGTGCTTCATTTACATAATGGCGACTTTTCGAACAAAATCCACAGTCAAGACAGGGATCGTTCGACAGAAATGCCCCATTTTGAAAGATCCTATAAATCTCATTTTTTGAAAGGCAGCCTATGATCTGAATCTATATTTGTCACTTCAGGTCTGACTGTGGGGGAAAGGAGTGGCAGTGAGGAAATTCAGCTAAAAATAGCAGTATAGATGTTGGAGGTATTGCTTGGGCACGTAAAGAGCAATTAGGGTATACAGCCTGGGGTCAGGCAGGTGGAAGGGAACTCTATCCTACCTACCTAAGCTGTGCGTAACTGTCTACACAGCCTTTTACTCCCATGTTAGCAGGGCACGTGATGGCTATATGCTACACATTGCTACAAGTGTAGATGTGAACCTCTAGGATATAAATCAAACTGCTTTTCACATGCCAAAATCTCCTGCCTGTGACACTGTATCAAGTATGCTCTGAGTGCTGGATCTGATGTGTAGCCTTACAAGTCATGAGTCGGATTTTCTGCTAAAGTTCCTCATGAGGTCCTGATCCTTGACTTTCCACATGCTCTCCATCTCTGCACAGCTTACGCAGAGCATCCGCCTTCACACTTCCCACGCTATCAACTCCGTGCAAGACATATATTTGATTAGCAGCCACTTCGCTTTTGAAATCTGATAGCCAAGTTATTGCATGCAACTATATATTGGCATGAGTTCCATTTGGATCATTTGAACGGAGGATAGTGTTAGCTTCAGTGACCATTGTGCTGACCTTTATACTGGTAGGACAGTGGTAGTGCCCCTGAGTGCTGTGTTAAACCTGCTGAGCAACAAGTTATAAAACATTGGCTGTTCAAATGATTTGCTTAGCAAGACCATATGCTACGTGCATTGGTCTTTTATACAGTATATTATTTGTGTTCTGAGATCCATCTACACTGAAAGTAATTTTATTTGAAGAGCAATAAGAATTTTGAGACACTGACTTTTATTACACACACACACAGACACAGACACACACACAGATATCATAACTTTGCTGTAAGCAACACAAAGTCTAGGTCTAGGTGAGCTCATACTGGAACAAACATAAGAATGGCGAAAACACATTTCTTGTCCATAAAAGGACTGATCGCACATTCACAGAAGGCAACTCTCATTTTGCTGCAGTTCCCAAGTACAAAGTAGGAAATTCAGTATTGCTGAATGAGTTCTATATACAAGTTTCATTATAACCATTCTGAGATTTTGGTTGGTGCAGGGGTGGGGAATCTCAAGCCTGTGGGTTAGACGTGACCCTGGCTTGCCTGGGTCCAGTTCTCAAGGGTCAGCGCCGCCCCCCTCACCCCGAGCATTGGGGAGCCCTTGCTGGTGCTCTAGCCCCCTTCTGCTGATGTCCCACCGCAGTGCTCAGCACACAAAAACTACTAGGCTAGCTCCCCTCCCCTCCAGGCTCTGGTGTGGGAGGGGAATGTGAGAAGTGTCTTTCTCCTTCTCAGTCAGGGGCCACATCAGTGAGACTTGGTTTGGTTTTTTTCCCACTTGTAGGCCCGGCCCTAGGACAAAGTGAGCAAAGCAAATGTCTTGGGCCTTGCACTTTTGGGGCCCCGCACTACTGAGTATTCACTATCCACCTGGGGCCTCGCTCCCTGCATCCTGCTTTGAGCCCCGCAAACCCTTTGGCCAGGCCTGTCCATTTGTGTGCGAACCCCAAATGATTTTTCTGTGGGTTAGTGGTCCCTGATCCAAAAAGGGTTCCCTACCCCAGCAAGTGGTTCTTGCTGGGTGTTTTCCCACTTAAACACTGTTTCAAAATTTGCCAGTGACACTCATTTGTACAGTTATAAAGTTAATTCAAAATAAAACAATCACTCAGTTCAAACAATGTGATACTGACACTATAGAACTTGTATTTAGTTTAGACACTCTGGCTGCGTCTAGACTGGCAAGTTTTTCCGCAAAAGCAGCTGCTTTTGCAGAAAAACTTGCCAGCTGTCTACACTGGCAGCTTGAATTTGCGCAAGAGCACTAACGATCTCATGTAAGATTGTCAGTGTACTTGCGCAAATACTATGCTGCTCCCATTCGGGAAAAAGCCCTCTTGCGGAAATGTATTTGCACAAGAGGGCCAGTGTAGACAGCTAAAAACTGTTTTGCGCAAAAAAGCCCCGATGGCGAAAATGGCGATCGGGGCTTTCTTGCGCAAAACCGCGTCTAGATTGGCATGAACGCTGTTCCGCAAAAAGTGCTTTTGCGCAAAAGCGTCCGTGCCAATCTAGACGCTCTTTTCCGCAAATACTTTGGCGGAAAAACTTTTCCATTAAAAGCATTTGCAGAAAATCATGCCAGTCTAGACGTAGCCTCTGGTTAAATCCCCTAGACCCAAGAAGAGCTCAGTGAAGCTGCAAAGCTTGTCCCTTCCACCAACAGAAGTTGGCCCAATACAATTTATGACCTCACTTATCTTGTCACAAGTAATATTTGGTATGCATTGCAAGTGTAAGGTAATGGATAGAAGAAAGTGCTTTCTAAGGTAATTGTAGGTACAACAAACTTAGAAATACTGCCTGCAAACACTGCAGTGTTCTGGGTAATTACTAGAAAATACTGTCATTATTGATTGCTTTGAATTATTTATATAAACACTGAATATTATTAGAATATTAATTTTCAGCAAAATTGGACTTCTAAAGTTACAGAGCACACTCAAACTATGGAACTCCTTGCCAGAGGATGTTGAAGACTAGAACTTTAACAGGGTTCAAAAAAAAAAGCTAGATAGATTCATGGAGGTTAGGTTCATCAATGGCTATTAGCCAGAATAGGTAGGAATGGTGTCCCTAGCCTCTGTTTGTCTAGACATGGATAACAGGAGAAAGAATACGTGAGCATTACCTGTTATGTTCCCTCCCTCTGGGGCATCTGGCATTGGCCACTGTCAGCAGACAGGATACTGGGCTAGATGAACCTGTGGTCTGACCAAGTATGGTCATTCTTATGTAAGATTTAAAGCAATGGGAACCTAGCATTTATGATGGTTGTAGAGTTCTGTTCTAGTTCTAGCCTTCACAGCCTCCTGCAGCAAGGAGTTCCACAGGTTGACTCTTTGCTTTGTGAAGAACAACTTTCTGTTACTACTTTGAAGCCTGCTACCCATTCCTTTCCTTTGGTGTCCTCTAGTCCTTGTTTATGGGAACTACTGAAGAACTTTTCTGTATGCACCCTCTCCACCCAACTCCTGCTTTTAGAGACCTCTATCATGTCCCCCCTCTGTCTCCTCTTTTCTAAGCTGAAAAGTCCCAGTCTCTTTAGCCTCTCTTCATATGGGACCTCTTCCAAACCCCTGATCATTTTAATTGCCCTCCCCTCTCCCAGCCTCTCTCTTCCCCTCTCCCACCTCCTTTTCCCAGTCTCCCCCAGTTTTGTTCAATAAAGACAGATTCCATTTTGGAAGACACGTTATCTTTATTTTGTACATCAGGAAGGGGGGCTAGGGAAGGGTAAGTGGAAGGAGGTGAGGGAGGAATGGGGCACGAGCCCCCGATGGGGAGGACTGGGCTGGCTCTGCGGGCTTCTGGAGGTGGAAGCTCTCCTGCAGCCCCCCAATTGCCCCCTCTCCCCAGATGGCAGCCTGCGGCAAGTGCAGCTGGGCTGATGGCCGAGTGGTGTGATGTGCCCAGTGTGGGTACTCCGGGCACTCCAAGCCAGGACTGGTTTGCAAGCGGGGCACCCCTGAGAACTGTCTGTCTGGGGTGGGGGTCAGGACCCTTTAAGCACAGCCCTCGGCTAGCCTGAGACAGCATCTCCACACTCTAAGTCCTCCTCTGATGCCCTGCTGGCACTGCTTCCGGCCATCCTTAACCCCAGTTCAGGGTCCACTTAATATGGACATGCTAGTTTGAATTAGCAAAACACTAATTCGAACTAGTTTTTTAGTCTGGATCCGTTCGTTCGAATTAGCTTAGTTCGAATTAACTAATTCGAACTAAGTTAGTTCAAATTAGCACTGGAGTGTAGACATACCCCCAAGATACTGATTTGATTTTGCCCTTGCTCAAGTTCAGTCTTCTCTCCCCTTTTATCTGTGCTATTACAGACCATGCTCCACCTACTTTATGACTTGTCTTCCAGGTCTCCATGTTTTTTGCTTACCTGTCACATGGTGCTAACCCCTCTCTGCAGAGATTCCCAAAGCTCAGGGTTGGGGTGCCATGAAGGGGAGAGGGTAGTGCAATGGCAGGAAGGGGAAGGGCTTGGAAGCTGGTAATGGATAGCTTACCTGCCCCCAGGTTGCTGGAAATCCCATCCCAGATTGTGCAGTCCCTTTGCTGGGACTGGCCCAAGGAGTTTGGCCCTAGAATCAGCCTCTGATCAGTTTCAGCAGCAGCTGACTTGGGGATTCCTGGGGTTCTTAAGTTGAATCTGTATGTAAGTCAGAACTGGCATCCAGATTCAGCCTGTTGAAACTGATCAGCAGCTGATTCCAGGAAGCCCGGGGCAGAGCAACTCTGCCTCGGGCTTCCTGTAGTCAGCCACTGGTCAGTTTCAGCAGCAGCTGAATCTGGACGCCAGTTCCGACTTACATACAGATTCAACTTAAGAACAAACCTACAGTCCCTATCTTGAACGTAACCCCGGGACTGCCTGTACAGAGAGAGAGAGAATGAATTTCCTAAAGGGTCCCCATCGCCATTCAAATTTTCCAAAGAGGTCTGCAGCTACATTTGAAACACATAGGGAGTCTGCAAATTAAAAAAAACAAACAAACAAAACAAAAAACCCCCACAAGATTGAGTATCAATGCTCTACCCTGCCCCACAGTGTAGGCTATGGAGGATATGAACAGCAGTGTTTGGAAGCTCCTCTGTTTGGAAGCTGAAGGCGTGAAGCAATGCGGCCTTGTTTGAAGAAGACCGCATAAGTGCCAACTATAAATCTTTTGATTCACACCTGTGACGCCCATGCAGGCATGGAAGAGAGTTATAGTACAGCACTTTGGTGCACACTGCCCTCACCATCCTAACTGTGGGGCAGTGTAGATATGCTTTATTCTCATATCAGCCTTACTCTCCCCATAAAGACTAAAAAATAAAATCAAGCTGCCTAAAGAATGAATGAAATGTAGCTGGAACTAATAATAATAAAGGGTCACACATATTATTTCATGAAAGGTAATTTTTATATGTTACAAGGTTTTCCAAGTAAACACATCATCTAATATGATCTACACAGTCTAACATTGGTAGAATATGTTAAAAAAAAAATCAGGACTATCCTACTGCATCCAGCAATTCTTATTTCACTGGCTCTAAGTTAACTCTGTGTTTCTTTTCAGATCTTACAGGTGAACAAGGTGATGTCCATCTTGTTTTATATGATATTTCTTGCTTATCTTCGTGGCATCCAATCTACCAACATGGATCAAAGGAGTTTGCCAGAAGATTCAATAAATTCTCTCATCATTAAACTCATTCAGGCAGACATTTTGAAAAACAAGCTCTCCAAGCAGATGGTAGATATTAAGGAAAACTATCAAAACACAATGCAGAAAGCAGAGGCTCAGCAGGACATTGAAAATGTGAAATCAGACTTCCAGCCCGTTATCTCAATGGATACAGAACTTTTAAGGCAACAGAAACGCTACAATTCTCCCCGCGTCCTTTTGAGTGACAACACCCCATTGGAACCTCCACCTTTGTATCTTATGGATGATTATATTGGGAATTCTGTAATGGTGAACAGAACCTCCAGAAGGAAAAGGTACGCAGAACATAAGAGCCACCGAGGGGAATATTCTGTATGTGACAGTGAAAGTTTATGGGTCACGGACAAATCATCTGCTATCGACATTAGAGGACACCAGGTCACTGTACTAGGAGAAATTAAAACAGGCAACTCTCCTGTCAAACAATATTTTTATGAAACGAGGTGTAAAGAAGCCAAACCAGTAAAAAATGGCTGCCGTGGCATTGATGATAAACACTGGAACTCCCAGTGCAAAACATCCCAAACCTATGTAAGAGCACTGACTTCAGAAAACAATAAACTGGTAGGCTGGAGATGGATAAGAATAGACACATCCTGTGTGTGTGCATTGTCAAGAAAAATAGGAAGAACATAAGTCTGCATTTCTTTGCTATATAAATTATTACTTTAAATTATATGATATGCATGTAGCATATAAATGTTTATATGGTTTTATATATTATAAGTTGACCTTATTTATTAAACTTCAGCAAACCTACAGTATATAAGCTTTCTCTCTCAATAAATATGAGTAAAAAGGCATGTGCCTCAGCTGTGGGCAGCTGCAGTTTTATTAGAATATGTTTGTGACTCTGCTTATCAGCAGCATACCATAATCTTACTGTAAAATCTGTGTAACATCAGTATTTTTCATTCAGTATTGTCAAGCCAGTGACTGTCATTTAGTAAACTTGTTAAAAATCAGATAAATGTCAAGAGTTGTGTACACATTTCTATCCCCTGCTACATATTTTCATGAGACAAAGTGGATGAGGTAGCATCTTTTATCGGAGCAGCTTCTGTTATTGAAAAAAAAAAAAAAGCTTTTGAGCTACACAGAACTCCTCTTCAGGCCCAGACCTGAAGTAGAACTCCATGTACGTCAAAAGCGTTTTCTCTTCACTAAGAAGTTGCTCCAATAAAAGATATTACCTCACCCACCCTGTCTCTCTAATATCCTGGGACCAACACAGCTACAACAACACTGCAAATCACATATATTTCATGTTTAATTAAAAGTGTTAATTCCTCATCACTGAAAGAAAAACAATGTGGCCTACAGCTAACATTAACATTCCAGCCATTGACTAGCTGTAAAATACATTTTCTGTATGTCATGCCAGTTTTGCCACTAGAATTACTGATGCTTTTCCTCTGTTAGCGTTCCAGAACTGCTGCTAATAACCCAGCAATTTTACTTTAGGTTTTTGAAGCACATTTGCTTTGTAACTGGTTTTTAACGCTGCCAATTCTTTTTAGAAGTAAAAGGAAAAAATCTAAAACATTTCTAATAGAACCTTACCAATGCCAAGAAGCAATCTAAGTGGATCATTAATATAATATATAAAAGATGATTACTTTAAACTATACTATTTATTGTGATCAGGTTCCTCCTTTCCAGTCATCTATTAACTCTGCTACACCATTACATTGTTTCTTTGTGCCTGGGATTATTAAATTAGAAACAAAATCATTGGTATCTTAATACTAACAGAATCCTGGATTTAGAGTTCTAGCAAAGAAGAATACAGTTTTGGGGTGGGTGTCAAAACCATTCTTTCATTCAAAGCTGTAGTTCTGGTCAGCATCCATTGTTGATTTTTCATGGAGAAAGACATCTGCAGAAATGCTCAACAAACCTGGAATTTTATGGAGGATCACTGGAGACTTACTGTTTTCTGTATGGCATGTGATTAAAAATCAGGTTCTCAAGTAGCCAATAGCTGAAGTGAAACTGCAGTATTATACAGATGAGTTAACATTTACCCCCTCCTCCCCCCAAAAAGAAAGAAATACTGCTAAACACCTTGCACAGACATTTCTAAATTCTGTGCACAAAACATATTTTATTCTTTGCATTATTATGTGGAAGTGACATATATATGGCACTGAGCAAAAACTGCAGCCATTGTAAAATGGAGACACTCCATGAAATCAGTGTAAATAAACCACATTATACCATGGGCCAGACCTTGCTCCATTAAATCATATGGAAATTTAGTCACTGACATCAATGGGAGCAAGATTAAGCTTCCTATATTAGCTATATCTGATTGGATCTTAAGAATGACAAAACTGGGGAGACAAAAACTGCCCCTAAATTTGATAGTCCTCACAGGTGGAACAGGCCACCTTCATGTTGCTCTGTGATCACTTTCGTCTTTGCATTCAACGTGCATAAATTTAAAAATAAAGAGCTATGGCACCAAAACAGTAGCTGCCCTGGTGGCTTTGTATTTATACCTTTTCACCACTGGAGAGCCAGATTTAAATCTTCAGCAAGTCACAAGGGAAATGAATTGGGTGGTCTCCCTTATCCCCTATGGCGAGTGTGACATCATTAAAAGCACTGCAGAATGGGGCCAGATCACTCCTGAGACCAAGGACTGGGATAACCACAAGCCTGAAGTGGAACACCTAGGCAGGTCTATATGAGGATGATTGTACACAGAGCCTGATAGCATACCTCCCACTAAACCCCTGATCTTATGAGATGCAAAAAAATCCCAGGTCCCCAGTCAAGTTGCTCAGTACCCTCAACAGGAGGCATTCAGCACTTTGCAGGATTAAACCCTAACTTAATCTCCCCCTTCTCCCCCCGCCTCCCACCCCAAGCAATACTAATTCCAGAGGTTCTGTACCATGATGATCCATTAATGCCTAGGATATGGTTTATATGGTGGGAAAATCATTGCTTGTCTATATAAACAGTCAATGTACAAGCTGGGATAAAAATCTACAGTCCACTAGCCTGCAAGCATTAAACATCTGTTTAGGCCCTGCTGCCTGCAAACTAAAAGTTCCCCTCTGCACTTTGATCTACTCCCATTTCAAAGTGAGGGCAAACTATAGAACTTTTAGTCCACAGTAGCAGGGACCATATCAATGCAGCAGCCTACTGCAAAGTAGATTAACGTGTACAAAATCAGTGCTTCTTGTGCAAATACTTTGACGCTCCCGCTCAGGGATAAGCCCTCTTGCACAAGAATACTTGCGCAAGAGGGCCAGTGTAGACAGGCACCTTAATTTTTTGTGCAAGAAAGCCCGATGGCTAAAATGGCCATCGGAGCTTTCTTGCGCAAAAGCGCGTCTATACTGGGCATGGATGCTTTTGTACAAAAGCACTTTTTGCGCAAAAGCATCCATGCCAATCTAGACTCTCTTTTGCAGAAATACTTTTAAGGGAAAAACTTTTCTGTTAAAAGTATTTCCGCAAAATCATGCCAGTCTAGACGCAGCCTTTCAGAATAACTATTCCAGAATAGCTTATTCTGAAATAACTGTCCAGTGTAGATGTTAGCCTTAGAGACTAACAAATATATTCTATGACAAGCTTTCGTGGATAAAGCTCACTTTATCAGACGAGTTGAAGTTGTTAGGCACATGGTGATTTCTGTTTTCTTTGTGGTGTCTTTTGCCAGTAAAGCAATAGAGTCTGCTCGCTGTCATACAAATGTCCACAATAATTTCACTGCAGTCAATAAAGACTCAGTAATTTTACTGAAGTCAGATTTTACTCCTGAGTAATTAATATCAGAATCTGGGTCTACAACCTTTACTTCAGCTCTTTGCAAATCAGGAATCTTAACCCTGGAGAAAATAATTTCCTATTTTCTAATGTAAATCACATCATAAGAACTGGTACTAGGACTCTAACTTCATCATCAATGTATGGAATATTTTACAAGTGGAAGAGGAAAGTTGCACAGAAAATGTAGTACACTGCTGATGATCTGAAATGTATTATATAACCAAGAAACATGGTGCATAACATTATTAGATTGACTGCGTCATTCTATCCCTTAGTACAACATTAAAAAGAAGTGTTACCATTAGGCTTTGATCCAAGTCCTATTAATGTCAATGGAAGAATTCCCACTGATTTCAATGGGACTGGATTGGGCCCTGAGTGAAGGACACTACACATCTTAACAGCGCTTCAGTGTAATTATACGTGTATTTATAAATCCTGTGTGTAAAATTTCCTGTGTGTATTTCACAGCACATAAACATACATACAAAGCCTGTGCTGAATGTGTAGGGTCTGATCTTGTGCTCATTGTAGTCAGGGAGAGTTGTGTCATGTTGACTTCAGTGGTGGTTAGAGGGAGTCCAAAGTTCTCTAGCCATCTTCTTTGTATCAATTGTTTAATGAAATAATAAGCCCAACGGTAATCGGTACATTTGGATCTTTCAAACTCTTCCCCCATTGGACAGCAGAGATAACTGTCAATGTTGTTTCCCCAATATTTTACATTATAAATACATGATGGTGTTGCAAAAATGATTGGCCAATACTCTCGGTTTGCCTAACTATCTGTGTCAAACTGTGTTTTCTCCAAATTTTTCGTGTATTTTTTTACAATCCATTTGGAAATTGTTTTTTAAAAAAAAGCGCTCCGCTGAGGTTTTGGGAAACCATCTGCATTTATTTTATCACCTTTGAACATGTGTTCAGGAATGAAGTCTGTGTAGCCAGTTTACTGCTACCTAGAGATTTGTGCTGCTAGACCAGGAAGAAACTTCAACTGGGCTGTACTGTGTGTGCTCTCAAAACCACTCTCTTAATATTCTGTTCAGTGCTTTAGCAATCTGAGTTTCTCACTCAAATATATGTTGTGTATCTTCAGAAAATACACAACAAGAAAAGTTTGATTTGGAGTTCCAAAACTGAAGATTTAACGATAATGAACTTGCTTTTCTGACCTGTCAGCAAATGCATTTTCATAGCAAATTGAAATGTACAACCATCCATTTCATTTTAATAGAAACATTGTGGCAAAAAATCAATGGGATTCTGTGTTCCCCACATTCAGGACGTGTATGTAATTCATCATGCATGTGGCAGGGAGAGAACAGGCCCTGCAGCTTGTGAGAAGTGAAGAGAAGTGTGCTGGGTAAGAGCTGGTTTTTACGTATGGAGGGGTTGTTTTCTGAAATGCTTTGCCTGTATTTGGTTACAGCAGATGGCAAAATGATGAAGCAAGCACAGATGTGATGCACACAAAAAAAAAGTCAACCAGCACCAGAACTAACAAAACCTTTCTTAGGGGAATCCGTGATACGCTACTGCTGTAGGCGCAACGACTTGTTTTGACCAGATTTCCTAGTTCTGCAAAGAAATTCTCTGTTAAATTATTTACATAAATGTTACCTTTTTTTTTTTGGCCACAGAGGTTCTCTGGATATAGTCAGATTAGCAAATTAAAAATTTCGCAATCTTTAAGTTGCTTTGCTATCACTGATAAACTGTTTGTTGAGAAACCCTTCCATGTAAAGCATGAAACCTATGTCTACAATACTACCCTAGTTCGAACTAGGGTGGTTAATGTAGTCATTCGAAGTTGCAAATGAAGCTCGGGATTTAAATATCCCGGGCTTCATTTGCATCTTGCCGGGCGCCACCATTTTTAAATCCCCGTTAGTGCGGACTCCGTGCCCGCGGCTACACGCGGCACGAAGTAAGTAGTTCGAATTAGGCGTTCTAATCCGAACTATCGGTACACCTCGTTCCACAAGGAGTAACGGTAGTTCGAATTAGAAAGCCTAATTTGAACTACCTACTCTGTGCCGTGTGTAGCCGCAGGCACGGAGTCCGCACTAACGGGGATTTAAAAATGGCGGCGCCCGGCAAGATGCAAATGAAGCCCGGGATATTTAAATCCCGGGCTTCATTTGCAACTTCAAATGACTCCATTAACCACCCTAGTTTGAACTAGGGTGGTAGTGTAGACATACCCGAAGGTTCCAAATTACCTCAAGGGCAAGATCCTCCAATAGGCGTGGCCATTTTGAATCACATCACTACTTGATTCTGGCCACCACAAGAGCATCACCCTGGTGCAAAGAGAATCCGCCAGTGGCGTCAAGCTAACACACAAGCACCTCTGCTCCCACCTTCCTGCTGCTGTCAATGCAGAGCACGTGGCTGGATGAAAGGCTTGGAGTTGGACTCCCCATGCTGAACAGTGGAATGCTGGCTGCCATTTTGGCCCTTTGACCCTATCACAGCTGTCTGAACAAGTCAAAGCATACTCAGGCTGTTTTAACTGTCATCTAGGAATTGGCTGTGTGTACAGTGGCTCCAGAATGAAAAGATAGGACAACAGTGAGCCCTAGACCATCACTATATCTATCCAAACAAGACACCTTGTCTTGCACTGTGTCTGTCTGTAGACATAGATCTCGCCCTGAGTGCTCTGTCTAAAGGCTGATATTCAGAGTCATTCAGGCTTTTGGCTGAGGCTAGTGGGAAGTTCCCAGGAACTGAGCAGACAGCCAATCTGTAGCTCTTGTCAGCAAAAAGGCACCAGAGGCTGAGGCAGTTCAGGGTATTTAAACAGAACGAAAGAAGAGATGGAAAAGCCACAGAAGTGGGACGTGGAATCAAGATCTGGAATCAGCTGCTGATGCTTCCAAGAGTCACTGTGGCACCTTAGATAAGTCATTTCACTCACTATTTTATAAAGTATCCTCTAATTGGTGGGTGTTATAGCCAGGGCCTGAGTTCCACCTCTCCAAATGAAAGTGAAGAGAGAGAAAATGCACATCTCAAAATTTGTACCTCATCATCAGTGCCTCTGCTTCCCAATCTGTAAAACAGGGAATAATTATAATGATACTTACCTACCTCACCTGGGGAGCTCAGAGGCTTTCTCCATTACTTGCAAACTACATTAAGCTCTTTGGATGGAAAACATTGGTATTATTTGGAAAGGATCGTGGTAGCTTAGAAACGTGGTAGGTCTGAGTTTTCTTCCATCAGCATGGAGGTGAAAAGGGAAGGGAGTAGAGTCTGAACAGGGGAAGAGTGTAGGTTGGAGAAAGGGACTGAGGTTTTGTTTTGAGAAAGGTAATGAGAGATGTCATTCAGAAAATACCTGTTCATTACATCAATGTAGTATACTCATTCCCGTATTTGAAGGGTTCATTAAATACCACTAAATTATTTGAAATCCTGAAAAATTCAAAATGAAAATTAACCATTATAGTATAAATATTAATGCACACAATTACAATATGATGATTAGGAATTAATAATAATTTTCTGAACTTATGTAGCTTTGGTTAAAATCTTCATGCAACCCAATTGTCGGCACTCGGCTTGAAGAGATGCGAGCGCAGAATTTGGCCCATAATTCACAAAATCTAAATTAAATGCATACTAGTGAACCTAAGTTGGAAGCATTATCCATCGCCTACAATAAACCAAGGTTTTGACATCAGTACTATCAAACCTGTCCCTTTTAAATATAATTTGAATTGGCCAGTGCACATATATATCAAGCAGCAATTCACAAAAAGAAGAAAATTGTAAATAGAAATATGCAGTAAAGTACTGTGTCTAGTAGTGTAAATAACTTCTATTGGTTCCTATTTATGTTCTCAGTGTCTGAGAAAGATCTAAGATCTATATTTTAATATAAAATTGGTTTTTTTTAAACACGGTATTTTGTATAGTAAGCACCTCCACTTACTGCTTGTAGATGTTTGCGGTGTGTAATCGCTATGAAAAATGTAGCAGTATGATTCTAAACTAGTGTGGAAATGTAAAAGTTACAAATTCCCGCCTCTGTATAGTAGTTAGTTAAACCCAGATGTGTGAAAAGTGATGCAATCTGCTTCCTAGGTTCAGAGATTAAATACACTTTAAAATATTAAGTGGCAGCTTTTGTCAAGTTATTACCAAATGTCTTAATTCAGATTCATATGAGAAACAGCCCAGCTTTCAGGTGAATTATGCTTTTGCATCTTTGTATAGCTCAAATTTACTAAATGTAAACCCTGGTAAACTGAAAAGCTGGAAGTTTGATCTAGCATGCACTGCCATTGGTTCATATGCATTAGCTCCAGTATATGAGCCAGAGTGAGCCCCCTTAGATCGTTTTGCTTGGCATACTGAATGAAACCTATAGGAGAGGATTTCCCTCTTTCTCTGTAGAAAGGGAGCTCAAAACACTTCCATTGCTTTGTCTACTGGAGAGCACTACAGTGGCCTCTCTATGCAATTCAGAGCCTGTCCCCAGAGAGGAGGTAGCAGTTAACTGGCTGGAGGGCGTAGGAGGCAAGGAAAGCAATGGGTGTGGAAATCATACCCTTCTCCTTGGAAATTATGCCAAAAAAGAAGAAGAAAAAAGAAAACAGACTGGAGTGGCATTTTCTTTCTGCATAATCCATGGGAGGCGGGCGGGGGGGGGGGGGGGGGGAGAGGGGGGGCAGAATCCTAGTACCTGTCTCAAGGCACAAAGTCTGTATACCTATGACCTCACATTGATTCCTGGAGATCCACCAGCACTGGTGTCAGCCACTGGGGCTTTCTTCATGAAGGGAGAAGTGGGATTTCCAATAAATGGGATGGCTCTCTAAAGCTATGTCTACACAGCAGCGCTATTTAGGAATAACTGACATTATTCCGAAACAACGTCTACACAGCAAGCCTTTGTTTCAAAACAATGTTGAGCTCGAGGACGTCTTACTCTGACTCCTGTAACCATCATTTCACCAGGAGTAAGGGAAGTCAGGGAAGTAAAGGAAGTCAGTGATCTTCCTTCAACTTCCTGCTGTGTCAACAGCGTCTATAGCCGAGTTAAGCTATTTTGACTTCAGCTACGCAACTGACGTAGCTCAAGTTGAGTAACTTATTTCGGCTTTAGCCCTGCTGTGTAGATGCACCCTAAGAAGGAGCCTTTGTGGAGAGATTCTCCTCCAGAGTTCCCTCTCATGAAGAGGGGAGGACCTGGACCCCCAAGACATGCTGAGCTCACACACTTCCTATTGAAATCAACAGAAAATGCAGGTGCTCCCATCTTAAATGTTCAGAGCTCTGTAGAGGGATATTAGGCTCTGTAGGATATCAGTGATATGGAAAATAAATAGTAAATTTTCTTTCATTGGGTTTATTCACTGATCCATGTTTCTTCATACAACCGCTGAAACATTTTGTTGCATCTTTCTGCCTAATGTATTGACTTTCTATGGCCTAGAACCTCATTGGGGACACACTGGGCAGGAGGGGGGGTGAGAGAAGGGGAATTCCCACATATGTACCCCCCTGGATGTGTGAAAGGGGCGATGTACCCCCCTGGATGTGTGAAAGGGGCGAGGGGCTCACCAACATCCATAGCATAATCCCTCCCTCTCTAGATGATATGGAAGCATTTTGCAAAGATTGGAATCACCCTGTAGCCAAAGATTGAGCTAGAAAGGGACAATTGCACAGCATACACGTCCCTCCCAGCAACCAACCAGGGATATGCTGAGAAACTAATATTATTTGAGGCAATCCTCTCATAGAATAAGAAAGAAAGCTCAACAAGGGGAAACCGCACAGGATTTTCCTGCCCTCTGCCCTTCACCCACAGATTCTGTGAGGAAAAAGGTCCATGTGATCAATGGCATAGTTACCCCTCATTTTGTACATGGAGTTAAATGCTTATTAAGTCCATATTGTAATGATTTGAGTAGTGAAACAGGAAACTAAGGTGTGAATCAGAAAGAAAGAGGCAGTTAAAGTAAACTGATGGCAAGAGCAGATGTTGCTCAGCCTTCTCATGTTAACACTTCAGTTATACCTGTTGTATGTCTAGAACCTAGAGGGTGAGCTGATTTGAGCTACAGACATGTAGAGAATGTTTCAATTGCCAGTATTTTTTGGGGGGGGGGAGGGGCGAAGGGGACAAAAATAAGAAACGGGGTATGTCTACACTACAGCACTAATTCAAACTAACTTAATTCGAATTAGTTAATTCGATCTAAGCTAATTCGAATTAGTGCATCTAGACCTAATTTTGCATTTTGCTAATTCGAACTAGCACGTCCACATTGAGTGGACCCTGAACTGAAGATAAGGCTGGCCGGAACCAGTGCTGGCAGGGCATCAGGTTAGGACTTAGAGTGTGGGGCTGCTGTCTCAGGCTAGCCGAGGGCTGTGCTTAAAGGGACCCGACCCCCACCCCGGACAGATAGTTCTCAGGGGTCTCTGCTTGCTTGTCTAACTCAATGAGGGACAGCAAAGCAGTCCTGGCTTGGAATGCCCTGAGTGCCCACACTCGGCACATCACTCGGCCATCAGCCCAGCTGCACTTGCCGCAGGCTGCCATCTGGGGGGCGTCAATAGGGGGGCTGTCAGGATCCAGGAGACCCTGCAGGAGAGCTTCCACCCCGAAGAGCCCACAGAGCTACCCCAGTCCTCCCCATCGGAGGCTCGTACCCCATTCCTCCCTCACCTCCTTCCACTTACCCCTCCCTAGCCCCCCTTCCTGATGTAAAAAATAAAGGACACGTGTGTTCAAAAATATTTAACAAAACTGGGGGAGGGGGGGGGGATTAACCTCTGGGGAGACTGGGAAAAGGAGGTGGGAGAGGGGAAGAGAGAGGGTGGAAGAGGGGAGGGGGAAACCTGGGAGGAGGGAGCTGGAAGGGAGAAGCAAGGGGAAAAAGGAGGAGGGGAAGTATAAAACTATGGTACGCCATATTTTCAGTATTGTGTACAGATGTGGTCTCCTCACCTCAAAAAAGATATTTTGGCCTTGGAAAGGGTTCAGAAAAGGGTAACTACAATGATTAGGGGTTTGGAACAGGTCTCATATGAAGAGAGGCTAAAGAGACTGGGACTTTTCAGCTTAGAAAAGAGGAGACTGAGGGGGGATATGTTAGAGGTCTATAAAAGCATGAGTGGGGTGGAGAGGGTACATCAAGAAAAGTTCTTCATTAGTTCCCATAATAGAAGGACTAGAGGACACCAAATGAAATTAATGGACAGCAGGTTTAAAACTAATAAGCGAAAGTTCTTCTTCACACAGCACATAGTCAACCTGTGGAACTCCTTGCCACAGGAGGCTGTAAAGGCTAGAACTATAACAGAGTTTAAAGAGAAGTTAGATAAATTCATGGAAGCTGGGTCCATGGAGTGCTATTAGCCAGGGGATAGGAACGGTGTCCCTGGCCTCTGTTTGTGGAAGGCTGGAGATGGATGGCACGAGACAAATCGCTTGGTTATTGTCTTCGATCCATCCCCTCCGGGGTACCTGGTGCTGGCCCCTGTCGGCAGACAGGCTACTGGGCTAGATGGACCTTTGCTCTGACCCAGTACGGCCATTCTTACGTTCTAAGCTCAGGGTCAGAGGTCTCACTGGACCAACTTGATTTTCATGCAAACCTGCTCCTGGGTTCCATGTGGCCTTTGGTGGCCAGGCTGACAGCTATCCTTCCATAAACGGCCGCATTCCTGTGCCTAGTGCGGAGATCGTGGACATTGGAGGCCTCCCCCCAAACCTCGATGAGGTCCACGATCTCTGCACAAGACCAGACAGGTGCCCGCCTCTTGTGGCCCCGAGCAGGCTCCTGACAGCTGCCAGCCTGGTCCTGGAAAGAGGTGGAGGGCTGGGTGGCAGCGGATGGCTGGCTCATGCCATGCCAGGTGCAGGGTCTGATGGCTGGGTGCTGGCAGACTTGCAGCTGGCACAACCACCGTAGCCCGAGCGTGCCCCTTTAAGGGCTCCGGGGCTGGGAGGGGCAAGCTGGGGAGGGCTAGCTTCCTACTAGTTCGAATTAAGTGGCTACACAGCCCTTAATTCGAACTACTTAATTCGAACTAGGCATTAGTCCTCGTAGAATGAGGTTTACCTAGTTCGAATTAAGCGCTCCGCTAGTTCGAATTATGTTTGAACTAGCGGTTTGTATGTGTAGACACTATTAAAAGTTAATTTGAACTAATGGCTGTTTGAATGTGCACAAGTGTAAAAAATTCAGAATCATAAGTTAAAAACTACTGGCTAAAACTATTTGATCAGGCTCACATGTTCTGCGAGCAGGATTTTTCAGGTCCAAATCAGCTGCTGCCTGTATAGTTATATGACAAATGTGGCCTTACTATATTATAATTTGACACAGTTTAGAGGGCACTTACAATCCTGCCTGGAGCAGTCTTCAATGTCATCCTGTCTGCAGGCAGGGAATGGCAATCTTAGAGCAACTCAGTGGAATTCATAAGGAAGGCAGGTGATATTTTAAAGCAGCAGGATTGCACATGGGTAGCTCAGTTTTCTAAAATGGTGCTATCTTACATGGTAATTAAAGGCTCAGTTCCTTGCTCAGTCAAAACTCCCATTGACTTGGCATTCATTGGGACTAGGTTTGTCTTAAGGACTAAAAAAAAAAAATCATGCCAGTTTTTCAAAGGAGCTCAGCAACTAGCAGTTCTAGTATTAACTAAAGCTGTGTAGCTTAAGCACATTAGCACAGGTGGATGGTCTCATTCAAAAGTGAACTTAGTTCAGGAGTAGCATACTCCTCAGCAAACTGTAGCCAATTAACTTCTCAATGGGAGCACCCACCCTGAGATGGCTTCAACTGAACATCTTTAACTAATTAATCTCAAATTCCAGACATAGACAAGCCCTTAAGCTATGTCTACACTGCACTGGTTTTGCCTAAGAAATATGCAAATGAGGCTAAGTATGGCATATTGCCAAGCCTCATTTGCATAATAAATGAGCAGCCACTTTTTGTGCAAGAGGCTTTTGCACAAAAAGGAGTTGTCTACACCTCTTGTGCAAGAGTCGGGTTACCACTCTTTTTTCCCAGAAAAATGGCTGTTGCGCAAGAGGGGGTTTTTGCTCAAAAGCCTCTTGTGCAAAAAACGGCCACTCAATTATGCAAATGAGTCTTGGCAATATTCCACATGTAGCCGCATTTGTATATTTCTTGCACAAAACCAGCTCAGTGTAGACATAGCCTTACTGTAGTTAGCATCGGAATAGTAGTAATTTAAGACTGTACTGAAATTCTATTTGAGAGACAAGCTGTAAACTATTTGCTACGTAATATCTTTCATGAGACCAACTTTTGTTTGGATAAAGGCAGCTCTTGAACTCATATAAAGCCCTTCTTCATGCTTGTCTCACCCACCAACAAAAATAGATGCAATAAAAGATATTATTTCATCCACGTTAATTGTCTAATATCCTGGGACTGGCATGGCTACAGCACTGTAATTATATGTTATTTCCCATTATGAAAAATCACAATCAGTTCAAAAATTCATTTAGTGCAAGTTTTTTGTCCCAAAATAAAGGGCCTAAAACTACCCCGAGTTACCCTTCTTGAGATGGATTGATTTGCAAGTCAAGGCACAATTCTGTCCTTAGACGCTTAAAAAAACCCTTCCAGGGCCTCTTTCTTTTCCCTCCTCCCCTTCCTTCCTCACTTCAATTTAAATTCTTCACACTCTCCAAAGTATTTGCTGTCCTTAGGCAAATTGTAAAGTACTTGCCTTCCCTCCCGCATTAAACAGTCACTAAACATTTTAATACCTCCAGCAACTATCTGATCTGCAGTAGTGGCGCAGGCTCTGCTATGGAAGAATGAGAGCTCAAGAGATGAATACAACAGCCAGCACAGGCAGATGCCTCAAACATGGAATTCAGGAAAGGTAAGTGTACAGGGGCTGAGGAAGACTTACTCTGACCAGTTTTAAAACTTACCAAATGCAGCTTAGAGTTGATGTTTGCACTGGTTCTTATTTTTACTCACAGGGGTTCACCCTCCCTGCTTATCATCTTGTAAAACCAGTTCTCTTGCTATGAAAGGGAAGAACAATTGCTTTAGCTGAAGTTCTACTGTCACAGGAGGTTCTCATGCATAACATGTTCAGTGGCTCTCTGCATGTGATCAGGACAACACCACTCCTAACAAATTCCACACCATAAACCTGTATTCCCACTCTGTCCATCTGGCTGTGGGAGTGGTTTATAGATCTCTTCTTCAGAAACACAGTCAGGGCTTAGCCGAGAGCTAGTCCCATGGTACTGGTTACATTTAAGTAAATTTAACTCATTCAAACATCTTTGCTTTCTTGATGACAAGTATAGGCCCTGATCCAGCAAAACACTTGAGCACATGTTCAACTTTAAGTATGTGAGCACTCCTCTTGAACTTGGTAGGAGGATTACGCATGTGTTTAAAGTTAAGCACATGCACAAGTGCATTGCTAGACCAGGGCCACAGAATTGGATTCCTTAGGGATTTTGTTACTGGAAATGATAATGATGCATTTAAAAGGGAGAGGCCTGGGGAGAGCAATAGCTGCCATCTAGTAAGTTTCATTTTGGTTTCTAGAGAAAATAATGGAACAAATAATCTGTAAACTATTAAGAACTGCTCTCCAAACCCCATGAAAGTCAATGAAAGAGCTCCATTAAATTCCCAGTGGGCCCTGGATTGTGGTTTTGGATGATAATTGAATCATGGTCAATAACCAACCTGGATTTATAACAAAGAAAATAATAAACCAGATAAAAACAATCTTTTATTTTTAAATCAAAGTACAAAATTAGCAGAGAAAGCAATGTCTGGAGTGCAGTCAGCATTAGAACTTCACACTATCTTACTTGGAAAAAGTCATTCAAATAGACTCAGATGTGAGCAATGCCAGCTGCTCTGGGAAATGGAGGAAGACTTAAGCAGAGGTAGCGGTAATTGGAACTGTGTTGACACAAGAGGTCAGGAAGGTACTCATTGGATACTGCAGAGTCACAGAGAAAAAGGTCCCAAAGTGCCTAAGAGATTTAGGTGCCTGAGGCCCAAGCTACCTTAGAAGAGCTTTGCCAATGTTCTGTAGTACTATACAATATTAGTCAAGTGTTGCTAGTGTGGATGTAGTTCACCTCAGCAAAACCATACCTTTGTCACTACAAGTTATTCTAGCCTCACCTGAGCAAAATAAGGTTATGTTTACATGAGGTGCACTTTACCAGCATAGAATGCCTGGTGTACTGGAATGTCCAAGTGGACTCCTCTATGCTGGTAAAGCTGTACTTTGTACCAATATAGTATAATCACCACTCATGAGTGAAACAAGTTCCACTGGTAGCAGCACAAGTGAGATTTGCCAGTATAACTGTGCCTATGCTAGTTTTCCCAGCTACAGCTGTGTTCGGAGGCACACCTCTTCACACCCATGACCAACACAGCTATGCTGACAGGCAGACCTGGCCTTAGTCCTATTTTCAAAAGTGACTTAAAAGTCAATGAGACTTAGATTAAATGCCTAAGGGGTCCAATAGGTGGGCTCAGTGACACCTAACTCATACATGACAGCTGAGGTTCAGGCAGATCTGGGAGAGTACGTGTGTGTTCCCAAATAGCCAGTAGCCCAGTGCGTAGGGGCAGTCACTTAAAATGTAGGAGATCTGTTTGCAAATCCCCACTCTTCCTGATTTAAAGCAGGAACTTGAACTTAGATTTCCTACCTTGAAGAATGCCCTACAATAACCAGCCCACGGGCAGGATGAGGCTCACTGTGGTCAGCCTTGGTGAGCTGCTACCCCTGTATTTATCTGCATTTCCACAGGTATGGGTGCTTACAGCTCCCATTGGCCATGGATTGCTGCTCCTGCCAATGGGAGCTGCAAGAAACCGGTGTCCCAGTCAGTGCTACTGACGACAGCTGCCATTAGCCAGGAACGGCAATCTGTGGCCAATGGGAGTTTCAAGCACCCATACCTGCAGAGGTGCAGGTACATAAAGTGGTGGCAAGCCAGCAGGGGCTAACCCTGGTGAACCACCACTGTTTTATTGCCCATACCTGCCCTATTCACTGGACGGTAGGGTATGCTGGAGTGGGTCTCTCAGTCAGTGTCTGCAGCTGAAGTTGTTCCAAACTGTATAAATATAGTAAAGTATTCATTGGGCTGCAGAGAGAAAGATTTTGACTATGGGCCAGTGCACAAAGCCCCAAGACATTTTTGAAAATAGGGCCTAGGAACTTAAGTCACTCAGGTACTTTGAAAAATTTTACCTATGACCTTTTTTAAACATTTGGAGGGTTACAGCTTAACAGAGTCAAGATCACCTGCTCTCGCATGCCATGAACAATGCAGACTGAAGGAGAAAGGTGAGCTGCCACTGCACCAACCAAGGAGCAGGGTCTGTGAAAAGAACATGGAAAAGAGAAACAGAGTACCTCCTCCTCCCCCTGTCTCATGCCTGTCTTTAAACCCCGGGTATATGCAATATATTCCCATTCTCTGCTCACATTCTGGGCCAGCTTTTGGGGGCACCTTCACAGGCGCATAGGCAAGGTAGGGGGACAAGGAGCCTGCCACAGAGGGCAGTACATTCTTTTCCATCTCATAGAAAGTGTAAAAGCTACATCCCCCCGGAGGCATTGTGGGAGAAATATAGGGTCAGTATTTCATATGTTGCATCTTACGCAACAACAAGACAAATGCTCTAGTCTTGTTCAACTAAAGTGACACAGTATTAACGTTACGGTTTACAGAATGTCTACAACTAGAGTTTTCTTGTTCTAGCCATGTGCATTCAGACTGACTTTGTGGTGCTTCTTCCAAAAACTTTTCCCTCCTGCAGTCTGTGCTCCCTGCTCCATGAAAGTAACTACAGCCAGTGGCGCAGCAGTCCTCAATCCCTTTTGTGTTCCTCCAGGAACACAAAAGAAATTTAAAGTGGACATAAATAGAATGCTGACAGTTCCCACTGCACTGGGAATCCTTGGCTAGCTCCTCACCTCCAGTCTCCAAAAGAGACTACTGAATAAAAGCTGCATCCTCTCTGATTTTCCCTCCATGTTGTGAGGCAGGGGTTGGGAACCTCCGGTGCACTGGCTGCAAGCACTTTGTCTGGGTTAGCTGCTGGCGGGCTGCCAGATGGTTTGTTTACCTGAGTGTTCGCAGGCACGGAGGCCCACAGCTCCCATTGACCGGAACGGTGAACCATGGCCACTGGGAGCTGCAGAGCTCCATGTCTGCAGATGCTCAGGTAAACAAACCATCTGGCAGCCCGCCAGCAGCTAATCAGTGCAGCCAGTGGCTAACTCTGACCACATTCAGTCCTGCAAGCTGCAGGTTTCCCACCCATTTGCTGCATAGGATGTCTCAGAGACACGCTGCGGTGTGCTGCTCTCTCTACATTAAAGGCAATCTGTGCCTTTTTTGCCGGTAGTCAGTTCAACACACAGGAGCTATACTGACTTCCACCCCCCCCCCCTTTTGGCCAGGTGTGCCCCATACCCACAATACTTTGCTCCTGATTAACCTGGTGGTTGTTGCTTCTCTCACTGGAGCTCTGTTACTGAGCCCTAAAAGCGGTAAAACAGTAGATTTTTTTCTCTTATTTGCATGGTATTTTGGTGCTGCCTACTGATCTTGCATGAGAGTTCTTCTCCCCGCAGAACAGAGAATTCACAGTAGAGAACCTCAGTACACTAGCACTGGGGTGCAGGGTGGGGTGGGGGGGGATGATCTAATACTTCTGTTCCTTCTCTAACTTCCACACTTGTTCAGGAAAGACTACAACAATAGACTCATGGGAGTCTGAAGACCCTTCCAAATCTCATAAGCAAGGTGCTGGAGACAAACACTTGCCTGCCCTGCCACTTTCTATGGGCTTTGGGCTGGTGATAGCAAAGAGATTGTGCTATTTCTTCATCTCAGCCTCCTGTTTTGCTTTTGCCTGAATTTTTTACTTAAATGCTAATAATGTCACCTGACCTGTCAGGGTAGATGAAACTACCTTTTTTTAAATGGAGCCCAACCCATGTTAGAAGGAAAGAACACACACATACAATTGCCATTACATGATCCACATGCTGATACACTATGGCAGGATGATACCATTTTTATAGCATTCTTTTTCTTCCCCATACCCATCGCACTTGTCCACCCATGTCATGTTGAGGTACATGGCAGGAGTCAGGACAGAGAGGTACACATGTTTACAGCAGCGAGAAGGGTTTTATTAGTGCATACCAGAGAGGACACACAAGGGTAGACACTCATATGTTAATGTTGCCTCGCATAGCAGCGAGCTACTTTTGATGCCACCAGATGCTGCCTATTTCCCATAAGCAAGCAACTGATGCTTAAATGGGAGCTGTGCTCTTAGAAACCTGGCCAGAAATCACTACTATTCCACTGAAGTGGGGATAGCCAGCCAATGGAAGCTGAAGAATTGCTACTTTTATGGCACTGATTGACAAGCATTGTTAATCAAAAGAAAAGAAAACGAGAAGAGAGATAAACAATATTCCACGTTCCCACTGAAGATCTCTCTCAATTTGCTTAATTCTAAACCTCTAGTCACAATTCCACCACTGGAATGAAACCTGAGCCTGCCAGAGGCATAAGGCTTTCATTATACCATCTCCAAGCTATTCTATCAAATGACAATTTCTCTAGCCCTTTTCATCTTTCACTTTACATGACAACAGAGTCCCATTTATTGAGGAGGTTGGAGGAAAGACAAAACTGCCATATTCTCTATCTTGTCTAACAATGCTACTTATAGCTTTGTCAGGACCATGAGCTGGGTCAAGTATCTCTCTGCTCAATTAGCAATCCTTTATATAACTTTGGCCACATAAAACACTATGAGAATGGGGCAGTTTTTCATTAAAACTCTTTTTCTCCATTGAAGAACACAGACTTGGGTCAACTGAAAACATTCATTAACTCAAGTCAATTTCATAACATTTATTTCATTGGGGGGAAATCTGAAATGTTGAAACAGTGTTTCAGTATTTCTAAACCTTTTGACTTTTTGGTCTGGAACAACATTTCATTTTAGAATTTCTCTGTTTTTTTTAGAAAAAAATTATTCAAAACCGTTTTTCAAAGCTCAAAATCTAAATCAGATGTTTCATTTTGGGGATGACCAAAATGTTTTGGGAAATACAAAATGAATGTTTTTGGATGTTTCAGTTCGCCGCTAATTTCAAAATATTTTCATTTCGAGTAGATCCATATCTGACTAGCCCCTCACCAATTTTGACTTATACAGGCAGTCCCCAGGTTACGTACAAGATAGGGACTGTAGGTTAAGGTTTGTTCTTAAGTTGAATCTGTATGTAAGTCGGAACTGGCGTCCAGATTCAGCCGCTGCTGAAACTGACCGCCAGTTCTGACTTACATACAGAATCAACTTAAGAACCCCAAGCGTCCCCAAGTCAGCTGCTGCTGAAACTGATCAGCAGCTGATTGCAGGAAGCCCGGGGCAGAGCAACTCTGCCTCCGGCTTCCTGTAGTCAGCGCTGGTCAGTTTCAGCAGTGGCTAAATCAGGACGCCTGGGGCAGAGCAGCACCCCAGATGCTCTGCCACAGGCGTCCGGACAAAAGCCTAGTCTGCTGGGGGGAGGGGCGTACTAGCTGCGCCCACCACCCCCACCCCAGCAGACCAGGAAGACATGGGCGGCGGACCGAGACGCACCGCAGTCCCGCCGCCTGGGTCCTCCGCGGCTTTGCTCCCAGTCTCCCTGGTCTGCTGGAGATCAGCAGACCAGTGAGACCGGGAGCAAAGCCTCTGAGGATGCCGGCTGCGGGACAGCCGCGGGGCGTCTGGGCTGTCCTGCTGCCGGCTTCCCCCGCGGCTTTGCAAAGCCTCGGGGAAGCCGGCAGCGGAGCAGCCCAGGCGCGCCTGGGGTGCCCCGCTGCCCGAGCCCCCGCCTCGGCTTTGCAAAGCCGCGGGAAAGCCAGCGGAGCAGTCCAGGCGCGCCTGGGGTGCCCCGCTGCCCGAGCCCCTCCCTCGGCTTTGCAAAGCCGCGGGGAAGCCGGCAGCGGAGCAGTCCAGGCGCTCCTGGGCTGCCTCGCTGCCCGAGCCCCCCCGCAGCTTTGCAAAGTCAGATCCGTGTAAGTCGGGGACTGCCTGTACACACTAAGGTTGAGAAAAGTACAATACCACATTGACACGAGTTGCAAGCTGTTTGGATTCCCCACACTGCATCCCCACAATGCTCAGCTTAGCAGTCTCGCCAGTTTTGCTGTATTCAGGGCCTTCCCTGGTCCTTGTGTGGGCTGAAGGGCTTGGCCCAATTATGTAATAGCTAGAAATTCCAGTTAGGTGAAACAAAATAGTGAGATGCCAGTAGATCATCCCTCTTAGGCTGGACAATCTCAGTGAAGAGGTGTTCCCAGTCATTTTCAGCTAAGGAATGTACGTGAAAGCAAAGTAAAAGATGTTACTACAGACCAGAAACCTAGAAAGACAGCCTGGCAGGCAGACAGCCAACATAGAAAGGAAATAGCAATCGTGAGGAAAGGCATACAAATAAGGAGACCGGAATGCAATTAATTCAGACCTTGGTCAGGAGGTCATGCAAGGTGCTTCACCTTTCTCTTTCCCCGGATTGAATCACACTTGCCTAAGTACAGTCAGGCACTTTAAAAGAAAGATGATAAGCTGGCCATGACACAATCAACCACTTCTTGGCTAGCCAGCAAACCGGATAAGCTAGCAAGCAGATGGACCAACCTTGAGGAATGATGGAGGCCAACAAGCCAAAGGCCACACATGTAGATCAAAAGGGAAAACTATAATGAAAAAGACATTTTGCAGGTTAAAATAATACATCAGTGCATTAACCCATAAACTATAAACTAACAGCTGGAGAAGAGAAAAGGAGGAAGGAGTCAGTCTTCTTCAGCTGCCAGTGAAAGGTGGCTGACTGGAAAGATACTGTCTGCTTTATCAAAAATCGGCTCCCACGGTCAGCAAGCCAGGATACTTGTGAGGGCTTGCTTTATGTGGAGAAAGTTAACCACATTCTGCCAAGATGGCAAAACAATTCCACTCTCCATACAAGTGCAACAGTCTTCAAAGTGAAAATGAAATATTGCAGACATTTCAAAAGGATCTCGCACATATTGATGTTGATCCCATAACGTAAGCCAAACAGCAGCACACAAACACATTTTGATGGAACTAGAAGCAAAGACATCTCTTCTGTACCAGATGAAGCTTTTTAGCGCCCACGAATGCAAGATATGAGGCCACAAGCCCATAAAAAAGCTTCCCACAACATTGATAGTGAAGGGCATAGTACTAAGGAATCTATGGAGGTGAAAGAAAGCATCTCCTGAAACCAAGGCAATTTGAATAAAAACCAACAGACCACCCCACCATCAAATTCTGCACCTGTTGGCAACCCGCCGATCCAGCTACATCCAAGTTCTACTCTAAATTCCCCCCATGCAACTCTAGTCACTTGCAGTGATGGACATGAAAGCAGAATTTTGCCCTATGGCTTATGGCTGTGAATGTAATGCACCCAATGCCTGGGCAACATGCTGTGATTCATGTCAATTATACAGTATTTGTTCCGGGTATTCTTGGGTTGAAAGTACAAATGAGGCAATGGGGAAAATTGCTGTCATCCTAAAGTTTGACTTACTGCATGTGATAAGAAGGGAGTTATTGTTCATCTCTGTTTGCACGTCTGCCTGAGACAGAGAGTGAGCACAGGACTGCACTGAAAAAACCGTAGAGAAACAGAGGGTGGGGGCACGAGGCTAATATCACTTTGCTGCCACAGGCACTATTAACAGTTCCTGGCCTCTGTTGCACTGTTCTATAGGCTGCATTCTTTACCAAGCCAGGAGAGATGTCACCAGTGCTGCCTGCCTCTCTGCAATCTTCCTTCTGCCAGCCCAGCACTCCCCCCAACTACTGCAGCAGCAGCCATGGAACATAAAGTGCTATTATGTGGCAGGTGGAGGGGGGGGGGGGGGGAAGAGAAGACACCCATAGCTGTTCATTTTACAAACTTACCAGATCCTGCAGCTTCACCAGCAGAGCCTAGAAGTGACATGAAGCACAGTGGGACTAAGGTGACCAGATGTCTTAGTATGAGGGGCTTTGTCTTATATACACAACTACACCATCCCTCCCAGATAAAAAGCACCCCAATTTTTCACACTTGCTATATGGTCAGCCATCTTGTAGAGAGCATAGGAGCTACCAGGTTATCTTTTATGCTTGAATTCAATTTTTAAACTTTTACATTTGTATGATGGAAATTAAGTTTTCAATCTTCTGCCTTTTTTCTTTTGTTTACTTATTTAAGATTTTACTTCAGCTAAATCATCTGTTTATTGGCATAATGCTACAGTTTGGCTGTTACATTTGTGTGTATATACATCCTGTTCTCCCCTCAAGCAATTTAGCAGATTTTAAAGCTAGCAGGAATATCTGTGATCACCTAGTCTAACCTCCTGCATAATATAGCTTATAGGCCCTCACCCAGTAATTCCTGCATCAAGCCCTTAACTTCTGTTTGAGTAGTAACACATCTTTTAGAAAGACATCCCAATCTTTGATCACCTTCAGCTGTTACTACTGCTTTATTTAATCCAGGAATAATTTGAAACAGTCAGAAAGAGATTCAATTTACTTATGCAGGGGCTTGTCTTGCACCTGTTGTAAGAATATATCAGCGACAGAAATAAAATAAGGGTCTGTCTTCAGAAAGAGAAAACAGAAAGTATTGCAAGCTATTGCAGGAGAGGGACACCAAGGAAGATTTTTAAGCAACATGATTTGGCAAAGTGCTACAGACTGGAACAGGCCCCACTTTTCATTACTGGCTAAAGAAAAGAGGCAATTTTGCAAGGCTATGAAAATATTTTAATCCTAGGAAATGATGTGTGACAGGATTTTTACCCTGATCGGACACAAAAGAAAAGACAGACACTACTTTTGGATGAACTTTCCTAAGTCGCATGCATGAGAATCAGCAATAAGAAAGAGCAATCTGTGGCAAGTCATAGCAGGTACTTACCAGTTGGAAGTCAGAAAATTCAACAAGCAGTGGTAAAATGGCCACTCTCCAGCTAGAGCTATTTGGCTTTGCCAAATTTAAATGGCCAGACTTACAAAGGCATGATGGGAAAACAGTGTATGTCAGAGGGAAAATCACAAGGGAGAGTCAGGCTCTGATCCTGCAAACGTTGGTGCTTTAACTTTAAGCATCTGATTGATCCCAATTACTCTTGTGCATAAAACCAAGCACAGATGTCTGCATGATTGGAGCCTTATGAAAAGACCACGGAAGATGATGCTCTGGCATCATGCCTAGTACTGCAATATCACAATGTGAATCTGCAATGATCACGGTAACTTCACCTAATGCCGACTCATTAAGCTCACTCGACTCTACCAATACAATACAGATATTCAAAAACACAAAGAAAAAAATCATAATTAAAACAGCCCACTTAAAACCTCAAACCGCTGTTATAGCAACTTCTCATTGGTTGACATATTTGTAAATATTTAAAACTTCATTCGAATGTTTCCATTTCTTTAACTGTGGGTGTCTCTCTGCCACTTGCTCCTGGTATTACCCCATGAGAACACTCAGTACAATCCCAGGGGTACAGGATTGATCAAAGCAAAGCCACTGCAATTGCTGTTTTGCAGCTAGCCATTGTTTTTCCTGCATAAATTGGTCACAGAAACACACCTCATACTATGTCAATTTCCACACTGGGGAATCTGAATGTAACCATGGATAGGGCATAGGAATCAGGGAATCAAAGCTTTCTTCGTAACCCTGCCCTCGACTTACTATGTGACCTTGAGTAAGCTAAAGAGCCTCAGTTTCCCCATCTTTATAACGAGGGCAACGAGACATACTTCTTTGTAAAAGGTGTTGAGTTCTGTGTATGATAGCAAGAGTAGTATGAAGAATTTATTATATTATTGGGGTTGTGGAAGATTTTCAAAAGCACAAATGACAGTGAGACGCCAGACTCTCATTGACATTCATCAAGAGTTCAGCACCTCACTGCCATATGTCTTTTGAAAATGCTCTACTAGATTCTGCTCTTGAAGTGCCTTAGTTTTTAGAAGACAAAGGTGTTGATGAGATTTTGGTTCCTTCCTTATCACCACTGATTTCTCTCTACCCACTCCGTTTATTCTGTAGTCTTCACCTTCCCCTAGCCCACTGGGAGAAATACCCTTCTCTTTGTCAAACCAGCAAAGCTGGGTATTACGGAAGCATATTGTCTACTGATGATATTTCATTGTGTGAAAAAATTATTAAAATCTTTCCCCAAAATAAAACAGTATACAGTCAGTAACCTGGAATGGCAGAAAACACACAAGCCTCTGACTGCATCCAGGCATGAGAGCCTGTGTCTTTCTTTTCATATTCTTAGTACCAGAGGGATTGCTTTGCATGGCTCAGTTGCTACAATTATCTTTCAGGAAATAAGGCGATCCTTCATTATTATTTGAAATGTCCACAAGTAATAAGGCACCGATTCTAATCTTAGTTACACCAGTCTAAATCTGGAGTAACTCCACTGACTTCAAGGGAATTACTTCACATTTGTGGCAGTGTAGGTGAGCTGAAATTCAGTCTCCTTAGGCTCAGTCCTCAACAATTCCGAGGCGTTTCCGCTTTGCATTTTGTGTCACAGTGTGGCTCCTTGCGTTTTTATAGTGTGTCGTTGGTATAATTGATGACATGTCAATAACATGGCATGAAATGCTGCCAGATTGAACCTAAAATTGGAGTTTGTAATGACTGTTGTGGGCTTGATTCTGCTCTCACATGCCCCGGTGTCAGTCACAAGTCATGGCTATGCGGTCCTTGGGGACACACTGATGCGAAATGAGAATGGCTCAAGGGGCTAACTGCTGCTCTAAACAATCACAACGCACCACTCATTTCAATGGGGTTGAGCATTTAATAGCGGAGTGCTGAATTTCCCCCATAATGACTCGCTCTTAATAACGTACCATGCAAATAATATGAATGTGCTAAGACTCATTGTATTCTGGATTCAATTAATGGGGTCAGATGCATCATCCTAAGCCTTTTAATATTAGGAAATTCAGGGAAATCAGCACAAAGGATTTCTTTGTTATGCCCTGATGTAGGGGTGGGAAATGTCACTGTCCAGGAATAGAAGGCATATCTGTACATGTTATTAATGTCTGTGGGTGAGGTAGCAGATACATAGGACTGAGAAATGTTGAACAATGTTATAAAGACATCAGTCTTACAAAAAGTGGGTCATCAAAGGTTTATTAGCGGTGGGAAGCTTTAGAGTTTGGTCCTCATTACCTTCACAAAGAAGTATCTGTACGTGTGTGTGTATTCCCAGTTATGAAGATAGAATAAGATTCTTGCAAGGCTCAAATCTCTTTAATCTAGTGGTTTCCAACTACTAGTCGAGACCCAGTACTGGGTCGTGGAATGTCAGGCACTGGGTCTCGTTGCTGCAGGGGGATCAGGTGATCAGCCAGAGTGCTAAGGCAGGCTATTTGCCTGTCCTGGCACTGTAGACTGTACAGGGCTGGCCCACATTTTGGCACCTGAGGCGGGGAGCTTAAATGACGCCCCCATAACCCCTCGCTTGGGCCAAAACTTTGCAAGGTCTCATTTCTGCCTTCTTCCTGTTCTACTCCTCTCGTGGTACTGCAGAGAGAATACATGTGCACCAGCAGCAGACACAATTTTCTACACTCTGGGTCCTAGTGGTGCCCCTCCCCCATAGTCTGGCACCTGAGGCGGCCGCCTCAGTTAGCCGCATGGTAAGGCCAGCCCTAAGACTGTGTTGTGCCCTACAGGAAGCTGACAGCAGGCCAATCTTCTAGGTTTGCGGGGATGGCAATGTGTGGGGTGGGGGAGTGAGAAGGGAGCTCCCAGTACTCTGCACACTGCTCCTACCCCAAGCACAAGCTCTGCACTCTCATTAGCTGGGAACCTACTGTAGGCAGCTTCTGTGGGCAGCATGGTCCACAGCGCCAGGAGAGGCAGGAAGCTGCCTTAGCCTGCACGCTGTGCCGCTGACTGGCAGCCGCTTGAGGTAAGCCCTTCCTACCCCAGCCCAAAGCCAGAGCCCCCTCCTGCACTCCAAAGCTCTGATCCTCAGCCCCACTCCAGAGCCCACACTCCAGTCAAATTATGCTGGGTTGCAGGCATCAATAATTTTCTTCAACTGGGTCGTGAGAAAAAAGTTTGAAAACCCCTGCTTTACTCCATGCTTTGCTATGAAGGTATGGACTGAACTGCAAAAGCCAAATGAGTGTTTTGCTGAACACAGATGGATTAAGGGATATATGGTGAGAGTTAAGAATGTGCCTAAGTAATTTACACAACCAGTGCCTTAACTGTCTCTGTGCCAGGGTTTTGGCGAATAGTCTGAGGAACGCTCTTTCCCTGCTGCACTGAACACTCTCACGTCCTATATAAAATATGTCATAGGCTTTTACCAACCTCTGGCCTGTCAATTTTCTGTCATGCCCTAGGTATTGATAAGTCAAGCAGTGTTCTATACTAATTCAGTCTTATCAACTGCATGATTATCCAATGTTTTTAAATTATTATTATTCTGATTTTGTTTCTACAGGTAAATGTGATACCACAAAGACCTAATTGCTAAAAACTAATATACAGTGTGATGCCAGCAGCAAACTGCTATATTGGCAATACAAGTAAAAAGTGATAGGGTTAGAAGGAATCACAAAGTGATTTCTCATCTTGCAAAAACAATAGGTACTAGCTCCAGAGAATAGATCATGCAGCAGCAGGAGGAGAAATGTTGCCAGTGGTTCTCACAGAACTGGAACGCATAGTTTTCTTTGGCAAATAAATTAGCTCCAAGAGCCAAATGTCTTCAGAAAGAGCTTATCCTCTGGTAGCTGTCTTTTGCTTAAATTCTCTAAAAGGCATTTGTAAAGCTCTGTGAAGCATGAAGCCATTCTGAATGCAATCAGTTAGATAAGCAATGTCTACTCCGACAGACACTTGTTCTAACAAACCTAATAAGAGAAAGCTCTGTGGAAAAGAAACTGCAGGCTGCCTGCCGCATGGCAGAAGGTCATGGATTAAGCTCCCATAGAGGTCAAGGGATCTGATGAGAGCTATGCCAAGATACAGACAACCGAAAGCAAAATCCTTCTCTTACATTTGTATGGCAGACTTCAAATCCCTGAATTCATGGACTTAGAATCGACGTCCACCATGAAGAATTTTTCCACTGACTGCATCTCAGGGATGGTTTATTGGGAGCAGGGATTGAAACTTCTCTATAGGCAGGCCCACATGAGGGGGTGGTGGGAGGTTGTTAACGTGGACTACGATTTTTTGAAAGATAAAGGAGTTCAAAATAGTCATACAATGAGTGTGCATAAGAGAAGTTAATGAAATATCTGAGTGTAAACAGTGATTGGTAAACAATTTTGTTATAACACACTAAGCATGTATACCATAATAAAGGATTTATAGAAATTACCTTCTCAGATCAGAGCCATTTTGCTAGTTCTACAGCTAGGGAGAATAGTTTAATTTAACCAGTAAGAAAGGAAATGTTACTACAAAATATTAAACAGACTAAGTGCTTTAACTTTCTCATGTTAATAATCCTGCAGCATCTTAGAGACTAACAAAAAATGTAAATGGTATCATGAGATATCGTGGGCACAATCCACTTTTTCAGATGGGTTGTGCCCAGAAAATCTCATGATACCATCTACATTTTTTGTTTGTATCTAAGATGCTTCAGGACTATTTGCTGTTTTTAAAGGGGTTTTTTTCCAGATTTTTCAGTCACAGACTAACATGGCTACTCATCTGAATATTTTTTCTCATTAATTTATCAAACTTCATTTTAAATAAAGTAAAATATTAATGTATGTCCAACACAAAAGGTTTCAATGTTTTCTTTATTAATGGCAGGGGTGGGGAAACTTTTTTGGGTCAGGAACCACTGACAGAAAAACCAGATGGGGACCACACAAGTGAAACAAAAAAAACCCTTCAAAAACCCTCATCCCTCACTGATGTGGCCCCCAAATGAGACATTTCACTCTTCTGATGCTCCAGCCTCACTGTGGACTGGGGAGAAACAGGGAGGACAGAGGTTCAGGGCTTCCCATAGGATGAGTGCAGGAGAAAGCGTGCATACAGGAGTGAGCTGGAGGTAGGGTGTCTGACCAGGCGAGAGAATTCAGGAATAAGGGAGGATGCAGGAGCGGGCTGAGGGCAGGGTGTCTGGCTGGGGGGAGGATACAGGAGCAGGCTGGGGGTGTGGGATCTCGGCAGGTGATGTGTGTGTGAAGGGTTTGGGGGTGTAGGGTCTGAGAATGAGGGAGTGAGGGCACTTATTGTCTTTGGGCCCTGTGCTGCTCCCATAGGCCGGATTCTGGCCAATGGGACTGCAGGGAAATCCTTCAGGTAGCACGACTACGTGCTGCTGTTCCCCAGCCTAGGGAGAGGAGGGGAAGCACTTCTTCCGCATGAGCCGGATCACACAGTGAGGCTCAGGGCTTTCCCTCCCTCCTCCTGTCCAATGGGAAGCCAGAGCTGGTGCCCAACCAGCATGTGAGGGAGGACGGAGGGCGAGGCTGGAGTACCAGCGTGGGCTCCCACTGTGGGGGGATGCAGGGGCAGTAGGCTCGAGCTGCAGACCACCTGGAAGGTGGTCACAGAGCCCCCTCTCACTTACTTGGGTGACCATGGGGGTGAGTCCGCACCCTTTGCACTCACGCTGCACAGGGGCCTGTTGGGACATTGTCCTAACTCCTTCCTATATCCTGTGCCTCATGGGAGGAGGAATAAGAGGAAGGGTTAAGAAATAACCTCCTGCATTCCAAAGGAAATAACCTCTCTTCAAGGGCAAATATTTGAGTTCCCAGATATTGCCATTTTAAACCCATGTTTTACAGGGCAATGCCTCCACAGAAATTAAAGCTCCCAAGGGATGCATCGGCTTATGACAGCAAAGAAAAACTGACATCCACTTTGCTGTTTCATTCCAGGTTTGCCAAGTAACAGTGACAGGAGTAATTATGTCAAATCCCGTTTGTGTCTGGATTTCCTTTGGCAGCTAAGTGCAAGAGAGTTTTAGATGCCAGGAATTTTTCATAGGAAAATACCAATCCATTGAAATCTGGTAAAATGTTTTGGTTACCACAAGACTTTTTCAGGAAGGTTTCCCACATCATGCCTGGGGTATGTGACTAGAGAGAGCAAGAGAGATACCTCACACTTATGAGGTGGGTAGGGTGTTTAGCTGGTGTGAAGAGAAACCTAGGTTCAAGCTTTGTCTATCTGATTTGAAACAGAGGCTTGATTCTCAGTGTCCCATATCCTAGGCCAGTGTGCTAACCAGCAGGCTCTAGCCTGTTTTGTATGAATATTTACTTGTCCACAGAGAGAATGACTGTGATTCAAAGCAGGGATTGAATCTGGATCTCCTGCTTCTCATTGCCTAACCACCAGCATGGATCTCCCTCATAATTTTTTTTTGTAAGTCTTCATTTTTGTTCTGATGTGAAACAGCAGCATATTTCTAAACCTCGGTTTTCTTCCTATATGGAATTTTTATTTTCCAATGAGCCCTACTCACCCTCCTGTTGCCAGCTTTCAGCACCTTCATCTAACTGCCCAAATGTCCTGATTTTACCCAAGGCCCTTTATTTGGCATGTTTCCTTCCTGAATCAAGGGCACCTCAACACTGCATGTACTTAACACTACACACTGAAAGTAAGTTAATGCAAAAGTGTTTCCAGGATCAAGGTCTTTGATTAAGATGGATCTATTTGCTGACTTCTCTTGGCACATACACACAGATTTGTTCTCACTTTGCACGTCCCTACTACCACCGCTCTGGTTTACCACCCCTGGGGATTGGTACGGCAATCAAGATGTAAATAATGTGTAAGTATTGTTTTTTGGATGCCTTCATTTCTAAGTCATAATACTGCTTTGGCATATGTTACAAGGGAGTCATTTCCATTAAACTGTAACATCACTGTAGTGAGATTTATTTATTCAGCATTAAGAAACAGTTTTCAGCTATTTCTTAATGTTCACTCTACTGCCAAGCCATTCCAAAAATAACAGTGATCATAAGTATCTCTGTGCACTGTACTTTCAAGGAGAAAGTCTTCTGTCAAAGCTTTTAGTGGACATCTACTTATCCTGTGTACACTCTGTTAGAGGTCAGAAGAAGGACCTAAAGCAACTGACAGGCTATGCACAGCTTGGGTCTTTGGGTCTTATCCGAAGATTATTGAAATCAATGTAAAGACTTCAGTTGCCTTCAGTAGGTCTTGGATCAAACCTCAAGTAAAGAAAGCAGAAAGTAATTCAATTAGACTTCTCTTCTACTTGCTGAAGTTCAGATGTGATAGGGGAATCTCTGCAGGGCTTTTAGCATTCCTTCTTTCTTAAACTATCCTTATTTGGAAATAGAGAACAGCCCTATTTAGATTATTTAGTAAACAGCATTAGTTACAGATTATGCTTTTTTTCCACTGCATACATAAACTTACTTGAAATACTGAAGTGTTCAGGTTGAGAGGCCAGAAGTTACTTCATCTCCCTAAAGGTTTGGGGCCAGATTCTGCCACCAGTACTCAGAGCGTAGCTTTACTACATTCAGTGGTACTATGTGCAAGGTAAAGTTTATCTTCCTGTGATATGGGTGGCCCAGTTTGAGTGTAATGTCTAATGCAAACAGGCTTCCAAGTCCTAGCTCCCGCCTGAATCACAACTGAATCCAGGTCTGTGTGGACATACTCCTGTAAGATTAACACAACATTCTCTATTCCATCCTGATTTTCTTTTAATGCCTCCCTTATCTGAAACTTGGTGAATTTATTGTTCCTAAACTGTTCCTTTTTGCTACTTACTACTCACAGTGTGTGATTGATCAGCAAAGTTGTATAGCATTGTTCTTCTTTCTGATTGGATGAAAGACTGAATAATAGGAAAATACAGAGCAACAAATAGTGAATGAATCCTGCACTTCTTGGTACTTGGTACAATTCTCAGAATCATTCAAGCTAAAATTAATTAAATGTTCTTAATTTGCTAATGTTTTCAAGAGTACCTGGCAGTTGTCCAAGATGACTGAATATCACTCCACAAACCATAGGAAAGACTTGGCACTGTTATTGGCTAAAATAGTAATCAATATTTATTTTTATATGTGGTACAATGAAACCTGGAGTCCCCAACTAAGCCACACTGCAGTAGGCATTGTACAAACATATAGTGAGAGCTACAGCTTATACAGCCAAGAAAAGCTAAGAGTGGAGAAAGGAAAAAATCACGAAGAGGTGATGTGACTTATCCAATCATATACATCAGATCAGAGCCGGGAATACAGCCCAAATTTCTTGACTTCCAGTCTAACAGGCTTCCGCATGTTTTTAATAAGTTGACATGATGATAACATATTATTATGATAATAATGTAAGACTTTTTTAGGTTAACCCCTCTCCTCTCCACCCCCCATCAACTTGTACATGAAACATTAGCTCCATCTCTGAAGGCCTACAACTCTCGGATTCAAGCCTGTTGTACAGACGCCAGAGTCCAGCTGTGGTAACCCCTTAAGGGCAAAGCTTAACATGTTTTTGTTTCTTTTATGATTTGTGTGTGTGTGTGGTTGTTCATTGCATGTGGGGGAGAACGGCTGGGATTTGTTGGTTTCCTCTTTTGCTCAGCTCCACGATGGCTTTAGGGTTTATTTGAGGACATGCTGCCCAGTCTGAAAAGATTGTTCAAGTTATTTTTTGTCAAGGTGCCCAGAGTCTTTTAGATGATTGGGTGCCAGAAAAAAAGTTTGCTGTTATTTACATTTACTCTCTCTTCAGTTCGCTGTTGTGGGATCGGCTGTGTCCCTCCTCTGTGAGAGGAAAAGGTCACCCTCCCAGTTCCCAGGGGACTGACAAATGATTGTCCTCCCCCTCTGTGGGAGCAACCGTCCCACTCCTTGGCTTTTCTGCAAATAGTTAAACTCTCTAGGCACTAGGACTAATCCTATGTAGTGTTTTTGTTTTGGGAACAGTGCTGTTTACCTCCAACTGTGCTGCAGTATTGAATAATCATGAGCAGATTTAATCTTACAATTAGCAGCTCCCATGTTAGGGCCCTGAATCAGAAAAGCACTGCAGCACATGCTTGACTCCATCAATATTAATTAAACTCTTAAGCACTCGTTTCAATGGGACACAAGCATGGGCTTAATTTTAAGCATGTGCTAACGTGTTTTCCTGAATTGGGATGCTTTCTGAAGTCAAGGCGTAGGAGAGCTTTTGTTGTTGTTTCAATTGTTGCTTCAAGAAGTTCACTAACTAGGCAAATTAGAAACATATCAACATGTCAAATGGTGCAAACTGGGGAACAATCTGCTGTAGAGCCAGATTCTGCTTGTTCACATAAGTATGTTCACTTCTTGAAGTTAGGAGGGGTTTATAGCATTTGTTCAACATCAAAGCGTAGATTCTGGCTCCAAGAAATTAGCCGCTTAAGGACTGCTAATGGACCTGATTCTGCTACTCATACTGAGGAGTACCTGCCACTAGTTTCAGGTGAAACCCCATTTGAATTAGGGTTTGCCAGGTAAGACCCTTCAACAAATAACATAAAACTCACCTGGGATTCCCTCTCTCAGACAGAGAGACATAAACTCCAAAAGTAGTCCAACTGAAGTCAATAAGATTACGTGTGAAGTAAGGTATTCTACTTCACACAAGAAAGAAAGTTCAGGTTTCCCTTGGGACCTGACTGGTGCCAAACCAGAGAATTTGCCAAACCACTGGAGGTCAATATTGTCTAGCAGCATTCCCAACACTTCCGCTGCTTACTGGGCTCTTAGAAGACATTTAGGGGTAAATTAGAGCTAAATAACAGCACAGAACATTGAGAGTCAGGACTGGGGGCTGTAAACAAACTTTATGGGACTGTGGGAAACTTGGCCACACCCATGATAAGTGGATATCCACTAACTAAAATCATGCCGGAACATGGATGTTGCTGGACCAGAAGGTGCCAGGCTAGAGAGTTTCAACCTGCATCACAAAGTTGCCTTTAGTTTGTTATCAATAGGCCACATTCCAGCACCTTTAATCACAGTGTCAAGTATCAGAGGGGTAGCCGTGTTAGTCTGAATCTGCAAAAGCGATGAGGAGTCCTGTGGCACCTTATAGACTAACTGAAGTATAGGAGCATAAGCATCTGACGAAGTGGGTCTTTGCCCACGAAAGCTTATGCTCCACTTCAGTTAGTCTATAAGGTGCCACAGGACTCTTCATCGCGTTTAATCACAGTGAGCATCAGAAGATACCAAACTGGGAGGGGTTGCAACTGCTTTAGAGGATAAGGTCATAATTCAAAATGATCTGGACAAATTGGAGAAATGGTCTGAGGTAAACAGGATGAAGTTTAATAAAGACAAATGCAAAGTGCTCCACTCAGGACAGAACAATCCATTTCACACATACAGAATGGGAAGCGACTGTCTAGGAAGGAGTACAGCAGGAAGAGATCTAAGGGTCATAGTGGACCACAAGCTAAATATGTGTCAACAGTGTGACACTGTTACAAAAAAAAAAAAGCAAACATGATTCTAGGATGCATTAACAGGTGTGTTGTGAGCAAGACACAAGAAATCATTCTTCTGCTCTACTCTGCGCTGATTAGGCCTCAGTTGGAGTCTTGTGTCCAGTTCTGGGCACCACATTTCAAGAAAGATATGGAGAAATTGGAGAAGGTCCAGAGAAGAGCAACAAGAATGATTAAAGGTCTAGAGAACATGACCTATGAAGGAAGAATGAAAGAACTGGGCTTGTTTAGTTTGGAAAAGAGAAGATTGAGAGGGGACATGATAGCAGTTTTCAGGTATCTAAAAGGGTGTCACAAGGAGGAGGGAGAAATTTTTTTCTTCCTGGCCTCTGAGAATAGAACAAGAAGCAATGGGCTTAAACTGAAGCAAGGGAGGTTTAGGTTGGACATTAGGAAAATGTTCCTAACTGTCAGGGTGGTTAAACACTGGAATAAATTGCCTATGGAGGTTGTGGAATCTCCATCTCTGGAGATATTTAAGAGTAGGTTAGATGGTCTAGACAGTACTGGGTCCTACCATGAGGGCAGGGAACTGGACTCAATGACCTCTCGAGGTCCCCTCCAGTACTAGTATTCTATGATCACTTTACCACACAAAAAGCTCCACAGAAATAGGGGAGCTATTTGAGAAGTAAATTACTATTCATGGGGACCAAAGGAGGCAGAACAGCACTTGTAGGGCATGTCTAAACTGCAGTAACCAAAACAAAAAACAAATACAAAAAAACCCCCACAAGCAGCTAGTCTCAAAATCCCATTTAACTGCCTTCAGACTTGCTCTATGGAGTTAAAAATAGTGGCACTGACATTTGGACTCAAACTGGAATCCAGAGTCTAAGTTCCTCCCACCGCTTTGGGTCTCAGAGTACAGGCATAAGTAGCCTGCGCCCACATGTCTACACTGCTATTTAGCCCCATGACTCTAGCACAGCTCAGTTGACCAGGTATCTGAGAACCTTTGCAGTGGGTCTTTTACTGAAGTGTAAACATGCCCTAAAAGCATTCTACATGGGGCCTGCCCTCCGAATTGCACAGTAAGTCTCAAAGCTGGTATTTTTTCTTTTCGTGCACCTGCAGAGGGACCATTCAGCATTAAGTATTGTGCATTTCTGCTAACTATACTCTGGCTACAGAGTTGTTTCTGTCTACCTCAGCTTCCAATGGAAAAGTAATTGAAGATGCGGAATGATTCAGCCAAATACAAACCTGAGCATTATTTTTCAACAGGCTGTAGCTGTGACAGAATACACACCCCAATATAATAAATTTCCAGACACTGTGCATTTTATGATTTCACGATTTATTGGTTTATCATTCATCAATACAAAAGGCAACAATAAATTAATCCTCAGATTGGCCCAAACTCAGCCCTGGTATAAACAAGCATAAAGCCACAGAAGTCAATGAGGTTTCATCCAGGTCTGAGTGTGATCTGTTATCATTTATTTCCCTTTAAGAAATTTTTAGTTAATTCTTTAAAATAAATAAATAAATTCTAACCAAATATCTGTTAGAGCTAAATGGAGTATTCAGGCTTAGCTATATTCTCAGTAGAGCCTTTGGAAGAGAATTGGGAAGGAATCATGCTTTAGAGATGCTCCTCCAAGGTAGAATTTCTCGTCAGCTTTCTCTTTCATGCAGTAGAAGGGAAGGAAGGAGTGTGCTGCATCAGATCTTTATAAATGTAGTATACACCTCTCCCTTTGCATCTAGCTAGCCCATGGCTGGGGGGGGGGGGGGAAGGCGGGGGCTCCCTATCCCTTAGAAGAAGGGGAATTATTAGATACACAGAAACTGCTTTTCTACTTGGGTCAAGATCTGTGTAGGTCCTTTGCAGTGACACAGTAGATCTTCGTCCATCCATACGCCTCTGTCCAGACATACAGGACCAGGGCACAAGCTAGCCCTTAACAATCACTAGGAAAACAACACAACTCCAGGACACGATCCTGTTCTCATTAAAGTCAGAAGCATAAACATTTCCCTTGATTTCAGTGGCAGCAGCATTGGGCCATATATAAGTGCTGAAAACTTTTCTGTTCACCATTTGTACAGCCATCTTTGAACCTTAACAAAGGCAATCTAAAGTACTGAAGTAGGCCTAAGGAGACTTGGGTGCTAGTTCTGGCTTTGTTATCAGTCTTTTAAGTAATCCTGGTCAGGTCCTTGCCCTCTTTATTCCTCAGTGTCTCCATCTGTAAAATGGGGATAATGATACTAACCTCCTTTGTAAAACACTTTGAGATTCCCTGATGAAAAAGTCTATATGTGAGCTAAATATTTTCATCATGTGACTCTTGAGAATAGGGATTGAAATCAAATGACCCTTCTCCCACTTGTTTTCCTCTTTTTCAATGAAGTAACTTCAAAAAACTATATATTCCTGCAACTGTTTAGGTGACTCAGTGAAGCTATGAAATGCCCAGTAACTAAAAGAGCCTACAATGTAAGAAGGGTTTTAGAAGGATAAAAACACAAACAGGTCCATTGACACACACATGACATCCATTGAGAATTAGCACTGCTCTTAGAAGTCAAGCTGAACTCCAACCTTAGAGTTCCCACGAGGCATTAGCTTTTCCTCATGAATGATGGCTAATCACATCATGACAGACAAATGATCATCAGCAGAAGAGTTTACCAACATACGGTGCTCTCTGACAGTCATTGTGGGGGAAGCTAATGAGCAAATAACCTGCTGCAACTTTCCACATGCTTCCTGTAATTGAGAACGCTTGGGTACTTTGTCTGGAATGCAGATGCCTGTCAGTCATGGGGTCATAAATGGGATTAGGAGCTGTGTCTGGAAAGAGAGGCAACTGGTCTTAGATGACGGTTCTAAAAAATACAGATGTTTTCTGGCCACTTGGCAATTACTCACTGATACTTCCAAATCTTTTCCAAATCCAGATCCTCAAAGATATTTAAACTCCTAACTTCCACATATTTCAATGGGTGATAAGATACGTCAGGGGAATCTGGGTCCAGGCTACTAATGCCTCTAGAGGTCTTCAGTGTTGCAACTGAGTGTACGCAGGTGCCCTTGTGCACAGCCTCCTTGACTTCACCCAAGCATTGTCAATTACAGGATCAGGGCCTTAGACCCTCTATATGAACATAAATATCACCCTACAACTCTCCCAGTGAGACAGCTGTTACCGAAAAGTCTTACAACAAATAACAGACATCCAATCCAGCCTTTAACTGGTTTTGCAGGGCAACCTATAAAATGTAATAAATAATAATACTCCAGTGGTAGACCCCCCTCTAGGACAAATTTTAAAAAGCTACTAAAATAACATCATTCTAGACATGTAGAGGTATTTCTGTAGAGTCCTTCTCAGAAAACTCTTGCAGGAGTTGTATGCTCACAAATCCAACAATTATTATTACGGTGTCAGAGCAATGTCCTGATTGACTGAAACTTAACCAATACCAGCTTGGAATTTGTGTGACTGCAGCCAATGTACTTATTTCATCACTATGGCTGCAAAAACAAATACCATCTATAGAAATGTGGTTGACCAAAATAAAAGAATTAAGAGAAATGGAACAACTTACTGCCTGTCTTAGATTAACAGCTGAACTGTTTGTGGAAAGATGGGATGGAATGGCATTTTGAGAGATCCTTTGATACTGGTATAACTTTTACTAATATAATATGGATATCTGCTTTAATTTATAACCTACCCTGTCTAAACTTGGCTCTCCCTTCTCCTTTGCATTTCTCATCCTCTCCTTCATACTTACTTTAGAAATAATTTGTACCATCAACCACTCTTATGTTTAATTGTATTGCAGCAGCCTCCAGAGGTCCCAGCCAAGATCAGGGCCTTATTGGGCTACGTACTGTGCAGACATATGGTAAGAGGGTCCCCGTTTTAAAGAACTTACAGTTAAGACAGACAATGTGTGAGAGAGGAAAAGAGGCCTAGAGAGGAGATGTGAACTGCCTGGAAAACAAGAATTCCAAGAGTGAGCGTTCAACTGTTGTTTTTGGTTTGCTTCAGAAATGAAAAGGTAGTACCCACCTGGGCTTCTTCTCCAAAGCACACAGAGCAGAGACTTGAACCTGAGTGTCCTGCAACCATTGGGCTAGAGGGGAGTGGCATGAGTATATATCTGTCTCCCTCCCTCTCTCTCTCCGTCTTCCATTTTAACCCACAATTCCATCCTGGACCTGAGAATCCTTCCCAACAACATTTTTGTCAAAACGGAGATATTTCTGCACAAAGATTATGTTTGGACAAATCAGCATTTTCCAATTTAAAACATTTCAGCTCAAAATTTCCAGCCAGCTCTCTGTATCGGGTCAATGACCAAGCCAAGAATAAAGCCTAGATTTTCTCACTTATCCATCAAACTGTATGGCCTCTTTGTCCAATTCTGGTTTTCTTTAATAACAAGTTAGCAATGTAGTTGCTACAGAACCATTGTAGTTTCATGCCAGTCTCATTCTGTATGACTTCTCCTTAGTGGAGGCAAGGAGGGAGTTTTGCCCCCACTTCAATCACTCTCACAAAAGCTTGCGAGATCCCTGCATGGAATGCAGAGGAGTATAAAAAACTTCCACTCCAGTTCCTTCAGGATATGCAAACCAGATGGTTTTCTATCAATTACATGATTAAATGCACTCTCGCTCACAGAGTAGCAATCACAGAAATCATCAGGAGCAATGACATGAGGGAGGGCATTCTCCTTCATCTGACTGTTATTACCGTAACAGCACCCAGTAGCATGCTAGGCGCCACACTGTACAGAGAAGATGACATGGTCGCACTCCCGAAAGGCTTACAGACTAATTCCAAACAGAACAAAATGAGGAGGGAAAGGTGCGGGGACATGATGGGCAAAGGAATGACAAGGGTAACAATAATAAGACCACACAGTTATTCCACAAAGGCACACATGCAGCTTGGTCAAGCGGCATGTGTTTGTAGATGTATCAGCTGATCTGGAGACTGATGCAAAGCCTGTTGAAAGCCATGGGACTCTGGCTCCTTGTGGACGGCATTGTAGAAGCAGACTCCTTCCCAAATGTCCCCATCCTGAACATTTTATCTTTGTGACTTGAGACATCAGTGGAGAAAGGTCTGTAAAATGCAGTCATCTCCTCTGAAACATGTATGTGATAACGGCATCAAAGGATTCTGTGTTTAAGGCCTGTCACAGCTTTCTAGATCACATGTGCACAGCTTACACTAAAGAGATGTTCATCCTAATGGCCAGCCTCATACTACGAATTAATTACAGTTCCCTTGTTGCCTCTTATGTGGGGCTGGGGAGCTTCTTCCAAGCAAAACTTGCAAATATTTAACTTGACAATTTCCCCTGAATATGTAGTCTGTGCCCATCATCTTGTAGTCCTACCATTTATATATTCATTCAGATACCTGCCCAAGATTGCTTGCTGCTCCACACTAAGATTAAATGGAAGGATAATTTTTCAAGGCAATTCAATGGTGCTAAGGATTGGTGTACTGAATGCAGCCAATGGTATCAGGAAAGTGAATTTTGTTAGGCCTGTATTAGATACATTTTTAATCTTTGCAGGGCAGAGATCTCCTCTTCATTTGTGTTTGTGCTAGACCCAGCCCTGTGGAGTTCTATTCCTGATTGTTAAGATATTACTGAAACTTCAAGTACAGACATATCTCAAGACTACTGAAAACAATTTGTTAGAGCTGCAATATCCATCTCAGAGGCAGTGCACTCCAGTGGACTTTTCAAACCCTGCTGCGATACCAAATGCTGAGCTACAACTTATTTAAACAGTGTAACTTTTGCTTGGCATGCTCTACTGAATCTTTTATCCAAAGTTCAGAAAGCATTGTATAAATATTGCTGCCCTCCATGTAGTTAGGCAAGCTTTGGGTATTTCAAGGTGGAAATTGATAGAGTTTGAAGTGTTCTTTGATGCAATCTTGTTTATTTACAAAGAATGTACAATAGTCTGAATGAAGGATGAACCAAGAACAAAAGGAGCTGTTTCTCACAGCCTCAAACTTCTTTACGCAACATACCTAAAAATCTCTGGCTTTTTCCACAATCACACTGTGTCACAGGACACTGTTTGGTTTTCTTGTTTTTCTACATTTGCCATCCCTGTTTGTGTTTTTAAATCTTTGATCTCATCTTTCTTCATACACACGCACACACACGAGTGGGTTCACACATTCATTTTGTCTTAAGTGTATGTGTGGGGGGATGGAGGAGGTTACATTATACAGTTATATTAATTGAAGGACAAATTCATACCTATCAATCTCAATGGGGTGTTGACAACTGATAATTTCGTTGCGAACTGGGTGAAACTTTGTTAATGATTTTTGGAGTCTGTGACGGCGCGTTGGGGTCCCCCGTCTCCTGCACCCCCAAATGGCACGAACAGACTCCCCCATCCAGTAGAATGGAGGTAGTTTATTGCTTCTCCAGGATATAGCACAGCACAGATGTAATCTGGTTACAGGAACTGGGGCTAAGAGGCCTCAGTGCCCCCTTTGAGAAGGGGGAGTCCCAGCCCCCTCACCAGCTCCTTCTCCCCTGCTTTCCAGACAGGAACTAACCACCTCTCCTCCAGCCCTACCCCCCAGCCAGGGCAGCATCCACCTTCGTTTCTCCCCATGCGGGGTGGCTGGTCAGACCAGTTTGGAGCCACCTTTGCATAATGACTCCCCCTTTCCCTGCTGGGTCTTGCTACAGACAGCAGAGGTTGCCACAGCCCTAGCAAGGTACCCCCACTACGTCACAGAGTCTCCTCATACTTGTGAGGTAGAGAGGTATTATCGGTCCCTGTTTAAAGATCATGAAACTGGAGTTAATTGACTTGCCCAAGGCCTCTAATTTGGTCCAGTGACAGAACCAGAAATAGAACCCAGAATTCCGAACTCCTATACTAAGGCCTTGACTACAAGCGCTTCTTTCATCGCAACAAATCAAGGCCACCAAAGAAAGCAGTCCTTGAGAAGGGTTTGTGTTTTTTTAAAATTTGCAGTGATACTGAGACTAACAGCGGAATACAAGCAACACAAGTAAGGGGCTGGTACATGACATGCTCATGACAGCAGTCACATGAAGTTGCTGTGAAAGGGCTTAACGTAATAAAGGGATGAGAAGTGAGAAAAGACAAAGACAATGCATAATTTATACATGTAATGGGAACAGCACCAGGGGCAACACAGCTTTTATTAGTAGCCCTGTGGGAAAACAATGAAAAGAAGGCAAGTAGTAAACTAACTACATTATAAACAACTGAAGGTGGTGTGGAGCTTAGGGTACATCTACACTAGCCCCCTAGATCGATCTAGGGAGGCTAATGAGAGCGAACGAAATTGCAAATCAAGCCTGGGATTTAAATATCCCGTGCTTGATTTGCATGTTCCCGGCCGGTCGTCATTTAGAAATTGACTAGCCCGAAGTAACTGCCCGCATCTACATGCGGCAGTGAAACAGGATTCCAATTTAAAGCCCTAACTCGAATTAGCTGGTATTCCTCCTGCAATGAGGTTTACCAGCTAATTCGATTTAGGGGCTTTAAATCAGAATCCCGTTTCACTGCCACGTGTAGATGCGAGCAGTTACTTCGGGCTAGTCAATTTCTAAATGGCGACCAGCTGAGTACATGCAAATCAAGCGCAGGATATTTAAATCCCAGGCTTAATTTGCAATTTCGGTCACCCTCATTAGCCTCCCTTGATCGATCTAGGGGGCTAGTGTAGACGTACCTTTACTATGTCTCCTGGCCATGTCCTAGTGCTTTGCAAGAGCTTGGAAGATAAAACTATATAACATCATGTCATGATCATGAGGGTTAGCCAGCAGCTTGGGAACTAAGGGGTTAACCTTACCTAAGTCAGGTAGATTCAGCCAATAGGAATGTAGGTAGGAATTTCAAACTAGGACAAAGGAATGTTTGGTTTCTCCCTCCTTTCTCCTGGGCAGTTTTTCTCCATCTACTGAGGGGGACAGACAGAATGTCTCCCTCCAAGAATAGACTCTTCACTCTTCTGTAAGTAGGGTAAAGCTTAGATAAATCTATTAGGTTTTATTGTTTTATGGTTTGAGAATTGGGATCTGATGTCTGTGCATTTAAAAATGCTTTTTGCTCTCTTTTGTAACTAAACTCCTGGCCCCAGCATGAGTATTACTTTGTGACTTTTTCATCTAGTCATGATGCTTGCAACAGGAATATTGTGGTGATAATAAAAGTTCTTTCTCTTTTCTTTTATTAACCTGGTATTGGTTAATTTTTGTGTCCTGGTTTTTACTTTAGGGGTGAGATTTCCCAAGTGATCTCTCCCCTGATTTTCTCATCGGAACTTGGGTGGTGGCAGTGGGATTTTATCCCCAAAATCTAGGTTGTTAAGATTTGGGGGGAGGGGGGAGGTTTTATACCAAAGCCTGGTAGATAAGGTTTTGGGGTACTTTTGTGAGCCCCCACTTCTGCATTTATTATGCCAGAGTGGAGAAGGAGCCATGACATGTCACTAAAGAGCAGCACTGGAGCTCTTGAGGACATCAGAGCTTTTGAGAGGGTCCATTGTGAGGGTCTATCAGGTACTTCATGCACAAAGGCCTGAGCACTAATTAAAATCTCCAACTTGGAAGAATAACCATTTTAGGGTTTAGAAGCTTCAGGGGGTAGCCGAGTTAGTCTGTACAGGATAAACTAAAAAAACCCGAATGATCTGGTAGCACTTTATAGACTAACAAAACATGCAGATGGCGTACAGATAGAGCGGAATGGCTACATAGTTCGAACTATCTAGCCCGTGCCGCGTGTAGCCGCGCGGCACGGGGTTCGAACAAGCCGGCTTTTAAAAATGGCGGAGCCGGCTTTATGCTAATGAAGCCCGGGAAATTCAAATCCCGGGCTTCATTAGCAAGTTCGGTATGCATACATTACCCCCCTAGTTCGAACTAGGGGGGTAGTGTAGACATACCCTAGGTTCCTTGCATTGCTTCTGAATATAATAAAGCAGAATATTATACAAAGCAGTGAATATAATAGAGGTAAGCTGGCCCACTAGGCTACACCACACAAGTCTATTTATTCTTAAAGTGAAAGCATTATAGAGAAAACAGATTAAAAGCAATAGAGTTCTGGTATCACAGGGTAAGAGCTCCACAACCAGTTTTATGGACTTCTGTATGCCAAAGTCCTTCCAAACCTGCCCAGGAAAGAGGAGAACTCCTGCTTTCCTTTTGCTGGATCAGAAAGAAGGTGCCAAAACAATTTAACTGAGTTAATTTATAGAAAAGTCCTTTTCTTGTCTGCCAGTCACTGGGAAATCCAATTGGAACCAGAATATGCTGCCTTTCTGGACTCTGCTACCTCTATGGATATGTTACCAGTTGAGTGAATTTGCCTAATCACTTCCCACTTTTACTAACTACTGAAAGAGGTGTGATCACCTTCTTCATAGACTAATATACAGTCCCCGACCAACAATGACACTAAAACCTAATGCAGTAAGATCTCCCACAGATATTGCAGGAAACTGAGGCTATGTCTGTCAGAGTGTTCACTAGTTACAGGAGCTCACCACCTCTGACAATACAGGCTGTATTGGTCTACGTGAAGCCTTGATGATATTTTCCCTTCAGACAGCTTCATAGGTGTCTGGTTCTGGGAGAGTCATAGACTGAAAGACCAGAAGAGGTCACTATGATCAAGCTGTTGTACCAGACTGAATCCTGCTTATTGCAACACAGGTTCTATACCTGCATCTACATTTCTATCATCGTGCATTAATCAAGTCAAAGAGAAATGGCTGAAACAACAACTCTTTTATGTAACAAAAAAACTAAACTTAGAAAGAAAACATAAAATCTGGTTGTCACAAATGAAATCTGGCACGAGGCCAGAAGCCAAAATAGGAATGGTTAAAACAGTCCTACCACTGTCTCGATGTCCGGAGGAAAGAGGTAGGTGAATGTCTTCAGGCTGAAGAAAGGAACAAGCTGAGACAAGACGGAGTTGCAGAGACCCAGGTAAGTGGACAGTCTTCTTGCTTTTGGTCTTTCTTCCATACTTACATGCCCTGCATGCAGCATGCGGACCAGAGGACAAGATGGTTCATATGCAAATGTGTTTGACTGGCCCTGCTGCAGACTCCTAACTAAAACAAATAAACCCTGAGCTAGCAGTCATTACAGCTGTGAAACTGGATTGCTGCACCACAAAGGGCTGCCCAGATGGCCTACAAAGCCAAATAGCCTGCTAGCTATTGCCCTAGCACTGCTGGGTTGTGCTGATGACATGCACACAGAGAGCCCTTGAGGGGAGGGTGGACCCTCCTTAAGAACGCTCTGGTTACTGGGCAGATTAGGGTCATGTGACCCATTTTTCCCACCTTTCTTCCTTTCATGCCTTTCCTCTTTTTCCTGCTCTTTTCTGACAGGAGATGGTGACCAGGACTGGCTGCCACCTTAAAAAGGAAAACAAAATGGAGGACATAAAACAAAAAAAACCTGGCACCCTTCCCTCAACAAAGCAACCTCCCATCCCACTGGCATGAAGCATATTCCAGGACTAGAACTCCTAGGACTTTTCATTTCATATAATTAGGTGCCCAAATATGGACTTTAAGGCTAGGTCTACACTGCAGTGCCATTTTGGGATACTTCCAGCATCCCAAAATAGCTATTCCATGTCTTTTAAGTAAGCCCGTTATTTCAAAATATAATGGGCACGCTATTCCAACAACCCTGTAAACCTTATTCCACAAGCATTAAGGACATTTCAGAATAAGCTATTTCAAAATATACTCAAAATAAGCTACATAATTTGAGTAACTCAAATTGCATAGCTTATTTTGAGCTAAGAGTGCAATGTAGATGCACTCTTACTGGGTATTTTGCTTTAGTCTTCCCAAATAGATTCTCCATTTTTCCATTTTTTTACCACTGCAAGTCTATGGTGAACAGTCCATCCACCTTTTTTCCTTGTTTCTCTCTTGAGTCACTATTCATAGCCCACAGACTGGGTTTAATCATGAGGGACTGAAAAGAGGGTGCAAGATTATAATCAGAGTGAGGAAAAATCCAAGTGAGTTTGAGCAGTAGTTTGGTACATGGGTGGCCATATGTGCATACTGCTCTAAAGAAGACAAAGTCATAGAAAAATTCTGCAACTGAGGGATAACAGATATTACTCATTTTGAGGGATATTGCTCAAAGTTACTCCATTCCACACAAGTTTGGTGTCTCATCACTTGTAACATTAAAATTATTTACATCAGACATAATAATTAAGGATTCCAAATTTTCAAAGTTCAAAGAATCAATCCCAATGTATTTTAATACTTCTGTGTCAGTAATTTTTGTCCCTCTCATTTTGGGCCTGTATTTTACATTGTGTCCCTCATTTGGGCCTTTACAGGTAGAGAAATATGAAACCACAGCCAAGTTAATGAAAAGATCACATTCTTCTGTGAAAATTTCATCCATGACAAGTGGAAGACTCTAAAACCAAGAGTGTTTTGCTAGCACAGAGACAAAATGGTAATAGACAGCATGTGATTTATTTCATATTCACACAACTCAAAAGTAGCAGATTGAATTTTATACAAACTTTCCCCAAAAAATGATTTTGGGCTTGAGACCAGGTTGGAGAAATTTCATCCCCAAATGAACAATTTTAAGAAATGGCTTGGCTAGAGGGGTTTTCAAGGGAATGACTATATCAATATTACCTACAGCATTGCTAGTACCAATGAAATCTATATATCAATCGCTATATTTGAACGTTAAAACATATTTACATTATTACAAAATTGGCAGCTTTTGTGATAGCTGAGACATATGGTATGATCACATGTTCAAAATCTTGAAATTATACTTTGTGATAAATTATCATCCTCGTCACAAACATTTAGAAGTAAGAGATGCCTATTTTTTCTCTTCACGGTAGTATATTTTAACAAAATATGATGATAATTGAAAATAGATATTTTCTCCATATGGGCTGGAAGAAAATTTTGCACAAATAGAATCCTGAACTGTCTGGAGACAACAGATGGCAGTATTTTAAAGATGAAGAGATGAAAGTTAGGATAACCAACGCTGAATGTCAGTAGTAACACATGATGGAGCTGGTTCTTTTCACAGCTAGGGATTTAACTCTCTCAGAATAGGAAAGATGGCCAAAATAAAGAACTCTTGCAAAACAGAGTTGAACATTGCAAAGCAGAATATCCACTACCCTGTACTTTCTAAGAGCAAAAAAATAAAATCTTGGATGCAGCCTCAATAGTGTAACATGCTATGTATGTAATGCTCCCCCAAAAAATTTTCAGACACAAAAAGAACAAACACACACATACAAAAGAGTACAAGAACTTAAAGTATTCCCATTATCAATGAGCATTCAGAACTGGAGAGAGAAATAGTGAACTTAGAGGAGTATGAAAAGCTCAAAAATACTAAAAGATAGAATAATTACGGTATGTAATTCAGCTCATGCTCACCAAAAAATTCTGGGTTTATTTATACCAGCATAGCACCAATGAAATCAGTGGAGTAATGACAATGACGACTTTTACCAGTTGAATATCTGGTGCAATGTCAACATCCAAGTAAGACTCCATGCAACCTAGCTATAGGAAAAAAGGTTAAGCACTTTCAGTCTCTCCATAAATTATGCATATATGCATAAGAGTTACGAGACATGACATACATAACATCGCATGTTCGGAGACCCTTCCAAACGAAAAAAGAAACAAACAGATCTTCACAATTCTCCCCAGGATTTTTTTTTCAGGAAGTGCGGGGGAGGGGGAGAAAGAGTGAAAGTAGGAATGGCTTGGAAGATTAAATCTAAACCAAGGATCTGTGATGGAAGGCCAAATCCTCAGCTGCTGTGAACCAGTATAGCTCCATTGAAGTCATTAGAAATATGAAGTCACTAGGGCTTACACTGGGCTACGGACCTGACTTATACTGTGTAGTTAAAAAACTATTAACCATATTAGCAATGGCACTTCTGCACAATAGATGAAATGCATATACATGTGCTGGAGGGGACGGAGGGGACTGCCACATTCAATTCCAAAAGATTTCTACTTGTTGAGGCATAAGACAGGCATACAGGTTCTAAGAATACTGGGGAAAGTAGTCTGAAGCGCATCTCCTGCAACTCCTTCATGGGAGCATAGCGTGTGCTCCCCCCAGAACCAACTGGAGTCTGTTGGTGTCTTCTGACAATCTTCCTTGAGGCAGATACTCACAGTTGTGAACCACGTCAGACAGCATGATAGTAACATTTAGTGTGGTTTTTAAATGTGGATTTTTCATTGCATGTTTGGATTTTTTTAACATAAATTTTAACTCTGAATTTTCTGGGTTTGATATGTTTGACTCAAAGAAAATTATCACTTTTCTGTGATGCTTATTTACCTTTATGCTACTATTGATAAATACACTTAACCTTCACTCCTGCTTAACATACTTTTTTTAAATCAGGGCTTTCTGTCTCTGTCGCTTTCTCAGTGCTGGATTTACACACAAACTAACTAAGGTAAATCTGAAGGCCTCAGATTATGGGGGACTTCTAAATAAAAAAAAAAATACTAGTTTCTAATAGCATCCTCGCCTATGTACTGGTATATATCAAATATAAAACTTAATTATTTCTATTTTCATTGTCCTTTCTGGTAGAATAATATACACTTTTGGTATTGTTACGGTATTGTTACTCTTAAATTTAACATAGTTTAAGGCCTCGGCATGTCTTAATCTGGCTCTGCTCTCTCTCAAACATATCTGCTGGAAAGCACATTAAGAAGTTCAATGACAATCAAGAGTGGCCTTTATTCATTAGAGATGAACAGTATCCAGAAGGTATGAAGTATCTTATTTAAATTGCAGTTATTCAAGTTGCATTACCCAAAGCACAGCATTGGAATATGGTCTATTCTGCATTTGGCATATTTTGTTATTTGATGTGCAGAGATTTTGCACACTGACATGTTTTATTTCATATAAAGGTCTGATTCTGACTGATATTGATGCAAATATGGACTAGCTCTTGATTTCAGATGATCCATTCCACTTATGTACGTAGATGAAACCAAGAGCAGGATCAGGAATAGAGTGTGAATCAGCTGCAGTACAGAAAGCAGAACATGAATTTTCTAGCAGATTTGTTGAGCTAAATTCTTATCTCGCCTATACTACTTTTTTACACAAGTGATCTCCTCCTGATTTTCACTATTATAAAGGAGAATGGATCTTGGGCCCAAGAGGAGAGCAGGTGTTCATTAAAAAGGGGTTTCTGGTATTTTAATCCACTATAATAAGAAGAGAAAACAAAGGTTGCCTTCAGCATATACATGTTTTAAGCCACTGGAATGAACTCTGTTAGGCTTTAGGCAAACCTTGTTAGCAGCATAATAAGGGATTTAGAATCTGTTAGACCATTTAGATGGCACGGAGAGCAAGACTCTGACTAATACATTTCCTCAGGACCAGCTTAGAAGGGATAATTATATTTCTATTTAGATTGGAGGAATCCCTTGGTGAATATCAGTCTTGTTAGAAAAGCTGAAATAGAAAAACTTTCACAGACTCATAGAATCCTAGGGCTGGAAGACACCTCAGGAGGCCATTGATTACAGCCCCCTGCCCAAGGCAGGACCAATCCCAACTAAATCATCCCAGCCAGAACTTTGTCAAGATGAGACTTAAAAACCTCTAGGGATGGGGATTCCACCACCTCCCTAGGTAACCCATTCCAGTGCTTCACCACCTGCCTAGTGAAATAGTTTTTCCTAATATCCAACCTAGACCTCCCCCGCTGTAACTTGAGACCATTGCTCCTTGTTCTGTCTTCTGTCACCACTGAGAACAACCTCTCTCCATCCTCTTTGGAACCTCCCTTCAGGAAGTTGAAGGCTGCAATCAAATCCCCCCTCACTCTTCCCTTCTGCAGATTAAATAAGTCCAAATACCTCAGCCTCTCCTCACAGGTCATGTGGTCCAGCTCCCTAATCATTTTGGTTGCCTTCCGCCGGACCCTCTCCAATGCATCCACATCCTTTCTGTAGTGGGGGGTTGGGTGGAGGCAGAACTGGATGCCGTACTCCAGATGTGGCCTCCCCAGAGCCAAATAAAGGGGAATAATCACTTCTCTAGATCTGCTGACAATGCTCCTCCTAATGCACCCTAAAATTCCATTCTCCTTCTTGACTACAAGGCGGTGGTTGCAGCTGCTCCAATGCTCGGGCAGGAGCTCCTTCCCCTCCGGAGGTCTGCCCCAACTGGGCTGTTTCCCCTGGCCTTTATACCTGGCCTGCAGTTGGAGCATGCCCATCACTGCTGTGGGGGCGGGGACTTCCCAGCCCATCAGGACAGTTTGCTTTCGCCTTGGCCAGTGCGGGGTTGGGCTGCCCCGTCACAGGAAGAAAGAAAGTGGATAGGAGAACCCCTCCCCAAACTGGAGAATTTTTCTTCTCCCAGTAGTGCTAGCTACTTTGGCCAGTTATTCACCATTTCCACTAACTATGCCCACTTTGGATTCTCCTGCCTGTTTAAAATGTTTTCAATGAAGAATGTCTTTGCAAAGGAAATGAGCACTTGTCTGGGAAAAATAATGTGTCTTTGAAGCTAAAATGGTTCGGTGAAATGAATCAAATCAAAGCTTTTCTCTTGGTTTTCTAGAGAAATTTTTCAATTTGGTTTTTGGTATTTTCAGACACCTCCCTTTTCCAGCCTGGGGGGAAGTAGAGGGGCCGAAGAGGGAGAGGGGTTTGGACAGGACGACACAAAACAAAATAAAAAAGTGAAACAATTTTCATTTTGAAATGAAAGAAACAGGATGCTGTGATGAATTTCTACTTCTGGGTGAACTGTGCACCACTGCACATGCACAGAATTGTGTTCCCCAACAAAAAATACATTCTGCCTGAGGCATGAAACAGTTCCATCTTTTGACCACCAGAGGCCACTGTGGTACAGGAACAGCTGTCTGTATTTAAGTTGCTGGTTCTTCTGGTGCCGCAGCAGTCTGTGGTGGAAGAAACGGAATTGAAACACTTCTTGGGCAGGATATATTTTTTGCACAAAAAAATGTTTGGAGCACATGATTTCTGCATGTTTGCAGTGGGGTAGCCGTTCCTCTGGGATACACAATGCGTCAGTCTCATTTCAGAACATTTCGTAACAAGCCAATTAGCCCGTCATAAGACGGGATTTTCAGGTCACTCCTCCACGTCGGTCTTCTCTCCTGAGCCTCCGGTCTCTCGCTCAGTCTCTCTCTCCTCCTCTTACTGTCTCCCCCCCCCCGCTCTCTCAGCTCTCCTCTGCCTCCTGTCTCTCTCTCTGTCTCTCTCTTTATCTTCTCCTCCCCCTCTTGCCTCTCACTTGGGGGGACCGTGGAGCCCAAACAGCCATTTGGGCTCCTCACTCCCCATGCTGCATGAGGAGCACAGAGCCCAAACGGTCGCTTGCGCCACTTGCTCTCACGGTGGGAGGCAAAGGGGGGCAGGGTGGTGACGTTCACGGCCAGGGGGCGGGGCCTGGAACTGCTGTCACGCTGCACATCACAGCCCTGCCCCCCTTCACCTCCTGCTGTGGTGCTCGGTTGACTTCTGCGCCGTTTAGCTGGGCCGCCACGGAGGAGAAAGCGGCCGTTTGGGCTCCTCCATGGCAGCCCAGTTGAGCGGTGCAGAAGTCAGCCAAACACCACGGCAAGAGGTGATGGGGGGTGGGGCGGTGACGTACTTGGCCAGGCCCCACCCCCTGGCCATGTACGTCACTGCCCCGCCCTCCTTCCCCTCCCGCGGTGGCGCTTGCCTGACTTCTGCGCCGCTCAGCCAGGCCACTGAGTGGGAGCAAGAGGCCCTTTGGGCCCCACACTTCTCATGCAGCATGGGCTGCCCAGAGGGTACAACCAACATTTCAGGCAACAGCGCCATCCAGAGGGAACAGCCAGCATTTCAGTGTTACAGATTCACAGACACTGGACTATTATATATATGACTAGCCAATTAGCCCATCATAAAATGGGATTTTCAGGTCTTCTCTCCTGAGGTCTTGCTCTGTCTCTCTCTCTCTTCCTACTGCCTCCCCCCTCTCTCAGCTCTCCTTCACCTCCTCCCTCTCTCTCCGTCTCCTTCTTTCTCTTCTCCCCCTCCTGCCTCTCTCTCCCCTCTGTCTCTCGCTGTCCCCCTTCCTCTTCCTCTTCCCCCCCGCCGTGGTGCTTGGATGAGTGCTGCCCGCTCAGCCAGGCTGCCATGAGGGAGGTGGGAAGGGGTGGTGATGTATACGGCTGGGGCCAGGGCCGTGTACATCACCGCCCTCTCTTCCCCTTCCACCCTGGGGGAGCCCAAACAGCCCCTTGTGTTGCTGGCTCCCCTGACAGCCTGGTTGAGGGGCGCAGCACTCAGCTGAGTGCCACAGCGGGAGGGGAAGGGGGGCAGTGACGTACACGGCCCCGCCCCCTGGCTGTGTACGTCACTGCCCTGCCCCCTTCCCCTCCCTCCGTGGCGGCTTGTCTGAGTGTTGCGCACTCAGCCGGGCTGCCGCGGGTGAGGAGGGGCGGGGCAGTGACGTACACGGCCAGGAGGCGGGGCTGTCTACGTCACTGCACCCCCCTACAGTGGCCCGGCTGAGGGACGCACCACTCAGCACCACGGCGGGAGGAGGAAGGGGGGGCGGGGACATACATGGCCCCGCTCCCTGGCCGTGTACATTACCGCCCCACCCCCCTTCCTGTCCCACCAGGCCCACCTGAGCGGTGCTCAGCTGGGCCCCGGCAGGGGAGCAAGCAGTGGCAAGCGGTCCATGGCTGCATCCCCCCCCCCCCGCCAGGTCTGTTTCCTGCCCCCCCTCCTCCCGTCCAGCCCCACAGCCCCTGATTCCTCCCCAGCTCTGCTTCCTACCCCCTCTTCCTGCAGGCCAGCCCCACTTCCCCCCCAAGACACCCACCCCTGCCAGCGCTGCTTCCCTCCCCCCTTCCTCCGGGCCCCCCCATCCTCCCCTACAGCCCCCAATCCTGCCCCCAGCTCTGCTTCCCACCCCCCTTCCGGCCATCCCTGCCCCCTTCCCCTCCCTGCATGGCACCTCGCCCCGCCCCCCTTCCCCTCCCTCCCCCTCCATGGCACGCTAAGCTGCTCCCAGCTTAGCGGTGCTCCCGCTGGGCCCCGGTAGGGGAGCAAGCAGCGGTAAGCGGCCCTTTGGGGTCCGCGCTCCTCACGCGGGCCGCTTGCCACCACTTGCTCCCCTGCCGGGACCCAGCTGAGCGGCGTGGCGCGATGCTCGGCCAAACCGCCAGGGAGGGAGGGAAAGGGGGGCGGGGTGCTTACATACACGGCCAGGAGGCATAGCCGTGTACGTCAGCATCAGCGTCAGCGTTACAGACGCACAGACACTGGGCTGCTATATATATGATAGGGAATGTTTGAGTTTTCTGCTCTCTAGCACCTCTCACTGGAACTGGAAGAAAAACTGAGTGCCTCTTTCACCAATAGCAGTTGGTCCAATTAAACTTATAATCTCCCCATTTTGTCTTGCTTGGTCTAAAAAGGCATTCTAATAAATGCAATTTAGTGGATTTTATGTGTTTATTGATAAAAAAAACCTCTTCATTTGTTCTAAAGGATTAATTTCATTTTAGTTTTATATGATGCACATACAGGGTAAACTAAGCCTCTTTTTTTAAACCTAATCAAGACATATGACACTGAGAACTCATTTCTGGAGCTACACTTTCTTCTAGAATCACATTCTAACTGACTTTCCAAGTTTCTGAAGTGTTACTAGTGTACCCCATTATTTCTGAAAAGAGTAGAAATTAGAAATACAGGCAGTCCCCGGGTTACGTACAAGATAGGGACTGTAGGTTTGCTCTTAAGTTGAATCTGTATGTAAGTCGGAACTGGCGTCCAGATTCAGCCGCTGCTGAAACTGATCAGTTTCAACAGCGGCTGAATCTGGACGCCAGTTCTGACTTACATACAGATTCAACTTAAGAACCCCAGGCTCCGCGGCTTTGCTCTGCTTTGCTCCCTGTCCCCCTGGTCTGCAGGGTTCTGCCGCTGGTTCTGCAGACCAGGGGGACAGGGAGCAAAGCAGAGCAAAGCCGCGGAGCACGCAGTCAGCGGACAGCCCAGACGCGTCTGGACTGTCCGCTGCCCGCGTGTTCCGCCACTTTGCTTCCTCTCCCTGGTCTGCTGGAGACCAGGGAGAGGGAGGGCCCCGTTCGTAACTGCGGATCCGACATAAGTCGGATCCACGTAGCTCGGGGATTGCCTGTATTAGAATGAAAATATTCAAGTTCTCTCTCCTGCCATTAATTGATGTTTGTACAGTGCTTGGGGACAGTTAATTGATAGAAAAGCTAAGGGTTATAAATAATATGAAATGTTATGGATTCAAATACAGATAATTTGTGTATAGGCCCCAAATTCAAATTTTAACTAGGCATATGAGCCATCTCAGAAACAGGAAAAAATATATCAAGAGCTAAAAATGCTTAGCCAAGTGTAACAGAGGAAACTGTAACTTACATCAATGAGAGGCAAAATGTTTACTTCAAGGCAACAGTTGCTTGTCTCTTCCTGATATAAAGGGCCTGCTACCAGAAGAGCATGCTTGGCTGTTATGGGAGGTATAATTCACGCCAAGGAATAGATCATCACAGAGAAAATAACTCCTAGGTTAGTGTCTCACTTTTTAGGTGCTGGGGGTCTAGGTGAAAACTATTTGGAAGTTTTTACAGGTTGAGTCTGAAGTATTTGCAGTAATAACGCTGATTAATTTTATTTGAATATTATGTTTCTATAGTAAGTATCTGGATGTCTTTTGGCCATCAGCTGCATTCTGTCCTTAAAGTTTGTCAGCTCTATATTATGCTAGATAAGAATCCATGGAAGACCTGGCCTTGCTGTGTAAGTCACATCCAGACAAGGCTGTGACTTTTTCCTGTGAGCAGAAAGTAAGCCATTAGCATTGCTATATTTGAAGTCCCAAATCAGCTTTGTGGAGCATAGATAACACTTCTTAGGCATACCTTACATTAAATTAACAACTGATGGCTTATGGGCCATTAAAGTCAATGGAGCCATACCAATTTACACAGCTGAGAATCTCGTCCAACATCTGATATAAAGAAATTTAGACATGATTTCTTAAGTTAGCAAAACGTTTGTAGCCCCTAGACACTACAACGATTGAGCTCCATAAAAATAGAGGTTGTAGACTGTGACACGACAAGGTTGGAAATCACAAAAAGTATCTTTCTAACACTAAGCAAGGAACTTTCCCAGAATAAATGCAACATTTTCTCTAAAATGTCATGTATTTGCTCTCACTGCATCACTCAGGAATTTCTGCTAATAAACTTCTCTAGTCCCCTGGCTGGGATGGCTTCCAGCTACAGTTTTAAAGGAACTTAAAAACTAAAAAGCTACATCTACATTGCGCTCTCTTATGCAAGAACATATGCAAATGAGGCACAGCAATATGCATCGCCGTGCCTCATTTGCATATGTTCTTGCGCAAGAGAGTGCAATGTAGACTTAGCCAAAGAGTTTTAAGAGCAGTACAGATGACCACATACATGGACTGTTGTCTTTCCTGGAGGCATTAACCTTTTGTGGTTCAGATATGGGGTTGATCTAGTTTTTCTGAATGGATGGCTGACACAACAAAATCTCTCCAGCCTGAGGATGGAAGTGAGGAAAATGACTGGTGAATATGACAGTGTAAAAAAGCTGCTTATTAAAACAATAAGAAACAAGTGACCTCTCTTAATTCCATAAATAAATTGATTGGTCAAGATTTCCAGAAGTATTTTGTGTGTCCCTCCCTAGGCACTTTAAAGGGGCTTGGTTTCCAGAATGTGCTGAGCATGAATTATCTCAAGTTGAGTATCTAAAAATAGACACTACCAATATCATAAATTGTGTTTGAAAATCTTGTCCAGTCTGAATGCATGGAAGCACAGAGTGGGTCACATCCCACCTTGGTGTCATTCCACAGTTGTCAACAGAGTTACATCAAAAGAGTTGAATAGGGAACATGGTTATGAATGCGTTTGCTTCAAATGGACATTTAAAATGTCTGTCACCTTTCTGTAGAAGGCTTTGTTGTGTTTGGTCTTTTTGTTCTTATTTATTTGTTACTTTGTGATCTGCAGGGATAACCTCTCAGCACAGTTAAGATAACTAAATCAATATGTCCAACCTGTTTGAATTCATTTGGAATGCCAAATTATTTTTTTAAGGGTCTGTACTTATGAAAATACAGCATGGACTTTTCATTCTGGTTGTTTATTTGAATATTTACTCAGTATTGCTATATCAGATTCATTTTTTATTCTGTCTTTCTGTGATGACAATGTTTGTTTCTCTGTATTACTTGGTTGTTGTATGGTATTTTTTTAAAATCAGTAAGCAAATGTAAGAAATACAATAAAATTTCAAAGAATAAAAGGGAAGAATTACAGATTCTTGTTTATATTAGGAAGTATGAAACACCTGTTGACACATAGTAACCTGAAAGGATCGGAATAAGGAACACAGGTTGCTGAAAGGAAGAGTCTAGAAGAGGCACCAGTAGTAAATCTCTGAGAGTCCAGCTTGGATACTGGATGCAGTTGCAACAGTTCTGTAAATAATTCTCTTAATAAGGAACCAATTTAGTTTTACAAGTCTGGTTCATATGTAGCTTGCACTACATGAACTAGACACTGCTGGAATCTGTGTTCAGACTTGTTTGGAAGTAGTACTGAGGATTTTACACCCTAAGGTTGGAATCCAAAACCCACTGAATGCAATGGAAAAATGCCCATGGACTTCAATATGCTTTGGAAAAGGCCCTTAGTAGATTGGCAGTGGGGGAGGGGAGTGTCTTATCCCAAGTGGCCATATTACCATTAAAACTAATGTTGGCCCATGGTAGTAAGCATTACACTCAATAAGACAGCATTTGTAGGACTGAACCCTCAATGGCTGAAGATAATGCAATAAAGGCAATAGATCTGAAAAGAAAATTGCTTCTTACAATGTTTCATAAACTCTTGAAAAAGTGAGCTTGAATAGCTGCACTGCAAAATAAACTGAACACAAATCAAAGGACCTTCACTAAAGAATAATTATAAATAGTATCATAGGTCTGGAAGGGACTTTGAGAATTAATCTAGTGCAGTCTCCTGCACTCATGGCAGGACTAAATTTCACCTAGACCAGTGGTTCTCAAACTTTTTGACCTGTGGCCCACCTGGCTTAATGCAAACCTTTGTGCAGGCCACCAGTTGCAAATGGAAACTTGATGTTAATTATATAATTATGCCTGAGCCATTTTGCTAGTGCTGCAAGTAGGGAGAATGGTTTAATTTAACCAGTAAGAAAGGAAATATTAATTTAAATTATTAAACAGATTAAGCACTTTAGCTTTCTCATGTTAGCTTATCAAACTTCATTTTAAATAAAATATTAATTTATGTCCAACACAAAAGGTTTCAATGTTGTCTTTATTTATACCAGGGGTGGGAAACCTTTTCTGAGTCAGAGGCTACTCACCTCCAGAAAAAAACAGCTGGAGACCACACTAGTGAGAAACAAAACAACCCCTTCAAAAATACCCCAACCCTCATAGATGTTGTCCCCAACTGAGACAATTCACTATTCTGGGGCTCCAGATGTACAGGGGAGGGGGAAGAAGGACTGAGGTTCAGGGTTTCCCATAGGCAAGATTTACTCTTCTGGTGTTCTGGGGTTAGTGGATTTTATGGACAACCCTGTGCCCTGGGATGAGGACAAAAATGAGGGGCTCAGTGTGCGGGATAGGACTGCCAGTGAGTGGGATAAGGATGGGGTGCAGGATCTGGGTGGGAGATGGAGTGCAGAACCAGGCTGAGATTAGGGTGTCTGGCCAGGGAAAGGGTGCAGGAAGGTCTGGGGGGGAGGGTGCGGGAGCAGGCTGAGGGTGCAGCGACTCAGTGGAGAAGGTGAGTGAGGGGTATGGAGCGCAGGATTTGGGAATGAGGGGAAGAGGGCACTTACCTACCTTCGCACCCCACACTGCTCCCAGGCACTGTGTCACAGGTATAGCCTACCACTGATCCCACTGGCTGGATGCCTCCAGGAAGTGCATCTACGCTGCTGTTCCCCCAGCCAGGGGATAGAAAGCAGCACTGTGTGGAGCTGCTTCTGGCTCCACTTCTTCCCCACAAGCTGGGTCTGGTGGGGAGGCTAAAAGCTTTCTTCCCCTCCACCCAGCTCCCGTGGGAAGCAGTGAATGCTAGGATGGACTCCCTGCTGTGTGGGGAGAGGGAGGGAGGGAAGAAAGGGGGGCTGAGCTCAAGCCAAGCACTGCAGTTTGAGAACCATTGACCTAGACAATCCCTGATAGGTGTCTGTCTAACCTGTTCTTAAAAGACTTCAGTGATGGAGATTCCACAACCTTCCTAGACAATTTATTCTAGTGGTAAACCATCCTGACAGTTTAAAAGATATTCCTAATGTTCAGCATTAACCTCCCTTATGCAATTTAAGCCCATTGCTTCTTGTCCTATCAGAGGTTTAAGAGAATGTTATTTCTCTCCCTTCTTTGTAACCAACTTTCATGTACTTAAAAGCTGTTCTGTTCCACCTCAGTCTTCTCTTCTCCAAATTTAACAAACCCATATTTTCAGTCTTCCCTCATGGTTCATATTTTCTAGACTCCCAGCTTGGTATCATCCCTAAATTTCATAAGTGTACTCTTTATCCCATTATCTAAATCAGTGATGAAGGTATTGAACACCAGACCCAGAACTAATCCCTGCAGAACCCCACTCATTATGCCCTGCCATGTTGACTGTGAACCACTGATAATTACTCTGTGGAAATGGTTTTCCAACCAGTTATGAACCCATCTTGTAGTAGCTCCATCTAAGTTGTGTTTCTGTAGTTGGTTTATGAGAAAGTCATGTGAAATAGTATCAAAAACCTTGCTAAAGTCAAGATATACTGTTATCTAACACTTTCCCCTCTCCAAAAGTCTTGTTACTCTATCAAAGAAAGCTATTAGGCTGGTTTGACACCCTCTGTTCTTAACAAATCCCACACTGACTGTTACTTTTGTTTGTTGCATGCAGTGTAGTTGTAGCTGGATCAGTTCCAGGACATTAGAAACATAAGGTGCGCGAGATAACATCTTTTAAAGACCAGTTTCTGTTGTTGAAAGACACAAGATTTCAAGCCATTCAGGGCTCTTCTTCAGGTCTAGGAAAGGAAGTCCCAGCATAATGAAAGGTGGGACAGATTGTTTAGCCCAAGTAGTTAGCACATATTGGAAGGGACTGTTCAAGGTAGAGTGGTTGTTATTACTTCTGCAGTCAAAGGACACCAGAACCCATATGAGATATCATCAGACAAATAGTCAATGGGGACCCCATCCAGAAAGAAATTCTTCCTGAACTCCCACTTCTGGTCCTGAAACAAGCCCCAACCTCTCTCCAAGCAACATCCTCAGAAGCAAGCTCTCCACAAAGACACACCAATGAAAAGAGGCACCAGACCCTGCCAGAACAACAGATGCCAAATCTGCAAACATATCTCCACTGCTACAATGATTCCCCCCAGAACCCACCTTTCAAGATCCACATGCCTATCACAACACGTGGAGTACCTCATTCTGTGCACCACATGGCCCAATAGCAATGACATGGATGGAACCAGACAATCACTATCCTCTCAAATGAACTCAAACAGTAAAATGATAAGATACAAAAACACCCTATCACCTGTAGGTGAGCACTTCTCTCAGAGTGATGACCTGATGTGCCAGTCCTCATCCTCAAAGAAAATCTGCACAACACTTTTGAAAGCTGAGCCTGGAAACTTAAATTCATTACTTTGTTAGACATCAAAAATTACAGACTGATCAGAGACACTGGATTTATGTGCAACTTACCTCCCTCTCTTTCTCTTTTGATTCCAGAGGTGTTAACAGGCTGCTCTGCCTTCCATGGGCCCTTAAAATATGTGCAAATTATTCATGCTAAACAATCTGTCTCACCTTGCATTTTGCTGTGATGCTGGGTATTCCTTTCCCAGACCTGAAGAAGAGCTCTGTGTGACTTGTAAAGCAAATCTCACTCATCAAACAGAAGTTGGTCCATTAAAAGCTATTACCTCACCCACCTTGTCTCTTCAATATACTGAATTACATTGTTTAATGGGATAGTCACTGGGACTTGAACTGTCTGGTTATATGTGACATCTCCATCGATACGGAAGAGAGCATAAAACCTATTCTTTATTAAATACACAGATGATGTTAAATGGGGAGGAGCTGCAAACACTAGATAAAACAGAGAAATACAGTAATGCAAACGGATATAGATAGGTTAGAAATCTGACCAGCAAACAACTAAAGGATGGCATTCCTCCAAAAATGCTAGAAACCAGAGTGAGGAGAAAAAGAATCTAAAGCACAAAGGTAGCCATTGATGGACCTTTTTCCATGAATTTATCTAACCCTTTTTTTGAATCCTGCTAAAGTCCTGGTCTTCACAGATTACTTGCCTGAGGAGGCTATGAAGATCAGGACTTTAACAGGATTCAAAAAAAGAGCTAAATGCATCAAGGATAGGTCCATCAATTGCTATTATCCAGAGTGGATAGGAATGGTGTCTCTAGCCTCTGTCTGTCAGAGGATGGGAATGGGTGACAGGGGTTGGATCACTTGATCATTACTTGTTCTGTTCATTCCCTCTGAGGCACCTGGCATTGGCCACGATCGGCAGACAGGATACTGGGATAAATGGACCTTTGGTCTGACCCAGTATGGCCCTTCTTACATTCTTATGTTCTTATATGATTGGGAGAAGATATTTTCTGAGCAAGCCTGAAGGCCAAGCTGGTGAGGGATAATTTAACCAAACCACCTACCAAGGCCTAACACCAAGCAAGAATTGAACAGATACATGCGCCCCAATGCCACTGACTACACTTCATGCTAGAGATGTGGCAATTGTACCAGTTTGCCCAGTCTCACCTGCCTTGCTAACCTCTACACTCTTCAGGCATCCCACAATGTCATAGCAATTGATAAATGGAAAGCGTTACGCATTGTATAGTTTGGTAACATCTATGTATAAAGACAGAGCACAAACACAACTGGTCTGTAATTTTATACACAAAAGAAGGGCAGAACCAGTCTGGGAATACAGAGCCCATCTGTGCCTATGAAAGGGTGAGACTGCATAAGAGTGACAGATGTTACATTGTTGTACTCAGAAGAGTTGATTGCTAATAGTGGGTAAGTATTATGCATGTTGAGTTGGACTTTTCCAAGTAGTATTTTAACAAACATCCTGCCACGTGGTTCCCTTATACGCTTTGACTACATTTCATTGACTGCACATGTTATGCCAGGTCAAAGTGTGCAAGAATACATCTATACAGCTACATTTTCCACAAACACTGGAAAGGCTACTCATACCTACTTAAATTGTCACCTGCTTCTCTGCTGGCGGAGAGGCTGAACATCTAATGGACCTTTACCCGAGAGGTATGGCAAAGATGAAAGAATCATTATTTTCCTCTTGATGAGGGAACATCTACACACTCAGGGTATGTCTACACTACAGAGATAATTCAAACTAACAGCCGTTAGTTCGAATTAACTTCGATAGCGTCTATACATACAAACTGCTAGTTTGAACTTAATTCGAACTAGCGGTGCGCTTAATTCGAACTAGGTAAACCTCATTCCACGAGGATTAGCGCCTAGTTCGAATTAAGCTGTTCAAATTAAGGGCTGTGTAGCCACTTAATTCGAACTAGTGGGAGGCTAGCCCTCCCCAGCTTTCCCTGGTGGCCACTCTGGGCACCACCAGGGAAACTCGTCTGCCCCCCTCCAGGCCCCGGAGCCCTTAAGGGGCACGGGCTGGCTACGGTGTCCGTGCCAGGTGCAAGCCTGCCAGCACCCACCCAGCAGACCCTGAACCTGGCACGGCTCGAGCCAGCCACCCACTGCCACCCAGCCCTCCGCCTCCTCCCGGGACCAGGCTGGTGGCTCCCGGGAGCCTGCCCAGGTCCGCAAGAGGCGGGCGCCCGCCTGGTCTAGTGCAGACATCGTGGACCTCATCCACGACCTCCACACTAGGCACAGGAAAGTGGCTGTCTAGGGCAGGATAGCTGCCAGCCTGGCCATCCAGGAGCAGGTTTGCATGAAAATCAAGGTGGTCCACTGAGACCCCCGACCCTGAGCCCTGAGCTTAGAATGGCCGTACTTGGTCAGACCAAAGGTTCATCTAGCCCAGTAGCCTGTCTGCTGACAGCGGCCAACACTAGGTACACTGGAGGGGATGGACCGAAGACAATGACCAAGTGATTTGTCTCGTGCCATCCATCTCCAGCCTTCCACAAACAGAGGCCAGTGACACTATTCCTACTCCCTGGCTAATAGCACTCCATGGACCCAACCTCCATGACTTCCTCTCACGTCTCTTTAAACTCTATTATAGTTCTAGCCTTCACAGCCTCCTGTAGCAAGGAGTTCCACAGGTTGACTATTTGCTTTGTGAAGAAGAACTTTATGTTACTAGTTTCAAGCCTGCTACCCATTCATTTCATTTGGTGTCCTATAGTCCTTCTATAATGGGAACTAATGAAGAACTTTTCTGTATGCGCCCTCTCCACACCACTCATGCTTTTATAGACCTCTATCATATCCCCCCTCAGTCTCCTCTTTTCTAAGCTGAGAATTCCCAGTCTCTTTAGCCTCTCTTCATATGGGACCTGTTCCAAACCCCTGATATTGTAGTTGCCCTCCCCTCTCCCACCCTCTCTCTTCCCCTCTCCCACCTCCTTTTCCCAGTCTCTCCAAGTTTTGTTCAATAAAGAGAGTTTCTATTTTTGAACACAGGTGTCCTTTATTTTGTACATCAGGAAGGGGGTCTAGGGAGGGGTAAGTGGAAGGAGGTGAGGGAGGAATTGGGTACGAGCCCCCGATGGGGAGGACTGGGGTGGCTCTGCGGTCTCCTCGGGGTGGAAGCACTCCTGAAGCCCCTCGATTGACCCCTTCCCGGATGGCAGCCTGCGGCAAGTGCAGCCGGGCTGATGGCCGAGTGCTGTGATGTTCCGCGTGTGGGAACTCAGGGCACTCCAAGCCAGGACTGCTTTGCAAGTGGGGAACCCCTGAGAACTGTCTGTCCGGGGTGGGGGTCGGGTCCCTTTAAGCACAGCCCTCGGCTAGCCTGAGACAGCAGCTCCACGCTCTAAGTTCTAATCTGATGCCCAGCTGGCACTGCTTCCGGCTAGCCTTAACCTCGGTTCAGGGTCCACTCAGTGTGGACATGCTAGTTCGAATTAGCAAAACACTAATTCGAACTAGTTTTTCGGTCTAGATGCGCTAATTCGAATTAGCTTAGTTTGAATTAACTAATTTGAACTAAATTAGTTCGAATTAGTGCTGCAGTGTAGACATACCCTCAGATCCTGAGGATTCTGCAACTAAGTTATAAGGAATTCACACCACAACTCAGGAGCAGGGTGCAAAAACAAAGACAGCTTCTTCTCTGATCCTGGACTGGTTTAGTTTCCTAGTTAATTCCTGATGGCTGTTCTAAATGCTCTTAATGGTCCCAATGAGAAATCATAGTAACTGGAGATTACCAGAGAGTAGGAAAGATCTGGATATGTCCCCCTTCACCTGGTTTTATGCTTTCATGGACCACAGAGGTAATTGATGGTAAGGGAACAGCTATGTTACCCAAGGATTCTCCTAAGACAAGGATAGCTTCATAGAATCATAGAATACTAGAACTAGTTGAGACCTCCAGAGATCATCAAGTCCATTCCTGTACCCCACAGTAGGTCCAAGCAGCGTCTACATCATCCCTGATAAATGTCTGTCTAATCTGTTCTTAAATATCTCCTATGATGGAGATTCTACAACCTACCTAGGCAATTTATTCCAGTGCTTAACCACCTTGACGGGAAGTTTTTCCTAATGTCCAGCTTAAACCTCCCTTGCTGCAATGTAAGCTCATTGCTTCTTGTCCTATCATCAGAGGTTAAGGAGAACAATTTCTCTCCCTCCTTCTTGTGACACCCTTTTAGGCATCTGAAAACTGCTATCATGTCCCCTCTCAGTCTCTTTTCTAAACTAAATAAGCCCAGTTCTTTCAGTCTTCCCACATAACTCATGATTTCTAAACCTTTAATAATTTTTGTTGCTCTTCTCTGGACCTTCTCCAATTTCTCCACATCCTTCTTGAAATGTGGTGCCCAGAACTGGACACAGTACTCCTATTGGGGCCTAATCAGTGCAGACTAGAGCGGAAGAATGACTTCTAATGTCGTGTTCACAACACTCCTGTTAATGCATTCCAGAATCAGGTTTGCCCTAATTGGCTTGGTGGAGGGGGCGTGGCTGGATCAACCTGCTTGGTGGGCTGGATCTGGCCCATGGAGGCCCTTTTGCCCACCCGTGATCTAAATTGTTGATGAAGATACCGAACAGAACTGGCCCCAAAACAGACCCCTGTGGAGCCCCATTTGTTATGTCCTCCAGCATGACCATGAACCATTAATAACTACTCTCTGAGAATGGTTATCCAGCCAGTTATGTACCAACCTTATAACAGCCCCAGCTAGGTTGTATTTCTTTAGTTTTTTGATAAGAAGGTAATGCCTTTCAAATGCCTTACTAAAGTCAAGGTATGCCACGTCCACTGCTTCTCCATTATCCACAAGACTTATTATCCTATCAAAGAAAGCTATCAGATTGGTTTGATATGACCTGTTCTTTACAAGTCCATACTGGGTGTTTACCTATCACCTTATTATGTTCCAGATGTTTGCAGATGAATTCCTTTATTATTTGCTCCATTATCTTCCTTGGCATAGAAGTTAAACTGACTAGTCTGTAGTTTTCTGGGTTGTTTTTATTTCCCTTTTTATTGTTGGGCCCTATATTTGCCCTTTTCCTGTCTTCTGGAATCTCTACTGACTTCCAAGACTTTTCAAAGATGATACCTAATGGCTCAGATACCTCCTCTATCAGCTCCTTGAGTATTCTAGGATGCATTTAACCAGGCACTGTGACTTGAAGACATCTAACTTCTTTAAGTAATTTTCAACTTATTCTTTTCCTATTTTAACTTCTAAGCCTACCCCATTTCCATTAGAATTCATTATGTTAGGCATCCAGTCATCATCAGTCTTACTGGTAAAAACTGAAACAAAGAAGTCATTAAGCACGTCTGCCATTTCCACGTTTTCTGTTATTGTTTTTCCCTCTTCATTGAGCAATGGGCCTAACCTGTCCTTGGTCTTCCTCTTACTTCTAATATATTTGTAGAATGTTTTCTTGTTACCTCTAGCTAGATTGATCTTATTTTGTGCCTTTACCTTTCTAATCTTGCTAAATATAGCTTGATAAAGCTTGATAAACATAAGCTATGATAAACACAGGGCACAGCATATATGTCCTATTTTCGTTTTTTTGTGAAATATGTCATTTCCCATATTACTATAATCATAGCAAAATGTACAGCATAAAATATACAAGCTGTGAACCGAGTTATTGCTGCTGATAGAAAGTTTACTTTTGCAAGCATTACTTCTTTTAGCTCTTTGTAGTCTTCAACTGTGTATATTAACATTGTGTTAACAAAAGGTGCATCAGATTTAATTTAGGTTTGGATCGATCAGCTGGATTACCACATTCTGAAATAAATATTCAACCACAGCTATACAGAATCCTATGATTACTTAGGCTTACCTATTTGTTCCCACTGAAGTTTATTTTATTTTTTTTACGTTAGGCTTTCTTTAGAAGTCTCTGCTTGATTTTTTCCTTTTTTTGCAGACAGATTTGTATCATTTTCATTGCAATAGCAAGGAGTGACAATAGTATGCAGGTTTTATTACTTGTTTCTGGTTCTACACGCATTCTTGTCTTTTCTTCCCCAGAGGCAGCTTTCCATGCGCACTTCTTGAAACAGAGTCATTCTGTACTTCAGAGACATGAGTTATGGTAAGGAGGCACTTTATGGGTCGACTTACAAGTATCATGCTGATAAAAAGGAATTAGATAAAGTCTTGCTTTGTGGGAAAGAGATAAGTTAGAAACTGGGAATGAATAAAGAACAAACCAGTGATCTACAATTACAGGAGTGGATGGGAAACTTTCCTAAGCAGTCTCAGGAAAAGCCAGAGGTTATTATGGGAAATGCAATCATGTGTTTGATCCTTAGGGGCTACCCCAAAGTTAAGTACCAAACCTGAAGGATACCTAATGAATGAAACTTTCAGGTTCAAGATAAAAATACAAACTATATCACAGATAAAGCCAGATGAGTTGATCAGCCTGGTAGTGATATCTTGGTAGCTCCAATCAGAATGTCTGATTTATAGCCGTGATTGCTATTTTAATTCTTCCTTAGTATTGTCTGAGGGAGCTGTGTAAGTCTCAGGAGAACTTTGAAAAGGTAAATGTATATCTGTGTGCCCATATAGCTCCTTTATATAGGAAGGTTAAAAGACAAACCAAGACTACCTGTTTCAATTACTCGAGACTTTTTCAAATGCTATGTAACAACCATGGCTAATTATAAGTAGCATTGTGAAGGAATTGTTCCACCAATTTTTGAGTGGGCCAAAAAGTGCATGCCCTCACCACCACTTTGAAAAGGGACTAGTAATTTAAGCCAACATACCGCAGATATGAAAACTAGATTCCAATAAAGTGTTAACTGCTTTGGGCACTGAAAAATGAAGGCATTCAGATTCACTAGTCACTACTAGAAAATCTTGGCCTATATTCTTACACGCCAGTAGCTCAGTTATTGATGATGATATTTTGCTCAAACTTTTAGTTAAAAAGGATTACTTCTGTGCTGAGAACAAGATTTTTTCCTCCATAAATTATAAGCCTTTGAAAAGAAGGCTTGTACTTAAAGTCATTACCTAATTTTAACTGTTAAACTTTAATTACTTCAGAACTGTAACAGAGTGTTCTTTTAAGGGCAGATCTTGAATTTATGGTATATTCTGCAGAGCACGTTTATTTACTATAAAACTAGATTCCCTTCTTCACAGTTTCTTCAGGCAGCATGGAGCACTGTCCGGCAGATCAAGCCTCTAATAATTTTTTTACAAAATAACAGAGATATTAGTCAGTTTAGTAGGTTAAATCCAGCTATTGATTAGCAGCACTGGTGTCACATGACTTATCAATCACCTTCTAAACTCTTTTCTGCATACACACTATCAAATATCCAAGGGTACATCTACACAGCAACATTATTTTGAAATAACCAGAATTATTTCAAAATAACTTAGTCCGCATCTACACCGCAGCCAGTGAAATAATGTCAAAATACTGTCAAGCTGGAGGACTTCTTACTCTGATTCCTGTAACCCTCATTGTATGAGGAGGAAGAGTGCTGTGTTTTGAAATAAGTACTGTGTAGATGCTCCCAATTTCGAAATAAGCTACGCAATTGACATAGCTCAAGTTACGCAGCTTATTTCGAGTTAAGCCCTGCTGTTTAGATGCACCCTAAATGAGGAACTTTAGCCCCTCCAATTTCTTCTTAACATAGACCTAACAATGTGGTAAAAATTAATTGCATTTAAAGCAGCCACAGATGTAAAGCCCAGGTGGAAAATACTCCAAACTCACAAAGCAACTACCAGAATACCTCAAAGTGCAAAGATGGTAATTTTACATCTCTGGAATTCTACATCTCTGGAAAATGAAGCAATTTAATATTAATCAGTGAAGAATGATGGTACAGGAGGTTATGCTGAGGGGACGGAGCTTCAAGTCCCAACGTTACAGATTTCCTGCATGACACTGGGCAAGTTTCTCTGTGCCTCAGTTCCCACATATAAAATCTGGATAACAGCACTTGCTCCACATAAGTGTTGTGACAATAAATGTGTTAAAGACTGTAAGGTGCTCAAATCTTATGTTGATGAGGGTAGCTTATTTTAAGTCAAAATGATCACTTCCTTCCACATATGCCTGCTTATCTCAGTAACTGAAAACACCAGATAGCCATAGCCAGTAGTTTATAATCACAACATAGTGTGAAGAGATTTTCAGGTATCATTTTCTTTTTAGTTACCTCACAAAACATCAAAGACAAGGTCAGATGCTATAATATTGCAAATTCCTTCAATCTTAAACTGCATACCTGCCAGGCTGAGTGAATATCATATTACGACGAGTCATTTTAAAAAGCAATTTTTCTTTCTGATGAACAGGTGAAATTCAAAGGCTCCAGGACTATATTTGAAATTTCCTGGGAGATTTCAACAAAAAATCCAAGCAGAGCACAGAAATTTCTAAGTTGCTGCATCTGAAAAAGTAGCATCTTTCTTTGTTGTCAAAGCATTCTGTGCAGCTGTACACAGCTAGGAGAGATTCCTCTATGCAAGCTTTAAGTTGAGATGGATTCAGAAGCTCTATTAAAAGGCATTTTTTTAAGAAAGTTTTATTTTTAATCCATACCAGAATAAAATTATTCATTAGGTGCATTTAGATAAAAACCTAATTAGTGAATCTGTTTTCCTCTGTCAGTAGAATACAGTTATGCATAGCAAAATCTTGATATACAATAAATGTGCAACAGCAACTTTTTGTTATTTCCAGAGCAACGTACATGAAGATATCGTCATATGCTTGCCTCTACTTTCACTTCCACCAGCATTACACCACTGTTGAGATCAACTGTGTTACTTCCGACCGATACAAGTTGGAGAGGAAGTCCCAGCTGAGGTACTGGTTTCAGTGAGTTGTGAATAAGACCCAGACTGCTATGCTCAGAACAACTGTGATGCGCTTTGCTAGTTCTATCATCTTTACGTCTTCAGATGCTCATGATGCGATCTGCCTCTGCTCATTAGTCAGGCTCCTGCTAAGCAAACAACTGTATGCCAAAGTGCTCAGTAATCTGATTTCCCCCCCCTCTTCCTGCAATTTTGTTCCTGTAACCATAGCCTTGCTATGGGAGAGCCCCACTCCAGTAAGAGCACCATGAGGCACTGTGCATCCAAAAGGTTCAATTATTCCTAAAACCTCCAGGTATGCAGAGGGCATGTGCTTATTGAGACACCCTTTGAGAGGATCCAATGTTCAGCCCCCTCTGTGACTGGCCAGCTCTGCTAAAAAAAAGGGTGGTAGGGTGTACTGCCCATGCTCATTTGGAGTACATATTACTCTAGGAGCGTGCTGGCAGGTAGCGGTCCTTGCACTCAGGAGAATGCAGAGACTGGGATCGTGGCTGGTCTTGGCACCAAGAATGCAAAAGTGGGGAAGGATACTTATTATTAGCATTGCTACACCACCAACGAGGTCCAGGCATAGACCAGAAGCCCATTGTTCTAGGTGTTTTATTCTGCCCTCCCCATCTCCCATGCTTCTGTGCAAGAGCCAGCCACAGCTATAGCCTGGCTCTTTAATTTGCATTGAATAATGCTCAAAGTGCTGCAGTACAGATAGCGCATAAAATGTTAAGGAGAAACTTGCACTTGAAGTTTCTTGAGAAGTGACAGTCTGCCTCCTCTGCACTACCTGCCTCTCAGTCTCTCCCTCCCTTACTCCAGTTTCAGGATCACATCACACAGCAAGTACACAAGTATCGTGCATGTCTCATAGTACATTTCCTTCCCCTAAGAAGTCATACTTCTGTGTGTTGTGAGCTAACGGATGTAAAGCTGCCTCGCTGACTCCGGCTAAACTGGCAGAAGCTTGCCGCTCGGGTTCTCCGGCCCTTTGTTTCGCTTTTGTTTCTGTCCTTGTCACGGAAGAGAAAGCTTTCGATCAGTTTCAGCTTCTCGTTCTCTTCCTTCAGGAAGAAATCAACAAGCACACTCTTCTCCTTTTTGATTTGTTCGCTGATGTCCTTAGGAATGTCAGGAATCAACCAGTCAACCAGCGCGCTGAGAAACATGACCAGGTTCTGCAAAATAAAGAGCAAAAGAACCACACTGCTTGCTAGGCTGGAAGGGTCTGTAATGCTCTAATTGAATCAGACCGCAGTTGCAGGATAGTTAGAAATGTCCCATCAACCCAGAGCCATATTAGCATTCTAACATGTTGTGTTTAAACTCTCTCTGACATTTTCATATGACTAAAATTAGGCACCTAAATAAGGCTACTATTCAGGAAAATGTCTCAATTCGAGAAATCAAAAGCACACACATTCTGAAGTATTTTACTCAATCAGAGCCCAAGTGGCCCTTTTATTTCACATACATGTATTGAGCACTCCACAACTTAGCTGGTAGAAACCAGCGTTTTCTATCTCAGCAGCAAGTATTGCATCAGCTCTAACAATACTAGTATCCTCTACACCTTGTTCCGCCAATGGGCTTCCTTCATGACATGAAAAGGCCACCCCTAAGTCCACTATATGTCCGTGCTCATTCCCTCCTCAGCTTGTCCGCTAACAAGAAGGTTTTTGGTGAGGTGGACATTAGCTCTGTGCGCAGACCAGAACACTGAATCTCAAATGGTATGGACGCACATGCGTACAGGTTCTAGGGGTGACAGGGCCTAGAGTGTGCAGGCAAGATGAATGCAGGCAGCATAACATACATTAGCTCAGGGCTACTCGACATAGAGTCCATGGTGCGGTTTGGGTTTATGCGGGACTCAACACACAGCCCGCAGGTGGGAGCCAAAACAAAAAAATTAGTCAATATAATGGTCTTCTGTTGATATGCATTTTAGTAGTTAAATTCCTGGACTGTCATTACCCATTAAAAGTGCTGTCACATGGGTAGAAATAGGGTAAATATTGCATTTCATTAATATCAGCAGAACTGACTTAAATGGGGCCTGCATGTTGTGTAATCTTGCCTCAGTCTTTGTATTCATGCCTGTCAGTGTGAAAGAAGCTATTTGCAGATATTTGCATATAGATTTGCATATATACGCAACCACATTTAAATTGCAGCCGTCAGCATATGCTATGAGTATCATTGTGGCCCTCGAGGCTTTCAAAGTTGAGTAGCCCTGCATTAGATTATCACAGATGCTCCTGTGACCAAAACTGTAATATGGTAAACACAACAGACTTACCTGAAATATAACAACAAATGCCAAACGAGCAGATAAGACTGACCAGTACTGCTTAGAAAATTCATACTGATCTGGGGACCACGGTGGTTCTCTGTAATCCTTGAACCTGTCAGTGAAGTTAGGTTGGTTAGCACACAATTTCCAGGTATCACAACTTTCCAGCAACAAAAGGTAGACAACTGAATCCCCTCACAGCAATAGATATTTCATCTCACAATATTAGTAACAATTTCAGGATCTGCTCTTAATCACTGTTGGCTCTGTTTCAAATCCAGCAGGGTTACTCTGCTTTTCCATAGAGATAACCAATATCCAAATGTGGCCCTAATGGTAAAAATCTTCTAGTGTGGTTGGATTTCCTTTTGGAAAATAAAATATACAGCTGTTCTAGTGTTAAACTCACCTCAGTGCAGAGGGTCTGATGTGCTGCAAATAAACAATGAATAAAGATATACTGCAGTGTAGTGAGAACAAAGAAAGCAATTAGTGTGCTTGTGAGAAGACTGTTGTTGAAACCCATTTTATTTACCACTGTCATTAAAGTTTTAGAAGTCAACAAGATGCTAACAAAACTTGCAGGTGATACTAAAATGGAATATTTTGCAAACATAAAAATAGAGACAGCAGACAAAGAGTGGTAAGAAATGAAGGCAGGAAACGAGAATCATTTTGGAAACATGCAAAATAGTATAAATAAAACAAAAGAGTTGAAGATATTATAAGACACAACTCTTGGAGGGAAACGTTTGAAAGCAGATACAGCGGGAAGAGCCTAAGGCTAACTGAGAGCAGCAAGTTAATACACATTGGCAACATGAGAGGGAAGCTGAAAAGGACAGTGTGATTTGCAGCTGCATAAGCAAAGACATGATGGAGCTGGGAGGTAATAGGTTCACCTGTAAACAACTCAGCTAAAACCACACCGGGAATACTGCATTGGGCTGTGGGGACATCAGGATGAAAAAAGACTATTGACAAATAGAACACAAATCAGAAAGCCAAAATGATCAGGGGTCTGCAGAGACTGGCTTTCCAGAAAATATTAAAGCACTGACTCTGTATTGCCCAGTGATGGTATATAACAACCCAGGTTGGACATTATAACCATCTATAAGCTACTGAAGGATATAAATACTCCCAGACTGAAATGGATTGCCTAGTGAGGTACACAGTGTATTGCTAAGGAGCAGGGGATGAAAGTAAGAAAGACAAAATCTGGTCTGACAATCAGGAAACACTTCCTGAGAGTAAGATTCATTGGACTGTGGAAAAGCCTCCATTGGGGCATGGAAGAGCTTTGCATATAAAACTAGACACCAAAAATCACTGACACAGTATAGCCCCATAACCTTGTGAGCATTGAATGCTTTCAGATCTTGAGGACATTTTATAGGCAAAAAGCCGTTCTGCCATTCTACTGTAAATTTTCTTGCACAAAAACATGCCTGAGGTGTGGACGCTCTGCAAGTTTTTGCGCAAAAACGGCTAGTTTTGAACAAAAAAACTCTAGTGTAGATGTAGCCTCAGGAACTCATCTCAACATACTAAATCCCCTTCCACTTGGTTCTCAAAATATTTAATTCTGCAGATGATTGGCATAGGCTCTGCAGATCTCCGGTGGTCCAGGGACCCCAGATTAGCAATGACAGCAAGACAGTCCACTGCAAAAGAAAAAAGAAAGGACCAAACAGTGGGCAATGGGGCTTTACAACAGATAGCTAGAAAAGGTGAGAAGGCAAAATGGAATGTGTATGGGAAACAGGGAAGCCTGAGGAAAGTAGACACAGATAGAAAGGATTGGTTAAGACTGGAATGGAATAATATTAGCACAAAAAGGGAAGCTGAATCAATTTAGACAAAGTGCTTATGGGAATAAAAAAGGGCTTTATACAAATATAACAGGGTGTGTCTACATGGCACCATTATTTCGAGATAACTAGCGTTATTTTAAAATAACAATGCAAGTATCTACATGAGCGGTTCCCAACCTTTTCCAGATGGGGACCCATTTTGACAATTCAGGAAGACTTGGTGACCCAGGGTAATTCAAAAACAGGGGGAGGAGGGAGGACAGAGCCACATGGGGAGACACTTGGTGACCCCTTTGAAATGGAATGGTGACATTACAGGAGGAGTAACGGTAGTTTGAATTTGGAGCTTTAATTCGAACTCCCTAGCCTGTGCTGCGTGTAGCCGCAGGCAGGTAGTTCGAACTACCGGGCATGTAAAAATGGTGGTGCCCGGAACATGCAAATGAAGCCCGGGATCTTTAAATCCCGGGCTTCATTTGCAAGTTCGAATGACTACATTAGCCATCCTAGTCCAAACTAGGGTGGCTAATGTAGACATACCCTAAGTTATTCCTCCCCAGAGCCTCCTTGCAGGAGGAATAACAGGTAGTTCGATTTAGGGCTTTAATTCGAAATACCGGGTCTCTGCCATGTGTAGACGTGGGCAATTAGTCCAGACTTGTAACTTTCAAAAATGGTGACCGGCTGGGAAGATGCAAATCATGCGCCGGATATTTAAATCCCAGGCTTGATTTGCAACTTCGAATGCCTACATTAGCCTCCCTAGTTCGAACTAGGGGGCTAGTGTAGACATACCCTAACATGCTTTTAAAAATTCCATTAAGGGAGACTTCACAATGTCCTGGCCAATTTATTCCATCCTGACAAGAAGTGGCTTAGCCCTAGTCTACACTACATTTTGAAATAACAAGTGGAGCGTTCACACTACCAAGCCCGTTATTTTGAACTAAGGGGCTGGTTATTTCAAAATAATAACTCCTGTTTCCCACGAGGAATAACGTTAATTCCAAAATAGCTATTTAGAAATAGCAGTAGTGTGGACACTCCAGTGCTGCTATTTCAAAATAACTACTCCCCAGAGTCATTCAGACTAATTACTCCCCAGTGCTTCCTGGGGCTCTAAATCGAGGTAGCACATCTACAGTAATGGAGCCTGCCTTAGACTAATTTTAAGGCTTCCCCATAGTGTGGACATTTATCGGAATGATTATTTCTGGAATTATTATTTCAGGAGTTGTTATTTTGAAATAAGTAATTTTGAAATAATTCCCTGGGTTGAGGTATTCTCTTTTTATTTTAAATTGATCTTTGATCAGAAAAAAATAAAGAAGCAATGAGCGAAGAGTTGTTAAATAGTGATGGTCCTCCTCAGTGTTCTGAAGCTATGGTTCATAAAGCTGGTGAATATGGGGATAATTGGAAAAAATAAATTAAACAGATCAATTAATCCTGGTCACTAGGGAAATAGCTTGTTAAAATAATGCTTCACAGGTACAGTGCAAAAAGAAGCAGGTTTATGCTAAGGAAATCTCCCTATTAAGATTTGCATCTGCCTGGTTTCTCTTCTGAGCATGCACATGCTTTCAGGTACTCCATTATAACATACAATTAAAAGAACTAGGCCAATAAAATGTCATATAACTTAACATGGTCTGCTTTTAATTTGCCTTTAGCTACACAACTGTCCTTTGGCTCTGAAAAATCATTACAGCTAATGATATGCAAGAGATTAGCCTCACAGCAATGTTTATTTGGAAGTCGTGCCAAAGAGTTCATGGCACGGCATAAATTGCTACTCAAAATATTCAGAGAATGTATTTTGGATGTTCAGCTGGAGAAATGTCTAACTTGTTATGGTTATTTTTAAGATACCTTAATCTCTGGTGATGCCCGTAAGGAGCACATTTCAATCTTATTGTAACCACATCGATTTCCAGAGGTCACAGAAATCTAAGAATAAGGGAGGTCAGCCCGTTCCCAACATATTTGCCAGAAAAAGAAAAATGGATTTCTTTTCTAGTAAAGGCACAGTGTTTATAGCATGTCTCCTGGGTTTGCAGTTAGATATTCTATGCTTTATCAGAGTTAATGTACTAGCCAAAGCTGTGACTTGGATTTCACAAAGATGGGTGATATTCAGAAATAGCAGTACATTTGTGGATATCTTCCCATAGAGTTTTCCTGATAACTAAAGGAAGAGAAATGTTCTTATTTGTTTCTCACTGAACCAGCATCAGATTAGTCTGGTACAGAGTCAGACTTTTAACTTGTGTTTCTTGTTTTCAATACAGGAGACACATTCTGCTCACAGGGAAGAATTTGAATGTGATTGATAGTCAGTTCCAGACAATGAACCAGATTTACATCTGCTGTGGTTCTGTTCTCCTCCTTGTTTTCTAGCCCTATCAGGGCCATGTAAACCAATGCAGTGCATTTCATCATTGCTGCCCATGTACTTAGTCTCTTCAAGGACAAGGACAATGAAGCCTGTGTGAGCAGGTTCAAGTAAATGGAGTCAAAAGTAGGACAACCGAGGCTCTATTGACGGGGGTGGCCATGTCACAAAGATGATTACCTAAAATAACGTATAGCCACAAAGACGATTGGGGGATGGAAGAAAGGAATGCATCACAAACACTTTGGAGGAAAATCTAAAAGCATGTAATAGCTCTGTATTGCAGTAGAGAATTAACTGCTAGCAACCTAGTGGAATGGAGAGGAGGCATAAAGAGGAGAGCAATTTGGCAAAAGGAGGATCAGAGTATGTCAGGGGTTCTCAAACTTTGTGATACTGTGACCCCCCTCTAAGTTGCTCACGACCCCCCCCCCCCCAGGGGGCAGGACCCACAGTTTGAGAAACGCGGGAATATGGCTTTAAGGAAATTAAATCTTACTTGCCACAGATGAATAGGTGAATAGAAGATAACACTGAGCAGAAACCCCATCGACAGACTTGCTGATCAGAGGTGCCACATCAGTACTTCCTACAACATTCTTATTAGCCATCTGCAGGTTTTTACTCTTTCTACTGTCTCAGGGCATGTCTACATAGCAGGGCTAAACTTGAAATAAATGACATGACCTGAGCTACACTAATTGCGTAGCTTAAGTCAAAAGAGCTTATTTCAACTTTTGGCGTGGTCTACAAAGCAGTGATTTCAAAATAGAGCACTCTTCCCCTGACTTCCTTCACTCCTCACACAATGAGGGTTACAGGAGCCAGAGTAAAAAGCCTGTTATTTCAAATTTATTTCAAAACAACAGGCTTGCTGTACAGACGTGTACTACATTATTTCAGAATAACTGACATTATTCCAAAATAATGCTGCTGTGTAGACATAGCCTCACAGACATCAAGGCCAAAAGGCACCATCATGATCATCTAGTCTGACTTCCTGACTTGTGGAATTTACTCATTTGAACAATTCTTATTCTGTAAAATCAATGGGATCACTTGTGTGAGTAAAGAATATTGCCATAAGACAGGTAGCAACAGTGGGACATAACTGTACACACACAGCCCACACTAAACAATGACAATTTGGATTTCTCTTCTTGGGAAAAAACCTCTATTTTACACGTGGTACATTCCTCTTGACTCTACAGAAAGCTAGTTATTAGACTTTTCTGTCATAACAAGATCCAATTTTTATACAGGTTGAACCTCTGTGGTTCAGGACTTTCTGGTTCATCAACATCCGTGATTTGGTAGGACCATGGATGTTGCTGAACTAGAGGGCCCCAGTGCGGAGATTGCCAGCGGCTCAGAGCAAAACCAGCTGGCAGGGCCGGAGGAGCACTGGAGCCTGCAGGGCACCAGAGCCAAGGCCTTTGGCCTTCATGTCTGTGAGACAGTAGAAAGAGCAATGGGGTTGCGAGTGCCAGCAGGGTTGTGGGGACCACAAGCACCAGCAGGGCTGCTGGAGTTTGTGGGTCTGGCAGAGCTCGCAGGGCCAACAGAGCAGTCAGGGGTCAGCGGGGCTGCTGAAGCTAGGGGGTCAGGAGGTGTGGTGCCAGGTGGCTGAGGAAAGGCACTCAGAAGAGAGTCTGGCACTCCTCCACCTCCCCCTGTCCGGCAAACTCCCTTGTCCAGGACTGGTCAGGCCCCAAGGGAAACAGGAATAGTTAAATAGATCAGTGGCCACAATACAAAATGCTTTCAATAACTATAATAATAGATGTATTTACAATATTGTCTAGAAACTGCCTATAGTAAGTAAAGTGAAATATAGCTCACTGCAGCTAATACAAGGTATTTATCTATGACAAAATTACGTAACCAGTGTTGGAAAAGGAGGATTTCTAACCAGGAAATAAAGCATGATTTCTATCCTGACTCATAGTATTACATGCCAGCATCTCAGTGTTCAAGGTAATCTAGGGATTTATGGATATAAAACAATTAAAGTATGATTCTAGCAATGTTCAGCCATTCATATTTTAAATATGATTAGATTTATTTATTTAAAATAGCCAATACAGTGCCATACCCACAGGCTTTGGCAGCACCACATTGGGGATTTGGCTAGATTCAGATCTCCCTTGATGACAATGTACATCCGATGTAACTTCACTGAAATCTGTGGAGAGACTGATCCAAAGCAGAACAGAATCAGCCTTCACAATCTGATGTCTAGTTTTGGTGTCTCAGTCCCCATTTCAGCCATGGTTGGAAATAACAAGCAGAAAATCCCTTCAGATATAGTGACTTATGTTGAAAGGGGCAGTGGGAAATGTGGAGAGCCCTGTGTTGCAAACAGGTCTGATTACTGAGGTACCATTTTCAGTGTGAATAGTTTAAGTGCTTCTCACTAGGGGCTTGTCTGGGATGAGTGAGGTGGAGGAAGGATATGGCTAAGGCGGTCTCTTATTCACCTCCATTCAAGGAAATACTAAAGAACATTGCCAGAACTACTAGCTCTGCTGACTCTGGCTTGGTTCCCTTCTGAGCCCACAGAACTGGTTTAACCAGGAGGGGGCAAAGTCCACCAGCAATGAGGAAGTCTGTTCCTCCTCATGCTCCAAAGACTTTGTGTGGTCTATAAAAGGACATCCTCTTAGGCATGCAAAGGGGAACCAGAGTGAGTTTGAAGGCGATGGATAAAATCTGGAAAAGTAAAGCAATAAGCTTAGGAATGAAGCTGAGCGTCTTGAAAACGTGTGTATTTAGCAGCATGTTGTATGGATGTGAGACATGGGTGATAATGAAAGATTTGAAGAGAAGGATATTGGCGCTTGAGAGGAGTTGTTATAGAAAGATCGTGAGACTAGGATGGATGCAGAAGGTCACCAATGAGGAATTATATAGGAAGATACAGCCAAATGAGAACCTACTGCAGAAGTTTATACAGTGGAAGTTACAGCTATTCGGGCATATCTGCAGAAGAACGACGAGCGAAAAGTTAAGACCCTGGTATTCGGCATAATGAATGGTCCAAATAGAAGAGGCTGACCCCATAGAGAATGGGTATATTTGTGCGGAGATAGTCTACAGAAACTAAGCCACTCTGCACTGGACAGGGAAAGATGGAAGGGAGGCGTCAGACACCAACGGGCGTTGAGCCCATTAGTTGTTGATGATGATAATGACCAGAGGTATTATTCCAAAAACAATTACACACTTCATTAAAGCCAACGGGTGTGCTAAAGCATTCTTTGTGTTCAACAGAAGGAGCAATTAAGCACCTGTGTGTAGTAAGAACAACCTCAGAAAAACAGTGGGATCAACACCCTGAAAAGGTGAGCCACACCTTGGGCTAAGGGGCTTGCTAAGAAACTCCACATGCAGATGCCAGGTATTGGTTCTGGCTGTGAGAAGTGGGCTGTGCCCACGAAAGCTCATGATCCCATCAACATGTTTTGTTAGTCTATAGAGTGCTACCAGACCATTTGTTGTTTTTTTTCTGTAACAGACTAACTCGGCTACCCCCTGAAGCTCTTGGATGAAGCTGGTCATCTTATGCATGGAGGCAGCATTGGATTTTGCACCTACATCATATATATAGTAGCTCAGTGTCTAAGTCTGTAACGCCTGAAATGTTGGCTGTTCCCTCTGGGTGGTGCTGTTGCCTGAGTCACGTTCTTTGCCTCCCAGCTTGGCGCTTGGCTGATTTCTGCACCGCTCAGCTGGGCTGCCGCGGGGGAGCAAGCAGCGCAAGTGGCTGTTTGGGCACCGTAGTCCCCATGCAGCACCTCCATGCTGCATGGGGAGCGCAGGGCCCAAATGGCCACTTGCGCTACTTGCTCCCCCGCGGCAGCCCAGCTGAGCGGTTCAGAAGTCAGCTGAGTGCCATGGCGGGAGGGGAAGGGGGCGGGGCGGTGACGTACACAGCCAGGGGGCAGGGCCTGACCATGTATGTCACCGCCCTGCCCCCCTTCACGTTCCCCTTCACCTCCTGCCATGGCGCTCGGCAGACTTCTGCACCGCCCAGCCGGACCACCGCAGGGGAGCCCAAACGGCCGCTTGCTCTGCTTGCTCCCCTACAAAAGCCTGGCTGAGCGGTGCAGAAGTCAGCTGAGCACCATGGCGGGAGGCGAAGGGGGACGGGGCGGTGATGTACACGGCCAGGGGGCAGGGCCTGGACGAGCGTACATCCCCGATGGAGACAGAGGAGAGCAGCGAGAGAGTGAGAGGCAGGAGGGGGAGAAGAGAAAGAAAGAGACAGAGAGATAGGCAGAAGGCGGAGGAGAGCTGAGAGAGAGAAGGGGAGACAGTAGAAGGAGGAGAGAGAGAGAAAGAGACACGGAGCGAGAGACTGGAGGCTCAGGAGAGAAGACCGATGTGGAGGAGAGACCTGAAAATCCTGTCTTATGACGGGCTAATCGGCTAGTATTCTAATAAACATCTGAATCAACTAAAAAGACAATAATTTAAAAGAAAAAGGAAAATCTTCTCAGGTCTAACTCAGGAAACAATTTTATCTAACACGTGTCCGAAACAATTTACTTTCCCTAGACAAAGTGCCATTAGAGCTACTTTACCTGCAGAATATCACCTCTTGTTCAAACTGTGAATATTCTGGCTGAGTTCCAGCCTTGAGGTGACTAACATTGAAGTATGAGAGGGTGTGATTGATGAAGCCATGCATGGTTCCATTTGGACTGTATGCATATTGGTACACAAGGCGTGGAATGAAATCAGATGTGACAGAGATTACAAAAGCCTGGGAGACAAAAAATAATCCAGTGAATCTACAGATGTTATGCTTGGGATGTAAATGAAATACTGGTTATAACTTTCATGTTCAAATAGATATAGACTAATGTTTGTAATCTCACAAGTGAGAGTGCACTTACCAGACATAGTGAAGAGAAAGTGTTTTTAGACTACAGCTATAGGTGACCTGTAGTGGCACTCAGGAGGTGCATTTCCTCCTGTGTCTCTGTCAAAATATTAATTGCTAAATGGGGTGCCTCCTGATGTCCTCTCCCTGCCCCTCTGGGTGGCCCTCCCTGCACCCACCCCCCACAGACACCAGTCATCCCTCCCTGCTATCTCTCCAAGCAGAGGCAACTTGGGGAGCTCAAGAGAGGGCACATGGTGTCACGTGCCCTGCCAGATATGTGCCCTGTCAGATTTCTGCCAAGGTTTATCCTTCTCTCTCTCTCTCTAGTGAGTTTAAAACTATACCCCCCTCCTCCACTTTCAATAGTTATGTGTCATCTCTGTCTCCAGGGAAAGATTATAGCTAGTCAGGTGGGACATTTTTAAGAGCAAAGAGTAAATATAACAACTGCCTCATATATACTGATTTTTATCCTGATCTCACTGATTACAAAGAGTACAGGAGCAGGATCACAGTCTATATAACAGCCAGATACACAGCTGGTATAAAATCATGTAGCTCCATTAATTTCACTGGTGCTCTGCCAATTTATACCAACTAAGATCGGACCCATAAAGGATGAATTCTTTGTTCCTTTTCTCCATTCTAACTCTGGAGTCGCTCTATGATTTTACTCTGGTGTCACACCAATGTGAGAATAGAATTAGCCCAAGAAGTATCTAGAATGAATAAGTAGAGGTTAACTTAGTGCCACGTTCTGCCACCCTACTCGGTGGGTTATCCCACTGAAAATGTGATACTCAGCATTAGTAAAGGTGATAGAATCAGGACCTTTTAAAATAATTTTTAAATTCAAGTATGCACATTTTCACTTTTCAGATGTTGACAACAGAAGAGCAGCACAGCTGTCATTTTAATTAGCACACCTGGAGAATACAAACAACTAGGGTAGGTCTAGACTACATGGCTCTGTCAATGGAGCCATGTAAAATAGTTTATTCAGCATAGTCAAAGAAGCAGGGATTTAAATAATCCCCGCTTCATTAAAATAAAAATGGCCACCACGCTGTGCCAACGATCAGCTCATCCAGCACAGCGCAGCAGTCTAGCCGTGGCGCGGTCGACAAAAGAAGCCTTTGTCGACTGCTCCGGTGGCTTACCATTATTTAAATCCCCGCTTTTTTGACTATGCTGAATAAACTATTTTACATGGCTCAGACGACAGAGCCATGTAGTCTAGACGTACCCTAGTTGTTTGTATTCTCCAGGTGTGTATTTCTGAAAGTGTAAACAACTACAGGGTCTGATCCTGCAAAGGGAACTCAGGTAAAACGGAGGAAGGCAGCATGGTTCAGCACTGGCAGTGGGAGACCTGCATTTTGCCTCTGGTTCCGCCACCAGGATACTCTGATGTTAGGCAAATCATATATTTTTTGCATACTAGTTTCCTCATCTGTGATGATATTCATTTTCCATTTTAATGTGCTTTGAGATCCACAGGGGAAAGTACTGCTTCTTATGATGATTAAACCCTATGGGCCTGATTCTCATTTAAGCCTTGTCTACATGGGAAAGGACTACAGTATAACCTAAGACGTGAATTAAAACAGTATAATTATAATTAACATACCATCCCACAGGCAAACACATTTATTCCAATATGGGTGACCTTTTTCAGTCTAACATATGTTGTTTGGGAAGTGGTTTAAGGTACATCCAAAATGCCACTCTTATACTGGAATCAGAGTGTCTACATAAGAGGTTGTGTTGGTATAACTAACTATCCATGTATAGCTATACAGCTAAAGCTGTATAACTGATAAAACTTCTTAATTGAGACAAGCCCCAGCCTCTTTTATACTGCTCAAGTCAATTACATTCACATTGACTTAATCCAAATCTATATTTAAGCTGCCAGAGAATGATGTAAATGTGCGTAAGCATTATAATACCCAGTTCTCATACCACATTTTTCACCATAAATCATAAATGAGAATTAGTCCTCTATTGGTGTGCTTGGAATTTTGCCTGACTAATAATTTCAGGATCTGACCCAGTAATGTGTGATTTCTATATAAATTAATCTCCATGTCCCATATAACATGATTCCGAACCAGAGATGAGTGAATGTACATGTCTCATGTAATTTTGATTTCATGTAACTTTAAATGATGTTTATAAGCCAAGGAGTAGCAAACTGGGCAACATGCTTTTTCATTGTATTTTATGGCAATTTAAGAAAAAAATTAAATTTAAAACTTAAATTAGACGTAAGGAACAAAATAAGATCAAAGTCATAATCAAATACTTACATTAATGATAACGGAAAACTTTCCAATACCACTCAAAATGTTAAACCAAATCCCTGTAAGAGAATTAACAACAAAGCTTTGTTACAGGATTAATCTTAATTTCTTCTTTCAAGATGAATGCCAGGTGTTACCATCATTGCAATGATTCTTCACTACGTACCGATATCTTTTTCTCTCACTGTGTCTGGCCTCCTTAGCTCAGTAACAAACTTTTTTGCATCCAGACGAACTTCTATGATGTTGTTGAGGAGGGCAAACACCGGAGCCAGAGGGAATGAGGCCACAAAGAGCGTGACAAAGCCAAACTGAATAACTAGATGAGAGAGACATGTTTTTGTTAAAGACACTCTGTACCAGTGTATTCGATATACATCTACAGGAAATCAGCTGCTGAGGGCTGTGTGGTACAGGAAATACAGAATTCCACCTCAAACAGTTCTGTCCTGTTGTTAACGAGTACAACAAATAAGGTGAGGTATGAAAGAAAGAAGGGTTTTGTCACCGTGTTTTATCATGGTTCTAATATTGCACCTGGTCTCCAATGTGCATACATGGGCCAGAATAAATATTAGTTTAATAAAGGAAAAGTAGCATCCATGCTATTTTCCTTTTAAGTACAAATAATCTTGAATGACATGTTATCCTTCCCACTGTTTGTTTATAAAGAAGAAGCAATGCATATAAGTAGCGAGGGGAAATATATGAGGCAACGTCCCCTTTTCCCAAGACTCCTTTGGAAACTGCCCACTGTACACATTAGTACAAACTAATGCATGGCCACTCTCTGTGTCACCATCTCCCCTCCATACCCTGGGGAACTGTGATGCAATTCCCCGTAGAAGCCGATGCTGTTCATTGCATCATAAAACGTTGCAATCCTGTCTCAGCAACTTCTTTGGGAGAGAGAAGCAGATGGGGCAGAAGAAAAGCACTTGCACACGTAAGGAACCAACAGCCGCACAACTCCTGATGGCACATAACATGGAGGGGCTGATGCTGCCCTAAGCACAGAAGCTTGGAGTTTTCTGCAGGAATATGTGTGCCATTCAGAGTCACAATCCTGATTTCTTCCACTGGCAGCAATACTCTTTTCCCTGGATGGGACATTGCCTCTTGTACAGTACCTAGTACTGTACAAGAGGCAGCACCTAGTATTAGGGGCCTGCTCTATGATTGGTGTCCTAGGCACTGCCATAATACAACTCAACCATAACTCAAGAGCTTAAAATCTTGGAATTTCCACGGGGCAGGGATGATCGGGACATATGTAAGCAGCTTTATTTTGCCAACAACTTGGGCACCAATTTCCAGATCTTCTCCCTGCAAAGTGGAATTCAGTGGAATAAATGCATTTTTTCCCAAGTCCCCCAATGTTTGAAGACCAGGAACAGTGCACACTGGGCCCAGTGTTGCAAAGTGCTGAGTGTCCTTAATTGCCATTGCCTTCAGAAGCAATTGAGGACAGTGAGCTTACAGGATCCTGTTTTGGACCCCATCCTGAGAGGTGCTGAGCCAGCAACTGAGCAACATTGACCTCCTTGTGCCCTAGGTGCTGGCCAGCTGCCAAGAAACCCTAAACAAATTTTTCTCCCAGTGAAGCCATCAGGATATGAATGTGCTGTCACCACATCAGACTAGCCCTTTCTTCATAAAATGTGACACTGCACATTATTTTATGATAAAGATGAGCTCCTATTTCTCCAGGAAAGCAGCACAGGGTGGCATAAAGAGAGACTGGCTGAAAGGGACATTGCACAGCTGCAAAGGGGATAGCCACAACATTAAACTAATGAATTTATGCTCTCAGCTTATATACATAGTGCTGCAAATAGGATTTGAGTGCACTGCAGTGAAATGCATTGTGGCTTTTTTGAAAGCAGAATATAAGGCCCTGTCCAAGCTTGCTTTCTGTTGCGGCAGATGTCCTTTGCACTTTTGGAGGAGAAAGACAAATGGAAAAAGAAAACCAATTCTAGCATAGTCAACTGCTTTCCTTAGAATAATTTCCTTAGGCACTGTCATCAAAGCTCACAGCCAACTGATAAAACAGCTTTTCCCAGGATTTTTTTTAATCAGCTTATTTTTATGTACCTATTCCCCCACCTCCCCTCACAATGACAATATATTCGCACAACAAAGAATTATCCCTATGGTAATTGTGGCCTTGGTTTGCTATTTTCAATGGTATGCTTTGGAAATAAAGGTTATATCATCCTAACATACAAGAATCTCTTACCCACTAACTTATAGTTTCCTGACTATTTTATGTTCAAATCAGGAAAAGGAAGTGAGGAAATACAAGCAGATGTTAGAGAAGTATCTCAAAAATCTTTAAAATGTTTAGAAAAATATATCACATCAAAATGTGCCTTATTCGGTCTGAAAGGAAGTTAGCAGGGCTAGAGCTGAGTAGAATCAGTACAAAAGTATTTGCAGTGATTTGGCTGATTATAAGCCACAAACATTTGCTGTGATATTATTTGCAACCATTTTTATTCACTTCCTGGGGACATCTGCATGAATGATTTTAAGTTCATAAAAGAATGTTCAAGGTACACAAACATCTTCAAAAACAACGAGGAGTCCTGTGGCACCTTAAAGACTAACAGATACGTTTTTCGTGGGCAAAAATGCACTTTGTTAGACGCATACGAAGAAGCGGGATTTTGCCCATGAAATAAAGAAGTGGGTTTTTTGCGCAAATAGATCTGTTTTAGGTACCGCAGGACTCCTTGTTTCTTTTGCAGATACAGATTAACACAGCTATCCCTCTGATACTTGTCAAACATCTTGCAAACTGTCTTCTTTCAAAGATCCACACCAGAATTAGTTGTGAGGTCATGTTGAAATCTCTGTATTTTCTTTCCTTTTTTTAAAAAATAAAAGTTTCAGTGATCCAAACGGGTAGCAAAACACCACCATGTGACTTAAACATTTGTCTATGCTGCCCTGGAGGTCCAGTTATGGGGGTGTGAATAGCAGTGCTCAGCAAAGTGCTGTGCTGTAACTCCCCCATGTGGACACTTTGCTTAAAGGTTCCTAGATTGCATTCATGTAGTCCTGTTAGAAGAGAGTTACACCACAACCCGTTGCGGTGCACTATTATTCATGCCCCCGTAATCCAAAATACGGGGTGGAATAGACTTAGCCTCAGATGATAGGTCACACATAATGAAAAGCAAAACATTCCATGATTCAGTCAAAACAAAATAGTTTTTGCATGATTCCGGCACTGAAATGTATTTGTTTAAACTATCTGGGGAGTACTGATGAATAACAAATAAAGCTTAAAGTCTGTGCCCACTGATTTGAGAATGTAAAAAGAGTCTAAATTCACTGAGTATTCAGTTCTGATTTTTTAGGCACATTTAGTAGCACTAACACAACTAGCCCCATCCAATTCAATGTGAGTATGTCCATGAGTACTACCCATCCTACCTAAGTATACCTAAGGTTCCTGAGTTTGCCAGCCTTATTCACAATCTTCAAATAGCCCACTTGATTTCAGAGGAATTTCTCACGAAGTATTACTAAAAATGAGCAAGGGTGGTAGGAACAAACCCATTCAGAGGGACATTCTACATACTCGAGAGAAACGGAAGCTTTGAAATATATAACCACAAGCTTGGCAGAAAACTCTAAGGGGAACGCACAGTTCACTTCTCCGTGTAATGTATACAACATGCCTACACACAACATGCAAAGATGACACTTTAAAATCCAAGCTCAATATAGAGATTATAGAAAAATGTGGGGCCCTTGTTGGTGTTGTGTCTTTTGTTGGTGCCTCAGACAGATTCTTTTTGATGTGTTTTCCTGCTTACAGGGAAATTCTTCCAACCCTCCAGAATGCATAGTTCCATTGTTCTAGCCTTTCCACACCTTCCCCTGTTCAGAAATCCCTGGATGTGTGTACAGATCTCTGTATAATTACAACGGATACAGCTAACTCCGCCTCTCTACATAGTTGGGGAGAGATTTGTGAACTGAGGTCTTCCTGCGCACATACACATTCTTTGGACATTCTCTGGCCATGAGTAAGGACCTGAGATTTGCACGAACTGGAATTTAAAATGTAGGTGGTAGTGAAATAGGCAACTGGGATGGAGGTGGGAAATCTGAGATAATGCTATCACTGATTTTCATCTACACGATCTGTCGTTATGGTTTCTAAACAGACGTTTCATTGAGAAATGATCTGCAGGTCTGATTAAGGGGCACCACTCACAATACAGGATGCGGATGTTGGATCAAATCCAAGGCTGGCCAATAGCTGGAATGTTGATCTCGATTTCACCCCTGACAAAAATAGGCTGTGCACCAGTGGGACCTCAACCTGAGGTAGCTTTCATTTGGCAAGGACAGATTCAGGTAGCATAGGCAGTACAAGTCCTCCCAGAAGCTGAGGAATTACAGTACTTGCAGGGCTAGCTTAGCCCATGGCTTCACTGTGTCCAGTACCTAAGCCAGCTAGATTGAAGAGGACTCAATCAAAGCTAACTTGAACAACAGTAGCAGTGAAGCTGTGCCAGCCCAGTATGTCTACATATTCTGCAATCGCACCTCCCAACTGGAGTGCAGACAAATCCTTAGAGTCAAGGGATTAGGTAGCAATTAGTGGACAGGTTTGCTAAAGTCTAAGTGAAGGGTGTACTCCTGCAAAATCAATGGCTAGGCTCTCCTTTGATTTCCAAGCAAAGGCGATAAGATCCATTGTCTGTCACCATTCCCTGACACCCAGTGCAAATGAATGATGGAAGAGTCTCCAGACAAAGCTGGAGAATCTCTTACCAGGATTAGGGCAGAAGTAGCTACCAAATGGGGAATCCATGGAAACGGGGCTCCAAGGGGATCATGCTATGAAGAGACTCTTGAAAGGTGCTAAGTAAGACTGTGGCCCCATCACACAACACTTAAACATGTGAATAGTCCCACTGATTTCCATGGCATTACTCCCAGACATCAGAACTTGCTGAATGAGGCCAAAATGCCCAGGCTGGAGCCTAAGGAGCAAAGGCAACGTGGCAGGGGACATAGAAGACTGCAGATGCGCAATGCTTCCATACTTTATCAGTTTAATTAGGTTTTAATAACAAAGACGATAGATAGCCAAGACACCCTATCACATAATTAGTAATATTATAAAATCCCAATAGCATTGAAATAATCAATTCAAACAGTCATGTAAAAAAAACCAAACTCCGAAAACCCTACAACCCCCTGCCTAACCCCTTCTTTATTCTGGAAAAAACACCCTAATTTCACCCCACTCCAAATGTGTCAGACACACAATCTCTGACAAAGATTGCTCTGCGTCCATAGGATAGGAACAGGAGCTGTGTATGGAGGTAGGCAGACTCCTCAACTCCCTCAAATCTCTCCTGATGGAAGTGTGGAGAGGAAACTCTAAAAGGGCCTAGAAAGGCAGGAAACTAGTGGCTAAGGCCCTAGTCTAGCCTTTGGAAGACCTGGGTTCAAATCTCTGCTCTCTCCCAGACTTCCTGTGTGACTTTGGGTAAGTCACTTTTTTTTCCTATACCTCTGTTCCCCATCCATAACATGTGGATAAATAGCATTGCCCTATCTCATACCAGTAGACACTTGGATAACAGGGACAAAAATACCTAAAATATTTTCACACAATTGGCCCTCGGTCCTTTTTTGGGGACTGTCCCCCAGTATTTAGATGTGTTCTGAGTACCAGCCATGACCACAGAACCAAAACTGGAGGTTCTTATTCAGCTTTTACTTCCCTCCCCCCAATTCAGGCAAACACCAATTGACTCCAGCAATACTTTGCCTGAGTAAGGACAGAAAGGAAACTGGGTAAGGACTTCAGGATCTGGCTTTGTAACAACAACCAGGAACCTTCTTCTTTTCCCAGAGATCCCATACCAACTGCAATCACATTTTTAAAAAATTAAAGCGGATAAAACTCGCCCTCTTCCCTTGGATTTCCACACCCTCTCCCTTCCCAAGCCATGTTCTTGAGCCCAATTTAGAAAAAAAAGAGTAAATATGCTACATCTATTTGCTCCTGGCCTCTCCATTGCCGCTTGATGCCCTTCAGAACAATCTCAACTGACAGGTTCAGTGCTGAGCTGCTCAAAGTGCTTCCTGTCCATGTGGGTGGTCTGAGTCACTCAGCAGTGAATCTGACAGCTGAATTTAGTGATATGGACTCAGAGCAACAGGCAGGCTGGGGAGGAGCAGCTTAGGTTTCATTTGTTTCACATTTGTCTTGTATCCCACAGACATGGCATAGCTTGCTGTGGAACTGGCATAATAACAGAGACAATGAGCCATTCTCCTCACCACATAATCCAGTTCTCTTGCTGGAAACAAATATTTGGAATAGTACTTCAACCACCTGGGATACAGATTATTGTCTCTTGAAACATGGTATCCGTCCAATTATCCGTGAATGATTGCACAATGAGGCTTTCTACATTATTATTCTTTAAACAGAGGAGACCCATCTTAAGTGCATGCTGTAAGCCTGATGATGACTCTGTTTATGAATAGACAACTTAGGTCCCAAGACTTCATGTTTTTCCGTGCAGGTAGGCCCTTTCACCCACATGAAATTCCAGTGAAGGAAATGATGCTCCAACAGTCCCTGCTTGTATGACTAGGGCGAAAGAGTCATTGTTGGCCCTGTGTGGAGGTGCAACAGGGAGCAGAGAGTCAAACAAGCCTTCTCCATCAACACACGTCTGTTATAGAGCCAGCCATAATTGTGGTGGGGAGCACAGTCACTGCTTTAGCGTAAGGAAGGAGAGACACCCAATCCCATGGCCCCAACTGTTAGAGCCAGCATTACCTGATTGACATGATGCAGTGTGTACTGTACCCTGCAGTACAGTGGTGGAGATCACATGTAGAGAATCCTGACAGGAATTCTGGTATCTCATCAGAAGCTTAAAGCTGCAACCAGGTCTCTAGTGCTGCAACTGATATTGCACCTCCCCGCTGCACTGTACCTCCCAACATGAGAAAGCTCCACTACCACGGATGTACAAGAACAAGTATTTCAACGGTTATTTTCTATTCTATTTGCTGATAATGACTAAAAACAAAGGACCTGGGAGAGGAATAGCTAAACATCCAAAATGTCTTGGTTAACATCAGACATTTTTTAGTTATGTCTGAGCATAAAAACATTTGAAAATATTTACAAGGGGGAAAGGCCATATTTTTTTCACTTTTGTATAAGTCAAATATCACTGACAGGAGTTTGCTCCAAGTTTCAAAACAAAATTCACCTCTGAGCTAAAGCAAAAGCATGGCACATTTCAGGAGACTTTTTCAATAAGGCTGTGTCTAGACTACATGGCTCCATCAACGGAGCCATGTAGATGAGGGTTGTAGGCAAAGGGAAATGAAGCGGCAATTTAAATAATCGCTGCTTCATTTAAATTTACATGGCTGCCGTGCTGAGCCGACAAACAGCTGATCAGCTGTTTGTCCGCTCAGCGCACTAGTCTGGACGCTCCCCAAGGCCCTTTGTCGGCAGCCCCGTTATTCCTCGTGGGATGAGGTTTACCGGGGCTGCCGACAAAGGGCTTTGATGTCGGCAGGGGAGCATCCAGACTAGCGCGCTGAGCGGACAAACAGCTGATCAGATGTTTGTCGGCTCAGCGCTGCAGCCATGTAAATTTAAATGAAGTGGCGATTATTTTAATCGCGGCTTCATTTTCCTTTTTTGAATACACCAATTTTTTACATGCCTCCGTCAACGGAGGCATGTAGTTTAGACGTACCCTCAGTTATGAGCATTTGAAAATGATGGAGGTAGGGGTTAAAATAATGATGATTGCATCATATAGCCAGCTCCCCGGGTGAGCAAGAGCAGTTTTTGAAACAGGTGGGGAAGACACCATCAAGTCCCTTTCGTACTACTGCAGGGTCAAAAGATCTAGCAACAAACTAGGCTTGAGAATGATACAAGGCACCTGTCATTACAAACATTAAAATATTTACATAAAATATGTCTGTTTGGTCTGACACACTTTTCACCATAAAATTCATTTATTTAGGTGTTTTTGGTGTAGTGAATTGTCTATAATTTACAACGGGTGTCATATGCAATATATAAACAGATGTCTGATTTCAGATAACCTGCTGCTTGTGTGACGAGTGCTGGTTCTTTTCTGAATGCTTTCCTGCCCTGAAGCTTGTGCTGTGCTTGGTCCTTCTGGGATACTCTTTTGATGCTGCAGTCGGTAGTGCTTTGGGGTAGACAGCAATTTTGTTTTGTATCTATTGTGAACACTGTGGCTTTTAACTTATTCCCTGGAATCCCTGCATGTTGCTTCTTTGTAATCTCATGTCCCTGCGGATATATGCAGTCGGATTGTATCCCAGGACCGCATCATGGAATCATTTGGTGATTATTTGCACCTCTGCCCTCATGTGTTCTGCTGAGTCATAGAGATGCTCGTCAGAGTTTTTACTACATGCATATTTAGAATGGGAAAGGAGCCTTTATAGGCTTTGCTTTGGAATTCTGTATCAGATGCACCTTCTAGGTCAAATTCATCCCTCTTGTCCTTTCTTGCTAGAATTGATGCTATTCTCTCTGCTTTTGGGAAGGAGAGGTGAAAAGAGTCCAAGGAGGCTAAGTAAGAGCTAAGTATATTGGCCAAACTGGACACTCTATATGGTAAAGAATTAATGGACACAAATCAGATATCTGAAAAGGCAACACACAGAAACTTACGCAAGAGGGCATATCCCTGAGCGGGACCATCAGAGTATTTGCACAAGAACCACTGATTTTGTACATTACAAAGTCTGTGTTCTTGCGCAAATACTCGCAGCCAGTGTAAACAGGCTTTTGCGCAAAATCATGCCAGTCTAGACACAGCCAAATTGACTATTTCTTTCCCTTTTTTACCCCTTCTTTTTCCTTCTCTCCCCCCCCCCCCCCCATCGCCTATTTGTTTAGAAACTGGACGTATAATAACTCCGTTCATCTGAAGAAGTTGGGTTGTGCCCATGAAAGCTCATGATACCATTTACATGTTTTGTTAATCTTTAAGGTGCTGTTAGATTATTTATGGTTTTTTAAGGTTTTTAAGAGCTAAGTAGGTACAGGAAACAAGCTTCCTGCTGACAGAGCATTCCCTGTACAATTCTGGCAGATAGAACACCTTTTGTTCTGTTGTGCAAACTGCACTGTCCATCTGCCACATGGGCCAGATTCTGTTCTCTATTACAGCTGTGTAGCCCAACTGAAAACTTAGCACAAAGCATTGCTTACCACCTCTAACACAACCATGAATGCTGTCACCACAGACAATGCTCAATTCTTATAAGTACTTACTATTTACAAACTTATTTTCTGTTGAGAGGAGGAGGCTACTGGGGGCTTGGTTCTTAACCTCCAAATGTCTGAAGGCCAGTGGTATTGGTGCAATAACAGTAGCTGAAGTCACAATAACAGTATTGGCCTAACTGAACTAACACTCTGGATGATAGAATTGTTTAGCCATATGGAGACATTAACTCATCAGTCAATGGAAGTTGGAATGTACCACATTTATGCATTGCATAAAGCTGTTAGGAATATAGGGCCTGAACTTCATTGAATCCAGTAGAATTACTCCCATTATACGCTGGTGCAAGAGAAGAATCAGACCCACGATGCATATGGCTGAGTGCCAGCACTTTAGGAATTTAAGCACAAGCAATGGCATCAGTCACTCCAAAGAATGTGGGAAGAGGAATACATGACCACCCCCTCTCTTCTTCACTGTGGTTGTACACACTGCTTGACAAGTAGGATATGATTGTTTAAACCACTAACCTAAAACCTGGGATCAATTCCTGGTTCTGCTGCAGCTGTCCTATATAACCTTGGGCAAGTCATTGAATCGCTGTGTGCCTCAGTTTTATTCTCTGTGAAATGGGAATAATAATTCTTCTTTCTTCCTACAATCTGTCTTGTTTATATATAGGATGAACTATTCAGGGCAGGAGTTCTCTCCTACTATGTGTGTGTCCTATTCCATGTGCAATAGCACTGTGATCTCAGCTGGGGTCTTAAGAAATGACTGCAATACAAATAATCATATTTTGGAGGCCTCATAATTAATATTGCACTTCCCCAGTGGCATTCTGGTGGTGGTGTAATCCACTCTGAACCCATTTCATGAAGCCAAGACAGTACTTAAAATATGTTTTCTCAGCCTAACGTGGCACTTCTACTACCCTGGTGCTCTGGTGAATTATGGTTGCTTTTAAAATTCACTGAAAACGAAGGGGAGGGGAGAGAAGATTTTAAGATAACAGACCCTCACAAACTCAGATCTTACTCATTTCCATGTACTCTGGAGTCAGTCCAGTGAAAGGTTCCAAAATGTAGTCGAGATCCCACTGCTGAGGGAGCTTTGAATGGTTGGAGTCACTTTCCTTTTCCTCAGTCCTGTCATCCTTCAGCTTCCTCATCAGCTTTTTTAACTTCCTGAGAAATGAAAGGGCTAATTAAATCAACTCTTTTCTTTTTACAGGAATTCAGCCAGACTCTGCTGTGTCACACCAAAGTTATATTAGATTATCCCATGTTTGACTGCTGCAGAGTTTCTTGAATCTTTCTCAGAAGCATCTGTTGGTGGCCAGTCAAAGACAGGATACTGAATGAGACAGATGGTGGGACTGTCTGATCCAGTGTGGCAATGCCTATATTTCTGTGTTAACAGCATTGCCATTAGCCTAAAACTAATTGAACAGAGCAGAGTCAGGCCCATTATTCTCTAATATTTATTTAGATGTAGACAGAGGCAGGTATCCAAGGCTCCGGGCACATTTGTCAAACATTAAAATGCACAAATAAACATAGATGTACCCTCTCGCCCTGTTAAAAAGGGGGGCACCCTCTCCAGCCACGGATTTTCACCTTCTGGCCACTTTTTGCAGTGCCGATCTCCCTCTCCCCCCCCATACACACACACACACTACAAAACCTGGGAACAGAGATGAGCCATGCAACATTACCTGAAGATCAAAAGACTGGGACTATTTTTGAGCAAAGAAGGGACAGGAGTGAAGTAAACGCCTAACCCTGTAATCCCCTTTAACCAGACATTGCCTCTCTTTCAAACCCAAAGGAAGTCTAGTGGGAACACTTCTGTTTACTGCAACTGTGGTTTGGGGAAGGAGATGGTATCTGGGGCTCGTAGGTCCCCAGCCACATGAGGCACTGAAGGTTAATACTAACAACTTAAAATCAGGCTGGTAACCAACAGCCAATCAGTGAAGATCCCAGAACACTGGTGTCATGTGCCCACAACGAGATACTCCCAGTAACAAATAAGCCCACACAAATGTCACATGGCTTGAACATTGCTTAGGGACCGCAAGCAGAAATTCCATGCTCTACAGCTACAACCACGTACAGTGAATAATAAAAACAATTAGGAACATGCCAATTACAATGGTTGGGAATATAAATAAATTATAAACCTAATGATCTCTTAACTTTATAAAACAACTTTGATCCTGAAGATTCTGGATGGCCTTGGTTTTCTGTTATATCTGAGCTGAGCTCAGAGGTCATGGAGAGACGCAGTTGAAGGGATCCAGTTGCAACACAGTGTGGGTATGTCTACACTACATGGCTCTGTCAATGGAGCCATGTAGATGAGCTTTGTAGACATAGCAAAATGAAGTGGTGATTTAAATAATCGCCACTTCATTTACATCAAAATGGCTGCTGCGCTGTGCCGATCAGCTGTTTGTCGGCACAGCGCGGTAGTCTGGATGCTCCACGATCATCATCAAAAGCCTTTATCGACCATTCCGTTATGCCTCGTGGGATTAGATTTACTGGGGCGGTCGACAAAGGCTTTTGATGTCAACCGCGGAGCATCCAGACTACTGCACTGTGCCAACAAACAGCTGATCGGCACAGCACGACAGCCATTTTGATGTAAATGAAGTGGCGATTATTTAAATCACCACTTCATTTTGCTATGTCTACAAAGCTCATCTACATGGCTCCGTCAACGGAGCCATGTCGTGTAGACATACCCTGAATGACTAAGTCAAACAGAATTTAGCCCTAGGTGATTTATTTAGCCTGTGTGGGATATGGCCCAGGGAACCACCCGCTTTACTTCCCTGGCGGACGTGGGCTCTACTACGGAGGGCACTACAGATATCCTGGTGAGGGTCAGAGCTGGGGAAAGCACACTCTTCATCACCCGAGCAATAATATATTTACTACCCTCAAAAATAACTGGGGACATAAGTATAGGCCACACTGGGGGGCGCGCACTTACCCTAATAATATAGTCTGTATTATTACCAATGGTATGCCTACTCCCAAGGGAAGGCGTCCTCATGAGTAAATATAGCCTCTGTTACTATAAACAACCACTTACCTGAATCCGGGGCAATGTGGGACATACTCCTTATGTTCTGTTTGTATCTGAAAAACCACCTGCTGTAATTCCCCCTCCCCCCGTCATCCACCAGAATTTGTATATGTACTTCTCAAGCCATGTATGCGGCGCAATTTGTGTATTCAGAGTGATGCAGGTCCACTGCATGTGTGGATCACTCCCACTGGGTACAAGATGTAAATTATGCAAATTTTGTGCCCACCCTCTCCCCAACCCAAAAATTCCCTATTCACTCCGTAAGTGTTAAACTTGTGATTCAAACTTGCTGTCAAACATTCACTTAATAAACTTTGTCAATCTGCTTCACACACGCCCCAATCCTTTGTCAATCATGTATAGGACGAAAGGAAAAATACCATCCAACAACAAGCAATAGACAGAAACGGGTAAGTGATGTTCAAAGTAGTAGCAAGCGAGGGATGTTAAAACAATTAACTGGTTAAATACTACAGTAGTGCTTAACCGGTTAACTGAGGGCCGGCTGCCTGGTCTACCTCATGTCCCCGCCGTAGCTATGGTAATGAGGTCCTGCCATTGCTATGGAGTCCCAGTGCGTTGGTCCCTCTGTGGCTGAGGCTGCTACAGCCTAACACAGCTGGCAGAGTTCACCAGCAAGGGCCAGTTATGTTTACTGGTTAAGCATTTCACAACCCTATTTTGAAGACAAGTGAATGGATGGGGAGAGTGAAAGATCTATCTTGGAACTGGATATAAAGCTATTATTTATTTTTAAATGACCAGAATCTGTGGAATTATACAGCTGATCATATGAATCCAGGAATGGTTTATCATGGGTTCATGAAAAACAGATCAATTTTTTTCAAATTATCTTTTTGTGGAGAGTTTCCTGGAACACACGAAGCAATGAGATGGCCAAAGGGTAGAGATTTACATAAATCCTAGAAGAAGTATGTCAAAGGGAACTCTGTGTTTGTATATGTGTGTGAGAGAGCACATGGGGCACAACTGTGCACACTTGTAATTTAAACCTTCCTCATAATAGTGTTAAAGGCCCTAAATCTGCCCTCAGATGCATCTTTGAAGATAGAAATGAAAAAAAAAATGGGGCTGGTACTGCAATCTCATGCACTGCTCTTGTGAGATTTCAGCTTCGTAAAGCAGAATAACTGATTCTGAAAAATCTTTGCTATCTCAGTAGTAGAAGTCTTGAGACATTTACTATTCTTGTGAGATTCTAACTATTTCTTAACCAGACATGGAAAATAATTTTTTCCAGTCCTTGATTAGCCCCAGAACTTTCTGACTCCTTGTGACAGAGCACTGGGAACCAACAGCCGAGTCAGCACTTTGCTCACTTAAACACCAATTAATTCCCTTAGGGCGGACCTAATAGAGATCTAATTAGTGGAGTAGAATGGGTGGTAGGAGGAATGACAAACTGGCCCATTTACACAAGAAAAAAGGCACCATAAGAGGGAAGACAGGTAGGTTAGCAGAATCAGAACCAGGAAGGATCTCTGGGGAGAGAGATCTCGTCCCTCTTCTCTCCTCAGCAGAGAACTGAGGAGAAACTGAAGCTGTAAATAATATGGCCTATGGATAATATAATAATAATTCTGTGGGAAGAACAAGTGTAAATAAACTGCAGTGGGATTTTTAACTGAATTTCTCTGAGACTGTGTAGACAGAGCAGGAGATTGCTTCTGTTAGGGTGCGTCTACCCAGGAGGGCTTAGCTCAAAATCAGCTAAGCAAATTAAGCTACATTAATTCCGTAGCTTATTTTGAAATAGCTTATTTCAAAATTGGGAGCATCTACAGAGCACTTATTTTGAAATAGAGCCCTCTTCCTCCGACTTCCCTTACTCCTCGTACAAGAGGGTTACAGGAGTGAGAGTACAGCTTGACAGTACTTTGACATTATTTCGAAATAACTGCCTGCTGTGTGGACGTGGACTAAGTTATTTCAAAATAATGCGAGTTATTTTGAAATAGTGTTGTAGTGTAAACGTACCCTTAGGGTGCATCTACACTGCACCCATAGCGGAAAATAAGCTTTGCAATTTGAGCTACATAAATTGCATAGCTTATTTCAGGTCAATTTTGGAATAGCTTATTTCCTTCCATGAGAGCAGGGGACGGAACTCGATGACCTCTCAAGGTCCCTTCCAGTTCTTGTGTTCTATGATTCTATGAAATGTGCCACTGTCTACACAGCACTTCTTTTGAAATAAATTGCTATTCCAAAACAGCAGATTCCATGCATGGTATATATGGAGAGCATACAGTAGATTAGGATGACAACGTAGGTGTGCTCCTATGAGAGGGATATGTGGAGCCTTAATGCTGATCAATGAGTGTTATAGTCCATGTATACATAGGATTCAACTTCTAGCTGTCAAGCTGCACTCACGCATGATGCACATGATTTTGTGGTTTCATGTGAATGTCACTACTGTGTGCCTCAGTTTCCCCATTTGCAAAATGGGAATAATGATGCTGACCTCCTTTGTAAAATGCTTTTAAGTACTGCATATGAAAAGTGCTATACAAGAGGCGGCACTCCCATTGTTCTTTCAACAGTGGCGTGAGGCTGTTGAGATTAAGCTTGGGTGTGTTTACATGTGGAATTTATATGTGTGTGATCTAATCCTCTAGCTACAGCACTAGAGAGTTATGCCATGGCATTTAATGCATTTTCGTAGCTCCACTGGGAACTTTGTAAGTAAAATGATAGTTGATTTTTGTAACGTTTACTGTAAATGCACTAACTCCAGTACTCAGTCACTTAGTTTAATTACCTCTCATGTTCTTTAAATTTACCATTTTGACTATTTCTTATTATGAACTAGCCTTATATCAAGCATGAAGCTTGGGGGCTTGAGCAATGTTTAACTCAACCCCCAAGGATTGTTTTTATTTATATTTTTTAATGATCAACTAACGAACTAAAAAGAAAAAAAAACCCAGATGGATTCTACCGTCAAGATTTTCACAAAAAAATGTACATTTGTGTCGTACCCAAGTTTGTGAAATTACAGAGCAACCAGAAATGTGTCAGGAAATTAAAGGAACAGAAGACAGGGATTTTCACTGACTAGACATTGCAAGGGCTATTCTCCAGCTGTACCACAGCAGAGCAATAAAAATGAGTTTTGCAGAACTCCATAGCTGCACAGATGATTGCACTGTTAAAACTGAATAAGCCCTTTTGCTTTGCATGTGTGACATTTTTTATAATGATCTAAAATATCAATATTTTAAAATCAAGCCAAAAGCAATAGAGAAGTAGGGAATGTTCATCTGATCTAGTTTATCTTCTGTGTACTGTGAGCCAGATTATGGCCTGGCTAGAAAGAATTTAGACTGCTTTATGCCTAAGTGGCACAGCCAGGGAAGCTCCATGATCCTACAAAAGAAGATGAGCTGATGATCAGAGGCAGATCTGTTTAGGGAGGAAGACTAGATGTAGAGGAGATAGCTGTAGTGGTGCAGTTGTCCAGTGCTGGTCAGGACTGAACTGCTGTGGCAGCACAGAGGAGGAGAAAATGCACAGGCCCTGTTCCACCAGGCTTGGCTCTAAAAGACCAGCACCCCAAATGGAACTTGAGGGCATTCAGTCAGGGCTCCAAAGAGCTCACAGGCTATGAAGATAGAAGATTGGGGCAAAGAGATAAAGGCATACAGTAAAATGATGAGAGTGGTAGCAGGAACACAGCATGTCTGTAGCAAGTCTCTCTTTAAAAAGATTATATCCTTGTTTTATTTCGAGAGCACAATAACTTTGGAGGCAGTGGGTCTGGTATTTGAGCAGGGGCTTGGACTAGATGATCTCCTGAGGCCTCTGCCAACCCTAATCTTCTATTATTCTATTTTAGGGGGCAGATGCGCAGTAACTGTTTGAGGGGGGGGTGAGAAAAGAATTTTTGGATTAAGACAGGAAATGAGTAAAGTGAGAGGAGGTAGAAAGGGCAGAGGAGGGAGCCACAATGGGCAGCTGAAAGGCTACAGAGGTGGGAGAGTGGCAGGATAAAGGTCTTGCCTTCACTAGCCTTTGTCTTCAATTGCACAATAACCAGTGCAGCCCCATCCGTGGGAGAGCTACTGCAGAACTGCCGCCAGTGTCTTCACTGCTGTGCCATTTTAGAGATGCACTCACCAACACGAAGATGCTAAAACACCAGGGCCCTGTCTACCACTGCTGCCATCAATGGAGGTAGTAGTGCAGCTGCTGGAGAACTGTGGAAAAAGGCAAGTGGAGACAGCCAATATGCAGACCAGAAATGAATCACCACACCAGAAAGAAGAGGGGAAAACCCAGAGTCCTATTTCTGAGGTGAGGGATTACTAGTATCAGGAGACTGTGAAGGCTCCTCCTAGCAACTGCTGCTGTACCCCATCTAGAGTGATGGACAGAGGAAAGGCTATTGAGGCAGGTATTTTGAGGACTTTGTGTCTGGTGGGAGAACGTAGGGACTAAATGTTTCTGTGCCCTTGTGTGTAATTGTGTTTGTTGCTTTGGGGGAGGAGCACAGAGGCCTGTAGATTACACAGTCAGTTTCCTGTGATCCACTCACTCCCCCATATGGAGAGAATCGGAGGGAGGGAGATGGGGAATGACTTGGAATCTCTGAGGCCATGTCACAGAGTTAGAGTCTAATCCAGCCTCCCTTGTGCACTCAGAACTCCCACTGAAGACCATGGGAGTTTTGATTGTGTTTGTTATTTTTTGGCATTCATCCCATTATAAACAGCAGATGAATTTCTGCATTAAATATTATTTATTGGCAACCAAAATGCACCACAAAGGATAATAGCCATTGGGTGTCTTAAAATACATTTTATTGCCCTGTTTTTTTCCCCATTCAATATATTTAAATGCATTTTGACAGAACCAGTGGAAAGTGGATATTAAGGGTGAAATCCTTGCCCTTGCTGAGGGTACGTCTACACAGCAGGGCAAAAGTCAAATTAAGCTACACAACTTCAGCTACATCAATTGTGTAGCTGATGTTGAAATAGTTTAATGCACTCTTGGCGCTGCCTACACCGCAGGAAGTCGAAGGAAGAACACTCTTCCTTTGACTTCCCTTATTCTTTGTCAAATGAGGGTTACAGGAGTCAGAGTAAGAAGTCCTCCAGCTCAACATTATTTCAAAATTATAACTTGCAGTGCAGACACGCTCTTTATTATTTTGAAATAACGTCAATTATTCTGAAATAACGCTGCTGTGTAGACATACCCTGGGAGTTTTGCTGTTGACTTCAGTACGACCATGTTTACCACAAGGTCAGCGATGGAGATTCATAAAATAACCACATGAAATTTTGCAGTGAGGATGGCGAATATAAAATTTGGTGAAAGGGAGCTTTAAAAGAACTCGGGATTCTCAAACCCTTCAGCATTGTAGGGCCAATTTCTGTGGCATGAGAAGAGAATTATGGGATGTGACACATCTGAGTGAATTGTGGCATAGCTGCATCTGTTAAACTTGTGAATTCCAGCCACTCAAAGCACTTTGCTGCAATTCCAAAAAGCCAAGCATGCCATAATTGCAAGGCCATGAGACTCATCTAGCCATTTTGATATTCTTGGATGCAGAAATGGAAAAACAAATCACAGGAAGATATAGAATACCAGACAGTCACATCTATCACAGCCAAGGAGCAGTTTCTCCAGAGAAGCATTTGGAAAAGGTTAGAATTTATTCTAATGACGCTGTACAAAGCAGAGCTGACATGTGAAACCTAACTTCTAAATTCTCCAACTGGCACTAAGTGTGGATAAGATGTCAGCCAAGTACTTTTGACCATTGACAACTTTTATGTAGAAAGATATGGCTCTGAACGAATGTCATCTGTATGCTACACTGTCCTTTGGAAAAACCCTACGGGCTTTAATATCAATGAAACTAATCAAGTTATATATAAATAACTCTAAAACCATACAAAATTCAATATGAAATCAAACTCTTTCTATATGTGTTATAAATCATTGCACAGAATATAATAGAAAATTATGTCCCCATTTTAGAAGCCTAGAGAATGGTTTATAATATGCGTAGAAAACTTTTTTCTGTTGTATTCAATGCCAGAGGGAACTCAGTGGCTATACTGTCCAAGTGGAGTGCTAATAGCCTGTGGGAGAGGTACTATTTTCTTGGGATCTTTTCCTCAAGACAGGCACAGAGCAGGAGACAGGAGTCCTTGGAGTGAGAGATGGAAAGAGACCTTTTAGACTATTTATTCTAGCTCTCTGCCTCTGTAGGATTGGTCACTACAGAACAATTCTAATGCAGGAGGAGAAGAGAAATGAGGCAATGGGCAATAAGGGAGGAAGAGAAGTCGGGGAAACAGATGACCTTCTGAGGGAGAAGGGATGATCTAGAAAGGAAGATGGGTAGGAGGGAAGAGAGTACCCATGAATTGTGCAGCTGATCAGAAAATATTAATTTATTTAATCTTTGATTAGAAAATGCTGTTTCGACAAAGGCCAAAATATTCCACAAAATTGTATTGATTCTGATGGTTTTTTTTTTTCAAAAATGGTTTAAAAAACTATAGTCTCAATTTGGGACTAATTTTTTTTATCTTGTCACTTTTGCAGGGGGGACAATATGTCCTGGCCAGTTCTAATGAAAAATCTATGAGGGGAGAGAGTATTAGGGTTTAAGGGAGCCAGCTGAGTTGGGCTGGAGGGGCAGAAAGATTCCACAGAGAGATCAGGGTGAGACTGGGAAAGGATGCAACTTCATATAATCTATGAACAGAGACAGACAAGGATGATCAGCATCAATATAACAAGGGAATAGCGGTGTTCCTCTGGAAAGAGGAGAAGTAAAGCAAGCTTGTTTTGATTTAAGACATATTTCATTTTTAAACTGAGTTCACTGCAGATTGTTGGCGAGGAAGAAGAAACAAGTGGAACGAGGCTGTCACATTCTTGCACTGAGCACTGCATTCAGTGGATTGCGTAATTTTCTGAGAGTAACTCTGTATTTTGACTGGATCACTCTCCACTTCCATGAATCAAAGATAATAAATGTAGTAATTATAATATCATAGCCATCCCCTGCTTAAACAAACCCAGTAGCAGTAAGCTTTTGGAAGAGGGAAATGAAAAAAAAAAAAAAAAACCACACATCAGGCTCACACAGACAAAGCATTAAGCCTCCAACATGTACAAAGTCTTTTGGAGCAATTTACCCCCTTTTCCTTCAAGATATGCTATAAACTCCATGGCTACGTCTACACTGGCCCCTTTTCCGGAAGGGGCATGTAAATTTCACTAGTCGTCGTAGGGAAATCCGCGGGGGATTTAAATATCCCCCGCGGCATTTAAATAAAAATGTCCGCCGCTTTTTTCCGGCTTTTAAAAAAGCCAGAAAAGAGCATCTAGACTGGCCCCGATCCTCCGGAAAAAGTGCCCTTTTCCGGAGGCTCTTATTCCTACTTTGAAGCCCATGGGTATATCTACACAGCAACATTATTTTGAAATAACTTGATCCACGTCCACACAGCAGGCAGTTATTTTGAAATAATGTCAAAATACTGTCAAGCTGGAGGACTTCTTACTCCGACTCCTGTAATCCTCAGTCTAGGAGCAGCAAGGGAAGTTGGAGGAAGAGTGCTCTATTTCGAAATAAGTGCTGTGTAGATGCCCCCAAGTTTGAAATAAGCTATTTTGGAATAAGCTACACAATTGATGTAGCTCAATTTGTGTAGCGTAGTTCAAGTAAAGCCCTGCTGTGTAGACGCACCCCAGGAGACTTGGATAGAAAACAGGCCTCTCCAGCAAACTGTGACTTGCGAAGGACAAAGACATGCGTCATCCATGTCCATAGTTTTTCACTTCTGCTTCAGCAGTCAAAAATTCTTTCCAGGACAAAGGAGGAAAAGGGTCCAATTTTCAAATGTATTTCAATGATGTCCTGTTGTGCATCCTGCATCAAGGTTCTAGTCGTCTTCTTCAGAAGCCTCGGAAAGGATCTGATGCAGAACCCATCTATATCAATGGAAAACAACCGCCACCAGAACAACCACCTCCTCCTATTGAGTTCAGTGGAGCAGGTCAGACACTGTGGTGGGCTCTTCAGCGCCTACACTTCCAAAACATGCAGGCTGTGTCTACATTAGCAAGATTTTGTGCAAAAGCGCTTGCTTTTGCGCAAAAACTAGCTGCCTGTCTACACTGGCCGAGAATTGTTGCGCAAGAACACTGACGTTCTAATGTAAGAAATCAGTGCTTCTTGTGCAAGAACTATGATGCTCCTGCTCAGGAATAAGCCCTCATGTGCAAGTGTTCTTGCACAAGAGGCCAGTGTAGACAGGCAACATGAATTTCTTGTGCAAGAAAGCCCGATGGTTAAAATGGCCTTTGGAGGTTTCTTGTGCAAGAGAGCATCTACACTGGCACGGATGCTTTTCCGCAAAAGCACATCTTTTGCGCAAAAGCACATGCCAGTGTAGACGCTCTCTTGTGCAAATACTCTAACGTAAAAACTCTTGCGTTAAAGAGTATTTGTTCAAAATCTTGCCAAAGTAGACGTAGCCACAGTGTCTCTACACACCTAAGAGAATGTTGTCACCAGCAGGAACAATGAGGTCGAAAGAAGCCAGGATAGAACTCACAGGAGTCAGCAATAAGACATTCTCAGTGCAGGACTCTTGATTGCAGACCCACCCACCTGCCACTGAAGATACCTTAAACCAGAGTTCTTGCCAAATGCAAAACACGATGAAAAACTCATTGCCATGTATAAGCTCACTGCAGTAAAACAGCTGCTAAATAGAATGTCAATATCTTCTCCCAATCTAGCTACAAAATCACACAGTGAAGGGCACATTAAATATGTGTGGGTTTCATAAGTAAAACCATGAAATATTATAGATAAAATAACCCATTTTAAGAGCTTATAGCCATTGCGTCCCTCACCCCCATTTCATACCCATTTGTATTCAATGCAGCTACTCTGGAAGCATCTCTGAAACCTCCCAAGAGATCTGTCATAGTTTTCCTACTTTCCATGGGTTTTTAAAGTTAATTTATATCAATTCTTCAATATATTCAGACATTTTCTTTACTCCATTCACTGCAGATATCACCAATTATTTAAGGTAAAATACAGCCAGATCATTTCACCACAACCAGAAGCATAATTTATCATCATCTTAAGTATATTCAATTAGGGCTCATTAAAGTCAATGGCAAAACTCCTATTTAGTAGAAGAAGGATCAAGGCTTTAATTTACACCTTGTGGGAATAAAGTGCATGGTAACAGAAACGCTTGAAATACATACGGGATTCCAATTTCAAACAGATTATTCTGAATAAGTTGCTTTCCAAGCATAATGATGCTCAGCTGAATACAAAGTTCCATCAAACAGCCTCCGGGAGCACACTGTAATGGAAAGGAAAGCACAAACTGTTAGTGAATTAGGACAAAGGCAGGAGGAACCAGTGACTGCTCCTTTAAAATTAATCTTGAAATTAACTTTGCATTCATTATAAGACTGATTTTGAATTTCCCCACCTAACTTTGTCAGTTCCAAGGAAACCAATCTCTCAAGTTCCACATGTCGGATTTCTAACCCCGGAACAGAATTTTACCAGGATTTTTTTCTGTGGGAACTAGAAAAGGGCAGGGAACTAGAAAAGGAGTTTTAAAGTTGTGAAGCAAAATTTGCAAAATGTTTTTCAGTGAAGTTTAATTAGAATCCAAAAGATATAGTAAGCAATAATTTATATTCATTGTATGTCAGAACATAAGAGCGGCCATACTGGGTCAGACCAAAGGTTCATCCAGCCCAGTATCCTGTCTGCCATCAGTGGCCAATACCAGATGCCCCAGAGGGAGTGAGTAGAACAGGAAATCATCAAATGAACCCTCTCCTGTCATCCATTTCCAGCCTCTGAAAAACAGAGGCTAGGGACTCCATTCCTATCCATCCTGGTGAATAGCCACTGGTAGACATAAACTCCATGAATTTATCTAGTTCTTTTTTTTACCCTGTTTAAGTACTGGTCTTCACAACATCCTCTGGCAAGTAGACAGGTTGACTGTGCCCTATATGAAGGAAATTTTATTTTTCTTTGTTTTAAATCTGCTACTTATTCATTTCATTTGGTGACCAGTGTCCCTCTAAGCTGTGGGGAAGCACAGCTTCACAGGTGATTAATCAGCCCCGCCCAGTCAGAAGCGCAGGACCCCGTGCAAGGAACTGACTGACTGGATGGGGATGATTAATCACCTGTGCAGCTGTGCTGCCCTGCAGCTTCCCTCTTATCCCATGACAACTTAATTGACCTAAGAGCCTTTGGTGAGGGACCTTGTGAAAGACTTTCTGGAAATCTAAGTACACTATATCGACTGGATCCCTCTTGTCCACAAGTTTGTTGACCCCCCCTCAAAGACATCTAGGAGATTAATAAGACATGATTTCCCTTTACAGAAAAAACCGTGTTGACTTCCCCCAACAAATTCTGTTCATCTATGTGTCTGACAATTTTATTCTTTACTATAGTTTCAACTAATTTGCCCGGTACTGACTTCAGACTTACTAGTCTGCAATTGCCAGGATCATCTTTAGAGCCCTTTTAAAATATTGGTGTCACATTAGCTATCTTCCAAACATTAGGAACAGAAGCTGATTTAAAGGATAGGTTACAAACCACAGTTAATAGTTCCACAATTTCATATGTGAGTTCTTTCAGGACTTTTGGGTGAATGCCATCTGGTCCCAGTGACTTGTTGCTGTTAAGTTTATCAATTTGTTCCAAAATCTCCTATAATGACGCCTCAACTTAGGATAATTCCTCAGATTTATCACCTAAAAAGAATGGCCCAGGTTTGGGAATCTCCCTAACATTCTCAGCCGTGAATTTGGGCCTCTCTTACTGTGTCTGTGAAAAGCTTCCATGCAGCTCACAGGGATTTTACTTTTGTCATTGTACATTTTAATGTCTGTTTAACTAACCTCCTCATTTTTGTGTAGTTCCCCTTTCTGAAATTCAGTGCCCACAGTGTTGGGTTGCTGAATGTTTTTCCCACCACAGAGATGTTAAATTTTATTACATTATGGTCTCTGTTTCAAAGAGGTCCAGTTATATTTACCTCTTGGACCAGATCCTGTACTTCAATTAGGACTAAATCAAGAATTGCCTCTTCCCTTGTGGGTTCCAGAACCAGCTGCTCCAAGAAGCAGTCATTTAAGGTATCAAGACATTTTATCTCTGTATCCCGACCTGAGGTGAGGTGTACCCAGTCAATATGGGGATAGTTGAAATCCCCCACTATTACTGAGTTTTTTATTTTGATAGACTCTTTAATCTCCCTTAGCATTTCTTAGTCACTATCACTATCGTGGTCAGCTGGTTCATAATATATACCTACTGCTATATTATTATTAGATCATGGAATTACTACCCATAGAGATAATATGGAACATTTTGGTTCATTTAAGTTTTTTACTTCATTTGATTCTGCATTTTCTTTCACGTATAGTGCCATTCCCCCACCAACATGAACTATTCTGTCCTTCTGATATATTTTGTACCCCGGTATGACTATGTCTCATTGATTGTCCTCATTCCACCAAGTTTCTGCGATGCCTATTACAGTAAAACTACAATAGTCCGGCATCCAGTGGTCCGGCACTCCTGATGGTCCGGCACCAACTGGAACCCGGAAGTGCTTCGGCCAGCTGGACAATTGGAGCTGCTTCGTGCCGCTTCCCTAAGTCCACTGCTGCTGCTGCTGCAACTGGCCAGCAGCGGACTTTGGGAAGCTGCGGAGCAGAGCAGCTGGGGTGCTGCTGGGCGCCGAGCAGGGGGGTGAGGGGTGGCGCTACAGGACCAACCGGGCAGCACCCCAGCTGCTCTGCTCCACACTGCTTCCCCAAGTCTTCTGCTGCCGCTGCTGAAACAGTCGAGTGGCAGACTTGGGGAAGCAGCACGGAGCAGAGCAGCTGGGGTGCTGCCCGGTTGGTCCTGTAGCGCCACCCCTCACCTCCCTGCTCAGCGCCTGGCAGCACCCCAGCTGCTCTGTTCTGCACTGCTTCCCCAAGTCCGCCACTGCCGCTGCTGAAACTGATGAGCGGCAGACTTGGGGAAGCTGCAGAGCAGAGCAGCTGGGATGCTGCCGGGTTGGTCCTTCAGCGCCGCCCCTCACGCCCCTGCTCGGGGATAACTACTGCAGTCTGGGGGGTGAGGAGCCCGCTCCTCTCCCCTCCCAGAAACTCTCGGTGGCGGCGCAGGGCTTCCCCCGCCTTCCTGCAAAACGGCAGAGGGTTCACCCCTTGCCCATCCCCGGACACAGTGCGGGTCCAGCAGACCCATCACAGTCCCCCCACTGGAGTACCTCCCAAAGGTCCCAAAGGTGCCAGATTATCGGAAGTCTACTGTATATCAATATCCTCTTTTAATATGAGGTGCTGTAATTTACCCATCTTATCATTTAGACTTCAGAGTTTGTGTATAAGCCCTTAAAAATTTGTCACTATTTAATTTTCTGCTATTTCCAGATGTGTTAGACTCTTTTTCATTTGATTGTGTCTCATCTGATCTTACCCACACTTTCTTATTTTTCATCCTTTCCTCCTTACTAGAACACAGAGACTCTATCAATAGACCCTCCCCTAAGAGATGTCTCTGTCTGATCCATGTGCTCCTCCGCACCCGTTGGCTTTCTCCCAGTCCTTAGTTTAAAAACTGCTCTACAACCTTTTAATGTTAAGTGCCAGAGATCTGGTTCCATTTTGGTTTAGGTGGAGTCCATCCCTCCCGTATAGGCTCCCTCTTTCCCAAAAGTTTCCCCAGTTCATAATAAATCTAAACCCCCACTCTCTAAACCGTCGTCTCATCCACGCATTGAGATTCCCAAACATTAAAAATCTTTGAAATTAATAATTAAAAGACCTAGCTATTTTCCTCTTCCATACAGTCTTTCATATTCACCAATTTACAATAAAAATCCAGCCTTAACTTTGTCCCCTAAAACTTTCACAAATATATGGAAAGCTCAAAATATGGAACACTTAAGAAATTATAAAATACCATTTTCTATTCAAAGGATCCATTTCCAATATACTGCTTCACAAATATATACTGTAATGTTCCTCGCTACATAAGCACACATGCTTTTGTTCAGGGTGGGGAACGTCTGGTACCTGGGCTGGATCACTACAAGGGCTTTTGGGGCTTCAGCTCAAGTCCTGGGCTAAGGGGAGCTTTGCAAAAAGACCTCTGGGCTACCAAAAGTACCGGGGCTTGGGTTGCAGTCATTAAAGCCCCTGCACTCTGCATGGCAGTATGGCAAGGGAGTAGTACTCCATACCCTGCCATTCCCCCACACTGGCCTAGAACCACATAGCCGCGTGACATGGGGAAGCTCTGTCCCAGCACTGTCTTTGCCTTACATTTATCTGAACCCACCCTACCACAGAATCAAGACATTTCAGAACACCAAATCCCTCAGTCATGCCAATTCGATTGCTAATCATATACAGTAAAACCTGTGTTATCCGGCACGCTTGTGGATTAGGGCGTTCCAGATATCTAAAAATTCTGTTTTATCTGAGGGTCCCATCGATCTAGGAAAAACCAATGGACAATAATAGTAAAACTCAAGTTTTTAATATTGGTAGTTTTGTAGTGTGAGGCAGTTGATCTCACATTACTATTTTGAGGTAAAGAAGATTAGTACTTCTTAAATAAAAAATGGTTAAACCAATCATGGTAATCAAGCCAGGCCTGTGCACCTGAAGATGACACAGTATTATGGCTGGGGGCAATGCCGGTTAACAAAGTTTTCTGATTAACAGAGTGCGAGATAACAAAGGTTTCACTATATTTGAATTTAACCAATAAAAAAGAAACACTTAAAAACATGTAAGGCACTCTGAAAAACTATATTGTACTCTGGGACTACTCTGTGTCTTTAAAGTATTTGCTGAGTGAGGGTGCAGCATCCACAATGAAAACTAAAGGTCAGTGCCTGTGCCTTCATCTCTGTGTCTCAATTTCCCATGTGTGAAATGGAGAGAATAGCACAGTCCTTCTTCAGATGTTATAAAAATAACTAGATCAAAGTATTATGAGGCACTCAGTTACTATGATGGTGGAGGCCATGTAAGTATCTAAAACAGATTATTGGGATTGAGTTTTGAATTTTTCTTTTCTCTTCTTGGAAGGCATAGGATTTTGGTGAAATAAATGTGGTAGATTTCTTTTCAGATGTCAGCTAGACTCCTTAGAAAAGCACTCTCATCCATATCTCTTATTAAACTATGTTTGCTGTTTGAATTCCATCTGTACTTGCCTCTTCCATTCGGTAACCATCAAACACATATACATAACTGCCAGGTCGGCCAACAAACCTGAAAGAAATAAAATATATGAAATGGTGAAAAGAAATAATGCATTAAAATTATCCTTAACAGAATGAGTGCTTATATACAGCAACCAATTTTAAACTACATTTCAAATTAACCATTTTAACATGATATATTTTTAAAAGCATTGTCAGCTTCAGATAATTTTTTTTAAACCGAATTTCAAATATTACTCCTGTCTCTGAATCTCTATTGCAATTTTTGCAGTTTTAAAATTATCTTTTCATATTTATAAAAAAAACCCTCTTCCCTGGTTAAAACCCTCACAAACAAATAAGAAAATTGACTGAGGCTCTCATCCTATAAACTGTTACACATGAATAACTTCATACATGGAAGTAGTGCTAATGAGCAAACTTATTTACACGTTAGGAGTTTCAGGACCTGATCTATTCTGTATATACATATTGAAAATAAATAAACTGGCAAATAATGTTTTTAAGACAAGAAAATATTTTTCTCCCTTGTCTTTTGGCACCATCTGAGATAATACTTTAAAAATTGCAAATAAAATATTTTCAGACAAATATGTTTAATTGATGAGAACCCCGGCATTAGTTCAGAATATGTTATTTATTGTACGCATTACCGTAGTGTCTAGAAGCCTTAGTCATTGACGAAGGCAAAGTACAAAACATAGAACAAAAAGATGCTCCATGCCCAAAAGAGCTTAACATATACATTAACAGCTTGTAAAACATAAAAGGAGCACACAAATGATAGAAATCTAATTAGAATTCAGAAATACATATTTGAAACTTTTTTTAAAACAAATAATCACTCTAAGATTCTGGGAAATAAAAGATTAGTCTGGAAAAGAGAAGACTGAGCGGAGACGTGATAACAGCTTTCAGGTACCTAAAAGGTGTTACAAGGAGGAGAGAGAAAAATTATTCTCCTTAACCTCTGCTGACAGAACAAGAAGCAATGGGCTTACTTTGCAGCAAGGGAAGTTTAGGTTCGACATTAGGAAAAACTGTCAGGATGGCTAAGCACTAGAATAAATTGCTTAGGGAGGTTGTGGAATCTCCATTATGGGAGATTTTAAGAGCAGGTTAGGCAAACACCTGTCAGGGATGATCTGGTGCTTGGTCCTGGACTTGGTGACCTCTCAAAGTCCCTTTCAGACTAGTATTCTATGATTCTGTGATCTGCTACCTTATGGGCCATCAGGTTCTGAAAGGTAGTGGATCCTGGATAGAAAACTACAACTATTAGGAGCAAAACTTATCAGGAGTCCACCAAATGTCCTCTCATCCCAGAGCAATTGCTCCAGACCAATCTGATTCACTCCTTCTAGAGCTAATCTGCCATTTTGGGTACTAATATGGACACTTCAGACCCTTCAATGGCCTTATTGTGATCAGCAGCCTGCAACATGTGACCATTAATAATAAATAAACAATGTAAATCCATCCTACCTTCCTTTAAAAAAGGCAACATAAAAAATTGGTGCATAAGAGTTCACAAACTTCAGTAGGAAAGCCTTCAAAATTAACCTCTCTTCAAAGGTCTTCTCCGTTTTTGGTACTTCTGCAAAATAAATAAATAAAACATAATAGAACATAAAATCCCACAAAATCAATAGATAAATATGTAATCATTTTTCAGTAGAGTCATACAAAACCAAAAACCATATTATTAGAGTTAATATGGTTTTATCAATTTTTATTCTGCACTGAGTGACACTAGGAAAACGTACAGCATCTTTTTTTTCCCTTCTTATTCCTGCAGATTTCTAGCTATTCTTTTATTTAAAGTGTATTTGGCAATGAGACATGTAGAGGCACCTACTAGCTCTAAAAATGAATCAGATGCTGGTTTGCAGAGTTGAGGATCTGCCTTAATCTCTCTCTATTCCTATGACCCACATCATTTAACATGCAGCAGCTACCTACTTAATATTAATGGTGTTGGAAAGATAAATTAGTTAGGGCCTGATCAGCAGTGAAAGTAACTTAAAATTTCTTACAGGAGCTGTCCTATTGCAACCCAGATCCCTGCCAGCTCTTTACATAGCTCCCTGCTGGCTTTTGCTTCAGCTCAGCCAGCTCTTACCAGAGCTGTGCACGTGGGTGCACCCGCTTTCTTTCACTTCTAGGCCTGCTTCGAATTTACAGTAAATCCCCCTTTCCAGCTCTGGAGAATTATTTAATGTGAAATCAATCTTAATGAATTTTAGTTTCACAACACCCTCTGAAGTGGAAAAGCATTGCTATCCCCATTTGATAGATGTAGAAACTGAGGCATACACATTTAAGGCCCTGAAACAACAAAGTATTTAAGCACCTGCATGTTTTATCAGGCACAGAACAGATTGTTATTGTTATTTCATCCTGGTTGTCCCTGTAATTGACTAAAAATGTGAAATAAGAAGGGCGACTCAATGCATCAGTTTAAAGAAGCCTCTGAAAGCATTGCTGAAATTGTGCAGCCTACTGGCTGGGGACAGTTTTTTTTTTTATATATAAGAGCTTAGCGCTGGTTAAATTGCCTAAATAAGAACCAGATTATTAAAAACACCCAGTACTGTGACACTTGTGGCCAGGTTTTTGTAAGATTTTAGCATCAGCAAGCTGAGCTCTTGAAGTGCTGGCTCTCAGATTATTCACTCACATGAACTGACTGATTGTATGGAAATAATCCATTAAAATATGCATTTGGGGTCAGTTCGCCTAGCACTGCACAGCCCAGATAGAACCCTATGCAGGATGGGTTTGCATGGGGACCAGTGGAAGGAATAACCCTATGGCTCTTTGGAGGGGCTAGGAAATTCCATGTCGGAAGAGAGCTCCTGACTCTGACAAAGATGAGCTCTGTTCCAGGAGGGCAATGTGCGCCTCCCACTCTCTCCGGCCAGGTCTTCTCTATCACAGAAAGTCAACTTAAGAATTTCTGTGGCATCCCCACTGTAAAAGGTAAATGGGAGAAACAATCCTGTCGACTTCCCTTACTTCTCGCAACCCAGTGGAGTACTGGAGTCGAAGGAAGTGCAATCAGCAGTCAATATAGAAGGTCCTTATTAGACCTTATTAGACCTCTCTGCAGTGTCGATCCCCCAGGAAGAAGAGACAAGGCCTTCATAAGGTTTTCTAGGCAAGAATACACACAACCAGAACTGGAAGAGAATCAATGAATGAATAAAAGAAGGACATTTTAAAATATGGTTTATATAACTTATAGTATCCAACTGTGTACTCAATACAAACCACCAAAACCCTAGAGCTGAATTATGCTCCTTGCGGGTAGAGCTACATAGAGCATGAGCCAAGAAAGTGTGCTGAGGGAGGGAATGTGCCTGTGTAATACAAGAACTGAGGTGATTTTGATCTTTCTTTACCACTGTTTTATGCTGTTGTTTCCCCACAACTCTTGGGGAGTTACCCCAATTTACACCAGCACACAGGAGATCTGAATTAGTTCCAGTGCCACTTGAGTGCTGGGAATAGGGAAATTCGCTCAGAATCAGGAAACATGACCCTTTGGAAGAGGTGCAATCTGCACTCCTGCTGGCAAGGCCAGATTAAGGGGGGGCGCTAGCTGGGCAGCTGCCCGGGACGCCAACCTATGGGGGGCGCCTGATGGCAGCTGTTAGGGGTGCTGCACGCCCGGGGATGGGGGCTGCACGGTGCCCCTTAGAGCTGCCATCAGGCACCGTGTGGCCTCCGGCCTCGGGCACGCGGTGCCCCTTAGAGCTGCAATCAGGCGCGGTGTAAGGTGCGCCATGCTCTGGGGGGCGGGGCTGCACATGCGCCGTGCTCCCAGGGGCAGAGCCGCGCATGTGTTGCGTGCCTGCTGCCCAGGGCTCATGAATGGCTCGAGCTGGCCCTGCCTGCTGGTTCTATGGGGGAGTCAATCTCCTTCCTTTGCATTGCAGAGATATTCCCCTGCTGAGGCCCCAATCGCTGCAAAGTAGACCTTGTAGCCCTGCACAGCACCTGTGGATTGTTATTGCTGCCTCCTCCCCTAAGTACTCATTCAGCCAAATATTTAAGCACATGCATAACTAAGCATGAGCCTAATCTCACTGATTTCCATGGACTTACTCATTTGCTCAAAATTACTCGTGTGCTCAGGTCTATTCCTGAACTACAGCCCAAATAAGCTTAAGGATGGCAAGGGTATCTATGCACTCTCCACTGCTCCTACACCAGGGCAGGCAAATTTACCCTTTAATGTGGAAAAATGCTGCATGATGCCAGACACGTCTATGAATTGCTGTGTGAGGAGAAAATTGCACCCATTTTGCTCAGCTCAGCAATCTGAAAGTTCACAAGGTAAGAAGCATTTATCACGCATGAATGAATTGTAATTTTTTAAACATTTTTAATTACAGCTGGCATCTGAGCCTACCAGTGGAGACAGACATCAGAACGAACTATGATGTAATTTGTGGCACTAGAAATTGTGCAAAGAGGGCCATAGTGGGTCCCTGCTCAGGTAAAACACCCAGTTACTTCACCAGGAGTGCTGTCTGACTAACAGTAGCAAGGCTGGGCCTAAAGGTGATTTGAAGGTCGGGGGAACAGAGGGATATCTGATGCGAAAGCTGCTAAAATGACAACATTTTCCATCTTTGTTTCCCATACTGCCCTGAATAATAAATGCACAACTGACATCAATGGCGCACATTTCCACTGAACTTCATGGAAGTGTGCCCACTTGTGTCAAGGCTGCATTTTTACAGAGAGACAATAGAATAGGGTGGCATTATGTTAAATGTATAACTGGTCTCTCTTGATTTTAAATACAGGCAGTCCCCGACTTACGCGGATCCGACTTATGTCGGATCCGCACTTACAAACGGGGCTTTCTCGCCCCGGAAGTCGGGGCGAGAAAGCCCCGTTCGTAAGCTGCTCCGGTGCCCCTGGTCTGCTGGAGACCGTCTCCAGCAGACCAGGGGCACCGGGCGGGTTCCCGCCCTTCTGAGGCTTTGCCAGAGCAAAGCCTCAGAGGCGCAGGGAACCGCCACTGCTGCCGCTTCAGTCTGGGTGCCTGTGGTCTGCTGGGGATGGTCCCCAGCAGACCACAGGCTCCCGGACTGAAGCCGCAGCCGCGGGGGGGTCCCGCGCCTCTGAGGCTTTGCCAGAGCAAAGCCTCAGAGGCGCGGGACACCGCCGCTGCTGCCGCTTCAGTCTGGGTGCCTGTGGTCTGCTGGGGACGGTCCCCAGCAGACCACAGGCTCCCCGACTGAAGCCGCAGCCGCGGGGGGGTCCCGGCTTTTGTTTTGGACTCTGGGGCAGAGCAGCTGGGGCGCTGCCGATTGGTCCGGCAGCGCCCGCTCTGGGCACTACTGGACCAACGGGCAGCACCCCAGCTGCTCTGCCCCAGGCGTCCCCAAGTCAGCTTCTGCTGAAACTGACCAGCGCTGACTACAGGAAGCCCCAGGCAGAGTTGCTCTGCCCCGGGCTTCCTGGAATCAGCTGCTGATCAGTTTCAGCAGCAGCTGACTTGGGGACGCCTGGGGTTCTTAAGTTGATTCTGTATGTAAGTCAGAACAGGCGGTCAGTTTCAGCAGTGTCTGAATCTGGACGCCAGTTCCGACTTACATACAGATTCAACTTAAGATCAAACCTACAGTCCCTATCTTGTACGTAACCCGGGGACTGCCTGTATTCATTGGAGTCAAATTTAAACAGTTGGGCTGGCCCTAGCAGTAAAAAACACGCTGCTGTATCTCATCACTTACAACTGGACCTCTGTTGGGCAAGGATGCTATTAGAAGTGCAAATAATGATGCAATTTATAATGATGCATTTATATAAATGATGCAGTTTATATAATGAACCCCTGGGAATCCAAGACATTATTCATTATAGCCCGGGGTTTGTTAGAGCAAAAGAGTCCTGCTCCTGGGGGCAGCAGATGACACCTCAAGTCCTGAGGCAGTGGCAGCAGGAGCAGAGAGCTCTGCTGGTCTTAGGGCCAGGGCAGTTTCCCCTGAGATCCTTGAGTTTCATGGGGCTACTTTGACATTCACCATTTGAGGATCTGACCCATTATTCAAATTTCGTAAGAGAGGAAACTGAGGTATGGAGTCCTTTCGCCAGGATGGTTTATTTTGGTTTGGGGAAATGGCATACATGCTACCAGTACAGAAACTCTCCCTTAGGAGGGTTTGTCAGTATAATTTTACTGGTATAGCTCTATCCGTGTATTTTCTAATGCAGGCAAGGCCCAAGTCCAGCTGATTTTCAATGAGACTTAGACTCCCCAATGTCCTTAAAAATCTGGCCTGAAATAATTTTTGAAAAATTGGAAATAGGACCCTAAATCATTTGGGCACATTTTTACCCTCTGAGCCAGAATGTTTCCTCTTTTACGGAACTCCTTTATGGGAAATCTTCCTTTTAGAACTTTCCCACATACTCTATTAGAAATACATGCAAAATTGTCATTAGGGATAGAATAGCTTTACCCATTTCGGTCAGCCATTTGGCAACAATTCCATAAATCTCATCTAATATAAGGATCACAATCAGGTTAATGATGACAGCAGTTGCAGTCACAGTCACACGGGCATTTGACCTGGTTGACTCATTACTGCTGATGGACAAGGCGGCTGCGGTAGTAATTCGGTACACAATCACACCAAAAACAGTTGAAAAGGTCAGTGCAATCTGCAAAGAAATGTACAGAGATATCAGTGCACATATCTGACTAAAGTTTTAAAATAAATATTTAATTATAGCCCAAAATTGTGTTAAGTGACTAGAAACTAGAGCAGCACAAGAACAAGAGGATGTACTATGAAACTAAGTGATGGGAAATTCAAATCCTATAAAAGGAAATACTTTTTCCACATAGTTTGTAATTAAATTCAGGAACCCACTGATGCACTTCCCGAGTACTAAGAGCCAAAAATCCAAATCACAGTTGGCCAGCTGATCTAATGTTTCTGTTCCCTTTCTCCAGAGGCAGTTGGAGGTTTTTGTGTTTTTAACCTTTTAGTAAATTATTTTTTTCTTCACTCTCTCTTTTTCCTACTACTCCTTTACTCTCTCCCTTTTCTCTGCCACTTTGTGTCTTAGATATTTTTAGTATATTGGGTTGAAAGCTAAATCAATGGAGTGAGCTTTTGTGCTTTTTTCTAGAGGTGGTCCGGTCTGGGAGCATTTGTATCTCATCAGGCAACGAGTTTGCAAAGGCTGAGGCAGAATGGTCTCCTAGGCTATGTCTAGACTGCAGAGCTTATCCCAGATACCGAGGGATCCCAGAAAAGCTCTGCTGCATCTAAGGAACACGTCCACTTTTTCAGAACAGTTTCTGAAAAAGCGGAAGTGTTTTCGGCATCCCTGTATTCCTCTTGGTGAGAGGAATAAGGGATGTTTCAAAAGAGGATTTTTTTCCCTTAAATTTGGCCCTGTGTAGACAGGCCAAATTTCGGAAAAGCCTCTTTCAGAAAAAAAGCAGAAAAAGATACGCAAATTTCAGTTTGCAATTTGAGTATCTTTTTACAACTTTGCTCTGTAGTGTAGACATAGCCCCTACTGTCACAAGCCTCACCTATAAGGATGGTATAGTTTCATAGCACCTGAGGAAGAAACACCATTGACAGAGGTCTTAATTGTGAAGCAAGTAGAATTCTCTGAAGTAACTTCAGCCAGTTCCATGAAAGGCTTTGAAGATTAATCCAGAGACCTTGAATCTGAGTCTATGCTTACTGGGGACCTTGTGTAAAATATAGAGGGTACTGGAGGTGAGGTACTCCAGCAACTTTGGTATGATTTTTTCTCATTGCATGAAAACATGATAGGAGGTACCAGCTCATAAAGTTTCTCTTATTTAAAGTGGCCACCATCTCCCATTACTCTGTGGGGCTGAAGCCAGGAAGATGACATCTTTATCTCCTGGTAGAAATAAGGCTGACCTGAAAAAGTGGTCTGCCACCCCATCTCCCTGTCTCAGCCTCAGCTCAGTGAAAATGAGCAAATGAGTGAAGGTGAGGGCAATGGATGGGGGGGAGGGGTGTAGTGAGCATGAGGCGTGGCCTCAGAAAAGAGACAAAACAAGGATGTTTGGTTTTGTGTGATTAGAAAATTGGGAACCCTATTGCTATCTGGCAGATATTCATTCTAAATGAGAGCCACAATATTCTAGAAAACGCTCTCTTGGACAGCGCCAGTTACAACAATGAAGCTTTGCTGGTTTGCAACCACTGAGGATCTGGTGCTTTGCATTTTACCTTGATAATTCTGTCTAGGATATTATACAAAGCGTGGGAAACAGTATTTAGGCCTGATTCAAGAAAACAATCACAATCTTAACTTTAAGAGCATGCTTAATTTTAGCCCTGTAAGTGTATGTTTAAGCACTCATCTTAAAGAAGACACTCTATTAAGAAAGGGTCTTATTCTGTGGACACGCTAAGTATTACAGCATTGATAGTAATGATGTAGTTACACTTGAGAGTCAATCAGTTCTAATTTTTTTATACCTTTTCACTCATCTTTTTTTGCTTTAAGCTGAAATTTCTCTTTTTGGCTTGATTAATTCCTGAATTAAAACTAGCACATGTCGACATTTATATGATCCCACAAGTGGACACAAGTGAAGAGCCTAACAGGTTAAAACACAGTTGCTTTTTAGTTACTTGTGCAAAACAGAACATATTGTGTCATCACTCTTTGAGCAGAAGTCCCCACTGAAATCAGTCAGTTCTGTCTAAAAAAAAATATGGCCTACTATACCCACTAAGTCCTTAACCATTGAAAATTACAGATGCTACCCACATACACCCACAATGTGAAAGTGAACACAAAATTACTGTGACTGTTACAGAAGTATGCCCAGTTTAAACTTCTGAATGAATAATCCTTGAGAAATTTTTGTAATATTTACACCATTCAAGTCAATTAATATATTATGGCCAAGATAGTATTTTACATTAATTTTTGGAGTAAAATTCTGTGGTGTAAACTGGCATATTTTCATTGCTGATTTACACCAGCTGAGGATCAAGTTATGTGAGTTCAGTTTATATGTAGTTAGACAGACCATCCATGGTTCTCAACCTATCATGTCATTGACAAAATATTGGCACGGCTATTGGCCAAACTTTCCTAATACGATTGTATCAAACTTTGCAGCTCAACACCAGTCTATATATTTTGTTGTCTATAGGAAAGTTCTTAAGTATAAAATAGGAAAAGTCTTTTCTATCTGTGAGTGTATTAATTCATCTTTTGGGAGGATGTTGTTCACAGAGTTTTACAATCCAGATGAATGTGAAAGAAAATACAAATAAAATTACCATAAATAAAATGGATGCAACATTCACTAAATAGCCAGGCATACGATCTCTCCATGTTAGCTTCTCTTTTTCATCCTGATGCAAAACACAAAGGTGAAGACAAGTATCAGAGAACTGTACAAAGGTGAATTTTAGAAGTGGGGAAAAAAAAACAAAGGGAAAAAGTTTAAGTAAAGTTATAACTGATTTCCCCTCTTCCCCCATTTGTATTTTTGAATTTGAAAATTTCAACATAATTTTGAAATTGGAAAATTTTCAGCCATCTCTAAAATAAATAGAAGAATAATAGGACGGGAAAAGAGACTCTCTGAGTTTTGGGGTTGTTTTTTTTAATCACCCTTGAATTTCTAAATTTGAAATTTCATTAAATTAGAAAAAAAATTCAACCAGTGTCTCCTGAATTTCAAAATATTAATAGAAAGGATTAAAGCGAACCCTAAACCATTTTTAATGAGAGGAAAGTACTTTCAGTAAGAAAAAAATCCACAACAACCTCTTCCAATCTCTCTCTTTGAAAGAACGCAGATAAGTGATGTTTTAGGTAAGAAATAAGAAGATAGAAATGTTTGTTACCAGTTATTTCAGATGTATACTGTAAGGTTTCCCTCATCCAACATGTCTGTTATACAACTCAGCCCTCTCAGAGTTAAAATAACCATCTGACTATTCATAATCACATTGTAAAGTATTCAGAAGCATCTTCTACTTTCTATTTATGACACATTTGTTTACATCCTGTGTTGCTATATTCTCTTAATATGGTTCCAGAATCTGAGCTAGAGTAAATCTCTTTGCTCCACTGACGTCAACAGAGATTTGCTGAGGATTTGGCCCATTAGTCCCAGTTGGAAGATTAAACAATTTAGGTGAAATTCTGCCTCCGTTGAAGTTGATGGGAATTTTGACTTGGGGGTCAGACATTCACCCCTTGCTGTATTCTAGGCATCCCAGACTCTCTCATGGCATCTGGTTCAAAGATCAGAGAAATAATGAAGGCAAGCCCTATTTATAGAGGGCTCAGATGACTTTTCGTCTGGGTGCAAAAGGTAACTCTGTCCACCTGATACTTACCAGTGAAAAATAATGGAGAATTATTGCCCTCAAATAAACCCAGTTGCCTGCTCTTAAAATGAAAAGAAAAATGTTTTCATACAAAAAGAATTTTATAAATTGATTTACATGTAATTTCCATCCCCCAAAAATGGTTATTAAAAACTAAGATCACAGTGGTTAAGTGAAAGCAAAAATATGCAATTGAATTAACTGTGAATCCAAATCAGCTGCTGTTCTCATTAGTCTTAACATCTGTGCTACACAATGGGCCCAGATTCTGGCCTTTTTATACTGGTGTAAATCAAGAGAGACTCGATCAAAGTCAAGTGCTTTTATGGAGATTTACATGGAGGTAAATGAGATCAGCAACTGAGTGTATAGACTCAAATAAAGCCCCCCCCCCCTTTTTTTTTGAGGCACTGCTACTCTGAGGAAAATGCTTTCCTGACTAGACAAAACTTGGCAGCATTATGCTCCTTCAAGGCATAATGCCTCCTGAAATGGTAAGGAAAGCATGGAATTTGCTGTACTATGAAATTGGTGTGTAACCATCACTTTTCTGGGGTTGCTTGTTTGGGTGCAAGAATGGGAAGAGACCCCATCCTGTCCCCAACCCTGGTGAGAAATGTCCCATGAGTGCTTCTAACACTGCTGTAGGAGAGTATACATGCATATACCTCTTCACTGCTCAAGAACTCAAATTAAGGGTATTCATGATTGTGCTGAAAGGGCAGCACTATAGCAAACCCAAAGAGAAGCAACCCCAAAGAATGGAGAACATGAATACCTGAATCCAACTTTTAGCCAGAAGGCAACTATAAAAAGTGTTTCTGGGGAAGCATTTAATTTTGTTTTTGGCATTTACCACCCAGCAGTTATACAGGATATAAAAGCTACTACACTTTGAAAAGGCATGAAGGACACCATGTCAAACTATTTCACTAGGGGCAAAATATTAAGGAAGCAAAACAGAAGAATGAGCTAAAGCTAGCCAAAAGAATTAAGAGGAATAAGGAGAGCTTTTATAAATAAATAGGGGTACATCCCAGCAGCTCACAGGGACTGCAGTGAGAATTGTTGGCTGCTCAGTACGTTAGTACGTTTAAAAAAAACAGGCCATTGAGGTGCTGAAATAGGGATTTAGAGGCATTAGCAGTTCTAAAAATCTTGGCTATCAGCAGGAGCAATCCAAATGAAATCTCGGTTGCACCCCAGCGATATCATCTCACCGAACAGGGGAAAAACAGTCCATCTCTATACATTCCTCATCTGACTACACCTGGAACATTTTGTTCAGGTCTGCGCCTCACATTAGCAATAAGATAGTGCCAAACTGGAAGGAGTTCAGAGAAATAAAACAAATACAATTAGGGAGCTGGAGGGCTGATTTATGAGGAAACATTAAAATAGTCAGATATGGATGTCTTGTCTAAATGATGTTTAAAGGACAAGGATAGGATAAGCTCTACAAACATTGGAAGGGTGTAAACACAAATAAAAGAGGGAATCTAAAATAGTATGAGGGAATAGGATTAAAGGGATGAAATTAGAAAAGGGAAAACTTTAGTTGAAGAATCAAGAAAAATGTTTTGACAGTGAGATCTTTTAGCCCTGGCCTACACTAGGGAGTTATTTCAAAATACCCCCTCCTGCCCTTATTTCGAAATAACAAGCAATAAGGGCTGGTTATTTTGAAATCTCTACTCCTGCTTTTCTCAGGGAATAACGCTTATTTTAAAATGGCTATTTCAAAATAGCGTAAGTAAGGATGTTCCAGTGCTGCTAATTCGAAATAATTGGCCTCCAGAGGCCTCTCACGGCTGCACTTCTGGCTGTTCTGGCTACTCCTGCCAGCTCCACTGCTCCCCTTCTCCTGCAGAGGTTACAGCAGCAGGCTGTGGGAGAAGGGCTTTTGGCACATGCAGACCTTTGCCAGCCCCATGCCACACAGCAATATCCCAGAAGCCATGGCAGGCTCCACCGCTACCTCTGAGTGCCCCTTCCCAGCTGCCAGCATTCCCGCAGCCCCCTCAGCTGCCACTGGCCAAGAATGCAGGAGAGCTCTGACCTGGACACGTGCAGAGATCCTGGACTTCATTGATATCTGGCGGGAGGAGACCATCCTCCAGGAACTCCTCACCAGAAAGCATAATACAGACGTCTACAGTTCGATGGGCTCCAGCCTTACTGACAAAGGCCACACCTGGACCCTCAACCAGGTCTGGAGCAGGCTGTGAGGGTCTGCATGCTCCTCACTTGGCCTACTCAGCCTGGGGGCTGCACAAAAGCCTGTGCATGTGAGTGCACACAGAGTGCCAGTCCGGAGCACTCAGCTCCATGACGCTCTTACACAGGAACCCCTCGCTCCTTCTCACAAGGTTCCTGCACAGGCCTGCCTTACTCCAGGGTGGGACACCTTCTCATGACAAGCCACCACTAAGAGGGCTGGGGGCATGGAATCATACAGAAATGCTGCACACAGCATGGGCTCATACCCACATTCAGGCAGCATCTGGCAAGCGGGAAATGTGGAGCAGACTGATCCTGAGCAGGGGAACCTGCCAGAGGGTGGAAGAGGGGTGGACCACAGTAGCACTCTCTCCAGCAAGCGGCCTCTGCCACTCACACACAATTCTCCCAACACACACATCCCTCCAGCAAGCAGAGATAGATGCCACCAGTGCCAGACCCAGCATGTGTGGGACACAGAAGGAAGCCGACCTGTCTCGTCCCCCCTCCCACTCGTATGCTCCTGGCCTGGCCAGCACCTTCCCATACCTGCTTGTCCCCAAGCCATGGTTGTTGCAGTACTCCTCTGGGACATCCATGCCCCTGCAGGAATGTGCCTGCTGTCTAGGCAACATATGGCCTTGCTCAAAGCACATTTCCATCATCTGAACTGATACCTTTGGTGTCAGCTCAGAGATTAGGGCTTGGGTTCATACAGTGTCTCCTGGGATGACTGTCCTTGTAACTTTTCTTCACAACTGGACGAGCTGTGAGCATGGTGCATCCCCCACCTCCTATGCCATCTGCATGACTCCGCAGGGTCCACAGAAAGAAAAAAACCTGGGAGGACCTAATGAGGGAGCAGATAGCCTGCCTCCAGTCCCTCATCCGGGAACTTCTGGAGGAATGCCAGGAGCAGGCTGCTGACCAGGAGCAGTGGAAGGCCCCCTGGGACCAGCTGTTGAGCCAGCATGAGGTCATGTGCTCCTCCCTCATCTTGATGATAGAGTGCAAGGCCTCAAGCATGGAGCAGGCCACCAGCCACCTCCCCTGTGCCTCATGGCTTCCCCTCCTAGTCCCCCAGAGGCCACTGGGGCCCCAGAAAACAGGGTGGTGGGACCTCTTGGGCAGCCAAAGCTTCCTGAGATACCCAAGGCAGGCCCCAGTCCCAGCTCCATCCCTGAGCTCCCCACTTCCCCCTTCCCCATTCCAAGTTCTTTCCCTAGTCCCGCCCCTATTGTGCATCTCCCAGTGAAACAGTCTTGTTTTTTGAATAAAGAAGACTTTATTATTGCTCTTCAGGGGAGGGGCAAGGTGGAAAGGGAAGGCAGGGGAAAGGAGAGGTGGGGGAGCAAAGACACACAGAGGAAATGCAGGAGCACCTTGTGGAGAGAACCTGGGGAGTCTCACAGCTGACCTAGCACGAAACCCTCCCTGAAGGCCTCTCTGATGAGCACAGGCCCTAGATGTGCTTGCTGAATGGCACTGGTGTCCAACTGCTTATATGCCTTTGCCAGCTGTTTAGCTTCTGCCCCCCACACTGGCAGGAAAGTCTCCCCCTTGCTCTCACAGAGGCTGTGGCGCACACAAAAGGCCACCACCATGAAGGGGATGTTGTGCTTGCTGAGGTCCTGTTGATGTAGTGTGAGTTACGGTGGTCAGGGGCCAGAATGGGGATGTGAGTGCCATTTATTCCCTCCCATCCCCAACACACATTTGGGGAAGCCCAGGATGGAAAAGCCATCCACAATGCTGTCCATGTTCCCCAGAGTGACAATCCTCTGTAGCAGCATGTGGTTGATGGCCTGGGCTACTTACAGGAGCATGCCCCCAACTGTAGATTTCCCCACACCAAACTGATTCCTGATGGAGTGGTAGCTGTCTGACATGGTGATCTTCCATAGGGCGATGATGATCCACTTCTGCACAGGGATGGCATGTCCCATGCAGGTATCCTGTCACCTGATGGCAAGGGCGAGCCACTCACAAAGCTCCAGGAAGGTGACCTGCTACATGCAGAGGTTCTGGAGCCACTGCTGGTCATCCCATTGCTACAGGATGATGTGGTCCCACCAATCCCAACTGGTCTTCCATAGCCAGAAGCGGTGATCCATGGTGTCCAGGGGACTGAGGGGCATTTGCAGCAGCAGGAGTCCCAGGACCTGGGTGATGAAGGTCTGCAGTTTGGGTTGGTCCTCATCCTGCTGGAACAGCATGTGGGTGGTGTGGATGAACTGCACCATGAAGCGCAGCACAAGACCCGTGAGCTTACGTCTGCTCTGCAGCAGCTCCAGCACCATGCTTTGAGTGCTGTGGCATCTGCAAGGGCAACTGGAGCACACTGCATCCATTTGTGTCACGGAGAGGCAGCGGAGGAGTGGCATGTGAGACGCGGCTGTAGAGAGGAGCCCTGGTAAGCACATGTCTTAGCTTACCTGACCAAGCAGCCGCAGTCAGTGCCTGCCCTTCTGGTGCCCTCCCCAGAGTGCTTCTGGAGGCTCTAGGTCCAAGGCAGCTCCAATCAGTGTGGATGTGCTATTATGAAATAATTCGGAACAATTTTGATGCTCCCCCATAGGGGGGAGGTACTATTTCGATTTTGTTATTTTGGGAGTTATGATGTCGATTTTAGTAATTTCAGAGTAGTTTCCTAGGGTAGACATGCCCTATAGCTGTAAAACAGACTTCCAAGGGAAGCCCAGATTGCTTAAAGTATTTAAAGCTAACCTTGACTTACACTAATCTTTTTCCTCTCTAGACTCTCATGCTTTCTAGGTTATCATCCCCATCCTACACTAAAGATGGAGGAGCTTACTAAAATGTTTTAAAAAAAATGCTATTGTCTCTTACTGTTAGAATCCATCTCATACTCTTCTCTTTGAGTTGGGGTTCCTGGTTGCTCAACATGTGGCTTGTAGAGTGAAGGAAGGTCAAGAATCTGCAAGATTAGGCATCAGAGGGGTAGCCATGTTACTCTGAATCTGCAAAAGCAGCAAGGAGTCCTGTGGCACCTTCTAGCCCAACCAAAGTGTTGGAGCATAAGCTTTCATGGGCAAAGACCTACATCTGATGAAGTGGGTCTTTGCCCATGAAAGCTTATGCTCCAACACTTTGGTTAGTCTATAAGGTGCCACAGGACTCCTCGCCGCTTTTGCAAGATTAGGCAGTAATACCCAGAAACCTTAGCCAGAGTAAGGACACAGATTCTGTGCCTCTCACTGCTCTCCTGCACCAACTCCATGACTTGCATAATTGCCATTATGCCACTGGATGCCTCTCCATGTGACCCCAAGCCATGGGAATCATTCACCACTTGGAGAAGTTACTGCTTCTCTGGGCAGCAGCAATACTTCAGCCAGCATAACTCCGATAGTATGTTCCCCAACACTCCACAATCGTGTCTTCATTGCTTCAGTTCCTCATGTACAATGCAAAGTGGGGTCAGGGCACCATCTAAGCATCTTTCTCCTCTGTCTGCCGCCTCCCTTCTGCATTGCATGGATTTACCACAATTTTGTTCCTCTTTATAGCATGCAGTGAAAGGGAGCTTTGGGCTCACATTTGCACCCATGAGAAGCACAGACGTATTTTGCAAAGATACTACCGAATTATTAAACAAAGGAATCAGCTTACATGGTGCAATCCATTAAAGAAAATTGGGACCACAAATTCTATTGATAGATTGTGATAGATTGAATGTTCATACTTGTTTCAGCACTTGCAAGTTATTGTCTTCTTTGAGCAAAATCTGTGAGTTCAGTTGGTATTTTATACGATTCCTAATTTTATTCTCTGGCAATAGTGCCATCTAGCCATTAAAAGATTGTATTGTAAAGCACCAAAGTGATAGACATGGCAATTTCCGAAACTATTTTTTGGAGTTCTTACTGTATTAAGTGCCTGGAGTTCTTACTGTATTAAGTGTATAATAATTACTATATTAAGTGTATGTAATTCCACTGGGGAGGATTACCACAACTCTCCAGAAACCAAAAGCAGTGCGGGAAAGTGGGGTGAATAGGAAAATTTACTTAGGTTTGAATCTGAGAGGTACTTGCAAAGGCTTGTGTATATTGGTTTTAAACTGGATTCTCCAGGGACTAACTGACAAAGAATAGACTTTCTGGATAAATAGCCTGAGGTTAAACTGACTCAGGGCCTTCTTTCTCTTATAGCAAACGGTAAGGGTTGGATGGACTCACATTGCCCTGAGCCCAAAAATGGAGTTAAGAGGACCTCTGGTAAACTTCACATGTGGGTTTGATTTTTTAATTTTTTAATATGCTTTCTCTCACATGCTTTCACCTCGGCTATGTCTAGACTGCAAGCCTCTTTCGAAAGAGGCTTTTTCGAAAGATACTTTCGAAAAAGCCTCTTTTGAAAAAGAGCGTCTAGACTGCAAGCGGAACTTTTGAAAAAGCAAGCCACTTTTTTGAAAGAGAGCACCCACGCAGTCTGGATGCTCTCTTTCGAAAAACCCCTGTTTGCATTCAAGAACGCCTTTTTTCAAAAGAGCACTTTCGAAAAAAGGCGTTCTTCCTTGTGAAATTAGGTTTACCGCCGTCGAAAGAAAAGCCGCGTTCTTTCGATTTAATTTCGAAAGAATGCGGCTGCAGTCTAGACGCAGGTGAAGTTTTTTCGAAAAAAACCGAGTCTGGACACAGCCCTCAAGAATAAGTGTGCTTGCTTAGAAAACGTTGTGTGGTACCTTATAACTGCTGGCAATAACATTCTTCATAATCTTTGAAGAGTAAGCAAAGCACAGACGGTAGCCTGGTTACGTAGTCTGGCTTTCAGGGTAAGGAACTGTGGGGGTAGGGAACTGTGCATGTCAGGATGTATACTATACAGAAGCCTGTGTCCTCCAAGACCTGTGGTGCATTCTACCCTGCCTGTGTTTTAGATAGTGCTCAGCTCACAAGTATTTCATTATATTATTTGTTTCTATTTATCCACAAAAGAACACCTCCACAAATTCAGCTTGCACTTGGATACAACAACATACTTTCTCTCTTGCACATTTTCACTTATAACTAAGAATCCACAGTTCAGATTCTTCATGCCGATGCATCTGTGGACTTCCACTGTCTTTAGTGGATGTGCACAGTGATACAATGCTTGACTGAAACTTAGCAAATATTGCACGGGAAGGAAGAGAGTCCAGCTCTCTCTCTCGGCTCCCCTTGTTCCTGCCAGTCTGATACAAGCAGAAAGTAGTAAAATCATATTTCTGTTGCCAGTCAATATGTTCTGCTTTGAATGCACCCAGAAGATAGTGTTCTGAGCAGGGAAATACCATTTTCTTATTATAACTACTCAGAGTAGAAATGTATCTTAAATTCTGCAGAAGTTATGTTTGATTTCAAAATAAGTATCTGAAAATAAGACTGCTGGTTACAAATAGTGTCCTCTTCCTGTATCTAAAAGACAAAAACTATTATGCTCCCTGTATTCCTTGAATGCCAGCCAGTTGGGAAAAGGCAACCCCATACCGCCAACCAGGACATAGGTGGTGATAAAGGTGGTGTTCCAGGAAAGGTGCATAGTAGGAGCTGTTTGGAGGCTGGAGGAGGCCTGGCTAAGACCAACCTACATCCCAGCAGTTCTGGCCATTGCAGCAGAAGCACAATTTAGGGCCTTGTTAGTCCTGTTCCTTTGGGCAGAGCAGGGCCTGTGCCTTTTTCTGTTAAATAACCTCAATGGAAAAGGGTTTACACACTGAAACTAAACCAGCGAGAACATGGATGGGAGGTGTGGAATTGAAAATCTTATGATTAAAGCTTTTGTTCTCTCTAAATATGCCCAATCATAACTAGCTGCAGGAACCTCTCCTAATGCGGTTTGCAATGATTTGCAGACTCCTCTGTCCAAACCATTTTACTTATGCTGAAATTTTGAAATGGTTTAAGTTGGAACCAACCAGCTGTCCCATACTCAAACTACTGGTCATATTGGTTAACCTCTACATTGCCTATGGATAGCTCTGTCTGATGCACTGAATGAGTGGTTCTGTTGTCCACAGTCGAGGTAAAGTTCCAGTAAGGGTACAGAAATTCTTGCTAAAAACAGTTCTAAAACGTTGCCAGAAGAGACACCTTACTAATTATATGCAATAGTAATAAAAACAAACAATGAAAAATGAACATACACACAGAACTCCTGTGACACTAATACAGAGTAAATTTTTAAGACCCGAGAGACCGCTGTGATCATCTACTTTGTCCTTCTGCACAATATATGCCATAGGACTTCCCTGAATAAATTCCTTCTTCAAGTCCAGGAGTTCTGGTTGCACTAGAAAATAGCTTTTAGAAAAACACCAAATCTTAATTTTAAAGTCTTCAATATGGAGAATCTACCATAGCTCTTGGTAAGTTGGTCTAGTGAGCAAACTATCATACTATTTAACGGTCACACCTTATGTCTAGACCACATTTTTCTAGCTTCAACTTCCAGCCACTGGCTCAGAATGCTGGACTGAAGAGCCCTCTGTTATCAAATTGCTGTTCCCCATGAAAGTTCTTACAGATTAATCAAATCACCTTTTAACATTCTCTTCAATAAGCAAAATAGATTGAGCTGCTTGAGCCTTTCATTAGAAAGCATGTTCTTCTCTCTAAACCATAATAGCTGGCTCTTTGAAACCTCTCCAGTTTTCTTAGGGAAAGGATGCATGTCACATGCATGCAGGGTAGCCACACATTGATGAATACCAATGCTGATTGCTAGTATTTCAGCAACAGAAAGGCAACATAGCACACCAATGCAGGGCCAATCTGGGGATGTCTATATTGCAAGAAAACCACCCTGGCACCGAGTCTTGGTTGGGTCAACTGACTTGCCTCAAGAAACGGGGGATGCAGTGTAAGAAGCTGAATTTAGACATTCAGGCTGGAGCTGGACTCTGAGACCCTACCACTTTCGTGGAGTTTCAGAGTACCTGCTCCAGCCTGAGCCTGAATTTCTAAACTACAGTTTTCAGCCCTGTAGCTCAAGCCCTGTGAGTCTGAGTGAGCTGAATCTGAGGTGAACCCTAGCCATTCCATATATCTTGTACTGCATCGTAGACATGCTCCTGGCTAGTCTATCCATGCACACTTCATAGTGCTGTGCCTCACTACGCAAGATGGTCACACCCACCCCATTTTAGTAAGGTGCTGAGCAGAGCTACTCTCCACCATTGCTTGACACTGGAGTAAGCTGCATCATGGAAAACTGAGACTGTTGTTGGGTTTGTTTAGACTTTTTGGGATGTCACAAGAGCAGTCTGGCCGCCAATGGTAAAGATCCCCTGGATGCACAATAGTGATAGAAATGTAGCCGTGTTAGTCTGGGGTAGCTGAAGCAAAACACAGGACAATGTAGCACTGGATGCACAAGGGCTTCGAATCCCATTATTATTCCCCCACAGTCATGTTATTGCTGTATATGGCCAGACAAACTCTGTTTTAAGTAGTTTTAGGCAAGTATGGCAAACAACTCTGCACTTAGTTATTAATGTCAAAGGGTTTCACTGCTTCTGTTCATATACTTCACCTTTCAAAGATAAATGTAGTTGGTCCAACTCAATTTAATTATTATGGAAATGACAAAGTTTCTTACTTCTGTCACATTTAACTCTTGCTTTAGTTTGGCTTATGTATGCACTTTTACGATCATGTGTCTGGGGCACTAAGCAAATCTTAGTCTTATTAAGCATCGATTACATGTACACTTGCTTTACACTTATGCTGTTTATGCACTAACGTGTTTGGTCTTCATAATACAACACGAAATCAGTTTCTTGAGAGTTGCATATGGATTGGGTGCAAGCTTACAGCTTTGTTTTCATTCTGACAATAGTTCAATGGATGGATTGTATGAATTATTTATATAGATCAGAAGCTGTTCAGAATATTACCAGTAACCCACTAGTTAAGGAAACAATGGGGTTACATCTGCAGTCATAAATATGCATTAGGTTTATCAATGTTCTTTGAAGATGATTAATAAATCATGAAGATCCTGCCCTAGGATGGGCTAAGGGCCAGGTTTATAAAGGTGTTTAGGTACCTAGTGGGGTTTTCCAAGACACCTGACTAGATGAGGGGCCAGACCCTCGTGGCTATTGTGTTAAAACTGATAGATACCTAGCTGCATCTTTGTCAATCTGGGGTTGAGAACCTGCAGCTCCTATTTAAGTCAATGAAGTTCAAGGCTGCTCAGCTCCTATCAACATCAGGCCCATTAGGATTTAAGTGAATATGTATAAATGCTTGAACATGTGTTTTGCAGTCACCACAGAGACTATTCATGCTGAACATATTGCACAACAAAAAACCCATCTATTCTTGAACAGAAAAACACTGAACACGGAAGCAATGATCTTACCATCTTGTAAAGTGCTTTGGGATGAAAAGCTTTGCATAGGAGCTGCACTTTGTTATCACTACAGGTTGAACCTCTCTAGTCTGGCACCCTCAGGATCTGACCAGTTCTGAACCAGAGAGTTTTCCAGACGATGGAAGGTCTTTACAGAGTGCAAACCATTTCTTTTGTCTCTGGATTTCATGCCCACTTTGGGTCATATAAGAGTTTGTGCACATTTCCTTTTACCACACTCTAGAGCAGGAGTGGGGAACCACTCCCCACTGCTCCCATTGGCCGGGAATGTTGAACCACAAACTAACTGGGAGCTGCAGGGCTCTGAGCCTGCGGACTCAATAAACAAACCATGTTGCAGCCTGTCGGCAGTTAACCCTGATGAAGTGCATGCAGCCTGTGGGCCAGAGGTTCCCTCCCCCTCCTCTAGAGGTGCTAGCCCCCACCCTGGGGCTAGGCTGCACTCCAGACACTTTCTCCTCAAGTGAAACCCACTCCCCACTCCCTCCCGGAGTTGGGTAAAACAGGCTATTATTAACTTTCTCCTTAAATCAAGAGTCCACAGCTCTCCTCCTGTGAATTGAGTTGTAATTTACTCCAAAGGTAGGACCTCAGTCAGCTTCTCTTCTAACTGCCTCTTCCCTTACTTAGTTACTTCACCCTCAGGCTAAGTGAGGTTAGCAGGCAGGTCTTCTCCTGCTGACTGCTAGTCCCCGTTGGCTAGGAAAGAGGATAGCCTTGTCCCACCCACTCTTCCAGGCTTCTAGTTGCAAGCCCTGGAAGAATCAATAACAGGTTCCCCCTAAGCACTACTAATTACTGGGACAAATTCCTCTCTACCAAGTTCTCTTATTCCCTACGTCTTTGTATTCCTAAATTCTCTCAAAATCTTAAAGGAGCACACTACATGGTGGGGATGAGATACCCCCTATATCCTGCTATTCTTCAGGAGACAGACTACCCTGTCACAAAGACCTTCATGTAACTGAGAATCAGGCCTTTAATATTATAAATTTGATTCTTTTCAATGTGGGACATGGACATTCTCAAATAACACAATGAAGTAGCATACAAAATTCTTTAATCCACCTTACCTAAATATTTTCAGCATATTGTAGTAATGAATACTACTATGCAGATGGGAGGCAGAGTTCCATTTTTGGTATATTTATGATTAATAGGACTACTCACATACTTAAATACTTGCTCTATCATGCCTTAGAAGGTGAATGATACAGACACAGAGCAGACTGATTTTCAAATTCCAGGCTGAGTTTGTAAGGGCTGGTACTGGCAGTTAGAAAAACAAGGTGCCAGAAATACTCTCCCTGCTTTGCATTGCTCTGGCAACACAAAACAACCATAAACTTGGCTAACCTGGGATGGCAACTATTTTTGCATGCTCAAGGCAGCATAAAGCAACAGTAACATACGAGTGAATTTGGTCCCATACCGTCACTTATAAACATCTGATAGGAAAATTGTTGAGACAATAAATCTAACATGATTTATGGAGTAACTTTTCAGAGCAAAACTGGGCTTTAATTAATTGGGATCATCATCACTATCCTAAAGCTGTACTGACCGTGTGTTTTTAAACAGTTTCTCTCTGAAATTATTTTAAGCATAGGATTGTCTCTCCTACTGGTGCCCTTCAGGAAGTTGACAGATGCCCAACTACACGCAGAGCCTCTCTCAAGGATTTCAACCCTAGCTACTTTAATTTAACTGTCAAATCCTTTAATTGTCCTCATCCTAGACAGATAATAGTTTTGCAAAAAATTATCGGTAATTTCACCCATTCCGGCACTATTATACACTTTAATATAAGCAACTTTGGCCCAGTGGAACTAAGCCAGTTGGCAAATTTATGTTGCAATTTGTAATGCTCAAATTATAGTTCTTAAGCTGAAGTCTCTTAGCAACATCTAATTATCTGTTACCTACCTAAATTGCATGTATTATTCTCCAATAGGATCTTAATGTGGTGGGAATACAGAATTAAAGATTTTATACCAACCACAGTAGAGTGGGTCAGGTTCTATTGTCCGGTCAAGATGTGTTTAGTCGAAGGCTATGGCTAAAGCAGGACTGGCCCACTGCTGGGGTATTCTGACATATATTAGAACAGCCTGAAGGATCAAGGATAAATCCTGGCCCCATTCAAATCAATAGCAAAACTCTCATGGACTTCAATGGAACCCATATTTCATGCTTAGCCTTTAGTAGTTTACATTTAGGAATAGATTTAGGAACTACCATTTTGATCTCATAGTGTTTTATACTTAGTTTACATGTCTAAATGACTACACAAAGGTGCAAGCAAGCAAAGAATCAAGCAATCACAGCATTTCATGTCAGAACATTTTACTTTTTGAACATTTGAGTTATGTTTACCGTTTATGTTTCAAATATCAACATTAATATTTCACTAGAGGACATATTCTGTGGGGACAAAATTCTGCTCTTTAAAGTGTGATATATACAGGAGGCTAAAGGGGGATAATTGGTAAATGCAGGCACTGGAAGAATGACTCAAGGAGTAAAAACAATACAACTTACATCTCTTAACGTTGTTCCAGAAGCAGGACATTTAAAAGGGATTTTTTTTGTTCACAATTCTGTCATACATTCTTGTATTGTGCCATTCTACCTGATTGTTCTTTAGCAGTGGAAAGCGAAATTTACTAGAATCTTACTTGAGCATGACCTATTTTATTGGTAAGTCTCAGAGAGGTAGCCATGTTTGTCTGTAACTTTAAAAACAATGAGTAGTAGTCCTGTGGCACTTTAGGGTATGTTTACACAGCAAAATTATTTCAAGATACTAGAGGTACCCTGAAATAGCTACCCCACGTCTTTTGAATGCGTCCGCTATATTTTGAAATATAGCAGACGCGCTAGTTCACCATCCCTGTAAACCTCATTGAATGAGAAGCAAGGGATGGCTTGAAATAATGCTGTATTTTGAAAATAGGCGCTGTGTGGACAGTGTCAAATGATGAAATAAGCTATTTCAAAATAGACTTGAAACAAGCATATATATATATATATATATATATATATATATATATATATATATATATATATATATTATCATGAGCTTTTGTGTATAAAACCCACTTCTTCAGATGAGTCTCTAAGTTGCCACAGGACTTCTCATTATTTTACTGAGAGTAATATATACCATCTTACTGCTAGCACATGAAATAAAACAGAGAAGGAAGATGGGAAACAAAAGCAGAGGAGCAAGAGAGACAAGAAACTAAGCACAAAACTGGGGTGGGTGCAAGGGAAACTACATTGCAAAGAGAGAACACAAAATAGGAAGGGAAAGCCAATGCCAATGCAAAATGGGAAAGGGATGGCAGTAAAAAGGAAAGAACATAGAACTGGAAGGATGATTAGGGAAAGATCACAGTGCCATTCAAAATGCAGGACAATGTAGCACTTTAAAGACTAACAAGATGGTTTATTAGATGATGAGCTTTCGTGGGCCAGACCCACTTCCTCAGATCAAATAGTGGAAGAAAATAGTCACAACCATATATACCAAAGGATACAATTAAAAAAAATGAACACATATGAAAAGGACAAATCACATTTCAGAACAGGAGGGGGATGCGGGGGGGGGGGGAGGAAGGAAGGAAGGTAAGTGTCTGTGAATTGATGATATTAGAGGTGGGGAGAGTGGGATGTTTGTGAGTTAATGGTATTAGAGGTGATAATTGGGGAAGCTATCTTGGTAATGGGTAAGATAGCTTGAGTGTTTGTTCATTCCTTTTTGGAGAGTGTCGAATTTTAACATGAATGACAGTTCAGAGGATTCCCTTTCAAGTGCAGATGTAAAAGGTCTTTGTAGCAGAATGCAGGTGGTTAAGTCATTGAGAGAGTGTCCTTTCTGGTTAAAATGGCAAGAAACTGTTTTTTCTTTGTGATCTTGTCTGATATCTGTTTTGTGGGCATTAATCCTTTGGCGAAGTGTCTGAGATGTTTGTCCAATGTACATAGCAGACGGACACTTTCGGCACATGATAGCATAGATTATATTTCTGGATGCACAGGAATATGTGTTCTTGATCTTATAACTCACTTGGTTAGGTCCAATAATGGTATCAGCAGAATGAATATGTGGACAAAGATGGCAATGGGGTTTGTTGCAAGGGAAGGTAGCAGGGTTGGTATTAGTGTGGTATGTCCCGTGGTTGTTGGTAAGAATCATCTTGAGGTTAGGTGGTTGTCTATAGGAGACTATGGGTCTGTCTCCCAGAGCCTCTTGGAGTATGGTATCCTGTTCCAGTATAGGCTGTAGTTTATTGATAATGTGTTGGACAGGTTTAAGTTGGGGGTTGTAGGTGATGACAAGTGGTGTTCTATTGTTGGTTTTCTTGGGTCTGTCTTGAAGTAGATGGTTTCTAGGTATTCGTCTGTCTCTTTCAAGACGTTTATAGACTTGAGAACCCTGTGGTTCCTAGACCTGTCTGATTTAAGGACTTAGAAATGTCAGAGCTAAAATAAATTTTTATATTTCTAAAAAAATTAATTTCTAGGGTTCCCCCCCCCCCTTGCAAAGTTAGCTTTGAAAGGAGAACTAGTTTCTGGTGTTGGAGATTTATCAGTTCTTTATACCTAAGCTTGTCAGTTAATCAAAGCACTCCCAGGGCTGGTATTTGAGATCATGAAATTACAGTGAATGGAGAGGGGCAGAAGCTCTCAGATCATTTCATGGTGGGTGGCGGAGGAGAGGAGTGAGATGGAGAAAATGGAGGAAGCAAAGGAGTCCCAATTATGCTACAGTAGACAGTCACAAGCTTGCTCCCAAATAACAGTTTGCAGCTGAGCTAGTATGACCTGTGATCATGAGAAACTCTGATGTAGTGGACCAACCTCTAATCTGAGCAAGGGCACACATACCTTCTAATCCCAACATCCTCATAGTTTCTAAAAAGGGAATTTAGCACCTAACACATAGGGGTTTTATGTGAATTAGTAAAGGGCTGTATATGTGCTACAATTATACAGAATGCAAATGAAACCCTGGAAGGAGCTAATTGCCAATACACATCCCTATTTATTTGCAGCATGTACTCTTTAAAACTTTTTTTTTTTCAATTCTGCCAACCCACCTAGCACAGATCCTATTCTTTCCAAATAGTATAAACTGAGACACTTCATTTTAGTGGAGTGGCAACAAAATATGCCACTTGACTCTCCCAAAAATCCAGAGGCAAGCCCTAGGCAGAGTTACATGAACAGAGTAGACAGAAGTCTCTTACACTGGGATAAATGCTTTTTTCACCCCATGGTGTGATAGCAATCAAGGTGTCAGGTTGTAAAATGATGGAATCTAATAATGTACTGCAGGGATCAATGCTAAGTAAGATTGCCTTTCAGCAGTCCTAGGGGCAGGTATGTTCACGTATATATATGGCTAGGAGGATTATTGCCATGTATGCAGGATCATTTCAACATCAACAATTCTCCTGCTCACAGAAAACTTACTTAGTTTGATTAACTACATTCTAATGAGGGTCTGACTGCTGCATTACAAACACCCTATTGAAATTAATGACCTGTCAGCAATTACTTTTATATCGTAAAAACAGCATGGAAAAAAATGTCAATAGGCTGACAGGTGGATCGTTTGGTTGATTTTTATTCAGGCTCTTTCTTTCATGCTATTTGGCATTTAAAGTGTGTTCAGTAATAACTAGCACAAAACAGAGCTTTCCTAATGTGTTTTCTACAATGACTGACTTGTAACAAAACCTAACCCAAAGATAACCTGCCTTTCTTATGCCCCATTTAAGCCTACACAAATTTTATATGTAACAATGAGCCTTTTGTATCCTCTTTCACTACATAAATGCTACATAAATGACACGTAGTGAATATACTTATCTTTTCTCACAGACGCCAACACATTTTACTACTAACAAGCACTAGTTGTTCAGTATACCAGCTGTGCAGCAAAACCTATGCTTTACTGAGATCCATGTAGAAACATTAAACTGGGAAGAAATGTCTAGTCTTTTCAAGTAATCTGAAAATGTAGCTTGTGGATAGTAAGATAGCAGAGGGGCGTTCAGGGTTGGGTTTTTTAAAATTATTTTAAGGTGCATACCACAGCTTAGTATACAAATTGCAACTGCTGGGTTATTGTTCTCTAATGCTTATCCCTTTCCAAGATCATCTAAGTTTAGATAGTCTGGGTTTTCTTTTGTGCAAGCCATACCTCTCATTGTATTTGCAAAAACCAGTGAGATTTATCAGACCACAAAAATGATGGTTTTTAGCAGCTAAAGCTACTTGCAAAAAGAGCTGTCAGGAAAATGGGATGTATTTTCTGTGAACATTTTTGAAAGAAATGAATTCCTGAATTTTACAGGGAAGTATTTTGCTTTATTGAAATGAAAAATAGTTTTTAAATGCAGGCTTTTCATTTTTTGTTGAAAAAATGGAAAATTTCAAGAGAGACAGAAATAAAATCAGTTTGAAAACAAAAGACCTAAAGACATCAAATCCTAATGACTGAATCTGTAATGAAAGTAGGCACATGGAATGTATGTACTTTATATTGTATGGGACAGCTGACACAGCCTACATGAGAAATGAAGAAAGTTATCATCTGCACATACTGTCAAGGTGTGTCTAGACTTCATGGCTCCATCGACAGAGCCATGTAAATGAGTTTACTAGACATAGCAAAATAATGCAGTGATTTAAATAATCGCCGCTTCATTTACATCAAAATGGCCGCCACGTTGTGCCGATGATCAGCTGATCCGGCACAGCGAGCAGTCTAGATGCTCCACGGTTGACAAAGGAAGCATTTGTCGACAGCTCTGGTATGCCTCGTGAAACGAGGTTTACCGGAATGGTTGACAAATACTTCTTTTGTCGACCGTGGAACATCTAGACTGCCCACTGTGCCGGATCAGCTGATCGTTGGCACAGCGCGGTGGCCATTTTGATGTAAATGAAGCGGCGATTATTTAAATTGCCACTGCATTTGCTATGTCTAGTAAACTCATCTACATGGCTCCGTCGATGGAGCCATGTAGTCTAGACACACCCTCAGTGAGAGGAGATGGGCTGTGAATGGCAAGATGGTGCCTGATAGTGCCCCAATACAAGCATATATTCAATATACAATATATATATAGTAGGAGGAATGAACAAAAGAGATGTAGGAATTATTCCAGAAAACATCAAAGTGAAGACCCTGCTATCTCGGAAGCCAGTGCATAACAGAATAACAACAGCCAGACTGCAAACAAGATATGTTGTGTATAATAATCCAATTATGCCCCCAACAAATGCAGCAGTAAGGTTAAACCTACCAAAAATTTCAATTATGTTATTATCGGATCTATTCAGATAAAAAATAATGGCTTCCAAACCTTTAATTGGTGTCTTCTGAAACCATCCCTCGTTTTGTTCAAACAAATCTCGACAAATGAGTATTTATGTGAATGCAAACATGGAGCCGTTCCTAGTACTAATAAAACTTAATTTGCATCCAACTAAGGATGAACAAATTAGCAGCAGATTAGGCATCTGGAATCTTTTAAGTAATTTAACTAAATGTGCAGAGCTATTAAGAAAAGATGTCTTTTTTTCTGCTGGGATTTATATTTCTAATATTTCACTCGCCGCAGATGATCTTCATCAAAGAGTGTGAGAAACAGCCCAACAGAAAACAGTTTGCTTGTTTGCTCAAGAAAATGAACTATTTGTTCTGTATTTTGAAGAAGGTGAAAACTAGAACTGTGCTAACCCTGCAGGGCATGGCTTATATATGATTGGCCAACTAAACTCTAAGATCTGGTTTTGGAAGGGATTCAACTTCTGCAGGTTCACATGAAGGACAGAGTTCAGAAAACTCATGTCCCTTCTCCATGGACCTTCCCGCTACAACGTTTCATGTTCCATGTTCTTGGTATACCTTCTAAACATGGGACTTGAAATACTTAATTTAGATACTGATGGCCACTTCCCATTCCTGTTCTTTTCTCTTTTGATGAAGTGCCTCTATCCTCAGAGATACCACCTAGAAGCTCTCGATTCCAAACAAGCCCTTCAGGGTTGCTGGCCCTGAATCCATGATGACTATTATGGGCAGTGTGGGTAGGATGTTCTCTAGCAACTACAGAAGGAAACTCTGCCATTATCCTGAATGCCGTAGTTCTATTACTTTAGGGACTATGAAGTATCTGTCCCTGAATATTAGAGGAAGCACTTCTCTACTTCTGCTGCTCTCATTGGAGGAGGATACAGGTGGCAATCATATCCTCTGCCCTGCTGCTAACTGAAGACTTTTGTGACTTGTGGGCAGCCAGCCTCATACAGAAGGTCTGTAAGACCTCATCCAATCACCTCCGTTTTTTCTTAGTATCCCTCCCTGGTTCCACCCTCTCCATTATGTCAAATACAAGCTTCTTGCCCTCTGTTGTATAAAGCCTCCCTCCTGATCAAATCTAATTTCTCATTGTGACATCAACCTCTGCCCTTCCCCTTTGCCTACAATGCTGCCCTTGATTGCCTGCTTGCCCACTTTTCCTACAAACACTTTCATACCTTTTCTAACCCTGTTCCATTACGCTTGAGAAGAAGTCCCCATTGAAACTTGCAATCCCTTCTTAAAACCTACCTTTGTCATTGTCATTGGTTGGGCTGATGACCACTGGAGACTACTGGGACCACTTTAATAACTGTTTAAGCAAACACTTTTTTTTTACTATCAGCTTGTTCTTGCTCCTTTTCTCAACCCATTTGTCTGTTTATTCACTTGTGGTGCTTTGTCTACATTTCTGATTGTGATCTCTCTGGAACAAGGATTGTATTTATATTATTTGTTTTTACTCTGCCTAGTATAATACTCTGATTCCTTACTGACCAGCTTCCTCACTCTTACCATAGACATAATACTACTTAATAATAATAACAATGGTAATTGGAAAACCACCACTTTGAGTCCCCTGTATAGAATGTTTGGAACAGTAGGAGCAGAGTAATGGAGCAGATGGGCTACTAAGGCCCCCTGGACTACAGCCGTAATTAAATAAGGGAACCAAGAGTTTGTTGTGAGATGGCACTAAAGGAGAAGGAAGGACATCATGGGCACTATAATGTGCATATCACCACAGTACCCATAGTACATCTGAGTAACAAACTGTTCTGTTAGTCTGCAGGAGTTTTTTAATTTTGTTCCCATCCTTAATTGAGACAAAAAGTTAAAACCTCAAAAATGTTCATGAGACAATAATAATAATAAAAAAAAGCCAAACAAACAAATAAACAAACCCACGCCAAGCCCTTAATTATGTCAATTTAAATCTGCCGTTCTGGTAATTTAAAAATATTTCATTTCCATTCCAACCTTTTATTTTATTTATTTGATTTTGTATTTTAAAATTAACTAAAAAGTCCAAGGAGGTTGTGGAATCTCCATCACTGGAGATATTTAAGAGCAGGTTAGATAGACACCTGTCAGGGATGGTCTAGACAGTACTGGGTCCTGCTGTGAGGGCAGGGGACTGGACTCGATGATCTGTCAAGGTCCCTTCCAGGTCTAGTGTTCTATGATTCTATTATAAAGAAAGGTTATTTTAAACTTGAAAGTGAAACTTTTGGTCAGGAAATGTCACAATAGCCACATTTCAACCCTTACACAAAAATGTGCATTGAGAGATTTATTGAGACTGACCCAACATGGATTTTCAGTTTGAATGAATCATCATTTTCTAATTAAAATATGTTTAGTTAGAAAATTCCCAGGCAGTTCTAAGATTGTGGTGGAAGCTGCATACCTGAGCGAGATTTGTTTCATAATGAACTCCTTTATAACAACACTCCTCTCTTAGGGTACGTCTAGACTACCGGGTTTTGTCGACAGAAGTTCTGTCGACAGTATCTGTCGACAAAACTTCTGTCGACAAAGAGCGTCCAGACACATTGAGTTCTGTCGACAAAGCAAGCTGCTTTGTCGACAGAACCCTGTAGTCTAGACGCAACCCTACAGGCAATAACACCTTCTGTCGACAGAACTCTGTCGACAGAAGGTGTTATGCCTCGTAAAATGAGGTATACCAGCGTCGACAAAACTGCTGAGTTCTGTTGACGTTATGTCGACAGAACTCAGCGGTAGTGTAGACGCTGGTATAGCTTTGTCGACAAAAGTCCACTTTTGTCGACAAAACTCAGTAGTCTAGACACACCCTTACACAGTCCTTTACATTTTCAGATTACCATGCAAGTGTGAAAGACCAGATTGTGCCCAGCCAAGGAATGGGTGCTTGTTGGAACAGAAGGCACAAGATGCTTTCTCCCAATTCATGCCCCTTGCACGGAAGGTAGCACAATTGCAGACTCTGTGTTCTCCAGACATTACAGCCTCCATGCAGTGGGTAGGCCAGTAGCTACCTCAAAGGGAATGGGGAAGAATCAAGACTGCAGCTTAGCCACTCTTCCACACGACACACAATGCTAACCGCACCTCAAGTGGGACCATGCTGTATCCTCCTACCTGGCAGCGCAGCAGGTGTGCTTTCTCCTGCCTGCGCCTGGCAGTTTTGGAAAGTACTGTGCTCTAGGAAGAAGTGCTTCTCTTGGTTTAGTCTCCCAGTTTGGTTTTCTAAAGCAACCATCACTCTCAGTAAAACAGAGATTTTGCTCCTATCAGTATCTCATTCCAGTGCCCCATTGCCAGCCTTATTCATCCAAGACATGCAGCTGGCTAGGAGAAATAAGACAGCACTGAGCTGTACTAACACTCACTAACGTCATCTTGAATATGTTTAACATCATCGATTCCCTATCACTGAAGAAGTTTCAGGCATTGCATCTGCATCCCTTCTCCGTCTGTGGCACATAGTTTAGTCTCCATTGGATTTTAATACTTTGGTTGCTCGATTTAGTGTGTGGTGGTGCATGTCTGTTGTTATACAAGAAGTCAGACTGCATGATCTGCTGATCTTAAAAGCTATGACTCCAGCTTCAAGCTGGATTTGGGGCAGGACAGCAGAGGACAGTGACACGAAATGTGGCTCGTTCCTAGCTTCTCCTTTCCTTGCATATAAGCTAAACAGACAAGGCAAAGGATGAGAGGAAGAAAGGATAAAAGGTGGTCAAGAACTTGCCAACAAAATGGCAGGAGTGTTTGATAATAAATGTATCTCTCACAAAAAGCAAAATGTCCAGCAGGAAAGGCGGCTAGGACAAATTTATCTTCATATGTTTTTAAGGGAGGAACAGTATATAAAAAGTTGTTTCTACTGTATTGAATATTTTTTTAAAAACTTTTTTTCAAAAGATGTGTAAGGGCAGAGTAAAAGAGTATCATAATATTAGTAATCCTTAACTCTGAGTTTCGTGTTTTCTGTGCAGTTAAAACTCCATGTCCCAGTAAAGGGCATTGCTAAAGAATCTATTACTGCTGCATTTCTTCTTTGTGCATAGGAATACAGAGTTAATTAATCATTATAATTGTGTGCCTAGTCATGACATGGTTTTGTGGGAAGTGGGGAATCTGTGGTTTCAACTGCTTAAATAAGAGGCTTGGTTTTTATAACATGTTATAATAAAAATATAAGTTTTCATTTGATCCAAAAAATCATGAACATTCAATAGCTTGCCTGGATTTAGATACCATGGCCATGAACAGTCTGCAGACACCAGAGAATTGCATTGTGAGATATTGGCACAGCCCTGTAGGAGAGCTTAGGGGGGATTCTTCAGTTTCAGGAGCACAACATGCTACGTCATAATGCCCAGTTCCAGATCCATGGGCTGGGCCGAAAAGAGATGAAATCATGATTCTGGAGTGGTTATGCAGGACTTGATTAATAAAGAATTAAAGGAGGGTAATACAATGAATGCCAAGCAAAATGGGTTTATGGAAAATAGTCAAACTAAATCTGGTATCTTTTTTATGAGATTACAAATTTGGTTGATAAAGGTAAAAGTGTTGATGTACTTAAACTTCTGTAAGGCTTCTGACTTGGTACCACTTGACATTGGGATTAGAAAACAAACAAGATATAATATGAATATAGCTTTTAATCCTTTAAAACGTGCCAAGTAACTGATAGATCTCAAAATGTGACTGTAAACAGAGAATCATCATCCAATACAGGTGTTTCTCATGGGATGCCTTAGAGATCATTTCTTGACCCAATGCTAATTAAACATTTTTATCAATGACCTGGAAGAAAACATAAAATCATCTTTGATAAAGTTTGCAGAGGACACACAAAAATTGGTAAACTGATAGAAGCAAACAATATGTTTTAGCGTGGTTAAATGTAAATGTGTACATCTAGATACAAAAAGAGTGGACCATACATATGCAATGGGGGACTCTATCCTGGGAAGCAGAGATTCTGGAAAAGATTTGGGGGTCATGATGGATAATCAGCTGATCATGAGACCTCAGCACAACACTGTGGACAAATGTGCTGATGCAATTCTTGGTTGACTAAACAGAGGAATATTAAGTAGGAGCAAAGAAGCTAGTTTTCTTCTGTATTTGTCATTGGTGCAAGTGCTGATGGCATATTATGTCCGGGTCTGGTGTCCACAATTCAAGAAGGATGTAGCTTAACTGGAGAGGGTTCAGAGAAGAACCAAGGGTTTGGCTACACTAGTCACCCTAGTTCGAACTAGGGTGGCTAATGTAGTCATTCGAACTTGCAAATGAAGCCCGGGATTTAAATATTCCAGGCTTTATTTGCATGTTTCCGAGCACTGCCATTTTTAAATGCCCGGTAGCTCGAACTACCTGACTGCAGCTACACACGGCACAGGCTAGGTAGTTCGAACTAACACTCTTAATTCAAACTACTGTTACTTCTCATTGCAGGAGGAGTAATGGTAGTTCGAATTAAGAGTGTTAATTCGAACTACCTAACCCGTGCCGCGTGTAGCTTGAGCTACCGGGCATTTAAAAATGGCTCTCGGACAGGAAGATGCAAATAAAGCCCGGGATATTTAAATCCCGGGCTTCATTTGCAAGTTCAAATGCCTACATTAGCCATCCTAGTTCAAACTAGGGTGGCAGTGTAGCCATACCTCAAGAGAATGATTAAAGAATTAGAATAACATCTTCTACTTGTGAAGCCGACGGACATTGGTCATCAGCAGGTGAGATTGAACCTGGTAACCTTATGGGCTGAAGGCATGAACCTCTCCCACATGAGCTAATAACCAACTGCCCCTTAGCTAAGGGTGCAGAGCAAACTTCATTCTCCCTAGTGGCCTAGTGCCTCTGGGTTACATACTGATTGAGCTCTATTTATTTAGCTTACCAGGAGATGGTTAAGGTGACTTGCTCAAGCATCTTTGAATACCTACAAGGGAAATGTAATAATGGCTCTCCAACCTAGCGGAGAATGGTATGACAAAATGGCTTGAATTTAAGATCATATAAATTCAGACTGAGAAGAAGATGAAACATTTTAACTGCAAAAGTAATTAGCCATTGGAACAACTTACATAGGGTCCTGATGGATTCTCCATCACTGACGATTTTCAAATCAAGATTAGATTTTTAATAGAAGATCTGCTCTAGGAAATATTCTGAGGCAATTCTATGGTCTGTGTTTCAGATTAGATGATCAGAAAGGTCCCTTCTGTTCCTGGAATCTATGAATCTGTGTCTGTCTCTCCCTACCTCCTTTGGGATGGTTTGTGTTCTAGGAGGAGCAGCCCCTGCATTCAATGGAGAGCGATTGTCTCAGTTATTACTTTCACCCTCTTGCACACCTTGGGCCTTATCCTGCACTATAAAAGCTAATGGTAGCTTGCCAATGACTTCAGTGGGTGTGGTGGCATTCAACCCTTGCCAGAGCAACTATGCACAATCTGGCTTTTATATAGACAACCATAGTCTAAAACTATTCACTTGAAAGCTTCTATTTAATTTTTCTACAATTTTATAGCTAGCATAATGCATAGCCTAAAGTAACAATTAACCCACCAAAGAACCTCTGTTGAAGATCTCATGCACCTTACTATAATTTATACATTTTTCAGCCTTATGGAAAGAACACTGTGAACTATGATATCATACTTTGTCTGGGGCAAAAGAGTTGGATAATTCGTGCATTAATAAAGAAATGCACCCACTAGTTCATGCTTGACACAGGAAATGGTATAAAGTCAGCAAAATGTTAACAGAAAAGAGAGAATCGTTATTTTCCTCTCTCAATAACCCGATAGTTGGCCATTGATCTACCTAATTGTTACACTTGAGTCTACTGCCGCTGCTGAATTCTGCAGTGGGAAGTGTGGAGAGCTAAAGGTCAAGAATGATCTTGCAGAATTGTCTCAGCAGCTGTGCAGAGATAGATCAGCAACAGGCAAAGCTGTGCAAAGAGCTCAGCTGCATGAGCAGTGAGCATGATGGGTAAAAGTAGGTCTTACATGAAGTGGGCCCAGGATATAAGTGCCTACGTAAAATCCAGTGAGTGCAAGTGATATAAGAGGTGGCCATGTTTTAGGAGTTCTAGTTACTCCACTGTCAGCTAGGATACATGCTACTCAAATGGGCTTAGCCTGGGTTTAGAAGACACAGTGAATAAGGTCAGCCAGGAGGCTCAAAGAAATGCAATTTTGCAGCCTCGGATGTTCAAAAGTCATGAACCAGGTCCCTAAAATATTATGAGATTGACACACAAATCATGATTTATACTTTGGATTATTTTATTTGCCTCCTGGTTTTTGAGCCTGTAAGTGGTCACATTTTCCAACTTTTCTTCACAAACATAAGGGCTAGAAACTTAACTTTGAAAAATAAGTAAATGGAAGCTGAAAGTCTCACATAATTAAATGACTCCGGGAGTCAGGGCTTTTATAAAAATACCAATTATCACGTGTTTTTAAATAAAACCACAAGAGTTGAGAACACTGGAGACATATCTAAGAGCTCATGGAATATCCGTGGCAGATAACAATTGAATGACTCAGAATATGCATTCATCACAGTGTTATTGCAGGTTCACTAGCAATGACATCATTACCCACTGTTCATTTCACATAATAGGATTTTAACAATGCACCATTTGTACCACATCTTGTGGTGACTTAGCACTGGGATGTCTCACAACCTTGCTTTGTAGGTTCAAAACCCTAACATGGGTCGTACAGTGTAGATCAGAGGTCGGCAAAAGGGCTCCATGGGCTGGATCCAGCCCACCAAGTGGGTTCATCTGGCCTGCAGAGGCCCTGCCACTCCCCCGGCCCCAGACCAAATCAGGGCCCAGGGATGGGGGAGTGCACAACGCTTAGACTCAACCCTGGCAGTTGACTACACAGCGCCACACACTGGAGGACAGAGAACAAGAGACTTTGCATGCTCCCCCCCGCTGCCTCCAGGCCAATCAGGTTCTGGGGGCGAGGAGCAAGTGTGCGAAGTCTCCTGCCCTGCAAAGAGTGCGTGGCGCTTAGAAGCACCAAGCGCTCCAGACAGGGTGGGAGGAGACTTTGTGCACTCCCCCCACTCCCAAGCCCTAATTGGCATGGGGATAGGTGGGGGAGAGTGTGCGAAGTCTCCTCCTGCCTTGCAAGAGGCATGGCACTTCTAATCACCACACACACCTTGCAGAATGGAGGCAGGGTGGGAGGAGACTTTGTGTGTACCCCCTGCTCCTAGGTGAATCAAGGTATGTGGATGGGGAAACATGGAAATGTCCTGGCCCCACACCTTCTGGTTGAGGTCCTGACCCTTCCAGTGGCCTGGGACCACTTCACAACTAGTGGTGTCTTAGCACTGGGATGTCTTACAGCCTTGCTCTGCAGGTTCAAAACCCTAACATGGGCCATGCAGTGTAGATCAGAGGTGGGCAAAAGGGCCTCCATGGGCTGGATCTGGCCCATCAAATGGGTTCATCTGGCCCGCAGAGGCCCTGTTGCTCCCCCGCCCCCAGGTCAATCAGGGCCCAGTGACAGGGGAGCATTCAGCACTTAGAGTCAACCCTGGCGGTTGACTAAGCACTGCATGCAGGAGGACAGGAAGTGAGAGACTTCGCACATTTCCCCTGCCACCAGGCCAATCAGGGTCTGTGGGTAGGGAAGTATGGAAATGTCCTGGCCCTGGCCCTTCTTCTTGAGGCCCCACCCTTTCCAGTGGCCTAAGGCCACTTCAAAAATTTCTGAAGTAGCCCATGGTCAAAAATTATTGCCCACCCCTGTTGTTGACGTACACTTTAAATTCAATATTGAAGTCATGGGAAGAATGGATATCTTTAGGCATTATTAGAGGAGCTGTGGGGATTTATATGGTGACCTGTCCTTTCTGTATTTCAGGGGCACCTAAGGGAGGGCTTTTTCCTTTCTACATTTTTTGAGCCTAATATATTCAGTCAGTGGCAATGAACCTAAAGATATGGATCTAAGCACTCTTAAATTTTAAGGAAGTTCAGATCAAGATCTTCTGTGTGCCAAGCGTGTGGACAGCAATATCCTGAGTGCCTTACACACCACAGCCTTAAGAGCTAGAGAAGACTCACGCTCCATTCTCTTCCCTCCAGCTGACATACCTATACTAGAGCAGCAGAAGTTAGCTAAAGTTTTTAGGATCCAAGAACTAAAGTTTTCAGTTCAGTACACTAATATGGGACCTCTCATGGGTCAAGAATGATGAGAAAAAGGATTATGCCACTTTTCAGTGGACCTGAGGGCAACACTGTGCCCCAAATATAGAGCAAATTGTTCTGAGTATGTTCACTTTGGCTATTTTAATCATTGTCTAAAGCACACCAGAAACACAAATTATTCGTTAAACTTATTTTCCTGAAGTGAAATACGTGGGACATGTAGTGTTTTGTCGTCTTTGTATTAGTTCCATTTTGCCGTAGGGTATTGTCAAAACCTCGTCACCATTGTTACTGCAAGGGCCTATTATTCTGAGTCTAACATTTCTCTTGTTTTAATTTTAACATTTTAAGTAGAATATGTAAAACAACTTTAAAAGAAAGTCTTTGGGCATTTTGCGATACAATTGCATGCCAAAGAGGACAGTTTAATAACATTCATTTAGTTTTTATATGTATCCGGACTTGGAGTAAATTGCTATTATTTCAACTTATCATAAGCAGCAATTTGCTTCAGCTATGTGCTTTCACTTGCTGTGACCTATAAACAATCATATGGTGGGAAAGTTCATCTGACTTTGCTTAAGTATTTTAAAATAACACTGACATTGCAAATATTATGACTACAACTACAGCATAATTTGTCATTTTGCTATTTCTCAATAGCTACCTTATTCTGTATGGAGGGGACAAATAGATTCTTTGTTGCTTTTGGGCATACATATAATATTTTTTTCACACATGGCATGTGATGCAGGCAAAACTTGTTGCTGTCACATGAAGTTCTGTTCTGTTGGTTGTGCATGAAAAGGAAGAACATTTGCCCCCCACTTTGAAAACAGTGGTAGGGGCAGAGAGGAGCAATGCAAGAGTCCCTATGATGACGGGAAGATACTCATAACAATCACAGAGTGGGGAATCATATAATACAATGAGTGCACAGTATACTAGTGATGAGAAGCTACTATTTGCTGCCTTTCACTCATCTACTCTCAACAGGCCTGAATGTGCAATTCTTAGAGAGGCAGTAGAATCAGTGTGTAAGTTACTAATGATATAGCATACAATACACTCCAGAATCTGAGATGTGCTTAATCAGGAAATCTTTCAGTCAGGACAATCTCCTGGAGATAGATATAACACATTAAAATATTTGTCACTGCCATATCAGGACAATCTTTAGTTAGTGTTTCTTAAACTATGTTCTGCAGAACATTGGTGTTCCGTGAACAACTTGTAGGTGTGCTGCATTCTGTTTTTAACTTTTTTTGTCTGAAGAAAATTTTCATAGGTGTTCCACATACAAAATATTATTGTTTGGTGTTCCATGGTCTCAAAAAGTTTAAGAAACACTGGTCTAGATCATCCCTGATAGTTGTCTATCCAACCCGCTCTTAAATATCTCCAGTGATGTGAGTTTTTTGCTCAAAACACTCCTGTTAATGAATCCCAGAATCATGTTTGCTTTTTTTGCAACAGTGTCACATTGTTGACTCATATTCAGCTTGTGGTCCACTATGACCCCTAGATACTATTCTGCAGTACTCCTTCCTAGACAGTCGCTTCCCATTCTGTATGTGTGACACGGATTGTTCCTTCCTACATGGAGTACTTTGCATTTGTCCTTCTTAAATTTCATCCTATTTACTTGAGACCATCTCTCCAGTATGTCCAGATCATTTTGAATTATGACCCTATCCTTCAAAGCACTTGCAACCCCTCCCAGCTTGGTATCATCTGCAAACTCAATAAGTGTACTCTCTATGCCAGTGGTTTCCAAACTTTTTACACCCAAGATCACTTTTTAAATGACAGAACAAGCCAAGATCTACTGCACCGCCCCTTCCTTGAAGCCCCAACCCTTCCCTGAAGCCCCACCCTCTCTATTCTCCTCCTCTCCATCACTTGCTATCCCCAACCCTTATACTGCTGCTTTTTTTCCCCAATTCTTCTGTAGGAAGAGGTTTTTCCAACATTTGGCCTGTCTAGACTGGACCAAATGTCAGAAAAATCCCTTCTTTTGGAAGCCCTCTTATTCCTCGTGGAAAGAGGAATATAGGGGTTACCAAAAGAGCATGTTTGCTCTTCCGCTAAAAAAAGTGGAAAAACAAACACATCCCTGGATGCAGAAGTATTTTTCTGGGATATTTCAGGAATCCTGAAAAACTCCTTCAGTCTAGCCATACCCTTGCCGAGTTGAGACAGGATATGTAGGCTTTGGGGTGGGAATGAGGGATTTGGGGATGGGAAGGGGTGAGAGGTGCAAGCTCTGGGAGGAAATCTGGACTCAGGAGGAGGTGGAGAAGGGGATGCTGGCTCATGGAGTGGGCTCCAGGATGGGCAGTGTTGGGGTCAGATGTAGGGTTGGGGTACTAAGCAAGTCACAGGCTTGTGGATGTGAGGGTGCAGGAATTTGGGTTGGGGTATACGAGGGGCTCAGGGCAGGGGGTTCCAGTGTATGATAGGCTCAGATCTAGGGTCTGGGGGAAGGGGGAGTATAGGAGTGTTATGATGCGGCTTGGCCCCAATTTGGGGGTTTGTTGGCCAGGCTTCATTTTTAAATAAAATACTATGTCAAACACAAAAAGTTTCTGCATTGTCTTTATTTCTGAGAAGGACAGGGAACCTGTTTTGAGTCAGGGGTCACTGACCCACAGAAAAGTCAGTTGGGGCCACACAAGTGAGATGCAAAAAAATAACTCCTCCAATCCCCTCTCCCCAACCTCACTAATGTGGCCCCAACTGTGGTAGTGGGAGCAGAGAACATGGTATTGGGGAAGGTTGCTAGTGGGTGCTGGGGCAGGAGACAGTGTGCCAATGGGGGAAGGGAACAGGGTGCCAGTGGGGGCAGAGTGCCAGTGGGAACAGGGGGTAGAGTGTTGGCTGGGGCAGAGGACAGGGAATCCTCAGCACGTGCCTTCCCGCTCTCCCCCCACCCCCGAAGAGGCTCCTGCAAGCACCTCCTCCTGGGACTCCTCCCTGTTCCCCCACAGAGGAGGGAAGCACCGGTGTGTGCCTCCTCTGTGGACTCCTAACCCCTCTTCCCCTCCCCCCCAGAGGAGGGAAGCCTCAGCGCGCACCTCCCACTGGGAGTCCTCCCTCCTCCCCCACAGAGGAGGGAAGCTGTGATGCATGCCTTCCCTTGGGACTTCTACCTCCACCCCCTGAGCAGCAAGTCCCCGGTGCGCAACAGACCTGGAGGAGGGGAGCAGGTAGTGCACTTCCGGAAACCCTGGAAGTGGCGCGCAGCTGCCAGACTTCCATACACTCAGCAAAAAGCCAGCACTACCTCCATTGTGGATGGAGGTAGGTAATGGGGCTTCTTGAGGGTGGGGGGAATTGAGGGAGCCCCGAATGCCTCACTATCAACTGGTTGAGCCCTCCCGATCAACCAGTAGATCGCGATCGGCGGGTTGGTGACCATGGCTCTCTGCCAGCAACCAATCCCAGCCACAAAAATCCCAGTGCAGTACAAATAAGTCAATAATATGAACTGTAGAGGGGCGTGACCCCTTGACAGTCCAGATGCCCCAAAGTTGGGCTCAGTGCCCTCTTTTTCACAGGGGAATTGCAGATTGTAGGCCCAGTTCCTCTCAAATGTCCCTCTACCCAGGGTAAATATGGCCTCACAGGCCTAGTCCTCAGTACAGTTTCCTCTCTCAGGGAAACTACGTCCCTGCAGGCCTAGTCCCAAACACACTCTCCTCTCAGGGTCACTATGGCCTAGAGGCCTAGTCCAAAGGGAAGCCTCCCGGAATGCTTGGGAGCTGAGCTGTTGTGGGGCAGGGAGAGAGAGGGACCTAGGCCCTCCTCCCATTCCATCAGGTCCCAGCCCAGGGCCCTGTTGGCAGTGGAGGCTTTCACTGCCTGCTCAGTGGGGATTCCTGATGAAGCACGCTGAGCTCCCGAAGAACAATCCTCCACCCCGGGCCACTTCCTACTGTTACGGTGCGCTACTCCGCTCTCGGGGTGTTGCTCGGCGAGACGGGCCTTCCCGGACAGTCTCCCTGGCCAAGGCTGTCGCTGGGGCTGCAGTTGCTGAGGCTCAGGCTGTTGCTGCTGGGGTTACTGCTCTTGCAGTGGCTGTGGCAGCAGCAGCTCCTGCAGGCGATGTTCAGGAGCTCCGGCCTGAGCTCCTTCCCCTCTGGCCATCAGCCCTGACTGAGTGGCTCCCTGGGCTTTTATACCCGGCATCTCTCTCAAGCATGCCCAGGACTGTAAGGGTAGGGCCTTCTCAGCCAGCTGGGCCACAGCAAGCCCCTGCTCCTCAGTGCGGGGCAGATACACCCCATCATATGAACCCTTTTCAAACCTATAACAGTATGGTTGCATACAATATTTCTTTACTGGAGCCATGTTTTAATAGGGTGTAATATCCTCTGTTAAAAAGAAACGGTCAGTATTGTTAATGGCTTCATTTTCATTATATTGTGTGTGATGTGATTACCGAAGCTTAATCGTTGTATGTCTGATTAACTATACTTAAATCCATCACTGTGACATTTAAACATTGTGACCAAACAGGACAGTTATTTAACATGAGGTCCCAGTGCTTTGTTGTCATGGAACTGGGCTAAGGGATAGTTAAGTAGGAAGGATGACTATAGTCCAATGAGTAGTAGAGTACAAATGCTCAGATATTTTTACTTACTGCACTCTAACACCAGAACAAAGCAGAGATGATGCACATAATTAAATGTTGTATTTAATTGGAAAATATACTTTAAAAACAAATAAAAGTTTACATGCAATCTTCTGCCCTCCGAATTGCACAATATATCTAAAACAGATGGAGTAATCTATCCAATAGAAGGTTGAGCAAATTCTCCTTACGAGTATTACTCCACTGGGATACTGCCAGCCTCAGAAAGCTGTTCTAAGGCCGATACAACTATTTAGCACATCTGTTCCTTAAAGAATACCAAATGGGACACAATCTGATTGAAAGGGAAAGGTTTCAACCTTGCACATCTCTCCTTCACGTGCTCTCGTCTGCAATCTATGGAGCTAAATATGTGTAAAATACTAGTTCTCTAAAGTATGAATTTGGAAATACTATGCACATAAATCTGTTAAAATGGAAGCAACTGCCTTAAGGTCTAGCGAAGCCAATGGCGACTTGGCATCCAACCTTCCCATGCCCGCTCTGCAGTTTGTGGGCTACATTTCCTTCTCCAACAAAAAACACCATGAAAATAGCATCTTATGGCCTGATCCCACTTTGGACCCCATAATTCCTAAGCCCAGGCACCTTCTTAAAAAATGGCATTTTGTGGTGATCAATCTTATGAACTCTTTTCCTTTTGCAAACACAGGGTGGAGTCAGATTCCCATCCTGCAAGAATAGAGTGATGTTCACAGCAGTGAGTGTTAAAAGGACAGTGTCAGCCATAACTGTAAGTTTCTCCTTTTTTATTTTTAATATTTTACTACAGCCAGACCTCTAACATGTGTCGAACACAGTGTGCCAAGGCACCTCCTCCGTCTCACCAATCTTAGCACTTGCTCCTCTGGCAGTGGAAGGGATAAATCAGTCCTACTCTGGACAATGACAGTCTTCCCCCTCTGTGCTTACGTGTTCATATGTTCAAGGTAGAACTTGGAGCAGGCCTAAGGAATGCTCTTCCACCAAACAAAAGGAAATTTACCAACAAAAACAGAGGGAGATGCATCTCTCTCCCCCTCTCTGGGGGAGAATGCCTCATTGTTGGCCCTGGGGTGACAGTTCTTCCGGAAACAGACACTCAGTTTTGGTTGACTCTGGGGAGGAGAGCAACCTCTCATGCTGGAGAAGCCTGTATCTCCTTGCTTTCGCTTGTCTCGCAGAAGCTTATCTCTGCCTCTCATCCCTCCCACCAGCTCTCAAGCAGCCCTTAACTGGATTCAGGTGTACCCACCTCAGAGTTTCTCAAATTCTTCCACCATAGATGCAGGCAACCATGACAGTCTCTTGGGTGGTGATGGGTGAGACAGAAGGGGGGAATAAAGCATTGACACCAGCCCTCCTTTTGTGTTGCTTCTAGATGTGTCACTGAACTGTATCTGGAGACAGGTGGGGCACCTCACTACAGGAACCAAGTGAGTTCTCAATCCATGTTTGGAGAGGGGCTCTGGGAGCTCTGGATTTTAGTCTTGGGGTAGATGGGCAGTGGGCACCAGCAACAAGACTTCAGGAGCTTGGCGCACAGCCTCTCGGCTCTGCATGCTGATCACTGCTGCCAGCCTCATAGTCCTGGCCTCCAATCACAGAGCATCAGGCTCTCATCCCTGAGTGAGTGGAGGCAGGCTCTAGTGCTAGGTTCTGGCCAGCTGGCAGTGGGGGGCGGGCCAGGGCCGACAGCAGCATGGCTGCAGGCTCCAACCATGAGACTTTGGGTGCTGACTAAGGATGTTAAGAGGTGGGGAATTGACGAATCATGTCATCGATACAATTTGTATCAATGACACGATTAGTCAATAAGGGAACATGCACTGCCCCAGCTTGCACTGCTCCAGGAGCTATCCCCACTGTGGCTCTACAGTTTAAATGTAGCAGGAGCTGGGTGTGCAGGCAGCCTTTTACTTCACATTCCAGTTTCAGTAAAGATTGTATGAGTATTTGCGAGGAGAGCATGACTATTTCTAGTTGGCTCACAGGTTTGTTTAGCATCTTAAAGCTGGCTATGTGTAGATAATATACATTTTGGTGTGTTTACTAGCTTCAGCTGTTAGTAAGGATGATACTACATGTACTTCAAGGGTAGTGTTAATTTTATTTTTATTAATTTCATATTAAATATTGTAAGCATTGCTCTGATTGCAAGCCCTGGCCACACACACCTCCTGCTCCGGACTCTGGCTGCAAGTACCATCCTCTGGCCTAGCAACAGAGGATGTTGCCAATGCCTGGCTTTGGCTCACCACCATCCCCCACTATCCCTGGCTCCTTCTGCCTCACCTGGCTCTGGTTCCATCCCCCATTGCTTCTTGACTCTTCTGCCTTCCTGACCCCACATTCATACACTACATCACCTCAGGCTCCCTGCTGACTTCCTCAGCCCCACCATCCCACCATTTCCCCTGGCCCCCGGTCTCTCCCTTTTATGTCCCCTCTCCAGGACTTAATTTGTCCTGGGACTTGTTGAGAAAAGTGATATCAACAAACATGCACTTACCTCTTTTTTCACAGCAGTGGTACTATCTACAAAGGAGGCTGTTAAAAGTGATTCTTGTCTGACTCATAATATCACAGCTACTAAGGGTCCTTTAACACAGCATTATTTTTATTACTGAGTCTGAAAAAATAAAACCCCCAAAATTACAATAATCTGACTGTGTACATGGGTTTATTTGTTTGTTTTCCCTAAAGTTAATTAAATATTTTGGGAAGGTGTGTCAGTGAGGCCACCAAAGAAACCCAAGAACCCTTGTCTAAGTGACCTGAGGCAGCCCCTTCTCAGCTTGTTTAAAAAAATGGCCTTTATAATTTTAGGGCTAACTTTTCTGCATTCCACCACCCTTTGGCAGCCATCAAGCCTTTGTCATAATATGTATTTTTTCCATCTTTACATATTGAACAGGGTGCGCCATCCAAGAACAGGATACAGTCCTGAGTTCTAGCAATACATATGGAATTTCATTCAAACTGTATTTTATGTTACAAGTGGGGTGGGGAAATAACAAATCTTACCTCTATAAATTTATTTCTACATTGTAAAAAGCAACACACCCAACTTCTGAAGCTTGAGTGTTTTTAGCTATAATGAAGGCACGCTAAGTAATGGAATGATTTTTCTCACTAAGTACTGGAAGTTGCCAGGTAGATTATGCCTACTCTTTCTGGTATTTCTCATCCTAATGACTTGTGAAGTACCAAGCTGGCAAACTGAAAAGTGCAAATCCTTCCTTATGCTACATGTACATATAAAATAGTATCTCAATGCTGTTTACCTCTGATGACTAGAATTTTTACATCATATTTTGTCATACCCACACTGAGTGCAAAAACATTCCAACAATGGATCTGCAGAATGTTTTTCTACTCAGTTTTTCTAATTATGGATGTTATATCTAAGTACACTAAGGGTGCGTCTACCCAGCACCCAAAACTCAAAATAAGATACGGAATTTGCACTACGCCTTATTTAGAGTCTGTTTTGAAATAGCTTATTTTGTCATTTGGTGCTGTCTACAGAGTGCCAAATGATGAAATAAATCGCTATTTCAAGCCATCCCTTACTCCTCATAGAATGAGGTTTACAAGGATGGTGAAATAGGGCATCTGCTATATTTTGAAATGGCAGACGCATTCAAAAGACGAGGGGTAACTATTTCAGGATCCCCTGGTATCCCAAAATGACTTTGCTGTATACCCTAAGGCTTCGTCTACACTGGCAGCTTCTTGTGCAAGAACTCTTTTGGGGAAGCGTTCTTGTGCAAAATCTCTTCCACAAGAGAGTGTCTACACTACCATGTGCTTTTGCACAAGAGATGTGCTTTTGTGCAAGAGCATCCATGGCAGTGTAGACGCTCTCTTTCACAAGAAAGCTCTGATGGCCATTTTAACCATAGGGGCTTCTTGTGCAAGAAATTCATGTTGCCTGTCTACACTGGCCTCTTCTGAAAGAACTCTTGCGCAAGAGGGCTTCTTCCTGAGAGGAAGCGTCAGAGTTTTTGCACAAGAAGCCCTGATTTTCTAGAGTACAACGTCAGTTTACTTGCACAAGAATGCGTGGCCAGTGTAGACAGGTGGCATGTTTTTGCGCAAGAGTGGCCATTTTCGCGCAAGAACGCACCAGTGTAGACACAGCTTTGCAAGTGATTCTGTTTGCATCTTCTCTTGCTGAAAACAAGGCAGTGAACCTAGTAAGTGGCTCTGCTCAGTCATTTATCTGATGCATATTTCCACACCAACAGGAAGAGCTGGTTATAACACACTAGCAGACTAACAGGAGTGCTTCAGAAAAGGAATGTTTTCTTCTATTTGCAGAAGGTACAGCAAATAAGCAAAGGGTACTCTTCCCACAAGCCTTATGTAAGGAGATTGGACAAGATTTCTGACCTTTCCATCTCCCATTCAATTATTCATGAAAAATATATGTCTGCTCGATTAATGGCAGCCATTTCTCTGGTAAAAGACATATTGTGTGTGAGGGAGCCTCAGGTTAATACGTGACCTGATATAAAGTTAGTATCTGGCACAAGGAAATTTTTCTTCCATGTTTCTGTTTGCAATAGATTTCACTTTCTTAGGTCCAAGTTCTGCCTCCCTTATCAAGGATGAGTTATGCCTAAATCTGGGAATGTTTCCCCTGAACTCAATAGGATTTGTTATAATGTAAGAGATGACTCAATATAAGGGTGGCAGAACTAGATCCTTAGTTTCTAATTCAAGTGTTCACACTGAAGTCAACAGCAAAACAACCATGGATTTCAGCAGAGCAAGAGCCACTTCTGTTTAACACTCAGGCAAAACTTCACATTAGTATACAAAGTAACTGGAAAATTAGCCCAGTGTAAAATTACTCCCATTTTGCTCTTTATTTCTCAGCCCATTAAGGCACTGATACTCACCTTAATATACTGATGCTAGTATTGCATGAGAGAAACATGTTGCTTCTACGGATGGAAATCTTGAAGTCACACCTGATCTCAGACTTACTTTCTTGCCGTATCACTTCCTTCTTTGTTACTCTATTGTTACCACGTGTCATAAGCCAGCCTTGTACTTGCATCTGCTGAAATCCTTATTCCTGCCATCCTCACTAGTCAATGTGAGCATTGCAATTCCTACCTCTATGGCCTTCCTATGTCCTTCTGCTCTCAACCACAGTGAACTCAGAACACTTCATCTACATTGCTTTCATGCTTGGAAGCAGAAACATATCAAACCCCATCACTTTCATTAGCATCCTTACCAGCTGGGAATCTAGTTCTTGGTGCTTAGAACTCTCTAACGATTTACTTTATTCTACTGTCATCACCAACAACCAATCATAGCCACATACTAACAAACAAATGGATTAAAAGCCATGTTTTATAAGCCCAGGGGCACCACTTACTATCTGCTGGTCCCCTTGCTACCACCTTCCACATCCATGAGGAGAGCAAAGGGACTAATTTCTTTTCACTGGTCAGTGCCAGTTTCTGGGCAATATAGCTCTAAAAATTCTGTCTGTCTACCTTACTGACAATGGATGGTGTAGTCACAGCAACCTTGGAAGCCAGCAGAAAGAGCAACTGCATAATCAGTGACTCAGCGTCCCGGCAGAAACCTGGACCACCAAGAATGAGCCAAGCCTAGCACAGTCCAGGGCAACCAAGTCCCACTGAGCAAGAGCTTGGCTCAGTAGAATGTGGGGTGGGGTTCTCTCTCTCCTTTTGGTTTCTGTCTCAGATGAGTGGTGCTTTGGAGAACATGACTGCTACATTCTTCCCCCACCTTTTCCTGGTTAGAGACTTGGTTAAAGGAAACTTTAATGGCACCTCAAACAACTAGAGGCCAGACCTACCCATGAAGAAGAGGAGAGTCACCTTTCCAGGGGCATAGTCCCTCCTGAAACCTCCCTGGGGCATTGCAGATTCACAGGTGATTCCATGATACCAGATCCTCATTATCCTCTCTGCAGGACTTGGCAAATTGTGAATGCCCTCATCATGATACCAAGGAATGGTGCAAATGAGGTGCAGCTCTCCCTGCTGACTAGGGAGTGAATGCTAGGTCTTAGTTTGTGTAAGGCTCAAACAATAAATCCTCCCTTCTCAGGTGAAACAAAAAAAAGGACTATATAGCACTTTAAAGACTAACAAGATGGTTTATTAGGTGATGAGCTTTCGTGGGCCAGACTCACTTCCTCAGATCAAATTGTGGAAGAAAATAGGCATGACCATATATACCAAAGGGAAAGAAAGAAAGAAAGAAAGAAAGAAAGAAAGAAAGAAAGAAAGAAAGAAAGAAAGAAAGAAAGAAAGAGAAAGTGAACACATATAAAAAGGACAAATCAAATTTCAGAACAGAGTGGGGATGGAGGGGGAGAAGGTAAATGTCTGTGAGCTAATGATATTAGAGGTGATAATTGGGGAAGCTATCTTTGTAATGGGTAAAATAATTAGTGTCTTTGTTAAGACCCAGGGGTAAAGTGTCACATTTAAGCATGAATGACAGTTCAGAGGTTTCTCTTCCAAGTCTGGTGTTAAAATGTCTTTGAAGAAGTATGCAGGTAATCAAGTCGTTGAGAAAATGCCCTTTCTGGTTGAAATGGCAAGAAAATGTTTTTTCTTTGTGATACTGTTTGATATCCGTTTTGTGTGCATTGATTCTTTGGCTAAGTGTCTGAGACGTTTGTCCAATGTACATAGCAGATGGACACTGTCAGCACATGATGACATAAATTATATTTCTGGATGAGGAGGAATATGTGTTCTTGATCTTATAATTGAATTGGTTAGGTCCAATAATGGTGTCAGCAGAGTAAATATGTGGACAAAGCTGGCAACGAGGTTTGTGCAAGGAAAAGTTCCAGGGTTGGTATTAGTGTGGGATGTCCTGTGGTTGTTGGTAAGAATCATCTTGAGGTTAGGTGATTGTCTGTAGGAGACTATGGATCTGTCTCCCAGGGCCTCTCGGAGTGTAGTATCCTGTTCACTTTTTTTTTATTGTATTCCTTTGGTATATATGGTGTGGAAGAAAACATTGCCCTCACTCTGCATTTGTAAGCAACAAGTAGCCAGAGGCAGTTTTATTATGAGCTGCAGCAAGGGAAAAACTGGTTCGGACAGGGGGGGAAGTCCCCCTCCCCTCCCCCCTGAGGCAGATCTTCGAATACTTCGAAGAGTTTATATACTGTCCATTAGATATAATAACAATTACAATTAGTCTCCTTCCCATTACAAATACCAATGGCTAACAGTTATTTTAGTTTCACCCAGATGCTCCTTCTCTCGAGATCCCTGCCAGAGTCAGCATTCTATCCTTATCTCTGTATGGAGGTGAAAGGCAAAGGCAGCGTCTAAGTACAGATCTTGCATTGTCAGGCCACAGACTTAGCCTGACTCTTGCTCTCTTGTTAACAAGACCAAGATGGCTGCACACAAATTCCCTTGTTCCCTTTTCCTGCCTCCATAATGGTCATGCCTATTTTCTTCCACAATTTGATCTGAGGAAGTGGGTCTGGCCCACAAAAGCTCATCTCCTAATAAACCATCTCGTTAGTCTTTAAAGTGCTATATAGTCCTTTTTTTGTTTCAGCTAGACTAGACTAATACGGTTACGTCTCTATTACTTCCCTTCTCAGGGTGAGGGGTGCAGGGAGTTACAAGCTCATGTTACAGGCTCATGTAGCATCTCTGTGCATTTCCTCCACGGGCCTTGCCTAGTGTCTCTAGCAAAAAGAAAACAAAAATTGGGATCTGATATTTCTATGTGGAAAAAACAAGCAGAAAAAAAGTAGTTGCTGATACTTTTTAAAAGTTTGATGCCATCTTTTATATGCCTCATAAGGAAAAAAAGAACACTTTTTCTGTTACTTTGCAGTTCACCTTTAAGCTGTATTCAGAATCCATCGTCTTTTGTCACAGTTATTGAGGATTAGCTATTGAACCATTAAAAATAATAAAGTCAACATTATGTAAGCTTTGAAGATTCTTCCCCACTAAGTTTCCCCTGGGGGCACAGAAACTAAATGGATTAGAAATTTCATTTCTCAATCAACAATACACAGATGAGAAATACTAACAAAAGGCAGTGTCGCCACACTGAAACATTGGTCCAGCCGTGATATTTAAGGAGCTAACAGAGACAGGGCACCGTCATAGCAAGCAATATATAGGATATGGTAAACAACTGCTACCTTCCACAGAGATAGTTGACAGAAGGATGGCAGTGCTGATATCATCCACTGTATTACAATCATTTCCCTCAGCCTCATTCCTTTAGTTTAACTTTAAATAGGTGCCCCCATTTCATAGCTGTATTACCTATGTGCAGGACCCTCACTATAACCAACAGATGGGCACAATTCCCTATTGTAAATCTTCAGTATTTTGCTTTATTTTCTTCAGACATCATTTGAGAGATGGATGACTTGCAGGTGAATGCTAATGGATCAGATACATTTTCAAAGGGGTTTCTGAAGGGAACAGAGATTATAAGAGAATTCGGAAAAGGAGAAATCTAAACGTGACTGCATCTAACTGATGATAAATAGGCATGGTAATTGTATTGGCACACCCTGTCAACAGGAAGGAAATCATTAATTATGATTTTTCTGTGTTTATTTATTGTATTTATTTAGGCTGCCTAGTCGGGGAAGGAAGCACTTGAAGAAAGTTCCTGAGAAGCTAGAATAAACTTGCAATTTATTTTTCAGATGAAATCTGACAAATCTGATTTAGTTCCAAACTGAAAGAAAACCAAAACATTCAGAAATTTCTAACTAAATTACTTTTCTCTAGATAAATCTTTTTTGACAATCAAAATGTTCTATTCCGATACAATTAAAATGACTTTTAAATGTGTATACTATAACATGTTTTATAATCTAAAATCAATTTCAAAATGAAAAGTCACTTTTATATGACAAATATAAATGTTCTATTCTCATAAGGAACATTTCAGCCTTAATAAAACACTTTTTCCCCCCTTATGATTTTTTCTAAAGAAAATGTTGTCAGAATCACTTCATTCCTTAGAAAGTTTAGTTTAGTGAAAACACAACGTTTTCCAATGGATAAACATTCTGTCAATTTTTTTAACCAACTCTACTCTGACATTGTTAGATAATCTTTCAAAAGGAAAAATATTAATTTCTATATGAAACATGCCCCATGACAAATATAAGTGATCTGAATAGACATTGCAACTTCAACCCATGGTTTAAGTTTCTAATACTGTATATAGAAAAAACAATATGTTGCACTATACTTCCCCCTCCCCCCCCGAAACAATAGAGAAGTAGCTAGTAGCTTCACAGTGAATTATGGGTTATTTAAAAAAATGTATTCAAGAGGTAATTTTGCCTCCAATCCTGCAAAAAAACCCACATCCTTAACTTTATTCCTGTTAAATCAATGGGACTCCTTCCAGGTATTGAGTTGGGCATTTGCATGAGTGTTTGCCAGATTGGGGCTTTTAAGATCTAATTTCTCAGGTGATAAAAAAAACAACTGAAAGTGGGGAGAGAAGAGGGACAGAGCAAACAGAGACACCGCAGAGGAAGAAGCCTCGGAGGAAGCATAGAGTCAGTGAGAGCTACAGAGAAAAGAAAACAAAATGAGGGATGAGGAAGGAGAGGGAGAGAGATTGGCCCACAGTTAAAGATAATGGATCACTTGGTTTTGCTATGTGGCGTTTGAGATCCAGGCTATGTCTAGACTGCAAGCCTCTTTCGAAAGAGAGCGTCTAGACTGCACGAGTTCTTTCAAAAAAGAAAGCCGCTTTTTCGAAAGAAAGCACCCAGTGAGTCTGGATGCTCTCTTTCTAAAAAGCCTGTTTGCTTTCAAGAACGCCTTCTTTCGAAAGAGCACTTTTGAAAGAAGGCGTTCTTCCTCGTGGAATTAGGTTTACCACCGTCGAAAGAAAAGCCGCATTCTTTCGATTTAATTTCGAAAGAACGCGGCTGCAGTCTAGACGCAGGTGAAGTTTTTTCGAAAAAAGGCTACTTTTTTTGAAAAAACCCCTGAGTCTGGACACAGCCCCAGAGAGACCATTCACATGGTGCACACACATTCCACACAGCAGATCACAGCTCCATAGGGGGTTCTTGAGCTGCAGTTTGGAAGGTTGGACCTGCCCACTGAAGCATAGAAGTGTGGTTGGTGAACAAACATTTTTACTCCATTCTTTGAAAGGGAAGCGAATGTGGTACCTCAGCTAGCACTTATGTGGTAAATGTGCACAAGTGGCATCCTTTCAATAGCAACCACATTATGTGTGGTGGGGTCTAAATACTGTCAACAGTTTTACAGCCATTTAGGTTTCCCTAGTCATTTCCAAGCCACAAAGAAAATTACTATTTCCAGATAAGCTTTTCTGGCCTACAAGCCATCTAGCCGAAAAAAAGAAATGTTCTGTGAGCTGCATCACAAAGCTGCGTCATACCAACTCTGCAGTTGCAGCTACACAAGCTGCTGCCCTTTGATTTAAAGAAACTCCATGAGTGTCCAAGGAGCTTCACATATGGAACTGTCTATTTCATAGCAGGCAACCTTGCACCCCCAAGTTAGCCCTACTCATCTGTATACCTGCAGACAGAAGTGGGAGTTTGCTCTGAGTAAAGACTGAAGTATTTAGCCCAATATTTGCAAATGATGGTCTGCTAACTGGAGATGTACTGTCAACACTTGAAGTCAGCACGCTGGCTGCTGCAGCATAAAAATGTACAGAGCTAGTTTACTGGCAGATCATTGAGAAATAGCTTTTTTATGGTCAGATCAAAAGGAAAATGCATTAGGCAATTGCCCAAGAGCTGGAAATCCACAAAAGAGCACATGTGCATTAATAAGAATTCCAAACATTCTAAGGCCATAATCCCATAATATTTACACACATAAGTAATTTTACTCATGTGTGCAGCTCCACAGATTTCTAATGGACAACCTCATCTGTGTAAGATTTACTTTTTCATCACTCATTTTGGCACTTTGTTTTTGTTTCTCTTTTAATACCTACTATTGGCAAAATTATTAAAATAAATATGTTTATTATTCTACCTGACAATATAGTGAAAACCTAGACTGTTTTAAGGTTTTGGATCTTCACTAAATTAGTGCATGAATTAAATTGCCATTTAATCAACAGTATACACTGACATCAACTAACCTTTCCTGTTATGGAATCAGCCAAAGGAACTTTCAGATTACATATGGCAAAAAAAGCCTCATTCTAACAATAGGTATTACTTGGCTTTTTTACTAGAGATCACACATCCTGTCTACATTGAATAAAGCACTGTATAGAACTGTGAAGTAGACTGTTGTCCCTGAGATAAATAATTAGATAGTTCTTATGTGGCACTTTTCTTCCATAGATCTCAAAGTGCTTTCCCCATTTTACAGTTGGGAAAAACAAGTCACAAAGCAATGGATGACTTGGTCAAGGCCATACAGCAGAGTCAGGAATAGAAACTTGCTCTCCTGAGTACTGGTCCACTAATTTATCCCCTCGTACATCGCCCTCCCGCCCCACCCAATAATAAAGCAATTATTCCCTCCAGTTCCAGTGAACTTCATTACCAATTCCCCTTTTCTTATAATATTTTACAAGTCATAGATTATAATATACTTGTTAGGTGTACTATTCCTTTTTCTGTTACACAGACCCCACTACAACATCACAAAAATCCCCATCTTCAAGAACAATACTCATCATATGATTATTGATTTTGTTTGTTTTTCTCTTTAAAACTAAATTGTCTCAATCAGGTATGTTTAGGCTCTCTCATTTCTTGATCTAATTTATAGATCAATTTACACGCATTAACTTTACTGCCATGAGTAGTCCCATTGAAATCCCATTGAGGCTGCTCATGGTAGAAAAGATTAAGCATGTCATGGGCATTTCAGAATCAGAACTGAGTTGTGCAACTATTTATTATAGAGAATTCTTAACTAGGTGTTTTTACTGCCGGATGAGAATCAGGAAAACAATCAGTTTTATAATCAGCATCACCAGCTCTAAATAAGAGTCGGATCCAAAGCTCATTGCAGTGTATAGAAACCCACTGACTTCAGTAGACTTTGACTCAGGCTCCAGATGGACAAATGAGTCATGTTGGAGAAGCAGCACACTAGGGGCATGTCTAAACTACATGTCTCTGTCGACGGAGCCATGTAGATTTGTTTTTTTGGCAAAGGCAAATGAAGCCGCGATTTAAATGATCGCGGCTTCATTTAAATTTACATGGCTTCCGTGCTGAGCCGACAAACAGCTGATCAGCTGTTTGTCCGCTCAGCGCGCTAGTCTGGACGCTCCCCTGCCGACATCAAAGCCCTTTGTCGGCAGCCCCGGTAAACCTCATCCCACGAGGAATAACGGGGCTGCCGACAAAGGGCTTTGATGTAGGCAGGGGAGCGTCCAGACTAGCATGCTGAGCGGACAAACAGCTGATCAGCTGTTTGTCGGCTCAGCGCGGCAGCCATGTAAATGTAAATGAAGCCGCGATCATTTAAATCGCGGCTTCATTTGCCTTTGCCTATGTGTCTAATCTACATGCCTCTGACGACAGAGGCATGTAGTCTAGACACAGCCTAAGGGTGTGCACTCCAGAGTTTTTTCAGGAAAATGGTTGTTTTTCCGAAAAAAATCTTTACTTACTGCAATCGCGTTCTTTTGAAAGAAAATCAAAAGAACAGAGGGTTTTTTCCAGTATTGGTAATCCGGAAAGAGCTCTTTTGGAAAAAGGCATGTGTGGATGGGGAAGAGGTAATTCTTTCAGAAGCAGAGGAAAGAGGAAAAAGCACAGGTGCCCTTATGGCCACTCTGTCCACAGTAATCAGAGTTTAAACACAAGATAGCATCCATTCAGTGTGGGTGCTATCTTTTGAAAAAGCAGATTGTTTTTTCGATGTGCTTTGGCAATGTGGATGCTCTCTTTCGGAAGAAGTTTTTTCAGAAGATCTCTTCCAGAAAAGCTTCTTCCGAAAGAAGCCTGCAGTCTAGATGTAGCCTAAGCAATGCTTTGGTAGTCTTCAGTTATGTATAATATATATCAGTGATAATGCCACATAAACACTGTGGGTAAGCACAGCACACTTATTTCAAAATAAGCTACCAATGTCTCCACTGCAGGGAAGCCCCATAATTAGTCCGAGGCAGGCTTCCCTAATGTGGATGCACTACCACGATTTAGAGCCCCAGGAGGCAATGGGGAGTAATTAATTTGAATGGCTCTTAGGAAGGGCTATTTCGAAATAGGAGCAGTGGAGCATCCACACGACTGCTATTCCAAAATAGCTATTTGGGAATAAGCATTATTCCTTGTGGAATGCGGTTTACAGATTTCAAAATAAGCTGTCCATTAGTTTGAAATTATTTCAAAATAGCAGAATTGCTGTGTAGACACTTGCATTGTTATTTTGAAATAACTGTGCTGTGTAGATGCACCCTGTATGAATGAATATCATGTGTTAATAATCCAATAATACCTAACACCGGAATCAGTTTTTGTGTGTCCATTTTATAAGATAATATTTAACCTTGGAAATTAAAGCTGGAGATTTTTAAGAACACATATTACACCATCCAAATAAATTCAATTCCACTGAGGTCTTTCCGTGTAAGCGTAACAGTTCCCTTATATGTATCTCCTATATGTATGTTTTCTAAATGTATTCAGAATGTTTACACCTATTTACCTATGATTCCAATTAAAAAGCAAATGTCATGTACTTCCATATTCTGGTCAGGAAGTTTATAAGATCTCTGTACCCCTTGAAGCTAAGGCCCAACCCTGCTAAAGCCTTCAGATGTGGATTTCCTGTTCTATTTCTGGAGCTCCCATTGCCTTCAGTGGGAGTTCTGGATGCAGGGGGATTGCAGAATCATGCCCTTGATCTAATTTAGCTAAATCTTGATGATATACAACCCATTAAAGGGATATGCCTCCATTCCATAAGAGCTTTTTACTTTCACTATAAAACATTTGCTTCCATACCCCCATAAAACTTATTGGATGTCTCGCTGTCTGTCAGTATGAAGTAGTGACATAAGAAATGAAAATGGTGCAATTAAATCTACAAGCTATTGGTCTTTAAATAATGAAAAGATAATACTAATTGCACTCTCAATTTGCAACAGGGCAATTAAGCAATCTTGTGATGTTCCAGTCCCCAAGAGCAGGCCTGAGTTCATTTCCAGTAGCTTCTGCTGGAATGGTACTCCCCTCAGGTGGTGAATGGGATATTTCTGACTGACATCAAATTTTCTATATGAAAACCATAGTTTTCTATGAATCATAGAAATATAAGGTTGGAAGGGACCTTGAGAAGCCATGAAGTCCAGACCTCTGAGAGGTGGAAAAATACACAAAGTATTTCCTAACTGTTTTTCACAAAACATTATTGTTGTTTTCAGCTTTCCTCTGTTCTCCTGAAGCAAGCAGACATGCACTGTTATTTTGAATTTGAGATTCTCTCACTCTTTGGGTCACACAGCCTCATGTGGTTAATATTATTGATGTATCACACTTTGTCTCTCAATATAATTCTATTCTCTCTGCATAAAAGTCCCAAAGTGCACCCTTCCTGCTTCTTCTGAGTCCAACCCTTACAAGAAAAGATTCCTTAATCCTGTCACAATCCCACTGTTCACACACTGAACCTATCCCCTACCCTAAGGGCCTGGCTGGAATGCATTCTGGAAGCATGTCAGATGACTGAGTTTCTGAGAACTCAGTCTTGGTTGAGGTGACCTTAACAGGGCTCAGCAATATTTCCTGATAAAACCTTATTTGAATGGCTACACAAAACACTCTTCATAACACTGTACCTCTGCATTCAAGGAATACCTGAAACTGTACATGATCCCTTCCCATTGCACCCTTCTTCTGGCTAAGACTTACTTAATATTTCCTCATTCCTCCCTGCATCCACTGAAAACAACTTTCTTTTGAGCATCTCTCTGATATTTCTCCAGATGTACTTGTTTCAAATTAGATCATCCTGTCCAAAAACATGTTCTAATGTCTACACAATCCCTTCAAAATCCTGGTAAGTCATTTCTCTGCTTACAGTGCCGGATTCTCCAGTGCTTATCATGTACATACTCCCTGTAAAGTCAGAGCAAGCAAGCGTCACAACACTTTCAAGAGTGTACCCTCTGGGCACAGGTGTAAATGAAAACACAAGGTACATCACAGTGGAAATCAGTCCCTAAATTCCAATCACTTATACTCTTCTCTCCACAGGAGACTCTTCAATAGTTCCAAAATAGTTCACTTGAGACACGGCCTGATACATCTTAATTCTTTCCTGTGGTTAATGAATAGGTGACAGGGGAGGGATCACATGAGGATTACCTGTTGTGTTCCCTTCCTCTGGGCATCTAGTATTGGCCACTGTCAGCAGACAGAATATTGGGTTAGATGGACCATTGGTATGGCTGTTCTTATGTCCTGATGAATCTTTTCCTAGCTACTGATGGCCCTGCTGAGTAAGTAGATAGGCTGAAAGACCAGTTTAGGAAAGTTAATATTCATTGATGTAATTAATAGATATATCCAAATAATTAGGGATGGGTATACCATCATTACACATGAACTATTTTATTTATTCATCCATCCTTTAATTATCTCCTTAATAGTCACAAAAATCCAACATTTTGAGTGAAAAATGGTGAATGATAGAATATTCTTGCATTAAAGGATTTGCTGTAAGCCTTAGCATCACATACTGTAAGTTTTAGAAATGCACTCATGGACTTACAGTTGAAGATATGGTGGTTTTAAAACAATTTTTTTACAAAAACACAAGCATTGAAAGTGCTCAGCAGATCCTTGAGTCACCAAGAATGCCAGCAGTCAGACAAGAATCAAAAGTAAGGGGGAAAAAAACATTTATTCGCTGACAATTTGAATATTCTTGGGTGCTTATTATCACTGTTGATAGTTACTCTATATTCTATAGCTAAATAATTGGAATTGCTATGTACTTCCTCACCACTAGTTTTGACTCTCCCAAGACACATAAGGTAATTCTGATGTGTCTCTGGGGTAAATCATTGGGTGATGGAGAAAGCCTGGAGTGGTGTCATTACTGTTCTCCTGAGTTAAACATCTCTTCTCTTCCTGTGAATGTAACTGGAAAGGTCTGCCCATTTTGGGTGCATACTTCTCTGCACAAAGGAAGATTGGGAGGCCAGTGCACTACCTGAATCTCATGTAAGGCTCATTAAGAATCAATTGGCACTTGAGCTGTGGGCTGGCCTCTGCACAGGGCTGAATTTCACTGTTTGCTGAGGCCTGGCCTCATCCTATGGCTCACACAAATATAGGGCACAGCCAACTCCTTTCTCAGAAAATGTCTTACTGTGTTACACTATCAAGATTAGCACCTTATATCCAGTTTAAGAACTAAATGTAAAAAATTCCAGTACATACAGAATGGCAAAGCTCACAGAGTAAGGTGGAACTACAATTTAGGTCTTACTGATTTGTATTTGGCTTTTGGTGCTGCCTGCTGTCCTAATACAACTAAGCAGAAATCAGAGGAAGATTGTTCTGAACCCAGAACCCAGAGGTGTCCAATCTTTCCATTCTACAAGTCATCTTGTAATAAAGGGAGCCCCCTAATGGTGCCATCTAGCATCCCAACTTCCTGATCTTCCCACTGCTTCGATTGCAAAATACTTCAGAGGAACACCAGGGAGAGTAGGAATGCATGGATGGTTTTAAATGCAATTCTAAAATACTGTACCTCATGATTATTTTATCTATGCAGCTGCAGCCCAAGGAAAGGAGGATAGAGGAGGTGGTAAGATGCCAGGCCACGCCATTATGAAGAAGCAGGTTTCTGGGTGGTCCTTCCTACTATTTTCTCTTTACAACAACCTTGCTAAGCAAAAAACAACAACTTCCCCCACCCCTAAAGCTTTTCATGGGTCTCATTTGTCTCTTCTTACTCATTTGCTGAAAAGCCAACATGTTTGTAGCAGCTGGAAAGCTCTGCAAAAATCCAGAACATCCCATTTCACTGTGGAGCTCCTCAGTAACTCAGCCATCCAGGAACAGGGCTAGCTAGGTTTCTTCTACCCAACACCCTTCAGTTTTAATGTTTGGAGGGAAACAAATTGTGAAATGTACAGTTTTTCTGGCTTTACTTTCCTCAAGGCACGTTCCCTGTGTAGTTATAGTGGTGATGCATAACTTCAAACGACTTCTTAAGACACAACTCATTAATAGTGATTCATTAGAAGGCATTTTAGTACTTGGCTCTGAGCATAAACAGAGCAAAGGCAACATTAAGTACCGTTGCTGGAAGGGATGATTAAGACACCTAGAGGTAACTTTAGCTACCCACTTAAAAAGAAACACAGAAACAAAAACATTTTTTTCTTTCAGGAACATCAGACAAATGAGCACAAATAACTATGCTTTAAATTTAATCATTTATGTTAAAGGAGCCCTTATCCAAATGCAGCTCAGTTGACTTACCCAGTTTTGTAGCACCAGTGACTATTAAACAGAGGATATGAGTATGTCTACATTGCAGAAATTTTAAAAACTACACTTACATCCAACACTGCAATTGCATTCTTTCGACAGCAAGTCAAAAGAATGTGGGTTGGAGGGCGCGGTTCCGACAGCGGTAAACCTCTTTGTATGAGAAAGAAGCCTTTCTCCAAAAGAGCTCTTTCGGAAAAAGGTGTATGTGGACGGGGAAGAGGGTTTTTTTTTTTTTTTTGACCACGCGGCCTCCAGGAAAAAGCACAGGTGCCCTGATGGCCACTCCATCCATAGTAATCACAACTTAAATGTGAGATAGTGTCCAATCAATGTGGATACTATCTTTCAAAAAAGTAAATCACTTTTCCACTGCGCTTTTGCAGTGTGTATGCTCTCGTCCACAAAAACTTCTTCCAAAAGGAGCCTGAAGTCTAGACATGGCCTGAGAAGCACAGCCCAGGCAGAAGTAGGTGGCAAAGGTGGCTTTCAAACCACCTTTTAATCCTCCCAGATTCTACGTTGCAACAGAGGGCATTCACTGTTGTAATTTATGGCAACCTTCCCTTAGCTGCATTGCCACATGCTATAACCAGAACTGGCCAACTGTTTTCTGTTGGGAGTATTTTCCTCTTGTTAGGCCCTAGAAAATTAGGCTTAGTGCAGTTATGCTAAAGCAGATGTAACAAAGGTTTCTGGGTAGTCCCTGGACAGAACTGGAGATAGGTTCAAGCAGAGATGCACCCTACACGCTTGCTCAAGTTGCAAAATAAGATAAGTAAGAAGCTGCATTTTTGTACCTGCTGTGATGAGGAACAGTTTGTTTTGAGAACTGATAAGGAGACTCCCTGTTTCTGCTCTCCGCCTGTTTGTTCCAAACTCCCTGTTTATGTTCTCCTTTGGCCATAACAAACTGTCTCCTTGCTGCCCACTACCTGTCTTTTGGGCTGATAAGAAATTGCGGATGCATTATGAATTGCTTAAGGCCATGATGTATAGTTGGCCAGGTGTGCATGGATACTAAAAGTTTCTAACCGATAAAGGGGGGGGGTTGGCTGCTTGGGCAAATAGTCTATGACGCGACGGAACTGTCTATATAAGCCTACCTGTTAATGAAATCGTGGCTGGTTCTCTTTGGAGACGGGCCGCTCTCTATTGTTGTGTGCACCATTCAATAAAGAGCTTGTGATTGGATCTTGCTGGTGTTGCCTGTCTCTTTGCGGTCAGACAACGAACAGAGGCCGTCCGGGTTCGAGTCCCCGACAAATTTGGCACCCCAGATGGGACCCGTCTGACTCTCCGGTGCAGAGGATCGGACTCGGAAGCAACGCAACGCGCATCCTCCTGTTTTGAGGAGCCTTGCCAGGTGGCCTGATCCCTGCTCTGGTGATAAGGTGTTTCCTGTGAACCAGCTGAGGCCTGCAGAAATCCAGCAACGTCACCTACCCATTGTGTAGGATTCAGGTCCTCGGGGTTAAAGTCCCTGGAGTGTTCAGGGTTCAAGTCCCTGGAGAGGTAAGCGAGCGCTCGGTATTGAGAAATTGGGTTAAGGATCCTTTGGCTGGTAAAGATGGGACAGGGCGGCAGTAAGTGCCCGGAGGACACCCCGTTGACCCTGATCCTAAGGGATTGGAAGGACATTTCTGGAACGGCCGGTCAAGCAAAATCCAAAATGAAGGATTTGTGTCAAACACAATGGCCTTCACTTACTGCTAACTTGTCCCCGGATAATGATTGGCCAGACTGCGGGACGTTTTCCATAGAAAGAATGAATGCCCTGAGGGACATACTGGTTAATCTTAGACCCGGACAAATGGAATATTTATTTGTATGGTATAATTACAAACCAAAGGAATTTGAAAGGGCTCTGCAGGCTGTGTGTGTAAAAAAAATCTGTTAAACTTCCCCCACCCTGTGCCCCAAAGGTGGTTAAAAAAAAAAAAAAAAATTCCGTACCATTTTCTCTATCCATCTGCCAACCTGGGCTAATGTAAACCAATTGTTAAATACCCTCCTCACAGAAAATGAGCATCAAAAGGTTAAAGAAAAGGCTGTAGCATATCACCAGAATCAAGCTTGGAGAGGTATGCCCACCGCTGAGCCTAACTGAGATCCAAATTCGGACGGGATGCAAGGGAAAAGTTTACCTAAAGTGGTTAGCATTGCGACACGGGTGTACAATAAGAAAGAGGAGAAGAGAGAGAAAGAAGGAATTAAGCGATTATTGTTATATATGAAGGGAAACCTGCTTTAAAAATGACTCCTTGTTTCTTGCAGCCTCTTTTAATTATCTAGGCAAAGAAACAATAAAGTTTAAACATTTGGCTACAGACACTTTGTTAAATTTATTAAAGAGAAATAAGGAATTCTACTGAAACTTAATTGGTTAACTGCATAAAAGAATAAAATCTATACATTGTAAATTTGTAAAACCTGCACCCTAAGGGTTAAATGTGTCTTCCAAGAAAACTAATTATTGTTTTAAAGAAATCCAAGCCCAGAAACTTCACTGTTTTTCTGTTCAAAGCTGAGTTGATAGCACTTTTGGCTTGCTTTCAGATCCAAGGTTGTGTGTGTCTGCAAACTGCCTGTCTGTTCTGGAAAGGGGGAGCATGTCCCCCATAAGTAAGCCTGTAACATTGTATATAATTCTTTTCAGGAAAAGAAAACCTTTTCGCTTGCTGAAATATTAACTAGCAAGGGTCTTGTTCTAAGAAAAAGTTTCTGTGGCAGTAAATTATTTGAAGCTTCACACATTAGAGAAAAAAAAAAGCCTGGTCTGCAGTACAAGAAGGAAACTAAGGCATGTCATCTTTAACTTAATAACTGAACAATGAAGTAATTTACTCAAACCCTCTGAAGCTAGTGTGCAAAACAATAGCATACCATTAGGTAACAGCAGGCTAATAAAAAATTAGCAAAGAACATTGGTAAAGAAAAAGTATTCTAAAATATAATGCACAACCCCAATGTGGGTAGAAATGTTTTCTTTGTCTTTCAGATTATCAAAAAGCACTAATATTAGCTGAAAAGTAACTGAAGAAAAAAAAACATGGTTCTGTGTCATGACATAATAAGTTTGTGTTCTGTGTTCGATCCAAATTTGTCTTGTGTGTCCTAATTGTGATATATGTATTTCAAACATTGTTGTGTGTACAATATTGTTGTTTTAATGAAAGAATAATTTAAATCCCTTAAATAATTTTAACTTTGTGCTTTACCCAGATGGTTTTTGCTTTTATAATTCTAGTGGAGTTTTAGTATCAGACTATGCAGTTTGTACTGTCTGGAATGTAGAGGAATCTGCTCCTCTACCTGCTGTTTTTTCCCTTCTCTCCTATGATCACCAGCTCCTTTGCCATCTCTTTCAGAACTGGCCCTCCTGCAAGACCAAGCCCCAGAATCGGGAAAGCAGGAGTGGAGACTGGCAGGGTGCACCTTGCACCCAGACCACTACTGGTGCAGCTCCGATGGCCACATTATTGCCCCAGTGGTCTTGCTACCTCACCTTGCCTCCGTGCTCCATAGATTGTCGCACATTGCCTATTTGAAATCATGGGAAGGTGGGCGGGCAAAGCCCGCCCACATTCTAAAAGCCCCTCCCCAACCTTATGGGAGGGACACTCAACCCATGTTCTAGATTGTCGCACATTGGCAAAGGTAAAACAAAATTGGTTTGCTCCCAAATTCTCCCAGGCAGCCAAAGATTATGGCCTAGCTTGTCCTGTCTGCCAAGCCCACAATGTGGGTAAACCTGTAAAGACAGTTCCGGCAACCAGACCTCCACCTTTGGGACCATGGCTGAATTTACAAATGGACTTTATTCAATTGCCTAAATGTCAATCTTTTGAATTTGTGTTGGTTATTGTTTGCTTGTTTTTAAGATGGGTAAAAGCTTATTCCCTGCAGGAAAGCTGATGCCATCACAGTGGCAAAGAAACTTCTAAATCATTACATCCCATTATAGGGAATACATTTTGTGATTTCCAGTGATAAAGGTACCCACTTTACTGGACAAATTGTTTAACAAAAACTGGCAAAGTACTACTCTATCAGACAAGCACTGCACTGCGCACGACACCTGGAGAGCGCAGGAGCAGGAGAGAAATGAAACGGGATTTTAAAGAACAAACTTGCAAAAATATGTAAGAACTCTGGCTTAACATGGGTAGAAGCACTCCCGATTGCCCTAATGAGCATGAGAGTGACTCCTAATCGGAAAACTGGACCCAGTCCACATGAAATTGCATGTGGCCGACCTATGAAATTGTTAAGCAGCCAAAAAATTGACCTGGCTGATGCAACACTTATTAAAGAAAGCATAGTCAAGTATTGTCAGGAACTTATGAGGTGTGTACAGTCTTATCATTCTCAGGTTAAGGACGCCTTCCAGGAGGTCCTGACTGTGCCGTGCCATAAACTACAACCAGAAGATTAGGTTTGCGTGAAGGTTCAACAGTGGAAGACTGCCCTGGAACCCAGGTGAAAGGGTCCCTACCAACTCCTTCTGACCACCCATACTGATGTAAAGTGTGAGGAATTGCCCACCTGGATTCACGCCTCCCACCACTAACCGGTTCCAGTGCCTACACAAGTTGGCCCCAACAAAGAGCACTGCAGCCCTGGTACCAGAAACCCAGGTCCAGAAGTAGACGGGGATCAGAGTAGGCCTGCTACTGGCAATCCAGGCCCAGAAGCAGACGACGTCAGACTTCAAAGGAGCCATGCACGTTCACCCCACCGCGAACCGGGTGAACAAGAAGCAGACGACATCTGTACCCAGGGCAAATAGACTGCTACCCCTTTGGGCGACCTGAAGCTTCGACTTCGACTGAGGAAACCTTAGCTTGGTGGTGTCCTTTCCTGGAAGGAAAGCCTCGTTTTCTGGCCTAGGTTCTTATGTTTTTACTTTTATTATTTGTTATCTTTCTCTTTTGGTGGTATGGGATGTAAAGGCTGTAGAAACTAACAGCTCTAACACCTTTGTTCATCTTGCACATGAGCTGAAAGCTCGAATGCCAGAATTACATAATACGTCATGTTGGGTGTGTTCCCTAGTCCCAGTAGATAGTCAAAGAAGTCTGCTTATGGTTCCCATTTCCCTTTGTGCAATGAACATGACATGGACCCCATCTTGGAAGGATTCCTCAGGAAATCTAAACATTACTTGGGAAAAGACTGAGATTAAAAATAGAGGATTCCTGAATGTATGGAAAAACCCAGACATTGGTGCCTATTAAAAAGGTCATCTACTGATTCTGGTATGCTTGTTGGAATCAGTCAGTGCACTTGACATTTCCCATGTCGGGTCTGCTTATACTCTAACTGAAGATAAATACCAAATTATCAATGGTACAGCTGACTTTCTGATCCCTAGGTGGATGAAAGTAAATATATCGTCCTGCGTACCTTCCTTCACACACACCCATTATAACTGCTCCTCTCTAAATTGTACTCAGCGCTCTCCTGGACCTAGCAACAAGTCTCTCTGTTTATGCTCTTATCCGAATGGTACAACCCTACCCATCGGACCGGTAGGATGGAGTCCGTGGAACCAACCCTTATTTAGAGTGTACTGAGTGTGCGGTAACAAAGCATATTTGACCCTTCCTCCTTCATGGAGTGGATCCTGCTAGTTGGCCTGGTTGGAGCCACCTGTTGTTTACCGCCCTCATCTCCCCATTGGAAAGATTAGGAATATGAGGTACGCTGAGACAGATGCTAAAGAATCTCGCCCTCTTACTTGGTGGGCTGTGAATGATTGGACAGGTGTTTGTGCGGCATTTCCCAATGCTTGTGGAGGGGCCTTTTATCGAATAGGAGAAGGAGTAATGAGGCTTCAAGGAATTTTGGAAATAATGGCTAATACCACTGCTGATGCTTTAACTCATCTGGCTATCGAGCAGAGAAAGATCCGGCAGATGGTTCTCCAGAATCACTTAGCACTAGATATTCTGTTAGCCTCTCAAGGAGGAACATGTGCCTTAATGGACAAGAGTGTTGTGTGTATATTCCTGATGTTTATAATGCCACTTAGGACAGAGTGCACCATCTTATGCAAGTAGCAAAAGACCATGGAGGAAAGAAAGGGGATTCCTGGTGGAGCGACCTATTTAGCTGGTTTCCAAATGTTGGTGGTTGGCTCCATAACTTAATTCGTAGCGCTGTCATTATTATTTGTGGCTTGGCAGTTCTCTATGTCCTAATTCGTTGTGGATGTTGGATAGGCACTAAGGCGTGCTCCACCAAGCAGTAAATTGTTACAATGTGTCCCAAGAGTCCCTTCACGGTACTCTAGGGACAAAGGGGGGACTGTTAGGCCCTAGAAAATTAGGCTTAGTGCAGTTATGCTAAAGCAGATGTAACAAAGGTTTCTGGGTAGTCCCTGGACAGAACTGGAGATAGGTTCAAGCAGAGATGCACCCTACACGCTTGCTCAAGTTGCAAAATGAGATAAGTAAGAAGCTGCATTTTTGTACCTGCTGTGATGAGGAACAGTTTGTTTTGAGAACTGATAAGGAGACTCCCTGTTTCTGCTCTCCCCCTGTTTGTTCCAAACTCCCTGTTTATGTTCTCCTTTGGCCATAACAAACTGTCTCCTTGCTGCCCAGTACCTGTCTTTTGGGCTGATAAGAAATTGCTGATGCATTATGAATTGCTTAAGGCCATGATGTATAGTTGGCCAGGTGTGCATGGATACTAAAAGTTTCTAACCGATAAAGGAGGGTGGGTTGCTTGGGCAAATAGTCTATGACGCGATGGAACTGTCTATATAAGCCTACCTGTTAATGAAATCGTGGCTGGTTCTCTTGGGAGACGGGCCGCTCTCTATTGTTGTGTGCACCATTCAATAAAGAGCTTGTGATTGGATCTTGCTGGTGTTGCCTGTCTCTTTGTGGTCAGACAATGAACAGAGGCCGTCCGGGTTTGGGTCCCCAACACTCTAATGTTTCAACTAACATTTTACAAGAAAAATTGATTTCATTGACATTATCACAATGTTTCATTTCATTCTAATCAAGTCAAAATAATACATTTTCAGCACATTTCATTTTTGGAAAAAAACCCTGCAGATTTTGACTGTCTTGATTCAAGATGAAACCAAATTTCACAGTCTTGGACTTTCCATGGGATGGAAATTAAGAATTTTAACCAGCACTGACTATTTCCATGCCCCCACAAGCATGTAGGCCCGCCTCTGGCACACCCCTCTCTCCACAGCCTGCCTTCACGGGGGAATAGCATAGCGTCATTCATACTACCCATGTGATGTTCTCACCCTGGGAGAATTCTCTCCCAGCCTTTAGCTATGCTTTTATGCCTCTACGTGCCATCAACTGACTTTTTATTTTATTGTATAATTCCATACTTAGCAGCTCCAACTCCTGAGAGCTTCTGCAGCTAGGTGAACATATACCCTAGGCTACATTTTTTAAATGCAGTTGCTAGTTTTGGCTATGCCAAATTATAGCTATCGTGGATACCCAAAAAATGAGGTGCTGCAAATTACAACTTTTTATTTTAAATATGGGCCAGAGTCTTGAAACAGCAGGAGAAGATGGGAGCATGCAGAGTTTGCTGCTTTCTTCCCCTGCAGCCAACTCAGTTAGAATCCCCACAGAGCTCCCTAATATGAATATCTTTCCGGAAAAGATTCTCTCTTCTCTTTCCTGAGGGCACAAGGCAGAGAGATGGTACAAAGAGCCCACCCCCACACTTACATTCCTGCATAGGGAGCAGCCGCAAACTCAGTCCTTTGGTCCCTGATTGGTGTTGGTTCCATCAGCACAACAAAACCCTAAACAGTCCCTGCATGGACACAATGCAACTGCCTTTATGGGGTCCATACATTACATTCTCTTTGCAGAGTGGAAGAGTTGCCACTCCTACATACAATTCCCCACCACCCTCAGAGTCATTCTGCCCATCCCTGTCCAATGCCTCTGGGAACTGTCAATGATGTGGTGCACATCCATATCCCTTAATATACAGTAACAACTGGTAAAAACACAGTCGAGGCCAAAGTATGTTAAACAGTGAGCATGCTCCAAATTCTACCAATTAAAAACTGGATCTCAAGGATGCAAATTTCCTGTTTCAGTTCCTCCCTCTGAATGCTTCAGAAATGCTTTGTATGAAAGATGCTATTTTCAAAAGAGCTCAGCTCCCATCAGCTCGGCTCTTCTCAGTGGGATCTCCTAGCTGCTAAGCCTTTTGGTAAGTCTAGCCATATATAAAATTAAAATGAACTGAATCCATTTTATCCTCTATTTTCCTGACAGCTACAATTCCAGGATGTTATTCCTCAGGCTTGCAGAGCAGTGAGCAATGGTCTTCTCTGATTGTAACTCAGTGTCTGATTAACCATAAGCTGTGAAATAGCAAGCTAGTTTTATCCTTCTTAATGTCCCATACCACTCCTTCCACATCATGCCTGAAATCCACCAATAATCAGTGTGTACTGGTGACTCAAAGACTGGTTTCTCCCTTGTGCAGCCCTGTGGCCAAAACACTTGGCTAGGTCTTGAGTGACATACTTTGACATCCTCTGGTTACAATTCTTTTTCAGCCTGAATAGTGCATGATACCCAGTGAATTTGGATACATACTGTTAAATGATTGCACTGAGCCATGTTTAAGGACTATTTAAAATGTAGTCCAAATACATACTATTTGACGTGTGACTTTTTCTCTGCAAAATCTCAGGAACAAAACTTGAAACCAGAAGAAACTTGCCCGTTACAAACTTGAAACTCCCCACATTTTGTGGAAAGCATTGCCAGGATTCTTTGTCCAAGTTTAACCTCAAAGGGTTTTATTTCCCCAGTCTGTGATTCCCTTTCCCTCACTGACAGCCATATTCCTGGGGAAGGTACAGTCATCGGTTGATCTCATCCCTCAGTTTTCCAGTTTATCCTCCCTCTTCAGGAAGAGACAGGATTTACATATATCCCCATACTATTACTTCAGAGAAAACATCTGGCTAGGTTTCTTCTGTTGCGATAACTTGGCCTGCAAATGCACCTTATTTGTGAGAGCAACAGTAAAAAGTACATGAGAGTTCATAAAATGTTATAACAGGCGATAACAACAAATGCTGATGGGAACAGGTATGAAAGGAAGACAAAAAGACTGAATTAGACCAAACAAAAAGACCTACTGATATAATTCAGGGAATGTGTTACGATCATGCCTGGTCTACAAGAAAAGTGCGGAACCAGAAATCAATGCATGAACATTGGTGTGTTGAAAACTAGGCTGTAAGGGATGAGGTATGCTACCCACATTCCCTTTCTGAGTCCTTAAAGAGACTTCGGGAGAAAAATTAGCTATTGAAGCAAACATCACTCTCATAGCTGCCACTTCACCATCTTGTGGACCCAAGGCCTTCGGGAGAAAAATTAGCTATTGGAGCAAACATCACTCTCATAGCTGCCACTTCACCATCTTGTGGACCCAAGGGCTTCATCATCTAGATTCTGAGGAATGTCTTGACCAGCTCAGGCCAGAGAGAGGGATACAAGTGATATCACCACCTCTACCAGCTCTAGCTGAGTCCTAAACTTGGCTTGCTATAACTGTGTTTCCTTCTTTTCTGGCTCTTTAATAAAAGGTTAAAATGATGTTGTATGGTGTGTTTGCCATGGCACAAAGCAGGCTGAGGTCTCTGCATAACTAACGCTGGATCTTGTTTAACATTATTTAATATTGGACAGTGACTGTTTTGTTAACACCCAGCACCCATACACTTCATCTAAATGAATGCATCTTCTTCCCAAAACCTCTTGCCTTGAAGTGATTTCTGGGAGATGGTGGCTTGTCTTGCCAATATTCTCCATCTGATAGGTGCTTACAGCTAGAAGCAACTGGAGTGTTCAACAATGGCAGCTAGTTTAGAATATAAGAATGTAGGAAAGGCCATACTGGGTCAGACCAACGGCCCATCCAGCCTAGTATCCTATCTGCTGACAGTGGCCAATACCAGATGCCCTGGAAGGAGGGAATACAACAGGTAATCCTCACATGATCCCTCCCTTGTCACCCACCTCCAGAGAAAAAGAGGCTATTCCTACCCATCCTAGCTAATAGCTATTGATGGACCTAACCTCTATGAATATCTAGCTCTTTTTTAAACCCTGTTAAAATCCTAGCCTTCACCATATCCTTTGACAAGGAGTTCCACAGGTTGACTGTGTGCTGAGTGATGAAAAACTTCCTTTTTTTGTTTTAAACTTGCTGCCTATTAATTTCATTGGTGATCCCTAGTTCTTATAGTACTTAAATAACTTTTCCTTATTCACTTTTTTCCACATCAGTCATGATTTTATAGACCTCTATCATATCCTCCCTTAGTTTCCTCTTTTCTAAGCTGAAAAGTCCAAATCTTTTTAATCTTTCTTCATATGGCACCCGTTCCAAACCCCAAATCATTTTTGTTGCCCTTTTCTGAACCCTTACTTTTTGTTGCTGCGTGATAATAAAATGCATTTTAAAATGGATTGCTTTTGCTGTTTGCTGATTGAAAATCACAATCCCCTTTTCTTAGGGCAACACCTTTGTGCCACCTGGAGTACTAACTGAGACATAATTCCTTTCCTGTTGTTCTAGGACGTCACAACTGTGCATCATTCCTGACAAAAAACAGACTGTAATTACACCGTTTATTCCTAAATTGACAGAAAGTACCACTATTCTGATTAGTTATTACACTGACATTGTCACTTCAAATTTTCAGTGATAAAAAAATGTTTGAAAACATGAGGCAATATTGCTTTGATTATTTCATCCTACCTCTGCATTTCAGCCTATCAGGGAGAGATAGAGATGAGTGCTAAATGTTAGCTCTCATGAGAAACAAAGATTCAAATATTAAAGATTATATTAAACTGTGGTAGAGAGTCTAAAATTCAGCACTCCCCATTTAAAATCGAAAAGGGAAATTTTGGTCTATACACTTGTGTTCAAATGTGGCCTATTGGACAATGAGTTGTCCTAGCAATGTGGGGGTCAAGGAAGTAATTTCCCCAGCCATTTGACTACATATCACTAAAGGAACATTTTGGTCAAGAATTAACATTGTTATGGAAATAGTTTTGACTCTTAGACTGCCTGCTGTTTTGGAGCTGTATCTGCTGCTTTATTTTTCATTGCTACATGAGACTAGAATGCATTGTAAAACAGATTACATTTGGAGGACATGATCCTCTGAGGGCAAAATTGCAACATTATGTGCTGTGTCAATTCAAACATTGCCCAGAAGGCACAACTCAGGAAGAGGTGAGTCCAACAGCTGCCAGCATAATGTAGAGCAACTCTAACAGCCTACCCACAGCTGCCATAACAAGGCACACTACAAGTACATCCTAACCCAGTCTTACCCCCAGTACATCCCCCACATCAGGGAATATAAGGATAGGAAGTACGGGGCTGCTTGCATTTGCTCAATGCTGAGTCTGTGGCAGAGAAATTCTCTCTTGGTCTACTGCATCAACTTTATGCAGCTAGAATGGCATTTAAGTACTGTGGCAGAAACTAGAATCTGTGTTTGGGTGTTAACATTGCAGATATTCCTTTATATACGCATCTTATTTTGACGATTAGATCCAGAAAATGCTAAAAGAATGATGGCAGAGTCAAGAACTGAAACATTAGTAAATGCCAGAATTAAGACAGATACCCAGCATAGAAAATTTCTAATCTAACAGTCTAAGATCTAAGTTGGGAAATTATAAGCAACTGGAAACAGGATGTTATGTCAGAAAGCATTGGGCAACCTGAACTATAGCCAGTAATACCAGCTCTCCCTATGATTAATTACAAAATCAAGAATTTCCTATTCTATGAGAAGAATTTTTTTCTAAAGAAAATGGTGAATGAGCTAATGGGAAGTGCATGAGTTTGCCAAGGAAGAGCTTTGGAGTGGGGGTGCAGAACTTTCTTACTGTTTTTGTTTGCTTGTTGCCCATTTATAATTTGATATCCTTATGTATAATATTGTAGCATTTCTTTAAAATCAAAATAAAAAGCCATGCAGACATCATAATCTCTGCAGGAGTTCTTACCATGAAGTTTACAAAAATGCTCCACTACTTACTGTGGAGTTTAAGATCTGCATGTTAGTCACAGACCAAATGGCTATTTACCCTTAAGTCCAAAAAGGACATGTAGGCGTATTTAGAAGTACGTTTACAAAGAAAGATACTTGAACAACTCACACAAATAAGGCACATTTCCTATCCAGTAAGAACACAAAAAGTCAACGTTCTAAAAAACTAGACAAATCTGTACTCTTTAAAATAACAAATATATGGAACATAAAACAATTCTTCAGGTAAACTAGACCTAGGACAATAACTATCTGGTTCTGCTGCTATAAGATAATTGCACTATAGAAAAACCTGTCAATGATACATTCTTGCTGGTATAAAAATCTGACTAGCCAACATTTCGCTGTTTTTCTTTGTGAGAAGCTGGCTGATGAATGGAGATGGGGTGGGGGAATGCAACACTGCTCTCTAGAGGCACAAAATATGTACAGTTTACAGCTGTTTTATTCATTCTTAATAGTATTTATACAACTGTAACTTTACACAGTTCCAACAATACTGTTGCTGGCCTTCTGTTGGCTTCCTAAATTGATACTAATGGAGTTCTTAAAACTTTCTATAACTATTAGTTTTCTGTGCCAAGGATTTCATTATTTTAATTAAAATCATAGAATCTTTGGGATGGAAGAGACCTGAAGAGGTAATCAAGTCTAGCTCTCTGCCCAAAGCAGGACCAACCCCAACTAAATCATCTCAGCCAGGGTTTTGTCAAGATGGGACTTAAAAACCTCTAGGGATGGAGATTCCACCACCTCCCTAGGTAACCCATTCCAGTGCTTCACCACCCTCCTAGGGAAATAGTTTTTCCTAATATCCAACCTAGACCTCCCCCACTGCAACATGAGTCCATTGCTCCTCGTTCTGACATCTGTCACTACTGTGAACAGCCTCTCTCCATCCTCTTTGGAACCTCCCTTCAGGTAGTTAAAGGCTGCTATCAAATCCCCCCTCACTCTTCTCTTCTGCAGTCTGAATAAGCCCAAATCCCTCAGCTTCTCCTTGTAGGTCATGTGCTGCAGCCTCCTAATCATTTTTGTTGCCCTCCGCTGGACCCTCTCCAGTGCATCCACATCCTTTCTGTAGTGTGAGGATGGGGGCCAGAACTGGATGTAATACTCCAGATTATGGCCTCACTGGTGCTGAATAAAGGGAAATAATCACTTCTCTAGATCTGTTGGCAATGCTCCTCCTAAATCACCCTAATACACTATTAGCCTTCTTGGCTACAAGGGCACCCTGTTGATTCATATCCAACTTCTCATCCTCTGTAATCCCCAGGTCCTTTTCTGTAGAACAGCTGCTTAGCCAGTCAGTCCCCATCCTGTAGCAATGCTTGGGATTCTTCTGTCCCAAGTGCAGGACTCTGCCCTAGTCTTTGTTGAACCTCATCAGATTTCTTTTGGCTCAATCCTCCAATTTGTTTAGGTCATTCTGGACCCATCCCTACCCTCCAATGTATCTACCTCTCTCCTTAGCTTAGTGTCATCCGCAAACTTGCTGAGGGTGCAATCCATCCACTCATCTAGGTCATTCATATAGATGTTGAGCAAAAGCAGCCCTAGAACTGATCCTTGGGGCACTCCACTTGAAACCAACCACCAACCAGACATCAAGCTGTGGATCACAACCCATTGGGCCCAGCAATCCAGCCAGCTTTCTATCCACCTTGTAGTCCATTTATCCAATCCATACTTCCTTAACTTGCTGTCAAGAATTATGTGGGAGACTGTATCAAAAGTTTTGCTAAAGTCAAAGTATATCACATCCACTGACTTCTCCATGTCCACAGAGCCAGTTACCTCATTATAGAAGCTAATCAGTTTGGTCAGGCATGACTTGCCATTGGTGAATCCATGTTGACTATTCCTGATCACTTTCCCCTCTTCCAAGTGCTTCAAAATGAATTCCTTGAGAATCCCCTCCATAATTTTTCTGGGAACTGAGGTAAGGCTGACTGGTCTGTAGTTCCCTGGATTGTCCTTTGTCCCTTTTTAAAAGATGGGCACTGCATTTGCCTTTTTCCAGTCATCTGGGACCTCCCCTGATCGCCAAGAGTTTTCAAAGATAATGGACAGGGCTCTACAATGACATCTGTCAATTCCCTCAGCACCCTCGGGTGCATTAAATCTGGCCCCATGGATTTGTGTATGGCTAATTTCTCTAAATAGTTCTTAGTCTGTTCTTTCTCCACTGAGGGCTGCTTGCCTCCTTCTCATACTGTGTTGCCTAGTTCTCCCTTCAAACCCTTTACTTCTCTGTCTTTAATTGTTTCAGTTCAGTGCCTTAATTGCCCAGTTTGGTAACATTCCATCTTCCTGCTTTAAGCCCACTCAGAGTATTCAGACCCACTTAATACAATTTTGTTATTTTTAAAAATCCAAATGTAATTTTTAAATGAGGCTTGTATGTCCATTAGATCAACTTTTCAATCCTAGCCATGCTGGAAGTTAACCAAAAATAGCAATTAGTTTTTGTTATCTCTCATGCCACCTGTTTGCAAAAAGCCATTCAGTTTTGCTCCTGGGACAGTTTTGCTAATTCCAGATTCTCCCTCTGAATTTCCTCTGGATTTTTTGTGCGATACAGAGAAAAGACATGGCTATAGTGCCACATTGGCAAGAAATTCCATGGATAGCAGCATAACATGCTTTGGGGGGGGAAAAGGCTTTATTTTAATTAACAGAAAACCCACCAGACAATTACAGGTATGAGAATAGCAAAGCAGCTCCACCCTGGGCAACACAACACACCTCACAAAAGAAAGGAGCCAAATCATTGACTCCCCCCCCCCCCCATGTAAAAAGCCATGAGGCAACCCCAATTAATAACAGCAGCTGTGACACAGCAGGATTCTTGCGACATCATTTCCACTGGTGAGAATTGTTTGGAAGCCAAAGAACAGTGCATGGATGTGGCTCTGCAAACCTGCACACATTTCAAGATCTTTATGTTACAGTGCATTTATAGAGACATCAAGGCCTTATATGAGATGTCCTGTGTTTCTATGCTCCCCATGGCAGCACCAGAATGCCATCTTGGCAAATCCCCACTCGATCCCTCCTTACCTACAAAGCTTCAGTGTTTGAAAGTACCGAGGGAAGGGACACCTGAAGGAACTCATGGTGATGGAGTAACTATGTCACATTTTCCACCACTGCACAAGGTGGAAAACTAGAGAGATTAACAAGGTAGGTGGGTGTTGGGAAAGCTGAGAAGATAAGTGAATCTGTATTGATGCATAAAAGAAGGATCGAGACATCTATATAGAGCAGACATAGCTGAACTTTTCTGGAGCAAACGTTCCTGGAAAGACAGCCCATACTGAAATAATGATATATGACTCCTCACTGATCCACCTCACAGTACAGGTTGGACCTCCCTGCTCTGGCACCCGAACAGTCCTGAACAAGGGAATTTGCTGGATATGAGGAAGTCCTCTGCCACCGGCCCCCCAACCCATTGCCAACTCTGCTTCCAGCCCTCTACTGCCTCCAGCAACTTGTACTGTTGGCCCTGGCTGGATAACCCGGCCATGGGGCTCCCCACACATCCAGGCCCCCCTCCTCTAGTGGAGGAATATCTATGGTCGTGCCAGACCAGGGATATTACCAGACCAGAGTCCCAGTTTAAGGAGGTACAACCAGTAGTGAGGGGACAAAAGGGGGGGGGAGGAGGCATAAAGGATGAATTACCTTAAAGAAATGGGGATCTGACACAACTCACCCTCTTCCTTAAAAGTAGAGGGCAGCTCTTCCTCTTCCCTCATTTGAGGAAGCAACTGTCTATCACAACTACCCAGTGCCCATCTGAAATACATTTTCCTTCATGTGCTGTAGTAGCTCAGGAAAATGGTGGACCAGGCTGAGGTGTGTCATGGGAGATGTAGCCCAACAAGAAAGGTCAGCTCTTGAAGGAGAATAGGGGCATGAAACACCTGTGTGTGCATGTCAACTCCCTAGAACATGATCAACATGTTAAATTTTGGGATCAAGAATGTTCAGCTATTTTCCTGAAAAGCCTGTTCTTCATATAAAAATAAATAATTTTCAAGCAATTTTAATGTTAGTATAAATATGGCTAGATCCCTTGATATGCCAATTTTTTCACTGGTTCCCTTTACTTTTAAAAGGCAGCAGGATTAGCCCCTGAATCTTTAGAGTTTATCATATGTGGCAGGCCGAGAGCAGGGGGCTGCAGAAGCCTGCTGGAAGGCACTTATACAGGGAGCTGGGTGTGTGGGTTTATGTTCCCAGAGCAGGCTTGCAGAGACTACAGCCCAGCCATCAGGGCACCTGAAGCCCGTCTGGAATCAGCCTGGAGGGTGGACTGATTGGAGCACCTGCCACCAGTTAAGGCTACGGGTACACAATACAAACCTTCCCTCAGGCATGGCAGGGAGAAGCAGAAGAGGACCAGACCAACCCACCCCGCAACAGGGCGTGTTCCAAGGCTTCAGGGAGGAGGTACTCAGGAAGGGTTGGGGAAGTTGACCAGGGAGGGGCTGCTATTCAGTGGGGCAAGGGCCATGCCTCACAGCCCACTTGAGGCTACCCCCTATAGGGCCCTGGGCTGGAAACCAAAGCAAGTGGGTGGGACTGGGTCTCCCTCACAACCCTCCTCCTGGCTGGTGGGCTGCCACTAAGGGGAAAGGGGAATCCTGTGAACTGCTGGAGGGACTGACCTCCAAAACCCCAGACTGGCCAGTGAGGAAAAGGCTCTTGGAGCAGGGTACACTTGCTTTCTCAGCAGTGGTAGGGACCCCACGAGCCTCTGAGGTGCACGCAGACACCCACCAGGAAGCGCCGTACCCAGGGGCCTTAGCCCAGACTTGCCACACATATTATGACTCACCCACTGAAAAATCTGAAATGAAAAGTGAGGATTAGGGGGGGCTCCCCAAACCTCAATCAGTTGTAGAAGATCCGTCCCCTCATACTCTGGCCAAGTTTGATAAGCCCTGCATGACATAAGGTCCATTCCTCAGCACCCTATACATATAGCTCAGTCTTGTCAAACTCAAGCATTCAAAATTAATAAGTCAGGCCTCAAAACATTGTGAGTTTGGCTTACAAATCATGAGGTGGTTTATTTTTTAAAAATTAGTTCATTTTACTGGCTTTCAATAAATACTAAGTTCATCTTTTCAAACTTTTCTCTTTTACTATGAGGGCTAGAAACTATGCTTGCTCTTAGCCAAGAGGCTGAGAAGCAACGAGGGCTAAAAACATTTTTTTAAGTAAAAGCTGAGATTTTATGTCTCCAGGAATTGGGGCTTTCAGACCACCATGAAATATGAGTCTCACAATAAATGTGTGACCATTCCAACAATGAAACGGTGATAGCTGGCAGGGTGACAAACTGCAATTGGATAAAAAAAGTCTCACTTCCAACGTTCAAAAACCACTTTGGTGTTTGCAGTTGCAGCTTTGTCAAAGTTGTGCATCTTGCAATGAGAATGGATCAGGTGATATGTCCATTCTGCATCATCAGTACTTTTAGAATATCAAAGCATTTCAACACCGGAAGGTATAAAGTGTGGAACAGTGTAACTTGAACACACCTGGGCATTTGACTCACCATCCGTTGGAGCACCTTCCATAGACACAATGGTTTTCTTTGTACACATCCATAAGATTACTATTGGACCAATCAACAACCCCCTCAGGGACAGGGCTCCTCCCCACTCCATTGCCACCCCCTCTTCCTCCACTCTGCTTTCCCAAAGGTCCCCCTTTTCCAGGATTCCCCACTCCCCCACTGCAGGGACTGCAGTCCGAGAATGCCTTACCACCATGAGGAGGGCACCGATGGTAGACTTCCCCTGCCGAACTGATTACCCACTGACTGGTAGCTGTCTAAGGTGGCGAGCTTCCATATGGCAATGGTGACCTGTTTCTCCAGGGGGATGGTGGGCCTCAGGTGGAGGGCTGGGGCGAGCCAGGCACACAGCTCCAAAAAGGTGGCCTTCCACATGCGGAAGTTTTGGAACCACTGCTGGTCGTCCCACTGCTCCATTACCAGCCAGTCCCACCAGTCAGAACTTGTGCCCAGCTTCCAGAAATGACTCTCCTGAGTGGGTTGTGGTTGCAAGGGTGTAGCTCCTGCACCCAGGGAGAGGGTCCCCAGAATGAGCTCAGGGTCAAGCTCAGTCTGGACCAGGAAGGCAACTGGCACAAAGTGCTGTAGAAACTTTAGCATGGCCATGTGGGACCATTCCATGCCCAGGGGCAGCTCTGGCTCCATGGCACAAAGGAAAAAGCTGTGGCATCAGAAAAAGCAGGGCAACCACAGCATGCACTACAAGAACTTTGCTGTCCCTCAAGGAGGTAGGCAAGCACACAGCAGAAGGAGAGAAACGGATGTCCAGGGGGTTCCTTTAAGCACACATCTCTGTTAGGCTCCAGCGCCAGCACTCGAAAGCAACTTGTGACCTGAAGCCCTGGCTGAACTGCTTCTGGGTGGCCTTTTATACAAGAGTCCACACAGTGTAACTCCTGACCTGATGCCCTGCCAGAACCGGTTGCGACCGGCCTTAAATGCGATTTAGCATCCTATCAGTGTGGACATGCTATTTTGAAATGCATTTTGTGTCTAGATACATTATTTCAAAATAAGCTATTTTGAAATAACACTGTAGTGTAGACATACCCATATTGACAGGGCTCAGCAAGCGGTGGCGAGCCCTGCTCACCAGCCGCGCGGTTCTGCGCTCTGCGCATGCGCAGATCACTCCGCATCGGCTCTTCCAGGGTGTAATCTACTCGCCATAGGCGAGCCCTGCATATTGAACATAATTTTAGAGACTTTACAACAGCTCTAACTAAGGGAAACAGAACAGGTGATATTGTTAAAATAAAAGCCTTGCATATCACATTCTTTATCTGTTTTTTCTTCTTTTCTAGATCTTTAATAAAAAGGTTAAAAAGATGTTTGATGGTGTGTTTGTCACAGTACTGGACACGCTAAGGTCTCTGTACACCAAAGCATGAACCTTGTTTAAACACTCTTCAACATCAGATGGTGACTGGTTTATGTTAACAGCTATGGCTCATTTAGCCTATCTAAATTAATACAACAGGTCTCAAATAGCATAACCTCTATCCCCTTCTGCAGTTGGCTAGGAATATTAGTAGACTAAAAAGCAAGTACTTTCAATATGTAAACATGGTACTGTGAAAGCTGAGGAAGTCACAATTACTTTTCTAGCTCTTTAAGTTTAATGTGTATGGAATTTTAATCTAGGGGGATTAAATTCCCAAAAGATTTTAACACAAATGCAGTTTATTTCTTTGAAAATGCACACAGCTGTCTACACTGGCCACTTGAATTTCCGCAAGAACACTGACGATCTCATGTAAGATTGTCAATGTTCTTGCAGAAATGCTATGCTGCTCCCGTTCGGGCAAAAGCCCTCTTGCACAAATGCTTTTGCGCAAGAGGGCCAGTGTAGACAACGCGTTATTGTTTTGCGCAAAAAAGCCCCAATCGCGAAAATGGCGATCAGGGCTTTCTTGCGCAAAACCATGTCTAGATTGGCACAGACGCTTTTCTGCAAAAAGTGCTTTTGCGGAAAAGCATCCGTGCCAATCTAGACGCTCTTTTCCACAAATGCTTTTAACGGAAAAACTTTTCCGTTAAAAGCATTTGCGGAAGATCATGCCAGTCTAGACGTTGCCTATGACTGAATGCAGCCTCTATAGCCAATTTTGGTCAATTTTATTCCAAATGTGGGCTTCTGTTTTGATTCTGTAGATTAATAGTATGAAGTTTGCCCTATAAATATGATCAACAGAAGGTAGAACATGCACTCCAAGATGCAAGCATCTGCCACCAGCATACTGCAAAAGGAAAATACTATTTAACTTGTCATATATTTAAGTATCTCCATAAAAGTGGAAACACCACAGATTTCTGGAGATTTACTTTCAAGGCTATGTCTTCACTATAATTCTCTAACCTGTTATTATAATCTCTGGCTTGTGTACAATATAATAGTAAGTCATCTGCATACACTGCAGACATAGGCCTAATATTTTATTACTTACTGGCAAAAATTCCACTGACTTCTGAGAGTGAAAAATGAAGCCTGTATAAGTGAGTCTTTCCATTCAGTTGAATACCAAAGATATATACACTTGTCTTTCAGTTGTCAGTAAGAGGCTTAGAACTCATCTCAGAAAAATAATTAAGAAGGAAATACAAATACATTTGATGCAAGAGGAAGAGCATGGACAGGGTATGTCCATTAGTCAATGAGGGAAACAATAAGGCTGTATCTACACTGGCAGCTTCTTGCGCAAGTACGGCTGTTCTTGCGCAAGAATCTGCAGAGCGTCCACACTGCCCATCCACTCTTGCGCAAGGAAATTTACAGTATAGCATGGTAAGAGGTCTCCTTGCACAAGAGCTATGCTCTATTTTAACAGGTGTAAGCCCTCTTGTGCAGGAGCTCTTGCGCAAGAGGGCAGTGTGGACACTCGGCAGGGATTTCTTGTGCAAGAAAGCCCTATGGCTAAAATGGCCATCAGAGCTTCCTTGCACAAGAGAGCGTCCACACTGCCACAGGAGCTCTTGCGCAAAAGCACAGCGCGCACATGGCAGCGTGGACATTTTCTTGCGTAAGACTTCTTGCGCAAGAACCTTTGAGCAAGATGTTCTTATGCAAGAAGCCGCCAGTATAGACATAGCCTAAGAGAAAATGTGAAAATGGCAGAAGTGCTGAAGGTCTTTTTTGTTTAGTTTTCACCAAAAAGGATCAGAGGCTAAAATAGGGAAAGAACAGGTTAAGAATTACTTGGACATGTTAGATGTCTGCAAGTCACCAGGGCCTGATGAAATACATCCTAGAATACTCAAGCAGCTGAGTGATCTATTAGCAATTATATGTAAAAAGTCATGGAAGACAGAAGACATTCCATAGGACTGGAAAAGAATTAATATAGTGCCTGTCTATAAAAGGCAGAATAAGGAGAATCTTGTCAGCTTAATTTAAGTACCTAGAAAGATGGAGTAAAGCTTGTGTAAGGCTTTTGATAGTGTCATTCATGATCTTCTCATAAACAAACTAGGGAAATACAACCTAGATGGAGCTACAATATATGGTGAGTTCATAACTGGTTTGAAAACTGTTCCCATCAAGCTGAAAGGGCACATCAAGTGGAGTCCCTTAGGGATCCCATCTGGGTCCATTTCTGTTAAATATCTTCATCAATGATTTGTATAATGGCATAGAAAGAGCACTTATAAAAATGCAGACCACGGTTGGAGGGCTTGCAAGTGCTTAGGGGGATAAGATTACAATTCAAAATGATCTGGTCAAACTGCTGAAATGGACTGAAATAAACAGGATGACATTCAAAAACAACAATTAAAAATGAATAGTCCTGTGGCACCTCAGAGATTAACAAAAATATATAAGGTGCCACAGAAGTACTCATTTTTAAAAGTTCTTTTTAGAGGTACAGACTAACATGGCTGCTAAGATTTTTAAGAAACAGAAGGACCAAAATGTATATATTTTTAATCTATACTGTCTTACCTTGTTAGTTACTTTATGGTACATTCAAAGTTCATAAAAATAATGAGAGGGTTGTGACTATTTACACATAAGCTATTTACACATACATATTTGAAAGAGAAAATGTTTTGGACATATAAAATCTTATTTTGTTTACCCTGGAGTAAAATTGATGTAAGGGCTATTCTTTATAGGTGATTTGATCCAATTAATGAATCAATTAACAACTGCAGCAATGGGAACAAGGAGGAAGGGCTCCTAAGGATTAAGAATTGTTCACAGCATACACAGTCTCATATATTCATTCATGTTTACTCCTTTCATTTTTTCAATATATTTGTTTTAAAAATTGTTTTGCTAATGGTGCAAGGGCCTAGAGAAAAGAGGAGAGAAAGGACAGATTTAATATAGGCCTCTAACTTAGGGGTAGGCAAATACTAGTCTACGGGCCAGATCTGGTCTGCCAGGGTCAATTTCTGGTGCCCCCCCCCCCCATATTTACCTGCACAGCCACAGGTACCAATGATCACAGCTCCCACTGGTTGCAGATCACCATTCCCGGCCAATGGGAGCTGAGGGAAGTGATGTCCTGGTTTGCGTCACTTCCTGCCTTTCTCGTTAGCTGGAAATGGCAATCTGTGGCCAATGGGAGCTGCAATCGCTGGTATCTGTGGTCATGAACGTAAATATAGTGGTGGTGGTCCATCAGGGGCTAACTCTGGTGAACTGCCACTGTTTTATTGTCCACCTTTACTCTAACTCAAATGCTGGTAAAAGGAAGTTAATGATGAGATTACAGAATAAAAAAGACTTAGAAGAGTTTACCCAATTAAAAGAAATATTGGGACAAAACTGACTTTTCTAATTAAGTCACCAGTTAGGGCCACTCAATCCTAGCAAATTGTTTCCTTACTATTAATGGCAAGGCAACTCTGTGGCTGTGTCTACACTGGTGAGATCTCATGCAAAAGCAGCTGCTCTTGCACAAAAACTTGCTGCCTGTCTCACTGGCCGTGTGTTCTTGCGCAAGTAAACTGACGTTCTAATGTATAAAATCAGGGGTTCTTGCAGGAGAACTCTGATGCTCCTGCTCAGGAAGAAGCCCTTTTGCGCAAGAGCTCTTCCAGAAGAGGCTAGTGTAGACAGGCAACATTAATTTCTTGCGCAAGAAAGCCCTATGGTTAAAATTGCCATCAGAGCTTTCTTGCACAAAAGCACATGCCAGTGTAGACGCTCTCTTCTGGAAGAGTTTTTACAGAAGAACTCTTCCGCAAAAGAGTTTTTGCGTGAGAATGCGCCAGTGTAGATGTAGCTGGGTGTGTGTGAGAACACTTTTTCAACTCCAATTATTCAAACAAATATTTATAACCAATTATCTATCCTGGATTATCCCAGTTGTAGATAGGTAGCAAAAGGATTTAAAGTAATTTTTATTTAATTCATCATAATTAGAACCTCCTAATAAAATTTAATGGATCCAAACCCTGAAGGCTCAGGTTTTTTTCCTCAGTGCTGAAACAAGCTTTGATGGGAGTTTTCCTTATGTCAGGGCTGAAGTGAAACAGACTAAGGTCTTCTGCGCTGATCTTTTTATAATGCCTAAAAGGCACTGATGACATATTGTTTACCATGACATGCTAACATATGCTGTATTATGACTATGTATGTCAAACCTTTATTTACAATAATGTTTCACTTAAATTAACAATGAAATTAACAATTTTATTTGTTTCAGTAATTCATTATTCCACTTTCATGTTTGATATAATGAGTTAAAAGCAAAAGGGAATGCCAAATTTTATTATTCCCAGGACTTTATTTAAATAGATAAACCAAGGCAAAGCGTCTTTTTGACTATAAATAAAGTTTTCCTTAAGACATATGGGAGATCAGCTATTTGTTTTCCTTCCAAATAGGCAAGATATGATGCACAATCATATACGTTTTTTATTTGCCAGATCATCTGAACACATTGAAAAGAATGTGAAAAGGAGTCAGAAGCTAATCCTTCTCCCTCTGAAATAAATGGGAGGCTTTTTGCAGATTCCAGTGGGAGTTGGAGTTAGTCCATCGGTGTGTTTACAGATCAGAGCCTATTTTTTTTTCATTTCCTGACTTTTCTGCATTTAAATTCATAATCTTAACATTGTATGAATAGAGAGACAAGCTTATCACTGATATGTTGGAAGCATCTTTCAACAATTTGTAATCTGAGAATTTTCCTTGATTAAAAAATTCTAACCACAACGCTGAGGAGAAAATTCCCTAACAAGAACTTCAAAAAAGTATTATCTGAAGAATAGCAAAGAAATGATCAGCTGTTTTACTGTACCAAAAACTGCTTTCCCCACATTACTATATTAGAAGATACATATGCAGGATTGCACACACATAAACTTCATCTACCTTTTCAACCTAGCCAGTAGTAAACCTTTTTAGTTACTTACCTTAGAACTACATCAAGATTGACATTGTGAACCTTTACTTCCATAACAAGTCCTTACGGATACAAATATTTCCATTAACTACAATGGGACTGTTCACATAAGAGTTTCCAAAATCAGTCCTTTGGTGCTTACCATTATCTTTTTAAGTGCATGTAATTATTTCTAATGACTGTTTGTTCGCTGCTTAACCTAAGGCATTTAGTGTAAATGTTTTAACTTCTTTAACTTTAAATGAGTTCTCTTTGGAAGGACTAAGACCTTAGGGTATTGTGGTAATAGTAAATTTCACACTGATCTTTTATAAAGGGATATCTACCCTCAGATTCTTTCCTAGTTTCAATACACCTGATGAAATATTTATTAAATATAATAAAACAGCCTGACTCATGCAGTATGTGGTAGACTTATATCTTGTTCTTTGTTCATCAGAGTAGATTAAATACTGTTACAAGTGTTTTCATGAAAGCGATTTTCTATAACATAATCCCCATTAGGCAAGTAATACATTACATCTGCAAAACTTTAATTTACATAGCTCACTTTAATAAGGCTGATTTAGAATTTGGTGTTAGGGCATAGTGACTCACATGTTTACTAGTTAAAGGTCTGATCCTAACAGCATCGAGTATTTCCAACTCAAATTAGGGTTAATGACTTTCACATCCGACCATTTGAAGAAGCATGTTGAACCTTCTTTTAAAGGAGATGGACTCCTAGTGGAATCAGTAAAGTCACTTCTGCTTATTTAGGGACTGAATTTGGGCCATAAAGTGTAATCTTAATTCAGCTTCTGTCTACTCTTATTCTCATTGAATTTACACTCGTGAATTTATTGCTCCCTTCTCAGCTAACATACAGCTAAAACTTAGAAAATGTACCTTTATTCTCCACTCAAACAACATTGGATACACTCCAATGTTGGAGAAATAACCGAAAGCACCATCCTGGGAAAGAGGCTCTATTACCAGGCATTTGAAAGTTATGATTCACGAAGGTGGTAAGGAAACCTGGGTCGATTTTCTTCTTTAAGACAATGCAATCACATGACTAAATCTTGCCCATATTAGTCACACAACTAGCCCCAGGAATGTTGGTGGGCCTACTTGCAGGAGTAAGGCAAGCAGGAATTGCATCACATATAGACATTTACATGTAAAAACTCAGTATTTTAAAAGCATCACCGGCACAGGAAATATGCGGGAAATAGGTGACTACCTTGGAGATGAATGCTTTTAAATAAGCTCTAAATCAAGGGTGGAAATAAGCTCTATCCCAGTAAGTCACAGCTACTGAGCCAAAATCTTCAGAGACCCCTGTGGCTTCACATCTGATAATTAGGCTAGAGATGCTGAGCATTGATGCCAGAGGTTGGTTTCTTAATATAAGAACAGCAATCCGGAGTTGCTAACCAAGGATATCACAGAGGCATGTCTTGACATCAGACCATCTAATCACTTTACAACCTGTGCCTTGTCATTTGAATATCATTCTAGATGTGCCATGGGACATTCAGAACAAAGCAGGAAGCTACAAGTGCTGATCCTATAATCTCGTAGGCTACGTATAGACAGCGGGGCTATTTCAGGATACCGGAAGTATCTCAAAATAGCAATTCCGCATCTTTAAACGTGTCTGTTATTTCGAAATATATTTTAAAATAACGGGCATGCTATTCTGGTGACCCTGTAACCTCAATCCACAAGAATTAAGGGACTTGTCAGAATGTTGCTTTATTTCTAAATAGACAGTGCTAAATTTTGAAATAAGCTATTTTGAACTTACCTTGAAATAAACTATGCAATTTGCATAGCGCAAATTGGGTAGCTTATTTCGAGGTAAGGGTGCTGTGTAGACACACCCCTAGAGGCTTCGTCCTTGGCGCAAGTCCAGAAAACCAAAAGGGCTACACTAGCAATTTGACAAAGTCTTGTGCTCCAGCTCCTTGCCCAAGCTTGAGGTACTGAGCCAGAGACATCTCAGAAACCTTGACATCAACTATCATGCTAAAGTTGCTGAGCTAGTGTACAAGGACCTTCACAAAGAGTACAAGGTCAACTGAAGGAGAGAGAATATGCATTTTCAAACATAAAAAATATGTAAAATAATCATTTCAAAAACCATTATTCTAAAGTCCAGTTTCTCAGGACTTTCCAAAGCTAAGTGCACAAACTGAAAGGACCGTTAAGGAACTGGAGATCTCCCTTCTATATTGGTCTATTGTGATATTTTCAGTTCTAAAAAGTACAACTTGCACTTCAAACCACAGTAATCTGGTGTTTGTTGAGAAGAGACGTGAGCAGAGAGTTAACATTTTATTTAATTACCATGCCACTGTGGCAAGGTAATTAATTAAAATTTTAGCTGTCTGTAAATAGCTCAAAGGTTTGGAACTTTCCAAGTAGTCCGTGGGCACAAGAATTTGCAGGTAGATAGCAGGCACGGGGTTAAAGCTTCAGGATGAGCACATGTATTAAACAACCTTCCCCAGGAACATAAGTAGAGAAACACTGCTACTCATTTGTTTGGATTGCACCCTGAGCATGCCATAGCCAGAACAACAACAACAACAAAAAACAGAACCACACATTAACATAACACCTATGCCTACAAGATCTGGTGCAGATGTTCTCTTAGGCTATGTCTACACTTCCAGTATCCCAAAATAGCTATTCCGCATCTTAAGAGCAAGCCCGTTATTTTGAAATATAACGGGCTCGCAGTTCTAATGTCCCTGTAAACCAAATTGCATGAGGGTTAAGGGACGTTTCGGAATAGTGCCTTATTTTAAGGTAAGGGTGCTGTGTAGACATACTCTTTATATCTGAGGAAGAAATTGTATGATCAAACATAGATCTGCCTTTTTATCATATTATGAAACCTAAAAATAATTAGGATTTGTTGTGACTAGAGTCTGTAAGCATCTGGTGTCATATAATGACAGGAGGGGTGACAGGACATTTATCTATGTATGCATGTGTGGATGTTTACACATTTAGGGGCTGATCACTCAAGGTGGCTGTAATGCTGGCAAACCATGTGTCAGTTCATGCCAAGGCCACAACCTCACTGAATATTTTTACAAATTCTTACCTGCGTGCTAGCATTACCAAAGTACAGTAGACTTCCGATAATCCGGCACCTTTGGGACCCAGGGGGTACAAGATTATCGGATATGCCAGAGTATCAGGAGGTACTCCAGCAGGGGGGCTGTGACAGGTCGGGGGGGGGGGTCCGTGGGGAACGGCACGTCGTGGGATGAACCCTCCGCCGTTTTGCAGGGAGGCGGGGGAAGCCCTGTGCAGCCGCCGGCGACAGTCCAGCTGGGGCTGCAAGCGGCAGTGGTGGACTTGGGGAAGCGGCGGGGCAGAGAAGCTGGGGTACTGCCAGGTTGTTCCTGCAGCACCACTCAGGTGAGGGGCGCTGCTGCGGGACCAACCTGGCAGCACCCCAGCTGCTCTGCCCCACGGCTTCCCCAAGTCCGCCGCTGTTGAAACTGACGAGTGGCAGTCTTGGGGAAGTGGCGGGCGGAGCAGCTAGGGTGCTGCCCAGTTGGTCCTGCAGCGCTGCCCCTCACCCCTCTGCCCGGCACCTGGCAGCACACCAGCTGCTCTGCTCTGCAGCTTCCCCAAGTCTGCTGCTCATCAGTTTCAGCTGCAGCAGCAGCGGGCTTGGGGAAGCGGCGTGGAGCAGAGCAGCTGGGGTGCTGCCAGGTGCTGAGCATGGGGGTGAGGGGCGGTGCTGCGGGACCAATCCGGCAGCACCCCAGATGCTCTGCCCGCAGCTTCCCAAGTCTGTCACTCGTCAGTTTCAGCAGCGGCAGCAGCAGCAGCAGTGAACTTGGGGAATCAGCGCGGAGCAGCTCCAATTGTCTGGCTGGCTGGAGCACTTCTGGGTTCCACTTGGTGCCAGACTATAGGTAGTGCTGGACCACTGGATGTTGGACAATTGGAGTTTTACTGTAAATATTAGCTGTGAAGTGAATAAGAATGTGTTTAGACTTTATAAAATGCTAGTAGGATGCTGCCTGTATTGATCTTGCTTATAAACGCTATAGCTCATGGTATGCAGTTATAGTGAATGTTTGCATTGCAAACCTCTGAAATTGTGTAACTCACCTAATGGGAGAAGAAGCATCAAGGTCAATATGACCCAATGAAGGCAAATAAAATATTGTGCAGCATGAAAGGAGAGAGGCCCTGTTGACTGCATTCCTAACTCCTATTAGGGAAGGGAGATCTATGGATGAATTCATCAATGCTGGTATCTGAAATGACAGGGATTAAAATCCCTGACAAAGAGAAACTGAATCTTGTTCTTGATAGCTTGACTCTGAGGGGCAAAGATTCCTACGCGTAAGTAAAAAGTGCCCATGCTACTTGGCAGGCGTGAGCCCCGAAAGACAATTTGACCTGATCAATTACTACAGCTCTGTTCAGGTTTTGAATCAGACCGAAACTCATTTCTGTATTCATGCCTGTTCATTTTAACCTGTAAAGAAACTCTCATTTCCTTTTCTGACTGAATAAACCTTTAGCTAATTTATTACAGGATTGGCTACTAGCATTGTCTTTGGTGGGAGACCTAAGATACAAATTGACCTGGCAATGAATGCCAATGAATTGTGTGCTGCTGGCTCTTTAAGTAGCTTCTCATACTCCCATCTATTATGTGATTCAATTTTATTTTCTTTTATGATGGTTTTATTTCTAACCTTTAATACTGGGGACGATCCTTTTCCCATTTCAATCGGCTAACTACTTTGCTCATCCTAGCCACAACAAAAATGTAATTTGTGCATTATCACTCACTTATTCCTGATTTTTACTTAAACAAGAGATGCACACCAGTTCCTTTATTCACCTATTATAGGATTTAATCCCTCACTAGGGATGCCTAGAAAACTGCTCAGTGTCTAATGGAAAAGCTCCCCATCCTCTGTGTCTGAGCTCCTGTCTGGCAAAACTCCCTGGTCACATTGGGCCAGATCCAACACCCATTAAAGTCATTAGGAATCATTCCACTGACTTCAGTTGTTGTTGGATAAGGCCCATGAGATGGCAGTTAATTTTCTCTGGCTGGCTGACTCGTTGGCTACACTAAAAGAACTCAGTTATGATCTGCAGGAGAAAGGAAGTAGTTAACTTCCTTTATATGCTGCAACATCTAACTGTTTTGGCCAAGCCTGAGTTCTGGAGTAATCTCCAGTTCAGGCACTGTTTCTTTTCAGCATATAAATAGGGTAATAGGCTCCTTCAATCTCAAGATTGGACACATTTCCAAATACCTTGATTTAGTTGTCACATGTATCACACACAGAATAAACTACATTTAGCCGAGACTAATTCAGGGAGTCTTCAGGGATTTCTGAATGCCTGGGAAATAGACCTCAGACTTTTTACAAGAGGGGAATGGGAATGTGTACTTGCTTTCAGTTCTGAAGCAGACATTTTGATGCATTTACAGTAAGACCAGTGACTCAGACTGTCAACCAACCAATGTTACCCAACACAAATGAAATAGGTACCCAGCCAAACCAAAATCTCCCAAACCATCCCCTCATAAACACAAAAACAATCAAAGATATACAAACTACCTGGGTACCCAGCTGATTATCTGAGCATTTCCGCACTCAAAGCCACCCACTGAGAATTCCTTATTTCCAGCCCTAGGCACACAAATGATACCTAATGGTCTGAGTGTCCAAATTGATCTCAACCAACTGGGTAACATATGGAAAAGGAGGCAGTCTAACGGTAGCTGCTGTTGAGAGCACACTTCCCAGCATCGCTAGGCAGACAGGTGCTCACTCTGCTTCAGCAAGCATATTGAAAGTAGCAGAATAGCTGGGGGTGATGGCTCAGGCTGATTACCCGATTATATACCCAGGAGGTCTGGGAGAGTTTGTACTCAGGTGGCTAGCTTGAGCCTCTACCCATTCTATTCCAGCTAGACTGCTACTTTTAGCATGCTAAGGTGAGCAGAGCTAATCTTGTGTGTCTATCTAGGGGCATGTCTACACTAGGAAATTATTTTGAAATAACTCAAAAAATAACTATTTCAAAGTAGCATGCCCACACTCCAGGGAAGTCTCAAAATTAGTCCGAGGCAGACTCCCTTAATGTGTCTGTGCTACCTAGACTTAGAGTCCTAGGAAGCACTGGGAAGTAATTATTTTGAATGACTCTGGGGAGCGGTTATTTCGAATTAGCAAAAGTGGAGCATCCACACTACCGCTATTTCAAAATAACTATTTCAAAATAAGCGTTATTCCGCATGGAAAGCAGGAGTTATTTATTGAAATAATCAGCCCCTTATTTTGAAATAACGGGCTTGGTAATGTGAACGCTCTGTTTGTTATTTCAAAATGACTCCTTATGGTAGACCAGGTCTAACTATACTGGGGGAAAATATTCCCAACTGCAGAGTAGATATAACACGGGGTGTGTTTTCACAGTCCAGTTAGTTCAAGTTATAATTTGAGTGTTACCCCTAATCTAGACATTTTAGTGTGTGGATGGGATTCAGCTCTGCTTACCTGGTACTTTAAGCTCAAGCTAGCTAGGGTAGCACAGCGCTGGGCTGAAACTCAAGTGATGCTGAAGCTGCAGTGGTGATGAAACAACTGGAGTTACACCAACTCAGCAGCAGTTAATCCAATAATTCGGTGCTACTATGTAAATCAATCTGTGGGTGTGTCTAGACTACAGGGTTTTTTCGAAAAAAGTGGCCTTTTTTCAAAAAAACTCCCCCTGCGTCTAGACTTCTGCTGAATTCTTTTGAAAGTAAATTGAAAGAACGCGGCAGTTTTTTTGACTGCAGAAAACCTCATTTTATGAGGAAGAACGCCTTTTTTCAAAAGTGTTCTTTCAAAAAAAGGCGCTATGTAATGCAAACTGTGCTTTTTCGAAAGAGAGCATCCAGACTGGTTGTAGTCTAGACACTCTTTTTCAAAAGAGTCTTTTTCAAAAGTATCTTTCGAAAGAGGCTTGCAATCTAGACGTAGCCTGTGTAACTCAGTCTTGTTTTGCGGTTGCTCTCACTTAACGTGTGCTAGCTGGAGTGCAGGAACTCAAGTGTACTGACTCCAGCTAAGGGTTGCAGTGACGATGACACCCAAGACTTTGTAGCAGACAGGCAATATCTTGGATTGTTCCTGGAAACAAGTGGGAACCAGTCTGAGTTGTGCTCCAAGTCAGACTGCTAAGGAGCTGAGCCTCTGATTACTGCCCTAGATGCCTGAACCTATGCCACTGTAATTCAGTGGGCCTTTTTCAGGATAGTTGAAGTTTCTGGGTGTTATTCAAGTATCATCCAAAAAGATTTCATCACAATAATCCAATTTGGGGATTATCCAGAACGTAGAACTGGTTGGTGTTTTTTTATTTCAATTTTTAAAAATAGGAAAAAATTTTGATTCTCTGGTGAAATGTCTTGATTTTTTAAATTTCAAAAAGAAAAAAATGAAAACATTGTCCTCTTGCCCCTCCTTTTATTACACTTGCTGTTAAAATATCAAATTAAGCATGGTGAGGAATGAGTTCAGCAGACAAATACTGAAAGGGTAAAATAGTATGGTCCTACATATGCTGTGGGAGTGCCCAAATGTAGGAAACTTTACTTTCTGAAGCAGTTTCAAAGAGGAAACAGCAGATCATTGATTCCATCACTGATCACAATCCGTCACCACCATCCTTAGTAGACCCCGCACTACATGTTCTCCACTCTTAGGTGGCATGCCTCACGCAGCATTAGCTGAGTGAGGGACCTAAAATCATGCTGCAGTGGTGCAGGGATGCACAGGACTAAGTCATCAGAAATACCCCGTGAGACTGAAAAAACGTGAGATTGAAAAAGAGGCAAACAGCACAGAAGAGATTATTCTGCAAACTGACCAGCAGAGCAAAATTGAGACAGACACAAAAATGTTAATAAAATATAAACAAAATGCAAATGAAACACAGAAGTAAATCCATATGTCCTACCTCATCTAAGTCATCCTTTTCATTAGTTTCATTTTTTTGTTTTTTCTGTAGCACTTTGGTTTCATATTCTGGTCTGGGATGCTCCTGAAACAAGTCAAAACAAAATCACGACTGTGGTAAAACGTTTTGAAAGCTGTTATTTACAGAATATAAAAACATCACAAATACATTGAGACATAGCTCCTCCTCCATTGTTCAGCCATAAAACATGATTAGTACACAGCCACAAAGAATGGAGATCAAACACTCATAGATTTATCTAAATGGAAATGTTAGTCAAACATTTACGTGTTCCTGGGTGCATTTTTGATAGTGAAAAGGGATAAAGAACATATTAAAAACATTCTCCATAAAGATGGGTACTATAAAAAAAAGCAACATTCAGTACATGTTGAGTAATTCACACTATAATGTAGGTCAGCAAGAAAACAAAAATTTGAAATAGCATAATTTAAACAAGTAGCTCTCAAGCATATTTATCGCTTCACCCACAAAATGGCCTCTAAATAATTCCACAATCTTTTGTGGCTGGCAAGGGTGGGATTTGATTCACAGGAAAAATGTTCAACTATTTTGTGGAGTGCAGATCAAAAACGCTTAGAGTTGGTTGGACTCTTTAGATACTTTTAAAATATACTTTAGAGCTAAGGACTGGCTTTTACCACCAGAACACATTCCAGTGTTTGCAAAAGTGGAGGGTCTGAGTGATGGGTGATAGAGACATTGTTCCTGCATAGGGCAATGTCAGGCTAAACGCTTTCTTCTGTGCTAAAGACAAGGTGCCCAGCACTTTAAAAATACCAAGACTTACTACTAAAAAGTGCAGGGTGCATTTTCCACAATCCTCTGAAAATGTGTATGTCCAATCCACTGAGGCCCATTTTAGGGGGCACAGTGCCTTAGCAATGCCAGTAAACCTGGTTAAATTGTTATAGAAAGTTACCAGCCTGGTCACAAAATCTACTTGATCATACACCCCAGAGAGATAACAGGTTTTAATCAGTTGTATTAACTGATTGTATACAGCATTACTGTGCTATAAAAATAGGTCGAGTAAAGTTTTTTATGGAAGTGTATAACATTTCTTAACTTAATTACGAGGGAGGTATATATGTTGCCATGACGAATATATGTATTCGGGCACATAGAGAACTGTGTTAAAAAATTTCAGTTCCACCTCACCCCCGGACAGTGGGAAATATTGTCTGGGCCAAGTGGTTACACAAACTGGTAAGAATACATGGTACGATCCAGGAAAAGTTAATGAAAAGACAGCGAGACAAGATTTCTTCACTCGGAATATCAACAGTGAATGAAGCAAACAACTTGCAAACCCTTTTTAAATAGGAGGGGCTTGAATTGAAAGGCATCCAGAAAATGAGGAAAAGTCTGTTGGCATTAAATTGTCCATGAAATACTGGATCTCCCCCACCAAACCCATACCGTCAGACTTACGTATACATGGATGTATAATGGTAAACTGTACACAGGCAATAGATGACTTGTATTAGAAAAGTGATTTTATCTTTTATAAAACTGGAAAGGCAAAGGTTATGTCTTTATATTTATTTGCAGTTTAACTTGTATATTTTTGCTCTTCTCTATAGTTTCATCTTTCAAGCTGTGAGGTTTTTTTTAAATTAAATAAACCATTTGTCTCTTTTACCCAAAGCAGATCTCTGTTGTGCCAACTGCAAGAAGGGTGTATGCAAAAATGAACTGATATTTAGGGGGTTGATAAACCAGAAGGGAAAAGACTGAGTTTCTGATACTTAAGAAGTTCGGATTTGGGAAGACTCAGGACAGGAAGGGTTGTTAGAATCACTCTGCAAGGAACAACAAGGCTGGTGGAAGCCAGGTTAAGACTTTGTGCTGGTGCACAGGCTATAGATATCAAGTATCTGAGCCCTAGCAGCATAACATTAAGGCTCCCCAAGGTTATAAGAAAGGCAATGACAGAACCCCTTACTGATCTGGGTGGGCACCAGAAACAAAAGCTAAAGTTAAGATTGAGTTCCAGAGCCCCAACAATAGTTTGTGGTACTGTACTTTATGTTCTTTTTTCCCCCCTATTAAAATATTGGTAGTTCTTGTTTAACTTTTCAGTGCTTCTGTATCTCATTCCACACTTCCATACCTGGGTTAGAATCTAATATATCTTTATAGTAATCTTGCAAAGCTTCCTTGTCCCTTATCACTTCCGATATGTGTGTGTGTGTGTGTGTGTGTGTGTGCGCGCGCGCGCATGCGCGCACACACAGACAAGCATGAGCACATGTGTGTGCATGTGTACTTACAAGTACTTCACACTAAATGATGCATATTAAGTATTTAGAGATTTTAGTCTAATTCTGACATTTACACTGCTGTAAATCAGAAATAACAGCACTAAAGTCAGCGGAGTTACACCATTGTAAAACTAGCATGATTCAGAATCAAGTTCTTTGTGTGAAAATGGGAAGACTTTTAGAGGTAGGACAATAAGCTAGAAATAGTTTTGATGACTTGAGGAACGCCAAATGTCCATGTAGGGATAAATATGAATCCCATGATGCTGGAGGTAGGCCAGTACAGCTGCCAGACACTTATTGAAAACCATGTGAGCCAAGGTACTGTGAGGCCAAATGAATGCTCAGAGTGGAAAATGAGAATTCCCATCCTGAAAACAAAGAGCCAAATCCTAGAGTCCTTATTCAGGCAAAACCTCATTGACGTCAGTGGGAATTTTCCCTGAGAAAGGGCTCTAAGGTTTGCCCCATAGATAAAATAAAGAGCTGTCCACTACACTCTACAGATGAGAATAAGAAATAACCTCTGTACAAATCAAAAGGCACACAGATAATTGCCCTAATAAGAGAAGGGACTATAGAGGGAACAGAACTGTTCTTGAATGTCTCCTTGCTTTGGGAAGAGATTTATTAAAAAATTGTATAAAGCACCCATCATGAACACATCTGGGATCCCAAACAGAAATAAATAAATTAAAACAGCTCCAGAACACCGCGCCAATGATAGCATCAAATAAAAATGAGAAAGACAAATCTCTAATTCCATGGGGTCAATAAGGAAGGAAGGTTAAAACGGTCAAGGAAATGCTAGGCATGAATTGAAAGGCCTCACACCAAGGCCTTGAATACAAGCAGACAGGGAGTGTGACAGACACCTGGAGGGATGCAGTTCCACAAATGGTAACACTGAAGACCCAGCTGCCGCCCAAATGAAGATGGAAACTTGGAACAATGGGAATTAAAACCCAGCTGCTCTGCACTGTGAGAAATTTCATTATTGCAAATGAAGGATGCGCCTCAAACACCTATATTTCTTGGAATGATGATGTGAAAATAAAAGTTTGGGGCAAGATTCTCAATTTTTGTTATGGCTTATTTGTCAGTGGAATGTCAATTAATTCTAAGGGACTTCTACAACTGCCAGGATGATATAAAGGGACCACGAGAATAAGGCCTACCGGCTTTCTAGTCCAAAGTTCTTTTACAATTATATCTGATTTGAAGAAGAAACAAAAAATCAACTTGAATAACAACCTCATGCTACACATTACTAACAGCATAAATGGAAGGGTAGAAAATAGAAGCCACTGTGGGAACGGGAAGGAACTACCCTATCGAACTCCTTCCAAAGCAAACACTAATCTAAAGTGAAAGTTAAAACAAAATACAGGGCGCATATACATAGTATAGGATATTTTTAAAGGGCTCTCAACTAGACATCTCATTCTGTACCCATATTTTATTTGCAGGTTCAAAGTATTGCATTTTTACTTTGTTTACAATTCAAGCAGTAAGATGCATACATGACACTGTCTGCTCCCACAACACTGCACCCACACTTATTTGGGGATGTAAGCTGATTGGCTGATTTTTTAAAACATGGCCTTAAATTAGAAGATTCTGACAAGGGCATCCCATGAGGCAAAATAAAACATGCTGTTCAGAAGTGCTATCACCACAGTGGACTGAAATACTTGGGCAAGTGATAAAGCTACAGAGCCTTTTTCCTCTTGGCCATTAATTCAAATCCAGCCCGTGTTGATAGTCACATGTTAGCAGTTGGAATCTCAAGTTTCGAAATGAACCAGCCACAGGAGTCCTGAGAGCTATAGTCTGGAATATTCAGTTTCAAATTATTTCTACTGTAATTAAAGTTACCACTTATACAGACAGGCTAACGTGTTTAACAGCCACTTTCCTACCCTTGCAGTAATCCCCCCAATGAGCAGGGCAATCGTAATGACTGATACATTAATCGTTTGTTACAAATATCGAAATACCTATCTTGCTAGCCAGAGGTTGTGAAAAGGGGACTTGGCACTTCTGCGGAGCTAGGAATCCCCATCTCATGGTAATAGGGCATTTTTTTTTTAGTCCTGGTAAATCAGAAGACACTGGATTTTTTATATGGGTGTCACACAGCATGACTCACTGTCACAGCGCCTCTTGCTGGTCACTGGGGAATTAGCTCTTCAGTGCTGGAGCATCCCCTTGTCGGTGTCTCGTCTGCTGTTACCTGTTAATGACTCCACCACCTTGCGTTAGAACTCACATCCCTCCCCAACCTTGGCATCCTCCCCTCAGCATACTGCCCTGCCGCAGTGCCCCCACAGTTTGGGGTCCTCCTTCTCAGGGAACCTCCAATCCCCTATGCCCACCTTGCCTCAGTGACCCACTGCCAGTTGCCATCTGACCCCTGCCTAAGGGGCAAACTGCAGTCTGAAATGGCCACTCATCATTGGTAAGGGGTGTGGACCCACTGCCTTCTACTGCCCTTGCCGCCTCCCGACAGCTCCGGTATCCCCCAGACCTTGCTTCAGGCCCTGCAGCCTGGGAGCGTGCCTGGCCAGAGCTTCCGCAGCTCTGCTTGCCTTTCCCCAGCCCTACTCTAGCTTCCCTAGCAGTTAGGACCCTCCTGATTCATAGCTGGATCAAGAGTGGGTCTGTCTCCACCCCTCCAAGAACCCTCATTCATACAGCCCCAGCTGGGCCCCAATTGGCTCTTCTGCCTTATCTGCTGGCTCCACCACTCTCTCCCAGGGCTGGGTTTTAACACTTAAAGGGCCAGTGAAATGCAGATACCCCATCACAATGGGACATCATCTGAAGAAAGGCTAATTACAGGGTTTTTTCGAAGTTTCAGATATTCATGACATTATATTTTTCTGCCCTTTCAAGTTCTATGATTGTGCATGATTTTAAGGTACCCGGGCTTATTGCTGAATAGATGTTGAAAGCAGTCGAAAAAACAGTACAAGTAAGAAATGGCCAGGGCAGCAAATGTGGATCATCTGTGTGGTGGACTCAGCTGGTATTGCTTCCCACATGGTCCCCATTGGAGAGCATGTGCCTAGCCCCTCCCCCATTATATCCCAATTGAGAGCTAGGCCCTGAGGCAGGCAGGAGCCGGGCCAAGGGCAGATCCCTTTACATCTCCCTTTTTGGGAAAAGAGACTAGAAATGTGACACTTTGAAGTTTAGGCCACACACCCCCAACCATCTTATTACAATGGCCTCTATTAATGGACCAGTCACAAAAAGCAATACTAATTTAATTTGTCAAATGTATTGCTACAATGTATTCTACCTTGAAGATGGACAGATACACACACACAGAGATACCTGCAAATAAAGTAAGGTCATCCCAAATTCCCATTAATGAATCATTATCCTACACCACATCATCACATATTCTACTGAGGAGGAGTGTGGAATAAAGTTTTTATTGGCATGAATTTACCATAGTCTGGTCTTACTCATGTAATTCCATGTGCATGTGAGAACGAGTACAGTGTCATTGATATATAAAGCCAAGCAGCTAAACTAAAAGCCCCATGTGAAACTGCAAGAATAAAGTGTTTTGGGCCCCCCACAAAACCAACAGCACAAGTATAAAAATATCTTGTTTCATTTTTATAGACAAAACTAGGGCAGTCAACACTGGCTGCCATTGACTTAAATAACATCAGAAAGTATTAGTGGCAGAGCTGTAGAATCCTTCCTTGAATATCCTTCCTCTTGTTGAAGAGTATATTAAGGCAGGAATATTCCTATAGGTTTTAATGGGAGAAATTGTAGAGAAATATATACCATTCTGGCAGTAAAAAGGGATCATAAAGCAAGTGTGAATGCAAATTAGGCCAATTTTAAGACCCTTTTGGGTATGTTCCATGAGGCGTACAGATAGTTCGGAATGGCTTGCTAGTTCGAACTATCTAGCCCGTGCCGCGTGTAGCCGCGTGGCACGGGGTTCGAACAAGCTGGCATTTAAAAATGGCGCCGGCCGGCTTATGCAAATGAAGCCCGGGAAATTCAAATCCCGGGCTTCATTTGCAAGTGCGGTATGCCTACATTACCACCCTAGTTCGAATTAGGGTGGTAGTGTAGACATACCCTTTGTGTCTGAATATAAAGGAGAATCAGGCCCATCAGGAGGAGAGAGGGCAGAATCTGGCCCATTAAGAAAAATCATTCTTAACTTATATGCACTGTCCAGTTTCCTTGTGGCTGGTTTTTGGACTGTGGACCAATGGATAGGGCTCAAAGAGTGGCACTTGCACTCAATTCACAGCTCCGCCACTCACATATCACATTTTACATGAAAAAAGGTTGCAGCTGCGAAGAAAACTCTTCAAACATGAACCGTGGGCATAGCAATGCTGTGATGAATTCACTGCAGACAGAGCTTGAAACAATAACTCTGGGAGATGTGGACTCCTCCCATTCACCTCAGTCGGGTAGCTTCTGGTGTCAAAGTTTATTTATTTTACCAATGGAAGTGAGGGGAAATGAACCTCTTCCTCCAGATCCCAGGAGACATAAGAATAAATACTCATGAGGCTTTTGGTGAGACAGAGATTATTTAAGTGCTTCAGACACGTATACACAGAGCCTGTTTGATCTCCACTTGCACTTACATACTCATCTTGAATAGCAGCACCTCAAAGAGACAAGAATAGCAAAAGGAGAGCAAACTGATCTGAGAACTTTGGGCAACTCACCCATGGACAAGCCAAGAAACACTCATGATGGAAAAGTAATAAAGAAAAGGAGAGGGGAGCAAATTAGATGGTTGTTGCAGGTGAAACAGCTAGTGTGGAGTTAGGAATTACTGCTGCATCAGACAACAGTGCTGGAACAATTTGCATAAGAGGGGTGCTGAGAGCCACTGAACTGAACTGTAAATCCTGTATATGATGGAAATCCCTTCAAGCCAGTAGGTGCAGTGGCACCCTCAGTACTCTTACTTCTAGCACCTCTGTCACCAGAAGCCTCCTTACTACTCTGCAGACCAGCATCCCCAGAAACTAATGTGACATGGAAAAATGTGCAACCATATATCTTTCCTGACTAATAAATGAGATATATGCCTTGGTTTCTCTATTCTACAAGTGAAAATGTGCGTGAAGTGTGCCTTTAAATTCAATTTAGAAGCAGCAACTAGCAAAATAGTTTTGCCTAAGCCCTGAATGGTAAAAGTGTTTTTCACATTTCCTCTCCCAACTGCCCTAATAAAATCACGTCCTCCTTAATTTAAACACAGTGTGATTAAACGTAATGTTAAAGGACAAAATAGTCAGTTGGAGCAACTTGTCTAGACGGGATACAGCAAGAATCAAGGCTGGCTTCAGATTCATTAAATAAGTATTAATAAGCTGCAGGAAGGGGTTAACCGCAAGATAATTAAATGTGCAGATGTTTCACAGATGATCTATTGGGAGGAATTGTGAACACCCAGGAAGATCGAAAAATAATAAAAGGGAACCTAAAGAACTTAGAAACAAGGGCAGAAAATAACAAAAAAGAAAGTCAGCAGGAGGAAAATGTAAGCTAATCCATCCAGAAAACATAATTCAAAACACAGAGAGTCATTGGGAGAGAGCAACTGTAGAAGCAGTGACGCCATGAGAGAAATTGCAGACCATTTGTTGTTGTTTTAGTTCATCCTGTAAAAACTAGATCAGAAAAGATTGAGTTAAGTTTTCCTAAAAAAACAGAGAGCAAAAATCTGTGAGCAGAGCACTTATTTCTGAGTCTTCAAGCATCCATGAAGCCTGCTTGTTATTCATCAGCCAAATCAGTTCTGACCTGCATTAGTTGTGGACTTGCTAATCAGACTCCATTTTGAGTGCAGAAGCTGAAGACTTCTCAGAAGGAAAAATATCCTAAACAAGCTAGCAAAGGGCAAGATGAGGAGAATCTCCCAGGAAGTGGTATAGAAAGTTTACATAAGCAGTGCCAAGGAAAGGCAAGGAACTTTACCTATTATATAAAGGAGAATGTTTGTATGTTTGTGCTCTAACAACTTGGACACTATAAGACCTACCACAACCAGACTTTGCATGGGATAACCTTTCCTCCAGGAGAAGGTTTTAAGGAACTGTAGGAGGGAAGTGATGAGAGACCGACGCCTCTCCCTGGGGCTGTACGGAGCTTGGCAGTGTGGGGAGAAGTGGCTTCCCCACCATTTTTGGAAGCATATAGAGGCCCCTTTTCAATACTGCAATTGGCTCGGGGCCCGCCAGCTGACCAATGGGTGGGCGGGTTGCTGCCGAGGCTCACTCTAGGCAGAGGGGGTGGGGCTGGTGTTACCGCTCAGCTGCCACTTTGAAAAAAATGTCAGGAAGGAGGCACATCGGGGATCCAGAGGTGAGAGAGGGGAGGGGAGGAGTGAATGAATGGGGAGTGGACTGGTCTGGGGGGGCTGGACCATTGGGGGTGAGTAGGGGTAGGACAGGATTGGGGGGCTGGATCATTGGGGGGTGGGCTGGACCATTGGGAGCCAGTGGGGGGAGGTTAGGATTGTAGGGGGATGAAGGACATGGGGGCTGGACAATCCTGCAGGGAGTGAGTGAGAAATGAAGACCATGGCAGGGGTGGGGTCTCCTTTGAGGGGCACTGGCCCAAGGGGCAGCACTGGATGATGCTGGGTAGGTGAGAAATTAATCCAAGGTGGGGGGGAGGGATCCCTCAAATCTGGGCACTGGTCCTGGATTTGATACTGGGTGATCCTGGGGGGGAGAGATGCAGTCCATGGGAGGGGCAGCTGGTTAAGGGGGCGGTGCTGGAGGAGGGACTATAGAGGTACCAGCAGGCTCAGGTAGCTGATTCATAGTTTCATCAAAAAAGATGGGAGAAGAGTTTGAGGTGTCACCCTGAAGTCTCTCAGATTCAGTAGGGCCAGTCCCATTAATTAAGGCATCCCTATACTCAGCTCTTGGATGAGAATTTGCAGACCCAGCATGCCTATCTCCCTACTTCACTGCCAAAAAACCATTAGCTTCTACAAGCATAATTAGCAAAAATACCATCTGATAGGAAGCAAAACATTGCACTATTGAAGAGGGGCCTCCATATGCTTCCAGCAATGCTGGGGAAACAAGCCATGGTGATTTGGGGGCTCTCCCTTCCACTGTGCTTTTAATGGCTCCAAGACTCATGACATGGGAAGAAAACAGAGACAGTTTCTATTGTGACTTTTGTATCTAAGTTTGCCAAGTCAGATAGCTCTGATTCTCAACATTGCAATGCCTCTTTTTTGAGTCCGAGATTTTGCTTTATGCAGCAGTAGAAAAGTATGGGGGTCTACCATGATGGCCAGATGTCAGGCACTAGTAGCTGCAGTATGGCTGGAGGCTGTGAGGACCAGATTCTGTTTTTCTAAATTTTGTTCCTCCGGTTTCCCGGGCAATGCCGGGTAAGTCCAGCTAGTTTGACATAAAGGAGAGGATAGGGTCTTAACTTTGAATTGTGAGTAAAAGTATTGTTTTCAACACAGGTAGTCAAATAGATTTACCTCTGTGAGGAATCAACCTGACTTAGACAAGGAAAAAAACATATTGTTTGAACAAAAATCAGGATTCTTCATTTTGGACATGTAGTTTGGAAATTTGCTATGAATTCACCCAATTCTGCAGAATTCTACTGTTGCTTCTAAACGTCTGGTTTTAAAAAAAATAATGTTTCCAGTCATGTTGAAAATCACCTTAACTGGGATTATTTGCATAGTAAGGTCTGTCTCATTCCCAAAACAACAAAAAAAGAAGCACATATCCCTAGGTGAAAATTTTCAAAGATTCGTGTAAGATGATAGCCTTAATTCCAAGAATCTTTAGAAAGAGGCCTTTCGCTACCTACTCACAAATACAGAAAATACAGAAGCAACTGACCAATGTATATTCGTTTTACTTGTTCTCTGGCATGGCAAAATCCACCTTCTTTTTGGAAGGAATTCTGTTGCATTAAAGACAGCTTCAATTAAATAGACAGTGCTGAAGTTATTTTGGAAGATGAAACATAACTCTCTGATTTACTAGGCTAAGGCATTCTTTGTGTTTCCACCATGTTAAATGAATTTCTCTGATTGTGGGGTTTAAGAAAAATTTATCTCTAGCTTTCAATTGTGCTGCTCTAGCACTGTCCTCTCATTTGCTTTATTGGCTATTACATAACAAAATTGAAAACTGTTTGACAAGCCTGTAGGAAGCTGAAAATTTTGGGATGCAGATGGTTTCTGAAAAAAACAAACAAACAAAAAAACCCCCACCCATGGCATGGGCCCTTTAAGAAATGCTTTGCTTTTGAGGCTTTTTGGCCTTAACAGACTGCCAGTGGCTGCCTGCCATCTTGCCTCCCTGCGCAGGGCTGGACAGCTCTCCTGTGGAACCCGGTAAGCACTCGGGATTTTCGCCTTCTGGCCAGGAAAAAAATCAGAAAATACCGGACATTTTAGGTGTCCGGTATTTTCTGATTTTTTTACCATACAGGAGATGAAAATACCGTACTGTCCAATTCAATACCAGACACCTGGCAATCCTATGAATATTAAGGACACCTTTCAGAGTTATATATGAGTTTAGGGCCTGATTTTGAAAGGTATATAAACCCTTACAGTTCAGTGGGAGCTTGGTGCCTAAATATCAAATGTGGTCATGCTGTATTTATTTATTATTTGCAAGATTTGTACTTGCTTTTTCAAGTTTCTATTTTTTCAAGTCAATTATCAACAATTTTCATCCAGTGCCCAATATTATCTATTATGTTTGTAGACTTTGGGTGTACAGACAGTACAAATCATTGATAAATTTGTGCAGTTGCCAGCTGCAGCTCAACATTCAGGCCTTGCAGAGATTTCTTTCTCAGACTTTTATTGCCAAGATACTTAAAAAAAGATGACCTTTTTCTCTGGTGTAACTCTAGTGAAGTCATAGAGGGTGCACCACAGATTAATCTAGCCCAGTGTGTCTAAAGAAACATTATTTCACAGAAAATCAAAGCCCCAGTGAGGCAGAACAAAAACACACACTTCAGTGTAAACCTCATTCCGTATCTCTCAACTGTCAAGGCTTTTATGGTTATTACCCTGCCTGCCTCATTTCATAACAGATACTCAAGATACATTAAAACTGGCTTGTTTAGACTTCTTTTTCCTGGCTCTTTCTTAAAACACCACAATCTCTGACTTCTCCATGTTCCCATTCCATCTCAGTTTACCCCCTAATCTTGCATCCTCCTCTGCTGCCACCTCAGGCTTGACCTGATCTAAGTCTTGGTTTTCCATAATTCCTGTACCCTCTAATTCTGTAAGAGCTTCATCAGCATACTTAAGGACCACTTTTGTCTAGTGGGACATCATGGTCTGTTTTAAGAGCAGAGGTGACATGTAACAAACTCCTTCATAAAACTGATGTCTAAAGGTCCAACAGAAACTGTGCCATCTTCTGCATGTTCATGGAAAATGCCAATAGCAGACAAAAGAACGGTAAGAGAAGATGTCTGTAACCGAGACTGAGACCTGTGAAGCATTTTGCATTTGAGACAAGTGAAAGGATTTGTTACATTACAGGCCACAAAACATTTCCACTTAAAGTTCTGCATAACTCTTTCCACTTATTGACTTCACGGTGCTTTGCAAGTCATGAGTTAAGCCTGTAAGATTATGGCATTATCACCATTTCACAGCCGAAGAAACTGAGATTCAGGGAAATTAAGTGGCTTGCTTACTCAAGTCTGTAGCAGAGCAAAGAGTAGAGATGTGCTGTCCTTGCTCTCAGTCTTGTGCTCTAACAAGCAGAAAACTAATTCTCCCCCAGCCAGTTGTACACCCGACTGGTAAATATCACAGCTTAAGCATGAAAGGTCTTTGATCTGAGGATATGTACCTGGCACAATACACAAAGCTGTACTTTCCGTCTCACTTTATATTGGCATGGTTGCCTAAAGAGCACATGGAGTGTTCCAGACAAAGTCATTTCTTCTAGATTATCTGAGATTCTAGCAGAAGTCACATTATCTCCTCCCACTCACCAGTGCATAGTTCTTCAATGAGCTGACACAAAATAGCCTCCTGCCATATAAAATAAGAGTACTGGGCTACCCACTATGCATCAGCCACCTCTCCACTATGCAAAAAGTTTTGCTTCATTACCAATATACTGAATATCAGCATTGTCCCACACTCAATGTGTATTGCCAACCAATTGTTCGGTCTTCAAACATGTTCCTTCAAAACACTTTGCGTGACTTTTTTTTAATCTGCACTCTTTCTGGATACCTGTGACCATCAAGAGGCTGAAAAAATGTATTTTGAATTCAACATATGTTTATTAGGATAGGCCCATGAGCAAATCAAAGTCATGTAAGTCCATAAGTCCCACGCGTTCTAGTTCCGGATATTCAGAATCCCCCAGAACCTGCACCTTGCAAAATGACCCTATAGATGGAAGTGCTTCCAGCTGGATTCACAGCAACTGTGGCACAGAAACTTTGAAGCTCTCCATGGAATTGTCTGCCTTGAAACATAAGCCTTTGGTATCTAACATCCCAACACAGTCTTCAGTAACTGTCCTTCATTCTGTGTTCCCATCCAAGCAACACACTCCCCAAGTATCCATTAAGCATCTGCTAGCGAGTTCAGTTGCTATCCATACACTGCTTGGTGAAGTGTCAGATATCCATTAGTGCAAGGATGCTAAATCTGCCTGACCCCTCAGAAGCTCTGGTTTCTATTGTTTCTATACAGAATTATCATTTCAGCTGCCACTACACCAGAGCACTCTTCTGCTTTGTTTGAATCCCAATTTAAATTATACAGTTACTGTCCAACCTGCATTCAGAACTGCTAATGACTAAGTGGACAAGGATGGTGTCTTAGTTGGTCACAAACGTTAGCACAGGATCATTCTAATTCAAGCTTTACTTGCCATATGGACAACACGCTTCAGTTGAGTTTCCTGGGTGAAATACTTCTGAACCGGCCTAAACCTGAGTTACCCTTAAACCTGAGCCTGCTTAAGCTTGATGAGTCAGCCCTGAGCCAGAGAGTGTGACAAGTCATCAAAGGTAATAACTCACTGGACTGGGGATAGGCCCCATACCATTCAGTCAAGGAGTAGCTAATTCACAGGGCAGGCCCCAGCCAAGTCACCCAAATCAGGTATATAGGCTCCTAAAGGAAGCAGCCTCTCCCTTCTATTCAACACCGCTGCCTAGATAGGGGAATTGCTAACAGCCTACCCTTGCTCCTGCTTTTGCTCCAGTTGGTTCCTGTTTCTGCTCCATTTGTCCTTGCTCCTGCTCTAACTATGCCTATGTTTCCATGTTTCCATGCTAGTCAGACCCGCCTCCAGTCTACATCTGCTTCTGACTCAGCTGGGGGCCCAGCAAAACTGACCCTGGGCAGCTTCAACAGCGTTCCCAAAAAAGACACAAGCAAAGCCACCGGGGCCAGTTTGGTTACGGTAGCTGACATTAGAGAGTGTCCAGCGGTGGGACATGGGTATTTTGTTGATCGGGAGAAGGTTTGGACCAGACTACTTAACCTTCCTCTGATTGCTTCATTACTCGTTGTATGGACAGTGTTTGCGGCTTTGGCAATTTTTCCATTACCATTTTCTTTGTCTTTCCTATTTCCAGCTCCTTCCCCCAGAGTTTGATATCCCCAATCTCAGGTATGATGGGCAATAAGTCAAGGTAGCCTAGATTTAGGATCAGGATGAGGGGGGAAACTAAAAAAAAACTGGGGTACAAAGACTTGCAATAACTATCAGAGGCTTTCTGGCTGGCACTTCTCCTCATTTGAAGGAGCCTGACTCCCAGAAACATCCAAATTCAGAGACAGAAAATGATCTTCAAAAGCAGCCTGTTCATACAACTCTTTTACTGAAATGGCTTGTTTTCCACTAAACCCAGCCACAATCCACAATTCATGGCTTAGTTCACTGACAATCCCTGCAGAGTGCAATGACCTTTTGCAGATAAAGCAAAACACAAATCGTGTAACTGGATTTTTAAATCCTAAAACAAGCAGTTCACCAAGGCTGGATTTTAGCCAATGTCTTCCCTTATCCTTTTATCTGAAAATACTTAGAAATTGTATAACATCTTCAACTTGCTTCACACATTAAGTAACTGACTGGAGTGAATGAAGCCTGAATGACAAATGCCAGGGAACTACATGTGTGCAGCTACTCTATAATTTTGAACAGCGTGATCTCCATTTCTATCATACTTGGTTACATCTTTTCCATCTGTCATTCAGCAGGTCCCAAAGCTTATAAGGAAACTTATGCCCAAGTCCAGCAGCTGACAGTCATGTGAGCCTGGAGTGCCTATTCATGAAGTAGTGGCTCTCACTGTTACATGCTAGCACACTTTGATCTCCAAAATCTTAATAGAAGTAGGTAGACGAATAATTTTATTTATAAAGAAGAGTTGCGTAGCTCTGCTGACTTCACTCCCAAGTTGCAGGGCCTGAAGCTACTAGGACTGCAGGGAGGTAGCCAGGGCAGTAGAAGACAGCAAGTCCATTCCCCCTTGCCAATGTTGAGTGGCAATTTCAGACTGCAGTTTGCCCCTGAAGTAAAGGGCTACATGATGCCTGGCAGCAGGTCACTGAGGCAAAGTGAACATAGTGGACTGGGGATTCTCTGGAGAGGAAGACACTTGCTCTGGGTCCTACCATGAAGTGGTGGAGACATTAACAGGTAACAGCAGGCGAGACACTAGCAGAAAGCGGGAGCTCCAGGGCTGAAATGCTAATTCTCTGAGGGCACATCTACACAGCAGGGTGAAAGCCGAAATAAACTATGCAACTTCAGCTATGTCAACTGCGTAGCTGAAATCAAAATAGCTCATTTCAGCATTTGGTGCTGTCTACACAGTAGGAAGTCTGAGAAAGAGCACACTTCTTTTCACTTCCCTTACTCCTCATACAAGCAAGGTTACAGGAGTCAGAGTAAGAAGTCCTCCAGCTCAACATTATTTTGACATAATGTCAAAATAACTGCTTGTAGTGTAGACACAGACTTGTTATTTCGGAATAATGTCTGTTATTCCAAAATAACACTGCTGTGTCGACATATACTCAGTGACCAGCAGGAGGTGCCCATAACAGTGAGTGCCTGACCCATGAAAGGTCCATTGAAAACCTGCACAAGAATGAACATGTACATAAATATTCACCATGAAAGGAAAACAAAATTCCAACCAGTGCTACTCTTCACATACAGTATTTGTCGTGGAAAACAAATTCAGGGCTGTGGTGGATACGTGTCTTACTTCTGCAACAGCAAGTGTCAACCAGTCTAACCTCTCAGTACTTTCAGCTTAGGATTTTCCATCCCTGGTTTCAATCAGGCAGCCCAGATCAAGATGTAGAGATTAGGTATGCTACTGTGATATGTTACAATCCTCTGCACTCAGCATTTATGTTATCCATTATAAAGCAGAAATTGAATGGAATATTCTAAAAGGAGAGATCTGTCATCACTCTACTACTGAACCCTATATAAATGAAGATGGAAATTTAAAATTAAGAATGAACTGCCATTCATGTTACGATATAATCTTCTACATTAATTATTAAAAGTGAGCCTGAACACGGAAGACAGTAATAAATGTGCAATCATTTCTCTAAAGATATCTTGACACTCAAAATAAAATCAGTTACAATCATTTTAAAAAAGAGAACTTGAATTGTGCCCCTATGAATTATATATATAATAAGAAACCTCCTTCCTAATTATTACTGTACATTTTCAGGTTTAAAATGTTAAATACATGGAAAGGAAACTTACTTCTTCATCCTCCAAGCCAGTGAGATCCCAGAAGTAACCTAGTCTCATCTGTAAACGTTTCCAGTGTTCAAGAAACATGGTAGCTTAAGGTAACAACAACAAAACACATATGTTAAAATATAAACTCAATTTATTTACTAATTATTACTACTACTATTATTATTAATTATAATCATTATTATTTTATTATTATATATTATTATGTACTAGATTAGGATTTTTGATCCATGTAAGCCAGCCAAGTGAGGTGTTAGAGGGTCTGAATACACTGCAATTAAACACCTCCTCCCACTGCTGGTCCATGGCAGTTGATGTGCACTAATGGGGCCATTAAACTGCAGTGTAGTTGTTCAGGCTCCTAGGGCTCATCTAGACTACATCCCTCTTTTGAAAGTGCAAATGAAGTACAGATTTTGATACCCTATGCTTCATTTGCATATTCGCATCTGATCGCTGTTTCAAAAAAGGGTATTTCCAAAGTGAAGCCTCAGTCTAGATACGGTTCTTTCAAGAAAAACCTCCCTTTTTCGAAAGATCCCGTACTCCTCATTTTTTCAGGAATATGGGATCTTTTGAAAAAGGTTGTTTTTTTTCTCAAAAGAACCGCGTCTAGACTACGGTTTCACTTTATTTAAATCCACATTTCATTTGCACTTTCGATCGGGCTCATTTACATCCCTCTTTCAAAACAGGGATGTAGTCTAGACGAGCCCCTAGAATTCAGGCCCAACATCTACCCCAGAATTTGATCGCTCTATAGCCCAAGCCCTGTAAGCCCCACTCAGTTTGGCACAGACCAACTGTGGGGGCTTAGCTGCAGTGGAGACATATTCAGAGTGATTTTCCCATAAGTGGTAGAAGACAAATTCTATCTCCTGCTTTTCTTTCCCCTTTCTTTGACAGTAGACAGCACATGCTGTGTTGCTTTTTACTCTTCTGCCCTTCTTCCCATAATTGTTCCTTCCTCTTGACAGCCTGGTTTCATGTTATTTTTGACCTACGGATGTATAAGTTCAGAAAGAGTAGGTATCCCAATTCATTCTCCACTGGATTCTATGTTCTGTCATCCTTTCCACCTATGCAAAGTGAGTGTCCAAAAATTATTAAATCAGAATAATACTTTACTCCCACTATGCAAAGGCAAAGCAGGGGAGGGGGCAAGCGAGGTCATGAGCTCTTCCTCCTACCCCAATTTTTCATGCCACCTCTCACCAAGATGTCCACCAGTGAGGAGGAAGTGGCTCCCTGGCAGCCGTACTCACTCTGTAGCTGTGCAGAGTGGGAAGGGGGAAAGCAGCAGGGGGTCTGGGTGCAGGCTGAACGCCTACCCCTGTTACATGGGATTGCTGCTTCTTCCGTGCTGCCAGAGTCCCAGCACTTCTCCCAGCCTGCTTTGCAGGTCTGCTGAGGTGACTCAGTGGGGCATCTCCGAGACTGGGAACAGGAACTGAGCCTTGGTGCCCAGCAGCTCCATGGAGTCCCAAGAGTCCCAGTGGTGAGTGGGAGGAACAGACTGAAGTGGGAGAGGGGAGTTTGGAAAAGGGGCAGGAGGGCAAACCTTGCTGCTCCCTCCAAAGTGCCTGGCGAGGTGAAGGTGATTTGGGGGTATCATATTCCCCCATCTAACAAATGTGACTGATAATTCTCCAACTTCTTGAGAACGGAGACAATCCAGATCCAAGCACCATCCCACCATCGGGGCCACCCGGAAGCGTGCATCCCAACTGTGTTGCACTTTTTCTTGGTTTTGTCTTGAACACTTGCTAAATTGATTGAGGGTAGCTCAGGCAGGGAGGGATGCCCCAAAGCTCTGAGGGGCTTAGCAGCCACAGGGCAGAGAAGAGGAAGAGGAGGAGGAGGTAGTTGATAATGTGTGTTGTCTACATACATATCAGGTTTCAGGGGATGTAGGCAGAGGCATCACTTGGGACAGTCAAGACCTCCCGCCACACAACACACACAGAACCTTTCCGTTGTGCCACATTTACATGTCACCTCTGCCACTTTGCAGTCACTTATCAGAGGTGTAAAACTGTACAAGGTGCAAATCAGTGGAGAATTAGATCCTGATTCTTTTGACTTTGACATGGGTGCCAGAGCAAGGTACAGTTTGGAAGAGGTCTGCTGCCCATGCCGAACCACATAACTGCAGACTACAGAGATGAGCTGACTGAATACAGATGATCGGATTCATTTTTTTATTTGACTTTACACTGGGCCTCATCCAGCCTTTCTGTTATGGGTAACTTAAAGGGCTATGCAGTCAATAGGACATCAGAGATGGTTTGAGATCTCATTGCTTCCAACCCAAGTATGGGACTATTCAAAGCAGTTGCTAACTCAAAATGTGCTCTCTGACAGACCTTGTGAAATATAGAGAGGAGGGAAGAAAACTTTTCTTCACAGCTGTTTCCCTTCACTGAACTCTATTGCTGAAAAGATAATTCAGCCTGCAGACAAAATTATTCAGCCTGTTAACAAATTCTGATATTGGGAGTTGCACTCTAGACAAACAAATATAAAAAGTGTACATCTCACAGATGGAACGGTCATAAGACCAGAGTAAAAATCAAGTTCTGGAGCCAGATTTTCAAGAACTCAGAGAAAAAAATTTCAAGTGCACAACACCCACAATTAAGGCCAGATTTCTCAAAATATACAATCTCTCATTTAGGCACCATAATGAATGGCCAGATTTTGAAATGAATCTTGTATCCAACGTACTTGGGTGTTAAATGGGACCTGTCGGGCACAGTACACACCATCTTCTCTGCACAAGTCCTCTCACATTACAAGAATCTAAAAGTCACTGCAGGATGCTCTGGCAGAACTGGCAGACAGCAGAAAATATTTTCAACCTATTACTGAAAGCTAAGCCCATATCTTCAGATAATTGTTATTTTTACTCATCCCGTTTTGAGACCTCAGTGCAAATAAATATAAAAAAACCCTCTAACACATTATGCGGGGTTCAAGGACTTCCTGGAATAACTATAAAGAAAACCACTTGATGGTTTTGTAGATGGATTTGTGCCTTTCTTCCCTGTTTAGCTCAAGGGGATGAAAATGACAGCACTTACCCAACTTTAACTGGTTGGGCTACATAAACCAATGGTGCAAATCCACATCATTTAAATTGCTGAAGCTACACAGTTTTACACCAGCTGTAAACTAGCTCAGCTCTGAGCTCAGCTCTCCTTGTTCCTTTGAGGCTGTGTCTAGACTACAAAGAAAAGTCAGAAAAAGATACATTTTTCTTCTGAAAGAGGCTTTTCTGACATTTGGCCTGTCTACACTGGGCCAAATGTCAGAAAAAAGCCTCTTTCGGAACATCCTTTCTTCCTCATAGAATGAGGTTTACAGAGATGCTGAAAAAACGCATCTGCTTTACCAAAATTTTTTTCAGAAAAAAGCAGACGCATTCCTTGGATGCAGCAGAGGTATCCCGGAAAAGCTCTGCAGTCTAGACGTACCCTGAAATTCCTTAACTGTAAGTGGAAATTTGACATCTCTGAACATTAACAGCTATAAGCGCAATGAGCCAGGTGTGATTCTCTTTTTTTGAGTTACAATTCTCAATGAATATGGGGCTTTGAAAATAGAGTCATTGAGCTCATGAAGATATTTAATGAAGTGTCCCAACAAGAAGTAATGGGAGCATGCTTCCTTTCCTGATAGCAACTGTAATAAATCTCTCCGTCTTTCCCAAGAAGTGAGAAGGATGAAAGGAGAATTCTAATGCACAGCACTCACCATGAAATGAAACCAGCTCGGCAGGGCATAAATACCATATTGTTCCCTTTTTTAAGCATACTAGTGGTGAATAATAATGCATGACAGCTTCTCCATCACTACATCTTACAAAAAAGTGACCCAACCAATGTTTATTCAAGACACTGTAAGAGAAGCTGGATTCAGGTATGCAAAGAACAGAAGATCTGTTAGTCAGCAAACTGAATGCTAGATAGTAAGAATGTCCTCTCTATTAGCTGGGCAGCAATAACAGTGTAATATAATGCTCTGTATGCAAGTGGAGCAGGGTTAACATGGGATACTTGGTTTTACTTTGCAGACGCTGGTACATGATGGGAGTATTTTCTTGCACTGACAAGCTCAGTTATCATAGTTTCAGCACAAAGAATTTTCCAGTCTGTGGGAAACTTTATTTTAATGACAGGATATGGCTCAGAAAAGATTTTATTGTCCTTTAGTGTCTTTTTTAAACCAGTACATAAAGAACTGCTTGTTGTTTTCTATTTCACTACAAACTTTAGTAATTTCATCTCATTTCTGAAAATGCAGACATGGGATATGTCAATAGTATACTTCATAAATCATATTGTTGATGCTACAGGGAAATTACTATGAATTCAATTGCACTGGAAATGATCATTTGCATAGATGTAAGGATTTTCTTTTTCAAGCAAGAAATCTCTTAGGAACATACTTGTATTCTATCTGAGACAGTATGTCATTCATACATTGTCACTGCAGGACCAAAATTAAAAGCCAACAATTAGCACAAAGTGGAATTTTAATGATAAATTTGGAGGTAGAATAGATTGTTGTGTTCACACTCTTACACACTAGTAAAATAATCTTTGTGCAAAGTATGCCTTTTAAGGTATCATTTGGAAACTGATAATTTGATGACCAGTACTGTCCTGGTTAAAGGCATGCAGCAATACTGTATGGCTACATCTATATTGGCAAGATTTTGCACAAATATTCCTTAACGCAAGGCTACATCGAGACTGGCATGATTTTCCACAAATGCTTTTAACGGAAAAGTTTTTCCATTAAAAGCATTTGCAGAAAAGAGCGTCTAGATTGGCACGGACGCTTTTCTGTAAAAGCACTTTTTGCGGAAAAGCATCCGTGCCAATCTAGACACGGTTTTGCGCAAGAAAGCCCTGATCGCCATTTTCGCCATTTGCGCAAGAGGGCTTTTTCCCGAACAGGAGCATCATAGTATTTGCGGAAGAACACTGACACTCTTACATCAGATCGTCTGTGTTCTTGCGCAAATTCAAGCGGCCAGAGTAGACAGCTGGCAAGTTTTTCTGCAAAAGCAGCTGCTTTTGCGGAAAAACTTGCCAGTCTAGATGCAGCCCAAGAGTTTTTGAGTTAGAGTATTTGCACAAGAGAGCGTCTACACTGGCATGTGCTTTTGCGCAAGAGATGTGCTTTTGCGCAAAAGCATCCGTGCCAGTGTAGATGCTCTCTTGCGCAAGAAAACTCCAATGGCCATTTTAACCATCAGACTTTCTTGCACAAGAAATTCATGTTGCCTGACTACACTGGCCTCTTGCGCAAGAACACTTGCACAAGAGGGCTTATTCCTGAGCAGGAGCGTCATAATTCTTGCGCAAGAAGCACTGATTTCTTACATTAGAATGTCAGTGTTCTTGTGCAAGAACTCACGGCCAGTGTAGACAGGCAGCAAGTTTTTGCGCAAAAGTGGTTGCTTTTGCGCAAAATCTTGCCAATGTAGACACAGCCTCAGTGAAGTTACAAGTTTTCTTTGTAAAGTATTGTTAACACATGTTTCAAACCCCATAGTCATGAACAAACAGAAGTTGGGAAACTGGTTTCTCTTAAAGGAACATGTGCTCTGTTTAATTTGCATTGACACAGTAAACAGAGTCATCAAGCAGGATAAGAAAGACAAAGAATGTTCAGACTGGTGAAGGAAACAGCAGAGAAAACCCTTCCACACTAGGAGACTCTTTGGTTACGTCTACTGCAAATTGTGTCTCTTTTTCCGAATTAATTCTGCAGTCTCCTATTTCTCAGCTGGGAATTAAGACAATATAAGGTAGGGACAAAGCTATGTCTAGACTGCAGAGTTAAATCGGAAAAAGAGACACAATTCGTGGTACGCAAATTGCATATCTTTTTCCGATTTTCTTTCAAAAGAGGCTTTTTTGAAATTTGGTGCGTCTACACAGCTCCACATTTTGGAAAAACCTGCTCTTTCAACATATCCCTTTTGCCTCATAGAACAAGGTTTACAGGGATGGCGAAAGAGCATGTCCGCTTTTTCAAAAAATTTTTTTGAAAAGTGGACACATTCCTTGGATGCAGCATTGCTTTTCCGAGGTACCTCTGGCATCCCAGAAAAACTATGCAGTCTAAACGTAGCTGAAGACTCAAAGGCACCCTTCTCTCTCTCCCTGCCCATCCCATTCACTGCACCTGAAGAGACAAAGGAAGCAGTCATTGGACTGTGATGGAAGAGTCTTGACCTAAGAGTTAGGTCAGTAATCTGCTGGAGCATAGGGTGAAAAAATTGCTTTGCGACAAAAATAGTTACCAGAAAACAATTTATTTTTATTTTTCTTGTCACTGCTTCTGATTTTTATGCCTCATTATTTATACTAACTCAAAATCTATCTTTATTTAGTAAACAAACTTGTTTTATTGTGTTACCTAATCCAGTGTGATCAACTTGAAGTGTCCATATGACTCCGTGTTATCTGTGCATTACCCGCTTAAAGGAATTATGGACTCAATGTATTTGCACTGTCCAGGAGTGGAACAGGCTATTCATTGCTTGGGGAGGAGGGGGAGAAATCTGGAACTGGTGCTGTGATGGTGCCACCTGGTAGCATAACCAAGGTTGGTAATAGCCAAGGTGTAGCTGGCTAGTTACCTCACCCACAGAAGCATAGCTGGCATTGCAGTTTGGGAGCAGTCTAGGCTGCAGACTATAGCACAAAGCATTGTCAAGGGCATGCCAGGTTACAAATTAGGGGTAATAACTGCTCATTAGTCTGGATTATACCCTGGTGCATCAGAGGGTATTCCATAAGGATGTTCCTTATGTTCATCTCCATGGACAGTGTCACCCCGTGCAACCGTGCAGGAAATCACTTGATGTAACAGATCAAAGTACATAGGACTGGGAATACAACTCCAGCGTGTTAAGTTTATTTTATTCCATGTTTCTCATCCAATTCTTTCCTCCCAGCCTATTGCCATAATCTTCTGGCATATTCAAGCAGTGATTGTGCATATCTGTTCTGTCAAGTTGCCAGTGCTGAGAGCATTCATTCTTCTGTGGTTTGGACACATTGCAACCTAGATGTCCATGCTGAAACTATGATAGATTCAGGTAGCAAATTCACAAGCCTGTGCATTATATAGTCCATAGCAGCAGATAAACCAGGACACCACTGTTTTTGTAACACTCAACATCATTCATTTCTAGAGAGATTATTGGCTGTGGTTAACCATGTTGCCAACTTGTGCAATGTTGTGAGCCTCATGATGCTTGGTTCGTTACTCTGGGAGGGAGTTGGAGTGCAGTGGCACTTACTTTATGCGGCTCCTAGGTGGGAGGGGGCAGGGGATCTCCATGTGCCACTGCCCACAGGTACTACCTTTGTAACTCCTATTGGTCACAGCTCCCAGCCAATGGAGCTGCAGAGTCAGTGCTTGGGGCAGCGGCAGTGCATGGAGACTCCCACTCCACTCCAGAGGCAGCAGAGACTGTGTCGGCTGCTTCCAGGAGTAGTGTGAAGCAAGGATGGGCAGGGAGCTCACCTTAGCTCTGCTGCACTGCCAGTGGCAGCACCAGGGGCCCCTGGGCCCTTTTAAATCATCTAGATCCCTGGATAATTGCCCCTTCCCACCCCCATCGGCAGGCCTGGGCTGAGGGCACAGAAGAGGAACTCCTGGGCTGTATGATTTATAGGTACGTATATGGCTCCCTCTTCCAATTTTTATACACACCATGCCCTTGTCCCAGGAATCACAGAGGCAGCCACAGTCAGAGGGAATCCCTGGTAGTGCAGCTAGCTCCAGTCCTTGGCCAGTGTGATGAAATGGGCATTCTGTCTCTAACACATCTCAGTTTTATGACACCTTACCATGCACACTGTTTCTTGGCAAGCCTATGGTTGCGGATCCCACCTGAGCTGCGTTGTGGCTGGGTTATGTCTCTGCTGGGACAGTCACCAGCAAATGAGCAGCACACAATGATCATCTATTCAAAGTAAACCCCTTTGGGGCAATAGGTTTATTCCACCTGGGAGAAGACACTTCCTCCCCAGGTCTGCAGTGAAGAGGGGTGAGGGGTTATGGCAAATTACCAAAAGGCAGAACAAGAGAAGCAGATGGCCCCAGCAAGTGTGCATAAAGGAACTTAGGGGCAGAGGACAGGGACAGAGAGAGAGTTTGCAGCAGATTAAGATGAGGAAGGCTGCTGCGGGGCAGGAACACAATGGGCAGAGGATCCCTGAGAGAGTTCAATGATAAACCAGAAGCTTCACACTTTTGGGGTGGAATACTATGAGAGGGGTGTGTTTAAATCCTGGATAGTCTGAAGGGTCAGCAGTGTGCCCTGAGGGGCTAGGTGGCTGGACAGCAAGTTCCAGCATTCGGAAGGAGTTGCCAGAAAGAACACCTGCACACTGAGAGCACAGCTAGAGCCCCCAAGATTGGGGCGATGACCCGACTCTGTTCGGGCCCTATCGCTTTAAACACCTTGGGAATTCAGACCCTAGAGGCTTACATTCCTCTCACCACAATCCTAATAGAGGCCAGGAAGGGGAGGAAATTCTGGGCAACATAGCTAACTGCAGTCCTCAGCAAAAGCCAGCACATATTATCCTTTTGGGCCTGCTAGCCGTATAACGCATATGAAGTACATTTAAACCCCTAAGCGCAATACAATGTTATTGCTCGACGACTGTGCCATCACAGCTTTTGGTTCTGTTATGAGTCCAAAGATGTAATAACATTGCTAATGTTCAAAACCACACTCACCCCAGAGAGCCATGAAAATGGAGAAGAAGACTGTTGCCGGGTTGTCAAATAAGTGGCTGGCACGTGCGGTAGCACATGCAGTGCTGAGGTTCCAGTAGTCACACGCCTTGTCACAAAGAGGGCACATGGTGAAGGCTTTTTGCAGATCACACATTTCTTTACTATAAATAACAAATGAGAGATGTCACAACGTGTTTCCAGTTAAGAGAAGGCTCCTTCGTACTTTATACTGTAGGTCAAAGTAGAGCATGGACAGCGACTACATGCTGTTAGGCACTGGGAGGCTTAAGCACATGCTTAAGGAAAATCAACGCAAGATAATAAATCATTCTGATTGCTGGATTTTATTGCAGAAGAATAGCTCATTAAGTATACTAAATATAAAATAAACTCACAAGGAGGAGGGTTAAAATTGTTCTTTTTGACCTGTGAGGATAGGACAAGAAGCAATGGGCTTAAATTGCCGCAAGAGAAGTTTAGGTTGGACATTAGAAAAAACTTCCTAACTGTCAGGGTGGTTAAACACTGGAATAAATTGCCTAGGAAGGCTGTGGAATCTCCAAAACTGGAGCAGGTTGGATAGGCATCTACCAAGGATGATCTAGACGGAGCTTGGTCCTGCCATGAGGGCAGGGGACTGGACTTAATGACCTTTCACGGTTCCTTCCAGTTCTAGTGTTCTATAATTCTATATGTGTATTAAATATAATTAAAAGAAATCAGAGGGAAGATTGAAATCCTCTTTGACACGCAGGAGGTGCAAGTCAGCTTTTGAATGCATGAAAAAAGAGGTTTAAAGTTGCAGAAAGATAAACTCCATGGGCCAAATTCTGGCTTATCCTTAACAAACACATGTCTCTGACAGGGACTAACATCTCAAACAAGAACACGTGCTAAATGCCACATTCATCTGTGTGTGAATCTAGGCCAGTATTATGCTGAATGTTTGGCCCTGTGTAAATGAGAGGAAATATGGCTCCACAAATCTGCATAACACCCTATAAAGTGCATGTTACTTATTCCATTTCACAGATGGAGCTGATCAGTTGACTGCTATGTACAATCATTAGCTCACAGACATTTACCTCCCCCCCCCCAGTCCCCCCTCTGTTCTGAAATTTGATTTGTCCTTTTTATATGTGTTCACTTTTTTTGATTGTATCCCTTTGGTGTATATGGTCATGCCTATTTTCTTTCACAATTTGATCTGAGGAAGTGGGTCTGGCCCACGAAAGCTCATCACCTAATAAGCCATCTTGTTAGTCTTTAAAGTGCTACATAGTCCTGTTTTTTGTTTCAGCTAGACTAAACTAACACTGCTACATGTCTATTACTGTTTTCCCAAGGTGAGCTTTTGGCACAATGCTTGTCTTTAGCATCTTCTGCTACACAATTTTGGCCAAATTTCTTGATGTTACTACTTATTTGGGGTACTCCATTTTGGGGTGCCTGACTTGAGACACTTTAATAGTGGCTGATTATCAAAAAGGTGGGTGCTCAGCACTTACAAAAAATCAGGACCCTTGGAGGTATCTCAAGTTGGGTATCCAAAAATTACAGCACCTAACCACACTACCCAATCAGTTTTGAGAATGTTAGCCAACTCATTTCATCTCTCCAAATGTGCATGTGATGCTCTCTGGCCACAATTTGACTCAATTCTTTATTTTTTCAGGGGGAAAGAATCCCAATCAAAATTTCCAAAATATGATGAAAACTACTTTACCACCACAAATGTAAAGCTCTGTCTCCTGACTCATGCATTCAAATGCTGAACAGTCAACCCTGTGCCTCACATTACATCATACAATATAAACGAGTAGTCCTGTGGCACCTTAGGGCACATTTAGACAGTGGGGCTATATCCAGGATCCTGAAATAGCTACCCCACATCTTTTAAATGTACCCATTATTTTAAAATATTTTTCAAAATAACGAGCACACTATTTCGGCCTCCCTGTAGCCCTTGTTCCACAAGGGTTAAAGAATGTGTCAAAATAGCACATTATTTAGAAATTTGCAACTGTGTAGACGTTCCCCTAAAGACTAACATATATATAGTATCATAAGATTTCGTGGGTATACCTCCAGTATTCCGAAATAGCCCCACTGTCTAGATGTACCCTAAGGGCATGTCTACACTGGGAAGTTATTTTGAAATAATTTCCCTTATTCCACAATAACAAGGAGAGCGTCTTGTTATTTCGAAATAATAACTCTGCTTGTGAAGAAAAATAAGCTTATTTTGAAATAGTTATTTTGGGAGTTATTATTTTGAAATAACCTAGTAGTGTAGAGATAGCCTAAGGTGCCACAGGACTACTCGTTCTTTTTAAAGTTACAGACTAACATCACTACTCTCTGAGATCATCTGATATAGTTCAAGCAAGCATCCATTCTTCCCATGAGACACCAGAAACAGAGTTACAAAAATACTGTAATTCTGACTGGCATGTTTATAAACTAATACAAACATTTTCTAAAGTTTTTTAAATGTCTATTTAAAAGATTTTTAATGTGCATTATTCTCATGTGTTTATCCAACTATCTATAGTCTAGTCTTTAACTAACCGCTACTGTTTTCCTTCAGGCACTACGCCAAAGCCCACTGATGTTACCGTAAAATCCCCCACATTCGTGCTGTCAAATCTATATGCAAGACCTTTAAGCTCACACTAGCAGATTTACCCAGTGTTGCCCAGGTCCATAAGTAAATTAAGATTTTTTTTAAATAAAAGGAAAATATACCGTACATGCTCTATTAAGCTGCTCACATTTTTCAAAAATACAGTATTATATTCATGAAGTTAATTTGTAATTCAGATTTCTTAAAAAAAGGGATTGATGAATTTTCCACTGAATTTTTTTAGTAATTTTTTTAAAGATGGGAATTCCATCAAGTGTATTTTTCTTCATCACTATAAACTATTATCATTCATTATGTTTTTAACAAAAAAGAGATATAGTCAATTTGGTTTCCAATAACATTTTCTTCTTGTTTTCAAACCTTCCATAAGAATTAATTTAGATGTGCCAAAACAGAGCATTGCTCCAAATTTCTCTTTTACCACTTTTCTGTGAAGTCTGTTGAAAAGCAATTCTATTCCAGGTTTCTCCTATTTTTCTGGCTCATCTTGGTTCAGTCTCTCTCAATGTACGTTCAGTTATGTCATTTTTAAGGACTGTACTTGCTTTGGTGATTCATTCTCATTTCTGTGTGGTTTTCTGAGAAGCAATCCCATTTCAGGTACATCCCCTTTTCCTGGCACGACTAAACCATGCCTTTAAGTTATGATAAGAGGAAGCTGTAAACCGAATTTGGTGGTGCTAACTCTTGCCATTTAGGAGGAGTTCTTGATCAAACAGACAAACAAACTCTCTCAAATATATAGTAGATGGAGCCCCATTCAGGTCAGTGGTCACGTGCTCAGGTAGCTCAAGCATAGATCAAATTGCAGAATCATGGCCTAACAGAAGAGCTTACAAGCCTGATTCACTGATACTATGGTTAAATTCACACTGTTCTGGTGTGTGATTGTTTCCTTTTTGACAAACATCTGGGGTGATTTTCTAGTACCATAGAAGTTAGTGATGGAAAATGATTTATTCCTTCCAACAGTCAAAACTATCCCTCTGGAAATTAATTCATTTTAATTATGTGCTCTATTTCCAGCTATGACATAGTTAAAATAACATGGTATTTGACAAGGCTGTTGAGGGTGGAGCAGATGTATCTTTGCCATAAGTCCCTCTGCAGTTTTAATGTTCACATAAGATTTATTTGAGATGGGCACAGCTGATGTAGATTAAAAATTCATTTAAATCAGGTTAAAAACAATCTACATCAGAAATGTTATCAATCATCATTTGCCAGTCCTTGAGAATTATCTTGATCTGTTTTGCTGCACTGTGATCGTGGTGTTAAAACTTGCCAATTTAATTTAACAAAAATAGAAATTACCATACTGGATCAGAGCTAAGGTCTCTCCTATACAGCATCCTATCCCTGATCATGGCTACTTTATGCTTCAGAGGAAACTGCAAGAATCCCTACAGTGGTTAGTTATGGAACAATCTACCAGTAAAGTTCCATCCTAACCATAATTTAGAGGCTGCCTTTTTCCCTGAAGCATGAAAGGTTTGTCCCATTCAAAAAAAAGAGTTTATATTTTATGTGTAGAAGCCAAGAATAAGGTTAATTCCATATACTTAGGGAATATCTGTGCAGACACAAAGGCAATATTAGAATCCAACATCATGACTTACCACGGTCATGCTTAAAAAGTAAGTAACAAATTACCAAAATATTCATACTTTTCCATTTTTTTTCATTTAGAAGTGGGCATTTATGTTAGTGTGGTAGATTGACTAAAACATTTCTTTATTTATAGCCACATCAACAGAAAACAAAAACAAACAAGTAACTATTTGGGTAACCAGGAATTAGAGAATACTGCAATCTCCAAATGTAGAAAACGGCAACCTGCTAAATTTTGATTGACCTACCTGTAACTCAACTTACAATGGACTAAAAAAGGAAATATTTCCCTTCCATTCACTTCAATGTGCCATGCACTACAACCTAACATTAGAAATAAGGGAAGCAGGAGTTTGCTCATATTTATAAAAACACACAATATGATTGAACTGTCATTATACTAATGTCTCTGTTTACCAATTCTGGTGTACATTTAAATGGGGCTAATAAAAAAATGAACTAGCAGCAGGTTTGAAATGAATACTTTTTCATTTATTTGAAATTTCCCAATTTTTCCACTGTTCTTTTTTATTGAAAGTCTTTTTTTTAATTAATTGAAAAATTGTCAGTGTATGAAAAAATGACAGATAAAATAGCTGCAAGAAAAAAAGTTTCTCATGGAAAACAGAATTTTTTGACATTGAAAAATATTATTGCAATTGGGGAAACTTTTCATTTTAAACATTTTGACCAGCTCTAATTTTAAATTTTCAAATCATTTATGTAAACAGAGCTTATTTTTCATTCGAACAGCACCGTGTATTTCAAAGGCATCATTGTTTGAAATATACCATGTTGTAGAACTTTAAATATATGCTTGTTATATCTGGAAACCTATACTAACACAGCTGCTATTATTTCCCTGCGATCCCACATCAAGAAAGAACACTGAAATAATATTTTTCTGATCAATATGTTTATTCTCATATTTTATAAGAATGCAATACATTTATTGTGTCATTATTTGAATGACCACACCATTAAAGATCCAAATGAACATATTCTATTGCATTTCATTAAAATATTACACAGATGCAAATGCACACATATTGCATAAGTGTGACTTTAGAATGAAACACAGGGGAATATGACCATATGTTTATTTGGATCTTCAATGGTGCAGCTATTGAAATAAATACGCTCCGTAAGTTTATTACATACTTGTAAACACAGAAAGGAATGTATTTGGTCTGAACAACATTATTTCATATGTGTAGGATCCTTGTGAAATAAAAACAGCTGTATTATACAGATTTGTTTGTTAATAAAATACAAATGCTCTTCAAACATATTAAAAGTAATGCACGTACTGAGGATTAAGTCCAATAACAAAATGTTATAAGTACTGAGTAACAAAATACTGTTCACAGACAAGCTTACCTAGGAATGTCATCTTCCATGGTTATACATCCATAAAGAAACACTATAATCCCAACTACAGAAGACGGAATAAGGAATTCTGTATATAAACCCAACCACGCAAAATACAGTCCTATTTTTTCTCCAAAATACTTTCTGGAAAAGAAAAGAAAGAAACATATTTCAAGCATGTCATTTTCAGTGTCTTTTATAGATGCATTTCTAAAATCTCTGGAATTGATCATTAGATATTATAAGACAGGTGTGATGAAATCATGGCCCTCTTGAAGTCAATGGAAGTTTTGCCTTAGACCTCAACTGGGCCAGGATTTCATTCATGGCCTTAGCATCAGATTCAATTAAGTGCCCACTTCTGCAGTGCTCATCAACACTAATAGTCATTCCTTATCTCAGCAGCCCCAAGGTCTTGAATGTGTAAGGGGCATAGGAGTACGCCTTATGTGAATCGGCTGACACATCAGACAGTTTTTTTTCAGACTAATGAATTTTAGCATGAAAGCAGGATTATGGGGCACACTCAGCATTATGGGCTTGGGTGGGACAAATATCTCTGATGCACTAACCATGCCCTTGCAATGGGCATGCAAAAGTATGAACAGTTAATTGTAGGTAATGATAAATACGTATGAGTATTCATCCCGACTTCCTCATGAATCATGAAATTAGGGGAGGTGGTATGGGGAGGCAATATGATGATATTTAAAGAAGATTTTAAAAAACCCCATAATTCTGAGAAATATCTCACAAGCCAAAGAATAAAATATGAGAGTTGAACATAAAACAATAGAGCGAAGAGGGTTCTGGGAAAGATATTGCACACTACATTAATTAAACACAAGCTCTAAAAGTGGTGGTTCAAACAAAGCAAATGTAACATTAACAGGTAGCATAAGGAGACCATGTCTAACACAAGAAAGGTAACAAGTGCTCTCTATAAAGCCTTAGCCCAAGCATATTTTTGCACTGCTTCTGATCTCATTTACATTAGATGAGTTTTATCCTGATGTAATTCCACTGGTTTATTCAAGTTGTTCTTGGATTACAGTTGTCTAAACAAGATCAAATGCAAGATCTTGGACTTCTGAGCACACCCGAGCATTGATAACTTAGTGCTTCCATTGAAGTTAATGGCACAAATAGATTTGAAATCAATGACAACAGGGCTGAGTATTTAGGATTGGTATCTATAATCATAAAAGCATCGTAAAATACAACCAATAAAGACGCACTAACACAACACATGGATAACAGGTCTAGCCTAGACTAGACACTTCAGAAGGGAATATGATAACTGAAAACATGTTTGAGTGATAATGATGTCACAGCATAAGGAAATAAGAAAATTAGGAATGGAAAACAAAAACTACTTACTTGCCTCTGGGGGTCCAGTCAGCCAACCCCACAGGATCCACTGTTGGTCCCAGGGTCTCGGCTGCTGGGGGCTCTGCTGCCACCTGGAGTCCCAATTGCTAGGCCTAGGGGCACCACTGCAAGCCACAGGGTCCACATCCAGAGGCATAGGGGCTGGTCACTGAGACCCAGGTGTGAGCTGGCAGCTAGGTCACAGGCACGGGAAGCAAAATGCAGGGTTCCTGCAGGATCCCCTGCACCCTTACTTCTTGTATCTATGCTCTATCCCAATGGGAGAGAGCTCTCTCTGGCCTAATTAAACCACCCCCTACGAGTCACAGTTATATCTATGGGAAAGTCTCCACTGCCAACATAGCACTGTCCACGCTGGCACTTCTGTTGGTGAGACTAATGCTAGTTGGGGGTGTGTGGTTTTTTCACACCCTTGACCAACAAAAGTGCTAGTGTAAACATAGCCTAAGTCTTGAAAGAAATGCTAAGCGTTAGATAAGGCCGCCGTGCATGAACCCCTTTGTTGTTTTAACCCTTTTCTCTCTGACCATCACGTTCCTCTGGATGACTAAACAATACATTGCTTTGAAGAAGCTGTTCTGTATCACGGTATTTTTATAGTGATCATGACTCTGGAAGGGAAGGCAATAGCAGGGACAAATGCAGTGGGACTGCTGAGGAAACATGGAGGATTGGGGTGAATTAATGTGGAGACCATGTCTCAGGGGGTATGTCTACACTACCCTCCTAATTCGAAATAGGAGGGTAATGTTGGCATACCGCAATTGCAAATGAAACCCGGGATTTGAATTTCCCGGGCTTCATTTGCATAAGCGGGGCTACACGGGGCACGAACTAGGTAGTTCGAACTAGGCTTCCTAGTTTGAACTACCGTTACTCCTCATTGCACAGAACTGTAGCACAAAAAGGAGTTATTTCTCATGGGAAGAGGAATAACTCTACTGGCAAAAGCCCTCTGTTCTGTCAATTTTCTTGTGTAAAAACATGTGGATGCTCTGCCGGTAATGCGCAAAAACCTTGTAGTGTAGATGTAGCCTCCCAGACTGAGTGCCATGAACCCTCACTGAAAATATAGAGTTACGGGTGCACAGGTGGCCTCATCAAACACCCACTGCCATCAAGCTAGACTCTCCTTGCCTTCAGTGGGTGTTGGTCAGATCAACCCCCAAGATCCTCACAGGACTGAGCACTAACAGAGGGCATGACCCCAGAGCCCAAAGGCACACTCAGTCAGCAGCCAACCAACCCTGCCAGACAGTGCCAAGGAAGATAGAGGTGTGATCCTGCGTCCTATCCAGGTTCACTGAGGTGGCGATTGACATTTGCACTATACAATCCCTGGCCTCAGCTGAGTGTAGCTACTATAGCCCCCCCCCCCCCCAGGGAGTGAGGGGTACAAATAGGGCAAGACTACTTTCATGTCCCCAAAACTCCCAGTTGCAATCTAGGCCTTAAGCATAATACAGTCCAATTGAGAAACTCACATTTTCCCAGGGCCATCCAGTCAAGAGGTGTTATCACACTTCATGCTTCAGGAATGGGAGAAAACACCTCCCCGCCCCACACACACTTTGAACCATTTAGGAGGTAACCACTCCTTGAGGAGAGATACTAAACTAGATCAATCACTGGTCTAACCCTGCCTCTGATCAGCCCATGATTCCAACCTTCATCATCCACTTGTTACAATTTTCAGCACCTCTTTGCTTTCTCCCATGCTGCCCCTCACACTTGGGAGGATCTCTCCATAAACGTCCACAGAGCTACCTCCTCCTCCTTCAAACGCCTGAACAACATGTAGGCTGCTGCTGCTATGTGGAGACTACTGCTTGTCGTGCTGACCAATATTGCCTCATTGCTTCTTTGTGCCCCTACCTGTATGCACCTGTTGTCTCTTGTCTTATGCTAACATTATACATCTTTTGTGGCAGTGACTGTCTTTTGTTCTCTGTTTGTTCAGCACCTACCGAGCACAACAGAGTTTTAAATTATGACAAGGGCTCCCAGGCACCACCACAATACAAATACCAAGATAAATTATCAGAAACTTATAAATGCCTGACTTCATTCAAAAATACATCAACGTTTAAAAAAAAACGAATTCTCTCCATTCTGCTCATCTGAGACCGTAGGTTTTGCGCACGAAAGCTCATGATACTATCCATCTACTGATCGATCGATCTATCGATCTATCTCTAAGGCAGGGGTGGGGAACCTGTTTTGGGCTGAGGGCTGCTGACCCACAGAAAAATCAGTCAGGGCCACACACAAATGAGAAGAAAAAAAAACCCAACCACCCAACCCTCACTGATGTAACCCCTGACTGAGAAGGAGAAAGTAACTCCTCACATTTCCTTTGCACACCAGTGGAGCCGAAGCTAGTAAATTTTGTGTGTTCCAGTGCTGCAGTAGGCATGGGCTGGGGAGCCATGAGCCTTGGGGGCTGGATCCAGACAAGGCCTGAAGTTCCCCACCCCTGCATACTAAATGTTTAACTTAGCATACTAAATTCTTTCTAAAGTGTAAGCACTTGTAACTATACTCACTAAGATAACATTGCAGATTATACAGAAAAGCATAGTTCCTAAATGTAAGGATGAGTACTGGCCTGCAAACTGTCTGCTAGAAAGTGGTTATAGGATGTGTGTGTTGGGCAGGGGTATTTACAAGTGTCCTCATGTAAATACAGAGGGTGTGGACTCTTTTCTCACACTGGTGTAAAAAGTGTTACTTCATTGACTGTAACAGAAGTGCCCTCCATTTACTCTATGGTGGAGCAACAGGAGAAACAGACTGAATTTTGCTATGTCACATCTCTATCTTGGCAGAATTTACACCTGGTTTATATGTCCAAAAACCCCCAGACTGTGATGCAATTCTGTCTGTTATGGGTTTGGTAACAAGACAAAGAATAATTAGTAATTAAATACCAGAGAGGCATGCGGGTCACAATGCTTTTTGGTTAAGTTGTGCAACTTACAAATAGATCATATTGGAAGAAGTGCCAAATCCTGCCATTTGCTATAAATGGACACAGGTTGTTTGGGAGTGCAAGGAGAGTTTGAAAGAAATAGATCATGATCCCGATATATCATGCAAAAGAGTACTTGAGAGGCAAGCACACTTCCTGCTGGGAGGTGTGCTTTATACCCACAAAAGCTATGATCATTAGTAAGGAGTATCTTGCTCATATATGTACTTGCAGCTAGTACATCTGCTCCCATCAGCATAGCTGACTTGACTGAGGAACTCAGCATGCACTTGAAGAAAGAAGCATTTAGCACACTCCGTGCTGTGTCCTGTGTTGCCTTGAGCTGAGACACTGTGCCTTGCACTTAGGAAGCAGTTTCAAATGCTGGCTGAATGGCCACTGACCAACTACTGACCTCTCATGCAAGAGTCATGATTCTAATGAAGAAGTGAGTCCTGAACATCTGTTCCTGAGATGGACAATGCATCAACACTCCCTACAGAAGATGAACAGAAGGTGCAGATTTTCAGCACCTCCCAAGATCAAGCACAAAGTAAACAAAGCAAGAGAAGAAACAGCAGGAAGTGTATGCACTGTCATGGCAAATTTACTACAAAATATCATGAAGGCTGCATTCAAAATGTTTATTCGGTTCCCACTAGATTGCAATATATTTGAACCAGACGTTTGTGATGCTATTCTGTCTATCATAAGTTTGGCGACAAGACAAAGAATAAATTAGAAATTAAATACCAAAGATGCATGTTGGTGCCAATCCTTTTTGGAAAGTTGTGCAACTTATAAATAGGCAATATTTTATTAAGATGAAGATGAAGAAGGCTAACTGTGGAAAACCAAAAGAGGGCTACCTGGAATGTGAATAAAATATAGTGATGTGTGACATGTTTTGGAAAGAATTTCATAGCCTTTTATGAGCAAAGTTAAAAAGACCAAGAAAAGACACTGTTGCAACTGAGTCACCTAGTTGGGAAAACTATTAAAGTTTTTTTTTCATTCCTATGTCCCAGTCAGACTCATCTGTTGTTTCACATCTCTGTCTTTCATAATTGCAATGTTCGCCTTCCCAGTCATACACATACCTAATGAACAAAAGTCTCCCTTGTGCAGATAGGCTAGTACAAGACCCATGTTCCATTTGGGGCCTCAAAAGTCGTCCATTTTAATAGTGTGGTGATAATATGTGCATAGTGAGAAAAGGATAAACTGACCACTCAAAAGACAAATTCTTTCTATACGAAAAACCTTGGGCAAATGGCATCAATTTTGATGGAGTTATTTCAGATTTACAGCAGTGTAAATGAGAGCAGAATTGTGCACATTGGATATGGAGCTTATTTCCAGTATTCTGCTATTACAACATGTGGCATGTTCTCATGATAGTATTCTTGAAATACTGTGAAGAAATGTCAGCTGCAAAGTGCTTGCCCAACATGGATGAAATATTCCTCACCATGCTCCTGTGAGACAGAGTATCTAGTTAACATACCAGGAAATGGAGAAATGATTTGCTGGACAAAGCACAGCAAGTCATCATGACAGAGTCAGGAACTGAACCCAGTTCTTCTAGCTCCAGAAAGAACAGTAGCAATCCACTCCAGTTAACTCATCAAAGACATGGAGTGTTGGTAGAACAAGGGCAGCTTTACAGTTCTGAGGATAATAATCCTTCACTACTTCACAGGAACATTGTGAAAAAAAGTCCATTGATGTCTGTGAATTGAATAGGTTACAATGGTAAAAAGACAACTAGCTACTAGACACAAAATGAATGCAGCATGTCATGATAAGGAGATGATAAAGTGGCCACACAAAATAACAATGATACTCACACTTTGATATTTTGATAGCATCAAATCCCCAGTCATGTTTGACTATCAATTTGCAAATTGGTTCATGAAGCTGTTAGCTCACAGAAGCTCTGCACACCTCCCCGGCTATGCAGTCATGAAAGATCCATCCTTTATTTCTATCCATATATTTTCCTGTTACTAGTAGTCAAGTAATGTCTGCCCCATCACTGGCTTCTGACGGCTCAGTCAAGTTACTCAGAGCTAGGGATGTAACAGAAGCTTATAGGTTAATGCTATAGACTACATGCATTTCCCTCCCCCCACACTTGCCAGTACATTTTTTAGCAGGCTGGCCAGCAGCCTGCCTCAGTACTGACTTGTGACAGGTCCAGGACCTACCCCTACTGCTGCTCTTTATTTTAAGTGTATTAGCAGCCAGGCAGGCAGGCAGCCCAGCTCAGTTCTGGCTTGCGCAGAGTCTGGGAGCTCAGAGCCAATGTAGAGAGGGACTGCTGCCACCCCGCACTGCTGTCTCTATGGGTATGTCTACACTACCCCCCTCGTTCAAACTAGGGGGGTAATGTATGCATACCGAACTTGCTAATGAAGCCCGGGATTTGAATTTCCCGGGCTTCATTAGCATAAAGCCGGCACCGCCATTTTTAAAAGCCGGCTAGTGCGAACCCCGTGCCGCGCTCACTAGCCGGCTTTTAAAAATGGCGGCACCGGCTTTATGCTAATGAAGCCCGGGAAATTCAAATCCCGGGCTTCATTAGCAAGTTCGGTATGCATACATTACCCCCCTAGTTCGAACTAGGGGGGTAGTGTAGACATACCCTATCAGAGGCAGCAGCATGGGGCAATAGGCAGCTGGTCCATGAAGGGAGCTGGTTTTTAAACTGGCTTCCCTCGTGGACCACTCCGTCTGTACCAGAGGCAGCAACGCAGAGTGGCAGGGATCTCCTTGGAAGTGAGGCCACTGTGCACTGGCACTTGGCCTGCCCCGGGGAGTACAGAATAGTTGACTGCCCAATAAGAATTCATGAGGTTACTCAACTATTCGATTAACCGATATTTAACATCCATATTCAGTGCAGTGCCTGGCACCTACCATCTAGAATTTTCACTAGTTCGTCCTTCCTACTCTTCCTCAACTGGAGGTCAGGCAGGACCCACAGCTAAGACTTTGTTTGTAATCAAATCTCAAACCAACAGCCAGGTTGGGAGAGATTCTTTACCCACTGAGCCATAAAGGTTGCCTGGGGAGGGAGAAAGTGATTCAGCTTTTGGTTGTAGTAATTCTCATTTCCTCAGCAAAGAAAGTCCTGCATAAGGAGTATAAGAAATTAATTTAGATCATGATGAGTTTCCTTTTTCTCTTACACTCAGTGGTAGAATCACTTATAATACAGCCTTATTTTTCTTTCTTTTTAGTATTTTATAGCAAATAAGCTTTTCCTTTTGATCGGGAGAGGACATGCTGTCTAGTTTCTTGCTCTTGCACTTCCTATTAGTCGCTTTTCCTAGCACACATTGCTTTCTGCTTCATTGGTGTGGAATGTACCTGGGATTTGCACACGCACTAAATCAGATCTGTGAAAGCGGTACTACTTTGCCACTTATGTCTCTTTGCTGATGCCACTTATATCCAGCCTTACACTATCATTTATATCGGCTAAACACACACACACGTCCCGGATCACATATGAAATCCATGTGCTGATTTCTCTTTTCATTACATTAAAAAAAATCTTCACTTTGTCTTGAATTTCCTGAGTCATTTCAGATTCAGTATTTATCCTCTTCATATTGTAAATCTCACTGCAAGTGCTATGTTAGCTCGATGTTATCAGGTTCTTTCATATGACACTGTAAGCAGCATTTGTTGTACAAATCTTCATTGCCAAACAAGATACCATCTAGTGGCTAACATAGGGATTTGTCATTCCCCGAATAAGAAGAATAAAAAAGTTTAGAGACAGGAAATATTAATGTCTAGAATGATAGAGCTACTCAAAGCCATTGTTGCCAAATATCATAATACATGGGGTTTTCTTTACGTCCCAGTTCCTAGAATCCTGTGAAAAGATGGGGGTACTAGTTTTCATTTAAAAAATAAGCAATTTTGTTGTCCTTGTGGTTTCAGAGAAAAGGTCAATAATGTGACCTAATGAGTGCACCATGAAAGCTCAAAAACCAGAAGGCAAAGGAAAAGAACCTAAAGTTATCAGACTTTCTTTTTTGATTGTTTGGCTTTTTTTTAAAAGAAATCTCATGGGTTTTAAGTGAACTACATGACAGCTTATCAAAGCTACCCCAATCCTAGCTTTTTCTTCAGTTGCCACAATTCTGGGATGAAAGTAACACATGACAACCAAATGTACTTACTCATCAAAGCAATACCAGTTTCCTATTATAGATTTGAAGGCAAACTCTACAGGCCAAATCCAGACCTGCTCTTATAAGAGAGTATAGGGTATGTTATGTCGGAGTACACTATGCATTAGCATCTTAGTCTGTGTATGCTGAATGCACACTGCACTATTCACATTCCAAAGAAGGGCAAGCCAGGGTAGAGGCCAACACAAGTAGGTAGCCGCCCTGTAATTGCAGTAACACTCAGAAAGTTGCTGTGGAAGGAAAAAGGGGAAGAGGTATAGGTCTATGAGGTTTACCATAGACAATAATTGTTTTAACTTTGCAGTTAGAAGATCCCAAGAAATTTCTGGGAATCTGAAAGCTCTTCCCCATATTACACAATTCTGTGTAACAAATCTGTTTTGCTCCCACGTTGATAATGCCTTTTTGGAATGCACTGTAAGGATTGTTTGATACTAGTAAAACTCCTCCATAGCTGATAGCCACCTCTCAAATCTGACTCCTCACTCCCTTGCAGTTTCTGTGCCTCCAACGTTTTTCCCAAAGACACATGGTCATAGAGGCTAAGAATGGGATTTTCAAAAACACAGGTCACTTGGCCCTGGTCTACGCTAGGACCTTATTTTGAAATAACCCCCTTCCACGTTCAAATTTATAAGTGGTATCAAGCCTGATAATTCAAAATAACAGGCTGTGGAATTTGAACTCTCTACTCCTGCTTTTCATCAGGAGGAACGCTAATACTGAAATAGTAATTTCAAAATAACAGTAGTGTGGACACTCCAATACTGCTCATTTGAACTAACTATTCCCCAGAGTAATTCGTACTAATTACTCCCCATTGCTTTCTGGGGCTCTAAATCCAAGGTAGTGTGTCCACATTAATGGAGCCTGCCTTGGACTAATTTTGAGGCTTCACCGTAGTGCGGACATGCTAGTTTGAATTTGTTAAATCGGGAGTTCTTAAGTCAAATGTAGTAATTTTGAAATAGTTTCCTAGTGTAAACTTGGCCTTAGACTCAGAGTCACAAAAATATTTAGGGACCGAACTCCCATTGAAATCAATGGGAGCTAGGTACCTAAACCCTTCTGAGGATCTGAGTTTGGTTGCTTTTGAAATAATCACCCCTAAGAAGTACAAACTGTTGATGGTACTATGGGCACCCTTCTTCAGAAGAAAAACACCTATCAGCAAGCAGAGATCTGCTTTTCTCTCACCACTGAGACATAGACCAATTCCTTTCAAATTCCATGTGACCTGCAGGATGAACCCCAATAAATAACATTAAATTTCTGCAAGAGTAAAACAACCAACCACTTCCTACAGGTAGAGCTCTGGAAATATGCTGTTTTATCACACTCCAGAACCAACTGCCTGTGTCCTGGTGAATACATGAGACCAAATGCTGCATGGATTTACACACCCTGTGCAAATTCCTCTGAGAATCAAATCATTGCAAAAATTAGCGTATGGCTAGATGCCCTGGAGGAGAAGAGTTCTGAACTGTGAAAAAAGTGGTGGGAGTGAGGGGGATAAAAAGGAATTACTCCCATAGAAAGCTTCATTTGCATAGGCTATCTACCTACACACAATTCCTCTAGTTTCAGAGGGGTAGCTGTGTAAGTCTGTAACAGGAAAAACTTAAAAAACAACAAATAATCTGGTAGCACTTTAAAGACTAACAAAACATGTAGATGGTATCATGAGCTTTTGTGGGCACAGCCCACTTCTTCAGATGACCGGAGTGTTGGATATCCAACTCACGAAAGCTCATGATACCATCTACATGTTTTGTTAGTCTAAAGTGTTACCAGACTATTGGTTGTTTTTTAAGTAATTCCTCTAGTGACACTTGGGAAGTCAGCACAACTAAACATGAATTTGGATTTCTGGAGAAGTGATCTCTAAGGACACATCTAGACTACCCTATGCTTCCAAAAGAAGATATGCAAATTTGGCACAAATTTGCATATCTTCTTCTGATCACTTTTTGGAAGAGTTTTTTTTTTGGGGGGGGGAAGCAGTCTAGACAGGGGTTTTCGCGCAACACCCCCTTTTTTCGAAAGAACTCTGTAAACCTCATTTTTTGAGGAATAAGGGTTCTTTCGATAAAGGAGGGGGGGTTATGTGAAAAACACCTAGATTGCTTTCTTTAAAAAAAAAAAAACTTCTGAAAAAGGGATCAGAAGAAGATATGCACATTCATGCCAAATTTGCATATCTTCTTTCGGAAGCTGAGGGTACTCTCTAGACATGCCCTGAGAGAGGCTTGGGAGGGAAAAAAGTTTTTACTTTGTGGCAGAGAGAGTTTTCAAGTAGACAGACAGCTTGAGAATCCTAAATACAGCAGATGAATAGCTTATTTACTTATTGCCATTTCAGCAGTTGTGGAACTATTTGTAAATTTTGCCTGATTACAGCAAAAGCTCTGTTCTGTTGTCTAGCACTCAACCAGAAATCTCAGTTAATTGGCATTTCTGATATCTTCCAATACAAATCTTCAATCTAGTAACCAGGACTGCTATATGCAATTGAAAATTTTGCACTCTACTTATATGCAAAAGGGGGAGAAGCCAAGTAAGCAAGCTGATATCAGGGATTTATTCAAAAAAGCAGCTTCCAGGGCATATCATAGGATCATTACAGAATCAGCCCAACATCCTACATATTCTACATATACCATACTTGATGTTGAAAATGACTTGAGGTACTGTAAGATCCCAAAGTGCCTTCAGAATCAAAGGAAGATTAAATTATATTCAGTACACTTTCAGTATTAAGCATATTATTAGTGATCTGGGGGTATGCTTTGCACTGGGTCTGTAATGTAATGTCATAAGAATACCTACTGTATAGAATATTTTACCTGTATACACCTAAGTGCTTCAAGAAACCAACCATTCTGCAGTGCAGTATCACTACTGGATTTGTGAGTACCTGTATATTATTTTATACATTATTTACTTTAGCGTATTCTAATTATTTGAAAATTGATATTCCAGTCATAAAATATTGCTCTCAGTTAACCAGATATGATTAACCCTTCTCTCCACTCCTTTCTCCCATATTATTGAATAACAGAGTCCTATGACTTTGACTAGGAAAAACTTTTTCTAGGCCAGCAAAAATGTATTAAAATTCACTTTTTTTCTAAGTGAAGATATAGTCTTAGGCATATCAACAGATTAGAATGGCTCTTAATAGCCAATTTCTCACAGTTTCCTTCCTCAAAACACAAATTTTCATCTTTAATTAAAAAGAATACAACATATACGAAAGACAAAATATGAATTCTATGCCTAATGTAGGCACTCAAATGTGAACATTTTGCTCTGATCTCTGAATAAGGAAATGAGGTCTGTAAAGTGCTTGAATCCTAGAGCTAGGATTCAATGCAATTAGGATTTGTGTTTAGAATGTCCATTATATGTATACAAGTACCCCAGAGAGGAGTTGTTGCTCACATTTTGCATATTCAATTTTAGATACATCTGTATTGTGCAATCCCTTAAAGCCTCTTCATGGAAACATCTCTGTTGCATATCAGAAATATGTAACAGCTACCCTGTTCTTGTTCACTGAACCCCTCTGTTCACTGATTTTCAATAAGCTTAATTTTCACTATCCCCAAAAGGTGTGCACAAGGCCCAACGTGAATGAATCCTTTCACTGAATGTAATACAGGCAGTCCCCGACTTATGCGGATCCGACTTATGTCGGATCCGCACTTACGAACAGGGCTTTTCTCGCCCCAGAGTTCATGGGCAGCGAGTCGCCACCCGTGTCCTCCGGGGCGAGAAAAGCTTCTCCTGGTCTCCCTGGTCTGCTGGGGGGGGGGGGGGTCCAGCAAAGCCGCTGGACCCCCCCAGCAGTCCAGGGACACCCGAGCAAAGCCGCCGCCTGGGCGGCTTTGCTCGTTTGCCCGGGAGCAAAGCCGCCCAGGCGGAGGGATCCCTGCCGCCTGGGCGGCTTTGCTTCTGTCCCCCTGGTCTGCTGGGGGGGTCCAGCGGCTTTGCAGACCAGGGGGACAGGAGCAAAGCCATGGAGCACGCCCACAGGGGGACAGGTCAAGCGCGCCCGGGCTGTCCCGCTGTGGGCATGCTCCGCGGCTTTGCTCTCCGTCTCCCTGGTCTGCAGGGAGACAGGGAGCAAAGCCTTGGAGCACGCCCCCAAGCGCGCTTGGGCTGTCCCACTGTGGGCGTGCTCCGCGGCTTTGCTCCCCGTCTCCCTGGTCTGAGCAGCAGACCAGGGAGATGGGGAGCAAAGCCTCGGAGCACGCCAGCAGTGCGACAGCCGCGGCGCGCCTGGACTGTCCCGCTGCCCGCGTGCTCTGCGGCTTTGCTCTGCGTCTCCCAGGTCAGCAGACTAGGGAGACGGAGCAAAGCCGTGGAAGACTTGGGCGGTCCTGCCACCCCCATCTCCCTGGTCTGCTGGGGGGGTACAGCTAGTGCCCTCCCCCAGCAGACCAGGCTTTTCTTGCCTACCCCTGGGGTAGAGCAGCTGGGGGCTGCCGGGTTGGTCCCGCAGCGCTGCTCCGGATCAACCCAGCAGCACCCCAGCTGCTCTGCCCCAGGCGTCCTGCTTCAGCCGCTGCTGGTCAGTTTCAGCATGCCTGGGGCAGAGCAGCTGGGGTGCTGCTGGGTTGCTCCAGTAGCGCTGAGGAGCCGCGCTACTGGAGCAACCCAGCAGTACCCCAGCTGCTCTGCCCCAGGCGTCCCCAAGTCAGCCGCTGCTGAAACTGACCAGCGCTGACTACAGGAAGCCCGAGGCAGAGTTGCTCTGCCCAGGCTTCCTGGAATCAGCCGCTGATCAGTTTCAGCAGCAGCTGACTTGGGGACGCCTGGGTTTCTTAAGTTGAATCTGTATGTAAGTCAGAACTGGCATCCAGATTCAGCCGCGGTTGAAACTGATCAGTTTCAGCAGGGCTGACGCCAGTTCCGACTTACATACAGATTCAACTTAAGAACAAACCTACAGTCCCTATCTTGTACGTAACCCGGGGACTGCCTGTATAGAAGTGAATAGACCTGTAAGACCATGTTTCAATGGTCTTTTTTTTTCTTTTCTTTTCAGAAAATGAAAATGTTCTACAGAAGCCAAGTTCAGTGACTGGATATACAATTAGCTATCTCCCAGGACATTTGACCTCAAAATGGACCTTGCCGGTGCCAAGAATGAGTGTAGCAAAAATGCAGTTTCTAGCACTGGTTCCCACTACATTTATGCCTGACTCAGAAACTGGAAACATTCCAAGAGCTAAGAGAGAGTTAAGTGGAGGATGGAGGTGTTTCATGTTCATTGCATATTATATTAATCCAGCAGTTGAAGAGTTAACTGTCTCCTAGCATAGGCATCTGGAATGCTCTTATTAATGGAACTGAAAGTAAATAGTGAAAAGATATGCATTGTGGCAATTGCCATTCTAGCCTTTGCCTGCATTTAATTAACATTGTTTAATTAACATTGTATTTTATGTTTTTCCCCATCAACATTTTTTAATATAATCACCAAAAATATACACATTGCAGGTTCAAATAAGTCAAAACAGGCTCTGTGTGTGTGTGTGTGTGTGTGTGTGTGTGTGTGTGTGTGTGTGTGTATTACAAAATTAATATAATTGTCACCACCAAACAAAGATTGGATATGGGCTCATCTAGACTACGTTAAAGTGTCAAAAGAGGATATTTGCATATCTTCTTCCGATCTCACTTTCAAAAGTGAAAGTAGCTTAGATGCGACTTTTTCGGCGAACCTCCTCCCCCCCTTTGTTGAAAAGCCACGTAAACCTCATTTTTTGAGGAAGAGTGTTAAACTATATGGTATTAGCACAAACATAAAGCAAGTTTTGAACCTGGAAATCTAATCAAGTTGAAGCCAAAAAGCCATAATGAATACAAATCACAACTCAATGAAACCACCCTATTTCTCAACCTGAGGTATAAGTAGCTGTCTGCCTGCAAAATGTAACAAATCCACACACGAAAAACTGGATTATTTTATTTCCACTAAGAATTGCTACTTCTTCCACTGGGAATAAACAGATCTGCATAGTGTGATTGTTGTACAAATATCTCTCTCTAGTAAAGGTTAAATGCACACACACACACACACACACACACACACACACACACACACAAAATACACTTCGGGAATGGGGACGGGGGGAGAATTTGTCCAGTATGCGTATGTTGTAACTTATACATCACCTGAAACATAAAATCTACATTTATTTTAGTCATAATGAACAGTGAAATGCACACTTAACAAAAGTATGGAAGATAACATTTAAGAGTATCTTCTCATGAGAACAAAGAATCAATTGCACATGTCTAAAACTTCTTATTTTGTTCCCAAAGTTTAAAACTGCAGCATTTCTATGAAATCACAGCAGTGTTGTTAAAGACCACCATGAGTACTGACAACACCAAGTTCCAAATTAAGATGCAGTATAAACCAGAGAACTGCAAAGAATCCTCATTAGCTCTAATTCTGGTATAGATTTAACTTTCCCATGACCAGCTCACATTTATTTTTTTAAACCTGGACTACCATACTTCAGATCATGCTGGCAGTTGTCATCATGTTTTGTGCCATGATGGCTTACCTATATAATACTGGAGCCTGGCTTGATATTAGGCAGAATGTATGTATGCAAATCTCACACGAAGTTTTGGAGGCTAAAAATGGTTGGAAAGGGAGAATTTCAAAGGCTCAAGTAGAAGTAGGTTATCGAACACCCACTGACTTTCAGTAATAATGGCAAACCTAACTATAATTCATACATCTGAAATATCTTCTCCATAATACAGTATAGTCATATACAGTATTTTAACTTCAGGGTAAAATAATAAATGTGCTTTACATACAGATGGGATCATTAATATGAATGAAATTAATTACAGCCAAACTCCTTCTGAGAAGCAATTACTCAAGTAAGCTTCAATGGGATTACCTGAGTAAGCACTTGCTCATATTGAGAAGGGTGAAACAGTCTAACCCACTCCTGGAGATGGATTAACTTATTCATAGTGAAAAATTTACTTCACAAATTACTAACCCATTTTCTTGTTCAAAATGTATCCACGACTGGGTTTAACCTATTCATTTTTTTATTGGACAATCATTTTATAAGAAAACACTTCACGCCTACAGGTCATGGGTGCAACTTTCTCTTACTTCTGTATTTCAAGTGGTGTGACTAGTCACCTGTTTCATGAAAAAACTGGTCCAATAAAGGGAAGTATTTTGTAATTTAAAGAATTTTCCTCAAAGCATTTTTTAAATTCAAAATTTCATTGAAATTTCAAGATTTGGAATATTTAGATCAGTTCAAATCACAGTTTCTGCTCCCTGACTGGATGACAGAAACTTAACATAAACCAGGAGAAGGAAAATTATGGTAATTTCATAGATTCATAGATTCTACAGTCAGTAGGAACCATTCTAATAATCTATTCTGTCTTTCTTTCCAACACAGGCCACACAATTATCCCCAAATAATTCCTAGAGCTGATCTTTTCAAAAAACTTCAAATCTTGAATTAAAAGTTGTTAACAATGAAGAATCAATCTATTTTGGTAAATTGTTCCAATACTTAATGGTTAATTTCACTACTACCAGACAAAAATTCTGGGTAAAACTTCATATAAACACAGTCTGCTGATTATTCAACAAAATATCACTTTCAGTGAACGTTTTTATAAACAAAAGTTCACTCACATAATGTGCAAATACTTTTTTGAATGAAATTGTGCAAACACTTTTTTGAAGTATTGTATTTGCCCAGGACTAGATATATTGCAAACCAAGAGGTGTAATGATGAGTTGCTGTATTCTGCTTGTTATACATTATTATTAGAGCAAATAGAAAAGGATACCAAGCATGAAGATGATTTATTACCATTCCTCACAATAGCAAAAAACCAGAATCCTCAGCTGGTGACCATTTATGGAACTACACCAATTTACACTAGTTGAGATTCTGCTCTCACACTGTTTTTGTCACATCTATTACCTTATGAGGTCAATAGGCTGATACTTGTAAAATACTCCGTATCTTGCCCATTCTTGATACAGCAACTAGAATAAAGAAAGACAGAAAATTAACTTAAAACAACTGTTCACAATCAAATTACAAACATCATTTTTTTAAGTGTGAACATGGACCTTTGTACCTTTCTGATCAATATTATGCAGCTCCAATTTATGTGCTATGAAATTTTGCATCAGGATGCCATTATCACTTGGGGTGTGTCTAGACTACAGAGTTTTGTTGACAAAAGTGGACTTTTGTCGACAAAACTATACCTGCCTCTACACTACCGCTGAGTTCTGTCGACATAACGTCGACAGAACTCAGCAGTTTTGTCGACGCTGGTAAGCCTCATTTTACGAGGCATAACGCCTTTTGTCGACAGAGTTTTGTCGACAGAAGGTGTTACTGCATCTAGGGTTGTGTCTAGACTACAGGGTTTTGTCGACAAAGCAGCTTGCTTTGTCGACAGAATTGAATGTAGTCTAGACGCTCTTTGTCGACAGAAGCTTTGTCGACAGTATCTGTCAACAAAACTTCTGTCGACAAAAGCCTGTAGTCTAGACATACCCTTTGTGTTCCTGGATTTCAGACTACAGAGAAGAATCTCAAGGTGCTACCCAATTATTTTAATTCAGTGGTTCACATATCCAGGGTCACATAAAGTAACTAAAAACTGGAATAAAGAAATCATCACAAATTTTAAAATAGAGGATAACTCCATCAGAGGCCAAGTACATTGGATTGGGCCCCAATTTACTAATTGTTATCAATGGGTCTTTTAAAAGCACTCAGCATTTATCTATACCTGCTCCGAGTGAAAAAAAATTGTATTAACCACCCTACCTCCCACAGTTCAATATGAGTAGAATTAAACCCATCTTGAGTGCTTTAGAAAATATCATCCTACCTATTTCTTTAGGGGGAAAAAAACTATATGGAGAATGTTATAGTGATGCTTAAACTGTTGGATTTGTTTTTTTAAGTCCAAAGAGAAAGAAGCGGTGGGAAGGAGACATGGGATTTTAACTGATCCTTCTTCATGGCAGCCCCTCTTAGAAGAGTACGGATGTGTCTAGAAGAAGGATGTTGCAGTTACTGACTCTGCTTAGTAACTGTCACAGAAGGCTTCCATTGAAGGTAAGCAGTTTTATAGGTTCCAAACAATGAGGCTGTTGGAGAGAGGACCGCAGCAAGTGATTGATGCAGCACCAAGACAAGTGTGTGGTATAAAGGATGTGTCCGACTCCTAATACCTGCACCAATTTGAATTTGGGGGTGAAGAGTCCTTGAAACTGAGGAGTTACCTGTTGGCTCAGGTGTGGTAATTGCTGTTATCTGGGAGGATCTTTCTTATTTTGCTCAGAAGAGTCTGGAGGGAAACTAAGGGTATGTCTACACTAGCCCCCTAGATCGATCTAGAGAGGCTAATGAGGGCGACCAGAATTGCAAATCAAGCCCGGGACTTAAATATCCCGCGCTTGATTTGCATGTTCCCAGCTGGTCGCCATTTTAGAAATTCACTAGCCCGAAATAACTGCCCGCATCTACACACGGCAGTGAAACGGGCTTCTGATTTAAAGCCCTAATTCGAATTAGGTGGTATTCCTCCTGCAATGAGGTTTACCACCTAATTTGAATTAGGGGCTTTAAATTGGAAACCTGTTTCACTGCCGCGCGTAGACGCGGGCAGTTACTTCGGGCTAGTCAATTTCTAAAATGGCGACCGGTAGGAAACATGCAAATCAAGCGCAGGATATTTAAGTCCCGGGCTTGATTTGCAATTCTGGTTGCCTTCATTAGCCTCCCTCGATCGATCTAGGGGGCTAGTGTAGACGTACCCTAAGAGAGAGGCAACATTCTCCTCAGACCCTGGAGGATCCAGATGACATATACTTGTCTGTTGAGGCCACATGCTAGAACAGTGGAGTTCAACCTATGGCCTGTGGGCCACATGCAACCCATTGGAGCTCCACCTGAGACCTGCGGACCCCCTGTCTGTCCCATTTCCCCACATGCCTATCTTGCACTGGGAAACTGGAGCTCCACACTTCCTACTCCTCCTTATCTGCCCCTCCCCCCCAGTGCTTTTGGAGCCTCATGAATCCACTGATACATGCTTTGCCCCCACTCCTCTCTCTTTTTTCCAGAGCTAGAATACCGTGAATCAGCTGTTGAAGATGGTGAAAGGCTCAGGAAAGGGGAGCATCCAACTGGAGCAGAGGGAAATGATCCTATGGGTGAGACCCTCCTTCCAGAGGATGTTGTGTACCCTCTCACACTTTGGATACCTCTCTGGGAGAGAGAACTCCAGTCATTAGGAAAAGACAGGTGTTAGTAATGAAGGATTCGATCATTAAAAACATAAACAGCTGGGTTTGTGATGATAGGGAGAACCATATGGTGATTTGCCTGCCTGGTACCAAGGTTGCAGATCTCTCAAGACATCTACATAGATTTATATGTAGTGCTGGGGAGAAGGTGGTAGTCGTGGTACACGCAGGCACCGATGACATAGGGAAGGGTAGGAGAGATGTCTTGAAAGCCAAATTTAGAATGATAGAAAAGAGATTGAAATCCAGGACCTCTATGGTAGTGTTCTCCAAAATGCTTCCAGTTCCACGTGCCAGGCCAGGTAAGCAGGCAGAACTTCAGTCTCAAAGCATGGATGAGACGATGGTGTAGAGAGAAGGGGGTTAGATTCAGGGGCAGCCCATGTGTATAGGCCGACTCGGCCGTTGCCTAGGGCGCTGTGTTAAACAGGGTGCCCAATTATGACGTCATGCCATTGAGGGCTGTGGAGGCGGGGGTGGCAATTGCACATTCCGCTTGGGGCGCCAGCTGCCGGCAGCCTGCCTCAGGCCATCCCTGGTTAGATTTATTAGGAACTGGGCAAACTTTTGGGAAAGGGGGAGCCTATACAGGAATGATGGGCTCCACCTAAACCAAAATGGAATCAGATTGCTGGCACTTAAAATCAAAAAGATTGTAGAGCAGCTTTTAAGGGCTGGGGGGGGGAACGCTGTCAGGTACGGAAAACCACATGGATCAGACAGACACATCCCTTAATAGAGGATCTATAAATAGAGATTCTCTATGTCCTAATAAACAGAAGAGGATGGAAGATCATAAGATCAGATCAGAAACAGTCAAATGAAAAAGAGTCCCATTCAATTGTATCAGGCATTGGCAGACAGCTAAATAGTGACAAGCTTTTTAAGTGTTTATATGCAAACGCTAGAAGTCTAAATAATAAGATGGGTGAACTAAAGTGTCTTGTAATGAATGAGGATATTGATATAACAGGCATCACAGAAAACTGGTGGAATGAGGCTAAGCAATGGGACACAGTCATACCAGGATACAGAATATATCAGAAGGATAGAACAGGTCGTTCTGGGGGGGAGTGGCACTATATGTGAAAGAAAATGTGCAATCAAATGAAGTAAAAATCTTACATGAATCTAAGTAGAGTGGTCCAAGGGGCGAATTGATAAACTAAGCAGAAACAAGTCACCAGATGGCATTCACCCAAGAGTTCCGAAAGAACTCAAATGTGAAATTGTGGAACAATTAGCTATGGTTTGTAACCTATCCTTTAAATTAGGGGTGAGGAACCTTTTTTGGGTCAGGAGCTACTGACCCAAAGAAAAATCAGTTGGGGGCTGTACATAAGTAAGAAGCAAGGAGGGGAACCCTCACCCTGAAGTGGCCCCTGACTGAGAAGGAGAAAAACACTCTCCACATTTCCCTTGCACATCAGAACCTTGGAGGGCCCAAGTTAATAAATTTTGTGTGCTTCAGCCAGGCATGGGAATGGTGGGAGGGAGGTGTTGGAGCACCAGAATGGGCTCCCCAATGCTAGAGGGAGCCCTGAGCCTTGGGGCTGGATCCAGGCAAACTGGGGGTCGCATCCAGGTCTTAGGTTCCCAACCCCTGCTTTAAATCATCTTGTTTCAAATGACTGGAAGATAGCTAAAGGGGTGCCAATCTTTAAAAAGGGCTTTAGAAATGATCCTGGCAATTACAGACCAGTAAGCCTAACATAAGTTCTGGGCAAATTAGTTGAAATTATAGTAAAGAACAGAATTGTCAGACACAGAGATGAATATAATTTGTTGAGGGAAGAGTCAACATGGTTTCTGTAAAGGGAAATCATGCCTTAATAATCTACTAAGTTCTTTGAAGGCATCAACAAGCATGTGGACAAGGGGGATTCAGTAGATATAGTATATTTAGATTTCCAGAAAGCCTTTGGCAAGGTTCCTCACTACAGGCTCTTAAGCAGTTGTCCTGGGATAAGTGAGAAAGTCTTCTCGTGGATTGATAACTGATTACGGGGAAACAAAGGGTAGGAATAAATAAATGGTCACTTTTCAAAATGGAGAGATGAAACTCGCGGTGACCCGCAGGGATCAATACTAGGGATATCAATGTGTAGTGCACTGCACAAATAACCAATACGCCTTGACTTATTAATTATATTGACTACACACATCCACCCTCCCCCCCATTGCTGCCTCAGAGGCAGCAGTGTGGAGGATCAGGGGGCAGGCTGGAGCAGATACGCCTGGGGAGCTGGCTTTTGGCTCTCCACACATGCTGGCTTGTTGGCCTCTCTTACAGAGGCAGTGAAGGGGGGGCAGGCAGGAGCCACTGCTGGGGGGAGTTGGCTTAAAAGCCAGTCCCCCACCTCAGAACCAGCTCTGCAGTGTGGCATGCCCTCCTTCCCCAAGATGCCTGGGCTCCCCATGGACTGAGGCTGGTTCGCGGCAGCAGCCCCTGTTCACGGGGAATCCGAGCTCCCTGTGGACAAGGCTGGAGCAGCTTCTGTCCATGGGGAGCTTGCACTCCTTCCTCCTCCTTTCTCCTCCCTTCCCCTGCAGACAGGGGCTGCTGCCAAACCAGCCTCTGCCTAAGGCCGGCCCAGACTTGCTGCAGACAGAGGTTGCTCCATGAGAGACGGAGCAGCCTCTGTCCATGAGGAGCTTTGACCCTCCCCTACTCTTCCCCCCCCCCCCCTTCCCGGAAACAGCCTCTGTCTGCAGCGAGCTCAGGCCCTCGTTGACAGAGGGTGCTGCTACCCCACGCTGCTGCCTCTGTATCAGAAGGAGTGGGGCCAGGAGCGTACTGGCTACCGGCCCTGCCTCATGGGACTATCGAGTAGCTGTGTAACTGCTAAGATTTCATGCAATTACATGACTATTCAATTACAATATATCTAATATCCCTAGTCTGTGCTGGGACCAATCCTACTCAACATGATCTGGAGAAAAGGGTAAACAGTGAGGTGGCAAAATTTTCAGATGTTCAAGACAGTGAAGACCAAAGCAGAGTATGAAGAGTTTCAAAAGGATCTCAGAAAACTAGGTGACTGAGCAACAAAATGGCAAATGAATTTTAGTGTTGATAAATGTAAAGTAATGCATATTGGCAGGGCTCAACAAATGCACTCGCCCACTCGCCTGTGGTGAGTAGATTTTATCAGCTGGCAAGTGCAGGGGTGGAGCTGGCCAAAGCCTGCACTATGGGCGGCGCGGCATCATCCAATCCGCCGGCCGAGCGGAGGAGTGGAGCACAGCTGGGAAGGGGGAAGCGCAGTGATTCTCAGCGCCGGGCTGCCTGTGTGCAGCTCCGGCGCAAGGAGGCAGGGCACGAGCCAGAGGGCGGGACACCAGCAGATGCCAGGACGGTGGCGGGACATGGCCCCACTGATTTTAAAAGTCCGTGGCAGCTCGGCTCTGGCTGTGTGGCCCTGGGAGCTGGCTGCAGCGCAGCCCGCCGGCTCCAGTCCTGCCGTGGCCCCAACATCTTCGCCGGTGAGAGACCACTCCCGGCTGACCACCCGGCTCGCTGCACCCACCCCGCGCCCCTATGTCTCCGTGCCTCCCATTCCCCACACCGCCCCTGCTCCCCTGTACCTCGGATCCCCTGCTTTCCCTCTTCCCTGCGACTGTCTGGCTCTGCACCACCCTTGCACCCTGCTCCCCTCCGATCTCTTCCCCCCAGCTCTGTGCTGCCCATTCCATGCACTGCCCCTAGACCCCAATCCCTCTGCCCCTCCTGTTCCCCGCGTCCCATTCCCCATGCCTCCATCGCACCCCGCACTTTGCGTCCCTCTGACTCTGTGCCTCCCATTCCCTGCACCACCCCTGTACTCCCCCACACTGTTCCCTGCACCCCTCTGGCTCTGTGCTGTCCCTGCACCGTTTCCCCTGTGGGTCAGGAGTGATGGGGTGCTTGTCCATAGGGAGGAGCTGGACAGGGCAGGGAAAAGGCTGCTGTGATCCAGCAGCGAGTGAAAGGTGGAGTTCACTTGAAGCACCTTTGCCTTTATGGAAAAAAACAAATGAAAATGCTATAAGTTATTTATAGGGCTAAAATGCCGGGACAAAAATGAAAACAAAACAAAAAAAATTGCAAAATGCAAACGTGTAAAAGACAAGAAAAAGGGGGGGAGGCGGCCAAAAATGTTTTGCTTGGGGCAGCAAAAGACCTAGACCTGGCCCTGGGGGAGGGGAAGGAGCTGGGCTGGGTTGGACTGGACTGTGGGGAGGGAAGGGGAAAAATATGGGGAAAGGGCTTATGCTGAGGGGAGGGGAGGGGAAGAGGTCAGGAGGAGAAGAAGAAAGGGGAAGGCACCCAGGGACAGAGGTGAAGGAGAGACAAATGCCAGGGGGCAAAGTGCAGACAATGAGGTAAAGGGCAGGAAGAGAGGTGTCAATGGTAGGGGAGACAGGGTGATGCTGGGAGAGGAGACAGTAAGGGCACTGGGGGCTAGAGAGGGAAGGGGGAGGTGCTGGGAGAAGGCTTGAAAGAAGGGGTGGGCATGAGGAAGGCGGGGATGGAGCAAGTCGTGTGTGAGGGCACAGGGTTATGGGGGGCAGAGGGTGGTGAGAGGGTGGGCATCAAGGAAAAAGAGAGCAACGGGGGCAGGGGCAGTGAGGGAAGGGGGAGGCACCAGGAGGATGCAGGGGGTAAAGCAGAAGGGCAGACACCTGCAGGGGAGGGACCAGCACCAGAGGAGAGAGGCAGGGCAGGTGTGTAGAGGGAGGTGTTAGGAGAGGGGATGAGGAGGGGTAGCTCACATGATCAAAGTGGGGCTACTGGAGGAGTGGGCACAGGAGGGAGAGAAGGGCTGGTAGAGGGGGGCAGGTCTCAGGAAAGCTGAGGGCAGTGAGAAAGGCAGGAGTCAGGACAGCAGGGGAGGGTGAGGGGTTGGGGGGCAGCAGGCACCAGGGGAGATGATGGAGCAAGGGGAGGAGACATGGCAGCAGAGGGAAAAGGTAGAGGTCTATAAGATATTTATTAATAACTTAGGTGATATTTATTAATAACTTATTAGTAATTACTGTTCTTATTCTTATTAGGAATTTATACTATTAAAAAAACACTTTTTTGGGGGGAGGGTGGCGAGTCCCTTTTTTGTCTGGCGAGTAGGGTTTTCCAGAATTTGTCGAGCCCTGCACATTGGGAAGCAGAATTCCAATTATATGTACAAAATGACGAGGACTAAATTAGCTATTACCACCACTCAAGAGAGAGATCTTGGAGTCATTGTGAATAGTTCTCTGAAAACATCCACACAGTGTGCCACAGCAGGCAAAAAAGCAAGTGGAATGTTAGGAAGCATTAAAAAAGAATAGAGAATAAGACAGAGAACATTTTTTTGGACTTTTCCAACTTCCAAATATTTAAAAAAAAATGGTTTTCCTCCAACCCCAAATTATTTTTCCCAATTTTCAAAATTGCCAAAAAATGGATAAACCAGTTATTTCCCCAGCTCCTCTATCAATTCTCATTGGCTTCAGTGGGTTTGTACTCAAAATCATCAGCATCTTACACTACTGATTCCATATTCATTTTTTCAACCTGAAAACTTGCATTCCCAATTTAATATCCACTCCTGGTGAACATCCCACAATATTCATTGAAAAGTTCATTGATTTTGTAAACTATCCAACTTTATAAGCACATCCACTGAAAGAGTCAGAGGAACCCTAAATCAAATCCAAATGGTACTTAAATGCTGTGACAGATAAATACATTTAAAATGTAAACAAATAATGGATGTATTTCTAATAAAAATCTATGATCCAATTCAACCACAATTATGCCAAGAACTCAGATTATTATGAAGCTCTTAAAGGCTATGAAGTTGAAGGACTGTCCCTGCCAAGTCAGATAAAATTGTTAAAACTGAAATTCACAAAACACAGTTTAATCTGAAATACTTTTGGATGACCGTACAAAAATAATTGGTGTTCCCATAGAGCTTTGTAACATCACATTTTACCTATATTTCCATGGCTTCCATTAACAGTGGTACTTTACATAGGAAGATCACAATGCATTTCAACCATATATATTATCCTGTGCGTGTTATGTTAGCTGGCTGCCTGTTTAATTTCCACATAGACTTTGCAACTCCTTGTAAATGGGTGGTGACATTTTTTAGCATAAAGCATAGTACTAGCAGTGAAGAGGCAACTGATAATAGTGGGTAGGGGCTTAAAAAAGATCAGACCACTGATCCTTCCCCTTAAGGTAAGCAACTACAATGCTGCTGTGCAGTAGTTTCTTTACACATAGCATTCTTCTTTATCAGGCATCTCACTGGAAGAGGGAAATTCCTTTGCTCTTACGAGTAGTCATAGGCAGAATGTGTGTTGCACCAAATGAATTTTTCTGGTTCTCAACAGCCAATCACAAATGCATTGTTTCACGGGGCATTTTCCCCATAAAGATCTTGAAGAGGGTTAATTAGGATTAACTTTTTACTTTATGAGCTGCTACATCAATCTTAATTACTATGACTTCCTTATGAGGAAAAATACCCCAGACAGGCTCAGTTCACCATTATTTGAGGTTATTCTACAGGCAATAAAATAGAAGATGCATATAACTTAAAGGGGACAAAAGAAAAAGGAGCAGAAAATAGCCAAAAAAATGTCCCCCTTCCTTTAAACCTGATCAGTGCTTTTCAGGAAATTAAACACTGAGACTATTAGCTTCAGATAGAAAACAGATGATGTTATACATAGAAATACTACAGCAGATTCTATGGCTGCACAGCAGAGCCATATGTGAATAATCAATGTAGTATTTCTGGAAAGAACTTTTTTATGTTTTTAATGCTTAACACTTCATAACAGGACCTAATAGGCAGGATAAAAAGAAAGCAGTACAAAATACAACTTAATGGATGACTGTTTTTGCAGACCTTTATATTTTAGATCCTCTTTTCCCCTTCGCCACATTATCCAATTTGTCCTCATTGCCTAACTGCTATTTTAGAATTCTTCCTGTAGCTGGAAGATTTGTCTAGTTTTTAAGAGGGTAAACTCTGCAACTGCCTTGAGAGCTGATAGTAGTGACACTCCATTTAACCAGACGAAGTGACTGTAAGTGCAGTGTAGACAACATCATGATATAGAGAAACACAGATCTACTAGATCAAGAGGTGGTTATACAAGAGAGCTGTAAATTAGAAAGACAAACAAACAGGTTTCTACATTGGTTTGACTCCCAACTTTGTCTCCTTTCTTCACCAAGGAAAGACCATACCCTAAATAAAATACTGTATGCAGAACAGAGCCACCTAGTGGCTGACTACTATCATTACCAACAGTGGCCCAGAAAAATCAAGTTTTTCAACTCTTCCATGCCACTGTCTTGAGGGCCTAGGGATAATAGACTGAAAAATTGTGCTCAAGCTTATTTTCAAATCCATTCATAATCACATGATGTGGATTAGTTGGTAACTAAACTTCTGAATGCTATGGGAACATTGCTAAGGAGGTTGGGAAATGAATGGTATTTTCAATTCTTCCTTCGTGCATCAGAAGTCACACACAACAGTATGAAAAATCACCAGGTAAAATATTTATGAAATTCTGTGTTAGTAACAAAGAATATGTATTCAGTGTGTTAGGAATCTAGTTGCATTTTAGGCTTTTTATTATTAAGGGTACTTTGTCTCTCCCCATTTCCTATTCCTTTTCTTATTAGAAAAACTGCTTTGACACAAACATTCAAGGAGGGGTAGGGAGTGAGCACACACAAATATAAAATGGAACTTAACTGATTCTAATATTCCAATGTTTAGCTCAATTGTAATAGCTAGCACCTATATTTAAAACAATAATATGAGTAGGTTCTGTTTCTTACGGTTATCAGTTTCTTATGTGTAGAAGAAGATAGACTTGAATGCACAAATGGGAATAATTGTATCCAAATTCTCTGTAAACCAATTTTATATTTTACAAATTTTCTTGTTATTCTGAGTTTATACAAAAGTTAAACACTATCAGTTTGATTATTCATCTATATAATCATCATCTGTTTGTGGTGTGGTATTCATTATCTATGTCACATGTCTATATTTTTGCTTCCTGATTGGCTGACCGGAACTATGTTAAACAGGAAGAGGGAATTTAAAGGAATTTCAAGATGGCCACATGGAACTGAATTCATCCAAACATTGCCAAAATTTCTGTGGACATTTTTGCAAATAAACCATCAACTATGTGAAAGAAAGTTCAAGAAATATAAATAAAAAGGTTCATAGGTACCAATGAAATGAATCTGAAAACATTTTTATTCAAATGAACATTTGTATCTACTTCCTTGGAATATTCATGCAGTTCTAGTTCAGCATATGCAAATACAACACAAAAATGTATTTATGATGTAAAGTATTTTACCTTTCTTTCATTCATGTCATCATTTTGACCTTCATATTCACCCTACAGAAACAAATGAAAATGATAAGTGCTATATAAACAGAAACAATGTAATAAAAGAAAAATACTTTTGCTCAGCTGTTTTGCTGTTCAGTTATAGCCAGAATATATTTCATTTAAGACTTTATATTATTATGATAATCTATAAATATATTAGTAGATATTTTGTATTCTCACAGACATAATTATTAGTGTCTAAGTAGCATTTAATACTGCTGTTAGAATGATATGTTTTACATTTTAAATTGTGTATACATACATCGTGAAGAGGAAATGCTGCCTCATAGACATTGTTTGCTATTAATGTAGTAATACCTAAAGAGAAACAAAACAAAATAATTAATGCAGATAGCAAGAGATTATTACAAAATATTAACTTTTTATTCAACTATGAGAGGAACTGAGATATATTACTGAAAATCATCCAATGACTAATCTAAAGTTGAATATGAGCCCAATTCAGAAATTAGAGTGATGCCCTGAAAATCAATTTTAATTTAGCAGTGGAAAAAAACCTTTTTGTTAGTAGGGGGCAATTTTTAAATGGCCTCATCCCCATGCTGTTTTCTCCCAGTAAGGTGGTTTGTTACTATGGCCAAAAAGAGTATTCCCTGTCTCTCCCCCCCCCCCCCCACACACACCCCTGCTTGCTTGCTTGCTTTCTTGCCAGTTACCTCTGTCTCTTTTTAAATAAGAAAGTAGAGGCCAATGGCAAACATTAAACCAATATGTAGCTAAAGAAAAGAATGGTGCCATGAGAGGAACGAAGATTTACTCCACCCCAAAAATCAATGTCGAGGTGTCATCTTCTGCAATGCTCTAGCAAACAAAGGAAGGTAGCCCCATTAAAACATAGAAGATTAGCAAACTTTCTTTCATAGAATCCAGTGATGAAGGCGGCAAATTAGAACACCTAATTTGACTCCCTGTTGTAGTAAATGTACACAAGAGAACAATCTTTCTAACCTTTGGTCAGAACTAGTTTAATTGTACCAAATGCAGGGGCTTCCACAACTTCCTTTTCCATAACAATGCAAAGATAGCTGTCATGATTTAAAACTCTGCCCACAGAAGGAAATAGTTTGGCCTGTGTTCTCCAGATCCATAGTTGTGCAGATGAATTGCACCAGCAGAGAATCTGTTTACTTTCACTGACCACACAGATGTCAGGTGGGAAATTAGATGGGAAAAAATGGCAAGAAGCTCTAAAGAGCAGGTACGTGAGAGCTCAGTTATAACCGATGGTTCTCTGCCCCATCTAGACCACATGTAGAAGTATATGAATCCACTGATGTCTTTGCACTAATGGCCTTCATCCTTTAATTTGAGCAGAGGCTCTGTGACAACTCTACCAGAAATATCATTATGTGATACTACAGGTAAGGTTAAGACTTAATCCAGTTCACAGCCTTATTTTTCTTCTGTAACTGAGGAAATGCCTACAAAAGGTAGTCTTTGGGGCTGTCAAATCTCTAATGGCCAAATGAGAAGCACTCTGGAAAGTTTCAGCCCCATTCTGCTATCCATTTTTTGAATTAATCAAGTATTATTAATGCATCAATCCTCCCCACCCTCCCTCCAAACAATGATATTACTGGGAAATTGAATGATTTTTAAATCTCCAAACTTGGAACAGGCAAGTCCACTACAAGGAATACCTAATTTTTAAATGTTAAAAGGCTTGCAAAAATATTAAGTTAGAAGAATGTATTTCCTTCAACATTTTATTGAACTACAGTATGCACCAGCTGGGCTATCAGAGGACATGATTTTGTACAACTGTAGAACTGAACAGTAAACTGGGCCAGTTGCGCTTAGTGTATTAGTATACTGTTGCCCAATATTTATAATATAATATGCTGCTATTGGGTCCCTCTTGCTATTGCCTTATCTGTCAGGAGAGAAGGAATAGAACCATAAAAAGCTGAACAAAATAAGGATGTTTAAGGAACTCAGTGAGCCACTAAATCTATGGTGCTCTTGAGACCATCATTAAACCCAGGAATCAATTAATGTTGAAATGGTAGCTACTGAATTTCTGAGCTTCCAAACAACAATCATGGGAGATAGCCCCTTAGGAGAAGTTCATAGCTACAAATCAATGTTCATAGCTACAAATCAGTGGAAACTGAGCTCTAATAAACTTGTATTATCTGTAATCATTGCTATGGAACACAGAAGTAAAGGTAAAACCTGTCTATGAGGGCCACGTACCATTCAGACACAGCATGCAATAACGAGCAGCAAATGAGCCTTCCATTCCGTCTTCATCTGTCTTAAACCACCACAGAAAGCCCTTGTGACAGAGTGTACCCATGCCTACATCCTGAACACTATTGTAATGATATTTGTACAAAGTATGCCTTGTGAGGTATCATTTGAAAACTCATTATTTCCTGCTCGATATAGTCCTGATAAAATATGTGGCAACACTGTTTGTGAAGTTATAAGAGTCCGTTTTGTGGTGTTAACACCACATGTTCCAGACTGAGTTTGGTCTGTCTTAAACAAAGGAATTTATGTTCCGCTTAACTTGAATTTCAGGATTAAACAGTTGTCAATCAGGAAGGGGAGACAAATGAAGCTCAAACAAGCAAGGAAAAAAAGCAGCAGGAAAGTCTTTCCACAGAGATTTTTATGACTCTTAATAGCCAGCTGGAAATGCTTCCCCCCCCCCCCCCCCAACGGGGGACTAAAACTGCAAACATTAAGGGCAAACACGCCAACACACAGACAAACACACAGACAGACACACCACTTAAAACAAGAAAGGAAGCCATCATTGAATTTTGGGAGATGAGAATGTCATGTAGGGGGTTTGGTCAGTAAGGCTGCTGAAAACATATGGTGAAAAACTTTACTTGAATCCAGTATACTTAGTTAAGTTAGGCACCAGTAGCAGTTAAACTTTATTTTCATGTAACCGTTTCTGACTTTTATACCTCATTATCACACTCACTTAAAATGGCTCTCCTTGTGGTTCATAAACCTGTTTAACTGTTTTGTCTAACCCTGTAGCTGCGTCTACACTGGCATGATTTTGTACAAATACTTTTAATGGAAAAGTTTTTCCGTTAAAAGTATTTGCGCAAGAGAGCATCTATACTGGCATGTGCCTTTGCACAAAAGATGTGCTTTTGCGCAAAAGCATCCATGCCAGTGTAGACGCTCTCTTGCACAAGAAAGCTCCGATGGCCATTTTAGCCATCGGGATTTCTTGCACAAGAAATTGATGTTACCTGTCTACATTGGCCTCTTGCACAAGAACAGTTACGCAAGAGGACTTATCCCTGAGCGGGAGTGTCAGAGTATTTGCACAAGAAGCACTGATTTTGTACATTACGTCAGTGTTCTTGCGCAAATACTCATGGCCAGTGTAGACAGGTGGCAAGATTTTTCACAAAAGCAGACGCTTTTGTGCAAAATCTTGCCAATGTAGACACAGCCTGTATGTTTAAGCTGCACAGCCGATAGGAGGGTCCCAGGAGCTGCTTGCTCCAAGGCAAAAGGCAGGAGTAACATGGCTGCAAAATCGTTGGGGTGGAGGTGCATGAACAAATGCTGCCAGATGTGTGCGGGTCTACTAATGAAGTGTGCAATGTTTGAATCATTCCTGAGTGGCCGTCCTGCTGGGAAGCTTAGTGGGAACACAGAGTACCAGACATATCTGGTAGTGACATGCATGCTGCTGGCTGTTTGTGAACAGAACTGTAGAAGCAAAGTATTGTAAAGGGCACCCCAGGTTAGAGAGTAGGGGTAACACAGCTACTCATTAGTCTAAGTAGTATGCAGGTATGTCACTGCCCTGACAAAAATTCATTGCTAATAAGTCTCAGAGGGGTAGCCATGTTAGCCTGAATCTACAAAAGCAACATGAAGTCCTATGACACCTTGGAGACTAACAGATTTATTTAAGCATAAGCTTTCATGGGTAAAACCATCTGATGAAGTGGCTTATCAAAAGCTTATGCCCAAATAAATCTGTTAGTCTCTAAGGCCATGTCTACAGTACAGATAAGACTGAAGCAGCCGCAGTCAATCTTGCGGGGTTTGAATCAGTGGGTCTAGTGAAGACATGCTAATTTGAATTGAGAAGATGCTCTCATCATCACTGGTGGTCCTGCTTCCATGACAGTAAGGGAAGTCAAAGGGAGAATATGCGCTCTTTGACTTCCTGCAGCGTGGACAGCACCAAAATTTGAGTTACTTCAACTTAAGCCACGCAATTGACATAGCTGAAGTTCCATGTCTTAATTCAAACTTATTCCCTACTGTAGACCAGGCCAAAGGTGTCCGTTGTCATTGCTAGTAGTTAGCTTTTCATAAAAGGTTAATACAGTTTTATTAAAAATCTTGGGTATCTTCCTAAGGTGGCTCTTTAAGACAAAAGCTAACTTATTGAAGGTGGACTTTGGCACAAGTTGCAGTGATTCCAGTGTTCGACCATTCAGTGTGTTCAATACACTACAATATTGCCATGCTTCTTAGGTTTAGAACCTCTTCAATGCATGCTGCCTGTGACGGGGCGGCCCCGCCCCGCACTCAAGCCCAGGGAAACCACCTGGGGCCGGGGGCGGAGAGGGCCCCACCCACACAGCCCTACTGGGCATGCTCCAAAGGGAGCCAAGGTATAAAAGGCTGCTGGCCTGCTCAGAAAGGGCAGACTACGACCCGAGCAGGAGCTAGCGGCCACTGGACAGAGAGGGAGTCGCCGGGGGAGCTGAGCGTGCTGCTGCCGGGCCTCTGCAGGGCTCGGCCCCAACGCCGGAGCCGCCGACCGACCCCCCGCGACCCGAGTGCTGGACCGGACTCCGCCAACTCGGCAGCTGCCAGGGGGAGGACCACTACAGCCCGGCGACCGACGCCGACAGGTGGGACCGCGGCAGGCTGCGAGCAAGGGGTAGGAAGCGACCCAGGGCAGGGAGCTGTAGAAGCCCCTGAGGGCTCGGGGCGTTGCGGGGAGGAGCCCCCGCCGAGCCAGTGGTGGGAACCGCCCGCCACTACTAGGGCCCTGGGTCGGGGTCCGGTGGAGAGGGAGGGCCCGGACCCCCCTACCCCTGCTGCCTGAGACCCTGGCACGTGGGAGCAGGGTAGCAAACTGCAAACTGTGGACTAGGCCTCCGGGCCTGCAAACTGAGGACTAGGCTGGGAGGCCGTATTTCCCTTAGCACAGGGGCATTATACTTTGGGACTAGGCCGGTGGGCCGTATTTCCCCTACGAGAGGGGCAGGGTACTTTGAGGGCTAGGCCCAGACGGGCCGAGTTAGGCCCCGGATGGGGGTGGCAACCCCGAGACAGGGGCGAGCCCCCCGACACTGCCCATGAAGCCATCACATGAGGTATCTGCAGTTATTGCCTCGTATCTCATCATCTTCCATTCTTAGTTAAGATAATTGAAAAAGCTTTTATGTCAATTTTCATAATGTGTGGTTGCTCCTTGGCCCTTGTCAGTCTGGTTACCAACCTGGCTATAAAACAAAGGGTGTGCGGACTGCACTGGTAGATGGTCTTTTACTGGCAAAGGATAAGGATCAGGTACGCAATACAATTTTGATACATCTATCAGCTGCCTGAGATACCATTGAGGCTGAGTGATTATTAATTTGTATGTGGACCAAAATGGGGCTGGATAGAGCTATAGGTTACACCTCCCTGGTCCAGCACATTCAGGGCCTAACCAGTCTGGACAAGGGAGTTTTCCAAACCAGAGCAGGTCTGGAGCAAGGGGGCACCAGCCTTCTCACTCTCTCCAGCCTCCTGGCCGAGCAAGCTACAGCAGCCCCCCTGTGGCTCCTGGTGGCCCCCCATGTCTTGTGGTAGCTCCATCAGTCTGCAGCAGAGCTCCTGAGAGCCCTGTCATCTGCAGGCTCTGCTGCCTTGCAAGATCTGGCCCCTCTGCTGGCTTTCCTGCCCCATCAGCAGTGAGCTCTGGTACCCTGCAGGCTCCCTGGCCCCACTGGCCACTAGCAACCTCTGCTTCTGGGGCTCTCTAGTTGCCGGACTAGAGAGCCCCAGACCACATAGGTTCAACCTGTACTCTTGCATGGCTCACAGAGAGCACATTCATATAGGATACTGTAAGGTTCCATCTTTCTGTCCTCTTGTTAAACACAGCATGGAGACTTTCAAGATATGTCCTGAAATGTCCTCAGTCTGCTATTGACATCCAGCTTTATGTCTTCATCTCATTCAACCCAGCCAAAGTGGAGGAAAACCAACCAGAATTCTCCATCCTAATTAGACATGGGTGAAAATTTTTGGACATACTAGTTTATTAACTGAAAAAATGCAGTTTTGGGTCACCAACACGATTTGAAAAGTCCGGTTAAATTGGGTGGCTAGTTTTAGCTAGAAAAAATATCCGTTTCAAAAGTGAAAACATTTCATCCTGCCATTTTCTAAATGAAATGTTTTTACTTTTTATTTCAAATAATATTATGTTTTTAAATTTAGCTAATTTATTTTTTAAGTAGAAAAAGAACCCAGGAACCAAACAAAACAAAACTACAGAAAAAAAATTCTGGTTTAACTCACCTGGTTAAACAAATTGCTCTGTTTAATCCAAATTTTTGGAGGGGCAAGACAAATAGAGGAGCTTAATTTTGGCAAGACAAATGGGTAAAATCCATTTAGGGTCAATCCCAATTTTGTGGTTCAGTAACCAATTTGAAAAATCAGCCATTGATTCAACTCTAATCTCAACTGGCATCTCTTTTTCCATTGTAGTCTGTGATCTCTCTTGAGCAGAGACTATGAATACTGATTAACTGTGTCATGTATTTTGTGAGGTGGGATACATGAATCAGAGTCATTATGACTTGTGACCAAAGATAAAATGTGGACGTAGGACTCCAGAGATAAAAGACACTATTCTAACCCAATGTGCTACCCAGTCCATAAAATAAATAGATACTTTGTGGTTGTCTAAAATTATGGTGTGATTTTAAATTAGCAATTCTATAATAACTACATCTGAGTTCTCTTATTCTGCACCAGATGCCTTTTGGTGATTAAGATTAATCCACTTCCATGGACTATAAAAATGAGTAACTTGACTAACGTCACGGTAGTTAATAGAGTCACTTTGGTGTAAAACCAGTATGAAAGGAAAGTCAGAGCTTATTCTTTATTGTGTGAAATATTTATTTTAAAAACTAGCCTCAATTTAAAGTAGCCCACTCCATGGATAAAGCTTTTTGCTGCCCACACATCATACAACTCCATGGAGTTCAAAGAAGCTGCATGGGGAATAATTTAGACACATTTATGACTACAGTCCAGTCATTTCTCCTACAAAGAGATGTAATGGTCTTTGGGGTACCTAGGACGAGAGGTTATCCCCCTTCTTCCAATGAAAGGGAGACTTACAGGTGCTTCACTGGATGTCAGTTCCCTGACACCATCTCCCTATGAGCCACCCAAGCAAACTCCTCTGGATTATGCCAGCGCTTACTTTGCCATGCAGGTTAAACTTAAGTGTAAGCCTTTCCCCTTTAGAGTATTCCCTGTAGTTCCAGAATCTGATCTACAGACCACTCAGGGAAATAACAGATCTACTGACCCCAAAGGAACAGTGTACATACCAGCTTAATGATTCAACTTAGGATCTACTCCTAACAACAGCTCTAAGTTTTATTATAGTGAAAACAACTTCTTTTATCAAACATTCAGAATGGAAGAGAAAGTGAGAGAAGATAAGGGAAATAACAGGTTACATATAAGACACATTTGTAACATGATTTCTAGATCATAAACTTAGCAGGCTAACTCTCTGTCTAAATAAATATATCTTGCCCCAAATATTATTTGCAGCATTTCAACTCCACGTGGCTGAGATCCCATTTTTCATGAATGTAAGCAGTAACTCACCTTCTCTTTCCTCACCCCATAATGATTCTCCTCCCCCATATCCCCCCCTCTAAATCTTGCTTCTTCCCTGTTAATTTTGCATCTTTTTTTTCACAACTTCATCCTGAAATGGATTTCCATTGTGTTGGCTTACAGTGCTTAATTTATATATGATAGCTAAATCACTCTTTTATCTAGCATAAAACCGGTATGTCAACTCTGCTTTGATATAGACTTTAGGAACATATTTTCACCATACTCCTAAAACTCCTAAAATCCCTATACATAATTTCACAATGCTACTAAATGACCAATATCAGCCTGGCTTTTGTTTAAGACCCCATATGATATTGAACCAGAATGTACCTACAAGGATCAGAGTATTCTTGTATCTCCCTTCTCAGTTGACACTGATGACTTCTTGGGTTATACCTCCCCCTTAGAATGATGCAATAGGATTACCCACTGGCTGATCCATAGGCTCCAAGTCATAACCTTCTTGCCTGGACTTTGTGTCTGCCAATGTTGGATATTTTCTCTTCTACGACATACTCTTTCCATGTCACACTCTTGAAGAGAATGCTCCTGTGCAGCAATCTGGAGCTGGTATATTCGGTTTGATGTAAAAAATAGTAGGGCCTCAACTCTGTGATTGCTCATAAACTATCAAAACATTCTTTTTTCTATGACAGAAAATTTCCAGTCAATGGGTGTTAGTTTTTTACTCAACAAAGCAATCGGATGATCTGCATTACTGTCCCCTGTTTTCAGTAATACACAGTACACACTGTATCAGTACACACTTCAAATATTTTGTCAAGATCTAAACTGGCCGCTGTGGGTACATCTACACAGCAACATGATTTCAAAATAATTTAGTTTGCATCTACACAACATGCAGTTATTTTGCAATAATGTCAAAATACTGTCAAGCTGGAGGACTTCTTACTCTGATTCCTGCAACCCTCATTGTACGAGGAGAAAGGGAAGTTGGAGGAAGAGTGCTCTTTTTCAAAATAACTGCTGTGTAGATGCACCCTATTATGTAATATTCCATATGCTTTATGAAAATATGTTTATGATATGCATAACTCAGATATGCTTAATTCAGATGCCTTGTGTAACATAACATTGGAAAGATTGCTATTTACTGAATATGTTTATCCCATTTTATGCATGTATCTTTTTTGTAGATTAAGTCAGGAACCTCATCAAAAATTTTGTCCCCACTACTACACATGGCTTTGGATTTTTTTTCAAAAGTTTGTGATATGAGATACAATAACGTGTATGAATCAGCTGTAATAGTCAACCAAACCTATGAAAGTCTGGAGTTGGTTTTTAGTGGTGGGAAGCATAATCCAATTAATAATAGCTCCCACTTTTAAGAAATCAGGAGAAATTTGGCTATCCCCTACCTAGTGTCCTAAATATGGAATTTTGGCAGCTTCTATTTTACATTTTGACACATTTACAGTGAGACCTGTGTCTCTGACTTTTGTCAGCACAATTCTCAAGATCAGACCAAGAACTACTAAATATTCTTGTAAACCTTTTGCCAGTTAGCACCAAGTGAATAGATTTATGTTCACAACGTAAATGAACATAGCTCATTTAAAAGCTTGAATATTTTTTAATCAGCTAAAGAGTCTTTAAAAGAAATTGTTCAAAAGATGATCATTTACTTTCTAATTCTAGGTTGTTCTTCAGAAAAAGGTACAGTACTATATCCCTGGGGCTGATTTTGTCGTTAAGAAAATATATTTCATTTCCATCTTTAGTTCATGTGAAAATGCACTAATATATTTTTAGATGCCGTTAGATAAATGTTTTGATTATTTTTGATAAAATGTTGAAGAAATGTTTGAAAACAGTCACTTTCAAAACAACATACGTACAATATTATTAATTTTCTCTTACCCATACTGTTTTTGGCTTTTGTGCAAGATGTACGCTTTAAAATTTCACGTACCTACAGAAAGAAAAAAGAGTGATGCAATAAACAATTTATCTCTTAGGATTATGTTAATTACAGTGCCAGCACAATCCACAGAACTACACATAAAAACAAGATGCTTTTCCATAGTTTATTTGTAGCAATATCTACATCATCCTGTGTTTGACTCATGTATAAATATATGGTTTAAGACCATTACACTTAAATTTTTAAGTAAATATAAAATGTAACTGAACTGCTGTAGAGAAACCTAAGAAAGTTACATCTATGAGCAATACTTAAATCCACTCATTGCATCTTTGCCATTTACATCAGCTAAGAATCTGGCCTCCAGTTTTTCCTATGCTTTCAAATATTGTCACAAGGATTTCTGAAAAAAGAACTAATATTTGGCTAAATCCTACTTGCCATTTCTCACAATACCAGCCACATTACTTTTAGCAAGACCACTCAACTAAATACTAATAATGAGCTTCCATATAGCACTTTTTTTAGTAGCTCTCAAAGTGCTGTATAAAGAAGGTTGGTGTCATTATCCCCATTTTGGCAGACCATGAAACTGCATTACAAAGAGGGGAAGTGACTTTCCATGGGTCACCCAGTAGGGAAGTAGCAGAACCAGAACCAGAAATAATCAGGAGTTGCATCTATATTTGTTCATTTTTCCATTGCTTTCATCTTGGTATTGTAATAATTTTGCTTATTTTATGCATCTAGAACAGGGGTGAGGAACTCAGGCCCAGGGGTTGCATTCAGCTTGCCTGGATCCCGCCCCCAAGGCTCATGCCTCCTCCCCCCCCAGCACTGGGGAGCCCACACCAGTGCTCCAGCACCCCTGCTATCCCACTGCGTGACTGGAGCACACAAAATCTACTAAGCCGGGACCCCTAGGCTCTGGTGTGCGAGAGGAATGTGGGGAGTGCCTTTCTTCTTCTCAGTCAGGGGTAACTTTATCTCAACTTTAGTTTGGATTTTGTTTTGTTTTGTTTTTCTTCTCACTTGTGTGTGGCCCCCGTCTGATTTTTCTGTGGGTGGTTGCCTTCTAACCCAAAAAAGGTTCCTGATCTAGAGAGCCTAGAAATGCTATAGAGTGGTCAAATCCTCTATTTCTATAACTCAGTTTAATGCCATTGAAGTTAATAGATCTAAAGTAAAATAATCCTTTGTAGACTCCGGCCCTGAAACCTGTTGGCCATATCCTTCAAGGAATTAAGTGGAATTATTCCAGATTTATACTAGTTTAAGTGAGAGGTCTTCTTTTCAGCAACTGACATATTTACCACAATATCTAAATAAATATATTAAGAAGCATGACAAAATTAAAACATTTTATATATGAAGATTTGACTCTTTCCCAAGCAGTTACAAGACAGATGGCTTGTTTACCAACTGTCTGGATCTGTTGCACCTGATTGTACTTTTCTGTTGCTATGAAACAATAAGCAAATAGTGACGAAGTCGGCAAGGAGAGCCAAGTGCATTCACTGTGGAAGCAGATACCATCAAGCACAGCAGATTCTGTCAATACGAGACCACATATGCTTACTTACTATTCGACTGCGGGTACCATTGTCAAAAAATGTGTCTTTGTCTTTAATGTTGTACCTTAAAATGTTGAGAGACAAAATGAGTTACATTTTCATGACTGCTACTAATGAATAGGATTATATAACAATTTGCTTAAGAAACCATCTGAAACCATTGCAACAAAACCTGTATTAAATGACCATTCAAGTAAAGGCTTGAGAAAAAACAGCTGCTTAAAGCAGAGGGAGGTGAAGCAGAACTGTATGCATTAGTTGATACTCTAAGGTGGTCTTTTAAGACAGGAGGTTGCCTCATCCTATTGAGCTCTACAAAGATTTCAGTATATTAAGAAGACTATGGATTACATAGGCTGAAAGCTATAATTGGAGGAGTTAATACAGAAACACTATCCAAATGTAAAATAGCTGAAGGAAAGTTTTTATTGTTTACATAGAATGACATTCACATTTTTCCTTATAAAATAGCCGCAGTGTTCTAACATTCCCTTGACTCAATTAATGCTATCAGATTTCAACTCGCCTTATTGCAGATGTTTCATTACTCTTTTCAGGATGACTAAGTCAATACATTTGCTTTCATACAATCAATCTGCAACAGTTATGTAATTATTATTCTATAACTAACTATTAACCAAACCCATGAATCCTCATCAGTGAAATTAACTTTGCCAGTTTACTCCTTCTGGCTTACTTAGCATGTATTCAGGATTAATGAAAAGGGCAACAAATGATGTTGTAGGTCACTAAATTTATATGACTTTATTTGTCAGACATAAATGCAGGGAATCAAGCATTAATGAGGTAATAAGAACTGTTAAACTGCATATTAGGCCCACAAGTATTACTCCGGATGGAAGGCAGGTGGCAAGAATTTCTTATTTGCATAGTATTAGCCAAGTTTTAATTACTATCATAAATCTAACCTAACCAGAAAAATATGTTTCTTTATTAGTTATATCTTTTTCCAAGCAAGAAAGCATTTTCCTTTTCCTACTCATAATTTATCTGGCACTTTCAATTCAAGTTAAAAACACATCTACATCGCTGAATATGACTCCTTCTGTTCCCAGCACTCCCACAAGTGTCCTATCCAATGGAAGCAGATATACCTACTAAGTGAAATTCTTTATTGACTTATAGCCACTGCAAAACAGCAAGCAGTATAAGTTAAATTCATATTAACTGAGGGTGTGTCTAGACTACATCCCTCTTTCGACAGAGGAATATAAATTAGACACTTCGAAATTGCAAATGAAGCCGGGATTTTAATTTCCCGTGCTTCATTTGCATAATCGTGTCATGGCGCTCTTTCAAAAAAGCACTATTTCGAAATTGAAACTGCAGTCTAGATGCGGTTCTTTCGAAAATAGAAGCCTTTTTTGAAACCTGAGGTTTACAGGATCTTTCAAAAAAGGCATCTATTTTCGAAAGAACCGCTTCTAGACTGCGGTTTCAATTTCAACACAGTGCTTTTTTGACAGAGCGCCATGACGCAATTATGCATATGAAGCATGGGAAATTCAAATCCCAGCTTCATTTGCAATTTCTAAGTGCCTAATTTACATCCCTCTGTCGAAAGAGGGATGTAGTCTAGACATACTCTGAGGTTGCCTTAGATATGCATGTGTTAAGTAGTCTTCATTCGTGTTATTTTCGCACCAAGGAACTGGAAGAAAGTGCTAGTGATAGAGGGAGCCGGTCCATCTTGCACCCTCTTGTTAGCTGCTTTTTTTGCTGTGCTGCTCTTCTGTTCTCTTGACAGATAATTCACATCAACTCACCTTCCATTAAACTGACACAGGAGGCCAAATTAAGAGGTGATGTGACAAGGTGTCTGAGTTAGTTGCACAGTGAAAGTAAGGGAGAGAGAGTATCCCAGGGACTCTGATTTTCCATTCACTTACACCAGTGGATCTCCATTAACTTTACAGGACTTATTCATGATTCACACTAGCTCAAGAGCAAAATCAGGTTCCATGCATGTCAGCTGAAGGAAGTTGATAGACTGAAGATACTGTAAAGTACGTATGGTAAGAGAAGGCAGATGGCATACGTCACCAGACTTAGATTCAGACGCACCTTTCAATTTGGCACATTTAGATAAATTCTGCTTAAAGCCAGTCAGCTTTCATTTACTTCAGTAGTAGATGCACATGCATATCTAAGAGCAGAGGGCAGCACAGATGTGAAGATGGGCCTAAGCCACAAAATTCTTATCAGGAACCAAAATACCTGATGTGACAAAAGGTTTTTTTTTAAATTTTGATTCAGATACTTACTGAAGTACTAGGTTTTACAATGGAAGGAGGACACAAACAAAAACTTACAGTCCATTTCAATAGCGTTTACATTTGAAAATACTCACAAATATATTTTCTCTCTGGAAAACGGATAAGACAAACTTTTCATCTTTGTGTTATTTTGTTGTGGCACCTTGGGCTGCAGAGGTTCTGTAACTTTGTTCCATATTTCAAAAAGCTTCTTGAGAATTCCTCCTTCTTCTTTTATTTCATACATCTGAAGGAGTAAAACCCATGTATGTTATCAAATGACTCGTGCATTTAAGGAATACACAAGTGAGCTGGATATCTGGTCCCATTTAAAATGGTTTAAAAATGGAGTTAAAATCAGTGAAGTCTCTGTAAATAGTCTACAATGTAAGAGAGATCAGACTTTGTCCCTTACTCTTTAGATTACATCAGCCATATTTCTGGTCCAGTTGCTAAGCACCAAATAATTTAGTTATGCAAAGTATTTCGCAAATGCCTCAGGAGGTGAGTTTAGGCAATAACCTCCTATCAGCCACTCACCAGAAGAATAACATAAGCTTACAGGGTCAAATTCAGCAGTAATAATCTGTAGAATAAATTACACATGAAATGTAACCCCATCAGAAAAAGGGGCTAAATGAGTGTAACCATAGTAAAAATGTGCAACTTGCATCAATTTGTCATTAACGCATGTGCAAAATAAGCCCAAGTTATATGTCTAGTGGACATAAAGGTCAAAGGGGTAGCAACAAAAGGAGCTAATGGGAAAACATAAGGCTATGTCTACACTACAAAATAAAATTGACCAAACTTACGTAGGCATGCAGCATCCAGAATAATCACATTGTTTATGCAAGGCGGCTCATATCCTCTCAAAGAATGTTTATATCCGTGGTACCCAACCTGGAGCCCGCGGGCGCCATGGTGCCCGCTGGGCCCTTTACGTGCGCCCGCGGAGCAATCTGGGCTGGCCCCGCCCCCGGGCATGCAGCAGGTGCCAGCCCCGGGCGCATGGCTGGCCCCGGCCCCGGAGCGCGTGCCGATGCCGACCCTGCCCCCTGCCCCCGGGTGCACCGCGCGTGCCCTTGCTGGCCCTAGTGCTGGCCTTGGCCCCACCCCCGGGGGCACCACGCGTGCCCTTGCTGGCCCTGGCGCTGGCCTTGGCCCCAGGGGCGCCGCACGGAACCTGGGCAGCCCCTGCCCGGGATCGCAGCACATGCCAGTGCCGACCTCGGGCGTGTGGCGCATGCTTGGCCCCGCCCCCAGTCATGTGGTCTGTGAGCGGCCCCGCCCCAGTACACGCAGCACGTGAGCGGCCCCGCCCCCAGGCGCCCGGCAGCCCCAAAACGTTGGTGACCACTGGTTTATATCAATTGTAATCAGCATGGGGCATTGCAGGCTAGCTTCTGAAAACCACAGTTGACGTAAACAATACAGTGTTTACACTGACACTGTGTTATCTTGACTCTATGCTGCTCATGAAGATGGAGTTTTTAAGTTGGCATAACAGAACACTTATATTGCTGAAAGCAAAATTTAAGTGTAGACACTTCCATAGTTCTGTCAACAGAAGTTGCCTTGCATTGACCTCATTCTGTAGTGTAGCCCAGACCTAACATAAAGCAGGCAATGTAAGTTATGCTGCTTTACCATCTGCACTCTCATAGATTGCTTTTCTGACTGATTTAACCCATCATTTACATGACTACGGGATGTGTCCCAGATCCTTCCCCTGGCAATACACCATTTTACTCTAATTTGAATTCGGCTGATCATCGTTATCTGACCAATTTCCATTTCCTTCAGTTAGTGACTGTAATTGGCTACACTGCTGTATTCAGTTCCTACACGCCACTAATAATCTTTGTACAAAATATGCCATGTAAGGTGTCATTTGAAAATGAATAGTTTGCTGGTCCATCATGTCATTGTGAAATGTATGTAGCAACGTTATAGGCATAATTAGGAACATGAACTGAAATAATTACTGAAGTGCGTTTACCAGACAAGTCTGGAGAGTGGGCACACCTGTTTCTCAAAGACAAAGGACAAGCTGATGCATCTAGTCAGATGTCATCAGAATTGATGGGCAAGCACCAGGCCATTCTTTGGCAAAGAAGCAGAACAGGAACAAACACATCTGCATCTTAGCAAACATGGAGTCTCTTTCACCACCAGACTTCTTTTCTTCATCCACAGAGTGGGAATGAACTTTATGTAAAGGTAACCCTCATGCAAATGCATTTCAAAAAGTCACTGAACTGTAACAGGGAGGGACAAAAGCGTCACAAGGAATCTCTCCCTATCCATCTCTCCACACCTTGTTACACTAGAGTGTTTACAGTGGTGCAGAAACACATGCTGTCAGCTGTGGGCATTCTGCTAATTAGCTGGCTGGCATTTGAATCTCTGCTGGGCAGCTGCCCAAGTGCTCAGCTTAGAGGGAACATTGTTCCCGGCTTCCCAGAAGCTTCCAATGTTGAGCTGAGAACCCAGGTTCCCAGTCTCCTAAACTGCCCCTATTCAGTCAGTGGAAGTCAGTCCTGACAAGGATATACACCACCGACAGGAGGACTGTAGTGTGGACACGAACCACCACAGTAATTAATATAGTCATTGAAAGTTGATCTAACATAATGCATATCTACAGTTACGTTTTACTGTAGCTATGCACCTAATGGTTAAAGCACTCACCTGGGATGTGCCCCAGGTTCTCTTCCCCTCCTCTGCCCCATGTAGAGAAGGGATGTGAATAGAGATTCACACCTGCCACAGTAGCATACATTAATCACAGAGCTATGGCATATCCTTGATTGAGTCTCTCTCAATGTCTCTAATTGAAGTTGTTCTACTTGGTATAAATAATTAGATAGCCACTGGAGTAGGGACTTGGATTTGGGCCTTCTACATGCTAAATGAGAGTCTGTTTATGTGTCCGTCTGGGTCCATTCAAGAACTCCTCCTAAAGGGTAAGAGCTAGCGCCACCAAATGTGGTAGGAAGCTTCCTCTTATCCTAACTTAGAGCAAGGTGACGGTTTGCTTGCGCCAGGACAATGAGTGGTGCCTGGAATGTGATTGTTTGTCATCAAATGGAAACGGAGGGCTCTGATAGCAGGAACAGTTATACTCTGGAATAACCACAAGGAACCAGCAAGTATGGGGGACAGTTATACCTCACAATGATCACAGGGGGCCAGCAAGCATTTCAGGCCTGGGGAACATCCACTGACTGGCCTGTGCGACCCCCGCCACCCTGGTCTGCCCCAGACAGCAGCCACTGGCTAGCCAGCACAGCTCCCACTGCTTGAGGCCAGCCTCAGGGAGCAGCCACCAGCCTTTATCCAGCTAGCACCCTTCATTGTGCACTGAGTATGCACTGTGCACGATGGCCCAGGGAACCTGGCTGTAGGGACTTCAGTGACTTGGTCAGTGAGGTGTCTCAACAGACAAGCGTGCCTAGAGGGTGGAGCAGCCCCATGCTGCCTGGGGGCAGGACCCAGAGCTTGGCAGGCAGGTGAAGAGAGTGCTCAGCCCTTGCCCAGGGAGCTGCTGTAGAGCTTACAGGTTTGGGGCATGAACAAGCTGGAAATGGCTTCTCTACCTTCCCTCCACCTCCACCATCACCACTGCAAAGCTTAACTGAGGGGCAGAGAGGTGACATGTGCCAGCACTGTGTGGGGCTTTGACACATGTATGACCCATGACTGATGTAGGGGAGACAGGAAACACAGGACAATTTGCATAGTTTTAAGAAAAAAGTAAGCACACCTGCAGGAGGAGTTAAATATAGGATGGTCTATAGGCCAGAAAAGCCTCGCTCAGGAGGGAGCTTAGGCTGTGGGGAAGGAGAGTTATGTTTTATTGTTGTCAAAGTTAACATTCAAGATAAAACTCTGGTAAACAGTGATTTTTGGACACTATTCCATGAATGTATCTGTATTGTGGCAAGGAAAGATCCTGATCATTCATAGGCCCACAGCCAGCCTAAGAGACATTTACTGGTAGGTGTGCAACTAAAGATCAAACACATACTGGAATGAACGGTGAATAATAAATGCATTAGTACTAAGAAATGTGAGGCAAGGCCTGTTGATTTAACATTGTTTGCCTTCTTTGCAGCTTGGCGTACTTCTGGTTCTTTTGCAAGCACGTGGATCTGCATCTCCATTTACTGGTCATGCAGACAAATAATGATGAGTAAGGTTTACAACTGGGTTTTGCTGCTGCTGTCTTGTTTTGCTTGAGCTGGCACGGCATGCTAAAAATGCTATGGAACCAGCTTCTGTCAACATTGGTTGCCAAGTAATGGTAGGTGGATCTTCATTTATCTGGGCCGGCAACAAGAAGGTGTGGAATACAGTGGTAAACTTGCTGCTGTAAATTAAACGGACCTCTTTCAGCTGAGGCATGAACCCCTGAGTAGGGCTCTATTTACATCCAATTTGGTTACACATCAAATGCAAAGCACTGAGCTGAATACTCATCTATTAATAAAGTTAGCTAGAATCCTGATCAAGATTTTAAAACATATCTAATGACTTTGAGTGTTGAACCTGAGGCAATTTAAAGGTGCCTAATTTTTTTAAAGTGCTTTTCACCTGCCTTCTGAAAATCAAGCCCTTTTAAAATGTTTAAAGTTGGGCACCTAAAAATTATAGTCACTTTATTTAAGCTGACAAAGAGTTAATATTAAATATAACCTACATATTTTACATTTTTTCCACCCTATTAGGAAACAGTTATAAAGTGTGCATCTATAAATGCTTTACAGATCAAAATGCGGTCTATTCATATTCAGCTGTTTTTCCATTAAAAACAAATGTTTCGTCAGAAGCAGAAGTATATACATGTTCAGATTTTCTCAAAGAGAAAATTTTCTGAAATAAATGGCTTATGCTGGAAAATATTTTAAGGCTGAACATTCAAAAGGTTTTGTTTATTTTTCCCCCAGATCAACATGTCACATTTAGAACTGGCCAAAACATTGCCAACTTTATTTTTAATGGAAATTGAATTTTTGACTAGGTGAACAATTTCACAGCAAGTATCTGATTTCCTAAAATAAAAATGTATTTGTGTCCAAAAACCTAAAATAAAGAGCTGCTTTTGGTCAAGATATTTTCAGTTTGGGGTACCTAAACCAAAACTGTTGGGGAGTTAGATTTTCAGAAAAAAAAACCCTATTTCCACAAATATTTTCCAGTCAGTTGTGGTTACACTCTCAGAAACTTAACAGTCTGTGCATTTTCTTTAACTGAGATTTCCTGTCTACGTAACAGAGGGGCTGTAAAATCATCTTGTCAATAATTTGTAGATACCCTCTCACACAATCTTACATTTAAAAATGTATCATTTACAATTTATGAAACACGGCGTTCCATTTTTAAATAGTAGGGGGTGCCTTTTTAGGAAAGCTGAGAACCAATCTCCCCGGCGGTGAACACTTTTTAATCCTGCATAAATTTGGCCCTTTTTTGCATTCATAGAATGAATGGGTGCAAACTGGAATACTTCTCCCCAGAAGTTTCTGGTTCATGTCTGCAGTTCAAATGCCCTTTTGATCCTCTAGCCCTATAGGTATATGTACGGAAACTAGTTTTATCAAATTATTTGCTCTAGTGATTAACATTTAAATTTACAGTAGAGTCCCTATCATCTGATGTAAATGGGACCGACACATGGTTGGATTACCGAATATGTCAGATGATAGGGAATGCTGCCGCCGGGTAAGACGTGGCCCTGGCAGAAGCCCTATCAGCTGCTCCTAGAGAGCACAGGGACAGCTGCTGCTGCTGCTGCTGCTGCTGCTGCTGCTGCTGCTGCTGCTGCTGCCGGGGAAGAAGCAGCCCCGGCAGGAGCCACATCAGCGGCTCCAGGGCACGGGGTGGGAGAACGGCCCCACTTGCTGCCCCGTTGTCCCGTGCAGGAGGGGCAGCAGCTGCTCCAAGAGAACGACGGGGCAGCAAGCGGGGCTGTTGTCCCTAGGAGCTGCAGGGTTGGATAAAGCCGAGTGTCGGATTACCAGGAGTCGGATAATCCGGACTCCACTGTAGTTTGAAAATGTACATACAGATCTGAATGATTCACTATATCCTGTTGCTTGGAACAAGAGGCTCTCCCCCTTAGTATTATAATAAGAAATTATGTCTGTGGTCAATTTTCATAGAATCATAGAATCATAGGACTGGAAGGGACCTCGAGAGGTCATCGAGTCCAGCCCCCCGCCCTCAAGGCAGGACCAAGCTCCGTCTACACCATCCCTGACAGATGTCTATCTAACCTGTTCTTAAATATCTCCAGAGAGGGAGATTCCACCACCTCCCTTGGCAATTCATTCCAATATTTGACCACCCTGACAGTTAGGAACCTCCCTTGCTGCACTTTAAGCCCATTACTCCTTGTCCTGTCCTCAGAAACCAAGAGGAATAAATTTTCTCCTTCCTCCTTGTGACACCCTTTTAGATATTTGAAAACCGCTATCATGTCCCCCCTTAATCTTCTTTTTTCCAAACTAAACAAGCCCAGTTCATGAAGCCTGGCTTCATAGGTCATGTTCTCTAGACCTTTAATCATTCTTGTCGCTCTTCTCTGTACCCTTTCCAATTTCTCCACATCTTTCTTGAAATGTGGTGCCCAGAACTGGACACAGTACTCCAGCTGAGGCCTAACTAGTGCAGAGTAGAGCGGCAGAATGACTTCACGAGTTTTGCTTACAACACACCTGTTGATACAACCTAGAATCATATTTGCTTTTTTTGCAACAGCATCACACTGTTGACTCATATTCAACTTGTGGTCCACTATGACCCCTAGATCCCTTTCCACCATGCTCCTTCCTAGACAGTCGCTTCCCATCTTGTATGTATGGAACTGATTGTTCCTTCCTAAGTGGAGCACTTTGCATTTCTCTTTATTAAACTTCATCCTGTTTACCTCTGACCCTTTCTCTAACTTGCTAAGGTCATTTTGTTTGTACTAGTAACAATATACTATACTTCTGGCTATGAATAAAGATTTAGAGTCAGATTCACCTTTATACTTCTCTGGTAATGCACAGAGGATGTAAAGTGGATCAAGAATGAATTACATTAAGCGTTATGTATTATTGAACATGCCTGTGGTCTCTGGCAGGAGTAAAGGATCCATTCTTTTGTCTCTTTCAGCAGAACAGCAAGATGCTGAAAAAGGAACAGGGCTGGTGTTTCAAAAGAGCATTCCATGCCAGCCTGTTGGCTGGTACTAATTCCACACCCCTATGCATAGATGAATGGAACTGGAGAAAGGGTGCCTCTCCGAGGCACAATTCCCCCTATGTCTTTCTTGGGGAAGTGCAGCTCTGCCTTGCCCCCCTGCTTAAGGCTTACTATTAAATGCCAGCGTCCAATTCATTCTGAGCACACAGCTTCTATTAACGTCTGTGGGAAATATAACAAAAGGAAAAACTACGTAGCACTTTAAAGACTAACAAGATGGTTTAATAGGTGATGAGCTTTTGTGGGCCAGACCCACTTCCTCAGATCATATTCTGGAAGAGAATTGGCATGACCATATATACCAAAGGAATACAATTAAAAAAGCAAACACATTATTAAATTGACAAATCAGATTTAGTACAGAAGGTGGGGTGAGGGAAAGGGAGGGAGAGAGGGAATAGCTATTTATGAGTCAATGAATGGCTAATCAGGGGTGAGAAGTGGGGAAGCTATCTTTGTAATGGGTACACATATGGGTACGCATAACCCGTGTAGATGACAACATGATCACAAGTTCAGGGAATTGTTCTCCAGGTTCAACATGGGCAACCAGCACTAAATATCACACAGACTTTCTGTTCTATGGTTTGTAAGGGAGAAAAAACCATTGTTTTGAATAGGAAGTAACGGGTACACATGTGCATACACACACATATGCAAACACACACACACACACACACAGAAACCAGCAAACAATAAGTTATTACAAAGAAAGTGACTTCTGCTTTAATGTTGTTGTCTGAACATTACTGAATGCCAACTTTACTGAATGTCCATCCTTCATAATAAAGCTTTTATTATTTTGAAGGATTTTACTCAGTGAAGTGAACCCTAATTTTTGCCAAATACTAACAGACCATTTTCTTCCTACCTGCTCTTTTATTTTTAGTTTGGTTCCAAACTCACCCAGAGGTCACTCAAATTGCATGAGCAACTCTAGACAAGCAACAGAAATAAAATTTTACTATCATAATTCCCAGCTCTTTTTACCCTCTGACCAAGCTTAACAACTCCCTCATTGAATAACAGAGCTAATTCTGATTCTATAGATGGCAACAGCTACTGAAAACGAAGAAATATTCTGAGATTCAAAGAACAGAGAAACTGATGCTGGCTGAAAAAATAATTGTTCCCTCTCCTGTGATTCTGCTAATATCAAAACCATACAACAGTTGCTGACTAGAATCACTAAATTAAGCCAGGAGCAACTCCACTGATTGCAGTAGTTACACTATTTAAATGACACCAGGATCACAAATTCAGGGATTTCCTCTTCAATGTCAACATCCTGCAGACTGATGCATAAAAGTTCTGAATCTTCTGTGTAAAAGCCAGTACAGAAAAGAATAAAATATGCCATTGTTTTTATTATACCAAAGCAAATCTGGTGTCACTGATGTCGCTGGTGTCAGCAACAGCAAAATCTTTGCTTGCATTCCCATCCCTTCACACTCACCAGTCAGCTTCTCCCTTAACACTGCCTTTCTTCCACAATGGACCTTATGCATTGGGAAAATTCCTGATAAAATCACAACAGCTACCAACTTAACCTCCTTCAAACCTCTCCTTAAAAGTAATCTCTACCACAATGCCTATGAAACCAAGCTGCCTGATCATGGCTAGACAGGTGACAAACTCTACACCTTCTTTTCTTTTTTCTACTCCCCATGTATAGCCTCACTTTTAAAAGCATAAGCTACAATACACATAACTATTAATGCTTTCTCAATTCTTCACCAAACTCGGTTTTCTTTGTATGTCAGTCTCGGTATGTCTACACTACCCCGCTAGTTCGAAGTAGCGGGGTAATGTAGGCATATCGCAATTGCAAATGAAGCCCGGGATTTGAATTTCCCGGGCTTCATTTGCATAAGCCGGGCGCCGCCATTTTTAAATCCCGGCTGGTTCGAACCCCGTGCCGCGCGGCTATACGTGGCACGAACTAGGTAGTTCGAACTAGGCTTCCTAGTTCGAACTACCGTTACTCCTCATTCCACGAGGAGTAACGGTAGTTCGAACTAGGAAGCCTAGTTCAAACTACCTAGTTCGTGTTGCGTGTAGCCGCGCGGCACGGGGTTCGAACCAGCCGGGATTTAAAAATGGCGGCGCCCGGCTTATGCAAATGAAGCCCGGGAAATTCAAATCTCGGGCTTCATTTGCAATTGCGGTATGCCTACATTACCCTCCTATTTCGAAATAGGAGGGTAGCGTAGACATACCCTCAGTGATAGGAGACACAGTTAATGCTGGTAGCTCAGTTTTAGCTATGGGTATGTCTACACCACAGCGTTATTTTGAAATAATGCAGCTACACACAAAATGCATTTTGAAATAGCGTTTTGCTATTTTGAAATAGCACGTCGACACTGAGTGTACGCTGAATCACATTTAAGTCCAGCCGGAACCAGGTGCGGCAGGGCATCAGGTCAGGAGTTACTTTGTGAGGCTGCTGCCTGAGGATATCTGAGGCCTGTGCTTAAAGGGACCTCCCTCCCCCACCCCATGCCCCTCGGACAGACGGTTCTCAGCTTTCCCTGCTTGCTTGCCTACCTCAATGAGGGACAGCAAAGCATTTTGTCTCTGTGTGCTCTGATTGCCCTCACTTGGGACACCACAACACTCTGCAACATGGAGCCACAGCTGCCCCTGGGCACCCTGGTGCTTCTCATGGATGCGTTGCTGTGAGCCTGGCTGCACTTGCTGCAGGCTGCCATCCGGGAGTCCATCGGGGGGCTGTCACTATCCAGGAAGCCCTGCAGGAGAGCTTCCACCCTGAGGAGCACTAAGAGCCTCCCTGGTCTGCCCCACTGGGGGCTTGTGCTTCATTCCTCCCTCACGTCTTCCACTTACCCCTCCCTCAGCCCCCCTTTCTGATGTCAAATAAAATACATGTATTTTCATGAACACAAACTCTCTTTATTTAACAAAACTGGGGGGAGGGGAATGAAACTCTGGTGAGACTGGGGAAAGGAGGCAGGAGAGAGTAGAAGAGAGGGTGGGAGAGGGGAGGGGGAAACCTGGGAGGAGGGAGCTGGAAGGAGGAAGCAAAGGTAAGAAGGGGGAGGGGAAGCTCAGGGCTCAGGGTTGGGGATCTCGCCGGACCAACTTGATTTTCATGCAAACCTGCTCCTGGGTTCGCATCTGGCCTTTGATGGCCAGGCTGGCAGCTATCCTGCCATAGACAGCTGCGTTTCTCTGTCTAGTGCGGAGATCATGGACGTTGGGGGCATCCCCCCCAAACTTGAATAAGGTCCATGATCCCCACCCTGGACTAGGAAGGCTCCCGCCTTCTCTGGGCCCTGGCAGGCTCCTGGGAGCTGGCAGACTGCTCCTGAGGAGTGGTGGAGGGCTGGCTGCCAGTGGCTTACTGGCTCATGTTTTGGGGTCACTGGGTCAGGGGCAGTGACTGCTGGCTCTGGACTGGCAGGCTTGGAGCTGGCACAGGCACTGTGGCCAGAGTCTATCCCTTTAAGGGCTCCAGGGAGGGGAGAGGAGTGTTCTTGGTTGAGGCTGGAGTGGCCACCAGAGCTCCCTGGGATGGGCTGGAAGCCCCCTATTTCGATATAAGTGTCTACACAGCACTTATTTTCAAATAGCTATTTTGAATTTGGCGTTATTCCTCCTTGAATGAGGTTTACCAAATTTGAAATAAGTGCTCCGCTATTTTGAATTAATTTCAAAATAGCGGTTTGGCTATGTAGACACTAGTAAAGTTATTTTGAAACTAGCCAATTAGCCCGTCATAAGATGGGATTTTCAGGTCTCTCCTCCACGTCCTATTCCCTTTCTATCTCGGTCTTCTCTCCTGAGCCTCCGGTCTCTCACTCCGTCTCTCTCTCCCCGCTCCTCCTACGGCCTCCCCCCCCCCTCGGCTCTCCTCTGTCTCCTGCCTCTCTCTCCATCTCTCTTTCTCTTCTCCCCCTCCTGCCTCTCACTCTTTCTTCTCCTCGTCCTCCTGCCTATCATTCTCTCTTTCTCTTCTCCTCCTCCTCCTGCATGGGGAGCGCGGAGCCCAAACAGCTGTTTGCGTCGCTTGCTCCCATGCGGCAGCCCAGCTGAGTGGCTGCCTATGAGCTGCAGCTGCCCCCCTGCACCATTTCCCTTCACCCCAGCACTGATCCTACAGCCTCCCAGTTGTCCCCCCCTTTCCCTTCCCCCTCCCCCTCATTCTCCCGCCCTCCCCCCCAGCCAGGCTCAGTGCCCAGACCCCACTCACAGGTGCCAATTGGAGGACTGAGCAGGGGGCAGCCATGGAGCAGGAGGCTAGAGAGAAGTGGCACTTTCCCCTTAAAAGCGCCGCTTCTCTCCAGCTGGCTGTGCAGCTGCTTGTGCTTCTCCAGCCCGCACCTCCCTCCCGGGCCCGCTCCAGGTTGCGAACTCTCCCGGGCTGGTTGGACCAGATGTCAGTACAGTAAGGACATGACGGAGGCTCCGGGCCCCGCCCCCAGGCCGTGTACGTCAGCGCCCTGCCCCCCTTCTCCTCTCACCGTGGCGCTCGACTGACTTCTGCGCCGCTCACCCTGTGCTGCATGGGACGCGCGGATCCCAAACGGCTGCTCCCATGCGGTGGCCTGGCTGAGCGGCGCAGAAGTCAGCCGAGCACCACGATGAGAGGCAACAGTACCGCCCAGAGGGAACAGCCAGCGTTTCAGCGTTACAGAGTCACAGACATTGGGCTACTATATATATGATAACTTTGCTGTGTAGACATACCCTATGGCTGCGTCTGGACTGTCAAGTTTGCTTTTGCAGAAAAACTTGCCAGCTGTCTACACTGGCCACTTGAATTTCCGCAAGAACACTGATGATCTCATGTAAGATTGTCAGTGTTTTTGCGGAAATACTATGCTGCTCCCATTCGGGCAAAAGCCCTCTTGCACAAAAGCTTTTGCACAAGAGGGCCAGTGTAGACAACGCGGTATTGTTTTGCGCAAAAAAGCCCCGATCGCGAAAATGGCGATCGGGGCTTTCTTGCGCAAAACTGTATCTAGATTGCCACGGACGCTTTTCTGCAAAAAGTGCTTTTGCGGAACAGCATCCGTGCCAATCTAGACGCTCTTTTCCGCAAACGCTTTTAATGGAAAACGTTTCCGTTAAAAGCATTTGTGGAAAATCATTCCAGTCTAAACGTAGCCTATATGAGATATAGGCTCATTGCTCAGCTTGACATAATCATTTTAGTGTGTGCTGAAGTAAGATTGCTTTGTCTTGACTAAGGCTTTAGAGCAGGGGTGAGGGACCTAAGGCCCAGCTTGCCTGGATCCAGCGCCCAAGGCTCAGGATGCTTTTCAATATGTCTCTAAATTAGGCTTTTCGGACAGATTTGCAAAGGTCTTTAGGCATCAAAATGCCTAGAAAAATCTGAGACACAAGGTGGGTGAGGTATTATCTTGTCTTGGATTAACTTCTGTTGATGAAAAAGCTAATCAAGTTGTTCCACTTTGTATTTAACTATCATACACTGAACATTTTTCCCAGACCTGAAGAAGAGCTTGTGTAGGCTTGAAAGCTTGTCTCTCTCTGCCAGGGCCTAATTAAGAAAGGGGCTGTAGGGGCTGCTGCCTAGGGCCACAAGCTAAGGGGTGCCCTGCAAACAAGACCTCTGGGCATCCAAAGGTCCAGATCTTTTTGAGAGGCCACCTTAGCCTGGGACTCTGGGCTGAAGGCAGCCTCCTGAGTGTTATCTGGCCCTGCCTGGTGGTGGGGGAGGGGAGGAAGGCATCTCCATGTGCTGCCAATCCTCCTCCCCTGGGCTGGGCTGGGCTGGGCTGGAGAAGCTCCATCCCCAAGCTGCCCTCACCAATGGGAGCTGCAGGGGTGGTGCCTGCAGGTGAGTGTAGGGCAGCGCAGGCCATGCTGAGCCACCTGCTTCACCCTTCCCCCAAAGAGTAGCCGCCCCAGGTAAGCGACCCCCACCCCATCCCTGAGCCTCCCACCCCATCCCTGAGCCTCTTTCTGTATTCTAATTCCCTTCAAGACCCCACCCCCTGCCCTATCCCAGAGCCCTCTCCTATAACCAAAGTCACTGCTTCATTCTAGACCTCACGCCCCAACCTTGAACCCCAGCCCTGAGCCCGTTCCAGCACTCTAACTCCCACCCAGACCCCGCACTCCCCAACCTCCTGTTCTGAGACCCTCCTGTATTACAAACCCCATGGCCTCAGACTGGAGCCTCCTTCTGTACCCCAAATGCCTCATTCCTACCCCCACCTCAGAACCTGTACACACAGTCAGAGCCCTCATCCCCTCCTGCACCCACCCTCCTGCCTCATTGTATGCCCAGATCTTGAACACTGTTTGCAGATCTGGTCACCCCATCTAAAAAAAGATCTATTGGATTTGGAAAGGTACAGAGAGGGCAACAGAAATGGTTAGGGAGTAAGGAACAGCTTCCATAGGAGGAGAGATTAACAAGACTGGGACTTTTCATCTTGGAAAAGAAATGACTAAAGGGTGGGCATATGTTAGAGGTCTAGAAAATCATGAACAGTGTGGAAAAATAGAATAAGGACATGTAATTCATTCCTTCACTAACAACACAAGAAGCTCACCCAATTAAATATATAGGCAGCAGTTGTAAAACAAACAAAATAAAATATTTTTTCACAGTCAACTTGTAGAACTCTTTGCCAGGAGATGGTGGAAAAGCCCAAACTATAACAGGATTCCAATAAGAACAAAATAAGTTTAAGAAGGCTAAGTCCGTCAATGGCTTGCCAAAAACTGGGAATGGGCAACAGGGGATGGATCATTTGATGCTTGTTTATTCCTCCTGATGCACGTGGCATTGGCCGCTGTCAGAAGACAGGGTACTGAGCTTGAAGGAACTTTGGCCTGACCCAGGTTGGCTATTCTGATTTTCTTATATAGAGCTGAAATCTATATGCCCCTTTGCTGTTACCCACTAGACCCCCCTCCTCTTCCAGAGCTGAGATAGATCCCAAGAGTCTTGACAGGGTCTCTCTCCACAGACTTAGTAACAAAGTAAGAATAGACATTAAAATGTTAAGACTAACTAGTGTCCCTTAAGTGACTTGCCACAAGATGTCAGACTATGTTAGTGTTAGCGCTTGAGTGGCTCTAATATTTATTTAATTTTCTTTCTTTTATATATAAATTAGATACAATGCTCCTGCTAACTGCTAAGTTGCCTGCCAAAAAAAGCAGAGTTTTCCAGTGCCTCAGTAGATAGAATTGATATGGGGCAGAATTGATATGGGGCAGGAGGGAGGGAGGAAGGAATTGATTCTTCCCTCCCACTCCCCATTTGGTTCTTGACTTCTACTGAGCATGTTCAGTAACACTGCTGAAGCTGCTGTACTCAGTCTGCCTCCCCATGCTCTCACTCTCCCCTCCCCCCCACCCATCATGGCATGCCCAGGTGGGGCTCCCCTTACCCCCCTACCAGAATCTGAAACGGCGCTCCTGGCTCTAAGCAACAGAAGCTCGTCCAATAAAAGTATTATCTCACCTATCTTGACTCTCTAATATACTAACACCAACACGGCTACAATACCACTTCAAAAATCTCACCCTTTCTTCTTTGACTGTCACCCCATCAGTGCAGATATTTCCTGTTTTCTGTATTTGCACAGAACCCAGCATAATTAGATCCTATTGGAGCCCTTTAGAACTGCCAAACCATAAATAATTCCTAGTAATAATGAAAAGAATTAGTGATAAACAAGATGTACAATATTACTTCTGGAGCCTGATAAAGCTGCTTGAAAAAACAACTTGACCAGAGATAAAAGCATGTACATTAAATGAGAGTTCTTTTAATACTTATGGTTGGGATTTTCAAAGGATTCTCAGGAAATTTGGTACCCCTTCCAATTCAAATTCAAGGAAAATCACACATTTAGTCCAACTGTGAATATTAAGTAGCACTAAAATAATTCATTGATTTAAAAAATAAAAAGCCCGATCTCCTCTTAATGATTTTAAATCTTTGTAACTCCATTGGCCTCAGTGATGTTACTTCTGATTTATATTGGTTTGAGAGGAGAATCAGACCCTTAATGTTTTTGTTTGCCTAACAGATATGAAATGGTTCTTACCTTTTTAGTGGGCATTTTTATTTTCAGAATTTCTGCTTCTCGACTAAGCACATTCCAGGGTGCGTGTATCCGCACAAAGCTCAATCCTTGGGTTTTATTCTGAAACAGAAAAAAGTGAAAATTATATCTTTCAACAGGAAAGTACAGCAACAAGGCCTTCAAATATTCTAAAACCCCCTCATTCATTGCACAAAGTAGAAGCAGCGAATTACAATATAAAATTACCATTACTGTACAGCAGCTACCACATTATTGTCGGAATGTGAGTGCCGGCATAACGCATCGCCCTACCAGAAGCACCTCTTATTTTCTTAACACAATAGCAGGGTATCATTTCTTAACGTATGCCATTGCTAGTCGTAAAAGTGATGTATTTGCAGTAAGTAACTAACATTTATTACTATATGATAGCTCTGTAGTCAGGAGACTATAAAGAAGATTAGGAAGAACCTGGTGGCTCATAAGTTTTAAAAATGGTACAGAACATTATTGTGAGAATTCTTCTCCCACTGAAGTCAATAAGATTCCCATCAACTCTAATGGAATCACATATCAGCCAAGGTGGATCTATTTTGAAAATCCTACCCCTAACCTTTGATAAGCAGGTGGCTGGTTACAGCCTTTCTCCACTTCCCCTTCCTTCTTACAGATGGTGTAGCTGCAAGAGGAAAGCTCTGCTCTTTTCATGAATATGTATAAACTTTTACCCACTCTCCGCCAACTCGTGGGCAAATTGCAACCAGAATCATTTCCACCCATAAATATTATCTCATAACAATGAAGGTTCGACATAAATAAGAGAAGTGGTCAGAAAATTATGGGTTTTTCCCCCTGTGAGACCAGGTGGGTGAGATATTATCTTTTATGAGATCAGCTTCTGCTTTCGAGTTAGAGTTCTTCAGTTCAGCAGAACAGACTGTTTGTTTAGCGTAAGTAGTTGACACATACTCTAAGTGACCCTTAAGGTGAAACATTCCATTAATACTTCTGCAGTTATAAGGGAAAATGGGAGTGGGGGGGGGGGGAGTTTAGTGGGTTACAGATTGTTGTAATAAGTCATAAATCCAGTTCTTGATTAAGACCATGATTTTTCGTGTTTAGCAAAGTTACAGATTTAAGCTCCCAGGTTTGTCTTTTGAAGGTGTTGTGGAGGTTTCCTTTGAGGATAAGAACTGAGAGGTCCGATATGGAGTGACTATTTTCACCCACAAATGATATATTGCTTTTATCTGTCAACATTTTTCCATGTGAATTCATTTGAGAGTGTAGTGATTATCTGATCTTACCCATGAAATTTTAGTAGAGGCATTTAGTGCACTGAACGAGTTACACCACATGTTGGCTATGTCTAGACTGCAGAGTTGGATATGTGTAGATTGCCACGTCCAGGGAACGCGTATGCTTTTTTGGAACAGTTTCCAAAAGGGAACACAAAGGGAACAGTTTCCAAAAAAGCGGGCACATTCTTTCGGCATGCCTGTATTTCTCATTTTATGAGGCATAAGGGATCTACCGAAAGAGGAGGTTTTTCCACATTTGGCCCTGGTTCACAATTTGCGTATCTTTTTCTGAAAAAAAAAAAAAAGCAGTGTAGACATGGCCATTATGAAATGCATGTGTAGGGCACTTTGGAGCTTGATGGCATGTGGTTGAGAAGCGCTGCATGGAAAAATTGACTGTCAAGAAACCGAAGGTTTTCAGTCAAAACCCAAATCATTTTAGTGGGATTATCTCCAATGAAAAGTCAAAAAAAATGTGAAAAGCAGAGAGATTTCAGAAAAAAAGTTCACTGAGTCAAAAACTCAATTTTCCCTTGAAAAACAATTTTTTAAAAATTGGCCAGGCTTAATAAATATTTCTTCTCGGTCTGAAAGTCTTTTGGAGCACCTTTATATTTGCCTTTATTTCAAAAATATTCTCTCCCTCTGGCCGGTATGTATTTACTTATTTTAACCTGGTAACTGCACTGTTTGGCATTGTAAGTAATTTTAGGATACAATTCAGACAAAATAAAGTGTCTATAATCAAGTTGAAACATATTGGTTTCAGAAGTTTGCAGAACTACATTTCCACCATTTGAATAGGATATGAATGTAAAGGGGCTCTTGTAGACCACCGCAAATGTCTGTTGAACATTATAGAATATTTCCAAACAAACACAAAGGGAAGCCCCAAAGCCTTTCCATTCTTTATGCCAACATTTTGCTCTCAGGGCCCTCAGCTCTGAAGCAACCATGAAGATTCAAACATTGGTTTCAGTTTGCATTTCTGCAATGGAACAACATTATACTAGAGTGAATCGTAAAACGCCTGGTTTTAGTAACATTTCTCACCAGTCCACAGGGGAAGTCAGCTTTAAGAGTAGGAAGTAAAATTTTGCTGGGCATAAGCAGATGTTCTGGATAATAATTTGTTGAAAAATTAACAACAGATGAGAGTTTAAATGTCAATCAGTAACGATCAGGAGGCCTTCTCTTAGTCTTTTGGCTAAAATAGAGCAAGGCGTTAGTTTAATATCTCCTATGTCCTCTATCTGGGGACTCTATCCTGCATTGGCAAGAAGAAGAGCTTTGTGATCTAATAGGTCTTTTCCAATTCAGGCTCCTATGACTGCATAGATTGGAAAGAAAATCAGTCACAGATAGACCAAGAGGAAAGACCAGATGAAGGATATGACCTTTTTGTATTAGAGCAGACATATGTTGGAAAGTAGTACAATGCATGAAGTGATATCAGATGCTAAGGAATCACAGATAAAAAGGCCCCCACAATAGAAAATTGAGATCATTTTAATAAAGACCTAATACAAATTCAATAAAGAGGAGAAAACAGGAACAGGTGATTCTTGTTGGAGGGTAAACAAAAAATTACAACATAAAAGAGTGCTGCATATTTGGTCTGGGATTACAATGTCCCACATCTTCCTACATTTTCCTAACCTAAGAGGAAGAATCCCAGGGCATGTACAATTAGTGCATTCTCACCAGTGTTCTCGTACAAAAGGAATAGGAATGAAACGGACCATGAAATCAATCTCTTATGAGCATTCTCTCAGTGGACACATCACCTAGCCTTCCACTGAACTGCTAAAATAAAATGCTATCCTAGCTAATCTTCTTTCAGTGAGGCTTACATCTGCACAATTTTTGAAGCTTTTCCATTTAGTCATTCTTCCCTCTGTCCTTTTGCTGCTATTATTATGTTTGAGTTAGAGTCACATTGGTGAAGTTCTGTTTAACTGAATCATTCCTGAGCAGGTTCTTCTCCTGCAGACATTATCACAAATTAGAATGTGTTTTCTGAATTTTCAGTGTAGATTTAGAACTGGCTACTGGAATCCTACACTGCACTGTACTGCGGAGTATGATGTGATTAATCTTCAGAGACGTTCACAGTACATGCATTTCTGAGTACGAGTTTATATTTGCTACTATGAGGTACTCTGTGTTTCCTGCTTTTAAAACTCTCAATCACCATTGTTTATTGAAAATATTTGACTCTCATCTGCACTTTACCATCTCTGCTCTGTGCTGGCTAGGGTTATTTTTGTCTGACAATTCATACACTATTTAATAGAGAAGTTCTTGGGCAAGTCCTTTTATGGTTACAGCTGATGTCCCACAGGATTTGATTTCTTGGCACTGAATAGTCTTCTGTCTATAGCCTTGCACAATCTGATTTTATCTCAAATGTCTTTGAATATCGTTATGTAGTCGACAAACAGATTTGTTGCTATGCTAACCATTATTAGTCAAATGCATATTCCATACCACTAAGTTCTTTGATTAGGTTTCAAGAGTAGAAGTTTCAAAGGATTAGTTCTGAAATATTCAAAATTAATCTATTGAAAAAACTTCCACTTTTGAAACTCAAAGAATGTTGTGATGTGGAATATAAATTTGACAAAAAATATCAGAAAAGCAAAAAAATCTGTGTCAATTGACTCAAATTCTTTTTATTTTCAACTATATTTTTGCAATCTTTTCCATTTCACTAAGGGAAGTCAGCATTAAAGTTAAGTGGAACAAAATTTGAATGTTACTTTTCAATCAGCACATTAACAAAAAAAAAAAATTCAAATATTTCTTTCATTCTATTGACTTTTCTTGATTATTTGAAACAGGACTCTGCAGCCCGTTAGCTGGATTATAATGAATGCTGTAATTTTCTTTTGTTATAATTTATGCAATTATATTTCAGAGGTTTAATTAATATAGTTAACATTTCTCCAGTGTCTTGTCCCATCTGTCAGTATTACATTGTAAAATAAAGTATAGTAAAAGATAACCTTCAATCATGTACACTGGATGCTGATTTAAAATCCATTGCAAAGTTATTATTACAATTGGCTTTAAAAGTTCAATTTTTTAAACTTTTCAACTACAGTTCATTGAAGGTGTCTGCTTTTCTTGAAAATATGTTCATTTAACTGAAAATTGAAAGATTTTTGAGTTTGGCATTTTTTATTTTTGACAAAAACTGAAATTTTCCACTGAAATATTTTCATTTTCCATGGAGTGGAAGACATTTTTGTTAGGTCATTGTTGACTGTTTTGCTATACGAAGTGTACCAATTGCTTCATTTCTCTAGCCAGTATGAACTGTGTAATATGTGTCTTTCTTAACCACTTATTTATACTACTTCCCTTTGAATTACATTATTATGTAGGGCCGGCATTTTGGCACCTGAGGCGGGGAGCCCCATTTTCTCTTGCTTGGGCCAAAACTTTGAAAGGTCTGAATTCTGCCTTCTTCCTGTTCTACTCTCTCATGATATTGCTCTGCTACCTAGATATGCACAAGCAGCAGACACAATTTTCTACACTCTGGGTCCTAGTGGTAAGAAATCAGTGCTTCTTGCAGAAATACTACGCTGCTCCCATTCGGGCAAAAGTCCTTTTGTGCAAAAGGGCCAGTGTAGACAGCTCAGATTTGTTTTGCGCAAAAAAGCCCCGATAGCGAAAATGGTGATCGGGGCTTTTCTACGCAAAAGCGTGTCTAGATTGGCACGGATGCTTTTCCACAAAAAGTGCTTTTGCAGAAAAGCATCCGTGCCAATCTAGATGCTCTTTTCTGCAAATGCTTTTAATGGAAAACTTTTCCGTTAAAAGCATTTGCGAAAAATCATGCCAGTCTAGACGTAGCCTTTAGGTATACTGGCATTTTCACATGGTTGCTCAAAGAAATAGAACTCCACTCTGTAAGTCATCAGAAGAAAACAACCACGACTGAGGAGGAGAAGAAAACTAAGCAGAAACTACTCAGATACTATCTATCTTCCATGTTATCCATCAGCTTCAGGGCAATGCCTGTCTGTCTTCTGCTCATTGGAATAACTGAGTTCTGTTGTATGAAAATGCACTACTCAGAATAAGGCCTGACACATGGATGCTCCCTCCTTACCAAACCCAGCCGTATCATTTGCACATTTAGAACCGGAATCTCACAATGTTAAGCTCTGTCTGCACTTAGAGCTGGAGGTGCGATTCCCAGCTCACAGAGTTTTATTTATACTAGCACTTGTCGAGCGTGTTAAAACAGCAGCATAGCCATATGGGTGTGGTAGGCAGCAGTGGTGGCACTACCCCAGTGCTACAGTCTGGTTTGTGTTCAAAGTGCATTCCCATGTTGCCACCAATTCAACGCAGGCCACTGCAGCTACATTACTACTATTAGCATGGCATGCTAGCTTGGGGAGTGCTAGCATGAGTGTGTCTACACGGGCTAGGAAATCACACCTCTAGCTCATAGTGTAAACATAGCATAAGTTACAGTGAGTAACCCGTTACATTGCAAATATGAACTAAAGTGCTACTTTGAGAGACTAAGGGTTTCACAACTGGGCATTTATACCTCCAGTCTTTTTGTGGAAACCATATTTAAAATCAATACAAAATATCAGTATATACCAAACACGCATGGTAATTAGTGGAGAAAAGTTCGCAAATGTTTCACACTTTTTGATTGACCAATATCAGATGACATATATGATAGAAGCTACAGACACTAACAGTTAAAGGATCCAGTGTACAAGTTCTCCACAGTTCAGCAAAACCCATCATCTTGCCATCCACAATGAGTCACTCAGACACCATATGTGCCAGTCGTGTTTGCAAATGCCCTTGCTCAAGTTAAATTCTAGTTACAGGACTCCAATCCTGGAAAACTGAAACTGAAGTGAGGATGTGTATGCTGTGATACTGCAAATAAATTAATATAAATACTTGCTACTCCTCTGGTAACTAATGGAGAACCTTTGTTGCTGCCCTACTCACCAGCAGGTGTAAAAGGTATTAACTAACCTCTGGTAACTAGTCGTGTCCAATCGTTAATTATTGTACCAAAAACTCAGGGTTTCGACATGATCATCACCACCCTATTTTAGCAGGCAGATTCAGACAGGGATTAAAAATGACACAACACTGGGACATCTGTATTGTGAGACTCTACATCTGTACCAGGTGTTAGCATTTTAACAACCCTTCTATTGATAAAAAATACAAAAATAATTTACCACATATCTTGGTCACCAAAAGTGATGGTATCAGAGGTAGAAAGAATGGCACAGTGGATAGGGCACTAACCTGGGACTTAGGATATCTGGATCTAATCCTCTGCTTTGCCACAGACTTCCTATGTGATCTTGGGCAAGCTACTTTGTTCCTCTTTGGCTCAGTTCCCACCTATACTATGGGGACATGGGGATAATAGCATTGCCCTACCTCATGGGGGGAGGAGGGGAGGACAAATATCTTGAAAATTGTGAAGTGCTACAATTGTATTTGTTATTCCATGCTCCTTTCTGCAGTCCCCTTCTGCTCAGCAGGCTCTCTCCTGTTTTCCCTCCATAATGCCAGCATGACCCTTCTCCTCTGGACTAAGAAGTTTCATAGAATCCATAGGGCTAGAAGAGGCTGCAAGGGTCATCTAGTCTACTCCCCTGCCAAGATGCAGAATTGTTTTGTCAAGGGACATGGCTGTCCACCCGCCTTTTGAAAACCTCCAGCGAAGGAGCGACCTCTTCTTGTCATTCCTTTTCACAGAGTTAGGAATATGTGGATTCATATCCAAAATCCATAGGCTACTTGTATTATTTAGACCTCATTGGGGACTCTCTCTCTTCTGTGTTTGCATAGTGCCTTCCATAGTGGCCCCACAAGTAGCTGCTACTGTAATGCAAAAATACATTTAATAACAACAACAATAATAATCAGTACCCACCAATTCCTCAAAAATAGTCTCAATCCTAGTCAACTACAATCAATCTTGTCCTCCAGTAAGGCATCTTAAAGAGGGCTGATGTACAGCTGCAGAGTACGAATGCATTTAATGAAGTTAGAGCTAGTCTCCATCCATTTTAGATAAGCATTATGTTTTGTTTTAATTGCTCAGCTTTGGAGCACAAAAGGCATGTGACACGCACATCTCGGATCTAGACTTCAATGGAGTGACAACTTACACAAGCTTATGATCCATTTCTCACTCCCCACTGTCTGCCCACAGGGAACATCTTGATGCCCTGGTTACTTTATTCTCCCATTCCCATCTCGGAGCATCACTGGTTAAAAACTGGCACGTTAGCAGCAACAGAAAAACCTGGGATGAAAATTTCAGCCAAGAGTCTCAGAAAAGACTTATTGCAATCGAGGCTTGAATGAAACAGCTGACTCTGCACATTCCTTTTAAGTGCATGGCATAGCTACTATTCCTGCCAAATTCATCCAATACACCTGTAGTGCAAAGTAAAATATCAGAGAAGAGGTTACACTGAGAAGGTAGTGTTGAGCATAAAGTGGCTGTGAGAGGAAGATGATAGAAGAAGTCTAAACATCTGGTATCCCGCATCAAAAAAATGATAAAATACAATGATGCATTGCAGAATGAACACATGAGGTGTTGTAAATCCAAGTACAAGTAGTACAAATGCTGGACATTGGACTACTGAGTCTACCGCCCTTAGAGAAGAGACAGGACTTAGTATTTCTATAATATTTATTGAAGTACTTATGCATAGGTGAATTAGAGTTAACTTGATTGATTTTATAAGGAAATAGATTCCTGATTCTCTCAAAAAAAAACACGTAATTGGAGCTGAATGTTCATTCTGGATTTCAATCCTCAATCCCCCGCACAAAAAAAGGATACACAGTGATAATTTAGCAAAACAAGTCTTGCAAGACAAAGGTCCCCAGTTAATAAAAATCAGCACAGGTCCACTGAAGTCAAGGGAGTTGCAATTTACCCCTGCTGTTAATCCTACTTTAGTGAAAGGGCCAGATGGAAAAGGTACTGTATATAGTGAGTACAGTCTTCTACTTAGAGCCCTGTATGGATACAACATTGTTATCCACATCTGCATCTGCAAAAATGAGCTGTGATTATCCATGTCGACATATGTGGATGCAGATACCTGCAGATATCTACAAATGTTCAGGGTTCTAGATACAAAATTTGAATCCATATCAGCATCTGCATCCACAGATGCAGATACCCGCAGACATAAAAGGGATACTTGTGGATTCTCTTATTTATTTATTCTATTGACTATTTATTCTACTGAAGGGCTTTGTTTATTCTATTGCGGGTGCATCTACACAGTAACATTATTTCAGAATAACTAATGTTATTTTGAAATAACTTAGTCCACATCTATACAACAGGCAGCTATTTCAAAATAATGTTGAAATACTGTCAAGCTGGAGGACTTCTTACTCCGACTCCTGTGACCTCATTGCATGAGGAGTAAGAGAAGTCGGAGGAAGAGAGCTCTATTTCAAAATAAGTGCTGTGTAAATGCTCCCAATTTCAAAATAAGCTATTTGGAAATAATCTACACAATTGACATAGTTGAATTTGCGTAGCTTATTTTGAGTTAAACCTTGCTGTGTAGACGCACCCTGAAGTGCTAATGTGGGCTATTTAATTTAATTATTTCAGTTGAATCTTCCTTCCAACTTGCAGACTACTGTTGTCCAGAAATTAAATATTTAGCCAAATTAATACTTTTCTTGCTTTTTGGTGGGTGCTTATCTATAGCTATTAATCATTACAATTTCAAAAGGCCGCTTATTTAACAAAGCAGGGACAAGATTTTCAGAAATGTGTGTCTAAATATAAGCACCTAAATTCTCATTTGGAATCAACTGCTCAGAGATAGCTTTCGCTGGTGTCACACTAAGATCAAAATCTCTTACAACCAACAAATGTTCAGAAAGATAGACATAAAAAAAATGCTTAATAATAAAAATCATCATAAGAACCTAAAAGAAGAAAAACCCACCCAAATCAGACTTCCTAGCAAAGGAAGGGAGGAGAAAGTGTGTCTATCCTGCCACCTCTTGTATTTTGGCAGGGTGGATGGAAAAACTTGTAGTCAGCTGGCCTGGCTGCACTTAGTGCCAAATCAGTTAGCAATGCAAGCCAAGTTTCTGTAAAATACATCATATCAAACTTAATTATCAATAATAAAATCAACAAAGTTCTTGTGTCCAACCAGTTGACATTAAAAAGGGTAAAATGTAATTTCACGTGAGGGACTGAGGCATGCTAATTTTCAGAGAGATTTACTACTGAAAACAATTTCCCAGATGAAGCAGCAACAGCACGGAAGTCAATCTTTAGACCAGATAACCATATTACCAGGCAGTGGATTAATGAAATAATGACTGAGCCAATATCCCAGGGGACTCACCATACAAGTGCATAAGATGGAAAAATGAAAATAATGAAAAAATAACTCAAACTGGTAAACAACAAAATGGCCCATTTTAAAAAGCATACTTTTATCATTCAAAATTGTGTCTGAGATATCAATACAAAAATCTTATCATTCAATTTCATGATGAAAAAAATTATTTGAACCATAATCAATCTATTCTCCAGTCAAAAGTATTCACGACAACCATTGTACATAGATATTTTGGTATGATCTAAGGTTTCCCATCTTGATGGGTACAACATGATTAGGTGATGCTTGAGTGGAACCCGCATTCCACAAATTAGCAGTAACTCTGGGAAGGCTGGATTTGTGTCAGGGACCAGACCAGCTAAGACCAGCTGCTGGCTTGCTACTTGACTAGCTTTGCTGGTGGGCAGCCAATGAGCCTAGCTGTATTACCTTGGAATGGAAAATCCAAAATTCCTGATTGGCTACTGGCTTAGTAATCTTGCATGTAACTCTGGCTTCCCACCGCTGATCAAGAGCTACTCAGTTTGTACCATGGTTACAGCTGTCCTTGCTCTAGTTCTAGCTGTGTTTCCAGTCTCTGCTCTAGCCTCTGGTTGCCAAATTTCCAATGGATGTACTTTTGAGGCCCTGCCCCAGCTCTGCCTCTTCCCCCTATGGCTCCACCTCTCCCTTTGAGGTCCTGCCAGACTTATCCAGGTGAAACCTGGATGGGAGGCTCTATCCCTGAAGTATTGACTCTGGATTCTGTCCTGGGCCTGCTCCTGGGCTCTGCCCACCATAAACCCAGCTCTAACCAGTAGATTGAACTCAACTATGAGGCTCAACTGTCCAAAGCCTGGTTGGCTATAGCTTGCCTCTAGAGCATAGCAGTCTCAGGATCTGATCTGAGGCATGGGCCCAGAGAGCCACCTTCTGCATGGCCATTGTGAGCCTGCACCTCACACGAGCCAGAACTCACAGGGAACGTGGCCCCTGATTGGTCCCTGAGGAGCTAATGCTGCGGGGGGGCGGGCGGGGGGAGGAAAGAGGGCTATTTATTTGCTCATTGATTGTTTGCTAATTGATTAGAGCTGGAGTGAACTCCTGCCTCCCTGAAGGTAGTCAGAAGGATCTCCAACCCAAGGCAAAGGATGGGAGGTAGGGAATTTTTGTGATGCCAGAAGTGCCTAACACACATAGACACTGGCATTTTATAGGACTGTACCCAAAACAATCAAGCTTACTGAGATCTAGGATTCCAGACTGGGCATTAATTGCAGTCTTACATGATGGCAGTTCAAATGGTCTGGAGACTATTTTTACAGGCTTAAAAGGGAGCAGTGAAATTAATGTCTTATATATGTGGTCCTGGAAAGACTAGGGACCAAATTCTCTGCTGCTGCAAATCATCACAGCTCGACTGCAGTTAATGACGCTGTTTTGATTTACAACAGATGAACATCAGTCCTCACACCTAGAATATTGAGTTCAGGTCTATGAATGATGATCCCAGCAGAGCCATTGGCAAGAGAACAACAATAAAATTCATTAAGAAGCTTCAGGGAATTACTTACAAAAATATGATTTAAGTAGGACATCAAAAGTTTTCTATTTTTGAGGTTGAATAGCCAGTGAAATAGTCAGGACGTGACCAAATACTTAACAACAAAAGCACCTCACAGGTTTGACTGAAGCCTGTACATTTGCCATGCTGATTCCATGAGAAATCACTTCTCTCTCTGTGTGGTACCATAATAGTTACTCTCTGCTATACTGTTCTACCAAACAGCTAATGGAGTAGAGAAGATGGAGCTGGTGATCAAAACCAGGAGTCGGAGGAGAGAGGGACCTAATGATGTCGAGAAGGATTTTTCCAGGTTAGAATGGCCGTGACCCTGGGAGTTTTCTGCAGCAGGGCTATGTCTAGACTGCAGGCTTCTTTCGAAAGAGGCTCTTTCGAAAGAGAGCGTCTAGACTGCACGGAGAAATTTCGAAAAAGCGGCTTGCTTTTTCGAAAGAAAGCATCCAGTGAGTCTGGATGCTCTCTTTTGAAGAAGCCCTATTTACATTGAAGAACGCCTTCTTTCGAAAGAGGAACTTTCGAAAGAAGGCGTTCTTCCTCGTGAAATGAGGTTTACCGCCATCGAAAGAAAAGCCGCGTTCTTTCGAATTAATTTCGAAAGAATGTGGCTTGAGTCTGGACGCAGGGGAAGTTTTTTCGAAAAAAGGCTACTTTTTTTGAAAAAAACCCTGAGTCTGGACACAGCCCAGGGGTCCTGGGTCACTTGTAGGTTTAAACTAAAATAGTGTAAATGACAGATTCTCTGCAACAGTTTTAAATCATGATTTGAGGCCTTTGGTAACTCAGCCAGAGATTATGAGTCTATGACAGGAGTGAGTGGTTGTGGTTCTGTGGCTTGCAATGTGCAGGAAGCAAGACTAGATTATCAAGATAGTTCCTTCTAACCTTAAAGTCTATGAGCGAGATAGGAAACTGTTTTCCCATTCTACAAGTATTTTCAAGAGAACCACTCCACCCCACCCCATCTTCCAATTGAGACAAAAACCTCAAAAATGTCCTCAAACCTGAAAAAAATCTATATTTTTCAGTTTAAGTCACCAAAAACACATCATTTCAGTCATTTCAAAATGTTTCATTTTCCCCTTTATTTCATTTTTGTTTTCCATCAGCATAGTTTTGAACCAGACAACTATATAGAGGAAAATGTATCTTTACCCTGTCCTGAATCTTCATTGATGCATTTGTGATTGAGAAATTAAATGCATAAGACTACAGATGTAGGACCATGAGCAAAGTCACATTACCCTAGGGATAGCTTGAGTTTCGGTGCTTCCTAGATCTCTGTGTTGCACAATGGGAATGCATCGGTTGCATCATTTTTTAGTCATTGGGTGTGTCTAGACTACCTAGTTTTGTCGACAAAAGTGGACTTTTGTCAACAAAACTATACCAGCGTCTACACTACTGCTGAGTTCTGTCGACATAACGTCGACAGAACTCAGCAGTTTTGTCGACACTGGTATACCTCATTTTACGAGGCATAACACCTTCTGTCGACAGAACTCTGTCAACAGAAGGTGTTATTGCCTGTAACATTGTGTCCAGACTACAGAGTTCTGTCGACAAAGCAGCTTGCTTTGTCGACAGAACTCAATGTGTCTGGACGCTCTTTGTCGACGGAAGTTTTGTCGACAGTATCTGTCGACAAAACTTCCGTCGACAAAACGCGGTAGTCTAGACGTATCCTATGACAATAGTAGTCTCCCTGTTTCTTTTGGTCCATCTTTTTCCTCAGGGGACACCTGTTGGAACCAATCCCTGCCCACAGGAGAGCATAAGTTGTCATGGGATAAGAGGGAAGGTCCTTTTGTGGATTGATAACTGGTTAAAAGACAGGAAACAAAGGGTAGGAATAAATGGTAAGTTTTCCAGTAGTGGAGAGAGGTAACTAGTGGGGTCTCCCAAGGGTCTGTCCTGGGACCAATCATATTCAAACTATTTATAAATGATCTAGAGAAAGAGGTAAGCAGTGAGGTGGCAAAATTTGCAGGTGATACCAAACTCTTCAAGATAGTTAAGACCAAAGCAAACTGTGAAGAGCTTTAAAAAGATCTCACCAAACTCAGTGATTGGGCAATAAAATGGCAAATGAAATTTAATGTTGATAAATGTAAAGTAATGCACATTGGAAAAAATAATCCCAACTATACATACAATATGAGGAGGACTAATTTGGCTACAACTACTCAAGAGAGAGATCTTGGAGTCATTGTGGATAGTTCTCTGAAAACATCCATTCAATGTGCAGCAGCAGTGTCCCCCCCCCCCCCACCCTCCTCCCCCAAAAAAGCAAATAGACTGTTAGGAATCATTAAAAAATGGATAGAGAATAAGACAGAAAATATCTTATTGCCTCTATATAAAACCATGGTACGCCCACATCTTGAATACTGCACACAGATGTGATCGCCTCATCTCAAAAAAATATCTTGGCATTGGAAAAAGTTCAGAAAAGGGCAACAAAAATAATGAGGGGTTTGGAACAGGTCGCATATGGAGAGAGATTAAAAAGACTTGGACTTTTCAGCTTAGAAAAGAGGAGACTAAGGGGTGATATGATAGAGGTCTATAAAATCATGACTGGTGTGGAAAAAATGAATAAGGAAAAGTTATTTACTTATTCCCACAATATAAAAACTAGGGGTCACCACATGAAATTAATAGGCAGCAGGTTTAAAACAAACAAAATGAAGTTTTTCTTCACTCAGTGCACAGCCAACCTGTGGAACTCCTTGCCAGAGGATGTTGTGAAGACTAGGACTTTTAACAGGGTTCTAAAAAAAACCTAGACAAATTCATGGAGGTAAGGTCCATCAGTGGCTATCAGCCAGGATGGGTAAGAATGTTGTCCCTAGCCTCTGTTTCTCTGGAGCTGGGTGACAGGGGAGGGATCTTGTAAGGATTACCTATTGTATTCCCTCTCTCTGGGGCATCTGGCACTGGCCACTGTCAGCAGACAGGATACTGGGCTAGATGGACTGTTAGTCTGACCTAGTATGGCCATTCTTCTGTTCTTACAAAGATTGCTACTGCAACCAGCCAATGGCTGGGACAGCACTCCCTTTTAGGCACCTGCCAGACTTCCAGATGTGCTGAGCTCCCAGCTTCTCAGTAGAAGCTGTTGGGAAATTAACACTTGAAATTCAGGACCACCATTCTTCTCCAACACATTTATTTGTCTTCTCTGCCTTGTCTTATAGGCTGTAAGCATAATGGCGGACGGGCTGTCATTTACTATATGTCTGTATAGCACCTTGCACTACAGAATAGAAATGTTAAATAACAACACTTACCAGCACTAGCAATATTTATTGCACACATTGTAATCACCAAGGGCCAGATTTTTATCTCACTTCCATTGATGTAATGTAGGAGAAACTCTAATAAAGTCATTGCAGCCACTCTGGCTCTGTAACAGCCACTATATGCTCTATAGCAATTACATGGTCTATAAGAATTATTGTTTTAGAGCCACTATACTCTAAAAACAATTATTGATATTCAGACAGGATTATTGATCAGCATGCATGTTGCTGCTTTTGCCCAAAACTTGGTAGAGGGCGCGTCTAGACTGGCAAGATTTTGCACAAAAGCGTCTGCTTTGAATTTGCGTAAGAACACTGACGTTGTAATGTACAAAATCAGTGCTTGCGCAAATACTTTCACGCTCCCACTCAGGGATAAGCCCTCTTGGGCTGTGTCCAGACTCCATGCCTCCGTTGACGGAGGCATGTAGATTAGCCAGCTCCGAAGAGGGAAATGAAGCCGCGATTAAAATAATCGCGGCTTCATTTAAATTTAAATGGCTGCCCCGATCTGCCGATCAGCTGTTTGTCGGCAGATCGGGAGAGTCTGGACGCGATGCCCCGACAAAGAAGCCTTTCTTCATCGACACAGGTAAACCTGGTTTCACGAGGCTTACCAGTGTCGATGAAGAAAGGCTTTGTCGGGGCATCGCGTCCAGACTCTCCCGATCTGCCGACAAACAGCTGATCGGCAGATCGGGGCAGCCATTTAAATTTAAATGAAGCCGCGATTATTTTAATCGCGGCTTCATTTCCCTCTTCCGAGCTGGCTAATCTACATGCCTCCGTCGACGGAGGCATGGAGTCTGGACACAGCCCTGCACAAGAATACTTGCGCAAGAGGACCGGTGTAGACAGGCACCTTCATTTTTTGCACAAGAAAGCCTGATGGTTAAAATGGCCATCGGATCTTTCTTGCGCAAAAGCGCATCTAGATTGGCACAGATGCTTTTGTGCAAAAGCACTTTTTGCGCTAAAGCATCCTTGCCAATCTAGACGCTCTTTTGCGGAAATACTTTTAATGGAAAAACTTTTCCGTTAAAAGTATTTCTGCAAAATCATGCCAGTCTAGACTTAGCCGTAGACTGTAAGATAAAGAATAAATAATCAAATGCCAAATAACTGTAACTGAAATGATGTGATATAGTGAGCTTCAATTTCTATAACTATTCTCAAAATGAATTGTCAGTAAATGTTATGAAAATAATGCAATGGTAGAGTTTGACACATTGGTAAGTTTTAGATTTTCCAACAGAAATATTATGTGTTCAACAAAATCATATTTTAATAAAGTATTTCTTTTGGGTTGCTATGGAACCATGAAGATTTATATGAAAAATTATCAAATTACTTCTATTTAGACCATGATCAGGTGGACCAGTCATTGGCCAACTTTCAACTGTACAAAAGGATATATAGTGTGTATTGTGTAGACTCTGAATAGTAATCTGATACAATGACATAGTATTCCGTGCCGTGAGGGAAATGAAATAGCAAAGCAAAAATGCAAGACTTTTCTTTCCAACCCCGGTGTTATCACACAATTTGAAATTTACAGAAAATAGGAACCAGATTTGATAATAAATATTCCATTGGGCATTGGTAGTGCACAGTATGTTTATTGCTATCTTAAAATCCATTTAGTACCCCATTAGAAATACTAATTTTGCTATTTTCATAAAATCTCATTGCTTGTTTTCACTAGCAGACTCAAGAAATACACTGGTTTGGTAACTTTCTTGACCACCTTTGATCTGTTAATATTTTTTAAAAATTACAAACATTTGATGTTCTTTTTTGTCTTCATCCTCTCATGTTTCTGTTACACAAGAGTAGAGGTAGGAGAATACTGTGAATTACGTTGAAAATATCTCATTGAATAATTTAGTTTTATTTTCTGGTGCACATTGAAAACTCAGGAAAGTTACTTTATTGCCCAGAACTAGCTAAATTACATCACAAAGTAGCCCATTAGCAGATCAGGCCTCTATATAATAGCAGAAGAAAATTTTGCTACAGCTGGCACCTACTCAGAGGTGGTGAATGGTTAATTCATATCTAAAGTCCCTCCTTACTCAGGGTCAGAGTCTGTAACCCTTAGTAAAGTTGAGTAGCACTCACTCAAATACGTATTCCCCCGGAGACCAATGAGTCTACCCATAAGGACCAGATGCAAAGCTCATTAAAGTCAATGAGGCTTTACTAAATCCTTCCTCAGGAAACTTCTCTTGTACCAAAGCTTGAGTTCCTTACTCTGTTAGATTCCCACTGATTTTAACACAAGTTTGCTTGAGAAACGACTGAATAACCTCAGGATTTGGTCTCCTAAGCCAGGGTATGTTGCCATCTCTCAGCTGTCACTGTGTGGTAGGTGTTGACAAGTGCTGACATTTTAATAGTGATCACCAGGTACTGTGTAACAGAAACTGCCACAGTGTATACATAAACATAATATTATAAAAGAGCGTGGCTCTTCTCTGAAAAATGTCTATAAAAGTGGTTAATTCTTATTAAGACTTTTTACTCCTCGTGGTACTGTACAGTCAATAAGACTTTGAGTAAGGAAACTGAGTTCCATTCTAGCTCTGCCAGCACTCACAGAATTTGCTAATTAACTCTAGAAAGTCAGATTTTTATATTTGAAGCCTGAAATGGAAAAGAACCCAGCTTGATTCTCAGATCTTAGGGTAAATTTGCATGTCCCTCAGTTTAAAAAAGATCATCTTTTTATTTCTCCATTTAGCAGAGTTGACAGATGATTAACATTAATTCCCCAACACTATTTTTACACAGGCACATTTCAAGACTAAAGCAATACTTTAAAATATATAGCAATAGATTGGCAAGCATATTTAGTCATACTAGAGGGAGCAATACAAAAAAAGTGTTTCCTTTACATAATTATGTAAAAATTGTGAATCTGTATGTCATAGGACCCAGTTTGTTATAACCATATAATTACAACCAAATTTGTCATGCAAAAATCAGTTAAGCTTACTGTCCCAGTTTTCACTATGAAATTGTTTAGCCAAATTATGATCTCATTCACACCACTGTAAAACTACAGGATCACCACCAACTTCAGTGGGATTATTTCAACTTTATATGTGTGCAATGGAGACCCTGATCTGGACATGTAATTTCTGTGCATTTAAAATTTAAGGAAACAAAATGGTTTTTTTAAAAGTGATAGATAGATAGATAGATAGATAGATAGATAGATAGATAGATAGATAGATAGATAGATAGATAGATAGATAGATAGATAGATAGATAGATAGATAGATAGATAATCCAGTGTTGCTCAGGTCCTTAACTAAATTAATTTGTTTTGGTCAAAAATAAAATGAAAATGTACATAGTTCATTTAAATCATTGCTCTGAGGTAGGGTTTCTGCTCTCTCTACCCCAGCGCTCTCTCACCACAATAGCTGGGTCCAGGTGAGAAGTGCCTGTCCATGGCTGTTACAGCTCTTGTGGGCACAACTGGGCTAGGGGTGCATGTCCCCCGGCTGGGGCAGGTCCTAGTCCATCTGCTCCCTGTACTCCCCAGCCAGAGCGAGGAATGCAGCAAACTGTGCACTTTCCCCTCTGCTCCCTGATGAAGAGGAACAGCCAGCAATGTTCCCATAAGAATGGGAGATGGAGCTTCAGACCACCACCCTTCCTAAAGAGCGCCTGTGGGGCTTGAGGTTGGGGCAGTCCTGGGGGACACACCCCCTGCCAGCCCCTTTGACCTGACTGGTGAGTCAGTCTCTTTTCTGAATGGTTTCGTGAGAAGCAATCCCATTCCGGACACATCCCATTTTCCTGGCACAACCAAACCCTGACCTTGCTTTCAGTTAGGAGAAGAGGAAGCTGCCTACCAAATTTGGTGGTCCTAGCTCTTACTGTGTGGGAGAAGTTCTTGGACAAACAAACTCAAATATATAGTAGATATAGCTATATATACTTTTAAATATTGAACTGTTTATATATTGCAGTAAGTACTTCTGCCTAAAATTTTACTTATAAATCCAATCCTATAACAAATGATTGAAGAACAAATGCTCTTTAAACTTCCTCAAAGACACACAGAAACACAATCACCTCTGACATAAAAGTACTAAAACGCTAACATTTTCTGAAATTGGATTTTTGACAAAAATAATGTGGGGTTTCAGCCAAAGAAATGTTTACTACATTTCTACAATATGTGTTTTAACCAATTATGGGGTTGGTAATTTTTTAAAATGTCAACAAAAATTCACCAAAATGTTCATCTTTTGCAAAAGAAAACCCACACAGTGTTTGATAAATTCTTTCACATCTATCAACCACCTGTGAAAATTAACATGACAAATTTCTACCCCAATTAAATGTTTTGAAGAAACCCATGCACAAATGTCAACAGATGATTACTAGCACAGACTGCCATTCCATGAGTTGTGCAACAGCTCAATTAAAAATAACACTTTTGATTAGTAGAAGAGGTAACCTTTTCCATTGGATTCAAATACATATGTACCAAGGTTGAACCAAGGGTAGAATGTGCTGAGGGGCAAGAAATGGTTTTCTTATCCCTCAAATATTTTCAATAATTCAAAATGTTTTCTCATCTTAAAGTGGGAAAAATTGAACTATTAAAGTCACTCAACCCCCTTCCCCCACACAAATATGCAACTCATCTGATGAAGCTTATAATATATTTATTAGTCTCTAATTTCTTTAAAGTTAGGCTAACAAAGCTACTCCCTCTAGAAATGGTTTGGATCAATCAAAACGCTTTAAAAAAAGGTTTTTTAAATTTGAAAATTAGCCCTTTTCATTTAAAAATGCCCAAATTAAATGTTTAAATAAATTCAGATAATTTGTCTCTACATTTATTCAAGTTGGATAAAACCTGAACCAATTTCATAAACACTAAGTTTTTTATTCATTAGCATTTTTCTAGGAAAAATATGGTCACAAAATTCCTAACCAATTCTTTGTGAGGCCAATCAGGGATGTCACCGGGACTCATGAAAAGTAACCAGTAAGTACTTACGGAGACAGAATGACTCTCATAGGTGCAAGGCAGTTGAATAGTCCTACAGGAGACGTGTGAAGCACTGACCTCTCCAGTGGCCCATGGCATAGGACTAATCATGCAATATAACCATGGGGAAGAGGAGGCAGTGAATTCACAGAGGTCCTGATCTGACTTGCATGAAGTTGAGGCTCACGATGTTACAGATGGGCAGAGATACTGGACGTGGAGTGAGTAGAAGAGGCCTTTGATTGGTGAGCAGTAAGAGGACAATTGGTTTGGGGTACTGCATTCAGTGAATGAGACACAGGATGGATTAGCAGCATTAGGGCACATATGAGGATGAGATTGAAGCAATAAATGGCACTGAGCTCTTTGGCAGAGATCAATACTAGACAACATTAACCATACAAAGAACTTGGCCATCCCTTCAGGCTAGCACATGGTGCTAGTGAAGCCATGTGCTCACGTAGACTAGGGACAGGCAAGCAATCTTTCAAAACGGTGGCAGTCAGAGTGAAGCAGTGACCATGCAGAGACCCGTGAAAGGCGAGCAGTGCTCCTGGGTCTAAGGGATGAGCATGAACTAGTGACCTCATAAATGCCCACACCTGATGCAGACTTACCAGAGTAACTGTAAAACATCGAACTCAGAAACTCATGACAGAAAAGGAATGCTACAAAATATAGGGCAAGATGGGGAGCAGAAATATAGGGCAAGAAGCAACAACAACACTAAGCAGTTCCATGGCACACAAGAGCCAAGGAGGATGAAAAGACATCAGGAAGGCCCATGAGGAGTGGTGTAGATTCAGTCACAGAGTCCTGTTATGGGGTTGCAGGGCCATAGGACATAGGGATCAGTGTAAGACAATAATCACTCCGAGCTCAGTACAGGACAGCTGCCCACAAGACACAGCCAATGAGGGAGAGCATTCTTGGCAGACACCGGTGATGAGGGTAAAATAGTGGATTCACAGGGCTCCTTGACATTTGGGTTGTCCTCCAGGTAAGCATACGATGAGCCTCCAGAGAATTGTAGGTGCACTCAGGTAGAACGCAATCTATCAAAAGGCACCATAACTGCTTCAACATGCTCAGACTATAGAATGCATCTAAGCTACTATCACTAAGGCCTCCACTTCATTATCGACATGGTTTCAAAAGTGAGAGGGGGAACCTATCCTCCTTATTGATTATGGTTTCATTATCCCCTGGTTATCTTCAGTCTGTCTCGCTCTCAGTATCTGTTCTATTTTTTTAACAGCGCATCTAGCAGTATCATTGCAAAATCATGCACAACTCAGTGCCAGCTGATTCAATACAACTCTAAAGCAGGAATGGGGAACCTCAGGCCCCTGGTTTGCCTGGATTTGGCCCCTGAGAGTCAGGGCTCCCCCCCAGAAATTGGAAGCCCATGCTGGTACTCCCACTCACTCTCCCCTCACACAAAATCTAATAAGCGGGACCCCTCTAGGAGAGTCTCAGTCAGGGGCTATGTCAGTGAGTGAGTTTTGTTTGTTTGTTTGTTTGTTTTTTTATGGGGGTTTTTGCTTCTCATTGGTGTGTAGCCCCCGACTGATTTTTCTGTGTGTCAGCGGCCCCCAACCTGAAAAAGGTTCCTCATCCCTGTTCTAAATTAATTACTCAGGTTAAAGGACTCACAAAGAAAGGAGCATATTAATTATAAATTCCTGAATGACAGGATGAGCATAAACCTTGAGTATTTAAGAAATACCAAAAAGAACAAAATAAACAAACAAAAAATAACATAAATACCCTTCCAGGCTGAGGAACTTTCTCTAAACACTTTGATTCAGACTGTCAAATCACCCAGTTACGTTGGTTTAAGTCTGGAGTAATTCCACTAAAGCCAGCAGAGTTGCTCCAGATAACTGTATTCTGAGTCTAGCCTTTATTCTCTTACCTAAATTGCTTTATGGCCAGTCATGAGTAAGCACTGGTATACATGAGGGATCACTGCCAATGTGCAGGGAATTCTCAAGCATGTGAAGCAAGATGAGATTTCTCCCCTTAAGGGCAAATTTTCCGTGTTGTGCATGGGGATTTAATCATGCAACTCCCATTAACGTTGATGTGAATTGTGCAGCCTGATTCCTGGCTACTATACTGAAAATTTTATCCCAAGGTGCTCTATTCATGCAGAAATAATTGCTAGTTTGGGACAGCAGAATCAAACACGCAATACGTTTTTGTATGATTTATCCTTTTGTGTGATTTAGCAATCCTTGTAATGGATGGAAGGGTAACTTTCAGCTGAGAAAATGCTTATTGCACCTACTCTTTGGATCATCTAATGAAGTTTTCCCTATTAAGTAAGTAGGCAATAGCAGATTTGCTACCTGTATAGTGTACAAATCCTGGTTTGACTCTCAGCTGAAGTTGTGGGCACCATCTCCAAAGGTTCCAACCTATATGGAAGTTGAAATGCTCATCATGCTATGCAGAATTATGACAGGCAGTAGTTTTTATTAGAATATCTGGTCCAGTCCATACCAGAGGATTGTCACTAATGATTATCTTTCCAGGACTATTCTAATTTTCATACATTTGTTCCACCTCCCTCACCAGAAGTTTCCAGTTGCGGAGCGGGGACTGGTGAATGTAGTGGTGACAGCTGAATTTCTGATGTCAGCTACTTGCAATCACCAAAACTTTCAATGAGAATATGGTCACAAAACATGTCACACATGTGGCTGTGTAACCTGACAGTGTGCTTTGAAATCCTAATACTGTTACTTGTTCTGCAGAAAATCTCACATTGAAAATAAGAACATAGGAACATAAGAACGGCCATACTGGGTCAGACCAAAGGTCCATCTAGCCCAGTAGCCTGTCTGCTGACAGTGGCCAGCCCCAGGTGCCCCAGAGAGGGTGGACCTAAGACAATGATCCAGCAATTTGTCTCGTGCCACCCATCTCCAGCCTCTGACAAACAGAGGCCAGGGACACCATTACTATCCCCTGGCTAGTAGCCTTTTTAATAGTGCAAATGTGATACACTTCAGATTGAAAGTTAGGCTCCTACCCAGAGACACCCAAATAAATGCTCTCGTTTTCATAAATGCTGAGCTCCCAACAACTCCCAGTAATAGAAGTGAGTACTAACTCTTTCAGAAAGAGGAAACTAAATATGGATTAAGGATCCTAGGTTTAGGACCATTTTTTTTTTCAATTCTTGGCATCCAGTTCCACAGGTAGCACGTGTGAGGCCCTTGGCAATCTTTCTTAGCTCTACATTTCCTCTTTTTCTCTCTATCATTGGGAGCTTGATCCCATAAACCCTTATGCCAAAATTTGTGCATGCAGAGGGCTTTCCAGACTGGGCCCAAGACTTCAATGCTTTTCATCTAAAAACTTAGGCTTTGTCTACTCTGCAACTTTTTGCTGCAGAAAATATGCTAATGAGGGACTCATTAGCATGACTCATGATATCATTAGCATATTTTCTGCTGATTCTTTTTGCGCATGGGGTTTTTGCGCAAAAAGAAGCAGTGTAGCCACTTCCGTTCTGTGCAAAAAACCCGAGGAGAGGCATAAGGATCTTGCGCAAAAGGGGGTGTGTTTTTTTGCACAAAACAGAAGCGACTACACTGCTTCGTTTTGTGCAAAAACCCATGCGCAAAAAGAATCGGCAGAAAATATGCTAATGACATCGCGACTCATGCTAATGAGTCCCTCATTAGCATATATTCTGCTGCAAAAAGTTGCAGTATAGACAAAGCCTTAGGGATGGATTCATCCTTGTCTGCTGGCCCCTTTTCTCTGTCTCTGCTCGTAACAAGAGCCTAGGCCAGTAGATCCACCCATGAAGGGATTGCCAGAGTAGTGGGAGTCCCCACTTAGCATGGAGTTTACATAAATGTCTCTACACTACTTTCACCCGGAGCAGAAAGCATGGCTGTGAAAAAGCTGCACTCTCATTATTCCTTGCTGCCAGATTGGAACATTTGGAAAAAGGCAGCTAATCACAAGTCAGAGTAACCTTAAGGCTGATCTGTCCTTGAACTTGAGTGAAAACAGCCTCCAGCCAGCTCCAGAATAAGCTAGGAGCAAAAAAGACAAAGTCAACTTGATCGCGTTCTTAGATAGTGTGTAGGGAGAGCCAGTAACTCAAGTCCTTTGATTTCCCCCATTTATCTATTCCTCTAGATTTTCTTTTGTCTTCCACTACAGGTTGAACCTCCCAAATCTGGGACTCTCTGGTCTGGCAACATCCATGCTCAGGAAGGACCACGGATGTTGCTGGACCAGAGGTCCCTGGAGGCAAGGAGCATGAGCCAGCTGGGAATCCTGAGAGTGCTGAGGTTCCCCAACTGGGCTGGCAGGGCCTGGTCCTGTGGTGGGTGGAGAGTCCAGCCACAGGGAACCCGAGCTCAGAGAGCCCCAGTGCTAGCCAGGAGGAATCCCCAGCCCTGGCAAGGAACCCCAGCAGCAGAGGGGGTAGCACTGGCTGGGAGGAATCCCCAGCCCTGGCGAGGAACCCTAGCAGCAGTGTGGGTGGCACTGGCCAGGAGGAATCCCTGGCTCTGGCTAGGAACCCCAGCAGCAGTGAGGCCTGTATAGGCTAAAGAGTCCCAGGCAAAGGAGGCTGATCCCCGGTGCCTTGGCATGGGGCCAGCAGCAGGGTGATCACAGGCTCCAGCGACCCCCACAGCCCAGGGAGGAGCCTGACCTCTCCTGATCCAGCAAACTCCCTGGTTCCAGAGGATGCTGGACCACTCAAGTACGGAGGGTACTGGACCAGGGAGGTCCAACCTCTTTTAGACACTGGGGGAAGGGCAAGTAGGGAAGGGGAGTATTTCCCCAAAGATATACAGCAGTTGGTACCCAGCTCTCCCTGGTTTTGAATCTTCAAAAATCTCTTCCTCCGTCTACAACTAACACACAATCTGCCAAAGTGCTGGACAATCTTAGCCCATATTGATGTGGGGGGTGATCAGCAAGCACACTCTATGGCTGTGTCTAGACTGGCAAGTTTTTCCTAAAAACCAGCTGCTTTTGCAGAAAAACTTGCCAGCTGTCTACACTGGCCACTTGAATTTCCTCAAGAACACTGACTTCCTACTGTTTGAAATCAGTGCTTCTTGCAGAAATACTATGCTGCTCCCGTTCGGGCAAAAGTCCTTTTGCGCAAAGCTTTTACGCAAAAGGGCCAGTGTAGACAGCTCAGATTAGTTTTGCGCAAAAAAGCCCCGATTGCGAAAATGGCTATTGGGGCTTTTTTGTAGAAAAGCACGTCTAAATTGGCATGGACGCTTTTCCGCAAAAAGTGCTTTTGCAGAAAAGCATCCATGCCAATCTAGACGCTCTTTTCCACAAATGTTTTTAACGGAAAAGTTTTCCGCCAATGTTTTTAACGGAAAAGTTTTCCGTTAAAAGTATTTGTGGAAAATCATGCCAGTCTAGACGTAGCCTATATGTCTAGACTACAGTTTTTTTCAAAGGAGGCATGCAAATTCAGCACTCATTTGCATATCTTCTTCTGATCGCTTTTTTGAAAGCGAGTTTTTTTTCCAAAAGTGAAAGTAGTCTGGACGCGTTTTTTTCGGAAATAATTCTCTTTTTTGAAAAACCGCATAAACCTCCTTTTTTTAGGAAGAGCAGTTTTTTTTTGAAAAAGGGGCTTATTTCCGAAAAAAATCACATCCAGACTACTTTCACTTTCAAAAAACCTGCTTTCAAAAAAGCGATCGGAAGAAAATATGCAAATTATCACCAAATTTGCATATCTCCTTTCAAAAAAAAATTAGTATAGACGTACCCTATGACAGAAGACCAGAGAACAGAGAACAGGGGCACCCAGATATCTGGCAATAAATTGCAGCTGGCTTAGCCTGTTCAAATGTACCCCAGTTCTTTAGTTTTAGGAAATGTATTTGATACGTATTGTGCATTGGTTATTAACATTATCATCTAATGTAGGTGCAAGCAACTAATGCAAAGTTATGGACAATCTCAAATTATAATTCTTAAAATGTGTTGGTCAGCCAAACAGAAAATACCTCATCCTAGAAAAGGAATTGGGTTTCCCCACTTGGGAGTAATTTTCATAGCACTTGAAAGACAATGAGAATGTGTATACATAAATCATGCAACCAGATCCATTAAGCTAACGAGGAGCAGAGGTCAATCTCACACCATCAGAGCAGGGGAGGAGAAAACGATCACATAGCTAATGTTCACTCAATTGCATAGAGGCAGCGGGACCTAAAAATATATATATATTAGTAGACAACTCCAGCAGGGGAAGAAGCAGCTGGAAACTTTTTTTCAAGTGAAACTACATGTTTCCATCCTAATGTCTTCTTCTGGAGGATCTCTCCTGTTAAAAGTTTGTTTCCAGCGATCTTGAAGATTCTTTGGACTATAAAAGAAAGGGGCCAAGAAACTCCAAGTTGACTGTCACATAGGGTGACAAAAGTACCAGCCCTTTGACTTGGAAGGATAGATATTGACCCAGAAACTTGGTCAGCCCTCTTAATGGAAACAAGGGTGTAAGGATTTTACCTTGGATCAAACCTATCTTGCTACATGTTAGTTAGTAGAAAATGTTTTTCTTTATTTCTCTGGAAGCCATTTCTGATTTGACTCCTTATACTTGCATTCACCTTACATTTCCCTTTGTAATTAAATAACCTTGTTTTAATTTTAATCCAAACCATCCAGTGCTGGTTTGAAACTGGGCTGTTTAGTAATGCCATTTCAAGTAACAAACTGTTGCATATTGACTTTTTAAAGAGCAGCAAAATTTAGCATTCCTCTGATTGATCGAGGGCAGGGCTGAACATTTCAGAAGACGTGTTTTGGAGAAAATTCAGGGTGTAAGGGTATGTCTACACTACCCTCCTAATTCGAAATAGGAGGGTAATGTAGGCATACCGCAATTGCAAATGAAGCCCGGGATTTGAATTTCCCGGGCTTCATTTGCATAAAGCCGTCCGGCGCCATTTTTAAATGCCGGCAGTTCGAACCCCGTGCCGCGCGGCTACACACGGCACGGAGTAGCTAGTTCGGATTAGGCTTCCTAATCCGAACTAGCTGTACTCCTCATTCCACGAACTGCCGGCATTTAAAAATGGCGCCGGCCGGCTTTATGCAAATGAAGCCCGGGAAATTCAAATCCCGGGCTTCATTTGCAATTGCGGTATGACTACATTACCCTCCTATTTCGAATTAGGAGGGTAGTGTAGACATACCCTAAGGGTACGTCTACACTACAGCGCTAGTTCGAACTAACTTAGTTCGAATTAGTTAATTTGAACTAAGCTAGTTCGAACTAACGCATCTAGAACTAAAAACTAGTTCGAACTAGCATTTTGCTAGTTCGAACTAGCAAGTCCACATTGAGTGGACTCTGAACAGGGCTTAAGGATGGCCGGAAGCAGTGCCGGCAGGGCATAAAAGGAGGATTTAGAGCATAGAGATGCTGTCTCAGGCTAGCCGAGGGCTGCGCTTAAAGGGTCCCGACCCCCACCCCGGACACACAGTTCTAAGGGGTGCCCCGCTTGCAAAGAAGTTCTGGCTTGGAGTGCCCTGAGTGCCCACACTGGGCACATCACACCACTCGGCCATCAGCCCGGCTGCACTTGCCGCAGGATGCCATCTGGGGAGAGGGAGTAATTGGGGGGCTGCAGGAGAGCTTCCACCCCCAGAAGCCCGCAGAGCCAGCCCAGTCCTCCCCATCGGGGGCTCGTACCCCATTCCTCCTTCACCTCCTTCCACTTACCCTTCCCTAGCCCCCCTTCTTATTGATGTACAAAATAAAGATAACGTTTCTTCCAACATTGACTCTGTCTTTATTGAAAAAAACTAGGGGAGACTGGGAAAAGGAGGTGGGAGAGGGGAAGAGAAAGGCTGGGAGAAGGGAGGGCAACTAACATGATCAGGGGTTGGGAACAGGTCCCAGATGAAGAAAGGCTACAGAGACTGGGACTGTTCAGCTTAGAAAAGAGGAGACGGAGGGGGGACAGGATAGAGGTCTCTAAAAGCAGGGGTTGGGTGGAGAGGGTGCATTCAGAAAAGTTCTTCATGAGTTCCCATAAAGAAGGACTAGAGGACACCAAAGGAAAGGAATGGGTATCAGGCTTCAAACTAGTAAGAGAAAGTTGTTCTTCAGAAAGCAATTAGTTAACCTGTGGAACTCCTTGCTGCAGGAGGCTGTGAAGGCTACAACTAGAACAGAGTTTAAAGGGAAGTGAGATAAAGTGATGGAGGATGGGTCCATGGAGTAGTCTTAGCCAGGGGGTAGGAGTGGTGTCCCTGCCCAAAGTTTGTGGAAGGCTGGAGAGGGATGGCACGAGACAAATGGCTTGGTCACTGTCTTCGGTCCATCCCCTCCAGGGTCCCTAGGGTTGGCCGCTGTCGGAAGACAGGCTACTGGGCTAGATGGACCTTTGGTCTGACCCAGGACGGCCATTGTAAGCTCAGGGCTCAGGGTCTGGGGTCTCAGTGGACCCCCTTGATTTTCATGCACACCTGGTCCTGGGTGGCCAGGCTGGCAGCTCTCCTGCCCTAGCCGGCCACTTTCCTGTGCCTAGTGCGGAGATCGTGGACGAGGTCCACGATGTCCGCACTAGCCCAGGAAGGTGCCCGCCTCTTGCGGTCCAGGGCAAGCTCCCGGGAGCCGCCAGCCTGGTCCCGGCAAGGGGGGGTGGGCTGGGGGGCATCGGGTGGGTGGCTCTGTGCCATGCCAGGTGCAGGGTCTGCTAGCTGGGTGCTGGCAGGCTTGCACCTGGCACGGGCACCGTAGCCAGCCCGTGCCCCTTTAAGGGGTCCGGGGCCGGGAGGGGGGCATAGAGTTTCCCTGGTGTTGGCCAGAGTGGCCACCAGGGAAACCTGGGGAGGGCTAGCCTCCCACTAGTTCGAACTAAAGGGCTACACAGCCCTTAGTTCGAACTAGCTAGTTCGAACTAGGCGTTAGTCCTCGTAAAATGAGGTTTACCTAGTTCGAACTAAGCGCTCCGCTAGTTCGATTCAAATTCGAACTAGCGGAGTGCTAGTGTAGCGCCTATTAAAGTTAGTTCGAACTAACGTCCGTTAGTTCGAACTAACTTTTTAGTGTAGACATACCCTAAGAGAGTATGGAGCAGGGATAGGCAATAAAACAGTGGCAGTTCACTAGGGTTAGCATCTAGTGGGCTGCTGCCATTATATTTACCTGCACCTCCGCAGGTACAGGCAATCATATTTCTCATTGGCTGGGAATGGCAATCCATGGCTAATGGGAGCATTGATCCCTCGTATTTGTGGAAGAGCAGTAAATATGGAAGTGTGGGGGCTAGCCAGGGACTAACCCCAGCAGACCGGATCTGGCCTGTGGGCCGGTATTTGCCCACCCCTGATGTGGAGTCACTGTACCACCTGTTAACCAAGGCTGGTTAAGCAGAGGAAGTCTGTGGTATTGCAGGCCAACTCCAGAATCCAAAGCACTGTTCTAGGGCAGCCCAATACATAGACACAGAATGCATGTTTGCAGCTCAGGGGACATCCCAGGCAGAGAGATACAGTACCAATGCATTGACAGGTACTCAGGTTACAGGGTAACAGATGATACAACTCTTCATGGGCCAGATTGCACCCCAGAATCCACAAACACCTCTCCAAATTCACAGCTTACCAGGCCAAAAGGAACGATTGTGATCACCTGCTCTGACCTGCTGCATAGCACAAACCATCAAACTGCCCCCAAAATAATTCCTGGAGCAGATCTTTTAGGAAAACAGCCAACCTTGATTAAACAATTATCAGTGATGGAGAATCCACCATGCCCATGGAAAATTTTTCCAATGGTTCATTTCATCGCTGTTACAAAAGTACACCTCATTTCCCGTCTGAACTTGCCTAGCTTCAGTTTGCAGCCACGGGATCTTGTTATAGCTTTTTTCCTGACTGAAGGGGCCACTGCTGAGTATTTGTTCCCCAGGTAGGCACTTGGACTGTAATGCACCCCTTTTCTAAGCCAAATAAAGCGCATTTAATCTGTCACTGTTGAGCAAGTCTGGGCAAAATACAGCCCACAGGCCGGATTCGGCCCGCCAAGCCACTGAATCCGGCCCATAGAGGCCGTGGGAAGCCCCAGGCAGGCTCTCCTGCTTATCCCGCAGCCCCGCGCAGAAACGTGGCGGCAGAGCTCCGTTTCTGTTTTAAAACTGGAGGGGTGGGGGAAGGTTTAGGAGCTACCTCGCCCCCAACACATTCCCATTGGCCGGTTTCTGCCAGAAACTGGCCAATGGGAGCTGCTTGTTAGAATAACAGGCAGCTAAGAAGAATCATGCCCCCTTTCCTGGGCTCAGTTATTCATGAAGCGCATGGCCAGGCTGGCAGGCAGGCAGGGAAGCAATTTAAGCTCTGCAGGTAGGCAGGCTAGTTTGGCAGCTGGCAGGTAAGTCTCTCGGCCACAGCCTGCCTCTGGCACCCCATCCCTTTCCTGTTCCAACTCTCTACCTCTCCCCCCCTCCCGCAGCATACCCAAACCCTCTCTTTCCCTCTTACACCCATGCTGCCTTCCAGATCTGGCACCCGAATCTCCTGCCCCAGATCACAATCCCCTCCTTCCCTAGGTCACATCCCAAACCCCTGCACTCCAGTCCCCTGCCCTAGGTCACAAGTGCCTGCTTCATCCCAACTCCCTCCCAGACTCCAGTCTCCCTGCAACACCCCAAGTCCGTTAGCCCAAGCTCTCTTCTGCACCCAACCTCCATCTTAGACCCCGCATCTCCATTAATATCATGGAAGAGTGCAGCCCTTGTCCACTTTCCAAAACCTTGGAGTGCCCCCAACCCATCAAAAATTATTGCCCACCCCTGATGCAGAGCATGGGTTCTAGTATTTTAATCCTTCTTGTACATCTTCTGACCCCCCTTTGCTTGCACAACATCCTTTCTGAACCAAGCCCTCGCTCTGCAAAGAGTGGAGAAGCAGTTTGTAGTGGGGTTGCATTCTCCACTTGGCAAGCACATTTTTGTCCTCAGTTTTTCTCCTCCTCCAAACTGACACGGTTGCCTTGTAAAGCACCTTGGCACGAACGTTGTTTGTGCAACTGCATCATTAAATGATGTGAGCTTTCTTCTGGGAATAATGTGTGTTTATTAACTGATGCAAAGCTAGTAGGGTGAACTCAAAAACACGTGTTCCTATAAGATCCGGAACAAAAACCCTCACAATCAAATGGCTATTTTTCTTCTTCCTGTTGCAGCAATACATTTTTCTTTAAAAGACAGTTTTGCCATTAGCACTTTGCAGTTTTAACATAGGTCAAATTTGAACCCTTAGCAGTGTTTCATTGATATTTGTAGCATTAAAACTACAAAAGATGATGAAGAGCTCTAATTACACATCTGATAGGGAATCATTTCTTCCCTGTAGCCTTGTTCTTCATTCAGCAGAAAGGACCTGACCCCACTCCCTTTGTAGTCAACATCAAAACTTGTACTGACTTTGATGGGAGAAGGATTGGACCACAAAGTAAGCTACCAATAAGACCAAAAAATGTTCCACTAGCATGGCTTATATTTGTCTTAACTCTCTCTAGAACCACTCTCCTTCCTCTTTTCCAGGGGTCTGCACACACCAACCTCATTTAGGTACTCAATATGAATCTTTCTTCAAGGCATTCCTCCCACTTTTCTTCACGATGGATGCAACTCCCTCTGGAGTGCCTGGATACCATGTCTAGCTTGGTATCCGGTCTAGCTGCTGCAGTGGTTCCCAATCTTTTCTTCTTTACTAGCACTTTCTCCCTGCCCTTGAGGTTGACTAGCGGACAGATATCCCCTCACTCCATTTAACTGGCACATTGACATCCTTTTTCTATCCCAGTGTTTTATCCTTCTCGTCTTCTATTTTCTTTCATTTGTATTGGGCTCTCTCTCAATCTGGTTTATTAATTATGTTTACACCCCCTACACACTGGTTTCTACCTTCTCAAGAAGGATCTGCAGCTCAGGACACCCACAGTTGCTTCTGTAAGGTTTGGCTACATTGTGTTCCACTTTGTGAGCTGTATGTGACAGAGAAGAAACATGGGCTAATGCTTTCCACCTGATACTGATGTCCTGAATCTTTTGAGCTGTTTCTGCAGCCCGCTATATTAGCAGCCAAAATATGACCAGGAAAGGAAAGCACGTATCTTTCCAAAGTTGGCTGATGCTTTATTTTCAACTGCATTTCCATGACGCAATGGACAGATAGGGTAGTTGTAAGCATTTCTAGTCACCTTTGCTCCTCCATTTTGCTGGAATAGTGAATGACTTCTGTCCCCAAAAGGCCTGTCTATCCAGCCAGATTCAGGCACGATTGGAGAATGGATCCTGGGCAGCAGCAGTAGCTATGTTGGTGGGAGAGGAATCACCTATCCCAATGGATCTCCAGTTATTTTCCATACTATGACACTTTTTCCCTACCCCTGCTCCCCTTTACCTTTTCCATACCCATCTACCCAAGACACACCATTTAGCTATTTGGGGATCTCAGAATCCCGTGAACGATCCCACACCTCCCACCAAGTTGAAAACCTCTCATCTAGCCCAGTTTTTACACTTATTTTTGGAAAAACACACTGAATATTAATAATATTGTCCTTATCCAAACTTTCTGCTGGGACATTATTTCCTCTGAAGCCTTCTAGACTCCTTTACAAGCTTTCTAGTTACTTCAGTGTCACCTGTGCACTTGGCCATCCCAGAGGAGCTGTTAGCACTGCTCTTCTGACAGTCCCTGTGGATTTAATTTATAGATTAATTTCTGCTGCAAACAAAACCACTGATAATTAAAAACTGTTTTCAGGGACTGATTTACGAACAAGCCACACAGGTGTTTGTTACTTTCCCCCCCCCCCCCCCCCCCCGCCCATGCCTTTGTACAAGTATGTAACAAACAAACAAGAGCAAAGCTCTCTCTGTTGGGCTCCATGAGGGGATGTTATAGTTGTTAAATGGGTCAACTCTAGGTCTCTGTGTATTTTCTAAAATTAGGTATTGTGGAAATAGCTTCATTTTTACCACTGGCTCAGCCAAGCACATCAGTTTTGCATATTCATACTGAGACTTTAGTGGAGCTGGTTTGCCATGTTAGAAAATTGGACTTTAGCCCCAAGTTAGCCTGCGGGGACCTTGCATTACTCCAGATTATTTGAATTCTGAGTAGATTATGATTTTACAATCCCCACCCCTTTAAAATGTATGTGAATGAAGGACTGAACAAATCCTTCATACACATACATTTTGTACCACAAATGTATGGCACAGTGGGAAGAGGTGTACCACAAAATTATTGCATATACCTGTTTCTAGAGATAGCAATGACAGTTCACTTTCAGAAGTGGTGATGAGAAAATTAAATCCAGGGCTGTTGATTGTTATACATGCATTTACTACACTAGTATGCATGACATAAACTTTCATGATGAAATGGAGCTGGGAGTGAGCGCTAGATCCATTTTTCTTGCTAGCATATGTATTTTAATGATTTTTCTTCTAAATACCTTTCCTTTTTTTTCTTTTGAAGTGGTAAAGAGAGGAGTATACTTCTTGGAGTTATAGATAAGATGGGATATGAGTGATGATCAATAGTATCTAATCAATAACCTATCCACACAGTTTTATAACCATCAGTCATTTTCTTCAATGCTTTGCTTCCAATATTTCAGGTGTGGAGTCACAGCCCTCTGTAGAAAGCTATAATAAGCTCTGTTCTATTTATATATCAGTGTGCCTTTTAAAATAATTACTGCCAGAAACTGAGCTGATGGAATTTTGTTTCCATCTTTTTTTCGCCCCACATCCTTTTCCTTATTGAGGCTTGTCGTCTTTCATGTTATCATTCCTTTGGCTCTTCTTTAAACCTCACTTCTGTTATTTCACTACGTCATTTTACATTAAAGTGCTCCCCAGAGGAAATATGACTTAGTCAAGCGGACCATTCACAAAAGTCAGAAATGTTAATTTCTATGGATGATTCTGTCAATAGAGACTTGAGCCAGTAATTTGTTTTTTTGGGAAGGAGATCAGGCACAAATGCCACTGGAAGCTGACTAATCCTAAGGACACAGAATGCGAGGCAAATAATAGGACACATATAGATGCCTATTCAGATGATCTTTGATTAGTGCACAGAATGAGGCCAGGTCTACACCAAGGGGCAATGTTGAATTAAGGCACACAATGCTAGCTGCATGAATAGTGTAGCTGGACTTGATGTCCCTTAGTTCTAATTACTACAGTTTCTCCACTATGGGATGGTTGAGGGGAGAAACTTTCCCATTGATTCTCCCCATTCATGTGGAGAACCAGAGTTGATTGTGCATGATCACCAGATAATTTCATAGAGTCACAGAATCATAGAATCATAAGCTGGAAGAGACCTCAGGAGGTCATCGAGTCCAGCCACAGAGGTAGGCAAATACCAGCCTGCGGGCCAGATCTGGTCCACCATGGTTAGTCCCGGGTGGACCCCACAACACTGTATATACCTGTGCCTCTGCAGGTACAGGGAAATTGCAGCGACTACTGACTGTGGATCACCATTCCTGGCCAATGGGAGCTGCGATCTCCTGTACCTGCAAAGTGTAGGTAAATATAGCAGAAGCAGGCCACCAGGGGCTAACTCTGCTGAACTGCCACTGTTTTATTGCCCAGCTCTGATTTTGCAGGTGTTTACTGGACCCACTGAACTGACCCTGGGAAATTGATCCCTGCAGCACCAATCTCCCAGTAAGTGTAGAAAAGACCTGAGAGTTAGCAACACAGGATCTATGTCCAGCTCTGCTACAGACTTGCTATGTGACCCATTTGGACATATAATTTATGCCATATCATTTAAGAGATTCTTGGATACCCATCTACTACTCCAGTTGCCTGAAATCGGGACATTTACCCCTAACCCTTTCTTTCTCAGTTTCCCTTCTGTAAAATGAGCAAAATATTTACTTCACAACACCTGTATAAATGCTAATTATTTTTATTGATATTCACAAGCCAGTTTCTTAGTTTATGCCTCAATTGTTTCCAAATCCTTCTGCAATACTTTTGATTCACAATGATAAAGGCTGTGCACAACACTTACGTCAGAAAATTTGCCCTGATTTATTTAACAGACACACACAGAGACCATATTAGAGAGAGATAGAACCTATTCTAATCACACCACAATTATTAGTAAGAATCAACAGGATTGAAACTTTGAAATTTGTAGTTCTGAAAACACTGGTTATCAACTTGGCTAATTTGCTATTATTAACAACCAAAATATTATTTTTTCATATTGAGGTAGCATCCTGTCAAATAACCAGAAGGGGTGTCAAAGTGTTTGGTGCTGTACAAAGACAAAACAAAAAGACACATTCAGTCCAAAAGATGTTACAGTATAAGGACGAGACAGAATTGGTCAGCAAGACTGGCAGTAGCCTCACCACACCGGCAGTCTTATGGCTGTCAAGTTTTTAATACATCAAAGGAGAGTTTTATGGAGAGATTTGAAGAAGGATAATGAGTTGACTTTGCAGATTGTTATGGGGAATTCTTCCCAAATGTTAGTGACAGCATAGGAAAAAACAATTTGTCCACTAAACACTTACTCATTTCACAACAGCTAAACAGCCATGGAGCAGTAACAATGTCAGGTCAGTGCTAATGTGGACTATGTCCAAAGCTGGTGACCTAGTTTTTAGGTGAACCTAATATTTAGACTGTATCCTTTTTGGGGCAGACACTCTATATGGTTATATGGATAATCATGTAATAAAATAATAATAGTAATGTATAGTTAGGTTTAACCTAATTCAATTTTAATTTTTTTAATAATTTGACAGTATCAATTTTCAAAATTATTGGAGAGCCAGGCAATAATTATTTAAGGATAGTAGAGAAACTGGTAAAACACTAATTTTGAACATCACGTAAAAATATTCACAGTAAATAGCCTTGCATCAAATTCTAACAAGTTCTTGATGCATTTTGCTTATTTTACCTATCTATAAATTTTGATTATTAAAAATGAAATTTTCTGACATTATTTTGTATGCGGTTATATTGAAGTTTTAAAATCGAATCCTTCCAGGCCTATCTAGAGCATTGTACGTTTTTTATTCCTTTACTATGCCCTGGAGCCATCCAGGCCAACCAGTGAGCTCAAGATTCAAAGGTTCAAAGTTACTTTACGGGGGAGAAATCTTGACCCCTTGGAACTCAGTGGTAAAGTTACCACTGACTTCAATAGGGCTGAGATTTCAACCTTGGCTTGTGAATGGAGTTCAAGATTCTAGTGACCAATCAGATGTAGTTCCATGCCAAGTTCCATGAAAAGAAAGCTGTGGTATGACTCATCTCAAAATCCTTCCTAAAACAATGGAATTTTCCCCTAAGTAGTTAGCCATCCTGTTGCTATTTTCCCCATCAACTCCTATCCACTTCAGAAAGTCCTTCTCCATTGGTACAAATTTAGTTTTAATATAGCCAGGTCCTATATCTTGTCCCACACAAGTGACATACAAAGGCAGAATGTGTTTAGATAATGAATAGTTCTGCAACTAGATGCATTGGAAAGTAAGAATCAAACTTTTATATTGTGGGAACAGTAAGAGACCCCAAGCAGCACTGTACCCCTTTGTTCTGAGTGCTGCACTAACCCAGAGACAGCTATAGTACCTGCCCCAAAAGCTACAGATGGTACTTGCTTTGTTTTGGGTAAGATAACAACATTAGCCGACACAGCAGAATCAGGTCCAAAATTAGCTTCCTTAGTGGCTTAGGGTGTGTCTACACAGCAAAGTTATTTTGGAATAATGGCCGTTATTCCGAAATAACTATGCAAGTGTCTATACAGCAATTCCGTTATTTTGAAATAATTTTGAAATAACAGACGGCTTATTCCGACTTCTGTAAACCTCATTCTCCAAGGAATAACACCTATTCAGAAATAGCTATTTTGAAATAAAGTGTGTATAGACACTCCACTTCTGCTATTTTGAAATAGCCCCTCACCAGGGTCATTCTAAGTTATTCCTCCTGGGGCTCTAAATTGAGATAGCACATCTACACTGCAGGGAAGCTTCAAAATTAGTCTGAGGCAGGCTTCCCTAATGTGTATGTGCTATTTTGAAATAAGCTATTTCTGAATAACTGTTCTGGAATAGCTTATTCCAAAATAATTGTGCAGTTTAGATGTAGCCTTAGAAACCAGTGTAACATGTCACATTTTATATTCCTGTAACTTAAATCGGTTCACATTTTATATCAAATATAGTAGTAATCGTGCAGTACTTGCAGAGCGCTTCATATTTCCTATGAGATTAAAGTGCCTTTCTTGGCAACTTTTACAATCCAGCTTCATAAATTGTAAGGAGAAGGATAACTATTCTAGCTCTTCACTACTGTATGCAAGTCTAAAAATAGCTATATACTTTTAAATGGAGCTAGTTAAAATTCTCATATTGCAATCTGACCAAAATCATCACTTCAGAAGAAAAGTTGTCTGGATTCTCAATAAAAATAGCTGGGGCGGGGGATGAATTCAGCTTGTGGAAACTAAACCTGTTTTAAAAAATTGAAAAGTAATCTTCAAAAAGTGAAAAAAAAATGTTTTAAGCCAGTGAAAATATTTCCTAGCTGTTGTAGGGTGACTGCTCCACTCTCACCAAAAGGAGTTAAAACAAGCTGGAGGGAGCCTGCACAGAGTCCTGACCAATCAGGAAAGGTCTTAGAAGGAGCCAATGAGAAGACTGCTTGCTGAGGCAATTCTGGTTATAAGGAGCTGCCCAGAAGAGCAGTGAGCCCTTGGGGCCTGACCATGGAAGCTGCAGGTCTGGTTCCCAGGGGAGCACCTTAGAGAAAGCAGTGCTGGGCAGACTTGGGAGAGCTACAGAAAGGGAGGCTCCAGCCTGACACTTGCCAGGCTGCGGGCCTTGAGGTTCTGGGGCCATAGGGAAGACATGGCCCAGGAAAAGGGAGGGAGTAGAGGGGGAGAGGAGAAGGGCAGGACAAGGTTGCCACCAGAGGTTCCCTGGCCCAAGGCACCCCTTCTCCATGCACTGCACCTAGCCAGAATGAGGAGAGGCCTTTATGAGGTAAGGGGCTAGACTGAGACTGCCGTTGGCCAGGATGGGAGGCACAAATCTGCAGATTGCTGATACACTCTCTCTTTTGCTCCTTTCTGGAGGTATCGGGCACTGCCAGAAAGCAGTGTCCCAAAGAGGACACTGTGATCGTGGAGCCATGATTTTGAGTCCAGAACAGAGCGTGGAGCGAGTATGGAGCGACAACAGGTGAGACACCAGCCTGAAGCGGGCACCCTGCTTAGGACAGAGCTAATTCTCAGTGTGACCAGCAGGAGGCGTCGCAGCGGTGAGTCTCAACCTGTTACACTAGCAAAAAATGTTACCCCCTCAAAGGAACATTTTGGAAAATTTCCAGTGAAAAAATAATTCTTTTTCAATCAATTTCTTAAAGACTGGCATGTCCAGCGACTAGTAAAGAGTTCCCATCACCAAAACCCAATGTACAGATGTGCTGGCACAACAGAACAGAGGCTTGCCAGCCTCTTCAAGGTGCTGATCACAGTAGAGATTATTATGCAGACCCACCTCCTCTCATCAAATAATAGTCCAGTCCACACACTTTGGCGGGGAAAATGGTTTTTAAAATGTGATTTGCCAGCTGGAATTTAAAAAGTGAAGTGGCTCTGAACCTTGGGGAAGATGCTACTAACAAATATCGCAGGAGCCAGATGTGACTCCAAGAAAATAACTGTTCCTGCTCCAGCTTTCTGAGTTATTGAGGAGAGAAGCTCCCAACAAAAGAGGAGGGGAGGGGAGAACTGACAAAGAAGCCACCCCTGTACTCTGAATAATAAGCAGGGAAGTTGGATTGGCCATTATTGCCTTCTCACTCCAAGGCGTGCAGGAGATGCTATGCCGTCTGCAAGTCTGTCTCACAGAGTTCCTAGATTTGCAAATAGGGAGTGGAATCTGGCTACCTTGTAGGTGGGCAATGGTAAATGAAGTGTCTTTCTGGCCACACCCAGAATCCTGATGGGCCGCCTGTGGTCCTCGGGCCGCAGGTTGCCCACCACTGCTTTAAAAGGTATCTTCATCTGCTAAATGCTGTTTGACAATGCCAACATGCATCTCGAATGCCTTCCCCTTCTATTCCTACTTAACTGTCCTACATAGCAATGGTTGAATAATGTACCACCTTGTATTTGTGGTCATTAAGGAAACAATGTAATTGTAGTTTAAGTTAACTACTTGTGTTCAGTGTTAGGTGAAGTACAAGTTCCTTCCTGGATCATCACCACAAATTCATAATACTGGAAAGGAAGGGGAGGAGGCTTATTAACTAGAGGCAGGTCTTTCTGAATTTGCTACTGCAGTGCTCCTCCAGCATGCTATTAAATAGCTGTGCTTTTTTCTTTTCTTTTCTCTTTTTTTCTTGTCTGGTGGTGCTTGTAATCCTGCATGTTAGCCATAAGAGGTCATGTAACCTGCTGATCTTCTTCTAGAGCTCACAGTGACCTGCCAAAGAGCATTCTGGCACAGACCACTTGGAAACAGGATTTTATTGTGCTTTTAACTGCACATTACTTTTGAAGGAGAGAGGGGAAGATTATTCATCTACTTAACATTAAGTAAGTGATGAAGTACTTATAGGACCTGGGCCTGGGTTAGCTGCCACACAATAGTGAAAAATGTAAACTTACTAGTTCTACCTATTAATACACAAATCTACACCGCTGTAAGGCCATCTCCCTTCATAACACCAAACAGAGTAGTCATTCAGAAAAATGCTCTTCTATTCTACCATCACATCAAACTGTAAGAAAGCTTATAGAGCTGTGACATGTTATACACTGGCCTTTTGAAATCTTTATTATACGTTTAATAAACATCACTGTTTCCCTTAGAGGAAAAAATAAGGGGGTAATATTAAAGCTGGAGGTTTTAAAGCTCGAGAGGAGCATACTGATAAAGAGTGAAGAAAGAACATAAGGCATTAGTTCTTAACCTGGGGGTAATTACCCCTCAAGGGGTAATCTGGCATATTTCAGGGGGTAATAAGTTTAAAATACAATAGGTGTTCAAATTTGTTCAACATCATGTATGAGAAAACAAAATACAATACAAATGATTAATTGTAATTTTCTTTTTGTCTATTGACAGTTTTAAAAGGAGGAGGGGTAATTTTGGTTTATTGGTTAAGCTTAAGGGGTAATCATGCCAAAGAGGTTAAGAACCACTGCCTTAAGGTCTTTGGGAACTGGTTAGACATTCCTTACCTGGCAGGGGAGAGGTAAATTATACTTGAGTGGAGATGGAAAAAGATAGAAAGGGGGCCTTTTATCTACAGTGTTTAGGTTAATATGGAATCATAGAACCATAGAACACTAGAACTGGAAGGGACCTCAAGAGATCAAGTCCAGTCCCCTGCTCTCATGGAAAGCACAATCTATATCACCCCCGATAGATGTCTGTATAACCTGCTCTTACATATCTCTAGTTATGGAGAGTCCACAACCTGCCTGGGCAATTTATTCCAGTGTTTAACCACCCTGACAGGAAGTTTTTCCTAATGTCCAACCTAAACTTCCCTTGCTGCAGTTTAAGCCCATTGCTTCTTGTTCTAGCCTCAGAGGCCAAGATGAACAAGTTGTCTCCCTCCTCCTTATGACACCCTTTTAGATACCTGAAAACTGCTATCTGACATCCCTTTTAGCCTCACACATTGTGTGTTCTGTGGTCAGTCAGAAATTAGAGGGTACAGCTGGGTCCAAAGTCAACACCACTGAGAAGGTGCTTTGCGCATTACAAGAGGAAACGAGATGCTGCACAGCTAGAGTGAGAGGCAATAGGAGGAATAGCCATGAATTCCAATAATCAAATGTCCCTTAGAAAGTCTCCTCCGAGCTTCCAAAGTATCCTCCATCTCCTAAGCCATTCTCTCCTACGCCACACAGTGACAAATTTTCCCATCAAATGATTTTCTCCCATTTCCTCAGTGACTTGTTGTACCCACTCCACCCATCTATTAACATGTGCCCTCACCTATGAGCATGATTTCACGGTCCTCCTCAAACTGCAGACAAGTAGCACATGAAAGTTCCTAAAAGAGAACTAGGCACTCTGGTTATGCCTGTTTTCTACAAGTGGAGCTATTTATAGTCTGGATTCTTTCTTATAAAAACCATTCCTAATTCAATTTAATGCCTCAATGCTGGTTCCTTATTTTAATTGCCAATTTATCAGATACCTGCCTTATCCAGATATTCATCATTAGACTCAAAGTAAACACAGAGGCCATATTAAGATGCCGTGAGAAGAATATATTTTTCCAGATGAGGGTATTTGCTTAAATAGAAAACATTTTGTATTCCAGCCTCTAGAAGAAGAAAATTGTGGAAAGAAAATAAAAAAGGGAAACTTGATTTTAAAATCATGTTACATTCTCCCTTTGTGTAGCAGTTAAACTCCTGGCAGTTAAAGTCATTTAGCTCACAAAAACATTGGCTGTATGAACTCTACTCAGCTGTGAGGTGAGTAGACCAACTAGTTAGATGTTCAAGATACTGAGATGGGTTCATGTAGGTTAATGATGTGCAGAGTAATTACAAAGCAGGGTTAAGCTACTTTTCAGTTCAAAGTGCATATTGTTTCCCATGTGCAGAACAGGTGCTATTAAAAAACCATAAGGTGATCTAAGAACTACAAGCCTTAGTAGGTGTATCGTACATCAATGGGGGTACTCAGAAGGCTTCCACTGGGTACATCAATTCATCTAGGTTTATGCCTAGTTTTACAACAGACTACTGAAAAAAAGTCCTAGCAAAGTCAATACAAACTAAAATTGCATACCTTGACTTATTTGTACTGCTCAGTATAATTTACACTGAAATATAAGCAGAGTATTTATATGCCAATTGATTTATTTTATAATTATATGATTATTAGAAAGGAAGCAATTTTTCAATGAGTGTGTTGTGCTACATTTATATTTGTATGTCTGATTTTGTAGGCCGGTAGTTTTTAAGTCAAATGAAACTTGGAGCACACAAGACAAATCAGACTCCTGAAAGCGGTACAATAGTCTGGAAAGATTGAGAGCCACTGCCATAGGACACTGATACTATTCAAGACTCTTCACAGATTTGGACTCTATGAAGGACCACAGCAATGATGTAGTCTGACCTCTGGTAAAACACTTCCTCAAAACAATTGCTAAAGCAGATCGATCAGAAAAACACTCAGTCTTGCATTGAACATTCTTAGTTAAAAAGAATTCACCATGACTCTTGGTAAGTTGTTTCCATGGTTAATTGCTCTCACTGTTAAAAACGTTCATTATTTCCCGTTTGAATTTATCTAGTTTCAGCTTTCAGCCATTGGATTGTGTCAGACCTTCCTCTGCTGGACCCCTTATCCTTCATTTTGCTAAGCTGAATAATTTGAGCTCAGGCCTCGCCAAAGAGTTTGTGGAGCCCAAGGCAGCATGACTGAGACACATGGCCACACGGCTCCCAGTCAGTGCAATGAATGAGTAGTCGGGTGGGTTGGGCCAGGGGCTTGCCAGCACGGGGCCATGAGGCCCTGAATGCACGGGGCTCAAGGCAAAGGCCTCGCTCACCTTGCCCAAAGGCTGAGCCTGTTTGAGCTCTTTAAGTCTATCATTAGAAGGCATGTTTTCTAATTTTTTACTCATTAGCATAGCTCCTCTCTCAACCGCTTCACTATATATAAACATTCTTCTTGAAGTGTCGACACCAGTACTAGCCAGTGTTCCAGCAGCAGTTGGGCCAGGATCAAATACAGGGGTAAAATAACCTCTCTATTCCTATTCAAGATGTCCTTGCTTATGTAATCAAGGCACAAACATAGCCCAGCTCACCACAACACGGCACTGGGAACTCATGTTCAGCTGAATATCCACCACAACCTGCAAACCCTTTCCCGGAGTCATTGGTTCTCAAGGTGGAGTCCTCAATCATGTAATTATGACCTTCATTCTTTGTTGCTAGATGCATAGATTCACACTGAGCTATATTAAAATGCATACTGTTTGCCTGATCTCAAACCAATACACAAGCTATGTGGGAAGACTGAAAAAACTGAGCTTGTTTAGTTTGGAAAAGAGAAGACTGAGAAGGGACATGATAGCAATTTTCAAGTATTTAAAAGGGTGTTACAAAGAGGAGGGAGAAAAATTGTTCTCCTTGGCTTTTGAGCATAGGACAAAAAGCAATGGGCTTAAGTTGCAGCAAGGGAGGTTTAGGTTGGACATTAGGAAAAACTTCCTAATTATCAGGGTGATTAAACACTGGAATAAATTGCCTAGGGAGGTTGTGGAATCTCCATCCACTGGTCATATTTAAGATCAGGTTAGATCTAGACAGTGTCAGGGATGATCCACCTGTCAGGGATGATCTAGACAGTGGTTGGTCCTGCAGTGAGGGCAGGGGACTGGACTCCATGACCTCTCAAGGTCCTTTCTAGTTCTAATGTTCTATGATTTCGTGATTCTATTATTCCAATACTGTGCATCAGTGACATGTCCTCTTCATTATTTGCTACTCTCTCAAATTTTATGTCATTTGCAACCTTTATCAATAATGATTTTATGCTTTCTTCCAGCTCATTAATAAAAATGTTAAATATCTTAGGGCCAAAAAGAAATCCCTGGAGGACCCCACTAAAACACACCTGATTCTCTGTATACAATTACCTTTTGAGCCCTGTTAGTCAATTTTTAATCCGTTTAATGTGTGTTGTGTTAATTTGATATCTTTTTTATTTTTTAAATCAAAATGGCATGTGGTACCATTTCAGATGCCTTACAGAAGTGTTAAGTATAAAACATTCGTATTGTTACCTTTATAAACCAAACTTGTAATCTTACAAAAATATCAAGTTAGTTTGGCAGGATTTATTACAAAAAAAACCCAAGTCGATTGGCATTGGTTATAGTATCCTTTAATTCTTTAGTGAGTCAAGTCTCATATCAGCTGCTTCATTATCTTGCCTAGGATCAATATCAGTTTGAAAAGCTTATAATTAATTGAGTCAACCCATTTTCTCTTTTTAGATACTGGTGTTCTGGTGCCACTTTGAGCTGGTATGTCCTGGTCTGTGGGGAGCTTCTTTCTGATGATGAGCTTTGAGAGGTTAGGGGCTTGGATCAGTCCATCCAGATACTCCAAGGGAACCTGCTGCACTAAGGAAATACTGTCTTCTGACCACACAACCCTGGTTGTAACCTACCTCCCCCACAAGGGAGCCCATATAGGGTATCCTCAAACAACCACAACCCATATTCAATGAGGACACAATCCTGAAAGAAATCATCCCTGATCCCTCTCTTCTGATCTTCAAACCACCCCCAACCACACCACGTCCACCACAGAGCAACACCAACTTAAAGCAACACCAGACCCTTTTCAGAACAACAGATGCAAAACTTGTAGATATATCTCTCCTGTTACAATGATTAATAGCCATCAGAACACCTGTCAAAATTCATAAGTCTAACAGATGCCTACCACAACAGGCAGTATACCCTATCCCATGCACTAGAAGTCCCAATAGCAACAGTGTGTGTGGATGAAACCAGACAATCAGGACATTCTCAACTGAATGGACATAGGAAAAAGATAAGAGACAAAAAACACCGTATCACCTGTGATCACCCTGTCTGCTCTACCAGTCCTCACCCTCAAAGAAACCTGTGCAACACTTCCAAATGACCAGCCTGGGAGCTTAGATTTGTAACTTTGCTGTACACTAAAAATCAAGGAGCGAATAGAGACACTAGATGTATGATGGCAAGAGCGTTAGCAGACCACTTCACCTTGAATGACCGCTTGAAATATATGGTAACTATGTATGTTAAACAATTGATTCATACCTTGTATTTAGCAGTGACACCAAGTTTCCCAGACCTGAAGAAAAGTTCTGTGTAAGCTTGAAAGCTTGTCTCTCTCACTAACTGATGTTGGTCCAATAAAAGATATTATCTCACCCACCTTGTCTAATATGGAAGTCAAGGAAGCTATGAGAAAGTTACTCAAAAGAATCTTTCAGATCAAATATGAATAGACTCCATGGGTATGTCTAGACGACATCCCTCTGTCAGCAGAGGGATGCAGATTAGGCAGGTCAACATTGCAAATGAGGCGGGGATTTAAATATCCCGCGCTTAATTTGCATAAAAAATGGACACCAATTTTGCCGACTCAGCACTTTGTCAGCAAAAAGTGGCAGTCTAGAGGGGGATCTGTCGAGAAAGAAAGCCATTTTCGACTGATCCTGTAAACCTCCTTGCTGGAGGCATAAGGAGAGATCTGTTGAAAAAGGCTTTCTTTCTCAACAGATCCCCCTCTAGACTGCAGTTTTTGCTAACAAAGTGCTGAGTCTGCAAAAACGGTGGCCATTTTTATGCAAATGAGGCATGGGATATTTAAATCCCGGCCTCATTTGCAATGTCGACCTGCCTAATCTGCATCCTTCTGCTGACAGAGGGATGCAGTTTAGACATAGCCCATACCATGAAATCCAGAAAAAGAAGGGAGTAGTGGAAATCCACACAGCCCACAGAAGGCGTAACATCACCAAGAAAGCTTGGATTCCATTCAATTATTGAAAAAAGATCATTAGATTTCTAAAAGATTACAGTAAAATAAAGAAAAATGGAAATTACTTATAACACTTAATGATGGATCAGTTTCATGGAGAAAAAAATGCAATTAAATGCACAAGTATTTAGACAGCAAATATTTTCATTATGAAAAAATAAAACACAGTTTAATTACCATATTCTGAGCTCCCCTGCATTTCAATAGCAAGTAATTAGTTTAGTAAAATTTCAATACAGGTTTCTGGTCAATAACACTTGAAATATACACAGCAAATAAACCAGCACCAATCAGCACGATTCTAGAAAAAGCATAGTCAGCCCCTTTTCTGTATTTTGGGAATGTGAATCTTTGGAAAGATATTTAACAAGCCGTTTCCTGGCTGGTCAATGGGATTTGAACCAGGGATCCTTAGTACTAAAGCATGAAGCTAAAAGATAAATTCTGTTAGTTTGCTTGGAAACTCTAGTGAATCTGTGACATTTCTAACAATGGAAAAGGAGGGATCAGAGGGCAGTTTTAATGCATTAATTAGAAATCAAAGTACAGTAATTCCTCATTTAACACATGCCCGTTTAACACATTTTCGCAATAGCACGATTTTTTTTTAGGGAACATTTTTTGAATTACACGACCGTCCCTGGAATAACACGATTTCCCCAGCTGGCTCGTTGCTGCCGGCTGCACAGGGCTTCCCTCGCCTCCCTGCAAAGCAGCGGAGGGTTCGCTGCTCACCGCGCTATTCCCCGGCCACCCTCCTCCCCCCGCCACTGGACGCAGTGCGGGTCCCAGCAGATCTGTCACAGGGGCATACTCCCATCCCAGTCCCCCTCCCCTCTCCCTCCTCCCCTCCCCTTCCCTTCCCAGAGCCAAACACCTCCCCTCCCTGCTGTAACCCAGTCCCCTTTCAACCATAACCTTATGTCCCAGTCCCAACAGACACCACCGCTTGAAACGCAACCCCCACCTTTTCCATTATTTTCAATGGGAAAATTGACCCTGCATAACACATTTTCACTGAGCACAATCATTTTCTGAAACATATCTATAGTGTTAAATGAGGAATTACTGTACAACACAGGGCTTGATTTTCCTCATTTGCACTAGTTGAAGGGGAAATCTACACCAGGTTGGGTTGTGCGAGTCCCAGCTCAGGTAGACACATTTGGCAGAACAGGCCACAAGTAGGTTCGCCGCCCTAGTACCTTCCTAGAGAGTCCGGCAGGAATGCGCTCCTGCCACATTGCTACTTTGAGCATGCTCACTCTGGCAGGTTGGGAATCATTCCTTTCAGCTATTAGGCAGACATATCCCTAGGCAAGAGCAACAGCAGAGGAGTCACGCTGGTTTGAAATCAATGAAAGGGTGTCCATGAACATCAGGGGGCTTTGAATCAGGGTGAGAGGAGAGGATAGTCCAGCCTACAATCTGCATCTGAAGAGAGCCAGGAGGTAAAGCTTGGCTGTCCCTTATATTCACCATCAATAAGTACAATGTTTCTGTAACATGGATAGTTAATGTATATCATTATAGAACTGAAACCTTTGCCTGCACTAAGCCATAACTCTTTGTGCTGCAATGGGCTTTTGCTCAGTATTGCCTTTTGCTGGGGGTAGAGGGGGAGGGAACTAACAGAATCCAAGTTGTTTAACTTAACAGTGTCCTACTTTCTACTTACTAAACAGGATTTCTTCTCCCCACAGACTTCTTTTCAGTGCTAAACCAAGACAGCTCTTTGCTGATGGGAAGTCCAGTGCCATGCTGAAGGACTGCCCCTTGTGCTCTTACCTCAATGTCTTTTTCTATCTCCAGTCCGGCTTCCACCAAGTTGTACTCATACTCCTCCCTCTGCTCCCATTTCTCGTCCTCTAGGGCATCCAGTGGGCTCATCTCGATCAGCTGAGGAACTGGCTGCACACGTTGCTGCTGAGATGCATTCAGGCCCTGGTTTTGCGGCTGCTGAGAGTGGCTTTTCCCCATCTCCCCATTAGAAACAATAGCCAAGGCGGAAGGTCTGTGCAAGGGACCTAGGGAGCCACCGACTCGCTGGTGCTGAGAAGCGCGCTTCCGGTAATGATAGACTAAGACGTAATCCACTTTCCTCTTGCTGTCCCTAAAATGCATCCCACCTGGGGATATCCCACCTCTGGCCTCCCCTTGGGACCCATCCAGGTAATTGTTAATTATCTGAAAGAGAAATAGACAAGTCTCAGGGAAAGAAACAAAACGCCCAAGTAAGGAGCTGTGCTCAGGGCCTCTCTTGTACAAGCACACGAAAGCCTTAGCTGAGTAAACAAAGAGGAGTAACTGTAGAGATGGGCAAGGCGCAATAGGAGCAAGAGCTCGGATTGAGCACTGCAGAGCATCCTCTGTCTATATATTATGGCCTGGGAATATGTTGTAAAGCGACACGGTGCTCCTGGGGAACATGGACTGTTTGTGCCGGGCAGCAATCAGAGGTCTGAGCTGGGACATGGAGTTCAGCTCTTTGGGGCACAGGAGGAGAAACAGGGCTGGGCAGGGCTGGGCTGGGCAGAGGGTATATAGGAGACAAGAAGGTTGAGGAGTGGATGTTAGAAAGAGTAGCTCTCCCATGCCCAGCTATGACTATAAACCATATCAGTATTGACGTACATTGTAATTAATTTTGAGAGAAGATTGGTAGCCTGCATGAGCCACCAACATGCACCATTAAAAGAAAGGGAATGCAAAGCCATTCAACAGACTGTCTGCCACATCAGTTTCCCTTCTCCATCTCAGTTACTTTCTTTCCAGAGTTCACATATCTCTGCCTTAGGCCATGCAGCCTCAGCTCCAACCACAGCCATAGTACATCAACATGGATTCCAATTCTGTAATTTCTATATTAAAATATAATCCCAAATGTAGAACCGTCACTCACAACATAGTCTCAGAGGGGTAGCCATGCTAGTCAGTAACTTTAAAAACAAGCAGTCCTGTGGCACCGTAGAGACTAACAAACCTTCTTATATAATTTAGGCTACATCTAGACTGCAAGCCTCTTTCGAAAGAGGCTTTTTCAAAAGATACTTTTGAAAAAGCCTCTTTCAAAAAAAAAGTCTAGACTACAACCAGTACTTTTGAAAAAGCAAGTCGCTTTTTTGAAAGATAGCACCCAGGCAGTCTGGATGCTCTCTTCCGAAAAAGCACAGTTTGCATTATTTAGCGCCTTTTTTCGAAAAAGCACTTTCAAAAAAAGGCGTTCTTCCTCGTAAAATGAGGTTTTCCGTGATCGAAAAAACTGCCATGTTCTTTCGATTTACTTTCAAAAGAACGCGGCAGCAGTCTAGACGCAGGGATAGTTTTTTCCATAAAAGGCCACTTATTTCGAAAAAACCCTGTAGTCTAGACACACCCTTAGAGCGTGTCCATATCTGTCTGTGCATCTGTTTGTCCATTTGTTCAGGAATTTCTCCTAAACTGTAAGAGCAAGGACCGCCAAATGCAGTATGCAGCTTCCTCTTACTCAAACTTAAACCCAGGTCAGGGTCTGGTTGTGCCTGGAAAACAGGAAGTGCTGGGAATGGGGCTATTTTCCATAACATGGAAAGGGAGGGGGCAGAGACTGGAGGGACGTGAAAGGGAGAGGCACAGACAGGAGGGGCATGATACTTAGAGCAGCCCCTGGGAGCAGCTGCACCACAAAGAGAGTGGCCAGCAGGGCTGAGGCTCCTCTATCTTGCCAGACTCCAAACTGTGTAAGGAGCTTCCCTGCCCCAGAGCTGGAACCTGCTAGAGGAGGGGGCAACCCCCAGAGCCTGGCTCCTCCTGCAGCCAGCCTGCAAGATGTGTGTGTGAGGGGGGGAATCCCCCCTGTGCCTCCCCTCATCCCAGACAGCCTGAAGGTGCAGGTAACCACTGGAGGGAGGCTGTAGAGGGGTCACTGGATGGCAAGGCCAGCCTGCAGAGCATTGTCCCCAAACAACAGGCTGCAGGTCCAGGTGGCCACTGCCCCAAAAGGAAGGCCCCCCCCTTGGAGCAGTTGCAGGCCAGGGGTTGCCCCTCTTCCCCAAACAAACTGCAGGCCGGGGGGTGCAGCTGGAGGCCAGGGCTGGCCTGCAGAACCCCAACCGCCACCTGACAAGCACGCAGACCTGGATCCCCCCTCCTAGAAGGAGCCGCCCTCTGGGGAGCATAGCCCCAATCCCTCAGGAGGAATTGCCAGCCAGAAAGCACTGCCAGGATCCCCTGGGAAGAGCCACTGCCAGAGCAATGCCACCCTGCTGCCATGGGTGGCCCCAGTAATCCCCCCTCATCTCCCAGCCTCCTGTCCTGAGCTCACTACCATGAGTCCTACCTCCTACCTTCCTTGACTTCTGCACCTCCATTTCCTTCCCCCTGCCTTGAGGCCATCACCCCTTGCCTTAAGCACCCCCCAGTTCCCAACCATCTGTCCAAAGACTCTCCTTACCCCCAAACCCTCACTCCAGCCTTCATTTCCCTTCATTTTTTAAAAAATACAATCATTGAAATAAAGCGTATGTTTTTCATTTATTTTCCAAAAATCCCCCAAAAGATTACTTCCATAACAGATCTGAGCAACACTGGGTACATCTGCTAGTATATCATAATCATGAGCTTTCATGGGTAAAATCCATTTCATCAGATGAACTGGAGTGGAAATTACAGAATGCAGAGTATATAGGATAGCAAAAGCAGTTACCTGTCCATTGTAGGACCAGTGTTAATGGATGCTAATTGAGTCAGGCTGGATGTGTCTCATTCATAGCTTTTGATGTGTAAATGCAAATATCAAAGGCTTTTAAAATTGCCTTTGTAATGTGTCAACTAGTTAGTATCTTTATTCAAGCCCAAGTTAATAGTGTGGAACTTGTAACTGACTCAATTAGCATCATTAACACTGGTCTTACAATTGGTTGCTTTTGCTATTATATATACTATGGATTCTGTAATTTCCACTCCAACTCGTCTGATGAAGTAAATTTTACCTATGAAAGCTCACCATGTCTTTGTCAGTCTCCCTTTATTTTGACATGACATAAGGCAATTGTCCACACTATCAAGCCTGTTATTTCGAAATAAAGAGCTTGTTATTTTGAAACAATAACTTCTGCTTGCAAAGAGGAATAAGCTTATTGCAGAATAGTTATGTGGGAGTTATTATTTTGAAATAATTTATTTCAAAACCACTCCCTAATGTAGACATAGCCTAAGGTGCCATAGAACTGCTTGTTGTTACTCACAACATAGATTACCCATTCACATACATTATCCTAAACTGTATAGAAAACCATCTTTCACTGCCACCCTTTGCAATCTAACTTCATGGCTAGTTTACCTACACTCCAATGCAGAACTAGGTACAAGTAGTTTATGAAAGCTATGGCAGCTTGGATGGGAATATATTATCTTTTAAGCAAATAACATGGCCAGCTTTAAGTTTACATATTGTTTGTTTGGGATTGGGGTCAAAACATGGAGCTTGTGAAAGGAGGTATTTGAGAATGGGAAAAGGAACTGAAGAGTGTACTGTTGATGTTTTTTAAATGGGAATTGCCCAGGTTTTTACTGTGCGTGAACACTGATAGTTACTGATCTGAACAACTATGCATGTGGATATGAATTGCGTGCTGACACCTCCCATGTTCATCTCTCCCATAGCTAAGTTTCACTTCCTAGCTCCACACGCATCTGCTATCAACCTCCTTGGTCTCCCTGCATGCAACCCTTTCATGCACAGACTGGATTGCTTTCATTTTTCTCCCTTTGCACACTATACATATGCTACACATACACGGTCTGCATGTCCCCTTTACCACTAGATTTACACATGCAGGTTAAAAATACTTTGGAGACAACATTTTATAACATGTTCCCATTCTATAGCCTGAGTCCTTTTCACACTGTACTCACAGGCAGTCCCTGCAGATTCTCTGGATCCATTCCTGCCACAATGAAAACACCAGATCTCAGATGCCCAGCCTCCCTTCCAGAAAACTTCATGCAACACACTTCATAGGTAAGTCGTCACCATTCCCTGGCCATTGGCACCAGCAGCAATCCAGGGAAATCCATTAGCTGGCTCTAGAGAAGATAATCTTCAAGTGTTATCCCCCTCTTCTTTATACGTGGGTGCGTGGTGAAATGAGAGAAGCACACAGAGCCCAGAAGGAAAAGGAATGAGCACAGTTTTGGTAGAGGAGTTGCTGAGGGTGTTTTCCTGTTTATCATCTGTAGGTACCCAGGTGCCTCATCCCAGCAGTTGCCACCTGAGAGGTCACCATAGCAACATCAAAGGGATGCTGCTGCTGCACCTTCACAGAGAGCTGGACTGTGCAGACTGGAGATCTCTTTCTCTCTCTCTCCCTGACACACACACGGCAAAGATATTTTGCCACATCTGTGCATTAGGACCAGGCCCTAAAGTGAGTGGCAAATTTCCCATAAACTACAATGAGAACAGGGGGAAGCCCTAATTTTGCAATGCTTTCCTGCTCTCATAGGAGGTTTTGCAACTGAAGAATTTGTTAGCTGCTTATTCATTTTGTTTTAATCTCTAGAACTGCTAGTAAAAAAATTGTTTTTAATTATGAAAAGAATGAACTTTAAATGATTATATATTCTTCCCACAGCCTCTCTCATTCTGCCTGTACTTTCATTCGTTCTCACTCTCGCCAAAGAAATCAGTGTCTTGTAGGTGCAACATGCTGTTTTGCTTAGAAAACTGACTCTAAAAATAGCACCTTGGTTCCATGTTTCTGGGTGATTGCAGAACAATGGCATACAGTTTAGAAGGTAAATCGATCACGGAGTATGGTGGTTAGGGCTGCCAACCCTCCTGTTTTCGCTGGGAGTTTTCCAGAATTGGGTTTAATCTCCCAAAGACTACAGAAGCAAATATGGGATATTTTTGGGGTGCTAAAAGTCTGGTGGTGCAGCCAGGTTAAGGCTGGCTCCCTGCTTGCTCTGATGCCATGCCACCCCCAGAAATGGCTGGCACAACCCTTCAGCCTCTGGGGGGTGGGATGTACAGGGTCTCTGAGAACTGCCCCCATCTTTGGCACTGAGTCTGCAGCTCTGACTGGCCAAGAACTGCAGCCAATGGGAGCTGTGTGGAAAGCACCCAAACTCCCTCTTGGAGCCCACACTCTACATGCCTCCTTTCTGGACCCACACTGCCCTGTGCCCCCTCCTTGAGCCAACATCCTACACCCCATCCAGCGCTCTGAACCCCTGCCCCTGCCCTGTGCCTTCTACTGCACTCAAACTCTCTCCTAGAGCCTGCACCCCATCCATCTACTGCACCCCAACCCCTGCCCTAGGCTCTGCCCAGAGCCTCTTCCCAAGCTCCGAACCCCTCAGCCCAGCCTAAAGCCTACACCACAAACCCTTGCCCCATCCTTGTGATAGTTACTAAGGGTGTGAGAGAGAGAAATACGGAGTGAGAAGGATGGAATGGCTGGGGGTGGGGCTTCAGAGAAGGGGAATGGCCTCAGGGAAGAGATGGGGCAGGAGGAGGGGCAAGGGTCTTTAGGTTTGCTTGATTAGATAGTTGGAAACGCTAATTGTGGTATGTGTTCTAATGACAAGGCCTGCAAACTTATCCCAGGGTCTGCAGGTCAAGGTCTATTTTCCACCCCGAATGAAGGTTCTGCATTCAAGATTGCACTGTCTTCAGATTCTGCCCTCACTGACACAGACGCAGTAGTGGATGCTTAGCACCCACCAGCAACCAAGCTCCCCCCTCGCCCCCACGCCCACCAGCCTTTCCTCACCCTCCCTTCCAGCTCCTTCTGAGTGCTGTAGTGAGCTGTTCCATGGAGGGAGGGAGGAGGAGCGGGGGGGGGGGACTTTGGGGGAAGGGCCAGAGTAGAGGCATGGCTGCGGGCAGAGCAGGGGTGGAGGCATGGAAGAAAGTGTAGAGTCTAGGTAGGCTTTGACTGGGGGGAGGGGTGCGGGGATTTGAGCAGCCTGTGACCATGCATGGGTTTGCTACCGATCTGAAAGTGGTTAACAACTCTGCTGATGGTGCACAAGAGGGAACAGAATCCAGCTCCCTCTCTCTGAGCTGTGTTGCCTCCTACAAGCAAACAGGAGTACAAACATAAGACAGAGGCTAGAGTCAGTAGCCGTCATTCAGAATAGACAGAGGGAGCAGATTTGCTGAGCAAGGAAGTGGCATTTTTTGCGTAATTACTTTTCATAATACAGTCACGTATGTAAAACATAGAAGGCACATTTAATAGTCCCTCTAACTCTCTCTGTCTCTCCCTCACCCCACCTTTAAGCATCAAAGGAATAAGTCAATGATCATAATCCTACTTACAGATTTATTGTGAGTCTCCATGCAGCCAGATGGCTCAAAAGCCCCATTGATTCTGCCAAAATGCACAGAGCACCGGGTTTGAGGAACCGTGAGGTATTTGTTGTTGTAAGCTGAGGAGCTCCCCATCGATTCTGTTCTTTGTTTCCCATTTTGGGTAGGATGTGAAGGCGTTAAAGGAATATCTGAGGGTCAAAGACAAAACTGTGAGAGGTCTATACATGAACTTTCTGTGCAGATATGTCTGGAAGTGACCAAGTCAGTGAAGGTCATCATAGGAACTCTCTGCCAACTTGCACAGGACCTGAGTATGGGAAGATGAGCATAAAAAAGCCAAAATGAAAGCCAGATATTTGTGTGTGAACATCTGAACAAATATTCTGCATTTTGCATAGCACAGCTGCATTGCAACCAAACATATTTCATAAAGGTGTTTCCGTCATTGTTTCATTGTTCAACATCTCCTCTGGATTTTCCATGTATTGATCAGAGTTGAGAGAAATCAGAAATATCAAAACCTGGATTTTGAATTTCAGAAGACTTGAATGCCTGATCATTGGAGCCAACCCTGGCCCTGCTAGTATGGTTCCAGCTTTTATCCTGACCTGAAAGCTCTGAGATTTCAGGTCCAGTTTGATGTAACCAAAATCTACTGGGGGTGAAGGCAGCAGAAATCTAAGACGAATGGCTGATCTCCCGGAAGTTTCACATTTTAGGCTCACACCTCGTACCTGATTCTGGCATGTTAAATTCCAAACTTACATTGAATGGGCCTTCTAAGCAAGCCATTAACTCTGGCCAAGGCCTATCAATCTGGGATCACAGTCATGATCCATCTCTTGTATTGACATAGTTTCTAACTATTAAACAAACAAACAAAAATATAACAATAGCAAGGAGAAGTCTTGTGGCACCTTATAGATTAATTGATTTATTTGGAAATAAGTTTGCATGGATAAAAACCACTTCATCGGATGTGTTTAGTCTTCAAGGTGCCACTGGACTCTTAGTTGTTTTTGCAGACACTGACAAACCCAACTACTCCTCTGAGACTTGTCAACAATATAAGACACTTTCCCTCTGCAACCTTAGATACATGGGTGTATGTGTGGTAGGGCCATGCACAGCTGTAAGTGTGTAGCACAAAGAGTACTTAATTATAGATAGAAAAGGCACAGTGCCAATCACACTCCACTGGCATTATAGAAAAACACAGTAATGGTGAAGGGTACCTGGAGGTTCCAGGCTATGTAACACACACAGAATGCACTGCCCCCTCTAATGGTGGTCACAGATAGAAGTTGATCCCCTATGCTCAAATCACTGCATGGGCCACCACATATAACACAATACCCCCTGGTTGTATCACTGAGAGCAGCAGCTCATCCTGGGACCTCTGGTTTTTAAAGCATGAGTCTCTAATACCTAAAATAAGACCCAGATACATTAGTCAAGGTGGTAGAAGGTTCATCAACCTCCATGGCTCACCACTAGAGGGCAACAAAGCATCATGGGCATGAGCCTCCCCCTGTGGGTCTGATGAGAGGAGCTACTGCCATCATGAAGCCACACCAGAGAAGCCAAAGGGAGTTTTTCCCACAAGGCCAGGGAGTCGGGGCACCTATAGCACATTCTTGTACCCTAGTCTAGGCAGCATCTATGTATTACAGCACTCTCCCTTCAATAGAGGAATGAGAACATGTGACAGCTGCCCTGGCATCTCCAAGCTCAGGAGAGAATGCAATGGAATGGCTCTCGGGAGTGCCTTTTCCCCGTGGCAAAGCTCTGAGAAAAGAGTGGTCCATCTCTTCACCACCTTCCTGCTCTGGAAAATATGAGAGTCCCATAATGGTTTGCATCTGTCCCTTGTGGAGATCACTGATGGCAGGAGCACCTCCCCCTTTTGCTTTGTATCTCTGTCCTGAAAGCAGATCCTTCTGCTTTCAGCAGGGACAGAATGGTGGTGGAGTCAGCTATCCCTGCTCCCTGCAAGGTGGGAGGGTCCCGAAGATTGGGCTGAAGCCTGAGCCCAAACGTGTACGCTGCAATTAACAGTTTTGCAGCCTGAACTCTGCAAGCTCAAGTCAACTGGCATGGCCAAGCTGTGGGTATTTAACTGCAGTGTGGACGTACCCTGAGAAGCTACTACTCAAACCTTGACTAACCAGCACCTGTACTAGTTCTACGAACACAGAAATGGAAAGAGAATTTGCCACGGCCGCTCTTGTATGTCCTTTCCAAAGGCTGGCTTTATCTGGCTGCAACTATCAGGTAAAAAGAACAATTAGCAAAATGCCAAAAATGGAAGGGCTTAAAAATAAAAGATAGTGATTAATCTCCCTTAGTTAGAACAAGCATCAAATGGAAGTCAGCAGAACTTATTTCTCACCCTCCAGCTTTCCTTAGGCACTCAAGAAGACTCACACTTGACTTCCTTTAATGAAGCCTATAATGAAGCCATGAGGGAAATTTCCAGGAATATAATTAATAAGTGGAAGTTTCGGTCCCAGAGGATGCAAAAGGTATTTCTCCAATATTTTCACTGTAAGCCTTGGACATCTCATAAGACCATATGAGATTCTGAGTATTCATATGAGACTTGAGTATTCTTTGTCTTTTAGCTGAGCCTCGGTCAGATACAGCAGAACATTTTTAATTGCTATAAACCAAATTCACTTTCACTGTGAGGCAGATAGTGAATCCTGGACTCACAATGGGGAGCAGTGAAGGTCATTTGGGAATTTTCAGTCAATTTTTTTAATGGAAAATGCAGCAACTTCAAAATCAAAATTTTCCCAGAACAAATTTTGATTTTTGAGCAGGAAAAAAAATTGATTTTCTGTTAAGGAAATCTAAACAAAATATTTAATTTGGAGTTGGTTCAACTCTAATCAAAACATTTCAGTGTGTTCAGCTGACACCCCAAAAATGATTTGATATGAATTAGTTTGATGTTAAATTGCATCTGCCGATGGTTCCACAAGGCCTCTCTCCAGGTGCTTCTTGTCCCATTCTATGGGCCTGAGGCCAGAGCTACTCAACACATGGCCTGTGGGCTGCATGCAGCCTGCGACCTGTTTGTTTGCGGCCCCCAGTGCAGTTTGGTTTTACATGGAGTGCAATGCACAGCCTGTGGGTGGGATCCTTTGAACATTGCCTCCCCTGGGAAAATGTTCTGCATTGGCAGGGCATCTCCCGGGTGGGATAAGCATTGAAAGATGCAAGCAGATGGCCTGGCTGGAACAGACAGGTACAGAGTGTTGGTGTGTCTAGCCCCTAGAGAGGAAGTGCCAGGAGTACCGGGGTATTGTGGGAAGTGCTTTGTATTCATGCCCATCAGTGTGAAATAAGCTATTTGCATACATTTGCATATATATTTGCCTGTACATGAAACCACACTTAAGTTGCAGCCCTTGGCATGTGCTGTGAGTATCATTGTGGCTCTCGGGACTTCCAAAGTTGAGTAGCCCTGCTTTAGGCCATCAAACCCTTAGCATTTGCATTCTACAGTCGTTCTCAAGGAAGAGCTTACTGGCAGGAATGATCATAGCAGAACATTTCAGTTGCATGCTTGCGGGAATGTTTAGAAACAGTGTCTGAAAGGGATTCCTAAATTCCAACTACAGACCTGATTTTGAGAATGGCATATCCAGGAACAGATCTACATGTCCAAGTCCAATCAAAGTGCAGTATAGACCAAAACCTGTTGTTGGCCTTTGCCAATGGACTCAGGATCACAAGGCTCACGTTGTAGGGCTGTTGAACTGTGGTGTAGATTTCTGGGCTCTGGCTGCAATCTTCAGTAGCCAGTACCCACAGTAGTTCTACGGACACACCATGGCCTGAATGGAGAGCATTAGAACCATAGAACCATAGAGCTGGAAGAGACCTCAGGAAGTCATCAAGTCCAGCCCCCAGCCCAAGGCAGGACCAATCCCAACTCAATCATCCCAGCCAGGGCTTTGTCAGGCCAAGACTTAAAAACCTCTAGGGATGGAGATTCCACCACCTCCCTAGGGAACCCATTCCAGTGCTTCACCACCCTCCTAGGGAAATAGTTTTTCCTAATATCCAACCTAGACCTCTACCACTGTAACTTGAGACCATTGCTCCTTGTTCTGCCATCTGTCACCACTGAGAACAGCCTCTCTCCATCCTCTTTGGAACCTCCCTTCAGGAAATAGAAGGCTGCTATCAAATCCCCCCTCACTCTTCTCTTCTGCAGAATAAACAAGCCCAAATCCCTCAGCCTCTCCTCATAGGTCATGTGCTCCAGCCCTTCTTTCTCTTTCCAAAGAAATAAATACTAAATTCTTCCTATGGATTATAGTTTTTTTTATTCTTCTTTGAAGGCTGAAAAGCTACACTGAGCAAATCACTAGAATTTGTGCTACAGGGATTTGTCCTGAATTGACCCCATCAAGGTGATCTTGATGATGGAAGAGATCTAGTCTGTCACTAGTTTCTTTGATCCCTATGGGCTCGTCTAACCTATATTCCTCTGTTGAAAGAGGAATGTAAATGAGCCCAAACTAAAGTGCAAATGAAGCAGAGATTTAAATATCCCGTGCTTCATTTGCATATTCACATCCAATTGCTGTTTTGAAAAAGGGTTTTTCAAAAGTGAAACTGCAGTCTAGATGGGGATCTTTCAAAAAAAACCCTCTTTTTTGAAAGAACTCATGCTCCTCATTTTTTCAGGAGTACGGGTTCTTTTGAAAAGGGGTGCTTTTTTTAAAAAAAAGAACCCTGTGTAGACTGTGCTTTCACTTTCTAAAAACCCTTTTTCAAAACAGCAATCGGACGCAAATATGCAAATGAAGCGCAAGATATTTAAATCTCCACTTCATTTGCACTTTCAATTGGGCTCATTTACATTTCTCTTTTGACAGAGGAATGTAGCCTAGATGAGTCTTATGAGATGTTCATGGGAGTATATTAAACACAAAACTCTTTCTCTTGTAACTCTGTTTTGGGGAGTTGTTTACCAGATATAATTTTAACACATTACGCACTTTAGACCTCCACTCTTAGGATTATAAAATTTCAAGGGGCTTGTAATAGGCAGGTCACCTACACAATGACAGGTGGTTTGTTCATGAGTCCATGATCTCTTCTGTAAACACACTGAATAGTCTCTGACTATGGAAACGTTATTGGCATAAGAGACCCTAATGATTCTTATAAGTCCGTGCTGGTCTAGAAAGAATATGCGAAGACCTGCGACTCAGGAGCTGCAAGTGCCTCATTCCCAGCTGCATTGCAGCTTGGCTCACTAAGAAGGGCAGCCTAGTGGGAGCATGGCTCTTTGCTGGCAGTGCCTCATGTGGAAGCAACAGAGAGCAGAGAACATGAGTATTTTCTATAGCAGCAAGATTGCTGTTGAGGAAGCTAGAGCCTTCATGCACATGGGCTCAGGGCAGGGACTGGAGGTGCAGCAGTAAGGGCAGGGGGATGGCAGGTAGGAAGGGCTCAGGGCCATGATGCCCAACTGGTGGATCCCTAGTGCTGGCCAGGGTAAGGGGAGGAGGTCATGCTGCCTAGTGGGAGGCTCGTAGCATGGGAACCTTACTCATGTACATTGTCCGACAACATCCAGAGCCTCGCCTCCAGCCAGCCACTCTCTTACCAGTGATCTCACCTCCTTGTGATCATTCTGCAGTATAACTGTGCCTGCTTGCAGACACCTCCCTTCACGTTTTATGAGGAACAATCGTATTCCAAGCACATCCCATTGTCCTGGCACAACCAAACCCTGACCTTGCTTTAAGTTATTGTGAGTGGAAGCTGCCTACCGCATTTGGTGCTCCTCGCTCTTACCGTTTAGAAGGAGTTCTTGATCAAACAGACTCACAGATGGACAGACACACAAACTCTGTCAAGTGATATAGCTGTAGTATGACCCAGCAGACGTCAATTGAGCACTGCTGTGTGCTGTTGATGTTGTGCTGGTGTTTGGAATCGGATGTGTGGGTGCCTTATGGAAAATACCAGAGTTCATTTTCTAGTTGTGGGACAGTATCTGTCGCAGAGCGTGCTTGCTTCTGGCAGGTTTTGTTGGCCTAGAAAGTCCCCACTGTGCTTGACTGCTGTTACAGTAAAGTCTCCGTAAAACTAGCATTTAGGCAGTTGCACTTGATATTCAAGACTTTCCATGTTTTGTCCTTTCCGCTTTAAATGTTGGCCATATGGTATGCCAGACACATGAACAGGGTATGTGCATGGGGGAGAGTGTCGGTTTGCTTGGGCAGGAGAAAAGAGAATGATATCTGTCTTGTGCATCAGACTTCTTCCACTGCAGTGGGTTCATAGCATTGACAGCTCTGGCTAAATTTAAGCCAGAGCAGAGCTCCAGTAAATATTTTCAATCTCTCTGATGTTTTTATAGCTTGTTGGATGGGGGAATGGTATGAGGGGCTCCTGGGAATAATCTATAAGAATTCATGCCCTGTTATGAACATCTACTGCATTTACACAGAAGCTAGTTTCATAAATGAGGCACACTGAGCGAAGTCAGCGTCTAGTTTCAGCTGTGCACTGCACATCCACCATGCACCACTATGTCTGCTGCAGAGGTCCAGGATAGAATTTGGGAGGTGCACAGTGCGCTTCCCATCCCTGGGATTAGAAACTGACCATCCCTGTTCAAGCAATGACATTCTGTGACACAACAGATCATTGATCCGGGGACCTTTCGAAAGAAGGGAGCCAAGCCATCCATATAGGTACACAGAGTGTGTGATTTCTGAAACTGATCTCTCCATCACAACCCCCACAAAGCTGCCTACAAAGCCAGATTTTCATGTGCCCTGATGTAAATTGGCAATATTTTTCTATCAAAAACAGTGCGGGTAACCGTGGTCTAAAATGTGTTAGCAGCATCAACGTCAGGCCCAGAATCTTAAGGACAACTTTGCAATATGGATTGCAACATGAAGAACATTGCAAGAATAATCATTTTGCAGAGGGGGCAAGTTGGGGATGGCATAGTCTCTCTCTCCCATATATCAAGAGGAATCTTAAAAGTTTGGAGTAAAGATATAACCCCCTGAAATCTTATACTAGAAACAACTGTTGAATTTTTAACTACAGCAATAAAGGTAACAGTGAATGGCTCAGCAATATTAACGATAAACATGAGTCAAAACTTATACATGAAGGATTCAAACTTTGCATGTTTTATACATTGAGTAGACTTGTTTTGTATAGAAATCTAAATGTTCTCTCTCTCAATTATATCTATAGTAAGGAAAACACTGAAAAAGAGAGAAAAATCCAACACAAAATATTACTACCTCTACTTGCTTAAGCGTATTACTACTTGCTTTCTCACAAAGGTCGTACGCACCGTCCAGTGACTTATTTTTGAAGTCTGACGTTTATATTCTGCCATTAAAAACCAAGCTATGCTTATAACTCCATGAAGACTTTTTTTTTTTTTACCAGTTATTGGTCCATGAAAAATAAAATCTACTGAAGGAAAACAGATTGAGTCCAATCAAAATATTCCCTGCCCTCCCTCCCACTCAATTACTTTGTCTCATGGACAATTAGCAAAGAAGCAGAGGATAAACTTACCGTGTGTTCGTGCTTCCATGTTGCAGTGAGGGCTTTGGCTGGAAGTTGCAACAGTACTAAGAGGCTGTCTCTGTGGCTGGGTTGATAGTGTGTATAATCTGCTCCTGGTTCTGAACTGGCTTAATTTGTGGATAGTACTAAGAGCTATTTCCATCCCAGCTTGAGCCTGCTTTAAGCAAACTACACACTGCAGCTAATTAGCCAGCCCTTCTGTTTCAGTAATCACCAGCACAGCGGGAAGGAAAACAATCACCCACAACCTGAGAGCCCAGGGTGCCTCTTCGTTGGAATTTCAGCATCTTTTGCTGCTCTTTCATAAAGGATCAGCAACAGGCACAGTCACTCATAAAACTCACGAGAAGGCCAGGAAGGAGAAAACACAAACGGAAGAGCTGAGCTTTAGATCAGACTCAGCTCTGTGTCAAAAGACAATGCTCAGGGATTAAAGGTTCCTGGTCTCTTTCTGCTGCAAACAGTTCAGTTTGTGTCTGCAAGACTCTGCTGTGGTACCTGGTGGAAGGTAAGTAGGGATTTTTTTTTTTTAAAGCTGCAACTCAGCTGCTCATGTTACTCCACTGCCCGGACACTGCACGCTCATTCCTGCATGAAATATTCAAGGGATTATCTTGTAATCAACTGTATAATCAGGCCAGGCAATGGGTGCTGCTTAGCCTTCAACCCTGAGGCTGAAGCAGTGTTTCAGGGAGACAAGTCATTGCTGACTTAAGTTTTCCTGGTGAGAGGAATTTTATTTCAGAGTGAAAAGCCCGGAGAAAGACATTGTTCCCACTGGAGGGCCACGTCTTCCTCTGTGTATAGCCTAAAATCTCTCACTGCCACTTCTTCAACGAGAAGAGGAGCAGCTGTAGGAGCAAACATGAGGTTTGGCTAGAAAGTTTCTACGGCATGAATTAAATAACCAGCTAGTCTGGCACCCCTTGCAAAAGATATTTTCTACCCCGAGTAGGTGTAGGAGTAAGGTTAGAACAATAGAGAATCCACCCACTAAGTATTAGCATCATAGAAACCTCCAAGTTAGCAGGTATGGGTGGGTGGGTTTTTGTTCATTCTTAACAGAACTTAGCTGCATGCACAATGATGCTCACCTCAGTTTGCTCTGTGACCAGTTTGGAGTCTGATTGATGCCTTCATCCAAGCCCGCATCTAGTAGTTTCTACATCATGAAATAGGATATGCTTCAACTGGACTGTAGGAAATGAGACTAAAAAACGATGCATAAGGAATTATTCCAAAATTTGTTCAACTTGGTTCATGTGTAGTGAAGGTTAGACAGGATGGACCGGAGAATGCTGTCTCTTACACCGTTACTGCTCTCTTTCTTATCTGCTTAAACGAAGCACGCAAGATCTTTTATAGGGGAAAAGGCAGTACGCCGCATTTATTGAGAATACAACAGCTGCATCGGCTTTTCAACCACGCACACAAACACCATACACACACACACAGTCTTGCCAGATTCTGTTATAGTTATAGTTACCAGTCCAGATTCTGTATCAGTCTAATGGCAAGCTAGATTGAACACAGAGGGAGAGCAGGGCCTTTGTCAGTAGATCGAGCCGATGCTCTTCTGGAGTTGGTGGCAAGACAAACCCAAAGTTCCATAGCAAAGCACCCTGCTTTTATAATCCTTTTCTCCGTTGAAATCAATGGATTCCGCTCTGTCAGCCTGTGACCGGAAAGTTATCTTGTTGATGTCAATCGTTCCCAAACATCTCTTGAAGGCTCATCCTGTCCTGGATTGTTAATCAGTTGCTTTTAGGGGTGCCCGCCTTTCACCTTTAGGCTACGTCTACACTGGCATGATTTTCCGAAAATGCTTTTAACGGAAAAGTTTTCTGTTAAAAGCATTTTCGGAAAAGCACGTCTAGATTGGCAGGACGCTTTTCTGCAAAAGCACTTTTTGCGGAAAAGCGTCCGTGGCCAATCTAGATGCGCTTTTCCGCAAAAAAGCCCCGATCGCCATTTTCGCGATTGGGGCTTTTTTGCAGAAAACAGTACTGTACACTGGCCCTTTTGCACAAAAGTCTTTCAGAAAAAGACTTTTGCCCGAACAGGAGCAAGGGGATAGTATTTCCGGAAAAGCACTGACAATCTTACATGAGATCGTCAGTGCTTTTCCGGAAATTCAAGCGGCCAGTGTAGACAGCTGGCAAGTTTTTCCGGAAAAGCGGCTGATTTTCCGGAAAAACTTGCCAGTCTAGACACAGCCTTAGAGTCATCATTTCTGCCAGTCTGATCAATTCCTGACCATGGGTATGCACTGTTGGTTTTTCTGATACCAATATGTTTCTTCTCAGTCTGTCTTTTACAGTTTGTCTTCACCCTGCATTCTCCTCCTTCTCTCTTGACCATCTGGCTTTAACGATGACCTTCACACCATATCTCATTCACACAAACAGTCTTTCACAAAATCCTTCAAAAGTAAACAGTACTGTTTTATATTAAGCAAAAGCAAAATCAAAAAAGTCACATCGAAGGCCCGGGCCTTCAATATTTAACACAATATGAGATCCTGACTCTTTACTTACTAAACGTTAGAACAAGGAAATATAGGCAATATATACTTAACTAAAGGATTTGACTTACTACAATATTAAATATGATTATATATATTACCTTACATTACTACATTATTAAACCTAAAATACAAATATAAAAAAGAATAAAACTTTCAATCCTAACATCTTTGCAGCCTGATATTGCTCCCTTTGCTTTATAGAGTGACCAACATTTACTGGGATGTGACTGAGGGTACGTCTAAACTACATGCCTCCGTCGACAGATGCATGTAGATTAGCCAGATCAGCAGAGGGAAATGAAGCCGCGATTAAAATAATCGCGGCTTCATTTAAATTTAAATGGCTGCCCCGCTCTGCCGATCAGCTGTTTGTCGGCAGATCGGGGCAGTCTGGACGCGACGCGCCGACAAAGAAGCCTTTCTTGATCGGCACAGGTAAGCCTCGTGAAACCGTCGACGGAGGCATGTAGTCTAGACACACCCTGAAAGCCCAATCCAACGGTTAAAGCAAATGACTGAGCATCAGAACTCCTGGGTTTCAACCCTGAGTGTGTTATAGATTATCTTGTGGCCTTGGGCAAGTCAATTAACTTCTCTTCACCTCAACCTACCCATCTATCAAAAGGGGACAGTAACACCCAACTTTCCTCGTGTGTATGTTGTGATATTTATGCTATTAATGTTTGCAAAGCAATCCCATTCTGTATGGAGCTGGTCAAGGGGGAAAAAGATATTTTCACCTTTGTCAACAAATTTCACAATTGAAACACTGTTTTGATCAGCTTTATTTAATCTCTCATTTCCAATGCAAGGACTGAATGCTTCCGGGTTGTCCTGTCAGTGGAAATCAGCAGTAGCAAAACACCATGCAAATTCTAGACACAGCTGTAAAATATATTCTGCTAAACTGTTCAAAAGTTGAACGTTTTTCTGGGGCCAGAAATTTGGTTTTCCAGGTTTCCACTTTTTAGCCAGACAGGTTTGGTCAAAAAGGGACCCTTGCATCTCTGGCCAGGACTGCTGACTAAGGATATGTCTACACTACAGGGCTAATTCATAGAATCATAGAATCATAGAATCATAGGACTGGAAGGGACCTCGAGAGGTCATCGAGTCCAGCCCCCTGCCCTCAAGGCAGGATCAAGCTCCGTCTACACCATCCCTGACAGATGTCTATCTAACCTGTTCTTAAATATCTCCAGAGAGGGAGATTCCACCACCTCCCTTGGCAATTTATTCCAATATTTGACCACCCTGACAGTTAGGAATTTTTTCCTAATGTCCAATCTAAACCTCCCCTGCTGCACTTTAAGCCCATTACTCCTTGTCCTGTCCTCAGAAACCAAGAGGAACAAATTTTCGCCTTCCTCCTTGTGACACCCTTTTAGATATTTGAAAGCCGCTATCATGTCCCCCCTTAATCTTCTTTTTTCCAAACTAAACAAGCCCAGTTCATGAAGCCTGGCTTCATAGGTCATGTTCTCTAAACCTTTAATCATTCTTGTCGCTCTTCTCTGTACCCTTTCCAATTTCTCCACATCTTTCTTGAAATGTGGCGCCCAGAACTGGACACAGTACTCCAGCTGAGGCCTAACTAGTGCAGAGTAGAGCGGCAGAATGACTTCACGAGTTTTGCTTACAACACACCTGTTAATACAACCTAGAATCATATTTGCTTTTTTTGCAACAGCATCACACTGTTGACTCATATTCAACTTGTGGTCCACTATGACCCCTAGATCCCTTTCCGCCATGCTCCTTCCTAGACAGTCGCTTCCCATCTTGTATGTATGGAACTGATTGTTCCTTCCTAAGTGGAGCACTTTGCATTTCTCTCTATTAAACCTCATCCTGTTTACCTCCGACCATTTCTCTAACTTGCTAAGGTCATTCTGAATTATGTCCCTATCCTCCAAAGAAGTCGCAACCCCACCCAGTTTGGTATCATCTGCAAACTTAATAAGCGTACTCTCTATCCCAATATCTACATCATTGATGAAGATATTGAACAGTACGGGTCCCAAAACAGACCCTTGAGGAACTCCACTTGTTATCCCTTTCCAGCAGGATTTAGAACTGTTAACAACCACTCTCTGACTACGGTTATCTAGCCAATTATGCACCCACCTTATCGTGGCCCTATCTAAGTTATATTTGCCTAGTTTATCAATAAGAATATCATGCGAGACCATATCAAATGCCTTACTAAAGTCTAGGTATATGACATCCACCGCTTCTCCCTTATCCACAAGGCTCGTTATCTTATCAAAGAAAGCTATCAGATTAGTTTGGCATGACTTGTTCTTCACAAACCCATGCTGGCTATTCCCTATCACTTTATTACCTTCCAAGTGTTTGCATATGATTTCCTTAATTACCTGCTCCATTATCTTCCCTGGGACAGACGTTAAACTGACCGGTCTATAGTTTCCTGGGTTGTTCTTATTCCCCTTTTTATAGATGGGCACAATATTTGCCCTTTTCCAGTCTTCTGGAATCTCCCCTGTCTGCCATGATTTTTCAAAGATCATAGCTAAAGGCTCAGATACCTCCTCTATCAGCTCCTTGAGTATCCTGGGATGCATTTCATCAGGACCTGGTGACTTGCTGACATCTAACTTTCCTAAGTGATTTTTAACTTGTTCTTTGTGTATCCTATCTTCTAAACTTACCCTCTCTCTGCTTGTATTCACTACGTTAGGCACACCTCCAGACTTCTCGGTGAAGACCGAAACAAAGAAGTCATTGAGCATCTCCGCCATTTCCAAGTTTCCTGTTACTGCTTCTCCCTCCTCACTAAGCAGTGGGCCTACCCTGTCCTTGGTCTTCCTCTTGCTTTTAATGTATTTATAAAAGGTCTTCTTGTTTCCCTTTATGCCTGTAGCTAATTTGATCTCATTTTGTGCCTTTGCCTTTCTAATCTTGCCCCTGCATTCCCGTGTTGCTTGCCTATATTCATCCTTTGTTATTTGTCCTAATTTCCATTTTTTATGAGACTCCTTTTTTATTTTGAGATCATGCAAGATCTCCTTGTTAAGCCAAGCTGGTCTTTTGCCATATTTTCTATCTTTCCTACACAGCGGAATTGTTTGCTTTTGGGCCCTTAACAACGTCCCTTTGAAATACTTCCAACTCTCCTCAGTTGTTTTTCCCTTCAGTCTTGCTTCCCATGGGACCTTACCTACAAGTTCTCTGAGCTTATCAAAATCTGCCTTCCTGAAATCCATTACCTCAATTGTGCTGGTCTCCCTTCTACCTTTCCTTAAGATCATGAACTCTATTATTTCGTGATCACTGTCCCCTATACTGTCTTCCACTTTCAAGTTCTCAACTAGTTCCTCCCTATTTGTTAAAACCAAATCCAGAACAGCTTCTCCTCTGGTAGCTTTTTCAACCTTCTGAAACAGAAAGTTGTCTCCAATGCAGTCCAGAAACTTATTGGATAGCCTGTGCCTCGCTGTGTTAGTTTCCCAACATATGTCTGGATAGTTGAAGTCCCCCATCACCACCAAATCTTGGGCTTTGGATAGTTTTGTTAATTGTTTAAAAAAGGCCTCATCCACCTCTTCCACCTGGCTAGGTGGCCTGTAGTAGACTCCTAGCATGATATCACCCTCGTTTTTTACCCCTTTTAGCTTAACCCAGAGACTCTCTACACAGCTATCTCCTACATTCATCTCCACTTCAGTCCAAGTGTGTACATTTTTAATATACAAGGCAACCCCTCCTCCCTTTTTTCCCTGTCTGTCCTTCCTGAGCAAGCCGTACCCTTCCATACCAACATTCCAATCATGCGTCCCATCCCACCAGGTTTCTGTAATACCAATGATATCATAGTTGTATTTATTGGTTAGCAATTCCAGTTCTTCCTGCTTATTACCCATACTTCTCGCATTTGTATATAGGCATCTAAGATACTGATTTGATCTTGCCTCCCTGTTGTGCCCTGACCCTCCTTTCTCCTTGCCATTATAGGCCGTAGTCCCCCCCATTTCCAACCCATCTCCCAGTCCCGCACATTCAGCACTTACCTGTGGGCTTTGCTCACCTGCCCCCGACAAACCTAGTTTAAAGTTAATTAGTTAATTTGAACTAAGCTAATTCGAACTAATGCATCTAGAACTAAAAACTAGTTCGAATTAGCGTTTTGCTAATTCGAACTAGCGCGTCCACATTAAGTGGACCCTGAAGCAGGCTTAAGGATGGCCAGAAGCAGTGCCGGCAGGGCATCAGAGAAGGACTTAGAGCGTGGAGATGCTGTCTCAGGCTAGCCGAGGGCTGTGCTTAAAGGGTCCCGACCCCCACCCCGGACAGACAGTTCTCAGGGGTGCCCCGCTTGCAAAGCAATCCTGGCTTGGAGTGCCCTGAGTGCCCACACTGGGCACATCACAGCACTCAGCCATCAGCCCGGCTGCACTTGCTGCAGGCTGCCATCTGGGGAGAGGGGGCAATTCGGGGGCTGCAGGAGAGCTTCCACCCCCAGAAGCCTGCAGAGCCAGCCCAGTCCTCCCCATCAGGGGCTCGTGCCCCATTCCTCCCTCACCTCCTTCCACTTACCCTTCCCTAGCCCCTCTTCTTGATGTACAAAATAAAGATAACGTGTCTTCCAAAATGGAATCTGTCTTTATTGAACAAAACTGGGGGAGACTGGGAAAAGGAGGTGGGAGAGGGGAAGAGAGAGGCTGGGAGAGGGGAGGGCAACTAAAATGATCAGGGGTTGGGAACAGGTCCCATATGAAGAGAGGCTAAAGAGACTGGAACTTTTCAGTTTAGAAAAGTGGAGACTTAGGGGGGATAGGATAGAGGTCTCTAAAAGCAGGAGTTGGGTGGAGAGGGTGCATACAGAAAAGTTCTTCATTAGTTCCCATAAAGAAGGACTAGAGGACACCAAAGGAAAGGAATGGGTAGCAGGCTTCAAACTAGTAACAGAAAGTTCTTCTTCACAAAGCAAAGAGTCAACCTGTGGAACTCCTTGCTGCAGGAGGCTGTGAAGGCTAGAACTAGAACAGAGTTTAAAGGGACGTGAGATCAAGTCATGGAGGTTGGGTCCATGGAGTGCTATTAGCCAGGGGGTAGGAATAGTGTCCCTGCCCAAGGTTTGTGGAAGGCTGGAGAGGGATGGCACGAGACAAATGGCTTGGTCACTGTCTTCGGTCCATCCCCTCCAGGGTCCCTAGGGTTGGCCGCTGTCGGCAGACAGGCTACTGGGCTAGATGGACCTTTGGTCTGACCCAGGACGGCCATTGTAAGCTCAGGGCTCAGGGTCGGGGGTCTCAGTGGACCACCTTGATTCTCTTGCACACCTGCTCCTGGGTGGCCAGGCTGGCAACTCTCTTGCCCAAGCCGGCCACTTTCCTGTGCCTAGTGCGGAGATCGTGGACGAGGTCCACGATCTCCGCACTAGCCCAGGTGGGTGCCCGCCTCTTGTGGTCCCAGGCAAGCTCCCGGGAGCCGCCAGCCTGGTCCCGGGAAGAGGGGGAGGGTTGGGGGGCATTGGGTGGGTGGCTCGATCCGTGCCAGGTGCAGGGTCTGCTGGCTGGGTGCTGACAGGCTTGCACCTGGCACGGGCACCGTAGCCAGCCCGTGCCCCTTTAAGGGGTCTGGGGCCGGGAGGGGCGCAGACGAGTTTCCCTGGTGTTGGCCAGAGTGGCCACCAGGGAAAGCTGGGGAGGGCTAGCCTCCCACTAGTTCGAATTAAGGGGCTACACACCCCTTAATTTGAACTAGCTAGTTCGAACTAGGCTTAATCCTCGTGGAACTAAGCGCTCCGTTAGTTTGAATTAAATTCGAACTAACGGAGCGCTAGTGTAGCGCCTATGAAAGTTAGTTCGAACTAACGGACGTTAGTTCGAACTAACTTTGTAGTGTAGACATACCCTAAGCCATTAAAAGTCCAGTTGCACTCTGAACTCCTCACCCCTTGTCCCATCCCAGAGCCCACACCCCAACCCTCTGCCCCATTCCAGAGCCCCCTCCTTTATCCTAAGCCCTGCCTTTCTGGCCTCACCCTGGAGCCTTCACCCCAACTTCCCGCCTCAGCTCAGTGAAAATGAGAGAGTGCATGATGGAACGAGAGGGGGGGCAGGCCTCAGAAAAGAGGTGGGGCATGGCCCCAGAGAAGGAGCATGGGAGAGGTGGGGCAATGGTGCTTGATTTTGTGCAATTAGAAAGGTGGCAACCCTGTGAGGAATGTTAAGGAAATAAAGGGCAAACACAAGTATCATTGGAGTCCACGAGCAGCAGACAGATGCTTGAATTTGTTGGGTTAGCACTTTTTTTCTTTTTTTTTGTGTCCAGCGTCCAGCCAAAGGGATTCTCGTCCGTGACTGTGGCTCCTAGGAGCTACGGTACTACTACTACTAATTATACAGGTACTAATTATATAGGTACCTCGATCTGGTGTTAGCTGATAATGCAGAGCAGCGACAAATAATGCCATTAGACCAGATTGTGTTTCACCTGCTGGAGAGGAATGGTGCTTAGGAGTCTGTAAAAGTTTACTGAGAGATTACATGCTTTTAATTATTAAGGAGTTATATAAAACTCCTCCCCAAATCCAGTTAATGTTCCTGTAATCTATCTTCTCAAATGTGGCGAGTTCACCCGTCCACCTCTGGTCTCTGTTGAAGTGGTTGGGTAAGCTCTGAATAGGCAACAGTGGAGCACATTAAAATGCTGCTGAAAATAAGTAACAAGCTTTGCAAAGAAGATGAACAAATAGAAATATCTGCACTTTCCCAGAAGGTTGAAGTCTGTATTCAGTTACATTGATATCGCAGGGTCAATATTGTTCCAGGCAGTAGAACTAAACAATTAAATCAGAAAAGTTCTTTAACTGACTTAACACTCTGCTGATATTTGTATTTGCATGATTGACTGTAAGCAGACACCTGACCAGGGCCTGATTCTGCTCTCACTTACGGGCTATGGAAATCAGTAGAGTTGCAGGGGAATAAAAGTGGGGTAAATCAGATGAAACTTGGACACAAAGTAGCTTGGTCTTGTGTGGGTTGGAACTTAGTGTGTTTACCTTCTGAGTGACCTAACACAACTTACTCGGGCTGGATTTCCTAGAGTTTCGCCCCAGCCATTACCTATGGACAGATTTCCCAAAGGAGCTTGATACCTAACACAGAAATATATATGGGAATTGAGCTCTTTGGAAATCTGGTTCTTAATCTCTGTGCCTTAGTTCCCCATCTATAATATGGGGTTAACTTCTCTCAGTTCTTCCCTACCCTTTGTCTGGGTGGTATGGTTAAATTATCTCCTCTCTGGGATAAGCACTGTCTTTTCCCACGTGAACATACAGCACCTAGGCCAATAGAGCCTCCACCTTATCTGCAGTTGCCAGGAACTATTTTATTTTATTACAGATAGTAAAAAAATAATAACCTAGGCCTTGAAAACTATCGAAGGGGTACAGATAAATCAACAAGGAAAAGAGCAACTACTCACCAATCTTACTATGATTCCACTTTTGTTCAAGCTACTGAGACAGACAGTTAAGTCCAGAATACAGTGTAAGGAAAGTCACATAGTATGAGCCAGATTCCCAGACAGCATAAATCAACAAAGATTTCAATAGAGCTACACGGGTCTCCATCCGCTGAGAATGTGGCCTTCCATACACACTCACAAGTAACTTTCCACTGAGTAACCACTAACTCTTTTGGAAAATCTTGGCTCCAATCTGTAGTCCAACCATTTATACCTCAGCCTGTTCTTCTGACAGGATAGGAATCTTGTGGGACAATCAGAGTGACCAGGCTGCTCGTGCTAATTGAGACTGAAATGATGACTGATGAAAAGAATGATGCTGAGCGATGCATGTACTAGACATATGTTGAGTTTATTTAAGTGAACCCAATTCATCGTGCCCCAGTGAAATTCCTAACGACAACATTCTACTTCTTGAGTTCCAGAAAACTGTGACACAGTCCCCTCTGCTTTGCATTGTGGCTCTCCCTACATATCCCTCCCGCTCTGTTTAAGCTGCTGTATGACTCACTCAGTTATCCAATTGGAAAGCTTGTCTGCAGCCATACAGCCTTATGCTGCAATCCTGTCAGGCTGCCCACTCTAAGAAGGATCAGGGTAGGGAAGAACTTTGATGACCCAAGTAGATGCAGGTCAGTCCCAGTAAAGGAGGGGGCAGCAGTCAGGGGCTCTTCCCTTCCTTCACTGCACCCTACCCAGTGGTGGTGTGAAGGCTGCTATTCCAGAAGTTACTTACCATCAGTTCTTCTGCTGTCACAGTGCAGTCGATGTTCCTGGTGACTCTCACATTCACCACAGGGAGCCAGTCACCAGTGGTGACACGGAGCACGGTGGGAGCTGGTGGGTGGAAAGAAATCATCGCCAAATCAAAGGCCTAGCGCAGTAGGGCATGCTGAATGGATTCCCCTCCCCAACAGAACTTTATGCTGAAGCTCTGTGGCACCTTCAAACTGCTGTGTCTGCCAGCATTCCTTCTCCTACGTAGCACATGCAGGGCCGGAGGAACAATGTCTCCTCCTCATGGCTCAGCCAGTGACAAGAAGGAAGGTGACATGCTATTTTCCTTCAAGTGAAAGGTGAGTCCAAGAGAGAGGCAAAGTGCCTGGCTGTGGTTTCAATTTGGTTAACCAGTGTCACCCACTTCTTTGTGCAGAGGGGTTAGAGTTATGTGTTGCCAGTCAGAACAGAGGGTTTGGTCATGTCTCCCTATTCTTTGTCTCCAAACTACCTCCCACTTCTAAGGATAATTAACTAGAGGCCCTTCAAGAATAACCTTGAGTAGTTTCTTGATCGGGGTGGGCAATAATTTTTTGTGGGGGCCACTTTGGAAATTTTTGAAGTGGCCCCAGGCTGCACAGGAAGGGGTGGGGTATCAAGCAGGGACAAGATACTTCCGGGTTCCCCAGCCCCAGACTATGATTGGTCTAGGGCTGAGGGAATGCCTTTGCTCCCACCCCCCCACATTCCTCCTAGCTGCCCATGCCCCTGGTGTGGGAGGAGACTTCCTGCACTCCCCTGTCCCTAGGCCAGTTAGGGTCTGGGGGCAGGGGAGCACATGAAGCCTCCTCCACTCTGCCCCTGCCCTGTGAGCAGCGTGATGTGCTTAAGAGTGCCACGTGCTCCTGGCAGGGTGGTAGGAAGCTGTGCGCACTTTCCTGCCCCCAGGCCCTAATTGGCAGGGGGCAGGGGAGCGGCAGAGCCTCCGCAGACTGGATCCACCCACTTTGTAGGCCGGATCCAGCCCATGGAGGCCCTTTCGCCCTCCCCTGTTCTTGATCGTTCTGCCCCCTCTCCAGCTGTTTCCTGAAGAACTAATCCCTGGCAAGAAAGAAACATCACGCCGGCCTTTGCTGGTTTTTAGATATCCTTGAAGGGTTTTGCTGTCCCTGGGAATGGCTGTTAGAGTGTGTCAAAACTCCAAATTTCTGTCTCATAAGAAATTCCAAGATTTCTGGCTTAATCCTTAATCAGGATGAAAAGTCAAAAGCTCTGAATTTTTCACAAAACAAAATATTCTGTTTCAGTCTTATCCAAATGTTTATTATCTAAATCAAAGGTGTAATCAGACTGAGATGTTTTGACTTTATTGAAACAGCCTGATAATTTCCCACAAAATTTTGGACAAATTTGATAGAATCCTATAAAAAATGTTTAGATTTTATTAAATCAGCATTTTCTAACAGAAAACTCTTTTTGAACAGCTCCAGTGGCATTTCCTCACAATATAATCTTTTTCTATATTTGATAAGCTAATATACCAAGCTGTAAATCCTTCAGTGAGATGTGAGCATGCAGTCTCCCTCCTCTCTCCTCCCTCCCACAGACATATAATACTCATAGGGCCTAGGCAGTGGATTTGGTCTAGTCACCTGTTATGATAATTGAGCCTACAAATTTACCCTAATTGTAAATTCAACTGTTGTATAAAACTGTTAAAGAAAGGATGTGAGAAGGAAAACAGGAAAGCTGAATTAACTTAAACAGAAAGGGTCTATTGATACTGCCCAAGGACAGTGCAAAGATGGTGACTGGTAAACAAGAGGAGCAGAGAACTGGAAATCAAGTAACCATGTTAAAAATGAGGCCCAACTGGATAAAATAATGAGAGGCCATATTATTCCACCCCTCGCTTGTTTAGGTCCCTTAAAAAAAGACTTTGGAGAAGAGAACTTTCATAATCCCCTTCACTACAGTTGCAGCAAAAGGATTTGTTGTCTTAACACAACACCTTGAGACTCTAATGGAGACGCTTGACCACCATTGTTGCATGAGCAAAGATTCTGACCTGGTATATATGAGATCCTGCTCTATATTCACCTGGTTGTGTTTTCCTTCCTGCCTCCCACCATCTTCCTCCTGTCCTAGCTTTCACTCTCTCTTTGCCTGATCCTGAAATCAACTGTAATGCACGGTACCATCATGGTGAGATGAGAGTAGATGGTCCATCCAGCTCTGTCCAGCCTGAGAAGGACCAGTGAAAGACAAGGACTTGACCATACCAACTAAACCATGGCCCTGATTGGGGAGGTGAGCCAGAGTCCAAAGCAACAACGGTTGTGTCAGACCTGCCAGCCCCAAATCCCTTCTGTGTCATTGTGTAAAGAAGGAACGAGACTATCATTCCCTATGCTGAATTGACCAACTAATCCTTTCTTTCCCACCAAGAAAGATTGACCGAATAAGAGACTTAAATTGATGTTCACAGAGTTCAGAAAGGGACTTTGATATGAAAAACAAGGTATCAGTTTCCAGTTCAATGATCTTTACCTCTTTTGGATTGTTTTATGGTAACAGCTGTAGCCTGTATATTACATCTAAATTAATACATTTTTACATTTTCTGTGCCCAGTATGGAGCCTAAAGGGCCTTGGAGATGGAGGGGGGACTTCAGGGAAGGAGGCTGTAGGTGTGGGGAGTTCAGGAGTCAAAGTGAAGGAGGGGGAGTTAAGGATGGGCTCAGGACAGTAGGCTGGAGATGTGAGGGGTGTGTGAGGGACTCAAGGCAGGGGATGGAGGAGGCCAGTGGCTTCTCCCTGGGGGCAGCCCAGTGCAGAGAACTAAACCCCACCCAACAGGCTCCCTCCCTCCTGCCTGAGCTCATCCCAGGACAGGGGCTGGGTTTCTCCTGCCCCCCAAACCCTCCCAGGCTCCTTTCTCCCCCAGGGTATGTCTCCACTACAAACTTAATTCGAACTAACGAACGTTAGTTCGAATTAACTTTGATAGCCACTACACTAGCGCTCCACTAGTTCGAACTTAATTCGAACTAGCGGAGCGCTTAGTTCGAACTAGGAAAACCTCATTTTACGAGGATTAAGCCTAGTTCGAACTAGCTAGTTCGAATTAAGGGGTGTGTAGCCCCATAATTCGAACTAGTGGGAGGCTAGCTCTCCCCAGGTTTCCCTGGTGGCCACTGTGGCCAACACCAGGGAAACTCTATTGCCCCCCTCCCGGCCCCAGACCCCTTAAAGGGACACGGGCTGGCTACGGTGCCCGTGCCAGGTGGAAGCCTGCCAGCACCCAGCCAGCAGACCCTGCACCTGGCACGGCTCGAACCAGCCACCCGATGCCCCCCAGCTCTCCCCCTCTTCCCGGGACCAGGCTGGCGGCTCCCGGGAGCTTGCCCGGGACCGCAAGAGGCGGGCACCCGCGTGGGCTAGTCCGGACATCATGGACCTCGTCCACAACCTCCGCACTAGGCACAGGAAAGTGGCCGGCTTGGGCAGGAGAGCTGCCAGCCTGGCCACCCAGGAGCAGATGTGCATGAAAATCAAGGTGGTCCACTGAGACCCCTGACCCTGAGCCCTGAGCTTACAATGGCCATCCTGGGTAAGACCAAAGGTCCATCTAGCCCAGTAGCCTGTCTGCTGACAGCGGCCAACCCTAGGGATCCTGGAGGGGATGGACCGAAGACAGTGACCAAGCCATTTGTCTCATGCCATCCCTCTCCAGCCTTCCACAAACCTTGGGCAGGGACACCACTCCTACCCCCTGGCTAATACCACTCCATGGGCCCAACCTCCTTCACTTGATCTCACTTCTCTTTAAACTCTGTTCCAGTTCTAGCCTTCACAGCCTCCTGCAGCAAGGAGTTCCACAGGTTGACTCTTTGCTTTGTGAAGAACAACTTTCTGTTACTAGTTTGAAGCCTGCTACCCATTCCTTTCCTTTGGTGTCCTCTAGTCCTTCTATTATGGGAACTAATGAAGAACTTTTCTTGATGCACCCTCTCCACCCCAGTCATGCTTTTATAGACCTCTATCCTATCTCCCCTCACTCTCCTCTTTTCTAAACTGAAAAGTCCCAGTCTCTTTAGCCTCTCTTCATATGGGACCTGTTCCCAACCCCTGATCATTTTAGTTGCCCTCCCCTCTCCCAGCCTCTCTCTTCCCCTCTCCCACCTCCTTTTCCCAGTCTCCCCCAGTTTTGTTCAATAAAGACAGATTCCATTTTGGAAGACACGTTATCTTTATTTTGTACATCAGGAAGGGGGGCTAGGGAAGGGTAAGTGGAAGGAGGTGAGGGAAGAATGGGGTACGTGCCCCCGATGGGGAGGACTGGGCTGGCTCTGTGGGCTTCTGGGGGTGGAAGCTCTCCTGCAGCCCCCCAATTGCCCCGTTTCCCCAGATGGCAGCCTGCGGCAAGTGCAGCCGGTCTGATGGCCGAGTGCTGTGATGTGCCCAGTGTGGGTAGTCCGGGCACTCCAAGCCAGGACTGCTTTGCAAGTGGGGCACCCCTGAGAACTGTCTGTCCGGTGTGGGGGTCGGGTCCCTTTAAGCACAGCCCTCGGCTAGCCTAAGGCAGCAGCTCCATGCTCTAAGTCCTCATCTGATGCCCTGCCAGCACTGCTTCCGGCCAGCCTTAACCCCGGTTCAGGGTCCACTTAATGTGGACATGCTAGTTCGAATTAGCAAAACGCTAATTCGAACTAGTTTTTTAGTCTGGATCCGTTAGTTCGAATTAGCTTAGTTCGAATTAACTAATTCAAACTAAGTTAGTTCGAATTAGCGCTGTAGTGTAGACATACCCCCAGTCACCCTTGGGGTGCGTCTACACAGCACAGGTGTTTTGAAATAATTTTGAAATAACAGGACTTATTCTGACTTCTGTAAACCTCATTCCACGAGGAATAATGTCTCTTTTAAAATAGCTAATTTGGAAGAGGGCGTGTGTGGATGCTACAGCTGGAGTTTTTTCAAAAGAAGGGGCCTCCAGGAAATCCCAGAGGTGCCCTGCTGGCCACTCCACCCACACTCCTCAGGACTCTATAGTTCCTCTTCCCCTGCAGCCCTTAAAGCTGCAGCCATGGTGGAAAGGGCTTGTGGCAGGAAGCTGGTCATCACAGACTCCAGCCACATCACAGTTGCCACAGCAACTCATCAGGCCAGCGTGAGCAACCCTCAAGGCCCTCAAGAGCCTTTCCCCACTCCCAGGGAGCAATCTGATGGCTCCCAGGAGCCTGCCAGGGTCCACAAGAGGCACACACACCATCCCGGTCTGGAGCGGAGATCCTGTCCCCATTGAGGTTTGGTGCAAGGAGGAAAACCTCCAGGATCTCCTTATGAGATGATGCAATGCTGAAATCTATGGCCGCATGGTTGACAGCCTGGTCACAAAGGGCCATGTCCGGACCCAGGAGCAGGTCTGGATGAAAGTTAAAGACCTCTTATTGGCATATGCCAGGTCCAGGGAGGTCAGCTCCCACTCTGGGGCAGAACCCCACTCCTGCCCCTATTACCAAGATCTGCATCACTTCCTGGGTGAGGAGGGGGCATGCAGTTCCTTTCCCACTGCTGGTGGTTGACTCAGGGCTGGAGATACCTGTTGTTGCCCCCCTGGGGGGCTGAGCCAATTGTGGGGAGGAAGAGGAGGAGAAGGAGGACTCCCCCACACAGCCAGCACCATCACCTGGAGCTGGTACCCCACAGCCTGGATGTGTCCCAGGTATCCTCCGAGGCTGGGGGAAGAACATCAAGTGAGTAACCTTAGTTACCTGACACAGACAGGATGGAGGTGGCAGGCGCTGAGGGGCAGGGCCGTGCTCTTTGCTCAGCCTTCTTGGCCTAGGGATCGTGTTGCAGTCCGTGCATGTGGATGCACGTGCAGTAACAGTCTGGGCCACGCAGCCCCAGGAGGCTGCACCAGAGAACCCTGGGCTCCTGCTCACAGGGTTTGGGGAGGCCAGCCACACTTCTGACACCCAGGTGGGACACCCTCCCACCACAAGCCACCACTAGGAGGCTGAGGACATGCTCCCCCTCACTCCCACACACACACTCAGGAGTGTCACACACGGCACATGGGCACCCGCTCTCAGGGACAGCACTACCAGCTGCAGGAGTGTCTGTCGCTCACACACACACCTCCCCCCTACACCCTGACCCCCTCTCCTCCAGTGGCCAGCGATACAGGTCTTCTGCCTAGGGGACACCACCACAAAGGCATGTGCACAGCACTGAGTCAAGCCCAGGTGGTCCAAGGCCTCCCTCCTGCCTGCAGGATCCTGGTATGGCCAGCAACTTCCCATGCTTGCTTGTCCCCAGGATGTGGGAGTGGTGAGGCTCCCCAGCCCTGAGGACATCTGGGCCTCTGTAGGAAAGGGCCTGCTGTCCAGTCTGCAGATGATCTTGCTCCCAGCACATCACTTCCTTCTGACCTGAGAACTGTGGCTCTCAGATCACACATGAGGGCAAGGATTCAGGGATAGTGTCTCCAGGGATGACTGACCGTCTCTGTTCTCCGCAGCTGGACACCATGCGGGGCAGCTGCCTGACACCAGGGGACCCTCAGGCACAGGAGACAGCAGGAGGAACTGCTGTGGGAGCACGTCTCTGCTCTGGGCCCTCCATGAGACACTGGACCAAAGGCTCTGGGAAGACATAGAGTTGTGGTGAGAAATCTGGAGGGGTTTGCTTCAGCAGGGCAGCACCATGTGCGTGGCTGTTCAGTCTCTCCTCACCAGCACAGAGCCTGCTCCTGCTGCCACTCCTGCCCCAGCCCCAGCTCCTGGTTCTGCCCCTCCTCCGATGCCAGCCCCTGCTCCAGATCCACCTCCTGCTTCTCCCTCTGGCCGTCCCCATAGTCACTAAGATCCCAGCACACAAGACGGTGGAACCAACCGAGCTAGGTGCCAATCCCACTCCTGGTCTTGACCCTTTCGTCTTCCCTTCTCCACCCTTGAAGGTTCCCATCCCCCCCCCCCCCACCATTGTCCTCTCCCAGGTTCTTTCCCCAGTCCCTCCCCAGTTACTTTAACCCTAAATAAAAAAAGAGGGTTTTAAAAAAATGTCAGTTTTATTGTGTCTGCAGGAGATGGGGGAGGGTAGGAAGGGATGGGGGAGGGAGGAAAGGCAAAGGGGGGAAAGGCACAGGCCCCTAGTGGGGAGGTCCAGGGGAGAGTGTCACTGGGGTCCTTGGGAGAAATTCTCCCTCAGGGATTCGCGGATGCACACTCCCACCTGATGGACCTGCTGGATGGCAGCTGTGCACGACTGTTCAAAGGCCCTGCTGACCCAGCCAGCCTCTACACCCCACCCAGGGAGGAACTTCTCCCCCTTCTGCTCATAAATATTGTAGAGCACACAACACCTGGCCACCACTTGGGGGATGTTCCGCTCCCCAATGTCCAGCCAGGTGAGGAAGCACCTGAACCTGGCCTTTCAACACCCAAAGGTGCCCTTCACTACCACGTGGACCCAGCCGAACCTGGCATTGAAGTGTTCCTTGCTGGGGTCAAGGTGTCCCATCAGGGTGTAAGGCTTTTATGAGCCACAGCATGAGAAGGTAGGCCACGTCCCCCACAATGCAGTGGCATGTCCATGCCGCCAACTCTGATAGTGTGGTCAGAGAAGAAAGTACCGGTGTCAAGCTTCTGGAAGACACTGGAGTTGCAGAAAATGGGGGTGTTGTGCACCTTTCCCAACCAGCCAACGAAGATGTCAGTAAACTGCCTGTGCTGGTTGACCAGTGTCTGCAAGATCATGAAGAAGTACCCCTTGTAGTTTATATACATAGGTGCCCGATGGTTGGGGGCCCAGAGGGGGATGTAGGCACCGTCAATACCCGCCACGCCCTCCTGGGGTGTGTCTAGACTACATGCCTCCTTCGACGGAGGCATGTAGATTAGCCAGATCGGAAGAGGGAAATGAAGCCGCGATTAAAATAATTGCGGCTTCATTTAAATTTAAATGGCCGCCCCGATCTGCCGATCAGCTGTTTGTCGGCAGATCGGGGGAGTCTGGACGCGATGCCCCGACAAAGAAGCCTTTCTTCATCGACACAGGTAAGCCTCGTGAAACCAGGCTTACCTGTGTCGATGAAGAAAGGCTTCTTTGTCGGGGCATCGCGTCCAGACTCCCCCGATCTGCCGACAAACAGCTGATCGGCAGATCGGGGCAGCCATTTAAATTTAAATGAAGCCGCGATTATTTTAATCGCGGCTTCATTTCCCTCTTCCGATCTGGCTAATCTACATGCCTCCGTCGAAGGAGGCATGTAGTCTAGACACACCCCTGGAGTTGGGGAAACCCATGGTGGCAAAGTCTGCAATGATGGGGTCCATGTCGCTGAGGCGGATGACCCTGCACAGCAGGAAAGTGTTGATGGCCCACATCCTCTATAGAAGGAAACAATCAAGGGGTGCCAGAGCTCTCTGGATGTCCGCAAGCCCACACATACCAGAAGCCACCCTACTATGTAGCCCATCCCCTAGCAGGGCTGTGAGAGGGTAGGACTAAAAAACCACCCAGAAAAGGGGGCTTCCCCCTACTCCCACCCCTGCTTTCCTTAGGGTTCCCCATGCCCGTACTTCACACCTCTCCTTGGGACTCTATCCTGAGAGTTCCATACCTGCATTACAAAGGCCCTGACGGTTGACTTCCCCACGCCACCTGGTTCCTGTTGGATCAGTAGCTGTCCGGCATGGTGAGCTTCCACACAGCGATGGCAATCCACTTCTGCAGGGGGATGGCGGGTTGCATGTGTTTGTCCCATCATGTGAGGGCAGGGGCAAGCCAGGCACACAGCTCCAGAAAGATCTCCTGCATGCGGAAATTCTGGAGCCACTGCTGGTCATCCCACTGCTTCATGACGAGCCGCTCCCACCAGTCGGAACTGGTGTCCAGCTGTCACAAGCAGTGGTGCCTGGCGTGGTGCATCTGGAAGAGCTGTGCTCTCAGACAGATGGTGAGGGTCTCTTTGATCAGCTGGGGATTGCATTCCTGCAGGGCCAGGAGAGCAGCCTGCAGAAACTGCTTCAGAAACTTCAGCACGACTAATAAGGGCTGTTGAGTGCCAAGAGGCAGCTCTGGCTCCATGGCTGGCAAGCTGAGGTGCCTGCAAGGGCAACCATAGCAGAGCAAAGGTTTTGCTGTCCCTCAATGAGGTAGACAAAGGTAAAGAACCTAAGAAATGGCTGTGGAAGGGGGTCCCTTTAAGCATGAGTCTCAGCCTCATGCAGCAGCTCCCGAAGTAGCTGCATCCTGATGCCCTGCCTGAACTGGTTCCGGGTGGCCTTAAATACAATTCAGTGTCCAATCAGTGTGGACGCTCTATTTTCTAAAATAATATATATTGTTTGTTTGCCAAGGAAATTTTATATATATGTATGTATCCTTGGCAAATAATTGTTTTCCAAATTAGTTTAAAACAAAAAATTATGTAAAAATTCTAATGTGTTGAGCTTGGTTGAGATAAGCATGCACCCTTACCGTGTTTGTTTTTTAAAGAAACACTTTCTAAACAATCTTTTAATACACGCTTTATCAATTTTCTTATATTTTGAGGTTTATAATTTCTGTAACTGATCATATTGAATGTTTAAAGTATTTTAAGAAAAAAAGTAAAAACTATTCAAATGTAGTGTTTTAAATTATTTAAAGTAAAAGGCTAAAGCACACTTTTGCTGAAACACCACCTACAGTAGCTCTCTTGTTAACAAAATACCAGCTTAATTCATGGCTGCTTCTGCATTAACTGTGTATTACATCTCCGACTACTAGAACCTGTAACACCAAACTGTTTATGTGGATTTATTTCCTGATCACTTTAGTTTTGCCATTTTTATGTTGTTTGGTTTTTGAAATATTTTTCTTAAGTTGTTTGTGGTTTAAATTTTTTTCTACAGTTCAGTTTATGAGGTCAATGATCTTTGCTCTTCCATGCATCTGAGACAGCACAGCATTAGTGTTGCAGGTCAGTTTGCTAGGTTCAGCTCAATTGCTAGGATAATTATGGTGTCTCTCAAAAATTCATGGCAAAACAGGTAGGGAAGGTCTGAGAGACTGAAACGGTCTGTCAGGTTTTAACTTTGGGTGTTGAAAATGTCTCCTGCTTGCAAAAATGGTTTTAAAAAGGGCACCTTGATTCTGCTTTGTGAAAGGAAGTAACACCTTTGGTTAAAGATTACATCAGAACTTACAAAGAACCGTTGATATATTGTATAATGCTTGATCACACTTTGGTTCATTATGAAATATACTGAAGAGGCCAAATAACCAATTTCAAGTTTATTAATATGATACAGACAAAATGTTCTATATGTTACCCATCTCCTAAGAAGAATGCTGTGCAGTGATGTTTTATTCATCTTACACAGAAGGTGTGCTCCCCAATTTACATATGGCAGCTGGTATTATTTATATCATTTTTACAAGTTACACCTCTCCAGCCCATCAGTTTGTCTCACTTCCCTAACTTGTTGTTTTGTTCCTTATCTTTGTTCCGAATACTAACAGTCCAGGTACTGGTCGGTACGGTACTTTGCTTCCTTGTACTAAGACATAGACTGAATGGTATCTTTCTTTTGACAAGTTTCCTAACCACTTACATTTCTTATTTCAGCAAATGCAAGGATACTCAGTATAAGTGAACAGGATAACAAGTTTGTTATATCACTGTTACGATATTTGTGCTTAATGTTACTGGTACGTAATGTAGGCATATGTGGTGTGGATAATACATGCTAACCAATCTATATTAATGAACAGATGACAGGACTAGGAGAACTTCGCCATTCAGGGAATATATGTTGAGCCAAGTAGAAAAAAATATATATGATGGTTTAAGGATGGTTCCCAAGACAGGGGCGGGGAGACAGTTTGGATTAGGGAAACAAGGACTGCTATGGAGTAATGCTTTGTAGTTATCTTTTGTACAGGAGACATAAGTGATGGATTAGGGGTAGGTGGCCGAAGACAGATGTAGAAGATAAATGAAAATTGATTTGGAACTGGAGCAGCCTGAGAGGATCCCATAGCTAGAATCAGTCTCTCTCTGGAATAAGGGATGCTTGCACAACCTATGAATGAATAGAGAACTTCAAGGATGTCAGTCAGCACCTTCCACCAGAGTGAAGGAGTCTCTTTAGCATTCATTTGTAGACACACTGCAAAGTGATACTTGGCTGAGTCATAGTCAGCTATGTTTCAGTTTGCAGAGAACATTATCATCTTTCTCTCTGAGGTATCCATCAGACCTCTCAAGCTGCTGACGTCTAAAAGTGGGGCAAAGTGTGTGGCAAAGACCCAATATGAGGGATACAAATAAATTATTTGGTCAGGAAACTTGGAATACCATGGGATTAATTACTTGTATGTAAATAACTCCGGAAACCTCTGGTTCTTATTGTCATGTTCATTTTTTTTATTTTGAAGTAAATAATTTCAGTGATAAAAGTGAGGGGAAATTGATGTGGAACAGAGGTAGCTTTGGTATGAAATGTGTGATTTCCTTTGAAACGAGGGACATGTGAGACATACAGGTCATACTAATAGCCAAAGTAAAAGAGTTAGAAATAGTCTGGTAAATAAACATTACTTCTATGGTGTGGTATGTTGATATAATGAGTGTAATGGTCAGAATCTTTTGGAAGGAAACAGTCTAAAGAAACTACCGGTAAGTGAGATTTGCATGGTAAATTCCTTGGCCATTAAAAATGAAGTTTAAATGAAAGCAGCTTCTGGAAAGGCTTCCTATGTACATGTACGAGAGGCACATTCGCACTGCACTGCAGATGGTACTTCACGCTGCACCATCGTGCCATTGGCACAGCGCAGCCGAACCTCCACCGGAACTGTCTGAATCGCCGAACAACAGGTGCACTCATCTTCCAGTCTATTCACTTGAAAAGAGTACGTGGCTTTGCTTCTGCATTTGCCCTGCAAGTGAAACAGATTCAAAGTGTGACTCTTGCCAACCTGTCAGAAATCTGTAGCGCTAAAATAGTACGGTCCAAATTCTGCCCACTTTTATCCAAGCAGCCTCACAGAATCGAATGGAAGTTTTTTCCCAGGACTTTGACATTTAGCTGAAAACATGAAGCATGAGACCAACAATCAATGAAGACCAATCAAATGTATCCATTCTAAAGTATTATTTCACAGCTCCCTCGATATGTTTACACACATGCAGCAATGCCGAGCAACAAGTAACATCTCACAACAAGCTCATACATGAGAATACCCTAGATCATATACAATATTGTGGTAAGTTTAACAGCCCCAGGTAACAATAGAGGTTGACCTTCCCTGGTCTGGCACTCTCAGGGATGAGGGAATTTGCTGGATATGGGGAGGTCATGGCCTTCCAGGACACTGCCTTTCCCTCTAGCTGGCTCAACTCCAGCCCCACTGCCGCTGGGCTCCAGCCCTGCTGCTAGAGCGCTTGGGCTCAGCATGCTGCCGCTAGCCAGCTGGGCTTTCTGGGGACAGAACTTTACAGCAGCACTTCTGCCCTGCCTGATTGGGGCTCCCTGGGGATGGGGCTCACCAGCTGCTGGTGGGCCCGCTGCTGCAGTGCCCGGACAGGGCTCCCTGGGGACAGGGTTTGCCAGTCCCAATCAGGGGGCTCCTCGCCGCTGGATTCCTGACCAGCTCATGTTACTAGGAGCCAGGGCTCTAGGGTCCAGCAATATCCATGGAACTGCTGGACCATGGATGTTGCCAGACCAGAAATTCCTGGGTTTAGGAGGTTCAACCTATAATAAACAAGAGTAGTGGGATTTTCTGCACCATTTTACAACAGTCTGTAAAGTTTGTATACATAAAATAAAAGCATAAAAGAATTATGTTAAGCCTGATATAATAGGAGATTGTGGGCTTCAAAGTCACCTGTAGAAGACAAGCCAAAATCATCTCAACTTCTGCTTCATTTTTTTCTAGAGCATCCATAACTCTTGCTGCCCTGGTTACCTTCATTGCTTCCCCCGTGCCATTCCCTCCTAATTCTTCGGTTCCTTCCTTTTCTACATGTTTCCAGTTTCTCTATATTTTATATTAGAGTAACTCAAGACTTTACCAGTATTACAGCTGTTTTAAACTTGCTGGACTGAATTAAAAGTTGCATGGAAAGTGTTTCATTTTTCTACAGTGGCTCTTGGTTTTGGGACGGAAAAATCAAGCCTTAGTTTTCAGCAATATTTGGCCAAAAATTTTTCATTTTCTGTTGCTGAATTTTGACTTTTTATCAGTGAAGAAAAATGATCCTGTTTTTTTTTTTTTTCTGACAAAGTCAAAATGATCCAATGGAATTTTTGATTAAAAATATTTTTTATTTTCCATTTTCATCACAATTTTATGGCAAAATAAATTATCCAACTACCTCTACATAGTATTTAGTTTTACCATTGCTGCATAAAGAGGAAAATTACTTCTTTGATTCCATCTGAATAATAGTGTTTGAGATAGAAGTGAGTAAGCGGTATACAAACATAATGAAAAACCCCACAAACTGAATTCTCCTCTTTGATTTCTAACAAATCTTGTCAGATTTATGTTTATTTTAGTCCTCTGCTTGTTTCCCTGTTATAGAGATCAAGTTGCATCATACCAATATTTTTAAATTATTAGTGATCCGTGTTCTGGTTTTCTATTATTTACAATATATAAACAACAAACACAAATAATCATAATAGTGAAGGAAAAAAGCCAAACCCTGTAGTTCCCATTTAGGATTTACTTAATCCTGACAAGCAATCAAAAAAACAACAGTTTTCTCTCCGGAAAGGCTACCGAGTTCAAGATTTGGCATGATAACAATTTATATTGCATCCTGAACTATCCTAAATTATTATATAATGTGTATGAGTGCATGAGGATCTTTTGCTTGCATTTCTGAGATGAAATGCAATAGTGATTCTGCTTTACCAATAACAAGAGGTTTTAGGAGGGGAGCCCATAAATATGTTACTCAATTCAAACTGATCTGGTAGGCAGCCTTTGAGCACACCTGCATATGACTTAGAAATTGGCAGAATGCCTGTGTTCCCTGTTTGTGAAACATAAGGGCTATGTCTAGACTGGCCCCTTCTTCGGAAGAGGCATGCTAATTTCGAACTTTGGAATAGGGAAATCCGCAGGGGATTTAAATATCCCCTGCGAGATTTAAATAAACATGGCCGCCGCTTTTTTTCCGGCTTGGGGAAAAGCTGGAAAAGAGCGTCCAGACTGGCACGATCCTCCAGAATAAAGCCCTTTTCCGGAGGATCTCTTATTCCTACTTTCAAGTTCGAAATTAGCATGCCTCTTCCGAAGAAGGGGCCAGTGTAGATGCAGCCAAGCAGAAATAAACGCCTCCCTGCAGCCTAGGCACTAAAATCCAAGAGAGGGGTGGGACTTGGTATGAACCTGTTATCAGCATCAGCATGGGATACCTTAGGCAGCTTTCCACCTAGCTTGCAGGCTTTGTGGATCCTGTTCTAAGGTGCCTCTCTCTCTCCATGTATTATATAGCAGACTGGGCACTTAAAACTGGCTGTGAGAATCACAGTCTCATCCCTGTGACTTTCTTACCACCTAAAAGTCAGGTTTTATGACACTGACCATCACAATGCTAAAGTCCCTGTTTCTGGGCTCATGTGTTTACCCAAAATGGACTATGGTCAGATTTCTGAATTCAAATCTGCACAACAGGAATATTCCAACGATATTAGAACTACGGGTCACCAAATGAAATTAATAAGCAGAAGGTTTAAAACAAATAAAAGGAAGCTTTTCTTCACTCCGCGCATGGTCAACCTGTGGAACTCCTTGCCAGAGGATGTTGTGAAGAGTAGGACTTTAACAGGGTTAAAAAAAAGCTAGATAGATTCATCAAGGTTAGGTTCATCAATGGGTATTAGCCAGGATGGGTAGGAATGGTGTCCCTAGCCTCTGTTTGTCTGGATCTGGGTGACAGGAAAGGGATCATGTGAGGATTGCCTGTTGTGTTCCCTCCCTCTGGGGCATCTGGGATTGGTCACTGTCAGCAGACAGGATACTGGGCTAGATGGACCTTAGGTCTGTCCCAGTATGGCTGTTGTTCTTATGTTTTTAAATCTGCCCTGAAACTTTCAAAGCCACAAGGTTCCAATAGTCACTGACCTACTGGATAGAGATAATGCAGCAGTTTTCTTATTTGGAACATAAGCAAGTAATGGACAGCATTTCTGCACTGGTCAAGTGCCCTCTGCCCTCAAAGGTTTAATGCTTTGAGAACTGATCTTGAAGACTCTGGGGCACATGGTCCCAAATCACTGTACCCAATTTCATCCTTTCCCAGCTGGTTGCAGAAAGGAGAAAAATGTCCCATTTGGCTACCACAATAGTCAAAGAAATTATCCCCATGAGCAGGTGCTAAAGGAAATTGCCCTCCCCTAAAGCCAGTGGGATTTAAAGGAAAAATGCAGCCACAATAAAAACAGAATGGGAAGTTATTCTGTTGCAGCCAGTCTGGGAACTGAGCTTCTAATTTGTTTCCCGGTGCCATCTATCACAGATAGAAGGGGACATCTGGAAGGAATGTTCTGCTCCTGTTTCATATTGTATCAGCTGTATTACATGAGTGGAGTGGTAGGGAGGGGAATTCTGTGGCATTATGCTTTTGTTCAAATTCTGGAAATTGATGGGATAATGTAACACAAGAGCACACTGTGTGGGCTCAAATACTGAAGTCATGTCAAATCTTACAGAGCTCAGCTTTTAAACCTGGGTTCTTAAATGTGAGGCACCTAAATACTTATTTAGGCATTGATGTGTTGATTTAGGAGACTACATGGGGATTTGTGGCCTAACCTTAGGGTCACAGATTTGAAAACTGGGCCCCTTAAAATTAAGGGTGAAATTCACTCAAGTTGAGAAGATCCCCGCAAGGCAATTAAATACCCACATGGTTCTCCAGGAACCAGAAGCAACATCAATGGAGTGTCTGTGTATTTCAGAATGGGTTTCCTTATCAGCCCCCAGGAGGGAGGTTAGACTAAATGGAATCAATGTGCACAGCTGAAACTCCTGCATAACTGGTGCAGAGGCAGAAGCCCATGTTTTAATCTGTTGAGTGAAGTAGAAGCTAGGTGGGGAGCCAGTGACTTGCCCCGCAGGTGGAATAGAGGCAAATTAATTCCCTTCAACCAACCTTGCTGAGATTCCCTGCGCAAAGGCCATTTACCTTGACTTTGAGCAGTGAGGGGTGAACCAGCCATACTTTTACCCAGCAAAAGGAGGGAAAATAGCATTGTGATTTCCTACTATGCAAAAGTGTAGCAAATCACTCCCTTTGAAAGTGTGTCATGCTTTTCCACAGCTCTGCATGGACAGAGTGATAATAGGTGTTTCTTACCTCACACTGGACAATAGATACTTCATGTTCAGCCATACAGCCATCGATATCCAGAAACTCAGTCGTCAGCCTGAAACTTACTTGTCTGCATTCTACTTCTATACCTACCAAGTCAAGAAAGAAAGGGAATTTGCCAAGGGTAAAGGTATTTTTACAAAACATTGTGGCACTACTCTGCTTAGTATGCACAAAAAATGCCATTGGCCATATGTGATTCACTATTAGCAAGACCCAGACACAGAAAAAGAAGTAGGTATATTTCCGTATGGTAATTAACACAGTACTGTGAATATACAGTATTGCAGCTTTAAGATTCCATTGAACAGCACTAAGTTCCTGCATAAACCAACACAGAAACAAACAGTAAAAACAATTGGATTTTGATGGTCTATTGTTAAATAAAAAATATGCAGTTGCATCACTGCAGCGTTTTAAGTTGCAACCAGTAAAATACACTCTTTTCCCATTACTTCACAACTGGTCATTAGTCGTTGATCTTGATTGGCTCCCAAGTCTGAGAGACAGGGAATATCCTGCAGAAAGGGATTACATTCTTTACTGCAGTTAACACTTGCAATAGTTAGCCTTGGTGTAAGCAGGTACAATGCCAGGAGGTGTCAAGAAATGAGCACCAAAAATTAATTTTGGCGTGACACTTCCCTTAGTCAGCATTAACTTAACTTGTCCTGATTGAGTTATTTCCTATGAAAATTTACTCTGAGACCTATGTTGGATTTTGTAGCATGAAAATAATGGGATTCAATTCTGCCCTTTCATTGCAGGACTCAGAACAAAAGCTGGACTTCAGTCAGTGGAAGTTTGCCAGTGACTTTAATGGGGACAGGATTCCACCCTGAGCAACTTCCCCTTGGGGCTCTTGGCTGACCAGAGGATAAACGCTAACTATCCCACCTCTCCACCTCGTGTGGAATCCACATAAGAGGCAATAGAGCAGTAGACCTGCTGACTAGACCCATGAACCATGGCTACCAAAGCCCATAGGGTATAGTAGTGACTGGAGAACAGCTCCCTTTATAGATCCAGATGTTTTACATATGATAAGACAATCCACTTTATTCATTTTCCCATGCTACCTAATGATTTATGAAGGAGCTAATTCTATTCGAAATGGCCTTTCTACACCCAGGAAGCAGTTTTGCTTTTCATTTTCAGTGTTAATACAGCACCATTCCTAGGTGCAAAAATGAACTCTTGCTTTAATTTTCGAGCTAGCAAGTGAATCTTCTGTGACAGCCTATTATTCAGAGCTCAAGTCGACTTTTCAGCAATTAGAAAATATTTTTACTTTCTGTATTATCCTTCTCTGCACTGACATTGGAATCAGCTGGCCAGCTACAGATTGATCAAAGATATATAACTTCCCTTTGATTTCAGTGTCTTCCCAGCAGCTAAAGCAGCCACTTGATTGTTTTTCTACTTTTCTAGCACTTTACAAGTCATCTGAAAAAAAGCTGTATAAGCTTGCAAAATATTTCTGGCTCCCAGGCTGGTAGCACCAACTCACTTTCAATGATTTTTAAACACTGTCTGATAAAAGAAGTCTAAGCAGAATGCAGACATGGACAGTCACAAGAGTTGACCCAAATCCCATTTCAAACGAGTAGTCATCAGACTGTCCCTATATCATCAATGTCTCTTTGCTCCTAGCTGAGAGATGTACTTTCCAACCACATCACTTTGGTTTATTTTGGATTGCATAAGCCATTCCCACTCCACACAGGTCAGGCCACATATACATAATTTAATGAAGTGGACAGCATTGAGATCAGAATGGAAAAAAGATAAATTGCAGTGACACAACTATGCTTCTTCCAGAGGAGGAAAGAAAAGGCTTCCATCCTGTCTGTACAATCTCATCCTTGAGCACCTCATGTACCTATCATCTCACTCCCTAAGGATGTTAAATTTAGATTAATTGAGTCATCGAATAGTCGATGCAATTTGTAGTCCCCCAATGGCCCTGTGCTCCCCACGGTGCTTCAAAGCAGCAGCGCCGCATGGAGCCTGGGGCCAGCTGGAGACACCTCCGTTGACCCTTGGCTCCACGCAGAACTGCCACTTTGAAACGCTGCGGGGAGCACAGGGCCGTTGGGGAACTGCTTGAGTAAAATGATAAATCCTGCACTATTTCCTGAGGCCCATAACAACACATACTATTGGAGCAGTTGGGGAGCAAGTACAAGAGTGGAAGGGCACTCAGCCCTGAAAATATTCAGCTACCTACTTCCTCGTGAAGAAGACAGGGAACCATTCACTCAAGCACACGAGCTGACCTCAATTGCTTTGGCATCACACAAAGAGGGAGGAGAGCTGCATTAGATAAGCAACTCCCCAGCCAGTATCAGGCTTTATACACCACAGTCAAAACCCTAATTTGCACCTTGAACTGAACAGCATCTATTTTTAATGGCTGGATGACATGGAACGGTTATGCGACCTGTAGATCAACCTTTACAGCTGCAAGAAATTGATTATTCTATTATCTGGGATATATGTAACAGGCTACGTATTGTTAAGACCATGGGAGATATTTAATTAAAAGCATGGGGGTAAAAAGAAAAAGTGCACCTGAGGAAAATTACCATTTGACTCTAAGCCAGTAGCCTACGTAGCATGAAAGAGATCTGATCACCAGAGATAGAGCTCCTTTTGAAAGCAGATGAGTGTGTGTTAAATGACATTTAAGGTAAATATACTGTGATGATTGAAGGGTTAGGATCCATAGGATGCATTTACTATAAATGCTAAGGGTTGTTTTTCTTCTCTCTGATCCTGACTGTAAATTTACAGGCTGAGATGGTCTAAGCCAACCAGAACACTGAACCACACAATTAATTTCCATTAGAGCTATGTGACTAAAGCCTCTAGTGGGTTTTTAAAATGTCAGCCTCCTTGTTTGTGATTTTTCTATTATCCTGCATATAGATGGCTCTAAAATATATTGGTTTTAGTTCCCTTTGACATAGGGACTTACTGTGTGTCGACAGATGGCTAGGACAATTCTTGTTAAATTGGCATCATTAGTGTCTTTGGGGAGGACGAGAAACACAATGGTGAGGCCACTTCCTTTTTATTTTTTTGCTACTTTAATCCTCTCCATGAATGAGCTCTCATGTCAGAGTCAGCCTGAGTTAGTCCTGGGCCCCTACTGCACCCCGATCAGATTGTCAACATTCCAGTCCGCTGTGCCGACTGGCACCACAAAGGTCTCCTTTCGGCTGGGTGTTCTGGTCAAAAACCAGACATGTGGGAACCCTAATTTTGGTACATTCATAAAAAATGGTGCCCCCTTTCCCACTTACGAGTCTCCCTCAGTCTTTTAAACAGAACATTGAAATGTGTAAAGGTTAATAGGCAACTTTCAATATTAATTCTTTGCTTGAAGTCTGATATATAAAAGCCCTCTTAAGTAAATTACTTGTGTGAGCCATTCAATGATGGTCTATTATCTCAATAGCTTCCTGACTTTCATTTCTTAAACCCGGAACACACTGATATGTAGAGAGGCAATGGAAGCAAATGCTCTCGGAGTTAACTTCCCCAAACTGGTGTATTGTTACAGCAATTACTGTGGCTGTGCAATGATGGTCTTCTGTGCTTGCCATTTTTTATTTATTAGCACATGCCCAGAACAAATAAAAGAGAGAGAACAGAGGGCACACAAGGTGCTGACATTTTGACCTTAAAAAGGAGTCTTTTTATTTTAGTTAACAGCAAAAATAAATTGATGAATAATTATGAAGTTATTGGCAAAGTTGCAAAAGTAAGCCTTTATGTTCACGGAAATATTCAAAGGTTAGGGTAGGGATAATAGCATAATCCTGCAACCCTTATTCTTGCAAGCAAACCCCACCCTCTGGAGTAGCCCGGCTGAAACTAATGGCATGACTAATGTAAGGCTCACATGGCTAACAGTTTGCAGGTTTGGCCAAACCTGTTTATTTTGAAACCCACTCAAACTAATCATTATAAATAAATACACATTTGTTATGAATTCATCTCACTTTATGGTTATTAAATCATTCACAAACAGAACATGATTTCCATATTCATCATTCAGTTTTCACTGGATTGTTTTACTAAATAATGTTATGCCTATGGAGCATTCGCCAAATACAGGCAGTCTCCGGGTTACGTACAAGATAGGGACTGTAGGTTTGTTCTTAAGTTGAATTTGTATGTAAGTCAGAACTGGCGTCCAAATTCAGCTGCTGTTGAAACTGACCAGCGGCTGACTACAGGAAGCCCGAGGCAGAGTTGCTCTGCCCCGGGCTTCCTGGAATCAGCCGCTGATCAGTTTCAACAGCGGCTGAATCTGGACGCCTGGGACAGAGCAGCTGGGGCGCTGCTGGGTAGGTCCCCGCAGCGCCGCACCTCGGCGCAGCGGGGACCAACCCAGCAGCACCCCAGCTGCTCTACCCCAGGCGTCAGCGAGAAAAGCCTGGTCTCCTGGAGGGGAGTGCACTAGCTGCGCCCCCACCCCAGCAGACCAGGGAGATGCGGCCGGCAGGATCGCCAAGACGCGCCGCAGTCCCACCGCCCGCGTCCTCCGCGGCTTTGCTCCGCGTCTCGTTGGTCTGCTGGGGGGGCCCATAACAGCAGACCAGGGAGACGCGGAGCAGCTTTTGTCGCCACGGGGGATGTGGGCAGCGGGACCGCGGCACATCTGGGCGGTCCCGCTGCCCGCGTCCTCCGCGGCGAGAAAAGCCCCATTCGTATGTAGGGATCCAACGTAAGTCGGATCCACGTAACTCGGGGACTGCCTGTATTTGCTTCATATAATCAACAACAGGGTGAGTAATTGGTCACTACGTTTACGTGGGCTGTTCCTGCTCTCTGGCTAACTTACTGATTTTTTTAAATAAATTAGAAAAAAATGACTAATGAATTATAAACATTCATAATCAATTTTAGAATGACTGATTACTCATGCTAAAATGTATGAAATTTGAGGGATTTCCCAATGTTTTCTAGGCATACTCTTCTGTTGTAGAAACAATCATGAACCATATGATCACACAAATCACAGAGAGACAAACTCTGATTTCGATCATAAAAATATGTGAATCGGTGTTGACATATGTTTGGATTTTTTGAATTCTCCTTGTACCCATATCATAAATGCAAAACATGGCATCTTGTGTAGTAAACTGCATTTTGAGTGGTTGTAAAAGAAAAACGTTTATAATATAGTTACTTACATGTGTCACAACAGGTATTCTCAATTTTTTCAATTTTACCCTAAGAGAGAACACATGCTGCAGTTTAGGCATAAACAATATTTACACACACATCTCAAAATATTCACTCTTATATTCAATTTCTCCATAATAAGAAGTTATGAAATATGTTCCTACATTAGATATATCATAAAAATTTGCAGAAATGCTAATTTTCCTATCATATGATTTCATTAAAATTTAGGAATATTAGGCAGCTTTAAAGTTTTTTTCCACACAAAACCTATATTGCTCTTAAAGCATCATTATTGTGTAACACCTGAATGTCATTAGCTGTACAAACCAGTTTTTACCTTTTGAAGCCATAATTCTCATGACCTTCTGAAAACATTATTCTCCGCTTACATTTATTATAAGCTTTTAAAATAAACCTTGCCTAACACTCTTTGATCTGCAGTATCACAAGATTCATAAAGCACATAGGATTTGAATCTGCCCTTACACAGGTGCAACTACATTTACTTAAATGGGAGTTATTCATGATTTACACCAGTGTAAGTCAGAGCACACTTTGGCCCATAACAGAATACTCATGCTAATAAGCAGGCAATCAGATTATGAAATAAAATACTGAGATATATACTAGATGCTGACAGGGTACACAACTACCACACGAGGCTGAAAGGATTCATGAAAACCTGTGGGCTCAGTTGGCCCTGGCCCTATTTCACCCCAAGATGGAGGAGATAAAAGGGGAAAAGCCCAACTCAGTGGAGGCTAACAAGAAAGAGAATGCCTCTTGTGCTAGAACACTGAAAGATGGCTCAGCTGGAGCCAGATGCTCTCTCTGGACTACCTGAAAGAAGGCTTAGCTGGGGCTGGCAAATGATCAGACATCAAAACATTCCTAGGGGCAGGCTGGTCCAGCACAGGACTCTCAGGGTACATCTAGACTACTGCGTTTTGTCGACGGAAGTTTTGTCGACAGATACTGTCGACAAAACTTCCGTCGACAAAGAGCGTCCAGACACATTGAGTTCTGTCGACAAAGCAAGCTGCTTTGTCGACAGAACTCCGTAGTCTGGACGCAGTGTTACAGGCAATAACACCTTCTGACGACAGAGTTCTGTCGACAGAAGGTGTTATGCCTCGTAAAATGAGGTATACCAGCGTCGACAAAACTGCTGAGTTCTGTCGACGTTATGTCGACAGAACTCAGCGGTAGTGTAGACGCTGGTATAGTTTCGTTGACAAAAGTCCACTTTTGTCGACAAAACTAGGTAGTCTAGACACACCCCCACATATACTTTGTTCCCTGGGACTATGGGGATTTTCCTTTTGGGGTCTGCAGAAAAATATATCTCTAAAGAGGCTGCCAATTTTGGTTGGACATATTTCTGGAGATTTAGTCACATGACATAATATTTAATTAAATATTAAGCTTTAATTCCTTGAAACTCCAGGGGAATCCTGGCACACTGGCAACCCTAGGAAAAGCCTAGAGGCAGATTGCTGTACAAAAACCAGATATGAATAGGCAGACATTAGCTGTTTCTTACAGGTTCCTAATCTGGAACCTATAGTAGAGGGAAGGTCTTGGTTCCCCCACCAGCCCATTGACAAAGATAGTGTGGAAGTCCTGGAGTTAAGAGCTGGAAAAGACTTAGGTGCAGAAAACCCAGCATCTAAAGATACAGATGACCCAGAAAGAGATGGGACCATATGTGACCAGACCAGACTGTTGAGTCACAAGAAGAAACAGACCACTGCAGGCCTGGAACAGCTTACATGCAACCACAAGCAGATATGACAGCCATGAGTCTACTCTTTGACAAAGTATAACATTCAAAGAGCTGGATTTCTCCTGCCTGTTTAAGCAATTGCAGGGCTGAACAGGTGTGCCAGAATAATACTTTTTTCCTGCTAAAAATATGCTGAAGGTTAAAAATGGGGCATATGTAACTATATTTTCATTTATATATTGTTTCAAAATGGCTGCCACTATAATCATTGGATCTCTGATCCTGCTTCAGAGAGTCATCTGACCCTGGGAGTCAGTAACTGCATAAGGATGTATTTAGGGCCTGGGTACATTTTGAAAAATTATTTTAAAAAACAAGAGCTTGATAGTGGGACTTGCCCATTAAAAAGCAAACTTTGATTTGGAAATGAGGCCTTTAGAGGGAGATAACACACCCCTTTTGTGGCTCTGGTTATATCCCATTATCTTTCACATATAGCTCTCTTCTGTTTATAGAGCAATGTGCAGCAGTGACAGCAGAAAAAGAATACAGAGGTTATGAAAAGCTTTAATCTTTCTGAATAACGAGTTTCAGAATCAGATTGCGCTTTGTGCATGTATGAGGCAAATCCACTATAATGGGTGGACTTGACGATGGCCTCGTTACCCCCCCCCCCCCCCACGCACCATGTTATAAGAAACAGACACAGGCAGGCAATTACTGCTATATCCTTTAAAAGACCACAGTTTGCACTCCACTTCCCAGCTCAAGGCTGGCTCAAGTTATAAAGCAATGCAGGCAGGTTTGAGTGCCAGGGGATACATCTAGCAGTGCTATCACTCCCCATGTTATTGCACTTAGGCCGTGTCCAGACTCAGGGGTTTTTTCGGGAAAAGTAGCCTTTTCCCGAAAAAACTTCCCCTGCGTCCAGACTCAAGCCGCGTTCTTTCGAAATTATTTCTAAAGAACGCGGCTTTTCTTTCGATGGCGGTAAACCTCATTTCACGAGGAAGAACGCCTTCCTTCGAAAGCTCCTCTTTCGAAAGAAGGCGTTCTTCAATGTAAAGAGGCCGTCTTCGAAAGAGAGCATCCAGACTCGCTGGGTGCTCTCTTTTGAAAAAGCGGATTTCTCTTTCGAAAGATCCGCCTGCAGTCTAGACGCGATCTTTCGAAAGAGGCTCTTTCGAAAGCATCTTTCGAAAGAGCCTCTTTCGAAAGAAGCCTGCAGTCTAGACATAGCCTTAGTGAGTGACAATACCTGGCTTTAGACAGCTCCCTATACAAAGGGGAAAGCTACCAGCATCCTCCTCCCAGCTCCATACACTCTCTCAAGTGTGGCCAGAATCTGCCTCTAAGTCATGCGTACAGATGTGCACTTCAGTGATGGCTGAAACTCAGGACCAGATGCTTATCCACACCTCTTTGCTCTGAAAACTGGACTGGAAACATTGAGAGATCAGCATTCTCCCTCCAGCCCCCAGGACATCCTGGCTTTCGATGGGCTAGAAATACTGCAAGATCAGCCTTTCCAATGGTATCATGATTCCATCTGAAATCAGGATGTGCAGGAGCATGTGACATTTATTATTTAAGTTTAAAAAAAAAACTCCTCTAAACCTAAAAAGGGTTCAGATTCAGTTTAGCAGAGGTGTGGGTTATCCATCTCTAATGAACATACGGGATCCATATAAAGACCCATAAACATGACAGAGTCTACTCAGAAACATTCAAATAGGACCCATTTCATTACTTACGCCTTCAGCCAAACATCTCCTGGAATCGAATGGAGGGCAGCCAGTGATTCGCTTTTCCCAGATAAATTCCCTTTTCTCATTTACTTTACAAGAATGACTGTCACAGCCATCTTGAATTGTCTCATTCGGCTGTAAAGATTTAAAAGCTGTTAACTTAGCACAAAAACAACCTGGAAGGCCACAGTTTTCAGGAAACTATAAAGTCTGACTATTATTATTTCATTGTCATTCAACTAATATGCCCCAGAAGTGAGGATTACAAAACATGGAAATCTTTGCTAAATATACTTGTACGTCAATAACACCTTCTAGTTTTAATCATTTATTGATACGATGCCATCAATGTTCATGGTACTCAGTAGACATGTGAGAAAGCACGTACCCTGAAGCCTTACTACGTGCCAAAACCCGATGTCCTCGCCAAGTCCTCACTCTGGCAAAATTCCCAAGGACTTCAAGGGGAGCGTTTCTGAGTAAGGACTGAGTAAAATGTGAGCAAAAAAACCTGAGGATTTGGCCCTAAGTTTGCAGCTTTGTGTTCTATCTTTTAAGGAAAAAAATATAAATGAATATTTAACTATAGGCCAAGTCTACACTACATGAGAAAGTCAACCTAAGATACATAACTCCAGCTATGAGACTAGAGTAGATGGAGTTGATGTCCCTTAAGTCAAATTTCTGCAGTGTCCCTGCTGTGGGAAGTCAATGAGAGAAACTCTACCGTCAGCCTCCCTTATGACCCCATGGGAGTTCGGAGCTTTACTGGGGATGCTATCAGCAGTCGATTTAGTGGGTCCTTAACAGACCCACTAAATCAAATCCTGGAAGATTGAGCTCCAGAATGATGGTCTCCGGATAAGTGCAGACCTGGCCTTCATTAAAATGGGAAGATTCTTAAAAGATCATAAATGAGAACTTAATCAAACTAGTGAAAAAAGGTACATACATGCTCTTTCCTAAGACACAGTGGTAGCTTTTTAACAAGCACACAGCTTCTAATGCTTTGGGGGGTGCTCAAGGTCCATTTCCAATAGCCGCTGATCACTTAATGAAATGATTGATGATGCAATATTAAGCTATGACCAAAAGTGCAACTAAATTCAAACATCAATCCAGGAAAAGTTTTGATGGATCTAGATATTGTACTGACCTTTATTCATTCTGTCTTGTTCATATTTGTTTGGATTTAACCCAAAACTCGGGGTCTTTGGGCTCACATCATCTCTAATTTCTTTGAAAATATTTGTGTCTGCAGCAGATACCTGTCTAACTAAAGAGCATGGATGGCATTTACAGGTAATCACCAAAAATGGGTAAGCTTAAAACAGACCTTCAGATACAGGATTCTTCCATCTCTCAGCCTGATACCACATGACGTTGCCACACATCTCCCACAACAGGAACCACTGCTTTCTTCCCTCCGGTAGCCCTAAAATGCAAGTACATTGATTGTGGCATTTTTCTGATTCTCTGGACTCTTCTACCCTCAATCAGAAACTGAATGTCAGCTTTGAATATGCAATTAACAAAAGCACATTCACCAAAACATCTCTAAAAATCTTGGCTAGCCACGTTCTAGCAAAATGATCTTTATTAAGCTTGACATTATCTCTTGTGATGTTATTTTGTTGCACACAGCATGGATTCGATCTGTATGTTACTTTGTATAATATGCACAGGTCCACTGACATTAACCGCAAAATTGTGGTGCTAAATAAGGGCCATGAAGCACAAGTGACTACAGGAGAACAAAACTCACTAAGGTACTGCATGTACCATATATGAAATTGACAAGCAGCATCAGGTAGGACTTACCCCTAAAGCCAATACACCTTGCAAAGATGCACGAGAAACTTAGACTAGGAAGAAAGGGCCAAGCAATTGGTGGACGGTACAAAAGAAGGAGAGATGAGGCCAGAGGGGAAGACTGAAGTATGTAGCAGAGAAAGGTGGGCTAAGAATGTAAAGGAAAGAAATGGAGGAGTGGGCTGGAGAAGCTGGAAATGGTGAGACTAGCAGAGGAAAAGGGGTGGGAAAAGACAATCAAAAGGATGGCAAAACTGGCAGATCAAGTAGGGCGACAGGGGAAGGATGGGAAAGGAGCAGGGGAGAGAGAGATCAATCAGCAGCGGATGCTAGGGGAGGCAGGTTACGGGCAAGAAAGAGGTAGAGGAAAACTAGAAAGAAATTGAGTTAACGTCTGAAGACAATAAAAGTGCCCCACTACAACTTCTCCAGCTGCTAAACTGAACCAACAGCTGCTTATGATAGACTGAACATTTTTAGGACAACAAACACTTTGTAGATGAGCACATATATGTATGTTATCCATATGTTTATTTATACACTTTTTTAAATAGAAACATTTATGTTTTTACAGTTACCATTGAACGGTCAGAAAAAAACCCACTGGTTTCTTTATTATTATTATTATTCAGGTGAACTGCTAACCTTTCAGTTTGTCTGCTCGCAAAATTTTGATTTAAAAATGCACCTAGAATGGTTCACAAAATAACATAAAATGACACTGATGAACAGACAACTGTAATTTGCAGCACTGCACGCTAGCTGCATTTATTGACATAATTTCAAAGGCTGGTCACAGGTTGATACCTTCCTGAGAGTGTACACTCTAAAGGAGGGGTGGAGAACATAAGGCCTGGGGGCCACTTGCCTGGATCCAGTCCCCAAGGCTCAAGACTCCTTCCTCCCGTCCAGCCTTGGGGAGCCCGCACTGGTGCCTCAGCCTCTCCGCCGCCCCACCACAGGGCTGAGGGACACAAAATCTAGTAGCTTGGGCCTCCCTAGGCTCGGGAGTATGTGGGGAATGTGGGGAATGTCTTTCTGCTTCTGAGTCAGGGGTCATGTCAGTGAGGGTTTTTTGGGAGGGTTGGTTTTTTTAGGGGAGTTGCTTCTCACTCATGTGTAGCCCCTGACTGAGTTTTCTGTGGGTCAGTGGCCCCCAACCCAAACAAGGTTCCCCACCCCTGCTCTAAAGTATAATTTTATTCCTTAAGTCAATGGCTTTCAGTGTGGAATTGGAATGAAACAAAAGGTCCCAATTCAGGAAAGCACCTAGGCATGTGCTTGAGACCCAGTGACTTCAGTGGGACTAAGAGAGTTTACCTGAGCATATCTGAACATTTCTTTTCATAGAGAAATAATGTCCATTGAGACATCATAATACAGGCAGTCCCCGGGTTACGTACAAGATAGGGACTGTAGGTTTGTTCTTAAGTTGAATCTGTATGTAAGTCGGAACTGGCGTCCAGATTCAGCCGCTGCTGAAACTGATCAGTTTCAACAGTGGCTGAATCTGGACGCCCGTTCTGACTTACATACAGATTCAACTTAAGAACCCCAGGCATCCCCAAGTCAGCTGCTGCTGAAACTGATCAGCGGCTGATTCCAGGAAGCCCGGGACAGGGCCTTCCTGTAGTCAGCCACTGGTCATTTTCAGCAGCTGCTGACTTGGGGACACCTGGGGCAGAGCAGCTGGGGTGCTGCTGGGTTGGTCCAGTGGCGCCCCAGAGCGGCACTATGGGACCAACCGGCAGCGCCCCAGCTGCTGTACCACAGGCGTCCGGAGCAAAGCCGTGGAGCACGGGGGCAGCGGGACAGCCCAGACGCGCCGTGGCTATCCTGCTGCCCTCGGGCTCCGCGGCTTTGCTCTGCTCTGCTCCCCCTCCCCCTGGTCTGCAGACCAGGGGGAGGGGGAGCAGAGCAGAGCAGAGCAGAGCAGAGCAGAGCAGAGCAGAGCGGCGGAACACGCGGCCAGCTGACAGCCCAGACGCGTCTGGGCTGTCAGCTGGCCGCATGCTCCGCTCTGCTCCCCCTCCCCCTGGTCTGCAGACCAGGGGGAGGAGGAGCAGAGCAGAGCAGAGCAAAGCGGCGGAACACGCGGCCAGCTGACACGCGGCCGCCGCTTTGCTCTGCTCTGCTCTGCTCCCCCTCCCCCTGGTCTGCAGACCAGGGGGAGGGGGAGCAGAGCAGAGCACGCAGCCAGCTGACAGCCCAGACGCATCTGGGCTGTCAGCTGGCCGCGTGTTCCGCCGCTTTGCTTCCTCTCCCTGATCTGCTGGAGACCAGGGAGAGGAAGGGCCCCGTTCGTAACTGCGGATCCGACCTAAGTCGGATCCGCGTAACTCGGGGACTGCCTGTAGGTACTAGCAATGGGGATGTGCCCAACCCCTCCCCGCTGAAACTGGCTTCTATTGAAATAACATCTACAGAGAGGAAAATTCCATTCCACTTTGCTAAATTACAGGTTATATTAACTATACTTTGAGGAAAAAGCACAACAATTTCTCCCATTACAGAGCACGGGAAATCCCCCGTAATGAAACAAACCCAAGTCAATGTCAATTTCTACTTTTGTTCTGGAAGATCCATTTGTCTACAGGGTGGACTGGATCTGTAACTATGTTACTCTAAGGATGTGTCTAGACTACAGGGTTTTGTCGACAAAAGTGGATTTTTGTCGAGAAAACTATACCTGCGACTACACTACTGCTGAATTCTGTCGACATAACGTCAACAGAACTCAGCAGTTTTGTCAACGGCTGTAAGCCTCATTCTATGAGGAATAATGCCTTTTGTCGACAGAGTTCTGTCAACAGAAGGCGTTATTGCATCTACACTGTCCTTTGCATACACACTGTCATGTCGACAAAGCGGCTTGCTTTGTCGACAGAACTAGATGTAGTCTAGACGTTCTTTGTCGACAAAAGCTTTGTCGACAGTATCTGTCGACAAAACTTCTGTCGATAAAAGCCTGTAGTCTAGATGTACCCCAAGAAAGGAAAGTTTTAGGTAAGCACAGATATATTTTCCTATTCTTCTTTGTACTAAGGTCCACAGATCCATTACCATGGGATGTTCATAACAGTGTGCCTCCAGGATGAAAAACAAGATCATCCTTTAATTATGGACATCCACACTGAGGAAAATTATATATCTCTTACAAAGCCCTGATCTGAAAAATTGTTCAGATAGAAATAAAAGTTACTTTTTCCTCAAGAGCCAACATTATTGCTGCCACAATCCTTGAAAAGTCCTCAGAAGCGCATACACAAAAATTAAATGGCAATGACTGGAATTGGGGGTGAAAAGGAGACATCCATATGCAAAATGGAAGAACTGTCCGTGTAGTGGTTAAATGGGAATGTAAAAACAAAGCTTGCTCTTTAAGAACTTTTTCTGACATGTCACCGTGCTGTATTAGGTCTGGCTTCAATCAGGCTACAAATAGATTGGAGAATAGCCCTTGATATCGAATGGTTTATATCACTCTGATCTGAATTTAAATGTCATGTCCTGGCATTTCCATGAGCTGCCTGAGCATGGGAATGGGACAAGGTTGTTCTTGTGATTCTTGAACAACCTATAGAGTATCCTCTCTGAATAAATGCCCATTCACCACATTTTGACTAAAGTTGTAGATAGCCACTTGCTCCCAAACTGAAAGAAGGTGGCACCAATCAGGGGTCTAACTCCAGACAGGGAGGTTGGGAGTCATTCAGAATGCTGTGGGGCAAGTGAAGACAGCTTCTGATCTTGTCTCAGCACCCTTTGCTTGTTTTAGCAATCACATGCCAAGCGGTGTTGTTCTTTGTTTTACTCCAGAGACTTTGCCATGGAACCTGCATTCTATTCTGAGATGCCTAGCAGAAACCAAAATTGTAAATCTGTTTTTCTAATGACTTTCTGAATAGTCTCAGATTTCCATAAAAAGCTTCCTACTAAGGGTACATCTAGATGACAGGGGTTTTCCGGGAAAGGTATCCCGGAAACACTCTGCTGCGTCCAGGGAACACATTTGCTCTTCTGCTTTTTTTTTAGAAAGACCAAACATGTTCTTTTGGGGAGCCTTGTATACTTCGTTCTACGAGGAATAAGGGCTCCTCTGAAAGAGGAGGATTTTCCGTCATTTGGCCCCAAAAGCATCTTCCAGAAAAAGCAATCGGAAAAAGCTACGCAAAGCGCAGAGCGCATCGTAGCTTTTTCCAAAAAAAAGCTATAGTGTAGGCCTAGCCTAAGAGAACTGGGAACCAATTTGCCTGCAAATCTAATCTCTGGGACAAAAGCCAAAGTATGTATCCCCCACTATATTTCTCAGGGAGAAGCCATGAAAAAGGCAGTGGGCATTTCAGATTGAGAATGACCATAATTGTGATACCCCCATCAGAATTGCTATTGAGCGCAGGAGGAAGGACAAAGTGTGTCAGATGACAGTACCTAATGTTTTTGTTGGTTTTTGGTTGGTCTGAGAATTTCATGCTGAGGGGAGGGCGACATGATACCTGCCCATATGTGGCTGCCCGTAAATGGCTTGTAAAGTGAGGTGGCCAGTCATTAAAAATTCCCTCTCCCCCAGCTAGAAAGATCAAGACCTTGATCACTGAGAAAGATATGTGTTTATGTTCTGTAGTGACAGCAGGTTGAATCTGACCTGGTGAATACTGATGAATCTTCTAGACTTATAAAATGGAGACTAAGGCAGTTAGAACGAAAGAAATGAGAGGTCAAGAGGCCTGGTCTTTCCTATTTGTTTTATCCCTTCTGGCATTGGTATTGTCCATGCTGTGTCTGGTCCTTCCATCTATGTCTCAAAGACAGGAGGCAGTTGGCAGTCAAGAGGGAGGCTGCTGGTGTGACCTACCAGGATTCAGGTGCATTTTTCTAGCTGGCATACAGACCTTTTGTTATCCTGTGATCATGGAGATGGGAGGAGGATCTGCTTGCCCCTGAAACTGACTATTGCAATCCTGCTAGTTTCCTTCCTACTCAGGGAAGTAGGGTGGATGGGGAGAGAGAAGACAGAGAACTGCCAGCCAAGCTTCCCAGTGAAAACAGAAGACACTGACTTTTTTTTTTTTTTTTTTTTTTTTTTTGCTTGCACCTTTTTTTCAGCATAACTGTTTCCCTGAATGGGCATCAGCTGCCCCAAAAGCCTCCAAGGGGACGCAGAGCTAAGGGGACAATTTCCCCAAAAGGCAAATGCAGCCGAGGGAAGCAGATGGGAATTAGACAGACTTGGTAGTAAGCTGAATTGTTAGGCAGGAATTTGAAATAAACTTTGGAATTTTCCTCAGAAAAGCTTTGCAGCAGAGAGGTCTGGCTGAGCCACCAGCTGTGGAGGGGGGCACATAAAACTGTAGTGAACTTCAGGGGATGGGCACTGTCTGCTGTTAGTGGCTAAAAGTCTAGTTTAGCTCCCAAATTGCAAGAAGGCTGAGGTATCCATTGTAATAGACCTGTGGATATTAGCTCTACGGAAAATTAAATGTTTTCCTGAAGTGGGGCTTTAGAATATAGTTAGGATGTGACCTCTGACACAGATAGCTATGGCAATGTGCTGCAGAAGGCTACCGGACAATATGGCAACATTTTTGAGAAGGGAAACTGTGGGCCTAGGAAACTGAGGCTAGGGGTGCATGACCTAGGTGAGGTGACCTAACGGCTGCATGGAGTCACAAGCAGGAAAGTCCTAGATGAGAGCAATCCCACTCACCTTGGGACAGGGCTCACAGATGGTTTTCCGACAGATCAATTCATAGTTCAGAGACAGTCCCCTCTGGATGCTGCATTGACAATTTGTACATTGATCCAACATCAGGCGTTTCCCTCCCTGAAACATAAGAATCAGTTTGCAATGATGAGTGGTCCTCTATTAAAACTAAAAATAACAAACTATTTTACCTCAGCTTGAAACGGACTCCTTAAATCTTGCAATACCAGTCTAGACAGAGGATAGCAACAGAAACCTTGTGTCCCCACCTTGACTATGTCTAGACTGCAGACTTCTTTCGGAAGAAGCTTTTCTGGAAGAGATCTTCTGGAAAAACTTCTTTTGAAAAAGAACATCCACACTGCAAAAGCGCAATGAAAAAGCGATCTACTTTTTCGAAAGATAGCATCCACATTCATTGAACACTATTTCGCATTTAAGTTGTGATTACTTTGGATGGAGTGGCCACCAGGGCACCTGTGCTTTGTCCTGGAGGCCTCATCTTCTGAAAAAACACTCTCTTCCACGTTCACACATGCCTTTTTCCAAAAGAGCTTTTTCAGAAAAAGCCTTCTTCCTTGTAGAAAGAGGTTTACAGCTGTTGGAAAACCTCCTCAGTTCTTTTGACTTTCTGTCGAAAGAATGCAATAGCAGTGTGAACGTAAGTATAGTTTTTCCAGAAAAAACTCTGCAATATAGACATACCCTTTCACAGACCCAGTGATCATGTTTGTATCATTACACAGACATGACAGAATGAGGCTGCTTTCCAGAGCAGTCATTCTTCACGAGCTGATTTTTCTGCAGCCAACCATCAAGAGTTCACTTTTTAGAAAAGCGCCACCAAGTGGTAGTGGAAATAATATACTCAACTGTAGATTCCTCATGGGAGCTCCAGCCTACTAGGAATTAAATTTTTTCAGTAGAAAAGAATAGAAAAAGTTTAATTTATGTTGAAATCAGTGTTTTTTTGCAAATGGGAGAGAAAAAAATTTGGAATTAAATTTACTAGGGTATGTCTACACTAGCCACCCTAGTTCGGACTAGGGTGGCTAATGTAGTCATTCGAACTTGCAAATGAAGCCCGGGATTTAAATATCCCGGGCTTAATTTGCATGTTCCCAGGCACCGTCATTTTTAAATACCTAGTAGTTCGAACTACCTGCCTGCAGCTACACGCGGCACAGGCTAGGTAGTTCAAACTAAAGCTCCTAATTCGAACTACTCATTGCAGGAGGAGTAACAGTAGTTCAAATTAAGAGCTTTAGTTTGAACTACCTAGCCCGTGCCACGTGTAGCCCCTGGCAGGTAGTTCAAACTACTGGGCATTTAAAAATGGTGGCGCCCGGGAACATGCAAATGAAGCCCAGGATATTTAATTCCCGGGCTTCATTTGCAAGTTCGAATGACTACATTAGCCACCCTAGTCCGAACTAGGGTGGCTAGTGTAGACATACCCCGAGAGACAAGCTGGAACCCAACTCCCAGATTCTAATGCCCCCAAACTTTTGGGAAGTTTCTATCAGGATTTAAAGTTTGCAACATAACCATCTGAAGTTGGAATAAATTACTTCTGAGATCAGCATGTAAATAGGCCTTGGCAGTACATTTTTGTCAAACAGAGCTTATTGTGGGGAATGGAGTGAATTTGTAGAATACACCTATCAAATAATCTCTGGACAAACTTATAGGAAGACATCAACATCTGCTAACACGCTGTTAGGTAATGCAACCAAAATAGCCCCCTATAAAGCTAAAAACTACTCTAGTCTCTCTCAAACATGACACTCAATAAAAGCCTGGGAAAACAGATGAGTGTTACAACTAATTCCATTTGGTAAATACAGCCACCTGCTTGGAAGTCTGCATTTAATGCCTGCAGTATTATTTAAAACAGTGGGGTGATTGCAATAGACTTACTTGAGTATAATATTGGTAACCAGATATAAGACAGAAATGGAAAGGGATTAAGGAAAAACAAAAGGCCACACTAATCTAACAGATCTGTAGTAAAAGATTCCAAACTTGGAACTATTCACGGAATGAGTTAATGGAGGAAATGTTCCCTTGATACAAAATGAAACATGAAGCCTATATTTAAACAGTGGTTACTCCCAGCATAAAGTATTGAAATCCAGGAAGTATTGATGTCCTGGGGATACCCCATTTTGATTTCTGACCAGGATTTTGGAACAATCATAGAACAGTGACCTCAGAATATCTATCCCCACTTTTATATTCTGCATGCTGGGAGGGGACGTGGGAAGTACAGAGCGCATTATGGGAATACTTACACAGGGTAACACGGTCACCTCTGCAGAAGGCCAGCACAAAGTTTCGTCAACACTCAAGTGTCACCTAAGCCCCTGGCACACATTGCAGAATTCAGATCTTGTTTTATTAAATAAAAGGCTCACTCTCAAATAGAACAGTAGTACAATTTGGATCTACAAACTGTAAGACAAATCTGTATGTTGCGGGGCAAAGAACTAAGATGAGCCCCTTATGCAAGGAACTTCAGGTTCAGGCTAGCAACAACATACAGGTGGAAATAAATGGTTTACTTGCATTAAGGAAGGAATGCGGAGAATGCATGAGAGTGTAATTATTATATCACATGGTCTAAGGCCAGAGTTAGGGTCTGCATGGAGTATTGCAGCCAGATTTGGACACTATAAATCCCTATACGGATGCATATACTCTAGAGAAGGTAACCAGGAATTAAAGAAAGAAAAACTATTACATCTTGAAACCCATCCCACAACGTGGTGACAAACTGTGTGTTATTCTGTGGATGTCCTTCTGTAGGGAAAGAAATCCCTTAGGCAGAAGGAAATAATGTTATGATGACAGGGCTGTAGTTCAGATTCATTACATGAAAAATTAGACTGAAAAGGGTTCCTATTGCAGTGTGTAGAAGGTACTTCGAAAGGCCACAGAGATTTGGAGAAAGTTGTAAATTTGGAGAAAGTTGTAAAGCAGCCAGAGGAAAACGTATGGACACTCCTCGAATTGAGAGATTAAAGTTTAGATTAAATGCACAGGGAGAGCAATCAGCATATTTGGAATTCTCTGTTGCTAGAGGCACTGTCACAATATGGATTTAAAGAAACAATGGACAAATAGCTTTGGGTATACGTGAGATCAGATGTTTAACTCCAAATCTTTGTCCAGTATTTTTTAAACCATCTGGCAACCCTACTACTGGCACCTTATTTTTTTCTTTACAAAAAAACCACTGTCTCTAATCATTTTCACTGTCATGCATGGGGTTAAACCAGCCACTAGATGCAAGAAAGTGGAGAAGGAATTTTCCCTCAAAGGCATTTTGTCAGGGTCTTCAGGGTGACATAGGGTCAAGTAATGAGGGGTACTAAAAGAGAGGAAAGAAAAGCACTCCTCTGCCCAGATACTAGGACGAGTGCTTTCCTTCCTGTATGCATCTGCTTTAACCTCTGGCTGAAGCCAGGGAAGTTTCTCCTTCCTCTGGGATGAGCAAGTCTCATCTATCGGCATATGCCTTGCAATCTTTTTCCTATGACTGTGGCCCCAACCACCACAATAACCAAAGAAGTGCCCAAGATCATACAGGTCATCCACAGCACAGCCAGGAATTCAATTGGATTTCTTTGAACTCTGGTCTAGAGTGTAACCCAGGCTATGTCTAGACTGCAGGCTTCTTTCGAAAGAGGCTCTTTCGAAAGCATCTTTCGAAAGAGCCTCTTTCGAAAGATCGCGTCTAGACTGCAGGCGGATCTTTCGAAAGAGAAATCCGCTTTTTCGAAAGAGAGCACCCAGCGAGTCTGGATGCTCTCTTTCGAAGACGGCCTCTTTACATTGAAGAACGCCTTCTTTCGAAAGAGGAACTTTTGAAAGAAGGCGTTCTTCCTCGTAAATTGAGGTTTACCGCCATCGAAAGAAAAGCCGCGTTCTTTCGAAATAATTTCGAAAGAACGCGGCTTGAGTCTGGACGCAGGGGAAGTTTTTTCGGGAAAAGGCTACTTTTCCCGAAAAAACCCCTGAGTCTGGACACGGCCCAAGAGACCACACTTGCAAAGTTTCAGTTTGAGGAAGACGAGTCTATAAATGGTAGCTACATAGTAGCTAGTTTATACATGACAAATTATCATGAAAATATTTAAATATCATAGAGGCATTTGACATAAAAATATTATCTTACCCCAATAATGGTGCCATTCACAACACAACCTTTCACAGGTTCTGGAAAAGAAAGCATATAATTATCAGCATTACTGATGGTACTGCAATCGGTTTTGTGTATTATAAGCCTGAGCCTGCCTTGTACAATGTCCAGTGATGTCAACAGGAGCTGTCCCAGTGTGATGTCATTGACGATGACAAGATCTGGCCCTCACCAGACATTATACCTGCTGGGGGCGGGGATGTCCTAATTTTGCCAGTGCTAACCTGAATTCCCCTTCTGAATCTTCCTCACCTGCCTATTTTTTCCCAAAGACATAGCAGTTAAGCCTCTTAGGCCTGGTCTACACTAAATGGGAAGGTCGACATAAATTACATAGCTGGACTCAATGTATCTTACATTGCATTTCTGCACCATCAACACAGTAGAAGGCTGACGGATGCAAACATTTCCACCAGATTCCCTTGCTCCTCATGAGGAGCAGGCGTACCAGCACTGAGAGAGCTCCGTTCAGCGGGTTTATACAACACCTGCTAAATCAAACCCCGGAAGATAGACGGGGCAACGTCGATCTTCCACATAGTGTAGACATGGCCTTACGGGCTTCCCATGTACAGACCAGAGAGCTGCTCTGCAAGCTGCAGAGTGTAGCACTTCTCCTCCCCACTCATTGCTCTCCCCTACTCCTATCCTCCAGGTGCCTTGCGCAAGCTTGTTCCTAGACCAGCTTAAGGAGCAGATGACAAGGAGAGGACAAGAATGATCCGGAAGGAGGAAGTAATAACATAGCCACTGCAGCTAATCAAATTTGAATTTCCTCAACTAAAGCCAGGGTTGTTTGGAAGGCGATACCCTTAGTATTCACAATATGACATGCCAACTCAAATTAAATTTGTTCAAATGTGCAGTTGTAAGCTCCTAATCAGAGGTACAAAATCAGTGAGAGAACCACAGACCCCGAATCCTCTGATGGCATCATTAGAGGCCATGAATCCTTACCGCACCGGCAGGAGGGACAGCAATTTGTTATTTGGTCACAGCGCAACTCATATCCCAATGGACAGGTGGGAGCATCCATGTGAGAACACGACACATTCCTTTTCTGAACAAAAACGTCACTGTTCACTCGGATGCACTTGTGGATAATGCAAGGGTTGGAGGGGGATCGCCACTCTGTGCCAACCTACGCATGGGAGATAAACATGAGGAAGAGTTTGTAGCATGTGCGCACTGGACAGAGAAGGTGGGGTGCCATAAAAATAATCAAAGTAACAATCTAATTAAGCTGTTGAACCCAGAACAAAGCAGTTATACCCTGTGCTTTAGCATCCAGAATTTTCAGCAAGGTCGACCCTCCTGTTGTTACACAGTTTTCCCTAAACCCCTGATCTGGATTGTGAAGTTTTGGAATACACTGTTGAATAGATAATAGAATTTAGGGGTGACAGTGACAGACTTTGGAGAAATTTAACTGCATGAAAAATAAAGAGGTGGGACCAAGCACTATGTGTTGAAAGATTAAGTATGAGATTTAACTTAAAGTACTCTTAGGCCAGGTCTACAGTAGACCTGGAAAGCTGCCTTATGGTACACAACTCCAGCTATGTAGAATACGTAGCTAGAATTGGCTTACCTTCAGCCAAGCTTGGTGGCGTTCACACAGAGGGAGGCCCACAGGAGCAAATGCTCCCATTGGCTTCCCTTACTTGTTGTGACTGCAAGGAGTACAGGCACCGTCCGGAGTTGCCCTCAGTGTTTGATTTATTGGTCTATATTAGACCCGCTAAATTGAATACCAGAACATCGATCTCTGGCACGGCAAGTGAAGGTATGCCCTTAGTGGCTGTTCTGACTTTAGAGTAACTATGGCAGATCTGTCCATTTTGGAGGGATTCTGTGGGAATTCAGACTTACCCCAACTGAGACAAACTTTTGTAAGGTGGTTTGCCCAGAAAGGATTTGTGAATAGAGAAAGGGGCCAAGTACAGGCGAGTACGGGTGGTGGCACTCGCCACTGAGTGAGACTGAGTGATATCCTCAAGATCATGTCGCTTCGGATGGATACCAAAATACCCCAGAAAAAAAGACCTAGCCCTGTGCAATCCCAAATTTGTCTACTGGAATCATGGGCTCCCTGAAATCTAACGTTGATAATGTATATTTATACACAGTGCTTTGAAGAGCTAATGTGTCTGCCCCACACTGGCCCTTTAAGGATAAAACCCAACAGTGGAAGAGGGCTGAGAGCAAAGCCCACAGTGGTGGCAGATAGTAACCAATTAGGACCCAGCTGGGGCTAGATGAGTAAAGGCTTCAGGAGGGAGGGTTAGCTCCCTCCTGCTCTAGCTGGGTAGCAGGAGGGACCTGGCTGCCAGGGAAGCTGGCAGCTTCCTGAGACAGAGCAGGGCTGGGGAAAGTCAGGCAGAGCTGGGCAGCCCTGGCCTGGCCTCACTCCTAGGCTGCAGGGCCCGAGGCAAGGCCTGAGAGTACTAGGGCTGCAGGGAGACAGCTAGGCTAGAAAGAGGCAGCAGGTCCACACTCCTTTGCCAATGATGAGTGGCCATTACAGGCTGAAGTTTGACCCTGAGACAGAGTCTAGATGAGACTAGCAGTGGGTCACTGAGGGAAAGTGGGTACAGGGAAATCTGGGGTTCCTTGGAAGGGGAGGTCCCCAGAGTGCAGAGACAGGACTACAGATAAAACACCACACACACACACACACACACACACCAGAAAGGGCCTACAGACACTGGAGTGGGCACTGCCGGAGGGCCGTGTCCTGAAAAGGACACCGTGCGGTCTGGGAGGGACTCAGGTCCAGAATTGACAAGAGAGACACTAGTTAGAAGGAGGCATCCAGTGGTCAGATACGAGCTAATTCCCAGTGCTACTGGCAGGAGGCGCCGTGGTGATGAGTCTGCCCTGTGACAGTGTCATACAAATTCTGAATATTACTATAGCTATATAATAGTAAAGGTGCCAGATAGGAGTGGGACTTTCCTCTGTGACTGTAACCTGAACTGGCAGAAGCACCAAAAGTGAAGGAAGATTCACAATAATCAAGAATCACTTCAGAAATTTGGGACGAGAACTGACGATGAAATGGACTTCCCTTCTGTGCCAGGCACAAGCCAGGAAAGCCAAGGAGTGATACTAACCAAGTGATGAGGGCCACTGCAGTGTGTGTGGGGGAGAGAGTGGCAGGGGGCTAGCATCTGAGAGCAGTGAAATGTATCATGTGAATGGACATGTTTTGGGAATAACTCTTTCTTTAGACTTCTTGGGAAAGATCTAAAAGGTTGGATCCTGTAAGAATGCCAGGAGATTAACTCCCAGTGACATTGGCCCTTATTCAGCAACGTACAGATCTAGCTTTAGGAATGAGAGTGTTTTTAATGAGAGGTGAGGAAGCACCAAGCACCTGGAAGGATTTTTTTTAATGATTTCCCCCCTATCACTATGAGGCACGTGCTGTGGTACACTTAAGAAAAAATCAAATTAAAATAAATACATAATAAATCATTCCTCATAATTATAGCTTATGGACCATGAGCTATTTGAATTTGTTGCTTTTCAACTGAGAAAAATCTAGCAAAATCTATAAAGGTAAAATTCATTGCAAAACATGTTCAAATTAAAAATGAAATATTAATTTAAAAGGCTGATAAATATTAATCTGATAGTCATTTACTCAAAGGCCCTTTTTACACCACTCTGGTAGTATAAAGGACCTTTATAATTTACTCCCAATTTACACCGCTAACATATTGTCAAGGGACTTTAATGTAAATGACAACCAGGCCCTCAGTGCCTTATACTAACAAGATCATCAACCTTCACTGGGAAAATCAGTCCATTTTTCTGTTATGAGTTATTTCAGCATAAATGGCAAACATGGTAGAAAGAGACATAATTATACACATCAATATAGATGGATTCTATAGTTTAAACTAGTTGGTACATCAGAAGAGAAAAGCATGTTTCTTGGAAAGCTTGGTTTGTAAAGCAGAGGCTGATATTAGAATATAGGATTGCCCTCTGTTTAAAAATGGAGGGAGGAGCTTTTGAGCTTTTATATTGTAATCATCATCATCAACATTAAGAAAAGAAGCTGATTTTCAATATAATAAATGCAATTAAAAGTTAGCACTGAATAATTGCTAGATAGCTATCTTTGTACCACCAAAGCAGTTTAGCAAATCTGTTTTAAACTGAGGAGAAGCGGAGGAATGGACGATCAAGCATTTTAATATATTTAACTTACTATTTTCCTTCCTTACTGTTTTGATCCCCAACCACTGCACAGGATTAAGCAATTTAATGCTACTAGGGCAGGCAGAGGCTTGCCAAGGTCCACAGGGTTAAGAGCAAAAAAAAAAAAAAAAATGATTAGGCTGAAGAAATACATAAGTCAAGGGGAAAAGAAAACCACTATCTACCTTCCTTTGCAAATTAATGGGGTAGCTGCTGCTCATTTAAATGGGATATGGGTTTTTCATTTATTATTTATTTCTATTTTCAAGCTATTAATTTACTATTGAACTCTCTGGAACAGTTGCAAACAACTTCTAGTCAATGGGATGCTGAAAATAAAATGTTATTATGAGAAGACAGAATAATAGCAAGTGACCACCGCATTCCTGGCTTCTTCGTACTACCCCCCCAGAAATGCACTTCAACTCTGGGCCACCCTTTTTAATGGCGAGAGAAAGAAGTCACTCTCCATCTAGAGCTCTCGCCAAATCTGCACTGTTTGCCAAAAAGAGTTTTGCTTGGACATTTTCAAAATGAAACATATTGATTTTTCAGTTCAAAATGGGCTTTTATTTTACATGTTTTTAAAAAGTTTTAAAGGTTACAAAATACTTGACATCAGATTGCAAAGTGTTCTACCCAAAAAAAAATTTTCTGGATTTTTGATTCACTGAAAATTTCAGAAAAATTTGTTTTCGGTTCAACTCAAAACAGATTTTATGTTTCAGTTTTTCAGAATTATCAGCAAACAAAAAAATCTGTTATTTCCACAGTTCTATCTCCATCCTCATTTAGTCCCTGCACTGCTGCATGCCAGCAAATAACCAGACATCCTGCTTGAAGCACACTGATACCAGCTACTCAGTTCAAACAGACTTCATATGGCAATATCTTAGGTTGCATCTAACCTCAGAGTGAACTGATGGCCTACAGATGAATAAGTGTTCATGGTGTTTTGTATACTGCTACCAACTTTTTGTACTAATCTTACATATATGCAAAGGAAAGAGGGTGGTGCTTCAACATTTGTTAATATTAAAGAGTAGATAGATATTTACAGCCAGAATTGACTGAGCGCTATCAAGAAAAAAAAACCCCACTTCTTTTCAGTATTACTGATCTGACTTTTGAAGGCTAGGAAAAACTCCATGCACATCATTCCACACCCCACATTTATGGACAGCGGACATTAATAGTTTAACAGCTCTCTGATGCCATTAAATTCTACTTAATCTGCAAGAAGGGAGTGTGTTTTTACAGCAGATCGTTGTTATTCAACAGTGCTCATCCTGCAGGAATGTTGAGGCTATCTGGCTGCGTGTTTTATAACGAAAGGCTATAACTTCAGGAACAGAATCATGTGTGCAGTCTCTGTGCTTTACTTTACAGTGTTGTGTCAAATTTCAGAAGCAACAAGGAATGTTTACATTTTGAAAGGCAAAAAAGCCCAAAATATTTGAAATTAGATTGCCTAGGAGAGAAACATAAGGGACCATATTCAGCAACTCATTAGAATGTATGTCTAAGGTTAAGCACAGAAAGAGTGGTCCAAATATTCTTTTTTTTTAGTTGGCTGACCAAAAAAAATTTTACAAGTTTTGGTTTGTCTCATTCTCCCCGCCCCCATCAATTTTCTTAGTAAAACAAAACAATCATTCTGATCCCAAATGAAATGATTTGTTTTATTCTGGGGCACTTTAAACTGCCTTTCTATTATTAAAAGCAAAGGAAATTTGGGGATGACATCCACAACCCCAGCAAACATGATGGATTTGCTCATCTTTGTGCCCTACTGTTCTGTGGTCAAGAGACTTATTTGGGAGGGGGAAAGTAGCTTCCAATCCCTGTTCCAATGAATAATTATTTATACAAAGTTCAAATCCCCAACTATGTCATGCAGAGCAGAGACTTGAACTCCTGCATCCCAGCTGAGTGCTCTAGACACAGGTCTATAAAGGGGATTCCTCCTCCTCTTTTGTGAATGACATCTAAGTCCACTGATAACTCTAGCACCAACCCCCATTGTTTTATTGTGCTAATGTGTGGCAAATTTGCAAATAGTTTTGCTCAACCTGAAACTGTGTTTTTCCATGAATAAATGATTTGTCCAAAACATGTTGCTCAACTCTGAGCCTGGGTTTTATTTATCTCATCAGTCTCATCAGTTTTAATTAGATTTAAACACATGCTTAATTTTTTTACCAAATCAGAGCCTAATGGTTCACTTCCAAGCAACAAACTATTTTTAAGGCAAGAGAGAAACTCATATAGTTAGCTGAATAAATGATTTTTTAGGAAGGCTTAATGTCTTCCTGTTTATCTTGTCTTCATGTCACTAACATGCAGGAGGCTTTTCTAAGAGATATGTGCTAGCTCCAACAGCTATAGGCTTCATGCAGGAATTCATGATCATGATCTATGATCTGTGTCATGCAGGATTTTAAACTAGATGATAAAATCCTGCTTGGGATGATTTAGCTGGAGTTGGTTTTGTTTTCAGTAGGGGGTTGGACTAGATGGACTCTTGAGGTTTCTTCCAACCCTATGATTCTATGAGTCTAAATCTTTCTTCTCATACAATCCATAAATCTAAACCAAGTGCATTATCATTGGCACAGGTTAACCGACCCTAAAATATTAAGAAATATTAAGAAACTTTGGTATTTTGAGCACTGGATTGGAAAATACAAACTCCTGTATTTGATTCCTGCCTCTCCTACTGACTTGCTGCTTGACTGTGAGCAAGTCACCAATGTTATGTCTATGCAACAAGGGAGAGGTGTGATTCGCCGCTTGTGTACATACACTCCCTCTAGCTCAATGTGAGCTAGTGCAACTATAAAGAGTTGTGTAGTCATGGTAGCACAGGTAGCAGCAGTGCAGGCCCAGCATAACCGTGCTGAATACACCTTCCACCCATGCTACTGCAACTGCACTGCTATCTAGACTTGTGCTGGTGCTCTCTCAGCTGGTGAAAGTATGTGTTGGCAAGTTGGACCCCTAGCTCCATAGTTGTACACGCAGCTGTAATCACTCTGTATCTCAGTTGGGCATAATTATGCCCCCCACCCACCCACAGGAGCACTGTGCCGTTTCATTTAAATTCATAATGTGGATTTGAATTGGTATTACTATTAAAAATTAATTAAACATGGACATGACAACCTGTGCCTTACGCAATAAGCAGCCTGTACCTTTTCGTTCTCCTCTAGAAGAGAAAAACGGTTTTGTCCCATCTCCTAATAAGGAGGACTGACCACATCGTTAACAGCATGTAGCTCTTGACCTTACCTCGTGCAACTGAACATCTACATCCCCTCGAAACCATGAACTCTGCTCTTCACACATAGTCTTCTGACATTTTCCACAACACGCCCCTTCCTGGCTGACATATGCATAACCCTGTACAAGGAGAACAAAGTGGGGATTGTAGTTATGTTAGAAAGCCACAAGAGACAGTAAGAAGTTTGATGATGATATGGTAGCAAGTGACAATGTTAAGGTTTACAATTTTGCATTGTACAGTGCAGTTCAAACAAAACTATAAGGACACAGCAATCGCTATAGCAGAATTGAGGACTGGTCCATGGTAAGCCACCTAAATACATAAATCAGAGGAACATGAAAAACCCTCATAAATGTGCAATACTATTAACTATATGTAGAGACTTCTGATTATCAGCTGCTGATCTGTTTACCAAAACTATTGAATTTTGCTCAATAGCGTAATTGCCAACATTATTTTTATTCCTGTGTCCAGTCCATTTTGAATCTTACTCAGTGCCTGGTCCTGTGAAGTTACAAGCATCTTTGTGAAGTGTTGGGCAGCTTCCCTTTCAATTCAATGACAATCAATAGTGCTCACCTAGCACTTTGCAGGATTTCTATCATTTTTTATTATTATTATTACTATGATTGTGTTGCTGGATCACTGACAGGCCCCAAATAAGGATCAGAGCTGCATTGCACTAGTTTCTGTATAAATAATTTCTTTCATAAACTAATCAACCACCACACTGTTTAAGACATGGAGCGTCTGGCTAACTTAAAGAAAGCAATTATCTTTATTTCTCCGTTTCTGGGTCTGAAAGCCATGTAGCCCCATGTAGTGGAGAGCAATTCTACTTTCTGTACTGAGCTAACAACATGATGAGTTGAATTTGAGATGAGGACTAAAATATTAAATAAGTTCAGTGCCATCTTTCACTCTGGTTTTATATCTCTAAAGTGGATGGCTGCTTTTTAGAAAGTCTTTGCATGGATGTTGGAAGCATCGACCCTATTACTCCTGTCCCAGACAAAGTTAGTCCTGCCATCTTCAATATTAGTCTCTTTTCATAGGCTGCCCAGTTTCTCTACATGGAAGCAGGAGTGACCCTTATGTGATGAATGGAGTACATGAGCGTGCAAAGCTGATAGATCTTCTAGTCACACAGATGTTCTCATGAAATATTTCAATTAAAACAAGTTTTTACTGTTTGTCATATTTTCCTCTTAGCAGCTTTTCATTGACAATTTTCATTTTGAAACCAAAAATATTTTTGGTTGTCAGCAAAAATGTACAATAAAAACACAATTTTTTTTCATAAGAATTTCTATTTTTTGCCAAAAACAGCCACAAAAAATCTTTCAATAGGAAATTTCTCCCTAGCTCTGGTATTTAACTCAAAAATTCAAAAAAGAGAGCTGAGGAGTTTATATCACTAGACAGGCTAGACAATCTTTATGATCTCTGCCCTCCATAATTCTGTGACCATTTGTGATGCAGAACTGCAACCCTGTTTAATACTTTTTGTTCATGTCTCTACTTACTACACTGACTTAGCAATCTCCGAGTTCCCCTGTTTTCATGTGCTGGTTTTCTTCTCTAATTTCTTTCCACCTCCACCACCAAAACCACCATTGTGGTCTTATATACATTTCAAAGGAGGATTGAAAACTAATAAGAAGCCTATCGTACTCTCATACTGACATGACAATCACGGTCTATAGGGAGGTAAAGAATAATGAACACAAATCATCCTTCACACTTGAGCAGGTGCACATGGCAGAGTTGGAAATAATAATAAGCAGCAGCTGTGGGGAAAGTTACCAGGGTTTAGTTACACTAACTCTCTCCCCCTGGACAAGCTCTGAGACAGAGTTGGTCTCAACAAGGGAAGGTGACCGTTTACAGATAAAATCACAGGATAGAGAATATTCACACTGTGCTGAATTAGAGTTGGGTTTGCAATAAACATAGGAGGAACTCAAGTTAATTCCATGCTGTCAGGAGTGACAGAGGACTTTACACTCGATTCATTGACTATTTAAGGTTATTAAAGGGATCCACATACTCTGGGACTTGGCATAATGCCACGTATCCTCTTTAATTCTAACTTTCCATGAGGTCTGGGAGCTGCTGCACAGTTCATCCTCAGGAGGGTGCAGAGTTTTTGAGCTCCCCTCTGGCAACTGGATGGAAGAGAATGGAGATCATCCTTCAAAACAGGGACTTCTCTTAAAAAATCATCAATATCCAGTACTTAAATACTAGTGAGATGGTGGCATTACAGACTGACAAAGATTAAAGGGATATAATCAGAGACTGAAAGAGACACCTAGAGACAGAGGGTGTGTCTAGACTACAGGGTTTTTTTAGAAAAAAGTGGCCTTTTTAAAAAAAAAAAAACTTCTCTTGCGTCTAGACTGTTGCCGCGTTCTTTCGAAAGTAAATCAAAAGAACGCGGCTATTTTTTTGACCGTGGAAAACCTCATTTTATGAGAAAGAACGCCTTTTTTCGAAAGTGCTATTTCGAAAAAAAATACTATGTAATGCAAACTGCGCTTTTTCAAAAGAGAGCATCCAGACTGCCTGGGTGCTCTCTATCGAAAAAGCGGCTTGCTTTTTCAAAAGTACTGGTTGCAGTCTAGACACGCTTTTTCGAAAGAGGCTTGCAGTCTAGACGTAGCCTAAGACAGATCCAACCGGCTTTATCTGAATGAAGTGGAAATATCCAGGGCCAGCTCCTCAGCTGGTGTAAATCAACACAATTCTATTGATTAAGCTCCACTGATTTACACCACTGGCGTACTTGCTCCCCTTACTAGTGTTCAAAGCATTAAGATTTATAATACCTTGTTGTGCAATGAGCTAATGCAATAAAAACAAAGTGTTCATAACAGTCTTCCGAGTCATTTACATGGTTACTAAATATAATCATTTCACAGTCAATACTCAAACTACAGTCTTCCTTTAAAATATCTTTTCTTTGATCTTTCAAGCATCTAACGCTAGCCTTTCACAATCATGCTTAACATATGGGAGAAGACAAACTTTGCTACTTCAAAGAAAAATGTCAGTTTGAAATACTGGAGATTAAAGTAATAGATTTCATGGTCAGCATCCATTACAATCATCATTTACTATGCCTCGGCATGAATTCTCCAAATGCTCTTGTGTTATAATTTAACACAGTTCTCAAGAGTCCTGAAAATCTTTCATAATCAATTTACATGCACTTAGCCAAATGGGTCTGATTAAGATGTGTATCGTTGAAAGTTATGTACAAAATGCTTTTCATAATCACATCGCCCTTAAACTGAATATGTTTATATCGTTTACCCAGGTTCCTGACTTTTACCAATGCTGACAGGAAGCAAGAATGAAAGCAGGTGCTCCCTTCCAATTAATTAGTGTTAGTATAGTCCTTTGAAATTGTAACCCACCGCATTATTATTATTATGCTCCAGAGAGCTATTTTGATGTACTCTACAGAAATCATGTTGAAAAACCTCCAGAAGGGTAAGGTGCAGACAGTGCTCCTCTTAGTGGCAGATTCTGCAATTACAGCAATGACCCATTTTCTCTCAGAATTTCCTTGCCACTGGAAAGAATGAGGAGGTGGGAGAGGGAGAGAAACAAGGACCATGACATAGGGCAAAGCTAATTAATTTATATCTTACAAGTTGGATTTTATCTGAATTGAAAGCTTTTAGGGGTGGATGTTATTTCATTTTTAATTTTGCATATTTAAATATATCTGTACAAACGCCTAGAAATAGGTGCATTTTCATGAAAAGTGAAATCACAGGAAATAAATGGAGAATTTTAAAAACAAGGTCAGTTTCAAACTTGATCTTGCCCTGAAGGATCTGGGGATTTTAGTGGAAGACAAAATGAATCTGAACCAAAAAGATAGGAATGTTGCAAAAAACAGCAAACACCATTCTGTGACATGTTAGCAGAAGTGCTGTAAGGAAGATGCAAGAGAAGGTTACTTTACTGTAACTGAAGGTTCTCTAAGACGTGTGGTGCTAATTTGTAGTCCACACATGGGTGTGCATGCTGTGTAACTCCTATTTGTGGCTGAGGAAAAGAGTCCTTCTGAGCACATCTGAGAGCGCATTGTGGGTACCTGGGAGGTACATGCTTTAGAGCATTTTATGATGTTTGATGCATCAAAAGCAAAGCTAGATGGCATTTCCTGACTTGTGTGTTTAAATTCTAATTTGCATGTACATTAGCATAGGTTTTTGCGCATTTTGTGTGTACTGCATGCTTGATTATGAAGACTTCAGTTACTCAAAATTCTGTGGTCTAAAAAGCAGTCCTGTTCTCTCAGATCTATTCATTTGTTACAGTTGGGATTATAGCCAAAAGGAATTAAGTGCCCAACTCCATCTGAATTTCAATATGATTTAGGTGCTTAATTCTTTTTAACTCCTTTTGAAATCTCAACTGTCTTTGAAATTTACACATGATGATCCAAATATAGCGTACACCAGTACATTTAGAAAGCCAGGGTTAGCTGGCATGTATGTCTATGTGGAAGTGGTATCAATGTGAGAAATCACCTTTATCGTTCACTACCTCACCTGCACTCTGTCCATCCATCCTCCTCAAACTGGAGCAGGTTTTAAATAGAGGTCATGTTAAAAATACACTACCACCAAAATCTTTCAGTTTTCCTTTATTTATGGACTTTCCCACAAAACTATTCGGGTCCAAAGTTCAGGATGGGCTCCTCTGTCTCAAACTATCAAGGGTGGAAGCAAGACTCATAAACCACTGCAAAGAAGCCTCCTCTTCCGCACTTTGTTTCTAGCCCTAACAGTTTCTGAAATAACAGACCTTAAAACACAGTTTGGTTTTTGGCTCACAGCCATAGTGTTATCAGTAGACCATTACTCTGATATATCATCATTAATGCACAGCAGATTTGCAGGTTGTGTACAAATCAACTCTAAGTATGAACATTGTACTCACTAAAAAGCTATTAAAATGATATTAACATTATCATGGAGGGTGCTGTGGCAGCTTCCTTTGGGAATCTGCCATTTTTCTTGTTGTCTTAGTAAAGTGTCTGAGGTGGCGGGACCTATGCTACTGTTGTCAAACCCTTTGCAATGGAGAGGGCAACTTCTTCTAAACCTATTACTGTACTGATTTGCACTGACCTGGCCAAAATAATTTCCCATTTTGCACAGCCTGCAAAGCTCTTTCAGGTCAGATGCAATCCCAGAGGGGGTAGGAAGTGTTTTAAACCCGGGATTTTTGTTATGATTTCTTGCTAACCAAGAGCATGTTCAGGCACCATTCCATAAGTATGCCTCAGAACAATCTTAACTAATTCTGCCAAGTCTGAAAACCCACAAGGAGTCCAAGTGCCTGGAGAGTGGACATTGGCAGCACGACACATCTTCTAGCCCAGCAGCCTTTGTTACAGAGAGCTGAGTGGAGCATATGGACGGACAGACTCTGCATGCATCTACCCATAGACTCATGCACTGGAACCCAGGGATTCTCACCAATTTTTAGCTATCACAGCTTTTTCTGTCCCCACTCACTCCCCCACCAGAGACCATCTTGATATTGCTACAACTGGAGCTGTATAAATACCATAGAGGCCCAGAAGGGAATGTGGCTACACATTTACTTTTGCTGTAATTTTTGACAACCCTGTTCTCCTTTCACATAGGGCTGGTGAATACTCAGGGCCTACTTCAGCCAGCTTGTATTTTCTGAGGGCCTATTACAATGATAGCATCATGTACACGATCTTTGTGCTGATCAGGATATCAACAAGGTTTCCAAATCCATGCTTTTGACAAAACTGCATTTAGTCCATACAATGCCTAGTCCCATGTTTAGGTTTCTCCCACCAACTTTCTGTGTCTCCAATAGGTGTACTTCATTCTGCTTGTCCAATCCAGGATGAGGCTTTTATCATCATGAAGAAATCTTACACCTCACAAGAGTCTATCCAACATATCTCTGATCAGAAGGAAATATAATATTTGCCTCCGTGTCTCATGCCCTACACACAAAGGCATCTGCCACAAATTCCGCCTCCAGTTATACAGTAGGGCTGAGCTACTGACTAGTGAATACTTGAAGTAGTTTATGGCATTTTATTGCACATGTCTAAAGTCGTATCATAAGACGGCATTGCTGCTAAGCAATAAGGGTGTCTGATGTCTCACTTCAGTAAGATGCCTGAAGTTAAGACAGCCATTTGAATTTTTGCCTTTGGTATTATGAGCATCTACTGGTAACTGATGTGAATTTCAGCAACAACTTTTCCTCCCACTGAAATTAAAATAGAATGTTACTGTTGATTCCACTGGTACCTCCTAGTGAGCTACTCCTGAGCTGGACTGAGCACCTACAGTGAAGTCAGGGGGAACTGCACTCAGCACTTCTCAGGCTCAGTTCCCAAGATGATGCATCACTACACTAGCCCATTGTTTATTTCCACGTCTCGCCACTGTTAGCATGTGCACCTTTTAAAGCAGTAGTCCAAGAATCCCATTAACATCACTGTGATGAAACGTACTTTTCCTTTAAGGGCGGGCTGGAGGCTACGAAGCAGCCTTGGCATAACCAAGGAGACTCCTACCATGCCCTAGGGGAGGGATGGGCCATTTAAAACAGCAACAGGAAGCTGAGCAAGAGAGGGGAGTAGGCTGCTATGGAAAGTGGTTTCGCTCTCAGGTCCAGAGGACTAGCCTGACTGGGCCCAGAGACTTTACAGATTAAGTGTAGGACACTGAGGCTATCTCTACACTACAGAGCTTTTCTGGGATGCCATATCCCGGAAAAACTCTGCTGTGTTCAGGGAATGCATCTGCTCTTCCAAAAAAAATTTCTGAAGAGCAGATGCACTTTTTCAGCGTCCCTGTAAACCTTATTTTACGAGAAAGAAAGGATGTTCCGAAAAAGGGTTTTTTTCTGACATTTGGCCCAGTGTAGACGGGCCAAATGTTGGAAAAGCCTCTTCTGAAAAAAGAAGCAGAAAAAGCTTTTTCCGGAAGAACTGTGTAGTCTAGACACAACCTGAGTGCTGTTATATATAACTGTTCCTTCTTGGAGACCTTATTGAAGAGTAAGTACTTATTTGATAAGGGTGGGGTTTTTTTGGTTTTGTTTTGGCTTCCCTCTTGCTCAGATCCTTCGTTGCCACGCTATGCCCCACAGTCTTGTTGTGAGGCCTGGCTGTAAGTGTTACTCACCTGAGGGCAGACCGTGTGGCACGCTTTGTCTAGACATTCTGTAATGCGAAGTCCTGTGACAGCATCTTCCATGTTCGTGCAGGTGCATTCTGAGCAGCCTTCTTCCCAGGATTTCCCAATGGGGTAAACGACATTGCGATGGACACAAACCTGTCAGTGTAGTGAATGCCACAATGAACACATGCCATCTATTCGGAAAGGCTGAGATTTACCAGACCTTCTGCCACTCTTACAGAAAGTATTGGATTCAGCCAAAATACCTCTAGTCTTGAAAAGCTGTGGCTAGTTTATTACAAAAAATAAAAGAATTTCTGAAACCCTAAGCCTCTTGACTGAATTCAGTGAAGTTAGCCAGGGTTTGGCTCATGATAACCAAGAGAATTTAGTCCAGAATTCAGATACCGAAGTTCTGATAGAGCAAATACAGCACTTTTCATCTGTAAATCTCAAAATATTTTACAAAGAAATCATGGTGTCATTATCTCCATTATATAGGTGGGGAAATTGAGGCACGGAGCAATGATGTGTGCGCCCTGGTCACTCATCAGGGCTTTTGAAAAGCAAGGAATAAAACCCAGATCTTCTGAGTTTCAACTAGTGCTTTATCCATTAAGCAAATAGTTTATACCAATTAAAAATATTTAGAGACACATTCAATGCCACTATTTCATGGATTAATTTGACCCGCTAAATGTTTAAGCAATAACAGCTCATGTAAAGGTCTATCGTGAAATCCATCACCATCAGGCATGGTCAAAATGCTGCTCCTCTAATCATTTAGATCTAACGTATTTCAATTTAATATGGCAAGTAAACTGTCATGTATATTTGAATAACAACAAAAAGAAACCTTTAAAAAGTGAAATTCTGAAATGGAACATCTATACATAACCCATGATCTTTTGCTAATACAAAAGCAAAGTACAGTAGAGTCCTGATTATCCAACTTTCACTTATCCGACATTCTGATTTATCTGACATAGCCATTCGACGTGCTATTTACGCGCCCATGCATCACATACCGCCATGGGCGTAGCTTCGTTTATTCCTCTGCGCTAGTGATTTGTGTTTGTGCTGTGATTGTTTTATTTTTCCAATTGCATTTTCCCCTTACTGTAATATAATTTTATTGTTTGAGGAACATGGCAAGTGAAAAGAGAAAAAAAGTGGTTCTTTCCATTGAACAAAAACTTGAAGCCTTAAACAGACTAGATAAAGGTGAGTCCATGCAAAAAATTGCTTCCAAACTCAATGTGGGGCAAGTTACAGTTAGTGACTGAAAGATGAAAAGAAGTGAGTTAGAAAAGTGGTGCTCTGATCAAGCCTCAAATGGAGGACTGAAGGGCAGAAAAACGATGAAGAAATGTGAATATGAAAAAGTGAGTGAAGCTTTGTTCTTATGGATCACACAGCAAAGGGATAAGGGCATGCCTATCACAGGCCCGCTCCTGCAAGAGAAAACTCTGATTTTCCAAAAGGAATTTAATGAAGGGGAACCTGATTTCATGGCTAGTGTAAGCTGTCTTGATTGCTGGAAAAAACAATATGGGTTAAGGCAGCTCAGTATATGTGGCGAAAAATTATTGGCAAATCTGGAAGGATTTCTGAAATTTAAAGCAAAATTTCATTGTCTCATTAACAATGAAGGATTATCAGGTGAGCAGATACATAACTGTGATGAGACAGGCTTAAACTATAAAATGCTGCCTTCAAAAACTCTAGCTTCCCGGGCTGAAGCTTCAGCTCCTGGGTATAAATGAAGTAAAGAAAGAGTGACGATTCTAGCCTGTAGTAACGCTACTGGTAACCATAAACTAAGACTCACATTTATTGGAAAGGTGAAAAAACCACGAGCTTTCAAAAACCTAGCACCTACTGCTCTACCAGTTTCGTATAAGAATGAGAGGAATGCATGGATGGATTCAGAAATTTTCCGAGGCTGGTTTTTCAATGAATTTGTTCCTTCAGTAGAACAATTTTTGAAATTGCTAAACCCACCGAGGAAAGCAATTCTTGTCATTGATAATGCGCCATCTCATCATCATGAGGAATAACAGCAGTGGGGACATTAGAGTAATTTTTCTTCCTCCTAATATCACCTCATTGTGTCAGCCTATGGACCAGGGTGTGCTTGAAGCATTAAAGAAAAAATATCATCGTAAGCTTTTAACTACGCTCATTGAGGCGACAGACGATGGAAATGGTATGCTAGATAAGCTAAGGACAGTGAACCTAAAAGATGTTATTTATTGGATCACACAATCATGGGAAGAGATTGAACCCCAAACTCTGGCAAGATGATGGAGAAAGTTACTTTCGGAAGACAAAAATATACAAGAAATGGAGCAAGAAAATTGTGATAACCTGCCACCTTTGTTACAACATATTCCAGGCTGTGAGAAAGTGAATGATGACGATATACAGGAATGGATGGAGAAAGACGAGCAACAAGAACTGACTGACCATGATGTAATAGCTCTGATGAATCAGGATGACAATGAAGATGATGACAAAGACAAAACGGAGAGAATGAGTCATAGCAAAGGGGTCAAGGCTTTCGAGGTGGCACTGGCTTACGTTGAACTACAAGGGGAAGCAATTGCTAGTGTTGTTATGTTATTGAGATGCTGGCGCGACTTCACCGCAAGGAAGAGAAACAAAGCTGGGAAACAAACTTCAATCACTAATTTTTTTAAACAATAACTTTTGCATTTTGCCATACCGCATACTAAATGTTCTGTACTCTATTATGTTAGTTGTACTGTAGAATAATTATTAATAAACCTGATTTCAGACCCGTTTCCGTATTATCCGACATTTTCGTTAATCCGACCACCTATCGGTTCCGTTTAGGTCGGATAATCGAGCCTCTACTGTAAAAAACTTAGGCATGATCTCTGAAATTCATGCTGCCAGAATGACTGCAGCGTGGCTACATGTTTAGATGTATTTTCACGCTTAACACCACAGAGTTACTGTAAACACTTTGTAGGAAAGATATTTTCATCTGTACGAGTGACCATTCATTCCCCTCACCTTGTCTGGAATGCAGGTTGTAGTTGTGCAGCCACAGTCATTGGTGACAGATGTAGATAAATATCCAGCTGGACAGCTCACTGTAGAATTGGTACAGCTGCATGTGCACTCGTATTCATCACAGCACTTGGTCTTCTTAACAGTCAGTTCTCGATGCGGAGGGCAGGAAGGAATGTGATCAAGCTTGCATCCCTCTTGCTTGCAAGCTATCAAATAAATTAGATATCATACTGAGCAAACAATCATATAATAGAAACCACAAGCCCCTTACAAACAAGACCCCGATATGGCAATGAGATCCTCTAGGGATGGATTTCAGTAAGTCACTCTAGCATAGAAGTCTCATCTAGCAGATCATAATACATCTTCAAGCCAATCTTTTTTATCCTTCACATAAACCTCCCCTTACTTATTACATAGTAAAAAGTATTTGTAAGTGAGGATATGTCTACACTACAAAGTTAGTTCGAACTAGCGGCCAACCCTAGGGATCCTGGAGGGGATGGACCGAAGAAGTGACCAAGCCATTTGTCTTATGCCATCCCTCTCCAGCCTTCCACAAACCTTGGGCAGGGACACCCTCCTACCCCCTGGCTAATACTCCATGGACCCAACCTCCATGACTTGATCTAACTTCTCTTTAAACTCTGTTCTAGTTCTAGCCTTCACAGCATCCTGCAGCAAGGAGTTTCACAGGTTGACTCTTTGCTTTGTGAAGAACAACTTTCTGTTACTAGTCTGAAGCCTGCTACCCATTCCTTTCCTTTGGTGTCCTCTAGTCCTTCTTTATGGGAACTAATGAAGAACTTTTCTGTATGCACCCTCTCCACCCAACTCCTGCTTTTAGAGACCTCTATCCTGTCCCCCCTCCGTCTCCTCTTTTCTAAGCTGAAAAGTCCCAGTCTCTTTAGCCTCTCTTCATATGGGACCTGTTCCCAACCCCTGATCATTGTAGTTGCCCTCCCCTCTCCCAGCCTCTCTCTTCCCCTCTCCTACCTCCTTTTCCCAGTCTCCCCCAGTTTTGTTCAATAAAGACAGATTCCATTTTTGAACACAATTGTCCTTTATTTTGTACATCAAGAAGAGGGGCTAGGGAAGGGTAAGTGGAAGGAGATGAGGGAGGAATGGGGTACGAGCCCCCAGTGGGGAGGACTGGGCTGGCTCTGCAGGCTTCTGGGTGTGGAAGCTCTCCTGCAGCCCCCCAATTGCCCCCTCTCCCCAGATGGCAGCCTGTGGCAAGTGCAGCCGGGCTGATGGCCGAGTGGTGTGATGTGCCCAGTGTGGGTACTCAGGGCACTCCAAGCCAGGACTGCTTTGCAAGTGGGGCACCCCTGAGAACTGTCTGTCCGGGGCGGGGGTCAGGTCCCTTTAAGCACAGCCCTCGGCTAGCCTGAGACAGCAGCTCCACGCTCTAAGTTCTCATCTGATGCCCTGCCGGTACTGCTTCCTTAAGGAAGCCATCCTTAAGGAAGCCATCCTTAAGCCCGGTTCTGGGTCCACTTAATGTGGACATGCTAGTTCGAATTAGCAAAACGCTAATTCAAACTAGTTTTTAGTTCTAGACGCGTTAGTTCGAATTAGCTTAGTTCGAATTAACTAATTCGAACTAAGTTAGTTCAAATTAGCGCTGTAGTGTAGACGTACCCTAAGTTAGTAAGCTCTTGATCAGAGCCCTTGCAACTCTTAACATTGCTCTGTTCTACAGTTCCCGGTCCAGTCTTGGAAAGAAAGAAATAGAATGTTTCCATTTGCAAGATCATTACTGGTCCTACTGGATCCAAATCGATGGTTTTCCAGAGAGCCAGACTCTTGTAGTGTATGTTTGTTCACACCCATTGTTCAAATACTGTTTAATGTTTAAAACACACTTTACCACAAGTATAAGTTGGTCTGCATTCTCCAAGGTTTGTCAGTACAGGCTGAAGACCGTCTTCACAAATAGGTACAGGAGGCATATCACAGGTAACTAAATCACATACTAAGACAAAAAATGGGACAGTGCCTCAGCTGGTACTTAGCTAGTCAGTCATCAAGAAAGCAACCTCATTTTAAGATTTCTATGTACTTGATCGCTTCTCTGCTAATAGAGAGTAAGCATCAGTGCACAGTTCAGAAGTATACAATCCAATCTTAAAAATCGTTTAGGGAACAATCCTTGTTTTAGGTGTATTGAAAAGCTCTAATGTGTTTGGTATGTAAATGTAGATTAGATTAATATATGTGCCAATTAGATAAACAAAGCAAGTGAAAAAAGTCATTGAGACAAATTGCCCCGTGTCTTCCTCTGCATACACTATACACTAAATCATAAAAATCATGAAGCTTTTTGTTCCCTTGTGGGTTTTTCCCACATAGAGGTAAATATGGTCCTCAGGGACTTTGAAAAATACTCTCTTAATCAGTATTTGATCTAAATGAAAATGCCAATTGTAAGTTTGAAAAGCAGCTAATAAACAAAAACAAACAGAAACACAAGAACTGGGCATCAATATCGACTATAGCTCTCCACATTATCCACAACCTACCGCATTCATACTCGGGACAACACTGATCAGGATCTCGATGTAGTCTGGAAACTTCACAGGGACCACAAACTGCAGCTAGAATGAGGGGAGGAAATCACAATTGTAAACCATACTTATATAAAATAAGCAAAGTGGAATTTTAAAATATATATATGTATTTAGAATGTAAAACAGTTTACGTTTGGCAGTAGGGCAAGGTCGGGAAGTGCAATTTATTATCCTATTCTCAAGACACATGCAGATCTTGCAGGGCTCGTTGGAAGGAATCCATCTGTCCATGTGCTGCATGAAAATAACAGGTTGTAAGAGAAAGAAAACCCTGTGATCATTGGTATGCAAACTGCTGGGGGGATAATGAACTAATCTGGAAAAACAAAGTGTACCTATGGGATTGTCTTGCTTCTTCTGATAACTACGGATTTAGAGAACCACACAATTTAGAAATAGGGCTATTCTTAGATTCAGCAAAAGAGGCAAAGAATGCATAAATATGGTGAGAAATGACCATTGTTTTAGAAAAATATAATGTTCAGACTTTCTGAATATAACTGCAAGCTGTTATAAATAATATAGCACAATGTTGGTACTACACACTAAGGGCTTGTCTACACTACAGAGAAGATCAACCCTCCGGTGGTTGATCTTCTAGTGTACGATCCAGGCCTAAAATTGGATGTACTAAGTAATAAGAGAAACAATGATGTATTGGAAGTATATAGAAGTAGCAGCCTGTTCAGATTATTAATACTTAAGCATATCAAAAATAAAGACACAAAAACCTAATTGAAGCTGAGAAAGTTTCAGAATACCACATTGGAATTCCCACTGTACTGGATTCTGGATAGATGCTAAATCAATACCAAATCAAACCCTGTTATGGCTTTGAGATATTCCTTAAGTTAATAAATGCACAGAGAAATTGATAATAACGTGTGTGATTGTCCCTCTTTGCTAACTATCATTAGCAAGAGGAAAAAGTTGGAAAATAGACATGCTGGTCCTTGGGTCTATGAACAAGTAAAAAAATGTTTACATTTGATATTCCAGCCAGGACTCAGGTGGCAGAAAGATGCTTTGTGGATAATTAAAATGAATTTGCATAATCAAATCCTGCTTTGAACGAGAGCCTATGAAGCAGAATCATAGAATCACAGAATACTAGGACTGGAAGGGACCTCGAGAGCTCATCGAGTCCAGTCCCCTGCCTTCATGGCAGGACCAAATACTGTCTAGACCATCCCTGATAGACATTTATCTAACCTACTCTTAAATATCTCTACAGATGGAGATTCCACAACCTCCCTGAGCAATTTATTCCAGTGTTTGACTACCCTGACATTTGGGAACTTTTTCCTAATGTCCAACCTAAACTTCCCTTGCTGCAGTTTAAGCCCATTGCTTCTTGTTCTATCCTCAGAGGCCAAGATGAACAAGTTTTCTCCCTCTTCCTTATGACACCCTTTTAGATACCTGAAAACTGCTATCATGTCCCCCCTCAATCTTCTCTTTTCTATATTAAACAAACTTAATTCCTTCAGCCTTCCCTCATAGGTCATGTTCTCTAGACCTTTAATCATTCTCGTTGCTCTTCTCTGGACCCTCTCCAATTTCTCCACATCTTTCTTGAAATGCGGTGCCCAGAATTGAACACAATACTCCAATTGAGGCCTAACCAGCGCAGAATAGAGTGGAAGACTTCTCATGTCTTACTCTCAACATACCTGTTAATGCATCCCAGAATCATGTTTGCTTTCTTTGCAACAGCATCACACTGCTGTCTCATATTCAGCTTGTGGTCCACTATAACCCCTAGATCCCTTTCTGCCATACTCCTTCCCAGACCGTCGCTTCCCATTCTGTATGTATGAAACTGATTGTTCCTTCTTAAGTGGAGCACTTTGCATTTGTCTTTATTAAACTTCATCCTATTTACCTCAGACCATTTCTCCAATTTGTCCAGGTCATTTTGAATTATTACTCTATCCTCCAGATTAGTCGCAACCCCTCCCAACTTGGTATCATCTGCAAACTTAATAAGCGTACTTTCTATACCAATATCTAAATCGTTGATGAAGATATTGAAGAGAGCCGGTCCCAAAACAGACCCCTGCGGAACCCCACTTGTTATACTTTTCCAGCAGGATTGTGAACCATTAATAACTACTCTCTGAGTACGGTTATCCAGCCAATTATGCACCTACCTTACAGTAGCCCCATCTAAGTTGTATTTACCTAGTTTATTGATAAGAATATCATGCGAGACCGTATCAAACACCTTACTAAAGTCTAGGTATACCACATCCACCGCTTCTCCCTTATCCACAAGACTCGTTATCCTATTAAATAAAGCTATCAGATTGGTTTGGCACGATTTGTTCTTTACAAATCCATGCTGGCTGTTCCCTATCACCTTGCCACTTTCCAAGTGTTTACAGATGATTTCCTTAATTACTTGCTCCATTATCTTCCCTGGCACAGAAGTTAAACTAACTGGTCTGTAGTTTCTTGGGTTGTTCTTATTTCCCTTTTCATAGATGGGCACTATATTTGCCCTTTTTCAGTCCTCTGGAATCTCTCCTGTCTCCCATGATTTTCCAAAGATGATAGCTAGAGGCTCAGATACCTCCTCTATCAGTAGTATCATGGAGGAGAGAATACTGCCCAAAGAAAAGCTTGTAAGGACTTTCTTGATAAAAGCATGCAGGGATCCTCATTAATGCAAGAAGGAGGCTGATATCTAAGCTGACCACCACTTAGCCCTGCAGATGCAGTATGTACTATCTGCTGAAAAAGGTCTTTTAGGCAGCATTATCTGAGGAGGTTAATGGTGGGACTACAACAAAAGAAGCAGCGCAGTGAAGCAAACTGAGAAAGATCTAGCCACCTATAAAACTTAGGAAATTAGGCTAGTGATCTGTGGGGAACCTGTTTCAGGGGAGGGAATTTCACATAGGAAAGTTGCCAGTAAACAGCTTTAGCCCAGGGATTTGAAAGCACTGCCAGTATATTGTTCAACCATTTAATAGAACGTGATTAGTTTTTCACTGTTTGCTGGTGTTGAAATGATGCAAGCGATCACATGACGTTCTCTTAAATCCACCTGCACAGAACTCTAATCATATTCTATTAAATGGTTGAGCAATATACTGGCAGTGCTTTCAAAATCATGTGCTTGTACATTTCAAGCCACAATGAGATGATCACAAATACTTTCATCCTCAGTGTTATGACAGGCTTTCCCTCGACATATGAGTAAGAATTTCTCTATAATCAAGAGCTGGGTTAAAGCCATCTCAGTTGTTAGACACACCTCACATGTGGACTTCATGAAGGCTTGGACTGCAGTATGGTTCCACTCCTTTACTGTGGTCCTACCCTTGCTTGGAAAAGTAATGACAGCACTTATATAAGAGCTGTTCAGTGATCTGGTGACGGAAACCTTCCACTGTTCTTCCTTGGATAGACAGAGTCTTACTACCCTCTGTCTTCAGGTGTGCTGGGGTTTCTCCCAGGGAAGGGAGGACTCATCAGCCTCCAATGAACTGACCAGAGGACCCTCTATGTTATGGCGGCCCTGAAGTACACTGCAATAGCAGAGCCATGTTGGGTGTCGGTAACAAGAGCCCACTTTTGGGATGGTGTTGGCAGAGCTACCCAGAGAAGAAGTTTTCGGAGTCAATACTCCCTTTGAGATGCATGTGACAGCTTGTATTGTTTAAGGCTATTGTTTCAGGCTCTCTGCAGACATAGGCAGATATCACTGAATCTGTTACACTTAAGTTTTCTTCACAAGAGCTAGAAACATTTATTGTAAACTAGAAGATATATCTGGCATTACTCAGGCCCTTAATTAATTTTTGCTTTTTGGAAAATAAAATGAAAATGTCCATGCTTCATTTAACTCATTGCTCTGGGGCGGGGCTGAGGGTGAGAGGTTCAGCATTCAAGCTGCCCCAGGGAGAAAGGACTGCCCCAGCCCCCTCTCACTGCAGAACCTTGAAGCCAGGTGAGAAGCTCCAGGACTAGTGCAGCTCTAGCGGGCACAGCTGGGGGAGTGGGGCATATCACCCTACTGGGGCAGGTCCAGGGTCATCTGCTCCCCGTGCTCCCCCACCAGATTGAGGAATGGAGCAAACTGTGCACTTTCCCCTTGCTCCCTGACAAAGGGGGACAACCAGCAATGTTCCAGAAGTAAACAGGAAGACTTCAGCTCCCCGCCCCCATACATACACACTACCTAAATGGCACCTCTGTGGTGGGAGGCTAGGGCTGGGACACTCCCAGATGGGGGCAGGAGTCACACGCCCAACGAGCCCCTTTCACCTGCCTGGTGATTCTGTCTCTTTTCTGTATAGTTTTATGAGAAGCAATCCCATCATTCCAGGCACATCCCGTTTTCCTGGCACAGCCAAATCTCTACCTTACTTTAAGTTACGATAAGAGAAAGCAGTGTACCACATTTGGTGATCAAAGCTCTTACCATTTAGGAGCAGTTCTTGGACAGAAACTCTCTCAAATTATATAGTAGATGAAAACAAATTCTGACAACAATATGTGACTGAGGAGCCAGGGACCTAGGCATGGGTTTATAGGACATGCTTGTGTCCTAAGCCATGTCTATAATAGCAAGAAGATTGACACTGTGGTGGTTGATCTTCTGGTGTTTGATTTATCAGGTCTAGTAAAGACCCTCTACATTGAATGCAGAGGGTCTCACTGTCGATGCTGGTACTTCTTGATTCATGAGAATTAAGGGAAGCCAATGGGAGAAAATGTGTAGACAGCACAAAAGATCAAATTAAGTTACAAGATGTACCTCCCTGAACCGGTACTCTCTGGTCTGGCAACTTCCGGACTATGGATGTCCCTGGACTACAGAGCCCAGGTATAGGGAGGTCAGGCCACAGGGCATGAGTGGCGGGGAAGGGAGACTCAGCCAGGGGGCAGGGCGCGGAGAGGCGGGCAGTGCAGCAGGGAGGTCTGGCCCCTGCTGCCGGATGGTAGCGGGGGCAGCGAAGCTCCAGCCCCAGCCGCAGAGCTCTATCCTTGGCCGCGGAGCTCTGACCCCAGCGGCAGCCATGGCCGGGCAGGCAGCAGCAGGCTTAGGCTGGAGCCTTAGCTGGGGGCAGCAGGACAGCATGAGCCATGCTGGGGGGGACCTCCCCTAGTCCGGCAAATCTCCTCATTCAAGTCTGGTTAGGCCCCAAGGGTGCCGGACGAGGGAGGTGCAACCTGTACATCGACTCCAGCTATGCAGTTAATGTAGCTGGAATTGCATAGCTTAATTCGAATTTCTGGTAAGCAAAGATGTGGCCTGCATACCCCTTACAGAAATACTGTGGTGACAGCATTGGAGTCCTTGAGATCAGTAGGAGCTGTGCACAATCTAGAACTAAAGCAAAAAGGGCTAGGATAATACCACCGCACTGTGCACGACAACATGTTCATTAGACAGCTTCCTCTCTTCAGACAGATTCACAATATATGCTGCTCCGTCATTATTAGGTCACCAGTGTTACACAGCTGTTGTGTGAAGCAGCTTGTCTGTTAAATGGTCAGAAAAGTTCAACTTCACTATTTAAAACATAGATTGATCAAAAACAAATTTCTGAGATACTAAACAACCATGACTCTAAGTGCAGTTAATAAGAGATGCAGGTGCCCAGCGCACCCTCTGAAAAAATCTGGCTACTGGTTTTGAGCTTGCCCTCTGCCCTGTTGTCTAAATAATTTCAAATCATCCTGTGGGTTCTATGTACCTTAAATTAGTGTTTTGACAAATTCTTTATATGTAACTATGAAACCTATAAGAACTGTCATTGCTGGAATGAATGGATTATTCCATATTCTTACAGATATACTTACATAATACCAGCAGGTGGCACTAATGCATAAACCATATTAAGATATAAGAGAACCTTGTTGCAAGCAAAGTTCTTGTACTACATTAAGCAGGCTAGCATAACTCTTAATATAACCTAAGATCAGCAGAATTTCTGTACCGGACTGGCAACTAATCTCAATATTACATTGACAATGTGGTTTGTGTAATAACTATTTTAATAAATAGTTATTTTTATTATTAATAATAAAAAGCATTTTTCATCACTACTAAATCAGCTATAACAGCTGAGAATTTACTCTATAGTTTTTGATGTTGTCATTATGATAATTCATGTAACCAGTGTTCTGTTTAAACAGAGCAGTTCCCCTTCCAGAAGTTTTAGGCACAGATGGTCTGGCCTTCCTTTTGTTTTAATCAACTGTAAAGACCTAAAACTTGCATTACTGCTGAAATAGTCTGATTTTTTTTTATCAGTGCATATCCATTAAAACAAATTCTGTGCTTCTGTCTGAAAAACAGGAAATGCATCCAACACACACATACTGTACAACAGGTAAACGAGTGTGTCTGTTTGCCCTCAAAATGAATTCAAATCAGAAACAGACATGCACTGCAAGAAAACCTGTCCTCATTATAGTCCCATGGCAGAACAGCAGATCTAAGAAGTTTGACTGACTTAGATAAAATTCAGATGTGACACCTCAACGCTTACAATTATCAGAACTGAACATGGACTCAGGACCTTCTTCAATCTTGCCCGTCACTATAAAGCCATATGTTCCAGTACCAGATCCAGGATGGAAAGAAACAAGCTTCTGCCTTCTTCAGTGAGGCATAATGGAACTGGGCTGCATTAGAGAGAGCAGCAGTGGAGTGTGGCAGTATCCTACCTCCTTCCCCACAGGTGCACGCACACTCTACAGGTATTAGGAACAAGTTTACACATCCCCCTGTGAGCCAGGGAGCACTTAGGGAAGAAAGGTAGAGCTTGGGAGCAGTTGCTATATAGGTGGCATAACCATAGGACAGCACAGCTCATAGTAGGGATGTTAAACAGCTGTTAATTAGGTAACCGTGCAACCTCTGAATATCTTAGTGGTTACACACTGAAGACTGCAATATAAAGCTTATACTGCAGAGCCAAGTGTGGAGTGGCAGCCATTTCCCTGGGAGCCAGTGCACTAGAAGCTGTTTTCCGGCATGAACTGGCTCCTGCCTGCACTCCGCTCCCAGGGAGCTGGCTGCCACTCTGCACTGATGCCTCTGATACAGAGGCAGCAGCACAGGGTGGCAGCTGGCTCCCTGGGAGCTGGTTTGTGCTGGGAACTGGTTTTAAGCCAGCTCCTGGTGTGTCATGGCTCCTGGGCCTGCTCCTGGCTCCCAGCCCCAGTCCTAGGAAGCCAGTTGCTGCCCTGGGCTGTGGGCCCCAATACAGAGCCAGCCGTATGAGGTGGCAGTCAGAGTGTAACCGTTACAGTAACCGATTAGCTCATGTTTATTGGTTAACTGTTTAAAAAATGGTATTATTACATCCCTACATCATATCAAGTACAGCAATATGTCATGTGCTAACTGTGCAGCATTCACTTCTCCTTCATGGATTCTGCCCCTCTCCCAGGGTGATGCAGCACTCAGCCACCCTATAGAAGATGGTACCAAAATGGCTCCTTATGTAACTACTGGCAAGAAGGGAAGAGAGAGCATAGAGGGGAAGGCACTCCATGTGCCAGACAAAAAGCTGCTGGTCGCTGTTACCAAGGATTTCCAGTTTACATAGTTTTTAGATTATACCATGCCTGCTACAGGTCCCTTTCCACCTGTAGCTGAAGAAAGTAGATTTTCAGTGGAACAGAACCCTTGGATGTATTAAAGGAAACATCCCTTTTCTGGCTATTTTTGAGTGGAAGGGAATATTACAGCCTGAAATTAGATCAAATTACACTTTTCCTAATGGCTGAGAAAGTTTCAGGATTGGTTCACACTACCAAGTTATGTCAGTGTCAGGGATGGGGATACTGAACAATGCAGTTAGAATGACCTGTCCTCTGGTGTAGACAGAGTTATGCTGGTGGGAGGGCTTTTCTGTCGGCATAGCTATCACCTCTCGAGGAGGTAGAGTACCTACACCAACAGGAGAAGCTCGTCTATTGGTGTGAGTATTATCTTCACTAAGTGTGGGCGCTGCTACAACATTGTAAGTGTAAACTAGCCCTTAGAAATCTTCCTAGTGCCTTGCCATGCACTTGTGATATACTCACAGCATAAGGACCCCAGGAAGCCTAGTTTTATGTTTAAACTGATTTTTGCTGGTAAAAGGCTGTTTGGATAAAATTTGATCTCTTAATAAATAGCAGTTTATGCCATTCCCCCCTCCTTCCCCCCCCCCCCCGATTCCTCCACACAAATTTGTCATGCTTTCCTGGTCTCAACAGCTCCAGCTGTGAATTTTATTTTGAGCCTAGCCAATTTCACAGTGGGGGAGCTGCACAGGGCAGACAGCCGGCCAGCCATGAGGAAGCAGACTGAAAAAAAATGTCTGAAGGGAAAAATAAGCCAGACTTATCAGATATAGATTCATTTGCCAACACACACACACACACACACACACACACACACACACTCTCTCTCTCTCTCTCTCTCTCTCTCTCTCTCTCTCTCACAACTCTGTGGATAAGCAGTCACTGGACAGCTACCTGATAGCGTGTTCCATCTTCAGCGATGCACTGTGTGCAGACTTCCTCATCAACACACTCACTATTTAAAGTCACCTTTCCAGGTGGACAGAAGCAGCCTTCTATGGGAAAATCTTTGCAGTCACTGATGCTGGTGCCATTCTCACAGTGCTTTGTGCAGTTTGTTTGACAGTGCTCGTATGTGTAAGAGCTGGGGCATTCCAGAGCTGTAAAAAGACATAAGAGGACATTTCAGTGGAGAGGTGAAACTCAAGGCAATGATTTCACATCTGTCTCTTACACCTTTTCAACTTGATTGTCTTTAAGGATACATTGATTCCAGCCTCCACTGCAGTCCACATTTTTCAAAATTTCAAACAGAGAATGCTGATCTCTGACACAGACTGGACACAGGCACCATTTTTCCACAGGCCACACTAAATGATCATGGGAGAGAGTCCAGGAGGAGAGTAACAAAAGGGTTTATAAAGGGTTTAAAAGGGTGGGTGTGTTTACTTTCAAGAAACAAAGACTGAGTGGATTTAATAACAGTCTTCAAATACGTTAAGGGCTGTTATAAAGAAGATGGGATCAACTGTTCTCCACATGTACCAAAGTTAGGCCAAGAAGTAATTGACTCAATCTGCAGCAAAAGAGATTTAGGTTAGAGATGGTGAAAGACTTTCTAACTCCCAAGAGTGTTAAATGTTGGAACAGTTTACCAAGGGAAGGCATGGAATCATACATCATGGATGATCTAGGTCAATGGTCACCGACTGGCTAAGCTCAATCAACTGGTCAATCCTGTTGATCGTGACCTCTGGTAGTGCAGCAGGCAGACTTGCTCCATGCCTGCCCCAACCCCATGCTGTTCCGGGCAGCATCCAGCATGGCAGTCAGAAGTCTTGGCGCCCTGTTCCTCCCTGCAAGCACTGCCCCCACAGCTTCCATTGGCCAGGAAGAGGAAATTGTTGCCAATGGGAGCTTAGGGGGCAGGGCCAGCAGCGAGGGGCAACATACAGAGCCACGTATGCTTCACTTCCCTCCCTCAGGGGCCACATGGGCACGTTGGCCCCTCCTACGTGCAGAGTGGGACCAGGGCAGACGTGAAGCCTGTCTCAGCCTCACTGTGCCACCAAGTAGGAGCTGCCCACTGTAAATGTCACCTGATGGGAGGCTGCACCCCAACTCCCAGCCTCCCAACAGAGCTAGCACCCTATACCTCCCCCTGCACTCTGAACCCCAGCCCGGGGCTCCCTCCCAAAACTAATACCCCCATCCCCTCCTGTACCTCAAACCCCTGCCCAGCACTGACCCTTCTCTAGGAACCAGCAGTCTGCAACCCCTCCTGCACCCCAATAATTAACCCAAACCCAGTGCTTCCTCTGCATCCAAACCCCCTCCCAGAGCTTGCACCCCTCAGCCTTCCTCCATTCTAACCCCCTGCCCCAGGCTCAGCCTGGAGCCCCTTCCCACCCTGCAAAGCCCTTTTCTGAACCCAGAGCCCACACCCTACCACAGTCCAGTGAAAGTGAGTGAGGGTGCGGGGAGAATGAGTGATGGAAGGGCAGGATGGAGTGAGTGGGGTGGAGCTTCAGGAAAGGGGCAGGGTAGATCCTGGGCTGCCCTTACATTCAAAAAGTCATTTTGAGCATGACAAGCTTGGAGACCACTGTCTAAGTTTACATGGTTCTACCTAAGCACAAGGATGGACTAGACAACCTCCTGAGGCCCTGTCCAGTCTTTTGAATCTATTAATGGGTCTATATGGCCTTACAATCTACATCAAACAAATGCTGTGCTGACTTCTGTCCCGACTTGTACTCCACACAGAATTATTGGGCCAGATTCTCAGTTGGTGTAAAATGAAATAATTCAATTGACTTTAGTAGGGAGGTGCTTATTTACACCAGTGGAACATCTGGCCCATTTATTTCCAAGAGTGTAAGAGATGGGAGAATTTGGGACCATGGTTACATTGATTAAAGTAGCAGCATTTACACAGTGAGATCAGAAGATAACCAAGAAAGAGACAGGCTTTTTAGGAAATGATTTTGGTGATTTGGTACAAGGCAATGTTCCCTAAGAGTTAAAGAAAAGCCAATGACAGTGCCTTTTGGAACTCCAAAACTGGCATTTGGATTCCAGCCCTATTCATTAGGAAGGTTTCAGAACTAAAGTCCATCTTCTCTGATCCAATGAACAAGACTTATGTTGAGGAGTTCATGTGGCTGAAGGTGCCAACTTTCAAATGAGACGTAAAATTAAGGCCCTGGCTCCTTGTCATCCTTAATGACTCTACTGCACTTTTCCAGATTCTAGGCACAAATCTATATGCCTCTATCTTACGGTTTTAGGCTGCTGCCCACAGTGTCTGAGCACCTTTCATGAACATTCAATAGCAATAGTGAATTCTCTTGCACACTTCACAGAGGGTACATCTAGACTGCACTCTAAAATTTAAAAAAAGATACGCAATTTGAGCTATACAAATTGCATATTTTATTTTGATTTTATTTTGACATTGGCTATTTCAAAATTTGGCGCATCTACACGGCGTCAAATATTAAAATAAAGCACTTTTTCAAGATATCCCCTATTCTTTGTGGAATGAGGTTTATAGGGATGCCGAAATAGCACATCCATTATTTCGAAAATAGCAGATGCATTCCTTGGATGCGGGGTAGCTATTTTGGGATACCAGAGGTAGCTATTTCGAAATAGCCTTGCAGTCTAGACATACCCTTTCATACTATAGCACTTCTCTTTCATCCATTTTCCTCTTTGGCTGGCATTAGAGAAGGCAGCTAGGTTCAGGCAGCTCCTCTCTATTCATTAAGCAAACTAAATCTTCGGCTCACTGATTTGCTTCCAAGAAGCTCCCACAAACACTTTGCCTCTTAGTGTATAAGAAATTTGGTGTTCAGTTATGTGTGATGCAGAGAGGAGGGGCAAGGGTTTAAGAAAACTATATCTTCCCCTTTCCCCATTTAAAACCTTTTCCCCATAACCAGAAAAGGAGACAGCACCATTTGGCAAAAGAAGTGAACCAACTAATTATGAAATGCTTTTGCTGGAAGTGTCCACAGGTCAAGGTGACGGAGAAAATAGATTAATAGATTCTAAGGCCAGAAGGGATGACTGTAATTCATCTAGTCTGACCTTCTGTATTACACAGGCCACAGAACTTCCTCCAAGTAATTGCTTTTGAACTACAGCGTATCTTTTTTTTTAAAAAAAACATCCAATCTTGATTTAATAGTTGTCAGTGATGGAGAATCCACTATAACCTTTGGTGAGTTGTTCCAATAGTTAATTACTCTCACTGCTAAACATTTATGCCTTATGTCTGAACTTGTCTATCTTCAACTTCCAACCTTTGGATCTTGTTATACCTTTGTGTGCTAGACTGAACAGTCCAATATCAAATTTTTGAGTTGGCAGCATAAAGGGAAGGGGGCTACTCCATCAAAAGCAGGAAAATCACTCCCAAATTCCTTTACTTCAGTGGTACAATTATATCCAGATTCTAGGAGCCCATGACAACCATCTCTAACCTGTCCCAGCCTCTGTCCTGCCTGCTCCCCCAAAGATTGAGAAATTGCAGACTCTGCTATAAAAAGTTTTGCTGGTGATATTGTACCTATGAGTGTTGCATTAACGACTACTCACATACATGCTTCTCAATCTAGCATTTGAAAAAATCCATCTGAACAACTGGGTATCTCTGTAACTACAAATTTCCAATGCTGAATAATTATATGTCTTAAAGAGGGAAATAATTATTTTAAACTCTGTAAATAAAGTGAACAGCAGGGGTCAAAAAACAAGTAGTTAGAAAACTAGTTCTTCTGCCAGATTTGCCTTCACCATTTCATGTGATAATTAATGTGAGTCCCAGCTTCTCTCATGCGGTCATAATTTTTCCTTGCAATCTATTCACTGATATTGTAGACCCAGTTTGCAGAGGCCGTGTTAGAAAGGCAGCTTCCCCCTTCCAAGAGGGAAAAGAATAGTCAGGATAATTTCCAGTAAACTTATGTAATATGTAACAAATTTTGAAGGGTCTCACTGGCAGATTTAAGTGATGACAAATATTGCAGCTGGTTAGTTTTGCTTTGTATAAGTCGAGTTACTGACACTGGGAAATAGTGTGCATCTGAAAGAGAGAGGAGCCCCTGGGACTATGTTCCTGACTCCAGCAAATAAGAAATTTTCAAGTCCCCAGTAAAAGTTAACATTGATATTCTATGTCGTGTTTTGCTTTATCCACAAAGGTCCTCTGGAACAAAGATAGAATCTTAGAATAGTAAGACTGGAAGGGACCTCGCAAGATCGTCTAGTCTAGTCAATCAATGCACTCAAAATGGGATTAAGTATTATCCAGCCATCCCTGTAAAATGACTATCTAACTTGCTCTTATAAACCTACAAAGACAAAGCTCTCCTAGCTTTTATGCATGGTTCAAGCCTCATCTCTCTAGCTGCTCCATCTCCCACTCACACAATGACTAAGCTCCAAACTAACCCTGAACAACAAAGAAGAAACAAAGCTTGCACTGCCTAGGGCATCAGGCAAACAAGAATAAAAACAGGTGTCATATTAAACTTCCTCCAACATCAATGGAATTGCTTTAATTCCTTCCTCAAACTGGTCTTGGCTTGCTGCAAACCTGAAGGGTATAAGGCAGCTGTTAAGGAAGGGTTTAACACTAGTCATGTCAAAGTATTACCCAGAGCAAGTTTGAGTCTTAAAAAATATCCAGGAATTTGGAAAGGAATCAAGACATTCCCCCTTGAATGAAACTCAGTGGACAGGTCTGAAATGACAGCAGGATCTAAGGGAAAACATCTGCCCTGGCAGACCAAATAGGGACGCAAGGACCTCAGATCATTTCTGTAGTAAAATAATCCCATAGATCTAAATTTGGAAGTACTTCCCATTCCATATGGAAACCAATGGACTACAGCCAGATAAAGGCAGACTGAGGACTCCTGCCCCTCCTCCAAAGACCTAGGATCTTTAATTCAAACTACCTACTCCGTGCCGTGTGTAGCCGCGGGCATGGAGTTCGGACTAAGGAGGATTAAAAAATGGCAGCGCCCGGGAATATGCAAATGAAGCCCAGGATATTTAAATCCCGGGCTTCATTTGCAACTCCGCTTGCCCTCATTACCCTACCTAGCTCAAACTAACGAGCTAGTGTAGACGTACCATCAGAGTGCTTCACAATCAGTAATGGAGTCTGTCCACAGAGCAACCCTGTGAGGTAAAGGAGCGGTAGCCATATTTTACAGACAGGGAAATGAGGCACAGGATAGATTCGCAGACTTTCCAAGATCACACAAGAGACCACCGAGCCAGGAACTGAAATCTGGTCTCTCGAGTCATAGGCCTTGTCTTCATTTCAGCCTTATACCTCATGCTCAACACCTCAGGTTTTCCCCTTGAACACAGTATGCATTCAGACTTCTCTACCAGTGCTGCATGGAGGCAGCCATCACACTCCAAGTGAGAGAGCAGAGTAGGTAGTTTTAATCTTCTGACATGATTAATACAGTGCAAAGTTGTAGCCACAAAGGTCACTGACCTGTGTTCTAGCCCTTGACTGAGAGTGACCAACCTTCAAATGTCTCTGCTCAACATCCACAGTCCCACCCTGCTTGCAGCTTTGCAGTTTCTCTTGGTTCACCGATCTGCGGTCATGGTCGTCCCTGGGGAGGTGCAGGGGCCCCAGGACAACCTCTTCACTCAGCCCTAGACCCTACATTACCTCTTCCTGCCCTTGCTCCCCCGCCCCCCGTACCCATTCCACCCTTTGCCCCAAACACATTCCTCGGGCTACTGGGGGACTAGCACTGGCAGCAGGGGCCAGGCCTGCCTCGCACTCACTGCTGGTGGCAGGAAGTGGAGCAACCCAGCACCAGCCCACTCTGCTGCACCATCTCCCAGCCATGTCACTGTGGAAGGCAGTTTGGGGACACACATGAAACCATCCCCCACACTCACCAAGGGCAGTGAGAAGCAGAGGAGCATGGCTGGGAACTGGCAGAGCAGAGTGGGCTGGGGCCAAGTCGCTCTGCTTTCCCCTCCACTATTGGTGAATGCAAGGGTGGATCCGATGCCTGCAGCCAGCAGCAGGCCCCCTGCTGATCCCCTGGGCCACTTCACTCAGGGCAAGGGGATTGGAGGAAAGGGTGGGGTCCCAGCCTCCTCCATTCCACCAGCTCCCAGCTGCACTGTTCTGCTTCCCACCACCAGTGAGTGTGGTGGGTGTCCCACCCCTTCCCCCAAGCCCATCTCCCGAGTGACACGGCTGGAAGCTGGAGGAGCAGAGTGTGCTGGGGCCAGTTCACTCCTCTGCCCACTGCTGCTGGTGAGTGCGGGAGTGGGCACAATTTCTTTTGTCAGCGCCGGGTCCCCCACTGGTCCCTTGCCTTGCGGGGCCCCGAGCAATTACCCCCAAACCATCCTATGGATTGGATGGCTCTGTCTCCAGTGTTTGCAACAGCAGAACAGTTGCCTCCAGAGGAGCCTGTGTGTCAGCATGCAGTGACCTAGCCACATGAATCCTGGTGCAGCTTTGGACCAAAGTGAAGAAAGCCCATGACTCTGACACTCAGAAAAGGACCACAGAACAATGGTTTATCTCAATAGTTAGAGGAAGACCACAGGATCAAACAACCAGATCACAGTGAAGAGAGAAGACACATGGTTCAGGGGAGGGTTCAGGAGACCAAGAATAAGACAGCCCATCCACTTTGCAATGAACTGAGCCGTGCTCTGAGCAGTCCAACATTCTATCCACAAGACCATCCTTCTCCTGTGAGTCAAGAAGAGCACCGGATCAGCTGAGGAGCTGCCAGCCCCCAAAGACTACAAAGGTCAGGGGTTCAGGCCACACATTTGTCTCTTCCCAAGAAGGAAAATGTAAGAGATGGGTGGGGAAGGTCATGCCAAACAGAACCGTGAGTCACTGCCGTGTGCCCCAGAGATCCCAAATGCTCGTCAGCTTCTCCCACTTGCAACCGCTGAATTAAATTGCAATGAAAAATCACAACTAGCACTGATGTCATAAAATAAATAGGTGTTCTCTCCAGGACCACCTCTTTGTTCTGTGAATGCATATTGCCTAGCACAATTGGGTGGTGGTCTGTGACTACAGCTCTGAGGCACCACATTAATACAAGTCATACAAAAATAATAATTAATAACATCTACCATAGTGGTAGAGCCAAATGAAAACAAGGAAAGGAATGAAAGCACAAGTGGCAGGAGAAGGAACAACAACAATGACAACAAAAACAGATCCCCAGCTTCATCAAGGGAATGCAGGAGAAAAAATCAGAAACACCCATGGATGTTGCAGGGACCAGCCTTTCTGTTACATGCTGAGATACTACAGTGATAAGCAGGGTAGATACAGAGACTGGTAGATAATAGATGAACAGACTGTGGTACTGTCGTGCACATGACATACCATGCAAGGATTCAAAGTGGAGACACTTGATACAGAATGAGGGCATTTATAATCTCCGTTGTTGTACTTGAAAACAGAGCTGATTTTAAAAGAAAAATAAATCTGATTTCCATCTTGCAGGAAACTCTGCTATTTTGATATTTGTTTTCATCCTAACTTGAAATGTAGAAACATCAAAACATTCTATGGAACAAACAAAAAAGTTGATTGAGAAATCTTGAAAAGCCTTCAGCTGAAACGAAACATTCTGTTTCAGGTCCAGTTGACAGTTGCCTCTGCATCCTCCTGAGCCACCTCAGTGTTTCCTGGGGATTGTAATTCTAGGCTCCTCATGTCCCTGTTTACCCCAATGGGAAGTCTCACATGATACACTGCGGACCCTTTTCTGTAGCGGTACATCTACAGAGCACTTTTATTTCGAAATAACAATGTGAGCATCTACACAGCAATTCCATGACTTTGAAATAAATTTGAAATAACAGAAGGCTTATTCTGATTTCTGTAAGCCTTATTCCATGAAGAATAACGCCTCTTCTGAAACAGCTATTTCAAAATAGAAGTAGTGTGGACGCTCCACTGTTGCTATTTCGAAATAGCTCCTCCCCAGGGCCATTCAAAGTAAATACTCCCCAGTGCCTTCTGGGGCTCTAAATCGAGGTAACATGTCCACATTAGGAAAGCCGGCCTTGGACTAATTTTGAGGCTTCCCTGTAGTGTAGATGTGATATTTCAAAATAAGCTATTTTGGAGTATTTCTTCCAGAATAGCTTATTTTGAAATAAGTATGCAGTGTAGATGTATCCTGAGAATCCAATCACACCACGGTGGCTCAACCCCATGGAGTGATCATGATTCACCATAGGAGACAGTCCAGCTGCAGAGGGCCCATAAAATAAAACAGGTATATACAGAATATGGAATTATAATTCCTAGAGGCTCAGGTGAATGCAGAAATTAATGCTGATCAAAATCAAAATATTTCAATTCAATTTTTCTGAAAGAATATTCTGCCAAAACCCCCTCTTCCTCTGGAAAATTTGATTTTGAGAAAACCCCATTTTTCAACAAGAAAATTTAATTTTACTTTCTTTCAACATATCCCTACTTGTGAGCTATTTATTACTGGGATATGTGCAAGACAATCTAATAATAGTGCAGTGCTTCCAAAATTAAATTGCTCACAGCTACCATCTCCCTAAAACCACTGCCAGAAACCTTGCTATGCAGTGCTGATACAGTCCCTTTTTCATTCTTTAATGGCTGCCAAACTGGACCATTAGGGTTTTGTGTTTTTTTTATTTCTCCATTGCTGCATTACAGATTACATTCCATCTCTGAGAACTGGAGAAGAGTAGACAGGCTTGCACTTAGAAACAAGAATTTAATACACACCATGGTAAGTGCCTTTAGATATCATTAACATATACACAGGGTGGATAACAAGAAATGGGGTGACAGAGAGCTGTCTGTTCTGATCCAAAGGCAGCCAAAGGATTTGGGGTTTTTAGTCCAAAATACAATATAGATCTGGACTGCAACCAAAACTGTACAAATGTCATGAGAACAACTTTCATACTAGAAAATTCCTGTGTGAGAAGCTAGGGAAGGAGCCTGCTTATAACCCGAAAGAGTTCAAGGTAGGCGAAAATGGAGGACTCAGGCAGAGGGTGGGGAAGCTCTCCCAAAAGGCCGCAATGACAGTGTTGGTTTCACGGCAGGTGGAGGGAACTAGAGATGAAGCTGGGGAAAGGACCCAGTTCACACTTCCAAAGCTCATAGTGTCACAATCCTTTTCCATGACTGTATCCAATGGGAGATGGATCCAGAATATACAATCTCGAGTTAAACATTCGCAGAGCTCACAGACATTCAGATCTGCAGCACTTGAAGTCCATCTCTGGAAATAACTAGCCAGCCTAAAGTTTTTACTGCTTTTAAAAAGACACAACTCTGCCACTTAGAGACAGATTCTGTTCAAAGATAACTAACCTTTCCAAGTTAAGCCACTGATACTGTGTAAGATACACTTACTCCACTATTGCTCATTTACAGCATGAATGCTCACAGGCACATAGCTGTGTAAGCAGTCAGATTTTGAGATGACAAAGCTTCTCTTCCATCCAATGATGACAGTCTCCATGCTTTTTTAATTAAACCTTCTGCTAATGCTGTAGCCCTCTTCAGCAAATATATAACAAAGTGAATAAGCACATTAAAAGGTACACATGCTCTGTGCCCTGAAGTTATACCGCTAGCACAGCTTACTGTGGGCTAGATGATGGACTGCTTAGGTGTAGGTGTGCTAAATGTGGGAACTAAGTGCACAAGGAATCCTTGCATATCTACAGCAGGGTCAGCTATATTTCTAGTCCATGCATTCCCATCAACTTAAGAACTGTGTCCTACCAGTGCCCCCATACCAGCTACCCTAAAGAGGACAGGAAGAGAGAGAAGGAAGTTAGAGCATGACTCTGCCTCTACTGAACTGATCGTTGGTGCTAGGTTGGCACGAAATGGAGAGCATGCTACACCATCTAAGGAATGCTGCAGCATGTATAATCACCTCTGCCCAGCTGGGAGCTCAGCGAACAATTGTGCTGAAATGTCACCATTCTGCACTGCCCAACATGGGCTGGTTGCTCATTTTAGCCTTGTATAAATAGCCTGGATTCACTGAAAAAAAAATCGTATCTAGCGCAATGCCATTGTTTATAGGTTTGTAATGTTATAATGATTAAGCTATGCTGTCTATCATTAATGTATTCTGCACAATGTCGCAGTAAACAACCACTGTATTTTTGGCAGCTATACACATGCACCTGCTTTAAAAGAAAAAAGAAGATGATGCCATTGTTAGACACCAATGATCATTTTATGTAACTAGTAGTTCAAGTGGGGAGGCCTTAGGGTCTTTGCTGCAGCGCATCATAAGCTGGGAATTTGAGGAATGCAAATTTGAGGAATGCAGGGAGGTTATTAAGATGCATCTTTGACATTCCACCTAGGATGTTGGGATTCAGAAAGTCTGGTTGAAGTCCTAAATCTAAGCAATGGCAGGCAATGTGCTCTCTCCACTTTCTAGGATTATATGCTATGTGGAATGTTTGGTGTGTGTTGTTTCTTAAAAGATTTATCTAACAATAATGTTCTCCAAACTCAAGGATCAGGCCAAATTACTTTCCTCTTCTTTTTTCTGATGATCCACTCAATTTGGGCCTGAAACTTGAAATGAAACCATCACTGTTATGCCTCTTGTAATGCCATGCAATGTGGATCCTGGATAGACAGCATTTTTGTTACATTATGTCCTTAGGGCAGTGGTGGGCAACCTACAGCCCATGGTTCTATGTGTGACCCACAAGACATTTTGTTTACTATTGCTCACATCCAGATTTGCCAGATTGTTCCGGTTTCCATCCACATCATTTTCTTTCTACTGGTATTACTAAAGTGACATACACATAAAGCAAGGGCATGTAAAGTGAGGTGTATGCATGCAGCATTAACCATGAAATCTGTGCACTCCCTCTTCATCCAAAGTGCTGCTACGGTTCTATCGGCACACCACACAAACTCTAGCTAAGCAAGTGGAATTAGCAAAATCACCGGTAAGCCATCTAGGTTATGACAATCTTGCAGCTCACTGAGATAAAGGAGGGCCATTCGTGCCACCCACTCACTAGCCTAGACTGCCCATCGCTGCCTTAGGGAATTGGTTCTCAACCTGTAAGTAGCGGGAAGAAAAAAATCAAGATAAAGGGCTGTTTGTGAACTTTTCTCTCTCAGGCTACAATCAGCCTGCTTTCTCACATATTGAGAGCCATAGCTTTAATCTACACAGGGAACTTGCTCTCGTACCACTAATTGATGGTCAGACACCAATGTAGCTATACCAGCACAGAATGCAAGGACATTCAAGGAAAGCTACGATTTCTTTGATATGAAGATATGAAATCTTCCTAATAGGAAGCAGGGGTACATACTAGGTATGTGAAAGTGTAAACATATAAATGGTTAACTGATGAGCCATAGTTACACACAGGGACACTGTTTCCTTTCCCTGACCCCCTCCCCCCCCCCCCCCCGCACTGCTGCCTCTGTATCAGAGGCAACAGCAAGGAGGTGGGCAGGTGGGAGCTGGGGAGCCAGCTTTTAAGCCAACTTCCCGCAAACACCGGCTCCTGTGGAACTACCTGCCCTCCCATGCTGTTGCCTCTGACACAGGAAGGGGAAAGGCTGGCTCATGGGGAGCCACCTTCCCCTGCACCCACATGTAAATGTGTAACCGCTGAACCTAAATAAACACATTTTAACATCCCTAGTATGTACCATTGGTGCAAATTGTAACTTTCCTTATCTTCCATAAAGAACTGCATTGATGCAGGTACATCTTCAGCTGCCATCAATTACTGAAATCATAGAATCCTAGGGCTGGAAGAGACCTTAGGAGGTCATCAAGTCCAGCCCCCTGCCCAAGACAGGACCAATCCCAACTAAATCAACCCAGCCAGGCTTTGTCAAGCTGAGACTGAAAAACCTCTAGGGATGGAGATTCCACCACCTCCCTGGGTAACCCATTCCAGTGCTTCACCACCCTCCTAATGAAAGTTTTTCCTGATATCCAGGGCAGATTCCCAATACAGACAAGCAGTCAGATTCATATTTGGTATGGAAGACCTGGTAGGGTCTGCACACTTGAACACTATCATACAGTAATATTTCCCTTCTGCATGGTCTTCCGAGACCCTGTGTATCTTCAGCTGTCCCTGTCTGCTAGCTTCCATTCAGCGCAATTAACAGGAGCATGTATTTTACTGATGCACCTTTTTCCATAAACAGCTGTTCAATGGATAACGATGCACATTAAAATAATTATCTAATATGTAACATTACTTACACTAGAAATTCAAACCTGGACTTCTGACATGTGACATAGGATTAGAACATTCACACGATGCAGACAAATTGGAGACGAGGGAAGTAGCTATACTGAGCAACTCATTGCATTTGTTTTTGCATCAATTTTAGTGAATAGTGAAACCATTACCACAAAACTCTGGTGATCTCCAAACGACGCAGATCCCATTTGTTCTGCAAACATGAGCATATGAAGCTATGAATTCACAGATTTCATCTTCGGAGCAGCTGTTTTCTTCACATGCAGAATACAACACGTTTGGAGAAATTATTTTGTGGCACTGTTCAAACTCCTGTGAGAGCAAAACATTGCACTTGGCCGTGGTACGTTCTGTACATCTGTCTTTCTTGATTTCACAAATCTTGCCTGATTCTTTTACAGTCCATTCTTGAATAAATGTGCTACTGTCAGATGTGACAGAGCCATCACTTAACATGAAGTCGTTGTCATTGTTTTGGTCACAAACCCCTAGGTGAGTGAGGAAAAAAAGTTTAGAAACCTTCAGCAATTAAACAAATTGGAGCAAACAAAAACAAGGCACACAGAGCTCCTCGCTCGGGGTTCAAGAGTTGAGCTGCAAGGGGATGAAGAATGGGTTATGGCCCTTATTGCCTCTTTATAATTGATATAAGTCTAAAAATCTTATGGTGTTTACTTGTTTATTAGGTTAGAAATCCTGCTCTTGTTATTTGGCATTGAATGGCTGTCTGGAGAACCGGTGAGATTATGGCATCACAAGAGAGTGAAAGCTGAGCATGAGAGTATATCTATCCCATCACCAAGGCTGTGTCTACATTGGTGCGATCTTGTGCCAAAGCAGCCGCTTTTGTGCAAAAACATGCTGCCTGTCTACACTGGCGGGGAGTTCATGCGCAAGAACACTGACGTTCTAATGTGTGAAATCAGTGCTTCTTGCGCAAGAACTATGATGCTCCCACTCAGGAATAAGCCCTTTTGCACAACTGTTCTTGCGCAAGAGGCCAGTGTAGACAGGCAACATGAATTTTTTGCGCAAGAAAGCCCAATAGCTAAAATGGCCATCGGAGCTTTCTTGCGCAAGTGAGCGTCTACACTGGCACGGATGCTCTTGCGCAAAAGCACATCTCTTGTGCAAAGGCACATGCCAGTGTAGATGCTCTCTTGTGCAAATACTTTAATGCAAGAACTCTTGTGTTAAAGAATATTTGCGCAAGATCATGCCAATGTAGACGTTGCCTAAGCGTGTGTCTAGACTACATGGCTCCGTCGATAGAGCCATGTAAAGTAGTTTACCTGACATAGTCAATGAAGCGGGGATTTAAATAATCCCCGCTTCATTAAAATAAAAATGGCCGCCGCACTGTGCCGACAATCAGCTGATCCGGCACAGCGCGGCAATCTAGACATAGATCGGTCGACATGGGAAGCCTTTGTCGACCCCTCCCTTATGCCTCGTGAAACAAGGTTTACAGGAGCGGTTGACAAAGGCATTACCTGTCGACCGATCTGCGTCTTGACTTGCATGCTGTGCTGACGATCAGCTGAGCTAGCACAGCACGGCGGCCATTTTTATTTTAATGAAGCCGAGGATATTTAAATCCCAGTTCATTGACTATGTCGGGTAGTCTAATTTACATGCCTCTGTCGGCAGAGGTATGTAGCCTAGACATACCCCAAGGTAAAAAGAAAATAGAAATAACCCAAACACACACACATATAGATACTAGGGACATAAGCGAGTAGTCAATTACCTGATAAGCCTGGGCTTATCGGATAGTCGAGTCAACAGTGTGCATTCCCCCCACTTTGCTGCCTCTGTTTCACCATTTCTGCAGTGCCGCCTGCCTCCACTGCTGCTGCTGCCTCTGTCAAAGGCAGCAGCATCGGGGGGGGGGGGGGGGCGGCAGGGGAGGCTGCCATGAAGCAGCCTCTTCCCACGGTGGGCTCAGGCTCACCATGAGCAGAGACTTCTCCGGCAGTAGCTCCTGTCCATGGGGGGTGCCAACTCTCTGCTAGGAGCCCCCGCGGACAGGGGCTGCTGCTGGCTGGGCAGGCAGCCCAGCTCAGTCCCAGCTCACCCGGGGACCAAACCCCGGAGTGGCTCTGCTATTTAAAAAGCAATAGGAGTTGGGCTGCCTGCCCATCAGCTCCTTCTGCCTTTTAAATTGCAGAGCTGCAGTGGAGTTTGGTCTCAGAGCAAGCTGGGACTGAGCCAGCTGCCTTCCCCTATCAACTAATTAACCTAATTTTAACATCCCTAATACATACACACTTTCCCCCTACACCTTTCAGGTCTTCTTTATACATCATAAAAATGGAGGCGGGGGCAAGCTATTACATCTTTGCAGGTAGCATTTAAAGTACTGTGCTGGAAAAAGGACTGGCTTGTACAAAACAACTGTCAGAAAAGATGCAACTGGGACAAAGTGAAAAATCATGCAGTAGTTTAGCTGCCATGTGTCAGTGATAACTTCAGTGGCTACCAGATCCTGTGTTTGCACTCATGCAAATTGCTAATTCCCTTCATGTTTGGGTTAGAAGTTAAAATTCTGTTAACAATTTCATCAAGGATACTGCTGAATTATGATTATATATTTTTATTATTATTATTATTATTATTATACATTGCTAATTAAAATGTGGCAGGTGCTAGCCATACACAGATAAGACTTCTAGTAGCATTTGTTGCATCCCAGACAGCTATTTGTATTTGCCTGTGTTTAAGTTTGCATTGCTTTATTTTTCTGCAAAGATTTAGAATTTTTCTTTTGAATTTTTCAAGAATGTCACAGTTAAATTTTGAGCACAGAGGTGATGACCCAATTATATATTACTTTGTAATGGAATGTTCCCTCCACAAACTGAACAAAAACCCTGCCCCTTAGCTCAGAACCATTTATGTACCAAGTTAAATGGCTCCTTTCCAACATTTTCTGATTTATTGGTGAGGGGAGAAAGCCATCTTAAAACCCTGAAAAAGTATGATTCTTTTCAGTCTTCCATAACTCAAAAAGAGATGGCAGGATTTTCTTTAAACTTCACAAAGAATTTCACCCCTAGGCTAAGATCAAGCAAGGAAAGTTTCAAGCCTAAAGGAAATTTTCCAGACATATGCAAGCATTTTTATGGGAGCAAAGAAGTAAGCAAATAAGTTAAGAATATCATTGTCATAAACTATCCTGGTACAAGATGATTGCTTTAAGCCTCATCTAGCACTGTTTTTCCCCTAGATTTAGCAATAGCATTCCTTAGGTAGATCCAATCCTGCAAGCTATTCCACTCAGATATCTATGTGTATGCCATGTCTACATAGACTCAGAGCTTAGGTGAAGTGAGTTGGGGTTGTAGTGCTCAAGATCAGGGTTAAAAATAGCAGTCATGGGCTAGGTCTACACTGCAAAGATCAATCAGAAAAAGGAACGCAATTTGCGGTACACAAATTGTGTATCTTTTTCTGCTTTACTGTTGAAAGAGGCTTTTCTGAAATTTGGCGTGTCTACACGGCACCAAATTTCAGGAAAAAGCGCACTGTTGACACATCCCTTCTTTCTCGTAAAACCAGGTTTACAGGTATGGCAAAAGAGCGCGTTCTGACGGTATCTTGGAAAAGCACTGCAGTCTAGATGTAGCCTAGATGTTCACTTTCAGGCTGGAGTCCAGGCTCTGAAATCCAGCTGGGGGAGTACATTTCAGAGACAGAGTTCAACTGGGAATGATTACATTACCCTTGACAGCCCCCACAGCTCAAGCTCCACAAGTAGACCCAGGCCCTTAAAACAGCAGCCACAGAGAGTTTTTTGCTGTGTAAAGATACACAGAGAGATCAAAGTGGAACAATGGTCCTGTAGCATCTTAGACACTAACGTGATCCATGCCAGTGGTGCACAACGTTTTTTCAACCACGACACCCATATTTTATTGTACTTGTGTCGCAATGCCCAAGATCATTTGAACAGCGCAGCGCTTAGATCCAGGCAGCCAGAGCTTATGCCCACTGCTATGGCAACCCTCCAGGAAGACATCTGCAACCCCCCCTGAGAGTTGTTAAAGAAAAATAATAATAATGATAATTAATTAATTAATCAATTAATTATTTTGGAAAAAAAAACAGGGTGGCCCCTTTAAGAAATGCTTTTGAAGCTTTTTGGTCCTAACCGGCTGCCAGCAGCCGTCTACCATCTTTTCTTCCTGCTTCTGGCCAGACAGCTCCCCTGCTGAACTAGGTAAGGACCCGGTATTTTCACCTGCTAGCCAGGAAAAAAATCAGAAAATTCCAGACATTTAGGTGTCCAGTATTTTCTGAATTTTTTTACCAGACTGTCCGGGTCAATACCGGTCACCTGGCAACTCTAGTCACGACTCATGGGTTGCGCACCATTGATACATGCCATCAAGTGCCATGGATATTGGCCAAACTGGACAGTCCCTACAACAAAGGATTAATAGACACAGATCAGATATTCAATATGGTAATACACAGAAACCTGTAGGGGAACATTCTAACTTGCCTGGGTACTTGTTAGTGGATTTAAAGGTGGTTTTTCTCTTACAAAGAAATTTCAGGAATCAGCTAGAGACAGTTTCTGCAGAACTGGCCTTCATATGCAAATTTGATACTATCTCGCACAGATTGAACAAAGATATGAACTGGATGGGCCACAATATTCAACACCAAAATGAGATCAAAAGCTAAGTATTGGGCACTTACAGCAGGAATAGGTAATAATTTTTGGTTGCAGGTCACTCCAAGAAAGAAGTCAAGGGCCATACTTTTCTGTAGAGGAGGTGCTGGGTCTAGGGTGGAGGCTGGATACAGAAGGGAGCACGGGGTAAGGGACTGGGGTGCAGGAGATAGTGTGAGGGTTGAGAAGCAGTTTGGGTGAAGGAGGGGATTGTGACCTGGGGCAGGGGACTGGGGTACAAGGTGTGGGAGAGTGTTTGGGTGCAGGAGAGGATTCTGGCCTGGGGGAAGGGTGAAAGAGGGGGTACAAGGGCCTGGGAGGTAGTTGTGACCTGAGGCAAGGAGGTGCAGAGGGTTTGGATGGTGACCTGGGGGAGGGAGTTGGGGTGCAGGAGGGGTGCCAGAGGCAGGCTCTGACTGGGAGGTGCTTACTTAAGCCAGCAGCCCTGCAGCACCTCCAAGGCAGGCTGGACTCCCTGCCTGCTGCAGCCCCCGATCACTTTAAACTGCAAGCTGCTCCCTCCACGTGGCTTTCAGCTCTGGGAAGGGAAAGAGACTTGTGCTGCCCTTGTCCCCCAGGCCAATCTCTCAGCTCCTATTGGCTGGTTGTTTCCAGCCTGTAGGAGCTGAAGATTGAGCTGGAGGAAGGGAGATCACAAAGCCTCCCTGCAGAGCAGAGAGTCACAGGGACTGCACTTTAAACCACAGCAGCTGCGTGCCTGAGGGTCCTGGCAGGGTGGTCCATGGGCCTGATCCGGTGGCTTGGCAGGATGGATCCAGCCCCCAGGCCATATTTTGCCAGCCCTGACTTTCAGCCTACTCTATTAGCCTCACTTAGCACAGACACTTTAATTTGCAGGGTTTTTTTCTTCCCCACTCTCTCCCCTCTTTTTCTGCTTTATAATTCAACCTCTGTGCCTTCTGCTCCATATCTGTCAGCTGAAGAAGTGGGTTGTGCCCACAAAAGTTCATGATACTATCTCTATATATTTTTGGTTAGTGTCTAAGGTGCTACAGGACCCTTTTTTTTTTTTTGGTTACACAAATGGAATCTATGCCATACCTATACCTACACGAAGCCCTGCTGGTTTTTCTGGGGTTCGATATCTGGGATTCTATGGATCACCTCACACAGCAGTGCTTGTAGTGCATGGGAGGGGGGAACAAACATACTTCTTGATTCTGTTCAGTTGCAAGAAACCTCAATAATAATTACAGCCTCAAAAAAGGCTGATGAACAAGGTCCTTTTCAAACTTACCACAAAGGCCATATGTTTTTGAAGAAAAACTCCTTGGATTAAGCTGAAGAGTAAATTCATTGTTTCTTGGTGTGAACGTGAAGGTATATTCAAGCTGGGAGAACCTGATCTCATGCATTATTGATCCATAGATGGATACTTCAAAGTAATCATCACTATAGGGAACAGTAGTCATTTTTCCATTAACAGCAACCTGTTTCAAGAAGGTGAGAAGACCCAATCAGTTTTGCCTACCAACTAAAATAAATTGGGAATCTCTAGATTCTATAAACCTTCAGCACACTTTAACTTCATAAGGGACTGAAGATCCAACTGAATTTATACAAGTCAAGAGAATAAAAACAATATAAAGACTAGACCAAGTTGCATGTGGAGTCTCTGCTTTGAAGGAAGAAATGCATAAAATGGATTATGTGCTCCTTTTTGGTGCTTGAATGTATTTAGTAAACACTGTCCCATTTGGAGCATCACATATATTAACAGGCTACAGGTTCAGTCACATAAGGTGTTTAATGGCTGTTGTTGGTAGTTGAGTACCATATAGCACTTTGTCTGGTTAGACCCAAATATCCTAATTTCATTGTCATTAGCCTTGAATTTGGAATGAAAAGCCCTCCTCTGTTTATTGAGCAAGAAATACAGTATGGCAACAAAAAATCATTGGTGGACAAGAAACTATGGACAACCATGAAAGAACTCAAAGGCAATACAGGACTACAAGGCACATAGGGTGTGTCTACAGTAGCCCCCTAGTTCAAACTAGGGAGTCTAATGTAGGCATTTGAACTTGCAAATGAAGCCCGGGATTTAAATATCCTGGGCTTTATTTGCATGCTCCCATCCGGTCGCCATTTTTAAATGCCACTAGTCCGGACTAACTGCCCGCGGCTACACGTGGCAGTTAAATGGTAATTCAAAGTAAGTCCTTAGTTCGAATTACCGGTTACACCTCATTCCAGGAGGAGTAACTGGTAATTTGAACTAAGGACTTAGTTCGAATTACCGTTTAACTGCCGCATGTAGCTGCGGGCAGTTAGTCCAGACTAGTGGCATTTAAAAATGGCGACCGGACGGGAACATGCAAATAAAGCCCAGGATATTTAAATCCCGGGCTTCATTTGCAAGTTCAAATGCCTACATTAGCCTCCCTAGTTCAAACTAAGGGGCTAGTGTAGACATACTCACAGTGTGTTGCAGATACTGTTTTGTGTGTGGTCGGAGGTAACATGCAGAACTGCATCTGACTTGGAGCAGACACTGAAGCTTTCTGTAACTTTTCTGTAGTTCATATAGGATGTTTCTATGTAAATATGGGAAAGGTCTTAAAATTAGCTCTACCTTGTAATTAGTCAATTTTTGTATGTCTGAGTTGCCTAGCTTTGCATTAAACATTTGAACAGCAACTTCCATGACTATTAAATTAACACCTATTTGTCTGCCAAGTAAATGTTAGACACACTGGGACAGATTATCTGCTAGGGCTGAGATCCACTCATTGCAGCTGTTGCATGAGAGGTCAGAAAGCCAGTTATGGCTCCGTGATTCTCTCTCTTTGATGTCCTTGAACAGGTTAGATCAGCTCTTGGGCTGCTCTAACAGGCGCCAGTTGACAATAACCCACAAGGGACTATTCTCTCATTAAAAAGAACCAGAGTGCAATACAGTCTGGCCATGCCCGCCTGCCTGTTCTCAGAATGCCAATGCAGAAAAGGAGTGCCTGATTTCATTGTCTTTGCATTGCCAGAGTAGTACAAAGGAGATGGAGCAAAGGTGCAAATTTAGCACATCATATGGCTAGAGACTTTACTCTGGAATCAATCAATACTGATAAAGATTTTAGGAGCATAAGAAATAAAATACTGTAAACAGAAAAAATGCCCTGTAATATAAGTACTAAAAAAGGAGAGCATATCTCCCTTCTCATAGTTGTTTTTTGATCAGAGAAATGTACAGCTATCTCATTGTGCATGGCTTACTGTCATGTCACTCGTGAGCTGTATTGATGTGCCATGGTGCTTCACTTCTATGGAGTTCATACAGTTTAGTTTTGGTATTGAGCTGCATGCCCCGTTGTGGAGAATCACTTCAATGTCATGTTCTTTGTCTTGAAACAATGTATAGGAGCAATTCCCAGTCAATTTAAAATGCAGCCCGTCAAAGGTGACAATATGTTGAGTTGAACTGCCCATGCACATGCCTGCAAAAGTGAAGAGAAAGGAAAGATGATTATCTCTGTGATGCCAGCAGTCCGGGTGCTAGCTCCTTCCCAGGCTGCAGACATTAGCTAAGAACGGACAAACCAATAGCTGGAGACCAGACCAGTTCACTTATGTGTTAGTGATGCTCAGGATAGGTGCGAGTCTTAGAAGAATGTATTTAATGTTCACACTGTATAGAATATTTGTAAATTGCTACACACATTAATCTTATTTGTAATGTCGGTATTCTGTGCTATAAGGAAATGAGGTAAGGTTTGCTTTATAACTTTGCAGCTCTCATAGGGCCAGAGACACTAAACAAAATCAGAGATCTCTAGGGGCTACCCCTAGGTCCATGCTGAAAGACATTTTGAATTAATCAATCACTACAACTTTGTCACTTTTAGGATTTAGATTGCAACTTCCTTGCGTGTATATGTCTACTCATTTTAACCTTTAAATAACTCTTATTTCTCTTTCTCAGTTAATAAGCCTTTGGATAATTTACCACAGGATTGGCTACAGGAATGGCTACAGGAATATCTTTGTCATTGTCATTATCTCTATTCTCTTGAGTCTGAGCTTGAATACACAGACATCTGTGTGAAGAACCCACTGAAAAGTATAAAGTTAATTGATAAAAAAAGTTTAAGTTCAATATTTCATCCAATCCCAGAGGAGAAAGAAAACCTATCATTGTCTCGTGATTAAATGAAGTTTTTCTAATTGCCCCATTATTACAAAATAAGATTGGGGCAGATCTTGTATATTCAAGATGTTTCCTAGAGAGTTTGAGTTTCTATTAAAGATGAGCTCCAAAGGAGAAAATAATTGAGTCTATGTCCTTTTCTCCTTTTATGATGTATGAAAAAAGGCATGAAAAGGGTATTTTTGTTATTTGTTTTAATTTTTTTATTTTTTCCTGGAAGATGGGAGAACTAGCAGGATGATGAGCTGACAAGTACTAAGGAAGTCTCAGGGGGTAGCCATGTTAGTCTGTAACTGAAAAAAAAATTAAAATAACATGAATAGTTCTGCAACACCTAAGAGACCAACAAAACATGTAGAGGGTATCATGAGCTTTCGTGGGCACAACCCACTTCTTCAGCAAACTTCTAATCTCAATTTTAAGCAAATAAAGTTTCTAAAGCACTACAAGCTGAACCTCTCTAGTCCAGCACCAACAGGACCTGACCAATGCCAAACCATGAGATGTCAATATTGTCTCACAGCATTACCAACACTTTCACTGCTTATTGGGCTCTTAGAAGACACAGGGATAAATTAGAGCTACGTAGCAGCATAGAACATTGAGAGCCCAGGACTGGTGGCTGTAAACAAACTTTATGGGACTGTGGGAAACTTGACTACATCCATGTTAAGTGGACACCTCACTAACTCAAATCATATCAGACCACAGGTATTGCCGGAACAGTGTGTGCTGAACTACAGAGGTTCAACCTGGCCCACATTAAAACAGCAAGGAGTGAGGGAAAAAATACCAGCCTACCCTCAGCCAACATGGCTACAATGGCAAGACTTATCACCACCCCCCATATAGACAGAGCTATGCTGATAAAAGCTGTCTTCTATGGGCTTAGCTAATGTAGTCTGGGGAAGTTATGTAGCTATGCATCAAAACAACTCCTCTGACAGCTTAAGCGGCGTTTCTGCTAGTGGTCTTAGCCAGCATAGTTATATCCACTAAGGCTCTGTAGTACAGACATGGCCTTAGAAGGAAAGAAATGGCTCCAAGTACTTGACTCAGGACTTGGGGATGCTCACATTCAGGTCAATGTGAGTTTTGCCATTGACTTCAGCATGTGCAGGATCAGGCTCTCACTGGCCAATTGACTTTTTGGACTTGCACTAGTTTAGCTGAACCATAGTAGCCATTCAAACACATATAGGTTTTGGTAAATGTGAAAGGTTAGCACTCTCCTCTGCCTTACAAACTCATATCACCTCAGGATATTGAGTGAATTTCTGAGCCATCATGGTGTGTTTAATTTATACAGAACTAAAACACTTTATCTAATTCTGAAGGGCAATAACCTTAAGACAACTATAGGCTTTTCTGTGCCAAGTGACTAATGGTACAAGTGGTAATTTTAAATTTAATCCCTTAAAAGATCCCTTAAAGATACTAGTTTTGAATGCCAAAACTAATGGCCTTGTATTTGCTGTTCACTTACATCTAAATAGGAAATATCATGCTATTGAAATAAAAATTATATGAGTAATTGTTTCTTCTTTGGAAATAAATAAAATGATTCAGCTAAAAGTTATGCAATAATTTTACAGTTAGGGAGTATTTACATTAGAAAGAAAATCTTGGATTTAAAATGGCTAGATAATTTAATATGCTTTGAAAGAACAGTAAGCAGGCAAATTCTTGGTGTGAAAATTTTCTGTATCTGATAATAAAAAGGTCCTGAAAAATGTGAAGAACCTGCAAGTCCCCTAAGGAACTTTTCTCTTTGAATATGGCAGTTCCTCGGTGGACATTTTGTTCCCCACATGAGAATATACATTACAACTGGGAAGTCATGGAACTTTATTATTAAAAGTGGTTTGGGATTACATTTTCAAAAGCACCTCAGTGATGCAGGTATATTAAGTCCAAGAAGGGATTTAGTCACTTTGGAATTGAAAGCCAATGGAATGTAGACTTCAAAATACCTAAATCCCTTTTGAAAATGGGATTAAAACACTATTAAATAATTTAGGCACTTTTGAAAATGTTACTTGTAGGCTCAAATCTTTGGGGCTACTAGGAATTTTGTCTAAACAGGCATCTAACAGTACACTTTATAAATGCAGCCCAATGCATGCATTTCCAATCCATATGTTTGTACAGTAGTTACAGAGCATGAAAGTGCCTAACCTTGGCTCTAGGCACTTGTAATTAAAATAAGCATATCAACCAGTTATTTTTCCTTTGCAGAGCTTAATTATACTAGCCGCAGTATATGACCATTGTATCTTCCCTGTGGTGGATTGGTGAGGCTTGGTCTGTGAAACCAAGCTGTTGTGGATCCAGAGGACTTATTCTGGACCCATCCCTGCTGTAACTTGACTCCTCTCCATAGGCTGCTGTGGAACTGTGCTCCATGTTGTGTAGGGGTAGAATGACCACCTGCATGGTCTCAGCACATAGACCTCTCCCTCCTGCAGCAAATCTGTACCAGTTCTACTGTATTCCAGACCTTTCCCATAGCCTTTGAATTAGGCTGGAGGGTTTGGCTCTTGGCGATTTCACTTTATCAAAGGGCCATCATTTTTTCCTATGTTCCTGCCTCATGAAAACTATTCTCCCTCTCCCTCCATACACCTCTAAGAAGTACAGTACCATTATAGCAATATTCTTCACAGGGCAAGCCCTGCATTAACTACTATGCTCACACAGAAAATTATGAAGTCAAAAAGCAGCAGACCATCTTCTCCCCCTACTCTGTGTGGGTGGAAGGGAGGGTCATTTCCCACAGGCTCTCTTTTCAGCAGCCGGCAACTCCAGGACCACTGCTGGGTCCCTCATCTCTGTGTGTCTGTGTGGGAGGACTTGCACTCTGCCTGAGCCAAGGCACAGCTCACACAATATCAATTGTTCCTGTTCACACACTCAAACTCAAGAGCAAACAGTATTTTTCCCTACATCTGCCTGGGCTCAGAACCCAACCCAGAAGGTTGGGGTTAGCCAGAGAATAGACTAAATGTCCTAGAGTTTGTTCAGATTCAGCTTATTTTTCCAGATTCCCTCCTCTCCTGTTCAGAAAAGGTTGGAAATTGGAAACCAGTCTGGGCCTCCCTCTGGTAAAATGTTATTTTTCCAGCAGACAGTCCTGCACTATAGCCCCCATCCTGCCAGCATGCCCTTTCTCAGCTTTAAGCAAGCAAGCAGTCCCACTGCTCATGCCCGTAACTGCTGGCAGGATTGGTGCCTATGTATCTGTTTGACCCCATTTATTTCTGGGGTGGCATGGAGTCATTGGATGATTGGCCCTTTTAAGGGGTGCTGGGGTCAGTTATACCTATGCTATAAACAACTGGGTCCTTCCCATCCTCTTTCTGGGGTACCCTTGAGAATCTTCCTGCCACTCATACAAATCACTGGGGCCTTAAGCAGGTTCCTTTGAAGTACCCAACCTTCTCCAGACCCTGCCTGAGGGCATTCCACAGGCGCCTACCTGCTGCTTATGGCTCCACACCCCAGACTCTTCCTGCTCAGCCCTTCTATAAAAGAACAGGTGTCTATTAATCTATCACCTTGGTCCCACCCCCTCAGGTTGAGAAGATGCTAATTATCTGGGACATGGTGTGGCTGGCCCCATCTCCCACTGAAGTGCCTAGTCACCCTGTGACACTTGGTCCACTCTGCACGCATTCATAAAGGAAAGATCTGTGACCACATGGTCTTCTTTAAGGATATGCTATTCACAGCTGCACACATCAGTCGTTGCCATCCTTAGACCACATAGGTATATCTAAATGGCACACTTTGTCCTGTGTCTGGAGACAATCATACTGGAACTAGAAAAGTATTGCAAATAATATGTGGGAATACATTTGTTGCTTTAAATGTTAAATGATTAATTTATTGAGGTGGATCTCTCTCTGTGTGCATGATAGTCCTGACTTGTAGCACTATATATTATTAAGGTTGCCTGATACTTCCTGTTATAAAACTCAGTTTCAGTTGCTTATAATTTTCCCAAACTTGAAGCATTTGGGCTGCAATTTTCCATATTTGCTTTCTGCCTCTGGCTAAATTTTTTGGGACGTTTCTGCCAAACAGGTTCAGCCATTTACAAGCATAAGGCTAGGGAAAAACATATTTTGCCTAGAGCTGGTGACTTATTCTTTAAGACACTCTACAGTCCCCACTCCTTGGAAGGTGGCCACTGTTTCAGGGATTAGCCTTTTGCCATCCCTGCAAAAATCTGCCCAAATTTGGCCAATTTATAAACCTCTGAAAAATCATTTTGTACGTGCCCCATAGAAGCTAAGATCCCCAGCTTCCCTGGATCTGGTCTCTGAAACTCAGTGTCCCCCTCCCTTTCAGCAATGGGGAGCCCATGATGGCACTCCAGCACCTCCCATCTCACTGTGGGGCTAGAGAACACTAGTCCTGGGCTGCTCTATGCTCTGGTGTGCAAGGGGAATGTTGGAGTGTCTTTCTTCTTTTTTTTCTGCAGATTCTGACCCCAAAAAGGTTCCCTAGCCCTGATTTTAGAAGCTAAATTCTCAAAGTGTTATCCATGCTGGGCATGCTCCAGATACAGGCTGAGCAGGACTTTCCATGAAATTTCAGCTCTGGCTCCTATAGGCCAGACCAGGCCAGGACCAAGCACCTGAAGTGAGATCAGGGCAGCTATTTCTTCTGTGCTTAAAATGACACCTGACATCTCCCCTCTCCCTTGCTGGGACCAGGCAACGTGGAGGAGGAAGTTGGTTGATTCAAATTCAGAAGTGGAAAGAGTGAGACCTGAGGAGAGATCATGGAGAGAGCCTGATGGGAAGAGACTGGGTGTATGGCTACACTAGCCACCCTAGTTCGAATTAGGGTGGCTAATGTAGTCATTCGAACTTGCAAATGAAGCCCGGGATTAAAATATCCCGGGCTTCATTTGCATGTTCCCGGGCGCCGCCATTTTTAAATGCCCGGTAGCTCGAACTACCTGCCCGCGCTACACACAGCATGGGCCAGGTAGTCCGAATTAACACTCTTTGTTCGAACTACTGTTACTCCTCATTGCAGGAGGAATAATGGTAGTTCGAATTAAGAGTGTTAATTCGAACTACCTAGCCCGTGCCGCATGTAGCCACGGGCAGGTAGTTCGAGCTACCAGGCATTTAAAAATGGCAGCGCCCAGGAACATGCAAATGAAGCCCAGGATATTTTAATCCCGGGCTTCATTTGCAAGTTCGAATGACTACATTAGCCACCCTAGTTCGAACTAGGGTGGCTAGTGTAGCCAGACCCTGGGAGTGGAAGCGTGAAGTGGTCATGGGGGAAGAGGGAAACAGAGTGGGAGCTTGGGGTAGAGGGACATTAGCTAGCAAGGAGACTTGGACTGCAGACAAATAGAAGAACAGGAGAAGGAAAGATAGATTTGACGAAGAGATGGGTTGTCAGTGGAGAATAGAGATTGGCTGGACAAAGAGACTGGAACAAAAATACCACAGAGGGAGACTGGAACTGGGGAACAACGATAGGTGTAGGGAGATGAACAGAGATCAGGGTTAAGGAGAGGAACAGATTAGATGATGAGCCAGGAAGGTCGTGAAGAAAAAATAACATTGTATCATGTTATTAAAGAATGCACTATAATACATACACACAATAGGGCTGAATTAAGGTTGTCCAGGCATCCTTAATTCTGGTAATTCCTAACTTTCGAGCACTTGATTTTGTAAACTTGACAATATTATTTTGACATAATTTTTGTGTTAATATATGTGTGTGTTTGATGGTTGTACGTGCACGATTATATGTTTATCATGGGGGAAAAAATCATGTATATGCAGAATAAGTTACTCACATGGACATGTCCAGCGGCAGCCACAGGTTTCCTCAGTTTTAACAGCAGGAAGATTATTGTGACACGTAGGTTTTGACATCTTCTCACAATTAATTTGATGACTGTCCAGAACTGTGTAGCCACCTGGCAAGCATGTCATAATGTGACACTGGTCCAGTAATGTCCATTGGTCACCAGGCTATGCAAGAAGACATACTGATATTAAAATAGGATTTGAGCCAAGAGAAGAAAATGCAAACAACAACCAGACAGTGTTCCAGAACCTAAATCTAGCAAGTAAAGTGACACTGCCAGGAGTGCTGTTCAAAATAGCCTTGGATAATTAAATAATAGTATGCAACGTAACAGGGAGTTCATGGGCATGGGAAAGTTAATGTTAGAAACATTGCAAGAAATAGACTGTGAAATTCCATGCAAAAGATAACAGTCTAGAATGGAGATGCTTTTCTGGAAGAGAATGAACTATTTGGTCCTTTCTATTGTTAGCATAGCAGCCCTGCAACATACATGGACAACACAGTCAAAAAATTTCCCATTGCTTTTCTTTAAATACCAGTGTCTTTGTTTTGGAAAGTATTCTGAACACAGATGCTCATAGCACAGCAGGAATTAATGAGAGCTGTTTCAAGCTAGTAAAACAAAAGCCCCCTTGTGAAGGCTTGGAATAGCTGGGTTATTTTACCTACAATTCTGAACCCTTAAAAATTCCACCCACCCTGAAGGGGATTTGCTGTCCTGCAGGGGGGAATGTTATTAGATAACCACTGTGTTAATGTAAAATTAAAATTAAAAAGATACTCTCTTTCTGCAGGAGAGTTGAAATTTTAAGGTTCCAAGACTCCTAGTCTCTTGAGTTCAATCCTCCACTGAGCACTCTAACCCCAATCTGGCAAATCCCTTATGCACATGAGTAGTCCTGCTCAGCTCAATGCCAGAGCTTTCAGCAGCTAGCAGGAAAGAGTTTTAAATTCCCAGGAATATCATCCCCATAGTGCAAAACCAACACCTTTATCTGATCAGTCCTGCAGTGGGTGAGATAATATATTTTATTGGACCAGCTTCCAATAAAAGTTCTCACACACACCTTGTCTCTCTAATATCTTGAGACCCAAATAGCTATACCAGCCCTGACACAAACCTTCAGTGTCAGTCCTGGAAGGAATAGAGACAGTAGTTCTAAGAACTGGATGATAACACCCCAGATTCACAAGCATATAGAGCAAGATGAAGAAAGGATAGTGACTATCTAGATTGGGCTACCTTAAGGTTCCTCCATTTCAGCTCATCTCCAAGTCTTCATGAGAGTGAATAGCAAGGTGACAAAATATCTGGGTTAGACACTGCATAATTCATAGTCTGTTCTTGGCACTTGTGTGCAAACCAGGAATAATGCTTTAAAAGTATTTTTCTCAGTTCTGAGCTATGGGATACCATTAGTTTTAAAAGAGAACTGCCAGATTTGCAGTCATAAATATTGGGACTACATATTAAATATGAGTGCATTTCCCCAGGCATGCTTTGTAGGTCTTAGGACTTTGAAAAGATTTCATTATAGAGAACCTCTCTAATGTTGTCTAAGATTTTTTCAGGTTTGAGAGCCTAGGGGAAGCTATAAAATAAATAAAAGTAATGTGAGGAGTTTTAAATATGGAAAAAATATTTAGGTAGTAATGATATGAAATGTTTTTTAATTATACTCTCTGCTCTCTCTCAACCCACTGGAAGTAAAGCAACTGGAAGGGTACATAGACAGCTGTGCACATCTGGCAAAAAGGCCTTTTGGTATTCATAATTTTTATTTAACCCATTTACAGGAAACCTATCACAAAGCATCTAAGAGCTGTACAATAAAACCAAAGCACAACACATTAAAAATTCAATTAAAAGAACTGTCCAGACACAGCCAAGAGATCTTGCACAGTGGGAAACCCAGTGACCCTCAAAGCAACAAACTGAGGCTACTTCCCAAATGATGTGGAAATATTGGAGAGAAAAAATTGGATAGAAAACATGTGCGTGCACACCACAAAATATACACACCAGCAGCAGAGGCTCCAAAATGGTCAAGAATAAGTCATCTGAAACAGATGTGAGTCCCAGAATGCCAGAGGCCAACACAGGAAAACTTCCTCTCAGAAGGAGCTCCATATCTATTTTGTTAGATTTATACACTCATTCTGTAGCTGAGGACCTTCAACTGAGAAGATCCAGTACCTCCACTGAACTCATGAACAAACAGTTTTTTATCATATTTTAGAATTTTATCACCAAGGGCTAGTCTACACTAGAAAAGTTCTGCTGGTAAAATTATATTCGTTCGACGTGATTGCCTACCGCTTACCATACAGAAGGGTAGCCATGTTATCCTGTAACTTTAAAAACAACTTAAAAAAAACACAAGTAGTTCTGTGGCACCTTAGGCTATGTCTACATTGTACAGTAATTTCAGAATAAACTATTCTGGAATAGTTATTCTGAAATAGCTTATTTCAAAGTAGCACGTCTACATTGCAGAGAAGCCTCAAAATTATTCCGAGGCAGGCTTCCCTAACGTAGACATGCTATATCGATTTAGCGCCCCAGGCGGAATAATTTAGAATGGCCCTGGTGAGGGGCTATTTCGAAAAAGCAGAAGCGGAGCGTCTACACATGCCTTATTTCGAAACAGCTATTTCAGAATAAGCATTATTCTTCATAGAATGAGGTTTACGGAAGTTGGAATAAGCCGTCTGTTATTTCAAAATTATTTCAAAATAATGGAATTGCTGTGTAGATGCTTGCATAGTTATTTCAGAATAACAGTGATTATTCCGAAATAACTTGCTGTGCAGACACATACCTAAGGGTATGTCTACACTTGCAACCTAGTTCAAACTAGGGATGCAAATGCAGGCATTCAAAATAGTCAATGAAGCAGGGATTTAAATACCCCATGCTTCATTACCATGATCTCACCAGCGTGCTAGTTCGAATCACAGCTGATTTGAACCAGGAAGTGCACGCCGGGATGCGTTAGTTTGAACCAAACCCCTTGGTTTGAACTAACGTTACTCCTCATTTTTTGAAACACCGGGAGGAGACTGATGCCGGGCTCCCACGGATGTGTTTCAAAGTGGCAGAGCTGCATGGACCACAGGCTCTGACCCCAGGCTCCACGTGGTGTGCCTGGGGAGGTTTGGAGTACCCCTCCTTCCCCCTCCCTCCTTGCTGCTTCTTTCTGATAGACACAGCAAAAGGGGGGGAGAAGTGACTAGTCGACAAGCTTGTTGACTAGCCGATAAGCATTTGCTTATTGGATAGTTGATTAATCAACTGGTCCTTCACATCCCTAGTGCTAAGTGCCCAAATCTCCCATCATGTCCGCATACCTCCTGCATCAAGCTACTCATCACCTTGTAGATCAGGCATAAGGTTCCAACCTATCCAAATTTAGAAAGTGACCTTGACAAGGGCTTGATCCTGTTAAGGCATGGATAAGTGGTGCAAGAGGGCCACGCTGAGCTATAAATGGGACTGCTCAATATGCAGCTTTTGTTATTTTCGAGCCATTGAGATAAAAGATGAGGGATGGGAGGAGGAAAAGGAGGAGGATATGGTGCTGTAGATTCGTGGTGGAGCAATAACTCTAGGCCCAATACATATCACAAGGCATTGAGAAGCTCACTAGGTGGGACAGTCTCGGCTTGACAAAGCCCTGGCTGGGTTGACTTAGTTGGGATTGGTCCTGCCTTGGGCAGGGGGCTGGACTTGATGACCTCCTGAGTTCTCTGCTATGATTCTATGACAGTGTTTTATCTGGACTCTCGGGGTGGGGTGTATCTTCAGTCTCTGATGCCCCACACTGCTGATCAGTGGCAACTCTGTCTCAGTTTCTCCTTGGTTTAGCTAATCACCATTTGCTCCCAGGTCTGTGACAGCTTCATTATGACTCCAGCCAGAAAATATTAATAGTCTCTCCCCCATCCCATATGCTAAAGCCCCTTGAACCAGAAGGTGGATAACCTCAGTGATGAGTCAACAGTCTCAGGGCTCTTGGGGTTCATATCCCTTTGCTCCCCCTGCTGAGGTTGGTAGGGGTTCCCAGGCCCAGCCGCTCCTCTGGGTTCCAATCCAGGAATCCCGTATGAAGAATTTGGAACTAAATCCTTACACTCTGATTCGCTTCTTCTGGAGGCCCAGTTACCTGGATAGCTTCCCACCAGAGCACTGGTAAGAACCCTACTCTCTGTGGTTCCTTAGCCTCTCTGACAGCTCTCCCTCCCTTCTGGCCTGCAGCCTTTGTATTTCCCTAGCTGTTGCCTGGCCACCAATCAACCACTGCTGAGGAGGCAGCCTCCCTGCTAACCCTTTAGTGACTGGAACAGCTTTGTGACAAACATTCATGGACCTATTTCTGAGGCAGTGGTTGGTTCATATAACTGGCTGGCAGTAGGAATAATAAAAGAGCCTTTGAAAAGACCATCAGTCCAATGCAGGGATAGGCTGCGATCTGGCATTTCTTCTTGCAAGGCACAAGGAACCCGTAAATTTTGCCTGCGATTTTTCACCAGCAAAATGAATTATAGGTGAAAATCTGGGTATTTGAGTGCAGAGGGGTCAACATTCACTGCAGGCCCAGCTCCTTGCCCCTGGAAGGGGCGGAGCTTTTGGTGGAAGATACGGAGCCAAGAGCAGTCGTCCCTCAGCATCGCTCCAAGTGCAGCGCTGGGTCCTCCCTTCCAGCCCTCAGAGACACATGGGCTACGTCTAGACTGGCCCCTTCTCCGGAAGAGGCATGCAAAGCAGGATTTAAATAAACATGGCCGCCGTTTTGTTTCCGGCTTGGGGAAAAGCCAGAAAAGAGCGTCTAGACTGGCGCGATCCTCCAGAATAAAGCCCTTTTCCGGAGGATCTCTTATTCCTACTTGCAAGTTTATTTAAATCCCGCGGGGGATATTTAAATCCCCCGTGGATTTCCCTATTCTGACTTGCCTGCTTTGCATGCCTCTTCCGGAGAAGGGGCCAGTCTAAACGTAGCCACGGAGAGGCAAAGAGCACTTCTGTGGCATTTCAAAGGGGCCCAGAGCTTTCGCCCGCCACCACTATTGCAGCAGCAGCCAGGAGGCTTAGGACACTTTGAAATGACTGGCCCTTGTACTATTGCCCCTTGAGCCCTCCTTTCCCCATTGGCAGGTCTGTTTGAGCTTCTAACTGCATGATTTGTATCTGTGGCTGGATAGCTAGAGTTACACATGTGGAGGTTTCAAATATGGATATGAAAAAAGCATGTGCAAATTACAATTGGACGAATTGGAAGCTGCCCTTCTGAAAACTCTGCTCATCATTTATATTATTAACTGGTTTACATTTAGGCTTTGTTTGGACTAGGAATAATAATGATTATTTTTACTTTGAGACAGTTAACCCCACTTAGGGTGTGTCTAGACTACAGGGTTTTGTCAACAAAAGTGGACTTTTGTCGACAAAACTATATCTGCGTCTACACTACCACCAAGTTCTGTCGACAGTAAGTTTTATCGACAGTGGTAAACCTCATTCTATGAGGAATAACGCCTTTTGTCGACAGAGTTCTGTCGACAAAAGGCGCTATCGCATCTACACTGTGCTTTTTCAAAAGAGAGCATCTAGACTCTCTGTCGAAAAAGCGGCTTGCTTTGTCGACAGAATTGGTTGTAGTCTAGATGCTCTTTGTTGACAGAGCCTCTGTCGACAAAAGCCTGTAGCCTAGACGTACCCTTACATAAGAACGGCCATACTCAGTCAGACCAAAGGTCCATCCAGCCCACTACCCTGTCTGCCGACAGTGGCCAATGCCAGGTGTCCCAGAGGGAATGACTTGAACAGGTAATGATCAAGCGATCTCTCTCCTGCCATCCATCTCCACCCTCTGACAAACAGAGGCTAGGGACACCATTCCTTACCCATACTGGCGAATAGCCAATTATGGACTTAACCTCCATGAATTCATTTAGTTCTCTTTTAAACCCTGTTATAGTCCTAGCCTTCACAGTCTCCTCAGGCAAGGAGTTCCACAGATTGACTATGCGCTGTATAAGAAGAACTTCCTTATATTTGTTTTAAACCTGCTGCCCATTAATTTCATTTGGTGGCCTCTAAGTTCTTATATTATGGAAACAAGTAAATAACTTTTCCTTATTCACTTTCTCCACACCACTCATGATTTTATTCCAAGCTGAAAAGTCCCAGTCTCTTTAATCTCTCCTCATATGGGATCCGTTCCAAACCCCTAATCATTTTAGTTGCCCTTTTCTGAACCCTTTCTAATGCCAGTATATCTTTTATGAGATGAGGAGACCACATCTGTACGCAGTATTCAAGATGTGGGCGTACCATGGATTTATATAAGGGCAAAAAGATATTCTCCGTCTTAGTTTCTATCCCTATTTTAATGATTCCTAACATTCTGTTTGCTTTTTTGACAGCCTTTGCACATTGCATGAACGTCTTCAGAGAACTATCCATGATGATTCCAAGATCTCTTTCCTGATTATTTGTAGCTAAATTAGCCCCCATTATATTATATGTATAGTTGGGATTATTTTTCCCAATGTGCATTACTTTACATTTATCCACATTAAATTTCATTTGCCATTTTGTTGCCCAGTCACTTAGTTTGGTGAGATCTTTTTGAAGTTCTTCACAGTCTGCTTTGGTCTCAACTACCTTGAGCAGTTTAGTATCATCTGCAAACTTTGCCACATCACTGTTTACCCCCTTTCTCCAGATCATTTATGAATAAATTGAATAGGATTGGTCCTAGGACTGACCCTTGGGGGACACCACTAGTTACCCCTCTCCATTCTGAAAATTTACCATTTATTCCTATCCTTTGTTTCCTGTCTTTTAACTAGTTCTCAGTCCATGCAAGGATCTTCCCTATTATCCCATGACAACTTAATTTACGTAAGAGCCTTTGGTGAGGGACCTTGTCAAAGGCTTTCTGGAAATCTAAGTACACTATATCTACTGGATCCACATGTCCACATGGCTCCTCCTCTAGATGCATTTTAACCATTTGTTATGTTGGCTTCTAGGACTCCAGATTGTGAGGCAGCATTGCTTTAAAAAAAAAAACCACACCTTCTCCTGAGTCTAGACAGAGTCGAAAAGTATTTATGCTCTGGCTACATCCTGAATCTCTACGGCCGCTAAGGCAGTGGTTCCCAACATTTTTTATACCGCAGATGGGCAAACCCATTCACAAACTTTTGGTGGACCAGTAACATTTTATTTGCATATTCATTGTGTAAATAATGCATATGCAAATAAAATGTTGCCTGTCCACTTAGCCCCAACCCAGCCCCTTGCTCTCTAGTGCCTAACATCCTTTGACCCTTTAACTTCTCACCTCTGCAGCCTATGCCAACATCTTCTTGCCATAGGGTATAGGTGGGGGGTGAGGAGTGCAGAGCCCTGGCCGGGCCACCGTCTTACCAGGGTGGGAGGGGGGAGAAGCAAGGGAGGTGCCTCCTGCTCTGCCTCCTCCTGCCACCATGGTTGCCGAAGCTGAGCCACGATGAACAGACAGCTCCAGCTCTGGCAGTTGCCGCAGCCTGGCAGCCAGGGGTTCACAGACTGGCAATAGTCCGCGAACCACTGGTTGGGAATCACTGCTCTAAGGTACACTAGGAAAAACAGGTGTATTTTAATGTATTAACTAGCATAGATCAGGCAATTATAGTTTCAATACATTAGCTGGTCAAGGTGCACCCCAGGATGCAGTCTACAGTTGGGGTTTGTCTACTCTTAAAACACTATGGTGGCATAGCTGCACTAGCATAATGCTTCAGTATAGACACCACCTATGCAGTCATGAACAGTTCTCCCATCAGTGTAGGTAACTCACCTCTCTGAGAGGTACAGGTTGGATTTCCCAGGCCCACCCTTGGGACCTAGGTGGTCCGGGACCAGGGAGTTTGCCAGACCAGGAGAGGTCAATGTTCCTCTGCTAGTTACCCCACTGTTGGCTCCTCTCCCTGGGGCTCCCAAAGCTAGTGCTCCCTGCCCTGCCAACGCTGCCACCAGAGGTTTCCTGGGATTTCCTGACCAGGACCCCTAGTCCGGCCCTGCTGCTGGGGAGGGTGGTCCTGAGGTTCCCCAGCTAGGGCCGCTGGGCTGGCCCCACTGCAGCTGAGGAGTCCCCACCTGGACCTGCTGTTATCGGGGTTCTCCAGCCTAGCCACTGTTGGCCCAGATGAAACTCCCCAGCCCCCCATTCTCCCAGCTGGCTCCCACTACTGGCCTCTAGGACTCTCTGGTCTAGCAACATCCATGGTGCTGCCGGACCACAAATGTTACCAGACCAGATAGTCCCGGATTTAGGAGGTTCAACCTGTATTATCAAAGTAAGTGGAAGAAACCTAATGCTCTCTATGAAGAGACTAATGTTGGCTTAACTATGGCACTCTGGGGCACGAATTTTTCCCCACACCTGAGCAATGTAGTTATGCCGACCTAATTTACTAAAATAGACCAGCTTGGCCCCTACCAGAGAACACATGGCTTATCAGAAACCTCTCCACACAAATACTTAGGGTTTGCTGACTTTGTTTTACAAAGTCCCTCTTAACAGCAAAATAACAAATACACATGAGTTTCCATGTAGACAGTAGTGTTTACAGTATAGGGTACAGTCACTGCTATGCTCCCCCATCTGGGGTTGACCTCACCTAGTGTAAAATGACAAAACTAAATTGCCTCATCTCCTTTACATTTTCACAGTAAATTAAAGACACACTTTTTTTGTCAGTGAAGACGAACCCAAAATGCTAGTGCTTTGGCTCTGCATGCACCTCCTCCAAGAGTGCTCAGCACGCTACAGGATCAAGTGCCATCAGGCAGAATTGTGCTATACACTCCCATTTTCTATTTAGTAAGCTAGCATTTGCATTCTCCGTGGTCTTTATTGAAGAAGAATAGTGTTCCAGCCTTTCTGTGGCAGAACACATACACCAACATTCACGTTCCAGTGCAGATGCTCTACAATATTTTACTTGAAGGCAAAATGGAGGATACAAAAAAACCCCACACTTACTTGCTTTTTATTTCCATCCTCATCTATACATTCTTTGATGGGCTCTGAAAGAGGAAAAGACATATATTTGGCTTATCTATCATTTCAAAGAAATCGGCTATCCCATTCATTTCAAAGAAACTTCTCACGCAGGGAGGAACTATTCAGCAAGGGAAAAACTGGTAAATGTTTATGCAGGACCTAGCACAACTGGGGCCTGGTCTATGATGGGTGTACTTATGGTACAATACAAATCAACAAACAACAACAATATGGTCTTATATGGTGACTGACTTAAGGGCAATAGCTGTAAACTATTGCCCAGACACAAAAAGGAAGCTTATAAGAAGAGGAAACTTGGACAGATGACTAGGGAGGAGTATAAATATATTGCTTGAGAATGCAGGGGAGTTATCAGGAAGACGAAAGCACAATTGGAATTGCAGCTAGCAAGGGATGTGAAGGATAACAAGAAAGGTTTCTACAGGCATGTTAGCAATAAGAGGGTGATCAGAGAGAGTGTGGGGCCCTTATTGGATGAGGGAGGTAACCTAGTGACAGATTATGTGGGAAAAGCTGAAGTACTCAATGCTTTCTTTGCCTCTATCTTCACGGACAAGGTCAGCTCCCAGATTAATGCACTAGACAACACAGTAGGGGGAGGACGTGGACAGCCCTTGGTGAGGAAAGAACAAGTTAGGAACTATTTAGAAAAGCTAGACATACACAAATCCATGGGTCCAGATTTAATACATCCAAGGGTACTGAGGGAGCTGGAAAATGTCATTGCTGAGCCTTTGGGCATTATCTTTGAAAACTCATGGAAATTGGGAGAGATCCCTGATTCTTGGAAAAAGGCAAATGCTGTGCCTATCTTTTAAAAAGTGAAGGAGGACACTCCAGGGAACTACAGACCAGTCAGCCTAACATCAGTCCCCGGAAAAATCATGGAGAGGATTCTCAAGGAACCCATTTTGAGGCACTTGGAAGAGGGGAAAGTGATCAGGAATAGTCAACATGGATTCACAAAGGGCAAGTCATGCCTGATCAATCTGATTAGCTTCTATGATGAGGTAACTGGCTCTGTGGATGTGGGGAAGTCAGTGGATGTGATATACCTTGACTTTAGCAAGGCTTTTGATACGGTCCCCCACAATATTCTTGCCAGCAAGTTAAGGGAGTATGGATTGGATAAATGGACAGTAAGATGGATAGAAAGCTGGCTAGACTGTCAGGCCCATCGGGTAGTGATCAATGGCTCGATGTCAGGTTAAAGGTCGATTTCTAGTGGAGTGCCCCAAAGTTCTGTTCTAGGAACGGTTTTGTTCAACATTTTTATGAATGACCTGGATGAGTGGATGGATTGCACCCTCAGCAAGTTTGCCGATGACACTAAGCTGGGGGAGAGGTAGATAGGCTAGAGGGTAGGGATAGGGTCCAGAGTGACCTAAACAGATTAGAGGATTGGACCAGAAGAAATCTGATGAGGTTCAACAAGGACAAGTGTCAAGTCCTACACTTGGGACAGAAGAATCCCAAGCATTGTTACAGGCTGGGGACCGATTGGCTAAGTAGCAGTTCTGCAGAAAAGGACCTGGGGATTACAGTGGATGAGAAGCTGAATATGAGTCAACAGTGTGCCCTTGTAGCCAAGAAGGCTAATATAGGGCTGGCCCGAGCCATTTGTGCACTCTGGGCTCCGGGAGTGTGGCGCTGCCCCCGGGAGTGAGACGCATGCGCGGCCCTGCTCCAGGTGCGTGAAGCATGCGCATTGCCGCCCCCGCCTGGCCCAACAGCCCCACGTGGTGCCCTCTACAATGGGGTGCCCCGGGTGGTCGCCCGGTTGGCCTGTGCGTTGGGCTGGCTCTGCGCTATTGTCATATTAGGTTGCATTAGGAGGAGCATTGCCAGCAGATCTATAAAAGTGATTATTCCCCTTTATTCAGCTCTGGTGAGGCCGCATCTGGAGTATTGTGTCCAGTTCTGGGCCCCCCACTATAGAAAGGATGTGGACACATTGGAGAGGGTCCAGTGGAGGGCGACCAAAATGATTAGGGGGCTGGAGAGCAGGACCCATGAGGAGAGACTGAGGGATTTGGGTTTGTTTCATCTACAGAAGAGAAGAATAAGGGGGGATTTGATAGCATCCTTCAACTTCCTGAAGGGAGGTTCCAAAGAGAATGCAGAGAGGTTGTTCACAGTAGTGACGGATGGCAGAACAAGGAGCAATGGTCTCAAGTTACAGTGGGAAAGGTCTAGGTTGGATATTAGGAAACACTATTTCACTAGGAGGGTGGTGAAGCACTGGAATGGGTTACCTAGGGAGATGGTGGAATCGCCTTCCCTAGAGGTTTTTAAGTCCCATCTTGACAAAGCCCTGGCTGGGTTGATTTAAATGGGATTGGTCCTGCCTTGGGCTGGGGGCTGGACTTGATGACCTCCTGAGGTCTCCTCCAGCTCTATGATTCTATGATTCTATTAAATGAACTATGATTTACAGAGAAATTTTTTCTGGTTTTGTTCCTGGACATAGTCCTTATTTGGTTTATTGCTCATTTTTAATTATCTGAAATCTTTGTGGACAGATAATCCTCAGCACACAAACCTACACAGAAAAATGTATGTTATTGAATCTTCATTCTTAAAAGGCATGGTTCTGCCTCCTCTTATTGAGTCCCCACAAAGGCAGTCCTTTCATTGACATCAGTGGGACTACTGACTCAACATGGCATTATTCTAGGTGTGTTAGGGCAGTATAATTAGGCCCCACAGGTATGTGGAATTCGATTTCTGCATAGAAGCCATAGGTGCAGAAGTTCTGATCTTTGTAACATTAGTATATGAACATGGCTAGCTGCATCAATGATCCCTGCCATGTCCTCTTGCTAGAGGCAGAGGCTCCACATAGTGAGAGATATCAGACCAGGTAGCTACCTGCTCCTGTTCATAGGGAGACAGTCATTAAAGAAGCCTGTTTAATTCTCTGAAACTAAGGCCTAGACTACACTTAAAACATAAGTCAACATAGCTATGGCACTCAAAGAGTGTGAAAAATCCACACTCCTGAGTTCCCTACATATACTGACCTAATACCTGGCGTAGGAGCTGCAAGGTCAATGAAAAAATGCTTCCATCCGCCTAGATAGTGAAGTAGAGTTCCTACAGGGATGGAAAAATCCCTTGTGACAATGTAGTCTGGTCTATATGGTGGTGTTGTTATAACTATGCCTCTATAATTCCCATAGTATACACAAGCCCTAAGGAAAGCCAGCTGCTTTGTTGTCTGGTCTGCTTAGGACATTGTGTAGGACATCTGCTGAAATCTACTTTCCTCTAAAATGTGCTATTATCTGTTTAGAGGAACATTAATACAGACCTAACTGTTCTAATTAAAACAATTTTAAAGCAATCAAATGGTTAAAAATGCAAAGAGGATGTGTATACTAGAGATGTAAGCAACTACTCGAGTAGTCGACTATCTGATAAGCTTAGTTTTATCAGATAGTTGAGTTGCCAGAGGCAGCAAGGTGGGGGGAAAGTAGGAGTTGGTGCTGGGGGGAGCCAGCTTAAAAGTCAGTTCCACCTGCACTGTCTCCGCAGTGCGGAGGGGGGGCGGGGCAGGGGAGGCAGAGCTGCAATGGTCCCAGAACTGGTGTGAGCTGGGACTGCTTAGTCCTGGCTCACACCATCCCTGGGAGCTAACCCCACTGCAGCTATGCAATTTAAATGTTGTAAGAACCAGGCTGCCTGCATGCCGGGCTGCTACCACATTTAAACTGCAGAGCCGCAGAGGGGGAAGTGAGTACCCCCCATTATCGACTATCGAGTAGTTGATGGAAATTCCATCGACAACTCGATTCGCTAATCAACCGCTACTTAACTTCCCCAGTGTACACACATGCATATGATGTGCACATACACCCCCACGCACAGGATGCCCTTAGTATGACAATTTTGTCTTATAATAGTACTTCTACCTAGCTTTACATGGTGCATTTCATCTATGATTCTTGCAGCACTCTTTACAGGAGGTCAGTGTCATTTTTGCCATTTTAAAAAGGGCAAATGGAGCTGGAGGAAGGGTTAGTAACTTGCCCAAAGTCACCCATGTTACCTCGGCATAATATGAAATTTTCCTGTACTGAAAATGCACATGGTAGTATCCTGGTCTCAGTGAAGTAAATGTCAAAACTCCCATTGACTTTGATGGGGCCAGGATTTTACCCATAGGGAATAGTACAAGTATTGAGGTAATCTTGTCTACTGAATTTGGAGAGTTTTCAAGAGTGGCCACCAATATATAAGGTCTTCATATTGCCATTTCTAGGACAATAACACAGAAGATCTTTAACATAGCACCATCTGTGATGGTGAGGTGCAACCGGAGTTGAAGATACAAAGTGACATGAATGAAATCAAGACTTGAAAATACAGGGGAATTTAATCAGGCGGAATGTGTAAGTCAGATTTGATCATTAGATCACAGCTAAGAACGAAAAACGGTCTTCAATGGCCCCAAGTGGTCAGACCTTTGGTTTTTACATCTCACCCTAAACCTGGCATCCCACTAACAAACTGGCCTTTAACACCATGATTAGGCTATTTTTTTTCATTAAGGAAGTAATATCTCATGGAGAGTCATCAATGCCAATTACTACAGCTATGACGTGCCTTCATGGCCTTTTAACCAAGTACTGATCACCCTGGCTACGTCTACACTGGCCCCTTTTCCGGAAGGGGCATGTTAATTTCAGCGATCGTAATAGGGAAATCCGCGGGGGATTTAAATATCCCCCGCGGCATTTAAATAAAAATGTCCGCCGCTTTTTTCCAGCTTTTAGAAAAGCCGGAAAAGAGCGTCTACACTGGCCCCGATCCTCCGGAAAAAGCGCCCTTTTCCGGAGGATCTTACTTTGAAGTAGGAATAAGATCCTCCGGAAAAGGGCGCTTTTTCCGGAGGATCGGGGCCAGTGTAGACGCTCTTTTCCGGCTTTTCTAAAAGCCGGAAAAAAGCGGCAGACATTTTTATTTAAATGCCGCGGGGGATATTTAAATCCCCCGCGGATTTCCCTATTACGATCGCTGAAATTAACATGCCCCTTCCGGAAAAGGGGCCAGTGTAAACGTAGCCCCTGTGTATTGACAAAGAGACAGTGCTAAAGTTAAAAATGCTTTCTGAACACTGACAAAGTAGAATAGTAATTAGTACTGTATTGCAAACATTTGGAGTTAGACACCATACTAAGTGCCTCTGGCTGTGCAGATGAGAACTCAAGTAGAAGAGCAATTAAGTACCATCTAGGGTATCATTGGTTGACATGTGGAAATGAGAAAATTAATTGGCTTTTGTTTGAAATTAACAAAAGAGTAAGGTAAGGAAAGGAGTAAAAAAAATATGTATATTGTACAAAGTATAGAATTCTTTCTGGTGCTTGTTTTTGTGGTTCAAGTTATAAAACTATATGAAACTTACCCATGCACAATTTGTTGATAAATGCATCATCCAATGTGACCATGATGGGAAGGTCTTCAAATGTTCTTAGCTTAATGATCCTGTCAGTAGCAGATCGCCCAGTTAAACTCTTCAGTTGCTCTTCATCATATCTATCACCAACTCCAATTGGGAGCAATGATACCTCTAGGAAATGGAAAGCAGGTTTTAAAAGTATAACACACAAGAAAGGAGCCTCCTTTGTTTCGATTTGCACCTTTGAGTACCATTAAGAAATGATTCTAACAATTAGTTTTCAAGTAATATTCATATTATTCCCTTCCTATAGTCTGCAAGCAATTCAGTACATGTATTACTATGTTTTAAATCAATGCAATAATTATGATGAGATTTATAATTACAACCATCATTGCAAGGTCAACATGAAGAAGCTGGAGACAATCAGAAATTAAGTTAAAAAAACGTAAAGCTTTGAAAATTGGATGTGCTGTTTTCTTTTGTTTAAACTCGTGTAATTAAAAACAATAACACTGAGTGTTTAGATTATGTTTTACATCAGCAGATTACAAAATAATTTTCCATTGTTATTTCCATTTCACAAGTGAGGAAACTCAAAGAGGGGAAATGCTTATTGTCACAGAATTTATAAAGCACCATTGAACATATACTGATACGTTTACAGGGTGTATAAGTCATGGCAAAATTTGACTTATTGAGTCTTACTCTGTTTATGAATCTTACAAGAACTGTCTCAGTATAAAGGAATCTAAATTTATGACATTTAAATCTCATCACTATAATCCAGTTGAATCCACAATGGCACTGAGGGAGAGAAAAGCTGTAAATGAAGTGAGGCCCATGTTTGCTAAGCTTTCAAATAACAGGTCTGTACTTGATGGTCCCCAAAGGTTGGAGGCATCTGGATCTGGAGGGCGAGGGAGGTCTGTTAAGACATTCATTTCTATCAACTAGTAAACATCTACACAGAATCAGTGGACTCAGATCATCATGCTAATGTTTAGATTTCTTCACTCTGTCTCCACCCTAGCTTATTATTTAAAAAATTAAGCAAATCAGTAAAAATAGTGGCAAAGTGATAAAATTTACTGTGCATGCTTGCAGAATATGCAGCCGTATCCACTGGATCGTCTGATTTCTCTGCTACAATGATCACTGCTATCTTTGATGCATTAGGTCTTCCTCCATGGGCTTCAGACATAGCCTGCCGAACTGCAAAATCTACTGCTTCCCCTAGAAGTAAATGAAAAGATATTTGAAAGAAGCAATACATCACTTTCAAAAAAGCTGTAAAATTAAAGCCTCAGTAGTGAATGCTGGATAGGGAAAATGCTCTTTTCCAAAGCATGTTAATGGCTCTCTTTTTTACCATTCTATAAAGTCTCTGTCAGCTTTAATATCCCATTGATGCTGTACTACTAATTCCCTATATTGAAGGTCTATCTTAGCTTCTCAGTCTGAAATAATGGGTGTTTTATTGCTTTGCCCCTGGTTTAACCACTGGTGTAAAGCCATGTCTTTTGTTCTAAGGAGCATGTTTCTCTGGTAGTATTACCATACCAGAGGTTTAGAAGAAAAAAGGAAAGAGTAAGTACCCAAGAGAAGCATGTCTTTTATAACCCACCTACTTTTCCTTTCTGCGGAGAAACAGTGACACCTAGTGGACAACTATATACACAAACGCGATAATCACCAGGGACTGTACTGTTTTTGTTACCTGAACAATTCCCAGGAAAGATCTCATGTTCCTGATTTGGCTAACTTTTGCTATAACTGCAAGGAAGTATACTTTGCCTGATTTCTATCAACAATTTCTCTGAAATCTGGATATTTCAGATTAATCTGAACTATAGCCAAACAAATAGCACAAAAAGAGGATTTATGGACTTCTGCTCAAATGAAAGTCACAAATTCACTGTCTCTCTTATTCAAGATCTATGAACATTCACTCAAGCCAATTTTTATTCACAATGACTTCACTAAGAGACAGTATTACAAATACTTGTACTAAATTATGTGTTTGCACTTTGGAAATGATCATATCCAGCTTTCTGGAAAGCTCTTCTGGATTTGGGAGTAGAATGAACAGATAGTAAGTGTGAAAAATCAAGATGCTTTGATTTTTGAGTTGCTTATATAAGGCAAAGCCCTTAATATCAGGATGTCTGGTCACACTATTTGGGACTCACCAGTGCAGGAGATCAGAGATGATAATGTGTGACTTATATAACACTTATACAAGGTGAACAATGGATTAAGAATAATCAATACATGAAACGACAGTTGCAGGAACTAGATTACGAGTAATCTCCAAGGCAGAAGATATTTTTATATGAGCATTCACTGAATAATTTTGAATAACAAACACATTCTTAAACCATGAGAAGCCTGGTCACATATAATCCACCAAGAGAACACTGGAACAGCTCTTACACCTTTTGATTTAATGGCCTCCACATCAAGCTGCCCACAATTGTTTCATTAGCAGCAGAGAAAGTGTTCCTTTTCTTAAAATACTGAAAGCAAAGATATTCCCTAGGAAGCCCACTCAGCATATTAATTGTTCATAGCCTAGAAGCAGTAGGCAAAAGCTCTACAAAGCTACAGAATAAGAAATCATGCTTTCAGGAAGCTTCTGACCCTAAGAAGTATCAGTCTTCATGTATGCACGTGGAGGGCCTTCTCCTTTTTCATTCACCTTATTCGTCAAGATCCTCTACTCCCTAAACAATTTATTCCTTGCCTGCCCCCTTTCTCTCAGCTACTCACCCTCTTATGCAGTAAGATGCCATTTCCTCAACACTGAGGCATGACCATCCAATGAACACTGCCTCTCCACATTGGTACCTGGCCTGCCAGAAGAGCTCGGACCCACCAGAGAGTGTAGGCAAGTCCAGTCACATTTACTGCAGTCAGGAGGTCCAAAGTGGCCATACCCTCTAGTAATCAGAAACCTCCTTCCTCCAAGAACAGCTACTTTCTCTAGCAATCTTCTGACCGATGAAAATTGGCCAGTCCCCGAGTATTAGACAGTGCCCTGCATATATATGAAGTATCATCTCAACAACAATCTTTGCCAATGTCTCCTTTTGCTTTTTAGTAACCACCATAGGTAGGCTGGGAGGATGTTAAATGCAGAATATGGAAAATTATTTATAAATAATGAATATTACAAAATGAAAGGTCAGGATTAACATGAACATTTCTGTTTCAATCCTCTGAAATCCTCTGTGGTGCTTAATATCCCCAAAGATTCACTTATGACCTTTCTGTGATAAACACTCCTTTTCTCATGCTCAAGGCAAGCCACTTTTCAGGCATATTACAACAATAAACAAGGGGAGGGAGACTCCACCAACTTCTTGATTGTTCTGTGGAAGATTTTTTGCTTTCTGTTTTCTTTGTTTTACATACGGAAATCAAGTTTTTCACAGATTTATTTTAATGGAAACAAAGAACAGACAAGATAGAACACAATAAAAATGTTTTTCAGTTTACCAAAATTTCTGTGGATATTCCTTCCATCCTTTTTTGGACTAGCTCTAGAGGAAGGAACCAGGTGTCTTAGATGTAAGTGAGAAATACTAATCACAAAGTCCAGGCTATGTCTACACTACAATGATCTATTGGAAAAAGGTACACAAATTGCACTCAGAGACTTTTCTGAAATTTGGCCTATCTACACCTGGCCAAATTTCAGAAAAGCCTCCTCTTTTGGAAGAGCACTTCTTCCTGGCGGGACGAGGAAGACAGGGCTTCCAAAAGAGTGCGTCTGCTCTTCCGCAAAAAAAAAGCAGAAGGGCAGACGTGCTCTCTAGAAATGGCAGAGTGTAGACATAGCCCCAGAGAGTGAAAGGTCAGAGGCAGATCTCTTGTATAGTACCAGTTTTGACACCAACCATTAATACAGCAGCCAGTATTTTTGAACATTTTTCTTACTGTGGATTAAAAAGGAGCAACAGCTTGGCATTTTCAGATCCTTGAAGGACATTTTGAATGTTCATATTAAAACAACAGATATAAAGTACTGTGGTAAATCAAGGCTTAGTCTGTCATCAGCACAACAGAGAACACTCAGATGAATAGGAATCATCTTCACTAGCCAACATTGGGAAATCCAAGACATGTTTTTCTTTAGAAGAAATATGGGAACGACCAAACATATATTATTTATTAACAACAACATGGGGTATAATTCTAGGTCTACCATAGTCAATGGGAGTTTTGTTCATACTCAAGGGGTTTCACTCATCCTTGTTTTTCTTCTCTGGGGATAAATAAAGCAAACAAAAAAAACCCAGCATTCTATTTGCATGTTCCTTAGGCCCAGATTAGTAGTCAACATGCTCCCACAAGCTGACCATTATTGTAATGATCCTATGCCTGTAAATAAATATATAATTTATTATTTCAAATGGTTCTTGTTTCCTACTTAGATAGGGTTGCCTGGTGTCCGATTTTGAACCGAACAGTCCAGTACTTGAGCTTTCTGTTAGGGAAACAAATTGAGAAAATATAAATGTCCGGTATTTTCTAAATAAGATGTAATGTAGATTGTGATGTCATGTCAAGTGTGTCCGGTATTTTTGTTGAAACCATCTGGCAACCCTATACGCAGGTATAAATATCAAAAAGACATGGCAACAAATAGGATTTGAAAGAAAAATGACTTCAATAGTTGTATGTATTTTTGATACCAAATACACAGCCTATGAAAAATAGATGGGGAAGTCTTTGGTGCTAAGTGGTTTCATTACATATTGCAGAGAAAAAACATCATGTAACATTTACACAATATGCAATTGCCAGAGAGGACTATGGCATGTGATGGGGCAAGCATATAATACCCCTGCACTACAGGTGTTACAGCATGCTTCTCTACTGCCTCTGAAGATATTATGCCCACTTCTGGTCTCTGCAGGCATTATGGCCAACTTTTAAACATATGGATACCTAAATCAGCAGTTCTAACTTTTGAACTGTGAGATCTAATTTTGGATTAGCTCCCAGATGCTTTTCATTGAAGTCAATGGAAGCTAGTGGGTACTCAAGCACCTTTAAAAATGAGCCCACTTAGGCCTACGAAGTCAAGTTGACATACAAGTTGTCTTGCTTTGACCAGTGCATGCACATGTCTATGTTCAGGCCAAGCCTAATCTACAAACTGTGGTCAACAAAAGTTACACACTTTGTATATCGTTTGGGGGCACTTGTGCTTGGCTGCTTGCATGACCATTCCACGTGCTCACCAGCAGTGCCTGTGTTAACATAAAATGTGATGCACCACAGTCAAGTAGCCTCATTTTCAGGAAGAACGGCTCTTGCGCAAAAAACCTCTTTGACAAAAACAGCTCCTAATTAATTATGCAAATGAAGCATGGCAATATGCTAATTCACGCTTCATTTGCATTGGCCTTTGTGGAAGAGGGAAGCTGTATAGACATAGCCTTGCTGTGCAGGACTTGCCAATGTCCAAGATACAGTGGATGGATTTGCAGAGTTCCTGATTTGCAAGGGATGATAGCATACATATCTTCATTTGGGTACTAACCCACCTTATCTTAGAATACATCAAAAGAAGGAGCTAATTTTTTATGGCTCCACAAGCACTGGAGGATGACTAGGAGTGCTTCACGCAGATTAGTAGGGGTTGCTCAGGGAAGGGTTTGTGACATTAGCTTCTTTAGGAACACAGGATATTCTTTCCCAACCAGTGAACTATTGGTGATACTGAAAAGGCAATAGTGATTCTAGCAGATCCAGCTGTACCCATTGCTCCCCTGGCTCTTGAAGCCATACACTGGCCACCACAACAGCATCCAAGCAAGATTCAGCTATCGATTTAGCAGGTCCAGAATGCGCTTTCTTGTAGATTGAAAGGATCCTGGATAGGATTCTAGATTGGTTCTCATGAGAAAAATATCCCAATGGTTAGAGCTGCCTGTTGTGTCCTGCATAATACTAGAGGCAAAGGGGGAAAGTAGCCACTAAGGCAGTGGTGGACTGGCTGGCTGCTTTGAACAAGGGCTAATTCAAGAGCCCAACATGGAGCTAGGTGGTTGAAGGAGGCTTTAAAACAGTACTTTTATGATGAGCCCTGGTAGTGTTCTGTGCAGGGGTGTTGTCTGACCCTGGAACTGTGGGGGTTGCTAAGTGGTTAGAGCTTGCTGGTCATACATAAATATAGCCGGGTATTTTCGTGAAGCTATCAATTCTGTAAAGCTTACATTGGACTGTTTGCTTTGCTTACATTGCTCATTCTGTAGTGTTTGTTGTAAATTAATAAAGATAACTTGATTCTCCACAAATAGAACTTTGACAAGAAAAAAAACAGGTCAGAGAATCAATGTACAAACGCCAACAGGTAATATTATACCAATTGAACAAATTAATAGGGTAAAAAAAGCAAAAATAGAAAGGACATAAATATTTATGACCATTTACTTGTACAAACTGTAGTCCCAATTGTGGGTATGCCTACACCAGTCTCGGTTCTTACTGGTCAGTGCATGAGAAGTTGGGGTTTTCCTTCCTGTCCCTGGTATGAAGTGGCAGAGGTAAGGATTTTGCTTCTGAAACCATGTGGTATATTGGGGAATCTAGGGATCAGCAAGAGTTCTCCGGTGACTGCATAGGTAGAGACCAAGATTCTTTGACTTATAGGCCAACCAGAATCTTAATCATTTGGATTTGCTTACTGGGAAGCCCCATTATATGCAGGTACAACTCCTCTTTGTTCCACTGGCGGTCTTGGGCCTTTTTTCCAGCTTTTCTTTCTCTTTCCATGCTGCCATATCGCCCTCCAAGCCCTTCAGTCATGGGTCTGACACAACAGTGGTTTGCAGGAAGTTGGAAAAGATGTCCTCTCTAGTCCTCTTCTTTCTCCTCATCAGGATCAGGTGTTCTGTGAGTGTGCAGGAAGTGCCCCTCACAGTTGCAACAATAGGAGCTGCTGGTAAAGCAGACAACCACTGGATTTACAGTCACCACAGAACAGGATAGGCAAGCTTCAAAAATCCCTTCCTTTTTTCCCCATGAACGCTTTCAGTAAGAAACGTCATTGACACTACAAGCTTGGAAACACTTCTGCACCACACCACTCTCCAGCCACAGCAATATTGGCTATGGCCCAAGAGTGGCAGGTGGAGGAAGGATTTTTTGTTACCTGAGGCTATTGAATTTCACTCCATTCCCTGGGTACACTGAAAGTCAATAGCACCGAATATTGATACTATTTTCCTCAGGCTATGATGATTTTAGCTGGTATCTCATTTTGAATAGTCATGAAGATACAGAGAATATAGCAGCTACCAGAGTCCTGAAGTCGTCTGGGCCTGTATACTGAAGTTGTTGCAGAGTGGTGTGGAAAAATGCCATCCCTAGGAACCTTTGGAACTGTTGCAAAGTATCTCCGTGAAAGTTCCTTTGCGATCTTTCAGCAGACTCCACGTTCCCAACCTGATAGAGGAATTAAAGGATGATATCAACTCTGCCTGTATGAGTAAAATATGAAAAAGATGATATATCTGTCTTCTTAGCATGGGGACTGGCCAAACACCATTTTAAATGTGTGCATTGTAAGGAAAAATGCATGCCCATGCATACTCAAGTTTCATTCTCCTTTAGCAGACATGTCTGTGCTCACCTGTGAGACGGGCTACACTCCGACAGTCTCAGAAAAGTCCTGGCTCATGGCACTACTGGAGTCTCCCAAATGTATCTTCTCTGCACACCCTCCTTCTCTCTGTTCAGAGTAGAGGTTAAGGCCTCATGCTCCTCCAAAGTATCCACAGTTGTCTGTGGAATGTTGGCTGGGTCTCCACCAACATGGCATGCTGTTCTTTGCACAAGCACCATGTCTGCAGCACAGCACCAGACCTACTCTGGAGTGCCCTGGTCTCATGAAATCCACGGTGAAATTCCTTTGCTTTCATGCAGCACTGCCTTTGATTCACATCATACCCCTTTGCCTGCTGCCCTCGCGCAATCTGTTGAAAGATGGTCACCTTTTGATGACTGGTCCATAGCTGTGTTTGGACAGTTTCTTCTCCTCACAGGCCCAGGAGAGCTGACACTTCCTGCTTACTCCTGGTAGGAATGGATGGAGCCACAACAGGCAGGTGGACAGCTGTGTATCACAAGGGTGTGCTGCTAGCTGTGCTCAACAAGGTGGGAAAAGTCATTTCAAAAACACATGGGGAAGCTTAAAGAGGGACTGGCTCTTGATCTTTGTGACCCATGGGCAGAGGAGTTTAAAACTGTGACCACTCTGGACACAGTTGCAGGGAATAGACCTTTATGAGACAGCTGCTAGAGGACTATTAGGGTTGACACAGATTAGGAAGTGTCCAACATTTGTACTGTAACAACTTCATTAAGTCAACTATGGCCTTACACCACTCAGGGAGGTGATTTTATTGCATTGCTGTAATGGGGCACTTACATCAGCCAGGGACAAACTTTAGTATAGGCACCTAAATTAAGAGCCTGAGCTCCTAACTTTAGGCACTTTGTTTGTTTGAAACTTGGCCAATACTTCCAAAGGCTCCTGCAATGGTGCTACACCTCCCTCTTTCAGCATAGAGAGCCATGTAGAAATCTTCAACCTAGAATAAGCCAGTTGAGGGGAAAAAAACAATTCAATACGCAGGCCATTACTGGTGTTTTGAGAGAGCCATGGAAAAAGCAAACATTGATTAAACATCCTTTTATTTAATTTCATCTGAAGTGAGAGATAAAATGTAAAAATATATTGGGGTATTGTAGAGTTGAGAGATAGGTGAATCCAAATAGGCAGAGGTTTCTGCAAAAATCTTATGAATCATTTTCTGAAGTGTGTTCACTTCCACACTGGTTTTAACCAAGGAAGTAAACTTTTGCAGAGGTCTTAATTACCATGCCAAGACACACTTATTGAAAAACAAGGCCTCATTTACACCTAAAACTTAGGTCAACCTAGTTATGCCACTTATCTGAACAGTATAATTAGGTTGTCCAACCCCTGGTGCAGACATAGTTAGATCAGTGAAAGGATCTTTCCAATAACCTAGCTACCTCCTTTGGGAGAGATGGATTAACTACACTGACCAAACATATATATATTTCCATCAATGTAGGAAGCAACTTACACTATGACAGCACATCTGCCATGCTACAGATGTGCTGCTGTAGCATAATCACAATTTAGGAGTGACCTTTCTCTTGTTTAGTTCAATCCACTTTCAATTTTCTAGCTATTTTGAAATAACTCATGTGTAGACATTCCATCACCAGTTGAAGTCAAGGTGATATCAGCCAGCTGTAAGATAGATAGATCCTATTACCATAGTATCTGTACACTTTAAAACATTAAACAAGTTTATTCTCAAACCATCCCAGCAAGCTAGGAAAGTGCTGTTATCCAAATGGAAACCCAAGGCACAACAGATTAAGGGATTTTCTCTAGGTCACACACAGGAAATCTATTGTGGAGCAGAAAACTGACCCCAGATTCCCAGAGTCAAAGGTAAGAGCATTCCCTACTAGACTCTCTACATCTTTTAGTCCAAATAGCCACCCAACTGAAACTATTTTAAAAGAAATTTTAGTCCAAAGGATGCAACTTTTGTTTTTAGACAAACCCTTAAAGAGTCCAATTACTAGCCAAGATCATTTATTTCCTATCATGTAAACTTGAGCAACTCATACATACAAAAAAGTCATTGTACTGAGACACATCTATACCATTTCTCTGAACAAAATAACCGTCTCTCCAAAAGGAGGGGTTTGCTGGGATAGCTCTACCAGCAAACCCTGCTCAGTGTAGACAAGGTCAGAGGGGTGCTTTGAAGAGCTTCTGATACTTAATCTGGACAGCTCTGACTGCCACTAAAATCAACTGTGGACCCCAGCCTGTTACTATTCCTGTAGGAATTTCTGAGCAAGGCAGGCCTAGGATTAAAATGTGATTGTAAAACATGTTAAAGGGTCAGAATATCTTGCTCCAGATTCAAGTTGGTCACCTAAGTTATATAAAAGTGAAAAATCTAAACTGACAACTCTTAGTCTTAAGGTAAACTTACAAGACTGTCTATGGCTTGATCACCTATAAATATTTCAGAGTCCAAACAGGCAATGAATCTTATCCAGGCCCGGAAAGCTGCTAGAATAAGTGAATTTCAAGTTGCACCTTCTGAGGAATTAGAGGGCTTCTACAGAAAACTGTTTATGTAGCCTTAATTATGCCAGAGCATGTTCAACGCTCTTTCAATACATTGTAGTGAAAGAGGCACCCCATCTCAAGCAATGTTTTCACAATCAAAACTGAGGCAGCAATCTCAGAGATGCCAGGACTCTGAACTGCCAGGCTTAGAGATGCTAGGACTCCACTCTGCAAGCCCTGGAACAAAGCCCTTGACAAGTATGGAATAAGTATTTTTTTCACACACACACACACACACACACACACACACACACACACACACACACACACACAGCCCTTGACAAGTATGGAATAAGAATGTTTTACACACACACACACACACATACACACACACACACACACACACACGTAAGGCTACCTATGCAACTGTCATTTGGCCCTTTTGTATGCATTATGATACATTATTTAATTATATGGTTATTTTTCCACTGGAAGTCTTGCGTCATTTAGTGCACAGGATGGACAGTGCTCACCAGGAATTCAGTTTTTTTGTTTTCTCCTTATTGTTAAATGTGCAGCCTGAAGCCTCATTTATTAGACACTGTTCAAACCCTGCTCTGGACACAGAATTGGTCATTTCTTCATGGGCATTTCTATGCCATCATCACTGTAATACCTGTGAGTACTTCACAAATACTAATTTATCTTCACCAAACCACTGTGGAGAGAGGAGGCATTATCATCCCTGCTTTACAAATAGGGAGCTAAGGTGTGAAGAGACTAATGTCAAAGGTTTCCACTAATTTGGGGGGGGTTCCTAGGACCTGATTTTTCAGACTACTTAGTGTAACCCACACCCCTACACTCCTATAGGTAGTATAAAGGGTAGAGGCATCTATACTCAGCTCCAGAGGTCCCAAGTTCAAACCTGCCCGGTGGTGGTTACATTAGCATTAGATATATATACATTCTAAGCATTGCTCAATTTACAGCTGCCCAACCCATGTGCAAATCAGACCCCAAGGCTTGAAGTCAGGCACACAGAAAATGAGGAACTCACAACTGGGATCATCTTGGAAAAGTTTGGCTTTAAATGATTTGCCCAGCATCACGAAGAAAGCCTGTGGCAGAGGAAGGATAAAATCCATTTCTCCAGGGCAGCATTCCACTGCCTGTGCCATGAGAGTATCCTTGTGTCACAGAGTGTGGGGGAGTCACCAGGCCCTGCACCCCCATCTGCAGCCAGACATGACTCTTAGACACCAAGTAGAACAGAAGGTTTATTCACTGACAGGGATACTGCATAGCACAGACTTCTTGTCAACACAGGAACCAGAAGCAGACAGTACAATCCAACTTGGAAAGAAGGGGTCCCAGTGCTCTGGGTTCCCACCCTGTATCCTCCATGAGCCCAGAGAGCTCACACACCCAGCAACTCGTCCCCCAGCCTTGAGAAAGCTCCCCCCTCCTTTGTTCAGATTCCCAAGCATGGTGTCACCTGGTTGCTCCCACCTGCCCAGGCTCAGATTACAGGACAGCTTGAGCTATGGTTGTGAACGTGCTAAGATGGGGCAGCCTGGGGCCAGCCTCCCCTCAGGGAGAGCCATACCCAACATTCCCATCCCAGCTGGGCTCCAGTGCAGTACCCAGGGAAACTGAGGCATACACACAGGGTTACAACAGCACAGTACAGGATAGTAGGAATCACATGCAGCATAACTAAACAAACAGAGCGAACACAATCCCCACTCAATCACGCCTTACACCTCTTGCAGCCCCCTCCCCTGCCTCAGTCACAACCCATCTCTCCAGATGCTAAAGTAAACAAGGCAGAGCTGCTACAGACAACAACCTCCTTTATTACACAGTCCTGATTCACCCCCAGAGAAACACAATCCCATTCACTGAATGAAGCAGAAGGCCTGTGAAAAATCTAGTGTGTGTTCAGGTAAGTAAAGACGATCACATACTGAATATGCCCAAGAGGAGTGAATTAAATTTGTACAGGCAGCATTGATTCTGCCACCTCCTTATTTTTGAGTCCTTGATTTTACAACCATAATGTTATTTCAATGTAGTGTTTCTGGATGGAATTTCTTACTTTTTAAAAACATAAAAATGGAAACAAAAATTACATTGCATAGAACTATATCAAGCCCCAAAAAGGGATCAGCAGCAGAGTTGGGATATCTAAAAGGGTGTCATAAGGAAGACGGAGAAAACTTGTTCATCTTAGCGTCTGGGGATAGAACAAGAAGCAATGGGCTTAAACTGCAGCAAGGGAGGTTTAGGTTGGACATTAGGAAAAAGTTCCTAACTGTCAGGGTGGTCAAACACTGGAATAAATTGCCCAGGGAGGTTTTGGAATCTCCATCTGTAGAGATATTTAAGAGTAAGTTAGATAAATGTCTATCAGGGATGGTCTAGACAGTATTTGGTTCTGCCATGAGGGCAGGGGACTGGACTCGATGACCTCTCAAGGTCCCTTCCAGTCCTAGTATTCTATGATTCTAGCAGCACCCTGTTCTCTTCTGCTCATATCCCTCCATCCTTGCTGCTATGCCCCCAACTCTTATCCCAGGGTATGTATGTATATACCACAGAGTTTTGTCGGAAAAATGGCAGTTTTTCAAAAGAAACTTCAATTACTTCCACACTGTAATCACGTTGTTTCAAAGAAAAAAAATCAAAAGAACAGAGGGGTTTTTCTGACATTGGTAAACCTTTCTACAAGGAAGAAACCTTTTTGCAAAAAAACTCTTTCAGAAAAAGCTGTGTGTGGATGGGGAAGAGGGAGTTCTTTTGAAAGAGGAAAAAGCAGAGGTGCCCTGGTGACCACTCTGTCCATAGTAATCACAGATTAAATGTGAGATAGCGTCCATTCAGTGTGGATACTATGCGTACATGTAGACTACATCCCTTTTTCGAGAAAGGGATGTAAATTAGGCATGTCGATATTGCAAATCAAGCCAGGATTTGAAGTTCCCGTGCTTCTTTTGCATAATGGCAGCCACCGCTTTTTTTCAAAACGGGGCTTTTTTGAAAAAAACCCATCAGTTTAGATGTAGATCTTTCAAAAATAAAACCCTTCTCAAAAAATAAGGTTTACAGGATCTTTTGAAAAAGGGTTTTATTAAACTGCCATTTTTTTCCGAAAAGCCCCGTTTCAAAAAAAAACCCAGCAGACACCATTAGGCAACTGAAGCACGGGAAATTCAAATCCTGGCTTGATTTGCAATATCGACATGCCTAATTTACATCCCTTTCTCAAAAAAGGGATGTAGTCTAGACGAAAAAGCAGATGACTGTTTCAATGCGCTTTGGCAGTGTGGACGCTCTCTTTCGGGAGAAATTTTTTCAGAAGATCTCTTCCAGAAAAGTTCCTTCCGAAAGAAGCCTACAGTCTAGACATAGCCCCAGTTCCCCTACTGCTTTTATATTCCATTCCAACTCTTCTTGGTTTTCTCCTCCATACACCTTTCTTCTGTTGCTTATCCTTGGCTCCTGCCATTGTTCCTGCCTGTCTCCTCTTACCTTTCTACTCCTGACCTCCAATTCCAATCTCTGTCCTTCCCTCCTGGTTCTGACCCCCCTGTGCCATCTCCTCTTACCCCACACACACTCTTATTCTCCCCACACATTCTGAGAAGAGGAAATACTACTGTGAATGTAAAGAGAGGATGTGGCAAAGCTGCCCCCTTTGAATAAAACTGCATCCACCGTATGAGGTTTTGGAACCCTTGCTTCAAATATGCTGGGACCTCGGCAAGTGTGGCCCTGTCAACCTTAGACATACCCCAGCTTTGATGCTTTGGTACAGCTAGCTGTGTGTAAAATGCAATCATGCCTGTAGCTCCCATCCTGAGCATCTGCAAACAAGCTACCTGGGACCATGCATGATCCTAAACAAAGAGCATGCTACCATAGGGATTAAGCTGGCAGCTGTCCCTCTCATGAATAGCCCCACATATTGTAACAGGCCAGCATACTGATTGCACAGGATCCCATTTTGAGTGATGGGAGAGACTATACAAATGAGAAAGAGCAATACTTGCACTGGAGTGACAATGCTGGCTGATGTGTTAAACTCCTGACCATGCCCAGGATGAATGAAGGGTGACATTTCTCAAAGCCACCTTATAGATTTTAACACCCAAATTGGAGCCCCCAAATCTTTTAGACAGTCTGCAAGTCTGCCAGTGTTCAGGTTTCTGGAAACAGTTGAGTGCTCATGCATTTTTAGGAGCATTGGGCCATCTGATCCACCCGTCTGACTTAGGAATGCCTATTACATGTTCTGGAATGCAGGATCAAGACCACAGTAACTGATTTTGCTTGCTTGGGAGGAGCTACTTCTATTCCATTCAGGGTCTCAGACCACCTCCCTCGTTGTGGTATGTACCTTTCCAGTGAGAAATAAACAAATCACTGGCAACTGTGTAATCCATCTCCTTCTCCATTTCCTCTCACCAGCACAGAGCCATGTTTTTGCTGCTTATCCCGCTAGCCTCTGTAGTTTACTACAGGTTACATAGGAGACTTCATGAAACGTATCTATCTGAATGTAACAATTTCTCCCACAAAGAGCTTGTAGAAGTCTCATCAGCCATCTGGTATTTTTATTTCTCCAGGCTGAGAAAGCAATCATAGCCAATCCTCCTGCGAACTACGGAGGTCAGGTTTTATTTCTCACTTTTCCATAGCAATAACTCTTTACAGGAAGAAGTAGGCCAAAGACCCTAAAATCTGTACACTTCTCTGCTCTTATAGGACCCTGATGCGAGATGGCTGCCAGACAAAATGTGGTTCCAGTCCAGAAGAATGAAATTCTCAGAGTATTTGGTAAAAGACCTGATGCATTGCAATGTAATTTGCTTTTGTTGAACCTACAACTGGAAAGATTACATGCAGTCTTCCCAGGATCACAGAGGAATTTGGGTTACCCAGGAATATTAGGACTAACAGAGATTTGTTTCTGGGGTACAGTTTTGTGAAAGTGACTTAAGCTGATGAATTGATGATGACTTGCCAGAGAGATACATAACACATGAATATTGAAAACCAGTCAAAGGAGTAAAGAAAATAGTCTTCTCCTTTTGGATGTAAAGTGTGGTACACTCTGACCTTAGCAACTCAGACAAACATGTTTTAGAGTAATCTAAAACTCTTTGCCGATAAATCAACATATAACTTGAATGAATTATGAAAGAATGTATTCCTAGTGCACCGCACTAGCACAGAACCAGCTGTCCAAGATAGTATGCAATGTTGTTGTAGCTGTGTCAGTCCCAGGATAGTAGAAAGACAAGCTGGGTGAGGTAATATCTTTTATTGGACCAACTTCCATTGGTGAGACACAAGCTTTTGAGCTTACACAGAGCTCTTCTTCAGGTCAGAAGTTGGTCCAGTTACAGATATTACCTCACCCATCTTGTATCACTAATGTCCAAGACAATGTTTAGGACCAACCCACATTTAAAATTATGTACTCATACACAGAGATTTACTTACCTAGTTTGCTGGGACCTTGTCCTCTTTGCTGAATTAAGTTCACCCTATTTAGAAGATTTTCACTGTCTTGTGGCATGTTCCATGAAATTTCTAAGGTGTGTGACCTTCCATATTGGAGAACTGACACATGAGTCAAGGTATTGCCTGAAACTGAAGACAGAAGACAAATTATATAAATAAGATAGTCCGGCATCTCAACAATTTAAAAATAATCTGAGTCACATTTTCTAAGAAGTAGAGCTGGTTGGGAATTTTCCATCAGAAGGATCTTCTCAAAGAAAATGCAGTTTCCACAATATTTTCAACAAGAAAAAATTCTCAGTTTTGCTAAAAATGTCAATTTTTTCATTCAGAAAAATTTAAATGAAATAAGTTGACCCACATAGGAATATTTTGTTTTGCTGAACAAACCTGGAATGTTTTGTTTGAATCAGTTCAACATTTTTTTGAACTGCATTTCCCTAACAGCACATTGCTTTATGGGGGTTGTAGTTTGGATCCCATTCTCTCCTTTGCCATGCTTCATTGGGAGGTTAGAGAGACTGGTGGTATTAAGCCAAGATGTTCATACCAAAAGAAGACTTTTTCTGAAGCAACAGATCCAGGCATCTAAGCATGGAGTGGAATCTTACTGTTGGTATTGGGACATAAGTGGCCACATCCAGTTTTTGAAGTCAGAGTCAGGAGTTAGGCCAAGGGCTCAAGCCAGAGCTGGAGATCTTGGTCAAGGATCAGAAAGAAGGCAGGGAGCAGAAACAGGCCAGGAAAGCAGGAATCCAGAAGCATGGCAAAGAAGACAGCTTCAGAAGTCAGACAAGGCAGGGTCCAATGCAGCAGCCAGGAAGAGCTCCATTGTGTAGAAAACTTTCTATGTCTCTTTTGGGTTTAAATAGGAAATTCTGAACAATCAGACAACTAGGTGCTCTTCCATCAGGGCCAAGGGCGGCCTCTCTGTTGTAGTTTCAGATTTCATGGTCTCTCTTGAAACAAGATATTATCGTCCCTCCCCCTCCCTCCCTTGGGACACCATCACCCAGGATGGATAGGATTCTGACCCACCAACACTAGACCCAAGTATTTTGGATTCTGTCTCTTGACCTAGGAAACAGACTACATTTCAACTGACAACAGGTATGTTCCTCTGATGCTATCAATAGAATGGGAATTGAGTGAAATTCAGGGGATCTCTCCCATATGGAATTTTAAGATTAAACACTTTCCTAGTAGGGCATATATGTGAAGTATCAGGGTCAAAACTGTCATGGCCCTTGCATGAACAACACGAGGATAAAAGAAAACTAAGTGTTAGAGTAAAGGCTTGTTTACTTACTGATGTTAGATCTTGCAATAAATGCTTTTACAAAACTTTTCATTTCCTCAAAGTCTGATGTTCCAACATTAGAACTTCCATCCAGAAGAAACATGATATCCATTGGTCTGCCGCAAAGTTCTGAAAAGAATATAAAAAGGCTTCTTATTCAAGATACCAAACATCTGCTGAATAAGGAAAGGAAAACAAAAGGGAAAGGGCAGTAGGCAACTGGAATATGGGAAAACAGCAGGGCAGTGTTCTGCTGATAGAAGCAGTAACTTCGTCTATGTCAGAACTTCTGCGGCTGTATGTTTAATATGAGAGCTGTATTTTAATACCAGAGCTTTTCTCATGATCATTCCTGAACCCAACAAACTTTGAAATTTTGCTTTACTTTGAAGCCTCAGCTGACATTATATGTCCATTTTTGAGAATTAAACCTTCAGAAGAGATGTGAACAAACTAGACACAGTCCAGAGGACAGCAACAAAAATAATAAGAGCCTTAAAATATCAGACATATGAAGAAGGGTTGAAAAAAAATGGGCATATTTTGTCTAGAAAAGAAAAGGCTAAGGGGGGACAAATAACAGGCTTCAAATATGTAAAAGATTGTTGTAAAGAGAACTGTGATCAATTGTTCTCAACATCACTAAGGGTAGGAGAAGCAGAAATAGGTTTAGTTTCCTGCACAGTATATTAAAGTTAGATACTAGAAAAAACCTTTAACTCTTAAGAATTGTTAAGGACTGGAACCAAGTTACATAGGGAGACTGTGGAATCCCTATTACTGGGGAATTTTAACCACAGATCACCTATGAGGGTAGGTAAATTTCATCCTGCCTCAGTGAGGGGATGAAGTAGATGATCTCTTCAAGCCTCTTCCAGCCCTACATTTCCATGATTCACAAAAGTTTCAAAATAGGGCATTATTTTGAAATTTGGCACTGTGTAAATGGGCCAAACTTCAAAATAAGCTATTTTGAAATTGATTTGAGATAAGACACACAATCTGTGTAGCGCTAATTGAGTATCTTATTTCAAGTTTAGGATGCTGTGTAGATGCACCCTAAGGATCAAGCTGAATTACAATTAGCAAGGGTGTTAAAAGGTAATCAGAAGAGGTTCTTTAAATACATTAAGTGAAAGAGAAGAATGAAGGAAAGTGTATATCCTATACTTGGTGGGAAAGGAGAGCTAATAACTAGTGACATTAAGAAGGCTTAAACGTTTAATGCCTACTTTGCTTCAGTTTTCACTAAACAGGTTAACAGTGACTAGATACACCATATTAACAAACAAAGGAGAAGAAATATGTTAAACAATGTTTAGATAAGTAGATATATTCATGTTGGCAGAGCCTGTTGACATTCCTCCCAGGTTACTTGAGGTATTAATTGAAACAGTCTCAGAACTATTATCAACTATCTTTGAGAACTCATGGAGGAGAGATGAGATTCCACAGGACTACAGAAGGACAAACATAGTATCTATCTTTAAAAGGGAAATAAAAAGAACCTGAGGAATTATAGACCTGTCAGCCTAACTTTGATACATGGAAAGATACTAGAACAAATTACTAATAATCAATTTGTAGGCATTTCCAGTACCGTTAGGGTTAAAGAAATAACCAGAATGGATCTATCAAGAACAAATCATGCCAAATCCACCTGATTTCCTTCCTGACAGAATTACTGACTCAGTGGATAGGGAAGAAGCAGTAGATGTGATATATCTTGATTTTAGTAAGGCTTTTGACAGTCCCACATGACATTCTCACAAGCAAACTGTGGAAATGTGGTCTAGAGATGAATTTACTATAACATGACTACACAACTGGTTGATAGACCATATTCAACAACTGTTCACTGTCATATTGGGAGGGCATATCCAGTCCTATAGAGGTCAGTCCTAAGTCAGTCCGAAGTCCAGTGTTATGTAATATGACCTGGATAAGAGAATGGAGAGTGTGCTTCCATAATTTGCGGATGAAACCAAACAAGGTGGGGTGGCAAGAACTTTGAAGGACAGAATTACAATTCTGAATTGACCTTGCCAACTGGATCATTGGTCTGAACTCAACAAGATGATACTGAATAAAGACAAGGATAAAGGACCTTACTTACTTAGTAAGGGAAAAAATCAAATACACAACTAAAAATGGAGAACAACTTACTAAATGGTGGTACTGCTGAATAGGATTTGACAATTATAGAGGATCACAAATTGAATGGAAAGCAACATGCAAAACAGAATCCTTCCCTGACTAAAGAGAAATCCTGATGAGAAAGAAAAAAAGAAAATACATATAAATATATCCAAAGTTACCTCTAATGACTGGGGCCACTGTGGATTTCTCTGAGCAGCAGGTTTTCAACACTAAGTCAGGCGCTTCTTGAATAAGTTCATTATAACCCTCTATGATTACTGGGATGTGCCGTTCACTGATCTTCTCGAGCTCTTGAAGGTTTGCGTTGGGGGTAATAGCTATAGGGATCACATTTATGTCACTCTCAACACGTGAGATGACATCAGTGGCAGGGTTTGCAGTTACCATGTAGACTAAGTGTGGCACTTGTCTCCTGCCCCCATTGTCTGTGGTAAATGTGTGTTCAGACACATAGCTGAGGGCATTTCCAGTGTTGGTGGCATTCCCTCCTTGGTACTGTATCTTCCTGACCTTCTCAATAATGTCTTGCTTTGACTGAGTTTCAGTGAAGGAGTACTCAACAGTGACCGTGTAGGAGTACTGTATAATAGTAATATGAATGGCTTCTTCTCCAATGTCCATTTCTCTGATAACTTTTTCAATGAACTCCTTGATTATATTAAAATTCTCCTGTCCTACTTTTTCAGACCCTTCAACAACAAAAGCTATATCAATTACTTTTCTTTGAAGTGGCGGCAGTGTTGTTAAACCCGTGAACTTCGTCCTGTCTTGATAGGGTGTTATCACTTTAGCTGTCCTGGGTGGGGTTGTGATAGGTTTTTGGGTGGTAGTTGTTAATTCTTCAGGTACAAGATCACACAGGTAATTGATTATTTCTTCCCCATTTTCCATTAACTCCTGCACGTTGTTCATTATGAAGGCCTTGTTTTCTGGCCATGCCCTTTCAATTAGCTTGATTTGCTCCATACTAATAAATGGTCCAATTCCTACTGGTATTACAGTGACTTTCTTCCGTTTCAGAAGAGGGAGGATGCTCTGAATTTTTCCTGGAGATTTGCTGGCTGTCAGCAACAGAGCTATTCTGGCAGCATTCGTCCTTGGGGCTTTTCCAAACACATGGAATACAACATATTTAAGCACTTCAGTGGCAGAGGCAACTTCTCCACCAGTGTATTTTATGTTTCGGACAATTTTCTTCATCTGAGATTGTGTTTTAATATCTTTGAGCCCAAGATAGATGTTGGACCCAGTGCAGTATTCCAGAACTGACACACGGATTTTCTTTTGGGAGATGTGGAGGTTTTCCATCATGCTAATAATGAAAGCTTTTAATATTTCAAAGTCCTTTTCTGAGAGCTTGTTGGAACCATCCATCAGGAAGGCCAGGTCCATCATTTTGCTGCAGGAGTAAACACGTGTCCCCACGTCTAGATCTGGTTCCTCTGTAGCAAGTGGAGTTTGTGTACTCATTTCTGACACACAGGCACTACATGTTAAGTTCTTTCCTTCACAGTAACTGCAAGAACCACCAAAAGCTAGAGATAAAATGAACTTTCATAACAATACATCACCCCAGGTTTAAGTGTTATATCTTACATAGAAATGAGCATACAAACAATTTAGTACAAACATATAATTTGTCATGCTAGACTACATCAATGGACTATCAAGTTCCATATCCTACCATGATCAGTGCGCTATGATTGTTGCTTCACTGGGAAAAAACATCTGCCACCAGTGGTGTTACCTACCAAATTATGCACAAATCTCCTTATTCCTCCAGCAATCCTTGGTCACATGATAATGGAGTCATTGTTAATGGAAATACATTAATGTACGGTATGCAGGAAGCATGTAAAAAGTACTATGTTTATTAGATAAACATCTTCTCGAGTTGTTTTTAGCTGAACATTCTTTGACACATGACACAAAGTAACCTTGGCATTAAAGATGGTAAACATAACTAGTAGATTTGGTTTGCACCCTACGGTTATGTCTTCACTAGGAAAAAAATGTTTATTCCTAAGTTGAGTTATTTATCTTTAATGACCTGACTAGAGGTAAAATCCTAATAAAGACAAGGCAGCAAGTAATTTGGCATGTTGAGTTAAGGACTTTGAGGGAAACAAGGGAAACTTGAGGGAAAGTTGACCTGCTAACTCATGTGAAAAATACATATTGGCTTGCCTTAATGAGGATTATACCTCAAGTTAGTTTGTTCAAGTTATCCATCATGAATTAAGAGCACTTTTTTCTCCACCCGCCCCCAAGAGTGAACACTAAGCCCTTCTGCAGTGCACCTCGTGCCATGGGTTTGTTTAATCCTGAAATCTTAAATTGAAATTCCATACATAGAAAAACATCCAATCCTGGGGTACATCTAGACTACATGTCTCTGGCAACAGAGGCATGTAGATTAGGCTACCCGGCATAGGGAAATGAAGCGGCGATTTAAATAATCACCACTTCATTTAAATTTAAATGGCTGCCACGCTGAGCCGATCAGTTGTTTGTCAGCACACTAGTCTGGACACTCCGTGGTCGACATCAAAGGCATTTGTCGACCTCCCCGGTAAGCCTCATCCCACAAGGCATACCGGGGAGGTTGACAAATGACTTTGATGTCAACTGCGGAGCGTCCAGACTAGCATGCTGAGCCAACAAACAGCTGATTGGCACAGCGCGGCAGCCACTTAAATTTAAATGAAGCAGTGATTATTTAAATCGCCGCTTCATTTCCCTATGCCGGGTAGCCTAATCTACATGCCTCTGTCACCAGAGGCATGTAGTCTAGAAATACCCATAATGTCCTTTTGCCACTATGAAACTGATTGAATTCAACTGGATCCCTCTGCCCCCCCTTTTGTGTTTTAGACCATCTTATTATTCCTCTTATTTCTCTCGCCTTTTTCTTAATATCTTGAGTTTAGTTTTGGCCATGTGTGTTTTGCTCATTTTTTTTACCTTATTTCCCCCTTTCCCGTAAACTGAAATTCTTCCAGCTCTTTTCCTTGCTCTTTCTCTCTGTCCCTTTTCTCTTCCGTTCTCTCTCTCTCAAAAAAATATAGGGGCTGTCCTCTCCTTCCTTACTTTTATTCTTTCTTTATTTCTCTTTCCTTCCAAATGTTTCCCTCTGTTCATCTCCACTGTAACATGCCCATTTCCACCCCCATTTCTTTAGGCCTTCTTTCTCCACCCCCTACACACAATTTCTCTCTTACTCCTTTCTCTTCACCTCTCTCACATCCCCATAAGTTTTCCCATCTACTGCTCCCCTGCTCTCTCTACAACCTTGCAGGAGATGACTTTTGCTCTCTTAGCATGTCTTCAGCAGCCCCTACACTGCCAATCGCATCTGTTCTGTGCTCTTCTCTCTGCCTGATAGAGTAAGGTGCACTCCTGAGTCCACGCACAGGGTAGTGGAATAACACACAATGCATTTGTACATGTTTACAAGACAATATCAGACACGGGGTAGAGGGAAAATGTGTGAAATGGTCTTTGTTCCTCCAGAAATCTAAGAACCCCTAGAAAAGATGGAGAAAATTCAAGATTTTCTGAAGAATCTGGGCAGCTGAGGTTATTGGTTTGGTTTCAGATTGATTAATGCTGTAATTTCAGATACAGTAACACTGTAATGGTATTTTCAAAATTCTTTCCCCCGATTTTGATAAGACAATGGATATATTTGAGCTGATATGTTCAATAATCTTCCCTATGAACGGCGCAACTGAATAGGTGCTCCAAAGCCACTTCAATAATTCACAGTAGCAATGCACAGAACAGTCTGGCAAAAAATTAAAGGTTTGCCAAACCTTATAACAGACCAGCACCTCAAATCAAGCATTTTTTAGATTCAAATATCTCTGTAATCTCTCTTTCTCTCAGGTTATTCTAGAGCTCCCATTACCACAGTACGTAAGACAGAACTACAGAGACATTGCTGGCATTTTGTCCTCACTGCTAAAAGAGCGAAACAACACTCTTCTAACTCACAACTCCAGGCAATGAGAACTGTGTACAGTATACTGTTTGTATGTCTACACTGCATTCCTCTTTTGAGAGAGGAATGCAAATACAGCTGAGCGAAATTGCAAATGAAGCGCGGATTTGAATTTCCTGTGCTTCATTTGCATAATTGCATCCAGGCGCTATTTCAAAATACTGTATTTCGAAAAAAGAAATGCTGTCTAGACCCAGTTATTTTGAAAGAAAACCTTTCTTTTGAAATTACCTTTAAACCTCATTTTATATGGAGTAAGGGTAATTTCAAAAGAAGGGTTTTCTTTTGAAATAACCGTGTCTAGATAGAGTTTCTTTCTTTGAAATAGAGTATTTTGAAATAGCGCCCGGACGCAATTATGCAAATGAAGCACGGGAAATTCAAATCCACGCTTCATTTGCAATTTCATTCGTCTGCATTTGCATTCCTCTCTCGAAAGAGGAATGCAGTGTAGACATACCCTGTGAGACCAATGACAAAACATAACTTCAGTGGAGTTGCTCAGGATTTACAGCAGAGTGACTGAGATCAGGATCTGATACATACTCTCTCAATCTGAAAATCTGCTCTAAAAATTAAACCTTGAGATTCTCTTAATTATGTCAGCAGAAAATGCATACTTTATAAGCTGTCCAAAGCTGCAAACTCCAACCTGGGATGTGAGAGACAAGCTGAATTTTTTCCTTCTCAATCATCATCTGCAGCTTCTTTGGGCCATGTTTTCCTGTCCCAAAATGGTTCTTGTGAAACTTTCCTGTCTTTCACATGGCCGCACAAGCATAACTGTTGTACCCACGAAAGCTCACAGTGCCTTCTACATGTTTTCTTAGTCTTTAAGGTGCTGCTAGACTATTCGTTGGTTTTTTATTGGAACTTAGTAAACAATTCTGTCAAAGATGTGTGTAAAAGGATGGCTTGCAACCTCTTCTCTCTGAGCCATGCCAGCTTTGCAGTGCTAACCAGAATGATGGGCAGTAAACACTTATTTGCTTCATTAACTAAAGCACTATGAGGAACAGTCAATGCAGAATGAAGACACCATTTTTCAGAGCAAAACAGACCTTTAAATGCGACATCCAAATTCCAGCTCTCCCAAAGCTGTGTTCTTTCACGTTGCTTTTAGCTTCTTAATTGAAGAATACACAACTCCCTTTGGCATTTAGCATATTGTAACATATGATTTATTATTTTAATCCTAATGTAATATTTTGTGAATGGGATTCCAATTTCCTTTGGATATTTGCTATAAAATTCAGTTTTGTACAATGTTTTCTATTGTTTGTACAGATGGTGTAGGCATCTAAATTAGGTGACAGCTACGTGCAAAGATGTTTCCCTAGTGAGGTACGTTTACATAATGTTCTAAAACCTTATGTGAGTGGTGGTCAGTGTATCAGCATTAAAGATAAATTATTATTAAGTATTGTGAAGATCAGGGGACTGGTTTACGTAAATGCATTTTTGACCTTTTGATGGAATTCGGGGCTTGCAAACTTTACTGTTAAAAGAAAGTACATTACTTAATTAATCAACATAACAGAGCTAATTCCATGGGGCTTGTAAAATACAGAATTAGTTACTATCAGAGACAGGCCAGAGATTCAAAGTTTGAACTTCCAAAATGGTCAGGATGTTTGGATCTAGTGTTTTAGTCTGAGCCCATCGTTTTTGCAGATTTACATCCATTCCTAGGAAATGTGAGCAAATTACAGGAGGGAAACAAGATACATTTGCAACATTACGCCTGACTAATGGAGGTATCTATCCAAGGATGGGTATCTGAAGAATGCCAACATTATTACACACTTTCCTAGTGTACAGGACACATAAATAATGAGTTCTTTGGGCAAAGCAATTTAAGGCCTTGATTCTGTTTAGTGGTTACACTACCATGCACGTTCCATTGACTTCATCAGTGGTATTAAAACTACAGGTCATGACCGACTCCTGGGACATGGAATATCAGGCACTGGGTCACCTTGATGTTGAGTAACTAGGTGACCAGCAGGGTGCTAAGGGGTGCTACGGCTAAGGCTGGCTTCCTGCCTGTCCTGGCACCACCGACCACACTGCACCCCGGAAGCAGCCAGCAGCAGGTCTGGCTCCTAGGCAGGAGAGGGAGGCATGCGGCTCCGTGTGCTGTCCCTGCGCTAAGCACCAGTTCTGGGGGGTACTTGTGGGTAGGAGCAGAGCACGGAGCTGCTTGAGTGCCTCTGCCTGAGAGATGGACCTTCTACTCCCAGGGTGCAGCATGGTCCATAATGCCAGGACAGGCATGCCTGCTGACTGGGAGCCACTGGAGATAAGCCCGTGTCCCAACCCCATACCCCAATCCCCTGCTCCAACCCAGAATCCCAAGTAGGAGTCTCCTCCTGCACCCCAAACTCATCATCCCCAGCCTCACCCCAGAGCCCGCACTAAGGATGTTAAGGACTAGTCGGTTCCCCCACCCCAATTGCTGCCTCTATCAGATAGAGGCAGCAAAGATGGGGGAGAGAGGGTATCAAAGAGGCAGTACTGGGGGGACGGGGCAGCTGGGGACTCCCTGGCTGACCTCAGGCTCTGTGCAGCATTTCTACAGAACCTGGAGTCATCTGGGGAGTTCCAAGCTGATCCCAGGCTCTGCACAGCATTTCCACAGAACCCAGGATCAGCTGGGGACTCCTGAGCTGATCCCGGACTCGGCACATGGCATTTCAAAGCGGCAGTGCCACATGGAGCCCAGGGTCAGCAGACACTTCTGCTCTGAAATGCACAAGGGCCCCTGGGAGCTTGGAGTCAGCAGGACTTCCAGTGGGAAGTTCCATCGATTACTCGACTAGTAAATTAATCGATATTTAACATCCTTAGCCTGAATTCTAGTCAAAAGATAGAATTATGTTGGATTGTAAATATAAAACAAAATTTTCAACTGGGTCATGAGAATAAAATGTTTGAAAACCACTGGACTCCATAATCCCGGGATGTAAATACTTACAGGATTGGACCCTAGAATATCTTCTGTAAATCTTGGGGAAATTACTTTTCCAGTTACACAGCAGAAGCTTCCAACTCCTAATAGTCTTGGAGTTCTAGACAGTTCACAGAGTCAGATGCTTAACTCTATATAGGATTTTAAAGTATCATAGAATCATAGAATACTAGGACTGGAAGGGACCTCAAGAGGTCATTGAGTCCAGTCCCCTGCCCTCATATCGATGTAGGTCCATATTCTGATAAATAGATCTTATTCTCATGCTAAATAGATCTTATTCTCTAGTAACAACATGATCACTTCTGGAGAACAGGTAGGGTTATCAAAGCAGCTTCATGAAGTTAGACACCTCATTCCCATCAAATTTCAATAAAATCTGGGTGCCTAATACCCTTAGTGTTGTTGAAAATTTCTGTTTCTATTGTGCTTGAAAAAAGGCATCATATAATTGTATATTATAACTGGATCCACATTATGCACTTCATTTCTAAAGTATGCACTTCCCCCATGAAAGACACTCATGTTGAATAAAAATCCGTATCTTACCAAGACCGACAATGTTCATGATCATCTTTGTTCAAAACAACCTTCTTTCCATGGGGGATCCTGGCACTTTCTAATATACAAACAGGACAGTCTTCTGGACTAACACATGACTGGGATAGTTCATCAAGTATTTTCCCTGTTTTAGAACAAAACAGCAGGTTTTCATAAGTCGCTAAGCAGATGTTAAGCAGATTGCTGTATTTAGCGGCTTTAAAAATGTGACAATCAATGGTATTGGCATTTGGCTCAAAGGTTCAGAACATGCTCTTGTTATTAATCTAGCTGTTAATTTGAAACAGAGTAAATCTTTATTTTAGTCTATAGTATTTTTATTGATATATTCAAAATACTAACACTGGAGCATATTATATGCAGTGGGACATGCTACATACAGAGTGAATGTATTCTTAGATGGAAAACCAGGTACACCAGAAGAAAATGGCATTTACCCTTTTGCATCCATGTGACTGATTTTTCTTGATCCCTTTGGGCATTTTTACTGCCTCCTTGCAGGCTGATTTGTCATTTTCTCCCTGCTGTGACTATTCATCTTAGGTACGACTAGGGCATCTAAGGGCAGGTCTACGTTAGAAGCACTACATCAGTGCAGCTCAACCAATTCAGTTCCAGTGCGATAGTGTGGCTGGTGAAGATGCTGTCTGCCAACAGGCGAGCACTCTCCCATCAGCATTACTTCTCCATCTCCAGGGCTGTGTCCAGACTCCATGCCTCCGTCGACAGAGGCATGTAGATTAGCCAGATCGGAAGAGGGAAATGAAGCCGCGATTAAAATAATCGCGGCTTCATTTAAATTTAAATGGCTGCCCCGATCTGCCGATCAGCTGTTTGTCGGCAGATCGGGAGAGTCTGGACGCGATGCCCCGACAAAGAAGCCTTTCTTCATCGACACAGGTAAACCTGGTTTCACGAGGCTTACCTGTGTCGATGAAGAAAGGCTTCTTTGTCGGGGCATCGCGTCCAGACTCTCCCGATCTGCCGACAAACAGCTGATCGGCAGATCGGGGCAGCCATTTAAATTTAAATGAAGCCGCGATTATTTTAATCGCGGCTTCATTTCCCTCTTCCGATCTGGCTAATCTACATGCCTCCGTCGACGGAGGCATGGAGTCTGGACACAGCCCAGGAGAGGAGGAAGCTGTGTTGCCAGGACATAGCGCAACATTGACAGTGCTTAGGTCGCTGTAACTTGCATTGTCCAGGAAAGTCTTTTTCACAGCCCTGAGTGATACAGCTTAGATTGACTCAAGCAGTAGGGTGGACCTGCCCTAATATTTAAGTGCAAAACACCACACTACATAACGATATACCCAGTGGGTTCAGCTCTCACTTCTCCCAGAGCCACCAATCTAGAGATATGGGGCACACGCTTGTCGTTTATTTACCCACCTTCATCATTATCCAGCATGGGGGAAAGAGAGGAGACCAAACCCCAGAGTCTCTTCTGCCCCTCCAAGTGTTTTGGGGATGGGAAATATATTTTTTCCCAAATTCATACTTCTCCTATGGTGTGTCCCACTGTCTGGATTAACTCTCCTATGGTGAATAGGGAATTGGGGCTGGAGGGAGGAACCTGGGCCTGCCTTCTACTCACAGACCCTGTGATAGCAGCTGCCTGTAATGTCCCCATTGTCAGCAGTGTGCCAACTTCAGTTCCCTGGGCCGCTTCCCAATAGCTCTCCCCAGAGCCTTCCTTACTGCAGGCTCTTCCTCTTGATACCGGATAGCGTCTGTACCTCACGGACCTTCTACAGCAACTTCTCTCCCCAGCTCCTTGCACACAGTGAGCTAGCAGACAGGGAGTCTTTTTAACCAGTACTAGCCATCTCTTAATTGGTGCCAGATGTCCTGATCAAACTGTCTTAAATGGTTCTAGAAAGTTCCTGATACATTTCAGGGGCCTCAATTAACTTGTCTGCCTAAGCGGATTCTGCCAAGTTCCTGATTGTTCTCTATTAGCTCTTTTGACCTTACCCAGGGAAAGGAGACCTGTTTTCTGGGACTAACATACCTGCTTTCGATTACTCTCCTGTCATCATCTAGCCTGACCCTGCCACGGCAGTAAGCGATTAGAACTGGGCAGGAAATGTCAATCAACTGCGTAAAAAAAGAGAGTGGTTTACCTTCAGGACAGTGCACATGGCATCCTTCTACACATTGCAGAGGGCACGCCACAGGTTCAAAGTGCTGGCATGATATAGGGCAGGCAGGTCCACAGCTGTTGTATCTCCATTCACACTGATACTCCAATTCACGCTTATTCAGGTCCTCGCAACTTTGTGCTATGCAATAAGAACCAGTTAAAAGGTTATCTCAGATTGCATTCACAACTCCTCTTGGATCCTAGGCAGAGGGCTTGGGGCCACATATTTAACTGAGAAGTGTGTATTTTGGGCACATCAGTGGCTGGCCACACTTTATTCTTTTTATACACCCAAACCTATGCTGTGATCACTGGCTGCTGCTAAAAATAATTGCTAAGAATAAACTTTCACTTTCAATTGAGCAAACATTTCCATTTCTCATTTCAGATTTGTATGTCCATGTCTACTGTGTTTTCCTTATAAAAGGAGCAAGCACTATCTTTTTTCAAGGTGTGATCTGGGGCAGCAGATCCCAACTGCCTGTCAGTGAACTGGTGCCAGTCTGCAAACTGCTGGCTGCCGAGCCGCAGTGGCTGCCAGAGCTGATGCTGGTTATTTGTAGCTGCTCAGCTCCAGCAGCCATTGTGGCTGATTTTGCCTGGCAGTGGTGCTGGGGCTGAGGTGGCAGCAGGAGAAGAAGGAGGAGAAGCAGGAGGTGCCTCCCTCCCTCCTTCCTCCTTCCAACTAGGTAAGTTGTTGGCCCAGCTGCAGCTCCATGTGCCCCACCATCTCTATCCGTGGGGGCATGAGACATGCTTGAGGAGTGAGGGGATATGCTTCCAATGGTCACTCCCCCTGCCCACGTGGCAGTAACGGCCACGGACCCTAGAGAGGGCAGTCTTGTTCTGGAGAATGCAGGGGTGGGGTGTGGTGTGGTCATGGGGCAAGAAGGGGTCACCAACCTCTTGGTGTTGGCCTGGGCAGTGAGAGTCAGAGGTTAAAGGGTCAAAAGGCACAGGGCATAGGGTTGGGGGGACAAAGGGTTTTAGGTGTTGGGGAGCAAGGGGCTGGGTTGAGGCTAGGTGGACCGGTAACATTCCATTTGCATATTTGTATGTTCATTATTTGCATAATGAATGTGCAAACATGCAAATAAAATGTTACCAGTCCGCCAAAAGTCTGCAAATGGGTTTGCTGGTTCGCAGTATAAAAAAGGTTAGGAACCACTGATCTGGGGCATGCATGAAAATGTAGCAGACAAAGGTTTACCTTGAGGAACCATCAACCTGTGTTCCCATGACTGGGGACTTTTGCCAAGTCCTATTCCCATGAACATTAACAGCAGGACTCCTACTTACATCATTAAGAGCAGGACTGGGTTTAATGAAAATGTGATCTAGCTGAGCCATCCGCTGATTACAAACTAGCAAGTCTTTGGTTTTCCTGGCAAGCCATTACCCCGGGTTGCATTCCGCCATCTGGTACTTACGACACAGAGTAGATGATCTCCAGTGAACAACCACACCTTTTTCTGCACAGATATGGGCATAGGCTGCAATAGCATCACAGAAGCAAGCACAATCCCCAATGGATTCGCAGGTACAAGTATCATACATGCAGATATCCATATATGGCTCGGGATTCACCTACAGGAAGAGTTACACAGTATGAGCTCATTTCATGACTCTCCTGCCTCTAGACAGATTTGCCCATGACATCCTTTGCTTGTACATTTGGCACCACATCTGATTTACACCAAAGTCGCAGAAGGCTATTCCACTAATGTCACACCCAAGGTCATAACACCTGAGCAACACTTCAAGCAAACTACAGTTTCTAGGAATCATTAACTGGTGAGAAATATAGAAACATATTTACATCTTCTGGACCTGCTTCTTATACATACTAAGGCCCTTTCATGTTCCTATAGCAATGTAATGAGGCCCCAATGTAGGTGTGAAATAGTCACTCTCACAGAATTTTCAAGGACCCTAAGTATAAATGAGAATCAGGCCCTTTAAAGAAAAACAAAAGTTCTAATTGCTAAAAATGACCCAGTTTAAGACCAGAAGCTGTTAATCTAGTCTGACCTGTAGTACCTGACAGACCACCACCACCACCCAGCACTCACACATAAAACCCAACAACCAAAAAGACAGCCCTCAGGAGACTAAACTCATATGTGCTGCAGGCACAGAATTGCAGGCACCAACGTGCACTAGTGTCAAAGGCTGCTGCAATGGCAGGGAAAGGATTAAGTGAGATATACCAGATAAGCCTGGCAAATGACCCGCACTCTTCATGAGTGACCTTTATGAGGACTCTTCCTTTCCAGCCTAGGAAGTTTAGCAGCTCCTATTGCTTATCAGACTAAATATCACAATAATAGAAGGGACTGAAAAAATGTGATTCCCTGACCACCATTTTTTGTATACTTCTAGTTATTACATGGAACAAAGAAAACAAATGTCCAGTGAAGTTAACAGAAAGACTCACATTGATTTCAATGGGATTTGGGTCAGGTCCAAGGGATTTACCCATTCATCATGTTAACGGACAAATGGGGAGGCAAATTTAAATTTAGATTCAAATTAACAGATTGTATTAATTTGATTAAATGGAATACTAGTGAAAATATTATCAGGCCATTACACAGATAAGTGGTATGCCATCCCCTGGAAAATGGGGTGCTGTTTTCTTCACTGTGCCTCAAAAAAGATCTAATAGGAAAAGACAGAATTCAAAGACCCAGGAAAGTCTTCTGAACTGTTTAACGTAGAAAGGAGATAAATAAGAGCAGTTTACCATATGAGAATATAATGAATAGTAGACATAGTAAATGGGATGCTCCTGTTTATTCTTTCATATAATAAAAGAATGAGAGGACATCTAATGAAACCAAGGCGAAGGATACATAACTGATAAAAGGAAAGACTTTTTTTTCATAGTGCACAATTAACTCATTGCCACAGTATAATCAATAAGGCAGAGAGCTCAGTAAGTTTCAAGAAAAAATAAACAGTGATAGAGATAAAGAGAACACCCACAGTTTAATTAAATCTGGGTTTTGTTGTTTGTGGGGAGGGCATTGTTTTTTGTTTTAAGGTGTAAGTCTACATACTACAGGATAGATGTCAACCACTAACTGCCTGAGGGTTAAGATGACGTTTCTTTTGTGGGCCTATTAGTCAGTAACTGTCCACCAAGGGTGTCTCTTGCACCTTCCTCATAGTGCCGGTCAGTTTCAGCAATGGGATACTAGAAGAGACAAACAATCTCAGCGCATTCCAGTGTGAAGTCACTGCCAGCATCACCTCTCTCACATTAGTATCCAAGATGCTGTCTCAAGCAATGGCAGATTGGTAGGTCCCACAACTGTAAGCCCTTTCTGTATAGACTATGTAGGAACAGAAGACTGGAAGGGAATGACAAAAGACTTACCAGTTTTTTGCATTCTTTGAAGAGTTCACTGGTCAATATGTTGCATGAAGTTTCCACCATCACTTGCTTCTCTAAGTTGTCATTGCACAATGAAGTAGCCACAGTCTGCCCCTGTGGGATCTTAATGTTACAAGACACAAGCAGAGATGCTCATGTTAGCCCTGGCCTTGGAACATCAGAATTTTCACTTAACTGCGTATATATGGCTGCCTCTTTCCACTACATATTTTTCATAAACTATTTGCTTATTGGATGAAGAGCCAATTGATCCAACGGAGGGAAAACCATGTGGCAATGGCAGAGGCTAGCCTACGCCAAATCACCTCATCAGTAGAGCTGGGTGAAAACTGTCAGTGACAAATGCAGATTTCACGAAAGCAAAATATTTTCCAATTTTGCCAAATGGTTCACTTTAAAAAAAAAATCCAACAAAGTCCAACCGAAATGTATCCTGACATTTCTAAATGAAATGTTTTGTTCTTTTCAGGTTGGAACAAAATTTTCTTTTGAAATTTGCTTCCATATTATATATTTAAAATACAGAAACATAAAAATATGCAAAATCTACACAGTATGTTTAGTTCTTTTCATTTGTTAAACTTTTCAATTTACCAACTTGGGGTTCCAGATGACAACAGAAACCACCAATGCTGCAGTAGGAAGAGACCCATTGTGAGACTCCCGATTAGCTCGTGAACAGTTGGAGGAAGAAAAAAGGAAGATTAAGGATAGAGGGCAGAGCTACAGATGTTTCCACTGCAGTCATGGAGTGTGATGGCTTTTGCACAGGTACACCTGAGCCAGGGCTGGACGGAGGCATGGGCGAGCCGGGCAGCTGCCTGGGGCACCAACCAATGAGGGGTGCCTGATGGCAGCTGTAAGGGGTGCACGGCGTCTCTTACAGCTGCCATTAGGCACCGCGTGCCCGGCTCCCGCAGTGCTGGCCCTGCAGCGCTGGCGAGCAGTGCCCTTTCCCCCATGGCCGCGGGGCCTTGCACAGCCCGGCGCGTGCGCCAGCAGCGCACACCAGGCCAGGCTGGGCAGCGCATGCACTGTGTGACCCGGGGGCAGGCCCTGGGCTGTGCACCAGTGGCCATGGCCGGCGCACGCATGTGCTGTGCCCATGCTCCTTGGGGGGACGAGCCCATGCCCCACAGGTGGGCCTGCGCATGCGCCGTGCGCCCGGGGGTGGCACCACACGCCCAGGCCCAGGGCGCCAAAAGGGTTTGGGCTGGCCCTGACCTAAGCTAGCTTTAATCTAGCTAACCCGGGTACCAGTAGCAGCAAAGTCACACCAGCGTGGGCTTCAGCCTGGGCTAGTTCCTTGAGTAACTAATTATCCAGAGTCCAGGCAGGCTTGTGTGGTTCACACTCAAACCTGTGTTGCCACAATGCTTGGGTCGTCTAGCTAGCCTGGAAGAAAGAGGAGTGACATGGGACAGGAAAGGGTGCTAATACCTACCTTTACTGGAAAGAAAAGTGCCTACTTTGAAACAAGGGAGCAGAGAGAGACCATCCAGTGTCACCAGCCCCAGAAGAAAAACCCACCTACTGACATCCCTGGTTGGAGGGTAAACAACAGGGAAGAAGGAAGAGAGCAGCAATAAGGCAGGCCTAAAGGGGGAAAGAAGAGAAATGGTGAAGCTACCAATGGGTAGCAGGGATTGAGGAGAAAGGCAGCTTCTAGGGAATGCGGGTGGGATGGGCTGCACAACTATTTCGTGAGAAGAAAGTTAGGATATGGGTAACTTTGAATTTGGCAGACTTTAAAGGGGGCCTATTTTTGTGTGCTTGGGAACCCATCTATATACTATGATGGTGCCTATGCTCCAGGGACAGTGTCACACATGCTGCTTACCTTGACTAGGTGCATCACTTAGCAATATATACAAATGGGATGCCTTTCCTAAGGAAACCAAGAGAAGCGAAGGAAAAAGATGCTTATTTTTAGCACAGCCAACTTTAAGTCATGTGTTACCTGAGGATCCTATCGGGAGTCCAATCCTGCTCCAATTTTAGACAATGTTGAAACTCCCACTGGCTTTGATGGGAATAGTAGGCCCATGACTTACTAAGAATTTGCAAATTGCTGCCATGACCTATTCAGAGCTTATGCCTCTGCCTTCTCTCCCTTTTCTATCATAGTTCTCATTTTACCATGATCTTTTGATCATTATAAGTTTCCTAAAACAATCCCCTGGTATTGTTTCTCTGTCTCCGAATCTCATGCCCCCATGTACTTGAGTTACTAGGAATCTTCTTAACTTGTGCTACCCAAATACATCCTGCTGGTTAAATCTATCTTCATCTTACAAAAAAACCCAAACACCTTGCAAGGATCACAGGAATCCAGGGTTGAATATGCAGTTTGGAAAAACTCCAGGGACTAGCAAATGCTCATAATGGACACATTATAAAGGTTTGGATAATGGGAAACGGGATGTTTAATCTGAACTCCTCCTTTCTGGAAATGTAGCTAGAAATTCTGAGAAATCGGGCTCTCAGATGTGATTTCCGGTTATAGCTGGAGCTCCTGCATCTGGGCTGGCATGTTGTCAGCTGAATCATGTGATAGAGGCTGTTCTGTTTAAACATTTGTCCAAATGCAAGTAGCACAGAGGTCTTGAAAAACAAAAATGTTAACTGAACCTTTATCAGATCTCAGAAAATACTTCAGTTTGGTGTGAATTCTGGGAGAGGGGTTAGTTAGTTTTCCTCCAAAGCCATTCAGCAATCCCTAGTTGGCCTAGTAACCATTAGTAAACAGTTTTCACAGTCACCTTTCTGACATCAGCACAATGTGGATCGACTTTCCAGGAATTCCCAAAGTCAACTGGATCCACTTCAAGATGCTTATTGCTGCTGGTCAAATCATTGTTTTGGATTCCATCAAAATTCCCACACAGACCACACACTTGATCCTTTCATGAAAAGAAACACAAACATATAAATATTCCACCTTTAGACTGACATGGGGCCTTTTATTCGCAGGCTCTATAGATGCAAGACTAAATTATGCTCTGGCAGGTACACTACTATTAGCAAGGGCCTTTAGCCTGCATTCCCACCATACCAACAGGACTGATCTGCCTCCCAGCAATCTAGAGAGCAGGAAAGGGACACTGGCTACCTCTGCCTGTTCAGACCGTCTCTACAGGGAGTGTGTCTGGGTGAGACATGGATTTAGCTATGGGCTCACTTCTGTTGTCATGAAGGTCACTGTCCTGTGGAGAGCATCAGCAAAGCCTGTTCAGCAATGCAATCCCTTCAGTTCCCCAAATAAACTGTCCCTTTCATTTAACTCATTGAGGGCATGATGCCTAAATGCTCCTCCTCCCTCTCCATTCCCAACATGGCTCAACCTATTGAGAACCAGAACTGAGCCCTTAGTGTTGAACCACTGGAGAAAAATAACCATCCGTAGCATATTAGAAGAAAGACCTTTTGGGTTTTATGAGAGAGAGCCTAATGTTTCACATGAATCTAATAATGTGTCAGTGTAAGAAGTACTAAATTCCTTCCTTGCACCCCCAGAAGGATCTGTCCAGGTATATTCATTCGGGAACATGATGAGCACTTTCCTAGAGAGAATGAGAACTAAATCAAAGGTACTTACGCTGAAATGTTCTTTCAAGATAACAGACACCCCCATGGCCAGATCCCACGTTACAGAGATTCCTTTGCCCAGTAAGAGAATATAATAGCGCCCAGACTTCAGGACTTCAAAATTGGTTTCCTCTCTAAGGGGCTTCTTGATGTCCACCTAAACATGAAAACCACAGTGTGCTCAATGGCAGCTCCAAGACCACATATTTAACAGGCAGCTTCCCTCCGTGGTACATGTACCCACTAACGAAGGGCACTTTTGAGAATTACTGCAGTATGATTAGTTGAGAGCCTATTGTTGCTGGGGAGCGCATCCTACAGGAATGTCTATATTGATAGCATATAGTGTTGAGCACAAACTAATATGTCCCACACAGAAACCTTTCTGTGGATGAATTATTGTTTTAACAAAACAACTTGGAATGGTACAGGGAACTGTGATGGAAACACATTTGTTTCACGCTGATTACAAGTTATCAGAAGTAGTGTTTCCAGAGCCCCCAAAGGAATCATTCTTAAACGGAAATAGCACTGGAGATGGATTTGCTAAGAAAAGGATGACTAGGTAAATTCAGTTAAGTCAATGAGTGGTCAATTAATAAGTAACTGACAGAAATCAGTATCAGTTTCCTTTTTTAGAAACCATAACAATCATCAGATCCAGGATTTCTGCAATAGCAGAAACAAAAATAAATAGCAAAGTGCACAAAATTCCTTCCATATTAACCACTGGACTCAAGGGGCAGGTTCTGATTCAAAGCGGGGAAGAATTTGCTTCTGCTGCCATATAAAAGGGTAGCCCCAGCAACAGGAAGTCTTTGGATTTCTTTTTTATCAAATAACTTTTCCAACACCTATACTTCCCCCTGCCCTCTCCTGCCAGTTTTCTAGGCTTGGGACCTCTTTCTGTCCAGGTTTTGCTACAATTTCACAGCCTCCAGCTACTAATAAAGTGAAAGACAAATTTGAAAATGTTTCTTTTTCAATGGGAACCCTAATATAATTATTAGCCACATGTCGTGATGAAGGTATGAAATGACTATTTGTTTAAATACTGGTAAGGTGCCAACTCAAAATGGTGAATTAGGGGAGAAGAGTGAATTCTCGTGAAACGAGGTTTACTAGAGAGGTCGACAAAGGCTTCCTTTGTCAACCGCGCCGCATCTAGACTGCCGCACTGTGCCGGATCAGCTGATCATCGGCACAGCGCAGTGGCCATTTTTATTGTAATGAAGCAAGGATTATTTAAATCCCCGCTTCTTTGACTATGCCAAATAAACTACTTTACATGGCTCCATCGATGGAGCGATGTAGTCTAGATGTACCCCAAGAGCTCTGCAGTGGGGATAGCCTTTGAGAAATTAGGATTTCTCCCCCTCTGTCTTTGATAGAGCAGCTTCCAATCCACTCAGTTGTGCAGGAATCCTCCTTCTACTACTGCCTCACTGCCCACGTCCAACAGATCCAAACTCCCCAGCTGCCATGGCAGTTAGGCATTAAGGGTAGGATAATATTACACATAGAATTTCGAGTCTTGAAGATAGTCTAATGGTTCCGCAGAGCACCTCAGGCTGCTGGAACTGGCTCTTTTTAAAAAGAGGATTGGCCAATTTGTGTTTTTCCAACCAGACCGCTGACTAAAAAATTCATTAGCAGCATCGCCTGAGGAAAAATACACAGGACATCTTACTGAGATAGGGTTTAGAGTAGGAGATTGAAAGGAACTCACTACCAGCCCTGTCTGCTAAGAAATTCCTGAGAGGTCCCAAGTATGTGTGGTTCTCACTGATTTAATGAGAAGTTGAAAGCTCTTAGCACTACCTTATAAGGAGCACTCATCATTATTAACAGCTTAAGGTAACAGGCTGTACAATGGAAGCCATTTTTAGTGCATGACATCAGCTGTATTGAACCTCAAGACTTCTGAGTTATACCCCCTATTTACACTCAAATAGATGGCATGCTATATAAAGTAGGTATCTACACATAATTGAGATGTTGCTACTTTTATTATATAGGATTCTTATAAACATTGTGCAAGATTGGCCCTATCCCTGCTCACTGATGTTTAGACCAATATTTAGATGAATACACAGATTGAAGTGAAGTAGAAGGGAGACAGAACTGCTCTGAAAGGAATCCTTTCACTCGGAATCTGCCTAGTGTTTGTTCTACTTCTGTTTTCTCTTTACCAGCCCACTACAATTTCAACCTGACTCTGCTAATTTATTTATTTTTTCAGTTTTAGAAAATGGAGATTCCCCCATCTCTCTCACTAGTCCACGTACTGGAGGTTTTTTTTCCCTCCAGCTCACATTTCAATATTTTCTCTTCTGCATAATCACTAAATCAGTCTTTGTTTCTCAACATTTAGACAAGGACCAGAACTGGTCAAAGCAGAGTTGGAAGATTAACTCAAATCACAGATTTATTATGTTTATGGAGGCTCCTGGCCCAAACCGAGAAGTAATAAACTTCTGACCCTGAAAAGTGGCAAATCATAGTTGTTTCAGAACAGGGATATAAATGATCTCATGCAGCATTTTAATGCCTCTTGAGATTGTCCACGCCCCCACCCCAAGCACGTTAGGGTATGTCTACAATAGCTCGTTAATTCGAGGTAGGTAGGCAAATCAGGCAACTGGAGTTGCAAATGAAGCCCAGGGATTTAAAAATGGCGGCCAGACAGGAACATGCAAATAAAGCCCAGGATATTTAAATCCCGGGTTTCATTTGCAACTCCGGTTGCCTGATTTGCCTACCTAGCTCGAATTAATGAGCTAGTGTAGACATACCCTTGTATAGTTTTGGGGGCACTTAAAACTAATAGCTGATTCCAAAACAACATTTTCAAACATTTGACACATTGTGGAAGTATTTTAATGTAAAAAGAAAAATAGTTTCCCCACTTCCCACATCACCATTCCCCCTACTGAAGTAATTCTAGCAAGGGGTCCTTCTAAAGATCTGAAACATGGCTTATTTTTGCTCACTCTCTCTTTTGCTTGTTACTGTCTGCAGAAAGCCCTGCTAAGGGCTTACTCCAGGTGCTGTGTATTCTAAGAAAGATCACTGAGACTAGAGTGGTATCAGGAATTTTCTAGTGAAGCTTTTTTAGTTGGAAAATGCCAGTGTGTCAAAAAGCAAGCTTTTTACACAACAAAGTCAGTTTCAACAAATTTTTCTACTTGAAAACATTTAAAGAAAAAAAGTTTTAAAATTGCTGAAATAAAATGTTTAGTGTTTTCTAAATGTAAAGATTCTAGGATTTTTATTTTAAAAACTAAGCAAATTTATATAAAATTGTCAACATTAAAACAAAACATTTCAATTGACTCAAACAGAATTTTTGGGAGGATTTTGTTTTTCAAAAGTTTGCCTGATGTATATTTTTCTTTTTGATTCATGACAGGAAAAACACTTTGATATCTCAAAAAATTTTATGGACAGGAAAAAACATGTCCTGTCCAGCTGAGGCTGAGAGAGTTTATTCAGTGTTGTGTGAGTAACCTGCAATACAGATGGAATAACTTCAGGAGCAAATTTTCAAAAGAACCCAGCACCCTCCTGTTGTTCACAAGCATGAAACAGCAACCATTAGGAGTCTAAATGAAAGCTAGATTTTGTTTTTAATCTGGTACTCATTGTCATTGCTATGCCCACTTGCAAATTCCATTCCAACTGACTGACCTCAGTGTCAGGAACAGCCTATTATTTTGCACACGTTGAGGGAGGTTTTTCTTTTTGTTGCACTCAGTAACAGGATTGTTTTGGGATCTGAAATGTCTTATATTCCACTCCCACAGGCGATCCTTGTGTCTGAATGCACCGTACAACAGACATGATCAAGAAATGTCATGGTTTATGCATTCAGTACCACTCCCCAATAATCTGGAACATAACGGTTAGCTGGTTTATACCAAGTTAAAAGCTGGTTCAATTTTGTGTGTCAAACCCCAAACAAGGAACATTTTGTGTGGTTTCATGTTTGTCTGAACATTTCTGCAAAGCTCTGCTCTGGATTCCAGGACAACATACAGTACTTCAGAAGTCTGGGTAATTGAAACTCTTTAATTCACTGGAGATCTGTAATGTATGAACACAGAGACATTCCTGGTTGTTACAACGCCCAAGGCAAATAGCTGAACCCTACGCTCTGGAAAGGTTATTTCCTGTCATGGAGTAGGTTGGAAGGTGGGAACGGTTCCTGGTCATTTTTGGACAGTGTGTAGGGAAGGGGGAGGAAGAGGCATCCAGTCATCTGGATTTTCCATCCGAAATTTGTTTTTGGCAGGGAAAAGAAACTGACATTTGCATCAGCTCCTACAACATTGCCTGATTCTTCATATGATTAAATTAAACCCCAGTTTTACAAAGCAAGGAACAGGTTCTTTGTTTTGTTTTGCAATAGCTATGCTTAAGACTAGGGAACTTCAAACGAAGAATCCATGATGCATGCACAGGGTGCATAGAGCATTTTCCAGTGAAGGACTCAAAAGAAGCAACAGCAGCATTGCTCCATCTAACATACTGAGAAAGGACTGAAAGGCAACAGTAATGCCTTTAGTTAAATGGCCCACTATTAGTGGTCCCTATAAGCAGTGCACTTGTGTGGCCACTCAGAAGAGATTCAAATGTTGCCCAGCTGATTAGAAAATTTCCCACAGCTTGTGTTTTTTCTTATTGGTGGTGCACATTCACACCTGCCTTGGTGCACATAAAAAAAATTCTGCACACAGATGGAAAAAATCCACACACAGATGGAAAAAGTTAGAGGGAATTTTGCCCACAATGGCTACTTATAGAATCCCACCTAAAATGTGGTTAATATGTGCTATCACCTGCAAGTCAGGACTTGTAGAGATCAATTACAGCAATGCAATTCCCCAATGTGGAATTGTATCAGATATTCCCAAACTATCATAATTATCCAATGTAGAGTTTACATTTCCCCATACTGGGTCGCTGGCCTGTTCATTTTATCACATGGCCCTTCAAATATCAAAGCACAGTAGAAGGCTCATCTCCCATGTTACAACCCATCCTAGAATACTGGAAAGACTTTTGTAAAGGAAGAAGGAAGAGAAGCAGAGGACATACATTTCCGTTGAACAGCTCTATCTCTCCATTGTCAAACAGAATGGTGATCCTTTTAGTGCACTTTTCTCCAGTGAAGCCACATCCCTCATTTGAAACGAGAACCCGAAAGGTTCCAGACTCATCCGCACAGTAATCCTATTAAAGGGAAGCATATGTAATGGATCATTAACAACAGAGACATTTGAAACGTATCTAAAAACACGGGGGAAAACGCAAGTCTGAAAAGTTGGATAGTTTCACATAGTGTAGGGCTCCTCAGAAATGTGTAAGCATGCTAGTTTCTCTGCTCCCCGTACATTTTGCTCTGATTATTGCTATTTGTGCAGGGAGGGGCAAAGGTGCACTCGGCCCATGTGCTACGTTTACACGGATACTTTGTAAAGAGCTCTTAAAGTATAAGGGTTTGTGCTGCAACTTTTAACTGTGATAGCTCAGGGATACATAACGGATGTTTATCAGTTTTAAGTACAAAAGTGAAAACAAGATGTCACAATTCATATCAAGAAATAAAATGAAGCCAGATATGGGTTATGGCGTAAATTGTATCTTCTGTGACTATACAAGACATGGTCTAGTTTGTTTCAGACATAATACCTGGACACTGATAACCGGGGTCCTAATTTTTGGATTTGCCACAGATTTGCTCTGTGATCTTGAACAAGACCTTCCTTATCTTCATCTCTACACCTGCCCAATCTGCATAACAGCACCAACTTTTTTCGCCAGAAAGTGCATGGCTTAGTTCATTAATATCTGTAAACCATTTGAGATGATAGGAGGGATGATACTATGGAAATACAAAGTATCTATTAAGAATGGCTCTATTTAATATTGGGACAGACTTTTATACATTGCCCTCAGGTTTTGCAGGCACATTTTTAAACCCAGTTATTTCCAGGTGTAGCTGAAATCTTCAGGTTTCTTATGCCAGGACTATGCTAGACCCAGAAGGCCAGCCTAAGGTACACAACTCTAGCTACATAAATAATGTAGCTGGAGTCGACATACCGAAAGTTGAGCTTGGCACCATCTTCACAGTGGGATGCCGATGGGAGCAATGCTCCCATCGGCTTCCCTTACTCCTTGCAACTGCAGGGAATACTGGCATCAAATGGGAGGAGCCTTAAATATCTAAATCTCTGATCTGTGAAAGCCATGAGAAATTTTAGTGTATGTCTATACACACACACATGCATGCATACACACACACACACACACGCCAGAAAATAAGTTGTTTCTGATCAGCCTGATATAAGCCGGTGACTTGAAAGTGTTTCTAGAATTTAATTTGTTCGCAATGAGATCGATTCTAGTGAATGTCTATGATCCCCACAAGGGATGAAGACAACTCAAGGAGCTGATAGAGGAGGTATCTGAGCCTTTAGCTATGATCTTTGAAAAATCATGGAAGACAGAGGAGATTCCAGAAGACTGGAAAAGGGCAAATATTGTGCCTATCTATAAAAAGGGGAATAAGAACAACCCAGGAAACTACAGACCGGTCAGTTTAACATCTGTCCCAGGGAAGATAATGGAGCAGGTAATTAAGGAAATCATATGCAAACACTTGGAAGGTAATAAAGTGATAGGGAATAGCCAGCATGGTTTTGTGAAGAACAAGTCATGCCAAACTAATCTGATAGCTTTCTTTGATAGGATAACGAGCCTTGTGGATAAGGGAGAAGCGGTGGATGTCATATACCTAGACTTTAGTAAGGCATTTGATACGGTCTCGCATGATATTCTTATTGATAAACTAGGCAAATATAACTTAGATAGGGCCACGATAAGGTGGGTGCATAATTGGCTGGATAACCGTAGTCAGAGAGTTGTTGTTAACGGTGTTAAATCCTGCTGGAAAGGGATAACAAGTGGAGTTCCGCAAGGGTCTGTTTTGGGACCCGTACTGTTCAATATCTTCAACAATGATGTAGATATTGGGATAGAGAGTACGCTTATTAAGTTTGCAGATGATACCAAACTGGGTGGGGTTGCAACTTCTTTGGAGGATAGGGACATAATTCAAAATGACCTTAGCAAGTTAGAAAAATGGTCAGAGGTAAACAGGATGAGGTTTAATAAAGAGAAATGCAAAGTGCTCCACTTAGGAAGGAACAATCAGTTCCATACATACAAGATGGGAAGCGACTGTCTAGGAAGGAACATGGCGGAAAGGGATCTAGGGGTCATAGTGGACCACAAGTTGAATATGAGTCAACAGTGTGATGCTGTTGCAAAAAAAGCAAATATGATTCTAGGTTGTATCAACAGGTGTGTTGTAAGCAAAACTCGTGAAGTCATTCTGCCGCTCTACTCTGCACTAGTTAGGCCTCAGCTGGAGTACTGTGTCCAGTTCTGGGTGCCACATTTCAAGAAAGATGTGGAGAAATTGGAAAGGGTACAGAGAAGAGCGACAAGAATCATTAAAGGTCTAGAGAACATGACCTATGAAGCCAGGCTTCATGAACTAGGCTTGTATAGTTTGGAAAAAAGAAGATTAAGGAGGGACATGATAGCGGTTTTCAAATATCTAAAAGGGTGTCACAAGAAGGAAGGAGAAAATTTGTTCCTCTTGGTTTCTGAGGACAGGACAAGGAGTAATGGGCTTAAAGTGCAGCAAGGGAGGTTTAGATTGGACATTAGGAAAAAAATCCTAACTGTCAGGGTGGTCAAATATTGGAATAAATTGCCAAGGGAGGTGGTGGAATCTCCCTCTCTGGAGATATTTAAGAACAGGTTAGATAGACATCTGTCAGGGATGGTGTAGACGGAGCTTGGTCCTGCCTTGAGGGTGGGGGGCTGGACTCGATGACCTCTCAAGGTCCCTTCCAGTCCTATGATTCTAACTACTGGCCCTGAAAGGGTACCAGTCTTACAGAGATCCTGCAATTCATTTTATGGCACATCAAAAAAGAAGAGTAAGGTATGAAAGAAGGGACTTTGGGAAAGAGAAGCTTTCTTGAAATGGGTAGTGGTTATTCACTAGTAGGTATGAAGATGTCAGTGCTCCTATTTTTTCCAAGCCATCTCACCCATTTAATCAGAATAGATGCAGTCTGAATATAAGCCTTGAAACTTCCCAGGAATGTTCCAATTCCACTGCTTAATGCTGTGCTTGTCTGTTATACAGGGCCGGCTCCAGGCACCAGCAAACCAAGCAGATGCTTGGGGCGGCACATTGGCAGGGGCGGCATTTTGGCCAGCAGGAGGAGCAGGGTGGCGGGAAGCCCCGCGGAAGCCGCTCTGAGCTGGGAACCCCTCACCTGGCTGCTCGGAGCCTGTGCCTGGCCCCGGGATGCGGTGCTGGGAGGGCGCGACATGGCACAGTGCGGCAGGGCGCTAGGAGGGCAGGGCATGGCAGGGCACTGGGAGGACAGGGCACCTGGCCCCGGTGCAGGGCGGCTGCAGCTGGTGACGCTGAGCCTGGCGGGGCAGGCCGTGGCCATGGTGGCTGCCTGGCTGCCGGCTCACTGAACTCGAGTTCAGGGGCTCGGCAGGGGTTGGAGCTCTGCCGCGGCGGGGACCCATCCCACGAGTGGGGAGCCCCATGCCTGGCTGCTCGGAGCTTGTGCCTGGCCCCGGAGTGCTGGGAGCTTTGCGTGGGCAGCCCCGGGTACTTCCTGGGGGGCAGCTGATGAGGCTGAGCCCGGAGGACTCTTTTTCACCTTCGAGAGTGTGTCCCCCCCCCTCTGGCCAGCAATCCCTCCTCCCGTGAGCCCTTCCTGAAACTCCCCCACTCCCGCCCCCCCCGCCTGTGTTCTCTCCCCCGCAACTCCCCTGCCTGTGAACCCTCCTTGACTGGCTGTCCCTCCCCCCCCCCCCAGCTTGTGTGCCCCTGCCCACTATCCTGTGACCCCCCCCCCACTACTGCCCCCCTCTCTTCTCCTCCTCGGCTCGGCCTTTGCCCAGCAACCCCACCTCCTGGCCCACTGCAACCCTGCTGCCAGCGGCAGATATAGGGCAGGGCGAGCGGGGCGGCTACTCCAGGCCCCGCACCTTAATAGGCCCCGCACCAGTGCTCGTGTTTTAAACCTCTCATCCGCCCTGCTTAGAGCAGGGTCTGCAGCCTGGGGCCTGCAAGGGAGCCCGCCGTGGCGCTTTAGAAGCTCGAGCCCTGCCCACACTGCAACAGGCAACCCGTGCAGGTGCTGCAGCGGCCGGAGCGAACCCTGCGCTGGTTGGGTCCAGCTGCGAGGCAGCAGCAGCCCCGCCCCCACGCAGAACAGAACAGCGCGGTGGGGCCCGTTGTGGTGCAGGAGCTGCGAGCCGGCAGGGGAGGGTCCCTCATGGCCGTTTCCGCCCCCCCGCACAAGCCCATTGGCTGGACCAGGACAATGGCAGCTGTGGGAACCCACCAATCACCACTCCCCTCAGGCTTTTTAATCCCCGAGCACATGGCCAGGCAGCTCCTGTGGGAGAAACAGGTGAGCAGCGCTTCTAGGTAAGTATCCAGACCCCGAGCCACTCCCACTCTAATATCTTCACCCACATAACCCTCCTCCCAGATCCTACACCTCAACCCCCTGCCCTGGGGCACAGTCCAAACCACTGGCCAGATCCGCTCCAGGCCTGCTGGTCCCCAGCCCGCTTGTGTGGTCCCCAGCTGATTTTTCTGTAGGGTCAGTGTCCCTTAACCAAGAGAGGTTTCCCACCCCTGCCACAAATACAGGAGGCCGCCTGCTTTATAACCGCCTGCTTTACAACCCTCCCTCCTCCTGCCCCTCCCCCCCACCATTATGACCTTTTTCCGAAGTGGGGAAGGGGCCAAAATCCCCCGACTTACATCCTCGGCCTATTGTAAATGCAGGCTCGAGTTACGACTAGGGTTGCCAGGTGTCTGGTATTGGCCCTAACAGTCCAGTATTTGTGGCTTCTGTCAGGTAAAAAAATCCCAGAAAATACCAGACCAGTAAAATGTCTGGTATTTTCAATTTTTCTCAGCTGGAAAGCCACTTGGGACGTTCTTTGCCCTGCCATGAATGGGGATGAGGAGTGTGAGATTTAAAGGTGCCATGATTATTTTTTTGGAGGGAGGGCACTTTTTTTGCTCAACATTTGGACATCTCTCCCCTTTTTATTAGTGCAGACTTTTGTTTAAAAATGAATTACAATATAATTAGAATAAAAATTATCCAACTAAATTAAGTTTCTATCAAATTTACCCAATTCACATTTAATATGAAAATAGCCTTCAATTTGTGCATTTGATGCCATTTTTCTATTTTTTTCTCCAAAGGGGAACCCAGAGAAATTGTGCTGCCCTGGGCCCTGCAAAACTCTCATCTGCCCCTGCCTGCTGGGACTCTGTCTCCTCTTCTCCCCCGTCCTACCTGGATCCCCATGTCTGGCTCTCTAAACAATCCCCCCTCCCCCTATTCTCTGAGCCCTGTACCCTCCTCTCCCCCCCCGCCACACACACGTACCTTCCCAGGAATTGAGCCCCCTTGTGCTGTGTCCTGACAACCTCACCCCTGCCTGGGACCCAGGTGATTCTCCCTCTCCCTTTGTCTACGGAAGGGGAACTCTGGTGTTCGCAGTGCCCATGTCCCCAAGTCCCTCCCTGGACAAAAAAAAGAGGGGGAGCCAAAAAAAACTTTGTTGGGGCAGCAAAAAATCTAGAGCTGGCCCTGCTGTTATAGATCTGACCTAGCAATGAGGGATGTTCTTTACAGCAATGCATCTAAATATTAGATTGTTTTCTTTTCTTTGTTTAGACGAAGAAATAAGTTACAAACTTAAAGTTCTTTTTTAACCTGACATGTAATTCTAACAACGAATAGCCTTATTTCTTACCTGAACCAACACATATTGACAGTCACCTGGGAACATATATTTCAGTCCATCAAATGTCACGTAGTGAGCTGTACCGATAACTGAGCAGGTGGCATCACATACATTATCAGTGCAGTCCCACTTTCGCTCACGACACACACTGCAAGAGAGAGAACAGAGGACTGGGAATTACTATTTTTTATTATTTATATAGTGCCAAATGCATGCCAGACACTATTTGCAAAGATGACATCCTTGCCCCAAAAAGTATGAAACTTGGAGAGACAAAAGACAAATAAAAATGGGAAGAGAAGTATCAACAAGCAGAGCGACAGAGTGTTCATTGCAGTCTATTTACGAATTCTCGGCCCTCTTATCCAGAATTGGCCTATATTGGACAAGATTTTCACAAGTAACCAAAGATTTAGGATGCCCAACTTCTGGAGGCACCTTACAGAGGCTAATATTTCAGAGAGTTTCAAACTGCATTGCTTATTTCGAGTGTATTCTGAAATAGCTTATTTTGTAGTTTGGCGCTGCCTACAGAGAACCAAATTCCAAAATAAACCACTATTCCGAAATGTCCCTAAATCCTTGTAGAACGAGGTTTACTGGGACATTAGGCTATAGTGAGCCCATTATTCTGAAAGATATTTCGAAATAACAGGCTTGTTCAAAGACAAGGAATAGCTATTTCAGGATACTGAAGGCATCCCGAAATAGCGCCACAGTGTAGATGTGATAAGAGTGGGGTGTTCAGCACTTTCTGAAAATCAAGGTCTTTTGAGGTGTTTCATGTTAGGTATCCAAAATCACTTGTTCATGAAAAAACACTAATCACTTGTGAACATTTTGACAGATTTCACTGATTCGTAGATGTTCAGTTCCAAAGGGACCATTAGATTATTTAATCTGACTTCAGAATATCACAGGCCATGGAATTTCACCTCATTACCCCTGTACTAAACCTAATGATTTGTGTTTGACTGAAGCATATCTTCCCCAAAAACATTCTCTCTGGTTTCTCCACCCAAGTGCCCCTTTATGCTAATTCTGGTAATTTTCTGAACAGTGAATGAACTATAGAATAATTTGGGGATGTGGCCAGGTTTCTGTAGAGAAATTGATGGATAGCAAGGGAGGGGAAGATTTGTGTTAGTTTTCAGAGGGGAAAGAATGATACTTTAGCTTCTCTTTATTATTGCCCCCCTTTAAGTCATTTCTGGTATCAAATGAGGGCTCTAGCCATTGTGCATCACAAAAGACTTATGGTTCTGTGTGAAGACAGTACTCCTCAAGAAGGGAGTTGTAATATCAACAGCAGAGTTTGTTCCTTGCTTTAGTCTTTGATTATCAATTGTTGAGGTATAGTTGCTATCTGGGACCTGGGCAGTAATGCTGGGTCAAGATTTTCCATGCATATTGTATAACCATCTCTGTTCTAGGACTGGTGTAAATTCAACAAATTACACGTACAATATAACCATTAGAAAACACTGTCTCCTGTGTGCAATAAGCACAGCGGAGAAGTATTCTGAATTAGAACAATAAAGAGAGGCAGAGACCATCTAGCAGCCAAATTATGTTTCATCTTAATTAGTTGTGGTAAAGTAGAAATTAGTTAAGTGGGAAATAAAATAAAATCAAAGATGTTTTAGCGGGAATTATTGCATAGGCTTTCAGCATAAATAACTGAAAACTATTGCATTCTCTACTGAATAGCCTCTATTGTCTTCATTAAAAACTCACTTAAAAAGCAATGTTCCCTCTAATATTTTCCATTCATGTGTAGATTTTTTCCATTCTCGCATGGAATAAATTTTTATGTGCATCAACGCATGTGTGAATGTACATCACCAGTAGAAACAAAAAACCTATCTGTGGACTCTCTGCTAATCAGGTGGGAGGCATCTGAATCTCTTCTGAGAGTCCCCACAAGTGCACAGCTTATAGGGAACTCTGTTTATAGGTAACAATTTACATTATGAAATAACAGACTTTGGTTTGAGAAAATATAAGGCATGAGAACATAAAACCCTCTGTTATACACTCCCTTTTCAGTTTCTCAGTTTTCAGCCTCTGTAAGAACAAAGTTTGCAGAGAAAAGTTGTTAGGATATTTACTTACATCTTGAGCAATCCTCTTCACTGTTTTAAGTTCCAGCTCAAATAAAGACATGTCCAGGCAGTCCCCGAGTTACACGGATCCAACTTAAGTCGGATCCGCAGTTACGAACGGGGTTTGCTGCCCGTCTCCCTGGTCTGCTGGAGCCCAGCAGACCAGGGAGACGGGAAGCAAAGCCTCTGAGGACGCCGGCAGCAGGACAGCCGCGGCGCGTCTGGGCTGTCCGCTGCCCGCGTGCTCCGCAGCTTTGCTCCATGTCTCCCCAGACCAGTACGCCCCTCCCCCCCCAGCAGACCAGGCTTTTCTCCGGACGCCTGTGGTAGATCAGCTGGGGCGCTGCCGGTTGGGCCCACAGCGCCACTCTGGGCGCTACTGGACCAACCCGGCAGCACCCCAGCTGCTCTGCCCCAGGCGTCCTGATTCAGCCGCTGCTGAAACTGACCAGCGCTGACTACAGGAAGCCGAGGCAGAGTTGCTCTGCCCCGGGCTTCCTGGAATCAGCCGCTGATCAGTTTCAGCAGCAGCTGATTTGGGGACACCTGGGGTTCTTAAGTTGAATCTGTATGTAAGTCGGAACTGGCGTCCAGATTCAGCCTGTTGAAACTGATCAGAGGCTGATTCCAGGAAGCCCGGGGCAGAGCAACTCTGCCTCGGGCTTTCTGTAGTCAGCCGCTGGTCAGTTTCAGCAGCAGCTGAATCTGGACGCCAGTTCCGACTTACATACAGATTCAACTTAAGTACAAACCTACAGTCCCTATCTTGTTCGTAACCCGGGGACTGCCTGTATTCCTTACTGTGTCCGCTTCTTGATTGAACAATTTTCACTGACAATTTCACTGACAATTTCTTCGCCTTATATACTTTAAATTGATATCTGAATATTTTGTTTTATAATCCTTACCATTTTCTTACTTTTACTAAATACTTTCTCCTTATTTCTTATAGTTGTTCTCTTTCATTACAGTTTATGTTTTACTACAGCTTATTTCCTTCCCATTTCTTTCTTGCATTACTTTCCTCAGTTTTCTAACAATGTTTTTCTAACAATTTCCTAGATTGCTTCAGAGACTCATTAGTTTTTTCCCCCTTTTGTTTAACTGTTGTGTTCTTCCTTTAACTTTTCCTCTTACATCACAACCATAGGTTTTTATTTGCTCTCCCGGTGCTGGTCAGTCTCCCTCCAGGCATTTCAACCCTGCACTGTTTGGTCTGCTCACAGCAGCGTCACCAGGGGGACATTGCTGCTTGGTCTTCTGCACTCAAAAAACTGTCCCAGGTATAACATCATGTTAAACTGTATTATATTCTCAGACACAAACTGCCAGGCACAGTCCCGCGCACACTCCACCCCCACAATGCCTGCTGTAGGTGTTCTGGAGGCAGAGTGTTGCTGCCCCCAGCACCTGCCCTCCCTGTGCTCCAGGGCTGAGGAGGCTGGAGCCAAAGGGCCTCCTCCCTCCCCCATGGTCTGGGGAGGCTCTGGCCAGCAGCCTCCTCCCTTCCCTGTGCTAGGATACGTGTGCTCACTTCCTACCCTCTCTTCCCCTCCCTGTGGGTGGGGGGCAGGCGAGCTCGACACACTGCTCAGCCTTCTCCCCACTCCATGATGGAGATGGGGCCTCCACAGAGTGGGCGAGGCTGTAGGTGGAGCTGGGGGCCTGCCTCCCCCAGCCTTAGCTGTGCCAACCACCCAGGCATAGCTGGTACAGAAGTATCTAATACCTGGCTTGAGATCACCCCGCTTCAACTGCCCTGGAAACTTTGGCATTCTCCAGACTGTCACACCCCCACAGGCAGCTGCTTCGGGCTCCCCTTGTTTCAAAACAAACCAACCTCCTAAACAACCATGATGCTGCTTCTGAGCAGGCAGCCTGCACTACTCCCACGCTCATTTGACCCAACAGGCTCCAAAACAGGTGGAACATTACACATGCAATAACTTTGTATGAGTGTGCTGACAGAAAATGAAATTTAAACACTTAACCAGCCAATAAATCTTACAGTCGCCTAATTTGCCTAGGAATGATGACTTGGGTAAGGTTTGTATTGCCAAGAAGAGGGAAAGTTTTACATTTTCTCCAAGTCTATAATGCTATTATCTTCTCCCTCCCTATGGGCCCAGTCCAGAGCCAACTGAGGTTAATGAGACCTTCCCCATTTCACTGGTGGTGTAGGCCCTAAATCAAGAGTGGGGAACCTAAGGCCTCCAGCTTGCCTGGATCTGGCCCCTGAGTCTGGGTCTCGAGGCTCTGGTGCGCAAAGAGAATGTGCGGAGTGTCTTTCTCCTCAGTCAGGGGCCACGTCAGTGAGGGCTTTTTTATTTTTCTGTGGGTCAGCAGCCACCAGCTCTAAAGAGGTTCCCCACCCCTGCTAAATGATTCCCTCTCTCAAAGGCTACATCTAGACTCCAGGCTTCTTTCAGAAGAAGCTTTTTTCAGAATAGATCTTCTGAAAAAAACTTCTTCCAAAAGAGACCGTCCATACTACAAAAGTGCATCGAAAATGCAATCTGCTTTTTCGACAGGTAGCGTCAAGACTGAATGGACACTCTCTCGCGTGTAAGCTGTGATTGCTATTGATGGAGTGGCCACCAGGCACCTGTGCTTTTTCTTCTTTCCTCTTCTTCTGAAAGAACTCCCTCTTCCCCGTCTTCCTCATAGATAAAGGATTACCAATGCCAGAAAAACCCCTCTGTTCTTTCCATTTTTTTGTGGAAGAACGCAATTGCAGTGTGGACGTTCCTCAAGTTTTGTCGGAAAAATGGGCGGGTTTTTTTTTACAAAACTCTGTAGTGTAGACATACCCAAAGAGATACAGAATGCCCATGGTTTTTTCAAGGGCTCTGCCTGACCTGAAGAGTTACAATCTTCCAGTCAACAAATGAAACCACCCCCTTTCAGTGACCAAGCTCAACCAGCCCACAGAGTTTAGATTTTAAATACTGTCTGTGCAATAGCCTCACTGGTCTGTTTCAGATCAATGCAGAGTTTAAAAAGCAAAACAAGAAAATCTGAGCAAATCGTTTGTCTAGTCAAGTCTAACAGGTACATTTGCAAAAATCATCATCTGCACCTGGATATCCTCAGAGCAAGGAAACAAATTGGAATGTTTCAAGTAAAATTCTTTGCTGCAGATTATTTGCCCACATCTAGTGAGGGATATCCAGCCAAGTGAAAAGAAGGTGATGTTATTCTTCCAGGTATCAATTCACTTGTGACTTACTTGGGATGAGAAATCCCGGCCTAACAATGGACTCCTCTAGATCTCTCTGTGGCCTATGTTTGACCTCTGCTATCCTCATTATGTCTGAACTTCACCACAAGAGAGGGGCTAAGAGCAAGCCTTACTTCCCTGCATGGCTTTTTCAGACCCAATGCAGCCTAGTTATATTGCTGCATCATTCCAACAGTCCCAGGCCGGAGAGGAGTGACTGAGCAAATAGAGGAGTCCTGTGGCACCTTATAGACTAACAGATTTATTGGACCATAAGCTTTCGTGGACAAAGACCCACTTAATAAATCTGTTAGTCTATAAGGTGCCACAGGACTTCTCGTAGTTTATGCAGATTCAGACTAATACAGCTACCCTTCTGATACTTGAGCAAAGTCTTTCACCACTGGGCCCTATTCTCCCAGAATAATGCAGTATTCTCCAGTCTGTGGTGTGTGCACCCCACTGGCATGTGCGCTTGATGATCCATCCATCTACTTCAGAACAATTTTTTTCCGGAGGTGGTACACGAACCAATGAATCTGAGAAGCCACTACAGGATTCCGTAAGAAAATAAACAGACATGGGCCAAAACCCAATGCAGCACCTCCCATGCTTTGCATTCTCCCCATCCCACGCTTTTCCAAGGGCTCGCAGTGTAACTGAGATACCCCTGGGGACCTTAGTTACAACAGACTCCCAAGCTTGCCCTAGGCACCAGAGTACTGCCTTACATCTCTGTAGTGCTCTGTCTGCAGCCCCACCTCTGGCATGCTCCCTGTATTGTGGGCAGCAAGCAAATTCTCTGGAGAACATTTTGTAGCCATCTGTGTCAGGTGGATACAGGGCTGTTAGGGCCACTTTGCACCAGCTGGGCCCTTTTACCTATTGCAAAGTGACCAGTGTAGGAGTAAGAATCTCACTCATTACCTTTAAAGCAGTGCATCAAAATGGCTTCCCTTATAGGCTGCATGTAGGAATATGTGTTTTCCTGAACTTCCTGATTACAAGATGATAGCTGGAGGGGATACTGGAATATTTCATAATGCTATTCATGTTTGATTGTGGACATCCTGCTCCGCTCAGCATATCCTTTTACAAAAACACTTTTTATTATCCTCCCAAGACCATTATATGTTAAATATGAAGCGTAATGTGACTGGCCTTCTCTTATTTGCGATAGTGTCCCTTTTTCCTCATAGCAAGCCAAAATAGTAGTAGATTTAATATCAAACTGATGCCAGAGGACATATGTTTACTCTGTTTACTCTAGTGACCAAGTTTGTGGACCAAGAAACCAGGCCTGTAATTCAGTCTGCCAATGGTTTTTGTTCAGATTGTATTACTTAAGTATAATACCATCCCTGTCCAAAAAAGTCTCTATTCTTAAATGAATTTCGTTTTTAATGGTATTTTATCTGACCCAGCAATTTGAGACGTTACCTCATAGTCTCACAGAACAATACTCTGAGGGATGTCATTGAAACTGACCAGGGCTGTCTTGCCCAACATGATGGGCAAACCAAACTAGGAGATAGTTGAGCTTCAGATTCCCTGACCTAGCACAGCCCACACATACTGACGACAGAGGCATGTAGATTAGGCTACCCGGCATAGGAAAATGAAGCGGCAATTTAAATGATCACCGCTTCATTTAAATTTAAATGGCTGCTGCGCTGAGCCGATCAGCTGTTTGTCGGCTCAGCGCGGTAGTCTGGACACTCCGCAGTCGACATCAAAAGCATTTGTCGACCTCCCAGGTAAACCTCATCCCAGGAGGCATAGCTGGGAGGTCGACAAATGCCTTTGATGTCGACCACGGAGCATCCAGACTACCCAAATAAACAGGGGATGGGGGGAGGGAGAGAAGGGAAAAAAGGGAAAGAAATAGTCAATTAGAGTCTCCATGCTACATGAAGCTGATAAGAACAATTTCCAACTTCTCTAAGTACCCATTGTAACAAATTTCTGTGTGTTACCTTTTCAGATATCTGATTTGTGGCCAGTAATTAAAACACATCAGAGGCTCATTTAACTACACATCCACTAATGTGATCTATGTCATCAAATGCCAGCAATGCCCCATTGCCATGGATATTGGCCAAATTGGACAGTCTCTACGGGAAAGAATTAATGGACACAAATCAGATAGCCAAAAAGGCAACACACACAAACCTGTTGGGAAAGATTTTAACTTGTCTGGGCACTCACTAATGGATCTCAAAGTCACCGTGTTGTGTCAGACCAATTCCACAAGCCAAATACACAAGGAAGCCTTGGAACTTATCTTCATTTGCAGGTTTCATTCCTATCACAAAGGTATGAATAAACACATTGGCTGGATGGCCCACTACATTCCACATCCTAATGACCAGGGCTTGACAAATCAGTGTATGACTTCAGCCGGTCGCCCTGTTCACCGGCGGCACGTGCATTCTCCATGCGGGTCTGGCGCATGCGCAGTGTGGGGCTGGCGAGTGGATTTTGCGGCGGTTTATCGAGCCCTGCTAATGACAAATCAAACAATGGGTACTTAAGACCAATTTGCAACTTCTCTATCAGCTTCATGTAGCATGGAGATTCTAATTGACTATTTCTTTCCCTTTTTTTCCTTCTCTCCCTCACCCCCGTATTTATTTCAAAACTGGAATTTAATAACTCCATTGATCTGAAGAAGTGGGTTGTGCCCACGAAAGCTCATGATACCATCTTCATGTTTTCTTAGTCTTTAAAGTGCTGCAAGACTATTTGTTGTTATGTTTTTCCTGTTACAGACTAACTCAGCTACCTCTCTGAAGATCAGACAAGTATGGTTCTACTGTCTCATGCTTCAAACAGATTAATCCAGATTTTGCCCCAAGCTCAAGCACAGTACTGATTTTCCAGCACATAACATAACAAAGTGTCTGCCACTGACTTAGGGTTAGAGCCATTCTATTGCTCATGAACTAGGGTCTCCCATTTGTCAAGATGAATGTAAATGCCAAACCTGACACCTCTGGCTCATATATTGTGTTTGCAGATGTCTACATCTGGCTAAGAACAACTGAGACTGAGAACTCCTTCAATAGCAGTATAAAAAGTGAAAACAAATGAAAAGTGGATTTCACTTCCAAAATGCAGACTATCTATTCTTGGATGGTCTCGGAGTGATAGTAATTTTTCATATTGATTCCTAACTGATGCTTAACTTGATGTCTGCTGAGAGTTGTCAAGCAACTTTACAAGCCCAGTATATTGTTCAAACTCTGTTTCATAAAATTAGAGCTTGCTTTCCAATTTTACCTAAAAAATAATAATGAAATGAGATGCAAACATGAAAAGTTTCACTCTAGTGGAAAAAACTGCCCATGTCGCATTTCCCACCTTTCTTCACTTTAGCAAAGAAGTATGTGTGTGGGTGGGTGTACATTTGAGGATCGTTTTCATCACTACAATTTTGCAAATACCACATCTGAAGCAAAAAAGAATATTGCAAGAATGGACCAATGTGGCATATTGTAAAAATGATTACAAAATTCAAAAATGACTGAACATAAATTAAATTACTATGGAAGTCACCATATGCACTGTATTCTGGCAAAACTCAGGCAGTAGAATTCTGACAATAGATTTTCAAAACAGCACAAAATCCACAATGCTGTCCTCTTGCATAGCGGAATTACTGCCTCAATATAGTTGACCTCCTAAATCAACTCAGATTACTATGAACAGAAGCATAAAAGCAGGTTTTACTCTTTAAAAAAAAAAACCTCCCTCCTTCACCTTCGCATTCCAAGCATAATGTTCCAAATCTACAATATTGGAATCACTATGAAACGGTCCATATTTTCATACAAATAACACACATAGAGGCTACAAGAGACTGGGTTCAAATCTAACTTGCATCCATTAGGAATGTAAGACCATGCCTGTTATAGAAACAACAGTGTTTAATCACTGTGGTTTAAAAGCCCCTACAAGAAAAATCTTTGTTGGGGAGCTGATGTTATCCAACATACTTGAAACTGAATCAGAAAAGCTGCTACAAAGTTGGGCAGTAAACAGTCTTGTGTAAAATTTACAAAAGTGCCTACACAACTTGAGCCTAATTCTTATTTTGAAATATGATTAGGCACTTAAAAGCCAAGTCTCACTGAAAGTAAATGGGCCAGGCTCCTTGCTCACTTAGTTGCTTTTGAAAGTATTATGACTTAGCTTGCGTTGGTCTTCTTTCCACTGCAGTATGGATCTATTTGTTAATTGTGTCAGGGAACACAAAAATTACAGTGTACATGGGCTTGTGAGCTAATGCCCAGCTTTTTAACTTTATTACCAGGAATCCAAGAAATCCATTTGTCACAGACAGACACAGAATGTGTGTTGTTAAAGAGAATCTTTAGTTTTTTGCGTTTAAGAAAAAATAAAATCAGATTAACTATTAACTAAACTTTTCTGAAAATACCAGTGTCACTTAATGCACACAACCTCCCACTCTTGCAGTTGAATTTTTAATGCACTTTAAAATTTACATAGCTAGCCATACTACAATAAACTGCTTCTGGAATAAAGAGATTATTCAATTGCGTATAAAGGTTCGTGTTTTAATTCATTTCAAGTTTCACTTCAGCCTCCAGACATGAATAATTAACGTTAAGAAAAGATGCCAAAAACATTAAAAATTGCTCCAAAAGACCATGCCACCGAGTTCAGAAAGGACAAATTTCTCGTTGATAGTAACATGCTGTTCTCTATGGTATGCTGCAAGGTTGTAGGCTATATTCGAAGGCACACAATCGCAAAACACATCAAAAGCACTAAATATAAACTGAATGAAAAGAAACAAAAACATGAAGCTGAAACAGCAGAGACATCAACAACAGTAAAGATACTGCACTGTGACTGGATTACTTTCTGAACATTATTTTGTTAGAACTGATGACACTTGTGGGCCTCAAAACTTGCTTAAATTTGTAAATTGTATTATATCAATATTTATATATTTAGTGACTAGGGAAACTGCTGCTCAACATTTTATTTTAATCATGGAAAAATACTGATTTTTATGCTATTTTAATCAGAAAATTTTGTTTTGTTTTTGTTTTGTTTTTAATCACAGGAACTAGGATCCCTGGTTATTATAAAATTGCAGCTGCTTATTAAACCAAGATCCAGAACAGGCAAAGGAAAGGAATCCTGTAGGTGTGTTAGCATTAAAGAGCCCTGAGAGTTTGGTGAGGATTCTACTGGGAAGTCTCCACACAAATTTGCTGAAAAGTCACAACATTGGCTATTAAGTCACAGCATTTGTTATTCCAGCATGAGTCAGTTTGGGTACGTCCAGACTGGTGGGTTTTTCCGGGATACCTCAGGTATCCCGGAAAAACTCTGCCATGTCCAGGGAATGCGTTTGTTCTTCTGCTTTATTTTGAGGAAGAGTAAACATGCTTTTTTGGGGAGCCCTGTATACCTTGTTCTATGAGGAATAAGGGCTCCTCCGAAAGAGGAGGCTTTTCTGCCATTTGGCCCAGTCAACTGTGGAGCGCAATTTGCGTAGCTTTTTCCGAAAAAAGGGTATAGTATATACCTAGCCTTTGAGGATATAATTATTTAGGAATTAAAATGTCCTTCTTCAATTTACCAACTGAAAATTAAAATAATATCCTTGTATTTCAAAATAAATATGTTCTCACATTGATTAACAGGTGTGAATTAAATCTGATGTCTCTTTCTGGTGCATGTTTATGTGTAGACGAGGCCTGCCACTAAAATAGCAGAGGGTGCAGTAGGTTAAAGTTGTATGGGCTGAAACTGAAATGCATTAGTTTACACCCAGCCTGCCTAAATGACAGAGGACAGGCAGACTAGACCCTTGACACCACTGACCACGCTACTGTCATTTCCCACTTTAGGATGGGCCAGCCATAGTTGTAGCTCCCCTTGTACTAAGTCTGAGGGGGTAGCCGTGTTAGCCTGTATCTGTACAAACAGCAAGGAGTCCTGTGGCACAAGCGTATGCCCAAATAAATCTGTTAGTCACTAAAAGGTGCCACCTGCTTTTTTTTCCTTGTACTATTAGAGCTAAGGCACACCGAGCTACGGATCCTCAGTAACAGCAAATTGATACAAACTGTCCCCAGCCTATTGCTGCTACAATACCAGGTATGCACTGCTCACTCCAACACCAGGATTTTCAACAGTAGAAGCCTAAAGTGAGGCTCATAGACTCATAGACTTTAAGGTCAGAAGGGACCATTATGATCATCTAGTCTGACCTCCTGCACAGTGCAGGCCACAGAATCTCACCCACCCCTCTTAGAATAATTCTCTCACCTATGTCTCAGATATTGAAGCCTTCAAATACTTTGAAGGCCCCAAGATGAAGAGAATCCTCCAGCTGTGATGTGCGCCCCATGCTACAGAGGAAGGCGAAAAACCTCCAGGGTCTCTTCCAATCTACCCTGGAGGAAAATTCCTTCCCGACCCCAAATATGGCGATCAGCTAAACCCTGAGCATGTGGGCAAGACTCATTAGCCTTGACCTATTTCCCACTGATAATAAATGGTCAATTAGTCACCAAGATCATGTTCTCAAACCATCCCCTTATCATAGAACTGGAAGAGACATCAGAAGGTCATCAAGTCCAGCCCCCTGCTCTAGGCAGGACCAATCCCATCTAAATCAACCCAGCCAGGGCTTTGTCAAGCCGGGACTTAAACACCTCTAGGGATGGAGATTCCACTACTTCCCTAGGTAACCCATTCCAGTGCTTCACTACCCTCCTAGTGAAATAGTTTTTCCTAATATCCAACCTGGACCTTTCCCACTGTAACTTGAGACCATTGCTCCTTGTTCTGCCATCTGTCACTACTGAGAACAGCCTCTCTCCATCCTCTTTGGAACCTCCCTTCAGGAAGTTGAAGGCTGCTATCAAATCCCCCCTCACTCTTCACTTCTCCAGACTAAACAGACCCAACTCCCTCAACCTCTCCTCATAGGTCATATGCTCCAGCCCCCTAATCATTTTGGTTGCCCTCCCCTGGACCCTCTTCAATGCGTCCACATCCTTTTTGTAGTGGGGGGCCCAGAACTGGACACAATACTCCAGATGTGGCCTCACCAGTGCTGAATAAAGGGGAATAATGACATCTCTGGATCTGCTGGCAATGCTCCTCTTAATGCAACCTAATATGCCATTAGCCTTCTTGGCTACAAGGGCACACTGTTGACTCATATCCAGCTTCTCATCCACTGTAACCCCCAGGTCCTTTTCTGCAGAACTACTACTTAACTGGTTGGTCCCCAGCTTGTAACTATGCTTGGGATTCTTCCGTCCCAAGTGCAGAACTCTACACTTGTCCTTGTTGAACCTCATCAGATTTCTTGTGGCCCAATCCTCCAATTTGTCTAAGTCACTATGGACCCTATCTCTGCCCTTGAGCATATCTACCTCTCCCCCCAGCTTAGTGTCATCCGCAAACTTGCTGAGGGTGCAAAATTAATCCAGATCATTAATAAAGATATTGAACAAAACCGGTCCTAGAACCGAACCTTGGGGCACTCCCCTAGAAACCAACCGCCATCCTGACATCGAGCCATTGATCACTACCCGCTGGGTCCGGCCTTCTATCCATCTTTCTATCCATCTTACCGTCCATTTATCCAATCCACATTCCCTTATGCTAAGGCATTTCAGTGAGCCTGGTGATTTTCAACAGTGCTGTGCAGCCAGAAGCTCCCTGTTAGCCACGACAGCCAGGACTTCACCCCTTTTGGAAATCAAGCCTCCTATGGTAGGTGAGTTGGGATACAGGCAAGAGCAAGCTTGAGCTAATGGAGTAACTCCATTAAATGGTGGTAACAGCAAAGCCTAATCCTATATGGCCTATTGGCTTGAGGGGAACACAAGCCCACTGATGGGGGGAAACTGGCAGAGGGGGGCAGTTGTTCCAGGGCCCGGTGATTCTAAAGGGGCCAGGTCTCCCAGCCACCACCACTGCTACTGCTAAGGTGCTTACAATTGCTGCCGGCACGCCACACTGTCCACTCCAGAACCCCACGCCATGCATTCTGGCTTGCTGTGAGGCCCAGCGTGGGAGGGCAGCTATCCTGCAGGCAGCACTGGGAGCTGGCTGCCCCAGCCCCATCCCTTCTGGAAGCACAAAGCTAGGCAACACCCCCACATTGCCAAGGGGCCTGACAATCCTGTTGGCTCCTCTGGATGAACAAGGGACATTTAGTCCAGGAATGATGACACTGAGCTCCTGCGTGTTAGGTGAAAGGAGGAGTAGATAGTGTATTGTACTAAACGGCACATTATCTGTCTGCAGGAGTTGTATATGACAAAAAGCACATCTTATGTATAGAACATGAACAATTTTTATATAGATATAGAATAGTTCTTACAGAGAAAGCTTAAGGAGATGACTGCAAGGCATAATAGGTGAGACTATCTATCTATAGCTTGTATTATACATGAGGCCAGAACAGATAATCATGATGGTCCCTTACAGTCTTAAAACATATGTAACTGTAATGATAATAAACCATAGCATTTATCTCTTATGCAACATTTTTCACCAGTAGATCTCATGGTATTCTACAAATGATGGTTAAGTATCATTATCTGCATTTTACAGATGGGGAAACTGAGGAACAAAGAGGTAAGATGACTTGCCCAAGGTCACCCAGCTGGCCAGTGGCAAAGCAAAGAATAGAACCTCATGTTCTTATGTATATACGGCCTGTTCTTAATTTATCATACAGCTGTCCATTAGCTGGTGCAGACAGGAACAATAATCCAAAAGAAAGGACATTCCAAAACTATAACAGAGTTCAAAAAAGCACTAAGTAAATTCATGGAGAATGGGTCTGTCAGTGGCTATTAACCAGGATAGGGTCCCTAACTTTTGTTTTCCGGATGGATCATAGGGGAGGGATCAGTTGATGATTACTTGCTCTATTCATTTTCCCTGGGGCACCTGGCATTAGCCCAGTATCCTGTCTTCCAACAGAAGCCAAATGGACCTTTGCTCTGAACCAGTATGGCCATTCTTGTGTTTTTGGATAACAGCTTCTCCAAGTCCCAGTCCAGTACTCCATTCTATAGGCCATTCTGCCCCCCATAGCCATGAATCTATAAATAATCATACTCTGGACCTACGCAGGTGTAATCATGCAGTGTTGGTCAAGATCACACCTAGCACTTGTCAGCACTATTAGCCCAATGCTGTAATGCATCCTCTTTCCCATCCCCACTTCCCTCAAGAAGAGAGGGCATCATGTTAAGAATCCTCATTCTCGCAGCTTTGAAATACAATGTAAATGTCTCACCAAGTATTACAGTCCTTTTTCATGGCCTCTCCTTGAGCGTATTCTCTTCCATTGTGGAAACATGGACACCTCTTAGGGGCAATGCATTTGTTTTTATGTCGTACCTAAAAATCAAAAACCACAGACACACATTTTATCAGCAGTTTGGCCCCTGAATATGTGATAGTGCAAATTACCTGCACTCATGAGCAAATGCAGGTGCAATAGCAAAAAAGCCAGGGTTCATTTGGACAGAGCCACAGATGCATGAAACGCAGCCTTGTATTTACTTTGGAGAAGGTGGAAAGGACTAGACAGCTGCTGAAATTGCTGAGGGAAACAAGGGGAGTAAAATCAAATAGGCTGTGAAAGAATTTACTAATGAGAAAAAGACTACACCTAGGATGGGGTAAAGGCGCATAAAGGGGAAAAATGTGGCTACCATGAGGAACAGAGGGAAAGCCTGCAGAGAGCTATTCACAAGCAGTAGGCAGGTATCCTAAGCATGACAAGCTAGAGTCAGATGATTGCACCAGGAAGAAGCCAGAAGGAGAGTTAAAGCTGATTATCAATCAAAGGACACATACTGAAAAGGAACCCCCAGAAGAAAAGCGTCTGTGACCACAAGCAAAGAGCATGGCTCAGGCCACCGGTAGCAGTGATAAAGCAAATGGATTAGGATGGTGCCCTGCCAAGAGCCAAGACTCTCCTGGACAGAGCCATAGATCCATGAAATGCAGCCTTGTCTCTACTCTGGAGAACATGGAAAGGACTAGACAGCTGCTGAAATTGCTGAAGGATTTCCCCGAGAGGGAATTCCACAGACAATACATTTTATGGTTGGGGAATATGTCTTCATATTCAGCCTACTTTTTTGCTGTCTTAAGGTCAACACATTATTTGTATTTATAGCCCCTCCACTTTTTACAATACTAAGTTTCTCCCTCTTCGAATACATGCACATTTGCTCAGACTTGTTCTTTTAATCACTTTCTTGAGGAACCAGTCTTTCCAGACCCTTCAGCTATTTCTGTTACTTTTCTCTGCATGTTCTTAAAAGTATCCCATGTATTCAGTACTAAACACAGGTTCTAAAAATGTGGTCCCTGAACCATCAGAAGTCCACAGAGAACTGGCTGTGTCTACACTGGGCCACTTATTCTGGAAAATCAGCCGCTTTTCCGGAATAAGCTGCGAGCTGTCTACAATGGCCCTTGAATTTCCGGAAAAGCAACGATGCTCTACTGTACAAAATCAGCCGCTATTCCGGAAAAACTATTCTGCTCCCGCTCGGGCATAAGTCCTTATTCCGGAACACTGTTCTGGAAAAGGGCCAGTGTAGACAGCCCAGTAGTCTTTTCCGGAAAAAAGCCCTGATCGCGAAAATGGCGATCGGGGCTCTTTTCCAGAAAAGCGCGTCTACATTGGCCACAGATGCTTTTCCAGAAAAAGGACTTTTCCGGAAAAGCAGCCAGCCAATGTAGACGCTCCTTTTCCAGAAAAACTGAAAACGGAATAGTATTCCGTTTTAAGCATTTCCGGAAATTCATGCCAGTGTAGACACAGCCATGGAGTATAGCTATTAAAGGCAGGGAGTGAACAGTTCCTTATCCAGCTGGAACTGTAAACAGGGAATTAGGGATTCAGGAATACTGATAATTTCCACCCAAAACCATATGTTCAGAAGCTCTATATTTATGTCCTATACTGAATCTAGCAGCCCAATGCCCCACCAACATGGGTCACAGATCTGTAACATCCCGAAAAAAAATACTACATATTACCCTGTCACCTCCTCTGTCTGTAAATAGTGTAATTTCCCATGGAAGTCCTGCCTCCAGTAGTTTTCTTCTCCAGTTTAGCACAGAAAAACTAACAGTCTCTCAGCTTAAGGCAGGGTGGGCGTGGTTGCGTGGGGAAGTAGCCACAAGAAAAGTCAGAGGACTGTAACGAGAATAGCTGCTGTTCACACCGTCTCACACCCTAAGGACGAGCACTCGTAGGATTTATATGGCTGACTAGCTGATGAAGGTTCCAGCTGTTTGGGAATCTGCAAGAAACATCCACCATTTGGCCCTATCATTGCTTATAGGTCCTATTCTTGGTACAAGATTTCTTAAGGCATTTTTAAAAACAAGATCATTTTAGGCTTTAACATGTTTATCCGCCACTTCAGAATTGTTTTCACTGTGTTCTGTTCTGCACTTTCCTCAACCCATTGAGCCTCACATTCTCTTGTTCCATCTCGCCATAAGCCCTTGCACTTAAGTGGAAATGAAGAAAAGTGTCTTCAAAGGCCTTATGTACACTGGGAAATTGCATCCTGTTGGAACACATCAACTCACGTTTTAATTAACACGACTCTAAGCACAACTTTGCTCTGAGGATGGACACAGTCAAGTTTAAAAATATGTTAACCATGATAGAACTAGATAAGAATTAGATAAGTTTATAGAGGATAAGTCCATCCACGGCTATTAACTGAGATAGGGTCTCTAGAAGAGAAGAATGAGTAATAAGGGAGGGATGAGGTGATGATTACCTGTTCTGTTCATTCCCTCTGAGGCACCTGGCATTGGCCACTATCAGAAGGCAAGATTCTGGGCTAGATGGACCTTTGGTCTGACCCAACTGAACCATTCTTACGTTTTTAAACTCCACCTGTTTTTGTTTATACTAAATGCTAAATCATGTTTATCTCATATTATCAGAGGGGTAGCCGTGTTAGTCTGAATCTGCAAAAGTGGTGAGGAGTCCTGTGGCACCTTATAGACTAACTGAAGTGTAGGAGCATAAGCTTTCGTGGGCAAAGACCCATTTCGTCAGATGCATGTAGTGGAAATTTCCAGAGGCAGGTATAAATATGCAGGCCAGAATCAGGCTGGAGATGACGAGGTGGATCCAATCAAGGAGGATGAGCCCCACTTCTAGTAGCTGATCTGGAGGCGTGAATTCCAAGAGAGGAGAAGCTGCTTTTGCAGTTAGCAAGCCATTCACAGTCTTTGTTTAATCCTGAGTTGATTGTGTCAAAATTGAAGATGAACTGTAGCTCAGCATCAGAGGGGTAGCCGTATTAGTCTGAATCTGCAAAAGCGACGAGGAGTCCTGTGGCACCTTATAGACTAACTGAAGTGTAGGAGCATAAGCTTTCGTGGGCAAAGACCCACTTCGTCAGATGCATGTAGTGGAAATTTCCAGAGGCAACACCATCACAGGACCTAACCAGATCAGCCATACTGTCACTGGTACATTCTCCTGCACATCCACCAACGTAATATATGCCATCATGTGCCAACAATGCCCCACTGCTATATACATCGGCCAAACAGGACAGTCCCTACGTAAAAGAATCAATGGACACAAATCTAATATTAGGAATGGCAACATACAAAAACCTATAGGGGAACACTTCAATCTTCCCGGACACACAATTGCAGATCTAAAAGTAGCCATCCTGCAGCAAAAAAACTTCAGGACCAGACTTCAAAGAGAAACTGCTGAGCTACAGTTCATCTTTAAGTTTGACACAATCAACTCTGGATTAAACAAAGACTGTGAATGGCTAGCTAACTACAAACGCAGCTTCTGCTCTCTTGGAATTTACACCTCCAGATCAGCTGCTAGAAGTGGGCCTCATCCTCCTTGATTGGATCCACCTCGTCATCTGCAGCCTGATCCTGGCCTGCATATTTATTCCTGCCTCTGGAAATTTCCACTACATGCATCTGACGAAGTGGGTCTTTGCCCACGAAAGCTTATGCTCCTACACTTCAGTTAGTCTATAAGGTGCCATAGGACTCCTCGTCGCTTTTGTCATATTAATGAGCCCATTTTCTAAGATACTGCACTTTCCTAGAGTAAATATGCACAGGAAGGCAGTCCTCTCACTAATACTTGGAGACTTCTGTGCTGCAGTTAGTCAGTTAGAACTAGACAAACCTGCAGTGAGCAATTTATGACAGATCTGGTTGGAAAAATCAAATCATTCCCTTAAAAAAACTCACTTCTCCTTTCCAAATTTTCCAGTGGAAATGCCAGATTTTCTCTGGGGGTTTTCTAAATGAAATATTTAGGAACTAGAAGATTTACCTGACATTGCTCTGGTCCTTAATTCAGTTCATTTTTGTTTTCTTCATGTAAATCATTGTTCTGGGCTGGGCTGAGGGATGAAGGATTCAGTATGCAGGCTGCCCCAGGGAGAGAGGACAACCCCAACCCTCTCTCACCACAGCAGCTTGGGGCCAGGTGAGAAGCACCTCTCTATGGCCACTACAGTGCCAGTGGGCACAATGGAGGGAGGGGTGCATGACCCCGAATGGGGCAGGTCCAGGTTCATTTGCCCCTGCACTCCCCAGCCAGATTGAGGAATGGAGCAAAATGTGCAAATTTCTCCTCCCTCTCTGATGAAGGGGAACCACCAGCAATGTTCCTGTATTAATGGGGGGACCTGCAGCCCCCCCCCACACACACACCCTCCCTAAAGTCACCTGTGGGTAGTGGCTCAGGGGAGGGGCAGGCCAGGAAGGGGGGTGCCCCCAGCCAATCCCATTCACCTGCTTGTGATACTGTCTTTCTTTTCCATACGGTTTTTATTCATCACCATATGCATGAAGGGTGGAAAAATCAGTCCCTCATACACAACTAAACCCTTGCTTTAAGTTGTGATAAGAGGAAGCTATATACCAAATTTAGTGATCCTAGCTCTTACTGTTTAGGAGATGTTCAACAAATGGACAGACCCAGTCTCGCTTACTCAAAAGCTCTCTCAAATTAATAGTGGATTTTCATTGCCATATGTGAAAGAAAATGATAATTTTAAGCTGTAAATTTCAAATGTCATATCACTTCACTTTTTGAAAAAAGAAAAGATTTTCTATTTTGGGCTTCTAGATTTTTGTCCCCCATCCAACCTTTGGTCCCTCCCTTTTTATATAATCTCTTTTTTCCACTAGAATGGGGAAACCCTTATTTTCACTTTTAAAAAAAACATATTTTTCTACCTGGAAACAGTTGGCAAAGCCTTAAGAAATTAAAAAAGAGCAGTTTTTTTCCTCACGATTTTGCACATGTACCTACTGTTTTCCAATGATTTCAAGGTAGAAAAATGTACATATGTATTTAAAAGCTTCAGGGGTTAACCGGGTTAGTCTGTAACTGGAAAAACTTAAAAAACAATAAATAGTCTAGTGGAACCTTAGAGACTAACAAAACATGTAGATAGTATCATGAGCTTTCGTGGGCAAAACCCACTTTTCCTGTATTTAAAGTGGGGTTATTCCCCCCCCCCCCCATTCCAATGAGAGGGAAAGGGGAACATAAAAAACAAAAGGAAATGTAAGAAATCCAAAATCTGGAAATGCAAAATAGAAAATCAAAATATAGGAGGAAAGTGCACAAATGAAACTCACGTTCTTATTTCCCAAAATTTTAATATTTTTAAGTTATGGAGAAAAATATTTTTTTATTATCAGCTCAAAATTATTTTGTTTGATTTGAATTTTGCAATTAGAAAAAAATTAAAATGTTTCAATCAACAGTTCCACCTGGAAAATTTCAACTTAAATGAAACCGTATTTTCCAAGGAGATATTTTTTCCTATCTGAAAATTGAAAACAGTTCCAGTTTATGCAATGAATACTTGCTCATACTGCCTCTTTTATTATTTAAACATGTTATTCACAGCTGTTCAAGTAGCAATTCATATTAGAACCTATGGATGCTCTGTGGATTGTGGTAAACCCAGTTAACACATTTTTAAGTACATCTTTGTCCACGCTAAGGGCAACATTGTGTATATCATCAAGTGTTGCAGTAAGCATTTGTTCTCTGTGCTGAGTCTCTGGTCACATAACCAGATGGCATTGTTTGTGTTTCTTGATTGAATGCTTTAGTTTTTTAAAAGCTAGAGGATTTGCTCTTCCATACATTAATTATCTTCAAGTGCTTGTAATTTTCTGATTAATCTATTGAACAAATAATAAAAAGACCTTTTCATAATGTCTACAAGTGTACTTCAGCTTCTTGTGCAATTATTTATTTACTCTAGTATTAAAAATATTTTGGCTTCCGACAGATATTCCTACAAAAAACAAATTATTCCCCTGAAGGTTTGAGAATTAAAAGGGTCTTGGATCCACTTAATTGAATTGGCAAGCTTAATTTGCAAAAAAAACTATTCATAATACTTTTTTGTTGCATTTGCTCAGTTATGCTTATTGCTAATCTGGAAAATACCAAACTCATCACATTACTTATTTTGCATCCCAATTTCCATATCTTTAGGAACACTCTGGAGGGAAGAAACTGGCATCCAATAAAATTACATGGCATACCTGAGCAATACTAAAATCCTGTCACCTGTGGTGAAGGCTGAAGTGAGCACAAAGCTAAGTTGGTAGCCAAACGCAGAATCAGGAATGAATCTTCCCTGAGGCTCTTTTGATAGAACATTTGTGGTATTTTGTCTTGCTGCTCATTAGCACCAGGTGAACACTTCCCACACAATGCATTTCAAGGGTTTCCCTGTGCTAGTGAAACTCAGACCTTTCCATTTTCTATACCCAGGTTCCCAGCAAGGAAAAAAAAAATCTGAGCCCTGATACTCTCTGTGGCAAAGGCTATAATGAAATAAATATGTCTTCTGATGTTAACTTATTCTGAGGATCATTTCCAAAATGTAGGGTCTTGGTCTTCTTACCTGCCAGAATGGAAGTGAGCAAGATAGCAAGCAGCTACTGGCAGATTGTTTTACCAGTAGATTGAACTGTACTGCCATCTAGTGGGTAAAATAGGGACAGCTCCTTTTATCAAGTTTCAAAGGATTGTCTTAAAATAATCCTTCAAAGGTTAAACTCAGGGAAATCATCCCACCAACTTCAATGGGGACACTTTGCATCAAACTCCAAACCCTGCTTCTTCTGGTAGGAGTCTTAGAGTCAGTCTACACTACACAGTCTACACCAGCATAGCCCCATAGCATAGGGAAGGGGATATTTCCATTGGTGCAGAAACACGGCCTGCCAAAATATTGGCTACATCAACGGAAGCACTTTCCCATTGATGCAGCTGTGTCTATTCTGGGACTGATATCCTCATAGACGTGTCTTTTGGGTATGAGATTTTTTTTCATACCCCAAACCAGCATAGCTGTGGCAGTATAACTGTCAAGTGCAGACCAAGGTTTATGCAGTAATTGTCTGAACGATTACTCCAACCAGTTCTGAAAAAATAAGCTATTTTAGTAGCACTGATTAAATAAAGCCACTGTGAATAATATTGGTCTAGTCTGTGCTAGAAAAATAGGTTGACTGAACTATGTTGAGCAGGGCATGAAAACCCAAATCCAAGTCAGTGTAGACAGTGCTAAGCTGGCAACCTAGCTACTCCAGGATGTGTATCACATATGCCAATGGGGAAACCCTTCCTGTTGGTGTATGTCATACCTACACTAAAGTGTACTAATTTTAAATGTAGATAAGGTCTCAGTTTCAAATGTTGGCATTTTTCCCCATTGAATGATTATTTCTCCCTTTTCATCATATAAATAGCTCTACTCTGAACCATCACCAATTCCTGGAAGCAAACCCAAATCTCAAATCCATTGAGCAGACCAAGCAGATCACAGTAATTCTGATAAACTTTGGCAGGAACTCAAACTGTAAATCTGTGGGAGGGTCACTTGCTAACATTACTATATTCTATGCTAGAAGATCCCCCCTCTCTCCCCCTCCGAACCAGGAAAATTAATGGAATATTTTCAGCATTTAAAATCTGAAAAAGTCCTAACACAGGTTTAATAAAGAAGAAAATGAATTATTCCAGTAGATGAGTAGCTGGTTCACGAAAGCTTTGCTGTGCCATCTCCCAATCAGAGTTTTGTATGGCTATAGAAGAGTGCACTTGGAACGAGCCTATTGCTAGCATTGCTCATTGCTGACACAAAAGACTGCAGCTGGAAGTACAAGGAGATTTCCTCATCCTAGCTGCTGCTCACAGTCTCAGTTGCTGTCATCACAAAACATTTCTATTTTGGAACAGAATCTGCCATATAAATGTCTGACCATCCGCCAATATGAGATCAATCTGCTAAAAAAGAGAATGTGATCCTGGAAATTATGAAGTAATAAGCCATCTAGTTTGTTCTAGTATGACATTGGAAGAAATACTGACAGACAAAAGAACTACACTCACCTACAAGAGAAAAGGCACCACAGGTCCCTATAAATCTACATGGCTGCTCCAGATGAAGTCAGCCACTGTTTTAGACAGAATTCAAAACTCATGAATAAAGTGAACTTCCAAGGACTGGTAAGAGACTTTCCACTGTCAAGGTTTTTCAATGGAAAAGCAGGTTTGTCCATTTTTTTTATTTTTTATGTTTTTATTTTTTTGGTGCAGAAAGTGTCTTTCTGTGGAAAAATTACAATTTTTCATTGAATAATCAAATGCCCCAAATTGAAACAGTTTCTGTTTTCAAGCAAAACACAAAATAGTTTGATCACAAACCGAAATACAAAGAGCACCACTTCGTCACACTAAGAAGGGGGCTGTCATGCATCATGGAAGATGCGGTTTACCAGGGAAGCCAGCCTAGAGGGGAGAATGGAAGCACGAGGGACCTGTGCTACAATTCTCGGGAAGTACTAATATCCTCCAGAATCAAACTATGTTGGATTGTGGCCAAAACATGGTGGGCTTTAACTTTTCACTAAAACCCAAACTTTTCTGTGAGGGGGAGGGGAAACCACTTTCTTATCCGCTCTAGAATGCAATATTACTGGCTAAACTCTGTGCACTTTAGAATATTTAAAAAACAACAAATAGTGTGGTAGCACTTTAAAGACTAACAGAACATGTAGATGGTATCATGAGCTTTCGTGGGCACAGCCCACTTCTTCAGATGATTAGAGTGTTAGATGTCCAGAACTGGTCATCTGAAGAAGTGGGCTGTGCCCAGGAAAGCTCATGATCCCATCTACATATTTTGTTAGTCTTTAAAGTGCTACCAGACTATTTGTTGTTTTTTAAGTTTTTCCTGTTACAGACTAACTCTGCTAAAACCTGAAGCTTTAGAATAGGAAAGAGATGCACTAGGTGCCCAGAGGAAGAGTGTCTTTTTACTTATGTGTGTACTAACGTTGGGGGCTTGACAGAATTTCTAGTGACATGAAGTTAGCATTAGGAGACATGGTAGAAGTAGTGACCAACATTTTTAAAAATGGTTGCCTAATGCTGGGCTTCTAAATGCATATTTAGGAAACTAAATCAGTGCCCTCCTTTTCCCAAAGTTCTCAGTACCTCTCAGCTCCTACTGAAATTGGTGGGAACTAATGGGTACTCATCAAACTGTTTATTTAGTTGCATATACACCAATTTATGAGTCTATGGGTATGTCTACACTGCAACGCTATTTCGAAATAACTAGCGCTATTCCAAAATGACTTGGGCCGCGTTCACACAGCATACAGTTATTTTGAAATAATGTCGAAATACTGTGACGCTGGAGGACTTCTTACTCCAACTCCTGTAACCCCCATTGTAGGAGGAATAAGGGAAGTTGGAGGAAAAGTGCTCTATGTCGAATAAGTGCTGTGTAGATGCTCCCTATTTCAAAATAAGTTATTAACGTAGCTCAATTTGCATAGCTTATTTCGAGTTAAGCTCTGCTGTGTAGACGCACCCTCAATATAATCACTCATTTTATAAAACCTTAACTTTAACATCTATTAGTGCACATGCTTTCCTTTATTAACTAAAAGCAAATGTCTCAAAGGCCCAAACTGCTCTAAATGCAGTTCTAACCAGTCCCTGAGCTTTCAGGAAAGTTAAATCAAGACATCACAAAACAAAGCCCCTAGTTTGAGAGCATTGTTGTAATGAAAATAATTTGTTCAACACATTTTTTCCAACATACGTAATATAGGTTATACACAGATAGATGTTTTCACTATTCAGTTGGTTTTACGAGGGGGAGTAGGCTCAGAAGTATTGCCTACAGCACCTCTATAAAATGTGTACCATGAGTTCCACCCATAACCCACCCCATTGGCCTGTGTGCACTAGCAGCTTCATGGGTGAGTGAGACCTTAACCACATCTCCTCATCTGAGCGGGCAAGCACGGACGGGCTGTGCAGCACGACTACCCCCTGCTCTGAAAATGACAGCAGCAGCACTCGGATAGATTCCCTAAGGATTAAGGCCAGAAAAGACCATTAGGCCATCTAGTCTGGCCTCCGGCATATCTCTGACATAGGGGGTGGGTGTCAGAGGCATGGGAAGTCTGAGCCTGCCCAAAAATAGGGTGTGGCCCACCCACACTCTGCTCTCAGGCCCGTCCTGCTTCTGGCTCTGCAAGTGGCCGGCTCTCCTGCTGCTGCTCAGCTTCCCTATGCTCCAGACCAGGAAGGCTGGGGCCATGAGGCCCAACTGTCCCCCCCCCCCCACTCTAGTGCTGGTGGAGCTGGGACCATGCTGCCCAGTAACCCTGCAGTTGGGACCAGGGATCCTGGGGCTATACCACCTGGTCCCTTGGCACTCGGGGGCAGAGGGAAGCTGCAGCACTAGCTTGCGATAGGGAACAGCAGCCACAATGTGGGGGGTTAGGGATGTGGGGAAGGAGCCAACAGCCTCAGTGTGAGCTGGGCTATGACAGGGATGGAAGGGGCAAGGCCTCGGGGGGAAGGGGCAGGGTTAGCTGGGGGATAGCCTCCCCAAGGCAGAGTTTCATCCATCACCCATGATCACAAAGAATTTCACCCAGACACTCCTGCGCTAAGCCAGATGATGTAATTTAGACTAAAACATACTATTGCTGGGGAGACAAAGTTGTTCTGTGTTGGGAGAGTCACACAATCAGAGAGGGGGAAAGACCGAGGTGACACCACCAACTCCTAAGGCCCCTGCAATGGCAGGGAGTTGATTAGGTGGATACAGGAGTGGAAAACTTTTTTGGGGTCAGGACTACACAAAAGTGAGAAGTAAAAAACAACAACAACCACCACCACCACCACCCACCCCCAACTGAGGACACTCCACATTCCACTCCCACACCAGAGCCTCAGATGGCCCGGGCTAGTAGATTTTGTGTGTTCCAGCCCCATGGGGAATGAGATGCGGGGCTGGAGCTCCAATGCTGGGGTGTGTGAAGCCCTGAGCTTCGGAGGCCAGACTGAGACAAGCCGTGGGCCGCATCCAGTCCCTGGGCCTTCGATTCCCCATCCCTGACCTAGACGGTGCAAGCCAGCACTCCATGACCCATGCTGCAGAGAAAGTTGGAACACCTGCCAATGTGACCTAAGGGAAAATTCCAACCTGACTAGAGGTAAGTTGGACCTTGAGCATTTGAGCAAAGCACATTAGGCAGGACTCAAAGGGGAGGTCTCCACTTGGAGCTGGGGGTGTGAACCCCAGCTCGAGCAGACACATTCACACTAGTTCTCATTGTCTCAAGTGGTCAAAATAGAATGTAGCCACAGCAGCACAAGCTGTGGGATGGGTGGGCAGGCTAGCTGCCCCAAGCTCACACCTAGGGTCTCGGATGGGTATGTTCCTGAGATGACAAGGCCTTTCTGCAGCTCATGCTGCCACGGTTACTTTCAGTTTTTAGCAGGCGCAAAGAGAGCTCGCACAAGTGTGTCTATTCAAGCTGTAGCCAAGCATAAATGTACCCTAAGCAGGAGGATTCTCTGCATCGCTTCGCAGCACTGGCTCCACAGGTAGCTCACAGGGCTAGAGCCCCTTTGGAAAATAATTTTGATCTTATGCACCCATCAGCACCTCCCGTTTCCCTCAGATCCCCCATTTAGCAGCATACAGAAGGCACTGGGGAGAGCGGGCGGACCAAGGACACTCAGGGAAGGGGTGGAATGGGGTCAGAGGAGGCCAGATGGGATAGAGTGGGGGTGAGAACTCTAAGTAGGCACCTCTGCTGCCTCAGAATACTGGTCCACCCTGTCTGGTGTCCCCATCTCCAGCTTGGCCAATCTCCAATGCAAAAGTCATCTGGGTAACTGGGCACTGGGGGAAAAAAATCCTCCCTGCAGGTAGCCAGCTAGAGCCCCACAGTCACTGTCTTAGTGCATAGTCATTCTGGCTGCTTTCTATGAAGGGTGCTAGGTAGGGGGCTCTCTGTGAGTTTTCCCTCCCCAATACACTTGCCCTTCGGGCATCATAATGTGACTGTGAGCACACAATGGTTAAGTTACCAGGAGCCACTGCAAGCAACTGCCTGGTTTTGAACTGCAGCGGAGCTGTGGCTGGGCAAGAGCGAAAGCAAGAAAATCAGAATGATCCGCTTTTAGTTGCCTCTCTTATGTGGCAATACGCATTTTGCTTACCATGCCTTTGGGACAGCGGCATCCAGATGTGCAGCCATGGCTAAAACATTCTAAGTCATAGTTCTGGCAGGTCTTGGCACACTCTGTCCCTTCTGCTCTCGGGTCGTTCGGAGGACAGACAACTTTGTCCATGGGTGCCCTACACGTCAAGCTTCTTTTGACTTGAAGAAAGAAAATGAAAACAACTGTGATTAGGAACATTTCAAAAGGAGAGCCCTGTTCCTCGGAAGCTGTCAGCGCTGTGATCAGAAGATTCGCTCTGTGAAAGGACTAAAGCAGAATTCAGGTTCCAGACCCAGTTTCCCATAACTGAGTGGCTAGATCACGGGTGGGCGACTTCACAAACGTTGGTTCATGGTTGCAGGCTGACTTTCCCGCCCCTCCCCAAAGGGACAGGACCTCAGGAAGAAAGGGTGGTTCCTTCGAGGTGCCACGCGCTCATGGCGAGGGAGGAGACTTCACGTGCTCCCCCATCCGTAGGCCAATCGGGACCTGCTGGCGGGGGAGCACGCAAAGTCATTCTTTGTTCAAAATGGCTGGTGGCTCCCTCTAGGCACCACGTGTCCTGGTGGGGGGAGGGAGCTGCCAGCCACTTTGAACAGCGAATGACTTTGTGCACTCCCCCACCCTTAGGTCTTGATTGGCCTGGGGGTGGGGGAGCAACAGGGCAGGCTACAGGCCAGATCAAATGGCTTGGTGGGCTGGTTGCGGCCCGTGGGCCATATCTTGCCCACCCCTGGGCTAGATGATGATATTTCTAAAAACCCCACTGAAAGTCAATGGGACAACACACAAAAGCTGTACTGCTTTAGCTATGCTGGAATAGTTAAAACAGCAAACCCTCTTAGCTGTGCAGAGTTAGACTGAGAGAAAGGTGCTTGTATCAGTGTAAGTGGTGTCCCTGAAGGAAGGGAAATAAGGTATATCAGTTCATCAATTTTATACCAGTATGACTGCCTCCCTGCTAGCTTGGCACATCCATGGGCATGACAAGAGGGTGCTCTCCATTATGGCAGCATGCTGCACACGCTCCTGTAGCATGGGCATGACTAGCACTGGATGCTCTACGGCTCTCCTCAGATGAGCAAGGACATGCCAGAACCTTAGGTTACACACCCTACACAGCTCTCTGCCTGCCACCGCAGTGCCTCCCATCCAGGGCCACCAACATGGGGCGGGGGAGGAGAGAAGAAAAGCAGCTGCTCCCAGGGCCGGTGATTTAAAAGGGCCTAGGGCTCTCAGCTGAGCCCCAGGCCCTTTAGATCTCCACCAGAGTCCCACCCGGGCCATTCCCCCCTCCCTATATCCCAGTATGTCCCAAGCTGCCTTCTGTCGGGCGCTCGAGCCGGGCCTCAGGACAAATAGAAAATACCAGACATTTTAGGTGTCCGGTATTTTCTTAATTTTTTTACCGGACGGAAGGCACAAATATTGGGCTGTCCAGTTCAATACCAGACACCTGGCAACCCTATCCATACATGCCTTGGTGCATATAACAAACTTTATTCCACACCTGGATAGAAAATGTTAGAGGGGAACATTGCTGGGGGAGGGGCTAAAAACACCCCTAAATGATCATCACTTTTAATCCCCTTTGCTAAAGGGAAACTTTGCAGGTAGCTGTAAAAGCTTTAGGAACCAATCAGGAGTGGTGCTCAGCATTCCACTATGATGCCAGATTCTCCTGAAGATGTGAATGCTCCCAACTCCATTCTATGGAAGGCCCTGGTTGTATGGACACACTTCACTCACCCACACATCACTATGGCCTCCCTCCCCTCACCCTGTGCAACAAGATACTGTAGAAAAGAACAAGAACAAATATAATTTTTAAAGCATACTGACTTCTGGCAGGTGGCGGATTGTCAAAGAAAACATCTGGTAGCAAGGCGCCAGGGACTCTGTTTGTAGTACAGCTCATGACGCCATTTTCACAATAGCTATGAAAGATGAACAGTGACTCTATTTAACGAACTGGCATTTAACTTCTACTTGCTTTATGATTTTTAGAGCATCTACAAAAAAAGTCCCATCACTGTTGAAGGCAACTTTTTGTGTTGTTATTATCATCATGAAACATGTAAAGGTAGCAAGGCTGTAACTAGCAATTTGTACACACACTGTCCCAAGCCTACTGTATACCCTTAAAGCAGCGTTTCCATTGAACAGGAGTATAAATACCCTGGGGTTATGCAAAGGTCTTCCAGTAGGTATATCATCTCATTTAGGGTACGTCTACACTTCACACTTATTTCAAAATAAGCTATTCCAGAAGAAATACCCCGAAACAGCTTATTTCTAAAAAGCACATCTACACTACAGGAAGCCCCAAAATTAGTCAGAAGCAGGCTTCACCAATGTGGATGTGCTACCTCGGTTTAAAGCCCCAGGAGACACTAGGGAATAATTAGTTTGAATGGCCCTGGGGAGGAGCTAATTTGAAATAGCAGCAGCGGAGCGTCCACACTACAGTTATTTTGAATCATCTATTTCGGAAGAGGCGTTATTCTTCATGGAATGGGGTTTACAGAAGTCGGAATAAGCCATCTGTTATTTCAATTTTATTTCAATATAATGGAAATGCTGTGTAAATGTTCTCATTATTTCGAAAGAACATCAGTTATTTCGAAATAACTGTGCTGTGTAGATGTGCCCTTAGATATTTGCCTAATTGTACAACAAGATACATTTAAAAAGCCCTAGAGAAGTCAGTACAAACTAAATTTTCATACGGTGACTTGTTTATTCTGCTCTATATATTATACACTGACATGTAAGTACAACAGTTATATTCCAATTTATTTTATAATTACATGGTAAAAATGAGAATCTCAGCACATTTTGTAAGCACGTTTTCGTGAACTGAAGTGAAACCTGGGGTAAACGTGAAAACTCAGACTCCTGAAAACAGTGCAGTAGTCTGGGAAGGGTCAAAGCCACCCCCTCACCCTCCAGTCACAAACCCTTGCCTTTAAGTACACATCATTATTCATCCCCCGTTATTCCAGTGTTGTACTGATGTAACACAAGTGAAATGAATGGAGCTACCCTGGTATAAAACTGGTGACGCAGCTCCATTTGCTGCAATGTGGAGGAGGAGAAGTAACTTCTTACTGCTCTCAATGTGACCTCTCTGGTTAAGGGGAAAATGAGAGGATATTGTTCCAGAAATTGGCTTTGTCAGGAGCAGTTCATCAATTAAATTCCTAGCTGCTCTTTAATAATTATAAATGCAACTTAGCAGTTGCTGTTTTATAGAGATAATTAGGTTTTCAAAAATGTATTATTACCCATGAAAAAGCATTTAAAGTCACTAAACTCATTGCACAATGTGACTGAATATTCTACTTCCTGATGCAAAATATGCCAAGACACCTAGATTTAGATTACTTATAGGCAAACCCTCGACTAGTTTAAATTGGCACAACTCCTTTGATTTCAGTACGGCTATGCCAATTTACACCAGTGGCTTGGCCTAGTTATCTGATGAGGCTTTTTAAAAACTTCTTTAAAAGGTGGGTAAAGAAACAACTGGAATCAGTTGCATCTACTGCACTTACCACATGGTGTAGTGATCTGAAAAGACATCATCTGGTTGGAAGATCTCACCATCATAGTAGCAAGAGCACTGGGACTTTGGTACACAATCTCCATGCTCATCAATATATTGCCCATGTGGACAATAGCAGCCTTCCATGCAGAATTCATTGCAGCCTACATCTGGGTAGGATAGAGCCCGGCAGGTCTGGTTGCATGGAGTTCCACACTGTTGATAAATTTGGCCTTCCGGACAAGTCATTGCTGTTAAATAAGACACATCAGTGAAACCACAGTGGAAAGACCCACTGTCCAGTAAAATTCATGTAATCAGTGGGGAACAATTTCACATTAACCAGTATGTTTTATGGGGCTGATCCAAAGCCTATTGAAATCAATGGAAAGTCAGTCTTCCACTGGCTTCTGCTGACTTTGGACCCAGATCTAAATGAATAGCAGCCTATTTTGGGACCTAATTGCAGGGTAGTCTTTTCTGATTCACATGTGGTTTTACTAACTCTTTATATCATAACATGGAGATTAAAAAAAAAAAACACCTGGAGACCCATCAGTGGCACATCAGGACCTGCTGGCATAACCCCTACAGAGAGCCCCACTGAAGTCAATGGGACCACAATGTGCACATGGTACCACATTAAGCAAAAGCCATAACAAATGTTACAAAAAATTCCTCCAAACAGGAGGAAAGCGTAATGCAAACTGCCTCCAGTTCCTACTGTTACTTGGATCTAAAAGGGAGCTATGGATTTACAAAAACCATTGTTGTATCTGTGCCTTTCCTTTTTACTTAGTTTCCATTAACAATATAGTTTAGGGTCAAATTTGCCACAAATTGGCACCTAAGGTTAGGTTCCTAAATACATATGCAAATGGCTTTGGATTCAAAAAGTATTGAGTATCTACTAGTCCACACTTTTTATAGTCAGGCTACTTTTTCAGTGGTCTATGACCTTCAGCACCTAACTGTGGGGTTCTGCTTTCTAATATCCTGGTCTGCTTCTGCAAATAGCAATGTTGGTTTGTACCTGCATCCAGCACGAGGTGGCAGCAGTGATAACAAATGTACATGCAGTGTCCCTGCAGCCATGTCAGTCCTCTTGTTTCCACAAGACAGGGAGCAGGCTGCTCTCAGGGTCATGTCATTCCTGCTCAAAGGCTGGATTGTTAGGTAGGATTGCCAGAAGCATTCCGAGTGGTAATGGGCTTCTGATGGAAGCAGCAGGCAAAGTAGGACACTCAATGGAGCAGGGACAGCAGCTGCAGAGCAGATCTTGAGTTCTATCTCAACTAAATCCTCGAAAGAGGGTGTAACTGTAGACATACCCATATATGTGACTTGTCCAAGGTCACACAGGTAATCTATAGGGGAGCAGGGGCTAGAACCAACATCTCCTAGGCTAGTGCTCTACACACCATCCTTCCTTTCACAATAGAACTGCAGGGGTTCATCAAAGCTCAAGAGCAATGGGCACCTACTGGAGAGCAAATGCAACAAAATGAAAGACTCTTTCTTTCGTACCAGTCCCATGGGCCTCTGGCTGCAGCGAACAGCACGGTGTTTCCAATTCACACATGAAGGATCTATGAGGGAGCAGCTATTCGACTGCCCCAGACAATAAAGAGTATGTTAGGGTATGTCTACACTACCCCGCTAGTTCGAACTAGGGGGGTAATGTATGCATACCGAACTTGCTAATGAAGCCCGGGATTTGAATTTCCCGGGCTTCATTAGCATAAAGCCGGCGCCGCCATTTTTAAAAGCCGGCTAGTGCGAACCCCGTGCCGCGTGGCTACACGTGGAACGAAGTGTACAGATAGTTCGGAATGGCTAGCTAGTTCGAACTATCTAGCCCGTGCCGCGTGTAGCCGTGCGGCACGGGGTTCGCACTAGCCGGCTTTTAAAAATGGCGCCGGCTTTATGCTAATGAAGCCCGGGAAATTCAAATCCTGGGCTTCATTAGCAAGTTCGGTATGCATACATTACCCCGCTAGTTCGAACTAGCGGGGTAGTGTAGACATACACTCAGGGTATGAGGCGCAAGCAATCGGGTGAGTGCACGCACTGAACAGTTTAGAGAAACACAGTGGGTGGGATAATACCTTCCATTGGATCAGCTTCTGCTGAGGAGAGAGACAAGCTTTTGAGCCACACAGAGCTCTTCTTCAGGTCTGGAAAGGTACTCCCAAGCCCCCAGTCAATTGCAAGGGGGGACGGATTGTTTAGTTAGTTCTTATTTCTAGCGGACCGCAGAATATTCCTATAGAATACATGCTAACTGCTTATGTTCAACAATCTGCCCCATCTTGCATTTAGTGGGGACACCCAGAGTAGCTTTCCCAGACCTGTCAACATGGACTACCCCAGGGGTGGGCAAAGGGCCTTCCACGGGCCAAATTTGGCCCACCAAACCAGTGGATCCAACCCGTAACTGTCCTGCCGCTCCCCCACCCCAAGTCAATCAAGGCCTGGGGGCGGGGGAGCACGTGAAGTCTCCTTGCCCCTGCAAGGGAGACATGCCAGCTGTTTTAAAACAGCCACATTTATCTCTAGCGGTATGTCTACACTACCACCCTAGTTCGAACTAGGGTGGTTAATGTAGTCAACTGGAGTTGCAAATGAAGCCCGGGATTTGAATTTCCCGGGCTTCATTTGCATGTTGCCGGGCGCCGCCATTTTTAAATGTCCGCTAGTTCGGACTCCGTGCCCCGCGGCTACACGCGGCACAAACTAGGTAGTTCGGACTAGGCTTCCTATTCCGAACTACCATTACTCCTCGTGGAACTACTGTTACTCCTTGTGGAACGAGAAGTAACGGTAGTTCACAATAGGAAGCCTAGTCCGAACTACCTAGTTCATGCCGCATGTAGCCACGGGGCACGGAGTCCGAACTAGCGGACATTTAAAAATGGCGGTGCCCGGCAACATGCAAATGAAGCCCAGGAAATTCAAATCCTGAGCTTCATTTGCAACTCCGGTTGACTACATTACCACCCTAGTTTGAACTAGGGTGGTAGTATAGACATACTGGGTGCCATGCGTCCTTGGCAGGGGAAAAGCTTTGCACGTGCCTCACCTCCAGGCTAATCAGGGCCTGGGGGAAGCAAACGCGCAAAGTCTCTCATGTCCTGTCCCCGCCCTGCTAGGGGCACGCAGCAGCTAGAGCAAAAAGCCAGCTGTTTTAAAACAATCAGTGTGTCTCTAGTCACCGTGCGCTCTTGCAGGAGAGAGGAGACTTCCCGCGCTCCCCTGTCCTCAGGCCCTGATTGGTCTGGGGGCAGGAGGAGCACGTGAGGTCTTCTCCCGTGGCATTTCTCTCTAGGGGCAGGCAGGGAGGGGTGAGTCTTCTAGCACTCCCCCACCTCAGGCCAGACGGGGGGGGACACAGGAAGTCTCCTGAGCCCACCCCTTCCGCCCGAGGCTCTGCCCCTAAAATAATTTTAAGAATTATTGCCCACCCCGGCCTAATCTCTTTAGACACTTCCCCACCCTATATATCTGTACAGTGTATAGCACAAAGAGGCCACAACCTATCTGCCACTGACGAACTTCAGATAAAGCAAACTGCTTCTGTTAAATCATTTGCCTGTGAATCTGAATCTCAGCCAGAGAGATCATCAGTCCATCAGCACAAATTATGCCAATAGCATATTCAAGTCTCAAGCCCATTAAAAGGAGAATTGTTCTCCTTCATGTGACAGGAGAGAAGATTATTTAATGGGGCCTGATGGATCTGCAGTCAGAGAAATCTGCTCTTGGTGCAGGCACAAAGTGCTCCGTAATGTACAGAGAGGAGGAAGCAGTGCTACACTATTAAAGATTAATTGTGAAAATTGACTTGTTCAATTACAGCAAAAACGAAGTTGCATTACCGCTGCTCTCACTTTCAGCCTCCAGACTTGTGCATTTTTTTAAAAGGTTTTTTATTGAATTAATGTTCCACTCTCTGAACATTTACATAAATCAAGTCAATATTATGAAACCGTACAGCAATTTAACATAATCCAGTCTTGTTCTCCAGTCTTGCTCTCCCCCAGCAAGTGTAACCCAGCCTCCAACAACTGGCATGACTGGCCTAGGACGGATTGCCTCAGTTGGAACTCCAGTGACCTCTCCCCACTCTCTAGCTTCTGTAGTCACTTGGTTTTTCAAATGCCCCACCCAGCTACTGTTTGGGAAGGAATACTGTTGGGAGTACAGCCAAGCATATGTGCTTTCCCCTAAAATCCCTGCTTTTCTACTTTCCTTAAGAGTAGAGCTGCTTGGAAACAGGAGAAAAGTCTTTGGCAGACATTGATGAAGAAAATTATTTCTGTTTTGCATCAAAATTTCATTTCAATTGAATTTTTCCAACCACCTCTGCCTAATAATGAGATGATAAAAAAGGGATTTTTTTTCTATTCCAGCCTCCTGCCACATTCTTCCCATGCACTGCTGGTCTGTGCATAAGTATCCTATTATTTTTTGTTATGCCATCATCCCCCTCTAGTCACCCACCTACCCCCCAGGGGCTACTTATACGTTTCAATCTCCTGTTCTGCTTAGCTTTTAAATTGGGACAGGGGCTGCCATTTATCATGGGTGGAGTTTTCAAGCAATCCTGAAAAGAAGATAGCACTCAGGTCCCACTGGCTTTTACTGGAACATAGGCATTTAAGAACTGGTGTGCATTAGAAAATTAGAACAACCCAGCTACTTCGCTCAGGCACCCTACGCAGCATAGTTAAACCAACCCATGTCCCTGGGAAGACGGCAATAAGTCATCTGGAGAATTCTTCCAGTTGATCCAGCTAATCGCTACGTGGGAGGTGAATTTACTACAGCGAAAGAACAACCCCTCCCATCACTGCAGTAAGTGTCTATATGAAGCCCCTAAATCGCTGTAAGTGTGGAAATAGCTTCACTCCTTTAAATGCTTCTAAAAATCCCACCCTTTGTATCTGTCCAGTGTGTAGCACAATGGGGCCACAGCACGTTCAAGGGAGTATCTTGTCATCCATTACTATCTTGCTATAGGGTGTGTCAGCCTCAGAGTCAGGTTAAAACTCATTAACAGCGGAGACAAAGGAGTCTAAACAGCAACATAGTGCTCACATCTTGGAAAAACGATGCCATGTAATAAGAACTGACTTGGACCTTTCCTTGGGAACTGAACTAACCAGCTTGCTAGGTTTCTGCTAGGACCAGAGGTCTGATACTGTGAGTAATACTCACAACTACTATTTTGAAGGCAACAGGAATTGAGAAGGTCAGTGCCTCCCTGGATGGGTCCCAGCGGGGAAGTGTTAACATACAAAGTACCTGTTGCCATTAACTTCATGAGATACTTTGAGAGGCTGCCAGCCCAAGGTATTGGGAACATTTTCAGACAGGCAGCCAAAGTTAGTGGAGGAGTGGTTTGAACCAAGCCAGCTGAGGGTTGCTCAAGGGGAGCTATTTTTGCCTGTTGCTGAGCACCTTCTGCAAAAAACTGAGCCTCCTCTACTCCTAATGGGGTGAAAGACAACTGAGCATGAGCCGCATGTCCTGGAGCAGATACTCAGCACCTTGCAGAAATCAGAAATGGCTGATCTTGTCACAGGACACCATCGAGTCAATGCAAGAAAACAGTTCTTTGCAGCATTCACTTACAGCAGAAGTCTGGCTCCCGCCACTGGATCAGAACGCCTCTCCTAACGCAGGCAGTGGCATAGGTAGAAACAGCAGCACACAGGCAATCTTTGCCATCAGAACAGGAGCACACGTCATAGCGGCAGTTCTTCAGGTACGGAGAAGGGCTAACTTCATGGTGGCAAGGTTCAAACATGGACGACATTAGAATTGAACAGGATTCTTCCGCATACTTGGCTAAAATGAGAAAAATGTTATCTGGACACTTTACACGCAAAAAGCAGAGTACAGCTACTCCCCGAGTTATGACCACCTCCATTTACAACCAACCGCACTTACGACCAAAGTGGTTGTAAAGTGTTGGTCCGTAACTTGTTCGTAACTCGGGGAGCAGCTGTAATCAAAGCAAAGGTTTCTATACACTGAAAGGGAGGCAGCTGCGCCACTGTCGTGCTTCAGTGAAGATACTACCTACAACGACAGGAGGGCTTCTCCCATTGGGGCAGGTAATCTGCCTCCCCAAGAGGTGGTACCTTCATTGATGCAAGAAGCCTTTCCATCACCGTTGTGCCGCTAGGTCAGAATAATGACACCACTCGGGGATGTCCATTTTCCCCACCCCGAGCACTGCAGTCATACCAACATAAATTGCTAATGCAGACCAAGCCTAACTGAACGATTTTCCTTTTGCTTTTCTTAATAGGATAAGAGACCTGAAGAGCAAAATGTGATCCTCCGCCTGTAGTGCTGGATTATTTCCCATTCAATAACAGCAGCCTTTAATTAGCAAAACAAACAGTGGAAGACCTTGATTTTCTGTTCTGTTCTGCTCTCACTGGCAAAACTGATGGCACTGATTGTAGCTCAGGCTGCCTGGCACTTCCTATCATCAGGCTCATTTTTAGCAGCTTATAAATTTCCCAGTCTGAAACTGCTCAGGCTGAATGTTTTGAGGTGTCTTCACCTCTCACCTCCTGTGTGGGACTGCTCCATGTGTGCGCGCCATCTCCACAGAGCAACTGAGCTTGCTCTGTCCTGGGGTTGCAGGGGCTGAACTTGACTTCTCCTACAATTAGTCTTTCTGGACACCAGGGGCACCAGAGGTGAGCTCCAAAAGACTCTCACCTTTGTTCTCAACCCCTCTCCAGGCAATATGGAGGCAGCAGCTACCTGCCACATGGGAATGCAGAGGTGGGAGAAAGGATGCGTGGGAGGAGTCAGTGGGGAAGCAGGGTGTACAGGCACAGAAGGGGAGGGAAGAGAAGCAGGCAGAGGCATCAGATGTGAGGGAGTGGATAGGAGGAAAGAAGCATCCTGAGGGGCAGGAACGAACAGGAACAGAGAGGGAGAGGTCAGAAGCTGCGGCAAAGAGGAACAGAGAGGGGCAGAGGCAGGCTAAGGGCATGGGGCAGAAAGGTCTACAATTACAGGCGCACATGTGTCATCAGAAGCTTGAATTGAACCCAGGAGCCCTGTGTCTCTGTATTCCCTTCTGTCAGCAAACAGCTGTGAAACCCTCTTGCAAGGTGCCTTGCATCCCCCTCTAGTGACTGATCCACAGAGGGCATAATAGCCTGCTACTTACACAGATAACATTGCCATTAGCTCAAGTCTGTGCTAAGGTCAAATGGTCCAAACCCTCCTTTTGACCCACGTTTGGAGTCAATGTTTCCATATGATGGAATCTCTAGGGTCTCGTGTGCTTTTTTTCAGTTTGTTTAAATTAAAAAACTAAATTAAAAACTGCATTAAAAAAAGACATGTTTGAACCTCTGTAATCCAGGACTCCCTGGTCTGGCACCATTGGTCATCTGGCAGGACCACAGATGTTCCAGGACCAGAGGGTCCTGGTAGAGGGCTGTCAGCGGGGCTCCCCACAGCTGGGCTGCTAGGTACAACCAAGTGGAGCTGTCTGACGGGGCCAGGAGCCCGGCACACAGGGAGCTAGGTTCCCTGGTCTAGCAAGGAAAGAGGTGGAGGGACTGGCAGGGTAGTGAGGCTGGCAGCAAGGGAAAGCCAGCCAGGAGGCCCACAGCTGGTCCAGGGCTGGAGGAACTGGTAGCAGGGGAGCCAGACATGACATCCCCTGGTCTGGCAAAAATTCCTCATCTGGACCAGTCAAGTCCTGAAAGTGCCAGACCAGGGAGGTCCAACTTGCATTAAGGTTACAGAGTCAAGCACTCAGAAGTTAGGAAATGCCAGAAGTCAGGTGCCCCATGTAACCTAAATTCAGCCACCTTTTGTGTACACATTATGATATAGTTTTTAATTATGTGATCACCTAGTATCTTTTCTGCAGGACCCGTGCTTCATTCAATGCATGGAATGAAAGATGTTTGACTTATTTTACAGAAGTAAGAATGATCCTGTTCCCAGTTGCAAACAGTTGCACTTTTATGGGATGGGAGATCACATGTTCTTTCACAGCACTATATGTTATGTGGCAGGCAGGTTTCAGTACCTAAGCGAGGGTTGAGACTACAGGGGTCACTGTCTTGTTTTAACAAGTCTTGGCAATCTCCACTGAGCTTCCAGGCGTTTCCAAAATCTTCCACAAGGGCTTCCACAAGGCCAGAAGGTGTCAGAAAGTCGTCCCCTTCGTTGCCATTGTAGTTTCCACACAGACCACAGATTTTGTCAGTGTAGACTGGGGAGAGCTTACAGACAAAGGTAAGAATGGTTATTCTTCAATATTAGCACACGGTTTCATGGCAGTATTTTTATTCGACGATATAATTCCTCAAATATATATTAAAGGGGAACCATCAATCTAAAAATTCAGACTTCTGGCTGAACAGTTTTTACAAGTACTAAAAATATACAAGCACTGGCTTGTTTTTAAAAAACAGATGAATTATTTTCACATAAACAGAGAAAAAAGTTCTGGTTTTTTTCTTGAGTGTATTTACTTGGTGCATTTTTACAGCACTTAATGTCTGGTCACTTTCACTGTTTTCCTGGAGTAAATTATATTCCCTGTCCGTGTTGGTCTTTATGACACAACAGTGGAGAGGAAAACTCTTTTTAAATAGAGAACGACTGTACTATTACAAAAAATGGTGGGAGGACCTAGGCATAGAAATAATACTGGAAGCTAGTCCAGTGATTTTTATTTGTTAGTGTTACCTTGTGACACTGATAACAAATACAAAGAGCTGCTTTCTTCTCATGCTAAACAAGGAACTTCATTAAAATAAGGAAAACAGTACTAGCTTTAAAGCTATTCTCCTTCCCTATAGAACTGCTGGTGTACAGCCTTCCCCTTTCTACCTGGCTTCCTTCTAGGAATTCTGCCCTGATTTACACCCACACAAAGACTAATGGGTTGCAAGAGATTAAACATGACCCTCAATGTAGACAAAAAAAAGTTATGTATTTAAAGAACATCTGAATAGAGAAGTAGTAAGGACAAATTTGACCTGGGGACCAAGTACCAGTAACTCCCATGCATTTCAATAGGAATTTCCAATGCTCATCAACATTCGTAAGAATGTGGTCTCTAAATTCATATTACAAAAAATGCTTGGGAGCTGCCCCAACAACTAGTAGCTCTCTGTATGCATGGACCAGACTGCTGTCCCTTGTACCCCACCTTGGAAGGAATTAACAGTGATACAGAGGCAGGCTGAAAAGTGAAATATCTTTCACAATTATTCCTCTGGCTAATAAGAGATCATTGGCGTAGGGCACCAAAAGTAAGCTGGTCCTAGCCTCACCAATTGTAGCAGCAGCTGAGGAGTATGGAGGGAAAAATGAAGCTGTCAGAAAGTCCCAAGGAAAGTGAATTTCTAAAATTTCTACAATTAGGGACACTGTCATTCTTCAAACACAGAGTGACTCACCTTCATCTGAAGTTCTATAAATGTTTTGGAAACTGCAGGCCTTTCAAAGGTCACCAGAGGGGTGTCTCTTCTTGACGAATGCAGCAGGCAAATCCAAACACTGTAACTTACCAGAAGTGTTTGCACAAGTCCATGGGAGTGGATCACTTCCCCCAATTGTCAGACATGTTTGGCAATAATTAATGCTCCAAAGGCAACAATAATGACAAGTACATAAATGGGAAGGAATTCCTAGCAGAACATAATAAAAAGGACAATGGGAGAAACAGCAAAGACAGTCATTAACAAGTGTTATTGATGCTATAGGAAAAGCGTTGAAGTAGAAAATCTGACTTTAACAGATGGGCAAGATGATGGTCAGGATACAAGGATCTGAGACCTGACAAAAGAGACCACAGATGCAGAGAAAAGCCAGACATCCTGAGAGGTGCCAGTGGATTAAACTGAATTATGCTCAAGCTTAAAACAACTCCCAGGTGTTTTGGTACTGGACATCTAGAGCAAAACACCAATTGCTGCATCCACATTCTCAAACCTTTCTGGAGCTTCTCTTCCTGTTGCAGTGTGGGGTTTTTTTTTTCAGTTGCTCAAGCTCTAACCTTTACCTTGAACTAACATGTTAAACTCACTTTCTGTGCTATTATGCAACATCTATCCAGAATGTGTGGACAGCAAATGCTATTATGTGCTAATTTTTATATGGGCTTTATGGTGGCTCTGAGAACCATATTGGGTAGGTTTGAGTGGAAGGCAAGGGAAAAGAATATAGCCAGAGCAGGAGAATAAATCCCCAAACTCATGGTATGAAAGAGCAAATAAAGGGTTCAGTTATGCAGCTTTTACTCTGGTGAGCGCTTACTCACACAATTATTCCTGTGGACAACGGACATACTGACATGAGTAAGTGCTTATCGATGCAAAGAAAGGCTGTGCAATCAGGTGTATGCCACCACAGGGGGAACACAATTAGAGGCTGCAGTCAGTATGTCTCCTCTACACTGTCCAGCAGGCAGCCGAAGGACAACATGCAGGAGAACATCCGAATCCCCATTCTACTGCATCATATTCCCCAAGGATCAAAGAGCTGTGATCAGCACTGTCTACCCTCCCCTCGCCCTCTTCCCTGCAGCCCTTGAGATATAGCAGTTACATGAGAACATCCTTCTGCATGTGCATACAGGGTATTGTGATGGGGTGCCCTGGGCTCCCTCCCTATCTAACTCACCAGGAGACAGTGGCCCTTAGAATTAGAGCCCCATAGAGGGGAGAAGTGTGAAGTCCTGCAGCAGGACTGGAATCCCAGGAGTCTTGCATGATGGCTGCCTTGCATGGCAGGATTGGGTAGGAGCTGGATTAAAGACCAGTCCCATGCAAGGCTCTACCTCAGATTAAGCAAAATATGCTGCCCAAATATTCACTTTGCCTACAATAACAGATGATCAAGCCAGAAGGGACGACTGTGATCATCTAGTCTGATTTACAGTATAAAACAGATTATAAACTTCCCTGAGATAGTTCTTGTTTGAACTAGAGCATATCTTTCAGAAAAAAACAACCATTCTTGATTTTGTAATGTCTAGTGAGGGAGAATCCACCACAGCCCGGGGTGAGTTGTTCCAATAACTAATTACTCTCGCTATAAAACTATGCAGCTTATTTGACATCTGAATTTATCTAGCTTCAATTCCCACCATCTTGATATATCTTTCTTTGCGCTATTCTAATAGTCATCAAACCAGCTTCCAATACAGAGGTAATATAATCTCCTTGTCCCGGCTCATGTATTCAGGGATCACATGAATCCTTTTTAGCTTTAGCATTATGATGGGAGCTCATGTTCACTGAATATTCACCACAATACCCCACAATTGTTTTTCCAAGTCACAACTTCCCAGGATAGAGAAACTTTACCATTGGGCTTATGAAACTGAATGCCGAGAAATTCAATCTAGTGCAAACAATAAAAGCTGGGGGTATGAAGGACTAATCAACTATCTGATAAGGAAATGCTTATCGGACAGTCTGCAGGAGAGTCAATTAGTCGCTTCCCCCCTGCCCTTGCTGCCTCTAACTAATAGAGGCAGCAAGGGGGGAGAGAAAAGAGGGGTACTTCAAAGCAGCAGTGCTACACATTGCCCAGAGTCAGGCTCCTCACGGCATTTAAAAGTGGCAGCGCTGCGTGAAGCCCAGGGACCGTGGGGGAGTCCCCAGCTGACCCCGGGTTTCAACACTTTTGCCTCTGAAGTGTAGCAACAGCCCTAGGACGGTTGCTACACTTCAAAGGCAGAGGTGCCCTATCGACCAGTCGAATAGTCGATGCAAAAATGCATTGACTATTCGATTAGTCAATTACCCGATATTTAACATCCTTAGTATTTATTGGGAAAACAACAGGGTTTATTATAAGACTAGCCAATTAGCCCGTCATAAGACAGGATTTTCAGGTCTCTCCTCCACCTTGGTCTTCTCCTCTGAGCCTCTGGTCTCTGGCTCCATCTCTCTCTTTCTCTCCTCCTACTGACTCCCCCTCTCTCTCTCAGCTCTCCTCCGCCTCCTGCCTTGCTCACCTTCTGCCTCTCTCTCCATCTCTTTCTTTCTCTTCTCCTCCTCTTCCTCCTCCTGCCTCTCCCTTCCCCTCGGTCCCTCCCCACCCTCCTTCCCCTTCCCCTCCCGCTGTGGCGCTCGGCTGAGTGCAGTCTGCTCATCCAGGCCGCCACGAGGGAGGGGGGCAGGGTGGTGACATACACAGCCAAGAGGTGGGGCCGTGTACGTCACCGTCCTGCCCCCCCTTCCTCTCCTGTGGCCGTGTACGTCAGTGCCCCGCCCCCTTCCCCTCCTTCTGTGGCGGCTCGGCCAAGCGCTGCACCACTTAGCTGGGCCGCAGCAGTGGAGGAAGCGGCGGCAAGCGGCCGTTTGGATTCCGCGCTCCTCGGCGCAGTGCTTGGCCGAGCCACCACGGAGGCAGAGGGAAGGGGGGTGGGGCGCTGATGTATACGGCCAGGTGGCAGCGTTACAGACTCACAGACACTGGGCTACTATAGATATGCTTACTGATTAGCCTTATTTTTTGTTGGATGGAAAAAAGCAATTATTGACAACCAAGTGCCCGATGTTTATGTTGATCCAGAATGTCCATAAATATTATTCTCAGTAGGAGCAATATGCTGCATATCCTGTGCAATTAAATTGATTTTTTTCCCTTGAACATATGAATGTATCGTATGGGCCAAATTCACCTCATTTTCACTTGTGCAATCCTATTGACCTCATTGGAGATGGACAAGAGTAAATAGAATCCAAAATCTGGCCCACAGAAGGTCTGCTCCACAGAAAGCAAAGCTATTCATGGTTAATGGCTACTGTTAGTGCATAGAAAAGAAAAGAAAAAAAATCAAGCAGTTGCTGTGGTGCAAATGTTTGTTTCTGGGAAACAAAAGGATCAGTATATTGCTCTGAGGGCAGAGAGAGAAAATGGAATTTCTAGCATGCACCACAAAGCAATTTCTCACATCAGACAAGAAAGTCTTTGTGTACGTTTGGAGGAGAGAAAACTACCTTCACCAGCAGTTTACCACGACCATCCCAGTCAATCTGTAAATCTTCCCCATAGGTGAGGCGAACTGAAGACAACATAATGCGCTGGATATGGATGGCACCTAAAAACACATTGGACAGGTTTCAGACAAGAAGGATGTATTCTATTATCAGCAAGGTGGAGACAATGGCCTCATCAGCCATCAGCCCATGGGATGGATCTAAGCAGATACACTTCAGATTTGCCTACACTATTTTCTTTGAACAAATGTAGTGGCCCTTATGCACACTCCTCATGTAGACACAGGGGCTACGTCTACACTGGCCCCTTTTCCGGAAGGGGCATGTAAATTTCAGCAGTCGTCGTAGGGAAATCCGCCGGGGATTTAAATATCCCCCGCGGCATTTAAATAAAAATGTCCGCCGCTTTTTTCCGGCTTTTAAAAAAGCCGGAAAAGAGCGTCTAGACTGGCCCCGATCCTCCGGAAAAAGCGCCCTTTTCCGGAGGGTCTTATTCCTACTTTAAAGGAATAAGACCCTCCGGAAAAGGGCGCTTTTTCCGGAGGATCGGGGCCAGTCTAGACGCTCTTTTCCGGCTTTTTTAAAAGCCGGAAAAAAGCGGCGGACATTTTTATTTAAATGCCGCGGGGGATATTTAAATCCCCCGCGGATTTCCCTACGACGACTAGTGAAATTTACATGCCCCTTCCGGAAAAGGGGCCAGTGTAGACGTAGCCAGGGATTTTGTTGACCCAGACGAGCCAAATTCAAATGGGGGCACAAAGACAATGCTAGTGTAGCACAAACGCCTATTGGTTCTAAGCCAGGGTTTCCCAACCTATGGGTCAGGACCCAAATATGGGTCGCCATTACATTTCAAAATGGTCGCCAAGTGTCTCCCCAGGTGGCTCTACCCTCTCTCCTCTCCCCGTTTTTTAATTGCCTTGGGTAACCAAGTCTTCTTGAATTGTCAAAATAAGTCCCCATCTGGAAATGTTTGGGAACCACTGTTCTAAGCTGTCTGGAAGGTGCAGAGATGGGCAGGGTGTAGAACATCACCCGTTCCATCCATACAGGCCAATGGGACTGGCACCGCAGCACATTAATTTTGAACAAAATGGGCTACAGGTCCCCCAATAGTCAACAACAAAGTATAGCTCCACCAATATCAATAGAGAAGGGTCAATTTACATTACATGGGGCTCGGGACACACATGCAAAAGAACCTGGCATAATGCAATGCAATAAAAATGTGATAACTCTATAAACGTGACTCAGAGTTAGGAATAGAAAACATTCTTCAAGCTAGGCTAAAGCCTGCCTGAGAAAATTGAGAAGGGATACAGCTTCAGGTATGTCTATACTGCACAATAAGGCTACATCTACACTACAGCAGAGATCGATGCTCTGAGATTGAGCCACCAGCAGTTGATTTAGTGGGTCTCATGAAGACCCTCCAAATCAACCACAGATCACCGTCTCCAGTCGATTCCATTATTCTACCCCAGATGAGAATAGTAAGGTAAGTCAAAGGGAGAGTTTCTCCGTGAAAACCCCTCATGGCATAGACTCCACTGTAACTCGACATAGTGTACATTGATTTAAGCGGCTGACTTGAGGAAGCTGGGGGCAGAGCAGCTGGGGTGCTGCCGGGTGGTCCCGCAGCACCACTCAGGTGAGGGGCGGTGCTGCAGGACCAACCCGGCAGCACCCCAGCTGCTCTGTACCCCGCTTCCCCAAGTCCGTCGCTGGTCAGTTTCAGCAGCAGCAGACTTGGGAAAGCTGGGGGCAGAACAAGTGACCAGCGGCGGACTTGGGGAAGCCAGGGGAAGAGCAGCTCCAATTGTCCCGCTGGCCGGAGCACTTCCGGATTCCAGTTGGTGCCTTACTATCAGGAGTGCTGGACCACTGGATGCCGGACAACTGGAGTTTTACTGTACATTCTTTATGTAGCTGGAATTATGTACCTTATGTTGACTTTCTGTGGTATTGTAAACATAGGTTTTGCCTGCATCTGTGGACCCCAGTTTTGCTGAATTCAGTGTTTCCAAACCCTTGCTAGAGTGTCTATGCTGCATTATAAACCTGAGTTTAGAATTGCTGGATGTCATTCCTAAAGCTGTGGAGACCCACCTATCCTATGCTAAACATACCTTCTGACTTGGAGCTACAGCTTGAATGGCATCCACACTAAAAATGACAGAGCATGGATCAGAGTCCCAGTGGCTCTGACCCACCACCTAGTAGCATCCTTGGATCAGGTCCTGAGTGCATGCTGACCGGAATCAGACTGATTCTGTACAGCTAGAAGGCAGGGGGAAGAGGGAGTTGGCTCAAAGTAGAGCCTGGGCTCAGTGTGCAGCAAAGACACAACTTCAGTGCATGGCCTGAATCGTCCCATGCCACAAACACACCTTGTGTCAAAGGAATCTGTATGTCCTGGCCATTCAACGAGATGCCGCCCCCGTGCTTCATTTTGATGGTGCTGTTTTCCATGTCCTGGAGTCGGACAGAGGCTGAGCGGGTGCATACTGCATCGGGATCATCTGCACACTAAAAAGAAACCAACATTTCCTGTGACCGTTAGGATTTCACCTTATCAGTGGCTCAGCTCCTCCAGCATGCTGAGCCAGAAACCCGTATGGTTATTGTCACATCTGTAGTCATTAGAACTAGCTTTAGTATTTACTTTACTTAGTAGTAATCCAGCGAATCTACAGACCTGTACTAGGGATGTAAGTGACTAGTCGACTATCTGATAAGCATAAGCTTATTGGATAGTTGACTAGTGATGTGACTAGTCACTCCCCCAGCCCCTGGCTTTCTCTATCAGAGAGGAGCAACTGACAGAGAAACAGGAGTCAATGCTGGGGGGAGCCAACTTAAAAGCCGGTTCCCACCAGCACCGTCTCCGCTAGACAAAGGGGAGGTAGAGGCACAGTGGGAAATGACGCAAGCAGGGACTGTAGCGATCTCCACTCACACCGCTTCTGCTGCTATTCTGCTTTTGAAATGTAACAGAGCCCCAGTGGGGAACACAGGGCCACTCCCCCACTGGCCCCATGCTCCCTGCAGGGCTTCCTTTTGAAATGTACAAGAGTCCTACTGGAGCTCTTGTCTATTTCAAAGGCTCAGGCGCTGCAGGGAGTGCAAGGTCAGTCCCCCGCTGGCTGTGCACTCCCTGAGGGGCTTTCACTTTTGAACTGTAGCAAAAGCCCGGCTAGTTAGTTAATTTGATTTAGTTAATTAATCTAAATTTGAGTACTGTAGTTAATTTTGATTAGTTAATTAATCTAAATTTCACATCCCTAACCTGTAGCCTGTAAGATACTGGCTACAGCAGTTAGTATAAGGCACGAGGCCTATGAACTTTGGCAAAGATAAATGGCCCAACTGACACTCCTATGTTTTGAAGAACTGAGAACGGTGTGTTTACAGGGGGAAGTTTGTAAATAGGGAAACCATGCAGCTGCAGAAATATGAGCTAACACCAGCTTTTGGCTATGTTAGGATAGGACACAAGAGTGTTATCGCAACAAATTGACATATAAGATAATGAGATGGGATCATTATTACACTAACCTCTAGCCCTTGACACCCAAACATTAGAAGGATGAGGAAATACAAATGGGGAAGAGGGGAAAAAGCCCTAGGAAATGTGCATGAGGCTTAGGGATGTCAATGTAACATATTATAAAAGGTGAATACCAGCCTTGGGACAGGAGGTGAGAAACATGCAGCCCTTGGGAGGAGCCAGGATGATGGCCACTGATGATGATACAGAAGGGGTGATGAGTGATAGGAAGCCAATGGCTAACATTTCAGATGGTTCTACAAGAAAGGTGTGAATATACGGATGTTCAGACGTACATTCTGTATTCTCTCTAACTACCGTGCTGGGATAAAGTATTTGTAACTTCGCAGAACTCATTAATAAAACTGTTACAAATACTGGTGGGTTCCTCCAGTGTAAGTGTTGCAACTCTGTAGTAATTTCACACTGAACAATAATTTGAATAGCAACGGGGCTGATCTTGGGACAGGACAGTCAAAACCACAGAAGGATAACTGGGAATTTTTAAGCACTCGGAGTAATTAATACACAAACCAGAGATCAAGCTTCATATCTAGGAACTCTAGGGCACCATCTCTTCTCAGGGAACTGGAAAAGGAGCTATAGCAGGAACCGTGGGAGCAGGCTACACTGTGTGGCAATAGCACCTCTCCTCCTGACTGTTCTGTCTGAAGTGATGATGAGACACGTCACAGGCTCGTTCAGATGGGGAAGTAGAAGCATGTAGCTCTCACTGTCACCATTTCAAATGCTGCGGTTATTAGTTACGAAGCTTCAGGCAGAACACTCTGCAGGCAGGAGACAGTGATTCACAGGCTTCAGACTTCCCTCATCAGTTTAGAAAGAACAGTGTCAGCGGAAACCAGTTATGCCAGTTCTACGAACACAGCTCTGCACAAATGTGGTGGATGGGGATGGGCCTAAAACAAGTGAGCTACTTTCTCTAAGGGACCTCTTGATCTCTAATCTGCTGCTGCTGCTGCTGCTGTGGAAAAGTATTCCCTTCTCATCTCTGCCACTGTGCTCTTCAGGCTGCTTTTGCTGCCTCCCTCCTTCCGCCCTGGTGCCGTCCTCTCTGCTTTCAAATCCTCCTCATGCCCAGTGCTGTGGTCCTTTCTCTCCCTCTCCCTCTCCTCTTCTCTGCCATCCCTCAATTGTATAGTCTCACCTCCCTCAGCAAGTTCCTGGGCTTTCCCTGTCCTGTGTCCCACTCCCTCAATTCTCTCACCAACTCCCATCCCCTTTTTACTGCGCCTTCTGCAAAACTCCCTTACAGCACTCTGCTGGCATCCTTCCAGGGTGGCCATTCCCTGTTCCAATATGCCCTGGCACCTGTGGCAAGTCTGGGCTAAGACTCCTGGGTCCCACGCTTCCTGGCAGGCCTTTGCATGCACCTCACAGGTCCCTACCACTGGTGTCCCGACCACTGCCAAGAAGGCACGAGCGTGCCCTTTTCATCATCGGTCAGTCCAGGGTTTCTGGAGGTCCGCCCCTCCGTTAGCCCACAAGGTCTTTCCTTTTCTTACTGGCAGCCCACCAGACAGGAGGAAGAAGTTGGGGGGGAACCCGGTCCCACCCACTTGCTCCAGGTTCCAGTCCAGGGCCCTAGGGGGAGGCCAATAGCCCCAAGTGGGCTGTGAGGCATGGCCCTTGCCCCACTGAATAGTGGCCCCCTCCCTGGGCTACTTCCCCAACCCTTCCTGGGTACCTCCTCCCTGAAGCCTTGGAACACGCCCTGTTGCTGGCTGCCTCAGGTGTGGGCGCTCTGCTCTGTTCCTTTTCTCCTCCTCTCTGCCATGCCTGAGGGAAGGTTTGTATTGTGTACCCATAGCCTTAACTGGTGGCAGGTGCTCCAATCAGTCCACTCTCCAGGCTGACTCCAGATGGGCTTCAGGTGCCCTAATGGCTGGGCTGCAGTCTCTACAAGCCTACTCCAGGACCATAAACCCTCACAGGCTGCCACATACCCTTTCCATTTCTCTTTGCCTATCTCCATTTCCTGCCCTGAAACTGAGGCCTTGCCATTCTCTCTGCAGCAGGTGGCAGAGTGAAGAAATTGAAAGGGGCTGAGGAACTAGGGAGCAATGTAACTTATTAGCCAATATGACCGCGTGAGACCGAACTCCAGACTATTAGGGTGACAATACCATTCTATGTCTCTCAGATTCTGAGGAAGCACATGCCCAGGGCAAACATGGAGCAAGCAGTTGAAACAGCTCAGAGTGTTGGGGCACGCCCTCTCATCTCTCATATTAATATACTAACTTGGCAAAACTCCAGAGAGACAATTCAGTCTCACTGTGAAATTGAATCTACAGACTGGGGTTAAAGGAGAGGCAGCAAAACATGTTAATTCAGAAAAAAGATTCTAGCTAATTTTCATAGGAAAATGCCTTATGTTTATAGAAAGCTCTATTCATCCACTCCTTCAACACATAGCTACAGGAAGGGCACTGTTACCTGGACTGTCTCTATGATGATGGAAAAAGAGTTCTCCTCACAGTCTTTGGCAAATAAGTATTGGCAGATCCCACTGAAGGTGAAATACTTGTTGTCAAAACTTTTGAAATGAGATTGGCCCGTGACCAAACATTCTCCTGAAAAATACCAAGGGAAGACAGTCAGATCACTGAGCAAATTCCTGCTTTTTCAGAGGCATACAGCACTGAACAGGTGTGCCAAACTCACTGCTTCTAAAAGGCTGGATAGTAGTGGCAGCATGGTTCATCCCACTGGAAGTGAGGGCTCCAGCCAAAGCTAGGAAGACCATAGTTCAAGATTTCCTCACACAGGCTGAAGCTCAGCCTTACACAGGAAACCAGCCCAAGCCTTCTAAATGACTCTTTACTAGGACTTTAAGTGGGGTACAAGCGGAACCAGGGACTTCAGTGTGGTTACGCAACCACTAGTATGGCCTTGTTCACACACACCAAGTTGTACCAATTTACCTAATTATCTTACTTACACCAGTGCAAAAGCCTGTTAGGAAAGACGTGTTCCCTGCACCAAAGCTCTTATATCTAAGCAAGTTATTTCATGGGGCCAAGCCCCCAAACCTCATGTAGCCCCAATGAAGGCAAGGGGAGCAGGCCTGACAGAGGAGGGAGAGGAAGGGGGATATTTTTGCCAAACTCCCAAGCACAGAGAGACCTTCCAAAACATTTATAACATCTATGTAAAGAAAGTGAAATGGGTGGCAGGGCAATCCCAGTGAACATGATGTACCAAGATCAGAATTTCTCTCTGCAGGCCAGAACAAATGGCAGGTGCTGAGCCTAAAATGACAAGCCACATATAATGAGTGGGAGAAAAGGCACATCTTCAGAATATATATGGCCTGAATGTACATTTTTATACAAGTGGCCATGTACACATTAGCTATACATGTCTACTCCTCAGCCTGTCCTCCATTAGTTGACCAATGAGTTATATTTGAGTTGCTGAAGGGAGATTCCTGTTCATCCTGCAAAGCCAATTCACCTCAAAGACAGAGCTGGATTCTATTCCGTGCTCTGCAGTAGCAGAATTTTAAACTCCATTCTAGCTGCAGGCCTTTGCTCCACACATACCAATTCACCCCTATAATCTCAATAAAAACAAAAAGGCTGCAACCAAGAACAGATTTTGACTGGCATAATATTTATGACAAACACGGCGCCTTCCTGAGTGCTAATACTCTGAAACTATAGCTCTCCTACAACATGACAAGAAAAGCAATGGAAAGGGAACTCATGCTTTCCTCCCTAAACAGGAGTTTACATAGCCACACAAAAGCAAAACTGCACAGTCTGAATTATCTTATGGATCCTGAACTCCTGAAACATGATCTTGACTTGCAGCTAGAGCTCGAAACAAGGACACAGATTCTCAGGAGACTGGACTTGATAATCTCTTGAGGTCCCTTCCAGTTCTAGTATTCTATGATTCTCTCGCTGTACTCATCCATGCGTGGGACTGATCTAGGCAAAGTTCACATACTTTTGCGGAGCACAAGAGTCAGTATACCTGGGCACTCCTCGTTGCTGCAGATCCAGATGCCACGTCGACAAATGCTAGGAAAAGTATTGTTAAAAAGTCAGAGTGCATGATTTCACATCTCTTACTGTAGCATGTCCCAAAACAGTTGAAAGCTAAGCTCCCGCTTCAGAAAAATTAAACCAATCATTTCCCCCCACATCCCTGACACCTCCACTCAATACTGCTTTTTAGCATATGCATCTTCCACACATACTCCATCTAACTAACCCCTTGTAAATCATGCAGTAGCAAACTGTAATATTGTTTGTTTGTTTTCCCTAAAAGACAAGTTCTATGAATCATTATGAGGAAGTTCTATGGCCTGTGTACAGAAGGTCAAGAGGAGATCATCCAAATGGTCCATTCTGGCCTTGAAATCTACAAATCAGCATGGTTATAAAAGTATAGAACTCTTTCTCTTTTTTCCCCAAGCCATCTGCATATTTTAGCTGTCACATATGTTCTCCTGAAGGCCTCAAGGTTGGGGTAGGATGTTCACTGAAACCCTTGCACTTGCTTTTTTTAACTATAAAAAACCTTTCTTGTGTGTGAGCAGAAGAGAGCAATAATATTTCTTTCCACCAGGCGTGTGGATGGCCGTCTGGATTGGGTTAGTCAAGGCACACCAGTGGCTGTTGCTAATGTGCTTGGGACTATGTGGCACAATGCCTGCAAGCTTCACAACTTCTAAAAAGAGCATGGAGAGGGGGTTGGTTGGTTCTTATTTTATCACTTAGCCCATCCCTTGTACTCCCTCTGGCACGAGTTGAATTATGTAGAGTGATATAAGTGAGAGGTTCCATGATACAATATTCAGCAAGGGCATATTTAGGCTGAATAGCAGGAAATATTTACCAAGGATGAAGTCTATTTTACTGGACTAGTCTCTCCAGGGCAGGGTGATTTGGACAATGCTGTCCAAGCTAGAGCTACAGAAGGCCCTAACTTCATGGGACTCCATCCCACTAGTGAGAGGATGAAGTGATAACCTGATGGTCATTGCTCATGCACCACTGACATATGGAATGGAGGATGATTTACTTCTTATGGGTAGCAGTGATATGTACAAAAAGTGTCCTGAATTATTGCATTATGGCTCTGGCTGGGTCACATATTAGGTTCCCTCTTCTGCTGTCTGACTGGAAACATCTGAGCATTGTTCTCCTAACTACACCTTCACCTACACACACACACACACACACACACACACACACCCTCAGGATACATTGCTCATTCTCTCCCCCCTACTTGGGTAACTCAAGTCCCTCACAGGATGGTGTTCAGAGTAGATATGAAAGAAGAAGGTTGTCTAGGGCTACCAAACTGGGGAGGGGCAATATAATGGCTTTGTTCTGGGCGGCATGAATTTGTCTGAACTGGCTCTTCTCAAAGGATATTTTGAACTAGATTCAAGGGAAGTTAAACAAATGTAAGTCAAAACAAAACTCTGCTCTCCAAAACTAGCTGGAACTGGGAGTTTAGTTTGCAAGCTTGTGTTATTCAGGAAACAAATATTTTTCTACTGCATGAAAGACTATATCCCTTACATAGTTCTATTAGCTTGAATACCGCTATGGAAATAGAGTTGAGTTAGTTTTTATGATTAGCTCGCTTCTGAGAAGAGGCTGGCACTTCCAAATCTGAGATTGGACATTTGCCAATTAAAAGAAAGAAAAAGTGGGGGAAGTGCACAAAACTGAAGAGCAGTTCTTATCTACAGCAGCCTGGCTCACATCAATACCTCATCATTGTATTTACCATGAGTTGCAGTCCTGGGAGATGGAGGAACCAGGAGGATAGCGCATGCCAGAATGTACGCAGGAACACTCGGAGTGGTCAACGCAGCTATCACCATCAAGTAGCTTCCCCACTGGATAGTTCAGGCAATGGCAAAAATCAAAAGAAACACACATATTAGATCCACTCTTGACAAAATTTCATGTGCATTGCCATTCAAGGTCACTCACAGAGCTAAGTGAAAAGGGCTGGGACTGTCCAAAGAACCTTATACGAAGTGATAATGAGTTTCATTCAGTTACGGCTTATACCTGCAAATGTGCTGAATTATGCATTTCTGGAAGCCCTGTAGACATCCTTTTTAAGCCATGCTGCACAATCGATCCCAGGATGGGGTGGGAGGGAGGGTGAGCTCAAGCCAGAAATCTATGTTGAGCCACCTCCAATGCTAGCGTGTGGGAGAAGAGGAAGAGAGAAAAAATCCAGGCCCAAACCTGCACTGGAATGTTTATGATCAGGGCTAGCTTGGAAGCTGTAATCTAAACATAACAAGCCATGGCCCCATATGTGCTGTCACCATTGGGTGGTAGACCCTGGACCAGTGTCCCAAGTCTTTACCAGGATTTCAATGGGGGCAGAGAGGCGAGTAGGGAGACCATAGCCAGGGGAGAGGACATAGTAACAGCTGGGGAAAGATGAGTGGGCTAGGGGGTGGAGGAGCAAGCTGGTGAACAGCAGGAAAACAGTGAGAGCCTGCAGTTTTGCTGGCTGGCCAAGATGGGAAATGCAGTTGTCTCAGCTAACAAGCTGTAGAAGGAAGCTGAGTGCAACATGCTGGCCTGTGAGAGGAACAGAACCAGAGTCAACTCCTTCCCCCTGTCACTCACACAGCAAATCAGGAATGAAAGGGTTATGGCCCCCTAGAGCCCTTTAAAGGATTATTATGCCCATGCTATGGATGGATAAACTGAGGAACAGACAGGTTACACAATGAAAAGCCAGGAATGGAGCAAAGGATTTCTGGCTTCCAGAGTCCTATGCTCACAACTAGACGACACATCCCATCCCTCCATTTGTTTCCAAGAAGTCCATCCCAGTGAGAAATTAAACGGCGACCTGTACATTTAAAAGCAGCTGGGCTTTCCCAAGAGAAAATGGAACGTCTGTCTTTTCCTGGCAAAAACAACTATTCTTTAAATATTAAAACAACTATGAGGTGCCCAATTTGAACTGGCTCCTTTTTCTCTTGGAGCAGAGGCTAGGCTAGGCTGGAGCAGGAAAGAAAAACACTGGTAAAATCCTCTCAAGTTCCATCTTGAGCAGATTCCCTAGCCGCACACTTTGTCGGATCCTTCTTGGATACGTCATAGTAGGAAACTCACGTAAAATTCCCCATCACCAACGCTGCACTGAAACGAACCCGTATTTTGAAGTCTTTCTTCTTTTTCTCTCCCTGCCACACACTTTGCCATTCTCACTCTCCAGCACCCTTCCCTTTCCCCTCTTACAGTTCCATTCCTCTGCACTCTCCTCTCCCCTGTCTCCTCACCAGAGAAGCTACAGTGTAACCTCAGAAAACACCAGAGTTAGGGACTGATCAGTTAATCACACACCTCCTTTAGAACCAAAATTACGCAATCAAGCAGCTAAGGCAAAAAAAATGTTGCTCCCCCAAAACAGTACCCTGGTGTGTTAAACATAAGCTACTAATAAAAAAGGGAAACATTTAGGATGTTTGACAAAGTAGAAACTGTTTCTGTACTTGTTTCTTTTAAATTTAAATGGTTAAAAGCAGCATTTTTCCTCAGGACAGCACATTTTCAAGGCTATATTAAGTCAATCATAGGTGACCACTTTCCTCTCTAGCCAGGAGGGTCTTGATGCCCTCCTCCATCTATGGCCCCACCCCAACCTCCAATCTTTCCCCAAAGCCCCCCCACCTCACCGTCATTTCACCCCCTTCTTCACCACTGCTCCCAAGCACGCTGTGTGCCCTTTCTCTTCCTGAACATCCCAAATGCCACAAAACAGCTGTCTGGTGGCAGGCAGGCAGCACTGGGAGGGATGGGAAGGAGTTAGTCCATGGAGATGCCAGCAGACAAGAGGCCCTGAGGGGAAGGCTCAGAAGGGGAGCTTGGCTGCCAGGGAGTGCTGAGCACCCGCAGCGTGAGTGCCTATGAAATCCATGTTCACTTGAAAACTTTTTAAAGAACCACCATACATTTTGGTTCAGTTAAACGTGCCAGAGGTACAAACAACAGCCATTGCTGAGATGTTCGCAGCTGAGGTTCTACTGCATTTGAAACAACCAGCTGTGAAGCAGCATAGCAGCAGTACTTCACAGCTCAGATGCCACTCTCTTGGTTCCTCCCTACCCTATCTGTGTTGCGAGGGGATGGGAGCAAGAGGAAATCAGCCAGCTCCAAAGTGGATTTATTGTTGTATTCCAGTTCACTGTGGTGTTAACACCATGATGCAGGTATAGGCCAGTTTTTGTGAGGCAGGGCAGGGCAGAGGACAGACTCAGCAGTACCTGTTGTTCTAAGGACTAGCCTAACCCAGCCTCTGCTTTTGAAGAACCCATCCCAGCATTAGCCAGGCCAGCCCACTTAGGCTATGTCTACAGTGCGGGTGTTTTGTGGAGGAAGAAATGAAAATGGAGTGCTCATTTGCATATCTCACTCTCTCATTTGCATATCTTCTTCTGATCCTTTTTGTGGAAGACGTTTTTGCGATAAAAAGCTCTGTGTAGATGGGGAGATTTGTTGGGGAAAAACTCTTTGCGCAAGAGCCCTTGTTCCTCAAAAAAGGAGGTTTACAGGCTCTTGCACAAAAGGGTTTTTTTCTGACAAATGGCCCGTCTACACAGGGCTTTTTATCCCAACAACCCCTTCTGAAAAAAGGATCGGAAGAAGATACGCAAATGAGAGCACACGATATGCAAATAAGCACTCCATTTGCATTTCCTCTTCTGCAAAACACCCACAGTATAGACATAACTTTAGGCTGTGTCTACACTGGCACGTTCTTGCGCAAGTAAACTGATATTCTAATGTATAAAATCAGGGCTCCTTGCGTGAGAACTCTGACACTCCCACTCAGGAAGAAGCCCTTTTGCGCAAGAGCTCTTCCAGAAGAGGCCAGTGTAGACAAGCAACATGAATTTCTTGTGCAAGAAAGCCCTATGTTTAAAATGGCCATCAGAGCTTTCTTGCACAAGAGACCGTCTACACTGGCATGGATGCTCTTGCACAAAAGCACATCTCTTGTGCAAAAGCAAATGCCAGTGTAGACGCTCTCTTCTGGAAGAGTTTTTGCAGAAGAACTCTTCCGCAAAAGAGTTTTTGTGTGAGAATGCGCCAGTGTAGACGCAGCCTTAGTGTTTATAATTAGAGGCAAAGCAACAGTAGATATAAGCAACAGTGTCTACACTGAAAATGCATTGACCTAACTCTATGCCTCTCGCAGAGGTGCAGTTCTTAAGTGGGAACACTGAGCAGGTGACGTGGGTGGGGGTGACATTTTAGTTAGCTGCTTACTGAGTTGGGTGGACATAAACCACTTTGCATCAATCTAATACCATAATGTAGATCAGGTCCCAAGAATGCTCTAATAACCCGTGCAGCCCGCCATCATCTGAGTTCCTTACACAGTTGTCTTTGGAATTGTACAAGCCGCTTGGTAGACAAGATGAAAAGTTCAGAAGCATTGCGGCTGCAGGAAGAGAGTGCTGAGCAGCGCCCATCCCGAGTACCGGCAAAAGGGATAAATACTAGCTATCGGACCAGAGGAAAGTGTGTAGATCTGAAAGGCTAACATGGTGACGGCATGCCTTACAAAAAGGAACTATACTGAGGTTTGTGAAGCATTGGTATAGGTTCTCTAGGGAGGTTGTGGAATCTCCCTCCCTAGAGGTTTTTAAGTCCCGGCTTGACAAAGCCCTGGATGGGATGGTTTAGTTCGGGTTGGTTCTGCTTTGGGCAGATGGTTGGACTCTATGAACTCCTGAGGTCTCTTCCAGCCCTAGGATTCTATTTCCAGACACAAAGCTTGTCCAGGGTGAGGAAGGAAAGTGTGAGGTTGAGTAGCAGGGATTCAGAGATTCATAAATTTTAAGATCCCAAGGGGCATTGTGATCATCTAGTCCAGGGGTGGGCATTAATTTTTGAGAGGGAGCCATTCCAAAAATTTGGAAAGTGGTCAAGAGCCTCACTCTTCCATGATATTAATGGAGATGTGGGGTCTGGGATGAAGGTTGAGTGCAGAGGGGAGCTTGGGATAAAAGATTGGAGTGCAGGAGGGAGACTGAAGTCTGGGAGGGAGTTTGGGTAAAGGAGGTGGTTGTGACCTAGGGCAGGGGACTGGAGTGCCGGAGTTTAGGATGTGACCTACGATAGAAGGGGATTGTGATCTGAGGCAGGAGATTGGGGTGCCAGATCTGGGAGGGGGTATAGTTGTAAGAGGGGGACAGTGAGTTTGGGTTTGTTGAGCAGGAGGTGGCGGAGGATTGGGGCAGGGATGGGGTGCTAGAGGCGGACTATGGCCAGGAGACTTACCAGCCAGCAGACAAACCAGCCAGCCTGCCTGCAGAGCTACGACTTGCAGAACTTAAAACGTTTCCCAGCCAGCCAGCCTGCCTGCTTGCCTGGCCATGTGCTTCATTGAATAACTGAGCCGAGGAGAGGGGGCATGGTTCTTCCTGGCTGCCTTTTATTTTGGCCCATTGGCCAGAAACCAGCCAATGGAATCATGCTGGGGGTGGAGCGGCTCCTGAAACTTTCCTCCTCCCCTCCAAGTTTTGAAACCAGAAGGAATCCCAGCAGCCATGGGCTGCAGGGCAAACAGAGGAGCCTGCGGGACAGATCTGATGGGTTGGAGGGCCGTAGTTTGCCCAGGCCTGATCTAGTCTCACCTCCTGTATAACACAGCCTATAGGAGTTTGCCTGTTAATTAACTGGTTCATAGAGATTCCCTGCCACCTCCAATAGGTATCTTTCTAGGCATGCTGTGTACTGTCAAAAAACTTTATCCTAACAGAAACAATTTGAGGTATAAAATAGCTGCAAAGAGCAATTTAAAATGGAACGGTGATGGCACCCTCTAATTTTAGCATTGTGGCCACTACCATCCCATGAAACTAAAGGCACATTTTCCACATGTTAAAGCTCACCCAGTTGCATGAGGTATTGAGTAAATTACTGCAGAGTGTTACACATGTGTCTTTAAACACCACAGTGAAGTCTACACTCTAAACGTGAACCTCAAGTCTATTCCCACTGGGAGAAGCAAGAGGAGGGAGAAATGTGGTCTTTGCAGCCAGAGATAAAGATTTCTTCAGATGTCAGTGGTGGGCATATTAGAGGAAGGCAGAAAAACCACATAGACCAAGTTCTGATCAATATAGTCATGCAAGTAGCCCCATTGAAGTCAAGTAAATAATTTGTGTGAAAAAGGCAGGAAGAAGAATTAACCCCATATATGCAAACCACTAAGCATCCACTAGTCTGAAATGTCAAATATTTCCCCTTTTTGCTTTAATGAACCCCCTCAGGATTAATTTTCTCCATATCTTCTTCTGAGAGTTGGATTGCTCTAACCCAAAGGAATAGAGAAGCATTTTGTAGATTTTTAGGCATCACATGGTACAGCTCCAGGCCTGGAAGAAGGACCTGTTCACAAAGGCCTTTATTTTTTTTAGCTGAACTTAAATAGAAGTCCTTTCATAGAGAAGCATACAGGCAGTATAGAAACTGACCTGTTCTAAGGGCATGCACAAAGAGAAGCGCTTCTGGTTTCAGGAACATTTGAAGACAGACACTGGCTCTCTTCTTCTCATAAAATAGGTAACATCACTGCCAAATGTTCCTCTGTGTAAATAAATCAGTAAATAAATTACCAGGGCAGCTGCAGCCATCAGCACATTGTCCTTGACACACTTCATTGATATTCAGACTCTGGCAGGTTTTGACACAAGGAGACACACACTCCATATACTCCATGCCAACTGGACATCTCGGCCCTGAAACAATTAAATAAAATTAGAAATATATATCCCTTAATAACTGTTAATCTCTTTAATTACTATAAAATGAACGACCAGGGTCAGAGAAGAGGTCAGATCCACTCTGATCAATTATTTCATTTTCGGGAACAAAATATTTAATGGATGTTAATTTTGTTGCTTAATGTGACAGTTGAATCTTCCACTTTGATTTATACAAGAACACGACCCTAGTGAAATCGTGTATATATCACCAACAGAAGATGGTCCAGTAAAAGATATTCCCTCACCAACCTTGTCACTTTGTTCTACATACATGTTTAAGGCACACGAAAAAAAACCTGTGTTTTTTCACAGAACCTATATCATACACCGAAAGAAAGCAAATTACGTGACGACAATTCTGAGTGGACTCCATGTGTGATCCATCACTGAGGAAAGTCCTGCCATGTTATTTAGCTGCTTGCCACACACAAATAGGTTATATTCCTCCAAAAGACTTGCAGTACCCAGCTCACTCACTGTGTTGCACTGATGCCTTGTATTGCTAGAGAGAAGTGAATCAGGTGAGGGACCTCGAAATCCCAGAATACCGCTAGGAGCTGCCCCAGCCTCAGTGTGAATGTGTTCATGAATGCACACATCTCCAGGGCTTCTCTTATCAACTATCATCAAATTTCCTGTTAATTCTGCTTCCCAGTGACTTTACTCGTGGGACATACGCATCATGACACAGGCAATTTTCCCCATAATGCTTGTATTAAATGGCCATGTGATAACTACATTGGTTTGCACTGACAACACTACACCATGCAAGCAGAGTTTCTTTGTGGGGCACAATATTCAGTAAAAATAAACACAAAAAAAAGCAATGTCCTCACATTAGGATTAGTGATAGAGATGTAGCCGTGTTAGTCTGGGGTAGCTGAAGCAAAATGCAGGACAATGTAGCACTTTAAAGACTAACAAGATGGTTTATTAGATGATGAGCTTTCGTGGGCCAGACCCACTTGCTAACATCTTTATGGCTGACCTAGAACAAGGTTTCCTCAACTCCCGTCCCCTTTTACCCCTCCTCTACCTACGGTACATCGATGACATCTTTATGATCTGGACGCATGGCCAAGAAACACTGGAGATATTCCACAGAGATTTCAACAACCTACACCCCACCATCAACCTCAGCCTGGACCATTCTACACGAGAGATCCACTTCCTGGACACCACCGTACAAATCAACAATGGAAAATTAGACACCACTCTCTACAGAAAACCCACCGACTCATACAGTTACCTACATGCTTCCAGCTCCCATCCAGAACACACCACACGATCCATCGTCTATAGCCAAGCCCTTCGATACAACCGCATCTGCTCTAATCCCACTGACAGAGACCAGAAGCTTCAGGATCTCTACCAAGCATTTATAAACCTCAACTACCCACCCAGAGAAATAAAAAAGCAAATTGAAAGAGCCAGACGAATACCTAGAAACCATCTACTTCAAGACAGACCCAAGAAAACCAACAATAGAACACCACTTGTCATCACCTACAACCCCCAACTTAAACCTGTCCAACACATTATCAATAAACTACAACCTATATTGGAACAGGATACCATACTCAAAGAGGCTCTGGGAGACAGACCCATAGTCTCCTATAGACAACCACCTAACCTCAAGATGATTCTTACCAACCACCACAGGACATACCACACTAATACCAACCCTGGTACCTTCCCTTGCAACAAACCCCGTTGCCAGCTTTGTCCACATATTCATTCTGCTGATACCATTATTGGACCTAACCAAGTGAGTTATAAGATCAAGAACACATATTCCTGCGCATCCAGAAATATAATCTATGCTATCATGTGCCGAAAGTGTCCGTCTGCTATGTACATTGGACAAACATCTCAGACACTTCGCCAAAGGATTAATGCCCACAAAACAGATATCAGACAAGATCACAAAGAAAAAACAGTTTCTTGCCACTTTAACCAGAAAGGACACTCTCTCAATGACTTAACCACCTGCATTCTGCTACAAAGACCTTTTACATCTGCACTTGAAAGGGAATCCTCTGAACTGTCATTCATGTTAAAATTCGACACTTTCCAAAAAGGACTCAACAAACATTTGAACTATCTCACCCATTATCAAGATAGTTTCCCCAATTATCACCTCTAATACCATTAACTCACAAACATCCCACTCTCCCTACCTCTAATATCATCAATTCACAGACACTTACCTTCCTTCCTCCCCCCCCCCCCCCGCATCCCCCTCCTGTTCTGCAATGTGATTTGTCCTTTTCATATTTGTTCATTTTTTTTAATTGTATCCTTTGGTACATATGGTTGTGACTACTTTCTTCCACTATTTGATCTGAGGAAGTGGGCCTGGCCCACGAAAGCTCATCATCTAATAAACCATCTTGTTAGTCTTTAAAGTGCTACATTGTCCTGCATTAGGATTAGGGCACAGAGTGGTCTCTTTCCATGGGGACTATACGCGGGACAGGCCTCATCTCTCTAGAAGGCATCAATAGGGCCCTCATTAGCAGAAGAAAAATAAATCTAAACTTTTTTAGACAGTTGACTAATCCTAGACAGTGTGGAATTAAGATAAAATTTACCGAGTTACGTTTAATGCCTTTGAGGTCCATGGTACTAAAAATGCAAAAAAATTAATGTGTTATTGGGAGACTGAGGAATGCAATGACTGGAAAGGACTAGAAACTTCAAAAGGCTTTTTGGAACAAGAGGAAGCGAAGTTCATTGGAAATACTTAGTGTAAACAGATTGTAAATGACTCATCTCCTAGTCCATCCTTTTGAAGCTGTGCCTTGAGAATAACACATTGTCTACTAATTAGCTGCTCCTGGAAACTCCTGATCAAAGACCCCCGAATCATAGAAAGGATAGGCTAAAATTTTTCATGAATGCGCTAGTTCTGAGCTGAGGATGTTACGAACTTGTGACCAAAAAGAGACAATTTGGTGAGTTCTGAAAGACTAATCACCAGCCACAGCCCCTGTTGGAGTAGTAAGCTGATTAGCATATTAGTTTGAATATGTTTTCCCAGCACTGCTTTTACCACAAGAATAAAATATGCTTGCATAAGAACTGATTGGTAAATCATAACGGTGGCCAGCTACACTGTTACTAATCTCTGAGGAGCAAGCAAGGAAACAGACTGCTAGTGGACTCACAGTCTAATCAGAAAGCTGTTCAGCCTGGAAATACCTACGTCAGAAGGGAGAAAGATGGCAGTCTCCACCCAACTGAGGTGACAACTAAGTAGTAAAACACTAGAGTGGATGTCCTTGCCAGACCATAGATGGGGGTACAGGTGCAGTGACCTAAACTGTCACTTATCTCCTCCACCTCAACGTAAACAAAGGAGCTCCCTTGGTCTATAGGAGAAAACAAATGCTGCTGATCAGGATGGAACAAGGTTCTGGCCCTTCCCCAGGGCAAACGAGGGACTTGATTTACTGTTCCCCATGCCTTGTGTAGTTATTTCTGCCAGTGCAAGGAGAGTGTTGTGTGAATGTAATGCATAACCAGATCAGAGTGGCATCATTGTGCACATCCTTGTATTAGTGATAACAAGTGAGCAACATGCAGGGCAAAAAAGGCTCACATCCCAAGGAAGTAATTCTGCCTCGTTTATTAACCAAACTCTCCCCACTGGCAACTGAAAGAGATGTTCTGGAATACAGCAAGTTCTCATCGTTTCCCTCCGCTCTCTGCACTCACCGACTTTTAGCCGCTTCTTTGACCTGCTGGGTGTTATCATCTGTCCCTAATAAAAGTGTGCTTCCTTGGTCAAAACAGGCTAGACCCAGAGTTGGAAATCAAGCCAACTCATCCCAAAGCTAATGGCTGGCAGCACTCTACTGCTACTGGACATCATGGATAGAAGCTCCTGTAGAATAGATTCAAGCTAGTAAAGAATGAGCAAACAAAATAATCTCACTTGATAAACCAGCACCGGATTGAAAACTTTTTCTGACAGCCCCTCTGGACTACAACGTACAGACCTGCAGGTTAAGCAGTAATATCCTGAAGGGGAAGCTTTGGAATCATTACCACAGAGACTTACTACACAAGCTGTCTTTGGGCCAGCCATCCACAATCACTCCTTGCTGAGCGCAGCTCCTGGCATACTCTAGGAAAGTTGGGCAGTGGCAGTGCATGTCCTGAGCACAAGTGCACATGTCTTCTTCACAGAGACCAATGAATGGCTCTGGATCAACTCGATGGTGGCACCTGGAGAATACGGAAGACGTCCTTAGCAGCTGGCACCTTTCCATGACATCCTGCATAATTAAAACAAGTGAGCAGAAAAAAAATCAAAATGTTGTTACAAAATGCTTAGATCAGTGTTCTTCAACCAGGGAGTCATGATCTGTACACAAAGCCATCTGGGAAACCATGATGCTTTGAAAATTGTAATATACTCTAAAGCAAATACTCCTCCACTCCACACACATTCTTACCCTTCAAAGTCAAGTATTGGAGTGATGGTGTCATAGATTATAGGTCAGAAGGGATCACAAGATCATGTAGTCTTACTTAATGTACATCACAGGTCAATAAACACCACCCAGCCCTCTCCTCACCAAGCCCAATGACCAGAATTATATCAAATTATTACATCCCTCAGGAAACTGAACACTTACCTGTCCCAGGCAGAGAACAGAAAAGACTGATATGTAAACACACACAAATAAGTGATATATGCTTATTGTTGTAATGGAAATATTTTGTGTTTACTTTTATAGTAAAAGTAAGGGGGTTACAAAAGATTTATACTTCAAATATAGGACTGCCAACCTGAAAATGTAGGGAAATACTGGTTCAGAGTCACTCTACATATCTCTGTGCCTTATGGTATAGAATTAGACCTGCTCAGAAGTGTATTCAATATGCAGTACTTCTAAGAATGATTCACCTTGAGCTCAAGTGGCAGGGATATGGCTGAAGGAGGAGGCTGCCTAGAATTCCCTACTATTACCAGGAAGATCCCATGGTCGAGGTGTGCAGCACAAATGAAACTATGAAGTTGCTAACTGGACACCAACTTGTAAAAATGTTAACAAGATTTAAGAAAGGTTGAGAGATCTTAAACAGTTTTTCCTTTAAAAAAAGTAAGGGCCAGGACCACAGCTGGGGCAAATAAACATAGTTCCATTGACTTCAATGGCATTATCCCCAAACTTAAAGTTAGGCATGTGCCTATCTCTCTCTCTCTTACTGGACTGGATCCAAACAGCCTGATATAACCTCCATCAAAGTCAATGAGAAGATTTAACTAACCAAATGTGCTATACAATTCAGTGTTCTAAGCTCAAGACTCAAAGATGCAAATGCAAAAATCAACATTCCAAAAGCAATAACCCAGCCATATTTACAGGACAAGAACACATTCACTTATTGCAATGGCTGTACTTAGTCAATGGAAAAAAATGGTTAATTCTTATTATTTTAATGAAACCTTTGAGTTTATCAGAATTCAGACTATTATGGCATCTGTAGTATAATTAGGAATATGAACGCGTAACTGTGTACATCAGTGATGTGGACTCATCAGTTAACCTTCATAGTTACATGCAGGCTCCCAGTATTCACGGTGGCCAGTAGAGATGTCATCATGTAGACGACTTATTGGTTAATCCCGTCGACAACACACATTTCCCCCTCTTGTTGCCACTGTATCAAAGGCAGCAGGGAAGGAACTGGAGCCAGTGCCCATGAGGAGATGGCTTAAAAGCTAGTTCCCCACAAGCACCGGATCCATTTCCCCTCCCCCCCCTCCATTCCCCCAAGGCTTGGACTGCTGCCTCTGACAGGGTAGGCTGGAACTGATATGTGCAGGGAGGTGGCTTTCAAGCAGGTTTCCCTCATTTGCCAGCTCTGTGGACCCACCTGCCCCCCTGCTGCTGCCTCCTACAGCAGTGGTGGGAAGGGGCAGGACCCGATGCTTGAGGCAGCCAGCTTAAAAGCTGGTTCCCCGTAGCACCTCCTCCACGGTGCTGCCTGTCCCTCCCCATAGGGAGGGCAGGGGAGGCTGCACAAAGTAGCCTCTGCCCTTGGACAGTCTGAGCTCCCTGCTTACAGAGGATGCACTGCATTCCATGGAGCTGCCTCTGTCCATGGTGAGCCTGGGCCTGCTGTGAACAGCGGCCTCTGTCCACAGGCAGTTCAGAACTCTCCTCCCCACCCCCACACACAAGGGCTGCTGCCAGCCCACACTGCTCCCTCTGTATCAGAGACAGCAGCGCCTCTGATTCAATGTGTTGGCTGTATCAGAGGCAGCAGCATGGGGTGGTAGGCAGCTGGTCCTCAAGGGGGCTGATTTTTAAACTGGCTCCCCTCACAGACCAGCTCCCCTTAACATCCTGCGTGCCGCCTCTGACAGTGAGGCAGCAGCGGGCCTCCTGGGAGTGGAGCTGGCAGAGCACTGGCTGCTGGCCCTGCCCCTGGGGCTATACGATAGTCATGTAACAGCTAAGATTTCATGCAGTGAAACATCCCTAGGGGTCAGCTTAATAGCCAGCTCCTGGCATACACTGGCTCCCAGGGAGCTGCCTGTCATTCCCCCACCCCCACCCCACTGCAGTAACCACTGCAGTTTTTCAGCAGTTACACGTTTACTTGAATAAATGAATTTTAACATCCCTAATTATAACCTGACAAGTCAGACCTCATTCCTAGGGTAGGGTGGGGGAGACTGTACTTTTATTAACATAATTATATAGATATCTGTAGATTCCAGAAGCAGAAGGATCATCTAATACTGTATTGCCCAATTCTAATATTTCTAGAGCCTGTATTTTCACTGCAGGATTAGGAGATAAGTAAATGTCAGAGAAGTCATGGGAATTACTCCGACCCTTCAATTTCAATAACAATGATTGACATAATGGCTGTGGGTTAACTAATTATATATACACAAGTAAAATATGAATCTATGCAAGGAAGCAATAAATAAATACTTAATCTGAGTCTGACCTATTTAAATGTTTAGCTGCTGGTGGTGTGAGAGAGATTAATTTAAACTCAATGCTCAAAATGTTCCAAGGACTTTAATACATTATAACTGATGTTTTCCATCTTCTGATGCATCTTGCCAGTGCATCACTGTTGTTGATTATTGATGTTTAAATCTGAAAATTTAACAATTATTTATATGTACGGAATTTGCAGCATCCAGCCAAAAAGCAATACAGATGTGGGGGCAAATTATTCTCAAAAGCTCCATTTTCTGAATCACTGTGAGTTTGTAGCTAATCTTTGGTCACTTGGGAGCACTCCCTTGTAGCTATGTGGCACACCCTGGCCTCTCAGATATTCACTATGATAGCAAGATATGAAAATAAATTCTCCAGCTCCAAAGGCCCTGCCTTCTACTCTTGGAACTAAAAAAGAATATCAGTTAGGTGTCACACCAGAGGGCCTTCAGGCTGCTCTTTGCACATGGAGACACGTACCATCGTGGAGAAGCTTGCAGGGCAGAGATGGTGACAATGTGATGCACAAATCGAGAGCACCAGGGAATGACCATGTCTGTGTCCTGCTTACTATCAGCAAGTACTGTCTTTTCTCTATCAGGAGGGACATTATTCAGACTAAGATGCAGTTGCAGCTGATGCAGTTCTAATTCCATTCAGTAAAGGGCAGTAATTAGAACTAACAGCGTAGAGGCCAAGTATCAGCTCTGGAGTAAGGAAGCAAGATAGGGATAGGAGCAAGAATGAGCAACAACTGCTAGACTGAAACTCATAAGAAGCTCAAGCCATAACATTTTCACATGGATTTTTAATCCCCTCCCCCTGTGAGCTGCTGCTGCTGGCTGAAAAGCAGGCCAGCTGTCTCCCCTCAGCCAGTCAGGCAGGTCTATGCAATGCAGCTGAGTTCATTAGTCTGCCTAGAGGCTGGGCATGGCTAATCCTCAAACTCAGCAGAGGGTGTTCAGTCCTGACAGATAGCAACAATTCTGAACAGCCGTAACTTGTAAGATTTCAAAATTTGTTTCCACGCTGGAACAAAAACAAAACCTTTCCAGTGTTTTCCCAAAAATCTGTGTGCATCCAAGAGCTAGGGTCCAGTCCCTGCTCTGCCTGACTCAGAGTGGAGTTTTTCCTCCCAAACCATGCAACAGGACTATGCAGCACTTTAAAGACTAACAAGATGGTTTATTAGGTGATGAGCTTTCATGGGCCAGCCCTACTTCCTCAGATCAAATTGTGGAAGAATATTGGCATATTTATTACTATTCTCCATGTATAGAGAATAGAGTACACCTCTATTACTATTCTCCATGTTCGATCAGGCAGAGTTCAGACTTGCTTCAGTTCCCAGTGTCCCAGTCACCCAGCCATAGGGAATCTCTTTGCTCTCTTTTCAGCCTCCCTGACAAAAGTTTAAAGGAAGCTGATCTGTCCACACAAAACATTTCAGCAACACAAAATAGCATATTTTGCTAAAATGACATTTCAGATTATTTCCACTGACATCTTCCGGCAGTAGGACACACTGGTCATTTCACTACTCTGTTATTTAACCCTCAGCTTAATAACATACACATTATTTTCTCTTTGGATGTAGGTCAGTGGAAAGAGGTGATAGTATTGTTCCATGAGAAATTTAAAAGGCCGCTGATTTAATTTGTTGATAAATTACTTATGATTGGAGATGGGATCAAGCCATCACATTTTGACCTGGATTTTAAATGCCCTCCTTCCAGTTTCAGAAAGATTCGGTTAGTGGGGTAATGTTCAGCTGGCTACAAAATGTAGAAAAGAACCCTATTTGGATTCTAAACAACCCTCAAGGCTACAGAAGTTTGAACATACGAATAGGCATATTGGGTCAGACCAAAGGTCCATCTAGCTCAGTAATCAGACGGTGGCCAATACCAAGTGCCATCAAGGGAATGAACAGAACAAATAATTATCAAGTGACTCATCCCCTGTTGCCCATTTTGCAGCTTCTGGCAAACAGACACTATCCCTACCCATCAATGTTCCCTCTAATTTTTTCCATCTCTGGACGGAATACATTTTGTTATGTACACTAAAGCATGTGTGGATGTGCACCACCAGTAGCAATAGTTATTGCCTGCTGTGGGCACTGTGCTAATCAGCTGGGTGGCATCTGTATCTCTGTTGGGTGGCCACCCAAGGGCTCAATTTACAGGGAACACTGCAGCCCAGCCTAGCTAATAGCCATTGATGGACCTATCCTTCATGGATTTATCTAGTTCTTTTGTGAACCTGTTAAAGTCTTGCCCTTCACAACATTCTCTGGCAGGGAATTTCACAAAATGTGCATAATGTGTAAAAAAATATTTACTTTTGTTTGTTTTAAACCTAGTGCGTATTTCGTGACACCTAGTTCTTGTGTTAGGAAAAGGAGTAAATAACACTTCCTTGTTTACTATATCCACACCAGTCGTGATTTTATAGATTTCTATCATATCCATCTCTCTTCCAAACTGGAAAGTCTCAGTCTTATTAATAGCTCCTCATTCCATACCTCTAATCTTTTTTGGGGGGGAGGGGGGGAGAAGGCCTTTTCCAGTTCCACTAAATTTTTGTTAGATGGGATGACCACGTCTGCACACAGTATCCAAGATATGGGCGCATCATGGATTTATATAGAGGCAATATGGTATTTTCTGTCTTATTCCCTATCCCTTTCTTAATGATTCCCAATATTCTGTTCACTTTTTTGACTGCCGCTACACACTGAATACATGTTTTCAGAGAAATATCCACAATGACTCTGATACATCTTTCTTGAGATCTTAACAGATAATTTAGACCCCATCATTTTATTTGCATGTATATTTATATATACACTTGAGATTATGCCATCATTTTAGATGTGTAGTTGGGGTTATGTTTAAATTTGGATCCCAAAATTAACCAAGTTACATTTCTATGATGGCCTTGTACAAGGTTGTGCTGTAGAATATTGGAGCTTAAGCGCTGTAGATGTTTAACGGGTCATTGTTAAATTAAAAAAAAAACACAGTGTATTTGTTTTGTACATTTCACAGCACACCACAGATAATCAGTCTCATTGTTTTCCATGCTATCCTTAATTAGTTTCAGATATATTTTAAAAGGTGGCCACTGATTCTGGGTGCTCAGTGTGAGATGCCAAAGGCCTCATTTTCAGAAGTGCCAAGACACACAACTTCCTCTGTTTTTCAAAGGTTCTGGGCACCCAGAACTCCAATCACTTTGGAGACCCAAATCAATTCACTTGAAAATTCTGGCATTAATCAGTTCCCCCTGTTATTTGTATGGCTTGCTTTCAGTACTCATCTGGAGATTGATGCTGATTCTGGGAGACTCCCAACCAATCCTGGAGGGTTAGCAACCCTATTTTCTATCAAATAAAAAAATGTTAAGGAGGTCTGGCTGCTTGTAAGCTTTCTGAAGCAGAAACCTGTCTTTCTGTGTTATGCTAGGTACCTTGTACACATTTGGGTATACTATAAATCATATACAACTTGCCACACTCAGCCAAGCCTTCTCCCACAAACTATAGACACTTGTATGTGACAGTGGCTCTGGCTGTCTCTTACACTGGTATAACTCAATGACTTCACCGAAGTTAGTCTTACTTTATACCACTGTAAATGAGAGGAAAACCCAGGCCCACAAGCTCCACCCCTCTCTACTTGCCTTCCAGGACCTAAACAAGGAGCCTGCAACATTGGCTCTCTTTGCTGTGTGCAGAGAATACTCAGCCTTGTGCATTGGCTGTGGTTCCCTTGAAGTCAATGGAAAATCATCACTGATTTCAATGGGAAAAATTTGGGCCCTAAAATGTCACTTTTATGTCTGGTTACTAAGACTTTATGTATAACTATAATACTCTAACAATAGACAAAGCCATCATGCAAGATATCCTTGGTGTACTATTTCTAAAGGAAGGTAAAATCTTAAAAGTGAGGCTCACATTAAAGAATGTAAAACAACCTTTGACCACTCTAAAAAGCAGAGATATTCCCCTGCAAGAGTATTGTTGTAAAAACTGTTCTTTGATCCATCTGTTTTACAAATACAGCTGTGTTGGGGCATTCCATTTTAAAACAGTCTGGTTTTGTCTGTAAACACAGGTCTAATCACTTATAATTATATCAAGGGAAACACAAGACAACTCTTAAGATAAAGGACCCAAACTGAACACTGGTGCAAAAGGGGATGTAACTTCTTACTGTGTTACATTAGGGCTGAATTTTATGTCAAGTGTAATAGCTCCTTTAAAAAAAAAAAAGCAATATGATAGGATTAGGGACCATTGTGAGCCAGGCATAAGGTAACTGTGATGATGATGTTTAGTACAGCAGTGGCAAATGACCATATAAGAATAGAGCCCTATTGTGGTAGGCACTAGGCATGTAATAGTATACTCAATTAACCGATTAACCGATAAGCAAAAGCTTATAGGTTAATGCTGTAGACCACACATATTTTTTAGCAGGCTGGCCAGCAGCTCAGCTCAGTTCTGGCTTGCACTGGGTCCAGAACCTACTCCTGCTGCAGCTCTGCATTTAAAGTGTATTAGGAGGCAGGCAGGTAGCCTGGCTCTATTCCAGCTCATGCCAGGTCCAGGAGCTCAGACCTGCCTTAGACAGGAGCTGCTGCCACCCCATACTGGTGCCTCTATAGCAGAGGCAGCAGCACAGGGCAACAGGCATCCAGCCCTCAAGGGGAGCTATTTTTTAAACTGGCTCCCCACATAGACCAGCTCCCACCTGACACTCTGCACTGCTGCCTCTGATACAGTGGCTGCCAGCCCCGTCCCCGGGGACTATAGAATAGTCAACTAATCGAGGTTACTCAACTATTCAATTAAGGGATATTTAACATCCCTACTAGGCACGGTACAAACACAGAATAGTGGTGCCAAAATCTAGTTATTGTAAAAGCTCCCGAGCCTCATTTCCAAAGATCAGACTCTCCCAGACCTTGTCTCCTCCAACATTCCACCCCCCCCTTCCAGCCATGTCATCCTCAGTGTCCCTCCAATTCCTTTTCCCATGACCTCGCCTTATGCCCACCACCTATGGGATGATCTCCTTACCCAATCTGCCAACCCATCATTCCCTCTTCATTTCATCCTTCCTAAGTCCCCATGCTTTCTTCAGCTCCCAGAAGCAGTGAGCTCTTAATCAAAAATTGTTTTAAAAAAGACACCTTTGTAAATGCCCACTCTGGGTTTTCCCAAAATTGTCTGGTCTCACATAGGTCTAGCTTTTTAAGAGGCAGGAACTGTCAAAAATCTGGGACAATACAGTGCAGAGCATATGCAACAAACATAAATCAAAATAATTTTCTCTTGTGAGAGTCTGTGAGTGCAGGTTGAGAATTTTCTCTTTAAATGAATTTGACAGAAAATGTTTAAATTTTTGGCAGGACAGAAATTACAATTTTTGCTCAGCTCTCATAGCTAAACTGTAAATATTACTGACTCAGATGGCACGGGTAAATGTGGTTCTTTGATTCAATTTACTACACACCTTGAGGTGATAAGAGTGAACTGCAACTGGTGATTCCTGTAACCAGGCTAAAATCCGGTTTAGGAAGGATCTGTGTGCTCCAAGCCATTAACATGGTCACAGATCATAATTAAGAACAGTTAGTCAAATGCACACATACTGCAAACTGTAAGCAGTGTAGGAGCAAGCAAGATCATTGAGCACAGTTACAAGACAAACTTTTCTTGCACACCAAACAATATCAGAGGGGAGACATTATGTTTTCTTCTGCCTTAACAATTGCTTGGAAATGAATTTAATCATAAGAAAGTGTCTGAATTAACCTCAGCCTGTGATCTCATTTACTTATCCAACCCTAGAGTCAGCTGATAGGTCATCATCACACTGAAATGGTACTTCATTTTCTAGGTGACTGAGATCATCCCTTTCCCCCATATAGTGATAAAAGCAGATGAAGAGAAGCTGGGCAGAGAGCCAGTTTTAGAAGCAGTCATCAGAGGTCTGGGTTTTATGACATGATGCAGTGTTGCCTCCTCTTGTCCTGCAGCACAGGGAAGAGAATGGACACCAGGGAATCCATATATCTGAAGGGAGTTCAAGTCCCCAGCAGGGCTGTATCTATCCAAGCAAAAGCGTGCGCAGGTAGAGCGAGCATACTGCTGGTGCTTCCCATCTAGCTTTTCTAGCAGTATGGTGAACGTATTTTCTGCATCTGGAGAACCCATCCAGATGTACAAGACAGGTCAAGATAGGGATTTGTGGGAAAATCTTCCATGAAACACTGCAAGATGCAGGAAATTACCCAATTTAAAGTCATGTCAAGACAGAGATTTTATGCAAAAATCTACAGAGCAGGTATATGTGCAAGGAGATGGAGAGGGGACAGGATTGTCTCTCTGGAGAGGCAAGGGATAGCTAGCAATAGGACCGACCTTCATTTGGAGGAGAGGAGGCAGAGGGGTGTCTTCTCCCGACATCAGTTGCTAGGGTTGCCAGATGGTTTAGCAAAAAATACTGAACTTCGCCTCCCCTCCAAACAAACAACAACGGGAAAAAATTCTGTCAAGGTAAAAAAAGGGGGGAGACCAAAGTTGTTAAGCAAAAAAATATATATATATTTTAAAGGAGGCTCCCCCTTTAAGATGGATGCCATTTTTAAAACCCCGCAGCTCCATCCCGTAAGAACAGGGAAGCCGGGGGTAGCCGCCAGGGGGAGGTTGTGGGGAGGCGCAGGAGCGGCTTCACAAGCCGCACTTTTGGGGGGCAAGTGCCGCGGGTTGGCCACAGCTGGTGTAGAGGGAGGCATCATGTGGCCAGCTCCCGGGTCTCTGCTGGTCATGTGGGCCAGAGTAGCGTGTGCTCCGCTCCTACCCCAGCCCAGTGCTCCCCTAGCATGGCACCCGGCAAGTGACCCTTCCTGCCCCCCCTTCACTATGCCTCTGCCACGCTCCTCACTCTCCCGCCCAATGCGGCAGGGGAAAACTGTCCCCTCCAGGCTTCCGTCCCAGGGAAACAGGAAATATTGGACAATTCACATGTCTGGTATTTCCTGGTTTTTTTTACCAGAGCCCGCAAATACTGGACTGTCCGGGTGAATACCGGACACCTGGCAACCCTATGACAGTTGCTGTTTCACACACTGGCAGGAAAGGTTAGGCCCTCTCGTTTCAGCTTCTCCTGTGGGGGCAGTGCTCCCCTTGCTAGCCAGAGCAGGAGAGATATGGAAAGCAGAAGGAACTCTCCTCCCCAGCTTCTCTTTCTAGCCCTCGAGCCAAACAGATTCCGGGTCAGACTCTTCATCTTGTCATGAGTAATCTGTCGCTAGGCAACTTTTTTTTTCAAACCTGTTTTCAGGGCTCCACTTTTTGTCATACTTAGCGCCAAGCCCTTATTGAAGTCAATGCAAGAGCTACAGTTTCGCCTCTGGATCAGGCCCATAACGTTGCTCAACTTTCAAAGAGTTTGTTAAATTAAATTGTGAGGCATCTCTACAGACACGTGGTTTGGAACAGCAACTTGTGGGGGAAGAAAGGACAAGAAGAACTCCAGATGTAGATGGGGGGAGAGCAATAAAATGAACCAAAGCTATTGTTTTCCTCTGTTGCCAGCTGACTGCCTCAGATCCAAAGGGGCTGAGAGACGGGGGAGATTTGCATTCCTGAAGCTGAAGCTAGCAAACAAAGGAATCTGTTTCTTGATTGAAAGGATCAGAATTCTTCATCAAGCCCTCACTTTAGCAGGACATCTATTAATAGTACAACGTTTATTCATAGCTCTGAATAAATTAAGCCAATGTTTGTTAAATGCTGTGGGCTTGGGAATTCACAGAATGGGAGAGTTCATTTCACTGGCCAGTAAAGCAAATGTTATCTTGCAAAGCTACAATATTTAATGTGATTTATATATAAGCAGCTGTAAATTCTAAAGCTTCAGAGGGGTAGCCAAATTAGTCTGTAACAGGAAAAACTTAAAAAACAATAACAACTAGACTAATTGTTGTTTTTTAAGTTTTTCCTGTTACAGACTCACTCTGCTATCCCTCTGAAACTTATCTACTCCCTGTCTTTTTTTCTTCCCCCCTTCCATTTTTTTTCTTTCTCCCCCCACCTTCTTCCTTCCCTTATTTATTCATAGATCTGGACTTCCAACACCCCAGTCATCTTAAGAAGTGGATTATGCCCATGAAAGAGGAGGTTACTCACCTTCCAATAACTGATGTTCTTCGAGATGAGCGTCCCTAGGGGTGTTCCACATTAGGTGTTGAGCGTCCCAGTGCCTCTCGATGGAGTTTTTCCTAGCAGTGCTCTGGGGCCGCGCATGTGCGGTGCACAGCACGTGCGGGCCTCCCTGGTGCCATCATGCATGCGTGGCTCCCCTTCCCTACAGTTCCTTCTCTATCTGGAAGCCGGTGAGGATGTCTGATGTCTTGATATTAAGATTTTCCGAAGTAGAGAGGAGGAAGGGACAGTATTGGAGCACCCCGAGGGACGCTCATCTCGAAGAATATCAGTTACTGGAAGGCGAGTAAGCTCTTCTTCTTCGAGAGGTGTCTCTGGGGGTGCTCCACATTAGGCTGGCTACAAAGCAGCACATTGTATGGAGGTAGGGACTTCGGATCAGGTAAGTAAGCCCTTTGTATCACAGCTTTTGCTAATCTAGTAGGCATGTAGAAATGCAGCCAGAAATCAAATGTGACCATCGTTGTGACGTTATGCTATTTTGGTTGCTGTGATCTGCAATGGAGATGGAAATTTGCGAAGACAACCTGAAAAGATGGCTGAATTGATATAGAGGGAAAGTGTCCTTCTGACATCTAGTGTGTGCATCTGATCTTCAAAGGCATTAACATGAGGTTTTTGAAAAGAAACAAGCAAATAAGTAAATAAATAAAAATAACGGTAAGAGTATCGTCTGGTTGAGGTGCAAAGTGGAGAGCACCTTTAGTAAGAATTTTGAGTGTAGCCACATAGAGAGTTTGTCAAACAAAAAAAGTACTAAAAGGTCACTAGGCATGAGCGCCGCCATCTCACTGTTAATGGCATGTGTGGATCCCATGGTTGTGTAGGTTCACAATGTTTGGGTATACAGACTTTAGACCTTTTAGAAGTTGTTTGGTTATGGGATGTGCAAAGACTATGGTGTCGTCTAAGATGTAGTAAGTATTCTAACTAGGTGGGAGTGGAGCATATTGCTGTGTATATTAGGCGAGGTCACCCAGTGGGTGAAACGGGTTCCCTTTGTTAATATATATGTTGATTTTTTTTTGAAGGAGCTCTGCTTTATAATAAGATGTATCCACCTGTTTGGAGCACTGAAGTTCTGTGCCCATGAACCAGTGAGGTACAACATCTTGAGGTGAAATCTCTGGAATTGAAGGTGAAGAGACATGGTTTCTGGTTGGTATAAGATGTTTGGATTGCATGGGAGCGTGATTAGGTGGTATTGCGCCATCCTGTGCAGGATGGGGGACCAAGGGTGGTGAGGCAAGCTGGGGGCCATGGCAATGAGTTTTACTTTGCTGCTCAGTGTCTTTATTGGGCCTCTGTTAAAGAGGGGAAATGGGGGAGTGCATACGCAGGGGTGCAGTCCATATTGACGTGAGAGCATCTGTGAGTGAGTGCTCATTCCATGAGGCGTACAGCTAGTTCGGAATAGAAGCCTAATCCGAACTAGCTAGTCCGTGCCGCGTGTAGCCGCGCGGCACGGGGTCCGACCTAGCCGGCATTTAAAAATGGCGCCGGCCGGCTTCATGCAAATGAAGCCCGGGAAATTCAAATCCCGGGCTTCATTTGAAACTCCGTATGACTACATTACCCCCCCTAGTTTGAATTAGGGGATGTGACAGGGCGCCAGCCCTGCACTGGCCCTTTAACACCAGGACTCCGGCCGGGAGCCAGGGCTAGCAGAAAGGAGACCAGCGGGAGCTAGTTAGGACTAGAGAGAGCCCAGCTGGCAAAGATCCAGGACTGCACGAGTGGCTGGTAGAAGCCAGCTGAACCCATTAGGGCGAGTATGAGCACAGCTGGCACGTATATATAGAGAAGCCCAAGTTGCTCAAGGGGGAGGAGAGAGAGGCCAGTGAGGGGCTGAATGTGGTGGAAGCAGGAGCTCCCAGGAGGGAGACCTGCTGGGGATAGCCAGCAAGGGCTGGGAGAAGGCCAGCTATGGCTACCCTGACTAGGGGACGGAGGCAAGGCCCGGGCTTGGAGGCAGATCACAGCCTGGTGTAGGTAAGCGGGTCGTGGAGATAATCCCAAATGCCTATGATGAGCATCCCATACAGACTGTAACTTGCCCTGCAAGGGGCTAGATGAGGACAGTCAGGGGGCACTGAGGCACAGTGGGGTGTGGACCCCAGACAGAACCCCTGACAGGGGGGGTAGTGTAGACATACCCTTAGAGCTTTAGTTCCATAGGTAAGAAAGATTCCCACCTACTAAGAAGCCAAAATAAACTCCCCAGAGATTTAAACTCAGGCCACATCCCAGGTGATCTCCCTAATCCCTGGGCTAACAACTGTTCAGGGAGGTCTCCTCTGCACACCTGTCCTACAAAATATATCTTGGCTGGAACCATTGTATTTTTTGACAAATGTGTGTCCTATTCGTGAATTGTTTCACCTTGATCAAGAGAGCATTTTTGCTGAATACATTATTGGTCTGAAAATCATCCAGCTTTAGTTTTAGCTTCTTTTAACAAAGTCTAGCAGCTTGGAAAAAGAGGAAAGCCAGCACCACTTGACTGGCCGACTGTCCAGAGCGGCTGTGCAGGCCATTAGAGGCTCTTGGACTGTCATTTATTGAAAACCCTTCCTTTAGTGGCTAGAGTTATTGCTGTTTGCATTTTGCATCTCCCACAGCTTTAAAAAAAAAAGTCAGAGTAGGAATTTGCATGTGTATTTCTAATCTGTTTTAGCCTCAGGAGCACTAACCCAATGCTCCTGCAATGACTGAGCTACTAGTAGCTCCAGGGGGTCTTTTCTAGAAAGGAAACTGCCCCCATTGGTATTTAAAAAAACTACACAAATATTTCCATTGGTTTTGTAAAACTTTATACAACCTAAGTTATGTCCCATCATCTCCACAGTATCTGAGCGCTTCATTATTTTTAGTGAATCTATCCTGCTGTGAAGTAGCAAAGTGCTATGACTCCCATTTTACAGGGAGGAACTAAGCCACAGAGGGTAGTGCTATGCAGCAACTAGACACCCCCAGATGGCCCACATCAGCCAATTTGGGCTTGCAAGGCTGTAGGGTTTCCAGATGGTTTAACAAAAAATACCGACATCCCCCTTCCCCCAAAAAAACACTGGGAAAAAATTCTGTTGAGAAAATAAAAGGGGGGAGACCAAAGTTGTTAAGCAAAAAAAAAAAGGGTGGGGCACTGCGCCTTTAAATGGCCCCACGGTCCTCCCTCCCCTGCCCTCGCGTGATGCGGCAGGGGAAAATTGTCCCCACCGGGCTTCCATCCGAGGCAAACAGGAAATACCAGATGTTTCACATGTCAGGTATTTTCTGATGTTTTTTAACCAGACAGGAGATCCGAATACCAAACTGTCCGGGTGAAAACCAGACACCTGGCAACCCTACAAGGCTGGGACTGTTTGATCTGCAGCATAGACATCCTGGCTTTGGCTAGAATGCAAGGTCTAGGGCCCTCCCACCTCACAGGGTCCTAAAGCCTTTGCTCCTGCCTGAGCCCAGAAGTCTATACAGACATGAAACAGCCCTGCATCCCAAGCCCTGAGAGCTTAAGGTGGCTGCCTGGGACAGCTGTAGGTGGCTATTTGCTGCGTACATATACCCAGAGACATGAAGTAAAAATTGTGGGAGAGTAAATCTCTGGGTAAGCCCCTGACCATTGAAATATTCTTCTTAAGCCAGGTCTACACTATACACTTACTTCAGTAAAAGTACATCACGCCGGGGTGATATAGCTTTACCACCCTCAATCCTCCCCATATTCACATGGCATCAGAAGAGCATCTCCCACCAACACAGCAACCAGCTGTTGGGAAGATGGGGTAACTAATCCTTTGTAGCATAGCCAAGCCCTTAGACAAAAGCCTGAGCGAGTATGTAGCTCCATCCACATAAAGAGTGGCTATTAGGGCAATCACATATGGAGCTAAGCACCTGAAACCACCCTTGAAGTTAATGGGAGATGAAGATAATCCAGACTTTGCAGAATTTGTGACCTAACCAAGAGGGTCCCCTGGAATAAAACTATTACCAGCTTCAATGGGAGCACACTGTACATTGGTATAGCACTCACCTTGTCAGCAAATTCGGATGAAATATTGCAGGTGTTGCTTGGAGCAGGGACTCTTTTACATCGCTTATCTTCACTGTGCAATGCCCAGGAATTAGCAAAATCATAGCTGTTTTTGACCAGGGTCCCTGGGAATCATGAAAAAGGGGAGGAGATGGGTGTTTAGGGGCTTGAGTAACACAAGAACAGCACAGACTTTGTGAATTTGAGATGCTCATGAACTGTGTTTTTGATCAAATCTATGATGTTAAAGCATTCCCTTTCCAAGTAACCTATTGTTTACGGAAAACTACCCAGAGCAACCAGGGCTGAATCCAGCATGGAGTCCTTCTGGATTAGAATCGCCTCCCCATCTAACAAACAGACAAGGCAGATAAGTGCTAATGGCTGCAGTTCCCATCATTGTTCTACAGGAAGAGATTAATTATTTAACTACATTCTAGAATGTTATTTGCTGGTCAGATAAACTCTGCTTGGTGCCTAAGTGCGCTGGGGTGTTTTTTCTGGGTTGTTGTTTTTTAATACAAATAATAAAAAAACAGAGATTGAAACAAAATAATTAAATCACCGTCCACTCTTCTGAGATTGAAACATTCCTGACAGCAGCTCAATTTTTCCCCATCTGCAACTTTTTTTTTTAAGCTTTCACATCCTATAATTCTTTTGGGTCGTTGCCCTTAGAAGGGTTACTGCATTTATTGGACCTGATTCTCACTGCTATGTGGTATCATGAGCAGGTAAGTCCGCCTGTGTGAAAACATTATTGTTTTGATTTGACAGAATGTGACACCCACTTTGCATTAGCATGATTGCACAGGGCTGTGGGGAGTTAGATCCAGCTAGTTACTAGGAAGAGGAAGCTACATCCCCTCGCTTTCCATTCCCTCTTGTTGAAGAAGGGATTTATTTCATGCCTTCATCATTCTTTGCTTCTCCATCTTCCAGACATGAGGGGAACCCATCTTTCTCTCCAGATAGTGTTGCCAGCTCTTGACTACTGTTGTGATGTTTGATGTTTTCTTAAGGTCCAACTCTTAGGCTACGTCTACATTGCACATTCTTGCACAAGAAGATATGCAAATGAGGCGCGGTGATATCTAATGAGCCACCATTTTCGTGCAAGGGGCTTTTGCACAAGAAGGAGCAGTCTACATTGCTCCTTCTTGCACAAAAACCCCCTCTTGTGCAGAAGCTGTTCTGCCGCTTAATGGCTCTTGTGCAAGGGGGGTTTTTTTGCACGAGAAGGAGCAGTGTAGACTGCTCCTTCTTGCTCAAAAGCCCCTTGTGCAAAATGGTGACTCATTAGATATGCAAATAAGGCATGGTGATGACTCATTTCCATATCTTCTTGCGCAAGAATGCACAATGTAGCCGTAGCCTTAGGGTCAGGTAAAGCTGTGAGAACTTCAATCATTTCTTTAAGTCAGGTTAAAAACCACATGAGTGAAGAAAACAAGCTTGAAAATGTGATCCCAACAATTATTATTTAATGTCTCATGATTTTTAATGCAATGATTCTTCAGGCCTTTCACACATTTTGAATGTTTGTGCCCAGCAACACTTACTAGTGGACTGGCAGGAGGGGTGTCTCGGGAAGTCACTTTCCTATTCTGTACTGGGCAAATACATGCTTCTCTGTGTTTTGGGGACCAGCGCACTGCTGAGTCACATTAAGCAACATATGTCCAGTATCCCCACTGGGAATGGCAAGCAGCGAAGGCTGAGAGGAAAGGGGATTGCTCTCTGTAAATATGTCAGAGTAGGTATACACCAGGAAGGGAGAAGAGCTGTTCAAATCCAACAAAAACGTTAATAAAAAAGCAAATGGATATAAGCTGGTCATGAATCAATCAGGCTGAAAATTAGAAGTTTTCTAGTCTCAGAGGAGTGAGGGTTTGGAACAGTGGGCGCAAAGTGAATTAGCTTTGATGGGACAGAGCTGTCCATGAGGATGGGAATGAGTTCATTGGGGATGCATTTCAGTCCTATGTCTTACATGCCTAAGTCTCATGCTCTGGCCAGGAACATTCAGGGGTGAGGAAGGACATTTCCTCCCCTCACCAGGAAATTTTCTCTCTCAGCAGCATGGCTGCTGAGTCTCACCCACGTGTTCAGGATATAAATTATCACCCTTTTGGGGGTCAGGAAGGAATTTTTCACCAGATCAAAGTTGCATAGACAGTGAGGTTTTTTGGACTTTGTCAGCAGGTTTGCTTGCAGGGCAGCATGCAGGGCACTTGCTAGGATCATATGGGATCATCCCAACCAATCAGCTTCCTGCCATTGCAGGGCCCTCAGGGTACATCAGTCCCACGCATTCTCTGCCTGTGGCACACAGATGTCTGGTCTCCTAAGGACTTTGGTCTAAACCAGGATGTTGGGCTCCGTACAGTGGTATCTGGATGGGCTTTGATGACCTGTGATGTGCATAAAGTCAGACTAGGAGATCTGGTGGTCTCTTCTGGCTTCAAACTCTATGACTCTAATCTCCCCTTCCCACAAGATCCAACTGTCAACCCAAATGGAGGTCTGTACATTCTTTGAAGCACAGATACAAACACTAAACAAACAAACAAACAAACAAATAAATAAATGTTCTGATTTTACGTGACGAATGGGAAAAGAGCAAGGAAAAAAGTCAACAGATCAACCCAACCTTGAACCACACTACTGTACATTTTCACATGCGCACACACACACACACGCAGGTGATATTAGAGAAAAGACTTTGCTTTCAGCTGCTCATTAAATATTATTCAAACAGTCCCCACAAGTTCCAAATATTTTGCTTATGCTGATTATTAATTACATATTCCCAGGAGCATCTAGAGTCCCAACTGAGACTGAGGTCCCAACTCCAAAACACTGAGGGCATGTCTACAACGCAATTAAACACACCTAGCTTGGGCTAAGGGGCTGTTTAATTGCAGTGCAGATACTTGGGTTCAGGCTAGATCCTTGGCTTTAGGACCCTGCAAGATGGGAGGGTCCCACAACTCAGTCTCCAGCCCAATCCCTGAAGCCTACATAGCAATGAAAGAGCCCTAGCCCCACAAGCACAGGCACTAGCTCCATGGGTGCTTCAGGGCTGGAGCATCCATGTAAAATATTAATGAGTGCTTAGCACTCACCAGCAGTCAGCTCCCTCCTCCCCTCAGTGCCTCATGCCCATTTGCAGTTCTGCAGATCAACTCCTCCTTCCCAGAGTCTCCTGCCTGCCACAAGAAGAGGGACAGAGCACACTCAAGAGCAGTGGAACTGGGCAGGAAGAGGTAGGTTAGGAGTGGAGCAGGGACAGGAAGAGGTGGGTGGGGACTTGGAGAAAGGGGGCAAGTGGAGGCAGGGTCAGAGTCAGAGCAATGAGGATTATTAGGGTTGCCAGATACGTTCACAAAAAATCCTAAACATGGCAGGGAAAAAAATTGGTTGAGCAAAAAAAAAAAAAAAAAAAGTCGCACTCCCCACTCCCGCCAGTAGGTGGAAAATGTCCCCGCCGGCCTTCTGTCCAAGAAAAACAGAAAATTTTCTGGTTTTTTTGTTGGTTTTTTTTTTTTTTTGCCAGACAGAAGACGCAATTACTGGGCAAAAACCGGACACCTGGCAACCCTAGGGGTTATAGATAAGCACCACTGAGGCCTGGAGGAAGCCAGAGCCCGTGCCTGTGAGCCCAAGTTGGCTGGCTATGGATGTGTAATTACAGTATAGACAGACCCATTGTGAAATGCACTCCTTGCCCTTGAAAAGTTTATTGTATACATAGACAAAGACTTGGAAGGGAATCAAAGGCACCATGAGCTCAAGCATAAACTTGGGAGAGTCACAGCTGGGATCAGAACCATCCCCTAGTCATTAACATGCTTCTTTAGCACAGCATGTTAAAAGGTGTAACAAGACATGGAGAATACATGCAACTCTGGTGTCCAGATGTTAAGTGCAAGACATGCATGATTTCATTATAAACAATACAGAATAACCAGTTAAGAGGCCGTGAACAGACACAAAGGAAAATTAATTCAAGCAGCAGCCATAAATTTCTCTCACTCAAATGTCATACAATCTTTTCCTCATCAGCGCTAATCTCAAGCAGTCACTGTGAAGGCTAGAGCTGTGCATAGCCAATTGAGCTCTCCAGACAGTCCCTACCTAATTGGCATCACAGCCATCTGGGGGGGGGAGTCTGGCTTAACAAAATCCAACCCTCCATTTCAAACCCTTTCAGCCATCCTCATTTAGAGAAACAGGTATTTTTGTCTGTCTTGTAGCAGCACAGCAATGTGCAAGGGTAGCTGGCAGCACCAGCCAGTATGATGTAATTTACCAATACAAAGGTGCAGGCCTGGCCCCAAAGCGCACAGTGTGTGTAGACAAGTTGCATATGCTGGACAAAAGGGGGAAAGGAATAAAAGCAACAAGGAACACAGAACTCATAAACAAGTTGCCTCGCACTAATAGCTCATAATCCTCTTGGGACTCATGATGGAAACAGGTCTTAAGGAGGAAGCTGATGGAAGACTGAACAGAGACACTACAGAGAAGAGTCCGGACAGCATGGACAAACTGCTGCATCCACACAGAATCCCACCAAGGAGGCTCCAGGCAGGTGAACGGCTGCTCCTCTTTGCATCAAGTGAAGGTTGGGAGCCTGTCCAGGTAAAACAGCTTGCAAAACACCGCTCACCAAATCAGAGGCTATGGATGATTAGTGAGGGAGAATTACAGAAATGTAGGACTGTGGGGGACATTGAGAGGTCATCTAGTCCAGCCCCCTTACCCTGAGGCAGGATTAAGTATACCAACCAACCCTGACAGATGCCTGAACATGTAAAGCAGGTATCTAAACATTTGAAACTGAGTTAGTTTTCCAGTAGGAAAAAGGTAATGGATGTGAGAAGGAAAGAACAGCAGAGGAGTCAGATTCTCCACTGCCTTCTATAGTATGCTATTTATATTCTATGGCAATTTGCACAGCTATGACAACAGCAGGTGCAAGGCAATTGGGCAACCCAGACTGTTTGCCTCAGGTGTGACCCAGATCAAGGTACTGGATGCAATAACAGGCTAATCTAGCTCAAAGTAATGAAACATGAGTAGCTGTCAAAATAGCCCTTACACAAGGCTCTTCTTTGCCCTGGCGTGGCTCATCCATTAACTTCCAACACTCACATGGATGCTTGTATCTGTTTTATCTTCTAAAATATTTGAAACTGGGCCAGTCCCATTTTTATGTTCAAAAATTTCCTTTGGAAAAAACAACAGAGATTTTCAAAAGGTACAAAAGGTCATCCAGCTCCCATTGAGCACCAACAGAGGTGTGTGTGAGGTAAGCTCATTGTATGGCCAATCTGGTACATTGGAGGTGATAGGTAATGACAAACCATCCTCCCCTTTGCATCAATATCCATGAGCTAGATGATTCTCAGATACTTCACATACTTTGTAAGGAATACAAAAAATGGAGTGACAGAACTATCCCTGCTATGTACAGAATGCTCCATCCTAAGATAAGCACGGCAATCTAAGGGTGCATCTACACAGCACCCTAAACTGGAAATAAGATACTTAATTTGCACTACATAGATTGCATATCTTATTTTGAATCTATTTCAAAATAGCTTATTTTGACATTTGGTGCATCTACACAGTGCCAAATTTTGAAAAAATGGGCTATTTCAAGGCATTCCTTACCCTCATGAAACGAGGATTACTGGGATGCCAAAATGGCATACCCGTTATTTTGAAAAATACTTCGAAATACCAGGCAGCTTGTGCAGTGTAAACGTGCCCTAAGATTGCCATGTTAGCCACCTAAAACTCACTGTTATTCTACTACACTCTCTTTGGGGGTGAAGAGAGTATAGGAGAGGGGACACTGCTGGGGGAAGTGGAAATAAAATATAAAATTAAAGGAGAGCAAGGAAGCGAAAGAAAACATGGAATTTCTTGTGCACATAGATAAGATGATTATCTGGACCTTTAGGGATAGTTTCCTACTCTTAACCTATCTGTAGGACACCATTATCTGCTCATTTGTACAGAATTCTTTTCAGTTTGGCAGCCTATCGTTTAGTTCTTCTTTTAAAAGATATCTTGGTGGAACCAAGTAGTTTTCATACATTTAATGAGGTACTGCAAATCGGATTTCAGCCAGTACTGAAGTTTCATCAATTCCTGGAACATTCTCTAATACTTAAAGGTTTTTCAAGCCACTCTTCCCTGTTCTAATGCAATCTCATTGCCTTTGGCAGACACTTGGCCATTCAGAAAAACTGCCAAGACACTGGGAGAACAATTTTCAGTTAACAGTGCATCAAAATCCCACATCCAGTGCCCTTTGTACGATACAAGTGGGATTTTCTAGCACTCAGTGGGGGTCTAACTCACCTCACATTGAAGGAGTAAGGAGCACTGAGGAACCTGGCACATGTGGCTCGCCTGAGGAAGTGGGTTTTGCCCTTGAAAGCTCAAGGTACTATAAATATTTTTGTTAGTCTTTAAGGCGCCACAAGACTACTCATCTTTTTTAAAGTTACAGACTAACACAGCTACCCCAAGGCTCATTAAAGAAAATGGTAACACTTCCATTGACTTCAATGGAAATAGTTAAACCAACACTGAGTGACTTAAAAATTCCCACCCTCTGTGTGTGTGTGTGTGTGTAAGCATGGATGCTGTATAAATTATGGTCCGCGTGTCAGAAAATAGAACCCAGGGTCTCTTTCAGGGCTATTGTCGAAGCTGCTTATTAGATGTGCCAAGATTTACTTGTTATATCGCAAGGAGAGGGTCAGAACACACCTGTTTCCTGGAACCTCTGAAAATCAACCCAAACAATCTGGGTGACTTAGCAACTTCCACCTGGAACTAGTGCTCTTGCTCCAAGTGCAAACATCAACAGAACATTTTATGACCTTAGAACTCTTGCTATCAATGTTCAGCTTAACTGTCTGCGTATTTATTGCTAAGCTGCTGCTGACCTCATGTTTCTGTCTGCTATGGGAAAAAGAAATTGCCATGTTGTATGCAAGAAAGGCTTTTTGAGTTCTAGTTGCACAACCCCTCATTTTAGAGGGTAGGGGCTAACTGCTATATGCGTGTCAGGCCCCTTTAGAATATTTAAAGGTGGGGACCCAAAATCACGAATCAGTTCTGAAAATTTAAGCAGGTTTTCCTTTCATTTCCCTTGCATATAAATTCAACAGGTAGGAGGGTATTAATAAGGTACAGGAGAGCTCAGCTCTGTTTCTGGCTGTGCTACAGACTTCCTGTGTGATCTTGGGCCTGTCACTTAACCTCTCCGTGGTTCATCTGTAAAATGACTCGATGCCTCACAGGGACTTCATGGAGATTTGCTTCACTGAAGTTTGGAATGAACTTTGAAATCCTTTGTAAAAACAAAGTTGTGTTATTGTTCAAATGTATCCCTGCTGCATCTGAACATCTGATAAAACAATATTGTTAACCTCTCAACACTGCTTGAAGCATTAGCTGTCATTCACCATTGCTGTAACTTTCTAATTCACCTTATACTTATGAGGCAATGGCATGAGACAGCCCATATCTTGGGAGCTTAAGGGCTGCAGAGTGTGGCCTGTCAATTTTCAGACTCCAGATTGGAGCAGACTCCAAATAATAGGCCCTTGTCCAAAAAGTAGCCGAATGTGGTGTTTTATTACTAATGCGTTCATTATCTGGGGAGTGATTCCCAGATGCATGTTTCCTATTGCTGTCCATATTCAGTGCCAGGAACAAGAGTTCATGTCAGATAAATACTTCTGTACAAAGTCACCCTCTTGAAAGAGAGGGGCTAATAGGCTTGGCTTGGATGAAGTAGAATAAGCTTTTTCACACAGCACTGCAAATGGCAACGCTTAGTCCTCTCCTACAGCATCCACCAAGTATCACTGCATGATTGCCCCATCGTTCAAGCTCTAGCCTAGATCTGAGGAGAGACATAATCAAATTGCCTGTTCTACCTCAGAATTTCTGCATGATCTTGCATAAATCAGTTCAACTTCCCTGTGCCTCAGTTCCCTATCTACAAAATGGGGACAGTGCTTCCCTATCTCACAGCACTGTTGTGAGGATAAAAATTCACTGGTACTTGTCAGGTGTACAGCTGCTGTAGCTAGAGGGACCAGTGTAAGGACCTCAACAGATGGCTGTGCTGGGGGAAAGAGGTTTCCGGCTGCAGACTGATGACCTGGGCCTTCTCTGAGCAAAGAAACTAGCAGATTTTAGAAAGTGGCCAGAAAGAGACGAACATATTACATTTCATTTGCAAACCATGGCCGAATTTGAAAATGGCTCCATAACAGGAGCTAACTTACTGTAAGTATCAATGCACCCCTGCTCTTTAGTGAATATAATCAGAACTGGGTACCTGTGCAGAATGGACCCTCTACTGCTGCCAACAGTTGGAGTTCCTCCTTTAGTTTCAGTAACATGAGTCTGTCCTTGCTGTTGCCAGTGTGACAAGTCTTGTGAATAGGGGGAAGTGAAAGATGTGATATCTTTAATTTACTAAGGCTTTTGATAATGTCTTGTATGACCTTCTCATTAAAAAAAACTAGGGAAATACCACCTAGCTGGAGCTACTACAGGTTGAACTTCTTAAATCCAGGACTCACTGGTCCAGCAACAGGCAGGGCAGCAGCAGGACCCAGCGAGCCCTGTTCCTGCAGAGCCCCATCCCAGTGCAGCAGCCAGGCAGCTGCAGAACACCATTCTGGGAAGCTCGGGCCAGGCATAGCAGTAGTGGTGCAGCCTCAGAGCCTAGTCTCCAGGAATCCCCAGGCAAGACAGAAGCAGGGCAGCCACAGAGCCCAGTCCTTGTCACTTCAGCCAGCTGACAGCAATGTGCCAGAGCCCAAACCCTGTAGCAGCAGGGCTGGAACCCAGTGGCAATGGAGCCAGAGCAGAGCCAGCCAGAGGGAGAGGCAGTGTCCTGGGAGACCGGTGGCAGGGGACCTCCCCTGATCCAGCAAATTCCCTCATTTGGGACTGGTCAGGTCTCAAGGGTGCCAGACTAGGGAGGTCCAACCTGTAGAAGATGGCTGCAATACTGATTGGAAAACCATCCCCAGAGATTAATCATCAGTGGTTTACAGTGAAGCTAGAAGGGAATATCAAGTGGAGTCCCACAGAACAGATGTTCTGTTCAACATCCTTATCAGTGATTTAGATAATGGCTAAGAGAGCACATTTACAAAGTCTGTGGATGATGCCAAACTGAAAGTGGACAAACTAGATAAACTAGATTAACAGGGTGACATTCAGTAAGGGGAAATCCAAAGTACTCCTCTTAGTACAAGTGGGACAATCAATTGCATGCATGCAAAATGGGAAATGATTGCTGAGGAAGAAGTACTGCAGAAAGAGATCTGGGGGTAATAGAGGATCACAAGCTAAATATGGGTATGTCTACACTAGCTCGTTAGTTCGAGCTAGGTAGGCAAATGAGGGTAACCGGAGTTGCAAATGAAGCCTGGGATTTAAATATCCCGGGCTTCATTTGCATGTTCCCAGGCGTCACCATTTTAAAATCCCGCTTAGTCCGAACTAACTGCCCGTGGCTACATGCGGCAGTTAAACGGTAATTAGAACTAACTCCTTAGTTCGAATTAACTGTTACTCCTCATTCCACGAGTGGCATTTAAAAATGACGACCAGACGGGAACATGCAAATAAAGCCCAGGATATTTAAATCCCAGGCTTCATTTGCAAGTTCAAACGCCTACATTAGCCTCCCTAGTTCGAACTAGGGGGCTAGTTTAGACATATCCTATGAGTCAACAGTGTAGCACAATTGCCAAAAAAAAAAGCAAACATCACTTTGGGATGTTAGCAGAAGTGTTGTTAGCAAGACATGAGAAGTAATTCCCCCATTTTACTCCACACTGGAATTTTGTGTCCAGTTCTGGGCAAGACTCTTCAGGAAAGAGGTAGACAAACTGGAGAAAGTCCAAAGGAGAGCAACAAAAATCATTCAGGTTTATAACCCATGAGGGAAGATTGAAAACTGTTATCATGTCCCTCTTCAGCTTCTCTAGACTAAACAACCCCATTTTTTCCACAGACATAAAAGGTTGCTACAAGAACAAGGGAGGAAAAATGTGCTCGATCTTTGGGGATAGTTCAAGAAATAAAGGGTTTAAATCGCAGCATGGACAATTTAGGTTGGACATTCAGAAAAATTTCCCAACTGTCAAGATAGTAAAGCACTGGACTAAATTGCTTAGGGAAATTATGAAATGTCATACTAGAGGTTTTTAAAGGGAAGATTAGGACCCTCTTAGGTTCTGGGGTAGGGACAAAAATGAAGGATCCAGTGTGCAAGACAGGCCTACCAGTAAGTGGGATAGTGATGGGAATACAGGGTCTGGGAGGGAGCTGGGATACAGAAGCAGGCTTGGAGTGGGGTGTCTGGCAAGCTGGAGGGAGAAGGAGCAAGGGGGGATGCAGTGTGTGGCCAGGAGGCAGGGGACAGGAACTAGGGAAGGTATAAGAACAAGCTGGGGGTATAGGGTCTTGGCAGGGGAGGGAGGGAGTGAGGATGATTGGGATGTGGGGGTCTGTGCATGGGGGGGGACACATACCTGACTTTGCACCCCCTGGCAGTGGGAAAAGCCTCACACGTCACTGTGCTGCCATTCCCCCAGCGGCATGGGGAGTGGAAGGGAGCTAACCCCCCCCCCCCCCACACACACACACATACTGTGTAATGAGCCCACACAGCCGTCCCAGCTCTGGCTTCCCACTCAGAGGCCATCCGGTGGGAGGTGAAGAAAGCCCTGACCTTCCCCGCCAGACTCAGCTCACGGCAGAGAGCAGCAGAGTGGGTGGCTTCACGTGCTGCTGCTCCCCCAACAAGCTGGAGGGGGGAGAGAGCAGCAGTGCATGGAGCACACCTGCCAAGCCCAAGTGTGCCCTGCGTTGCAATGGCCCCTCCCGGGGCTGAAGTGGCAGCTCCAAGGCGCTGAGGTCTGGGATCAGCTCCACCAGGTTTTACCTCAGACCCAGCTGCCATGCCACCCCCAGCAGTGGCAGCCGCTGCCTGGAGATGGAGGAAGTGACAGCACAGCCAGACCAGGGTGCAATCCCACTGGGGGAGGGAGGGAGCCATGTTGTGTGCAGTGGTGGGGCAGCCACAGTGGGTTCACCAGGACTCGAAAAATGATCTGGACTCTGTAAACTGCACACTGCCTCAGGAAAGTGCCCAGAGCGCCTATGTTCTTCGGGGGAGGGAGGCGACAGGAGGGAGGGAGGTAGAGGGCTAATGTTCTCCGCATGCCAGATCAGCGGTGGGGGGGGGGAGGCTCACGTGCAAGTGAAAATCACCTTGCATGCACCGAAGGTTGCCAATGTGTGGTCTAGATAATACTTAGTCCTGCCATTACTACAGGGGACTGGATAAGAGCAGTGGCTCTCACCCATTCCAGATTTTACCACTTTCAGAAGACCCGCTGGATTAGAAGACCTCTCAGAGAATCTTCCAGTCCTGCACATCTATAATTCTGTGAAATGCCAGGTAGCCACAGTGTACAGCATAGTGGCACTTTGGGATGCCATGGGTTTGCTACACTACCTATACCTCAAAGTTCATTGCAGAGTGAAAGTTGTAGATTTGAAGGGCACCAGGAATCCCAGTATGGTTATTTTGCCTGACTGTTCTTTCATACAGAACCAAAGGAAGGAGTCACAGTACAGAGAGACAAGGGAAAAGATAAATTCTTAATATATACTGTTTACTAAACTGAACATTCCTTTTTCCTCCATTCATATTTTTTTCTCCTCATTTACCATGATTGAGGGCATCCCTCCAGCACCTTAGTGATCTCCAGCTGGTAAAATAGCCTGCAGGGTCCTCAACAGCCAAAAGAAATTGCAGCAGGGGTCCAGATCAGGGACTAGACAGGCCAGGATAGAAGTGGTAGAAATGGCACCTTTGTTTCTTCTGGGTACTCTCTGGCTGCACTGTAAGAACTGGCCTGTGTTCACTAGTACCAGTTGTCCATTTCTCTTCCTCTGGACCCAACCCTAAACTGCTACTTTCTCTGAAGTCAGAGTTCAGTGTCTTTCAGAACCGGACAGCCTTTTTACACCTTTGTGCAACATCCTTTTCTCTGTTTCTATTATTTTAGTTAAAAAACTCAAGGGATCTTGCTTCAATCATCAACAAACATCCAAACCATAATTATTCCTATAGATGGCAATCAATGGGATTGGTCCCTGTCCAACAGCCAGTACATAGGCAAAAGCTTAACAGTAAACAACAGAGGCACTGAACCCAATAAGAATTTCGACTGCAAGATCAAGCCATATAAAGTGGCCATCCTGATCTCCGTGTCACTGTCTTACTGAGAGCTGAGTTGGGGATGATTCTTACACACTTCTAATATGGCTAAGAGACAGCAAGTAAAATTATGAAGATGGGAACAGACAGATGATATTTCTTATTTTAGTAGTGTCCATTCTGATGCTTTCTGGAGCAGCTTACATGAAAGATCTCTTGGCTCATGTTAAAAAGGCAGGTAGAGCTGCTAACTTATCCCACTGTACTGCAAGCTGTCTTCGACAGGAAGGCCCTTGAGCAGCCTGCTGCAGAATTAGAGGCTTCATGGTGTAACAGGGACACAGCAAGGGAGACTCCAGCAGCAGTCTATTGAAGGGTACCGGAAATTACTCCTCCACCCTTTGTATTCTTGCATCTCTTTTTATTTTTAATATATTTTTATTAAATATATATTTTAATATATTTTTATTATTGTCAGACCACCTTGCTGAGTCAGTATTTCTGTAAGGCTATGTCTAGACTACAGAGCTTTTCCGGGATACCCCCAGTATCCTGGAAAACCTCTGCTGAATCCAAGGACCACGTCCACTTTTTCGGAACAATTTCCAAAGAAGTGGACGCATTATTTTGCCACCCCTGTAATCCTCATTCTGTGAGGAAGAAGGGATGTGCTGAAAGAGGAATTTTTTCCAAAATTTGGTGCTGTGTAAATGGGCCAAATGTCGGAAAAGCCTGTTTCGGAAGAAAAGTGGAAAAAGATATGTAAATTTAGGTTCACAATTTGCGTATCTTTTTCCAACTTTTCTTTGCAGTGTAGACCTAGCCTAAGTCTTGCTGTTTTTAGCAGGAAGATAAATTTTCAGACACTCTGGCTATGTATACAATGAAGCACTATTTCAAGATACCTGAGGTATCCCGAAATAGCTACCCCATGTCTTAACAGCAAGCCTGTTATTTTGAAAAATAATGGGCTCACTATTCCAACATCCCTGTGAACCTCATTCCATATGTAGAGAGTGCCAAATTACAAAACAAGCTATTTTGAAATAACATCGAAATAAGTTACACACTTTGCGTAGCTCAAATTGTGTAGCTTATTTCGACCTACGGTGCAGTGTAGATGCACCCTCTCAATCTACAGATCATGGAAGCAGCAGTGGTAGAAGATGACCTTGGATATTTTAGGGTTGCTAATTCATGGAGCTTGTCCCATTACTCTAAATCAAGGTAAATGAGAACATGGCTGCCTATCCTGAAATGGAACCTACTGATTGTGCTCTTACTTCTTCCACCTCTGTTTATTATCACTAGAAAAGGGCCTGACTCTAGACCCTAACATCCACAAACTGTGGTCTAGATTGGAATTCTGTGTGTTGGGCTTTTCACTGACTATTTCCATTGAATAAGACAGGAGCAGACATTTTTGGCACAACCCACTTAGGGTTTTCATTCACTGAAACCATGTCCCCTATTCTCCAAGCCAGCCTTATGGTATCTTTACTAGACATGTACCAAGTTCTTCTCTGCTATTTAGTTCAGCATTCTCTCCATTTTATAAAACTCTTCATTCAATGGCAACTCCTTCTTCCTCCACAGAGTAAATGGCTCAGAGTGAAAGCGAAGTAGGTTTCTCTGAAGCAAGTGTGGTTAACTGTCCCATGTGTTGGCACTTAGATCAGGTACAGCAAGCAATAAGAACAAGGGAGCTCTACAGCTTAGGCTGAGAGCCAGCTGGCTTCATAGCTCTAGCTGTAGTGGCTCCTACCCCAAGATCCCAGGTTCAAATCCATCTGGTGGTGATTACAGGAAGCTTATCCAGGATTTCAATTGGGTCTCTGAAGGTTGGGATGTGATTCCTCAGCTAGGGGAAGTATGTAACCCACACACCTAGTGTGGGTCACTGTCCCATGTGTTTGCACTTAGACCACTTACGATAAGAGCAAGGAAGCTTTTCAGCCTAGGCTGAGTGCCAGCTGGCTTCATATCTCAAGCTGCAGAGCAGTGTTTCTTAAACTGTGTTCTGAGGCAGTCGGAGGTGTGCCGTGGAGAAAAACAGAAATCAAAATGGCCCCCCTGACCTTTTTCTTTCCTCGATAACTTTCCCCTGACCCTTCTTCCAGGGGCAGATGAGAGTGCCGCGGGGTCCAGGGCAGCACTGCGGGGCCCCGGGCAGCGAAATTTCGCGGGGGCCACCCTTTGACACGGTGCATGTGCCACGGCACATGCGTGGGACCTCGGGAAGCGCAGGGCCCGGGGAAGCCACCCCGCTCGCCCTGCCCTAAATCCGCCACTGCCTTCTTCCCACCCCCCAAACCTTTTTTTTTGCTCAACCAAAAATCTTTGGTGTTCCTCATAATAAAAAAAATTATTGTTTGGTTTTTTTCCTTGGTCTTAAAAAGTTTAAGAAGCACTGCTGTAGAGACTCCTACACTGAGCTCCCAGGTTCAAATCTATCTGGTGGCAGTTACACAGGGATTGCCTTTCAGAGTCAAACTAAGTCCATCCTTACACTTGTAGGCTTAACCACAAAAGGCTAGTATGTATAAATATATATAGGATGGAGAGGAGCCAAAGTAATATTATTCCTGCTCTCTGCACACACAGACACACTCCACATAACCTCAGAATCACAAACAGGCCTCTGCAGATTGAGGGAGATGTCTTTGGCAAGGCAGTTGTGTGTCAGAGCCAGCTGTTCTATGTAGCATTATTTGCTTTTAAGCCCACAAAGAGAAGCTGTCAGCATTAACCCAGGAGTTCCTATTCCATACTTAAAACACATTTATGTATGGGCCAAAAGACCAGGCCTTGGTGTGGAGAACATGCCCCCTGAGGGAAGCATGCTACTTACCTTAGAAGACCCCAAAGGATCACTGAATGTTCATTCTGTTATAGAGATGTTTCATCATGACACACGTTTTGTCATTTCTATTTAACATTATTTAAACGTTATTTAAACGTCATTCCTAATCCCAATTACCTCATGTGTGGAAACTTCTAGAATGAAAGTTGGTAAAAACAGGATCCCTAAGGCCCTCGGGTTTCCTCGGGGATAAACATTAAGGGAAGGGGGAGACTAAAGAATGCAGTCACATATTTTGCTGTCATATCAGAATGTGATACCATGACAAGGTTTTGTGAAGAAAACTCATTGCTAAATCACTGAGATTCAGGTTCTGTTGTGGAATCAGACCTCAAGAAAAATGCTACTGGAATGTACATTAAAAAAATATATAGTTAATATTTTGAACCTCACCTTCCTGTGTTGTGAAGTCATCTTCGGCAAACTTATTGAAGTTGCCACAAAGGCCACACGTTTTATTATAGTGCTTGTCTGCAAACAGTATTTGAATATTCCCACTGCTGTCAATCTTCACCATAAAGCCATGGTCCTCACTGGATATCTTATAATAACCTGCCTGGGTCTCTACAAATATCCCCTGGGAGGCAAAGGGTATGGAAACCCTGTTAAGAAAAATAAAAATTGCTCAGGATGTGATGCCAAAAACAACACGAAAACCACACTTTCTAGCTCACCTCATTCACTTTTGCACTGCCTACCTTTTGTCCCCCTGGGTCACAGTTCCATCTAAAGCCAAGTGAATATCAAAATATTCTCCCAGATACACAGAGAAGCTGTTTCTTCTTCCATTCTGGTAGTCACCTGCAAAGACACAAGAGATTTGTTTTTCTTTTTATTAAATTGAGCTTCTTCTGCTTGATTGTTGTTCTTTTCAAATGCATTCAGATTTAGAGAGCATTGCCTTGATTTATACAAACGTGAACCCCAAATAATAATTATTGTTCATTATTTGTAGGCTAGCAGTGCTGGTATACCCTCTGAGATCAGGGTTCCATTGTGCCAGACACAATATAAACACAGAGGAGAAGAGAGTCCCAAACCCAAGCTCAAAATGGCTAAAAAATAACTCACCACCACCACCACCAAGCCACCTCTTTACTACATTTCTCAAGCCCTGTGGATAACTCCACCGGCCTGCCTGCCTGCCTATCTCTCAGCATCATAGCCACTGTGTTATCTTCAGCTCAGACCTCTCTTCTTTAGGTCCTCGCATCCAAGACGCTTCTAAATTACACAGATATAGCATCTCTAAGATATGGCCATTCGTTCCTATCAATCCACAAGCTAAACTTTCATCCAAGCTCTCATCATCTTGTATCCTGATTACTAATACATCCCATCCTTGGCCCATGACAAATGCAATCTTGCTCCACCATACCCCATTCAGAATGCTGCTGCAAAGATCATTTTCTTAGCTCAGTGATTTGCAACCTGTGGTATGTGGACCCTTCAGGGTCTGCAGATGCTACCTAAGATTTCCAAAGGGGTCTGGTTCCGATAAACAACATTGTTTAGGATCCACAAATGGAAAAAGGTTGAAAAACATAGTCCTAAGCCATCATTTTGACCATAGTCAATCCATTACCTTCAATCCCTCAACTAGATTCCCCATTTCTTTGTTTCGAGCATAAAGTTAACTGTCTTCACTATCAAGACACCCAAAGGTCAATCCACACCCTACTTCTCATCTCTCATTCACTGCCAAGCTGTTGATGTTCATCTCCAATTGGCCCATCATTCCAGCCTCCATCACTCGTTAAACTGTCGAACACACGTCTTTGTGCTTTCTCCTATTTTGCCACTCGTATGTGGGGGGTCAGAAACATTTGCACAGCTACCAACCTCAACCACTTTCAAATCCCTCCTGAAAATTCTCCTTTGCCATGATGCCGACAATAAACTTGGTACCTGCCGGGGTTTTGTGATCATTGCCTGTCTTACTGACAAACACTATCTCACTGTTTCCTTGCGCTCCAACATGTGCCTGTATCTATCTATTGTTGTATGCTTAGATTAAAAGCTCAGTGGACAGAGGCCATATTATTATTATTATACGAGGGTACTTTGGTCCATGACTGGGGACCAGTGTTCCCTCTAAGCTGTGGGGCAGCACAGCTTCACAGGTGATTAATCAGCCCCGCCCAGTCACCTCCATGCACCTGAGCACTGAGCCTCTGAGTGGACAGGGCTGATTAATCCCCTGTGAAGCTGTGCATAGAGGGAACCCTGCTGGGACTGGTGAGCAGTACAGTAATACAAACAATGAAGAGTTTACACTCCCTGTAGAGGAGACAAAGCATTACTCAGCAGAGTTAAGAAAAAACTAGCAGATGCAGGAGGGAGTCTCAGAGCGCAGGTTAGCTGATTCAGGCGTGCCCTACAAGGCTAAAAACAGCAGCGTTGACATTCAGGCTCACACCAAAGCCTGGGTTCTGAGATCTGGTTAGGAGGAAGGTTCCAGAGCCCGGACTACACTACTAATGTTAGCCATGGAGTGCAAACCTGAACCACCTGACACGTCCTTTAAGACTTGTTACCAAGGGGGTTTGTTTCGTTTTGTTCTGTAGTGTAGACGTGCCCTTAAGACCCTCTGAGGTGGGAGAGTCCCAGATCCTGGGATGTAGTCCAAGTCCAGAAGCCTACACTGAAATGAAACAGCCCTGCACTGGCCAATCACAGCTTTTTAACGATAGTATAGATAGACCTTAAGACTACTCTCCATGTGGAAAGTTAAACACGTGATTAATCTGTACAGTGTTGAGGCTGTACTGATGAGTTATGCCTGAAAAACTGCCTGTGTAGCTAACTGAATTTTTAACCCATTTTGCTTTGACTCTTTTCACATCCTTTTTGCGGTCACTTTCTGCAGTGGGTCACATTGGCAAGGCTATTTATGGGAAACTTTAATTTTAAGTGAATAATGCAGAATATTTGCACAAAAGAAAAGTGAGAAGTTGATGTGGCCCCTGACTGAGAAGGAAAAAGACACTTGCCTCGCACACCACACCCTAGGGGTGGGGGTGGGGGTGGGGTGCAGGCTAATAGATTTCGTATGCTTCAGCCCCTTCCCAATGCTGGGGGGTTCCTGAGCCTCGGGGGCCGGATCCAGGCAAGCCGAGGGGGTCACATCCAGCCCCCGGGCCTCAGTTTCCTCACCCCTGCCCTAATAGTTAGATTGGTTTAAACCCTGAAGCACAGGGTATTTAAATGACTGCCTGAACCTTAGCCGGACATTCTTTTCATCCACATAAACATCCATTCCTTCTTTGAATCTCAGTGAATTCTTGGCTTCAATGTTATCCTGTGCCAGTGAGTTCCACAGTCTAATTACCTGTTGAATGAAATTTGTATGTTGCTATCGCAGTGAAAGGGACTAGTAGCCAAGTAGATTCTTATGGTTTCACATGGGATCTTATACAGGGCAGCTAGCTCATCCTGCCTCAGCTACTCTACTATTTTTAGCACACTAGCTCAATCTGAATTAATGCTAATGTCTAACATTTCCTCTAACTGGAAGCTATACAGGTTGGACCTCCCTGGTCTGGCACCCTCAGGACCTGACTGGTCCCAAACAAAGGGTTTTGCCGGACCCGAGGCTCTTCTCCTGACCTGTGCTAAACCGCTGCTCTCCCCTCCCCACTGCATCTGCTGCTAGGGCTCCAGCCCACCCCATTGCTGCCTGGTTGCTCCCTGGGCTGGAACTCTCCAGCTCCTGCTGGCTTTGCTGCTGCTGGGGCTGAAGTTGCATGGCAAGGGCCAGAGCTCCCTGTCTACCACCAGGGCTGCAGCTGCATGGCAGGAACTGGAGCAGTGTGGACAGAGCTAGAGCTGCCTGTCCACTACTGGGACTGGAGCTATGCAGCCAGGGCTGGAGCTTCCTGACTGGCACCGGGACGAGAGCTGTGCAGCTGCTGCAAGCCCCCTGCTACTGCCCAGCTGCGCCCTTCCCCCCGCCCCCCCACCACACACACATACAGAGCTCCTGGCTGAGCCACCGCCTTCCCCCCCCCCACCCCACTGCACTCCTGCTCCATGGCCAGACCTCCCTATACCTGGACTCTATGGTCCAGGAACATCTGTGGTCCTGCCAGACCATGGATGTTGCTGGACCAGAGAGGCCTGCTTAAGAGAGGTACAACCTGTACCTTCAACTTAAGGGAAGACAAACCCTAGGTTTCCTGGAACAAAGGCTGACCTTAAATATACTTGTGCCTCACAGGCTTCTGTGCTGAGTAGATAGACTATCAAAGGATTTAGCATTCAATCTGCATGAATTTTTATGGGAGTCATGTGGCTAAATCCCTTAGGGCATGTCTACACTACAAAGTTAATTCGAACTAACAGCCGTTAGTTCGAATTAACTTTCAAAGGCGCTACACAGGCAAACCGCTAGTTTGAACTTAATTCGAACTAGGTAAACCTCATTCTACGAGGACTAAGCCTAGTTCGAATTAAGTAGTTCGAATTAAGGGCTGTGTAGCCACTTAATTCGAACTAGTGGGAGGCTAGCCCTTCCCAGCTTGCCCTGGTGGCCACTCTGGGCACCACCAGGGAAACTCATCTGCCCCCCTCCCAGCTCCAGAGCCCTCAAAGGGGCACGGGCTGGCTACGGTGCCCATGCCAGGTGCAAGCCTGCCAGCACCCAGCCAGCAGACCCTGCACCTGGCACGGCACGAGCCAGCCACCCACTGCCACCCAGCCCTCCGCCTCTTCCCGGGACCAGGATGGCAGCTCCCAGGAGCCTGCCCGGGGCCACAAGAGGCGGGCGCCCGTCTGGTCTAGTGCAGAGATCGTGGACCTCATCCAGGTTTGGGGGGAGGCCTCCAAAGTCCACGACCTCCGCACTAGGCACAGGAAAGTGGCCGTCTAGGGCAGGATAGCTGCCAGCCTGGCCACCAAAGGCCACATGCGAACCCAGGAGCAGGTTTGCATGAAAATCAAGGTAGTCCAGTGAGCCCCCCCGACCCTGAGCCCTGAGCTTAGAACATAAGAATGGCTGTACTGGGTCAGACCAAAGGTCCATCTAGCCCAGTAGCCTGTCTGCCGACAGCGGCCCACACTAAGTACCCTGAAGAGGATGGACCGAAGACAATGACCAAGCCATTTGTCTCATGCCATCCCTCTCCAGCCTTCCACAAACAGAGGCCAGGGACACCATTTCTATCCCCTGGCTAATACCACTCCATGGACCCAACCTCCATGACTTTATCTAACTTCTCTTTAAACTCTGTTATAGTTCTAGCCTTCACAGCCTCCTGTGGCAAGGAGTTCCACAGGTTGACTATTTGCTTTGTGAAGAAGAACTTTCTATTATTAGTTTGAAGCCTGCTACCCATTAATTTCATTTGGTGTCCTCTAGTCCTTATATTATGGAAACTAATGAAGAACTTTTCTTTATGCACTCTCTCTACACCACTCATGCTTTTATAGACCTCTATCATATCCCTCCTCAGTCTTCTCTTTTCTAAGCTGAACAGTCCCCGTCTCTTTAGCCTCTCTTCATATGGGACCTCTTCCAAACCCCTAATCATTTTAGTTGCCCTTTTCTGAACCCTTTCCAAGGCCAAAATATCTTTTCTGGGGTGAGGAGATCACATCTGTACACAGTACTGAAGATATGGTGTACCATAGTTTGATACTTCCCCTCCTCCTTCTTCCCCTGGCTTCCCCCTTCCAGCTCCCTCCTCCCAGGTTTTCCCCTCCCCTCTCCCACCTTCTCTCTTCCCCTCTCCCACCTCCTTTTCCCAGTCTCCCCAGAGGTTAATTCCCTCCCCCCCCCACCCAGTTTTGTTAAATAAAGAGAGTTTCTATTTTTGAACACACATGATGTATATTTTTTACATCAGGAAGGGGGGCTAGAAAGGGGTAAGTGGAAGGAGGTGAGGGAGGAATGGGGTACGGGCCCCCGATGAGGAGGACTGGGGTGGCTTTGCGGGCTCCTCGGGGTGGAAGATCTCCTGCAGCCCCCCGATTGACCTCCCCGGATGGCAGCCTGAGGCAAGTGCAGCCGGGCTGATGGCCGAGTGCTGTGATGTGCCGAGTGTGGGCATTCGGGGCACTCCAAGCCAGGACTGCTTTGCTGTCCCTCATCGAGGCAGACAAGCAAGCGGGGAACCCTGAGAACTGTCTGTCCGGGGTGGGGGTCAGGTCCCTTTAAGCACAGCCCTCGGCTAGCCTGAGGCAGCAGCTCCACACTCTAAGTCCTAACCTGATGTCCTGCCAGCACTGCTTCCGGCCAGCCTTAACTTCGGTTCAGGGTCCACTCAATGTGGACATGCTAGTTCAAATTAGCAAAATGCTAATTTGAACTAGTTTTTAGGACTAGATGCACTAGTTCGAATTAACTAATTTGAATTGTTAGTTCAAATTAGTGCTGTAGACATACCCTTAGTCTGCTTTGAAAATCTTCTCTATCCTGGCAACACTTAAAATACTGCCCACTTTTCCTCATTACACAAGAGCGAATGAGGAAATCTCTGTTCTACAGTAATTTATCAAGACAAGAACCATTAAAAGCCACTTTGGAGAAACAGGAGGTCTTTGTAGATAGGTCCGTAGAGCCGCCAAGACTCATTGGTTTAGCTGTCCTTCCTCTCTGGCAAAAGGCAGCATTGGAAACTTTACTAGTGTTCTTCCCCCCATGTGGAAGAACTAATAGAGGGGGATACTGAAGTCCCAATAATGTTCCATATTTGCTGCTCTCTGACATCCTACTCCAACTCACCTATTAGCGTGAAGGAACGCTTGTGACAGTCCCCAGCCAGGAGGTAACTGCAGTCCCCAGCAAAGTCATAGAAAGACTCATCAAATGTTTTGATGTGATCATCTCCAAAAAGACTGCAGCGGGGAAGAGATGGCTCCTCTGTTTGTCCCTCTGCCAGCAACAAATCTGATGATCCTGGATATCAAAGCACAATTTGATATGTAAAAATCAAGCAATTGTTTTATCACCTGGGAGCTTCATGTGACGGTCTATGGGTCAAGTTCTCAGCTGGTATAAATCAGCCAACTTCAGTTGAGTTCCATGCAGTCTTAAAATTCACTGTCCCAACAGTTCAGCATGGGGAAATCTGTGGAGCTACTTGAGTGGCTACAATGGAACTGTCCCATTTTTTACCAGCAGAACAAAAGATCCACTCCAAGGTCAATTTACATTAGGGCTGAATATCTGGCCTATATTTTACAGAAATTGTCTGAGCATATTATTCAACAGGGCAGACGGACATTTTTCTGAATGAAATTCTGGGATTTGACTAATGACCTCAGATATGCCACTGTAATAAATATAATTTTTAAAGTACTTACTGGAACCTGATTAGAATGAAAATAATCAAATACCCACTGAAAACATAAGTGCTGGAAATGGCAGCATTATACACATTTTCAGCCAATCCCTGACCTCGGTTACATACCATGTGACTCAGTTGGACCAAATTGTGCAGATAAGCACACAGCTGGCCAAGTTATGCAAATACATTTCCTGGAATATCTGTTCCAATTTAAATATGAATTTACTTTGGCTCTATGCATGTCCCTTTTGTATTTGCTTTCCTGAAACATTTCACTCGTTAACACCTATTACGCTAGGTCAAAATTTTCTAACTTTGGTGCTTAAAGGTAATGACATAACTCCACATTTTAAGCATATAAATCAGGCTCCTATCCTGCAAGTTACTACATAGGATGATCCTCCACTGATTCGAGGATTCGAGGGTCCACCTTTTAATTGTAACTTGCAGGATCCAGGCCTAAGTAGCATGATTTTAAGGAGGTGCTGAACAATTGAAACATCTATTCAAATACCTAAGTTTCAAAATGTTGACTCTAATTTTTACACAGAACATAATCTTGATATGCCAATCTATATATATTAGTTAATGGTGAGAGTCTCTAATAAAAAAAACACCCTTAATTAATGGTCATGCAGCACCTTAGAGACTAACAAAAATGTAGATGGTATCCTGAGCTTTTGTGGCACAACCCAGTAAGTGAATGGATATCTAAATCAGAACTTCTTTTTCTCCTTATTTCTATTTCAAATGCTTCTAACTACTTCAGAAAATGAGTTTCATGCTGGCAAACTTCCATACCTGCAGAGTCCCATTCAACTCACCAGGGCATTACTCATAGTCCATGTCAGCCCACTGATTTAAATGGGAGTCAGTGAGAGGGAAGGATTTTGCCCGCAGCACATTTGGTGCAGAGCACAGGCAATAAGTAACAGCTCTCTTCATGTCTTTGGACACTGATGGTATTGTTGCCATAGTAAGTTTGGCAGAATTATATAAGGAATAAAGAAATTATTGTAAAAGGAATAAAAAGTTCCATTTGCTTAAGTATTAGAAACTACATGCATTCCTACCTGTTATTACAATGGGCAGTGCTAACTCTATTAGCAGGACTGTGAAGGAGATCATCTGTTATAATAAAAGAGATGTTAGAACATTCATTGTCAATATTTAACATACTGAGAACTATTTGGGGGAGGGGGCGCTCATTTTGATTCTTAACAAGAGTTTGTTTTTTTGTCCTCATGAATTTCTTTGTATTAGAATCATAGAACACTAGAACTGGGAGGGACCTCGAAAGGTCATCAAGTCCAGTCACCTGCCCTCACAGCAGGACCAAGCACCGTCTAGATCATCCCTGAGGGTATGTCTATACTGCCACCCTAGTTGGAACTAGGGTGGCCAATGTAGGCATTCGAAGTTGCAAATGAAGCCCGGGATTTAAATATCCCGGGCTTCATTTGCATCTTGCCGGGTGCCGCCATTTTTAAATCCCCATTAATGCGGACTCCGTGCCCGTGGCTACATGCAGCACAGAGTAGGTAGTTCGAATTAGGCTCTCTAATTTGAGCTACCGGTACACCTCGTTCCATGAAAAATCAGGAAAGAGATCTTGGAGTTATCGTGGATAGTTCTCTGAAAACTTCCACACAGTGTGCAGCAGCGGTCAAAAAGGCAAATAGGATGTTAGGAATTATTAAGAAAGGAATAGAAAATAAAACACAGAATATCTTACTGCCCCTGTATAAAACTATGGTACGCCCACATCTTGAATACTGTGTACAGATCTGGTCTCCTCACCTCAAAAAAGATATTTTGGCCTTGGAAAGGGTTCAGAAAAGGGCAACTAAAATGATTAGGGGTTTGGAACAGGTCCCATAAGAAGAGAGGTTAAAGCGACTGGGACTTTTCAGTTTAGAAAAGAGGAGACTGAGGGGGGATATGATAGAGGTATATAAAATCATAAGTGGTATGGAGAGGGTGAATAAAGAAAAGTTATTTATTAGTTCCCATAATAGAAGAACTAGAGGACACCAATTGAAATTAATGGGTAGCAGTTTTAAAACTAATAAAAGAAAGTTCTTCTTCACACAGCGTATAGTCAACCTGTGGAACTCCTTGCCAGAGGAGGCTGTGAAGGCTAGGAGTATAACAGAGTTTAAAGAGAAGCTAGCTAATTTCCTGGAGGTTAGGTCCATAAAAAGCTATTAGCCAGGGGATAGAAATGGTGTCCCTGGCCTCTGTTTGTCAGAGGCTGGAGAAGGAAGGCAGGAGACAAATCTCTTGATCGTTGTCTTCGATCCACCCCCTCTGGGGGACCTGGTGCTGGCCACTGTCGGCAGACAGGCTACTGGGCTAGATGGACCTTTTGTCTGACCCAGTACAGCCGTTCTTATGTTCTTACGTTCCCTCATAGGTTATATTTTAATCTTTTTTGTTGTTGTTGCTTTCTCTGGACTCTCTCCAATGTTCCCACATCTTTCTTGAAATGTGGTGCCCAGATCTGGACACAATACTCCAACTGAGGCATAATCAGCGCAGAGTAGAGTGGAAGAATGACTTCTCATGTCTTGCTCACAACACTCCTGTTAATGCATCCCAGAATCATATTTTGCTTTTTTTTTTTTTTTTTTTTTTTTTTGCAACAGTGTCACACTGTTGACTCACATTTAGCTTGTGCTTCAGGTTCTGCTTCATACTGGAAAATGGAATTGTAATGGTCTTTCATGATAATCCAATAACATTACCCTACAAATCCATACTTTAAAAGAAAAGCATAATGGTGTTTTCCATTTTCAGTAAGTAACATGAGCTATCAGCACAGGATCAATGGGATGGCTGTATGATTCTAATTTACTTGGTGTCTACCTTGGGCTGTATACACCTCACGCTACAATTGTTACCAAATTATTACAAAAATTAAAACTCTTCAATACTAAGTTTCAATTACCAACTATTTGACAGTCCAGCAAAAATAAAATTAGCTCACTCAACTGTAATACCCAGCTAGGATCTACAGACGCTACCTAAGGATTTATATTTTCCCTAATGTTTCTGGGGAAGAATTTCAGTGATGTAAGTATATGGGTCTGGACATTAGAAAGACAAGGTGGGCCTATAAATGATATTGCCTCAGGGAAGAGTGATATACAGGCAGTCCCCGGGTTACGTACAGGATAGGGACTGTAGGTTTGTTCTTAAGTTGAATTTGTATGTAAGTCGGAACTGGTACATATTGTAGGAGAAACTCTAGCCAAACATTTCTCCAGAGCTCAGTTTTATTCTCCCACACCTCACTTCCCTCAGTCCTTTATTCTCAAGCTGAGGTGTCTGCTGAGAAAAGCCACTCCGCGTCTCCCTGGTCTGCTGGGGGGAAGCAGCTAGTGCAGGGTTGCCTCACCCCGTTTGTAAGTAGGGATTCGATGTAAGTCGGATCCATGTAACCTGGGGACTGCCTGTCTATAAAGGTCCACGCTAATCTATGCAGGCAAATGTTTCCAACCCTGAACATGTTTGCACCCCTTTACAACACAAAGATGTCTGACCGCCCATTGAGATAAGTGTACACAAGGCATAGATCTGAGGTGAAATCCTGACTTCACCAAAGTCAATGGGAGTTTTACCATTTGCTTTGTTTTTCACCCTTTGCCTCTTCTAAGAGAAAGTGAACTTAAAAAGAGCCTTCCAAGGTGGCAGCCATCAAGCTGAAAAATTCTATTCACAATGGAATGTTTCTGGTAATCCTGCCCTGAAATTAAAAACTGCGCTCTTAACTTTTTCTCCCAAATTAGGCTGGAAAAAGTCATTTAAAGCCCTTTTTTTCCTTAGGAAGGAATTTCCATTTTCTAGCCAGCTCTCCCTTAGAAACACTCATAGCCAATATATTAACTCCATCAGATCACACCCAAATTTCTGTAAAAGAGAATCAACACGTAAGGCCCTTGGTAATGGAGCAAATTCTTCTCTTTTTACATGAGCCCAACTTCCACTGACTGGAGTTACATTGATCTATCTCCCATTGGGCTGTGTCTAGACTGCAGGGTTTTTTCGAAAAAAGTAGCCTTTTTTCGAAAAAACTTCTCCTGCGTCTAGACTACAGCCGTGTTCTTTCGAAATTAAATTGAAAGAACGCGACTTTTCTTTCGACGTTGGTACTCCTCATTTCACGAGGAATAACGCCTTTTATCGAAAGTGCTCTTTCGAAAAAAGGCGCTATGTAATGCAAACTGTGCTTTTTCGAAAGAGAGCAATTTTATAATCTGTTTCATAAGAAATAAATACCTTTTTCTTTGCAGAAGTTCAAACAAAATCAGCTTTTCAGATGGTCAGCTTTAGCCTAGGAAGCCATGGCTTCTTTCTCCTTCAGAAGACTGGGCTGAAATGGATTGTGACTGAAATTTTTTGTTTTTATATAAGCCAGGAACTCTTGCTCAATTAAGAGGAAAGACAACGGGAGAACCTTGCTTCCCTCTGATTCTCAACACAATAGTGCTAAACTGCTATCATGTAAATCAGTTGCCTTAATTGCCAAAAAGAAACAATGAGAGGAAATTGTATTAAATACTTACATAACAGATAAGTCTTTGAAATGGGTTTTGCATTTGTGAGTGTGAAACCTCACTGTCCAGACAAGTAATATAACATAACTACCTGAAAGAGTATTACTGACACAGAGGAATATCGGATTTCCCATACCATAATAGATCATTCCCATACCATAACAGATCCTATCTAGTACTTTTCTGCCACCCTGAAAGGACAATATGATACCTTTAAAGCAAGGTGGGAAAAATAATTCACAGAGCTAGTTATGCAATTTAGTGTTCTTTTCCTCAAACAAAAAGCACCAATCATATACTCCTGTAGCCCAAATTACTTCCACTGAGCATGTAAACTTTTTTGCACTCACTTACTTAACCTTAATTATCTGCATGGCTGCAGTTTCTGCTCATAGTTCTTAGAAATATCATGGTACTGTACAAAGAAAACAAAGGGATCATAGTTTCTTCACATTTGCATCAAGGCAAATTTCTTTCTTCCTCTCAAATGTGATCAGCTTAAAGAGTAAGCCACACCATATGATTACTTTTATTATTTTAATTTCTCTAATTAGTTTGTTATTAGTGATACCCATTTTATTTTATTGCAGAGAATGTATGGCAAGACAAGGCCATATTGTGTGGAGGTTCTGTACTCCCACTACAATTCAGTTCCTTAGTGCCCCAAGCTACTTTCCTATGTGGGATCTATTGAGACTGCTATTGCTCCATTGCAGCCCCATTGGAAAGACCCTTCCTCTGTCCAGGAAATTTTTCTCTGTCCTCAGGAAGAGACAGAATCCACGGAGAAGTTAATACAGCCTAAAGCTATACCAACTAATTTTAAGGGTCATTTCAAGCAAAAGAACAGCGGTCTAGACACAGCCCAATGGGAGATAGATCAATGTAACTCCAGTCAGTGGAAGTTGGGCTCATGTAAAAAGAGAAGAATTTGCTCCATTACCAAGGGCCTTACGTGTTGATTCTCTTTTACAGGAGAATAAATAGCAGCTGCATCACCAGCACAAAAAAAAAAAAAAAAAAAAGCTGATGAGTACAACAAGTGAAAATCTGGCACTAATTAGTTTTGCTGCTGACTACAGCGGGGACAGCATTTCACCCAAAGGGTCTAAAGTATGGCCAGCTGGAAAGTTAAGGACCAGAAGCTTGACATTTAATGCAGCGTAGAAGGGGGAAGTTAAGGTTGGGGGAGTGATGTGGGGAAGGTGGAGGGGATAGGAAAAAATACATATTCTGTCTTCATTGTATGCTGTGAACCTATCTGAAAGGTTGCAGAATAACATGGCTTTATTTCACAGAGCTCATAATTCTAGCATTCCAGAGCAGAGACAAAATCCAACCCGCTTTGTTCTAAGCTAGTTCTTTGTAGAATGATTGGTTCAAACGTAGGTCGTGCACTTCCTTGAAGAGTTCACTAGACTGCAAGCAGAACCAGAAAACCCCGTACAAATTTAAAGTAATAGCTTGTAATTGTAACAGTTCTTTTGCCAAAGCAGTAAGTGGTCGAGGGCTATACAGCACTGAGGAATGGACTGGATACCTTACTTGTTCATTTCCACTGTCTCTTATGTTTGGGAAACATAGCATTGCTTTATGGAAGGGTTTCCCAACCTATGGGTCGGGACCCAAATATGGGTCGCCATTACATTTCAAAAGGGTCGCCAAGTGTCTCCCCAGGTGACTCTGCCCCTCTCCTCCCCCCATTTTTGAATTGCCTTGGGTCACCAAGTCTTCCTCAATTGTCAAAATGGGTCCCCATCTGAAAAAGGTTGGGAACCGCTGCTTTAGGGAGTTAGACAGATTCCAGTGAAACACATTATCTACCTTCACTTTTCTCAACAACACTTTTATTTGTGGCTCTACATGTAATTGTGTGCATACCTGCCACAATTGTTGGACGTGTTGATTTAGGCAAGATCCTGGAGAGATGCTAACAACCCCTTAGTGACTCATGGCAGCTTCCCCCAGAACTTCAATCTTCAATGAAATCCATAATTGTGAATGGTTGTCAACACCTTCTGTTCACTCCCAGGAAGGTGTATCCTTCAATACCCAAAGACATGCTTTCTTTCAGATAATTTCTTAGCACACATACACCTTTCCACAAAGGAACCAAATAGTAGATAATTGTTTCATTTATCCTCTTCCCTTTGTGAAATGCACAAAAAGGCACTGTGGCCAGGAGTTTCGTGCAAATCCTGCAGCTGATTGTGCCAAATCACAGCCTTAGTCAAGGCCAGTGGAACATTTTGTAGTGCCTAACTTTTAAGGATTAGATAAGGTGTGCTAGATAGATAGAAACATGTTAGATGCACTAGATACGTTAAGGAGAGACATCAGAAAAAAGAAAGAAAGAAAAAAAAGCTAACTGAGCCATGATACAAGGGACACACTTCCTTTGTTTTGCATCTGACCCAATTTTCCCATAAGAAAGGAAGTGATAATTAAAGAGTACATATATTGACTGTTATTTTTGTTTCAACATGAAGCATGGTGATGTTTGCCTAGACCTGAGGTTTGTTTATAAGTGTTAGCATGACAGGAACTACACTCATTTTTTACAATGGGAACAAATCTGGGATGATGCGTAGAGTGCCTAGAAATCCATTTCATAGCCAGTTTCTGTGATAATTGGATTAGTTTTGAGAAAGAAAGACTTTCAGCCAATAAACATTACTTTGCTGCAGATGCCCTTAGTCCTCTCAGTGCTTTCAATCAAATTAATCAAACATGACACTAGTCCTAATAAGTTGAAAGTATATTAAAACATTAAAATAATTAACAATTGCCACCATTGTTCCAGGAATGTTCCAGGCATAAACACAAGCAAAGAACTTTCACTGAAGAATTTTATACCTACACGTCTACCATATACGTATGAGATGAGAGATAAAAGTGACAATGAATTATCAACAAATAGTCTAGTATCACCTTAAAGACTTAAAGACAAAACAAGTAGATGGTATCATGAGCTTTCATGGGCACAAGCCACTTCTTCAGAATTATCAGAATGAATTATCAGACACAACTGAGCTTTTTGGATGAAGAGAATGCAGTAGGTAGATGTAATATAGATGGATTTTAAAAGCCATTAGGGCCTGAACCATAGCTCATGAAGTCAATGAACTCTCTCAGTGACTTGAATGCACTTTGGACCAAGTCCTTAATAGAATTTTCTATGAAATTTTGTTTTAAAAATGTAGCACAATTGGCTTGAAAACAAGCCCTGATATGTGAATTGAATATTATCTTAAGGGTTATAAAAAAAGAGTAATGGAAAAGATAATGTTCCCTGGGGAGATATGTAACAGTGGGTTTCCACAGCAATTGGCATTGGGGCTGATGTTATTTAACCTTTGTTAATGATCTGGTAGTGGAGGCAGAGTAATAGCATACTAATGATTAAACTAAATTAGGGGGTCACTGGAACACCTGTGAAGGCAGAAAACACCACACAAAGGAATCTAGAGAAGTTAAAAGGAGAGATGGGGGCCAGAGAATAATGAAGTCCTTATCTACACAGAAAAGTTTTTTATCCAGTGTAATCCTAGATGTGAATTTAAACTTGACGTAATAACATTGGGACAACCTCTTCTACGGGAGCACTTATTTCAGTGTAAAAGTGCCTCTCTCTCCACCCCCGTAGCTTATGACATTTGGGAAAGGGTATAAGCTAAATTGAAAAGCCATTCTTATTTTTGGAATAAGAGTGTACAGAGCTATACTTGTATAGAGATATATAACTGGCCACATAGACAAAACTTAAATTTAAATGAAATTCATCTTTAATAAATGTATGTTAATACTTCAGGGGTGACATAAGCCAACTAGGGATATTCAAGAAGAGGTAGGACATGGAAAGAAGTAAGAGCTGAAATATACACTTCAGACTTCAGCATGAAACTGCAGAGCTGGAAGGCATATGCAAACTTGACATTTTCTTTTGGTACTCACCTTCTCATCAACTGCTGGCAGTAGGCCACATCCACCCTGATTGAATTGACCTCATTAAGCACTGGTCCTCACCATAGTAATATAATTCACCTATCATCTTTGCATGTATCTCTGCCAAACTGAAGTTTCTACGTCATGTAGTTGACAATCAGTGTGTTAGTCTTTAAGGTGCCTCAGGACTCCTCATTGTTTTTGTGGAAACAGACTAACATGGCTACCCCTCTGAAATCTGTGTCTGAAAGAGAACAGCAAGGTAAACACATATTAGACAATAGCATAGTATCTACAAGCCTGGACCACATAAAACATGGAGGGGGAACCTATGGCCCATGGGCCGAACCTGTCCCACGTGTTCCAGGGCTCCCCCTGCCACCGCAGAGTGACTCATTGCTGGCAGTCCAGCCACCTGGAGGAGCTGTGAGCCTTGCAAGCTGGACTAGGCAAGTCACAAGCCACATCCAGCCTGTGGGCTCAGTTTGGTAGTGGCAGAGGAACAAGTGGCTCTGTGCTCAGCCAAATGGCAGCACAGGGAAGCTCTGTCCCTGCACTTGTACATGGTTTCCACACCTGCTGCTCCCATTGGCTGGGAATTATTGCCAAAAGGAGCGGTGGGGGCAATTCCTGCAAGCACAGCATGAGGCAAAGCCACCTTTGCCCCCCCTCACGCCAAGAACTGCACCAGATAATCGCCCACTCCTGCCCAGCTCCTCTCCTACACTCTACCACCCACCAGACTGTGTACCCTCAACCCAATCCTGCACCCTGCCTCCTACACATACCCCACCTCCCCCTGTTCCTGCAACCCAAGATCCAAACCCTGAACTCCCACCCCAACTCCTGCTCCTGCACCCTACCTTTCACCTAAACTCCACACTTCCAGCCCTCTCCTGCACAGCCTCCCACACAGACCCACCCCCAGCCTGTTCCTGCGCCCTACTTCTATGCCAGACCACACCCACTCCCTCACCCCACTCCTGCACCCCCAGTTTCAGTCTACTCCTTGTCAGCCCACTCCTGAACACTTAATTCCTCATTTTGGCCCCACCCCAGAGCCTAGGGAGGTCCCACAAAATCTACTAGTCCCAGGCCCCCAGAAAAGTTAATACTGCCCTGGAGGGAGGCCCTAAAGGAGCACCAAGGAAGTGAGGTGAGTGTTTCTTTCTCTTTTTTCTTCTTCTTTTTCTCTGTTGAGGGCCACATCTGTGCGGTGGGGTTTTATTTGTTTGTTTGTTTTTCTTCTTTTCATGTTAGGCCAAGTCAGTGAGGGTGGTTTTGTTTGTTTGTTTTTGCTTCTCACTTGTGTAGTAAGTGACGGGGTGGAAAGAGCTTCAAAAGGATCTCACAAAACTAAGTGTTTGGGCAACAAAATGACAAATGAAATTTAATGTTGATAAATGTAAAGTAATGCACATTGGGAAAACTAATCCCAACTATACATACAATATGATGGGGACTAATTTAGCTACAACTACTCAAGAGAGAACTTGGAGTCATTGTGGAGAGTTCTCTGAAAACATTTATTCAGTGTGCAGCGGAGGTCGAAAAAGAAAACAGAATGTTAGGAATCATTTAAAAAGGGACACAGAACATCTTATTGCCTCTATTTAAAACCATGGTACATATGATAAAGGCCTATAAAAATCATGACCAGTGTGGAAAAAGTGAATAAATAAAAGTCATGTACTTGTTCCCATAATAAGATCTAGGGGTCACCAAATGAAATTAATATGCAGCAGGTTTAAAACAAACAAAAGGAAATTTTTCCTTCACTCAGCGCACAATCAACCTGTGGAACTCCTTGCCAGAGGAGGTTGTAAAGACAAGGACTGTAACAGAGTTCAAAAAAGAACTAGATACATTCATGGAGGTTAGGTCCATCAATGGCTATTAGCCAGGATGGGTAGGAATGGTGACCCTAGCCTCTGTTTGTCTGAAAATGGATGTCAAGAGAGAGATCACATGATGATTACCTGTTTTTTTCCCTCCCTCTGGGGCATCTGGCATTGGCCACTGTCAGAAGACAGGATACTGGGCTAGATGGACCTTTGGTCTGACCCAGTATAGCTGTTCTTATGCTCCCTTACTGATTTTTCTGTTGGTCAGTGGCCCACAAAGTCAAAAAGGTCCCACCCCAGCATAAAAATACATCACATCACTGAGCATGGTAGTAATCCTATAGCTGCTAAATTAGCTCTCAGCAAAGGATATTCATACAGAGGCTCATGAGTCGCAAGTGACTCCTTAATGTGTCTCCTGCAGCTCTTTGCAACACATGATTAAATCACACAGTGTTTTAATTATTAACCAATCTAAGGGTATGTCTACACTACCACCCTAGTTCGAATGAGGGTGGTAATGTAGGCAACCGGAGTTGCAAATGAAGCCCGGGATTTGAATTTCCCGGGCTTCATTTGCATAAAGCCGGGCGCCGCCATTTTTAAATGTCCACTAGTGCAGACTCCATGCCGCGCGGCTACACGCGGCACAGACTAGGTAGTTCGGACTAGGCTTCCTAGTCCGAACTACCGTTACTCCTTGTGAAACTAGGAAGCCTAGTCCGAACTACCTAGTCCGTGCCGCGTGTAGCCGCACGGCACAGAGTCCGCACTAGCGGACATTTAAAAATGGCGGCACCCGGCTTTATGCAAATGAAGCCCGGGAAATTCAAATCCCGGGCTTCATTTGCAACTCCGGTTGCCTACATTACCACCCTAGTTCGAACTAGGGTGGTAGTGTAGACATACCCTAAGTTATTAACTAACCAGAATTTCTCACCATGTTATTAACCCAGGGTATGTCTACACTACCCCGCTAGTTCGAACTAGCGGGGTAATGTATGCATACCGCACTTGCTAATGAAGCCCGGGATTTGAATTTCCCGGGCTTCATTAGCATAAGCGGGGAGCCGCCATTTTTAAATCCCCGCTGCTTCGAACCCCGTGTAGCGCGGCTACACGGGGCTCGAACTAGGTAGTTCGGACTAGGGTGCCTATTCCGAACTACCGGTACACCTCGTTTCATAGGCACCCTAGTCCGAACTACCTAGTTCGAGCCCCGTGTAGCCGCGCTACACGGGGTTCGAAGCAGCGGGGATTTAAAAATGGCGGCTCCCCGCTTATGCTAATGAAGCCCGGGAAATTCAAATCCCGGGCTTCATTAGCAAGTGCGGTATGCATACATTACCCTCCTAGTTCGAACTAGGAGGGTAGTGTAGACATACCCCAACTGTAGTTGATCCAAAAAAAAAATTTAGTTGGGAAAATTGCTGTGAGAATAAGATCCATTATATATTTTAGAGAGTTCCTCCGTCCATCTTTCTGTCAATAGTGCATTTACCCAGTGTTGCTTGGGTCATTAACTCAATTATGCTTTTTATAAATAAAAGGAGAAAATGTGCATGCTTTATTTAAATGATTGTATTTTTGAAAAATAGGGTTATTTTTATGAAGTTATTTTTTATTTTGAATTTCTTAAAAAGTGATTATTAAAGTGGTTTTAGTGAAGTGGACAATTAATACCTCTGTAGTTACCAGACAAAAGAAAAAGGTAGGTGAGGGGAGGGACTGGTGGGTTACTCTTTGTTGTAATGAGCTATAAATCCAGTATGACAAAGTGGGTGAGGTAATACCAGCTTCTGATGAGAGGAGAGACACACCCTGGACCTTATGCAGAGCTCTTCTTCAAGTCTGGGAAACATAAAATGGGCTTATTTTTCCACGTAGGGCTGCAGCTGCCCAGCATTGCAGCGTTTTAGTGAAGACACCTCCTACAGCAACAAGAGAGCTTCACCGTACTTAATCCAACTCTCTGGGAGATGGTGGATTAAGAAATTCACCAATCAACATAGTACTGTCTACACAGAGGGTTAGCTTCATATAACTGTGTCACTCAAGTGAGGATGTATCACACACAGCTGAATGGTAGTTATACTGTTACACATCTGTAATGTAGACCCGATTTTGGAGCATCACCGCTAAACACAAGATGAAACATATTCTTTAGCTAAGTAGTTGAAAACTCCTTTGACATATTTTTACCCATTTTTACCCATCCAGTCACGGGGGGGGAGCGGGAGAATGTAGCTGTGGAGGGGAGGGGGGTGTGATTGTTAGTGGATTACAGATTGTTGTAATCTACTATATGTTTGAGAGAGTTTGTGAGCAAGTCTGTCCATCCATTTGTTCAAGAACTCCTCCTAAACAGTAGGAGCTAAGACCACCAAATTTGGTGTGCGGCTTCCTCTTATAACTTAAAGCAAGGTCAGGGTTTGGTTGTAGCAAGACAACAGAATGTGCCTGGACTGCGATTGATTGTAACATGGGAAACATCGACAAAACAGGGCAAAACTTGAATTAAGATACACAACTTCAGCTAGGTCAATTGCGTAGCCAAAGTCCAAATAGCTTCATTCAGCTTTTGGCGCTGTCTACACAGCAGGAAGTCAAAAGAAGAACACTCTTTCTCCAACTTCCCTTACTCCTTGGCTATGTCTAGACTGGCATGATTTTCCGCAAATGCTTTTAACGGAAAAGTTTTTCTGTTAAAAGCATTTGCGGAAAAGAGCGTCTAGATTGGCACGGACGCTTTTCCACAAAAGCCCTTTTTGCGGAAAAGCGTCCGTGCCAGTCTAGACACGGTTTTGCGCAAGAAAGCCCCGATCTCCATTTTCGCGATGGGGGCTTTTTTGCGCAAACTACCGCGTTGTCTATACTGGTCCTCTTGGGCAAAAGCATTTGCGCAAGAGGGCTTTTGCCTGAACGGGAAGCAGCATAGCATTTCCGCAAGAACACTGACAATCTTACATGAGATCGTCAGTGTTCTTGCGGAAATTCAAGTGGCCAGTGTAGACAGCCGGCAAGTTTCTCCGCAAAAGCAGCTGCTTTTGTGGAAAAACTTGCCAGTCTAGACACAGCCCTTGTGAAATGAGGGTTACAGGAGTCAGAGTAAGAAGTCCTCCAGCTCAACATTATTTCAAAACAATGGCTTGCTGCATAGACACACACTTTGTTATTCCAAAATAATATCAGTTACCAGGGGTGGCCTGTGAGCCTAGGCAGACTAGGCAGTTGCCTAGGGTGCCGCCGGTCTGGGCGCCTGATGATGTCACAGGGCGCTGGGGCGCCCCATGATTACATCATGGCAATTCACTGCTGAGCAGGTGGGGGTGCCGATCGCACCTTCTGCCTAGGGCGCCAGCTGCCGCAGCCAGCCGCAATCCACTCCCGTCAGTTATTCCAAAATAACACTGCTGTGTAGACATATCCATGGAAAGGGAAGGGGCTGCTATCAGGGAAAATTAAACTGTGTAATGACCAGAGTGGGGCAGCAAGGGGCCAGAGAAGAGGACCAGGACAGCTATAACCTCATTGGGGCAGCAGGAGGAAGAGATGGAGATAAGCTTCCCACCCACCGCTCAGTTGGTGCGACCTATGCCACAGACAGCTACGGGGAGCCGTAACCTAATGAGGACAGATAGGTCAGACACAGAATGACCACTGTGTGAAAAATTCTCACCCACAGGCAATAGGGTGGGGGGGGGGGGCGTTCTTTTATTATTTAGCGATTGTCTAATTTCACCCACACCATTGTTATTGGGGCATGTAGTGCATTGGAGGAAGTGCAGCACATTGTAATAGACATCTGTAGGGTTCATGGATCTTGAAAGGTGTGTTTTGCAGGGGGAGAGGAAAAGGGGTTTGACTATTGTAGCAGTGGAGAAACATCTGCAGGTTCTGCATCCATTGTTCTAGCAGGGTCTCGTGCTGTGTGACAGGGAAAGGCTACCCTGTACTGAACCACAGGGAGTTTCCCTAGCCCAACTGGCTGAGCAGACTCCACCCCTGTAGCCCTGCTGGGCATGCTCAAAAGAGAGACCAGGGATAAAAGCCCAGGGAGCCAGCCACTCGAGGGAGGGCATCAGAAGGGAAGGAGCTCAGTGTAAGTGGGGAAATGGTTCCGCTATTGTGGGGAACTTTTCTGGCTTCTATACTACCCCAGTGAAATGGACCAGTGAAAGAATCTGAGTCCCCGCTACCACTTTTTTTACCTAAAGGCCTCCCTGACCCTGAGGGCTCCCCTTCCACTCTCCTGAGTAGCAGAGTCCTCAAAATCCCAACAAGGCTGGGCCCAGGTTTTCTGGAGCTTAATCCCCGACCTTGTAGTCATTTAGGGTAGTGGCTAGGGTGTCTCCGCTCTGGGGTGCTCTCTTCACACTAGATGCTTCCTTGACCCACTGATCATTACATACAGTTCAAAGTGAATACAATTTATTAAATAGCAACTGATTAAAAAGAAAAGAATAAGGAAAAAATGAGAAAGGTTAAATGAGAACACACAGTCCTGCTCTGTAGCATGGGGACATCACAAACAGCAGTTTGCAGAGTGTAAGGACAGTTCACAGTCTGTTCCTTATAGGTCCCAGGGCTCTCTCTCAGGCCCTGGCTGTGCTGCAGGGGGGGCTGCAGGTTGGACACGCTTGCTCTGGCAGTGACCACACGACTTCAGGCTCTAGGTGGCAGGACCCTTCTCCAAACTGGAGTTACAATCCCTCTCCAAGTCTGGCCTGCAGGGCCTCTTGGCTGGTGGTGTCTCCCTGCCCAGAGCCTCTCCCCACACTTCGCTGTCCCAGCTGCTCACCACACCCAGCTGCAGACTGTGCTGTTTTGCCAGCCTCCAGCTCCTTGTGTTGCTCCTCTGACCCTTTTGGCTCTCTGGTCACTGCAGGTCTGCTCCTCACCACAGGGTCTGCGCTCCTTGGGCTGTGTGTCTGGCTCTGACACTGCAAGTCTGCCCCTCAGCACAGCTTGGACCCCTTACTGCTCTTCTCAGCTCTCTCTCCTTTTCTCAGAGAGACCCAGAAAATCCCAACTCACATAGAGGACGGGACCTGGCCTCCTCATTTCCTCATTGGCCTGTCCAACCTGTCAATCACGCTGAGCTGGAGTGTTGGCCTCTTTCCATTGTCCCTGGGGTCTGTCAGTCTCAGGGCCCCAATTTCTCATGGACCCTTCCCCTTTTGGTACTGGGAGCTGGCCAACCAAAAACTCCCACTGAGTTATAGTAAGGGGCTAACAGTCCCCTTACACGAGGTAGGAGCTCCTGAGCAGCTGTCCCAGCTGCCGACTCAGCAGCCTCAGCTGCTTCAGCCACTGCCCCCATGACAGCGCCAGACCAGGAGGCCATCGGACTGGAACAGGCCTGCTAAGCTGTAAGACGGGAATGAAGCAGGACTCTCGACGTGGTAGGAAGTAGCCCAGGGCGGAGGATTGTTCTCCAGGGGCCCGGCATGTATCGGTAGGAATCCCTGCTGAGCAGGCAGTGGAATTCACCGCTGTCTACAGGGCCTGGGGCTGAGACCTGGTGGAGTGGGAGGGCCCAGGTCTCCCTCCTTCCCCACCCCACTCCAATCCAGCTCCCAAGACCTTGGGAGCAGCTTACCTGTGAACTAGGTCAGAAATCAGCCTGCAGATTGTGTTTGCCCCAAAGAAAGGGGGTCTTGCACTAGGCACCAGAGACCCTTGTACCGTCAAGGGGGAAGCACGTCCCTCAACATGCTGCTTTGTGGTGGTCTCATTTATGGGGAGCTTACTTCTGATGATGATCTTTATGAGGCTAGAGGCATTTTACAAAGAGCAAAAGAGGGTATTTGGGAAAGATTTCTTTCAGGATGTCCCCACTGGCTGCATCTAGACTGGCATGATTTTCCGGAATTGATTTTAACGGAAAAGTTTTCCATTAAAAGCATTTTTGGAACAGAGCATCTAGATTGGCACAGACACTTTTCCGCAAAAGCACTTTTTGCGGAAAAGCGTCCGTGCCAATCTAGACGTGCTTTTCTGCAAAAAAAAGGCCCCGATCGCCGTTTTTGCAATCGAGGCTTTTTTGCGGAAAACAAATCTGAGCTGTCTACACTGGCCCTTTTGCACAAAAGCTTTGCGCAAAAGGGACTTTTGCCCGAACGGGAGCAGAATAGTATTTCCGCAAGAAGCACTGATTTCTCACAGTAGGAAGTCAGTGCTTTTGCGGAAATTCAAGCGGCCAGTGTAGACAGCTGGCAAGTTTTTCCAGGAAAGCGGCTGATTTTCCAGAAAAACTGGCCAGTCTAGACACAGCCAGTACTGAGTATGGGTTGTGACTGTTTGACAATACCCCAGATGGGTTCCAGCACAGGGAGAGTACAATAGCTCTCACTACCACTATACGAAGCTTCATGGGGTAGCCAAGTTAGTCTTACAGAAAAAAACAACACATGATCTGGTAGCACTTTATAGACTAACAAAACATGTAGATGGTAAAGTGCTACCAGACCATGTGTTGTTTTTTTACCACTATACGAATTGCCCCTGGGTTCCAGAGTGAGGTGATAAGTGACAACCAGGGGTGTGCAGTTAGAGGTGTGGGGGGAGAGATCCCTTCTTGAAGCAGGTTCTCTTTGGGTATTTTGGTGGTCCATTCCATGAGGTGTTCTACTGTTCTGGTGGGATATCCTTGTTCAATGAGGTGATTTTAACTGCACCAAAGCGAATAAGCTGGACTTTTTCCTCAGACTAATCTGTGGTATCTGAGTGCTGGACTGTCCAATAACATATTTCTTGGTATGTTTGTTGTGGTTATTGGATCTGTGAAGGTAGATACAATGACTTAAGAGTTTCTTGTGTGTATTTAGCTGTAAAGCTCCAGTGTTGAAGCTAATTGTGGTGTCCAGGAAGAGGATGTTCAAGTGTGAGTGTTCTAGAGAAAGTTTGATGGATAGGAGGAGGTTTTTGAAGTTGTGGTGCAGAACTGAGGGAGTTTAAGTTATCAGTCTTGAGGCTGAAAATCATCATTGATGTGTCTCATGGATATCATTGACATTTTGGTGAATTTGTTTAGAAATTCTGCCTCAAGGTGGATCATGAAGAGGTGGGCATACTGGGGAGCCATCCTAGCACCCCTGGCTGTTCCTATAGTTTTGACAAAGCCTTGCTGAATGTAAACTTGTTATGGGTGAAAATGGAAGAGGTTGGCAACACATTTGAGGTAGATCTGAGTGTTGTCTCTTGTACATATTTGCACAGAGATGGGCCTTGTGGCATAGCGGGAAGGTTAACTAATTCAGGCTCTGGCATGGTTCCATGCCACTCTCAACTATGGCAGAATGGTACTTCGCATCCAGCCCAGTTGGATAGAGAGAGAGAGATGATGCTCAGAATGTGACTGTTGCTAAGGGTGAGGATGGAGGAGCTTGTTTATGGCTGGAAAATGTTTATGCATAGGCCTGGAGCCTAAAAGTCCTTGCATGGGGTGAAGTTCACGCTGTACAGAGGGGCCACACAAAACCAGTGTAACAAGTAAGTCCCAGCAGGGAGGTTAGTGCTGGTTTTCAGATGATATTTAGGAATACTTGGATAAACTCATAGGAATGAACCTGTGTAAAACATGAACTCGGAGAAAGGAATGGGGATAGCAACAGTAACCGCAAAGCAGGCGGAGAGGCCAGGAAAACTGAGATTTATTTGAATGGCCATCAAATAAAACATACCAAGGTCCCATTTGTGTAATCAGGAGTCAATCCAAAGGCCACTGACTTCCAAGGACATTAGATCAGGCACTTAGAAGGGGTCTGATGGTATGAGGTTAGTTTTAGTTACCAATCTTTGCACTTCACAGTTGCTAGGATACAGCTACATAGGACACAGTCAGTCTCATATGTAATCACAGGACATAGAACATACAAAAGACAGAAGCAGCAGCAATAAATAAGAATGACTAGAACACGGCCATCAGCATCATGGATGGGCAGAGGACTACAAGCACAGCAAGGCACTAGCATTAGGGAATGGCTGGAAGATAGGAAGCATCAGAAGAGAAAGCAGGAGACACCACTAGGAGTTTTCCCTTTTTTAAAATTATGGATCTTTAACAAGGTCATTTCAATCAATCTGAAATTGTATGGCTTACATTATGCAAGAAGTCAGATGAAACGATCATAGCAGTTTCTTCAAATAAAAAGCTATTCAGTGCAAGATCTGCTTATGATAAAGTAGTGCCAGACACACACTTGGGGTGAGCACTAAGCAGAACATGTGTGGGAACAGCAGTTAGAAAAGCAAATAATTTTGAAGCCAATGCATTGACTCAATATTAAAAGGTTTAAAACAGCCTTATTGATGCCCAATTCTGACCCTCTCATTAAAAAAAGCCTTCTTCTGCCTGATGTTATGTGTGTGGTCTGTTGGCAGACAGGACTGTTCCCAGGAAGTCTGAGGTTAATCTGGTCATTACTTTTTAACATATGAAAGTTTGAAAAGAAAGCATGGCTGTGTTGTTTGGTGGTGATTGGGTTTAGTTTTGTTAAACTTCTGATTAATGGCTTAATTCATTTTGGAAGTGACCATCTCACAAGTGACTTAGTTAGTAACACTAAGGTTGTGTATACATTCTCTTCCCCCCCCCCCCAACATAAAGCCACTTTTGCTTATTATTAAACCCATTGTAAATATTTGTTACTTAGGGACCTGGGGTGGGGAAGACGGACAACAGCTGCACATCTCTTGAATTGGTCAAGAAAGTGAACTTACGAGCTTTCTCTGGTAAAACATTCATATAGAGTAAGACAGGTTTATTTGGGGTGTATGTCCCATTGGGGCTGTGCTCCAGGATGACATCAAGTCCCTGTAACTGAGCCCTCCCAGAGACGAGCTGTTCTCAGTGTCTTACGCTGCTGCAGGGCTGTTATTCCAAATCTGTGCCTTTTCTGGAAAAGTCCAGAGCTTCTAGCCCAGCAGAACAGGGTGTTAGGGCACCAAAGAGGGCAGATAGACTGATCATACCACACCACTGAGCCAGTGAAAGTCTCAAGGGGATCTCTGTAACCCAACCCATGACAGTGACCCCTGGTTCTTGTGTTGCATGAACTTCCCGTTTTTCCACACCACTTATGCTTTTATTGGCCTCTATCATATCCCCTCTTAGCTGTTTTTCCCCAAACTAAACAGTTCCAGGCTAGGTCTATTTACCATTTATGTTGGTATATTTTATGTCACTTAGAGCTGTAAATAAGCCAACTCCAATTCCCACACACATACACCCTGAGTGACAAAAGTTACACTGACAAGCTCCAGGGTGGACAACACTATGTCAGTAGGAGAACTTCCTTCAGCATAGCAAGTGCCGCTGGTTGCTGGTGGATTAATTAAGTCAATAAGAGAGCTTTTTCCATTTGGATTACAGCTACCCTGCTGGAAACTCTCTATTGTAGCCACAGTCCTAGTCTTTTAAACCTCTCCTGATATTCCACACCCTCAATCATTTTTGTTGCCACCCCAATCTTGTACCTTTGTTCATTGTACAACAATGCTGTACCATTGTTCCAATTCCGATATAGCTTTTTTGAAATGGGATGAATAGAACTGCACACAATGTTCAAGGTGTGGGTGTACCGTGGTTTTTTAGTGACATATTTGCAATGAGGACTAACAGTAGTTCGAATTAGGAGCTTTAATTCAAACTACCTAGCCCGTGCCGCATGTAGCCGCGGGCAGGGAGTTCGAATTACCAGGCATTTAAAAATGGTGGCGCCCGGAAACATGCAAATAAAGCCTGGGATATTTTAATCCCGGGCTTCATTTGCAAGTTCGAATGACTACATTAGCCACCCTAGTTCGAACTAGGGTGGCTAGTGTAGATATACCCTTAGGCTACATCTAGACTGGCATGATTTTCCGGAAATGCTTTTAACGGAAAAGTTTTCCGTTAAAAGCATTTTCGGAACAGAGCATCTAGATTGGCACAGAAGCTTTTCCGCAAAAGCACTTTTTGCTGAAAAGTGTCCATGGCCAATCTAGATGCACTTTTGCATAAAAAAGCCCTGATCGCCATTTTCGCGATTGGGGCTTTTTTTGCAGAACACAAATCTCAGCTGTCTACACTGGCCCCGCAAAAGGGACTTTTGCCCGAACAGGAGCAGCATAGTATTTCCGCAAAAAGCACTGATTTCTTACAGTAGGAAGTCAGTGCTTTTGTGGAAATTCAAGCGGCCAGTGTAGACAGCTGGCAAGTTTTTCCAGAAAAGCGGCTGATTTTCCGGAAAAACTGGCCAGTCTAGACACAGCCTTAGAGTACAGCTTTCCATACAGGAGCAAACCTAGCATACAGCACTTCTAGGATGTACAAAGTATAAGGACTTCTGTTTATAGTGGATGAAGGAGGATCTTGGAGATCTCCACAAGCAGAAATGTGCACCAAGTGTGAAATTCAGTTTCCATTGAAGTCACTAGGAGTTTTGGCATTGACAACACTGGAGTGGGGATTTCACCTTAGTGCCTTGTTTCGATAGAGGTACTGCTTTTGAGCGAGAAGAATCCCATTGAAACACAACCTCCCTGTGCTGCTTATTTCCCACCCAGCATGCTTTATAAACAAACAGGCTTCCCAGCAGAATCACATGTTTCTTATTCTGAAATGCTAGTTTATCCTAGTACAAGACAGAGCATGTTACTTATTGTGGGAGACAATTAAGTCCCAGAAATGTTTGCTGATCACAGAGAACAATCAGCACCATTATGCTGTCATCAAATGTTCACAAGCATTTTTTCCTTTTTCTACAATATCTTAAATAAATGCGGCAGCAGACTCAGCTGCAAAACAGAACTTGAAATCATGAGACTAGAGTTATGAGATTCTACAGATAATTTTAGGGTTCTTTTTCTTTGCTTATTGACAGAATTTTCAAAGATGACTAGCAATTTTGGGTCCCCAACTTGAGATATCTTAAAGGAGCTAGTTTTCAGAAAGTTCTGACCATTGGTCCTCTAATCAGGCCCCTTTAAGGTATCTCAAATTGGACACCCAAAAGCTTAGGCAACAACTCATTAGTCAGTTTTGAAATTCATGGTCTCACTCTAAACTAATTTAACACCTAATCTGAACATATAAATGCCTTAAAAAACAGGACATTTAGGGTACATCTACACAGCAAAAACAAACCAATCCACCCACTCACCCAAAGCAGTGAGTCCAGGTGTGAACTAACTCAGGCTCACAGTATGGCTCTAAAGAGAGCAGTGCAGGTTTTCCCTACTAGGGCAGGAGCCTGGACTCTGAAACTCAGGTGCGTCTACACTGCACCATTATTCTGGAATAAAGGCCATTATTCTGGAAAAACAATACTAGTGTCCACACAGCAATTGCATTATTTCAAAAGAAAATTGAAATAACAGGGTACTTTTTCCGACATTGATAGGCCTCACAAGGAGTAACGCCTCTTCTGAAAAAGCTCTTTCAGAAGAGGGTGCGTGTGGACGTTCCACTTCTGCTATATCAAAATAACTCCTCACCAAGCCATTCTAAGTTATTCCTCCTGGGGCTCTAAGCCTCGACCTAGTTTTGTAGTGTGGGCCCTCTATTTCGAAATAAACTATTCTGGATGATATCTCCAGGAATAGCTTTTTCTGAAATAAGCTTGCAGTGTAAACGTACCCTCAGTGATGGAGGGGAGGGTGTCAGAGCTGGTAACATCTGCAGTACTATTTTGAATCCTTTGGAGAGCCCACATCAGTTAACCCAGGCACTAAGTCTTCCTTCCTCTATGTTAGGAGGTTTTCTGCTGTATAGATGTACCCTAGAAGATAAGGCTCTCACAGCATATGTTAACCACACTACATACAAGCAGTTTTATAGTGTCCAAAGGTTACATCCACTAAAGTTGACTGCAAAACAAATTGCATTGTAATTCCCCATCTTTTCTTGCTTGTACCAATACAAGTACTTTTTAGTCTGGAGATTTTTTCATGCTCGGTCTTTGCTCAAAGGTGGTTATAAATAACTAGTCAAAAAAGACTCCTTTAGCAATTTTTTATTTTGGTGAAACCATACACTTTGGAAGAAAATGAAAAAAAAATCCTTGGTTCTAGAGTTCTTTGATGAACAACAAGAAAAGTGCTGAAGTTTGTCTAATTTCAGGTTTTATTCTTCTGAGCTTTGATAGTGTAACTTTGCCACCAAATGCATGACCCAAAACATAGCTGAAATATGACCATGTTAAATGTTAACACTGCTATGAAACATTTTGCTGTAAATTACCTGATTTTTGTGTGTAAGTTTTTGATCTGTCACATTAATAAGAATCTTTGTTTAAAAAGAGAGATGGCAAAAAGAAAGAGAAGGTGCTTGTGTTTTTGAATGTCAGACTCATCTGTGAAAGTGTGATCGAGCAGATCACAGTCATATCTCATAAGTAAATATTGCAGAGCTTAGGACTTGTCTACACTTAAAATGCTGCAGCTTCATCACTGCAGCCCTTGACTGTAGACACTGCTTACACTGACAGTGGGAGATTTCCATCAGCATGGGCACTCAACCTCCCCGAGGGAGCTCCTCCATCATCTAATGTTGTCTGCAGAGTGTCATAAAGCTGCTCAGGGTGTTTTTTAACATCCCTGATCAATACCGAATGACATAATTATAAACCAACCTATTTTCTAGTATAGACCAGGTCTTATGAAGGCTGAATGTTGTTTTGGGTTGATTATGCATGTGGGGAAGGAGGACGAAGGCAGAACACAGCAAAACTGACAAGCCAGAGAGCTGGAAAGGAGAAGCAGAGAAAACAGTAAACTACCCTAAAAAAAAAAAACCTGGGGAGAGGTTTTGGGAGCATCAATACTGGATAAAAACTGCGCTATTGTCACTTTGAGCAAAAGAAGCTGTTTCCTGTTATTTGATTCCTTTTGCTTTCAGAGACCCGGGACTTGGTATTTTCTTCATAATTCTTTGCATCGAAAGAATTTCTGATCACAACCAGTTTCTAATCCAAACAGGAAGCCCTACATGGACCCAAACTTGGATTGAAATCTTGACTCAAAACAGCTAACAGTATTGCTGTAGCACATGCAAGCCCTATTTGCTCTGTTTTTAAAACAGTATAATTACAGCCTACAACACAGCTGCAGCTGTATTGGTAGAAGGATGCATACAGTTTATTCCCCTAAATTCAGTAAATTACTAACCAGCTCCACACTACAGACTGTAGTGATTAACTATTTTGTCCGTTGTCTTTTTTAAAAATCAATCCTAACTCAGATAGTTCAGTGGGTACAAAAACAGCATGTAGATCAGAGAAGAGGCGTATTGCTGCAGCAGATTCTGGCATGTCTAAGCAGTTCAAGTGGGAGTATGGGAGAACTATACTTTGAAAATTGTGATTATTACATAAAAACTAAATTGATGTGTTAGTTTGAGGGCACAACCAAAAAGCCATTTACCTCAGATAGGGTACTGTAGCAGGGGATACTGGGGAACTTCAGCAATGTCCCGTAAGAACCTCTCAAACCTACACCCCTCCACACCCAAGCCCACCTTTGCATGGAGGAGAGGAAGAACTGCACACTCCTGGGCAAGCAAAGAAATGGAATGTGAGATGATGCAATGAATGGATGAACATTCAGCTATTACCTTCTATGGCTAGGCTAACCACTGCCAAAGAGCCAGGGAACTGAAAGGGAGAGCTGAGTGCCAAAAAGTTATTTAAAAAAAGAAGAAAATCAAATGTCCCGAAACATAATTAATTCAGAGTTAACATTACCCAGCTTTCAAAACACAGGGAATAGCTAAATTGGAGTCTCTGAAGTCCAGGAATACTAAGTAAAGGTACTTACCACCCTCATAATACAATCTTAATGCTGCCCCCCTTCAGCTAGCAATAACTTTTGAACTATTCCAGGTTGTTAAGTTTCATGGGGAATTGGTGGATTCTTTGCCTCTTGAAGTTTTCAGCTCTAGACTGGATGTCTTTCTGGAAGATGTGTTTAGAAAAAAACATATTATTAGGCCCAATAAAGGAGTAAGGGGGCAAAATTCTGGTGCTGGCCTGTGTTACACAGGAGTTCAGACTAAGGTCCAAAGGGCCCATTATTTCATTTAAAGATATATGACTAGCTCAGAGGCTGATAAGATGAAGGACTATGAGAACGTTCTATTTTTTGTGTTTATATTTCAGCATTTACCTGCATGGACTCCAGCTGCCTCCATGGCATTCAGTTGTATGGCAAGGTGGAGGGATTCGCTGAAGCAAGTTAGCAGAGCTGTCCCAAGGGGCATGTCTACACTGCAATTAAACACCTGTGGCTAGCCCCTATCAAACTCACAAGGCTATAAAACTGTGGTGTAAACATCCAGGCTCCGCCTGGAGCTTGGCTCTGATACCATGCAACTGGGCAGAGCCCCAGAGACCAGGCACCAGCCCAAGCTCCAACACAGTTTTACAGCCCCGCAACCTGAGCCATAGACCAGCCCCAAATATTGAATGTCTGTGTAGCCACACTCTGATTTGAGGGGATGTGCACAGTGCCATGAAGGGTAAAGTGTGCCTTATTTCAACAATGAATTCTATGGTTTGGCTCAGTGAAGGTGGATAAAGTTGACTTCTGGCCATAGGTATTTGGAGATACAGGACAGAGGCCACCAAGGCTTCATGGGGGGTAAATGAAGGTCACATCTCCATAAGAATCCTCAGGGCACACAGGGTTAAGATTCTGCAAGCTTTTGGTGGCTTGTGTAAGGTAGATTGAGTATTAGGGTGAAGGCATCTCTCATTTGTAACAGCTGTCCTAAATCCAAGTTTTGTTTCCAAGATGTCAGAATGTGTTCTACAGGTCTCACATAGCATGGAGTGCTGAGTGTCATTGACCACGTAGGGCGTCATTCAGACCCACGCAGGATTAAGGATGTCTTGGGGGAATGGAAAGTATTTGAATTTTGCTTTCAGAGATGTACAGTTAGCTCTCTCCTTCAGTCAGGAAGGGCACAAGGCACCAGTGAGCAGCTTTAACTTTAGGCCTTCTGAAATGTCACCCCATCCAACCACACAACCTGTAAGTAACATCTTACCTACGTGCAACTTTCACTGTAACCCCCTCTTTTCTCCCGGGGTTACTAGGGAGCAGGCCATGCTCACCTGTGTGCTTGGGCACCTGATGATTTTAACATTAAAGGAGACGCTGAGTAGCCCAGTGGTGATGTTGAATAGATGGGGATCTCCTACCCACCCCCTTGCTGAAGTCCCTTGCTTCTAAAGGAATAAAGAATTACTGTGCCAGCACCTGGCTGGCCCCTGTACACACTTAATGGTGTTCCTTGGGAGACTCCATGAATACACTTATTCCAGTAATAGTCTGGATCTAACTCCAACACAATTATAACTGATAGACATCTAATTGATTAAATTAGAATTCACACACCTTTAACTCAAACAGGATTGAACAGACTAAAAATGAATAAAATCAATTAACAAAGGGCACAGAAATAAAGGAAACTTGTCTAACTGGCATTTACACTGCCATCATTTATCCCAACAGAGAGCATGCACTCCTCTGGATCTCAGAGTCCCAGACACTCAGTCTCAGACACTTGTGAGCAAGCCCCCCAGCTCTCTCCCTGCACTACCTGGAAGAGAGCAAGGCTACGTCTACACTGGCCCCTTTTCCGGAAGGGGCATGTAAATTTCACTAGTCGTCGTAGGGAAATCCGCGGGGGATTTAAATATCCCCCGCGGCATTTAAATAAAAATGTCCGCCGCTTTTTTCCGGCTTTTAAAAAAGCCGGAAAAGAGCGTCTAGACTGGCCCCGATCCTCCGGAAAAAGTGCCCTTTTCCGGAGGCTCTTATTCTTACTTTGACCTTCTTATTCTTTGAAGTAAGAATAAGAGCCTCCGGAAAAGGGCACTTTTTCCGGAGGATCGGGGCCAGTCTAGACGCTCTTTTCCGGCTTTTTTAAAAGCCGGAAAAAAGCGGCGGACATTTTTATTTAAATGCCGCGGGGGATATTTAAATCCCCCGCGGATTTCCCTACGACGACTAGTGAAATTTACATGCCCCTTCCGGAAAAGGGGCCAGTGTAGACGTAGCCCAACAGTTTCCCTCCTCTTTCCACCTCCCCCAAGGGCTCATGGAAGTTGTAGTCTCAGGGGCTAGAGTGCAGCACAAAGGATCCTCCAAGTAAAAGTCAGAGGCTCCTATAGTAAAAGAAGCCTACATCACTTCCATTTACATGAAATCCAAGACTAAATCCACACCACTTCTTGTTTTGATAAGAGCTTCAGAGATCTGCAGAAAGAAGGGAAACAGCCTCTGGAACAATTGCAAGTCTATAGCATCCTGCGCAGTAAAGGACCAAATTAAATACCACATGAGTAGTGCAGGTTGAGGCCTACTCAACACCTGGAGAACCTGTTTCAGCTGGATAGCTTTTTCAAAATTAGGAGTTAAAAATTGGGTAACAATCCCTCATACTAGCACAGTTGTACCCGATAAGGGTAGCTTATATTTTTATGTCTTCTGTCTCCAATGTCACAGAAATAAGTTATACTGGTTTAAGCACCTTTACACAGATATACTGGCATCAGCATGGGCAGGAGCAGGAGGCTACTAGCCTGCATCCCCCATCCAGGTGAAGCTAAACCTCATGGCCAGAGTCTGTTCAGGCCTTTTTCCTTAAGGCATCATTTTCTGGTTGCACCACAAAGAGTATCAAACCCCAAAATAAAAACACTCCCCATAAATCCAACAGCTACTACCATTTACCAAAGTTTTCCTACTCCCAGTATCTCTTCCTAAATCCTTAAGACAATCTGGTTGAAAATACTTCCCTCTCACAGGAAACAACTCATTTGGCCTTTATAGGAATCAGGTGTTCATCAGGCAATCACCAGACCCCCTTCCCAGAGGATTCTGACCTTTCCCTTCTACCAAACACAAACACCTGTTACTAAAAGCCCTCCACCTGAGAGTAGGGCTGATTGGCTCCAGATCTCATAGCCCTTGCAAGGGGCAGATCTCTTATTATAGCTGCTGTGCTCCTTGCACTGTACCAGTATAGTAGAGCAGTATTATAGCTTTTGGTGTACACAAAGCCTTAGACATGTGTGAGGATCCAAATCAGAAGAGCCAAACCTGCAGTTGGAGCAAGGGACATGCAATCTCCACAGTCCAGGCCTTTGAAAAAGAATACAGGAATCCTGCAAAGAAACAGAGGCTAGCAACTGATAGTCTCAGGCACAGAAAGGGTTGCCAGATGGTTTCAACAAAAATACCGGACACACTTGACATTACATCACAATCTACATTATATCTTACTTAGAAAATACCAGACATTTATATTTTCTCAATTTACAGTAAAACTCCGATGGTCCAGCATTCCTGATGGTCTGGCACCATCAGGAACCCGGAAGTGCTCCGGGCAGCCGGACCACTGGAGCTGCTCTGCCCCCAGCTTCCCTGATTCAGCCGCTGCTAAAACTGACCAGCAGCTGAATTGGGGAAACCAGGGGCAGAGCAGCTGGAGTGCTGCCGGGTAGGTCCCATAGCGCTGCCCCTCGGGGCTGCGGGACCAAACCGGCAGCACCCTAGCTGTCCCCGATTCAGCGGCTGCTGAAACTGACCAGCGGCTGACTCCAGGAAGCCCGAGGCAGAGCTGCTCTGCCCCATGCTTCCTGGAATCAGCCCCTGATCAGTTTCAGCAGCAGCTGACTTGGGTAAACCTGGGACAGAGTGACTGGAGTGCTGCCGGGTTGGTCCCCGCCACGCTGCACCTCGGCGCTGCGGGGACCAACCCAGCAGCGCCCCAACTGCTCTGTCCCAGGCATCCCGATTCAGCTGCTGTTGAAACTGACCAGCGGCTGACTCCAGGAAGCCCGGGGCAGAGCAGCTCTGGCTCGGGCTTCCTGGAGTCAGCTGCTGATCAGTATCAGCAATGGCTTACTTGAGGACACCTGGGACAGAGCAGCTGGGGTGCTGCCGCATTGGTCCCTGCAGCGCCGCTCCTCAGCACTGCAGGACCAATGCGGCAGCACCCCAGCTGCTCTGCCCCAGGCATCCCCAAGAGCAGCTGGGGTGCTGTCAGGTTGGGTCTCACAGCGCCAAGGGTCGGCGCTACCAGACCAACCCAGCAGCACTCCAGCTGCTCTGCTGCAGGCGTCCCTGATTCAGCCGCTACTGAAACTGACCAGCAGCGGCTGAATCAGGGACGCCTGGGGTAGAGCCGGACTATCAGAAGGAGGGGCTATGAGGGGTCTGGGGTGGGGTGGATGCCACCCAGACCCCTCATAGCCCCCCTTTCTGATAGTCTGGCATATCTGATAATCCGGCACCCCCTGGGTCCTAAAGGTGCCGGATTATCTGAAGTTTACTGTATTTCCCAAACAGAAAGCTCAAATACCAGACTGTCCGGTTCAAAACCGGACACCTGGCAGCCTTAGGCACAGATAGATGGAAGCTTCCAATATGTATTAAAGTCTAAAACTTATCATACTAACTAAAGGATATAATAGAAAAGAATCAGCCTAGTGGCCTGACCAATTCAAGCAGATTTTCTTTAACAGGAAAAGGCAGCACTGTAACCAAGGGCGCTACTTCAGAGTAGGAATGTAACAGAGTAGTCATGGCCCAGTCAACGAACTATGATTTGATTGGAATAACGGAGACTTGGTAGGATGACTCGCATGACTGGAGCACTGTCATGGAAGGGTATAAACTGTTTAGGAAGAACAGGTGGGGGAAAAAAAGAGGAGGAGTTGCACTGTATGTAAGAGAGCAGTATGAGTGCTCAGAGCACCAGTGTATAGAGGGAGAAAAGCCTGTTGAGAGTCTATGGTTAAGTTTGGAGGCAGATGCAACAGGGGTGACGTTGTGCTTGATGTCTGCTATAGACCACAAGGTGGATGAGGTAGATGAGGCTTTCTTCAGACAACTAAGAGCAGCTTCCAGATCGCAGCCCCTGGTTCTCATGGGGGACTTCAATCACTGTGACATCTGTTGGAAGACCAATAGAGCAGTACACATACAATCAAGGAAGTTTTTGGAAAATGTTGGGGATAACTTCCTGGTACAAGTGCTGAAGGAACTGTCCAAGGGCTATGCACAGCTTGACCTGCTGCTCACAAACAAGAAGGAACTAGTAGGGGAAGTAGAGGTGGGTGACAACCTGGGAAGCAGTGATCATGAGATGGTAGATTTCAGGATCCTGACCAAAGGAAGAAAGGAGAGTAGCAAAATACACACCTTGGACTTTAGAAAAGCAGCCTTGGACTCCCGCAGAGAACTGATGGGCAGGATTCCTTGGGATACTTACATGAAGGGGAAAGGAGTCCAGGAGAGCTGGCAGTATTTTAAATAAGCCTTATTAAAGGCATAGGAAGAAACCATCCAGATGCACAGCAAGAAAAGCAAATATGGTAGGCAACCAGATTGGCTAAACAGTGAAATCCTTGGATTAAACACAAAAAGGAAGCTTATAAGAAGTGGAAACATGGACAGATGAGTATAAATATATTGCTTGAGTATGCAGAGGAGTAATCAGGAAGGCAACTAGAATTAAAGCTAGTGAGGGATGTGAAGAGGAACAAGAAAGGTTTCTACAGGCATGTTAGCAATAAGAGGGTGATCAGAGAGGGTGTGGGGCCCTTACTGAATGAGGGAGGTAACCTAGTGACAGATGATGTAGGAAAAGCTGAAGTACTCAATGCTTTCTTTGCCTCTGTCTTCACAGACAAGGTCAGCTCGCAGACAAATGCACTAGGCAATGCAGTATGGGAAGGAGGTGGACAGCCATTGGTGGAGAAAGAATAGATTAAGAACTATTTATAAAAGGCATTTAATGCATCCGAAGGTACTAAGGAAGTTGGCAAATGTAATTTCAGAGCCTTTGGCCATTACAGGCAGTCCCCGGGTTACGTACAAGATAGGGATTGTAGGTTTGTTCTTAAGTTGAATTTGTATGTAAGTCGGAACTGGTACATATTGTAGGGGAAACTCTAGCCAAACATTTCTCCAGAGCTCAGTTTTATTCTCCCACACCTCACTTCCCTCAGTCCTTTATTCTCAAGCTGAGGTGTCTGCTGAGAAAAGCCGCTCTGCGTCTCCCTGGTCTGCTGGGGGAGGGGAACGCTAGCTTCGCGTCTCCCTGGTCTGCTGGGGGGAAGCAGCTAGTGCGGGGATGCCTCATCCCATTTGTAAGTAGGGATCCGATGTAAGTCGGATCCATGTAACCCGGGGACTGCCTGTATCTTTGAAAACTCGTGGAGATCGGGAGAGATCCCAGATGATTGGAAAAAGGCAAATGTAGTGCCCATCTTTAAAAAAGGAAAGAAGGACAATCCAGGGAACTACAGACCAGTCAACTTACCTCAGTCCCTGGAAAAAATCCTCAAGGAATCCATACTGAAGAGGGGAAAGTGATCAGGAATAGTCAGTATGGATTCATGAAGGGCAAGTTGTGCCTGACCAATCTAATTAGCTTCTATGATGAGGTAACTGACTCTGTCAAAATGGGGAAGTCAGTGGATGTGATATATCTTGACTTTAGCAAAACTTTTAATACGGTTTCCCACAATATTCTGGCCAGCAAGTTAAGGAAGTATGGATTGGATAAATGAACTGTAAGGTGGATAGAAAACTGGCTAGATTGTCAGGCCCAACTGTAGTGATCAACGACTCAATGTTAGGTTGGCGGTCGGTTTCAAGTGGAGTGCCTCAAGGATCAGTTCTAGGGCCGGTTTTGTTCAACATCTTTATTAATGACGTGGATGAGGGGATGGATGCACCCTCAGCAAGTCTGCGGATGACACTAAGCTAGGGGGAGAGGTAGATACATTGGAGGACAGGGATAGGGTCCAGAGTGACCTAGACAGATTAGAGGTTTGGGCCAAAAGAAATCTGATGAGGTTCAACAAGGACAAGTACAGAATCCTGCACTTAGGATGGAAGAATCCCAAGCACTGTTACAGGCTGGGGTCTGACTGGCTAAGTAGCAGTTTGGCAGAAAAGGACCTGGGGGTTACAGTGGATGAGAAGCTGGATATGAGTCAACAGTGTGCCCTTGTAGCCAGGAAGGCGAATGGAATATTACCGTAATTTAGCAAATATAACCCGCGGGTTATATTCGTTTTTACAAACCCCACACCCACTCCGCGGGCTATCGTCGTGCGTGGGTTATATAGGGTTTTGGTTTTTTTTTACAGAAATGGCAGAGGATCCCGCCTCCCCCCCCTTCACTGCCTTTGCCGGGCTGGGTACAGAACAACATGGGGAAACTTACAGCCACCGCAGCAGCAGGGAACGCTTTGGAGCCGGGGTGGGTGAGATTCTGTGGCCTGCACTGTGCAAGAGGTCAGACTAGATGATCATAATGGTCCCTTCTGACCTTAAAGTCTATAAGAACACCACTTATTCAGTCGCTGATTTTAACTTGTATTTTAGCATTTTAAACTTTAAACCTTTACCCTTTTTAAGCTTTTCAAACTTTTTAAAGTGGCTGCAACTTGCTCCGTGCTCCTTCCCTTTGTCAGCCCTGCTTTTTCTGTAGCAATTTACAACTATGCTGAGTAGGTGTAAAATGGAGCCATTAGTGTTTGCACTAAAGCAAATTACAATACAAATTGCTGGCTAATGGTGATGCTGTCCCATGTCTACTTTCTTTAGATGAAAAGCAGTTAGGCAGGCCTAAAAGAGCTTTGAAAATCATATTTTGTTGGTGTGCTGAACTCCCTCCAGCCTTCTATAGCTTTTGAATCCACCACTCTCCTAAAACCATGTGCTGTTCTGAAAGGTGCAGCTGCCTTCCCGTAGCACTGGGCTGGGCAAAATATGGCCCGGGGCCCGGATCTGGCCCACGGACTACTCTGCCGGGATTCTCAGGCTATGTCTACACTGCGGGGGAAGGGAGGAAAGGGGCTTTTGGAAAAAGATACGCAAATCGCAAACTGCAATTTGTATATCTTTTTCCGCTTTTTTTCGGAAGAGCTTTTCTGACATTTGGCCCGTCTACATGGGGCCAAATGTTGGAAAACCCTCCTCTTTCAGAACATCCCTTATTTCTCATAAAATGAGGAATACAGGGATGCCGAAAGAACGCATCCACTTTTTCTGAAACTGTTTCAAAAAAGCAGAAGTGTTCTTTGGATGCAGCAGAACTTTTTCGGGATACTTCTGGGTATCCCGGAAAAACTCTGCAGTGTAGACATAGCCTCAGGCATGCAGGTTTAAAGCTCAGTCTGTGCAGCTGTTTGCTCTGCAGACAGAAGGAGGCTTTGAGTGATCTCCCTGACACCAGCCCAATCCTCAACTTCTATTGGCTGGAAATAACCAGCCAATAGGAGCTGAGAGATTGGCCTGGGGACTGGGGGCAATGCAAGCCTCTTTCCCTTTCCCGGAACTGAGAGTCACATGCAGGGAACAGTCTGTAATTTCAAGTGATCTGGGGCTGCAGCAGGCAGGGAGTCCAGCCTGCCTTGGGGGGTGCTGAAGGGCTGCTGGCCAGGAGATACTTAGGTATCTCTGCCTCCCAGCCAGAGCTTGCCCCTCCTGCATCCCTGCCCCTCCAGCATCCCAACTCCCTCCCCCAGGTCACCATCCAAACCCTTTGCCCCAGGTCACAACTCCCTCCCAGATCCTGTAGCCCTTCTACATCCTTCCTCCAGACCCAGAATCCTCACCTGCACCCAAACAACCTCCCAGACCCTGCACCCTAATCCCTGCCCCAGGTCACCATCCAAACCCTCTGTAGTCTGCACCCCCTTTTCCCCTTCTCCCAGGTCAGAATCCTCTCTTGCACCCATACTCCATTCTTGACCCTGCACCCCAGTCCCCTGACCCAGGTCACAACCCCCTCCTTCATCCAAACACCCTCTCAGCCCTCACACCATCTACTGTACCCCATTCCCTTACCGTGTGCGCAATTCTTCACCCAACCTCCACCCTAGATCTCGCACATATTCCTGTACGTCCAGCAATGTGATATATGCCATCATGTGCCAGCAATGCCCCTCTGCGATGTATATTGGACAAACTGGTAGGTCACTTAGCCAGAGAATCAATGCTCACAGATCAGACTTCAGAAATCTCCACACAAACAAACCTGTCAGCCAGTATTTCAATCAAATTGGCCATTCCCTTAAAGACCTGACAACATGCGTTTTACAACAAAGAGACTTTAAGACCAGATTACAGAGGGAGACCTCAGAACTTTTATTTATGTTAAAATTCAACACATTGCGAATGGGCCTTAAACAAGATGAATCTAGTGAGGAGGGCTTTAAACTAGGTTCAACGGGGACAGGTGAGCAAAGCCCACAGGTAAGTGGAGAACATGGAGACCTGGGAGAGGGATCAAAAATGGGAGGGAGCGTGGGCTACAATGGCAGAGAGAAAGGAGGGTCAGGGCAAAACTGGGAGGCAAGGTCAAATCAGGATCTTAGATGCCTATATACAAATGCAAGGAGTATGGGAAATATGCAGGAAGAACTGGAAGTGCTAATAAATAAGTACAATTATGACATTGTTGGCATCACAGAAACTTGGTGGGATAATACACATGATTGGAATGTTTGTATAGAAGGGTACAGCTTGCTCAGGAAGGATAGACAGGGAAAAAAGGGAGGAGGTATTGCCTTGTACATTAAAAATGAACACACTTGGAGTGAGGTGGAGATGGACATAGGAGACGGAAGTGTTGAGAGTCTCTGGGTTAGGCTAAAAGGGATCAAAAACAAAGGTGATGTCATGCTAGCAGTCTACTACAGGCCACCTACCGAGATGGTAGAAGTGGATGAGGCTTTTTTTAAACAACTAACAAAATCATCCAAAGCCCAAGATTTGGTGGTGATGGGGGACTTCAACTATCCAGATATATGTTGGGAAAATAATACTGAGGGGCACAGACTATCCAATAAGTTCTTGGACTGCATTGGAGACAACTTTTTATTTCAGAAGGTTGAAAAAGCTACCAGAGAGGAAGCTGTTCTAGATTTGATCCTAACAAATAGGGAGGAACTGGTTGAGAATTTGAAAGTGGAAGGCAGCTTGGGTGAAAGTGATCATGAAATCATAGAGTTCACAATTCTAAGGAAGGGTAGAAGGGAGAACAGCAAAATAGAGACAATGGATTTCAGGAAGGTGGATTTTGGAAAGCTCAGAGAGCTGATAGGTAAGGTCTCATGGGAATCAAGACTGAGGAGAAAAACAACTGAGGAGAGTTGGCAGTTTTTCAAAGGGACATTGTTAAGGGCCCAAAAGCAAGCTATTTCGATATGTCGGAAAGATAGAAAATATGGCAAAAGAACACATTGGCTTAACCACGAGATCTTGCATGATCTAAAAATAAAAAAGGAGTCATATAAAAAATGGAAAGTAGGACAAATTACAAAGGATGAATATAGGCAAACAGCACAGGAATGCAGGGGCAAGATTAGAAAGGCAAAGGCACAGAATGAGCTCAAACTAGCTACGGGAATAAAGGGAAACAAGACGACTTTTTATAAATACATTAGAAGCAAGAGGAAGACCAAGGAGAGGGTAGGCCCACTGGTCAATGAGGAGGGAGAAACAGTAACAGGAAACGTGGAAATGGCAGAGATGCTCAATGACTTCTTTGTTTCGGTCTTCACCAATAAGTCTGTAGGAATGCCTAACATAGTGAATGCTTGTGGGAAGGAGGTAGTTTAGAAGGTAAAATAAAAAAAGAACAAGTTAAAAATCATCTAGAAAAGTTAGATGCCTGCAAGTCACCAGGGCCTGATGAAATGCATCCTAGAATACTCAAGGAGCTGATAGAGGAGGTATCTGAGCCTCTAGCTATCATCTTTGGAAAATCATGGGAGATAGGAGAGATTCCAGAGAACTGGAAAAGGGAAAATATAGTGCCCATCTATAAAAAGGGAAATAAGAACAACCCAGGAAACTACAGACCAGTTAGTTTAACTTCTGTGCCAGGGAAGATAATGGAGCAAGTAATTAAAGAAATCATCTGTAAACATTTGGAACGTGGCAAGGTGATAGGGAACAGCCAGCATGGATTTGTAAAGAACAAATCGTGTCAAACCAATCTGATAGCTTTCTTTAATAGGATAACGAGACTTGTGGATAAGGGAGAAGTGGTGGATGTGGTATACTTAGACTTTAGTAAGGCGATTGATATGGTCTCACATGATATTCTTATCAATAAACTAGGTAAATACAACTTAGATGGGGATACTATAAGGTGGGTACATAACTGGCTGGATAACCGTACTCAGAGAGTAGTTATTAATGGTTCACAATCCTGCTGGAAAGGTATAACAAGTGGGGTTCCGCAGGGGTCTGTTCTGGGACCGCCTCTGTTCAATATCTTCATCAACGATTTAGATATTGGTATAGAAAGTACGCTTATTAAGTTTGCAGATGATACTAAGCTGGGAGGGGTTGCGACTAATCTGGAGGATAGGGCCATAATTCAAAATGACCTGGACAAATTGGAGAAATGGTCTGAGGTAAATAGGGTGAAGTTTAATAAAGACAAATGCAAAGTGCTCCACTTAGGAAGGAACAATCAGTTTCATACATACAGAATGGGAAGCAACTGTCTGGGAAGGAGTATGGCAGAAAGGGATCTAGGGGTCATAGTGGACCACAAGCTGAATATGAGTCAACAGTGTGACACTGTTGCAAAAAAAGCAAACATGATTCTGGGATGCATTAACAGGTGTGTTGTGAGCAAGACATGAGAATTCATTCTTCCGCTCTATTCTGCACTGGTTAGGCCTCAATTGGAGTATTGTGTTCAGTTCTGGGCACCGCATTTCAAGAAAGATGTGGAGAAATTGGAGAGGGTCCAGAGAAGAGCAACGAGAATGATTAAAGGTCTAGAGAACATGATCTATGAGGGAAGGCTAAAGGAATTGGGTTTGTTTAGTTTAGAAAAGAGAAGATTGAGGGGGGACATGATAGCAGTTTTCAGGTATCTAAAAGGGTGTCATAAGGAGGAGGGAAAAAACTTGTTCATCTTGGCCTCTGGGGATAGAACAAGAAGCAATGGGCTTAAACTGCAGCAAGGGAGGTTTAGGTTGGACATTAGGAAAAAGTTCCTAACTGTCAGGGTAGTCAGACACTGGAATAAATTGCTCAGGGAGGTTGTGGAATCTCCATCTGTGGAGATATTTAAGAGTAGGTTAGATAAATGTCTATCAGGGATGGTCTAGACAGCATTTGGTCCTGCCATGAGGGCAGGGGACTGGACTCGATGACCTCTGAGGTCCCTTCCATTCCTAGTATTCTGTGATTCTATGATTATCTTACACATTACAAAGACAGCCACTTAATTGACTCTTACAGTAAGCAATTTCCTCCTTCCTTGTCACTCCCCTCCCGCGTCCCCATCTTCTGTTCTACGTAGCTGATTTGTTGGTTTATAATTTTTTTATTTTTTTCGTTGTATCCCTCTGTTATATAAAGGTCATGCCAATCTGCTTTCAGAATATGATCTGAAGAAATGGGTCTACCCCACAAAAGTTTTTTTTTTTTTTAAAAAACTTCACCTGCATCTAGACTGTCATCGCGTTCTTTTGAAATTAAATCCAAAGAAAGTGGTGTTTTTTTCAAAATCATTAAACGTACTTTTACCAGGAAGAATGCCTTTTTTTGAAAGAGCTCTTTCGAAAAAAGGCATTCTTGAACACAAACGGCTTTTTTGAAAGAGAGTGTCCAGATTGCCTGCATGCTCTCTTTCAAATAAGCGGATCGCTTTTTCAAAACTCTTGTGCCTGTCTAGACGATCTCTTTCAAAAGAGGCTCTTTCGAAAGAGCTCTTTTGAAAAAGCCTCTTTTGAAAGAGGCTTGTAGTCTAGACGTACCCGGTATGATCAGTTTGGTTTCCCTCACAGCTTCCTGCTAAAAGAATCTGTATTTCCCTCTGTGGTCCCTTACAGGCACCCACTTATTGTATCCAACCATCATCTCTCCTGGGTGGAGACTTGCAACTCTCATGCTCACCCTCCTGACTGAAAGTCTGAAGGCTGCCCAGGTCATTGCCTTACATTGTCTAGACAAAGGGTCCTGGCCATTTACTAGATCAGATAGAATTGCGTCAATTTAAACGTAGCCCTTTTAATCCAAAAGCCCTTTCAGTGTTTTCCTAGTCTCTTGAAACCCAGTTTGAATCAATATACATGAAGCTTCCAGGGGGGTGATTTTCCTTAATCACCCCCCAGGGTATGTCTAGACTGCATCCCTCTGTCGGCAGAGGCATGCAGATTAGGCAGGTCGACATTGCAAACGAGGCAGGGATTTAAATATCCCATGCCTAATTTGCATAAAAATGGCCACCGTGTTTTGCATACTCAGCACTTTGTCGGCAAAAAGCAGCAGTCTAGAGGGGGATCTGTCGAGAAAGAAAGCCTTTTTTCGACAGATTCCTTATGCCTTCTGCATAAGGTACATGTGAAAGTACATGCTGCCAATGGCGCTGTAGCATCTAGAGCAGTGGTCCCCAACCTTTCGGGGCTGCTGGGCACCCGGAGGCAGGGCCACTCACGCGCGGGGCACCCAGGGGTGGGGCCGCGCACGTGCCCGGGGGTGGGACCACCCAACGCCGCGTGCCCGGTGCCGGCGCCACACTCCCGGGGCCAGCTCCGGTCCTGTGCCACACGCCGAAGGGTGGAGCTGCCCATACGCCACGTGCCCGGGGCCACTCCAGTGCCGTGCGCCCAGGGGCAGGGCCACCCATATGCCACGTGCCCGGGGCCAGAACAGCCCATGCGCTACATGCCCGGGGCCGGCACCACTCCTGTGCCGCGCGTCCAGGAGCCGGCAGTGCCCATGCGCTGCATGCCTGGGGCCGGTGCCGCTCCTGTGCCTTGTGCCCAGGGGCAGGGACGCCCATACGCTGCACGCCCAGGAGCCAGCAGCGCCTATGCGCCACGCATCCTGGGGCAGGGCCGGCCCGATCACTCGGCGGGCTCATAAAAATGGCCCGGCGGGTGCCATGGCGCTCGTAGGCACCACGTTGGGGACCACTGACCTAGAGACTACCAAAAATATATAAATTGTATCATGAACGTTCGTGGGCACAGCCCACTTCTTCAGATGACACGAATGCTCATGATACAATTTATATATTTTTGGTAGTCTCTAGGTGCTACAGGGCCATTGTTTTTTAAGTTTTTTTAGTTACAGACTACATGACACTCATGCCAATGAGAGTACCAATGACACCCGAGGAGAGCATGTGACAGAGCAATGGTCATCCTCAAATACCATCCCACTCAAATGTAATGGTTTCTCATTAAGCCTATCATTGGCTTTATTCCCTACCCAGCATATTTAGTGCAGCCATGAAAGACATGTGTAACACTTCTGCCCATTGAAGTCAACAACAAATAGGGCCAGGTTCAATATCTAGAAATCCTTTTCAACACCACATAGAACTGGCTCTAGCCTCCAGCTGTGACCTGGGAAAACATCACCCCCATCTCTGGGTATCTCTGAGAGGTAATACTTCCCTGCTTCCAAACACAGCATGTGATTAGTGTAAAACAGAAACTTTTAATTAAAGGAGGGAATCTCATGACATTCATTATGGAAAAGGCCTCAAGCAGGATTCATAATGATTGAACTGTGAGCAGGATGCCCACCCAAAGGTGTATGGAGCAATGTCTTCTGCCTCATGTTTTTGAGTTCCAAAAATTCCTTTACTTTGCCTCTCTCTGTTCCTTCACCTTCTCCATCATTATGATTGTCCTTGGTCAGTGAGGACCACGGGTTCAGAGGTTCATCTCTCTGAGTTCACCTCCCCACCAGGGAGGCACTTGTTCTGGCTGGCTGCCCTGCTGCTGTTATTCCTATCTAATGACTGCCTGCCTCTCTGCTGTAATCTCTGCAAGTCAGTCTCTTGTGACTGTCAGCTCTTAGTGAAGTAGGCTGTGCAGAAATGCTGTCCCACCAGAAATGTTTTCAGCTCTAGTGAGCACTTAGCATAACAAAGGCTCTTAATGGAGTTTATTTAGCTGTATGTTTGAAAAGGTTAAACCAGACCAAGGTTTAATGTGATAGGGAGAGTCTCCCTTACAGAAAGTCCAAGTCTCCTGGCTTGGACAGGTTCAATATCTTGGGCTGTGTCCAGACTTAGGGGTTTTTTCGGGAAAAGTAGCCTTTTTCCGAAAAAACTTCCCCTGCGTCCAGACTCAAGCCGCGTTCTTTCGAAATTAAATCGAAAGAACGCGGCTTTTCTTTCGATGGTGGTAAACCTCAATTCACGAGGAAGAACGCCTTCTTTCGAAAGTTCCTCTTTCGAAAGAAGGCGTTCTTCAATGTAAATAGGGCTTCTTCAAAAGAGAGCATCCAGACTCACTGGATGCTTTCTTTCGAAAAAGCAAGCCGCTTTTTCGAAAGTTCAACGTGCAGTCTAGACGCTCTCTTTCGAAAGAGGCTTGCAGTCTAGACATAGCCTAGGAGTCCTTTTCAACACAACACAGAACTGGCTCTAGCCTCCACCTGGTGACCTGGGAAAATGTCACCCCACCTCTGGGTATCTCTGAGGGTATGTCCACACTAAAATATCCCGGGCTTTATTTGCATGTTCCCGGGCGCTGCCATTTTTAAATGCCCGGTAGTTCGGACTCCCTGCCCGCGGCTCCATGCAGCACAGGCTAGGTAGTTCAAACTAAAGCCCCTAATTCAAACTACCTAGCCCGTGCCACGTGTAGCCGTGGGCAAGTAGTTCAAACTACAGGGCATTTAAAAATGGCGGCGCCCGGGAACATGCAAATTAAGCCCAGGATATTCTAATCCCGGGCTTCATTTGTAAGTTCGAATGACTACATTAGCCACCCTAGTTCAAACTAAGGTGGCTAGTGTAGACATACCCTGAGAGGTAATACTTCCCCACTCCCAAACACAGCGTGTGATTAGTGTAGAACAGAAACTTCTAATGAAAGGAGGGAATCACATGACATTAGTTATGGAAAAGGCCTTGTCTCTCCCTCCCTCCCCCCTTACTTTCATAGGGTTCTGGCATTCAAGTCCCTGGCTTAACAAGGTCTTTTCAGCTGAGTGTGAGGGGGATTGTGAAGTACAGTTCATAATGAAGATGAGGTTGATAACATTTCACACCTCCTCCATTCAGCACTACAATGATTTGTAATCCAACACCAGCCACAGGTGACCACTTTGAGCAACATCAGTATCTGCTGAATACCTAGGCAGACTAGCTCATGTAAATAAAGTTTGCTCCTGAAGTGTCTCCCTGTCCCAGCTACCTGGCCTGGGAGAATTCCTTCAGGCCCTGCTTACAGTGTTGCCTTCAAGTCGCCATTGTCAAGTCCAAGTCGAGTCTCAAGTCACTACAGTTCAAGTCTCAAGTCGAGTCTCGAGTCCCTAAAGTCACTTTTGAGTCAAGTCCCAAGTCGAGTCTCAAGGCTTAATTTAAAAAATGTCAAGTCACTTTTGTACAAACCATCAATATCGATAAATAACAATAACCACTATCTGTTTTCATTTATTAACATAAATCATACTTGCCGTACTTGCGAACTACTAGTAGGGGGGCTGGGGATAGAGTTTTGTGGCTGGGGACAGAGGAGTGGGGAGAGGAGAGTGGCGGGAGAGAGTCCCCTGCACCCACCTCCTCCCAGGATTCCCTTCATCCCCCGAGGATAGCCGGCATGTGCCTCTCCCGGGACTGACTAACTTCCCCCGCACACCTCCTCCCCCGGGGCCAACTCCCCCCCCTCCCGCGCGCTCCTCCTCGGAGGCCGACTCACCCCTCCTGTGGTGCAGGGAAGCCGTCGCGTCCCTCCTCCGGGGCCGACGCCAGGCGTTAGGGGAAAGAGAAGTGGCAGAGAATTTAACTTGGCAATTTCGGACAATTTGTTCAGCAAGTCCATTTAACAAAATTTGCAAGTTTCAAGTTGAGTCTCAAGTCACAAACAATGAACCCGAGCTGAGTCTCAAGTCGAGTCACCTAGGCGACTTAAGTCGGACTCGAATTCAAGTTGTAGGACTCGAGTCAACAACTCTGCCTGCTTATGCATGTGTACTACCCCACTTCACTGCGGTGGCCTTCATACAGCCCTAAAGCATCAGTTCCTTCAAAGCTGTCTAGCTGGAATCCTCTTGTGCTCTGTGGATACAGAGTAGCTGCAGTGCCATGAGGCACTTAGACTCCTAGGGTATGTCTAGACTGTAGCCCTCTGTCGGCAGAGGGATGCAGATTAAGCAGGTCGACATTGCAAATGAGGCAGGGATTTAAATATCCCAAGCCTAATTTGCATAAAAATGGCTGCTGCGTTTTGCCGACTCAGCACTTTGTCAGCAAAAAGCAGCAGTTCTTACCAACAACCACAGGACATACCACACTAATACCAACCCTGCTCCCTTCCCTTGCAACAAACCCCGTTGCCAGCTTTGTCCACATATTCATTCTGCTGATACCATTATTGGACCTAACCAAGTGAGTTATAAGATCAAGAACACATATTCCTGCGCATCCAGAAATATAATCTATGCTATCATGTGCCGAAAGTGTCCGTCTGCTATGTACATTGGACAAACATCTGAGACACTTCGCCAAAGGATTAATGCCCACAAAACAGATATCAGACAAGATCACAAAGAAAAAACAGTTTCTTGCCATTTTAACCAGAAGGACACTCTCTCAATGACTTAACCACCTGCATTCTGCTGCAAAGACCTTTTACATCTGCACTTGAATCCTCTGAACTGTCATTCATGTTAAAATTCGACACTCTCCAAAAAGGAATGAACAAACACTTGAACTATCTTACCCATTATCAAGATAGCTTCCCCAATTATCACCTCTAATACCATTAACTCACAAACATCCCACTCTCCCCACCTCTAATATCAATTCACAGACACTTACCTTCCTTCCTTCCTCCCCCCCCCCCCTCCGCATCCCCCTCCTGTTCTGAAATGTGATTTGTCCTTTTCGTATGTGTTCATTTTTTTTAACTGTATCCTTTGGTATATATGGTTGTGACTATTTTCTTCCACTATTTGATCTGAGGAAGTGGGTCTGGCCCACGAAAGCTCATCATCTAATAAACCATCTTGTTAGTCTTTAAAGTGCTACATTGTCCTGCATTTTGCTTCAGCTACCCCAGACTAACACGGCTACATTTCTATCACCAGTCTAGAGGGGGTTCTGTTGAGAAAGAAAGCCTTTTCCGACAGATCCCTTATGCCTCCTGCTGATAAAGGGATGTAGTCTAGACATACCCTTAGTGAGGCGGGTGGTAAACTGAGAATGCTACTGCACCTGAGCCTAAGTCCACTGAAGTCAATGGGAAGATTCTATTGTGCTCATTCAATCTTCCTCCTCCATTACTTCCCCAACACACATTTGTCTATTTCAGCCACCTGTTTCATCTGGTCATACACACAGAGGCTACGTCTACACTGGCCCCTTTTCCGAAAGGGGCATGCTAATTTTAAACTTCAGAATAGGGAAATCCGCGGGGGATTTAAATATCCCCCGCGGGATTTAAATAAAGATGTCTGCCGCTTTTTTCCAGCTTGTAGATAAGCCGGAAAAAATCGTCTAGACTGGCCCAATCCTCCGGAATAAAGCCCTATTCCGGAGGATCTCTTATTCCTACTTCAAAGTCCACAGCAGGCCCGGGCACCCTGGAGGCATCTGGAGCAGCCTCTGCCTGCAACACACTCAGCCTGCCGTGGACAGGATTGGGCTGTGGCAAGGGGGCCATTCCAACCTGCCCGCACCTCCTCCATTTGGTTAAACTGTCAAACATAATGTTTAATGGGATTTTAATGGGATTTTACATCCCTACTGAGAATGGGCCATATTTTTTGAGAACTAAAAACTGAATCTGCATATTTTATTTTGTTTGCATGCCCAGAAGGTAATATTTAATCTGTTCAAAAAAACAGAAGATTATAACCCTTTTGGATTCAGTATTTGTTTGTAGCTTAATGTAATTCCCCCAAAATAAAAATAATGAGCAACAATTGGCTTCCCAGTGTGAAACAGCTTGAGAGAGCTTAAATGGTGTTATTACCTGTTCATTGTTCTCTATGGGAAAAATTAAACCAAGAGATATGGAAGTCAAAATCACCAATTCCTTACAAATAATGTTAGCCAGTAAAAATTGAAATGAACATAGACATCCTGGTTTAGGGGTTTTGAGAATCCTTTTTTTGTTTGTTTTTTATATCACAAGAGAAAGAAGCATCAAATTGTAGCAAGCCCCTGTGGGTGCACCTTGTTGCAGTATTTCCAGTGGGTTATAAAAGAAACAAGCTCAGAGCAGCTGTATGATATGAGCTGTGTAATGACCACAAAAAGAAGAGGAATACACAGAAAAAAAGAAGAAAAAATCCTTTGGTAGGCTGTGACAACTGCTTGAACAAGGAAGGCCAGAAAACAATGACTCTGCAAGAATATTATGCAAAAATGTTCTTACTGGAAACAGAAGACCAAGCTCTGTTAAAAGGCATGCAGAGCACACTGCAATGCATTCACAAGCACCATGAAAATCTTGCTGCAATACTGGATCTGACCATAGCAGCTAGAGTCCTGTGAAATCCTTCACTGACAGAAATTTGGCATTATGGGTCAAATTTAATCTTGATGTGACTCGGCTATACATATTGGCTGTGTCTAGACTGCACCCCTTTTGCAGAAAAGGGATGCAGATTAGACACATCGCAATTGCAAACGAAGCAGGGATTTAAATCTTCCCCGCTTCATTTGCATAAACATGGCTGCCGGTTTTTTCCGGCACGAGGCTTTGCCAGCAAAAAGGGCCAGTCTAGACGGGGATCTTTCGGAAAATAAAGCCTTTTCCGAAAGATCCCTTATTCCTGATTTTAAGAGGAATAAGGGATCTTTCAGAAAAGGCTTTATTTTCCGAAAGATCCCATCTAGACTGGCGCTTTTTGCTGGCAAAGCCCCGAGCTTGAAAAAAGCGGCAGCCATGGTCATGCAAATGAAGAGGGGAAGATTTAAATCCCCGCTTCATTTGCAATTGCAATGTGTCTAATCTGCATCCCTTTTTCGCAAAAGGGGTGCAGTCTAGACACAGCCATTGTGACTCCTTTACTCCTGTTCTCAGGAGTAGGTCAACAGTATCTGTCCATTGCTTCTTGTTTCTCTGCTTCACACTTACACTGTGAATCCAGCTCTCTTTTCACAAAACAAATCAAGCTATTTCTCCTACAAATTGAGAAAGTAAAGAAAGGGGGATTTTGATTATTGCTATTTGCATGGCTCAACAATTAGGGCAATCTAATCACCCGTGGCGAGTAGATTTTAGCCCGGCACGGCGCCGCAGCATGATTAGCGCATGCGTAGCGCGGTCTGCGCATGCGCAGTGTGCCAAACTGCACGGCTGGTAAGCAAGGATCGCCACCGCTTGTCAAGCCCTGGCTATTTGCATTTTTAAATGCTTGGGGAAGAAAGAGATGCAGCTGCTCTGAAATAATGTATTGACTGGTTCAATCTCAAATCATGAGAAAGGATTGTGAAAATCAAAAGTGGTCACAAATACCGGAGGTATCCCAAAATAGTGCTGCCGTGTAGATGTAGCCAAAAAGTAGGGTAATTATTCTGAAATAAAGTCCCATTTATTCCACAATTGAGTGTCCACATGGAGAGCTATTCTGCAATAGCTATTGTGGAATAGTTTATTCTGCAATAGTTATGCCAGTAAATTCATCATAATTTAAATAAGGCCTCAATCACAGATTTAAAAAAAGGTTTATTGTAAAATAAAGGTAACTAGTTAACCTTTCTTCTAATTTCCCATGACAAACAATTTTATATTACCTAAATTTTAGGTCCAGTGCAGGGCTACCACCAGGGGTACACTAAAGGGGTAGTTGCTTTTGGGGCCCAGTGATTTAAAAGGGTCCAGGGCTCCCAGACACCACTGCCACTAGTGTGGTAGCAGCAGTGGCCAGAGCCCCACACCCTTTAAATCACCACTAAAGCCCTACAAGGTGTGGTTCTGGTGGCACTGAGGGATGGCTGGGGAAGGCTAGCCCTTGGCCAACCCCCTCCCACATGCCCTGCCACTGGCAAGTCTGCTGCCAGCCATGGTACTATGACTTCTTCTTAACTAAAATTATGACATCCCATAGATATACAAGGGTTATAAATAGGCCCTTGTTCTCTTTCACTATAATGACCAGGAAAAAAAAGCCTTCTGCACAATCTTGAGGAGGAAATCAACTGGTTTATGTGACCAAAACCTCACCATGCAAAGCAGAAGCACTGGTCTTATGCAACATTGACCCCTATGGGAATATTATCAATTTGTTTAGTGTAAAAGTGACATAGGACAAAATAATCAGACTATCACCCATGAAAACTAGCAAGTCTTCAAGTGTAGAGGATTATGGAGTTGGTTTTGGTAAATTCCTGACTATCAAGATTTCTCTGTGGAAGTTCCTTATAGTAAGTCATTCTTTCTCCCTAGCAACTCTCCTTGAAGACACTATGATAGAATCATAACTGTGATTCTGGGAAGGAAAATAATAAAAAAAGCTGACCAATCTCTCTTTCAAATGTATATAATCATCACATAAGAGCTTATGAATTGTCTCACCCTGAAATATTCATTTGGACCAGTTTAGATTGAGTTTAGAAAGATCAACAAGAAACAAAATTGTGTGACTAAATCACAGCACAGTGCTGAATCTCAAAGAGCTTCTCCTGATCCTCAATGTTCAAGAAGTTGGCTGTTGACCAAAGAATCTGTCAAGTTACCAGTATTATTTTAAGTCCTTGAGAAATTTAGTTTTGACCATGAATGTATTTCCTAAACTATGTTGTTGTTGTTTTCCAATAATAAGCCTAAAGAAGCCATCTCTGAAACAGGACACATTCTGTCAGTTTCTTGTGAATTACATCACGAGGCAAGACAGAGCTTCTTCCTGTACCAAGTGCCTCCCAAATGCAATTTGGTACTAATTATCGGAGCAGAGAATGGTACACGAAGGACTGTGAGCACACAGTCCCACTGTTCATTGGCAATACTTAGAAGTGAAGCAATTAATCAGATTTCTCAACCAGCATTTGATCCAAATCAGTGAGTCAGTGGAGTTACTCCAGATTTAACCTGAGGCAACTTAAAGCAGAGTTGTCCCAACTGGCCCAATGCTGCCCTGAATCCAAAAGGTACAATACCCACTGACTTCAATGGGAGATTCAGAGAGAGAATTGGGCTCAACATCACCAAGTCTAAGGCCAACACTACACTAAAAAATTAGGGTGACCCAGCACATCCCTCAGATGTTGAAAAGTTCACACCCTGCCCTGAGTGATGTAGCTAAGCAGGCCACATCCCTTCCATCTACCTAACTTGAATACTGCGTATGGATGTGGTCACCTCATCTCAAAAAAGATATATTGGCATTGGAAGAGGTTCAGAAAAGGGCAACGATTAGGGGTTTGGAACAGTTCTCATATGAAGAGAGATTAAAAAGACTTGGACTTTTCAGCTTAGAAAAGAGGAAACTGATGGGGGATTTGACAGACACCTACAAAATCATGACTTATAGAAAAAGTGAATAAGGAAATGTTATTTACTTATTCCCACAATGTAAGAACTAGGGTTCACCAAATAGAAATAATAGGCAGCAGGTTTAAAACAAACAAAAGGAAGGGTTTTTTTTTCCCACTCAGCCCACAGTCAACTTCCTTGCTAGAGGATGTGGTGAAGGCTAGGACTTTAACAGGGTTCAAATATCCTCATTCCACTTCCTTCCTGTCCCTTCTTTGAGGTCCTGCCCCTGCTCCACCCCTTCTCAGGGCAGTGAGAAGGGCAGGAGTCAGGACAGCAGAGGAGGGTGAGGGGTTGGGGGGGCAGCAGGCACCAGGGGAGCTGATGGAGGGAAGGAGACATGGCAGCAGAGGAAAAAGGTAAAGGTTTATGAGATATTTATGAATAACTTGGGTGCCACAGTGGCACATCCAAACAAGCATGAACTGAATACTGGTGCACAATACAAAATTCATTCTGCTCATGGGAGGAAACTCTTAGAGGGAACACTTCCTCTAGCCTCTCCGCCCCCAAGCTAATGTCACACACATTGGGTTAATGCAGGATAGTTGCATGAGGGGGCTTGGTGGGGGCGAAATTAATCCCTGTTGGTAGGAGGATGGTGGGAAAAGTCCTTAGAGGGGGGGTCACATGACACCTTTTACTTCTGATTATGTGCCCATCTTGCCCCCAGAGTGTTACCTCCAAAGGTATGGCCAATAGGAGTCAGGGGGTGTGGCCAATGGGGGTCAGGGGCGTGGTTAACAGAGGGTAGGGGTGTGGCTAATGGGGGGTCAAAGTACATTTAAAAAAAATTCTTTGGGTGCACACCCTAATGAAATGTGCTGCACATGCCTATGATAGGGATAATGACTCCAGACATGACAGGTTTAGAACTCACTACTCAAAGATTTAAATATGTGTGAGAGAAATGAAAATGATGAAATACACAGACCAGTCAAAACCCCGAAGTAACACACTTTGCAAGCAGTAAAACAAGTAACAATAATCCCCCCACATATGTGTTGGGTTGGAAGATGAGAGTGAAGGACAGTGTGTGTTTGTGAGAATGACAGACACACGCACTGTGCGCGTGACAGATATGCATTGCCAACCTCCCTTCCTTCTCTCAATGTGGAGAAGGGATGATAAGAACTAGTCAACTAGTAGACTATATGTTAAGCATTTGCTTATTGGAAAGTCTGTCGACTAGTTGATCCCTGCCCCCTCAGCTGCCTCTATGACAGTGGTCCCCAACCTTTCTGTGTGGCAGGCGCCGCACCGGTGGGTGATGTCATCCTGCTGCATCGCCCAGCCAGCCAGCCCTGTGCCAAGTGCTCCTGTGCCAGACCCCTCACTGCGGCCATTTCGCCGCTCTGGACCGGCCGCCCTGCTCCCGCAGCTTCCCCGCTGCACTCCCCCGGCAGGTTCTTCCACCGCCAGCGCTTCTCCACGCCCCGTCACGGCGCGAGTTCGGCCCCGCAGCCTGTGCGGCCTGTCCTCCCCCGGCCATCCCACATAGACTGTGTCTAGACTGCGGGGTTTTTTAGAAAAATGTAGCCTTTTTTCGAAAAAACTTCACCTGCGTCTAGACTACAGCTGCGTTCTTTCAAAATTAAATCGAAAGAACGCGGCTTTTTTTTCGACGGCGGTAAACCTCATTTCACGAGGAAGAACGCCTTTTTTCTAAAGTGCTCTTTCGAAAAAAGGCGTTCTTGAATGCAAACAGGGCTTTTTCGAAAGAGCATCCAGACTGCCTGAGTGCTCTCTTTCGAAAAAGCGGCTTGCTTTTTCGAAAGTACTGCTTGCAGTCTAGACGCTCTTTTTTGAAAGAGGCTTGCAGTCTAGATGTAGCCATAGTGACCCCGACTCGACGTGCGCACATAAATGCCCCGGCGGACACCATGGTGCCCATGGGCACCGCGTTGGGGACCACTGCCTATGAGATAGAGGCAGCAAAGGGGGAGGAGAAGGGGTATTTCAAAGCGGCAGCACTGCTCATCTGAGCCAGGGATCAGATATGCAGCAGCTGCCCCTTTGAAGCACCACCTCTGCCTTCAAAGGGGCAGCCGTGGAGCCCAGGGTCAGCTGGGGACTCCCCAGCTGATCCCATGCTCCATGCAGCATTTCCTCAGAACTGACGCCGGGTTCCACGTGGCATCCAGCGCAGCATGGAGCCCAGGGTTAGCGGGGGACTCTGAGGGTATGTCTACACTACAGCACTAATTCGAACTAGTTAATTCAAACTAAGCTAATTCGAACTAGTGCATCTAGACCTAAAAACTAGTTCAAATTAGCATTTTGCTAATTCGAACTAGCATGTCTACATTGAGTGGACCCTGAACCGAGGTTAAGGATGGCCGGAAGCAGTGCCGGCAGGGCATCAGATTGGAATTAGAGTGTGGAGCTGCTGCCTCAGGCTAGCCGAGGGCTGTGCTTAAAGGGACCCGACCCCCACCCCAGACAGACAGTTCTCAGGGGTTCCCTGCTCGCTTGTCTAATTCGATGAGGGACAGCAAAGCAGTCCTGGCTTGGAGTGCCCCGAATGCCCACACTTGGCACATCACAGCACTCGGCCATCAGCCCGGCTGCACTTGCCGCAGGCTGCCATCCGGGGGGGGGGGGTAAATCAGGGGGCTGCAGGAGAGCTTCCACCCTGAGGAGCCCGCAAAGCCACCCCAGTCCTCCCCATTGGGGGCTCATACCCCATTCCTCCCTCACCTCCTTCCACTTACCCCTCCCTAGCCCCCCTTCCTGATGTACAAAATAAAGGACACGTGTGTTCAAAAATAGAAACTCTCTTTACTGAACAAAACTCGGGGAGACTGGGAAAAGGAGGTGGGAGAGGGGAAGAGAGAGGGTGGGAGAGGGGAGGGCAACAGGTTTGGAACAGGTGGTTTGGAACAGGTCCCACATGAAGAGAGGCTAAAGAGACTGGGACTTTTCAGCTTAGAAAAGAGGAGACTGGGGGGGGGGGGATATGATAGAGGTCTATAAAAGCATGAGTTCCCATAATAGAAGTAGAGGACACCAAATGAAATTAATGGGTAGCAGGCTTCAAACTAACAACAGAAAGTTCTTCTTCACAAAGCAAAGAGTCAACCTGTGGAACTCCTTGCTGCAGGAGGCTGTGAAGGCTAGAACTAGAACAGAGTTTAAAGAGAAGTTAGATAAATTCATGGAGCTTGGGTCCATGGAGTGGTATTAGCCAGGGGTAGAAATGGTGTCCCTGGCCTCTGTTTGTGGAAGGCTGGAGATGGATGGCACGAGACAAATGGCATGGTCATTGTCTTCGGTCCGTCCTCTCCGGGATAGCTGGTGTTGGCCACTGTCAGCAGACAAGCTACTGGGCTAGATGGACCTTTGGTCTGACCCAGGACGGCCGTTCTAAGCTCAGGGCACAGGGTCGGGGGTCTCACTGGACCACCTTGATTTTCATTCAAACCTGCTCCTGGGTGGCCAGGTTGGCAGCTATCCTGCCCTAGACGGCCACTTTCTTGTGCCTAGTGCGGAGGTCGTGGATGAGGTCCACGATGTCCGCACTAGACCAGGCGGCGCCTGCCTCTTGCGGCCCTGGGCAGGCTCCTGGGAGCCACCAGCCTGGTCCTGGGAAGAAGCGGAGGGCTGGGTGGCAGTGGGTGGCTGGCTCGTGTCGTGCCAGTTGCAGGGTCTGCTGGCTGGGTGCTGGCAGGCTTGCACCTGGCACAGGCACCGTAGCCAGACCATGCCCCTTTAAGGGCTCCGGGGCCGGGAGGGGGGCAGAAGAGTTTCCCTGGTGGTGCCCAGAGTGGCAACCAGGGAAAGCTGGGGAGGGCTAGCCTCCCACTAGTTCGGATTAAGTGGCTACACAGCCCTTAATTTGAACTAGGCGTTAGTCCTCGTAGAATGAGGTTTACCTAGTTCGAATTAAGCGCTCCGCTAGTTCGAATTAAGTTTGAACTAGCGGTTTGCATGTGTAGCGCCTATCAAAGTTAATTCGAACTAACGCCTGTTAGTTCGAATTAACTTTGTAGTGTAGACATACCCTGAGTCCCCTGCTGACCCCGGGCTCCATGGCTTTGAAATGCACAAAAGCCCCCGCTTGGGACTCACGTATATTTAAAAGCAGGCATCCAAACGCAGCCCAAAGTCATCGGGTCTTCACCCTGGGCCCAGGCTGTACGTGGAGTTCCACATTCCTCCTTTGAATGAGCCCCAGCGGGGGGGCTCTTGTACATTTCCAAAGGGGAATGTGGAAGGGCCTATTGACTAGTTGAGTAGTCGATGGAAATTCCATCGACTACTCGACTAGTCAGTTAACCACAATTTAACATTCCTTGTGTGGAGATAGAATACAGGATTTGGGGTAGGAAGGACACCCTGTTATCAGCACCCCCTTCTCCCTCCCATACCTGCACAGCAAGCAGGAGGCTCCCAGGGGGGCAGCTCCAAGGCAGAGGGCAGGAGCAGCAGGGCAGTGGATGGATGGGCAACTGAAGTGCCAGCGCTTCTTAGCTTCCCAGCCAGGCCAGTCAGGATCACCTGTCAAAGGCTCCGATATCTAACGGAAGATTCTGATCTACTGGTTGGCGACACTTAGTTAGATAGATTCATGTAGGTTAGGTCCATCAATGGCTATTAGCCAAGATGGGTAGGAATGGTGTTCGTAGCCTCTGTTTCTCTGGAGGTAGGTGAAGGGGAGGGATCACATGAGGATTAGCTGTTGCGATCCCTCTCTCTTGGGCATCTGGCATTGGCCACTGTCAGCAGACAGGATACTGGGCTGATGGACCGTTGGTCTGACCCAGTGTGGCCATTCTTATGTTCTAACTGCTGCCTCTCAGAGACATGAATTAACTACAGCAATGGCAGAGCCCCTCCTGTTTCTGTCATGAGTGCCCATAATACAGCAGTTCAGATACAGTGCTGCAGCTGTAGTGGTTTAACCACAGACATAACCTAAAGCCATGTCACTGGAAAATTCCATTGTCTCTCCTCTCCAACCTGAACTTCAAGCTGATTGGTACATCCAGGAGTTCATATTCCTTGCAATTAATATCCTCCCTCAACTATCAAAGATATACAAAATATCATCTGCTTTGGGCGGCGTACATAAGAAGGATGAGATTTTTAAGAAAAATAGGTGCTGGAAAAGAAGTATGTATGAGTGGTGAGTGTTTCTGTGTGGGAGTGCATATAGAAGAGAGGTACAAAAGGGAAATGTGAGTCATTAGTAGTCTTTGCAGGTTGGATCTCATAGTCTAGATATTTATTGGCATTTCAAAATACACACGTTTTGTCCCAATTAATACTGAGGCTTTACTGTAATAATAGTTAGCTCTTGTATAGTGTTTGTCATCTGTGGTTCTGAAAGCACCTTCAAAAGGTAAAACCACATTGGCAACATGGGGAAATAGAGGAACTGTTACCCGCACAAATTTCTCTATCCCTTCTACACTGTAGGGAAACACACCTTTACCCAGTTCCTAGGGCTCAAGGTGCAACCCTGTTAATTTACACACCCACCCTTACCCAATTTGTAGGACTCAGAGCACATCTTCTTGCGGGTTTTGCAGGATCTTTAGCCACTTGAAAGAGCCTCACACAGTAATATTCTTATCCTCTATTTATTGACAATTCCCAAACAAGCAGAATACACATGCTAAGCACACAGTGTTATGCTCACCAATCCGGGTGCAGGCAGACTTCCCCTGTTGGCCAGGCAATATCAGTGTCTCTGGTCTTAGGCTGTATCTTGCAGGTGAGTTCTTCTTTTCCAGGTCTTCCCCTTTCTCTTGGTGTTCCTGGTCTTCTTCCAGCCTTTTCTTCTTTCCTTCTGCTTCTCTTATTTCTGATCTTCTTCCTGGTCTCCATCTTGAACCCCAGTTTATATAATAAAACATGAGTCCTGCTTAGCTATACCTTAACCCATTATTTTAGTATAATTTTACTAACCAATCATTACAAAATTACCTAACCAATCATACCCCACCACCTTAATTGATTTACACCTAGCAAAATTAATTATACAGCAGAGAGAAACAGTTACAAACCAGACAGAGATCACACAATTAAACAATTGGAAAGTGTAATGACAATGATCATAGAATGAGGATTCCACAACATTCTTTATTGATAAGCAGTTTCTTGCCAGACAGAATGGTGTTACTTAAGTTTTCTTTACCCATCTTGAGATCTGTTTCTTTATCTGGTGACAGTGGAGGAGCTATCAGGGAAAAGTCCTCTCCTCACAGCTTGGTGTGACACTTTTTAATACAATTTAGATGGAATGTATGTGACTCCAGGCCTTACAGCTAATGGCTGCTGCTCTTCAGTCTGGCTACAGAAGAAGGCTTTGGGTTCAGGCCTAGTACAGGCCTTCCAACATGGCTACAGAAAAAAACATATTGTTACAGTACAGAGGGGTTAAGTGGCTTGCCTGAAACACACACACACGCTCAAAAACCTAGCCACAGAATCAACAACAAAAGGCAGGTCTTCTGATTTACAACCCTATACTCCACACATGTCAAGGCTGATTCCCCACTCTGTCAGGATGAATGCAGAAGTGGGGGCCCACAAAAGCAACCCCAAAACCTTATCTTTTCAGGCTTTGGTATAAAACTTCCCCCCCAAATCTTAAAAACCTAGATTCTGGGGATAAAATCCACTACCACCATCAAGTGCTTTTAAATCCACCAACAGAGGGGGACACTTGAAACCAACCCCAGGGTACCCCAAGCTCTTTTCCCAAAGAGCTTGAAAAAGAAAAGAGAAAATACCAATTGCAGTCTGTGGTAGCTGCCCTCTAGTCAGAGGCATGCAGATCCCACTGACAGATTTTCCAGGACACAGAACTGAACCAATGCCCGGTTAATAAAAAAGAAAACTTTTATTACCAAAACAATACTACCATTGCAAGCATAATCAAGGTGACTGGATGGTAAGAGTCACAAATTAATAAACTCATGGGGGATTCCCATGGGCTCAGGACTTAGTTACAGAAGGGGGGAAAAACATTCCTAATAACACAGATCTCAGATCCAAATTCCCAAAGCAGAAAACAATAAAACCTAATGGATTTATCTAGACTTTGCCCTACTTACAGATGGTGAAGAGTCTTTTCTTGGAGAGAGACATGTCCTCTGTCCCCCTCAGTACCCAGAGAGCAAAAAACTGGCTCAGAGACAAAGGAGGGAAAACCCTCAAATTCCTTTGTCTGTTTGAAATCCCTATCTGCATTTCTATCGGCTGAATGCTACCTGGCTAGGTACAGGGACGCAGTTAACCTCTTGGTCCCCAGGCTGCTGGCCATCCCTCGTGATCATGACAAGTGGCTTGCCCAAAACATACACACACACACAAACAAACCTAGCCACAGAATCAACAACAAAAAGCAGGTCTTCTGATTTACAACCCTACACTCCACACTCAAGATCACAGGTGCTCCAGTACTGGAGGTCTTCCCCATGTGTTAATTTATTATCATTGTTCATTTCTGTCTATTCTGAGGATCATTTCTGCCAACTCCTTCATTTCTCCCAGTGCTATGCATTTTTCTTTCTTGCTTTCTAATGGGAGAATCTCTTTCTTTTTCATATTTGGAAACTGACTATAGGAGATCTCGCCATTTCAGTCATGTTGTTTTCAACATTGGTAAGCCTGCCCCTGGACAGTTCTGAAAACTATTCAGTTTTACCATCCTTTAAATTACCACATCACTTATTGTAAAGAGTCCTTACTTGTGTAACCCCTCCTGTTGGCTAGCCCAGTGTGATAGGGGAAGCTTGTGACTTCTTACACCATTGGGGGGGGAGGAGGCTAGGCCTGAGGCTGCTTGGTGTGCTCTGCGTTGTGTATGTGTGAGTGCACCTCAGACCAGACCCACTCCAACAAATCACCAGGAACAGGCTTTATTCTGTAAAAAAACATAGAAGAGGAAAACAGTTCAGCAGCCCCTTCTCTCAGCATGCAGCCTGTGTGCTGCTTCTAGCACAGTCCTTGCTGAGACCCTGCTGGGGGCAGAGCTTACAGCACGCAACACAGCCCCCCTGGAACACATGTTCCAACTCCCACAGTAACTAAACCCCACGTAACCAAGTCCAGGTTCTCCCTTTGTGTCACTTAAACTCCTCTCGGGGTGCCCTATAGCCCTTTCTGGTCCTACCTGTAAAAAAAAACATAGAAGAGGAAAACAGTTCAGCAGCCCCTTCTCTCAGCATGCAGCCGGTGTGCTGCTTCTCCTTGCTGAGACCCTGCTGGGGGCAGAGGGCACATCCTGGCAGGAACCAGGAAGTTCTCCCAACATGCCGCAGTTTGTAGTCCACAACTTGTCGTTCCCAGGGCTGCTGCTGAAACACACTAGACCTTGGGCTACACTTGATTTTGTTTTGTGATTCCCAATCCTAGATCCTCCACTGGTATAAATTGTCTTTTGGCAAGGGCAAATTTACACCAGCAGAGGATATGGGCCTCTGTGTGTTTTTTACCATTTGCAATAACTGATCTTGTCCATTATAAAAGAGGACACCAATTCAAATAGGCATATTTAAAATCAACCCAGTTAAACTGTTGCAGACCCCTAAAGCAGATGCACTTACTGGTTTAACTCTTATTTAGTTTGTTAGTAAATTACTGATTTAAGCTAAGACATAAGCACAATTGAGAACCCTTTCTATAGCAAATTATGTTAGCAGGATGAAATGTACGATATATTTTTAAACAGTTTGTCTGTTTGAGCAAAGACTTCTCTTAAACTGTAAGAGCTAGGACCTCCAATGCTGGTTTCAGCTTCCTCTTATAACTTAAAGCAAAGAAAGGGTTTGATTGTGCCAGGAAAATGGAATGTGTCTGGAATGGGATTGCTTCTTATACAACCAGACACTCCACGGCCCACCTGTACTCCAGCAATTGGCTTTCTGCATATGAAAGCCAGGACTGATACTAGGGGAGAGCAAGCAGTAAAACTGTCCAGGACCCTAAACCAATTTCTCAGGCTTCAGCCCTGAGGTGTGCAGCATTTTGGCTTTCTGCCTTAAACCCCAATGGCTGTGTCTAGACTGGCCAGTTTTTCCAGAAAATCAGCAGCTTTTCCGGAAAAACTTGCCAGCTGTCTACACTGGCCGCTTAAATTTCCGCAAAAGCACTGACTTCCTACTGTAAGAAATCAGTGCTTTTTGCGGAAATACTATGCTGCTCCTGTTCGGGCAAAAGTCCCTTTTGCGCAAAACTTTTGCGCAAAAGGGCCAGTGTAGACAGCTCAGATTTGTTTTCCACAAAAAAGCCCCGATCGCAAAAATGGCAATTGGGGCTTTTTTGTGCAAAAGCGCGTCTAGATTGGCCACGGACACTTTTCCGCAAAAAGTGCTTTTGCAGAAAAGCGTCCGTGCCAATCTAGACGCTCTGTTCCGAAAATGCTTTTAACAGAAAACTTTTCTGTTAAAAGCATTTGCGGAAAATCATGCCAGTCTAGACGTAGCCAATGTGTTTAATGCCAGTAGGGTTACCAGGTGGCCTCAAAAAAAATACTGGACACACTTGATGTCAGATTGGTGGGGGGCAGCACTGTCCGGGAGGGGAGTGGGGCTGGCTGGAAGGATGTGTGTGTGTGGGGGGGGAAACCAGCTCATGGGAAGCAGGGCTGGCAGGGGGAGAGGGGATGGTCGGGGGCAGCGGGGCTGGCCAGGGAAGATGGGGGGAGACCAGCTGGTGGGAAGCAGGTCTGGCTGGGAGGGGGTTGGGCAGAGCGGGAGGAGCGGGAGGGGAAAAACTGGCCAGTGGGAAGCAGGACTTCTCGGGGGTAGCGGGGCTGGCTGGGGGAGATCGGGGCGCGGGGCGGGACCAGCCGACGGGAAGCGGAGCTGGCCGGGAAGGGGTCGGAGGGAGCAGGGCTAGCCGGGGAGGCGGGGGGAAGGAGCGGGACTGACCAGGGCACACACAGATCCCGGGGTGCTGCCTGTCCCGCACACGGTCCTGGCGAAGCACGAGTGAGTCCAGCCCTAGGGATTCCCTCCACCCCGGCCCTGCCCCCACTCGCGTTGTTGCGTACTGCCTGGTAGCTCTGCTTGGTAGACCCCACTAAAACTTGCTATGACCTCCCCCCCCCACAGGGTCTTGGATACCTGATTGAGAACTGCTGTGCCAGAGTAACCCTCCACTTCCAGGATTTATGAAAATATAATTCATTGTGATATTTTATTTATACTTCCCAGTTAGTGCTATCATACTTTCTTTGGATTTTGTGTTGCATCATGAGCACTACTTGTTTCTCGAGAAGGCTTGATGGAACTGAGAGCAATGAACTAGATTGTGGGGTTTGGTTAGGTTTTTTGGGTTTCTTTCCCCTTTCTTGTTGACCTTTTAGAGCTCTGCAGTAAAGGCAGTATATACTGCTCTGGTTGACATGGTGTCAAAGTCTGAGAGGTCTTTTTTATGTCAATAAGAAGAAAAAATCCTTCTAATTTTACTAATCTGAGAGTTCGTCTATACTTGATACTAGTTTGCAAACACCAGCTGAATAATGGGATGACAGGAAAGGAATTACAGAATTTTTTAGTTTGACCCTCCCCTTTCTTGAATTTCAGTGGCTTCCAATTCTGATTCCATAATGTGCAAGAAAAATCCAAGAATGCATGTGCCTAGTGGCAGAACATTGCACCATGGGACTTTTGCCCCAAAAGTTGCATGCTTGTGTGGATGCAATGATTCCAAAGGCAAGTAGCTAAACACGGCAGAAACAAAGCCGTGCAAACACCATTTTCAGACTATTAATTAGTGAACAAAAACATCATCTGAAATAACTGACAAGTGCAAACAAGCTGCAAGATTCTATTTTCCCTGGAAAGGGAGAAGTGAGCAGAAGAGGACTTGCCCTAGATATGCCCCTGCAGCAAATGGTGAATGGCACAGAGCCACCTCATCTTTGCTTTCAGTCTGTATATCATTCTTCCCTGGGATGAGTAGTAAGATATGTTAGTGTTGTTCAGTTACTGAAAAGTTATTGCTGCTTTTACTGTTTTTAATTCTATGTTACTGTGGTTCAGAACTATGACACCAGTAACCAGCTATCAAGCATAAAAGTCTCAAGCCTGACATTGAGAAACCTAGTTACTCTTTGCAGAGTGACCTTAACAACCATCTCTGGGCCTGAGTCTCCAAATCCATCTCCCCAAGCTTTTAACTACCAGACATTACACTTTTCTCCTCTGGGTCAACACCCAGGAAGAGTGAAACCTGCCTCCGATTACCTGTGCACTTGGGCACGCATATTCCACACAGTTTACACACCACAGATATGTTTGGGATAAAAATCAAAAGGTTTATTTAATAGAAAAATCGAGTCAAAGATAAAATAGGAAAGGAGAGCAGCAACCGCATAACAGAACAAAAGACAGCTACCTGTCTTCTTCTTCTTCAAGATGTGTTGTTCATGTCCATTCAACATAGGTGTGTACACCTGCCACATGTACCGGTGCCAGAAGTTTTTCCCTAAGCAGTACCCATAGGGGTCCCCAGTGCCTCCTGGAGTGGCGCACGCATGTCGCGCTATATAGGGTACCCCAGCCCCTCCCTCCTCAGTTCCTTCCTGCCAGAACTCCAGCGGAGGTGATGTGTAAAAGGGAAGTCAAATCCCCCGGAGCCATTGATTCCCCTATGAGGGGCACGTACAATATACATACATTGCTAATGCTTAGATATATTTGCTATTTGTATAGGAGTAAGACATGACAAAGGTCAAGGCCTGTCACAGGTAATAACTTATAATAAGGAGACGAGGGGAAGTGAAACCAGTCTTCTGTTAAGTAGAGATATGGATAGATTCCACATCCTTTAAACTTGTGACCGGCTCAAGCAGGAAAGGAAAAAGGGAAGTATGGCTCGCCCATTGTTCAGCAAAAGTGAATGAATGTAACACAGCTGTAACTGCAAAGTCAGCAAGTAGGCACTGTATTTAACCTCATTTGGAAAATTAACCTGACCTATAGGAATGCTAAATGTCAAAGACGAAGTAACCTATCATGTTAAGGCACCTAAACCAGGAAAGATGTGAACCCTATAAAAACCCCTGCCTATGAGATGTTGGGGGTCGGCTCTGCTTTGAACATTGAGTTCCTTAGCCGTACCTTGGTTGCAACCAATAAACTTGAGTTGGACCCAGCCTGAAAGTGTGACTCTCTTCTTGGGGTAAATCAGACTAGCCTCCAAGGGGACGAAACCTTGCAATTTATGCAACAGAGGGGAGAAGGGTGGGAAGTTGAACAGACATGAGCAACACATCTCCAAGAACACCAGTTACAGAAACAGGTAGCTGTCTTTTCTTCTTCGAGTGCTTGCTCATGTCTATTCAACACAGATGCAGGGGCACCATTTATGAGGATTGGGGGGGAGGGGGAGGACTGTGAATTTCATGCGTGAGGTCTACTTAAAGTCCATGCCCTGACTCCAAAGGTAGTTCTTAAATGCAACAGTTCGGGCTGCTTGCAGCTTTGCATTTGGGGCAGGGACTTTGTTATGGAAAAGAGGAAGGGGCAGGGTGATTAAGAATAACAAAAGGCTGGTTATTAAGATAACTGAAGGATCATTAGGTGATCATGAAAAATAGAATAGGAAATGTTATTCATTCCTTCACTAACATAACACAAGAAGCTGACCCAATTAAATGTATAGGCAGCAAATGTAAACCAAACAAAACAATTTTTTGCACAGTCAACTTGTGGAATTCTTTGTCATAAGATGGTAGAAAGGCGCAAATCATACCAAGGTTCCAATAAGAACAAAATAAGTTCAAGAAGGATAGGTCCATCAATGATTACTAGCCAGAATGGGCAGGGATAGTTTGCCAGAAGCTGGGAATGGGTAACAGGGGATGGATCATGATGCTTGCCTCTTCTGTTTATTCCTTCTGAAGCACCTGGTATTGGCCACTGTTGGAAGACAGGACACTGGGATTGAAAGATCTTTGGTCTGACCCAGTATGGCCGTTCTAATGTTCTTATATAGATGTGAAATGTATCTGCCCCCTTGCTTTAATGCACTAGACTCTACTCCCCTTCCAGAGTTGAGAGAGAACCCAGGAGTCCTGATAGGGTCTCTCTCTTCCCCCAGAGTTAGTAACAAAGTAAGAATAGACATTAACATTTAAAGGCTGACTAGTGTCCCTTAAGTCAATGTTTCTCAAACTGTGCTCCGCAGAGCCCCAGAGGCTCCACAAGACATCTCCAGGGGCTCCGCAAGGTTGACAAACTGGAAACATCGATAGGTACAACACATACAATCAGTGGACCGCTGGGGCTCCGCATAAATTTTTACGCATGTAAAGGGCTCCAGAGCCCAAAAAGTTTGAGAACCGCTGCCTTAAGTGACATGCCACAGGTGTCAGAATATGTTAGTGTTAGAGCTGAGTGGGTCTAATAATTATTTAATTTTCTTTCTTTTATTTAGATACTATGCTCCCGCCAGCTAAGTAATCTGCCTCCCCCCCCCCAAAAAAAAGGAGTTTTCCAAGACCTTAGTATCCCCCAAATGATGTGTGTGTGTGTGTGTGTAGGGGGAGGAACTGGTTCCCGACGGCTGTGTCTAGACTGGCAAGTTTTTCCGCAAAATCATCTGCTTTTGCGGAAAAACTTGCCAGCTATCTACACTGGCCGCTTGAATTTCCGCAAAAGCACTGACGAGCTCATGTAAGATTGTCAGTGCTTTTGTGGAAATACTATGCTGCCCCCGTTCGGGCAAAAGTCTTTTTCCGAAAAACTTTTGTGCAAAAGGGCCAGTGTAGACAGCAGAGATTTGTTTTCCGCAAAAAAGCCCCGATCGCAAAAATGGCGATTGGGGCTTTTTTTGCGGAAAAGCGCGTCTAGATTGGCCACGGATGCTTTTCCACAAAAAGTGCTTTTGCGGAAAAGCGTCCTGCCAATCTAGACGCGCTTTTCCGAAAATGCTTTTAACGGAAAACTTTTCCGTTAAAAGCATTTGAGGAAAATCATGCCAGTGTAGACGTAGCCGACATGTGGTGCTTGGCTTGTATTGAGCATGCTCAGTAACATTGCTAAAGCTGCTGTCCTCAGTCTGCCTCCCATGCTCTCACTCTCTGCCCCCAATCACGGCATGCACAGGTCACCGCCCCCCACCAAAATCTGAAATGGCGTCCCTGCATAGGTGATTATATGCAGTGTCTGTGGAGGTGGGGAGGATTTATATAAATGCAATACAGCCTTGCCAAACATGGCATCCACCTTCGCCTGCTAATTGATGGCATAATGAGACATGAACATATGTACTGATGAACATGTTGCTGCCCTACAGATATCCTGGATAGGGACTTGTGTGTTTTCCATGTTTTCCTCTCCCATGGAGCTGCAACCAAGGCAGCACTCATCCTCTAGCACAGTGGTTCTCAAATTTTATGGTCTGGGGACCACCTGGCTCAATGCAAACCTGGTCTCCCCACTCCCATGACTGTCCAGTTCATTTACCTTGCTAAAGATGGCTCCCAGCATCCCACCACAGCAGGACCCTTAGGGATGCTTCACAGGCTATGAGACAGCCAGGGACTGTGTAGCATTGACACTAAGGCTGGTTATACAGGCATCTCTCACCTGGTGCAGAGAAGCAGCTGGCCCTGGTGTGGGACAGGGATCCCCTGCTCAGTGCTGAGATGCAGCCACCTCTTGGGTGGAGCTGTGTAAAAGCAGCACTGCACAGTTGTTCAGTGGGTTTCAGAAAGAATTGTTGGTTAACGCTGACCTCAGTTCTCTGATGCGATGCTAAAGGGGTCAATGGTCTATCCCCAGCTGGGGGAAGGGAAGGCTAGTTTGTTAAAGCAGAGGGTGATTTCAGAGTCCTGAGTCTGGCCAGGGGCACTACATGTATGCACACTGCCATATGGCCCAGGATCTGCAAACATACTCGCACTGTAGTAATGGGGTGAGCGTGAGCTGACGAATGAGGGTGGAAAGGACCTCAAATCTCTCCTGGGGAAGCGATGCTCTGGCCGTAGTGGAGTCCAGGACCACTCCTAGGAACTCTATCCTCTGGGTAGGCACCAAAAGGGATTTCTTTTCGTCTATAAGGAGGCTGTGCTGATGGCACGTGTCCAAGAGGAGGCAAACGTCTCTCTGAATCTTCTATTGGGACAACCCTTTGATGAGCCAATTGTCCAGGTAAGGGTACACCTGGATGCCCAGACGCCTCCAGTATTCCGCCATCACTGACATGCCTTCGTTAAAGACCCTCAAGGCCATAGACAGTCCAAAGGGCAGGCCTGCAAATTGGAAGTGTGTCCTTGCAACTACAAATCTCAGGAAGTGCCTGTGGCCTTTGAAGATGGCGATGGGGAAGTATGCATCTTTGAGGTTGAGGGCAGCATACCAGTCCCCAGGATCTAATTCGGGAACAACAGTGGCCAGGGAGACCATACAGAACTTGAAGTGGGCCAAATACTTGCTGAGGCCTCGCAGGTGCAGTATAGGCCTTAAGCCCCTCTTCGCCTTGGGAATAAGGAAGGAGTGAGACAAACCCTTGTTCTCAAATTCTGGTGGTACTCTCTCTACCACTCCTACCAGGCTCAACTGGGACAGCTCCTGTTCAAGGAGTTGCTTGAGAGAGGAGGCCCCTGAAGAGGGACCAGAGCGGAGGGCAGGAAGGCAGCATAGAGGATAGCTGGAGGGTGTAGCCACATTGGACGGGTCAGGACCCAACAATCTGACATAATTTTCCTCCATGCCAAAAGGAAGGGACGTAGCCTGGCAGAAAACAGTCAGGCAGGATCCCAGGCGTCCTGTATGTCGTCCTCGAGCACACCCTCAAAAGAAGCGGTGTTGCCCTGGGACTTCATCTGGCTAATCAACAGTGGCCAGATGGGGGGTGGCGGCCTTGTTTACGTTTTGGAGCTTAGGGCGTGAATTGGCCCTCTCCAGGCAAGAGTACAGGGTCTTTTGTTGGGGCCTGCAGTTTGAACTGCTTCTTCTGAGACCTGGGGATGTAGAGGGCCCAAGCTTTTCAAGGTAGTATAGGAGTTGTTAAGCCCATGCAACCCTGTGTCCGTTTGTTCTGTGAACAGGGCCCCTGTGTCAAATGGCATGTCTTGAAAGGAGTTCTGCACCTCTGGAACAGACCTGACTGGAGAAGCCAAGCAGCTCGCCTCATGCAGATAGCTGAAGCCATGTAGTGAGCTGCTGAGTCTGCAGCATCAGACACTGTTTGTAGAGGCTGCCAGCGCCACTGAGGAACCTTCCTCAACTCCTTGCAAAATGCTTCGGGCAAAGAGGCCTCAAACTTTGCTAGCACCCCCCAGGTGTTCACGCCGTAGCGTGTAGACAGGGGCTGGTGGTTTGCCACCCTCAGCTGGAAGCTGGCCAAGAAATATGCCTTTCTACCAAACAAGCCCAGTCATTTGGAGTCTTTATTCTTGGGGGTGGGCATTGGCTGGCCCTGTTGCCCCCAGTGGTTCATGGACTCCACCACGAGGGAGTTGTGTGGGGGGTGGGTATAAAGGTAGTTGTGGCCCCCTGCTGGGACAAAGTACTTCCACTCTGCCCTCTTGGCTACTGGAGGACTGGAGGAGAGTGTCTGCCAGAGCGCCTTCGCAATTTTGGTGACTACCTCATAACACCACCCTGCCCAGGGCCCAGTCCCCCAGGCAGAGTCTTTCACAGAATTTACAGATTAACTGTTCACAGGCACTTCACAGTTCGTTAATGGGGAACTTGAATACAAAGGGAGTGCTTGCCAGAGCCAAAGCTGGGGCATGCTGTTCCAAGCACCTTCACTGGTAGTAAAAGAGGAACAGGGGCACCCTATCTAGAATGACGTGTGTGCGCCACTCCAGGGGGCAGTGGGGACCCCAGCTCCTATAAGTATGGCTTAGGGAAAATCTTCCAGCACCTTTGCACATGGCAGGCACACACCTATGTTGAATGAACATGAGCAAGCACTCGAAGAAGAAGAAGACAGTTACCTTTTTCTGTAACTAGTGTTCTTGGAGATGTGTTGCTCATGTCCATTCAACCTCCCACCCTCCTCCCCTCTGCTGGAGATCTGGCAAGAAGGAACTGAGGAGCGAGGGGCCAGGGAGTGTCCAACGTAGTGTGGCATATGTACATCACTCCAGGGGGTACTGACCCTGATGGGTATTGCTTAGAGAAAAACTTCAGGCACTGGTGCATGTGGCAGGCACATACACTTTTGCTGAATGGACATGAGCAAGCACTCAAAGAATCACAGGTTTTATACTTCTATGCTAGCTGACTTTAGGAATGTTAAATATCGGTTAATTGAATAGTCGATTAACCTCATATATTCTTATTGGTTACTGGACTATTCTACAGTCCCCAGGGTGGGACTGATAGCCAGTGTGCTCTGGCCCCACTCCCGAGCAGCCCCCTGCCACTCTGTGTTGCTGCATCTGATATAGACAAAGCAGCACAGAGTGCCAGGCAGGAACTGGTCCGTGAGGGGAGCCTGTTTAAAAACCAGCTCCCCTCAAGAACCATCTGCCTGCCATCCTGCATTGGTGCCTCTGATACAGAGGCAGCAGCATGGGGTGGCAGCAGCACCTGTCCGGGCAGGGGCAGGGGTTGCAGACAGAACTGAGTTGGGCTAACTACCAGCCTAGCTCCTAATACACTTTAAATGCAGAGCTGCAGCAGGGGTAAGTTCCTGACCTGGTGTGAGCCAGGACTGAGCTGTGCTACAGGCCTGCCTGCTAAAAAATTTACTAAAAAAACAACAAATTGTCTAGTAGCACTTTAAAGACTAACAAAACATATAGATGGTATCATGAGCTTTCATGGGCAAAACCCACTTCTTCAGATGACCGGAGTATAATGAGTCCAGATCCAAGGATAAATAAGGGAAGGGTCAGGGGAAAAGGGGAAGGGAGGAAGAAAAAGAGAGACAGTGAGTAGATAAAACTTGAACAACAACAAATATGTACTGGCAAAGATGAGGGGAAAGCATGTAGTCTATAGCATTAACCGACAAGCTTTTGCTTATCGGTTAATCAACTACACTCTTACATCTTTAGCTGGATTCCCCTAACTTTAACATTTCCCAGGGTGCCCTCTCAATCCTAGAAGAGATCAAGTGTTACAGGGACAGCACCCACTCAGATGCTGGCTTGTTTCTGGATTAACTGCTGTTGTTAAAGTATTGACACTATTCCCCTTCAGCATGAAAATCAGAGGCATGTGTGTGGGGTGGGGGTGGGGCAGGTTAGTTGTTTGATCCATGTGTATCAAGTGGGGGTTGGCCCAGAGTATACACACCTAGGCATAATGTACAGGACTATATTTTGTTTCAGCTACACCAGACTAACACGGCTACATTTCTATCACTAGGCATAATGTGTAATCCATAGTAAAGGCAGGCCTAGAGGCTGCTGGAGGGAAGGGCTTGAGGAAAAGGAGATGCTAAAAGCTCCGGGCAGAGGAGGGTGTAGAAGCAGAAGTATCTGGCAGCAGTTTAGAAGACGAGTGGGCAGAGAAGCAGAGGGAAGAGCAGAGAGGAGGGGAAAGAGGAGGGTGGGGAGAGAGGCAGGGCAGTGGGAGGAGAGCCGTGACTGGCTAGCGGGCAGGGCAGGTATTGAGAGGCAGGGCTAGAAGGAGGGAAGAGGGGCAGGGCAGGCAGAGGAGCGGTGAAGAGGGCCGGGTTGGGATCAGCTCAACGGAAACCCGGATTTAAGGAGTGGCACTTTTCAAAGTATCCTCTGCGTCTCGTCCGCTCACGGCAGCTGCTCAGCGCCCCGACCCTCGCGCAGAATGGCAGTGAAGGGCGGCACCAAGTGCATCAAGTACCTGCTCTTCGGCTTCAACTTCGTTTTCTGGGTAAGAGCTCCGCGCCCCGATCCCCCCGTTTTCTCCCGCCGCGGCCCCACCCCGGGAGGAGCCCGGCCAGGTGCGGCGTGGGAGGGAAGAAGTGCGGGGCGGGAGCGCGGCTCGCTCCCCTGGAGCCGGGCCCCGCTCCCCGAGCACGTGGCCTGCCCCCCCCCCAAAGCTGTGGGTCCCGGCGGCCTCCCCCCTGCTCCCCAGGCGCGCGCAGGAGCTTGCGGCGCGGGCCGGGCCGGGCTCTGCCCCGCGGGCAGCAGGGGGTGGCTGGCGGCGCTTCCAGGCTACGCCCGGGCGAGGCAGGCGCCGCCCCGAGGAAGGGGCGCGCGGGGGAGACCTGCCTGTGCCGCAGCGGGGCTGGCTCTGAGAGTCGCCGCTTGGCCCTGCCCGCGGGCGGCTCCTCCCCGCCCTGCCCAGGTGGGGGCCCTGCTGCGCTGCCCCACCGCCCCCCCAACCCAGCGGGGTGCAAGCGCACGGGCCCCGGGGGGAGTCCGCACAGGGAACCGAGCGCCTGGGACTTGGGGGAGGGGGGCGAGTTGTGTCCCGTAGGGAGAACTTGTTGGACCTTCAAGGGGATCTCTCCGTCGTCTCAGCCGCGTGCCTGGCTCCGCTCCGCCCCCAAGCGCCGCGCCATGATCCAGGGTGGGGCTGCTGGGGGGTGCTATGGGGACGCCCGGTATGTTTCTGCTGGAGGCTGCCAGCTGCTCGCAGGACCAGCGTGTGAACAGAAAAGACTCCGGCGGCCGGCTAACGCACCTCAGCCTGGGGGCATGTCAAGTACGGTTTCACCGCCCTGGACTTGCCCTTCAGCTCCGTTTCCCCGAGTTTGGCTTTGAAAAAAGGCCACTGACGTTTCTACATGTCCTAATTTGGCTAATTGCTGGAGCGACTGAGTGGGGGAGGCAACCAAACTCCCAGAAACTAAATTATCTTGTAGAACTTGAATGTTAAGTCAATGCTAGCAAACGATCATCGTAATAAAAAAGCAAGACACGTTAACCCATGCGGTGGGTTTTAAGATTCCTTCCTCTAGTACAGACTATTGATGTCACATTTCCTTTGGGGACTCGTTTTCCATCGGTTAGTAGATATGATTACAAGTGGAAAGTGATTTGTAATGTTCGGCCAAGTTTTTTTACCTTTCTTAACTGTATATTTTTAAAGCTTCATGGGGTAAAAAACAACAAGCAGTCTGATAGCACTTTAAAGACTAACAAAACATCATCTACAAGTTTTGTTAGTCTTTAACGTGCTACCAGGCTATCAGACTGCTTGTTGTATACTTTTAGAGAGTCACTTTTTAGTATCTGCTGAAGAAAGTACTAAAGAAGCATTGATTTACTTTGGAAAAGTACTTTGGGTTAAATGCATTGCATGCGTAATCCTGTGGCAAAAGTTCTGCGTGCAGCTCAAAGCTGGCTTTTTTTTTCGGCAACAGTTGTGCTTTGCAAACTTACCTGTAGCCTATTTTTTCTTATCACTTTTGTTGTTTGTGAATTTTACTGCTTTCAGACTTCATCCCACCGCATGTCCTCAGTTCATTTTTTAAAACTGAATGTCACTGTAGTTTCTACCCATAGTTCTACAAAACTGTAATGGAAACATACCTAGCAGCCTGCATGTTAACATGGGGGAAGGGAAACCAGTGATATATGTAAGCTCTTATGGTAACAGATAAACACATAGTTAGGACAGTTCTGCCCTCCTCTCTCCCCCTCCCCCCCTTGAGTTTAAACTTCTAACCTGTGCATCTTGCTGGTGGAACCTTCACCTGAAGTTGGTGGCTCTCTTTGGGACACTTTGGTGCATTTTCAGAGTGCCATCTACCCAGGAAGTACAGAGAATTTTATCCCTTTGGAGCAAGGCAACGGAAAAGAAAGTTAGGGAGCATTGTGAAGGGCTCAGCTACAAGCCAATATCTCAAGGAACTGCATTTGTCATTCTGAAGCAGTGACTTCTCAAATTTTCCTTTTACTTATAGCTTCTATTTAATCGGTGAGAGAATATCAGTACTTTGGCTGTTTACACTGCTAAATACAAATCTGTATTTGTTGTAGTCATGTTTGTGCTAAAGTCAAAGGGAAGACAGTAGACCCCGTTGCAGGATCATTGTAAAGCTCTAGGAAATCAGGTCAGATGTGGCTCAAAGTCAGTCAGGTCTGGGTACAACTTTATGTATTTTTTTCAAAAAAGAAAGAAAATCTATTAAAAAAACATCAGCTTTCAGACTTGCTCTTTTTTTCTCTGCCCTCATCAAAAAGTTCCCCTCAAAAATCCACATAATACCTTTTTGATTATTAATGCTATATGCAAACTACTAGTGATAGTGAAAATAGGAAAATAGAATTATGTGAGTAAATATAGTATTGGCACGGAAAACACAATTGCATGTGCTTATTTTGACCTGCAAACACATGTAAAAGCTACACACTGCTTAGCTTTCAATGGAAAGTTATAGGTAGCTAACAGGAGGCAACAAAACAGTCTTTTTTCCTTAGTACCTCTAAGGCTACAAAGATTTTTCGAAAGAGGATATGCAATTTCTGTGGGAATTTGCATATCTTCTTCCAATCGCATTTTTGAAAGAGGCTCTTTCGAAAATGAAAGTCTGGAATGCAATTTTTTTTTAAACCTTTTGAAAACACATAAACCTCCTTTTTTTTTTTTTTTTTTAAAGAGAGCGGTTTTTATTCTGGAAAAAAAACTGCATCCAGACTACTTTCATTTTCAAAAGAAGTTCTTTCGAAAATGCGATCAGAAGAAGATATGCAAATTCCCACAATTTGCATATCTTTCAAAAAAATTGTTGTGGTTTAGACGTACCGTGAGGCAGACACAGGCTATGTCTACACTGCCGGGTGTTTTCTGGGGGGGAGGGGGTTCAGAAGAGGCTTTTCCGACATTTGGTCCATCTACATGGGGCCAAATGTCAGAAAAACCTCCTTTCGGAAAATCCCTTATTCCTCATAAAATGAGGAATACAGAGATGCTGAAAGAATGTGCCCACTTTTTTTGGAAAAAAGCTGATGTGTTTCCTTGATATAGCAGAGTTTTTTCAGGATGCCGCCGGTATCCTGGAAAAACACTGCAGTCCAGACATAGCGACAGTCTCTTACTGTGTGTGTGCAGTGGACAATGGGGATCTGAATCCAGAACAGGGCCTCCAGGTGCTATTGTGATACAAATAACTAGTGAGAGAATCCATATTTTCATAAACATGTCCTGGGATAAAATAAGATTGTTTTGACCCTCAAGGCAAATAAAATATAGGACGCTCTTCTGTCTCAAAACTCTAAGAGGCTGAGAGTCTCATTCTTAAACTGATTGGTATTACAACAGAATTTAAATCTAGAGAATGGACCTGCATTTGTAGCTGGTCCAACTTCTAGATTTTGGGAGGTGTGTGCTGGAGTTGGAATTTAGCTGGACACCATGCAGACAAGCACTGTTTCTAAACTGAGGACTTGAGAGAGAAATTCTTGTTCCTGTGTAGCCATGCTGCCACTTGTAGGAGTGATGAGCAGTAGCCAGGGGGTCTTGAAGACCAACTGATTTTTATCAATAATTAAACTAAAATGTCTATCTCTTAATACTTCCTTTTTCTGCAGTTTCTCTTGATTATGGACAGGTACATTTTGGACTGGGAATAAAGTGACATTAACAGTTTTGTTTCCCAAGGTGCCTGTTTCAGGGCTTGTCTATGCTCAGGAGTTACTCAGGAACAGCTACGATGCTGTACATTTGTAAGTGCTTGTGTGGAACGTTTCTTGTTCCAGAATAAGAACATCTTCGTTCCTGTTTAGGTCAGTTCTAAAGTGGATTAAGCTAAACTGTCTAAAGCCATTGAGTGTGCGTCTACATAGCAGGTCTTAACTCGAAATAAGTTTCTCAAATTGAGCTACGTCAATTGAATATCTTATTTCAAGATAGCTTATTTCGAAATTGGGAGAATCTACACAGCACTTATTTCGAAATAGAGCACTCCTCCTCTGACTTCCCTTACTCCTCCTACAGTGAGGGTTACAGGAGTCAGAGTAAGAAGTCCTCCAGCTTGACGATATTTTGACATTTTCAAAATAACTACCTGCAGTGTACTATTTCAGAATAGCACTCATTATTTCAAAATAGTGTTGCAGTATAGACCTAAAGTTAGGCTACCTCTACACTGGCAACTTCTTGCTCAAGAACTGTTTTGCGGAAGAGTTCTTGTACAAAAAGTCTTCCACAAAAGCGCGTCTACGATGCCATGTGCTTTTGCGCAAGAGCATCTATGGCAGTGTCGACTCTCTCTTGCGCAAGAAAGCTCTGATGGCCATTTGTGCAAGAAATTCAAGTTGCCTGTCTACACTGCCCTCTTGCACAAGAGGGCTTATTTCTCGTGGGGAGAGGAATAACTCTTCCGGAATAAGCCCTGTTTTCTGACGCTTTCCTGTAAATTTACTTGCGCAAGAACACGCTTGCAGCGTAGACAACAGGCAAGTTTTTGCACAAGAATAGCTGTTTTTGCACAAGAAGCCGCCAGTGTAGAATTAGCCATAGTGTTGAATAAGAGTATCCAGACTGGAAGCTATTGTAGAATAGCTTAATCTGCCACAGCTGATCTGTAGACAAGTCCAAAGAGCCTTCACACATGGAGTTAACAAGAAACAGTTAATCAGGAGCAGCTCATGCCTATACACATACTAACAATCCTTAGCTTAAAAAAGGGGTCACTACAAGACCATGCTTTTGGGTGGGGTTTGTGTTGGTGCATGCTAGAAAAAGTGAATGAAAGGTTTATTTACAGTGGCAGAAAAGTATCTAATGAGTCTTGAATTGTGTGACAATTTCATTTGGTCTGCCTTGGAATGGAACCCCATTGCCCTTGCCTTCAAACTGTTTTAAACACAGGTGTATAGGCATATTGTGGCTCAGGTTCAGGACTATTGAAGAAAAGCTTTTTAAGAAGTTTACCTTAACATGCGGACAAGGGGGATCCAGTAGATATAGTGTACTTGGATTTTCAGAAAGCCTTTGACAAGGTCCCTCACCAAAGGCTCTTGTGTAAATTACATGGCCATGGGATAAGAGGGAAGGTCCTTTCTTGGATTGAGAATTGGTTAAAAGACAGGAAACAAAGGGTAGGAATAAATGGTAAATTTTCAGATTGGAGAAGGGTAACTAGTGGTGTACCCCAAGGGTCAGTCCTGGGACCAATCCTTTTCAACTTATTTATAAATGATCCGGAGAAAGGCGTAAGCAGTGAGGTAGTAAAGTTTGCAGATGATACCAAACTGTTTAGGATAGTCAAGACAGAACAGACTGTGAGGGACTCCAAGATGATCTCACCAAACTGAGTGATTGGGCAACAAAATGGCAAATGAAATTTAATGTGGATAAGTGTAAAGTAATGCACATCGGGAAAAATAACCCCAACTATACGTACAGTATGATGGGGGCTAATTTGGCTATGACAAATCAGGAAAGAGATCTTGGAGTTATCGTGGACAGTTCTCTGAAAACTTCCATACAGTGTGCAGCAGCAGTAAATGGATGACTACCATTTAGTTAGCTTATTCATCTAATTATAAGGTGTAGTTTCATTCTAGCACTTTCCCTCTTTGGGTGGGGAACCCTTAAAAGTTTGATAGTCAGTCTTAAAGATATAAATAGGGTGGTGGTTTAATCATACTCTCATTTTTCTCCATATGAAGGAATTACCCATGAGAAGCTCACTCCTTTACTGCCATTTTAATGGTATTTACATTAGGCTTGTAAATTGGTTTTAAACAGTACCCTTAGTTGAACTAGTGCAAGTGTGAATCATATAAGGCCTTACAGATTTCTTTTGTTCTGCATTATTGTAATAAAATGCATGACTTACTCACGCTAGCTATGTCTACACTACAGGCTTCTTGCACAAGAAGCTTTTTGCAGAAGAGATCTTCCACAAAAACGTCTTGTGAAAGAGCATGTCCACACTGCAAAAGCGCATCCAAAAAGTGATTTGCTTTTGTGCAAGAGAGCGTCCAGACTGCATGGACGCTCTCCTGAAAGGAAACTCTGACTGCTATTTACAGAATGGCCACCAGGGCACCTGTCCTTTTTTCAGTTGCCTCTTTTTGCTCAAAAAAACCCCTCTTCCCCGTCCACACACCTTTTTGCGCAAGAGCTCTTGCGCTAAAAGGACTTATTCCTCATAGAGGAATACCTATTGCGCAAAAATCCCTCTGCTCTTTCAATGTTTGTTTGTTTGGTGCAAAAATGTGCTTGAGGTGTGGACGCTTCATGAGTTTTTCCGCAAAAACTCTGTAGTGTAGACTTATCCTCAAAGAGCAGAAGTGAAAGTAAGCAGGTGCACTCTGGTACGCAACTCCGGCAAGAACCTTCCGAGCTGAGGGAAAAGCCAACAGGGAGCTAATTAAAGAGCTAGCAGGGACATGAGTTGCAATAGGACAGTAGCTGTAAGAAATTTTAAATTTATTTCACTGCTGCTTAAGAGTGCTCTCCTAAAAAGTAATTGGCTTACGGAGCCAAAGTTTTGTCTTGAAATTCTGTATCTGGACTTAGTGATGGGTCAATTGGAATGGAACTGGGAATGGCCCAGCACTGGTATTGGAAGGACCTGGTGGCTCCAGCTGCTGTGCTCCCTGGCTCCCACATCATACCCAAGAGAACTGGGAGCAGAACAGCTGGAGTGGGTGAGAGAGGAAAGAAGTTAGAAGTAAAGAAGTGACGTGAGTGAAGGAGAGAATTAAGAGGTAACGGATGCTATAAATAACTTGAGAGACTATGCTAAATTTGCAACAGTACCTTCCTAGTAGTAGCACTTGAAAAGAACATGTATAACTAATTTTTAATCTAAGTTGCAATAGCACGTGCTCAAATTAATTTTACAAAGCACCAACCTGATCTGAATTAAAATAACTCCATTTTATCTTAAATTTTTTGAAACTGTTTTGTATGTATCCCTCACAAATTCTCCCTTGTTTACATGGACCATGAGTCCAGTAAAACTATAGCTATTAGCAGGGCTCAGCAATCACGGTGAAAACCACTCGCTAGCCCCATACTGCGCGTGCGTGAGACCCACACTGTGAATGCGCAAACTGCCAGTGAATGGGGCGACCAGCTGAAATCTACTTGCCACGGGCGAGTAGTTAAGTGAATTTGTTGAGCCCTGGCTATTAGTAAGATTGAATTTGAAAGCTGCCTTCTTTTTTCGGGGCATCTCTGATCCCCTACATGACAGAGCACTTAGTCAGTCTGTTTGTTGTAGTACCACAGTGCAGAGGGCTGGACTTGTAGGACTGGAGGGGACCTTGAGAAGTCATAATTTTTATGATTGTATGAAAAACTGTCAGCTTTTTTACAGTGTACTGACAAATGAAGAACAGATTACTTTAAGCCACTCGAACAAGTTGGGGAAAATGATTCCTCACAGAACAGAGACATTCAGCAAAAACATACAAACCCAAGCATTTCCTCTCCGCTTTGTGTAATGGTGAATGTAGTTAAGTTAGCATAATCTGAATCAAAATACTATTTGTGTCCATATGAAATGTTAATTTACAGAGTACAGGCAGTCCCCGACTTACGCGGATCAGACTTGCGTCAGATCCGCACTTACGAACGGGGCTTTCTCTCCCCAGAGCTCGCAGGCAGCGATCCGCCACCTTGACCTCCGGGGCAAGAAAAGCTGCTCCCGGTGCCCCTGGTCTGCTGGGGACCGTCTCCAGCAGACCAGGGGCACCGGGAGCAAAGCCGCAGCGGCGGCGGGTCCCGTGCCAGAGCAAAGCCTCAGAGGTGAGGCACCCCGCCGCTGTGGCTTTGCTCCCTGTGTCCCTGGTCTGCTGGGGGGGGGGGGGGCGGGAGGCGGCTAGTGTGCCCCCCCCCCCCCCCCAGCAGACCAGGCTTTTGTTGTGGACCCTGGGGCAGAGCAGCTGGGGCGCTGTCGGTTGGTCCCGCAGCGCCGCTCTGGGCACTACTAGACCAACCCGGCAGCACCCCAGCTGCTCTGCCCCAGGCGTCTCCAAGTCAGCCATTGCTGAAACTGACTAGCGCTGACTACAGGAAGCCCGAGGCACAGTTGCTCTGCACCAGGCTTCCTGTAGTCAGCCACTGGTCAGTTTCAGCAGCGGCTGAATCTGGACGCCAGTTCTGACTTACATACAGATTCAACTTAAGAACAAACCTACAGTCCCTATCTTGTACGTAACCCGGGGACTGCCTGTACTTACATGTAAGGTTAGGAGCACAATTGCACTATATTGTCCCGAGAAGCCCAATATGAAGTTATCTATATTCAGATTTCTAGCAGGTTTAACTTTACATTTATTTAAATTTCAAATAAAGTCAGTAAACTGATTTCTGAATAAAATGGCCACTAGTCTTGCCTATGGGTCAGGAATTCTGTGTAATGTTATGCCGCTTAATTGCAATAAATGCTGTTCTGTAGGCATTGCATTAACGTTGGCAAGAACACTTTTGAAACTAGAACTTCCTTAATGAGAGAGAGAAAATATCTGTTTTCCAACCCATGCATTTTCAAAGCAAAGTAGGGGCAAACATGTTTGTAGTAAACAGTTGCTGCCTCTTTTATAACTGCCAGATATGCATTATGCATCTATGAGGGTATTTCCAACAGCTTGACAAAAACATTTACTAAGGTTCAACCTCAGTCCATTCAAAACCTTATTTGATTTTCTTCTCAGTGGGTGTGTGTTTTTGATACTGTACCGGCAGTTTTCATCTGTTCAAAACCAGACACATCCCTAAATTGCTCCTAATATTCTCAAAGAATCTTTCTACATGCTCTGTAAAATCACAGCTGGTCTTGGCCCTCAGGTGGGGGCAGTGATTGTGGTTTCCTTACTAGTCAAAAGTTTGAGGTAAAGGTTTGGTAGTTTTCTTGTTTGAAGGTGGGAAGGAGTTATTATCCTGGCTTATTCTACACAAGGGTTGGTCAATTTTTTTATTAAAAAATCTCTGGGAACAATGCTTAGATGGTAAATGGGGAAGGGAGGCATAGGTTCACAGAACTGTTTAAACCTAACCACCAAATAAAGAAAATACTCTTTTTCCCCTTTACCTTACTTATGATCCTCTCTTTATTCAGTCCACTTCCATGCCCCGAGTTCCTTGGAGGCATGGTACTCCTCCCTGAGTTTAAATCATTGTCTCTCTCAACTCCTGGTTTAACTCTCCCACACAAAGAAAGCAGGCAAAGTATCTAGATCCAATTTAAAATGTCAACCATCTGTCTCAACTGGTTCCCCAGCGCCCTGGCCAACACCCTTGCTGGCTACTTGAGTTTAACCTCTTAATCACTAGGGCTATGTCTAGACTGCAGGCTTCTTTCGAAAGAGGCTCTTTCGAAAGCATCTTTCAAAAGAGCCTCTTTCGAAAGAGAGCGTCTAGACTGCACGGAGAAATTTCGAAAAAGCAGCTTGCTTTTTCGAAAGAAAGCATCCAGTGAGTCTGGATGCTCTCTTTCGAAGACGCCCTATTTACATTGAAGAAAGCCTTCTTTCGAAAGAGGAACTTTCGAAAGAAGGCGTTCTTCCTCGTAAATTGAGGTTTACCACCATCGAAAGAAAAGCCGCGTTCTTTCGAATTAATTTCGAAAGAATGCGGCTTGAGTCTGGACGCAGGGGAAGTATTTTCGAAAAAAGGCTACTTTTTTTGAAAAAACCCCTGAGTCTGGACACAACCTAGGTGCTGGCCAGCACTATTCCTATCCATCATGGGTGGTATGGTATGTTCACACTTCTACATGCTTCATAAGGGACCATCCCTGCTCTGAAGATGCCACAGTCTAAATAGATGCCACAGACAAAGGATGGGATAGGAAACTGAGGCACGGAAAGGTGAAGTGAAGGACCACTTCATTTCCATTGCCTACATGACAGCTATTTCCCTCTGAAACCGGGGTAGTCAAAATATATATATATTTTTTTTGGTCAAATTCCAAACTTTTTGGTCAAAGTCCAGACTCCAGAGAACATAAGTAAAAAGATTTTTGTGGTCCCTTCAGAACCATCTGGTAAGCATCTGGTGGTTTTGGATTTGGCTGCTGGTTTGCCTGTTGACTGCCCTTGCTCTGGAAAAATGGAGCTTTCAATCTCTAGATGGAGGTTTGTGCACAAGGCTTGTTCTACACTTGGAGTAATATGGGCACACTATATTAGTGAGGGGTGTGAAGTAACAGCACCCGGGACTAACTTACTTATGCCAACAAGCCCTTCCTACATAGACACACTTGTGTTGGTAGAAGAGAGCTTCTGTCAACCTAACTAATGTTATTCAGGGAAGTGGTGTTCCTACATTGACAGAGAGCCCCTTCTATTTATGAAGATTATGTAGGTTATGTAGAGACTATAGCTTTGCTGACATAGTTACACTGGGATAGGATCTGTGGTGTAAACTAGGGATGTTAAATATCAGTTAATTGAATAGTCGAGTAACATCATGTATTCTTATTGATTAGTTGACTATTCTATAGTCCCTGGAGGCAGGGCCAGCAGCCGTACAGGGTGCCTGGAGGGAGCTAGTCGGTGAGGGGAGCCAATTAAAAAACCAGCTCCTTTTGCAGACGACCTGTTTGTTGCCCTGTGCTGCTGCCTCTGATAAAGAGGCAGCAGTGCAGAGTGGCAGCAGCCCCTGTCTGCAGTGGGGGCTGCATCTGAGCTCTTGGACCCAGTGCAAACCAGAACTGAGCCAGGCTGCCTGCCCACCCAGCTCCTAATACACTTTAAATGCAGTCACAGCAGGAGTAGGCTTGCACCTGGTATGAGCCAGAACTAAGTCAGGCTGCTGGCCAGCCTGCTAAAAATTTACTGGTTGGGACTGGGGGAAGGGAATGTGTGTAGTTTATAGCATTAACCTATAAGCTTTTGCTTATCAGTTAATCAACTACACTGTTAGATTCTTGGTGTAAACATAGCCTCAGATGAGTGGTTTTTTTTTTCAGAAGCTGTTCCAATCTCTTCAAAAAAGACAAGAGTTCCATAGTTGTGGAAGAACTAAATCATTTTGTATCTTATTTTGCAAACTGGGAAGTAAAATCCACTTCTGCCCTTGCATTCATAATGTGTAATATCATAAAACAACTCTTGTTGATGATGGAGTGGGGGGGAAAAAAAGGTAGATTTTTTTTTTTTTTTTTTAAATCCCTCTCATGAAATTTAACCTATCCATTTTGTGAGCAGATTTCAAGCTTTTAAACAGAAGTCATGACTTTAAAATTAATTAAATAGGTTTCTTCAGAGTTGGTAAGCTCTTTTGTTTAGAGAGCTTATGCAGGTGTATGCGACTGAGGTAGTTGAGAGGTCTGTAATAGTCAGCATGGAGCTTGGTTCTGTAGCAGCAAATACAGAAGGCTCACAGGTACATTATGCATACCTAGCCAGCTCTAAGGAAGGAACTAAGTTCAAAAACTGATTACAAAGTGAGACAGCTGAACTGCAATTCACCTGCAAATTCACTATCAATTTAGGATTTAAATAAGGATCTCAACTAGTTAAATAATAGAGATGTAGCCGTGTTAGTCTGGTCTAGCTAAAACAAAAGACTAGTTTTGTTTCAACTAGTTAACACGTTACAAAGGTAATATCCCCTCTGGATATTCACATCTCCACACCAAAGCTGTGAATGAGCCACTTCCACCCAGAATTGATTAAGCCTCATTTACAGGAGCAATTTCTTCCTTATATACCTCTGCTTCTGTAACTTCCACTCTAATTCATCTGATGAAGTGGGTTTTAACCCATGAAAACTTATGCTTTAATAAACGTTAGTCTCTAGGTGCTCCTGGATTCCTTGTTGTTTCTGTACTTAAGCCCCTCTATGCAACATCTACAAACTGAGGCCTTACTTTTATGTTTTTGAGTTTCTGGAACAGGAGTTCTCTCTATCCAACAGCTCACAGGCTCCCCTGAATGTATGGGGTTTTTTGTACCTACCTCACCCTTACAACCTGTGCCTGTGGAGGTCGTGCCCTTCTCAAGAGTAGTGAAGTATTTAAGTTCAGAAAAGACCTGGTGATCCAAGAGGCTCAGACTTCATGAGTGATTAACTCCAAAACTGATTGCCTGAACTTCTAACAGAGTATTGTAGTATGTTCTTGCATAAGATAGTGAATAAAACTTGGAATTTCTAGTCTAGATAGCTCAAGTGGTGAGACATGATGCTAAAAAAATCAGATGTGTGCCCTGATATCTCCTTGTTGAATTAACACTTTCCTTGCAAACCACTAGCAAAGTTTCAAATACAAAGTGTTTTCAAGAAGAGGTAAAAATAGGTTGTGTACAATCTCCGTTTTTATAACTTTCATTGAACATCCAGCTCTGTCATAGAGCTAATTTCTTCTCCCCATTCCTACCTTATCTTCCTCAAGATTGGTTATCCAGAACATTCTGTTCTGCCACATCCCCGTCTCCCACATTATAGGTGTGCCTGGCTTTCAACAGAAAAAATAAGACCAGTCTGGAACTCCGGCCCAAACAAGTTTACAATCTGGGATGGCTGGGCAGAGTAGAAGGAAGGAAGCAGATTATTTAATTGGACTCAAGTCAGAACATTAAATACTACGATAACTTTTACGTGGATAGTAGCTGGTCTGTTTAAATTTTACACACACACGCTCATACACAAAGAAATGAGTTTGTGGGAACAGAATCTTTTAATAGTAAAGCTGAATTCAGCATTGGAACACTAACAGAAAGAGAGAATCTTAAAACACATCAAATGGTTTTGATCAAACACAGACTAATTTGGCTACCCCCCCCCCCCCATAACCAACAGAAAGAGGTGAGCTCAAAGAGGGAAGGGACTGCAAAAACTGAGGTTTCATGGGTCACAAGTACAGGAAGGAAGTGGGAGCTGAGAGAGTAATGATCCATGCAGTTGAGAGAAGAAAGGGCACGATGTGAGCCATAGTAGGAGACAAGAATAGATACAGGCAGTCCCCGGGTTACGTACAAGATAGGGACTGTAGTTTTGTTCTTAAGTTGAATCTGTATGTAAGTCGGAACTGGTGTCCAGATTCAGCCACTGCTGAAACTGACCAGCGGCTGACTACAAGAAGCCCAAGGCAGAGTTGCTCTGCCCCGAGCTTCCTGGAATCAGCCTCTGATCAGTTTCAACAGGCTGAATCTGGACACCAGTTCCGACTTACATACAGATTCAACTTAAGAACCCCAGGCGTCCCCAAGTCAGCTGCTGCTGAAACTGATCAGCAGCTGATTCTAGGAAGCCCGGGGCAGAGCAGCTCTGCCTCGGGCTTCCTGTAGTCAGCGCTGGTCAGTTTCAGCAGCGGCTGACTTGGGGACGCCTGGGGCAGAGCAGCTGGGGTGCTGCCGGGTTGGTCCAGTAGCGCTAGGAGCGGCGCTGCGGGACCAACCGGCAGCGCCCCAGCTCTCTACCACAGGCGTCCGGAGAAAAGCCTGGTCTGCTGGGGCGGGGGGAGGGCGTACTAGCTGTGCCGTCCTCCCTCCCCCCCCAGCAGACCAGGGAGAAGCGGGCGGGGGACCGAGACGCATCGCGGTCCCGCCGCCCGGGTCCCCCAAGGCTTTGCTCCCCGTCTCCCTGGTCTGCTGGAGACCAGCAGACCAGGGAGACAGGGAGCAAAGCCACGGAGCACACCGGCAGCGGGACAGCCGCAGCGCGTCTGGGCTGTCCGCTGCCCGCGTGCTCCCCAGCTTTGCTCCCCGTCTCCCTGGTCTGGGGAGATGTGGAGCAAAGCCGCAGAGCACGCGGGCAGCGGACAGCCCAGACGCGCCGCGGCTGTCCCGCTGCCGGCGTCCTCAGAGGCTTTGCTTCCCGTCTCCCTGGTCTGCTGGTCTCCAGCAGACCAGGGAGACGGGCAGCAAACCCCGTTTGTAACTGCGGATCCGACTTAAGTCGGATCCGTGTAACTCGGGGACTGCCTGTACATGTCTTTATTTGAGCTGGAACTTAAAACAGTGAAGAGGATTGCTCAAGATGTAATTAAATATCCTAACAACTTTTCCCTGCAAACTTTGTTCTTACAGAGGCTGAAAACTGAGAAACTGAAAAGGGAGTGTATAACAGAGGGTTTTATGTTCTCATGCCTTATATTTTCTCAAACCAAAGTCTGTTATTTCATAATGTAAATTGTTACCTATAAACAGAGTTCCCTATAAGCTGTGCACTTGTGGGGACTCTCAGAAGAGATTCAGATGCCTCCCACCTGATAGGTTTTTTGTTTCTACTGGTGATGTACATTCACACATGCCTTGATGCACATAAAAATTTATTCCACGCAAGAATGGAAAAAATCTACACATGAATGGAAATTATTAAAGGGAACATTGCTTTTTAAGTGAGTTTTTAATGAAGACAATAGAGGCTATTCAGTAGAGAATGCAATAGTTTTCAGTTATTTATGCTGAAAGCCTATGCAATAATTCCCGCTAAAACATCTTTGATTTGATTTGATTTCCCACTTAACTAATTTCTACTTTACCACAACTGATTAAGATGAAACATAATTTGGCTGCTAGATGGTCTCTGCCTCTCTTTATTGTTCTAATTCAGAATACTTCTCCGCTGTGCTTATTGCACACAGGAGACAGTGTTTTCTAATGGTTATATTGTACGTGTAATTTGTTGAATTTACACCAGTCCTAGAACAGAGATGGTTATACAATATGCATGGAAAATCTTGACCCAGCATTACTGCCCAGGTCCCAGATAGCAACTATACCTCAACAATTGATAATCAGAGACTAAAGCAAGGAACAAACTCTGTTGTTGATATTACAACTCCCTTCTTGAGGAGTACTGTCTTCACACAGAACCATAAGTCTTTTGTGATGCACAATGGCTAAAGCCCTCATTTGATGCCCCCTTTTAAATCATTTCTGGTAATAATAAAGAGAAGCTGAAGTATCATTCTTTCCCATCTGAAAACTAACACAAATCTTCCCCTCCCTTGCTATCCATCAATTTCCCTACAGAAACCTGGCCACATCCCCAAATTATTCTATAGTTCATTCACTGTTCAGAAAATTACCAGAATTAGCATAAAGGGGCACTTGGGTGGAGAAACCAGAGAGAATGCTTTTGGGGAAGATATGGTTCAGTCAAACACAAATCATTAGGTTTAGTACAGGGGTAATGAGGTGAAATTCCATGGCCTGTGATATTCTGAAGTCAGATTAAATAATCTAATGGTCCCTTTGGAACTGAACATCTACAAATCAGTGAAATCTGTCAAAATGTTCACAAGTGATTAGTGTTTTTTCATGAACAAGTGATTTTGGATACCTAACATGAAACACCTCAAAAGACCTTGATTTTCAGAAAGTGCTGAACACCCCACTCTGGTTACATCTACACTGTGGCGCTATTTCGGGATGCCTTCGGTATCCTGAAATAGCTATTCCTTGTCTTTGAACAAGCCTGTTATTTCGAAATATCTTTCAGAATAATGGGCTCACTATAGCCTAATGTCCCAGTAAACCTCGTTCTACAAGGATTTAGGGACATTTCGGAATGCAGGCAGTCCCCGGGTTACGTACAAGATAGGGACTGTAGGTTTGTTCTTAAGTTGAATCCGTATGTAAGTCGGAACTGGCATCAGCCGCTGCTGAAACTGATCAGTTTCAACAGCGGCTGAATCTGGATGCCAGTTCCACTTACATACAGATTCAACTTAAGAACCCCAGGCGTCCCCAAGTCAGCTGCTGCTGAAACTGATCAGCAGCTGATTCCAGGAAGCCCAGGGCAGAGCAACTCTGTCTCGGGCTTCCTGTAGTCAGCCGCTGGTCAGTTTCAGCAACAGCTGACTTGGACGCCTAGGGCAGAGCAGCTGGGGTGCTGCTGGGTTGGTCCAGTAGCGCCAAGGAGCGGTGCTGCGGGACCAACCGGCAGTGCCCCACCTGCTCTACCACAGGCCCCCGGCTTTGCTCCACGTCTCCCTGGTCTGCTGGGGGGGCACTAGCTGCATCCCCCCCCCCCCCCAGCAGACCAGGGAGACGCTGAGCAAAGCCGCTGAGGACCCGGCCGGACCCGCAGCGCTTCCAGCTGATCTGGAAGCGGCCGCGGGTCCGGCCCCGGGTCCTCCGCCGCTTTGCTCCCCGTCTCCCTGGTCTGCTGGCTCCCCCAGCAGACCAGGGAGACGGGGAGCAGCTTTTCTCGCCCCGGAGGAGGCGGGCGGCGGGACCAGGCGTCCCGCCGCTCCAGTCCTCCGGGGCGAGAAATCCCCGTTCGTAACTGTGGATCCGACATAAGTCGGATCCGCGTAACTCGGGGACTGCCTGTATACTGGGCGCAGTATACAAAGCCACAAAGGCGAGTTTGCACTTGATACAGAATATGACTAGAAGCCCATGCAGGAATTAATAGGAAGATCTGATGTAGTAAGAGAAACATGCCTGGAAACAAACCATAGCTAATTTGTTTGGATAGAGGAGTGATGTGAGTTCTGTAGGATGAAGCTGCTGTTCTAAGAAGTGAAATATGATAAGGGATGACTTTGGAGAAAGCAATAGGATGCTTAGAAGCCTTAATATAAATGGCAAAGAAGAGAAGTCTTAAAGTTAAGTTCCTGCCATTACTAGAGTCCTCTTTAGAAATTGGAATTCTTTCATCCATCAGGTTGGATATCCGTTTTTAACTTCCATTTTTGTGTAGACCTGAAACAGTGTCTGTGATAGGCCTGTTCACATAATAAGATCTGTCCAGGTTCTGCCAGTACAATGGCTTTCAGCTTACGATCTTTATTTCAACAATCACTTTTATAAATATATGTTCACTTTGCATTTCTTTATCATCTCTGGATTCAACCAGTCAATTTGAACAATTGCATTGTTGAGGAAATGATGGAACTGAGCGGTCAAACTAGGATTATCAACTGAATAACTCTACATGTTGTTTTCTTGTGCATATCGACGAGCTTAAATTATAAGCTTATTGTTCATGTTTAGTAATCTTGTGTTGCAAAGTAAAAACAGGAAATTATGGTCAAAAAAGGACACAAAATATAATATCTGCCGCCTTCAGATATATCTGCTTAACCTTCTGACAGCAACAAAACACCTCTCAAAATCTCCTTTTTATTTTTGTCCTATAACGTCTGTGTGAGAGAGCTTAGATTCTTGGTGATCATCAAGTATGTTCTAAATGTTGCATTTTTATTACTGATGATCCATTTTACTTATAAATTGAGCGTCTTCTGATATGTAGTCACTGAAAGGTAGTAAGTAAGCTTAGAGCTCTGTCATGCCATTTTTATAGTTACTCCAAGGCAGAAAACATGCCACTCCATAAAGTAGCTTAAATTATCACTGATTTTTCTTTAAGGTGGAGTTTTACAGCATTGTGGTAGCCAGACAAAAGTCAATAGCATCCTTTTGGTTTGAGAAGAACGTGGTTACAAAAAACCAAACTTTGTTTGTTTTTTAAATTGGCCTTGGATTTTGTAGCAGTCAACTCTTTTTATAGACCAAAACTATTGTCTAGCTTCCCTTTCTGACACAAAGCTAAAAATGGAGACAGACTCTTCTGCTCTGCTCTAGTTTGAAAGATAAGGCCAAATTGTCTCCTTGTCTTGGATTGGAATTAGAAAAATACTGGTAAGTACGGATGCCAGGTGTCCAGTTTTGGACTGGAATGCCTTGTCAAAAAAGGGACCCTGGTGACTCTGCCACTAAAAGGCCAGTCACGGCTCCTGGAAGCAGCTGGCTTGTCTTTTTGACTCCACATGCTGCCCCTGCCCAGGACATAGGCACCGCCCTGAATGCCAACTCTGCAGAGCCCATTGACTGGGAACCACGGCTAATGGGAGCTGCAGGGTTGGCACCTGCGGATGGAGGCAGCATATAGCACTCCCTGGCCAACCCGGTACCTAGGAACCAGTGAGATTGGCTGCCTCTTTCTTCCTGGGACATGTTTGAGGTAAGTGCTGCCCAGAGCCCACACCCTCTCACTCAACCCAGCCTCCTACCCCAGGCTGGCACCCATTCCTGCTCTCTAAACCACTCATCCTTGGCCTCAGCCTGGAGCCTGCATCCCCAGCCAGAGCCAGAGCCCTCTCCCACATGCCAAACTCCTTGGTGCCCTCTCCAGTATCTTAGCTCCCTTGTATCCAGCCGAAGCCCTCACTCCAGCCCCCTGCCTCAGCCTAGTGGAAAATGTGGGGGGAGAGGAAGTGATGGAGGTAAGGGGAGATGGGGTGAGCTGGGGCAGGACTATAGGGTAGGGTGGGGCCCTGAGGAATGGGGAGTGGTAGGAGCAGAGTGTTGAGTTTTTCAGCAGTCAGAAAGTTGGCAACTCGATGGTAAGAGCCCATCTCTAATGGAAGGCTGTTGAATGTTCAGTCTGTGCCTTCAGTCATTTTAGTCACAAAAGGCTTGAGGGTTCCTGAAAACCAAACAGCAATATTTAGCCTTGGGAACCAAGCAGATAGATGCCATTGCATTGAAGAGCTGGGGTGTTGTAGGTCAACAACTTTAATCTGCTCAAAGATTATATTAAGGGTACACTAACACAGAACCATTTATTACAACATTAATTGTTTATTAATTGGTTACAGTCCAACTGGTCAGTAGTAGGTATGTAATAGTGTAGTTGATTAACCGATAAGCAAAATGTATAGGTTAATGATATAGACCACACACAATCAATCTCTCTCCCCCTCCCCGGATATTTTTAGCAGGCTGGCCAGCCGCATGGCTCAGTCCTGGCTTGTACTGGGTCTGGGACCTACCCACCACTGTATCTCTGCATTTAAAGTGTATTAGGAGCCAGGTGGGCAGGCAGCTAGGTCCAGGAGCTCAGACCCCACCCCCTGACAGGGGTTGCTGCAGTGTGGGGTGGCAGGCAGTTGATCTGCAAGGGGGGTTGTTTTTTAAACTAGCCCCCTTCGTGAATCCTTTCCTGCCTGGCACCCCGTGCTGCTCCCTCTGGTAGAGCGGCAGCAGTGCAGCATGGCAGGGGGCTCCCTGGGAGTGGGGCTAGGGTGCACTGGCTGCCAGCCCCACCTCTGGGAACTATAGAATAGTCGACTAACCAATAAGAATTCATGAGGTTAATCGACTATTCAATTAACCAATATTTAACTTCGCTAGTCAGTAGATCACTGTTACCTGGTTGACTCCACTATGACACCACCTGCTGGTAGCTCCAGGGAATGTAGTTCTTTTGTCAGCTGGCCGCCTCCTCCTGGCTGGTGTTTCTCCCATCGCTCTGCTCTGTTTACACTTAGACTCTGGACCCCCAACACCAGCATCCTCTTCAGGACACTGCCCTCTGGCGGTGCCCATTCAATGATCTCTTGCCCCCTTCTGGGGGTTTATCAGCAATCTTGACTCTCTGCTGCCACTGTGGCCAATTGTTGCCGCTAAGCCTAGCCCCTCTGTCTCAGGGTCAAGCCACAGTCTGTATGGGCCACACCCTCTTCCCAAGAGGGTATCACCAGTACTCAGTTTCACCTGCCACTGTGACCAACTGTAGCCCCAAAGGCTAGCCCCTTACACACTGTGACTTGCCCCTGAGGTGACTTCCACTCTGATGCAAGAGGGAAGCAGAGGATCTTCTGGTAGTAGCTTTGTCCTGCCCTCCTCTACTCTCCTTTACTGCTTGTAGCTCCCTGGGCCACTTCCCCTGTGACCCTTTGCTCTTTGTAGCAAGGCTTGCAGCTTGGTAGGGATCAAGCTAGAGACTGTCTTTTTCTCACCCCCAAGCGTGCCCAGTACTGGTCTCCCAAAGGCACTTCTGTGAAAACCAGGTTCTGCCCCTTCTCTGGTCAGGACCCAACTGACTCTGTCTGCTGGGCAGCTCCTTACATACAGGGCTGCTCCCTCCAGCCTGCTTTAACCCCTTCCAGCCAGTGTGGAGTAGTTACCCACCATAATCACTCCTAGTCGTATTTTGTAACTCTAGAACACCGTCCACTGGCAAGGTTATAACTCTACAATTCACATTAGCTGGGTCTGTAACAGGTTTGGAACTTCTATTAATACACGAGCCATTTTAAAATCAACCTTAATAAGAACCCTGTATATGCGGAAATGAGTGAGTAGTCCTGAATGCTTGCTGATGGATGAGAGTCACTCCTTGAAAACTCCACGTTGCTTCTTTGCCCATTTAGGGTTGCCAGATGGTTTCAACAAAAATACCGGACATACTTGACATTACATCACAATCTACATTACATCTTATTTAGAAAATACCAGACATTTATATTTTCTCCATTTGTTTCCTGAACAGAGAGCTCAAATACTGGACTGTCTGGTTCAAAACTGGACATCTGGCAACCCTATGCCCATTTAGGATATGGTGGGCAAAAAAAGTAAGAAGAAAATTTCCTGAGCCTGGAAGAGATCATGACTCTTGCTAAAAGTCCTTTAATTATGACTCTTGCTGCCTGCACGTGCTGGAGTAGAATAGCATTATCTACTGGACATCCTTTCTTTTATAACCCTATGAACGTCAACATAGTCAAATCATATTGACCTCTACTCGCACTTAAAATTTTCCACTGCTTTAACTATACCACAAACTCTCCTCCTCCCCCATCCCTTGTGGAATGCAGTTATACTAGTACAGCTAATTGCCAATCAGCAACGCAGAATAAACTGTGCTGGTATAAAGCACCTTTTGCTGTTACAATTGCATCTGCAGTAGGGTTTTTCTGGCAATTATATTAGTGGGGGGTAAAATTGCACCCTGCGTTAACATAGTTCTACCAGTAAATCTCTTTAGGTGTAGACCAGGCCTTACCCTTATTCAGATGAGGTACAAACTGAAGAAGATTGTCTCTTTGCACTTTAACTCTGAGGTGTCAAGACTTCTTAATGTATCTTTGGTTGGATTGGGAGTCTGGTTGTGACTGGTCCTGGTCAGAGAACAAACTAATGTGTAATGGTGCATTCCAGCTAAACCTTTAGGCTCTTCTTTGATTAGCCTATTCAAGGGTTTCCCAACCTCTGGGTGGGGACCCAAATATGGGTCGCCAAACACTTTAAAAGGGTTGCCAAGTGTCTCCTCAGGTGGCTCTTAAGAAGCCATTCACACTTTTTTTTTTTTAATTGCCCTGGGTCACCAAGTCTTCCTGAATTATCAAAATGGGTCCCCATCTGGAAAAGGTCGGGAACCGCTGGTCTATTCAGATGCTTGCTTTAAAGGTATGGGTGGTTTTCTCTGATCAGGTTATTCCAGTCTTTGGCTGGGTCATTTTTCAATGCCCCCTTTTCCTGCCTCCTAAAGTATTTTAAACCCTCATTTAAGGACAGTCTCTACTAAGATGAGACTATTTTAAATTGCAAATAATCTCTAAACTATTAGAAATAAAAGCCAAACATTGACCCCTGTTAGTGACTTCCTAACTCTCCCCATGTAGGGTTCCTTCAAGGAACTCCATACACTTCCATCATTTTGGGAGGAGAGACCAGGGAAGAGGAAATTGGAAAAAGTTTCCTTTGACTCCAAGAAATGCCTATATTGTAATACACAGGAAGAAGAGAGGTCTTTTGCTCCCTCTCTCTGTGCATGTGTTCAGTGCAGGACTTCACTGGGGTCCAGGAGAATAGGGTATGATGTGATTAGAGGGAATCATGCACAGCTATGGAGATCAGTGGGGGCGGGTTGTCTCAACTGTCTGCAGAGGGGACAAGAATTTGAGCCTTTGTAACAGTCTCTCTTGGGTACAGAAGTCTGTGAATGCCACTCTGTTCTGGAAAGGATCTGTTCTCTCTTGGCTCATGTGTTTCAGCTAGCTTAACCCTTCCCTGGCACTTCTCAAACCTTAGGCCTAACTGTTGCTAGTTTGTCAACTGCTCCAAACTTCTCTTCGTCAGCACTCTGTTCTGTTGCTGTTAACTTTACATCTCTCCCTTCCCACTGAGCGTTTCCTGGCATTACTTTGGCTGTCCTTGAAATCACTGGTTTTCGAGAATGAAAAATCTCAGCTCCTACTAACCTGACTTGCCAACTTTCTTATAACAGTGCCTGTTTTGTAACAGACACACCCCACAGAAAATGAACAATGTTAGGAGGGTAAGTGACTGACTGGGCTCCTTGGGTGTGTTCAAGGCTAACTGGTTATACTTCCCATTGCTTGCTTTCCCTAGGAAACTTTAAGGCCATGGTGGAGAGCCATCCGGCCCCCGGTGCCTGGATCCAGCCGCCCGAGGCTTGGGACTCCACCCCCACAGCTCTGGGGAGACCACTGTTGTCTCACTGTGGGATGGAAGCACACAAAATCTATTAGCCTTGGTCCTCCTAGGCTCTGGTGTGCAAAGGAAATGTGAGGAGTTTCTTCCTCCTTCTCAGTTGAGAGGCCACGTCAGTGAGGGTTTGTTTTTTCTTTTTTGCTTCTCTCTTGTGTGCGGCCCCCAACTGATTTTTCTGTGAGTCCAGGGCCCCCAACCCAAAAACAGTTTCCCACCTCTGTGTTAGGCAATAGCGAATGGGCTGGCTACCCAAGCATTTAGTATGTGGCAAGCTGGGGTGTAAATCTATTCTGCGTTAACCTCGCATGCTCTTGGTGTCCTTGTGGACCCTGCTGCTGCTGAGTTTCCTAGTGTGCACTGATCTGTTCCAATTTCAAAGCAGCATAGGTGAAAACACACCAAGGATGGACCCGTCCCCCCTGATCTAGCACCCTCGGGACCTGACCAATCCCGAATGAGAGAATTTGTTGGACCAAACGAGGTCCAGCCTGTTGTCTGTTTTCATCTATGCTGCCCCTAAGCCCATCGCCTGCTGCCTCGCTCTCCCTCACCCCAGACTGGCTGGACTGCTTGCCCAGCTACTGCCAGCTCCTTAGGCAACACAGACTCTGGCCCCAGCTGCCTGCTCCAGCGGATAGCTGTGGGGCTGCTGCAGAGCTCTGTTCCCAGCCAGCTACTGAACTTGTTGCCCAGGCCCTGGCTGGCCCTCCTGCCCTCAGGCTCCCAGGCTCTCTGGTCCAGGAGCATCTGCGATCCTGCCAGACGACAGACATTGCTGGATCAGAGAGTGCTGGCTTCTTGGAGGTATAACCTGGTACTGAACTTTCAGGGCATGGCAAAAGGGTCTAGACAGACAATTAGTGTCACGTGCCAGCTTGCTGCAAACCGTGTTTGTGTAGATAGCCCCTAATTCTCTTAAATCTACTTTCTAATCCCTTGTTTTGGAGACAAAATGACTGTTCCAGATCTTAATCTGTGAATAGCCAGGCTGGCTGGATCCTTGGGTACCACAAACTTGTTTTTGTTTGCAGATCACCATTTTTGGTCCACTTTTGGGTGCAGAACTTCAGATTAGGATACATCAATGTTCCTGTTACTGCTTTTTGTATTTTCTACCCTTCTCCAATGTGCCCATATATCCCCTTTGCTTAGCTTCTATTGTATGGTGGGAAGACTTGGATTGATGAGTGCAGCAGACATATGAAGAGTGGATTATTTTTGTTGTTGTTGTTTAACCACAGTGCACAAACAGTGAATATTACCAGGCGTTAATCTGGCTATTCCCTTAGTTTAGTGAAATTTCTAGTGAACTGGTTTCCAAACCTTTTTAAGCATAAGATAACTTTCCGAATTTAAGTGCAATCCAGAATCTACCTCAAACCCAAACATCCTTGCCCCATCTCCTTCCTGCTCCTTCTCCGAGGCCCTGCTCACTCCATCCTCCCTCCCCCATCCTCACTCACTTTTATCAGGCAGGGGGTAGAGGGTTAGGGTGTGGGAGAGGAGGATACAGACCCTGATCTTGGGCTAAAGGAGTTGGAGTGTGGTTCTGTGCTGAGCCTGGGGCAGGGAACCCTATGCAGGAGGGGGTTCAGGGTGCAGGCTCTGGGAGGGAGTTTGGGTGCAGGTGGGACCAGGGCCGGCCCGAGCCATTTTAGCACCCCGGGCGCAGGGCCCCATCTCCGGGCGCACAGCACATGTGTGGGCCCGCCCCCAGGGCACATGGGTGGACGCATGGTGCATGCAGTGCCCAGTCAGCCCGGCCACCGCCGATGGCGCGCAGCCTGGGCAGGGCTGCGCCTGGCTGTGCAGGGCCTTGCGGCAACGGGGGGAAGGGCGCTGTTGGCCGGTGCTGCAGGGCTTAACATGGCCCCTGCCCCAGGCGGCTGCTGCAGCCCGCCGGGAGTCCCCCGTAGGTTGGTGCCCTGTGCAGCTGCCCAGCTAGCCCACTCCTTAATCCAGCTGTGGGTGGGACTCAGGGCTAGGGCAGGGGATTAAGGTGCAGGAGGGGTTCAGGACTGGGGCTGGGGTTTGGAATGCAGGCTCTTGCTGGGCACCACTTACCAGTTGGCTTCTGGGTGGGGTGCAGTGGGGCTAAGACAGGCTCACCCTTGCTCTGGGCTTGCACCACTCCCAAAAGCAGCCAGCAAACTCTTTTCATCCCTGCCCCACATCTGCACTGTAGAGATGGGGCAGAGTGAGGGAAAGGGCTCCCTGACATCAGCACCACCTCCTCCTCCTCCTGTGCACTGCACAGCAAGCTGGAAGCTCCAGGGGGGCGAGGGGCACTTCCAAGGCAGAGGGCAGGAGCAACATGACAGTGCTGGGAGGGACAGATGAATTGCTAGCACTTGATAGGTTTTGCCAAGAAGCAGTTAGGATCACCTGTCAAAGGTTCCAAGCTCTACCCGTAAATCCCGATCTGCTGGTTGGTGACCACTATTCTAGTGGGCCTTCATATAGGAAGCCAAGAAACTGTCTACATAGCATTGTCTTAAACACATTACAAGGTCGTCTTTATTCGGTACGCTGCAGTATTCAACCTGATTACAATAGTTCCTCTGTAAAACTGTGTGGGGTTCAGGGATAAGTGGAAATATACAGAACAGCAAGTTGACACAGTCCAATACATAACATGTCTTCAGTATGAAACAAGAAGGACATTCAGCTTGATCTGTAAATTACGATGTGGTAAAAGTTGTGAAATGTCCTACTAAATATGTACAAAACTGGAGACTAATGCAGGACTGACTTGGAATGTAAATTTGTCAAAGTGAAAATAAGTTAGTTTTGGAAATTAAATGAGGGGTAGCTGTGTTAGTCTGTAATTTTAAAAACAAGTAGTCCTGTAGCATCTTAGAGACTAACAAAACCCACTTCCTCAGATGGGCTTACCTGAGGAAGTGGGTTTTGGTCACAAAAGTTTGAGAGATACAAGTTTGTTAGTCTCTAAGGTACTCATTGTTTCTAAAACATGTAAAATTATCATCCACACCTACATTTGTAACAGCATAATGCTTATTTATTTCTGAACATTTCTCTTTTTACTCTGTATAGCTTGCAGGAACTGCAGTCCTCGCCATTGGACTATGGCTTCGGTTTGATACACAGACAAAAAGTATCTTTGACATGGAATCCAACAATTCAAACTTCTATACTGGTAAGTGGTGAAGTAAAATATTTGAGTGCTATAAATTCTCTTTGTACCTAGAAGGTTCTCTCTTCCTTAACTTTCACAAAGACTTGCCAACGTGCAATATTCATTTGTTTGAGATTTTAAGATATATTCATGTAAATATGGTGAATATGGAATAAACACACTTTTTTCAGGGAACCACCTAGCTATGTGCTTTGTACTGAGGGGATTCCTACATGTACACAGCATGTGATGGAGATCTAAAATATCCGATAGAAGAGGAGCCCTAATAGATCAGTTTTGCCTCTTTGTTTGTCCTTAGTGATTAGGCACAGAAGATGCTCCAGAACCAGAAAGTCTCAGCAAGGAGCATGCATATTGGGCCTCACTGTAGCAATAATATGTTTGATAGCCTTGGCACACATTTACATGAGGCAGCCTTCATAGAACCTGACGTACTTGTTCATAAGCTCACAGATTCATTGCATCCTGTTGTTACAAACTGGTTTGAAGGGAGCTGAAGGACCATTTTGCTGCTGCTAGTAGGAAAAATCCCCAATTCCTCTACTCACATTTCTGTTAACTGTGGATTCACAAAGGGGATGGGGACAAGAACTAGAGCTGGTTAAAGTATTCAGTCCTTCTGAACTGTTCTGAGACTTCTTATCTGTCAGTTGCAATGTTAACCTTTTGGATTGTTTGGGGGCAAACAAAATACGTGGGTTTTAATACCACTAAATGTAAGTGCGTACTGGGAATGTGAATAGGTAACCGATTGCCAGGAGGACTGCTCCAGCGTGGGAGGGGGCTGGGAGTTGGCCTTGCCAGCAAGCTCCAGTTCCCATGCAGTGGCTGGCAGCGTGGGCCCCGCACATTGGGACTGCTTCAGCCAGCCTGGAGTGTTCCCCAGCTCAGGATTCCACTTAATCGGTTAACCAGTTAAACGTTAGGCTCACCTAACATTTAATAGGTTAACTGATTAATTGGGATTTTTACATCCCTCACATATACTTCGTAAAAAGGTTCTCCACACCTGTTCTGTGTCAGGTGCCACTGACTCCCACAAAAAGCCATTGAGAGACAACACAAGCAAATCGCGCACCACCCCTACCCCCCAACACTTGCCTGTTCCAGGGTGGTGCTAAGGCTCAGGGCTGCTGGCCCATGGCATGGAGACTTGCCACAGGTTAGATCAAATTAAGCTGGGAGCCAGATCCAGCCCACAAAATGCATAGAAAGGGGAAGCTCATGTAGGAATAAAGAGATTATTTTACCTCTGTAGTTGACACTGCTCTGACTGCTGCTAAAATACTGCATCCAATTCAGGTGCCCACCAAAACAATGTTTGTAAATTAGGGCAGATTCAGAGAAGAATCATAGGAATGATTAAAGGATTAGAAAACATGCCTTCTAGTTATGGTCCCTTATTTTTAGTAAGTCACAAGCAAGTCATAAGCAATTTAAAAAAAAATTCATAGACACCTGTGACCTGTCTGTGACTCTTGCTAAAAACAGAGGAAGGAAGTTGACAGGATGACTGAACGAGGTGATGGTGGGCAGGAGAGGAGATAAGAGCTTAAGCCTGGTGGGAGGGAAAGGGAAGCCAGCATTTGCCATCCCATGGGAACTTAGCAATCTGGGGCCCCTTTATGGGAGTCAATACACACAAAATTGTGGAGGTTCCTGGAAGTCATGGAATCTGATGCTTCCATGACATTATCTTATCCTTGCTTGTAGAGCAAGACTCAAAAGAGCTTAATCTGTATAGCTTATCAAAAAGAAGGGTAAGGGATGGCTTGATTTACAACCTATATGTACCTACCAGGGATAGGGATGTGAACAACTAGTCGACAGGGTAGTTAGCTAGTTGCTTCCCACCCCCCTTGCTGCCTCTATTAGAGGCAGCAAGGGTTGGCGGGGAGAAGAGGCAGTGCCGCTTTGAAATTTTGCATGCAGCTGGGGACTTCTCGATTACCCTGGACTGCATGAGATACTGCCGCTTTGAAATATTGCGTGGAGCCCGACATGGTGCAGCAGACATATAACATGATCCAATGCTGGAAATACAAGCTCGGCAATTCAGACTGGAAATAAGGTGTAATTGTTTCACAATGAGGGTAATCAACCTTTGAATAATTTACCAAGGGTCATGATGGACTCTCCATCACCACCAATTTTGAAATCCAGATATGTGGGGTTTTTGTTTTGTTTTGTTGTTTTTAACATATCCCAGGGATTGTTTTGAAGAAGTTATGGCTTGGCTCTATCAGTGTTTACAGTACCTGTTTTCAAACCAACTCTAAATATTTCATTTGTTTTGGGATGCCATCTCCATTTCTAGGTCTGAAATATGCCCCCCCCCCCCTCATAGCGCACAATTTTTTATATCTTTTATATAAACTTTTGTATATGTATAAGGCATAGATTTCCCTAGCTGTCTCTACCCCTTATTAATGGCAAGTATGCTGTTGTTCATCAACTACAGTACTTACACAGTACTACCTGAAAATGATCAGTATATCAGGTCCTGGGAGTAAGAAGTCTTTACTGGAGGGTCCCCTACTCTGGAACAGGGATAATCTCCTTCCTTTCAAGTAGCCATTTCCTAAGTCAGACAGCATCATACTTGGTTTACTCAGTCACCTGATTCTCATTGTGCGTGGGTGTCTGAAACTTTTTTTCTCTTCTCTTTAAAAGGCAGAGGAGGCTGAATTTGCTGTGGTTGGAAAGAATGCCAATTCAGCTAGTTAAATTGTCGTTGTTGTTGTTCTGCTCATGTGTCTAGAGGATTTCAGAAGGCAATCGTTCATATAAAAAAGGAAAAACAACTCTTAAGCTCTATACCAGACAGCTATGGCTCCTTTTTCCTTCCACCCACATTCTTGTGGAGCCAGTAAACCAGTGGTTCCCAAACTTTTCAGCATCAGGCCCCCTTTTTGATTTTTGAGAAACCCTCATGTTCCCCTCCCCCCGCCTCCAAAATAGCAGCAAAACTTGTTGAGAAAAAACAAAAAAAGATTGCCCTTTTGAGAGCAGAGCAGGCATTGCTCCCTTTTAAGGTGGCCATTTTGAAGTCTGCCCCAGCCAGTCTGAGTTGCGTGTGGTCCGGCAGACACCCAAGTGGACAGATGGACCGGGCTTTTTCTTTGGGGGACATTGATGGGAGGCTGGATCACCTCACTTCCCCCCCCCCCCCCCCCAGTTTGGGAACCCATGCAGTAAACCCTCAGCTGAAGGTAAATTGCCATCCTCATCTGCCTTCAATCAGAACAAGTGGAGCACACCCTGTGGTTTTACAAAGAACAATTTGCAGGATTTAGTTCTGGCATAAATTCCAACTTCTCCCTGTCTGGGTTTGGAGACCCAGACCTGGGACGAGACAATTTGCACCCCTATGATATCTTGCCTAATAGGCTTGGCAGAACTAGTTTGGGTAGGTTTTTTTTTGGTTGATTTTTGGCTTTGCATTCTTGACCACAGTGTGTTACTTTTACAGTTGTGGGGGAGGTTAGGTTGGAGCTTCAAGGGGCATCCTGTGTGGCCAGGAGCCACAGCTTCAAGGAGGATGCTAGTGAGTCTTGTCATGAAGGAAGCTACCACAGCAGGGCGGCTTCCTCTTACAGCTCTTGTTGGAACATTTTGCTCTCCCCCACCCCATCAGCATGCCGGCCTTCTCCACATTTTGTACTTGCAGGGAGCAGTGTGGTGTGGGCCTGGTAACCAGGCAGGAAGCCCTCTGCAGCTTCACTGCCATAGTCCCTCTTGCTCACTCCTGTGATGGTGCTCCATGGCCAGTGACAACCAGTCTCTGCAGGCAGAGTGTGTGCATGAGGGCATAGGCAGTGGTCACTAACCAGTAGGTTGGGATTTGCTGGTAGATCTTGGAGCCTCTGACAGGTGATCCTGACTGGTTTGGCCCCATGACTATCAAGTGCTAGCACTTCAGCTGCCCGTCCCCACACTGCTGTTCATCTCTGGCCCTTTGCCTTGGAGCTGTCCCTCTCCCTGGGAGCCTCCTGCTTTCTGTGCAGGGCAGCAGAGGGAAGCAGAGAGGGTGCACAACAGGACTTGGGATGGAGTTGGCTGGCTGCTTTAGGGAGTGCTCCAGGGCCAGGATAGGGGTGAGCCTGCCTTAGCCCCACTGCACCACCACCCAGGAGCCACCCGAGGTAAGCAGGGCCCAGCTGGAGCCCACATGCCAAACTCCTACCCCAGTCCATGAACCCCCTCCTACACCCTAGGCCCCTGCCGTAGCCCCAAGCATCTCTGCATCCAAACGCCCTCTCAGAGCCTGCACCTACAACTCCCTTTGGCATCTCAACAGCCTGTCCCAAGAGCAGCTCAGAGCCCCTCTCATACCCCAGATTCCTTAATCCAAGACCAGAACCTGCGCCCCAACCCTCTGCTCTAGCCTAATGAAAGTGAGTGAGGATGGGCAAGAGAGGGAGGATGGAGTGAGCAGGGGTGGGGCCTCAGAGAAGGGGCAGGAAGGAGTCAGGGCAAGGTTATTTATATTTGAGGTAGATCTTGGATTGCACTTCAAGTCAAAAGGTGATCTCATGCTTAAAAAGGTTGGAGACCCCTGGCATAGAGGCTGTATTCACACCAGCTGTTACCAGTGGATATTTTGCCATTATTGCGAGAGGTGCGTGCGTTCTGAAATCATATTTACTGACATCAGTCTCTTTTTACATTTACTGTTACCAAGCCTAAACAAACTCTGGCCTTAATGATTTATGAAAACGAGTTCTCCATCTCATTGCTTCTTTGAAGAGAAACATTTGCTTCCTTACTACCCTTTTGCTGCAAGTTTAGAAATATCCACTCTAAAGAATAAACCCCCTGCACTGCCTGAAAATTTCAGCCATAGTAAGTTAAACCAATTCCAAGGCAAACCCACTTACGAATGCTATTGCCCTGAGGAATCTATTAAAAACTAACTTGCAATTTTACAATCTCTTATTGGTGGGTACTTGACCAGCTTTGTTTTCTCTTTACCCCCCCAGGGGTTTACATTCTAATTGGAGCTGGCGCACTCATGATGTTAGTTGGTTTCTTGGGATGTTGTGGTGCAGTGCAAGAGTCGCAGTGCATGCTCGGCCTGGTAAGTGTTTTTGTTTACTGTAATATTTGATCCTACACATCCCAGCCTAACCCAAATGGGACCTTCAAGCATTTTAATAAGGAGAGGGTGAGAATGTCAGGCATGCAATAAGAACAGTGGGCAGCAGATTCTAGCTCAGTTTCGCTCTGGCTATCACTTGTTTTGGAGCTTTACTTCACTTTTTTTTTAATATAGATGTGTGTACCATAATAATGTAAATCACCAGCATTTTAAGTCAACTTTCACTCTCTTCCCCATCAATCATAGTGTGCTTCGTCCTAGCAGAATGAAATATTGACATGTGCCACAACGTTCAAAGGGTAAAAGACTGGATGAGGGATGTGTGAATTCAGACCAGATACACCATGTTAACAACTGCACTATTATGCAGTGCATGTGATGCAGACAACAGGCGATTATGTAAATTGTGTACATGGGATTAGAATGTTGGCTTTTCATCTTCAAAAGCACAGGCCTCAACCCTAAGAACCAGTAGAAGGACTGTTAGGGTACGTCTACACAGCACCCTAAACGCAAAATTAGATACTCAATTTGCATAGCACAAATTTTGTATCTTATTTTAATTAAATTTCGAAATTGGCTATTTCGAGCTATCCCTTATCCCTCGTGGAACAAGGTTTACTGGGATGCTGAAATACCACACCCATTATTTCGAAAAATATTTTGAAATAATGGGTGGTTTGTGAAGATGCAGGGTAGCTATTTCGGGATACCTCTGGTATCCTGAAATAACTGTGCAGTGTAGACGTACCCTTAGAGTTACCAGTTGGGGGTATGTCTCACTCTTTGAGAGTGAGTTATGGGCAAACATTACTCTTCTATATACAAAAGCAGTACATCCTCCAAGCATCTCTGCCTCATAATTAAATATCTGGGCATAAAGTCTTCTGTCCATCATCACAAGATGAATGGCAGTCTGTATTGATATGCAGTTGCATCTGGAGGAAAGAACAGCTCATTGTTTGTTGTGTCAAGGAAGAAATTCATTTTCAGAAGAGTCAAGTGATACGTGTTAGCTCTTGGACATTGTAATTCCTCCCTCTGCTCCTGTCTTTAATGCTTTTAAATGCTAGCAGCAATTTGATTCTCCCTAGTAGTTGAACACCCAGACTTCCTTTTATGTGAAATGCAGTATATAGCTCCTGACTTCTTAAGGTCCTGTAACGTCCCAAAGTGCAACTTTTATTGCCTAAAATTATCAGAGATGATGGGTCTGAGAGTGGTAGTGACTAAGGATGTTAACAGGCAGGTCATTGGCTAATCGTGTAGTCGATACAATTTGTATTGACTACACGATTAGTCGATAAGGGAAGGTGCCCTGTCCTGGCTTGCGCTGTGTCTAGGGCTACACCCACTGACCCACTGCGGCTCTACACTTTAAATGTAGGAGGAGCCGGACTGCCCGTGATGGGGAGGGGGCTACCCTCGCTGCAGCTCTGTTGACATAGCTCCATCTACTTGAGGATGATGTCAGAATAGCTGTGTGCATCAGGGTGTCCGTTTCCCCCCCCCCCACACACACACACACTATTGGAGAATATAGCTTTAGGCTGTGTGTATAGTAGAGTGGTACACCCACTTGGGGCTCGACCTCTGAGCCATTAATTATAGTTTCTACAGCTATGGAAGTGCTTCTCATATTGCTGTAGTTAATCCACCTCCCTGAGTGGCAGTAGCTAAATCAGTGGGAGAATTCTTCCATCAGCCTGGAGGTTGGGTCCATGGAGTGGAAGACTGGAGATGGATGGCACGAGACAAATGGCTTGGTCATTGTCTTCGGTCCATCCCCTTCAGGGTACCTAGTGTTGGCCGCTGTCGGCAGACAGGCTACTGGGCTAGATGGACCTTTGGTCTGACCCATTGTAAGCTCAGGGTCGGGGGTCTCACTGGACCACCTTGATTTTCATGCAAACCTGCCCTAGACGGCCACTTTCCTGTGCCTAGTGAGGAGGTCGTGGATGAGGTCCATGATGTCCGCACTAGACCAGGCGGGCACCCGCCTCTTGCGGACCTGGGCAGGCTCCCGGGAGCCGCCAGCCTGGTCCCGGGAAGAGGCGGAGGGCTGGGTGGCAGCGGGTGGCTGGCTCGAGCTGTGCCAGGTGCAGGGTCGAGCTGTGCCAGGTTCTGCCAGGCTTGCACCTGGCACGGGCACCGTAGCCAGCCCGTGCCCCTTTAACGGCTCCCGGGGCCGGGAGGGGGGCAGAAGAGTTTCCCTGATGGTGCCCAGAGTGGCCACCAGGGCAAGCTGGGGAGGGCTAGCCTCCCTCTAGTTCGAATTAAGTGGCTACACAGCCCTTAATTCGAACTACTTAATTCGAACTAGGCGCTAGTCCTTGTAGAATGAGGTTTACCTAGTTCGAATTAAGCGCTCCGCTAGTTCGAATTAAGTTTGAACTAGCGGTTTGCTAGTGTAGCGCCTATCAAAGTTAATTCGAACTAACATCTGTTAGTTCGAATTAACTGTGTAGTGTAGACATACCCGGAGTGACCAAAACTGGCTTCTCTCATTCAGCATACAAATGTGTTGCCTATAAAATCTTTCTCTGCCATCATCCTTACTACTTTTCCATTCATACTGCAGAGCCAAATTAAAGGGAAAACGTGTCTCCAGCACCACTTAAATCCACCACTGAAGTAAAGGTCTTGGAAGTGGCTTTAAAGTAATACCACACCCCAAAATAAAAACCATTAGGAACAAAGTATAGTTTTATTTCCTCCTTTCTTCCATGACATTTACTTTATTCCAGAAAATCTTCACAATTCATGCATTAAAATATCACATGATTTGATATGATAGTAATTGTATTTTAGAGAGGATATTTAGGATTTTGAATCAACTAATTTGAAAAAAAAAAAACCTGGTAATTGAAAAATAGTTACAATAAACAACCTTGACTTAATTATTTCAAATCTCTCTTCTCTTCCAGTTCTTTGTCTTCCTTCTTGTAATTTTTGCCATTGAAGTAGCTGTTGCCATCTGGGGATTTGCAAATAAAGACACGGTAGGTTTTGAATTTTACAAGCTTTTGGCACTGAACTTCCACGCATTGGGCCAAATTAGCAAGGTTCTGTTTTACTAGAATGAATCCTTGAACAGCAATTGACTTTAGTCCCAATCCTGCGAACACTTTAAGATACATCTAAAGCATTGTTGCTTAACCAGTGGTGCAAGTACCCTTAGGAGTACTCGAGAAAAGTCTGGCGGGTACATCAACACAACTGAAATTTGGAGAGAACTGATTTTTTTTTTTTCTTCAAATTTTACAATGCTTTAGTTTTGTACTTTTTACACCAAAAATTTCATCACCTGCCAGGCTATGCTTAAGTTGTTTAAACAAATGTGTTGCAATGGTAGAAAAAAAATTGTGTCTGAAAACTGTAGGTACTGGGGGTACAGTAGAGTCCAGGTTATCCGACCTTTGGTAATCCGACATTCTGCTTTCTCTGACATAGCTGAGGGACCATTGTCAGCCGAGCGCAGAGCAAGTATGTGGCCCTCAAGGCCAGCCGCCCTGGATTGCTATGCCGCATGCAGCCTCCCTGGCTGAAGAGGCTCCAGCAGCCTCCCACGGGTTGGAGCCTCCTCCCGACGCGGCTTGGTCCCTATCCCTGCCTGGCCCCTTCCCTCCCTGCAGCTCCCGGCTGTGGGCCGGGAGAATGTCCCTGTGCCTGGGAGCTGCAGGGATGGGGAGCAAGCGGCGCTGGCAGCTATCCCTTCTTCCCTGCACTCCCTATTATCTGACATTTTCGGTAATCTGACCACCTGTCGGTCCCATTTAGGTAGGATAATTGGGACTCTACTATACTTAGACTTTTTTTTTTTTTAAAGGGGTACTTTAGATCAGTGTTTCTCAGCCTTTTTCTATAAAGGAGCAAGTCTCCCAGCCTGGGTCAACAGAGCAGTGGCACTCTAAGGGTATGTCTAGATTACATGCCTCTGCTGACATATTTAAATATCCCCGGCTTCATTAAAATAAAAATGGCTGTGCCAATGATCAACTGAGCCAATGCAGCATCGTGGCCATTTTTATTTTAATGAAGCCGGGGATATTTAAATCCCGACTTCATTGACTATGTCAGGTAGCCTATTTTACATGCCTCTGTCGGCAGAGGCATGTAATCTAGACATACCCTAAAAGTAGCTGGGTCATCAGTGCTTTTAAGTTGTGGCTCAGGATTTGATGTCCATCCATCTAACTAAGCTTCAGAGCCCAAAATCCAACCTAAGATGCAACATATACTCAGCTATTTTTAGCCCACTGGTGTGAACCCTGCTTGCCCAAGTCTGTTGATCCATGCTCAAAGGCTAGCTGCAACAGGTTGTGTAGCCATGTCCTTTAGGCCTGTAAGTAGGTCTATTAACTTCAATAGGAGTACTCAAATGCACAAAGGTAAGCAGGCACATACGTGCTTGCATGATATGGGCCTAAATATGTAAGTATCTATGGAGGCATGTTTTCAGCCCCCTCAAATTCCCTCAAGATTTAGAGGTACACTCTAAAGCGGGTATCTTCTTACTTAGTCAAGTATTGGAGAAAAAACAGAACCTGAAGAACTGCATGATGTATCCATAACAATCTTTCACTGTTGTAACTCTTATCTTGCTATACCTATCCTCTCAATTCCTCCTTTAGTTATCTCCTTGCTTTTCTAAGGTTCATGCATAGTTTTAGAGGTGCATAAGACTGAGTTTTTAGGAGGGTGATTACTTCTTCATGGGATGGAACATTTAAACTGTAAAATAGCAGATTTAAGTATAGAAAACTTCTTCAGGACAAAAAATAAATACCATAAATTAAAACAGGATTATAGCTTTGCTGTATTTTGATAGATTATTGACGAAGTCAAGAAATTTTACAAAGAAACCTATGATAAGAGGAGCCAGCCAGCAGCTAGAGAAACCTTGAGAGCATTTCAACATGCGGTAAGTGTACAATCACACTTATTTCTTTTAAATGCATACAGTGTCTATTTTTAAAAGCCAGACAATACATTAAGAATGAAGTGAAATATCCCATGTTATTTATGATGTCTAACCTTCAGTTTCAGCAAGTTTGGTCTACAGAGAAATGGCAGACTTTGAAAAGAAACCAAGTTTAAAAAAAAAAAAAAACTGCATTGTGTGGGTAGTCTCCTAATCATGGTGTACCTGGTAGCAAAGACTGTATAGTGAAGGTTAAAAAGATTTTTAACTCTAAGCCCTGGTCTACACTAAGGAGTTACTTTGAAATAACGAGCGGAGCGTCCACACTACCTAGACCATTATTTTGAAATAAAGGGCTGGTTATTTCGATATTATAACACCTGCTTTCCTCAAGGAATAACACTTATTTTGAAATAATAGTGTTAATGTGGACACTCCACAGCTGCTATTTTGAAATAAATACTCCCCAGAGTCATTCAGAGTATTTACTCCCCAGTTCTTCCTGGGGCTTTTAAGTCAAGGTAGTGTGTCCACATTAAGGGAGCCTGCCTCAGACTAATTACAAGGCTTCGCTGTAGTGTGGACACACTATTTCAAAATAACTTATTTTGAAGAAATAACTCCCGTAAGAACTACTTTGAAATAATTGCCTGGTGTAAACATGCCCTCACGATCCCTACATTTTTTGGTGAACATCTGAAAACTTTTTCCTTTGGGTCAGGAATTAAGGATGCCTCATATACTTGGTCTTGGCCCAAATTAATGGGTTTCTCATTACCATTTGAGAAACTTACTTTTTTTTTTTTTTTTAACAAACTGTTCAGACATCTTTAATCTAAAAATTTGGCACTGATTCTCAGAGGAAGTTTCACGGCTAAGACTGGGAAGAAAAAAACATAAATCATGTTTTAGATTACAGGATTATCTTTGAGCCCAATTTTGCAATTTTTGCTGACTTAAGATGCATATCATTGTTGGGTACAATGCAATGACTCTGTTACATTAGATGCATATCCATAGTGCTATGGAACAGGATGTGTAAACAGTTTGGTGCCATTTTTGCACTAATGTGGAACTACACAAGCCAACCAAATTATTGAACAAGCTCTTTTAAAAAATTTTAAAAATGTAAACAGAACATTAGAATTTAAGGTTCCTGTAGCAATGCTGTCACTTATACAATGGTTTTGATCAGGGTTTTGGTGGTACATGTGAATTCAGTAATTTTTAGTGTTAAAAAACTCTTTACTTCCTGACTTGTTCAAATTCTCTTAATGTAAGGCTAACAAAGATATTATGTTAATATAAAGCATTTAGTGGCATAGTCAAAATTATTGATGTACTTTAAATATTTGAAACGCTTCTATTTGAGTAACCTGTGTTTGTTTTAGATAATCTAAAATCTCAAAGGTCTTAAAGATTTTTTTTATTATTTTTCTCTTGTAGCTAAACTGTTGTGGTCTCACAGGAATTCTTGAACAGCCATTCCTGGATACTTGCCCCAAAAAGGACATAATTGAGACTTTTACAACTAAGGTAACTGAAGACTGAACTCATTGCATATAGTGTCTCCCTGCCATTACACCTACATTTGACAGGGAACAGACTAGAAGTACGCATGTGAATAATGAACTATGAGCCAAATAATCCCCTTCCCTAACAACTCCCTTCTTCTCCCGTCCCCCAGGTTATCTTACTTTTTATACATACAAGTATCCAGATAAATACAAGTGACTCTGCATCTCTGCTAACTGTAGGGAGGCTCAACTAGTCTGGTAATGGCAAAGCATAGAATCATAGGACTGGAAGGAACCTCAAAAAGTCACCAAGTCCTGTCCCCTGCACTCCTAGCAGAACAAGTACCAGCTTCATCTGTAGCCAGTGTTTACCCATCTCTTAAATCTCCAGTGATGAAGGTTACACAACTTCCTTAGGCTGTTTATTCCAGTGGTTTCCCACCCTGACAACTAGGAAGCTTTTTCCTAATGACTTCTTTGTTTTGGTTTTCAACAAGAAGGTTGCTGGCTATCAGCTGCCTAACAGTGAATTCCAGTGAAAATGGGATAGGCTCAGAAGTTTAAAATAGGAAAAGAACAAGATAAAAATTACTTAAACTAGTTAAATGTCTTAAAGTCACTGGGGCCTGATGAAATACATACTGGAAAACTCAGGGAGTTGACCGAGGGAGATCTGAGCCTTTAGCTATTATGTTTGAAAAGTCCTGGTGGACAGGAGAGATTCCAGAAGACTAGAAAATGGCAAATATAGTGCCCATCTATAAAAAGATAAATAAGGACAATCCAGGGAATTATAGACTAGTCAGCTTAACTTCTGTACCAGGAAAGATGACAGAGCAAATAATTTAAGGAATCGGTTTGCAAACACCTAGAAGATAAGGTGACTAAAATAGTCAGTATGGGATCTATCAAGAGCAAATCATGTCAAGCCAAACTGATGGCTTTCTCTGACAGGATATCGAGGAAGTCTTCATCCTCCCTGATCGAGCTAGTGGTATATCTAGACTTCAGGGAGACTTCTCCTTAACAAGCTAGGGAAATGCAACCTAGATGGACCTACTATAAAGTGGGTGCATAATTGGTTGGATAACTGTTCCCAGAGAGTAGTTATCGGTGCTTCATGAGACGTTAACAGTTACCTCGTACCCAGGGAGCAACTGCAGGCAGCAGTCTGCTCTAGCCCATTGGAAGCAGCCAGGCTGGAGCAGCCCCCATGTAATCAGTTAATTGGTTAAAATTTAAATGTTTAACCAGTTGACTCATTGAATGGGATTTTACATCCCTACTTAGCAGTCATGCTGGAAGGGTGTAACAAGTGGGATTCTGCAGGGATCAGTTCTGGGTCTGGTTCTGTTCAATAGTGTCTTCAACAATTTAGATCATGGCATAAAGAATGCGCTTAAAAGTTTGTGGACCGTACCAAACTGGGAGGGCTTGCAAGTACTTTCAGGGATGGGGTCATCACTCAAAATGGTCTGGGCAAGTTGCAGAAATGGTCTGAGGTAAATAGGATGAAATTCTAAAAGGACAAACACAAAGTACTTGAGAAGGAATAGTCAGTTAACATATACAAAATGGGACAGGAGTACTTCGAAACATCATTCTGGGATGTATTAGCAAGAGTGTTTGTAAATAAGAAGCAAGTAACTTTTCCTCTTTACGCCTCAGTGTTTAGACCTCACTAGAGAATTTAAAATCTTATAAGCATTCCACTGACTGAGCAATTGCATGCTCTGATGTCGCTTCTTCTAATAGTACAATTATTTTTGTGTATGAATTATATCTGAGTGCAACATTCTCCAGTTTTTAAGGAAGTTGAAATATCAGGCCTCTTTTTTTCTCCTTCCCCACCCCCACCCCCTTTATGCATCTGTATTCCATGCACCACTAACTTCATCTTTTCCAGTCTTCTGTTGAAGTTTTAGCTTCTTCCTCTGTAATTCTGGTAACGGTCTGTGGTGCATTTCCATTTTATCCAGGGCCCACCTCATCCCTTTTTTTTTTCCTGAGAGTTTCAGACTAATGCCTGTTTTATGATGTGCGGGTGTTACCTAAATGTATGTCCTACTCATTTCCATTTGGTTGTTTCCTGTCCTCTACTAGAGTTATTTAATGTGTGAATTTTTTTTATGCCCATATGATATTGAGGAGTTGTCCAAGATAGCTTTTATGAAAACTTGGGAGTTTAAATGGTAGGGTCTTATGTCTCCAACTTTCAGTATCATATTGTAAGACTAACTTTCCCTATTTTGGTAAATAGCCGATGTTTAATTTGAAGGGTAAGACTTCCCTATAAAATGAGAGCTATGCTGGTGGGACCACATCTCCTGGTAGGGTCACTGGTGCCAAACAGGTCAAAAGTCGGAGCTAAGCTAATGGCAGTCGATTGGATGTCTTGGAAAAGCTTCTTGTGGGGGGCAGGTGGAGTGGCTATTGTTTGTGGGGTTTTTTTGGTTTTGTTTAAGTGATTACAGAAACTCGCACTACTGCATCCTTAATTCAGCATAACTTTTGGCCTAAAACAGGACCAATCACTGTGGGAAATGAGCTTTCAATCCTAAATTTGGAAACTAAACAGCTTTAGCTTATTCGAGAGACTCCACATAAGGCTTTGCATTGGTTTAATTAGTTTAACATTTAGTTTGGTGCAACACTGAATACAGATAAGACCACAGTTGCTTGGCTTTGTCATTTGCAATGTTGGTTTCACTGATTCTCCAGTTGCCATGAGAGGTAACCCCCACCACCTAAGATCCTGGATGAGCCCCTACTTGTAATTGCCACGAGGCAGACTTGAACCTGGGCCTCTGGAGCTTAGTGTAGGAGCTCAAGCTTATACCTGAAAGGTATAAGCTTGAGCTATAAAACCAGCTGGCTTTACAGATTAAGCTATAGTTCCTCCTACTCTAAGCTCCAGAGGCCCTAAGTTCCAGTCTGCCTGGTGGCAGTTATATGTACACAAAATATTAGCGTTTTAAAATGGAACAGTTCAGGTGCTAGCAAAGGTCAGCCGCTATAGTTTTAACCACCATGCTATAGAGGCCTGCTCTAAACAGGGTTAGGAAAAGTGGAAGCTAAAACTTTAGTAGCTGCTGGTAATGTATACACATTCCATTGACTGAGGGTAGTGACTGGAAATTCTAGCATGGGAAAAGCCTACCCCAGATAAGGCTCTCCCACCTCATAGAAAAAACCTGAAAGTTCTAGTATACAAAAGAAGTGGGGGTGGAGAGGATTGTGCATCTGTTTTTAAAGGCAACCCATCTTCCCTTTCCCGTTCTTGGCAGGCCACTTTCAGGAGATAAATGTTTGCGTGTATTGTAATTGGATCAGGCTTAACATTTGCTGTCTGATCAGGTCAGGGTGTAGTGCTGTTCATAGTGCCACAGAATCTTGTAAGCCCAAACTGCCTATCTTAAAATACCGTTTCAAATATAAGCTTATCTGCTCTCCCACCCCATCCCCCCTTTTTTTTTTCCAGTCATGCCCTGCAGCCATTGAGGATGTCTTTAATTCTAAATTGAATGTTATTGGAGCAGTTGGTATTGGCATTGCTGTGGTAATGGTAAGTTCCTGGGATCCTTTAGGTCAATGGCATCTGAGGGGGGGGGGGGATTGCAATTGGCCTTTTCCATGTAAGATGTGATATGATCATTAGCCAATCCTCTCATGCTTCCCCACACACAAATGCCATCAAGAACAATCCTGCCTCTATGACTTCAGGACAACACAGTGTGCTTTGTATTGATTTAAACGGTGTAGTCAGCCATCTGAGCAAATGGTATTTACAACTGTGCTTTGGTACTTTCGGCTTTCATTCTAAAGACTCTCTAGAATTGTGATCCAAGAGCAAAAATTTCCCGTTTATATTTGCCCTGAAAACTGATATTTGTATTCTAGTCAAACTGCATCTTTTTCCTCTCCCACCTCACCCCAGAGAAAAGTGAGACTAGTTTGTTCCCTTTCTTGCCAGCTGTTCACATACCCAACCAGTTACATCCCGAAACCTGAGCTAAGAAAATTACTTAAAAATATAAAATAAAATTAGTGTGAAGTTGGAGTATCTTGCCTCTCTCCCTGCCAGCATCATGCTCAGGCACTTGTAAATCTGTGCCAGGCAGAGAACGAGGCTAAGCTGTTCGAAGAACAACTGTTCTTTATCACTCTTTGGAGACCGTATGCAGGGTTTTATTGAAACTGGTGGAACAACAGCACTTCCATACACAACCTCAGGCCCACCCAGGCTGGAAGAGGAGGATGCAGGGGACAACAGCCCAGGGGCCCAGTGGAATGAAGGGGGGGCAACTCTGACCCATGCCTTTTAAATAGTGCTGCTGTAGCAGTAGCTGTGGGGAGCCCCAGAGTTCAGATCTGCAGAGCAGTAAGGCAGAGAGAGTGGAGCTCTCTGCTGCTTTATAAGTCCCGCTCAAGTCAGCTGAGTGGTGGCAGGACCTCCCTGGAGTTTTGAGGCCCCATCCGGGTCCACAGAGCAGCAGGGTGGAGGGAGTGGGACAGAGGGAGCGGGGCAGAGAGAGCTGGGCTGGGAACAGGGGAGCAGTGGAAGCCTGGCGGGGAAGAGGAAGTGGGAGCAAGTGTCAAGGGGGACAGAGGAACTGGGCTAGGAATGCAAAAGAGCAAAAGGGTGCAGATAGGGGTAGGTAGGGACAGCTGGGAAAAAGGGGGGGCTAAGCTGAATGGGGGGAGAAGTTAGGGGAAGGAGGATGAGAGGGGCACCTTCAGGCGGGTGGGATATGGACAGTGACTGATCAGAGGGTCCTCTGAGGCATCATGCTCCGTTGGGGTGGGGGTGGCTTGTGGCTCCCTCCAAGGGAGGGAGATGGGGGAGTGGAAGAATGTGTTTTGTCCTGGGGCCCGAAATTCCTGTTGGTGGACCTGCACAACCTGCTTCACACACTGCTGCCCAAGAATGGGGTGAGGACCTTAATTTTAACAGAGGGCACCTCAGTCTATCTGTTCCTCTCTGAGGAGTGTTCTTTGCCTCCCTTGTCTTTAAGATCAGAGAGGTCATGGTGGTGACTTTTATAATGGGGGGTGTCTTGTTTAAATAGCTACAAAAACGAACATGCCCTATGGAAGTAATTTGGCTCATGGGCTAGGGAAAACAAGAGCACCTGCACTTTGGCTTTCTGGTGCTTCAAAGCTCCCAAAAACTTATAATATGCGAAATGAGTCTGCTTTCCTCTTCCAGATCTTTGGCATGATCTTCAGTATGATACTCTGCTGTGCTGTCCGCAGAAACCGAGAAATGGTCTAAGGGATTTAACAAAGAAGATCTCTGCATTCTAGAAATGGCTGTCACTAATGTTAGCATTCTTAACGCATTCTAAAATTATATATTTGTTACCTTTTTAATGCTTTATTTGGTATTGATGTTTTACTTACTGCTTTTTATGTTTACAAAGTTTAAAATAAATCCAATGATAAAAGATACTATATTTTAGACTAAAGTCAAAGATATTGTACATAAAACAATTTGTCCTTAAGTGGCCATCTGTTTCTTGAAACTTATCATAATCAGGATGTAATTTATGTTGGAGACAGTTTGATACTTAATAAAGATTAAGACCTTAAATGTGGAGTGATTCGATTCTTCATTCTGCCCACACACACTTTTCTGCCATTACACCATGTTGTCAGCCGCCTGTGTACAGAAAGGACTCTAGTCTTGGAGACTGACCCTGCACTCCATCCCTCTGCCTATGTCTGATGAGGGTGACATGGTGAGTGGGGGGAGAATGGCTGGCAGTGGGAAGCATTCAGATCTATTAGCTATTGTTATTGCAGTGCTGAAAGGTGCCTCGTTTTTATGCTAAAGTGTCTCGAGGACATCCTCTGGGTGTAACCTAGTACTGTTTATATTACAGTGCGTCAATTAAAGGGCAGAGCCTTCGAAGTGTTGGTGCTCTACAAAACACAAACAAAAGATAGTCCCCTGCCCAAAAGAGCGTCCAGTCTTTTTCTGCTGCTTAGCCCAGAGGGAGGCAAGTGAGAGTGCTTCATTTTACCATAGCAAGATAAAAGCACAAAGTTGTTCGACATACAGCTCTGGGCATGTTTTTTCCTCTTTACTTCACATGTTAACAGTGAGCTAACAAACTCAATAATGAGCAAACAAAAAGCAGCTGGTATTGATCACAAAATGAATGTTATTCAATTGGTAGCAACTATTACTGTATTCACTTGTAATTCATTCTCTCTCTCTCACTAAAATGATACAATGGCTGAGTTTAACTACATTCTTCTGTGAAATGTGAGAAGGTAGTACCTTAAAGCAGTGTTTATAGGGTTGTCCATTTTGGTTGCACCTTTTTCTGGAGGCTTCATCACATGACAATTTTTAATTAAAAAAAGATTAAACTTTAATTCCTGGAGCCCAAGACAATCCAGAGGGGTTAGCAACTGTAGTGGGGATCGTAGCTTAAAAGCGAAATATTTAACTAAAAAGCTGGCTCCCCCGTATTATTGTCAACTTTGCTACAATATCCATGCAGTGCTTCATTTAAAAAAAAATCTGCACTGGGGAAAATCAAGCTTTTTAAGCTAGGAAATGACAAGTCAAGGTAGAATGTTCAGACTTAAACTCCTCTTTTTGTGCATATGTATGTAAAGCACAGCCTTTAATTACACTATTGTTTCTCAAATTAACATTGCATAAATTCTTTTGAAACCCTTGTTTCAGAGGGGTACCCATATTAGTCTATCTGCAAAAACAAGCATAGCTAGTCGCATGAGACTTGTTACCATGCAAAGCATTGAATTAAGCTGTATGAAGTGAAAATTCATCAACTTTTTTATAAAGAATCTCTCAGATGCAGACAGCTTGAAAACCACTAGTATTTTAAGGGCATCAGGAAAGGATTCAGCTGTGTCAGTCAGGGTACATCTACACAGCAGGTCTAAAGTCAAATTAAGCTACGCATCTTCAGCTGTGCTGATTACTTAGTTGAAGTCAAAATAGCTTAACTCGACTTTAGGTGCTGTCAACAGAGCTGGAAGTCAAAGGAAGAGCATTCTTCCTTCAACATTTCACAAGGAGCAAGAAAAGAGGGTTACCATGAATTGGAGTAAGAAGTCCTCCAGCTCTCCATTTTTAAATATAGGCTTGCTGTGTAGATGCACACCACGTTATTTCGGAATAATGTCAATTGTTCCGAAATAATGCTGGCAGTGTAGACACACCCTCAGACACTTTACAGCCTGGATAGTTTGTAGGAAGGAAGTTACCTCAGAGCAGCAGCCTTTAAGCCTGGCTTTATGGAAGGAACACGTAGTAATGTCACTGAGCATGTTCAGATTTTCCTCAATGATTTAACGTCATGTGTTCTTTCCCCAGAGATGTTGGGGCTATTGTGTGTCAAATTTCATGTTCCCATCCGAAAACAAAGTTATAATAGAAACTATTTTTCAGTCTTAATTACAGTGGCTGCTTCCAGCAGCCACTGTAATTGAAGTATACAGAAACCAAAAACAACACGGCAGCTGTGCAAAGGAGAAACGCTAATGCTGCCATGGAACCTTTAGTTTGTGATACCAGCCCCTTTTGCAGTTATTCTGAATATTGTGTTAAGGTGTGAGGAGTGAGTAGCAGGGGTTCTGTATTTTAAAAAAAAAAAAAAATTTTTGGCTAGAGCAGGGGGTGCTGAGTCTCTGGCATGCCACAAGCTCTGAGACTGTTTGTTTACCTGAGCAGCTGAAGGCATGGCTGCTCACAGCATCTGCAGTTTGCCCTTCCTAGCCAATAGGAACTGTAGAAAGTGGCCGGGTCACCACTTCCTGCTGTTCCCATTGGCTAGGAATGGTGAACTGCAGCCACTGGGAATTGTGGCACTCTGCCTGTAGATGCTCAGGTAAACAAACAGTCTTGCAGCCTGCCAGTGGCTAACTCTGATGAACCATGTGCTGGAGGTGTGTCTTGCCACCTCCTTGCCAACCTAGAGCATTCCATTGAATCAGAAGACTTGCACTCTAATTTCTACTTTGCCAGAGACCTGCAGTGTGATCTTGAGCACATTGCTGTGCCTCAGTTTACTCCACACACACTTCTCACACTGCAAGCTATGAAGCAGAGAGTCTCACTAGGTGAATCTAGTGCTTAGCACAATGGGGTCCTGATCTCAATTGGGGTCTTTAGGTATTACTGCAACATAAATAATGTGTTCACTATTTTGTTCTCTGCTCAAGTGTGGACAGGCAACATTAGGGTGGTTATTGCAAGACTAAGTAATGTTTATCTTGCCATGCAAAGACCCCAGAGAGTGCATATTTTTCTTGGTAAGGGCTGAATTGCTGCCCTGCCCTGCTCCTCTTAAAGTTTAGTTGAATTTGCATCTATTGACTGTTAATACCTACATTTCATATAGAGAACGGTATGCCAGTATGTATTTAAAGTCCTGTGCTGTGCATGCTTAACATGCAGTTTTTTAAGGGTTCCTAGCTTTAGTTCAAAATCAACAAGGCAAGTTGTGCATACATCATTCAGGATAATGCTAATATCACAGTTCCACAGACAGAAAGGGCTTCAAAGCAAGCAGGGCTAGGCTCAGCTCCCTCTGTGCATGGGAGACTCCCTGAGGGGAAAACCCAATGGCTAGACTAGCATGACTTTCCGCAAATGCCTTCAACTGAAAAGTTTTTCCGCTAAAAGCATTTGCGGAAAAGAGCATCTAGATTGGCACAGATGCTTTTGCGCAAAAGCACTTTTTGTGGAAAAGCATCTGTGCCAATCTAGATGCAGTTTTGCGCAAGAAAGCCCCAATCGCCATTTTTGCCATCGGGGCTTTTTTGCGCAAAATAGTCCTCCCCTGTCTACACTGGCCCTCTTGTGCAAATACATTTGCACAAGAGGGCTTATCCCTGAGCAGGAGCATCATAGTATTTGTGCAAGAACAATGACAATCTTACATTAGATCATCCATGTTCTTGCGCAAATTCAAGTGGCCAGTGTAGCAAGCTGGCAAGTTTTTCCACAAAAACTGTTCTCAGAAAAACAACTATTAAAACTAGGAAACAGACAAGTATGAACATTAACTCAGTACAGTCCAGAGCTAAATTTCCTGGGTTTCTATGTTTAGAAGGTGGCTTGTGCCTGAGGGTTACTGTATAATTACTATGATCCTATATGAATCCACATCTCTGTTTCTGCTTGTCAGCAGCTGTATGAAAATGACCTAGTTCAACCTGGCAGCATTCAGGATTTCAAGTACTAGCAGAAGTCACTTTTAAATAAAGCTGTAGCATCTACATGTTTGCAGGCTTCATTAGCAGAGATAATAGATGAGTAAGATTTTCCACTGTGGGATGTAGACTTCTACATTCTGGTCTTGTAGAAAATGAATCCACAAGGCAGCTATTCACAGAGTCTGAATGTTTCACTTTGCCAAATGCTTGTGTGATGTTCAATAGAAATTCAGACTAAGTAGTGACCTTTTATGCATTTTTCTTAACACTGGTTTTATCATACATTTCCAGTAAATCCAGTTGTCACAGCCCTGCTGTGGTGTTGTAGTGCAGAAACAGCTCTTGCTAATCTGTGAACATGAAGTATGGCAGAAGTGTTTAAGATTTTGGTGTATTGCAGGGACATGTGAATGAATTTAAGATTATAAAATCATTACACAATGGAAGAAAATCCAAGCTCATGATCTGACTGAAAAGTCAAGTATGTCAATGTTTCTCCAACCACCTTCGCACTTCCATAGTGCACTTGGGTCAAAGCCTATGAGTTTGTTTTTAAGCACCTCCTCTTCCAAGTATTCAATACTTTTCAAGTGTCTCCTATCTAATCTTCTCAGTGCCATGTTTTGTGAAATAAAAATGGCATTTAAATTCAAGACCATAAGATGTTTTTAATATTTCTAATGAAGACACCATAGGTCAGGTACTTAGTCTATAGAGCCCTTCACATCCTTATCATAGTGTCTGAGCACCTCCCAAGCTTCAATGTATTTACTTCAGCAGCCTTGGGAGGCAGGGTAGTGCATTTATTGTCATTGTACAGGCAATGTGTCCTGAGATACAGCCCCCCTAGTCTACGCTGCACTCTTCACCCCCGGCCAGTCTCACCTATCTAATGTCAGCTCCATGAACAGCGTCACTGAACTCAATGTACTTACACGGTGATTTCAGTGCAGTAAGGCCAGAGGGGGCTGCGCTCCTGTTGACTCCAGCTACTCCTCCGGTCCTAGTGAAGTAGGAGTACCAGAGTCGACGGGAAAGCACTCAGATTATTGCATCTAATCAGGTGTGATAAATTGACTGCTGGTGGATCAATCGCTGCAGTGTTGGATTCACCGAATAGGGAAGAGAAGCCCGCAGAAGCTTCAGGCTTCAGAGAAGATCAGGAATGTCCTGAGATCACACACCATATTTCTCTTACGTTCACTTCTGTTCAACAGAAGGTGACATGCTTCCCCATGGCTGTGCAGGAGCCCAAAAGGGTATAAATTACCACTTAATCCCCTGTGTGGGACCACAGCCATCACTAAGGAGGATGAGGTCATGGACACACACAGCAGTGCCGCCCGCACATGGCACAGGCTTGTGCCCACACACCTGGGGTAGCATCTGCTCCCAGGCACGCATGGTGAGGCGGAGGATACTGACCCCCTGCCAGGGGAGCCTGCTGGGAGGGAGGAAGCGGAGGAGACCCCAGTAGCACCCTCCCCAGCAAGCAGCTTCTCTTGCTCTCACACTTCTCCCCCAACACCCTCACCACCTCCAGCCGGCAGGAATAGAAGTCTTTTCCATGTCGGAAAAGACCCAGTGTGTGCATGGCCCAGAGGGAAGCCAAGCTGCCCTGTCACCCCACCTTTCACCTGCAGGCTCCCAACCTAGACAGCACCTTCCCATGCCAGCTTGTCCCCGGGATGTGGGGGCAGCCAAGCTCCCAGGGGACATCCATGCCCTGCAGAACTGCTGTCTAGGCCACAGATGGCCTTGCTTGAAGCACATCACCCTCATCTGACCCAAGACCTTTCTGTGTCAGCGCACGCACTAGGGCTGGGCTTCAGGCACCCTGTCCCCTGGGATGACCGTCCTTCTCACTGTTCTTCCCAGCTGGACTAGTTTGTGACTGAGGCACGTCCACCGCCTCTTACACCACCCTCCTGAACCTGCAAGACCCACAGGCACCAGCAACCCCGGGAATACCTAGAGAAGCAACACATTGCCTGCCTGCTTGATCTGCAGCGCTCTCTGGAGCAGCAGGAGCAATGGTTGGACTCCAACCTGGAGCTGCGCCGCACCATCTGGCTGGAGCTGTCACAGAAGGCTTGGAGCATGGTCACAGCATACACCACCATCGTCAACTGCCTGGTGATGGCCACTGAGTGATCCAGCAGCCTCTCCCCTTCCCTCCCCCACCTTACTCCCACTCCCTGCTCTTGGCTCTGCCCCTCTGGCTTCTCCCCCTAGCCTCCCCCCATGGCCACTGAGGGCACCACACATGAGGCAGTGGGACCAGCTCCATCCCCATCCCTGAGCCTCTCTTCCACCCTCCTCCTTCCTTCCTCCTTCCAAGTTGTTTCACTAGTCCCTCCCCAGTTCTACATTCTCCATATAAAAATCAGAGAGTTTATTGGTTCAAACAAATAGTCTTTTTTTATTTGATCTGCAGGGGAAGGGAGGTGAAGGTGGGAAAGGAAGGCAGGGGTGGGGGAGGAAAAGCATAGAGGGGCACTGGAGAAGCCCCTTGGGGGGAGGCCCAGGAGAGTGTGTCACAGGTGTCCTTGTCTGAAACTCTCCATCAGGGCCTCCTGGATGTGCACAGCCTACTGATGCTCAAAGACCCTGGCCAATTTGCTCAACCTATGCCCCCCATCCTGGGAGGAATGTCTCCCCCTTGTTCTTGCACAGGTTGTGCGGGCCACAGCAGGCTGACACCATGTGGGGAACTGGCCACTCGCTGAGATCCAGGCAGGTGACATCAAAATTCGCCCTTCAAACAGTCAAAGGCACCCTCCACAATGATGCGGGCCCTGCTGAGCCTGGTGTTGAACCACTCTTTCATTGGGTCCTGGCGTCCAGTGTAGGGCTTCATGAGCTAGGGAGCGAAGGGTAGCCTGCATCTCCCACAATGCACATCCCCGACTCTGATGACGCGGTCGGGGAAAAGTGTGCCAGCGTGCACTCTCTGGAAGCATCTGGAGTTCTCGACTATGCAGGTATCATGCACTTTCCCCAGCCATCCGATGCTGATGTTAGTGAACCGGCCTTGGTGGTCCCTGAAGGCCTGCAGGACTATTGAAAAGTACCTCTTCCAGTTGATGTAGTTGGAGGCCCAGCAGTCAGGGGCCCAGATGGGGATGTGGGTGTTGTCAGTGGCCCCCCTGTAGCTGGGGAAGCCTCTGGTGGCAAAGGCAGTGACGATGGGGTCCCCGTCACCCAGGATGACAACTCTGCAGGATGGTGTTGATGGCTGTAGCCTGTCAAGTTGCGTGCTTATCATGCTAATAATATGGTTGTGTTGATTTAGATTAGTTCATTAACATATTAATGGGTAGATTTAGTTAAGAGCTTTAATGCAAGAAATCTGCTAAATCTTGCCCATTTGCAAGATCAACATAAGCTACGGTTAGCAGATTTCTGTGGTTAAGACACTGATCTCACCTAGACACAGATCATAGCTTATGGACTGAAAAGGGAAACATGGGTCTGGGACCTGTCCCCCATATAGGATGGTAGGGAAAATACCCTCAGACTCAGCAGCTGCATTATTATATAAAAAGTCCCAAAATAACTGGTTCAGGCTGAGTAATCAGGACGCAGGATTTGATAAATGACCACAAAGGCCCATGGTAACAAACTGATGTATATGATAATAAGTTGAGTGCAATGATACATTGACCTATAGGAAAAGGACACTTCATCATTAGAAACATCCCCTACTGAATATTCAAACATCTCAGCGTCAGCATCACATATTATAATAGTAGGACCCCAGCCTAGGGGCGAGAGAAAGAAGATGTAGTCCTTGGAAGAGCCAGAGTGATGGCCCCTGGTGATAATGGGGAAGTTGAAGGTAACGATACAGATGATGGGCTCAAACCTAAGATTGTTCTAGAATGATGGTCCCCAACCTTTTGGGGCTGCCGGGCCGGTCAGGGGCAGCACTGCACATGCACCGCGCGCCCAGGGTGCAAGAATGGCTCGGGCCGACCCTGGTCACTAGGCGGGTGTACATAAAAGCCCCAACAGGCGCCATGGTGCCCACGGGCACCTCATTGGGGACCACTGTTTTAGAAGGAATGATGTAAGTCTATGGTATAGAAAGAGGGATGTACACTCCCTGTCTTATGAAATTGGGATGTTTGTGACTGTGCTAATTGTATTAATAAACTATATGTGTAAATATACAAGAGTTTCTATAGTGTGAGTGTTGCAACTATGTACATCAGGGTTCCCAACTGTAGAATAATTGAATACTGGGCCTGATCCTGGGACAAAGAGCCTGTCAACCATAAAGGTGGTCATTAGAAATTAAAATGTAATCCTAGATTAGGCAACATGGCCCTCATATCCTGTAGAAGGATAGAAACAGAGAATCACAGGTTTGCCAGAGCCATTGGAAATTTGAGCCCAACCCCCTTCCCAAAGCAGGAACAACCCCAACTTAACCCATTCCCGGCAGGCCTTTGTGAAGGCAGGACCGCAAAACCTCTAAGGTTGGAGATTTCCCCCCGCTTTGCTAGGGAACCCCATTCCAGTGCTTCATCACCCTCCTGGGATAATAGCACAAGAGCCATACCTGCATGAGCACGGCCCCGACGGTTTATCTCCCCTCACTGAACTGGTTCCTGACTGAGCAGTAGCTGTCCAGCATGGAGAGCTTCCAAAGAGCCATGGTGACCCAGTTCTGGAGGGGGATGGTGGGTCACATGTGGGTTTCCCGTTGCCAGAGGGCAGGGACAAGTCACTCACACAGCTCCAGGAAGGTGTCCTTCTGCATACAGAAGTTCTGGAGCCACAGCCAGTCGTCCCACCGCTCCATGACAGTCCGGTCCCACCAGTCAGAACTGGTGTTCTGGTGCCAGAAGCAGCAGTGCACAGTATGCAGGAGGGGATGGGAGGGGCTATGCTGCATGAGCAGCACGTGGAGAAAGGTGAGAAGGTGCTCCAGAGTGAACTGCGCATCCTGGTCCTGCAATGCCCCATGGGCAGCCTGTAATAACTGCACCAGGAGTGCAGCATGAGGTCTAAGAGCCATCAAGTGCTATCAGCAGTCCAGCTCCATGGCAGAAGTGCTGTGGTGTCCTCAAGCAGGCAGTGAGATGAGTTTGCCGTCCCTCGAGAAAGTAGGCAAAGGTAAAGAGCTTGAGACATGACTGCGGAGGGGAGCCCCTTTAAGCACGAGCCTCAGACAGCAGCTCCAGGAAGTGGCTGTCCTGATGCTCTGCCCAAAGTGCTTCCACAGGCCTTTAAATGAGATTCAGGCTCCTATCGGTGGTTATATCTACACTGCAACATTATTTCAAAATAACTTAGTCAGCATCTACACAGCAGGCAGTTATTTTGAAATAATGTCAAAATACTGTCAAGCTGGAGGACTTTACTCCAACTCCTGTAACCCTCATTGTACGAGGAGTAAGGGAAGTCAGAGGAAGAGGGCTCTATTTCGAAATAAGTGCTGTGTAGACCGCACCCAAACTCAAAATAAGCTATTTTGAAATAAGCTACTCAATTGACGTAGCTCAATTTGCATAGCTTACATTGAGCAGATGCACCCGGTGTGGACGCACTATTTCGATGGGCATTTGTAATGTGGACACGCTATTTTGAAATAGCTATTCTGGGAGTTATTATTCCAAAATAGCTCATTTCGAAATACCGCTGCAGTGTAGACGTACCCTTACAGATCTTCCTCTCTGCTTCACACTAGCAGTGGACAAATGTGCAAGTATTTTGCTCACAGACTGAGCTGAACGAACAATGCTTTTCATTCCTTTTCTTAAATCAAACCCCAGGAGAGCAAGTGGGAGAGCAGCCTCAGCAGCCCGGTTAGTCAATATAAATTCTAAATGCCCAAGCTCAGTTCCACATCCCTTTCCTCAGCGTTGGTTTTATTAACAAATAAAAGATGCAAAACAGCTTAAATTAACAAAAGACAAAGCTCTCACTTTCCACCTGCTGGGAAGGGAACACATCATAAGAAAGGCCACATAATCAGACCAAATGCCCATCTAGCCCAGTGGCCTATGCCAGATGCACTAGAGGGAATGAACAGAACAGGCAATCATCAAGCAGGCCATCCTCCGTTGCCCATTTCCTTTTGACAAAAGGCTAGGGACACTGTCCCTGCCTATCCTGACTAATAACCATGGAGGTCCATCAATGGTTCTCGCTCTTTTTTTAATCCTGTTATAGTCTTGGCCTTCAAATCATCCTCTAGCAAAGAATTCTGCAGGATGACTGGGTATTGTGTGAAGAAAAGTTTCTTTGTGGCTTAAAACTGCTGCCTATTGATTTCATTTGGTGACACCCACTTCTTGTGTTATGAGGTGTAAATAACACTTTGAGCGATTGCTCATTTGCATTCCAATGTGTGTGCATATGTACCATGCACATGACTATTGGAAGATGTTTCCCTAGCAGTACCTGTCCGGTGGGCTGTAGCGCCCCCTGTGGTGACACCTCACATATAAACCCCTGCAAATCTGACTCCTGCTTCTGTTTCTGCCACTGATGGTTGTTGGAGTTTCTGATTTCCTGCTTTGCAAGTAATTACTCCCCAGTGTGTCGTTTCCATAGTTCTTTGTAGTGTGGATAGAGTTCTTGCTGGTTCATTTAGCTAGTTAGTTCTTCTGTGGGAGTTTCTCCCTCTGCTTGTTTACTGGAGCCCTGGGGACCATGCACTGGCCGCAGGGCTTTAAACAATGTGCTAAGTGTGGGAAGTGTAGGCCCAGAGGTGACCCGCATGCTGTCTGCCTGTAGTGCCTTGGAGAAGCCATCAGCAAGACAAAGTGCAGCCTCTGCAAGGGGGTTAATCCATGAACTAAAAGAGAACAACACTCCCTGGATGCCCTTGCCTTTTACATCAAGCACTCTAAACCATTGCACCAATGCAGCTCTTCATCTCCCTTGCAGACCATGTGAACCAGCTCCTGATTACGTCACCAGTCATCCATGCATCAAGCTGTACTATCACTTGGCCAAGATGCCCTCTCCACCTATCACAGCACATTCCACTCAGGCCCAAGCTTCATCGGTGACCTTTCTGGTACAAGTCCCAATTCAGGACATCTGCAGGGCAGTTACATAGTCCACAAAAAATGCCTTCATGACTCATTACACCCTCCCCCAGCAGTCCCAGAGCTGGTCCAACCCCTCCTCCATACAAACTACTCAGAAGTCACATATTGGAATGCACATGACCAATCATTCGAAGGAGAAAGATTACCGTATTTACCTTTGTAATGGTTGTTCTTTGAGATGTGTTGCTCATGTCCACTCCAGCCCTACTCCTGCCCCTCTGTCAGTCTGTTCCAGCAAGCAGGAACTGAAGCGGGAGTCGGCTCAGCAGGGATATAGATGTGACGCCTAAAGGCATCATCATGGGGGCGCTACTGCCAAGCTGACAGATACTGCTAGGGAAGAGTTTTCCAACAATTGTGCACACATATTGGGATGACAACATCTGCATGCAGTATCCAAGATGTGGGAGTACCATGGATTTATATAGGGACAATCTGATATTTTCTGTCTGATGAATTATTCTTTTCTGAATGATTTCAGAAGGATTAACATTGTAAGCTTTACTGACTGCCACAGCATATTGAGTGAATGTTTTCAGAGAACAAGCCACAATGATCCCAAGATCTCTCTTGAGGAAGTAATTTAGCCCTCATCATTTTATAGGTATAGTTGGGATTATGTTTTCCAAAGTGCATTACCTTGCATTTATTAGCATTGAATTTCAGCTGCCATTTTGTTGCCCAGTCACACACTTTGGTGAGATCTCTTTGCAGTATTTCCCAGTTTGCTTTCAGGGATGTCAAGTTCTATGGAGCTATGATGCCCAGGCACCAAGAACATTCTGGGCGTGGGGATCTGCTAGGGTTGCCAGGTGTCCAGTTTTGAACCAGACAATCCAGTATTTGAACTTTCTGTTTGGGAAACAAATTGAGAAAATATAACTGAGAAAATATAAATGTTCGGTATTTTCTAAATAAGATGTAATGTAGATTGTGACGTAATGGCAAGTGTGTCCGGTATTTTTGTTGAAACAGTCTGGCAAACCTAGACCTGACTCCAAAGTTCAAGGCCAGGTCTCTCCTCCAGTTCTGCCTGCCACCCTTGCATACCTCCCCAGTGCATCCAGCCCCACCTGCTGCTCCTAGGAGATTTAAAAGGGCCTGGACCCCCTGCTGCACTGTCAGTGCTGGGTGGGGGGGGGGGGCAAAGTATGGAGGATGTACACCAACAGCACAGCAGGGCTAGAGCATCTTCCTGCTTACTCTCACTCCGGGCACAGCTGCTAGCATGTCCCTCTGGCCCCTGGGTGAAGGAGGGTTTCCATATCTAAATCCACTCCAGAGTCTGCCCCCAGAACCCAAACTCCATCCCAGAGCCTGTGCCACAAAGCTCCTCCCACGCCCAAACTCTCCCAGAGCCTTCCGCAGGTGCTGATGGGGGCAGGGGGGACTTGGACATACAAAAATCATACAAACCTGCTACCATTATCTACTTCAGACTTTACTCAAGAAAATACAAAACTCCACAAGATGGTTGTTTTGGCTCAAGACTTTCCCTGGCCTAGACAGCTCTTCACAGCCATCTCCCTACTCCTTCTGCAAGGTCCTATGGAGCAGTCACTAGTGTGGTGGCACCTGGAGCCCCAGGCCCTTTTCATTGCCCCCTGGAGCAGCACATGCTGCTCTCTAAAGCCCTGGATGGCAAGCTCCAGCTAGCATTGAGGGCTGGAGGCTGCAATGCCGTCTAGCTGGCACTAAGGGCCAGCTGCCCCAGGCTCCACCCCTTCCCCTGCAAGGTCCCTCCTATTGTGGGAGTGCAGAGCCGCACCCCCACCATCACCTTGACCGGCAGCTCATTGAGGCTGTCAGCTCCTCTGGATGCAGCAGGCCCACAGGTGCTGGGGCTAGGAACTGCCAAGTCTATAGTTGCTCGGGCTCAGTCCTGGCAAGCCCTGGCACAGATTAAGCACTGGATGCTGGAGGTCACATGATGCTTGGTCAGCTGAGTTCTTCCCATCACATGTTGTGTGTGGAGACTAACTCCTGGTCACCCCAGCCTTAAAAGACTGTGCCCCTGTGAGACGCATGGATTGTGCTTGCTGGCTCACCACTCCACTATTCCCATTGGATTAGCAGGATTAAAGTGTGCTATTGTTTTAATTACTTATGTGCCACAAGATTCAGCAGGGCTGGCCTTACCATGAGGCGAACTGAGACAGCTGCCTCCAGTGCCAGACTGTGGGGTGGGGATGGGGGGGGGGGCACCACTAGGACCCAGACTATAGAAAATTGTCTGTTGCTGGTGCACATGTATTCTCTCTGCGGTCCCATGAGAGGAGTAGAACAGGAAGAAGGCAGAATTGAGACCTTTCAAAGTTTTGGCCCAAGTGAGAGGGCATGGGGGCATCATTTTAGCTCCCTGCCTCAGGAGCCAAAGTGTTGTGGGCTGGCCTTGAGATTCAGCCTTCTTTGTGGTGCACGAAGAACTCCCACCCGCCTCCCAGCAGTGTATCTAGCCCAGGCAAGTACAGAAGTTGTCGTTCTTGGCGACTCCTTCCATATACAGCTGGGAATTGTTTAGAAGCATAAAAATAAACAACTGGTGAAAAGAAGCCAACCGAGCACATGGGCCTTGAATGCTAAAAATAACTGTTAGCCAAATCCCATTCGCCGAGGTCACATGCATGCTTTGGTGGGGCTAGTCATACATGTGAGGGGAGAGGGCCCTGCCCCTGCACCATCAGAGTGAAAACCCACACACTGCTTGTCGTGCCAGCAGCTGAACACAAAAATGTAACGTTCTGGCTCTGCTTAAATTAATTACCAGCTCAGAGCGTCAGTTCCTCTTGGGGTCCCTTTCTATTTACACTGAGTTGAAGAAGCTATGAGGGCTGGAAGGAATTCCCAGACTGCCCACCCCAGAAGTTCACAACTTGAGCCAGACCCCCAAAGTCTGGAGTCTGGCTGTAAAATCATTAGACTTTAAAAAACATTAGAGTGTTTTCTGATCTGCCTTTTGATTGTTGAGCTCCTCTCATGCCCCCGCCATTCACAGTATGTGAGAGACAACTTCGCAGTGTTGCCAACACTTCCAGACTTAGGCAATTCCAGCCTCTGTTGTCACTGGAAGACCCACTTCAAGTCAAATTGCACCAGTTCGTATAAAATGCTGCTTCAGAGCTTCTAGCTTTTTCCCAAACCAAACATTATAGTAAGGTAATGTTGCGTTCCCCCTCCCCCCCATCCATCAACTAACTGCTCCCCCTCACACCCAGCAACCCCCTCCCCTCACCATACACAAGTCCTGCTACCACAAGTCCAACAGGGACCCTTCACTCTACATAGCAGTTAATCAGGAGACCTCCGACTGGCATAGAGCTGGCATCTGAGCTCTGACCCTGCTCTCAGCTCCCAACATAAGGCAGCAGGAAGCAGGCATAGCCAGAGTGCACTGCCCTAAAGTGGTTCTCTGCCTCCTGGGGGAAATAGGCTCCTCTAGTTTACACCAGGGACTGGGAAGCGCTCCAGTGTTTCTCCACAGCACAGGGAGTGCAGAGGTAGATTAACACAGCTCCCCTCTCCCCCTCCCCACTGCCTCATCTTCAATCTTTCCCAAGCAGAAGGCTGGAGCAACTGAACACTGGGAAAACAAGCATTTCTTACAGATGCAAATCATTTAAATGGCAGCCAGGTCTACCCTAGAGACATTGGCCAGCATAGCCCTGTTGGGTAGGTGTGTGAAGCAGTGTGAGGTAAGTGCCATCAGAAGCTCCTAGTGGAGCCTCAGTTATATTGGCAGAACTGTTCTTTTCCTAGTACAGCTTGCTTTGCTCAGGGGTGTGGTGGAATAACCCATGCCAGCAAAGCACAGCTTTCCCAGTTCAGCTGCACCCACACTAAAGCATTTTGCAAGTGTCCTATGTTAGAGTAGTGATCCTGGCAAGGCACTCCAGGTGTGAGCATGGCCCTGGAAACAAAAATCCACTCCTCTTCCCTGCGCTACTCCCCATTCCACAGACAGCTTGTTCCCTTCTTTTATGGTTTGTTTTTGATGAGTACCCTCTCTCCATCCTCTTTGGAACCTCCCTTCAGGAAGTTGAAGGCTGCTATCAAATCCCCCCTCACTCTTCTCTTCTGCAGACCAAACAGACCCAACTCCCTCAGCCTCTCCTCATAAGTCATATGCTCCAGCCCCCTAATCATTTTGGTCGCCCTCCACTGGACCCTCTCCAATGCGTCCACATCCTTTCTGTAGTGAGGGGCCCAGAACTGGACTCAGTACTCCCAGAGCCGGCCCAAGGTACGGGTAAGGCAGGCTACTGCCTGGGGTGCCCCATTGTAAGGGGTGCTGAGCGGGGCTGCCAGGCCAGGTGGTAGTGGCACTGTGCATGCTCTGCGCGGGGCCACACGTGTGCCAGGCACCCCAGGCAGGGCGGTGCTCCCAGAGCCCGGGGTGCCTGAATGGCTAAGGCCGGCCCTGAATACTCCAGATGTGGCCTCACCAGAGCTGAACAAAGAGGAAAAATCACTTCTCTAGAGCTGCTGGCAATGCTCCTCTTAATGGATGCCAATATGCCATTAGCCTTCTTGGCTACAAGGGCACACTGTTGACTCATATCCAGCTTCTCATCCACTGTAATCCCCAGGTCCCCAGCCTGTAACAATGTTTGGGATTATTCTGTCCCAAGTGCAGGACTCTGCACTTGTCCTTGTTGAATCGCATCATATTTCTTTGGGCCCAATCCTCCAATTTGTCGAGGTCACTCTGAACCCTATCCCTACCCTCCAATGTGTCTACTTCTCCCCCTAATTTAGTGTCATCCACAAACTTGCTGAGAGTGCATCCATTCCCTCATCCAGGTCAATAATAAAGATGTTGAACAAAACCAGCCCTAGACAAAACAATGATTTTGTCATGGATTTTTTAGTAAGTTGCAGGCAAAAAATAAAAATTCATGGAAGCCATGACCTGTCTGACTCAAAATATCTGACAAAACAGGGGTCTGTGGTACCCACAGTGGCTAGGAGCTGTGGGGTACCCCTGCCACCTGTAACAGCTGAAAGCTTCAGGGTACCCCCCGCCACTTGCAGCTCCAGGGGCTGCAGTGGGCAGGAGCTCAGGAGTTCCCCCAACACTTCTGGTGGCTGGGAGATGGGGGGTGCCCATGGTGGTTTCAGAGGCCCACAAGCAGCAGAGGATCCTGCAGCTCCCAATCACTACAGACTGAAGTCATGAAGGAGGCTGGAAGTCACGGAGTCCATGACTTCTAACCTCTGACTAAACTGGTAGCCTTAATCATAAAGGATGCAGCATCAGTTCAGAAATACTTTCCAGCAGTATGGGGAGATCTGGCCACTGATAAGAGAATAAAATTGATGACAGACAGAGGGTGGAAGTAGAGGGGGAAATTATATAACAGAAAATAATGTGCCACTTCTTTGGACTCCAAGATCTCAACACTAGCTGCTGGCATCCAGGTCTCTATCTCCTCCATCAACATTGCCATCTACAGACACCTGATCCTGCTACAACGATTCAGCACCTCCCTGCGCCAAGGACAGGTCAAATCTGTCCTTCGTTTCATGTCACAGTTTAAAAAGGCTTCTGCTGCTGGCATTGGTTCCACTCCCCAGCCCTTCTTGAGCATGGGTTTCCCTTTCCCATACTCTCATATCTGGCCCTCCACCCTTCCTGTCCCCTGGTGGTGAGCTGTTTGGCTTTTGCCCTATTCAGGGATTTCCTGTTCTTCACACCCACATACATTCATCCACAAGGTTTTGACTGATAAGAGCAAACCAGCTGTTGCTATCACATTTTTAGTCTTTTTATTGAGTGCCCTTCACAGAACTTCTAATCAATGCATCATTTGGCTCAAAGGAGAATACTATTGCATTAAGCCATGTTTAAAAATCTTTCCTGCAAGGGAACTGGTTTTACAATGGACATATATTGCAGAGCAATGTGACAATATTATAGTCAGCATAGTTAAGGACAGCTATGAATAGGGTTGTCCAGTATTATGCAGTACTAGACTCCATTTTCAGTTCCTTATAACTTTGTCATGGTTTAAGTGTCTGGGCAGGAATTGTCTATGCTGGGTGTCTGCCTTGGCCTGTTTATTTGTTTTAAAGTTTCAGAGGAAATAAAATGCGTCAGACATTAAGAATGAGATGGAGGAAAACATGGTGTTGCCCTTATGTTAAAAAAAACCTTATTTTAGCTGCTTCACAGAGCAGCTCTAGCACCTCCATGTTTTGGCACAGGAGGTTGGGGGAGGGGGGCTGGCCAAGTTGTGAGCCTCCCTTTGAAAAACCTTGTACATTCTCAGTAGAGACATGTTCAAATTTGGCAGCTAGATTCTTCCAAGATTCCTTGTGCAGAAGGCTCAGCAGAAGCAGAGCATGATTTTTGTTGCAACTGCTACTTCTGGCTGTTTTAATGTCAGACCTCAGAAACTGAAGCAGACAAGGGAGGGACAGGGGCTGGAAGAGGAAGCAAATGAAGGCAAGAACTAGTGGAGGGAGAGGAGCCAGGATATGAAGTGGATAAGTGCAGAGGTAATACAGGTTGGGCATCTATGATCCAGCACCCCCAGAACCTGACCAGTCCTGATCAAGGGAATTTTCTGGACCTGGGGAGGTCCCCTGCCACCTGCTTCCCAGCTCCCCTCTGGCTCTGCTTCTGTTCTGCCAGCTGTGGATGGACCCCTCAGCACTTGGGCTCCAGCCATGCCACCACACCCTTAGCCCGGGGCTGCCCACTAGGCTGCTAGAGACCCCTGCTGTGGGGTTGCATCTGCACCAGGGCCAGCCTTAGGGCAGGGCAAACTGGGCCTAAGCCCAGGGCGCCATAGCCAAAGGTATTGCTAGGTAAAGGGAGTGTAGGTAGGGGGCAGTGTGGCAGAACATGGTAGAAGCACAGGGCTGGGGTTAGGGGCACAGGTGGGAGGAAAGTGCAGGGGCTGAGATGAAGGGGGCACAGGATGGTGGTGCTCTACCCACAAGGGGTCGGGGCACCAAAACACAAGTTTGCCCAGGGAGCCAGTTTCCCTAAGGCCAGCCCTGTGCTGCGCCACCAGAGCCCCATCTGTGGGACCACAGATGTTGCCAGAGCAGAGAGGTACAACCTGTAGAAGCAGGAGATCCACTGGGAGAGTGGCTAGGAGCAAAGAAGGAGCAGGGCAGAGTGGGAGTCTAGGGCACCATAGAAAGCAGAGTAGGTGAGCAGCCCTCACTGGAGAAAGAACAAGTTAAGGACTAGTTAGAGAAGCTGGACAGGTACAGTCCATGGGGACAGATCTAATGTATCCAAGGGTGCTGGGAGAATTGACTACTGTGATTGCAGAGCCAGTGGCCAATATCTTTGAAAACTCCTGGCAATCGAGGGAGGTTTTGGACGATTGGAAAAAGGTAAATGTAGTGCCCATCTTTAAAAAGGGAAAGAAGGAGAATCCAGGAAACTATTGACTGGTGGGCCTCACCAATTTCTGGAAAAATCATGGAGGGGATCCTCAAGGAATCTGTTTTGAAACATTTGGAGGAGAGAAAAATGATCAGGAACAGTCAACATGGATCCACCAAGGGCAAGCCATGCCTGACCAATATGATTATCTCATCACAGAAGGCAATTAGCTCTACGGATAGGGGGAAGTGGTGGATGTGTCCCTGCTCGGTGCTGGGCCTGGATGACAGGGGATGTTCTTATGTGATTCTGACCCTGCTTCATGACCATTCATACTTGATGTTCATTTGAGATCAGGCCCAAGAAGATAGAGTGTGAGATTACTGATTATCATATGGCCATAAAAACATTGATGCAACTAGATGACGGTGGTCACAACAAATCTTATGCCAAGTAGGATTTAAGGCAAGAAAGGATTAAACAATTCCAGGCAACATGATCCAGATTCAACCTGTAAAGGCACGTGAGGAAAGTATGCAAGTGAGAATTAGTATTAATGCTAATCAAGATAGAACTTTGAAGTGCAAACCTGTCTTGTTAGAAATTAGAAGCAATACAAGTTATAAGAACATAAGAACATCTGAACTGGGTCAGACCAAAGGTCCATCTAGCCCAGTAGCCTGTCTGCCGACAGTGGCCAGCACCAGGTGCCCCAGAGAGGGTGGACCGAAGACAACGATCAAGCGATTTGTCTCCTGCCATCCTTCTCCAGCCTCTGACAAACAGAGGCCAGGGACACCACTTCTATCCCCTGGCTAATAGCTTTTTATGGACCTAACCTCCATGAAATTAGCTAGCTTCTCTTTAAACTCTGTTATAGTCCTAGTCTTCACAGCCTCCTCTGGCAAGGAATTCCACAGGTTGACTATACGCTGTGTGAAGAAGAACTTTCTTTTATTAGTTTTAAACCTGCTACCCATTAATTTCACTTGGTGTCCTCTAGTTCTTCTATTATGGGAACTAATAACTAACTTTTCTTTATCCGCCCTCTCCACACCACTCATGATTTTATATACCTCTATCATATCCCCCCCTTAGTCTCCTCTTTTCTAAACTGAAAAGTCCCAGTTGCTTTAACCTCTCCTCATATGGGATCCGTTCCAAACCCCTAATCATTTTAGTTGCCCTTTTCTGAACCCTTTCCAAGGCCAAAATATCTTTTTTGAGGTGAGGAGACCACATCTGTACACAGTATTCAAGATGTGGGTGTACCATAGTTTTATACAGAGGCAGTAAGTTATTATTTTTGGAGTCCCTCACAGTCTGCTTCTGTCTGACTATCCTAAACAGTTTGGTATCATCCACAAACTTTACCACCTCACTGCTTACCCCTTTCTCCAGATCATTTATGAATAAGTTGAAAATTTATACCAGTCACGTGGTAGAGCGGGGGCCGGGAGCATTGGAGTGACAGCACAGGCTCCCCAATGCTGGGGGGATGGAACCCTGAGTTTTGGGGGCCAGATCCAGGCAAGCTGGGGACTGCATCAGGACTTAGGTTCCCCACCCCTGGCTGAAGGTTTTATGCAGGGAAAGCCTAAACTATAAGGACAGAAAAGTGTATGGAACTGCTGGCTGCTGTGGAGAGTCAGACCAGCTGCAGAAGAAGCCAAGCAAGCTGTGGAGAGGATTGCCAGACTTAAGCACCAAATCAAAAGAGAAAGGGAAGAACAGCAGAAACTGTATCCTGCTGGAAGCCCCATTTAGAACTATTTTGTTTAAACAGAATGTCATATCATTGTCAATCAGGTTAATGTCATAACCCAGTCCCAAAACAAGTGGGAATGTTACTTTGGTGTTATCTGTAACTAACAGATTTGTTAAGGTGTGTGTGTGTGTGTGTGTGTGTATGACTAAACAGTTGTGCGGGTCTAAGCAGTTTTGCTATGATCAAAAGAGAGCTGGAAAGGGAAATAGGACCTCTGAACCTTTACCTAGTGAGCCTATCAATTTGCCTGAAAGGGGGTTGTATAAAAATCCTCCTGAGGGGTCAGAGATAATGGCACCTAATCATATAGGGGCTTTGTGAAGAAATTCATGAATGTTTGTGAAGTAATAGGTATATCTCCATGTTATATACCTCTTATAGAACTGGAAGGGACCTTGAAAGGTCATCGAGTCCAGTCCCCTGCCTTCGCAGCAGGAGCAAGTACCATCCCTGCTGTGAAGGCAGGGAACTGGACTCTATGACCTTTCAAGGTCCCTTCCAGTTCAAGGCCCCTTCCAGGTACCATAATGACCAATGAGCATTGTACAAACATCCACAAAGAAATTAATGCTTGTGTATTCAGAACAGGAATTGGATTGTGTGCAGTAAATAAGGGCATATGCTAAACACTACATGACTGTGTCTACACTGGGCCACTTATTCCAGAAAAGCAGCCGCTTTTCCGGAATAAGCTGCGAGATGTCTACACTGGTCCCTTGAATTTCTGGAAAAGCAACGACACTCTACTGTACAAAATCAGCTGCTATTCCGGAAACACTGTTCTGCTCCCGCTCGGGCATAAATCCTTATTCCGGAACACTGTTCCAGAAAAGGGCCAGTGTAGACAGCTTTTCCGGAAAAGCAGAAAAAACGGAAAAAGCGGTTTGGACGCCGGGAGACCCCGTAGGAGCCGCGGACTTCCTGGTAAGCCCGAGCTGTTAAAGAGCTCTCAGGCTGCTGGGCACACGTGCCAGGAGCCTGCCTGGGTCAGCTCTGCCACCTGCTGTGCTGCCCAACAGGTCATCTCACCGCACCATGGCAGCTCCAGCCGGAGAGCCCCCTGGACCCCCAGTGGAGGAGGCCCCCAGGGGCCGCAAAAGGCGGGCCCCATCCTGGACCCCCAGGGAGCTGGAGACCCTCCTGGAGTTATGGAAGGAGGAGGAGGGTCTCCACGACCTCCATTCCCGGCGCCGCAACGCCGACCTGTTGTTGCCAGACACAAACCCCATCTTGTTTTTCCACGAACCCCATCTTGTTCCCCCCCCCCCCAGAGAGCAAGAGAAAGGCAGTCAGCCTTTGATGCCCTGGGAACGCAGGTGTGCTGCCTGTCCCTGACTCTACCATAAACAGAAACCAGACAGTAAATGGGCTAGCTGACGACTCAGGGCCTCCCGTCGCCCTGATGGCTAGTACCAGTAATTGGCACGCCTGCACTGTCCCAGGAGAGGAATCTTCGCCCATCACATACCAGAGGTGCCCATTGTCTGCATTTTCCCAGGTGTAAATTATGCTTTGCACCCTTCGTGGGAAACTTGGCATTCTAAGCCATTTTTCCTAATTGGCCGCTTGAGACCAGGAAGAAGCCTACATGACCCAAGGGGTATAAAAGAGGTTCAGCAGCCCACCCCATTTGAGCTCCAATCATCTATACCTGCTGGCAGGTATTGATTGTCTCCCGAGGTCTGTGGGATGCCCAACCTCGCCCTACTTCTTCCCGAGGGATTGAGAGAAAGACGCTGGCCACGCCAAGTCTGGAACGCAGGGGTGAGAATATATACCTGCTATGTGTCTATTTTGCATGCATTTAATAAGAGCTCAGAGAACCAAAAGGGTTTCATGGTACCTGTAAGTGACTTATTAGTGTAATTTCTGTCCTGTCCTTTGTAGTGGCTGTGTTATCTGTAACACAGTAGTAGCATTTAACAACTAAGTTTACCCTGTAACAATAAAATAGTAACTGTTTAAGCTTTAACCTGACTCCTTCAGTTGCTGTAACAGAACCAAGCACAATTTAAAAGAACTTCAGCCGGTCATAAGGGACTCACTGCCCTGACCGTCGGCTGACACCTGTACACCCGGCTTGCACAGAACCTGGCCCACCAGGGACACCCCAGCCGCAATTGTGAGCAGGTCCGCTCAAAAGTGAAGGAGTTGCAGCTGGGGTACGTCAGGGCCACTGAGGCAGGGGGACAGGACCCAACGCCTGCCCGTACTTTGAGGAGCTCCACTCCTTTCTGGGCGAGCCCGCTCCTCAAGCCCCTCCGGTCCCTGTGGACACCTGCCAGCGCCCACCCATCAACCGTCCCACCGAGCCGGAGGAGGGAGAAGAGAGTGGCAGCGCATCTGGCGAGGAGGCCACCATTGCCTCCCAGCAGGCCCCCTCCAGCAACTCCTCCGAGGCCGGGGAGGAACCCATTGGTGAGTCTGCGCAGTTTGCACTCCCAAAGGGTGGGGGGCAGAGGGTGGGGAGCCAGGTGCCCGGAGGGGGGAGGGGGAGAGCATGTCACTCAGGCCACGTGAGCTGCACGCTGCGTAGCATGAGACAGTAAGCAGCAGGTGCAACCACGTGCAGCCTGGTGACCGAGCAGCACGTGGCCACGGCAGGCAGCTGCAGGCCACGCCTGGGACCCTGCTGCTCACACACATTCGGCGGGACCAGGGGGAAGGGTGGATGACGGCTGGAACCGGCCAGGGCCCCAGGGACTCAGCCCAGAGCCCGCAGCTCCGGCAAGGGTGCAGCACAGAGAACGGCACACTGTCCCATGCCTCGCTGTGAGGCACAGCCAGCTTCTATTGGGTACACCGCAGCATCACGGTCCTGTGAACGTGGCCCCCACCGAGCCCCTTGCCTGCTCCCGGTGCCTTGGCTGGTTCCCCAAGGGAAGTCCCCACTGGGGCCACACATGTTCCTGGGCTACCGGGCTTGCGGGAGGGATCATGGGAGGGAGAAGGGCCCCTGAGTTGTGCTGCAAGGATGGGACATCCCCCCACCCAGTCACTCTTCTGGTTCCGTCCAGGAGATATCCCACGCGAGGGGATCTGAGAGCCCAGACCGCCTCTGCCAGATGTGCTCCCAGGGACTGCGTGGGGATGCATCTCGCTCACTGTCAAACACCAGTGATTAACCCAAAGCTTTTCACAGTCTCCACCGGCAGGGAGTTCCACAGGTGAACGCTGCACAAGCACCCTCCTGCCCTGCACGGAGCCAGGATACAGACCGGTGCTTACAATACCCTGGAGGGAGGACCCTACTCCAGGGGCAGGCAGGAGGGGAACCGAGTGGGCCCAAGCCACACAACTGTGGGGTCACCAGGGCTCAGGGGTGGAGGGCATGTGGTGTGGGGACAGTGGACGGCCTGCCTGACTGACCCACCCTTTCTTCTGTTCCCTGGAGCGGGACCCAGCACCAGACCCTCCACTGTGGCAGCAGCGGCATCCCCAGCAGGCCAACCCCGGAGGCACAGGCTCCGGCAGAGGGACCAGCTGCTTCGGCGCCACGTCAACGCTGTGGAGGCAATCCAGGCCTCCATCGAGGAGCGGGTGCAGGGGGACCTGCAGTGGCGGCAGGACGCCTGGGCTGCCTTCCTGGATGAATGCAGAGGGATGCGCACCACAATGGACACGCTGACGGCACATGTTGTGCATGCGATTCACTATGGCATGGGCGGAGCCCAGGCCCCCGCCATCCCTCCCGTAGCACAGCTCATGCCCCCTCCCATCCCAGCTCCTGCCCCTGTTCCCACCCCTCCTCCTATCCCAGCTCCTGCCCCTGCCCCTGCCCCTGGCCACCTTCGCGTGCAGCCTGCCCCAATGCGGTCTCCCCAGCGTGGGCAGGCTGGCCCCCGGAGGAGCGCTCGCAGGGGCCGCCCGTCCCAGTAACTGCCCCCCCCTCCTGTCCCAGTTGAAGGTCTCCCCCCCCCTTGTAAATAAACAGTTCTCTATTTTGCTGTTCATTCCTGTGTTGGGTATTGTGTAACTCTAGGTAGTGTACGAAATGATGTGAGATGCCAAGTAGCCACTTAAATGTAACATGGTGGCAAACTGTGGAGAACGAAATCTGTACTCTATCTCTGGGAGGGCCCTTCGTAAGTGGTCAGTGGTTTGTGGCGCAGAAATAAATGCTGACACTTTTCACTAAAATGTAAACCACAAACTATATTTACATAGATAACAAACTAGCAAGAATGGTTACACGATGCACACAACAGATAATTAAACATTCTAGGCACAGGGAGGACGATTGGTGATGTTGCTGGCCAGCTCGATCCTTTGGTCCTTCCGGGCCTCAGGAGAGGAAGAGCCAGGAGATCTATCAAAGATGTCACTGATGTGAGCCTTCCGCACAAGTCCCAAATCCTGTTGGCTGTTCCTCAGGACAGTGATGGTGGCCTAAACCCTAGCCTAATGACGCCCGATGCATCCGACGAACAGACTCGATGACGGCCGATGTGCTGTGACCCGACGCTTTACTATACTATGGGGGGGGGGGGGAAAGAGGTAAGGGGAGGAGGTGGGGAAGGGTAGGAGCTGGGGCGGAGTACTCTGGGGTGACCCAAGCGACCCTGCTACAGGGCTTGGGCAAACATGTCCACCAGGGCCTCTCTAATGCGCACCGCCTCCTGCCGCGCCAGGCGGATGGCAGCTGTGGCGGGCTGGTCCAAGGTCTGTACCTCAGCTGCCACCCATGCAGAGAGGAAGGCCTCCCCACTGCGCTCCACAATATTGTGGAGCACGCAGCACGCGGCCAGCACCTCCGTTGCATTCTGCTCACCCATGTCGAGACGGGTGAGCAAACAACAGAAGCGGGCTTTTAAGCATCCAAACGCCAGCTCCACTGGGTTTCAGGCCCGGTTGAGGCGGTCGTTGAACCGGGCCCGGTTCTGGTCCGGCTGCCCCGTGTAGGGCCGCATGAGCCAGGGCATCAGGGGGTAGGCCGCGTCCCCGACGATGCAGATGGGCATCGGCACATCCCCGACAGTCAAGTCCCGCCAGGGGAAGTAGGTGCCTGCCTCCAACCTCTGAAACAGTCCTGAGTTCCGGAGGATGCGGGCGTCGTGTGCCCGGCCGGACCAGCTGCCGTAGATGTCCAGGAAGCGGCCCCGGTGATCCACGAGGGCCTGCAGGACGATGGAGCAGTACCCCTTTCTGTTCATAAAGTGGGCTGCTCGATGCTCCGGGGCCCGGATGGCGATGTGGGTGGCGTCCAGGACTCCCCCGCAGTTGGGGAACCCGAGGGCAGCGAAGCCGTCCATGGTCTCATCGACATCGCGCAGGCGGATGATTCTCGGCAGCAGGACGTCATTGATGGTGTGGACAACCTGCAGAAGGGTGCAGAGAAACACATTACATACAGCCAGGGGTGAGTGTGCGCTCCCTTGGGTCCCCCCCCTTGATTCCCTCTGTCCACACACACACACACACACACACACACACACACACCAGGGCCCCCCTCGCCACAGGCCCCTCCCCCCATCGGGAGGGGCGACCCAAACCCCTGGGCGACCCAGCCGGGAGTCTTGGCTGTCCCTGGACCTGGAGTGGAGCACCCTCCCCCCATCCCACTCCCCCTGGGATTTACCTGGATGACGATCACTCCAACTGTGGATCTTCCCACCCCGAACTGGTGTGCCACCGAGCGGTAGCTGTCCGGTGTGGCCAGCTTCCACAGCGCGATGGCAACCCTCTTGTTGACGGGGATGGGTGCCCGCAGCCAGGTGGCGGTTCTCTGCAGCGCGGGGGTGAGCCAGGTGCACAGCATCAAGAAGGTCTGCTTCCTCATCCAAAAATTCCGGATCCACTGGTGGTTGTCCCATTTTCCGAGGACCACCCAGTCCCACCAGTCGGTGCTGATGTCCAAACTCCAGAGTGGCCGGTATACGGTGGGGTGCTGATGCGACAGGGTTGCCAGGGCCCCCCTGGTGAGGGAGGCCAAGGCGATCTCTGCCTCCTGGTCTATGAACAGCATGGCACCGGCCTGCAGCACGAGCTGCAGCCACCTGAAGAGCCCCAAGAGGGGCCCGACCAGGCACATGGCCACCCATGGCTCCATGGCAGACAGAGCAGGGCAGAAAAAAAAAACGCAGGCAAAAGCAGTTGGGGGCCAAAGGGTGGTGTCCCCAAAAGTCAGAGGGCCCCCACAGACCCTGCGAAGGGTGTCAGTCCCTGCCAGAGGCCCCAAGGCACGGGAGCAGGAGACTAACGGCTGCCCGGCGAGACCCCTTTAACCACGCGTCTGGACGGAGCTCCGGCCCCGCCCCCGGAAAGGTCTGGTGGCCTTTGCCCTTTTCAAAATGGTTCCGGGCTTTTTGCTTTTCCGGAAAAGCACGCCGCCAATGTAGACACGCTTTTCCGGAAAAGCGCATCGTTATCACGGAAACTCCGCGGCCAATGTAGATGCTACTTTTCCAGAAAAGCTGAAAACGGAATAGTATTCCGTTTTAAGCATTTCCGGAAAAAGGTGCCAGTGTAGACGTAGCCCAGGAGAAGAATTAACAAGTATTGGCCAGCTAAATGAGGGAAGGGTCCTGTGTGTGTGTGTGGAGGGGGAAGTATGTGATCATGTAACAAGAGTATTGCAATGTATACACGTAAAGGGGCTGAATTAAGGCTGACTGAGCAAATCCTGTTCACCCTTCCAGCTTAAGGTATGTCTACACTGCACAGCTATTTTGGGATACCGGAGGTATCCCAAAATAGCTAGTCCACATCTTAGCATGCCCATTATTTCAAAATATTTTTTGAAATAACGGACAGCTTGTTATTTTGGCATTCCTGTCACTCTCATTCCACAAGGGTTAAGGAATGTCTTGAAATAGGGTGTTTATTTCAAAATAGCATTTTTAAGCTTGGCACATCTACACAGAACCCCTGATTTTGAAATAAAGTCGAAATAAGATATGCAATTTCAGTTCTAGGGTGCTGTGTAGACGCACCCTAAGAGAGGAAGCTGCTTTCTGTTCTTTGTCTACCATCACCAGAATGATTTCTCAACCTGTGCAAAACCAAACAAGTAACAGGGGGCTGCAGAGGCGTCACTGGACGGAACCTTTATTACTGGTCACAATGACCAAAGAATCGAGGGTGACTCATTACTCCCACACACTATTCTCAGGCAATGAGAAGAGACGTAGTATTTTCCTTGTAAACTAAACATATTTGCTATGGAAATGACTGTCTGTAAACATAGAGCCTCTGTGATGTCCTCTTTTTAGAGCAAAACCACATTTTAAATTGGCTATGCCAAAAATCCTGGATACAGGTTTCCCTAGATGGACACAGCAGAAAATATTCCACCTATTATTTTGTGTCACCTGCCTCTGTTATAACTGCTGTTAATCACTCAAAAGAGGCTTCAAACAAACAAAATGCCTAAAGAACTCACAAGGGCGTGGAGCCTGGTGAAAAAGTAGTCAGGTTTTTGCTTGATGACTAAGTTGGCTGTGGTTCAGCCGTCTGTGTACAAAGGGCTTTTTCTTTATAAATCATCAACGGAATGAATCATCCTAGAGAACATGCCTACAGATGCATTGAATAGCCTTGCGCCAGAGCCCAGTCACAGGACTGGATCTTCCATTTACTCAGAGGGCTCAAAGGGTCTGTACACTTCTGTGGCCGGGGAATGTTACAAAACAGGAAGGTGCCTTTCAAAATGTGAAAACTCAGTGAGAACAAACACCGGCTTTCGTCAGAGACCAGAAGCTATGGGAAATATTTTCAGCTCTCTGGCTTTGTTGTCCTCAAACAGAGCAAGCGCCACACAGTGTCAACAACGGAGAAGCAAGCAATTCTTTGTGGCAGCAAGATGTGCCAACTCGGTTCTGGGGAAGAGGTGTGGCTACTGCAGCTGCAGAAAGTCAGCTTTCACTGCACTCCAGAGCAAAAATCCTTCCTGGCAGCTCTGCCAAGGGGATCTGGCTGCAGCTCAGAGAGGCCACTTGTTTGGCTAGCCCGTGTTCCCTATGGAAATTTGCTCTGGACAAATGAGTCTGTCCAAGAACGCCTCTTAAATGATAAGAGCTAGGTCGACCAAATTTGCTAGGCAGCTTCCTCTTACCATAAGAAAAAGCAAGGTGAGAGTTTGGTTGTGCCAGAAAAACAGGCTATGCCTGGAACAGAATTGCTTAGACAATTACTAAGGAGATAAAACAGGCTGGCGGGGAGCACCTGCACCCAGGGCTGTCCCAGCCCCTGGGAGCTCCACGCCCCCCTCGATTCCAACAGAAACATTGCTGCCTGTTCCTCTTCCTCAGGGAGCAAGGGAAAGTGCACAGTTTGCTGCATTCCTCACTGGGACTGGGGAGCACAGTGGGCAGATGAATCTGTATCTGCCCCAGCTGGCTGTGCCCACTAAAGCTGCAGCAGCCACGGAGAGGCGCTTCTGACCAGGCCCCAAGCTTCTGAAGTGAGAGGGCTGGGGCAGTCCTCTTCCCCCCCCCCCCCCCCCCGGGGTAGCCTGCATATTGAACCCCTCACCTCCAACACTACCCCAGAGCAATGATTTACATGAAAAAACAAAAGTTGAGTTAAGGGTCCGAGCAATGCTGGATAAATCTTCTAATAAGCAATAAAAGAGAAAGCTTTGTACTTCAATCATATGCAGTGGGGTGACAGTGTAGCCTAGTGGCTAGAATGGTGAACTAGTTCTCTTCTCAGCTCTGCAAGTCACTTCTATACTTCAGCTTTTCCATCTGTAACATCCTAGTGACCTTCACTGCAAAGGGCTTACCTGTGCAAAGCACCCAATAAGAGCTAAGTATCGCTATTAACAAGCTGTGATCAGTGGAGATGAATATGCTCCCAAAGTCAGGATTTTAGTTATGGCAAAAACAGGGTCATAGACTGGACCTTTTCATGCCTGTCTCACCCCACACCCATTCCGTTCTTCTGTCCCTCCTACATCATCTCCTCCCTATCTTTTCCTACCTGCCCCTCTGCACTCTTCTTCCTGCAGGGGTGCAAACAGATCAAAATGGGAGGAGTCTCTTCCCAGCATCACCATGTGTGTTGATGTCATGAAGTGACGTGACATTGACATTACCTCATCTTTTGGGACAAAGAAGAGAATGGGGACAAGGGAATAAATATATCTAAAAGGAGCCTGTGACTCCTCAGAGGAGCTGACAAGGCATTCTCTTTCCATTGAATTCTGGTGGTGGAAGGAAGCAGTGTTCCTTCTAATATTTCCTACCTCTGAGAAGAATTAGTTGTATTATGTGCACCAATATAGGTGCTATGGGATATAGCCCCTTCGATATTAGTGCATGTGACAAAATGCATGTGGCAGGGGTGGGGCCAAGGGGTTCTGAGGGTATGGCTACACTGCAGAGTTTTTTTGGAAAAGGCTGTTTTTCCGAAAAAACCTTCACTTACATCCATACTGCAATCACATTCTTTCGAAAGAAAAAAAAATTAAAAGAACAGAGAGGATTTTCTGACATTGGTAAACCTCTTTCTACAAGGAAGAATCCTTTTTGTGAAAGAGCTCTTTTGGAAAAGGGCGTGTGGACGGGAAGAGGGAGTTTTCGCAAGACAAGGAAAGAGGAAAAAGCACAGGCTCCCTGGTAGCCACTCTGTCCATAGTAATCACAGTTTAAATGCAAGATAGCGTCCATTCAGCATGGACGCTATCTTTTGAAAAAGCAGATTGCTTTTTCGATGCGCTTTGGCAGTGTGGACGCTCTTTCAGAAGAAGTTTTTTCAGAAGATCTCTTCCAGAAAAGCTTCTCCCGAAAGAAGCCTGCAGTTTAGACATAGCCCGAGTGTGGGAGAAAGTTCAGATTGGGGGCAGAGGGTTCAGGTGCAAGGGGTGAGGGCTTTTGTCTGGAGGTGAGGATTCTGGGGTGTGGCCAGAGATGAAGGGTTCGGAGCTGGGACAGGAAGTTGGGAACTAAGGATGCGACAGCTCCTGCTGGGTCTGCAGGCTCTGGGGCAGGGTTGGAGATGAGGGGCTCAGGGCTGGAGCAGAGGATTGGGGGGAAGACTTGTGAAGGCTCTAGCTGGTGGTGCAGGCTATTGGGTGGGGCTGAGTTGAACAGTTTGAGGTGAAAGAGGGTGCTCTGGTTGACTGTAAGAAAAGGAGAAAGAACATCAGTGAATCTTGGAGCTAAAGAAGTTGGAAATAGGAGCTCAGAAGTAAGCTGATGGGGAGCACATCAACAAGCCCCAGAATTGAAAGCCAATGGGGCTGAGGGCCAGAAACAAGCCATGGAAGGGCAGGAAAGGAAGGGGAGACACCAAACTACTAGACTTGTTAGAAAAGTAGAACCAGAGCCCCCTCATCCCACCAATTCCCACCTCTGCAAAAATCCACAAGTAGGAACAACTGAGACGCAGGCAACGTTACAAAATATTTTACTTCTTTTGCAAGGCTGAGTGTGGTTCATGAGTTTCCCAAGAACAAGAAAACCTTCACTTTGGCTGCAAAGTTGACCAGTAAAGCTCAGCATATACTCAGTGAAGTGTCAATTCCAGATGCTGTGAATTACTCTAAATTCAAAGAAATTATCTGAATTATTTCAGATTATCCCTGAAGCATAGTGCAAAATGTAGGCTCTTACAAGGGATGCTAGCATGGGGAATGCATAGACAGGATGAAAGAGCTGATGGGAAAATGGGAGATCGGAAGAGAGGGTGCAAGCTTTGAAGAAATATTTGACCTTGTGTCTCAGGAGCATTTCCTCAGCATGTATCAAGGTGATGTGAAACAATTTCTATAGGACAACAAATGACAATGGGTTGAGATGGCAGGTCTAGCTGATGCCTTCAAACAGAGCCAGGCATCTATGAAGAACAAGCCACAGAAGGAGGGGTTTCAACCAGGTGGGAAGCAGGCTTCCCGTTTTACCCCGGGGTTAATGAAGGGTGGCTGGGCCTGGGGCACTCACCTTCTCAAAACCTCAGCCCAAATCGCTCCTGAAAACAGAAGAGGTCAAAGGGTGCCAGCACTCACCTCACAGATTGCCTGAGGAATAAATGCCTGGTGTTGGAAGGAAGCAGGCAACAAATAACCCATGTAAATGCTGCTGTCCTCAAACAGGAACCTTGTGGATACCTGACAGTTATCATAAATTGTTTGTGGGGTTAGTCTCTGCAGAACCAGATTTGGAGGACATGAAGACTGTCAGGATCAACAGCAAGGAATACTTTAGGATGGGAGGATACAGGTGCAGAAATTTCTGTGGTTAAGCAGAGTGCAATTCAAAAAGGTGACATATTGCTAGAAGAAAGGGCACAGCTCCTGTTAATACAGGTTGAACCTTCCTGGTCTGGCATCCTCAGGACCAGAGTGGTCTCAAACATGGGAATCTGCCAGACCAGAGAAAGTCAAGCATCCGGGCTCTCTCTGCCCCCAGCATGCTCAGAAAGAATCCAGAGGCCTGATCTCCTCTGGCCCACCTGTCTGGCTCTGCTGCCCCCAGCCTGCTCATGGGGCTCTGCTCCTTGCCCCAAGCCCTGCACAGGGTGGCAGCTGCTCCTGGGATTCCCAGACTTGCATGCCAGGTAGCAGCTGCTCCCGGGGTTCCCCAACCATGTGTGCAGCAACTCCAGTGGCTCCCTGCCCTCAGGGTACTAGTCCTGCAGGCAGCCACCGACCAGACCAACTCCACTCCCAGCTAGGGCTCCCTGGCCTAGTAACATCTGCCTGACCAGGGATGTTGCCGGACCAGAGTGTCCTGGAAGAAAGAGGTTCAGCCTGTAGGTTTCAGGAATCTTGTACCTTCTGCCAAAAGGCAGAGAAATCAATGGTTTGGAAAGGGTATGAAAGGTGAGCATGGAGGGGGATAGCCTCGTTGACACACTTATTGAGAATGTTGTTTTCTGGGTGGCTCAGGCTAGTGAGGTGTTTAGCCACAGCAAGAAGAAATATGCTCCTGCAACTTCAGGGGAAGGGAAAGCCCCAGGAATTCTACTTCGAAGGACTGGGAGAGTATTTTGATTGCTCTGCAGTGGGGAAGGAGCAGGAGTCTAGAAGTTAAGACCAGCTCGTGCACTGCAGCTGAAGGCAACACCAACTCAGGAGAAAATGGTGTAATGCCTACATCCTAGGGTGCATAGCAAGGCGCACACACACACACACACACACACACACACACACACACACACGATGGGGCACAGTACCTTTTAGGCCCTGTCTGGGCTGTTCCACTCCATAATTGTTACCATCTCCAGGCCAGTAACTGCCTCTGTCAGCAGGGCAAAACAGTCCAGGTGTGATGTCCCCCTTGGAGGCTAATGGAGTGGGTAGGTGGACCCAGGCCTTCCCTCTCCACCAGGTCCCAGCCCTGGGCCCTGTCAGTGGCAGACATGTCACACCATTAGTTCAGCAGGGAGTCCACCCAAAACTTACTGAGTACTCAGGGATTCTAATTCCCCATCCTGGGATACTTCCTACCCTGTCCAGGATTACCAGCATCTTCCCCACCTTCATCCTCCAAGATGGACTCTTCCCCAGCCAGTCTCTGCTGTGGCAGCCACCTGCTGCTCCTGCTTGAGCATTCTGGCAACTACAGCAGCTCCTTCCCCTGCAGCAGCCAGCCCTGACTAAGCTGCTCTGCTGGCTTTTATACTGGTCCGCAGTTGGCGCATGCCCAGCAGGGCTATGGGGGTGGGGCTCTCTGGGCCATATAGGCCTGGTTAGCTCTTGTTGGCCCAGTGGGGAGGGGGTTGGTAAATCCTGTCATAGCCTGTCACTGAGGAAACTGTCCAGGATGTAAGCCACCAGCATGTTGCAACAAAGGACAGACCCTACTCTAGAGAGCTTGGAGAGACGGGGCGGGGACGGAGGGGTGGAGGAAACTGTGCAAAGAATAGTAGGTGCCCATGAATGTCTGGTCACTTGTTTCAAGTTAAACATGGGAGTAAATATTTTCACTCTCAGGGCCTAGGCTCCCATTGTTAACAACTGTGCAAACCCACTGAAGACAACAGGACTGTGCTTATGTATGTGACCAAGGGCAGCATTTGGCCGGAAGAACTTTTATTATGGAATGCTAAGAACCCAACCTAGTCCTCAGATCTCAGGCAGAGTTTGCAAGGCTGCCAGTTTGAAAAAGAAACATCTTGTTTTACTTGAGAACTGATCACATTTGATCCAGAAATCACTGGGACAAACTAAATGTGGAGCCCAGAGATGCAATTTTTATAGTTACATTTTGGAGAACAGTTACTTGAAGTAATTTTACCATGGTCATAAATAAACTCAGTATCAGAGCCAGGGGAAAAAACAGTCCTGACTTCTTTTCCCATATACTAAGCACCAGACAGCTGTGCCTCTAAGCACCTAATTCCCCATGTCCCAAACTACACAAATACTTTTAAATTGACTTCAGAAAAGGTCCAACAGGATTAGGAGCCTTAATGTGTCTACCCTTTCTATATATTGTTGTGACATTTGGATATCCTTTAGCCATTTATTTAAAACAGTGTATTTTTTCTGAGGTACAGTTATGTGTTCCAAGCAGTGGCGGCCTGTCCATAGGCGCGAACTAGGTGGTCGCCTAGGGCGCCAAATTAAATGGCCGTTGAGGGGTTTGGAGGCGGGGGCGCCGATCGCGCTTTTCGCCTCGGGCGCCAGTTGCTGGCAGCTTGTTTAGGTTCCTGGTTCCAAGCTATGTGTTCCAAAAACTGACAATATTGAAAGGTACACAGAACTTTGCAAGCACACATGTGGGTAACATTACAATTTTTAGCATCACTTGGAAGTTACATTGTCTAAACCTAAAGAGGACTTTAGGATTAGTCAGTGACTAATATTCTTGCAGGAAACTAAGGGTGATGTGTGAGACTGTAACTCAAAGTAGCACCCTAAATCACCTTGAAGTATACCTTATGTGATATTACTTCGAAAGTCTTTAAAATGTACCTTTCTGTAGTTAATATATCCATTTTATATTTTATCTAACAGCGTGTTTGGTAGACCTGCTCAAGAAATCTCAGCTTAAATTGCAGAGGCTGGTGCATGTCCAGCTTAGTATGTCTGTATAAGTCCTATCAGAGGTTTGTAGCTTGACAGCAGCCTCATGGTGTGAGAAGCACTCTTAGATGATGTGTTTGGAAGGCTCAGAAGTCCCACAGTCCATGTTGTATCACATCTAGGGATTAAATGGTGAATCAGGATTCTTATTATTCTCATCCAGTGCAAGGCCACGTCCACAGAGTGAACTCTATAAGTTTATAAATGACTCTTAAGAGACATTCATCATTAAGTGATGTTTCACAGATGAGAACATTCAACATTGATGTATATGGTGGTCAACATTCATCTATGGAGGTTATTTTTTTTAATAGTGACATATTATGGATTTTCTTACTGCACTATTTTGTTGTATTTATTTTTTTTAACAACAGTGCTTAACCCTGCCACCCCAGATTAGCCTAAACATTCAATGGACAAAATGAAGAAAAATCAATATTTACCATCCAGCAACTGCTGACTTTCCCATGCTGTCTGTGTACTCAGAGATGCAGCAAATGTGGCCCTGCCTCTAAGGACCATGGGTTATTTAATTATTATGCAAGGTAGATGTTGATTGTTCATAATGCTATTCACTTTACCAGAAACTTAAAGAATCCTGGAAAAGGAGACTTTTCTTCTTAACTAAGCCAGAAGTGTTAATTCAGACTTTTAGCTGCTCTGTTGATTGTATGATGAAGCCATATGAAGTATGATGCGTATGGAGGGAATAATGTGCACGTGCTAGCGAAGCTTCTGGACATGCACAAAGATTAATGACAGACAGTAGAACCTTGGTTTTTATGAACACCAATATTATGAATAACTAGTTATATGAACCATTTTCCCCTAACAGCAAAAAATAATCACATAAGAAAAGTGATACTGATTAAGAACAAGTCGCCATGCCATCTCATTCTAATGCACTGGAAATTGCTTGGCAGTTTGCAGAACAAGAAGAAAGTGACACAGTACACTGTATCACGACTTATACTCTGTACTCACTGTAATTTTAAGATGTTCCATTTTATGATGTTCTGAACTTATCCATCCTCACTGAGTTTAAGTGTTCTATGGTATGTTATGGAAGCATATTCGGACTTTTGGTTTAAAAGCACAATTTTAGAGATTGAATTATTAAAATATATGTTAAGACTAAGGACTATGTAAGTGAAATATGTAACTGAACATTTACTATGGGCAATTTGATAAAAAAAAATTCTGTATTTATTTTTTTCTGGTGGGGAATGGATGTACATACTGTATCAACTTCTGGTCTCATTTACAATAGTGCATGAGTGCTGAACAAATAAGTAACTCCAAAATTTGGCTTTTCACAGGCTGAATCACTTTGTTAGAGGAAAAAATTGCTCCTGATTTATAAATGAAAACTTTTCCACTTTGCTCCATGTCTCATTTGCAAACAGCTCATGACTCATTTGGAAAGTTGCTTATTAATACTTTATATTTAATATGTTTAGTACAGATTATGTCAAACAACAGATGTAGTCCAATTCCTGTCTATGCCTGATAACTTCTGGCTGAGGAAACATAGGCCTTCAGTAAGATAAAGGATTCTCACTATGGCCCTATCCTTTTAAGACTTACAGAGATTTGAACATTCAGCTTGACTTTCTGTATCCTAGATGAAAGTCTGTAAGCAGAACACAAGGAATTTAAACCCACAACATTTTCTATTAAATAGATAGAGACTGGTAAACCCTTTTCTTTGAAAATGACCTCAGTGCTATGCTGTTAGCAAAGTCTTAGAACAAATCTTGGAGAAGGGAGATAAGTGGAATTACAGTGGAAAGGGATGGGATTTCAAGATCTCAGTGAAGTAGCCTAGACCTAGCTTACCCTTGGTTTAACTCCAAGAAAATGAGTGGAGCTGCACTCAGGATGAATTGAGCCCTCTGCAAACTGATGTATGAAAATCACATTTGTGATTAGCTATGTGGCAAAAAAATCTGAAAATGCCAAACCAAGTGAAATTTTGCTAATTTAGGGTTGGAACAAAAAATACTTTAATCCAAATCATTCTGAGGATTCTAAATTTTGGTCAAAATTTTGACCAGACATACTTTTCTGTTTTAGAAACTGTTCTCATACTCATAGACTTTAAGGTCAGAAGGGACTATTACGGTCATCTAGTCTGACCCCCTGCACAATGCAGGCCACAGAATCTCACCCACCCACTGCTAGAAAAATCCTCTTACCTATATCTCAGATATTGAAGTCCTTGAAATGATGGTTCAAAGACCCCAAAGAAGCCTCCTGCAAGTCACCCATGCCCCAAGCTACAGAGGAAGGCGAAAAACCTCCAGGGCCTCTGCCAATCTACCCTGGAGGAAAATTCCTTCCCGACCCCAAATATGGCGATCAGCTGAACCCTGAGCATGTGGGCAAGACTCACCAACCAGACACCCAGAAAAAAGTTCTCTATAGTAACTTCTATCTTCCCACCATTGGCCTATTTACCCTGATAGTGAAAGGTCAATTAATTGCCAAGATCATATTATCTCATCAAACCATCCCCTTCATAAACCCATCTAGCTTAATCTTGAAGCCAGATAGGTCTTTTGCCCACACTACTTACCTTGGAAGGCTGTTCCAGAACTTCACTCCTCTGATGGTTAGAAACCTTAGCCTAATTTTGAGTCTAAACTTCCTAATAGCCAGCTTAAATTAATTTGTTCTTGTGTCCACATTGGTATTGAACTTAAATAATTCCTCTCCTTCCCTGGCATTTCTCCCTCTAATATATTTAAAGAGAGCAATCATATCTCCCCTCAGCCTTCTTTTGGTTAAAGTAAACAAGCCAAGTTCCTTACGTCTCCTTTCATAAGACAGGTTTTCCATTCCTCGGATCATCCTAGTGGCCCTTCTTTGTACCTGTTCCAGTTTGAATTCATCCTTCTTAAACATGGGAAATCAAAACTGCACACAGTATTCCAAATGAGGTCTCACCAATGCCTTGTATAACGGCACTAACACCTTCTTATCCCTACTGGAAATACCTCGCCTAATGCATCCCAAGACCATATTAGCCTTTTTCACAGTCATGTCACAATGGCGGCTCATAGTCATTCTGTGATCAACCAGGACTCCGAGTTCCTTCTCCTCTTCCGTTACTTCCAATTGATGTGTCCCCAGCTTATAACTAAAATTCTTGTTATTAATCCCTAAATGCATAACCTTACACTTCTCACTATTACATTTCATCCTATTACTATTACTCCAATTTACAAGATCATCCAGATCTTCCTGTATGATATCCCGATCTTTTTCTGAATTGGCAATACCTCCCAACTTTGTGTCATCCGCAAACTTTATTAGCACACTCCCACTTTTAGTGCCGAGGTCAGTAATAAAAAGATTAAATAATAATGGTCCCAGAACTGATCCCTGAGAAACTCTGCTAGTAACCTCTCTCCAGCCTGACAGTTCACCTTTCAGTATGACTCACTGTAGTCTCCTCTTTAGCCAGTTCCTTATCCACCTCTCAATTTTCATATTGATCCCCATCTTTTCCAATTTAACCAATAATTCCCTATGTGGTATTATATCAAATGCCTTACTGAAATCGAGGTAGATTAGATCCACTGCATTTCCTTTATCTAAAAAATCTGTTACTTTCTCAAAGAAGGAGATCAGGTTGGTTTGGCACGATGTACCTTTTGTAAAACCATGTTGTAATTTGTCCCAATTGCTATTAACCTCAATGTCCCTAACTACTTTGTCCTTCAAAATTTTTTCCAAGACCTTGCATACTATAGATGTCAAACTAACAGGCCTGTAGTTACCTGGGTAACTTTTTTCCCCCTTTCTTAAAAATAGGAACTATATTAGCAATTCTCCAGTCAAATGGTACAACCCGAGTTTAGAGATTCATTAAAAATTTTTGCTAATGGACTTGCAATTTCATGTGCCCGTTCCTTTACTATTCTTGGATGAAGATTATTTGAGGCTCCCCGATTTACTCCCATTAAGATGTTCGAGTTTGGCTTCTACCTTGGATTTGGTGATATCTACCAACATATCCTTATTCCCATTTGTTATGTCGCCATTATCCCTAAGCTGTTCATTAGCCTCATTAAAGACTGAAGCAAAGTATTTGTTTAGATATTTGGCCATGCCTAGATTATCCTTAACCTCCATTCCATCCTCAGTGATTAGCGGTCCCACTTCCTCTTTTTTTGTTTTTTTCCTATTTATATGGCTATAAAACCTTTTACTGTTGGTTTTAATTCCCTTTGCAAGGTCCAACTCTACATGACTTTTAGCCTCTCTCACTTTGTCCCTATATGCTCAAACCTCAATAAGGTAGCTTTCTTTGCTGATCCCTCCCATCTTCCACTCCTTATATGCTTTCTGCTTTTTCTTAATCACCTCCCTGAGATGCTTGCTCATCCAACTTGTTCTAAAACACCTACCTATACATTGTTTCCTCTTTCTTGGGATACAGGCTTCTGATAGCTTCTGCAACTTTAACTTAAAATAATCCCAGGCCTCCCCCACTTTTAGATCCATAAATTCTTTAGTCCAATCCACTTCCCTAACTAATTTCCTTAATTTATTAAAATTAGCCCTTTTGAAATCAAAAACCCTAGTCTCAGATTTATTTTTGTTTATCCTTCCATTTAGTTTGAACTGAATTAGCTCATGATCGCTTGAGCCAAGGTTGTCCCCTACAACCATTTCTTCTATGAGGTCCTCACTACTCACCAAAACCAAATCTAAAATGGCTTCCCCCCTTGATGGTTCAACAACTACTTGATGAAGGAATTCATCAGCTATCACATCTAGGAAAATCTGAGCTCTATTATTATTACCAGTATTTGTTCTCCAGTCTATATCCGGGAAGTTGAAGTCTCCCATGATTACACAGTTTCCATTAGTATTTAAAAACATTAAAGAGGTCTCTATCCGTATCCAAATTAGATCCTGGTGGTCTATAGCACACCCCAAGCATTATCCCAGGGGAGGATCTAATAGTTTTCTTCCCCAATGTGATTTTTGCCCAGATAGACTCTTGTATTCTCTATTCCTTCACTTTTTAATTCTTTGCAATCTACCTCATCATTGATATACAATGCTACTCCACCACTTTTACCTTTATTTCTGTCTTTCCTAAACAGCACATACCCTTCAATACCTGTACTCCAGTCATGCCTAGTATTCCACCATGTTTCTGTTATTCCTATAATATGTGGTTTCACTCCCTGGACCAGTACCTCTAGTTCCTCCATTTTGTTACCTAGGCTCCTCGCATTGGTGTACAAACATCTTAATTTTTGCTGTTTTGCCTCACTCACATTCTTTACCCCATTTGGCATGGACATTGTACCTCCAATATGACCTATTAGACTAGTATCCACTCTGCCCTTCCTTCTTATGTCCATTCTCCTACCCCCGGCTATTTCCTTTCTTACTTCGTTTTCCTCCCTCTCAATGCTAAAATCCAGCGTAGAGTTTACCTGGACATCTCCCAAATATCTCCCCCAAATTCCTAGTTTAAAGCTCTCTTAATCAGTTGTGCCAGCCTCTATCCAAGAAGTCTGTTTCCTTCCCTACTTAGGTGAAGTCCATCCCGAAAGAACAGTCCTCTGACCGTGAATGCCTCCCAGTGGCCATATATCCCAAAGCCCTCCTTATAGCACCACTGCCTGAGCCATCTATTGAGCATCATAATCCTATCACACCTTTGTTGCCCTTCTCTAGGAACAGGCAGAATCCCACTAAAGATCACCCGAGCCTCGATTTCCTTAAGCGTCCTCCCCAACTTGGCATAGTCTCCCTTGATTTGTTCCAGCAACTATCCAACCCTATCGTTTGTTCCTACATGAAGGATGATCAATGGATTCTTTCCTGCTCCCTTTAGGATCCTTTTCAACCTTAGTTCCACATCCCATATCTTGGCACCTGGCAAACAGCACACCCTTCTATTCTCTGGATCAGCTCTCGTTACAGGCCTGTCTATTCTTCTCAATAAGGAATCCCGAATCACATAGACCTGCCTTTTCCTGGTGACAGTGCGATTCTCTGGTCTATCCCTTGTTTCCTCTGGCTGCAAGTCCTTTCCATTCCTATCTTCCCTTGTAATCTTCTTCAACCCATCCTCTATCCTCCTGGTGCTCATTATTGGTGTTGTCTCCATCGACTCTTCCCCTTTATGTATGGGACTAGCCACTCTTCTCTTCTTCCTTGCCTTTCCACCTTCAGTGGCCACCTGCTGTATCCCTTCTCCAACTCCGCATACCTGTTCTTGAGCTCTATTTCTCCTTCACTGGCCCATCTTTTCCTCTGCCTGGTTCTCATAGTCACATGCTTCCACTGTCCATTTTCTTCACCCAGCAGTCCCCCCTCAGAGGCCTTTGATCCTGCTTCAGTCTGCATGTCTAAGCTTTCTCCTTCAGCCACCTCATGCCTTTGCTCCATCATCTGCTCGAACCCCCTTCTAAACTCAACCAGAGTTTCCACCTGCATCTCCAATCCTCGGATCTTTTCTTCCATCAGTTCTATTAGGCAGCACTTTATGCAAACAAAACTCCTTTCAGGTACCCCCTCTAGAATCATGTACATACCACAGATGCCACATCCACTCAGTCTCATTGTGTCCTCCACTGCTTGGGTCATGGCCACTGCTATCTCTGTGTTAATCAGCCTTCTCACCTAAATCCTGTTAGTCCGGCAAACAGAAAAACAAACAAAAACACCCCCCCCCAACGGCAAAAACAAACCCTAAATGAATCCCACAATCCAAACTCCCCCTCAAACTCCCCTGTTTACAGCTCTGTTTGCTGGCTCCTGTGCCACTGCTAGTGTCTATGCCACTGCCTGACTGGAAGGCTACCTTTATAGGACCCCTAATCAGTGAGGCCCCGCCCCTAATCAGGACTCAGCTTCTCTCCCAGCACACTGCCCCTACAAGCCTCTACACATACAAACAATGCAAATGCAAAACCAAATACAAACTTCTCCTCCAACAGAACTCCCACTCAAACTCCCGTTTACAGCTCTGTTTGCTGGCTTCTGTGCCACGGTTGCTGTTCTGCATAATTTAACAACAAAACTTAGTGAGAAACATCGCTTATTAAGTCTTCCATGTCTAACTGCTTAAATGACATTTTCACTAGGAATGTCTAAGGGAGAAGATATGTGTGCAGGGCCTCTGAAATACCATAATAATGTATAATAAACAAAGCACAACATATAAAATCATTAACTTTCTTTAGAGGCAGGCAGGATGGACAGGATTTTCTGTTGGTTCTGTTTGACTTTCTGGCTATAACACTGTCCATCAGTCCAAATATAGGGTGAGCATTTATCCTGTTTTGATTGGGACAGTCCCTTTTTTAAACACTATTCTGTCCATCTGGACTTTTAGCAAAAGTGGGCATTTGTTGCTCTTTTCAACTTGATCAGTTAGCAAGAATAAATGGGACAAATGTCCACATTTGTCAAAAGTCATATGTAGGAGGTGAACAGCAATGCCAGCCCCATGAAGGGGATGAAGGCATGGCTCTGGTGTGGAGCAAGCAGAGCTTAAGTGAGCAGTGATGCCAGCCCTAGCCTCATATGTGGGGGTGGGAAGGGGAGGGAACAGAGGAGGCTTGAATAAGCAGTGACCCCAGCCTCACAGTCTGGGGGAAAGAGGGTCAGCAAGTGTCTCGGGCCACTGCACATGGAGGGGGAGAGCTAGATCCACAAAATGTCCCATTTTCCCTTGGTCATCCTATACAAACTCCAGTCAAAGGACTCTCCTTTCTGCACCATAGCTGTAATCAGTGGATCTTGGTATCCAGCCACACCTTTCCACTGAGTCCTTGTTGCCTTCTTTAGACTAATGAAGATCGTCTTTCTTCATAAAATTCAGAAGTCAGGAGATTTGCAAAAAGCACAGATCAGAAACTTTTATTGATTGAGACTTCACTGCTTCTTTACTCAGCAGGAGAGCAATCATGGCAACAACAAAAAACCTTAAAAGAAACAAAAAAGTATTTCCATTGCAAATAATATTAATCCTTCTTTTCTCTGTTTCCTTCCTAGTGCAGTGTTTAATAATAATAACAACAGTAATAATAACAACATCCTTTCCTCTTTGTTTCTTTCAAAGTGCAGAGTCAACTCGTATTCTCCTCTTTGTCATCTGAAAGAAGAAACACAAAGGAAAGATCAATCGCAGGACACCCTATGGAAAAGTCATCTTGAGTCAGACTTGGTCCAAACTTTTTACAATTTCAAAATTTTGACATTTCAATATTAGACATGAATGCCTCTGAAAAACCAAACAGCTGACCCAAGAACATATTTGATGACATTTTCCCTAGATTTTTGGCCAATTACAAGTCAGTCCTTTTTTTTTTATTTAAATACTTTTAAAACATAAAATTTAGAAAATAATAGTTTTGCAAACTTGTTCTTTTAACCAGCTCTCCCCACAGGAGAGGTAGAGCTATTTGTGTAAAGTAACTTCAAAATAATAAGCCAAGGGTGGCTGCCCAGAGAAGCCCAGTATGATCGATGTCATATAGAGGATTCACTCTGGCAGTCTCTCAGACTTGCCTTCCTCTGCACCATCATCACCCAGGTGCATTCACATATCAACTCCAGAGATCAGACCATTCTCACTCTCACACTCACTCTCACATGCTCTCTCTCACACACACACACACACACACCGTCTCTCTCACTCACTCACACCCGCTCTCACTCTCTCATTCTCTCACTGACACTCACTCTCACCAACTCACACTCACTCTCACCAACTCACACTCTCGCTCACGCATGCTCTCTCTCATGCTCACACTCTCTCTCTTACGCACTCCTTCACACACACACACACACACACACACACATTCTTGCACTCCCACTCTCTCTCTCTCACTCATGCTCACACACACACACACACACACACACACACACACACACACACACACACACACACACACACACTCTGATTCTCTTTTTTCACCACCTGTACAAAGCTTCCCCAGTCAGAACCCAAGTCAGGAGAATACCAAGAAGGTGTGCCCATGGAAACACAGGACTCATCTTTAAATACCCTGCACCAAATTCACATCACTTTCCATCCAGGAGATCCCCTGGGAGTATCTGCCCTATATTCCGAACCACAGGAACAATCACAGATTCCACAACTGGTGTAATTTCCCTGTGCAGCCCAGGAGCGGCCACCCTTCCCAACTACCTTACAGCTCTGGTCACAGATGTCTATCCAGGGGGCTCTGCCCATTTTAGAAACGCCTTCCTCATCCCCTCTTCCCCACCACAAAGCCTACGAGACCTTTCAATTACCAGTAGCATTTTCCTCCTCCTTGACAATGCTGCTGCTGCTGCTGTTCTCTGGGTCCTCTCTTTCAGCTGCTGCCAACTGTGGTTGGTGGTTCTGATAGGAAGTCTGGTCTGATGCTGGCATTGCTCTTTGGTTTTCAGTAAACACCATCGATCCTGATGTTCCCCCTCTGGGTAGCTGAAGAAAACATGGAGTGGGCTGCATACCAGGGTTCTGAGTGTAGGGAACCTGCTCTGTAGAGTAACGCCCTGTTGCAGTGCTGGAAAACTGCATTCGAGAGCAAAGTTGATTGGAGAAAGGAGGTCCCTGCATGTAGAATTCATTCCAGGGGACAGCCTGGTAGGCCGCAATACCCGCTGGAAAAAACAGAGAAGTTGGAAGAGATAACGAAAGCGAGATAATACACTTTATTTAGATAGCATCCCTAGTCAGAGGATTTCAAAGGGATGTACCTGCCTTGTCAGAGAGCCAAAACTAAAAATGCATATTTCTGGGAGCCAAGTAAGATGTGTCCAATGCAAGACAATATTCCATTACAGAAATGTATAGCAATGTATTGCAATAAAAGAAAGGCTGACTTTGTGGTTTGCAATAGAGATGTTAAATATAGATTAATTAACTAATCGACTAGTCAATGTATTTTCCATTGACTAGTTGAGAAGTGTTGGGAATAATTCTTGGACACACTGGGTGCTGGTGAAAACAAGCAGAGGATTTATTGAACATACAGCGCTGGTGGAGTGCGGATCAGGGGGTTAGTCCGGAGAGCACTAACTTAACCAAAACATGCATTAGATTATATAGGTAGTAGATGGATGGAGGAGAAGTGATTTGATAGGTCTAGCAGCGAAAGCGAGATATGCATATAAGCCAATGGTCTACGACAGTTACACAGCATCTCCGCCCATTACCAATTTAACATGTTATCACTAATATAGGTAGTTATTCCTAACAAGCTAAATAAGCCAACATAAACAAAGGCATGTTGATAGTCATTTTGTCGGCTGGAAATATAATGCGTCTCCTGCGGGGGTGGTATTGCCTTGGCATGATCTTTGGGATTCAAGCTTATTTTCTAGGAACAAAGAAGACAATGAAAAACAATCCCGCGCGGTTGTTTGGTACCGGCCTTATCAAAGTGAGGCCCTTTTGGAATGTGGTTGCCAGGGGAACCAGGGTCACAGTAACTGCTGTACTGTACGCTTCTCAGGCTTGGCCTGATACTTTCAGATTTGAGTTTGTCAGTTCTCAGCAAAATACCATGGGCTGCCTCAATTTACCCTACAAGAAGCAGGGTTAGTTCCTGAGTCCAGGAGCTAACCCCGCTGCAGCTTTACCTTTTAAATGTATTAAGAGCCTACCAGCTTTTAATACATTTAAAAGGTTGGTACATAGTGGGGGGGGGGACCCAGCACAAACTGAGCCAGCCGATTCCTGGCTTGCACCAGGTACTCCCTGCTGTGCTTTAGCCGGACGACTCTTAATACATTTAAAAGGCTAAAGTGCAGCAGTGGGGACCCAGCGCAAGCTAGGAATCAGCTGGCTCAGTTCAGGCTGGATCCCCCCCCGATGCACTTCTGATTTTTAAATGTATTAAGAGCCAGTAGGCTCTTAACACATTTTAAAAGCAGAGCTGTAGCATTTGGAACTGGGCTCGAGCCAGAAATCAGCTGCTTCCCAGCTTGTGCCTGGTCTCCGCTACTCCCCTCTTCCCCTCTCCAAGAGGGTGCTGGGGGGAACTGGCTTTTAAGCTGACTCACCCCAGCACTGGCTTCTGCTCCCCTTCTTGCTGCCTCTGATAGAAACATCAAGGGTGGGGGAGGGATGTGACTAGATGAGGGACTAGTCAACTATCAAATAAGCTTTTGCTTATCCGATAGTCGACTAGTCACTTACATCTCCAGTTTGCAGCATAGTAAGTGTATACAACCTAGACTAGATAGGAGGCAAAACTCAGGGGCAGAATGATTAAAATGTGAAGAGCGCTATGTAAAAATGGCACTCTCGTCCAAGAGTCTGTTCCTCCCGTGCCTTCAGTGAGTTAAGTGGTAAAAATAAAATTCTTGTATTTTTCCACTCAAGATGAGAAAAGTTTGAACTGAGCACAAAGAATAACTGCCTTGGGCAAAGGGGGTATAAAGATGGGAAACCAAAACAATAGAGGGAGTGGCCAGATACCAGGAGACCCTGACTTCCTCACTCAAGAGGCCTGCTGGAAACATCTCAGTGGGAACAGGCAGAAGGATTAGGCCCAAGCTAGGAGGCTGCCTACTTGTGAAAGAGATGATTTGAACTACTTTTAAGGTGAGAACTTACATGTAACAAGTTTCTTAGTGTTTTAGTCTTAATGGCATGTTTTGTTTATTTTGACTCAGTAACTCATCTGTCTGGTTTTTTCATTTGCATTCACTTAAATCCTACTTTTTACACTTAATAAAAACACTTTTTGGGATTTTGGTCCTTTTTGAAAATTGTGTTCCTGGATGCTGTCAAGGCCCTATAACTGAGCCTAGCTGAGCTGAACTGGTTCAGCATCTGTGTTACTTTGCTTGGGGAGGAAGAAGGCGGGGCTATTACCCCAACTGTGTGCTTTAGCTGGAGAGACCAGAGCTTCTGGCACAGCAAGACAGGATGATGGGGAGCCCAGAGTGCAGGTGGGGGGGGGGGGGGGTCAGTGGCAAGATCAGCACACCAGGTGACAGCCCTAAGGGAATATCTCTGATCAAACCTTTTTCCATGCACTAACCACCAGACAGAATTGCCTCTAAGCACCTGATTCCCCATGTCCTAAATGACATAAACACTCTTAAGATGGCTTCAGAAGGGGCCCAAAAGGATTAGGAGCTTGTTTTCCTTGATGAGTCTACCCTGACTATATGTCACGGTGGCACTAATCTATCCCTATCTATTTCAAATAGTGTATTTTCTTCAAGATACATTATACTCCAAGATACATGTCCCATGAATTCACAATATTTGGGGTCATTCCGAGAATTCCAAAAAGTGAAAGGCAGAGTAAGGGGGTTTGATGATTATTGGTTGAATTGCTGCACATTTTGGCCTTCATTAAATCATCCAGTAGCCCCAGAGAGGCTGAAGTGAATAGGATCCCAAAAGATTTGGGGGTACTCACCTGAGCTCCCAGCAGGCTGCTGTAACAGGATCTGTCCCCCTATGTGGTGCTGTAAATACCCTCGTGAGGCACCTGCTGCACCACAGGTCACAACCCCACTATTGCCAGCCACGGTGAAGAAAGCTGAATTGGATTCATTGGGAGTGGTAGGTGTGAGGCGGACATTAGGCAGCACATTGCTGGCCAGGGGAACTGGAAGGTGGTGGAACTGGGAGAGCTGGTGCTGCTGGGGATACTGGGGCAGCTGGTAGGTTCCAGGCTGGTTACTGTAGTGATAGTATGGGGTCTCTAGGTTGGCAGTGGGCTCCAGCTGTTCAGGGTAATTGCAGGAGGTTGGAGAGTTGACACTGTGGAGTGCAATGAAAGAAACAGTTCACAGGTTGGGAGGGAAAGAGCCATTAAAGCAACATATGCTGAAAATAACTGTTAAATCCTCCCTGGCTCCCAACTCCCAGCTGATACCTACTCTGCCTCCCCAACTCCTAAGCACAGAGCAAGAGCAGAGGAAGACATGTCAGCAGATGTGAAGTTGAGGCAATGGGGTGGCATCTTTAATACTCAAGTTTCCCCACCTTGCAACAGAACTGAATGCTCTTTCCCTTACTCGTAGTATGAACACCCCACTCCTAGATTTCTGTCCTCTAGCAGTCTCCAGTGCTCTTGGTTTCCCAGACCAACCCCTCTAAAGTTTGCTTTCCCCATCTCTCTCTTGAAGAACATCTCATTGCCCATACCCTTGACTCTGGAAGCTGTAAGCGAGGACTTCCCTGGAGATGCTGTCCTGACTGGAGGGGCTGCATTCACTGTTAGGAGTGTCCAGCATCAATGGAACAATGTGATTGTTTGGGTTGAAGGTCATATTGAGAGGGAGGCTGGTCCTGCGAATGGGCGGAGGGCTGGGCATTGCGGGGAAGCACTCCATTCTGTTGGGACCAAAGCTGCCCTGGGATAGTGCCTTTGTCTGACCTGCCTCACAACACGTCACCGCTCCAGTTACCGAAGAGACTGTAAATAAAAAAGCAAGAGATTGTGTCATAAACAGGCCAAATGGAGAAAGCAGGGAGTGTGGAAGAGCAGTGAGAAGTAGGGCAGTGAGCCAGGCTCACCAGCCAGAGGTGTGGAGTCCCATGGGATGGACAATATGGTGGGAGTGAAAAAAGGCCAGACAGTAGAAAGGCAGAGATAATAAACAAAAGCACTATTGCCTTATAGTTCAGTTTAGCTCTTGGGGCTGAGCTAAGCACTGGCTTAGCACTAAGCATTCACTTACACAAAATGCGTGATGCTAAACACAAGAGTTTTCTGGGACAGAAATTCTTTCTCTAAGCATTATTGGCAACCTTGTCCAGGCCAACATGCTGCTTATCAGTGCTATCGGAAACAGATTCCAGAATGCCAGCTTGGAAAAGGCTCCAAACATAAATGTTATTTCTACCACTTTCTCTGTAGTTCCAGCTTTTCATTTCATTCCACCGCTGCAAGAATACACATTAATTCTTATTCTTAGGGCTCAGTTATGCCTTTTAACATAGCCCAGTTTTGGAGCAGTGCAGAACTCTTTACACAGTCTTACTTGCCCTGAGGGGACTATAGAACTTAAAAACCCACCATGTCGACCAGTTTTCTTGCTGTTCTTTAATCCTTCACTGAGCTGTCTCTTTGGGTTTCAGGACTGAGCCCTAAGAATATCTCTGATAGTGCCTATAGAATTTTCCAGACCCAGCCAGTTCTCTCTCATTGTAGACTTGGAAAGTCTCTCTTTAGTATCAGAAATGAAATCTTTGTGTTCTGGAACCAATTAAATGGTGTAGGCAAATGTGCATTTTAGAACTTTTCTTCTCTTTTTGTGGTGGCCATCACAACAAAGGCCTGATATTCAAACTACCAGAAGCCCAGGACCATTGCAAAACTGGATGTTGCGATTGCCTATGCCTAATTTGCTTGTAGAATTGCCACAGACAGGTATTTACACACATATCGATAATCTGTTACTTGTACAACCAAGTACCTGTTTTGCTCACACAAGGACAATAATGAGGTACACTATTATACATGCATACAACCCATCCTCTGTATCAGAGAGGCAAATATTATATGTTCATATTGCATTCTCTAATGGCATAAGTTGGTAGTTAGTTGTTTAGATTACTTTTGCTGGAATTTACCACTTGCTGAAAGAATTTTTTTTGTTTGTTTTACTTTCTCTGTGTTGCTTTCACTGAGCCTATTCTTTAGAATCACTTTTGCCCTTGTAATTAATTGGCTTTGCCACTCATTTCATTCAGTCCCATTATTCTGGATTCCATCCTATTCTATTGATCTCTTCCAACATTTTCTTTATATCTTCTAATGATGCCAAGAAGAGGCTCCACAGCTTTAACTTGTTTCAATTTTGTTGGTAGGTTGTCTTCTTCGAGAAGAAAGCTGATGTAAAAAACAGATGATTTATTTTTCTTTCCACTTAGTTTTCTAATTCTCATTCACCAAAGATTCAGCCCTGTTGACGCTTTATTTAAAAACACTGTACAGTCAAAGTGTGGTTCTTTCCTGGAAAAAGACATTGTGAAAAATGGCATCTTCTTACTGAATAGATCGGTTTCCTGGGTGCTTTAAGGCTCATATTTGCTGTCATTAGTGGACAAAAATACTTTTCTCTGCTGTTTGCTCCTCTGAGGCCTGCAGAACTAACACAGCTAAGAGAGAGGACACTGGAGTCTGTTTCACTATGTACATCCAATTCCAATCATGATGTGTGCAGATGCCACTGAAGTCACTGGGTTTGCACAGGTATCTGTGAAAGTCAAATTTGATGAGAGCTCAATGTACACGCAGAGGATGCAATGCTGATGGTAGACAGCAAATTCCAGAGCATGCAGTTTTGGGCAGGGAAGTAGAACTCTACTGTATTTATTCTTTGATTTTAGGATCCCTGAGAATAGAACACTAAAGAGTGAATGGGCAGGAATTCCTCTTTTCTTTTGCCACAAACAGCACATGAAGAATTTGGGTAGGCCCTTATATATTTTAAGTTTCTTTATGAGTATTGCACTTTGAGGGAAATCTATAGTCAAGGAAGGGTGCAGTCCAGGTATACAGGTTTCTGAGAGGAAAAGCACTCAGGAAGGCTAGATAACTTGCTATAGTTGGATGGAAGGTGGAAAGGGAAATGGTTGGGCTCAACTCAGACACTAGAGCAGAGGTTTCCTCCACTGGAAATATGTTGTGAACCGCTATGGATCCTGGAGCTCATCCATAGACAATTACAGGTCTTCCAGAATATTTTGTTTGCTTGTTTTCTTTCAGTAAATGGCCACTTTTGCAACATCCAGCACTTTGAGCTTATTTCACCAAGTGCAGGACTCATCAGTTATGGTACAGCATCATTCTGGGAAGCAATGGTTTATTCAAATACCTTGACAATGTTGGTATAGCTGCAACAAAAGGTGCAAATATTGGAATCAACTAATAGATTTAAAGACACTTCAGTTATAAAGCTTGTAGAATCTACTCATAAACAGTCCTAACTTCTGGACTACATCTCACAGACATATCTAAGTGACAGACGTCAAATACTATAGTATACTATTTGCAATATATTTAATTTTAGTACTTTATTTTTAGCTTATATATTTGATTACAAAAACTGAGTAAACTTATAAATACATTTTTATTGAGTATTTATGAATCAAAAATATTTTGGTGTGGAATAAACAGTTAGAATGGTACAAAGGGTTATAACTAAGCATATGAAATTAATGAAAAGGCAATTTAGGCTAAATATCAGAAAACCACTTGCTACAAATCAGATTTATTAGTATGGTTTACTCTCCCTAAAGAAGTGGAGAAAATATCATCTGAAGTAAATACAGGAGGCCCCTGACATGCAACCCCGAGTTCTGACTCCACACACTTACAACCATATGTGTAAGAGGGGCCAGAAACCCCCAACGTACGTCCTTGGCCTGCATTTACGATGGTGCACAGTTCCCATCATAGATGAGGGCTCGTGTTACAACGCCCCCAGCTTGCTACACTTCCCCAGGAATGGATCGCTTCACAAGTCGGAGGCCTCCGGTACTGAGAAATGTGCCATAAAGACAAATCCTGATTCCATGAGATGTACTGGCTCCTAAGACATGAAATATAAAATCTTCCAAGTCTTTTCTCTTGCTTTCTATGATTCTCCCAAGACTAGCAGCATCTCAGGTAGAAAGCTTGTCCAAGATCACACCCTACTGACTTCCAATGATATTGCAACAGAAGTTAAATAACAACTAGAGGTAAAACAAAAAAAGCAGTCATGTAGCACTTTAAAGACTAACAAGATGGTTTATTAGGTGATGAACTTTCGTGGGGCAGAGCCACTTCTTCAGAGAACCAGAGGGGTAGCCATGTTACTCTGTTTCAGCAAACACAATGAGGAGTCCTGTGGCACCTTAAAGGCTAACCAACAGGAGCAGCTCTAGACTAGCTGCCAGCAACTGGCACCCTAGGCAAACCATGCAATTGGCGCCCCCACCTCCAAACTCCTCAAGGATATTGAGCCACCATTTGATGCCCCATGGCACCCCAATTAACCTGGCGCCATAGGTGACCGCCTAGTTCGCCTATATGGATGGGCCGCCCCTGCTAATAAATGTATTTGGGCATAAGTTTTCATGGACTGCAGCCCACTTCGTCTGATGCATTAAATGGAAAATTTGGTTTGGAAGGGGTACACTCACATGTGGAGCACTGGTCCTCCACATAGTAATGTAACACTCCCATCTTTGCATGTGAGGGTATCCCTGCCAAACCAAATTTTCCATTTAATGCATCTGATGAAGTGGGCTGCAGTCTAGGAAAGCATATGCCCAAATAAATTTGTTAGCCTTCAAGGTGCCACAGGACTCCTCATTGATTTTAAATAAAGATCTTCAGTCTCATCTATTTCTGTCCCTCTGGCCCAAGCATAATCCTGGTCCTTAGGCTGTCAGTGCACAGTGACCCAGTGAAGTCTGAAGCCAACAGTAATAGTAGTAACTCTACAGGGGGTACGGATGGGGTAGGACAATGGCAAGGCGGTGGCCCTATCCCTATCTCTATCCTATAGTTTACACCTACAGGTGGTGTGTATATCTTCCACAGTAGCATGAACAATTAGCACCAACCTGACATGGTCATTCAGGGAAACACCACTACCGCTGCCAGTATCTCACCTCGAGAAAACTGGGATTAAAGGAAGTGAGGCTGCTCATTTCTGGTCCTATAGAGGTCAGACCCGGGTAAGGAATAGTAATAACTTTAGCAGACTGTGACCCCAGTTACAATGCTGAGAAGCCACACTACACAGAGGGCATGTGCAGGGGTGTATTTTTCAATCCATTTCACAGTTTCCTTTGTGACTTTCCTTAAGCTGCATTCAAAATCCTGGAGGCAGCAAAAAACCCACCAAGCAATTCCACACAGAAATGCAAACTCTTACTGAGATACAACCATGAATGGCTTTCACCTGATGAGGAGACGAATGATGCAGGATGCCCACTGAGCATGTTAGGATAGTTTCCCACGGTGGCATCCATGTTGAGCATGGCAGACTGCTCATGAATGATGTCAGGCAAAGGAGGCATAGGCAGGAGAGATGGCCTGGAGAAAGAAGTAAAAGATATGAGCAGAAAAAAAAAGGAGAGAGGGCACAGCAAGACAAACCCTGATGCGGAAATACCCACTTTTTAAACTCTCCTTCTACCTGTCTCTACCTCTGAAAGATGTTCCCTTCCACCCTCTTGTTTGGAGGAGCCTCTTCTACCTGGAAAGTCTTTCCATACACCCATTTCACTCCTGCACATAAACCCTTCCTTCTAAAGACTCCAACTTCTACTTCTCCAATGAGTCTCATTTTCTGCAAGGAAAAGAGGAGTGGGTGAGAGAGTCCATATATTCCCCATGGACCCAACAGCACTTAAATTATGAGGAGAATAAAGTACATGAGGGGCCTAGGCCAACATGCTCACAGGCGTTAATGATGGGGAAAAAATCTACTAAATCTCTCTTTGATCTCATCCCCTCCCTATTGTAAGCAATGGAGATTCCAACACTCTCCTTGGAAATACAGGCTAATAAACCACAACCTCAGGGTAGCATTATGCATTAAACTCCACTTCCAATTCAAGTCAGCTTTTGATATGAGAGAGGGGTCCCAAGTCTCTCACCAGCTGGAAGAGCCATCCTGTCAATAGGGAGGTTTGGGGTGGCTGCCCCAGCCCTGCATGAGGGTGGCCTGGGGGATTACTTGGAGCCTGGTATCAGCAGCAGGGGCCAGGCCCACCTCTGCACTCACCCTGATGGCAAGAGCCATGGAGAGTAGAGCAACCTGGCAGCCTGCTCTGAGCTGCCATCTCCAAGGTAGGCTGCTCTGCTTCCCACTCTGCACAACCTGGGCCACTCCCCTAAGCAATGCACTGGGGAGTTGTGCTCAAGCCGGCCCAGAGGACTGGGGCTTGGATGCTCCCTTTCCCACCACTGTGGTGAGTGCAGGGGCAAGCACCATTCTTGCTGCTGGTGCCAGCTTCCCCCCTCCTCTGGTAATTCCCTGGGCCGCATCGCTTGGGGGAGGGAGTTTGGGGGAAGGGATGCAAAGGGCGAAGTAGGGGTAGGGAGAAGCAGATTAGGTATAGAGTTGGGGAAGAGGTGGAGTGGAGCAAGGCAGAGGCAGGGCCTGGAACAAAGGGTAGGGTTGTCCCAGACCCTGCACTTCCCAATGGACAGCACTGCCAGCTGGCATGATGCAGAAGCTACAGCTACCCACATGGATCTTGGTTCCAATTAAATGGGGCACTGGAGAGGGTAGGAATTTAGTAACAAAGAGAAAAGAGGGGGGTAGGTCCCTACCCACAAGTGCTTGCTCCCGAAGGAACTGACAGAGTTGATGATGCTGGGCATTTCTTGTTCCCTTTCACTGCCAGTTTCTCCATTTTTCGCCACTTTGCTCTGCGATTCTGAAACCAGACCTGATAAAGGGAGAGAAACACTTGGTGAGGAGACCCTCTGCATCCCTGCCTCCTAAGCCCTTTGGGACACAGACAGAGATGAAGAGAGATCATGCCCACAGTCTACCCTGGGAAACAGAAATCAGCACCTCCCCTGCACCCGATGCCATTGCAAGCATCCGGCTGGCCCATCCAGGGGGCAAATGAGAGCAGTGGAGCCAACAGCCTTGGTGGGCTCCTGGGCAATGTGGGGAGGACTGGCCCCGTGCTCTCAAAAGGGGTGGGGCTGAGAGCATCCATCCTTCGGCACACCTCCCCCCTCAGCGCTGCTTGTGGTGCTCCAATGGGAATTTAAAGCCCCTCCCCCATCGGCTGGCCTGAGGACGAGTGAGAAGAAAGGAAGAGACAAATCTATAGAAAGCCTCCCCAACCTCCTGTCCTGCCTGAACGCCCTCAGGAGAGGGGGACATGTCAGCAGGAAGATCAGCCCCCTGGATCCATTTACCCCCATTCTTCTTCAAGCAGCCCAAGACAAGGAGACTGAGCTAGGGACCTACTGTCATCTGCATCCCTTCCCACTCGCAATACCTGAGCACGCATTAAGGAGCAGGAAAAGAGAGGGTGAAATCAACACGGGCTCCCTTGCCATTTTCTTTCATTACCATCTCTCCCTGTGAGTTATTTTCCTGCCCCTTACATCACTGGCAGCTACAGTCTCCCTTCTTTTCTGACTGAATTTCTCTCCTCTCTCAACATACCTCCAGGCTCTATTGCACATTTTCTCTTGCTCTTCTGATGGGTGCCTAAAACTACAAGACACTCACCATGATGCGCTGTGGCGTTACACCAACAGTAGCAGCAATCTCCCGCCTCTTTTCATTGTCAGGGTAATGGTCTTCCTGGAACATCCTCTCCAATTCCTCTAGCTGCTCTGGAATTGAGGTGTTGTTGAAAGAGCGAAGAAGAGAAGGAATGATGCAGACAGTAGGAGAGAGTGCAAGAAAGAAACCGAGGCAGGGGAGGGGGAGGGGGAAGAGAGAAAACTTGATTTTCAAAATACTCACAGTTTTTTTAAAATGGTATAAAAACGACATCTTCAAAACAGAAATATATTACCCCATTAAACGTAGATCTTCTGCATGAGAACAAATTACATTGCTCATGATACACCTGAACCTCTTTAATCCAGCATGTCCTGTTTCCAAAGGTATGCCAGATTAAAGATTTTGCTGGGACAAGAAGGGCACTGCAGGAACTGGGCATGATGGGGTGGGGTTGAGGCACTTACCTGCTGCCCCCACGCGTGGGGCTGCATGCTCCCCGCCACCGCCCCTGGGGAAAGGCCTCAGGGGAAGTGTCTCTGTGAGCTACTGTTTCCCCAGCTGGGTAGGATGGGGACGGCATTATCTGCCAGTGGTCGCAGTATCTTTGAATTCTTACCTGCACTATAGAAGGTGCGTGTTTTTTTCCTTACAGGCAGCAGAGGTTCTTCTGGATTCTCTGGTGGCATTTTTTTCTCCTTGGACACACCCTGACCACCTCCAGTTTCCTGCAATGAAACCCTGTAGGACTGCCGACCTGCAATGCTGGCTGCTGCACACCTGGCTGATCTGCGGGTTGCATGGCCAAGATTCAGATTCATATCCTGGAGCTGAGCCAGGCTGTAAAAATCCCCTGGGGCAACACTGGATGTCTTTGGGGAGCACATACCACTGCTGCCACGGATTTTTTGTTTCTTGACCTCTTTTTCTGTGCTGTCAGGGTAATACCCCTCAACTCGTTCCTGTGTCTGATCCGGGATCTCCTGGGTAAACTCAGTTGCTGGGACTTGGGACACAGAGTTCATGTTGCCAAAGAAAGCTGGCAGTGGCCCACACATTGTGGTATAGTTGAGTTGGCAGTCCAGGGCTGGTGGGTGCAGTGTGGGTGACCCAGATACATGCACCAAGCAGTGGTTTCCACCTCCATCTTCCTCCTCTACAGGATCAGTGCCATCCCTGGTTTCCAGGACGGTCCCAGGCTGGCAGTCTAGGGCTGGTGGGTGCAGGGTGGGTGACCCTGCCACTTGCACCATGCAATAATTTCCATCTCCCTCTTCTTCTTTTAAGGGATCAGCGCTGTCTTCTGTTTCCAGGATACTCCCCGACTCATCTTTTATAATCACGGTGTGGAAAGTTGATAGCAAGGTGTTCCCTGGGCCATGCACCATATCCGTAATGAAGTGTTCAGTGCTCAGTGGGGACTCTTCCCCTCCTTGTTCTTGTTCCTCCTCACATACTAGGAAGCAAATGCACACAGTAATGCTACTCCCATTACCTGTTCCAGTTGAAGAGTAGGCAGTCCCTGGGTAGGAAAGCTCATGGGAAGAGGGAAGATGTTTCAGGGAGAAAGCTCTTCCCTCTGCGGGGATCTCACTTTCAGGTGTATCACGAGAAGGATAATCAATCACCAGCTCTTTATAAGGGCCTGGAAACATATACTTCAGGGACATATTGACAATATGGGCGCTAACTGACAATGGAAGGTTTGTGAGAAAGATGGACCCTGATAGTAGTAAGGGAGCTCAAAATCTTAAATGATCAGTTAAGTGGGATCCTGGTCAGGGCACAGCTCCTAATCTCCAGGGCTTCCTTTCCCAGCCCCACGTGCGGTTGCCTGCTGGCTTCCAGCCTCAGCTGCCAGCCTTGCTGGGTGGGATGCTGGCTGGCACTTGGGAGGAGCACGTAACCCTTTGGCCCTTCTCCACATACATGCACCACCTCTGAATAACCTGACCACAGAGTTTAGGACTAGTAAACAGCCAGAATAAGGGCTGTAGGGACCAACCTGAGAAAGAAAGAAGGAAAGCAAAGGGGCAACAAGCTTATGGAGAGTGGCAAAACAGACTCTTTAGAAATCCAAGAGAACAGTAGCGTGTTTCTGTTTCATACAGTCATAATAAGGGACACAGCTCTGGAGGCTGGGAACCTAAATGCCTTGGTGGAGCTGAGCTTTAGTTTAGTGGCATTACTAGTAACCAGCTAGGACCAGGCCCTGTACCCACAGAGGTCAATGGCAAAGCTCCTGGGGACGTCCCAGAGCGCTCAACTGTCCCTGAGATTGTAAGCCAGTGTTTCTCAACCTTTTAAAAATAAAGTACCCCTTTTTAAAAAATATTCTGAGTACCCCCAGTACCTACAGTTTTCAGACACACCATTTTTTTCTACCATTGCAACGTATTTGTTTAAACAACTTAATCGTAGGCAGGTGAGCGATGAAATTTTTGGGTGTAAAAAGTACAAAAATAATAAAGTGCTGTAAAACTTAAAACAAAAATTCAGTTTTCTCCCAATGTCAGTTGTGTTGACGTACCCCCCAGATTTCTCTGGAGTACCCCTGAGGGTACTGGTACCACTGGCTGAGAAACACTGGTGGAAGCCGCCACCACCACAGTGTTCTGCACTCCTGTGGTCCTTTACAGCAACCATTTGGGGGAGCCAGGCTGTGCTAATGCTGGCACCTCCTTCCCACCTCCCTGCCCCTGGGGCTGAGCTGAGGAGGCCAGAGCCGAAGGGGGTGCTGCCTAGTGGGACCGGCAGGGCTATTGGGGCCGTGGCAATGGCTGAGGAGCAGGAAAGCTAATGAGCAATTACTCGCCCCCTCCCAGCAGCCCTGACCCGCCCCTTGGGGAGCTGCCCTGCAGCGGGGCTTGCTCCAGGCCCGCTGGGCACTGGCTACCGCCTGGGCTGGGAGCGGGGCAGGTTCTGGGCTAGTTAGAGCCCGCGGGGGCTGCGCTCATTAGGCCCATTGCCGGGCGCCTCCCCCGGAGTCATTAAGCCCGGCGCCCCGCGCGGCTCCACCTTGACGCCCGGCGCTTACCCGAGCCCTGGGGCTGGCGCTGCTCCCCCGCCATCCTCCGGGCGGGCTTCGCCTCGGCGCCAGCCAGCCCGCGGGCGTGTGGCGGGGCGCCGTGTTAGCGTCCAGCAGCAGCGGGCGTGAACCCCTCGGGCCGCCGCGCTGGGAGGCTCATCACACTCACCTGCGGCCGCTGGGACCCGCCCAGAAGCTGAGGGAGCGAGGCAGCGGGTCCTCAAAGGCCTCCCCAGGCAAGGGGCAAGGTGGGGGGCCAAGGGGAGAGCTGCCTCCCTGGCCCCTGAGGAGGCTGGATTTACGCCTTTCCCGCAGGGGCGCAGCAATTTCGGTGACCCCTTCACCTCATCTATGGCTGGTCTTCCCTGCACAGAGCAGGGCCCTCTGGCACCTGCCTAGAGTGCTTGGGGCCAGGAAAAGGGGAAGGGTGGGAGAGACTGAGAAATCCATTGGCATGGCAAGTTAGCCAGGCTAACCCAGTGTGCTGGGTGGGATGGTGAACTGGGTGGTTGAAGGTGCAGTGAGGTGGTGGGGCTAGGAGGGGAGCAATGAAAATGCACCTCTGTGTCAATCTGTAGACCTAGGAGCTTGTCCTCAGCAAGGTGAGGAAAGATCTGTGATGCCTTGTACGCTGCTGGAAGTCTAGAGCCTTTCCCACCCTTGGCACTTAAAGAAATGGATGAGCAACTAGATGATGTAGTTGAGCAACTAGATGAGGGAGGGGGGTGATGTAGGCTCATTGGTGAGAGAGGTCTCTGATTTCTGCTAATGAAATGGAAAGACAGAGTGGGCTGGGGCCTTCTCATAGATCCTATTTGCCCATCTGTCCCAGTGGTATTTTGGGGCTCCTGTCTCTGTATGATAGGGAAGTCGCTGGCAGTGACCCTGCACTTTCTGTTCAGGTCATTCATTGCAACCTTAGTGGTGAAGCAAATTATTGCTGTCCGTCATTGCTTTTGGATGAGGCCCTGATATTGCTTCTGTTACAAAGACTGGGCTGAATGATACAGCAAGCCTTATCAGTCCCACTTTCTACAGATTATTTTTTTTCGTGCATTGAGAGATGGCTAGGAAAGAAGCTGTAATACTCTGCAGCTGATTTTAGATGTATAAAACCAATTGGTGTAGAAATGGAACAAAAAACACAAGTGCTCGGTCTCTCCTAAAATAACAAGGGAAAACAAGGGAACATTTGTCCAATTGGAAGGACGTATAGATAAAAGGAAATACTCTTTATCTGTATTAATCCAGTGCACAGTAAGCCTATAGAACTCAATGCCACAATAGAATTGAGACTAAGAATTTAGCAGGTTACCAACAAAAAAAAAAATCAATTTATATAGTTAATGAGAACATCGGTTTCAATAGTGATTTTTTTAAGATTTATTTTTAGATAGGGTAAATCTTATGCTTAGAGGTTTGTGCCAGTTTACCTGCGACAGGTAATACATGAACTGTCCCTATAGAAAGATTGTTTGATAGTTTCCTGTTGCAGGATTTCTTGTAACTTCCTCTGAAGTATCTAGTACTAATCACTGTTAAGGTTGTGTTCTAGATGGATAATGGGTCTAATCTCAATGTTATTACAAAGTTCCCCCTTCAGAAACAGACCTGTGGTGTCCTTACTGCATCACTGAATCTGAGACTGCCTCTCTGACATGAGAGTTCTCATGCAGGCTTATTCACTTGAGTAATGCAAAGATTATAACTAGGAAAGACTAACATTTATTTGGGCATAAGCTTTCCTGGTAAAACCCACTTTATCAGATGTAGGCAAAGTGGATTTTACCACAAAAGCTAATACCCACGCAAATCTGTTAGTCTTTGTTTTTGAAGATAATGAGGAGTAAAAGATTAACACGGTTACCCCCAGAGACTTATCACCGTTCAAAGATTGTGCACTCCATAAGGGTGATTTAGGAAGATGAACTCATGAGAACCATGAGTTTGTACCAGTTTTCATTTGTACCACGTATGCATGAAGCTTGGAATCTTGTATTTGGACTATGATGGGAGTTTAGGAGGGTGGCTGAGGATTACCTTTCTTAGTCTGTCACTTCCTCCAATCTGGAGTTGTTACCTTTACCTTCTTTCCAAGTATTAAATTTCAGCTGTTAAAAGTGGACCTAGGATCAGTTTTCATTCTCCTCTAAGGAGGCACTGTACAGTCTGTGGGCCAGTCTTTTGCATGGCTAGTAGGACATCATAACCACCTTGTCTTTCAGTATCAGTATGGTAGATATCCTCTCTCAATAGGTCATCCTCCTAGGAAGGGCTGTCCTTAGGATTTATGCAGCCCTATTTAGTACTACTAAAGGGGTGCCCCCTATGTTCAATGGCAGCCTGGGGGACAATTTTTTAGAGATGTGATTTCTATAATCTTCAGCAACACATTAACAAAATATTTTTAAAGCGTATTTGAAACTAAGCTTCTGTAGACCAGAGGTCTCAAACTCACAGCCTGCGGGCCATGTATGGCCTGAGCAGTTCCACAATGTAGTCTGTGGGCAGCTACCGGAACATGAGTCTTGGGGGTATATGTGTCTGTACACTTCCCACAAGCCCACCCCCATCCCACCTCTCCCCATTAAACACCTTCCCTCAAGCCCGGTCTCCTGAGGCATGCAGATTTTGAGATTGCTGGGGAGCCTGGTGTAGAGCAGCAGCAGGGGTCACTGCCCCAACCATGCACTCACTGTGGCTGCAGAAGCTGTGAGGAAGCAGAGCGACTCAGCAACCTCTGCTCTGCTCATCTGCCATCTCTCAGACCAGCCTGGTTGCTCTGCTTCACCATGGCTCCTGCTGCTGTGGTGAGTGTTGGGGGCCCAACCCTTGCTGCTGGCCCCAGCCCACCTAGGGTTCTGCAGGCTAACCTGAGTATGTTAGACTGTCCCATCCATAGAATGGGAGAGACCCCACGGCAACCACTCCAACCAAAGTGCAAGGCCCAGGGTGGCTGTCTCAAGCCATCCTCTGGATGGGATGGCTCGGTGTTAGAGATGTTAAATTGTAATTGACTATTCCATTAGTTGATAGGGCACCTCCGCCTTTGAAGTGTAGCAATGGCTTTAGGGCTGTTAACACTTCAAAGGTGAAAGCGCCTCATGGAGCCCGGGGTCAGCTGGAGACTCTGGGATCCATGTTGTGCTGCTGCTTTGAAACACCATGAGGAGCCCAGGTCAGGCTCCTCACAGCATTTCAAAGTGGCAGTGCCCCGTGGAGTTGGGGATCAGCTGGGGACTCCCCCACTGACCCCAGGTTCTACACGGCATTGCTGCTTTGAAATGCGTCCCAAGCACCATGTGGTGCTGCTGCTTTCTGATAGAGGCAGCAAGGAGGGGGAAGCGACTAGTCGACTATCCTGTTGACCATCTGATAAGCATTTGCATATTGGATGGTTGACTAGTCCTTCACATCCCTACTCGCTGTAACCCACACATCTTCCGGGTGTGATGTATTGTCCCATCTAGTCGCCTGAGATCACTTCCAGAGAGAACAATGAGTCTGCTTGACAGCCTGCCATAGAGGCTCGTGCATTAAGCTCCAGAGGTTCCAGGTTCTGTTTGTTGCATTACATCTGAACACGCCGCCCCGGGCCAGAGGAACATGCCAGCAATGGGTGCAAAGCTAGCAGCCAGAAGCTACTCTAGCCCTGCTGCAGTGGCAGTGAGAGCTCCTGGGGAAAGGAGGTTAAATCACGTGGGGGCAGCAGCTGGGTCTAGGAGATGGGCAGGTGGGGCACACAGGAAGAGAAGGGAGGAACATAGAGACCGCTGCCAGAATGGGGTGTCTGCTGGCCTGCTAGGAGGATCTGAGGACTGGCACTGGCCCTAAGGTAAATTGAGTTGGAGACCCTGGGCTGTAGACTAATACAGTAAATTCAGAAGCTGACAGTATATACCTGGGATTGGCAAAATGCCTGTTACATGGTTTCATTACCACTTGAAGGGCTCTTTCATAGGTTCAATGTTCTGCTAATAGCTCTGGCAGGTTTTTTCACTCAAGTTAATTAGCTTCTAGAGGAAGCAGAGCCACAGAACAGGGATAGAAAGAGGTAGGTGGGTGAACCCAGTGGTGTCCCAGATTTTCAAGTGCCCTATGCAGCTGAGTATTCTGCATATGGGTAAGAATGGCACTGCTTCCAGCTCACCAGGTGTACGGATGATTGGTGACAGATGATGCATTTCATATGAAGACTGCAGGGACAGTCTTAACTTCACCATGTAATGTTCTGTGCCATGGCTGCTGTAGAAATAATTAAAGTTGTCAATGCAGAGAAGACAGCTAAGTCTTTCCCAGCTGAAATCTTGAGGGTAGTCATATATGAAAAATTAGTCTTTTGCGGTGAGAGTTATGTTCAAATGTTGGAAGCTATTACAGGCATCAGAGCTTGTGGTTCTATGAATAGATAAACTAGATGAAACGGAACAGGTACACTTATATATCCTAACTGGAGAAGTGCATAAGTTTATTAGGTCAAAAAAACTTACTTTTTAAGTGTAAGTCCAGCTCAAATGACTGGTATAAATAGGCTGGAACAAACTAGGCCAGATACAATATAAATGGTAAATCGAAAGGGCAAAAAATGTATTACAAAGATCCAGAGATACAAGGGTCAATAATTCTTCAAATACATTAGAAGCAAGAAGGCTAAATGTGTTGCTTTCATACTTGGGTGTGTTTAAATTTTCAACCTAGATATTGTCTTAGCATAATTACAGACAAAAACCTTCCTTTAACACAGAAGGAAAAGTATTTTACAGTTGAAGCAATTTTCTCGAGTGGACAGATTCTGCACATAAAACACTTAACACCTGATGACTTAGCACAGAAATGGAACCTCAGCTATCTGCAGTTACATGTTTTGCCCCCCAAAAAATCTATGGATTTCTTCATGATTTATAATTGTGCAAAATGTTGCATCATGTCTGCTATAATAGATTAGGTATATGCAGTGTGGTTCCATTTTCCTGTGTTAAACATTTAAATGTAAGTATGGGGCCTGTGCCAACCTGTAAGACAAAACCTTGGTTAAGACCTTCAAAAGTGACTAATGATGGTGACACAAAAGTGACTAATGATTGATTGTGTTTTCCAAAGGCAGGAGAACAGAACTTCCTGAATATCAGGCTCCTTCAAAGTATCTCAGGTTGACCTCCTAAAAATCACTGATCATTTTTAAAACTTTTGCCAAAAAAATCTGAAAAACATTTTAGAGGGAAACATGTCTTTGCTCGTGCTCACATAACTCAAATGGATTTTTCTCATACTAACTAAAATCAGTTGTTGTGCTGAGATTCTGGGATAAACTCAGCTGGTATAAAAATGCAGAAAGGTTGTGAAGTCAATGGAATTGTACCCAATAACATAGACAGAAAATTTGGCCCATTATATATAATCCTAAATGGAAATATGTGGAAATTAAGACCACTTAAAGAACCCTAAGAAGAGTTTGTAATGGAAAGCTCTTCTCAACCTTAACTACAGTGTGCTTTGTACATCTTTAGTGCCTTCCTTCTCAAGAACTCAAAGCGCTTTACAAATGCAAGTGAATTTAGCCTCACAACATTCCGTGAGGTAGATAAGTATTATCCCCGTTTTACAGATGGGGAAACTGAGGCAGAGTTCTGACGTGACTTGCCCAAAGTCACACATCTTGTCAGTGACAAAGTCAGGCAAAGAGATTGCCAACACTCCTGACTCTCAATCCTCTGCTCTATTTATGTTCCCTCCCTACTATTACAAAGCAAGCAGTATATGCAGCTTCTTTTTCTTCCTTGGTCTCACCATGACTACAGAGGCAGTAGAAGTAAACATATTTACTCCTTGCTGAGTTCCTGCTTTCTTTAGTAGCAGCACTTTGTCTGACAGTACTAAGTGCTCATTTCTTTTTATTTCTGCAGAGTTGTTTTTTCCAGTATGCGGTAGAAAGAAGGTTTCTTAATCAGGTTTCTCCGTGCCAAAGAGATTGTACAGGGTGCAACAGGAAGTGGAGAGCAATGTTCCCTCTAATTTTTTCCATCCATGTGTAGAATACATTTTGTTATGTGCACCAAGGCATGGGTGGTTGTGCACCACCAGTAGAAATACATGCTGCCAGCTGTGGATGCTCTTCTAATCAAATGGTTGGCATCTGAATCTCTCCTGGGTGGCCACCCAAGCACACAGCTTATAGGGAACACGGTGGAGTCCTATTTCTTGCAGAAGACCTGCTGTTTGGCATTCTTCACACGCTGTTCCTCCTTTAGGTTCATCTGGCGTGCATGTTTGCTGGAGATCAGTTCCACATGCTCAGAGGGAAACCAACCTCTCTCTCCATCTGAGAGTTTCACTCCTTCCATCCATCCTGCAGCGGTGAAGGCAAACACAGAATGCATAGGACAAACTGACTGAGATTTCTCCTTTTCATCCCAGCCCCCCAAAAAGCCCCATCCCAACTGAAAAAGAAGGAACGAAACACCAGCCAAAAGAAGAGCCCCTTGCAGCCCAGAGGCCACATAGTCTATTTGTTTAGTGAGACTCCAGATAAAATGCAGGCAAGGGAGTCTCTCATCCCAGTCTCATATGCAAGGGCAAGATACTCTCTGAGAAGAGAGCCCCCTTCCATCCGTAATATAGCCTGATGAACCTGTCATCAAAAAGATACCCTAATACAGCTCAGTTCTCACCTCTTCCTCCCACCCAGGAAGATCACCACTGATTCCACTCACCATCATTGCTGTTCTGCATGACCATGATGATATCTGCTTTCTCCAGGGCCAGTTCATCATTCTCCCGAGCTTTGTATGTCCGTATGCACTGAACCTGAGGTGAGTCTAAGTGAGAGAAGGGTGCAGAGTGTGAGGTGGGAGAGGGATTGCCAAGTATGAGGTATCATGTTCTCTCCCAGGGAGGAAGAAAGAGAGGGGCAGGCACAACACCTGAGGGGCGAAGGAGACATAATTAGGGTGCAGCCTAGTACCTGAAAAGTGGGGAGGTGGAAGTGTGCTCCTGTTAGGGGTAAGGCTGTGGAGGGGATGGGAAAGGTACAGACTGAAGGCATCGTTGGGAGATCACGGGGGGGGGGGGTGTGGAAGGGGGGTAAGAGTGTCAAGTTTGATGATTGTAAAATAAGTGAAGGGGAGGATGAATGCTCCTCTTGGGAGTCACTTGTTACCAAGGGCCATGTTACCTTAGTATCTCCCTCCTTACTGGTTCATAACTCTGCCCCCAAGGCAAGTCCTCCCACCCATCCCTACAATGCCTAAGCAGTCTCACCAGGGCTTTCCAAGAGATCTGGTTCTCCTTGTGGTGGCGCAAGAGCGGAGATCCACCGCAGCTTCTCACTGCTAGAAAACATCAAAATACAGATGCTGGGAGAGAGGAGTGGAGCAGCCAGGGATTGGAGAAAAGTGTCTGCCACCACCTCTTGAGGAAAACAGAAGGGTTAGTGAGACTCTGAGGCAAAGTGGAGGAGGGAAGGGAAGTGGGTTGAAAAACAAAATTTCCCACATATTGTGGGTGAATAGCCCAGGCATGGTGTTAGGAGCTTGAGATATCTGCCTGGCTAGTTTGATAGGGTAACTGAGAAGAGGGTGGGGAAAGAGTTATTGGGTACAGGACAGGATGGAGAAAGATGGATCAGAGAATGGAATTAAGGCGGTCAAGATGACAGGGAGTAAGATAGTTGGAAAATGGGGTGGGAGATGTGCAACTTCATTATAATAGTGTCTTCTGAATCACAGAAGCAGCGGGGCGTGTTTGGAATCAAGGCAGCTGAGAGAGGTACAGGGTAGAGATGTAGAAATTAAAAAACCCACGAACTGTGTAACCGATTAGATTTCAGTCAGTTACATGGTTAAATGCCCCCAGTGGCTTCTAGACTCACAGGCACCCAGCGGTGACATAGAGTTTAACCGCGAAGGTTAACCATTGAGCTAATGATTATCAGCTAACCATTTAATCCCTCTAACATCCCTAGATGAGAGTTTTGGCAACTGCAACCATGTCTATAAGTGGGGTCAGGAGTCAGTGGGAATAATGTCTGGCTCTTACTGTGTCTCTGTGCGGAAGAGGAATTCCACTCTTTTCCCCTGGTTGTTCTTAAGTAGAAAAAGGCGGAAAATGTTTTTGTTTGTCCCATGCAGCTTCATCTCACACTTCTCCCCACGCACATCTGAAAATGCAGCATGATCAAACACAACAAAGCGCCCATTCCTAAAGGGGAAGAGAGGGAGAATTAGAGAAACTGTGTTAGCTTTAAAAGTGACTTACTCAGGTTAAAGCATTGGGTTTGGGCCTTTTCTTGCTGCCTTGATAGGTCAAGAAGACTTAACAGGCATGGGGAGGGGTTTCTACCTTAAATATGTTAAGTCTCATCTTCCCTGGTTTTTTTGCTAGAGGTCTCTTTGGATGACCAGAGAATTGGAACAGGATTTTTCTTAGCCCTCTAGGGATGGGGCAGGAGTATTTCAATCTTTCAGGCAATTTTTCCTTCCAAGTTTTCATCAGAATCTGGTTAAATATATTTTACAACTAATACAAAAAGTCAGAACCAAAGAATCGCTTTTCCTCAATTATTCTGGTTTCAGCTTCTTGTCATGCCATATTCCCATTGGCTCTCAGGTCTCCATAAAGTCCTTAAGCAAAAACAGGTTGGGGGAGAAATGCTGTAGCCTTTAATAAAACTAAACTGAATTAAATTGTGCTGTGAAGTAGGGGAAGCAAGATATGTAGAATGACATAAGAATGTGGTAATTAAGAGTTTGGAAGTGAAGGCACTGCATAATAAAGTTTGCAGGCTCTTCATGTAATATAAGATTGCTCAATTGAGTAATCTACCCAATAAAGGTTGTTGTGTGATGGGGAAGAGATGCTGTATCACCAACATTCCCACCCCTTTCTGGATTCAAAAGTAAGGAGATCTGTGAGAGGTGAAGTCTGAGGGACTCACTCCCTGGGCCGGGACAGGAGCAGGCGGTCATTGAAGAGGTGCAGGTAGATGGGGCGGGTGCTGAGTTTCCACTTGGCGCTTAAACTGCTGAAATCCAGTGCCATCAGCTCACCACACTTCACCAGCCGCCTTGATTGTGAGACCAGTGGGAATATCTGTAGGAGAGGGAAGAACGCCATGATCAGAAAAGCCACTGGAGTTGCTGCATCGGAGCTGGAGTTTACCTGGAACCCTGATGAAAACATAAGATGAGATTGCTCTCATCTCCCCTCCTTTTTGGTGGCAAGTCATGACCTGAGTCTGCTTCTTCCAGCTCCAGGGCAAGGGAAATGTTTCCCCTGCCTCTTCTTGTCCCTGGCGTAATTCAGTGGAGTAAACCCCAAGATCAGCTTTCATTCCCTTCTTTGTACAGGAGTGAGGTGCTGAGTAGATGTACGATAGTGGGTCAGGTTACTGAGCAAGGGGGCAAGTGTCTCACCTTGCACTGCAGCTCTGTTTTCTGAGTGATCTATATTAGGTCATCCATGTGGAGAGGGTGGACAGAGGGCGTAGTGATGGGTGAGTGGCGCGGGGCCAGGGTAGTAGGGAAAACTAAAATAAAAATCAGAGTGGGTCAGTTCTCACCTTGCACTCAAAATCAATCTTTTGTCTTAAGTAGATCAACTCCTCAGTGCTCTTCATGCGCTGGACATTCTCATTGCAATCCTTTATGAGCTGCAGAGAGGAAGAAGAGAGAGGTTGTTGGGAGTGGATACAATAGATGTAGGTGGCACAAAATTCAGAACTCTTTCTCCCAGAAGCTTATTTTCCCAAGTGCGGATGCTGTGCTTTCTCAGCCAAACAACTTTTCCTCCCTGGGGGGGAGGAGGGAGGAGGAAGGTATTGTCCCTGACAGAGTTTTGCTCTGAGCAAGGTGTGTTGCCCCTCATGTCTCCATTAGTGCAACCTCCTTGTGTTTGGTTTTGACAAATCTAGGCCTGTCCTGTTTGTAGCTGTTAAAAATATTGCTGCAAGGAGCACTCTCCTAGCCTGTTGTTTTGACCACGACACCCCTTGCTCTGCCTGGCTGCACTGGCACTCCCTTCTGTGTCATGTCAGACCTAAGCTACTTGTATTCTACATGAAAAGCCTTTCACGGCCTTTCTCCACCTGAGCCTCCATCATGCTACTACCCATCATTCGGTCTCAAAGGGTCAGCTTCTGCCTCTGGCTACCAGCCTCTGTTGGCTACTAGTTACATTTTCGAACAAACACCTTCAGACTTGAGTTTTGCAAATGTTTAGTCTGCCCACTATCCATGTTCAAATCCCACCTTTGTTAGCGATGCCTACAAAAAAAATCAACAAGGGGTAGGCTGCCGGCATATAAAGATCACAGGCTATCATGTGAACCACTAGTGTTTCTTTGTACTCCAATCTCTTGTCTCCTGCTTATATTTAGTTCTAGCACCATACATGTTTCAAGCTGTCAGCCCTGTCTTTGTACAGCACCTGTCATGAAGGGCTCTTTGGTGCTAGGATAATACCGGGATCTGTGGGAAGTAGTGAATGCTTCAAAATACTATTATTTCTTGGAAGTCTGGTCAAGTCACTGATTAGCTGGGAGCAATACTTCCTACAGGCAACATGTCAGGCATACAGAAAACTGAAATGTTATGAGATAATACATAACCACCAACCCCCATGGTTCCGACTTGGCTCCTCCTCCACTAAATTGTGGTCCCTCTCCCCACTTCAGGAAGATGCTCTTCAGCAGTATAGAGATGTCTAATGGGATTGAAACCCAGCAGCCGCTAACAGTGCGTAGCAATGTGGATTTACAGAAGGGAGCAACATGCCAACTGGCAAGACTAGCTCAAGTACAATCTACGACCCACTTTGCTCCAGGGTGTGTGACGGTGGTCTCCAACCTTCTTGTGCTGACGATCACTTTCTGAATTTTAACAGCATCCCAAGCAAGATCTACCCCACCTCTTCCCCAAAGCCTTGCCCCATTCACTACACCTCCCCCTCCCCCGCATTGCTCACTGTCCCCCACACACTCTCACTTTCACTGGGCTGGGGCAGGGGGTTGGGATTTGGCAGGGGGTGAGGGCTCTGGGCTGGGTCTGAGGGGTTTGCAGTGTGGTAGGGGGCTCTGGCCTGAACCTGGGGTAGGGGCGTGGGTTATAGGAGGGGGTATGGGGTGCTGGCTCTGGGGGAGTGCTTAGGGCTGGTGCTTGGGGTACAGGGGCATATAGGGTGCTGGCTGTGGGAGGGGGCTGTGGTTGGAGTGTGGCCTCCCAATGAGTGGCACTTACTGCAGGTGGCTCCCAGTTGACAGCACAGTGAGACTAAGGCCAGCTCTGTCTGCCTTGGCCCCATGCTGCTCCCAGAAGAGGCCAACAGGCCCCTTGGTCTTGGGGGAGTGGGAGGCAGAGGGCACGTGGCTTCATGTGCTGTCCCTCTCTGCTGGCACCATCCCTTGGGCCACAGTTCCCGGCCCATGGCAGCTGCAGGAGGCAGTGCTTGCAGGCAGGAGCAGCGTGCAGAGTCTCCTGTCCCCTACCTCCCCTCCACATACAAGGAGTTGTGGGGCCTCAGGGCCATGCTGGCTGCTTCTGGGAATGGGCCAGCAGCATGTCACCAGAGTCGGCCAGCAGCCTGCCTTAGCAGCAGTCCTGCTCCACCCCCAGAGTTCATGACCGACTGGGAGGCTCTCCAGGATTGACCAGTCCATCACAATTGACCAACTGGTGACCACCAGAGCGTGATGTTCTTCCCCACACCCAGCTGTCCCAAATTCCTGTACTCTAGATGCTGTGCTGTGGGAGACTCACTTCTATGAGACTTGGGAAGGGGAGGGATTGTATAGCAAGCCATGCACCAAAACTGATCTGAGTAGTTGAGGAGGGGCAGGGGGGCAAATACCTGCAGTGACAAGGGTGGCATCATGATCCCTCCAACACAAATTATTGCCCTGTTTATCATGTTTATTACTATAGTGACCAACCAGGAGCAGAACCCTTTTGTGCCAGGCATGGTGTGAACAGGAATTACCAGACAGCCCTGCCCACAGAAGCTTCAGTCTAAACAGAAAAAAGGTCGGGAAAAGAGAAACCACATACAGATTGATTGTGTGAGTGGTACATTAATGCCATGATTTTTGGGGTGTCTATGAGACAGATATAGGAGTTTCCTGCAGTAGCCTTGAAAAGCCCTTATTTTGAATGAAGTATCTTTGGAATTCATTACATTTTTGTCGTAGAATTGTGTGCAACTTTTCTAGGGGGGAGATGTGACCAGCATTATAAGCTTCCAAGCTTTAGACAATATGCCAGACAAGAAAGCCTTTGGGACAAGCAAAGTTGAAAGGGTTTCTTAGGAAGTATTTGGGAGGAGGTGAATGCAAATTCCCATCTCTGGACCCAGCCCTTTGAAGCTGTGCCATAGGAAGAAACCCATTGTCTGGTGATTACCTATTCTTGGAACAGAGATATCAAAGCTACAAGCTGCAAAAAGAGAAACTTATAGTTCAGAAAAAGCTCCCCCATGAATTTAACAACTAATGCTTTCGCATCAGGCCTACTGAGATGTTCTCCTGCAAGTCAGACTTTGGTGCAGGCAGGGCCCTGTGCATCCTGGGAAAACTCTGGTCAGGAGGGAGAGAGCTTTGGGTTCTCCTCCCGAGAGAGGGTGCCCTTGCTAGACCACAGGTGCAGTTACTGCGATGTAGGTTTCTGTTTAAATCCACTGGGATAAATGAAAGACAAAGGGAGTGAACAGCCAATCAGCACATAGGAGAGAGAGCCCAGAACAAAAACTAAAGAAACTTATCTGTCATCATTCATGTCCAGCAGCCCCTTGCTTAAATTACTTCAGCAGGGACTGTGCTAGCCTCAGTCTCTGGCTAGTTCTTGCCCTTGGGCTCCCTGCTTACCCCTGAGGAGCATGTGGTACAGATGAGCAGTAAGATCATGTGAGCATTTCAGTCTGTCCCTGATAGAAGTTCCATGCTGCTGGGAATCCCTGCAGCCATTGGGTTCACTACCTACAGCTGTGTTGGCTATGGCACTGCTAGTGGAGAGTGGGCTAGTGCCCCTTACCTTCTCAAGTGCATCATAAGCCTGTGTGGCCTGCACTTCTTCATCAGACTCAGGAGGGGTCCTCTTCAATATGTTCTGCAGAACAAGCACAAGCAGGGTCTCAGAACAGAGGCCAAGAGAATTGACCCCAAGGACAAAAGAAAAGGGCGTGTAGATATGGGGGAGGCAGGGACAAGGAAACAACAGGATGAGCAATGGGCAGGGGGCCAGGAGAACCAATGAACACAGGAATCTGAATGTGTAACCCACCCACCTCCTGGGCGTGGTGTTCTGTCCTATCTAGTGACACTGAGACCACTTAGAGAGACAGAGAGGCATCTGATGAAGTGGGTTTTGCCCACCAAAGCTCATGATTCTATATACTTTGGTTAGTCTCTATGGCTGTGTCCAGACTCAGGGGTTTTTTCGGGAAAAGTAGCCTTTTCCCGAAAAAACTTCCCCTGCGTCCAGACTCAAGCCGCGTTCTTTCGAAATAATTTCGAAAGAACGCGGCTTTTCTTTCGATGGCGGTAAACCTCGTTTCACGAGGAAGAACGCCTTCTTTCGAAAGTTCCTCTTTCGAAAGAAGGCGTTCTTCAATGTAAATAGGGCTTCCTCGAAAGAGAGCATCCAGACTCGCTGGGTGCTCTCTTTCGAAAAAGCGGATTGCTCTTTCGAAAGATCCGCCTGCAGTCTAGACGCGATCTTTTGAAAGAGGCTCTTTCGAAAGAAGCCTGCAGTCTAGACATAGCCTATGGTGCCACAGGGCCGCTCTTAGTTTTGAAAGAGAGATTGGTGAGTCTGCACTGCAGCCTTAGTAAGCTAAGAGCCATGCCGCTTTCAGCTCATGTGGTAGAGGCTCATACTTTTAGTTTCAGAGGTCCCATATTCGATCCTGCACGCTGACAACTGGGGTCCCTTCCTGTTACATGTGCTACTCCCATCTTTGCAGGTGTAGTACTAGACTTATCTATCACAAGCAGGACCAGTCCTAACCAATTGGTGGCCCCAGGTGATTGCCAGATGGTTTTAAAAAAATACTGGACAAAAATTTGACAAACAAAAATCCGCTGGGGAAAATTTGTTGAGCAAAAAAAAAAAACCAGCTCTGCTGACAGCCCCTTGAAAATGGCAGCCCCAAGCGACCACCCAGCTCACCCCCTAAGACTGGCTCTGATCACACACAATAACTTCTGTAGGGGGAAATTAACTCTAGTCATGGCACAAAACTTCCTAGGTACAAAAATATGGTTCTTATTTGTCCAAGATGTCTTTTGTCTGTCCACGAGTAGGCATGCTGAACACCACACTGGGACTCTGTATGGTATACTGGCTCCTGTTTGCTTCTGAGTGCAGCTAAAGGTATTTTTAAAACTTTGGCTGAGCATGAAGAACTCCTAAACTCTAGATGGGAAGGGTCTAACATTTCTAATATAGCCTGCTTTGGTGTCAGAGCAACTGTCAAAAATGATCACAGCCATGCTAGGCAGGCCATTGAACAGGCAAACTTCCCCCCCTGTTCCCCTCAGCTCTTTTTTCTTTCCCTATCTGCCCCTGGACAGGTTTCCTGGGCAGTGACCTGTGTTTGTGCAGTGGGGGAGGAGCTAACCTTGTAGCTGGATTGTTCTGTGGCCACAGCGCTGTTACCTGTAGGAGGAGTTTGAGTCGGGTGATGCGTTGGAAGGGGAGGATAAGGAAGGATTTGAGGGAGAGGCGCTGGCACACTGGGTCACTCTCCAGTCTCTCCAGGACTTGCTGGAACCGTGTATTTCCATTCCTGCCAGCGAGAGAGAGAGAGAGAGAGAGGGATGTCTAGGAGTTGCACAGAATAGCAGAGCAGTGGCGCCTTCCACAAGGGGAGAGGCAGGATCAGAGACTGACTTGATCAAGTAGCAGAGCCAGCTGCTTGTACCTTGGAAGCAGCTCCTTCCCTGCAGGAGAAACGATCTGAACCCTTCTGCTGGGGAAGAGGCAGTGTGCAGGCTGGCCCTTTGGGAACTGACCTCTCAGCAGGGTGGCAGTGAGAAAGCCATAGGTATTGACACCGTGAGTGCTCCTGGATTGGTGCATCCACCCAGAAAAAATGGTGGGTGCTCCCACTAGCAGCTCCCTACCAGAACCTCCCCCTCCCCCAGCACCTCCTTCCCACCGGTAGACCCTGACCATCTGTGTGCCTCCCTCTGGCTACCTGTACTTCCACAGATCAGATGTTTTGTTATATCAGGAGGTGCTGTGGGAGGAGGGGGGAGAAATGAAGACACCACTTGCTCTGGGAGGGGGCAGAACTGGGTGGCATGGGAGCAGAGCAAGGATGGGAAGAAAGGTGTGGGTGGAACCTTGGGGGTAGGTGTGGAGCAGGTGTGGGGCCTGGGAGGGCACGCCACAGGGGAGATTAGATACTCAGCATCAGTGGTGCCACATGGATCTAGTTCCTTCCCGAGATGAATGGTCATGCTGAGTCAGACCAGTTGTCCAACAGGCCCAGTATTCTAATTCTGACAATGGCCAGAACAAGAGGTGCCGGGGGGAATGCATAGAAGAGAGTATGAGGGAGTGACCCATACTGTCTTTGCCTCCTGGCTTCCGGTGGTGAGAGGCTATGGGTTGCCCCATAGCCACATTTCTGACCATCTTGGCTAATAGTCACTTATGGACCTATCCTCTGCAAATGTACCTACTACTTTTTTTAATCCAGTTATACTTTTGGCCATCATAGCATCCCATGGCAATGAGTTCCACAGTTTGCTGCATTTCTCACCCTAGCTGGGGATCATGGGGGCAGACGAACCTGGACCTGCCCCAGCTTGGAGATGTGCACTCTTCTCCTGGTTGTGATCACTGGATCTACAGTGGCCATGGAGAGGTGCTTCTCACCTGGCCCCAAATTGCTACAGTGAAAGAGGACTGAAGTAGTCCTCTCTCCCGAGGGCAGCCTGCATACCGAACCCTCATATCCATCCCAGAGCAATGATTTAAATGAAGAAAAAACAAAAAAAATGAATTGAATTAAAGACCCAAGCAATGCCGGGTAGATCTTCTAGTATATTTATACAGTAGTTTTATGAGATTGTTTCATGTTCTATTCCTTTCTTAATAGTTCCCAACATTGTTAGCCTTTGTGACTGCTGCTGGTCACAGAGCTGAAGTTTGCAGAGAACTATCAATGGTGACTCCAAGATCTTTCTTGAGTGGTAGCAGCTAATTTAGACCCCACCATTATACATGTGTCATTGGGATAATATTTTCTATTGTGAATTACTTTGCACTTATCAATGTTGAATGTCATCTGCCATTTTAAGTATCAGAGGGGTGGCCGTATTAGTCTGAATCTGCAAAAGCGACAAGGAGTCCTATGGCACCTTACAGACTAACAGATTTATTGGAGCATAAGCTTTCTTCACCAAGCATTCTTGAAACTACAATACCTGCCCGAAGAAGTCAGGAAACAGATTAACAGAGTCAGACGTGTACCGAGAAGCCTCCTACTGCAAGACAAGCCCAACAAATAAACCACTAGCCATCACCTACAGTCATCAGCTAAAACCTCTCCAACGCATCATCAGTGATCTACAACCCATCCTGGACAATGATCCCTCACTTTCACAGGTTTTGGGAGGCAGGCCAGTCCTTGCGCACAGACAACCCGCCAACCTGAAGCAAATTCTCACCAGCAACTATACACCACACCACAGTAACTCTAACTCAGAAACCAACAAACCTTGGTGCCAACCCTGCTCATGTATCTACACCAGCGACACCATCATAGGACTTAATCAGATCAGCCACACCATCACGGGTTCATTCACCTGCACATCTACCAAAGTAATATACGCTATCATGTGCCAGCAATGCCCCTCTGCTATATACATCGGCCAAACAGGACAGTCCCTACGTAAAAGAATAAATGGACACAAATCAGAGATCAGGAATGGTAATATGCAAAAACCTGTAGAACACTTCAGTCTCCCTGGACACACAGTAGCGGATTTAAAGGTAGCCATTCTCAACAAAAAATCTTCAAAGAGAAATTGCTGAACTACAGTTCATCTGCAAATTTGACACCATCACTTTAGGATTAAACAAAGACTGTGAATGGCTAGCCAAATACAAAAGCAGTTTCTCCTCTCTTGGGGTTCACACCTCCAGATCGGCTGCTAGAAGTGGGCCTCATGCTCCCTGACTGAATTGACCTCGTTATCTCTAGCCTTACTCTTGATTGGTACTCTTTTCTTATGCCTGTATTTTTATACCTGCTTCTGGAATTTCCACTACATGCATCTGACGAAGTGGGTCTTAAGCTTATGCTCCAATAAATCTGTTAATCTATAAGGTGCCACAGGACTCCTCGTCGCATCTGCCATTTTGTTGTCCAGTCTCCCAGTTTGTGACATCCTGGGTAACGCTTCACAGTCAACTTTGGACTTCACTATCTTGAATAATGTATCGTCTGCACACTTTGCCACTTCCCTGTTCACTGCCTCTTTTGCTGGGCAAGAGAAGCAGTCCCCTGGTGAGATGGAGCCCTTTGGAATGGGGAGGCTTTTCCTGATGGGGGAATAGCCACATTCCAATTCCCCCCTCAATGGGTAGGTTGCTTCCACAGTGGTAACGTTGGTGTTTCTGCTTTGTCCCGCAAGGGGCTCTGATACTTAGCAGAATCAGATGCTGATTCATCTTCCTGCAAAGGATTATTTCTGTAACACTGAAGACTTTGACAACTGTTGTGTCCTCCCTCCCCCAGTAGACAGTGCATGACCACCTGGGAGCAACCTTAGCAGAATCAGATGCTGATTCATCTTCCTGCAAAGGATTATTTCTGTAACACTGAAGACTTTGACAACTGTTGTGTCCTCCCTCCCCCAGTAGACAGTGCATGACCACCTGGGAGCAACCTACAACTGCTCAGCTCTCCCTGCTTGATAAAGGGCACCTATGAGGGGCAGCAAGGAGGGACAGGAACAAAACAACGTTCTTACATGAGCCTCTGGAAAATCTGCTCCTGGTAGGTCTGATTTGTCACATATGGAAGATACACCCGGCGGAATTCTGGAGCGTGCCTCAGAGCCACATCGCACACATTGAAGTTGAACATGTTCTCCTCAAATTTCTCCTCCAAGTCGAAGAGGAAGCTGTAGTGCCCCATACGTCACCATGAAAAGAGAGAGAAACTCCATTAGTGATGTGCAGTGATCGGTGATGGTGGTGTTTGTTACTTGTATTACTATAGCCCTTAGTTACCAGAGTCATAGGCCAGGATCCCACCGTGCTAGGCCTTCCACTAACATAGAACAAAAAGATGGCCCCTACCTCAAGAAGCTAAGACTCTTGAGGATAAGACAAGAGACGGTAGATGGGTACAGACAGACTGGGAGAGCACAAGAAAAGCAAGAAGGTCCTTTTGTCTCTATCAGCCACCCTTTTCCTTCCCTTGCTGTGCTATGCACAAGGCCCATACACTAACCACAAGGTTTCTCTCCACTTTTGGGTGACAGAAGAGATCTGGGTGGTGGGGGTTTGTTTTCTAGAGTGAAAGAGAGCTGGGGAATTACAAAATACACCCTAATTAAGGCAGAAGGGATTTCAGCTCTTATAAAATCTAGATTACCGTTGCTGAAGGCCCAGTCGTAAGGATCTGAGAGTTTAAAACAAACACAACTCAGCTTTGTAGTAGACATGTAAAAAGTGGCTAAGAACCAATAACTTCAGCCAAACCTTACAGGAGAAAAATAAAGGCTCTGAAATAATAAAAGGGACATCAAAATGTCTGGCATGTGGTGGCACTGGTCTGGTTCAGGCTTATGGCTGTTGCTGGATTGAGCCAGGTTGGGATCTGCCAGATATGACTCTAGTTTTCTTAAAGTGGGTTATGTCTGCTTGGTGCTAGATTTGGGCTTAAGTCTCCTTCCTGATCATTCTTGTTTATTTCGGTTCAGCTTAGGTGGGGCCTGTGTTCTGGTTGGTGGCGGTGTCCTGCTGTCATCTGTGTGTACAAATGCAACACAACTTCTACATGTACCACACTAAATGAACAAGTCTCTTAATTACTCTCTCACCCAGAGGAGGACTGAGATTTGTTCCAGGAAAGGTAGCTGTCCCTCTGAGGAAATGGTGTTCCCCAGGACTGAATGGACACATAGAGTAGGGGTGAGAGGTCTATTGACTGGTCCGATTTTTGTTTTCCATCCCGGGGCTGTCTCTGCACTTCACAGATGCTGGAGGTCTCTGAAGTGAAGGACCAGGACTCACCAGGCACTGACATCACGCACTTCTTGCAGGCGAGAGAAAAGCCACTTGTGCTCCTGATTGGTGAGGAGCACCTGGAGTTCTGATGAGCACTGAAAGTGATCCACCGCCACGTTTAAACTGCGCAAGTATGAAGCCTCTGACATAATCAACTCAAACTTGGCCTGTAGAGGAGAAAAAGGAGGGACACAGTCTCAGCATAGCAGGCATGTCTATGAGGGATGTAAACGAGGTGCTACTGAAGGACAATAAAGAGTCCAGTGCCAGAAAAGCTCTCTCTAACCAGGCAGTATAAAGAGATGCATACTGCACTAATGGAGGGAGGCCTGGTGGGAGGGAGGCTGGCAGAAACAGCTGGGGACATCAGCCTGTTCTTTCTTCATCTATATATTTCCTGGGATGGAAAGACCTCGAGAGTGGCCTTACTCGTGAGTTGTCTGATCTCCTTGGCTATACCTCTTAATCCCCTTTCAAGATCCTCAAATTCCCTCCACATCCTAATTTTCTCCTACTTCCCTGGATTCTCTTATCCCCCTGCTACCTTTGTTTCTCCTGATTTCCCTTCTCCTTCCTATACCACTTCTCTGAATCTGCCTGCCCAGTGTCCTCCAGTTCCTGCACAGCCTCTCTTGTTCTCAATGGCCAACTTTTGATCCCGGTATTATTTTCCCCACAGCAGTTATAGTCTTGACTAGAGTAATCTCCCGCTTCTTCCATGCCTGGTCTGTTTCAATAACAGAAGACTGGACTTCAGGACCCAGGGGATCTCCTCCATGCTGATGTCCCTAACGCTTCGTCCTAGTGTACCTTGCTCATAAGGCTTCTTAATGCCTCCAAAATGTGTCTTTGTACAGGCAGTCCCTGGGTTACGTACAAGATAGGGACTGTAGGTTTGTTCTTAAGTTGAATTTGTATGTAAGTTGGAACTGGTACATATTGTAGGGGAAACTCTAGCCAAACATATCTCCAGAGCTCAGTTTTATTCTCCAACACCTCACTTCCATCAGTCCTTTATTCTCAAGCTGAGGTGTCTGCTGAGAAAAGCCGCTCCGCGTCTCCCTGGTCTGCTGGGGGGGATGGGACGCTAGCTTCGCAGCTCCCTGGTCTGCTGGGGGGAAGCAGCTAGTGCGGGGTTGCCTCACCCCGTTTGTAAGTAGGGATCCGATGTAAGTCGGATCCATGTAACCCGGGGACTGCCTGTATAATGTACTGCTGGGTTCCATCACCCTGCTCCTTACCCTTGTACACCTTTTCCGTACTCTGCGGGGTGTAGTTAGCTCATAGCCACAGGTACCAAGCTTCCTTTTAACCTAGATACACATTCACGTTGCTGATCATTTCTCTTCCTATTCACCCATCTGCATCTCAGTATCATGCATTTCTGATTTGTCCATCCGTCTAAGCTGTCCCACCCAGCCAATCCCCAGCCGTGTGCCTATAGCACCCATCCATTACCTCCTGCAGTTTCTGATCATCTCGGGACATGTTCAGCAGCATCCTGCTTCCTCTGATCATGGGGATCTCCTGCCAGAGGGATGCATTGGACGAGACCGAAAGACGCTGCAGGTAAGAGTTCTGTGGAGATTGCACTTTCCTTCTTAACCTCGGAGAGCTTGGAGAGCTCAGTTCTAAGTCCTCTGCCAAGGAGTCAGCTCTCTTCTGGCTCTGGATTGCCTTGTTCAGAGCCACGTCGCTGTATTCCTGATACAGTAACCTTGCTGTGGAGAGAGGCCTACAATTCATGCTCTTTCTAAAGCAGCGGCTCCCCTTCCTACTGAGTTCTCCGTGTGGGGAGAGGGCTCCATTACTGTCTCCATTACTGTCAGTCTGAGACAAATGGGCACATTGCAGTCTGTGGTGTTTATAAGGCACCCATCACCAGTACAGCACTGCACATCTCTAACAATGGTGATGGCTGCATTGCCCTCGCTCTCTGCTCTCACTGACATTCCCGCTTAACCTCACTTTCTCAAGGGGCTGCAGATCCCTTCTTCTCAGCTCTCCATGGGGGAAAGGAAATGGCTGGGGTTGTCTAGAGTACTTAGGTGGGAGGTACTTACAGGAGTTGATCAGTTTGGAGTGTCGGCGCTTGAAGTTCTCCAGGCTGGCTGCAGATTTCTTCTCCCTGTGTGGAAGGGGAGAAGGTGTGGGATGAAAGGGGATAAAGGAAAATAAAAAATGCTGCTCTGGATGTAGCATATCCAGAGCTCGGTAATTAATCTGGAACAGCTGTGATTTCTTTCTCCATCATATTCAGAGTCTGCATTCCTTATTCTACTACAAAGGGCCATTGTCAGAGGGATGAAAAATCAGAAGTAAAGGGTCATGAATCCCCCTTTGCCCCTCAAGGAAGGGGATCCTGTTGCATGGGCAGCCTGGGATGAAGCTTAGATAAAATGTCATTTTCTCAGAACACTTTTCTCAGTCTGTTTCTTGGGTCTCTAAGGAATCACTGGAAAGTTTTGAGTGTCTTTATCTCAAGTGGAAGGGATTAGAAGCAAATGGGAGACTCACCGGAATATAACCGTGTCTGGGCTAACTGGCTGGTCCTTGAATGTTCTCTCCTCTGAAAGGACAAGAGAGGTTATCCCGCTTGCTGCCAATGAGACAGGAGGTGAGAGAGATTCCAAGTAGCTACCTTTAAGGACATGATTCAGTGTGAGGGTACCATATCCCAAACCCTGTGCATATAGAGGCAGTACTCTGGAACTGGGACCAGTGCACTCCTAAGGGGATTTTTTGGTAGGTTTTTTTTTTTCTGCTGCAGCTTGGCATTTACTTAACACTTCACACCCCTCATTTAGACAACAGTTCTTATCTTTCATACACATATATTTCTAATCCACCAAATAGGTAGAGGATAGGACAATGACTTGAGTGCCCAATTTGACATGCAGGGAGATTGCCTGATTTTTCAGGTGGTGGGTGACTCAGCATTTTATAGAAGTGATGACCCTTTAAAGTGACTCAAGGTGGGCGCCCACCACCCGAGAGACTCAAAGTCACTGGTCACTTCTGAAAATCTGAGCCTTTCCTTGAAGATGTTCTGGCCCCAAAACTCTAAACAACTTCCCTGCCCCCTTCTCACTACATCCTCCCCTCCCATGGTGGCTTGCTCTCCCACATCCTCACTCACTGTCACTAGGCTGGGGCAGCGGGTGAGGGGGGTAGGAGGTGATGGCTCTGACCTGGGCGAGTGGGGCTGGGGATGTGGGGTATGGGAAAGGACTATGGGTTTGGGGGGCTCAGGCTTGGGGCTTGGTTGTGGGAGAGAGTGCAGGCTCTGGGATGGGGGCAGGGATGAGGGGTTTTGGGTGCAGGAAAGGACTCCAGGTTTGGGAGGTCTCAGAACTAGGGTGTGGGGGTTGGGCTCAGGGTTCAGGTGGAGGCTTATCTCTGGCAGCTCCCAGTCAGCGATGCAGAGGTGTTAGCTTGGCTTCACACTGTACCCCAGAAACAGCCAACAAGTGTGACTCCTTGGCAGGGGCACTAGGCAGCTCCAGGGGCTGCTCTCACCCACAGGCAATGCCTCTGCAGCTCCCCTTGGTTGTGGTTTCCGGCTAATGGGACTGCAGACCTGGTGCTTGGGACAGGTAGCGTGTTGAGTTGCCTAGTGCCTCCCCACCTGAGAATTGGATCTGCCGGCCGTTTCTGAGATACGTGAAGCCAAAACAGGCAAGGAGCCTGCCATAGCCCCTCTGTGCCACTGACCAGACTTTTAACAGCCTGATCAGTTGTGCTGACTGGAGCTGCCAAGATCCCTTTTCGACTGGGCTTTTTGTTAAAAAAAAAAAACCAGTTGCCTGGCAACCCTCTGGCAGATTTAGGCTAACAGTGCCCCTGCTAGTGCTCTAAAAATAGCTGTGTAGACCAGGGGTAGGAAAAAGGGCTTCCATGGGCTGGATCCGCCAATTAGGTTCTGGGGGCGGGGAAGCGCATGAAGCCTCCGCCCGACCTGCCAGAAGCACGTGGCGTTTTGAAGCGCTGCTCACAGGGTGGGGGGAAGGGGAGAAAGTGGAGGAGGCTTCTCCCACCCCCAGGTCAATCAGGGCTTGGGGGCGGGGAGCTGTGTGAAGCTTCCTTCACTCTTGCCTGGCCCTGCAAGAGCTGTGGCATTTCAAAGTGCCACAAGCTCCTCGCAGGCCGGGATGAGGCTTCCCGCGCTTCCCTGCCCCCAGATCCTGATTGGCCTGGGGGTGGGGGAGCATGCCAAGCCTCTTCCAAGGCATGGGTGCCTAGTGGGAAGGGGGGGCAAAGAGGCTCCCCCACCCCCAGCCCAATCATGGTCTGGGGTAGCCCCGCCCCTTCCCATTTAGGCCCCATCCTTTCCCGTTTAGGCCCCGCCCCTTCTGGGGTGGCTGGCCTACTTAAAAATGTTTTGCCCACCCCTGGTGTAGACAGAGCTTTATAATTGCAGCTTGGGCTCCAAAGCAGTGTTCCCGCTAAGATTTTCCGTCCTTGGGCAGGTTGAATTTTCTTTTGGGTGTGTTGAAATTTCTTGTGCAACACCAATATTGAGGTAGTGTATGGATGTGCACCCATCAGTACAAACAAAAACTGTAGATATAAATATGCTGTAAATAGTCCATAGGTGTGGAAGAAAATATATTTGAACAAGGGATAATTAACAAAGAGCTGTGCTTATGTTTATTTAATATGAAATCAAATAAAAAGAAAATTAACACTACCTGTGGCTGAAGAAGTGGGTTGTGCCCACGAAAGCCCATGATACTATTTATATTTCTTTGTTAAATTGTTTAATTTTTTTAGTTACAGACTGACACGGCTACTTTGGAATACATATATCATCATCCTTTCTAACAGACAGATGCATGTTTCAAAGATTTTGCAAATAAGGTTTCATTCTACAAAAATGCTAGCATCACACCTGGTACTTGCTGCTTCTGACTCATAAGAGCCAGAACCTGCCAGATAGCAAAGATCTGTCCTTTATGGAAATTAGTTTACCACATATTAATTAGTAACACAGGATTTTTAAAAATAATTAAGATTAGAGTTTTAGATATCTGCAACCCTCAAAACAATTATGTTAAAAGAATCTTTCTCTTTCTCATCTTAAGTCATTAACACAGGGATGGGCAATAACTTTTAATGGGGACCACTCCAAGAATTTGGTAAGTGGTCAAGGGCCGCACTCTTCCATTATATTAATGGCAGAGGTGCAGGGGTCTGGGGGTATGTCTACACTACCCCGCTAGTTCGAACTAGTGGGGTAATGTAGGCATACCGCACTTGCAAATGAAGCCCAGGATTTGAATTTCCTGGGCTTCATTTGCATAAACTGGGTACCGCCATTTTTAAATCCCTGCTCGTTCGAACCCCGTACCACGCGGCTACACGCGGCACGAACTAGGTAGTTCGGACTAGGCTTCCTAGTCCGAACTACCATTACTCCTCGTGGCTTCATTTGCACAATCCTGGGCTTCATTTGCAAGTGCGGTATGCCTACATTACCCTCCTAGTTTGAACTAGGAGGGTATTGTAGACATACCCTGGGATGGAGGTTGGGTGCAGAAGGGAGCTTGGGGTAAGGGATTGGGGTGTGGGATCTGGGAGGGAGTTTGGGTGCAATAGGGGATTGTGACCTGGGTCAATAGACTGGGGAGAGGACATGATGCAGGGTCTGGGAGAGGGTTGTGTCCTGGGGCAGGGGGGAGTGCAGGGTTTTGGGCTGTAACCAGGGATAGCAGATTGGGGTGCAAGGTCTGAGGGGTAGTTGTGATCTGAGGAAGGGTGTAGGAGGGGAGGCAGTGTCTGGGAAAGTGCATAGGGGCTAGAGCAGGGGTGCAGAAGGTTTGGGTTACATGGGGTAGGAGGGCAGAAAGGAGGCAAAGGATTGGGGGAGGAAGGGAGGGGCTGGGGTGCCAGAGATAGGCTCTGGCTGGGAGACCTTACCTGGCTCCCAGTCAGCAGCCCAGCAGGTTCCTTAGCCAGGGTCCCTGCCTTCCAGGCCCTGTACATGCTGCAGGGGCCATGTTTACTTCTCTGATCTGAATGCTGCAAGCCCAGGGGATGCTGGAGGAGGAGCACTTCACATGCTGCCTGTCCTGCAAACAGACAGCTGCTATTGGTCAAAACCAGCCAAGGGGAGCTACTGGGGGCAGGGACAGCATGAGAAGCCTGTCTCCCCTCCGTCCAGGCTCTCAGCATCAGGGCCGGCCCACAACATTTTGGCACCTGAGGCGGGGAGCTCAAATGACGCCCCCATGCTCTTTTCTCCAGCCTGCCTGTTATGTCTCTTGTGCCCTCCTTCCTCCAGCACAGCACTCCACCATCTCTGTGCATCTAGAGCAGAGAGAATACATGTGCACCAGCAGCAGACACAATTTTCTACACTCTGGATCTTAGTGGCACCACCCCCTTCTTCTCTCCCCCCCCCCCCCCACAGTCTGGCACCTGAGGCAGCCGCCTCAGTTTGCCTCATGGTAAGGCCAGCCCTGCTCAGCATTCAGAAACAAAGACATGGCCCTGCACCTGGGTTTCCGGAGTGCCAAGCAGATGCAGGGCAGTCAGGGAGCTGGCTGAGGCCCTTGCGCCCAGATCCAGCCTTCAGATCATCTTTTTCCCACCCCTGGAGTAAAGCGGGAGCCAGCTTCTCCATTTATAGCAGGCAGCAGCTGCTGCTCTGAGAGGGTGAGTGTCCCGTCCCCCTTTTTCTTAGCCAATCAGTTGAGCTCCCTGCCTGCACAGGGAGTTCTGAACCTCTGTGCAGGGCTCAGAGAAGGGCTGTGTGCCCACAAGGGCACGCAGCTTGCAGGGAACCTAGCTCCAGAGCCCACCTTTTTTCCTTAAACTTCAGAGCCTGAGCTTCAGTTTAACTGGCACTAGGAAGCTTGTTCCAAAATGCTGTGTAGGCATACACGTGAGGGAGGGGTTCACTGGGCAGGCAAGGCAGGAGAGAAGGGAAGCTGGAGGAGCCGGCTGGGATGGTGGTGAGAAGAGATGCTGGGCGGGTAATTGAGGCGGAATTAATTTAATGAAATAGGAGCTGGGTGTGCTGCTGGGTAGAGTAGTCCAAAGCACACAAATAGCTTTGCTTCACATTATATTTTATCTATGGAAACTCCAATAATTCAGCTCAATTTTAGTGATAAGGGGTGATTTAATTTTAGTGATTTCCAAAGGGACTGAGGGTGTTAGCAGAGCCCAGGAAAGGAATAGCAAGGAGGCTGCAGGGCAGGGTAGAGAGGCTTTGGCAAAGCCATGTGTGGGTAGTTTTGGAAGGGGATCTCTGGCTACAGCTGTTTTAATTCTCCCAGTCCTCCATCATTTGTTTTAGGCTCAGATTTGGTATCTGGCACACCAGAAGGAATAGAGGGGTCTCACCTTGTAAGCTGCTTGACAGCACTGATGTCTTCTTCAGGCCCTGTCGGTGCCAGTCTTTGCTTTTTGCTCGGCGTTTGATCACGTTTTCCTGACTCCCTGAACCGAGTCCCTGCTCTTTCATGCCCACCCTGATGACTTTATCTGGACAGCTTGATGACTTCTCCAAGGGAGCATGTCTGGCCACCACCTCTTTCACCTGGGCCGCAAGGTAAGGTGGTTCTTCCTGCCCTTTCATCCTTTGCTTGTATATAGTAGGGCCCTCTGCTGTCTCTGTCACCATTGCAGGGGTTACTGTGTTCCTCACATCCACGCTGGTGGGGCTTGCCTGTGCCTGGTCCCATTGCATTTCCTCGAAGACAGCCTCCTGTCGGAACAGTGTTCTGATGGCTGGTGGTGAGGGAGGGCTGACCTGCAGGAAGTGGATTGGGTTGGAGAAAGCTAATACTGGGGGTGGCTGTGTTGAATCTCTACCCTGAGAGTCTGTGGATGTTCCCCACCCTCCCAGGGAGGGACAGGAGCTATCAGGTGTAGACTTTCTACTGTGTGTAGCCAAGTACTGACCCGTTACTTCAGGGTTGCAGTCATTGTGGCCTATAGGTGCCTCATTGTCCAAAATGGAAGAATCTGAGCTCTTGGCCAATGAAGTGACCCCTGAGTCACTGGTGTCTACCACATCTGGGGTAAGCGAGATGACAGGGTCCCACTGGACAGCAGACATTTCCTCTTGGGTCATCTGCATTAGGAGGGGATTCTCTTCTCCATCTTCAACAGCAGGGGCAGGGAGCAGAATGTGCACACAGGCTGGAGCCTGAGCCGGGCAGCCGGGAGTGGGAGCAGTGGCCAGAACCTGACCAGAGTCCAGTACACACTCTCGAGATGGGTTGGCGTTGGACAAAGGAGGCAGAGGCTGGTCAGTATCAGATACAGGGGTTGCAGGCTGATTGGACTCAGGCACAAGGGAAAGAGACTGGAGAAGACAGTCAGCATTCGGCACAGGAGACGGAGGGTGGGCGAGCTGGTCGGTGTCAGGTACAGGTGCCAGGGGCGAGCTGGGCACAGGAGCCGAAGGGTGGGCGAGCTGGTCGGTGTCAGGCACAGGCACCAGGGGAGAGCTGGGCGCAGGAGCCGGAGGGTGGGTGAGCTGGTCGGTGTCAGGCACAGGCGCCAGGGGTGAGCTGGGCGCAGGAGCTGGAGGGTGGATGAGCTGGTCAGTGTCAGAGACAGGGGCTAGAGACGAGCTGGGCGCAGGAGCTGGAGGGTGCATGAGCTGGTCGGCATCAGACACAGAAGCCAGGGGCGAGCTGGGCACAGAAGGTGAAGGGAGATTGAGCTGGTCAGCATCAGCCATGGGAGCCAGGGGCAAACTGGGTACAAGAGCTGTAGGTTGGGTGAGCTGGTTGGCGTCAGGCACAGGGGCTAGGGCCGTGCCGGGCGCTGGGCTCACAGGGTGATTGAGCATCTCAGTGCCAAGCACAGGGGCTAGGGGCGAGCTGGATTCAGGCTCAGGAAGAGAAGGCTGTGCATGCTGCTCCAGGGCAAGGGCTTCACTTTCTTCTGGGAGCTGAGGTCCGGCATTATGGGCGCTCCCTGTACCTGGCGCTTCCACTTCTAAGCTCAAATGTGACTGGTCAAGTAACGGGTTTTGTTGTGCTGCATGAGCCACGTTTGCTTCTATTTCTGTTCCCTGAGAAACAGAACTTCTCATTCGGGGCTTTTGGGGCCTCTGGAGTTTCTCCAGGTAATTCGGGGGAGTGGGAGCCACGTCTGGTGTTTGGGATGGCTCCAAGTGCATTGTAGCTGCAAGAGTAGATTCTACTTCATTTCTGTCCTTGGACAAGCTCTCCCTGGGAAAAGGACTTCTGAAAGCCTGGGAGGTGAAAGGCTGGGCACTAGGCTCTTCATTAAGGCTCTTCCTAGGTGTAAGCAGCCCATGGGAATCCTGGTCGCCTTCTTTGCTGGTAGACCCCAAGGAACCTTCGCCAGAAGTTGCCTCCTGCAGATAAGAAGTCTGGCTGGACATGTCCTGTACAGAGCTCTGTTCTTTGTCCAAGTCGGTACATCCCCCAGGGCTCACTTGGGATCCTTCAACAGCATCTTCTTGAGATGGGCCCGCTGCAGCGGCTGCCGAGTTGAGTTCTGATGGTGAGGCTGGAGTGGAATCGTAATGACCGGGAAACGCTGAGTTTTCTGCAACAGGATGAGGATCAGTGTGACCAAGAGATTCTAAGTTCCTGGCACCAGAAAAAGGGTCCAGAGTCCTAGAAGAGTCTGAGCTCCCTGCACCAGATGAGGTTACTTCCGTGCAAAATGGAGAGATGGCTCCTCCTCCATCAAAGCTCTGAACTCTGCTTCCATCTCCATCGCTATGGCTATCCTCACCGCTACTGCCTGTGTCATCCTGACTGGTTTCTCCACTATCTTGGCCATTGCCCGTTATGGAGCTGGAAGGGCTAGAAATCCCTGTCTCCCCCCGATGCTCAGACACGTGGCAAGGGAGGGAGGATATCCCGGGACTCCGATCCACTGGGGTCTGACTTTCAGACGTTGCCACAGCAGGTGTCTGAGCTCTTAAACTTACTCCTCCTGTGCAGGTCTCCAACCCTCTGTCAGACAGAATATCCTCGCCAGGGTGCTGATCTTTGGAAGATGATTCCTGAGGCAGAGAGACTGGTCCTGTTCCCTCAGCCGAGAAGCTGCTCTCCCCCACATCATGGAGGTGCCAGTTTTCCTGGGAGAGAACTGGTGCCGGATTGAGTGCTGGTGGAGCCCCCAGCTCCACCTCTTCTCTCCCCGGCTCTTGTTCCAGCTGGTCCCACCTGTTTTCTTTTGGATTCTCTCTCTTGCCTACAGGCTCCTCCTGCACTGATTTCACTTTCTTCTGCAGCTTCTCCCATTCTGGCTCTTCCTGTTCCAGCTCTAGCAGCTTTTGTTCCGCCTGCTCCTCCTCTTCTGGCTCCTCCCTGCTTTCTAGCTGCTCGTGCTGCTCTTCCTCCTCCTCTGTATTTTTCGCAGCGTTCTGTATGTGGAACACGGACTCACTTGGAGGTTCAGTGCTGCCTTCTGCTCTTCCATTGTCTGCTTCTTTCTCCTCCTCCTCCAGATGGAGATTTATGAAACCAGACAGACTTTGTTCAGCAACCACCTCTTTTTTCTGGTCGGTGGCCAAGGCATTGTTCCCTCTCTCGTGGGATGGCGGGGCTATCTTTCCATTCACATCTCTTCCGGTCAGCTGTGAACTTCCTTGGCCGTCATCCAATAAGGGACAGGGTGGCTGATGTGAAGAAGGAGAGTCTGTATCCTCTCCTCCTCCCTCTAAGCCTCCTGCTTTTTCATCGCCATCTCCAGAAGGCATGGGATCCGTCCTGCCTGCTGCATCCATCCTAGGAGTTGTCTCCTTGTCAGCCCCTGCCACTGCTTCAGTCCTTGGCGGGAACTCTCTGATGGTCCCATTTGCTACATCCACCCCCTGCAAAGGGGAATCCCCAACGCTGTCATCGTGCAAAGTCTCAGTCTTGCAATAAACCTCTGAAACTTGTTTACACACCAGGAAGTGTTTAATGCCTGGTTCCCGCTGGCTGGGAACAGTGTCTGTTGTTGAGGTTTCCTCATGCTGTATGTGGGAGACAGCAGCATGACATGGTAGGCATTGTTTCTGATCCTGAGGAAACATGATATGAAGGGCTGGAGACTGTACCTGCAGGTTTTTGTCATCAGAGTCTGGTGCCTGTGGGTCTGTGTTGGGAGAGGAAGAATACTGACTGCTTTCAGGATGAGCTAACCTTCCCTGATCAGAGTTTGAGGAGCGATCCCAAGTCTCTGTTTGCACAGGTGTCTCTGCAGGATCTTTCTCCCACTCTGAGAATCTTCTTGGGTGCCTTAAATCTTTCTCCTCTTGTTCCGGGCCTGCTGGAACAGGGTTAGAAGATCTGCCACACATCTCTGCTGATTCCCCAACAGAGAGATGCCTCAGAAGGTCCTGGGCAAGGGAGAGCTGTACTCCTGCTGCAGAACCAGGCAGCCCCGTGCTCATCACTACAGATTCACTGGTGGCATGATGTCCCCTTTTGGCTGGTAAAAGGTCAGGGTTTCCCTTACTAAGGCTGCTGGTTGCTGGGGGAATGGGGTCGACTCCATTGGCTTCTTCAGATTCCATCAGTGAGACATCCTGTAAATGAGAACACACATATTTTATATTATGGCTAGGTTGGAAATGATGATCTGATTGGAGGATAGAAGCTCATGTGTTTGGGGAGGGGGAATGAAAATGAGCGGGAGGGAGTCAGGAAACAACAGTGTGCGGGGTGATGGTAGATGACAAATCAAGTTTGTAATGTGATTCAAGTAACAAACCAAATTGGTGTCATACTGGGTGGCATACATTCTGGACAGTGCTGGTCAAAAACAGTGGGTCTAATTCAGCCTCACTTATACCAGAGAAGCTTTCTGACCTCAGTAGGGGGTTCATGCGTGATAAACAAGAAAGAATTTAGTCTACTGCCCATGCCCGTACACAGGAATTTTGAGAGGGGGAGGATAGGTTGTTAATGTGGACCACAATTTTTTGAAAGATAAAGGAGTTCAAAATAGTCATACAATGAATGTGCATAAGAGAAGTTAATGAAATACCCAAGTGGAAACAGTGACTGGTAAACGATTTTGTTATAACACACTAAACATTTATACAGTCATAAAGGGTTTATAGAAATACCTTCTGGGATCATGGCAGGCAGCGCAGCCACGCTGGCCCCCTGCTCCCTCAGCCGCCTCTGCCTACTGCTGCTCTACCTGCTCGGCAAGATTAATGCCAGGTGAGTGCGGGTGGGGCTTCCAGCCAGCGGCACTGGGCCCAGACCGCTCCTCTTGGGTTTGGGGCGCCATTCCCCCCAGCCCTACCATGCTGCCACCAGCTCACCCATTCCCCGCAACACAGCACTCTCCCATCCCCCTGACACAGTGGCGCTCAAACTTTTTGGCCTGTGGCCCACCTGGCTCACTGAAAACCTTTCTGTGGTCCACCAGTTGCTAATGGAAACTCACCGTTGATCACATAATTACACCCGAACCATTTTGCTAGTGCTGCAGCTAGAGAGAACAGTTTAATTTAACTAGTAAGACAGGAAATGTTAATATAAATTATTAAATAGATTAAGCACTTTAACTTTCTTATGTTAGTTTATCAAACTTCATTTTAAATAAAGTAAAATATTAATTTGTCCAACACAAAAGAATCCCATGTTTTCTTTATTTATGGCAGGGGTGGTGAACCTTTTTTGGGTCAGGTCACAAGTGAGAAGCAAAAAAAACCAACCACCCTCCCAACCCCCCCCCCTTTCTCTGATATGGCCCCCAACTGAGACACTCCAGCCTCACTGGGGGAGGGACAGGGACAGGGAGGACTGAGTTTCAGGGCTTCCTATAGGCCAGATTTACTCTTCTGGGGTTCCAGGGTTAGTGGATTTTATGGATCCCCCAGGCTCTTGGGTTGGGACAAAAATGAGGGGTTCAGTGTGTGGGGCAGGGCTGCCAGTGAGAGGACTGGGGGTACAGAATCTGGGTGGGGCACGGAGTGCAGGAGCAGGCTGAGAGTAGGGTGTCTGACCAGGGGGAGGGGGTAAGAGCAAGAAAGGATACAGGAGCAGACTGGGGGTAGGGTGTCGGGCCAGAGGGAGGATGCAGGAGTGGGCTGGGGGTAGGTGTCTGGCCAGGGGGCAGGAGCAGGCTTGAGGTAAAGTGTCTGGCCTGGGGGAGGAGGGTGCAAGGTCTCAGTGGGGGAAGGGAATATGTGAGGAGGCTGAGAGTGCGGAGTCTAGACATGAGGAGCGAGGGGGCCCTGACTTGCCTTCACATCCCATGCCATTCCCAGGCATGGCCTCCTCTGGTCCCATTGGCCAGATTCCAACCAATGGCAGCAGTGGGAAAAGCTGCCAGGCAGTGCACTTGTGTGCTGCTGTTCTCCCAGCCAAGGGAGGAGGGAAAGGGGAAGTGCTTCTTCCCTGCAAGCTGAATTGCACAGCAAGGCTTGGGGCTTTCACCCCACCCCCACCAAGCGGGAAGCCAGCACTGGGGCTCCAACCTTGCAGGGGGGGAGGGAGCATGAGGCTGGAGTGCCAGTGGGGGCTCCATGCTGCGGGGGCATAAAGGGGAGTGAGCCCAAGCATGGACCCACTGCCCTTACAGAAACTCTTCATGCTTCCTTGAGGGACCATGGGGGGCTGCATTCACACCTTTCACACCCACACCCCCTCTGCATACAGGCCTGGCTGCCTTTACCTGTCTGGGCCATGTCCTGGTCCTACCCTCCCTAAGATGGTTTCTCTTCCTAGCCTCAGCAGTTTCCCATGTGCCTGCTACCCTTGGAACGTTTTCTCTAATATTCTAGCCTCTTCCTTACTGAAAGCAATGGGAGAGGGACATGCTTTCAAACAGTTGCATGCATCGTGGTGTATTGGATATTGTGCCACAGCCTGTATTTTAGCCCTGAAGCCACAGTACGCTCCCCTCTGCAATGCCCAACCATCTCAGTCCTTTCAGGTCCCTCCCCAAACAAACCTGTACCACCCTCCTTCCCAACCTGCCTCCCAGGTGTCAAACTGTCCAGAAAGCCAGTGAGCAGTCCTCCTAGTCTTGGCTACAAAAATCTCCCCATATCCCTTCAGGTAAAAGCCTACTTCACCTACGTGTCCAAGTCTGTCTCTGGAGTTAGCAGCTAACACCGAAAAATTCACCTTACTAGCAGAAAGGAGCTGGGATTTCCTCCTCCCTGACCCCAGACCAGATAAGCACATATATGACCCCTCCCTCCCTGCATATTGCCAAACTCTTTAGCATCCGAGATCAGAAAACTGAACTCATTGTGCCAGAAGGAAGGGTGCGTGGGGGAGTTCAGGACTGGGCCCCCTCTGTGTAAAGAGGGAGAGAGCAGGAGGACTAATGATGCGCAGGGAGAGCGAGACTCATGTTGGACATCTGTAGCAAGGCCATCACTGGAATTACTGGTGTGCGCAAGTGAGACCGGAGTGACTGTGGAAAGGGAATGGTCAGAACAGAATAAAAGGTAATTTCAAAGGGGTGGGAGTGGTAGGGATGCCAAAGGAAATCCCTCTGTCTTCCCATACAGTCAGGGCTTTCCCACACTCACAAGGGGAAGTGTGTTGGCTCAAAGAGGAGTGGAGAGTTGGTAACTAAACATGATGGTACCCGGGCCCACTGACGGGGGTGAGGGTGTGGGGCTTAGAGGCCTGAGACTCCGGCCGCTACCACTGACTGAAGTAGCAGCAGCCAGAGTCCTGGGACCTTTAAATCACTGCCAGAGTGCTGCCCCACACACCCTGGACAGTGCTAAGAGCTGGGGGTAAGGGCACTGCACTCTGGGCAGCACCGAGGGCTGCCTGGGGGCTGGTGTGATGTGCTCCAGATACCACTGAGAGCTGGCCTTCAGCCCCACCCCTTTTAGGAGTACAGAGCTGGCATACCCACCTTGCCCAGGGGCCTGCAGAGGATGTCAGCTCCCTGGTAGTGCCCAGATAGCACCAGGAACAAAGGTGTTTAAATCCCCCACAGACTACTGAAGGGAAGAGGATCCCTGCCCGGCGTTGTGGCATCTGCACTGTCTCTGCCTTTGGGCTGAGTGGCTCAGACATCCTGGCTGTCTGGATTAATATTTTCTGCTTGGCTTCTTGGGAGTGAACGTTCCAGGCTGGAAATGGAGCTAAGAGCTGTGTGGGGAGCTGTGGACCTTTCATCTGTCCCAAGAGGCAGGAATATGGGCTGAGGTTGCTCCTCCCCCCAAAAAAAACAAGTGCGAAGGGTCAGATTACCTTCCTCAAATCTGGTTTTTGGCTTAGTCAAGGGGGGTGTCATTCCCCCCATACATTTTAAGGAAAATCTGTCACCCTGCTCTGGTCCCAGGAGCATCCCCCCCTTAGTTTTTTCTGACACCCACTTGTAGGCCTGGGCATTCTGCTCACTTGGGCCTGGGCACACTTCTCTCCACAGAGGGCAAAGGATTATGCTACGTAGGATTATGCAGAAGCATAGAACATGGGTAGAGACTCACATCTCTCTCCGTCTTGATCAGGATTTTTCCGGGCGGCACCATTCTGTGCCTTGTTATTCCCAGCTAATCAGACTGCTGGAATACTCTGGAATCCACCCTTTGCTTTCTCTTTGGAGACTATGAACAGCATAATTGCCAGCAATTATAAAGGGCTGTGTAGTAATTTATAAGCAAGTACATTTCTTATTAAGGTGAAAGCATTACCGAGAAAACATAAACATCATTAGAAGGTCTTATGCACATGCTAAAAGCTTACCTGAAATCACCAATCCGTCTTAGGTGGTCTCAGCTGGCCAAAGTCCTTTCGACCCTTCCCAGGAAGGATTAGGGTTACCCTTGGAGAGAAGGTCCCATCCCTTCGCTGGATTGGAAAGAAACCCTAAATCAGTGTAAGTTCCCACTATTAAGTCAAAAGTCTTTTCTTTGTCTATCAGTCTCTGCAGAATTCAGCTGGAACTACTACATGAGCGTCTCGTGAGATGGCACCTCTCTGGAGGTATTACAACTGACAGAATTTTCCTAATCACTCCTCCCCTCCCCCCCCCCCCACACATACACAAATCCCCCTTTGCCTGTCCCTCTCTCATTAGTTCCTGGAGGAGGTGTGGGTCACCCCCACCACGGAATTACGTACTACCCTTGACCCTCAATTATATATACAATGTAATATACAATCGGTAAGGCCTCCCAAGGATGTAGCAGGAAACTGCCATATCTGTCCCTGCTTGTCTGCCAAATCTGTCACACCCCTGCTTTGGTTATGGGGAGAACTCACCCTGGATGTCAGTAAACTTGCTTTCAAAGTGGGTTTATTAATGCAGAGGTAGATTATTAAAAACAAACTTATGTGTGGATGCACAGCAATTTACCTCCAAGAAACCCAAGTTAACCTGCAACAACTTTCAACAATGGATGAGCCCTTTAACAAAACAGGAACAGGGCACTCTGGCAAAAGAGTCTCTCGTGCAGTTACTCAGGAATGATTCCCAGGTATAGACAATCCCTGAGATGCTCACTCTCCTTAAATTAGAAAAGCTCTAGCTTTCTCTGCCCTCTTTACCTGGATTCAAAAGGCTCTCAGATTCGTTCCCTCCAAATACAGACACACATTAGCACGGTGTATGGAACACCTAGTGCTGCCTGTCTGTTCCAGTTCCCTGCCCGGGGCCCTGGCAGCTGTGCTGAGGCAGAGCCGAGCTTGCACACGCACACACGCGGGCTGTTGAAACACACCACCTGGCTGAGAGAGCCCTGCTCCACCCTTAAAATGTCTCCGTATCGGAGCTGAGCTAACACAGACTGTGGCTAGAGATGGCTGGTTTACTTGCTCTTCCTTTGCTGTGGGGGCAGCTACCTAAGACATAAAAACCTCCCTCCTATTCGCTTTTGAACCTACCTCGCTCTCCATTTGCTCTCCAGTCCCTCCCCCTTCTCAAACTAAGGCCAGTTCCAGGAGTCCATTAGTACAGGGTGTGGCCTTGTGTTTACTGCTGCACATTCCATTCTCTGTTTCCAGCTCCTCTCAGACACTTAGCAGCACCCAGAGTCCTGAGGAGCATGAGGGATAGACAGACGGATGAGCACCTTCACAGCTCACTAGTGCCAGTGGTTCTAAAGCAGCTCTGCTAGTTTTAATGGCCCTCTAAGAGCTGTGCCCACTGTTTGTAACTTGTCTGCTTCTGGTAAGAAAATGAATCTCTGAGCCTGTCATATTTACCTCTTGCTAAGGGCAGAGTGCTTCTAGAGGAGTCAGGCCTTCTGGCTCAGGGTCTTCCTTTCAACTTCTACAACCAACCATTTCTTTCCCCCATGCCCTGATTTTCTCTCCTGTTCTCCCAGGCTACTTCTACACTGCGAAGCAATTTCGGGATACAGGAGGTATCTCAAAATAGCTATTCCGCATCACAAGAGCAAGCCCGTTATATCAAAATATAATTGGCTCACTGTTCTGATGTCCCTGTAAACCTCATTGCATGAGGGATAAGGGACATTTCAGAATAGCGCCTTATTTCGAAACAAGATTGAAATAAGCTACGCAATTTGCCCCCTTGCTCCTCCCTATGTCAAGCTGGCTAACTTTGCTCTATCCGGCTCTCCCAAGAGAATGGGTGGCTGCCCTTCCACCAATCTTTAGAAGCACTAAAGGGAAGGGAGCAACTGATGACAGGAGTTTTTCTAGCCATGACCCTGCTCCCTGGACCTGCTCTGTGACAGAACGTGCTGTCATCAGTCGCATTTATCTCACTAGGCTGTGTACAGACATTCCTGCTAGAGTGGTTGCTTTGGGGTGAGTGTCTGTCTTGCATTTGGAAATCAAAGCAGTTCTTCCAGAAATCTGTGTCCTTCTGGCATATTTACATAAAACACTGAACATCCCATCAGGTCAGAAATAGAACATACGGCCAGCTACACTTGCTATTAATATTACTGGCTTTTCTACTTTAGCGGCCTGGAAATTTGGCACTGTCCCAAAAACCATAAGTGCGTGTATGCGTGTTTGGGAAAATCAGTAGACTTGTGGAACTGATATTATCTGCTCCCCTAGAAAGGAACACCCAGAAAAGGGAAGTGGACCTATTTGCTACTGTAGATTGATTGAAAAGGACAGGCTTTCCATAGCAGGCAAGCACAGATTATTCCAAGATGCTCAGCTTACAGCAGCACCTCACTAATTTGCACTAATGGACAGCAGACACAATATGATGTACTGACCTTTTTAAAAGATTCCCTGATTCACTCATTTGAAAGAGCAACAGTTATACTTTGTTCCTGGAGCTGGCCAGTTTGGTTTTGTTTAACTGATGCTACTACTGCATGCTTGTACTGTAGCATTTTTGTAAAAATGACATTTTGGTACAATGAGACACCACTACAGCATCTGCTATTGAATCTTTGCTGAGCAGTGGGTAAAGACCACATGTTACACTTCCTGGAGACACAGCAAAGACAATGTAGTTCTGGGACGGTGGGGATGAAAGGACCTTTAAATCAACTTTGCATCCTTCCTGGGTTGTGTCAGTTGCCAGTGCAGCTCCTAGCCAGGAGCGGCTGTACCTGATCCAGTTCTTTTTTCCAGGGGCTGCCTATAAGTTGTTCCGTGACAGATGAGAAACCACATAGTGATGTATGTAATGGGCATTCCCCACCTCTTCTTCATGCTCCTGATATGCCCCCTTTGAGTTCCACTCTCAAACCACGGCATGGTGTCAGCATATAAAGGGGGAAAGTCTCTCCACCTGGTGGCAGAACTATTTTCTATCCTGATACACTGGCACTAAGGTAGAAATAAAAGACAGGACTATGCAGCACTTAAAGACTAACAAGATGGTTTATTAGGTGATGAACTTTCATGGGCCATCACCTAATAAACCATCTTGTTAATCTTTAAAGTGCTGCATAGTCCTGTCTTTTGTTTTAGCTAGACCAGACTAACACAGTTGCATCTCTGTCACTAAGGCACTAAGGTAGGCAGGGGCCATAGCAAAAAACAGAATTGTGCAGGTTAATGGAGTGTGGAATAGCAAGGGTCTAGTTTTGTAAATATAAAGCATAGATTATACCTAAAGCAACTATGGATTGTGATAGATACAAATTCCATTAAACTGCCCCAATAAAGTAAAAACACTTTAAACATTGGCTTCATCTGCATGGAACCACTGACCTGTTACTAAGTGTAGAAGTCAACAATCACTTCAGCTGCAGTGGTACTGAGCACAGTTAAGCTGCAAGTGTAGATAAAGGCAAACAATAGTCAACAATATCTCAGCTAATGGTTAGCTGAATAAAGATTGTCCTCTTTCCTCACAGCTTAATTGTCCTCAATATTGGGTCAATTGTGCAAGGCATGGGATAACAGTACTGCCGACCCCAAGGAGTTCAAAAAATCAGGAGATAGACCCCCACAATAATACAACTTTAAAAATATTAAATACATGATTCTGTTTATTTGCCCTCTTGTTTTTGAGTTTTTAAAGTTCACAAATTTCAGGCTTTTCTCTTGCAACTAAGAGAGCTCACAACTTTAAAAAAAAAAAAAAAAAAAAAGCTGACCATCTCATGCAATCACCTTGCTTGAGTCTGGGGCTTTCAAAGAAACAGCAAATAGCATGAGACTTGTGATAAAATGCAAAGAGTTGGTAATGCTGATTTGTGTTGCCAACCCCAAGTGTTAAAAAACATGAGTTAGTTCCCCTCCCCCTCCCAGTCATGGGATTGGCTTAAAGATTATGTTTTCTTTTGTTTTAATTTGGGGATGTTCTTTTTCTTTGCCTTCTGTGTTTTGAGTCCTCAGGGTTCATGCTTTCAAGCTAATCATCCCCACCAGGAGGCCTGGAAGTATACTTCTTAAATGCAAGCTGCGAGTCTCTCAGATATATGACTCCAGGAAGTGGGGCTTTAAGAAAAGCTGAAAATAGCCTGAGGCATCTAATAAAATCATGACAAGGCCACAGTCTCCATTTACTGGAGGATGGACACTCCAATGATTGATTTTCCAGGGTTCGATTTAGCAGGTCTAGTAAAGACCCTCTAAATCGAACACTGAGGTGTCCCCCTCCCTCATTGACTGCAAGGAGTAAGGGAAGTCAGCAAAAGAGTTTCTCCCATCGACCTCCCGCTGTGGAGCTGCCCCAGAAAATTGATGCATAGTATGTTGACTCCAACTATGCAATTCATGTAGCTGGAGTTGTGTATTTTGCATCGATTTTCTTCATCAGGGATACTCTTCAGTAATACTGGAATTACATTTGGAGTAGCAGTAGTCTTTTCTATATTTCTGCTTTAGTGTCTTTCTGTTCAGTCCCAATATAATTTCTGTGGCTTTAGGTATGTAATGTTGGTTTTCTGTGGGGGTTTCCTCTTGGTTTCTTTATTTGGGCAGTGAGTACTTGCCAATATTTAAATATTTTCTAACTGCAGAAAGCAACTGTATTTTAATTGTGCATTTCAGCAGCAAATGTGCTGCTATTAGCCCATCAGCTCGTTGTACATTCAAGCCCTTTTCTATGAAAAGAGGATTCCTTCTCTAAAAAGCATTTCTTGAAGGCTGGCTGAGAAAGGGTTGTACCAACCATTCCATTCTCTGTTCCCATTCTGTAACTGTCTGGCTAGCTCTCCTGTGCAGTTTTAAATTGTTTGTCTCTTGCCCACATTACACAATTAAATCATTATAACTCAAAATCATTTCAATTTGGCCCACTGTGCTGCACATATTAGTAACCAATTGCTGGCAGACACTAATTTTGTGATCACAGTCAATTCTAACAATGCTCCTCAGCAATCTGATCCATCATGCTCAAATGAAATACTTGCTGACATCCTGTTGGGTCCATCTGCTTCTGGCCCAATCCTGCAAAGATGATCAGCAACCTTAAGTCCCATTGCCGTCAATACACGTAGAAGGCACTCAGCACGTCCAAAGATCAGGTCTGTATATTATTAGATTTCAATTTGACACTGGTGCCTAAGTAAACATACTGGTATGTAAATTCTGCATATGAATCCCTCCAGTTCCCATGTGTCTCTCTGGATGTGACAGGGAACATTTCAGACTATGAAGCAAATGCAAACTAGAAAGCAGGAAGGAATGAACCAACAAAACTGAAGCATTAATTATATGTTATAGTCATTGAAACACCACTCCTTATGATCTCTTAATCAATTAATGTTTTAAGTGTCTTGATCAGCTGGAAAATATGAAGCTTGATAGTTCGATTATCAGCCACTTTGAAAGGAGTTGAGCTATTCACAGAATGTTTCTTCTGCCTATAAACCCTGCCAGTCTTTTACGAAGAAGAGTATCACATGGACTCTGCGATTATCAAAGGATGGAACCAGAGCCAATGAAAACCCAAGAATCCTCCTTCTAGGGACATATCCTATAATATGGATTAACTCGCTAATTGTAGGGGAGCTCTGAGTGAACAGATTTGAAACCGGACTGTCTCCTTGAGATACCGGCTGTTCAAAAAGTCCATATTATCTTTGCCAACCTTTACAGACACAGGCCCCAAATTTTGATTGGCTTACAGCCTCTTTCCCCGCTTCCAGTGGTGTAATGTCCCCATAAACCAGGCAGAGAAAAGGGGTTCTCAGTGGACAGTCACAGAGCCAATGAAATGGATCTATATCATCCCTCTTCTTAGCCCTCAACATAGGAGGCGAGTTGGGGGAAGGAATGTCATGGTAAAATGCTCTGTGCTTTGGCTGTGTTTGGCTGACAGAGGGCTCAGAACGGTTCTTGCAGTCAGAGCATAAGATAAAGCAGCTTTGAGGCTGCTGTAATTTATGCCAGGGGATTGGCCAAAAATATGGGAGCTCATGCTTAAAACCACCTCTGTGCCCTCCTCCCCATTCCTGTGCCCAAAGGAGGAAAAGAATGAAGAAGCAGGGTCAATCGGCCTAAACTCTCTGGTGCTCACTGCTTCACTGTGCTGGCTGGAAGTCAGGGTGTGGGGCAGCTAAAGTCTCTGAACAGTCATCATGACTCACACTGGAGCTTGTGGCAGATAGTTTCCTTTGCCTGCCTTACAACATCGTCTATAAATAAATTTCAACACAAGATGCAGGAGACTTTAAAGGATTCAACAGATCGGCTGCCAGGAGTGAACAACAGCACATGCCAGGCTTGCAAACTTTCCTTAGACTACAAGCACCAACAGAGTGAAATTTACCAGCCTTGATTCATTTTCACTGCCACTGCCTGGAGCAATGTACAGAGCAAGGAAACTGCAAAACCACTTCCCCATGTATTCAGTCAGCTACCCTGGAACATCCAGCTCCTGCAGCAACTACTGTCAACCCCCATCAAATTCCTCTGCAAAAATCAGTGAGACATGGCAGACTCTGGACTGCTTTACTGAGCTCAAAGCGTTAAAGGCTGCAGCAGCAGAGGACTGAGACTGGTATATTTTTGAGTAGTTTGGAAAGAGAGGGAGACTTGGTCCAGGGTCAAAATAAGGGAGGGGGCCGAAGAAGAAGGAAGAAAGTGGAAAGATTCCACTATCCTATGTGGGCGGGGAGAGGGAGAGGGAAGAGAGGCTAGGGCCAGGGGTGGTTCCCTCCACAGTGTAGAGGCAGCGAATGAGGAAAAAGCAGAGAGAGAGAGAGGCTATCACAGAAATTGGGCAGGGAGAAATAGAGAAGAGCCTCTTTCTTGCAGCACTAAGGGGAGAGAGGAAGATTCTCCCTCTTATGTAGTGTAGAGGAGAGAAGACAGACCCCACCTCCTGATAGAAAATCAGCCCATCTTTTGTAGGAGCCAGGCGACGAGGAGAGGACAGGAGTCCGCTTCTCACAGTTATAAGGGAGGCAGGGACCAGATGAAAGAAAGAATGAGCAAAGCCCCTCCCTCACAGTCAGAGCTGGTCCTAGACCAAATGGTGCCACAGCTCAATGAGCATCTTCAGCTCCATTTATTAAACTTCTGAAAACCTTATTTTTATTGCATTTCTAGCTCATTGTATGAATTTGACACACAATTTGCATTGCATGATTTATCCCTCTCTCTAGATGATAAATTTGCAGACTAGGATCAGTAATTCTCTATTTATGCATATCAGATATAAGCAAATAATTTTTTTCTAAGCTTATAGAAACTTATTAATTTTAAGAATAACTGAAATGTACAAACATCAAGAAACTGAACTGTGGGTGGGCTATTATGAAATAGAATTCCAGCAGGTGACAGCCGTCGAATGTTCTCGCAGGCCCTTTCATTCAAAAGGTCACTTTTCTTGCCTTTCCCCTCACAAACTGAAGCACTGAATCATACAGATTCAAAGACAGACCCAGGGCACTTTCAAGCAATAAAATAGCAAAAGCAATGTGAGCCTTTCATCAGCCATCCTTTGGTGAAGATATGTTTTAGTGAGCTTCGGCTTTGAAAAATTCACCCTCACAACTGTGACCGGCAGTGTGAACAGAATCCTCCAAGCTCTCCCCACATAAGGAAAAGTGTCCAGCAAGTCTGCCTCATGAATGAATCAGAGAACTTGGAATGAAGAGTGCTTCTCATGTTGCAAAATGTGACAGATGTTGTCCAATTCAACATACAGGGCTATCACGACGTCCAAACATTCCCCATGTGTCCAGTGACGGTTCATGCAATTTGTTATGGAGTATTTTCCTGGCTGCTGGCAACTTACTGTAGCCACATAAAATCCCCCAGGCCTTTTCGTGGAGCTTCATTTGTACATACCTTTCCCTGATGGACACTTGAGCAGGGTCACCAAGCACCTCATGTTTGCCCTGGTAACAAACTGTCCCTTCTTCCAATGAATACGTTTTCCAGTAGACAGGCTCAACTCTAAGTTTTCCATCATTTCTTTAGCAGCAATGAGGGCATTTTCAAATCTATAGTCTCTGTAAATCATAGTGAAATCAACACACTCATCAAAGTGGTAATGATTGTGATGTCCATCAACTGAGTTTGTCGTGCCTTGCCGACAATATTTACTTGGAGCAGGGCATCAGGCCAAACCACAACTGAGACCAGAAGTTTGAAGTCAGTGATCTGGTTGGCCAACCTTTGCACCTTGGGTGGGAATCCGGCCTCAGCTTCGCTGATTCTATCTGCGCACTGTAAACCTGAGTCACTTGGTACCTCGCTGATCTTACGCTGTCAATATGGCCTCCCAGAGAGGGTCACTTAGCAACTTCATGGGGAGATTTCTATCATTGCCCTGGAGGAGCTGTCATCTGAGAGGCGATGCTGCAAGGAGGGTGGATATCCTTTGTAGAACTCCACGGAGACATATAGAAGCTGAAGATGGTGGTGCAGCATGTGGCACAACCAGGCTGAGGGAATGGCAGCGACAAGGCATGAGGAAAGCTCTCAGGTTCAGGGCAAGGATCCTTGCTTGTGGGCCACAGTTCCTTCCTTCATATCAGCGCCAGTGTCCTAGCCCTGGCCCCAACAGTCCTGAAGCTCGCATTCAAAACATTCATGAACGGAACTGATTGGCCTTTATATCACATCCATCATAGCTTGGTCATTTCTGCCCTCCTACCTCCAGCCCCCCAACCAAGCTCCACTCCTGGGCTGGCTTCCCAGTGGGCCCCTCACATGCAACCAGCCCTGCTGCCTGGCCACGGCTGCCCACAGTCTTGCTGCTGGGGCACTCAACTTTGCTGTGGCAAGCCACTGCCACCCCTCCCCCACCCATTCTCCTGGCCCTGCCATGGTAATACCAGCCTCACCAGCCACCGCTGAGACTCCCACCCACTCCCCTGGGGGGAAGACTGCTGCTCAGCCACTGGAGTTCCTGACCCTGTCTGCCCTGCCAGAGCAGCATTGGCCCCACTGCCGGGGCTCCTGGCTCTACCATAGCAGACCACCGCTCCACCAGATCCGCTGGCATTCCGGCCCCCCCACCATCGGCTCAACTAGACTCCTGCGGCAGGATTCCCAGCCACTGGCCTCACTGCAGCAACACTGCAGCCTGCTGGACCACGGATGTTGCCAGACCAGGGAGTCACAGTTGAGAGAGGTTCAACCTATATACCCCTGAGGGCATGGCTGACAACTTTCTAGGAAGCTCAACAAAAATGTAATTCTCAGAAAGTCTGGAAGGTTCCACGAGATTCTGCAAAGGTCCAGCACATTCTAGGTGGTTAGTGAAAAATGAATTGATTTATGGAATACTTGAAACATTTTACTGCAAACATTGTATTTTGCCTTTTTTTTGCAAAACAACAAAAACAATATCCTGGGCCCAGTGTCCCCTGAATCACCCTCTCCTAAATCTAGCCCTGCATCACAACAGATAGGGAGGAGACAAAGTGAGGTTAAAGCCAGCTGTCAACCTAAAGTTCTAAAGCTGTGAACCAGAGTTCTAAAGCCAGCTGTGAACCTAAAGCCGAGCCAAAAGAGTTAAAGATCTCTAGAGAGAATACATTGGCAGTCAGTAGGGAGTGTGCTGGGCTTCTCCCCAGGGTCCTGTGCTTATTTTACTTCTGCTGCCAAGTAGGAGGCTTAATCCTTGGGCTAGCAGGAGTCTGCTAATTGAGCACCAAGGTCAGCAAATCTAGACCCAAACCTGAGCATGCAGTTGGCTATGTTAGAGCTGAATAAGATCAAAAATGAATCTGAATTAAGCATTACAGAACTTACCCATATACCGTAGGCCCATTAGAATGATTCTCCAACTCCAGAGATAGTGTCCACATTTTGCACCTGACATTATTAGTAGCAGTATTACAGTGGTACGCAACTGAGATCAGAGCCTCAATTGTGTGAAATGCTGAACTAACACATAGTCAGAGGCAGTGTCCGCCCTGAAACGCTTACAGCCTCATTAGATGAAACAGACCAAGTGTGGAAAAATTATCCCATTTCACAGGTGGGGAACTGAGGCAGAGAAGTCGCCTCACTTGTCCTGGATCACACAGGCAGTCGGTGACAGAGTCAGAATTTGAGCTGAGATCTCTTGAGCCTTCCTCTTTAGTGTCCTTCACAAAAATCCTCCATTGAGAACACTCAGGAAGGAACGGTCACGCAGCTCCTCATGGTGCTCCAGAATCCAGCAGTGAGCAGTGAAAATGACAAATAAAAAAAGCAACCAACATAAATGAACAAAGGAAAGTTGTGAAACAAGCAAGACCCCATGGATGGCCAGGCACTGGAAAGATGTCATTGCATAATCGCACAGAGCTACAACCACGGAGATGACGCCTCATTCATGCGGTTTTAAAGGAATAGTGTTATTCTATTTTCATGCAGGCAAAGTATGCTAATAGGAATTCAGCCTAAACACGTGAACATGGGGAAAACAAGCAAAGAGGGCACAAGACCTACTCTTTTGGTTTGTTTAACAAATTGGTCAACGTGTCTTGACAGATCCACACTTCCTGGAAAGGTGCTCACCATGTGTAAAAACAATCAGTAGTGTTGTCATGATTATGACACATGCATCTGACGAAGTGGGTCTTTGCCCATGAAAGCTTATGCTCCTACACTTCAGTTAGTCTATAAGGTGCCATAGGACTCCTCGTCGCTTTTGCAGATTCAGACTAACACGGCTACCCCTCTGATACATGATTATGAGGGTTAGCCAGCAGCCTGGGGATTAAGGAGTTAACTACACCTAGCCAGGTAGAGTGACCAGTAGGAATGTAGGTGGGACTTTCAAACTGGGACAAAGGAATTTGGGTTTTTTTCCTTTCTCCTTTTGTCTCTCTGAGTGAGTCCTCTGCAGCTACAGGGAAGGATAAGCATGTCTCTCTCTCCAAAAAACAATTCTTCACTTTCTGTAAGTAGGGTAAAGTTTAGGTAGTTTCGTTAGGCTTTATTGTCTTAAGGGTTGGGTATGGGATCTGAGATCTGGCACTGTTTAAAAGATGTTTTGGCTTTTCTTTATAACTAAGTTCTAGCCCATGGTGTAATTCCTCCATGAGTATATTTTGTTACCTTTCCATCTGATCTTTATGCTTGCAACAGGAATATTGTTGTAATAGTAAAAGTTTTCTCCTTTCTTTTTATTAATCTGGCATTGGTTACTGTGTGTCCTGATTTTTATAATAGGGGTGAGATTTCCCAAATGATCTTTCTCCTAATCTCGTTATTAATATTTGGGTGGTGCCAGCGGAAGTTTTATTCCCAAAATCTAGGTTTTTAAGATTTTGGGGGAAATTTTATACCAAAGCCTGGTAGATAAGGCTTTGGGGTATAGTTGGTGGCCCCCACTTCTGCATTTATTGTGTCAGAGTGGGGAAGGAGCCATGACATGGTGGCAGCGGTGGGATCTTAACTCTCTCATGTACTGATCTGGAGGAATGCTGTACCCCTGGCAGGCCCTCTCAAAGTTGAGGAAAAAGTCATTGACATTATCCCTTACTTGGTACATGGGGAGCTTTCTGGGGGGTTGAATGACGATGGAGCTACCGCAGTGGCTGACCACCAATAGTTGTAATCAAAGAAAGTCTTCAAGATGGCGTGTTCGGGAGGAACATGCATAAGGATAGAAGTTTGGAGGTTCTGAGTTCTAATTGTGGCTCTGCTACTGACTTCCTCTATGGCCTCAGCTAAATCACTTCAACTTTTTATCTGAAAGCCTTCTGTAAACTGGGGATAATATTTACCCACTTTTCAAATGGGGTCTTGTGAAGATTAATTCATAAGTGTGTGGGCAGGGCTCCAAACATATTAAGCACTATATAAATGTTGTGTAATATCATAAGTGTAGGCAAAACCCTTCAATCAATCCCATCTCCTCATCAATTATTCCTTCTCTTGAGCTCCTGTCCTACACCCTGGTGTGTGGGTGTGTGTTTTGCCTTATTTATATTGCAGACTCTGTAAGATAAGAGATTTGTCATATGTGTGTTTGTAAACGACTATGTAAGAGGTATGGTGCCATATAAAGATTTTATAAAAATTAAACACTATATCAATCCATACCATCTTCGACTGAATCACAGTATCATAACTATTAACCTAGTTGCTCAAAGTGAGCACTTATCAGTAATCTACTATTTAACAAAACAGTCACATTCCTCTGCTATTTTATTTCTCAGGGCTAAGAAGATTTTACATGGCAGTTGTATTTTGGTGGGTCACTGTGCCGAACATAGCTCTGATGTATCACAGCTGTGGTTTTAATCTGTGGTCTCTGGATGATGGGGTGATGGGGGGGGGGGAAGGATTCCACAGACTATGTCTAAGGAGTCTGTGAAAGATTTTCAATACCACAGAACAGTAGTTTTCAGCCTGTGGTCTGCAGTCTCTGGAAGGTTCACAGACTATGTTTAAGATTTCTAAATGGAGCTATACCACCTTTCAAAATTTTTAGGGGGCTGAAAATGAAAAAAAGGTCAAAAGCCGGTGTGTTGTAATGTTCAGGCTTATACCATTCCAGCTCATTGAACACCTAACTGATTCTCTTCTGCAACCACTTCTGTACACAAGTTATCTACCTCTTTTAATGACTCCTATTGAAACCAAGTTTTTAAAAAATGGATGCCTGAAGTTAGGCTCCTAAGTCCATTGTGAGGCACCTAAATAAATGGCTTTCAAATGCAATTGCAGTATTGCCAGCCCCACATGTTCAAAAAACACAAGTCAGTGCCCAAAGGGGGAAAAAAGCATGAAATGATCTTAAATTCATGAGGTTTTAGAAAATGAAATCAGGGGCTCTTTTTCTAGGTTTTCTGCTTTGAAGCTTTTAGGTACCATTAGATTGTCCACATTCATGCTTTTCTCTGCAACCATGAAAGCTAGATATTTTTAAAGAAGGCGGAGAATCCTCATATAACACTCAGCTGTAGGAAGCGAGGCTTTAAGAATACCAGATATTGTGAGGCTGGTGAGAAAATCACAAGCTATGGCAACACTGCAATTGTTCAGTCAGGCCATACTCATTTAGGTGCTGAGGAATGGATTTAGGAGCTTCACTTTAGACACCCATTTTTTAAACCCTGGTGGAAACTTCATGATTATTACCCTGCAATATGCAGGTTTGAACAAATATGCTTTGCCACGGTAGTGTTTCTCTCACCATAAGATGCCTGGCTTTTGATTTTCGCACTGAATGGCCACGAGTCTTTTTGCATGGACTTGCTGCAATAGTTCGGTAGTCGGATCCTGCCCGTTTTCAATTTGTTTTCTGTTCATTCATTTCAGTTTCATGTCTCTTTAATGTTTCAAGGAAACCAGGGAACTTGCTCCCTGCCTCCTCCCCGTTGCATTCTTAGGAATATTATTTGCTTTTGTATTGCTTGCTAGTTGTGCTGGGCATGACATGCTTCTGTCAAATGCCTGCTTGTACTGCATGCATGTCCACAGCCGTTTGTGCTAGCCACTTTCCCCATTTTGCGTAATCTGCCACACACAAATCTGGACTCTGTTGCTTGTTGTTTACGTTTGGTGCTTATCGTCATGCCTCAGCCTCATTTTTATTGCGTACAGAGCAGTACCATAGAGGTGCATGATGTTTTGCATGGAGCTCAACAGACTACAACTATTTTTCACTAATTCTGAAAATATCCAGCAGGCAACTCACATGATCACGGTCTACGGTTGCCTTTTCGGGCCCTGGCCCACCCTTGTGACTGAGTACTGCACACGTCATGCTGATGAAATTGGCTTGTCTAGCTTGTTGTTCCTGGATAAGCCAATTTCATGGTCCCAGAGTGTATCCAGATTTCTTGTCCTTGATTCCTTGCAGCTGTAGAGGACAAAAGTAGAAAGAAGTAGCACTGCTTGCTGTGCGGAGAAGGAAGGAGAAGGTGAATCAAACGGGGATCTCTAAGAATGTCTAAATCCCACAGGATAGAAACGTAGCCGTGTTAGTCTGGTGTAGCTGAAACAATGACTTGATTACCTGCATCCTGCTTCAAAGATCTTTTCAGACCACACTTGAAAGAAAATCCTCTGAACTGTCATTCATACTTAAATTCGACACTTTATGCCTAAGTTTAAACAAAGACATTAATTATCTTACCCATTACAAAGATAGCTTCCCCAATTATCACCTCTAATATCATTAGCTCACAGACGTTTACCTCCCCCCCCCCCATCTCCCTTCTGTTCTGAAATTTGATTTGTCCTTTTCACATGTGTTCATTTTTTTTAAATTGTATCCTTTGGTATATATGGTTGTGCCAATTTTCTTCCACTATTTGATCTGAGGAAGTGGGTCTGGCCCACGAAAGCTCATCACCTAATAAACCATCTGGTTAGTCTTTAAAGTGCTACATAGTCCTGTTTTAAATCCCACAGGGTAATCCTCTAGGCCACCAGTTCTCAACCTCTTCCAGATGGAGACCCATTTTGACAATTCAGGAACACTTGGTGACCCAAGGCAATTCAAAAATGGTGGGCAGAGCTACCTGGGGAGACACTTGGTGATCCTTTTGAATTGTAATGGCGACCCATATTTGGGTCCCAACCCATGGGTTGGGAAACCCTGGTCTAGGCATATAGAGGGACTAGACTGGCTAATGTCAAGGTGCCTGGAGAGGACCCAATGGCAAGGATGCTGAATGCAGTGTTGACTCAGACTTCCACAGATTGTACTCAGCATTTCTAGCTTCCTCCTCAGCTTGCCCCCCTGGTCCTGGATGGCTTCGGGATGAAACGGCATCTCTGAACCACCTGTGCCTTGAGGAAGCTCTCTGGGGCTCATTAGGAGGGTTAGACTACCTGCCCTCTGAGCCATTCCTTTTCCCAGAACCTCCTTGCCCTGAATTGAAGCATGAGCTACACTCCCAATGGATCTGTGCTTTGCTGCAGTCTCCACCAGTGTTCCCTGTAAGCTGAGTGCTTGGGTGGCAGCCCAAGAGAGAGTCAGCTCGCTGGTGCACATCCACACATGCCTTGGTGCACATAACAACATTTATTGTGCACATAGATGGGAAACCTTAGAGGAAGCATTGGTTTCTACTACTGTCCCCCTGTCTTCCAAAAAAAGGGGGACCTCTTTTTTTTCCCAAACCCTAGTATATATGTTCCTAACACATTTCACCTCTTCCCCTACCTTTCTTAGCCTGTAGCTGAATCCTCACACTCCCTCCTTCTTCCAGTAGTTTCCTATCTGAAAACTGCCACCTCATTTTTCCCTTTCCTTCCATTGTCTAACAGGTAAGCACAGATAGGCCTCACATAGAATGTGCACAGGGGAAGTGGGGCTGAATGGTGGGAGTGGACAGGGACAGACTTATTATTACTAATTATTTATATACCACTAGTACCCTCAGGGTTAGAACCTCTTTGTCCTAGGCATCATGCAAACATAGAGCAAAGGGCTGGGCCTTCCACAAAGGGCTTACAATATAGTTTCAGCTAGAAAGAAGCAGGTGAATAAAACAAAGTATGCATGGCAATATCTATGTATATAGTGGGCTTGAATTTTACTAGGCATTATACACACACACACACACACACACACACACACTTACACACTTGGGCTGTGTCTACACTGCACCCCTTTTCTGGAAAAGGGATGCAGATTAGACAAGTCGGAATTGCAAATGAAGCAGGGGATTTAAATATCCCCCACTTCATTTGTATAAACACGGCTGCTGCTTTTTTCCGGCTCGGGGCTTTGCCGGAGAAAAGTGCCAGTCTAGACGGGATCTTTCGGAAAATAAAGCCTTTTCTGAAAGATCCCTTATTCCCGATTTTAAGAGGAATAAGGGATCTTTTGGAAAAGGCTTTATTTTCCGAAAGATCCGGTCTAGACTGGCGCTTTTCTCCGGCAAAGCCCCGAGCCGGAAAAAAGCGGCAGCCATGTTTATACAAATGAAGCGGGGGATATTTAAATCCCATGCTTCATTTGCAATTCTGACTTGTCTAATCTGCATCCCTTTTCCATAAAAGGGGTGCAGTGTAGACAGAGCCTTGGTGTTTTCCTGTTTTTCAAATTATTTTGATGTGTCTTTTAAATGTTTTCTCCCTTTTACAATATTGATATGTATCTAAACATCTGAGTTTTATATCAACAAAGCAGATTTGTAAAGCCCTGCAAATCCGTGGATCTCTGCTTTATCTCTGTGCATAGCCACATCCACAGACGTGGGTGCAGATATGCACGGACCATTTTTGCAGACAGCAGCACGGATGTGAATAAAACTTTTGTATCTGCTCAGGTCTCTTGTCCACTTCAAAGTGGAAGCGCCTGCATGGAGCCTGGAGTCAGAGGGGGACTCCCTGCTGGCCTGGCCTCCACCTGGCATTTCAATCTTTGAACTGGGGCTCTTGTAGATTTCAAAGGTGCAATGCCACTGCTGCAGCCCTGCTCTCCCCCCCCCACTTGCTGCCTCTTTCTGATAGAGGCAGCAAGAGCGGGGAGAATGACTAGTCGACTAGTTGATTAGTCGCTTATATCCCTACTCTCCACCAGCCCCGGTACTTCCCTGAGCCCCCTACTCAGTATCCCCTCACCCCCAGCCCTCCTGCCCAGGGCAGGGGGAGGGACCCAGACTCCCCACAGCTGCCAGTGCGACTCTTCCCAACCTAGCTCTGGCAGGGGAAGGGGGCAGCTTGGAGCTGCAGTTTGGCCATGCTAAGAGCTGGGCAGGCAGCTGTGGGGAACCATGGCACATCTCCACCTGCCCTGTGCTGGGGGCTGAGGAGCCACCAGGCAGCTCCACGGGTCACCACCCCACTCTCCCAGCCAGACCAGCATGGAGCTCCACAAAGGGACCATGGCAGCCCTGCCACCTGCCTGCGGTGTTGGGGGCGGGGTACCTCAAAGCCTAAGCCCCACCCCCTGTGTCAACCCCTGCAAATCCACAGTTATCTACAGATACCTGCACATGGAATGTTTTTGTACATGCCCAGGGTGCTACAGATTTGAGCACATTTGATTTGCTTATTGATGGAAAACGTAAATGTGGCTATTGGAGTTAGGGTTATCCTGCCATCTTGTGGCAGCCATGAACAACAGCAACATCCAAGATGCCTTGACTCAGGTCCTGCATCCTGGGTCATCCTGTGAAGTTCATGTTATTTTATCTTAGCATGTTTGAGTCTTAGAATTAGCACCCCTGCCAGGAGACAGCTGTGAGCCGGGCCCTCGGAGACATGGGCAGAACATTTCCTTTTTTGACTTGGACCAGGTCCCATCTGCCTTTTGGTGGCCAGACTCTAATCTCTCCTCCCATGACACATTCCCATCAAGCTTAAACTTTCTGGAATGGGGCTGCTGCCCTTCTTCCTGGGAAATGATTCCTCTCCAGTTCCCTAACTCTACTCCAAAGGCCTCTTCTCCTGACCTGCTCCAGTGCTGGATACATCCTGGCTGAGGCTAATTCTCCCATGTTCTGGCTGAGCAAAGAAGCATCCTCCAACGCTGATGTCATGGACACTGCGGCCCCAAGCCAATCCAGCTGCTTCCTCCCCTGTAGTATTCCCCTAGAGTTGTATTGGCATACAAATATTTAAATCTCAACTGGTGAATTAGGTGGGGAGGGAGAAGTGCTTTACTGACAGACTAATTTAGAAGATCCTCCCATGGTGATATGGGGGTCATTATCTCTCAGCTCCATGAGGCTGACAGCAACAACCCCCCGATCAGTTAAATTAATCCTCCTTTTAAATTGATAATAGGGCTCAACCTCAGAAGCTTGCTGTGTAAAAGAGGTCACCAAAAATGTTTGAAAACCACTGAACTAATTCAGCCACACAAGCAGAAGAGCCAGACGCTCCTGTGAGTGGAAAAGACGAGTTCAGACAAGTTATTCCAGAACTGCACCCACACAACTCAATCCATGAAACAAGCAAGAGCCCTGCATCCACAGAGCAGAACAGTTGTTACCCAGAAACCTTGGCATGGTAAGTGTCAGTCTCATATATCACAATCCCTCCTCCCAACTTCAGAGCTCCCTCCTCTGACATTAAACAACACCCTCCTAACCCTGAATACTGGGACCAGAAACCCATTTTTCAGATCCTGCTACCTCCCAACCATGTTCTGCCCATCCTCAGAATGGAAATTGAGGGACAAAGTGACTTCCACACACATTTGTGCCCCAACTACATATTTTGGGTCCACTCCCCAGTTGTAAACTACAGCATCACTCGAGGCTGCTCTAATTTACTACAGTGTAAGAAGTCATGACATTTGGGGAATGATAATGGACAATGTATTGGACAAAGGACAAGAGCTAGGAGTTTTCAATGCAGCATCATAGCAAAAATGGCCTGTGTAATTCTGATAGTGGATGGCTCTTTAACCCAGCAGAAAAAACATAACAAGATCCAATGGCTGGAAGCCGAAGCTAAACAAATTCAAGCTATAAATAAGGCATAAATGTGTGACAGTAAGGGTAATCAACCATTCAAACAATGTATCTGTGGATGTGCTACATTTCCCACAATTTGAAGTCTTTAAGTCATGATTGGATGTTCTTTCTAACAGAAAGTTCAAACAGAAATGTTGAGCTTGGTATCTAAATGATTAGGTGAGATTCATTGAAATACAGGGTGTCACACTAGAGGACCATTCTGGCCTCAGAAACTCAGAATATATTAATTTTGTGCTGCATAAGAAAGGCTTCACCTCCTGGTGCAGGGAGACAGCACTCCATCATTCCCTGATGAGAGGGTCTAACGCTTGGAATGAGGTGTCTGGTTGCAAAAATTACTTTTTGCAAATATTGTACAATATTTCTTAAAACAAGCTTTACTAGGATAACCATGGAAGGGGACCACAAAAGGGGCATGAACACAAATGGAGAAAGTTTGTTTTTATTTATTTTCAGATTTGTAGAAAACTTTTTGCCATGTGAATTCACCTCAAGCCTTTGAAAAGAGTGAACCCTAAGGAAGGAGAGAAATTATTAGGGCAGTGCAAGAGGCTGTGACTCAGAATAATGGGATGCAATTAGGAAAGGCCTGAATATCAGGAATAACTTTCTGTCATTAAGATTGATTAAGCTTTGAAATAGCTTCCCAAAGAAAGTTCAGAAGCTCCATTGCTTGGGATAGTGAACACATGAATAGACTGTTGTGTGGACTACTAACATGCATTGTAGGGGACAATCCCACATTAGCAAAGTAATGGACTGGATCTAAGAAAATAGGACTTGTCCATCCATAAGGATGAGGAGTATTTTTCTCCTGAAATGTATATTCAGCTTCATGGACTGGGTGACGTGTGCCCTCCCTGAAATGTTACTTGGTTCCAATTCTCTGAGTGGAGTATGGCTCACGCATAGGCTACGTCTAGACGGTGGGTTTGTTTTTTTTTCAGAAAAAGGTACGCAAATTGTGCTCCACAATTTACATACCCTTTTCTGATTGTTTTTTCAGGAAAGGCTTATCTGAAATTTGGCCCGTCTACACTAGGCCAAATTTCGGAAAAGGCTCCTCTTTCGGAAGAGCCCTTCTTCACTGTGAAATGAGGAAAACGGGACTTCCGAAAGAGCACATCTGCTCTTCCACAAGAAATGTTGGAAGAGCAGATGCATTCCCTGGATGCAATGGAGTTTTTCCGGAAAACTCTGTAGTCTAGACATAGCCATATAGTTTCCCCAGAACCAGTCCAGCTCGCATACACCCTCCAGGAATGGGGTCAAAAATCTTCTCATCATCCACTTCATCTCCAAAGGCACGTCTACATGGCAGAGCTAAAGCCGAAATAAGCAACACAACTAGAGCTATGTTAATTCGTAGCTTAAATTGAAATAGCTTATTTCTGCTTTTGGAGCTGTCTACACCGCAGGAAGTCTGAGAAAGAGCACTCTTCCTTCAATTTCCCTTACTCCTCATACAATGAAGGTTACAGGAGTCAGAGTAAGAAGTCCTATTATGTCGAAATAACTGCTTATATTATAGATGCGGACTATGTTATTTCAGAAAAATGCTAGTTATTCTGCAATAACACTGCTGTTGTAGACATACCCTAATAGATTATCCAATTAACAAGTCTTAAGATCCATCTCTCCTGACACTCTCTAGCTCCAAAATATGGTTAAAAACCACATCACAGAAACCTCTCTAACCCAATCCAGCCTTAGGAAATTGCACATGGCTGCCTCCTCCTCTGACTATGTGCATCTCACGTATAACCCCTGGAACAATCACAAATGCCTCCTCCTCACAACCAGTTCATCTCAACAAATCTTTCCTTCTAAATCTTTCCTTCTGACACTGCTCTCTAGGGGATCCACAGCAGCCTCTTTCCCAGATATAATCAAGCTCCCAAGCAACCTCTGGATCTGTGACACGAGCACAACAGGAAGTGTGGCTGTTAGGGGGAGCTGGGGACAGTGCAATGAGAAATATGGGTGTTGAGGCTTTTAGGTAGGTTTTCATGACTGCCTCTGTTCATCACCATCATGGTTGCTGGGGTAAGCACTGGAGGCTGGGATTTCCAAACTATTGGGAGAGCAAGAGGAGAAGAATAGTATTTAGGCACCCTGCACCTCACTCTCCTGACTCCAGCAAACTCCTTTCTTTCTCCAATGTGCCATAAAAGTCATAAGACTCAGCAGATAACCTGAGCAGGAAAACAATAAAGTGTCCAGAGTTCAGATAGTCCAGAGCACCCAGTCACTGTCCTCAGTGGCCTCCTCTGGCTGAGAGCAGGCACCATGGTTACCCACCTCGGAGAACACTTTTAAATTCTGGGGAGGGAATTGAAACCAGGAGTAGGTGTGGGCCTCAGGCTCTAGTTACTGTCAGGAAGATGAGAGAGAGGGGTGGAGGAAAGGGGGAGGACAGAAGGAGATTTGCCCTTTGGACAAAGTAAACCCAGGCTTCCTGTTTCCTCTGGTTAGGGGCACTCTAACCACTGAACAGAATCCCTGATTATTTTGCCCACAGGGCTCCACCCCTCAGGGTTTGAACCAAGCCCCCTTGTTACTATTCCTAAGGATGCAGATCTGTCAAAGACAGACCCCAGAACTCCCAGGGTGCAACCTCCCCAAGGGGTCTGTTTCCAGTGAAGACTAAATTCAGACTCTGCAGAGAGAAATCCCCATTAAGAATTAAATGTAGCTCCCTGATGACTGTGCGTGAGGAAGGGAAATACACCTAATTACCAGGCCCCTGGTTATTTTCCCTTAGAAGGGAATACTCCCTGGAGATTCCACTCTATATCCTAAAATGGTGGGCGGATTTCCTCCCTCTCCCCTGGCTTCTTTGGTGAAATTGCCTGTCAGCCACCATTACATTCTTGATTAAATCTTCTGACATGGCTCAGCTGGAATTCCTATATAAGGCCTCATGTCTCTCCCTTCCCTGTTCCTCCTGGAATGTGGCAATAAAGCAAAGTTCTCCCCCTCCCCACACAAACATAGTACTACTAAGAGAGACAGAATCTGGTTCTCTTACCTGCTGGGTGTCACATCCTTGATTTTTGGGCCAGTGTTTTGCTCTGAGCCCAGCTCCGGTAGCTGTTCCTGCTGTCGCTCCTGCAGTTGGAATCAGGTTTAAGATTTTCTCTCTTCCCCGAGGCTGAAGGTATTTCATTTGTGTTTAACTTTTCAGGTGAGTAGGGCACACCTACTCTAGCTGGGAGAGACAGGAAGCGAGGAGAGCTATAGGCTGATTGGCCTTTGCAGAGCAGAGTCTAGTAAGGAAATGCAGAATGCATAATCACAGACCAAGTTAAGAGAAAAGAGAGAGAGAAAGCTGAGCACAAGGAAAAGTGAAAGAATAATTAATACAGGGAGATGGGAAGAAAGGAGAGACGGAAGGAACATTACAACATTAGATAATTTGCCCATTAAAAATACACCATGCTTTTAAAAAACTAAAATATCTGAATCTGGGATTTTTTTCCGGAGGCAATGCCAGTGTTTGGGCCAGTGCCCTCTAGAAATGTAAAGGTGAATCACAACTGGTTTGCTTTTCTTTTTGTTTCACCTTAAAATTGTAATTGGATCTAATATTGCCAGCCACAACCATTCAACAATCAGGCCCTAAAAAATAATGTCTTAAAAATCAGGAGGGTTTTTTTTTTTTTGTTTTAAATAAAGAAATATAGGGAGGAGGTTTATTTGTGCTTTCTGGCTTCTGAGCCATACAGGCTCACTCAAGTCATGTTTTCCATCATTTCTCAACAAACACGAGGGCTAGCAATTTTATTTTTATACAAAAGCACATAGTCTTATGCCAAGTCTTGCGTACAACAGCTGGACCTGAAGAGAAAACACCACATTTTGTGAGAGTTGGCAACGCTGCAAGGTGACAGAAATAAAATGAATAAGCAGCAGGGCCCCACTTCTGCAAAGGAACTGCGGGGACTTAATGACTATCCCTAGGGTTTTCAGTGGGGTCGAAAGGCATTAGGCACCTGAAACCCATAGAGATTCAGTGAGATTTGGAACTCTAACTGTCTTCGGTTCCTCTGAAACTCCTAGTCCACAGCAAGCACACTCACAGAGGCACATATAAACATGAGTCAGTTAAATGTCCTGAGTAATCTTCTCATGAACCCTTCCCCATATCCCTGTGCATTGGGGTGTGATGTGGAGGAAATGCCAATGCTAGATCCCTTTCTTCTAGGCAGGTTGCAGCTAGAAATATTTTGTGAATATTTTGAGTGAAATATTTTGACCAAAACTTTTTTTTATTGAAAAATGCAGACTCAGTCCCACTGAAATACTAAACGAGTTAGTGTTGATTCTGTCAAATTGCTTCAGTAAGGGTACGTCTAGGCTGTGGCACTATTTCGGGATACCAGAGGTATCCCAAAATAGTTATTCCAAATCTTTTGAACCAGCCCATTATTTCAAAACAGATTTCAAAATAATGGGCTCACTATTCTGATATCCTTATAACCCTCGTTCCATGAAGGTTAAGGGACATTTAGGAATAGCGGTATATTTCAAAATGTTTCAGAATAAGATATGCAATTTGCGTAGCTGACACATGCCCCGATGATTCCCGTCAGAGTGTCGTTACAACTACTGGGACACATGGCTGCCTCAACAACTGTTGTTCAAAATGCAAGGTTACATTTTCGCTGCCTCCAACACTGGCTGGCTACAGTATATACTCCAGTGAGGGACAGCGTTCACAAGGTGGTGGTGATACCACCACATGTACAACAATCCCTGCAATGGTGGACCAAGCCGACCAATCTTACAGCGGGCATTCCCTTTCACCGCCCACAAACGTCGAAGCAAATAACAACAGATGTGTCCCTTACTGGCTGGGGAGTGCACATGGATGACATGACAGTTCAAGGTCGTTGGTCTATGCAAGAGATGCTCTTACACATCAACATTCTCGAGTTAAGAGCAGTGCGTCACGCATGTCAGCATTTTCAGTCCCATATAAGGAATACGACCATCAGAATCCTTATGGACAATATTGCCACCAGGCACTACGTAAACAGACAGGGAGGGGCTCGATCCCGATCCCTCTGTATAGAAGCGATGTGCTTGTGGAAATACCATCCTGACAGCCACCTACTTGCCGGGCGTCCAGAATACTATTGCAGACTCACTCAGCAGGCTGTTTCCCCACGACCATGAGTGGGAACTTTGCACGGACATTCTGCATTGTATTTTCACCCAATAGGGGTTCCCCTCGATAGACCTGTTTGCTACGGCAGCCAATGCCAAGTGCCCCAATTATTGTTCCAGGGCAGGGATCGGACACCACTCCTTAGGAGATGCTTTTCTTCGCAATTGGTGAATGTCATTACTATACGCCTTTCCCCCGATCGTCTTAGTTCCCAGAATCCTGGAAAAGATCATTATGGAAAAGGCTCGAGTAATCCTCATGGCTCCAGCTTAGCCACGGCAGCCTTGGTATTCAATACTCCACCAGATGTCCATCAGGACACCGTACACCCTTCCTCTGCTTCCAAATCTCTTGACTCAAGACAACAGCTCCCTTTATCATCCGAAACCCGAGACCTTACACCTCACAGCGTGGATGCTCGCTGGTTCAACCCAGTCGAATGCTCATGCTCACAGAGAGTCAAGCAAGTATTAGAACATAGCAGAAAGGAGTCTACTCGAAAGACCTACCTTGCCAAGTGGGCTGGATTTGAAGTGTGGTGTGGCAGTGATGTCAGGGACGCTCACGTGGCAAGAATATCCCAGATATTTGATTATATTTTGCACCTCCATGACACGGGCCTTGCAATAGCCTCGCTGCGAGTGCATCTAGCAGCAATTAGTGCTTTTCATTGGGGTCAGGATGGGTTTTCTGTATTTGCTCATCCCATCACAAAGAGGTTCCTAGAAGGACTTACGAAGTTCAATCTACCATGACAACCACCACCACCTTTCTGGAATTTAGACTTCGTTCTGGATTCCCTGACACGCCCCCCCTTTGAACCCTTAGCTACGATACCATTACAGCTTCCGACCACAAAATTGCTTTTTCTGCTTGCCATTATATCGACCTGCAGAGTGAGCAAAATAGCTGCGTTCATGTTGTCACCTCCTTACACGATTTTTACTAAGGAGTCGGTGACTTTGAGATCTCATCCAGCGTTTGTTCTGAAAGTTTGTTTGGATTTCCACATAAACGAGCCAGTTGTTCTTCCCTGTTTCTATCCCAAGCCTCATGCTTCAAGGGAAGACGCAGTGCTACACATGCTCGATGTAAGGAGGGCATTAGCTTTTTATATCGAAAGAACGTGACACTTTAGGAAATCGGACCGCCTAATAGTGTCATTAGCGGATCAAACCAAGGGACAACCCATCACTTCCCAATGGATTGCGAGATTAATAGTGTCGTGTATTACAACCTGTTACTCCATACGTAACAAACCTCGTGTGTGTTCTCCTAAGGCCCATTCTACGAGAGCAGTAGCCACAACTACAACTTTTCTCAGAGGTGTTCCATTCCGAGACATTTGTTGAGCAGCAACATGGTCCTCTCATTCTACCTTTATGAGGCATTATGCTGTAGTAAACCAATTTGCTGCCTATTCCTCAGTGGCTACGGCAGTTCTTTCCCATATTCAAAAACCTTAATTCCAGAGCGCTCAAGTGTTCAAGTACTGCTCTGAAGTCACCTGGAGTGGAGCACCCGTGGGGCCACTCAAAGAAGAAGAAGTTACTCACCCTGTGAAGTAACGATTGTTCTTCGAGATGTGCCCCGTGGGTGCTCCACGACCCTCCCTTCCTCCCCGCTCCGGAATTTTTCATTTTTCTCGTTTCAGGGAGCGGCTGAGAGGAATTGAGCAAGCCAGACCGCGCGCAACACATCAAAGGCACGAACGCCATCTCTGGCAACCACGCATGCGCGGTCCGGCGGACCACAGCTCTGATAGCTCTCCGATTTGTGGTGCCGGGACAGGACCCGACACCTGGAGTGGAGCACCCACGGGGCACATCTCGAAGAACAAACGTTACTTCACAGGGTGAGTAACTTCTTCTAGCTGCATCCCTAGATTGATTCTGTAGGCAGTTTCATCACTTGAGACAGAAAAGGAGGATAGGAACCTCAGCAATAGAGGAGATAATTAGATGGCACAAAGTGAGGTGGTAGCATGAAACAATGAAATAATATAGACGCCCAAATGCCCTTCATTCTATTCCCTTGGATAGTGTTCCTCTCACAATTGATGTGCCTGCGAGCACAAAAGAAAGAAGAGTGGTTACTAATTCATATCCTGTATCGATCCTGCTGGTACTTTTTTCATTGAGGTCAACCTGATTCTCGACAAGCCATGGTCTATACTAGGGAGTTATTTCAAACTAACTCCCCTTATGTCAAAATAACAAGCAGTGTCCACACTACCACACCCATTATTTTGAAATAATGGGCTGGTTATTTTGAAATCTCTACTCCTGCTTTCTTCAGGGAATAACGCTTATTTCAAAATTGTTATTTTGAAATAGTGTGAGTGTGGACGTTCCGGTGCTGCTAATTCGAAATAATTGGCCTCCAGCGGCCTCTCACGGCTGCACTTCTGGCCGCTCTGGCCACCCCTGCCAGCTCCACTGCTCCCCTTCTCCTGCAGAACTTACAGCAACAGGCTGCAGGAAAAAGGCTTGTGTCATATGCAGACCTTTGCCAGCGCCGGGCCACACAGCAATATCCTAGGAGCCATGGCAGGCCCCACTGCTCCCTCTGAGCCCCTTCCCAGCTGCATCACTCCTGCAGCCCGCTCGGCTGCCACTGGCCAGGGACGCAGGAGAGCTCTGGCCTGGACACGTGCAGAGATCCTGGACCTCATTGAGATCTGGGGAGAGGAGACCAACCTCCAGGATCTGTGCACCAGAAAGAGAAATGCTGATGTCTACAGTCGGTTGGTTGCCAGCTTGGCCAAGAAAGGCCATACCCGGATCCACAGCCAGGTCCAGATGAAAATAAAAGAGCTCCAGAAAGCCTACAACAACGCCAGGGAACAGAGTGTTTGCTCTGGGGCAGCACCTCAGACGTGCAACTACTATGAGCAGCTTGATGCTCTCCTGAGAGAGGGGCTGGTCACCTCCCCACATTGTTGTCAAGTTTGGCCAGGACATGCCCAGCGTCAGCCTCCACAAGGGGAGGAAGATGAGATGAAGGAGCCAGGCCACCATGCCTGCAAGGCAAAAGCTGTTTTTTATAAGAACGGCCGTACTGGATCAGACCAAAGGTCCATCTAGCCCAGTATCCTGTCTACCGACAGTGGCCAGCACCAGGTGCCCCAGAGAGGGTGGACCGAAGACAATGATCAAGTGATTTGTCTCCTGCCATCCTTCTCCAGCCTCTGACGAACAGAGGCCAAAGACACCATTTCTATCCCCTGGCTAATAGCCTTTTATAGACCTAGCCTCCATGAAATATTCTTGCTTCTCTTTAAACTCTGTTATAGTCCTAGCCTTCACAGCCTCCTCTGGCAAGGAGTTCCACAGGTTGACTACACACTGTGTGAAGAAGAACTTTCTTTTATTAATTTTAAACCTGCTCCCCATTAATTTCATTTGGTGTCCTCTAGTTCTTCTATTATGGGAGCTAATAACTAATTTTTCTTTATCTGCCCTCTCCACACCACTCATGATTTTATATACCTCTATCATATCCCCCCTCAGTCTCCTCTTTTCTAAACTGAAAAGTCCCAGTTGCTTTAACCTCTCCTCATATGGGACCCGTTCCAAACCCCTAATCAGTTTAGTTGCCCTTTTCTGAACCCATTCCAAGGCTAAAATATCTTTTTTGAGGTGAGGAGACCACATCTTATCCTGAAGCCAGTTCCCCCTCTCAGAATGGCTCCCAGGCATCGGAAAAACCCAGGGAAAGCACTTCAGGTGAGGTCTATAACTTTCCCTATACACACGTAGGGGCAGGTGGTGGGTTGTGAGGAGATTGCGCACTCCTCGCTCAGCCTACTTGGCGTGGGGACTGCACAACAGCCTGTGCACATGGAGTGCCAATTCAGAGCACTTAGCCTCAAGATGCTCTCAAACAGGAACTCTTCGCTCCTTCTCACAAGGTTATTGAAGAGCTTGCTGTACTCCAGCCTCTGTGGTGGGACACCTTCCCATGACAAGCCATGACAGCTAAGGAGGCTGAAGTCATAGAATCACACAACAGGGCTGCACGCGGCATGGGTCATGCCTGCACTCGGGCAGCATCTCCTCCCAGTCAAGCGCAGTTATGCGGAGGAGACTGATCCCCTGCACGGGAACCTGCTGGGGTAGGAAGGTATGGAGACCCCAGCAGCACTTTCTCTAACAAGTGGTGTCTGGCACTCACACACCTCCCTCCAAACCCTCCCTGTCTCTTCCAATGAGCAGAGACAGAACTTCTCTCTCTGCAGAAGGAAGCTGAACCATGCTTCCCCCCCGCCCAGCCGCAGGCTCCCGGCCTAGCTGGCACTTTCTCATGCCTGCTTGTCCCCGGTACTCTTTGTCGAGCCCCCAGATGAGGGACTGGAGGCAGGCCATCTGGTCACACAACAGGTCTTCCCAGGTTTGTTTCCTCTGGCGAATCCCACAGAGGCATGGAGGTGGAGGGGAGGATGGGCCAAGCTTGTAGCTGGCCCTGTTGTGAAGAAAAGTTACAAGAGCAGTGATCCCAGGAGACAGTGTGTCTGAACCCAAGACCTAATCTCTGAGTTGACACTGAAGGTGTCGGTTCAGACAATGGAAATGTGCTTTGAGCAAGACCATCTGTTGTCTAGACAGCGGGTGCTTCCTAGTAGGGGCACGGACATCCCACACTGCCAAAGCGCATTGAAAAAGTGATCTGCTTTTTTGACAGATAGCATCCACAGTGAATGGACGCTATCTCACATGTAAGCTGTGATTACTATGGGCGGAGTGGCCACCAGGACACCTGTGCTTTTTTCCTCTTTCCTCTTCTTGTGAAAGAACTCCCACTTCCCCATCCACACACGCCTTTTTCCAAAAGAGCTCTTTCGCAAAAAGGGTTCTTCCTCGTAGAGAGAGGTTTACCAGTGTCAGAAAAACCCCTCAGTTCTTTCGATTTTTTTTCCAAAAGAATATGATTGCTGTGTGGACGTAATTGAAGTTTTTTCAGAAAAAATACTGTTTTTCTGAAAAAAAAATCTGTAGTGTAGACATACCCTCAGTGGATATAGCACCAGACTGGAATTCAGGGTACTATTCCTTATTTCACCAATGGTATGCTGGGCGACCTTGGGCAAATCATGTCCCTGCCCTTTGCCTCAGTTTCCCCAACTGTAAAGGAGGGATAGTGCTACTCACCTCCTTTGAATAGTGCTTGAGATTTACTAGTGAAAGTTCTGTATAAGCACTATTATTATATGACAGATATTCAAAATGCAAAATCATGAAACAGTTGTAGAAATAACACTGTAGTAGAAAAATTTAGTGTCACTTTGATCAGTCAGTGTGTGTACATGTAACTGAGGATTTAGTTACAGCATATAGATATTATACTGAACTTTACCAGACTGTACAATTTATAATAATCTTACATCAGTGAATGTTAGACATCATCTAACAAAATAATAAAAGCAAAATAAATAAATATATTTTAAAAAGCAGTATCACAAGGAGAAGCAAAGCTGAAACTAAAAACAAAGAACAATGATAGAATACTGGGACTCAATCACTTTTTTGTGTAAAAATTTTGAACTTTTAAACACAATTTTTAATTTTGCCCATTATGCACAATACTATACCCAGTTTCTTTTATGACATCACAGAGTTTGAGCAACTACTTTTGTGACACTTGAAATATCTGAGATTTCATCTCATTTCCAAACATTTAGGGTTTTTTCTATACTGTTTATTCAACCCATATTGCTATACAAAGTAGAATTTACTTTGCATTTACTAGAAGCAATCAGTCCAGTACAACAAGTGCTCAGTGTGACAGTGTTTTTAATGATGAGAAAAGTCATATGAGTGCAAATGCTATCCATGCTGCCCTTTGCTCAGAGTGAATGTTTGCACTTATATTTCATGAAAAAAACATCCATTTTAATAAGAAAGATACAGACATGCTACTGCAGTATCAGCAACTGGCAGGATGTGTTTAGCAGTATGTGTTTAGAAAAATAAAAGAGTACTTTAATATTTTGTGTTAGTTTTTCATAACCCTAAAAATGTCGCCCCCAAAGTGTGGGGTTTATGTTTGGAAATATGATGGGCTTACTTCTGGTGAAATTCAGTTTCGACTCTCTGATTATCTGATTAGATGATGGAGGTGGAAGTAAACTATCTGACCTATGACTCAATGATGTGTTTAAAAAAATAAAGGTTGTGTTGTTTAGCATGTAGTATAAAATACAGAGAAAAGGGTTATGAAGCTGATCAAGCCAAGACCAGTTTTACACACATAAAATTCCATTAGCTTTAACAGATTTGCTCTGGACTTGCCCCAACATAAAGAAGATCAGAAGACGGCATGAAGTATTTCAGTATAAAAGAGTCATTATTTTTTGCTCTTTGCTCGTGTGTATAGCAAACGTGAACTAAAAATGCTTTTCTCATGATAACTTTTAATGTTCTCTCTTTCATTGCACAGATGTTTCCCTTCAGTTGCTCAGATGAATATAGGACTTTATCTGGTAAGTGGCCTTTCTTACATCTTAGACCTTTGTTCACCCTGACTGCAAGGTGAGTGCATAGGTAGGTTTGGAATTAGGCCAGTCCTGGGGGAGCTGAGGAAGCAATTCTTGTGAGATTAATTTGTTTTCTGTCTCAGTGAACTATGCTTTCTGATTGGCCCCTTCCTGAGTCTTTGTCAACTATCTCTCCCTGAGTCTGGAGAGCTCTGAGACCTGCGTGCACAGACTCAAGTAATAAGCTATGACACTTATGCAGTGACCTCGGCATTCTGCCTTATCCTGGCATGTCCAAGTGAAACCCTAGAATTCCTCCCTGGCCTCAGAGTGCTGAAGGTCAGACATTGGAACATGTTTGTTGATGAGATACTTCAACTTTTATTTTTTTATTAGTGAGTTCATCAGCAAATTGGAGCTCATGACAGTTGTTGAACTGCCTTTGAAAAGGATAACATGGGGTGGCAACAGTACAAGAGAGGGTGAAGCCTGCAGTTAGCTTTAATTAATGTGGGGGAGATGTTCAGAAGGTACAATTGAAAATTAGGATATGTCTACACAGCAGCGTTGTTTCAGAATAACTGATGTCATTCCGAAATAACATAGTGTGCGTCAACACTACAAGCAGTTATTTTGAAATAATGGTGAGCTGGAGGACTTCTTACTCTGACTCCTGTAACCCTCATTTCAGGAGGAGTAAGGAAAGTCGAACGACGAGTGCTCTTCCTTCAACTTTCTGCTGCGTAGACAACACCAAAAGCCGAGTTAAAATGTTTTGATTTAAGCTACACAATTGACATAGCTGAAGTTGCATAGCTTAATTCGACCTTAGCTCTCCTGTGTAGACGTGCCCTATTAGAGATTAGATCCACAAAGGGAACTGACTCAGCATTGAGGTGCCTAACTTTTAGGTGTTCTGCCACCTAGTGGAATTCACAGTCCCAGGTTAGGTGCCCAAGTTTCTTGTAATACACTGACTGGGGGAAAGTTAGGCTCCTCTGAATAGGCCAGTGAGACAGAGGATGAATCTGTAGCCCTGGGTTGAGAGGACCCAGATAGCAGAGCTGGGTTCAAATCCCCGCTCCATATCAGAGAGAAGGATTTGAACTGCACATTAAACAAATGTCTTGGGGAAATGTCCATGATGATCCCAAGATCTCTTTCTTGAGTGGTAACAGCTAAGCCAGACCCATCATTTTGTATGTCTAGTTGGGACCACAATTATGAATATGTTGAACAGCATGGATCCCATTTCAGATCCCTGGGGAACATCACTATTTACCTCACTCCAGTGTGAGAATGCACCCTTTATTCCTAGCCTTTGTTTCCTATTGTTTCTTCCCTTCATTCCAATGTTCTCTCTAATTTTTCCCATATACATGCAGCATAAATTTTGTTGTGTGCACCAATATGGAACTGGTGTGTGATGGGGCTGGAGCCCAGGGCTTCAGAGTGTGGAAGGGGGACTCAGAGCTGGGGCAGATGGTTAGGTGTGAGGGGTGGGGGCTCCAGATGGGAGCATGAGCTCTGGGGTAAAGCCAGAGATGAGGGGGCAGAAGGTTGGGATTTAGGGTTGAGGGCTCCAGGTTTTGGAGTGGGCTGTGGAAAGGAGTTTGGGGCACAAGTTGCCTTGGACTGCTGCAGGGAGAGAGGACTCCTCCCTTGCTCCCTCTCCCTGAGGTGGCAGCTCTGGGGTTGAGGGGAGACGCACCTCCCCCTGCTGCAGCCCTGAGTGTCTGAATGCAGCCACACAGCTTAGAGGGAACTTAGCCCTTGACTGCTTAGTTTCCTTAAGGGCCTTTTGTGGGGAACCTTATCAAGGGTTTCTGAAAATCCAAGGACAATGTGTCAACCAGATCACCCTTCCCTACATACTTCTTGTCACCTGAGAGGGTTTTAATGGATCGATGAGGCATGATGTAACGCCCGCAGGCACAACTGAACTTGGGGCCTCTGGAGCTTAGTGCATGAGCCTCTACAGCTTCAGGTCACAGTTCCCCTGCTATTAATGACAAGGATGGTCAGATTCCCAGAGCAGATAGTGATGCGTGCACGCTGCACATCTGGAGGACAGTCTGATCCGGATGGATTATGTCAAGGGACGGGGACCCTTCTTGCACATATCTGGCAGAGCTGCAGGGAGGCAGCAAACATTTGCCTGCAGTTGTGCCTGTGGTCGCTAGATGCCGCTGGGGTACAAATCACACTTTAAGAGAACTGTCCCTTCCCCCTGGTAGTCCCTAACCTCAAGAACCTATCCCCTCAACATCCCAGCATCTACTCCTCCAGGAGCCCAAATACTCACCTGCCCTTACACACAGGAGGTTCCCTACCTAGAATCATTTCACCTGTACCCCCGAGCAGCCTCAGCACCTTCTGCTCTTCCTGCAATTCCCTGGAGCTCCAACCCTGCCTACCCTGGGTGCCAACAATACCCACAGTCCCAGAAAGCACTGAGCTTCCTCAGGGGTGGCCCTAGACTAGCTGCCAGCAACTGGCGCCCTAGGCGAACCGTGCAATCAGCCCCCCCACCTCCAAACCCCTCAATGATATTGCGCTACCATTTGGCGCCCCATTTTAACTTGGCGCCCTAGGCGACCGCTTAGTTCGCCCATATGGACAGGCTACCCCGAGCTTCCTACACCCCACACCAGCTTCCCACTCAGCTTCTTCCCCTTCTGGCAAACACCCAGCCGCTTGTCCCAGGGAGAGCTTTGTGCGGTTCCCTGTCTTATCACACTGCTCCTCCGGACAAGATACTCTGCCTGTCAGCTTGACTTTCTGGTTATGTACGCCAGATATCAGCAAATATGCAAATCAGCTCATTCTGTAATTTGCATAAAATGCCACAGAGGGGAAAAATACAGGCAGATCTGATTGTTATTTACTGTTTATCATGGTGCCAAGACATACCAGGAAGTTCTGTACATTTTAGAAAGTACAGCCTGCACGCTGAACAGCTCTCTAGCTGCAGAGGGAGCCAAAGTCTGAGGAAAAAGACCCAGTTCAACATGCCAAGCACTCAGACACCCAGGGAACTCTCAGTCCTAGGCTTTGCCTGTATTGTAGGACACTGACTACCTCTGCTGGGGGAAATGGTCTTCATCTCAATGCATCTTGGAAGCTCTGAACCTTAAAGTAACTCAGAGTGCAACGCCCAACAGGGCAGCCTTAGAACATAGAGACACCATACTGAATAAACCTGTAAAAGGCAGAGCAATAAGTTATGCTTCTGAGAGTGGCTACCTACCCCAGACCAACAATTACTAAGCTCAGAGGGACACGGCTCATTATTATCTGCAGGTTTTTGAAATCCACTTCTTCAAAGGACAGTTGAAGCAGCACATTCTTCATTATTCTTACAAAGAATAACTCCCAAAATAATATCTAAGGGTGTGTCTACACTAGCCCCCTAGTTCGAACTAGGGAGGCTAATGTAGGCATTCGAACTTGCAAATGAAGCCCAGGATTTAAATATCCCGGGATTTATTTGCATGTTCCCATCCGGGCACCATTTTTAAATGCCACTAGTCCAGACTAACTGCCCGCGGCTACATGTGGCAGTTACGGTAATTCGAACTAAGTCCTTAGTTCGAATTACCTGTTACTCCTCCTGGAATGAGGTGTAACAGTTAACTCAAACTAAGGACTTAGTTCGAGTTAACATTTGACTGCTGCGTGTAGCCGCGGGCAGTTAGTTCGGACTAGGGGGATTTAAAAATGGCACCCAGATGGGAAGATGCAAATAAAGCCCAGGATATTTAAATCCTGGGCTTCATTTGCAACTTTGAATGCCTACATTAGCTCCCTAGTTCGAACTAGGGGGCTAGTGTAGACATACCCTAAGGGATAATTAATACTCCCATTACAAACTAGCCCTTCCTCCCATTAGAGGACACTAGCTAGATGCTGCCCCTTTCGGGCAGACAACATTGATCGGGGTCTCTGAGAAATGTACCTGAGCCCTCAAATTCATGTCTGATGCCAAGAACACTGGAGGAAGGTTTGGTCTTGGGATCTTTGAATTGGCCAATATCTATGTGCAAAAACCATTTTTTAAAATGTGCACAGATAATTTTAGGCCTACGCTAGACTGCTGATTCAGTTGTTGGTGTAGCTGTAGTTGTGCAAGCCCTACTGTTGTCAGGCAGTGTTGCTATTTGCACCAGTGAGCTCATCCTAGGGTTTCAAGAAGCAGCAGTCAAGATGTGCAAAGAGTGGCATTGCTTGTTTACATCAACACCTACAAGCATGCACATTTCCTTCATAGAGGGATTACTGACGGCACAGATGTTCTCAATCCATTAGTGAGTTCATGGCAGTTCCTCTGTCATATTACAAGAATCCAAGACAAAGAAGAGATGCTGAAAACCTCCATTGAGAAGTGCTGTGTCATTCATAATTCCCAGTGAGTTAATGTACAGGTTGTACCTCCCTAACTCAGGACTCTCTGGTCCAGGAACATCTGTGGTCCAAACTAGAGAGTCCAAAGACAAGGAGGCTAGTGGTGGCCCGTGAGCCTTGGGGCAAGGGGCTCAGGCGGTGTGAAGAGCTCTGGCAGTGCAGCCAGGAGCAAGGCAGAGGCTCAGGCAGTGCAAGGAGCCCTTTGGTATGGCACGGGGCCCTTTGGTATGGCAAGGGGGTCCAGCAGTACAGCTAGAAGCTCAGGGCTGAGGCATCCAGCCAGCGCTGGCAGCAAAGCCAGCTCAAGGGGGGCATAGCAGCTGGGGCCAGAAGCAGAGCCAGTGGGTGCCTGGGACCTCCCCTGGTCTGGCAAATTCCCTTGTTCGGTACTGGTCAGGTCCCAAGGATATCAGATGAGAGAGGTCCAATTTGCACTGCCTCCACCATCACACACTCTCCCATGTCTGGCTTAAGGCAACCAGGCTCCATTATGGCCTTCCTTATTCCCTGAGGGTATGTCTACATAGCAGTGTTATTTCGAAATAACTTTACTAGCATCTACACAGACAAACCGCTATTTTGAAATTAATTCGAAATAGCGGAGCACTTATTTCGAATTTGGTAAACCTCATTCCACGAGGAATAATGCCAAATTCAAAAATTGCTATTTCGAAATAAGTGCTGTGTAGATGCTTATATCAAAATAGGGGGCCTCCAGCCTTCCCAGGGTACCCTGGTGGCCACTCCAGCCTCAACCAAGAACACTCCTCTCCCTCCCCTCTCCTCGGAGCCCTTAAAGGGGATGACTCTGGTCACAGTACCTGTGCCAGCTCCAAGCCTGCCAGCCCAGAGCCAGCACTCACTACCCCTGACCCAGTAGCCCCAAAACATGAGCCAGCAAGCCACTGGCAGCCAGCCCTCCACCGCTCCCAAGAGCAGTCTGCCAGTTCCCAAGAGCCTGACAGGGCCCAGAGAAGGTGGGCACCTTCCTGGGCCAGGGTGGAGATCATGGACCTTATTCAGGTTTGGGGGGGATGCCCCCAACGTCCATGATCTGCACACTAGACGGAGGAACGCGACCATCTATGTCAGGATAGCTGCCAACCTGACAACCAAAGGCCACATACGAACCCAGGAGCAGGTTTGCATGAAAATCAAGTTGGTCCGGCGAGACCCCCAACCCTGAGCCCTGAGCTTCCTCTCTCACTTCTTCCCCTTGCTTCCCTCTTCCAACTTCCTCCTCCTAGGTTTTCCCCTCTCCTCTCCCACCCTCTCTTCTCCCCGTCCCACCTCCTTTCCTCAGTCTCACCAGAGTTTCGTTCCCTAGCCCCCCAGTTTTGTTAAATAAAGAGAGTTTGTGGTCATGAAAATACATGTATTTTATTTGACATCAGGAAGCGAGGGGAGGAGGGGGTTAGGGAGGGATAAGTGGAAGGACGTGAGGGAGGAATGAGGCACAAGAACCCAGTGGGGCAGACCAGGGAGGCTCTTAGTGCTCTCCCGCAGGGCCTCCTGGATACTGACAGCCCCCCGATGGACCTCCCGAATGGCAGCCTGCAGAAAGTGCAGCCAGGCTTGCAACAACGCATCCACGAGAAGCACCAAAGTGTCCAGGGGCAGCTCTGGCTCCATGTTGCAGAGTGCTGTGGTGTCCTGAGTGAGGGCAACCAGAACATGCAGAGACAAAATGCTTTGCTGTCCTTCATCGAGGTAGGCAAGCAAGCAGGGAAAGCTGAGATCCAGCTGTCTGGGGGGGTCCCTTTGAGCACAGGCCTCAGATAGCCTCAGGCAGCAGCCTCACAAAGTAACTCCTGACCTGATGTCTTGCTGGACCTGGTTCCGGCCAGCTTTAAGTGCGATTTAGCATCCACTCAGTGTGGATGCGCTATTTCGAAATAGCAAAACACTATTTCGAACTGCATTTTGTGTGTCGATGCATTATTTCGAAATAACTTATTTAAAATTAACTATTTTAAAATAAGATATTTTGAAATAACTCTGTAGTGTAGACCCTCTACTTGGAATAGCACCACAAGGAGGCCATCTTCCCTCCCTGCAGATACAAGAGCAGTAGCACTGGCATAGGACAGCTTTCTCTCCCACAGAATGGCAGCGGCCTCCCCTTGCCCCATTATTGAGCTGCAGGTCTCTAGACCCTATAGAGAGGCGGCGGCAGCAGAGGATCCCTTGGCAGGTACAAAGAAATCCATAGTACTGGTTCTTGCATTAATGGAACTTGGCCTGTGGCACTCGTCTCCTCCTGCCACACACCTTGGCAGCACTGGTATTGGTGTGACTCGGAGAGCAAAGAAGACAACATGCCATTGAGACAATTGAGGACACTGACCTTTCATTGAGCTGTTTCTTCAGACTGTCTGCGCACTCCAGCAGACATACCTGCATTGGTTACGCTGAAATCGTGTCCCTAAGCTTTTCTTCACTACCTCAAGAGATAGACAGTGTTGTTCCAGGCACTGGCCAATAGTGCCTACTCCTCAATCCATGCCTGCCCTCTCTTCCTCCAATATGAACTACCCATCAACAAATGATACAGATCCACAGCAATGCCCCAGGCAATTTTTGAAACATTAAATGAGGACAACCCAAAGGAAGAATTGGGACCACATATGCCAAACCATGGCATAATAGCACAGTGGTATGCGGCCTGCGGGCTGCATGCAGGCCATCATGGTTCTCTGTGTGGCCCATGAGACATTTTGTTTACCATTGCCCATGTGCAGGGTCACCACATTCCATTGGTTTCCGTCCACATAGGGTACAGATATTACTAAAGTGACATGCAAACAAAGCAAGGGCACGTGAAGTGAGGTGTGTGGTAATTGCACACAACATGGAGAGAGCCATGTGCTTCCTCAGCATCCAATCGAAGTGCTGCTATGGGTCAGTCAGCACACCTTGCAAATTCTAGGTGTGCAAGCGCAGTAAGCAAACCTACCCTATCCCAGGAGACACTCTCGGTTATAACATGTATCTAATCTCGTGGCCCACTTATTCTCCTTGAAAAAACTTTTAAAATACTGAATAGTCTGGCAGCACCTTAGGGTATGTCTACACTACAAAGTTAGTTCAAACTAACGGACGTTAGTTCGAACTAAGTTTCCTAGGCGCTACACTAGCGCTCCGTTAGTTCGAACTTAATTCGAACTAACGGAGCGCTTAGTTCGAACTAGGTAAACCTCATTTTACGAGGACTAACGCCTAGTTCGAACTAGCTAGTTCGAACTAAGGGCTGTGTAGCCCTTTAGTTCGAACTAGTGGGAGGCTAAGGCTTCCCAGGTTTCCCTGGTGGCCACTCTGGACAACACCAGGGAAACTCTATTGCCCCCCTCCCGGCACCGGAGCCCTTAAAGGGGCACGGGCTGGCTACTCACTTTGTGCCAGTTGCAAGGCTGCAAGCACCCATGCCTGCACAGCCTGCACCTGCCACAGGATGAGCCAGCCATCCGAGGGCTCCCAGCCCTCCACTGCTCCCCAGGACCAGCCTGGCGGCTCCCGGGAGCCTACCCGGGGGCGCAAAAGGCGGGCGCCCGCCTGGTCAAGTGCGGAGATCGTGGACCTCATCGAGGTTTGGGGGGAAGCCTCCAATGTCCACGATATCCGCACTAGCCACCGGAACGCGGCCGTCTACGGACGCATGGCTGCCAGTCTGGCCACCAGGGGCCACCAGCGCAGCCGGGAGCAGGTGCGCTGCAAAATTAAGGACTTGCGGCAGTCCTACTCCCGGGCTTGCCTGCCAGGGGCCGACCCGGAGGCCTGCCCCCACTTCCATGCCCTGGACCGCATCCTGGGGCCTCATGCTGTCCCTGCCCCCTGGGACGTGATTGACCCCGGGGCAGAGGGACCGCTCCTGGACACAGAGGAGGAGGAAGAGGGCTCTGAGAGCCAGGAGCCTGCCGCCAGCCTGCCCAGGACCCGGGACCCCCCGAGGCACGCCACAGAGCCGCTCGCCTGCATCGTCAGAGGCCGGGGAGGCGTCCACCTGTGAGTACCCTCGTGTTCCCCTTATGTGTACGGGGGGCTGGGGCGAGAGGGAGCCCCGGGACCGTGCACCTGGGCCTTGCCCACCACGGAGCAGCAGCTGGGGATCCTGCAGGGGCCCTGGCCTTGCAGAGGGGAGCTGGGTTTCACACACCTGGGCCCCTGGGGAAATTGACCGCTGGTCTTCTTGCACCACAGCTGCAGCACCTGGGCCTGCAGGGCGCACCACACCGCCTGCAGCAGCCGCCCGCGCCCGGGCAAGCAGGACAGCCAGGAACCAGGAGGACTACCAGAGGCGGCACCTCCGGTTCCTGGACCGACAGCTCCGTCTCCAGGACCACTGGGTCCAGGAGGACCTCAGGCTGCGCCAGAGGAGTCTGGAGGCCCTGGAGGAGCAGGGCCGTGCCCTGCGAGGCCACCTCCAGAGCCTGCTGGACCGCTTTCCATTTCCTCCTCCCCCTGCTCCCCCTCTTGCTCTCCCTCTTGCTCCCCCTGCTCCCACTCCTGCTTCCGCTCCTGCTTCCTCCACACCCCCTGTCCCCTCTGCCCCCCTCTCCACAACCATTCCCCACCGACGCCCCCGGACCCGCAGTGTGACGAGACGGGAGAGGCAGCCGGACTCCCACCCCTGAGCTTTCCTTTCCCTTCCTCCCTTCCCTCCCCTCCCCTTCCAGCTCCCTCGTCCCAGGTTTCCCCCTCCCTTCTCCCACCTTCATTCCTCCCTCCCCCCACCCCAGTTCTGTGAAATAAACAGACGTTTTTGTTTGAAAAACAGGTGTCTTTATTTGACAGTAGGTAGGGAGGGGAAAGGGGAAGGGTGGGGGTAGGGTGGAAGAAGGCCCCGGTGGGGCATGCAGGGAGAGGTCAGTCCTCCTCCTCCTCCACCTGGAAGCTCTCCCGCAGGGCTTCCCAGATCCGGATGGCCCCCCGCTGGGCTTCCCGGACGGCGGCGGTGCAGGGCTGATCGTAGTGTCCAGCCATGCGGTCAGCCTCAGCCATCCAGGCTGGCAGGAAAACCTCCCCCTTCCGCTCACACAAATTGTGGAGCACACAACATGCCGCCACCACGGGAGGGATGTTGTGCTCGGCCAGGTCCAGACGGGTGAGGAGGCATCGAAAGCGGGCTTTCAGTCGCCCGAAGGCCCCCTCCACCACGATGCGGGCCCTGGTCAGCTTAGCATTGAAGGCCTGGCGGGAGGGATTGAGGTGCCCCGTGTAGGGTTTCATGAGCCACGGCTGCAGTGGGTAGGCGGCATCCCCCACCAGGCACACGGGCATGTCCACGTCCCCGACCCTGATGTGGCGGTCGGGGAAGAAGGTCCCGTCCTGCAGCCGCTGGCACACGGAGGAGTTGCGGTACACCCGTGCGTCGTGTGCTTTGCCGGACCAGCCCACATTAATATCCGTGAACTGTCCCCGGTGGTCACACACGGCCTGCAGGATGACGGAGAAGTACCCCTTTCTGTTGACGTACCAGGACGCCTGGTGTTCCGGGGCACGGATGGGGATGTGCGTCCCGTCGATGGCCCCCCCGCAGTTGGGGAAGCCGAGGGCGCCGAATCCCCGGATGACGGCGTCCGGGTCGGCGAGGCGGACCACCCTGCGGAGCAGCACCCGGTTGATGGCCTTGACCACCTGCGGAGAGAGACACAGCAAAGCACCAATCAGTGGGGCGCCCGGGTGGCTGGGAGCGTGCGTGTCCTGGCAGTGCCCCGCGCCCCACTCCCGGAAGCAACCCCCCTGGCGGCGTGTAGTACAGCCGGGACAGCCCGACCCCTCCGGTGCGGGGCGCTTTCGCCTCCTCCCGCCCCCCCCTTTGTCCCTGGGGCAGCCCATCCCCTCCTCGCAGCCCCCCTCCCCCCCGGCTCGGTGGCCGACGAGCGCCGTACCTGCATGAGCACCGCTCCGACGGTGGATCTCCCCACGCCGAACTGGTTCCCGACGGATCGGTAGCTGTCCGGTGTGGAGAGCTTCCAGAGGGCGATGGCCACCCGCTTCTGGAGGGGAATGGCGGGTCTCATGCGAGTGTCCCTTCTTTGCAGGGCAGGGGTGAGCCACTCGCAGAGCTCCAGGAAGGTGTCCCTCCTCATCCTAAAGTTCTGGGTCCACTGTCGGTCGTCCCAGCACTCCAGGACGATGCGGTCCCACCAGTTGCTGCTGGTGTCCAGACGCCAGACGCGGCGGGGCATGCCGGTGCCGGGGCGCCGCCGCGGCTCCTCCATGGCCCCCAGGGCGGCCAGGCGGAGAGGCAGGGGGCTGACGTTCCCCAGGTAGTGCCAGGCAGCCTCGAGCCATTGCTGGCAGGCTTGCAGCAGCAAGTCCAGAACGTGCACCAGAAGGTGCAGGTTGAGCTGTGGCTCCATGTTGCCACCTGCGGCGGCCCCCCCCGAAGGGAAGCACCGACACAGACGGGCACAGAGACCGACACTTTGCTGTCCCTCGGCGAGGTTGGCAAGCAAGCAGGAAAAGCTGAGAACCGGCTGTCCAGGGGGGGTCCCTTTAAGCACGAGCCTCAGATAGCCTCAGACAGCAGCCACACAAAGCAACTAGTGACCTGATGCCCTGCCAGAACTGGTTTCAGCTGCCCTTAAATGCCCCCCTGCGTCCAATCAGTGTGGACGCGCTAGTTCGAATTAGCAAAACGCTAATTCGAACTAGTTTTTTAGTCTAGATCTGTTAGTTCGAATTAGCTTAGTTTGAATTAACTAATTCGAACTAAGTTAGTTCGAACTAGCGCTGTAGTGTAGACGTACCCTTAGAGACTAACCAAATATGTAGATGGTATCATGAGCTTTTGTGAGCTCCTTGGTTGCTCATCACTGTGATAGACTAATAAGTAAGGAAAAGTTCACAGAAGCATTTAGGACCTGTGCCAGATGAAATGCCAGTGGGTACAGTGAAATCACTGGGCAGGGAAGACATCCAGTATCTTACAGATGTGTTCAGTGCTATCCTTAAGAACAGAAAATGTCAGCTGAACGACATAAAAGTTTTGCGATGCCTATTTTTAAACATAATGGAAATATTACACTGTGAGTTAATTATTGCTCAATTAAGCTGTCATCACATGCTATAAAAGTATAGAAGAAGACTGTTGGAAATCATCTGCATATAATGGTTTAAATTTGGAAGGGGGATTCATGTTTGCATAATGAATCCTCATGGAAAGTTCAGAGGAAAAAAATCACTGCAACTGAGTATAGGTTTTGTGAATCTGAAAAAGATCATGATCATGTACCAAGAGAATAAAGTTAGCGGAGACTGAAGCACAAAAATGTGCCAGAAGGATATGCCCATCTTTCCAGGATATCTATGATAGAGTGAATATTATGATCAAAATTAAATGGGGCTACAATAGAGAATTTCCAGTACATATTGGCCCACATCAGAAGTCAGTGCTGAGCCTTTTTTGTGATAAGTGAAAATATACAAGGAGAGCTGACCCAAAACATGGGGGCTACGTCTACACTGGCCCCTTTTCCGGAAGGGGCATGTAAATTTCACTAGTCGTTGTAGGGAAATCCGCGGGGGATTTAAATATCCCCCGCGGCATTTAAATAAAAATGAAGTAAGAATAAGAGCCTCCGGAAAAGGGCACTTTTTCCGGAGGATCGGGGCCAGTCTAGACGCTCTTTTCCGGCTTTTTTAAAAGCCGGAAAAAAGCGGCGGACATTTTTATTTAAATGCCGCGGGGGATATTTAAATCCCCCGCGGATTTCCCTACGACGAGTGCTGAAATTTACATGCCCCTTCCGGAAAAGGGGCCAGTGTAGACGTAGCCGGGGTGTGTCTACACTGGGCCACTTATTCCGGAAAATCAGCCCCTTTTCCGGAATAAGCCACGAGCTGTCTACACTGGCCCTTGAATTTCCGGAAAAGCAACGATGCTGTACTGTACAAAATCAGCCGCTATTCCGGAAACCGTACGATGCTCCCGCTCGGGCATAAGTCCTTTTTCCGGAAAAGCTTTTCCGGAAAAGGGCCAGTGTAGACAGCTTTTCCGGAAAAGCAGAAGAAACGTAAAAAAGCGGTTTGGACGGCGGGAGACCCCGTAGAAGCCATGGACTTCCGCATTACCCGAGGGCTTAAAGAGCACGCACACTACTGGCCGCACGTGGCAGGAGGCCCTCAGAGACCTCCCTTCCCAGCTCTGCGACGTGGCAAGTGTGCTGCCCAGCCACCTCAGCGGAGGCATGGCAGCTCGAGGTGGTCAGCCACCGTCACCCGGGGCAGAGGAGGAAGCCCCCAGGGGCCGGAAGCGCAGGGCCCCATCCTGGACCCCCAGGGAGCTGGAGGCCCTCCTGGACCTGTGGGAGGAGGAGGAGGGTCTCCATGACCTCCAGTCCCGCCGCCGGAATGCTGAGCTGTACACCCGGATGGCCCGGAACCTCGCCCAGCAAGGGCACCCCAGCCGCAACTGCGAGCAGGTCCGCTCGAAGGTTAAGGAGTTGCGGCTGGGGTACGTGCGGGCCACGGAGGGGAGGGGAGCAGGGCCTGATGCCTGCCCCTATTTTGAGCGGCTGAACTCATTTTTGGGCGAGCCAGCCCCGCAAGGCCCAGCTGTCCCCGTTGACACCTGCCAGCACCCCCCGATCATTCGTCCCACCGAACCGGAGGAGGAAGACGAGAGCGGCGGCGCTTCGGGAGAGGAGGCCAGCGTTGCCACCCAGCAGGCCCCCTCCAGCAGCTCCTCTGTGGCCGGGGAGGAACCCACTGGTGAGTCTTTGAAGGTTACACTCCCAAAGGGCGGGGGGCGGAGGGCGGGGGGGAGCGAGACCCAAGTGTCCGGAGGGGGGAAGGGGAGAGCATGTCACTCAGGCCACGTGAGCTGCACGCTGCATAGCATGCGGCAGTTAGCAGCACGTGCAACCACGTGCAGCCTGGTGACTGAGCGGCAGGTGGCCGTGGCAGGCAGCTGCGGGCACGGCTGGGACCGTGCTTCTCACACACATTTCAGCGGGATCAGGGGGAAGGGTGGATGCCGGCTGGAACCGGCCAGGGCCTGAGGGACTCAGCCCAGATCCTGCTGCTCCACCAAGGGGTGCAGCACAGGGAATGGCACACTGTCCCAGGCCTGGCTGTGAGGCACAGCCAGCTGCTCCTGGGATAAGTGCAGCGTCACAGTCCTGTGACCGTGGACCGCCACCGAGCCGCTCACCTGCTCCCAGTGCCTTGGCAGGTTCCCCGAGGGAAGTCCCCACTGTGGCCACACCTGTCCCTGGGCTACCAGGCTTGCGGGAGGGATAGTGGGAGGGAGATGGGCCCCTGAGTTTTGCTGCAAGGATGGGACATCCCCCCACCCAGTCACCCTTTCTGGTTCTGACCAGGAGATATCGCACGCAATGGGATATGAGAGCCCAGACCGCCACTGACAGGTGTGCTCCCAGGCACTGCGTGGGGATGCATCTCGCTCCCTGTCAAACACCAGTGATTAGCCCTAAGCTTTTCACAGTGTCCACCGGCAGGGAGTTCCACAGGTGAACGCAGCACAAGCACCCTCCTGCCCTGCACGGAGCCAGGATACAGACCGGTGCTTACAATACTGCAGGGAGGACCCTACTCCCAGGGGTGGTCCTTCTTGCCAACATACAACACCCCCCGGGAGCAGGAGGGGAACTGAGTGGGCCCAACCCACAACTGTGCGGTCACCTGGGGCTCTGGGGTGGAGGGCATGGAGGTGTGGGGACAGTGGATGGCCTGCCTGACTGACCCGTCCTTTCTTCTCTTCCCTGCAGCGGGACCCAGCACCAGACCCGTGACTCCAGCAGCAGCGGCACCCCCAGCTGCCCAAGCCCGGAGGACCAGGCTCCGACACCGGGACCAGCTGCTTCGGCGTCATGTCACCGCGGTGGAGGGGATCCAGACCTCCATTGCGGAGCGTGTGCAGGGGGACCAGGAGTGGCGGCAGGAGGGATGGGCTGCGTTCCTGGAGGAATGCCGCGAGATGCGTGCCACAATGGGCACCCTGACGGCACATTTAATACATGCCATCCACTATGGCATGGCCGGACCGCATGCCCCCGCCATCCCTCCGGGAGCACAGCCCATGCCCCCTCCTATCCCTGCTCCTCTCCCAGCTCCTGCTCCTCTCCCTGCTCCTGCTCATGCTCCTGCCCCTGACCGTGCTCCTGCTCCTGACCCTGCTCATGCTCCTGCTCCTGACCCTGACCCTGACCGTGCTCATGCTCCTGACCCTGACCCTGCTCATGCTCCTGCTCCTGACCCTGAAGACCGTGCTCCTACTCGTGCTTCTACTCGTGCTCCTACTCGTGCTCCTACTCGTGGGCACCTCAGCGTGCAGGCTGCCCCAACGCGGTCTGCCCAGCGTGGGCAGGTCCGCCCCCAGAGGGGCGCTCGCAGGGGCCACCCGTCCCAGTAACTGCCCCTCCCTCCTTCTCTCAGTTAAAGGTTCCCCCCTCCTTCTCCCAGTTAAAGGTCCCCCCCTCCTTCTCGCAGTTAAAGGTCCCCCCCTTCTCGCAGTTAATGGTCCCCCCCTCCTTCTCGCAGTTAAAGGTCCCCCCCCTCCTTCTCGCAGTTAAAGGTCCCCCCCCTCCTTCTCGCAGTTAAAGGTCCCCCCCGTCCTTCTCGCAGTTAAAGCTCCCCCCCCCTCCTTTGTAAATAAAAAGTTCTGTTTTCATTTCAATCTTGTGTGGTTATTGTGTTCCTCTAGTAACTGTACAGAAATTATGTGAGATGCCAATTAGCCACTTCAATTTAAGAGGGTTACAACTGTGGACAACAAATTCATGACTCTATCACCGGGGGGGGGGGGGGGGGGGCTTTTTCAGTGGTCATTGGTTCGCGGCGCATAAAGAAATACTGAGACTTTTCAGTAAAGATGTAAACCAGAAACTATATTTACATAGCAACAAACAAGCAGAAAAAAATGGTTACAATATGCAGTACAGTACGGATTCAAAAACATAAGTTAGGCGCAGGGAGGACGATTGTGGTGTTGCTGGCCACCTCGATCCTTTGGTCCTTCCGGGCCTCAGGAGAGGAACAGCCAGGAGATCCCTCGATGGATGACTGTGGTGTTGCTGGCCATGTCAGTCCTTTGGGCCTTCCGGGCCTCAGGAGAGGAACAGCCAGGAGATCCATTGAAGATGGCACTGATGTAAGCCTTCCACACAAGTCCCAAATCCTGTTGGCTGTTCCTCAGGACGGCGATGGTGGCCTAAACCCTAGCCTAACTTAAAAGAAAAACCCTAACTACACCCGACGCACCCGACGAACAGACTCGATGACGGCCGCGATGTGCTGTGACCCGACGCTTTACTATACTATGGGGGGGGGAGGTAAGGGGAGGAGGTGGGGAAGGGTAGGAGCTGGGACGGAGTACTCTGGGGTGACCCAAGCGACCCTGCTACGGGGCTTGGGCAAACATGTCCACCAGGGCCTCTCTAATGCGCACCGCCTCCTGGCGCGCCTGGCGGATGGCAGCTGTGTCGGGCTGGTCCAAGGTCTGTGCCTCAGCTGCCACCCATGCAGGGAGGAAGGCCTCCCCACTGCGCTCCACAATATTGTGGAGCACGCAGCACGCGGCCAGCACTTCCGTTGCATTCTGCTCACCCATGTCGAGACGGGTGAGCAAACAACGGAAGTGGGCTTTTAACCGTCCAAACGCCAGCTCCACTGGGTTTCGGGCCCGGTTGAGGCGGTCGTTGAACCGGGCCCGGTTCTGGTCCGGCTGCCCCGTGTAGGGCCGCATGAGCCAGGGCATCAGGGGGTAGGCTGCGTCCCCGACGATGCAGATGGGCATCGGCACATTCCCGACAGTCAAGTCCCGCCGGGGGAAGTAGGTGCCTGCCTCCAACCTCTGAAACAGTCCTGAGTTCCGGAGGATGCGGGCGTCGTGTGCCCGGCCGGACCAGCCGCCGTAGATGTCCAAGAAGCGGCCCCGGTGATCCACGAGGGCTTGCAGGACGATGGAGCAGTACCCCTTTCTGTTCATAAAGTGGGCTGCTCGATGCTCCGGGGCCCGGATGGCGATGTGGGTGGCGTCCAGGGCTCCCCCGCAGTTGGGGAACCCGAGGGCAGCGAAGCCGGCCATGGTCTCATCGACGTCGCGCAGGCGGATGATTCTTGGCAGCAGGACGTCGTTGATGGCGTGGACGACCTGCAGAAGGGTGCAGAGAAACACAAGGGAACACATTACATACAGCCAGGGGTGAGTGTGCGCTCCCTTGGGTCCCCCCCTTGATTCCCTCTGTCCACACACACACACACACACACACACACCCACCCACCCAGGGCCCCCCTCGCCCCACGCCCCCCCCCCCCCACCAGTGGGCCGGTGCAAGGGAGGGACGGTCGAAACCCCTGAGCGACCCAGCCTGGAGTCTTGGGTGTCCCTGGGCCTGGAGTGGAGCACCCTCCCCCCATCTCACTCCCCCTGGGACTTACCTGGATGACGATAACGCCAACGGTGGATCTTCCCACCCCGAACTGGTGTGCCACCGAGCGGTAGCTGTCCGGTGTGGCCAGCTTCCACAGCGCAATGGCAACCCTCTTGTTGACGGGGATGGGTGCCCGCAGCCGGGTGGCGGTTCTCTGCAGCGCGGGGGTCAGCCAGGTGCACAGCATCAAGAAGGTCCGCTTTCTCATTCGGAAATTCCGGATCCACTGGTAGTCGTCCCATCGTCCGAGGACCACACGGTCCCACCAGTTGGTGCTCGTTTCCAAAGTCCAAATGGGCCGGTCTATCGTCGGGTGCTGATGCCACGCAGTTGCCAGGACCTCCCTGGTGAGGGAGTCCAAGGCAATCTCTGCTTCCTGGTACATGAACACCAGGGCACCAGCCTGCAGCACGAGCTCCAGGCACCTGTACAGGTCTAACAGGGGCCCGAGCAGGTACATGGCCACCCACGGCTCCATAGCAGACAGTGCAGAGCAGAAAAAATAAAATGCCAGGAAAAGCTGGTGGGGGGCCAAAGGGTGGTGTCTCCAAAACTCACAGGGCAACCACCGACCCTGTGAAGGGTGCCAGTCTCTGGCAGAGGTCACAAGGCACGGGAGCACGAGACAAACGGCTGCCCGGCGAGACCCCTTTAACCACGCGTCTGGACGGAGCTCCGGCCCCACCCCCGGAAAGGTCTGGTGGCCTTTGCCCTTTTCAAAATGGTTCCGGGCTTTTTGCTTTTCCGGAAAAGCGCGCCGCCAATGTAGACGCGCTTTTCCGGAAAAGCGCATCGTTATCGCGGAAACTCCGTGGCCAATGTAGACGCTCCTTTTCCGGAAAAGCTGAAAATGGAATGTATTCCGTTTTAAGCATTTCCAGAAATTCATGCCAGTGTAGACGTAGCCATGCTGTTTGCACATGTTATTAGTGGAAGATTAAGAACCCTCCCAGTCAATTCCAAACACAATCAACATGGTTTACAACAGACTAGGGTTATAGTGGGCATTGATAAGACCAAGGTGATAAAAGACTCACCATAAAGGATATCACAGTTACAGAGTCAGAAGAGTGAAAATGTAAATACCTAAGATCAAAGGTTGCCAATGCCAGTGCCCTCCTGAGCAGGCCCTCTCAGGGTATGTCTACACTACAAAGTTAATTCGAACTAACGGATGTTAGTTCGAATTAACTTTGATAGGCGCTACACTAGCACTCCGCTAGTTCGAACTTAATTCGAACTAGCAGAGCGCTTAGTTCGAACTAGGTAAACCTCATTGCACGAGGACTAAGCCTAGTTCAAACTTACTAGTTCGAATTAAGGGCCGTGTAGCCCCTTAATTCGAACTAGTGGGAGGCTAGCCCTCCCCAGCTTTCCCTGGTAGCCACTTTGGGCACCACCAGGGAAACTCGTATGCCCCCCTCCCAGCCCCGGAGCCCTTAAAGGGGCACGGGCTGGCTATGGTGCCCGTGCCAGGTGCAAGCCTGCCAGCACCCAGCCAGCAGACCCTGCACCTGGCACGCCATGAGCCAGCCACCCGATGCCCCCCAGCCCTCCGCCTCTTCCCAGGACCAGGCTGGCGGCTCTCGGGAGCCTGGGCAGGACCGCAAGAGGCGGGCACCCGCCTGGTCTAGTGCAGACATTGTGGACCTCGTCCACGAACTCCGCACTAGGCACAGGAAAGTGGCTGTCTAGGCCAGGAGAGCTGCCAGCCTGGCCACCCAGGAGCAGGTTTGCATGAAAATCAAGGTGGTCCACTGAGACCCTTGACCCTGAGCTTAGAATGGCCGTACTGGGTCAGACCAAAGGTCCATCTAGTCCAGTAGCCTGTCTGCCGACAGCAGCCAACCCTAGGTACCCTGGAGGGGATGGACCAAAGACAGTGACCAAGCCATTTGTCTCGTGCCATCCATCTCCAGCCTTCCACAAACTTTGGGCAGGGACACCATTTCTACCCCCTGGCTAATACCACTCCATGGACCCAACCTCCATGACTTGATCTAACTTCTCTTTAAACTCTGTTCTAGTTCTAGCCTTCACAGCCTCCTGCAGCAAGGAGTTTCACAGGTTGACTCTTTGCTTTGTGAAGAAGAACTTTCTGTTACTAGTTTGAAGCCTGCTACCCATTCCTTTCCTTTGGTGTCCTCTAGTCCTTCTATTATGGGAACTAATGGAGAACTTTTCTTTATGCATCCTCTCCACACCACTCTTGCTTTTATAGACCTCTATCATATCCCCCCTCCGTCTCCTCTTCTCTAAGCTGAATAGTCCCAGTCTCTTTAGCCTCTCTTCATATGGGACCTGTTCCAAACCCCTGATCATTTTAGTTGCCCTCCCCTCTCCCAGCCTCTTTCTTCCCTTCTCCCACCTCTTTTTCCCAGTCTCCCCCAGTTTTGTTCAATAAAGAGAGTTTCTATTTTTGAACACACGTTTTCTTTATTTTGTACATCAGGAAGGGGGGCTAGGGAAGGGTAAGTGGAAGGAGGTGAGGGAGGAATGGGGTACGCGCCCCCGATGGGGAGGACTGGGCTGGCTCTGCGGGCTTCTCGGGGTGGAAGCTCTCCTGCAGCCCCCCGATTGTCCCCTCCCCCCGGATGGCAGCCTGTGGCAAGTGCAGCCGGGGTGATGGCCACGTGCTGTGATGTTCTGCGTGTGGGCACTCAGGGCACTCCAAGCCAGGACTGCTTTGCAAGCGGGGAACCCTGAGAACTGTCTGTCCGGGGTGGGGGTCGGGACCCTTTAAGCACAGCCCTCGGCTAGCCTGAGACAGCAGCTCCACCCTCTAAGTCCTCATCTGATGCCCTGCCGGCACTGCTTCCGGCCATCCTTAACCTCAGTTCAGGGTCCACTCTGTGTGGACATGCTAGTTCGAATTAGCAAAACGCTAATTCAAACTAGTTTTTAAGTCCAGCTGCGCTAATTCGAATTAGCTTAGTTCGAATTAACTAATTCGAACTAAGTTAGTTCAAATTAGCGCTGTAGTGTAGACATACCCTCAGAGAATGACAGAAGCCTGGCCCACTTTTTGAGTTTAGAGGCCCCAGCCCAGTCCCAGGCCCCCATGTATCTAATGTCTCATCCACAGGGTCTTTCATACTAAACCCAAAAGAATATATGAAAATGAACACTTGAGACATTTATTTATTAACAATGAAGTTGTTATACCAATAGCATGTGTATTAAAAATGTAACTTTAATTGTGAGTTTCCAATGCAAGCAAATTTCAGGAATGCTTTTCTGGCTTTGTTGTGTGCAAATTCATTTATAATTGAAGAAAAATCTAGTTTACGTGCAACATCACTGTTAATGTTAAGCATTGTGAGCCCATTCAAATGCTCCTGTCCCATTGTAGAACGACGATAGTTTTTACTTGTTTTAAGACATTGAATGTGCATTCACCTGAAGCCACTGATGCAGGAAGACTGACAAAAATAGCTAGTGTAACTGTGATATTAGGAAATACAGTCAGGAGGCCAAGATCAAATATTTCTTGAAGCAGTTCCTTTCGCTTGCAGTCTGATTTAAAGTTGGTGGAATGTATACATTTCAGGAAGACAATCTCATCACAGAGATCTCTTGAAATTTCGTTGTTGTACCTTTGTTGAAACTGTTCAGCCGCTGAATATAGATCTTCGTCACTTAGTTCTCTGAACTCCCAAAGGAATCCAAAAAGGGTACAAATTTGTCACAGTGATTCACAGATGGGAAATCTTAAAGAGAACACTGCAAGGCATCCCTCATTTCACTGGGTATCTCTTATCCAGATTTTAAGGATAAGCAGGCTAAGGTGCCGAATTAACTCTGGTTCACTGTCTTTAAAGATTTCAGCAGGATCCCATCTGGACCTGCTGCCTTTTTGTTCTTCATCTGCTTGATGGCATTGTATACTTCATACAGATTGGGGGGGGAGGTGTCTCTGAGCTCATCCCTAGAAGATTGTTGGGGGATTTGCTCAATTCATCTGTAACCATGGGATCATGATTAAAAAGATCTTCAAAATGTTCTTTTCTGTGAAAATGAATGGCTTCATTGTCCTTCAAAAGTGTGGTTCCATCCTTTGAGTGAAAGGGGTTCATGCCATGACAAGCTGGCCCATAAACTGCATTAATGGCAGTAAAGAAACCACGTGTATCATGGTATTCACAAAATGTTGGAGTTCTTGTGCTTTCTCAGTCCACCATTTGCTCGAGTTCTCTGGTTTTATGTTGGACTTCCGCCTTTGCCTTAGTATGGGCTTCTCTCTTCGTTTTGCAATTTATATCATTCTTCCAAGCACAAAATGTCATTCTCATCACATTGTTGAGCTTCTTGATTTCAACATCATTCTCATCAAACCAGTCCTGATGTTTTCTGGTGTGGTAACCAATGGTTTTCTCACAGGTACGATGATTACTGCTTTCAACTGGCTCCAGTGTTCCTCAATTTCTTCTGGAAACTCTGATGGAAACTTTTCTTCTAAGGCTGTTTGGAAGTGGTCATGCTTAATGGGGTCCTTCAGATCGTGAACCTTCAGCTTGTGCCTGATCTGTTTCTTTTGCAGCCCCCATTTGGGGGCAGTCTTAATTTTCATTGTGGATTGAACGAGGTGATGATCAGTCCAGCAGTCACCAGCACTCATCATTGTTCTTGTGAGAAGTACGTCACTACGATCCCGAGCATGGTCTATAATGTAATCAAGAAGGTACCAGTGCTTGGAACGTGGGTGTCTCCAAGATGTTTTGAACTTGTCCTTTTGTCAAAAAAGGGTGTTTGTGATGATAAGTTCATGTTCAGCTCACTTGGTCAGGAGCAGGATTCCATTTGAGTTGCTTTTGCCAACTCCTTCTTTCTCAATTGTTCCTTTCCACAGGCCTGAGTCTCATCCAGCACATGCATTGAAATCCCCCATAAATATGATCTTATCTTCTTTAGGGGCCTCTGAAAAAAAGGTTTCCAGCTGAGAGTAGAAATCTTCCTTTACATCCTCATCGGCGTCCATTGTTAGTACATAGGTGCTCACAATCGTTACCTGTTGGTTTTTGGTGATCTTCAATCAGAGCGTCATAAGCCGCTCATTGATGCCAACTGGCAGCTCAGAGAGGCACCTTACGAGCTTATTCTTTATCGCAAAGCCTACTCCATACAATCGAGATTCATCTAAAGTTTTCCCCTTCCATAAGTAGGTGGGTTCTCCTTTCTTCTCCCTCACCTGTCCTATATCAGCTCTTTTAATTTTGGACAAGGCAGCAATATCGATGTTAAACTGATTCTATTCACGAGCATTGGCAGCTGTACGTTGCACTGCTCGGTGACTGTCTGAGTAGTCCATCAGGGTACATATGTTCCAGGTTCCAAAACTGAAAAATTTCTTACATTTCTGACCACTGGAGTGGTGATCCTGCTGGATGAAGCTATTCAGCCAGGAAGAAAAGAGGCATTTTTTTCTAGCCCTCTCCCCATCTGGGCTGAGCAGTGGGTCCTAAAGAGGACTGCTCAGTCATGGGTGCAGCAGCAGAGATGCTCAACCTGCCTCAGTCCTGGAGCAAGATGACTCAATCACACACCCACCACCTCTGTTGGTCTGTGACTAGGAACTTCCAGATCTCACTGTCCTGTTCCCAGTGCCACTCGCCGATCACCACCAGACTTTTGACTTGTGCAGGTGTTGATTGGAGATCCTCTATCTGCTGCAGTCTTCATCTGTCTTCACAGCTGCTGTAACATTACACAACAGTTTCACCTCCACTGTGCAGTTATCCTCCATCTGCTCTGCCATTGAGGACTTCTTGGATCACATTTTGTCTGGAAACTCGCCTTTGACCATTCTGGCATGGGTGACTCTAAGGCTGTGTCCAGACTCCATGCCTCCGTCGACGGAGGCATGTAGATTAGCCAGATCGGAAGAGGGAAATGAAGCCGCGATTAAAATAATCGCGGCTTCATTTAAATTTAAATGGCTGCCCCGATCTGCCGATCAGCTGTTTGTCGGCAGATCGGGGGAGTCTGGACGCGATGCCCCGACAAAGAAGCCTTTCTTCATCGACACAGGTAAGCCTCGTGAAACCAGGCTTACCTGTGTCGATGAAGAAAGGCTTCTTTGTCGGGGCATCGCGTCCAGACTCCCCCGATCTGCCGACAAACAGCTGATCGGCAGATCGGGGCAGCCATTTAAATTTAAATGAAGCCGCGATTATTTTAATCGCGGCTTCATTTCCCTCTTCCGATCTGGCTAATCTACATGCCTCCGTCGAAGGAGGCATGTAGTCTAGACACACCCTAAGGGAGTACATGACTCCAGGCAGCGTCGCTTTTAGGGGTCATTGGAACACGCAAGCCTCTCCACCACTACAAGGTGATGATCTATGGAGAGGGGGCTGTGGTGGGCACAGCACATGGGTGATTTTTCCCTACATGCATTGCACCTGGAGTAGCTGAATTATCTCCTGGTGCAGGTCAGGCTCCAGTCCCCTTTCTGCTCTTACCAGGTGCTGCTGCTAGCAATTCCTGGCCTTTCTGCTGTTTTCTTTCCGTGCGTGTCCAACCCCTGGAGCCCTCTCTGTGCCACGGCTCTCTCAGCATCCCAGAGCCCCTGACTCATGGCTCAGCTGGCACAAGGGATGATTGGCACAGGATGTTCCAAGTGCATTTCGCTTCCCCTCACATTACTTCCTGGTCCTTTCTGGGAACTGGCGGTGCTGGATGCTCTTGGGTTTTAAACCTTCACTCCCCAAAGTCAGAGAAATAATTAACTCCTAAAATGTTACCAGTTCTCTTCATCACAAGTTAAACAGCCATTCCCAGTCCCCTTGAGGTCATCTAGTCCGGTCCCCTGGCTCCGATGCTGGCTCTAGGGAAAATGCAAAGGAACCTTGTCTGTAATAGACCAGGAATAACCTGCCCCCCAGTAATATTATTAACCCCAAAATTACAAAATTCAGTTAGGCCCCCTAAGAGCAGGAGATTATCTTAAAATTATTATTTTAAAATGCATGATGGGTATTTTTAATGTGCCCCTCAGTTTTGAGGCTTTAGGGCACAGTCAGCTCAAGCTGTTCTGGACAACCTCTGTGGGTACAGACTTTTTTTTTTCTTTAATGAAAACTGAACTTCTCATATATTCAGACAACTCCACTGGGACTCTAAGACAAACACTAAATATTCACAAGACACACAATAAAATGGAGAGAATTGTCACCACTGCATGGGGGAAGTTTCTTCCTAGCCCCTGGCAGTAATGGGTTGGCCTATACCCTAGCATCAGGGATTTGCCTCCTTACTCAGATTTATTCTATCAAATATAATTGTGGATGTTCTCTTTGTCCATATAAATATCTAATCCTTTTTCAAATCTTTCTGGAAGGCAGGGCCTCCACAATGTCCAGTGGCAGTGAGTCTCACAGGCCAGTCACACAAAACAGATGCATTTCCTTTCAGCCGCTTTAAAGTTTGTTTGTTTCCTTTCAAGGTGTAAATGGGAGAGCCCGATTGCCCTTCTTCAGCCCAGTGACTTCGGTCCTGTTCCTGCCACTGTTAATGACAAGCCTCCTCCTGCAGCTCCTGCAACCAGAAGCACAGAGGCGTGAAGACCTCAGATTCACATAAGCCTTTTCTAGTCTTTGTACCCTGCAAAAGTTTGAATTCTGATTCTGATCATCGGGGCTCAGAGCCATGTTTCCAAGGCCTCCTACCCAGTATCTCTGCCTGGGAGAGGATGGAGCATCACTGGTGTGCTCCAGTAGGAGCAAGTGCTAATTTCCATGCTAAGTGGTACATTGAAATATTTATTTTGACATTGTTTTGGGGAATATTCACCATCAGAATGAAGCAGGCCATTGAAATTTCATCTCTGCTGCTACCCTGTGTTTGAAAATATTGTTGATTAGAGAGATGCGTCACCCAGCACTGCCCTAAGTAAATATCATTCAGATGGGGCAGTCACTCCAGGAAGTGTAATTTGTGTAACTGAAGCTCTGTGAGTTTGTTTTACAGGGTTTTTTGTTTATGTAGGAGATCCTCATTTAGCTAGTTTGAATGAAAAGTATCACTGTTCTAAGCATGAAACAAAATATTTTGTTTCAGCTACACCAGACTAACACGGCTACATTTCTATCACTGTTCTAAGCATGTTGTTTATTTACATATGCATAAAACCAGCACACTGTATAATGCAGTCTGCTACGTATAGTTGGCCGCTGACGAGGGTGAGAATCCAACTGATGCCTGGGGCTCTGAGTTCTGTGCCCTTTCAAGTTATCTGAAGAGGAATGATGAAACTAAAGAGCAAAGAAAAGAGCCCAAGGAAAAGGAGATGTGCTGAGGGAATCCAAATGATACCAGGGACTGTGGGGTAACCAATTGGGGTGGATGCTCAGTATGGGAGGAGAAAGTCATATTCATTCACTGGGTTTGTAGATTAACTAACGAGGGGTGGGGGGAAATTTCTGTGAACGTGTGCAGGGGCAGATCAGGACGTTGTGGTTTGTGTGTGAGCAAGGGAGCAGGCAGGGCTGGATTGAGGAATACATACTATTGGCCTGTGTATAAGACAAGAGCTCTTGGAATGATATCTTTACACCTGCATCTCAATTTTCACTTCTTTGTTTAAGTTTCTAGTGCTTGTGGTTGTGAAGAAATTCCCGAAGACATGACCTCAGCCTAACTGATACGGGGATGTCTGCCTGAGTCTGCGGCAAGCTGAAAACAATGGGATGAATTTTCTAAGTCTTCTTAATGGCATGTTGATTTCTTTGTCCTTAGAGCCCTGCCAACATCATCTAAGCAGAGGACTCTGCATGCGAGGAGGAGAAGAGCACATTGAGCCTCACCATGCAAACAAATGGCCACGGGGATGGATTCCTGATAGGTATTAAGGGGGTCTTGTGCTGTTAATGCCTCTCTAAAGAATGGGTGCTGAAGATGACTCTAAAGATGGCAGCCGTTCATGCTGCTCTCAAAAGGGTTGGGAGGGTGGAGAAGTGGGTCTCCCTTTAGGGTTATTCCAAGTGGGGAGTAGGGCCAAAGTATGAGGTTCACATGTGAGTGTATGTTGTCTATGCACGTGTGTCAGAGGTCAAGCAGCAGATGAATTTGCTGCAGGATAAAGTTAGGAACAAAAGCACTTGGTCATGAAGTGAGGCCTTTCAGCTTCTCCTCTTTAGTTTGGGTCTCAGTATTGTGGCGAGTTTATGGCAGCTCCTCTCTCAGTGGTTTGAGAGCACCTGCCCCATCAGCTACCCCTCTACAGCCTTGTCTTGGGCAGGGAATTTGTGCCATTTCAGCCATTAGTGGCCAGTCATCAGTGTAGCTGAGGCAGGCAATGATACTGGTTGCACTTGGGACGATTATGCCTTTTTGAAACCGCAGGGTAAGTACCCCCAGGGCAGATGGCAACTTTGTCAGTTAGCACTGGTGCTTGCATTGATACAGTTAGCACAGTGGCTGTAATCCGGCCACTCACTAAACAGTGAGGGCCAAGCCTAAAAATATTTATGTTCTAGGTGGCGCCACATGGAGCCCAGGGTCAGTGGAGGAGTCCCCTGCTGACTCTGGGCTTTGACGCTTTTGCCTTTGAAGTGTAGCAACAGCCATATGGCTGTTGCTACACTTCAAAGGTGGCGGCGCCCTTTTGATTAATTGAATAGTTGATGCAAAAATGGATCAACTATTCGATTAGTCAGTTACCTGATACTTAACATCCTTAATTTAATCCTCTTTGCCAGCACTGTCCATTCTTGATTTGGTGGTAGGTTTCTACACAGGGATTGGGGACAGAAAGCTGGGATCAGGAAATTCACATCTTACCATATCCATAGTTCCTTCTGACATGGAGGAGTTAGGAGCTGTGTGGTTTTTAACCCTTAACCTGCCAAATGTGAGGCAAACATGTTCTTTTCTTTCCTTCATGTTCCCATTCCCCTGTGCCATCTCTCATATGACTGCTCCTTGAACTCTTCCTTTTACTATCTTTTAAAAACTGGAGCTGCATCAAGGTTTTATTGCATGATCTCAAGAAACAGCCATGAGCTGTCTGGAAGCCAAACATGTTTGCAAACAATCTTAATGTTAAACTGCCTCTCCCCATCAATTTCTTCCCCAAATACCTCCCCTCCACTCTAGTGATTTCAGAATACAGCTCAAAATTACCTTTGTGGTTTTTATTACCCCTTTCCCTCTCATAAACATTCTAGCAACTGCACCGATCTGATTCTTTACTCCTTTCCAAGGACATAGTTAATAATATTATGATAACAGCTTTCAAGTACCTAAAAGGAGGTAACGAGGAGGAGGGAGAAAAATTGTTTTTAGCCTCTGAGGATAGGATAAGAAACAAGAGAGCAAGGGAGGTTTAAGTTGGAAAAAAACCATTAAGAAAAACATCCTGTCAGGGTGGTTAAACACTGGAATAAATTGCCTAGGAAGGTTGTGGAATCTCCATTACTGGAGATATTTAAGAGCAGACTGGATGGACATCTATCAGGGATGATCTAGATCAGGGCTACTCATCACGCGATCCGTGGGCCACATGCGGTCCGCGGCCCATTTGTTTGTGGCCCGCAGTGCAATTTGGGTTTACACGGGGCTCAACACGTGGCCTGCAGGTGGGATCCTTTGAACGTGGCCTCCACTGGGAATACCCTCCATAATGGCGAGGCAATGAGCACTGAAAGACACAAGCAGACGGGCTGGCTGGAACAGATGGGTACAGGGTGTTGGTGTTTTTAGCCCCCAAGGGAAGAGGTTCCAGGAGCACAGGGAAGTGCTTTGTATTCATTCCTGTCAGTGTGAAATAAGCTATTTGCATATATATTTGCATGTATATGCAACCACACTTAAGTACTTGGCATGTACTGTGAGTATCATTGTGGCCCCTGGGGCTTCCAAAATTGAGTAGCCCTGATCTAGATAGTGCTTGGTCCTGCCATGAGGGCAGAGGACTGGACTTGCTCCATGACCGTCAATAGGAGTGTGGGAGAGGTGGGGTCAGCCAGGCTTAGTGGCCAGTGGCAGGGCTGCAGGATAGATGTGAAATGTGGCACCACAGTGGTCATGGCACAAGGAGGAAGTAGACGTGTGGTGGGGGTTCTTTGGTTTGTGTGTCAAGGAGGGGTCATGCACCCAGTTTTGCCTCAGTAGCCTCTGACAGAGCTTGATTCCAGGAGACTCTTGGCAAAATTGGGAGGGTTGGCAACCCCACGTTCTCTCCCAGGCCTTGGCTGCAATGGGAGGGGGATGAAAGTGTCGCTGGTGAGGAATAGGGAGCAGGTAGGGGTGTTTGTTCCCCATTCTCTCCAGCAAGAGGGGGATCACCGAGAGGTCATAGCCCCTCCTCTTCTGGGACTCAGTGCAGGTGGCTCTGCCCAGTTCTATTCTGCTGTCTCGTCTCTGCTTTCTTGGGTGTGATTGTGGCCCTGCCTCCCTGAACACTGCCCAGAGCCCCACACTGCAGATGGGACTATGAGGCACTGGGTGGGGAAGACTGAATGTGAGCAGTCGTGAGGGGGTCAGAGGATGGCAGCGGCCATTAGCAGGGCTGGAGGGGAGCAGCTGTGGGAGCAGGTAGGATGTTCCCTCCAGTTAATTAGAAAATGGTGGTCAGTGTGATCAACTTCTGTCTCCAACTTCCATTGCCCATTTGTTACAGCATCAAACAAGCTCCATACAGCTTTCTCCCATGCTGCCCCTCACACGTGGGGGAAACTTCCCATAAACATCTGCAAAATGGCTTCATTAGCCTCCTGCCAAACCCTCCTTCACACTCTCCTGGGCTGTGCGCTCTGCAAAACACTTGACAATGGTTGGGCTGTGTAACCACTGCCTGTCATGCCAGCCCTTGTCGTCTCCCTGTGTTTCCTGTCAGTTTATCTGCATCCACCTCTTTTCTCTTGTCTTACACAAAGGTTGTAAGTGCTTTAGGCTAAAGTCACCGAGGACTGACTTTTGTTCTGGGATTGCACTACACCCAGTACAGTGGGGTCCTGCTCCAGGACCAGGGCACCTAGATGCTATGGTAACTCCACTAACATACTACTTACAAGAATAATGCCTATGGACAATACTGGGTGGCCTGAGCCAGCAGGTTGTGTGCTCATTCTTGCAGATTTCCACTTATCCTTTAATAGAAACATTTTAATTCTTAAACCCTCAGGAAGTCTGAGCCCTCAAGAAAACATACTTTCAGAAGTCTGTCTGATTATATGACTGGACAGAGATCCCCTTCCCACAGACATGTACTATTCCATTTCTAAACAACCTCTTTCCTCCACAGTTCCCTCTGCTGACAGTTGTCTTAGGGCAAAGCAGCAGGCTCTGTAGGGTCTTCTGGGAACAGCGCCTCCACACCCTGGAGAATTGAGGGATATGGGGCATTTCTACTCTCTCTCCCTTAGATCAATTCCTTTCTCTCCTAAGGTAAAGGAATTCAAGGCTTCTCCCTTGGCTTTTCTTCCAATTGTGACTCTTGCTCACATCGCTCATAATGGACTTACGGTGTTTGCACACACAAATCATGTTCATACAGTATTAGGTATCCATAATCATAAATCAAGCCCTAAAAGCTGAATAAACATCACCAAGGCTTTATTATGCCCATTGCAGAAGAGCGAATGCAGAGTTGGAAGCCTAAACTGAATTCTAGTCCTACCTCTACTGCTACCTGACTGTAATAAAGGCCTATGCCTACAGAGTGTGTATGCTTTGGGCCCAATTTTCCATTTCATTCTAGATACACTCAGTGCAGAAATGGATGAGGAGGGAGGTCTGTGTGTGTGTAAGTCTGTTTTCAGTCACCTTTGCATCTCGCCCTATTCTCATTCCTTCCAGAGGTCTGCATGGTTACCCATGTAAGGAACAGCAGCCACAGGGCTTCTCTAATTTATGTAGTGCTGTACAACACCAGTCCTTCAGGGCCTAATAACAGCCCATAACTGGAGCGGAGCAGCACTGTGGTCACATCCTCCGCGCTGAGGTTATGCCCCCAGCCAATCTCCCTATATGCATGTCCTGCAGGAGAGACATGTACATCAGCTGTACTACATCTGGAGAATCCCTTTGCCTGCAGGTATTCTCTCCAGCTGATTCAGCCTGACTTCCAATCATAGGATCGGGCACAGTATTAAATTAGGCCTCAAAATACCTCTGATGAGATAAGTAAATAGCATGACCCCCATTTTGCAGAGAGATTACTGTTAGGCTACGTCTACACTGGCCCCATAAAACGGAAGAGGCATGCAAAGCAGGTAAGTCAGAATAGGGAAATCCGCGGGGGATTTAAACATCCCCCGCGGATTTAAATAAACATGTCCGCCGCTTTTTTTCCGGCTTGGGGAAAAGCCGGAAAAAAGCGTCTAGACTGGCGCGATCCTCTGGAATAAAGCCCTTTTCCGGAGGATCTCTTACTCCTACTTAAAAGTAGGAATAAGAGATCCTCCGGAAAAGAGCTTTATTCCGGAGGATTGCGCCAGTCTAGACGCTTTTTTCCGGCTTTTCCCCAAGCCGGAAAAAAAGCGGCGGACATGTTTATTTAAATCCGCGGGGGATGTTTAAATCCCCCGCGGATTTCCCTATTCTGACTTACCTGCTTTGCATGCCTCTTCCGTTTTATGGGGCCAGTGTAGACGTAGCCCTAGTGAATTGCTCAAGCTTGCATGGCAAGTCGAGCACAGCAAGGATTACAAAACAGGTCTCCAAACTGCGAGGCCTATGCCTGCTCCACGATTCCCTAGACTTCACACTGGCCCCATCCTTCAGGCTGAGCTCAGCTGTGCTTCATACAGGACCCAAGAGCGTAGGGGCTAAGGTGGCGATGAATCCCCTCCACATGCTCTTGATCTCTGGGACCAGTACGTGCTGCTGTAACTGATGAGTGCCTGCACTGCCCACAGGGGAATAATGTGTTCCGATCGTGTCCTCTCATGTTCCCAGGCTACGTCTACACTGTGGAGCTATTTTGGGATACCGAAATAATTACTGCGGGTCTTTAAAGCAGCCTGTTATTTCAAAATAGATTTTGAAATAGTGGGCGCTCTATTCCAGCATCTCTGTAATCTCATTCCACCAGGGTTAAGGGACATTTGGAATCGCGCTTTATTTCAAAATTACCTCAAAATAAGCAGTTTATTTTGAGGTAAAGGTGTAGTGTAGACGCACCCCCAGCATGCTGACAGAGGGCCAGCAACACTGGTTCTATGCCACCTGGAGATTCCTCTACAGCAGGGGAATCCTCAGCTGACCTCTTAGTTGGCCTTAAATCTGTCCTGCTTTGCCCTGTTAAAATGCCACCAACAGGCGGTATGAGGCCCCAGGATCTGGCCCTGTGTCTCAGTTCCCTGTCTGAGAAATGATTCGCAGAGGCACCCAGGGGCTTACCTAGCTCAATGCAAAGCTGTCATTTGTTTAACTGTCACTTGATGACTTCAGTTGGCTTGTGGGAAGGCAGCTCATAAACATGACACGGATGGGTACCAGTGATCACAGCACTTACCCTGTGTGTGTCACAGCACCCAATAGGACATGTCTGTGGGAGGACACCTGGACAGGAAGCAAGGTTCAGTGCAGCAGCAGCATCCCCTGTCAGATGGCACATGTGCATGTACAGTTTCTGGCTATAACACACTGCTTCCACACTGCCGTTGCAGAAGATGATCTGACAGATGAGAGGCTGACCAGCTCTGTGTTTGTGCTCTTAGACAATGGGCCCTTAGGCTGTGTGCACATACAGAATTGCCACGGGATGGCTAAAACAGAGATTTAGTGAGGTGTCCATTGAAGCCATTACACTAGGCCAGGTCTCACTGAGCTGTGCTTTGCACAGGACCAAGGGTGTAAGAGCAAAGGTGCCTGTGAACCCACTTTCTATGCTTTCTGGTCCCGGGGGGCAGTTTGGGTTGCTGTACCTGATGACTGTCTGCACGGCCGAAGGGGATGCACTAGGGCCCTGGTCTAGTGAACTAAGGGCTGATCCTGAGAGTCTGTAACTTGAAGCAAATCACTTAATCCCTGTGCACCTTTATGTTCCCCCAATGTAAGGCCACACACTGTAAGCAAGAGCAGCCCCATGTTGCACTCCTCTTTATTCAGGTTAGTATGCCACTGATGTGATGTATTTCTTCCTCATCCTCCCCCCAAAGAGAGAAGACTATGCAGTATCTTGTTTCAGCGGAGATTTTCTTAAGCCCCTATAGGGTTTGTGATAGCAGGGAAAACCCAGGTTGTCCTGGCTATACTTCCCTCTGCCTTTGATATGCTCCATCTCTCCTCCATTCTGTTTCTCACATGTCCCTGACACATCCTTGATACCCTTTACTAAGGGGGAAGGGACTCCTGAAGAGTTGGCACAGAGCCCCCATGCACTGGGCATATTTCACAGGAGTGGCCTATGGCACACTTTGGGCTAGTGTAGTTGGTGCAAAGGGATACTTATTAAACTGACATTGTGTGCACCATTAGGATAGGTTGGTTTGTTTGTATGCACACACATACAAGTGGTTCCTGAGACCAAGCACAGAAAAATTCAATACAAAAAGAATTTGAAGAAGTCAGGAGCAACAAAAAGATTATGGGTTTATAATAGAATTTGAGTTTCAGCCATCACTTGGGGGAGGGTGGGAGCTAAAGATGGGAAAACATAGTATTTGGAAGAGAGATTTTATTGCAGAGACAACATTATTCCATTAATCTATGTGGTTTAGGTATTTCAAAAGTGCCGTGGTATCACTGTGGTTACAAAGCACCAGTAGCAGAACCTAAAATTTATAGAAAGCACCATTAAACTGACAGAACTTTTGACTGGAACCAATAGCCTGAGATGGGAGTGTGACTAAAACATTGGATAGTCTCCACAGAATTACTGGTTAAATAAGAAAATTTACCATTTATGAAGATTTTTCCAAAAGTAGCAAATTATGATCCAGAGAGAGGAGACAAATGTAAGCTACTAGAGAAGAGACAGGCTTCACCTCATCAGCAAGAGCCCATTTATCCAGCACATTGGAAGAAGGCTTTCCAGCTCTCAGTGACCTCTGAGATTTCCACAGACCACTCTCTCCTACATTCTGCTTGTGAAGCTCTCTGCCACCAGTAGAAATTAAAGTCCTGCTGGAAGAGGAACATACACTGTAATTGCTACATGAGCAAAGAAATGGCAGTGCCCAGGCTGGCCTTCTTCAGCTAGATGATCACAAACCCAGGACAGTTTTAGCTGTGTGGCAAGGAACAGGGCAAATAACTCCCATACGGGGCACAAAGGAAATCCCAAAGACACTGATGACAGGTCTTCAGAAGAGTGGTGTAACAACCTTAGCTGCTCTGATGATGGGCCCTGAACCCCAAGACCACACTGAATCTGCATACAATTTTAAATGTTTACATAAAGATTTTAATCAGAAATAAATGTGCACAGTTATTTTTAATTTATAGAGCACTACTGAGTGTATGCAACACTTTACCAAGCACATAGAAAGACAACAAATGGTCTGAGGACCTCAGGGGAAGGGGTTTTCAGTGAGGAAAGTGCTGCTGCTTCTCTGAGACCAAATTCTTGATGCCAGGATTCTCCTTTGGGTTGATCTCAACCATTAAGAGTTAAGTCCATTAATTGGCTGCCGTGTTTTGATTTATTCAGATTCAGAACAGAAAAGTCCCCATTCACAAACGTGAATGACTCCAAAGGAACTACCCTAAACAGCAGCCCCCATGACTGAATTCTAGAGAGTTGTCCCACCAGCTGTACAGCAAGCATTTTCCAAAGTTCAGTATGTTTCCTTCATAAAATTTGGATGGGAAAAGATCGGACTAGTAGAAGTCAGTCAACTCTAGTTGAACTTTGGCTCAATCTTTGAGTCTGCAAAGTGAAGAGCTTGTATGACCTTTGGAAAGTATGTTGAGCCAATGACTCTCAGAGCTTCTGGATCCATTCAACGACTGGCTGACTCTCAGAGTCAGACTTCTGGAGCAGTTGTTGGGAATTCAAACCCCAAAACCCACTGATCTGAAGTTGTCCTCAGAAAATACTTGCAATTGCAAGCAAAAGCCTCAGATCCTCTGCGGTTTCAAACAAAGGCATCCACTACATAAAGTTCCTCCACTTCTTTGAGCAGCTGGAAGCAAAGGTCCCTGCTCCTCCAGGAGCTGCAAGTTCCCTGCTCCCCTCAAAGTTTAATACTTCAAAATACATTACAATCATATATTGTCATCTGTTAAAGAGTCCAGAAGTGGTTTCAGGCTCCCAAAGAGTTCTAATCCCTTGAAGAGTGGTGAGTTTCACAGAGCTAGCTGCAGAATGAGTTTTTCACATGCTTTCGGCCAGCAACTGCTCCAACTCCTGGATCCGCTTGGCAGCTTTAGCGCACACAGGAGTTCTTCATTTTCCTGCCCCCAGACCTTCTATTGGCTCTCACTAGCCCTTCACTCTTCCAGAGATACACTGAAGTCATGAAGCCAATGACAGGAATAAAAAGCACACCACTAATACATCTTCTCTATTCCTAATTTCTAGGATATCCAGCCACACTGGATAAACACATCAGCTTGATACTTTTGCTAAAATAACTAGCAGTAAAACAGTCAAACATATTACAATTTAAATACATCATGGTGAGTCTTCAGTGTCAACACCCTAAACAGAGGAGCAGGGTATCTCTCAGAGTGGTTTCCTGCTTTCTTGCCTGCAGAATCAGGCAGTTATTAGCATTATGCTGAGTGACATTCCGAAGCAGCTGGTCACAACTGGAAGGGCTACAAACTTAATATAAGTACAGAGAGGAGAATTTAAATTCTGCAAAACTTTGGGGCCATTGGCCGGTTGCAAGTTATGTGCCACAATCTTATAAACTGCAGATGTAACCCAGAGCCAAATGACCACTTGGCATTTTTACCTTCACAACAAGATAACATTTTAAAAGGAACCAACATCAAAACAAGCAGGAAAACTGACTCTTATTTCATCAGTTTTCATGTCTGAGATTGCAGAGTGATTGATGTCACAGCTCACTGGCTCCCACCACTCCGTGACTCCTAACATTGCTGGTCACCCTAGGAATGTGTTCCACTCTCCTCCTTGATTTAGTCATCCACCCTCCAAATTGTTGCAAATGTTTCATGTGCCTACATGGCACCATACTTGCCCAGGGTCCAAGCCACTGCTGCTCCCTACCACACATGCACTCTCTGATGCGACACAAGGTACGAATTGCGGCTGAAGCTCTTCCCACATTGAGCACATTTGAAGGGCTTCTCCCCAGTGTGGGTCCTGCGGTGCCGGATCAGGGTTGAGTTGTCACTGAAGCTTGCCCCACATTCGGAGCACTTGTAGGGCTTCTCTCCGGTGTGCGTCCTGCGGTGTTGGACGAGGTGGGACCTCTGACTGAAGCTCTTCCCACACTCGGGACACATGTAGGGCTTTTCTCCTGTGTGGGTCCGGCGATGGATGATCAGCTTGGAGCTCTCACTAAAGCATTTGTCACAGTCCGTGCACTTGTAGGGCTTCTCGCCTGTGTGCAGCCGCTGATGGGCAATGAGGTTGGAGCTGTCACTGAAGCATTTCCCACACTCAGGACATTTGTAGGGCTTCTCACCCGTGTGGAAGTTGGCATGTCTGATGAGCCCAGAGTTCTGGTAGAAGTTCCTCCCGCATTTGGCACACACGTAGGGCCTCTCTCCGGTGTGGTTCCTTTGGTGCTGCACGAGGTGTGTGCTCTGGCTGAAGCTCTTCCCGCAGTCTTTGCACTGGTAGGGTCTCTCCCCTGTGTGGATTCTCTGGTGCTGGATAAGATGTGAGCGTCGGCTGAAGCTTTTCCCACACTCGGTACACACATAGGGTTTTTCGCCTGTGTGGATCCGCTGGTGGCGGATGAGGTCTGAGCTTCGGTTGAAGCTCTGCCCACATTCAATACAGATGTAGGGCTTCTCACCCAGGAGAGTTTTCTGGTGAACGATGGTGTCTTTGCGTTTCCTGAAGCCTCTTTCACAACGAATGGGTTTTGCCTGTCTCCCCTCGGGAGAATTTATTTCTTGCCTCTCACAGGCTGTGTCCTGGTCAGAACTCAGAAAAGCTTCCCTTATGAAAAAGTCTGATAATGTTCCAGGGGCTTCTACCTGGTTGGGACCTTCCAGCTGAGGATCCTCCTCATTTTCATTCATGTTCCCATCACCTGCTGGAACAGAACGAGAATCCAGACATACAGCACTCCCTGTTGTTCCAGTCCTGTTGTTCCAGTGTTGGGCTTTCCCTCTCTTTACTGTTCTGCCAAAGCATTTCATTTCTGATCTATGCCTCCCCTTGCTACTCCTATGGACTCAGGAGCTCTGGTACCACATCTCAGTCCCGATCTGCAGCTGTGACAGTCCTGTGCTCTCTATCCTTCACCCCCACCTATTTCCACCAATAGCTCATACCCTCAGAGGAAGAGAGCAAGAGACTGATTCTATTCTAATTTACACCAGCATCATACCAGTGATTTAATCTGAGTGGCTCTGTAGTTACACTGGTGTAAAAGAGAGATGAATTAGTTTTAGGAAGCAAACACCTGGACTGCAAACAATGGGATTAAGCAGCCTTCCCTGTCATCCCTTATCTCCTACTCTGAAAAGAATAGGAAAGAATACTGGACCCAATAGTTCTCCTGTTCATAAATCCCAGTTCATCACTATCTGGTCACCAGGTATGTGTTTGGTCCCCTTTGCGACCCTTTTCCTTGAACAAAGCATTGACTCTGTTTCCACAAAGACTTTAAGATGAGGGAATTGAGAAAGGGAAAAGAAAGAGAAGAAGTAGAATAGTGAAAACAAAGATGTGGGAGGGAGGTGAGGGTAGAAACAGTGGCAATTAAAAAAAAGAAGCAAGGGGGAACTAAGCAGAAACAAACAGGGGAGCAAAACGAGGTGGAAGAGACACAGAAAAAGCAAGGGGTCTGAATCTTGGGATCTTCATATCCGTGCTCCTAGGCCAATGTGAAACAACTGAGTTTAGCGGGGAAAGGATGCCTGCTAGGACATACAGCCAAACAGCAGAGTCCTCTTTCCTGCTTCCCCACTTACTTCTCCCCCCTCGCAGTTAACTGACAACATTTGGGGCTACAAGCAGCATAAATCCCAGTCCCCCCACCCCGGGACCCTCAGGCAACCTACAAGCCTTTATGGCTTCCCCGCCCTTTGTGACACTGGCAGGGGACCCTGCAGGGCTGCAGCCACACAGCCCCCTGTGTGCAGTCCCACAGCTGGCTGGTGGGTGTTTCTCTTCCTTCCCAGCCGCCGGTCCCCTTGCTGCTGCAGCCCGGCCTCACGGGCAGCGCCTCTCGGCTGGTGGGTCCCTCCCCGCCCCCCTGGAGCTGCATCCCCCCCCCCCTCTCCCGTGATGGGAGGCTCACCCCGCCCTGACTCACCTCTCCCGCGGGCAGCCCAGGGGCGCGGGCTAGCCCCTCGTGCTCTCTGCCCCGGGCGGGGGAGGGGCCATGGCAAGCAGGGGGGCGCGCGCGCGGGCTACTAGCTGCACCGCCAGCCCCGGGGAGCGGGCACCGGCGGCGGGCTCCATGGGCTGCCGGCAAGAGGAAGCCCCCCCCGCGCCGCCAGCCTGCCCCCCGCCCTCCTCTCGCCCCTGCCCGCAAATGCTTCCTGCTTCGCGCTAGGCGCGGGGGCGGGCCCGCGCTCTATGGTTGTAACCCTTCCGGCCCCGGCCCGCAGCCCGCACCGGCCGCCGGGCGGAGGAGTCACGTTTGCGCGAGGGGTGTGGGCGGGCTGGGGCCCTGCGGGGCAGAGTGGCCTGTTGGGGGGGGGGGGCAAGCTCAGGAGAAACACCCAACCCCGCCCCGGGGGCCTTTCGGCCCTGTGCATTCTCCCAGGCTGCGCTGCTCTGCTCCCAGGTCTTTCCCCAGCTCCCCTCGCCTTTAGGCTGCTCTCTTCTTCACTTGGACACTGACCCCCCCCCCCACCAGCCAGGTGCAGAGATGTTAAATTGTGGTTAGCGGACTAATCGCCCACTCGATATTTGTATTGACTTCAGGATTAGTCTAGGAGAGCTGCTCTGCAGAACCACAGTGGGGCTACGTCTACATTGGCATGATTTTCCGGAAATGCTTTTAACGGAAAAGTTTTCCGTTAAAAGCATTTTCGGAAAAGCACGTCTAGATTGGCACGGACGCTTTTCTGCAAAAGCCATTTTCGCGATCTGGGTTTTTTTTGCGCAAAACAGTACTGTCCTGTCTACACGGGCCCTCTTCCGCAAATGATTTGCGCAAGAGGGCTTTTGCCCGAACGGGAGCAGCACTATTTCCGCAAGAACACAGACGATCTTACATGCGATTGTCAGTGTTCTTGTGGAAATTCAAGTGGCCAGTGTAGACAGCTGGCAAGTTTTTCTGCAAAAGCAGATGCTTTTGCAGAAAAACTTGCCAGTTTAGACACAGCCTGGGGGTAGCGCCAGCAGCTGGCTCCAGCCGGGACTGAGCAGTCCCAGCTCGTGCTGACTCCAGGAACCACCTGAGCGCTGCGGCTCTGCATTTTAATGTAGTAAGAGCCGCTGGGCTCTTACTACATGTAAAATGCAGAGGTGCAACATCCCGGACCAGCCTGAGCCGGGACTGCTCGGTCCTGGCTCACGTTGAGTCCAGGAGCCTCTGTTCGCGGAGGCCAGCCCCATTTGCCACGAACAGGGGCTGCTGCTGTCAGAGCTCCTGAGCGCAGCCAGTCCAGGCTGCTGCTAACAGGGCTGCTTGGCAGCAGTCTTCCTTCCCTTCCCTTCCCTTCCCGTCCCCCCACCACTGCTTGGGGAGGGAAGAAGGTGGCTCTTGTCCACCCTCTCTCTTGCTGACTCTCAGAGAGGCAGCATGTGGGGGAGAAGCAAGTAGTTACCTCAGTCGACTACTTGCTAACATCCCTAGGGAGGCACTGCTCAGCTCCCTTTCATCCAATGTACAGTCAGTCCCCTGCCTTCTTGTATCTTAAGACATTCACAGGTCTGCTCCATCCCCTTGCACTGGAGGCTGTGCCTCTTGGGACACTGTCCTTTTTTAGTCCAGAAGCTGGAGAGGTTGAAGAAGACAAGCACAACTTGACTAGAGCTGGCTCACTCAGGTTGGAGAGGTTCATACATTCTTGAGCCCCTTCCTTTGTTTCACTCCCCTCAATTGCTAAATCTTGTTCTTCACCCCACTCCAGCAGTAAATGGAGATTATGGTGGGAGGCAGAAACAAGTTGCATCAGCTGCTGACTTTGAGCCAGTTCCCTGCTTCCCCCACCCCAGTCTGTCCTTCCCCACAAGTTGCTGCTTCCCCATTTTGCAGAAGTGGCAAGTGGCACAGTTAGTGTGACCAGATGTTGTAGAGGCAGTTCTGATATGCTCTGCCAGCTCTGAAGGCTGGAGGGTCCCAGCACTACAGTCCAGGTGGTACTGAGGGCTGATTGCCCTGTCTGTCCCCACCCCCATCCCTTCTGCCTTTTTGGGGCACAGAGCGGGCCACATACACCTTGCCCAGAGGCCTGTGGAAGTTATCAACTCCCCTGAGAACAGGTGTCCCTTTGACAATTGAAACAGGAGGACCAGGCCTTCTGCAGAGCCAAGGAGGTAAATCTGAGCAGCATCTGAGCAGTACTGAACATTGCGCAGGATTCTCTTGCTGAAGGAGAAGCCAGATTGCAAGAACAAAATCCTACCACATTTCTCAGGTTGAGGCTCTGAAACTCATGCTCCTATCCACTAGGGTTGCCTCCCATTCGGTATGAAAACCAAGGATGTCCAGGATGATGGTGAGCCCATAAAGTTGGACAGTTGGCAGTATCTACTGACCACTCTTACAGATTTCCTAGGATAGCTACCTCAGAAAAGGGACAATCCTGAGGAAACTTAGAACATTGGCAGTCCTAATGACCATGTTCCATGGAAACAGATACAGCCACTCCTCTTGTATATCTGCACACATACCAACACCCATTTGTCCTTCAATACATTCTAGTCACCTACATTATGATTTTCAGTTTGGCAGAAAATAGGTGATTGGGGTTCAGGAAAGGTGGATCCCTATGCATGTGTCCTACTGTCCTGCTACTGTCTGGAATTAAAACAGAGCACTTGTGTGCTTTACTCTGCTAACAACTAATGGAGAGGCTCCTTTCACTCAGACAATGGGAGCTTTTGCTTTTGAAGTGAGAGAATGGGTTTTTCACTAGGAAATTCCAAGTGACCACAGAGTGCAGTAGCAAAGTATCTGCATAAACCTATGTGGCTTTGGATTTGTTCCAATATAATTTGTGCCACGGCTGTGCCCCAGCACCTCTAGGCTTGGTAGTTCATAGCCCCAGCTCCTCTGTGCTTGCTGCATCAATTATGAATGTAAACACATTGCTTGTGTCCTCACACCTCTTTCATTACATATTAAGCACTGAATATAATGCATAACAGAGAAGAAAAAGTGGGGAAACTCCCTTCTCCACAATGTATGAATATTTTATTTAATTGATTAATTAATTTAACCCTTACTATCTTTCACTGAAAGGCAGCCAGAACCAGTAACCCCCTTTACTTTTCCTCTTCCTTTTCTGTTTACCCCCTAGCCAGATGATGACAGGACATCCAACGCATCCCCAGCATCTCTCTCCTTGTCCAAATGTTTCTGTTGTAGGCAGCTGGGTTTTAGTTATCACTGCAGTGAAGAAACTGAATGAGAATCCCTAAACCAGCTCCTAGTTCACCATTTTAAGTAAAGTTCAGTTATACTCATTCCTGCCTCTTTTCTGGCCTGGTCTACACACAGAAAATGCACTTGTAACTTGTGTGAATGCTGTTAAATTGGTTTAAGAATGCTTTACCTTACTCTGTCAGGTAGAAGAATAGATTATGAATTGTATTGTTTGGACCTAAAACAGATCTACCGTATTTTCCGGCATATAAGGCTACTGGGTGTATAAGACGACCCCCTAATTTTTTAGTTAAAAGATAGGGTTTCATCTTATACCCCAGCGCCCCTCCGCCTCCCGGCTTTGCTCCCGGTGTCCCTGGTCTGCTGGGGACCGTCTCCAGCAGACCAGGGACACCGGGAGCAAAGCCTCTGAGGACGCCCCGGCAGCGGGACAGCCCCGGCGCGCCTGGGCTGCCCCACCGCCGGAGCTCCTCCGTGGCTTTGCAAAGCCTCGGGGGAAGCCGGTGGCGGGGCATCCCAGGCGCACCTGGACTGCCCTGCCGCCGGCTTCCCCCTAGGCTTTGCAAAGCTGCGGAGGGGCTCCGGCGGCGGGGCAGCTTAGGCGTGCCTGGGCTGCCCCGCCGCCTGCTTCCCCCGAGGCTTTGCAAAGCCGCAAAGCTGTATACCTGGCGTATAAGACGACCCCCGATTTTTGGGGGATGTTTTTTAATATCAAAAGTCGTGTTATACGCCGGAAAATACGGTATCATATTAATCTGTTGAAACCCTGGCAGATACAGGAAAGCCTCATCAGAGAAGAGTAAAGAGGATCTGGGGCCTCAACTCTCTAACCCAGCCGATGGGGTGATAAAGGAACTAATTTAGGAGAGAGATTTAAAATGCAGCAGGTAGGTTTCTGGAAATAATGTAATCTTTTAAATGTATGTTGGATTAAATACATTTATCTCTGAAGAAAGGGACTGAAATTCTGCTGCTGTTGGGAGCCATATAGAGTGTCTGGCCTAGTGAATTGGATCATACTGTTGGGCCCTCTAAAGACTCCATCATCTTGCTCTTCCTACAGCAGCACTCCCTTTGGACTGCTATGGACTGAACATTTCTACCTACTCCCAGAGTTTCCATCCTTCAGAAACTTGTAGATGTCTTCAATTTGTTCAGCCAAGTGACACATACTTTCAGTAGTCACCTCAAAAAATGAAATGGAACCTTAAGTAAACAAGAGAACCACAAGGTACAAATTAGGTGCACAGTTCTTTATTGCATTGACTTTCTCCAGAAAGGTAAACAAGCTCAATTTAAGTGTTGGCTGCCATCCCATAACTGGTGAAACAGAATTAAGATGGGGTACTCCACAGTAAATCACTCTGAATATTTAGTCACAACAGGGCACTTGTTTAATTTGGGTAATCAAGGAAAAAATCAGAGAAATGACTACACGTTGGGGATGCATTTCCTTTTTGCTTTTTCAGATAACTGAGTTTTACAAGTAACTCGCCTTGCTCAAAATCTGAGAGTGGTTAGTTGTATTCAGCATTCTTTGAAAGTCAGCCCCATGCTTAAAGTTCCCTTAAAAGAAAATAAAGGACCAAGTGAACAAGAGAACTATAGAGTTTAAGGTTCCCTTCTGCACCCCACTGCATGAATTATCATACTAAGAGACTGATATCTTTCTTGCAGGACTAGCCTTTCATATCTCATATTTGGAGGAAAATATGCATGCAATACTTTTTGAGCAATTAACACTGAAAATGGACTGTTGTTCAAGAGTCCGTGTCTCTGTTCCAGGTTGATTGGTTTTGATTTGATTTTCATGGTAGGAACTGTCATAGTGAAGCACCAGTGAAATTTCACTTACTTTTGGTGTTATTAACATGGAAGATTTAAGAGAGAAATTATGAGTACCCACATGCAGTGGCCTGTGTTCTAGGAGCAGTGTCTTTACCAGTAAGTGCAAAAGGCTCCCTTCATTTAATTTCTCTGTCTTTCAGTAACAAAGCATGATACATCGTTGTGGATTGATCATATGAAATCACATGGACACAGGGTTGAATTTAATGAAGTTATTTTGCATTATTTACTTCCACAGAGGGCAAATAAAATTATAATGTAGATACTTTCTGCTTCATTAATGAAATACACCCCAATAGCAAACAATCTGGACTGTGACTGAGGGCAATGTAATTAAAATGGATCAAAAATAGGAGAAAAAAAGTAGTTAGAAACTTTGGGCATAGTTAAAAGTATGTTCTGCCTTGTATTTCACAACAGTTCAACTTTTTTCATGTTCTGATTTTTTTCCTCAGAATATTTTTCTAAGTAAAATTTTTCAGCTTTGAACTGTGATACTTTAAAAAATGAACATTTTAATTTTTAATATATAATTTCACCATGTGTCTGATCTGACCAATCAAAACTGGCATTTCAATAAAAACCAAACAAATGGGAATAATATTTTGAAGAACATCCAACAGATTACACCTTTTATTTAATGATTATTTTTATTTTTTTAAATGTAAGATTTAAAAAATTCTAACTGTCATTAAACATAACTTGTTCTTTTTTTGTTTACATTTTCACTTGGCTAAAAGATTAATTTAATTCTTTGGTTTTGTTTGTGTTTTAAAATAACAACAAAACTAGTGGAATGTTATGGGGTGATTCAACATATCTAGTGAAAATATCTTCATTGTATTGTTTGCCTTGATACAAGATAAACTTCCTCATGTCATTGCACTTAGATATAAGATGAATGGGGTAGATTTTCAAAAGATTATATGGCATTTTGATCCCTGCCTATTTCCGATTGATTTCCTCTTGGAATTAGGCACCTACATATGTTTAAACAGCCCGCATAAGTAACTCTACCATCCTGGGCTGTCAGACTTGAGTTACAGGGCAATAGCTGTGTAGATGTTTCTTTGACTTTGCAAGTCAGCCTGGAACTCTGAATCCTACGGAAGGAGTGGATTGTTGACCTGGCCTGGGAGGTTCACTTATGTGTGTTGTGTAGACATACCCTAAGTGTACCTTTGAAAATCCGCCCTAAGCTGCTTCATTTCATTGTGTGGGTGAATTAGCAAAGAACATTTATTTTTTGTTAAATAACAATCCACTACTATCTCTAATTACATTCTAAATAGATAATATTTTTATACCAATATAATTATTTTTCTGTCATGATCTGATGTGCTCAACACCTCTGATACTCAATAGTGGTGGGCTCTGGCCTACTTTTGGTATCTCCCAGGGAAAGGAAGATGGACACCTTCAATGGGAGTGGGCAGGGTGGAGACCCCAGCACTATTTGGGAAGGAAGGATCCAACACTGAAGTGGGAACATGAACGGGCACTCCAGTGATAAGGGAGAAATTCTAGCCACCAGGGATAGTGGCTACTACTGTGGAAAAACAGTATCTGAACTCATCTGTTACGTGGTAAAATGCAGGGAAATTAGTTCTGTTGCAAGAGCAGTAGGTATATAAATTAGAATGGCACCTGTGTTAACAGACTCCTAATGGGGCACAGCATGTGTTCACATGAATTAATAGCAGGGCTTGCTGAACTGTGGCAAGCCCCGCTCGCCCGTCGCACTGTCCAGCGATCGGTGCATGCACAGATCGTTCTGCGCATGCGCAGATCGCCGGAACCCAGCTCTTCCGGGTTACAATCTACTCGCCACGGGTGAGTAGATTGTATAATTTGTCGAGCCCTGATTATTAGATTGCTGTCTGCAGGGTTGTAGCCATGTTGGTCCCAGGAAATCAGAGAGACAAGGTGGGTGAAATAATATCTTTTATAGGACTGACTTCTGTTAGAGAGAGACAAGATTTCAGTCTTGCACAGAGCTCTTTTTCAGGTCTGGCTTCTTTAGATCTGACGAAGCTCTGTGCAAGTTCAAAAGCTCATCTCTTTCAGCCACAGCTGGTCCAAGAAAAGGTATTAACTCACCCACCATGTCTCTCTTGTTACATTGCTGTCATTTCCAAAGGCCCTGATTGGGATTAGGGACCTAGGGTATGTCTACACTAGCTCGTTAGTTCGAGGTAGGTAGGCAAATGAGGGCAACCGGAGTTGCAAATGAAGCCCGGAATTTAAATATCCCGGGCTTCATTTGCATGTTCCCGGGTGCCGCCATTTTAAAATCCCCCTTAGTCCGAACTCCGTGCCCGCGGCTACATGCGACACCGAGTAGGTAGTTCGAATTAGAGATCTTAATTGGAACTACCATTACTCCTTGTTCCTCGTTCAGCCACAGGCACGGAGTTCGGACTAAGGGGGATTTTAAAATGGCAGTGCCTGGGAACATGCAAATGAAGCCCGGGATATTTAAATCCTGGGCTTCATTTGCAACTCCGGTTGCCCTCATTTGCCTACCTAGCTCGAACTAACGAGCTAGTGTAGATATACCCCTAGAGTGGTAAGTGCTTTGAAAGCACATAGGATGGGGTGGGCAATCATTTTTTGCCGGGGGCCACTTCGGAAATTTTTGAAGTGGCCCCGAACTGCATAGGGAGGGGCAGGGCATCGAGCAGAAGGGGTAGGGCCAAGCTATTTCTGGGTTCCCCACCCCCAGGCGACGGGTCTGGAGGTAAGGGAGTGCCTTTCCCTCACCCCACATTCTTTCAACGTGTCCATGCCCCTGGCGTGGGAGGAGAGTTCCCTTGCTCCTCTGCCCCTAGGCCAATTAGGGTCTGGGGGCATGGGAGCATGTGAAGCCTCCTCCATGCTTCCTCCCACCCCACCCCGCCCTGCAAGCAGCGTGTGATGTTTCAAAGCGGTGCGTAGTCCTGGCAGGATGGGTGGAGGCTTCGTGCACTCGCCTGCCCTCAGTGCCAGATTTGCCCCAGATCCCTAAATGGCCCCCTCAAAGACTGAACTCACAACCCTGGGTTTAGCAGGCCAGTGCTCAAATCACTGAGCTATCCCTCCCCCCCTTTGCTGGTCACTGGCGGCAGACTGGAGCCAATCAGCACCCAACAAACTGGGCTGGGGGGTGACCATGGAACGCCAGGGGCGACTGTTCAACTGCCATGTGGGGTTAACGCCTGATTTATTCCAGAGGCAGCGAGAGGAGGGGCTGAGCCTGGGGCTGATCAGCATGTGACCCTCCCGAACCAGCTGGCCCCAGAAGTTAGCAAGGGGGATCAAAGAATCTCCCAGAGGGCCTACTAGAGACCAACTTAAATAATGTCTCTTCCCACCCCCTTCACCCTGGACTGAATCCCCCACTTCTCCTGAGAACTGTGGGGCCAGGGTGAAGATGGGGGATGTCAGGCCAGGGTAGGGCTCGGATCCCACTGCAAGAGGTAAAGCTCAGGAGAGGATGATCCCATGGGAAATACGGGGTTTGTTTGTAGGGCATGAAGCCCGGGGAAGGGGCTCTTTGACAGGTGCATGGGTATTGAGGACTAGGGTCCAGATTCCACCCTGACCACTATATGCTCTTAAGGCCATGTACAGAGGCTGTGACAAACCAGGAAGCCTTCTCTTTGTGCAGGCTTTGGTGTAGTAGCTGTGCTGGAGCTGGGAATGGCCTGGCTTGTAGCCAGCAGCAGATATAGGGCAGGGTGAGCAGGGCAGCTGCCCCGGACTCCGCACTTCAATAGGCCCCGTGCATGCGCTACTACCTGTCGGCTGTGGCCGTGGCACATGTGCACAATTGTGCTGCCCCAGGCTCCACGCTTCAATAGGCCCCGTGCCCTGGGCCCCACAAAACTCTCATCCGCCCCTGCTTGTAGCACAGAGTGCTGTGGAGATTCTGGGCTCCAGGATTTCTGGGATAAATTACAGCAGCTGCTACGATTCCTCTACTTTATGCCATTGCATTCTCTGTAGCTATGCCATCTGTACGACACCTTCATCTAGGCACAGCCCAGAATCTAGCTCTAGAGATCTGCACACAGCAGCTTCATGCAACTTTTGCAGGAGTTGAGTTCCTGCACAATTATGGAATCCACTTCCCACTGGAGCAAAGGAAAAACTGAGGAGACAAAACTAGAGTTAAAGACATTGCACCTATATCTGAGCAGGAACCTTGGGGGTTGGAGGGAGAGTCTAGAGAGAGCAAGTACAAGTACAGAGGAGTATCTTACTCTTCTTTATGGTACCAACTGCTGATTTTATTCTGACAGGAGATGATGGCTTTCTGAGGAAGAGCGAGGTGTGGATATCCATGAGACTCCCATACTAGGAAAGGTTTGCCAATAGGGAGAAGGTCACGGGGTGTGGGGCACCGTTGGGAAGGGCAGAAAATAAAGAAGAAGGGACGCTCAGTTACTGGGGGATCTGCTATTAATTTCAATAACATCTAAATACCTTTGGAGATGTGATCCAACGAGCCTGCATTGAGAAGCACTAAAGAAAGTTGTCCTATATAGGCAGCTCTGCATTCAGAGCAGCTTTCTGCCTCATTACATTTCCCCATCTTTCTCCCAGGAGTTGAGTTCCTCCAAAGATCTGGGATACTCTTTACAGCTCCACTTCTCTTGGGATCTCAGAGCTTCTTCAGCCAGTTGGAATCTGCCAGTGCAAAGAACACATCCATTTTCATCTCAATGGATTTCCAGAAGAAGAGACAGTCTCCACAGCGCCTATCCGGTGCAGATGGGGCCCAATTCCATATCCACCAGGCAGAGCAGATCAGAATCTGTGACCGCTTCCTCCTAGGAAACTGTGTGGAAGGAGCGGGCTGTCCACTCCACCACACCCGCTACCCCTACCATTGGCAGTTAAGGCGGAGTGACAACAAGGCCTGGCAGAATTTGAGTGACTCAGCTCAGCGCCACCTGGAAAATCTTTACTGCAATGTTACCAAAAGCCATGCTCATTTTTTGGACAAGTAAGTGATGGAAAAATTCCAGCCCCATTATTTCCCAGCAAGAAGTGCTGTGAAGAACAGCACAAGAGAACAAACCGTAGTGAGACCATTCCAACACAGGTCCTTGCTCTTACAGTAGGAGACAAGGACGGGAATGGGGAAGATGTTCTAATTGTTCTAGCACAGGCTGAATCTTCCCTTACAGGATGAACACTAGGGAATAGGGAAGAAGCTCTGGCTGTGGAGAGCTCCCAGCTATGCTCCAATGCTAGTCCCTCTCAACTGGAGGTGCAGAACAGAACTATAGCACTGGCTGTGAGGAATACAAAGACAGTTTCTCCCGTCCCAGTCACTCCCAGCAGAGGCCATTATAGAGGATGGTGGAGGGCTATTGCTGCTCTAGGGAGGTCACGCAATGGCAGGCTCACTCCCCCGGCAGCACACAAGCTTGTAACTATTTATGTATTTGTTTTCCCTCATAGCAATAATTCTTCTGGGAAACTTGCCCTGACTTCCTTGGAAGTGATAACCTCTGAGACCTATGACAAAGTGAGGCGTCTTTCCAATACCTGCGATTCACAGCAGAACCCCTATTTCCCCACACAGTGGTCAGTGTTTTGGGAAAATGGTAATAAATGGATAAAATATGAGGAGGTAAGGGGAAGAAGATGAGGCTTCACGGTATGATGTTCTGGCTAGTGTCTGTCATGCGAGCTGTCTCCTCAAATAATGCTTCATGGTAATGAATGCAATTACACAGGGTTAGTGTGTCAGTGAGGGAGGTAACTGCAGAATGCCTGGCCCCACCACCAGGAGCTGTAGAATAGAAAACTGTTGCTTTGATCCTATTAAGACCAAGGAGGCCAAGAGTTCATGGAATATACATCAAGAAACTGGAGAAAAACATACAGGCTACGTCTACACTGGCATGATTTTCCGAAAATGCTTTTAACGGAAAAGTTTTCCGTTAAAAGCATTTTCGGAAAAGCACATCTAGATTGGCAGGATGCTTTTCCGCAAAAGCACTTTTTGCGGAAAAGCGTCCGTGGCCACTCTAGACGCGGTTTTCTGCAAAAAAGCCCCGATCGCCATTTTCGCGATTGGGGCTTTTTTGCGGAAAAACAGTACTGTGCTGTTTACACTGGCCCTTTTGTGCAAAAGTCTTTCGGAAAAAGACTTTTGCCCGAACGGGAGCAGCATAGTATTTCTGCAAAAGCACTGACAATCTTACATGAGATCGTCAGTGCTTTTGCGGAAATTCAAGCAGCCAGTGTAGACAGCTGGCAAGTTTTTCCGCAAAAGCAGATGATTTTGTGGAAAAACTTGCCAGTCTAGACACAGCCACATAGTCTTGCTGGAGGGCTGCAAGCAAACACTACTTTATTTCTTAGAATTCAGAATGATAACAAAACAGAACCTAAAACACAGAGGCTACGTCTAGACTGGTATGATTTTCCGGAAATGCTTTTAACGGAAAAGTTTTCCATTAAAAGCTTTTTCGGATAAGAGAGTCTAGATTGGCACGGACGCTTTTCCGCAAAAGCACTTTTTGCGGAAAAGCGTCCGTGCCAATCTAGACGCGCTTTTACACAAAAAAGCCCCGATCACTATTTTTGCGATCAGGGTTTTTTTGCGGAAAATAAATCTCAGCTGTCTACATTGGCCCTTTTGCGCAAAAGTTTTGCGCAAAAGGACTTTTGCCTGAACAGGAGCAGCATAGTATTTCCGCAAGAAGCACTGATTTCAGACAGTAGGACGTCAGTGCTTTTGCGGAAATTCAAGCGGCCAGTGTAGAAAGCTGGCAAGTTTTTCTGGAAAAGCGGCTGATTTTCCAGAAAAACTGGCCAGTCTAGACTCAGCCAGAGACACAAAGCTGCCCTACAGACTGGCTACTGCTAGCCCCAGATTGCATGCATTCCCTATAAAGCCCAATAGCCAAGAGCTAGGCAAATAATACCTTCAGTTCCTCCCCTCCACTTTGGTAGATCAAAGGGCTGCCTGAGCAGACCACTAGGATGACTCTGCCTCTTCAGGGGTGGGTGGGATGGTGGGCAGAAAAGTCAAGACCCAGGTAGCCAGTTGAGCTGCTGCACTTTCTTCTCCTTCCCTTTACTCTTCAGCAGCTGTAACAACTGTAGAGTGCAAGTTCTCCACACACCTAGCACATAAACAGTGTGAAGCCCCTAGCCCCTGCTATCTCCACACTTCCTGCTCAGCAATCTCTGGGAATGCCTCTTGCCTGCTCCCTCTCTCACTATTAGGGGGAGGGGACATTAGTGCTGATTCTGACCTCATTTATGCAGGAGATTCAGGGAGAGGAGCACTTGATGCTATCTTATCCTAGGTCTTGCTGTTGTTTCAGGGGAAGGAATTAGGGGCTGGTGAGAGGTTTCTCATTGTGGCCTTTTCCCAAGAGATTCCTAAGTGCTGGGAGCTCCTTCCCAGAGCCCAGAGATTGGGATTATGTTAGCTAGTGGAGGGGAGCTTCCAGAAGCCCCCAGATCTTCCCTCACCCAAATTATTTTTAATCATATTTATATTGTGTATTTATAACCATGGCCTCCTTTCAAAGCACGGGTCAGATATACAACCATGCTCTCACTATAGAAAGGGTGACTGGAAGGGTCAACAGCAGACCAAAGAGAACAATGGATTAAGAACTAAGTCATTTTTTGAGGAGTACAAGATCTTTCAAAAAAGAGTTTTATTTTCAATCAATCCCTGTCTAAATGGCCGTTTTTCTTTCAAAAAGCTCCGTTTCAAAAATAGCAGCCACCATTATGCAAATGAAGCACGGGAAATTTAAATCCTGGCTTCATTTGCAATTTTGAAGTGTCTAATTTACATCCCTTTTTCGAGAAAAGAGATGTAGTTTAGACACAGCCAAAGAGAGGTGGTAGCTGTGTCAGTGGGAGAAACTCTGAGGCCAAGATAGTGCTATGCAAACTCCGAGTTATACCAGCAAAAATTGTGTTGCTTTGGGGGCATGGTTTTTTCACACCCCAAGCAACGTATGTTTTGCTGACATTAGTGGTAGTGTAGACATGGCCTGAGAGCCGGTTGGACAGAGAAGTGCCGATTTCTTTTGCAGTTTGTTGAGAAAAGGAACATTAGAGACAGGGCAGAGGTTGGAATGGGAGGGTCAAGAAAGTCTTGTGAAAGTCTTGATTTGTGCCTAAAAGTTAGGTCAACCTAGATAATCACCCCTGGGTATGAAAAATCCCCCTCACCCTATCCTCCAAGAGCATTAGTGAAGCCAGCCTAAGCTTGGTGTAGACACCAGTAGGTTGAGAGAATCGATGGAGAGGGGATGGATTTACTGCAGTGGTGGGAAATCCCTTTCATTTCTGTAATATGTGTCTACACCAGTGGTTCTCAACATGGGCCATATGGCTCCCCAGGGGGCCATGCCTTACTTCTAGGGGGTCACATGGAAAAAAACGGAACATTAGGGGACCACAGTAAATTTCTGAGGGGACCACTCAAATTTAACTGCCAGGCGTATGATGAATGAGGCTCAGAAGGGGGCCATGAGCAAAAAAAGGTTGAGAAACACTCGTCTCCATCACATGGGGTAGTTGTAGCACCACAGTTGTGCCACTGTAACACTTGTGGTGTAGCCATACCCTAAGAAGGGGATGGGTAAAGACAGAATCGAAAGTGTTGGGGAAGAGAACAAAAGCAAATTACTGGTCATAATTGGAGAGAGCCAGGACTAAAGGAGAAACAAGTGGGTGAAGAAAGACTGAGCATCCAAATGCAGATTGCCCTCTGACATCCAGACTGTGGGGTGATACTTCGTCAATGAAAGGCCAGAGTGCTATTGAGGGGACACAGTGGGGGAATACCTGATTTTTCTCTTTATCCTAGCATTATGTCCTCACTTCTTATTTTCGTATGTTCAGCCCATCTTCAGTGATCTACTCTCTGCCTTTGAGGAGGACAAGGAATTCTACAACTTTGAGTTCCGGGGCAAGCACTACGGTGTGGATTTGAAGAAGTTTGTGCAATGTAACGTGGAACAGGGATACATTCGCCACATCCAGCGCCGACCTTCCTGCCGATCATTCCTCACTATGGTGCCATACCTGCAGTATGTGACTCCACTGGCAGTAGTGCTCTTACGGGCATTTCAACAACCTGTGGAAAAATAAATTTTCCCTTCTTGTTACTTTTTTAGGACAATCTCAAGTAAAGGCATGACAGCCTCCTATCCTACTGATGACATCCTTGGGGAAGATCCCATGGATGGTTATCATGGTCCATACCCTGCTGCCTGGATTCCAAAGCCAACAATTGATCAAGCTTTCCTGCAAATGGAAGTGGTACCATCAGAAGCTGCATACCGCTCAATTTGTGTTCTCTTCCACCAGTCTCTTCCAGAAGATGAGATCCTGGTGCTGACAATTTACAGGATCCGGAATGACGATCTCTGGCAAAGATATGCTAAGTAAAAAAAACCAGTGGATATTGCTAGAGAGGGACCTGAGATCAGTCTTGTGTGAATTGCAGTGCTAGTACCCAGGGTTAAGCATCTTACCATCCTCAGAGGCGAGGAATATGAATGTGGAGCTATCAGGGTGGCTTCTACATACAGAGGCAGAGACTGTGAATGCTGGTGCTATCAAAGGACAGGAATGTGATTTCAGTGCTAGCATGACAGAATCCCAGCCTCCTAGATACTTAGGTGGTCCTCATCACCACACTATTTTTAATGTATTTATCTTTGCAACACCCCTGTGAGGCAGCCAAGTGATATTATTCACATTTTATAGCTGGGAAACTGAGGCCCTGCTCCACAAGATATTTAGGCTCTTAGCTTCCAGTGATTTCAGTGGAAGGTAGAGATCTACATAACTTTCTGGATGTTGGCCTAAATGATTTCTCCAACATCACATTAGTGATGAGCAAGTCCACAGTCTAAGACTAGCACCCTAAGCTTTGAATCATCTTTCTTTCCTTTGGTTGCTCTATGCTCAGAGACTGACAGCAAAAATCTTACTGATATTGCTCTGAACTGTGGACACCACTGCACTAAAGCAGACATAATTGCTTGTTAGGTATTTCTTTGTACATTAGTTGTTTGCTACATCTACACCAGAGTGTGCTTATTGGGTGAATCCTAGTGCCTTGGTGTAGGTATTAGTTGTACATGTTGATCTGGTGGGTGAACGGTTGTGCATTACTGGGTGGTACACTCATCTGTGAGCGTGTATGGTTGCATGTAACCAACCATGATGGCTTAGTGTGGGAAGGCCTGGATTTTGTGAGCAGATGTTTGAGTGTTTCTGAACTCTCAGTTGGAGAGCAAGAGACTGAGCCTACCTCCATGGAATTTAAGATTGTGCTACTTATCTTTTACTTAAGATTTGAGGGATGGATGGGAGGGATTAGTCTTCCGGGTCTTCCGATGGCTCTTCAGCATCATCCCCTCAGGGCAGAGACTCTAACTTTCTTCTCTTTCTTCTTTGATCCCAATTCAGCCGGAAGAAATTCATGTCTTGGGGAAGAACAAAACTTGAGAAACAACATCTGGAGAAGCACCTTTTCTTTGGCACCTCAGCCAGAAATGTGGAGTCCATCTGCAAGACAAACTTCAGCCAGCTCCTCCCAAAACAGCACAGCCACATCTTCGGCCAGGGCATTTATTTCTCATTGAGAGCAGATTATTCTCATAGATACTCCCATCCAGAGAAAGGTGGGATGCGTTGTATGTTCCTGGCCAAGGTTTTGGTGGGCAAGACTGTGGCTGGGAGAGCACATTACCGCCGGCCTCCAGAACAAGAGCCTGGTGGGAAACTCTATGATTCATGTGTCAATAGTGTGACCAAGCCCCAGGTGTATGTGGTCTTTGATAACTTCCAGTGCTACCCCTACTTTCTTATCCATTACAAACTCCTCTCTGACCCCGTGGTGCTGTACAGCTCATAGCACAAGGAATAGGGGCTTTTCTGCTCCCTCTGAATCATCCCCGCACGAGGACTTCTCCCATGAGAGTGTGAAAGGGCTTGTTTTAGGCCTTCACATTCCTTTGACCTACACTCCTTGTATAGGAATTTACAAAAAGTTCCTGGGCATACAGAGTGCTGTCTGCAAATACGTGTAGTCTAGGTTTTTCAAAGATGCCTCAGGGAATTAGGCATCCAACTTCCATTGAATTAGAATGGGAATTTGGTACCAATGGGAGTTGGATACCAAACTCTTAGAATGGGATTTTCAGAGGATCCTTAATCCTTTCAGTACACGAGAAAACATTCCTAACTAATTTCCTCCACCACCTCCTTGTATTCTCACTGATCATCCCCTCCATTCTTTCCCCATGTCCACTTTTACTAGTCTCTGACATTATCCTGGTCACCTCCAACTCATTTCACCATCCATCTAAATAAGAATGGCTGTTTAAGATGTCCCCTCTGGATTCTGCTAAAAACCATTGTGTACATTGCCAGAAGGAGGCACTGTTGCATGAAAGGAAGTTGTTCTTTCTCACCCTGATCTCTAGTCTAGAGGGTCTTGTGGACCATGATGTTCTCAAATACACCGAAAATACCACTCTTCTGTTTCTGTGAAATATTAACACTTGCCTCTCTCTAAAACCACTCCTCCTTCTGTCAATAATGACTACATGCAGCCAGCTCTCAATATAAATATTGGAGGTGGGACTGCTAACTGTTCTTGTATTAAATACTTATTTCAATTATTGTTACTGTAATAGCTTTATTTGTTGGGAAAGGGTTTTCTTGAATGATTAAAACTAGAGAAGTGTTAATAGGTAATTTACAAAATGTACATGTAATTAACTTCTGTATCTGATGGAGGGAGTCCACAGTCTTAGGATGTCAGGGTTTTTAGTGGATCAGGATTTGCTCTGGGCAAAAGTGTCTTACACCCTCCCATCCTCCCGCCTTACTGCTGGAAAACCTCATGTTTCTCTCACATTGGCCCCTCCTCCCTGATCCATAATACCTATAAAAGCAGTTGGTCTCCAGAAGCTCCTCACACAGTTTTTGCTGTTAAATACCTACATGGTTTTAGCTAGAAGCTGGGGAAGGTACTGTCCATTTTTTTGTGGGTTCACCTCATTGCAATAGCCTTCTGCTAGTGCTCAGTCAGGGCCAGATTCTGATGCCCTTTACCCATGGTATGAACCTGGTCCTTCTTCTATCACTTCAGTGGGATTAATTGTGGATTAAGGCAAGTAATGGCTATTTCCTAATCTGATCTCCTGTATAATACAAGCCATGGGCATTCCTCATACTAATTCCTCCTTCAACTCCAATTGCTGTGATGGAACAAGAAGCATGTATCTTAGAAAAATATCTAGTTTTTCATATATTTTGTAAATATTTTAAAATAGCTAGCGATGGAGACTCCACCACAACTGTTGGTTACTTGTTGGGTTACTTTCTTTGCTACTTGATCACTTGTTCCAATGTTTTCCTCAGCATTAAAAAAATTACACCTTATTTCTAGCTTGAATTTGTCTAGCTTCAACTGCCAGTCTTTGGATCTTGCCATACAGTTTGTCTACTGCACTAAAAAGCCTTCTTTGATCAAATATCTGTTCCCTGAGTAATTACTCACAGACTGTGATCAAATCACATCTTTAATTTTTTTTAAAAAATAAATAGTTTGAACACCTGGTGCTAGATTTACACGGCATATAGGCATGACAGGCCTCAGGATTGCCACACCTGGTAGGCATCTAGGAAATCATTGTAGTTCACAGAGCCTGAGTGTAGTGCCTAGGCCCCTTATATCATGAATGGGGAGAGAAAGTCACCTGTGAAGGGGATTCACAGAAGCTAGCATGCTAAGTGGTTCCTTGCCTAAATAACCAGCCAAGGTGAGAGTTTTGTGTTCAGACCCACCCTTCTCTCTGACAGGTGCACCTTAATCCAGGCTGGAGTGAGGTGCCTCCCTGTTTTAGATTCTCAGCTGCATCCCTTCTCTTGGTGTTAAGCACCTACATTGTTCCAGCAAGAAAAGGGTGGTGTGTGTGTTCTCCTAGTGGTTGGGGGGGGGAGAGCACTTAATTAATTTTGGTACGTGGTCATGGGCCAGCTCCACCCCTGGAAGGGGTAGGGCGTAGGGCAGAACTAGTGACTAGCCTCCCCCCAGAGTTGTCTGGGGCCAGAGGCTTTGAATTAAAAACACAGCATAGGGCTCGCAGCTCCCAGCCCCATTACTACCACATGGCCTGGCAGCTGCAGCTATTTAAAGGGCTCACTATTCCATCCCCACCCAAAGGAGGGCTGCGACTATGAGCCATTTAACTAGGCTCCTGCTGCCAGAGCCTCTGCCTTGAAATTCGGTGGCATAGGTAGCAGTATATAACTAGAAAGCCGCCAGATGCAGTCTGTGGGCAGGATCAAAGTGTTAGGTGGGCCAGATTTGGCCCAACCATAGGTTAGAGAGCTCAGCTATAGGAAAACTTCTGGCTCAAGACCCTCCTCCTGAGGGGGAAGAGATTTGCTACCTCTCAGGTGAGAGGTATTTTTATATGGGGCTCTCTCAGTCTCTTCTGTGGAAGCTGTTACACTCTGGAGTAAATAATGAAAGAATAATTGGGTCAGAGATTGACACACATGTCCTGGGAAGTGGCAGGACTATGCACCAGTCCCTCTGCTCCAATGACCTTTTAAAAACTTATCCAAATAGCGTTGTGCATGCTTCACACACAATTTCTCTCACATCTGGCCTGGCTCTGATTTCAGTATAGAAGCTACAGTACTGGTGGATGATATGTAGGCCTGAAGTGGTTCTGTGACTCCAAGGAAGGCATACTGGGATGGTTTTGGCATGGATAACATTTCCCAGTTGCTGTTTTAAAACTAGCTTTCTCAGTAAAACAAGTCTGTTTAAAATGAGAAATTGATTGCAGCACAGTTTCTCTGCATCAGCTCTAGGAATGTAAAGGAGTGCTAATCAAGGATTCTTCATAGCCCTGAAGCAGCAGAAGGAGCTGAGGAGCAAACCACAGTTGTTGTGTTGTGGCGCTCGGAATACAACAGACACACGCGTATAAAGAAACCAGCATCATGCACTGTAAGAGGGCAGCCCCAAATAACACACATCAAATACCATGCTGAATATTCATGTTAACATTTAACAACTTGAGTTTTTTGTAAATTAACAAAAACGAGAGTTAATTTTTGTACCTATCTTCTACTAAGGCTGCTTCCTCTTGCTACAAAAGAAGATAAACCATTTCCCTCTGTTTCCATCTCTGGGGCAGGCACCATCCAGAGGCTACAGACTCCCGGAGCAGCCTGCATGTAGACTCCACCCTCTATTCCAGGAAATTTTTCCCTTCCTCTAGGTAGTGGGCATGAAGGCACTCTTAGGTGTCCCCCACCTTTTTGCAGGCAGCAACAGCCTACTCCTGCAGAACATGGGCCTGTGACTGCAGCTCCTTCCTCTTTTGCCTCAGAGAGGAGAGCAGGTCTATAGTCCACTCCCTCACAACTGCCAGATGCAGCCATTCCTGGCCCACTCTGTAAGGACAGGACTTGGGTGAAGCATTAGAGCTGCACTTGGGGTGTAGTAGGGAGGAGTGGGGGCTGAGGAGCCAGCCTGACATTGGGGTGGATGGCAAAAAAGACAACTATAGGATGAGGTCTATGGTGCCTCTCCAAGACCTCTGATTGCCTCCTCCAGAGATGGAACCATGGGATACAGGTCCTGGATTACCCCCACTTTTGGTAAGGTATGTGGGTTCTTGGTGGTGGTGGTGCCAGGCAGCCACATTTAGCTCCAGACACCACTAAGACATGCTTCCAGATACGGGAGCACCTCCTTCTGAACTAGTAAAGGAGACAAAGGAAGGTACATCCAGTTCTTTCACCTCCCACTTCCTCACCTGCCATCCTACAGAGTAGTTCACAAATAAAATGAAAGTCCCCCCCCCCACACACACACACACACTCTCTCCCACCATCATCTTACCTCACTGATTGACGCATTAACAATTTTATTCCAAGTGGCCTCCTCTGAACTTCCTGTCAGGTTAGAGCATTTCCTTTAGAAAATGTTGAAATGTTTTGTCAATAAGGCCATTATAATGTTTTGGAATAAAAATATTTTGCAGGATTTCCTTCTGCTAAACATTTTTTTTCCCACTTTTCATCCCAATTTGTGACCACAACAATTGTCAGACTTTCTTGGGGAATGGAAATTCTATTTTAAGAGCAGCTCTAGTTTCTAGCCCTCCAGACTGGAAAAAGAATTGGAAAATGTAACCCAAGAGAACTGGAAAGGTTCAGAAACCAGCAGGCATACACAAAGAACTCCAGATTTATTTTACAATCTCGTGATTTGTAAGTCAGTCTCAATTCTCTCAGAAGCATGAGTAATGATTTTTGAATGCTTATGGTTAACAAGACTGTGAAGGGATAAACGTGAGGCCATAGTACGATGGTAAGGGTCTAACATCTCAGTTCAGAACAGCAGATATATTAGGTTGAGCTAGTTCTCTCTTATTCGTGTATGTTCCCTATCCACTAATACAGTGAATGTTCAACTATGTTAAAAAGATGAAAGGAGATCGCTTTGTGAGAAGCCATAGTTCTTGCAGATGAAACACACTACCTTGGTGACTCCAAGGGAAAAGTGTCTTGTTTTATTTTGCTAGGTCTGGCACAGGTTTTTGTAACAGACAGGAGACTTGTGACTAAGGAATCACAGGAAACTTGCTGGCCAGTACAGAATGTTTAAGAGAAAACCAGTCTCACCTCAGCCGATACATCTTCCTGGTTTTTGAGATCACATTTCAAGTGGCCTCCTGCCTCCATTTTGCACAGCATGAATTATCACACATCCTTAATTATCTGTGACCACAAAGCCACTGAGATCTCCTGGTGTCTCTCTTTCCTACCACTTGGCCTCACTGTGGTTGGGGTTGAGTGCTCCAGGCACAGATACTTCTATAATAAAGATATTATTATTATTATTATTTGAATGGAGGAAATGCCTATAAACCCCAAAGATCAGGGCTCTATTAGGCTAGGTGCTATACAGAGAGATACCAAACACAAGAACTCCTGCTCCACAGATCGTACAGATTGAGGGCCAGACAGGCCACATAAGTTAGACAAAATGCACTGGAGTAAGCAAGACAGCCTAACAGAATGAAAAGGTTTGCAAAGAAACTGATATACCTGCAAGCAGCTAAAGGGGATTGTCTGCAGACATCTTAGTAAAGCTTTTTGGTAAACTACTTTTTGCTGCTTGCATGCTGACTTCCAGCTCTTTGCATGTAGGAAGGGTCCAAAGCACATACTGCCTTAGTAAACATTTCCCCAGCCCCCCTTTTGCAGCAGTCTCTCTTCTGGTTTCCTGCCCTGGGAGGAGTCATCCCCACCCTGATCCTGCCAGCCAATCACTGCATTCAGCTTCTTCTCCAATGAAGGCTCACAGGGGGGCATTGGGTGGAGCTCAGGGAAGAGAGAGAGGGAGATTGAGATTGAAGCAAGAGCTGTGGCTTAAGCACTGGTACCAGCAGCCTGGGTCATCAAGTGAGTCTGGCCTGACTGCAGGGTAGTGTGCCTGCCTGGGGAAACTAAGGCATTGGGGTAATTAAATTCTGGAAGGAGCTAGCAGTAGAGAATCTGAGGGAGTTGGAGGGGGCATTAAGGCTAGAGGGCAGGTTAATTCAGAAGGGGGGATTGTTGGCACTAGGAAAGAGATTGAGAGCAGGCCACGGGCTGTTAGCTAACCCTAACCTTTTCCCTAGAATAAACTCTCTTTTCCTGTAATAGAAATGTAGCCGTGTTAGTCTGGTGTAGCTGAAGCAAAAAACAGGACAATGTAGCACTTTAAAGACTAACAAGATGGTTTATTAGATGATGAGCTTTCATGGGCCAGACCCACTTCCTCAGATCAAGTAGTGGAAGAAAATAGTCACAACCATATATACCAAAGGCTACAATTTAAAAAAATGAACACATATGAAAAGGACAAATCAAATTTCAGAACAGAAGGGGTGGGGTGGGGGGGGAGGTGAATGTCTGTGGGCTAATGATATTAGAGGTGATAATTGGGGAAGCTATCTTTGTAATGGGTGAGATAACTAGATACTTTTTCTTCCAAATTCTGAGCTCCCTGGCTAACTGCTGATTGCTCACTAGTGTGGGATTGGCAAATTCTCTTCCCCTTGTCCTAACAAAACCTGTTATCGCTGCTGGGGTGCATTGTATCTACTTTCCTTTCTACTAACCAAGGTTTCAGACTCAGATCCACTTTCTTCTTCTAGATGGAGCTGGGGGAAGAGCCAATGGTCTCTGGGCTCCAGGGCTCCAGAAAAAGCACAATCCAAGGAGAGCCCTGCACAGGTGAGGAGTAACTTACAGCAAAGTCACCCACAATCAGTGATCTTAAAAAGCTGGGCTATCAGTGGCAGCTTTTGGGTCTGTCTTCTCTCATCTGTTTGCTCTGCTGTGCCAGAGCACATGTTGTGCACCTAGCTGGAGTTAAGTGCTCACTGTGACTATGTGTGCTCCAGTTTGCCCCAGGAAACTTTTCTACTTTTTAAAAACAGGGGAACAAAATGCAACTGGTATCAGAGAAAACAAAAGCCAGAATTTCTCTCTTGCTTGGCTTGATCTTCCTTTTCACCTCCACAAGTGGGAGAACTCCAGAAGCTCTGAGCAGGGGTATTGGGACTCTCCACTTTATTCTCTTTTACCCCTTACAGGCATGGTGGAGAGTAGTGACAGTTACCAGAGTTTTGCTGGACATCCAAGAATATGGAGGCAGATGGTCACTGCAGAGACACAGCCTCTGCAAATAACTGCAGCTGTTGGAATAGGGAGTCTGCCCCAGAACAATCCTATAGCAATGAGTCACATTGCTCCTTCCTCCCACTAGAGCAGGGGTGCCCAAACTTTTTTCAAAGAGGGCCAGATTTGATGAAGTGAACAAGCGTGAGGGCCGACCATTTTGCCTGACATTCTTTGAACCATTAAAATTAAACGCAAATTAACTATTTTATGCAAAGTTTATTGCAAACGGCATACTTTTCATTTCGTCACATGGATGACAAATCTAAACAGGTGTTAAATCACTCTGCCTTTCATATCTGAAGGCCAGATGAAAAAAAAATCCAGGAAGCTGAAATATATGTCAGGAACATTGTAAAGTACATTACATATTATTGGTAATAAAGGTTGTCTGTCAACTTTTAAGTTCAAAAAATATGAACAGGAACATAACACCAAGTATACATGTTGTGTCCAAAATATTTATAACTGATTTAGACCAACTGACATTAACTGAGATTTTACAATGTATTCATCTCAATACATATGGATTTGTTGGGGGCCATAAAAGATAGATATTGTCAAATTACCTGTGGGGCCGTATTAAACCGGAACACGGGCCGCAATTGGCCCGCGGGCCGGACTTTGGACATGCCTGCACTAGAGGGAAAAATGCCAAAGGGTTGTTGTGGTGTTTTAGACCCCTATGGCTATGTCTAGACTAGAAGCCTCTTTGGAAAGAGAGTGTTTAGATGACGAGCAGATTTTTTGAAAAAGCGCCTTTTTTCTAAAGTACTCTTTCGATAACAGGCTTTATTCCTCATAAAACGAGGATTTTCGTGGTAAAAAAAACTGCGTTCTTTCAAAAGTAAATCGAAAGAAACGCAGCAGCAGTCTAGACGCAGAAGTTTTTTCAAAAAAGGGTGTGTCTAGACTACAGAGTTTTTTCGAAAAAAGTGGCCTTTTTTTTTTTTCAAAAAACCTTCCCTTGCGTCTAGACTGCTGCCGCATTCTTTTGAAAGTAAATTGAAAGAATACGGTGGTTTTTTAGACTGTGGAAAACCTCGTTTTATGAGGAAGAACACCTTTTTTCGAAAGCGCCTTTTTTCAAAAGAGCACTATGTAATGCAAACTGTACTTTTTTTGAAAGAAAGCATCCAGACTGCCTGGGTGCTCTCTTTCAAAAAAGAGGCTTTTCGAAAAAGCGCTTTTTTTTTTTTTTTTTTTAAAAAGCCTCTTTCAAAAGAGGCTTGTAGTCTGGAGTTAGGCACTTAGGCTACGTCTAAAGTAGGCAATAGACTAGTTCTTCGCTACTGGCACTGAATGATTCGGTTACTGCCAATATGCCTGATAGTCTCATCTAGAAAGTTTCCTCTAAAACATACACGATTGTAAAACAGATGGAAGCTTCAGCCTCTGGTGTGAGGCAGAGGAAAGCCCAATGTCAAAGCAGACTGCAGCAAGGTGCTGTCCTGCTCTGGTAAATGAGTAGGGGTAGAGAGCTTGTGGGCTGAAGGAAGAGGAGTATGTGGTTAAAATGACATTATTGGGATAGCTCACTTGTTTGAGCCCATTCCTTTGCCTTCCTGCTTTGCAGGAGGATTTATGTGGGTTAAGTGCTTGGCTTGGTCTACACTGTTCTGAAGGATGGAAATTCTTGAGAATGGAGAGACTTATCTGCTCACCTTTGTCTCCCTCTTCTTCCTCCCACTCCTCTATCGACTATTTATTTCTGTCCTCTCGACCCCTCTCGACCCCTCTCTTCACCTCCTCCTTCCCTTTGGGAAAGGGCTTGCTGGGATTTGACTTTTTTTGGATTTAAGACTTCATGACCAGTCACTGAATAGATAGAAATGCTTTACAGATATACAGATCCAAGAGTTTGTTTGTTTTTTCTCCCCAGGGCCAGGAATGAACAATATCAGAACTCCTGATTTTATTCCAGGAAGTGATAGCAACATCAGTGAAAATGAGGAGGAAATACATAATCAAAAAGATCTTGAGCAAGATGAGTTATTGCAAGTAGCTGAAGCCCAGAGTCCTGGCTGGAGGAAAGTCAGGCCAGAAAGGCAGCCGAGGAAGAAAGGCACTCAATCCACTCATCAAGCAAAAGGGTCTAAGAAGAAACTAAATGTCACCCTTAAACGACAGAAAACCCCCAGGGAAGAGAGGCCATACATATGTACAGAATGTGGGAAAAGTTTGAAGGGGAGTTCAACTTTCTTCAACCATCTGAAAATCCACACAGGAGAAAAACCATTTGAATGTACCAAGTGTGGGAAAAACTTCAGCAGGAAGGCAAACCTTGTGGTACATGAGAGAATCCATACAGGAGAGAGACCCTATAAGTGTAAAGACTGTGAGAAAAGCTTTGGCCGGAGCTCAAATCTCATGGCACACTATAAAACCCACATGAAAATGAAATCCTATGCTTGTGCTGCATGTAGCAAAAGCTTCACTTGCAGCTCAGCCCTTGTCCGGCATCAGAAAACCCACACGGAAGAGAAACCTTACAAATGTACTGAATGCAGGAAGAGCTTCCGTCTGAGCTCAAACTTCATTAAACATCAGAAAGTCCATGTGAGAGAGACGTCCAGTGAATGTGCAACAGGTAATTTGATTGATTAGGTTAAATAAATAGAGGACACAATCTGTACTTGCTTTATTTGCAGCTCATAGGCAGTCTAGTATACAGTCCTGTACTCTCTGAGTCTAAATACTTGCCCTGGCTCTCACCACACTTTGGTTTTTATGAATATCTATGAAATGTTAACAGAAACCCAATTAAATGCATCCATAGTGCCAATACTGACACCTTTATATAATAATCCAGGAAGTCCCCTAGAGACTTTACTATTGATTTCACATGAGAAATGCTCAGATACTATGATGATGCATGGCAGCATAAAACTCTAAGGCTGCATCTACAGCACCCTAAACTCAAAATAAGATATGCAATTTGCGTATCTTATTTCGATTATATTTTGAAATTTGATGTGTCTGCACAGCACCAAATTTTTAAATAATGTGCTATTTCAAGACATCCCTTGTGGAATGAGAGTTACAGGGATGCTGGAATAGCGCACCCGTTACTTCTAAAAATATTTTGGAAGAATGGACGTGTTTCAAAGACGCAGGGTAGCTATTTCAGGATACCTCTGGTATCCCAAAATAGTCCAGGTGTCTAGACATACCCTAAGATAGCTATGAAATATTAGATGCATGCAAGCTATCAGTGAATTATTGAAAGTCTCCCTCTTTTATCCTATAAACCAGCATAACAAGAGTCCTTACACATTGACTCTTTGTTAAGCAAAAAATCCCTTCTGAGATGCTGGAAGAAAAGAACCGTTTTCCTCTCCTTCTAAAAAGAATCCATTGCTCGTTATGCAATAAAATAGGTAGACGTAAACCCATTTACACAATCATTGAAGAGACTGACTAGCTGGTTATTTAACAGAGGTATCTTCTAATATACATGGTACAGTGTTGTACCCATTTCTTCTGGGAGCACTTCATGATATTAAAGTCAAGGGGTTACTAAATAAGAATCTCATGCACAAACTTCATAATCTTGTATATTATTAAATTAGCCTAGAAAATATGGGGTAGAAAACTGAGTTCCTTTCTTGTTTGTGTATATCACATACACAAATGATTAGCTGGAGAGCATTAAATTCTCATTTTTAATGAGAAATTCAAGTGTGGCCTACAATGGATGACTAGAGAGTTAGTCTTATGACCTCCAGTGAAATGAAAGCTGATTAAGGCCCTGATTCATCAGAGCAGTTAATCACAGCATAATTGAGAGGGGAATTGATTTTTATTTCAATAGTCACATCTTATAAAAACACTTGAGAGAAGCTTTGTCCAAAGATTTAACTTCCCTTAAACTAAGCATATAAAACTCCTAATCGATAGATAATGGAATTATCTAGCTGACCCTCCCAACATAAACAACAAGGATTACAAACTTCATATTCCTGGAACTTGCAATAAAAAAAAAAAAATCAAGGTTTTTACACACAATTAACTCTCCTTTCCAAAAAGGTACAACCTCACTTCCTTTTTACATCTTACTATTAGGAAGAAATAGTTCCCCGACAAAGTAGTAAAAACTAGATTTCTCAATGTCTAGTAAACATTTTTGGTGATTGCAATTCTGGACCCACTTGTCTTACTCCAGACTGATAGGCGAATTTCTAATCAAGGAACATAGCATCAGCTTAATACTAATCCTACTTTTAAAAAGAGAAAAATTGATTCAGTTTATTATGGAGCGTAATTGTTCCTCCGTAGTTGTTGCAACTGAGTGTATTTTACACATGGGGGGCCCAATCCACATTAAGTACAGCCTGTCTCCGACTTATGAACTGGTTACGGACCAAGCAATTGGTTGTAACTCAGTTTGTTTGTAAGTCGGACCCCATTGAGTTACACGCAACCGCGCTGTTCGTAAGCGCAGATCGCGTTCGTAACTCGGGGTCCGCCATTTACGACATTTTTGGTTGTAACTGCGAACGGTCGTAAGTCGACCGTTCACAACTCGGGGACCGGCTGTACATGGAAAGAAGTCACATTGCTCTCAGAATTCATAGAATTCAGCCTGGTTCTCAATTAGATATTTGCCTGTCAGATTTGAAATGAGTAAGAAAAGTGAGTCCAGAATTGCAATCAGCAAAAATGTTTACCTGACTCTGAGAAATCTAGTTTTTGCTACTTTGTTGGTCCCTCTCACCAGTGCCAATCAAGGGAGTGTGAGGTAAGTCTCTGCCCTTCCTCTATTGGCCTGCTATAACTGAGAGAGAAAGTAGGCTGGACCAAAGATTAGGTGCTTACAATCAAATTTTGAAAACTTTTAACACTAAGTTGTAATGTTGTTATAGTGAACTCGGAACTTAAGATAGGTCATGAAATGACTCCTGTGTGTTTGTTTAAAATGGCCTAACTTCACATTTGTAATATGCACTCCTCCTGATCTAGAGCAAGGCAGTAAAGAGCTTATCCACGTGGCTTTAATTGAGCCTATATTTTCCATTCTGCCTTAAGTTTACTAAATAATTCATGCTAAATGTAAATATGTGACTTTAAAAAGAACTTAGAGCAGTACACGCTATTCTCATTCCTCTTCTGTAGTATGTCATGAGGAACAACAAAGTGGTGGTGCAGAGCAAGTAGCAATGGACCGGTCAAGACTTATATTTGAAGAGTGTAAGTATAAAAAGGGTTTCTGAAGTACCAGTCATGACACTTACAATTGTAGAAATTAACCCTTTTATCTCTACACAGTGAGGAGAATGAGGGAGAACATGGACATGCTTCTTCTGAATCAGCAAAGTCAGCTACAGGTCCTGCAAGAGATTCAGAAACAGCTTAATGTCCTCCTCCCGGGTAATGATCTCATTAATTCCAATGTATACAATTTGGGACTTCTCTTGGGCCAGCAGGCTGCTGCTGTGGCCTCTTTGCCTTTTCCCCTTCTTCTTAATCCTAGTAACCTTCTCCCAGAAATCGCCCGGCCTTTCTCTTCTCAAATTGCATCCCAGGCATCTACTTCTGAAACCCTCGCTACCACACCACGTCAGCCTCCCGCTGCTCCAACAACTGCCTGATCCATCTTCCTCGTACTGTAAACGTGGCAAACAAAGCATTGCTATATGTGGCTATCCTTCTGACTTACACCCCACTAAGGCAAACATGGTTTTTATACTGTGTAGTTAAGTGAGAGGCCTTTCAAGTGCTATAGAACTGACCCTGCCCTCAGCCATCTTTTACTGTGATGTAGTCAGCAAACTTAGAGGATCAAATCATTCCCACATCTGCTTACTCTAGTAAGTGGCTTAACACCAAGGATGGGTTTGGACCAGGCACCCTCTGTTAAAGTTGTTCTGTATGGGGATGCAGCTAAGCATACTTGTCTGAGGTACTCTGAGAGATGTCCCGAACAGTATAAGGTGTATTTAAATGGCCTTTGAGATGACTTTTAGATGCACCTTGTTGGTGCTCTCTTCATTGCAGCTTGCTACTCCTAAATGACCCTTGATGCTTATGCTCTTAAATGAGGTGAATTTAGCTAAGGGGTTCTTAAATGTCTCTAACCATGGGTCTCAAAATGAAGGTGTCTTCACATAATTCACTTAACTAAGGCTTCCTTAATTCAGGTGGATTTAAATAAAGTGACCTGAACTGATTCCCACTTAAGATCCCTGCTGACTGGCCTCTCTAATAAAGCTATAAATTGGATGCTGTTGCTTGGTCTCCAAAACTTCTCCCATGAGAAAAGGTTTATAAACCTGCATTAGTTTTAATAGAGTACTCTAGTTTGTGTTCAAAGTGTTAGCACAGCTACAGTTAATCTATTTAAATGTCATACTTTCCTGTATGAAAAATGTGGTGCTTGTTAATGTGTAAGTAGGTATTTAAAACTCTTCGAAGTAGTTAATTAGGGGTTGGATGGCTGAGGCACAGTGCCTCCTAGGAAGAGCAGGCTCAGTTTTACCCTTTAAAGCTCTGATCCAGTGCCCTTTGAATTCAGTGGGAGTTGCCTCTGGCTCTAAGGGGGTTCATAGCTCTAGCCCGTCCCTTTTTTTTTGGTAAAGATGTGTTCAGATGACACTTCTTCCATATATTGCTGTTTGTTTTATAGGGCTAGATTTCACTTCCTTACTCATGTTGAGGAGCACGTCAGGTCAGGAGTGACCCCACAGGTGCAACTCAGTCTAGTCCACAATCTATGGATTAGATTCTGTTGCCCTAACTCATACTAATATATTGTCTTTGAATTATAAACATAAGTTGGTTATGACTGCATATGGTTTGTGTGGACCCTCTTAAATCAGTTTCTTTAAAATAAGTCCATTCTTTACTGACTTGTTATAGAAGTGGCTTTCCTTCGAGTGGTGAACACAGGGGTTTTTATCAGCTTAACTAAAAAGGTCTTAGTACAAATTCACATCAATCGGCCATTGCCAAGCAGTCCATCTTTTGTGAGTTAAGCATATCCTTTTTGAAGTGTGTAAAGCTGAATTTTATGACTCTCTACATGTTCCTCTGATTGCTGTCTGTATAGTGATTCTGACCCTTAACTTTCTTTTTTTGAAAGAAAATGTTTTTTTTAATAATGGTTCTCACTTAGGTGTTTTAAATTTCTTCAAAAGTAGGAAATTAAAATATTGCATTTTCTTAAAGTATTTACTAGTGTGTCTGTGCAGTGCTTTTTCCGTCTCTTTTCTGGCCCAAAGCAGGAGAGAGTACTAGTGCGCTCATGAATCAATTTCTTTATGGGGCTTTGGAGTATGTCATTTTAAGGATCATGCTAGCCCTAGCATGGCACTTCTCAGACATCCCTCAATGCTTCTCTTGCTCCCCTCTTAAATACTTTTCCCTAACTCATGACTTGCCATATCTTGTCCTTTAAACCTGTCTGTGCTCCTTTTTATATCTCCCTACTCCAGTTGCCTGTCCACTCTCTATCCCGTATCCAGGGCTGGACTGAGCCATTCTGGCACCCCGGGCAGACAGTTTAATTGCACCCTGGGTTGGGGGAGGGCGGGTGTGCGGCCCTACCCCTGCCCGGCACGTGGGGGAGAGTGTGCGGAGCTGACAGTGGCAGGACGCACATGCTCGGCCTGGCCCAGCCTGGGTACTGCTGCTGGCGCACAGCCCGGGGAGGGCTGAGCCTGGCCGTGCGGAAGGGCGCTGCTGGCTGGCGCTGCAGGGGTTAATGCAGCCCCCGCCCCAGGTGGCCGCTACAGGGTGGACACTGGGAGCTGCTGCAGCCTGCGATCTGGGAGCCGGGAGCACGGCACCTGATGGCAGCTATAAGGGGTGCTGTGCAGCTGCCCGGCTAGCCCATGCCTTAATCCGGGCCTGCCCGTATCTGTCACTTCCATCTCTCTCCAGTACTTCCTTGTCTCTCGTTCCCCTCACCCTTTTTTTGCTTTTGGTTTGCTCAATAGACTTAAATCTATATTTTTGCCTCCTACAAGGCAAAAAATAAACAATCAAAACTCCTCTGTCCTGAGAGGAAATAATTAGGTCTTACTCTGGGTTTAAAAAGCCACCTTGCTGCTGGACCGGTCTAGGCCCTTCTTAAAAGCACCCTACCTCAGGAGTTCTTCATGGCTGGGATCTGGGCCTCAGTTGAGTTCTCCACATCCGATGTCTGAATGTGGGCCCAAATCTGGGCCCAAAGGGAATTCTTCCTGTATGAGGGATGGACCTGGTACTTCAGTCCCAATGTCTCATCTTGGGCTGGATTCTTCATGTCCAAGATCCTTGTGTGTGTATGTTAAAGTTGTTTTTGACAAACAGCACACGCAAGGGAACACTGACACAACCAAGGATCTGACAACAACCCTTACTTCCAAACTCTTTGGAAAAGTGGCAGTTACCTTAAGGCACTGCAGCTTTCAATGCATAATATGGGAATAGAGATGTCCACTGCCAGAAACCACTACAGTTTGCATGGAAGCCATGATTAACATCTGCCATGAGGTATGCAAATTCTCATAGCAATGCTGCATAAAAACCACTGTAATCGGCAGCAGGGGAGCAGACTGCTTCTGCTGATCAGAGCACCGCCCCCCCCCCAATCATGCTTTTCCAGCAGGTACACATCCTATATTATTCTTCATCCATGCAACCCACCTTACTTGTAGGTTGTCTCTAAAGCACAGACCTGTAATACAGCCATTCATCTCCTAGTCTATGCAGATATCTCATTCATGCCAAAAGTGGCAGTTTTGCTACTTGCTATGACAGCAAAAATCTCACCACAGCTTGGTTTAATTACAGTTTTTAATTCCCTCACTGGTGGTTTCTGAGATGGCGTCACTTATTTCTCACTTGTGCTGGCTTCTCTTGGTAGTGCCTTTTCCTTGGCATCCTGACAATCTGGGATCCAAGGCTCTTCCCCTTTTTCCATCTGAGATCACACCAGGTTTTGGAGTCTTAAATCCTGCACAGACTAAAACAGTCCAGCCAGTACCATGATTTGCTATGTATTTTCTGAGCATTTATTACACATTTTCATAGCTGCGAACCCAGCCTATCATTTCATGGCAGTTGTGGGCATTACAGAATCCTACCAGAGGAGATGATAGCCACAGAAATGTACAGGGACAGAACATGTGTAGCTGGTGTAGTTTCTTTTCCCTTTTGGAAACTCCAGGCTATCCAACTATAAGGGATGAGGTAAGCCAGGAGTAGTATAAATCTTAATCCATTTACTCATTTCTCAAAGTCAAGTGCCTTCAGAGTTGGCTGTAGTCCCGGGGAGGGTGGACAGGGCAATTCTATGATTGTACTCCCCAGCTAAGCCACAGCAATGGGGCTGAGGTGTGACTGTAGATCTCCTCCTTGCATTCAGAGAGTAATTTAGGAAAAAAGTGCTTGTGTGGCAGTGCCTGTGTGTCTCACAAAGTTTCAGGGGACCACAAGGACTGAGCCCTTAGAGATCCAAGAGCAGAACTTTGAGCCACAGTTTAACAGGTTTTTTAGAGACCACAAAGCTTAACTACTGAGGAGAAATGAATCTGTACCCAGAGAGAACACAGTCTTCATGCTCTCTTGCATGATGTCCATGTAGAGCACCCTCTGCCTTTTGTCCAAATGACCCCACTCCTCTTCGGTGACATACACAGTCATGTCCTTGAATGTTGTTGGAATCTGAAACGGGTATTTCCTGTTGAATATATGCATATTCAGTAATAATACTGCTGCTCAGTCCCAGATTGTACTGGCATAAGGGTCTGTCTAAATAGTGTTGTGGTTTTCTTTTTTGTGATGAAGTGAAAGAAGAAGACACTGTATATGAACACTGGGAGGACCTGCTAAAGGCAGAAGGGAAAGTGTTTATCATGATGACCGGCAGCAAATCACTGCACTATCATCTAGCCTCACAGTGTCAACTAGTGGCTATGGGTCTCATTCCAGGAACTGTGATTAGTGGTCTCCTAAATAAAATAAATGAAGTAATTTCTTGTGAAACATAAAATGAAACGTGTTTGGACACCCGTCACAACAGCAAAAGAGACTATATATACACTTTTTGCATATATAAAAGAGCTAAAGTTTTTTTTCAAGTGTGTCAAGCCAAGAGCCATAATCTTTAATATCGAGCATAAACTGTGAGAATCCATTTCATTTCATGTGGCAAAGGCAAGTAGAGGACAAGACCAATTTGTTACTACCTTTATTAAAACAAGTAAAAAGGTGAGAAACATCAAAAGGCATGAAGTTGCTAAAACACAATGGCTGTGTCTAAACTGGCCGCTTGAATTTCTGCAAGAACACTGACGATCTCATGTAAGAAATCAGTGCTTCTTGCGGAAATACTATGCTGCTCCCGTTCGGGCAAAAGTCCTTTTGTGCAAAAACTTTTGCACAAAAGGGTCAGTGTAGTCAGCTTAGATTTGTTTTGCACAAAAAAGCCCCGATCGCGAAAATGGCGATTGGGGCTTTTTTGCGCAAAAGCGCCTCTAGATTGGCACAGACGCTTTTCCGCAAAAGTGCTGTTGCAGAAAAGCATCCATGCCAATCTATACGCTCTTTTCCGCAAATGCTTTCAAAGGAAAACTTTTCTGTTAAAAGCATTTGCGGAAAATCACGCCAGTCTAGACGTAGCCTATATATATCAAGGACTCCCTCTGGTAACTTTACAATTAAAGAATTCCTTAGCCCTGCATACTCACAACCCTTCCTGGAGACCTGATGTAAGGAAGCATAGACCAGCCTTGCCTCTGCCATGCCAATGAAGTTGAAGGTCCTAGTAGGTAGAGTGTAAAGCAGCTAAGCTATACTATAAGCCAAGGCTGGGCAAGAGGCCTAGCACTTTGATCCAGCCCGTGACAGACCCTGGTTCTGCTGCTAAGATGTTTCCTCAGAGCCACTGGGGAAGTGCAAGCCCTTTCAATTGTGGCTATTTAAAGGGTTCCCAGCTCCTGGAGCCAGAGCCTGGAGTCCTTTCAATAGCAGCAATTGAAAGGGCTCCTGGCCTGTGGCCACCCTGCTACTGCTCTACCCCCTGGCCAATTGAGACCTGGGGATGGGGGAGTGTGTGAAGGGGCACATGGCACAGAGGGAACTGCCAGCAATTCAAAACAGCTGGCTGTTCTCTCTAGGCACTGCACACCCCTGGCAGGGAGGAGGGCTAAGACTTCCCCCTCCCTCAGGCCAATCAGAGTCTGTGGGTGGCAAAGTCTCCTGGCCCCACCCATTCCACAGTGGGCCACGGCCACGTCAGAAATTGGCAAAGTGGCCCTCCTTCAAAAATTATTGCCCACCCTTGCTGTAAGTTAAGCTAATAGAATGGACAGCATAGAGAGCTGGAGTTTAAAGAACTTAGAGAGCCTAATAAAGTAAAGAAAGTCAAAGAAAGGTTTAAAAAAAGTTTAAAACAAAAAAAGGGAGGCTACCTAATCTACGCAATGTGGATATTTTATAGCGTCTTGGCACTGCTTGATTCCACCCCAGGCTACTCTGACCACAATTTACTTCTGCACCCTAAAAATTAATGGGTACACTTATTCTATAGGTTAGTTGAGTATGATACTTACTACTACATATTCATTAGAATGGTCTCATTCCTGAAACCATTGCCTCTCACCCTTCCAGTAACATCTTTGCTTTGTTGGCACTTTTGCAGTTACTGAATGATTCTGGTGTCAGACAGACTAATTCCAAAATGATATGGTTCCACTATGATTCCTGTGTTTAGTTCCCATTTAGTCCAAATGCTTGTGGACACCACTCCTGCAGCTCCCATTGGTCACTAATGGAGAGCCATGGCCAGTAGAGGCTGTGGGGTTGGTGCCTGTAGATGAGGGACAGCACATGGAGCTGAGCAAGCATTATAATTGGGATAAAAATTGCCTGTGCAACTCCCTACAATATGCCTTAGCTGCTCTTACAGGATACAGGCCTGTAGGTTTCTTGCATTACAGCTTAATATAATGAAAGCCTTTCATATAATATCTATTACGTAGAGAATAAATATTATGAATACAATGCAATAATGAATATAATCCTAAATTAGTATAAATCAACCCAGAAACACGTTATCTGGGATGGCAGGCAAGCATCTTAATTGTACAGGCTACAGGGTGGGAGAGGAGGCTGCCATGCTGGGCTGGGCAGTCCCTACCTGCTGCTGGGCTGGAGTGGCACTGCCCGTGTTGGAGCAGCCCCAACCTGTGATGGGCCCCGTGGGGCTAGGGTAGCTCAGCCCCCATTGGTTAATCAAAACTGGTAACCATTACCTATTCACATCCCTAACTGGGAGAACTGTATGTGGACCCAGAAGGGGAACAACATGGATATGCCAGGTAGGGATGTCAACATGTAGTTGATTACACGATTAACCGATAAACCTGGGTTTATTGGTTAATCCTATTGACTACACGCATCCTCCCCACCTCTCCCCCACACACACACTGTCTTTGTATCAGCGGCAGCAGCGCAGGAGTGTGGGGCAGGCAGGAGCTGATACATGCAGGGAGCCAGCTTTTAAGCTGGCTCTCTATGCATACTGGCTCTGAGGAGCCTCCCACAGAGGCATCGGGAGAGGGGAGGGGGGGACATGCCCAGCTTTTAAGCTGTCTCTCCATGTGTTCCGGCTTCTGCAGAGCCATCTTCCCCTCACCTCCCACAAAGGCAGCAGCACGGGGTGGCAGGGGCAGGCAGGGGCTAGTACACTTGAGAAGTGGCTTTCAAGGTGGCTCCCCACACATATCAGCTCCCGCAGAGCGGCATGCCCCCCGCACTACGACCTCTATCAGAAGCAGCAGTGTGGAGGAGGGGCAGGCAAGAGCCAATATTTGCAGAAGCCGGCTTTTAAGCGTGTAAACATGTAATGGCTAAAATGTCCAGTGGTTACACATTTATACAAATACCCACTAGTTAACGTCACTAATTCTGGGTTAAGATGATCAATGTGCAACTGAGCACAACATGCAGAGGTGAACTGGATATCAGGAAACATCTCTTCTTACACTTTGGAATGGTCTCCAAAAGCGAAGAAATGAGAGATTTATCTACCAGAAGAAATATGCGGGGAAACCCTAACAACTTCTTTTAATCAGCTTGTTTGCTTGCTTTCACCAGAAGGCATGTGGCAGATACCTACTTTATGCAGACAATCGAGATGAAGCATTTTGAGAAACTGGGGTATCAAAAAATGAGAGAGTGAAAGAAATGGACAAATTACCCTATTCTCCAAATGGTTCGCGACAAATTATAGATAACAGTGACTGAGCTACACAACTACAATATGTTATGAAAATGTTAGAGGCTTGGAGGATACCCAATGCTGTGGTTTGTTTTGTTTGTTTCCCTGATTCATCTGGCGTTATCTGTTCCTTACAAGTAGTCGTCTTTATCCATAAGTAGCCCCACATTACAATCAATGGGATTTCTCAAAGAGTAAGATGATGTTCCATGTGAACAAAGCCAGCAGGAGCAGTTCCAAAAAAATGAACAGATAATTCAGGGTCACATTTTTCTCATGGACAAGAAAAATTACTCTGCAAATACCAATGAGTATGAAACAGATAATATCCTTGCCTCCTACATTGTAATTTAGCCTTATAAAAAAGATAACTGACTCTTTGAATCGTGTCTAGAAATTACAGCTGCCATCACATTTTTTTCATAGGGTTCTTATCCCAGTTGGGCAGAGATGCCAACTTCTTAGAGACTTCTTCCTGGATGGGCCAGCCCCAAGCCACAAAGAAAGGGGCCAGATTCTTTTTCACCTGCTGAGAGAACTTCTCTGCCCACAGGTTCATCTTGGAAGGGTTGTCTTCGGGGATGTTAGACATTGTCTGATACTCAGAGAAGAGTTGGATGAAGGGTTCCCATCCAAAGGCTTCCTGCAGCTGAAAAGCATGAAAAACAGCATTAAAAGTCCCCCAAGGTTAACTTGATCCTGTGTTATGCATATTAGGGCGCATCTATACAGCAGAGATAAAGCCGAAATAAGCCACACAACCTGAGCTATGTCAATTGCATAGCTTAAGTCTAAACAGCTTATTTCGGCTTTTGGAGCTATCTACACAGCAGGAAGTCTGGGTTACAACACTTTTCTCCGATTCCCTTACTCTTCATACAATGAGAGTTACAGGAGTTTGAGTAAGAAGTCCTCCAGCTCGACATTATTTTGACATTATGTTATTTTGGAATAAAGTCAGTTATTCCGAAATAACGCTGCTGGGTAGACATAGCCTTCATTACAAAATCTACAGTTCTTGCTAATCACACCTTATGACTTTTAAATGGTTATCTGATCATGTTATCATTTTGGGGTAAGGCACAGAAATTATATTTCAGTGATCAGAGTTGTGTGTGGAAGGAAAAAGGGAATTTTGCAGTATATTTCTACTCTGAAAAGCAACTGCTTTCAAAATAATTGTATCCTGGGACTCCAAGATTATTTTTTCCCAATTATTTCACTACCTAGTATGCTCAGTTTACAGATAAAAAGATGTTTTGTCTAGCCACCAGCTCTCTGAAATTTGCACTGGGATCTTTCCTTTTTATACATCTTCATCAATGAGAAATATTTTAATGATCTAATTAGCTTCTGATTAGCTATGGTTAGCTTCTATGCAACATCATGGACTTCATATCAGCAGCCTCTGATGGTGTAGAATTCACCTTCCTCTCTCCTGGATTGCTGATTACACATGACTAACTGGAGTAATAACTTAGTTTTTAGGGTCAGATTTTCAAAAGTATTTAGTTCCCTACAGATGCTAATGGGTGTCTTTTGAAAATCCCAGGAGGTGCCCACCTACACTTTTAAGCACTTTAATACCCTTCAGACTCTATTTGTCACTAAAATGAAGGACTCTAAGGCTGTGTCTACATTGGCACCCTTTTCCGGAAAAGGGATGCTAATGAGACAAGTCGGAATTGCAAATGCTGCGGGGGATTTAAATATCCCCCGCGGTATTTGCATGAACATGGCTGCTGCTTTTTTCCAGCTCAGGGCTTTGCCGGAGAAAAGCGCCAGTCTAGATGGGATCTTTTGGAAAATAAAGCCTTTTCCGGAAGATCCCTTATTCCTCTTAAAATCAGGAATAAGGGATCTTCTGGAAAAGACTTTATTTTCTGAAAGATCCCGTCTAAATTGGCGCTTTTCTCCGGCAAAGCCCTGAGCTGGAAAAGCGCGGCAGCCATGTTCATGCAAATGCCGCGGAAGATATTTAAATCCCCCGTGCATTTGCAATTCCGACTTGTCTCATTAGCATCCCTTTTCCGGAAAAGGGTGCCAATGTAGACACAGCCTGAGGGTACGTCTAGCCTGCCCCTAGAAATTGCATATCTTATTTTGATTTTATTTCAAAATAGGCTATTTCAAAATTTGGCATATCTACACAGAGCCACATTTCAAAATAAAGCACTATTTTGAGACATCCCTTATTCCTCGTGGAAATATTTCGAAATAGCAGACGTCCATTGGACGCGGGGTAGCTATTCTGGGATACCTCCAGTATCCCGAAATAGTCTTGCAGTCTAGACATACCCTAACTCTGCCTTGCATGCCGGAACTGTGTCTGGAGACTAAAGGTGGGTTTTTTGTTTTGTTTTGTTTTTACACAGTGGCTTTTAGAAAAACTGCCTTCTACTAGACACATGGAAGTAGATCTGTAATTCTGTGCCAGTGTGTTGTGCTCCACTGACCTGAGGCCTGTAGAACAAATAAGCCTTCCACTGACTGAGTTTCATGGATCCCAAGTAGGAGGGGCCTAAGTTTGAGAGAGAAGGTCCTGAGTTCTCTCCCTATGGTGCCTGCTTCGATGATTGTGGAAAACACAAACCAGCCAGCATCCTTTACAGCAGGGGTGGCCAACCGTTTCAGATGAAGAGCCACGATCCAGCTGGATCAAGGACGAAGAGCCAGGGCAAAAAAAATGGTAGAAAAAAAAAAGGAGTCCTCTCTCCCTCCCAAAATGATAGGGGAAAAAAAAACGACTGGCCTTTTAAGAAGGCTTTTTGGCCTCAGCAGGCACCTGTCCATGGCCGCCATTTTAGATCCACCATTTTGGATCCGGATGGCTCCCCTGCCCCCGTGAGCACAGGGGAGCTAGGAGGCGGGGGCGGCTTCGCGAGCTGCACTGATGGGGAAGAGCTGCATGTGGCTCGCGAGCCACAGGTCGGCCACGCCTGCCTTACAGAAACTTTTGCCTTCGGACACATGAATCATTGTGCTACCTGTAGGTAGGTCTCCAGGGCTGTCCAGACATCCCAGTCCTTTAGCTGGGCTCCTTTCTCAAGGTAATCGCTGATTGTCTTCTTGCGTTGCTGTAGCTGTAGGCTTCCATGGGCTCTCTCTCTAGGGATCCCCAGCACCTTCTCATGCACATAGACCGACCACAGATTGCAGGTGGCCTCAGTCGTATGAGGAGGGAATTCCCAGCCTGCCTGCTGCTGGTTGTGTCCCAGCTCATGGATGGGACCCCACATTCCATTTGCTTGTATGTGTTCCATGTCCACCAGCTCCTTCACTGACTCCAAATGGCCCATGACTGGGTAGCCAGAATGCATCCAACCTGAAGGGAGAAGACAGGGCTGACAATCAAGGCGAGATCTCAGCTCAAGGAAGTTCTGTATTTTTTAGAAATGGAGAAATAATTCACAAGGAACAACAAAGCTGACCAATTTAGCCTCTTGTGGTCTGGGCTTATCCTCTGGACAGTTCCTCAAATGAATGAGGCAGTATTACCGGATGAATACTGTTAACAGTGTGAATGTTTGACAATGAAAATGTGATCTGTGTTGTGACTGGTCAGAAAAGTCATATCGTGGTGGTTTCTGTTCCTTGTGGGAGCCGGGGGGGGGGGGGGGGGGGGGAAGAGGGGGTTATGTGCAGGCCTTTCCGCTAAAAATCCTCCTATGTGTAAATGAAAATATCAGTTTCTGCAAAGATTCGTGCACGTCTGTCTGAAATTCACATTCACTGTGAGTTTTTGTGACACTAACAGTCAAATGCTGGTGGAAATCAAAGCCTAGAGAGGCCGCAACACCACAAAGGAGAATACATTAAAGTAACACAGTTGATATTTGTAAACTTTAATTTAGTATTGTTTGCAGATCTAATGTTTTCATTGTATTTTAGAACGACTACCATGTTCATTATACAGCTATTTAGAAATAGAGGGTCAGAGTTTTGGAGATGCTGGTCAACTTAAAGGGTGGGGAGAGAAAAGGTCAAGGTGGCATATGATTTAATATTAATATATAATTTCTTTGTTATAGTCAATTTCAGCATGATGAAAATTGCTAGACTGGCAGCTGTGGTTGAAACAGTAAATCCACAAAAGAGAGAGCCTATGGCAGAGCAAGATTCTACATTACCCACCATCTCCTCTTAATTGATCTAAATTTCTTGGTTGGACCATCCCTTCTGGGAAGAAATTAGTTCAGTCTTCATGACCCAAATTGCAGATTTCAGGTTGCAGTGGGGGAGGTCTAGGTTGGATATTAGGACAAACTATTTCACTGAGGGTACATCTACACAGAAACATTATTTTGAAATAACTAGCGTTATTTCAAAATAACTTAGTCCGCGTCTACACAGCAGGCAGTTATTTTGAAATAATGTTGAAATACTGTCAAGCTGAAGGACTTCTTACTCCGACTTCTGTAACCCTCATTGTACGAGGAGTAAGGGAAGTCAGAGGAAGAGTGCTCTATTTTGAAATAAGCTACGCAATTGACATAGCTCAATTTGAGTAGCTTATTCTGAGGTAAGCCCTGCTGTGTAGACACACTCCAGGAGGGTGATGAAGCACTGGAATGGGTTCACTAGGGAGGTGGTTGAATCTCCATCCCTAGAGGTTTTTAAGTCCCTGCTTGACAAAGCCCTGGCTGGGATGATTTAGTTGCGGTTGGTTCTGCTTTGGGCAGGGGGCTGGACTCAATGACCCCTGAGGTCTCTTCCAGCCCTAAGATTCTATGATCCAATCTATCCTCGGCATCTGATTCTTGGTATGGAGCACAGTTAATTCTAATTATGATGATCGTTCTGTAATGTGGACATGAATCCACTGGGGACTGGACTGATAACCCACCAAGTAATTTCAGACAGACCACTGAATCATCTTCAGATGGCACCCAGTCTTGAAAAATGCTGCATACTAGCCTCTGTCCAGAAATGCACTTAATCAGCAGGATTGTAGCCTCATTAACTAACTAGACACTAGGACAAAAATGTGTTAAGTAGTGTGATGAAATTGACCAAGAGACATTTAGAGTGGAGAGATATTAAAATAGAATATGGAAGAGTCTTCTCCATAGAAAATTTTGTGATTGGAGTCCTGTAAAACTGGGAATTAATAAATTACTAGAAAGTATGTTGTATGTGGAGGGGATTAAATAACACTTGCTGAATTATGAATCTGCTGAAGTTCAATTCACTAATGCCTAACTAAGCCAGTTACATTATTTGCTCTTCGGTTTGGCATTTAATATCTTTGACAGATATCAAAAGCAAACAAAAGGCATGAAGCATTTGCAAAGGATCTGTGTTGAGATTGAAGCTGCACAATTGATTAGGCAGCTCATTAGTGGCTTGAATAAATATTGAACATTGAGTAAGAAATTAGTCTGGATGAAGACTAACTAAACTAAACTAAAACCCTTGTATTAACGGAATCTGTTTTCCCCTTTCAGTATTTTGACCAGCTCTAGCTGTGTAGAACAATTCTCCAATGGAGGGAAGGCTGCTTTACTGTCAGTTGGATTTGACTAACTCCTTCTTCCTTGTTTGTACAGTAAACTGAGGCAGGAGCTGAGAGCCCAAATAGGTGTGTGCTTTAGAGAAAAGTTTCACTATAATTAGAATTACACCATCAAATAGTCAGGAATAAAGAAAGGGAAACTAATTTGCTCCATTATGTTTTCCGTTAAAAGAATTTTCGGAAAAGAGCATCTAGATTGGCACGGACGCTTTTCCGCAAAAGCACTTTTTGCAGAAAAGCGTCCGGCCAATCTGGACGTGCTTTTCCACAAAAAAGCCCCGATCACCATTTTCGCGATCGGGACTTTTTTGCAGAAAACAAATCTGAGCTGTCTACACTGGCCCTTTTGCGCAAAAGGACTTTTGCCCGAACGGGAGCAGCATAGTATTTCCGCAAGAAGCACTGATTTCAGACAGTAGGAAGTCAGTGTTCTTGTGGAAATTCAAGTGGCCAGTGTAGACAGCTGGCAAGTTTTTCCGCAAAAGCAGGTGCTTTTGTGGAAAAACTTGCCAATCTAGACACAGTCTTAAGGTTAAAGCAGAATACTCAGATTGTGCTTCTAAAATCTATGCAAGGATTTTTTAAAGATGTTATTTTATCATTTTTACCAACTAATGAAATATTTAAAGCAAATGTTAAGGTTCTGTAGCTATCTTACAGTAATGTACAACTGTTTTGTCAGACAGTTTGGAAACTGACGGTATATAGACCTCTGTGTTGGCACATGCCCGTTAAATGTTTCATTACCACTTAACAGCTCTTTCATAGGTTCAGTGTTATGCTAACAAATCTGGCAAGCTGGAAGGCTTTTTACTTTTCAGTTGCTAGATCATGTCTGGAGAAAGACTCACCAAGCTGCAACAGCCAGCTGTGGACGCCTGTAGGAAAGGTCAAAATAGAAATAGGAAGAGGCAAAAGTTGAGCACTAAGACTCAGAGAAGGCATTGCCTCCTAAACCCACTGCCCAGGATTGCTGTGTAAATGTTCCTGGCTCTCAGCCTCCAGCTGAGTCTCTTACCCCACAGCATCACTAAGTTGCTTTTAATGACAACACACCCTACTCACCAGCTGAGATCTGAACATCTGCTACAATCCTTTCCGGCCTGGGGAACTTGGTTGGAATAGCTGCCAGCTCAGCCACTGCTGCCATAATCTGCTTCCAGAGGTTCAGCAAAGTCTCTGGATCTTCTATGGGACGGATGTTATCTGCAGGCACTGTCAGGATGATGTTCTGAGTTGCTAGTTCTGCCCAGGGAGCTGGATAGTGGCGAATGCTGGTCAGCCACTCGCTCCTAGATGTCTTTCCTGAATCAATATGGGACAGAGAGATTAAGTGCACAATTCCCATGAGGATTTGGTTCCATGTCAGCTTGGTACAGCTGATTTCATTTTATATTTTAACATAAGTTTAAGTACTTGGGTCCTTTTGAAGCCTTGAAGATGAGCAATAACCTAAGTAACTAAGGCTACGTCTTTTGAAAAAGAGCATCTGGACTACAACCAGTACTTTCGAAAAAGCAAGCCACTTTTTCGAAAGAGAGCACCCAGGCACTTACTTTCAGTCTTGTGCAAAAACCCTCTCTTGCACAAGAGCCATTCTTCCTGAAAAAAATGGGGAAGCATTCACTATGTTAGGCATCTCGTCACCATCCATCTTCTTGACGAAAACCAAAACAAAGAAGTCATTAAGCAGCTCGGCCATTTCCAAGTTTCCTCTTATTGTTTCTCCCTCTTCACTGACCAGTGGGCCTACCCTGTCCTTGGTCTTCCTCTTGCTCCCAATATACTTGTAGAACATCTCCTCTCCTGGTTAATGTTGCTGCTATCCATGTCAACAAAATTCATGCACCCCCAAAACTTTGAAGCAGAAGAAAACATGAAAAATGCAGGAAAGCAAGATGTGCCATTCTGGTTTAATCTTCTGTCTTTATCATCTTCCCTGTATTAAAGACTTACAGGAACATTTTAAGGTGCTATCAAAATAAACTTTGTTCTTGCTCTAATATCTGCTGAAGAACATAAAGGCACCAGATTGGTAGAGCTGCATTCATCTTTCTGACAGACAAGAACAAGGTCTGGTAAATGCATAAGTGACTATGAAGAAGGAGGCTAAAGAAGATCTTGCTCAGACGCAAGACTAGAACAAGCAACACAATAAAAGCAGTTGGGAGCTGAAGGGTATGAAAGAGCAAGGAGCACACTTACCAAATCTGAAGAAAGGAGCCTGCACAGCTCCTTTCACAGTGATAGACACTTCCCCCAGCTGGCTTCCCTTTGGCACTATGATGTAAATTAGGCCCCCCCAGAGAGTGGAGACTGACATTTTCTGATCTCTGATGTCACATCTGTGTATCACCACCGGGGAGCGTTTCAGCTGCTCTGCACTGCTGAGGTTATCCGAGTGACACCCAATCTGCACCTGGAAATGCAAAGGTGGCTTGGTTACAGGCAAAGATGTGGTCAGAATTCAGTAGAAGGAACGGTGCAATGATATCTACAGCCTTTTGTAAAATCATCTGTCCAAGTGGAACAGCTTCAATAGAAGAGATGGCAGGAACCCCCACACCAGACTGTCGCACAGCCTGCTGGCTAGAGTCCTGCCTGAGAGATACTAGACCCCTATTCAAATACACACCATCAGATGGAGCGGGGTATAGAACCTGGAACTCCACATCCTGCTGAGTGCACCAATCACTGGGTTAAAAGCTGCACGGTGAGCACTTCTTTCCCCTTCTGGAAAGATGGGGCCTTTCAGGCAAGAAAGAAGGGTGGATGCTAAACGTCCTCTGTTTTGTGAATCAGGGGATTAAGTAGCAGATAGATGTCTGGATGCTTGGAGGGAGGTAACAGTGCACAGACCCAAAGGCAAAAACTCAGGCACCCAGGGAAACTGAACCTTGATCATTTAGGCACCAAATGAGTGTTGTCGCATACAGTGGGATGTGGCAGCCACGCAGGAGTTTTATGGTTTGCAGTGGTACTGGTACCTAAAACTGGGGCTAAGGAGGTGGATCCTCGCTCTCCTGGATTGTAGAGGAACCTTGGTGCCTAAATACCTTGAGAATCTGAGCCAAGGTGACTTGTTTTCAGGGAAGGACTTAGTTATAATCTAAAGGAATCAATAGAGCAATGATCAGATATATGAGCTGTACAGACCTCGATGTTCTGAGTTTCTCCTTTAGAGTCTGTATCCAAAATGGCCTCACAAAGCACAGGGGCAAAAGCATATGAGTAGTGGCATTTTATTACATCTCCAGTGTGGCATTTGATAATACTTTGTGCTTCAATAAATTGCTTAATAACACCCCACCTTCCATCTGATGTTCTTCAACACTTCACAGGTGTCAGCGACTTAAATTTCCCAGTGAGGGAGGGAGCATTATCTCCATTTTACAGGGGAGAAAACCTAGGCACAGGCAAACAAAAGCCTAGCTTTTCAGAGACACTGAGCACTCACAACTCCCATGACATCAATGGTCACTTTTCTCATTGATTTACTGAAGGTGCCAGGACTCTTAGGGTGTGTCTAGACTCCACGGTTTTGTCGACAAAACTATAAGTGCGTCTACACTACCGCTGAGTTCTGTCGACATAACGTAGACAGAACTCAGCAGTTTTGTCGACTGCTGTAAACCTCATTCTATGAAGAAGAATGTCTTTTGTCGACAGAGTTCTGTCGACAGAAGGCATTATTACATCTGCACTGTCCTTTGCATCTACACTGTCATGTCGACAAAGCGGCTTGCTTTGTCAACAGAACTAGATGTAGTCTAGACGCTCTTTGTCGACAGAAGCTTTGTCGACAGTATCTGTCGACAAAACTTCTGTCGACAAAAGCCTGTAGTCTCGACGTACCCCTAGTTCTGGCCTGTAGCCTTTGCTGCAATGGGTCCGCACAGGTTATTGTTATTCAAAGTCCGCCTCCAGCCACAGATAGCTCATCAGGCTGATGCAGTTTAAGGTGCATCTGTTTCCATCGCTATGGGAGAGAATGCAGTGATGTGGCAGTGTGAGTCACTTCCAACCTTCTTTGACTTCCCTAGCCTATAGAGCAGGGAGCCTTTCAGTGTGAGCTGAAACACTGGATTCCACTAGGTCCAGAATCATAGTCAAGCCCCATAGCCACTCAGAGGCTGCCCGCCAGGTTGTTATTAACCACTTATTGATGATACAGTTACCTGAGAAGGACATACTTTCAGCCACATTCTGAAAGACATTTAGGCATCTAACTTCTACTGATTTCAGTAGGAGTGAGGGGCTTAAATATTTGAGCCCTATATCAAATAGCTTATATATGGCAGTTTATTAGAACTTAGTAAACAATTCTTTTGATGATACATATGAAAAAATAGAATCTACTACCTGTGGGTTTGGTTTTTTTGGTTTTTGTTTGGATGGATGAATGCTTGTAAAAAGTAAGTAGGCATGCTGATTGCATGGAACTGAATTTGCCCAGGGGACAGAGCTATAGAATAAGAATTTATTTGTATGTAGTCACTTTCCAAGTAGAATTGCAGTTGAAGTGAAAACAGAAGCAGAAAGGAAAATTAGTTCACCTGTAGGCCAGCTCCAATAACAGTGCTAGGAAATAGAAAGGTCACTGTGTTCCCACGTGGAAGATAAAGTCCTGTACTTCTCCATGCAGCATCACCTGGAATAAGGCACAAAGGACAGACCTAACACAGCTTTTCCTAAACACCTCTATCTGGCTTCCTGCATGAAAGCATCAGCACAAAGGCCTGGCCGGTCTGCCTGAGGATGGATCTCCTCCCACTGAATGTCATTGGAGGGGGGGTCCATGTGCCATAGAATAGGGGAGGGCTAATACTTCCTGTTGCATTCTCCCAAGAAATTAACTTCTTGCTCATAATATTACCATTATGCTGACATTGTAACAAGTTGATTTGTACAATATTCTCCTGCTGACATCAGAGGAAAAATCTTTGGCCAACAAAGAATAAGGGACATCCACATTCCCTGAACAAATGAACTTGTACTGTGGAGATAGAAATGGGTTTCTCCCCCACTTTGAAAACAAGTTCTGGAATGCAGAATCCAAGACGGGCTTCACAGCACAAATAAGTAATAAAGCTGAAAGGAGCACATGGAGGGAGGACCACATTACTTCTTTGCTCATTGATTCAGGAAAGACAATTACAATATTGTGTGGCAGAGCGCTGGCTGTGCCCAGGGGTCCTGCACTTCTGGTAGATGGTGATCAGCCTGAGAGGCTCACTCTGTCCTACCACATAGCCTCTTTCTTTTTAGTTGAGGCAGGGGTCACAGCCTACTGAGCCATACTCATCACAGGCTGGTCCATCATGTGGGGGTGAAACTGCTTTAGAGTCCCAGTCTCCCTGTCTGGGGGCAGACTCTGTAGTGACATGGGAGGGGTTGGGGAGATCCCAGGCCCACCCACTATTCCAGGTTCTAGCTCAGGGTCTTTAAGGCAGCAGCAACAGACAGGGTTTGTTCTAGTCCTGGTCTGGCAACTACTTCCCTGGGCCCCTTCCCAGCACCTTTTCTCTCGTACCTGAGCAGTCCGTCCTGCTCCTCCACCGCTCTCTGCCTGACTTGCAATTCCCAGCTCTCACTCAGACACCTCTCACGTTCAGATCCTTAGCTCCGTCCCTCCTCCTCCTCGCATGCCTCTGAGCTAACAGACGAGGAACCCTTCTAAACCAGTCTCAACTGGTTTTTGATTGGCCCCAAGTGGTCTGATTAGCCTGACTCCCTTGGCTCTGGAAGGCTCCTAAAGAGCTCCAGGTGTTCCACCTGGCCTGATTGTCCAGACTGCTTCTGAAGGTTCCTGTTGGTTCTAGGCCACCCCCTGCCAGTTTACCCAGGGAACAGAGACCTACTTACTCTAGGGCACATATGCCTCCCTTCGAGCACTCTGCTATAGTCATCTGGCCTGACCCTGTCACAATTGCTTGTGGCAGTTTTGCATCTGACCGAACACACATTGATACAGACTTGTAGCTTCCTGACAGGGAAAAGATAATAGGAGATTTACTTGGATAGCCATTTACATAACGTCTTCTCAGAAAATAGCATTGTCCAGTGGATTGGTATCAAACGAAACAAACAGTTGGGTGGACTTTCTAAGAGCTTTAGTCTCTTCTAAGAAGAATAACAAGGATCTTTTAAAATCAAGTATGTGAAACAGTGTTTCACCAGCATGGACATGCAGGCATGGGGAGAATGTTGGCAGGCCAATAAGATCTTTAAGGTGGCATTCCGTTAGCACTTTGGAGAGGAATTTGGGACTCTGGGCAAAAGTGAGTTCATCCTGGACAAATTGCAGTCAATATAGCTTGACAGAAACATGCATTTAACAAGAGGCAGAAGATTTCAAAAGCAGTGCTTGCAGTGACAATGGGCTGTACTTAGACATGAGTTTGCAATGTCAGGGAAAAGCAAATGTGAATTTGGGGGCCATATGGGTAGGGTGCACTACAAACTATAATTAACGGTAGTAGGCTGAAGCTGCAGAAAGGAAATTAAGGCTGAATGTTTAGAAACATTTCCTCAGGAATTAATTATTAGGTCATGGAATGAATTTCTATGAAATTGCAGAAATCCCATCAATCCAATAATTTATTATTTGAAAAAAATGGAGAATAGGCTTTGAGAGAAAACTTAGTAATCTGGGTCTTGAAGCAGAAACTAAATAAAAAGTAGTCCTGTGGCACCTTAGGCTACATCTACGCTGCACAGTTATTTCAAAATAAGCTATTTCAGAACAGTTATTCCAAAATAGCTTATTTCAAAATATCACATCTACACTGCAGGGAAGCCTCAAAATTAGTCTGGGGCAGGCTTCCACAATGTAGACATGCTATCTTGATTTAAAACCCCAGGAGGAATAACTTAGAATGGCCCTGAGAAAGGGCTATTTCGAAATAGCAGAAGTGGAGCATCTACACATGCCTTATTTCGAAATAGCTATTTCAGAATAGGCATTATTCTTTGTAGAATGAGGTTTACAGAAGTCAGAATAATCCATCCATTATTTTGAAATTATTGTGAAATAACGGAATTGCTGTGTAGACACTCACATAGTTATTTAAGAATAATGGCCATTATTCTGAAATAACTTTGCTGTATAGACACACCCTTAGAGACTAACAAAAATATATTTAGTATCATGAGATTTCCTGGGCAAAATCTGATACTACAAATACCTTGGTTAACCTCTAAGGTATTTGTAGTATAATGCAGATATTTGCATATCTCTGCCAGTGCTTTTTGCACAAGAGATTTTTGTGCAAAAACAAGCCAGGAAGACGGGTCTGTTTTGTGCAAAAAAACCCCTTTTGCACAAGAACCCTTATGCCTCAAAAAAGGAGGTATACGGGATCTTGCACAAAAGGGTTTTTTTGTGCAAAACAGACCCGTCTCCATTTCTTCCTTTGCTCAAAAACCTCTTGCGCAAGAAGCATCGGCAGAGATATGCAAATGACAGCGCGACAAATGCTAACGAGCACTTCATTAGCATTCTCTCTACCGACAAATACCTGCAGTGTAGACGTAGCCTAAGGCGTCACAGGACTGCTCGTTGTTTTTAAAGTTATGGACTAGCATGGCTACCTCTCTGAGACTCAGAAACTAAATGTAACCTAAGAGGAGCCTTTCCATCTCTGACGAGCAGCTCTGTTCTGCATGCACTGTGATGGGTGTGACCCATATGAGCAGGGCTGTGGAGAGTTGAACACTGTTTACCCCATGTTCTACAGGCCTTTCCATCCTGAAGCAGGGAGTAGGGAGATTAGTGAGTAAGGAGGGATTCTCTCACCTGGGTTTGTGCCATTGATTTCCACAGTGGTGCTAGGGACTGTGGGGAGGTCACAGAGCACTAGTTTCGCACAGTCCGTCATAGTTTGGGACAGTGCGGTAGCCACGTGAAGCAGCAGAGCCTCCTTGGAGTTCCCTTTGACTGGGTGTTCCAGGCTCACTGATGGGATCCCATTGCTCTGCACCATCTCGTACAGGATGTGGTACAATGAGGCATAGATGTGTCCGTTTTCGACGGGGATCTGAAGGGCTTTGGCACAGTCCTGGCACAGTTTCTGAAGCCAGCCAGTCACAGGAGGCTGGAGATCCTCCTTCTTGTTCAGATGCTGCTGGAACTGAGACAGTGCCCTGAGAAAGTGGTAATGTCCCCTCTGCTCTTCAGGTCGTAGCGCTGGGTACTTGTCTGCCTTCATGCTTTCCCCCAGGATACTGATCCCAAACCTATTGAGGATCCTGTTACCAGGATATTCAGACAGAACATTTTTGCCATTATTCTGAGAAGCCCACCACCAAGCCTGACCTCCAATCAGCAGCCCTCCTCCTTCTGCCACAAACTCATGGATTTTCTGGGCCTCATCGTCACGGTAGGACTGGCAGCAGTAGATGTTGAGATGGTCAGTAAGCTCTGATATCTCGCACTCCACCTGACTTTGAATCAGCAGCTCACGAAGATTCTTCAGATTGGGATTGATGCCAATTCTGCCTTCCTTCTCAGCACCCAGCCAGTGAATGGCATTGAGAATGAAGTCTGTGAGCTTTGTGGTGCTAAGAAAGAGCTCATGTGCAGCCACCACCACACGTCCCCGGCCATAGTGGGCTGCTGCCAGAAAGCACTGATAAGCATCATCCAAGCCCAGAGGGAAGGCCACTGTACCATGGACCAATAGGTGAGAGGGGACACCATCGGTCACTATGTCTAGCTCTGACACACCTCTTAGGACAAGGTTTAAGTCTCTTCTGAAATCCAGCCGATGCCTGCAAAACCAAGAGATGTTCCTATTAGGCAACATGCCAGCACTGGCACAGCATCATGAGATGGAAGAGAAAGGTTGTGTAAAACATTTGCTCGGCCCCACAGAAATATCCAAATATTCTTAAATCATCTCCACTTGTTAGGCTGTATTTTTTGATCTGTTGCAGAAAGTGCTAAGATTTAGCTGCCTTCTTCTGAGAGATGCTGCTCTGGTTTGAGTTACAGTTGTTCTGAATGATCATTCTAAAACAAAGCAGTCCACTCATCCCTTACCCCGGCACTGATCTTTGACAATTTGATGTCACTTTTTCTTATCTCTTTGTCATCTTTGGCTATGTCTAGACTGCATTGCTTTTCCGGGATACCAGAGGTATCCTGGAAAAGCAACGCTGCATCCAAGGAACGTGTCTGCTTTTTTGGAAGATTTTTCGAAAAAGCTCACATGTTCTTTCGCCATCCCTACGAGGAATAAGGGATATGTCAAAAGAGCATGTTTTTTCCAAAATTTGGCACCATGTAGACGCGCCAAATTTTGGAAAAGCCTCTTTCAAAAGTAAAGTGGAAAAAGATACACAATTTGGTACCGCAAATTGTGGGTTTTTTTTTTCCAATTTAACCTTGCAGTCTAGACATAGCCTAAGATGTGACATAGCAAAACCAGTGTCGAAGAGGGTAAGGAGATGAGCACAGTGTAAGGGGATGGATGATGGGAGATGAAATACTGGAAGGACAGAGAGGAGACTAAGCTATGAGGTGTATTTTGTATTTATTGGTTCTGAGATCATTTACATAATCAGAATTTAAAGAATTCCCTTTGATCAGCAGTAAAGGGCTCATTGTATTTCAGAAAAGTATATGGCAGCATTTTGTTATGTGACCACACCGTTCATAAGCAAACAGACATTTGTGGTGCACAACTATTTAAAGGTTAACTTTTGGTCATGTTCTCTTACTAAATCAGTATTTCAGATCACAAATAAGTAACAAGATCCCTGCTTATTGAAACGCACACGCACATGCACACGCACAAAGTTAAAGGATTCACTTATTTGTCTTGTCTCATGCTTAGAACTTTGAGAGTCATCTGAGCTCATTCAGAACATCACGGTCCCCACAAGTCAAACGTTTCCCCAAACTTTTTGGCAGGACTCTGGTTTTACTCCTTTCCTGTTGATTCCTTTTTCCACCCCTAGGGATAAGAACCCGCATCCCCTCTGAGAATTGGAACTTAACCCCCTTTCCAACATTGCAGCATTTCAGAATATCTTTTTGCAGCTTTAACTGTAAGATTTAATACATAGGAAATTATTTCAGATACTCACAAGCTGTTCAAGGGAAATGGAGGAACTTCATCTGAGACGCTGAAGATCCCTCCCTCACCATATTTATCCGTGAAATACACACCAGCTACACTGGTTATGTGGTTCCCAGGGAAATCGAAGAGCACTCTGTCTGCACTGTGACTATAGGCCCAGTACCAAGCCTGACCTCCAATGAGCAGTCCCCCACCTCTCTTCACAAATTGGATTAGCTCTTTCTCCTGTGCCGCTCTATAGGCATCCATACAGTAGACCCCAAATGAGGCAGTGAGCTGGGCACTGGGCTGCACTTGGATGCCAGAACTAGTGAGGATGTCCAGCAGGGAGCCCAAACTCTCCTGGACACCAACTACCGCTCCTGGGGAGGAACTGAGCCAAACCACAGCATTGTGTAGGAACCGAGCCATCTTGGGACTGCCCAGGTAGCTCTCGTGAGAGATGACCACCATCCGGCCCTTCCCATAGTGAGAGGCGGCGATCAGGACCTGCTGTTGGGGGTTCACCAGCACTGGGAAGGCAGATTCGCCGATGAGCAGCAGCTCACAGGGAACAGCATCACCGGTCAGATCCCAGTTCTGGACACCGGCCACCAGCAAATCATAGGCAGCTGAAGCAGTCATGTTCAGCATTGTCGTCTCTACTGAAAAGAGAAATAGTTGTTCGTACAGTAAAGACATTTAAGGGATTTATTTATCCTTCTTTGCCTGTATTGGATCAACATGCAGGATGCTCAGATACAATCAAAAACCATAACCAAAAACCATAACCAATATATCTCATTCCTAGGGGATGATCTGCCTCCATTTCCAACCCCCCCCCCCGCCCCCCAAATGCTTGTTTTAATGCCTTCTGTGGAGGGTGGCATTCAGGACAGAGCGGATGAATATAGGTGTAGTTACTATCAGGGAAAAGGGAGATTTGTCACTTTAAACCTTTTTTTCTGTAGTGTTGATGTTTCTCTCACTGCAGGTACAGGTTTCACACTGTTCCCCTAATTCTTCTCTGACATTGGGGGGAAGTATCTTACACTTTCTCACGTGGCACAGTTCCCTGCCGATGCCCGCCCCCCCACCCCAGACCCTTTATAGCCCCCTTCCAGTATTCCGGCATATCTGATAATCCGGTACCCCCTGGGTCCTAAAGGTGCTGTATTATCAGAAGTTTACTGTATATTACGGTCACTAATACCAAGCAGTTCAGCTATATTCACCTCTTGAACCAGATTCTGGGCTCCACTTAGGACTAACTCAAGAATTGTGATTTCTAAGACTATTTGCTAGAAGAAGCAGTCATTTAAGGGGTCAAGAAATACATCTCTGCATTCCATCCTGAGGTCATGTGTACCTAGTCAGTATGGGAATAGTTGAAATTCTCCATTATTATTGAGATTTTTTTATTTAATAGCCTCTCTAATTTCCATTAGCATTTCACAGTCTGTATTTCTGTAGCCTGCAACATATTCCTACTGCATTATTATTATTAGAGCATAGAATTACTATAGAGATTGGTTCATTTAAGATTTTTTCTTCATTTGATTCTATGCTTTCTTTAATATAGAGTGTCATTCTCTCAGAAACATAACGGCTACGTCTACACTGGCCCCTTTTCCGGAAGGGGCATGTAAATTTCATGAGTCGTAGTAGGGAAATGCGCGGGGGATTTAAATATCCCCCGCGGCATTTAAATAAAAATGTCCGCCGCTTTTTTCCGGCTTTTAAAAAAGCCGGAAAAGAGCGTCTACACTGGCCCCGATCCTCCGGAAAAAGCGCCCTTTTCCGGAGGCTCTTATTCCTACTTTGAAGGAATAAGAGCCTCCGGAAAAGGGCGCTTTTTCCGGAGGATCGGGGCCAGTGTAGACGCTCTTTTCCGGCTTTTTTAAAAGCCGGAAAAAAGCAGCGGACATTTTTATTTAAATGCCGCGGGGGATATTTAAATCCCCCGCGCATTTCCCTACTACGACTCATGAAATTTACATGCCCCTTCCGGAAAAGGGGCCAGTGTAGACGAGCCCAACCTGTTCTGTTCTTCCAATTTATTTTGTACCCTGGTATGACTGTGTCCTCATTCCACCAAAAGCGACGAGGAGTCCTGTGGCACCTTATAGACTAACTGAAGTGTAGGAGCATAAGCTTTCGTGGGCAAAGACCCACTTCGTCAGATGCATGAGTGCATCTGACGAAGTGGGTCTTTGCCCACGAAAGCTTATGCTCCTACACTTCAGTTAGTCTATAAGGTGCCACAGGACTCCTCGTCGCTTTTGCAGATTCAGACTAACACGGCTACCCCTCTGATACTTCATTCCACCAAGTTTCAGTGATGCCTATTACAACAGACTTCCAATAATCCGGCACCCTTGGGACTCATGGGGTGCTGGATTATCAAATATGCTGGAGTATTGGGAGGTACTCTGGCGGGGTGCTGTGATAGATCTGCCGGGACCCACACTGTGTGGGGGGGTCGGCGGGGAACGGTGCAGGGAGGGGCAAACCCTCTGCTGTGTTGCGGGGAGGGGGTGGAAGCCCTACGCAGCTGGCTTGCAAGTGGGGAAACTTATAAATGGTGGCGGTGGAGAGGGAGTGAGAAGCAGGCAGCTGTTTAAGGAAGGCAGGTGGGCGGGAGTGAGAGGATCAGTGGGGAACGCTGCCTGCCTCTCGCCCCATCGCCGCCGCCACCGCCACTTACAAGTTTCCTCGCTTGCAAGCTGGCAGTGCGGGGCTTCTACCGCCTACTCGCAACACGACGGAGGGTTCGCCCCTCGCCACGTTGTTCCCTGCCAACACCTCCCTTCCCCCCGCCTGACTGCCTTCCTTAAACAGCTGCCTGCTTCTCGGTCCCTCTCCGCCGCCGCCTATGGGCAGCTCCAATTGTCCGGGTGGCCGGAGCACTTCCGGGTTCCAGTTGGAGCCGGACTATCAGGAGTGCCAGACCACTGGATGCTGGACAATTGGGAGTTTTACTGTATATCAATATCCTCATTCAATATGAGGCACACTAGTTCCCCCATCTTATTATTTAGACTTCTAGCTATTGAGTAGAAGCACTTTAAAACTTGTCACATTTTAGCTTTCTGCCTTTACAAGATGTGTTTGAATGGGAGTCTTTTCATTTGACAGTTTCCCATCAGATTTTATGAATATTTTATCATCTTCATCTTCTCCTCCTCATTAGAACATAAATAATTTTCATTAATGGATCCTCCACAAGTTATGTCTCTGTTCCATGTGCTTCTTCACACTTGTCAACTTTCCCCCAGTCCTTAGGCTATGTCTAGACTGCAGATTTCTTTTCCAGAAGAGATCTTCCAAAAAAACCCAAACCCCTTCTTCTGAAAGAGAGTGTCCACACTGCCAAAGTGCATTGAAAAAGCGATAGCACTGAATGGACCTATCTTGCATGTAAGCTGTGATTACTCTGGGCGGAGTGGCTACCAGGGCACCTGTACTTTTTCCTCTTTCCTCTTCTTGCAAAAGAACTCCCTTTCCTCTGTCCACACATGCCTATTTCCAAAAGAGCTCTTTCGGAAAAAGGCTTCTTCCTCGTAGAAAGAGATTTACCAATGTTGGAAAAAACCCTCTGTTCTTTTGATTTTTTTTTCTGAAAGAATGCAATTGCAGTATGGACGTGAGTTTTTTTCAGAAAAACAGCCGTTTTTCCAAAAAAGCTCTGCAGTGTAGACATCCTCCCGTCTAAAAGCTGCTCTACAACCATTTTAATTTTAAGTGCTAGCAATCTGGTCCAATTTTGGTTTAGGTGGAGCCCATCCTTCCTGTGTAGGCTCCTTCTCTCCTAAGAGTTTGCCCAGTTCCTAATAAATCAAAACGTTGATGGAACTCTCCTTTAAGTAAGGGGAGTAATGAAATGAAAAAGAGCATTGCAGAGAAGCTAAAAGACTTCTTTACTTCAGTCTTCACCAATGTTGCTGGGGACAGATACCTCCTCTTTCCATCTAGGGTACGTCTAAACTACATGGCTCCGTCGACGGAGCCATGTAGATTTGTTGTTTTGGCAAAGGTAAATGAAGCCGCGATTTAAATGATCGCGGCTTCATTTACATTTACATGGTTGCCGCGCTGAGCCAACAAACAGCTGATCAGCTGTTTGTCCGCTCAGCGCGCTAGTCTGGACGCTCCCCTGCCGACATCAAAGCCCTTTGTCGGCAGCCCCGGTAAACCTCATCCCCTGATCAGCTGTTTGTCGGCTCAGCGCGGCAGCCATGTAAATGTAAATGAAGCTGCGATCATTTAAATCACGGCTTCATTTACCTTTGCCTATGTGTCTCATCTGACAACAGAGGCATGTAGTCTAGACACAGCCCTAGTTCCTGGCAGATGAAGAGATCCAGCATATATGAATTCCCAGATACTAGCTTCAGGTTAATGGGGAATATAGGGTATTTAATCTCACATTCCTCCTAGACACTGAGCTATCATATATGGAATAGTTTCCAAAACATTGAATAGTACATAGTCTTACTCATTGGATAACTGTTTTTCCCTTAGAGGCTCAGCTATGACTCTGTGCTATTATCTAAACTTACTCAATGGCTGTTTGCAATGCTGGCCATGTTCAGACTTACCAGCAGTGGATATGGACAGTCTACCAGGGAGTCTTCAAAAGTTTCTTGCTTTGTCTACTGGAGTATGTAGTCTGGACAATAGAATAGCCCCTTGATGTGTTTTAAGAGATGGGGCCTCTTCCTCTTCAGGAGAAGCTGGAGGTCACCTTGTTGATAATTACCAGCCTGAATCTCTTCCCCTCAGCGATAGCCTGTCACTGGTTATGAGAACAGTGTTTCTTCAGGTCTTTTTTGCAACTTCCTTTTTTTCATCTGGATAGTGTCCTGCCTACACTGTGTATGTGTTTCAATTGGTTGGAGCTTTCTCTTGGGCTGCAATATGCAAACTTGATTTTCTATAGATTCAGTTACTGGATTCATATGCAGAGGGTGGTTTTTGGACTGAAAATCTTTTTTTAAATGAATCGTGCAGGCTGTAATTTTCTGATGTTGACCTCTGTCCCGTTTTATCAGAACATGCTAAGTGTGACAAGTTGGGACCCCCTTAAAACAGTGACCTGATGTGCCAAGACACCACTGACCCTGCTTCCCTTGACAGCCTGGGCACTGTGTAACTTTGATCTGTTGAGCCTAGCTTGCTAGCCTGTTTCAACCGAGACACAGGGACAGAGCCATTCCCCTCAAGTAAAAGCAGCACAGAGTGAGACCTTAACTCAGTACTCAACTACACAGCCTCTCTGGCTACATCTAGACAGTGGCACTTTTGGGATACCAGAAGTATCCCAAAATAGCAATTCTGTGTCTTTATACACACCCATTATTTCAAAATAGATTTCAAAATAACGGGCGCACTATTCTGGCATCCCTGTAGCCCTCATTCCATGAAAGTTAAGGGACTTGCTGAAATAGTGCTTTATTTTGAAATTTAGAACTGTGTAGACAGTGCCAAATTTCAAAATAAGCTATTTCAAAATTACCTCGAAATAGGCTGTGCAGTTTGTGTAGCAGAAATTGTGTAGCTTATTTTGAGGTAAGGGTGCTGTGTAGCTGCACCCTGTGGGGCTAAACTCTAGATAAATCCATCTGACACTACAATGTGCTGTACAGTGTAAGTTCATGAAATTCACCCCTTTCTCAGTGTAAAGAAATATGCACAGACTCCTCCCACATCCAGTAACAATTATTGACACCGGGTTTATTAATAAACAAAAGTAATTTTATTTTGTATAAAAATATATGTTTAAGTGGTCATAGGAGATAGCACACTGAAAAAAGTATGTTATTAAGCAAAATAAAACTTGAATATGGAAACACGGTTCAATATACTGAATAAACTAGTGACATATAATTACACCCTAAAAGATGTTCTAAGGTTCTGGTAATCTTCACAGACTAGACTTGGTTTTATCCCCCAGTTCAGTCTTAGTTGTTTTCAGCTGTCATCTTGGATGAGGTAGCTGGGGAGAACTGATGATCAAGGTTACCTTACCCACTACTCTTGGAAAAGGTGGGATCATTTGTGTTCAGTCTAAACTATCCCTGTGCTCTTGTGGAAACATGCAGCATGTAAGATGGGTCCCAGCATCAGGTGACACAGTCTCATGCTTTTGCAGGATCCCTGTCTCCATACTTCACAGGTTGACTCACCTGCTCACAGGAAGGTAAAGCTCCATTATCTCTTGCCAATGGGCCATTACCACCCTGAAGTGTAATCAGTGGGAGTGACCCAAAGCAGTGAATATGCAATTATAGATACACAGATCAATATTCCTAACTTGATCTAAAAAAAGATACACGCATACAAATGGGATAAGCATCCAATGATATTTCACACGGGGGGGGGGAGGAGGGTAGGGGCGGGCAACAGCCATGTCAGACCCCAGGGCAAGCTGGGGATGGTGGTTTCCGGCTTTACGCTCCCAGAAGGGGGGAAGCCTCAGCCAGCCCTCAGTGCTGCTTGAAGCGTGCCATGCTGCTCCCCCAACCCTTAGAACTGCCCGGAGGACACAGCATAGCACAGTTGAGACTGTTCTGGTGACAATTTAAAGGGCTCAGGGCTCCAGCCACTGCCATAAATAGGCCTGCTTTCACATGAAGTGTCTCACATAAAGCATAGTCCAGTTATGTCATATTCATAAGCTCATTCCCATAAGGAATTTGGAACGCCCTATCACACTAAGACATTTCCTTTCAATCTGAAATAAATACACCAGTACTAGCTGTTTGCTGAAAACTCCTTTGTTGTGCACAGCTAGCCCTATTGGCAGTATACACAACAAGGATATTGGATATGAAGATGAAACTTAACTATTGGATCAAACCTATGTGAAATGTTTTCATTGAAGCAGACTTACACAAGATAGTGATTTAACTCTGTTCTGAAATTATTCTTTGCTATTCTAAGAGTTGGGGTGGCAAGTCTCTTCTCTCGTGTGAATGAGGGAAGTGTAAGATGCAAGTAGATGAGAGAAAAAAATTATCAGTGAATTGCCCTAACTGCAAGAGGGAGAGTGAAGACACCAGTATCACCCTGATCTAACAGCAGATGAGTGCAGATAAACAACCCTAAAGTACAGATGCATCCGCCCTAAAACAAGAACAAAGTATGAGATAAGAGGATGAAAGCCAGTTTTGCAAATGATTAGTTTCTTGATAAATGATTTCAGCATGACACAGCAAGATTGTAACACAGTGCAACTCCCTGCCATGGTGCCTCCTGCTGGTTACATGGGAATTAGCTCAGCTCAGCACTAGAGAACCCCCTTCAAGCCAGCGTCTTGCTGCTGTTACCTGTTTGTGTGTTAATGGCTCTGCCACTTTATGTTAGGACAAATAGGCTATGTGCCTCGAGACCAAAGCACCCTTCCTGCAGGATACAGCCCTGCCTCAGTGCCCCACACTCTTGTGTCCTCCCCCTCAGGGAACCATCCCACCCCTTATGCCCACCTTGCCTCAGTGACCCTATTGCCAGGCATCATCTAGCCCCTTCTCTCAGGGGAAAACTGCAGTCTGAAATAGTCACCCATCATAAGCAAGGGGGTGTGGACTTGCTGCTTTCCTTGCCCGGTTGCCTCCCTGCAGCCCTAGTACTGCTCAGACTCACGTTGCTGTGCCTCAGCCTGGGACGGCTCAAGCTGGGGCTCCCCTTGCTCACCCTGCCTTTCCGCAGCACTGCTCTGTCTGTGGTACCTATGCTAGCGAGCAGCTAGGCCCTTCTCTCTCCAGAGCTGGCGTGAGAGTGTCTGCTCCTCTCCTCCAGGAGCCCTTCTATAGGGCCCAGCCCTGATTGGCTGACATTAGCTCACCTCCTGTTGGCTATTGGGACAGCCCTCTCCTAGGGCCATTTTTAATCCCCCGCCCCACACGCCCCGGAGTGGGGTGACTGCACTGCTACCATGATCCATAGACTAATGAGAACCTGTAGCTGTAAAAGACAAGTGAGAGCATGGAAGCTTTGAGTGTGTTCTGAAACAACAGAGCATCAGTACGCATGTGATAGAGGCCTGACTCCCCACTTGTGTTCAGGCTGGGCAGCCAGTAGACTGCCTCATTAACTGTAATCACTTAAAATCTGGCTTTTGTGGTTAATAAACTTATTTTATTGTTTTATATAAACCAGGGTGTTTAGGAACCTCCATTTGGGATAACAGGACCCATGCATGTCATTTTCTATTAATAAAACAACAGACTTTTTATATGAGCTTCTGTTGTCCAGGAGAGATCTGGGCAGTACAAGGTGCATATTCCTGAGGAAAGTCTGGGACTGCAGATTTGCTAGTGTTGCATTTATTACAGTGGTCCCCAAACTACACACATAGGGGGAGCCAGCGGGCAGTGAGGGGCTGCACGCTCCTCGTTGGTCTTCTTGGCCTGAGGGTCGCACATCAGCCTGTGCAGACAGACAGCCGCATGAGGCTGCCACAAAGGAACCTTGTGCTCCTGCTCACGGGGTTTCTGGAGAGGCCTGACGTACTCCCGACACACTAAGGCATGCCCACACTCCCAGGACAGCATCTGCTCCTAGTCAAGCCCAGCGAGGCAGAGGACACCGAGCCCCTGCATGGGAACCTGCCAGGGGGAAGGAAGAGGAGAGGACCACATGGCCCCCACCACTCTCCCCACCCTCCTCCAGTGGGCAGGGATTGAAGACCTCTCTCTGCAGGATGCCACCACTGCTGGATCCAGAGTGTGTGTGGCACAGAAAGACGGTGAGTTGCCCAATCCCCTCTCTGCTGCCCACAGGCTCCCGGCCTGGCTGGCACCTTCCCATGCCTGCTTTTCCCCAGAGTGTGGGGGTAATGAGGTTCCCCTAGGACATCTCTGACCCGTCAGGATAGTGCCCGCTGTGTAGGCCACAGATGGCCTTGCTCAAAGCACATCTCCTTTGTCTGAACTGAGACATTTCAGTGCCGGCTCAGAGATGAGGGCTGGGCTTCATGCAGCCTTCTCCTGGGATAACTGCCCTTCTGCACACCTGGACCAGCTATGAGTGGGGCATGAACCACAGCTTCCACACCAGCTTCTGGGCCCTGTGAGACCCACAGGAGCTGGCAAGCCCGGGAAGACCTGGAGAGGGAACACATCGCCTGCCTGTATGCCCTGCAGTGGTCTCTCAAGCAGCAGGAGCAGAGGTTGAACACTGACCTGGAGCTGCGCCACACTATCTGGCAGGAGCTGTTACAGCAGGCCTGGAGCATGTGCATGGCATACACCACCATCATAAACTGCCTGATTGTGGCCATTGAGTGGTCCAGCAGCCGGCCCTCTCCACATGCTCCTTTCCAAGTCCCCCTGTACCCACACCGGCTCCTGCCCCCCAGCTTCTCCTCCTAGCCCCCACTGTGGGGGTGGGGTGGGAACCAGTCCCAGCTCCATCCCTGAGCCCCACCTCTTCCTTCCTCCCCCTCCCAGGCTCTTTCCCCAGTCCACTCCTTCCGGGAAAATTTACCCTAAATTAAAAAAAAAGTGTATCCTTTCATAACAAAAATCCTGGTTTATGGTATCTGCAGCTGCGGGGGGTGAGGGTGGGGGCGTGGCAGAGAAGGGGAGGTAGGAAGGGAAGTCAGGGGAGGAAGGGTAGGGTGGGGGAGGAAAGGCACAGAGGGGCAATGCAGAGGCTCCTTGTGGGGAGGGCCAGGGGAAAGTGTCACAGCTGGCCTTGTCTGAAACTCTCCCTCAGGGCCTCCCAGATGCACACACAGCTCTCTGGTTCATGGCTGCTCAAAGGCACATGGCAGTGGTTCATGGTTGCTCAAAGGTCCAGACCAACTGCTCGGCCTCTACCCCTCACCCTGACAGGAAACTCTCCCCTTCTTTTCACGAAGGTTGTGCAGGACACAGCAGGCCACCACCACCTGGGGGACGTTCCATTCACTGAGGTGTAAGTGGGAGAGGAGACAGTGAAACCTCCCCTTCAAATGGCCAAAGGCACCCTCCACAAAAATGTGAGCCCTGCTGAACCTGCTGTTGAAACATTCCTTCATGGGGTCTAGGTGGCCCGTGTAGGGCTTCATCAGGCATGGGAGCAAAGGGTAGGCCGCATCCCCCACGAAGCACATTGGCATGTCCATGTCCCGGACCCTGCTAGTGCAGTGGGGAAAAAAAGTGCTGGCATGCATCTTCTGGAAAAGGCTGGAGTTCCTGAAGAGGTGGGCATCATGCATCTTCCCTGACCACCCAACATGGATGTTGGTGAATCGGCCTCAGTGGTCAATGAGGGCCTGCAGCATGCTTAAAAAGTACCCCTTCCAGATGATATAATCGGAGGCCTGGTGGTTGGGAGCCCAGATGGGTGTATGGGTGCCATCAATGCCCCCCCACAGTTGGGGAAGCCCATGGCAGTAAAGCCAGTGATGGGGTCCACATCACCCAGGATGATGATCCTGCACAGCAGAATGGTGTTGATGACCCTCAGCACCTGTAGAAGGATACCATCAGAGAATCACAGGGTAGCCAGAGCCCTTGGGAGTTCCCTGAGCCTATCCCCCTTCCTACACCAGGACCAACCCCAACTACCCCAGGGCTTAGTGAAGGCAGGACTGCAAAAACTCCAGGGAGGGAGAGTCTAGCCCACCTTCCCTAGGGAACCCCAGTCCAGTGCTTCACCGCCTCTTCGGACAATTGCACGAGAGTGCCATACATGCAGGAGCACGGCCCCGACAGTTGATCTGCCCACACCAAACTGGTTCCCATGGAGAGCTTCCAAAGAGCCATGGTGACCCACTTCTGGAGGGGGATGGTGGGTCACATGTGAATTTCCCGTTGCCAGAGGGCAGGGACAAGTCACTCACACAGCTCCAGGAAGGTGTCCTTTCGCATACAGAAGTTCTGGAGCCACAGCTGGTCGTCCCACCGCTCCATGACAGTCCAGTCCCACCAGTTAGAACTGGTGTCCCGGTGCCAGAAGCAGCAGTGCACCTTATTCAGGAGAGGGTGGGACGGGCTGTGCTGCATGAGCAGCATGTGGAGAGAGATGAGGAGGTGCCCCAGAGTGAGCTGCGCATCCTGGTCCTGCAGTGCCCCATGGGCAGCCTGCAGTAACTGCACCAGGAGGTGCAGCACAAGGTCTAAGAGCCGGCGAGAGCTTTGCAGCAGGTCTGGCTCCATGGCAGAAGTGCTGTGGTGTCCACAAGGGCAACCAGAGCAGGCAGTGAGATAAGTTTGCTGTCCCTCGAGGAAGTAGGCAAAGGTAAAGAGCTTGAGACATGACTGTGGAGGGGAGCCCCTTTAAGCACGAGCCTCAGATAGCCTCAGGCAGCAGCTCTAGGAAGTGACTTATGCCCTGATACCCTGCCTAAAGTGCTTCTTGGAGGGTCTTAAATTCGATTGATGCTCCAATCAATGTGGATGCATGTAGCTAGACAGACTGCCCCCCCGCCCATCTTATTTGCCTCTCTGAAGCATAAAGGGCAGAGAAGGAGCAGTAAAATCAGCATAGTCTATGCTGGCTCATCTGATCCTGAGAAGCTGAAAACATAGATATGAGGAGAGAGCGATTAAGGCAATAAGCTGGCCTCGAGGCTGCGAGAACTGCCCCGGCTGGCACCCATGTTGATTCGAACACACACACAGTCCCTGGGAGAGGAATTTCCCACTGAGAAAAGAATCCCCAGTAATTCCAATTTAGTTATCTCTCTTACAATTGTACATTAAGTTCACAACTCCCTTGTAAGAACTGGTCTCACAAAAGACAGACCAGCCCCATTTGGCATGACAGATAAGAAAGAGAAATACATGACCCAAAATGGGTATAAAGGTGGTCCAGCACACACTCACTTTGAGTGTCATTCTACCCTCTACCTGCTGGTCGGGTTAGGTGTTTGACCTCCCGCGGTTCTATGGGGACGCCCACCTCGTATTTTTGTCTTTCCTAGGAACTGATGGACCGGCCCTGGCCTGACATGCTGGAGTCGAGAGGCACAGAAGGGGGTAAAAATTGTACCTGGATGTGGTCCTCTGTCTTAAGTGTACACATAGAAAGAGTAAGCTGTTACTTGGTACCATTATTTCTATTTTTCTATCTTTATCTTCTTTGTAACCATTTTTAAGATCTATATTTTGCTAGTAGTTAAGAAATAGAACAATAGCCATTGCAACCATATGATTTATAAGCTTCCTCAATAAACCTGTAACTATTTAAGCTTTAACCTGACTCCTTCAGTTGCTGTAATAGAACCAAGCACAATTTAAAAGAACTTCAGCCGGTCATAAAGGGACAGTTATAGGAAGAGCTTGGGCGTTTGGATCTGTGTCACTCCCAGGTGACAGGGTCCACTGGGGCACTTCTCAGCCTTTCGTGGGCTGCCCGCTGTGAAGGAATTATGAATTCTAGCAGCTAAAATCTGAAGTGTAATAAGCTCTTCCTGTACATACTGGGGCATCTGTTAGCCTGTTTGGCTACCCTCTGCGACGGGACCTCCATCCTAGCAGTAAAGTCACGGATGTTAAATTATTTTTTGGGGCGCCCTCCAGCCTCCTAGGCTGCCCGCTGCAACGAGACTTTGTGTCTCAGCAGTTGAAGACTTGGGTGTAACACACACGCACACACTGCCCTGACTGTCGGCTGACAATGCACTATTTCAATATAGCTGTGTGCTATTTCAATGGGGATTTGTAGTGTAGACGTGCTATTTCAAAATAGCTATTTTGGGAGTTATTATTCAGAAATAGCTTATTTCAAAATAAGTGTGTAGTGTAGCCGTGCCAAGATGGACATTTCAGGTAGTGGCTGTATAGTTGATTTTAAGAAATTCCAAGCCTCCTCTGTATTTAAGCTCTTGAGCTCTTCAGAGCAATTGATTTCTTAGCTAATTCCCTAGAGTCTGCCCTTTTAGAATGACAAATAATATTTGAAAGGACCTGCTTTTGATTATACATCCATTTAATGGATTCATTTAGGAAGCAGTTCATTCCAAAATTATTTCTTATGATCAGCTCTTCTGTGATGTCCTTACCACTTACTAAAATCAAGTCTAAAATTGCATCACCTCTTGCTGGTTCAGCGATGATTTGATGAAGAGACCAGTCATCTGTCACATCCAGGAAGAACTGGGCTCTACCTATTTGTAGCATTTACTCTCCAACCTATCTTTGGGAAGTTTAAAGTCTCTCATTAGGACACAATTCCCAGAAGTATTTGTGACACTGATAACTTCAGAGAGATCACTTATCCATTCTGAATCTGTCCCACAAAGTCTGTAAAAGATCTCAAACACAGTCCAAAATCCTTCCCCCACGGTGATTCTGACTCAAACATATTCTGTTTTGTCCTTATCATTTTGTATTTCTTTATAGTTCACTGCTTTGTTGATGTACTATGCTTCCCCATGTTCCTTTTCTTTATTTCTATCTCTCTTTAAAAACACACACACATAGCCTTCAATATCTATATTCCAGTCGTGAGTGTGATTCTGCCATGGTTCTGAAATCCCTATATTCAGGGGCGGATAGAGGGCAGGGCGAGCGGGGCGGCCGCCCTGGGCCCCGCGCTTCAAAAAGCCCTGCCCATGCGCCATGGCGCCACCGTGCATGCGCGTTGCATCACCGTGCATGCGCCGTGGCAAAGGGGGGCCCCGCAAGATTATGCTGCCCTGGGCCCTGCAAAACGGTCATCTGCCCCTGCCTATATTATTTGGTTTGACTTTTTGCATTAGTAGCTCCATTTCATCCATTTTATTGCCCGGACTTTTTGCATACATGTTGCTTCGGCTCTTCTACTTACTCTCACTATAACACCTTGGAAAGTCACCAAATCTCTGGTCATTTTACAAAGATGTGAAATGTGGATAATATAGTGGGATCCACTCATAGCATAACTTTTTTATAGTGAAGCTTTTCTCTAAAGCACATTCAGGGTCTGCAGAAAAAGCAATGACTAATCACAAAATAGAATTGTCCATTTGATAAATGTTCTTAGCAGCAAATTTAATTTCATTGTTCCCATATTTTTGAAGCAAGATTTAATTCTTATCCAGGGCTAGCATTATTAGGATGCAAAGACATTAAATATTGAGTCTTTTCACCCCTTGCGCCTGAAATGACAGTTGCGTTATAATTTGAAATCTTCCAACATTATTTCAGTAAATAGGTAATTTGTTTAAATCATGGGATGTGGTCTATGGAGAAACTTAATAGAATTTTAAAAGCTGCTCATGCTAGTTATATTGAGAGAATCTAACCTTTTTTTTCAAATTTATATTCATTGATAAATCTATCTCCTGTCCTTTTCAAAATCTTCTCTTGCTATTAACCTCTATTTTGAATGTACACTTTGGATATCTGTGATGCAGTGGTCTGAGCACACAAGCCCCCTGCTGGCAGGTTTCTGTTTCATCCATCCCAGAAAAGAAGCAGCAGAAAGGTCCTCCAAGCAGGCTAGAGTGGCTGCAGAGGAAGCAGCCAATCAGGGCCTAAGAGGGCCATATAAAAGGAGCTGCAGATCAGCAAAGCAGTTAGTTGCTGCTTGGAGCTGGAGAAGAATGGTCTGCATGTCTGGCTGCCTGGAAGAGCAGTAGGATTACAGATAGTGTATTAGTAGGGAGCTGGGGAGTGAGCTGAAGTCAGCACCATATTAGAACACATCTGAGGGTCAATAAGGACTAATCATTGTGGAACATGTAAGTGCACTTTAGATATTGCACTCCTGTAGAGCGCATTACTCCACTGTGTATATCAGCCCTGAGATACGTAATTTTACTCTTATTTCAGTAACGTACACACAAACTGTATGCACATTAAAGAAATAGTAAATTTTGTGGAATGTCCCATGGCTATTGAACAGCTACATCCTACTAGGATTTTAGATGGGGGAGGAAAGATTAATAGGGCCGGGGTACTTTATATACAAATGGAGAAGAATGTGAGGCACTGACATTTCTGGGGAAGTAGAAGTCCTACAGGACTGGAGGCTGCTTCTGAAGGTGGCTCAACAAGGAATGGTACTGTTGTGCATGTGTGTGGCAGGCTGCACCAGCACTGCAAACAACCCCACAGTTCTCATTCCTGTTTGCCCTCCGTTCATCCTAGGATGTGTCATTCTGTCTGCAACACTCTTCAGCCTGAGTCCATTAGGGAAAGCAGCATTTGGCCCTCCCACCCATTGCTACCCTTCTTGAGCCACATATGAATTCCCCTCCCTCCCCCTTGAACACCACCAGGTCAGGCAACATGAGGCTAACAGCCAATCAGCCCGTGTACAGAGGAGTTACTGCATTACAGCTCTAATTATGAGTGATTTTATGTTCTAGCAAGTAACTGAGATCATTCATCAATTATCTGGCTCAACTTTGCGGTGACATTAACTATTCCACAGACAAGCAGAAAAATGGGCCAGAAAGGTGGAGAACATCAGCACGTTTAGCTTCAGAACATTTTGAGATTCTGAGTCAGCGTTCATTAAAATGACACTGGCATAGGAAAGCCTGGCGGCGGGGGAGGGAGGAGACCACAAACAAAAGGAAGTTTTTCTTCACACAGACAACTTGTGGAACTCCTTGCCAGAGGAGGTTGTGAAGACCAGAACTTTAACAGGGTTCAAGAAAGAACTAGATAAATTAATGAGGGTTATATCCATCAATGGCTATTACCTAGGATGGGTAGGAATGGTGTCCCTAGCCTCTGTCAGAGGCTCGGAATAGGTGACAGGAGAAAGACTGGGGCATCTGGCATCCTTCTGGGGCATCTGGCATTGGCCACTGTGGGCAGACAGGATACTGGGCCAGATGGACCTTTGGTCTGACCCAGTATGGCTATTCTTCTTTATGTTCTTATGTATGGCAATATCAATAGGAAGATTCAGGAAGAGTTATCTTCTTAGTAACCTGAGACACCTTGAGGTACAAGTGTATCATAGGATGTTCTATATGCGCACCCAAAATGATGGGGTAGGAAGGGACCAGTTCCCACCTGTCCTTCCCCAGGGACGTGCTCCCAAAGCAGTGAGGGAAGTGCAGCGAAGCAGCACTGCTTCATGGGGTGAGTTGGAATTGCATGTTAAGCAGGGTCACCTCTCCCTCTTCTCCTGCAGACCCAGGGCTCCTGCTATGCCACATTCTTGTGTTCTCAGGGCCAGCAAAGGTGCAGCAACTGCTGAAGAAATACAGTGCATGAGTGACCCAAAATGAGGGTCACAAGAATTTAAAGCTAGGAGGGACAAAGCCATCAAAAAGGTATTTCCCTTGTTTGGCCACACAGGGGCTACATGAGCTGTATAAGCTCTCTAGTCAGGGTTAATTCTTCTGCTTCACATACATCCCTCCCCATTTTATTGCCTGAAAGAGTAGGAGAAATCCCTGGCAATCGCACTGAACTGTGGTATGGATCAGCAGTAGTTGCACCATTACTAGGATTGTGTTACTGAGTTCAGTTTTAATAGTAGCTTTACTCCTTTGTTTTGTTTTACAAAACGTCTGACTAAAATGGCAGAAGACAAAATAGAAACTTTGAGCACTGAGAATTTTTCATACTGGTTTGATAAAAATGGATGGGTGCAGAACTACTACAAGACTAAAACTCATCCCTTTGGGAAATTTTCCCCTGGAGTTTCTTACTTTTTTGGGAGGAACAGAAATACAGGCAGTCCCCGACTTACGTGGATCCGACTTATGTCGGATCCGCACTTACGACCGGGGCTTTCTCGCCCCGGAAGTCAGGGCGAGAAAGCCCCGTTCGTAAGCTGCTCCGGTGCCCCTGGTCTGCTGGAGACCGTCTCCAGCAGACCAGGGGCACCGGGCGCGTTCCCGCGCTTCTGAGGCTTTGCCAGAGCAAAGCCTCAGAGGCGCGGGGAACCGCCGCTGCTGCCGCTTCAATCTGGGTGCCTGTGGTCTGCTGGGGACCGTCCAGAGCAAAGCTTCAGAGGCGCGGCACCCCGCTGCCGCTGCGGCTCTGCTCCCCGTGTCCCTGGTCTGCTGGGGGGGGGGGCGCAGCTAGTGTGCTCCCCCCCCCAGCAGACCAGGCTTTTGTTTTGGACTCTGGGGCAGAGCAGCTGGGGCGCTGCCGATTGGTCCTGCAGCGCCTGCTCTGGGCACTACTGGACCAACCCGGCAGCACCCCAGCTGCTCTGCCCCAGGTCCTGATTCAGCCGCTGCTGGTCAGTTTCAGCAGCGGCTGAATCAGGACGCCTGGGGCAGAGCAGATGGGGTGCTGCTGGGTTGGTCCAGTAGCACCAAGGAGCAGCGCTACTGGAGCAACCCAGCAGCACCCCAGCTGCTCTGCCCCAGGCGTCCCCAAGTCAGCTTCTGCTGAAACTGACCAGTGCTGACTACAGGAAGCCCCAGGCAGAGTTGTTCTGCCCCAGGGTTCCTGGAATCAGCTGCTGATCAGTTTCAGCAGCAGCTGACTTGGGGACGCCTGGGGTTCTTAAGTTGATTCTGTATGTAAGTCAGAACTGGCGGTCAGTTTCAGCAGTGTCTGAATCTGGACGCCAGTTCCGACTTACATACAGATTCAACTTAAGAACAAATCTACAGTCCCTATCTTGTACGTAACCCGGGGACTGCCTGTACAACCTTTTGCAAGCAACTTAAAAACCACTGGACTCTGTCCTTTAGCAACATTGTTGCTCTTCATGTGATGATTCTTAGAATATCAGTGATAGGTTGGTAATGTTTGTCTATAGGCATTTGGTAACATTTTCCATTACAGCTAAAAAATCTGGTACACTGACCAGATAGTTTGAGGACTAATTTGCCACAATACAGTCACCAGTTTCCAGGATTCCTGTTTGCAACAGAATACTGGACATCAAATAATCAATCATATGCCCTACTCTAATATAAAACCTGAACAGAGACCTAATCAGTATTTGCAAGTGCACCAAATGTGAGCCAATCCAATCCGCTCTAGTAAGAACACATGAGGTCACTGGGAAGATTTTTGCTTTGGAATGCTTTTTGATTCCTGTTCCTTTTTCTCCTCTGTTGGTGTTGGAAGTGAAAGCCTTATTGGCACATAAGAGTGTGTTAACAACACTTGTGTAGTCTCCATGATGGTGGAAAGGAATACACAGCTCTTTCCCCTTAGCTTCTTTTTTTCCACTGTTTGATTGAATGGGATGTGTCCTACTGCAAAGCTTAACAGACATGAAACTAAATTTGTTTGCCAAAATTTATTCATTCTGGCAGAGAAGACAGGGCAAAAGAGTGTGATTCCAAGCAATTTATACTTTTTCTTGGGTTAAAGATATAGCCAGGAATTGCTGACATGTCCACAAAAATACATACCTTATCACCTTAATATCACCCCTTTGCTATGGACATTGTAAGTGGGGATATAAAGGGTTGACCGGTTACCCGGTAAAGATCAGCCACACCAGCATCCTTTCCTGGTTAACTGGCAGCCCGGCCAAGCTGGAGCAGTCCCCCGCCTACAACGTGGCATGGTGGGCCCTGCCCATCCAAGCTCAAACAGTCCTCTGCCTGAGGTGTAGTGTGGCAGTCCACACAGTCCCCCACCCATGGAGTGGCACAATGTGGCTGGCCTGGCCTGAGTAGTTCTCTGCCCACAGCACAGGTGACCCAGGCAGGCCCAGCTGGAGCAGTCCATGGCACAGGCTGAGGGATGGGGGGAGCTCGAGCTTGGCTAGGCCCGTAACTTTTAACCAGTTAATTTTTTCGATGGGATTTTACATCCCTAATTCTAAGGCTGGGTGAGCATGTAATCTTAAAAGGAGATTTAGTAACTTGGCTAAATGATACAATTCCTTTAATATGCTAACACAGTGGTTCTCAAACTTTTTGGGCTCTGGAGCCCTTTACATGTGTAAAAATTTATGCGGAGTCCCAGCTGTCCACTGATTGTACGTGTTGTACCTATCGATGTTTCCAGTTTGTCAACCTCGCGGAGCCCCTGGAGATGTCTCGCGGAGCCCCAGGGGCTCTGCAGAGCACAGTTTGAGAAACACTATGCTAACACTTCAGTCTTTAGACACATCATCAATCAGGCATGCAAAGGATGATGGGATTTTGCCTGTCTGAAATAGTCTGTTCAGCTCATCAGCAACTTCTTTTCCCTAGAGTGTTCAGTGAGGAGCTCTTGTTATGTGACACAGGAATTTGAATCTTTGTAACTGTGAGCTGGTGTTATGTGAGGCAGAAAATAGACAAGAGGGACAGAAAATAAAGATCAATCTCAGCACTCCTGTGTGTCCCACCTTTATTGCAATAACCAGTGGCTGTACTGCTTAGCGCTATGCTCAACTCTGTAATGCTGCTAGAGGAACCAACATTTACATCACTGCAGGGGTTTTTTTCCTTTCACATTACTATGGTAAGGGTCTTTATACAAACCAGGAGGGAACTAGTTGTCACAAAAGCGTCTTCATTTTTGCCTTTAATTATCCCCAGCCAGTGTATTTGTTATATTCCTAATGCCTAATTAAATCAGTCCCTGTCGCTCGTTAACCTTAAAAGCAAAGGGTAGATATTTAAATAACTTCCCTCCATATTTTTGTTTAGTAAACATAGTAGTTAATAATAGGCCTCCAGTTTAGCTGGGATTATAATGGGCATGGGAAGTCAGCATCCTGTTACTTTACTTTTACCAAACCAAGATAAGGAAGGCTATGTCTAGACTACAAGCCTCTTTCGAAAGAGGCTTTTTTGGAAGAATCTTTTGAAAAAGCCTCTTTCGAAAGAGAGCATCTAGATTGCAACCACTTCTTTCAAAAAAGCAAGCTGCTTTTTCAAAAGAGAACATCCAGGCAATCTGGATGCTCTCTTTCGAAAAAGCCTTGTTTGCATTAAAGAACGCCACTTTTTTCAAAAAAACCCTGTAGTCTAGACATACCCTTAGAAAGTAAAGTAAAATGTAACTCATAAATACTACAAGCATCAGAGGGGTAGCCGTGTAAGGGTATGTCACTACTACAGTGATATTTCGAATAAACTTAATTCAAAATAAGTCATCTAGACACAAAAACTAATTCGAAATAGCATTTTTCTAATTCGAAATAGCGTGTCCACATTGAGTGGACCCTGAATTGAAGGTAAGGCAGGCTGGAGCCATCGCCAAAAGGGCATCAGGATCGGACTTAATGTGTGGGGCTGCTGCCTCAGGCTAGCTGAGGTCTGTGTTTAAAGGGACCCGACCCTCCCCCCCCCCATCCTGGACAGATAGTTCTCAGGTTTCTCTGCTTGCTGGTCTATCTCGTTGAGGGACAGCAAAGCATTTGTGTCTCAGAGTGCTCTGCTTGCCCTCACTCAGGACACCACGGCACTCTGCAACATGGAACCAGACCTGCCCCTGGGGACTCTGCTGCGTCTTGTAGACACATTGCCAGCATCCTGGCTGCACTGTCTGCAGGCTGCCAGCTGGGAGGACCATCGAGTGGATGTCAGGATCCAGGGGGTCCTGCGGGAGAGCTTCCACCTTGAGGAGCGCTAACAGTCTCCCTGGTTTACCCCACTGGGGGCTGGTGCCCCATTCCTCCCTCTCGTCCTTCCACTTACCCTTCTCTAGCCCACCCTTCTGGATATCAAATAAAATACACATATTTTCAAAAATATAAACTTTATTTAACACAGCTGGGGAGGGGGAATGAAACTCCCTAGAGTGGGAGAGGGGAGTCTACACAGCTGTTAGTAGGAATTTATTGTTAATAGAAATGCACTGAAACCAAAATGGAGACCGTGACTAAAGGTTCAATCCAAGATGGAGTTGTGGTGCATGATGGGACTTTAACATGGAACCCAACAGACTGAAAGGACTTTGCCGCCAAAACACCCTGTGCACACGGCACGTGTCCATGCACACCGCACCAGTCTGTCTGCACCCAGCACCATTCTCTGCACTCGGCACTCCAGCTGCTTTCCCGCCCAGAGGCGTTTATAAGCTTGGACCCTGAGAGAGTTTGGGTTCTTCTTCTTTTTGGGTTCCTGGATTCCTGAGTTCCTGATTCTTTGTGAGTTCATCGTTCGTCTAACGTGCTGTCTCCAGGACCGTGGTGAAGGCTGGGACCTATCCTGATAGCAGACCAGCATCTAGCAGGGTGCTTCAGACCACCACTGTGGCGAAAACTTGGTGTAAGTGGACTCTAGCTACCTGTCTGACGAACCGGACACACTGCCTAACTCCGATTGCTGTGGGAAATGCCCTCTACTCCGGAGCTGGGAAGACCATCTTGTGTGTGTGCCACTCACAAATCAACTGTCACACCATCGACAGAACACCAAGGACTCCTCAGTGTTCCTCTCCAGAGGCTATCTGAGCTAAAGGGTTGTAGGTCCTGAGCCTTGGCTGTCGGTTATCATTTCCGGACAGACTGAGTATAATCTCCTCTACACACTACATACATCTCATTTTTAAGGGTATAGGGTTGGTTTTACAGTGTTGTGTTGTGTTTGTTCAAGTTTATTGGTTACCTGTTGTATTCAATACACTTTTACATCTTTTAAATTTGAAATCAGACTTTGTGTTTATTTCCATCTGAGAAATCCGCTGGTGATAGATACAGTGGGTTCCAGGCTGGATCTCCTTCTGGGACAAAGGCATTCACCATCTAGTCAGAAGCCCCAGTCTAAATTGGTTTACTAGTGCGCCTTTGCTGGTAACACAGCACTTATTTTGATTTAGCTATTTTGAATTAGGTGTTATTCCTTGTAGAATGAGGGTTACCTAATTCATAATAAGGGCTCCACTATTTTGAATTAAATTTGAAATAGCGGTTTGTATGTGTAGACAGCTATTAAAGTTAATTCAAAATAACGTCTGTTATTTCAAATTAACTCTGTAGTGTAGACATACCCTTAGTCTGGATCTGCAAAAATAACAAGGAGTCCTGTGGCACCTTAGGGTATGTCTACACTACAAAGTTAATTCAAACTAACGGATGTTAGTTTGAATTAACTTAGATGGGAGCGCTTAGTTCGAACTAGGTTAACCTCATTCCACGAGGACTAAGCCTAGTTCGAACTTACTAGTTTGAATTAAGGGGTGTGTAGCCCCTTAATTCGAACTAGTGGGAGGCTAGCCCTCCCCAGCTTGCCCTGCTGGCCACTCTGGCCAACACCAGGGAAACTCGTATGCCCCTCTCCCGGCCCCGGACCCCTTAAAGGGGCACGGGCTGGCTACGGTGCCCGTGCCAGGTGCAAGCCTGCCAGCACCCAGCTAGCAGACCCTGCACCTGGCACAGCTCGAGCCAGCCACCCGATGCCCCCCAGCTCTCCCCTTCTTCCCAGGACCAGGCTGGCGGCTCCTGGGAGCTTGCCTGGGACCGCAAGAGGCGGGCACCCACCTGGTCTAGTGCGGACATCGTGGACCTCGTCCACGACCTCCGCACTAGGCACAGGCAAGTGGCCGTCTAGGGCAGGAGAGCTGCCAGCCTGGCCACCCAGGAGCAGGTGTGCATGAAAATCAAGGTGGTTCACTGAGACCCCCGACCCTGAGCCCTGAGCTTACAATGGCCATACTGGGTCAGACCAAAGGTCCATCTAGCCCAGTAGCCTGTCTGCCGACAGCGGCCAACCCTAGGGACCCTGGAGGGATGGACCGAAGACAGTGACCAAGCCATTTGTCTCGTGCCATCCCTCTCCAGCCTTCCACAAACCTTGGGCAGGGAAACTATTCCTACCCCCTGGCTAATAGCACTCCATGGACCCAACCTCCATGACTTGATCTCACTTCCCTTTAAACTCTGTTCTAGTTCTAGCCTTCACAGCCTCCTGCAGCAAGGAGTTCCACAGGTTGACTCTTTGCTTTGTGAAGAAGAACTTTCTGTTACTAGTTTGAAGCCTGCTACCCATTCCTTTCCTTTGGTGTCCTCTAGTCCTTCTATTATGGGAACTAATGAAGAACTTTTCTTGATGCACCCTCTCCACACCACTCATGCTTTTATAGACCTCTATCCTATCCCCCCTCAGTCTCCTCTTTTCTAAACTGAAAAGTCCCAGTCTCTTTAGCCTCTCTTCATATGGGACCTCTTCCAAACCTCTTATCATTTTAGTTGCCCTCCCCTCTCCCACCCTCTCTCTTCCCTTCTCCCACCTCCTTTTCCCAGTCTCCCCCAGTTTTGTTCAATAAAGAGAGATTCTATTTTTGACCACATGTTTTCTTTATTTTGTACATCAGGAAGGGGGGCTAGGGAAGGGTAAGTGGAAGGAGATGAGGGAGGAATGGGGCACGAGCCCCCGATGGGGAGGACTGGGCTGGCTCTGCGGGCTTCTGGGGGTGGAAGCTCTCCTGCAGCCCCCCAATTGCTCCCTCTCCCCAGATGGCAGCCTGCAGCAACTGCAGCCGGTCTGATGGCCAAGTGCTGTGATGTGCCCAGTGTGGGTACTCCGGGCAATCCAAGCCAGGACTGCTTTGCAAGTGGGGCACCCCTGAGAACTGTCTGTCCGGGGTGGGGGTCGGGTCCCTTTAAGCACAGCCCTCGGCTAGCCTGAGGCAGCAGCTCCATGCTCTAAGTCCTCATCTGATGCCCTGCCGGCACTGCTTCCGGCCATCCTTAACCCCAGTTCAGGGTCCACTTAATGTGGACATGCTAGTTCGAATTAGCAAAACGCTAATTCGAACTAGTTTTTTAGTCTGGATCCGTTAGTTCGAAGTAGCTTAGTTTGAATTAACTAATTCGAACTAAGTTAGTTCGAATTAGCGCTGTAGTGTAGACATACCCTTATAGACTAACATAAGCTTTCATGGGCAAAGAGGAGGGATTTCTGTCCCATTTTTCTTTTTTACATTTTACTTTTCTTTTATAGTGGTGCTGTATGGCTGCTGTTGTGTAACAGGTTTGCATGGTACATTTTGACCTAGAGCGAACTCTGATTTATTGCCATGTTAGCACTGTTCACCTTTCCAATCTTGTTTACCTCATTAGCCTATTCACTGGTGAATTTGTCTTCACTGGACTTAGTGCTTCTTTGCATTTCCACAGCAAATCCTATCTGACAGCCTATTTATCACAAGTGGTGGCAACTTCCCAAAGAGGCTTGAGATTGATGGGAGGTTAAAATGGACACATGAACTTTTCTCTTTTCCCATATAATGCATCTAAGCATTCATTTCACCAATTTCTTTGCTTTCTAGCCTAATGACAGAGAACCAACAACAAAAATAGGCAGAAGAGAGGAAAGTCGCAGATTATTTGCACTTATGAAAAATAGGATAATAGCTATTAGCAGTGAACAAGACTTAGCAATGGAGAAGCCTTACTGCTGTCTATGTTGAAGTAGCTGGCTCTGTGAATATGGGGACGGCAGTGGATGTGATAGACCTGGACTTTAGCAAAGCTTTTGATATGGTCACCCACAGTATTCTTGCTTGCAAGTTAAGGAAGTATGGATTGGATACATAGACTGAAAGGTGGATAGAAGGCTGGCTAGATTGTTAGGCTCAACAGGTAGTGAGCAATGGCTTGATGTCTGGTTAGCAATTGTTATCAAGTGGAGTGCCCCAAGGGTCTGTTCTGGGGCTGGTTTTGTTCAACGTTTTTATTAATGACCTGCATGAGGGCATGGATGCACACTCAGCAAGTTCACAGCTGTCTCTTAGCTAGGGGGAGAGGTAGATATGTTGGAGGGCAGGGATGGGGTCCAGAGTGACAGAGACAAATTGGAGGATTGGGCCAAAAGAAATCTGATGAGGTTCAACAAGGACAAGTGCAGAGTCCTGCATTTGGACCGGATGAATCCTAAGCATTGCTACAGGATGTGAACCGACTGGCTAAGCAGCAGTTTGGTAGAAAAGGACCTGGAGATTACAGTGGATGAGAAGCTGGATATGAGCCAAGAAGGCTAACGGCATATTAAGGTGCATTAGTAGGACCATTGCTAGCAGATCTAGATAAGTGATTATTCCCCTTTATTCAGTACCTGTGAGGCCACATCTGGAGTATTGCGTCCAGTTCTGGGCCTCCCACTACAGAGAGAATGTGGACACATTGGAGAGGATCCAGCAGAGAGCAACCAAAATGATTACGGGGCTGGAGCACAAGATTTATGAAGAGAGGCTGAGGGAGTTGGTCTTATTTAGTCTGCAGAAGACAAGAGTGAGGGGAGATTTGACAGTAGCCTTTAAATATATGAAGGGGGGTTCCAAAGAAGATGTAGAGAGGCTATTCTTAATGGTGGCAGATGACAAAATGGTCTCCAGTTGCAGCGGGGGAGGTCTAGGTTGTAAATTAGGAAAAGCTATTTCCCTAGGAGGGCAAAGAAGCACTGGAATGGGTTACCTAGGGAGGTGGTGGAATCTCCATCCTAGAGGTTTTTAAGTCCCCACTTGACAAAGCCCTGGCTGGGATGGTTTAATTGGGGTTGGCTCTGCTTTGGGCAGGGGGTTGGACTTGATGACCCCCTGAGGCAGGGTAGGATTGCCAGATCTCTGGTTTTGAACTGGACAGTCTGGTATTTGAGCTTTCTGTCCGAGAAACAAATTGAGAAAATACCGGACATATAAATGTCCAGTATTTTCTAATTAAGTAAGTTTCATTATTATCACGAGTATCAGTATGTAGTTGCCTACTTCCTGACTGGTAGATGAGCTCACGCTGCGTAAACGTGTCTACTAGTCAGGCAGTACGTAACTACGCCGTAGAGGGGGGGCAGGATCGGAATGGAATCCCCGGGGCCGGACTCACCCATGCACCCTGCCAGGACCGTGCACAGGATCTGCATGCACCCAGGCCAGCCCTGCTCCCTGCCAACCGATTCCTCTCCCTCTCCCCCCGATCAGCCCTGCTTCCCGCCAGCCGGTTCCCCCCTTCCAATCTCCACCCCAGCCAGCCCCACTCCCCCGACTCCCTTCCAGCCAGTCCCGGTCCCCCCAATCTCCTCCCAGCCAGCCCTGCTTCCCACCAGCCTGTCCCACCCCCCCTCTACCAGCCCGGCTTCCCGCTGGCCGGTTTTCCGCCCCCCCCATCTCCCCCGGCCAGTCCCGCTCCCCTACAGGCCGGTCTGCCCCCACCCATCTGAGATCAAGTGTATCCCTATTTTTTTGAAAGCATCTGGTAACCCTATGCAGGGGTCGGCAACCTATGGCTCATACCCCCACATCCACAGACTCCTGCACCCCCACATTTCCTTCCCCTTGCCATAACACTCCGGCACCCCCCCACACACCCCAATCTTGTGCCCTGAGCCCCCCAACCCTGACTGCAGCACCTCCACATCACCAGTCCCCTGCCATAAGATTGACAGAAGATAGCCTGAATGTGTGCGTGAAGCTGGTTGTGACCAGTTATGATGTAAATGTCAAAGAACTGTGCGAAAAGATGCAACTGCAGAAGTCCCATTAACTAAAGTCTATGGCTACGTCTACATTGGCCCCTTTTCCAGAAGGGGCATGCTAATTTTTCAGATCGTAATAGGGAAATCCGCGGGGATTTAAATATCCCTCGCGGCATTTAAATAAAAATGTCCGCCGCTTTTTTCCGGCTTTTAGAAAAGCCGGAAAAGAGCGTCTACACTGGCCCCGATCCGGCCCGATCCTCCGGAAAAAAAGGCTTTTTTCCGGAGGATCAGGCCAGATCGGGGCCAGTGTAGACGCTCTTTTCCGGCTTTTCTAAAAGCCGGAAAAAAGCGGCGGACATTTTTATTTAAATGCCGCGGGGGATATTTAAATCCCCCGCGGATTTCCCTATTACGATCTGAAAAATTAGCATGCCCCTTCCGGAAAAGGGGCCAATGTAGACGAGCCCTATGAGTACAATGTTTCAGTTCTGCTATTATTAATCATCATGTCAATTATCAATAATATTAAGTTTTATATTTTCAGTCATAGAAATGGGCAGTCTCATACGGCTCTTTGTTGACCACGAATTTTGATGCAGTTTGGCTCTTTGGTTTGAAAAAGTTGCTGACTACTGTCCTGAGGTCTGTTCCAACCCCCAGTGCAGGTCTGGTCTCTCAAGAATGTTTTCTGGCATTTTTTCTAGTCTAGATTTAAATGTTCCAAGCAGTGGAGCTGTCAGTACTTCCCTTCGGTGTCTTTCCTACAGTCTAGCATAGCAGATCTTCAGCAGAGGGCCAGGAGAAGCAGTCTGCATCTCCTAAAGCCAATTAAGCACTACTTTGAGGGTATAACTGGGACAGAAGTAGTGCATAGTCTTTTGTGGTGGCCCCTCTCTGTAGAAATGAATTTCACCCATTAACAGGATTTTTTCCCTGATTTGGACTTACTTTTATTTTTAGCAAAATGGTGGAAGGGGCTGGTGAGAAAATGACCCTAAATAATAGTTTCAGCTTTGTTCCTACAACGGATTTCTGTGAAGATACTTTAAATTGCAGTCAGCAGGGATATTAGTTCAGTGATGTATGAGCGGACATGCCCTCTGGCAGCTCTTAATGAGACTCCTGGGTTTTATGCGAAAAATCACCATGTACCTATCATTAATGCCACTTTTAGACCTTGCCCCTTAGATAAAACATCCTAGTGCTACAGGCCAGAAGATCACTGGCGTCACAGGGCCTCAAATCTTGTGCAGCCATTTACGTCAGCGCAAAATGAGTGTAAAATGTTACCAAAGCAAAACAACTCAGGCAGTGGCACATTGGACTTCTACTGACTCTTTGGTTTAGTGCCTACATAGAGTAAGGTAAGGTTCTGTCACTGGTGATGAATGTGTGATGGTCATTCGTGAAATTCTGAAGGCTGCAGTACGAATGGTTACCTAAGTGTACGCTAACTTCAGAGGGGTAGCCGAGTTAGTTGTAATTAGAAAAATTTAAAAAACAACAAATAGTCTAGTAGCACCCTGAAGAATAACAAAACATGTAGATGGTATCGTGAACATAACCCGCTTCTTCAGCTGACTGGAGTAGTAAAAGTCCAGATCCAAGAATAAATGGGGGGAGAAGAAGGAAAAAAGTGAATGGATTGTTCAAGTAGTTACAAAAGGCGGATAAGAACAATTAGCACCTTCATTGGTTGGTTAAGTCATTAGGATGTGGAAGGTAGTGTGCAAGCCAGCAGATATCCCTGTTCATTCCATTCTGATAAGAATCAAACTTTGTAAATGAAGTTAAGTTCCAACACTTCCCTGTGTATTTGGCTTGTGGAATTGGCCTGAAACAACACGGTGACTTGAAGATCCATTGAGTGCCTGGGCAGGTTAAAGTGTTCTCCAACAGGTTTCCGTGTGTTGCCTTTTTGGATACCTGATTTATGTCCATTAATTCTTTCCCATAGAAACTGTCCAGTCTGGCCAAGATACATGGCAATGAGGCATTGCTGGCATTTGATGGCATAGATCACATTAGTGGATGTGCAGTTAAATGAGCCCCTGATGTAGTGGTTGATGTTGTTGGGGCCAGTGATGAAATTACTTGTGTAGTTGTGTGGGCAGAGTTGGCACCAAGGCTGATTGCAGGGGTGGCTTCCCAGATGATTATTATGTAGGTGTGTTGTGTGGTTACTGGAAAGAATTTGAGGTTAGGGGGTTGTCTGTAGGCGAGGATTGGCCTTTTCCCCTAAGCCCTGTGAGAGCGAGGCTCGTTTTTCAGGATAGGTTGTAGATGGTTGATAATGTGTTGGAGGGGTTTCAGTTGTGGGCTGTAGGTGATAAGTGGAATTCTGTTGTTTTTTCTTCTTGGCCTGTCTTGAAGTAGTTCATGTCTGGGTACTTTTTTGGCTCTGTCAATCTGTTTTTTCACTTCTCTGGGTGTGTGTTTCAGTTTTAGGAATGCTCTAGATCCTGTAGGTGTTTGTCTCTGTCTGTGGGATTGGAACAAATCTGGTTGTATCTTAAGGCTCGGCTCCATACAATAGATTGAGAAATGTGCCTGGGATGGACGCTAGAGGCATGAAGGTAAGTGTAGTGATCGACAGGTTTCCATATAGGGTGGTGAAAATGTGACCATCATGTAATTGTACTGTAGTGTCAAGGAAGTGGATTTCTCGTGTGGACTGATCTGGGCTGAGGTTGATGGTGGGGTGGAAGTTGTTGAAATTCTTCAAAGGTTTCTTTCCCGTGGATCCATATGATGAAGATGTCATCAATGTAGCGTAAGTAGACTAAAGGTTTTAGGGGGGGCAAGAGCTAAGGAAATGTTGTTCAAAGTCAGCTATAAAGACATTGGCATATTCTGGGGGGCTATGCAAGTGCCCGTGGCTGTGCTGCTGACTTGACAATATGGAAGTAGTTGTGGGTGAGGACAAAGTTGCAGAGCTCTGTAACCAGCTGTGCAGTGCTGTCATCGTGGATGGTGTTCCTGATGGCCTGTCTTCATGTGGAATGTTGGTGTAAAGCCGTGGTCCCCAACCCAGTGCCTGCGGGTGCCATGGCGCCCGCCAGGCCCTTTACGTGCGCCCGCGGAGCAATCAGGGCTGGCCCCGCCCCCGGGCGTGCGACAGGTGCCAACCTCAGGCGCATGGCCGGCCCCGGCCCCAGGTGCGCTGCACGTGCCCTTGCCGGCCCTGGCGCTGGCCTTGGCCCCAGCCCCGGGGATGCCGTGCATGCCCTTGCCGGCGCTGGCCCTGGCCCTGGGGGCGCTGTGCGTGCCCGCACCGGCCCCGGCCGCACGGAACCTTGGCAGCCCCTGCCCAGGATCGCAGCACATGCCGCTGCCAGCCTCGGGTGTGCGGCGCATGCGTGGCCCCGCCCCCAGTCACGTGGCCTGTGAGTGGCCCCGCCCCCGTACGCGCAGCACGTGAGTGGACCCGCCCCCAGGCTCCCGGCAGCCCCAAAAGGTTGGGGACCACTGGTGTAAAGAGTTTCTACGTCCATGGTGGCCAGAATGGTATTTTCAGGAAGGTTACTGATGTTTTGTAGTTTCCTCATGAAGTTGGAGGTGTGTGTGGTGAATCTCAACATATGGGTTACCCAAGGTTCTGGTCTCAAAGTGATACTTCTCAGGCGAGCTGTTGGTGTCCTATGGGTTACTCTCAGAGGTGCACAGCACAGAACTCGCAGCCAGGGGAATGGGATATTAAGGCAGCTGTAAGCCCCTTGTTTGCCCACTCAATCCAGGGCACCTGTGGGGCTGGAGAGGCCCACCTGGCTGCTTAAGTGGCAGTCCTCTCTGCAGGCTGCCCTGAATTGCTGCCTCTCTCACCCCTGCCCAATACACCCCTTCTTTCACAGCTTGGGAAGGGTGCCTCAGAGGTCTGGTCTAACACTGGCTGAACTTTTACCATGTGTGTCCCAGTTGCTGCAGTTTATATAACTGAAGGGCACGCTAGCACAGATTACTCAGCAGAACGGTTTAAAAAGATCGAACCCTACAAGCTAACCTTTCAAAGTTTTTTTTTCTGATGACTAAATTTGAACTTTTTTTGCTGATGGCTTTAATTCACTGGGGGCTGCTGTTAATGACAAAATTGACTTTTTTCCCTACAACTCATATTTACATTAAAAATGGAATGTGTTGGCATTCAAAGAGAAGCATTTGATTAAGGTTATTAAATATGGATTTTATTTTTCAGTCCATGCATGCTCCAGCATATGGGAATAATTTTACTGAAGAGCCAGATAGTGTTTATATTGTCAACTGAAAAGTCATTGTTCATGGCACTTTCATTTACCACGCATATATATATAGGCATACAAGGTGGCAATGGAAGATTCCTATTGTTTTATACTGGGCCAGCATCATGAAGAGTATTTTGTGTTCTTAGGGACAGTTTTCAAAATCACTGCTTTTGAAAAATCTCCTTCCTTATCACAGAGAGATATTACCACCACTTGCAAACTCAGAGCAAGTTTTCCGAATGCTGCTTTGAAATAGAACCACTAGAGGCCAGATCTTGCTTCCATAGATGAATGGAAGAAAGATCAAGCACATACATTTTTAAAAATAATTTGGAGCGCATGTGTGAGATTTTATTTTCTTCCCAAAGTCCACTTGGAGTGGCAGGAAAGGACTAGTGGTGGGGGAAAATAGAAGCCATCTTTGCCCTTCCACATATATTGAGGTCTCTAGTGCAAGTTGAAGTAGCTTCACAGGGTTAATGTAATCTACACTCAGCTGTAGTGGCCACCTAGGCGGGGGATATTCTGGGGCCTGGAAGTACCTAAAGCACGTATGCTCTGTCATTCCCTCCCTTCCCAACACATGCCCTGCACAAGGCAGTTTGCTAAGAGCCATCCTAACTAGGGATGTAATAGTATAGTTGATTAACTGATAAGCAAAAGCTTATAGGTTAATGCTATAAACCTCACAGATTTTCCCCCCTCCCCCCACCCAATGCCAGTAAATTTTTTAGCAGGCTGGCCAGCAGCCCAGCTCAGTCCCGGCTTGCACTGGGTCCCGGACCTACCCCTGTTGCAGCTCTGCATTTAAAGTGCATTAGGAGTCAGGCAGGCAGGCAGCCCGGCTCAATTCCAGCTCATGCTGGGTCTGGGAACTCAGACCCCTTCCTGCCAGACAGGGGCTGCCCAGGGACTATAGAATAGTCAACTAACCGATAAGAATTCATGAGGTTAGTCGACTGTTCAATTAACCAATATTTAACATCCCTAATTCCAACAGGTTTCCACCATGATGGGAATATGCCTTACATTGAGGAACTCTTTCAGTTATGTGGCTTGTTTCTGCTGTTGGAGCAACATGAGAGGTCCTGGTGGTACATAGAACCTAGTCTCTGTGTTTTTAATCTGCTTAGTTATAAGATTATTATGATTTCTGGTAGTTCTTCATGAGAATTAAGTCCACAGTGTTTTTGAATTAAAAAGTCCAGGGAAAAGTTGAGTAACAAAGCCAGTTTTTAAATTAATATTTACCAAAAAATTATTTATGTGACCCTCAGCAAACGTGACCTACCTGAACACACTTATCTCCTAATTAGGCCCACTTACTTCCTCATTACAGCCAATCAAAGCTTGGCACCTTCTGTAAAATTTATTTTTGCCAGACTTTCTTTATAATAAAGAAAATGTTGAGCAATTTATTAAAAAACTAGAACTAATAGGCAGGAAAAACTCTCAGGGAGACGGGTGGGCAATCCTGGGATTCTAAGATCATGGACTTGGCCAGGGAATCCTCGGAGATCAAACACTTCTGGAATGTGCAGAAGCGTTATTAGAGAGAGAAAATTCTTGCAACCAAGCCAAAAGTCTTTGCAAAAGCTGCCGTTGATCTGGAGTCAAACAACTGTGAAATGAGGCAGATTCCCATGAAAGTGAACACTAATGTAGAATTCAGTGAGATCACGCAATACAGTTTGCAGCACATGGTACAGCAAGGAAGGCTGGAGAAGAGGATGGCATTTATCTTAGCTATTTAGGACCACAATCCTCTCTACATGTAGTGCCTTCTCAGAGATTGCCTTCTATGAACATGTTTGAAAGAAATGAGCCAAGTAAAAGTGGCTAGGTAATGGAGTACTTGAATGATACAGGTTGGCCTCCTTAGTCTGGCACCCTTGGGATCTGACCAGTCCCAAACGAGAGAATTTGCCAGACCAGGGGAGGTCCCCTGTTGCTGGCCCAAGCCGGCTGCCTGATCAGGACTACTGGCTATTACAACACTGCTATGGGCTGCCAGGGTTCTGGTCCTGGCCCTGCACTGCCATGCTGCTCGGGGCTGCCACGGGGCTCCAGCCCTCGCCCTGGCCAGCCTGCCTGCCATTAGGCTCCTCAGCTCTCCGGTTTAGGAACATCCATGGTCTTGCCAGGCCAGAGGGTGCTGGTTTTCAGAAGTGCAACCTGTAGTTTGTTTACATACCACAACGACTTTCTTCCTCGCAACTAATATGAGGTGCTAGTCATCATCTGGACCACTGGGGAATATTCAGAACTGGCTGACATTTTTTATCAAAGCATATTTTTAATAGAACAAAAATGTTCACAGAAAAGATTCATTTTTGTGTGTTGTTCAGTTTTACAATGAAAAAACAAAACAAAAACCAAATCAGAAACAGTCTATGTTAAAAGTTTTAGGTTTTGGCAAAATACATATAAAAATCAAAACTTTTTACCAAAAACTGAAATACGTTGCAAAAGAAAGTTTTTGAAAAAAAAAATCACATTTTTGCTTTCTGGGGGGAAAATATTTGAAATTTGGAACAAAGTGTGTGGGATTGTTTGTTTGTTTGTGTTAGTAGTGATGGTGGGTTTTTTTCATGCAAATCAGAATGGGCTTTTCCCAAATAGCTCTACTTGTGTCACTTCATCTACTTTTCTTTTTAGGCCCTGCTCCTGCAGCTGGCTTCATTTGGACAAACCTCTCCTATGTAAATAAAGACCCTGTTAGTCACTGGAGCTGGGGGGGAGGGTTAGGGGTGGGACAAAAGGTGGCTATAAATAATGGCACATGGGAATATAGCCGAGAACATTCTGAAGCTGCATCCTACCCTCAGAGTAGTAAGAAAGGAGATGCATCCTTTAAAGATCATATGTAGTGTTCTGAAAGGATCCAAAGGATAGGAAACAATCATGAGACACAATGCAGGTTGGAAAGCCATTTTTATTTTATCATTAAAATATTTTTTCTGACAGTTTCCCATCACTAAACACAGGATTGATTGCAAAAACTGTAAAAAATTGATCATTTTGTACTTAAAGATGCACTGTTTACTTTTTTCTCCACAAGATTAATTTTAATGTATAGGACACACCTCCTTTGCATAATGTTTATGTGCTGATATATCATCACTTTGCATACAGCCACCTTGCAATTCATGCAAGCTTACAAAAAGTACAACCTGCACTGCATAGGGACTTGGCTTTACTATGTTTGGTCCTTTTCTTGACTCACATCAGGAAATAAAGCAAGCATGAACAGGTTGGGGTTGTTAAGAGAAATCTCTGCAATTCAGACTGTTCGAGGGCAGATGTCCAGAATTCACTAGAGTTAATTTTGAACAGCCTAAATGACATAAAGGAGGTCTCTGTGGCCCAGATCCTCAAGGTAGTTAGGATCCTAACATCCATTGAAACCAGTGGAATTTAGGAGATTAAACACCTTTAAGGAGTTGGGCCTCTGCTCACATTTTAGACACTATAAACCTGTGAGGAAGTCACACCTCTCTTTCTATGCAGATGTCCTAAGAGATTATTGATGAACCCATACCATTTGGAGACCTTGAGATCCCAAGTTCTAGGCCAAGCTGATTTTCCAGAATGAGGCCTTCAGTTGAGGAAAACTGAGATCTGTTTTGCATGTAAAATGGCCCTTGCCTGCTAGTACTTCTATTATCTCGAGTAGGGCACATTTCATATAGTCCACCTGATTATGTCACCATTTGTAAGTGGCTGCAACTGAGTCAGAATCTAAGCATGAAGTCACTTCAAACTGTGTTCAGGCATTGCACTTGCCCTAGGTCCTCTGGCCTTTTTTTGGGAGCAGGCCACACCTATTGCTAGATTAAGAGTAGGAGCTATCTTATTGTTTTAACGTGGAGATGTCTTTCTGCACTTTTGGACATAAATTTAGAGCCTGGGTCTCATTTTCAGGATTATGAAAATAATCTTAAAGTGGGATTATATTACATCTATACTGGTTTTAAGATGCCAGAGTGATGCAAATTGGCTCTAGCATAACTGAGAATCAAATCCTGAATTTCTAAACTCACATAAGGTATCTTTGGGCAGCTCCTCAGCTGGTGGAAATTGTCATAGCTCCAGAGAAGTCAGCAGAGGCATGACCATTTACACCGTGCTGAAACAATGTCCCTTTTGCTTTATAGATATAAGGGTGTTTAGTGGGCACCCATTTAATTAAAAACCAGTAAGGATGCTCAAAGCCATGCTCTTTCCCAAGCTACATGTAGAAATGTTCCTCTTATATCCCTTTTTGCAAACTGGAACTGTTTAGCTGCCTTTTGTCTCCTGAATCCTGTAGGTGGCTTGAGCTAAGTTCCTATAAAACGTACGCTTTTCCACCCCCAAGCTTTGGAATGGTTAAGAAGTATATGGAAAAACATCATTGTTTAAAGTAACATTTCCTTAGCAACTCCAGTAGATTAACAATAGTAACAACTATTTTAAAGTACTTTGTTTATTAAGTGTTTAACATAAAATTAATATTAGCAGTTTTATGGCTGAGATTCTTGTGTTCTGTGACCATACAACTCTGTACAATATGAGTACTCCAAACATTACACCCTTGAGTTAGAAACTTCATAAGTAACTTTTATAACAGTAAATTGTCTCATAGGTAAGTGTACAGAAATATCAGTTATTACCATATAAACTTTGGGCAGTGGGACAATAAATATTTTGCTATGAAGTGGGTTCATTCTATAGTCAAAATTATGTATAGCGATCAAGAAACACTATATAAGCTGTTTCATTTTTTATAGTACTCTGTTGAAAAAAAATCACAATTTATTTCTTTAGTAACTGAGAAACTGGATAGTACCCTTTTTAATCTGTTAAACTATTCCTAGTATGAATATGCTTTTATTTGTCCTCAAGTAAGTTTTTAATCACCTTTTTAACCAAGGTTTAGCACCATTTAGCAAGATCATTACTGGTAAGTTTGCTGGGAATGTACAATATATTATCTATTCCATGCTAAAATACAAGGCCCAATTGAACAAAAAGTTCATCTTTGTTGTCTGCAGTACAACTTCAGTGCAGAAGTAGCAACAATATGCTTTAAATCATGAAGCCGCAGTTTACTTACAAACAAAAAATCCCTCCCCTCCCCTCTGCATAAGGAGTAATGAATGATGACTGATTATTTAATAGTAATGGTAAAGGGTATTTTTTTACAATGGGAAAGTAGGAGGGGCTTTGACTTCATCTTAATTTGACTTAGAACATCACACAATAAATGGTTACAACCTGGTATTTCAAAAAGCTCAGATTGTTGTAACATTTCTGGATGTTATGTGAGGCTGAAAATGTATAAATGTACATACAGACATGTATATACACATACATTGAGGTGCCTCAGGTGATCTTGAAAATATTGTGAGGGATGCCTAAAGCAGCAGCAGCAGCAGCAGCAGCAGCAGCAGCAGCAGCAAGTGTCCCTAAGAAAATACGGTCTGGTTGTCAAGCTTTCCTGCACATGTATTGAAAAACCTCATTTTGCAGCAAATACTCTGGAAATAAATTGACTTGTCAGTCAAATGACATGTTCAGATTTTGGGGATTTCTTAGTAGGGGTATTTAATTAAAAGGCATACAACTTGTTATTTGCAAGCTAACAGACTCCTCATATATGGAAACTTTTTGCCAGTGAAATGATATTTAGTGTTCCATAGCTTTTATCTGTCACTCATCTTATAGCTATAGCCTATGTGTGTATGGACTAAAACCAGAGTGCAGCAGATACAGAACAGCAGCAGTGTGCCACAGGTTGGTTCCCCGAGTAACTGACAACACTGCAGCATTCTGTTACAATCTGATGTGGTAAGGACAGGATAAGCTCTCTGGCTACAAACAGTAACTGACCCTATCCTGTTTTGTGATGATGCGCCAAATAAACTCTCATGATTGTACAGTAAGCTGTCTGTTTATAAAGGGCAGCTGGGGAAGATTCTAGACATGTGCTAGGATGTTGCAGAGTCCCACCTATGGTGAAAAGTAGCTGGATGTAGCTCTGTGACTGGTCAACAGCATTTTGTCAGTCAACAAAATGATACGGGTAAGTGATGTAATTTACTTTCTCATCTCTTCTTCCCCCAGAACTAAGCATTCTGCCTCTGCAAAAACCTCTAGCCCACGTGGCCTCAGATCATAAGGACACTTTTGGCCTATTTCTGCAACCTTCCCTTTTGGTGAGTAGTGTACTCGTGACTCATAGCACTGGAAGGAATTGTTATAAGTTTATTCAACCGGAATGCAGCTTTGGTCAACCCAAAACTATTCACGAATGGGGGACACATAATTTTGGCCGTAAGAGCAAGTGGTGGAGATGGTACTGCTGCTATTTTCCCTCTCCCTTCATACTCTTTTGTCCAGTGGTTGAGGCACTCACATGGGAGGTGGAAGACCTTAATTGAAATCCCTGCCCTGGAAAGGACCCACAGTGGCCTTTTTTTGTTCAGCTTACCAAAAATTCCAAACACTTTCACTTTGTTTGACCCAAGCTAATTTTTTTACACCAAAGTGAGAAATCAATTATTTGTGCAGCTGTACTCAGGAGTGTAATGCCACTAAATCAAAGTGCTATTTCCTATAGCTCTCATTAAAACAAATTGGATTTGGCTTCACTTTGTCAAAAGGAAGGAGCGGGCAGGAAAAGCAAGCAACTCTTTTTTTTAAAGTGAGAACTTCTCCAGGGCTTTGAGTTCATGGAGAGGGAGTTGCTATATAATGATGAGCACAGCATTTGGAGGCCATTGCAAAAACTCCAACGATCATAGGTGCAAGGATGTAAAGATCTCAAGAGCCCAAGAAGATCACTGCAAGCCTGAGCTGAGTGGGAATTTCTAATGTATCATGAAGGTAAGCACCCAAACACCTTGGGCCAGAGATGTGTTTGCAGAGCTTCTCTGGGAACTTGCTGTGGACCAGACAATGAGGAGATGATGTCGTGAACCACATGAAAGATTTAGAGGCATTAGTAACCACACTAGAAAGGCAACACAGTTCAGGGGCTATTTGCTGGCAATGCTGGTCCTTTGTTCACATGGGCACTGGAAGGGCTATGATTTACTGTAGCTATTTGTTTCTTTTTATTGGCGCTTGGACTTCGTAAACCCTGTGCAAGTGTCAATGAACTGACCTAATTAGCATCCTTCACTGACCTTTTTCTAGTGATTTTTTTTCAAAATGACCCCAGTTTGTTTATTTTTAACCTATTGTTTTGTCTTGTGTACAAGTAATGAGGATACAGTGTTTTAAAGCAGCAGGATGAATGGGTCACTCGATTATTAAAATAAAGGAGTGAAAGGAGTAGGTCTACCTGATAATGGATCCTGCAGAGAGCCCTACCTCATTCCATGTGGACCTGACAATCTAGGCGCATTCACTCAGTAGCTGTGTGGGTGAGACATCCAAGTACAACACACCTTTCACTTCAAACACTGCTAAAGAGTCATAGCACATGACTTGCCATATTCAGAGATAGAAAACCACACCTCCTGATTGCAAGAACAGCAGCTAATCCAGTAGAATGCAGTACCTGCCACTGAATTTGCCTGTCTTACGCCACCTGAAAAAAATGTGGCTAACAGTAAAGCTTTGTATTTATATAGCACTTTATCATCTTAAAACCTCAACACACCTTCCAAAGTGGTTAAGCATTAGCAGCCTATTTTTACACTTGACGTAGATACAGAGCAATTTGTATGATGGGTACTGTGGTCTAGTGTGAAAAGAACTGGTTTTTACTATTTCAGAGAGCTGGAGAGGAAGGGGGAGGGGTCTGTTTTTGGATCCACCATAAGCCTACTTTGGCCATTTGCTTAAACTCTGTTGTTCTCATTTGGAAAATGGGCCCACAGAGGATGCAAAAGAAATGGTAACTTTACTAGTTCTTTTCACTTTTTAAAAGGAAAATATTGCCTGTATCCATGATATTTTCTTCCATTACCTTCACTGATATAAAAGCTGATATAATTTTGAAACAGCCATTTCATAGACAATTGATTATTCTTGGCCTTGAAAACTGCCTCTGGTATCAAAATTTTGTGATGCATTGTTACTTGCTCAGACAGGCAGAAGGACACAAAGTTAGACAGATTGGAAACTTGCAAACATTTTTAAAAAATGCTCACTCATTTCATGCAAAATATAAAGAAAATGTTCCAGTTGTCAATTAATTAGACAATTATTAAATAACTCAAAGCTTAATTTATCTTTTTGGCACAAAATCAGCCTTTCAGTGGGACATTAGTTGCAGCACCTTGTGTGTCTTATAAGCTTTCAACAAGCCAATCGAGAGCATTATGCTCTTGTGTATTTCATGCACAATCCCTCTCCTACAGAAGTCAACAAAAATAGTGCTGTCAGCCATGAAAACCGGATTGGCCCCTTAACTCACAGTGACAGCAATGGGAGGAGGATCAGGCTGCATCATTCAAAACAAATTCTTAACAACTTTGCTTAATTGCACTTTTTTCAACATAGCAGGTGCATACATTTTCAGGGGTATTTAATTATATGGAAAGTTTGAAAGGGGAAGTAATCAGCTGTTTTTCAGCTAGACAGAAATGTTAGCCAAAAATCAGAATGTCAAAGCTTGGTGATATTTTTTAAGTGACTCTGATTCAAAAACACCTTTATTAATTTTCTACAAGCTTTGCACAAGTATTCTCCTTCGTGTTCTGAAAATACAGCAACTCAGGCCACACAAATTTTCCAAGCAAGAGCTACAGACGTGATAAAAGAGAGCTCTTTAATGGAAGCCAAATTAGAGAGAGACTAATGCCTCTCCATGATCAAGTCACGTGTGTGTGTGTGAGTTTTTTTTGGTCAGCATGAACACAATCTAGCTTCTGTATACTTCTTCAATGAGGGCTTGAAAGTATCAGTTCTTAGCAACATAAAAGAGATCTAAGCCACATTCATCAGCCATCCACAGTTTACTTTTTTCATTACTTAGCTTTGAGTGACATGGAAAACATCATTTCATAATCTAATCAAATATTTGGTCCATTTGGTTTAATTGAGCTAGTCTTTATGAATTGCATTTAAGAAAACTTCTCACTGATTTATTTCTTTGATATTCCCTTGTCCCATCATATTTCTTTCTTAATTTCTATGCCGTTAAAGTCTGGAACTACTAAAGAGGGAAATGGGGATGAGAGTGTCTAGGTCTTACACTTTGGATAGAAACATGGCAGCTTTGGTTAATCAATCGTCTTACACATAGAAACTAGACAAGACACCTAGAATGACCAGTGCCTAAAGCTTTAGTTATGGCTTTAAATTAGCCTGGTCCTATGGAGGAAAGACCATCACACATGTTAAAGCATTAGTAAAAAGATAATTGTGATCGAATTAACAGGACAGATGGACTGCAGGCTGCTGTTCGTGGCGGTGAATTCCTTGCTACTTTCAAGCCCAGATGCCCACAGATGCTGTTTAGAGGAGAGGAAGGTCCTTTTGGAAGAGGTTGACTGCTGATGGACTATTTCAATGTCTGAGGGTGCTTGATGCCCTGAAATAGGAAAGGAATTTATAGCAGAGGCTCACAACGAAGTACCAGATGTTGCGAGCCATCTGTGACCTTGCAATGAAAATGCGCCAGATGATCACAAGGAGGGTGGTGTTGAATGCATACTGGATGTTCCTTAGCCTGACAAACAAAAGAGAAGGACATTAAGAAAAATTACTTAAAATAATGCTTCAGATGCAGCCTGAACATCTTTGGATCAGACTTGAAGAAGAATTTCTGCATTGCAGAAGACTTTAAAAGTGATTTTATTTATAAAAAGGAATGATATTCTTCCCCTCCCCACCTTTACTGTTTACTCAGAAGCATTTTGGTGCCTAAACAGGTGTTGCCTTTGTGTTTCAAAGTCACCTCCTCCTTCGCGACCTTGCATTGAAATTATAATGTAACGAATGCAGTGATGTGATAGATTCAGCTACACCAGCATGCCCCACGTTTCTTGGATTCCATAAATTCTGACTTCAGATCAGAACTGAGTCTGAATTAACCCTGACAGTTGATTTCCTAGGGATGGACAAAGATGTTCTATTATCCATGTTTTAATCATATGTGACAGCAACTTTTAAAAATGTTGAAAATGAGGTTTTGGTAACTGGCTTATGGGATGTTTGCAGGGATTGACAAAGTGACTCTTTAGTGGGTTTATTCCTTCCTCTTTGACACATCTCAGTCTGGTATTGTCAGGCAACTGTTCATCCTCCCCAGGGGTCCATTTTCAGGGTCTAGCAGCAATCTGTTTTTTCTCGGCCCTGGATCATTGCAAATGTAAGGAGATTGTAAAATGATTTAGGCTAAGATGTCATTATTATGATTATCATATTAATCTCCATGCCTGCTTTTTGTCAAACAAAGATTATACAGTTCTCTACATTCCTTACTTTCCCAGAGTCTGATCAAGATGAAGATCAGCATAAAGCAAAGTAGATGTGATCTAGCCTGGTCAAGATAGCTTAGTCTTTTTTGTGTGTGCACTTTGTTTTGATATTTTGGCTTATACTGGTAGTGATGGAGTTTGTACTACCCATTTGTCTTACATGTTCCTGATTTATTATAGAAGCACTTAGATGTGAGGATTATCAATCTTTAAAAATGACACAACAAATTAATGATTCATTTATGACATCCCAGCAATGGCAACAGCCCGTTTTATACTTGTAGCTTCACAACAGCCAGCATTTTCCCGAGTGCAAAGTGCTGTTCCTTGAAGGACATAGCATTGGTCCTCCAGCATAAGCACCTCTGGCCCCCTTTTTGTGGTTTTTGGCACTTCTGGGTATTTGGTCTGGAGGAGATGAGACGGGCTTACACTTTTCTTAACTGAAAAAGGGATCCCGAGATCTTTCATTCACAATGTGTTAGAACTTCATAGCTTCTAATCCCAAAATACCAAATCCAGTTTAGAAAACTCTATTTGATCTAGGAATGTGAGTCAGGGAATAAAGGTAAAATCGCCTCAATCTCCAGAACAAGCGCATTTCTACATTCTGGTTTGAAGTTTTATGCAACCTTTGGACATTGTCATAAATCTTTAGGCATTTGTTAAAATTAAGAACTGCCCCTTGCTTTTGTTTTTCTTGTCCTGAATGAACTGAACTGTAATGCCTCTCTGCCACTTTAGGGTGGGTAACTCAGTGGTGAGGAGGGTAGGCTACTAGCCTCCTAATAGAATGTGCTGCTGCTGGACCATGGGACCTGTCCACCCCCCTCCCCCCCCCATAAGATTGGCAAGGAAATATTAGGCCAGATTCTTAGTTGATGTAAGTAGGGAGCTATGCCTTTCTTATCTTGAAGGAGCTCATTCACAACTTGGCACGGGTTTGATTCACCTGGCCTTGTCCCAGGAACCATATCTTTCAATTAAATATGAAACCCTTGTCTTAAACACCCTTATACACAGCTATCCAAGGCAGCCAGGGGCCATTGCCACATTTGACCATACGTGGCTTACTTTCGTAAGTGCTGCTTTGCTGCAGGAATCCCAGACATGTCCTCATTCAGCAGATACTTCTTCGCACCTATGCAATAATTTTCAATGTATTCTGACCAATGCAGCTGGCGCACATCAAAGTTGAATAACTGGAATTAAAGAAAAGGGAAGTTTATTAAAGACCACAGTCCAATTTTCAGTAAAAGAGCAAAGCTGTGATCCTGAACTGAGCTCCACTTGGAACAAAGCCTGTGCCTAAAGATTTCCAAACCACGAGTTTCAACTGAAGGAATGAGCAACTCTACTCCAGCTCTATCCTACTACTCTTCACTAGAGTTCCCTAAGCTCTGCTTTCAACTCACAGCTTAGGGAACTCTGGCCTTTAGAACCTGGAGATTTCCAGCCAATGGTGCTACATATAGTTATCTATGTTTTTAGTGTGACTAAAGAAAATACTATCGTCCTGTAACAGATGCTGCATATTGAGAATACTTCAAAAGGTCCTGTTCTCGTATCATACTGGGGTTATATTTGTAATGAAAATACAGACATACTGAATACTCAGGGTCACTCAGTGTCAATAGTACAGCTGGGCAGAGCTACATTCTCTTTCAGCATTTGTTGCTCCAGAAATCCAAGACATTGTTCAATCAGACAAATTGATGTCAAACAACTGAATTGCTAATGACATATAGTTTCATACTTTGAGATTTTAAATGCAACAAGTATCAGCAATGCTCTCAGGGGATTGTAGACCTAAGCGATTGTATGTCTATGGAACAGGTTAATCAATAAAGTATAAAGAGAAAGTGCTTTGATTAGCAGAGAGAACTGCTAATTGTGAAGCAGGGCTTTATGCATGAATAAGAAGAGAGCTGATGTGGCTCCACGGAAGTATTTTCAAGGAAGATATGCAGACGCAAACTCTTTCACTCGCAAGGCCATCCAGCCCTTCCAGCTTGAGGCATAAGCAGTGGCATCAGCCTGGCTCCGAGCTAGACGAGAACTCCGCATATAGCCATAGAAAACAGGAAGATGACATAGTTATACCTGGAATTAGCTACCTTCCTGGATCCATGGTATAGGAGTTCCATGTCTTGTGAGGCATTGTACCACATCTCCCATACTGGGGATCCATATGAGAATTTCACAAAGAACTAGACTAATTCTATTTGATCATGGAGTCCCATCTCTCTGCACATATATGATATGTATGCTGAAACTCAGCCTAGATTCTTCAGACCTGTTGCTTATCTAATCATTACTGCCCCACTCCTATGCAAAAGTACTTAAACCAATAGAGAGTATGTTAGGTTTTGACGTCCTGCAGTTACTGCTCTAGGGCTGTTCAAATCCAGGACATGTTCATACTGTATGTTCTCTCTGGCTAAGACACTGTACTATTTTCTCAAGTATTGTACTGGAAGCCCTGTCCAACTCCTGCTGAGCTCGATGGAAAAAAGTCTGTAACTGGAGGGTCTTCAAGTATTCCAAATATACAGTATTCCTGTTTGTAGTCCAAATATTTGTGCGCATGGGTGCCATGTGCAAGCTCTGAAAGATTTCTGAAGTATTGCCTGTGGAACTGTACATTTGTCATGCTGTGTCTCAGGTGAGGTTATATTAGGTTGTGCAGGTCAACATCTCTTCAGTCACTCTTACCACTGAGTCCACAGCAGAGAGGAAGGAGGACAGGTATTGAAATACAAATAGTGATTGCACATCTGAAACCACAAATTACAGGACGAGACAATGTGTGGGGAGAAGCACAATGGATCATATGGTCCTCCTCCCCCCAAGATGCTGCTTGGCTTGTACCGAGCATGCTCACATGGACCAAGCAGACTCAGTAACATTTGATGAAGCCTTTGCCCTCACTCGGTCCCCTCCCCCACTATCAGCTGGTACAGGTAATCTCTGGAGACGCAAGTAAACTGTGTTTTTTTAAAGTGGTGGTCCCTATATGTATTCCAAGTGTGGGTGAGTACTGAGCAGTGATCAGCATGGAGAAGGGGGTGAGGATGCAATAGAGAGCATAGCCTGCAATATGGCATGGCCCATTGAAGCATCTTCCACAGTGTCTTGGGGGATGGTGTAATGGGTGGTGAAGATATGTACTGAATGCCATGTTGCTGCCCAGTAGATGTCATAGAATCATAGAACTGTACAGAAGCTCTAGAGCAGGGTTGGGGAACCTAAGGCCCAGGGGCTGGATGCAGAGCACACAAAATCTACTAGCTGCCCCTCTTCTCCTCCCCCCCCATCTCTGGTGTGTAAGGGGAATGTGGGGATAGGCTCCCTCCTCAGTTGGGGGTCATGTCAGTGAGAGTGGGTTTTTTCTTCTGTTTTGTGTAGCCCCCACTGATTTTTCTGTGGGTCAGAGGTCCCCAAAAAAGGTTCCCCACCCCTGCTATAGAGGTTATCAAGTCCAGGCCCCTGCTCTTATGGCAGGACCAAGCACCATCCTTGACACGTGTGTCTAATCTACTCTTAAAAATCTCCAATAATGGAGATTTCGCATCATCCTAGGCAATTTATTCCAGTGCCTCGCCATTCTGACAGTTAAGAAAAGTTCTCCTTAATGTCCAACCTAAACCTCCCTTGCTGCAGTTTAAATGCATTGCTTCTTATCCTGTTCTCAGAGGTTAAGGAGAACCATTTTTCACCCTCCTCCATATAACAAACTAAAACTGTTGTATCCCTTCTCAGTTTATTCTTTTCATCCAGGCATTTGAAACCCCTCCCAGCTTAGTATCATCGGCAAACTTTATAAGCGTACTCTCTGTGCCGTCATCTAAATCATTAATGAAGATACTGAACAGAACTGGTCCCAGGACTGATCCCTGTGGAACCACTGATAACTACACTCTGGAAATGGTTATCCAAGCGGTTATATACCTACCTAATAGTTACACTGTCCAAAAAAGCTATCAGATTTGTTTGGCAAAGATTTGTTGTTGACAAAATCCATGCTGTTACTTATCACCTTGTAATCTTCCAAATGTTTGCAAAGATGTCCTGCCAGGCAACATCTGCTAGGGAGGTAGAGGTGGCTACTTGTGTCTGCATCGAGTGCACCATAATTTTGCCAGGTGGCAGGATGCTGGAAAATGTGTAGCATTCCTAGATACCGATTTTGAGATTCACTGGGAGGAGAGTGCTTGGCCCTTGAGTCAGTCAGCAATAGAAATTAACAATTTTGTTAATATGCAGAAGACATACATACTGTGGAAGCGGAATACTAGCACATGGGAGATGTTGATGGACTGGATTCTCCTATCTGCAGGGGAGAAGTGTGGCTTAGGATGGAAGACACAGGTCCCCTTTGGGAGGAATGTGGGATGTAGTTGCAAGGAAGCTTTGAGTTTATGAAACATAGTGTAAGTGTGGGGGTAAAGGGTCAGCCATCATGGCTGCTAGCTTGCTGATCCACTGAGCCAAAGTGATGGCCACAAGGAGGATTACCCTTCACAGAGAGATGTGAGAGGGAGCATGCTGCTATTGGGTTAAAAGGTGGAGAGGACAAAATAAAGGTCCCAAAGAGTCATGGGTTTTAGGACTGGTGGGAAGCTATTGAAAAGACTTTTCATCAAGTGAACAGCCGCGGGTTGAGTAAACACCGAGTGCCATCTTCAGTGATTGAGCCATCTGCTTTTGCAATGCAGAAAAGGAAACATCCTTCTAAACAAAAAGGCTCATACAAGACTAATTAACAAACCTGTGGAGGGGGATGGGGATAAATTATTTCTCTTTCTTTCTAAGAAGTATTTTCAATGCTGACCATCCCTGGAAGATGCTACGTGAAGGCTCACTCATAAATCAAGTATGATGGGCTGGAAGACTGGAGGTGAACACAGCTATGGCTGGAAATACAAGCAATTAAGCATTAGTGGCAATAGGTATACTTACTCTCCTGTCCTCTGGACTGAGCTGGGCCATTAGCATGTTCATATTATCAGAAGACCACTCCCAGGACTGACAGGTAAAATATTCCAGCAGCATCATAGACTTGTGCAGCCGATTGAAGATCTTCATCATCCTGAAACAGTGCAGAAGTGTCTGAACCATGCAGAGCTACAGCAGCTCATATAAGGAAACAAGGAGAGTTAGCTCTGATCCGATTAACATTTCAGTCAGGGCTCACCTACTCTATAGAATAGGTTGCCCCGTGGAGTTTCATGCCATAGTTGCTTTTTGCTAGCTATCATGCATCTGAGCTTTGGGATTCAGACGTCCAGCAGCATCATATGCTCTTCAGCAGGCTGAGAACTTGCTTAGTAAGTATTTAACAATCCCAACTGAGGCCCTGATTCTGCAGCCGGCTTCTCAAAGACAGGCCCTGAAAAGATCACTACTGACTTCCGAGAGACTCAGATGAGTATGAGGGTGTAACTACAGTTGCAGGATCATGGCCGAATTTACTAGCTTGAACCAAATAATGGGAACAAGCTGACTAATTCCTAGGTAGCTTTGCATATTAGAGAGAGCATTACATAACTCCAGTTTTCAGATATCAGGACAGAGGAATTCTGCAATTTTACTATGGCTCTAAGTGCAACAATTGACACATTTCCCCCAGGACTAAGATATATACATTTCCTTTGTTTTTGAGGTTGAATTTTCACTCTGCAGATGATCACTGTGATGGATCTTCTGGAATTCAATTTAGTGAATCTAGTTAAGACACCCTAAATTGATCTTAGAGGATGCCTCCGCAAGCATCCGGCACTCCTGCTCTTGCGAAGAGTAAGGGAAGCTATGGGAGCCTTCGCTCTCATCAACCTCCCATTGTGGGAACGCCACCAAGCTCAGCTTAAGATAAGCCAACTCCAGCTATGTACATACCTCACACTGAGCTTCCAAGCTAGTGTAGACCTGGCCTAAGTGCTTGCTCACTGTGAATAGGCTGCACATAACCAGTGTTTCCTCTAATTTTTTATGTCCATGTGCAGTAAATGCCATATTGGTGCACATAACAAAATTCATTCTGCACATGGACAATCTGTTGTGGGATGGGGCCGAGAGGTTTAGGATGTAGGAGGGAACTTGGCTAAGGGGTTATGGCTGTGCCTGGGTGTGTGGCATATGGGATGGGGATGGGAATAAGGGGTTTGTGTACAGGTTCCCTTGGGAGAGACTGTCTCCCTAGACATCTCTCGTAGCAGCTCTGGGCTAGGTGAAAGGTGCTGCTCTGTTGGCCATGCCAACTCCAGTGAAGTTGGGCTCGGCTGGGGGAGAGATGCCTCTCCCCAGCTATGGCAGGTCCATGCTACTTGGGACAGTGAGAGACAATTTTGAGAAGGTGTGTCTCCACCATCTGTGGCAGCTCCACGCTGGGGGATGAGGAACACCCTCAAGAGGCATGTTCAAAGTTAGAACACCACGTGGAGCCCAGAGCCAGCGGGAAGTCCTGCTGACTCTGGGCTTCACGTGGGCACTCCCTCTTTGAAATGGGCTCAGAGTCCCATGCTGGTCCCAGGCTCCATGCTGCGCTTCCTCTTTGAAATGCACAAGAGCCCCTGGAGCCTGGGTTCCATGCAGCGCTGTCGCTTTGAAATGCCATAAGGCGCCATCAAAGTGGCAGCACTATATGGAGCAGCTGAGGCCGGACTTCGTGCGGTGCTGCTGCTTTTAAGTACCCTCCTGTTTCTCCCCCACCTTGCTGCTTCTATCTGATAGAGGCAGCGGAGGGGAGGGAAGGGGGAGGAAAGGGAGTGACTAGTCACTTATCCTGTTGACTATTCGATAGGCATTTGCTTATCGTATAGCCGTCTAGTCCTTTACATCCATAATTTATGCCCAGTTTTTTATGAGTCCTAGGGGCATTCCTGAAGTTGGGGATAACTGGGACTTTAGGGGTGCGTCTAGACTGGCAAGATTTTGCGCAAGAGCACTGACGTTCTAATGTAAGAATTCAGTGCTTCTTGCACAAATATTTTGACGTTCCCACTCAGGGATAAGCCCTCTTGTGCAAGAATACTTACATATAATGGGCTGTGCAAATGGGGCTCCATTCTTTCTTTCTTGAGTAAATGGCTCAAGAGTAATACTGGAGAAAGGAAGGGGACCAAGAACTTTAAAGCGAGAAGAAATATTGAAGGGCTCATTTTCTCAGGATACATGAGCATCCTTCTCCTCTATGATATTTTTAGGTCTGAGGCTATACGGATTAGTGCAACTTCTCACCTGGGCTTTCTTCCTGTTAACCTCATGTACAAGTCATAGAGCATGGCTGGAGCCTTATGACTGACTGCTATCCAGTACTGGTTTATCAGGTAGTTTGAGGTCGTCTGAGCCCTGGGTATTCTGAAGGCCTGTTCAAGAGGGTTCCTCTTGAATGTGGATATGACATGGTATCCTGTAAGAAAACAAAATGTTTTCAATTAGGCATGCACCACTTTTAGAACAAGTGCTATGTGCATACCAATGTGCTCAAATCTATTAATACCACTGGGCAATAACTTAATAGGAAAATAGCTGGATTAAATTATTTACATTTTGTCAGGGGAGAAAGATGGCTGTTTCATGCTGATTAACTCATGAAATGAGCAAAACTTGACCATTAACTTTAAATTATGATTGCATTTCTTAAGAGAACTTTCATTTTCAAAAATCCTAGTGCACATATTGGGCTATACTGAGCAGAAACAATTAGCATAGCTGTATGTTCTATGTGCTATATATTCTGAAAATCCTCCTCATTGCTCCTGCAGGGAAAAATTGGTTTAGGGTGCAGTCATCAGCTACACCACAGATTCTTGAGGGATTTTGTTGTTTGTGCAACAACAAAGTTAATTCCATTATAGTCATAATCCATGGTGCCTGAGAAATGAGACTAAAATGGCAACTGTTGTATTTAGATCACATACTAAGGATACGTCTATACTTAAAATATTAAAATGACACCGTGACAGTGTGGCAGCTGTGCCAATGTTGTGCTTCAGTGGCGACAGCTATACCCCTGTGAATTTTCCTGAACACTCTTGGGCTATTCAAAATCTGCATTTGGTCATTTGTTCCTCCACATATATGCGAGCTAACATATAGTAGTTCCATATTTCAGACTGAAGCAATCTCCAGATCCCTGTCTGGCTTTCTTTCCCTCCCCATTAATCCCACTTTCAAGTAATTATAAAGCTGGGTGGTGGGTTAGGAAAAGAAGAATTCTGGATAATTTGATTAGGTATTAAAAAATCTTGCCAAGTACTGGAGCTTGGAATTTAGGGATATAAACCAACCAAGGTGAACGGAAGGCTAAAGTGTTGGATGTCACAATGCATCGACACTGAAGGCAATGTCCAGGCTGTATCTTTTACAGTGTCTAGCATATGGGTGCTCAGCAAATAATCATGAGGCATACCTAATACTATGTAAGAATCTGTGCATCAGGTGGGAAATCCCATGAATTTTGCTCCTTCTTCTTTAACAAGGCTCTTTAAGTCCTGAGCAGTGTTCCAGTTTCAGAGTTTATTTAGCTTCTCCTTTTCCTAATGCAAACCCACATATTTTATTTGCTGGCAGTGATATCCTGTAGCTGTGGTAGAGCTTTGATACCATCAAGCAGCAAGTGTTTAGAGCATCATCTGCTTTTATTTAAACCCAAACTTTTGCAAATCCAGTTTTCAATCATAAACAGATTTAGGGGGTATTCTTTTGGAAACCGTCATTTAGCTCTCCCCCCTCAAACTACTGTTGCTAGCCTTGATTTTCTGCACTTTAAAAATGTAACAAAAAATTGCATTTTTGGTCATATTTTTAAAATGCAGCCAATGTCATTTCAAATCACATACCATACATTGAATCTGGGCAAATCAGCAATGCCTTCCCTATGTTAGCTAATTAAGGCTTCCAGCAAAACAGCTGTATCGACAGTGCAGCACGATTCCTTCTTGATGTGGAAATCATGTTTAACAAAAGGCAGAGGAAAGACAAGAGAGAAAATAAAAAAGCAATAGGTAAACCTCATCCTTGTATTGTTCTAGTAAAAACTTGAGATGACTATGAGATGGCCTACCTGAAATTCTCAGTGAAAGGTGTTTTAGTGATTGATAGAAGATATAAAACCATGCTACATAATTGGCACAACTGGTGCTGTGGCCAATTTATGATCAAAACCATCTTATTCTATCTGGTAAAAAGATAGAATAGCTTAATTCCTACCTCTAATTTCTTTCTCTCAAAACTTCTAGTGGGGAGACCACAGCCCTTATTTCACGGAGTTGCTGCATTCACATATATAGTACATTTACTAGCCTCTATATGCCTACACATGTTGCATTGGACTTTCAGATATGCTCTGGCCTAGATTTTCAAAAGAGGTCTGCGTACTGAGCACTTTGGGGAATCTGAGCTTTATTTACATGCATAAAGGGGAGATACTTGAGCTCTTTTGAAAATGTGGCTCCAACATCTGGCCTTGAATCCTTTTGAGAATCAGACACAACAGCTCAAAATCCCAAATCAGTATAAGAGTATCATAGCTCTCAGTACAACACGGCCATTATGGACACAAATACATGTATGTCACTGTTTGTGATGGATGTAAGATTTGAGATATATAAAGACACGGGGTGTAGGAAGTATCAAAAGAGATAATTAATTTTTAGAATATTTTCTCTTACCTTGTATACCAATTCTGTTGTAAACAATGTCCAGTACCTTCAGGACCTAACCAGTCCTGGATAATGGATTTTGCTGGACCAGGGGAGCCCATTTCTGGCTCCCCCTGCCACCAGCCCCCTCCAACCGTGGTGTGGCCTGCCAGCCTCCCAGCTGGCTCCCTGCTCTCACTGGCCCCCACTATCCTCCTCGGCAGCCCTGCTGCATCCATGAACACTGGGCTCCAATTGCAACACCTGGCAGCACCACCACCTCCGAGCCCTCGTTCCTGCTGCTGTGCTGGGCTGCCCCACTATCTCTGTGCTCCCACTGCTACTGGGCTGCCCCAATACTGCGTGTGGGGCTCCCACTCCCCTGCTGGGAAGCCCCCGCTGCCGTGTATTGGGCTCCCACTGTCCTGCCAGGCTGCAGGACTCCCACACACTAGTTCTCCACTGGGCCTCTCTGGTCCTGGAATATCCATGGTCTGGCAGGACTACAGATGTTGCCAGACCAGAAAGTCCCGGTTAAGAGAGTTTCAACCTGTAATAAATGTACAAGAACTAGTTTTGCGTGGGAAAGAGGTAAATCAGGGCCTAATGTGAGCTATTCGCATTCAAGTAAATTTCAAAATGAAAAGTTGGCTCAAATCAAAATGTCAGAGTGGTTAATTTTGAAAATATCAAGTTGAAACATATAGGCTTTTTTAGGTTTTTTTTCCTCCAGTTTTTTCAACTGAAGTAATGTGTGACAAATGCATTAAAAGTTTCTGCTAAACTAAATCTGTATTTTCCAGAACTTTCTTCCCCTCCCGCAAACAAACCAACCAACATGCAGGCAAACAAAATAAAGTCCACCACACATTCTCTTTGGCCATAACATTTCATCCAGCACTAATCATAATGCATGTATACAAGAGGGCTAAATTAAAGTTGCTCAGGGAAGGCCAAGAACCCTGAGCACAAATAAAAACCCCAATACATTTACTGAAATGACACTAGGACGCCTTCCCCATGCTCTAGAAATACATTTGGAATTTCCATGGATCAAAATCAGAACACATTCTGCCAATCTCAGTTCATCAAGGAAAAAGTGGATGGATTGAAATGCATTAATATTCACACAGTGAAACTCATCTTGCAGCCAGTTTTGAATAACTGCTTTTGACTAGACGTTTCAGAACATCTAGAGTATGCTGGAGACAGCAAGATTAACCCAGTTTGATTTTATTGGCTGGACCTAAATTGCAGTAAAGCAGAACAAATCGCTTCGAGATTACTTCAGGTTAATGCTTAGCTGCCAGGCACAGATTTTGTAACAACGATAATATATAATAACAACAACAATAGAAAAGAGATACAAATATGCTTTCCAAGGCATTTTGTTATTTGGAAAAGGAATAAACTAATTTAAATAATTAGATAACCTGGCATTTAGGGCATGTCTACACATGGAAATTTAGTGAAAAAAAAAAAAAACTATTCCAGAGCTATTAATATTATTACTCATTAGCTATTATTACCCTATTTCAAAGTGCCCACTTGTGAACACTCTTATTTCAGAATAAGAATGTGCAGGCAGGGGCTTTTACTTAGATAACTATTTCAAAATGGCTATTTCAGGGGCGAATAAGTCCTTGGAATCAACCAAGGGAATACGTGAAATAGATGAGAACTAAAGAAAGATTAACTGTAGAGCAAACACATTTTAGCTTAAATTCAACCCTTAGGTTCCCCTTGGTTGGAAATGGCAAACTGGAGCCAATGGGAACCATGAGGCTCCATGGCTGTGGACCCTTTAGGTAAACAAAGTGGTGTGGGCCTGCTAGCGGCTTTCCCAAAGCGGGCCCATGGCCCACGTTGAAAAACACTGCTTTATATCAAGGGAAGATTTATACCAGAGGGAGTGCTAGATTAAAAAGATAAAAATAGCTAAACTGAAAGATAAAATAAAACACTGGATGTGACACTAAAACCTCCTAGAATCAGCCACTCAAAGGATCAGTAAAATATTCCTTGAGTAGTTCAAATTTCTTTGATTGAAAGTTGAGCAAAATTGTACTAGGTACCAAAACAGTGTCTTTCCAAAGATCGTCTGCTATGACAGATGTGCATGGGTGCAGATTTCACTGCACATTTAATAATGCACTTTTAAAATTTATGAATAATTTGTTTCCTTAGTGTAGGATGTAATGTGTAGAAAGTATGTTATAATATAGGTATTGGGATATATGAAAAGATGCCTGCTTGTCTGGCAAGGAAAGAAAACAGCCAGGTAAAAAGCTGAGCCCGCAATCTGACTGGGTAAACAGCTTGGTCAGCAGTCTAGTCTGACAAACAACTGAATTAGCAAACTAATGCTAGAGCTAGGCAGAAAAAGTGTTTATACAATATATATATATATATATAATGAACAGCTTTTGTATTTAAGGCACACCTGAATGTGGATGTGTGCCAGCATTTAATTCTATACCGTGCCCTGCTTTAGTTAAGCAGCAAATAAATGACATGCATTTTCAATTCAGAAGTCTGTCTGTGAACTTGAGTGTTCTGGACAGCACACTGGTCAGCTGTTTGGTGCCGTGGCTGGGAGTGGAGCCACAATGGTTGGTGAGTACATAGATTGGCGGGCAGGGGCGGCTCGAGGTGGGCTGCGGCAGCTGGCACCCCAGGTGGAATGTGCAATCGGCACCCCTGCCTGCATGGCCATCAATGGTGTGACGTCATCATCGGGTGCCCCGTTGAAAGCGGCACCCTAGGTGACAGCCGAGTTGGCCTATACTCACGGGCTGCCCCTGCTGGCGGGGAATTTTGAAGGACTAGAGTGGGGTCTGGTTGGTATAAAGTAAGAGTCGTGGCCTAATCTGTCCTGAGAGGAAGCATGTCATGTAATCACGGGCTTTGCTGGTTAGCTTTGTAGAAGTATGAGTTAGTGACAAGGGAGGTCCCTATGATATTTCTCCCCAGAAAACAGGGATCTGGGAGGAGAGCTAGAAGTCCCTTAAAGTAATCACCCTAGATCAGAAAGTGAAGGATAGAAGAAAGCCTGTATTATATAGGGATTAGTGAAAGGAATCAATGTGCTTTGGGAACAGTACGTACTCATGAACACTCTTATTTCAGAATAAGAATGTGCAGGCAGGGGCTTTTACTTAGATAACTATTTCAAAATGGCTATTTCTGGTGTAAACAAGTCCTTGGAATCAACCAATGGAATATGTGAAATAGATGAGCAGGAGTAGGAGGGGGTGGGAGTGCAGGGTCTGGATGAGAGGTTGGGGGCAGGAGCAGGCTGAGGATGGGGGTGGTGGTGGTCTGGATGGGAAGCAGGTTGCAGAAGCAGGCTGGGGGTGAGGTGTCTGGATAGGAGGTAGGGTGCAGGAGCAGGATGGAGGTAGGGGATCTGGGAGGGAGAGTGTAGGAGTGGGATGGGGATGTAGGGACTCAGTGGGAGGGGGATGGAAGTGCACGGGTCTGAGCATGCCTGGCTCCGTGCCTCCTGCTGTTCCCAGGCATTATCTCCCCACTGCTCTCAGTGGCCATGTTTCTGGCCAATGGAAGCAGTGGGGAAACCTCCAGGTGAACAGTTTCCTGCACTGCAGTTCCCCTGGCCAGGGTGATGGTTAGTGGTAGCACACGGAGCTGCTTCTTTCCCCTGCAAGCTGGATCCAGTCTGCAAGGCTTAGGGCTCCCCCTCCTGCTGCAGGAAGCCAGCGCTGATGCTCCAGGCTCCTGCTGCAAGGGAGTGTGAGCCTCAAGTCCTTGGCCCCACTGCAAGACAGTCATGGACCACGCGTAGTGCACAGACCCCACTTTGAGAACTGCTGTTCTACACTCCTAACACATTGTTTCTTCCTTTTGCAAAATGAGGGGCTATCTAGGATGCAATACATGGCAGGTATAGTTCCTTCCTGTCTGGCAAGGAAAGAGAACAAGCAAGGAAAGAGCTGAGTCAGCAACTTAATCAGGCAAAGAACTGAGTTAGTAAACTAATCCTCAAGTGTGGATGAGTTTGGGAACAGACTTTTGAGCAGCAGGAGCCAATAACAGGCGGGATGATTTAATGCACTCTTATGTGAAAACTGGAAGACAACTCTTAATCCTGCACCTATTGGTAATCAATTATAATTATAATCTGTGTGTTTTATTTGCTACGACAGTTGTGCATATAGCTCCGCACCATACCCTGTCATACTTTTAACTCCATCTCTTCTTATCTCTTTTCAGCCCATCTGGCTTTGTTCACATATATTGGTAAGGATAGAAGAGTATCAGAAAGTTAAACCCCCAAATTCTATTCCAGGCCAACAAACAGGCCTACTTATAAACACAGACCAAGAAGGGGGTATTCTTCTGGAGACACCCTGAGATGGAAGAAATGGACAAGAGAATAATAAAGAACTGAAAAAAGTCATGGGACGCTGTTGCACACAAATCAAGAAAAGAAGGGGCTATCTAGAATGCAATATGTGGAAGGTATATTTCCTGCTTGTTTGGCAAGGAAAGAGAGTTGAGTCAGCAACCTGATAATGTAAAGAACTGAGTTAGCAATCTAATCTTAGCATTAGGCAGAAAAAGTGTTTATACAATACAGTACACTCTCACTCCAAGCCATTTGTTTTGTATAGCCAGGGGCTCATTATTGGGGGGGGGGGGGGGGGGGGGGGAGGTGGCTGTGGTCAGGGCAGTGTGAGCTCCTCTGGCTCTGGGACGGCAGCGGGGGACAGAGGAGGAGATTTTTGTCCCAGCTGTGGGGCAGGAAGAGCACTCTGCCTTATCCATCGCCCTGGACTGGAGAAACTGGCAGCCCCTATCTACAGAGGGCAGGGCTGGAGATGGGTTTCAGGGACCATTTCGCTATAGCCCCTTTCATGAAGGGTGTTATAACAAGGGTCTATTGCATATCTATTTTTCAAAATAAAGGGCATGCTAGTTCAGCACCCCGGTAACCTTATTGCACGAAGTTTAAGGGATGGCTCAAAATAGTGTGTTATTTTGAGTTTAGGGTGCTGTGTAGACACACCCTAAGAGGTCTTTACTGAGCATGTGTAAATTGTGATTTTTCTTCCAAAGGCTTATTTTTAGCCAGTTATGGGTACGTTTTTATGGGGATGGCATAATGAACATTCATGACCCAGCGGCCACTCATCTTCCAAATACCAACCATCTACTCCAATGCATGGCATGCTAGAAGATCTCAGAGAAAAATGTTGCTTTTTTTAACATAGGCAAAACAATGTATTTTTCTCTGACTTTATTCTTGGGGATTGGTAGACCATTTTGACTGTAATTTTCCAAAACAATTTCAGCCCGAGGCAAACATTTGATACGGGAAATTTCAGTCCAAATAATTTAATGTTGGGAAAATTTTAAGCACCTGAAAACAAGATATAATAATGGGAGGCGCTCTCAGTCCTGCCTATAGAAAGAATTGTAAGATTCTATGGCCTGTGTTAGGCAGGAGGTGAGAAGATAAGATGATCTTCATGACTCTTCTGGCCTTATAAATCTGTGTATATGAAAAGTACACATTATATCTCATGGGGTGTAGGAGTCAATGTGAAACGGACAGAGGATAGACAGGGGATTAATAGATAAAGGTTCAAAAAGACCATATCGAAAGACCATTTTAAAAGCAAGTATTCTTATTTATAACAAATGGAAAGCAGACCCATTTGGAAATTCAAACTGGGGTACTTGCTTCTGAAGACAACACTTACGTGCTAAGCCTGAACTATGAATGTGGCAATAATCCCTTTTCAAACCCACTTCTTCAACAGTACTGTTTCATTAAGGGCAAAATTCTGCTCTCAAATCTACAGTGCAGCTTTAAATTGCATATTCTGCACTCAGTCCCTAAGCAAACTCTTACCAATTTCAATAGGAGCTCTGGGAAGAATATGCAATACAGATCTGCAGTGCGGATCAGAGAAATTTTGCCCTCAGTCCATTAACAAAGCTCAGCTGCTTATGCACAAGCTTGCTTTGTGCATCAAGCTGCGAGTGGATGCAGCTGAACCATCAGAACCAAGCTTCTGTTACACAGGCTGATGAATCCAAGTTCCTAGTTAGGCCAATAATCATTTTAATAGGAAAAGATTAGATACGATCCATTCATTTATCAGCATCCTCACCAATAAATTACAGAAAAGGCAACAACTGGGAGTGTTACGAAGGCGCTGATTAGCTATATGAAGACATTTAATGCAAGGCAGTGGAGAATCATGCCCACTATGATTCTGCTGTTGTATATTGTCTGATTTACAGTACTGTAGTTGAAGCTCTCTAAAAGTGTGGGTCAAATTCTGCTAATCATTTCTCTGGCAATTTTTCAGAGTAATGACCTTAGGCTTTAGCCTTACATTTCCATTGCCACTGTCTCAGCATTATGCCATATTTAAAACATTTCATTCAAAAAGAAAAAAAAAAACACCATGAAAATGGCTTCACTATTACCAATGGGCAGATTTTTAGAAGGGAAGGCAAACTCTGTTAAATTAAGTCTTATTTGCAGAGTCATCATTTCAAGTGAGTCAAAGATATTTTTATTTCAAATCTCTGCCCTTAAAATGTGGTGTAGGAACATGAAGATATAGGGATTTTATTTCCTCTTAACATACTTTTCTTATTCTGATAATTAGAGTAGCCTTTGGGAATAGATCTGAGGAAGTGAGTTGTAACTCACAAAATCTTATGCTGTAATACACTAATAAATTTATTAGTCTTTAAAGCTCCACTGGACTCCTTGTTATTCATGTCAAGGGTTCGCTAATTGGATTTAAACACAAGAAAGCAAAGAGGAAATTTGGGTATGGATATTTACAGAATCTTCCTACGGAACCTGAAGTCATAGTTCCTTTCTTCACAGTCTTAAACGTTCAACAAAGCACTTAAGCATATGCTTTGATGAATGGGGATGGGATTACTCAAACACTTAAAATTAATCATGTGCTTAAATGCTTTGATGAACAGGAATGAGTTTATTCACAGGTTTAAAATGAAATTGATGCTTAAGTGCTTTTTGAATTGGGAATTAAGGCTGGATCTGTGGAACCTCTGCACACAACACTCCTGTTCACTGTAAAGAGAGTTCCATGTGCTGAGCACTTACAGGGTCAGGCTGCTGCTACTTAGTCTGTCAGCTAAAACCAGGACCACTGATTCCAGGTCTGGTTTACACTTTGTTGCTTTAGTTAGAACTTACCTATCTCTCCCCAGCAGAAAGGGTTGATTCCACCTGTTGTACAGTTGTATACCAGCATTGATTTTGGTCTGGAAAATAGATGATGTGAAAAATGAAGTGGAAAGAAAACAGAAAAAATTATCCCATTATCTTGAGGTAGGGTGTAAAATCATGGACGAGGGAATGGGAACAAGAAACATTTTAACTAAAATATGCCAACCACATCTCACTGCACTATTTCAGTTTACGGGATAGCTTTGTAACTTCACTGACTTCTGTGGAGATAGTTAGGTATATATGAGAGCAGACTTTATTTCTATATAGCTTAATCCAAGCTAAATGGACAATAAATAATAAAACAAAATACATTCTAAAAAAAAAAAATCTTACTTTTAGATAGGGTCTTTCATTCCCAAATGCCTTTAGCCTATTTACAACATGCAGCACTAATTAAAAGAACTTACGTCTATCTGTGGTTGAACATGACAACCAAAGAGTCCAGTAGTGAATTGAGGACAAATATTAGCCAAGTACACTAGGGCCCTTATTGATTTCAGTGGGAGTAGATGTCTATCTTTCTTAGATGCTATGAATATTCCAAGAGATGCCCATCTGCATCTTTAGATGCTTGAACGCTTTTGAAATGTTTACCCTTTGGGTACATCTAGACCGCCAGGCTATTTGGGGATACCCGAGGTATCCTGAACTAGCTACCCCGCGTCCAAATAATTTTCAAAATAACAGATGCGCTATTTCAGCATCCCTGTAAACTTTGTTCCATGAAGATTCAGGGATGTCTCGAAATAGTGCTTTATTTCAAAATTTGGCGTGGTGTAGATGTGCCAAATTTCAAAATAGCCTATTTCAAAATAAAATCTAAATAAGATACGCAATTTGAGTAGTGGAAATTGCGTATCTTATTTCGATTTTAGAATGCAGTCTAGACATACCCTATGACTAGTAAGTCTTCACTTCAGCCTTAATGAGAAATTAGAATGAAATATATATCACATCAGATTCTCATATGAAAATTTACCCTTTATGTTAAAATAGATTTTATAATGAACTTCATACTTAAAGACAATAAGTGCATGTATAACAAACAAACAGACCTTAATGTAACATAAATGTGAAAGCTATTAGTTAAGGCTATGTAAAACACACAAATGCTTATTAATGGAGCATGACAGTCAACAGCTCATAAAACAATGACTGCAAGGTTCTTCCTATATATAAATGCAAAATCCATTTAAAAAATTAAGATTTACCAAATCCAGTTGTGTATGCAATCAATCAATAAATAACAGATTTGGCCTGAGATAAATTATCTATATATCTGTTATCAAATAAACTATGAAAACAACAAAGGAAAGTATTAATAAAAGCAGCTTTTGATTTATTTTAGCGTTTCCCTTGATGTCTTATAGATGATTTGTCCAAGTAAAATCAGGAAGATACTATGTGTTTTATAAACTTGAAATATGCCATTTAAACCAGATCCAAAAGTCAGTGGGGACATGAAGCAATTTTTGTTTTTTCTCCAGTTTCTCCCCAATAATGTGCATATTATCTTTCAGGTCTCATTTACCTGGATGAGAAAGAGAGAATCATATCCTGGAATGAAGTTGCAAGTTCTGTGTTGTTATTCACATTTCTCTGATATATTTTAGAATATGGTTTTTCTGTAAAATGTCACCTGACTAGAAAGGCTAGTGAACTTCTTGATCTCTGATGTTTTAATTAAGCCCTATAGCAACAACACTAATACACTAAGGCCTTTAGGCAGATAATAGAAATATAAGCTAGGAAAGCTCAACTCCCCCTTTAGATTTACATACAACAAAATATCTCATTTCAACACACAGCCTTTTTACCCGCCAAATGAAGTGTATAATGAAAATCTGTAATTGCTTTTGAGTCCCACAGGTGTTAAACATCGGAGCCACAGGAAAAACAAACACAGTTAAATCTTAGCCTAGGGAACAGTTTAATAAATTGAATCCTATCCTACATTGTCTGCTGTAGATTATTGCATTCAGCAATATTATTGCGTAGAAATTACACTAGAGAAAACTATGCTATCCCCTAATATGTTTACCATAGCCTATTTGTGACTGGCAATGCATAGGTCCACAAGGAGATGAAGAAGTGCAATGAGTCATCTTTCCAGCTCCTTTGTGACATGTAGCAAACAAGACTACAGCTGGATTAGCACTCTCCTTAGGACTGGGGAGTGTGGGCAAACGGGAACTGACCTGAGTTATACTCCCAGCTCAGCTACACACTCCCTTGGCCTGATTCTCAGTTATTTTAAGGCCCTTTGGAAATCATGCTGGCAGCATACAAAGGTATTAAATTGGGTGTAAGTATAATTTATGCTTGCTTGAAAGTATCTTACACTGCCCAAGTGATGCAAAGGGGCCTTAGTGTCACTCACTAAAACTCAGTAAGACTCACACAACTTTTTAGCTGTGGGTATATCACTTAACTTTTCTCTGCTTCAGTTTTCTCATCTATAAGATACATGGCAATATACTAAATGTTCCTTGTGGACAATGCATCTCTTCACCTTCCAACTCCCTTGAAAACATGATCTAGTGTTACACTTCTGCTTAGAATAATGCCAACTTGCTCCATGCCCAGGGTTACCCATTTCAACCACCACTGTGGATACTGGTGAAACGATCCCTTGTGGGCAAATTCTGTTGAGGTCTCTGAAGAGGAGCACTGAAGTCTTACATTTCACCAGGTATTCAACAGGGAACCAGTGAGCAAAGTGGAGCCACGGACTCTGAACAGCATGTGTTACTGAGCATGTGCTCCACTGTGGCCAGAATCAGTTGTAGCATTTTAAATTCTTTGGTTTTATACTCAGATACAGAAGAATAGAGGAACAAGGCCTAATGGTCACAAATGCATGAATCACCACAGCTAAGTCTAAATCGGACAAGTGGAGGCATAGTCATCTTGCCAGAAGCTGCGAAAGGGCTTTTTTTCATTGCCATGGCTGGTATCCATAAGCAGTGAAGAGATCAAATGCACACTGAAGTAGCAATGACTTCATCTGAGGTCAGATGCCTTCAGTGAAGGGTATGGTTATAGAGGTGAGGAGTTCTTGGAGTTGCTTTCTTTTCCCTTCCCAAGCTTCAGCTTCAGGAGGCTGTTCTTCACTTAGGTGATGATTGCAACCAAGGCCTTGGATAGCTGAGAAATGGTTCTGTTTTCAGCTGATGAAAAGGTGACGGAGGCCTCTGCATTATCTGCTCATTGTTGGCATTGCAATTTATGCTGATCACACTGTCCCTTGTGATTTCATATGGATGTTGAACAGGACGGCCGAGAGAACAGATCTTTGAGGCATTCCAAAAGGGTAAGCTCTGCAGGTGAAGGAGCAGGCACCCAACATGCCTTTCTGGTTGTGATCCGAGAGGAAGGATTGAAATCACCATGGCATGAGCCTACTAACTTCTGCTGCATGTCTGAAGCAGTACACCAGACGGGTGGGCATTATCTACAAATGTGGATGGACAGCCCCTGTTCATGGCTAAATGAGGTTCATCCTCCAGTGCCATTAGCACTGTCTTGGCTTGAACCATGATTTAGAGGGGTCAAAAATATTGTTAGCACCTAGTAAGTGTTGAAGGAGACACTTGGAGAACTTCTCAGGTTAGATAAAGGGTGGTAGTCACAGTAGCTGATTATGTCACAGATGGTCTCAAATATTTGCCAGATGATGACTGGCAGGATTTTCCTACTCAATGGAGATGTAAATATCTCAGTAGGAGTCTCAGATGCTCATGACACTCTTTCACTAGTCAATGCAAATATAGATCTTGGGTGGTGGCTCAGTTTTACTCCTGTATCTCTAGAACTTCCTGTTGTGTTCTGTCCAGAGGAGGATGATATTGTGTTATGGGGAATATGTCCATTGTACAGCACAGAGGGTGTGTCTAGACTACCTAGTTTTGTCGACAAAAGTGGACTTTTGTCGACAAAACTATACCAGCGTCTACACTACCGCTGAGTTCTGTCGACATAACGTCGACAGAACTCAGCAGTTTTGTTGACACTGGTATACCTCATTTTACGAGGCATAACACCTTCTGTCGACAGATCTCTGTCGACAGAAGGTGTTATTGCCTGTAACATTGCGTCCAGACTACGGAGTTCTGTCGACAAAGCAGCTTGCTTTATCGACAGAACTCAATGTGTCTGGACACTCTTTGTTGATGGAAGTTTTGTCGACAGTATCTGTCCAGAAACACACAGTGTTGGTGATGTTTTATGAGAAGTGATTTTTCTTTGCAGCAGGAAATAGTGAATTCAGGAGCTGAGCAAGGGCATTCCGCATTAACAAGACCACTCATAGTCCAGAATAGTACAGCAGAGTATGATTTAACAATTGCTGTGGTGAAGAAGAGGTGGAATTATTTGTTAGTTTATTTCTTCCGCAAGTAATACATAGAGTCACAAGAATACTTTGTACTGGTCCATGTCTGTATCTGCCAAAGATTTATGCCACACACATAAGAGCTAAGCTGCTTTCCTCCTGCTGCTTCTGTTTCAGCACATCAAAGAAACAAAGGGGATCTGAAGAGGAGAAAAGCACTTCAATGACAGAGGTGGCTAATGAGTTGTCATAGTGACTAGTTAGATTTTTATTTTCCATGCTCTTTTTGGTGTTACCTACAATAGAGATGTGGAAATTGATTCAGTCTTTGATTCTGAGGCTAACTGCTGTTATTGTTCCTCTTTCCCTAGACGCTAGATCAATTTTTATCTCAGCCTGGTGGAAAATGTGATCAGTTCAGGAAAAGAGCAGTGTCTTGTGTTCCGTGTATCCATGCAAAGTCTAAAAATCAAGCTCACATACGACCAGCAGTGAGTCCAAAGATGACCTGTCAAAAACAGAAGGTTGAAAATATATCCAAGTTGCTGTCAACATTGATATGAAATATCTCAGGATAGTGAGCCTAGGGCCCTAGGAAATCTTTACCTTTTGCAGTGTATAGATTAGTATAATGCTCATGTATAACTTGTCTCTGAATGTGCAGAACAACTGGTTCTTCTCACTTTGTTTTTGCAAGGTGGTTTCCCTAACATTTGAAATATGTTGACACCCCTCTGACAATCCTCCACCCTTATCTTGTACAGATGTAGGTCTGTGGTATATTGAGGTTTCAGTGACACACGTCAGGGCCTCATGCGTATAGAGGGCCTGCTGACAATTCACCTAATGTTCATAAGCTGGAACACAATATCCTAATGCTTGTATTCCTCTATTGTAAGTTTGAGAGAGATGATTGTTGTATGACTGCATACAATTTCCTGCAAATTTCTACTAATCTGCATTCTGGGTCCTGGTTTGCACTTCCTGTTTGCATTTGTTCCAGATAAGACTTGGACTGTGGAGAAGTATGGGGTGTTAATTGTAGTTGGTTTGGATGGAGACCTTGGGGTGAAAGATTCTCAAGATCTTTGGGGGTTATGCTATTGCTGTGAGAAGAAGCAATGCTGGTCAAACTCTACTCCAGAAAGAGGGATTTTCATGTAGAAGTCATTTCCACCTCTACTGTTCTAGGTACATGTGTTAGGCAGTTGGGAAGTGATGGAAGGTGTGAGCCTGTGGCTTGTGGTTTTCCTGGTCCCTGTGGTAGGATGGACCTTTCTTTCTTCTGGAGAGGGAAAGGGAGGTAGCATTTCCTGAGTTCTGGTTTCAAAACTCTCAGGCCCAGGAAGTCAAGCTTTGGGACTGATACCTGACCTCTGTGCTTCTTGCTTAGCTGGTCAGGGAACACTCCTTACCCTGTGGAGGGTGCTTCTCTCCGGTGGATGGAAGAGGCATATGGTTTTTGGAACTTTATTGTGCCGTCAGTTCCTTGTGCTGATCATTCCTCTCCTTTGCCAGTTGCTGTTGGTTGGGGATGGAGAAGAAGAAAAACAAAAAACTTCAAAGCTTGAGCTGTCTTTAAGGCTAATTTCTGGCTCCTGTTTGTGGTTTTTCTTCACCTTAGGCGCAAAGGACAGAGGATAAGACCGGCTTTCATGTTTTTCCCTTTTTTGTATTGTAATGATTTTACACTTTTATATAGGCTTCTATAACAATCCATGAAGTTTACATCATAGTTTCCACTACATAAAAAACAATGATCAGAGCAAGAAGTTAAAGAGGAAAAGATGATAAATCATTAATAGAGTTTATTCATGTGCCTTTACCAAGCAAAGATGTATGGTATAATATTATCTTCTCCATCACATGGACCTATAACATAGTTACCCATTTAAATCATGCAATTTTTCTAAATATATTCTGATAATCTCAATCAATGAAACACTAGAATCAATTTTGAAAACATTCAGATGAATAGCTAATTCAGTGCCCTGTTTTGGAAAGGGGGAAAATTAAATGACTTTAATTTGACATCTCAAGAGATGAACCATTGTGTTATTACAGTTGGGCAGACTTAAAATTCCATTTCTCTGGCAAGGACCGCCTTTAATAAGAACTCAGTGTTGTTTAATGCCAGTGACCATACAGGGCAGGGAATATGAAAAAGTGATAGACCTGTAAAGGTTCAGGACTGTAGGTAGCGGGAGAAACCTTACTGCTGAAGAGAGAGCCTTGGGCCTGCCAGCTGTGCTTGCACTGCACAGAAGAATAGGCCTAGGTCATGGCTTGGGAGGAAGGATCCTATCTGGCCAATCACTACAGGGTGAGTTCTCTACCTGTAGAGAGGAAGCGAGAAAGTAAATCCTTAGCCTCACATCTGGAAGTCATATTGAGGAGAATATGTTGCCAGTATTCATCCACTCACTGCCCACAAAATGGACTTTGCCATGTGAGTTACCAAAATAAAATGCCACTCATGGTAGACTGGGCAGATATTCAAAATATGACCATGTGTGCCACCTGCCTCTCCTGGGCTCCTTGAGCTCGTCCCTCTCTCCTTCATGCATATGCAATTGCACGTTGCAATAACCCTTGGGCATAGCTCTTTCTTGATTAGAGATAGGGAGAAGTGGTGCTATATGTCCCAGATGCCACCCACATATGGCACGAAGGTGAAATGTCACTTACAGTAAACCACACAAATCTGTACATCCCCTTTTCTTTTTAAAGTCTGAGTCATCATCAGTGGGCCTCTGAATTAATACTCCCCTGGGATGAGTGGGTAAGTTCAAAATCCTCAGAGCTGTTTAAGGCTCATTGCAGATTTTCCTCTGAATCAGTCATGACTTGTTTACAGATCAGTGAAGTTAAACTGCAGGAGTTATACAAGTTTAGCTCTTCATATTCAGAATGTGAGTAACTTTTTCCACTCTCTTATACTGCTTCCAAAATGATTCAGCTAACCCAGAAAACGGCGCTTTTCTATTGCAATAAAAATACCCCCACGGAAGACTGGTCTACAGGTTGACATAACTATGGAAAAATCCACAACCCTGAGTGGCATAGTTAAACCCACTTAAGTCCTCATGTAGAAGGTGTGAGGGTCAATGGAAGAATTCTTCATTCGACCTAACCACTGCCTCTCATTGGCAAAATCCGTTCCGCTATGTCATACATAGATAGTGTCAACACTGAAGCAATACAGCAGCACAAATGTTTTATTGTAGCATTTTAAGTTTAAATAGGCCAGAGAATTATAATGGAATAACTATCGCACTTTAAAGTCATACCCTACCTTAACTTCCCCATGGAGACAAGCCCTTATGCTCAATTCACATTTTAGAGTTTTTCTCTGCAGCCATGGCAGAGAGACATCCTTTTTTAAAATGAAACCTGATATTCTGCAGCACAACATAGCTGCTTCAGAGAGGTGATGATGTGGAATATAAGTATGTATTAAATTTGTGCCCAGTTGTAAGCTGGCTACTAAGGATAATGTTATTATGATTGTAACTGGAGATGAGCTCTGACTTACAAACCTTGTATACTAAACAGGAGAACACCAATTAAACATATAGGCATGCTCTGAATTACCAGAGAAAATACATGAGTAAAGTCCCAATAAAATCCACGATTTTCATGATGAAGGATTTAGCCCATATAGAATCCAGAGGATATTCCTCACCAGGTTCTAACATTTTTCCCAATTTACCACACCAACCCTCTTGTGAGTATTTATTTAATGTCCTGTTTACACACAGTCATCTTCTGAAATCTGCATTCCATCGATTTTCCTCTGGTTAAAGAGGGTCCGGAAGACTGGAAAGCCTTTAACTCCTGAACACCATTCCCATTATGATTAATTAATATTTTTATGGTTCCATGTGCTTTCTATGGACTTTATAAGCACTAAGTAAATTATCTCACTGACCAAAGAGATTCTTGTAGAATCACACCCCACAATCTGTCTTCATGGCTTCTGTAGCACTTGTAGCCCCTATCACACTCAGGAAGTAAGATATTCAACTTGGTAATCAAATGCTGCTATCTCATGAAGTCTAAGTTGGGTGATATTTGGCGTCCCTTTAAAATCCACATGGTACCATAATATCTTACCAGCAATCTGAGACACAAGTGCTCATCCCTACCTGTGAACTGCAGTGTACCACCCAGCCGCCAGGGTGAGGTTGATGACAACATCGACTGGAATCAGATCAGCTACTGCATCATGATTGACTTTGACAGTTTGCAGAATGCCTTTACCAGCCTGTAAGACAGAGGGAAGCACTCAGTGACAATACGCCATGACTGGACTTCCTTGTTTTAGTGAGGATGCAGCATCAGCTAGTCACTTTTCAAGCGCAGTGTGTGACACAGAAGATCAGGGTGTCTCTATGCAGAGCCAGAACTTTATGTTCTTGTGTAAATCCAACTGGTTATTGTTTGTAGAGGAAGTTGGAAATGTGATGAGCAAATGTAAGTACAGTAGTAGCATATGAAAAGGAAGTGGTCTCATTTAACTAATGATGATAAAAGCACAGCTAGGAAGACAGACATTTTTACCTTTTGTGGTAAAATTTTCAAAAGCTTCTAAATAACTTAGGAGCCTAATTGACATTTTCAAAAGTCACATGGGCACATAAGTGCTATTGATTTTTAATGAAATTTCAGGTCCCAAGTCCTAAGTGTAACATTTTCAAAAGTGCTTAAATGACTTAGGAGCCTAAGTTCCATTCCCAGAAGGCACTTAGGAGCCTCCATCTCCTGAAAGTGAATAAACACTATTAGAAATGAGACTCTGGCTCTTAAGTCACTTGAAATTATCTGACTATTATCCGGCCCTCTGACTACTACCCCATGCTACTCATCCATGTGGGCACAAATGATACTGCCAGGTGTTACACTGAGCGGATCAAGCGTGACTACAGGGCTTTGGGAGTACAGGTGAGGGAGTTTGGGGCACAGGTGGTATTCTCTTCGATCCTTCCTGTCAAAGGTAGGGGCCTGGGCAGAGAGAGGTGCATCCTGGAGGTAAATGCCTGGCTGCGAGGATGGTGTTGCCAGGAGGACTTTGGCTTCCTTGACCACGGGGTGCTCTTCCAGGAAGGACTGCTTGGCAGAGATGGAGTTCACCTTTCCAGGAGCGGGAAGGCCTTGTTTGGACACAGACTGGCTAACCTTGTGAGGAGGGCTTTAAACTAGGTTCGATGGGGACAGGTGAGCAAAGCCCACAGGTAAGTGCTGAATGTGCAGGACTGGGAGATGGGTTGGAAATAGGGGGGACTACGGCCTATAATGGCAAGGAGAAAGGAGGGTCAGGGCACAACAGGGAGGCAAGATCAAATCAGTATCTTAGATGCCTATATACAAATGCGAGAAGTATGGGTAATAAACAGGAAGAACTGGAATTGCTAACAAATAAATACAACTATGATATCATTGGTATTACAGAAACCTGGTGGGATGGGACGCATGATTGGAATGTTGGTATGGAAGGGTACGGCTTGCTCAGGAAGGACAGACAGGGAAAAAACGGAGGAGGGGTTGCCTTGTATATTAAAAATGTACACACTTGGACTGAAGTGGAGATGAACGTAGGAGATAGCTGAGTAGAGAGTCTTTGGGTTAAGCTAAAAGGGGTAAAAAATGAGGGTGATGTCATGCTAGGAGTCTACTACAGGCCACCTAGCCAGGTGGAAGAGGTGGATGAGGCCTTTTTTAAACAATTAACAAAACTATCCAAAGCCCAAGATTTGGTGGTGATGGGGGACTTCAACTATCCAGACATATGTTGGGAAACTAACACCGTGGGGCACAGGTTATCCAATAAGTTTCTGGACTGCATTGGAGACAACTTTCTGTTTCAGAAGGTTGAAAAAGCTACCGGAGTAGAAGCTGTTCCGGATTTGATTTTAACAAATAGGGAGGAACTAGTTGAGAACTTGAAAGTGGAAGACAGTATGGGGGACAGTGATCATGAAATAATAGAGTTCATGATCTTAAGGAAAGGTAGAAGGGAGACCAGCACAATTGAAGTAATGGATTTCAGGAAGGCAGATTCTGATAAGCTCAGAGAACTGGTAGGTAAGGTACCATGGGAAGCAAGACTGAAGGGAAAAACAACTGAGGAGAGTTGACAGTTTTTCAAAGGGACGTTGTTAAGGGCCCAAAAGCAAACAATTCCGCTGTGTAGGAAAGATAGAAAATATGGCAAAAGACCAGCTTGGCTTCACAAGGAGATCTTGCATGATCTCAAAATAAAAAAGGAGTCACATAAAAAATGGAAACTAGGACAAATAACAAAGGATGAATATAGGCAAGTAACACGGGAATGCAGGGGCAAGATTAGAAAGGCAAAGGCACAAAATGAGATCAAACTAGCTACAGGCATAAAGGGAAACAAAAAGACCTTTTATAAATACATTAAAAGTAAGAGGAAGACCAAGGACAGGGTAGGCCCACTGCTCAGTGAGGAGGGAGAAGCAGTAACAGGAAACTTGGAAATGGCGGAGATGCTCAATGACTTCTTTGTTTCGGTCTTCACCGAGAAGTCTGGAGGTGTGCCTAACATAGTGAATACAAGCAGAGAGAGGGTAAGTTTAGAAGATAGGATACACAAAGAACAAGTTAAAAATCACTTAGGAAAGTTAGATGTCAGCAAGTCACCAGGTCCTGATGAAATGCATCCCAGGATACTCAAGGAGCTGATAGAGGAGGTATCTGAGCCTTTAGCTATGATCTTTGAAAAATCATGGAAGACACGGGAGATACCAGAAGACTGGAAAAGGGCAAATATTGTGCCCATCTATAAAAAGGGGAATAAGAACAACCCAGGAAACTACAGACCGGTCAGTTTAACGTCTGTCCCAGGGAAGATAATGGAGCAGGTAATTAAGGAAATCATATGCAAACACTTGCAAGGTAATAAAGTGATAGGGAATAGCCAGCATGGGTTTGTGAAGAACAAGTCATGCCAAACTAATCTGATAGCTTTCTTTGATAGGATAACGAGCTTTGTGGATAAGGGAGAAGCAGTGGATGTCATATACCTAGACTTTAGTAAGGCATTTGATACGGTCTCGCATGATATTCTTATTGATAAACTAGGCAAATATAACTTATATAGGGCCACGATAAGGTGGGTGCATAATTGGCTGGATAACCGTAGTCAGAGAGTTGTTGTTAACGGTGCTAAATCCTGCTGGAAAGGGATAACAAGTGGAGTTCCGCAAGGGTCTGTTTTGGGACCCGTACTGTTCAATATCTTCATCAATGATGTAGATATTGGGATAGAGAGTACGCTTATTAAGTTTGTAGATGATACCAAACTGGGTGGGGTTGCAACTTTTTTGGAGGATAAGGACATAACTCAAAATGACCTTAGCAAGTTAGAGAAATGGTCAGAGGTAAACAGGATGAGGTTTAATAAAGAGAAATGCAAAGTGCTCCACTTAGGAAGGAACAATCAGTTCCATACATACAAGATGGGAAGCGACTGTCTAGGAAGGAGCATGGCAGAAAGGGATCTAGGGGTCATAGTGGACCACAAGTTGAATATGAGTCAACAGTGTGATGCTGTTGCAAAAAAAGCAAATATGATTCTAGGTTGTATCAACAGGTGTGTTGTAAGCAAAACTCGTGAAGTCATTCTGCCGCTCTGCACTAGTTAGGCCTCAGCTGGAGTACTGTGTCCAGTTCTGGGTGCCACATTTCAAGAAAGATGTGGAGAAATTGGAAAGGGTACAGAGAAGAGCGACAAGAATGATTAAAGGTCTAGAGAACATGACCTATGAAGCCAGGCTTCATGAACTGGGCTTGTTTAATTTGGAAAAAAGAAGATTAAGGGGGGACATGATAGCGGTTTTCAAATATCTAAAAGGGTGTCACAAGGAGGAAGGAGAAAATTTGTTCCTCTTGGTTTCTGAGGACAGGACAAGGAGTAATGGGCTTAAAGTGCAGCAAGGGAGGTTTAGATTGGACATTAGGAAAAAATTCCTAACTGTCAGGGTGGTCAAATATTGGAATAAATTGCCAAGGGAGGTGGTGGAATCTCCCTCTCTGGAGATATTTAAGAACAGGTTAGATAGACATCTGTCAGGGATGGTGTAGACGGAGCTTGGTCCTGCCTTGAGGGCGGGGGGCTGGACTTGATGACCTCTCGAGGTCCCTTACAGTCCTATGATTCTATGAAATTGTACCCTGACCTTTTGGATTTAGTCTACATATGTCACAAAGTTTATCTTCCATGTTATGATTTGTTCTTAAGCATCATCAGGGTGTGTAATACTGAAGAAGAAGTGGCATACCAGATTTGGTTGTTCTAACTCTTACTGTTTAGGAGGATAAACAACAAGAAGTCCTGTGGCACCTTATAGACTAACAGATTTATTGGAGCATAAGCTTTCATGGGCAAAGACCCACTTCGTCAGACGCATGTATCTGACAAAGTGGGCCTTTGCCTACGAAAGCTTATGCTCCAATAAATCTGTTAGTCTATAAGGTGCCACAGGACTTCTTCTCATTGTTTATGCAGATTCAGACTAACACAGCTACTGTTTAGAAGGAGTTCCTGAACAAATGAACTCACAGACAGACATTTCTAAAATATATAGTAAGATGTCATTCTGATGCTTATTAAAGAGTAAAATTAAGAGTCACAAGAAAGTTGCAGATAAAGAATAAACATGTAAGCTTCCCCACCCAGCTCTGACAATGCATCTCAAATCACATCCTCCAGCAATCTTCTGTTGTTTTAGTCATGGGCTACAAAACAACTCCGCCAGAACACTTCAGTCCTAACTTACAACATCACTTTTTGCTATCCCATTTCTAGGCTTCAGGCCATTGGCAACAGCATGGAAAGCAAGTGTTCCTATACACCACCGTGAAAAGTGCACCCTGTCCATTCTGTGGTGTGCAGTTACATACGTCAGTGAAAGGTTTCTGGCAGAGGGAAGGCATTGGAGGAAGGGTTTAGCTTATCTTTACTGCAAGAGCCTTTCACTGCAGTAAGGAAAGGCTGGGCCTTTTTCTACCGCCTCCCCTCTGCCAGAACTTTCCCTCATCACTGGAGTCTTTCACTGCAGTAAGGAGATGGCAGAGGTCTTTTCCTGCAGCAGGGAAAATCTTCTGCGGCTGGGAGGCAGCAGGACACTTAACTGCTACAAACAGCAGACAAAGACAAACAACTTGGGCGAGTCACAAGTAGTGTAAGGTACATTCTCAAGTACTTACCCACACCTTTGAGGCATGCCTCTACTTTACTTGCCTAAGCCATGCCTCTCCAGCTAACCAATCCCTGGGCTGGAGAGCTACCCAGGGGCGTACGTGCCATTCCTCCCAAAGAAGCATGAAGTGTTGATACAGCATTAGTACTCTCTTCAGAAGGAACAGGCAGTAATGTTGCAGTCTGAATTTTGGGATGCAAGCAACTGTTGATCACATACTGGTAGACACACTCACTTTCACCTGTGCTCCAAATTGCTACTTGAACCCACTAGAAGAGAGAGGCTGATACATGTCTGTTAACTTGTTATGGTAGTTATAACATGTTATAAACATATAGGCTGTGTCTAGACTGGCAAGTTTTTCCGCAAAATCAGATGATTTTGCAGAAAAAACTTGCCAGCTGTCTACACTGGCCGCTTGAATTTCTGGAAAAGCACTGACGATCTCATGTAAGATCGCCAGTGCTTTTCCGGAAATACTATGCTGCTCCCGTTTTTTCCGAAAGACTTTTGCGCAAAAGGGCCAGTGTAAACAGCACAGTACTGTTTTCCGCAAAAAAGCCCCAATCGCGAAAATGGTGATCGGGGCTTTCTTGTGGAAAAGCGCGTCTAGATTGTGCTTTTGCGGAAAAGTATCCTGCCAATTTAGACGCCCTTTTCTGAAAATGCTTTTAAAGGAAAACTTTTCCATTAAAAGCATTTTCGGAAAATCATGCCAGTGTAGACGTAGCCATACCGTGTGCTCACATTGATTGCCATATACATTTGAAGTAGATCTGTAATATATAAATGTTAATATGCAATGAACTCAAACTAATTGAATACAGCACCACATTTGGTTCGTTATATTAGGTACACTATTTCTGTATAAGGCATGGCCTATTTTTTGTATCAGATTGTTGACATTTTCCCTTTGGTATAATAAAAGGCACTTCAGCTGAGGTCTCTTGCCTGTGAGTCTGACATTTTTAGGCAGTATCCCAGCTGAAAAGCTCGGGGCCCAATCACTATTCAGGGCACACACCAAAAGCAGAGTTATTCCCCCCAGCAGTTAATCACAGCTTTGCAGGGGGGAAGGAAGGCTGTGCTATACCAAGAGATAATTCTCCAGTTATAGTTTAGCAGAAATGCGATTCCTTTCAGAGAACCTGCAAAATCAACAGACGAAACAAAGCTGGTCTGCACTGCAACAGGAACAATTCTAGGCAAAGGAAAATGCTCTACACCCCCACTGTTTATGAATATTAAATAGAAACATACTCATTTGTGCAGATAAATGATCCAGCCTCTGTCTGCAGAGAGCTTGGACCCCCCCACGGACAGGGGCTGCTGGTGTGGAGCAGCCTCTGTCCATGGAGAACTTGGACCCCCCATGGACAGGGGCTGCTGCCTCCGGGGACTGTCAAATAATTGTGTAACCGCTACAGTTTCATGCAGTTACATGACTATTCAATTACATGCTAACATCCCTAGACAGCCTCTCATACCCAGTCCCACTCCAGAGCCAGCACCCATAACCCTTCCCTCACTCTGCAACCCTCTGCCCCTGAGCAGAGTCCCCTCCTGCACTGTGAACTCATTTCTGGTCCTACCCCCTGAAATGGACAGAAACCTTCAGAATTACTTGTGGAGGAACAATCAGAGGTCCAGTTATAAATGAAATCTTTAAAGGGGGCTTATGTCTTCTTTCTGGACGGTGTCTTTGCCAATATTTTGAACACTTTGCCAATATTTTGAACACTTTTCCTAGGAAGCGATGTGTCTGCAGCCATTTCTGATCCGGATGTTCGCTAAGATGATGCTGGTTATTCAGCACAGATGCTTGCCAGTATCGCATTATTGGTTGCTGCTTCAAGTTAGGGCACTGATATCAGAATAACTGGCAACTCCCCAAATTTTGCTGTTTGTCAGCAACAGACTCATCACTGAATCTTGCTCTTGGCCAACATGGGTGGAACCAAATTGTACTGCATGCCACTCGAACTATAGAGGGCAAAGAACCCATTTGTGTTATAACTGCCAGAAGCCACATACGGGTTCCCCGAAATTCATGCAGCCACCATTTGACCCATGTGTATTTGATAAGGTGCACTGGTCTCTCTCACCATAGCTTGACTTGTTGGACAAACTCTGACTTGTAGAGTAGATTTGGTATTAGTAAGTCCTACTATGACCTAAGATTTCTGCCCATAAACAGCATTTCAGGTTTTTCGTTTGTCACGAAATTTATCATATTTCTATGTGCTAGCAAGAAGCATGCTCTGCTCAAATGACCCCTTTTCAGCTGCCATAGATCGCATGGCTTTCTTAAACTTCTGTAGAAACCTTTCAACCAAACCTTTGTGGCTGGCTGGCATGGTATTAAAGTGACATGTTTAGTACCATTTTTCTTCATGAACTACCAACATTCTATTGAGCAAAACCCAGGACCACTGTCACTCACAATTTGTTCCAGCAGACCAGTTCTTGCAAACAGATTTCAAAGTTTTTCTATTGTCTGTCCAGCTGTGATGGCTTTTGTGCAAAACTCATCTGGCCATTTGAAGTGGGCATGCACGACCACTGAATACACCATTCTTAAATGGTCCAGCACAGCCAATATGCAGACATTGCCAGGAGACTTATGGTCATTCTAGGGCAGATAATGATGCTGGTGTAGGCATGTGTTGTACCTATTGGCAGTCCAAACTTTCCTTAGCAAGCTGCTCGATTTGCTGTTCAATGGCCTGGACACCATGCAAAACTTCTGGCAAGTGCCATCATTTTTATCATCCCTAGGTGACCTATAGAGAGCTCTTCTAAGACCTTTGTGCACACAACAAATTCCACATGAGCCATCCTTTTCAGGGTTCCCATCTGTTGTTCATCACTTCCACCAGTCACAACAGTGTCATCCAAATAAATTCCAGGGGTAGCTGAGTTAGTCTGTACAGGATAAACTTAAACAACAACAAATAGTCTGGTAGGCTGTGTCCACGAAAGCTCATGGTACCATCTTCTTGTTTTGTTAGTCTTTAAAGTGCTACCAGACTATTTGTTGTTTTTTAAGTTCATCCAAATAACACTATCTTCTCAGAGTACAGGCAGTCCCCGGGTTACGTACAAGATAGGGACTGTAGGTTTGTTCTTAAGTTGAATCTGTATGTAAGTCGGAACTGGCATCCAGATTCAGCCGCTGAATCTGGACACCAGTTCTGACTTACATACAGATTCAACTTAAGAACCCCAGGTGTCCCCAAGTCAGCTCCTGCTGAAACTGATCAGCAGCTGATTCCAGGAAGCCCGGGGCAGAGCAACTCTGCCTGGGGCTTCCTGTAGTCAGCGCTGGTCAGTTTCAGCAGAAGCTGACTTGGGGACGCCTGGGGCAGAGCAGCTGGGGTGCTACTGGACCAACCCAGCAGCACCCCATCTGCTCTGCCCCAGACGTCCTGATTCAGCCGCTGCTGAAACTGACCAGCAGTGGCTGAATCAGGACCTGGGGCAGAGCAGCTGGGGTGCTGCCGGGTTGGTCCAGTAGTGCCCACGGGCGCTGCAGGACCAATCGGCAGCGCCCCAGCTGCTCTGCCCCAGAGTCCAAGACAAAAGCCTGGTCTGCTGGGGGGGGGGCACACTAGCTGGGCGCCCCCCCCCCTCAGCAGACCAGGGACACGGGGAGCAGAGCCGCAGCGGCAGCGGGGTGCCGCGCCTCTGAGCAAAGCCGCAGAGGCGAGGGACCCCGCCACGGCTGTGGCTTCAGTCTGGGTGCCTGTGGTCTGCTGGGGATGGTCCCCAGCAGACCACAGGCACCCTGACTGAAGCCGCAGCCGCCGGGGGGGTCCCGCGCCTCTGAGGCTTTGCCAGAGCAAAGCCTCAGAGGCGCGGGGAACCGCCGCTGCTGCCGCTTCAATCAAAGCGGCAGCAGCGGCGGTTCCCCGCGCCTCTGAGGCTTTGCTCTGGCAAAGCCTCAGAGGCGCGGGACCCCCCCGCGGCTGCGGCTTCAGTCCGGGGGCCTGTGATCTGCTGGGGACCGTCCCCAGCAGACCACAGGCACCGGGTTTCAAGGGGCAGCAGCAGCGGTGCCCGCGCTTCTGAGGCTTTGGTCTGGCAAAGCCTCAGAAGCGCGGGAACCCGCCCGGTGCCCCTGGTCTGCTGGAGACGGTCTCCAGCAGACCAGGGGCACCGGAGCAGCTTACGAACGGGGCTTTCTCGCCCCGACTTCCGGGGCGAGAAAGCTCCGTTCGTAAGTGCGGATCCGACATAAGTCGGATCCGCGTAAGTCGGGGACTGCCTGTAAGCTGTTACCATTCAAGAAAGAGTTATTAGCGTTCCTGAAGGATAGTTCTCCGAAAACATCTATCTGCTCATTGTACAGTAGAAGGAAAAAAAATCTAAAAGAATTAGAAACCATTAGGAAAGGGATAGATTGTAAAACAGAAAATATCATAATGTCACTGTAAATCCATGAATGCCATCCTTGAGCATTGTATGAAGTTCTGGCTGCTCCTTCTACATAAGATATGTTAGAATTGGAAAAGGTAGAGAGGAAGGCAACAAAAATGGGGAGGGGTTTGGAATGGTTTCTGTGTGTGAAGAGACTGAAACAGCTCATCTTTGAAAAGAGAAGTGAGAGAAATAGGACAGAGGTCTATAAAATCAGAAATGTTGTGGAGAAAGTGAATAGGAAAGTGTTATGTACCCCTTCACATAAAACACAAGAACTAGGGGTCACCCAGTGAAATTAACAGGCCATAGACTTACAGCAAAAAAAAAAAAAGGGGGGGGGGGCATTCTTCACAGAATGCACAATCACAGGGCAAAAGGGAAAAAAAAGTTCCTGGAGAACATGCCCATCAGTGTCCATTAGTCAAGGTGGTTAGGCCCATGCCCTAAGGCTGTGTCTAGACTACATGCCTCTGTCGGCAGAGGCATGTAGATTAGACAGATCAGCAAAGGCAAATGAAACCGCGATTTAAATGATCGCTGCTTCATTTACGTTTACATGGCTGCCGCTCTGAGCCGACAAACAGCTGATCAGCTGTTTGTCGGCTCGCGCGCTAGTCTGGACGTTCCCCCTGTCGACATCAAAGCCCTTTGTCGGCAGCCCCGTTATGCCTCGTGGAATGAGGTTTACCGGGGCTGCCGACAAAGGGCTTTGATGTTGACAGGGGGAACGTCCAGACTAGTGCACGAGCCAACAAACAGCTGATCAGCTGTTTGTCGGCTCAGCGCGGCAGCCATGTAAATGTAAATGAAGCCGCGATCATTTAAATTGCGGCTTCATTTGCCTTTGCTGAACAAACAAATCTACATGCCTCTGCCGACAGAGGCATGTAGTTTAGACGTACCCTATGTGTCCTTAAAACCTCCAACTGCTAGAAGCTAGGACTAGGTGACAGGAAATGGATGTATCATTCAAATTGTCCTGTTCTGTTCATTCCCTCTGAAGCATCTGGCACTGTGAGAAGACAGGATACTGAACTAGATGGACCATTCGTTTGATCCTGTATGGCCATTCTTATGGCTGGGGGGGTAGTGCAAGTTTTACTTTAAAACAAAAATCAAACCAAAGGGAAATGGCATGGAAAAGGATAATGCTTTTCATATTATTATTGATTTATTTTTATAGCATCTTTCTGCAAGGTAATTCTTTAAGGAACACCAGGTTTTTATTGTCCATTATCTTGCACTTTGTTCCATTATCCTGCACTTATGCCTTTGTCACGTGAACAGAAGTTGAGTATAAAATGTTATCACTGGTGTGACTGAAGAATTCTAATTTGGTACATCTTTTACACACTATTTCCTTGCACTTTGCACACGTAAAAATGATTGCCAAGGAACACAGTGGAGAATCAGACCCACTGTTTTAGTTTGTAGATCAAGTACACTTCATTGTGATATATGTGACAAATCCACATATAATGAGAAACAGTATAAGAACCACCACATTGCACATGTTTTCTGGGAATAAGTGAACCTATGTCTTTGCCTAGAACTGAGTGCTTCCAAATGAAGCACATACAGGTGGTCCTTGAAATGGCATGTGTCGTCATTAAGATTTCTATTTTATGGCACTATTTTCACTCACTTATAACTGTGGCAGATTTGAACTGTTTTGACTGATGTTTTCCAAGCCAGGTATCTGTCTCGGGCTAAAACTCCTTGGAAACATTCAGCAGAAATGATTTAGTCATTTCTGAGTTTAAGAAAGAAAAAAAACACATTGTTTTGCCCACCTTAAAAAATTCTATCCACCATTTCATTGAGAAGCTCTCATGCCCCCATGATTTGGAGCAAGGACTTAGACATTTGGCAGGAGGTGGCCTACCCTCGGGAATCTGCCTTTTGCCAGCCCCTTGAAAATTTGTACGACTTTGACCAACGTATAAGTCTCTGCTCCAAATCAGTAGAGGTTTGATAGAAGCTGCCAGCTAGATTCTCCCAATATTCCATCTGCAGCAAGCATGTTCCATGCATACACAGATCCTACATGATGACAGGATAAGCATGTGGTATCCCCTCAGAGCTCTGCATATGCTTCATCCTGGCTGCCACTGCTGCACTAGGTACCAGAACTCAAATCAGGGAGACTATGCTCCCAGTGCACTTTAGGTAGGAGTCCAGGACCTTGTCAAAAAAAACTGTTTCATCATACAGATACAGGAGAAGGGAGACAAAATGAGCTTGCACAGGTAACATTCTTTTATTTCCTAACTTTTCAGTGTGTGACCATGCAACCTTAATGTTTTTAAGGTAGTTTTTGTTGTCAGTATGAACAGACAAAGCTATCAGGGGCTGAAAGCATCTGCTCACAAAACTGTGCGTTATGTGTGTCTATTAGACTCTATAAAATACTATCTACAGCATTTTCTGCACAACAATTATTGATCAAAGGATTTTTTTTGAAGTTGTAACTATACATACCGCAATAATCATTCCGCTTGCTCCATTGAAGTTGTCAATCCAACCCTACAAAAATGGGAAACGGCATTTTTTATTATTTCTTTAAACAGTATTTAGCTCATACAGTCTTTCAAAAGGGTTACAGTGCTGTGGTGTGGATGAAGTCATTTAATTAAAAAGGATGCCAGTTTAGCTGGGACAAATGCCAGGAAGCAATAGCATAAAGTACTGATTTTAAATAAAGGATACATGTTAAATAGACAGTTTAGTTTGCAATTTGTGATACAGTCTTTGTTTTAAAGATCACCACTTTAGAGTGATAATTTGACTGTCCCCCAAATCTGATTTTCCAAATTCCATGTAATCTCAGTATTTATGCAGTCATCCCATGCTTATAATTAGTACCCTGAGTGGATACAAAATTGGTATCTGCATCTGCAAAAATGATCCCTGGATATCCCCCTCCCCATCCACAGATTCGGACACCTGTGGATATAAAGTAAATATCCACAAATTTGCGGGGTTCTAGATGCAAAATTTGTATCCATATCCACAAAAATGAGCCACAGATATCTGCATCAATATCTACGGATGCAGATACTCATGGATATAAAGTAGATATCCACAGAGTTTCACACCTCTGCTTATAAAGATCAGAGTGGCTTGCCTGTGTAAGGGTCAGATTGCAGGCAATTTATTTGATTTTCTGAGGTGTTCAAAGGACAGGAAAGAATAATATTGAACAGCACTCTGTTGCAGTAAGGAAAGTCACATCTTGGGGGAAGTTAATGTTAATGCCCCACTTTGACCTTCCAAGATGGGCATTTTGGCCCAGATCCAAGGTGGTGTCTGAACTTTGCTTGATGCCACTCAGACAGTGGGGCTATGTCTAGACTGGCATGATTTTCCGCAAATGCTTTTAACGGAAAAGTTTTCCATTAAAAGCATTTGCGGAAAAGAGTGTCTAGATTGGCACGGACGCTTTTCCGCAAAGCACTTTTTGTGGAAAAGCGTCCGTGCCAATCTAGACGCGTTTTTGTGCAAAAAAGCCCTGATCGCCATTTTCGCGATCGGGGCTTTTTTGCGCAAAACATATCTGAGCTTTCTACACTGGCCCTTTTGCGCAAAAGGGACTTTTGCCCGAACAGGAGCAGCATAATATTTCCGCAAGAAGCACTGATTTCAGACAGTAGGAAGTCAGTGTTCTTGCGGGAATTCAAGCGGCCAGTGTAGACAGCTGTCAAGTTTTTCTGCTTTTGCGGAAAAACTTGCCAGTCTAGACGCAGCCCAAGAGATGTAAAGGTGACTAAATCACCTATATGACCAAGTACAAGCCTAGGACATGTTGCACCTGCTAATGCCAATGCTATACTTGGCCTAAAATATTTTTTCCACTATATAAATGTAGCTGCATTCAGTTGCATGTGTGATATGCCTAATATTTCAACATTTCCTATAAATGCGCATCTGTGAGTTGCAGAATGCCATTTTATGTCATCAGAAAGATATTTAGACCCTGTTTCAAAAAACCCCTTACAACTGGCCCTACCTGGCATTGCTAGTAGACTGCTCAGTATAAAGGTCAGGGATTGAACGTGCAGGAAGCCAAACTTATCCTGTGAGCCTGAGGAGTGTTCCCCCACCTTGTGCTGAGGTACATTAGCATCGCAGTGGGGAGAAGCCCTCTGAAAGTGAGACCTCCCTCTCCAGAATGGCAAGTCCAGCATTTCCCACCAACATTAAATCCAATTTATTTGTTTGTTTTTTTTAATTGCCCCTTTCAACATACAGATGTGAATCTTTTTCCGGAGACATTGATTGAGTCATGACGTTCTGCACCACATGCTGCCCAATCCCATCTCCCACTGTCCTCCCTGGGGACTTTGAAGAACCGCATCTAAGATGACCAGCAGGCATCTTTGTAACAAGGGTTGCCCCTAGGCAGTAAGGCTGGATGCAGAGCAGGAGCCTCAGCTGGATCTGGAGAGCACTCAGTGGGAAACTGTTAACAGAAGGGTAATCAGGCTTACTGGAAAAGGCTCATGCCAGCTGGCTCCCACGATGGATGGCCTGATGATGGCAATGTTGAAGTGCTCTTTCTGTTGCTGGACCAGGTACTCTGCCAAGGCTTTGGTGTAGGTATATGTGTTGGGCCAGTCCCCAATCAGCTTGGGTGTGATCTCTTGAATGATTGATTCATCCATCCACCTAGAAGAACAAAGGAAAGAATTCTGTTCACATAAGCAACACAAACAGATGAATGAAAGGAGGAAGACAACAACTTTGTCAGTGCACTCTGCTGTCTACAGCTTCAAGACTCTTAGCTTCAGCAGGGAAATCAACAACTAGAATACTTTTAGGCTAAAGGAGGAATAACTGGCAAGCACCATACACGACACAACCACAGAGATCCATGGCATCTGGCACATAGGGAATTAATACTCCTTTCTAGGGTAATAGATTTTAAAGCCAAAAGGGGCCATCAGATCAGCTATTCTGACCTATATTTCCTAAGTAGAAACAGGCAACAATTTTCAGCTACATATTTTTTCTCCTTTGAAGTGAGTTTTTCAGCCAACAGCCCAGGCTGAAGAAGTCCTGCCCCAGCCAAATATAGCTAAAGAGACAGGACTTTCATAGTCTAAAAGCCTGGAACTATCATCTTTGGCATATCAAAATCAAGGGTAGATGCAGCAACCAGTTTGCACACATTCCTCCAAGGGAATGAGACAGCTGAAGCTCTGTCTATGGTAAGATTTTTTTCACTTATATAACTACACCAATTTAGCTACACCAGTGAGCCACTGGGATAAAATCCTGGCTCCACTTAAGCCAATGGGAGTTTAGACATTTACTATAATGGACCAAGGATTTCAGACTAGATATAGATGTGCTGCACTAACACTGTTTACTGATGCAAATTTCCCTAGTCTAGATGAGTCATGATGCAAGTTCATAACCTGGCCCTATTCGTCCCCAGCTAGGCATGAACAATGTTGGTACAATTTGATTCCACCAAAAGTTTAGCAAGATTAGAAACGTTTAAAATGTCAGTTATCCACTTCAATGATATTGTAGTTGTATTTATTATATGAATATGTGCCATTATGACTTTATTTGCATGCTTGGCCCTTCCCAAATATCCACATCCCCTGTCTCCCAACACTAAAACAACTTCCTTCCCCAATTTTCATGTGTTTTGTTTGCTCTAGCCAAACACAAAGGTTTGGCCTCTTTTTTCCCCAAGGTAGCGTGGCTCAGTGGATAAGCTGAGCCTGCTATTTGAGAGACCTGAGTTCTATACCAGAGGTAGCTTTGTAGAGCCTCTCTTATCCTCGGTTTCCCCATTTGTTAAAGGAGATGAATTATATTTGCTTTTCCTTCTGCCAAAAGGCATTTTATGGAAGTGAATGAATGCTAGGCTGGCTCAGTGAAAGACAGAAACCTTGCCTTCAGCCATAGCTATGATTATGCATCTGTATTTGCCCCATAACACTGCTTTTGTTTTCCCAATGTAATTGAGCCATCATGGGAATAAACCATAAGGAGTACCAGGGCCAATTTACCAGATGTTGCAACTCGTCCATCTAAAATATACTGTCAAATGCCCAGCTAACATGCACTGTCACTACATCAATATCTTGGATATGCCTTCATGTCATTCTGAGTTCACAACTGTGATATAATTAATCAGTGTTTCCATCATGGAAGCACCAAACCGACAATTCCGTATGGCCTTATGCTTCCCTACATTTTCTGTGACCTACATTCAAGGTTTTGAAATGCTAACTCATGTAGGAACTGCTTCTGCTCACTGTTTTTGGTGCCTTATGAAATCAAAGAAAAATGCTGTGGCTAGCTGTCCATTGCTCCCCTGCTCTACCAAATAGACATGGAATTTTGTGTCACCTGCAAAGGCTGCAGGGAAGTGGCAGCCATCTTAACTGAGGGCAGCCAGTGGCTTCCATCCCATTGTGGGCAATGGAAAACAGAAAACATGTTGTGTAAGGACAAGGTTCACAAGAATGCCGCCAGAGTTCAGGCAACCATGAGAAAGTGCGAGACAAGAAAATCACCAACCAACCAACCAAACCACACAGCCACCAAGGACTGAAAGCTGTATAAACTGCTGAGGCAAACACAGAGCAGAACAGTGAAGCACCAACACCAAATCCTCTATCTCTCTGAGGCTTTCCTCATTATTCTCTTTTCCTGTGCAACCTGGAGCCTGCTCTAGAGGCAGATTTACACAAACGTATTGTCAGAAATTCCTTCTGGCTTCTGAAGCTCATTTTGTTCTTTGCTCAGGTCTTTTTTCCGAGCCAGCACTTGCTGGTGACAGACAATTGAACTCTGCAAACTGGCATACCCCAATGTGAGTGGTGAAGGCAGGAGGTACTGATATAATTAAAGGAATTTTTAAGTTATTCTGACTCCATATGCTGGCTGGGGAGAACTATATTCAAAACTCCAGGCTGTTAGAGAAAAATCAAAGACAGAATAATATTTGACATTACATTTTCTGGTTAGTACTCAGAAAGTGAAATCAATTTCTCTTAGCATACTGGGATTCAAGGGCAAAAGCCAATTTCTGTTCTTACCTAAAAGAAAAGGTGAGCAGATACTGTTAATGCCCATCTCTGAACAAGTCAGAGGGAAAAGAAAGCTTACACCTGCAACCTGGGCTAATGGCTGGCAGAATTAGAGCTGATATGCAAATGGAAAATGATTTGCTAAGGAAAAGGATAGCAGAACATACAGCTGTGGGGAAGTTTAGTTCTTCTCAGGAGAAGGCTTCTCTGGGACCCCTGTGAGCAAGTTTTGTTTTTATTTCTAATTATCCAACCATTCTTTTTGGTCTCCTGCAGATTTACTGAATTCTCCAGCTGAGCTGTGATTTTCAATAGAGAATGAACCTGGCCCTGCAGATGGACACAGAGAGAAAGCAACTGGAAAGGAACCACTAGAAAGCGCTGAACTCGGCAGTCTGGGCTCCTGGTTCTTACAGGGTTAGAGTGAGGTGTCATCATTTTAAACTGCTTCTGAAATAGTTTAAACTGATTCACTCCACTGAAATAAGTGAAGTTACACTGACTAACTATAGGATAATACAATGGTGAATCATGCTCACTTTCAGAAGAGATACAGCTCCTATGGAGGGAGCAAGAGCATTGGGATGCAGAGAAGAAAGAAGCACTGTGCCATTCTCACTACCACAAACAAGCACCATCAGCTGACTTCATGATGGACTATAAAGAATCACATGCCACAATAGAGAAAGACTATGGAAAAAATAGCTGAAATATTAGAATTAATATATCTGCATCATTGTATTGTATTTCCTATTCAAAATGAAATCAAACTACAGTTGGAAGGTCAATCCAAATGACAATCCAATGAGACTTTTACGGACCTTCAAATAAAGACTCAGAGGTATGTTTCTATTGCTAGTATTTCCAGAAAATGTAAATAAAAATAGATTGAAGGGGAAGACCAAAAATGCTAACATTATGGAATACAAGCACATTGGAATTATTCTCCGAAGAGTATTTTGAAAGCTGATCTCTTGAAGATATTTGGAATTCAAGTTATCAGCTCCTGGTGTCTCCTTCTTCTATTACACACCCACATCACACCACGCTAGCTGCTGTGGAAGTGTGCGGAGCACTGCAGCTATAACAGGTCTGGGGGAGGTTTGTGAGCAATCCAGGTTTTGTGCAGAGGTGTAGCATCACACTAGCATTAGAAAGGAAAGCTATGTCTGTTTCTACTTACTCCACTAAGTCGCAGAGCTTCTTGGTCTCAACAGGTGGAGGGTAGATGACTTCATCGATATTTCTCCTATTACAATTTGCATAGGCAGTGGAGATGTGGATAAAGGCCTCAAGCTTCTGCATCTGCCGGGCCAGCAACAGGAGCTGTTGTGTGCCCATGACATTCAGCAGCAGGGCATGTCTAGACAAGGGCAGAGAAAAACAAACAAAAGGAATTCACAGGGAATGACTGTATTAAAATGACACATACAGTACTGCAAACCACTCCTCAGAGGCAAATCTCCACAGTGAAGATAGAAGAGGAAGTTTAAATGAGATGCAAGAGGCAAAATTAGTTTCAAACCTGTAGTGTTTGAATTGTCTATTATATATCTCCAACTCTTATCAAAAACTATAATGCAGGGGTATTTGCCTCCAGTCCAGTAGAATGGGAAGAAAGTTCCTCTTTAATTTATTATGGAAACGAAAACTGACAACATCTCTTTGCAGGCATGTTTGCTGAACAACCATTCCACCCCAAGGTAAATACAAGTATTTAAACAGAAGAAAATGAAGTGTTGTTCTTACTGACTTTTTAGGTCCATTTAGTATTGTCAGGATTTGAATTACATAAGCTATATCAACATACAAGGAATTCCAGATAAATACCAGAGCAATGCTCCTATACAGAGCAATGAAACGATACTGGAAAAAGCCAAAGTTACAGATAATAAAACTAGTGAATCAGTTGTGGGGAGGAGTTGTCAAAGGAGTAGGGAAAGAGGGTACCAGTGTGAAGGTCCTCCTTGAAACACTAAGAATATGTGCAAAGTGTTCTGGTGGTTGTCTGCTTGAGTTCTGATGGATACCTGATCTCCCCTTACCTGAGCATGATTGCAGACTTCATATTAGAGGAAATGTGCTCTCCTCCATGGAGGCAGAGACACTGGGGAAGATGGGGACAGTTTCAGCAAACTTATTAGCAGGAGGAGCTTTCAGATTTTTTGGAGAAAAAAAAGAGGAACTCCAACTCAATTCAGCTGGGCTGGACAGAAATACCCTGAGTTATAGTTGTTGGACAAAGAAGTACATTTAAAGTAATTTATTTTACATGCAGTACACCATATTACCTAGTCTAAAGTGTAGCCAGATGAGTAACAGTGCACTGACAATTCTGGGGAAAAAATCGTTTTGGAGAAATTAAAATTATTTTTAAAAAAGTTCAGCAAATAAAACAAGGTTGTTCAACTCAACATACAATGTTTAATTTTGATTTAAAGTTTTAAAAACACCTAAAAAATATAAGTAAAAGAAATTCTGAATAAAAAAGTAATTTCAAATTTAACAATCATAATATTTACTTTAAAAAATATAAAAGCAAAATATTTCAGCATTTCCCTCCTTTGATGTGAACAATTTGGAGAAATCAACATGAACTTGCAAAACCTTTCACAGTAGCCAATTCCATTTTTTTTTTTAATAAAAAAGTTTTGGCTGAAAAAAATTCTCTCGATTCTACCTACAATCTCATCTTAACAACTTTGTGTTTGGAACACAAAAACATTTGATCTATCATGCCATATAGAATCAACAGTCCACGAATTCCACTATCTTGCCCACAGCAGGAACTCACCCTTGCTTCAAAGGAAGGCAAAAAATACATACCACATTCATACAATGTTCTGAGGGGATTCCCACCTGGCCCTTGTAGTGTTTAACTAAAAATAGTTATAGTAATAATAAGTGGGGGGAAAGCCCCTCATTTGATTGATAAGGAGACATAATCAATGTAATGTCTCAGAGAGGGACATTGAAACTCTTTTGGGGCCTGTATCTATGACCACAATCATATCATCATCATTATTAAAGTTGGACTCGAAGGTACTAACCATAATTCAGACCCCATTATTCTAGGAACTCTTTTGTTAATATGTGACAATGTAAAAACCATGTACTTCTCAAGGAAATCTAAGTTACTGGAACAAAAAAGAGGACTGTGTAGCACTTTTACACAGTTACTGGCCATCTTTTTAAAATGTCTCATTACAATTAAGAGAACATTTCCAAAGCTGGGTGAATATTTTAAAATGTGAAGGCACCTGGTGATTTGCTATTTAAATTATTCTACTTCAAAAATATATAATTTCTCTCAAGTTACTTTTAATGAAAACACAGGACCACTAACACTAGCTGTAGAATCAAAGATAGTCTAGATTCATTTCGCTCTCCTTCCAGATAGCTCTGACAAAATATTGCAGAGCCAACTCATAGCACCCTCCTGCTGTTCCAGTTCTGGGGCTGCACTACAATCCCAATTTGTAGTACTCGCTTTTATTCTAATCCTGGGCTCCATGACACAATGCCAAAGTACTTCTATCTTGACATGTCTGTGTGTGTGTTTTGTAAGGTCGGGCATTCATGGTATTTTAGATAGTCACTAATTTGAGCTCTTGAAATTGTACATCCAGTCCTGAACTTACGTAGAGTTTGAAAACGTATGTAAACATTAAATATTGTAATTGTACAAAAAGACATTGCATAGTTTCTCAGATGGCGTGTACCCCAGTTAAAAGCTAAATTCTGCTTAATCAAAGCAAAACAGCATAGAATAAAGGAACATACTTTAGTGGCTCATCAAAGCGAACTGTTGCTGCACAGTGGAAGACAATATTGACCCTGGACAAGAGCTCTTGTGAGTCCTTGGTGCTGATGGCCAGATTTGGCTGGGTGAGTTCCGAATTAATAGGTTTAATCTTCTCCTGGAAGTTAGGACAATCTTCCCGGACTCTGTCAAAGACCTAGAAGCAGAAACACAATGATCAGTGGCTGTCTCACAGACTATTGCTATCAGTCCTATTAATGGTAATTTCACTCTGATTAACAGCCCATTTGCATTTGTATTTGCATCAGTGGATTAAACTAACATGACTGATATTGCCAGATGTGACTGTGGCAAGAGGTATTTTATTGGGGCATGCAGGCTGATAAATAATAACGGACGTGAATGTCAAAAAACCTGAGAGTGCCTTCCAGAGGATTTGAATAGAGGGGAGTTGGCCTGCTGCAGAATGAATAAAGCATCCCTTGTCTCCTGCCATGCCTCCACAGTGGCTCTGCAACCCCCTGCACACAATCTGGCTAGCATGCACCAATGGAGCTATGTGGCCACTGCTTCCTCCTCTGGCAGCTGTCCCTCTAGACGCTTATATGAACAGGGAGGGGACATGAGGGCATGGTATAGAGTGGGACAAAATTAAAGCCACATTAGGCTCTGTTAGCTTGCCTACTGATTCTACAAAGGGCTTGAGGGGAGGAGGGAGACAATAAGCACCATCTTGCCCCCAGCTTTCCTAACATTGCCTGCCAATTCGCTCTCACAGCAATGTAGTATATGAGTCACTGTCTATCCTTTGCATGGAGGTTCCTCTTCATGCAGCTTCTCAGAGACAGGTGAGCTCAGCATAAACTACTTTGCATTTACATGCTGCCTTTGCTAAGGTCTCAAAAGAGTGGAGAACTAGAATACCTATGAAACCACAGAGGTATAACCTGGTCAGATTTCAGAGTAGAACCATATTTTGAGGAACACTTTTTTCATTCTTATTAACGACAGGTTATCTGCCCATAACAAGGAGGAGGGGATAAGGTTGTGTATCTTTCCATTATGATGATCCCTGTTGTCATACATACTGTCCTACCTGTGACTTGTTCTGTGCTTACGAAAGGGTACGAGCTATTTGATTTAAATTAAACATATACTAAATAAAAAGAGGTACAAATATATTAAATTGTAACTAAAGCAAATATTCTTTCATCTGACTAAGGATTTATCGTCCTTCTGTTCAGTTGGTCAAAAAACCCAGATAAGCGTCCAGGTCTGCAGCAATATAGCAATGTCTGGGATATGATCAGTCTTCTCCCTAATACAGCGTGTTGTTTGCTATGTTTCTTTACTTCAACATAGAATAATAATTAAAAAAAACCACTAGAAGTGGAAGGGACCTCAAGAGGTCATTGAGTCCAGTCCTCTGCCCTCATGGCAGGACCCAGTACTGTCTAGACTAGTGTTTCTGAAAGTATTCCATAGAATCACTCTCAGAAACACATGAACTGGCTGCCCCGGTTTGTTTATTTACTGGAACCATGGCTATGGAGCCTTGTGGCTTTCATTGGCTCTATTTCGTCCTTTGCAGCCAAGGGGAGCCGCGGGAAGTAGTATGGGCTGGGCTACCATTTCCCACGGCTCCCCTTGGCTGCAAAGGACAAAATGGAGCCAATGGGAATCACGAGACTCCGTGGCCATGGCACCAGTAAATAAGCAAACAGGGACGGCCAGTTAATGTGTTTCTGAGAGTGATTCCGTAGAACACTTTCAGAAACACTGATCTAGACCATCCCTGATTGATGTCTGTCTAACCTGCTCTTAAATATCTTCAGAGATGGAAATGCCACAACCGCCCTGGGCAATTTTTTCCAGTGTTTAACCACTCTGACAGTTAGGAAGTTTTTCCTAATGTCCAACCTAAACCTCAGTTGCTGCAGCTTAAACCCATTGCTTTTTGTCCTATGCTCAGAGATCAAGGAGAACAATTTTTTTCCTTCCTCCTTGTGACAGACACCCTTTTAGATACTTGAGAACTGCTATCATGTCCCCCTCAGTCTTCTCCTTTCCAAACTAAACAAGGCCAATTCTTTCAGTCCTCATTCATAGCTCATGTTCTCAAGACCTTTAATCATTCTTGTTGCTCTTCTCTGGACCTGCCCCAATTTCTCCACATCTTTCTTGAAATGTGGTGGTCAGAACTGGACACAATACTCCAATTGAGACCTAATCAGCGCACAGTAGAATAGAAGAATGACTTCTCGTGTCTTGCTCACAACACTCCTGTTATGCATCCCAGAATCATGTTTGCATTTTTTGCAGCATCGTCACACAGTTGCTCATATTTAGCTTGTGTCCACTATGACCCCGAGATCCCTTTCTTCAGTACTCCTTCCTAGACAGTCACTTCCCATTCTGTATGTGTGAAACGGACTGTTTCTTCCTAAGTGGAGTACTTTGTGTTTGTCCTTATTAAACTTCATCCTATTTACCTCAGACCATTTCTCCAGTTTGTCCAGATCATTTTGAATTCTGACCTTGTCCTCCAAAGCAGCTGCAACCCCTCCCAGCTTAGTATCATCTGCAAACTTAGTAAACGTACTCTCTATGCCATCATCTAAATTGTTGAAGAAGATATTGAACAGAATATATGGAGGTGTAATCTTAATAAACAAAAAAACTCCAAATAAGCAAGTTAACAAGAGCCTGGACATAAGGATGTTTCATTTTTCCAAATTTAACACCGTTCTCAGGTATGTGTGGAGAGTGGTATTTTAGCTATGGAAACTGGGTTGTCCCTTACAACAACAAAATCCTATACAAAGTACAGGCAGTCCCCGGGTTACATGGATCTGACTTACATCGGATCCCTACTTACAAATGGGGTGAGGCAACCCCACACTAGCTGCTTCCCGCCAGCAGACCAGAGAGATGCGGAGCGGCTTTTCTCAGTAGACACCTCAGCTTGAGAATAAAGGACTGAGGGAAGTGAGGTGTGGGAGAATAAAACTGAGCTCTGGAGAAATGTTTGGCTAGAGTTTCCCCTACAATATGTACCAGTTCCGACTTACATACAAATTCAACTTAAGAACAAACCTACAGTCCCTATCTTGTACATAACGCGGGGACTGCCTGTATTTGAAATGGGCAAGATTTTCAAAGGCACCAATGTGAGGTTGGTGCTCAATTCCCATTTAGTTTCAATGGGAGTTGGGTGCCCTAATGCGCTTTTGGAAATATCCCTGTGTAATTTGAGGGTCTAAAGAGAAAGTGCCTTAATCTGCATCATTTAAATGTCTCAATATATGAAGGATCAGTACATAAGTCCTGATGAGAAAAAAACTGAGCTCTCTTTTGGATGAGAGGTATTGTAATACTAAAGTCTTGACCACTTGCGGTCTTTTAAGATCTCAAACCTGATTCTCCATTGCCATGTCTCTTGTCTAGTCATTTACAGTGGTGCAAAAAGCGTGTGAAACTCTGAACTGGAGCGAGTTAACGCTCCAGTTTGTGCAATTACATCCCGCCTACAGCTAAATTCCACCTATTGTTCCCATAATGTATACGATTTTTCTTCAAAGTTTCTCCTAACTGTTGTGCAACATTGCTTCAGGCTGTTGAGTTTAACTCCAAAAGATTCCTTGCATGTCAATGAAAGGCAAGGATATTTCTAAATGGAAGTTTGTAAATCGGTATAATGCTTTGGAATCCTTTTGGGTGATAGAAACTTGGTAAATCCTACCACTTGAACAGTTGTTTCATCAAAGTCTGTTACTCCATTTAAGGAATCTGAAGGTCTAACAAAGACTCAGACTGTAAAGATTTAAAAAGAAGACACAGCCAATTTTATGCTGCAGCTTTTAGCTTGAGAAATGACTAGCATACATAGTCAGAGTATGCTAGGGTTAGGCAATAATTTTGAACAGTGATTATCAGTTGAAACTGTGATCAGTTGAATTTTTTTTTTGAGACTTCATAACTGTTCAGGCTCCTTCCCTTCAGAAAGTATCTTTAAAGGTAAGCAAGTATTTAAAAGACAGATGTGTCAGTTTGCTTGCCAGCTGGAACTGCTAAACTTAATACATAGAGTTTGTACAGTGTCAGAGGAACACCCCAAAAGGCTGCTTTTAATTCAGCATACAGCAGAGAGAAAGGAAAAAAGTGTTTTTTTTCCCCCACACATGCCACCTAATTGCCACAGTTAAAAAAAAAACAGGAAAATGTATGCTGGTATGTCATGGTTTCAGTGTAACTTATTTCTTCGGATTGTCATACTGGATATGTTCATGCCTGCATAACAAGCCATCATAAAACCCACGTGCTACTTAAGTGCTATCAATCCTCAAAAGTCCTTACGTGGGACTTATGAGATGTATAAATCTTGTGCTGGTTCTCTGCAGAAGGGCGAATTTCATTCCAGAATCTGCAGAATTGTTCTTATTCCTTACCTCCAAATTTCCCTGTCCCTAGTCAGTTTCCTGGGATTTAAATTTACTCAGTTTTACATGCTTTACAGAGTTGCATCAGGGATCATTCCTAATGCAATGCATCAGCCGAAAACATCTGCATGCTGCGTGTTCCAAATGTTTACTCTCGCTTTCTATTATCTACCCGAGGCTTAATCTCACTTTCCCAAGAGAGAGAGGAAAACACAATGCTTTGTACCCAACACCCATCCCAGAGGGTGAATATAATTCATAATTGCTCCTTCCCATCAATCTTTTAATTAGAATGATTGCTGCATAATTCAATATAAAAGCTTCAGTTAAACAATTCACCTCAGATCACCTGCAAAATTGAAAATAGGAACTCATCAGGCCGTTTAGCATCTCAGGGTATGTCTAGACTGCATCCCTCTGTCGGCAGAGGGATGCAGATTAGGCAGGTCGACATTGCAAATGAGGCAGGGATTTAAACATCCCATGCCTCATTTGCATAAAAATGGCTGCCACATTTTGCCGACTCAGCACTTTGTCGGCAAAAAGCGGCAGTCTAGAGGGGGATCTGTCAAGAAAGAAAGCCTTTTTCGAGATATCCTGTAAACCTCCTTTCAGGAGGCATAAGGGATCTCTCAAAAAAGGCTTTCTTTCTCAACAGATCCCCCCGCTAGATTGCTGCTTTTTGCCGACAAAGTGTTGAGTCGGCAAAATGTGGCGGCCATTTTTATGCAAATTAGGCCTGGGATACTTAAATCCCTGCCTCATTTGCAATGTCGACTTACCTAATCTGCATTCCTCTGCCGACAGACGGATGCAGTCTAGACATACCCTCAAACACTTAAACCCAGTGTTTTTACTCAGGCAAAATTCCCAGTGAAGTAATATTTTTAAGTAAAGACACTAAGATAGGGCCTAAAATTTCACCTGCTTTAAAGGAACGCTGTCAAAGCTGGCAGGATCACTTCCGTTTTCAGATAGCTGTTTGCAGAAGGCTGCAGTCTTTTTTTCAGATGTGGAACTCACTAATTAGCTATATCTTTATCGCCCATAGACAGGATAAGTGTCATATGCTCCATGCAGGGCACAAGGCCACTCAGAAACTTTAGCTAGATTAGAAACAAGGGCTCAGTGTGCTTAACACTGATTCCCACAGCAAGCCTATTACACCAGTGCTCCCCCTCCTCCCTGCCATCTGTACTGGTTAGCAGTTTATTTCTAACTGCCAGGCAGAGTGCTGTTTTTAATCCTTACGGGAGTGATCTCGTGAAATGCTGAATGCTGAGGCCCTGATCTAGCAGACTCTCATGCACTGATGGGTGGGTTTGGGAAGTGCTGGACACAGAGTATGAGTTGTCATCGTCCTCACTTTGGAAGCATTGACTCTTTCACTTTAGCTGTAGCAGCTCACACTTTCAGCTCCAAAAGTCCCCAGCATGTGGGCCAACAGCCCTTTGCATGTGTTTAACTAGAACCATATGGGCAGCTGAACATGTACTTATATGATTTGCTGGATCAGGGCCAGAGTGCTTGGCACATTTCAGGGTTCAGCATTAAGACCCTATATGGTCTGGGGCCTGACTCTGGGTGAGACTGCCTCTCTGCCTCTGTGGTACTAAAGTAGTTGGACAGTCTGAGCTACCAGTCTCCTACTTTCACTGGGAGGTGCTGGTGATTTGTATAAAAAGACCCTGAGCTCTGCAATGCGTTCCCTGTTTGGTATGACAGACTCTGTGTCTGCAGATCTTGAACACGTGCCATTTTACTAGACTTCTGTGAAGGGAGCAGGGAAAAGATAAACTTTGAAGAGTGCAATACCATAAAGCTGTTAAATTGAAAGACGTTCAGAGAACAGCAAAATAAATGATAATAAGCATGAAATGTATGATTTGTGAGGAAAGATTAACAGGACCAAATCCACAGAGTTTGACTAAATAGATGATAAAAGGAGTAAGAAGTAATCTGTCTACAAGTATTTAAAAGTAAACACCAAGAAGGGGAAAGAATTGTTTAGCATAATCCAAGGGATCATCTACATTGAGAGATTTTGTTTGTGAGGAGCAAATGAGTCTGTCTGTCCATCCACTTATCCAAGAACATCTCCTAAACGGTAAGAGCTGGGACCACCAAATTTGGTAGGCAGCTTCCTCTTATCATAGCTTAAAGCAAGGTCAGGGTTTAGTTGTGGGGAGCAGAATACCCCATGCATATAGGGATGCATGAAACCATATAGGAGAGAGATAGAATCACTATCTGCCAGGCACCTTTTAGAGAGTGATGGGGCTGCAGCTCCCTTTCCCACATTCTTATGAGAACACTGCTGGCTGTTCCCTTTTGTCAGGGAGCGAGAGGAAAGTGCACAGTTTGTTCCATTCCTCAATCTGGCTGGGGAATGCAAGAGGCAGACAAGCCTGGACCTGCCCCAGCCGGGGAAACGAACTGCTCCCGAGCTGAACCCTCTGCAGCAGCAGCGGCCATGGAGAGGCAATTTTTCCCTGGCCCCAAGCTGCTGCCTTGAGACAGGGCTGGGGCAGTCATCTCTCCCTGAGGTAGCCTGCACACTGAACCCTCATCCCCAACTCCACCCCAGAGCAATGATTTAAATCAGTGTCTCTCACAGTGGTCCACAAAACCACTTTGAGAAACCTATTAACTGGCCGCGTCAGTGTGTTTACTTAATGGTGCCATGGCCACAGAACTTCATGACTCCCATTGGCTCTGTTTCACTGTTTGCAGCCCAGGGAAGCTGCAGGAAGCAGCATGGCCATGGCCATGGCGCCGGTAAGTAAACACATCAGAGCAGCCAGTCAAAAGGTTACTCAAGTGGCTTGATTTAAATGAAGAAAAACAAAAGTTAATTGAGTTAAGGACCCAAGCAACTCCAGGTAAATCTTCTAGTAATTAAATCATTAATTAAAGATAAACTAAGTAAATTAAGCAAAGGAAAGTTTAGGTTGAATGTCAAAGCAATATCAAAACAAAATCCATTCCCAGCAGTGAGCTCCATTAGCCTGCAGAGTATCTCAGAAAGCAGGTGATGGAAAACCAGTCATCTGAAGAAGTGGGCTGTGCACACGAAAGCTCATGATCCCATCTACATGTTTCGTTAGTCTATAAAGTGCTACCAGACTATTTGTTGTTTTTTAAGCTTATCATTTTGTTTGGGATATTTAAAAGTAATTTGGACAATAACCACTGGTGTATACAATGTAGGGGACAGTCTCATCATGATAATATATTATCTTGTAATAAGAATATATTTATACTATGCCTCCCTATTTAGGTCTAAATCTAATTTCTGTGAAAATCTAGCCCAATTATAAATGGACACAATGAATCAACATGCCAAAATTTTAGAACGATTTACTCAAGTTACAAAAATAGCTCCTCAAGAGCTGGAATGATCTCTGCTTTCTATTTCTAATGAAAAGACCTTACCTAACACATCCCAGTTGTGTTTATTGCTAATAAACCCATTCCAATAGTCTGCAAAAATTGTGTGTGCCTGGTGCCTACTTTTAGAACTTCCATTATAGCAATATTCTCAGTTAATTAGTCATCTTACCAACATCAGATAATTAATCCACCATTAATTTTAACATGGCCTATTCTGCTTAGCCAGACAATGTGTGCAAACCATAACCTGAGTAGTGTTAACCAGGGATATGCTGTTGCCCTTCTCCTCCATCCCTTTTGTTGCTTCCTCTTCTCTCCTGAGATTTACTTTCAACCCTGATTTTTCTCAATGTAAACGAGGCATAATTCATCTCATCAGTCATTAGGGATTCCCTGATTATCAGGCAACAACTCACTTTTAATCATATGGAGATTACAGCCTTTTCTTAAGTAGAAGTAGAGCAAGTGCCGAGAAAATGCACTACCCGGTGACCAATAACTAGTGAACAAAAGAGCTGATTATTCCAAGGCAAATAGTGACAACAGAGATACAGAGAGGATGAAACATGAACTCTATTCTGGGTCAGCAAAGGCTAATGTGCCCAGCTAGCTACTTAAGATGTGCTTTTAAATGCATGTTCTTGCTGTGAGTATAGCCCTCCACTTTCTATTTATAGGCGGCCTCTTAATTATCATCTGGAGAAAAGAAAACCAGTATCTGCTCCCTAATTTCTCCTCTGCTTTGTAAGAGCCCTTGCAAATATAACCTTATAAAGAGAGGTAGATATTAAAGACTATAAACAGGAAAGCTTTCCATGGTGTGTGGTACTATCATGCAGGAAGAAATACAAGGGTCAAAGTCAGATGCTTTTAGTCATAGTCACATCTCATGTCTCACACACACCCTTGTGATCTCTATGCCCTATACTGAAATGCATTGCCATCAGAACTGATAGTGTGACTGATTATTTTAATGACTTTCAAAAGCAGAGGAGAAATTAGGGAGCGGATACTGGTTTTCTGTTCTCCAGATGATAATTAAGAGGCCGCATATACATAGAAAGTGGAGGGCTATACTCACAGCCAGCCAGACAACAGACACAGGTATGGACATTGATACAATGGAAAGAACAGACATGAAGGCAGAAGAATTCAAACAAAAGGTAGGTGAGTTTGTCAGGAACTTTTTCTAGTGATTTGTCCAGATATTGTGTAAATTGCCCAAATGATAGTTTTCCCTATTTCCCATAAGAGACCATTCCAACTTCTAAACAGATCTTTTACCTTGAAAGTAGCCTTTCTGAAATTTTCCCAGACTAAAATTTTCTTCAATTCATTTCTATCCACTATCCTAGTTACACTTCAAGGTTTCAAATGAATGAGGGGAAAAGTCAAAAGGGAGTCAGCAGCTATCAAACAGGCAGCACAGGAAGTGGGCAAGGACTAGAACTCTACACTCTTTCCTCTTCCCTTTCTGCTTCAATCTCTCTCTGAAGAACAAGTATTGATAACTCCTCCAGCCTTCATTTGCCTACTTACAAATGCCGTCGTCAAAATGATCCAGTCTCTTCTAAAATCCAGTCAAATTATGACTGTCTCTGCTTTTATTTTCAAGTGGCTGCTATAAGTTCCTTTTCAGGCACCTTGTACTGGTAGGAAAAATAAAAAAATCGGAGCTGTTTAGTGGATCTTTTCTTCTGCATCACATAGCTCTTGAGCTCAAAAGTACCTGAAGGCTAACTCGCTACTCTACGCATCTGTGGGTTTCACCTACGAAAACTCATGCCCAAATCAATCTGTTAGTCTTTAAGGTGCCACAGAACTCCTCGTTATCTCTGCTCTCAGGAATTCTCCCTGAGGAGGAATTGTAACCTGAGCCTTCAATGCAGTACATGGGCGGCAGGTTTGTATAATTTTTGGTGGTGCTCCATTAGCCACGTCCCCCGGCCCCCGTTAGCCATACCTCCTGACAATCTTCCCCACGTTAGCCACGCTCTGGAGGTAACATGCTAGGGGCAAGATGGACACATGACCAGAAGTAAAAGGTGTCATGTCACCCCTCTCAAAGGGCTTTTCCCGCCATCCTCCTAACAACAGGGATTAGTTTGGCCCCCAATGTGTGTGACATTAACTCTGGGGCAGAGAGGCTAGGGGAAGTGTTCCCTCTAAGAGTTTCCTCCCATGAGCAGAATGTATATCCGTTAAGACCAGTGCAGTTACTCCTCACTCACACCAGTCAGCAGGAGGAGAAATGGGGCTCACTGCCTCTTGGTCTAGGGATATCCAGGGCCCCTTTGCCTGACTCAGAACTGAGAGGAGAGGGCTGAATCCAGAAAGTGTGAGAACCACTGAACCAGAGTGAGCTGTAGAAGGCAGGCTGGAGAGTTTCCCCCACATAATTCCCAGAGCAGATCTGAAAAATAACCATTGTTGATTTTAACATTGTCAGTGATGGAGCATCGGCCCCCCGGTAAAATGTGCCACAGGGTAGTTACTCTGTGTTACAAATTCAGGCCTTATTTTTCATCGGAATTGGATTAGTTTCAACTAATTGGGCTGGGTTAGTCCTTTCTCTGCTAGGCTGGAGAGCCCACTCTCAAATGTATTTTGCCCCACGCAGGTATTTATAGGCTATCACCAAGCATCCCTTAACTTTAAGCCAAATAGACCGAACTCTTTCAGTCTCACTGTTGAGCCCCATGAACCGAAGCGAGAAAGGCGTCTTTAATGTAATTTTTCCATTTACAATATTGCATCCTCAAAGAAAGAGCGTGCATGGGCCTATAAACCGGAAATGAGCAAAAGCCAAATGATACAGCAATAGGCAAGAATGTCTGTTTAGTGGGGGAGAAGCTCTGTAAATACAGATCAAAACGAGCTAACATCATAAGTACAAAATGGATACTTCTCTGATCTGGGAAATTCATCTTCAGACCCCGGGGGCCGGGAACTTTGCTTCCCCCAAAGATTCTCGTCTGCCTGTCTTTGCTGCACACTTTCTAGGGTCTGCACACTTTATGATCTGTTAGGCCTTCATTCTGCTCTGTCCTCTTTCTTCTACACAAGTACATTTTAACATTCTCACCAGTGCTCCCTGTAACCCGTGTGCTTGAGCGAATGCTCAAGAGCGATTCTAGTGCCACCCAGCTAATTAGCAGCGCACCCACATCTAGGTTTGTGTTTTCCTGGTGGTGCACATTCACACTCACCTTGGTGCACATAACATTTATTCTGCACACTGATGGAAAAGACTAGAGGGCACATTGATTCCCACCTTCTCATCTCAACTCACTAGATGTCTTATTTCTCCAAAGTGTGCCTTCCTTTTGGCCTCCTGGCAACTTATTTCTGATCCTTTTTGTGCCTCTTGCCTTTTGGAATTGTGGGCACTGCACCTGGGCCCAGCATCCCAGCAGCTGTTGCCCCAGTGCCAGGGACAGAGAAAAGAGCCACTCTGCTCCTTCTGTAAATCCCTCCATTCCTGCAACCCAGGCTTGCTTATTTCCTTTGGCTCCCAATTTCACACTGACCAAGGCGAAGGCTTTGTTAAAGGGCCCCCACCAGCCCAAAGCGCTCTAACGAAGAGGCTTTACAAGCAGCCATGTGAGGGCAGGTAGTGCTAGAGGGGTGGCTTTTAAAATATCAGCGAGAAACTACACTTAATGGATGAGTTTCCTCTGAAATTGTGGCAAACCAGAGCACCAGCACAGAACTAATGAAGCTCCCCCAGCCCTGATCCTAGCAATTAACGAAAGCAGGAGAGGCTTCTTAATCCTTATTATTCAGATGGGGGAAAATGAGGCAAAGCAAGTGGTCCATCAAATACAAGCCTGCAGCACAGCCTGGGACAGAACCTGGAACACGTGAAGCTCCTTCCCTGTACGGCTAGTCCCTCCCCTGCCACTGAGTCTGCCCGCAGTGGGTTGGCCCGCGGGAGCTGTTCTGTCTGGGCGCAGCAGCCATGCCATGGGCTAGGCTGCGGCCTGAGGAAGGCGGTTGGCTCTGTGCGTCCTCCTCCCCAGCCCCAGAGCATCCCCCCACTCTGCAGCCAGGCCGGGCTCGGTTCCTGCCATGCCCAACAGGTTCGCCCTGCACGCCCACCCTACCTCTGGCTGGCCGGCTCACTCCACTACCACTTCAACCTCCTGCCTGGCTGCCGCCAGCCATCGCCGGCTCCGCACCTGCCCGTGCTTGGGGAAGCTTTTGAAGTGCCCACGGGCTATCGGAGCATGTGCAGCAGCCGGGCTGCGCAGCTTCTGACACCGCAGCCGCCAGTGTCTTCTTGCAGGGGCAGGGGACAGGCTTGCCCAGTCATACCCCTCCTCCTTCAGCAGCATCCAGCCAGTCTCACCTTGTGCGCACGCCTGGCAGGGATCGCTCTGGGGGCAAAGGGGGGAGGATGCACGGGGCTGGCAGGTGGGGGCCTACTCCAATATTGGTGGAGTAGGGCCCCTCCCCCGGCTCTGAATTTTGCTGGAGCATGGGCTCCACGAACCCATATAACTCACCGCCCATGAATGCAGACACAACAGGGAGTCCCCTTTGGAAGCACTACTTGCTCCCCAATTGTCTGAAAAAGGGAGGTCACTATAGGTCACAGCTTTCCAGTATGGGGAACAGAGAACACAGGTTTGTTTTTCCTGCCTTTTTGAAACAGGGTGCAAGGCCACAGCACTGCTATTCAGACACAGTCATCTTAGGCCTTCAAGAATTTTTGATTCAACTCAAAATTAACCATTCACACCAACTCTTATGTAAAATCTGGTGGGTGAGGTCAGGTTATCCAAGCCAAATAGCTGTATTGCTCAACTTCTTCTGGGTAAAATACAGCATATTTGGCTGTGTGGCATCGGCACCCATCTCCAGTTATATGTGTTTGCTCCTACACCAAAAGCCCAGCATGGTGAGTTGATGCAGGTGATAGGAAAGGCAACAGAGCCGAAAGCGTAGACTTTATCTGCAACAAGAATTTTGGCATATGGGGTGTTGATGGTACCAGCCTGATGTGATAGATCCTACATGTAAGATGCAGCTGTCTTAACTCCATGAAAAAAGGCATTTCATCGACGCAAAGTCTTCTGACCTACTTCACTATCAAAACTACTGTGTCATGGACTGGTGATACTCCTGTCGTCTCTGGGCTTGTTCACACCAGGAAAGTACACTATGTTCATGTGATGGCTGCCATCTTGGCCAGGACACAAGGGAGCAAATTGAGGACCTTAAAACAGTAAAAGCAAAAGCTGCTTCATCTTTAGTTAATGAGCCAAGGATTAGCACAATGGGGGACCTGTAACACACACACACACACATACACACACACACACACACACACTAGTGGGTCACATTAGAACACATTAAATATAATGATGTGAAACATAACGTAATAATCAAGGACTATATTTGATATCACGTCCCTGCAGGGTTAACCACAGCCATCTGACAGTGTTAAAACACAACCACTCTTGTCAGTAGAATCACAGAAACTGTGGATGGAAGAACCCTCAAGAGGTTAATCTAGTTCAGTATTTCTAGATGAACAGTCCACGGACCGGAGCTGGTCTCTGAGATCTCCCTGACTCGGTTTAAGGTGGCAGCAAGCCAGTCCCTGGAATAAAAAAGTTAAGAAAAATGATCTAGTCCATCCCTTTGTGTTGATCTATATTTAGATTAAGGATGCTAAATTGCATTTAATCAGCTGAGTAGTCAATGGAATTTCCATCAACCACTTAATTAGTTGATAAGGGGGGAAACTGCAGAGCCCCAGCAGGGTTAGCTCCCAACCTCAGAAGCGAGCCCCAATGCAGCTCTGACTTTTAAATGTATTAAGAACTGCCAGGCTCTTAATACATTTAAAAAGCAGAGGCATAGCGGGGGGAACCGGGTGTGAGTTGGAATCAGCTGATATCTCTTAATACATTTAAAAGGAAGAGGCAGTATTGGGACCAGGCCCGAGCTGAGTCAGACGATTCCCAGCTCGCACTCATTCCCCCTGCCACACCTCCGTGACAAAGTGCAAGCCAGGACAACTGATTCACAGCTGTGACTGGTCCCCCACTACACCTCTGCTTCCTATGACAGAGGCAGCAAGGGGCAGAGCAACTGGTCGAGTCACTGCTCGACTAAGCATATGCTTATTGGGTAGTCAACTACTTGCTTACATCCCTAATTTTGATCAGGGGTCCCAAACTCCTGGCCCTTGGGCCATCCCTGGCTAGAGCAATGGCTCCGTCCAGTTGGGGGGAATGTTGGAAGCCCCGACTGCAGCTATCGGCCTGCTCCAGAGCCCTTCCCGCTCCCCCCCCCCCCCCGCGAACCTCAAAGCCACATTCTTGCGTATAGAGTGCCATGGGGGTAAGAGGGTGGGATGATGGTAGGACGGGGCGGGGCTTGGAAAATGGCAATGGACAGCCCTCTTCCAGTCCGATGGGACTCCCAGCCTGGATTGTGCAATTGCTCCAGCCTGGGATAGCCTATGAGCCTGGAGTTTGAAACCCTTGATCTAGAGATGATCTTTGACTGGTGCTTGTCTACCTGTCTTAGAATCTCTAGTGACAGGGATACTTCTTAAGCCAGGTCTATGAGACTCAAACTTACATAAACACGTCTAAACAAGTTTTCTTGCTGCATTTTCTTCTTTAGTGTGAAATTCATCCCAATATCTTTTGTGTGTCTCATCTGCATCACATGGAAACAAAGCTATGGCTCTTCTGATTGAACTGAATGTTTACAGCCTGATCAAATTATGAATGAAGACAGTAAAACCAAATTATAGCTCTAACTGTATTGTTGCTCAAACTGCAACCTGGCAAGTTTCTTTACAGATTCTTAGATTTTAAGATTAGAAGGTATAATTAGATCAGTCTAGTCTGACCTCCAACGTTACATAGGACAAAGATGGAATTACATCTAGTTAATTCTGTATTAAGCCCAATGGGCATTTTTCAGTCTTTGGGGAATGTTTGCTGCTAGTTATAACCCAGTTCTGAAATATTTTAGGATTCTCATGTAGTTTTGACCAACAACTATAAAAAACTAGTTAACTCACTGTGCACACACTTCAAGTCCTTCTTTGTAAGGCATTTCTTTTATGTACATTTAGAACCAATCAGATTTGCAGACACTAAAAGCAAAGGTGCAGCTAACAAAAAGGAAAATGACTGAAGTAGATTTGATTAGAAAGCACTGAAGGCAAGAATAGGAGACGTGGTAGACTTGCTACTAATAAACGCACAGCATTACAATGGGGGGGAGGGGAGATAGGAAATAAACACTGTACACACAAAGGGAGGAATTCCATCTAAGCTTTCAAATCCATGTAATTAAAGTGAGATTTTCTTATTTTCTTTATAGTGTCCTGTTGTCAGATTTGTTGCATCATATACTAGTAGTGATGGTACTGTTGAGAGCTGGTAGAAATGCTTCAGATTGTGTTCATTTTTTAACAAATAAACAAAATCTGCAAAAACGAGGATTCCGGTGTACAATAGGAAAGTTTAAATTGTGTTCTGCATATATAGAATCACATTTTTGTGAGTGTGAGGTCTTTTGGTTTTGCCATATCAGAGGTACTCAGTGGATATAATTCGCGTCTCACGTACACTGGTGTAAATCAAGAATAACCTAACCCCAGTGAAGTCAAAGCAATTGCAATGGTGAAATGAAAAGAGAATTCAGCCCTTGAAGCTCTGACTCAGATCCAGAGTTTTAGTTTAGGGCTCCTGTCTAGTGGTATGAATGAATTCAAGCATGCACTAACGTGTTATATTGTAAACTGCTCTGTGTTGACTCTGCTAATGTGAGCCAAAAGGTACCTAAGATTGTGTTAACGTGGTCCACAAGAGTGATATGTGTGAGCCAATTACTGGTCAAATGTGGTAGCAAATGAATCTAGATATTTTGATAAGTGAAATATATATTTTAAAGAATAGCAAAAGAGCCCTATCAAGTGTCCATCTGGGATCAATGTTTAAAGGCAGGACTGAAAGATCTCACTTGGGTAACACAGGAGTTTGCTGTGTATTTCAGAGACATTTAGAAGCCTCACTTGTTATCTTTGGAGCTTGTATTCCTTTTAATTGTCAAAAATAAGCTATTTTGTCTAAAGCATTGCTAATCAGGAAAACTGCCATCTAAGATATGTTTCAAATTGACATGCAACCTCCACTTTAGTCATAGATGAATTAACTTTAAAAAGTAGATTCATTAATGGAAAACTTAGTTCCATCTTCAATTAATGTTAAGCACACATCCCCAGGAAGAAAACCACAAAGGAGAAAACACTTGCAACCAAAATGGCATTCATGGATTCTATGTGCCTCCCAAAGCTAGACTTCACTGATTAATTATACACCATTTATCCAGTTCATGCAGGGTATAAGAGTTAGCATGTGTTGTGCGGGATGAGGAATTTGCTAATTAAGCTTTGAGTGTAACGAGCCATTTACCAATGAGTCAGCAAACAAGCAACATTTTCAATAAATGATGGAACACAAAAATGTTGCCTCTACCCAAAAGTCTGCAAAAGCCATCTGTGAGTGGGGATTACTGATAATGAGCCTCATCACATGGCACCAGACCTACCAAATTATAAATGATTTAAATGCAATACTCTGCTGCATAAAAACTGTCTGAGGAGGGAAACAAAACAATTACCTATGAAGAAATTCTTGTACAAAATAAAATAAAATAAAAAATTAGAAGGTGGTTATATCTGCTGAATTATTATGTTTTCCAAAGATCCACTCATACAACAAAATTCATATCTAGATTATGGATTAAATTATGGTACTTGCCACTCTTCTATATATAACACAAATATATGTTCTACTTAATGTTATTAGAGCCAGCCCTGAGGTGGTGGTAAGTTTTCCAGGTCCCCGGAATACTAATAATTTGTAATCAATAGATAACAAAGCACTCCGCACAGGCTTGTGAGTTTTATATCTGTAGACGGTCAATCTTGCAGTGTAGGGATTGCCTCATTTGTATATTTGTACAACCTCCAGCACAATGGAACCCCAATTCTAATTAGGGATTTTGGCCTAATATTTACCACCACTACCAACAGATACTGAAAATAAAGCACCTAGAAATTAATTTTGGTGACCAAGCTGAGTCTCTGTAAGAGAACCCCAGGAACAGGATCCTGATTCCCAGAGCTGTGCCCTGTCACTTCTAGGACAAGGCTACATTGCTAGCAGATGTGATTGGTCATCACCGATGGATCCACCAGCACCACAAGATTTGAATAGTTTCTGACATCTCACCACAGTGTCACTCCATGTGACGTGGAGGAGTCTTGTGGGCAGTTAGGCCATCCAATCACGCAGGGAAAATGAACAGGTGTGACCCAATTTCTAGTTCATTGTGATAGAGGCCACAGAACAGACCTAATTTCACTACAAAATGTCCTCCAGAAATGCAACATTTCAAAGAAAAGTGAATTAGAAATCTATCAACTAACATACCAGAATATAAATACCAATATGCGTTCCTGAAATGTCCCTTTAATCTTTTCCATCCGTGTACAGAATATATTTGTATGAGCCCCAAGTCATGTGTGAACATACACCACCAGCAGAAACAAAAACTATCAGTGGATTCTCTGCTAATCAGCTGGGTGGCATTTGAATCTCTCCTAAGCGACTGCACAAGCACACATCTAACAGCAAACGCTACTTCCCTCTCATGTGGCATCTTTCATCTTCAAAGCATAAGACAATATTTATTATTTCTCACTAGGCATCTGAAGGTGGATAAATGTGATCACCATTTAAACAGTGTTTTATCCAGTGCCAAAAAGTAGTCCGTGCCAAAGCAGAATTATACCCAGGAATTTTTAGTTTCTATTTGTGAGTGTTGACCATTATGCCATGCCGGTCTGCCCTTCTCTTGTGCAATCACAGTGGCGAAGTACAATGCATGCTCTCCACTAGTGAGAAAATCTACAGCATATTCCAAAGCGGAGAGGGGTTAAGGTTGGTCGCCACTCAAGTAATACGATTTACTGAACATCATTTAGTGCTTTGCTAGTGCTTGGAGAAGCAGTGAATGCTCAACTAATACATTCCCTCAGCTCCACTTGCTGTGCAGAGCAAGATGAAATATAAATCTAAAAGAAAAGGAGTCTGAATTATCATTGACTGCAGTTGCCCATCATCTGCTCTCATCTATTCTTACCTGAATACATGTTTGCAGCTCCTGTGTTTATATATATATGAGTGTTGCACACACAGTCTGCTTGATGACTGTAGGCTGAAAATGCTGCAAGAACACCAGTCCTGAAGTATTTCCTACTCTTTCATCTATACATGCTGTGATGCTATACATGCTCACTCTTCATAGAAATCATTATAAAATGAATATGGCATAACTTAAGATGCCTTTTATGCAAGATGAGTCATGGTGAACTCTCATTGGAAAGATCCTGCTTCACTGAATATGATTATTTTATTTGTTTGCATGTATCTTTCTTTTATCTAAAGTTAAGAATACAAACTATGTACCAATTATAACTGTGTTTGCACCTGGAGAACTCCCACCAGAAAAAATGCAATCAGTCTGCAGGGCTATTCGGGAGGACAATAGGACATTGAAGATACTCATTTTCCACCTTCCTGAGGTGCTGATTTGACACTTCAGGGTCAGGTGATCATGCCACCTGGTACTAATCATCATCTTCAACTGCTGGTATTTTTCCACTATGAGGGAGAGAGGGTCAGACTGGGAAATAAAGGGTTCCAGCCTTGTGTAAATTCTATTTAAGACTGTGGAGTGAAAATAACCACTGTCTGTTCTATTCTTCAAGAAATCCCTGCCCAAGATGATTGCTGTAAACACTTAAGAGCGAACTGGGGAAGAAAGGGACTGTACCCAGGCTGGAAAGGTATCTGGCCAGTGCAGCAAATGTTTAAAACAATATGTAGGGTAAGGAATTTACTACTTATAGACAGCCCCTGTAGTGCACTGTATTTAATTTGCATTTTTCTTGTATTTCTCAGTAATCTACTTTGATCTGTTTGCTATCCTCTATAATCACTTAAAATCCATTCTTTGTTGTTAATAAACGTGTTTTGTTTTCTAAAACCTAATTTATGCAATTAAAAACTGGGGGTAGGCAAACAGATGTGCATATTTTCCTCCACATTGAGGGAGGGTGAAAATTTCATGAGCTTATGTGATAGAGTTTTATATGCAGTGCATGACAATACAATGATGGGTTTGCACCCCAAAGGAGATGTGCACTTGAGTGCAGGCAATCCCTAACCTGAGTTTTGCCACACTATACTGATGTCAGTGTCTGTGTCCTTTTGCAGCTGAGTGTTGCCCTACCTGCGTGTGTTTGTGTGCGCGCGCGCGTTAGAGAAGGCTTGAGAGTCTGGCACAATTAGGACAGGATGAAGGAGACCAGTCTGGTGGAATTGGCAGGAGCTGGGTACATTGGGTGGCAACCTGGAAGGAGGGAGCAAACCGTTGCATACATATTTTCATTTGGGATCACATAAAAGTAGGTTCAGATACTTCTTCCCACAAATATACATATAGTTAGCCAAGTCTGGATTGAGTGCATATGAATGTTAATGCTGGAAAAAATCTGTTTATTTGTTTTTAATGAAAGTGTTTGCTACTGGACATCTTAAGAAGAACATGAGGGCTGAGTAGAGTGACTCCATTTCACTTACACTCTGGGCTCATTTCCTACTAACAATGAACACTACATGGTGGTTTATTCTCTTGGAGACAATGGCATTCAGGTTTGGAGCCTTCTCTACTAACAGCAGCAACTCTACTCAAATCTCACGGTCAGTCCATGGTAGTGGGTCAGTTTACCTGTCCACTGCAACAAGAGAGGAGGGGCAAGAAATGGTACAAAAGATCAGAGGAAACTTCCTAAAAAAAAAAAGGACATGCTGTCTTTTTTCCTGATGGATATATCCCTGCAAACCTTTCCAGCTTTATGACCTTCATTACATATTCAGAAAGAGGAAGAAAAGCAAAAGCTGTGGAAGGTGAAAATCCCCATCAGCATGCAGGTTGCTAGCCTCAGTGCCAAGAAAAGCAGTAGCTCAATTTATTCATTATTATTTGTATTGTGGCAGCATTTAGGAGTCCCAGCCATAGAGCAGGACCACACGGTGGTAGGAGCTGTACAAACACAGAACATAAAGATGGTCCCTGACCTAGAGAACTTACAATCTGAGTAACATCAACCTGTGTCTAAGACTAAGGGATCTCCCCATATATACTCATGTCTTTGTACTCGATCAAATAGCTCAGAACAGATGATCAGTTCAGGATCTGATTTTTCCTAAGGCAGCACACCATGATATGCAACAGCGTTCACTTATGCTATACAGCAGGGCTACTCAACTTTGGAAGCCCTGGGGGCCACAATGATGCTCACAGCACATGCCGAGGGCCGCAGCTTAAGTGTGATTGCATGTACATGCAAATATATATGCAAATAGCTCCTTTCACACTGACAGGCATGAAGACAAAGCACTTTCCACAATGCCCCGATGCTCCCGGCATCACTTTCCTTGGGGCTAGAAACACCGACACCCTGTACCCGTCTGTTCCAGCCAGCCTGTCTGCTGGCGTCTTTCAATGCTCATTCCACCTGTGAGATGCCTTGCCGTTGTGGAGCGTGTTCCCAGTGGAAAGCGCCTGCAAACTTTCCCACTGCAGCACGGCGCGGGGGTCACCGCCCCGGCATTATACGCCCAGACAAGGCGAGGAACTGGCGGCACCGCCAGGCTGCAGCACCCTGGCTCGCTGCCTGCCCGGTGCTCCTTCAGGCTGTGCCTGGGGGTCTCCACGGCAGGCACGAGCTTGGCGAGCACCAGGGAGGGAAGAGGCTGTGCAGCCCAAACCTCCCAGGGCAAGCCTGTAGGTGGGAGCGGCGTGTCCCTCCCTCCCGCTCTCCTGCAGCCCGTGGCTGCCTCTGGGAAGTGGGCAAGGCTGGGCTTGGTGCTGGCGTGGCATGCAGGCAACTGTCCAGGAGGGCAGGGGGCAGGTTTCAAACTCCGCCGCTGGCTCCCTGGGCTGCGCACGTGTTTCCCAGGTGAGCCTGCAGGTGGGAGAGGCGCATCCCTCCCTCCCGCTCTCCTGCAGCCCGGGACCACCTCCAGGAAGGCGAGGTTGGGCTTGGTGCTGGCGGGTTGGCTCCTGGCTGCGGGACAGCCACCAGTTGGCAGAAGTTGTGGAGCTGCTAAGCTCGATGGCTTCAACCCCCGTGGCACATTATACATAGGAGTTCAGATTTTTTTCATTACGCTAAGATTCCAAAGTCAGGGTGCGTATTATACATAGGTGCGCATTATACTCGCAATTTTACGGTAGATCCAGGGCAGCAGCACTTTAAGCATTTTAAGACCCTTGGGCCTAGACCCTGATTTGGAGGAACAAACACTGATGATATAATACATTAGTTCAACTTTTGTGCCCTTTGAATACCTGGTCTTTCTGCTTGAGATGTCCGAGGGGAGGAGGGTTCTGAAGCAATTTGGGGCATTTATAGAATAGGACTGAGACTAATTCTGGGTAAAGTGCCAGGAAGGCAAATCTATCTACAAATCCTTCCTTACTGCTGGCATGGAGCAGCTGCTGGCTCAGCAGAGGTCACAAAGAGTTTATTAAATTTACCTCTGGCACTAAGTACAGAAGGATGCGAAGCAAATGCTTTTGTTTGTATTCCATACTTATCAAACACAATTACAACTTTAGTCTCAAAGAATCAACTTTTTAGTTAGTGAGAGTGAGAGGAAAAACAAGAGGAGCAGGAAATAGACACAGATGCAAATATTCGTGCTGAGCAGAAAATGTCATTCAAAAGCTGAGAAAGCTAAAGGAACATTGTTCACCCCACGTAAATGGGCTTGCCTGTGTCAGGCACTTGCTGACAGAGCACTGATGTTGGACTGTTAGTTAGCGGCTGTGGCCCAATTTTAAACAATATATCACAGTATTTGCAGAGAGAAAGGACTGATATGAAGAAAAGTGATTCAGCAGGAATGCCCTGATCATTTAAAAAGAAATCCAAAGTAAGCAGAACTGCAGAAACTGGATATTTGTGTGTGCCCAGATGAAATTAATTTTAACTTTAGTGTTATTTTGACCATTCCCTAAGCCCTAGCATGGTGTTCATTCAGTATTGCACTAGATGCAAAAGAAGAGATCATTCTTTCTCATGCTATTCTGGCAGCAAAGAGCGTTTGACCAGCTGGTTTAACTGGCTACCTGCGGATTCTCTTTCCCCTCTGTGGGAAAATATTCCACAACTGGAGCTTGCTTTAAAATTCTGCTGCACCAGAATAGGCTCTTGCTCATCATCCTAGAGTTGTGTTGGCTGTGCAGGGTTAACAGGCATAAAATGTACAGGTTAAACCTCTCAAAACTGTGACTCTCTGATTCAGCAACTTCCATGGTCTGGCAGGACCATGGATGTTCCTAGACCAGAGAGCCCTGGCAACAAAAAGTTGAGTGGCAAGAGGGCCTGAGGACAGGAACCCGGCTGGGGCCAGTAGTCCAACTCAAGAAAAGAAATATATAAGGGAAGCAGTCCTTCCTCACTGCCACCTCCCTATTCAATCACAACTCTACTTCATGCACAACATTTTATAGGCTTCATGTTCTGAGACTATATGATCATCTGCTCTATAAAACTGATATTGCTGCATTGATTTCAGTGGAGCTATGCCATGTACTCCAGATGAAGACATGGCTGTATATGTGTAAGTGAAAGACTATATAAAAGGTTTCTCTGTAGAACAGAACTTCATAATTATACCCACTGTACAAGAAGAAAAGATAGATCAGTGGATAATATGCTAGCCTGGGGTTCAAGAAACCTCTAATAAATTCCCTGTTCTGCAACAGACCTTCTGTGTCATCATGGGAAAGTCCCTTAGTCTCCCTGTGCCTTGATTCTCCATCTGTAAGATGGAGTAATAGCTTTGCACAACCACCAAAAGAGCTGAGAGGATAGCGACTCAGACATTACGGTGCTGAAGGTCACATTCAAAAACCTCAGTTACCGAGATTCATTAGTAAGATCAAATCAAAAGGTCTAATAAAAAAAGCAATGAACCTGATGTTGGAGACCTCATACGAACTGCAGAGCACAGACCAGAAGCTAAATTGCAGCCTGCACTCTGTGTTCATGCTTCACCAAATACTAGGCCCAAATGTCTCATGGGTAGCTGTCACCTTCATTTATGCTATTCAAGCAAAAAAAAAGGGCGGGGGGGAGCAACAAATTGCACTGTAGAAGTAAGTGTATAAAACACGGCATGCCTGCAATAGAAAACAACCTGGGAAGCAGTGAGAAAGCCAACGGCTATATTCAGGTCAGGAGGGGATGTTGTTAAAGAAACGGCATTTCTCTACATTTTACCTATACGACATTTTTCACTTAGTCTTACAGTGACCTGCTAAAGCAAATCCCTGGGGCACTGCTGCTGGCACTAGAGAGGTTACTAGAGGACCCAGAATGAAAATTTCATTTCTAGGCTCCCCCCAGTGTTACAGTTTCAAAGCTTTGGCAGGGAACAACTGCATAGGCACTATTCATGCCTTGAGGTGGTGGCTGAGTTAACCCTGCTGCTCAAGTGAAAGCTAAGGGGAAGATAGTAAAGGGGGGTTGGCAAGATGGATGTAGCAGTTGCTAGAAAATAGAATAAAAAGTGAGGCTCAGATGGATCAATCATATAGAAATAGATGTTGAAGTCCAAGACTATAACAGGGCTCAAAAAAAATAATCACGGAGAATAGATCCATCAATGGCTAGGATGGGCAGGGATGGTGTCCCTAGCCTCTGTTTGTCAGAAGTTGGGAATGGGCAACAGAGGACAGATCATTGATGATTTACCTGTTTTGTTCATTCCCTCTGGGGCACCTGGCATTAGCCACTGTTTGAAGACAGCGTATTGGGCTAGATGGATCTTTGGTCTGACCCAGTATGGCCGTTCTTATCTAGCCACAGCAGAATAGGCTCAAGTGCCATAGGTGAATATCCCGATTCTGACCAGTCTCCGTTGCTGCAAAAACGGTGTAAGAGCTCCATAGTAAGCAGCTGTAGGGTAACGGACCCTACCTGCTCCAACATGCTCAGTTTCCTCCTGGTCACCAATAGTTACTGATTGGATTGATGCTGAAGCATGAAGTTAAATCTCCCTTCCAACGTTTGTCAATTAATTATGCAAACTATCCAATCGCCTTTAATAATTGCTTAGGTTTTGTTCCCAACAACATCCAGTGGCAATGAGTTCCACAGTCTAATTGCATTTTGCGTGAACAAGTATTTCCTTTTATCAGTACAGAATGTGCCACTGGTGGAGGAAGTAGATTTTAGCGCAACAAATGTTTCTTAATCCTCTCAGTTTCAGAGTCTTGAAAAATACTTTCAATAAAACAAATTCTAATATCCATCCATGAACTGACTACAGTTTTTCTAGCAAGCCTGTCCATTGTGAGCAATTTTTTTATACAGCCTTTGAGCTATGGAATGCATAGTACAGAAGAAGTTCTATGCATGGATTCACAGAGACTGAACTACCTTCTCCCCATCAGGGTCAGTCTTTCTGGATCAGAGTACAGGAAAAATGATAGGTCAGTATATTCTTTCATTTCCTATTTCTCTGTTATAACTATTTATTAAATGAAATAATTACAATATTGCAGTAATGAATAATATCACCTAGCACTCTCTCTCCACAAATACATCTTCTTATTAGTAGATCTCAAAGCACTCTACAAAAGAGATAAATACCATTTGATCTCATTCGGTTATATGTAGACCCACAGCCCTTCTAATGCAGCAGTGTGACAGTGCAAGTATTCACCAGAAACATAATCTTGGATTCTAAACGCAACACATCAAAATAAGAGCAATCTGGTATCATATATATTCTGTAAATTAATGGGCTTTGTGCACTTGGACTAAGATATATGTGTGCAGATGATATAAACAGCATTCAGGCACCAAAACCTTTTCACAAATGAAACACTAAAGATAGTTAGAGCTGCTCTTTCATGCCCTGTTTAGCAGGAGGTTAATTCTTGCATGTTGGCATCTTATAACGATCCAGGGCACTATTTAGCCAACACTCTGAGCCTTTTGTTAGGAAAAAATATTGACATTCTTCCAGCAGTTTCTTCACTCTGATATTACATCATGAATGAATCTTATTTTCCAAAATGTGTTGCTTGGGTTCTCCCAAAGAAATGAGACACAAAAATTTTACTTTGACAAATCTACCTATGAGTGAAATTTTTCAAAAATAAGATTAATACTGTCCATTACAAATAAGTAAACATACATAGGCTATATATTTGCATTGAAAACCTGTGACTTCTGTTAATTATAATTGCTTTCCACAGTATTTTGCATGATGAAGGTTCAGATTTCAGTCAAATGCAAAGTGCATGGATCTATATGTACACATGTTCCCATTTTTGCTAGTGTTTTTGTATTTAGTTATTTATTACTACTTAAAATAGTTATTTAGACTAGAAAAAACACTGGAGAAACATTTAACAAGGACTTTCCAATTAAACTGAATATGATGGCTCTTGATTTTCAGCACAGTTGCCACGGAAACAGTTCCCAACCTTGTGCTTGAGGTCAAAGGTTGACTGTCAAAAACATTGTTTCCTCTTTTCTGTTTTTTTCCCAGTTTGATTTCTTTTGTCATTCAATCTAGTATGCTGGAGTTTATGCTAATATTAAGAATTGGGTTTTTAATGCAAGCATAATCATCAATATTGGTCAAACAGATTTCCAAAACATTCAAAAAAGATGCAACAGTGAATCATACTAAATGTATCAGACATTAAAAAGAGAATGAGTCCCATTAACATTCAAGTTAATTTCAAAAGTGGATATTTAGGTGTACTCAAGTCTAGCACAATATAAATATGTACTGTAGATCATCTGCAATTTTGCTCTTTATTATAATAAACAGATGGGCTCCCACACTATGTTTTTAAGAAACAGAAACACATTGTGGAAGAAAAGAAAGCAAAGTACTATGTCACAGTGCTTCCTACTGGGAACTCTATGGAAACATTCCCATGCTTGAAGATAACCAAGTAAGGGCAGGATCATTGGGGACTCGGGGTTTCTCCCCACTGGCAATTGAGTAAGAAAGCTTTTGTCATTCATAGATGTTTAAACCCCTCTCCTCCCTTAACAACTAAAGATTTGCCCTGGCAAGTGCTAGTGTAAATGCTGCTTTGTCAGCAGGAGTGCTGTCCTGCCCACAAAGCAAATGCCACTGGAGGATCAACGTTCTCATGAACGATCTTCTGGGACTCCATTTATTGGGTCTAGTCAAGGCCCACTAAATCAAATGCTGAGGGCACCCCACTCCGATTGATGTTAGTACTCATTGCTATTGCAAGGAGTAAGGGAAGTCGACAAGAGCATTTCTCCCGTTGACCTCCCACTGTGGAGAGGGCACCAAGTTCGGCTTAAGGTACGTCAACTCCAGTTACATTATTTATGTATCTGGAGTTGTTCACCTTAAACCGACTTCCCCTTCCCCCCGGTAGTATAGACCCAGCCTTAGTCACAAGGCTGTGTCAACACAGACGTGTTGCTAAAATTGTGTAGTACAGACAAACCCTAAGTGTCAACAATACAAAAAGTACACATTCCAACTGCGTCTTGCAGGCACATCATTCTCTACCATTGATCAAAGGCTCTTTGCTCTGGGCTGACCTCTTTGCTTCTTGGTCTATCATGAGAAACAGTACAATGATTGAGTTGGAAGCTAAAAGGACGTCTGGACAATTTCATTCTGACAGAAATGACATACATAACCTGGGTGGTTGTGCTCACTGAAAACACAATGCATCCAATCATGCATACTCACCCAGCCCGTTGGCTGAGGAGAAGATGTGACTGCTGTCATTTCTATTTTTGCCGTGCCTCACTGTATTTTCCCGATTTGGTCCTGTAAAACAAAGTGTGTGTGTGTGTGTGTGTGTGTGTGTGTGTGTGTGTGTGTGTGTGGAGGGGGGGGGGTTGGGGGGGAGGGGGAGAGGGGTTACAGTTTTCTTTTAATCTTCTTTCCATTCCAGGCATGTTAGTGGAGTTATTTTGTTTGCTCCCTCTCATCCTCTCTAAGAACTCTCTCAGGGTATGGCTACACTAGCCCCCTAGTTCGAACTAGGGTGGCTAATGTGGGCATTCGAACTTGCAAATGAAGCCCAGGATTTAAATATCCTGGGCTTCATTTGCATGTTCCCAGGCAGGCGCCATTTTTAAAATCACCTTTTTTCGAACTGACTGCCCACGGCTACACGCGGCAGTCAGAAGTTAATCCGAACTAAGTCCTTAGTTCGGATTAACTTCTGACTGCCGCGTGTAGCCGCGGGCAGTCAGTTCAAACTAAGGGGATTTAAATATGGCGGCCGCCCGGGAACATGCAAATGAAGCCTGGGATTTAAATATCCCAGGCTTCATTTGCAAGTTCGAATGCCCACATTAGCACCCTAGTTTAAACTAGGGGGCTAGTGTAGCCATACCCTCAAGTAGTCCAAAGCCAGTTATGGCTCTCTCTGAGTTCAGTGACAGCAGCAACTTCCATTAGCCAGAGACTTTCCAGAAACGAATCTCAAGTGCTCCCTTTTCACTCCACCAGGAACTAAGCACAGGCCAATATAGTGCTCTCACACCTCGAAAGCCTTGGAGAAAGTGACTTAGAGCTACCTTTTGACTCCCTGCACCTGGGCTGAATCTGTCTTGGGCTGGTTTGCTGGCCCAGGCTAGAATAACTTGAATACTGCTCTAAATCTCTCTGGCTACTAATAGCCCTCTTGTCTGGAGCCCATTCTACCAGCTGAAGATCAGAAATTAAGGATGCCTAGGTTAGAATCTCCTTTCCCTAGCCACAACCCTATGCTAGCAGCTAGCAAAGGCATACTACAAAAGCAATTACGTTGGATCTATGCCAGCCAATGATTCCTTTACAGGCAGTCCCCGGGTTACGTACAAGATAGGGACTGTAGATTTGTTCTTAAGTTGAATCTGTATGTAAGTCGGAACTGGCATCAGCCGCTGCTGAAACTGATCAGTTTCAACAGCAGCTGAATCTAGACGCCAGTTCCGACTTACATACAGATTCAACTTAAGAACCCCAGGCATCCCCAAATCAGCTGCTGCTGAAACTGATCAGCGGCTGATTCCAGGAAGCCCGGGGCAGGGGCTTCCTGTAGTCAGCCACTGGTCAGTTTCAGCAGCGGCTGACTTGGGGACGCCTGGGGCAGAGCAGCTGGGGTGCTGCTGGGTTGGTCCAGTAGCGCCGCCGCTCCTCGGCGCTACTGGACCAACCCAGCAGCACCCAAGCTGCTCTGCCCCAGGCGTCCTGATTCAGCCACTGCTGAAACTGACCAGCAGTGACTGAATCAGGACACCTGGGGCAGAGCAGCTGGGGTGCTGCCGGGTTGGTCCTGTAGCGCCCAGAGTGGCGCTACGGGACCAACCGGCAGCGCCCCAGCTGCTGTACCACAGGCGTCCGGAGCAAAGCCGCGGAGCATGGGGGCAGCGGGACAGCCCAGACGCGCCGTGGCTGTCCTGCTGCCCTCGGGCTCCGCGGCTTTGCTCTGCTTTGCTCCCCGTCTCCCTGGTCTGCAGACCAGGGGGACGGGGAGCAAAGCCGCGGAGCACGTGGGCAGCAGACAGCCCAGACATGCTCCACCGCTTTGCTTCCTCTCCCTGGTCTGCTGGAGACCAGGGAGACGGCCCCATTCATAACTGCGGATCCGACATAAGTCGGATCCGCGTAACTAGGGGACTGCCTGTATATAGGGAAAATCCTCTCATGCCTATGTGACACCTTTAGACCAATTTTGCACCAGTCGAACACTGGAGAAACTAGCCCAATATTTTGACAATTATTTTTTCACAGCTTATTCTATTTACATAGCCTTCCTTCTTCACACATTGTACTGCCAGAAAATTGGTCCTGACATCTGTCGTTCAATCGTAATCAGTTGCTGGATGATAGAAGCCAAGATGAGGGAAGTGATTGTTTTTAAGGGGAATTAAAAGCTTTCTTTTAAAAGTGAGAAAGAACCACCTGTTATGGAATGTAATAGTTTGAGGCATGAAAGATGAAAAAAGGAGCTAGTTAGTATATTTTGTTTAATAGCAAAGAAAAAAATTCTGTTTTATGAAGGCCAGCCCCACTGCTGAGAGTGGGAAAGCATAACTGGGCAAAGCACTTAGGCAAAAGATTATCTTGAAGAACCCCGTTCATTTTCAGCAAAGTTGCTCATGAACCCAGTGACTAGCTGAAGATGTGGCACATAGACTTAAAGTGACAGTTGACATTTTAAAATAAGATTCTGGAAAAGCAAGGCTTTGGCCATGAATTATCAGGGTCGCAAAATTTCAAAAAATGCAACATGCTACAGAAGTGCAAAATACTTAGGGCTCACTCGTCCTCTGACCCAGAACAAAATTTCATCGCAGAGGAGTGGGGGAAGGCAGTGATGATGATGGCATGTCAAATGTGGGTCCCTGGCTTTCAGTTGTCTGGCCCTGGTATAAGTTATCTGGCCCTAGGAGGCAGCTTTAATTCATGCTGCTGGTACAGGCTTTTATGTCATCTGTGGATCAGATACAATGGATCTTTGTTGGGCCATGTCCCATGATTTTTCCTCTCTTTCTGGACATCCCCCCTCTCTTTGACCCTATTATGCAACTTTCCACTTCCTTTTCGCTTACATTGCTCTGGCAGAGGAGCAGCAGGTGATAGTGGAGTCCTCTCTGTCAGCTTTACATCAGCAGCAGCTTCATCCTTTGCAGGGGGAATTCTCTAGGGAAAATCCCTGGCTGGTGTACATGAGCACAGTGTCAATTCAGTGGACCACAGAATCCAGCCTTTTTCACTTTACTTACCTGCAAAGCTGTGATATCAAGATTATATTCTTACAACCTAGAGTGGACACCAAAAGCACTTAAGTGCAGTATAATGTTCTGCTCTAAGTGCTCATCATATCATCCGGGAGAAAGAATCCCTGGATTCAGTTGATGACATGCAAGCAATAAATAGATTTTCAGTTACATAATGGGAACTTTATTCTGAACATCTAGTATGGCTGGACCAGAGTCAGGCTACCTTTTTCATTTCTGCATAAGTGAGAAAGAGGCAGCAGGAAGGGGCACTGTATAGTGCTATTGTTACCGTTAGCTCCTGTCAGCCTAACAATCCAGGGACTTCACAACTTGCTGGTGCACCAGGACTCTTAGGAATTTCCCCACTGATTTCAATTGACTTAGGCATCATTTCATTGACTTCAACTGGTGTTGGATTGCGGGCACAGGGCCTGATTCAGCAAAGCACTTAAGCAGAGTTATGCACACGGTTAAATGTTCAGCTGAGCTGCAGCCTCACTTAGTAAATCTTTGATATGGTTCTCTATTTTTTCCTACAGATTCTTCTTCCCCTTCACAGAAATCATCACAGACTAATAGAACAGGAAGAGATGTGGAGAGGTAAGCTAGTCTATGCCCTTGAACGCATCGAAGAACTAGGTATATCTAGACTATCTCTGTCAGACGTCTCTGGGGAAAAGGATAAGGAAGTTTGAGGTGTAAGTCATGTTCTCATCCATCCTACAGTAAACCATACATTTATCTCCATAATTCTGTACCAAGGTCTTATTAAAGAAAAAGGCCTTGGTACAGAATAATGGAGGTAAATGCACAGGTGGTGTTGGAAAGAGGCCATTGGAATCTTCAACTATGGGATGTTGTTCTAGGAAGGAGGATTGCTAAAAAGAGATGGAATCCACCTGACAAAGACAGAGAAGAGACTCTTCACAGGCAGGCTTGCTAACCTACTCAGGAGGGCTTTAACCTAGATTCATCAGGGGATAGTGACCTAAGCCCTAAGGTAATTGGGGAAGGAGGAAACCAGGAGAGGAAACACGAGGATGCAGCAACAGGAGAAGCCTCCCAATTCATAATGAGAAAGTAGGTAATCTGCTAGTGATCTCAGGTGCCTATATGCAAAGCAAGGTTGCTACAGGTATGTCAGCAACAAGACCATGTGCATGGCAGATGTGGGATCCTTACTGAATGGGGAAGGCAACCTTGTGACAGATGACATGGGGACTGGGCAGCACAGTATGGAGAGACGATGAGCAGCCCTTAGTGATGAAAGAACTGGTTAAGGACTCTTTAGAAAAGCTGGACATTCACAGGCCCATGAGGCCAGTTATGATGCATCCAAGGGTGCTGAGGGACAGTTGGCTGATGTGATTACAGAACCACTGGCCATTATCTTGGAAAACTCTTGATGATTGGAGGTTGTTCTGGAGAATTGGAAAAAGACAAAGATAGTGCCCATCTTTAAAAAGGGGAAGAAGGAAATTCCAGAGAGCTACAGACTGGTCAGAGACACCTCAGTTCCTGGTGTCTACATTGGAGGGCAGGGTTCAGAATGACCTAGACAAATTGGAGAATTGGGCCAAGAGAAATCTGATGAGGTTCAACAAGGACAAGTGCAGAGTCCTGCTCATTAGGATGGAAGAATCTCATGCACTGCTACAGGCTGGGGAGTAACTAACTAAACAGCAGTTGTGCAGAAAAGAAACTGGGGATTACAGTGGATGAGAAGCTGGCTATGAGTAAATAATTTGCCCTTGTTGCCAAGAAGGCTAACAGCATTTCGGGTTGCATTAGTTGGAGTATTGTCAGCAAATCAAGGAAAATTATTGTTCTTCTCTATTCAGTACCGGATAAGCCACATCTGGAATACTGCTTCTAGTTTTGGGCTCCCACCACAGAAAGAATGTGGACAAATTGGAGAGGGTCCAATGGAGGCCAATGAAAATGATTAGGGGGCTGGAGCATGAGACTTATGGAGGAGAGACTGAGGGATTTGGACTTATTTAGTCTGCAGAAGAAAAAAGTGAGGGGGTATTTGGTAGCAGCCTTCAACTACCTGAAAGGGGGTTCTAAAGAAGACAGAGAGTGGCTGTTCCAAGTGGTGACGGATGGCAAAACAAGGAGCAATGGTTTCAAGGTACAGTGGGAGAGGTGTAGGTTGGATATTAGGAAAAACCATTTCATTGGGAGGGTGGCGAAGTACTGGAATGGAGTGTCTAGGGTGGTGGTGGAATCTCCATCTTTAGCAGTTTAAGACACACTGACAAATCCTGGAATGATTTAGTTGGGGTTGATCTTGGTTTGAGCAGGGTGTTGGACTAGACAACCTCCTGAGCAATGTTCCCTCTAATCTTTTCCATTCACATGGAATGATTTTTCTAGATACACTGAAGCATGTGAGAATGTGCACCACCAGTGTACCACTCTAGTGTGGGCACTCTGCTATTCAGCTGGGTGGTATTTGAATCTTTCCTGAATGGCCACACAAGTACACAACTTACAGCAAACACTGTTCCTGAGGTCTCTACCAACCCTAATCTTGTATGATTCTAAGTGTTTACCTAATATGATATGCACAAGTAGCTGTAACCCGGGCTGCCGACACCAATGGCTCAAAATAACACTGCTTACACACCATTACAATGCATTCCATTTCAATTAAACTGGCACAAAGCTTGAATTTGCCCTCTATACCAGTGTTTCTCAACCAGTGGTACAAGTAGGGGTACTCCAACAAAGCCTGGGGGTTACGTCAACACAAGTGAAATTTGGAGAAAAACAAATTTTTGTTTTAAGTTTTACAGCATTTTATTATTTTTGTACTTTTTACACCCAAAAATTTCATCGCCCGCCCATCTACGATCAAACAAATGTGTTGCAAAGGAAGGAAAAAAATATATATGTGTGTGTGTGTGTGTGTGTGTGTGTGTGTGTGTGCGCGCGCAAACTGTAGGTACTGGGGGGTACTTATTTATTGTAAAGGGGTACATTGTAAAAAAAGATTGAGAAACACTGCTCTATACTATCACTGATGTGAGAATCCCTCTTCCTCTCCCTCATTATATATATAAATAAAAATATGGCATGACAGAATGACATCCTCATGTCACAGCATCCACAGGCTGGGGACAGGGTAGGCATGGGCAGGTAAAGCCCAGCACCATCCCCATCCCTTGAGCCAAGTACCACCCACTGCCAGCACAGCCCTCTCCAGCAGCCTAGTGGAGAGCCAGGACTGGAGCGCCATGGCCTCGCCTTCCCTGGCCACCAGGGACAGAGTCGGGGCAGGGGCATCACAGTCTTAGCCTGGCCCTCCCCGACCACCGGGGCAGAGCTGGGCCTGGCATGACCTCAACTAGATGGTGGGAGAGGAGGGTCAGGGAGACAAAGGGCCTGGGCTAGTGTGGCTGGAGATGAATGGGGAGGGGAGACATTTACCTTATTGACACATTTAGCACAATGGCCCAGTAATATGGGGAGCAATTAATTGAAACAAGAAATTCAAACAAATGAGCACGGTACAGAAAAAAACCAAAAGGGTACACGAGAGATTACATAAAACGTGACAGTGACATTTACATTGTGTAAACAGAACCATCTGTTCTGATAAAGCATATTTGTACCCCACTCTAAAGTACTGAAATATACACACGACTTTTCATTTATTACCAGTCTCACTGATTTAAACAGAGCTACACATTTGCAGTTATCCATTCACTTGAAAGTTTCACTGGATCAGAGTCTAATAAAGAACAGATTGATTTCTACTCTTTATTTCTTTCCTTTTCCCACCCAGAAATGGAATGAATCAGAAGAATTGTCATAGTACGTTTACATTTGTGGTTTATTTGGATTTTATGCTGGATGTGTACTTTAGACCATATTTTAATTGGACGGCATCTTTTTCGAGGAAATAAAGTACCATATTTTATCATTTTGCGAATCTTTATAGATTATATTATTCCTACCTAATAATAGTTATTATTCCAGCTATTACAATTATTTTTATAATGGACGTGATAGCTGGAGACTGACATGGGGAAGACATAAGGGAGACAAAAACGAACCGAATGCTGTTTAATGCTACTTTTCAAATGCTGGATGTTTTAACTTTTTTACTTTTCTACCAGAGCTCTGCTCTGAGTTACACTGTTGCATTGGGAACTGTGCTTTAGCACGGAAAGATCTTGAGGTAATCTATTTAAGGAACTGATTGACCATGCATCCCAGTGATATTTTCCATTCACTTGCCATTTGTTGCACAGCTTCTATGCAGGGCTTGACAAGAGTCCCAGACACCCACAAGCCCGAAGTGATATGAGAGACGGAATTCCCCAGGTGGCGTCCCAAGGTGGTGCCCTGCTGAAAATTCTGCTAGAAGTAGCAGAAATGAGCTACTTCCACCAGACTGTGCTGGCGGGCTCCTTCTTTCACATTGGTTTTGCTTGTAGATGTTTGGTGAATTTGGAACATCCAGACACTTATCAGAGACACTCTGCTGCTCTCAGCACTCACCCACTTACCAGGGAAAGTTGCCTGTTCAGCAGTAACACGTGGACAAGCACTTTTTTCAGGCTTTGTTCACTACAGGCATATTTTGAAAACAATGAAGGCATAGCTCCAATACAGGGGTAATAGTATTTATCAATGTATTTTGTGGTCATACAAATGAGGGACTAATAGGCACATGTAGTGCAGTCTCCTGTACTCCATGCAGATTTAAAAAATATATCTTCTATCCTTCGAGATATAAAATAGTATTTAAAACTCGACACAGCTATGTGCAATGGAAAGCTTTGGGTGGGTAATCAGTTCTAAGCACTGGACTTGGGATCTCTGAATCTCAAGTACAGGTTGGGCTTTTGTAGTCCAGACTTCCGTCATCCAGCAGCATCTGTGGTCCAGCATCCCCGTCAGTGCTCCTGGGCTAGAGCACTCGTGGGGAAAAGCTGGGCCCCATGCTCAGCAACTCTTCCCCCACCTTCCCAGAGTGGCCCATTTAGGATGCTCAAGCTCAGGGGGGAAAAAAATAGGGACAGTGGGTTGCTTGGGGGAAGAGGCAGAGTAGCTGTGGAGTCCCACGGCCAGCGGTGAGGGCTGGGAGTCCCACTGGGACCCCTGCAGACAGGGGCTGCTTCGCAATAACCTCCCTTATTCCCACCCCCCACTGCCTCTAATAGAGGTAGCAGGGAGGGAGCAGGCAGCACCCTGGAGATGGGGCTGGGGGAACTGGCTTTTAAGTCAGCTCCCCCTAGCACCAGCTCCTGCTTCCCCCACCTTGCTTCCTCTCTCTGATAGAGGCAGCAAGGGGTGGGGGGAAAGCGACTAGTCGAGTCAATACTTGACCATCCGATAAGCTTCTGCTTATTGGATAGTTGACTAGTCGCTTACATCCCTATACCATACGCTGTAAGCATGGGGTACATGTGCAAAAGACTACTACTAGAGGTAGTAAGGTAATTGCATTTCTCTATGGCAGCACACGAGAACAGAGTAGGAGCTGGAAATCAATCAGCACTTCCTATCACAGGATTTAAATGAGCTTTACATTAATGAAGCCAAACTTTCAAGGATGAGAGATCTAGAGTCAACTGCAAACTACAAATTGTGCATACAAACAGGTAACTGTGCATGCAGATAATGCATTTAAGCACACAAAAGGGGAGCTTGAGCATGCACACACAAATAAATGATTTGGATGTTGATGGTGTTCATAGATGCTTGTTGGACACAACTTAAGTGTTAAGAATTGCCACCAATCCTGTACATGGAGTACTATTCCTACATAGAAACCCATGGATATCAGTGGGACTTCATGTGAATGAAGCAGTCAGTCTTCATGCTACCCTTTTCAAGAAAGGCCCAATCCTACAAACTCTTATTCACTTTGAGTAGTCCCCATAGCTGAAGTTACGCACAGAAGTGACAGCTGAATTGGAACCGAATTCTTTGGGGGCAGTGATCAAGTCAAACCTTGTTTCTGTACAGAGCTTATAGCAATGGGACCAGAATTCTGGTTGTGGCTTCTGGGGGCTATTCCAATATGAATATAAAGTAATATCAACAAACTCTAAAGCTAACAGAGATCCATCTATGTAAAATACTATTGATAATACATGTTCCAGAACAATGAGTAGTCCTGTACCATCTTAGAAACTAACAAAAATATATAGTATCACGAGCTTTCGTGGGTAAGACCTACTTCATCAGATGAGCTGCACTGAAAATAACGAATCCGAGATATATATAACAGCAAAAGTAGTACCTCTCAACTGAAAGACCTGTGTTAATTAAGCAAGCTGGATGTATCCCATGAGAATCAGGAAACTCCTAAGTATCTAAGAAAGGAATAATCTGTTCAAAAGAGAAATCCCTTCCTAGCCCCTATCACTTAGGTCTCATAGGTTCCCAAACTGGGGGGCATGCCCCCCTGAGGAGGCATGAAGAAATTCCAGGGGGGGTGCGAAGTGACCCAACCTCCCCCCATCAATTCCCCCCAAGAAAGAGCCTGGTCCATCCAGTAAAAAAATTCAGAAAATACCATGTGAAATGTCCAGTATTTTCTGTTTTTCCTGGCTCGGATGTCTGCTGGAACACACGCAGGTCGACTGGCTGGGGTGGGGGGAAGAATGGAGTGTCCCGGGCAGACTTCAAAATGGCCACCTTAAAAGGGCTCTGCTCTTAAAAGGGCAACCTTTTTTTTTTTGCTAAAGTTTTGTTGCTATTTGGGCGGGGGGGGGGGGGGGCTTGAGGGTTTCTCAAAAATCAAAAAGGGGGGGGGGTGATACCGAAAAGTTTGGGAACCACTTTTGGTTTATGCCCTGAAGTATGAAGGTTTACAACCCTTATAAAATTAAAATATCTCAAATTTGACTAATAATGTATGGGATGTCCCTGGCATCTTGGGTATTGGCTGTATTTCACGCTTATTGCTACTGTTAATAGAATCTGATTAAATGCATTTGTAAACCAACTTAAATTAACTTTCTGAAATTAAATATGTCAGTACTCTTCTACCTTCTAAAATCAGAACAAATAATTGCCAGCAATCCAGGATATATAACAAATGATACAACAATATAATGTGTACAGACAATAGCACGGAGCCAGCTCAGGAATGACAATGATGTACATTTTCAAGTTTGTAAAGGGTTAGTAAAAACCACAGTGAATAGAAAAATATTTTAACAAACAATGAAAAACAGCTGGAGTGTTCTTTTTAAGATCCCCCACTGATTAAAAATAGGACATGAAACTTGTTGGGAATGTATTTTCTATATCTTGCTAATATCCAAATTTGTTCTTAATTAAAAAGGCAAAACAGATAGTTTTGATTGGCTATGGTGTACAGTGCCTCTTTCATACCTGCTTAAAAAGTAATGAATGACTAGTGAACCTTAGATATGTCCACACTAGGCATAAAGTTGGGGGGTAAGGAAGGGGAGAGAGAGAATTTAACTGACCAAAAGAGCTTTGCAAATATTTTGTTCCACAAAATAAATAAATAAATAAAATAGCCTGGTGTAATCTTTAAAGATTGCAGAAAACAGTGGGGACACAGAACATTTAATTTACACACTTAATCTCGCTGTTATGCAATGTGATTAAGATTTGGGAAGGTATGATACCTCAGTTTAGTTCAAAAGGCTATTGATTTCAAATTACTTGGCCTGTTGCCTGGATCTGGCCCCCAAGGCTTAGGGCCTCCCCCAGCATTGGGGAGCCCATGCTGGCATGCCAGCCCCCTCTCCTTCCCCGCAACTGCCAGCTCTCCGACTGATTATTCTGTGGGTCAGCAGCCCCTGTCCCAAAAAAGGTTCCCCACCCCTAATATAGACCTTCTCAGAACAGAACATCCCGAATGAGCCCACAAGCTCCACCCTCCCACCACAAAGCCACAGTGAAGGAGAATGTTTAGTAAATCTTGACTACTTAATAGTAAAGTTTTGAGGTGGGAAAACTGATAAATGCATTACGGCAGATGCAGGATCTTCAATCTTAATCAGGCATGGCTCCTTGTGTAATTTCAATCCCAGTTGATAATTCACTCCCCTTCATTTCCTGTTAACACTCAGACCCAATTTCGCCCCCTCTGCCATAATAATGCAATTAGCACCTACTTTTTCACTCATGGACTAGACAGAAGCCATCTTCTTGTTCAGTGTTTGTACAGTACCTAGCACAAAGGGAGCCCTGGTCTATGGCGGAGGCTCCTAAGTGCTATCACCATATAAATATTTTAGTCAGAAGACACTGCAAAGAGCTAAGACCTCTCTCCTTGGTGATTTCTTTCCTCTTTTCCCCCCCTCACCTCTTCCACCATTCTCTCGTCTGTCTCCCCGGTTGCCAGGGTTGTTGTTTTTCACATACTCACTGACTTTAATCTCTTCCCTTTTGCCCCCAGCAATCTCACCTCTTTCCCTAAAGTTTCTTGATCTAGTCCTTGGCATCTCCCCTCCCGATCATTGCTGAGGCATTTCCTCAAGGTAGTCCTCAGTCCCTCTGGAGCCACCCTCTTTTGCCTGAGCTTCCGCCTTCTGTTCCAGCTGATGCCAGCCCATAAATTAGCCACAGGTGGGAAAGTGACTGTTCCCTTCATTAACCCCTTTGTGACTATAGCAGTGCAGGATTAAAATAATTAAATAAGGAGTCTGACTTCAGGAAACATCCATTCTTCTAGAAGCCCTGAGAATTCTGGGAGCCTTTCCTTAAACTGCAAGATGGGGGGGAGGGGACGTGGGGGGAAGCTGGCTAGAATTTACCTGCCATCAAAAAGCAAAGGGGAAAGGAAAATGGAGATGGACAGAGTGAGATGGGATGGAACAAGATGGTGGAGGGCGAGGAGGGAAGTTCTGCAAGCCAAAATAAGATCTCAATGGCTCCTGCACTGTCTTCACGTTTTTCATTCCTGCCAGCTCACTGCTGTTGCTTAGGTGTAAATGACTGGCATTTAGTAAAACAATTCTGTTGATCATGCACAAGACAGAATACAGTCTAGCTCAGCCAGTGATAGATGCAGTAGCTCTACTGCACAACAAGGAATAACCCAATAGATTACTTGATTGTTTTCTAAAGTCAATAGACAGGATCTGGAACACACACAAGGAACAAATCTATGGCATAAGAAGTTTCTGTCTTTTTATAATATCTTTTTACAGTGATGCATGTTTTACAGACTGGCTTGGTATAAGCAGGGCTTAGCCAGAAGTGTTCTAGCATGGTAGACAATGCAAAGCAGGTAAGTATCAGAGGGGTAGCTGTGTTAGTCTGAATCTGCAAAAGCGGCGAGGAGTCCTGTGGCACCTTATAGACTAACCGAAGTGTTGGAGCATAAGCTTTCGTGGGCAAAGACCCACTTCGTCAGATGCATGACATGCATCTGACGAAGTGGGTCTTTGCCCACGAAAGCTTATGCTCCAACACTTCGGTTAGTCTATAAGGTGCCACAGGACTCCTCGCCGCCAAAGCAGGTAATATTAATCTTTCTCTCCCTTCTTCACTAAACCCTCTTACTAATGGTGATACACATTGAGGGAAACTCAGCTCAGCTTTACTTTCAAATCCGAAGCCGAGTGTACAGGGCTAGCAGTTAGGGACAACCAACCAACATACATTTGCCTGTAAACTAAACACACTTGATTAGGAAATTATTAAAAGACAATAAATGTGGGCCTCCCACAATCCCTTTTTAAAAAAACAACTGTCGCTTGTCAGTGTACAGCCCTATTTTAAAAGTGTGGCTCCAACCCAACCTTCAGAGAAGACAACAAGAAAATGGAGAAAGAGAGAGTGTGCATTAGAGTCATAGGCTACGACTACACTGCAAGGTTTTTGCGCAAAAATAGCTGTTTTGTGCAAAACCCCATAGAGCGTCCACACCTCAAATGTGCTTTTACGCAAGGAAATCAAGAGTAAAACAGCAGAACAGAGGGCTTTTTCTGCTGTAGGTAAACCTCCTTTTACAAGGCATAACTCCCTTTTGCACAAGAGTTCTTGTGCAAAAAGGCAAGTGTAAACGGTCCAGAGGGGTTTCTTGTGCAAGAAACCCCTATGGGGAAAAAGCACAGGTGCTCTGATGGCCAATCTGTGAATGGCCATCAGAGCTTTCTTGCACAAGAGCGTCCATGCAGTGTGGACGCTCTCTTGCACAAAAGCACATCATTTTTTGCCATGTGCTTTGAGGTGTGGGCATGCTCTTGCACGAAAAGTTTTTGCGCAAAAACTCTTGTGCAAAAGGCTTCTTGCGCAAGAAGCGTGTAGTGTAGACATAGCCATAGACTTTAAGGTCAGAAGGAATAATCATCATAATCATCATCCAGTTTGATCTGCACATTGAAGGCCACAGCCTCACCCACCCACTCCTTCAACAGCTCCATAACTTCTGGCTGAGTTACTAAAGCCCTCAAATCTTGATTTAAAGATACTGAGTTACAAAGTATCCATCCTTAACTCTAGCTCAAACCAACAAGTGATCCATGTTCTTGGTATTAGCTACAACACTGCATATACTGCAGAATCAAGTTGCACATGGATTACAGTAGAATAGGGTGTCCAACTCTCAAACTATTCCGGGAGAATTCCCCCCCCCCCCCCAACATAACTGTCATTTTCTTAAGATATCCAACAATAGCTCCCAGATTGCTCCCAGTAGTCAACTGGAGATTGATGCCAGCTCCGGGAGACTCTGGGCCAATCCTGGAGGGATGTTAACCCTACAGTGGAAAGCAGTAAAGTCTTCCAGTCCCCTCACAGCCTTCTTTCATAAATATCAGAGCTCTTGTCCCAATCCGAGACCTCAGCTTACAACTGATAAAAAAAAAATGTTCTGAGGAACTGCAGAGCAGTAGCTTATAGCCCTTTTCCATTAGTAAGAGAGCAGGGAAAGAGCTCTGCTTAGGGGAAGATCCTGAGTTATAACCAGTGACTCAGCATCATAGGCAGTATGTATCAAAGGCAAGGGGAGGCAATGTCTTTCCTGGGTCTTAGTGTTCAACCCCTACCCTCTTCCTATCCCTATTCTGACTAGTCCTGAAGGCTCCCACAACAGGCTGTTGCAGCTTGCAGACTGGCAACTTTTCCCCTGAAGTGGATCTGTTAACTTAAAAGCCTTTCATCTTGCCAGAACTATTAGAACAACATTGAACCTGTGAAAGAGCCATGAAGTTGTAATGAAACCATTTAACAGGCATGCATCAACTCTCAATTTACTGACAAGCAGTTGTGCATTACTATGTCTTCAGGAACGTAGCTGAAAAGTGGTTTTAAACCATTCATAAATGTATTGCTGAAGAATATAAAAAACACATCTCTAAAAAAATCCTTGCATAGATATTGAGATGCACTGTCTGAGTATTCAGCTTTAGCCTTAAATGCTTGGATCTTCAGATGCATAGTTTTTTAAAATAAATTCTTGAAAAGAAAACCCTTCTCTAAAATACACATGTCAATTACTACACTAGTATAAAAGCTTGCTTCCAAAGTCTTCCTGGCCTTTCGATCCATTCTTATGCCTCTGCTGAAAAGCCCAAAGGGACAACATTCCTTTCCTTTTACAAATGAGTTTCTCTTTTACTACTGACTATTTGATGAACTAGTTTTAAGAAAAGCTTCCATCAAAACCAGTACCTTCTTAAAACATAAAATCTTTTGTTATGGCTAAAATCTTTGGAAACATTTTTAACATAAACATATAGTAAAATTTTATAAACATGTCTTGTTTTGAAAATCACACAAACTAAATTAGTGTTCCCTTTTTCCAAAAGCAAGGAACTTTGGTTTGACCACACTAAATCTCTGACTGATTAATTTAAAATAATGTCTTTGTTTCGAGTGCGTTAAATTATGTAGTAATCTGGAATGATTACTTTATGAAGGCTTAAGAGTATACTTGAAATATAAAATCAGCTTAGAAATACTGATGAAGAAAGTGTAAAACAGAGATGGGCTGCATTATGTATTCCATACTATTTAATGTTGTATTCAGCAGAACAACTGACTTGCCCCTACAAAGTTTTTGCAAATAAATCTCTGAAACTTCAGGGTATACAGGCAGTCCCCGGGTTACGTACAAGATAGGGACTGTAGGTTTGTTCTTAAGTTGAATCTGTATGTAAGTCGGAACTGGCGTCCAGATTCAGCCGCTGCTGAAACTGACCGCCAGTTCTGACTTACATACAGAATCAACTTAAGAACCCCAAGCGTCCCCAAGTCAGCTGCTGCTGAAACTGATCAGCAGCTGATTCCAGGAAGCCCGGGGCAGAGCAACTCTGCCTCGGGCTTCCTGTAGTCAGCGCTGGTCAGTTTCAGCAGAAGCTGACTTGGGGACGCCTGGGGCAGAGCAGCTGGGGTGCTGCTGGGTTGCTCCAGTAGCGCCGCTCCTCGGCGCTACTGGACCAACCCAGCAGCACCCCATCTGCTCTGCCCCAGGAGTCCTGATTCAGCCACTGCTGAAACTGACCAGCAGCGGCTGAATCAGGACCTGGGGCAGAGCAGCTGGGGTGCTGCCGGGTTGGTCCAGTAGCGCCCAGAGTGGCGCTGCGGGACCAACCGGCAGCGCCCCAGCTGCTCTGCCACAGGCGTCTGGAGAAAAGCCTAGTCTGCTGGGGGTTGAGGGGGGGCCGTACTAGCTGCGCCGCCTGGGTCCTCCGCGGCTTTGCTCCCCGTCTCCCTGGTCTGCCAGGGAGACGGGGAGCAAAGCCTCTGAGGACGCCAGCAGCGGGACAGCCGCGGGGCATCTGGGCTGTCCCGCTGCCGGCTTCCCCGAGGCTTTGCAAAGCTGCGGGGAAGCCGGCAGCGGAACAGCCCAGGCGCGCCTGGGCTGCCTCGCTGCCCGAGCCCCCCCCGCAGCTTTGCTCCGCGTCTTCCTGGTCTGCAGACCAGGGAGATGCGGAGAAAGCCCCGGAGTACACGGGCGGCAGGACCGCAAGGTCCCGCAGTCCGTGTCCTCCGGGGAAGCCCCGTTCGTAAAGTCGAGGACTGCCTGTATTACAAAATCTGACTTTTTTTATTCCAAATTTAGTGCTTTTAATTAGGTACCTTTCTGCATGTCCATACTTCACAGTCTGGCATGCAGAGGAAAACATGCTTCATTTTCTTTAGAAAGACATTTTAGTAGATTGTTTTTTTCCAAATGTCATTTGCTACATCAGGGTTCAAGGACATGGCTGGAATAGGTGAGAAGAGAGAAAAAGTGGGAGGGAAGGGGGTGTATGGGCAGAGCAAGGGTGAAGAATGTGGGGGCACAGGCTAGGGAGCTTGCATCCCCAGCAACAGTTTCATCCACTGCTCATGCTCAGCATTATTCCGGTGGTTACTAGTAGTGGTGGCTATATATACACCCTTCCTGCTTCCTTCCTGAACTTGCCCGAAGAACAAGCCATTGCTTGGTACTTGGGTCTTGCATGATTCTGCTGTGCCACCTCACCTGATTCAATCCTACCCCTTACTTAAATTCTGCTTTGCTATCTCACCAAGCACACCATCAGCCTTGCTGTACTTTTCCCTTGGATCAGATCTCCTGGATACTGGACCTCTTGTGTGATATCTGACTACTCATCTGTTCTGACCTTCTATCTGTCTGATCCCTGAGCATCACACTAATTTCTGGAAACTTATCCACCCATTTTCTTTAACATTTACTCCTTTGGAGCCCAGTGAAGGATCATATATATAGTAGCCCAGTGTCTGAGAGTCTGCAACACTGAAATGCTGGCTGTTCCCTCTGGGGGGTGCTGTTTGAAATGCTGGCTGTTCCCTCTGGGGGCACTGTTGCTGAAATGCTGGCTGTTCCCTCTGGGGGCACTGTTGCTGAAATGCTGGCTATTCTCTCTGGGAGGTGCTGTTGCCTGAAATGCTGGCTGTTCCCTCTAGGCGGCCTGTGCTGCATGGGGAGTGCGGGGCCCAAACGGCCGCTTGCTCCCCAGAGGCTGCCTGGCTGAGCGGCGCAGAAGTCAGCAGAGCGCCACGGTGGGAGGCGGAGAGGGGCGGGGCGGTGACATACGGCATGACAGCGGCTCAGGCCCCTGCCCCCGGCCATGAACATCATCGCCCTGCCCCCCTTCGCCTCCTGCCGTGGCGCTCAGCTGACTTCTGCGCTGCTCAGCCAGGCCGCCATGTGGGAGCAGGCGAGTAGATTGTATAATTTGTCAAGCCCTAGCCATAATATTCCAGGAGAAGTTATCAAGTCCTCCATGCTGCCAGTGTGTCTAAAACTACTGACACATTACAAAAGGAGAGAAATACCTAGTAACTGACAGCTGTAACAATAAAATAACTACCAGGGTACCTTACTGAGTGCTAACAACAGTATGCTCTGCTGAGCTATTGAATGAATGGGTCATTAGTGTTTATCACAGAAAATACAAACAGAGCTTTTAGAAGTCTTGTAACAATGATATCCTTCACTTTCTTTTGTGGGAAAGGACTGCATCTGGGCTTTTGTTGTCTTATGATGAAAAACTTAGCTGCAGTTGTCAATAAAGAAAGCCATCGAAATATGTGGAAAATTACATTCACTGAAGGCAAAATCATGGAAAAATGCAAGGCGATAAGGAAATAGCAAAGAAAAAATAATTTACGGAATCCCTTCCTCCTCCTGGCTCTGTTTCTTATGCCTTGAACTCCCTGGAGACCTCTAGTGGGACATCAAATAGCATCCTTTAGTTAGTTTTTCCCCAGGACAGAGTTTTAGATACTCTAAATTCTCTTCTGGTTGCTACTGGTAGCCTCAATGTACTTTCTGTACACTAATTTTTCACAGTATGTTTAATGTTTCATAATTGAAGATGATCCTATAATTGGCACTGATGGACAATGGGAGTTGAATAGACTACAAGCCACTCCCATGGGGTTATCAACTTTACTGTTGTGAGAAAACAAGTCATCTGAAGAAGTGGGCTGTGCCCACGAAAGCTCATGATCCCATCTACATGTTTTGTTAGTCTATAAAGTGCTGCCAGACTGTGTGTCATAATCGTTAGCTGTTGTGGTGGTTCGGATGCCCTGAGTAGGGCGGTGGGATCCCATGGGAGGTTACTTTAAAGTTCATTTATGTTTGACCAATGTTTCGTTTTCAGGGGTGGGGGGGGGGGCGAAGAATTAGTTAATGGCTGGTAAATGTTGCCATATTTGCAATGACGACATTTGTTAAATGCCACTGAAATCTGTTATGGATGCACCAACTTTGCATTGTGATTATGGTGATTTCACAGATGCCTCACCACATTTATGGAAGTTATTATTTACTGTATGAAAATCAAGAAATAACTATAGAGTTTTCAAACCCTTTATAAGGTTAAAGTGTGCTGTGTGCAGCTTATCTTTTCTATTTTAAACCTATGTGGATTTGTAGTGAGAGTGATATTGTCCTCGGCAGGTAAAATGTAATATAGTCATTTACTGTACACATTTAAATGTCCTGTGGGTTTCAGTTTAGATTCTTCTATAAAAAACAGCAATTTACCTTGGATTTCACCATATTTGCCACTCTCTCTTGCATTGATTGTCCTGCCTTTGGCCTCACAAGGATATATACAGCTTCCACATCAGGGCTGGAGCGCAGCAGCTTTTCTATCAGTACTTTTCCCATGAAGCCTGTGGCTCCTGTGATGAGTACGGTCTTTCCATTGTAGTAAGCTGCAATTGAAGACATGGTGCTTTCTCTCTCTGTCCTCCTTCTGACTTCCTGATGGAGGTACCTGAAAAAGTAGGAATGGAGCAAGAGATCAGATGCTGGAAAGTTTGATTCAGAATACAGCGCACACTTGAGGACCAACAGGGCCCAGCAAACCATGGTAGAGGACATCTGCAAAAACTTCTCAGTCTGTTAGCTAAGGCAGCTCCCACAGTGGCAATTTTAAAGATTTGTTTTAAATAGAGGTTTGAACATGCACCATGCAAACTCATGAACTTGCATAGTCTAAATGTCTGTGCAGCCTTAGCCTCTGTATTGCTATTTTTATCGGGGGGAGAGGGGGAAATACAGCCTTTGGGCTGGATTCAGCCCACCAAGCCACTGGATCCAGCCCCCGTATACAGGGGGCCTCAGCCAAGCTCTCTCCCTGCCGCACTCCCTCACACTCATCAGAGCAGCCACTGCAGGGGCCATGTGTATGTCTCTCAATGCTGTGAGCCTAGGCAGAGGGTGGGGAGAGGCTTTGCGCATGGTCACCATCCCCAGCACAATCTCACAGCTCCCACTGGAGACCAGCCAATGAGAGCTGCCTGTTGGCAAGATAGGAAGCTCGCAAAGTACCCTTCCCCCTCTGGGTTCGTGGAATGTAGAGGCACGCATGGCCCCCACAGATGCTACGAGCAGCATGCAGGGGCATGGAAGGCATGGAGCCTGGATGAAAAACCTGCTGGGCTGCTGGACAGGAGTCACTCAGGTAAGCCTCTTCTGCTCAGAGCCTGCCTCTGGCACCCCACTCCCTCCCTCTCTCACCTGGGTTTCTCCTGAGCAGAGATTTCTTATCTATTTGATCCATTACTGGTAATCTAATTATCTTTTAATCAAAATCTATATACCTGTCTGGGGCTATATATGACCAATTATGTGACACTTTTGTGATTATGGGAAACTTTAATATGTACTACTTAAGATCCTACATTCAACTCATTTAATTGTGACCTAGGTGAATTTGCAAGTAGGCTAGGGCATTAGCTTCCTGAGCCAGAGTCCTCACAATTATTAATTTGTAAAATAACCTCCTTTGAAAGCAAAGTTTCTGTTTGACCCATTTTCTAAATTGGATGGTACACCTGCTGATTGGTTTTGATGTCTTCTAAAGATGGGATTTTCCTTTATTTTATATTATATAGCGCAGAGTCTACAAGGCTTAGGAAAATATTTCAACTAGATTTGATTCACTAACAAACATCTGGGCTTCTGTGCAGTTAGAGGAGGACTTGTTTTTTCCCCTATAGTGAATTTAGTTCTGAGGCTTAAAATTCCATGTACAGGCAGTCCCCGGGTTATGTACAAGATAACAACAAACCTACAGTCCCTAAGTTGAATCTGTATGTAAGTCGGAACTGGCGTCCAGATTCAGCCGCTGCTGAAACTGATCAGTTTCAACAGCGGCTGAATCTGGAGGCCAGTTCTGACTTACATACAGATTCAACTTAAGAACCCAGGCATCCCCAAGTCAGCTGCTGCTGAAACTGATCAGCAGCTGATTCCAGGAAGCTCCGGGGCAGAGACTTCCTGTAGTCAGCCACTGGTCAGTTTCAGCAGCGGCTGACTTGGGGACACCTGGGGCAGAGCAGCTGGGGTGCTGCTGGGTTGGTCCAGAGGCGCCCAGAGCGGCGCTACGGGACCAACCAGCAGCGCCTCAGCTGCTGTACCACAGGCGTCCGGAGCAAAGCCGCGGAGCACGGGGGCAGCGGGACAGCCCAGACGCGCCGTGGCTATCCTGCTGCCCTCGGGCTCCGTGGCATTGCTCTCCTTTGCTCCCCGGCCCCCTGGTCTGCAGACTAGGGGGACGGGGAGCAAAGCGGCAGAACACGCGGGCAGCGGATAGCCCAGACGTGTCTGGGCTGTCAGCTGGCTGCGTGTTCCGCCGCTTTGCTCTGCTCTGCTCCCCGTCCCCCTGGTCTGCAGACCAGGGGGACAGGGAGCAGAGCAAAGCCGCGGAGCACGCGGCCAGCAGACAGCCCAGACGCATCTGGGCTGTCCGCTGCCCGCGTGTTCCGCCGCTTTGCTTCCTCTCCCTGGTCTGCTGGAGACCAGGGAGAGGGAGGGCCCCGTTCGTAACTGCGGATCCGACATAAGTCAGATCCGCGTAACTCGGGGACTGCCTGTAGATCCAATAAATATATAATGAAGATAATCAGTACAACTAGAGACCTGCATGGATACAAAATCTGTATCTGCACCCGTATCTGCAAAAATGAGCCACGGATATCTGCAATGACATCCGTGGAGGCAGATACCTGTGGATACGAAGCCAATATCCACAAATTTGTGGGATTCTAGATACAAATTTTGTATCTGCAGCCATAGCCACAGAAATGAGATGTGGATATCCATGGATATAAAACGGATATCTGTGGATTTGCAGGGCTCGGAGTATAAAGTTTTCCAGACCCACCTACCCATTAGGCCACAACAATGCCATAAAAGGATGACCACCTATAAAAGTCATCCTGTAGATCTATACAGTCCTTGAGAAAGAGGCTGCCAATAATGATGCCACTTGTTTCTGGCTTCTGTTTATCCTCTAAAATATACCTATAGACTGTAATACCAAATTAGCCCTTAACCTTCTCTTTGTTAAGCTAAATAGATTGAGCTCTTTGAGTCTGTTTCTATAGGTTGGACCTCCCTGGTCCAGCACCCTCAAGACCTGATTGGTCCCAGATGAGGGATTTTTCTAGACCAAGGAAGGTCATTTCTGGCCCCCCTGCTGCCAGTCCCACCCCTCGCCCTGCTGCCTCCCCAGACTTCCCATGGCAGCCCGGCTGGGTCACACACTGGACTTCCTGCTCCCCCTCTGCCATTTTCCCCCATAGCCCAGCTGGGACATGGGCCAGGCCCTGTCCCCTCCTCTGCATTGCACTGGGCTCCTGGGCCTTCCAACACTCCAGCATGCTAGGTCTCTCTGATACTGGAACATCCATGGTTCTGCTGGACCATGGATGTTGCTGAACCAGAGAGTCCCAGTTTATAGAGGTCCAGAGTGACCTAGACAAACTGGAGGACTGGGCCAAAAGAAATCTGATGAGGTTCAACAAGGACAACTACAGCGTCCTGCACTTGGGACGGAGGAATCCCAAGCACTGTTACAGGCTGGGGACCGACTGGTTAAGCAACAGTTCAGCAGGAAAGACCTGGGGATTACAGAGGATGAGAAGCTGGATATGAGTTAACAGTGTGCCCTTGTAGCCAAGAAGGCTAATGGCATATTAGGGTGCATTAGGAGCATTGCCAGCAGATCTAGAGAAGTGATTATTCCCCTTTATTCAGCACTGTTGATGCCATATCTGGAGTATTGCATCCGGTTCTGGGCTCCCCACTACAGAAAGGATGTGGACACATTGGAGAGGGTCTAGCGGAGGGCAACCAAAATGATTAAGGGGCAGGAGCACATGACCTATGAGGAGAGGCTGCGTGATTTGGACTTATTCAGTCTGCAGAAGAGAAGAGCGAGGGGAGATTTGAGAGCAGCCTTCAACTTCCTGAAGGGAGGTTCCAAAGAGGATGGAGAGAGGCTGTGCTCAGTGTCAGAACAAGGAGCAATGGACTCATGTTGCAGTGGGGGAGGTCGAGGTTGGATATTGGGAAAAGCTATTTCTCTAGGAGGGTGGTGAAGCACTGGAATGGGTTCCCTAGAGAGCTGGTGGAGTCTCCATCCCTAGAGGTTTTTAAGTCCTGGCTTGACAAAGCCCTGGCTGGGATGATTTAGTTAGGTTTGGTCCTGCTTTGGGCAGGGGGCTGGACTTGATGACCTCCTGAGGTCTCGTCCAGCTCTAGGATTCTATGATTCCAGTCATTTTACAATATCAGCCTACTACGTCATTGCATCAGACTGCTCGCATATGAAACCTGTGCATGTTTCACTAACAAAAAAAGCACATTTTAAGTGCTTTGTGCTACAAATTGGACTATGCAATCTTCTTCTGTTAATGGCAATTGTACACCAAACTACCTCACAACAACCTACAGTTTCCACTCAGTATCAATGAAATATCATGAAACGGATACTGTGGAACCGAACCAAAAAAATCTGTTGTTCGAATAGCTCTGATTTCTATTCTTTAATGGGAAATAATACAATAGTCTGAGATCAGGCAGCAGAGATGAAATCGCTTGACAATATCTAGACAATGCTCAGGTAAGGCCTCTGAAACAGAAGAAACTCAGGAAGAATTAAATGGGACACACTGCTTATGTTCTTTTTCTTCCTTCCTTAACTAGGATAGACCTTGATAGACTTTGACAGACCTTGACAACACAATACTTTTATGCGCTATACATCTATGTTACTTATTATAAGCATGAGTATGTATACATGGAGAGGTGATACGCGACTGAAGAGTTGGTGAAATAACAAATCTGGGCCCCGATAGTGCAAGCTTGCCATATATGCAGATTCCTGAACCTCTGGAGCCCTATTGACTTTAGTGGGGCCATGAGGTACAACAAGGATTCACAAGTTGATGCAGCATACAACGTTTAGTCCTAGAACAGTCAAAATATGTAAAATATGCCACAAACCCCGCCCCCCCCCCCAAAAAAGAAAAAAAAGTACTGTTAAGGTATTTTCTTTCTATTGAAGACGACAAATGCTGGCACAACTTTTGTTTTGCAGAATGGCCTTTTTCTTATTGTTCTTACTGATTTATTTTAAGGGTAGATGACAGTTTTACAATGGGAATGTATTTTCTCTTCCTGGACTACAGTGATTTTGTTTGATCTTGTGAAAAGAGAACGTGTAAAAGCTGTGGATACTATTAATAGCCACAATTTCTAAGTTGTCTGAATAATGCTTACTGTATTTCTGGATCTATGTATTAGAACTGTATGGCTTCATCACTACAAGATGAACCTCTCTAATCCAGCACCCTGGGGACCTTACCAATGCCAAACCAGAGTTTTCCAGACTATGGAAGGTCAATATTGTCTAGCAGCTTAACCAACACTTCCACTGCTTGGTGGGCTCTTAGAAGACATTTATGGGCAAATTAGAGCTAAACAACAGCACAGAGCACTAAGAGCCGGGACCAGTGGCTGACAACAAACTTTATGGGACCAGGGGCATCCTGACCACACCCACGGTAAGTGGACATCCGGCTAAGTAAAATCATGCTGGACCACGGATATTGCCAGACCAGAGAGTTCCGAATTAGAAAAGTTTAACTTGTATTTCAGTTGTCAGAAAAAATGCATTATAGAAGCTTACATTGCATAAATTAAATTGTAGCTGAATGGGAAATAAAAAACACTGAAATATGGATATTCCTACACTGCATTATAAACCCAGGCTTACAATTTCTGTACACAGGTTATGCTAATCCATCCATACAGTCCTTGTGATTCATGCCTGTGGACTGACATACATGCATTAGAGAATGACAGAAAATGGACCCAAATTGCAGTGGGATTTGACTCAGTCTCCACTAACCAGGACTGTTGCATCCAGCTCTTGAGTGCTTTCTGGGTTGGGCCAGATGAGAACGGGGACAGAAGGCTGGCTTGGATTCAAATTTGAGTCCCACTGTGACAGGGTGTATCAGCCCCGCACTCTGAAGGGTGAGCCCAATCAGGCCCACCTGGCTGAAGCAGCCCTGCCTCTACGACTCTGCTGGGCATACTCAGACTGCAGCCCAGATACAGAAGCCTGGAGGAAGACTCAGTCTGGGTGGACTGCCAGAGAGGAAGGACCTCAGAGGGGAGCTCCTGACCAGCACCAGCCAGCTGATCAGAGGGAAGACAGCAGAGACCCAAGAGCCAGTTGGGACGTCTCCCCTGCCGTCTGTGAGGGAGAAGCAGCCCCCAGGGAAGTAGTGGACCTGGCGAGCACGTGGGATATTATCCCACCAGATCAGGTAGGAAGTGGCCCAGGGAGGGGGCAGGAGCCGCTTCTCCAGCCCCAGGATCCTTGGCACGTTTCGGACGGATTCCCTGCTGAGGGAGTGGTGAGTCCTTCTGCCACTCACAGGGCCCTGGGCCGGGAACCAGTGGAGTAGGGTTGGCCCGGGTCCCCCTACAAGGGGCACATCCCCTACTCATGACTTGCTGTCACAGGCCAGCAAGTGACTCTGGACAATGGGCCAGCTATTTACTGGGACTCGAGCTTGCGGGCCACCATGCCTGGATTTAAAGGGCCAGCAAGCGATTCTATATTACTAGCTCTGGTTGAGCAGCTGGTTAACGTCTGGGGTAGACGTCCAGCTACAGCCTAGAGGGAGCACAGGGGGTGGACTGTAGACCCAGGAGGGGGGGAAGGAGCAGGTGCCCCGCGATACCCACATATTAATTTATTTGCAATAGCCCAAAGCCTTAAATCACTTGACAATATTTCTTTCAATGGTCAATACATTTCTGATCTTAGGCAATGTCTACACTGGAAAGGTTCGGTGACTGAACTGCTGTCAACATTCAAAAGTCAACAAAACTGGAAACTCAAACTGGTCTGACACCCATTGTCAACATTTCATGGCCATGCTGTTAGCTCCTCTGTTGACAGAAAGAGCAAAGCAATGTGGGGAGGCATCCCACAATGCCTGGCATCATCTTCAGTTGCTAAGCACTGTGGGAATGCGAAAAATGTCCTGTTAGCCATCTCTTTTCTTCCCAGCCCTCCCTGTGATTTCCGCTTACTGCCATTCAAGTGGCATGAAAGTATCTGCTGTGAACTCCAGCATCTGCTGTGAGAAATCCTGGACCCCACAATTCTTTTCCATGTTGTGTTCAATGTGCTTGGGACATCACGCATTGTAGGAGAGCTACTTATGCAATTAACAGCAGAAGGCAAAGATTCGATGCAGATGACAAAGTGAGTGACAGGGAAAGCACCAACTTGGCACTGCATTGGGCTGTCACTGTGCACGGCAGAGCATCACTTTTGGGCTAGGGAAACAAACTTTTCTGGAGTAGGGTGCTGAGCTGTCCCCTGAAGTGCTGTGCAAGGACACCCAAATAAGAGCTGCTCTCTCGGTAGAGAAGCATGTTGCGATTGCTTGGTGGAAGCTGGCCACAGCTGATTGCTACATATTCCCACCTGTAGCAAGCCCCTCCCTCCTAGCCGTAGAGTACACCAATCACAAGCAGCTTTGCTCCACGGTATTTCAGGCACTTGTGGATCACCGTGAGCATTTAACAGACTTTACTGTGGGGTGGTCTGGAAAGGTGCATGATGCAAGCATCTTCAGGAACAGTGGCCTATACAAAAAGCGGCATACTGGGACCAGAAAATTATAGTGGGGGACGTGGAAATGTCCACAGAGATTCTTAGGTGATGTGACTTACTGCTTGCCTCATGAAATCTTACATGAGGTACCTGGACAGCAACCAGGGATGGTTCACCCACAGGCAAAGCTGATGCTGCAAGATTGTTGAATGAACCTTTGGCAGACTAAAAAGGAGATGGTGGTGTCTCTACGGCAGGCTGGACCCTTTTGGAGGATCATATCCCCAAGGTGGTGGCTGCCTGCTGTTGCTGACATCATTTGTGTGACAGAAAGGGTGAAGTGTTTGGCTGTGGGTGGAACAAAGACACATAGCACCTGAATGGCCAGTCTGAATAACCAGGCACTTATGCTGTCAGAGGAGCCCACAGGGAAGCCATCAATATCAGGGAGGCTCTGAGGAACCACTCTGACAAATGAGGGGTGCTGACATTTCTGTGTATTAAGGTTACTTCCCTGCTTCATCCCATCAGCATACAAGGCTGCAGAACAGCAGAGTTCAAAGCACCAGACGGAGTGCTAATTGGGCATTGTGGGAAAAATGGAGGTCAATAAACTTGACAAAAAAAAAAAAAAAAACTTACTGTAGTACAAATCAAATGATTGTTGACATCAAAGGGAAGGGGAGAGACAAAAGTCCCATGCAGAGGTAGACGTCTATGTTGCCAAAACTGGGCTTTTGTTGCGACTTTTGTTGCATCACAATGTGAAGGCTCCCTGGGTTTCTTTTGCCAAAAAGTTTTTGGTGACAAAACTTGCCAGTGTTGACAAGGCTTTAGTTTACTAATAAAGCTGTTTTACTTAACAGCACAATAAAAAAAAAAAATCCCTGATTTTCCCCGCAAATCCTGATTTGAAATTTATAGAGCTTTGCAATCCATTGAAGATTTTAACAGTTAAATCCAAATAGCTAACGCATAGCGACAGTATAATTAAGAGCTACTGAATTAGCGATGTAATAGGATAGTCAATTAACTGATTAACCGAGAAGCAAAAGTTTATAGGTTAATGCTATAGACTATGTGCATTTCCCTCCCCCTCTCTTTGCCAGTAAATTTTTTTATCAGGCAAGCCTGAAGCCCAACTCAGTCCTGGCTCACACCAGGTCTGGGACCTATCCCTGCTGCGGCTCTGAATGTAAAGTGTATTAAGAGCCAGGCAGACAGGCAGCCCCGCTCAGTTTTGGCTCGCATGGGGTTTGGGAGCTCAGTACCGCCCCCTTCCCCTGACAGGAGCTGCTGTCACTCCATGCTGTGCAGCAGTGTGGGGTGACAGGCAACCAGTCTGTGGACCAGCTCCCACTTCGCACCCCATGCTGCTGCCTTTGATACAGAGGCAGCAGTGTGGAGTGGCAGGGGGCTCCTCAGGAGTGGGGCTGGAGTGCACTGGCTGCCTGCCTCGTCCTCGGACATTATATATATTATATATCTATATCTATATCTATATCTATATCTATATCTATAGATATAGATATAGATATAGATATAGATATAGATATAGATATAGATATAGTAGCCCAGTGTCTGTGTCAGTAACACCGAAATGCTGGCTGTTCCCTCTGGGCGGCCCGAGCTGCATGGGGAGTGCGGGGCCCAAACAGCCGCTTGCGCCGCTTGCTCCCCCGCGGCGACCCGGCTGAGTGGCGCAGAAGTCAGCCAAGTGCCACAGTGGGAAGCGAAGGAGTAATAGTTAATTCGAACTAAGGGTTTCATCTCAGAATCCCGCTTCTCTGCCATGTGTAGATGCGGGGAGTTACTTCGGGCTAGTCAGTTTTCAAAATGTTGACCGGCCGGGAATATGCTAATCAAGCACAGGATATTTAAATCCCGTGCTTAATTAGCAATTTTGGTCTCCCTCATTAGCCTCCCAAGTTCAAACTAGGGGGCTAGTGTAGACGTACCCTTCCAGATAATGCTTTTTCATCCAGAGAGCTCAGAAAGCTTTACAAAAGGAGGCCAGTATCATTATTCTCATTTTACTGATGCACAGAAAGTGAAAGTAACTTGTCTAGGGGCCAACCAGCAGACCAGGAACACAGCTAAAAATAGAAACCAGGCAGTGTTGTCTTCAAGTCGTCATTGTCAAGTCCAAGTTGAGTCTCAAGTCACTACAGTTCAAGTCTCAAGTCCCTAAAGTCACTTTCGAATCAAGTTCCAAGTCAAGTCTCAAATCTTAAATTTAAAAAATGTCAAGTCATTTTTGTACAAGCCATCAATATCAGCATTTTCGGACAATTTTTTCACCACGTCGATTTAACAAAATTAGCAAGTCTCAAGTCAAACACAATGAACCCGAGTCAAGTCTCAAGTTGAGACACCTATGCGACTTAAGTCGGACGACTCGAGTCAACAACTCTCAAACCAGGTGTTCTGAGTCCCAGTCCAAAGCTCAAGCCATCAGGCCACGTTGCCTAAAATAAAACTGGAAGTTGAAAACTAAACTCATGTTTACCTAAAAATTAAAAGCAGAGTGATTGGCAATTATTAACATTGCAGTAGCACTTAAAATCAAGGCATTGTACAGACATATAGGAAGGCATGTTTTCTGCACAAAAAAGTTAGGGTATGTCTAGACTGCGGAGTTTTTCCGGGATACCAGAGAATGTCCAAGGAATGTGTCTGCTTTTCCAAAAAATTTTTTGGAAAAGCAGATGCATTTTTTCAGCATTCCTGTGAACCTCGTTCTACAAGGAAGAAGGGATGTTCCGAAAGAATTTTTTTCCCCCAACAACTGGCCTAGTGTAGACAGTCCAAATGTCAGAAAAGTTTCTTTCAGAAGAAAAGCAATAAAAGATACGCAAATTGCGGTTCACAATTTGTGCATCTTTTTCTGACTTTTCTTTGTAGTCTAGACACACCCTTAGTGCGTATTGATCCTGCAAAGACTTATGCGCTTGCTTAACATTAAGAATGTGTGTAGTCTTGCTGAAGTCAGTGGAATTGCTCATGTGCCTACATTTAATCATGTGCATGAAGATTCTCTTCCAGCCAGTCTATGATTTGTGGAATGGGGGCCTAAAAAGATAAGCAAACAGAGGAAGGAGAGAAAGAAGGCAACATATGAGAAAAGTGATCAAGGTGCTGACTTTAGGATACCTTAGTTTAAAAAAAAAATTATGTAGAAATGTCATGGGATAAGAGGGAAGGTCTTCTCATGGACTGATAACTGGTTAAAAGATAGGAAACAAAGGGGAGGAACAAATGGTTAGTTTTCAGAATGGACAGAGGTAAGTAGTGGTGTTCCACAGGAGTCTTTACTGCAACCAGTCCTACTCAATATATTCAAAAATGATCTGGAGACTGAAGTAAACAATGAGGTGGCAAAATTTGCAGATACTAAACTGCTCAAGATAGTTAAATCTAAAGTAGACTGTGAAGAACTTCAAAAGGATCTCAAAACTCTGACTGGGCAAGAAAATAGCAGATGAATATTAATGCTGATAAATGCAAAGTAATGCATATTGGAAAACATAATCCCAACTATACATATAAAATGATGGAAACCAAATTAGCTATTACCACTCAAGAGAGATCATGGAGTCATTTTGGATAGCTCTCTGAAAATATCCATGCAATGTGCAGCAGCAGTCAAAAAAGCAAACAGAATATTAGGAATAATTAAAAAGGGATAGAGAATGAGAGAGAATATTTTATTGTGTCTATATAAATCCCTGGTACACCCACATCTTGAATACTACGTGCAGATGTGGTTGTCTCATCTCAAAAAGATATCTTGTCACTGGAAAAAATTCAGAACAGAGAAACCAAAATGATTAGGTGTATGGAACAGCTGCCATATGAATAGAGATAAAAAGACTGGGACTTTTCATTTTAGAAAAGAGGAGATTAAGGGAGGGGAATACAATAGAGGTCTATAAAAACATGCCTGGAGAAAGTAATTAAGGAAAAGTTATTTACTTGTATCCAAAACGCAAGAAGTAGGGAGGTCACCAAATGAAATTATTAGGTAGCAGGTTTAAAACAAACACAAGGAAGCGTTTCTTCACACAACACGCAGTCAACCTCTGGAACTCTTTGCCAGAGGATATTGTGAATACCAGGACTTTAATAGGGTTCAGAAAGAACTAAATATATTCATGGAGGTTAGATCCATCAATACTTATTAGCCAGAATGGGTAGAAATGGTGTCCTTCGCCTCTGTTTGTCAGGGGCTGGAAATGGATGACAGGAGAGGCATCACTTGACAATTTCCCATTCTTTTTATTTCATCTGGGGCACCTGGCATTGGCCACTGTCAAAGACAGATATTGGGCTAGATGGCTCTTTGGCCTGACTCAGTATAGTCATTCTTATGTTTAATTATTCCCAAATGCTTCTATACCTAGCCATTAATAAATGGCTAGTTTTTGTAGGCATCAGGGTACAAACGGGGCTTGAATGCAGAGGTCAGGGGCTTGGTGCACCACTTCTGGATATTTTACTAAAATTTCTCTTGTTAAAGTTGTATGCTAAATGCTCTATATTTCATTTTGCACATGAAAAAAAACTCTGACACTAGCTGCACGAAAAAAATAAAAGTATATACATGTGCGTACGCACCCTTCTGGAATCTGATGACCTAGCTAATATTCCATTACAACTAGCATAAATGATGAATAGCCCAAACTTTATTATTCCTCTACCAAACTCTCACAAAATATTAAGCATCTAATAGTGATCACTTTTCTACAAGGTCTTTTCTACCTGACTGCACATGCCCATATGTATGTTTATGTGCATAGGAGGGGCAGAGTGAGGGCATTTGCTAATTTAATTTAATTTTCTTTTCTTATTAGGTCAGGTCTCGGTTGCTATTTTGGGCACATCAACACCAGAGATGTCTATCCATTGTGCATTTAATATGGAACATTTATTTTTTTGCCTCTGCCAGGCCCTAGCAGAACAAATATTCCTTCCTCTTCCCCACATTCTTATTCCCAGAACTTGCTTACAGGCCTTCTAGAGTCAACCTCACAGTTGGAGAAATTGTGCCGTATTATCATCAAAATCTTTTGATGAGTGTGTATATGCAATACATGACATTCTGCCACACCACTAAATATCAAGTACAACGCACAGGCTTCTGACATCTGCTAAAGTGTAATTTCACACCGTACTACGAGGTCTAATAGACTGGAAAATTTTACTTTTGTGTTCTGCCTTAATTTTGGGTTTGATGGAAAGCTGAGCTCAGCAGCTTGTGTGTTTATCTGCAGGCTTCTTTGGAAGGCTAATCCTATATCCCTCCTCAGGGCAAGGAGGAGAAAGCAAGCCACTCTGTTAAAAGGCCAAAATGTTTAGAAAGTTTCCCACAGAAACATGTCTTTTAAAGGGTGGTCAAATTCATAGACAGCTACAAATACATATCCTTTCCAATATACACTGTGATGTTGCACCCCCATATTTTTATGGAAAGAGGTTTTTTTAATATGAACATGCCTAACACAAATATGCTTTATGCAAAATGGGGCATATAAACTATCATTAAAGAACTTGTAACCTTCTGAATGTGTATATTCTACCTATGTGCTTGTATCTTTCCTGTATGAGAAGTTAGAAATATGAAGTTTAAAACCCATTTATATATCTAGATGTGCTAGTGAAGGCCATTAACAGTACTCAAGAAACTTAATGGCCAGATTCTTAAGACAATGATCAGCAAATACTCTTGTTTTTTCCTGCAAGCCTGATTTATGGTTGGCTCTACAAACACATGTAACCATATCACCTGGTGCTGGAATCCATCTTGAATTTTGTACTTTCCCACAGAAGGTGGGGAAATGAACCAAAGACTTCATGCTCTAGTGAAATTCTATATAAGGAATGAAAAGCAAACAGCAATTGTCTTCAGTTGGCTTCACAGACTGCTCTCCGACCAGAAAGGATATATGAAAAGACCTGGAAACAAAACTACTCTAATGACAGAGGTGAAGAGAAGCTGCTGGACCCAGATCAGAAAAAATATCAGCTCTGGCTTTAGAAGGACTTTATCTGAAATGATAAACAGGGTGAAAAATTATGATTTTTAACAACTTTGCTTAGTCTATTAGGCTTAACTAGTGTGTTTTATTTTACCTTAGTAATTTACTTTAATCTGTGCACTTGCAACCACTTATAGCCTACTTTTTATACTCAATAATACTTTTGTTTATAATCGGACCCAGTGTAAATAATTGTTACCGGGATAAGGGCAGGGGGAACAACAGCTGTGCATCTCTCATTCATTGGTAAAGAGGGTGAACACATGAGCTTGCTCTGTTAAAAAAAAATGTAATACAAATGAAGACATTCATCTGGCGTTCTGATCCCATTGGAAGGGGTCCTGAGTCAAGTTACTGTGCTGAGATTTCCCAGGGCTAAGCTGCTCTCAGTGTCTGTATTGCTTTGCTGTGGATTGTTACCCCAACTCTGCACCTTTGCTGGGGGGAAACCAGAGCTTCTGGTGCAGCAGGACAGAGTGGTGGGGAACCCAAGAGGGCAGATAGGTGGAATCAACACAGCAGGTGTTTCATGGGGGGATCTCTATGGCCCAAATTGTCACACGCATCTTTAAGATCCAATCAAATCTTATTTTCACATTGTGCCTAAAAAGAACATCATCCTCCTCAAAACATCACCCTCAAAAAATGATTTTTGAGGATAGTGTTGTCCTTTTAGCACAATACTCTTACAAACCTTTTCTTTACCACTGTGTCAAGTGACAAGCCAAGAAAATATTTTTTCAATTCTTTTTCATGGTCCAGTTTGAACATTTCACAGCACTTTGAGGCCCAGCAATTGAGAGATCAGTCTGCTTTGCACTGGCCTCACGTCTCCCTGCTGCAGACCCTTGCACTGAGGCAGGTATCTCTCCACTCTACCTTACAACACCAGCAAGAACCACAGTTAGGAGCAATTAGATATTCACTCAAAGACCCCTACAACTAGGCTGAGAAGGGAAGTATGGAGCACTGGCATCTGGCAGGTTTTCTCGTCCCCTAAACTACTCCACAGGTTTGGGACTGCAGAGATGAACGGCCTGGAGGCAGGAGCTGAACAATAAGGCCATTGGGACGCCATCCATATGGAAAGAAAGGAGTGGAGACTAGAAGCAATCTCCTTGGAACTCCTCCCTGAAAGCAAGGAGTGCTGCGTGTGGGGATCACAACAGGGACATCTGCATTGTACGTGTGTGCATATCAGACATATTATACACTGTATTGATGGGTAATGCCAGCACAGCATTACTATAATATGCATGCAAGTGTTAGGATGTTACGTTAACTGAATATATGATGCTCTCCCCACAATTCTGTTCACTCCACAGCAGTGTGCAAAACTGAAGTCAGCTTTGGTATGAAAAAACAGAAAGCCTGTTAAAGGCAAGATACATGATAGGCAAGATATCTTAGCATAGGTTACCTGGTTTGGAATGTAGTATCAAAACAGAGATAAGAAAAGTCCAGAACAAAAGAACCAGTTAAGGTACAGTTATGAACTGGTGGGTGGATTTTAGCAATTGTGTAAGGCAAGGGTGGGGAATCAAAAGTCCAGGGGCTGGATGTGGCTTTAGGGTTGCCTGGATCTGGCCCGCAAGGCTTAGGGAAACCCCAGAATTGGGGAGCCTGTGCTGGAACTCCAGCCCTCCCGCCGCCTCCCTGACTGATTTTTCTGTGGGTCAGAGGCCCTGACCCAAAAAAGGTTTCCCAGCCCTGGTGTAAGGAGTTTAGTTCAGTGGAGTCCAGATTATCCGACTCCTGGTAATCCGACACTCCGCTTTATCTGACCCTGCAGCTCCCAGGGACTTTGTCCCCACCCATGCTGTATCCGACCCTGCAGCTCCCGGGGACAACGGCCCTGCTTGCTGCCCCGTCACCCTCTTAGAGTAGCTGCTGCCGCTCCTGCATGGGACAACGGGGCAGCGAGTGAAGCCATTCTCCCGCCCCGTGTCCTGGAGCCACTGATGCAGCTCCTGCCAGAACCGCTTCTTCCCCGGCAGCAGCAGCAGTCCCCGTGCTCTCTAGGGGCAGCTGATGGGGCTCCTGCCGGGGCCGCTTCTACCCCGGCAGCAGTCCCTATCATACGACATATTCGGTCCTGTTTATGTCGGATGATAGGGACTCTACTGTAGCTTGTAGAATCATACTACAAATACAAGCAGCAAAAATGCATACGTTTGAAGCAAATTTGTGTAAAGTGAAAACGTGAGACAATTTTTGCCCAGAAGGAAGGTATGCATGTCTCCTTTTCGTATTGTACTGCTTTGTTTAGACAATACATTTGGCTAAATTTAGTTATTTGGACTCTTGAACATTTTTTAAAGAATGAGTTGCAAGTGTAGTTAAACAATTGGCTCCATCTTTTAGTAAGTAATTCCCTGCAATTTCAGCAGGCAATAGAGTTAAGCACAGCTATTTTCAGGCCTTAATGCTGAACGCTTCATTAAATGCATGTTAGCAGGTGGAATGCGTTAATAAGGATCAATCATGTCTAATAGAGCCAGAAAATCCTTTCAATTGAGTACCAAAGGAATGGAGTTGAAAGATGATAAAGTGAATTAGACACCTACAGTCCAGGACCAAAGGGCACTCCCCCTACCCACTCTCCATACTATTAGGACAAGGAATCAGCCAAACTGTACTTGTTTCCGGGAGATGCCTGAGGGCTTGCATTGTAGGTGAGGCACCAGAAGATGTAACTACCCTATGGGAAAGGAGAGGAATAATATAAAATATCTCTGAATAATGCTAACCTCCCCCCCCCCAACTTGACTAGACCAAAAAGGAAAGACTAGCCAAACAAGAGAATTAGGGGGGAGGGGACAGGATACAAAATGCTGCTTCTTCCCAACAAGACAGGAGAAACATCTGGGAGAGAACAGTGAAGGGGGGCAGAGAACAGCTCATTGGCGAGCGCCAGAACTATGCTGTGCCACTGATTGCTATCCTGATTGATATGACATATGAGCAGCCACCCAACTTTCTTGCACCGCAAAAATGGTTCCCAGAATGGGCTATGTAGGTGAATCTAGTATAGCCAGGCCTATCCACAATGGGGACAAAGGGAGACTGGAGCCCAGGGCCTCTTTGAATTGCTGCCAAAGTGCCGGAGTGCTGCTTTGTGCAGCTATGAGGGCTGGAGGGGGCTCTTGAACCACTGCCTGGGTGATGCTAAGGGTTGGCTGCTCCTGGTCCTGCCCTTCTGCCCAAGGATGTTGGACCACGCAGAGCCTCTCCTCCCCCCAACACCTTGTCCCAGGGCCTGCAGTGGTTGTCAGACTCACTGCCTGCAACACTTGTCTTCATTGTGCCTACATCTACGCAATGCTACTCAGCCCTTCAGAATAATTTTAGGACCCCAACGTTTACTGGGTCAAATTCATGAGTGTAATTGCTGGGAGTTACTCCAGGAATAAATATAGATCGCTGCTGTTTGAAATGTATTTAAAGGCTAGTGCAACATCACAAGATCAAACTTAGGCAATGGAAAATTCCTGAACTAACATGATTTGGAAGGGCTACCTTTAAGGATGAGAGGGATCAGTTACAATGGACTCTGTTAACAAAGGTCCCATGGCCATTTGGTATTTGAATCTTCCAAAAAAGTAAAATTAGCATTCATAATGATAGCAGGATTTTGGATAGCTTCCCATTAGGAAATGGGCTGAGACCAGTTCACTTCATATAGGGTTCCAAACAGCTGTTAGATGATAACCTGGTCGTTACCATTCCTTGATCCACCCACACTTCAAATAGTCCAGGAATTGGGCAATTCCACAGCAGTTAAAATCTATTTTAAAGATATAAGCAGGGTAGGTTCACAAAATACATTCAACTTTATAAAGGAAATGTTAGCATTTTTCATATAGAAATACCCCGTTTGCTTTTGCTACCTGCCATTCCCTCATCCTGAAAACTCTATTATTGCAGTTCATTCTTACTAAAAGAAAATAGTTTGGAGAAAACACCTGCCACAAAATACACCTAAAGGGCAGGTGTTTTAAGTAAAATAATCTCCTGTTATTTCTCTACTTATCCCAGCTGGCAAACAGTGTCCGTTAGTAATAGGAAAAATGGTCAAAATGAAAGGTAAAATTAAACTAAACTAATTGAACACCAATGCAAAAAAATAGCCATATTATGAAATCAAGATTCTAAAATAAGTCATTTCATGCTAATCTCTGCTAGTAAATTGACAGCTGCACTAGGAGGAACTGATGGGACTTGAATTAATGTACATTGCATGCTGCTGAGACAATATTTTTAGTACTTTATATTAAAAAAAACCTTGTTTTAATTAGCCGACTATTTCTCCTGTCACATTACCCCATGTGTGGAGATTTACTCTGTGGTATTTGTGTGTTATTGTATGACATTATTTGGTTTTTAGGTCTCTTTGCCTCCATTCCTTATCAACACACGCACAATTTTGGCATTAAGAGCTGGGCAAGAAACAGTTTCTCTGTCAATAAAATGTTTTAAAGAATTTTCAAAAAGAATGTTGTTTTATGGTCTGCAAAATTTTATTTATTATATATATATATATATATATATATAACTAATTTTGAAACTTTTCATTTTGATTTCAGCCTTTTCTCTTTTTCTTCTAATTTAGCATTAACTTAAAGTTTGAAATGAAATATTGTTTAGAACTGAAGAACATCACTTTTGATTAGAAAACGTCAGAACAGGAAAACTGTCTGAACCAACCATTTTGTGTGAAAACTCGGTTTTGATAAGTGTTTACACACACACACACACACACACACACACACACACACCCCTCTCTTTCCATATGCACACTTCAATCCAGTAGAAGTATCTACTGTGAGAAAATGCCAAGAAAACTAAAGTAAGTGGATCTCAGTCAGTAGCCCATGATATAAGATGTACATGCTACCCTGAAACTGGTCTCATTGCTGCCAATTATACAGATTTTCTAAGTGCAAAGACAACAACTACATTTATAACAATATTTTAATCTTCTATTTTCTAGTCTTTTTTCACCACAGTGTCCAGAGTTCAGTATACTTGTTTTCTTTAATCTCACTCTTAGAATCATAGACTCCTAGGGCTGGAAGAGACCTCAGGAGGTCATTTGGGCCCTCTTCCCAAAGCAGGACCAACCCCAACTACATCATCCCAGCCAGGACTTTGTCGAGCCAAGACTTAATAACCTCTAGGGATGGAGATTCCACCACCTCCCTAGGGAACCCATTCCAGTGCTTCACCACCCTCCTAGGGAAATAGTTTTTCTTAATATCCAACCTAGACCTCTCCCACTGTAACTTAGGTTCATTGCTCCTTGTTCTGCCATCCGTCACTACTGAGAACAGTCTCTCTCCATCCTCTTTGGAACCTCCCTTCAGGAAGTTGAAGGCTGCTCTCAAATCTCCCCTCACTCTTCTCTTCTGCACACTAAGTCCAAATCTCTCAGCCTGTCCTCATAAGTCATGTGCTCTAGCCCCCTAATCATTTTGGTTGCCCTCCGCTGGACCCTCTCCAATGCTTCCACATCCTTTCTGTAGTGGGGGAGGCGGGGTGGCAGAATTGGACACAATAGTCCAGATGTGGCCTCAGCAGTGCCAAATAAAGGGGAATAATCACTTCTCTAGATCTGCTGGCAATGCTCCTCCTAATGCACCCTGATATGCCATTAGACTTCTTGGCTACAAGGGCACACTGCTGACTTATATCCAGCTTCTTATACGTTGTCATCCTAAGTTCCTTTTCTCCTTAACTGCTCCAGTCAGTCCCCAACCTGTAACAATGCTTGGGATTCTTCTGTCCCAAGTGCAAGGACTCTGCACTTGTCCTTGCTGAACTTCACAGACTGAAGGAGACACACTCCTTCGACTGTGCCTAGTACTTTCTTTCAGATTGTGCTATAAATCTGAATTAGTGCCATCCAATATACAGTAAAGATATTCTAATACACATAATATAAAGATGTATTGTGCAGGCTTTTTCAGAGTCCAATTAAGCGCATGATAGATGGTTACTGTAGAGTAAATCAAATTGCATGTAATCACACATTAAGCAGAAAAAGCCTGAAGGAATTCCTCCCTCCAAAAATGGGAAGACATTTATGACACTTCTGTTATGAGCTCAGGAACTATGTTTTCATTATTTTGATAATGACAAATTATGCATAATAGATATTCTATAGTAATAGAAATGTAGCCGTGTTAGTCTGGTGTAGCTGAAGCAAAATGCAGGACTATGTAGCACTTTAAATACTAACAAGATGGTTTATTAGATGATAAGCTTTCGTGGGCCAGGCCCACCCACGAAAGCTCATCATCTAATAAACCATCTTGTTAGTCTTTAAAGTGCTACATAGTCCTGCATTTTGCTTCAGATATTCTATAAAACCTTTCAGAAGACACATGCTAATATAGTTCATGAGATCATTTATTCGGTGTTGCTATTTGCAGACACCAAAATTGAGAGTCAGGCCTGAGAAACAAAACATAAAAAACACCATAATATTGGCTTAAAAGTTATGCAATTATTATTAATTATTACTATTCATAATAATAATACAGTTTGGCTTCCTTTTATTTGCCTCGTAGGTTTGAGCCTTTAAAATGGACATTTTCAAGCCTTCCTCTACAATCATAAGGATTAGAAATTTTAAAAAAATGAAAACAGATTCTTGCATGATCACAAGATACCAGCAGCTAGGACTTTAGGAAAACCACCCAATAGTGAGAGATTCACAATCAAATCATGAGAGTTGGCCACACTTTAGCAATTCTCCCTTGGATGTCTTCATACCTGATGTTATATCAATACCTGTCCTGGATTGCCTTATGCCTTCTTAGAAATGGCTTTCTGTATTAATTTAAAGAGTGAAAATGGAACCTAAGTGAAGGAAGTAGGGAAGGACCTCGTGAGGGGAAGAGTGGCATAGTGAAGAAGGCACTCAGCTGGGATTCAGGAGATGGGGGTTCCCTGCCATTGATCAGCTGGGTGAAACCAAGCAAATCACTTCACCCCGTTTCTTTCCCCATTACTCTTTTTCTGTTTGGGGCATAAGTTCTTTGCAAAATAAGAGACAGTCTCTAGCCTAAAGTGCCCATCAAAACGGGATCAACACCACAGTTGGCCTTTAAGAGCTAAATTTTTAGATTTATATACCTAAAATAGACTACAGTAAAACTCCAATAGTCCGGCATCCAATTGTACAGCACTCCTGATAGTCCGGCATCAAAATGGCAAGAGCCTAGTGAGTGAGGTTTGGCAAAAAACGAGTCACAAGGCAACAGCGGCAGCAGCTGAACCGAGCAAAAAGGGTAAAAAAGGGTTAAAAAACTAAAACATCACAGTATATGGTATACAGTATGTACAATAAAAAGGGTTAAGAACAGTTTATATATGGTATTTAATGTATACAGTGTGTGTGTATATATATATATATATATATTAAAAAAAAAACCAGTTTATAGTACCTCCTGATAGCATATCCGATAATCCGGCACCACCTAGGTCCCAAAGGTTCCGGATTATCGGAAGTCTACTGTATTTTGATTCATGATCTTTAGTCCCCCATGTAGCTATTCAATGTTAGACCCATCCCAGGTCTATGGTTTATTATAACAATATTTTACACTTTGGGCTTATCTGTAGGAACAATTAGTTTGCAGCAAACTAGAATGTAAATCTAGCCTGCTAGTACTAATAGTCTATACGGTATCTGTTGCCATGTTTTTGAAAGTTCTCTAGTTTGCTTTGATCTATCCCACTTTGAAATAGGAAGGTGGTGGTGCATTGGGAACTTTTAGTGTGCTGCAGCCCAGCCTATATGGACAGCTAGTGTATGATAGTCTAATGTAATGTAAATTAACACTCTGGCTTGCTGAGAACTAAGGGTTCATATATGCAAGCCCTTGGACAGGGCTTTCCTTCTTCAAAGTTTATTAATGTACACTAATCATTCTTCTTTGAATAGGGAAACCAGAAGTCCCAATTCTAGATGGACGGTCCTGATATTCAGAGTTGTGTTTTTATTATATTGACACCTTTTACCTCAACACCCCGTCCTGATTTTTCACAACTGCAGTCTTCTCACGCTATCTTTTAAATGCTCCACAAAATAGAATATGTATGTATAACTAGAGTTACCAGGTAGACCCCCCCAAAACACTGGACACACTTGATGGGGGGGAGGGACTGGCCGGGAGGAAGGGGGGTGGGAGGTGGGGCTGGCGGGGGGTCAGGGGCTGCGGGGCAGCGGGAAGCAGAGCTGGGGGTGGATCCAGGGCTGGGAGGGCTGGACGGGAGGAGGGGGGCAGGAGGAAGGGGGGCAGGAAGCAGAGTTGGGGGGGGGGGAGTGCAGCCAATGGTTGTGTGCAGAAGCCAGGCGGGGGGGGGGGGAGGAGAGGCTGGGAGTCCCAGCCACTGTCCCACCCCCACCCCCGCCCGGGTTTTGCCCGTGACCACAGGGCTCCCAGCGCCAATCACGCCCCGCCTCCCAGTCGCTCCCCCACCCCTGCCAGGCTTCCATCCAGCGCCCAGCCAGAAATTCATTTCACATGTCCAGTATTTTCTGAATTTTTCTACCCGACAGAGGGTGCAAATACCGGACTCTCTGGTAGAAAACTGGACACCTGGCAACCCTATGTATAACATTATCCCCATTATCCTCAGATGAGGACCATGACTTGTCCAAGGTCATCGTTAGAGTTTGGGCCAGGACGGTGATGTTGTAATTAAAGATGATACAGAGTTCCCACTCACTTTTATGTTGTTGTGCACAGTCCTTTAGGCACTTGGGGTCATGTTGGAATGGAGCATAAAACTGTCCTCTCTTGAAACCAAAAAAATTAGAACTCCAAAGAAGAAAGTGTAGCATAACAATATGTCAATACATTTCCAGAGATGCATTCTTTGCAGTATTATGAACTGATATGAGTCATATGCAAATACACTATTGTAAATGTGAAAGCCTACAAAATATGACCTATTTACAGGCACAGAACTAGTTGTACATTACACATCTTATTCACAAAAATGTGTACTATGAAATTATGCCTGTAGCTGAAGCAAAAGCAGTCTGTGCTGTATTCTTAAAAGGCCTGGATTCAAACTCTGTACTCAGAGCCATGGGGGGAACTGCATATATTGTTGAAGTCCGACAAGATGATCATAACAGCACTGTCTAATGTTAAAAATACATAATTGTTTTTCATCTGAACTTGCAGCTATTTTGTTTTTTGACCTATCCTATCTTCAAGCCAAGTGAAAATTAAATACAGGCAGTCCCCGGGTTACATGGATCCGACTTACATCGGATCTGTACTTACAAACGGGGTGAGGCAACCCCACACTGCTTCCCCCCAGCAGACCAGGGAGACGCAAAGCTAGCACCCGCCCCCAGCTGACCAGGGAGACGCAGAGCGGCTTCTCAGTAGACACCTCAGCTTGAGAATAAAGGACTTAGGGAAGTGAGGTGTGGGAGAATAAAACTGAGCTCTGGAGAAATGTTTGGCTAGAGTTTCCCCTACAATAAGCACCAGTTCCGACTTACATACAAATTCAACTTAAGAACAAACCTACAGTCCCTATCTTGTATGTAACCCGGGGACTGCCTGTATTAGTATTCCTTGGATGTCTTTCAGTTTCTCTGGGGTGGGAAGAAGAGAGAGAAGTTAGCTGCATTTTCCCTCCAAAATTTTCCAGGATGACAGCAATTCAACCCCCAAGGAGACAGGGAGAGAAAGACAAAGAATTCTCCCAGGTTTTTGAAGAATGCCTTAAGGAGAATTGCTTAGCACACCAACAATTCCCAAAAGAATTTAAGAATCCCTGGAGCGCTGGAAGTCTCTGAAATAGCCTCACCAATGAAACAAAACAAAAATGTCAAGAGCACAAATGCCTTCAGCTGACAGATATCAGTGCAGAAAAAAGATGGTCTCTTCAAAATATAATTAGACTGTCCTTCCTCCACTTCCCTCTGCCCAAATATTTAGGCAAGGAGCTGATGAAAGATGACATTTTACATTTCATACATTTTCAAAAAGGCACACTGAATAAAACAGCAATACTAGAAAAAACTGTCAAGCTATACTAGTGCTTCTAATGCCCAGCTGTGCACCAAAATGCAGAGAGGGAAGGAAAATAAAAGGGGGAAAGAGAAAATAAATGTGTGGTATGATCAAACAAAACATACACAATCACTGAAATGAAGATACACAGGAGCATATGTAAGATATAAAATAAGTCCAATCAAGGTATTTAAGCTAAAAAGATTAATAAATCACTAGTTTAAATTGTTCTATTCCTTACTGTGTTACAGGCTCCATGTATAACCTTAGGCAGGTCATTAGAGCTTTTTTACGCCTCAAATTCTCATGCTACAAAAGAGGGATAAGAGTACTTATTATGGACTTGAAAGTATTTTTAGAACTATGGAAGAAACAAGTTCTAAAGATGCATAGTAGCCTAGTGGATAAAATCAGATGGTTAGAACTTAGGAGACTAGCCTTCTATTTTTGACCCTGCCGCTGGCCTCCTGGATAACCTTAAACAAGTTATTCCCCTGCTTTGTGCCTCAGTTTCCCATCTGCTGAATGGAGAGAACAATATTGACTTCCTTTGTAAAGTGCTTTGAAGATCTACTGAGGAGAACCTGAATATCAGAATCAGCTTATTATAGAATAGCTAAGTGCTATTAAAGATTAGTAATAATGAAAATAATAAAATAATTTGATGGTGTAGAAGAGAACCCAGGGAATCAGCTCAACTATGGATGGAACTAAAAAAAAGACAATATAATTTACACTACACTACTTTGATAAACTGATTTCCCAAGCATTCCAAGTGGTGAAGCTGATTTCCTGTTCAACTTTTCTGTCATCAAACTAGCTCGCCTGCTGAGAAGTATTATTAGACTGCTAGCTTTTGCTGACAGACACAGCAGCACTATTCACAGCTGTGGTGATACAACAGAGAGAGAGAGAACACGCCTGTGATGTTCTTATGCTGTCTTTCCCTATCACTGATGATAAATGAAATTTTATTATAAGGAGTATGTATGTATTTTTTTATATATATATACAGAGAGAGAAAGTTAACGATCATATAGCTCCTCTTCTCAGCACATTCAGTCATCTCACAAATTGCATGGTAACATCAGTGAATGCATTAGACAGGAGAAATGTGTTGGTTATAAAGGAGAGAGCATCTCTTCACACAAACCCTCTCAAAAATCAGTAAGTACATGAAAGGCTTCACTGAATGAACACATGGTCATTTAACTAGGTTTTTTGGCAGAATATTTATTTTAAATTCCTCAGCTTTCAACTGTAATTTCTTAACTAAACTTTGAAGACAGTCTCATTTGGGTTAATCTCCTGAGGAATTTACACCCAAATTATAATACACATGCTCCCAAACAACAGGAGAGTCTGGGCCTAATACAACAAAACATTTCCACATGTGCTAATTTAAAATATGTACATAATCCTAATGAAGTCAATGCAAGATCAAAGCACGTGCTTGAATATTTTACTGAATTGAGCTCTTTCCTATCTTTGAAATAGAAAATTCAATCATGTAATAAAGCCTTGCAAATTTTACCAGCCCACTTACTGTGCACCATTTACTCAGAACATTTTCAAACAATTAATATTTTACATTTTCATAAAAAACAGAATAAGCAAAATCACTGATCATCTGCAAAGTAGAATTTTGCAGTACAAATCTCATTTTGTATCTATCTACCACAATCCTGTAAGACAAAGAAGAAATTGTTCTTAGAGGGAAATTCCACATAGCCCCGTTTAAGTCGATCCATAGTCAAGTTTTCAGATGACAGACTAGGGTAGGCACATGGCAACCAAAATACCTTGCAGCATGGTTAGGTAGAACAGTTTCAGGAGTTCCTAAATCTAAGGAGGACAATGGCCATTCAGCCCAGTTAGCCAGAAAACACTTTCTTCTCTTCTTCCCTTGCCTTAATGTATATAATATAAAATTCTAGTTGGTATAACGCCATTGCTTCTGAATTGACAACAAAAGCCTGCCCCAAAATTTCAAAGAACATAGGAGGTTCTCTAAATAGAAGGTTCTCTAAATAGAAGGCTAGGTGTTAGGCATTGCACCAAAGGATGGCTCATTTATCCCAGAGTATGACTGCTTTCCAGTCACAAGAATGTGGCTGTTGGATTACAAAATATATAATGTGAGCAAGTACATTAAACATAACTGCAAACATTCTGGGTCATTACATTTTGCCAGTATACTGTTACAACAGCAAGTCAGTGATTTTGGTCTGAAGTGCAGTTACCTATACGCACAGCTCCTTTGTGATTTGAGCTGATGTTTATTATAGTCCATTTCTGCTTTGTAGAATCTGGAAACTGTTATGGACCAAATTAATTTACATAGATGCAATGAGACGACACAGGTTTTAATCTCTGATCAAACATAATAAAACATATAGTATGCTGCTGAGGCCCACTTGTCAAATGGAAAGATTTTATTGGCATTGTAATAAATAAATGACTATATGCTCCATTTAACATTTTATTGTATTTTTCAGAAAATGAAAACCATATACTCCTTGATTTTATGAGACTGTTTGCTTTGGAGGCAAAGGGAACTGAGACATGCCAACTCTTCAAGATTATGGATACCAGCATGCCTATCAATCTTGTTGCTTCTGAGACAGAAATTGAACTAAATTATTTCTTTACCCTTTTAGTTAATTCGCATTAAGACATCAAAAGAAAATATCACAATATCTTGCATCTCTCTTTTTTATGCATTTAAATAAGCCTTAGTTTCTTAATTTAAAATAGGCTAATTTCAATCAACTATGCTATTTTGCTGTACTGCCATGTGAAACACTTGGGTTCAAATCATGTTAGGTGTCTCTGACTTTATCCTGGAATTGCTGTGAAGATGGATGTAAATGACTCACCAGTGACCAGAACTTAATTTAGAAGAGGCATACATGAAGGAACAGAAATTTCCATTGCTACAACTTCACAAATAAGTTACTGTCTAATGTCTGGCTCTATAAATTCAGTATCTTTCTAGCCAAGAGTTGCATTATCCTTTTCTGTAGTTCATAACAGTATGGTTTGCATTATGATGTTTGAAAAAGCCAGGCTAAAGCATTCTCCTCAGCACAAAGCATTGAGATATTTATCTGACATTCCCTTGTCTTGGAATGTTACTAGTAAATCTCAGTCTATATTACTAACGAACTTAACAACTGTATTGGAGGGGTCTGAAGGGAATGCTGTCCAGATCTGCTGTGCTCAGGGGGGTTCTTGGCCAAGACATGGCTTAATCAGACAAGGAGGGAATGTATTGTCTACAGAAGGCATTTTAAAAATGGATGATAAAATCATGTATATACAGTCAGCCAAAACATACATTTTATCTGCCAAAAATCGGGTTTGGGGACACAGTATGTCCTGTATTATGAAGACGTTTATCAGAATAAGCAGACAGAGCAGCCTAAAGCTCAATTACACATCTTAGGAGAAAAGCTAGTGGGAAAAGCTTACACTCTGCGTAACAACCATGTTTCCCCTCACCAGCTTAAGAAGATTCTGTTTATTGTTGAAAAAGGGAGACGAGAAAAGCCCTGGTTCAGTATTAACATTTTTTAAATCTCTCTAACATATCTAGGGCCTTGTTTTGGGGACCATTTCAGCACTGATGATGCAAAGCAGCCAGAAAAATGGCAGATCTGCCCTACTATGAATTCTTCCTGGACTGGACACTCAGTCAGCAAAGACTCCCTGTAATGCACACCTGTCTCTTTTCTTGTCCGCAGCATTAGGGGAAAACCAGCCTGTGGCCAGACATCGCTATATCCCAGGGCTCCCTGTCAGAAAGATTCTTGAGACTGTTGGCAAGTGTGCACAGGTCAGTTTTGAGGCTGCACTAGCCTTCAGTGTAAGTTAGATGAGCCCTTGAGCACCTCGAGGATTTATGCTGCCCCCCCCCACCTTCCAATGAGCACAATTCTGGCAAGTCATGGAATCTGGACCAGAGGCTCTGAAGGATAGAGCTGTCGGCACAAGAGAGGCATACCTAGATATGTGTGTGGAATAGGGTGGAGAAAACACATATCTGACCTTAAGTGTGAGTAATTTGGCAGAGAGAAAAAGTATAGCACAAAATGTATTGTAACATCACTTATTCTATCCTGGTTGCATCACAAGGAAAAATTAAGGGTCTTTAGATTATTTTTTACTAAAAAGACAAATAATTTCAAGTGATCTAACTGAACTCTTCAAAATTATTACCTGGATACATCAGCCTGATAATTAGAAGTTCACGCTGCTAAAAGAATTGAAGCACAATCCAAATATGTGTGTGTGTTTTTAAGGATTTTGAAAAGTGACTATTGATTTCGGATGCCCACATGGAGACAACTTAGAAGGGTCTGACTTCCACTAATCGCATTAGAATACCTTAGTGTAGAATTAAATAGGGAATTTGATCAAGAAATTACTTCACATAAAAAGTAATCAATGGATGGAATAACTGGATGGAAAAAGCAACTAAAGCAAGGGCTATACATGCATTTAAGTCCCTTCATACATGGTGAACTGGGATAGAAAGAATACTCTATCCCTTCACATTCCTCTCCCCCACTACAGCACAGCATAGTCTGTGGCATACGATACATTGCTTTTTACATTTAAAACTGGCAGGTCAGAGCACTCAGTGTGAATACTGTTGCACCAATGCAAACAGAAACTGAAGCCTGACTGGTGGGCCACCAATCTATCCACAAATGCCTGCAGCAACTGGAGTGATAGCAGCAATAAACAGCAGGAGAATACCAAGAGTATAAAAACAGGAGAAGATTATGTCTGCAGGAAATGAAAACCATCCATTATTATGGACAATTTGTAAGTATGCTGAACCCTTCCACTCCTACCTATAGTTCTATGAGTGTTTGCTTTGACAGCATACTCTCAGATGGCATGGGATGCTATAAATGCCATGGCACTGAAAGTGTTAACACACTTGCTCACATGGCACAAAACTGACAGTTTTTTTCTTACTTATCTTTCTGTAAGATTTATTTCCTGTTTATGCATAATGCTTCTACTTTTTTTTGTCATTGACAGTTCAACCCTCTGAAAAAGGTGAGTCACTGTTTTTTCACCAAATAACTTCCCTGTAAGTTAAGCGCACTACATATAGTTGTGCAATATGCACAAAGCAGTTAAGTGAAACAATATGGGATTCTCATTCCACATCCAAGAAAAAGAGCTTCTGTAGAGTTCAGCGTCACTGAAAGACTGTATTGACCCCAAACTAAAATTCATGAGCCAAATAAGTCTGGTATCTTCAATAATGCAACAAACTGGAGCATTTTTTAGTGCTAATCCCATTGTGCTCATACCATTGCTGGTAAGAAATTCCAGTCAGTTCCTCCACTCATAGAAACCAAATCAGGAAAGTTGAGAGATCTAAAATAAAAAGTAGCTCAAACTAATCATACAGCAGATCCATGCTCCTACTTGCAAAGGTCAGACTTCTCTAGTCTGGCATCCTCGGGATCTGACTGATGCCAAACCAGAGAATTTGCCAAACCACAGGAGGTCAATATTGTCTAACAGTATTACCAACACTTCCATTCCCTAATGGGCTCTTAGAAGACATTTAGGGATAAATTAGAGCTAACAGCACAGAACATTGAGATCCAGCACTGGTGGCTGCAAACAAATTTTAATGGGACCAAGGGAATCTTGGTCACACCCATAATAAGTGGACATCTGGCAACTAAAATCATGGCAGACCATGGATGTTGCCAGACCAGAAAGTGCTGGACTAGAGAGGTTCAACCTGTACTCCGGTGGCACCTGGAAGACTTAATTTTATTATGGAATAAGCTTACGTGAGTTGCAACTCACTTTATCAGATGCATGAACGGGAAGAATAAGAAACAGACAGTAGAAGTCCAGAGATGGGAGTGTTACCTCAGAGCTAATTCAATACAGGTGGATGTGGATGAAAAGATGAGAATTCCTAGAGTGGAAAATTGCTCTGATGTAACACTCCCATCTCTGTACTCCTACTATCAGTTTCTTTTTCTTTCCTTTCATGTATCTGATCAAATAAGTTGCAACTTATGAAAGTGTATGGCATAACTGTTAGTCTTTATGGTGCCACCAGTGTCCTCATTGTGTTTGCTGAAACAGACTAACATGGCTACCTCCGTGAAACCTTACCAGTACTACAAGTTTACCATTTTATCTTGGAATTTTTAGTAAAAGGAAACAAAAAAGTTAAAGCTTGACCCATACAACAACTGTATCTATTTACCAAAGATGATATTATCACTGCTAACAGACATCTTTCCTCATATGACTGTCTTTATACTTCCTGGCACAAACTGCCATCCTTAGTCAATAGGCTGCCATCACTCACACTCACAAGCAGCAACTAAACATTCTACATGGAAAAGCTGCCCTTGATAATTCCCTTCTGGAACTAAGACCCATCTTCAGGGGAAAAAAAAAAAAAAAGCAGTACTATCGAAGTCTCAATCCTTTTCTCAAAGGGGAGGAGATGCTTTCCGTTCTACCACCAATCACTATCTTTAAATGGATGCCTCTTCCTACCACGCCAATCCCACCCCAACTATCAGGAATGGACATGACCCCTCAGGGTGGTATGCCTTTCTGAATGTTGGGGAGAGTGTCTCACAAACACAATACAAAGGACTACCCAGTGAATTAACATGCTCACTCCATTGGCCTAGGAATGAAGGATGACCAAGCCAGCCATACTCAGATTATGCTGACTATTTCCATCTGAAATCCAAGAACTTGGGGAATTCTTCCCACTCTCTTTTTCCTGAAATTCACCCCTTACCCCCATATTTAAATCATCAGCTCAATGCCAGGGAATGAGCCATTTGATACAAGAGATGCAAATTAACACCCACACGCTGTAATTGGTCCATGAGAAATTAGACAGCCTCATACCTTCTGGTCCAGTCAGACACTCTCCAAATCCCATCTTTATCAGTCATTAAAGTACATTCAGATTATCTTTGAATGTTACTGAGAAACAATTTGTTTTTATCTTATGTCAGACAGTTACTAAGTTTACCTTTCACTCTGGGAATGCTACTTGTATTTCCAAGAGAGTGAAGCTATCAGTCATCAAATGCAACACAGAACAAAGAATACATGTGATTTAAGCAAGCAAATAGTGTCAGGGTGAAATTCAGCTGTGACTAATGGATTTACAGCACTTATGAATTTAGCCCACAGAGAGAAAACTAAAGTATCCAATTTGTGATTTTCATGTAATATATGACACTTGCACTAGCTAATCAATGTATTTTCTATTACCCAAGTGTCACAGAATGGGAGCTTCATATACTGTCAGTGTGACAAACTAATTCATACGACCCACTCCTGGTGTCTTTCTATGAAAACTACAGGAAAACTGTCCTTATTAAATACCATCTCCAGAAAGAAGCAAGGAGTTGAGTGAGTATCCCTTTTTAATGGAAATCATCATGGCAGAGCTAGAACCAGTGACTGCATGGAACCAACAGGCTGAATCTTAGTACAGGGTGGGGCTTGCAGTATCATTGATGATTATCTTGTAGAACAGCAGCAAAACGGATCAAGGCTCCATTAAATAAGGCACTGTACACACATATAGCGAGAGAGAGAGTCCGTCCCTGCCCTGAAGAGCCCCAAATTAGCTTGTAAGCAAAACACATCAAGATGGCATAAGATACAAAGATGAAATGAGGGAAGAGAGGACATTGAGAAAAACACACAGTAGATTTTCAGTCATGTGGAGATTTTTATTGTTTGTTTTTTTCAAGCTGTAAAATATAAAAAAAGTAGATATTAATAAGCCTCCAACTTATCAGATACAGATTGAACATTTCTAGTTTGGGGACCTGACCGGTGCCAAACCAAAGAATTTGCCAAACTATGAAAGGTCAATGTTGTCTAGCAGCATTACAAACACTGCCACTAATTTACCCCTAAATGTCTTCTAAGAGCTTGGTAAGCAGAGTTAAATAACAGCACAGAACACTGAGAACCAGGACTGGTGTCTGCACACAGACTTTATGGGACATGGGGAATCATAGAATCATAGAGCTGGAAGAGACCTCAGGAGGTCATCAAGTTCAGCCCCCTGCCCAAGGCAGGACCAATCCCAACTAAATCAACCCAGCCAGGGCTTTGTCAAGCCGAGACTTAAAAACCTCTAGGGATAGAGATTCTACCACTTTCCTAGGTAACCCATTCCAGTGCTTCACCACCCTCCTAGTGAAATACTTTTTCCTAATATCCAACCTAGACCTCTCCCACTGTAACTTGAGACCATTGCCCCTTATTCTGCCATCCGTCACTACTGAGAACAGTCTCTCCATCCTCTTTGGACCCTCTCTTCAGGAAGTTGAAGGCTGTTATCAAATTCCCATCTGACTCTTCTCTTCTGCAGACTAAACAAACCCAAATCCCTCAGTCTCTCCTCATAGGTCATGTGCTCCAGCCCCCTCATCATTTTGGTTGCCCTTCGCTGGACCCTCTCCAATGGCCTCACCGGAGCCAAATAAAGGGGAATAATCACTCCTCTAGATCTGCTGGCAATGCTCCTCCTAATGCACCCTAATATGCCATTAGCCTTCTTGGCTACAAGGGCACACTGTTGACTCATATCCACTGTAATCCCCAGGTCCTTTCCTGTAGAACTGCTACTTAGCCATTTGGTCCCCAGCTTGTAACAATGCTTGGGATTCTTCCGTCCCAAGTGCAGGACTCTACACTTGTCCTTGTTGAACCTCATCAGATTTCTTTTGGCCCGATCCTCCAATCTGACCAGGTCACTCTGGACCCTATCCCTGCCCTCCAGCATATCTTGGGCATACCCATAATAAGTGGGCATCCTGCTAACTAAAATCATGCTGGACCACAGATGCTGTCAGACCAGAGATGCCAGACTAGAGAGGTTCAGTTTGTATGAGTATTAGAATGTTGTTTGTAGCATGTTAGCTCCCACAGGCCAGCACGCTATTGTGGGCTTTGCCTTGAAGAGCTTCCAATCTAATTGGAAGACTAGAGACAATAAATGGATACAAATATTCAGTGGGAACAGAAAGTTGCTACCTGCCAGCATGATAAACTATAGTCAGAGCACACTATCTGCTCACCCACTATTAAGGGTTTTAATAGGCATCATGGTAAAGAAACATTTTCAGAATGGATTTGAAGGAGAAGAATGAGGCAGCTTTGTGGTAGCTGGTGACTTGATACAGGCTGCATGTGAAAAGTGGTCTTCAGGAAATATTTGGAAAAAACAGGGTGTCACAGATGAAAGTGTGAAGGTACTCAGAAAAGTGGACAGATGAGTAACTGAGGTGAGCACTGCTGGTAGAAGAGAAGCCGTGTAAGGAGCAGGGGTGTTACAAACGGAGTAATTAGCAAATCATGTAATCGATAGAATTTCTATTGACTACACAATTATTTAAAGAGGGAGGAAACCTCAGTCCTAGCTCACACCAGGTCTGGGAGCTACTGCCGCTGCAGTTTAAATGTAGCAGGAGCTGGCCAGCTCTTAATAGATTTTAGCTGCAGAGCCACAGTGGAGGTAGCTCATGGACCCAAAACGAACCAGGACTGAGCCGGGCTTGCTCAGTCCTGGCTTGTGCAGGGTCCAGCAGCCCCTATCTGCAGGGGTGTCCTAGCACAGAGCTGGGACCACCCCACCCTCGACTGTGGACAGGAGCTGCTGCCTGAGCAGTCTGTGCTCATTGCCAGTCCAGGCTTTCACAGACAGGAGCTGCTTCGTAGCAGCAGTCCCTGTTCGTGACGAGCCTGGGCCCATTACAAGCAGAGCCTGCTTTGCAGAGGTCTCTCCTTTCGTCCCCTCCCTCTTTCCCCCGACCCCCCACGTTGGTGTCTCCCCGCTTTGCTGCCTAGTCAGGGGGATGCGAGTTGTTGACTCACTCACAGATAAGCCTAGGTTTATCAGTTAGTTGACTACTTCCTTACATCCCTAGTGAGGCGTGCATGATATCATATAACAGAGGATAAGCAGGGAAGGGATGGAGTTGTGAAGGGTCTTATGAAAATCTTGAATTGATGTGGATGAGAAATGGAGTGGGAGCATTCAGAGCAGTGGTCAGAATGATGGGACAACCAGTTGGAATACACTGTTTAATAACATAAGAGGAGCAAAACAAAAAAAAAAACAAACAAAAACAAAACACAACAACCAGCCACAGTTGGGACGGAAACCACTGCTAATTCGGGGGTGGGGACAGTTGTTGAGAAATGGAAGGTCTTAAACTATCTGAATCAAAGTTGAACTTTAGAAAGATTTGGATAAACACTCCCCTTTGCTTTCAGTCCTTTTCTGGAAAGTTAAAAACTAATTTATCCTATATTTATTTTTACCCCATTACTCCTGATTATACTTAAGTCTGGACCATCCAATATATAAAGAATTCTTTTGTTGTAGAGTTTACCATGTGTAATTTGTTATTAGAGATGACTGAATTTTTACTCAAAACGTTTCCTTGATGAAAAATGTATTTTCCACAAAAACTGTCATTTATATGGAAAAATGTTGAATTGTGCTGTATTTTTTAGATTTTCTGTCAGGAAGATCAAAACAAAATATTTAATTTGGGGTCAAGTCATCCTGAATCAAAACCCAACCTACTCAAAATATTTGTCTTGGCTCAATTCAGTATTACTCTATGGCTACCTGAGCACTTGTAATTACTCATCAGAATTCTAGTTTGGATGACTCATGTCTCCATTGTCTCTAATGGGCAGGGCTCCCTGGCCAAGCCACATCCCAGTCCTGGGAATCCTATGATTCACCATCATCTCCTCTCTGGCTGAACTGTTGCACTGCAACATAAGAGTCTTATGAGTTTGGTGCATCCTGAGAGAAGTAGTCCAGCCAGCGAGCCCATACAGATGAATGGGGCAAGAGGCATCTGAACTACAACTCCCATGAGACATCATTCAATAGAGCAGTGGACACAGCTTAATGTCAAACTAACCCAAAGCAAAATTTAGCAATATTCACCCCTCAAAAAAAAAAAAAAAAAAAAACATTGGGAATCTTTTTTTTTTTTTTTTTTTTTGAAAGAGTCAACATTTTGACTTTCCATCCTAATTTAGGAAAAAGACTGAAATTATCAGAATTTCTGCAGAATGGAAATTCCAATTATCAATCAATCAACTTTACCTTCCTTTGCTTAGCAGTACTGCATGTATTCAGTTCTCTTAATCCAAGGCAGGGAAACCAAGGCCCACTGACTTGCCTGAATCCGGTCCCTGAAGCTTGGGGCTTCCCCCCATATTAGGTACCCAGCACCAGCATCATCGAGACCCCGTAATCCCAAGCCCACTCCAGTATTCCTGCTCCCTACCACTCTCCCACACCCCTCAACCTCCAGTCTGGTCCTGCACACCCTTCTTGCCTGGACTCCTTACCCCCACTTCATTCCTACACCCTATCTTCTACCCGGACCCCAGATCCCCACTTTACTCCTGTACCCCCATCTGGGTCAGTTCCCTCACCCCCAAGTCCACTTCCCAGCAACCCCTCCTACACACTGAACCCCTCATTTTTAGCCCCACCCCAGAGCCTGGAAGGGGCTCACAAAAATCTACTAGCCCAGGACCCCCAACATTCTGGTGTGTGCCCCCCAACTGATTTTTTTGTGGAACAGCAGCCCCTGTCTCAAAAAGATTCCCCACCACTGTCTTAATGTTTCCTCATAAGTCTATCCCTTCTAAAACCTATATTGGTTTTTTACTTCTTTGAACTCCCATCAGATGGTTAACAATTTTCTTAACAGAGTGGCTGACAGGAGAAAGAAGCCAGGGCCAGCGCGTTGAGTTCCAGCCAGAAATGGCTGAGCCTGACAGCTTTAGGCAGAGCCACCTGGGACACAGGAACAGCTCTAGACTTGGCAGAAGAACCTGCACTGAGTACCAACCTCTGTCTCACTGTGATGTGCTTGTGGGGGTTATTCTCTCAGGAGAGTTTGAAACATTTTTGTTATTAGGGATTTGAAGGATTGTTTTAACCTTCTCTATTACTAAAACCACTCCTGGGTAGAGGTGCTGTTAGCCACAAGAGTGACTATGCGAAGTACTTAAGGGGATTCTCAAGAGAGAGAGAGCGCTAATAGGAGCAGGGTTCTTGGAAAGTGGCCCCAGGCCATGAGAGGGCATTCAGTGGGTACCCTGCTGCACACATGCTCAAGTTCCCAGATGTGGACACAGATGATAACTATTCCCATAAAGAAAAGGACATTCACGTTCCAAATTATGACTCACTAGTAACACAACCAAGTTTCTAGTCAGGTTTTCTCATAGTGCAAAACAGAGAAAGACGTCGGTTATTCTTAGGAATGGAATACCCTCTTCTTTCTCGTTTCCCTTCCCAAGTTAAGATTTTCTGTTTCACATGTCTGCAGTAAGTGGAATGCCACTCTCTTATACACATGTAAGATTAGAACTAAGAACAAAATTTAAAAAACGCTTCAAAAAAGAAAAGATAAGAAATTCAACAGAAAAAAATCTCCCATTTCAAACTGAAAAAAAAAATGCTACAACAGATTACAAGATTTAATCAATGCAGGCAGACTTAACTTCAGACAATTTTCCCCAATTATAGAGCAGTCTCATTTTCCCAAGGAGATGAATCAGGATCATTTTTAAAGCAATTAGGATTTGCAGATTTATTGTAACCAATTTTCCTAGTTTCTTCGCTTGCTTACTTGCAGCATTAATCACATGTCCAAATGCCTTATTACCATAAATCATGCTTACGAGCACAGATATTTCTGTGGAGCTTACACAATGCTTGGCATGGAGGAATTTCCCTTAAAAGCTTCTAAGTCTCTTGTTCTAACCTGTTCCTTTAAAAAAAAAAAAAAAAAAAAAACCCACACCTTAACTGGTTTAAGTCAAAAGAAACTACCTATTAAGTGATTTTATAACTACAGACAGCAAAGAGCTCTCCAAGTGATCGAACGTGTGTTTACATTAAAGCAAGGTGAATAAAAAACGGTAACTTATTTTTCATACCTGTTGTTCTTCGAGATGTGTTGCTCATTTCCATTCTATGTAGGTGTACGCACTCCACGTGCACACCAACAGAAACCTATTCCCTCAGCAGTATTCGTTGGGCCAGTAGGGAAGCCCCGTGGAATGGCACCTCTATATTGACTATAGCCCGGCTGACCCTCCACCCCACCCCCTCGATTCCTTCTTACTGGACTACTCCAATGAAAGGGAGGCGAGTGGGATTGGGAATGGACATGAGCAACACATCTCGAAGAGCAACAGGTACGAAAAGTAAGTTATCGTTTTCTCTTCGAGTGTTTGCTCATGTACATTCCATGTAGGTGACTCTTAAGCAGAAACCTGGGAGGGGGGCGGGGGGAGCGCAAGGGGGTGGTCCTAACCTTCCACAGAATGGAGAACAGCCCTACCAAGAGTGGCATCCTCCCTAGCCTGGTAAACCAGCGCATAATGGTTGGCAAAGGTGTGGACCAAGGACCATGTGGCTCCCCTGTAGACATCTAGGATGGACACTTGGGCCACAAAGGCAATGGAGGAGGTGTGGGCCCTAGTGGAGTAAGCTGTCAGAGGAGGAGCCAGCACCCCTGCCAAATCACAACACATTTGGATACAGGAAGTGATCCATGAGGAAATTCTCTGAGCAGAGACTGGCTGACCCTTCAGTCTCTCCACAATTGCCACGAACAACTGTGGGAACTTACGGAAAGGCTTTATTCTATATAAATAAAAAGCTAAAGCTCTTCTAACATCCAGTGTGTGCAAGGGTTGTTCTTTACCAGGAACTTGGGGTAAAACCCTGGAAGGAAAACGTCCTGAGAAACATGAAACTGAAACACCATTTTAGGGAGAAAAAGCCAGGTGGGGTCAGAGCCTGACCTCATCCTTGGAAAAAAAACGTGTAAGGAGGGTCTGAGGTAAGCCCTCTGAGCTCTGACATGCATCTGGCTGATGTGATAACTTCCAGGAACGACACCTTCCAGGACAGGAGTAGCAGCGAACACATCACTGGAGGTTCAAAAGGGGGCCCAATAAGCTTGGCCAAAACTAAGCTGAGATCCCATAGTGGGACTGGCTACCAAACATGAGGGTAAAGCTCGTCCACCCCCCTTAAGAACCAGTGGACCATGGGGTCTGCAAAAAGCATCTTTCCCTGGGAGCCTGAGTAAAAAGTGGAAATAGCCACTAGGAGGACCCTAATAGATAAGGAGGACAGCAACTGGGTCCTCAGATCAAGGAGATAATCCAGGACCAGCGGAACCCAAGTGTCCATGGGAGAGATTCCCTTCTGAGTAGCCCAGATAGAGAAATGCTTCCATTTGGCCAGATAGGTGGCTCTAGTGGAAGGCTTCCTAACTCCCTAGCAAGTCGACCTTCACCCATTCTGAACTATGAAACTCCAATGCTGTCAGTCATGGAGCGTCCATGCCAGGTTCAGATGGCAAAGGCTGCCAAAATTCTGCATCATCCATGTCTAGAAACAGAGAGAGGGCAACTGGCCTCTCGAGTGAGAGGCTCAGGAGAGAGGTGAACCAGTGCTATCTTGGGGGGCAATGGAAAAGTGGAAGTAGGTGCCCTTCAAATTGATGGCAGCATACCAGTCTCCGAGGCTGAAGGAGGGAATGATAGATGCCAATCTCACTATCTTGAACTTGGTTTTGGTGATGAAGGCACAGAGGTCCCTGAAGTCCAAGATGGGCTGGAAACCACCGTTCCCCTTGAGGGGGCCATGAAATATAGGGAGTAGAAACCCTTCCCCCTGAACTCTAAGGGGATAACATCCACTGCTCCAAGATTTAGGAGTTGTTGCACCTCTTCATGCAAGAGAGGCTCATGAGAGGGATAGGGCAGGGAAGTGGGAAGGGGAAAGTGAGGAGAATGGGTTGGTGTAACTGCTCCCTACCATTTCTAGGACCCAACAATCCAAACTAATGCCGCCACCCCCAAACATGGTAGAAAGGTGGTAGGCGGTTCAGAAAAGGACAAGAAGTGACTGGTAGGCTGTGCGTGGGCGCACCATCAAAACCCCTGGCGAGGACCTTGGGGTTTGTGGGAGGAGCACACTCCTGATCCGAGGAAAAGTGGGAATGGCACCTTTTGTTCCTGCCATTCGTGTTCCTACCCTGCATCTATAAAAAAAATCTGGGTGAGCACCTTACTGAGAGGGGCAAAGGGTGTTCCTACTAGAGAAGGAACATCTCTGGGGGGCATGGTTAGGATTCCCTAAAGATTTTAGGGTAGCCCATGAGTCCTTTAGGCCATGCATATAGTGGTCAGTCTGTTTTGAGAAAAGACCAGGACCCTCAAAGGACAGGTCCTAGATTGTGGTCAGGAGTTTGGAGAGAATCCCAGACACCTGTAGCCAGGAACTGCAACGGAGCTCCAAGTCTAAGGCCATAGTGCAGGCCGCAGCATCCACCAAGGCCAAAGCTGAGGGCCACTTGCGAAAGAACCCTACCGTCCTCTGAGTAGGACTTGAACTCACAGCAGAGTCCTGAGGGACAAGAGCAGCGAATCTATCCATGGCAGCCCATGCGTTATAAGCATAGCAGCTGCGAAGAATGAGGAGCTGCAGACCCCCAGAGATTTTCAGTCTTCCCCCACAGGTCAGGTTTCCTAGATCTTTAATTATTTTTGTTGCTCTTCTTTGGACCTTCTCCAATTTCTCCACCTCTTTCCTGAAATGTGGTGCCCCAAACTTGAAAAATTACTCCAGTTGAGGTCTAACAAGCACAGAGTAGAGCAGAAGAATGATTTCTCATGTATTTCTTACAACACTCCTGTTAATGCATCCCAGGATGTTTGCTTTTTTGCAACAGTGTCACGCTATTGGCTCATATTTAGCTTGTGGTCCACTATGACCCCTGGATCCCTTTCCGCAATACTCCTTCTTAGACTCTCTCCTGGTATCTTAAATACTTCTCTCCCAGAATAACATCTGAAGGTGAGAGCTTTCTGGTGTATCTCTTGAAGAGGCCATGTGAGAGTCATAGCAGACACACATACGGTCCTTGCAGAGGACAGATAAAGCACAGAGTACAGACCATAGTGAAAACAAACTTCCTGATGGCAATGACCTTCACTTTACCTCACCCTTCCATTGTAAGTCCTTGGGGGACCATCTGAGTTTAGGTAGACAGGGATTCCCAGTCTCCCATCAGGCTCCTGCAGCAGTTTTGTTTTGTCTGAGTTGGTGGAAATGGCCGAAGATCCTGAAAAGACCCACTTTTGTCTCCTGGAACTGCTGCTGCCAGATGATCCTGGACTGATAACAAATGCCTACATTTCTAGGCAACCACTCACCTGACAAGCCAGTTTGCCTGGCTGGGAGCTGTTCTGTGGTCTAGGATGGTTTTTATTTGAACAGAGGAATATCCGGATTTAATGGGCCTCTATTATCTGGGCCATTGACCTATATCTATGGCCCTAGAAACTGTCATCCAACATGGAGATAAAAGCACAACAAAGATGACAATGTTGTAGCATGTTGCATGTTTTCCACTTAATGACTATTTAAGATTCTCATATGACAGGCTCAAATGGAATTTAATCAAAGATTACTAATCAAACATTAATACAACACTAGCAGAATACAGACAGAAAATATATCCCCACAGATGGTGAAAAGAAGATCATTTCCTTCCTTTGTACCTGGCAGAAAGCCATTCATTCCCAATCTAATGTTCTGACCCTCTTTCCTTTTATAGTGTCGGAGACAAAACCTCCTTCTATATAGGGAAAATTACTTTCCCACAATTCATTTCATTATATTCTGTTTTGACATTTCCACGTTATACAATTACGTGTAACATTTTATGGTAACTTTAGGTTACATGATCAATGAACTGAAGAGAATTCTAATCCTGTTATTATTAATGACAAGTGATAAGTAGCAGTTCTTACTGAGCTACAGTCATCTTTCAATTAATCTTTTTTCATCCATTACCAAAAACATCTGCAACAACAAGTATCAATCAAAGAGCATAATTAAATCATAGACACCTCTTATCCATCATTCAATCACGGTTATACCATACTACTTAGACCCATTATTAGGTTGAGTGGGTCTTTTACCTAGACATCTATCTTCCCGCAGACTTGGAGACACCAGCCATAATGAAGCACAGTGCAGTGTTTGGTCACATGAAGTTACCAAATCCAGGTCTCACACATGTTAAGAACCAATGTTCTGACTTGAAAATTCAAACACACTCTTTGCTGTTATCATAGAGGTTTTGGAACACCATGGGGATGAGTTTAATATACAATAAAAAAAGAGGACCAACAGGCTTAATATTTACTAATGACTACTAACAACCTTCAAAATGGAGTTTGTGGTCTGGTAAAGTCACAAAGCATTTGTAATCTCACACAGAATTCATAAAATGAACAGGCAGATTCTCTAAATCATCAGAGAGAACTGAAGCCCATTCATTCCCTCCAAAGGCCTCCAGAGTATCTGCTCAAACAACATGAGAGGAGAAGAAGAAGAAGAAGAAGAAGAAGAAGAAAGGCCTACCACCTCAGAATGCTCACCAGAGCTTCATTTCACAACTTCACCAGTGCTCTGTTTGGACACAGGATCGAGGAAAAATACTGTTTTATCATTAGACACAGCAAGTTCTCTACCTTTGCCCAACTGAAGACAGAAACAAGAGGGGGCAGTCAGAAGGATTCCTTCATATAAAAGCAGTGACATCAACCAAAGCAATGGAAATTTCTGATCAGAGCTGCAAGGCAGGAAAGTGATACATGTGATAAAAAATAATTAGTGTCCGAGCTGGAACAGATAGCAGATTTCACCTTAAATTCATTTTCAGTTAAGAGGTTCCTCCCGCTACATTTACAAAGCAAGGACTTATAGAACACAGCTGATTTTGAAAACATTTTTTAAAAAGTTCACCCTGAAATTATGTGGGTTTTCAGCACTGAAAGTATTTTTTAATAATGGCATTTTTTTCCAGTGTAAAAATGTGTGTGTTTGACTACAGAAAACAGAAAAAGAGATACCTGGTAGCCAATCCCAGGAATGTAGAAAAGTCCTTTTTTTTTAAAAAAAAAATTCCCATTGTCCTCTTTCTGCTGGCTGTCACGGTTTTCACCACTCTTGGCTGCTCTCTACTTTCCTGCAGGTTTACTTCCCTTCTTCCTAGCATTCTTTCCCTTAGCTCTGTAATATTTCCCTTTTAAAAGGGAATAGAGCAGTGTTTCTTAAAACGTGTTCCGTGCCACACCGGCAGTTGGAGGCGTGCCGTGGAGAACAGAAGAGGCAGGTGACCTTTTTTATCCCCCCCCCCCCAATAACTTTCCCCCAGCCTTCAACAAAATATCCTTGGTGTTCCTCATAAAAAAAAATCATTGTTTGGTGTTCCTCAGTCTTAAAAAGTTTAAGAAACACTGGAATAGAGAAATAGCTTTCCCTTTACAGGCTCCTGCCAGTAGCTGTATAGAGCTCCAATCAAAATATTGCTTCATAAGCCATCAGCCTGACCTGAGGGCTTTAAAAAAAAGCAGAAGGAATGGCTGCAAATTTAACAGCCCAGTTACATGGGAAACCTGGCTGATGGGAGATAATCCCAACCTTTAAAGATTCTTAGCAAGACAAAAATTTGCTGAGACTAGTGGTATTGTAAAAGCTGTAATAAGTTCTGAAAGCTAAGCTCCAGGGCTGCTGGAAAGCCAACACCTACACTGAATATTCTTCTAGCCAATCTTTCAATTAATTGACTCTGAAGTATAGACATGGATCTTAATACTGCCGTAAGCAAAGTGAGCAATGAGACACTGAGTTAAGAAGTGGTTCTACATAATTCTACAGCTTTTCTTTCCTCTGTCCTCTCACTTTTTCACCTATGCTCCGTACTTTCTTAACCTTTCCTCACTTACCTGCCTGCCTCCAGTGTCTATAGATACCTGTCACCAAGTTATCCAAGCACCTATGCACCTACGCACTGCAGCCACTAGTTACAACTTAGAGGAATAATTATACTTCTGTCATTAACATTTATTATATGGTCTCAAGCCCTAGAACATACCAGTCTATCAACATTTAATGATCACTTCTTCTCATCATGTTCCTTACGGATGCATATTTTAAAAAATTATATACATTATACATTTCTGATTTTTTCCCTACGAAAATTTTTTTTCCCTGTAGAGAGCTAAAGATTCTCCATTGCACAGCTTTTCTGCACCTCAGCTTTATAACCTCTGCCTAGATGCTTTATGTATTCCAAAGGAAACTGCATACATCCATAATCAGCCACTGTAGACATTTCTGGGCATGGCAATTACCTTCTACAGTGTTATCAAACCACCCACTTCCCACTGACTTGGTTAAATTTGGTGCAGCAACGGGTGCTGACATCAGTTCATAAGTGTCCCAGATGCCCTGTTAAAGGCTGTTAGGCAGTACACAAGACTTAAAATTGGGTGGGGTGGGGGGAAGGGAAGAAATCAGGAAAATTAGTATGGGGGGAAAATGGACATCAACCCATGTGGCATGTTCAGAACCACACCTACTGCTGATGGTAACACTGGATTTTGCAGCATCCTCTCCAGTTTGGTCATGGTGATTCTGAATTATGCAAAACATTGCATTATTGGTCCTGAAATCACTTCGACGGCACACAAATAAGTACTGCTACACTACATTAGGGCATGATGATGTCTGACATAATTGGATGAAGGTTTATTACATCAAGAATCACTGTATTACAATGTGTCAACCAATTTTGTTTTGGACTAAGATAGGCAGCTAGCCCTTTTACCCACTCCAAATTTATATCTTTCTTCCATTTATAAATAAACCATTTTCACCTGAAAAGAACCAAACAAAGGACCATATCAGTGTTAGTCAATCAAAACTCTCACAGGACAACGACTGGGGAGGGAGGCAGGATCAGGCATGGGAGAGCGGGCGGACTGGGACTGGAGCAGGAGCTGGCTCTGGGTGGGTCAGGAGAGCATACATGGTCACACACATGTTGCATCCCTACTGCAGAAACTCCGCCCATGTCTCTCTCCGCCACTGCATGTCGTCCCAGACCTTCTGGGCCAGCATCTCATGCAGGTCCTGGAGCATGGAGACATGATCCTGTGTCAGGTCTTCCTAGGTCCTCTGGCACCTGCAGCTCCCCCGGGGTCAGGTGGCTGGCTCAGGTGGTGTAGCCCTTGTCCAGCTGGGGACAATGAAGAGAGAGAGTCAGCCATCCTGGAGACACTGCCCTTGAGGCTTTGCCCTCAACTGCGAGCCAAGACCGACAGTTCCCAGATCAAAGAAAGGCGATGTCCTGGGCACAAGGCCATGTGCCTGGACAGCGGGCCTTTTCTTACAGGGACCCAGATGTCCGCAGGGAACCATGCTTCCTACCCCTCCGTGTCCTGGGGACAATCAGGCATGGGAAATTGCTGACCACACTGGGATCGAATGGGCAGGACAGGGGCTTCAAACTGCCTGGGCTTTCATCAGTGCGCACACGCCGGCTCCGACAGTGGTGGTGTCCCAGGTGAGAGACCTTGTGTCCCTGACCACTGGGGGAAAAGGGATGAGGTTTTGTGGGGGAAGGGGTGAGCAGCAGATACACATGTGCCTGGCAGTGCTCTCCCCGGGAACGGGTGCTGCTTCCAGCCTGCAGGCATGCCTATGTGTGGCACTCCAAAGTGTGTGGAGGGGAGGGCACTCCAGAGTGTGTGTGTGTCTCGTTGTTCCCATCCTCCTCCTAGCGGTGGCTCCTGGTGGGTAGAGTCTGTCTATCGATCTGTCTCTCTCTCTCTCTCTCTCTCTCTCTCCCTCCTCCCCCCGCCCCCTGGTGGGAGGGCATCCCCTCTCCCCCAGGTCAGATGTGTGGCCAGCCTTCCCAGAGCCTGTGAGCAGGAGCCCAGGGGTGCTGCCTCCTGGGGCTGCATGGTGCACTGGCGATGGACTGCAGCACGATGCCCAAGCTGAGTGACAATTGTACCCCAACCTCTCTGTGCCCGCCATCTCCACCCTGTCTGTGAGAGAAAACTAAGACTACTCACCTGATGATCCTTCCCCGACCTCAGAGGATGCCTGGGATGCATCCAGGCCGTGGGGTACCAACTCGAGGGTGATGGTGGTCACAGAGCTGGCCGTGTCGGGGTCCTCCTGCTCCTCCTCATCCCCGCCTGTGACAATGGGTGTCTCCAGCCCTGAGTCCACCACCGGATGCCGTGCAGATCTTCTGCCCCAGAGTGGGAGTTGCACTCCCTCGCCCTGGTGAAGGCCTGGTGGAGCTCCTTCAATTTGCTCCAGACTTGATTCTGGGTCCGCGTATGGCCCTTGGTGGCCAGGCTATTGGCCATCCAGCTGTAGATGTTGGCATTGTGCCATCTGGAGCACAGATCCTGGAGGTTTTCCTCTTTGTCCCACACCTTGATGAGGGCCAGGATCTCCACCCCAGACCAGGATGATGCACACCTCTTGCAGCACCTGGCAGGTTCCTGGGGGGGGGGGGGGGGGGGAGGGGGCTTGAGGGTCTGCCATGCTGGCCAGATGACATGCTGTGGCAGCTGCAGTGTGGCTGGAGGCTAGGAGGGCCAGCTTCCTCCCACAAGCTCTTTCCCCCATGTCTGCAGCTTTAAGAGCTGCAGGGGAAGAGGAACTATGAAATCCTGAGGAGTGTGGATGGAATAGCTAGCAGGGCACCTGTGTGATGTCCTGGAGGCCCCTTATTAAAAAAAACAAACAAACAAACAAACAAACAAACAAACAAAACTCCCTGTGCAACTTCCACTCATGCCCTCTTCCAAAACAGCTATTTTGGAAGAGGCATTATTCTTCATGGGAATGAGATTTACAAACACTGGAAAAAGCCGTTTTTTATTTCAATTTTCTTTCGAAGTAATGCAATTGCTGTGTAGATGCTAGCATTGTTGTAGATGCTAGCATTGTTATTCTGGAATAACAGTGCAGTGTAGATGCACCCTTAGAAAAAACCAAATGAGAATATGAACGCATGACAGAGTTGTTAAAAACCAAACAGAAGTGTTGGATTACATCCTAATGGCAATTAATCACAGATAAGATCCTCTTCTGGAACAGAAATGAATGGAAAAACGAGCAGATGAGGTGTAGGCAAAGTTGTATATAGATGGCCTGATCCCTTACATGACTGCACAGGAGAAAATGGGAATTCCAAAGATGGCTTAGAATGGTCTCTCCGAGTACACAGAAGCTGACAATTCATCAAGTCTCACAATATTAATGTAAGTCTCTCACTTTTAGAGTTTTGTTTTTGTTACTTATGCTATCATTAAAAACAGCTTAGTCATAAATACAGCTGTGTTCCCTTCCACAGAGCCTGCTATCTGTATCTAGGACCTGCCTCACTAATCCCAATATCAGGAAAATAATCTTAAGGAGGAACTCACCTAGAGATGTTGGTTTGGCCCCTGGACAAGAACTTTATATACAGATTTGCTGAAATGACACCATGGAAGAGTAGTGGACTGTATATTCCTGTTACTCTTGCTGTGAAAGAGTAGTTGAAACGTCCACTGCTATCCTGTACACAGCTACAACTGAAAGCACGTAGTATGTTCTTGTCCAAAAATCATACCCTCATTTCCTGGATACAAACTAGATAGCAGGTGCAGGGTGCTCAGCTGGTGGGTTGGTCTGAATGTACAACGTGTATCTAGGAACTGGAATTCCATTTCTGTACCTGTTCTATTGGCCCATTTGTCACAACCATGTAAAAAAGCGATCCACTTAAACGGATGCATCAAAAATATGGTTTCTTCCAGTGTCTGTATTCTGGCAGACCACATGGGACTCGGACATTTGATAAGCAAAAGCTAAGTAGGTTTCACTGGGCATAATGATGGCACAAAAAGATTATCCGTGGATCCTGTTATATACTGTCAGTATCAATTGAAAATTAATACATTTCAGCTCTCCTTATGAAAAAGAAATATAGGGCATGCTGAACAGTTATAGGAAGGATTGCCTTCAAATGATTTGTACTGTCATTCATGTTTATTAGATACAAAAAGGCAGGTTATTTCAATAAAATGTGAGAAGTATTCCTAAGTTATACCAAGGAAAGAGGTTCATACAGAAGTAAATATCATACTACCAAGTACATTATGCAGATGTGCACAATTTATAATGTTACAGAACAAAACACAATGATACTAAACTTGTATTTTCCTTGTTGTCATGTGGCAGGCAAATCCCACGTTGGATCAGGGTAGGAAGGAATTAACACTGTTACATCTACCCTATGAACTAGGAGTGTGAAATCCCAGCTCAGAATAACAAGTTCACATTAGCTCTTGTCAAGAAAGTGGACTAAAAATATCAGCATGGCCACAGTAGCACAGGCAGCAGCAGAAGTGGCATGGGCTAGCTGCGCCTATTTCAAACCTACTGTAAATCGGGGCATATGTATCTGTGACGCTACTGCTGCCTACGGTACCACAGCTACATGGCCAGTTTAGGGTACTAGCTCACTGAACACTCCAGGGGGTAACAACGTTCCCTCTAACCTTTTCCATCCACGCGAGGAGTTTTTAACATCCATATTCAAAATAAATGTTTTAATGTGCACCAAGGCACGTGCAAAGGTGCACCAAGAGTAGAAACAAAAATTCTAGCTGAAGGCACTCTGCTAATTAGCTGGGCGACATTAAAAACTGCCCTGAGTGGCTGCAAAAGCGTAAGGCTGTTAAAGTGTGGTTAATTGACTAGTCAACTAGTCGATAGACCAGGGGTGGCCAGCCCATTCTGGGCAAAGACACAAGATAGCAGTGGATCCAGCACGAAGAACCAGGGAAAAGCTGTCGGGGGGAGGGGAGGGAAAGAGGACTGCCCCTTTTCCTTTTGCTTCTTTAAAAGGAGCCCCCAGTCGCATTTGGTCGATTTAAAAAAAAAAACACCACCCTCTAAAAAAGGCTCTTCCCCTTTAAGAAACCACATTTAAACACGTTTTGAGGCTTTTTGGCCACAGCAGGCTCCCGCCACCTGCTGCCATCTTTACTTCTGCAGCTTTCATGGCTGTGCGGGACGGCTCCCCTGCCCAGGTCAGCACAGGGAGCTGGGAGGAGAGGGCCATTTTGCAGGCGTGGGGGTGGTTTTTGAGCCACGGGGGAGCTTTGCAAGCCGCACTCGGGAGGGAGGAGGGGGGGGAAAAAGAAGGGGAAGGGGAAGAAGAGCCACATGCAGCTCATGAGTCTTGGGTTGGCCACAGCTGCAATAGGCACTTCCGCATACCTCCTCTGAAACATACAAGAGCCTCTCCTGGGAATGAGGAATAGGAAGGAGGAATGCGGAACTCTGCGTACAGTCTGGGGCCAGTGGGAAGTACCGCTGACTCTGGGCTGCACTCACTGTGCCTGCTTTGAAATGCACAAGAGTCCCCAGTCAGGGCTCTTGTGCATTTCAAAGCCATGGAGCCCACAATCACCAGGGGACTCATAGGCCCCCATTGACCCCGGGCTCCATGCTACACTGCATGCTGCTAGGAGCCCAGGGTCAGCTGACCCCGGGTTCCACGTAGCACTTCATGCTCTCTCTCAGAGGCAGCAAAGGGGGTGGGATATTGATTAGTCAAAATACTATACTACTCAAAATGCAACTAGTCTTTTACATCCTAACACAAGTGCACAGATTACAGGGAATACTGCGGTGTGGGGGGTATGTCTATATGAGCTAGGAATCACATCTCAGTCATAGTGTAGATGTAACCTGTGTCTGGGAAGCTAGCCCACTGCACAACACCAAGAAATATCATCAAGCTGCCAGGAGTAAAAAGGGAGTAAAACAGGTTTCAGAAGTCAGTTGCCCTTATAGAGGGACCAAAGAGACAGGGGATTTAGGAGGTGCGCTCAGTCACACTTCATTAGAAATTCTAGTAGCAGTAAAGCCTGTAAGAAGGCTTGAAATGGACTTAATTTGATGTAGTCTAGTGTCAGTGAAGCCAATCCATTGATCCTGATCCCACAAGCAGCCATATGTGGGCAGTGTGGAACATAACTATTTGGAAACAGAAATTCTTCACACAATTGGATCTGAAAAATCTCTAATCTACAAGAATAAGAGAGGTAATTAACATTTTTACTTTGAAATTAGAGGATATATGCTCTGTAGACTTTTTTTTACCTTAAGGTAGCAACTTTAGGTAGGCTAGATTTTTTTTTTTTTTTTTTTACTTGGCAGAAGGGGGAACTAGTACTTTCAGAAGTGGTTTGAGTAGGACTACTCTTAAAGGAACACCTGACTTAAAACTATCCTAACTTAATAGCTACACCCTTAGACACTGATTCTGTAGGTGCTCCAGGGTTGGAGTACACATGGGTGAAAATTAGTGGGTGCTGAGTAACCACCAGCAGCCAACCACCCCCCAACTGCTTTCCAAGCCTGTTGCCCGTTAGTGGCCCTGTTGACCAAGTTCTCCCCTACCCTCCCAGCACCTGTGAAGTGCGGTGAACAGCTGATTTGCAGCATTCAGAAGTTGCAGCGGGAGGAGCAGGGATGCAGCATACTCGGGGAGGAAACAGGCCAGGGTTTTGGGAAACGGGGTGGAATGGTGATGAGGAAGAGACAAAGCTATTGTGGTAAGTAATGGGAAGGGTCTTATGGGAAAGGGGTGCAAGGGGTTAGGGCCTGAGGTGGGAGGTGTCCAGCCCCCCTCCTAGGTAGAGGGGAAGTCAATGCCTGTGTGTGGACCTACATTCAAGGCTGCAGGCATTTATTTCATTCCTCATGATGAATGGAACTTGAAAGATTCAGTTTGGTTCTGACAGGCGTACATGCTTCTGTACATGCTTGATCTCAAGAGATCAGGTTCTCTTGTGAGATTCCCACATTTGCATTTCTTGTCCTAGCAAAATCCAGGCAGTGCAAAACCAATCTAAAGGGATTAAATTAACCAAATATATCCACTTCTGAAAAAATGGCTTAGTATGAGCTGAATCCTGGACAAACGTTCTGTTCAGTATCGATTTCATTCTAAATGGTTTTTTCACCTCTACTTTGTTCTCCATTCCACTAAGGCTTAAATCCTTCCTCTTGAAATAGTTCCCTAGGGTCATGCTAGGCGACAGTGCCTCTTCCTCCAGAGCGCTCGTGTGTGGAGTTATAGAAGTTATATCCTTTCTGACATGCCCAATGAACAAAGATGTAAACCAAGTACAGGTTGAAACCTCTCTGGTCTGGGAAGAGAGTCCTACTGAAGAGCTAGCACCTAGGAGGGGAGCAGGGCTTCCCAGCAGGGCTGTGGGAGCCTCATGTGCAGTTGTGGAAGCCTGGCACAGAGACTGCCCAGAGTGGCAGCAGGAGCAAGGCTCTGCAGGGCTGCTGGGCGCTGGAGCAGGAGCCTAGTGTGCGCACAGGTGGCGGTGGTCCTTGGCACAGCAGTGGGAGCCCAGTGAGCAGAGGTGACGGGGCTGCCTGGTAGGGCAGCGGGGCCAGCGAGAGTGGGAGCCAATGGAGAGGGCAGTGATTAAGCCAGGGCTGGAGGGGGCTGGCGGACAGAGGGCCAGAAATGATGATCCCTGGTCCAGCAAAATCCCTCATCCAGGACTGGTCAGGTCCCAAGAATGCTGGACCAGGGAGGTCCAGCCTGTACAGAAGGTCTTAACTGCCAAATGCACACAGATAACATTTAGTCAGACATAGCTTCCACTGCAAATGCTAACAGCAACTTCTGCTAGTCCCTCTGTATCTGAGACTGATAAATATATTGAAAAGGAAATACAGAATGGATGAAATCCTGGATGCATTGTGTGAACTCCAGGGGAGCCGGGATTGCATCTTCTCTCCCTCTGCCCCTATGTCAAAGCCACATGAAATTTATCTCCAGTCTAAACTTCACACAGGTCTGTTTTAATGCTTTAGAAAGGTTTGATTTCTCCATTTTCAATTACAACTCCCATCTCCAATTAATGACCTTTCTTCTGCAAGGCAGGTCAATCATTCCAATTTCCCTCTCATTAGGTAAAATCTATTGACTCCAGAGTGGGAGAGATATTTACTATATATTTTAATGGAATCAAATAGTCAATTGAAAACTATTTCCCAATCAATGCCTTTCATTGATTATTCTTGTACAGTTGATATATTCATTTTGCTGAGCTCCAGCTGCATCCTTCACATAAACGATGTCATCATGAGTGGCTGAATTGTTTCCATTCCCTCCGAGTGACTCCACTGCTGTGCCAAGCAGGCTGAGATTGAAAAGTCACACACAACCTAGCATGACACTTAACCCTTATATCACTGGCCAATGCTGGAATGTCTTGTGTGATCAAGAGATGCCTATCCTAACTGAAAGCACAGCCTGCCAAAGGGAAGCAGCAAGAGTTGGCACAGTACTCAGAGTAACTCTCTGCAGAGAAGTTGTATCAGCTAACCTAAGGGGATAAGAGCAGTGCTAGGAACACATGAGGGAAACAGAGAAAGAGAGGCTGCAGCTGAGAATTTTGATACCCTACCTCAGCGTTTCCCAAACTATGGGCTGCTGCCCTGGGAAAAAAATATCGGGCCTCAGCGTGGCTACCAGGAGGGGAGTGGGGCAGGCTGGGAGGAGGTGAGCGTGTGGGGGAAACCGGCCGCTGGGAAGCAGGGTTGGGGGCAGTGGAGTTGTCCGGCGGAGATGGGGGGTGGACAGAGGAAGCAGGGCAGGACGCAGGGGGAGGGAAGGGAAGGGCTGGCTGCGGGAGATCGAGAGGAGGAGAACACGAGAACCAGACTCTGGAAACAGGGCTGGACAGGGGCAGCGGGAGGAGAAGCAGGGGAGAACCGGCCAGCTGGGAGGGGGTCGGGGGAGCGGGGCTGGTTGTCAGGGGGAACGGGGCTGGCCTGGCCAGGGGAGATTGGTGGGGGGTAAGGAGGAACTGGCCGCCGGAAGCAGGGCTGGACAGCGGCAGCAGAGCTGGACGGGGGAGATCGGGAGGAGAAGCTAGAGGCGGGGGGAGGGAGCAAATTGGCCAGCGGGAAGCGGGACTGACTCAGGCGGAGGATGCAGCGAGGTGAAACACTGAAAATTTATTCATTTTTTATTCTTTTTTTTTAAATATGCATTTATGTTTTTGGGCTGCAAAAAACAGTACTGAAAAAAAAACGGGTTCCAACTAAAGTAAAAAGTTTGGGAAACCCCGGTCTACCCAGCTTTCTATCCATCTTACAGTCCATTTATCCAATCCATATTCCTTTAACTTGCTGGCAAGAATATTGTGGGTGACCGTATCAAAAGCTTTGCTAAAGCTGGCACCGGGGGCTTTGGGAGGACCAGAAACAACTTATTTGAATATTCACCATTTGCTTAATGAATATGCAAATGAATGTTACAGGTCCTCCAAAAGCTCGTGAATGGATTTACCGGTCCCATGTCAAAAAGTTTGGGAACCCCTGCCCTATATATGAGAGAGGGAGGGAGGGAGGGAGAGAGAGAGAGAATCAGACCAATAAACTGCAGCCAACAGATATAATTTCACACCTAAAGCCTTTAACCTCATCCCATCGAACAATGCTCTTTAGTTTGTTAAGCAAAAGAGATCTCTTGTCCTTTTAAACTTTGCATACCCAGGTTAAAAATAAAAGCTATCCATTTTTGTCTGTTATCATTAGCACATTAGGTGGGACATGGTAACACATCCACAATTCCAAACAGCTAGATTCTTGTGGACCTGTATTTACCAATCCCTCTCTTTATAACATTAGACTAGTCAGACACATGAAAGATGACATGCTGGTATGTTAAACTTAAGACAAGCACATCTCATATACCAGCTGTTTCCTGTTCAGACTTCCCCCTCTTTTCCCCCCATGCCAAGATAACACACTTATCCAGGAATAAATACCAATTTATCAATTCAGATTTTCCAACCACTTCTACTGCAATCCAACAGCATATGTCAAAGTACATCGGACTTTCTTGGGACTAACAAAATGGGGAGCATTCCAGTAGTTCAAACAAAGGTCTAGGTCCACTATTCTCTATTCTGCAAACACACAGCACATACCATGTCTACGCTGTGTCTCAGTTTACCCACATGTGAAATGGATACAACATCTACCTTACGATGCCATTCGAAGAATTTTTCTTTAGAAGATCCTTAGATTAAAAGGCTCAGTTGGGACCTGAATGGTCCCAAATGCCGGGATTTGCCAGACCAGGGGAAATCCCTCCTCTCCTGACCTGGGCTGTCACCAGGTTAGGGCTCGAGCCTGCCCCCATTGTTGCCCCAGACCCTGAGGGGCCTCTAGATGCTGCCAACCCCACTGCTGCCAGGGCCAGTGCACTATGGTCAGAGCTCTGCAGCTGTGACAGAGCTCCATAGCCACCTGGCTCTGCAGCTTGGGCCAGAGATCTGCTGCTGGGGCCAGGACTCCCTGCTATGTTATCCGTTCCCACCCCACACATTGGTCTCCAGCTGAGTTGCAGGTGTCCCTTTCGGCACTCCTGTCCCACTGCAAGACCTCCCTGTACCAGTGTTCTGTGGTCCAGGAACATCCGTGGCTGGTGCTGTATCATAGATGTTGCCAGACCAGAAAGTCAGATCAAAGTCTTGGGGGTCATGCCACCATTTTACAGGTGCACAGCATACGTGCAACTTCCAGGAAAAATCATTATTCTTGCAGTCTGTCTTATCTTTTCACTTGTAGGCAAAATACCAGCGGTTTTAATAGCAGATCTCATTATAAAGTATAGTGAACATCTGCTCTAACTAGTAGTTGCCTGAATTTGAATCTTGACAAGATGGAGGTGGGACAAGGTGGAAGAAGAGCGTTTTTAAAGAATTCACTACCTTTCTTCCAGTCCAAATCACTGAACGTCACTGTCCACACACTCAGTTTCCTCAGATGTCCATGTAGCCATGGTGGCAAAACGCTCTGCACCTGGCTAGAGGCTTACACTCTATCCTATCAGACACTGCTGTGGCCCCACATACCCATATTTATACCATCCAAGAACAGCATCCATGCAATTTCTGTACTTGGGAATGAAATGCCACTTCCCAAGGAAACAACAACGATCCCTGAATTCAGCACTGTGCCTGCTCAGTAACCTGGGTTCCTCGGAATACTGATTTGCCACTCCCTTCAATGTCTCTTCACTGAGCACAGCATCAGTTCCAGGTCTTTGTGCTGGTTTACAAAACCTACATAGCAGCGGCTCTAACCGGGATTGTCTCTTCTTTCAGAATGGTGGCTTCACACAAAAAAGTTATACTCAACCAGAAGAATGAAGCTGTTAACAAAGATCGAAGACTCATATCCCCAGGAGATGGAATTTTCAAGGCGCTGGACAATGATTTTGGAATTCTCTGTCAGGTGAAATTAGAAGGATCATAAATCTTGCTTCATTCCCAGCCAGCACCAAAACTATTTCCTTGAGTTAGATTTTCTTCAGAACCGTCTGAAGCACATCAGCTCTCTCACACTTTGTTGTAAATAAAAGGAAATTCCCAGCAATAACGTTAAACTTGTTTCTAACAGTGAGTATGGAAGGAAGTTGCTCAGTTATCACTGTTGTGGTTATTCAGAGTGTATACATTAACTCTGTGGCAAAGTCTGCTGTTGATATTTCAGGGAGCAGTGCTGCCATAGATACTTTCTGAACTCATCCCATTTAAAAGTCCTGTTTGGAGCCTTTGCTCCCAGTTACTATACTTTAACAGAGCAGAAAGGGTTTCTGTTGAAATCCCAGCAGGTCTTTGAATCCTGCATGGAAATATTGCTTGGCTCAGTACATCAAGTGAGGCTTATTATCCCATCCTGAACAAAAGGGAGATAGGAATACTTCTCTAGACAGAGAAAATCGGGGCCTGGAACAAAAGCAATGCTGGAGGCGAATCCAAGGAGTAGCCTAGCAAGGGGCGGAAAGTGTAGGCGGAGCATAAGCTGTTAATTTGCCAATAGAAGAGGACTTGCAAAAAGAAGTGTATTTCAGGGCACTAACTGACTGAGTGTCCTATGCTAAAGTGGGGATAAATATTCAGCTTGTTTACAATGACCCCAAAACTTCTCTGAATCAAGAAGGTCCATAATGAACTACCCATAATGTCCCACAAACTTTCCCATATTAGTTTTACACTATGAACATGCCAGATGCAATTTTTAAAATATAACAATAAATTGTAACCACTTTTAATGAAGAGTAAGGAGTATCTTATTTGCCCTAGACAATTATTACTTTTAGATGGGCTTGCATCTAATTTTCACATTGCACCACACTTTTAATGTTGAAGACTGGCCCTAACCCAAATCCCCACCCCCACTGAACCCCACTCCCCCAAGCACCTTGACTTCCCACATTCAGATCCTACTGCCAAGCTCTATTCCCCCGAAACCCAGACCTTCCCCACTGAGCCCCAACCACCTTCATCTGGACCCCTCTGAAAAGGCCTATTAACATTGCACCCAGAATCCCACAAGTCCCTGTGCATCCAGGTCCCCCCTGAACCCAGATCCCCCCCTCCTCTTGTGAGCTGCCCACACCCAGTCTAAGCCACAAAGAATGATCTCAACCCACACCTCAATGTGCCCACATTCACTAAGCCTCTCCAAATTTGGATCCTTTCTGCCTATACCTGGTGCAGCTGGCATGGACAGCCCAGGAGTGTTTCTGGGGCAAGGCTAGTCCTTGTGCTGCATCAGGATTGGATGCAGCCTCACTGCTGAGGCTGTGTCCTAGTGGTGGAGGTTAGGGGAGCTGCACCTCCCACCTCTGTGCTCTCCAATGCAATGTAATTTACATAACTTGAAAATATTGTGCAGAGAACCTTTTTGGTGTAGAACGCCCTCAAGAGTAAAATAACTGGTGTTGTTCTCCTAGTGCAACTGCTAACCTTTGCATTCACAAGGTTTGGAGGCAAGAGGGAATTTTGCAACTCTCATATGAATAGCAAAGGAAATAATTTATACAAAACACTAATGCTATGACGCAGGTATCATCTACCAGTTGACTAATATCACCAGGCAGGGATGCACAGTACAGCCTCTATCAAGAGATAACTTGATGGATGCCTCTTGCATCACTTTAGTTTATTCCATTTTGCTTCCTCCTTACCCCCACCCCCAGAGCCTGTGTTAAAATTTTAAATGTTACAAGGAAAGGCATCTAGATAGATTGCCAATTTCCAGTACGTTATTTAAAATGACCACACAAAAAGACTTGCTTTTTGTAAGATTCCACATAAAACACCTGTAGGAATCCTCTTATTAAAAGCAGCCAAGGAGTTTAAAGTATAGACAACATGTACTTCTGATGAAGGCAAGAAAGGCACTCTCCCCCCTAAAATAATAATAACAACTGCATGAAACACTTATCTTTTTATGTTACAGAACAGCATGATTTAATGAGATGATCACAGGAGTGAGAGCTAGAAAATTTTGAACTCAGGAGTTGCTGTGTCCTCAAAACCAATTACTTTACCTCCCAGCCTCCACTTTCCCTATCTGGGAAAGGAAAATCTGACTTACCCCTCTAGTGAATAGTGATGATTAATCACTTCATACTTGAAAAACACTTTGAAGATGAAACATATCAAGTATATGGCACTATATGTGAAGCAGTACAGAAAACCCCCCCACCCTTCCAACAGGGGCCAAGGCCAGATGCTTCAGACAGAATTCACCCTAGAGCTTAAGAGGCCTTACAAAATCCAATAGCCCCATGTCCTGAGTTAATCTGGCCCTGCCACATTCTGGGGACACAGTAACATCCAGTCTGTAATGTCAGAAAAGGCCTGATGTAAGATCCCACAACTTTGCATTTTGTCTCCACTAATTGGAAGGAAGCACATGATATCCAATGCCTGATATGCAACAGAAGCATGTAGGAACAATGCTTCATGCTTTAACTAAAAACTGACAAGTGCATTTCAGCAACTATAGGCCTGTTAGACATCTGTAGTATGTAAGATCCTGGAAAAAATTTTGAAGGAGAAAGTAGTTAGAGACATTGAGGCTAATGGCAATTGGGACAAATTACAACATGGTTTTACAAAAGGTAGATCGTGCCAAACCAACCTGATCTCCTTTTTTGAGAAAGTAACAGATTTTTTAGATAAAGGAAATGCAGTGGATCTAATCTACCTCGACTTTAGTAAGGCATTTGATACAGTACCACATGGGGAATTATTGGTTAAATTGGAAAAGATAGGGATTAATATGAAATTTGAGAGGTGGATAAGCAACTGGTTAAAGGGGAGACAACAGTGGGTCATACTGAAAGGTGAGCTGTCAGGTTGGAGGAAGGTTACTAGCAGAGTTCCTCAGGGATCAGTTTTGGGGCCAATTTTATTTAATCTTTTTATTGCTGATCTTGGCACCAAAAGTGGAAGTGTCCTAATAAAATTTGCGGATGACACAATGTTGGGAGCTATTGCCAATTCAGAAAAGGATCGGGATATCATACAGGAAGATCTGGATGATCTTGTAAATTGGAGTGATAGCAATAGGATGAAATTTAATAGTGAGAAGTGTAAGATTATGCATTTAGGGATTAATAACAAGAATTTTAGTTATAAGCTGGGGACACATCAGTTGGAAGTAACGGAGGAGGAGAAGGACCTCGGAGTCCTGGTTGATTATAGAATGACTATGAGCCACAAAAAAGGCTAATACGATCTTGGGATGTATTAGGGGAGGTATTTCCAGTAAGGATAAGGAGGTGTTAGTGCCATTATACAAGGCATTGGTGGGACCCCAGTTGGAATACTGTGTGCAGTTCTGGTCTCCCATGTTTAAGAAGGATGAATTCAAACTGGAACAGGTACAAAGAAGGGCCACTAGGATGATCTGAGGAATGGAAAACCTGTCTTATGAAAGGAGACTCAAGGAGCTTGGCTTGTTTACTTTAACCAAAAGAAGGCTGAGGGGGAACATGATTGCACTTTTTAAATATATTAGAGGAATAAATACCAGGGAGGGAGAGGAATTATTTAAGTTTAATACCAATGTGGACACAAGAACAAATGGATATAAGCTGGCTAGTAGGAAGTTTAGACTTGAGATTAGTCGAAGGTTTCTAACGATTAGAGGAGTGAGGTTCTGGAACGGCCTTCCAAGGGAAGTAGTGGGGGCAAAAGATCTATCTGGTTTCAATATTAAACTAGATGGGTTTATGAAGGGGATGGTTTGATGAGATAACATGATCTTGGTAACTAATTGAGCATTCATTATCAGTGGGAAATAGGTCAATGGAGGGAAGATAGGTGTTACTATAGAGAACTTTCTGGGTGTCTGGCTGATGAGTCTTGCCCACATGCTCAGGGTTTAGCTGATCGCCATATTTTGGGTCGGGAAGGAATTTTCCTCCAGGGTAGATTGGCAGAGGTCCTGGAGGTTTTTCGCCTTCCTCTGTAGCATGGGGTACAGATCACAGCTAGAGGATTCTCTGCATCTTGGGGTCTTCAAAGTATTTGAAAGTTTCAATATCTGAGATATAGGTGAGAGGATTATTCTAGGACGGGTGGGTGAGATTTTGTGGCCTGCACTGTGCAGGGGGTCAGACTAGATGATCATAATGGTCACTTCTGACCTTAAAGTCTATGAGTCTATGAGCAAGTATTGCCAGAAGTCTAGAGAGAAAGTTACTTGTTTTTCTCTGTAACGTTTGTACAGATTCTTCCACCATTTGAGCATAAGTTTCATTAATGACATAACCATATTTATATCTCATGGAGCTTAAGAGGAGAAGTGGGACAAAAAAGAGCAGCAGTGTAGGTCAAAGGGTAATTTTACTTAGAGGTTTTTTTCATGTCATCAACAACATTTAGATTCACAATGGGAAGAGCAAAGTGAATACAATAGGGATTGTATAGGAAAAAACGAGTTCACAAGTGCATTTAAAGGTTGAGTGAAAACACAGACCTAAAGAAATTTAAGTGGATGAAGTCAGGTAACAAATATAGGGAGGGATTTGCAAAAACATTTAAGTGATTTAGGAATAGAAGTCCTATTTTGCTCCTCACGTACCTAGATGCTTTGGAAAAGGCCACAGTAGTCTTTTTCTGTATTTGAAATGACTTGACTTACTGCAGTTTTTGTCACACAATGAAATCTAGATGTTTCATATAATTAATAAACTGTGGTTACACAGACTGCGCATATATTTACAACATATTTATTTGGACAAAAATTGTTAACTTTTACTCCTGGAGCAGTTCCATCAAAGCAGCATTATTTCAGGGAAATGTACTTTTACCATTAACTCGACTTTACGGAAGATAAGTCAAAAGCTGAAGGGGTTACTGTTAAACAGACCATAAGAATAAAAGAACGGCCATACTGGATCAGACCAAAGATTCATCTAGAACAGTGTTTCTCAACCTTTTTGTATAACGTACCCCTTTAAAAAAAATATGATACACACACACACACACACACACACGTACCTCCAGTACCTACAGTTTTCAGACACACCAAATGTTTTTCTACCATTGCAACACATTTGTTTAAATAACTTAATCATAGCTGGGTGGGCAATGAAATTTTTTGGTGTAAAAAGTACAAAAACAATAACACATTGTAACACTTAAAACAAAAATTCAATTTTCTCCAAATTTCAGTTGTGTTGACGCACTTCCCCCCCAGACTTCTCTCAAGTGCCCCTATGGGTACTCGTACCACTGGTTGAGAAACACTGATCTAGAGTATCCTGGTTTCTGACATGGCCAAGGCCATATGCTTCAGAGAGAATGAACAAAACAGATACACATCAAGTAAGTGATCACCCATTCCCAGCTCATTCATTAGTGAATTTAGGAGTGGCAGGAACTATGTTTATAAAGCAGAGGTTAGATATTCCTATCTGTCCAATAGTTCCACCCCTAACCTCAATAGTCTGATTACTAGGGGAAGGTGTGGTCTCAGTGGACAGGGCATAAAACAAGAAGGCTTGAGTTCTAATCCAACCTCTAGCACTGATTTGCCTGTGATGTGGGCCAAATCACATAGCCTAGCTGTAAAATGAGATCATAATATTTATGTGCAAGCTTTAGAGTGGTGGGAGGATTAGTTTGTTAATGTTTGCACTGAAGAATGAGAAGTAGTATGACTGTGCTACACAACATAAGGGAGATGGAGATGCCACAGTCATGAGCCTGGATCCCTGCTCCTCAGACAGATTGTATTTGGCAGCTTAACTTGCACTGCAGGAAAGAAAAGTGTCTGAGCTGCCACAGCAGCAGCCACTGCCAATTGTAGAAGCAGAAGGAGATGAATATCATAGTGAGAATTCAACTCCAATCCTGTAGCTCAAATATTTCAGGTTGACACAGCACTTCATGAAAGGTAGAGAACAAGGAAACACCTTCCGGGGGACTGATGTTGAGACCTCCGCATCAGGAGTAGTTGTGGGTAAGACACTAAGGATGCAGGTGTGTGGGGATGGGAAAATAAGCTACCTGTTGGTGAAACCAGAGCTCTCAGCCGTCAAACTCCGTCATCTGAATTCTTAACCTGCCTCATCAGAAGACACATTGCTCTGAGTAGCAAGCTACTCTCGCAGACTTTGCCAGATTGATGATGTGGATGTCACAATAAATACAGAGCCTCATAAGAGCACTGTATTGATCTCTGGCAGCCTGACACCGAAGAGTAAATGGACATCGGACTCAGATTCCCAACCTCCTGTCCACAGCACTTCTTGCTGCTTCTCCATGATACACATCAATCAGATACAGGTGCTCACTTCCACAGACGTGACACACTTAGCAAGTAATGGATACACAAAGGAGGAAAAAAGGAAAGAAAATGCAGTGGCTTCAGAAAAGCCACCAATATGGTAACTGAGCCCAATAACAGGTTCTTTTTCTATGGCTACGTCTTCAATGAAAGATCTTCCAGCAGAAAATATGCTAATGAGGGACTCAGTAGCATAAGTCATGATGTCATTAGTATATTTTCTGCCATTTCGTTTTGTGCAAGGGGTTTCTGCGCAAAAAGCAGCAGTGGGGACGGGTTTTTTTTTTTTTTTTTTTTTTAATGCCTGTCCAGGGTAAGAATCTTGCACAAAATGGGGTTTTTGCACACACACAAAAAGTCCACACTTTTTTTTGCGCAAAAAGAAATGGCAGAAAATATACTAATGAAGAAATAGCCTATGGGTACATCTAGACTACATGCCTCTGGCGACAGAGGCATGTAGATTAGACTACCCGACATAGGAAAATGAAGCGGCAATTTAAATAATTGCTGCTTCATTTAAATTTAAATGGCTGCCGCGCTGAGCCAATCAGCACGGTAGTCTGGACGCTCCGTGGTCGACAAAGGCATTTGTCGACCTCTCAGGTATATCCCAGGAGGCATACCTGGGAGGCCGACAAATGCCTTTGATGTCGACTGTGGAGCGTCCAGACTACCACGCTGAGCAGACAAATAGCTGATCGGCTCAGCGTGGCAGTCATTTAAATTTAAATAAGCGGTAATTATTTAAATCGCCGCTTCATTTTCCTATGCCGGGTAGTCTAATCGACATGCCTCTGTCGCCAGAGGCATGTAGTCTAGACGTACCCTATGAGAAATTACAAACATCTTGTTCTCTGACGTAATCATTTCAATAACCTACCTGCTCACATGAACCATCAGACAGCATACAGAAACGTCGTAACATGCATCCACAAATCAAAACCACAGCAGGTACAACAGTTCTAAATTTTAGAGCTAGTAGTCTGGATAGTGTCCTTCCAAATAAGTAGCAAGATATTAAAGGGGGGAAATCCTTTTGTTTTTGTTTCTTTGGTTATTTTGAATTAAAAAAAAAAGCAAGTACATGAAAATCAAACATTTAATGTACAGGCAGTCCCCGGGTTACGTACAAGATAGGGACTGTAGGTTTGTTCTTAAGTTGAATCTGTATGTAAGTCGGAACTGGCGTCAGCCGCTGCTGAAACTGATCAGTTTCAACAGCGGCTGAATCTGGACGCCAGTTCTGACTTACATACAGATTCAACTTAAGAACCCCAGGCGTCCCCAAGTCAGCTGCTGCTGAAACTGATCAGCGGCTGATTCCAGGAAGCCCGGGGCAGAGCAACTCTGCCTCGGGCTTCCTGTAGTCAGCCCCTGGTCAGTTTCAGCAGCAGCTGACTTGGGGACAGCTGGGGCAGAGCAGCTGGGGTGCTGCTGGGTTGCTCCAGTAGCACCGCTCCTCGGCGCTACTGGAGCAACCCAGCAGCAACCCAGCTACTCTGCCCCAGGTGTCCTGATTCAGCCACTGCTGAAACTGACCAGCAGCAGCTGAATCAGGACGCCTGGGGCAGAGCAGCTGGGGTGTTGCCGGGTTGGTACAGAAGCGCCGAGGAGCGGCGCTGCGGGACCAACCCGGCAGCGCCTCAGCTGCTCTACCCCAGGCGTAGGCAAGAAAAGCCTGGTCTGCTGAGGAGGGGGGGGGGGCACTAGCTGCACCCCCCCCCCCCAGCAGACCAGGGAGACGCGGGTGGTGGGACCGCCCACGTCCTCCACGGCTTTGCTCCCGGTCTCCCTGGTCTGCTGGGGGGGGGGCTTCTCCCAGCAGACCAGGGAGACGTGGAGCAGCTTTTCTCGCCCCGGAGGATGGGGGCGGCGGGACTGCAGCACATCTGGGCACATAAGTCGGATCCGCGTAACTCAGGGACTGCCTGTAGTTTCTAAGTGAACCATACTCCATTACACCTGTTCAGCAGGGCCGATAGCCATTGTGGAACCTGGAGCAAGTTATAAGTGCACTTATAAATGACTAGCTGTGGCCCTGGTAGATAACATTCTACCTCCACACTGCCTGATTGCAAGTGTTTCTTCTCTAGGCCCCTCAGGGGAAGACTACCAAAGGTACTGATTCTGAGCACCCACTATTCCAGCTGAAGTCAGTGGAAGCAGCAGGTGCTTGTTATCTCTGATAATAGGCCTCACAGTCTCATGCTCCAGGTGTCCCCATCTCGTCACTCAGAGTTTTTAGCCATTCCTATCTATAACTTGATCCAACATTATTGTTAACTTACCTCTTTCCCCCATGTATGACCACCAACAGTGTCACCCACAAGCTCACAACACCATGAACAGTAAGAACCAGAAGATGCCCATATATTCTTAATAGAGAATCAGCACCATCCCAGCCATGAAGCTCAGCTACAACCTCAAATAACCCAACTCCTCACACGGACTGACCCAGCCACATTCAGCTGACTGAAAGCACAAGGTAACAATGAATACAGGGGCACTTCTGTGTTTACAGTAGTAAAGATGTTAACTAAGGCACATTTCCTAGCATCTACCTATGGCATAAACTTTCATTTAGAGCAACTAGGTGGGTAAACGAATATCTTGTAGTGGATAAACTTCTGTTAGAAGATTGAAATCTTGTCTCTATCACTAATGTCTCTTCTTCAGCTGACCAGCTATTACCTCTCTCACTGTGTCTAATATCCTGGAACCAACATGGCTATAAACACCACCACATAAACTTTCAGTGACTTCCGCCACCTTGCTAGCACACATAGGAACACAATCTACAACAGTGATGAGAGATACCAGGGATGGACTAGTAAACTCTGGATTACAGATGATTATGAAATGAGATGTGAAATATTAGCAGGATTAGTGATGTAACAGTGTAGTTGATTAAAGCTTATCAGTTAATACCATTAACTACATGCATCTGCCCCCTCCCTCTCCTTCCTCCCACCATTAACATTTAAATCCCAGCTCACACTGTGGCTCTGCAAGAAAAGTAATTTGAGGGCCAGGCAGGCAGTCCGGCTCAGTCTTGACTCTTGCCAAGTCAAAGGAGCAACCCTCCTCCTCCTCCTCCCCCCCTCACACACACACAGTTTAGTCGGCATGAGCCAGCACTGAGCCAGGCTGCCTCCCTGCGTGGCTCCTAAAATCCTTTCAGTGCAGGGCCACAGCAGGGGGTAGCTTCTGGGACTCAGCATGAGCCTGAATTGAGTGCTTGCAGTGCCAACCCTTATCGATTATATGCTTAACATTCCTATGCTGGATCTCAGTATTAATTAATCATAGTTGTCCAAATATATATACACATATATATATTTGTTGAAGTATATATTGCCACTACTAGGGATGTGAATGGGTAACCAGTTATCACCACCCTTAACAGGTGATCCACATGGGATACTGGTTAATTATTATCTGGGAGGGTTTCTTCAGCCCCGTGGGGGTTGGTAGCCAACCCCTCCCTCCCCCCACTCTGCACAGGGTGGGCTGGGAGCAGAAACCAGCGGCCCCAAGAGTAGGGAAGGCCTCCAGCAGCAACCCACCCATGCTTGGGGATGCCAGCTCCTGCTACCAGCTTCCCCTTCCCCCGATCCCACTTAATCAGTTAACTGGTTAACCCTGACTAATTGGGACTTTACATCCCTAACCACTACAAAGTGGCACCCCCACCCCTTGTGTGTTTCCTCTCGTTCAGACTATATAGCTTGCTCTATTTGACAAAGGTATTTCATTCCGCTTTCCTTACTTTAACTATGTTTTGGACTAAATCCATGGCCTGCTTGACATAGCAAAAAGGGAACAAACCACATTGTGCTTTGTACTTTTTTTTTTTTTTTTTTTTTTTTTTTAACAGATGTCCTGCCAGCCAGGGTGCATTACCTCACAGTGGCCCTAAGAGGCATGCTCAGAAGCATATTTTGCCATTCCTTTCAACAGATGCCAAGTGTGCCTAACCTAATAGCCGCTCCCAACAACACCGACATACTTTACCTAGCGGCGGGGGCTGGAGCCATCTTCCCAAACTGTAAGCTTATGCTTCAAATAAGTCATGCGGGGGCTGGAGCCATCTTCCCAAACTGTAAGCTTATGCTTCAAATAAGTCATTTGGTGTAAGTCAATAGATATTCTTTCCTAAAATTCTTTCCTAATACTCTCACAATGTAGTACAAAACCACAATGTGGTACAAAAATGATATTCTTTCCTACTACTCTCAAGAGCTATAAAAAAAATAATAATCTTACCCTGCTATTTGCCAAGGAAACAGGTATCGGTGGAAAAGTCGCTCGCTCCCTGTCGCTCTTGAACACAAACATGGAATGGGGACTGACTACAATTGTGCAAAATCAACCAATCAAGTTTGTAATCTAAACCAAAAAAAGTCATTGGGGATGGAAGCTGAAGCAAATTTTTTAACAAAGTTGAAAAAAATAATTTCAAGTCAAACAAAACATTTGATTAAGTCCAAAATTCAGTGTTTCAAAATTTAGAGATTTTTTTTCACACTTTCAAAAAAAATTGAAGGAAAATTCTAAATGAAAACTCATTTTCAATTATAAAATAAGTTTCATTTGGAAAGTGTCTCCATAAAATGTGATTTTCTGTTCAGAATTTTTTTTTAAAACAAACCATTTCTGAAATGTGTCAATCAACCCAAATCTGCATTTTTCAGCAATATTATTTCACGTAATTCTAGACGTAACCACTAGCTGTTTTTGGATGGGTTGGCCTGAGCATACCATTTTGGAAAGACATCTAACATCTGCAACAAATATCAGCCTTAGTTAACAGTCACATGTTGGAAGGAATCTTTCACTCAAATACATCATCCTATCTTATCAATTTCAAAATTATTTTCCATTAGTCCGATTTATTTGGGGAAGACATTTTTCTCAGCCCGCCACTGTTGTCCAGATGTTACTGATCACAGTAAATGTCCACAGCACTATATCTGGAAGATTAATTACTGGGATTTTGTTTCTTTTGCAGATCATCTAAAGAGAAACATTGATGAACTGTCTAAATTTAGGTCCCTAATATGTGCCAGTCTACGCAGTGCTGTGAGGAGCCAACCAGGGCTTGACAATGGTTAGCATGTCTTATATGGTAAGTTGTAATGTTTGAGATTGAGCTCTGAGACATGAAATTGACCACAGGTGTATCTCTACAGCTGATGAAATGTCCCTGAGGTTCTGTGTGCAGAAAATGCATGTGTCATATTGCAGTGTTGCTTCTGCTGTTTTATATATTCTGGGCCTGATGTTCAGAGATGCTGAACTCCAGCTAATGCCAAATGCTGCAAGTGCTCAACCATTCTGAAAAACAGATCCTACTGATTTTGGGAAATGTGATGCTATCAGCAGGCCTTTTATACTTCATTGTAGATTTCTCATTACGTAGCTGGCTAGAGACATCTCTTTGGTCAGGACCTGTCTGCTCTGACATCCACTGCCAATATAGTACAGCACACTGCTTACTTATTATGTGACGAATATGTCCATTTCTTTGTGGGACATGCAGTTTCTGGGATCATACTTCAGGAGAGTATCTGTTACATATACACATTTAGGTCCTCTAGTTTAAGATAGCAATACCCTCATTAGTATTCATTTCACCAATTGTGATCTTCATTCCCATGCATTAAACAGTTTTTTAAAAGTAATCAACAAGCCTGTAAATCACATATATGTATTATTTAAGATGAACTTACATAAATATGCCACGACTGCATCTGGATACAGGATCTCCTCATCATTATAGGCCACATTTAGGGAGGTATTGCGTTGCATGGTCTGGTTCAGTATTTTATTCACTCATTGTTGGAGAAGCAGGCTATACATTTGTATCTATACTTCATATTTTACTTACCTTTCCCCCCTCCCTTTAGTGCAAGTTGGGGGATCTTTGCCAACCTCAGATTTGTGGGAAAACTTCACATGTAGCCAGGCATATTGTCTAGCTATCATCTGACAGTCTGAATATGCTGAAGTGGTCACACCTTCCTCACTTATTTGAAGGTTGAGTCCAATGTATTGGTAGGATATACACAAACCATGTGTGTTGTTACAGTGACACTTTAAACAGTTCAATAGTATAAGGACTGCAGTCTGGTTTCTTCACATAAAAACGGAAAGCGACTGTCTAGGAAGGAATACTGCAGAAAGGGATCTAGGGATCATAATGGACCACAAGTTAATGAGTCAACAGTGTGACACTGTTGAGAAAAAAAAAAAAAAAACCACCATCCACACACCATCACCTACCCACCCAAAACAAAATACACACACGATTCTGGGATGCATTAACAAGAATATTATAAGCAAAACACGAATAATTCTGCTCTACTCTGCATTCATTAGGTCTCAACTGGAGTATTGGGTCCAGTTCTGGGCACCCCATTTCACGAAAGATGTGGAGAAATTGGAGAAAGTCCAGAGGAGAACAACAAAAACGTTTAAAGGTCTAGAAAACATGATCTATGAGGGAAGACTGAAAGAACTGGGTTTATTTAGGCTACAAAGGAGAAGACTGAGAGGGGACATGACAGTAGCTTTCAAGTACCTAAGAGGATGTTAAAAGAAGGGTGGGAGAAAAACTGTTCTCCTTAACATCTAATAGTAGGACAAAAAGCAACAGGTTTAAACTGGAGCAAGGGAGGTTTACGTTGGACATTAAAAAAAAGTTTCCTAACTTACGAGGGTGGTTAAGCACTGGAATAAATTGCCTAAGGAGGTTATGAAATCTCCGTCATTGGAGCAAATGCTCTCAAATATTTAAGAGCAGGTTAGACAAACATCAGGATGATCTAGATGGTGCTTGGTCTTGCCATGAGGGCAGGGGTCTGGACTTGATTACCTCTCAAGGCCCCTACCAGTTCTAATATTCTATGATTCTAAACACAAATCAGAGCTGCCACCAATGTGACTAGATCTTACCCAATATATAGTTCATGCATCATTTTACACACATGTAGTTCAAAGCCTCAGTAACTATGTTAAGGCTGATCACACAGTAACTTTATTAGGTTTTCCTAATCATCTCTCATTGACTCCATTCCCATGCCCATACATCCAGCTGGATGGGAAAGAAGTGCGGTCTCAGAAAAGAGGCCTATATTCTCAAGATGTAAATGCTTTGTAATGGCTGACACATTACCATCAATGTCTTAACCAAATGTTCTGGCTTTACATTCATGCAATATGGATGCTCTGGGTGGATATCCAATTTGAGATCCCTGGATCTTAATGTATGGGCATTTTCTGCTTGATCCAACAAACCCTTAGCATCATTTACAAGACCGTAGCAGACTTGCAAACTTTTGACTTAGCCACTATAAGGAGGAGACAGACGCCCACACCACCACATTGAGCATACATGACTTACAAGGAGACACTGAAAATGAGGGTAAGCTGGCTGGCTTAGTCCTGGTTTACTTAGCCCTGTGCTCAGGCCTGTAAGTAAAGGTCCAGCGGCTGCTTTCAAACCACAGGGCCTGAGGGCAGGGCAGGCAACAACACAAACACAGTCCCCCAGTCAATAAGGCCCCAGGTCCTGGTGCAGGGCGCGGCAGCAAAACAAATACAATCCCACCGTTAGTAAGGCCCAGGCCCTGGTGCAGGGTCGGGAAGGCAAAGAAACGCAGTCCCAAAGTTAATATGGCCAAGGCCCTGGTACAGGGCAGGGCAACAAACAAATACAGTTCCCCCGGCACGAGCAGGGTGGGGAGACTGCCACCCGGTACGAGATGTGGCGGGGGGGAAATGGGCCCTCCCTACTCCACCGTGTCCCAGCCCAGGGCCCTAGTTGTGGCAGCCCTGGCTGCTATTGGGATCAGCGGGGATCTGGCCAGAAACCCACTGACATGCTCTACAACATTATGACAATCTCCTGCTTCCCTTCGGCCATTGCCTAACTCCCCCTCCCCATCTACCTGGCTCCATACCAGCTGCTGGTCCTTGGGGTCGTGGTAGTCTGAATGCTTGGGCAGGATGTAAAACAGTTTAGAGGCAGTCGGAGATGTGCCGTAGAGAACAAAGTTCAAAATGGCTGCCCTTAAAGGGGCAGGTGATTTTTTTTTGGTCAATAACTTCTCCCGCCCCTCCCTCAAAAAAAAAAATCCTTGGTGTTCCTCATTAAAAAAAAAAATATGATTGTTCGGTGTTCCTCGGTCTTAAAAAGTTTAAGACACACTGGTGTAGAAGGTCTCCTCTTTGGAGCAAGAGTCCGGTGGTCTGGGCCTGTCCTCACGCTCTGCAAGGTCTTCAGGGCACTCCTGGCTTGGGAGCTCAGAGTAGGCTTCTGCTTCCTCTGGTGGCTGGGGCCCTACTGAGCTCCTGGGCTGGGCTTTTATCCTACCTGCCCCGCACCTGGGCCTCCATGGAGTTAAAGGGGCAGGACCCAGCTCAGCCCACCCAGGCTCGGAGAGGGGTTCTTCCCACTTGGGGTCAGTAAGTGACCACCCCTGCTCACTACTCTTATGCATTAAACAATCAGCAGCCAGAAAGGTGATGATGGCTCCTAGGTATCTTCTTATATATGTTGGGGATGCACAGATGTTTGGAATATTCACTGGCAGAATTGTTTGTGTAGATACAAAATTCATGTATGTCTTGTCATTTGTGGACTCCGATTATGTTTCCTAACTGTCCCAGGTGAGGTGACTCATATCACCTGATTATCGTGGAAGTTATTTAAGCCACATAATGTTGTTAGACATGGGAGATATTTGTGTTGGAATCAACCCCGGAGAGGTGTGTTTTAGACTCATGATCATCATCCCTGTTCTACACTACATATGTGGCACAATCCAGGGTCTCTCTCAATGGCATGGGCACTATCCTGAGCAATTATGTCTGTTTCAATCTGGATCACCATCTCCTCTCATTTGGTAGAGTATGGTTAATGATATAACAAGCTGTTTCAACACGTAAGAAGATTATTCTCTGTCTTACAAGCATTCAAGATCAGCTAGCAAGGTTGGGGCCTCAAGGCATTGCTAGTATGTGCATATACACCGGTGAGTCTGTCTACTGTGGCATGCCTGTCTCATGCACATTTATTGAAAGGATCCCCCCCCACATAATGTGCATTGCCTCTTCCTCCGTATGTGTCATCTGAAGAAGTGGGTTGTGTCCACGAAAGCTCATGATACTATCTATAATGTTTTGTTAGTCTCTAAAGTGTGACAGGGCCACTCTTTTTTAAAAAAAAACTTGTCAGATGTAATAAAAGAGATGTATTATTGGTGGGCTAAGTACAAATGTTTAGAGCACCTTAGTGATTCAGGAGCCAAATTAGCAATCAACATTACCCAAAACAACATTGTAGTATGAATTCAATACAACAGGGGAAATAATTAGTGTGAGTGTGTGTGTCTAGTCTAATAGCAACATGACTGACAAAATATTATTTTATCCGTTACAACTGGTTAATAATATAGTATAAGCATCCTGATTGGTTAGTAATTAGCACATTGCTGCACATAATGTTAAAATGCTAAGATACATTAATGAGAGACTTGCAGTGGATCGAGGAAGATGGGTGTGAAGCAAAGGCTGCTGATGAATTTGTAAGCGGCAAGCCTAGGCACAACAATGAAGCAATTATTTATATTTATAAAATACAGTGTAGTCTGTCAAGAGTGGGGTTTCAGGGAGGTTTTTTGTTTTAATTATCTCCTCTTTGCCCCCTAAGGATGAGAAAGGAGGAGGAAGAGGATTATGTCGCAAATATTGGATCCACGATTTTCACTTATTCCACGCCAGCATGCCTACCACATTCCTAACTATGACTTGACTGCTACTTTGAGAAAGGAGGAAACAGCTAGGAGACTAAGTTTTTACATAGAGTAATACAATTGACTAATAATAAGCTAACACCTCAGACCCCAGTGTTGCCAATCTCTCTGATAAAAATAAAGGAAGTAAGGAAAGCAAGGGAAATGATATTACCGATGAAAGGATGCATTGTTTAAGTATAATAGCTATGGAGTTTCTCCCCAGTATGAAAATCCTTTAAAGGAACCTTTTATTGATAACATAAAGCTTAACACCTCAAGTTTGGCACTAATGAATTTTCCAGGACCCAAATTACCAAGATGTCAGCAGTTTAACTTGTTCTTAATTGGGCAGAAATCTTAGAAGTTATATACCTAACTACTTGGTGCAAGTACAAATCAGGTCATTAGACACGAAGCTAAGATTTTTGCCTACAGTTGGTTTGTGGTCACATTAATAGCAGTTCCAAATTATGTCTGCAAATGGGGCCTCAACCTGACTGAAAATTAATTTCAAAATCTCCATTTTCCAGAAAACCTCTGAGCAATATTCTCTATTTAAAAAAAAAAAATTTTTTTCCTCTGTCCCTTTCCTGAGCAGCTGCTTTCACTACCATGTTCACTTCCCATATGGGAAATAATGTGTGTAACACTATCTGGAACCAATGTGAAAACGTCTCTGAAGAAGTATGGATGGGAGGCACAGTCTGCTGTCTTCCTAGGAAGAAACAGGCCCAAGTCAGCTCTGTTTGCCCCACTTGCCTAAAGTATCTAGAAAGGTAGACCGGGGAGCTTGTAGGGTTGCCAGATAGGCTTCTGAAGCACCCAGAGCGGCAATCGCGGCCCCGCCTCCCAGCTGGGACTGCCAGGATGGGAAGCAGGGCCGCCACTGGTGCTAGGAACCTGTGATTTCACAGAAGCCTGGCGGGGGCGGGCAGAGTGGCTGGGAGTCCCAGCCACTCCCCCCGCTAGGCTTCTGAACAATCACAGGCTCCTAGTGCCGATCATGGCCCTACCTTCCAGCCACTCCCCCTGCCCATGCCAGGCTTCCATCCGGTGCGCAGCCGGGAAAAAAAAAAATCAGAGAATACCGGACACTGCACATATCCAGTATTCTGATTTTTTTTTTAACCGGACAAAGAGCACAAATCCTGGACTGTCCGGTAGAATAGTGGACACCTGGCAACCCTAGGAGCGTTGTAGACTACAGACCAAATAGCTGCCTACTTGCCCATCAGTCTTCTCTTTGCCCCCTAGGTTAGAGGTTATATTTTAAAGTTGCTTTCCTCTTTGCTTCCTTGTAACATCTGACTCCTGTTCCCACAGGGAAGGCTATTCTGCTCCAAGTTGCATTTCTGCTAGTGCAGCAGAATGAGGAACTTGGAGGGAGGAAAATGCATGAAGCAACCATCACTACCAGTAGTCTTACTCATATCTCCAATGCTTCTAACCACAATCGGGAGTTCAAGCCTGTGCCCACACAGTAAGAAACGGAAAAAAGGAGGTCTGGTGAAAGGACAGGGTAAGGTGACTCCATAACTGCCTTCGATGTTGAAACTACAAAAGCCAAAGTTTTTCTTCTAGCTAATGACTTCCTGGTTCCTCTGCCATTTGTGGGCAGGGGGAAGAGGGAGGGGAGGACTGGATTTTTTAAATCAGTAAAACAACACAACCACTCCAATGACAGTGGAGTAGAAGAATGGAGATGGTCGTCTGGCAGCCTACCTGAACAGCATCCTTTTCAGTTCTATTCAAACTTACTCAGTACAGTAGACTTCCGATAATCCAGAACCTTTGGGACTTAGGTAGTGCCGGATTATCGGATATGCCGGACTATCAGGAGGTACTATAAACTGGTTTTATATATATATATATATATATATATATATATATATATACACACACACACACACACACACACAATACATTAAATACTGTATATAAACTGTTCTTAACCCTTTTTATTGTACATACTGTATACAATATACTGTGATGTTTTCATTTTTTTAACCCTTTTTTACCCTTTTTGCTCGGTTCAGCTGTTGCCACTGTTGCCTTGTGACTTGTTTTTTGATGCCGGACTATCAGGAGTGCCGTACAATTGGATGCCAGACTATTGGAGTTTTACTGTATTACCAAACCTTAAAGTTTGTGCCAGCCTCATGAGTAAGGCCCACTAAAATCACAGGGTTGTCTTTAAAAAAAAAAAAAAAATCACAGGATTTAAAAATATAATAAATGCAGGTTCTTTATTTTGAATCTCGTGGAGTTTGAGCCTTTAAGGTGCACACAGGCCAAAAATTCCAGCTTGTCTCTGCAACCATAAGGGTTAGGAAAAAAAAAATACAACCCCCCCCCCCCACACACACACAACACCCCAAAAGCAGAGATTCTCATGTCATCACACGAGTAAGGCAGAGGCTTTAAGAAAAAAGAAATATTGCAATACTTGTGGTGATAAAAATCATGTGAGTTGGCTAAGATGGTTATTTACATGAATGCCAACTTCATCTGGGAAGAAAGGAGATCTCTAACCCCTATGAGGCTGCATCTATTTTGACACGCAGAAGGTGGAGTTAGTCACTTCAAAACACTCTAAAATTCACCAGAAAGCAAATGCAATCTCTCAAGTTATCTGTTCATTTGGAAAAGCTTCCCAGGAAACATTAGAATATTAGTAACTTAGCCCATTATATTTTGGCTGTAATGTTTAACTTTATATTTTATGTCACCTCCTCACCCTCACATGCCTGCAACAGCCTCACTCTTCCGATGCACCCCATGGCCTCCCTCAAATCTGTGAAAAGGTGATTTTTTCAGTTTACTCTTCATGACTAAGAGGCAATGTGGTCTAGTGAACAGAGCACTGGACTGAGATGCAGGAAACCTAGGCTCTATTCTAAGCCCTGACACTGACCTGCTTGGTGACCATGAGCAAGTCATTTTCCCTCTCAGTGCTTCATTTTCTCCATATGAAAAAAAGGTGGCCAAATATTAACTGGTTAAAAACAGCCTCTCCTTCCTTTTTCTCTTAAAAAAAAGCCTAAGCTCTTAACCCAATTAGCATTGCACTACAAGTGTCTGTCTGGCAGTTCTTTTCTCACCTTATTTACAAGCCTTGCTTATTCATACTGTCACTCCTAGTGAGCAGGAGTGCCTGTCTCTGATCCCCTTTCAGCAGGGATGGCCAGCTGGAAAAGGCTGTCCAGTTAATAAAGTCAATCTGGAAGCATTTTACCCACCAGCTTGAAAAACAGGAGGTGACGCAGCCTGATAATAGGCTTGTCAAATTGATGGTGAAAGGTATAACACACAAAGTTATTACAAAACAATATATATTTAAGAATTTTTCTCCTACTAAAATGGACAAACTGAACACACTCTGAAAATCTGGGATTTTACTTTCAAGGTGTTTTGACTATATCAGTACCAGGCAATAGATGCTTATTGACTCATTGCTTAAATTTTCTTCTGGCTTATGGCAACATTGGAGTTTAATCCTGGCCCTTAGACAATCATTTGGAATTATGCCACTGATGCTAGAGAAGCGAGGATCTATGGGTGATGGGTGAAGCTGCTGCTTAGGGGGCAAGCTCCCATACTCCACCCCTACCCTGCCAAGGCCCTGCCCTTTCCCAGTCTCCCTCTTCTCTTCCTTCCCCCTCTCTGCTCATCCCTTCCAGCCAAATCCCAGAACCCAAATTCAGCAAATTATATTTGAAAACAAACAAACACACACTCTTCTAAAATTCCTTTCTAAAGAAAATGGAGCATGTTTTCCAGTGCAGGCCACATGGTGAATACTGGTCATGCAGAAGGCACCTAATTAAAAATACTGCATTTGGGAATAAAACATATCAGTCACAGATTTTGATATATCTTGACATCTGTCAGATTTATTTGCATAAACGTGGTAAAGGCAAGTAGGCTGTCCTCCAGAAGACAACATTAAATATTATGGAATACACAATGCAGCTCTTTTTATATTTTAAAAGTCCTCTTAAACCTTCATAAAGTAATCATTCCATATTACTGCATATTTAACTCACTGGAACAAAGACATTATTTTAAATTAGTCAGAACAATTTGGTGTGCTCATAACAAAGTTTGCTGCTTTTAGAAAAAAGGGAATGCTAACTTGTTTTGTTTGATTTCCATAACAATAGACAGGTTTATGAAATTTCATCATATGTGAACGTTAAAAATATTTCCAAAGATTTTAGGCATAACAAAGGATTTTATATCTTAAAGGTACTATTGTTGTGGAAGGTTCTCTGCACACTTTCAGCTAAGAATGTAAAGTAATAGTTATTTTATTAGTCAAGTAGTCAATGGAATTTCCATGGACTACTGAACAGGCACTTGTACATTTCAAAGGAGGAATGCGGAACTCCCGCTGACTCTGGGCTGCATGCAGGTGCCAGCTTTGAAATGTACAAGAGTCCCCAGGGGGGGCTCCTGTGCAATTCAAAGTGGCAATGCAGCATGGAAGCCTGGGTCAGCAGGGGACTTGCCGACACCAGGCTCCATGCCATGCTGCCAATTTAAAATGCCACACGGAGCCAGGGTCAGCTGAGGACTCCCCAGTTTGATCCCAGGTTCTGCGGAAATGCTACGCTGGAAACTCCCCAGCTGATCCTGGGCTCCATGCACGGCAGCACTGCACAGCTGATCCCAGGCTCAGCTGTGCAGCACTGCCCCTTTGAAGTACCCCCTCTCCCCACCCCCTTTGCTGCCTCTATCTGATAGAGGCAGCAAGAGGGGGGCGGAATCAACTATTCATCGGACTATCCGATAAGCATTTGCTTATCAGATAGCTGACTAGTCCTTAATATCCCTACTTCCAGTATACACTGGCGGCTCCTCAGAGACTTCTGGCAATTTATATCCTCCAAAGGACTAACAGAGAGGATGGAGACAACAAACATATTAATGCTGTAATCCCAGCAAGAGGACTGTTATTTGGGATCATACCTGTGGTGTGACTGTTACATTTATATCTCCCAAAGACAGATTATCAGATCTCCTCTCATTATTTGTACATCTACTTCATATGCTGTGAGACACAGGGATGAAACCACCTGGCCAAATGTCAAATGCTTTCAAAGGCCTACCTCTGGATGGTCCCATTTCTGACAAATGGTGAATTATGTATTCAGAAGTGGCTTCATATTAAAACTCACTTCAATTCCTGAGGACTGGCCGCTGGTCACTTGGAATTTCTAAAGAGTGAGATCTTGTATTTATTTATAGATCCAAACATTTGTTCAGGGTTAAAAATCAGGAAGACAACATGACGGACCAAGTTACTGGATTCTCTTATATCCACATTGAAAACTGAGTTTCCTGAGGGATTTTTACTTCTGAATAATTCCACTTCAAAATGAGTGAAATGCCGAGTTGCTACTTAGAAAAGGAGGAGGATGAAAAAAAAAAAAAAAAAAACCAAAAAACAGTATCTGAAGCACAGCTTGTGAAACTAATATTTAAAAGTTCCCATAGAGCTGTTCAGTCTCAGGAAAGAAACGTGAGGGGAAGCATGGCAATATGAAGAGTACAGGCATTAACTGTTCTCATTAGTCAATGAAAATATAGTAAGTAGTGCTGGGTTTAAGATGCAGTAGGGAAAAAATAAAGCTAGGAAAATGAATCCCCCGAGTCCTGCAGGTCTGTTTCACTCTAGGGAAGGTTTCATTCCCCAAGGTACAGCAGACTCACTCAAAGTTCAGCAGCATCTATGGCCTGCCTCTGTAACAGAACACTTTCAGAAATAAATGAACTTGCCACATGGGATTTCAGAGCACACTTTTATACAGCACTGCTCTCTTAATTCTGCTTCCACATCAGGTGTTGTTTTACAGTCTTGTGCTTCCTGGAGGTTGTATCATGAGCCACATTCTCACAAGGGGGGGAATATGCTTAGAAGAAGAAAAAGAGGTTACTTATCAGTATCTGAAATGCCACTAGATGTGGAACTCACCCCTTCTAGATGTCCCCCAGAGCCTCCACTCACTGATCTAATGTCCATCATGCAACACAAACAGGTCTAGTGAAGCATCTGTTTTACTAGGGATTATCACTGAAGTATAATTTGTATTTCTGAAGAGATGAGTGAAAAATGGAACAGAATATCTGTGTGTGTATGCCTATTTTTAATGTATGTCTGGCACAGTGCTTAGAAAAGTCAATGAAATAAAACATTTACATTGTATCATCTTTACCAAGTATGGCTTGCTTACATCTTATTACATGAGTCTTGCCATGATGCAAGGCAATGGACTAGATCACTTACTAGAGATGCCACAAAACCCAAATAATTTTAGGATTGATAAAATCACACTACTTTCTGTATCTTTCATGCTAACTGCTCAAGATAGTCTTTCTGGAGCAGCTAAGGAGGAGAGCTGCTTTAAGATTTTTTAAGTGCATCATTTTTAAAAAAAATGCAATTTATCACAGTTAAAGAGCCCAGAAATCATGTGTAGAAATATCCCAACAGTTATTGCTGGTGCCAAGAAAGCCTCCTCTAAAAGAATACCCTCAAGATGGTCAGGTTAGGAACAAAAATCAAGCTTTAACAAGCAAGGGTGCCTTACAGTATATCCTGAAGAACATAAAAAGGACTCCAATGAACCTACACAAAGAGACAGCTCAAAAGGACAAAGCCTTCCAATGAGAAGGCACTGCCCCAGTCCAGCGAAGTTCAGTTATGCAAACTGAAAGCAAAATCACTTCAAGCACCCTCAAACATGTGTCTGAGACAAAGTATTTTGGGTATAAATTAACACTTAAGAGTGTACATGTAAGGAAAATAATGATAAACTGCTCGACTTCAGCAGGGCCAGGATTGCACATTTTGTGCGTGGGGTGGGAGGAGGGAAGAGGAGCAATGGCTTTGCTTTGGTTGATACTCTGATTTGCTGTAATTCAGATTTTTTTTAAAGGAAGTGTCACCAACTAACTGGCATGTTTACGGTCTTCTTTTTGAAAAGTGAATATTACTCAGCTACTTCGCAAAAAAATAGCCAGTCGTGCTTTTAATGCAAGTGGTTTTTAATGCAGCAAAAGTATATGCTCCATAAATTAGTTTTAAGATGGGCTTGCAATGGAATGCTAACTTTTAACACTCACTTCCACCAAAAGAAACAATGCCCCTGATTTTCACATGCTAAAACCTATGCCAGGCTGAGTGAGTTTCTTTCCATTGGCCTTATCAACAAATAGTGCTTTTTAGTGTTTTAGGATGGATGAGTTTGCAGGGAAATTGCAAAGGTAGCAGAAGAATGGGTCAAACAAGTTCATTAGGCTCAGATTGTGGAAAGCATCCCTATTCAGGACAGAACTGATATACATGCTTAACTTGGAGTAAATGCTTAAGTCTCAAACACGTTTACCTTTTCAAAGGGACAATCACGTGTAGTCCAGCAGAGTCAATGGGACTTAGACCATTGACATAGATTAGTGGTATAGACTAGGCCAAACTTCCTTCTAAACTGCACAGCTTCACAGGTGATTAATGAGCCTCGTCCAGTCAATCAGCTCCATGAACTGAGCCTCTGACTGGGTGGGGCTGATTAATAACCTGTGAAACTGTGCAGCTTAGAGGGAACATTGGACCAGGCCTGGGTAAAATACCCTCCGCAGGCTGGATTCATCCTGCCAAGCCACCAGATCAGGCCCATTGGCTCCCTTTCTGCCTACCCCCAACACACCGCTGAGAAATATAGTGATTGCAGGGAGGGAGGAACAGGCTTGCCAGATGCTTTCAACAAAAATCCAGAACATGGCAAACTTCCCCCCAACCAAAACAGGCGCGCGCGCACGCACACACACACACACACACACACAAAAACTACCCCCCCCTTGGCTGCACCTTTAAATGGCCCCACGCTCCTCACTCCCCCACCCCATCAGACGTGGCGGGGGAAACTGTCCCCGCCAGGCTTCCGTCCGATGGAAACAGGAAATACCTGTATTTTCTGTTGTTTTTTTAACAGACGGCGAACACTGAACACCTGGCAACACTAGGGAGAAAAGGGTTCGCGTGCTGCTCCTGCCCCCAGTACAATCTCATTGGCTGCTTTCTGCCAATGAGAGCTGGCTTTTGTCAAAGGCAGCTCACGAAGCACCCTCCCCACAGGTTCATAGCTGTTCAAAAATCACATGGCCCCCACAACCGGGGCAGGCAGGGAGTCTGCTTGGGAAGGCTGCTGGCTGGGAGTCAAGCAGGTTAGTCTTCCAACCACAGCCTGCCTCTGGCACCCCAACCTCACAACACCCAAATTCTGTGCTTCCCTCCTGTACCCATATTCCCACTCAGATCCTGCACACCAGCCCCAAATCACAACCCCATCCTGCCATAGATCACAGCCCAAACCCCTCCACCCCTTCCTGTACCCAGTCCTCTTCCCCAGGTCACAACCCCCTCTTGACCAAGGTTACAACCCTAACTCCTACACCCTAGTCCCCTAACCCAGGTCACAACTGCCTTCTTCACCCAAACTCCCTCCCAGACCCCTTGCCCTCTCCCTTACTGCTAGCTCCCTTCGGCACCCAGCTTCCATCCCAGACCCCACCTCCTTCATTAATATGGAAGAGTGTGACTCTTGACCACTTTCCAAATTCTTACATTGATTCCCCATCAAAAATTATTGCCCACCCTTGGTATTAACAGAAAACAAAAGATGTTCTAATGTCCTAGTCTTTTTTTAGAGTAGATATTTTCTAAATTTTTATGCTCCCTTGTGACACAATTTCAACCAGATTTTTAAACAAATATTTTATTTGTAAATGTAGATGGACATCAGCAAATGTCAATGAGTGTTAATCTATGTAAGTACCCATGGAACAATAGTGCCCTCTCTTAAATCTTTTAGAAAAAAAAAAATGGACTAGATTCAAGATGTTCCCAGTGAGCTTTTAATGTCTAATGCTTCACAGTTGCAGATAATAAAAATAAATAAGATTAAATTAGTATATAAACATTAGCTTAAAATTGGCCAATAAAAAACTGTTATACTCTTTTAGCATGCTCTAAGAAAGATTTGGCTTTAGCAAATACATCGCACCTGGCTTGGGTCAGACTGAAATTTATCTAAAAAAAAACCAAAGAGAATTGCTCATTGTAGAATTATAAGACAAGTCAGCGCAAACATAGCACTAACAAAAAATTTATAATAAAATTACACAATGTCTCTTGTCTCTGAAATAAATTAAACATGCAAACCAAACAGGTGTCACATCCTACATGGGAATTCGATAACTGAGTATTTGCAGATGGAGAAATTGAGGCAGGTAAATTAAGTGATCTGCCCAAAGCCATAGGGCAGGTTAGCATCAGCTGCAGAATTAGAACTCACAAATTCCTGCTTTACAGTACAGTGGTTAAAACAATAGAAGAAACTTTCCTCAAAGAAAATTCTTCGACTATGTAAAATGCTGAAAATGATACTCTAAATCTGCAGGAAACAAAGATGGTTGAAAACTCTCTCCCTCTTTGCCTAATTATAGTTATTTTTAAAAAACAGATATTTTCCATATTTACAAAAACAATCTAATAGGGTTTGGGAATTACTTTAAGTGTTTTGCAGTTCTGAACTGTCACAGGTTAGACATAAAAAAAAAAAATTGTCCACAAATTTGCATCTCCCTACTCAAAGAACACACCAGGAAGTGGTTAGATGTATGACTTGAAAGCTCCTCCACTTAAAAACATGTTGTGCGGAGATTAAATCACGTAATTCAAGGAGCAATAATATGTCAACAAATAGCATTCATTTTAATTAAAAAAAAATGAAATGACTCTGTATTAGTAACTGAAGTTGCACAATGCCTACATTCTGAACCCAAAACTATGTGAAACTCAACTGGGTGTGGACAAGAAAGAATGAGCTCAAGAGCTGTAAAATAATCAAAACTTCACAGTATAAACACTCCACAGTATAAACACTCATCAGGCTAACACTAAAAAGCATCATTACAACTACAGGTTGTACTTCCCTAAAGCGGTACTCTCTGGTCCGGCAACATCCCTGGTTCAGCAGGACCAGGGATATTGCTGGACCACAGAGCCCAGGGATATAGCGGTCTGATGGCAAGGTCAAGAGAGTGGCGGGGGGGCGGATCTGGAATAGCAGCGGGAAGCTCCAGCCCTGGCCCCAGCATCAGCAGGTCTGGTGGTGCAGCGGGGAGCTCTGGCTGCTAAGGCCCTGGCTGCACAGCGCATATAAATTTTACCCTCACTCGACCTCCAGGTTGAAGAAAGTCACATGGAGTTTAAGATGTACTAGTACCATAAATTCATTTCAATATCAACATCATTTTTTCCCCAGACATAGCTAAATAATAATTGCAGCGCTTACCATCACCCAGTGTTACCAACTTTTGTTATTTTATCATGAGCCTTGTGATATCTGCTGTTTTTCTGAAAGCACCACCTCCTGAAGCCCCATGATTACATGAGGATCCCATCTTTCATTAAGTTTCTAGCTCTCATGGTTCCAGAAAAATGCTTGAAAATGTGACCATTGCCATGAAGGATAGAGAACCAGAAGGCAAATGAAAAGAACATACAAGACACTAATAAATTGTAATTTTACATGCTTCATTCACAACTAGGAATGTAAGTGACAAGGAGACTACCTGATAAGCAGAAGCTTACTGGATAGCGAGTAATCACTTGACTAGTTGCTTCCCCCACCTTGCTGCCTCTATCAGAGAGAAGCAGCAAGAGGAGGGGGAGCAGGAGCTGGTGTTGGGGGGAGCCAGCTTAAAAGCCAGTTTTCCTCAGCACTGTCTCCATGGACAACTCTTGTGCATTTCAAAGGAGTGGCGTAGTGGGATAGCAAGCACCCCCTATTATTGACTAATCGAGTAATCGATGAAATCCCATCGACTACTCAATTAGTTGATTAATTGAAATGTAACTGTTTATGACCATTTGCGTCCATTTAGAAAAGGCAAGACTAGGATTATTAGACAATGAATATTCAAGATGGGCTCCCTCCTGAAGCTTTTACTCAAAATGAGCAGGAGCTTTTAAGGCTTTTTGGCTGAGTAAGAGCTCCAGGATTAGAACACTTTGTTCGTATGCCATTTGCTCTGTGCGCACGCATTAGCACATGCGTCTCTGGCCATCCTTTAGTTAAACACTTTACAGTGGACATCTTTTCAACCAAAAGGGATGTTTATTGCCCATGTATGGGCCTCATAACCTCTAGAACCCATATTAATCATGGTTCAGCATACAGGCAGTCCCCGGGTTACGTACAAGATAGGGACTGTAGGTTTGTTCTTAAGTTGAATCTGTATGTAAGTCGGAACTGGCATCCAGATTCAGCCGCTGAATCTGGACACTAGTTCTGACTTACATACAGATTCAACTTAAGAACCCCAGGCGTCCCCAAGTCAGCTGCTGCTGAAACTGATCAGCAGCTGATTCCAGGAAGCCCGGGGCAGAGCAACTCTGCCTCGGGCTTCCTGTAGTCAGCCGCTGGTCAGTTTCAGCAGCGGCTAACTTGGGGACGCCTGGGGCAGAGCAGCTCGGGTGCTGCTGGGTTGGTCCAGTAGCGCGGCCGCTCCTCGGCGCTACTGGACCAACCCAGCAGCACCCCCGCTGCTCTGCCCCAGGCGTCCTGATTCAGCCACTGCTGAAACTGATCAGCAGCGGCTGAATCAGGACTCCTGGGGCAGAGTAGCTGGGGTGCTGCCGGGTTGGTCCAGTAGCGCCAAGGAGCGGTGCTGTGGGACCAACCGGCAGCGCCCCACCTGCTCTACCACAGGCCCCGGGCTTTGCTCCACATCTCCCTGGTCTGCTGAGGGGGGCACTAGCTGCGTCCCCCCCAGCAGACCAGAGAGATGCTGAGCAAAGCGGGGCAGGACACGGGGCCGGACCCGCGGCGCTTCCAGCTGATCTGGAAGCGGCCGCGGGTCCGGCCCCGGGTTCTGCGCCGCTTTGCTCCCCGTCTCCCTGGTCTGCTGGCTCCCGCAGCAGACCAGGGAGACAGGGAGCAGCTTTTCTCGCCCTGGAGGAGGCGGGCGGCGGGACCAGGTGTCCCGCCGCTCCAGTCCTCCGGGGCGAGAAAATCCCCATTCGTATCTGCGGATCCGACGTAAGTCGGATCCGCGTAACTCGGGGACTGCCTGTATATGAGCAGTATGTTCTAACAGGGAACTTTGTAACATCTAGTGCTCATGTTCTGGTGTTTTTATAGGTTTCTACTAAAACCATCTGATAGCAAAAGAGAAATCATGGATCACTTTTCCACATTTTTTTCCTCTTTTTTATTACTTTTTACTCTTCCAATAATCTTCTGCAGTGGCCCAATACATGCTGATATGTTCAAGTGTAACTAATGGCTGTGGAAGACTCACATAATTCTCACCAATTCAACACACTTACAATCAGCTTTGTTAGAAGTATGCAGGCTAGAAAAGCCAACAGTGTGATGTTATACCCCTATGCTGTAATTGCTTTCCTCTAGAGACCAGTGATTTCATTTTTATTCTATATATTTTTATGACATTGTATTTTATTCTCTCTTAAAAGTCTAGGAAAACCAAACACATAGGTTTAGTTTCTCTGTCTCTCTCCCTGGCCCATCACACACAGTACACTTCAATGTATGATATGATCAACCAAGTTCCATCTTCATGTAAAAAGTCATTCCCCAACCAGATCCCAGTGCAAATGTTCTGTTAGCCAAGTCAAGAGGCCAGTCATCATGATGCAATTTGAACCAACTTGTCTTGAAAAGACAAAACAGAATAAGATTTCATTTTATTCTGAGGTTATAGGTAAGATTCTTCACCATTCACTGGGGCAAACTCTTTTGGGCCTTGGAGACTAGACAGGGCAGGCCCGAGCCATTCGTACGCCCCGGGAGTGTGGCCCCCCCCGCGCGGTGCCCATTACAATGGGGCGCCCCGGGCAGTAGCCCGGTAAGCCCATAGCTTGGGCCAGCTCTGAGACTAGACCATCCAGAGATATCCCAAAGAGCAAACAAGAAAATATTTAACACCAAATAAGTTTATGCATTTGTTCCCATTACACTAATCCTGAGCTTGTGATCAAACTTTTACTACTCACTGTTACAGGAGTTTGCCTCTTGATACTACATCTTCAAGTCCCAAATAGGCTCATTAGAACACTTGCACTCTCCAGCTGCTAATCTGCTTCCTGTATTTATCCAGCCAGCTATGGTGCTTTGGCTTTCTTGAATAGTTGCAGCACATTTGGGCCAAGACACTTTTTCCACCAGATATGAAGCTCAAACTAACAAACAAGACGGCCTTGGTGACAAATCCAACCAAATGTTAGTGGCAAGGACCACAATCAGAAGAGATGCTCAGATATAACAGGGAAGATAGGAGACATGAGCCTATGTCACTTCCTGTGCTGTTGCAGCAGTTACACAGGCATTACACAATACATTCTGTGGAGTCAGTAACAGGCTATATAAAAGATAAATATTTATTTTTTTAGTCAAGGTTCAGATTCCAATATCCCTACTCAGTTTAAGTAATACCTTCCTCTACAATACCACTACAATAAATATTTGTATGAACATTAACAACAGTGTAACTATACATGAAGCAAGGCACTATGTTGCCTGAGCAAAGCAATCAGTTTGCCTCTTGATAATACATCTTCAAGTCCCAAACAGGCTCATTAGAACATTTCTACTCTCCAGGTGCTATTCCTGCTTCCTGTATTTATCTAGCCATCTATGGTGCTTTCAATTACAATCCATAGCTGGCTTTCTTCAATAGTTGCAGCACATTTAGGTAGGACATGTTTTCCACAAGAATTATGAAGCTCAAATTTACAAATGAAATGGTCCTTAGCAGTTTATTTTCTCTATGAACTCTATGTGGGTGGGTGCATCTGCACTGCAACCAGAGCTCAAAATAAGCATAGCTTATTTCAAAATTTGGCATGGTCTACATAGCACTTATTTCAAAATAAATCGCTGTTCTGAAACGTCCCTTACTCCTCATGGAATGAGGTTTAGAGGGTCGTTGAAATAGAGTTCCCGTTATTTTGAAATATATTGGGCTCTCTCAAAAGATACAGAATAGCTATTTGAAATAGCACTGTAACGTACACGTAGCCTATGTGTGCTACCCAACATGTCAAGCTACTTTCATCTCTGTCCCCTCAGTAACTTAGTCAAGTCCATACTTATCTTCTTGTATAAACTATCCAACTGTTATGACGAGGGATGTTAGATCTTGGACTGAGCCATTGATCACCAGATCTCATCTTCTATGATTTCGTTGATAAACGACTAAATCAATCCTTGATCGGCAGATCAGATTATAGATGTCACATAAAAAACCGCCAACTGCAGGCATAGTATGTTCTTTTCGGATCCTATGCTTTTTCCTGTAATGTCTGGATACGCTGACTCTCAAAGCAATTAAGATCCAGTGCAATGGTATGCCACCAGGACAATCTGTCCTGAACTAGGGTTTCCAGATCATTGGGTGATATGCCGCATGACTTCATGTTGGCCTTCAAGATGTCTTTATGGTTCTTATACTGACCACCGATAAAGTACTTTCCATGAGCAAGCTGGCCAAAGACCACCATCTTTGGTATATCATCCATCCTCATACCATGACCAATCCAGCAAAACTGTTTGCTCATAAGCAGGGGTTCCCAAACTTTTTAACACGGGGACCAGTAAATCCATTCATGAGCTTTTGGAGGACCAGTAACATTCATTTGCATATTCATTGAGCAAATGACAAATATTCAAATAAGTTGTTTCTGGTCCTCCCAAAACCCTCAGTGCCAGCTTTAGCAAAGCTTTTGATATTGTCACCCACAATATTCTTGCCAGCAAGTTAAGGGAATATGGATTGGATAAATGGACTGTAAGACGGATAGAAAGCTGGCTAGACCAGGGATTCCCAAAATTTTTACTTTAGTTGGAATCCGAGGTTTTTTCCAGTAGTTTTTTGCAGCCCAAAAATATAAACGCATATTAAAAAAAAGAATTAAAAATGAATAAATTTTCATTGTTTCACCCAACTGCATCTTCTGCCCAGCCTGTGCCAGGGCTTAGGGGACCCGGCGCCGCATGGGCACTCCAGGAGGCAGGAGCAGATTGGGGGTAGGGTATCTGGCTAGGAGGGAGGGTGCAAAGAGGGGTAGGGTTGCTAGGTGTCCAGTTTTATACCTGACAGTCCGGTATTTGAGGGTTCTGTCCAGGAAACAAATTGAAAAAATACCGGACATATAAAATGGAATCCCTGGGGCCGGACTCACTCGTGTGCTTAGGTCTGCATGTGCCCAGGTCAGTCCTGCTTCCTGCCGGCTGATTCGCTGTCTCCTCCTCCTCCCCCCCCGCTTTTCCTCCCGATCTCCCCTATCCAGCCCTGCTTCTAGCACCCACTTCTCCCCTGCCCCCCACGATCTCTCCCAGCCAGCCCCGCTCCCTTGACAACCTCCTAGCCAGCCAATTCTCTCCCACTTCTCATCCCGATCTCCCCTGGCCAGCCCTGCTGCCCCCATCCAGCCCTGCTTCCGGTGGCTGGTTCTCCCATCCTCCTCCTCCCAATCTCCCCCAGCCAGCCCTGCTTCCACCGGCCACCCGCCCACCCTCCCCCCCAATCTCTGCCAGATAGCCCTGCTGCCCCCAACCCCACTTCCCAGTGGCCAGTCTCTAACCCCCCCCCCTCCCCCCCCCCCAACACCTCTTCCCAGCCTGCTTCCCTCCCAGCAGCTATGCTGAGGCCCGGTATTTTTTTTCCCTCTGCTCATAAACATTACTTCCATGCCCATGACACCACACAGCTTAAGAACCTCCATGTTAGGAATTTTGTCCAACCAATTCATGTGGGCGATCTTCGTCAGACAATGCATATGGAACTGATTAAGCTTCAATACATGGCAATGATATATTGTCCATAACTGTTTAGTCAATTTTCCAAGGGATGTTAGATATAGTGTAATTGAATAGTCATGTAACTACATGAAGTCTTAGCTGTTATCCAACTATCTGAGAGTTCCCGGGAGTGGGGATGGCAACCAATGCACTCCAACCCCACTCCCAGGGAGCCACCTCCCACTCTATTAGAAGTAGCAGCACTAGGAGGCAGGCAGAACTGATCTGTGAGGGGAGCCCATTTAAAAACCAGCTCCCTGCACAGACTGGCTTGTCTGCTGTTCTTTTAAGCCAGCTTCCACCTGCCCACCCTGACCATCCACTGCCCCTGAAAGAGGCAGCAAGGGGGGCGGGGGGGACAGGCAGGTCTGCAGGAGCCTATACATGTGGGGACCCTGCTTGAAAGCCAATTCCCTCATGTGTATCGGCTTCAGCCTGCCCCCCTCATCCTCTGCACTGTTGCCTCTCTACCAGAGGCAGCGGTGTTGGGTAAGGAGGCAGATCTGGTGCTCATGATACAACATATTCCCAGGAGCAGCAGGGATGGAGGAAGCCTCGCTGGCCCCAAAGCAGCAGGAAGGGAGCCAGCCTAAGCCTCCCCGCCCCGGGAATATGTTGTATCATGCAAGTAAGGTACTAAACTTCAACAGGCCTTTATTTACCAAGGTGAAATCTCTTTACAAAGCTGCTGCTGCCCCCTCTGTAGCGCTGACTCATCCTTAGCTCCTCTCCTCCCCCCTTTCCTGTTTCCTGTGCTTCCAAATTCCCAACAGCCAGTGCTCCCAGTTCTAATTATTACAAGCAGCATCTAAAACATCACATTCCCTCCTCTCTTAAGAAGCTCTCTCAATTATAAAATAAACATTGTTGTTCTAACAACAGCAACAAACATGGAAGACAACACTATACTGTTGGCAGAAATATTACACTGAAAACACTGTAAATACTACATAACAGTCTCTAGTCCAGACAGGTAGTCATCTGGGTCTGACGGACCGTGTCTCAAACTCCGGTTCCAGTGCAATGTCTTGTTGTGTTGGTGCTACGGTGAAGTCATACAATGCAGACTGGGTGTTGGCATCATCTCCTCTTGGTGCACAGGCAGGTGCAAGATAAGAAGCATTCCATACCCACCCATCAGAAAGTCAATAGGTATATGGTCCCTTCTTTTCTATGATTTTAAGAGGAGATGTGAATTTATGGTCCCCTTTGCGTAAAATTCCAGGTTTTCTTACTCTAACAAAGGAACCACATTCAAACTTCGGTTCCTTAGCACCCCACTATTTGTCTGTGAAAGCCTTATACTTTGCTTGCTTCTGTTCAACTGTTTTTCCTCACATCATCCCCTTTTGATGCATCAGGTCTTGCCTTTAACAATTCAGCAATGTTCAGTTTAGTAGTCATCTGTTTTCCATGCAGTAACTCTGCGGGTGATCTTTGAGTTGTGGCATGTCATGTAGCCCCGTATGCTTGCAAGAAATCAGTAGTGAAGGTTATCCACGATCGCCCTTACAGTTTAGCCGGTTGCAAACTCTCTTTCAAACCTTTCAATTTCCCCATTGGCTTGAGGGTAATACAGGGATGATCTTCTATGTAAAATGTTCCTCTCTGCTAGAAAAGTTTCAAATTCCAAGGAAGTAAATTGACTACCATTGTCTGAAACCAGTTATTTGGGGTTACCTTCTCTGCTAAAAACTGTAGAGAGGAACTTAATTACTGTAGCAGAAGAGATTTGCTATGTAAATGCTACCTCAGGCCATTTACAGAAATTGACATTGTAGGACCTTTTGATACTGCTCCAATTGATAGTCTATTAAAGTGATGGCATAATGACAATCACAACTTTTTCCCATGCAGAATCAGGAAGAAGAGGAACAGGCTATAATGATGGGGTACATGTCACTGGTGTCTTAGCATGCATTTGGCAAGTGAAACGTTTAAAACGAAATAGACCCGCATGTGTAATAAATGCTGTGAGGTCTCTGCTATCTTCATGCAACGTAACCTGGTGGTATACGCTCTGCAAATAAAGAGTAGAAAACATCTTTGCTCCACAGAGTTCTGCAAATACTTCTTCAGTGTGAGGAAGAGAGTGGCAGTCAATCACAATAGCTTTATTTGGCTCCCTTAAGTCCATACAAAGGCGAATGCCTCCATCCTTCTTCTGTGTCACAACTATAGGCAAAACCCATTTCAAGGAGTCAATCTCTTCAATAATGTCCTTTTGAACAAATTTAAGTTCCTCTGAAACAGCTTCCCTGACTGATAACGGTAAGCGCCGTAATTTGTCGTACAGGCGTCACATTATGTCGCATTTTAATTTTATGCAAACACTCATATGCACAGCCAAGTTTCTCTTCAACCTGGTCTTGGGTCCCAGCTGAAACTGGTGTGTGTACTGCAAGCGTGCTTTGCTGAGGAAGATGAATTCATCCATTAACTATCCTGAGGTTTAAAGCAGCCAATAAATCTCTGCCAAGGATAGGAGTGCCTTTGTGGACAATGTAGAACTCTGCAGTTACACAGCAATCACCAAAGTCACTGTTGCTGGCAGGTAGCCATGTACTGGAATTTGGTTTTTCAAATAGCAAAAGCGAAGTTTGGGTTCAGTAAGAGGCACATCTTTAAAGTAATGCAAATAGATGGAATCAGGTAGCATAGATAGTGCTGAACCAGTGTCCAACATTAGCTGAATAGGATGTGATTTGCCTGAAGGTATGACAAAAACATTTACAGTGCACCTTATCTGTTCTGGAATATGTGCAGCAGTGATTTTGTCCACACAGCACAGTAACATCGGGTATTGTAACTACATGCACCTGTTGATTGGACTGGATACTGCAGCATACCTTAGCAAAATGCCCAATCTTTTTGCAGTGATTGCACTGAGCTACTTTTGCAGGGCATCTTGTGTAGCTTGCAAGGTGTTGTGGGGATCCACAGTGAAAGCATGCTTTTTCAGTGCTTTCAATTTGCTGATTCTGTGGTTTTTCCATTAGCTTTCCCCTTGTAATTGTTTGTCTGCAGCGATAGTGGACTTTTCTGAGAAGAAGTCACTGCCTGGACTGGGCCTCCTGTATCCATGCTCATTATTTTGGCTTCTGCTATTGCTGACTCAATCTGGGTAGCAATGGTTATTGCTTTTTCCAGTGTAAATTGTGGTTCTAGAAGTAAGCATTCTCTTACACGAAACATGGTTGTTTTCTCAATGAGCTGGTCTCTAATCATCTCATCTGCCATAATCCCAAAGTCACAAATTACAATCAGACTCCTCAGAGAAGCAACATACTGCATTATAGTTTCCCCTGGTTTCTGCTCAAGCTGGCAAAATCTGTAGTGATTAGCTATTGCATTCACTTTTGGCAAAATAAAGTTCTTTAATGCAGTGAGTGCAGTCTCATATTTATCATCTGCAAGGAGAAAAGTGTAAAATATACACTGCCCTTCTGCTCCAAGGCAGTGGATTAGCAGAGCACACTTTCTTACTTCAGAAATCTCTGTAGCACTGATTGCAAGCAGATAAGTCTCAAACATATGGATCCAGGCAGTAAAAGCAATTGGAGGCTCACCTGGGCTTTGCAGAAAGGGTGCAGGTGGGTTCAGAGGCAGAATACCCCATCCTCATTGCCAAAATGTTGTATCATGCAAGCAAGGTACTAAAACTTCAACAGGCCTTTATTTACCAAAGGTGAAACCTCTTTACAAAGCGGCTGCTGCCCCCTCTGTAGATCTCACTCAGCCTTATCTCATCTCCTCCCCATTCCTTCCTGTTTCCTGTGTTTCCAGACTCCCAACAGCCAGTGCTCCCAGTTCTAATAATTACAAGCAGCATCTAAAACATCACAGAACAGCGGGAAGGGAGGAGACCCATCTACCATCTCAATGGGACAGGTAATACTAGTGAATATATAAAATCTTTAGAAGCAACAATTACAAATATGTTTCTTTTCTGGTGACAACTTCTCAGGTCACCATTAGAAAAAGTTTGTGGTATAAATAATTTTGCTGAACTGAAATTTAGACCTGAAAAATGCACCATAATCTATCTAATTATTCTTGACAATTAAGCTGTTCATTTTCTCAGTAAATATAGTACTAGAGATAGATATATTTTTAATTTTCAATTTTTTGAGGGCAACAGCAACTTTTACAGTTCTCTCTCTCTCCAAACCACGGAAGTGTCACTATGGTGATATATACCATAGGAAATCCACATAGACTCAAAGTTTGTTTTTACATATTACAACTTCATCGCTGGCACAGTTTATTAACAAAGGAAATTATAGTAAACCAATAGCAAAGTCCAAATGTATGAGCTAACCAAATGGGTGTAGTCTAGGAAATATTAAGAGCTGTTATTGTACTCCCAGAATAAATAGCCTGAGCTAGAATATGAAAGAGTACATGTCAAGTAAAGTTATATATTTATAGATATGAATTTACCCCCAATGCATGTAATGTCAGCCACACTTAAGGATGCAGAGGGTAAAACAGGGTCTTCCAATCCCAAACCATCTCACCCAGACGGAACCACCTCGACACCAGACTCAGCAGCTTTCTACCTCCCATACCACACAAGGAACATTAGAAACCAAGAGGCGTCTTCACAGCTGCCAGCCTCCTCCTCTTAACCATGAAACCTGGACTATGGAGATCTTAATTTTTTTGCTCCTACAACACAGCACTAGCTGTTGTCCTACTCCCTCTGTCCCTCTCCTATCACTTTGACTCTTCTGATACTCAACCTCAATATCCTGGCCTGGGCCTTTCATTGTCCATCCTTCCCTCTCGCCTCTGTGTGTTTCCCTCGCCTCAACCCCTTATCAAAAAGCCTCTAAGATCCAGATCAAAGGTATTTAAGTACTTAATGCCCACTGAAATCAATGAGCATTGAGAATTTATCTTTGAGAATCTGGTACTAAGTTTTTAAAAGTATAAATACAATATTGAATTGACTATCTTAAAAACACAAAACTGAGCTTTCAGGCTGTGTGACTATTACCACACTAGTAACTCTGAATGTCTGTCTCATTCCTTACAGATAAGTTAATTGGAGTGAGGACCATATGTTTCTGTACATATATACAGCATATAGCACATATGAGGTGCTGCCACAAGAATGACCACTAAATACGGTTGTTAAGCTCAAAGCAACATGATTCCGGTTCTCATTTTTCTCACTGTATTTTAAACTTTTCAAAGACATTACATGCGCTGTTCAAATCTCAGATGCCTTTAAAATGTAGTTGACATTAACATAAAAATGTTGTAAGCTGAAATGTAACAAGGTCTTGCAGGCAGCAAGCATTGAAGATGATATTGAGAAGTACCACACATGTTTTAGGTGAGATGTAAAATTAATGCCCTATTTGGTTGTTTCTCATGGCAGTGTCCACTGTGCAACAGGCCAAAATCCATATTGGATAATCACATTCTGCTTATCTAAAAGGCTCCTTTGTAGGGACCCATCTTAGGTAATTATATGGTACCGATTAATATAGTATTTGAGTGCCTCACAATCTTGAATGTATTTAGCCTCATAACACCCCTGTGAGATAGGAAAGCACTAAAATTGTATCTCATTTTACAGATGGAGAACTGAGACAGTCTAACATTAAGTGACCGGCCAAGAACCACAGATGTAAGATTTATCTACACATCTAGCACTACAATTGCACCACAGTAGCTCTTTTAGTTCATGTCTACGCTAGGAAATTATTTTGAAACAACTCCCGAAATAATTTCAAAACAGCATGTCCACCCTAGTCTGAAGTCTTGAAATTAGTCAGAGACAGATTCCCTTCATATGCACTGGGGAGCAATTAGTCTGAATTACTCTAGGGAGTAGTTATTTTGAAATAGCAGCAGTGGAGCATCCATGCTACCACTGTTTTGAAATAACTATTTTAAAACTAGCATTATTCCTTGTGGAAAGCAGGCATTATTTTGAATTAACTAGCCCATTAAGAAGAATACACCATTCCCTAACCACACTAATACCAACCCTGGAACCTTCCCTTGCAACAAACCCCGTTGCCAGCTTTGTCCACATATTTGCTCTGCTGATACCATTATTGGACCTAACCAAGTGAGTTATAAGATCAAGAACACATATTCCTGCTCATCCAGAAATATAATGTATGCTATCATGTGCCGAAAGTGTCTGTCTGTAATGTACATTGGACAAACGTCTCAGACACTTCGCCAAAGAATCAATGCCCACAAAACAGATATTAGACAGGATCACAAAGAAAAAACAGTTTCTTGCCATTTCAGTCAGAAAGAACATTGTCTCAATGACTTGATTACCTGCATCCTGCTTCAAAGACCTTTTAACACCAGACTTGAAAGAGAATCCTCGGAACTGTCATTCATACTTAAATTCGACACTTTTCACCCTAGTCTAAACAAAGACATTAATTACCCAACCCATTACAAAGATAGCTTCCCCAATTATCACCTCTAATTTCATTAGCTCACAGACATCTACCTGACCCCTCATCCCCCTTCTCTTCTGAAATTTGATTTGTCCTTTTCATATGTGTTCGTTTTTTTGATTGTATCCTTTGGTATATATGGTTGTGCCAATTTTCTTCCACTATTTGATCTGAGGAAGTGGGTCTGGCCCACGAAAGCTCATCACCTAATAAACCATCTTGTTAGTCTTTAAAGTGCTACATAGTCCTGTTTTTTGCTTCAGCTTCACCAGACTAACACAGCTACATTTCTATCACTATTCTACAGGAACAAAAATGAGAGGTATTCACATGGGCTTTGTTATAAAAGAATAAAAATAAAAACCAATTTCATTAGTACCAAAGATACCATAAAGTGCTGTATTGAGAACCTCAGCAATAGTTATTTGCTGGTGTATAATATGTATCTGCTACAGGAGTTCCTTCTGCCTCCTTGTCATGCTAATTCAGAGCAAAACAGAGCAAGTCATTGCCACTGAAGGGAACAGTTGTATACACTTTAGTATTTCTCTAAGTATCTGTTCACTTTCTGCATCCCTGGATTCATCCTCTTTAGAGACTAATGTTGAAGCTGAGGATACATTTGTGAAGTGGAAACAGTTCTATAACTATTTGCCTTCTCTGTAGAACGCATTGGTAGCCTTGGGTATCTTCATGGTAGCCTGAAATTTATCCTATTTTCAGTAAACCTCACCTTCCTATAGCTGTATGCATGACTATCATTCTTCTCCTCTGCTTTGCTACCTCCACTATTGAGGGCCAATAATGTTATACAGATAGGAACATAAAATAGACATTTAAGAAATCTACAAGATGATTGAGCTCTTCAACCTGTAAGTAAGTACAGGACACTTGTAAATACCCTGACAGAGGGCACAATGCACTCATTCACAAGATCATGCAGGACAACTCTGGACCAACACATATACTTAAGCTATTTTGTTCTTGTATTCATGTGTCTTTAAATGAATCACCTAATGGAATTTTGGTGGCTCTACACAAAACACTAAACTGCACATTCACTGCAATCACTACTGTGAAGATGTATTTGCAGTGTATAGTAAAGACCTGCAATGAAGGGAGATGGATGAGGATGCAAACTACAAAAAGCAAAAGGATTCTATACACAAAGTTGCTTGCTTACATCTGACCATTTCTTCAGAGCAGACTCCTGAAGAGGCAGACAGCTGAAACAAAAAAGGAACAATATGTTTTCTAGCTTTTCTTCTTCAGTCAGGTTCCTTATAATTCTATTTTGAAAAAGAAGAGCAGGTCAGGTAAATACAATTTTTGTGCTTTCTACATTTTATCATTTGCTATGAACTGGTAATAACTGAAAGACATCTTTACCCAGCCGTCACATTAAAGTTTGATATTGATAAGATTGCCTCTCTGGTCTGGTAAAATACTTTTAGACAACTATTTAGATGGGACAAGGGAAGTGAATTCAATTGGAAACTTAAATCTTTCAGTGACTGTGCTGCCCAGACAGCAAAGAGACTATGAAGCAGGCATAGATCTTTGTTGCTGCTAGTTTTCTAAGAGTAAGATTTATGGGTGGCAGATTTCCTATTTGGAAGTTAAGCCATCAGGTTTCATCCTGTGAGTGGAGAATTCTTATAGGTCACAATTTTACACAAATTCTGCCCAGGTGCCAATGACCAAAAAGGCTGGATTTTTCTATGCATTGTGCCAGGTATCAAGAAAAACATTTTTAAAAAATTCAGTGCATTTTGCATAAGAGACAATGATTATCATGAACATGTGGGTAGGCATGGCAGGGAACGGCATTTTGCAAATATAAATTTCACAAAAAGGTGTGCATGGAAGCATCCTCTTACTCTGCAAATGCAAGGAATTAGTACGATATCAAGAAATGGAATTTATACAAAACCTTCTAATGCAGCCAATATACACCCTTTGGGTCAAACCTATAGCTGAGAAGACATGTATCAAGATATGGAAAAAATGCATTAAAATCATAGAATCCTAAAGGTGGGAAGAAACCTCATGAGGTCAACAAATTTAATCCCCTGCTAAAAGCAAGATCAATCCCAACTAAACCATCCCAGCCAGGGCTTTGTAAAGCTGACACTTAAAAAGCTCTAGGGATAGAGATTCCACCACCAACCTAGCTAACCTATTCCAGTGCTTTACCACCCTTCTAGGGAAATAATTTTTCCTGATATGCAATCTGGACCTCCCCCACTACAACTTGAGACCATTGTTCCCCATTCTGCCATATGTCACCACTAACAACCTCTCTCCATTCTTTGAAACCCTCCCTCAGGTAGTTGAAGGCTGCCGTCAAATTCCTCATCATTCTTCTCTTCTGTAGACTAAATAAGCCCAAATCTCTCAGTATCTGCTCATAAGTGCTCTAACCCCCTAATCATTTTTGTTGCCTTTTGCAGGATCTCTCCAATGTGTCCACATCCTTTCTGTAACAGAGGGCCCAGAATTGGACACGGTACTCCAGATGTGGCCTCACCAGTGCCAAATAAAGGAGGAATAATCACTTCCCTAGATCTGCTGGCAGTGCTCCTCCCAATGCACCCAAATCCTACAAGGGCACACTGTTGACTCATATCCAGCTTCTCATCCACTGTAATCCCCAGGTCCTTTTCTGCAGACCTGCTACTTAGCCAGTCGGTCTCAAGCCTGTAACAGTGCTTGGGACTTTTCCATCCCAAGTGCAGGGGTGGAACTGCAGTTGTCTTTGTTAAATGTCATCAGATTTCTTTTGGCCCAATTCTACTATTTGTCTAGGTCACTCTCAACTCTATCCCCACCCTCCTGCATCTCTACCTCTCCCCAGCTTAGTGTAATCCGCAGGCTTGCTAAGGGTCCAATCTATCCCCTCATCCATATCATTAATAAAGATGTTAAACAAAACCAGCCACAGAAACAACCCTGTGGGCACTCCGCTTTATACTGACTGCCAGCCGGATGTCGAGCCATTCATCACTACCTGTTGAGCTCAACGATCTAGGCAGCTTTCTTATCCACCTTACAATCTATTTAAGCAATCTGTACTACTTTGACTTGCTGGGAAGAATACTGTGTGAGACCATGTCAAAACCTTTGCTTAAATCCGGGTATATTTTGTCCACTAGAAATATAAGAGTAGTTGATTAACCGACTACCTGGTAAGTCCAGGCTCATTGGGTAGTCAAGTCAACTACTGTACTCTCATTCCTTCCACCCCTGGCTTGCTGCCTTTATATCAGAGGCAGCAAAGAGGGAGAGCAGGAGTTGGGGGCAGCCAGCTTAAAGCTAGCTCCCCCCAGCACTCTCTCACTCTCACACACACACACACGACATGCTGCTGCCTCTATCTAACCCCGTGGATGGGAGTTGCTGCCGCAAAACAGCTCCTGTCCATGGCCAGCCTCAGCCACCGCAAATAGAGGCTGCTCTGGCAGCAGCCCGGGCTGGCTGCAAACAGAGGCTGTTCTGCCCTATGGACAGAGGCTGCTGAACCCAGTGCAAGCCAGGACTGAGCAAGCCCAACTCAGTCCCAGCTTGTGCTGGGTCCAGGAGCTACCCAGCTGCAACTCTGCACTTCAAATATAGTAGGAGCTGAGTTAACTGTGCACATTTAAATTGCAGAGCTGCAGTGGAGGTAGCTCCTTCTGAGCCCTTTCTCTTATCAACTAATAACCCAATCACCTGCCTCTTAACATCCTTAACATCCACTGCCTTCCCCATAGCCACAGAGCCAGTTACCTCATCATAGAAAATAATCAGATTGGTCAGGCATGACTTGCCCTTCGTGAATCCACATTGGCTATTCCTGATCACTTTAAATCTTCAAAAACAAAAGAATGTCAAAATGTGTCCTGCTTGCATGACGCTTAGAAGAATCCTATTGTCTATTAGCTTGGAAGAATCAAAACTCCAATTTCAAGAGCCAAAATTTACTCTCTACCCATTCAACAAACTACTAACCTGCAGTTATGTAACCTGGGAGCTCCAAACATGAAGACCAATTTTATTATTCAAATGATTATTTATAGATGTGCTGCTATTAAAAGCAGCTTCGCAATATGAACAAAATACATATGTAAAAAGTGGCAAACCATATCAAAAGTCAGAGGAGTACACACAGAGACACAGAACTGATTCAAAGTGAAGAGCATTCCTTACAGCTTGGTTTCTTCACAGAGCAGCTTAACTCTCCAGAGTGAGTGGGAGAAGAAGAGGGATCAGCAAACAGTAATTGGTAGCAAGACAGGCAGAAAAATTGCCACAAAAATACTTGAATGAGTGAGGGAAACACACACAGTCAGAAGAGTCTGGCTGGAGTGCAGTGAATAGGAGGAGATGGTAGTGTAGGAGTGTAACTATGTACCTCTCGGTCATGCCCACCCATATCGCCTTAGGTCTAGTTAGGGAACTTGAACAGGATATGAAGAGAGAGACATGGTCAGGCTTGATGCTGAAAGTGAAGAATGACCTCCTTTCCACTCAGTTACCTCATAAATTGCACTATTAACAGAAGAGCAGGAAATTTTGCCCACCATTAAAGGCTGCTACTCTGCTCAAACTCCTCCACTGACACTTAAGCCAGTTACACTCATTCAGCATTTCAGAAACTTGCCCATGGCTTAACTGCAAATACACTCAACTCCCCAGTGCCTTTTTGGGATTCCACTTGCTGTTCAGTGACATTTACAGGTAACATTATGCTGAAGGCTAATTTTCATTTTCAGCAGTAGCTTGTCCATGCTGAATGCTCCACATGGCCAAGATTTTTAAGTACTGGTTAAATCAGATCCTCAGCTTTTCCATCAAGGAGAGAAATCACCCAAAAATCACCTAGCTGTCTTCCTCCTGCCTGAACTCCAGGCAAAGTTTCAACCACTGAGAATCAGCCAGATAGTCCACACTCCTCATACCCAGCCACACCTGATTCTACTCTCCTAGTTCCCTTTACTGCTCTGAGTCCAAGCGAACACTGGCTCTGCCACATAGAACACATTGTGGCTATGTCTCTGTAGCAATCACACTTAAACTCCAGAAAAACAAAACCACGAATTCAAATACAGCTGTGTCACTGCTAAGAAACAAGAGAGGAAGTGGTAATGGGCACACAGTGCTTTCCTCTCAAGTAGACTAACAACCCAAATCCATAATGCCTGAGGTCAGCCTTCCCTCTACTCAGAGTATATCCATCAAGATAGCAAGTCTGGGGGAACCTTGCATTGAAATGAGGAACAGTAACTTGTAGGCTTCAGGGTCAGTTCCAACAAGTGAACTCAGCAAAATGAAACATACCATAGCTTCCACATGCCCCAGAGACAAAGTCAGTCTTAGTTTTAGTACAAATGTATGAAAGAAAAATATTTTGGCTACAAAATAGTTGCAGGCACATTTTCTTGCTGACAACCAAATCTGAGATTTAAAGTTGTTGTTTTTTTCCTTTTAAAATATTGTGGATACATTTGAACACTGGATAAAACAACAGGGAAAGAAAGGGATCTGTATCTCTCATAGCTTTCAGCAGTGCAGGATGCTTAAGTTGCCATGGAAATTAAATATTATTTAACAGCAGAATACTTGTTTTTAAAAGGACTGTGGGTACTCTTACACATAAAGGCTAGATTCTTTCAAATTTAAGTAGTTGGCTATTATCAGCGCTGGGAAGACTCATGTTTCAGAATATTTTTTGTGATGTTACACAGTTTTAAGGCAAATTTCAGAATAACTTAAATGACACCCTACAGACTGAAGCTCTCTATTTATTCTCCTTAAATGGTACAACATAGAGAGTGACAAACTATCTTCCCTGCCTATGTGCCTTAATCCTGACCTGGGGAACTATAGCACTGAGAAATAGAAGGCTACTGAGATATGCTACAGTTTAAATGTTTACTAGTTACTACAATTAAGGTAGTTGTTGAAACTTCCACATCTTGTTCAAATGAACTTTGCACTGCTAGAGTATTAAAAGGCACACTAAACATTATTTTAATCCAATCACAAACATAGCAATTCCATTGCTTTTGGTAGAGTCCAATGTCCTCGTTTTCAGGAGTGGGAAGTCATTGTATAGTCCTGCAATAGAGCTGATCTTGTCTGAGCCCAAGAAGTCTGAAATAGGTTTGGAAGTGGCGAGTGATGCCCAATCAGAGCCTTTCAGTGGCTGTGGGAGTTCTATTGGGACTCACCCTAGTGTCCTCAGTATGAAGCTTTCATCTGACATAATGGACGGTGCTGTCGCCAGCAGATCAGGTATCTCTTGCATCAAGTTGGGTATCCCCTGATATGGTCACTCCATAGAAATACTGCTACACCTTCAAAGGCCCAGACCATTCCGGAGCCCACTTCTGCTCCCTGCATAATATGCTAATTTTTGGTACTTGTCATGAAGAACTTTGGGGGACTCATTTTTATTATGCATGGATATAATAATAATATCCTTTTAGCAGTTCTGCTCATTCCAATGGAACCTAAAAATGAGACCACTGAATTCCCTTCCATGAATAAAGGAGGCATAGTGGTAGTATGTATAGTGTTATGGCAGTTGAGAAGGATCAGTGAAATGCCAAAAAGAAGATGAGTCTATGGTTCAGAAGAGAAGTCAATCCTTCTTTAAGGGTACACTTAAACCTCTTAGCTTCTCTGTCAGCCAGCTAATGGCAAAAGTAGGTAAAGGAGATAAAATGCTGCAAGTGACAGGCAGTAAATGGGGACTACTGTCTGTGGCAACATATGGGACACTCCATAAAACTAACAGATCACACCCTAAGAGTCATGGCCCAAACTGCAATAACTCTAGGACATCTAAGGATGTGGAGGAAGGGACAGTCAGTGAGCAGGTACTTCGGGGATATGGAGAAATTCTCCAGAATCTGAATTAGCTATAGTGTCAATTTGTTACCTGGGGTCCCAAAGATTTGCCGCTGAGTTAACAGGTTCTGCAGAATTTAAATAAAGTGTTTGTCAGGATAGAGCATAAATGTCCTGGAATCTCTGGTTTAAACAAAAAAAGCACATTTATTCTGAATGAAAGCAAAGCTGAATGCGAATCATCTCAGACAAGTTGTCCCAGAGCAACCAATATGGAATAGGCAATGAGCCAATGACCTGGAGTAGATAGTCTCATGTAAAATAGAGACTTACTTTAATTTCTTCCTGAAAATGGCAAGCTGATGAAGTCTATGGAGACGCACAAGCAGATCCACAACAAAGGAAGAATGCAGACACAAAAAGGCATGACACAACAAGTTGCCAGAGTTAGAGATTTCCCCCAAATAAAACTGAAATAAAATTGAAACTGGTAATTAAATGGTTTTGTCCAAAGGGGAATATATTGGCTCCAATACTACACTGCAGAGCTCTCAGTGTCTGTGGTTCCGTGTGAATACCACAAAATCTGTCAACAAAGCAGACATCCCATTTCTCTACTGCCCACAAGTAAAAGCAGTCAGGTTGCAACTGTTCTCATAAAGGGGAAATCCAAAATGATTCTTCTGTCACGTCAAGTTTAGAAATTTGGACAGAGACAATCAATTAAGGAGTCAGGTTTCCTGTGGCAGAGTATTTATCCAGGATGATGGCCTCATTCACCGTGTGGAGATCACGGCAACCCCAATCTCTTCCTGAATGTGTTAGATAACAAAGCATCTGGGCACCTCACATCAGTTACACTGAAAAATAGTTCAATACCAAAGAATTAGGTAGCCGAGCAGAGACTGGCTTATAAAGTGCTACCAGAAACCAACAATTCAATTAAAAAACCTGGGAAATATATTGACTTGAGTCTGTATTATGTGGCTAAAAGCAGTGATTCCACCCTGTCAGAACAAATCCAGAGGTGAAATCCTGGCTCCTGTGAAATCAATGGGAGTTTTGCCAAGGACTTCAACTAAGACAAAGTTTCAACACAAGGAAAGTCAGCCTGCAAGATAAATGAAGATGCCTCCGTTCCAAATCAGGATATGGCAGCAATAAAGAAGTCAGTCAAAATATTAGTCCTACTGTAGTTTCTTTAAGGCTTGCCACAAACTGTGGAAGTGCCTCAAGTGAAATGCTTTTGAAGATTTAAAAAGACACAAACCCTCCACTCAGATTAACCTTAGATTTAAAAGTGTAGCTTGAAGCAGAATTCAGGGTAGACAATTACTGATATTCCATCCCAAAGCAGATGGAAAGAATGACTCATTTTCTCCCTTCTGCCACCGCCTGAATGCCAGAAGGGAATAGAAAATTAGAAGCTATACTCTGCTTTCTGTAAGAGACATGGGGTTACTGGTACTTCCAAGACACATGAGAAGGAGGAGAATTACATAGGTGAATATTCATACTGCACCCAACTATCTGCACCTCACTGAAATCTTGTAGCATTAGTATAAACAGCTACTGAACTTTGTTGATACAGCTCATTATAGTATAACATTAGACTGGCTCCAGGTAACTAAAACAAAGCCAGCTATTGAAGCTTCCATCTCTTGCCATGTTACCCTTTCAGTGCTTGGAAAGTAAGTCTAAACTGTTAATAAGTTATGCTAAATGGTAAACTAGCAACAAATACAACAGAGTGAGGAAGTAGGCATCTGCATGTACTTAACTACATGCTGAAGTCCCACTGAAGTTAAATGCAATGTTGAATCAGGATCTTACCCTTACACACACTGAGGAGTACTTTATTCTGCAAGTTGTCCCATTAACTTCAAATTGGACTGCTTGAGGAGTAAACTACTTCTTAGCGTGCACAATATGAGAGAATCCAGCCATTTAAAAAAAATTTCAGGAAAAGACTATAAAGACACACATCTTATAGGCCCAGTTATTAAGCTTTTATTCTTGGCAAGAAGAAAAAACAGGAGTGAGGTGTGATCACACAACTTGTGAAGGAGTAACTTGTTACTCCCTGTGAGAAAGTAAGGAACAATCTAGCCATTTGTGACTATTCACCACTTCTATGCATGTATATTCAGGTGATTGTACATACCGTTGAATCTTGTGAACAAGAGAGAATCGGTATTATGTTAAGTCTGAACAAGCCTGTAGACATTTTACAAAAATTCTTGCCAAACATTCAATATTGCACAAGTGTTTTAATAAAAACAAACTTAGTCAATAACTGCAGAAAAGGATTCTCAGTACACCTATATTTTCTCAGTAAGTTAAATTACATGTTCTAGCCATAATTTATCTTAGTTACCAGAATGTATTTCTGACTATTTACTGTGCAGAGTCCCACTTAACCATTACTGTTGATACCATGTTCTGTATAAAGACATCACCCAAGAGCTATTATCTTTTCTGAAGGGCCATCAGCAATTTGGAAGACTAGTTAAAGAATAATATATTGAAAAAAGTAGAAACAGGATAAAATGCTAACTCAGATGGTATCAGAAAAAAAATAGGAGCAATATACCTGTTTAAGCCAAAAAGAATGGGGGTGGGAGGATATAATACAAGGCAGGAGATGCCTCTGTTATAAATACTCCCAGTGGTAGCAAAATGAAAATCAATCTGTATCAGCTGTGTCTGAGGACCAGAGTTAGCACTGAAGTGAATCTCACCTTTGAGTGTAAGTTACTTTAGTGCTGTTGACAATTTTATCCATCATGCCTAAAACTTTAACTCTTTGGCTAATCAAAAACATGTGTGTCCAAATTCCAGCAGAGAACACAGTGAACAGAATAAGGAATATGCAATTGTCTCCTTGCCATTTCCGCTAAGTCCAGCAGAGCCAAATCACACACTCATGAAATGCATCATACAAAACAGATATCAATCAGCAGAGTTCTTGACTGAGTGCCTGATCCCCTTGCCCTCTACTTCCCAGCCTCACCCACTTCCTTGGTCCCAACCGACTGACTGGTTCTCTCTCACACTCCAAATAGAAAATTATCTTTCCCGTTTACTTACATGGTCATTTCCTTTTATGGATCAAAACAAACAGTCATTATAGCAAATGTACAAAAAAAGGGGACAAACAGTTTTCTGTATGGCATACAGGTGGCAGGCCCATGTGACTAGGGAGACCACACTGCCCACAAAATGCAGGAAACTGTGCTTTACAGCAGGTCGAGAGACCAGTGGCCAGAGAGACAACGAGGAGCTCCTCTGTTCACTCCTGCTCTCAAACTTTGCTTCAGTGACCACTTTTGTGCCACTCTCTCACATTATCCATGCCCCTTTACTAGTTCCCCATATATCTATAGTTAACCCTTCCTTCCCCTCCCACATATTCATGTGACACTATTGCAAAAAAAAGAAAACAGGATGCTGGGATGCATTAACAGGAGTGATGTTTAACCCACACACCTAGGCTATGTCTATACTGGTGGGTTCTTGCGCCAGAAATATGCAAATGAGGCTAAGCGTGGAATATCGCTGAGCCTCATTTGCATATCTAATGAACCGCCATTTTTGCAGAAGAGGCTCTTGCACCAGAAGGAGCGTCTACACTGTCCCTTCTCATGCAAGAAAAACCCGCTTGCGCAATGCCGCTACGCTGATTATTTTCAGGAATATTGGCATTGCGCAAGAGGGTTTTTCTTGCACAAGAAGGGGCAGCGTAGACGCTACTTCTGGCACAAGAGACTCTTCCGCAAAAATGGTTGCTCAGATATGCAAATGAGGCTCAGCAATATTCCACGCTTAGCCTCATTTGCATATTTATGGCGCAAGAACCCGCCAGTGTAGACATAGCCCTAGTGTGGTTACTGAGCAATGCAAGCGATACCTAGGCCACAGCAACAATTAAGATCAAGAGATCTCTACAGCACAGGCTGGAAGCAAGCTGGCTTTTAGCTCAGAGGGCAGTGGCTCCTATACTCCGCTCCAAAGGTCCCAAGTTCAAATCTGCCTGGTGGCAGTTACACTGTGCGCTCACTGGCCAGTGTGGCCAAAAAGCCACCCGGAGCTGTGTTTAAAGGAGCACCCTGCAATCTAGACAAGCCCTAGTAGGGATTAGAGCAAGAGAGAAAATTGCAATCCAAATTGTGAGACCAAGAGCTTGCAATTCCATTATAAAAACAGGTGTCTCTCCAAGCATAAGCAAAGAACAGCAGTTGATCTTATGTATCTGAGGTTTTCTTGAATGAGTGGAATAATTCCTTTGTGTGTTAACTAGTTTTTCCACTGTGGCCTAAACGCACTCTCATCTGAATATGCATATGTTAAAAGTGTGGAGTTCGCAGGGAAGGTCCTTAACTAATGGACCCCCACCCTCTCAAAAAAAATACCAAGGAAATGGCAAAGTTTCAAAAAGAGACCTTTTTCAAACCTCGCTGCTACAAAAACTAGTAACTATCTTACTAAAACTTATTACCCAGAAAATGCAGCAATGGAGAGCTATTGTGTCAATTCCGGAGACTGAACTCAATCATTAAATTATATGAGAGAGAGGATTTAGACCTGTTTTAAGTGTAAATCTCAGTACAACCTTACCGAAGAAGTCACTATGATTCTGTGATAATGAGTCCTCTCTCTATTATACAGACATACACACACAGAGAAGCAATTTCTCTGTTTAGTAAGAAAATTGCTTTAGCACTGTAGTGATAATAAACACAATGTATATTGGCTGTTAGCTGCATTTCAGACACTGTAGCCTCAGATCAAAAGAGACACAACGATATGTACCTATATGATAAATAACATGTGCTCAGCCACTTGGGTGGAGCTGGGAAATCCAGAGTGCAGACAACTGCAGTAAACTGTCTAGTCTGCAAGGGGATGTAATAACTTGTGATTCCCAATTGAAAAACTCCTAAAAACTCATGGCTTTTGTGTCAGTCTATACTTCAGGAGTTTTATTTTAAATGCCAATTTAAATGTTAGAATGGGGCATCAGAACTGGGGGAAGCTGTGTGTACACAGAAACAAAGTTTTATTCTTCATTATCAACATGTGTCCAATTTGCTCACCAAATTTTGTAGGACTATGGAACAAGGGGATGGAGCAATAACTGTCCAATTTATTATTACAAAGATATGGTCTGTATCAGGTAGCATCCTTTAAAGGCATAGAGGCAAATTCATTACTACCACCCAAAAAGTTAGCGCTTTTATAGTAATTGGTCACCATGTATCTTCAGAGTGCGGTACAAAAGACAGCAAAAACCAGAGACCTCATTTCTGAAACGCCAAGGATAGTATCTGATTTAGGAAAAGTTAGGAGGAGCCTAATTTAAAATTGAGGTTGTTTGTTTTCATGTTGAAGAGCCTATGCTGTTCTTGCAACTGTCATACTTGTGATAAAATGGGAGCAGTAGTAGTGATTGTGGGGATCATAAAAATCACACCTCCTCCTCCCCTGTATTAAAAGTCTAAATAGTTAATTTCGAGCTTTGTTCTAGGCTGTTCTGTACTGACAGACAAAAAAAAAAGAGACTGGGGAGGGAGCAACCTACTGTTTAAAAGCCCCGAGAGCGCACATTGGATCTTCTCGCTGCACTCTAAAGTCTATTCCTCCCCAGATCAAGTCTCGAGGCTGTGAAGCAGAGCGTGCATACCTCCGCATGGCATTCCTGTCCTCGTTCAGATCCCCTCGCTTACTGCTCCGCTCCCGCCAGGAGAAGCCCAAGTAACCATGTGCGGGAGGGAGGGGGGGGAGGCTGGGCTGGAAGCGGGTCAGCCTGGGACTGGGGAACCGAGCCGCGTGCGATGCAGACGCAGGTCCCGCCACAGCCTCCGTGTAACTAGGCTTCTGCCCCCGCCCCGCCAGTCCCCATTCCTCTCTGCCTAGCCCGCTACACTTACCCGCTGGGAAAGGCATCCGCGCCCTAGCGCTGCCAGTAGGGTCGGTCCTCCCGGCCCCCGCTCCCGAAGTGGCTCCGTACCCTGTGGCGCGCCTGCCCCTGCCCACAGCCGCCCCCTGCGTAAGTCCGCGCACGGAGCAGCCCCTCCCTAAGCCGGGCTCGCTCACTCCGCCTCCGCCCGGCTCTGCCCGCCGCCCAGGCTCCGCTGCCGGGCTGAACCCCGCACGGTCCCCGCGCCCCAGCAGCCTGTTACCTTCCGCCGAGCAATTCCCGGCTGCGGGCGCTCCCGGGCAACTCTGGGCGCCTCCCCTTCCAGCCGCGCGCGCCAGCTCTCCGGCCGGGAGCCCGGGTGCGGGTCCCTGCAGGGCGAGCTGCTGCCGCCACCCTTGCGCGCGCACAGCCCGGGCACGGGGCGGGAGCTGCGGGCCGGACCGGACCGCCCTGGGCTACGCTGGCGCCGGAGCCTTTGCGCGGCAGGGGCCGGGACGCCGAACTGCAATTGGCTCGCTCCCCTGGATCCCGGGAAAACGCGCTGCGGAGGCAGCCGGCCCGCACCTCGCTATGAATGAACTCCAGGCACCGCCCGCCAGCGCACCGCTGCGGCGCTCTGCCTCTCCCGCGTGCCCCCGAGCCACGCCGCAGGGGGCCCGCACGGAAACTACGGACTCTTTTGCAGTGTCTTTCCTTACCGTGAGCATGGATCTCCTCAGTCGGGCTCCGCTGCGGGCGCTGCCTGGCTTTAGGAGCCCCTGGAACTTAGGAAGCCAGGAGAGCGCAAGAGCTGCAGCTGCGCTTGCCTCGCCTTGCTGGCTTAACAGCGCCTCCCTAGCTCGCTTATCATCATCATCATCATCATCAACTCACTTGTTACTATTACATTCCAGCGTGAAATGAAAGGGGGCGGCGGGCAGCCAAGCTTGACAGAAAGGGAGCGGTCTGGACTCCAGTCTTCACACCAGCCAACGAGACGCCGTTAGGGCTAAGTGGGAAATTAGCTTTCTCTACATTGATCCTGAGGAACAGGCACAGAAAGCGCTACCCATTGTAACCCAAGCAAAAGGCTGGTTCTAGGCCTGTTTCCTCTGGACCCCTTCCTCCATTCATCTGACAAGTGGGTTGTGTCCACCAAAACTCATGATACTATCTTTTTTTGTTAGTCTCTAAGTGGCTGCAGGACCATTCCTTGTTTTAAAAGTTTTTTATTGGCCTTGTGGGTTTGGCTTTTTTGGGGCCCTGATACTAGGGACTCTTTACACATCTGACAGTTCTTGGTTGTTGGGTTTTTAAAAGATAATGTAGACATTTGCTAAGAGGAGCATTGTATCTAATTCTTATATAAAGAAAGAAAATTAAGTATTAGATCCACTAAGCTTTCACACAAACATATTAGAACTAGCCAATTAGCTCGTTATAAGACAGGATTTTCAGGTCTCTCCTCCACTAGGTCTTCTCTCCTGAGCCTCCATGCGCGATATCTCTCTCCCTCCCTCCTACTACTACCTCCCCCCCCTCTCTCTCAGCTCTCCTCCGCCTCCCGCCTCTCTCTTTCTCTTCTCCTCCCTCTCCTGCCTCTCAGTCAAGGGACCACGAAGGGGGGCGGGGCGGTGACGTTCACGCCCAGGGGCCGGGGCCTGGAGCTGCTGTCACGCCGCACGTCACCACCCCACTCCCCTTCGCTTCCCACTGTGGCACTCGGCTGACTTCTGTGCCGCTCAGCCGGGCCACCGAGGGGGAGCAAGTGGCACAAGCGGCCATTTGGGCCCTGCACTCCCCGTGCAGCACGGGCTGCCCAGAGGGAACAGCCAGCATTTCAGGCAACAGCGCCCCCCCCCAGAGAGAACAGCCAGCATTTCAGGCAACAGCCCCCCCCCCCCCCCGCCCCGCCCCAGAGGGAACAGCAAGCATTTCACCGTTACAGACTCAGACACTGGGCTACTATATATATATATATATGGTATCTTATGTCAAGTCACTTAGGCTATGTCTAGACTGCAAGCCTCTTTCAAAAGATGCTTTTTCAAAAGAATCTTTTCAAAAAGCTTCTTTCAAAAAAGAGTGTCTAGGCTACAATCAGTACCTTCGAAAAAGCAAGCTGCTTTTTCGAAAGAGAGCACCCAGGCAGTCTAGATGCTCTTTCAAAAAAGCCCCTTTTGCATTACATAGCGTCTTTTTTTCGAAAGAGCACTTTTGAAAAAAGGCATTATTCCTCATAAAACAAGGTTTTCCGCAGTCGAAAAAACTGCTGCGTTCTTTTGATTTACTTTAGACAGAACGCAGCTGCAGTCTAGACGCAGGTAAAGATTTTTCGAAAAAAGGCCACTTTTTTTGAAAAATCTCTGTAGTCTAGACATACCCTTTGGGTACATCTACATAGCTTAAGTCAAAATAGCTTATTTCTGCTTTTGGCGCTGTCTACACAGCAGGATGTCTGAGAGAGAGCACTCTTCCTCCGATTTCCCTTACTCCTCATACAATGAGAGTTACAAGAGTCAAATTAAGAAGTCCTCCAGCTCACCATTCTTTTGACATTATGTTGAAATAACTGCTTGTAGTATAGATGCGGACTCTATTATTTAGGAGTGTGTATATGTACCCTTAAGGGTTTAAAATTATAGGCTGCGTCTAGACTGGCATGATTTTGCAGAAATACTTTTAACGGAAAAGTTTTTCCTTTAAAAGTATTTCCGCAAAAGTGCGTCTAGATTGGCACGGATGCTTTTGCACAAAAGCATCTGTGGCCAGTCTCGACGCAATTTTGCGCAAGAAAACCCCGATCGCCATTTTAGCCATCGGGGCTTTTTTGCGCAAAACAGTTCTTCCCTGTCTACACTGGCCATCTTGCGCAAGTATTCTTGCGCAAGAGGGCTTTTTCCCGAGCGGGAGCGTGAAAGTATTTGCGCAAGAAGCACTGATTTTGTTACAAAGTCAGTGCTCTGGCGCAAATTCAAGCGGCCAGTGTAGACAGCTGGTAAGTTTGGACTGCAGGGCCTGGAGGGATGACTCCTCATCCCAGAGCTCCAGGAGGGCCTGTATCTCAGCCCCTGACCAGGATGGAGCCCGTCATTTGGTGCCCCTGGGTGGGTCCTGGGGTGGCTTCCTGGAAGGCCGGGGGACCTCGGGAACCTTGTGGCTCTGCCATTGCTGCTTGATGGTGTGGCGGGGAGATCAGCACAGTCACTGTGCTGCTGTGAGGCCAGCTTCCTGACACAATGCCACAGGTGCCTGCAGCTTTAAGCCATGGCTGGAGACAGGAACTATAGAGCTGTGATTAGTGTAGATGGATTGTCCACCAGGGCACGTGTGGTTTTTCTTGGAGTCCTCTTTTTTCAAGAGAACTGCCTCTTCCACGTCCACACGCCTTTTTTCAAAAGAGTTCTTTAGAAAAAGGCATTATTTCTCATAATTTATCAATTTTGAAATAAGCCCTGCATTCTTTCGATTTAATTTAGAAAGAATGCAATTGCAGTATGGACGCAGGTGGCTTTTTTTTTAAAGGGCAGTTTTTAAAAATAAAACCCAATATAGTCTAGACATACCCTTAATGGTTTATAATCACCAGCCCTTTCTGAGCTTTATCCCCTGCCTCTATTTGTAAACAAAATACTGACTCATTGCTTCTGGTAGCAGGATCTCTCTTCTGCAGAATTCACATACCACAGTGATGTTGTGCTGTAGTGTTAAGAGCTCCATTTGGAATGACACCTCCTATACAAAACTTGAGGGGGGGGGAATCCTCACCCTCCCCAAATGGTACACTTGTTTCTTTCCCACTGGTCCTATTCCACCTATTTAAGGTACTATAGGTAGATAAGGAGGGGAAAACCCTACTTACTGAGGCTTTGCCAAGGATGTTAGTTGTCCCATTTTAGTTGCAGCACAAGCTTTGCCCTTGATATCCAAGAAAATTCTTCAATCCAATATGTGGGCTAAACAGCAACAATTATACTGTGCTACACACCTTCAATGTTCCATATAAATATCAATTAAGCTTCTCATTAACTTTGTGAGGCAATATTAATTGAATCATTTAACTTTAAGTTACTGATGGTGAAACAGGTACAGAGAGGTAAGGAGGCTACCTATGGCTGCAAAGGCAGTCAGTGTCACAGCTGGGATTAGAACCCTGAGACACTTGGCTGCAGACAGAAGTGTCATAACAGTATAAATCAATATTTTAAAATAAGAAAATACCAATAAATAGAATTCAATACAAAACCAATTATTATTACTATTTCTAATTTAAATGTCCACAAGTGTGTCAGGCACCATGCAGTCAAATAAAGCAATCCATACAGTCTCCTCTCCAAAAGGGTTACACTCTAGGGCTGTACATTTGCAAACATGTTCAAAGAGATCATTGATGCTAACCACTGTTAGTAGTAGTTTATAGTACCACACACAATGCTCTCTGCACTTTGTAGCCTGATCTAGATTCCCAGTTGTCACTCTCAGGGTTGACACTGGTTCTTGTCCCAAGATCAGACACAGTTAGATTCTTATTAAAATTATTCTGTGGTTGGGAACCCCATTGTGCACAGGTGCAACACTCACAACATAGGAACTCTTTTATATTTGTATATAACAAATAATGTATTAATATATTTAGCAAAATCACACACACTCTAATGCAACAAGGCAGATATAGAGAAAAAGGAAAATATATCTGAACATCCATAGCAGGAGCCCTTTCTGAAGTCTGAGGTCACATTTGCATGCACCAGCCCAATATTTTGGAAATTTCCCAGTAACTAATCCACACTGAGAAAATCCAAAGGCATCAACTATTCACTATTCTTAGGCACTATGTGGCCCAACCTTAGGCATTACCGGTCCTTGACAAACTGAATGCTTCAAACTTTCTTCATATGGAGATTAAATCAATGAGAAATTTTACAATGTTTTCTTCCAATAAATTTATCTGAGCTCTATATAAAAAGCTAAGAAAAAAAATCAAAGCTATACACCCTATCCCAAATTCTAATCATGAGGTGGGCATGGATATAGAGGAATAGTGAATTAGGTGATCACACATCTCTCTGAAATGTTTTGAATTTTTTGGTTCACAACTGTGATTTGTTTAAAATTTAGTTCTTTTTTTTAAAAAGGAGGTAAAAAAATATCAACCAAATGTATATATTTTGATTCAAAAAAATTTGTGTTCAAATTTTTTATCTTAATGAGGAAAAAATTCATTGTTGTCTCTAACCAAACCACTTGCAGCCCCTCCCAGCGTGGTATCACCCACAAACTTTATATGTGCATTCTTTATGGCATTATCAAAGTCATTAATGAATATATTGAATGAAACAAGTCCCAAAACTGATCCCTGTGTAATCCCAATCATTATTCCCTCCCAGGGTGACTTCAAATCACCTGTAACTACTCTCTGGGAATGGTTTCCATCTAGTTATGTACCCACTTATAGTAGCTCCATCTAGGTTGTATTTCCCTGATTTGTTAATGGCAGCCTATTTCCTAAGCCTTATGAGGGCACTTCCTTGAGCTATTATCTCTCTGTTGGCTTACTTTCTATTTATAACAATCTCTTTTTGTGGGCACATTTTGCACCACAATGCCAGCATATATTGATTGTATCCCTTTGGTATATATGGTCATGCCAATTTTCTTCCACAGTTTGATCTGAGGAAGTGGGTCTGGCCCACGAAATCTCATCACCTAATAAACCATCTTGTTAGTCTTTAAAGTGCTTCATAGTGCTGTCTTTTGTTTCAGCATATAAATGAGATTGGCTCACTCATCTTCATCCTTCCTTGCAAACGGCAGCCATCCTCTCCACTAAACTGAAGCAAGGAAGTTCTCAAGCCCAATGAGGATTTCCACTCTGTATGGAGTAAGTCTGGTTTTTCTCTTATGCCATTTCAGCTGCCTGTCTGTATCCAGCTGGGCATCAATTAAATGTTCCATTGCCAGCGGCTCCTGGGTTTCTGGACTGGTACAGGGGTAAGCCAGTGAAACCAGACACTACAGGTCCTGTGACAATTCCAATGGGGTTCCTCTGCCCTTCCGTTTGGCATGTAGCTGAGGCCTACCCAGCTCTGACTGGTGATTAGCTCCCTGAAACAAATCTTTACAGCTATAGCAAAATTTGCAGCACTGTGAGGGCCACCTCACCCAGGCTATGTCTATTCTACAGTGATCTATCAGAAAAATTGTGCTCTGCAATTTGCGTACCTTTTTCCGATAGTTTTTTCAGAAGAGGCTTTTCTGAAATTTGGCCCCTTCTACACTGGGCCAAATTTCAGAAAAATCCTCCTCTATCAGAAGAGCCCTTCTTCCCTGTGGAAAGGGGAAGACAAGGCTTCTGAAATAGCGCGTCTGCTCTTCTGCCAAAAAAAAAAAGGTGGAAGGGTAGGCGCGTTCCCTGGACATGGCAGAGTTTTCAAAAACCCCATAGTGTAGACATAGCCCCAGGTTAGCTGCCAGAAAATTTTCCCTATCTGCTTCTTCCTAGTCATTTGGGAGATGTAGGGTGGACGCTCTCTCGCAGGGCCTCCTGGATCCTGACAGCCCTCCAATGGGCCTCCCTGATGACAGCCTCCAACAAGTGCAGGCGGGCTGATGACAATGACCGCATGAGATGCACCAGCATGCCCAGGGGCAGCTCTGGCTCCATGTGGCTGTGTGCTATGATGTCCTGAGTTCGGGCACTCAGGGCACTCCAAGACAGGACTGCTTTGCTGTCCCTCATCGAGGTAGACAAGCAAGCGGGGAAGCCTGAGAACTGCCTGTCTGGGGTGGGGGTAGGATCTCTTTAAGCACGGAGCTCAGTTAGCCTCAGTCAACAGCCCCACACACTAAGTCCTAACCTGATGCCCTGCCAGCACTGGTTCCAGCCAGCCTTAACTTTGGTTCAGGGTTCACTCAGTGTGGAAGCGTTATTTCAAAATAGTTTTTGTGTATAGATGCGTTATTTCGAATTAGCTTAATTCAAATTAACTATTTCAAATTAAGTTAACTCGAATTAACGCTGTAGGCATGTCAAGAATTTGTGATACGGACTCTAAACAAAAATTTGGATTGTCTCAAAATATAGCAGATGTATCATATTTTGTGACCTATAAAAACATTATTCAAGAGATGTTAATATAGTTCCAGCTATGATCAGGGACATTTTTAGGAACATGTTCTCATACATTTGCAAAATAGGGGCCACGTCAATCATGAAAAACAATCCCTTTACTCTCGTCATGAGCAGTCATTTGTCTGATTGAGATTTCAAGATGATCTGAAAGTGACACTTTAGTTGAATTTATTCTCGGTAAATATTACATCCCAGACACAAGCAATGTGTCTTTTCACAAGTGTCTGCACTCAGAAACTCTTTCCAGTTCTAGATATTGCTGACTAACTTATTTTCATGTGAGCTATGCATGAGAACTAGTGTCTGTTTATTATATCTGCTTACCTCTCAGTTGAATTCATAGTGCCAGATCCTGAGCTGGTGTTAAAGGGCTTTAACTCCGTTAAAGTCAATGGAGCTATGACGATTTACTCCAGCTAAAAAATTAGCCCATAGGAGTAATGTTCTAAGAGACTCTTCTAAGCTGTACATGAGCTCAAGTACACTTGTGTCCACTTGAACACCCAAGACCACAAAAGTCAGATCTTTCAAAATAAAAGATCCCCAGAGGAGTGGTAACTAAGCCACATTATAGCTGTGACGTGTAGAATTTTCAATGACTACTTGTAGTTTTGAGTGCATATTTTTGGTTTGAGAAAATGAAGACAAAGTTTTAGAATGAAATGCTCTTCTCAGCCTTAATCATAACAAGTCTGATAATGTTCAAAGCAAAATGACATCTAAATGCAGTGTTCTTCAAAAATTCTAACAAGGCCTGAGCAGCATGGGGTTAATAGCCTATAATGAAAGTGGCACTTTGATTTCGGAAAGCATTAGGGTGTTTTTACTAAAAAGCACTGTAATCCATTGTCTGTGAGGCTAAATGGAAATGACACTTGTTGCGTTCTTTGGCAGTTAGGGTAGAAAAGAGAGAAAAAGGAACAGATCTGAAATTGCAGTGATCAGGGAAATTCAGTTGCTTGTTTTAATGAAATAGCATTTACCCCAACTTCCTGTGGGTGCCAAACAAAACAGTCATTCAACTCTACAGAAAATGATTCTGCATAAGCATTCCTGTGCCATGTAGAAATGCCATTAAGAAGTGGAGGGAAGAACCCATCTATCTCTATAGGTCAAAAACAGTTTTGTTTTGTTTTTTTAAGAAAGGGTAATAAAATGCACAGCTTGATTAGAAAGTGCAACTACAGGGAATATTACTAACGGTGAGGATGTTGTTCCATGCTCCCCTATTTTAAGAGTGAAGAGGCAGCTTGTGCACCTCATGTCTGGCAGCAAGAATGTAAAATTCCAGTCCAACATAAATACATTCTTTTCATAGCTGCATGGGCCTATGGTGACAAGAAGAGAAGCTATTTTCTGCCAGCAGACATAAGTGGAATGAGAGGGAGACTCAAGTTTGACTAACTCATTCCTATCAATTCAGTTCTATCAGCCTTTACAATTGCTACGGGAAACAAACCCTGGAACAAGTGTTGTGTCAGACACCAAAACAGAGAATCCAAATGAATAAAATCCCTTTGTCTGGATTCACACACAGCCTAAAAGATATAGCTCTGTAAATGAGTCTCACACACAAACTTTGTTAGCAGAGGCTGTGCTAGTCATGTTCCAGCTGCAAGTCTTTCTTTATTTGCCTTATGTTACCCATTTAGCTCTAGGTATTGATAGTATTTCATGGCAGAATAAGCAAATAGTCTTGATAAATGTCTTCCGATCCATGGTGTGTGTTGTTTCACTGGAGACTGCATGTGTCTTCCCCCTGGATAAATGAGGAATATCTTCAGGTTATATTAACAGTTTATTAACAGCTATTGCTCATAAACCTGTAACTTGTGATTTCTCAGGAGCCCCTTATTAAAAGCTGACTTCTACTTTGAAGTGAATATTATTATTATTTATTTGCATTGCAAAAGAGCTTAGAGGCTATGGACAAGATTAGGGTCCCATTGGGCTAGCCACTATTCAAACCCACAATAAAACAATCTTTGCATTGAGCATTTTAATGTTTTGCCCTCAGCTTGGTTGAGAGGAAATGTGATTTAAATCCTGAATTTTGTAGAAGGCCTTCCCATCTGCACTCCATTTTAAGTAGCACAAATTGAACACTGAGCTACACTATCATATGTACTGTACTTTCGAAGAAAAATAAAGTATAACTATCTCTAGCATGTTCCAAAGCCAACATTTCTTTGACAAGTTGTGTTGCCTCTACTGTCAGTTAAGAGAATTCACTGGCCTTAAAATGGAAAAAACAATCTGTAGATTTTGCTATTGCTGTTCACGCACATTTACCCCCTTACAACGGATCCCCAAAGCCTCAGTTTCCCAAGTTCTATTACATATTCTCTAGGTTTCTTGATATAGAATAGGTTAGTCTGATTCTAAATAAATCAGAAAAAAAAGATGAAGCACAAAAAATACATGTAATCACCAGTTAACAGATGCTGCTCATCAGCATTTTTTTCAGGAGGAACTGTACCATAAATTATGGCAAATAAATTAGGGTAGAATCAAGCTACGTTACCCCCTCCTCTCCCACAGTATTGCTACCTATGCTAGCGCCTATTTAGAAATTTGTAGCTTGCTTTTGGTGAGGTTCCCCTGGGAAGGACCTTCCAATGTCAGCTGGAACTATTCTCTATGTACTGTACAAATGTTCTCCACATGTAACAGCAAATGTGAGCTCCCAGCTGATGTCTCATGGAACTGCATAGGAAAGACTCAGCTATTTCCTTCTTTTTCTAGTGTAGAAAAGGCAGAGATGAACAGTTGGAGGAAGCCATGAAATAAAAATGCCTTCAAACAGTTCTCTAGATGATCTTAAGCCATGAGCTGTTGCCTACAGTCTCAGAGCACTGAGACTTAGAAAACAATTGCAGAACTCTTGATATGTAGTCCCTAGCTCACTCTCAGGCCTGGTTTTTTTTAATTAAAAAAAGATGATAAACATTTCTTATGCTCCTTTGCAATGCCTCTCTGTTTGCTTGCACTCTTTCTGATGACTTAAATTCAGTCTGAGGTACCCATATCAGATCAATCAACTTTCACTAAGCATTGTAGGGAAACACAGAGAGAAAAGCATTACAGTAATTACTTGTTTAACAAGTGCCCACTTAACACATTTTCACAAATAGCATGATTTTCTTTTTGGGGAACATATTTCGAATAACACGACCATCCCCGAAATAACACGAAAATAATCAAGTGGTGGACTACTTCACGCGGCAGTATAAGTTGTTGAAAACAGTGGTAATACGCATGAGCGTATGAATACACATGGTCACAGCACTCCTCCACTCACTCACATGTTTATCTTTGGCTCCGTCTACACTGCTGGTTTTTTGCACAAGAATGGCTGTTCTTGGGCAAAAACTTGCAGAGCGTCTACACTGCATGCATGTTCTTGCGCAAGTAAATGTACAGTACAGCGTCGGAAAACCGGGCTTCTTCCAGAAGAGTTATTCCTCTCCCCATGAGGAATAAGCCCTCTTGCACAAGAGCTCTTCCACAAGCAGGCAGTGTAGACAGGCAACATGAACTGCTTGCGCAATAAACCCCTATGGCTAAAATGGCCATCAGAGCTTTCTTGCGCAAGAGAGAGTCCACACTGCCATGGATGCTCTTGCACAAAAGCACATGGCAGTGTGGACGTGCTCCTGTGGAAAACCTTTTGCACAAGAACTCTTGTGTGAAACCGTTCTTGCGCAAGAAGCCTCCAGTGTAGACATAGTCTTTGTGTTTTAACAAACCGCAGCAACTTGTGTTGCTAGTTATCTTGTGTTGCTAGATACGTAATATTGATGTTGACGACCCAGCACCAACAAAAAATTGACTTTGCCACCACTACCACCACAACCTGAAATGCAACCCCCACCTTTTCAATTATTTTGAATGGGAAAATTGACCCCGCATAGCACGTTTTCGCTTAACACGAACATTTTCAGAAACGCATCTATATGTTAAATGAGGAATTACAGTATTGCAAAGACATAATGAATGAATTGATCTTGATTCACTTTCAGAACTTTCTACTGATTCTTAAAGGCAGTGATTGTATGACTTGTTTCTGGATTGTAACTTTTGACACTGGCCCATCAAGTCCTGTAATGCACAATGATAAATGTTAAAAGAGGAAAGTAGCTTTAGTTATTATATGGTAAAATATAGTTATATTACATACTATAAAAGTTTACTTATTAACTCTCATTTACCTTTATATTACTCTGCCATGAATTTGGTTTACTAGAGGGAAAAGGATGTTTGACACAGAACATAAATCTCACTCCATGTGAGTAAGCAGGAATATTTTCTCAATAGACATTTCTCCTGTGATTTTGTTTTGAATATAAACTTATGGGGGTGAAAAATAAACCTCATGTTGGAATTATGATAAGTCCCACGAGGGCAGAACTCAGCCTTCATCAACAAACATCCCAGACTTCTCATCTCATGATACAAAGAGAATGAAAGAGTTTGTCTTTAATTCTGCCATGCCAATCTCCGGATATAATAAACAAGCCCTTCATTTTTATTTGCATCTGTCAAGCCTCAACTGTTGTAGGAATCTATAGGAGGAAGTTGATTAGTTTTAATTCTGTGTCTGGTAACTAATGTTATATTCAAATGAAGATCTAGTAGTATTTCTCTGTTACCATTATTGATTACATGCATCTATAAAATGTCAAATATAATAAGCATTTCTGACACACATATGGAAAGTTAAATTACAGAGTACTGTCAGATTCACCTATATTTTCTGGCTATTTTGCACAATTATTTAGCAAGGAGAAAGGCTTTTGAATTTCAGCATGAGTGTGAGGGTAGGGTTCATGTGACAGAAAGTAAGATGAAGTGCTACATGCAGTCCTCTGCACTGATTTGCAAGTTTCAGACTTGCTCCTTTGTTTACAAATATACAGGGGGAAAAGCAACTGGACAAATGAGCATTCATGAAAATAGGAACTTTAATGCCATCCTCCTCATGCTAACAAGGTGCTCTTCTCCATGTTCCCTTCAAAAACCTGGCTTCTGCTACTAGGCAAGGCCAACTGTGTAGCACTGCCCCTTATTAGCCAAAGCCTGAGTTCTCCTGATCGCCTGCCTGCTTTTATCTGCATGTTATCTTACTCTTCTCTATGCAGCGTTCCATATCCCTCACCATACACCATCAAGCCACAATAGTCAGTGCAGAGCTCCACTGTGCATCTGCCATGGAGGAGCACTTTACACTCTTACACAAAGCATCACCCTGGTGTGTGCTCTACACTGGACAGAGCCTGACTGTCTACAAACAGCCTTATTATTAGAGCGTGCACAGATAAAACATTAGTATCTGCATCTGCAAAAACAATCTGTAGGTACCCACAGATATAAAGCAGATATCTGCAAATTTGCAGGTTTCTAAATACAAAATACGTATCCGCACGCACATCCGTAACTGCAAGAATGAGCCATGGATACCTGCAGCTGCAGATACCCACAGATATAAAGCAGATATCCCCAGATCTGTAGGGATCTACTTATTATGCTTTTATGTAAAGCATCAGTATATACTTTCCCCCGAAGGTGACACTATAGGATGGGTTATATCCTGTGCTAAGACCTGCTTAATGCAGAAGAGGAAAGGGGGACCACCAGGAAGCTATTGATTACTTCCTGATTGTCAGGCTACCTCGGCCCCAGCCTTCCAATATGCCAGTGCAGCCTTGGAGCAGCTCTAACTTGCAGCTCTTGACTGTGGTCCCTAAGCTGTGAATTGGCAGAGCATATCTGTGCTTGTTCCCACTATACATGTCCCTCCTTCCCCAGACACATATCCCTAAACCAGTGTGAGAGGGCAACTGACGTAAGAACTAGCTCTGCAGTCTATCAATGTAGTGGACAGTTCTTGCCCAAATTTTGGCAGCTCCAATTCTGTTGTGTGATTCAGGAACCTGGCCCAATATGCAAAGTACCTTCCTATGCCTTATGCAGAACAGCACCATATTTCAACCCAGGCAAAGGAAAGGAGTGCAGAGCAATGTTTGCATCAAGTAATTTAGGGTAGAAAATAAGGTTGCAAGAAAATTGTGCTACAAATATAGAAAAGAATCAAAATAAAATAGAAAGTAGTTCTTATGGCTACCCAAGAAAGCAGAGTATCAATACCTTTAAAAGTCCACAGACAAAGCAGTGCATCGTCCTGTGGTGAAAACTATACTTTTAGGGTTAAGAGCACAGTTAAAAACATGAAAGCCCTGCAGATCTAAAGGAAATAGAAGGTATTAAAAAAACTGCCATGACCTGTAAATCTGTTATATACAATTTATTATCAGAAGCAGCACAAAGTCAAGTGCAAGGAATTCCTACTTGAAAGTAGGAATAAGAAATCCTCCGGAAAAGGGCTTATTTTCCGGAGAATCGCGTCTAGACTGGCGCTTTTCTCCGGCTTATCCCCAAGCCAGAAAAAAGCGGCAGCCATGTAAATGCAAATGCCACGGGGGATATTTAAATCCCCCACGGATTTGCAATTCCGGCTCGTCTCATTAGCATCCCTTTTCCGGAAAGGGATGCCAATGTAGACGTAGCCTATAGGTGAATGTGTGTTTCCATTACTGATGTCTGATTTGTGTCCATGTATCCTTCATCACAGAGCCTTTTGGGTTTGGCCAATATACATGGCAGAGGGGCTGTGATGACATCTGATGGCATATATTACAGGATGTGCAGTTGGACGAGCCCCTGATGTTGTGGCTTATGTGGCAAGGCTCTATGATTGTGTCATGTGTATAGATGTGTGGACAGAGTTGGCAATGGGGTTTGTTGCAGGGTAGGTTCCAGGGTGAGTATATCTGAGGTGTGATGTGTGGCTGCTGGAAAGTATTTGCTTTAGGTTAGGGGGTTGTCCGTCAGCAAAGACTGGCCTGTCTCCCAAGGGGTGTGAGAGTGAGGGATCATTTTCCAGGATATGATGTAGATTGTTTAAGCTTGAGAGGTTTAAGCTTGTGGCTGTAGGAGATGACCAGTTGTGTTCTGTTACTTTCCTTGTTGGCCCAAGGGTGGGTTTTTCAAACACACGCAGCATTGTTCTAACTCTCCCCTCTCTGAAGTGAATATAAAAGTATTGATTTCAACACAATAATTTTTATCAACAAAAATAATTAATTCTGGTAACAAACTCCTACGAAAGTGGTGGATTGTCCATATCTTGACATCTTCAAATCCAAAATAGATGCCTTCCTGAAAGATCTGGTTTAGACAAACACAAATTATTGGGCTCAATATAGTAATAAAATGTGTGAAATTCTATGGCCTGTGTTATGCAGGAGATTAGAATAATTAATTTAGTGGTCCCTGTTCTGGTTTATTATATTTGGCAATAATGCAAGGAACCTAGAGGTTTGTATCCCATAAGATGTTAGCTTTAGCTGTTAGCATGACACTTCAACATTTCAGGTTGTTCTGCAAGAGATGGTGTGAGTGGGGATGTTCAGATGTACTTTGTCTTATTTCTATCTGCCGTGCTGAGTTACAGTGTGTGTGATTTTGCTAAAAATAAAAAGTTCCTGTCCTTCAAGAACCTGTGCACATTGAGATACCCAACCATTGACTAATTGTAATAATACTTTCACTAGCTCTGATCTTGGGATAAGAATTGGTCAAACCTCAAAGTAATAAGTGGGAATCTTTTCAGGCTACAGATTTAACACCCTACAGGGACCCTGAGGCATACACAGGGCTAACCTCCCAACTCAGGATAGGGAAACTCACTTTTGTTAAAATTCTGAAATAAAATGCAGATAACCTCTCCATCAGAATTTAGTGCCTGTTAGAAACATTCACTGGCACTCACCAGGGATGATTTCTTTTCCCCCAGGTGTTGGTCCTCTTTTCTGGTTCTTTGCCTTAAGTATGCTATGTCTGCTTTTCTTTGCAAGAAAGGGAAAGGAATGCTCTCCTTGGGGAGAGTAGTAACACAGACACACATCAAAGTAATCCTCAGCAGCAAAAAGCATGGAGGCTTTGACCAGCAGCTAACACATTGCAGGAAAGGGCAAGTGCTTTTGCACTCTGTGCATGGGAGAAAAACAAAAGGGAAGTATGCAAAGAACATTGCTTTTCACTTGAATGTGGCAAAACATCTAATCATAGAGGTCTATTTTAAAATATATATATCCCACAAATTAAGAGATAAGGTTCCTTATCCTTTTAGACATCATTATGTCCACGTGCATGTACAAGGTAAAGTAAATCTCTATGACCCCTAAGCCGTAAGTGGTGGGGAAGCAGTAGGAAAAGGAACAAGGTAATACCTCTAGGGAAAGTTCAAGCATTAAGTATTTATGGGTATGTCTACACTACAAAGTTAATTCGAACTAAAAGACATTAGTTCGAATTAACTTTGATAGGCGCTACACATGCAAACCGCTAGTTCGAACTTAATTCAAACTAGCGGTGCGCTTAATTCGAACTAGGTAAACCTCATTGTACGAGGACTAATGCCTAGTTCGAATTAAGGGCTGTGTAGCCACTTAATTCGAACTAGTGGGAGGCTAGCCCTCCCCAGCTTTCCCTGGTGGCCACTCTGGGCACCACCAGGGAAACTCTTCTGCCCCCCTCCCGGCCCCGGAGCCCTTAAAGGGGCACGGGCTGGCTACGGTGCCCGTGCCAGGTGCAAGCCTGCCAGCACCCAGCTAGCAGACCCTGCACCTGGCATGGCTTGAGCCGGCCACAAGCTGCCACCCAGCCCTCCCCCTCTTCCCGGGACCAGGCTGGCGGCTCCCGGGAGCCTGCCCAGGTCCGCAAGAGGCGGGCTCCCACCTGGTCTAGTGCAGACATCGTGGACCTCATCCATGACCTCCGCACTAGGCACAGGCAAGTGGCCTTCTAGGGCAGGATAGCTGCCAGCTGTCCACCCAGGAGCAGGTTGGCATGAAAATCTAGGTGGTCCAGTCAGACCCCCGACCCTGAGCACTGAGCTTAGAATGGCCGTACTGGGTCAGACCAAAGGTCCATCTAGCCCAGTAGCCTGTCTGCCGACAGCAGCCAACACTAGATACCCTGGAGGGGATGGACCGAAGACAATGACCACGCCATTTGTCTCGTGCCATCCATCTCCAGCCTTCCACAAACAGAGGCCAGGGACACCATTCCTACCCCCTGGCTAATAGCACTCCATGGATCCAACCTCCATGACTTGATCTCACTTCTCTTTAAACTCTGTTATAGTTCTAGCCCTCACAGTCTCCTGCAGCAAGGAGTTCCACAGCAGGTTGACTATTTGCTTTGCGAAGAACAATTTTCTGTAATTAGTTTGAAGCCTGCTACCCATTCATTTCATTTGGTGTCCTCTAGTCCTTCTATTATGGGAACTAATGAAGAACTTTTCTTTATGCACCCTCTCCACACCACTCGTGCTTTTATAGACCTCTATCATATCCCCCCTCAGTCTCCTCTTTTTTAAGCTGAGAAGTCCCAGTCTCTTTAGCCTCTCTTCATATGGGACCTGTTCCAAATCCCTGATCATTTTAGTTGCCCTCCCCTCTCTCACCCTCTCTCTTCCCCTCTCCCACCTTCTTTTCCCAGTCTCCCCGAGTTTTGTTCAATAAAGAGAGTTTCTATTTTTGAACACACGTGTCTTTTATTTTGTACATCAGAAAGGGGGGCTAGGGAGGGGTAAGTGGAAGGAGGTGAGGGAGGAATGGGGTACGAGCCCCCAATGGGGAGGACTGGGTTGGCTCTGCGGGCTCCTCGGGGTGGAAACTCTCCTGAAGCCCCTTGATTGACCCCCCCTTCGGATGGCAGCCTGCGGCAAGTGCAGCCGGGCTGATGGCCGAGTGCTGTGATGTGCCGAGTGTGGGCATTCCGGGCACTCCAAGCCAGGACTGCTTTGCAAGCGGGGAACCCCTGAGAACTGTCTGTCCAGGGTGGGAGTCGGGTCCCTTTAAGCACAACCCTCAGCTAGCCTGAGGCAGCAGCTCCACACTCTAAGTCCTAATCTGATGCCCTGCTGGCATTGCTTCCGGCCATCCTTAACCTCAGTTCAGGGTCCACTCAGTGTGGACATGCTAGTTCGAATTAGCAAAACGCTAATTCGAACTAGTTTTTAAGTCTAGATGCACTAATTCGAACTAGCTTAGTTCGAATTAACTAATTCGAACTAAATTAGTTCGAATTAGTGCTGTAGTGTAGACATACCGTATTTGTTACTTGCATGTTTATATTATGCATATCACCTTAATTTAACTAACAAGTAGTGCATTATTATTCCAAAAACAGGTATCAAGTTAGTTGCAAGTCTGGAATATCCAGCATGTTAAAGGGAGCCAGCAACATATCATTTTTATGCTTTACACAGGATTTATTCTTTTAAAGAAATATTGAAGATGCTCTCTAGTGACATGTAGCAGACTTTGCTAGTGTAGCGCAGTGGGGTGCAAAAAGGGGGGGGACATCCCCCTCTGGGTCAGTAGGTGGCCACTCCGACCCACTACACCACACCCCGTCTATAGTCAAAAAGAGTCTTCATGTGTCTGCCCTTGTTCTGGGCAGGCCAACAATATATCCCCGAGGGCCATCCTCCGGCCCAACCCTACAGCAAGGAGGGGGTAACAGGCAACTAGACAGTACAGGGAAGCAGCTAGAAGTATAAGCCCTGGTTCAGGGCAGGCAGCAGTAAAGCAGTCTATAAATCTGAGCCCTGGTTCTGGGCATGGCTGTAGGGAAGCAGTCTGTATACCAAGTCCTGCGTCAGGGCGGGGCATCAGGGAAACAGTTTATAAGTAACTCAAGGCCCATTTGCAACAGCTTCAGCCGGGTCCCCTTGCTCAGGTGAGGGTCTGGCAGATGCAGGTGGCTAAATGGGAACAGCAGAGGGGGGAAAGTGCCACCCAAGGTTGGAGTGGCAGGGGGGCGCAAGTCCACCCACTCCACCTCACCTCAGAGCTCTAACAGCAGCAGAGCAGACAGCTGCTTGGTCAGCAGGGATCCGTGCCAAAACACACTGACCTTCTGCTGCTGGGTCAGTGGGGTTCCGTATGTAACCCGCTGTTCCTCTGCTAGACCGAGTTCGGCTATCCCTGGGCCGTTTCCATTTCCCCCTTTGGCTTGTACCTGGATCCGGGGCAGGTCCTCAGGACAGCGTGGGTTGGAGTCCTCCAGCCAGGTAAACAGACTCTGGGCAGTCCTTCAATAGTGGGCCTGGCAGTCCAGGCCAGTCATCAGCTTCCCCAGGGTCTAACTCCTTGCTTGGTTGTACTGGGGAGGCTTCTGACTTCATTGCTGGCTGGGGCCTGACTGGCCTTTTTGGCAGCCTTTTATAACCCTGGCCCTGCCTCCTGGCTTCTGCCCAGGTGAGTTGTTAGAGCCAGGTGCTGCCCACCAAGGCTCAGGGAGGGGCTCGTCCCCTTCGGGATCACTGGGTGGCCACTCCAACCCACTGCAGCTAGTCAGAGCACGAATATAACTCATACTTATTACCAGGGCTTGACAAACGGCAGCAAAAACCACTCACCAGCCCCATTCTGCGCATGCACAAGAGCCACATTATGCATGAACACGCTGCGAATGAACAGGGTGCGCAGCTGAAATCTACTTGCCACGGGCGAGTAGATTGCATAGTTTGTCGAGCCCTGCTTATTACTATAGATCCTAATTCATCAACTGAAAATGCTAAACGTATCTAACTGCAATTTTGCCTTCATATTTAGAAATGTGAACCTTTTTAAGGTTGGGGGCCACTGATCCACAGAAAAATCTGTCAAGGGTGTACACAAAAAGCCTTCACTATTGTGGTGCCCAAGGGAGGAGAAAGACGCCCCATATTCCCCTCCTACACCAGAGCCTAGGGTGGCCTAGCCTAGAATATTTTGTGTGCTCCAGCCCGTGGTGGGGCAGCGGGGTGTGTGGGGGCTAGAGCACCAGAACAGGCTCCCCAGTGTAGGGTGGGGCCTGAGCCTTGGGGGCATCCAGCCAAGACGGGGGCTTGATCTGGCTCCTGAGCCTGAGGTTCCCCACGCATCCTAAATGAATAAAGCATGTGTTAATATTTTACTCTCTCACCCATTTCTGTTTTAAGCTAGGATCTGAAGAATCAAGAAAAAGTAGGCTCCTAACTAAATAATCACACTTATTTATAAACCCAGGACAATTAACAATTTCAACCCATAGGATTCCTGGGCCTACTCTGAATAACAATGTTTAATCCATTGGTGGTACTGTCTGTGGTATATTGGAATTACTTTTTGGATTTATTTTTATGTTTTGTGTCATGTGATGGTATATTTTGGAGTTTTGTTGTAACAACTATAATTTTGTGCACAGAGGTTCAAATAATAAAATTATTAACAGTAAAACATTTTTCTTTGTGGTACCACACTATTTCACTAAGGGTGCATCTATACTGCACCATTATTTTCAGATAACTAGCATTATTTTGAAATAATGCGAGCATCTACACAGCCATTCTGTGTTTTGACAAAAAAATTCAGAATAATGGATGGCTTATTCCAAAATCTGAAAACCTCATTCTACGAGGAATAACACCTATTCCAAAATAGCTATTTTGAAATAAGGCGTGTGTGGACGCTCTACTTCTGTTATTTCAAAATAGCCCTTCACCAGAGACATTCTAAGTTATTCCTCCCCAGTGCCTCCTGGGGCTCTAAATTGAGATAGCATGTCAACATTGGGGAAACGTACCTCGAACTAATTTTGAGGTTTGCCTGCAGGGTAGACATGCTATTTCGAAATAAGCTATTTTGGAACAACTATTCCAGAATAGCTTATTTCCAAAGAAGCGTGCAGTGTAAACGTATCCTAATAGAATCAGAATCTAACTACCATGGGTACATCCCTATAAGACACCTGTGGTGGTTCAGTCTTTGTAGAAATAAGTCAGAAAGACAGGTATGTTTGTCTCAATGAACAATTTATGTGGAACTAACTTTTAAATACAGGCAGTCCCCGAGTTACACAGATCCGACTTAGTCGGATCCGCAGTTACGAATGTGGCCCGTCTCCCTGATCTCCAGCAGACCAGAGGGACGGGGAGCAAAGCGGCGGAGCACACGGGCAGCCCAGACGTGTCTGGGCTGTCCGCTGCCCGCGTGTTCTGCCGCTTTGCTCCCTGTCCCCCTGGTCTGCAGACCAGGGAGACGGGGAGCAAAACAGAGCAAAGCCGCAGAGCCCGAGGGCAGCAGAACAGCCACGGCGCATCTGGAAACTGACCAGTGGCTGACTATAGGAAGGCCCTGCCCCGGGCTTCCTGGAATCAGCCGCTGATCAGTTTCAGCAGCAGCTGACTTGGGGATGCCTGGGGTTCTTAAGTTGAATCTGTGTGTAAGTCAGAACTGGCATCCAGATTCAGCCGCTGTTGAAACTGATCAGTTTCAGCAGCGGCTGAATCTGGACGCCAGTTCCGACTTACATACAGATTCAATTTAAGAACAAACCTACAGTCCCTATCTTGTACGTAACCTGGGGACTGCCTGTATAAAACTTTTGTAGATGGAACTTTTGTAGATCTACACAAATAATTCTGATTTGGAGTTTGTCAGGCAGTGTGGTCAGTTGCTTAGCAGAATTCAGATTAAAAGTCAGAAATTCATTGAGCAAACCACCATCATATTAATATAAGATTAAGAGTTACAGTATAGCTACAATATTTTACAACATATTAATACTGTTTGATTCTCATAATTAATGTGAATGTAAATATAAAATCAAATTCCAGCTGAAGTAATATGGTATTAATATTATGACCCCAACAAGGGAAGTGGTATGAATGCATACGTCTATGTTAACTATTTGCGAATTTGCCCTTGTAGAATTTGTGATATTCTAGTGTTTTGTTTAAGAATAATTAAATGAATTAAGGTACCAAATTCAGTCCCACAATGATGTACCAGGAAAGGGACATACTGTTACAGGTACTCAGCAATAAGACAAGACCCCTAGAGAAGACTCAAGCCAAACCCAGTTCACAACACCTGGAGCTGACAGCATTGTTCCTCCTGCAGCAGTCTTGACTTCCTCATGATTTGTTCAGGGAGACAGACTCATGAGCTTCAGTTTTTATACCATGTAAAGGGAGCAAAGAAAATAAACATCGTTTGGCGCATTTATGCATGGACATGTTTGGTGCACTAGTGCCTTCTTTGAAGCCATATTATCTGGTCCACAAATGGCAGTATACAAAACTTGGAGGAAGACTAATAATCAAAACATGGTCAGTACTGAATTTTATTGCCTGAACTAATGATATCTTTTTATCTATCAAAACACAATATACATCTAAAATGGATATATGGATGGTTAAAGGGCATACCAGGTGAAAGGCCTATAAGCTAAAAAATGTAACCATGTCACATTTAGTATGCTGGGAAATGGCCTACTCTTTCAACAGTAACTCCAGAGTAGGAGGTGGCTGTACTTATACCAAAAGTATAATGAATATCATCTGCCATATAGCAAATTCTGCATACAACGTACACATATAACAATTTACAAATTAGAAAAGCCCCACATTTAATTAAGAATTGGCAACTGCAAAAATGATATTGTTGAAACTGTTTAAAACTATAGAGCAGGAAGAGCCACTTGTTCTAAGTTTTATCAAAAAGTGTTACTGCACTCCACTAAGGACAATTCAGATATGGGGTCTGTGAGACTGCACCCTAATTAAGACTCTAATTTAACTAAATTTACATCATGGCACCTCCTTGATTGGGTTCACTCCAGATAAGGATGCATTTGGTCACTTGTCAGGTATCCACTCAGTAGGTCATCTCAAAGACAATGTCTACAACAAATGCATCCGTGTACCTCCTCTGGAAGTCTATCACTCAGTGGGGGAAATTCCACTGATGGTCTGTTGCTCTGAAAAGGGGTATCAGTACATTGGTGAAAAAGAGATGTCTGAGGTGGACAAACTGCAGTGTGACCAGAGGAAGGTACCAACCAAATCCATCATTGTCATTGGAAGCCTACCAGGTTAATCAAGTGGAGTGTCTATAAGAAAGGTGATGTATAGGGAAGTTGGCCAGTATGGCAATTACCAAATAGAGCAAAGTATTTTAAAGTCAGTTGAAGTGTAAGGTCACAGAGTTTTTTTTTTTTTTTTTGGTATAACTCATAGACACTTTTAGATACATTCTAATGGGGCAGGTGGCACTTCTCTCAGGCATCTACCAGGGTATGTAAAGCACAGATTTTAACCATACAGTGAGGCCCTACATTTACATAAGATTAATTAGCAATCACCTTATCAAGTGGGGAGGACATGTAGCCCAATGGATCAGCTTACCTCTATTATATTCATGGCTTTGCACTATATTCTGCTTCACTGTATTCAGCAACAATGCAAGGAACCTACTAGTTTGTATCTTTTATGAGGCTTGAAGCCTACAAATTTTGGCACTTAGTAACTTACTTTGTTTTGTGTACTATTACTTATAACCACATAAATGCATGGGGAGCAGAGGTACTAGTGCTTGGGATGCATAGAGCAACCAAACTATTAGGCACAACTGTGCCTAACTGTAATTTTATAACACTAAGCCCTGGTCTACACTAAGGAGTTATTTCAAAATAACTCCCCTTATTTCAAAATAACAAGCAGAGTGTCAAACACTATCAAGCCCGTTATTTCGAAATAATGGGCTGGTTATTTCAAAACAATAACTTCTTCTTTCCATGAGGAATAACCTTGTGGGGGGGGGGGGGGGAGGTCCAGTGTACATCTTCTGGAACAGGCATGAATTCCGGAAGATGTGGGCATCGTGTGCCTTCCCCAACCAGCTGACGGTAATGTCCGTGAACCATCCCCTGTGGTCCACCAGGACCTCAAGCACCATAAAGAACATTCACTTTGGGTATGTCTACACTACAAAGTTAGTTCGAACTAACGGACGTTAGTTCGAACTAACTTTAATAGGTGCTACACTAGCGCTCCGCTAGTTCGAATTTGAATCGAACTAGCGGAGCGCTTAGTTCGAACTAGGTAAACCTCATTTTACGAGGACTAACGCCTAGTTCGAACTAGCTAGTTCGAACTAAGGGCTGTGTAGCCCTTTAGTTCGAACTAGTGGGAGGCTAGCCCGTCCCAGGTTTCCCTGGTGGCCACTCTGGCCAACACCAGGGAAACTTGTCTGCCCCCCTCCTGGCCCCGGACCTCTTAAAGGGGCACGGGCTGGCTACGGTGCCCGTGCCAGGTGCAAGCCTGCCAGCACCCAGCTAGCAGACCCTGCACCTGGCACGGCTTGAGCCAGCCACCCGATGCCCCCCAGCCCACCCCCTCTTGCCGGGACCAGGCTGGCGGCTCCCGGGAGCTTGCCCTGGACCGCAAGAGGCGGGCACCTTCCTGGGCTAGTGCGGACATCGTGGACCTCGTCCACAATCTCCGCACTAGGCACAGGAAAGTGGCCGGCTAGGGCAGGAGAGCTGCCAGCCTGGCCACCCAGGAGCAGGTGTGCATGAAAATCAAGGGGGTCCACTGAGACCCCCGACCCTGAGCCCTGAGCTTACAATGGCCGTCCTGGGTCAGACCAAAGGTCCATCTAGCCCAGTAGCCTGTCTGCCGACAGCGGCCAACCCTAGGGACCCTGGAGGGGATGGACCGAAGACAGTGACCAAGCCATTTGTCTCGTGCCATCCCTCTCCAGCCTTCCACAAACTTTGGGCAGGGACACCACTCCTACCCCCTGGCTAATACCACTCCATGGACCCAACCTCCATCACTTTATCTCACTTCCCTTTCAACTCTGTTCTAGTTGTAGCCTTCACAGCCTCCTGCAGCAAGGAGTTCCGCAGGTTAACTATTTGCTTTGTGAAGAACAACAACTTTTCTCTTACTAGTTTCAAGCCTGCTACCCATTCCTTTCCTTTGGTGTCCTCTAGTCCTTCTTTATGGGAACTCAGGAAGAACTTTTCTGAATGTACCCTCTCCACCCAACCCCTGCTTTTAGAGACCTCTATCCTGTCCCCCCTCCGTCTCCTCTTTTCTAAGCTGAACAGTCCCAGTCTCTGTAGCCTCTCTTCATCTGGGACCTGTTCCCAACCCCTGATCATGTTAGTTGCCCTCCCTTCTCCCAGCCTTTCTCTTCCCCTCTCCCACCTCCTTTTCCCAGTCTCCCCCAGTTTTTTTCAATAAAGACAGAGTCAATGTTGGAAGAAACGTTATCTTTATTTTGTACATCAATAAGAAGGGGGGCTAGGGAAGGGTAAGTGGAAGGAGGTGAGGGAGGAATGGGGTACAAGCCCCCGATGGGGAGGACTGGGCTGGCTCTGCGGGCTTCTGGGGGTGGAAGCTCTCCTGCAGCCCCCCAATTACCCCCTCTCCCCAGATGGCAGCCTGCGGCAAGTGCAGCCGGGCTGATGGCCGAGTGCTGTGATGTGCCCAGTGTGGGTACTCCGGGCACTCCAAGCCAGAACTTCTTTGCAAGCGGGGCACCCCTTAGAACTGTGTGTCCGGGGTGGGGGTCGGGACCCTTTAAGCGCAGCCCTCGGCTAGCCTGAGACAGCATCTCCATGCTCTAAGTCCTCCTTTTATGCCCTGCCGGCACTGCTTCCGGCCATCCTTAAGCCCTGTTCAGAGTCCACTCAATGTGGACTTGCTAGTTCGAATTAGCAAAACGCTAATTCGAACTAGTTTTTAGTTCTAGATGCGTTAGTTCGAACTAGCTTAGTTCGAATTAACTAATTCGAACTAAGTTAGTTCGAACTAGCGTTGTAGTGTAGACGTACCCTTTCTGATTATATAGTCCAAGGGATGGTGGTCAGGGGCCAGATTGAGGATGTATGTGCCGTCTATTGTCCCCCATTCCTGTAGCTGGGGAAGCCCATGGCAGCAAAGCCATCCACGATGGTGTCAATGTTCCCCAGAGTGATGACCCTTCACAGCGAGATGGTATTAATGGCCTTGACTACCTAAAGGTGCATGGCAAGTGGTTGCTGCTCGACGTGGTGAGCTTCCATAGTGCAATGACAACATGCTTCTGCAGGGGGATGGCAGGTTGCAGTTGGGTGTCCTGTCACCTGAGGGCAGGGGCGAGCCACTCACAAAGCTCTAGGAAGGTGGCCTTCTGCATGTGGAAGTTGTGGAGCCACAACTGCAGGATGATGCAGTCCCACTAGTCTAAATTGGTCTCTCTCCACTAGAAACGGCATTCAATGGTGTGCAGGGGATTGAGAATCAGTTGCTGCAGCAGGAGCTCCAGGACCTGGGTGAAGGTTCCTCCGATTCAGGCTGGTTGTCATGGTGCTGAAGCAGCACGTGAGCAGTCTGGATGAACTTCACCTTGAGGCGCAGCATGAGGACCATGAGCCTGGCACTGAATTGCAGCAGCTCTGGCTCCATGCTGTGAGTTCTGTGGAATCCGCAAGGGCAATCAGAATGCACAGCATGCGTTTCGTGTCCCACGAGGGGGGAGGCAGTGGAGGAGTGGCTTGTGAGACATGGCTGTAGAGAGGAGCCCCCATAAGGACATGTCTCAGCTAGCCTCAGCAAACAGCCACAGGAAGTGTCCATCCTCCTGGTGCCCTCCCTGGACTTTAAATCCGATGCAAGCTCCAATCAGTGTGGATGTGGTATTTTGAAATAATTCTGAGCTATTTCGGTGCTGCCTTGTAATGTGGATGTGCTATTTTGAAATTATTATTTTAGGAGTTATTATTTCAAAATAAAGTATTTTGAAATAATTCCCCAGCGTAGACATGCCCTCAGAGGGCACAAGTGACATCTTCACACCCGGTAGCTTGATACTCCATCACAATACCAGGTGCTGATTAGAGCCCTAGCCATGCAGCAGTAAGATCACTGGAGACTTCAGACAGGTTGAATTCCTTGAGCAGCCATAATACGGCTGTTTGCAGCTTCCATATTTGCTCATAATAAATGCCAGCAGACATGAAAGATGGCAAGCTGTAAGTGTAAACAAAGAAGATCAATGGCAAACTTTTAAAAGAATAGGGCTGGTGCAGGAGCGACAATGTGAAGTAATATTAAAGGTGGAATGGTATCAAGAAGGTCAGAGAAGTGGGAGAAGATCAGATTAACATACAGGGCTACGTTTCAATTGGTTGCTGTTTTGCACTGCTTTGGAGCCAGCCCTGGAAATCATCATGTACCAAAAAGCAGAAGTTTTCAAACTTGGGGGTCTCATCTTATAAGAAAAAGCCACTAGGTGGCCATGAGATGCTTTGTTTACCTGAGCAGCCACTGGTAACTCTCAGTGGCTGTGTTTTGCCATTCCAGGCCAATGATAGCTGCAGGAAGTGGTGGCCCAGACTGCATTGCTTTCTGCAGCTCCCATTGGCCAGGAACAGCATACCATGGCCACTGGGAGCTGGGAGCAGCCATGCTTGGGGACGCACAGATTTTAAAAGTGCCTCATGGTCAGCTTCTGATTTACCCTTACAAGCTGCAACCCAACATTTGAAAACCTCTGCCATAAAGCAATGATTAAGCTCTTCATATCTTTCCAGCCCAAATTAAGAATAAGCAGACATAATAACTAACATTACTCTGCTCTCCCGAAATGCTTATCACCTTAGAATCTCAAATTGCTTTTTAAATGTGAATGATGTAAGCCTCAAAGAGATGGCATGAGATACTATGCTGTAGGAAATTAGTATTATTCCCTTTCTACAGAACTACGTCCAGTTCTCCACTACAGAAAGGGTGTGGACACAGAGACAGTCCAGTGGAGGGCAACCAAAATGATCAGGAGGCTGGAGCACATGATCTATGAGGAGAGGCTGAGGGAGTTGGGTCTGTTTAGTCTGCAGAAGAGAAGAGTGAGGGGGAATTTGATAGCAGCCTTCAACTTCCTGCAAGGAGGTTCCAAAGAGGATGGAGAAAGGCTGTTCTCAGTGGTGACAGATGGCAGAACAAGGAGCCATGGTCTCAAGTTAGAGTGGGAAAGGTCTAGGTTGGGTATTAGGAGAAACTATTTCCCTAGGAGGGTGGAGAAGCACTGGAATGGGCTAGCCAGGGAGATGGTGGAACCTCCATCCCTAGAGGTTTTTACGTCTTGGCTTGACAAAGCCCTGGCTTGGTCCTGCCTTGGGATTGGTCCTGCCTTGGGCAGTGGGCTGGACTTGATGACCTCTGAGGTTTCTTCCAGCCCTAGGAGTCTATGTGAATCTGAGGCAAAAAGCCGCTTAATAACGGGCACAAAGTAAGTCTATGCCAGAACCAGGAACAGATTCCACATCTCATGACTCCACCTCTGTGCTTTAACCATAGCACCTTGCTTTTCTTCCTGTTACATAGATATTTGTAATATAAGTATTCTTTCCCTAAGGATTTACTATTGAGGTCCTAACATGAGGTGGGTTAGATTATTTAATAGATGACCTAGAATCCATTTCTGCTGATAGTCAAGGAGAGATATAAGTGTGAGCATTCCATTGATTTGTTACCTATCTCAAAATGTGGATATTTATCCAAGCCTGTATGGTTTAGATATCTGACAAAAACGATCACAAGAATTCCAATAGTATCACACATGGAGTTTCACACATATCACCTAACTTTGAAAAACCTAGAAAAAAACCCAAAATTTAAATTTCATTTGGTTTCTGAGGCCAAATTTTCATTTAATGGGAACTAGCTTTCCCATCAGTATATAAAAAACTATCCAGCATCTGAGTGATGCTGTTAACAGAGGACACCTAGTGGTGTTTCCGAGGAAGTGATCTATCTACTTTCGACCTTGCCTGGCTGTTTTAGGTAATCAATAATATTCGTAATGTAGCTTAGCTGATGATTTCCTTCTATTTCCCAAAGTTTAGGAGACAACAGAGGCATTGTACATGTACAGGAAATCTTAACACACTCCACATCTGTAACCCCAAGGATTGCAGCAACACAATAGTAAGATGGAACATTTGAGCTATGTTAGCACAGTAGTGTAACATTTTGAAAAATGAGGTTTCATTTTATTTATACTTATTGAAACATTAAAAATAAAACATAGATTTCATCCCTTTTCTCACTTTATGAGGGAAATATGCAATTAGTAAAATTCCAAATAAGGTCTATTGCACAGGAGTACAAAGTCTTAATCGCAGAATTAAGAAGTGCCAACATATATAGTTAGACCACTATGCATTTTCCAAGAAATGCATATGCATTGGGTATATTAAACAATTAAGTCTACAAAATTGCACAAATGTTAATGATAAAAAGAAAAAATATAACCATAAAGTTAGCCATACTCTACAATGTACAATTGTTCTATGGTCACCTTTCAGAGATGACCAAGAAAGATTAAGCACACAAACACATGTAGACGGAAGGAGATGAAGGGGGAAAAGAGAAAGAGAGAAAGAAATTAAACAAAAGCAGAAAAAAGAGAAAATCAAGAGGATAAGTCACGAAATTTGTATTCATTGTTAATGCTTCCAGAATGGATACATGTGCACAAATGATGCTTAGGGATTCCTGAAAGAGGCTGGACAAAAGGCACAAAAGGCAGGGTTTGTGGAAATTTATAATAATAAAGAAAAAGGAAGAAGATGACAGAGAAGTAGTGGTAGTAGCTAGTTTAGACTATCACAATATACCTGATTAGGGACTAGACCTGTGGTTCCCTACCTGTGGTCTGCAGACCCCTGGTGGTCTACTGTGGTACTGCAGATAATTTAAAAGAAAGGACTGGGCCCACCTACTTTTCTTTTCCTTTTCTTTTTTTTTCCTCCCCCAGGGCTCTGTGCCCGCCAAGAGCAGAGAGCTGGGGCAGGAGCTGCCTTCAAGGGCGGAATTTCGGGGGGGGGGGGGAAGGGGGAGCAGCCGTGCGCTCCAGGACACAGCTTGCTTTTTATCCTGTTTGCCAGATCCCAAGAGTGAGGGGAAAGTGCTTGCAATCCATTCATGCCTCTCACAAAGGCATGCATGGAATGCAAGCACTTTCCCCTCACTCCCTTAGGGTCCCCAGAACGGGCTGAAACACAAGCCGTGTCCTGGAGCACACAGCTGCTGCCCTCCCTACCCTCCCAAAATTCTGCCCTTGTGCCGTATCCTTTGTGGATGGGCAGGGGACAGAGGGGGTGGGAACTGAGGAAGCAGCATGGGCTAAGGGAAATACTGGCTGCCTCTTCCCACCGCTCCCCACCTTGACCCAGACTGGCGAAGGCAGGGACTGGAAGCTGACGGGCTCCACGTCTGCAAGACACTCTATGTGGCTAAAATGTCCCAGTGCACCAGCAGTTTGCCCTGCTGGGCTGGAAGAGACCCTGGGAAGAGCTGAAGACTCTTATCAGGTGGCTCAACACATAGCCAGGACAGGAAAGCCAAACACCATTGGAGAGGAATTGATATTACCCACAGCAAAGGAGATGGTGAGTGCACTTCTCAGAGATAAGGCTGGCAAACAGATTGGTTTAATTTCTCTCTCAAACACAGTTTGGCGCAGAATTGATGAAATGGCTCAGAATTTTAAGGAGCAACTGACTGAGAGGGTATGGAAAAGTCACTTCTATTCTTTGCAAATTGATGAGCCAATGGATATCGCAAACCATTCAAACCTCCTGTCAGTCATCATATATGAATACAATGGAGAAGTTCAAGAGAACTTTCTCTTTTGCAAATCTTTGCCCAATGCACAACCGGTGAGGCTATTTTTGATGTGTTGTGTGATTTCATAAGGGAGCATGATATTGACTGGCCGAAATGTGAGGAGATCAGTACTGATGGGGCTCGTGCAATGACCGGCCAGTACGCTGAAGGAGTCACTTGAGTTAAAGCAGGGGCACCATTAGCTACATTCATACACTGCAGCATTCACAGGGAAGCACTAGCTGCTTAAAAAAAAAAAATACCTGTTGACCTAAGGACGGTTTTGGATGAGTCAGTGAATATCGTCAATTTCATCAAGCCCTGTCCATTGAATTCAAGACTATTTGCTGCTTTGTGTGACGTGATGGGCAGTGATCATAGGCAACTTCTTCTTCACAGAGAAGTTTGCTGGCTTTCCAGAGGAAAGGTGCTCTCGCCCTGTTTGAATTGTGTGATGAAGTGGGGATTTTTTTTTGATGGACCATCATTCTGAGCTTTCCCATCACTTCACTGAGTTTCCTTGCCTAGCTAAATTGGCTTACTTAGCCGATATCTTCAGCTACCTAAATGGGCTTAATCTAAGTCTACAGGGAAAAGCTGTGACCATCTTTCATGTCCATGACCAAATTGATGCTATGATCAAGAAATTGGGCTGTGGACATCTCGACTTCATCAGTCCAACTATGATTCTTTCCCAAATCTGTCTGATTTTTTGGCCAGCTCATAAATGCAACTCACAAATAATGTAAAATGTGAAATCAGAGCGCATATGCAAAATCGCCAAGTACAGCCTCGTGAGTACTTTCCTGTTACCAACATGAACAACAACTGAATCAGAAACCCATTTGTGGGCTTTGCTACTGACATAAGCACAAGTTTGACACCCCAAGAACAAGACAATCTTGCTGAACTAACATGTGACAACTCGTTGAAGCTTGTTGTCAGACAAAAGCCCTTGACTGACTTTTGGCTATGAGTTGTTACTGAGTATCCAGAACTTTCTTACAAGGCTGCAAAATACTTGATGTCTTTTCCAACAACTTACATTGTAAGACTGCATTTTCCTCACTGGTGGCATTAAAATTGAAGTACCCGAGCTGACTGAATGTGAAATCAGATCATCAATCCAACCAGACATCCGCACTCTGTCATCCGCTCTACAGCACCAGCCACCTCATTAAGGAAGTAAAGTACAGGGTGTCCACACTGAAATGTAACAACTTTGAAGCATTATAATTTTTTATGTAGGAATGTGAGAATGTTGAATCGTGTGCAGATACCACATTGTGTATCTAAGTTTCTGTCCTTATGTTTTTCCATGTTTCAGATTGAAACCTGCAATGTTAGACAATGTGTGGTGGGAAATTAAGGACTGGTGAGACATAATCGGTGCTACGAATGGCGCACATGTTGAACGTGTACTCAATAATGTGAACCCATATGCCAAATGTAACTTAAGCATATTATCTATGAGTTGTGTACATTTCATTGTTTCATTTCAATGTGGAAACTCAGTATTGTCTTTCAATACTACTTTATTTTGTTTAGATAACATGAACTATTACACATTTCAAATGATTATCAAGTAATGGAATGTTTTTTTAACAGTGAAAGTAATTAATTACGGGAACAATTTACTCAGGCTGTGTCTAGAGTGGAAGATGAAAAGAGTTAGTAGTTACAGCACTGTTCACAGAGTGCTGGAGGGAAACCACTGTTGTATATCGCACCTTATTTCCAGTCTGATTTTATCTAGCTTAGCCCTCCAGTCACTGATTCATGCCATACCTTTTCCTATTTGTTTGAAGAGCCTATTATCAAATATTTGTTCCCCATCTAGGCACTTAGGCTGTCGACAGAAAGATGTAGATTAGCAGGGCTTGACAAACGTTGGCGAAAACCGCTTGCCAGCCCCATAACGCTCATGCGCAAGAGCCGCATTGCGCATGTGCACGCCGCGACTGAACGGAGCGCGTGGCTGAAATCTAGTTTGTCAAGCCCTGTAGATTAGGCACGTAGAAATTGCTAATGAAGCAGGGATTTAACTATCCTTCGTTTCATTAGCATAAACATGGCCGCCTTTTTGAAAAATAAACCCTTTTTCGAAAGATCCTGTAAACCTCATTTTTTGAGCTACCAAGGCAAATGTCTTATGGAGGTGTATGTAGTTACCCGAGGATGCAGGAGGGGATAGAAATGGTCTAGGCAGTGCTGAGGGTTGGTTGCCCTGACCCCACCCCATCTGCCTGAGGCCCCGCCCCTTCCAGAGGTCAGAACCATCACCCACATATTGTTCAGGGGCCCATGGAAGCTGTTGGCTCCTAGCTCCACTCCCAAACTTACTATGTGACATTGGGCAAGGTAATTAATCTCATTTCCTCCATCTGCAAGTATAACCACACTTAGCCATGTAAGCACTCTGTGGTGCTTGGATTCTTCCTCTTCCCACCATGTTGACAGTAAAACGGACATGTGAGTGTGGCCCTTGCGCTAGCTGTATGCTAATGCTGAATCACTGATAGTGGTCTTGCTGTGCCGTTTAGCAAGCTTGCCCCTAAACATTCTAGTGTGTGCAGTGTGGGCACGATTCACTGGAAGAGCTTATTTGCAATGGACCAAAGCCTACTGAAGTCAGGGAATGCTTTATAATGATTTCCATTGGGTTGGATCTAACCCTGTATTTGCAATCATTAAGTAAACAGTATATCCACTAAGACGACTAGGCTTTCATATACATCAGTAGGAATTTAGAGGTACTAGCTGATAATGTAAACATATAGAAAATAAGGAAAAAATTAAAAATTAGATATAAAGGCTACATGAAGTTCAAAGTGATTCTCTCAGTTTGTGCCCAAATCTGTGCGGATGGAAAATTGCGAGCACGCGCGCACACACACACACACACACACACACAGAATTCATGTGATTTTTTTCAGCTGGGACACTGAATAAAGCTTTACAGAGCTGAAGAAGAGAATTGCATAAGCTCGAGAGTTTGTCTCACCAATCAAAGTTGGTCCAATAAAAAAAAATATTACCTCACCCACCTTTTCTCTCTAATATCCTGGGACCAACATGACTACCATAACATTGCCTACAACCAATAAGATGTCTGTTTTACTGATCTGTTTTCCCCAGTGTCTATCTTGTGAGGTGCCTGTGCACTTTTATTTATATAGTTATTGGACCAGGAAAACTACCCATTTTTCTTCAGAAAATATTTCGAGCTTCCTTGCTGTTTCACCTCTAAATTGAAAGCATTGCACAGAAAGAATTCTGGGAACTTTATTTAACACCCTGCCTTCACAGATTCCTTTTTTGCAGCAAATGCTACTGCACTCACTGGGGTTCAAACTATGTAATTGTAGTACTCCTTTTATTGACCTGAGGTTTATGTAAGACATTCAATAATCTGACAGGGAAAAATTCCTGACTCTCATCAGCTAGAGCAGTGGTCTCCAATCAGTCAATCCAGATCTACTAATAGATCTTGGAGCCTCTGACAGGTGATCCTGAGTGGTTTTGCCAAGAGGCTATCAAGTGCAGGCACTTCAACTGCCCCTCCCACCACTGCTGCACATCTCCTGCTCTTTGCCTTGGAGCTCCCCTCCTCCCCAGGAGCCTCCTGCATGAGGTTCAGAGCAGGGAAGGGAGAGGAGGGGGTGCTGATGTCAGGGTGTCCCCTCTTCCACCCTGTATTCTGTCTCCACAGAATGGGGTGGGAGGCACAACAGGGTTTGGGATAGAGAGAGTTTGCTGGCTGCTTTTGAAAGTGGTGCAGGGCCAGGGCAGGGGTGAGCCTGCCTTAGCCCCACTATTTCAGCTCTGAACACCTGCTCCAGTCATGAACCTCCTCCTGCACCCAAGCCTCTTCCCTAGCCCTGAGCCCTGGACCCAAACTCCCTTACAGAGCCTGTACCCCAAACCCTCTTGTGCACCCCAACTCCCTACCCCAGTCTCAGCTCAAAGCCCTTCACACTCCAAATCCCTTAGCCCAAGACCAGAGCCTGTGTCCCAACCCTCTGCCCCAGCCTGGTGAAAGGAGGAAGAAAGAGGGAGGGAGAGAGGATGGAGTGAGTAGTGGGAAGGCCTCCAAGAAGGGGCACAAAGGAGGCGGGGCCAAGATGTTTTGGGTTTGAGGTAGATCCTGGATTACACTTAAATTCAAAAAGCGATCTTGTGCTTAAAAAGGTTGGAGACCAGTGCACTAGAGCCTTAATTGTGAGAAACTTTCTTTGACTAATCTTGTGCAAGCAAGTCTCAATATTTCCCCATCTCTTTCCTGGTGAAATGTCTCCCACACATTTAGTTGACACAATAATTTCAGTTCCAGGAGCTAAGACAACTTGTCAACCTCCTGCAAGACATTAGTTTTCCTATCTGCAAAGGGAATTACCACTGATCATAAGTGCAGAAATATTTTTAAGCAGCAGTAACTGCTTTATTAGAATCAATAAATTCTAACCTGAGAACAAACTCATTCTTTATTTCTACTACCCAGACCTGTTGTTTAAGCTTTAGGGGGCTAATTTTTAAGACCAATGTCCTCTATTTTGGGATTGGTGCTTCTGCTCTAGTTACTATCTTCAGTCACTAATTAAGCCAATTTTTGGAACCCTGAATCTCTGGCCTTCTTAACAAGTCTGGTCTAATTACCATTACATCTAAACCAGTATCTAAAATCCCTCTGCATTCTGCACTCCCCACTTCATGTATAATTGCCAGTTCTCCATCATGGTTACTCAATTACCCAGATTTGCACAAGCACATTGAGGCTGTGACATGCACCCCTAAGATTTGCTCCGTTAGCTTCATTTCCTGAATTGTGTGAGGGAACCTTCTTAAGCTCCTGTGACCCTCTCCACTAACCTGGTCAATTCTGCCGCAATGCCAGCATTTAAGTGAGCCAGGCTCTATTCTCCCCATCACTGCTAGAAGGTTGTGTTTTCATGCATCTTCTCAACTGCGCTACAAGCTCAGTCACCTGATCAAACTCTCCTTTTCCTCCACTTGCATTGCATGTCGATGGGTTCTCACGGGACTCAGCTTCCCCCTTCCTCATAAATGGCAGCCATGCTCTCTGCTGAACTGCAGCAAGGAGACTCTCCTCAGTGAGGGTTTCCACTCTGTATGGTGCAAGTCTGGTCACTTCCTGCAGTTTCAGCTGCATGTCTGTAGCCTGCTGGGTGTCAGAAATGTCACCAGCTGGGCTTAAATGTCTGGACTGGTAAAAGGGTAAGCCAATGAAACCAGCCTCTGCAGATCTTCTGTCAGCTCTAGTGGGATCTCCCTTTTTTGTCTCCAGCTGGCCTGCAGCTGAGCCCTAGCCAGCTCTGGCAGTTAGCTCCAATCACATGTCCAAAGCTTGCAATAAATCTTTATAGCTCTGTCTCTTTTCTTGGAGCAAAATCAGCAGCACAGCGAGGGACACTCCACCTGGTTAAATGCCAGAAAATGTCCCCTATCTGCTTCTCCCCAGCTTTTTATTGGGCATATTATGTCAACCAGTGTTAAATAAACTTTCTAAGGAGTTTTCTCTTAAATACACTGGGCTTCCACATGATCCTTGTGAGGATGGCTTGGTTAATCCCTTCTAAGAAAAGAAATGGGAGTGCAATATTTTTGAAAGGTACTGGTTGCTAGGGTGGGCTGCAAGTCCAAAAATCTCCTTTCCAGTTTTATTAATCCTTTTTTCCAGCTCAACTCTGTTTGCCAGTTGAAGATCAACTAAGGAGTTTTTGGGTCTTCATTATCTCTTGTCATCATTTCATATTTAACATCTTGATCTTGTTCTCCAAGATCAGCCTGAATGCTTTGTAGCTGCTGATCCAACAAAGTCTTTATCTCCAGCTGCTTGAATAAAATCTTTCCCTCCCGTGCAGCCTGATTAAATTGAATTTTTTCAATGTAGACTCATTGGGCAGGAGCTTTCCCTCCAGCACTGGCTGACTAGCATGGACTGCAGGAAACATCACATCAACTTGCTCCATGTTAACTCACCTTGATTACCAGCTCAGCATCTCCTCTCAGAACTTCTCTTATCCACATGGAACACCAGCTGTTACTCTTTTCCTCCCCTTCCCCCCCCCCCCAGTAAAGGTAAACACCTGGGTCGTGTTGTGGACAATGGCATAGGGAAGATCTGGGGTTGATGACTAAAACCAGAGTTGGAGGAACCATAAGATAGATACTGGATGAAAAATTAATTACCTTTTATTGTTTACTGCCGAATAGTTGATGAGCCCTGGAACCAGCTTCACAAGAAACGGGGCTGCTCACCCACAACTGCCATGTGGTTCCACAAACATTGCAATCAGCATCCCCAAGTGCCTTTCCGTTTTGTTACCATGGCTAACAGCCCCCACCTTTCTTCTTCATATGCTAGACACTTGGAGTCAGCAATCGAAAGACTCAATTTGGCCAAGCAGAGCCAAGGATTCTGTAGTGGGAAATTCCTCCCACTTTGATTGCCGCAGAGTCAGCCACTCCCTCTGTCTTCTCTGGGAATGTCTGTGTAAGAGCTGGAGCTCTTCCTGCTGTCTCTGTTTCCATACCCTAGGGGTCAGGCTTGCTATTCTGCCACTGATTTCTCCATAATTACAAACAGAATATCTGTCAAAATGAGATTTAAATGTAATACTAGAGTCTTCAGATTGATGCACAAATCAGTAGGGAGCAAAAGTATCTGTTTTGGGTAAACACTCAGATATTTTAAATCTGGTGCAGCGCAATTAGTGTCTTGGGTGACTTTTTTCCAGCCTAATCCTGCACTTACTAAAATCAACAGCAATTCTGCATGTTCTTCAACAGATGCATCACAAAAGTCCTTTCTTTCTTGGCTCCAATCACAAGTGTGCTTTCACCGCTATCACTCATGTGAACCGGTCTCTTTTTTCTTTCTAGACATCTTCGGCCACACCAATGGAGATTGGAGGATCCTTGCATCATCACCCCAGTGCTCTTTAATTTTGCCCTATCTGTGCCATTTTACAGCTGCCATTTTTCCAGCTGAATAGGACTGGATGACCATTGTATGTAGCAACATTTCCCTCTCACATGTACCTGGGTGTTTTTGTTTTACTTATAACTATTTTATAAGCATTACAGATTTCAATAGCCAAGCCTGCTTGCATTCGTCAGGACAATAAATGAACTCAATAGCAACTTTTACAGTCCCATCTGTTTAATATTAGTTTTGCTTTAAAAGGCTTAATTGCTAACACACTATGCTGAAGGACAGAAACAATCATTCTAAATTAGATGCTTTATTGCTTTTTACTACACTCTAGCCAGCTGCTGAAATATGGAACCATTTATTACAGGACAGTGAAAGATCTTGATTTTAATTTTGAAGCTTCATTTGAAGTTGTATGGATTAAACAACAAAAAGAAAAAGTCAGGGAAGTGATTGGAGGCTGCTCCTCAAGCTGTATTCTCTCAAATCTAGGTTATTTATACTTAAGGGTGATTTGCCTAGATTTACATGAACTTAATTAAGCCCTATCATTCCAGTCGCAATTCTTAAAAGGAAACGGTCAATGGGAAAGGTACAGTTATTTACTAGGCGTGACTTTATTAAAGCCATAAGACCTGAATAAAATATGAGCTGTTTGCTTTAAACAATTTCCAGTGCCTATGTTCTAAACCAGTGTTTCTTAAACTGTGTGCCGTAGCACACTGATGTGCCGCGAGGCAGTTGGAAGTGGAGCCGCAGAGAACAGAATTTAAAATGGCTGCCCTTAAAGGGGCAGGTGACTTTTTTTTTTCCTCAATACCTTTCCCCCCGACCCTTTTCCTTATGACCTTTTTTTTTTCCTCAACAAATAATCCTTGGTGTTCCTCATAAAAAAATTATTGTTTGGTGTTCCTCAACCTTAAAAATTTTAAGAAACACTGTTATAAATGAATCTGTTTGTTGAGGTCTTTCCAGTCTCAGAGCACTAAATATTGTCATTAACTGGTGAAGAGACAGAACTCTAGGGCAGAGGTATCAATTTTTTGTAAAATGTACAGTTTCTGTGAATCACATTCAGTTTCGTGAATCCAAGGAAAATATTCCATTCTGCCTCCAACTGCTAGGAGGCATTTAGGCATAAAGCAATAGGCATAAAGGATTTATTGTAGAGTGGGCTGCAGGCATGACCAAAACAAATAAAGCTCCCTGAAATAGATGAGAGCCACCCTGATTGTTAAGGAGTGGGTAGTGACATAGCCAAGTATGAAGATGTTCTCCTGAACTTACATTTCTTCCTCTGACATCCCTCCAGCACAGACTGACATGTAACCTATGACCGTGGGGGGAGGGAGGTGCAATTCAAAGGGTCTGGGGGGCCATGTGACCACCTCCCTATGGATATAGAGCAAATAATTTCAAATTGTGGGGCATTGCCTCTCAAGGAGAGGAGGGGTAAGGAGAGATGCTAAGCAGCTTCAGCCAACAACACCAGGCAGATTAATCCAGCCCTAAGTGTTGGGATTTAGAGAGGGTGTACTACCTCCGTCCCAACCCATCTTAAAAGCTGTTGCTAAATGAAGCAGGTGTGAGGAAGTGGAGAGTTTTGGGGGTTCAAAGGGGATGGTGCATACGGGGGGTACTCAGTGCCCCGAAGCTACTGGCTTAACGTGACAAAGGTGGGGAGTTTGTTGTTTCAGAGAACAGCCCGGAGTTGGAGTCATGATGTCTGGGGCCCTGGTGACCCCGGCCCTGCTTAGAGGACACGGCTGGTTCTGGCTGGACGACAGACAATAGGCTGCAGAGAGGAACCCGGCAACCAGCCCAGCTGACACCAGTGAAGGGAGAACATTGGACAGAGGAGGGAGGCAGAAAAGAGAGGGGCCCAGGAGACCCTCTTACCTGAGGAGAAGACAATGGACGGGGGAGGGGCTGTTTCTGGGGTTATTGGAGGCTCTGCTGAGAGCCTGGGGGCTGTTTTTTGGGGGACTGAGAGCATAGCAGGTGGAGCTCAGCTGGCTGCAGGGGGAGGCTGACGTATGGGCTGAGGGCCCAGGCCTATGGGCCTGAGAGACCCGTTGCTGTGTTCAAAGCTCAATAAGCCCTTCTGTTTCGTACTGGCTGATAGTTGCTCTGGTCTAGAGAACAGGGTAGCACCATTCCTTCTGGGAGTGGAGGCCCCAGGGGTCCAGAGGGAGTGGGCTCCCCCAAAGGGGCTCATGTCGGAGGCAGGCATGCTGAAGGCCCTGACAGGCATCGTCCTGGAGGAGAAGGGGCGGACCCCCCCAAATGAGAGTGGGCACCCCAAGAAAGGGTCCCTACACTGGAGTGGACTCTCTGAGAAAGGGCTGTCTCTCTGTCGCTGGGGAGGAGTGGGGTCCCTGAGAAGCGGCTGCCATACTGGAGCGGGGGGTTCCATCCAGGAGTCGAGGGGCCAAGTGTGGGTATGACCTGTGAGCCATGACAGCAGGGCAAGACCTGCTTCATTGTGGGGGAAGCAGTTTCCTGCAGGCACCACCTCTGCTATAGTAGTGGAGAGTGGCTTCTGCTCTGGGAACAGACCTGGGGCATTCACCTTTGAGCAATCTGCAAAGCACTGGGACTTCAGCAAATCTCTGAGTATTAATCTGTTGCAATGCACACACTATATGCATATTCAAAGGAGATTTGAACTGCTTCCTAGTGGGAGTAATTGAACTGCTTCACACACAAAAGCGGATGGAATTTGAGGGTCCACAACAGGAAGGCTACCTTGAGGTATTGGCAGTTGTATTGCATGTGATCTGATGCTCTCTAACTGGTACTACTGTCTTTAGAAGCTAGGAGGAGCCCTGTTTTCCAATGGGATGTTTGCTAAGCTGGTAGAGTGCTAAGAGCTATCATGCATCATAACCAAAGACCATCCAGTTCCAGAACAAATGACTTTTGTAAGCAATTAATACACAGCAGTATGCAAATAATCATCAGAAAGTTATATGATGTTAAACATATAAGGGATTTTGTTCTAAGCCATATTACAAATTAACGCAAAAGAAGAGTAGATAGTTCATCTGAGCATATACAAATACAAGAGAGCCATATTTATCAGAAAGCTTTCAGAGAGATTTTCAAAAGCACTCAGCTGTGGCCTAAATTTACTTCCACTGAAGTCAGTTACTCCTACTAAGAAGATCCGGCGCAAGAACTGCTGCAAATCCCAACCTGAAGCTATTGAGGAGAGGAATTGTCACATTACCGAATTGGAGGGAAGCAGCCAGATCGCTGCTGCACCCCTAGGTGGGGGTGTTGGCCCCAGAAATCTGTATGAAAGGGAGCCATGTGGGGTATTGAATGGGAGCTTATCGTTTGTTGATCTTATGTACGCTATTTGTGAGAGTGTATAATGTCTATGTGTGCAGGTAGGAATCTGTAATCTGTGTGGAAGCTGAATATTTCTGTGAATGTGGTTAAGCATGGCTATGGACAGGCTGAGTAGCGAAGCCCTGTGGAACAATGACTCTCAATAGGCTATGGACACACCCAAAGAATGGGATTTGTCACCTGAGGGCAGCCAGCTGGAAACATAGAGATTGGCCTCTGACCAGGTGACTTGCTGCATACAAGAAGAGGCCAGGAAGGGAATAAAAGAGGCCATGTGGTCGATGCCATTTTGTTCTCAGCTCAGCACTTCATCCCAGAGGCAGCATTGCAGGGATTGAAGAGCCTGGAAGACCTGTGAACCCATCCTGATCGTAGGATGTGCAATAAGAACTTTTAAACCAGCAGCTGCAACATCTCTGCTAGAGCCTGCATCGAGAACTGGGAGATTCGGTGCATGTAACGTACTGTACTTTAATAACCTTACTCTCATGCTTTTCTTTCCTGTAATAATAAACCTTTAGATATAGATTCTAAAGGATTGGCCCAGAGTGATTTGTGGGTAAGGTCCAGAGGGTAAATTGACCAGGGATCTGTGGCTGGTTTCTTGGAACCGGACAGAACTTGTTCGGGGTAGGTGGGATTGGGTGCTAGGACCCCCCACCTGAGTATAGGCCCGGGGCCATCTGGGGCACGGATATTGCTGGGGTGTCGGAGGGGTTTTGCTCGGGAGGCTTCAGGCAGGCTGCTGAAGCGCTCTGTGAGACTGGTTTGTGTCCTGTTTGGAGAGGTCGCCAGTCAGGGGGACTGTAAAGAGCCCCGGATTTGAGCAATTCGCCCTGAGCGGACGCCCTAAGCTGTGCCCAGACACAGCCGGGTCCTTCACAGGAATAAAAGGAGCTTCACAATTCCCCTTCATCTGTGAGCATTATTTTGTAGCTGGGATGCAATACTGCCAAGATTAGTACCTTAATTTCTTCTCTCAGGACACTTAGGGTATGTCTACAGAGAAGCATTATTTCAGAATAACTCACATTATTCCAAAATAACATAATGTGCGTCTACACTACAAGCCTTCATTTTGAAATAATGTCGAGCAGGAGGGTTTCTTACTCTGACTTATCCTTTGACTTCCTGCTGCATAAGCAGCGCCAAAAGTTGAGCTATTACAACTTAAGTGATGCAATTGACGTAATTTGACGTAATTAGCCCTTAAAGACTCTGCCACAATTTCTCTTGCATTCAGTATTATCCCTATCTGGGGCCAATTTCCATATAGGGCAAATGTTGAAAGCCCTGAAACATAATCTCATTTATACACCATGCACATAGTCAGAAAGGTCCAAAACACAGTCCGGTAACATCACCCCTCATATCCCAGCTCCAGCATCTTCTGCCATAACTGGACACTCCTGATGCCTTGCCTTTTTTTTTTTTTATCAAAACCACCACTGGGAGTTCTTCCCAGGCTTCTTCCTGTCTTCCAAGCCTATGCCTGAGAAATAATAATAAGCTAGCTCCTCCATTGGTTTCCTAGGCAGAGATGAAAGTAAGTGGGTATTGGGTGGGCTGTGGCAAAAGCCAGCAGGGAGCTATGTAAAGAGCTGGCAGGGATCTGTATTGCAATAAAATAATAGAATCACAGAACTGGAAGGGACCTCGAGAGGTCATCGAGTCCATTCCCCTGCCCTCGTGGCAGAACCAAGCACCATCTAGATCATCCCTGACAGGTGTCTGTCTAACCTGCTCTTAAATATCTTTAGTAATGGAAATTCCACAACCCCCTCAGGCAATTTATTCCAGTGTTTAGCCACCCTGATAGTTAGGAAGTTGTTCCTGATGTCCAACCTAAACCTCCCTCGCTGCAGTTTAAGTCTATTGTTGCTTGTCCTATCCTCAGAGGCCAAGGAGAACAATTTTTCTCTCTCCTCCTTACAACATCCTTTTAGAATTTAAATCTGCTATCATGTCCCCTCTCAGTCTTCTCTTTTCTAAACTAAACAAGCCCCATTCTTTCAGTCTTCCCTCATAGGTCATGTTTTCTAGATCTTTCATCATTTTTGTTGCTCTTCTCTGGACCTTCTCCAATTTCTCCACATCTTTCTTGAAATGTGGTGCCCAGAACTGGACACAATATTCTACCTGAGGCCTAATCAGTGCAAAGTAGAGCAGAAGAATGACTTCTTGTGTCTTGTTCACAACACTCCTCTTAATGCATCCCAGAATCAGGTTTGTTTTTTTGTGTCACACTGTTAACTCATGTTTAACTTGTCATCCACTATAACCCCTAAATCTCTTTCAATCATACTCCTTCCTACACAATCCCTTCCCATTCTGTATGTGTGAAACTGATTGTTATGTTCTAAGTAGAGTACTTTGTATTTGTCCTTATTAAACTTCATCCTACTTACTTCAGACTATTTTTCTAGTTTGTCCAGATCATTTTGAATTTTGACTCCAAAGCACTTGAAACCCCTGTCAGCTTGGTATCATCTGCAAACTTAATAATCATACTCTTTATGCCATCATCTAAATAACTGAAGAAGATATTGAACAGAACCGGGCACAAAACAGACCCCTGTGGAATCCCATAACTACTCTCTGAGAACGGTTATCCAGACGGTTATATACCCACCTTATAGTTGCCCCATCTAAGTTGTATTTCCATAGTTTATTGATAAGAAGATAACGTGAGACCATGTCAAATGCTTTACTAAAGATTAAGTAAACCACGTCCACTGCTTCTCCCTTGTCCACAAGACTTGTTATCCTATCTGTAAAGGGACTGTTAGTCCCTTACTATAACTCAGTGGGAGCTTTTGGTTGGCCAGCTCCCAATACCAAAGGGGAAGGGTTTTTGGAAAGCAGACGCATTCCTTGGACACAGAATTGCTTTTCTGGAATACCTCCAGTATCCCAGAAAAGTGCTACAGTCTAGACGTAGCCTCAGTAATCAAAAACAGGAAGAGAGAAAACAGGCCACTCCATAAAAGAAGAAGAGGCACAAATCACCCCTTTTTGTTCAAGTCTATTTTTCTTCAGACTGAGGGTATGTCTACACTAGCCCCCTAGTTCAAACTAGGGAGGCTAATGTAGGCACTCAAACTTGCAAATGAAGCCTGGGATTTAAATATCCCGGGATTTATTTGCATGTTCCTGTTTGGCTGTCATTTTTAAATGCCACTAGTCCGGACTAACTGCCTGCGGCTACACGCGGCAGTTAAATGGTAATTCCAACTAAGTATTTAGTTTGAATTACCTGTTACTCCTCCTGGAATGAGGTGTAACAAGTAATTCGAACTAAGGGCTTAGTTCGAATTACTGTTTAACGGCCGCGTGTAGTCGTGGGCAGTTAGTCCGGACTAGTGGCATTTAAAAATGGCGGTCGGACAGGAACATGCAAATAAAGCCCAGGATATTTAAATCCTGGGCTTCATTTGCAAGTTCAAATGCCTACATTAGCCTCCCTAGTTCGAACTAGGGGGCTAGTGTAGACATACCCTGACAGCTTTTCCCATATGGCAGGCTTCACTACTCCTAGTCTGAAATCCCTCCCTGCCCCAGTCTTAAAGGGATAACTGGAAATTCCAGCACAATTCAGCACAGTAAGGGTATTTGGCAATGTGAAGGAGAGGCAGATATTTTCGTAACTATTAAAATTGGCCACTTGCATCTGATAATATTGTGTTGTTTAAAATAAAGTACATCTGCAGCAATTAAAGCACTATAAAGAATGTATCTTATGATTAAAGGCTATGATTTTGCCATGGAATTTTAAAATAAGTGTCATGGCAGAGATGCAGGAAAAAAACCATTGAAGTCATGCTAAAGGGGAGAGCAAGGGCCTCAGGTGATAGGGTTGAAGAGTGAGAAGATGCTGTCTTTACCCCACAATGGCACCTCCTGTCTTTTGAGGCTGGGCCCTAGCTCCCCAATTGGGTAATCGTGACATAGCACACATGGTAGCAATATCACTTCAGGTCTGGTATATCCATCCCTTCCTAGATGGAGACAGAGGAGGAAAGGACAAAATGGGATTGGCATTGCAAACTATTGCACAGCTTCACAGTGCCACTTACCTGTGATTCTCTGATTCTCTGTAAATGAGGATGGAGAGGCATATGGGCCAAACCTGAGTGGCTCTGAGATACTGTGTATGTCATTCTGTTTGGGGGCATTTAATGCATTTTATTCAAACACACAGCTTCTGTGCTCACCAGAACAAAATCATAGCCCTACTTAATCCATTATAATTCATAGAAAGTTGTAAAGAGTAAAGATGCTCAAAACTTGGAATTTCTCTTCCATGGGAAATTCTGACCTTCTAAAGAAGTTTTAATTCCATTTTGGAACAAAAAGTAAAGCACTGCAAAATTTGCCATGGAAAAGAAAAATCGAAAATTTTGGAAACATTGAGCAGCTTCAATTCAATTTTATTGGGGTGAAATAGAGTGGGGATAAGGAACCTAAGAGCTAGGCGCTGGACGTGGCCCCAAACTTGACTGCATCCAGCACCCTGAGGCTCAAGACTACCTCCACCCTATACCATTAGGGAGCCCGAGCTGACGTTCTAGTCCTCCCGCTCCCACTGTCCCACTGTGGACTAGCCTTGGTCCACCTAGGCTCTGCTGTGTGAAGAAAATGTAAAGAGTGTCTTTCTCCTTCTCAGTCAGGGGCCATGTCAGTGAGAGTTTGGTTTTTCTTTTTTGCTTCTCACTTGTGTGTGCTTCCAGATTGATTTTTCTGTGGGCCAGCAGCCCACAGCTCCAAAAAGATTCCCCATCCCTGAAATAAAGCAATCAACTCTAGAGGACTCCCTTGGCTGCCACAAGTCCCCCCAGAGTCTGGGAAATCCTCTACAAAGGAGGAAGAGCCTAGAAGCCATAGAAGCCCTTGATCCGGTGAGGACTTCCAGGTTCCCTGCAGTCGAGAAGGGAAGAAAGAATTATTCACCTTGTGCAATAACGGTGGTTCTTAAAGATGTGTGTCCATGTGGGTGCTCCACTCTGGGTGCTGATGCGTCCTTACAGCGGCAATCAGAGATTTTTCTAGCAGTATCCACAGCGTTGCATACACACTGTGGCGCCCCCTCATGCTGTTAATATCCCTTAGGTGCATGGTGCGGCCTTTCCATTCCTTCTCTACCTGTACTAGTGGAGCACGGGGCTCCAAAGCTGGGGAAGGAGAGAGGATAGTGGAGGACCCACGGGGGGACACATCTCGAAGAACCACCGTTACTGCACAAGATAGCTCTTCTTCGAGTAGTGTCCCTGTGGGTGCTCTACTCTGGGTGACTATAAAGCACTAGTCAGCTCATGGAGGCAGATTTGGAGCCCTTTTGTTATCACTGAGGATAATACTGCTTGTCCCATAGCCATGGATGATGCGATGGAGGATGCCAGAGCGTGTTGTGCAAATGTGTGGGCTTATGACCGCATGGCTGCATTGCAAATGTCGTAGAGAGGTACATTCTTGAGGAAGGCAGTAGTAGAGGACATGGCCCTTGTGAAACAGCCGTGATAATGCCAGGTTTTTCTTTGTTGTGAATGGTATGGCATGTGTGGATGCATGAAGAGATCCACTTGGAAATCCTCTGAGAAGAGACAGCTTGTCCCTTGGATCATTCTGAGAAGGATAGGAAGAGTCTAGGGGATAGTCTCCAGACTCTCGTCCAATCAATGTAGAATGCAAGTTCTCTGCGGATGTTGAGGGTGTGCCAAGCAGCATGCGATAGGTCAGTATGCAACTTGGGGAAAAAGGCAGGTAAGTGTACGGGTTCATTGATGTGGAAGTGGAAGGGAAATTTTGGGAGAAAATTAGGATGAGGCCTGAATGTGACTCTGTCCTTGGTGAAAATTGTATAAGGGGAGGTCTGCCATTAGGGTGGCGAGTTCCCCTACTCTCCTGCTGGAGGTTATTGCAACTAGGAAGGAGACCTTCATAGATAGCTACAACCAGGGGCAGGTTGCCAAGAGCTCAAAAGGCGGTTTTGTCAGGCTCTTAAGTATGTGATTTCGGTCTCAGATGGGAACTGATGGGCAAACGGATAGAAAGGTGTTTTGTAGACCAGTGAGGAATCTTTTGGTGATTGGGTTTGAGAGGAAAGGATCACCTTCTGTGGTGTGATGGAAAGCTGTTATAGCAGCCGCATTAACCTTGACAGTATTTAGAGCCAGGCCCGGCTCCCTAAGGTGCAAGAGGTAGTCCAGTAGGATGGGGAGAGGGGCAGTCTCAGGGGTTATAGTGTGAGTACATTTGAGACACTGGGAGAACCTACTCCATTTGTAGAGGTACGTTTTCCTGGTGGATTGTCTTCTGCTGTTGATTAATACTTCTTTTACTCTTTATGAGCAGGTGTTTTTGGCATCCAGGAGCCAGACGTGGAGGTGGAACTTGCGCAGTTCGGGATGCAGAATTGCACCATGATTCTGGGAGAGAAGATTGGGTTGAGGCAGAAAAGCGTATGGATCCATCGCTGCCATTCTGCGGAGGTAAGGATAGCATGTTTGCCTTGACCACACAGGTGCAATGAGTATTATGTGAGCTCGATCTGTTCTGATTTTGATGATGACCTTGTGAAGTATGGGAAGAGGTGGGAACACACAGAGCAGCAGTGCATCCCATTTGATGGAGAAAGCTTTCCCTGGGGAGAAATGCTTCCCTAAGGCTGCTCTGTAGCAGTAAAAATGACATTTCCAATTGTTTCTGGTCGTGAAAACGTCTATGTCTGGCTGACCCTATTGGCGAAACATGTAACTGAGGGCATGCATGTCTATCTCCCACTCGTGGTGATTGTAGAACTTGCGACTGAGGGCATCTGCTGTAACATTTAACACCCCTGGGAGATAGGTGGCAACAGGGGTAATCTGGTGTGCCAGGCACCAATTCCACAGCTTGAGAGCCTCCGTACATAGGGATGGGGATCGTGCACCGTCTTGCTGACTGATATAATACATACAAGTGCTGTTGTCCATCATGATGTTGATAGTCTTGGGAGCTATGTGGCATAGGAAACGCTGGCATGCGTACCGTACTGCTCACAGTTCTAAAAGGTTGATATGGAATGTTTGCTCTGTAAAGAACCATTTGCCTTGGGCCGTGAGAGTTCCCAGATGAGCACCCCAGGAGTGATGCATCGGTCATTATGGTAAGTGTAGGGGTAAGTTGCTGGAATGGAACTCCAGTTAATACAGTGCAGGGAATTGAGGACCCATGGTGGAATGGTAACTGTCTTGGAGAGCGGGTCTCTGGATGGCATGTAAAATGTGGCTACCCAAGACTGAAGGCATCTCATGTGGAGCCTTGCCAGCGTAGGTTGTGGCGGCCGTTTGTCCCAGGATTTTTAGGCATTTGCGAACTGTTGTGGTAGGGGTCACCCATTGCATAGGGTGTCAAATCTGTGCTTTGGCTGCAACAGTATCGATGTACGCTCCTATAAACTCCAGTTTCTGAGTGGGGTGGAGAGTGGACTTTTCGTAGTTTATATGGAAGCCGAGGCAGAGGAGGAGGTACGTGGTAGTCTCGATCACGTCCTTTGTCTCCCAGAAGGACATGCCTTTTATGAGACAATCGTCTAAGTATGGAAATATTATGACACCCTGATGACGTAGACAGGTGCTACGATGGCTAGAGTTTTGGAAAACACTCTGGGAGCCATTGAAAGGCCAAAAGGGAGCACTCGGTATTGGTAATGGTAATGGCCAACTATGAATCATAGAAAACACCTGTGGGCAGGATGGATTGTTATGTGGAAGTATGCATCCTGAAGGTTGAGAGCCAAAAGCCAATCTCCTTGATCTAATGCTGGGATTATTGTTGCTAGGGTCAGCATCTTGAATTGGTGGTAAGCGACATATTTGTTGAGCTTTCTTAAATCCAGAATGGGCCTCCATTGTCCAATCTTTTTCTGTGTTAGAAAATAAATCGAGTAGAACCCTCAGCCATTGGTACGGTTCCTTGGTGCCTAAACAGAGGAGGTGAAGCACCTCTTGCTCAAGGAGGGTCTCGTGAGAGGGGTCCCTGAGGAGGGTGGGAGGATGGGTAGGAGGACAAGAAACGAAAGGGATGGTGTAACCATGGCTGATGAGCTCTAGGGCCTATTTGTCCAATGTTATTTGAGCCCACTGTTGAAAAAAGGGGCAGAGGCGGTGGTTGAATTGTGGACAATTGGTCGATAGTGTGACCACAAGGCAAGTGTCTTTCTGGCTCCTGACTGAACCTTCAGATTTGCTTCTTGGATGTGGATGGTTGGGCTGACGCTGTTTGATGTTGCTGTTGGCGTTGGGGCCTATGTCATTGGGGCCTTTGTTTTTATTGGAAGTCATACCTTGGTTGCTGTCTGTATGGCTCCCTGGGTCTCTGGTAGTTGGTGTATCTGGGTCTCTTAAATGGGGGCGTGTACATCCCCAGGGTTCTCAGAGTGGTACGTGAATCCTTCATCAAATGAAGTACTTCATCTGTTTTTGCAGAAAAAAGATTGGTTTTATTGAAGGGTAGATCTTCAAACTTCTGCTGCAAATCCCTTGGCACCCCTGATGCTTGGAGCCAGGATATTCTTCGCATCCCAATTACGGAAGTTGTGACGTGTGAAACTGTGTCTGCTACATCCATTGCAGACTGTAGAGCAGTGCGAGAAATTGTTTGGTCCTCCTGCATGATGTTGAGGAGGATAGGCCTCTTGTGTTCAGGTAAATATTGAGTAAGCTCTTGAAGCTTGGAGTAGTCAGAATAGTCATAATCTGCAAGCATGGAGGTATAATTCACCTCTTTAAGGAGCAGGGTGGCCAAGGAGCACACTTTATGACCCATAATGTCCATTTTTTTGTGATCTTTGTCATGCGGTGTTGATCTAATATTAGGTTGTCTGGCTCTATGTCTAATAGAATCAACTACCAGGGAGTTTGGTGGAGGGTGAGTAAAAAGGAAGTCCATTCCTTTTGGTGTGACAAAATATTTTCAATCTGTTCTTCTGTTGGGTGGAGTGATAGATGCTGGGGTCTGCCAAATGTTGTCTGCTGGGTCCATAATAGCCTTGTCCATCAGGAGGGCTATCCTGGAGGAGGTAGGAGGTTGTAAGGTTCGCAGAAGGTGATACTGTTTTTCCTGAACCTCTTGTAAATCGCGCTCTTGTGCTAAGGCTACCCTTTTAAAAAGTTCCTGGAACTTCTTTGAGTCATTGCCTGGTGGCGGGGTGCTGGAAAAAACTGCCTTATTTGGTGAGGACAAAGTATTGTGCATGGGTGTCCTGTCCTTGCCCTCAGACAAAGTGTCCTCTATCTCAGTCTGGTCTGGGGAGTTAAGCGCTGTTATAGATGTCATGGGTTAGGGAGAACGAGGTGGTTCTCTGGATGTTGTGGAAGGTGTGGTATGATGGCTCTTCCTGTGAGGACATGATTCCCATGATTCCAATGATGCGCATATCAGGGTGGTGGTGGTGGCAGATATGCATATGTAATAGACTAGTGTCCCAGGATGGAGCTCTCTGTGATGGGCTGGAATGCTGGGAAGAAAAACAGCTGTGTGGCTCAATGCCAGCTTCACTTTGGTGATCTGTGTGAGTGTCCCGACTGAACAGAGGAACCTGGAAATAACGATGCCAGTGATGGATGGCTCCTTATGGGAGACTCATGTTGTAGGTGTTCCTGAGACTGTACTGAGGTACACAGTTTACTTGGTGCCAATGGTGTAGGCGGTGCCGGTTGGTCAGGAGGTGGCATCTTGGTGCGGGGTCTCTTAGGTACCGAGACTGGTGCCAACGGAGGTGGTGGCTTTGGTGCCAAACGGTGCTTATGCTGGCTCAGCAGTGCAGTTGGAGCCGACAGTGCCACTTGTTTTTGTTTAGGCTCCGAGTGCGCCCTCTTATGTGGTGCTGGCATCTTGGGCAGTGCCGTGACCGATATACTGGGCTTATCCGTGGTGCTGACCCTCGAGGCCATTGGTGCCGAGGGTAAGGATCGGGCTGGAGACAGTTTCTTTTTCAAAAGGGATGTGCCAGAAGAGGTAGAGAGATGTTACATTTTGGCTGAGAAATTGGTTTTGAGGCATTTGGTGTGTCCTCAGAAGACACTCGGAGTGATATTTCATAGAAGAAAGTTTTCAACCTGTTGGACCGGTTGCGGCATGCTCTGGCCATCAATTTAGAACAGTGAGGGCACTTTTGTGTCTGGTGAGATTCTCCAAGAAACTTTATGCATGCAGAGTGCCTGTCCAAAACAGATATAGCATCCTGGCACAACTCACACCTCTTGAAGCTGGGAGATCTCAGCATCAGGTGAGACAAAAAGCGGTGGGCCGATGACGACAGAAGACTTTTTTTTCTATAGGGATAAGGGGTCTTAAAACTTGGAAATGTGAGGAAACTAAGGGGAAATAACCAGTTTTATGTTATTTTTTTCTAGAAACAGTGGAAGGAGAGAAGCTACGTCTGCTACCGATGATGGTAGAGAAGGATCTGAGGGGCCGTGCTGTGCGCATGCCTAACGGACGCTAACAGCACAAGGGGGCACCATGGCATGTGCATGGTGGATACTGCTAGAAAAATCTCTGGTCGCTGGCATGAGGATGCACCAGCACCCAGAGTGGAGCACCCACAGGGACACTACTCGAAGAAGAACCTGGAGGACCTGATAAGCTCATCTTGGGCATGATGGGTTTGTCCTGGAGCCATGAACTCTGGAAGCCATGAGGTCCCCAGAAGACTGCCATGTGTGCTGACAGGAAACCTGTGTGTCACAAGAAGTTTGTCAAATCAGATATATTTCTACAAAACATTTTGGCTGTGTCTAGATTGGCATGATTTTCCGGAAATGCTTTAAACGGAAAAGTTTTCTGTTAAAAGCATTTTCGGAAAAGAGCGTCTAGATTGGCACGGACGCTTTTCTGCAACAGCACTTTTTGCGGAAAAGTGTCCGTGCCTATCTAGATGGGCTTTTGCGCAAAAAAGACCCGATCGCCATTTTTGCGATCGGGGCTTTTTTGCGGAAAACAAATCTGAGCTGTCTACACTGGCCCTTTTGCGCAAAAGCTTTGCGCAAACGGACTTTTGCCTGAACGGGAGCAGAATAGTATTTCCACAAGAAGCACTGATTTCTTACAGTAGGAAGTCAGTGCTTTTGCGGAAATTCAAGTGGCCAGTGTAGACAGCTGGCAAGTTTTTCCGGAAAAGCAGCTGATTTTCTGGAAAGCTGGCCAGTCTAGACACAGCCTTCAAGTTCAATTAACTGGAATTTTCTGATGAACCAGGATGTGACAAGTTCTTTGAAAATTTTGGTCTTTAATGTTATTAGGAAGTAACATTAATCATAGCAAGAGGAGGATCCTAAAAATAGACTTCTAAATGTATATGTAGTCATCTGCCTGATTTACAAAAGCATTGAGAACCCTACAGCCCCAATGGGAGTTAGTAGGAAGATATTATTAAAATACAAGAATAAAATAAAATGGGCACTTTTTTTAAAAGGCTGAACTCATGGGAGTATAATTCTTGCTGATGAATGAAGAGACACAAAGGCTAGTGTAAACTGAAATTGAAAGTTGATGGGCTTTGAGCAGATACTTTCTATTTGTGCCTATGAAAATCTTTCCCCAATAGTCTGGATTCGAGTATTAAGTGCTGATAATTCTCTTTTCTTAAAATATTTTTTCTGAGGTTCATATGTGGAAAGTAGGGTTGATCATAAATTTAGCTTTCAGAAAATCATAAGATAATTGTCTGCAGCTGAGAAGTAAAAAAATATTGCTGTGACTCAGTATTCCTGTTTAGATGCTGAAAGAAACCTGGGCTGAGAGGCAAAGAAGCTGAAATAACTGGCAAAAGTGAAGGGCTGTTGAGTCCTGTCTGAATTGTTTGATGTGCCAATGAGAAACAGAAAGATTCATTAAACTCTCTTCAGAACAAGTCATGAAAAACATAGGTTATGGGTCCTTGGGATGTGTACAAGCACATCTTGAATTTACTGGACTTCAGAAATCCTGAAAGACATGGTTTGCATGCAAATCCACATTACAACAAAATGGAAAGGAAGTCTTTGTGGGAGCAAAAATAGTGGTTTTCCATTACCAAAAGGAAAATTACTTGGTGACAGCATGATCTCTTCTTGGCCTCCTTTCTGTGCCCTCTCAGTCCTCTGCCATCTGGTTTAAAGCATCAGAAAGCCATTATTATTCATAATTTTTAGCAAGGTATTAATGGACTTTCTTTAAGTGTACTTTGCAATGAAGCCAGGTAGGAGACTGTCAGGGGGTTCACACCCCAGTGCGCCTCAGTGCCCCATGACTGTCTTCATATAGCCCCTCTCAAGGCAGAATACAGTCTGTATGGGTTACTCATCACAGGCATCTGGGCTTATCTCCGTGGCCCCGCTTACCTAAGCCAGGCTGTAACCTGTCTCCACGTCCGGGCCTTTCCTCCGGCCCCTCATCAGGGTAGCCTTAGCTGGCCTTCTCCCAGCTCTAGCTGGCTAGCCCCAGCAGGTCTCCCTCCTGGGAGCTCCTGCTTCCTCCACAGCCAGCCCCTCACTGGCCTCTCCCTCTATTATAGCGCCCAGCTGGGCCCTAATGGACTAGTACAGCCTCAGCTGGGCTAAACTCCCCGGCCCTGGTTCAGGCCGGGGTCTGCCCTTAAAGGGCCAGTGCAGAGCAAGCGCCCTGTCACAGGGACTTTTTACTTTTTTTTTTTTTTAGTTAAGGCTACTAAAGTTTTCATAAAGGTGACCAGCAAAGGTAAATAAAGTGAGCTAGTGAATTAGGTGAATGGCTTTTTTAAAAAAAAAATGACATTAGAAATTCTGGTTTTGTCTCCCGTAGGCTCCAATGTCATTGCACCATAACCCCCTTCTGACAACAAAAAATGTTCCTCAACCCCAGGAGGGGGGACTGAATCTTGAACCCACCCAAGTCCCACCATCCCACCCTTGGTGAAAGCTCAAGTCCTACCACTCCAGGCAGGGGAGCCAAAGCTGAAATCCAAGGACTTCAGCCCCAGGCAGGGGACTGGTAATAACCTGAGCCCCACTTCCTAGGGCTGAAGCCCTTAAGTTTTGCCTTCAGCCTCTGGATAGTGGGGCTTGGGCTTCAGTCCCAGGCCTCAGGAAATCTAAGTCATCTCTGGCAATCCCCATTAAAAATCCCATGACTCTCAGTTTGGGAATTGCTGGTCTACCTTGAATTATTAAACAGAAATACTACCTTAGTTTGCTATATACGAAATACTATCTATTACAACTTGATAATTAGCAAAAATGTTGACATATTATAATGGGGGGAGTGGCAGAGGAGCCAATCTGTACTTTAAATTAAAGAGGCGACAACAAAATGTTTTTGGCAGTTTTTGTTTTTTGCTTAACAAGAATTTTCCTGGCTCCGGGGGTCACGAAAGAAAAAAGGTTGAGTGCCACTGATCTTAGCACCTGTTGAACACCAATGCCTAATCAATATGTGGATGATCGCTTGTATTTGTTAAAGGTTCAATATTCCTCCCCCTTCAGTTAAAGTTTGAGCACTCAAAATATACACATCTTAGGTGCCTAGATTCTTTTTCTAAAGTAAAAAATCAAGTAGAATCCCTCCTGCCAATACGCTAGAACACTGAAACCATTCAGACCTTTTAACTATCTATAAATACACGCTTGATATAAAACCCAATTTAATTCAGGTGTGTGTGAAAAACCCAAAATTAAAAAATCCTCTGCATGTCACTGAGAGAGCCAACATTCCACAATAGAATAGGGAAAAAAGTAGGGACAAGTACATTACAGTTGTTTCAAAACTCTATAACCATTTCTCGTGGGACAATTCTTGCATTCTTGTAGCAATGTGCTGCCAATGTTTTAACAAGAGGCTCACACAATCATAATCTCTATAGCATGTAATAAACTCGATGCTCAAGGTGCATATGTTTACATCATGAAGGGGTTACCACATGCCACAATCTATTAGGCAGAATTTTTCTATATTTAAAAGTAGAAGACTTACCTGGCGTTGCTTGGGTCCTTCAGGGCAGGGACAGAGGGTATAGAGGGTGGTCAGGGCATAGGCTTAGGGATGTGTGGGGTTCAGGAGTCAGGGTTGGGGATGAGGAGGGGTTCAGGGCAAGGTGTTGGGGGTGCAGGAGTTAAAGCAGGAGGCTAGAAGGTGCGGGGGGACTGCGTGGCCCAGGACAGAGAGAGCCCAGGCCAGTAGGGGCCACGCTGCCAGTCAGTGTCTGTCCCCAGGGGCAGGCTGGAGTGGTGGGGGCCATACCACCAACCAGTGGCTGCTCCTGGGTCTGAGGAGCTTGCTGCCCCCCTGTGGTCATAACTATCCTTTGTGCTTGCTTCTCCCCTGCCCCCGTGGTCATTTGTGAGTATAACTGTCCCTGCTACCAAACCGTTCCCTTTTCTTTTGATGGGACACGATTGCATTTCATGCATACCCCATTGTCCTGACAAAGCAAAGTCTGGATTTGATTGTAAGTTGTAAGTGAAAGCTACATACCAAATTTGGTGATTCTAGCTCGGGGTGGACAATAATTTTACCGGGGGGGGGGGGGGCAGGGAGAAGAGCATGCAATGAATTTTGGTACTGGTCACAGGCCAGCTTCATATCCTCCCTCAAAAGGAGAGGGTCTGGGGTGGAAAGGGTGGGACTGTGGACTAGCCTTCCCCCAGAGTTGTCTGGAGCCAGAGGCTTTGAAGTAAAACCAAAGCAAAAGGCTTGCAGCTCCTGGCCCTGCTGCTATTGCGTTGCCTGGCAGCCACCCAGGGTTGCAGAGGCTATTTAAAGGGCTCATGGCTCCAGCCCCTTCCAGAGTAGCATTGTGACCACGAGCCATGAGCCATCTAAATAGTATCCTGCTGTCTGAGCCACCACCTGGAAATTTGGTGGAACAAGCAGCAGGATATAAATAGAAAGTAGCCAGATGCAGTCTGCAGGATGGATCAAAGAATTAGGAGGGCCGGATCCAGCCACATCTTGCCCAGCCCTTGTTCTAGCTGTTATCATTTAGGACAGTGGTCCCCAACGCGGTGCCCGTGGGCGCCATGGTGCCCGCCGGGGCATTTGTGTACGCCCGCCGACAACCTGGGCCGGCCCCGCCTCCGACACGCGGCGCACTGGAGGCGCCTGCCCCAGGCGCGCGACACACACCGGCACCTGGTGTGCGGTGCTTGGGCGGCCCCAAACCCGGGGCACATGCGGGCACGCGGCACCGATGCTGGCGCCGATGCTGGCCCCAGGCACGCGGCTCAGGCGGCGGCGCCGGCCCTGGGCCCACGGCACAAGGCGCTCGGGCGGCTCTGGCCCTGGGGCACATGCCGGCACCGGGTGCAAGGGCATCCCTGCCCCTGGCGTGCCCCAGGACGTGCGGCCCCGCCCCCGGGCACCCGACACGTGAGTGGCCCCGCCCCCAGGCGCCCGGTGTGTGAGTGGCCCCGCCCCCAGGCACCCGGGAGCCTCTAAAGGTTGGGGACCACTGATTTAGGAGGAGTTAGTGAACAAATGGAAGGACACATTTGTCACAGAAGGACAGCCAGACATGGCGCGAGTCATATCACATTCTCCATAGCTCACTTTACTTCTCTGCAGAATTGAGATATTAAAGCTTATGGGTCAGATTCACAGGAAGACGTTTGTGAATTCTACTCACCGGCAGAGCACCTCTCTGAATAAGGCAGTTAGACTCCCTGTACAAAGTATGGAAAGCTAATCAGGTGAAAGCTAGGCACCCAAAAAGGGATTCACAAAAGCCAGCATCCTGAGTGGAAAGCCATGAAATGCTAAAGAAAGGGATAGGGCCTTAGCCATGCCCTTCAGAAAGAGTGAGTTAGGCACCTATTCTGGGCCAAAAGGAGGTACCTATCTTCATGCAGGATTTACTGCCACAAACCTTCTCTGCTGGGGTTATGCATATAAGATAGGTCACCAGTTTCTCAAGAAAAGCTGAAGGGGATCCCTAGCCCTCAACCCAATGAATAGAGAATTCACATGGAGCATTGGAGACTTGGCTTCAAAGCCTCTCCTCTCTCTGATGTGGAGCAAGGACTTGAACTTAGATCTCCCAGGATAGTTCCTTCATGCGTCTACTCTTGCCATTGCCCTATTGGGCATTCTAGATGGAACAGGTCACTCAATCTCTTCTGAAGAAGCTTTTCCACTTTGCTTAAAAAGAAAATATTTATCAGAGCAGGGAGACCAAAACCTGGTTCTCCCACAGTAGCACCTTAACCACCAGGCTATAAAGTCATTCCCATAACTCTCTGGACATCCTCCAACAAATGTAGGAGTGAGCAGAACTCACCTATTAATTCAGCCCCGAAGGACAAAAAGGCAGAGGAATGCCGTCTGTGTGAAATCCATTGTGAGTTATGTGCTGAGCAGCTAGGTGGTGTCAGCAATAAGACATCTGAGCATATGTATGTCCTGCTATGGAAATGTAGGAACCTCACAGTACAAACTCATGCACAAAGCAGTTTTAGGCACCTCCTGGGTTACTCAGCTGAGTAGAGATTTTATGACCATTAATGACTTTAGGCACCTAACATGGAAATTTGGCATCTAAGTCCTTGCGCCTTTCACCTACCTGTCTCACAAGTAGAATGTGAAGATTAAAACAAAGATCCTCAGAGGAAATGTGCTATATCAGTGCAAAGAGTAATAAGAGAATTGTTAAAATTGTTTCATCCACATCAATAAATAACTTTGATTCTTGTCCTGTGTTACCTGTGTGCCTTCCATTTTGAAACATGTTGCTCTGGCTCGAATAAAGAGACCTTTACTTTTCTTATTTACAGCAGAGGAAATTTCTAAAAATATTCCCAACACGTGTACAGTATCTCTGTGTTTATTTTCATAGCTGGTTTTACCAGTGTTACAGCTCTTTTGGGAACAGTGTATAAACATATATAAAGATTTCCAGACATTTTTCTTCCATGTGCTTTTCCTGCCAAACACACAGAAAAATATTCAAACCTTTGCAAATGTATTTGCTGTAAAGCACAACCGAGCAGGTGTTGAAGTCAGTAGAACCATTGAGGGGTAAACAAGTGCTTGCAAGACCCACGTTTGTAACTATTTTTTGTGGGTTTTCCAGGATAAAAGTTTCAGTACCAATGTAAGATTATCACTATTCTGTATGAATACAGAATATTTATTTCCCAAGGAAGCAGATGTGTTATGTTCTGCATGATTATTCAAGTGCTAATACAGCCACACTGATGAGAGTAAAGTTTTGGGGCTAGGTTCTTATTTACACGAAAGCCCCTTTACATTACTCTTGCTGTGTAAAGAGGCTATAAATTGCATATGTAATTTATTCCCAATTTATGATCCCTCTGCACTGCTAGAGGGATGTAAAGCTGTTTAGGGTCAGGTCCTGTGACTTCAGAGTGATTATTCTCATCAGTAAGGTTACTCAAGTACAAAGTGTTTGCAAGATCAGGACTTTAAACTGATCAGGGATTCAAATAGACAAAAAAAGCAAATAGTTACATCTAATATTACTAAATACAATGCAACTAAATACAAAGGTGAGACTCAGAAACTGTTTAATAGCAAAATTATCCATAATCTCAAGTTTCAGACAGAAAGTGAAAAATACTGTGGCTTTCCCTCTTGAAATTCTACTGGGGACTTCAATATTTCAAAGCGACTCACTTTCTCCGTAATATTTCAACACAAAACAAAAACTTAAAGAGACCCACCAAGATATGAATATGTGCCTAAACTGATGACTAAGCAACCATCACACAGTGATACCCTCACCCTTCCAGATTCCCTTGCCACCTATGTTAATTACTAGGTTGGCTTTCACAGTGATCCTTAACAAACTCAGGAAAGAAAACATCACCTCCTTTATCACTATTCCTTCCCTTAGCACCTATGTGGTCCTTTAGAGCATGGGTTCCCAAACTGGGGGGCGTGTAGAAATTTCAGGGGGGGCACAAGGCAACCCAGCCCCCCACCCATCAATTCCTCTCCTCCCAAGTTGTGCTGCTATTTTTGTTTTTTGGCCCCTTTTTTTTTGCTCAAAAAGTTTTTCTTCTATTGGGGGGTGGGGGCATGAGGGTTTCTCAAAAATCAAAAAGGGGGGCATGATGCTGAAAAGTTTGGGAACCACTGCTTTAGAGGTTTCTCTTTCAAATACTGACTCAGTATGCTTATTTTGCAAGATCAGAAGGCACCAAAGCCACACCTAATGTAGCATGAGTCAGTTAGGTTGTGTTAGTGCATTAGTTCTCAAGCTGTGGGTCATAAACCATGGGAGTCACAATCAGGTGTTGGGGTTGCAATCAAAGGCTAGATGAGATGGTTGTGTGCACTTGTGCGTGTGAGGGGCAGAGTACAGGAGTATTCCCAAAACTTTTTTTGTGATAAGATGGTGTCATGATGCAAGATAAAAAACCCAAACCCTTATGAACCACTGTCTCACTGCAATTAAATTAGGTACAAGAAGTACAGACAAAATGGGCTTAGGAAATAGGAAGGGAATTGCTTTGCTGTAGCTGTTCGAAAAGAAAGATTCCAAATGTTGGGAACAAAGGTTAAATAGAATACCTTAAGCCAGGGGTCCCCAACCTTTTGGGGCTGTCGGGTGCCCAGGGTCGGCACTGCACATGTGCCACACACCCAGGGCAGGGGTCACCCACGCTTCCTGCGCTCAGGGCCGGCGTGTGCCACACATGTGCCACACACCCGGGGCAAGGCCTGTGCCCGGGGCTGGCACCGCGCATGTGCCACGCGCCCGGGGGTGGGGCCAGCCCAGATGATTTGGCGGGTGCATATAAATGCCCCGGTGGGAGCCATGGTGCCCGCGGGCACCGCATTGGGGACCACTGCCTTAGGCTATCCACTGAACCAGCCATGTATCATAAGAGTGTGGAAAAATCTTGACAGAAGAAAGGACACACAAAAATTGCCTTTTGAGTTTAAACAGCTTGACAGAAGTTTGTTGCTTTCAGTTTTATAACTCTAAATGTAATAAGCTCCAGTTCTCAGAACATCAGTTCTAAAAATACAAGACCTGATTCTTATCTCATTTACATTGGTATAATCAGGCATAACACCAATGAAGTTATAACGTTCCTTTTCGCGTCTGTTGTCTTTCTAATACACCAGGAACAGGGGCCCCCATTGTGCAAGGGACTATATTTATAGATAAACACACACACCATCAATAATCCTTGCTCTAAAGAGCCATGTTCACTAGAGAGGTATGAATTCTGAAGCACACCAACCAGAGCTACTGGATGCACTTAAATGCCCTTATGATAGAAAGACAACTGGCAGCTGCAGGGACGTAGCTAAAGGAATGGGTACCAGCTATGGGTGCATCCGGTCTTATTTGTCTACCCTGTAGCAATATGGTTTGGATGTTCCTCGCACTGCTGCCAAATAAGTTGTCATAGCAGGGACTGAACCCAAGACCTCTGGATCTAAAAGCACGAATCACGAGTGCCTAAGCTAAAAGACTGCACTGCTAGCTGAAGAGCCATACCAACTCAAAGCTCACTAGAGGGTGTCGGAGAGCCACGCTGAGCAAGCATGGGTTACATGTGAGCTGTTACTTTGGATATATCACTGAACCCTGTTTCTCAAGTGATAACAGTGGCAGATAGTGCCTCTTTCCATCTATGGTTAGTAAGGACCTGTGTCCATAACTCTCTGATGCAAATGTTGTAAGGGATCCAATCCTTTATAAATCTCATACCCAGAGTCCTTCAACATGGCCCATTTGAGTACGTTTCCACAGCAAGCAGGATCCTGAAGCTTTGAATGTCACAGCCCACTCTGTAGAATTGAGCTCAGGCTACAGTGCTAAAAATAGCTAGTAGATGTTGAGGCTCAGGTTATTTTTAGCACTGTAGAGAAAACCCAACTTTGAAAACCCAGGCTTGCTGCCATCGGATCTGGCTTGCTGTGGAGGTGTACCCTTTGAGGCTATCCTCTTGACCTTTATCAGCATTAACCCTTTCCTCAAAACTTTCAAATATCTTAAAGGGTGTTAACAAGGAAGAGGGAGAAAAATTGTTCTCCTTGGCCTCTGAGGACAGGACAAGAAGCAATGGGCTTAAACTGCAGCAAGGGAGGTTTAGGTTGGACATTGGGAAAAAACTTTCTGCCTGTCAAGGTGGTTAAACACTGGAATAAATTGCCTAGGGAGGTTGTGGAATCTCCAACACTAGAGATATTAAAGAGCAGATTAGACAGACACCTGTCAGGGACAATCTAGACAGTATTTGGTCCTGCCATGAAGGCAAGGGACTGGACTCGATGACCTCTTGAGGTCCCTTCCAGTGCTAGTATTCAATGATTCTATCCCACCATGATTACCACAGTTACAGCCTGCCACTGGGTAGCACCAGGTCAGACAGCTAATTCAACCACCATGTCGTCCAGACCTACACTTTTGAAATGTTAGATGGTCTTTTGGTCCACCAATGGGGTAAGGATGAAGGGGTAGGTGCCCTGGGTGATTCAAAAAAACCCAGGGCTCCCAGCCACTGCTACTGCTACTGCAGCAGTGGCTGGAACTCTTGGCCATTTAAATTGCTGCTGGAGTGCCACTCGCACAGCTCTGAGGGTTTGGGGTGGGGGGCTATTGCTGTGCTTCAAGTGGCTCTGAGGGCTGGCTGCCCTCAGCCCCACCCCTTCCACCTGAGGCTCCAGCCCTTCAGGGAGCATGAAGCTCATCCCTCCCACATACACACATACCTGGCCCAGGGGCCTATGGAGGCTGTTGGTTCCCTGATGCAGGCCAATTTATATTAGAACTCCAAACGATGGAAATACACTGGTAATACCAATGGAGGGAAAATTTAGAAATACAGGCTAACGACAACACTGCCTAAAAAGGTTCTGAAACTTATGTTAATGCAGACTGCAACAGCTTGCCTCTTGAATGAGATGAGCACAAAGCTAGTGCCCCAAGACTTTCAGTAGTTATCTGTTCATTTCCATGTGTTGCTCCAAGGTGTTGGAATGAGAGTTATCTTGTCTCTTCACACACTGCTATTGCAAAAACAAACAAACAAACAAACAAACAAACAAAAACAAAAAAAACATGGCTGAGTTGCCCTTGCAGTCAGGCATTGCATGTAAGCTACCCAAGTCACTTGGCTATGAGTCCCAGGACAAATGCTTGCCTTAAACAAAGGTTCCATGTAGCTTCTATTGAAAGTCAAGGGGAGCAAAACTGAGCTTAGTTTTAGTTTAAAACTCTGGAGCCAGACATGGTGGTTACACATACACAAATAGCAGGCAGCTGTGAAAAAAACTATGTTTTGGTTTTCCAAATTGGAAAAAAAAAACCCAGATCAACCCACAATGAACATGTTTTCATTTTGCCTAAAAATTTGATCAAAAAGAGGTAGACCAAAATGTTTTGCTCAGCCTGATACTAAAGATTTCATTCTTATTTCCAAGTTTGTTTTTTTAAACACATCCTAAAAGAAACTGTAATTAAAAAAAACTGATTGGAATTCCAAGGAAAGACTTCTTTCTGAAACAAATCAAAACATTTTGTTTTGGAAATGCTAAAATAAACTATTTTGATATTTTTGAAATGTGTGTGTTTGTTTTCTTCTGATCAAAACAATTTACAAAAATTGACTCAAATTCCTGAATTGTTTCACTGGACCCAAATCTGCATTTTTTTGGCAAAGGAAGATTCAGCACAAACCTTAGCCCAGACTAATACATTGTAACTGCTCTCTTCCTGCTGCACTCCCCACCCATAACAGCTGCAGTGAGCTTTGATGGCTGGATTTATATCTTTGCCCTTCCCTTTTCCTTCTCGGAGCACTGAGATCTATTTTTCCTGCACCACTCAAGAAAGCATTTTGTTGCTACAGATGAGCATTTTGACATCTTTTTTGTTTTGTGGGTTTTTTCCCCTCTGGTTGCTGTTGCTTTGCCTTGTCTGGGCTGCCATGAGTCAGATTACCTTGAAGCTGAGCCATTGTGAGTCATTCATTTGTCCATTCCAAGTGGAGTCAGGGGAAGGAAATATATATAAACAAAATAAAAAGTACAATGCTTCATCTGCGCTACTTTAAATGTCACATTAGTGTCTGCTAGAGTTACTTCATTTCATGTGCACAACCTTTCAAACAGCTTCATGAGCTTTATGGGACAACTGAACAGTTTTTTCTTAACTATTAGAGTAAGGGATTCTAATCTAGATCATGACAAGTTTTTAAAGTGCTTGTACACAAATGCTAGAAGTCTAAAAAATAAGATGGGTGAACTAGAGTGCCTCGTGTTAAAGGAGGATACTGATATAATAGGCATCACAGAAACCTGGTGGAGTGAGGACAATCAATGGGACACAATCATTCCGGGGTACAAAATATATCGGAAGGACAGAACAGGTTGTGTGGGTTGGGGAGTGGCACTATTGGTGAAAGAAAATTTAGAATCAAAGTAAGTAAAAATCTTAAATGAATCAACAGGACAGTAATAGTGACTATGAAATGCAAAGGGAGATTAGAGAGGCTACCAAAATAAAGAACTCAATAATAGTGGAGGATTTCAACTATCCCCATATTGACTGGGTACATGTTACCTCAAGTCAAGATGCAGACACAAAATTTCTTGATACCTTAAATGACTGCTTCTTGGAGCAGCTGGTACAGGAACCCACAAGAGGAAAGGCAATTCTTGATTTAGCCCTGAGTGGCGCGCAGGTTCTGGTCCAAGAGGTAACTATAACAGGGACGCTTGGAAATAGTGACCTTAATATAATAACATTAACATCCCTGTGGTGGGAAGAACACCTCAGCAGCCCAACATTGTGGCATTTAATTTCAAAAAGGGGAACTATGCAAAAATGAGGAGGTTAGTTAAACAGAAATTAAAAGGTACCGTGACTAAAGTAAAATCCCTGCAAGCTGCATGGACACTTTTCAAAGACACTATAATAGAGGCCCGACCTAAATGTATACCCCAAATTAAAAAACACAATAGAAGAACTAAAAAAGAGCCACTGTGGCTTGACAACCAAAAGAAGTAGTGAGAAAGAAAAAGACATATTTTAAAAAGTGGAAGTCACATCCTAGTGTGGTAAATAGAAAGGGGCATAAACATTGCCAAATTAAGTGTAAAAATATAATAAGAAAAGCCAAAAAAGAGTTTGAAGAACAGCTAGCCAAAAACTCAAAAGGTAATAACAAAATGTTTTTTAAGTTCATAAGAAGCAGGAAGCCTGCTAAACAACCAGTGGGACCCCTGGACGATCGAGATACAAAAGGAGCACTTAAAGACAATAAAGTCATTGCAGAGAAACTAAACAAATTCTTTGATTCAGTCTTTGTGGCTGAGGATGTTAGGGAGATTCCCAAACCTGACCCATCTTTTGTAGGTGACAAATCTGAGGACTTGTCACAGATTGACGTGTCATTAGACTGAGCCATCCATCTGCTGTCTGGACCTGGAATCTCGAGAGGTGTGCTGCTTACCGGGAGCTCGCATTCAGGATGTGACTGAGAGGCTTACCAAACTGATCAAACCTTCGGATCGCTTCCCCTTCCTGCTTCTCCACGTGGGAACTAATGATACGGCCAAGAATGACCTTGAGCGGGTTACTGTGGATTATGTAGCTCTGGGAAGAAGGATCCAAGAATTCGGAGTGCAAGTGTTGTTCTCGTCCATCCTCCCTGTTGAAGGGAAAGGACTGGGCAGGGATCGTCGAATTAAGGACATAAATGCGTGGTTGCGCAGGTGGTGTCTCAGAGAGGGCTTTGGTTTCTTTGACCATGGGACTCTGTTCTGGGCACAAGGATTGTTAGGAAGAGATGGGATCCACCTAACGAAGAGAGGAAGGAGCATCTTCGCGGGCAGGCTTGCAAACCTAGTGAGGAGTGCTTTAAACTAGGTTCATCGGGGGACGGTGACCAAAATCTTGAGGGCAGTGGGAAAGTCAGATACCGGGAAGAAATGCAGAGAGGAACGAGCAAGAAAGGAGGACCCCTGATTCGAATAGAGAAGATCAAATGGTTTCCTGAGGTGTTTGTACACTAATGCGAGAAGCCTGGGCAACAAACAGAAAGAACTGGAGGCCCTGGCCCAGTCCAAGAAATATGATTAACTTGGGATAACAGAGACTTGGTGGGATGATTCGCATGACTGGAGCGCTGTCATGGAAGGGTATAGACTGTTCGGGAAGAACAGGGAGGGTAGAAAAGGAGGAGGAGTTGCACTATATGTAAGAGAGCACTATGATTTCTCTGAACTCCAGTATAAAGAGGGAGAAAAACCTGTTGAGAGTCTATGGATTAAGTTTAAATGAGCAAACAACAGCAGTGATGTTGTGGTTGGTGTCTGCTACAGGCCACCGAATCAGGTGGATGAGGTAGATGAGGCTTTCTTCGTACAACTGAGAGAAGCTTCCAGATTGCTGGCCCTGGGTCTTGTGGGGGACTTTAATCACCCTGACATCTGTTGGGAAACCAATACGGCAGTACACAGGCAATCCAGGAAGTTTTTGGAGAATGTTGGGGATAACTTCTTGACACAAGTGCTGAAGGATCCGACCGGGGGCTGTGCGTAGCTTGACCTTCTGCTCACAAACAGGGAGGAACTAATAGGGGAATAAACTTCCTGAAGGGAGGTTCCAAAGAGGTTGGAGAGAGGCTGTTCTCAGTAGTGACAGATGGCAGAACAAGGAGCAATGGTCTCAAGTTGAGGTGGGAGAGGTCCAGGTTGGATATTAGGAAAAACTATTTCACTAGGAGGGTGGTGAAGCACTGGAATGGGTTACCTAGGGAAGTAGTGGAGTCTCCATCCCTAGAGGTGTTTAAGTCTCGGCTTGACAAAGCCCTGGCTGGGTTGATTTAGTTGGGATTGGTCCTGCCTAAGGCAGGGGGCTGGACTTGATAGAATCATAGAATCATAGAATCATAGGACTGGAAGGGACCTCGAGAGGTCATCGAGTCCAGCCCCCTGCCCTCAAGGCAGGATCAAGCTCCGTCTACACCATCCCTGACAGATGTCTATCTAACCTGTTCTTAAATATCTCCAGAGAGGGAGATTCCACCACCTCCCTTGGCAATTTATTCCAATATTTGACCACCCTGACAGTTAGGAATTTTTTCCTAATGTCCAATCTAAACCTCCCCTGCTGCACTTTAAGCCCATTACTCCTTGTCCTGTCCTCAGAAACCAAGAGGAACAAATTTTCTCCTTCCTCCTTGTGACACCCTTTTAGATATTTGAAAGCCGCTATCATGTCCCCCCTTAATCTTCTTTTTTCCAAACTAAACAAGCCCAGTTCATGAAGCCTGGCTTCATAGGTCATGTTCTCTAAACCTTTAATCATTCTTGTCGCTCTTCTCTGTACCCTTTCCAATTTCTCCACATCTTTCTTGAAATGTGGCGCCCAGAACTGGACACAGTACTCCAGCTGAGGCCTAACTAGTGCAGAGTAGAGCGGCAGAATGACTTCACGAGTTTTGCTTACAACACACCTGTTAATACAACCTAGAATCATATTTGCTTTTTTTGCAACAGCATCACACTGTTGACTCATATTCAACTTGTGGTCCACTATGACCCCTAGATCCCTTTCTGCCATGCTCCTTCCTAGACAGTCGCTTCCCATCTTGTATGTATGGAACTGATTGTTCCTTCCTAAGTGGAGCACTTTGCATTTCTCTCTATTAAACCTCATCCTGTTTACCTCCGACCATTTCTCTAACTTGCTAAGGTCATTCTGAATTATGTCCCTATCCTCCAAAGAAGTCGCAACCCCACCCAGTTTGGTATCATCTGCAAACTTAATAAGCGTACTCTCTATCCCAATATCTACATCATTGATGAAGATATTGAACAGTATGGGTCCCAAAACAGACCCTTGAGGAACTCCACTTGTTATCCCTTTCCAGCAGGATTTAGAACCGTTAACAACCACTCTCTGACTACGGTTATCCAGCCAATTATGCACCCACCTTATCGTGGCCCTATCTAAGTTATATTTGCCTAGTTTATCAATAAGAATATCATGCGAGACCGTATCAAATGCCTTACTAAAGTCTAGGTATATGACATCCACCGCTTCTCCCTTATCCACAAGGCTCGTTATCTTATCAAAGAAAGCTATCAGATTAGTTTGGCATGACTTGTTCTTCACAAACCCATGCTGGCTATTCCCTATCACTTTATTACCTTCCAAGTGTTTGCATATGATTTCCTTAATTACCTGCTCCATTATCTTCCCTGGGACAGACGTTAAACTGACCGGTCTATAGTTTCCTGGGTTGTTCTTATTCCCCTTTTTATAGATGGGCACAATATTTGCCCTTTTCCAGTCTTCTGGAATCTCCCCTGTCTGCCACGATTTTTCAAAGATCATAGCTAAAGGCTCAGATACCTCCTCTATCAGCTCCTTGAGTATCCTGGGATGCATTTCATCAGGACCTGGTGACTTGCTGACATCTAACTTTCCTAAGTGATTTTTAACTTGTTCTTTGTGTATCCTATCTTCTAAACTTACCCTCTCTCTGCTTGTATTCACTACGTTAGGCACACCTCCAGACTTCTCGGTGAAGACCGAAACAAAGAAGTCATTGAGCATCTCCGCCATTTCCAAGTTTCCTGTTACTGCTTCTCCCTCCTCACTAAGCAGTGGGCCTACCCTGTCCTTGGTCTTCCTCTTGCTTCTAATGTATTTATAAAAGGTCTTCTTGTTTCCCTTTATGCCTGTAGCTAGTTTGATCTCATTTTGTGCCTTTGCCTTTCTAATCTTGCCCCTGCATTCCCGTGTTGCTTGCCTATATTCATCCTTTGTTATTTGTCCTAGTTTCCATTTTTTATATGACTCCTTTTTTATTTTGAGATTGTGCAAGATCTCCTTGTTAAGCCAAGCTGGTCTTTTGCCATATTTTCTATCTTTCCTACACAGCGGAATTGTTTGCTTTTGGGCCCTTAACAACGTCCCTTTGAAATACTTCCAACTCTCCTCAGTTGTTTTTCCCTTCAGTCTTGCTTCCCATGGGACCTTACCTACAAGTTCTCTGAGCTTATCAAAATCTGCCTTCCTGAAATCCATTACCTCAATTGTGCTGGTCTCCCTTCTACCTTTCCTTAAGATCATGAACTCTATTATTTCGTGATCACTGTCCCCTATACTGTCTTCCACTTTCAAGTTCTCAACTAGTTCCTCCCTATTTGTTAAAACCAAATCCAGAACAGCTTCTCCTCTGGTAGCTTTTTCAACCTTCTGAAACAGAAAGTTGTCTCCAATGCAGTCCAGAAACTTATTGGATAGCCTGTGCCCCGCTGTGTTAGTTTCCCAACATATGTCTGGATAGTTGAAGTCCCCCATCACCACCAAACCTTGGGCTTTGGATAGTTTTGTTAATTGTTTAAAAAAGGCCTCATCCACCTCTTCCACCTGGCTAGGTGGCCTGTAGTAGACTCCTAGCATGATATCACCCTCGTTTTTTACCCCTTTTAGCTTAACCCAGAGACTCTCTACACAGCTATCTCCTACGTTCATCTCCACTTCAGTCCAAGTGTGTACATTTTTAATATACAAGGCAACCCCTCCTCCCTTTTTTCCCTGTCTGTCCTTCCTGAGCAAGCCGTACCCTTCCATACCAACATTCCAATCATGCGTCCCATCCCACCAGGTTTCTGTAATACCAATGATATCATAGTTGTATTTATTGGTTAGCAATTCCAGTTCTTCCTGCTTATTACCCATACTTCTCGCATTTGTATATAGGCATCTAAGATACTGATTTGATCTTGCCTCCCTGTTGTGCCCTGACCCTCCTTTCTCCTTGCCATTATAGGCCGTAGTCCCCCCTATTTCCAACCCATCTCCCAGTCCCGCACATTCAGCACTTACCTGTGGGCTTTGCTCACCTGCCCCCGACAAACCTAGTTTAAAGCCCTCCTCACAAGGTTAGCCAGTCTGTGTCCAAACAAGGCCTTCCCGCTCCTGGAAAGGTGAACTCCATCTCCGCCAACCAGTCCTTCCTGGAAGAGCACCCCGTGATCAAGGAAGCCGAATCCCTCCTGGTGACACCATCGTCGCAGCCAGGCATTCACCTCCAGAATGCACCTCTCTCTGCCCGGGCCCCTACCTTTGACAGGAAGGATAGAAGAGAATACCACCTGCGCTCCAAACTCCTTCACCCGTACTCCCAAAGCCCTGTAGTCACACTTGATCCGCTCAGTGTCACACCTGGCAGTATCATTTGTGCCCACGTGGATGAGTAGCATGGGGTAGTAGTCAGAGGGCCGGATGATCTTCTGAGGTCTCTTCCAGCTCTATGATTATATAATTCTATGAGGTTTTGGAATTAATTGATAAACTTAACAGCAACAAGTCACTGGGACCAGATGGCATTCACCCAAGAGTTCTGAAAGGACTCAAATGTGAAATTGCGGAACTATTAGCTATGGTTTCTAGCCTAGTCTTTAAGTCAGGTTCTGTACCCAGTGACTGGAAGCTAGCTAATGTTACGCCAATATTTAAAAAGGGCTCTAGAGGCGATCCCAGCAATTACAGACTGATAAGTCTAACGTCAGTACCGGGCAAATTAGTTGAAATAATAGTAAAGAATAAATTATCTGATACATAGAAGAACATAATTTGTTGGGCAAAAGTCAACATGGTGTCTGTAAAAGGAAATCATGTCTTACTAATCTGTTAGGGTATGTCTACACTACCCTCCTAGTTCGAACTAGGAGGGTAATGTAGGCATACCGCACTTGCTAATGAAGCCCGGGATTTGAATTTCCTGGGCTTCATTAGCATAAGCGGGGAGCCGCCATTTTTAAATCCCCGCTGCTTCGAACCCCGTGTAGCGCGGCTACACGGGGCTCGAACTAGGTAGTTCGGACTAGGGTGCCTATTCCGAACTACCGGTACTCCTCGTTTCACCGCTTATGCTAATGAAGCCCGAGAAATTAAAATCCCAGGCTTCATTAGCAAGTGCGGTATGCCTACATTACCCCGCTAGTTCGAACTAGCGGGGTAGTGTAGACATACCCTTACAGTTCTTTGAAGGGGTCAACAAACATGTGGACAAGGGGGATCCAGTAGATATAGTGTACTTAGATTTCCAGAAAGCCTTTGACAAGGTCCCTCACCAAAGGCTCTTACGTAAATTTAGTTGTCATGGGATAAGAGGGAAGATCCTTTCATGGACTGAGAACTGGTTAAAAGACAGAAAACAAAGGGTAGGAATAAATAGTAAATTTTCAGAATGGAGAGGGGTAACTAGTGGTGTTCCCCAAGGGTCAGTCCTAGGACCAATCCTATTCAACTTATTCATAAATGATCTGGAGAAAGGGGGTAAACAGTGAGGTGGCAAAGTTTGCAGATGATACCAAACTGCTCAAGATAGTTAAGACCAAAGCAGACTGTGAGGAACTTCAAAAAGATCTCACCAAACTAAGTGACTGGGCAACAAAATGGCAAATGAAGTTTAATGTGGATAAATGTAAAGTAATGCACATTGGAAAAAATAACCTCAATTATACATATAATATGATGGGGGCTAATTTAGCTACAACTAATCAGGAAAGAGATCTTGGAGTCATTGTGGATAGTTCTTTGAAGACGTCCACACAATGTGCAGCGGCTGTCAAAAAAGCAAACGGGATGTTAGGAATCATTAAAAAAGGGATAGAGAATAAGACAGAGAATATCTTAGGGTATGTCTACACTACAGCACTAATTCGAACTAACTTAATTCGAATTAGTTATTTCGAACTAAGCTAATTCGAACTAGTGCATCTAGACCTAAAAACTAGTTCAAATTAGCATTTTGCTAATTCGAACTAGCATGTCCATATTGAGTGGACCCTGAACCGAGGTTAAGGATGGCCGGAAGCAGTGCCGGCAGGGCATCAGGTTAGGACTTAGAGTGTGGAGCTGCTGTCTCAGGCTAGCCGAGGGCTGTGCTTAAAGGGACCCGACCCCCACTCCGGACAGACAGTTCTCAGGGTTCCCCGCTTGCTTGTCTACCTCGATGAGGGACAGCAAAGCAGTCCTGGCTTGGAGTGCGCTGAATGCCCACACTGGGCACATCACAGCACTCGGCTATCAGCCCGGCTGCACTTGCCGCAGGCTGCCATCCGGGGGGGGGGAGGTCAATCGGGGGGCTGCAGGAGAGCTTTCACCCCGAGGATCCCGCAGAGCCACCCCAGTCTTCTTCATCGGGGGCTCGTACCCCATTCCTCCCTCACCTCCTTCCACTTACCCATCCCTAGCCCCGCTTCCTGATGTACAAAATAAAGGACACGTGGTCAAAAACAGAAACTCTCTTTATTTAACAAAACTAGGGGAGACTGGGAAAAGGAGGTGGGAGAGGGGAAGAGAGAGGGTGGGAGAGGGGAGGGCAACTAAAATGATCAGGGGTTTGGAACAGGTCCCATATGAAGAGAAGCTAAAGAGACTGGGACTTTTCAGCTTAGAAAAGAGGAGACTGAGGGGGGATATGATAGAGGTCTATAAAAGCATAAGTGATGTGGAGAGGGTGCATAAAGAAAAGTTCTTCATTAGTTCCCATAATATAAGGACTAGAGGACACCAAATGAAATGAATGGGTAGCAGGCTTCAAACTAACAACAGAAAGTTCTTCTTCACAAAGCAAATAGTCAGCCTGTGGTACTCCTTGCTGCAGGAGGCTGTGAAGGCTAGAACTATAACAGAGTTTAAAGAGAAGTTAGATAAAGTCATGGAGGTTGGGTCCATGGAATGGTATTAGCCAGGGGGTGAGAATGGTATTCCTGGCCTCTGTTTGTGGAAGGCTGAAGATGGATGGCATGAGACAAATGGCTTGGTCATTGTCTTTGGTCCATCCTCTCCAGGGTACCTAGTGTTGGCCGCTGACGGCAGACTGGCTACTGGGCTAGATGGACCTTTGGTCTGACTCAGTACTGCCGTTCTTATGTTCTAAGATCAGGGCTCAGGTTTGGGGTCTTACTCGACCACCTTGATTTTCATGCAAACCTGCTCCTGGGTTCGCATGTGGCCTTTGGTGGCCAGGCTGGCAGCTATCCTGCCGTAGACGGCCACTTTCCTGTGCCTAGTGCAGAGGTCGTGGACATTGGAGGCTTCCCCCCAAACCTGGATGAGGTCTATGATCTCTGCACTAGACCAGGCGGGCGCCCACCTCTTGCGGCCTCGGGCAGGCTCCTGGGAGCCACCAGCCTGGTCCCAGGAAGAGGCGGAGGGCTGGGTGGCAGCGGGTGGCTGGCTCATCCCGTTCCAGGTGCAGGGTCTGCTGGCTGGGTGCTGGCAGGCTTGCACCTGGCACGGACACCGTAGACAGACTGTGCCCCTTTAAGGGGTCCGGGGCCGGGAGGGAGGCAGACGAGTTTCCCTGGTGGTGCCCAGAGTGGCCACCAGGGAAAGCTGGGGAGGGCTAGCCTCCCACTAGTTCGAATTAAGTGGCTACACAGCCCTTAATTTGAACTACTTAATTCGAACTAGGCGTTAGTCCTCGTAGAATGAGGTTTACCTAGTTCGAATTAAGAGCTCCGCTAGTTCGAATTAAGTTCGAACTAGCGGTTTGTATGTGTAGCGCGTATCAAAGTTAATTTGAACTAATGACTGTTAGTTCAAATTAACTTTGTAGTGTAGACATACTCTTATTGCCCTTATATAAATCCATGGTATGCCCACATCTTGAATATTGTGTACAACTTACTTGGAACATTTCAGTGTTTTTATTCTGATCAGAAGTTTCAAAATTTCCCATAGAAAAGAAATTCCCAAAATCCCCAGTTGTTGCAGAAAAATCAAATACACGTGATTAGGTATTTTGTTTAAAATAGTACAGACTAGACAGATGCCCCTACATCACAGGACTCCCGCAAGCTGCTCCTGGAGCTGGGAAGTCTAAAAGCTATGGGCATGTCTACACTAAGGAATTACTTTGCAATAGCTTATTTTGAAATAATAACTCCCAAAATTGTAATTTTGTAATAGCATGTTCACACTACAGGGAAGCCTTGAAGTTAGTCTGAGGTAGGCTCCCTTAATGAGAATGTGCTACCTCTACTTAGAGCCCTAGGAAGCACTGTGGAGCAATTTCTTTAAATGGCTCTGGGGAGTGGTTATTTTGAAGTAGTGGCACTGGAGCATCCACATTCCGGAATAACTAGTTTGAAATAAGCGTTATTCCTCGTGGAAAGCAGAATTTATTTCGAAATAACCAGCCTGTTAATTTTAAATAATGGGCTTGGTAGTGTGAATGCTCCGCATGTTATTTCAAAATAACTCCCTAGTGTAGACCAGGGCTATGAGACCCTTGCTTCAACCCAGGATTCCCAGGCCATGCAGGCTTTGAATCAGGGAAGCTGGAAGCTCTGGGTCCCCAGCTCCGGGACAGTGTGCATGGTGGGGCTGCCTTGGGGCACAAGGTGATCTGGCAGGAAAATCTGGAAGGTTGCCAATAAAAATCTGCTTGTTTGGGGTCAGAGTTCAGCAAAAATGGGCTGTGATTTTTTCATATACATCATGGAATCTGTAATTTCCAGATACCACCCTAACTTGAACCCAGGGTATCTGGGAATTGCTCGACCTCTGATTTGGGAACCCCACTGCTCTACATTTTGCCTTACATATTTTTTTAGTACAAATCACAACTGGTCATTGGCAAGAAAGAAGAATTCATGGAAGCCCATGATCTTTCTTGCCAATGACCTATTGTGACTTTTACTAAATATATGTAAGACAAAATCTTAGCCTTAATTATGACACATCAATAGTAGTAGGGAATGTTATGCTACAGATGTCATGAACTAATGTAGAAATATAAAAGTGAAAAATCTGCAAAATAAAATACTCTAAGCTAACTCTTGGAATTTCCACATTGAAATTTTTGGAATTTCATTTTGAAATGAGCACATTTCAAAATGTCAAAATTTCCTGCTAAATGGAAATTGTGAGTTCCAAAAAGTGCTAGTAGTTACTCTCCTTGCCACCATTATGAAGGCATGAAAAAAAAACTAAAAAACTGAAGACCCAGGTCAGAGTAAAGATCAACTCTGACTTGAAGCATTTTACCTGACGTAAGAACAACTGTGGCTATGTCTATACTACAGAGTTTTTCCAGGATACCAGAGGTATCTGGTAACTCTGCTGCATCCAGAGAACGTGTCTGCTTTTTTGGATCAGTTCCAAAAAGCCCTGTATTCCTCATTTTATGGCTCTGCTGAAAGAGGAGGTTTTTCCCACATTTGGCCCCGTGTAGACAGGCCAAATGTCAGAAAAGCCTCTTTAGAAAAAGAGCTACAGTGTAGCTGTTTCGAGTAAGAATTTACATGTAAGAAGTTTTAGACAAAAACACTTTTGTTTACTTTTAAGCCCAGTGTAAATATTGTTACATGGGGTGGGAGGAGCAACCACTGTGCATGTCTTTCATTGATAAAGAGAAGAAACTCATAAACTTTCTCCATGTAAAACTTTTATGAAGTGTAAGGTAGATTTGTTTGATGGTTGGGTCCCTTTTGAGGGTTGTGTTCCTGGGTGCTATCAATGGCCTTATAGCTGAGTCCTCCCAGAGCTCAGCTGGTTCAGTATCTATGTTGCTTTGCTGAGGAGGGGAGGTGCACTGTTACCCAACTCTGTGCTTTGGCTGGGAAAGACCAGAGCTTCTGAACCAACAGGATAGGGTGGTGGGGAGCCCCAGAGGGCAGGAAGGCAGTCTCAGTGGCTCCATTAGCCCAGCAGGTGACAATCTCAAGGGGACCTTTGTGGTCTAACCTGCCACAGTAAGGTCTTTGGGAAAGAGGGTCATGGCTACTCGGTTTTATCACGAGGCATCTAGCAAATTTCAGAGCAATGTAAAAATAAAGTCATACTTTATATGATGGTTCAATTTATAAGTAGTTTATTAAAATATATTTTAATAAATGGGTAATGAATTTTTAGAGAGTCCAACATGTTAATAGATTGTGTACAACCATGACTTATTAATTGAACTGGTCAAAATATCCCATCAAAGCTGTTTGGACAGAAAGTTCCATTTTTAGCTAAATGATGTTTTTCATGACAAGTGGTTGCTTCCATAATTTTTTTTTGTTGGATAGGAGGAGTCCTGGTCATCACCTGGCGACTATAGGGTTAAACTCAGGTAGATAGTGGGGATGTTGGCAGAAAGCCAGGAAAGCCAATGGGAAAGGCTGTTGAAATATGAATTGTATATACCTAGCTGCTTCTTCCTTTGTGTGATTCTAAGTTAAGGGCTGGACAGAATAAGATGCAGGAATCAGAATGACCATGCCTACAAGGAATATTGGGCATGGGACTGAATTGGACCTTGAAGTGCAGATCAGCACAGATCATGAGTAAAGAGAAGAATGTATATTTAATTGTGATCAGGGTATTTTTCTTTGTTTTGGTTGTTTTGTTAAGCTTCTCTGCGTAAAGTCCATGTGCTCCCCCACCATTCACTATCTAAGCTGTACCCAGAGATACTATGTTCTCTGTGTTTTCATTTGTTTTTCTCAGCTGCTCTGTAACATCTAGCAACCAAGTATGCTCTATTAAAGATAGATTTTTGTTTTTGGTTAATAAAATCATTGTTTTTAAGGTGATTATTCTATTATTGTGTCGCAGAAGGTAACAGGTCTCTGTGTGTGCGCCTGTCTAGCCTGAGAGATCAACTGTTAGAGAGAGAGTTTGTTTTCTGTGTTTTCTTTTGTTTCTTTTTTCAAACTTGTTTGTGGCAGAAGAGCTCGATGATGGAATTCAAGTGTTCCTTCCTGGTTTTCCAGGGGTTTTTAAATCATTTGACCGTGGCAACCTATCTTTCAGAGCCAGTGCATCTGTGACTATGGGGAGTTTTTTTGTAAGCAGAGCCTATAGGGGCAAGGTATTTAAGGGTTTTTTGCGGGCCCCTGCTTTCTGTACTCAGAGTGCCAGAGTGGAGAACAGTCCTGACAGTCACAAAAGATGACTGGCTGAAAACTGAAATATTCTGATTCAGATATGTCCGTACCTAGCATCTGTGCACAACAGCACTTCTCCTCCCTCACCCTAAGAGCATAAAGGCAACATGCCACACCAGATATCATCATCTAACATCCTTCTCACTGACTATGCATTCTCTTGTGTCACTTCTTACATAATTACACAAAAGGCAGTAACTTTCAAATTGTTACAAATAGAACTGGTGAAAAAATGGAAAATGTTTTGCAAAATATTTCTCAAGAACTTTTCATTCATCAGGTTTTAAAAAGGATCTTTTGTGTGTTTGAATTTTTTAATGAAAGTTTATCAATCTAGTTTTGAAATGCTTTTCATTTCACATTGTTGAGATCTTTCAGTTGTTCTTCCCCTTTTTTTCCCATTTCCATTTTGCCACAGAAGAAGGCAGTGAAAAGAAAAAGGGAAAAGAATGATGGGGATAGGGAACCCTAACTTGCTTTTTCATTTTGTCTCCCCTGCCAAAAAATGGACAATTTGGGGAAAAAACAACTTTTGGGAGAGAAAATTTCTGATTTTAATAAAAAAAAGATAACATTTAGTCTAATGTTGACTAAAAATATGGGCAGGATTTGAATTGATTTCTCAGAAGTTCCATGGTCTTTTACCAATTACTCATGCCTTCTTCATCTATTTTTAAATAGGTTTATATTTTCCTTTATTTACATAGAAACATCTTCAGTTTAGCTTTTCCCTACAATCTTCATTCTTCTGGACCATTTTATTGGCTCTCACAGCTGGAAATACAATGTCAATATGCATTGCTCCCGCTCCATTTCTGCTCCACTTGAGGCAAAAAATGCCTTGGGATTAGTGGGATGTCTTAGGAACATATTTGAGTCCAATTTATACTGTTTCCTTATGCAATTTCTTTGTCATTCAAATGATTATTTTGTAAAAAAAGGAAGGAAAACAAGCCAATGAGTCAGTAATTTATTTTTAAATGTCAGAGCAGCAGTAGTTGTTCTGTGTATTTTGTTTAACATTTCTGCCCTCTAACTTCTATCCCTCCTTCACTGGAGGGTTGTGTTTTTTTGTTTTTTGTTCTTTGAGGAACAGCTATGGGTGATGTGGACTAATAAAACTGCACTATTATCCAGTCAGATTTCTGTTATGCTTGCAAAAATTACAAAGAAAAGGCAGCCAGGAGCGGAGGGGGGAGAAGTGTGTCAAATGGTTTCAGTAGAACCAGACTCAGGCCTGTAAGGAGTTTGTATATGGCCCTATTTTTTTAAACTTCTTGATCTTTCTTTCTATCAAGGGGCCCTAGCCCCCTCCATAGAGTTCCTTTAATGAACTATTGGGGCCTCTTTCATTGCTTTGTAGATTTCACTGCCATCCTCATCATCCAGAAGGGTACTACAAGGTTTATTTTAAAGAAATATTAGAAAATCTGGGACAACATAGCTGATATGGTGAGCAAAGGTGTTCAAACATAAAATTCAGCAGGTAACATTAGGAATATTGACTCAGGGTATGTCTACACAGCAAAGTTATTTTGAATAACTTTCCTAGTGTCTATACAGCCATTCCGTTATTTCGAAATTAATTCAAAATAGCAGAGGGCTTATTTTGAAATTGGTAAATCTCAGTCCACAAGGAATAAAACCTATTTCGAAATTGCTATTTCAAAATAAGCACAGTGTAGACTCTTATTTAGAAATAGGGGGCCTCCAGCCCTTCCCAGAGTGCCCTGCTGGTCACTCTGGCCCCAATCAGGAAAACTTCTCTCCCTCCCCACCTCCCTGGAGCCCTTAAAGGGGTAGAGTCTGGCCACAGTGCCTGTGCCAACTCCAGGCCCACCAGCCCAGAGCCAGTATTCACTGCCCAGACCCAGTGGCCCTAAAACATGAGCCAGCAAGCCACTGGCAGCCATCCCTCCACCACTACCCAGGACCAGTCCCCCAGCTCCCAGGACCCTGCCAGGGGCTGGAGAAGGCGGGTGCCTTCCTGGTCCAGGGAGGAGATCATGGACCTTATTCAAGTTTGAAGGGACGCCCCCAATGTCCATGATTTGTGCACTGGACAGAGGAATGCAGCTGTCTATGGCAAGATAGCTGCCGGCATAGGCCTCATCCGCACCCAGGAGCAGGTGTGGATGAAAATAAAGGAGCTTTGGCAGGCATATGCCAGGGCCACAGGGGACAGCTCCCAACCAGGGGCAGACCCACACATCTGCCCCTATTTTGACGCCCTGGACCTCATTCTGGGGGGGGGGGGCGGGACAGTCTGTGCACCCCAGGTGGTCATCAACCCTGGGGCAGAGGGCCACGACCAGGGCATCGAGGAGGAGGAGGAGAGCCAGGAGCCAGAGGAGGCCATCATCACCACCCCGATGAGCCCGGACCCCCGAGCTGCCCCAGCGGACCTGTCGCCGGTGTCATCTCAAGCCAAGGAGGCAACAACATGTGAGTGCCATCACTGTCCCCTTATGTGGGGGAGGAGAGGGACGGAAGCTAGGGACTGCACGTGTGGGCCTTGCTGTCCAGGGATCACACAGCAACCTGTGCATGTGCAAGCATGTGCCATGCCACCCCTGGGCATGTGGCCCCAGCTGGCTGCCACACAGGAGACTTACCCTGTTAGCCACACACGTGTGTGAGGAAGCATGACATTCTCCTGACTCCGGGATGGGACACAGCAGGACGCCCTCCCTCCACAAGGCCACTCTACACAGAGGCAGGTGACATCTCCCCCCCTCTCCCACACACACACTATATACACCACAGGGGCACGGGTGTGGTCTTGAGGCAGCTCCCACTCCCAGGGATAGCAGGATGTTCCGAACATGGCCTGTGTGCAAGCACATTGGCTCTGATAGTGCAGGGAATGGTCATCCTTACCTTACAGAGTGGGGCTGGGCTTCACCTCCTGTGTCCCCAGGGATAGCTGACCACTTCTCCTGTTTCTCCACAGCTGCACCAGCTGAGCATGCAGGGCGCACCACACCACCCAGGACATGCTCCCACACCCAGCGCTCCGCAGGACCACCCGTGCAGTGGAGGAGAACCAACAGCAGCACCTGGGGGCACTGCGAGCCCTGTACAGCACCCTCCAGCTCTGGGTGCAAGAAGACCTGCAGCTCCGGTGGGAGCAGCTTGCCCAGGGCTGTGCCATCTGCCAGCACTTGCAGATCCTGGTGCAGAGCGTGCTGCCTCCTGACACTCCAAACTGCTGCCTCCCCAGCTACTGCTCCTCCTCCCACGCCTTCCTCCCCTCCCGCTTCTCCCCCCCTCCTTTCCTTCTCCCCCCAGGGACGCCGAGGCCCCCACACCCGTAGTGCTGGGAGACAGTTGGCCCGGCGAGACCCCCAACTCTGAGCCCTGAGCTTCCTCTCCCCCTTCTTCCCCTTGCTTCCCCCTTCCAGCTCCCTCTTCCCAGGTTTCCCCTCTCCTCTCCCACCCTCTCTCCTCCCTTCTCCCTCCTCCTTTCCCAAGGCTCACCAGAGTTTCATTCTCCCCCCACCATGTTTTGTTAAATAAAGAGAGTTTGTGTTCATGAAAATCTATGTATTTTATTTGACATCAGGAAGGGGGGTTAGGGAGGGGTAAGTGGAAGGATGTGAGGGAGGAATGAGGCACAAGCCCCCAGTGGGGCAGACCAGAGAAGCTCTTAGTGCTCCTCAGGGTGGAAGCTCTCCTGCAGGGCCTCCTGGATACTGACAAACCCCCAATGGGCCTCCTGGATGGCAGCCTGCAGAAAGTGCATCTAGGCTCACAGCAACGCATCCAAGAGAAGCACCAGAGTGCCCAGGGGCAGCTCTGGCTCCATACTGCAGAGTGCTGTGATGTCTTGAATGAGGGCAACTAGAGCACAAAGAGTCAAAAATGCTTGGCTGTCCCTCAGCGAGGTAGGCAAGCAAGCAGGGAAACCTGAGAACCAGCTGTCCGGGGGGGGGGGGGGGGGAAGGAGGGTGTCCCTTTAAGCACAGGCCTCACAAAGTAACTCCTGACTTGATGCCGTGCCAGAACTGGTTCCAACCATCCTTAAATGTGATTCAACATCCACTAAGTGTGGATGCGGTATTTTGAAATAGCAAAACGTTATTTTGAAATGCATTTTGAGTGTAGATGCGTTATTTCGAAATAAGCTATTTCGAATTAACTATTTCAAAATTAGATATTTTAAAATAACACTGTAGTGTAGACATACCCTTAGGGTATGTCTACACTACAGCACTAATTCGAACTAAGCTAATTTGAATTAGCACATCTAGACTTAAAAACTAGTTCGAATTAGTGTTTTGCTAACTCGAACTAGCATGTCCACACTGAGTGGGCCCTGAACCGGGGTTAAGGCTGGCCGGAAGCAGTGCCAGCTGGGCATCAGATTAGGACTTAGAGTGTGGAGCTGCTGCCTCAGGCTAGCCGAGGACTGTGCTTAAAGGGTCCCGACTCCCACCCAGACAGACAGTTCTCAGGGGTTCCCCGCTTGCAAAGCAGTCCTGGCTTGGAGTCCCTGAGTGCCCACACTCGGCACATCACAGCACTCGGCCATCAGACCGGCTGCACTTGCCGCAGGCTGCCATCCGGGGGGGGGGGGGTTAATCGGGGGGCTGCAGGAGAGCTTTCATCCTGAGGAGCCCGCAGAGCCACCCCAGTCCTCCTCATTGGGGGCTCGTACTCCATTCCTCCCTCACCTCCTTCCACTTACCCCTCCCTAGCCCCCCTTCCTGATGTACAAAATAAAGGACACGTGTGTTCAAAAATAGAAACTCTCTTTATTGAACAAAACTCGGGGAGACTGGGAAAAGGACGTGGGAAAGGGGAAGAGAAAGGGTGGAAGAGGGCAGGACAACAAAATGATCAGAGATTTGGAACAGGTCCCATATGAAGAGAGGATAAAGAGACTGGGACTTTTCATCTTGGAAAAGAGGAGACTGAGGGGGATATGATAGAGGTCTATAAAAGCATGAGTTCCCATAATATAAGGACTAGAGGACACCAAATGAAATGAATGGGTAGCAGGCTTCAAACTATTAACAGAAAGTTCTTCTTCACAAAGCAAATGGTCAACCTGTGGTACTCCTTGCTGCAGGAGGCCGTGAAGGCTAGAACTATAACAGAGTTTAAAGAGAAGTGAGATGAAGTCATGGAGGTTGGGTCCATGGAGTTCTATTAGCCAGGGGGTAGGAATGGTGTCCCTGGCCTCTGTTTGTGGAAGGCTGGAGATGGATGGCACGAGACAAATGTCTTGGTCATTGTCTTCGGTCCATCCCCTCCAGGGTACCTAGTGTCGGCCGCTGTCGGCAATCAGGCTACTGGACTACTGGGCTATATGGACCTTTGTTCTGGCCCAGTATGGCCATTCTAAGCTCAGGGCTCAGGGTCGGGAGTCTCACTGGACCACCTTGATTTTCATGGACACCTGCTCCTGGGTGGCCAGGCTGGCAGCTATCCTGCCCTAGACAGCCACTTTCCTGTGCCTAGTGCAGAGGTCGTGGATGAGGTCCACGATGTCCGCACTAGACCAGGCGGGCGCCCACCTCTTGTGGCCCCGGGTAGGCTCCCGGGAGCTGCCAGCCTGGTCCTGGGAAGAGGCAAAGGGCTGGGTGGCAGCGGATGGCTGAGTCGAGCCATGCCAGGTGCAGGGTCTACTGGCTGGGTGCTGGCAGGCTTGCACCTGGCACGGGCACCATAGCCAGCCCGTGCCCCTTTAAGGGCTCCGAGGCTGGGAGGGGGGCAGAAGAGTTTCCCTCGTGGTGCCCAGAGTGGCCACCAGGGAAAGCTAGGGAGGTCTAGCCTCCCAGTAGTTTGAATTAAGTGGCTACACAGCCCTTAATTCAAACTAGTTAATTCGAACTAGGCGTTAGTCCTCGTGTGTGGTGTACGAAGGAACGGATTCCGGCCGGTGCAAGCACGAAATCATTTTATTGCAAGATTACAACTATCTTTATACCCTCTCAACTTCCCAAAAGTCCACATCCTGCTTTTTCACAAACTGTGCTTTTTCACAGCCCCAACACAGCATTCTCAAAGATCGTTGACTCGGGCAGATGTTGTTATTGTTGGCTCAGGACTCTTGCTTGGTTTCGTCCTTGGGATGCCCTGTCACGTGGCCAAAGCACTATACTTGCTGATTCTCTACATCTCCCCCTCTTTTATACAAAGCAATACCATTAATAAGTAACATTGTCATTACACGAGCCTCAACTTTCCGAGCAGAACGAATACAAGAAAAAAGTAAAGAAAGAATTATAAAAAGCACAATAAGAAGCCCACTTGCAAGTCCAATAAACACCTACATGCGCAAATTTAATCCAGAAAACCACGTAGTAGGATTAAGCCAAGATAAATCAGATTGCAAAGTAGCAAAAACCTTTTGTGTGGTTAATTCTTGCAATTGCTGGATTTGGTTCTTGAACTGAGCATACAAAGAATTAACATGAGAAAGTAAAAAAACATCAAAGGCACCCTGTAAATGGTGCTTAACAAGGCTCCAATCATGAACTGATGAATTCCAGGGGAGGGATGTCACACAGAGACCTCCAGCAGTGTGCTCCCAATCACAATGCAGAGACAACCTAGTCTTTAAGTCTGCGTGCCTATCACCAAGCCAAATGACTGCGGCCTCAAGCCGCGCCAATATCTCTTCGTCAATGGTCTCCTGCGTTTGGAACTCCCGTGTAACGTTTATTAGAGTTTCCCCTACCATTTTTGCAGTCTTAACCGACTGAGTTAAAGAGGCAATAGCAGCAGTGGCAGAAGCAAGAATAATAATTGCCGACACGAGAGCAAAAATCAGCCACCCCAAAAATCGCATCGTACGTCTACGAGTGTTAGTAATCTCCTCCTGCAGCAACCTTGTAAGATGGCCAAAGCCACTATCTCCTCCCAGTCTCGTGTGAGATTAACAGGAATCCATAACTCAGGGCGTCGTCGAAGAGGGAACACAAAGGTTACATTATCACTCATGGAAATGCAGGTCTTATATCGCACCTCAGACAACATAACAAAATAACAAGAATGGGAAAAATTACATCTCTTAAAACTTGCATTTTGTGCCAAGGCAAAAACATATGGATGCGAAGTACAAACCATAACACTATTATCTTGCTGCTTAATATAGTTAGATGTATAATTCTCTAAAATCAAACTCCCTAAATTATAACCCATAAATGCTAACCCTATCTGCAACACCCCCTTATGTAACGTGGAGGCTGTGGCGTTATCCCCATTGGTAATAAATTGTAACACAGGACCGGCAGAGCCTCCCCCATGCCACGAAAGGCTATGATTATACCGGCCGAAGGGGACAGTGTAATTGTCCACTTTATCCCACAGCATACCGTGAGGGCCCCAATCCACAACCGTGCCGAATTCGTCCCGGAGTACCAGGGGGCTGCGTCCACGATATGCCTGCCAAACTGGTGCCGTGTCCACTGATATCCTCTTTATCATGCAGCGGGGCAAATCAGGGGCGTATGGCTCCCAAGAGTCGTTACCGCTTCCATGCATCCCGGGAATGCTCAGTAAGGTATAGTTAACCCTTCCGTCGTGCTCCTGAGCCACTAGGTGCAACTGTGGCTGCACAGGCACACAACCTGAGTCATAAAGGGTAGAAAAGCAAAGCGGTGGGAGGTCAGTGACAAAGGTGACATTGGTAACATTAACGACCTCGGTTTCTTGTTCCGCTGTAGGGGGTATCCACACCCCTCCCACCCAATCGGTACCATTGTTACTGATGGGCGGTGAGGGATCCCACCACGTCACAGGCCTGAATACGGGGGGATCAATGATGTGCGCCCAATACAAATGCACTGTCGCAGTATGCACACAGAAACCGCTCCACAGGAACAACAAAAATGCAGCGGTGACCGTCATGGATTTGTCGCTACGGATCGGCAGTGGTCCCTTCATTCTCGAGTTGAATCTCTTGTGCCGATGGCGTACCAATCCTGGCTGGCTTAACAAATCGCACAGGAAGCCAATAGAGACCTGAGGGAAGAGAAACACAGGTATACCCGCGTCCCCACGTGATTAATGGAACGGGACCTTGCCACTGTCCGGATTCCAGGTGTCTGTAGTAAACCTGTGGCCGCTCCGGCCACGCAGAGTCTTGCCCAAAGTGGTGCTGTGCTGCTGTGAAAGACAAATCATAAAGATTTAAAAAGTTTAACACATACATAGCTTTGTCCAAATGCTCCTATGGGGTCATTCCCAGTGGATTACCCCTTTCTTGTTTATCAAGAAGGGTCTTGAGAGTGCGGTGCGTGCGTTCAATAATCGCCTGGCCCATGGGGGAGTGTGGAATGCCTGTGGTGTGGCTTACACCCCAATCCTGCAAAAAGGACTGAACTTTGTGGGAGATATAAGTGGGACCATTATCAGTTTTAACAGAAACTGGAACACCCATAACAGCAAAACAATGTAACCAATGCCGAACAACATCACAAGCCTTTTCTCCCGCATGGGCAGTAGCAACAATAAGGTGGGAAAAGGTATCAACAGTAACATGTACATAGTGCAATCTGCCAAATTCGGAAAAATGGGTCACATCAGACTGCCAAAGTTCATTGGCCCGTAGGCCTCGCGGGTTAACACCGCTAGATACCGGTATGGCAGATAAACGCTGGCAATCCGGACAGGCATGAACTATATCTTGCGCCTGCTGTTTAGTAAGGGAAAATTGCTGAGCTAATGATCTAGCATTCTGGTGAAAAAAATCATGTGAAAGTCGTGCTTGTTGTAACACATTGGGCCAGACAACTGGCATAGTCAGGGCATCAGCCACAGCATTACCCTCCGTGATGGGCCCCGGTAAAGTGGTATGTGAGCGAATATGGACCACAAAGTACAGGTGTGTCTGAGCCAATAAAAGGCGTGACAATTGCAAAAGGAGCTGAAAGAGTTATTGCCTTGTTACGCAGGGGGTCCAAAGCCTTCCTGCAGTCTATATTAGCGTTTTCAATAGCCAATTGAAACAGCAACAGGTGCTGAGCCTCCTCTGAGTCTACTTGTTGTTCTATGGTGGTTTGGAGCCTATCCAAAAATGACACATAGGGTTCCTGGGGGCCCTGGTGGACCGTAGCAAAAGATGTGTCCCTTCGGCCCGCATCAGGGACCTGTCATAAGGCTCGAAGGGTCAGCGATGTGGCTTGCGTAAATACCAAGCGATTCATCTGAGCCTGAGCCTGGGGAGTAGCATATTGGCCCTGCCCTATAAGTTCATCCATGCCAACGTTTACCCCATTGGTAATATTATCCATAACTTGCGACGTAACACCGTCACGATACTCGGTGTCCCAAACTGCATACTGCGCCGGGCTAAGTAGCAGGTGTAATAGCGCGCGGCAATCATGAGGGGCCATAACATATGACTCCAAAATAGCCACAACCAAATTCATTGTATAAGAAGACTGTAATCCATAATCCTTCACAGATTTGCGCAACTCTTTTACGAGTTCATATGGCGAAGCCTCATGTCGGGCGGGCCGTTGGGGGCGCATATACAATTGGAAAAGCTTGTAGAAGCTGCACATCTCCTCGCCGAAGAGCCTCACGTCGGCATTCAGATAAAACCCCTGCCTGTTCATTATGCGAGGGCGCCGCCAAGAGGGCCCCATATGGAGCGACCGTGTGGCTTGCGGACCTGTATGAAGAAGCGGGAGCTAATGCTGGGGCAAAAGGCAGAGGGGCTACAATCGAGGACTGAGAAACAGCTCATAGCCTCTGAGTCTGTAAAATTTGCTCCACCGTCGGCGCAGATGCTGCCAGGGCCTTGGCGGGCTCTAGCGATGGGTACGAGTCAGGCCCTACGCCGACCGCCGCCGTCCCTGTGTCAAAGGGGTCCTCGTGCCTGCCGTCCTCAGATTCACTGTCCTCAGGGCCGAGGCAGAAGTCCTCAGGCTCCGGGGAGACCGGGACCGTGGCATACACTGGCTCACAATCCTCCCTGGAGGATTTCGGGGGAGGGGACGAGGGATCCTCTGGGTCCTGATATAGCCTGGGATCAAATGTTGCTGACACTTCCTTCAGGACCCGCTCAGCGGGATGCAATACCCGTATGGCTGTATAAACAGTTTGCCATGTTACTATGATCCCTTTTGGGAGGGATAATTCAAGATGTTCAGAGGTTCTCAATTCCTTGCCCACCTTCTCCCAGAAGGTCAAATCATAAGAACCCCCTTCCGGGAACCACGGGCAGTGGTCTCGTATCCAAACCAACAGCTGAACCAGCTGTACAGGGGGAACCTTAAACCCCTGTTCCTTCACAATGTGCTGCAAGATCTCAAGATGCAGGTTTTGCTCTTCCGTGGCAGACTGCCCCATACTGTTATTCTGTCCGCGGCTGCTCACCTGTTTGTCCTGCGAATGGTGATGTCAGTAATTTCGGGAGCTCCTCTCAACAGCTTATCCTCCGTGGAGCCACGGATACACCACCGGTTCGAATCACTAGTTCACTTCAAGCCCTGTATCGGGCGCCATTTGTGGTGTATGAAGGCACGGACTCCGGCTGGTGCAAGCACGAAATCATTTTATTGCAAGATTACAACTATCTTTATACCCTCTCAACTTCCCAAAAGTCCACATCCTGTTTTTTCACAAACTGTGCTTTTTCACAGCCCTAACACAGCATTCTCGAAGGTCGTTGACTCGGGCAGATGTTGTTATTGTTGGCTCAGGACTCTTGCTTGGTTTCGTCCTAGGGATACCCTGTCACACGGCCAAAGCACTATACTTGCTGATTCTCTACACTCGTGGAATGAGGTTTATCTAGTTCGAATTAAGCGCACCGCTAGTTCGAATTAAGTTCGAACTAGCGGTTTGCATGTGTAGCGCCTATCAACGTTAATTCGAACTAACGTCTGTTAGTTCAAATTAACTTTGTAGAGTAGACATACCCTTAGATAGAAATAGTCTTGTGGTGTGTCTATACAGCATGGCTTAATTCAAAATAAGCTACACAAATTGAGCTATGTCAATTGCGTAGCTTATTTCAAAATATCTTACTTTGAGTTTTGGTGCTGTCTACACAGCACTTATTTTGAAACAGAAATAAGTTTGTCTTCGTCCAGCTTCCCTTACTCCTTGTACAGTGTGGGTTACAGGAGTCGGAGTAAGAAGTCCTCCAGTTTGACAGTATTTCAACATCATTTCAAAATAACTTCCCGCTGTGAAGATGTGGACTAAGTTATTTCGAAATAGCTCTAGTTATTGTGAAATAATGGTGCTGAGTAGACATACATATGGAGGAAAGTAATACCAGAGGAATTTGCAGAAGCCATCAGATCTCAGAATAGTTTTGGAATACCAGGTTCTGAATCCTATTTTAGAAACAATATTAACCCAATCAGATGATTGAATTCAGAAAGTATCATGGAGTTGGAGAAAGTTTTACTTTGACAGGTGAGAAACAAAGTCACAACAGAAAAGACCTAATAAGGCATGCTCAAAGTTTGGTGAGCAGCGACTCTGAGGTTTTAAACAAAGTTCTGAGGAAAATGAGATCTTCTGCAGTTATTGCAAGCAAATCTACCAGAATGCTTCTTTGGAAATGAAGACACCCACTGATTTCTGAGGCTTCATTCTCGGAACTTCTTTAGATAGGAGGTTCCCTAACACAGAAATTCACAACATACTGTTTGCTGTCTTCCTGGAACTGGGTGTGATGGCCATTCTTCTCCCACATGCAACCCAGATATCATCATGCCTGGTGTTCATCTGTCTTTTACTGGGGGTTGATCTGACCCTCCAGTCAGTATATCACTCACTCCTGTCTCCTTCCAGTGTAGTGGGCTTTATAGAGAGACTAACTGGAGTTACCTGGTGTTGCTCAGGAAACCGGAGGAACAAAATGTAAAAAAACAGTAGTCCATTATCTTTTTTTTTTGGTATGGTAGAAAAATTGCACTGATTTCTATAGGGATTAAAATATAAGTCTGCGTCATCCCCAGCGGGGGGCGGGGGGTGACAGGTTGCAACCCCGGGTGGATGGGAGGTTACACATGGGAGGGGCGCCCCAGCTCGCTCTGGGGCTGCAGGTGCCGTGGGGGGCAGGGCAGGTGTCCGAGCTGTTGTGCACGTGGGGGTCGGGGCACTGTCTGCTGGTGCGGGGGGCGGGGGGAAGAGGGTTGCTTATGTAACCTTGCAGGTGGGTAGGGGAGAGTCCTGGACGGTGATGGGAGCCACAGGCAACGGGCATGGGACCTAGGGTGGGTGGGGCGGCCCCTGCAGCGCAACGCAGCACAGCACAGCACAGCGGTTACTTTTTGAATTTTACAACTTGAGCTCGGGCCTGATCGGGTCCAAAAGTACCTTAAAACCTTCTCCTAGATGAAAGGTTATCCCATGCAAAGTTTGGTTGTGGTAGCTCTTATAGCGTCCAAATTATTAGTGCACAAACTTACAAACATTCTCCTTTATATATTAGATATGAGCTTTTACTCAAATCCGAGTGTCCAATTCCAGCTGGGGAGTGCAAAAAGTATTAACCCTTTCCTTGCTTTCCTGCAGGGGTATTTTAAATTCCGGGAACCTTTTTGGCTCAGGGGCCACTGACCCAGGGTGAGAAGCAAACAAGTGAGAAGTGAGGGTGGCCCCAAACACCCTCTCTCACACCAGAGCATAGTGGGCCCAGGCTAGTAGATTCTGTGCTCCAGCCATGTGGGTTGGGGGGTGTCTGGAGGGGCTGGAGAACCAGTGCAGGCTCCCTAAAATGAGCCTTTTGTTACCATTACATTAAATTAAGTATCATCAGACCCTGAAAACATTGCCAGGTACTCCAGTTAAGACAGGAAACAACGGGTAGGAACACATAATGAGGATGGAGAGGTCAACAGTGGTGTCCCCTACCTGTCTGTTCTGGGACTGGTACTGTTCAATATTCCTAAATTATCTGGAAGAAGAGGTAAACAGGGAGATGGCAACATTTGAAGAAGATACAAAACTGCTCCAAGCTGATTGCAAAGAATTACAAAGGAATTTCACAAAACTGGGTACTGGAGAACAAAATGGCAGAGGAAAATCAATGTTGATAAACACAAAGTAATACACATGGCAAGATATAATCCCAACTATATGTAAAAAATGAGGGGGTCTAAATTAGCTGATACTCTTCAAGAAAGATTTTAGAGTCATTGTGGATAGTTCTCTGAAAATATCTGCTCACTGTTCAATGGCAATAAAAAAAAGCTAACAGAATATTGATACCCAGAGGAAACAGATAGCAGGTAGCAGATTTAAAACAAACAGAAGTATCTCTTCATAATCAAACCTGTGGATGTTGTGCAGGCCAAAGCAATACCAGGGTTCCAATGTGAACTACATAAGTCCATGGAGGATAGGCCCATCAGTGGCTATTAGCCAGGGTGAGGAGGGGAGCAACACCATATTGTGTGCGTTCCTAGCTTTTGTTTGACAGACTTGGTAGTGGACAATGGTGGGTTAATCACTTAGGTTATGTCTACACTGGTGCGATCTTGCGCCAGAAGTAAGCAAATGAAGCTAAGTGTGGAATATCGCTGAGTCTCATTTGCATATCTAATAAGCCACCATTTTTGTGGAAGAAGTTCTTGCATCAGAAGGAGCTGTCTACAATGCCCCTTCTTGCGCAAGAAAAACCCTCTTGCGCAATGCCGCTACACTGATTATTTTCAGGAATAAGGGATCTTTCGGAAAAGGCTTTATTTTCCGAAAGATCCGCGTCTAGACTGGCGCTTTTTTCCGGCAAAGCTCCAAGCCGGAAAAAAGCGGCAGCCATTTTTATGCAAATGAAGCAGGGGGGAATTTAAATCCCCACTTCATTTGCAATTGCGATGTGTCTAATTTGCATCCTTTTTACGGAAAAGGGATGCAGTCTAGACACAGCCTAGAATTTTAAACCTAACCAGTTTGCCTACCGATGTTTAGCCCTGCTTAGGAGATTTTCGTATTCCTGTGTTTTCTTATGTGTCTTTGTATACAACAAATATATCAGGCTCAGCTGTTAACTACCTCTTCATTCAGTTTTGGATTCACCTTTAAAGGCTTTTTTATTATAATCAACTTTTACTTCTAGTTGTTTAATAAACTTTATATCTAATCGGCAATGGCCTCATGTTCATATTTATAACAACGCACCAGTTATTAGAGGAATTTAGTAATGAGAACATTTTAGCAGATGAAATTTCAGGACTTTGAAATAAGGCTATAAAGGCCGTAGTAAATAACACTCTCAAACCTCTATGTAATATTCACTGCAAAGTATATGCATTTAAAATTTTGTATAATCAATAACTTTTAGTGAATTAATTTATTGTATGTTACTGTGTTTAAAAGAACCCTTTTATAAAAATGAATTGAAAATTTGAAAGTGGTACAAGAGTTGATGAAAACAACAAAGTGAAGCAGCAATTAAGAGTGTAAAGCCAATAACATCATTTCTCGCAGAAAAGATGATTCTGCCATTAGATGGTGACCATACTGACTGTGACACTTTCAGACCTGATGATGAAAAGTTTGTACCCACAAATGCCATTTCAATGCCACTGCCTCAAAATGAGGAGATCATAAATCAAGACACAGAAATGCCAACAGTAGCGATAGATGCAGAATCTATGCTTGATTTAGAGACTGTGCAGGCAGAAAATGAGGATCTCAGAGATGCTGCATAGCAAAAGCAAAAAATTATGACTAGCACAGTGTAACAACAGTGGCATCAGAACTTGATAGTGGATTTCTCGATAAGAACAATGTTGCTCAAATGCAGTCGTGTCTCAAAGTTAGTTGGTTTCAGATTCCAAATAATATACCAAAAGATGCTGAAAATCATGCTTTTCCCACTTGTCTGCTGGTAAAAACTCTTCTAAATGGAGAGGTCTATACATGAGACTGGCTCTGATGGAGCATGGAAAAGCAGGTTCTGTACTGTGTACCCTGTTTCATTTTTAACAGAAATACTTCAGATGTATCAGTACTGTCTGATCCATCTGGTTTGAGCATTAGTAGAAATTGGAGGAAGTTGAACGACCAAATACCTGCACATAAAATTCAGTATTGCATACAGATAACTATGTTACATGGAAAACAGCTAGTAGATCATCACTAGTTGATAGTTCAACTGAAAACTCACTCCTGAGTGAAATAAACACAGAAACTAATAACTGGTAAAAACTCCCTGAGCGCATACTAAATGCCATTCTTTTTCTTTATGAACAGGGATTGGCGTTGTTTGGTTCAAGTCAACATATCGGTGACTCTACAATTGGAAACTTTCTTGGTATACTTGAACTTCTTAGCAAGTATGACCCACTTTTATCAGGCCATGTTAAGCGTGTTCATGAATCACAAGAGAATGGAAAATGCATGCAAGTTCATTATCTGTCTACCAGAATATAAAATGAGTTTATTGAGCATAACGGATATTTGTGCAATCAACAATTCTTGAAGATACACAACATGTGAAGTACTTTTCAATTATTATTGATGAAACTCCAGACTGTTTTCATGAAGAACAGACTACCTTAGTTGTTCGTTATATTAAAATGGCAGGAAGTTCAAAGGTTTCAGTTAAAGAATGATACATTTTGTTCAATAATTTCATGAAAAAAAATGGGAAAAGAAATCACCACTCATGTATTAGGAATTCTGGAAGGCTTCAAATTAAATTTGCAAGCCTACATTGACCAAGCCTATGACAACGGATCCAATATGGATGGGAAGTATAATGGAGTACAAGCAGTCCTTGAGCAAAATCCAACTGTATTTTCTCCAGTTGTGGCAATCAGACACTAAACCTTGTTGGCATCAATTGCGCTGAATCATACAAGGAGGCAATCACATATTTTGGAACAATCCAGCAATTTTACAAAAGTGGGAAATTCTGAAGCAGCATCTGCCTGTTTCCCTTAATGGCATGTTGACAACGAGATGGTCAACATGAATTGATGGCATTAAACCAATTACACAGCATTTTGACTCTGTGAGAGAGGCTTTAAGTGAGCTTGAATCTCTTACTCTCAGAGCACAGGCTCGCACTGAGCTTAAGTCAATTCAGAAATACACATCTAAATTTGACTGCAATGTCATCCATGTGGAAGAAGCTGCTAAAAATAATCCATGAAACTAATCTTGTAATTAAAGCATGCAATACTACATTAGATGTTAAGAGGGATAACATTGAAGATTCGTGATAAATAGGATGCAATCCTTTCTGAGTCCAAATCAGTAGCACATGTTATTGCTATTTCACCTGAATTTTCCACCAATTGCAGCCTAACATCTCAATCTGCTGCAAAAAGGCACTATTAAGTCCATTTTATTGTTGTTACTATCGACTCCAACAAATCTGGTTTTACAAATCAATATGAGTTGCTGCAACAAATCTGTATCATTTTTGGATTCCTTTGGGAGTTCAGAGAACTAAGTGATGAAGATCTATATTCAGAAGCTGAACAGTTTCAACAAAGGTACAACACATTTCAAGAGATCTCTGTGATGAGATCATCTTCCTGAAATGTGTACATTCCACCAACTTTAAATTAGACTGCAAGCCAAAAGAACCGCTTCAAGAAATATTCGATCTCAGCCTGTTGACTATATTTCCTAATATCACAATTGTATTACATATTTTTGTCAGTCTCCCTGTGGCTTCGGGTGATAGCACATTCCACATTCAGTGCGTTAAAACAAGTAAAGAACTATCATTGTTCTATAATGGGACAAGAGCATTTGAATGGGCTTGCAAAGTTTAACATTAACAGTGATATTGCAAATAAATTAGATTTTTCTTCAATTATAAATGAGTTTGCACACAACAAAGCCAGAAAAGCATTCACAAAATGAAGAGTTTTGCTTGCAATGGAAACTCACAATTAAAGTTACATTTTTAATATACATGCTATTGGTATAGCAACTTCATTGTTAATAAATAAATGTCTCAAGTGTTCATTTTCATATATTCTTTTGGTTTTACAGTGGGGACCTGGGGTGGACCCTCTAAACTGAAAATGGCTCAGGCCTCTCATTCTGTGAGGTGAATGACAGAGGTGAGCAAAGGGCAGTGAGGCCTCTGTTGAGTCACCAGGTTCCTCCACACCAAAGGGGAGCTGCCCCGGTAAACACCCTATATGCCAACCACCTACCCTAAACCCATTCCTACACCCCAAATTCCTCATCTTTAGCCTCACCCCAGAGACCCTCCCCCTCTTGCAGTCACCTTCCTCCCTAAACCCAAAGCACCCTCCCACACTCTGAACCCCTCATTTTTGGTTCCCCATCCCAGAGCCTATGGTCCCATAAAATCTAATAGCCACAGGCAACCAGAAGAGTTACTCCAGCCCTGTTGGGGCGGGGAAGGGGTGGGGAGATATAAAATATACAGGAAAGGCCTTCTTAGTTCCATTCTAACCAATGGATGATCCAACCAGTTTCCTCTGATACTTCATTTTAGCCTTTCATCATTGCTAGTTAAAAAAAAAAAAAAAGGGGGTGGGGTGGGGATATTTACAGAAAGAACCCTGATAAGTAATTAAAATATCAGCAAAATCACAGCTTTTGAGAAACAGCATGAAGAGACATTTAACAACACAAACCAGCAAGGCTTGGGAGCAATAGTCTGCAATAATTAAGAATAAAACACTGAAAATGAAACTTCTTTAAACAAACAAATGAAAATGCACTTATCCTTTCCTATGTATATGAACATGTGAATTAGTGTAGAGATTTCAATTCTGCCAAGCGCCAAGTGCTCTCAACTGAACAGGAGTTGAAGGCGCTCATCACCCTGCAAGCTCATGCTCATGCTTACAAGGTGAAGTCAGCCTCAAGGCAACAACACTTAAATCTGTTGCTTGTTTGACCATGAATCACCCAAGCTTCAAAGGAGAAAAGGGCAAGTGAAGTTTTGCTTATGGGAAAACTAATGTCTTCATCTGAATGTGATGTGACGTAAAGGCACTTTTCTGCTTCAATTATCCTCTGGCACATGAAAGACCGTAAACCAGTGACATTCAGCACCAGTTTATTCAAATACTAATCCTAACATTGGAAATGGAACATTAAACTCCCAAGGACTTTAAATAACGAGGGTGCTGCAAAACAAAGACATACGAAGTCTTAAATAACTAGTTCATTTCCTGGAAAAAAAATGGAAATTCTATTTTAAGCATGAAGGGCTTTAGACTGTAATCCCCTGGGGGTGGGGATGACTTCTTTATGTATTTGTCCAGCATGCAACAAAAGGGGGCCCTGATCCTAGCAATGGTGGAAATTGGTGTCATTTGAGACCAGCCCTCACTGTACTGCTACAGCCTAATGGAACATAGCAAGCTTTTTGAAAAGCAGGGCAATGGACTAGAATAAGGGGCAAATGGGAAGACAACAAGAAGAATTAGAAGAAACAACATTCACATATTAAAGCATAAGATTTTCTAGCTTTTTATCATCAAAGTGCTTTGGAGGAACCAAGTCAGTAGTTGTGTTTATTACTGATCAGCAAGAGATCAGTGTTACTTAAAAAAATATCTATTTTTAATGTTTAAGCATCACAAGGGACCTCACCGTCCCTCTTGGCCCTCATCATTGAGCCTTGAAGCTAGTGGGGAGTACTGCAGAGTGTGCTCAGCCCACTTAAAGAGAGCCTTTCATTACTCAGGGCACATCTACACAGCAAGGCGGAAGCCAAAATAAACTCCGCAACTTCAGCTACATCAGTTGAGTAGCTGAAGCCGAAATAGCGTAACTTGAGTTTTGGCACTGTCTACATAGCAGGAAGTCCGAGTTACAGCACTCCTCCGCCAACTTCCCATAAAATGAGGGTTACAGAAGTCGGAGTAAGAAGTCCTCTAGCTTGAAATTATTTCAACATTATGTCAAAATAACTGCTTGTATTATAGAAACGGACTATGTTATTTTGAAATAACATCAGTTATTCAGAAATAACACTGCTCAGAGACCTCTTTAGATGCTACAAGTGGCTGTCCTGTCTTCTTTTTCTAGAATTCCCTGGGAACTCCCAACTTTGGCAAAGGAACCCCAGTTTGTAACACTAACAGGATTTTGTTCTAGCATTCACAATAATAGACAGCTGGCCTCTCCCTCCACACATTTTTAGTACTTCACTCCATATTTTAATGATGAACTGAGAGCCCAGTGATATCTTTTTGTTTCTGTACAGCCTCCAGCACAATAGGGTCTTGAATGTGTCTTCCTGGCGCTGCTCTATTATTATGTGTTTTTATTACACACAGGCATGCAACAGAGTCTGAGATCTTGATAACAGAATGATGGATTGAGAGAATCTAGGACAATGTGGAGTTTATTTTACTCTTGTATATGGAATCAGAACTCCTCTAGTGTATGTCATAAGCCCCGTATTGTCCCCTGCTCCAGGAGATTCAATGCTTTTGCTATAAGAGCACCCAGGCTCCATCTCTGTTGCTACCAAAAAGTAGCAAGTGGCTATTGAGTGCTGTATCAATACAACTGTGAAGTCCCTAGTGGTCAAGAATGTGTTGCAATAACGACCTTTAAATAGCAAAATAACAGGAGAAATCCCCTCTAATAAAATGTCTCAGATCTGGACTGAAGCATCAGTACCAATGGTGAAAGGTCAGTGGCTTAGTACAGTAGTCTGTGGTTATGTTTTGTCCAGCATGGGTCACAGAGATTCTGGATGCACATGGAAAATATTCATCTCTCAGAGGAACCTGAAATTACCTCACTCCCTCTGTGATACCCACAAATTCAAGCTGGCTCCCACAGGAGGGAACTTGTGTCAGATTGTTCATTAAGAGGAGTTCTCAGCTGTGGAACTTCTACCCCAAAATAATTTAGCCATACCAATAACTTGCTGGTTAGGCATAGAGAAGTAACTGACCTCAACCTTTTTGCTTGCTCATCAACTGAGTGTGAGCTGTGCAGTGGCCAGCAGTAGATTAATCCCCAGATCAGACACTGCAATGTGGTACTAGGATTGGCACTGTACTGTGTTCCTAACTCATAGCATGGAGTTATGCTTAGGAATACTTATAGAGGAGGAGCTAATTGTTAAAGAGATCCTCAGAGGCCTTCTCCTGACTCATCAACACCACAACTACAGATCACTGGAGGGTTTGCATACAGCAATTTGCTTTGTGTGCTATGCCACCATTCCCCCAGCTTACCAAGCCAGTGTGCCATAGTCATCCTCTGCTTGCTACAAGGATCTCTACTGCTGAACAAGTCCTAGAACAAATGGGAGCAAAATCTCATCTATTGGTCCCTATTGATTGCAGTAGTTCAAACTGTAAAATCTGAACAGAACCGATTTAATAGCTCTTGCTGTAAATGTAACTATATAGGTTAGTTATAACTAAAGAGACAGATACGATAGTACTATAAACTAGGGTGCTGTGAAATTTTTGCGCAAACCATTAATTTGCCAAAAATATTTAGGTATGCTGGAATAATGCATAAATAAGGGTTCCTTTCATCAAATAGTTTGGCTTGAATAAAATATAAATCAGAAATATCAGATGAATTAATTCTGATACTTTCAAAATGGAATGTTTTAAATATTTTGGAAGTGATCAGGAATAGTCAGCATGGATTCACCAAGGGCAAGTCATGCCTGACCAACCTGATTGCCCTCTGTGACAAGGTAACTGGCTCTGGGGATAAAGGGAAAGCTGTGGATGGCATATAACTTGACAGTCTCCCACAGTATTCTTGCCAGCAAGTTAAGGAAGTCTGGATTGGATAAATGGACTGAAAGGTGGATAGAAAGCTGGCTATATCATTGGGCTTAGCTAGTTATCAATGGCTCACTGTCTGGTTGGCAGTTGGTATCAAGTAGTGTGCCCCAAGGGTCAGTTCTGGAGTCAGTTTTGTTTATTAACAACCTGGGTGAAGGGACAGCTTGCATCCTCAGTAAGTTTTCAGATAACACTAAGCTAGGGAGAGAGGTAGATATGCAGAAGAGTAGAGATTGGGTCCATAGAGACTTAGACAAATTAGAGGATGGGGCCAAAAGAAATCTGATGAGGTTCAAGGACAAGTGCAGAGTCCTGCATTTGGGACGAAAGAATCCCAAGCACTGGCACAGCAGCTGTTCTGCAGAAAAAGACCTGGGGATTACAGTGGATCAGAGGCTGGATTTGAGTCAACAGTGTGCTCTTGTAGCCAAGAAGGCTAATGGCATATTAGGGTGCATTAGGAGGAGCATAGCCAGCAGATCTAGAAAAGTGATTGTTCCCCTTTATTCGGCACTGGTGAGTGAGGCCACATATAGGTTATTGCATCCAATGCTGGGCCCCCGTTACAGAAAGGATGTGGACTCATTGGAGAGAGACCAGCAGAGGCCAACAGAACTGATTAGGGGGCAGGAGCACATGAATTTTGAGGAGAGGCTGAGGAATTGAATGTATTTAGTCTACAGAAGAATAGAAAGAAAGAGAATTTGATAGCAGCTTTCAACTATTGAAAGGGGCTTCCAAAGAGGAGAGGCACTTCTCAGTAGTGACAGATGACAGAAAGAGGAACAATGGTCTCAAGTCGTAGTGGGGGAGGTCTAGGCTGGATATTAGGAAACATTATTTCACTAGGACAGTGGTGAAGCACTGGAATAGGTTCCCTAGGGATGTGATGGTGATTACTTTAGAGATTTAAGTCCTGGCTTGATAAAGCCCTGCTTGGGATGCTTTAGTTGGGATTGGACCTGCTTTTGGCAAGGGGATGAACTTGACCTCCTTAGATTTCTTCCAACCCTCTGATTCTATGAATATATACTGGCAGTGGTGGGAACCACTAACTGAATTGTACACAGATTAATTAACATATTATTGGTTCATTTTGCAGCCATTAACTGCATTTTAAATGGTGTGGATTTCTGGGTGAAAAATTGGGGCTCTGGAGTACTGTAATAACTCATTAGCTAAGACATGTTTTTGTATCATACTCCCAAATGAAAAGTCATGATCAATCCCTTTAATATTTTGTTTAGTCTCTCTTGCAATGTCATCTTCCAATTTGTTCATTTCTGGTTTCATATGTCTATTGTTTAGATTTGTTTGATAATCCATGACATAGATTAGTTGATATATACAGTATTTTTTCTATCAGGCTACTAATACATTACCACACAGTGTATGTACACGGTGTAATTCATATATTTAGGACATGCTTTATTATGTTGCAAGTTGATTTTTCTTAAAATACAATTAAAAGAGCTGGCAAATTGGTTAACAACCACATACATATCCACTAAATACAGTGGATTAGGATGTCTAGATGCTCTAGCTTTAGACATGATATGTGGGGGGTTGCCTTATATAGAAACCTATTACCTCCCCATTCTTGTACCAATTTTTCATACTGCTGTCTTGTCATTGTACATGGAGACACCATACCTTATCAAAGATGAATAGACTGGAAAAGGATCATATTGATTCTCCCTCAGCCAGACAGACTGGAATGGTAAGTGCCCATTAAAAATCAGACAAGTACTTCATCAAGAGCAGTTTAATTTTTAAGATGTGTTCAGGCTATTGACTAAGGCCACCCAAGAGCTTGGAGAACATCAATTACTTTCATTTGCCATCTCTGGGTTTTACCCTTGCAGAAGATAACTCCTCATGGGATGATTATTAGCACGGATCTGGCTGCAGCTTTTCTTCACAAATGATTCTTCAACTCCCTGCTTTAAAGGCAGAGATACTTCCAGGGAGAAAACAGATGCCATGTTGCAAGTATCTTCACTCCACCCTTCTGTTCACCAGACCATCCTTTGTAAACTCCTTTCTCCCCTCAAACATCTAACCCCTTGTTTGAGGCTCATTCCTTCACATTGGCTTTCCTAATCTGGCAGCCCATCCCCATACATGACCTTTCCCTCTCATCCACCCACCATTACATTCCTTCGCTACATCCTCAAATTCTTACACATGTGGTTCTTGTCTAACAACCTTCAGGTGAGCTCTGGCATCCCTTGTATTAGAAAACAAAAATATTCCTAATGACTCGGATTTACTTCTGAACTAATCCACCTGTGATGCAGGATGCTTGCACAGGCAAAACATTAATTAGGGCTGGTTAACATTTTTGGCAGAGAAAGTTTCCCCCATTGAAAGACACAGATGTATTTCAAGTTTTTCTTATATGGATCCCTAAACAATTTTTAATGGACATGTGGACCCCTTTGGAAATTCAACCTGTGCTCTCCTATCATAAAAGTCTTAGGGTCCGTCAACACTGCAACACTATTTCAAAATAACTAGCACTATTTCAAAATAACTTAGTAGGCGTCTACACAGCAGGTAGTTATTTCGAAATAGTGTCAAAATACTGTCAAGCTGGGGGACTTCTTACTCTGACTCCGGTAACAGTCATTGTAGGAGGAGTAAGGGAAGTTGGAGGAAGAGTGCTCTATTTCAAAATAAGTGCTGTTTAGATACTCCCTATTTCAAAATAAGATACGCAATTGACGTAGCTCAATTTGCCTAGCTTATTTCGAGTTAAGCCCTGCTGTGCAGACACGCCCTTACACTGAAAGCTGACGAAATGGAATTCAACTATAAATGTTGCATGTGCCAAGTGTGGCATTTGACACGACATGAAAAAGGGCACTAAACTATGGACTCCTATAGTAGTAACATTTCTGTGTTTTGACCTGTAAATGTGGTTATTTGCATATTTTTTAATTGATCAGAAAAATTGAATGCCTTTTCTGGGATCTAAAACTTTATTTTTCTAGTGGCCTTTGATGGAGCCCTTAGACATAGTCGGTGGGCCCCTAGGGATCTGCAGACCACAGTCTGAAAACCACTGAAATACATGGTCTACTTGGAAAAAAAAATTGTGGGAAAAAGTTGATGCCAACCAAAAGTTACAACCTTCCCATAGGAAATTGGAAACAAACTAAAAACATTCACATTTTGATTAAAAGTGACATTTTCATTTTGGTTTAAAAACCAAAAAGGAAATGGAGAAATACAGCGGTATTAATTATCATGGTAGCAACCAGCAGCACTGATCAGGTCTCCACTGTACCAGGCGATGTATGGACAGCTGTTGTCTTGAAGAACTTAAAATGAGAACATTAATTTTAAGACATATCACTGCCAAGAGGGAGCCAAATTCTGACCTCTGATGCCCCAGGAAAGCTAGATTAAACTTCTGGGGAAAACAAACACAGGTTTGGTGTGTATGTGGGGAGGGGGAGGCAATTCTGTGGAAGAAATGACATATTCCCAAAAGTACAGTTAGTAGTGCACTGACATTGGTAAACAGAACTCCCCCAGTGCCAATAGCAATTTTTATGTCATTGGTTCACTTGTGTCTTGAGAGCTCTGCCCTTGGAGTACAAATTTCTCAGCCAATTCTTCTCAATAGTACTTCTGCTACAATAAAACATTTGTCTACATTGGTTGATGGAAATTATTTCCACATCTTAATACAGAAATACAATGTGCCGTGTGTATTGTGAACAAAATCACAGAACCTACATGGTGGTAGTAGTGCTCCTGGTATGGGAGAGAGATGATTGAAAAGATGTAGTGCTCAATGTCATTGCCAACTTTGAGACATCATTGCTGGTAACACTGTTTAATTTGCTGAACAAATTGCATTACATATTCTTGCAATAATCCAAACACTGCCAAGTGTAAACCCCTGAGGCCACTTTTCCAAACCTTATTAATTGTACCCTGGGGATGTAAGTCACTCCATGTACAGGTTTTCCAAAAGCATTTATATTCACTCAGCAAAAGACAAAGAATACAACACTTAGTCCAGTATACCTTCTATGCATATTTGATTACAGATGTTGCTAGTTTTCAAGGTCTTGAAGAAAAATGTATGTGATAGCAATCCATTATGAGACCCGTTCATGTCGATTGCTTGCAGCCAGCTAAGAATGCAAGGTAATTGTATGCATTAATTGCTTGTAAATACAGCAGCAGGCTTACTTGTGTTCTTTGTAATTAATGTATTGTCTTGTAAGCGCAAAAACAATCTCTAAATAATGGAGCTCCAAGGAAGGAGCTGTTTGGCTCATTCACTTCGCCATTATGAAACTTACTTCTCTATTTACCATTTCAATGCATATCCAATACACTTACCTTTGAAGAACTTAGGTATCAGATATAACATGAAAAAGTTGCACTATGCATGTCTGTGACTCTCCTCTTTCTGCTCTTCAATTCAGTCTTCATTTCCAGTGTTTTCTTTTTCTACACAGAAGACATTATACTGAATGATTTCCAGCATTCAGCACTACCATCCCCTCCTACATCCACAGGGACACCTACGGTACATCTAGACTACATGGCTCCATCGATGGAACCATGTAAAATAGTTTACTCGGCATAGTCAAAGAAGCGGGGATTTAAATAATCCCCACTTCATTAAAATAAAAATGGCTGCTGCGCTGTGCCGACGATCAGCTGATCCAGGGTTTACCGGAGCAGTTGACAAAGGCTTCCCTTGTTGACTGCGCCACTTCTAGACTGCTGATCAGCTGATCGTCGGCACAGTGCAGCGGCCATTTTTATGTTAATGAAGCGGGGATTATTTAAATCCCCGCTTCTTTGACTATGCCGAGTAAACTATTTTACATGGTGCCGTTGATGGAGCATGTAGTCCAGATGTACCCTTAGTGAACCAGGCCTAGCCAAAGAGTGTGAGGGGCCCAAGGCAGCATGCTAAGCTGCATGGTTGCGCGACTCCTGGCTAGGTGGAGTCGGGAGCTAGGCAGCTCAGGGTCCTGAATGCGTGGAGCTGTGGGGACCTGAATATGTGGGGCCCAAGGTGACCCCCTCGCTTGCCTTGCCCAAAGGCTGGGCTTGATTTCTATTATGGCAGCATCCAAAGGCTTCAGAACACCTCTTCCCACCCCAGTTTACAAACCTGTATGAAGGTTTCTTACCCCCCAAAGAAACTGCAATCCAAATAAGTACTAAGGAGATCAGATGCACCACAATCATTAGGAAGGGGCCCAAATTGACTTTTCTATAGCAGCCACTGTCCTACATATTCCCTGTTCTTTTCTCTGATCATAATCAGACCTGTGATTATAACTCAGGTGTCTCAAGTCCTAGAGAACCAACATGTTAGCAACTGGACCATCCCTCCTCTCTAACAGTAACTACCTAATAGTAAACAATTGAGATTCCTTGCCTGACAGAAATTTAGAAAGCGCAAACTTCTTTATAACAAAGTGCCTCTCCCCATTTTACATAGGGATGAACCAAGGCACAGATGGAACAAAGCACAGGAGGTTTATGAAGATGATTATATTAAACACAAGTGGTAGCTATACATGGTTGGTGGAAGAGGATAGAAATAGGACAGAAAATAACATGGATTTATTTATGTAGTGGCATTATGATATGCCCACACCTTGGATATTAGCCAACATGGTCAGAGATGCAAACCCTGCTCTCAGGCTCTCTAGTGTCTGTTTGCCAGAAGCTGGGAGTGGATGACAGGGGATGGATCAGATTATTGCCTGGTCTGTTCATTTCCTCTGAAGCACCTGACATTGACCAACTGTTGGAAAACAGGATACTGGGCTAGAGAGAGACAAATCATTGGTTTGACCTAGCATGGCTATTCTTAATTCCCCCTCATGGAGAAGGCCAGAATAGTTTATGCAATACTTAAGCCTTGTATTGAGGAGTTAAGTAAGTCTTACATGTGACTGAAGTGATGTATGTACCCTATACTGGCCTCTGCATGTGTGTGAATTTTACCCCCTACTGAACAGGTTCATACAACAATAACAGGATATGTACCCCATAGGGATCTTCACTTTTTTATAAGACTAACAGCACTGAGTCCTGAATCTCACCTCTAAAATGTAGCTACAAAAAGCTACAGCAAACTCAAGTCAAGAGAAAGGAGAATAATGAGAGAATCTGAACAGCATTTGTAACGGCCTGTGATGAATCATGTTCAATAAAAATGGTCATTCTGTCACAATTTGGTAAGACCAAGAGTTTTCATCACTGTTGTTCACTCTCCCAATGCAGAATTTGATGCACCAGACATTCAACTGTTTTATATAGGTATAACTCTGACTTCAATGATTTACACCAGCTGAGAATCTGACCTATAGCTTTCCAAACAATGATATTATTTCTGGTCTTTGATTTAACACACTATGTTCATAGAAGATGCAGGAAAAGAATAACAACTTCTCCTTGGTACTTAAAGCAGAAAGCATTGAGAACATGGCTTGTGAAGACATTAATCAGTAGTCTCATTAGCCCTTAAAATGCTCTTTGGCTCATTTCAGCCTCATTTTGTCCTTTGTTATTATTCATAACTAAAGTCCTTGGAATTACTATCTGTGACACACAAACTACTACGTAGCAACATCTATTAATTGCCTTGTTTCTCTTACAAAGTAACGTATAGCAAACAAAATAACTGTCAGATCATTGGATAACAAAGTGATGAGGTGTAAGCACCCATGAATAGACTAGTTTGTACAAGCCTGCTTCTTCCATGAGAAGCTACAAAGTCTTCCTTTGAAGGTAAGATAAGCCACAAGAGGATGTATGATGGTGATGGTGTTAAATTCAGCTCTGTGTAGAGGATCACTAGGCCTACACACCAGTGAAGTCTCACATAAGGCCCCCAAATAAGCATCAAAGAGTACACGAATTCAGCCCACACTGTGCAGGGCTGAATTCCACCTTTATATGTATTTCACTGGAATGCCTTCACACCACAAGAAAATGCTTTGATAACCTACAATCGACACCATGGAGTGGCATTTGCAAGGGATTGTGCAAGATATCCTTTCACCTGTAGAATGGTAGAGAAAAGGTTGCAAGTGACTTTCCTGTACAACCATCAGTGTATTTTACTAATTGTTTAATTGTTTTTCAAACCTGTTCTGCCATTTGTGCTATCTGGATTCCTTTCTTCCCACATGACTACCCAAGATGACCACCTCCCTTTTCAGCAGCATATGGTTCATCAACCAATTGCAACTCATCCTCTTTGATCAAACCTATGGGCAATATTGTATAGCCCTGAGCTTTATAGAAAGGACTCTTCCCTGTTCAGTGCCATGTTGCGCCAACACAACCATTAGCATCAGCCTTCATTGCTCAGATCAGTGACTGAGACACCTGTCAAGCCAGCCACTGGCTGCATGCAGGCCTGAGAACACCTGAAGTAGTACTTGACTGTTCTTGGCTTAGACTGGTCCCACTACCCTAGTCAAGGTAGAGCCTGGAAGTTCTTGACCCTGGTCTGCACCCCAAAACCAACAGAAAAAAGATAGTTGAAGATTACACAGCAAGTCCTGCCCTGCAGATGCATGCCCCTAGCTACGTCTACTTACTTCTCACCGTGGTTCTCCAGCACCTGCTCGTCTCTTCACTCGTGAGGATCAGTACTTCCACCTGAACCCCTGCTGAGTTAGATGACGGAAGAGAGTTGGGTAGGCAGATTTGACATTAGGACACTGGAAGAATTCCCATCCAACTCTGAGCCCTTCCCATCCTGGCTCCTACGTAGAAATGTGAGAAGAAAATGTTAGTTCAACTAAAAAGCAAAATATAGGACAAGAGAGAAAGTCTCGGTGCAACAAAATTGGAATGGTAAAAATAATTGTAGAAATGAGAAAAAACATCAAGCTCCTAATCTCCACTTTCCAAAAGGTTGCAGCATTCATCAGAATAGACCCACAACCACAGGCAAACCAGAAGCAGTTCAGGGTTGCTGGGAGACTGGTGTATAGCAGCTGTAGGTGGGAAGGTGATACCATGCGTAGCCTGTGCCTACAGGTGTTGATTTTGGTTCGATGTATTCTTGAAATTTCACCACTCAACAATCTTTAATCAAGGGTTAATTTTTATTTCGTGGCGACTCGAGGACAATCCTGCAATGTTGTCAACCCTACTTGTGCTCCCTAAGTTAAATATGCAGCTCCTTATGTAAGACTAGATATTTAATCATATAGTCAATTAATGGATTAAACGATAAGCAAAAGTTTATAGGTTAATGCTATAGACTACATGAATTTCCCTCCCCCTCTCTCCCTGCTAGTAAATTTTTTAGCAGGGTGTCCAGCAGCCTGGCTCAGTCCTGGTTTGCAACAGGTCTGAAAACTACCCCTGCTCAGGCTCTGTATTTAAAGTGTATTAAAAGCCAGGTTGGCAGACAGCCCAGTTCAGTTCTGGCTCATGCCAGGTCCAGGAGCTCAGACCCGCACTAGACAGGAACTGCTGCCACCCCACACTGCTGCTTCTTTCTCAGAAGCAGTAGCACAGAACGACAGGCAGCTGGTCTGTGAGGGAGGCTGGTTTTTAAACTGGCTCCCCTCACAGACCAGCTCCCACCTGACACCCTACACTGCTGCCTCTGATGTACTGGCTGATAGCCCTGCCCCCGGGGACTATAGAATAGTCAACTAACCAATAAAATTTCATAAGGTTACTTGACTATTCAATTAACTGATATTTAACATCCCTATGTAGGACAGAACCATTCAAAGCATCCATAGGAACAAAATGAGAATGTGTGTACTGGAGACTACCTACAGTATGCTCCTGCTCCAGGAAGATGTGTCAGGCCCAGTGGGATAATTCAACTCTCTGCAGGCCCTGCCGGAGGTAAGGAACTGTGTGCACCTGTGGAAGCCAGGCTAGAGAAGAAGGACTCATAAGGTGACCTCAAGATGAGTCTTAATTATTTAATTGTAACTGAAGATTTAGCTGCCTGCACCTTTAAATATGAAAGGTGACTGCTCAGTCACGATATTTAAGCAAAGCACCCAACCTGGCCCTAGAGTACTAGACCTGTTCTGGAGAACTCCTCTTTGCCACACCCACTCAGAACTGTACTTCAGAGGAAGCAGACAAGCCTTCTTAAACTGGCCTACTGGTTCCATATTGATCGGTGTGTCTTCCTGGTCCTTCTAGGCTTCGTGAGGACTGTACCTCATTTGTAGCCTTGCCTAAGTCAGTTTTTCTTAAGCAAGGAGGTGTCAGAGTGCCAAGGCTTTCCAGCAGGAGACAGAGAAAGCTTGATAGACCCCATCCTACGACCCCAAACAGCATACGAAGTGGGGGACACAATGCACCGCTGCAAGAACTCAGTCACACCAGTGTATGTTGCAATAGGGTAAGCAAAGTTCTTAGAAAGATGTCACTTGAACTAGATGAAAGAACCACCAACCCAGTGCTACTCAGTAGTTGATTCCCTTCTGTCTATCACACTGACTTCAAGATGGGTCCACTGCCTAGAACATTGTCACTGCTGGATCCTCTGCGCAAGGCTTTTCACCATTCTTCTCTAGCCAAGTCAAAGACCTCAGGCACTAGCTGCTCCACCACAACCAGCCAATAGGCAGTGCCACACAAATAAAAGCCGACAGATCCTAATATTTAAATGAGCTGTACATTTCTTTTCTGTTATTCTAACCCCTCTTTCTAGGAATTCAGAGCCTAATGTTTATAGTAGATGCTAGTGTGTCTGACTCTATAGTTTAGAAGGAATTTGGCATCAAGTCTAACCTTTGAGTCTATGTAACAGATCTAAGCTACTCAATTATTACACACTACAATATATATATTCAACCAAAACCATTTATTTTCTGAAGACAATACTATTTAATAGAATTGGATTTTAGAGACGAGTTTTGCTCTTATTTATAACCTGACTTAAAAATAGCGCCCTAAAATAATGCAACAAATAATTCTCTGCTTCAATGTATAGCACTAGTAACTACTATGAATGTGTGTTTATTAGGGTATGTCTACACTACAAAGTTAATTCGAACTAACAGACGTTAGTTCGAATTAACTTTGATAGGCACTACACAGGCAAACCGCTAGTTCGAACTTAATTTGAACTAGTGGAGCACTTAATTCGAACTAGGTAAACCTCATTTTACGAGGACTAACGCCTAGTTCGAATTAAGTAGCCACTTAATTCGAACTAGTGGGAGGCTAGCCCTCCCCAGCTTGCCCTGGTGGCAACTCTGGGCACCACCAGGGAAACTCATCTGCCCCCCTCCCAGCCCTGGAGCCCTTAAAGGCGCACGGTCTGGCTACGGTGCCCCTGCCAGGTGCAAGCCTGCCAGCACCCAGCCAGCAGACCTTGCACTTGGCACAACACGAACCAGCCACCCGCTGCCACCCAGCCCTCTGCCTCTTCCCGGGACCAGGCTGGTGGCTCCTGGGAGCCTGCCCAGGTCCACAAGAGGCGGGCGCCCACCTGGTCTAGTGCGGAGATCGTGGACCTCATCCACGACCTCCGCACTAGGCACAGGAAAGTGGCCGTCTAGGGCAGGATAGCTGCCAGCCTGGCCACCCAGGAGCAGGTTTGCATGAAAATCAGGGTAGTCCAGTGAGACCCCCGACCCTGAGCCCTGAGCTTAGAATGGCCGTACTGGGTCAGACCAAAGGTCCAGTAGCCTGTCTGCCGACAGAGGCCAACACTAGGGATCCTGGAGGGGATGGACCGAAGACAATGACCAAGCCATTTGTCTCGTGCCATCCTCCCCAGCCTTCCACAAACAGAGACCAGGGACACCATTCTACCCCCTGGCTAATACCACTCCATGGACCCAACCTCCATGAATTTATCTAACTTCTCTTTAAACTCTATAATAGTTCTAGCCTTCACAGCCTCCTGCAGCAAGGAGCTGACTATTTGCTTTGTGAAGAAGAACTTTCTGTTATTAGTTTGAAGCCTGCTACCCATTCATTTCATTTGGTGTCCTCTAGTCCTTCTATTATGGGAACTAATGAAGAACTTTTCTTTATGCACCCTCTCCACACCACTTATGCTTTTACAGACCTCTATCATATCCCCCGTCAGTCTCCTCTTTTCTAAGCTGAAAAGTCCCAGTCTCTTTAGCCTCTCTTCATATGGGACCTGTTCCTAACCCCTGATCATTTTAGTTGTCCTCCCCTCTCCCACCCTCTCTCTTCTCCTCTCCCACCTCCTTTTCCCAGTCTCCCCCAGTTTTGTTCAATAAAGAGAGTTTCTATTTCTGAACACACGTGTCCTTTATTTTGTACATCGGGGGGGCTAGGAAGGGGTAAGTGGAAGGAGGTGAGGGAGGAATGGGGTATGAGCCCCCAGTGGGGAGGACTGGGATGGCTCTGCAGGCTCCTCGGGATGGAATCTCTCCTGCAGCCCCCCGATTAACCCCCCCCCTGGATGGCAGCCTGCGGCAAGTGTAGCCAGGTTGATGGCTGAGTGCTGTGATGTGCCGAGTGTGGGCATTCAGGGCACTCCAAGCCAGGACTGCTTTGCAAGCAGGGCACCCCTGAGAACTGTCTGTCCGGGGTGGGGGTCGGGTCCCTTTAAGCACAGCCCTCGGCTAGCCTGAGACAGCAGCCCCACGCTCTAAATCCTAATCTGATGCCCTGCCGGCACTGGTTCCGGCCAGCCTTACCTTCGGTTTAGGGTCCACTCAATGTGGACATGCTAGTTCGAATTAGCAAAATGCTAATTCAAACTAGTTTTTAGGTCTAGGTGCACTAGTTTGACTTAGCTTAGTTCGAATTAACTAATTCAAATTAAGTTAGTTCGAATTAGTGCTGTAGTGTAGACATACCCTTAGATATTAGTACAGATTGTACCAAAAAAAAAAAAAAAAAAAAGACATGCAAAGCCTGACAAAACTACTCTAAGGCAAACAGGCAGTTCCTAAAATTATCATCCACACAACCCCAACTCACCTGAGCACAATGGATTTGCTACATTTGCTTCTCCCCCACTCCCTAGAGCAATTTAATGCTCTTTTAAGAGGTTATTCAGCTTTCTGGAATCACGGAGAATGAAGTGCTATAGGTGATGAAAAAATAACCCTTACCAAGCTTACAGACAAACTACAGATGGGGCTGTGGAATCTCTGCCTGCATGCTGGTGTATGCTGTATGCAAACACACACACAATCAATATTCAACTCACACTGAAGAAGGCAGACAGCTGTTCACACCTCCCTCCACCAAAAAAAAAAAGATCTTTCTAGGATGTCAACAAGAAAGAGTCCTGAAACCTTTTCCTTAAAACAGAGCTCTCCCTTCCATTTTTGGCAGGCAGCTACTGTCGCAAGTAATTACAGAGGGACTTTCATGTTGGGACAAACAAGAAGAAATAAAAGCATTTGGCTACGTCTACACTGGCCCCTTTTCCGGAAGGGGCATGTAAATTTCACCAGTCGTCGTAGGGAAATCCGCGGGGGATTTAAATATCCCCCGCGGCATTTAAATAAAAATGTCCGCCGCTTTTTTCCGGCTTTTAAAGTAGGAATAAGACCCTTTTGAAGTAGGAATAAGACCCTCCGGAAAAGGGCACTTTTTCCGGAGGATCGGGGCCAGTGTAGACGCTCTTTTCCGGCTTTTTTAAAAGCCGGAAAAAAGCGGCGGACATTTTTATTTAAATGCCGCGGGGGATATTTAAATCCCCCGCGGATTTCCCTACGACGACTGGTGAAATTTACATGCCCCTTCCGGAAAAGGGGCCAGTGTAGACGTAGCCTTTAGGTTTAAACATTTTTCTGTGCCTGTACATTGCTAAATAAATATTATTAAAAATACTTAGGGAAGTCTGGATTCTGGGAGAAGCTCAGATTCTAAGCATGCTGTTTAATGTCAGTCAACAAGCAGGGCCGGCCTGAGCCATTCGTGCGTCCTGGGCCCCGGGAGTGCGGCGCCACCCCTGGAAGTGTGGCGCATGCAAAGCCCCGCCCCCGGGCGGGCAGCCCCCCTGGGCCTCAGGCGCCTGGCGCATGGTGGCCCCACCCCTGCCCGGTCCGGATACCCCAGCTAATAGCCTGGTCAGCTCGTAGCTTAGGCCAGCTCTGTCAACAAGGTTAGGATCAACTCCTGTTAATGAAATCACACAGAGACTTTCCAAAGGAATGCATAACATGGCCAGCTGCCTTCCATGCATATTCTCCCCACTGCTTTTCAAGGCCCCTTAAAAACTCATTCAATTCAAAGATAAGTCAAACAATCCCTTTCGGAGGGGTGGGAGTGAGGATCAAATTCACTTTGGGTACATCTACACAGCAGCATTATTGTTATTTTGAAATAACTTAGTCCGCATCTACACAGCAGGCAGTTATTTCAACATAATGTTGATATACTGTCAAGCTGGAGGACTTCTTACTCTGACTCCTGTAACCCTCATTGTATAAGGAGTAAGGGAAGTTGGAGGAAGAGGGCTCTATTTCAAAATAAGTGCTGCATAGATGCCCCCAATTTTGAAATAAGCTATTTTGAAATAAGCCACGCTATTGATGTAGCTCAATTTGTGTAGCTTATATTGAGTTAAACCCTGCTGTGTAGACACATCCTAAGCCTTCAGATACAAACTAGTTCCCTAGGTCCCAAAGCTAGATCAGCATCTCTTTCCTGGTAATCCAGGATCACAAGAATCTTTCAAGTGGAACACAAACTCATACACTCCTCAGATCAGTTTCAGCTCAGCATATTGCCTCCCCCAAGCTCCTCTCCTGCCTAGAGTTTGCTCTTCTCCTCAGCTTCCTTCAGAGGAGAAGGCCTTATGAAAACCTTCTCAGCACTCCCTACATCTATGGGCACAGCTGTGGCTTCCCAAGCATCTCAGGAACTTATAGGCATCGTCTGACTCCCTGCAGCACTTACAGATTTAGCATAATTGTTTGAATTTCCCCATTCAAGGGGACTTCGTGTTCCTTTTGCATTAGGAGCATCTGATTGCTCTGAGGTGAGACTCGCCCTGTAACAAGGGTTGGCTTAATTGCAGGCTGTCCAGCCAATGGGACAAGCCATCCTATTACAGAATGATAATGTAATAAAGTCAACATTATGACTTCACTGTAGAGCTCACCATGAGAGGTGGGTTGAGGGGGAGACAAATATATGTTGAATTAGAACATATAATTCAATTGCTTAAAGGGGTTGTGGAATCTCCATCACTGGAGATATTTAAGAGCAGGTTAGACAGACATTTATCAAGGATGATCTAGACAGTACTGGGTCCTGCCATGAGGGCAGAGGACTGGACTCAATGACCTCTCAAGGTCCCTTCCAGTTCTATGATTCTATGATAAACACTGTATGAAAGATTCCCATCTACTATAAATTGGAGCAGCTCCACTCGTCTCAAAAGAACTTTGTTGATTTGCAGCAAGTTGAGATCGGGCCCTGATATCTGAACATCTGATTAGCAAAAATGATTTAAACTGATCTGAAAAACGCAGGACAAATCAATAACATCATTTTAGGAGATATTTTAAAGCATTTCCTAGGATAAAAGTCCTATTCAGCCAGAATTTTGCTTAGGTAAGGAGTACAAGATCTGGCCCTGACAGACCACCAATTTGCATCCAAACTGTTAAGAAAATTAACCCACATTAATTTACTGCATTTATATGGGTCTCACACTCTTTATTTTGTGATATAAAATTGTTCTTGATCTTGGCTATGTAATTAGAAGGGGAGTACTATACTCCATAATTAGGCTGCAGCCACACATAAGCTGTGTTATTGGTGTTATTAATGTGTGTGAATTCAGATTAAGAAACTATGTGAATTTCAGATTGGGGAAAAAATGTACTGTGCTGACACAGGAGACAGTTAATGTGCCAGATGTTTGCCAGACTCTAAATTCCAAGACCTCCCATATTAGTCTAATGTAGGTGAAATTCAATCCAGTGCACCAGGTCCTCAGGAGGCCAATGTCCCAGTGAGACCTCTGAACATTGAACATCAAGGTGTGTGCGCTCTGGGAGAAATTCACTCTTCAAAAACTGGTCATAGGGTGTGAGAGACCATAAGAGACTTGAGTTAGAAGAAAACAAAAATATTCTTGAAAAATAATCATTTCTATTATTTTCTTCCCATCTCAAAACTAACCAGATTTTTAAAAACCCAAGCGTAATTATTACTCACAGAGGGCGAAATGCTGGCTCTACTTAAGTCAAGCGGCGTGTTTGCTACTAACTTTATTGTAGTCAGGATTTCTTAAATTTTTCAAGACCGAGGAATACCAAACAATAATTTTTTTTATGAGGAACACCAAGGATTTTTTTGTTGAGCCAAAAAAAATAAAAATAAAAATAAAAAGGTTGCGGGGAAAAAGAGTCGCAGGAAAGTTATTGAGGAAAAAAAAGGTCACCTGCCCATTTAAGGTGGCCATTTTGAATTCTGTTGTTCTCCATGGCACACCTCCAACTGCCTCGTGACACACCGCTGTCCTGCAGAACACAGTTTAAGAAACACTGACCTAGAGACAGAAACTTCTCTTATCCAACTTTATTTTACGTCTGAATAGGGTGTCCAGATGACCTGATTTTATAGGGACTGTTGTGATATCAGAGGTTTTGTCTTACATAGGACTATTACCCCCACTCCCATCCTGATTTTTCACAAGTTATCCGGCACCCTATGGCTGAATTATAATTCAAACTTGTTCATATAGAAATTTAGATTAGAAAAATTGTTCTGCTCTATGTGGTGCTGCCATATAAACAGAAGAAAGTCCTTATGTTACTGAAGCCTATATAAAAGAATTACTCTCACCTTCAGGAAAGGCAAAAGGAATTCAAAGCAGTAAATCCATGCAAAAACACCCTCTGCTGGCCAGCCTGCTTTCCTGGATTACTGCAGATATGCCTGGTTCCCTAGGCTGCCCAGGCCTCTGGGACAGCCAGCACAGTGGGGAAGCTGGCCAGTTGGGAACACTGCCAAATGATTCATAAGGATGAAAATTCCACTTCCAGGCCAGATATACCCTCAGCAAATAGTGCTGCTTTGGTGAATGGGATAAAAGTTAGTGACCAGTGTTTCACATGTAATTAATCATTACACTGGTGACTCCTTTTCTACAAGAGACTCTTTTTGCAGTGACCAGATCATTTAAATGACTGGCCTTTTTACATTTCTAATGTGATATATTAGTATAAGTGTACTGTGGAGTTCATTCCACATCTTTTCCAGCTCCCTGTTAGCAAAGTAGTAAGATTAAGATCACATTAGTTGGAAAAAAAACCCACACCCTACTAGAAATAAAGGAACTGTAATGATATTTGACTACTAAGAAAACTGATGGGAAATAAAATGCTAAACTGAGGCACCATAAAGAGCCTCTTCAGTTACACAAATACACTCAAAAAGTTAAAGAAAAAGAAACAGTAAAATGTACTCAGCAGCAAAAATAATGACCATCATCGATGACCCCAGTCATGCAAATGCAGATCTTTATTCATATAAGTAGCTTCATCAATTTTTAAGCATGTTCATAATACTTTGCAAAACTGGGACCTCTACCATGAAAACAGATGTTTGACATTAAAGTTTCTGGACCCAACAGATCTTTATGGGGAAAAAAATCATGGAAACTAAATCTTCTATATGCTACAACCTCACTTAACCAAACTCAAACTGAACTCTTGTTTAACTAGGTGTGGCTTAAGAATGTGGTCCCAATCCTTCAAACACATGCCCATGTGCATAAACTTAAGCATGTGAATAGCCTAAATGGAAGAACTCACAAACTTAAATTTAAACATCTTCTAAGTGACTGTAGGATCAGGTTTTATATGTGTCCCAAATGGAATCCAGAGAAAGAGAGATCTCAGATAAAAAGGCTCTTCATTCCAATAAACAAGAGGCCCACACTCCAATAGCATTTGTGATTGTGTGCACAACTTCTCGAAGACTAATGTCCTGTCTTCGCTGACTTTCAGGGAACCAGTTTTTATTATTGTTAACAGCATGTAACTAAAGAATATGGTTCCATAGCTGGGAGTTATAAGAAATTCACAGATTCTGTGAATCAGGCACAGAGGAGGATGGAAAATACACTGATGATAGCTGCACATTTTGAAAGATGATTAGATCAATGTTAAAACTGACTAGACCTGAGTCAGTAGTGGAAAAACTGTGACTTCAAAAGTGAAATTCTGTTTCACTGTATCTTTTTTGGGCTTTGCTTTCTGTGAACAAATGCTTAAATATTGCAAACATAAATATGAAGAGAAGGAACTTTATGCTAGATTGGTTACAGAAAATGAAATTAAATTTGTATATATTGAATGCAAAATATTCAGTACAAACCGTGAATGAAATTCACCTTTGTGCAGGGTACCTAATCAATGCTAAAGTGACAAGTAAAGCCTCTATGGAGGGCGTCACTGTGTATAACCTATGTGCTAGCCCTTTGCATGAGGGTCAATTTAGCCTACAGTGTTCAGCCTTTGCCAAACTGATTGGCCTGCAAACCTATTAAAGTGCTATTCCATGTATCCAGAGAACATGTTAGTCTCTAGATAAACAGAGACACAATGCATACACTTCCAGTTCTCATGTCATATTTGAAAGGATTAAAGCATACTCAGTATTATTCAACATGTAGCTCAAATACTTGCTGAAACCACACAGGGGTCATCAACATATTTTGTAATCTGTTCATTCAATATAAGACATTTATTCCACTAGATTTATCCTCTAGTGAGAATCTTTTGTGTATATATTTTCCATAAATATATTATGTGTATCTGAATTTGAACAAGTCTCTCTACTTATTTGTATATTAGTTGAAAACACAGATTTAAAACATTGCCACTAGAGGACTCTCTGGTTTAAGTTTTACAGTAATGAAAGAGTGTGTATTTGAGTAATAGTTGCAAAAGGTTTGATTTCTCCCCCTTAAAACTATGTACATCAGTGCATTGCTTATGAGTGTGAAGGGATTAAGAGCACAGGTTTAAGACAGACATAGTGGTCATGCTAGACAATCAATGTGCTATGTATCCTGCCTCACACCAGGTTTCTCATTGTTCCTGAGTCCTGCCTTTGGAGGAGAGATCACCACTCCTGACAAGCTACTTGACGGTTATAATGATATGCAACATGGTGACTAGAATGAGGCAACCTAATTCATTTTTTCTGGTGACCATATCAAGGTTTCTTATCTGGGCTTCCTATTGTGAAGGTAAGCACAAGATTTGACAAAACTACACACAGAAAAATTAATTAGACTCATTAGATGAGACCCATTGTTCTTTTTAAAAATGGATGAAGGGCTAGAAGACAAATGGCAAAAGAAGTTCTGTTTATTAATGAAAGTACTGAACCGAGTTCTGTTTTTTTCCAAGTCTAAAGACTTAGGAATTCCACCCCATACAAACACACATACACAAACCCACTTCTCTTCTCATTCTCTCTCTCTCTCTCTCACACACACACACACACACACTTTCTGAGATAAGTATTTCCTCAGGATGTTCAGTGTCAAACTTGAGAGCTATCATAATGCATTAGACACATCAGACACTATGGTTTCCCAATACATCAATGAGCTGGTATAACTCATCATAGCCCCATTCAAACCAATGAGGCTTTACTGATTTACATGAGCAGAGATCAGAACCTTTGCATCTATGATAGTAAATCATCTATACTGGTCACTATCGGGCAGAGCTCTGTGGCTAACCTTAGAGACTCTCCTGCTATAGTAAATGGAGCGTGGGAAAATACATGCTCTTATGCCTAAGGCATTTTGAGAAATAAATGTCAGTTCAATGTCAAGTCCTGCAGTAGCATTTTAATAAGAGGCAGGTAGGTATATGACTATTAGTGAGATTAAAGAGACAGGGTGGGTGAGGTAACATCTTTTATTGGACCAACATTTGTTGATGAGAGAGACATGTTTTCAAGCTTACACAGATGGGCTGGGTACAATATCAAGGGATTCCTCTTAACCACACAAAACAGAATTGTCTCAAGCCTCCAGTGACCCAAGAAAACTAAACATGACCCCAGGGCACCTGTAAAAGGCAATACTTTCCATCTTTTCCCTCCAGTCCCCTCCCCTCCGCACTGAATCTGTATACAACAAAGGAAAACATTAGAAGGGGACAGGAAACGCAGCATTACTTTGGAAGAACATTGAAACCACATTGAAAAGCAAGTAACCATAAACAAACACCCACCCCACAGTATGTTGGGGAGTGCCATTTTGCCACCTTGGGATGTGAAAGTACAAACAACTGTTCCTTTAACACACCACTCCCCTTTCCCTTCACAACACTCCACTCCCAGTTGCTTGTACTTAGTTGTCTACAGCTCAGAAGTGCACTAACATGAGCCCTTTCCCCACTCCTGAAAGGTTAGTGAGATTTGTAGTTATGTTAAAAAACAAACTTCATGCTGCAGGGTTTGAACTGAGCCTCCCTCTGGTCAGAAAGGAAGTTGCCTATCTCTCATGTGCATCATTGCTCAATTACCTTGGGGTGAAATTCACCCTGTACAGATAACTCGCACAAGGAATATATGTATCATTTACGTATCCCTTTCTCACTGGTAAGAGAGGTCTGTCTTGGCCCTCTCATGGGGGTGAATTTCACTTTAGGTGCATTACTGGTGTTTGCTTTTTCCCCCTCACTCCTTTTCTCAGGCTCCAGGTGTTGGCCAAGGTCACAGGCAAGAAGGACATATCTGGTAGATTCATGGTCTGATGAAATATGGGAATTCTAGTTTCTTATAGTACAATGTTAAGCAGCATAAACTGTACATTGAGATAAATGGGTTTACATTCTATATACATGCACATATCTAATGCAAAAACCTCAATGCAATGGCAAACGTACACACTTGGCGCCTAATTCTGGTCTTACTTAAATCAATGCAGATCAAAAGTAACTCTAGTAGAAGCAGTGGAGGTACACCACTATAAATCTAAGTGAGAGAAACATGGGGCCCTGAAAATAAAATAAAACGTCGCGGTAAAAGTTAAGATTCTTAGCTACATAAACAGTCATGGTGTATAGGTTTGTGTTTCCAATTCTTGTTTTCTTTACTGGATGTGTAGCTTAATATATTTTAAGTTGTTTATAAGAGAAAGAAAAGATTTTTTTCCAGCTTTTAGTTGCAGAACTAAAAAACAGCTCAATGGATTTTCCTCAAACTTTCCCATAAAATTCACTTTTTGGCTGAGACCAATGATGGAAAATTTCAGCCTAGAAAGTAGAACCTTTCAGAGAGCTATGAGCAGTGAAAACATTGATTTATAACAGAAACTGTTTTGCAGCTTTCACTACAATATTGTATATGCTACCAAGCAAGGTCTTGGTGTATGTGCTGTGTTTATTTATGTACACATACATTGATTTTGGGGCAGAGAGTCTACACAGTCTTATTATTTTATTGACCAGCAGCATAGAAAGACATGGAAAAAACCCATAGAGTCGAGACATGCCTCTGGGCTGATTTAATCAACTCACCAATCTTAGGGAAATGTTTCAGTTTGTTTCTTTCAATAGACTCAGTTGGCATGCCTGAACATGGCACACCTATGTTGTTTGATGTGGCTTCTTTTGGCCTTGCACATCCTTCCATTGCATCACCAAGAGGGCCCTGCTTGGGCTCAGGTTGAAATTACACTGGCTAAATATTAGTGAGCCCGTGTGCTGGCATTTCACAGATAAAATGAAAATCTCTTGTACTGTATATAGTGCATCTGCAAATAAGGACTCTGAACAACTTTGTTTTCACAGCCTACTGTAATCAAATTGTGGGACGAGATGTGGGAAAGATACACAACAGATGTGGAAAACTGCAGTGCAGAAACCTTAAGTAGATGTGAGTAAAATTCATTGCTTTAAAGAACATCATTGCACTAATTGCATCCTCAAAGAGAGACAACCAGATCTGATAGGTCAGAACATTGCATAAGGAATTAGACCTGAGTTCTATTCCTAGCTCTATAACATAGGGCTTGTCTATACAAAACACTTGATTTGCAGCAAGTTGCAATAAAACGCTATCCCCCATTGGGCTGGTGAGCACTAAAGGCATGTCTACACTGAAATAACAAGGTGAGTGCCCACACTACCAACCCTAAATAATGGGCTTGTTATTTTGAAATAACAACTCCTGCTTGTGACGAGGAATAAGCTTATTTTGAAATAATTATTTTGAGAGCTATTATTTTGAAATAACTTATTTTGAAATGACCTGGGAGTGTAGACATAGCCACGGTCTCCATGTTGACCCTGCAACTGCACACCAGACAGAAAGTGGTGTAGATGGAAGTACACTAGAGAATGGTTAGTGCTTGGCAGCAGGTTGCATCTGGACATTTTGCATTCAGAAGGAAAATGTGGGGGAGAGTTCACAAGCTAAGTGTTCTTATAGAGAAGCTGTGACCTGCAGCATCATCTTAGACAAATCACTGAAACTCTGTGCCCTGGTTTCCTCCCCCCATCTACAAAATGTGCGCAATAACGTCTAATGCTCAGACCTATATTGCGGCTGAGTTAAGGCAAACTTGTGACTTGAGCTATGCACCAGTGTGAGGGAATACAAATGCTCCTTGTGGCCATGCTCCAGCTATGGGGATCTGAGGTCCAACTGTGCAGTGCATGCTACATGCCAATTTCTCTCCCCCAATCGCAACTTTTCCAGCACAGAGCGTGTCACAATTTGCTGCTGATCGAACCCAGCAGTAAAGTTACTAGCTTCTCAGAGAAGGGATTACGCCTCAGGGGGTGACTCTGGGTCCCAGTGCTTCTTGGGCCAATGTACTTTTTGCCCTATCTCTTGCTAAAGGCACAATCTATCCCTTAATATTTCTAAAGCACTTTCTGATTCTGGGCTGCATGGACCTATACAAATGCAAAGTGTTACTTTTAACAAGCCCTGGTTTTTGATTTGATGTTTTGTCTACAAATCGTTTATAATATAAGTGAACTAACCCCCTACAGAAGGTAGGGAGTGGAAACTAACTGGATCTAACATGAGCATTTGCTCTCCTGGTACAGGATACATGAGAGAACATGCTCAGCATTGTGTCCAATAGCTGCTGCTTCCTCTTTGTTACCTGTAGAGGGCGGTCTTGTTTAAAAAATCCCTGAATCCCATGTCTCGCCATCAAAGTATTTCCTTTAAAGCAGGTCTTCAAGTTAGGTGGTCCAGTCCAGCAACCTAAATGCTAAGCCAGGTAAGAGAGACAGTGTGGTTCAACAAGATAGCATTTCTTATTTTTTCCTGATCTACAAGTCAGAATCACTGTAGACATTTAAGAGCAAGACACAGCAGCTGTGCAAAAACTGTTCTTCTTGGAATCTCTCATTACACAGCCCCTGATCTGAGCCTCACCAAATGGATTAATACTACTTTTCACAGTTTCTTTTCAAGGAGCATTTTGTATTTTAAAGTCCATTTCTACAAAAAGCCCAAAAAGTTGTTCCACTGGCAAATCCTAAAGATAAACTGAATTTTCACAAAACTTTCAAACAGGGACATTTTAAACACATCAGAATAACACTCCCCTACCCCAGGCAGGGATTTCTACTTTATCGGGAAGATAATGATGACAAGGTCTGCTGGCACAAGGTGGTCATCTCAGATTATCCCCAACAGAACCTACAAAGACCAGTTATGTGGAAATTTCAATGGAAGCCTTCACTCATCCAACATGCTATTAGTGTGGTCGATTTTGTCCTTTAACTGCAGATATAATCTGGCCACGTGACAAGTTTTGTACATTTGGAAATATTTTAATTTTTCTTTTCATCAGTTCTTTAGATTGTTAGAGGTTGCATCACTTGTTACCTACTCAGCCTCCCAGCTGAACATGAAGTGTTACCAAGATGGTAGCCTAAATCCATTACTACCAATTGCACTATGTTAGCATGAGAGTGCTTGGGCCGGAATGTTTGTAAAAGACGACAGTGTCCGAACAATTCTCACAATAGCACTTTAACAGACTCCTTGAAACACAATGGAGCTGTGTGCTGACAGCATTTGGGATCTTGGTAGTTAAATAGGTCTATGTCTGCTTAAAGACAATTCATCCTTCAGGCAGTGGGGGGGAGCCCCCCTTAGCAAGATCCAGTTGCGGATAGGAAGAAGGAACACGCTTTCTCTCTCCACTTGATTTGCAGACTTCCGTGTTTACAACCAATTCTCCAGGCCATGGTTTTTACTAGTGCGTAGCGGCAGCTGTGCCCCCCAGCTGGGAGTTTTCACTCTCTATTTTTAAAATCAGTGAAATCAGGAGCATATGAGACCTTTAATATACCATGAATTTTTAATAATAAAATCTACTCAACAGTGTATCAGGCTGTAATTCCACCCTGGAGATCCTGGGGACACTGTTCCTCAGCTTCAGCTTTGTTCCTTTGCCCAAACATCCTTTACTGGAACTTTCACAAACTAAAAATGTCTTATGAGGTCCAGTGGGCTGTGCTGCATTTTCCATGTTGTACTATGACAACCACTGTGCAGTACAGAGCCCATAGCTTTGTGCTGCTCTCTAGTGCAGTGGTCCCCAACCTTTTGAGGTTGTCGGGCGCCAGGGGGTGTGGCCGTTCGCCCGCCGGGCGCCAGTGGGCGGGGACACTTGCGCACCCGGGGGCGCCCCCCCCCATAGCTGCATGCCCGGGGGCGGCCCCCCCCACCATAGCCGCTTGCCCGGGGCTGGGGCCCCCCCATAGCCACGCGCCCAGGGCCGGGGCCCCCCCATAGCCACGCGCCCGGGGCCGGTGCCCCCCTCGCAAGCACCCCGCAAGCGCTGCGCGCCCGGGGCCGGCGCTTCCCCCTCCCCCTGCAAGCGCCGCGCGCCCGGGGCCGGCGCTTCCCCCTCCCCCTGCAAGCGCCGCGCGCCCGGGGCCGACGCTTCCTGCAAGTGCCGCGCCATGTGCCCGGGGCCAGGCCAGCCCCGAGCACCTGGCGGGCGCATGCAAGTGCCCCCATGGGCGCCATGGCGCCTGCGGGCACCGTGTTGGGGACCATGGCTCTAGTGTATGTTCATCAGCTTTGGACACAGAGGTTAATATTCATGATTGTTTCTTTAGTTACCTTCAAGATGTTTTTGCTTCCCTAAACTGTACTGACAGCTTGCAATCAGCCCATGATGCACTCTGGTTTATCCATTTAAGTATGTTTTTAATCAAGTTGCATTTTAGTGGGCAACTATCTTCAATGAAAAGACCAAAGTGGGGAGAGGGAAGAGACAGTTGAGATGATGCTTGAGTAACAGAGACCATGGCACAGCAGGAGGTAAACTGCAAGCAGAATGAACAAAGAGTGTTGAGCTTTTGATGAGCCCTGTAAGTGAACCTTAATATTCTGTTTTCCCTCCTTGCGGCTAGGGTATCAAAAAGATTTTGGTGCTCAACTGCCACTATTGGCACCCAAATAGCAGTCCCCTCTTGGATTCACAACTTCCTACCCCCATGTCCTAGCAGATGCTGAATGCTATAGGTGCTTAAATTCACTCAGAACCTACATTTTTATAGTAAAGTTCCTTTGACACCTGTAGGCATGCAGGGTCATTCCTCATTGTCAATCTATGAGGGCATCAAACCACTTTGCTATCATACACCTGGAACAGCAGTCTGCAAAAGGGAGAAATTAGCTGTTCCTAGGGCTCAAACCTGTGGGTAAGGTAGAACACCAAACAGATCAGAGGCCCACATCCTTAGTCAGGGTGGAGGGCTAAGGAGAATTGTGCTCCAGCCATCAGGCAGATAGAGCAGGTAAAAATCTATAAGTCCAGCCTTCAGGCAGGGGTGAACACCAAACTGTCTAGTGCTCAGGCAATAGATTGACATAGGCCTCCTGGCCTATAGTGAGGTGGCAGAGGATAGGAGCCAAATCCATTGTGCCCCAACTAGGGCCCCTAACAGTGGGGGCAGAGCAGAGGCACGGGGTGGGGTTGCCCCAGACCCTTGCACTTGGGACACTGGGGTGGGGTTGTCCTGGACCCCACACATCCCTATGAATGGCTCTACCCATGTGCACTGTAGCTCCACACTAGATTTCCAGGTGCCTCTCTCCCAGAACAATGCAGGAACAAGAGGAAGATTGGCATTCTTTCACCTGTTGGTGCCTGATTTGGTAAGCATGCTCAGAGCTTACCCACTGGATTGGGGCTCCCCTGCAAATTCACTCAACACAACTGTGAATGGAAGTTGCCCCAATGCCCCCTCATAGCTTTTAGCCAAGTTGAGAGGGTACACTCCTGGGATAAGTGAGACCCACATTTCAAATCCCCACTCCAAAGGGTATGTCTACATTGCAAGCTTTTTTGAAACACAGCATCCACACTACAGGGAAGCCTCAAAATTAGTCTGAGGCAGGCTTCCCTAATGTGGATGTACTACCTTGATTTAGAGCCCCAGGAGGCACTGGGGAGGAATAATTTAGAATGACCCTGGTGAGGGGCTATTTCAAAATAGCAGGAGTGGAGCATCCATACACACCCTCTGCCAAAAGAGCTTTTTCGGAAGAGGTGTTATTCCTCGTGGAATGAGGTTTATGAACGTCAGAAAAAGCCCTCTGTTATTTCTTTAGAAATAACACAATTGCTGTGCGGATGCTAGTTATTCTGGAGAAATGGTGCAGTGTAGATGCACCCCAATTGAGGGGGAGAAGGGATTTGCCATCTCAAAGGTGAGTAACATAGTCTTTGGCATATAGGCTATTTTGATAGGGGGTATTCCTCGGTCTCTTTGTTTTTTTGAAGTTGTTCCATTGTGATTAAACAATTTAAAATTACACCTTTGAAGAGGGACTGAATCCTGGGTTTTCCAAATCCCAGGTAAAGGCTCTAAGGAGGCTCTAGTCTCTCTCTCTCTCTCTTTCACTCATTGTTTTTTGGAACAGGTTCAAGAGGAGAGATTCCCCACATCAGACTATCCCATATGCCAATGGTTGAAGCACTCTCTGGAGAGATGACAGATCCCTGTTCAAACCTCTTCTCCTCTTGAGGCAGAAAAGGTACCTGAAATAAGAAGCCTCTCTCATGAGAGTTCACATACAGACAGGCCTCATGCTTATTGGAACAGGTCCTGCAGGAGAAGGAATGTCTAACTTCCTCTGGTTTGTGCATTGCACTGGGGCACAACCAGGGGCAGAAAAATAGGCACCTAGAGAACTTTTTACTTCAACTACTTAGGTGTGAAGTGAGTTTAGTGGCATTGAGAATTTGTTTTCTGAATCCCATAACAAGACACCTAATATGGAAGCTTGGCACCCTACTCCATTTGTGAATCCAGCCCTATCTTCCAGCCTTATAAATCATGAATCCACTACATGTTCCACTTATCTTAAATGCTTGAGAATTCAGTGGAAATGGATTCAGCCCTCTTCTCTCAGCCGATGTCAGGGCTCAGGCATATTGGCAGTGTAATTTGAGGACATTTTCACTACTGCTGCCTGTAGATATCCTGTAGGTCTAGAGAGATCCCCAGACGCTAAGATTATGAATCCAGTACTTTTCGACAGCACTAAGTTCAGTTTTAAAACATAAAATAGAAGCCTGAACTCTACAGATGCATGCAAGGAATGAAACAAGACTGAAGAAAACAATGTAAAACCAGGATACTGAACGAATGTCCCTACTTGTTGGAGCCAGATATGCTTTCCTTTGGTAGTTAATTAGACACACAAGTTTCCCTCATACTGCTTGTATGACTTCAATTGCTGACTTGATTTAACCCAGAGGTTAACAGACAGAAGATACACAAGTCTTCATAGTATCACACTTGGCTTCCCACCAAATCATAATGTTCTGTTTGCATCCTCTTTGCCATTTCTGACTTCATAAGACTGGGTCTTGTTTTTGTTAGGTTTTTTTTTTTAACCTTTCATGCTAAGCCAGTTATATGCAAAATTCACGCTGGTAATTACTGCTGATTAGGGCAACACCTATTGAAGAGGGTAGTACTCATCAGCTGCATCCTCATCATCTACTGAAAAGAGCCAACAAGGCTCTTGGGAACCAACCGTTTCATCTTTGAGATCATTAGCTCATTCCCCTGCAGCATCATTCAGCATAGATAACAATCTACACACTTAAAAGGCAGGCCTGGAAAAGTGAAGAACAAAACTTGGCTAATAGCATCCTGTACTTGGAAAATGACCTAATGAGGCTTTTCCATCTCTGGTTTCTATGTTGTCCTTTGCTTTCAGGAAATGGTGAGCAGATATTTCTGTTTGTATATTCCGCTGGTTCCTTTATTTGTTATATTTCTCTTGGTTACTTTGGGAAGAAAAATGATATGATGTAAGTTGGGAAACACAGAAAGGTCAAAAATGAACAAGGTTAAATAAACATCTGTCACAGGGTATTTTAAGATGACAACATGCCATCATCTATGAAAGGGGAAGCAGTGAGGAATACGAGTTCACAATATTTTTCTTCTTTCTGGTCGATAGGGTAAAGGGGCGTAGTTTCCATAAGAGTCAAATGCCTCCCCTAGTCATGTAGCTAGTTGACTAGCATTTACCTACCTGGACATCACAAGGGTTATGTTCACAGAATCATAGAATACCAGGACTGGAAGGTCATTGAATCCAGTCCCCAGAATCCTAGGGCAGGAAGAGAGCTCAGGAGTCATTGAGTCCAACCCCCTGCCCAAAGCAGGACCAACCCCAACTACATCATCCCAGCCAGGGCTTTGTCAACTCGGGACTTTAAAACCTCTAGGGATGGAGATTCCACCACCTCCCTAGGTAACCCATTCCAGTGCTTCACCACCCTCCTAGTGAAATAGTTTTTCCTAATATCCAACCTAGATCTCTCCTCCAGCAACTTGAGGCCATTGCTTCTTGTAGTGCCATCTGTCACCACTGAGCACAGCCTCTCTCCATCTTCTTTGGAATTTCCCTTTAAGTAGTTAAAGGCTGCTATTAAATCCCCCCTCACTTTTCTCTTCTGTAGACTAAATAAGCCTAAATCCCTCAGCCTCTCCTCTTAGGTCATGTGCTCCAGCTCCCTAATCATTTCTGTTGCCCTCCACTGGACTTTCTCCAGTGCATCCTCATCCTTCTGTAATGGGGGCCAGACCTCCCTTTCCTCTGCAACAGATTCCAGTTCATCCTGTGGATTCCCCAGTATTCCCAGACAAGCCGGGAGAGATAATCACTACAGTGTTTGCTGGATCAGCCACAGGGCTTCCACACAGATTTGTCTGGTAGAATTCCAAAACTAGGCTCACAAAGGGCATTGTTTGCCATGACAGAAATCTACTAAGAATTAAGAGGCAGCCAACATGCTCAGTTTTACTTCTGAATTGAGCTAAGATCTGCAGACCCATCTCCCTCAGTGAAAACTCAATAAAGTCACAAGAAATAAGCAATTTTTTTTCCAGAACCTTTTTTCAAAGAAAAAATATATGAGGATATCAAAATGCCTACAAATTCATCTTGGTTTCACTAAACCGTTTGGGTTAAAAAAATATGCAAAAAAAAAATCAAAAAAATTTCATTTTGACATTTTCTAAATGAAATACAATCCTTCAACTTTTTTTTATTTTGAAGCATGTGTTTAAAAATTTCTGCTAGTTTTGCTATGAAAACAATAAAGACATTTTGAAATGACTGAAATTGAAACTAAAACATTTCAGCAAAATGTTTCATTTGACCCAACCTGATTTTATCCATTTGGAAAAAAAAATTGTTTTCAGTCCAACCTGAAATCTTTCTTAAAGTTACTAGAGAATCAAGAGCTCACAACCCTACCAGTTATGGAGTTAGTTTGTAGGGATGATCAAAAAAGGATGATAGGAATGAAAATGCCTTGGCTTCATAGTTCAAAGCCACTGTAAAAATAAAATCTCTGGAAGTGCAGAGTGAGAGCTCAGACTAAATCTAGGGAGGGTTGTAAGCACAACAGAAATAAACCTATTTAACACAACAATTCTGTTTACTAGCCTGTTTATATGAACTTCCATTATATAACCTGACTGATGGCAGGTTATCACCATGATGAAGCACCGAAATGTCATGGATTCAGGAAAAAAATACGTGAAAAAAACTATAAAAACACTTATGTCAGCATGTTTCCTCCACAGTATAGATTCCAGCCGCCTTTCCAGGCAGGGTCTCCATACATGTTGGGTGTAAGACTGGCAGGGAGCCACTTTCTGTGAGACCCCATGGAAAAACATCCCTTAGCATGGTGTTCTGTACAGCCTGTGCCATTGATTGTCCTTCCTAAAGGAGAGGAAAAGGCATGCACAAGCAGGCATCACCACCAGAGCTGCATCTTCTCCCAAGAAATACATAGTGCTACCAATTGCACCACTGTCAGTCTGAACCTACTTTTTGGAAGTGGGAGTTTCACACAGGAATAACACTAACTGCTTCTTTCATTTCCCCATAAATCACCTGAACATGCAGTCTCCATAATTCTCCACTCCAGCCTCTCTGCTCATCTAAGGTTAGAGACAGGAACTGAGTTTCAACCTTCTATGGAGCAGTACTTACATTGGACTCTATATTTTCACCTTACAAACACATATTCTGCAAATCTTGTCCCCAAACCTCAGGAAAGGAAAGTGTTCCATTTGCCATTTCTAGTGCAATTGAGTTGACATGATGCTTTTTTTTTTTTTTTTTTTTACGCTATGCTCTCTAGGGGTGATGTGCTGGCAAATCACTGCTCCAGGGCTTTCCAATACTACTTAAGCAGCAGAGTAATCCCACATTCTCCTCAACAACAAAAAGGGCATTGTTTCTGTTTTGAATGGGCAACAAGAGCTGAGAGCACAACCTCTCCAGGGGATGATGGTAATATAACATGATGGCACTGACCAATTGCAAGCTAACAAGCCAAGAGGAATATTCCTTTCTCTCCAACCTTAACATTGCCACGTATGGCTTTAACTATGGTTCTTGGTCATATGGGAAGGAATTGTGATGGCCTCTGCTCAGGGCCCAATGGGCAGTATTATATCGAACAGAGCTCTGATTCTTAGAAAAGGGAGCACCGGGGTGGGGGACACGCTGCATCAGGGCTTGTTTTGAAAGTCCGAGGAGCAGGGAAGGTATACCTTACAAGGTAGACTATTTGGTTTCCCACTTCCCTTTAATCAGGTAAATGAGATATAAATTATTCCTGACAGAAGACCTGAAGTTCAACACTTGCCAGGAGGAAAGAGAGACACCCCCCAAAAGCTGCCGGTTAATGTAAATTTATAAGGAATTACCCTTTTAAGAGATAAAGGAGGGAGAAGGAACAGAGAATATAATTATGCCCTGCAGCCAATTTGGGAGGGGAGCTGAGTTGGGCTTGGCATGGTGCCCATTGACTGGCTCGAATTTCACCTGTAAAAGCCCTGTAGACATTAAAAAAGCATTCATTATCCATGCCGACACAAAAAACTCATTATGCTCTATTTTTCCAATCCTGCTAACTATGCAGAAACCATTCCTGCTGGAGGACAGTATTACCTGTTTCCTTCAGATTCCTCGCCAATCACAGTGACTCGTGGGGTTTTGTTTTTACTTACATGGAATATTCTGGACTGGACTCTTGGACAATAGTCCTGGACTTTAGGACGAGAGCTCCCTGGATAGGCTCCTGTTTGAGTGGCACTGACAGCAAACATAGGCAACATGAGCCCCAAAACCACCATCTCTCCAACCTTCGTTATCATTCACAGTCAGGTGTCTTATTACTCAAGGCCTGATGGGTTCAGCTGAAATCAACTAGCCACTTAGAAGGAAGGCTAAAACTGGCACTTGTCATAATATAATAAAATGTGCATTATCTATTAAGACACACAAAGCTTTTGATAGCACATTTTTGCATTTTAGTTATATTATTTTCCCTTTTATAGGCCTAACCTGACCTTATTGCTAAGCATGTTCAAAGGCTAGGCAGAACTCTTTAATTAGACTTCTCTGGTTTTGACACAGGCTTTCATTAGCACTTTTGTCTTCAATGAGGAAATCTGTTTTGGCTGTTCATAGCAAGGGTGTAATAGCATCTAGAGTGGCAGTAACCTTAAAGCCAGTAGGTAATGTTCTTTTCCAATCTAATGCCAGTGTTTTGTCCACAACATGGCAAGCTCACAGTAAGATAAACATAAACACTGAATTAACAGACCCCATTCCATGGGATAGTGGCTGTATTAAATGAGCTTCAGTAGTCCAGGGTGAAATCACAACTAAAGTCAGCCCGTTTCCAAGGTGACCCTGGAGAATGAGGAAGCAGGAACTTCTCTCACCCAGCAGTCCCTTTTGCCCAACTCATGTAATTGAAATGTCCATTAGCATCTATGGATATTCCACTAAAATTACATTATTGCAAAACACTCCCCACTGTTTTGTGGCTGCTATACAAATAACTTACATCAGCACTGTATTAACAAAGGAGGAGGAAATGGCCTCTGTATGACTATGAATTTTCTGTAAGACATGTTGCAACTTTTCCCACATGACCAGAAGAGAATTCTTCCTATCTTGCCAATGACACTTTTCCAAAATGCACAGCATCTCCATTTGAGCAGTTTCACAACATCAGGAGCTGAGGGTTTGCATTACAGAATCGGAGGACTGGAAGAGACCTCAGGAGGTCTAGTCCAGCCCCCTGCCCAAAGCAGGACCAACCCCAACTACATCATCCCAGCCAGGACTGTGTCAAGCTGGGACTTAAAAACCTCTAGGGATGGAGATTCCACCATCTCCCTAGGTATCCCAGTCCAGTGCTTCACCACCCTCCTAGTGAAAATAGTTTTCCCTAGTATCCAACCTAGACCCTCCCCTGCAACTTTAGACCATTGCTCCTTGTTCTGTCATCCATCACCACTGAGAACAGACTCTATCCTCCTTGGAATCCCCCTTCAGGAAGTTGAAGGCTGCTATCAAATCCTCCTCACTGTTCTTTTCTGCAAACTAACTAAGTACAAATTCCTCAGCCTCTCCTTATAGGTCATGTGCTCGAGCCCCCTAATCATTTTGGTTGCCCTCCACTGGACTCTCTCCAATATGTTCACATTCTTTCTGTAATGGGGGGCCCAGAATTGGACGCAATACTCCAGATGTGGCCTCACCAGCGCCAAATAAAGTGGAATAATCACTTTTCTAGATCTGCTGGCAATGCTCCTCCTAATGCACCCTAATATGCCATTAGCCTTCTTGGCTACAAGGGCACACTGTTGACTCATATCCAGCTTCTCATCCATTGTAACCTCCAAGTTTTTTTCTGCTGAAACAACTTGAGACAAGTGTTTAACAATAAGTCTGAGTGTTATTCAGAATTCAAGCATGGGTCTGCTTTTGTTTCCTCCCAGGTAAAGAAGATTAAGATATTTAAGTGGTTTGGCACATGAATGCTACTCAAGTGACACAAGAAAATTGAGTGTTGAATTTGGTCAGAGGGGGAGAGTGCTGGAGGACAAGGAAGGTAGCACAGTGAGTGAACTAACCAGCATTTGCTATCCTAAGTTCACATTGGGAATTGGGCAGCCGTAATCTAGTTAATGTTGACTCATGTCTATCACAAATTGTATGGACCACTAGGCACACCTTAGAACGCTAAGAAAGTCTGCTCAAAAACACACTGAGGACTGGAATATTGAGAGTGTTGCAGGATGGGAATGAGGTGCTGGAAGATCTGACTGGGGAAGCTTGTCCAGCTCTTACTTGCATTGGCATTAGTCAGAGAATTAGTTGCTGGCTCTCCTAAGTACTAGAAATTTCATCTTGTTCAACCAACCAACCAACCAACCAGCATCACCACCAGCAAGGAAGAATTAAAAAAAAATCAAAGGCAAAGATGAAGCTCCTTTTCTAAAGCCCAATGACACTAAAGGGGAAATGCCCACTGATGTCAGTAGACTTTGGCTCATACTCTTCAACTTTTGTGGAAGAAATAACATGGTAGGTCTTTGTATGTATGTAATTATATATTGTACTGTATCATTTTTCCTTGACAGGATAGTATGAGAATTAAACCATCTGTTTTTCATCAATTCCACATGCATTACTGGTGATGGGGAGAAAGAGAAGCCATTAGCATCCCTTTGTGTGAATGTCATCTCAGACAGTATCTATTGCTTCAAGTAGTCAAGGTCCATTTTGAATTTTATCCCTCCCAGACCTCCCAAAGGGATATCATCCCTTATTGTTGGTAGTTTAGCAGACCCCAGGAAAGCTCTGTTTAATAGAGCAGGGAAATCAGACAAATCCTATATGTAGTCCAATTTGTGCCATGTTCATAATTTTGGTCTTAGAATAGGCCTCACCTATTCTAAGAGAACTGATCTAACAGGAAGGAAGGATGTTCTGTGAAGCACTATGTGACATCTAAATCACAAAACCAACCAAGGAGGGGGGTGGTTGTGATGCACCCCAGTTATAGCCAATGGCTACATCTACATTGGCCCATTCTCTGGAAGAGGCATGTTAATTTCCAACTTCAGAATAGGGAAATCCGCGGGGGGATTTAAATATCCCCCGCGGGATTTAAATAAACATGCCCGCCGCTTTTTTTCCGGCTTGGGGAAAAGCCGGAAAAAAGCGTCTAGACTGGCGCGATCCTCCGGAATAAAGCCCTTTTCCGAAGGATCTCTTATTCCTACTTTGAAAAGGGCTTTATTCCGGAGGATCGCGCCAGTCTAGACGCTTTTTTCCGGCTTTTCCCCAAGCCGGAAAAAAAGCGGCGGCTATGTTTATTTAAATCCTGCGGGGTATATTTAAATCCTCCCGCGGATTTCCCTATTCTGAAGTTGGAAATTAACATGCCTCTTCCGGAGAATGGGCCAATGTAGATGTAGCCAATGAGTATTCATTGTGTCAGAGGAAAAAACCAAGAATGACTCTATATGACCTCCTTTTCTGAGGACTCACCTTGGGAAGAGGACTACCAGAGTTACAGTTCATGCCCTAGTGACTATTTCAGCAGTTTATATAGAAGTGCGATGTCTTTGACAAGAGAGCTTGAGAGTGATCCCATTCATAATGCAGTACCACATAGCCTAGTAGTGCAAGCATTCATGTGAGATGTGAGAGATTGGTGTTTAAATCCCTGTACTGAATAGGAGTGGGGAGTAGAACATGATTCTCCTACATCCCAGGCTAGGCCATTGGCTGGCACTACCTGTGTGTTCTGGTGATTAATGCCAAAGTCCCTTTGTGTACTGAGCCCTAATGCTTTTGTTTTATCCAAAACTATGCAGCAAATTTCTGTCAAATTTGACAATAGTTTGGTCAACTCCAAACTGCATTTTAAGTTGAATGAACTATTAGTTTAAAAAAAATCAGCTAACTCTAGTCGTGTTATTAATGCATGTGATTGAATATCGGTGAGATCTGGGTTCTTTTTCTGACTCTTCCACAGAAGCCTTGTGTGATCTTGGTCTAAACATGAGCTAATTCCCTCCTGTAATATAGAGAAAACATCAATCTTCCTCACAGGGGTGTTAGGAGGGTAAATGCCTTAATGTAGGTGATGCACTCAGATTCTGTGCTGATGAGTGCCAGTAAAAAAAACCTCTATATAAACAAATATACTGTGGCAACAAGAGACTTTCTAAAATACACTTCAACATTACCACTCCTACACAGGAGAAAAATCCTATAAAATATATGGTGTTAAATTTTAAAGAGCCCTACAACTAGCCAAAAATGATAGGGTCCTTAATACAACCCTGATACATCATGAGGCTTATTTTCAGGAATGCTGAGTACCCTCTGCCTCCACTGACTTCAATTGGAATTGTAGGTACTCAGCAAAGCGGGCACCATATCATCATATAGTTTACAGAAGAGATGCCAATGTCATATATTGTTATGAAACCTTAGGCCTTAATTCTGCAAACTCTCATGCACATATTTAGCTTTACGAGTAGTTTCCCTGGTTTCAGTGGGATACTATCCACGGTATATCACTGTATTTTCAGGCCAGGTGCATTGGTTACACAAGACAGGAGGCCAGGCCCCCACACCCACCAGGATTCAGTACCAGGGGTCAGAGGCTGAGATTAAGAAGCACAAGTCGTACCAGGAATTAGGCCAAGCCAGGAAGTCAAGATTAGGAGACAGGAATAGGTAGCACTGGGTGAACTGTCTAAAGCCAGGTGAAACTCATTTGGAGAGATGGCTTTTTGTTCCTCCTTCTGGCTTAAGTAAGGCAAGCAGGCCATTCAGAAGCTTTGGTGTTCCACCGGTCATGGTCTGAGAGTGAAGACTTTTCTCTGGGTTGGGTTTCAAGGTGTTCTGGTTCTAATTGTTGCTAGTAAGCTATCAGGTGGATGGATGGAGCCTGATGATGCCTACAGACCTGAGTTAAAGAGCCATGGATCATGATATAGGCATGCCTGGTAAAACTATAGCCTAAAACAACCTATGGAATATTTATTTTTCTCTCTATGGCAGGGGTGGAGAACCTTTTTTTGGTCAGGGACCACTGACCCACAGAAGAATCAGTTGGGGGGCTGCACACAAGTGAGAAACAAACAAAAAACCCACCAGCATGGTATCCCCAATGCTGGGGTGAGCCCTGAACCTCAGGGGTCAGATTTAGGCAAGCTGGTGGCTGCATCCAGCCCCTGGGCTTTAGGTTCCCCACCCCTGCCCTGTGGGATAGTCCTCTCCAGAAGAAAAAATACTTGTGCATATCTCCAACAGGACCACCAAGAAAGGACAGGAGAGGTTTTTGCTGCTTTCTGCGTGAGTGCAGCTTCTTTCTCATATTTCTGCGATGGACTCAGACATCAGTCACCCACCTGCCTGCTTTACTGAGTTTCAAAGAATGGGAGCAGCAGCTCATCACACACAAGTAAACCCTGGGGGGTGGGGAGGGAGAGAAGATTTAATCTCAAAATCAATGGAGTTACGCCAGTGTCAGGTCCAGTGCACTAGCCTCTTGGTGGGCAGCCTGGGGAGAAGGGTGGAGTCTCCTCACAATTTTTCAAAAACAACAGTGTTTCAAATGGCAGCATTTTAAGTGTTCTCAAAAAGGCAGCTGGTTTGTCACTACCTAAAAATGGTGTTAATTGCACTGCTGGGAAGGGCTGGGAATGCTTGTTTAACTGTATTTGTAACAATACCCTGCTTCGGCGAATGCAGCCAAGCCACTGCCCCATCTCAGAAAACATGCAGGCTTTGAGGATGTTCTTATCCAGATCTGGACTTTGCATCTTGTCCCCTCTTTGAGGCTGTAGGAAACTGATCTTTTATTCCAGGTGCAGAATGAGTACCAAGGTGCAATGGTGTGAATTATTAGTCAGGGAGGTGTTATGTGACTTATCAGGCTATGTGGAAGGGAGCTGGTGAGAAACCCAGTGTGACATCATGGTAGGGTTTGATGTGTTGCTGATCCCATGACTGGCAAGAAGCAGTTGCTATCAACACCAGAAAAAATTGGAAAACAAATTTAAGTAAATTCTTATGTTAAATGTGCACAAAGCTCATTCCTCAGGTCCAAGGCCCTGTCCTTGAGGCACATTGGCTAGTAGCAACATAGTCTGAAAAAAGCAGCACATTTAAAGGAAAATACCTATGGAATAGTCAACACTGCACTCCCTGTTTGCCAATCAGAGCGCACTACTTCAGACTTGGCCGTGTCACCGCTCCCTCACCAGTGACCAACCTGCCTCAGACCCACCTCAGAGCTCTCTATTATTTTTGGCGGGGTCTGCGACCCTGGGCAACCCAGCCCTATGTTTAAGCCTTGCCCAGTGCCTTACAGAACTGAGAACACATGTTTTTTTGTTTCAAAGACATTGCTTAAAATAACTTCATCTCTAGAAAGTTGGAGCTGAAACCCCTTTTCCCTTCCCCCCACTTTACACAGCTGCAGCGCTTGTGAGTACCTAAAACCAGATGTACCATGAAAGTCTGGTTATCAGATAGCCCCCACCTACAATCCAAAATCTTTCTGTGGGCTGCAGAAAGAAGTGTATCAGTTTTGAGGTCATGGGGGGAAGGAATGGCTGAAAAAAATTCCTTTCCCCAGTCATCTTGTGCTTTCTTCAAACATGTTTTTTAAATACATCAGCTTTGGTCTGGTTTCCTGGATGGCACATCCTTGTGTCTAGTTACGATTCATCAATCACCTCAGGAGACAGGATAGGACCTGAGGTGACAAGACTGCTGAGAGATTTCAAGCAAAAAACAGGGAGGACAGGCAGGAAACCCCTACAGGAAGGATCGAAGAATGGGTTCTTTTAAAATTGTAAAACAATCTAGCAAAAATATTTCTAGAGGAGAGAGGTAATTTCAATACTAAGAGATAATTTGGCATCCACTTTAGTTTTTCCTACTTAAATGAAGAACTTTTAAAAAAATCCAGAGCCTAAATTTGTCCATGCTTTCATTTCTGTGGTTTCTAGGGGGTGAATTTAAAATACCTGCCCTACCTTGAATTCAGAAGGAACCAGCTACTTCCGATGTCTGGAGGGTCCTGTATTTTATTCCAAACTGGCACACGATCTGTTCGGATATTCTTAGCCTTGCTGACACCTTTTTGCTTTTGTTACATTAATGCATGGATGTGAAAAGGGAAGGTACTCTGAGTTCTGGATCCTGTTCCACCAAGCTGCTAATTCGCATTAAGAAAGGTCAAATATAATAGAGCACTGCCTTATGCTGAGGCCAAGAGGAAAAGGAATACATTTTACAACTCCCTTCAAGGTGTATTAACCCATTCAAGGGCTGTTAGGTTGCATGTGTGTCACAGCCGCAGTTCTTGCAAGGAGGACCTCAAACAAACTTCTTCCTTTCTGATCTTTTAGCTTCAACTGCTTCATAATCCTATTAATTCCTTGTGAAGCTGCAATATTGTTCCTTCTACTATAATTCATAAGGTCTTTCTTGTCTCCCTCAGCTACTTCCTTTTCCAGCTTTCTACTTATAGTTCCCAAGTATACACATTATATAGAGACCTGCAGCTACTGCAGTCTGTATACAGCTCTTTACACATAATGTGGGTGCGATTGTGGGTGGAGAAAGGGTCCACAGGCAATATATATAAATCACTACACTAATAATCTTGCCTTTGTTGTCAAAACTAGGGGCAATGTAATGGGGGGAAAGGCTTCTTGGCGAGAACGATGGAGAGGGCCTGTCACATTCAGTGGAGACTGTCCTACCTGATTGCAAACTTCACTGCATTCTACAGATTGGACCTCCTTGGTCTGGCACCCTTGTCACCTGACCCATCCCAGATGAGAGATTTTGCCGGACCTGGGGAAGTCATTTTGGAGCCCTGCTACTGGCCCCCCTGGCCCAGCCACCGGCCTCCCAGCTGGCTCCTCACCTCCTGATGGCCCCGCTGCCTTGCCAACTCATTGGGCAGCCATTGCTGCTGTGGCACTGCTGGGCAGCCCAGCGCTGGGAGTCCAGGTAGCCACGTGCATTGCGTGCACCAGACACCGGGGCTTCAAGCCCTCCTGCCACGCGCTGGGTGGCCCTACCGTCAGCTCTCTGCAGACAGTCCCTGCAGAGATCCTTGCCACTGACCCTCCACTGGGACTCTCTGGGTCTGCAAAATCCATGCCAGATCATAGATGTTGTCAGAGCAGAGAATCCTGGTCAAGAGAGTTTCAACCTGTAGAAAGGAAGAGCTTAGAGACAAATTCTGGCAGAATGAAGATGGGGTGACAGTGGAGATGTAGCTCACAGACCTAATATGCTTAGTTGCTAAAAAAAGAGAAAAAGTAAGTGAGAACAGGGAAGCAGGGGAGGAAGGAAGGGTGGGAAGATCTTAGAATGGGCCCTTGGCAGAGCAGAGAGACTATTTAAAAATGGACAAATACAAGAAGTGGAATTTACTTCATGTGCTCTATTGTTACATATCACTTTTCTTAATGAGCATAGAGAAAATGAGAGGATTACAAGAAGCAGTGCAAGATCTGTGTTATACTTAGCAATAACAGAGACTATGGGTTGAGGGACCCTTTGTACTCAATTCAGCATAAATATCACACAAACGTATTAGCTCATCTGAACATTTGAAAAAAGAGGCTATCGCATACTAACCAGAAACCTTGGTTTAAACACAGGGGAGAAACAAGCTATCTGCTTTGTTTCCTGTCCCAGCACAGGCAAAGCAAAGAAATATTTCTTACCATTGGAACTTTAAAAAGAAACCAAACAAAAACAAAATCGCTACCCCAGAGACTCTGCATTTCTGCTCAGAGTTCAGATTTCGTTTGGATCCTGCAAGAGAAGAATCCCAAAGTGGTGAATGCTGTGTGAGATTTAGAAGTACAGGTAAGATCAGCCACTTGTTAAAATGCACAGAGACCACAAAATGAAATGAAAACAAAATAATATTCCTCGTGTGCCCATTCTAGGTTTTCATGATGCCTCCATGATATTTGGAGTGGTTCACTATTTTATTTTGATCTCTTTTACTGTTTGAAATGTTTCCTCAGTGGAAGAAGTTTTTTTCCCCCATTACTAGAGGCTTTCATTTATGACCCCACTGGAACCTATCTTGGGCTGCAGCCCAAGATCTGAAAAAATCTGTAATCTCCCACGAGACTATCAGATGTTAAGAAAAACTACACATTGTCTCTTTTGCAGCTTTGAAGCCCTCACCCCTACTGTTTCAATATAGTGGGGGCTCATATACCACCCACAGCTATCAAGGGTAGCTTTGACAGAAGAAACAGGGAAGGCTGTGTCTTGCTTCTTCAGTGAGCCATGGAAGAGACAGATGCTGCATTGGACAGGTGATGAGATGTCAGAAGATGTCATTGGAGGGTGAACAGATGAGTCCACAAACACTGATACATGGAGCTGTGTTGGCACTATGTTTAATGGGTAGGGTGACCACATTTTCCTATACCCACTACGGGACACCAAGGTGGGGAGCTGCTGGTGCTCAGGGCTTTAATCCAAAGTGGGGGGGCTGCCAGCATGCAGGGCTTTAGCCCCACAGTAGGAGCCAGGGGGAGCCACCAGTGCTCAGGGTTTCAGCCCTGCAGCAGTCAGCTGCTGGTAGTTGGGGCTCCAACCCCAGTAGAGGGGGGAAGGAAATGGGATGGGGGGGAATAAGCCCCATAGCAGGGGCCACCCAGGAATGGGGCAAGCCCCACAGTGGGTGGGGATGCCTGGAAGCAGGCTGAGCACCACGGTGGGTAGGGGGCAGCACCAGGAACACGGCTTCAGCCCTGTGGTGAGGGCTGTCTGGGAATGGGGCTACAGCCAGTGTGTGGGGGGGGGGGGGTGCCAAAGAAAGGGGTTTCTGCCTGGAGAGGGGTCCCAATGGTTGAGGCTTCAGCCCCACATTCCTGAAAGGTTGGTAGACTTCCTCCCTTCTTTAGGGCGCATAGGCAGGGAAAACACCCACAACTACCTGGTTTCTTGCTCAGCACCCTGCCTGACTCCACATACCACATGCTGGTGCCTGCTTTACCGCCTGTCACAAATAGGAGGCTGCTACAGCTGCATTGACCAGGGAACTCAAGGACCAACAGGAGGTGGGTATGCAAATACGGGACATTTTGCCCCTTTTAAAAAACTCAGGATTCCTGGGAGACAGCTTAAATATGGGGCAGTCCTGGTAAAAACAGGACAGATGGTCACCCTATTTATGGGCACTCTGTGACACTCAGTGATGTTGGCTAACATTACCTCTCTCTCCATGAGGGAAATGCTTTCAACTTTGGCTTAGGCTGAAGTCCAGGTTTTTACCCTGTCTCCTTCCAGAAAGCAAGAATCTCTTAGTCTGTGTTTATGAGACGATTGTGTGAGTTTCACTCCAGCTAGCGGGAAAACTAGAAAAAAGTCACCCTTTTCTCAGTCAGATTGAGGTTCCACACACATTGGGGGAGGGAGGGAGGAGTGGAGAAGCAGCAGGCAGAACTCATGTGCCACCAAGGATTAGAATATATTATTTCATATTACTGCATGTACACATTTGCCTGCCCCTCTGTAGGAAAGGGATGTATTAATATAGTTCAATCTCATGGATCAGTTAGTGAACCTGTATATGTATAAGCATTGTAAGACAGGAAAAAATATGATTTCCAGCAAATGCAAGCTTTGCTCAGCTCCTGCCAGACCAGCGAGGCCTGCTGGGTGGTTCCTCCTGGATTTGACTCTCTGAGCTGTTGCTTGAAGATCATTTCGGTGTACATCTCGACCGGTGCAACGTCCACATGCAGCACATGTCTTCACTAGAACAGAAACCAGGGCGAAAGCATTTTTACATATAATCAGATGTTGATTTGGGGTCCTTATGGAGATAGGGGCCAACTGCTAAATTCAGGCTCAGATCCAAACTTCTGCAGGGTGTTCAGACCTGGGACTTTGCTCTGCTCTAGTCTGGAGTTAAGAGTCAGAGGTGATGTTCACACATCCTCACAGCTTGAAGTTTCTTTTGGATTTGAATTCTCATTCAGGCCTCGCTCTGCTTAAAATAACAATCCCCTCTTGCATTGGAGCAGTAGCCAGGAGTCTCTTAGTTGCTGAGAACAAACATGAAAGATACATCTATCTACACAAAATCCCCATTGCTTTGGATCACTGTATTTCTTTCCCCTTCACCAGCTATAACAAGATGGAGACTGAAGGGGCACTGTCAACACAAATTGAGGGTAAAGAAGGGTGAAACAAATGCTGCCCTCAGGCTCCAATTCTCCTTAATCCTCTTGAGTCAACATGCTGCTACTGAATCATTTCAGTGGGTGAAGTAGCTGGAAAGCGGCATTTGATGTTCCCCCAGGTAAAGAGAGTGTTTCTGTTACTGCAGGCCTTGCCTGCCACGGTGGGTGGGTGGGGGATTTATGCCTGGGCCCTCAGAGCTTTCAATTTGAATACATGTCATTTATGTTATCTACTGTTTGTTGCAATCTTACATTTTGCTGAGCACTGAGGTGGGGATGGGATAAAGAATTATATTCAAAATATAATAATAAAATAATAATAATAATAATAATAATAATAAACACAAATGCAGAATGTAATTCCCATTTCTCATTACTATGCTACTGTAGCTATGGTTTGGCTCTCCTCCTGGACTTGGCAAACATCATCCACTTCATCTCCTGCTTCTCCTGTTGGCTTGGCTCCCATTCTTCTTTTGGCTCCTGCTGCTGAACTCCTGGCTGGCTGCACTAATCCCACATAATATTTCACGCAAATTTATATGAAGCCCGTTACAAAGCTTAGCAAGGAGACACTGTTTCTTTTTCCTGATACAATTAATCATTTGTAGCCCAGCTCCAAGAACCAGCCTCTCTCACATGTAACTTTGTTAAAAAGAGAGTTGAAATGTACAGTACCCAACATGGCGAGAAAGTAGCCTTTCTTTCCCACCAACCCCAAGTGAAATCACTTATGCCTTAAAAGTCCCCTATGCCTTGCTTAGCTCTACCAAAACAAGCTGCTCTTCTGAAAAGCCCTAATGCTTACTCTCTGCCCCAGTTGCCTTTCAATCAGAGTTAGTCTGGAGTTTTTAGAATGGCTTACTCTGCTATCCATATTAACATTTGATAAACACAATCCAGCTGCTAGGATTTCTCAGCCCTTGGGTGGGAATTTCGTACTAGTTCTCTCACAATTTCTCTTCTAGTCAGATCGTACCTTTTGCTTAATCCTGTAGTACAGCTCCCTTTCCCCACTTTTAAATACAGTATTTTCTAGTGACATACCTATGTTAAATGAAACAGGAACCTAACCCACACTTGAATTATGTGTCTAAAATAGAGGTCTGAAGTCTTTAGGACAGACAATCCAGCGCTTTTTGCAAGCAAACAAAAATATTTTGCCATCTATGGCTGCATGAACATTAAAGACTATTTTCCCACATCCATCCCTCACATCCTTATGAGAATAGACCAAGCTGCTCTTCCTCCTTCTAGAGCAACAGCAACCAGGGGAAGAGTTAAAAATCCCATGCAAGGTAACTATAGTAGCTTCTCTTTAGCTGGAGAGGTAGAGCATGACCAGAGACAGCATACCAAAACTAGATGGACAAACAATAAAACAACTCATCTCTTCCCATGTTCATGCAATGTAATCATGGATTTATGGTAGGTCATCTCAGGAGGCAATCAACAGGGAAAAGGTAGTTTAATAAGATGGCTTAAAATTCCTACAAGATCAGTTGGTTTTATTTTTTTCCTATGTTAACGGAGCCAAAAAGTACCAGGAATGTCAACCATCTTCCCTTATGGCAGAATTAGACTGTTGTGGGGTGGCAGTCAGGGAGATGGAGAAATTAAGAAGGAAGCCAGTCCATCCTTCTTCATTCTTGCTCAATAAAAAAGCAATGCGGGTGTGCTCAGGTTCATTCTGAGAGTCTTCCACTGTTTCCTGATGCATCACATTGAGCTACTGTCAGCAGGTCCCAGCTAGAATAAAACAAGGCCAATAGGCAAATGGAATGCTCTGGTGCCATAAGCACAGCTCCTGCTCAGAAAATATCCCCAGTTTGCCTAGCAATTCACTGAACTATTGTAATCCACCTGCCTTTTATACTGTCATTATTTTTACTGCCAAATACTAGTATTTATAATGGCATGTGTGGCTCGATGGTGGCCATCAAGGGATAGTTACCATTAATTGGATATCACTGGAGAGATCTCTCAGGAGCTGGATCCATCAGTGTTAGCTGCAAAGTGGGTCTGGCCCACGAAAGCTCATCACCTAATAAACCATCTTGTTAGTCTTTAAAGTGCTACATAATCCTGTTTTTTTGTTTCTAATACATACCCATTAATAGATGGGCATCTCTGAATTTGGGACCCTGCATGCCAAATTTCTTTTATGAAACCACTTCTGGAAGTGTGGTCTCCTAAAGTAAGTTCTTTCCATAATGTTTCAACATCAGAATGGTGAGCTGCCCTCCATCCCCAAAAATCCAACCCCCCTCAGAAAAAACCACCCAAACCCAACTTCATATCAGAATTTATCCTCTTTGGTTGGTGGTACTTCTTTAAATGCTGTTGTGGCCCAGGAGATAAATAGAGGTTGTTAACGGAGATAGATATGTAATGTAGGCAGAGGAGTAATATCAGTCAGATGTATGGTATCAATTCATCTTCTGGTTTGATTGAGTAGAGTACATCTGAGACTTTCCTGCAGTCACTGCAGTCACACATTCTGTTACTTTAGTTTTTATCACATACCCAAAAGATAAGACCCCCTTAAATTTACAAAAATGAGGATATCACGTAGCATAAATTGAGAATTATTTTGTAATTATTTTTATTCATCTAGCTGCAGGACACCTATTTTACCACCCTCAGTAGTGGACCAGACTGAGCTGGTTCTTTCAATGGTATACTCTTCAGTTCTGAATTTGGAAAGAGCGTGTAAGGCACTAAATCTGTGAAGTTACAGAACATTATGTTGCACCTTTCACCAGCTACATTTCCTTTAAAAGACAGTGATGGAATCACTCCTTTACAAGAAAACATTGAAGGCCTGTACTTTAGATGTGGATCTAAAGAAAGATAGGATCTCACCAGGAAAAAGAAAAGAATCCTCTTGTTTCTTTCTCCATTCACTAGTTTTCCCACTTTTCAATGGTGCACTTTATATGTAACATATTTTTTCTCTCTAAACTTCTGGCCAAATATGCAGATCTTGGCAGGATAACTGCATGGACTTTTTTTGTATACGGAGAAATGTTTAAGTGAGGAAACTCCATCAGGAACTGCGGCCACCTTTCTGATGGCAGATGACAAATTGAAACAACATGCTGCAGCTAGTTGCTTTCCAAAATCCAAGCTGGTGAGCCAACATCACGCTCCCAGGAAGGTGAGTCATAAGGGGTCTGATTCTCAGGAAAGGCAGTCTAAAATCTTTGGGAGGGTTGTTGTTATAATATTCTCTTTTGCTTCTTGTGTGGTAAGACAAGGAAGACCGTGCTGCACAAGAAACAGTTGATCTCGCAGCTGGGTGGAAGCAGCCATCCTCTTTGATCATTATGGGCATGTCTGCATGTTCCTAGAGGATGAGGGCTGCTGAATGTGCATGACCTTGAAGATGTAGAAAGAAGGAGAGGAGGGGACTCCTTTCTGTAAACCATCCAGAGGGAGAAAGTGAGCCGAGCCTTTAGATTTGAACAGACTGTTTATTTTTGTTGCTACTTGGAGATTTAGGCTAGATGCTGTATTTTGTAATTCAAAGATGTGAAAGCTGCCTGGATTATAGAGAAGCAATGCCTGCAGTACAATAGAAGCCATGCTTCAGCTATACTGGAAGGCCCATATACTTTCTTTAGCTTTTTCTGAGAGATTAGATTAGGTGGAGTGGAAGGGGTCTACTTTGGTATTGGAGTTATTTTGTTTACATTATTGATTTGTGCATATTTTATTAAAATATGTAAAAATAGTTGAAAAAGTTACCTGAGTGATGACAAAATTAACAAAACATTACTCTTCTAAACCCACTAACAAGCAACAGCTCCAACCACAACATGAAGCGCTCACAAAACTCAACACCCACCAACTCTCAGTTACAGAAAGCTCCCTTCTCTCTCCACACCTCTCTTCCTTCTCCAGACTTCATTCCCACCCCATGCCTCTCCCTCCCTCAAGAGCCTGAATCCAACTACACTCCTTGCAATATATCTGGAAGGTCACTGAAAAGGGTATTTGGAACCACAGGAAGGAAGATTAACAAAATTAACAAAATTATCCAAAGCCCAAGATTTGGTGGTGATGGGGGACTTCAACTATCCAGACATATGTTGGGAAACTAACACAGCGGGGCACAGGCTATCCAATAAGTTTCTGGACTGCATTGGAGACAACTTTCTGTTTCAGAAGGTTGAAAAAGCTACCAGAGGAGAAGCTGTTCTGGATTTGGTTTTAACAAATAGGGAGGAACTAGTTGAGAACTTGAAAGTGGAAGACAGTATAGGGGACAGTGATCATGAAATAATAGAGTTCATGATCTTAAGGAAAGGTAGAAGGGAGACCAGCACAATTGAGGTAATGGATTTCAGGAAGGCAGATTTTGATAAGCTCAGAGAACTTGTAGGTAAGGTCCCATGGGAAGCAAGACTGAAGGGAAAAACAACTGAGGAGAGTTGGAAGTATTTCAAAGGGACGTTGTTAAGGGCCCAAAAGCAAACAATTCCACTGTGTAGGAAAGATAGAAAATATGGCAAAAGACCAGCTTGGCTTAACAAGGAGATCTTGCATGATCTCAAAATAAAAAAGGAGTCATATAAAAAATGGAAACTAGGACAAATAACAAAGGATGAATATAGGCAAGCAACACGGGAATGCAGGGGCAAGATTAGGAAGGCAAAGGCACAAAATGAGATCAAACTAGCTACAGGCATAAAGGGAAACAAAAAGACCTTTTATAAATACATTAAAAGCAAGAGGAAGACCAAGGACAGGGTAGGCCCACTGCTTAGTGAGGAGGGAGAAGCAGTAACAGGAAACTTGGAAATGGCAGAGATGCTCAATGACTTCTTTGTTTCGGTCTTCACCGAGAAGTCTGGAGGTGTGCCTAACGTAGTGAATACAAGCAGAGAGAGGGTAAGTTTAGAAGATAGGATACACAAAGAACAAGTTAAAAATCACTTAGGAAAGTTAGATGTCAGCAAGTCACCAGGTCCTGATGAAATGCATCCCAGGATACTCAAGGAGCTGATAGAGGAGGTATCTGAGCCTTTAGCTATGATTTTTGAAAAATCATGGCAGACAGGGGAGATTCCAGAAGACTGGAAAAGGGCAAATATTGTGCCCATCTATAAAAAGGGGAATAAGAACAACCCAGGAAACTACAGACCGGTCAGTTTAACGTCTGTCCCAGGGAAGATAATGGAGCAGGTAATTAAGGAAATCATATGCAAACACTTGGAAGGTAATAAAGTGATAGGGAATAGCCAGCATGGGTTTGTGAAGAACAAGTCATGCCAAACTAATCTGATAGCTTTCTTTGATAGGATAATGAGCCTTGTGGATAAGGGAGAAGCGGTGGATGTCATATACCTAGACTTTAGTAAGGCGTTTGATACGGTCTCGCATGATATTCTTATTGATAAACTAGGCAAATATAACTTAGATAGGGCCACGATAAGGTGGGTGCATAATTGGCTGGATAACCGTAGTCAGAGAGTTGTTGTTAACGGTTCTAAATCCTGCTGGAAAGGGGTAACAAGTGGAGTTCCTCAAGGGTATGTTTTGGGACCCATACTGTTCAATATCTTCATCAATGATGTAGATATTGGGATAGAGAGTACGCTTATTAAGTTTGCAGATGATACCAAACTGGGTGGGGTTGCAACTTCTTTGGAGGATGGGGACATAATTCAAAATGACCTTAGCAAGTTAGAGAAATGGTCAGAGGTAAACAGGATGAGGTTTAATAAAGAGAAATGCAAAGTGCTCCACTTAGGAAGGAACAATCAGCTCCATACATACAAGATGGGAAGCGACTGTCTAGGAAGGAGCATGGGGGAAAGGGATCTAGGGGTCATAGAGGACCTCAAGTTGAATATGAGTTAACAGTGTGATGCTGTTGCAAAAAAAGCAAATATGATTCTAGGTTGTATCAACAGGTGTGTTGTAAGCAAAACTCGTGATGTCATTCTGCCGCTCTACTCTGCACTAGTTAGGCCTCAGCTGGAGTACTGTGTCCAGTTCTGGGCGCCACATTTCAAGAAAGATGTGGAGAAATTGGAAAGGGTACAGAGAAGAGTGACAAGAATCATTAAAGGTTTAGAGAACATGACCTATGAAGCCAGGCTTCATGAACTGGGCTTGTTTAGTTTGGAAAAAAGAAGATTAAGGGGGGACATGATAGCGGTTTTCAAATATCTAAAAGGGTGTCACAAGGAGGAAGGAGAAAATTTGTTCCTCTTGGTTACTGAGGACAGGACAAGGAGTAATGGGCTTAAAGTGCAGCAAGGGAGGTTTAGATTGGACATTAGGAAAAAATTCCAAACTGTCAGGGTGGTCAAATATTGGAATAAATTGCCAAGGGAGGTGGTGGAATCTCCCTCTCTGGAGATATTTAAGAACAGGTTAGATAGACATCTGTCAGGGATGGTGTAGACGGAGCTTGGTCCTGCCTTGAGGGCGGGGGGCTGGACTCGATGACCTCTCGAGGTCCCTTCCAGTCCTATTATTCTATGATTCTATGATTCTAAGATTATGGAGCTCAGAGACCTCCTCAGGTAATACTTTATTGAAGCTCCCTCTTTCACATCAGTGCAACCCTGGCTAGATGCCTGCACTGATCACAATGGCAACAATTACAGCATTAGGAAGTAGGCAAGTGTCGAGTCACTTAGGGCTTTCTAGGTCAAAACTAACACCATAAACTCCATTTGAAAGATAACCAGTGAAGATCACAGTGCCACCCGGTCATGTACTTCCACTGAGAAAAAAAGTATCGAATTGGGATTCCAGTTGGGTTTGAAGTGTAGCCCTGAATTAGCTAATCATCCATTATTATTTTTTAATTCCAAATCTACCTAGAATTTGATAGGCACATTTTGTTAATGGAAAGGTGTCACACTTGGGTCTATAAAGGGTTGCGAGTAGGATAATGATAGGCTGAGTTCTGGGAGGGAAGACTGGGACAAGCTGAGTCCAGGGCAGCAAAGGCCCCACAGGAGGGGAGCTAACTCCTGTCGTGAGCCACTGGAGCAAGAGAGGCACAGGAAGCAACCTGTGGCTGCTGCTGCAAGGTTTGGAGCACAGCTGGCTGAGGCTAGAAAGCTGTCAAGAGTTGCAGGTTGTTTGTTTATCCTTTTCCATAAAAGAATAAACCTCTTTAACTGGCCACGGCAGCACATGTTTGGGAGCCAGGATGTAAGGGAGGCAAAATTGGTGACAAATAAAATATTATGCAAAACTAACAGAGGAACCAAAAGAAATCACAGATATTAATGCCAGCTGGACAACCTTTACAAGCAACCTTAGAATGAAATAGAAATGTCTGTAGACCAGCGCTAGACCTACAATAACCAGTCACTATATGCAGATCCCTGCTTGTGAGCTGCAGCAAATAGCATGCACATTGATGAGAAGGCCTATTTGCACAATAGCTGTTATCAAATTACTTTGTGTGTTAGAAGGTAGGACATTAGGTGGGGAACCAGGAGGCTGAGAGTTGAAGTTCTGTCTCAGAGGAAAGCTGGTCGTGTGGTTAAGACACAGGAAAGGGACTCAACAGAGCTGGCCTCAAGACCTAGCTCTATACTGACTCCTTAGGCCAGGTCTAAACTTTGGAGGAAGGCCGAATTAAGATACACAACTCCAGCTATGTTAATTATGTAACTGGAGTAGATGTACCTTAACTCAAGTTTCCACACCATCTCCGCAGCAGGATGTCAACAGGAGCAAATGCTCCCTTCAGTTTCCTTTATTCCTCGTGAGGAGCAGGAGTATCGGTGCTGATGGACACACCCTCTGTGTTTAATTTAGCGGGTCTTTACTAGACCTGCTAAATCAAATTCTTGAAAATTAGTTATGGAAGTATCAATCTCCCCCATAGTGAAGACATGACCTTGGTGCCACCTTGGGCACATCAGTTAATGTCTTTGTGCCTTAGTTCCCCATCTGTAAATTATGAAAAATTATATTCTCTTTATCTATTTAGATTGTAAGTTATTTGGGACAGGTAGTATCATCTGTCTCCCCATGTCCAATGGGACCCTGATCTCAGTAGGATCCTATAATGCATTTTATAAACCCCATTCTGAGCATTGATAGAAGGGCTGGAAATTATATTGATCACACCCCTGTGCAGCTGCCAGAACTGCCAGTTGTACAGACATGCACCCTCTGCTGTGGCCAATAAAGAAAATAAGCCTAACTATCAAGGAGGGAGAACAGAGAGGGAAAGGGGGAGAGAAAGACTTAGTATTACAGAGGGGGAACAGCACCATACTAGGCTGCCTCTGAGAAATCAACAAGGAGAGAATAGAAAATCAAGTTCTGGAGTTTAAGGACTGATTGATTCAATTTAAGGTAAGAGCTTATGGACTGATCTAATTGCAGACAAATTGAAGGGTAACACTCAGAGCAATTGTCAATATAGGAGCAGAAATGGAGTGGACTTTAACAGTCCCTGCAGAAAAGGGAAGCTTTAAAAAAAATTGTATATTTCATATATACAAGAGAGCTGTGGAGGTGAATCAGCTCCTGCAATAACAAGCAGAAACACAAGCACTACAGCAACAAAGATAGATGACATCATATCAACAACAGTTGCTTCAATGGGTGGCAGAACTGGTATCAGCTGCTACTTCTCTGCATCCCACCCCATGAGGAATGAGTCTCCCATAATTCAGGAACTACTGTGACCCTGATGCTTCCAAAGGTGTTGACAGATGATCCTGAGTCATTGTTGAAAGGGTGATGTTGGCTTCTCAATGTCCTCCAACGCAATGGGCAATCCTGCTTACTTCATTCCTTATTGGGAAGTCGAGGCAACATTTTTGATGATGCAGCAGCCTGGGACTATGAACAAATGAAGGCAGCCACATTGGACCAGCTAAGTCTAGATGAAGACACCCATCATCAGTGCTTTTGCCAGGAGTGCAAACCCTGAAAGCACAAGTGCTAGGTGATGGCCCACCTGCCGGTGTTCTGCTGGTATTGGTTAAAACCAAAGCCCTGAATGACCCCAGGCAGCAGAACTCATCAAGGGCAGTTCATACAGATTCTTCTATCTGAAGCCTGAGACTGAGTTTGCAGCATTGACCAGTAAAACCGGGTTGATGCAGCCTGCCTCATGGATGACTATATGGCCACTCAAGCCATCCAGGGACACTCTGATGTGGAATTAACTGTTCCATATTCCCTGGAAAAGGAAAGAGACAGCTATCCAAGGGAAGTGGTGGTCCATAGTAGGTAAACTACAGACCACAGAGGAACTGACGGGTCAGCAGGCAGGCTAGGGTCATTGGAAAGACTTCACTGAGACACCAGACCCATGACTTTAAGCACTCTGCCAGGCCCACTCCCCATGCCTACATAGTGAATGATAGTATCTCCATTTTTAAAATGGATTTGTTGTATCACGCAAGCCAGGACGAGCCAACCTGAGAGATACAGTTACAGCTATTAGGACCTGGACCTCCTTCATCTAGCATATGTAATCTCACATGCAGGACATTTTGGGAAGACAAGACACAGCTTAGGATCCTGGCCCAATGCTTTTTTCCAGGGGTCCTAAACATCTGTGCATCATGCCAGTTAGTAGCCCATAAATGAGTCCCATAGTAGCCCTGCTAACTGATTTATCTAGGGACACAGCCCCAAGATGGGTGCTATGGATCCCCACCTACCAAAGGACCTTTTAAAAGGTCCAGGGTATACTCTGCAACACCTAGTCTTGCATAGTCCAAACTTCAAGAAGGAATTCATATTGCCTCAGAAGTAGGGCTAAGGACAGTCATTTCTCAAGAAGAAGATAGAAAAGAACATTTAGTAGTGAACATCACCCAGAAACTCTCTCCTCTCAAATGGGTATTCTCTAAGGGTATGTCTACAGTACCCTCCTAATTCGAAATAGGAGGGTAATGTAGGCATACCGCAATTGCAAATGAAGCCCGGGATTTGAATTTCCCGGGCTTCATTTGCAAAAGCGGGGCGCCGCCATTTTTAAATCCCCGCTCGTTCGAACCCCATGCCGCGCGGCTACACGGGGCACGAACTAGGTAGTTCGAACTAGGCTTCCTAGTTCGAACTACCGTTACTCCTCATTCCACAAGGAGTAACGGTAGTTCGAACTAGGAAGCCTAGTTCGAACTACCTAGTTCGTGCCCCGTGTAGCCACGCGGCACGGGGTTCGAACGAGCGGGGATTTAAAAATGGCGGCGCCCCGCTTATGCAAATGAAGCCCGGGAAATTCAAATCCCGGGCTTCATTTGCAATTGCGGTATGCATACATTACCCTCCTATTTCGAATTAGGAGGGTACTGTAGACATACCCTAAGATAGAGAAAGAATGCTTGGCTGACAACTAAGCAATAGAGAGTCTATGACACTACATCCTCGGAGACGAATTCACATTAGTTACTGATCATGCATCATTTGGCTTGGGCTGGCTGAATGTAATGAAAGGCATGATCCCAAGGAACATAAGACAGGACCTGTCACTACAACCCTATGTCTTCCAGACACACCACCACACAGTAAGTTTGCATTGCAATCCTGATATTCTGCCAAGAGAAGTAACCTTTGCCAGCCCAGGCCAGACCTCAGCCTCAAGGAGGTTGATACGTACTGAGATTACAAAGCCCATCATGAGCATAAGCAGAACTGAGAGGAGAGTCTTCCTTGCTTACAGGCAGTCAGGCCAATCACACCCCTATGCAGCTGCTAGAATTGCCAGTCCTGGAGACATGCACCCACAGCTGTGACCAATAAAGAAAATGAGGAGGGAGAACAGATAAGGAAAAGGGGACAGAAAAGTCTGGGATAGCAAAGGGATAGCAGCCCCATGCTAAGCTGCCTCTGAGAAAGCAACAAGGAGACAAAAGCAAACTGTAAATCCCAGAGTTTAGGGGCTGATAGACTCAATTTACAGTAAGAGTTTATGGACTGATCTAACTGCAGACTAATTGAAAGGAAGCAGAAAAAAGCTGGGACTCTTTGAGAGAACACCATCAGCTGACAGTCTCTAGGTGCTCCTGTAATACAAATACTTAATAATGAGGGAATAATTCATTTTGTATAGCAAAAGTAAAGATAGTTTTGTGGCTCTGAGAGCTGTATGTTGCCTAACAAAGAGTAGCATGTTGGTTTCAGGACTGCATAGGCCATGACAATGATACACCTCTTAAGGCAACCCATGTTTTTCTTTACAGAGTACTAATTCTAAAATAACTGAAGTGTGCTACCACGCTCATCATAAGAAAAAAGGTGCCCACTAGTTGTGAAGCAGAAGAAATGTGATTAAGATATTGGCTGTAGCTACTTTCACAAATTTACTGGTACAGACGCTTTCATAGAAGTTTTGGCTGTATTAACTTTGGCTGAGATTTGGGACTATTTTCAGAAGCCTTCAGAAATTTACAGGAAGTACCTTTCCTTTTTTATTTACATACAGTATTACTGTTATTTGTGTGTGTTAAACAAACAAACAAATAGAAAGGCTTTTACTTTGCTCCCATCAGTATTCGTGGTAAGCAAAAGGCAGGGAATGGGGAATCTTGGCTGAGCCAGTTAAAAAAACTAGCCCTGTGGCAACCTGAGAGTTGAATGCTCTTTCTAGAAAAGCCTAATCCTGAGAGCAGTGGTCTCATTTGAAACTCCCTAGCCTGTATCATGAGCCATGGCCAAACAAACAAACAAGCAGAGTAAAGTAAAGATCAGAGGGTCCAATGAGATTTGGGTCTTGCTTTTTCTTTCACGAGTAATGAATGAGGCAACCACACAGACTTGGAAAGCTTTGTAACGTTCAGATTCACGACAGACTTTCAAGAAGGTAGAACACAGGATTATAGGGATTCTCTGGCAGGATTAGAAAATCAATTAGAGGGCCTTCAAGGCAGACCAGTAGTTTTTATTACCTAAACCCACAGAGGGAAAATCTAACAGAAGCTCTTTACTCTAGGCAGCAGCATATAAGCAAGAACTTGAACTACGGAACTGAATCCTAAGAAGCTTCTGTAAAAGGTGTCTCTCCATCTTGGGTGTCCTTGTGAGATGTCACGGGACCTTTTATGGCTTTGCATGCAATGCCCATCAGAAGCAGGGAAACTTGTGCCCAGCAGGCCCACCTGAGGTGGCTACTCATCCACGGGCATTTTCACATTAACCTGGGTGGTCTTAGGATCTTGCAAGTAAGTGTCTTTCTGCTCAGAAATGAAACATAAGGTAAACAGAATGTTTACCAGTGAGTATAATATTTTGGCCCTGGTCTACACTAGGGTGTTATTTTGAAATACCCCCCCTTATTTCAAAATAATAAGCAAAGCATCCACACGGGCTGGTTATTTCAAAATCTGTACTCCTACTTTCCTTGTGGAATAAACTTACTTCAAAATAGTTATTTCCAGAGTTATTATTTCAAATTCAGTTATTTCTAATATTTTCTGAGTGTAGACATGTCCTTAAAGTCCCCGCCTACAAACTAACACATGTAATTTAGCTGATCACAGCACTTTTTCCTCTGTTGTTTCTTCCAACTCCCCTCCCCGTTTTCAACCTATTTAAATCAGGCTTTTAAGAGTATATTGGAGCAGAAACTTGCTTCAGCTCTGCAAATCAGCAGAAGAATTGGCTGAAATTATACTGTTTCACTTAGTAGACAAAGGCCAGTTATTCCTGTGTGGTGCAATGTCACCATTTGTTCCAATAAAATCAGATTTTGCCGTTTGCAATGAAAACAATAAACTTTAGTTCCCATCCAGAGATAAACTCTGAACACTCCCTGACATAGAAGTGTACCATTTAAAAAATAACATAAAATATTCAACAGCATTTTGTAAATGAAATAGCCTGTGTATGCTGTGAAAACACTTCTTTTTGCTTGTGAGATGATACTATTTCAAAAATCCAGGAAAACAAAATTGTGCTGCTAACATGCAACACATGCATTTAATATTATTGTGATTCATTAGTTGGCTTTTTTGTAGAGGCTTTGGGAAGCTCTGTTTAACTACATGCAGGACCATTGATGGGGGCAGGGGTGGGGAGGGAACTGCCCTGGGCCACGATGATTTAAAAGGGCCCAAGGCTCTGGGACAGCACTACTGCTACCACAGCACCAGCACTGAGGGCTGGCTGGGGAGGCTAGCCCCACCTCCACCCCTTTTGCCCAAAGTCCTGCCCCTTCCAGGGGCTCTGGAGTTGAATCCCTCCATCCCACATTGTCCAGGATCTGGAGAAGTCTGTCTTCAGCTGTGACTACATGCATATAAGCAGTTAGCTTTTGAGAGAAATACTTAAAAGCTTGTTTACTTCCTTAATTTCTCTGCTTTAGTCTCACTCTCGGAAATGCATTTTCACATAGTGTGGGCACAAGGATAGGAGGAGAGGAGTTTCTCCCTATACATTATTATGTTCTTTGTAGGTTCTTGTACTGCACCGATCACTAAAATATCTGAGGACTTAAGCACATACAAAGCCCTACATGATTTGGTGTCAAAATGCTACCTGAGAACTTAGAAAGTTCCTCAGAAGGGAAGAACTATTTCAAATCATCTCCTTTGACACAAAACAATGAAGTGTACCTGTTTTTCTGATGACAGGGCTCAGACCAGGCCTTGTATGTGCTCTCTACAAGTTAGTATATTACAGTGCAGAGCCAGCTATCCCCACTTGCCCACAATACTAATGTAAGGGGACTGTTACCCCTTACTAAAACTCTGTGGGAGTTTTTTGGTTTACCAGCTTCAGAAGGGGAAGGGTTCATGAGACTGACAGACCCCAGAGACAATGGAAAGCAGTCAACACTCCAGCTCAGCCTGACTGACAGGTTGTAAGTGGGGATTGTTCTGGCTCTGTCTCTGAACAAACAAGCTGTGTGCAGAAGAGGTCCTGCAAAGACAGAGAGCTGAAAGAGGAGTACAAGAAGAAGTCCTGCAGCGACAGAACCAGACACAGACAGGCCAAGCAGTGCAGACCCTGTGTTGAGCAGCAGACTGGCAGTGCTCAGAAAGCCAAAAGGAACAGAGAAGCAACACAAGGAGCTGGAACTGGCCAAGCAGCACAGCCTGCAGTTGGATGTGGTGAGCTACTGGGACCTGCAAAGTGTGGGGAAAGGCTCTGGACTGGGAGAGGGGTCTGGCCACTTAGAGACTGAGGCTGTGTGGTCACTGCCAGTGCAAGCATGTCCAGCCTGCAGCCCCTTGCAGCACATCCAGGGCTTCTAAGGAAGAGACTGTGAACTGTCCTTACACTCTGCAGACTGCTGTGTTGATGTCCCTGTGTTACAGAGCAGGGCTGTGTGTTCTCATTTAACCATTCTCATTGTTTCTTATTCTATTCTCTTTAATCAGTTGATTAAAAGATTTTTATCCTTTGGTTAGTGAGGAAAAATAGCATGCTTGAAGATGGAATGCATTATATAGGGACTAAGTACAGTATTATTAGAACAGATTCAGTGTGGACAGTGGATAGAGAAGATTTGAGCCTCCATTTCTATCATGGATTAGTACTTTTCATTAACACCAAATTAATTTTCAAGTTATCAGAAAGAATAAAAAGTTAAATAATATAAAAATTAGTAAAACACACTACGAAAGAAAGCCAAATTCTGAGAGAAAGCAGTGATGGTGTTAACTGGACCTGAAGTTGCAGCAACAGAAGAAAAGATTTACAAGGGAAAAGTAAATCCATACATATTAATTTTGATGTTCCCTTTGAAACGGAGAAATACAGAGACAGCTAGGCCAAGCAATTCACAGTATCATCTACAACAAAAACTTAGTTAAAATGAAAAGAGGACTGCATGAGGAAAACTCTCCATATTCAAAAGAAAACAGAGCAAGGGAAAGAAAAATAAAATCCAGATGAAAAACCAGGGCCTGAGCCTGCAATCTTTCTCCCACTGTGACGGACTGGGCCGGGTTTGGACACCGCTGAGGGTGTCTGCTCAGGGCGAATTGCTCAAACTCAGGGCTCCTTACAGCCCCTGACTGGAGACCATCCCCAAATAGGCCACAAACCAGTCACACCAAGAAAAACCTCTCAGACACCCCAGTTCTCCCTGTGCCACAATGAGCCCAGGGCCTAACACACAGGTGAGGGGTTATAGAACTATGGTTAGTTGAGATTATAGCAAATTTGAGGTTTGTCACCTATCCTGAATGGGTTCTCCTGGTCCCAAAAGACCAGCCACAGTTCCCAGTCAATTTACACTTTGGATCTTACCCATAAGATCATGCTGAGCCAATCCTTTAGAATCTAAAATCTAAAGGTTTATTAATAAAAGAAAGAAAAGCATGAGAATAAGGTTGTTAAGGGGAATACATTACATGCATCGAATCACCAAGTTCTTGATGTAGACTCTTAGCAGAGATGTTATAAACTGCTATCTTAAAAGCCTCTGGTGTACATCCTATGTCAGGATGAGCCAACAATTCTTCCCGGCTCTCTGTCCCTCGCAAGGCTTCATCTGGAATCAGGAGCAGAATTCAAGACACGATGGAGTCTACCTCATGGCATTTATATACCTCTCCTGGCATCTTCCTGCCCAGATTAGGCCACATGGCCCAGTGACCTATCCCTGTGTCCCATGTCAGCGGTCATCAGACACTGGCTGGTTTGCATGTCCCAGACACATTCCTCTGGTGTATATTTGGCACCTAAAGAGCCATTGTCCCTGGAGCCTTGCTAATTAGCAGAGGCACTGAATGAACATTCCTGGCACATTGTTCTGTCTCAGACAGAGAATCTTCCAGCATTAACACAGAGTACATATTTATAACTCCACATACAGCTATCACACAAGTATGAGTAGAATATATAGAATCAGTAGAACACAAGCTCTCATTTGACACCTCACATGGCCCCCTTTGTACATACTTTGGGGCAAACCCCCCCCCCCATAGGTGCAGCAGTGACCTGTCTGCTCCCCCTAAAAGCCAGTAACGTGACACTTACCCCGAGCTGAACTTGTAGTGACCACAATGGAAGTTTTGTTCCTTGCATGGATTCACAGCAATGCCAAACTGGGAGGAGCACCTTGGAGAATTTTAAAGATTCATAGATTTTTAAGGTGAGAGGTGACCATTATGGTCACAGGCCATGGGATCCCACCCAAAAATTCCCACATCATGCCCTTAACTCGAAGACTGAAACCTCAAATTTGCTATAATCTCAACTAACCATAGGTTTTTTTAAGGTCAAGAGATTCCTAACCACTATTGAAAGTTATGATAATCAAGTCTGAAGCTCATAAAAAATAACAGTGGGAAATCCTGAATCTGACATGACCGACACAGTCATTTTTCCCAGCTGTAGATGGAAAGGGATTTTTTTCTGGTGGTCAAAACTATTACTCCAGCAGACTATCAAGGTGGCAGATCTTCTTAATATGCTGAGACCAGATGCCTTGAATAGAGGATATCATTATAGTGGAGGAGAGTTCTTTAAACTACTTACTTCTTTCCACCTAATTCACCTCAGCCTTTCCAAGATTTAGCTTTCATCAGCTGCTCCTCATTCAGCTGCTGGTCTTGGCTAAATCTTTAAACAGCTTGGAGTTTGTGCTGTTTAAACTTGGTGAAAAAGTGAATTAGAGCTGAATGTCTTCTACATGTTAGTGGCTTTTCAAGTCCAAGCTGTTTTACAGTCTCCCCTAGTGGTTCCATGTAACTGTAGAACACAGTGAAGGGCAAAATGGATCCCCATAAGACTCATCAGATGAGGGTCTTGGGAGCAGAGGAGCCTATCACAACTCTGAGTGCCTCCTGAAAGGAAAAACTGAAGCCATTTTTCAGCATGATAAATTAAACCCTGCTACATTTCAAAGGCAGGATAGCAGATCAACTGTGTCAGAAACTGAGGAGAGATTCAGCAGCATAGATGGGGATGTAAGGCATGTGACCACAAATAAGAGGTAATCACCTCTCAGTGACATCTCTGCAGAACCCCGTTTGGGGGATGGGTTCTAGGATACTGGTTCTATTAGGTTGTGGTTCGGGGCAGTCTTTGTAAAATTTCCAATAATTTGCCCAGGAAAAGCAGATCAGATACCAGATTGTAGTTAGTTAGAAAGGTTGTTTGCATTTAGCAGTGGCTTGGGAAGGCCATATTTCTATTGTGGGGATTCAAAGTAAATCTCCCTTTAAAGAAGTGTTCACATTCCCAGATAGACTAGGTCCCAGTTTCTATCATCTCTGTGTCACTAGCCAGCAGCATGAATCAGAGTCAGTTTTTCTGCAGTACTTCTAAGATTTCCTGTCATGGGAACTGGCTGAATTCAGAAAAGCAAGGTTATTGGGCATACATCTGTTGCACAGTTCCTAGGTTTCCAACAGATCATCTTAAATGTCTTAAATGACTTTCTCTAAGAAGTGGGTTCTCTCAGTTTTATTCTTAAACAAATTCACAAATCTGATGCCTGCTATCCACAGTGCTGCTACAACTTCTTATTTCTTAGTTGTAGGTACATAACTTGCAATCACGTGGCAATTGCTTGGATGCCATATTATCTTGACTTGTTCTATAAAGTTCCCGATGGTATATATTAGAGTCCTGTGTAACATGACATAGTGCCATATATTAATCCAGACATATTATCTTAATTAATGCAATAGGTCAGATTTGTTCAGTAATTAGTAGTTACACTTGTTGCTAAGGTAACATATTCTATTGGGCATGTCCACCTGAGGATCACAAGCTAATACAAACAGTATCTCACTTGAGGGCAAGAACTTCCATAAAATACCTTGGTTAACTGGAGCTAGAGGTCATGGGTAAGATTTATAATCCAGGACTCTAATGTTTCTTAAATAAAACAGGAAGGACATGTCAATACTGCAAGATTAAGTCAATTTAAATTATGTGCATATACAGCCATCAAACTAATTCAATTGGTTTTGTATGTCCATTCTGGCACCTTCTGTCATGGTGCACATTCTCACCAGTTTGGGCATTGTGGAGCACTGACAACCCCAGTCCTGCTGCCTGGGTCTTGCAGCTTGTGGTGGATGGTGGGGGTCTGGCTGTCAACCTCAGGGCAGTGAGGCTTCAGGGCTCTGGCCATCAGCTCCAGGTGGCAGGTCTCTGTCTGTCAGCTTTGGGTGGCTCACAGCTGGAATAGTCTACACAGTGTTCACCTAACTATGCTATGCTATGCTTCTTACTGAGGTGGAGTTATTAATTTGGTGTAGTGCGTGACTTAGTGCTTTACATCCTCCTCAATCTGCAGTGTCAACCAGGCTGAAGATCCTCACAGCTTTTCCTGCAATTTTTTAAAGCAATATCCATATTACCTCCACAGACATGTCAGCAGAGTGGGCATTACAGGTAGGCAAATCTCATCCAATGTATTAAAAGTTGTGATTAGGTAATGATTTATGGGTTACCTTTAGCTCTGAAACAACTTTTAACATTTTCATACAAGTAGTTTTGGCAGAACTAATTAAAGTAAAGGTTGACTGATTTATGTATTAATTTACTACACCTTTTGCCGCACCTTTAACAACAAACCACTTTCTTTTCCCACTGAAGCAGATTTTCCATTACCACCAGGCCACTTTTGCATGAAGAAAGAGTTGCCATTCTAAACACCATTGGAAGGTTCTACTTCGTCTTGGAAGCGGTTTAAATTACATATTTAAGCTCTTACCGAACAAAACAAAACAAACCTTCCTAATGCACTCTAAAAACATTTACTAGCTCTAATTTTTAATTTGTGTCAAAGAAAGCCAATTAGGTTCACATATGTATTACCACCCCATTACTTATTAAAACTGTTGCCAGCTATTCATGGTTCACTTAGGAGGTCCTATATTGTATTATCCATCCCTTCAACAAACCAGTTCAGACAGTTTTAAAAGTGGAACAAGAGCCTTTCACTTTGAAATCTATGGTTGAAATCCAGTTCAACTTGACAGTGACTAAGGCCAGAGCCAGAAAAGGGCATATGTACTGCTCTGAGCATGCTTACTGAATTGGGTCCCACAGGTGAGGAAGGTGTGTACCTTTTCCAGGTCTGAGGATTGATCTGGAGCTTAAGCAGGAGACAGACATCCAGAAAACTGTCTGAGGAAACAGTGCTCATTCCCAGAGATGGAAACTTTGGTAACAAGTGGACTGTTACAGCAATGTATTTGATGTCTACAGTGTTGGACAGTAGCTAAATGAGGGTAATATGGAGTGTAGTGTTGCCTCACACTGGGACTTCCCTGAATCTGAACTTTAGCTACCTAAATCCTTTTGTGGCCCCATTCCTAAATCACTGTCAGCTGATACCTATCTGCTCAATGATTTCTCTAAACTAAAACTGGGTCCTGATTTGAAGTTCATTGTAGTCAATGGGAATCTTTTGATTGACTTTAATCAGCTGTGGATCATTTCCTTGACTATCAGAATCCACTTTCATGCACAGCAAGCACAATACTAAAATGGTCATTGTACTCGACTCTAATCAGCTCCTTTCCTGGAAGATATAAGCATGAGACCTTGGAATGAATGGGTATGAATAATGACCTATATTTATCCTCTCATTTGATTGTCCCTTGCAAACAGATTTATCTGTAGCAAAATACAGGACTATGTAGCACTTTAAAGACTAACAAGATGGTTTATTAGATGATGAGCTTTCGTGGGCCAGACCCACGAAAGCTCATCATCTAATAAACCATCTTGTTAGTCTTTAAAGTGCTACATAGTCCTGTATTTTGCTTCAGCTACACCAGACTAACATGGCTACATTTCTATCACTAGATTTATCTGTATTAGTCAGTGCTGAGGGTCCTATCTATTATAAGGTTACCAAAGCTTTCCCACAGTGTGATCCTGTTTTCAGTTTCTCATAACTTTGACAATCTTATACTATCTGGGATGAAATTTTCCTTTCTGGGTGTCTGCCTCAAGATGAATTTTGTTGGAAAATTTCAGCCAGAACAGTTCAGCTGTATCTATGAACAAGGGTAGGAAACATACAATATTTTGCCCACGTTAAGAATTCTGGTGACCTTTCCTTTGGACAGCTTTAACTCCCCCATGCTTTGGAGCAGGAACTTGAAGTCTGGCAGGAGTTGGTGGCTGCAGGACTTTTTGTTTTTGCCAGAGATATGCCTTTTGCTTTTCCCATGACAATTCTGGCCAAGTTATAAGCATTTCAAACATCACAGATGCTGAGCGGAAGCATCTTTGATTTTAGCCACTCACAGCTCCAAGTGCTCACTGGGCTGCGCATGTGCTATCATCACAGATTAACTGAGCATGTCTCCAGACCAGGGCTCCTTGGGGGGAAGCCAGACTTTTTCTGTAAAGGCTACTCTTTTCTGGGGTCGGGCACAAGACCTGAGATCAGAAAGCCTGTCTCCTGTGCTCTCAAATACACTCCTGCCTACTCCAGCACCCAAGCAGCATGGAGGAGGAAGCTCTGTGCTTCAAATTCAGAGAAGACAGAAGATGGACAAGGGAGGAGGGAAAGGAACAGATTTGGACACAATCTGGTGATGTTGGGAATGGGGTAGAGAAAGAGAAAATGTGACAGGGCAAGAGGTTGGGACTGACAGCTGAGGTAAAGGGAGGCTGGTACTAGAAGCTGGTGAAGGAGGGGTAAGGGAGACTGGCAGCCAGTTGGCTGGAGAGGTGGGGGAACACTGATCGGATAAGGTTCTCTGGCTAAGGAGGGAGACTGGGACTCAAAGCATTAAAGAAGATCAGATAAGAAGAATGGACAATCTGAGTGGACAAACAAGGTTGTACAGTAGAGAACTGGGACTGGCTGCATAAAGAGACTGAGATAAGCAGACTGGGAAGGAGGAGGCTCGGACAATGAGCTCAGGGAAAGCTGTTGAGAGAAGCTGAAATGAGATGAAGAGCCTGGGGCAGCATATGAGAACTCAGAGTGCATGGGAGGGGAGACAGATCAGGTGAGGAGCCAGAATGGGAGAACATGAACTGGTTAGGCAAGCAGACTGTGGAAAAGGAGCTGGGGTGTGAGAAGGGGACCAGGACTGGGCATGAGGAAGGAAGATGAGGACTTGGACAGTGACCCTGGAGGAGGAGATTAGGAATGGCTGGACTAATAGAATTGGACTAGAAGCTGAGGTCTGAGGAATGAGGACTAAGACGTACCTTAGACAAGATCAGGTTGGGACAGATAGGGCACAAAAGGCCAAACATGGAAAGAATGTTCAGAAGATGCTTTCTTAACTAGTGTGAATTCCTCTCCAGAGTCTGGAATGGAATCTTCTGCTGTCAGCAAATATCTGTGAAACTCAAAGCTGAATTGGGTGCCTGGACAATCTCAATTTGGCACCTTTTAAAAATCTTCTGTATAGTGTATCCTTTATAATACTTTAATTACGTGTTAATATTTCTATAGGATATCTGACTCATTTAGTGTACAGAATGAACCTGCTCTGGAAATGACTCAGGAGGCTACTGTGTGAGGGATTCCTGAATTTTCCCTTGCAGATGTTTGAGGGTGTGGGGTGAATCAGGCTGGGGACTGCAGAGAGAGACAGGCAAGACTTGTCAGTTGAATGCTGCCCTAGAGAACTGAATTTGATCCCTGAATCTGCCACAGAGTTCCTATGTGATGTCAAGCAAATCACTTCCCTAACTGTTGTGTTCCTCATTTTCTGGGTCCCCGACTTGAGATCTTGGGGACTGAGTTGAGGAAATATTGAACACTCACAGTTTCAACCAATGGGAACTATACCTGAATATATAAGGTGCTATATCATGCCGGGTACTCTGAAACATCAAAGGTACATTAAATTAGGTACAAGAAATTAATACTTTTGGACTTCATCTATCTGGGCCTCAACTGTCCATTCGTAGCATGTAGATAATGTTACCTCTTATCTCACCAAACATAAATTTGGCCAAAATTTTGTGAAGATAAATTAATGTTTCTGAAATACTCAGATACCATAGTGATCAATACCATAAAAAAGCCCAGAAGGAAATTAATAATGCCATCTTCAAAGCGGGTTATGAATAGTGTGAAGTGAGGAAAAGCTGTAGCCACTTACTAAATAATAAGGAAAATACAAAATATTGAATGGCTGCTCCTTAACTGAAAATTGTCCATCATGTGCACTGAATGTGGGAGAGGTCCTGCAGGAAAAATATTATATGGTTAGGTAATGGAAGACTATATCATAATGCATGCATACAAGTCTGAATTTATGTTGCATGAGCAACCTTAATTCTGTCATTTCCTAACTTTGGAGTATTTGACTTCTCAACCTTAACATAATATTTTTATATGTAATATTTAGAAAGAGAGAAAGTGAGACTTGAGTGCAATCTTTCAAATGATCTAATTCACGGCCTTCAATAATGATTGGTACCAGAGTGTTAGTGCCAGAGGCATAAGAACATAAGAATGACCACACTGGGTCACACACTGTCGTGTCTTTCAGCAGTGACCAATGTCAGATGCTTCAAAGGAAATGAATAGGGCAATTGTGAAGTGATCCTTGTCATTTAGTCCCACCATTTATCAGTCCAGTCAGAGGCTTAGAAACAGCCTGAGCATAGGGCTGCATTCTTGACTATCTTGGCTAATAGCCTTTGAGGGACCTCTCCTCCATGAACTTATCTAATTCCTTTTTGAATATGGTTATGTATCCATGATGACTCCATGAAGTCTTTCTTGGGAGGTAACAGCTAATTTGTCTATAGTTGGGATTATATTTTCAAATATAATTATATTTGCATTACTTTATAATTTCATCTACTATTTTGTTGCCTAGTCACCCAGTTTTATGAGAGTCCTGGGCTAAGTTTTGTGATAATCAATGGGGTTGGGCTAGAATAGGGTTTTAGGACCAGTTAATACAGCAAATCATTGGGGAAGAGTTGTGAGTTCAGGCCATTACTACAGTTGGATCTATGGTCTAAGTTTGTCTCCTGAACCCTGTCTTCCTTAGATCAGAGTGGTAAATTCAAAACAAGCTGATTTTAGAAACTTAAAAGTGACTATTTTATAGATGTCATTGAAATTTAGGCTAGGTCTACACTAAAAAGTTAGATCAACCCAGCTATGTTGCTCAGGTATGAAAAATCCACCCCCCTGAGAAATGTTGCTTTACCAACCTAACTCTTGGTGCAGACAATGCTAAGGAGGGGTGAACTGTCATATCTCAACACTAACCTCCCCCCCCCCCCAGGGTAGGAGGTAGGGGTGTATGTGCGATATGACAGTACTTGTAAGAAATGTAAGTGTGGGTTGGAGAGCTGGGGGCTCACGGCAGAGTGTTGTGATGTGTATGTGGGAGCACATGGCATGGGAGTGGGATGTAGGGGACCCAGCACAGGAGGCTGGGAGATGTGGAGCTCAGGGCAGGGTGTGGGGCAGGATGCAGGAGTGAGGCCTAGGGTTCTCAAGGCAGAAATATTGGGGGGGGGGGTAGGAGTAAGGGCAGGAGGTTGGATGTGTGTGGGGTCTCAGGAAAGGGTCTTGTGGTGTGGCGAGGGCTCAGGGCAAGAGGTGTCAGGAGCCTTCAGACTGAGAGTGTGGCCATCATGCTGCCTGGCTCCTGGATCCCTGGGACTGACCAGGGTGGCAGGGACTGAACTGCCCAGCCACCTGAGCTTTGGGGCTGGTGCCTGGATGTGTCGCTGTAGTGGTTTAAGTTTAGATATAGCCTGAGAAATCACAAAATTAGATGAAAATAGTTTCATTAGCTTTAGAATTATGAAATAGAGTCAACAAGTCTTCAACCACATGAAATAGAATGATAAAAAGGAATTTGGGTCCTAAATTTAACTGTAGCAGACATTCCCCTCACCAGTTACAATATTCAATTTTTTAAAATTAATTTTGTTTATTTTTAGGCATATTTACTTTTTGGCTCCATGCAGAGGCTATTCAGTGCCCGTAAGGGATTTGGATGGAATAGGAACAAGGGAGGTACTAAATATTGGCATAGCCAATGGAATTCAGTAGGAGGCTTCATAGCTCAAGGCATTTTTTGTGCTTTAAATAAAACAACATGTATAACAAACTACTGAAGTCTCATTGAAAACTGTAAATGTACTGGTTGAAATCTTGACTGAAGTCAATGGCAAAATTCCCACCAACGTCACTGACATGAGGATATCCCTTTTCTGTTTAGAAAATTTGTTCATTCCTCATATTTTCAGTGTCACTCTTGACCTCTTTGGGATTGATGATTTCTAAGGAGAGTTAAATATAGAGGAGATTGTTGATGCATAGAAAACCTGCTTCTTAGTCTTCCCTTGAAGTCATAATTCCTTTTTGCAGTCTCACAACTAATGGTTGTAGAGATGTATGCAAAGCCATAAGCAGACATCAGATGAGAATAAGCAAAGGTTCATCTAAGCTTTCAAAGAACAAACATGCTACTTTCACATAGATGTCCCTAAGAAATGAGGCAAAGTCTACACAATACAGATTACAGTGAAAGAAGAATTATTTTTAAATAAGATGTTTTCCAAGAGGACCCTTGCCAATTACCATGCCCACTCTGCCCCAATGGAGAAAATAAAGGCACGGGGCTGCCCCAATGCAGAAAATAAAGGCAATGAAGATGGAAAAAGAGGAGATTGGGAGGAATATTCAAAACGCAAGATTTTCAATGTGTTGTTGAAAGCAGAAGAGAAGGAAATTTCTTACAAGAGCTTTTCAGCTAAATTAAAATTTTCAACAAAAATTCAATTTTTGTCCAAAGTATTTGGGTTTTTGTTTAAATGGCAATCAAAAATGCAAAGTTTTTCAAGTTTTTGATGAAAACCCAAAAAGTAGATACAAATGAAAATTTTCCATCAACTTTTTTCACAAGAAAATGAATCTCTTTCCAAAGAGCAACTCTACTATTGAATTTTGTTTTGGACTGATAAAACTACAAGGCTTGCACTTCTAAGTTCCAATGTTGCAGTGTATCTACATTAGGGTATTTGCACCAGGATAACTAAAGCAAGGTAAAAACAATGAGTAGTCCTGTGGCACCTTGAGACTAAACCAAAATATATAGAATCATGAGCTTTAATGGGCAAAGCCTCCTTCATCAGATGAATTGGAGTAAAAATAACAGAAACCAAGATATGTATATAACAGCAGAAGTACCTGTCAATTCTAGGACCCATGCTAATGAGGCTAATTAAGTGGGCTGCATGTGTCCCATACATAACATTTAATGTGGAAATGCAGAGATTAAAGCCAGGAGAAATTCACTACTTGTTTTTAAAGTTACAAATTAACACAGATATCCCTCTGAGATAAAAATCAATGTAGTTACATCAGTACACATTTCCATAAACTTTGGTTGGCCCTCAGTTTGCTTTGGCCTGAATTTATTGCATCACCAACTGCCTTTCTTGAATGCAGTCTCCCACCTAGATTGTTGAAACCAATTTGTCCAGACAATCTGAAAAAGATGTGCAATAAAAAGAAAAGCAAATAGGTGGTGATAACAGTAAATGATCTCTGTTCATAGTCATGGAAATGAAATCTTTTCAAAGGAGATCTTATAACGTATCCATAGATAGCTGTAAGAAAGGAATCACAGCCTTCTGTATCTACAACTCCTTTGTACAGACTTTTAGAGAGTTTTCCAAAATAGGATTAATTTAACAATAGTTGTGATTCAGTTTGCCTACATTTTTGCCATTGTTGATTATATGGATTTGCTAGAAATCTAGGGCTCATCTTTACAAGTAGAGAATAAAAGTTAGCTGGATCCACCTTATACAAATGGTTTTATACTAAATGGCTTAAAGACATCTTCCATGGACAGCATGGAGGTGTTCAAAACTAATTCAATTTTTGAAAGCTGTTTTCTAATCTAGAGTTGGAGATGAAAACCTAACTCAGGACATAATCCAGCCATATTAATATGCTGTGGTTCTGTAAACAGCAGTCTGTAACAGTGTGCTGTAACCATATGAGCTGATTTCAAAAGGCCCAGCAAAGATATATAAAGACCTAGAAGGAAGGGAGATAGAAACGTGCTTCCAATACTAAATAGTGGTTGGGAGAAACATAAGCACTGTTTCTTTAAAGGACTGGGCCCAGGAGCCTGGCAGAGTGGGCATGGCAATTGGCAAGGGTCCTCTTTCCCTCCCAGCTAGAAGATGAAACAGGAGAAAGGAATCAACATAAAGCCTGCCATGAATACACAGATGTTGACAGGAGAGGGCTGGCTTGATGAACCTTACAGATTGGAAAGCTGTTTGGAGAGCAGATAGAGCTGAAAGGAGCTAGCAAAAGCCTTACCGCTGACTATTTAAAGGCAAGCAGCTTGACACTTAAACCCTGGTTTGAGAAAGAGAGCTGAGGGGGGAATCCAGTTTGAAAAAGGAAAGGAAGGGTGGATGGATGGCAATAAGCCTGAGACACAAATCTTAGCACCAGAGCGAGGACTGAGGGACAACTACTGTCTGTGTGGAGTTGAGCTGACTTAGGTCCAAATCAAACAAGCCAATCTCTGTGGAGACTCATTCCCACCCACTTGTCAGTGGTTGCCTCCACACATCCCACTTCTCTGCATGGAGGAATGTTTGGTGCCACCCAACTCAGAAAGAACTTGGAGGTGAGAAGAAGCTTTATGTACAAGTTTTCCTTTTCTCTCCATTCTCAGAAGCTGCTCCTCCCTTTGTTGTAAGCTGTCTGGGTATGTCTACACCAGCTCGTTAATTCGAGCTAGGTAGGTAGATCAGGGGAATCAAAGTTGCAAATGAAGCCCGGGATTTAAATATCCCGGGCTTTATTTGCATGTTCCCATCCGGCTGCCATTTTTAAATCCCCCTTAGTCCGAACGAACTGCCCGCGGCTACACACGGCTGTTTAAAGTTAATCCGAACTAAGTCCTTAGTTTACTGTTATTCCTCATCAATATTTTCATTGAAATTTACAGGTAAGGGCAAAATAAGAAATATGCTGCCTACAAACTTCTTAGAATTTAAATCCAGCAATTTAGACTTTTGAATTAAGCTTATTACAAATGGATTAATGAATGAAAGGTCAAAACAGGTATAATGTGTTTATCTAAGGATATTGTACATGTATATAAACTACATCACATGCAACCTTTGTATATTTTGACCTGTGATCCTGATAATTTGTGTTTTTACCAAGTTTTAACTTTTATTGATTTTGGACTCTACTATCATTAAATAATTGTCTGCCCTTCCTATAGCTTTCTGCAATCATGGAAATGTAAAGGACTAAAAATATTTGTAAATGCTTACAAACACATATATCATCCAAAATTATCAAAAATAAAAATTGAATTTTGACTAACAATCTTTAATGCATTTATCCACATAATGCCCAATGAGGCAAGGAAGCACAAGTATCCCCATTTTCCAAGACAGAATCCCTAAGACATCTAGCCCTCAGGTGCTAGGTGCTTATGAAAATCTCAGTAGAGGTAATCTGCATACTTTTAAAAATTGAGTCTTAAGTGGCTAACTGAAGGTCACACACAAAGTCTGTGAAAGAGCAGGGAATTGAATGTTGGTCTCCAGTATCTTCCAATCATTGCAGCTGATTCCTTTCTGAAGGCATTTGTTTCACATTCCCTTAAGGCTATGTCTACACCATAGACCTGGGGTGTGACTCCCCTGCTTGTGTACACATACTCATTGAGCTAATGCAAATATAAATAGCACTGCAGCTACACTAGCACTGGTAGTGACACTGGAAGGATGGCTGAGCCCAGGCCTGCCAATGGAGAGGTGTCTGTGTGTATGTGAGAGAAAAAGGGGACTACTGCCTTGGGACCTGGTGATACTAAAGGACCCTTTAAATTGCTGAGGGAGCACTGCATCACATGCTCCAGGCAGCACTGAGGGTGGTCTAGAAGAGGTGTGGTACTTTCTGGGCAGCACTGAGGGTTACCTATCCCCAGCCCAGCCTCTTGTGCACTGCAAAGCAACCCCTGACTTCCACTTAGCCTAGAGGCCCAGCGAGGCTGTCAGCACCACTGGTTGAGCCATGCTGACTACAAACCTGCTTAAAACGCGTGGGAATGTATTCAGCACTAAAGTTTTTCTAATCTTTCCCCTTCCTGTGTGGGTTTTTTCCATTCATGGGCAAAATATTTTTTTCCATGTGCGCCGAGTCATGTGCAAATGTGCACCACCAGTAGAAACAAAAACCCAGCGGTGGGTGCACTGCTGATCAGCTGGGTGGCATCTGAATCTCTCCTGAGTGGCCACACAAGTGCACAATTTACAGAGAACACCGCTCAGCATTGCTAAACTGCACTAGCTACTATTACCAGTACTGCAGTGGCTACACTGCTATTTATAATTGAGCTACCTCAATGAGAGCTAGCAGTAGATGTACATGAGCAGGGGAATCCTGCCTTCACTCATAGTGTAGACATGGCTTGCTTAAAGGGCAAAATAAATAAATGTATACAATCTTGCATAGAATAGAGCAATCTGGCCCCGTCATAATTCCCTGAATTGAAAAGATGTACGTTAGAAAAGAACTTGACCTAATACACTTCAAAAATGTATTTGTGATTTTAAAAAGCCTTTGCATTATTTAATATTCTTTGGTCATTTTATTCTGTTTGTGGGGTTATTTTTTAAAGACTTGGAATTTCTAGGATTATCAGGCAATCCCAGCTAGGTCAGAGCAGGCTAATATGTGTCAGAATATGAAGCAGTAATTGCTGAGCCCTGACTGCATCCTGTCTATGCCCTGAGCGGTTGTAGTTGTGTATACAGGTATTATTTTTATGCACGTCTGTCATAATTTGCTTCAGGGATTCAACCAACCATTTGTCCACAGCATGGCTAAGGATTGTGTAATGGGGAATAAGGTCATAGTCTACAAATGCTGGAAAGAAGAACAGACAGAAATTATTTCAACAGATTTTAATGAGGAGTCATAGGGGGTTACTTTAAGAAGGGAATCTTTAGAAGCAATCAATGAGCAACATTAACAAACTGCACTGGACAAAGCATTAGTAAACCAAATTAAAACAATGATCAAAACTAATATGGACTGGTTCTGTCTACACTGGCTGCTCAAAATAGGTTTGAAAACCATGCTGAATCATTTTCTAACATAGCTCTGTTGTGACATAAATAGATTCAGACTGGAAGCTCTGTGGGGACTGTCTTCCTGTTGGTACAGTGCCATGTGTTTTGGGTGTTATTATGATACGAGTATTATCAATTGGGGCATAAGACATCCTGACAAAACATTTCTAGAAAAATTAGATTCATGCAAAACTCTGTTGCTGGACTTCACCTTTACTGGCTCCTTTACTACCCCATTCTATCCAAACAGAGCTAAGACACACTCAAGAATCTAAGCCCATCATCTTTCTATTGCACTGTGATGGGTAGACATATATGACCCACTAATTTCTTTCAACGTAAGACTGCGGGTGCTTGTCCTCATAAATCTCTCTCAAAGGGGAATGATGAACAAGTAACAGGAAGCCGAGTAGATTAGTAAGGCTTCTTTTCTGGAATACAAATGTGTCATAAAAACACATTACTCACTATTTCATGTCTCCTATGTCATGAGCTGAGTATGCCGCCATTATATTGGGCACTGTCTCTACAGAAGCAAAACCAGTAAAGTATATCAAATGAAGTGGTGCCCTTATTAAAGTCTCCTATATAATAGTCAAAGAGGAATTACCAAGCACTGTGTCTTGAACTTGGTATTGGGTTAACTTCCAAAACAAAACAAAAATAATTTATTGATATCCTACCTGCATAACCAGATGCATTATCTGAAATTATTGCCATTACAAGTCAATGTTACCACACAGTGGTGTGTGAGATACCACCATCTCCCCCTAGTTATATGTCCTATATTAGTCAGAGTTTCTTAATTCAAAGCTCAGATATCCAAGAGTGGATACATTATTATGAGCATCAGTGATCTTGTAGGCACTGCATCAATTTTCATAGAACACAGACTAAACTTTCAAAGTCTTATCCCAGTATGCATTGAATTCAATTAACAATTAAGAATTATTTTGGAGGGTACCAAAGTCCCAGTCACAAAGTAGATGATACATGTTTTTTCCACAAAAAATTCAATTTCTGCAAAATTGAAATCTCTTCCTGAAGAAATTCCAATTTTCAGCCAGTTCTATTTTATACTTTCATCTGTATTTACAATTTTAGAGCACTACACTTGAACAAAACACAAACTATCTGAGCACTTCCTCTGTGGGTGCAGTTCTAAACAAGGCCAGGTACCCTGCCTTAGTCACTGGCAAATTCTTTGCTACTCTGTGTATTAAATCCCAGATATGCGACTGGAGTAAATTAACTAGGTTCGGCAGCATCCGCAGGAAGGAGGCCACTTACTTTTTCATGTGTAATTTACCACCACAGGTATTTCTATCTACCTACATGTCTCCTGCTTAAACCTACAGTAGCATGCACATCTGCTGCTGGACGTGCTGTTGCTGTAGCAATCTCACTCCACCCCTCAATTCTCTGGCAGAGTCAGAAACAGGATATCAGCATGTGGTGCCTCTATGCCGTGCTACTGTCTATCAGAAAGAGACCGTCTCAAGACACCCCTCTGGGGCTCTTTTTAAAGGAAGCTAGGTAATTACTGAGGATATTTAAGCCTAATGTTAAATATTTACTTCTCCTGAGAAAACATTTAAAGTGGCAATACTTTATAAGATTCCTGCAAACAGACCAATATTATAAGCCTTGGGTGGGATTTTTTTCTGATCCTTTGTAAAAATCAGATCCTTTCCCTCCATTTTAAGTCTATTTCTATTTTTAGATGCTTTACCAGAATATATATGTGCAACACATTTCATCCCAGGTTTGAACTTGGTCGCTTAACATTTGTGAGGGTGAGGAGTTTCTCATGTGATTCATGCTATCAACCTTTAGAATCATGTTTGTTTAAAGCTACACATGTACCTTACAATACCTTAAGCAATTAATTTTGCCTTATGGTGTGTCATAGAAGGGCAAAGAATGAAATCATAATAATTGCATTGCAAATGAAAATGTGACTTATCTGAAACATAACTTGTATCATTGGATACGTGTGCATATGCACACACTCCTCTGATGTAGACATAACTCACTGTTTAATAAAAGTCAAACCAATATTCACTGTCTTCTCTTTCCACACATTCCAAGTACTTCCAGGCTGGCATGTCATCTATTACAGCTTCAGTCCTAAAAACCAAACACAAAATGTGCGTATATTATGTACTTTAAAAACTGATGTCTGTTATGACAGCAAAGCCCATGAGGAAAAATGTCAATAATGCAGATCAACTACTGTGTACCTTCTTCCATCAAATCTGTATGTGTCTGTGTCTATTTTTTGGGGGGGGGGGAGTGGGGCTGACTAAGCTTATATTGGAAGAATAAAGGAGTGCCGAGACATGGAAAATTAAATCTCCAATTATCCACAGGTCATGACAGTCAGCCAAATTATGTGCTTCCCTTTCCATCTCTACACCCACTGCACTGTCCTATTGGTGACCCTGAACTGGAAAGACCACCCTCCTAGGAAATGAAATCAAATCCTCATACTCGCTCATCTTTGGGCCTATCCCAAATGCTCACACTGCCAAATGTGCCTAATTCAAGCAGTGGTTTTGTAATGCGGTGGGCTACTATTCTCTAGTGACCAGAGCTGAGGTCACTACATGCATTTTCCTTTACAAAGTCAGTTTACATTTAAATCCATGTTATCCTACTGCAACAGCATCTGGGATTTTCTTACTACACATACACTAAACCTCCCCTCACAGATGAGACTCTCTTGGCAGTCTCATCTCATGTTGTTATACTCAGAATAATTTTTTAAACTTCTCCAATCCAAAGTGCATTTTTTATTCCTCTCGTGCACCCTTCTCTCCTCCCCCAATTTATCTTTGTTTTTCTTGGCTTTTCTGAGGCTGGTTAAGAACTAACTTAATTTAGGTGCATGTCTGCCAGTCTGTCAAATCCCATCAAGAGCAAAGAGAATGACAAGTTAATAAATTTAAAATTATGTCTGGCATGAGGCATATTCCTATCCCATGCTGTCTATCTGGCAGCAGGTAAAAACCCAACATGGAAGAAATTTGGCCTTTCAAACACTCACATTAAAAGGAAAATGAATGGCTGAAAGTTATCATCAGGTGGCCTATGCGGAATAGTTGGTGGTCTCAGTCCAGTTCCTAGTGGCTTGGTGCCCACATTACAGAAACCACAACCCCAGCTACGGATCCTCACAGGGGAAAAAATTAAGGATGATATTGAAGTGAATCAAGAATAAACAGAGTAAGTCTTGCAATCTACAGAACACCAATATCCTGTCAAATGAAGGTAGAGAAGCATTAGATGACAGTCTGCAAATATGCAGGTTGAACATTATGCCAAAACTAGCATGTTCACATATATTGATGAGGACAGAGCCTTTATAAAAAATACAAAATGGACTATTCAAGAGGAAAAAAGAAATCTAAAAATGTGCACTGAGTACTCTGGCTTCAGAAAGCTTTTTCTCATACATAATCTGGAAGGTGCAATGGGTTGAACCAAAAACATCATCTACACTGGACCTCATTTATGACCATCTGAGAAAGCGCTTGGGGAAGAAGGCTACAACCAGACTTCTGGAGATAATAAAAGAATCATGGGAAAAATGAAGGCTATCTAATTACTGGAAGTCAGCAGTTATTGTTCCTCCTCTTAGCTGCTCAGAAAAGAGGGATCCTTGCCAGTCCTGTCAAGATGTATTTTTAACCAGTAATCTTTCAGATGACGGGATGAACAGTACAATCAAGGTTTCTATGATGACTTCTAGAAGAAGGGAAGATAGAAGCTAACCAAAACATCAGGCAGACCCTTGCAATTAATGGTGACCTTCTGTCAGTCTAGCATTGATGAATTCTAACAAAAGTCACCATTATCATCATCAGGAAGAATTGTTTTGGATCTCAGCATTTGGTATAATCTGACATAATAGGCTGCTACTGAAACTCAGCAAGGCGGGAATCTGTGGAAAAATATATAATTGGACAAGAGATTTCCTGCAGGAAAATAATAGGAAGACTAAATGTTATGTTTTTCAAAGACTAGGTCATTCAGGCCAGGAGTTCCTCAGGAATCAGGTTGAAGTCCTTTTTTTTCTGCTGTACTATCAGGGTGCCTAACGCCATCTCTTTGTGTGCTCATATGCACATGATGCTGTGCTTTGTATCCTGTGAAACAGATGTAATGCAGAATGAATTGAATCAAGACTTGGAAATTTCACCTTGATGGACAAAGAAACACAAATTTTATCTGAATCCAGCAAAAATAGAGTCAACCTACTTTACCACAAACCATAAGAAGTTCAACCACTGTCTGAAATTGACATTGGATGGAGAAGGTATTGCCTTTGAGAGGAACTCAGTATATTGCAGAGTGACATTGGATAAAGAACTAAGAACTTGACTCATAAGAGAAGGATGGCAGACAAAGTAAAGAAGAGCCTGAAAACATTCTGCTCGATAGCTCACCTGAGAGTTGACGATCTCTCACCTGTCCAGTAACATACTGCTCTCAATAATCTAGCCAAGGGCAATGTTTTGCAGTCAGCCTCAGTTCATATCATAATTGGGGCTGTAAGATTCTCCCCAACAGCAATGTGTATAGAACAGTCTGATGTTTAACTTCTTGTGTTTTGTAGAAAACAACAGCTAATTGGGTGTAGAAATCAGCTGAATGTCATCTCTGTTTGGTCTGCTCAGGAATTGGCAAAATAGATCAATGTTGAAATGATCATCTTAGACTCCTTGTTGTTTCAAAAAGTGTGTGAAAGCTACTGAAGGAACTAAAAGCATTAGTTAAGGTTAGGAAGGCAGTATACGTGAAGAAGCTTGTAGGTCCAATTCTTCCCTGACATGAACCTACCCTTGCTCAAAGGACTACACAGATGTGGCTATATATACTAAGACAAACTGGAGAAAAGACCATCCAATTATATCAGTCACAAGTTAAACAAATTAATATGTACGCTGATGTTGCATCAGACAAATCCTTCAAGAACAGTGCTCATGTCCTCATCAAGTAGCCTAGTAGGAAATGTACAAGAAATATTCCAAACTAATGGTCTATCACGGGGGTGGGCAATACAATGGCAGCAATTCCCCCAGGTTATCCATCTGGCAGGCCACTGCCACTATATTTTCCTTTACCTGCACAGGTACAAGTGATTGCAGCTTACATTGGCTGTGGATCACCATTCCCAGCCATTGGGAGCTGCAGGAAGTAGTGTGGACAAGGACACCATGTCCCACAGTTCCCATGGGCTGGGAACAGTGATCCACAGGCAACAGGAGTGGCTATCACCCAAACCTGTGGAGGTGCTGGTAAATATAGTAGTGGTGGCCCATCAGGGGCTAAATCTGGCAAAACAGATCCAACCCAGAGGCCAGTATTTGCCCACCTCTGCACTACCAGTTCAAATTATATGGTTGAAATGAAAGATATTCGAATTGCACTGCAAAGCAGTAGTAGAGGTGGATGTTGTGATGTCTGCCTCACAGGTCTTTGGCTCTGTTAGAAAAAATCAGATTATCATCATGAATGTAGTTCTCAAGGTGGTTCAGAGGATCAGACTGCAAGGTAATAAATTGACTTTTCAGTGTATTCCAACACATGTTATATAGAGAAGTGATGTAACTGATGTTCTAGCCAAAGTTGGAAGATCAGAAACTCATGTAGGTATGATAACAATCAAAGTTACTGATGTTCTGTAACAAGGAAAATATTAGCAGAAATGGTTAAAAGATTAAAAATCTTCTTAGAATTATGAAAAATGTTTTAGAAATTAATATCCACTATTGTGGGATTTATGGATAGAGCACACTGCAGGAATGACATCTCAACAGAGATGGGATTTAGATATATTCATTCTGCAAGATATATCCATTCCACAAGGTGTGTTGGGTGCAGGCTTTAACTACCTGCCCACATTTATAGCAAAATGCAGGACAATGTAGCACTTTAAAGACTAACAAGATGGTTTATTAGATGATGAGCTTTCGTGGGCCAGACCCACTTCCTCAGATCAAATAGTGGAAGAAAGTAGTCACAACCATATATACCAAAGGATACAATTTAAAAAAATGAACAAATATGAAAAGGACAAATCACATTGCAGAACAGAAGGGGGATGCGGGGGGGTGGGAAGGGGGAGGAAGGAAGGTAAGTGTCTGTGAATTGCTGATATTAAAGGTAGGGAGAGTGGGATGTTTGTGAGTTAATGGTATTACAGGTGATAATTGGGGAAACTGTCTTGGTAATGGGTGAGAAAGTTCAAAGACTTGTTAAGTCCTTGTTGGTAAGTGTCGAATTTTATGTATGCAATATTGCAAGAAAAGTGGTGCTCTTTAGATTTGATACCTTTGATAAAGGCCTTACAAAGGACACTGCAAAAGTCACCAGACTTCATGGCCTGATAAGTTTATTGTGGAACAAGATGACAAGAACATCATCAAGAAGCACAGATAGCATCCTTGTAACAGTGAGATCAGTTGAGTTAACCTGTCATAAGGAGGAAGCCGCTAATAGATTTGAGGCCTCTAGTCATGTACTGTTGTCCATTTGACTTTGGGAGAGAAAACATAAATCCCATGACCAAAGTAGTTCTAATGAGGGTCTGATGCGTGCTGGGAATTTCGTTGAACTTTGCTAAAAGGTCTGAAACATGTCAATAAAAGTGTAGCTTGTGGCACCAATAGCATTCTTGGATTGTTAATGCTGAAAATGTTACAGTGTAATACTGTAAAATGGTAAAGGTGGAAGAGAGGAGGTGCCTTGCTTTGTTTTTTGTTGGGTGTGGATTTTTTCTCTGTATCTTTCTGTTCTAAGAGACAGGTCTAATAGGTGTCAAGACTACTGAGCCTGAAGCAATGATATTTCTCAGCCTTTACAGCATACTCTATATGAGACACCTAGATTAGGGCTTCACCCATCCAACTCTGCCTCTCCTGATTCCTGTTAATGGAAGAAAATGGAAACCTTCATCAGTCACTGGACAATTGATCCAGTCTTCCAACCTGACCTCAGGTGGGCCAAGGACTTTGCTTGGTCAAGGAAATATCAATGATTCCAGCCTGAAACAACTGTCAACAATGATCACCCAGTTACCAACACATCCAAGCAGGAGCACTTTTAAAAATTCTCTCTTTTTCCCTTCTTCTGTTGTCTCTTTTATCACACTCCTTGCTCCAATGCTAGATACAGCCTTAGAGCACCTACATGCGGAGTTAGCGAGGAGTAACCAGTGCCCTGTAAATTCACACCCCACCTTGCTAAGCCCTAATTTATCATATAGACAAGCTCTGTAATCATGAGAAAAGGCCCTTATATACTTTGGAAATTACTGTGGGTTACAAAAATCAAGCTTCTGATTAATTGATAAATCATGATATGCCTTTCCCCAGTCCTGAATTCACCTAGAAAAACTGGAAGGCCTTTTTAATATTTATTTTTTAAGGAATAGATTTCAATATATAAAATGAGGTAAAAGGAAAACGAAAAGGGCATTAACATAAAAATCTCGGAATAGGGGTACATGTAGAGACAGAGAGACTAGGGATAAAGGACAAATGGAGCAAATAAATTAGAAGGTCAAATAAAACTTGAAAAAGAGTGGCACATTTCAGTTCTGGAGTTGTTAGTAGAATCACATTCCTCTAGCAGGCTTCAGATGATTAACGACAAGAAATAGAAGTTGAATAGAAACAAAGCTGAGATATACACTCTCTCACATTCTGCAGCAAGGTGTCCAGTGCATGCTGACTGGAATGCATTAGGTGGATCCCTCTGCTGTCTAAGTCAGGGAAATTCTCTGAATCCAGTGACAAAGAACTGAAGCTTGTCTTCAATTTACAGTGAGTTTGTTCATTTGTTTTTTTTGTTATTTTTTTTGGAAGGGCAGCAAAGGTTAAAGAACTTTCCCAATGTTCCTTCACTTTGCTGAAGGCCTTGGCTGGACCTTAAAGGAGTGGCATTGCTGGATTGTGCCCTAAAGCTGAATAAAATTTGATTCTCTGTACAGCTTCTGTGTACCATATAAAGCAGGGCTACTCAACTTTGGAAGCCCCAGAGGTCACAATGATAGTCACAGCTCATGCCGAGGGCTGCAACTTAAGTGTGGTTGCATATACATGCAAATATATATGCAAATATACGCAAATAGCTTCTTTCACATTGATGGGCATGAATACAAAGATTAAGGCAAGACAACACAACACGCAGGCCCCATTTAAGTCAGTTCTGCTGATATTAAAGCAATACAATATTACCCGATTTCCACCTATATGACAGCACTTTTAATGAGCAATTACAGTCCAGGAATTTAACTACTAACACATATCAACAGAAGACCATTATATTGACTCACCATTGTGGAACATGTTCCTAGTAGAGGCCATGTTCAAAGGATCCCACCCATGGGCCATACGTTGAGCCCCGTGTAAACCCAAAGCACACTGCAGGACATAAACAAATAGGTGGTGGCTGCATGTGGCCCACGGTCCGTGTGTAGAGTAGCCCTGGTATAAAGCCTAACAACAGCTGAACACTTATAGCCAGGCACAGTGCAGCTTGCACTGGATGTCATGATATCATTTTATCATGGCAGACATCTTCCTTGATGTGTTATTTTATTTCCCACTTGATGTAATCCCAATGAATATAAGAGAATGACATTCAGGAATACTGCCATGAAAAGGATGATGTGAATCAGTGAATCCTACAGATTAGAAGACAAGGAAGTTAACCACTGAATTTTGGATTAGATGAAGGAGGGGCCATGCCAGCTACCCCTGGCTCCACTGCTTCCAACGGGTGTGGAGTCAGGTTCCTGCATAACCTTACTCCAGGGTCTACAGTGGCTGTTGGCCCTGCTGCCTATAAATAAAAATCTGCAGTAGATGTACATGTCTATCAAGTCCATGCTGCATGTTTATTCTTGTAATTCATTCAGTTGTGTAAAAGCATGCATACAGGTGTCACTGGAAACATGCAATTTCATCTTTGGTATTTTATTTAAAGTATAGCTTGCTATACATTATACAGTGATGGAGTGTTTAAGTTGTCCCCTCATATTGCTTGGTATGGTACTCATCTGAGGGTGTTTGAGTGTTTATTGCTAAGTTGTATGAATGGTATGTTCTATATTTCTCCCCTCTTTCTAGTGCTAAATGAACCATTTTGACTCTTTTGATTTTGTTCCTCATTTTCGTATTGAGACAAAACTATTTACCATATTCAACCCAAATTCATAGTTGTAGTTTCCCCCAAATAGCATTTTCCACTGAATTTACTGTTCAACCAAAAATGCACCCAGTTCTAGCCTACAGTAAAGTTATATCTTCATGATTTTTGTTGGACATGGCTTGTACAAGTCAGGAAGCTCATTTAAATAAACGTGGCATTCTTACACAGAAGTCAGGACTATGTAGCACCATGTGCTACATGGTCCTGTTTTTTGTTTCAGCTACACCAGACTAACACGGCTACATTTCTATCACTATTTTACACAGAAGTGATTGCTTTCTCTACCAAAAATCAAAAGCATGGACAATTACAGGTACAAATTTATAGACTCATTTGAATATTTGGATCATATTGTGGAATCTCCATTCTGTTTTTGGAGTTTGGTGATTTTTGTTTATGTAAAAGAACTAATTATAAGTCCCAAATACACGGAACATTCCATGGCTTTAAGCGTATGGTTAGGAAACAGGAAAACTTAAATTCTCATCCTGGCTCTGCCACTGATCTACTATGTGGTCTCAGGAAAGTCAACTTGCTTTTATGTGTCAATTTCAACATATAATAAAGATAATAATTAAAGCTGGTAAAAATTGTTGCATCCAACACTATTTTCAACTAAACAAAACATTTTCATTAGCAGTCTCCTTTCTTTGAATATTTTTTTCTGTTTCATCTAAAACCCAACTATTTTGAGCTAAAAACTTTGTCATTTTCAGTTTTTTATTTTCCCATATGCAGTTAACTTGATATAAGAACATAGGAATGGCCATTCTGGATCAGACCAAAGGTCCATCTAGCCCAGTATCCTGTCTGCTGACAGTGGCCAATGCCAGATGCCCTAGAGGGAAAGAACACAACAGGTAATCCTCACGTGATCCCATTCCTTGTCATTCATTTCCAGACAAACAGAGGCTAGAGACACCAATCCTACCCATCCTGGCTAATAGCCATTGATGGATCTAACCTCCACGAATCTATCTAGCTCTTTTTTTAAACCCTGTTAAAATCTTAGCCTTCATTGCATCCTCTGTCAAGGAGTTCCACAGGTTGACTGTGTGCTGAGTGAAGAAAAACTTCCTTTTGTTTATTTTAAACCTGCTGCCTATTAATTTCATTAGGTGATCCCCTAGTTCTGGGATAAGTAAATAACTTTTCCTTATTCACTTTTTCCACACCAGCCATGATTTTATAGACCTCTATCATATCCCCCTTTAGTCTCCTCTTTTCTTAATTGAAAAGTCCCAGTTGTATTCATCTCTCCTTGCATCGCAGCCATTCCAAACCCCTAATCATTTTTGTTGCCTTTTTCTGAACCTTTTCCAATGTCAATATATCTTTTTTGAGATGAGGCAACCACATCTGTACGCAGTATTCAAGATGTGGGCGTACCATGGTTTTACATAGAGGCAATAAGATGGTTGCATATCTTTTTCTGACTTTTCCCTGCAGTGTAAACATAGCCTTACTAGAGATAGTTGTCTTTAAAAATAATTTAATGAATAATAATTTTTCAGTTTTTTTTTAAAATCCAGAAAGTGTCTAATATATTCTAGTCATAATTCCCAGAAGAAGATGGCTAATATAATTTTCTTTTTCTCCTACATGTTCACCACTGGCAGCACGCAGTTGATTTCCACTAGTAATAAAGTCCAATTACTATCATCATAATAAATAAGAAATATCAATCCTAATTAAATTTTCAGGAAAATAATTTTACACTGGAAATCTACCTCAAGATTATAGTTGATGAAATACCATCAGTATCCCTGCTGATCTTGTTCAAACTCAAGTTTGTGAAGAGATTTGCACACGCTAACTTTTTATTTTGAAATATTTTTCGTACTACTGCAAGATCAAACCCTTTCTTTGGTTTTCCTTCAGACAATGATAAAAAGTAGGAAGGGATAGGCTCAACCTTAGTAAGATCAGCAGTTAGCTCTGGGAAAGTCTGAAATCACGCAAATATGCTGAGGAAAAGCCAATGATCAGGACATCACATAGACCAACAGGGAGAAATCCTGACCTAACCGAATTACAGCAAAGGTCTCATTGGTTTCATAGACTCATAGACTCGTAGACTTTAAGGTCAGAAGGGACCATTATGATCATCTAGTCTGACCTCCTGCACAGTGCAGGCCACAAAATCTCACCCACCCCTCCTAGAATAATCCTCTCACCTATATCTCAGATATTGAAGCCTTCAAATACTTTGAAGACCCCAAGATGCAGAGAATCCTCTAGCTGTGATCTGTACCCCATGCTACAGAGGAAGGCGAAAAACCTCCAGGGCCTCTGCCAATCTACCCTGGAGGAAAATTCCTTCCCGACCCCAAATATGGCGATCAGCTAAACCCTGAGCATGTGGGCAAGACTCATCAGCCAGACACCCAGAAAGTTCTCTGTAGTAACTCCTATCATCCCTCACTGGACATCTGCCTCCCCCACCATTTTCATGCCCTGGGCTGAAAACAAATCTCTTTGAAGTTAATAGAATAAGTCTTTCCATTGACTTCAATGATCTTTAAATCACTTCTTTCATCTCTCCAATGGGATAATTTGGCATCTCAGATTTAGGTGTGCATGTTTGGAACTAAAGTTCAGTTTCTGGTTGCACACCCTCATAACTGACTGTAATAGATACATGGTAATAAATATTACCAATCAAAGGAAAACTGAACCTAAACCTAACACAATTTTCCTTGAATTGTGATGTAGTTTGAGTAAATTCCCTCCTGTCAGCCACTTTCTTGCTCTTTTGAACATCCTGGTTCTGAGTGGGAAATGGTGACATAAGAGACGAGCCATTCTGAACATGTGACAGGCATAATCCCCCTGTAACAGGGAGTTGCAGAGAGCTTATTCTAATATGTCATCCAGCCTACTTTCCCAGAACCAGGAAGGCCAGATACCTTGAACTTTGTTATTAAGAATCTGAGTGTCCATTTCAACCACACCTCACCACTTTTTCTAGCTCACCCATAACTATTGCCAACCCATGTATCAGATAAGAAAGAAATGGATCCCAATAGCTGACAAAACCTATACTGAGCTGTAACATAACCCAGTATGGGCTTAAACCCAGCACCTAATTTTCTGTTGTTAAAGTCTTCTACGACTCAAAGTTTCTGCTTCTGGGAATGTGTACTGCTGCCTCATTCTAGGCAGCTGGACATCAGTCTTCCACCTAAGCTCCAGCATAATCATCACACCAGATGAAGATAGGCACTCCACTGCCTATCCAATCTGTGGGTCCTTATTCAGTAGCCATGCTCAGAGCATTCCTAAAGCCACACAACATGGGAGTGCAGACAAGTGGGGGAAGATTAACTTTCAGCCTAGTGGTCAGGATACCCACCTGGGACATGGGAAATCCCAGTTCAACTTCTCCCTCTGGTTGATGAGGCAAAGAGATTTGAATCTAGGTGTCCCACCTTTCAGATGAGTTCCCTAGCCACAGATCCATTTTTACTCTGGCTCTGGCTCCTCCTTATGTATACAGAGTAGAATAGCTTCAACAAGAGATGCCGAGAGAGACATCAAAATATACCATAGCCCAGCACTAGGGCTTTCTCCTGAGTGGTGGGAAATCCTTGCTCAAATTCTAATTCTTTCTCTTTGCCAACTAGAGGGGGAAATTAAAACAGGGTCTCCCAAATTCAGTGCAAGTGCCCCAACAACTAGACTAAGGATTATAAAAAAGGTGACATCTGCTTCCACACAGCCCTCTTTTCTAGTTTTTTCTTGTGGTGTTAGGAGGCACCTAAATCATACTGGCAAGAAATGGCTTAGGTGCCTAAGTTGCCATTCCTTCAACAGAACTGTTTCCAAAAGGGGAACTGAATGCAGAAATAGGTGTCTCACTATAGCCAGGACGTGGGTACCCATCTCTATGAAGGGAGCACACTTCTTTCGTCAGCACATCCCATTGGCTACCTTACATTGCTCCCTGTCTTCTGTACTAACATTTGTGGAGCCCGTTCTTAGAAAATTATCTCACTCCATGTATTATACAGGGATCTTAGCCAGCTAATCCAAGGTTTGTGGATTCCAGTGATTTTCAAGGAATCTAAAAGTTGGGTGTTGCCTCACGGAAGTCCTTTTGTGGATCCAGGCTTCCTGTGCACTAAGATGGGTGAATTTTAGGAATCCTGGGCCAACATTTCAAAGAATAGGTGACTACAGTTTAGCTCCTCTATCTAGATATTGCCACCTGCCTGATTTTGCAAAGTGCCAAGCTCCCAGCTGCTCTGCATGAGTTCAATGCATGTGGTTGGGTGCTAAGGACATTTTATAAAGACGCATTAATAAGCATGCATTTTAATAAGGACTTTGGGATCTAACTCTAGGATCCTAAACTCTGTCTATACTTAAAATGCTACAGCGTCACAACTGCAGCACTGCAGCTGCTCCACTGTATGACTCCAGTGTAGACATTCACTAGAGCAACAGGAGGGGTTCTCCCATTGTTGTTTATAACCTTCCTTCCTGCAAGGTAATAGCTAGGTCAACAGAAGAATTCTTCTGTCAGCCTACTGCTGTCTACATTTGGGATTAGGTCAGCATAGCTAAATTTCTCACTGGGCATGGATTATTCACACCCCTGAAAGACATAGCTCTGTCAATGTAAGTTTTCAGTGAAGACCAGCCCCTCTGTGTTTGAAAGTCTTGGCCAATGTCTACAGGCAAAAGTTTGACTTTTCAAAGGGGGTCATAAATTGGTCATAAACATTTGCTACAGCCCAAAAGAGGACATGAAAAGGTCTCACACCAGGAGGAGTGTTGTTGTTGGCTGCCCTTATCCTTCAATGTGATTGAAATGGATTCAACACTTTAGGAGTGAAAATGAAAATGTAAAATTATTAGTGCCCTTGGGTGTTTTTTGTTTTGTTTTTCAATGATAAACTACTATGATTTTCCAGTTCAAGATGAGGCTGCTTTGACCACTCAGTCACTTTGAGTATTTGCCAGAGATTTTCTTTTAAAAGGTTATAGACAAGGCAGAACTCTCTTCTATAGTTACTTAGATTTAAATACAAACAGATTTAATAAGACACCTACCCGCAGCTCTAGACTCCCTGACAGTAAATTAGAGTCAGAGTCCATACGGGAATAATCCCTGAACAACACAGCAACCAAGAATTCAAAGCAGAAGAACAATCCCTCCCACCCTAAATTCCATAACCTCGTCCATTTTCTTGCTTGCCTGTACAGTGCTACGAGCACATCAGCAGTGCAGTATAAATACAATGCATGATATAACATATATTATTTTAATTATTGACAAGATTTGTTGATGTCTCTCAAATTAATTTAAGGCTGATTAAAGAAGCAAGACTAAGAGCACTGGGCACTTCAGTTCATCCACAGAACAGACATGGGACAAACTGAGGCTGTTCAAACTCTCTCTCACCACGGACTAACTTTATGATTTGGGGGGAGGGGTCACTCATATCATCTTAATTCCTCACTTTCCTTTCCCTATCCCCTACGTAAGTGTGCTCAGACAGCAGTAGATTGCAGATACTGTCATATATTTGGGCCTATCTAACAAATTATGGACCCTCCCAGACACTGACTGTAGCTTCCAAAACCTGGCTTTGCACATGCACCCCTATCAAAGTGCCTTAACCCTGAGCTGCCACATGCACTTCAGAGGGTGGGAGAAGCAACTTGAGTCTCTTCTCATTCAGTCTTTGGTTACTTTTCTGAATTTTCCCACTAGCATACCAATTAACACCAGCCTCAATAGTGCCTTTGGGACATGTATGGTTGCCTATTTGCACCCAGATTGAGATCATCAATTAATTTCACATAGGCCAAACACTCTTCAAATTGGTACTGGAAAAAATCACTGCCAATCTAAACTGGATTTGAAGCAGGGAGCCAAAGGGAAAAACTCTGTGGTAATCTGCTGGTCTCTTTTGTTCCACTGATTAATCTGTCTGTGACATGCTACAGTTTGCATATGATGCTTGAATCCCGTGGGCTATTGTGGGGTGGGCTGTAGGTGGGGAGGCCATGTTGGACTGGAATTGTGCAGGGTCTCCGCTGTCTCTATTATTTGATACTGATGCTACTTTGAATGGGAAGGTGTAAGCAAACTGTGCTTGCAGGGGCGGATATAGGGCGGGGCGAACGGGGCGGTCGCCCCGGGCCCCGCGCTTAAAAAAGCCCCGCGCATGCGCCGTGACAAAGGGGGAGCCCCGCGGAGTTACGCTGCCCGGGGCCCCGCAAAACAGTCATCTGCCCCTGTGTGCTTGTTTCATTCATTCTCAGAGATCTGGAGTAGAAATTATGTAGCATGCTCCTTGGGAGCATTTGAAATAAGCAGTGCCATACAACTCAGTTTCAGTTCACAAAGATTCAGCAATAAAACCATCATCAGGAAGTAGCTAGCAAAAGGCATTACAAGCCTATTCTATGTTATTTGTAGAAATGTAGGTTGATTGATGTATTTTTTGAGTAGGAAAATATGATTATGTTTGTTCATTTAAATATTCCAATTAATATGTTGGCTTCACAGATCACCTAATCGTTGGATAGGCAATTGTGAAGAATAACTGAAATGGCTGGAAAAAGCCAGACCCCACAGCTTTGGTGAATGGAGGGCAGCAAATAGGAGAGTTTGTGGAAGAAGCAGCAAGCACTAACTCTTGTGGGCAAATCTGTTTGGCTTTTTCTTTTAGTTTGTTAAATGTTTACGTGTGTGGTGTGCTAGGGATTATGTGTTTGTCTGGGGACTGTTTTGGAGTGGGGGTCAGTTGAGAGGATAATATTGAGGTTCTAGTCCTGTCTTTTGTTCCTTTGGCTTTATGAACACCCTCTACCTCAGTTTGCTAAAGAAGTGGCAGGGTTGAAGTAGGAGAGAAGGGCTCCCAAGGCAGAGGCTAAGCAACCAAGGGAAAGAAGTAAACTAAAGGCAGCAAATGGGAATCTGAGGGGGAGATTGTTGGAAGAAGACAGAATAAAATCAGAATGGTCTGGAAAGGCTGTGTTGCCAATACCAACATTGCTTCTAACTACTCCAGCTGCATCTGGGTCTCGACAGAGAACTCAACCATTAATGCCTCTAACTCAGGCCCTGATGTAGATTTCCGAAGATTGTGGCCTTAATTTGGTTGTCATAGAAAAACAGGATCGGGGACCATCCAGTGTCAGAGGTGCCCATTGGTAGAATCTCTCAGACAGCAGTTGAGAGAGCTACATTAGGCAGTAGCTATGCTGAAGTGCATCTGTGCCTGGGAGGAATTAATTGAAAACATACTTATGGAGGCTTCCAAGTGCAAGGAAGAGATCCACCTCAAGAGGAAGGCTGTACCAGCACCACGGGGAGAGAAAACAATTCCTTCACAAAGAGAAACCTTTAGACAACTCAGCAAGAAAGTAAACGAGACATTTTTTAAAGAACTAATAAAGTCATTCAAAGCACAGGATTTGGCGACGATGGGGGGAAATTCAACTACCAAGATATCTGTTGGGAAAATAATCAGTAGGGTACAGATTATCCAACAATTCTGGGGATCAGTGAAGGTAAAATCTTATTACAGAAGGTAGAGAAAATAATGAGGGTAGAAACTATTTTGGATTTGATTCTGTCAAACGAGAAGGAACCAACTGAGAATCTGAAAGTGGAAGGCATCTTGGACGAGTGATCATGAAATGATGAGTTCACAGTTCTAAAGAATGGTGGGAGGGAAAACAGCAGAATAAAAAACAGTGGATTTAAAAAACACAGACTTTAACAAATTCAGAGAATTGGATGGTAAAATCCCATGAGAAATAAGGTTAATGGGGAAAATATTTAGGAGAGATGGCAATTTTTAAAGAGATATTATTAATGGCATAAGACAAAACTATATCAATGAGTAAGAAAGATAGGAAGTATGGCAAAAGACCACCCTAACTTAGTCAGCAGGTCTTCAAGGATCTGAAACTCAAAAAAGAGCCATATAAGAGGTGCAAACTAAGTCAAATTACAAATGGATTAATCTAAAAATTAGGCATGTGGGGACAAAATGAGAAAGGCTATGGCACAGAACAAGATTAAATTACATAGGAATATTTAGTGTATCAAGAAAGCATTTTAAAAATACATGAAAAGCAAGAGATAGGCCCATTGCTAAATGAAGTGAGAAAGGCAACAACAGAAAATGCAGCAATGGCCAAAGGGAAATAAAAAAGGCATTTAATAGTTTTCACCAAAAAAGGTAGCAGTGATTGGATGACTAATGTAAAGAGCATCAGTGTAAATGGTGTAAGATCTGAGGCTAAAATAGGAAAAGAACAAGTTACAAGTTACTTAGATGTCTTCAAGTCAGCAGAGCCTGATGAAATACCTCCTGGAATGCTTACAACTCTTGCTGAAGAGATCTCTGAGTTATTGCTGTTTATCTTTGAGAACTTGGGGAAGATGGGAGAGATATCTGAGGACTGGGAAAGGACAAATATAGAACCTGTCTATGAAAAGGCAAATAAGGACAACCCCCAAAATTTTAGACCAGTAAGCTTAACTTTGGTATCCAGAAAGATAATGGAGCAAATACTCAAGCAAGCAATTTGTTAGTATCTAGAAGAAATGACAGTAATAAAGTAACAGTCGACATGGAGTTATCAACCAGCTCAATACCCTTCTTAGTCAAGGTTACAGGATTGTGGATGAGGAACAACAGTAGAGGTCACATATCTCAAATTTAGTAAGGCTTTTTATGCTGTTTCACATGACCTGCTCATAAACAAACAAGAGAAATATAGTGTAGACAATCGTGCTATAAGGTGGATGCATAATTGTATGGAAAACTATACTTAGAGAGTAGTTATCAGTGGCTTACAATCATAGGCATGTGCACGGGGTATGCTGGGTGTGCCCAGGAACACCCTAATGTTTCAAAGGGGGTGTGAGTGAAGGAGCGCTGCTTTGGTGCTCTGGGGAACGGACACGGTGCCAGGTTTGCCGCTCATGCGTGGCCAAAACCAGCGGGTTTTAGGACCCCACAGAAAGATGTGGCAGGGTCACCCCGCTGCCCCATCAAGCAATGTCACCCCGTTGCCCCATCAAGCGAGATGAGTTTAAACCCCGTGCGGGAAGGTGGGGGTGTATGCCCCGGGCATAGGATCGGGTGCAGCATGGCTGGCCCCGGGAACGGGGGGTGGGGGGGGGGAGCGGGATCTGGGGCAGTGTGGCTGGCTCCAGGACAGAGGGGGGGAGGGGTTAGGGGAGGGGGCAGTGTGGCTGGCCCCCGCCCCCCGCAGAGCTGCTTCCCATCCCCTCTTCCTCCCAGCCAGTCCCTGCCCCCCAGCCAGTCCCTCTCCACTCCCCCCACATCCATGTCCATGAGCAAAAAATGTATCGTGTTCATGGGAGGAAACTCTTAGAGGGAACACTTCCCCTAGCCTCTCTGCCCCAGAGTTAATGTCACACACATTGGGTTAATGCAATTGCAGGATAGTTGTATGAAGGGGGTTTGGTGAGGGCCAAACTAATCACTATTGGTAAGAGGATGGTGGGAAAAGTCCGTGGGGAGGTGAGGGTCACATGACACCTTTTATTTCTGGTCATGTGTCCATATTGCCCCAAAAGTGTTACCTCCAGAGGCATGGCTAATGGGGTCAGGGGTGTGGCTAATGGGGGTCAAAGTACATTTAAAAAAAATTCTTTGGGTGCACGCCCTAATGAAATGTGCTGTGCACGCCTATGCTCACACTTGAGGTAGGAGGTCAAACTGAGTGGAGTCTAAAGGGATGCGTCCTGGGTCTGATGCTATTCAATATAATCATGAATTATTTGGAATTTTTGATAATGGTATAGGGAATACATTTCTAAAGTTTGCAAATGAAACCAAGCTGCGGGAGATTGCAAGTGCTATGGAGGATAGGATAAAAATTTAAAATTACCTTGACAAAATGGAGAAGTGGTCTAAATTAAACAGGATAAAATTCAAGAAAGAGAAGTGCAAATTGCTACATTTGGGAAGGAATAATCAATTGTGCAAATAAAAAATGGGAAATGATTGCCTGGGAAAGAGTACTTTAGAAAAGTTTTTCAGGTTACAGTGGATTGCAGACTAAATATGAGTCAATTATGAAACATTGTTCCAAAAAAAAAAAAAAAAGCAAACTTCATTCTGGGATGTATTGTCAGGGCATGAGAAGTAATTCTTTTATTCTGTTCAGCACTGATAAAGCCATAACTAGAGTACTTTGTCCAGTTCTGGGAACCACACTGGAAGAAAGATATGGACATGTTGATAGAAGTCCAGAAGCCAGCAACAAAAAAGATTAAAGACCTAGAAAACATGACTTAAGAGGAAAGACTAAAAAAATTGGGCTTGTTTAGTCTGGAGAAAAGATGACTGAGGAGAGACACAATAACAGTCTTTAAGGACATAAAAGGTTTTATTAAGACATGAATGATCAATTGTTCTCCTTATCTACTGTGGACAAGACAAGAAATAATGGGTTTAACTTTCAGTAAGGGAGATTTAGGTTATAAATTAGCAAAAACTTCCTAACTGGCAGGTAGTTAAGCACTGGAACAAATTCTGTAGGAAGGCTGTGTAATCTCTGTCATTGGAGATTTTTAATAATTGGCTAGATTAATACTTGTCAGGGATGGTCTAGGCAGGCCCACCAATGAAGGACAAAGGGTATTGCTGACCCAAAGCCTGGTGATTTAAAAGGGTCCAGGTCTCCCAGCTGCCACCACCTTTACAGTGAAAACAGCAATCGGAGCTCTGGGCAGCGCTTACCAGGTGGCACTGAAGCTATCCCCAGCCCTGCACTTTCTGTCTCAGCCCTTGCCCATTCCAGAGTACTGGAACTGCTCCCCTCCCACCTTGCCCAAAGTCCAGTGAAATCTGATGGGCATCCTACGTCTAAGTAATATTCAGTTCTGCCACAGGGAAGGGGAGTGGAGGAGATGACCTCTTTCTCATGTAATGGCTTGCCTTCTGAAGGGTTCCTCACGACTCTGTAAAGTACATCACTTGACCTACTTCTGAAAATCATCTAGTGTCAAGTGGAATGGTGAATGCACTTGAAAGAGAATGATCAGAATGAGCTGATTGGTTCATGAAAGCAAAATATCTTGAAGCTGAAATACAATACATGAAGTAAAGACACCGATATATGACTTCCTCCCACCCCTTGCATACAGTGGATGATTCTCATTTGCTGTGAGCTCAAATTCCATTGTTTACATAAGAGCAGTAGAGCTGGGAGAGCAGCTTGGGGGGCAAAAGCTTGGAAGTACAGATTTGGATCAGCCATTCCCAGAATCCTTTTGAACATTCAAATTATATGGATCCATTTGATTCTTTCTTAAGCTAGCACTGCTTGCACGTAGATGTTCTAGCTGTGATAGTGAAGTTCATTTACTCCCCTGCTACAACCATCTCTCTTTCTACCATGATGTTTCTTCTATCATCTATCCTTCCATTCCTTTCCCATGTCACTCCTGAAAGCCACCATCTCCAGAGATCCAGCACAGCATGGCAGAACTCAACAGCCTCTGCTGACCATTATGTGTTTATACAACACTGTGTGTGTGAACAGTACAGCTTGTTATAGCATGCCAAACAGACAGACTCAGTATCCAAAAGGACTTATAATAAGAGGTGAAAAGCAGCTACAAAATAACATAAGTAGTGGTAAGCAGACTGAAAGCCATCTTGTCTGTATACACTCATAGATAGCAATAGCAGTAAGTAACCTCATATTTTGCTGTGTCAATATCTTTACAAGGTGACAGGTGGGATTGCTACCACTGGAATAGCATGCCCAGAAATGGTGGGTGAAATCTCTTATTCTACTGAAGTCAACAACGAAATTTCCATTAATTTCACTAAGGTCAGGATTTCACCCAGTGTTTCTAGGAAGGATTAAGGAGCAGTGGATGTCATCTAAAATTACTGTCATTTTCTGCCTCCCACCTCCTTGCTTAGTATGTTGCTTGTTTGAAGAGTATGAAGGCCTTTAAAAATCAGCTGGAATCAATTTCTCAATATTAAAAACAAACAGAAATTCTGAAATTAATCCCAAGGCAGCAGCAGGCTACAAACTGAGATTGAGTTCAAAGCCAGATGTCTATCTACTGATATACCAGCTCAGCCAAAGTAAATGTTTATCTTCACTAGATACTGCATGTGGCTTCAGTATTCCCACACATCTGTATTAGAATAAAGTGCAGAGAGAAGATAATTCTCCCTTGAATATGCATATGTAACTTTTGTCAGCTATGGTCCTTGTCCTTTCCCTGTCAGAGGTTGCTTCCCAAAGAAGGGCTCACCTTCCAGGCTGTTTGTACAATTGTGTGCAGCTCATGCTAATCCTTGCCCAGAAAAGGTTTTAATTTAGAGGGAAGGCAACAGGTAAAAGATACAGCAGGAGGGACTGAAGGAGGAAGAGCCTAAATGACACTTCTCAGAGCCTGAATGGTGATTTTGGTATGTGACACGTGTTTTCAGAGATTTATAGGGGGAATAGCGTTAAATGTTTTTTATGTCTTGCTAGTATCATAAAAGGGGAAAGCTATGGTTAGCAAGACCTCAGTGGAGAAGTATATTTTGAGGAGGATTTCAAAACAGGATAGAATGGAGGTATGGCTGATGGGGTTCGGCTAAGGGTTAGTCTCATAGGGGATGCACTGAGGAGTGTGGATGAAGGAAGTGACCAGGTGAGTTGCTTGGACTGAGTAAAGCAACTACTGTAATGTTGCCAACTCTTACAATTTTATTGCAGGTTTCACTATGGCTGGTGTTTTACTTGAATCTCCAGACCTCTGATGTTATGATAATCGCAATTTTCATTAGAAAAGTAAGTTTCTAGCCCTCATGGTTACAGAGGCAAACTTGGACAACATAACCTGTGTGTTCTCTTAAAGGCCCCCAAATTGAAAGACAACTCCTGAAAATGTGTGTGGTTTTTGTTTTTTTAAAAAAGCATTATTTTTTAATAGAATCTCAACATTTGGGGGAGGGCCTAAATGCTAATGCTTAAACTATGGAGGAGGGGGGGAGGGAGGAAAAGAGGGCAGGAGGATGTTTGACAATATTTATACTGGGAGGAGATGAAAGCCTACTGAAAAGTACTTTATTCTTTACATTAATATAGGGAAAGCGTTAACCATTCCATTTTATAAAGCCATTGCTCTTCTTCTGACCATTCACCTCAAGTCATTAGAGCTTCCTGGTCAAAGAAAAAGAAATTTATAAAGAGGAGACAGGAAAAATTGCTGCCTGGAACTGGCCCATTTCTTAAGCATTAGTGTTGCTCAGCTTCCAAAGAAACTATCCAAGTGAACTTGGTTAATAAAGAGTACAAGCTGAAAGTGTGTTTTGCTGGAATCCAGGTAACAAGCACACCTCCTCCCCCCAAAACCCTTGCACTTTCTATACCTTTAAAAAAACAACACAAAAGCATTCTTTAGAAAGACTGGATTAAACATTAAAGCAACCCACCCATTTTTCAAACTGTTATGTAAACATTCGTCACTCACTCTCACCCCTCCTAATTTATATTTCCTCTGTCTAAACATGAAAACAATTTTATACAAAAGTGGCCAAAGCTATAACTGCAGGCAACAGAAAAGAGGAAAACAAAGGAAATAAGAAATCAAGTGTTGCAACCTGCTATATTAAGAAACACACTTTTGCTCAGACATTGCTCCATCACAGCCTAATGTACAACAATTCAGGGAAGGAGTTTCTTCAGCCTAATGTAAAAAACATCCAGCAAACCAAACAGAAGGAAAAGACAAATATGGGTCTATTTACCAGTTCACTAAGACTATTCCAAAATAACATAGTCTAGTGGTCCACGCCATGGCACCCGCCGGGGCATTTATGTGCACCTGCCGAAACATCTGTGCTGGCCCCACCACCAGCGCACGGCACATGCGTGGTTCTGGCCCCGGGCACATGGTGCATGGGCGGACCCTGCCCCGGGCACACGGTCATGCACGGTGCCAGTCCTGGGCTCAGGGCGCATGGGCGGGCCCTACCCCCGGCACGCGGCACATACGCAGTGCCAGCCCTGGGCACAGGGAGCGTGGGCGGCTCCACCTCTGGAAGCACGGCGCGGGAGCGGCCCTGCCCCGGGCGCCCAGCAGCCATGAAAGGTTGGGGACCACTGACATGCCTACACAGCAAGCAGTTATTTTGACATAATGATGAAATAATGTCAATCTGGAGGACTTCTTAGTCTGACTGCAGTAACCCTCATTGTACGAGAACTAAGGGAAGTTGGGGGAAGAGTGCTCTAACTCAGACTTCCTGCTATATAGGCAGTGCCAAAAGCCGAAATAAGCTATTTAGATTTAAATTATGCAATTGAAATAGCTCAAGTTGTGTAGCTTATTTCAGCTTTAGCTCTGCTGTGTAGACGTGCCCTCAGTCACTTTGCTTTGAACAACCCCCTATCACCCTCTTCTCCACACAGGCAGAGTTCTGGGAAAGCAGAGGCTCATGATCACAATTTAATGTCAAAAGTCCCTTTGAAACTTCTGTTTCCTATTTCTTGGACCCATCTTCCTTCTTTCCTGTCCAGAACCCACAACATGGCTGAAGTGAAAATTGCTTACCTTGTGCAGTAACGGGGATTCTTCAAAATCCATTCTTCAAGAGGTGGGTGCGCCACTCTAGGTGCTGGTGCATCCTTGCACTGGTGATTAGAGACCTCTTCTAGCAGTGCCCTGCCACGTTGTGCATGCTCAATGGTATCTCCTCATGCCATTAATGTGTGTTAGTTGTGCATGCAGTGCCTCCATTCCTTCTCTACCTTGGATGTACCCTAAACAGGCTCCATCCTGTAGGGGAGGAGGCAGGGTAGTGGAGCACCCACAAGGATACACATCTCAAATACGAGGTTGCCACTCTGCAGATGTCTTCAAACAGGATATTGCTGAGGAAAGCTGTGGTGGAAGCCACTGCTCTGGTGGAGTGAGCTGTGATGACTAGTGGCAGTTGCTTGTTATGGATAGTATAACAAGTATGGATGCAGGAGGAGATCCATTTTGAAATCCATTGGGAAGAGACAGCTTGTCCTTTTGAGTATTCAGCAAAGGAGATAAAAAGTCTTGTGGACTTTCTCTAGGACTTGGTCCTGTCAAGATGAAAAGTGATCACTTGTTGGATGTCAAGGGTGTGTACTGCTGCTTGGATTGTGTCATTGTGTGTTTTTGGACAGAAAACAGGTAAGTAGATTGGTTCAATAATATGGAAGGATGTGGGACTTTTGGGAGGAATTTTGAATGAAGTCTTATTATGACCCTGTCCTTGCTGTAAATGGTGTAAGGGGGATCTGCCATCAAAGCTGCTATTTCTCCCTCACATCTGATGGAAGCGATGGATATGAGAAAGGCCACCTTCATTAGGAGATATAGCAATGAACATGTGGTGAGTGGTTCTAAAGGCTGCTTTGTGAGACTCTTAAGGACATGACTGAGGTCCCACAAGGGCCACTGCTGATGGTCTCACTGTGGTGAATGTGTTTTTGGAGCCCTGTTGACAAGTGTTTAGTCATGGGATGTGAAAAAAGTGAGATCCCATCCATTGGTTCATGAAATGCTGTAATTGCCACTGTGTGGACTTTTATTGAACTAAAAGAGAGACTCTCTCAGCTCAAAAAGGTAATGCAGTATGATTGGTAGAGGAGTGGTGGTGGGTGGGGTGCTGTGTTTTTCCTGTATCCATGTGGAGAATCTATTCCATTTATAGATACAAGGATTTCCTGGTGGACTGACTAGGTAGGGCTGATTAAATCACCTGTGAAGCTGTGCTGCTGTGCATCATAAAGGGAATATTGGGTCACACCATTGCCCACAAGGCACTCCAAGCAACCTTAGACGTTGTAGATACTGCCGTGGCAATTGTCGTCTGCAAGGCCTTGTGGACTGCTTCTCTCTTCACAATGCTTCCCATATCCTCTCCCTCAAAAATATTTCAAAAATTCATTCCCCATCAGCACGTATGAAAAATCTAGACTATTTCTCCTTCTTTGTTGTGAGATCTAACGGTCACCAGGTAACCAACCTTCAGGCTCATTGTACATTCCTGCTTTTGTCTGGAGAGATATAAGTCATGTCATGATTAAGCATCTAATAGCCAGGAGTGTTTCCTTATGAGAATGAGGAAATGTTTGTAATTAAAATCCTCATTTCTGTAAGGAAAAAAGCAAATGCTTGCATCACTGGTAGAATTAACTCACAGTTTCTATTAGACACTAAACCCTATATGCACAATGATTACAGGATTTTTATGAGAAGTGAGCTATGCAGAAAATTATTAAAACTATATCACTAAAACAGAAGAAATGTTGCTTTTATGTTGAATGAGTTCCAGGGCATCAATGAGTTCCCAGGCATTAATCTATAGAATGGCCTGCCCAGCTGGGGAATTGTTTAATTATTATTATTTTTAAGGTACAACTAAAAAAATGTGAACTTCTGAACCTTTAACCTTTTTTCCCCATGAAATATCCAAGTTAACAGGGGAAAAATAAAGTTGCTAAATAAAGTCTTCCCGTAGGACTGCATTTTTGATTTGCCAACCTAAACTAACCAAAACTTTTGTTTCTCTAGCAATCTTGCTCCCAAGACAAATACACCTGCAGCTATCAGGAACTTTGCTTGAACGAGCAGCCTTTCCTTTCCACAAGTAACATTAGAGGACACTTCTGCACTGTGACAAGCTTACCATGGAGAAAGAGGCAGAGGGTTTATAAACCAATCAAATTACTTTTCCTTTTGAGACACTGAGTGCAATTCTCCCAACCTTTATATTGATTGGAATTTCATTCTGCATTCAGTCCCATTGGTTTTACTGGGACTAAGCCTGGAGAAAGGTGTTACTCATTGAAAGCAAGGGCAGCAGCTTGGTTTCTCTGAAACAGAATGACCTTGGGGTTAGGGTGCTAGCCTCAGCCCCACAAAACCTGTGTTTAATTACTAGCTCCCCTACAGTCTTCCTAAAGTGAGTCACTGAGTCTCTCTAGCCAATATCCAGAAAGGTGCTAGAGGCCCAGTTTGGTCCACTGCAATTCACAAGATTTCTTGTCAAAATCTGACAAACTTATCTGGCACCTAAGTTTTCATAGTAAAAGTCACATAGGTTTCTGCCACTGGGCTCTGCCACCTCACACTAGGCATTTGGCTCATTAGCTCCCTGACATAGTCCCAGAGCGAGTCACAAACTGGGCAAAGAGACATTTATTTATGTGCAGGGCCCAGTCCCGTAGTCAAGCCCAGAGTAAGGACCCATGATAGTAGAGGACAGCTTAAACATATACACTGAATAGGCTCAAAGACTCAATAGTCTGCAGGCAAATAAAAATAATCTAAAATGAATGTGTTTTTAAAACTTATGATTTTAAGTCAATTCTTGTGATTTTTGAATGTGGCAGGTTAGAAGTACTGACATCAAGAAAAAGACAACCAGAATGGTTTAATAGCCTCCGTTTCACGAGGCATAAGAGATCAGTCAGCAAAGGCTTCCCCAGCCGACAGATCCGCGTCTAGACTGCCACGCTGTGCCGGATCAGCTGATCGTTGGCACAGCGCGGCAGCCATGTTTATTTTAATGAAACAGGGATTATTTAAATCCCCGCTTCTTTGCTTGTGCCAGGTAAACTAGTTTACATGGCTCCATCAATGGAGCGATGTAGTCTAGACATACCCTAAGTGTGTACAATTATTTAGGAGAGTAGATGTGGAGCTGGGGGTAAAGCCATAGCTCCACCTACACACTGCCTCTCCTTTCTCTCTTTCTCTACCTATCTGGTCCTGGAATGTCACCTCAGGAGCTGCCATTATTATACCTCAAATACCTGGAGCTGCTTTGCAGGTTGCAAATCATATAAGGTGGAGGAGAGGAAATCTTTAGTTGTTCCTATGGCCAGTCTGGGCAAGACTGTGAACATGTGTCTAAAACGTGGGACAGTGTCAGAATGCTTCTTACATCATATGTTATGGGCCAATTTTTTATATAGGGGCCATAAATGTGCACAACTGGCTGGGAAAGAATTCTCCAGGCATAAACAGCATAACTTAGGCAAGGGTGCCATTTAAGCGGGGGGGGGGGGGGAGGGGCTAATGGGCAGTAGCCCCTCCCTGAAGCTTGAACCCCTGGTTCTGATACTTGAATTCTGCTTAAAGCTGCATGCCCTAGCTTCAGGAAGCAGTTCTTAAATGCAACAGCATTTGAGCTTCTTGCAGGTTTGTCTTTGGGGCAGGGAGTTTGTTATAAAAAGAGGGAAGCAGGTGTTGTGCTGCTGGGATTTGCATTTGGATCACTGAGTTAAACTTATATATGTTCTTGAAAAGGGGGTGAACAAGGACTAATCCAAAGGTGACTGCAAAGAGTTAAAGGGATTTCATAAAACTGGGTGACAGGGCAACAAGTGCAGATGGAATTCAGTGTTAATAAATGCAAAGTAATGTACATGGAAAAATATAATTCCAACTATACATAGAAAAATGATGGGGTCTACAGTAGCTGTTACCACTCAAGAAAGAGATCTTGGAATCATTGTGGCTAGTTCCCTGAAAACATCAGCTCAATGTGCAGTGGCAGTCTAAAAACCTAACAGAATATTTGGAATCAATAGGAAAGGAATAGATAAGACAGAAAAATATCACATTGCCTTTATATAATGTCATGATATGGCCACACCTTGAATACTGTATGCAGATTTGGTCACCCATCTAAAAAAAGATATACTGAATATGGAAAAGGTACAGAAAGGGCAACAGAAATGATTAGGGATACGGAACAGCTTCCATTTGTCCCTAGCTTCTGTTTCCCTGAAGGTGGGGATGGGCGATGAGGTTTAATAAGGACAAATGCAAAGTACTCCACTTAGGAAGGAACAATTAGTTTCAGACATACAGAATGGGGAGCGACTGTCTAGGAAGAAGTACGGCAGAAAGGGATCTAGGACCACAAGCTAAATATGAGTAAACAGTGTAACACTGTTGCAAAAAAAGCAAACACGATTCTGGGATGCATTAACAGGAGTGTTGTGAGCAAGACACGAGAAGTCATTCTTCCGCTCTACTCTGCACTGATTAGGCCTCATTTGGAGTAATGTGTCCAGTTCTAGACACCACATTTCAAGAAAGATATGAAGAAATTGTAGAAGGTCCAGAGAAAAGCAACAAGAATGATTAAAGGTCTAGAGAAGATGACCTATGAAAGAAGAATGAAAGAATTGGGCTTGTTTAGTTTGGAAAGGAGAAGACAGAAGGGACATGATAGCAATTTTCGGGTATCTAAGGGGTGTCACAAGGAAGAGGGAGAAAAATTGTTCTTCCTGGCCTCTTGGATAGGACAAGAAGCAATGGGTATAGTTCACCCCTGTTCCCGACACTTGCCCTTTCTGTGGCATAAGGGAGACCCTGGTGCACATCTACCTCGAGTGCACTAGGTTATAGCCCCTTTTTCGGCTCCTCCAGAACCTCTTGTTGAGGTTCTGGCTGCACTTTTTCCCTCACCTGCTAATCTATGCACACCCCATCCGTGGCCCCACAAAGTTGCGGGACCTCCTGGTCAACCTCCTCCTCGCTATTGCCAAACTGGCAATTTACAAAACCAGAGAGCAAAGGTTTGCTGAGGGGCCTGCAACTGTGGGGCCTATTTCCTTTCCTGCATCCGCTCATGCATCTGGGCAGAGTTTCACTGGGCGGCATCTGCTAGCTCTCGAGACCTTCGAGGGGCAGTTGGTGCTATCCAGGATTCTCTGCTTGGTGTCCCCATCCAGTTCCCTCATATTAGCCCTTTGACCCTCACACTTATCCCTGTTTTCTATTTATTTGTCCCAAATAATTAGTTGGTTATCTGGGCTATGTGAACCCTTCCCGTAGGCTGGGGGGTCCTTTAGATGTGGGTGGGCTGACACCAGCACACCTCCTGGACACCAAATAGGATCACCCCACGTCCTGTGTTGATTCTCACAAGAGTGCTGAACTTACTCAGTACAAAGACCCAGGGAGGCAGGGAAAGGAACAAGTCTCATCAAAACTAAATAGTGTGACTAAGACCCAGGATTTAGAGCTAGAGTTGTACCTACCAATCTAGGGCTGCTGGAGGCATGATCAGTGTTTCCTCTAAGGTGGGTGGCAGCACAGCTTTACAGGAGATTAATCAGCTTAGAGGCTCAGGGCTCCATGCACAGAGCTGACTGAATGGGCAGGGCGGATTAATCACTTGTGAAGCTGTGCTGCCCGGCAGTTTAGAAGGAACACTGGGCCTGATTCAGAGAGCAGGAGCTGTTGAAAGAGCTGAAGCCAGAAATCAGGGCCTAGCTACAATCCTGGGCAGTAGAGAAGTTTCTTGGTTTACATCAGAGAAAAACAGGTGTAAATGTTTACTATTCCCATTCTTTAGTGTGGTTAGTTGGTCTGGTTCTCTTCCTTCCCCTCCTCCCCCACTGGTGTATGTGAGAACACTCTAAATGCTATATATTTGGTGAGGATCTATACAGATTTTCATAACTATGAAAAGGACTTAATCCTTATTATAATTTCTCATCTCAACACAAATTTTACTACTGAGTCACTCACAACATATAGGGTGCCATACATTCAAGAGGTCAGCCTATATAAAGGGATAGATTATGTAGAATGCATTTGAAAATCTGTGTGTAGACATATTTCCATTGGAATGTTTTGTAAATAATTTGCATATTACTTATATATGTAAATATACAAGAGAAGTGTCATTCAGCCACTAGATGGGGCTACAGGAAGAGGATACTCTAGTAGGGAACACAGGGAATTTACCACAATATGCCAGATTTGTTTGTTTGGTATCATGGCCTATGTGGAATCTTTATTTTTAAAAAATCAACCATAATAGCAGCGTGTAGCACCTGTAATCTCACCACTGGATTGGAAGTAGGAATGCTGTCCAAGCCAAAATGAGCAGTGTTTTACCAGAAGGAAAAAAACATTTTATCTCTCCAATTGTAAGCTCTGAGTGAATATGTTTATACATTTGGAACATGAGGTGGATGGTAACAAACCACATGCTTGTGGATTATACCACTTTTTCCACATTTGCATACTCAAAACCAATTTTGGTGCCGTGGTTTAACCTCTGTTTCCCTAACTCCCATTTATGAGTTGAGTGGTCACATGTCATCGTGTTGAGTAGGAAAGAGTGTGCAGGGGATAAGGAGGTAGAAGTGGTTCCATATGGTGAAAGAGTTTAGTGTGCCAACATATTAAAAAAATGAAAAAGAGCACTTTTTGAGATGATTGAGAACCTGTTGTAGGCTGGCCTTATATTAAAAACCATATTCCTCTATGTGATAAGGGGGACTGTGATTTGGAATATTAATAATAAAGATTCCAATGCTTGGGGTGAACAAAGATAGGAAATGCATGGAGGTACAAAAACTCTCTAGCGTCCATTCTGAAAGAGAAGCAGGTTGAAGGCTGTAGGCAGAGTTCCAATTAGGGACAGTAAGGCTCTGAGATGTTAGGAAGGTGGTGGTATCAGTTGTGCTTTCTAGTGTTAACAACAGACTTAAGGTATGTCTACACTAGCCCCCTAGTTTGAACTAGGGAGGCTAATGAGGGCGACCGAAATTGCAAATGAAGCGTGTGATTTAAATATCCCTCTCTTCATTAGCATGTTCCCAGGCGGTCGCCATTTTGGAAACTGACTGGCCCAGAATAACTTCCCGCATCTACACGCGGCAGTGAAACGGGAGTTCGAAGTAAACCCCTAACTCAAATTAGCTGTTACTCCTCGTGGAATGAGTTTTAACAGCTAATTCGAGTTAAGGGGTTTACTTTGAACTACCATTTCACTGCCACATGTAGACGCGGGCGGTAATTCTGGGCTAGTCAGTTTCCAAAATGGCGACCGCCCAGGAACATGCTAATGAAGCACGGGATATTTAAATCCTGCACTTCATTTGCAATTTCGGCCGTCCTCATTAGCCTCCCTAGTTCAAATTAGGGGGTTAGTGTAGATGTACCCTTAGAGTTATAGAATCATGTAAGTCTTTGTGCTCTCTTCCCTATGGCATTATAAAATAGATGGACAGGTAATAAACAAGGATTATGGCTCATCTCAGACTATTTACCAAACAAGTCTAACATCCTCATGCATCAGACAAAGAAAATAAAAAGTACAACCCCCCTAAAATAAAGAAGTAAACTAGGATCATACTCATTATAGTGTTAGTGAATATATGATATATTATAAAGTTATAGAACCAACAATGGGAAAACCTTCCATTTTACTAGTATAAATCCTTCTCAGATAAACAGCAATCAAAATTAATTATCTTGTGTGGGATGGGCCTTTGGTTGTCTGTGTACTGGTTATCTGATGTTCCTGAAACCATCACAACAGTTCTCACTGTTACGGTAAGTTTCAGTTAGGAGGTCAAGCAATAAATGACCAATGGACTCTCAGCTATTCTATCCTTCCTAGAGCATGTGCCTCCAACTCAGAGGTAAGAAATGTTGATACAGGCTTATACTAGTGTATGGAAGTTTACATTACTGCAGCTATACCGCACAGCTTCAGGAATACAAGATGCTTCAGTTTTCAAAAAAATGCTAGTGATTTTTGGGTACACAGCCTAAGACAACTTGAAGAAGTCTAATTTTCAAGGGCAAGGACTCACAACTTTGTGAAAATTGAGATCCTAAAATATGTCTCCAGAGGGGCACCAAAAAAAACCTAGTCATATTCTAATACTTAGGCCAAAGATCTTTTTTTTTTTAACAGTAAGTCATGTAAATCAGGCCTGATCTCAAACAACAGTTCAAAGATTGGACTAACTGATATTCATAGATTCTGTTGGCCCCAGGAATTACATGCTACTGGCAAGAAATTCTCTGTAAGCTGTCTTGGGGTAGCCCACAGAAGTATTTACCTCTGTGCCCAGGTGTAATTGGCATTTGAGCCACCCTTCACCAGCATCAGACAATGCAAAAACACCAGAGATGTACTCCTGACTCCACTATGAGAGTTTGTCTGTTGACTCCAATGTGGAGAAGAGTTTAGCCCAGCAGTTATAGGACTTGATCCTTTGCTCAAATCAATGAAAAGACTCCCACTGAATTGAATGGGAGCTGGATCATGCCATGAGAGAGGGATTTGTTTTCTCATATTCTCAGCACTGGATGTCAGCACTCATATTCATCCACTGAAAAAGCTCTGGTTGTCATAAGCTCTGAAGTGGACGAGATGGGGTAGGTCTGGGTGGATGAAGAGAGAGAAAGAGGGTCACCCATCAAAGACTAATCCAGCTAATTCCAAAGTGACACAAATGAGCACACTTCATCCTGTGAAACAGGATTTGGTTTCTTACAGCACATTTGAAATTTTTCCTAAACCAGGTTTAAACCCACAAATTGTGCAGAAACTTACCATGTCACTAGGCATCCTATCACAAACCTGTGCTATATGCTATGGGATGGTGATGGTGGGTGGCTTTCAGTTTAATTCCTCCCCACATACACTCACACTCCCCTTCACTGCCAAGTCAGAGGGAAGAAAATTCATGTATGCTCACATTTACCAAGTGATCTTCAAAGCAACTTAATACCGGTTCAAATCTTCCATGTCTTATAAATCGGTTTCGTTCTGTGGATTGTTTACCCACCACTTCTAGTGTGTCTCCAATAAATTTAAATTTGCTGAAGTGGTAAAATGTACGAAAGATATAGTGAATGGTCTCCAGACTGCACAGAGGAGTCATTATTTTAAGAGGAAGTAGGAAAGGCAATCATAAAATTTTGAAAAATTATGCAATAACTTTGTAGTTATTGCCCATCTGTGTTCATTACAATGATCTACTTCACGGGCATATAAATAGAACTGGCAAGTAACAGATATTCTGTAGCCTCCAGGCATGGTAGTAGTCTTCAGCAAATGAAATTCAATTAGAGATTTAAAAAAAAATTAGTGCCGTAAGCATCTATCAATATACCATACAAATTATTCCCATCTCTCTTATTTTACTTCCCTTGTGCCTTGCTTTTTTTCAATGGACACCTTTGGAGAAAAGACAACAAGTTTAATTGCTTCATTTGTGGGGCAATCCTGATACACTACATGACTTCATTCTCACTAGGCAGTAAGTCTCATAAATCACACCCACTAGGACTCTACTCAGACAAACTTTGTGCCTAATGCTCTCCAAGTCAGGACCACACAAAACTAAGTCTGTAAAATTGTCATTGACTCAGAGAGGTTTTTATAACATGCAGTCAGCTCAAAATGACTTAACGTACAGGGATTTTAATCATGTTTGGACATAGGTCATCTCTCACTGATTCAAGACGACATGCATTCAGAAAAGCGATATATATTTGGCAAAGCTCTTTTCCCTTCCAGCTCCCCCAGAAAAACTAAGTGCCAGTTTAATGGAATAAAGAACAGTTACCATTTTATTTTGCAATGGAAGGAAGGGACCTAGAGGGGTGCATCCTTCTCACATTAAAAACTGTGCTCTCTAGGGTAGATGCTTCTCTTTTAGGGGATGGTGGAAGGAATGATGAAGCAGTAAAAGAAAAGGATGTTGGACCAGATTTTCAGATGATGCATGTCAACACAACTCCACTGACATCAATAGAGCTATGGCAGTTTGAATTAGAGTCTCAAACCTGTGGGATTCTGAGCACCTGGCTCTATGCAGCAAAACAATTATGACGACATTTAAGCTTGTAAGCAGCCCTATTAACTTACATGAAATGACTGACTTCCTTACATGTTAAGAACATTCTGGCAGTAGCAGAGGAACAGTTTTTGGCTTGGGAGTGCTGAGCTGCACCCCTCCTTACACCTGTACAAAACCGTCACTGCTCCTCTAGAACTTGTAGTGGAAACTGACCATGACCCATGGGCCAAGCGTCTGAGTGGGACCTGGGATGGGCAGTGGTGGGCCTGATGGCCAGGACCCCAGGTCGCAGGGGGTAGGGGCCAGGACATCCATAACCCACCCCTACTCCCTTACTTCCCCTTGCCTATGTGTACTGAAGCGCTTTGTTGGCCCAGGCAAACACATTTCCTGACTGAGTGCCAGCTGAAGATCTGGCCCATATTATTTACAGAGATGGACAGTAATAAATGAGAGATATTGCAAAACAAAAAATCTCAGCCTTGTGCCATATTCATTTGCAAAGCTCAGACTCAGAAATGATCGCCACTGCCTTGTGAGTCACTGATATAAAGGACTCAGGGACTGATCTAAAGACATTTTTAACAGGCTTTAGCCATTGCCCCTCTCCAACAATGTGACATACCTCACTGTTTCACAGAGAATCTTCCATACGTAATAGCTGTTTTTCCCCTCTAGGGCTCCAAGACCAAGGGGGTGAATCTTACATGCTATATGAAGGGCTTCCTTACATTTAAAGGACAAACGAGATTTATACACTCAGGCTAATATGTGGATAAGTTGAATTACAAGGGTATATTACAGAACATTTCTTAAGCATTTAAACCATAATGGAAAAATCTCTAATAAATTATAAGGGTCTGACCAACATCCACAAAGTCTGGATCCACAGTTAAATCTGACAGAAACTCCGACCTTAATGCACTCTTCAGAAAAGGGTGCAGTAAATACATATCAGCTGCTGTTCGGTGAGCTCTCTGATGCTTTATGCTTAGCCACGAAGGGGAGAGCAAGAAAGCAGTGACCGCCTAGACTCTGATTCCCAGCATTTGTGGTTTTCAGTGAGAGATGCCCCCCAAACCCACCAGCCTACAAATGGATGTTTGAAAAAGGTTTTGGTAAAATAGTGTTCTCTGGGTGGCTTTGAGGGCTAGGATGGGGCATAACGCACTCTGAGTCCTGCAGAGTCTCTTCTCTTTTGTCCGAGGCCTTGTCCCTTCTAGGAGTGCTGAGCTGCTCTCCCCACCTTGCCCAGGGAACCTTGAAGGCTGTTGGCACATCTGCACACACAGTGACTCCTCACACAAGTATTTCAGTGGGTCTATTCACTTCAGTAGAGGCACTATCCTGGGTGTTTGTAGGGTGGAATGGACATTTGAAAGTTCTCCTCTCTATCTAAGGCTCCCTTACCAAAGTATAGTGATAGAAATGTAGCCGTGTTAGTTTGGTGTAGCTGAAACAAAAAACAGGACTATGTAGCACTTTAAAGACTAACAAGATGGTTTATTAGATGATGAGCTTTCGTGGGCCAGACCCACTTCCTCAGATCAAATAGTGGAAGAAAATTGGCAGAACCATATATACCAAAGGATACAATTTAAAAAATGAACACACATGAAAAAGACAAATCAAATTTCAGAACAGAAGGGGAATGGGGGGGGGGGGGAAGTAGATGTCTGTGACTAATGAGATTAGAGGTGATAATTGGGGAAGCTATCTTTGTAATGGGTAAGATAATTAGAGTCTTTATTCAAACTTAAGTGTAAAATGTCGAATTTAAGCATGAATGACAGTTCAGAGGATTCCCTTTCAAGTGTAGTCTTAAAAGGCCTTTGAAGCAGGATGCAGGTAATCAAGTCATTGAGACAATGTCCTTTCTGGTTGAAATGGCAAGAAACTGTTTTTTCTTTGTGATCCTGTCTAATATCTGTTTTGTGGGCATTGATCCTTTGGTGAAGTATCTGAGACGTTTGTCCAATGTACATAGCAGACGGACACTTTCGGCACATGATAGCATAGATTATATTTCTGGATGCACGGGACTATGTGTTCTTGATCTTATAACTCACTTGGTTAGGTCCAATAATGGTATCAGCAGAATGAATATGTGGACAAAGCTGGCAACGGGGTTTGTTGCAAGGGAAGGTACCAGGGTTGGTATTAGTATGGTATGTCCTGTGGTTGTTGGTAAGAATCATCTTGAGGTTAGAAGGTTGTCTATAGGAGACTATGGGTCTGTCTCCCAGAGCCTCTCGGAGTTTAGTATCCTGTTCCAGTATAGGCTGTAGTTTATTGATAATGTGTTGGACAGGTTTAAGTTGGGGGCTGTAGATGATGACAAGTGCTGTACTATTGTTGGTTTTCTTGGGACTGTCTTGAAGTAGTTGGTTTCTAGGTATTCGTCTGGCTCTTTCAATTTGCTTTTTTATTTCTCCGGGTGGGTAGTTGAGGTTTATAAATGCTTGGTAGAGATCCTGAAGTTTCTGGTCTCTGTCAGTGGGATTAGAGCTCTGATTTTGAGGGTGTTCCTTCAAAGAAAGTGACCTTATCTATTTCACCCATTGCTTTGTTTTCACATGATGATCAGTTCTTAGTCACCATTCCTGTGATGTGCATTTATTTCAAAATAAAGTTTCAACAACTCTATTTATCGCTATTTATTAACTATTTATTACAGTACACCCTAACTACTGTACCCTTCATAATAATGAATCTTCATATACAATGAACCCAGTCCCTGGATCTCACTTCAAGCACTATGGCTGTGGCAGGGACAGGAGAAGTTGTCAGGTGCCCCCTGTACCACCTCTCCCCGGTTGTCAGCCTTTTCACTATAACAATGAGACGGCTTGGGTCCTGACAAGTTTGTCATAGAGCGGGTATACTGTAGTACTTACCATTCGTATTGTAGAAGCACACTGAAACCACAGTTAAGATTTGTAGATTCCAAGGCCATGAAGAATCTAGCTAGTCTGACAGTCTGCTACACAGTTCAGACCACAGAACTCCTGCAGAATAATGCCAACTTTTGGAAACACATCCAATCTTAAAATAAAAATTACTTGTGGTCAGGACTCCACTACAACTCTTGGTTAATGTTATTAGTTAATTACTTTCACTACTAAACATTTGCTCTTTATTTCCTATTTGAGTTTTTCCTATCTTTAACTTCTAATCATTGGCTCATGCTACAGGTTTCTCCACCAGACTGAAGAGCCCATTATCAAATATCTGATTCCAATACAGATACTTAGAAATTACAATCAAGTCATCCCTTCACTTTCTCTTTGTTAAGCTAAGTAGACTGAACTCTGTGGCTACATCTACACTGACATGATTTTCCGGAAATGCTTTTAACGGAAAAGTTTTCCGTTAAAAGCATTTTCAGAAATGCGCGTCTAGATTGGCAGGACGCTTTTCCGGAAAAGCACTTTTTCCGGAAAAGCGTCCGTGGCCAATCTAGACGCGCTTTTCCGCAAAAAAGCCCTGATCGTCATTTTTGCGATTGGGGCTTTATTGCGGAAAACACTACTGAGCTGTCTACACTGGCCCTTTTCCGGAACAGTTTTCCGGAAAAAGACTTTTGCCCGAACGGGAGCAGCATAGTTTTTCCGGAAAAGCACTGATGATTTTACATTAGATCGTCAGTGCTTTTCTGGAAATTCAAGCGGCCAGTGTAGACAGCTAGCAAGTTTTTCCGGAAAAGCGGCTGATTTTCCGGAATAACTTGCCAGTGTAGACACAGTCCACGAATCTATCACTAGAAGGCATATTTTCTAATCCTTTAATTATTCTCATGGCTCTTCTGCATGCCTCTCCAATTTAATCAATATACCCCTTGGATTGTTGACTCCAAAAGTTGAGATGGTAATCCAAATACAGTGGTAAAATAGCCTTTCTACTCATACTCAAGTTTTCCCTGTTTATGCATCCAAGGACTGCATTGGCCCTTTTTGTCTGTGTTGCACTGAGAGCTCAGTAGTAGTTTACCCACTCTAACTCCCAAGCAGGGCTCCTGCTTCCAAGGACAGAGTCCCCCATCTTGGAAATGTAGCCTACATTCTTTGTTTCTAGGTGTATACATTAACATTTAGACATGCAAAAGGTCTAATTGCTTGTAGTCAACTTACTGAGCAATCCAAATAAGCTCAATAACAGGAACTAGTCCTGTTCATTATTTACCACTCCCCCAATTTGTGTGTCATGTGCAAGCTTTCTTCCAGCTTACAGATAGAACTGTTAAATAGCACAGGGCACAGAACAATTCTCTGTGGGATCCCACTAGAAACACATCTGCTCAATGATGAATCTCATTTACAAATACATGTTGAAACCTATCAGTTAGCTAGGGCTGAATCCATCTATTGTGTGCCATCTTAATTTTATATCATTTTATCTTATTAATGAAAATGATATATAGTGCAAAGGTTAGAATTCACACACTTCTCTATTTTAAATTATCTGCTTAAAACTCTCTGACAAGCCACTCCTTCCATCATGCCTTCCAATAGCCACATTTGCTATTATTCTGCCTTTTCTGTGTGTTCCCAACTACAAATTCCAGATTCAACACCTGGGGAGGTGGGATACTTAGAAAGTACATACCTGGAGGTAAAGGAGAGATGATGTAAACTCCCCAGATACCAGAAACACTCGCAGACTAGTGCCTCTCTCAAATTATTCCAAAATATATAAATTCAGCCATCTACAGTAGACTTCCAATAATCCGGAACCTATGGGACCTAGGTGGTGCCGGATTATCAGATATGCCGGACTATCAGGAGGTACTATAAGCTGGTTTTATATATATACTATATACAGTATATACTGTATATAAAGTGTTCTTAACCCTTTTTATTGTACATACTGTATACAGTATACTGTAATGTTTTCTTTTTTTAAGCCTTTTTTACCCTTTTTGCTCAGTTCAGCTGATGTCGCTGTTACCTTGTGACTCATTCTTTGCCAAAGCTCACTCACTAGGCTCTTGTCATTTTGCTGCCGGACTATCAGGAGTGCCGGACTATTGGATGCCGGACTATTGGAGTTTTACTGTAGTTTCCAGGTGTCAACCTTTAAGACACTGCAGTATAACTGGTCAAAAATGCCAATTATTTTTCATGGGAATTTTTTAAATCTTCTCCCACATTTGTTTTATTGAAAAAAAAAAACCCCATCCCAAACACCTGCTCCCCAAATTAAGTTTTAGAACACAGGTTTCATTTTTTAAAAACACTATGGAAGACAAAACAAAAACATTACATTTTCCCATCAAAACCCAAGAAATTTTAACCAAAATAAAAGTCATTTTTCATCAAATAAATATATAGATGAACATTTTTTAACCTTCCCTAATTTTAAGAGCTAAAAGGCATAACCTTAGTCAGGAGTAGAACTGTGTCTTGTTATGTGATAGGGGGTTGCACAATAACAAGAATTTTCTTCATGAATTGACACCACAGATTGTTTTCAAACCAGTCCCAGGTTTTGTGGATGGTAACAAGCATAGTTGTAAACTTGCAAAGGTTTTGTATATTGAACAGCTTTCTTAGAAGAAAAGTCATAAAAGAATACAGGGAATCCTAGAGCATTTCTTGAAAGTCTTTTCCAACTTTTGTGAACAAACATGCACATAAAGCCTAGCTGAATTTTTCAAAGCTGCCTTGAAGATTCAGGCATATAATTCACTTTAATATTATTGAAGGTTGTGCATCTAAAAAAAGTGGCTTTGAAAGATTCAAATCAAAACAGTATTCCAGTCACGGTTATCTCTGCTGGCATAGCTCCTTGTTTTGTGTGAGAGATATTGCTAGTTATTTCCATGTGGACAGCTAAATGTTAGGACTTGCAAAGAGCTATTTCAGAATAACTATTCCAGAATAAATCCATATGCAATCACACTTATGCTGAAATAAGAGAGTCCACATATAGAGTTATGTGGGAATGGCTATTGTCCTACCTTCAACTGAATTAACTTTAAGGAATAGAAAAAGTCCTATAATAAATGGATTAGTATTATAGCTTAATTAAATGTGCAAGAAAAGGCTGAATGATAATCAGAACAAAGCACGTCACATAGAACAATCAGTATTTTAGAGGACATTTGACTAGACAGAACTAGAATACAAATATGTGATTTGTTGTCTTCAATTGTTTACATGAAAACTCTTTTTTAAACTGAAGAGGGGAAATAATTAAGCCAACTAATTACTAGGCTGATTTAACTGACTATGAATATTGTGTGTCTCTTAGAAAGTATAAAATTCTTTTATCTAGACTGCTTAGGGCTGCTTTTTACTGGCACATATATCTAGTAATACCATGAATTACACAGGAGGCAAAGCTAAAAATGAGATGAAAGTATATGAGTAACAGTATCAGCCATACAGACTTCATTCTCTCATGTTTCAACCATTTCTTCTGCACTTGGAACATTCCTGTTGTGATGCACAGAGCTGTGTATTATCCAGTTGGGGAAGGGTGTTGTCCCGTTATATATAATAAACCATTTGTATTCAGAGTTGCCCATCTCTCCCCCCTTCTCTCCAATTATAATTTCAAGACAACATGGGATGGTCTTTCTTAGAAAATCAGCCTGGACAGTTTTGTAGACTACAAGGGTAATGTTGTTCCCTGTTGTACACTGGGATTAGGAAATGTTGCTTCTTCTATGATCAGTCAAGTAATGATTTGCAGATGGGGGCCCAATGCCAACTTCAAAATGCCCCTCACTTCTGGCACATTCTGTCCATAACATCCATCATAAACATAAGCTTCTTCCTAGGCTGTCATGCCATCAGTCAGGCAGAGAAAAAGCCTTCTTGCTTTGCTTTTGTGGCTCCTAGAATGCTGTAGGGTTTCTTCTCTAAATGGCTATACATCGATAGGGAGTGCTAGAAAGAGTGACTCTGCAGTGGCTGAGGAACAATTGAGGAGTAGCTAAGAGCAAGCTGGGAAGTACTTTTGCTGCTGCTACAGTATTAGAAAGCATTGGCAAACTCAGGACAATCCCCCGTCCTCCCATTTTCCACAGAAGAGATTCTCTCTTTCTCAGTTCTGCAGTGGTGAAAGGCTGCTATAAACTGGGCCAATCAGAATTGTGGAAGCTGCCAGGATGTGAATTGCAGAACTGTACCTATCTCTTGTGCTGTTAGGCTATAGAAAAAGGTATAAAACTATGTTAAAAGAAAGGACACAACCACAAGAGAGGCTGTAGAATGGAAAAAGAATATATTAGGCTTAAAATCTTACCAGTGGCTCTGAGAATCATTTTGACCAATTGGTTGTCATTGCTGATTAGACTAAAATGAGTCATCTGCATGTTAGATGACATAACAATACTATGGAGGTCTTTCAGCATTTTAGCACTGTTAATTATTACACAAAATTCCTACTGAGATGTAGAGTATCCTCCCCTTACTGAGCTAGTGGATGCTAGAAAGAAATTTCTTTAAAACCCTTGTTATTTTTATTGGGCCTCTTTATGAATTCTCCTCCCGCATCGCTTCCTTTGTAGTATATTAAATGCATAAAAACAGTTTATAAAAATGCATAAACATAGTTTTAAAATACGGGCCAATAGTGAGTTCCAATAATTATAGACCAAATCACTCAAACTTGATAACAGTTAGGACCTGCAGGTTGGGAGGGACCATATTCCTGCTCTTAAACTAATGTCCTTGGGCAACCAGTGCACTTTCTTGTAGACCAAACACTGCAATTCACCCCAGATAAAGCATATAAGAGAGTCCACAAAATAATAAATTGGTATGTATGTTTGTACAGACAACCAAAACCAACGAAATGCAACTTGCCTTGAAGCACGAGAATATGTGACTGCACAGGTGGGTGGAACACTCTAGCCTGTACTAAGTACCAGCAGATAATACAGTTTAGAAGATTAGAATGCCTTTGGCTAGACTGACTTGTAGGAGTACAGAGAGGTGAAAATTTGGGATTCACTCAGTATTTAATTTGTGGCAGGGCTTGCCAGGGCTGACCACTGGCACCATTCAGTGAGACAGTTCCTAGCCCCAGCAGCTCTGGGGTTGTCATGTCAGGTATAAAAGTTTAAAATAAAATAGTCACACATGTTTGAGTCCAGGCACCTCTTTCAATACAAAATAAGCACTGGATTCACTGCAGGGAGTGCATGTGATGTCCTTTAAAGGAAAAGGGCAGTATTAATCTCTGCAGGAGGTTCCAGCAAGCAGAGGCTATAGAATGAATACACGGATTTAGTACATTCCTGGCTGACTTGCTGTGACAGGACGCCTGCCCTGCACTGGCCCTTTAAGACCAGGACTCAGGCCCTGAGCTGGGGCTGGAAACAGAGGCCAGCTGAAGCTGTTTGGGCTAGGGAGAGCCCAGCTGGCAACTATCTAGGGCAGCACAAATGGTTTGTAGAAGCTAGCTGAAACCATTAGGGTGAGTGAGAGCCCAGCTGGTAGGTATATCGAGAAGCACAGTTTGCTTAGAGGGCGGGAGCCAGTGAAGGGCTGACTGTGGAGGAAGCAGGAGCTTCTAGGAGGGAGACAAGCTGGGGATAGCCAGCCAAGACTCCCCTTGGCTAGGGGCTGGAGACAAAACCCTGGTTTGGATGCGGATCACAGCACATCTTAGGTAAGCAGGGCCATGGAGATAATCCCAATGCCAATGATGAGCAACCCATGCAGACTGTAACTTGCCCTGAGAGGGGCTATATGAGGACAGTCAGGGGGCACTGAGGCACAGTGGGGGGTGTGCACCCTGTCACTTGCCTATATTAGCTGTGCAATGCTCCAGTCTTAACCCCTATGGTGAGAAGTGGATTCACCCTTACATTAGCTATGTTATCTGTGTGAACCTCCTCTCCAGCCCCAATGAATCTCTTGCCTGACTTCAACTCCTTTTCAAGCTTGCTGACGGGGTGGAGGTAAAGAGGGCAACTGCTCCCGGACCCATCGATATGAAAGGGCCCAGCGCTCCCACCCACTACTGCTGCTACAATGGAAACATCTGGAGCCCACACCTTTAAAACACTGGAGATGGCATGTATTGAGCACCGCTGAAGGGCTGCCAGGGGATACTAGCTCCAGCCTCACCCCTTCCACCAATGCCCCACCCCTTCAGGGGCAAGGGAGCTGGAACTGGCCCCTTCACACCTTCCTCAGAGCCCAGCAAAGTCTAGCAGCTGCCCTGCTCCTCTTTGAGTGGCTTTTTCTGCTGTTAAGAGTTATTATCAAGGTCTGCTCTGCCTTTTGCCAGTGCAGGCCTTGAATTAATCTGACCCACAAGGACAACAGCTACCAAGTACACAGATGAATTGCAGTAGCCTGGAACTCAGTCAGCAGTTAGTACCTTTGAGAAATATCCACTCACCTGTATGTCTTGTTTAGCAAGCCTGCTCACTTGATGCCCAAAGAAAAGGATGCCTCTCTCAAGATGAGGTGGAGCTCAGGTATGCAGGATGAGGATGCTGGTTCTGGTGTCATCAACATATTGTGTGAATGAAAGGATGAGAGAAAGGAGTGACCTATGTTCTCTCTCCCAAGCCAAGCAAGCCAGCTTCCTTGGCTGTCTTTCACTGCAGTGTTCTAAGAAGGCCTGGTTCAAGGGCTTGTTTGGTTTGTGTGTGTGTGTGGCGGGGGACTCACTGGAAACTTTGTCAGATATTAACATGTGTGAGAGGTCTGGTAAGGTGAGATCTTTGAGGCACAGGTGTGCTCAGCCAGACTATTGTAAATTTCACCATATCAAAAGTTTGCAGCCCCTCTGAGCAATCAGTTTGTGGGGCTACGAACCAGCACTAGTTATTCCTCTTAGCTTTGGAAGCAAGACTGATAAACTCCAAATGCTTACAACAGTAATGGTTCGGGCCAGGGAGTGCATGAGGGAGAGGAGTGATTTCAGTGGGAGCAAGGCCTGCAGCATTTGGCCCTAAGTGTGTAAATATCCTTTAAAAATTGGGTATTAAATGGATTGATCTCACCAAGTCCTCTGAAAACTTGGGATTTGTTCATCATGTCAATAACATCATTTTCATAAATGTACCACCGTGTCAGGGCTGCCTGGTATTTTCCTCTGAAACTGGCAGATTTACTTAGGAATCAGTAAAACGAAAATGTCAGGAATTTCAGACCGGGCTTAGCAAGTAGTGAAAGGAGGGTGATGACTGCCATAGGTCTAAAGAATTATGAACTGCCTGGATCTCCTGTTTTATGGAACAGCTTAGCCATACAGCATATTACTCCACTGCCGTTGTGGCCTGATCCTGGCTGTGGCCTTAAATTCTCTGAGGATGTTATTCATAAATGCTCCGTTAATCAAACTCAGGCCCTCACTTCAGTATTTGCCTGTACAGGCCAAACTAATTGCCAGGATAAGTGAAGTGCCAAACCCTAGAAGGTAAGCTAAAACTTGTGTGTCCTGGCTCAGAAAGTCACTGTTTCAAACTTGAAATTACAACAACAAAAAAGTGTTTAACATTTTATTAAATAGCTGATTTTCCACCCCAACAATTAGAACTTTGTGCTTCTGAAAGGATTTAACCTGTGAATCAGTCAATAGCCTTTTTAAAAAAAATTTACCAAAACAAAAAAGGGTTTCTCTTTCCAAAAGCAATTAGCTATTCCAAAACCATCCCTGGCTAGTATACATGGTTACCATGCTGTAACAGAAGATAGTTTTCTTGGTGAAATGGCAGTGCCCCAGGTGCCAGACCCACATGGAAGATTTGCCAGTGTCTGTGAAAATTTTTTGTCTCTCCTGCCATCACAAACAGGAACGTTATATCTTGCAACAGAGAAACTGGCACATCCCCCATTGATTACACCCTCTTTCTTTGAGAAATGAATGATTTTCTTTATTTTTTTCACATGGAAAAACGTTACCAGATCAGTAGCAGTTGTCAGCTGGACCACGTGTGTGCGGTCAGTGTCTCACGGCTTTTGCGCCTTTGATCGCGTGGTCTGGCTCCCGTCAGTTCCTCTTACCACTTGGTTGTCTGCAACGAGAAAGAAACAAATTCCGGAGAAAGGAAGAGGGTGGGACGTGGAGCACCCATGGGGACCCATCTCGAAGACACATCGTTACTGAACGAAGGTGAGTAACTTCGTTGTTTTCTTCGAGTGGTCTCCCTGGGTGCTCCACTCTTGGTGACCGTAGAGCAGTACCCAGACAGTATTCCAGACTTAATGTTTGTCCACAATTGACAATACTGCCGAGGCCACAGCCGAGTCTTTTGTTAAACATTGCGTGATTGTATAGTGTCACGTGAAGGTAGTATTTGATGACCATGTGGCCATCCAGCAGATATCTTCCAAGGATACCCCACAGGCGAAGGCTGTGGTTGTAGCTACTGCTCTCATGGAATGAGCTCTTGGTTGTGAAAGAAGAGGTCTATTTCGGGTAGCGTGACAGTAATACATGTGCCTATGAGCTTTGCAATACACTGGCTGGAAAGCGCGCTGCCTTTGGATTGTTGTGCTATTGACACTAGTAATCTGTCTGTTGTGCGCCAGTCCCGAGTTCTACTGATATAGAACGAGAGTGCTCTGCACACATCGAGTGAGGCTTAGGATGAAAAGACAGAACATACTTTCAGAATAAATGTTGGCTGCAAACATAATGTGACCGACTCTTTTACAAAAACTGTGAATGGTGGATTTGCCATCAGTGCAGCCAACTCGCTGACTCTATGTGCAGATATAATCTCTAGTAGAAAGACTACTTTCATTGTTAACATTCAAAATGGTATAGTTGCTAAAGGCTTAAAGGGAGGATACATCATGGTATCGAGTACCAAATCTAGATTCCACTAAGGGGTAGATGGTTTCCGTGGATGGTGAAGGTTAGTCAGACCTTTTAGAAACCTTTTAGTAGTTGGGTGGGAGAAAAGGGAGTTACTCACCTTGTGCAGTAACGAGTGTTCTTCGAGATGTGTGTCCCCGGGGGTGCTCCACTCTAGGTGAAGGGTTGCCCTGAGCCACAGATCTGAGCTTTGTAAAGCAGTTTCCCCCGTTGGGCTGTGCATGCCCAGGAGGCATCTCAAGCCTTTCCACCTCCTACAGCGCGTGGCTCAACCCCCTCCCTTTCAGTTCCTCATCTCTGCCAGAGTAATTTAGTCTCCGAGCAGAGGGGAGGGAGGAAGGGAGGGTCGTGGAGCACCCACGGGGACACACATCTTGAAGAACACTCGTTACTGCATGAGGTGAGTAACTCCCTTTTTTTCTTCGAGTAGTGTCCCTGTGGATGCTCCACTCCAGGTGACTACAAAGCAGTATTCAATATATGGCTGGAGGGAGCCAGAGTCAGTGTTTAGTGGTAGTGGAGAGCACTGCTGTAGCAACTGCTGAGTCATCTTTGAGTTGTGGCAGGATAGCGTAATGTTTGGCAAAGGTATGGTCTGAAGACGATGTTGCTGCCCGGCAAATGTCTCTTAAGGGGACATTGTTCAAAAAGGCTGTAGTAGCAGGCGTCGCTCTAGTGGAATGCGCTCATGGTGGGTGCTGTAGTGGTTTATTGCCCAGAGAGTGGCACTTAATTATGCATGTCGATATCCACGTTGAGATTCGTTGTGATGATATGGGTGTACCTTTGGATCGTTCAGCAATGGAAATAAAAAGTCCTTCAGATTTATGAAATTGTTTTCTTTCTTTCCAGGAAGAAGGCCAGCCCCCTCTGAATGTCCAGAGTGTGTAGGCTGGCGTCCTTCTGAGAAATGTGTGGTTTTGGGAAAAAGAGAGGTAGTGCGATCGGTTTGTTGACATGGAATTCTGTACAGACCTTTGGCAATAATGTCGGATGGGGTCTAAGTATGACCCTATCCTTCATAAAAAATGTGTAAGGAAGTTCTGACATTAATGCCCCAAGTTAACTCACCCTCCTGATGGAGGTGATGTCTGCTTCCTCTTAGCCTTTCATAAAAAGAAAGGGGACTGGTATGTTGCCAATGGCTTGAAAGGAGGTCTGGTGAGGTAGTCTAGAACGAGATTTAGGTCCCACAAGGGGTGTGGGGCCTTATATGGTGGGTACACATTATGGAGTCCCTTAAGGAATCTCTTCGTGATAGGATGGTTAAAAATGGAGAAACCATCCACAGAGGTATGGAATGCTGCTATTGCAGAGAGGTGTACTCTTAGAGAAGAGATAGACAGTCCTGATGCTTTAATGTCTAGAATATAGTCCAGGATGGTATTTAGTGGGGAGACACGGGATTCTATTTTGGCCTGTTGACAGCAGTGGGAGAATCATGTCCATTTTTGCAGGTAAGTTTTCTGAGATTGCCTCCTACTATGGAGGAGGATGTCTTTAACTTGCTGAGAACAGTGATCTTCTATCTCTGAGAACCAGAGAGAAGCCTTGCCTGAAGATGTAAGTTATGGAGCTGTGGGTGCAGTATTCTGCCGTTGTCCTGAGATAGTAGGTCTATTCGGTATGGTAGTGGATGGGGAGGCTGAACTGCTAGCCTGTAGAGGTATGGATACCAAGTTTGACGAGACCATGATGGGGCAATCAGGATGACTAGGGTTTTGTCTCTGCAGATTTTGCGTAGGACTCTTGGGATGAACGGTATGGGGGGGAAGCGTAGTGTAGGGGGGCTGTCCATTTGATTAGGAAGGCATCCCCCAGAGAGTGTTTGCCGAGTCCCAAATGTGAGCAGAACTGGGGGCACTTGGTATTCTGGGTAGAAGCGAAGAGGTCTATAGATGGCCAGCCCCATTGGTGGAAAATTGAATTTGTGACCTCTGTATGTAACTCCCACTCGTGGTCCAAGGTGAAGTTGCCACTGAGGGAGTCCGCTTTGGTGGTGTTCACCCCAGGCAGGTAGGATGCTACAAGGGTGACTTGATTGCAGATGCACGAGTTCCACAGACAGACAGCTTCCATGCAGAGGGAGCGGGAGCGGGCTCCGCCCTGTCTATGTAGAACATCATGCAAATGTTGTCCGTTAGGATGTGAACTGTATGATGGCGATGTCGAAGGCAAAATGTGCACAGGCATTCCTTACTGCCCTTAATTTGAGGAGGTTGATGTGTAATAGTGTCTCGCTTGAGGGCCACCTGCCCTGAACCTTGCAACCATCTATGTGCCCCCCAGCCGAGCATGGAAGCATCTGTGGTAATCTGGATAGTGGGTTTGGTTTGTTGGCATGGAACCCCTGCCAGAAGATTGTTCGGTATTATCCATCATCGTAGGGATGCAAGAACGTTTGGCGGAATGGTAACCCTTTTGTTTCGAGGGTGTCATGACAGAATATAAATGGTTGCTACCCAGAGTTGAAAGCATCGAAAACGCAGATGAGCATGGTGGACTACGTAGGTAGTGGAAGCCATGTGTCCCATTAGTTGGAGGCAAGTGGTGGTGGGAGTTGTGAGCATCCCGCTTATAATTTCCTGTATAGTTGTGAAGCGTTGTCAAGATAGGTATGCTCGAGCTGTAACGGAGTCCAGGTGTGCGCCAATGAACTCTATATCTTGAACTGGGTGCAACATTGATTTGTGTTTGTTGATTAGAAGGCCTAGATGATTGAGGAGGCCTGTGGTCATATGTATCATAGAGGCTGTTTCATCCTGCGACGATCCCTTTATAAGGCAGTCGTCTAGGTAGGGGAATATGATGACATTCTGTCATCTGAGGTATGCGGTTACAACTGTTAGTACCTTTGAAAATACCCTTGTAGCTGATGAGAGACCGAAAGGGAGAACTTTGTACTGGAAGTGTTCTGGGCTGAGCATAAAGCGTAGGTAGCGTCTATGGGCCGGGTGAATAGTTATATGAAAGTAGGCATCTTGCAGGTCGAGGGCTGTGAACCAGTCCCCTTGATCGAGCGCAGGAATGATTGTTGTGAGTGACCATCTTGAAACGTTGTTTCTTGAGAAACTTGTTCAGTTTGCAGAGGTCCAATATAGGCCTCCAACCCCCTGTTCTTTCCTCAGTTAAGAAATAGTTTGAGTAAAATCCTGTCCTGTGGAATTCTTCGGGTACCCCTTCTATGGCTCCGATAGCAAGGAGCTGATCAATCTCCTGTTTTAGTAGGGTCTCGTGAGAGTGTTCCCTGAAAAGGGACGGGATAGGGGGAAGGGTAGGTGGAATAGCAGTAAATGGTATGGTATAGCCTACTTGGATTATCTTTAGTACCCAATAGTCCGATGTTATGGATTCCCATTGTGGAAGGAATGGCCTCAAATGGTGGGTGAATAGATGGCCATGTTGAACTGGTACTAGATTGTAAGGGAGGTCTTGCAGATCCTTGTCCACATCCTCAAATTTGCTGCTTGGAGGGTTGGGTAGTTGGTGGGCGGCCCTGGTTGGGGTGCCTTCTGGTAGCTCGTTGTCTTGGTCTAGTGTCCTCAAAGGGCCTCTGTGGTCAATTGTATTGCCCATATAGATATCGGTTGTATGAGTTATATGGAGCGTATCGTCTGCATTTGTAGGGTGGCGTGTACATGCCTAACGTGTGAAGTGTAGTCTTAGAATTTTTGCAGTTATGGAGCATTTCATATGTAGTAGCTGCAAACAACTTTTGCTTGTCAAATGGCAAGTCTTCTACTTTGGGCTGGAGTTCACGGGGAACTCCGGACGACTGAAGCCAGGAAGCTCTACGCATCACTACTGCCGTAGTTGTCACTCTGGCTGCGGTGTCAGCAACATCCATTGTGGTTTGAAGAGCGGTGCGGGCGATCATATGGCCCTCATGGACTATTGCTTTCAAGATGGCTCTTTTGGAGTCAGGGAGGTATAGTATCAGTTCACCTAGTTTGGAATAATTGTCAAAATCATGATTTGCTAACAGTGGAGTAATTTGATATTCTGAGTTGTAGGGTGGAAAAGGAGTATATTTTCTTGCCAAACAAATCCAGCTTTTTGTGGTCTTTGTCCGCGCTGCCCATCCTGTATTATGGGAGCTTCGCTCGTTGTTGTACGAGTCCATTACTAAGGAGTTAAGTTGTGGATGTGTGAAGAGAAAGTCATTGTCTTTTGATGGAACAAAGTACTTTCTGTCGTTTATTTATTTATTTATTTATTTTTTAGTTGGTTGAATGGATGCGGGTGTCTTCCACAAGTCCTCCAAAGTTTCCATGATTACCTCGTCTATTGGTAGGGCAATCTTTCTGTGTAATGTAGGATGCAGGTTCTTTAGTAGTTGTTGTTTCTTTTGCACTTCTTGCAGGGAGACGCGTTGGCTTGTTGCTACTCTCTTGAATAGTTCTTGAAACTGTTTCAGGTCGTCTATCGTTACAGTGTCTGATGGTACAATGGCGTCATCCGGTTGTGCACTGAGGGTATCAGAGTGTGTGACATCTATTGAATGAATGTCTGATTTGTTGTCCAAAATCTGTTCTGCCTCCTCCTCTGAATGACTTGCTGGAGGTAGGGACTGTGGCTGAGGCAAGCTTCCCCAGGATGGAGTGGAGTTAGCTGAGGACGAATGTCTGTATGGGTCCCAGTGGTCCCAGGGCCCCCATTGCAGTGGATAAGGTAGGGGTGGGTAAGGCCAGTATGGGTGCCATGGGCTGTGCTGTGGTGGAGCCCAGAAGTGGTAGGAGAGAAACCTCCTAGGTGATGCGTGCCACGAGGAGTACACCGTGTGACGGTCATCATCCGGCAGGGGAGCCTCATGAAGGGACAATGGTGATATAGACCTGGGAGAGGACTGTCTTGATGGAGACCTCCCAGCTGAATAAGCCGTGGAAGGCAGACATGGATACTGCTGCCTGCTATGCCTGTCAGTTTCCTGCTGGGGCTGCTCTGTAGTAGCCTCATCTGGCTGCTTGTCTTTTTCTGCTGACGGCGTTGGTGCAGCGTCATGCTGCTTAGCTGTAGCTGGTGCTGGCTTAGCAGGGTGAAGATTCTTCTGCTGTAGCTTTAATTGGCGCCGCAGCTTTAAGTGGCACCGGGGCTGGAAGTGGTGCCACGGTTTGAAGCAGCGCCGGCTTTTCTTGCCGTGCTGGGTGCCTGGAGCGCTCCTGGGACAGCTCAGATGTGGCACACACTGATCCCGGTGCAGAGTATGAGGAGAGTCCCGCTGCCTTAGTGGCAGGGGTCCTCATATTGTGCTGTGTCTCTCCTCTGCATTTTGGGGAGGAAGCAGCTGGAAGAGTGGGATGGTGAGGCTCTCCATCTTGGCTTGCTCCTGGAGGCGGGGGGAGGAGGAGGGGCTCCTGCCATTCTGTCCTCTGCCCCTCAGTAGGCTGTAAAGCCTTTTCAAATAAGATCATTCTCAGGTGGAGCTCTCGGTCTTTCCTAGCTCTCGCTGTGAGTGCAGCTGTGGGGAGAGGGAGTTTCCTCCAGGCAGTGAATGCACTTCGAATGGCCATCTGAAGCCGGCATAGGCTTGCAGCACTGGTCATTTTTTTAAAACCTGAGGAGCCGGACATGGCCAGTTCTTTCCTCCTTCACCTTATTCTGTTTGTTTGTTTTTTCTCTGTTATCATCGTTGTCGTCTGTTTCTTTTCTTTTCTTTTTCATTTTGTTGAGTAGCCAGGAGAGCTCCAGTTCACCGGGGCCCCAGTTTGAACTGAGTTCAAGCCCCCGAGGGGGGATTTTTGTTAAGTTTATTCTTATTATTACTAGTGTGTGGTGTTTGTTTCTTTAAAAAAAAAACACAAGGGAAAGCTAACTTGGAATACAACAGGGGAAACAACTCTGACTAAAAACTAACTAAAGGGGAGGGTAGTCAGAGACTGACAGGGAGTTCCTGTTTGCTCCATCCACCGATGAGGACGATTAAAGAGGAACTGAAAGGGAGGGGGGTGAGCCGCACGCTGCAGGAAGGGCTCGAGATGCCTCCTGGGCATATACGGCCCAATGGGAGAAACTGCTTTACAAAGCTCCAATCTGCGGCTCAGGGCGACCCTTCACCTAGAGTGGAGCACCCACAGGGACACTACTCGAAGAAGAACATGGAGAATCCTTCTATAGGATGATGAAAAGCACTAACCACTGCCATATGTACTTTCAGAGAAGAGATCGCCAGACTGGAACCCTGCAGCTAAACAACATAATCAAGGATTCGATGGAGTGGAGCTATTTTGGGGTTAGTCTGACTGTTGCAACACCACCGTGCATATCTAGTCCACTTTTCCAGTCTTACGGGTAGATAATTTCCTACTGTTCAAAAGGATTGTCTTCGCTTGCTCCGAACAGAGATGCTCATTTGTTTTGAGCCAATCAGGAACCAGGACATCAGGTGGAGAGTTCCTGGCCTGGGATGAAAGACCGATAGGAGATTTGATGGGGGCGGAAGTGGATAAGGCAGTTCCACTAACATCCTATGGAGGAATGGATACCAGGGCTGTCTTGCCCACACCGGGGCCAGTAATATTACTCATGCTGAGTCTGAACAGAAAAATTGGCATTTCCTGTTGTATGGAGTGGCAAACAGATCTACAAGAGGTGTTCCCCATCTGCAGAAAATCTGAAGAAAGATGTCCATACGTATTTCCCACTTGTGATCCAGCAGGAATTGGTGACTGAGAGTCTGTGATCGTACCCAGGTAAGTATAATGCTGTGATGATGATGTTGTTTTGGATGCAGAAGTTCCACAGATGGCCTGCTACTGCACACAGGGAACGTGATCTCGCTCCTCCTTGCCAGTTGGTATAATACATTGCAGCAATGTTGTCTGTCAACACCCAGACCACAGTGCCCATGATACGGGTGTGAAAGTGTTTGCATGCAAGAAAAATAGCTCCCAGCTCTAGGAGGTTTATGTGGAGAAGTCTTTCGGAGTTCGACCACCTGCCCTGCACCTCCCCCTGTTCATATCTGCACCCCAACTGATGAGGGAAGCGTCTGTGGTTATTTGGTAGGAAGGTTACGGCTGATGGAATGGAACTCCCGCCCTGAGGTTGTGAGGCTTTGTCCACCATGTGAGGGACTTGTGGACGTAGGCTGGGGGCACCACTATCTTTTGGATGCTGTGCCTCAAAGGTATGTATACGGACGCTAGCCAGTGCTGGAGGCATCGAAAATGTAGCTGGGCATAGAGAACTACAAAAGTGGTAGCGGCCATATGGCCCATTAATTCCATGCAAGTGTGTACTGACACCATGGGAGCATCGACGAGCATGGACACAAGGTCTTGTATTGCGTGAAACCTTTCTACAGGTAAGTACACTCTCGCAGAAATGGAGTCAAGTGTGGCACCTATGAACTTTATGTTCTGAGTAGGATCCAAAGTGGACTTTTTCTCATTGATTATAAGGCCCAGGGAGTTGAAAGTTTGAACAGTCAACATAACCATGTGTGCCGCCTTCTGCCGTGTCCTGCCCTTCATGAGGCAATCATCCAGGTAAGGAAATAACACCACGTTCATCCGACGGAGATGTACCGCCACCACTGCCAGCGTTTTCGGAAAAACCCTTGGAGAGGCTGCCAGACTGAAGGGTAGGATGCGATATTGGAAGTGATTGCTTTCTATTGTGAACTGAAGGAATCGCCTGTGTGCTGGGTGAATAGCGATGTGGAAATAAGCATCTCGTAGGTCGAGGGCTGCAAACCAATCCCCATTGTTGAGCGATGGGATAATTGAAGCTAGTGTCACCATCTTGAACCTCTGTTTCCGGAGGTAACGATTCAGGATCGGACTGTTGTGGTTGTGCCTGAGGACTGATCAAAGATGGTACGGACAGGTAGTCTTTGAATAAGACCCCTGAGTACTGCGGTAGTACGTGGCCCCCTGTATGCGGGAATAGTGCTTAGGAGGCGAAGGAGACGGTACCGGGGAGAAAGTTGGCGACGGGAAGAGAGCTGACAGGCACATGGTCGTTTTGCCAGCGGCTTTTCTTTGTGCTGCAGCCACTCTGTTGTCCAGCTGGGCATGGTCTCCATTGTCATGCACTATCAGTGCAGTAGAGTGCTCTGGCTCTCCGCTGTGCTCTGCTGTCTCCATGGCTGCTGACCCCCCCTCCCCCCGGGTGCTGATGTGTCTGGCGGTGGTCGAAGTGTGTCTGGTGCCGCAAACTCTGCTGTCGGTGCTGAGCCATCAGCCTGTACGGCTCTCGGTGCCGATGTCAGTGTGTGTTGCACCCCCGGTACCGCCAGCTGTGCTGGCGGTGCTGAGCTGTCTCTGCGCGCGGCTCTCAGTGCCAGTGTTTGCTGCTCCTTCGGTGCCACCAGCTGTGCTGGTGGTGCAAAGTTGTCTCCGCGTGTGGCTCTCTGTGCCGGCACATGTGTTTGCTGCTCTGTTGCCGCCAGCTGTGCTGGCAGTGCAGAGCCAGCTCTGCACTCGGCTCTCGGTGCTGGCACCTGCCACACCTTCGGTGCTGTCAGCTGGCCTGGCGGGACTAAGCCGACCTTCCATGCGGCTTTTGGAACGAATCCCCAGAGCCAAGGTGAAAGGAGAGAAGTTCAGAATGGCCTCCTTTTTGGGACATGTACCCCAGAATGCAGGCATCAGAAGACAATCGGTTTCCTGTGGCTCCAGACAAGAATACTTTATGATTTGTGAATCTACCTCCAGAATACCACTGGTGGAAGACAGTATGTTAACACGGTCCAAGGGACTCCACTACCATGTAGCGCGCACAGTCTCAGAGTCCTTGCCATTTCCAGCCAACAAGACCACCAGACTTCATGAGAGAGCAAGATTTTCCGAGCTTCTTTGTGAGTAAGAGAAATGTGATCTCCTCTGGGTTCCCTGACACACTGTCTCTTTTACTTATGTTCATCATATCATTTGGAAATTGATACCCTAGTTCCCCTAGTACTTCAATATTTTTATAATGATGGGGGATGACATTATAAACTTGAGCTGGTTTTATATGGGCACTGTACAATCAGAACATGTCACCAGTGCTGAGATCCAAGTCACTGGAAGGATTTCATTACAGATATAATTCAATTTCATTTACAACAAGCTAACAACTAGTCTCACACCCAGATTAAAGCAGGCCTATTATTCCTTATCGGAGAGCTTGTTTTAAAAACAAATCTCTTGCTTTAGATTCTAGCTGTAAATACACACACACACACACACACACACACACACATATATCATGGCTAAAATCCTGCCTGTGATACATTCATGCCATTCACATTGACTCAGTGGCACACGCACATTCATCCCAACGTAAAATGTGGCCCTACAACTCCTAAGATTTTTTGTGAGGCAAATGGCACGAGGTGTGTGGGCAAATGGCACAGAACTCTAACTTTTCTTAACCAATGTTTGTATAAAAAACAAAATAGAGTGGTCATATCCAGCCAATAAGACGACCGGCTACTATGCACTTAGAATCTGAACGTTTCTAGTGAACACAGCATCACTTAAGAGCTGAGGCCACCATGTTCAGTAAGTGTCTAAAGCTAGGCATCTAAATTTAGATGCTTTCATATGGATGGTGGCACCCAAATTTTTAAAAGTGTTGTCACACACTTTGTCTTTTTGAACTGCAAAAAACAGGACTCCCCTTTGAAAATGATTGTACCTAGCAGGCAGTTATGTGACTGAGGGGGGTCTGGTACATGGCCTATATTGTAGCTATTGTTATAATTAGGAGAATGGCATTGGCTTGTTTTGTTTATTATCCTAATATCATTTTCTCTAATGAACTCTCGGAATATGGTTGAAACTACGGGCACTCAGAGGCTACGTCTAGATTGAATCCCTTTTTCGAAAAAGGGATGCAAATTAGACGTATTGCAATTGCTAATGAAGCGGGGATTTAAATCTCCCCCACATCATTAGCATAAAAATGACTGCCGCTTTGTTTCGGCACGGAGCTTTGCCGGAAAAAAGTGCCAGTCTAGACGTGGATCTTTCGGAAAATAAAGCCTTTTCCGAAAGATCCCTTATTTTAAGAGGGATAAGGGATCTTTCGGAAAAGGCTTTATTTTCCAAAAGATCCGCATCTAGACTGGCGCTTTTTTCCAGCAAAGCTCCGTGCCGAAAAAAAGTGGCAGCCATTTTTATGCTAATGAAGCGGGGGAGATTTAAATCCCCGCTTCATTAGCAATTGCGGTACGTCTAATTTGCATCCCTTTGCATCCCTTTTTTGTAAATCTAGACGTAGCCAGAATGTTTATTGTTCTGAAGCCAGAGCTAATCAACCTTGAGGAGCTCTACTGTACAGCACATTCTGCCAAGGTGCCTCATGCTTTCAAGTCATTCAGTACTCACAGGTCTTTTTGTGGCAATTCTCAGAGGAAAACTTGATACCTTTTTGTGCTCTTGGCCCGAATACATAGGTTGCCACTGCCTTCCTTGAGATGAGAGAACAAGGTGGGTGAGGTAATAACTTGTTGGCCCAACTGCTGTTGGTGAGAGATACAAGCTTTCAAGGTACATAGAGCTCTTTTTCAAGTCTGGGCCTAATATCTCTAATAGCCTGGGACAAAAACAGCTACAAAACTGCATACATCTCTTGAGGTGACAAAGATACATTTCCTCCAAACAAATCAAGTAGTATTTCCTCCCAAGATATAATTGTCCACAAATTCAGCCTAGATTCAACAAAAATACATGTTTTCTGGGCAATTCACAGGACAGGGATCTGAAAACGAAAACACCAATTATACTGAAATGAAAATCACACAGCCAGCTAGAATAGAGAGATACTGGAGATTGGACAAGGCCGTCTATGAACTGGAGTGCAGGGAATCTTGTGTAGCTGGTGGTTTGGGGATAGGAATTACTGCATAATCAAGCATTTGTACAGTTTCTGATACTTGATTATGCAACAATCCCTATCCCCATACCATCAGATACAGAATTTCCCTGTGCCCAAGCTGGTAGATGGCCCTGTCAAATCTCCAGAGTCTTTGTATGGTTATTTCCCAGTCATGGTAATGGGGATGTGGAAGGAAGAGCAAAGGGAGAACCTGGGGAGAAAGATATAATGAGAAGATGGACTAGTGAAGGAAGAGATGGCTGGAGGGAGATCCAAGCAATGGGTACAGATGTAGGAAAGAAATACTGGGGGAGAGTGTAGTAGGGAAAGAAAGCATAGCAGCTAAGTGCAGGGGGGACGGGGAAAGAGTCAGGAAAGAATAAGAGAAAGTAAAAAGGAAGATAAGGATAGAGTGAATGTGAACTATAAGAGGGGCTAATGAAATGGAAAAGAGGTAAAGAAAAACTGTAAGCTACACTCATCATGAGGATGAGTAAATATTTTTCTTAGGCTTGGTCTACAACTAGCAACTTACCTCATTATAACAGTGTCACTCAGGGATGGGGAAAATCTGCACCTCTGAGTGACTCAGTTATACTAACCTAATTTCAGGTGTAGATAGTGCTTTGTCATCCTTGGATTACCTGTATTGATGGGAAAAGCCCATCAGCATGGGCAGTGTCTTCACTAAAGCACTACAATTGCACCACTGTAGCCCTGAGTCACCTTCATACATTTTGGCTAGTATCTCGAGGGGAAGGCCTTAATAGGTGATTTATAGATTTATTTTTCTATAAACCAGGTTTATTATAGACCCTCTTTTATATTTCTCCCTCCTACCTTGAGAGGATCGAAATGTGTTTTGCTTAGAGCACCAATATACACATGGCCAGCCCTTGCAATTTAAGACTGCTCTGCTCTGCCTCGTTGCTCGTCACTGCACCTGGCTGGGTACTGGGCTCCTTCTGAATGCCTGGCCAAGATCCCAAAGATCCACTGTTATTCCTCCCCTGAGGAGAGGGGAGTTAATTACTGGGTCTGCAGAATAACAGGAAACCCACAGAACTTCTCACAATGAGAAACAATAATAATATTACTGTCTACGGAAGTTTTCTGAGCACCACTGGGCTACATGCAATATTTCTTAAATAAGTCCATCAGGTATTCTCATTTTTTTAAAATTAAACACTGTGAAACCTTTTCCTCTGCTGGGTTTGGGCACAAGAAAAGCTAAATTACCCATGCTTTCAAAACATGAAAAGATCAAACACATTTCAAGTTGTCATGGAAGCAGATTGTTGTGCCAATAGTGGAGCTCTGTAGTTGAGCATAATTAACCTTAATTACCCTGACGTACTGATACCAAAAATATTTGGTTACAAATGGTGCTTACAGTGCATAAGATTGACAAACGTGCTCACTTTGGGATGTGTGGTTTGATTTCTTTAGCAAAGTCCACACAGAAATTTGGTTATAGAATGATACCACTTTTAGCAGCTGTGCTGAACCCGACAGCGCACCTTCCCAGACCCCTACATTTCAACAGACTAGCTGTATGTGCTAAAGGCAAAAATGTCAGAAAAAGTAAAGTTTCATTTAATATTTGGGAGCTATTTTGCCAACAAATATACAGTACTCATCACCTAATCCCTCTTCTTTACTAGCCTGGCAGTATGAGGAATGCAATTTTTCCAAGTTCAGAACACTGACATGGAAAGCCTGAATCAAAACCCTGTTCTGCACAATATGAAAAGAAAACCCTTCACATTTCAGTAACATTAAGTTTTGACAAAGCATCAAAAAGAGGACAGTCTGTCTATTTAAGGCCGACAGTCCACATCCCTGACATTTATGTCTTTTTTTGTGGGGAAGGGGGACAACAGAATGCTCTGAAGAATAGTATGTCAGCCTTAATTCTGAATTTTCTGGGTTTTGTAGGATTGTGGTAAACTTGAATGTGAAGTGAAATGTTATGGATATTTACTTTGCTTTTTAAATTACTTTAACAAATAAATTGTTATTTGGGCAAAGCATGATCCAGCAATTTAAAGGATAAACATTTAAGACTCTGGGTTCTAAATCAGGACTTCGGGGGGGGGATCCATTTTTAACAATGACTTTTAAACAAATCACATACACTGTGATGGTCAGAAATGCTGAGCACCAGCAACACTCATGGAAATCAATGGGAAAGGTTGGATGCTCAGCACCTCTGACAATCAGACCATTAAATCTCCCTGCCTCATTTGTTCATTTCTAAAACAAGTGCAATAATAATTTACTCCCACATGTATGTTGTAAATTATAATACTTAGTAAATGAATGGATGGTACATCATGCTTATTCCTGCAGTGCTCTTAAGAACACTTAAGTTGACGGTGTCTCTCAGAGATATGGTCCCATCTACAAATTCCCCTGGGACAGGACAGTTCTCTGACTAGCCTAAAACATGATTGTCCTTTTTCCAACACTAAAAGTTTGAGCCCCTCCAGATGGGTGTCAAGATAACCCAGATTTCTTCCCAGTCCCACAGTATAAACATCAATTGTAACATTCAGACACAAAAACTATAAAATCTAACTTTCATCTTGTATCTAAATAAGAGGAGGGAACAGCTCACTCTTAGGGTGTGTCTAGACTACATGCCTCCTTCGACGGAGGCATGTAGATTAGCCAGATCGGAAGAGGGAAATGAAGCCGCGATTAAAATAATCGCGGCTTCATTTAAATTTAAATGGCTGCCCCGATCTGCCGATCAGCTGTTTGTCGGCAGATCGGGGGAGTCTGGACGCGATGCCCCGACAAAGAAGCCTTTCTTCATCGACACAGGTAAACCTGGTTTCACGAGGCTTACCTGTGTCGATGAAGAAAGGCTTCTTTGTCGGGGCATCGCGTCCAGACTCCCCCGATCTGCCGACAAACAGCTGATCGGCAGATCGGGGCAGCCATTTAAATTTAAATGAAGCCGCGATTATTTTAATCGCGGCTTCATTTCCCTCTTCCGATCTGGCTAATCTACATGCCTCCGTCGAAGGAGGCATGTAGTCTAGACACACCCTTAGTGTGTCTACACAGCGACATTATTTAGAGTAACTAGTGCTATTTCAAAATAACTTAGTCCACATCTACACAGCAGGCAGATATTCTGAAATAATGTTGAAATACTGTCAAGATGGAGAACTTCTTATTCCGATTCCTGTAAACCTCATTTTATGAGGAGTAAGAGAAGTCGGAGGAAGAGTGCTCTATTTCGAAATAAGTGCTGTGTAGACACTCCCAATTTGGAATAAGCTATGCAATTGACGTAACTCAGTTTATATACCTTATTTCAAGTTAATCCCTGCTGTGTAGATGCATTCCTAGACTAATAATCCCCTTCATATTTTTCAACAAACTCCTTTTATAGTTTGGATAAGTTTTTAAAAAATGGTGCAAGCCCCAGAAATAGACTGATCCATCGCTTTATTTTAAAAGCTGCAGAGAAATTTCTAGTTAAAACATTCATATCTGTGTATATAATAATAATGGTTAATAGATAGCACAGCCCTGTAAATAATGAGCATATAGAGCGGCACTGTGAAGCTTCAACCAGACTAGGAAACTCATTTGTTTCCCTAGTTTCCTGATCCTTCCACTAACAATGGGCATCAGCAAAAGGGGCAGCTGACTAGGTGTCGGATGCTATTCAGTGGCGTAGCAAGAGGGGATGGGGGGAGCAGTTGCCCCTGGGCATCATGCTAGGGGGGCACCAATTTAATCCCCCTCCACTTCCCCCTGTCATCCCTTGGCTCACCTGCTCTTCTTCCGCCTGCCACCACCAGCTGGAGCCTCCTCCCCACCTCTCTGCCCCCAGCACGACCCTCCTCCATCTCCGCTGGCAGGTTAGTGCATGTGGGGGCCTGGTCCCAAACTAGAGGGGATGGGGGAAGACATGGTACAAGCTCCACCCCCCTCCTCCCAGGGTTGGGTTCAGCCGTGTGCCAGGTACGGGGCCCCGCCACGTGGTGGCAGCAGAAGGACACAAATTTTGCCTTTTCCCATGGGTGCATAACACCCTTGATATGTCTCTGATGCTATTAGAGTAAAGGTGCCCATGAAAACAAAATGTGGTCAACCCTACGTTTTGGAAACTACACTGAACATGTCTCACTTTTATAAAAAATCGTGGTTAAACAATATTCTGCTGCACCATTTGCTGATTTAATTTTCCCAGTGTAGGCAACCTTAAGAAGTCACAAGGTTCTGGAAAACTTTAATTACATTCAATAGACTGATAGGGAACCAGTCACAAGAAAACCTACATGTTTTGGATTATTACAGCTCATTAGGATTATGCTGTTGTCATTTTGATCTCTGATTCCTTCATAGGAAAGTAACATTGAGTGCTGTATTCTCTTATCTGAATAGTCATATCAAGTACCTATAAAGTGAGGGCAAATAATCCAGTCCTTAGGGGCAAATTTTACCATCAATTTCTCACACATCTCCCACTGCAATGAACGGGGGTAATACTGTCTTAATTTGTTTTTCAAAGTATATTCCTCTCTGTTCATTCATACCTAGAACATACTTCTTCAAGGAGTCCTTTCAGCAACGATCCACAAAATGCAAACATTTATCTGAAGAAGAAAACAAACACACACAGGGCTTGGCACATTAGGGCCTTTCACCAGCCCCCAGCTTCTTGATATGGACCTGGGTGTCTAAAAGGGCCTAAAAGTAGGTGTAAATGTAATTTACTCTCAACTATGGTTCCTGTACACTATCATAGCTTGTAATGGTGTAAAGAACCCTTAGAACATTGTTTTCAGTGGTTTGAAGGGGTCTTAGGGATTGTTATTAACCAGAATAGCAATTGCAAAGTGAGCTAGTCAGAAATAACTCCTCATGTGGACACAATCCATTCAGAAAGTTATTTTTACACCACAACAATCAGTGTCCTTCCAAAGCAAAGTGATTATTCCAAAATAGTGACTTTTTTTCCTAAACAAAGTGTCCATATAGACTAGAATTGCTATTACAGACTATCTTGATTCCACAGCAGCCACTGTGGTCTTAAACCATCCAGACATCATTTGTTTAGACTTTCTCAACTTGATACGTTCTGTTAAATCAGGGAGTTACAATGGTTTAAGAGCAATTTTACAGAATGTAGATGGAATCTAAGTACATAATGATCTTGTCTTCAATGGGTTTACTCTCCTGAATAAGGCCAAATCTATGCTACAAAATTTAGTTAACTAATCCATGTTGGCATAAGCCCAAAAGTTATTATAGCATTTGAGTGCACACACACATGGCTTCTTGTGTTGGTGGTGCATCTCATCACTCGGAGTGCTTGTATTGTGTTGCCACTGTGGAACATTGTGCATTTGTTCCTAAAAGCCAGTAAAGACAAATGTAAGCAGCACAATTTCTGCATTGACCTAATTACATTGACCATGACTCTTCAATGCTTAGGGGAATGATTTTTACTAAATCAGATTGGTGAGAGCCAAATTTCAGAGAAGACACTTGAATCAATGCAAGGCAGCTTATATTGACCTAATTCTGTAGCATAGATCTGGCCTAAGACTTGCAGGATGAACCAATAAGCATTCCAAGTCTGCATATAGAACTGCACGGGCAATCAACTATTGCTGCATGGAGTCCCACAATAGTGTTCTGAGCAAGTAGTTTTTGATAATGCATCTCAGTGGCGTAGCGAGGGGGGCAGGTGGGCAGTTGTTCCTGGGCACCATGCTAGAGGGATGCCAATTTAGCAGCGTAGGGAAGGATGGCACTAGGAGTCCTAAGACCCCGCGGGCGCCAGCCGGACAGTGGAGGGAAGGGCAGCACTAGGACCCCGTGGGTGCCAGCTGCTTCCTCTCCTGCAGAAAATTGAAACAGAGCGTGAAGTGCCCGGCGGGGGCAGCACACAGGTCAGGGGTTCAGGCTGAGCATGTGCAGAACACGGCTGATGCATAGGCCCTGTCTGCGACTACAACCCCCACAATCTCCTTTGCCACCAGTCGATCCAAGCGCTGCTCACTGGGCTGCAGCATCTGGGTCCTCGCTTGTAGCCCACCCCTCCGAGAAACCGCAACCACCAATTGGCCAGAGAGCGCATCAGTCTGGCTGGAAGCAGAATGGCCCCATGCACTGGAGGGAGCCCCATGTGGTAGCAGAAGAGGTAAAGGGGCGGGCCAGTGGGGAGTTGTGGAGTGCAAATTTTGCCTTTGCCCCCAGGTGAATAACACCCTGGCTATGCCTCTAATGCAATTCTCTCTCTCTTTGCCTATGTCTAGCCTGCAGCAACTTTTCTGGGATACTGGAGGTATCCTGGAAAAGCAATGCCATGTCCAGGGAATGCATCTGCTTTTCCGAAAATGTTTTTGGAAAAGCAGATGTGTTTTTTGCCATCCCTGTAAATCTTGTTTTATGAGGAAAAAGGGATGGCTAGAAAGAACAGGTTTTTCTGAAATGTGGCACCATGTAGATGCACAAAATTTCAGAAAAGCCTCTTTGGAAAGAAAAGCAGAAAAAGATGCATAAATTGCGGTTCACAATTTGCGTATCTTTTTTCGACTTTTCTTTGTAGTCTAGACATAGCCTCTCTCAAATACCAGGGCCTTAGACTGCACAGTCTCTCAGGCAGACATCACCTCATTATTTATGATTGCACAAAAGTGGGCAGCTGGGCACTCAAATTAAAATAACAACATAGTAATAAAATAAGCAATTATGAGCTAGACAAATATCTCAGATTTTTTAAAAAAGGTTTTGGATGTGATTGTGTTCATTTTGTGTTAATTTTCAACAAAAATTCTTAAGAACACATTTGCTGTTAGTAACTTCTGCAGTGAATTTTAAGTGACTATTATGGAACTAGTCAATTAGCCCGTCATAAGACAGGATTTTCAGGTTTCTCCTCCATGTCAGTCTTCTCTCCTGAGCCTCCGGTCTCCCCCTCTCTCTCTCTCTCCTCCTCCTACTGCCTCCCCCCCCCCCCCCTCAGCTCTCCTACGACTCCTGCCTCTCTCTTGTCTCTCTCTTTCTCTTCTCCTCCCCCTCCTGCCTCTCACTTGGGGGACCGCGGAGCCCAAATGGCTGTTTGGGCTCCACACTCCCCGTGCTGCACAAGGAGCGCAGAGCCCAAACGGTCGCTTGTGCTACTTGCTCCCACGTGGCGGCCTGGCTGAGCGGCACAGAAGTCAGCCGAGCACCACGGCAGGAGGCGAAGGGTGGTGGGCGGTGACATTCACGGGCAGGGCCTGGAGCCACTGTCACAGCGCATGTCACCACCCCACCCCCCTTCGCCTCCCGCCATGGCGCTCGGCTGACTTCTGAGCCACTCAGCTGGGCCGCCGCGGCGGAGCAAGTGGCGCAAGCGGCCATTTGGGCCCCGCACTTCCCATGCAGCACGGGCCGCCCAGGGGGAACAGCCAGCATTTCAGGCAACAAAGCCGCCCAGAGGGAACAACCAGTATTTCGGCATTACAGACTCTCAGACACTGGGCTACTATATATGTGATATGCACAGACAAAAAATGCAGAAAAGCAAACATTCACAAGAAATACCTGATTCTCAGAATTGGTGGAACTGGTCCCAGCCGGGTCAGAAGGCATATCATGTGGCTCACATGTCCAATCAAAACCAACAAGTACAACTCAAATTTCAGTTTCTTACAAAGAGCTGTTTTCAGATCATCTGCTGATTAACAATGTTTCACAAGAAATAGTCTATGAATAATAAAACTAATACATTCAAGAAAATCATACGTTGGGTGTAAAAAGTTGCATCTAGAAAAGAAACTGAATCAGTTTGTTACGATTTTATTGTTGAGCCCTGATAAAACTGAAACTGTTGGTAACAACAACAGCAAGCCACATGTTGAACGAACTGGTTCAAACAAATGCAAGTACCAAAGCTTGAGTAGGAAAACACAAAGAAAGGGAAGAACTCACCAAAACTCCACACACAATCTCCACCCACTTAAATCACTATGCATTGTAAATTATACAGATGCTCAAGCTGCCAAGAGGAGATTGGTGTGCAAAGGGGGCAGTTGCCCACCCTTCCTGCCTGAAGCCCTGCTCCTTCTGGAAGAACTGAGCCATCCTCTTCCCTGCCCTCTGTCCCCGCACATTGTCAAGGGCTGGCAAGTTTGTCCGCCCCTCTGGGGATGCCCAAAATACACCATCATCTATTTTGCTTGATTTCTTCTCCATGATGTCAATAGAGATATCCTGCTTTCCACCAACTTAGTGTTTTTCCCTGAATGTGCGAATTGTTATACAACCATTAATCACCTCTGAGGAAGACGTGGTCCACACAAGTTTTATCTCAATTTCAAACATAGGGGCTGTGTCTACACTGGCACCCTTTTCCGTAAAAGGGATGCTAATGAGATACTTTGGAATTGCAAATGCAGTGGGGGATTTAAATATCCCCCGCAGCATTTGCATGAACATGGCTGCCGCTTTTTTCCAGCTGGGGGTTTTGCCGGAGAAAAGCGCCCGTCTAGACGGGATCTTGCGGAAAATAAGCCCTTTTCCGGAAGATCCCTTATTCCTACTTTCAAAAAGGGCTTATTTTCCGCAAGATCCCGTCTAGACTGGCGCTTTTCTCCAGCAAAACCCCGAGCCGGAAAAAAGCGGCAGCCATGTTCATGCAAATGCCGCGGGGGATATTTAAATCTCCCGCGGCATTTGCAATTCCGACTGGTCTCATTAGCTTCCCTTTTCCGGAAAGGGGTGACAATGTAGACACAGCCAGGGAAACTAAAGCAGAGAAGTGAATGGATTGGCCTAATTCTACACTTCAAGCCAGTGGCTGAGCCACCGTATGAAACTCTTGACCTAACTGCCCACTCCATGTTGCTTTCCTCCTGACCATCCTGCCTCCCTCAGGAGACTGAAAGCACTAAAACAGAAGTGTCCTGAGCAGGGGACCCTAACTACATTTCTGGAGCTTGAGCCACATGAATTAATAAATGGAGTAAGATCTGAGGGGAACGGGGGACAAGTGACATGGATTAAGTGATACTCCTCTCAGAGATGCTTGGAACCAAAGCCAAGTTCATCTGTCTTGCTTGTATTTAAGCCTGCTATTCCCATTTGTGCTGACACAGAGTAATGCATTAAGCCTCTTATGTAACTTCAGTTTCTTTTTTTGACAAGTACGACCAGTTCTCAGAAATAGCTGAACTAATATTAAAAAAAAAAGTGTTTCAAACAGATAAAATAAATGTATGCATCTGAAGTAGGAACTGGCACAGTGACTCCCCAAGCCTGGGGGTGAAATATTATTGCTCTGGGGAGAGACAGTGTTGATTTTCCATGGTATATTTCTAAGCATTAACATGCCAGGCTAGGGAGTCTTTCACAGTTACTCATTAGATCGGTTGCTTCTTGGGAGGGCAGTTGAGTCTTCCCTCTCTATCCACCCTCCCCATCCAGCCTCCCATAGAGCTGTCTCAGGCCAACATGACTTTTCTGACTGGTATTAGCAGGGTGATGCCAGAAGAAAATTTCTGGAACTCTAACGCTTGTCTGTGAAAGTGGAGGGAAAATGAGAGAGGGTTATGCAAAGTTATAAGGTTGCTGATATAGACAGGAGAGCCGTGCCACAGTGATTTATTTTTTGGGGTGGGAGGGCTGAAAGCATGTTTTGTACCCCCTGCAAGAGTTATGTTGGGACTGAGAAAAGTAGTATCTGTCAGGCAGGTTCCATTTTCCTAACATGTGCTGCCATAATAATCTTACGAGGCCTCCAGAGACCTGTAAACTGGGAACAAATCTCAAACCCTTATGATGCTACACCTATTCACACTTTATTATGGAAATAAATCAAAAGCAGACTTTCAGCGAAAAAACTCACTGCTGTAGTCACCCCTGCCAGGTTCCTGAAGATGCCAGTGTCCAAATGTCTTTTAATATTTCAGTGTATGTTTTGGCCACTAGAGGCTCAATTTTTCAATTAAGGATTTTAAAAAAAATAGCTTCAGGTAAATTTGCCAGCCCAGACAATGAGACTCTTGTTCTTGAAGAAGATTTTTATTTATTTAAGCTTTACATTTGTGTTTGTATTTACTTTTCAAAAGAGTGTTGGACCTGGAGCTGGGCCATATCATATTTACACAAAATTTAAGTTAACCTTACTTAAAATGGAGAAAAAGGCTCACAAGAAGATGCTGAAGAATGTATGTCACCAGCCACTACCCACTCTCCACAGTGGTAGCTTTTGAGAGCTCAGGAGAGGAAAGTTCAGCTGGTCTGACTTGTCTTTGCTACTGTGCAGCAAAGGAGACAGTTTCCAGGGCCTTTCCTGAGCACTAGCTACTAATTACAAACAATTCATGGGGAGTGTCACTCTTTTTTTCTTCTTTCTGACAATACAGAGAGGACATGGGCATATACTTGTCTGCACCAGATGAACAGAACTATGAGAAAAGACATTGTCAGAAGGAAAATTGAGTGTATTCAGATACCCATTTTTTGTGGAAAAACTGCCTGTCAGACCAATATGTTTGCTTAAGGGAGGGGTGGGCAATAATTTTGGAAGGGGGAGGACACTTCACAAATTTTGGAAGTGGCTGCAGGGAAACCCGGAAGGGGCAGGGCCTTGGGCGGAAGGGGTGGGCTTGAGAACTACACTTCTGGGAGCTTTGCTTGACCTGAGGTACCTGACCCCTGACTTCTGGCCAAAGGAAGGGATCTGCAGCAGATGGGAGGGTGCTGGGGGTTGGCCTCCTCCCAGAGTTGCCTGAGGTGGAGGCTTAAAATTCATGTTACATGGCTGGCAGCTCCTGGCTGGCACAAGCCCTTTGAATAGGAGCAGTTGAAAGGGCTTGCGCCTCTCAGGCACCTCCCAGGCAATGGGCCAGTGGGATCGAGAGGTGTGCACCCTTTAAATTGCTTCAGTACCTGCTGGGTAGCTGACAGGCAACACAGCCATCTCTGGCTCCCAGGCAACGTGCTAGGAAAAGGGTCAGCAACCTTTCAGAGGCGGAGTGCTAAGATTTGACTTATTCACCTCTATATATGGGTCTGAGTGACGATGATACCTTTAAAGTTAATAATAGTCTTACTCATAGCAGCTTTGTTAATAAATAAAGATGCAGATCTTATCTTTTAGTGCATGGACGGCAACCTTTCAGAAGTGACGTACTGAGATTTAACTTATTTACGGATCTGTGTGCTGGGGGAAGGAGCGGGGATGGGAAGCAAAGTTAGGCTGGGGTATGGTGACCTTATTTTCTGAACCAGCTTCAGCTAGTAAGAATGGTTTGATTTAACGTATGAAATGTTTTAACTTTCTCATGTTAGTTTATCAAACTTCATTTTAAATACAGTAAAATATTACATCCAACACAAAAGGTTTCAATGTTTTCTTTATTTATGGCAGCGGTGGGGAACCCTTTTTAGGTCAGGGGTCACTGATCTACAGAAATATCAGTTGGGGACCACACAAGTGAGAAGCAAAAAAACTCCTCCAAAAACCCCATCGCTCACTGATGTGGCCTCCAACTGAGACACCTCTGATGTCCAAACTTCACAGGGTGAAGGCGGGGAGGGCAGAGGTTCAGGGCTTTCCATAGATCAGATTTACTTTCAGGGTTCCAGAGTTAGTGGATTTTATATACCTCCTTAGGCTCTAGAGTAGGGACAAAAATGAGGGAGTATAGTGCATGACACAGGGCTGCCAGCAAGAAGGATAGGGATGGGTTGAAGGATCTGGGAAGGAGCTGGGGTGCAGAAGCAGGCTGGGAGTAGGGTGTCTGGCCAGATGGAAAGAACAGGAACAAGGGAGAGTGTCGGAGCAAGGTGGGCGTGCTGGGTCTTGGCAGGGAGGGAAGTGACGGAGTGGGTGGGGGTCTGTGCATGAGGGGGCACCTTACCTGGTTTTGTGACTCCTTGCAGCAATGGCTGCAGCCACGCTGTCCCGGCTGCCACCGCAGTCTGGGGCTGGCCTGAGGCCGGAGGTGCCGCTGCCGTGGCCATGTCATCCAGGGCCATCTCCAGAGGGAGCAGCACCTCCAGCCTCTGGGGCCGGCCCTAGACCATGTGGCCACATAGCCATGGTGCCTCCAAGGCCTTGCTGAGGAGCTCCTAAAGAGCCTCAGCCCCTGCACTGCCTCCTCACACCACAGCCTGACCTGCTGCAGGGAGCAGGGAGTGCTCTCCAGAGGCTGCGCGGGGAAGGAGGGGTGGGGCTAGCTCCCTTCCCCATGCTGTTGAAAAGCGGCACACATGCCATAGGTTGCCAACCCCTGTGGTAGGGTGCAGGGCTTGAAAATATCTTGCAGCCAGATCAAAGCCCTAGGCAGGCCAGATCTGGCCCACTAAGAGGCTTTTGCCCACCTCTGGATTAAGAAATAGAGAAGCATCACTGTACTCAGTGTCATAGGTGACAATAGGATGGGTGCTTCAAGGCACCCACAAGCCAAACAGTGGAGCCCTCATCCAAGTAACTTATCGGCAGGATTGCTGAGCAGCTGTGTGGCAGGCAGGGGAGAGTCTCAGAGAGGGTGGAGAGTGGGGCGTGGCGGCCTCGGGGAGGAGGCAGAGCAGGGGCAGGAAGAGTTAGAGCAAGAAGGCAGCTTCTGGGAAGGGGGCAGAGTAGAGCAAGAAGAGGTGATGTGAGGGCAGAGCCCTAAGAAAAGAGGCAAATTGGGAGCGGGCCTCAAAGTGGAGCACCCCCAGGAAAAAATAAAAGTCAGCACCAATACACAATGTTGTTTCTACTGACACTAGTCAAAATTTCACTTAAAATTTCTAGTACAAATTCAAGCCACTTCCTGTTAAAGGAATTGTAATAGTGCTAGGTTATTCAGTTTACCTTAGATAATTCTCAAGGGTGGGCTAGTTAAAGAACCACCAGAACCAGCACTAATTCTCAAAAACAAGAACTTAAAAAACAGCACAATCTCGCAACACCTTAGAGACTAACAAACATGTAGATGGTATCATGAGCTTTCGTGGGCACAACCCACTTCTTCACATGAATTCCACTCATCTGAAGAAGTGGGTTCTGCCCAAGAAAGCTCATAATACCATCTACATATTTTTCTAGTTTCTAAGGCGCTGCAAGATTATTAGTTTTTTTAAGTTTTTCCAGTTACAGACTAACTCGGCTACCACACAGAAGCTCTCAAAAACAAAGTAGCCCTCTCCCTTTTTCTGAGAGCCTGGAATTTTTGCATAAATATATTTTCATTTCCAGTTTCCAGTACTGCAATGCCAAGAAAAGGTTTATCTCTCAATATTTCTAGCCAAAGGCACCAGTGGAAGAGACAGATGAAGCATTTTTTGGTCCCATTAAAGTTAATGAGAGCAGGAGCAGGCTCTTAATGTGCCCATCACAATAATGTTTAGATACCATGATTTCCACCCCAATTTTGCAGACTCAAGATATTCTGATAAGCATCTGACTTTTTTTTGAGATTTATCTCAAACAAATTCACATTCAAAACACCTTTGAGTATTGCCAGTTCTTATAGAAAGCTCTTCAACCTTTCTCCATCCCTCAGCCAACATACCCAGAATACTATGATCTACAAAATTAGCTGGAAATCCCATGAAACACAAGCTCTCCTGAGATTTCTAAGCAGTTTCACAATATCCTGAGCAGTTTCACAATACCAAAAGGGGCCTAGCATTTAAGTAACATTTTGCATTTCTGTTGATTGCTTCATTTTAACCCAGGATCCCAAAATTTGTTATAAACATTAATTAATTAAATATCACAGCATCCATGCCAGCTAAGGTAAAGAAGAGCCTGTGGAGGCATGAAGTTAAAAAAAATTGCAAACCAGGTGGCCTGAAGTTAGGCAATTTTATTATTATTCATTGTTGGGAACCAAAATAAAAATAGTCTAATTTCCAGTGTGATTCATTGCTCATTAATTCCTACGAGAGAGGCAAGAGATTCTGCCTCAACTGTCCTATACACGGTGAGACAAGGGCCTAGTAAAAATATAGCATGTGATGATTCCATAAAAATCCAGTCATAAAGCATGTGCATAAAAGGACTTAATTAAGGCTGTTCAGGAAATGTTAACATTGGTACGTCTTAGCTTTTTTTCTATAAATTAATCAATATTGTTATTTGACACAGAATTTCCTAGAGATTTAAGATAGAAATCTGCTGACACAGAAAGAACATCTTATAAAACTATTTCCTGGAGAGCAGCAGAACACTTTCTCCTGCACAATGTATATACTTCTCCTCATTCCAAGTGTACCATTCACAGACCATATCCTACATGCACGCTGCTACGCGTGCTACCATATTGTTACTCTGCTCATGCAAGTTTGTGTACATGAGCTGAGCATCACACCCTTGCTCAGACAGTGAATGGACCTACGATGCACAGGAATCTCAGCCTTAGTTTTCAAACTGGTGAGTAAAGTTTATATAGTATATGCCATAAAGAGCTGTGATGGGCTTCTTCAGCTCTAATTTCCCAAATTTAGAGCCAAAAGGCTTTATTTATCTATGGCTTTAATTGCCTCTAGAGTCTTTTCTCAATGAATCAATCAAGAATCATCTGTAAGTGTTGTAAACACAACCTACTTTTGATGGTGTTTAATATACTTAATTTTCTTTTAAAATATTTCTTTAAAAATATTCTTGGAGTGTATTTCTACCTATTGTAGGCATTATAAGGGCCCTGTCAATGTTATAATCTCAGGGTACATCTACACTACAGCATTAATTCGAGTTAACTTAATTCGAAATAGCTAATTTGAATTAAGCTAATTTGAATTAATGCATCTACACACATTAACGTTTTGTTATTTCAAAATAGCGCATCCACACTGAGTGGACCCTGAACTGAAGTTAAGGCTGGCAAGAACCAGTGCCAGCAGGGCATCAGATTAGGACTTAGTGTGTGAGGCTGCTGCCTGAGGCTATCTGAGCTCTGTGCTCAAAAGAACCCGACCCCCACCCCGGACAGACAGTTCTCAGGGTTCCCTGCTTGCTTGTCTACCTCAATGAGGGACAGCAAAGCAGTCCTGTCTTGGAGTGCCCACACTCGGGACACCACAGCACTCAGCCACATGGAGCCAGAGCTGCCCCTGGGCATGCTGCAGGCTGCCATTCAGGGGGGTCCATCGGGGGGCTGTCAGGATCCAGGAAGCCCTGTGGCAGAACATCCACCCTGAGGAGCCCTCAGAGCCACTGCGGTACTCCCCACCGGGGGCTCGTGCCCCATTCTTCCCTCACGTCTTTCCACTTACCCCTCCCAAGCCCCCCTTCCTGATGTCAAATAAAAGACACATATGTTCAAAAATAGAAACTGTGTTTATTGAACAAAATTGGGGGGGCAGGGATGAACCTCTGGGGAGACTGGGAAAAGGAGGTGGGAGAGGGGAAGAGAGGATGGGAGAGGGGAGGGGGAAACCTGGGAGGAGGGAGCTGAAAGGGGGAAGCAAGGGGAAGAAGGGGGAGGGTAAGCTCAGGGCCCAGAGTTGGGGGTCTTGCTGGACCAACTTGATTTTCATGCAAACCTGCTCCTTTGGTTCGCATGTGGCCTTTGGTGGCCAGGCTGGCAGCTACCCTGCCATATATGGCCGCATTCCTCTGTCTAGTGGGGAGATCATGGACGTTGGGGGCATCCCTCGCAAACTTGAATAAGGTCCATGATCTCCACCCTGGACCAGGAAGGCGCCTGCCTTCTCCAGCCCCTGTCAGGCTCCTGGGAGCTGGCAGACTGCTCCCGGGGAGCGGTGGAGAAAAGGAAGTTACTCACCCTGTGCAGTAACGTTTGCTCTTCGAGATGCGTGTCCCGTGGGTGCTCCACTGTAGGTGTCGGCTTGTCCCGGCGCCGCAGATCAGAGATCTTTCTAGCCGTAGTCTGCCGGACCACGCATGCGCGAAGTACGGCTCGTGGCTTTTCGCGCCGTTTGAGCAGCGCTGGTCCGGCTCCCGCCAGTTCCTCCTGCCTCTTAGTCTGAAAGACAAATAATAATAAATTCCGAAGAGGGGAGGAGGGCGGGTCGTGGAGCACCCATGGGACACGCATCTCGAAGAACAAACGTTACTGCACAGGGTGAGTAACTTCCTTTTCTTCTTCGAGCAGTGTCCCGTGGGTGCTCCACTATAGGTGAATGTACAGCAGTAGCTCACAAATGGAGGAGGGTTCGGAGCTATCGTGCCGTAGCTGAGGATAACACTGCTGTCGCCACCGGGGAATCAGGTATTAACAAGTTCGGGATAGCATAATGCGTGGCGAAGGTTAAGTTGGAAGACCACGTAGCAGCTCTACAGATATCTATCAAGGGGACTCCCTTGAGAAAAGCAGTGGATGTAGCGACCGCCCGAGTTGAATGAGCCCTCATAGTCGAAGGCAGTGGTTTCTTACGTAGTTCACAACATGACCTTATGCACTGTACGATGGAAGAAGAGATGCGTTGGGCGGACAGTGGGTGACCCTTAGAACGGTCCGTCATTGATATTAATAATGCATCCGTCACACGGAACGGTCTGGTCCTCTCGATGTAAAAGGCGAGAGCCCGTCTGACGTCCAAAGTGTGCAGGCGTGCATGCTCTGGTGACGCATGCAGTTTAGGATGGAATACAGGGAGGATTATAGGTTCGTTAATGTGAAATCGAGAGATCACTTTGGGGCGAAAGCGTGGTAATGTTCGGAGTATTACTGCTTGGTGCGTAAAAATCGTATATGGGGGAGAGGCTGATAATGCAGCTAGTTCACTCACTCTCCTCGCGGAAGTGATGGCCAGTAAGAAAATGACCTTCCTGGACAGGTTGTATAACGTACATGTCGCTAGCGGTTCAAAGGGTCTGGCCATTAGGGAATTGAGAACCAATTCGAGGTCCCAAGGATCCGCTGGTTGAGTATAGTGCGGGTAAAGGTTGGACATTCCCTTCAAGAACCTTTTAGTTGTTGGATGAGAGAATACTGAGCATCCGTTAATCCGCTGGTGAAAGGCTGCAACTGCAGCGACATGAACCCTGATGGAGGTACAGGTGAGGCCTGAATCCTTAAGGTGTACGAGATAGTCTAGGATACACTGTAAAGGTGAGGATTCTGGGTCCAGGTCCTTTTGTGAACACCACGGTGAGAAACGCGACCATTTAGAAAGGTAAGTAGTCCGTGTAGATAGTTTTCTACTGTTCAGTAGAATGTGCTTGACAGACTGTGAGCATAGCACTTCTGATTGTTGGAACCAACTAGGTACCATGCCGTGAGCGCAAGATGATTCACCTGCGGGTGAAGCAGGGAGCGATGATCCTGTGATAGGAGATCGTGTCGAGGCGGCAGAGGAAACGGAGGATGCTTCGACATGCGATGTAAGTATGGGTACCATGTTTGCCTGGACCAGGCTGGGGCTATTAGGATTACTGTGGCCCTGTCTCGAATTATTTTCTCTACCACCCTTGGAATTAGAGGGGTGGGTGGGAATGCATAGAGTAGGTGACGCCCCCAGTTGTATAGGAAAGCATCGCCCTCTGAATTCTGTCCGATCCCTGCTCTCGAGCAATACCGAGGACATTTCGTATTGCGAGAAGTTGCAAAGAGGTCCACTATTGGGAAACCCCAGCGTTGGAATATCGTCGCAGTCACGGTCGGGTGCAGCTCCCATTCGTGATTGAGAGAGAAATGTCTGCTGAGGGCGTCTGCCCTTACATTGTGTTGGCCCGGGAGGTATTCTGCGACTAGAAAGACATTGTGGCGATTGCACGTGTTCCATAGACGAACCGCCTCCGCGCACAAGGAGTGGGACCTGGCACCCCCTTGCTTGTTTATATAGTAAACAGTCGTTATATTGTCCGTCAGGACTCGTATGACCTGGTCGTGAATGACAGGAAGGAAGTGTTGACATGCCTTGTACACTGCCCTGAGCTCCAGAAAGTTGATGTGCATCAGCGACTCGTCTGGTGACCATAGGCCTTGTATTTGTTCGCGCCCGAGGTGCGCACCCCATCCAATGAGTGACGCATCCGTTGTCAATTGCATCGACGGTTGGGGGCGATGAAAGGGCACTCCCAACAGCAGATCATTCGGTATTGTCCACCAAGCAAGTGATTTCTTGACATGGATGGGGACTGTTATTGTCCTGTAGACGTCGTGTACGTTGGGGGGGCAAATTCGAGCCATCCAATGTTGAATGCATCGCAAATGTAACCTTGCGTGTTTCACTACATATGTTGTGGAGGCCATGTGACCCATGATCTGCAGGCACCGTAGTATGGGAACCTTTGGACTGATGAGTAATATCTGAATCAAGTCTTGCATCGTGGAGAACCTTTCCATCGGTAATGATGCGCGTTCGGTCGTAGAGTCTAGACGGGCGCCTATGAATTGTATTGTTTGGCGTGGTTCCAGTGATGACTTTGGAACGTTGAGAAGGAGGCCCAGCTCGTGAAAGAGCCTGCGTGTTATCTGAGTGGCACTGATCGACTCCTGCAATGATTGGGCTCTTATTAGGCAATCGTTGAGGTATGGAAAAATCATTATGTGTAGGCGACGTAAGTATGCGGTCACCACAGCCAGGGTCTTGGAGAAAACCCACGGAGCCGACGAGAGACCGAACGGCAGGACCTTGTACTGGAAATGGTCTGTACCGATTTGGAAGCGCAGAAATCGTCTGTGTGCTGGGTGGATCTGTGTGCTGGAACCTTTCCATCGGTAATGATGCGCGTTCGGTCGTAGAGTCTAGACGGGCGCCTATGAATTGTATTGTTTGGCGTGGTTCCAGTGATGACTTTGGAACGTTGAGAAGGAGGCCCAGCTCGTGAAAGAGCCTGCGTGTTATCTGAGTGGCACTGATCGACTCCTGCAATGATTGGGCTCTTATTAGGCAATCGTTGAGGTATGGAAAAATCATTATGTGTAGGCGACGTAAGTATGCGGTCACCACAACCAGGGTCTTGGAGAAAACCCACGGAGCCGACGAGAGACCGAACGGCAGGACCTTGTACTGGAAATGGTCTGTACCGATTTGGAAGCGCAGAAATCGTCTGTGTGCTGGGTGGATCGCAATGTGAAAGTATGTGTCCTGAAGATCGAGGGATGTGAACCAATCCCCATTCTGAAGTGCTGGGATGATTGTAGTTAAGGTAACCATTCGAAAGCGTTGTTTTCGCAAGAAACGGATGAGGTCACGGAGATCTAGTATCGGTCTCCATCCCCCTGATTTCTTTTCCGTTACGAAGTAGCGGGAGTAGAAACCTCTGCCCTTGAATTCATCCGGAACATGCTCTATCGCTCCGACAGTAAGAAGACGGGCGACTTCCTGTCTGAGCAGTATCTCGTGAGATGGGTCCCTGAAAAGGGACGGGGCAGGGGGGGGGATGGATGAGGTAGCGACGTGAATGGAATGGTATAACCGAGACGAATTGTTTCGAGGACCCATTTGTCGGTGGTGATGTAGGCCCATCGATGGAGGTACGGTTTGAGGCGGTGGTGAAATATCGCCTTCGAAGCACTCGGAATGGTATTGACGGGAATGGTTCTCAACCCCTTGAGGGACACGTCAAACTTGCTGCCTGGTACCCTGTTGGGAAGTCGTTTTGGGCGGTGGGTGTCTGTGTTGTTGCCGCTGCCTACCCCTCTGTTGGTCCTGAGGTCTATACTGAGGGGATTGCCGGAAGGGGGGCCTCTGTCTCTGGTAGGTCGTATACCGCTTTTTGCAGTATGGAGGGGTGTACATTCCGAGTGTTTTCAGAGTGGTTCTGGAATCCTTCCCCGAGTGTAGGAGGTGGTCAGTCTTCTCGGAGAAGAGGTTCTGCCTGTCAAAAGGTAAGTCCTCAACCTTTGAAAACAGGTCCTTGGGAGCAGAAGACTGTTGCAGCCAGGATGCTCTGCGCATAACGACTGATGTGGCTGTTGTGCGTGCTGCTGCTTCGGCTGTGTCCAGAGCAATATGCAAGGCTGTTCCTGAGGCTGCGTAGCCCTCTTTTATCACAGCCTTTAGGATGTCCCGCTTTGACTCTGGAATGTGCTGAAGCAAAGGTACAAGCTTGGCGTAGTTATCAAAGTTATGATTAGCCAACAGTGCGGAGTAATTGGCCATTCTAAGTGTTAGTGTTAGAGGAATAGACTTTACGTCCGAATAGATCGAGATGTTTACTATCCCGGTCCGCAGCAGTAGGCTTGTACTGTGGTATCTTCGCTCTTTGCTGAACTGCATCCACAACCAGGGAGTTCGGTTGCAGATGCATGAAGAGGAATTCCATCCATTTGGCAGGGACAAAATACTTTTTATCCACCTTTTTATTTGTCGGTGGAATGGATGCTGGGGATTGCCAGATGTCATCCGCAATTTCAAGAATGGCTGCATCCAATGGTAGGGAAATCTTTGGTTGATGAGTGTGTTTGATATTACGAAGGAGATGATGTTGCTTTTGCTCCATGTCACCCAACTGTACGCTTTGACTCTCTGCCACCCTTTTGAACAACTCCTGAAACTGACTGAGGTCGTCAGAAGGTGAAGTGTCACCCTGAAACACTGCGTCGTCGGGGGACGATGAGGACTGTTGTGCTGGTGACTGGTCAGGTTCGACATCCTGAGCGGAAGGAGGTTGTTCAACATGAGAGGTGGACCCGGAGGGAGTTGGTGGTCTTGAGGGAGCAGAAGAGGACTGGTATTTCTGCCCTGGATGGGATTGCGGGGACCGGTGTTGATAGGACGAAGTATGGCGATAATGGGGAGATGTGGAGCGACGGGATCCCATTGAGTATTCCGAGCGGGTTGATCTTGGTGATCGCGACCTGTCTCTATAATAAGTGCTGCGACTGGGTGAACGCAGGTCACGGCGGTAAGAATGACCAGAACGTGGTGATATATGGCCAGTACGAGAGTACTCGGAGTACTGTGGAGACGGGGATCGCAGCTCTGGAGAAAACTCAGGGCTCGGGGATAGGGAGGATAATCCCCTGGTTGCGTGGGCTGTTGGGGCTAGTAAATGCTCCGGTGGAGAGGATGCCGGGGTAGAGATAACTGAATGCGGAATCACTTCGACTGGCATTGGGGGAATCCGTGCTGAGGTGGGCCCCGTCGACGTCGCTGATCGACTCGGCACCAGTGACTGACTGCGCTCCTGAGATGTATGCAGAGGAGAAGGCCGTCGCATTGTCGGTGAGCATCTGTGGTGAGACGGGTCTTTCGGTGCCGAAGGGCGACTCGGTGCCGGCGCGGTCGAAGCCGGGGAGTGTCTCTGTGCCGATGGTCGTTGGGGCTCCTGTTGTTTGGTGGGAGGCGGTGGACGCTTCGGTGCCGATGGAGCCGCATGCATTGAAGGGTGGCTAACTTCCGCCGAACGTTTGGTTGCGGTCTTCGGCGTTGGTAGTTGTTCCGGTGCAGGTGAGCACCTAGGTACCGGAGAGCGTGTTAGGTTAGGTGATCGTCTCGGCGCTGGGGAGCGGCTCGGTGCCGGAGAGCGGCTACGCGCCTGAGAACGTCTCGGTGCGGGAGAGCGCCTCTGTGCCAGGGCCCTCGGTGCCGGTGAGCGGCTACGGCTCAGTGCCCGGCTACGGCTTGGTGCCGGGCTACAACTGCGTCTCGGTGCTGGGGAGTGGCTACGTCTCAGCGCCATGGAACGGATCGGTGCCGGGGGACGCTCAGTGCCGGGAGCAGTTCTCGGAGCCGTAGGCGGTTTAGAGACCAAGGGAACGGCTGAGACGGTTGAGCCCGATATAGAAGGGCTCGGGGCCGACTTACTCCGGCTGTTTTTCGGCGGCCTCGCTACTTTTGCGGGCGGTGCCGTTGACGTCCCTGGCTGATCGTCTGCCGATCTTGAGGGCGAGAGGGATCGTGTCGGAGACGGTTTTCTTTTATCTTTCTTAGATTGTTCCGAGTGTCCTTTTGACTGTTTGATGTCCGGTTGTAAGGCTTTGTCGAACAGAAGGACTTTTAGACGCATGTCTCTGTCCCGTCTAGCCCTAGCTGTTAGTTTGGAGCAGTGGGGACATTTTTGGGGTATATGTCCTTCCCTGAGGCACCTAATACATAGAGTGTGGCCATCAGAGGCAGGCATTGCCTCGTGGCATTCGCCACATTTCTTAAAACCCGGCATTGGGATAACTAACTAACTATTGAAGAAAATTTTTTTTTTAACGACTAATGACTAGAATATAAGTATAACTTGGAAAACTCTATATAGGAACTATATACAATAACATTTAAAGTCTCTCTGTCTCTGTAGGAAACAGTAATCGCCAGAGAGACGTTATTCCGTCCGCGGCCGAGGACGGTCAGGAGGAACTGGCGGGAGCCGGACCAGCGCTGCTCAAATGGCACGAAAAGCCACGAGCCGTACTTCGCACATGCGTGGTCTGGCAGACTACGGCTAGAAAGATCTCCGATCTGCGGCGCTGGGACAAGCTGACACCTACAGTGCAGCACCCACGGGACACTGCTCGAAGAAGAACTGGCTGCCAGTGGCTTGCTCGCTCATGTTTTGGGGCCACTAGGTCAGGGGCCCCTGTGGCCACTGCTGGCTCTGGGCTGGCAGGCTTGGAGCTGACACAGGCACTGTGGCCAGGGTTTACCCCTTTAATGACTCCGGGGCTGGGGAAGAGGAGAGTAAGTTTTCCTGGTTGTGCCCAGAGTGGCCACAGGGCTCCCTGGGAAGGGCTGGAGGCCCCCTATTTCAAATTAAGTGTCTACACAGCACTTAATAACAGAGCGCTTAATTCAAATTTGGTAAACCTCATTCTATAATAGCTATTTCGAATTTGGCGTTACTCCTCATAGAATGAGGTTTACCAAATTCGAATTAAGCGCTCTGTTATTTCGAATTAATTTCAAAATGGCGGTTTGCATGTATAGAAGCTATTAAAGTAAATTTGACATAAGGGCTGTTATTTCGAATTAACTTTGCAGTGTAGACATACCCTAAGAGAGTAGTTATTAATGGATCACAGTCATGCAGGAAGGGCATAACAAGTGGGATTCCGCAGTGGTCTGTTTTGGGACTGGTTCTGTTCAATATCTTCATCAACGATTTAGATGATGGCATGGACGGTACGCTTATTAAGTTTGCAGATGATACCAAGCTGGGAGGGGTTGCAAGTGCTTTGGAGGACAGGTCATAATTCAAAATGATCTGGAGAAACTAGAGAACCATCTCTGAGGGGGGCAGGGGAGGCAGAGGTGCAGTAGGGGATTTGGTGGAAGCCAGGACTCAGCAGTCCCAACTTGTGCTGGCTCCCAGATGTGGCGCCTCTGCTTTTTAAATGTAATAAGAGCCGCCAGGTGGCTCTTACTATATTAAAAAAGGAGAGCTATAGTGAACCTCCTTATTGACTAATTGAGTAGTCCATAGGAAGCTAATTGAATAGTCGATGGAATTTCTAACTGCTATTTAACATTCTTATCATGGACCATGCTAGTCGATCCAATCTAGGGTTTCCATGGCATCCCTTATCCCCACCTTAGCCATCACTGGGAAAAAGGGTAGAAAGAAGTCAACCTCTAAGCACAGCCAAGTTAGCACACAATGTACTGTGCGACCTTGGAGTCCAGCAAATAATTCCCACAAATTTAATTTTCTTTATACAAACAAAAATTGTAACTTACACCCGCCTCTATTTTCCTGAGTGTTACAAAGTTTGGAAATGAACAATTAAGGGACCCAGCAAGACATAGTAATTTTTTAGTAGTACAGGTAACAGTTCTAGTAAATATATACATTATGATAGCACACAACCAGAGCCACAGTGCACAAGGCACTTGTGCAAACACAAGAGGCCTTCTCTCTAACATTCATCTGACTTACATTGCCTATCCAAATTTAGCACTGTCTTGCATTTTCTTCTGGAATAGAAATATGCTGCTGACTACATACTGCTGATTCTAGGCAATGTCTATTTAAATTAAGGTACAGTTTTGAAAAGTAATATGGTCCATGGGCCCACAGATTTATGGGAATCAGATTTCTAGATATTTTCTTTAGTGTTTGTAGAGCATTAGAATAGTGTTTAATAAAAAAAAAAATGAAACTACTGATCTACTTGGTCTAATACAGGGCATGAAGTACATCATGTTGTAGGTCCAGGTAAACAGACTTTGCAAGTTTATACTTTTAATACATGGTCCAGTTAAATCAGAATACAGTGTTGCCAAGTTAGCAGAAAATTTACTACGTGACCTTGGAGTGAAGCAATAATTCCCCCAAATTTAATTTTCTTTCAACAGAAAAAAATTACAACTAATGTTACCATAAGTTCAAAAGATTTTCTGAAAGGCCCAGCTCTTACAATAATGTGAGAATCTCGTCTTTTTTTTAAAAGCCCTCATGGTTGAAGCTTGAAAACTTGAATGCTAAAAGCTCCAAAGCTAAAAGGCAAATGAAAGGACGACTGCATTATTTTCAACATGTAATTATTTGCAAAACCAACAGGATAACTTTGGGAGATGGAGGATTCTGATCCATGAGTTTGAATGCTTGGGACTGGTCTTCCTGAGAATAGGAAAGGGAAGCTCACCAATGCTGATGTTTGTATTGCGATGGGTGGTAATCTCTTGTATTGAAGGAAAACTTCATCTTCTCATGTGATAGGGCACGGCTCAGTGAAGAAGAATGTTGTATGTTAGTGGAATCAGTAGCCACTAGTGGGTCCATGCCAGCTAAACTTAAGTGCATGCAAGAATGTGAACCACCCTTTGTCCAGACACACATTCTTCTATGCTCTCTGAAGGGAGGTTCCAAAGAAGATGGAGAGAGGCTGTTCTCAGTAGTGTCAGATGGCAGAACAAGGAACAATGGTCTTAAGTTACAGTGGGGGAGGTCTAAGTTGGATATTAGGAAAAACTATTTCCCTAGGGGTACGTCTAAACTACATGGCTCCATCGACGGAGCCATGTAGATTTGTTTTTTTGACAAAGGCAAATGAAGCCGCGATTTAAACGATCGCGGCTTCATTTAAATTTACATGGCTGCCATGCTGAGCCGACAAACAGCTGATCAGCTGTTTGTGGGCTCAGCGCGCTAGTCTGGACGCTCTCCTGCCAACATCAAAGCCCTTTGTCGGCAGCCCCGGTAAACCTCATCCCACGAGGAATAATGGGGCTGCCGACAAAGGGCTTTGATGTAGGCAGGGGAGCGTCCAGACTAGCGCGCTGAGCCGACAAACAGCTGACCAGCTGTTTGTCGGCTCAGCGCAGAAGCCATGTAAATTTAAATGAAGCTGCGATCATTTAAATCATGGCTTCATTTGCCTTTGCCTATCTGTCTAATCTACATGGCTCCATCAATGGAGCCATGTAGTCTAGACACAGCCTAGGAGGGTGGTGAAGCACTGGAATGGGTTCCCTGGGGAGGTGTAGGAATCTGCATCCTTAGAAGTTTTTACGTTCCAGCTTGACAAAGCCCTGGCTGGGATGATTATACACAAGCGATTCCATCACTGGACCCAACCATATCAGCAACTACATCAGGGACATATTTAACTGCATGTCCATTAATGTGATCTATGCCATCAAATGCCAGCAATACCCCCCACCCACCATATATTGCCCAAACTGGACAGTCTCTATGGGAAAGCAAGAATGGACACAAATCAGATATCTGAAAAAGCAACACACAAAAACCCTGTTGGAGAACACTTTAACCTGCCTGGGCACTCATTAATGGATCTCAAAGTCAACGTGTTGTTTCAGGCCAATTTCACAAGCCAAATACACAGGGAAGCATTGGAACTTAGCTTCATTTACAAGTTTGGGAGCCATCAAAAAAGGTATGAATAAAGACATTATCTGGGTAGCATACTACCTTCTACATCCTAATGACTTAACCAACTAGACAATGGGTTCTTAAGAACAATTTGCACCTCCTCTATCAGCTTCTTCTAACTTGAACACTCTAATTCAATATTTTTTCACTTCCTTCCCCCACCATCTACTCTATTTTTGGATCTGGACTTTTAATACTCCATTCACCTGAAGAAGTGGGTTGTACCCACGAAAGCTCCTGATACCATCTACAGGTTTTGTTAGTCTGTAAGGTACTGCTAGACTATTGTTTTTCATGTTTCTCCAGTTACAGACTAACTTGACTACCATCTGAAGCTTTTGGGATGATTTAATTAGGGTTGGTCCTGCTATGGGCAGGGGGTTGGACTCGATGACCTCCTGAGGTCTTTTCCAGTCCTATGTTTCTATGTACCGCAGCCCCAAATTTCTTTTGATAAGACTGCTCCTATCTCAGACTCTCTTGCCTGATAAGTCCACCAGCCACTAAAGAGCAAGGAGCAGGAAAGCTCTGGGAGAGTCAATTTCCCTCGAACCCCAGGAAAGCAGAAGGAGTTGGAGGAGTAACTCTCACACCTCTGTTAGTGCCAAAAGGTTAAACCAGGTTGTCAGAGAGGTTCCGCAGAAGAGAAGCTCAAACATATTTTATGAAGTACATCAAAGCAGGGCTTCCCTCATGCACATATTAATAATCTAATAGTAGGTTTATGTATCCTTGGAAGGATATGTAGGTGGTGGAGGGGAACAGAAGGGAGTGTTTATCCAATATGAGAAACTTAATATTTAAACTTAAGTTTTAACTAAAAAAATATTGAGAGTGTGTGTCTCTGTATGTGTATGTATGTGTGTGTGTGTGTGTGTGTGTGTGTGTGTACAATTAGATAAAAGATGCTGCCATTTATCATCATTGTACTATCTTTCTCTCTCCCCTTTGCCTGCCCACCTTCCATGTCTCCTCCATCCCCTGCACCACACCTTACACATCTAGTATAGTTACTTCCATTCCCAACTTTCTCATTCCCTTACCTTCATATCCGCCCCTCCTACTACTTTGCTTCCTACTCTTTGTCCTCCTTTTTTCTACATCCTTTTATCAACCTTGGTATTCAGTGAACAAGGATGTTGTAATTATTCCCAAAGCCAACATTACAAAACCAAGAAATTCAGAGTTAAGATTAAACATAAAAGAAACACATTCTGGTCTGGAAATGCAATTAGGGCAACAAAACCATCTTAACTCTCCCCTACATTGACATCATGATGGAGAAAAAACCTGCCTTTAAAAACCAATGTAATCAAACCTGGGACCACAAATACTAAAAATGCCTCAGCCTTAATTGTTGTTTGCACTGTTATTGTATTATGTCAGTCCTAGGATAGAAGAGAGACAAGGCCACTGACATAATATATTTCATTCAATTAATTTCTGCTTGTGAAAGAGACCAGCTATTGCATAGTGTCATGATAAGTCAGAATTAAGTTTGTTTAAATTCCTTAACTGTGTATTTCTGTATTTTGAGAAGTTTAGCTTTCTTTTACGTTGAACCTTAACTGTGAATTCCTCATTTTATAATTCTTGGAGTTTGGATAATTACAATACCCATATAATGTATTTTACCCTAAATTATTGATATGTACTTCCAGTATTGAGTCTCTCTTTACTTAGATTTTGTCTCAGATAATGAGAACGTTGATGTGATAATTGGCCCAATACATTTACTCTAAATTCAATTGTAAAAAGATAGGTGAATGTTGATAAGATGATTTAATAACCAATTTTAACATTTTCCATTATAGGGTAAGTTATTTTCAATAGTAAATTATATAAACAGTTTCAAGAAAGTAGCAGAAAAGCTAGATTGGTCCAAATAAAAAAGGCCTACTCACATGGTTCAAGGAGTGCTGAACGCATAGTTGGTAAAAACAGAAGACATTGCACTGGGAATTAACCAAAACCAGTGGGTAGGACATTAGATCTAATTGATGGACAAAACAATGAGGAGATAGACAATTCCACCCATTGCTCCCTTTTTTGGGGCATTAAAGAAAAAGACTTTAGGGGAAACGGAGAAGAACAAAAAGAGGCTATTGATAACAGATTCCTCAAGAGACACAGTTTAGTGCTAGGCAAGCAGCTCTAAAGTCTAAAAGTCTCTAAGGGTACGTCTACACTTGTGCCCTATCTCGAGATAGGGATGCAAATGTAGCCGATAGAAATTGCTAATGAAACAAGGATGTAAATATCCTGCGCTTCGTTAGCATAATCTCTCCCGTGTGCTATTCTGATTGCCAGCTGATTCGAACCAGGAAATGCGCTCCGGGCCGTTACTCCTCAAAAAATTAGGAGTAACATTAGATCAAACCAATGGGCTTGATTCGAATTAATGCGGCCCGGAGCACACTTCCTGATCTGAATCAGCTGGCAATTGGAATAGTGCGCGGGTGAGATTATGCTAAAAAGATTATGCCGAAGCTGACGTTCTGGAGTTATTAGAAAAAGATTCTGGTGCTCTGGGGGAGGCTTGGAGTGCATTCTCTTGTTTGACAACACAGAGACCATTGATATGCAGGAAGGCTGACTTTTAGAGATGCAGAAAGGTCTACTCTTTGGGTACGTCTACTCTTGCTCATTACTAACAACATTAACACAGTGAAGCATAGCTCACATCCGTAGGAAAGCTAGCAAATGTCTTGGGATCTTTAATGCCTATATATAGTGGTTTGGGGTTCTTTACTGTCCATAGCAGAAGAGACCTCAGTGTTACTCAAAATATGCAGCAAACTGCATGCAACTCATTTTTTTTCTCTGTTGAGGATGAAAAGCTGAGTCAGCCCAGCTGGGATTCACATGGATTTGATCAGGGGAACTCTATATCTCAAATCAGATGTTTAGAAGACGAAAGACAGCCCCTCAAGAGTTCCTGCTGGTTCACTGTTGACTCATGAAAAACATATCCCCAATCTAGAGACAGCGGCACTCTGCCCAATATGTAGGCACTCGGACAAATGTAGATTATTCCTGGAATCACCCTCTCCAAACTTCCTGATCTCATTTTCAGTTTAAAACTGACCCCCTGCCTTGCCGAGCTACTAGCCAGTTCAATATGGCAGCAAGATACATACTTAAAGGAAGAACTGGCCAAATATGAAGAATGAATTCAGACCTTGTTTTGGTTTAGTGCTGTGTTCTGTTTATTGGGTATGGATATTTTTTAATACATTGGCTGTTAATCCAGCATAGAATTTCTTTGAAGTTTTCCTAAATTAGTCATTTGTTATGGACAAAGGAGCCAAGCCTGTGGGCAGAGGAGGAAGCAACGCTAGATGCTCCCATTCACAGTGCACAGTATACCAGGCCTCTTTTCTTGGCCATGAAGTCAGAGTATGACACAAAGCAGACCTTATTTTTGCAATCTAGAGGGACATGTTAATTATTTATATCTTTCCTTAATGGACCACCACCATGGCCAAGCTATGAACCAAGCTGTGAAAACACCTTTGACTCATATTAAACTCATGTTTAGACAGTGGAAGATGTAATTTTTAATAAGCCTCACCCTGCCCATGTTGTTTTATTTATTAATGTCACTTCAGCTGCCATAAGTCTATCATGTGGAGTGTTAGAAGCTGCACTGTGTTACTTCAATTGAAACACTGCCTCCACTATCTGCTATGCTCCAACTCTGGTTTCCGAGGTAATAAAGTATTTCCGAGAAAATACAAAACACAGTTGGTTATCATCTAAAAAAAAGTTTTCCTTCTGGGTTTATAGCTTATTCTGAGTATAAAACATTGTTGGCACAGGCAATCCACAAGAAAAGGGTAGGATGTGAAAGTCCTTTGCTTTTATTATTAACACGCTGGTCTGCCATTTATTTGTGGAATGCCAATAACTAAAACAATCAAGGGTCCCCCAGCTGGTTTTCAGACAGACACAGATGAATGGGAGCAGTGAGGAATTTCCTGAGTTGGGAGGAATGGTGAAGTTCACGGCTGTGACAGAAATTGAGAATTTGGATCTGGCAGTTGGGAGGGCCAGGCACCTGTTTTGGAGACCTAAGGACTATTAAGAATGGAAGCCAGAGGGAAAAGATGCAATAAGTGAACAGAGACAAAATGCTTCAGTTGCAAAACAGCTTAGCGTGCAAGACAAGGAACGTAGAACACTCAGGGTGAAATCCTGGCTACTCTGATGTCTGCAGTAAAGCCCCCTTTGACTTAATTCGGGCAGGAACTCAATGTTGGAATGCTGCCCCCAAAGCCTTTAACAATGGTAGTGGGGAGAGGAGAAGTCTCCATAAGTAAAGCTAAGGCACAGATTTCATAGCTGCATGATCAGTAACACGATTCTGTAACACCTAATAGCTCCAGGATTAGGTTTAAAGAAAGAAGCCTTGTTTTGCTCAGCACAACAATCTTAATTGATTGGTTTCATTTGAAGATGTGTGAACTAGTTTGGTTAACAGAGGAACTGACTTGAACATTTGCCTAATATTCAGACTAAATACTTCTGTGGTGCCTTTGCATTTCCTGGCTCCAGCAGGAAGCCAATGTGCCAAAACTCCCTGAGAAAGCCCTTCTCCAGAGGGTCTGTATTTTCAGTCTAGCCAGTACCACAAATTTGCCCTTCAGACAGGAGTTTCTAAACATGTACTTAGACCTGATAGAATCATTGAATTTGTGTGCACTAAAGATGCAGAAGCTGAGATTGGCTTTCATTCTCATCCCTCCCTCTGCCCCCTCCCCCCCCCCCCGGCATGAACATATGGGGTAATTGGGTTAAGGGTGAGCGAAGTTTCGTCATATGTTTGGTTTTAAATGGCCTCTTTCTATGTGACTGATGGCACTGATTGAACATTTGCCACTGTGGGGGGCAAGGTATAGGCAGTGGCATCCAAAGGTAAGGAGCCCAAGGAGCCATTTATGCTCTGAGAAAATCTGGCTGTGGCTGATAACCAGATATTATCAAGCCTTCTGTGCATGGCTGAGGTGAAAAAGCAGCCAAATCCTCTTCCTCATCCCGAGAGGGGTAAAGGGGACCCAGAGTAGTCGGAGAATGGAGAGTGAGGGGGTATTTGTTATCAGTGAGAATAGGCGAATGCAGCGTAGGAGAGATTGCCAGATCCTTGTGTTCCCTGGAGCAAGTGAGGGAAATATGCAGCCCCACTGTTTGCAGTGCCAGAGCAGAGATCCTCAGTTTGAGGGGTTGCCCCAGGAATGGAGAAGGAGAAGTGGTGCCCAATGGCTTCCCTGTGAGGAACTGCAGTGCTGTGCTGGGAGTGTGAAGTGCTCCTACAGCTGATGTGAGGGCAATCTGTGCCATGCTAGGCACCGCGCTGTGTGAGGCAGGCACAGGGTAGCCTGTTGCCTCCATGAGGGCAGGTTTCTTTGTGCTTTTAGAGCTCTTACGCTACTCTCCCGAAGTACTTGGGCGGTCAAACATGCTCAGATGTTATTTATCGCAGTCATCTTATTTATTTCCCTCAGAGCGCCTTTTTGGCAAGTGACGAGGCAGCAAGTGTGCCCTTCTCTTCAAGGGCTTAGGGGACTTATCCCTCTTTTTAAAATATAGAATCATAGAATATAAGCACTGGAAGGGACCTCGGGAGGTCATCGAGTCCAGTCCTCTGACCTCATGGCAGGACCAAATACTGTCTAGACCATCCCTGATAGACATTTATCTAACCTACTCTTAAATATCTCCACAGATGGAGATTCTACAACCTCTATGGGCAATTTATTCCAGTGTTTGACTACCCTGACAGTTAGGAACTTTTTCCTAATGTCCAACCTAAACCTCCCTTGCTGCAGTTTAAGCCCATTGCTTCTTGTTCTATCCTCAGAGGCCAAGATGAACACGTTTTCTCTCTCCTCATGACACCCTTTTAGATACCTGAAAACTTCTATCATGTACCCCCTCAATCTCTCTTTTCCAAACTAAACAAACCCAATTCTTTCAGCCACATCCTTCTTGAAATGCGGTGACCAGAACTGGACACAATACTCTAACTGAGGCCTAACTAGTGCAGAGTAGAGTGGAAGAATGACTTCTCATGTCTTGCTCACAACACACCTGTTAATGCATCCCAGAATCATGTTTGCTTTTTTTGCAACAGCATCACACTGCTGACTCATATTCAGCTTGTGGTCCACTATAACTCCTAGATCCCTTTCTGCCGTATTCCTTCCTAGATAGTCGCTTCCCATTCTGTATGTGTGAAACTGATTGTTCCTTCCTAAGAGGAGCACTTTGCATTTGTCTTTATTAAACTTCATCCTATTTACCTCAGACCATTTCTCCAATTTGTCCACATCATTTTGAATTATGACCCTATCCTCCAGAGCAGTCGCAACCCCTCCTAGCTTGGTATTGTCTGCAAACTTAATAAGCGTACTTTCTATGCCAATATCTAAATCGTTGATGAAGATATTGAAGACAGCCAGTCCCAAAACAGACCCCTGCGGAACCCCACTTGTTATACCTTTCCAGCAGGATTGTGAACCATTAATAACTACTTTCTATGGTTATCCAGCCGGTTATGCACCCACCTTATAGTAGCCCCATCTAAGTTGTATTTGCCTATTTTATTGATAAGAATATCATGCGAGACCGTATCAAACACCTTACTAAAGTCAAGGTATACCACATACACCGCTTCTCCCTTATCCACAAGACTCGTTATCCTATCAAACAAAGCTATCATATTGGTTTGACACTATTTGTTCTTATAAATCCATGCTGGCTGTTCCCTATCATCTTGCCACCTTCCAGGTGTTTACAGGTGATTTCCTTAATTACCTGCTCCATTATCTTCCCTGGCACAGACGTTAAACTAACTGGTCTGTAGTTTCCTGGGTTGTTCTTATTTCCCTTTTTATATATGGGCACTATATTTGCCCTTTTCCAGTCTTCTGGAAAATCTTCTGTTTCCCATGATTTTCCAAAGATGATAGCTAGAGGCTCAGATTCCTCCTCTATCAGCTCCTTGAGTATTCTAAGATGCATTTCATCAGGCCCTGGTGACTTGCAGGCATCTAACTTTTCTAGGTGATTTTTGACTTGTTCTTTTTTTATTTTATCTTCTAAACCTCCCCCCTTCCCACTAGTATTCCCTATGTTAGGTGTTCCTTCAGACTTCTCGGTGAAGACCGAAACAAAGAAGTCATTAAGCATCTCTGCCATTTCCAAGTTTCCTGTTACTGTTTCTCCCTCCTCACTGACCAGTGGACCAACCTTGTCCTTGGTCTTCCTCTTGCTTCTAATGTATTTATAAAAAGTCTTCTTGTTTCCCTTTATTCCCGTAGCTAGTTTGAGCTAATTTTGTGCCTTTCTAATCTTGCCCCTGCATTCCTGTGTTGTTTGCCTATGTTCTTCCTTTGTAATTTGTCATAGTTTCCATTTTTTATAGGACTCCTTTTTTTATTTTTAGATCATGCAAGATCTCATGGTTTAGCCAAGGTGGTCTTTTGCCATATTTTCTATCTTTCCGACACAGTGGAATAGCTTGCTTTTGGACCCTTAATAATGTCCCTTTGAAAAACTGGCAACTCTCCTCAGCTGTTTTCCCCCTCAGTCTTGATTCCTATGGAACCTTACCTATCAGCTCTCTGAGCTTATCAAAATCTGCCTTCCTGAAATCCATTGTCTCTATTTTGCTGTTCTCGGTTCTGAAGAAGATGGAGAGAGGCTGTTTGTTCTCCCTTCTACCCTTCCTTAGAATTGTGAACTCTATGATTTCATGATCACTTTCACCCAAGCTGCCTTCCACTTTCAAATTCTCAGCCAGTTCCTCCCTATTTTTTAGGATCAAATCTAGAACAGCTCCCCATCTCCCCCGCCGGTAGCTTTTTCAACCTTCTGAAATAAAAAATTGTCTCCAATGCAGTTCAAGAACTTATTGGATAGTCTGTGACCTACTGTGTTATTTTCTCAACATATATCTGGATAGCTGAAGTCCCCCATCACCACCAAATCTTGGGCTTTGGATGATATTGTTAGTTGTTTAAAAGCCTCATCCACTTCTTCCACCTGGGTAGGTGGCCTGTAGTAGACTCCTAGCATGACATCACCCTTGTTTTTAATCCCTTTTAGCCTAACCCAGAGACTCTCAACACTTCCGTCTCCTATGTCCATCTCCACCTCACTCCAAGTGTGTTCATTTTTAATATATAAGGCAACACCTCCTCCCTTTTTTCCCTATCTATCCTTCCTGAGCAAGCTGTACCCTTCCATACAAACATTTCAATCATGTGTATTATCCTACCAAGTTTCTGTGATGCCAATAATGTCATAATTATACTTATTTAGCACTTTGATGTAGCACTCTGTCCTGAGCCCGGGTCAGAGGCATGTTGTTTGCCCTTGTCTGCCAGGAGCATTGTAAGCCACAGCTCCCTGTCTTTGCACGTTCACGTTTTCAGCTTTGCACAATGCTGGCAGTCTTTGAGAGTGTGACTGCCCCAGGCACTTGACATATTTATCGTGCCCATCGGAGGCTGGCATTGTGTTGTTGCAGGGCATGCAGTGTTTGAAGCCGGATGAGCCTATGTCACGGTATTACTCAAAGAGAGCAGTTTGAGGTCAAAGTCTTCCTTCTTTTTGTCTTTTTTTTTTCACTACAACTAACACTAATGAATAGTAAACAACTATAATGACTAATAAAACTAATTCTAACTAAGTATGAACAATTAAAGTGTGAAGAGATATTTCTTTTGCAAAAGCACTGAAGAGTTCCATCTGAAGCCAGGGATGTTAGAAAGAAACTGAAGGGAGGAGGGGCTGTGCATGCGCGATGGCACCCGGGGAGGCCCGGTTGCACCGCACATGCACGGCTAGAGAAAAATCTGTTGAGATGCGCTCAGCTGCTCAGCACCTAATGTAGAGCACCCCCAGGGACGCCTCTCAAAGAAGAACAAAAAGTTATTCCCTCACAGTGCAGCCTACACGTGCCAGCAGTGGATAAGACATATGCCAAAATCTACAGGCTCCTGGCACTGGAGCACTATTTCTTCCAGCTGAGGAGTAATAATTTGACACCTCTGAAGCAGCAGGACCTCATACCCTGACAACTGCAGCCTTGTTCTACATCTCTAAGCCATTCAAACACATTACAAAAATCACAGTCAGCAACATCCATCGTGGATTTTTTTCCCCATCTTAGCAGTTCTGTCTCCCCTCTGATGTGGGCTTGGAGATATACTCTGTGGTATCACTGTTAAGTTTTTCATTTATTTTTCCACTCTTACCTACACAGAATGAAACACTCCCTTTTAGACGCCAAGCCAAATTATTCAAGAATACTTTTGACAGCTGCCAAGTAATTGAGAACTATACCTTCTTAACACCTTCTCAAAACAGACCTGACAACCCTGAGGAGGAAAGCGTCCCTCATTTGTAACCATTCTATACATGCCCAAGTCTACCAGTAATATTCATTTCATTGAAATGCTGGTTTTTCTTCTTAGACTTATGAAAGGACTTCACATTACTTTGGGTTGGGATGCACATTGCCACTTACAAAGCTTCTCCATTTCCCCCTTCAATCGCCCAATTCCAATTCCCCTATGATGGCCAATAACACCATAATGGAGTTCTCAGTGTTTGAAAGGACATGACAGTTTTCATTTCCTTTTAAAATAATCCTTCACAATGGTGGATGGGATCTTAAAAGCACATGCAATCTACTGAATTTGTGAAAATCACTTTCATGCTATCTAGATATTCCTTGTAACAGTTTTGTTTACAAAGAACAGGGAGGAGATAATTTGACCATTGCACAAGTCAAATGCTGAAACCCCTTGGCCATCTTGTTCTGCATGCTATTTTGAAAACCAAGTTTTTCTTGAACCAATCCAAAAGCATTACAACAGAGAGAAAAGACAAGGGTGGGGTGTTTTAAGTCAAGGGAATATCTGCTAACTAACATTATACCAACTAATTATAAGACAGCTCTTTTTTGATTTGCTTATTTGTGAAATGTATGTAGAATCTGTAACTTTTATACAGAAAAGAGACTCAAAACTGGTCTTAATAGAGGGAGACTCTTATGGAAACCAGCTCGCCTTTCCTTGGTCATGTCAACCTACTTCATTTCTGATAACATTCATAGGCACTGGAACTAGTGGTTCTGGAGGTGCAGCTGCTCTCCATCTTGAAGTCATTTCTATCATATACAGGTTTACTCTCTGGTTGTATGCCTCTAAGCACCCCCACTACACAGACTGTTCCAGTGCCTCTGGTTGCAAGACAATTTTGTGTGGTCTATAGCAGTAGCTTGCACAAAAAGTTAATGTTAGGGAAATATTCAGTGCATTTCAGCCCCATCTCATACATCTAGAACCAAGGCTATTATTTATGCATTCAGATGAGTCAGCACTATGTCAAAAGCCAGCTTCCTATTAGAGCTCCCATGGGTACTGTGGAAGCACCGACATGCTCTACAGCCCCTAGCCAGGGAAATGTTGATGCCTTTGAAAGCCTCTTCAGGATAAAGGTCGAAATCACAAAAAGTGCCCCATAGCTATCCAATCACAATCACTGGGACAAACAACATTGTGAGGTATGGCCATGAGCCACCTATTACTCACAAGATCCTCTTGTAAACAAAAGTATTCAAGTCTCTCCCTACTTCAAATAAGAAATGACAACACTTACCCCAAACAAAGACCCTGTGAAATGCAGAGATATTTAACTTGTAGGTAGTCGCTGCCTTGTATGAACAATATTCTCAGCAGCAATATTTTTAGCAAGTAGATTTTCCTGCAAGAAAAGAGAACATAATGTCAAAAAACAAACAAACAAAAACAACAAAAAAAAAAAAAATGGGAAGAAACAGTCATTACAGCAGGAATAACCCTTTCCATACAGCACTGAAGCCCCACTCTTGATGAATACAGTGGTCTAACAGGTAAAAAGAAAGAGGAGCAAGGAGATTTAGGTTTCATTTTTGGCAGAGTCAGTGCAAGTGCATTTGAAAAGCTGGTGGGAGTAAAGCTTAAAGAGGTTTAAGAATGCCAATTGCTAGCCCTTCTGAACAGAAAACCTGACACATATTTGAAACTCTCACTCCTGTTATAGGAGACCTGAAGGACCTGAGATTGAGGGTCACTGTGTCTCTTCACCTTGTCAATGGGCAGTTTAGAATGTTTCCCTAGATTTTAACTGAGGTAACACTTTAGAAGAGATGCTATGAATTACAAATCTTATTGGTTTCATATGTACCACATAGGGCTGTGACCTCTTTCAGAGCTATGGAGCAGGGGAGGGCTGGTTTGGTAGTTGACTGGTTTTGGTGTCTGCATGGCCACCAGGGGCCTACCCCACGGTTTCTGGCAGAATTTAATTGGCCATTTGTAATCTACTATGCCCTGGGATCTGGCCACTTGAGAGATCATCTCTCCCTGTGGCATCTGCTATGGAGATCCATGTAAATGACTGAGCTGAGTTTCCTCCACATAGAAGAGAGGGGGCTGTAGTCAGAGGCTATGTCTACACAGCAGGCTACTTGTGCAATAAGATTTTTGCGGAAGAGATCTTCCGCAAAAGCTTCTTGTGCAAAAGTGTGTCCACACTGAAAAAGTACATTGTTGAAGTGATGCGCTTTTGCACAAGAAAGCGTCCACACTGCATGGACACTCTCTCGCAAGAAAGCGCTGATTGCCATTAACAGAATGGCCACCTGTGTTTCTTTCAATAGGCTGTTTTTGCACAAAAACCCCGTTTCCCATCCACACTCACCTTTTTGCGCAAGAGCTCTTGCGCAACAAGACTTATTCCTCGAAGAAAGAGGAATAACTATTGTGCAAAACCCCTCTCTTCTTCTGATTTACTGTAAATTTACCTGTGCAAAAATGCGCTTGTAGTGTGGACCCTAGGCAAGTTTTTGTACAAAAACAGCTGGTTTTGCGCAAAAACTCTGTAGTTTAGATGTAGCCAGAGTGTTCTCCTTCATGACTCCTCTTTAACCTAATGGAAGTCTCATAATCTCTCATCAAAGGATAACTTAAAGGTGAATCTTCTCCTCACACTTTTGGCAAAAGTGAGTGACTGGTTGCTATGGCATTTGGCGGAAGTTGATGCTGAGTGTTATGTTAATCAGTGCTTTTAAACAATTGTCAAAGACACCTAAAGTTTGGGATAGGCATGTTTTTGTTTGTATGTTATACAATTAAGAAAGTGAAATTAATGTATTTTGAAATTGTTTATAAAGAAAATTCTGTTTACGTACTTAGCTCCATTATCATAGTATCTGAGCACCTGACATTCACAGATGCTGGAGGTGCAATATATACCTTCCATCATATATAGGCTTTCCAGTTTGGTTCAATGACTCTCAACAACCCCACAATACAAATTGTTCCAATGTCACTGCTCATATTCTGTTTATTCTCACAACACCCCTTTAGTGTAAAGAGGTGCTATTTTACAGATGAGGAACCAAAGCGTAGTAAGTTAACTGACTCATCTGAGGTCACACAGGAAGTCTGATCCAGGTCAGTGAGTTGAACTTTGGTCACTCAAATCCCAAGTTAGTGCCCTAAACCCAGAGCCATCCTTCCTGTAAGGACAGCCTGATATAAACTTGCTATTGTTCTTCTAGTCTTTTACTGACTGCAGCTCCTTCATATTGTACAGTACCACTTTGAATTTCTTTCAAAATGCTTCTGACTTGGTGTGTGGAAATAGAAAGTAGATGTCTTATATAACTGTATACTGGCAAACACAGTTATATACTATTGTCTCTCTCGTGGCTTCTGAAGGCTGTCTCATGATAGAAATCAAATGGTCATACCTTCAAAACAGCAATCATGTCTTGTCTGTGAATGATCTTGACCAGTGCTTAGAAAAAAAATCAGCTCCCACTGCTACCCCTCAGTTGATGTTCTTTACTTATCAATAGGAAGGGAAGTAGCAATAAAAACTTTATCAAATGGCTCTACCTCAGCTAGGTAGTAAGGACACCATGCCTAGTGGAGAAGTGAGAGCTCATCCCTCTTTCTACTCACTTTGGTCTTTGAGGTAAGACTACTATTAAGGGTGCCAATTTGAATCAAAAGCAAATAGTTGCTTTTGGGATCCACTTGGAATTGAATTGCCACTACCCAGAGCGTTGAATAGACATCAGAATAGCAGCTGTCACTGCCAATCTGCTGCCTTTGAACTGGTGGCCTACAATGATACTGCATACAATTAAAATCCCCTGCATCAGACAACCCCATAAAATATTCACAGAAGACAGGCTACTGGTGTAAATCCAAAGCAAACTATGAATCATCATAAAGCTTCCATCAAGATGCTGCCTGGCTAGAAGAACTTACAACAGACAGAAATTTTGGATGGTTTATGCTAATGTGCAAATCATTACAAAGTGATTAAAAAACCCTCCTTGCACAAGAATATATATTCTGATTTTTGTTTTACTTTACCCTTTGAATTTATTTTGGGTATAAGGACACAAAGGAAATGAAAAATAGGACATTTGGTGGGTATAGTGGGGGGGAAGGTGGGGAGGGTTGAAATCACCAAACCTGGTACTGAGAAATGTCTGCTCAGTGATGTCCAAAGGGTATAGTGAAGAAAATAGATTCTGCAGAGGACCATGTGAAAAAACACAGATTCTAATTTAACATGGTTCCACTACAGGCCATTAGTCCCACTGGAGGAGAAGGTGAAGCAGGGTTGATCAGATTGCTGAAACAAAGCCAAGACAAGCCAGTTTTTTTTTTTTTTTTTTTTACGCTGACATAAAGACTTTATATCTGCACCACTCATTTCTGTGACAATTAGATCAAGCTTGATTCAAGGCCCATTAAGTCCAAGATTCCTGTAGATCATCACGGGGTGAAGATACCTGAAACAACAGGATTCTAAAGCACAGCTTTGGTGAAGGAACATGGGTAGCAGGTGGGCTCAGTGATTGTACTGATGGACAGTTAAGAGTAGGTGCTAGGGAAATTCAGTTTATTAATATATATGTTCAGTCACAGATCTGTTCACACTATAGGTTGAACCTCTATGGTTCAGGACTCTCTGATCTAGCAACATCTTGACCAGAGAGCCCCAGCCACAGAGGTTGCCAGTGGCTAGGAGCTCAGTCAGCATGCAGCCTGGAGGGTCAGGGGCCTTGGGGCAGGAAGTCCAGCCACAACTGGCATTTGGAGCAGGACTGGGCAGGGAGCCCTGCCCTTCAAGAGCATAGCGCCACAGCCTGGGGACACAGAGCCCATGCTGGCTGGATGCATGGATTTGCTACCAGCTGGAGGGTCGGGGGAGAGCGGGAGAACAGAGCTGCTGACAACCAGGGACAGGGAGCTCCTGCAGCTGAGGACAAGGAAGCCAGTGCCAGCTGCGGGTGTAGAGCCACCACCAGTTGTGGGCAGGAGAGGCCAGGAGAGGCACCCCCAGGAGATCCCGAAGCCTGACCTTTCCTGGCCCAGCAAACTTGCTCCTTCGGAACCACTTAGGTCCCAAGGGTGTTGGATCAGAGAGCTCCAACCTGTATTAAACATCACCAAATGGGTCCAAACCAGCCAGTCATTACATGAACATACAAGGCTCATAGGGTATGTCTACACTACAGCAGTAATTCGAAATAACTTAATTCGAATTCATTAATTCGAAATAAGCTAATTCGAATTAGTGCATCTAGACCTCCTCCCTCACCTCCTTCCACTTACCGCTCCCTAGCCCCCCTTCCTGATGTGAAAAATAAAGGACACGTGTGTTCAAAAATAGAAACTCTCTTTAATTAACAAAACTGGGGGGGGGGGGGAATTAACCTCTGGGGAGACTGGGAAAAGGAGGTGGGAGAGGGGAAGAAAGAGGGTGGACGAGGGGAGGGGGAAACCTGGGAAGAGGGAGCTGGAAAGGGGAAGCCAGGGGAAGAAGGAGGAGGGGAAGTATAAAACTATGGTACGCCATATCTTCAGTACTGTGTACAGATGTGGTCTCCTCACCTCAAAAAAGATATTTTGGCCTTGGAAGGGGTTCAGAATAGGGCAACTAAAATGATTAGGGGTTTGGAACAGGTCCCATATGAAGAGAGGCTAAAGAGACTGGGACTTTTCAGCTTAGAAAAGAGGAGACTGGGGGGGATATGATAGAGGTATATAAAATCATGAGTGGTGTGGAGAGGGTGAATAAAGAAACGTTCTTCATTAACTCCCATAATAGAAGGACTAGAGGACACCATATGAAATTAATGGGTAGCAGGCTTAAAACTAATAAAAGAAAGTTCTTCTTCACACAGCGCATAGTCAACCTGTGGAACTCCTTGCCACAGGAGGCTGTGAAGGCTAGAACTAGAACAGAGTTTAAAGAGAAGTTAGATAAATTCATGGAGGTTGGGTCCATGGAGTGCTATTAGCCAGGGGGTAGGAATGGTGTCCCTGTCCTCTGTTTGTGGAAGGCTGGAGATGGATGGCACGAAACAAATCGCTTGGTCATTGTCTTTGGTCCATCCCCTCCAGGGTACCTGGTGTTGGCTGCTGTCGGCAGACAGGCTACTGGGCTAGATGGACCTTTGGTCTGACCCAGTACAGCCATTTTTATGTTCTTAGCTCAGGGTCGGGGGTCTCACTGGACCAACTTGATTTTCATGCAAACCTGCTCCTGGGTTCTCATGTGGCCTTTGGTGGCCAAGCTGGCAGCTATCCTGCCCTAGACGGCCGCTTTCCTGTGCCTAGTGCAGAGATTGTGGACATTGAAGGCCTCCCCCCAAATCTCGATGAGGTCCACGATCTCCGCTCTAGACCTGGCGGCCCCGGGCAGGCTCCTGTGAGCCTCCAGCCTGGCCCTGGGAAGAGGCGGAGGGCTGGGTGGCAGCGGGTGGCTGGCTCATGCTATGCCAGGTGCAGGGTCTGCTGGCTGGGTGCTGGCAGGCTTGCAACTGGCACAAGCACTGTAGCCAGACCGTGCCCCTTTAAGGGCTCTGGGGTTGGGAGGGGGGCAGAAGAGTTTCCCTGGTTTGGCCCAGAGTGGCCACCAGGGCAACCTGGGAAGGGCTAGCCTCCAACTAGTTTGAATTAAGTGGCTACACATCCCTTAATTCGAACTAGGCATTACTCCTCATAGAATGAAGTTTATCTAGTTCTAATTAAGCACTCTGCTAGTTCTATTTAAATTCGAACTAGCGGTTTGTATGTATAGACCCTGTTAAAGTTAATTTGAACTAACGGCTGTTAGTTCTAATTAACTTTGTAGTGTAGACATAACCAAACCGAGTCAGACAAATAGTCCATCTTGCTCAGTATCATGTCTTCCCACCCTGGCCAATGCCAGGTGCTTCAGGAAGAATGAACAGAACAATCAGTCACTGAGTGTTTCAACCTCTGTCATCTAGTTCCAGATTCGATCAATCATGGTCTGGGGACACACAGAGCATGGGGCTACATCCCTGACCAGCACTTGATGGACTCATCCTCCTGGAGCTTATCTAATTCCTTTTTAAACCCAGTTATACTTTTGCCCATTACAACTTCCTTTTGCAATGAGTTCCACAGGTTGACTGTGCATTGTGTGAAGTAGTAATTCCTTTTATTTGTTTGAAAGGTGTTTCCATTAATTTGATAGAGTGACCCCCTACTTCTTGTGTTATGTGGAAGGGTTAAAATAATATTTCCTTATTCATTTTCTCCACATCATTTGTGATTATACAAATTTCTGTCAAATTCCACTTCAGTCATCTCCTTTCCCAGCTGAATAGTCCCAGTCTTATTCATTTCTACTCATATGAGCTTCTTCCATAGCCATAATCATTTTTGTTGACCTTCTGTTTTTCCAATTCTAATGTATCTGTTTTCTGAGATGACAACCAGAACTGCATTCAGTCAGTATTCAAAAAGTAGATGTATCATGGATTTATACAGTGACATTATGTTTTCTGTCTCATTATCTTGGTTCCTAACAGTGTTAGCCTTTTTGGTTGCCACTGCACATTAAGTGGATGTTTTCAGAGAACTAGCCATTAGGACTCCAAGATCTCTTCCTTAAATGGCAATAACAAAAGCCAGAACTATGTAGCACTTTAAAGACTAACATCTCTATCACTATTCTTTAATGGCAATAGCTATTTAGACACAATCATATTGTATGTATAGTTGAGATTATATTTTCCTATGTGCGTTATTTTGCATTAGTCCACCTTGAATTTCGTCTGCCATTTTATTGCACCAACTTTCGGTAGTGAGAGAAATAAGCTTTTGTGAGCTCTTTTGTTGCCCAACCACCTGATTTTGTGAGATCCTTTTCCACAGTCTGCTTTGGACTTTGCTATATTGAGTATAACTATAGACAAACCAATGGCCAGGGGAATAAGGGACAGGTGAATTTATGGTCAAGCATTTTAGAGGTAAAAATTACATTACCCGTTCATGTGGCGGTAGATGAGGATTTTATCACTCTGTAAGAGGACAGTTAGATTTACTACAAATATATTTGTATGAAAGAACATCGACTATCTTAATAATTGCTTTCCAAATGTATATTAACTTATCTACAGCTCTGTACACAGTAGAACCTCAGAGTGATGAGCACTTCAGCAATAGAGATTGTTCATAATTCCAAAATGTTCATAACTCTCAACAAAATTTTATAGTTGTTCTTTCAAACATTTACAACCCAACATGGACTTACCACAGCTTTGTGACTTTACTGTGCAGAAGAAAAATGCTGCTATTAACCATATTAATTTAAATGAAACAAGCACAGAACCAGTTCCTTTACCTTGCCAATTTTTTTTTTAACTTTCTATTTTTTAGTAGTTGATATTTAACACAGTATGTGTGATTGACTGGTCAGTTTGTAATTCTAGGGGTCCAAACTTTAAGGCTTCTGCCCAGTGTGGACTAGAAGTCTTGGGACTTCAGTGCCATTGGCCTCAGGGCTTTAAGAAGAGTGGGATGAAAGCCCCAGGCCCTGGGAAACACCTCTTATAGGGCTGAAACCCCAAATCCAGATAGGTGCACCTCAGCTCTTGAACTTCTGAAGATTGTTGTATGTGGCTCGCAGGGCCAGTAAGTTTGTCCACTCTGCAACAGACATTGTAGACTAAAAGGCCAGTGCAATTTTGTGCTGTATATGCAGAACTGTTACTTCACAGAGCATGCTATAGTCCCTGTGCATACTGCTCTCATCTGACCACGCTAGAAACACCCCATCCCTTAGGCCTGGTTGGAAAAAGCTTTTAAACATACACTTAACTATCAGCATGAAAATAAGTTCATTAAAGCCAATGGAATTGCGATATGCTGGTATGTGATTACATACTTTGCTTCATCAAGATGCAGCGTCATGTGAGGAAATTCAAATAAGGTCATCAATATTATTAAGGGACTGATTTCTTAAGAAAGCAACTGTTTGCAGGGAGGCTACATAAAGTCTAAGGGGGAATATAACTACTTAAGGCTACTGGAAGGCAATATACCTCCATGGTGGAGAGAAATTATTTAAGATGCCAAGAGGAAGAGTAACTAGGGTTCAGAAAAGAAATCATTTAGGATGGATAGCTAGAATTTTTTTTCCTGCTTGAAGATCTATTACTCTTGGGCCATTTAGATCTGTGCTGAATAAAGTACTATAGTGTATATTGTAAGACATCTCCAGCACGAGGAGGGAAATGGATTATAGGACTAGAATATTCATTTCCATCTTTCTTCTTTGAGCCTTGGAAATTTTCAAGCTCTAAAAGAAATTAGAATCTGTATAAATAAAGGCATTTTGCATGTCTCCTGCAATGTGCAGTAGACAAGGGATATCATCATTCTTCAAACTTGTGCATTGCTCAGGAATCCCAATGTATATGCTCCATTGAAGTTAATATAGTCACACTGACTTACACGTTTGGAAAACCCTATTTCCAATTATTGAAACCAAGAACTCTATTTGCAACATGATGCTATGGCAGTGGTGGGCAATAAAAAAAGCGGCAGTCCACTGCCATCACTGTGTTTATTTGTGCTTTTGCAGGTATCCAATGATTGCAGCGCTCATTGGTCGCAGATTGCTGTTCGTGGCCAACAAGAGCTGCGACTCTCTTATACCTGCAAAAGGACAAGTAAACATGGAGGTGGGAACCTATCAGGGACTTACCACAAAGACTGGATCCGGCCCACGGGCCAGAATTTGAACGCCCGTTCCTATGCTATGGTGAGGTACCAACAGTGAGGATCAAGCATAAGACCTCTGAATCTAAAAGCATGAGTTGCTAACCCCTGAAGTAAAAGGCCCTGCACAGTTGACTAAAGGTGTAGCAACTACTATCTGTGGCTGAGGTGCTAGAAGGGGACAGAATCCCATACAGAATAGGCATGTTTATATATATTAGTAATTATAGTAATTTTTCTCAGCTTTCACATTTCCTCATGGTTGTGTTACTGTTGTAATGAACATAGGTGCTGTAGTGCATTATTTTTGCCCTCCCTTCAAAGTATCACTGACTTTTTCCACCACCTTTGTCTGCTCCAGTCATAAGCCTGTGGATTTAACTGCATCTGATAGGAGAGACCTCCCAATGAGCTCAGAGAATAAGCAGGTGACTAAATTTTGGTAAAACAAATGCTTCTTTCTGGATCTAGTATTTAATCAGGATTTCTGTGACTCAGATGAAGATGAGACATCTTCAGTCTCTCATAAAACTTTCACTTAAAGTTCTTTTTCCATGCAAAGGTCAGAGAGGAGAATATTTGTTCTCTGCCTAGCACAATTGTGCCTTCATATTTCTTGGTGTCCTTAGATGCCATCATATTACAAATAATTAATAATAACAAAAGGAAAATAAGGAACTGGAGTCTTCTCTCATTTGGCTGGTGTAATCAGAATTAACTCCAGTTAAGTCACAATAACTTTACTAGTATACAAGTGGTGTTAGTGAGGGGAGAATCAGGCTCTGAATGTGACTGTTAAAAAAAGTTTTCTGAACTGAAAATCACTTATGATTATCAAATAGAATTAGTGATATTTAAAATATATAACAAACGTAAGTGATTGCACCACACTCAAGCTAACTCTTGCATTTTGGTCATGTGGCACCCATCACCTCATCACTTCTTGGGCACTGCCTGGAAAGGTCCCAGGTTTTCATAGGGCCTCTAGATCAAATTCATCCCCAGATAGCTGCACTGGAAACATATAAGGGTGAATTTGACTCTCCAAGAGTAATTACCCAGAGTGCCAAGTTTATGGATACTCACAAGAGTGATTACCGGGTAATTATGGATTAATTACATTGTTATTTGTGCCCAGGAATATAGTATACTATCTACTACATGCTCACTCGTGAAGGCTTCTCCAATCAGGTTTTTTTCATAATTCTTCTCTGCCCACTAACGCCTCTTTCCTGCTGTCTATAGCCTCTGACCTCTTTCTTTACCTCCCAATGGGACTGATTCAGATGCTGGAGTTTGATCAGCTGCAGTAGCTGTCAGAGACTTTCTTTGATGTGCTCAACTTCTGCCAGGCCAATGGGCCCAGCATGTGCTCTGGCCTCAAGTTTCCTAGTTGGCAGTAGAAGAGCTGAAGCCGTGCCATTGGGCAGGGCTCAAGCCATAGCCAAAACAGAAAGCCTATTAAACACAGGAACGACATTGAGAATGTGTGGATATTATTTTTCAATGTTCATGATGCCCATGAATGTGAAGAGATGAAATAACTGGTTAGAGGATGTGGGGTTTGTGGGCAGCTCCTCCAGATAGCTGTGTGAATGCAGCTCATCCATGACCTGCAGAACCATTTGCTATTCCAGTCCTGGGCCTTCTTTCAACTCTATACTGCACATGAATCTTGGACTACAGGCATTCCTGTTATTCTAGACCTAACTATGTAGTTCTAACACTGTACCACAAGCCTGACCTGAAGCACCTCTCTGAACCAGGCTCCCCGCTTATTTCTATTAAGCTTACTGCTGGTCCATTCTTGAGCCCTCACACAATTTTATCAGGGTATCTCCTATCCCATCACTGGGCCATTCTTGAGAAAACTGCATCCAGTTATTTGTTTTTTCCAAGTGTGGAAAGTCACTCAGATTAAACTGAATCCTTCAGATAATTCAGATTCTACACAAGCATGGCAAAATCATCATCTATGGTGCAGAAGGAGCAGAAGCGTTCAATACATATTTCTCTTCTGTATTCAGAAAGAAGCAGAATCATGTTTTCATATTTTACAACAACAACAAACGTTCTATTCCACCTTAGCCAGGGAAGACGTTAAACAGCAACCATAGAAATTTAAATCTGCAGGACCAGATAACTAACTCCTCGGGCCAGGTCTTCACTTAAGGGGAAGGTTGGCTTAAGGTACTCAAGGTACTGTAAACAACACAGCTCGAGTCAAGGTACCTTAAACCAGGCTTGGTGCTGTCTCCACAGTGAGAGGTCGATGGGAGAAACACTCCCATTGACTTCCCCTTACTCCTTGTGACAGCAAGGGGTACTGGTGCTGACAGGGGCACTGTTAGCATTCAGTTTAGTAGGTCTTTATTAGACCTGCTAAATCAAACCCCAGAAGGTCAATCACCAGAGTGTTGACCCTCCTGTAAGTGGAGCTATGACTTAAGAGTTTTAAAACAATTAGTCCAGAAGCTCTCTTAACTACTAATATCGATTTTTAGCAAATCTGGAAACACAGCAGACATTACAGAGGGTTGGGGTAGCATTGTATTACTATTTTTTAAAAGGTCAGTGATGATCTGGCTATCTATAGGCATGTTAGGCTAACACTGATCCCATGGAAAATCATGAAAGGCGGCACAGTTGAGGGTAACCACCCCTGTATTTCCTTACAGTGGCCTAGCTAAGTCAGCCACACTTAGGCTTCCAGCTCAGACTAGGGTATTGTTGGCACATGATGGCATATATTACATTAGTAGATGTGCAGAAGAATGAAAAGTGAAAGTGAGGGATCATTGTCCAGGGTGAAAGTGTCACAGGCCTTGGGAGGCAGGCCAGTCCTCACCCACAGACAACTCGCCAACCTGAAGCATATTCTCACCAGCAACTATACACTGCACCATAATAACTCTAACTCAGGAACCAATCCATGCAACAAACCTTGGTGCCAACTCTTCCCACATATATACACCAGCAACACCATCACAGGACCTATCCAAATCAGCCATACTGTCACTGGTTCATTCTCCTGCACATCTACTAACGTAATATATGCCATCATGTGCCAACAATGCCCCTCCGCTATACACATCGGCCAAACTGGACAGTCCCTACGTAAAAGAATAAACGGACACAAATCAGATATTAGAAATGGCAACACACAAAAATCTGTAGGGGAACACTTCAATCTCCCTGGACAAACAATTGCAGATCTGAAGGTAGACATCCTGCAGCAAAAAAACTTCAGGACCAGACTTCAAAGAGAAACTGCTGAGCTACAGTTCATCTTCAAGTTTGACACAATCAACTCAGGATTAAACAAAGACTGTGAATGGCTCGCTAACTACAAAAGCAGCTTCTCCTCTCTTGGAATTCACACCTCCAGATCAGCTACTAGAAGCGGGTCTCATCCTCCCTGATTGGATCCACCTCGTCATCTCTAGCCTGATCCTGGCCTGCATATTTATACCTGCCTCTGGAAATTTCCACTACATGCATCTGACGAAGTGGGTCTTTGCCCACGAAAGCTTATGCTCCAACACTTTGGTTAGTCTATAAGGTGCCACAGGACTCCTCACCGCTCATTCAGGATATTGTCATTTGTCACAGTAGGCTGCTTTGGGATGCAATTAGTAAATAATTAAAAGATGGGAACATAATTAAGCCTATCAGCATGATTTTATGAAAAACAGGTCTGGTCGAACAAATACTAATGATACCCAACTCTTCTATAGAGCTTTTCATGGGCTGATCTCAACACATTTAACAAAATAAGTCAGTGACATTTTCCCCATTTTATAGATAGGGAAGCTAAGGCATGGAGAATTCTGGGCAAGAACACCCAGATGGCCAATGACAGAGCTGGAAATAGAATATTGGTACAGTTTTTTATCCGCTAGGTCATGCTACTTCTTCAGACTTGTTTTTTTATGAGATCACAAGTTTGGCAATAAAGGTAACTATTTCACCATAATATACTTATATTTTGGTCTGACATTTCATCTAGTCCCACATAATATTCTGTTATGAAAAGAAAATTAGCATTATACACACTGGCAGTCTAGATTGCATCCCTTTTCTGTAAAAGGGATGCAAATTAGACACAGTGCAATTGCAAATGAAGCGGGGATTTAAATCTTCCCCGCTTCATTTGCATAAACATGGCTGCCGCTTTTTTCCAACTCAGGGCTTTGCTGGCATAAAGCGCCAGTCTAGACAGGGACCTTTGGGAAAATAAAGCCTTTTCCGAAAGATCCCTTATTCCTGATTTTAAGAGGAATAATTGCGCTGTGTCTAATCTGCATCTCTTTTCCGCAAAAGGGGTGCAGTCTAGACACAGCCAATCAGGGTAGGCCAAACTAAATGGATTATAAATTTGTTTGAACTGACAGATCACAAGAAGTAATTGTGAATGTGGAATTTTCATACAATGGTGGTGTTTCTACTAGAATCCCACAGAAATCTATATTTGCCTAATCCTATTCACTATCTTTTTCTGGAAGAAAATATAACAGGATTGCTACTAACATATGCAGATGTTACAAAATTGTTGCAATCATAAATAATCACACACAGAGAGAAGACGAAACAGAGAGGGAGGGAGGTGGGGCAGCTATAAGACAAACCTAGATCATTTGATAAGATGGGCTCATTTGAGCACTATACCTTATAACACAGCCAAACGCAAGGTCATAAGTCTTGGAAAAAATAATGACGCTCAAACCCTTAATGTGTGCATGAGGGCTGCTGTATCCTAGAAAATGATGACTTTGAAAAGACCTAGAGGTCATGATAGGATAACCAGTTGAACATGAACTCCGAGTGGGATGCTGTAAGCTAAGAGAATGAAAGCAATCCTTGGATGCATGAACAGGTAACTATTATACAGAAGTGAGAACTTGATATTACTGCTGTATATGGCATTGGTTAGACCATTATACACACTTCAAAAGGGATGATTTGCAGTCTGGAAAACACGTCTTATACAGAGAGATGAGAGATGACAAACTTAATCTCTTCAGTTTATTTAAGAGAAAGCTAAGAGGTGACTACACAGGCTACACATAACTACATGATGGTAGGTGGTTTTTTAATTTAGAGGAAAAAAAGGATAATGAGAAGAAATGTTTGGAAGGTGATACTGGAAAAATTCAGAGTAGAAATAAGGCAAGGTTTTATCAGTGAAGAAAATTAACCTTTGGAACAACTTACCTAGGTGCTTGATAAGTTTTCTTTCACGTGAAGTCTTGAAGTCAAGCCTGAATTCTTTTTTTAAAAAAATGTGCTACTGATCATACAGAAGTAATGGCTTGATGCAGGAATTACTGGATGAGGTTCTGTGGCTTGTGTAGGACCTTACATCAGTTCATCATAATGATTCCTTCCAATCTCAAAATATATGAAATACATGGGGAAAAAAATCATGTCAACATCTCACTTTGCTTGTGTTAAAACAGGGATCTTCATCTTCATCTGTGTCCCCTCTGAGGGGACAAGGCTCATGCACTAAAGCATTATTTACAATAGCGAATCACCACACATAGAAAAAAGAGGTGCAGGACAGACCACCACTGCATTGTTTACACTCACTGTATCTGGGGCAGACTCAAACAAAGTTTTCATTTGTTTTAAAATGATCCCATAGACATTTACATATCCACTGAGCCAAAAGGCCTCCTCTTTCTCCCCTCCAGGGTTCCATTTACTGTCGAAAAGTGGAGCCGGTAAACCTATACTGCTCTATAAACAGTGCAGCACAGTGTCTGTTGCAATTCTGTGCAATTTACTGTAATCATATCTACTTAAGTGAAATTTACATTATCATTATGAACTGCTTTTGAAAATGGTCCTTTTTCAACCTATAACTATTAGTGCACTGGTGCTGCCAGGACAAAGTTGTCAGCACCAGTAGAAGCAATTTCATCAGGTTTCTTTTTACACAGATCCATGGCTCATATTAGCCCCACTGCCTCCTGAATTTTTAATTTTTTTTCCCCTAGGCACGCAGTTTGACTCTTCAGAAGAAATAAAAACCATGTCAAGAATGAAGAGTTTTAACCTGTGCTAAAAATAGTCCTGATCATCAGCAGGGGACGCAGTTCGTCAGCCATGTGCAACAAAGATGACCTCTTTGTCAGGTCTAGCCTGCAGCAGGCGGTGTCTGCTCACGGTCTACTTTTACATTGGCTTAAAAATAAACAGCAAGTTCCTCTGGCTGGCCTCCCTTCCCCAACACAGGCATGGAACATTCTGTACAAGGAAGCACTCACAATCGTTTGAGAAGCCAACTCTAATGAAGTTAATTGATGCATCAACAGCGTGTGTTAAACATGAATGCTTTTCTAAGATGGCCATGAGTTGCACAGATATGCATTATATTATTGCACGATAAACACAGGACAGTACATTAGGGATATCCTTCAGACGTGAGCAGAGAGAGAATGCATTTATTTTCACAAAATAGGGTCTTTGTGCTCAGTTTGGGAACTTATGTAACCTGCCAGGGACACCAGAATATATCACCTACTTTTATACCAACAGTTGAGTAAACGAGAAATGTGTGTGATGTTTTACAGAAAAAATTAACCCAAATAAACAAAAAGTCACTTTCCTATGTGGATTACATCTTTTAAAAAAACAAAAAGGGAGGTGGGGAGAGGGGAAGGGAGAAATTTAAAGCTGAAGCAACATGAAAGTTGTTAGAATGGTTTTTTTTGCTAAATCAACCTCTGCCTTAACCCTCCTCTAACTCCACAAAGTAAGAAAATTCTACAAAGACCTGGGCATGGGGAAAGTGGGAAACATGCAAAGTCTGTGGATCAGATTCCTATTTATGCTAAGATTATTGTATACTTTTCGATAGTATAAAAGGACCTTAATCTGGGGAGCAAATTATAGTTACATTCACTGTAAGACCCTTTTTCACTGTCAGAGTGGTGTAAAGCAGCATTACTGGAAACAAGAATCAAACTCTATATCCTTGCCTCTGTATCCCCTAATTATGATACAGATGTGACCTTGCTGCAGACAGCATAGATGCTCCCGCTGTCCCAGTTCTATCAGCATGTTGGGATTAATGTATTCATATACATTGTTGATAACATCCCGGCTGGAGGGAAATCATTTGGGTTTGGGAGAGAAGTATTGGAGGAGGGAATACACAAAGTCTCTGTTATGGCCTTCTTTGAGCACAAATAATCATCAGTTTAGCTAACAACGGTAGGATGACCTCCCATACAACAATGTATCTTGGTCTGGAAAGACAAAGCTCTGTGGGAGGAAAGAACATGGTCCAAAGTCAAATCAAAAGGCACATGTAACAATTTGTGTAAGCATGTGTACCACCCTTCGGACACAGTGTGTATTAAAAATACTTTTTAATTTTGTGCTTATGATCAGCACCCTGCAAGTCTGCTGGGGCAGAGGAAAACACTGTATTCAATGTGATCTCAAAACATATACAGCTGAAATAGAATGGATCCAGAGACAGTCATGTAACAGGTTAGAGGCATGGAAAGACCCTCCCAAGAGGAAAGATAAAAAAGAGTGGGTCTATCTAGTTTATAGAAGAGGTGGCTAAAATGGGACAGTAAACTAAGTAATGAATGTTATGGAGAATGTATAGTCTATGCACCTCCTTACCCTCTCTCATAACACAGGAATAAGGAGACATTAAAAATATGAAGGCAGCCTTTTAAAAATAATACAATTCACCTGTGGAATTTCATGCCCTAAGATAGCACTAAGACAAGACTTTAGCAGGGGTCAAAAAAAGATTAGATCATTTATACAAATAATAAGAACATCCACGGTGACATTACATATGATAAAAGCATATCTATAAATATTCGCAATATAGATAATCAAGCTTCAAATCATAAATAAAGCTCTAACATCCTACAGGTAGGAAGACATTTTTCAAGTGGACTGATTATTCCATAATTATCCGGTATGGAATTTGCTGCACCATTCTAAAATCCATCTGGTGCAGATCATTGTGAGAGAAAGGATATTGAGCTAGAGGTCCCACTGGACACGATATTGAGCTAGAGCGGCACATAGCAATTGCTATTTTCCTTTAAAAACTAAAATAAGAACCATTACTATACTCTCTACAGCCTTGATTCAACAAAGCATTTGAACATGTGTTTAATTTTGAGGCTGTTTGAAAGTTCCATTGACTTTAATGGTAGTTACATATTTGGTTAAGTGCTTTGATGAATAAGGATGGATTCAGGCATGTGTTTAAATGATTTGTTGAATCAGCATCTAATCTCTCTTCTATTAAAAAAAAGGCATGGGTGACTGGAAACTTCACATCGCTGGGGCAACACAAGGCCTCCTAATGCAATAGAACTCCAAGCAGTAACATGTTCTATTTGGAATTAAATTTTGTCTTGTTACAATGAAAAACAATTGGAGCTGAAGGACGGTTTTGTAGTTAAGGCATTACGTATACTCAGGAGACCCAGATTCAATCCTGTCCTCTGCCAGAGACTTCCAGAATGACTTCTGTGACTTTGGGTCAGTCACAGCATAATGCTGCTCCTCAGTTTCCCCCTCTGTAAAATGAGGGTTTATAGCACTCCCTTTCTCACAGAGGCACTGTGAGGATACTAAATTCATTAATGTCTGTGAGCTGCTCAGACACTGTGGTTGTGGGACCCATACAAACAGATACACACTAAAGAGAAATGGAAACATTTAAAGAACATCACAGTGGGAGTATTGTAAGTGATGCAGAGTATGCCTATATGCCTTACTTTTATTGATGTTTCATCTTTTTTTGGGGGGGGGGGAGCAATTTCTGCCATTCTCTATCCCTGTATAACTCTATACCTGGGGTGTATGGGGTGTTCAGGGAGGGGTAGCACCTCTGATGTACGGGCATGTCGTGTCCTTTTAGGGCAGCTCGTCCACCTTTGGTCCCCACTTGTCACTCAACTCTCACCTGTGGCTCCTAGTAGCTGTAGCATGTGCAGCGGCCACACCCCGGGCAACAGCTTCGACAGGCTGGCTAAACCAGGTTGAGAGTAGCCGTCGGGTCATCGACCTTCGGTGAGATAGGGACTTGTCTATCCCGAGCATGTGAAGACAGACTCCGGCGGATCGAGCGGATGAGACCTACTAGAATAGGACCAACGGTCATGAAGGTGGTTTCTGCAAGCGATGTGGTACGCTAAGAGCACGGCAAGACATGAAAGATGCCCTGGTCAACCACTGCGCCCAGCCCATCTCCAACCGTCTCGACTTTAGTCCTGCCATTGGAGTAAGATGGAATCTGGGAAGAGAGAGTGAGGCTGACTATGCGCACCTCTCCCTCACTTTAATCCAATTCACGCGCAAGTCTTGACATCTCGACATCTCCTAAGTCCTGTGGCGACGGGCGAGCGACGAAGCAGCAGGTGTGGATACACTGGGAGCTGTAGCCGCGGACCTGCACACAGGCGGCTCAGGTCTAATGGTCGTCTTCTTGCTGGTGGAAGCAACAGCTGGATTCGGTGTCTACCTGAGTGACTGAGCAGCCCTCTTTAGGATTGCACTGCTCACCTCCGTAGTAAGAGGAAGGGGCTAGAAAAGGTGCCCTAAACATTGTTTGCTTCACAGAACCCTGGCCAGCTTACCGCGGCTGGAGGGGATCCCATCTCATGCGGTCGAACAATAAAATTTCGAACAAAATGCAAGGTGACACCACTCACTATTGGCACATGGAACGTACGCACGCTTCAGGACAACCCTTCAGCAGACCGCCCAGAAAGAAGAACAGCCCTGGTCGCCAGAGAGCTCACAAGATTTAACATCGATATTGCGGCACTGTGTGAAACTCGTCTAGCAAATGAAGGTCAGCTCATGGAAACAGGAGGTGGTTACACATTCTTCTGGCGTGGACGCAGCAGTGACGAACGTCGTGAATCTGGAGTTGGCTTTGCGGTTAAGAATCATCTTGTCCGCAAACTTGCCAGTCTTCCCAAGGGCGTGAATGACCGACTCATGACACTGCATCTTCCACTACCGAGAGGAAAGCAAGCCACACTGATCAGCGCTTACGCGCCCACAATGACGAATCCGGATGAAGTAAAGGACAAGTTTTATGAAGATCTCGATGCCCTACTCTCATCCGTGAAGCGCACTGACAGGCTGATTCTACTTGGCGATTTCAACGCGAGAGTAGGATCTGATCACACTGCCTGGGATGGCGTCATTGGAAAAAATGGAATCGGTAAATGTAACAGCAATGGCCTACTATTACTGAAGACATGTGCGGCTCATGATTTGATCATCACCAATACCATCTTCCGCCTGCCCACTCGCAAAAAGACGTCCTGGATGCACCCACGCTCTAAGCACTGGCATCTCATTGATTATGTCATTGTGCGGAGGAAAGACAGACAGGATGTAAGGGTGACCAAGGCCATGCCGAGTGCTGACTGTTGGACTGACCACAGACTTATCATCTCCAAATTAAGCTTTCGCATCAAGCCAAAGAGACGTCCGCAGGGAAACAAAGCTGTGATGAAAAAGATCAATGTCAGTAGACTGAGGAACCCCAACACAGCAACTTTACTAGCAGAAGATCTTGGCAACCAACTTTTAGAGCTGCAATTAGAGGAAAATGCTGAGAAGGACTGGGAACGCTTCCGGGATATTGTGCACTCTTCTGCACTAAAGGTTCTTGGACCCTCACACAGGAAACAGCAGGACTGGTTTGATGAAAACGATGAAGAGATCAAGGCCATACTTGCTGAAAAGCATTGCCTTCACCGTGCTCACCAGAATGACCCATCGTCAACAGCTAAGAAAAATGCCTTCAACAACATTCGCAGGATCGTACAGAACAAGCTTCGTAAGATGCAGGACTCCTGGTTGAGTGCCAAAGCAGATGAAATCCAGAAGTTTTCTGATAGAAACGATGCCAAACGGTTCTACGAAGCCCTTAGATCCTTGTATGGACCTCAGCCCTCAGGGAGTTCCCCTCTACTGGACTCAGATGGTGCAACTCTCATTACTGAGAAGGCTCTGATTTTACAGCGTTGGGCTGAGCACTTCCAATCCGTACTGAACCGCCCATCTTCCATCAATAATGAGGCGATTGATAGAATGCCCCAGGCGGATATCAACCACAGCCTGGATGTCTCACCATCAGAGACTGAAACCTTACAGGCCATCAGCCAGCTGTCCAGTGGCAAGGCCCCAGGATCTGATGCGATTCCAGCGGAAGTCTATAAGGGTGGTGGTGCAGTGCTTGTCAACAAACTCACTCAGCTGTTCCAGTCCTTCTGGAATCAAGGATCTATTCCTCAGGAACTGAAAGACGCGTCTATCGTACACCTCTACAAGAGGAAAGGAAATCGACAAGTTTGCGATAATCATAGAGGAATATCACTGCTTTCCATCGCAGGTAAGATCCTTGCATGAGTGTTGCTGAATCGTCTGATTAACCACCTGGAACAGGGTTTATTACCCGAGACACAGTGCGGCTTCCGCAAAGAGCGTGGCACGGTGGATATGATCTTCGCAGCCCGACAGCTTCAAGAGAAGTGTCAAGAGCAGAATCGTGAACTGTACACCACCTTCGTGGATCTCACCAAGGCTTTTGACACTGTCAGTCGCGAAGGTCTGTGGCGCATCATGTCGAAGTTTGGGTGCCCTGACAGATTCATCTTGATGGTACGTCAGTTCCACGACGGCATGACGGCTCGTGTTTTGGATGATGGAGAAGCTTCAGAGGCCTTTCCCGTCACAAACGGCGTCAAGCAAGGGTGTGTGCTGGCACCGACCCTGTTCAGCATAATGTTTTCAGCCATGCTGTCAGACGCCTTTCAGAACAGTTCCTTGGGAATCAGACTGAGATACAGGACCGATGGGAAATTGTTTAACCTGCGAAGACTCCAGGCTGTCACCAAGATAAAAGAGACTGTGTTACGAGATCTCCTTTTTGCTGATGACTGCGCCCTGAATGCTGGATCAGAGCAGGAAATGCAAGCCAGCATGGACAAATTTGCAGCAGCATGCGACAACTTCGGCCTTCTCATCAACACAAAGAAAACCGAAGTGATGCACCAGCCAGCTCCAAAAGCTCAGCATCAAGTGCCCACCATCACAGTGAAGGGACAAAAGCTGCAAGCAGTGGACCAATTTACATATCTTGGCAGCACCCTCTCCCGCTCAGTGACAATTGACATCGAGGTCAACTGCAGAGTCGCCAAGGCAAGCTCTGCGTTCGGCAGACTGTTGACCAAAGTGTGGGACCGCCGTGGAATAAGCCTTGCTACAAAGCTTAAAGTCTATCGAGCAGTAGTGTTAACTACCCTGATGTACGCCAGTGAGACTTGGACTGTATACAGGAGGCACGCTAGGCAACTGAACCACTTCCACACGATTTGCCTCCGCAGACTTCTGAGGATCCGGTGGCAGGATAAGGTGCCAGACACAGAAGTCCTTTCTAGAGCAGGTCTGCCGTCAGTTTACACCCTGCTGATGAAAGCTCAGACACGCTGGGCAGGCCATGTTGCAAGGATGCCAGATCATCGCATCCCTAAACAGCTCTTCTATGGTGAGCTGTTTCAAGGGAAGCGATCGCACGGGGGACAAAAGAAGCGATACAAAGATACGCTTAAAGCCTCTCTCAAGTCCCTGGATATTGACACCACCTCCTGGGAGACCCTGGCACAAGACCGATCAACATGGCACACGCTGATCTACCAAGGCTGTCAAACATCTGAAGCCAGAAGGACAACCATAGCACAAGAGAAGCGAGCACTCCGTAAAGCCAGAGTTGCAAAAGCTGCAACAGTGGTGCCCACACATGTCTGCCCGACCTGTGGTAGAACATTCCGTGCCCGTATCGGCCTTATCAGCCATTTGCGGACACACCATGAACAGTCCATAACCTGTTAGATGTCAAGGTCCTCTTCGAATACGATGGACGAACAACAATAACCTATCTTCTCCTCTCCATTTGCTTTAGTGGAGAAATCATACATAGGCTACTGTGGCAGAGCTCTGGCTGTGCCCATATGGCCTGTGCTTCTGGTGGATAGTGTCCAGTTTAAAAAAAAAAAAAGAAGAGTTAAGAGTCACAGTCTACTGAGCCATACTCATCACAGGCTGGTCCATCATGTGGGGGTGAAACTGCTTTAGAGTCCCAGTCTCCCTGTCTGGGGGCAGACTCTGTAGTGACATGGGAGGGGTTGGGGAGATGCCAGGCCCACCCACTATTCCAGGTTCTAGCTCAGGGATCTTAAGGCAGCAGCAACAGACAGGGTTTGTTCTAGTCCTGGTCTAGCAACTACTTCCCTGGGCCCCGTCCCAGCACCTTTTCTCTCGTACCTGAGCAGTCCGTCCTGCTCCTCCACCGCTCTCTGCCTGACTTGCAATTCCCGGCTCTCACTCAGACACCTCTCACATTCAGATCCTTTGCTCCTTCCCTCCTCCTCCTCGCATGCCTCTGAGCTAACAGACGAGGAACCCTTCTAAACAAGTCTCAACTGGTTTTTGATTGGCCCCAAGTGGTCTGATTAGCCTGACTCCCTTGGCTCTGGAAGGCTCCTAAAGAGCTCCAGGTGTTCCACCTGGCCTGATTGTCCAGACTGCTTCTGAAGGTTCCTGCTGGTTCTAGGCCACCCCCTGCCAGTTTACCCAAGGAACAGAGACCTACTTACTCTAGGGCACATATGCCTCCTTTCCAATACTTTCCTGTAGCCATCTGGCCTGATCCTATCACACTATGTCTGCATTTACAGTGGAATGTATAGCCCCAATGCTGCACCCCTCCCCTCAGATATAAACAACAGGTGTATGGCACACAGAATAAAGAGAAAATACTCTAAACTATGAAGCATTCCTTAGGTGAGTAGAGTAAAACAGACCAAAACCTTCAAGTATGCATCCTAAATGGCTCTCTACATGTCCAAGCAATGTTCCTTTGTTTATACTATTATTTTTAGCAGTATAGTGTGGGACTGCCTCCTCCCTGCCAGAACTTTTCACTGCTCTGTGTACCTCCATAGAGCAGTGTGGATGCAGCCTGCTTTTCACTGTGGTGTGTAGCTATGTGTACTCTATACACCATCATCACTATAGAAAAAAAGGCTGATTTGAGTCATGAAATCTGGATCAACACTCTTTCAAAATGTATGTGTGTATGTAGGTAGAAAGCAGGATTTTGGCTCAGTCTGACAGAAAAAGAACCAGTCCAGGTGTGGTTTCAAATTTCAGTGCAATTTGGGAGCTCAGTTCAGGCTCATCTCTCTGGGCACAATGCAGAATTGTGGCACTGAAATCTTTTCCACAGCAAGTATAAGTCATTATAAACACAGGACTATGATTTCCCCACAGGCTGAAGCAAAAGGGGATGCTAGGCAGCAAACAGCAGAGAACTTATTTAAAAACAACAACAAAACCCTTCAATAATATCAACTGTAAAACATGGGAGAGTCCTGGTCTTAGAAAAATGTTCTCTTAATTCTGGTCTGCCCATGTGCAAAGCTCTAAGTAAATATTAAGGAGCAGACTTTCAGTTCTTCATCATTGGCACAATTTTGTGTATACATATCCTACCACTGAGACATGCAAGCACCCACAGATCAGGTTTTTAGATTTCTAAAGGGTAAGATATAAACGTGTAATTAACTGTAAGTGCAAAAGTTAATTAGTCTCAAGATTGTATCTGCAAATCAAAGGTCAGGTTGAGACCCTTTAAAATCAGTCCTTAAAAGAGAATGAGTCACTGAATCACAAGGGAAGTTGCTCCAGATAGTTGGTGTAGCAGTAAGTGCCAAGCACTGATCCCTGTATCTGGGAAAGGGGAGAGAGATGGGCAGTTTGGTGGAGTGTGAGGTCTGCATTACAACACATTGGGATTTTAGGTCATGTCACCCTGACATAGTAAGCTGCACTTTAGACCACGGTTAGTCCCTTTTGAGTGTACCCCAGAGGCAACAGGAGCGGATTCCTGCACCTTTCTCAATTAGGTGGAGCCCCATTTCCCAACCATGTTAACCTGACAGGTCAAACTGTGCTTAACCCTTTTAGGAAACCAGAGGCAACGGCTGATTAAAGGGGACCTCAAGCAGCTTCTTCAAATCAAAGCATGCTCCTCCTCCCCCTCCCCCCACAAAAGATGTATAGCACACACAATAAAGAGAAAACACTCTAAAGACATCTAAGTATGTATTTTCCCTTACCTAAAACAGAACTTTCCCAGCAAGCTTTTGTTAATTCCCTTCAGCCCAGTTATCTCCATCTCTGGGGTGATAGGTGCAGTCTATCCTACTGCATTGAATTTTTCTCACCCTGGGCAGCTGCTGAGCACTCAACTCTTTTTTTCTTGTAGGCCCACTCCTTTAAGATTTAATTGTCCTTTTGGCTATAAATTCAAGTTGTGGGGAGGGAGGGGAATAAATCTTGCTAAAGGCAGATAGGGGACATTCTCCAACTAAGCGTTTCCCTCATGGTTTCCTCAATGACCTCCCAAATTCTCTTGGTTTGTACCTTCTCTTTGCCATTGCTATTTCCCCATTCTCCCTGCCCCACAACCTAGATGCAACTCCTTATATTCAGGTAGGATAATATCAAACACATAAATAGAGGCAAGACAAAGATACACATTACTTCCTAATTCAGCAATTACTGGTTTTAGAATAGGTTCAACACATTTTGAAGTGATACCCCTTTGCTTGCATGCATTCCACCCCTTTATTTTGACTGGCACATATTATCACCTGCTGGCCCTAGCAGCCACAGGTGAGAAGAGGCTTTGAAAAGTTTCAGAAACAAAATCAAGGAGGATGAAATTCACCCCAGAGTAGAGAGAACCAGAGCAAGGCCCTACCCACCTTTCTCACCCAACCTTATGGATTCAGATCGGATAGAGGGGCCTTATGCTGATGCGCTACAAAAGAGTGAAATAAAGATAGTAAAATCCTCGGGAAAAGCTTGGAGGAATCCAGTGTATTCTCACTGTTTATAGTGAAATCTTATATTGTTTTTACTTGACTGCCCAGTTCAGTACAGTCCCAATAAACCAGTAGCTTATTACAACATGCAATATAACCCGGTGTCACATTATTGGATTTTAAAGATAATTGTGGCACCCATGGGGATGGGGTTGCCCCAAAAGTCTGTACAAAGGGGGCTGTGTAAGATGTCAAATGAAAGCTTGTGTTCCACTGATTTTATGTATGTTACTCATGTACTGGTGTGATATCTGTATGTAGAGTTATAAATATGTACTCTGTGTTAATGTTCAGTCAGTGACTATGCTAATTAGCAAGGCTCTCAGAGAGGTGAATATACATCTGAGGAATGTGTCTGGAAACTGCAAACCAGCCAACATCATGATTGCTGACTTGGGACACTTAGATAGGTCACTGGGACATGTGACTTGCTTCATCATGGAAGAGACCAGGCATGGATATAAAATGCCATGAGGCAGACTCCATCTGGTCTCCAATTCTGCTCCTGATCCCAGATGCAGCCTTGCAAGGGTCAGAGAGCCGGGAAGAATTGTGTACCCATCCTGACATAGGATGTACACAAGAGACTTTTAAGAGCAGTTTATAACATCTCTTCTAAGAGCCTATATCAAGAACTTGGTGATTTGATGCATGTAATGTATTCTCCTTAACAACCTTACTCTCATGCTTTCCTTTCTTTTAGTAATAAACCTTTAGATTCTAAAGGATTGGCTCAGTGTGATCCTGTGGTTAACATCCAAAGTGTAAATTGACCAGGGATTTGTGGCTGGTTCTTTGGGACCAGAAAGACCCATTTGGGGTAGGTGAGATTGGGTTCTAAAACCCCTCACCTGTGTGGTAGATCCAGGGCTGACTGTGGCACAGGGAGAGCTGTGGTGTGTGAGGAGTTTTGCTTGGTGTGACCAGTTGGTGGCCTGTTTGGGAAGGTCTCTGGTCAAGGGCTGTAAGGAGCCCTGAGTTTGAGCAATTTGCCCTGAGCAGACACTCTCAGCGGTGCCCAGACCTGGCCCGGTCCATCATACCTGGTACACTACTTCTGAGACAGACAACCCCTCTCTGATGTGCAGTTCTGGGGTGACTCAATTGAAGCATGCAGGTCAGAGGTGGCAGATGGAATGTACTCCTCAGTCAGCACCTGCCTTCATCCTTACCACGGGGGATGCTCCACTGGGTATGCCAGCATGCAGAGCTCCATTTCAATGTGAGGGCTCACTGCAGTGACTTAGATTTCTTTTCCTGTTGCCAGGGCCAGCTCTAGGTTTTTGCTGCCCCAATCAAAACATTTTTGCCCCCCCCCCCCAAAAAAAAAACACGGGGAAAAAATTCTGTTGATGGAAAAAAAAAAAGAGGGGGGGGACTAAAGTTGGCCTTTATCGTTGTATCACCGTTCTCACCGTTGTAAACTAACAACCTTCCTCCTTTATCCAGGCTTGGGACTGGCATGAAACCCCTAGAGGCTTTATGGAGGAGTTATTTGCTATTTCACTGAAAGACAATCCCTCTAAAAGTTCCAGCTGTGAGCGTGTGTGGTCAGGATTTTGTGGACAAAGAGTGGTAGTTTTCTATTTCTACCGCTGATTTCAACATGTAAGCATAGCACCAAAAGGACGAATGCCCACAGTGACTCACCCCAGTTATGTTAAGCAAAACATCTGAACTCTTTTGTGAGAGTCAGATGGACAGATCCAGGACCTGCTCTTTTCTTTCACACATACAAAAATATAAGCTACAGGTCATAGGCAGATGACCACAGCATCTGTCTTTATTTCCCCACTCTGTAGTGTCTCTCTTTTCCCATCTTTTTTGTTCCATTTGTCTCAGCTTTTCAGCATTAGAGTAGGGGCTGGAATGCATTTGACTTTTGATGGAGGGTTTGCAACAGAAGCTGGATAAACCCAGCAAATGAGAATCCAGTTGGTCTGAAGATTATTCTTTTTTATCTATTTAAACCCATATATCAGATGATGTACATCTGGAACGGGTTGCCTGGGAACGTTCTTAGATGGTAGAGTGGAGTTCCAAAGCCTTGAAGAAATGGGGCTCACGTGGATATAGATCACAGAAGTCAGGGAGATAATGCATCTGAATCCAATCCCCATTAAAGTCAGTGGGAATCTTTCCACTGAATTCAATGGATTCTTAAATGAGGCCCTATGAAGTTTGAATCTAGAGGTATCATGGCCTCCAATAACCCTGACTCAGATCAATAAATAACTCAAAAAGTCATTGTCATGTAAAGTGATTGGAAGGTAGAATATTCCTTTACCTAGACAGATGCCTGTCTCACTAAAGTGTGGGCTTTTCCCAGGATAGTACCCAGTGCACCACACCTATAGAGAAAGCTACGTAGTTTGCAGTAGAAAAAAAAAAAAACCCTTTTCCAGGAAGCCTTTTCATTTAACACAACATTTGATGCTTTTCTAATAGGAAACTCTCTTTTCTGTTTTTCTGTCAAGTTCTGGAGGCTTGGATTTCCCTCCAAACTTTTGATTAACAGCTCACCCTAACTCTGATCTGCCTGGCGTGTCCTCTGCCTTACAGATACAGTCATAGATTTTTTGCTTTCTATTTCCAAGCCAGGTCTTCCTTTTCTCAAGCAGCAACTTTCTAGAAATGAGCCTACAGATTACTCTACTTTCTGGTAAAAGCAGTCAGGGAAATCCCATTTGTTGAGAGATTTAAAACTGAATTGGAAAATACACTGGACAATCTACTTTAGGGAGCAATTATTCCTCAGCAGGCAGAGGGATTAGCACCACAGGTCTTTTACACCTCTGGCAGAAGGTCTGGTCAGAGTGAATGGGGCTTTATTGATTTCTAGAGCATCCCCTGGTAAGTGCTCCTATAGACCCCAGCTGCTTCCCTTGAAATAAACTGAGAAAGAAAAAGCTATGGTAATATTGCCTGACTTCTTTCAGGGTAAAAATCCAGGATTGTTAGGGAGGTATTGTAATTTATACCACCTAGAGATGTAACTATGGGGCTTCTGGTGACAGCCTGCCAGTTGTTATGTTATGGTAATGGCACAATGCTGGATCAATCCAATTATGTTCAATCATACCAGCTATTGCTTGTGCTGAGAGTGCCTTGGTGAATTTTGCTCCATTTGCCCACCTGGAGTTAGTTAACCCTGCCATTGGAAACCTTTCACATTGCCTGCCTATTTTTGTTTTAACTTGAAAAACTGAACATGTCATTTATCCTGTTATTTTGCATGCGATTTCCTATTTTTTTAGCAGAAATAAAATAAAGCTTCCATAATCTCTTAATTTAAACTCTTTAGTGCTTTGAACCAACCATATGCATTTAACTATTTCAGCGTTTTTGACCTGAGAATTTGCAATGATATAACTTCAGGATGTGCATACATATCCGGTACCTATGGTTTTAACTGCACATACTCAAAGTCTTCAAAGTCTTTGTTAGATCGAATTTGAATAATGTTAAGTGAAGATGTTAGTCCTCAATGCGCACTATATCAAACTTCACACTTCAGGCATTCTTCCTGCAGCCACATTGACAAGCCATGGTTTCTAAGGGAAAAGTTATTGTAAACTCACAGCTATTATTCAACATTAGCTGAAAACAATTTACTTCCATGTTCAAAAACATTGCATCTTGAAGCAGAAACCAAAAACAAAATATTTAGTTCCAAGGGTAAAGGTTTCAGAAAATTATGAACATAGATCGAGTGAAATAGAGGATTGTAGGGCTAACAATTGTGTGTGAAGCTAGCACCTATATGCTGAAGCTGAAAGCATATTTATATAAGAGATCTATATTAGCAGGAAAGCGAGGGATTTCTCTGGTGTATAGTCAGCATAGGTGATTTTATGCTACCCCCTCTCTACCATCTAGTTGGGAGGAATGTGGCAAAGAAGAAGAAGCTGGAAGAGAGTGTGGCCAGAGGAGGGAGAAGAAAGTCAAAGCACATTTCATTCTGGTAATCCTCGGCCAACTGAGCAATACCAAGGGCACCACTCTAAACAGAGTAACTTAGCGCATCCTTTAGACTGCTCTAAATTTCACTTAGGCTATGTCTAAACAGCAGTTCTATTTTGGGATACTGGAAGTATCCCGAAATAGCAATTCTGTGTCTTTAAACATGCCCGTTATTTCAAAATATATTTTGAAATAACGGGAGCGCTATTCTGGCATCCCTGTAACCCTCGTTCCACGACGGTTAAGGGACTTGTCGGAATACCGCTTTATTTCAAAATTACCTCAAAATAAGCTACACACTTTGTGTTACTCAAATTGCATAGCTTATTTTGAGGTAAAGGTGCAGTGTAGACAAACCGTTAGTGACTGCTTGGCCCCCTATCAGGCCAAGGATCAGGGGAACATAAAGGTGGCTTAAAGTTACTTTCCTTGAAATAATTTAAGAGAAAGGGAAGTCCTTGGTAACATTGCCTGACCTTGAAGCCACTTTTTACCATCACAACAATCCAACCCAGACCACAAGGAAATCTCAGCCAGCAGACTCAGGATTGTTATGTACCTGTCATATTCTTCCAAAACATCAGAGTGATGTTTTAAATGACTGAACCACTTTATATGTTATATGGAATATATATTCATTTATTTCAAAGTTTGCACAGGCTGATAAATGCACTATAGCATGCACAGGATGCTCTTTCCATCCTGCCTACTAATGGCTCTTAGAAGTTTTAGTAGCATCTTTTCATTAACAACATTATAATTTATTCCATATGTTCACTTCTAGGCAAGAGAGACAATGAGGTCATTGTCTTGCCCATCCGCTAGTTGCAATTACCCAAAATATAAGCAACACAGAAATAAAACAAAATTGTGGAAAGGGAAAGATGAATGGGACACTGCAGCAAGGCTAAACTTCATCTAGGTATGTAAACAAAAATAGCAGTTTTAAAGAAAAAAAATATGACTTCTCACTGCTCATCTAATAATTCCATTACAAGTCATTCCATGTCAACATGGTGCTGGATTCCTTTGCACAGAAAACCAGATTATTCTTAAATATATAGTCTGTATGTGTTAGCAGTTAGCATTTAAATATTGCCATTTTAGATTCTAAAGTTTATACTCAAACATTGTCCCCAACCCTGTTAAGGTTATAAATGTTTAGTACAAACTGTTATAGGCATTTCTAAACTGCAGGATTACTTGGTACCCGGCTTTTTATTGTTTTTTGTTTGTTTATAAAGAGAAACAAGCAGGGGAGGGAAGCTAATATGATATGGAGATGTTCAGCAGAAAGTCAGCAGGTTGAGTTCAACTCAGGTGAAATTCACTGGTCTATATGTAGATACTGATCTCTGTCCAGTTTCAAGTTCAAAACAACATATTTCATCTTTGCTAGCCATTTAAGCTGAACAGCCAAAAGTTGACTAAGCATGCAGATTTAAATCCACCTCACCTTTCAAAACAATCCATCCAACATGAGAACATTTTGGATCCAACAGCCTCCCAGACAACTGAAGAAAGGGAACAACAAAGAAGAGCCCTATGCTTTCAGAGGAGATAAGAAATATATACAGGATAATGAGTTCTGGGATCTCCCCACCAGAAAGAAATGGAGCCCTCTGTGGGCAACTTGGTTCACACTCACTAGAGACCACAACTGAACTAACATCTCATGACTAGCAGCAATGAGGGCAACTATAACATCAGAAATGGATCTCCGGGCATCAATCATCACCAAAAAGACATCATTTACTGACCCAATGAGAAGAGCATACTCTGTGTTAAACCCTGTTTTGCAAAGGCCAAGCAAGTCCTATGCATCCAACTATGACAAAACTTGTCACAACCCTTTAAAGATTCTACCATGGGCCTGAAGAACAAATGATAACAAGTCTCTCTAAAACAGCACTTACGTATTTGTAAACTTACCAGGCCCCACTCAGTCTTTTCTCCATGCTACACAAACCCAGTTTTTTTCAATCTTTCATCCTAGGTCAGGTGTTCTAGATCATTAATAGTTTTTGTTCTCCTGTGGATTTTCTCCACTTCGTCCTCAGCTTTCCTGAAATGTGGTGTGAAAACTTGAACACAGCGCACTAGCTGAGACCTCACAACTGCAGAGTAGAGTGGGTCAGTTACCTCCTGTATCTTATGTATGACACTCCTGCTAATATACAACACAATGATGCCAGTTTTTTTCATAACTGCATCTCATTGTTCATATTCAATTTGTGATCCACTATAACCCACTGACCCTTTTCAGCCTCACCCCATGATACTCAGTGATTCAGGACCCAACTATCCCAAGATCCGGTCAGATGGCTATAGAAGAGTACTTGAAGGGATATATGTTAGCCTTAGAGTAAGTAGGTCTCAATTCCCTGGGTACACTAGCAGGGGCTGGCCTAGAACCAGCAGGAATGTTCCAGAAGCAGTCTGGACAATCAAGCCAGGTGGAACACCTGAAGTTAATTAGGAGCCTTCCAGAGCGAAGGGAGTCAGACTAATCAGACCACTTGGGGCCAATCAAGAACCAGTTGAGGCTGGTTTAAAAGGACACTCCTGTTAGTTCAGGAATGTATGCGGAAGAAGAATGGAGCCAAAGTTCTGAGAGTGAGTGGAATCTGGTTAAGAGCTGTCAGGCAGAGTGTTTTGGAGGAGCAGAAGAAGCTGCTCAGGTACCAAAGGAAAAGTACTAGTGGAGATTGTTTGGGGGAAGTAGCCCAGGGAAGTAGTTACCACATGAGAAATAGAACAAATCCCATCTGTTGCTGTTGCCTTAGGGTCCCTGGGCTGGAACGTGGAGTAATGGGTGGGCCTGGGTTTCCTCCCCAACCCTCCCGACACCACAACAGTCTATCCCTCGATAGTGAGACCAGGACTCTATAGCCAAATGTTTGCTGACCACTTAGAAATTATAATAGATTTCAATGTCTGAATACAATAATCAATAGTTCCTGAGAATAATCAACTCTGTCATTTCATGATCACTTTAACCTAAGCTGCATTCCATCTTCTGGTTATTAACTTACTCCTCTCTGTTTGACAGAATAAAACCCAGACTAACCTGTCCCCTAGATGCTTTCTCTACCTTCGGTAATAAAAGTTGTCTTTAATACATTCTGAAAACTTGTTGGATAATCTGTGCCCTGCTGCGTTATTTTCCAAACAGATATCTGGGTAGTTGAAGTACCACCCCAAATATCACCAAATCCTGTGTTTCTGATGATTTTGTTTGAAAAGTTTCATCCACCTCTTCTGACATGTTCTGTAGTAGATCTCTATAATGGCATCACCCTTATTTTTGCCCTTTTTACCAAGAGATTTCAGCAGGTCTGCTGCTCACTTCCATCTCAATGTCAGGTCCAACTGTATACAGATTTGATACACAAGGCAACACTACCTCCTTTTTTATCTGCCTATCTTTCCTGAACAAGCTGACCACTTTGATAGTAATATTCCAGTCATACATTTCTGTGATGCCAATTGGCTAATTTGTGACTATTCACTAGTATTTCTAGTTATTGCTGTTTACACTAGTATATGAAAAGCTAAGGTGTTTATTAGATTTCCCCTCAATATTCCTTTTTCTCTCTGTTGTGCATGTTCCCCCTATTTTGACATACCAAATTCTTCATGTGTTTGGACTATCCAGGGTATTTTTGTTTCCCACCAAATCACTTTTGTTTTATTTTGGCATTACATCGCAATCATTCGGGTCAAAAGAGTAACTAGTTTTAAAAATATACGATGAGAGTTGCAATACTGGAAAAGACCACAGTCATGTAGTTCAATAGCTTAGCTTGTAGCTGGTGTTCAGAGGAAAGTTGAAACAAACTCATACTTCCTCCAGCCACTATTATTCTATGAGCCTAAAAGTGTTAATTTTCTCTGACCCTGCTGGTAATCAGCTGTTGTGCTTGCAATTTTTATCCTAGCTAGTACAACAGGTGTCATTGTTAATCATACAAGCAAATCTCTTTTCAGATTGGTCTTAATATCACAGGTGTAAAGGTTAATTATAGGCTACATCTAAAATGTTTTTATAGCTATTGTAAAAATTTTGTGGTTGTGAGTTTCCTCCTCTTCTTATAATTCATGTTGCCTCCCTTCACAAATGTTTGATCTTTATCTTCATGCTTTAGCCAGTTCTGCCTCTGATTCTGCCCAATAGTACATAGGAGATGAGGGTTGTGTCTAGACTGGCAAGTGTTTCCACAAAAGCAGGTGCTTTTGCGGAAAAACTTGCCAGCTGTCTACACTGGCCGCTTGAATTTGCGGAAGAACACTGACGATCTAATGTAAGATTGTCAGTGTTCTTCCGCAAATACTATGCTGCTCCTGTTCGGGAAAAAGCCCTCTTGCGCAAATGTATTTGTGCAAGAGGGCCAGTGTAGACAGCTAAAAAGTGTTTTGCGCAAAAAAGTCCCGATGGCAAAAATGGCGATTGGGGCTTTCTTGCGCCAAACAGCGTCTACATTGGCACGGACACTTTTCTGAAAAAATGCTTTTGTGGAAAAGCATCCGTGCCAATCTAGATGCTCTTTTCCACAAATGCTTTTCATGGAAAAACTTTTCCGTGAAAAGCATTTGCGGAAAATCATGCAAGTCTAGACGTAACCGAGGTGTTCTTACTGTTGTAGACAGCACGAGGGACACCAACACTGGAGTACTGTCTACAGTTTTGATGTCCATGTTTTTAAAAGAAAGTTAAAAATTAGAGATGGTGCAAAAAGATTCACAAAAATGATCTGAGGGCTGAAGAAAACACCAAGAACCAATGGCTGGAAGTTAAAGCCATACACATTTAAATTAGAAATAAGGCACAAATTTGAACAGTGAGCTCACTCGTGGTCATGGAACAAGCTGCTACAAAAAATGGTGATTCTCCATGACTAAGTTTACAAATCAAATTATGTCAAACATAGGTTATTGGGCTCAACACAGGGGTAACTGGGTGAAACACAATGGCCTGTGTTATCTAGAAAATCAAGCTAGATCATGTAATGGTCCCTTCTGACTTTAGAACTAAAGTACGGGTAACATAACATAAGTTTTCCTGCTCCCATGAGACTCAATTTCAGGAATCTCAAACTCAACTTACATAGGACAAGTGCCAGTGCTCAAATACTTTTAGTGGACCAGTAGGTCGCCCCCTCTGGCAGTGCTCAAGGCAGGGCAGCTATAGGGCAGGGCTCCATGCAGTGCTTGCTCAATGTGCTTCCCACCCCATGCATTCTGCACCCTCACCTCCTGTCCCTGAGTATCTCAGTGGTCCCACTGGCAGCACAACAGGGCTAGAGCAGTAACTCTGTGCCACTTCCAGCATGTCCCTCTGGCATGGGGGAAGCGTGTGCAGAGCTGTCTCATCCATAGGATGGTTTGGGGCAGCCACCAAGGCTCTGTGCTGTTGGGGACCCTGTGGCGGCCTTCCCAACCATCCTATGGCTGGGATGGTCTCCCATACTGAGGTTAGCCCATGGGGCCTTGGGTGAGCTGGGGCCCTCAGCAGGAGTGAGATGCGCTGCACTCCCAGGGGCAGCGGGAGTCATGAGGAAGTGGAACTATGCAGCAGTCTGCTACACTTTGCCGCCATCTCCCAAGCCAACTTGCACTGGGGCACTCTACTTCCTCACAATTCCACCCACCATGGTGAGTTTGGGGGAGCCTGATCCCTACTGCCACCCTGTGCCAGGTAATCTGAGGTCGTAGCCCTTGGGGGAGAGGACTCGAAGGAGGGGGGCACAATGGGGGAGAGGAGGGCAGAGCAGGCGCAGGAAGAGGCCTGGCAGGGGCAGAGAAGCAGCAGGCTCCAGAGGAAGGATACAGAAACCCTTCCAGAGCCACGGGGACTCGTGCCAGCAGCTGTAGGTGAGCCAGGTTGTGGATCTGCTCAGGCTGCAGATGGCCTAAGGGCCATGAGTTTGAGACCCCTGCTCTACTCTTCTCCCCCTAATCCTGGCAAGACTGCCACTCACTTGGGGGAGTGGAATCAGTCTGAAAAGGGACAGATGAAGGGCACAACTACACATTCCCATACCCATGTCCATTGCAAATAGCATATTAGAACATTTAGAAGCACAGGATGTTAAGGCAAGCTTAGGACTTACCTGAAGCTAATGAATGTCTTTCCATTCACTTGAATGATCTTCTAAGCAGGCCCTGGGTGCACAATGGAAACATGCACTGACAGTGTAGAGTGACTGAACAACCATACTGATTCTGACAATTGCTTGGTATTCATAAAAATATAGTAACAATTAATTCCTCTGAAAAAATAAGTGAGCAGTAGGATTTTCTCTTGAAGAGTAAACAGTTTGGAATATTGTTTCTGCAACCCCCATAGAGGCATTTAGTGACAAAGTAAGCACAATAACAGCCATTTTTCACACTGCAAATAAAGTGACTCAAATGAAAATGTTCCAAAGAGGCACCTTTGGGTATTTCACTCCCTCAAGCAATCCCTTAGTTGTTGCTGTACAACACAGGACATAGTTGACTTCTGAGAATTATTTACAGGTAACCACTTTTCAATGTTGTTCTAGTTTGCTTTTTCCTCTATTTTAAAGGGAAGAGACAATGTTTCCTGTGGCATCTAGTGCCAGCTTCAAATAAATTGCCTTATGTATTACAATCACTGTTTTTCCCCAGTAACATTGGGGTTTTTTTTGGTCCAGTGAAAGCATAAATATTTTTGGTTTAAATATAAATAATACTCTGAATGAGCGGTCTGATTATTCTAAAAATAGTTTCTCTGTTGTAAATCAGTCCCTAGATCTTGAGACAGAGAGACTGCCTGCCTGTCCTTTTGTAGGAGTGAAGGCACCTCAGCTGTCTTGCTTGCCTTGTCTTAATGAAGAAGGTTATTTCTGAGATACCAGTGGCATATCTGGAAGTGTATTTACCATACTTCAGTACCAGCACGTCTCTCTTTAGAATGTGGTTCAGAAGTCACTAAAGGAAACCACACGCTGCTAAGACTAAACATTCTTGACTAAGCCTCAGTTATGGCAAGTTCTACAGCAGAGGCGGTAGAGAGTGCAGTTACAGAAATTTTCCAAATAAATAAAGCAAACAAGTTACTGAAGGAAGAAAATCACATCTATATAATTTATAGTAGTGGGAACTAGTCCATCAAGGCAGGATGAACCCAGTGCACCAGCAGTAACAGGCCACCCATGGACTTCAGCTTTGCCTCCCATTTCCTTAGCCCATTTGATGTGGTCCCTAAGACCTGGTATGGACCTACTTTGTTTTGAGGCGTGTGCAGGCTTCCAGCAATGCTCAGCAAGGTCTCCAAGATTCAATATGGGTTCATATTAATGGGGAAAAATATAGGGATCCTATTTACAGCCTTCTGGCAGCAGGTAAGTAGAAAGAAAAAACAACCCTCCAAAGTCAATGTTTGCTTTACTGAGGGCCTCCTTAGGTGTACATTGGAAACAATTCCATCTGTCTGCCCCAGTTAAGTCACCCTACAGCCTGGTATGCCAGCCAGTAGTAGTCAGCAGTCCAGAATCAACAGGTTGCTGCTGTTGAGCAGTACCAGACCATATAGCCAAAAAGGGTTGGAAAAAGGTTTATGTGACACAACACTTGATGAATGATAACGAACAAAGCAAAATGGGAGCAAATGGGCAGCTCAGCTCCTTTTCCTCCAAACTGTGACATGACACAGCAGCTGGCACTGCTAATGCAAGTGATATATTTAGCAGGCTGGGCTCCTCCTATCTACTGTAAGCCATCCCTCATCTTTCCTCTTCCCATCACTGGCTATAAGCTCAAAGGAGTGCACATTATATGTATCAGGAGACTGATTCTCCTCTGCCTTGCACTTGGTCATCACACTGGAGGTCACTCTTTATATCCACTTGACACAGCTGTAGATGACTCAGCAGCATGCAAGGTGGTGAGAAATGAGGCTCTGTGCACTTGATCATAGAGTATATGGATATGCAAGTTCAGTAATTATTGTTTTGTTACAGAGATTGCTCTTGAAATTCTTATTAAAAATCAAATAATTTGATTTCTCCAGCTCACTTCATGCTAACTGATGAGATGCAAAACTTCCATATTCTGAATCCATTCCACTCTATCTGCTAATCAATTATCGTTGTTGCTCTACCTGACACTAGAACATTTATAATTCATTCAGTCAAGGCTAGGAAACCTGAGGCCTGGGGGCTGGATGGGGCCCCTGTCTTGCCTGGATCCCCCCAACCCACTTTTCCTCTAGCCGAGACCCCACACTCAAGCCTGCTTCCACACACTGGACCCCTCATTTTGGCCTCACCCCAGAGCCTAGGAGACCCCATAAAATCTAACCTGCTATGTGGGGGGTGTCCTTCTCAATTGGGGGCCACATCATTTTTGCGTCTCACTTTTATGCAGCTCCTGACTGATTTTTCTATGAGTCAGAGCTCCTGTCCCAAAAAAGGTTCTCCACCCCTGCATTAAGGGATTAGGGTCAGACAGTCAAACTCACGAGCTCTGTTTCATTACAGACCCTACCTTAAATTCTCATTAAACAATGCTTCTGAGACTTAGCTGAGTGACAAGACCCAGCAGGCAGGAAGTGTGTTTCTTGGTGAGCATTATGTCTCATCTTGTGTTATAACCAGGAAGACATCTGAAAGCCAGGTGAATTTAACCACTTGAGACATGCCATAACCATGGGCTACTGCATGGTCTGATTTGTAATGAATTAGAAGTTATGCCAACAAATGCAAAGCTGTGGGATCTGTCCAGGTTCTCAATGGAGTCTTAAATAAGACACCAGGTCAAGGACGCTCCAGTTGTGCCTGAAAACTATTTCTTGAAAAAAATAAAAAGAAGCCTAAGTACTCTCTGAAAGCTTTAGCCCCCAATCCTGTGATCATATCTGTGGCAAGCAGACTTTTGAGCCCTACTGAAGTCAATGGGATCCCACATGGATGTAAGGCCACGCAGCTCTGATTGCCGGATCGGGGCCACTGTACGCAAATCTGTTTGTGCTAAAAGGGTTCCTGTATTGTAGGGTAAATGTTCAGTATATAGATCCATGCACAAAATCACATGCTGCTTTTTAATAGCAGCTTCAACTACTTTTATCTCAAATTCTTTCTTTACAGTGCACCACATCTCATAGATGTGCTGCAATGTTTACTATCAGTCTATTAGGATGCAAATAGTTATTTCCACCTTTGCTAAACACCTGTACTGCAGTATTTACTGCCCCCTCCCAGTTTTCTGCTAGAGCTTCTACTCACAAATAGCATGCACTTTGGGGTTTGACCTTCTATAAGCTTGTCAGTTCTTTCAGACCTTTGTTTATGCACTAGGCACTCACTTCAATGACTTGCGCTACATTAATGACATCATCATCATATGGACCCACGGGAAAGATCTTTGAAGAATTTCACAGGGATTTCAACAACTTTCACCCCATCATCAACCTCAGCCTGGATCAGTCCACACGAGAAATCCACTTCCTTGACACTACAATATAGTTACATGATGGACAAATTTCCACCACCCTATACAAGAAACCTACCGACAGCTACACTTACCTTCATGCCTCTAGCTTCCATCCCAGACATATTTCTCAATCTATTGTATACAGCCAAGCCCTAAGATTTGCTCCAATCCCACAAACAGAAACACACCTACAATGACCCAGACTGAAACAAGCAGTTAAAGTGTTTTCGCTCCTGAAAGATATTAGAAGGCTTTGTTGCAATTCTTCAGAATACTATCTCAACTCTCAACATATCCAACCTGCTCATGAAAAATAATCAGTGCACTGTAATCTAGATTTTTCAGGTAGTGGTTATAATCCTACAAGGGTATGAAATGTGTTTTTCCACATAATTTATTGCTTTCCTGTAATTCATGAAGCTACTTCTTGCCAGCTACGTCTACACTGGCACGATTTTCCGGAAATGCTTTTAACGGAAAAGTTTTCCGTTAAAAGCATTTTTGGAAAAGAGCATCTAGATTGGCAGGATGCTTTTCCGCAAAAGCATTTTTTGCGGAAAAGTGTCCGTGGCCAATCTAGAAGCGCTTTTCCGCGAAAAAGCCCTGATCGCCATTTTCGCGATCGGGGCTTTTTTGTGGAAAAGAAATCTCTGCTGTATACACCGGCCCTTTTGCGCAAAAGTCATTCGGAAAAAAAATTTTGCCCGAACGGGAGCAGCATAGTATTTCCGCAAAAAGCAAAAATTTCTTACAGTAGGAAGTCAGTGCTTTTGCGGAAATTCAAGCGGCCAGTGTAGACAGCTGGCAAGTTTTTCCGGAAAAGCTGGTGATTTTCCAGAAAAACTGGCCAGTCTAGGCACAGCCGCCATGTATAAATGCTCACTTCTTGTTTATACACTGCAATGGCACATAACTCCTAACAGGCAAAAAACAAACCAACAACAAAAAAAGGAATAAAGCTAACATTTACTCATTACATCCTCATACAGTGTATGAAAAAACCATTCCCCTGGTTTATGCCCTTTTTACAGACAGGTAAACTGAGACACAAAATGGTTTTTAACCAGTCACACATTGACTCAGTGACGAAATGAAGGTGGAACAAAACCTCAGGCTCCTGGGAATCCAAATCCCTCTGCATTAGACAGAACAGTCTCCCAGTTAGATTGTATGGTTTGCTGAATGCTGTAGAGCCTCTGATGTACATATACACATTCTTCCTGCTATTAAATGTGTGGTCATCTTGTGAGTAGCTGCGACACTGGGTTAGTGTCAACTGATATTATTTATGGTTGAGAAGATTTCACTGTGGCAATCCAAAAAGGGCAAAAGAAGCTAGCAGTGCATATTTGGGAACATAAGGATTGCCATAATGGATCACACCCAAGATCTATTGAGTGCAATATCCTGTCTATGACAGTGGCCAAAAACAGATGCAAAAGAAAATAAAAAGAAAAATTTAACCTCTATTGAACTGTATACATAAGGACATTAATCTCCTCTCCACTACAACTCCAAAAGGACATCAGACTAAGTGTGTGTCTAAACTACATGGCTCCGTCGATGGAGCCATGTAGATTAGGCTGATCAGCAGAGGGAAACGAAGCCACGATTTAAATAATCGCGACTTCCTTTAAATTTAAATGGCTGCCGTGCTCTGCTGACCAGCTGATGATCAGCTGTTTGTCGGCAGATCGGGGCAGTCTGGACGCACTGCTGTTGACAAAGAAGCCTTTGTCGACCAGTGCAGGAAAACCTTGTTTCACGAGGCATACCTGCGCCAGTCAACAAAGGCTTCCTTGTCGACAGCGGCGCATCCAGACTGCCCCGATCTGCCGACAAACAGCTGATCGTCAGATTTAAATGAAGCCGTGATTATTTAAATCGCGGCTTCATTTCCCTCTGCAGATCCATCGACGGAGCCATGTAGTTTAGACACACCCTAAGAGACTAAGGCAAAGTTGGGAGGGCTTTAATCTCAGATGAACACTGATCAAAACTGAAGCCAGAAAGCTGATGCCATTTTTAAAAAAAGCATTTGGGTAGATAGGAAGGAGGTAGACAACAACACAGAGTTTAATCCCTTGATCCAAATACACCTCCATTTATTGGTTAAGAGGGAGATTGAAAACAAAGCAATTCTGGATAACAGACATATAGCAATCGTAGCTGGGACAATATCCCATGAGAGGCGCTTGTGAGAGTTTGATCCTGCCAACCTTGAACTAGAATCTTAAGCTTGATTTGGGCTAGAAGTAGAGCTAGTCAGGAAATGGTATTTTTCCATGGCAAATTTCAACTAATTGCCAACACCAAAACAACAACAACCACAACAAGATTTTCAATCTAAACCTAAAAGATTTCAGCCAAAAGGTTTTCAATGAAAACTCAACATTTTTCCTGGAAAGCAGACACTTTTTACAAAGTAATTTATTTAATGGAAACCTCATTTTTCTATCCAAAAACAATTCTGCCCAGCCAAAAACTGAACAATAGATAGGATGAACAAAGATCCAAACCATGTCTCCTCAGCTAATTTCTAATAGATAAAAATTAAAGAGGTGACAGATGTATGTAAATCATCATGAAATCCTTAAAAAAACCTCAAATCAACTGCTTTTCACTCTTCTTTGAATCACTTCTCTCTCCAAGCTTAATATAATGCAACCATCTTCTGCTGCTGAAAGTGAATGTTGCATAGAAGTGCATCTTTTTTATCTGTTTCTTCTCTGCCTGTGTGACTGCTACATTCTCTTTCTGATCTGTATCAGAATTTTCCCTTGGGGGGGCTGGGGGGTGCGTCTAGGCAGCACCATTCTGTCGGAATAAGATACGCAATTTGAGCTATGCAAATTGTATATCTTATTCTGAGTCTAGGTCGAAAGAGCTTATTTTGAAATTCGACGCTGTGTAGAAAGCACCAAATATCAAAATAAGGCACTATTCCAACAAATCCCTTACCCTTGTGGAACAAGGGTTACAGGGATGCTGGAATAGCGAACCCACTATTTCGGGAAATAACGGGAGCATTTAAAGATGCGGCATTGCTGGTTCAGGATACTTCCAGTATCCCAAAATAACACCACAGTCTAGATGTACTCTTGCTGTCCATGTCTGCCATTTTGTTTTCTTTCATATACCACTTCCCCTCTCCTTTTTCCTTCTGATACCCATTCAGTCAACCTTTCTTACTTCACTGCCACTCACAATGATCCCACTTTCCATGTCATCTGCTTTCAAAGCTGTGCTCTCTTTTTCTACCTTTTTTGTTGTCCCTTATATCCATCTGAGCATTTATACTATGCTCAGAACTTTAGTAATTGAGCACTTCTCCCATGTCACCCACTGCTTTGGCTGGAGGCAGCAATTTAGAGAGAAGCTCACCTATGAGGGACAAGTGGAGCTTCTTGGAAAGAAAACTGGAAGCAGAGAAGGTGACAGGCAGAATTTGCAGTCCCTCCCTGGGAGAAAGGAGGAAAGTTTGGATGGCTACAGAGATAAGCAGCTATGGAGATGAGCTGCAGTCCCTCCCTGAGAGGAGGGAGTGAAGACTGGCAAATCCAGAGACATGGGGAGGGCTAGTAGGTATGGAAGTGACCCAGAGAAATGCAGTAAGGTACAGGGAATGGGCCTTAGCTGCTTTGTGGAGAGTCCCTCAGCCGAATCTGGAATAGAGGTTGGGCCCGGGTTCCTCTGCCAGCTACTGTGGGAATGGCACTGTGAGGAAGTGAAGCAGAAGAGTTCCTGAGACTGCTGGAGAGCAGGAACATTTGCCCTGGAAGGGGAAACCATGACAGTGACTTAGCCAGTGAGCTGAGTTACAAGTAGACCACTGTTCTTCCTAGAGTGAGAGCAGGGCTAGAGAGGAGAAACTGACAGGAGAAACCACTGGAAGACACATTGGTCCGACTGAGTTAACCCCCAGAAATGCCAAGAGGCAGTGCCACCCAGAGGTGAGTAGAGCAACTACACAACAGAAGTCCATGGGCATTTCCCATTTCCTCCATATTACATACATTCTTTCAGCACTTGTCTCTACTCTCTTTCCTTTTCTAAGCAACTTCATTTCTCTTTATTTCTTTAGCCTTATGCTTCTAATGCCTTCTGATTGTAACAAAGTTATGATACAAAGGAGCACTAGTGACAGACCAACATTAATTGTCTGGCTCAACCCACATTCATGGGATACATATCTACTGAAATGTGCTCTGGCATTCTCTCTCTAATTTCAATGTTAAAAGCTCACTAATCAATTTGTAGGCACTTACAGTGATGACACTTCCAGCTCCAGTGTCTGGCAATTTACTTTATTTAAGTTTCACTCACAGTGGTTTTTTACCCTACACCTAGATGCTCATTAATTGTACTTCTTTAAAATGTGTCATGACAGCAATACAGTTGCAAAATGGTTGCTTCTATTGAAAGCATGATAGTGCATTATCTTGGGCTGGCCACATTTTTCATAGTCTTGGTATTACCTCCATCTCTACTGCAAACAAATCTAGATTGCCATTTGTTTACCCTTATATTCTATTTGTATGCTTCATCATACATTTTTAATTGGATACATTTTATTTATTTCACTACATGACAACACAGTTGTCATGAGAAGCACAGTTTTCACTTGGTCTGCTACTATCTATGGCTCTCTGCAAAGTCAAGCCCATTTCAGGCAAGAACATTGTTTTGTCTCAGTTACCCATTATATCATGCACAAATGACTCAGGAGTCCATCTGATAGCAGTTCAGATTCACATGACTTAGCTTGACCACGTCCATCAATAACAAACATTGAACTTCAATTCTGAATATGGAATATTTCAGCAAATCAAAGGGCAGAGTTGCTATATAGTTACTGATGCATAACTGGATAGATTCTCCCCCTTTTCATTTGTTTCCTCATAGATCTTTTTTGATTGTAGGTGCCTGTTTTGTATTATCACAAAATATTTATTTATTGTTAGCTGCAGTCTGGGAATTCCTGTATTCTGAGAGCTTGTCTTTACTATGTGAAAGATTGATGCTGTCATAGTTGATCTTCTGGAGTTTGATTGAGCAGGTCTATTAAAGACCCACAAAATCAAACTCAGAGGTAGCCTTCTTCAGCTCCAATATGCCTACTCCTGTGAGGAGCCAGGGACACTGGTGAGAGAGTATGGTCCCATCGACCTCCCACTGTGGGGACAGCGGAGAAACTCGAATTAAGGTCTGTCAACTTCAGCTACATAATTAATATAGCTAGAGTTGCGTATCTTAATTTGACCTTCTCCTGTAGTGTAGATCTGGACAAACTGACTAAAATTGCTGTGCTTTTGTGGACTGATGTCCAATCTGAATGTAGAATCTACTTACATGCAAGTAAAGTGTTACAAAAAAAGATTTTTTACATGTATGTAGTCATACTGTGAGCTTGCAAACTTTCTACTCTGGTCACTCTGTTCATTGGTTCCTTGAATTTTGTCAGCAATCAAGATGCTGCCTCAGTGCATCAATGCCTTCAGCTGACAGAAGAAAATATACATGAAACTAAAGATGGAAATCAATGAAAATGGATCTGTGAAATTTCTGAAAAAAAAAAATGTCTCTTAAAATAAGACAGGAGGAAGGGTTGCTTCACCCTAAAATAGTGGTCAGATCTTGCAATCAAAATCAACTGCCCAAATTACATAGGGCCTTAATCCACAGGAGTGGATCAGTGAATCAGAGCTGCTCCATTGCAAACACAAGAATGTTACAGTTATTCCAGGGAGATAAGCTCTGTAGGCCTGAGGAGAGGAAATGAGAGAAGACAAAAGATATAACAGACAGGAACGGAATGAAATGATGGAATAAAAGAAAGAGAAAGGATAGAAAGACAGGAAAGAGAGCCCCAAACAGACTGATTTTTTAAAAACAATTTATCTTTCAGTGGTTTGACAACCCATCAAGATGGTTATTGTATACATGTATATGTTTGTTATCTGTGAATAGGACTGAATCCTCAAGTTTTTATATTGTCACTGTTTATAGCTTGATAAGGCAAGTTGCTCCATGCATGAAGACTCTGACACTTGAGCAGAGTCCCACTGATGGGGCTCTGGGTTCTGCCCACATGGAACAGTTTGCAGGACTGATTATACAAAGGGTGTGTCTAGACTACAGAGTTTTGTCGACAAAAGTGGACTTTTGTCGACAAAACTATACCTGCGTCTACACTACTGCTGAGTTCTGTCAACATAACGTCGACAGAACTCAGCAGTTTTGTCGATGCTGGTAAACCTCATTTTACGAGGCATAACGCCTTCTGTCGACAGAAAGTGTTATTGCATGTAGGGTTGTGTCTAGACTACAGGGTTTTGTCGACAAAGCAGCTTGCTTTGTCGACAGAACTGAATGTAGTCTAGACGCTCTTTGTCGACAAAACCCTGTAGTCTAGACGTATCCAAAGTAATTGAAAGACAGTGGCATCCCTACTGATATATGTCACATCCACATTAACCTCAAGTGATCCTGAAGTATAGTTTATATCTGACAAAATACTATCATCCTTAGTCCGTAGGAAACCCTGGATAGGCTCTACCTTCTCATAACACAGCTGCCTAGCATGCTAATCAACTACTCACCATGTTAATTAGCACTATTAAGTGCTAATTAATTATGTGCACTGGATATTTAACTTTTGTTAGTTTGTATATTTGCAGGTCTACTTAAACTAACTAAAGAGCAAAATGGCATTTCTCTATCTAACCCAAATGTCAAGTGCTCTGCTAAGGTCATTAGAAATCTCATGTTAACTAATCCTGAAAACTTTTACAAGACAGTTACTGCAAATATTTTCTTCTCTGTTTGGTCATATCATCTCTAGACATTTCTCTGGTGTTTTGATGTGAACTACAAACATGTAAGGCTTAGAATTCCATGTGTGAAGAATCTTTTACATAAACAGGATCGTCAATAATATTTTGGTATGCTGTGTGCAGTTCTTGTTTTCCACATTTTTGTCTTATCTATGTCTGAGCTGTCTAATCATTGGCTACTTCAATGTTCAAGAGTCTATGTCCACAAATGATCTTATAGATGGGGAAAATTATTAATAGAGAATTCCCTAAATTTTATAGGAACTGGTGAGAATTTGTTTGAAGATAAAGGAGACTAAACTTCTTGACACATGGCTGCAAAGTGAGTACGGAGGCATCAGAAATCACTTCCTAATTAAGACTGCACTGAGATTCACATTTGAAACAGAACTAAAATCCCTCTTTTTCCCAGCTGTATCCTGGTGTGCTGGAGTGCATCTAGACAGTGAGAATAATGATAAAAACAGTCATCTACCTAAGACATTTAAGCTCCTACAGCAGGAAAATCTACACATCAAGGCAAGCTCCACGTTGCACTCACATCAATCAGAAGTAACTTCACAGTGACATCAGTGTAAGATTGGAAGTAAATCACTGGAAGCCAATACCAAGATAAAACTGGCTTGAGATCAGAATCAAGGTCTTATTCTCTATGGGCCAAATCCTGGTTCCTCTGAAGTCAGTAGCAAAGGGACACAGACAGCAATAACTTTATGAAGCATGCCATTCTTTGTCAGATGAACACTGATCCATGCTAGTGTTTTTAAGATGATTTTATCAAGAGTCTTGTGATTTTGTAGTGTTTTTCTTAAAGCCCTATCTCTTGTAATCCAATGAAAATCTTTTTACAAAAAAAGTTTTCTACTTTCATTGTTGCCCAGGAAAGCCTAAAAACAAAAACCAGAAGGCAAAAAAAAAAAAAAAAAAAAAGCAGCTCGTAGTTATAACATCTCATGATTTTAAAGTCAATATCAAGATTTTTGAATGCTTGGGGTTAGGATACAATTAAAAAAATGAACAAATATGAAAAGGACAAATCACATTGCAGAACAGGAGGGGGATGCAGGGGGGGGGAAGGAAGGAAGGTAAGTGTCTGTGAATTGATGATATTAGAGGTAGGGAGAGTGGGATGTTTGTGAGTTAATGGTATTAGAGGTGATAATTGGGGAAACTATCTTGGTAATGGGTGAGATAGTTCAAGTGTTTGTTGAGTCCTTTTTGGAAAGTGTCGAATTTTAACATGAATGACAGTTCAGAGGATTCCCTTTCAAGTGCAGATGTAAAAGGTCTTTGTAGCAGAATGCAGGTGGTTAAGTCATTGAGAGAGTGTCCTTTCTGGTTAAAATGGCAAGAAACTGTTTTTTCTTTGTGATCTTGTCTGATATCTGTTTTGTGGGCATTAATCCTTTGGCGAAGTGTCTGAGATGTTTGTCCAATGTACATAGCAGACGGACACTATGATAGCATAGATTATATTTCTGGATGCGCAGGAATATGTGTTCTTGATCTTATAACTCACTTGGTTAGGTCCAATAATGGTATCAGCAGAATGAATATGTGGACAAAGCTGGCAACGGGGTTTGTTGCAAGGGAAGGTACCAGGGTTGGTATTAGTGTGGTATGTCCTGTGGTTGTTGGTAAGAATCATCTTGTGGTTAGGTGGTTGTCTATAGGAGACTATGGGTCTGTCTCCCAGAGCCTCTTTGAGTATGGTATCCTGTTCCAGTATAGGCTGTAGTTTATTGATAATGTGTTGGACAGGTTTAAGTTGGGGGTTGTAGGTGATGACAAGTGGTATTTAAAGGGCTCACTGTTCCTGGCCTCACTGCTAGCGCGTTGCCTAGGAGCTGGGGACACGCAAGCCCTTTCAACTGCTTCTATTTAAAGGGCTCGTGCCTTCCCTGAGGCTGTTGAATACCAGCCACAGGGAAGGCACGAGTCTTTTAAATAGAAGCAGTTGAAAGGGCTCGCACAGCTCTGGCTCCCAGACAATGCGCTAATGGGTTGGGCCTGGAATAGTAGGGTGGGCTGGATCAAAGCCCTATGTAGGCCAGATCCAGCCTGCTGAGTGGCTTTTTCTCACCCCTGTTCTAGTCCAAGTAGCATTGGAGGAAAATACACTGAGTTCCTATCCACCAAGGACTGTGAAACTCCTGTACCTGGGGACCCTCAGTTTTCACACTTCTGCATTCCAGTCAGGCTGCTGCTCTGCCTCCATGCTGCATGAACCAGCAATGGAAGCGTTAGACACAAAAGAGACTCCCTGCTCTCAGTTTCTCTATCTGGTGCTATAACAACTGCTGGCAGATGAAAAAAGTGTCTACTATGAAGGTTTGGCTCAGCCCCTGCAGGGCAGGGAACAAGAAAGGAGCATACTCAGTCAATCTGTGGGGAGACATGCTGAAATGTACAGATAACATGCTGAGAGAAATGCAGTCATGACAGTCTAAAATTAAACTGTTAAGTCCATGTTGAAATACCTATTTATATAGAAGAGACCTGATTTTCAAGAGAGCTGAGTATCCTACTGAAGAAGTCATTTGGATGCTGCATGCGGAGTTTAGAAGAAATACAGTTAAGATAGCTTAAGATATATAATGTAATAAAATGCTGATCAAACAAACAAGGTAATTAAAAAGGGGGTTTGAGGGAATGAGGAACCTCACAGATGTAGAGAAAGATCAACAGAGACTAGCTTTAAAAAGTTTCCAATCACTTTTTAAAGTGAGGAAAGGTGGGCTCCAAAGGACGGACTTTCATGCCACAAGGGCCATCACAACAAAGGATTATTCACCCATTAAGCTATGCTGCAATGATGGCACCCTTAAAGGATATGCAAGAGAAGCAGAGCAGAGCTTCCCACTGAGCCAAGTCTCAAGGAGGAGGCTTCAAACACATCCTGATTCCTCCTTAATTTAGAACTAGACCAGATCTATTAGGTACAGCCTGTAGAGCCTCATCCCCCTTAAGGGAATTCTGGAAGGTATAAAAGCCTTCCTGGGCTTACTGCCATGCCCATTACTACACACCTACTTTGAGGTGTATCCTGCCTCTGGCTGTTCAGGCCCGTTCAAAAGGGGAAGCAGGCCTGTGGCATAGGAACTGTACAAACATGGGTAATAGATTTTTCCCTATGTACATGGCAGAACCTGTCCCACCCAGGATGTACATCAATGAATGTGAGTAAGGCTGTTTAATGCTCTTCCATATGAGTATCCTGAATGGGTTGCCTTTGGAGTTTCCTATTTGTAATTATTAATGAATAATTGCTTAGCATTCCCTAGAGGTATTAGGCTAGTTTTTGAAACCAAACAAATCCCTAAATTGAGGATTATGATGAAAGTCATTCTTTTGTATAATTTAGACTCATCAACTAATTCTAGGTGTTTAGAGTAACAATCTCTTTCTTAACAGCTTCAGGGGGTAGCCAAGTTAGTCTGTACAGGATAAACTTAAACAACAAATGATCTGGTAGCACTTTATAGACTAACAAAACATGTAGATGGTATCATGAGCTTTCGTGGGCACAGCCCACTTCTTCAGATGACCAGAGTTTTCAGTTTAGGATGTGCAGACCTAGAATAAATAGGGGAGAAGAACGAGGGGGGGAAGGAAAAAAGGAGGGGGGCGGGAAACAAGGAGCAGAGGGTATGAAAATATCAAAGGGACAAACAAGTAGGCAGAACTGGCAATCTATAAGCATCTGTAGATTGGATAATTAAAAGGAAGCAGATCCTTTGATTCTTATCTGCTTCCTTTTAACTATCCAACCTTCAGCAGTTGTTTTCTTCTGGGTTAGAAGCAACCATTTTTAGAGAGGCACTTTTCAGAGAAGAGCAACCACATTTACATACAGAGACCATTTTTGTTATAAAAAAGAAACCTGTTTAGGTCTCTAATTTTATTACATTTAAAAGAAAAGAGCACCTATTTTGCCCTGTACAAGGACAAGTTCATAAAGTCAGAACCAGTTCTCATCATGAGTAATCATCTATCAAATCTATTTTTAAGTTTTTAATGGACATTTCTGAGCCTCGTGCTGCAGGCAACTGTAATGAAGTCATTTATGACATTGGCAGAGCCAAAACGAAAGGCTATAAACCAGATTCCAATGTGCTGTAATAATGGTTAACCATCATGAGAAATAATATTTAAACAAAACATTTTAATTTTAAAATATTGATTTTTAAACTGCTAAACTAAGCAGGTTGGAAACTGGTTTGCTACGTCTCTCCTGTATGAAGATTTTGAATATTTAAAGAAAAAGTTGGAAATCCTGGTCCTGTTAAGTCAATGGAATAAAAGTTTGGCCCTAGGTTTTCAAAAGACAAAACAATCATTATTTGGATCCTTGCTACCCTGGATGTACAGTAACATTGCTGAGCTCTCCCCCTAAATTATACTGTGTTTTTGAGATACTGTGGATAAATTTATTTAAGAAAAGTTTTACAATGATCAGAAAAACCTACATATATAATCAAACAGAGTCCAAGTTAATGTTGTTCCTGGCTGCAGTTATTAATGCTCTTCAAAAGCTCTATATATCACTAGAGAATTCTATGGTTACTTGTGTTATGTGAACTTGTTGCTAGCAGAGTTTCAGGTACATAGTGAGATGGAAAGTTATTCTGTCCTTAGCCATTAAACTTGTTCATTCCCGTGGCAATGAACTGGTTGTATGTCAACTGTGACACAATACCAGAATCATTCTAACCTGGGCAGACATCACTATCCATTTCTCTTTCAAACAGATCAAGGTTTTAATTCGCACATAACTATCCAAAAAGAAGATTGTGTCCATCAACATAGCAGAATGATATGATGTTAGTAATATGTCCATGCAATATTCCTCCAAAGAAGCTCCCACTAACACTAACATTCTCAATAGACCACATTTAGTCCTTCTACAATAGGATGCAACTCCCATTGAAGTCATCTTGACCCACGGAGCACACACAAACATTTCTGTTGTAATTTACACCTCGGTGACACTGACAAATTCACTAGGGGACACTGGTTTAACTGAGAGCTAGGTTTGAGCCAAGAAGTTGCTTACAGATATTGTTCAATCCACCCATCTACATACTTTATTGATCTGGTCATTTTGTGGGAAAAATGTAACAAATGATGCATGTGTAAGGGAACCTCATACTAATCTTTGCTTGGTGATATTGTGGGATAGATAACTAGCTTCCATACTTTTATCTTTTTTCTACACGCACTTTCTATCATCATGCTCATTACTAAGACAGAGTTGTCCCTATGTCTTGCTATACTGGCTCCTTTTGGATGTGAATGATTTTGATGTTGTGAATGGTATTTCTACACTTCAGCATGGAATGCCACTGCACTGACATCATTTACTGCAATCAGGGGCAACCTAGGCTAGTGAATGGGCTGCATGAGTTGCTTTCCCTTATCTCAGGTTACCACCAGATTGTTGTAACCAAGACTCTCCCCCAGGATAGGCTAGTTTTGCTGTCTGTGCTTGTGTACCTAGAATTTGCAGGGTGTGCCTACTGAACCAGAGCAGCGCTTTGATTGGATGTAAAGGGAACACATGGCTCTCACAATATTGTAACTAGCATGCACCTCACTCCACATACACTTATTTAAGTGTGTCACTTTTGTAATAGCAGTAGGAAAAAACAATGCAAACAAAAATCAGCAGAATCTGGCAACACAGTGTGTGGACAATGGTAAACAAAATGCCTCATGGGCTACACATAGAAACAGAATGGGCTGCTTGTGGCCCTTGGGCCACAGGCTGCCCACTGACTTACAGCATACTGGAGGAGCAGAAGCTTATGTCAAGAATGTGCAAGTATATGCACATCATTATTGTTAATGAAACATTTATTTTGCAGTTGTGCCTGGAGGCCTCAGCCAAGTACAGGCTAGCGACTATACATATGACAGTTCCTGCTTCAAAGAGCTTAACATAGGACCTGATCTTCAAAGGATCTCAACCCAAACCCCCTTTGCCCCCTCCCAATATATTTACATCCACAAAAAACTGCCCACGTTGAATACATAAATACACATACTAAGTAGTTAGGGGTAGAATCTTGCCTCCATAGAAGTCAATACTAAAACTTTCATTGATTTTATTGGTGCCTGTATTTCACTAAAAAGATCTATATAAGCTAGTTGTTCGCACAATCAGATAATAAAATGTTTATGAACTGGCATTTATAGAATTATGTCCACAAAATTAGAGACTCTCCATATCAGGGTCAGGCATCAATGTCTGCCAAAGGATGTGGCTGCCCCTATAGCACTCCTTGTTGGTACAGGAAAACAATCTCTGCCTCAGATTTCCTCCCTGAGGTTGGTTTCCTTAGATTTCCAGACACTAATCTTTTCTGGAGTGTCCCCCTGCCTCGCCTGGGCAAATTACAAACAAACAATCTCTTTTGAGGTAGCTAACATATGAAACAAATAAGATTCTTCTGCTCTTTGGGATTTTTCTGCAGCCCACTTTCTGGGCCCAGTTCACAGCCCCTTTCTCAGTTACCTTTCAGACTCACTTTCTGGCTCTAGGCTGCCTGCTCCCTGTGTTTCCAACTCTGATCTGAACTCACTCTCAGTACTTTTACAAGGTCCGTGATTATTAAGGTATTGCCTAATCTTCTTTAGTCCTGTCCTCTCAGACTGGGAAGTGGCTAATTATTGGCTGGTGTGCTTGGCCTCGTGTCCCATTGAAGGGGCTACTGACACTGTGATGCCAATCTTACAAAAAACTATATAGACCAGGGGTGGGGAATCTTTTTTGGGTTGGGGGCTGATGACACACAGAAAAATCAGTTGGGGGCCGCACACAAGTGGGAAGAAACTAAAATCCCCAAATCATCATTGATGTGGCCCCTGACACACCAGAGTTTGGGGGAAGTGGAGCAAGGGTAGTAGATTTTGTGTGCTTTAGCCCCATAGTGGAATGGCAAAGCCAAATGGAGAATCCAGTCCCTGGGCCTGAAGTCCCCCACCCTGATACAGACAGGCTGTTTTTAAATTACTTGACAGATGGCCTCATTTGGTAGTGGCATGGAACTTTGGAAACCTCACAGAGTGGAATCAGGAAATACAAAACTTTGCTTTTCATTTGTTCAGAAGCTTTGATGTTATTATTAATGCAGAGAAGTGCAGAGGGATACAATATGGCCCTTTATACGTGTGGGGTGAAGGAGAAATAACTCTAGGAAAAGATAGGGAGAGGGACTGATCTGGGATTTCAATACACCTACAGAAAAAGAAACACTGGAAGGGGTTGGAACAAACGAGAAAAATTAGAGCAAACAATTTTCAATGAAATGCTAAGAAATGTTCATTATAAAACTCTGTCTTGCTTTTTTACAAGGATTAACTGTCAAACTGTTTAAAAGTACCATTGGAAAAAATGAAAGAGCACAAGTGTTTATTCATTCATCCTTCCTTTGTGTATCAGATTACTCATGAAGGACAATGGAAAGAATCTTAAAAATGCTGGTTTTATAAGTTAGACTCTAATTTTTCACATTTCTGACTATGTAAACGCATATGAATCTCTGACATTAAAATAGCTATAATATCACAGGCATTATGTAAGGCATTAAAAATACAGATTCCACATCTATCACAGGAAATGATTCTTCTGAAAAATTATGCAGCAAGTTTAAAATACCCACCCTGGAACAGAGAAGACCAAAAGAAAAAAATGAATCATCTTTATTTTGTGTTGCCAAATACCACAATGTCACTTGCACCTTCAACTGAGCGTCATTGCTCCTGAGATGCTATTGTAGGCCTTTATAAAGTAATGTTAGTGATTCTTCCCATAGAAATGTAGTAATCATAAAAACATGCCATGTGCATATGTGGCAAATGGTATAAAATAAGACTGACCTTTTGCTCTACAAGTGAGATGGTAAAGGCATTTTATTTATTTATTTATTTTTAGATACTGCATCATCACGGCAAATGAACTGGTTAGGTAATGTCTACAACAAAAAAATTACACGCCCCCCTACCCCTTCCATTAGCTAATGAAACTTATATTCTCTAAGGACAAACTCAAACCTTGTGTATGTGGGCACAACTCCATCATCTTCAATGAAGCTATGTCATAGCGGAATATGGCTTAAAATCTCTATTCAGGGGTAGAACTGGCAGTTTTCTTGTAATCTGTGTCTAGCTTTATTAATGTGCAATCCCTCTTTCTTGGAGCCTTAGATCAATATTCCTGGACTAAGTAAAGGAGAGAAAACATTATTAAATCTAAACTGATAAGTATGCTCAATACTAAAGGCTATAATTATATACAGGGAAAAATGCCTCTCAAACTGTGTAATATTCTGTTGCATGATTATAAACCATATTAAATTCCCGGAGGAAAAAAGAATGCTGAAGTGGTTATAATTTTCTGATCAATTTTCATTACTGCCATACTGTCCTCTTCCTTCTTAAAAACTTCTCTCCCATTTGCACTAAGTCCATTTAAGACTGCTCAAGCAGCAAAAGTGGTCGTAAAGTGGGAGGAAATTGTGTGTGTGACCATTTAAAGACCAGGACACTTTATAGTCTCATGGTGCAGCTAAACTAATGAAAAAGGTGTATATACTTTTCAGCAAGTCTTAGCTAACATGGACAAAGTGGTTGACAGTTTTCATGTTAGTAGGTCAAAGAGAACACTGCAGGAGCCTCAGATGGCCTAATGGACCAATAGAATAAATGACAATCCGAACATCAAAGTCTCAAAACAATTAACACGGTCTTCATCCTCTGAAACTAACCAACATGTACTCTTAGTTTAGAATTGCTGCAAAATCAGTGATGGAATCTAAGTGCCATGCTCAACTCCTAGACCAGAACTATATTCAAACTTTTGCTCATTGTTACTGTAGTTGCAGACAGCACACAGAATGCCTCTGGAAAATATCTTGTCTAGACATGACCCTTTCCTAGAAGTTTCTATATGAAAGAACCAGTAGCTGATCTAGAAACATACATTAAGATCCTGGTTGGGGTGGGAGTAGCAGTATGCACATAAATATTTTTTAGATAATTAATGAACGTGTTAAGTAAGAAATAGCCTAACACTGATTCCCTGCAGTCAGGGGGGCGGCTCTGCATTCCTGGAAGGGGCGGGACTTTGGGAAGAACAGGCAGTGCTGGAGCTCTGTGTCATGGTCCCCAATCCCCAGGCATCCCTCAGAGCTGCCCAGAGCATGCTACAAAGGGCCCAGGGCTCCGCCAGCCTCTATTAGCCAGTTTTCATTACACATGACTGTTTTTAACACTTACAACATGTAACAAGTACAGGTTGTACCTCCCTTAACCGGGATTTCCTGGTCTGGCAACATCAGTTGTCTGGCATGGACCATGAATATTCCTGGAGCACAAAGGCCAGGAAGAGGGAGGTCTGTCAGTGGGGCAGGAGCACCAAAGGGGAACCGGCAAGTCAGCTGGGAGCCTAGAGTGTGTACGTGGGAGGGAGGATGGATGGCATGGCAGAGAGTTTTGGCCCCAACGGAGCTCCCTGGCCCCAGTGGCCAGGAAGCTTTAGCCTGGCAGTGGCAATGGACCTCTGGCCCCGGCTAGTGAGCTCCAACCGCAGCAACAGCCCAGGAGTTCTGTCCCCACCCCTGGAGCTCCAGCCATGTTCTGGCTTTGGTGGCCAGGGAACTTCAATACCAGCCACAGCAGCAGCCAGGAAATTCTGGCCCAGGCCATGGAGCTCTATCTCCGGCCCTCCACCCCAGCTGCAGAGCTCTGGCCCCAGTAGTGGAGCCAGGCGGCTGCAGAGCTCTGGCCATAGCACTTCAGTCCCAGCAGCAGCGGGGCTGGGGAGATCCCCAGGAAGCTGAGGTAGCAGCAGGGGCAGGTTGGAGCCCTAGTCCAGCAGCAGCACAGCCACAAGAGGAGGGACCTTCCCCTGGTCTGGCAAATCCCTTCATTCAGGACCAGTCAGGTCCTGAGGGTGCCAGATCAGTGAGTCCAAGCTATATTACAGATTATTAGCAATAAAATTGATAAACAAATTAGTTTTTTAAGATTGAATCTCACTGATATGCATGTTTTTGGTTGTTCTCTGTACAACTCTTAAGAGTCCGGTTAACATCCTGTTTTTCAGAAGCTGATTGCCAAAATTACTGTACGTAATAAGTTATAATATTAAAATTAGGAAAAATTTTGGGCTGACCATAGAAGTGTACATTTCATCAAGATGACTGCAATTTCTCAAAGAGGCAGACAAAGTTCCATCCGACTCTTAATCTATTGTATATTTACATATGTTTCAGAACAAACAAACAAACACAAAACAAAACAAAACGGATATTCCGTGTGATATCCCATGCCTATAATTGGTAAAAAAAAAATGCCATTATAGACCACTCTGTTCTACTGCAGTGACGAAGTGATGAAAAAATAATGTAAAAAACCGTTTTGGCAGATGGGGGTTTCATATAGTTACATACTGCAGAGCTTATATATTGGGTGGCTCTTTTTCCCTTAAGACTTGAGTTGTGAATCCAATCAAAATCCTCAATTTGATTTTACATGACTGTGGTTTAATTCTGATTTGTGTTTGTCACTGGGGGTATGTCTACACTACCCCGCTAGTTCGAACTAGCGGGGTAATGTATGCATACCGCACTTGCTAATGAAGCCCGGGATTTGAATTTCCCGGGCTTCATTAGCATAAGCGGGGAGCCGCCATTTTTAAATCCCCGCTGCTTCGAACCCCGTGTAGCGCGGCTACACGGGGCTCGAACTAGGTAGTTCGGACTAGGGTCCTATTCCGAACTACCGTTACTCCTCGTGAAACGAGGTGTACCGGTAGTTCGGAATAGGCACCCTAGTCCGAACTACCTAGTTCGAGCCCCGTGTAGCCGCGCTACACGGGGTTCGAAGCAGCGGGGATTTAAAAATGGCGGCTCCCCGCTTATGCTAATGAAGCCCGGGAAATTCAAATCCCGGGCTTCATTAGCAAGTGCGGTATGCATACATTACCCTCCTAGTTCGAACTAGGAGGGTAGTGTAGACATACCCTGATTTCAGTAGCAGACAATCAGTTTTGCTTGGAGACTGGAGAGAGAGAGATTAAAGGAACTAAATCTGTCAAAGGTAAAAGTACCTGCAACCGTCAGAGTCTGAGATATTCCAAGTGTTGAGATTAAGAGGATGATTGTTACAATTGGTGGAAGAAACAGACAATGGGTGCCAGTGAAATCTCTGCATTGTAAATGTCTCCAACAAACACCTGCCTACATATGCAAAAAGTGCTCTCCTGGAACTAATCAGTAAGGATACCATCCTTTTATTTTTGCAAATTCCTCATTAAGATCCACTTCTGCTGCAGTACCTGCAAGAATCCATACCACTAACAGTAAGTTACATTGGGGAAAGACAAGAGGAAATGTAAGTTGTGCACATCATCCGTCTATGTAATCACGTGATGTTTTTACTATTATATTAATTTCTTCTTCCCCATATTGTTATGCTCATTGTTTGCAATCTTGTTTCCAATTAAAATGTAAACTCTTTGGGTCTGCGACCATATTTTTAAAGCCATGGGCCTCTAGTCCTGATTGGCACCTCTGTAATGTCTACTGTACAACTAAATAATAATAATAATCCATTTACAAATCTGTAGAGTAAAAGAGGAAGATACGCACTTCATGCAGTAACAACTGTCCTTCGAGGTTTGTGTCTCCATAGGTGCTCCACCATTGGTGATGAATCATCCCTGGAGCCTCAGTTCGGCGCTTTTCCCTAGCAGTTTACTGTTGGGCCTCGGAAGGGTGGGAGGCGGCTTGCACCATTGGTGGTTTGACAGCTGCCTCACAAGTAGCCTAACCCCTCCTCTTCAGTTCCTTGTTTCTGCCCAAGTATATGTAACTCTGATTAGCTGTGTCCACGACCAGAGAATCTGGTTGTGGATGAGAGAAGAGAAATTCTAGATTCTTAGGGGGAAAAAGTATTTGTGGTCCAGCTTTTTGCAGGTTGGTTGGATGGAAGCAGGTGTCTGCAGATGTCATCAGATACCTCCATAATCGCCTTGTCAATTGGCAATGCTATTTGCCCCTGGGCAGCTGGGTGTATGTTTTTTAAAAGGCAATGTTGCTTCTCCTTTAATTCTTGGAGCTGGAACTCCTGAGAGGTGGACACCTTTTTGAAGAGCTCTTGGAATTGTTTTAAATCATCAGAGGCATGACTATCCTCTGGAATTACAGCATCCTCTGGGGACAAGGATGAATTTTTGCCCAGAGAGTTATGAGGCATCTGCATATCGATGTTATCCCCTGTGGTGTGACACTCCTCCTCCTCAGAGTCAATTGTGGTGGGAATAGTGTGAGATGGTGAGGCTAGAGGGAGCCCTTTCGAGGAAGTAGCTGATTCTATGGCGGAGCGTCTACAGGATTCCCACTGCTCCCATGGGGCCCAACGGGAATGGTAGTGAGGGAGGGGATAGTGCCATTCAGGATACCATGGGGTGTGGAATGGTCTGTCATTGTAACAATAGTATTGTTCAGATGAGGTTGGGGAGAAGTGTTGTGAAGAGAAAACACTCCTCTGGTCATAATAATGAAGCCCTTCATGCAGTGATGGAGACCTGGTATAGTCCCTGCATGAACGAGAGGAAGGGGGCACTAGGGAAGGCTCCCTTCAAAGGGGAAGAGAGTTTAAAGATATATCATTGGTACCCCATGTTGTTAAATTGGGGTTACTGGTGGCTAGGTCAGAATGGTGAGGGAGCACTGATGGTCGCCCATCTGACAGCATCTCTGAGGCATGAGAGCCATGTGAGAATGACAGCCCATCCTAAGGCAGTACTGGAGTCTTACAGAATCACTTGACAGGCAGCTCCCCGCTCCATCCCAGTGCTATGCTTGTAAGCGCTGTTGGTGGCAGTGTCGATGTGTGGCAGCATGTTTTTTCCAGTGCCGAGAACAAGTGTGATGGTCCCACTTCTGTTGCGGTCACTATGCCTGTAGTGGGTGCTGGCACCGCAGTTGTAAAGGTGCTCGGCCCATATCCCCTGGTCCCACTGGGGGTCAGCATAGGAGGCAATGATCTCGAGGGGGAAGGCTTCCTGCCCCGACTTTTACTGGGGTTAACAGGTACCTCTGTCTCAGGATCTCCCACAGAGCGGGTAGACTGAGGTTTCTCTGAAGGCTGCAACACCTTTTCAAAGAGTATCATCCAGCTCTAGCTCCAGGTCCTTTCTGGCTGACAAGCTGTGGCTATGGTCATATTTTTTAGATGAGTATGGCTCACTCAGGCAGCATATACAGTCAGAAGTAGGCATAGGCTCCTTACATTGTTGACACTTCTTAAAAGGTGTCATGCTGAGGAGATGTCAGAAGGCTGAAGGCTATAATTAGCTCCCCACCGTTATCAGCTGTTAACAGTGGGAGCCTCTGCCCCTCTATATTTATTTATGTTCTCTCTCTCTCTCTCCCAGTGCCCACTCTCTGACAAAATAATAAACTTAAAAAAACAACAAATGGTCTGGTAGCACTTTATAGACTAAAAAAACATGTAGATGGTATCGTGAGCTTTTGTGGGCACAGCCCACTTCTTCAGATGACAAGAGTTTTACCCGTCATCTGAAGAAGTGGGTTGTGCCCACGAAAGCTCATGATACCATCTACATGCTTTTTTAGTCTATAAAGTGCTACCAGAGCATTTGTTGTTTTTTAAGTTTATCCTGTACAGACTAACTCGGCTACACACTAAACAATAGATAGTAAGGGAAGAAAGGGGAGAGGAGAAGGGTGGCTGGCTGAGGAGAAGCGGAGCTGCTGCTTCTGAAGTGGTCCGAAAGGACTGAAAGGAAAAAAATCTTTTTTTTAATGTTTTATAGAAAGGAATAAAAAGAGGGTAAATTCTGAGGCAAAAATTGAAAGAAGCAAGCGCTAGTCTAAGGGAATGTCTCTGAGGAGAGAGATAGCTGAGGATCTCTGTCTGAGACTGAGGGTGGTAAGAGAGGAACTGAAGAAGAGAGGTTGGGCCGCGCATGAGGCAGCTGTCAAACCGCCAATGGTGTGAGCCGCCTTCCACGCTTGCATGGCCCAACAGTAAACTGCTAGGGAAAAGCTCCGAACTGTAAGCTCTGGGGATGACCGGGTACCAACAGTGGAGTACCCACAGGGACATCACCTGAAGAACGAATATGTTAAGTGCATCTGGATTAGACCATAAGGACAGGTAAAATGTTCTGTGAGATATGGCACAAAGATGTAAACAGCTGTACTTTGTATACTTATACTTTCTAAACTATTAAGATGAAGTCCTATGGAATCCAATTTAGTGCTAAGAAATTCATGAATTACCACCTCCAAGGGAGGGGGGAATATGCAAAGAAGAAGAAGGTAAACTGTTGACCTGGGGGAATATGGATCAGCATTCATGTCACTCTACCTATCAGTACCTGGCCTGGCCTAGGAAAGCTAATGATCCAACCAGCAGATTAAATTTGGTGATCACGTGTCATCTGAGACATGTTGTGAATATGCTAAGAAGGCTGTTGACTTGGCACAAGTAGTAAAAAGTGCTCCAACCACTGATGTTATTGACTCCTTCTGATGGCTTGGAAAATAACTCTGTTGTGAGCCTGAGTGGGCAATCAAAACTGAATGAGCCTGTTCATCTAAACCATTCCTTTTGGCTATTTTTCCCTATCTAACCAGAATTATTTTGACCTGATTGAATCTGTAACTCAGTACAAAAATGGAAAGACAAATCTCAAGGAATTAGCATGAACACTGGATTTTCAAACTGGCAGGTAGAAAACACCAACCAATAAAATCAGCAATGTTCATTTCTTAAGGGATAGTCATGTCCATAAAAGAGATGAGTAATTTTAGACTTAAATACAAAATAAAGCACATAGAATTTTTTTTAAAAGGTCTAAAGCGAGAAAAAAAATCTTTCTTCACTAGATGTGTATTTTTATATGTCATGATTTTATTTATTGCAATAAGAAAGCTCATGATATATGAAAAGGATGCATTTGTAGTTAGAATTGGGTGAAAGATTTTGGATGAAAAGTTATTTAATCAATAAATGCAGTTACAGGTCATCCAAAACTAATAATCAATTCAGCAAATAGTTTTGTCTGAAAAAAAGTATCTTGGTTCAATGTTTTCAACTCATTTCAAAGAGATGCTTTGTCTTGAAATTCATAGATTCTAAGGTCAGAAAGTATCATTATCATGATCTAGTCTAACCTTTATAATTTAGGGCATAGAATGCCTCAAAAATAATTCCTTGAGGATATCTTTTAGAAAAAACATCGAATGTTGATTGTGAAATGTTTAGTGATGGAGAACCCACCATGACTCTTGGTCAGCAGTCCCAATAGTTTATTACTCTCATTGTTCAAAATGTACATCTTATTTCCAGTGTGACTCTGTTGAGCATCAACTTCTAACTATTGGATTGAGTTACACTGTTGTCTGCTAGGAAGAAAAGCCCATTATTAAATATTTGTTTCCCATAAGGTATTTACAAAGTACAATCAAGTTACCTTTTAACCTTTTTTATGTTAAGCTAAATAGATACAGTAATAGCCTCATGGAATTAAAATATATGTTTTCTAATCATTCTTGTGGTTAGTCTGTGAACCCTCACCAATTGATCAACATCCTTCTTGAATCATGGGCACCAGAACTGGACACAATATTCCAGCAGCAGTTGCACCAGTTCCAAGTACAGAGATGAGATAAAATATAATTTAGCTAGATTTATTTAAAAACCAAAATAATAGATAAACACACCCTGAAAAACTAAGCTAAACAGAAAAAAAACTATTTGGCACTAAACAAAATATTTCGTTCAACCCCAAATGATTGCCCCCCCCCCCCCCCCCCGTCCCACTTATGTTTGTTTTAACAACAAAATTTTTTCCACCTCAGGTGAACTCAAATAAAATTATTTTTGGCTATTTTGTTTTAGCCACTGAAGGAAAAAAAAGTTATTTGCTCAGCTTTACTCATAGCAAAACCAAATTAATTAATGTCAATGGCTAAATACGTCTAATTACAATAAAAATTGTACTGAATACATACCCATGATTCCCCAGCAAGGCACAAACTTAGGTTAGATATCACTTATCGTTTATTTACATTTATAATTATAAGCAACATACTTGTTTTTTACTTGATTCTAACAAACTAAGGTCTCAGGTCTACAATCAATAGTACCCCACTACAGCATTCCACCTCCACAGCAGAGTCAGAATTTAAGGGCCTGCTCCAAAGCACATTGAAGTTTATTGGAAAATTTTCACTGACTTCAAATTGGCTTTGAATCAGGCTCTTTACGGTCATCATTTTGCACTCCTTACTCATGTGGAGCTTCCAGTGGGGTCAGTGGGAATTCTGCCCAAATACGAAGTGCAGCAGCTGATTCTAATTATTTAAATGTATCCTTTCCTATGACTGAAGTAAATTACTGAAGTCCCACTTTAATGAGAAAAATTGATGAATCACAGTATGTTTCGAGAACAGAAATGAGAAATATACTTCACATATACTTCACAGTTTTAACAATACAAACGATTTTTTTGAATTAGTGTAAAAAGATGTAGTGTTTGGGTTTTTTTAATATTCCTTTTCAGAAGCTAGACTGATCTTCAGAAACAATTTAAAAAAATGTTAAGCAGCATTCCTATGACTCAGTATTGACAGTGATGGTAAATAACAAAGGTGGTGATAAATAAAGTTCTAAAGCCCCCATTGCAGCAATGCACTTGATCGTGCACTAGAGGGATGCAGATAGATTTTCATATGCACTTAAGTGCTTTGCTAAATCAGGGGCCAAATTACAGCCTTTTCCTGTATCAAAATACTAATAAAATATATGGACACATGATGACATCTCTTGTAATCACAACTTCATTTGACTATTATATTGATAATAGGCCACTGAAGGTTACAAAGATGACAATTAAGGCATAATTTAATATTGAGAATTTCTTCGAATGATTTTCTTATTTCTAATATTGTGAACCAATAATAATGATTAAAAAAAATCAAATGAAGTCACCTGCACGTAAGTTTCTACTAAACATTGCTTCATGTCAGTCTTGATAAATGATACAGTCACATATTTTAAAAAGGAGAGATGTTTGTAATTTGCAGAATAATTTTGTAGAATCATGTATCACATGTTTTCATTGCTGTTTACATTGTCACTTTCACCCTTGTGCTCTGAAATGACTGGTTCTTCCTTTAATAAAATGCTTAATTGCTTCTGTGCACATGAGAGGAACAGTTCCAAACTAGACAGGCTACGTTGGCGGACAACATGATCGAGCTGTTGGAAAAAACAATAAAAGAAAGAAAGGATGAATTAACAAAGAAACTAGAAATAAATAAATAAATACATAAATACCAAATTGTAAATAAAACCATTTTGAAATTAAATGCATTGAGCACATGTAGGATTTTAATGACACAATGAAATTTAATCACATGCCCATATATCTGTTTTTCCTCTAGCTAAAATGAATAAATGGCTACAGATAATATTAAAATGTTCAGATTAATAAATATTGTGGGGAGACTGACAGAAACACATACTGTAAATGCTAGATGGTTAGTGTCAAAAAATTAAAACACCCTGTGCTGTCTTCATCTGGACATTTTTAAGTTGCCAGCCTAGCCACAAGGTATACACAGCAAAATTACTGGGGTTGGTCCTTTGTATTAGAACATCCCATCTTTGACAGCTCTCCAACACAACACTTTATTCATTTTCCCATGCACTGATAGCAGTTCCTAAAATAATAATCAATGATGCATTTTCAGAAGTGACCAGTCAGTATAATTTTCTCCAAAAGAACAATCTGACTCCAGCCAAATTACATAATTGAATTTTTTTTAATAGTAGTTAGCATTTAAAATATTATTACAACTTAAACAGTCTGTAAAAGTGCTATAAAAGTTTAATGTACCCTGAATGAATTCTAAAGGAAAGAGAGACTACCAGAGTACAATAAAATAGTTTGGGTATTCCAGCCTGGATTTGGTTTCAAAATCACCTTTTTCGACTGCTGCACAGAGGATGACTCCTTCTATTACTATTCATTCCTGATCTGAAAATACAACTAATGGCAATATTTTTTGTACTTGTAGCATTCAAGGTTCCTTGAAATACCTCTTTCTCGACAACAATGTGCCAGATCCTCAAGTGGTATCAATCACCACAGCTTCTTTGAGTTCAATTGGGCTCTATCAGCTTATGCCAGCTGAGAATCTGAACTCATATTTTGCTTAAAAGTTCCATTCTGAGTTTCCTTCTTGATTTTTGCATTCTTATATTGGATACTCAACATGCAAAACTCTAAAACCCATGTGAATGGGTAGAATTCGATGGGTAAAATCTAGCAAAACTTCCATGAAGCCAGGATTTCACTCTATAATCTGAAAAGAGGTTTATTAAGGATCTTATGTGGTAGAAGAGCAACACGTGTACTGATCTAGTGTTCAATGGATATGCAAAAACAGTGCAAATTAAATGTGCAGAAAGGGTGAGACAAGCAGGCACTAACAGAAATATGTAAAATAAAGCACCACCATTTATATCACTGTATATTTTCCTTTTTAATGCATAGTTTTAGACATTCTATGTACAGAATCCACTAAAATTGTTATTTGGTTTGTTGCTGTAAAATAATTTCTTTATAATTATTGCAAAAAGGTGAAAAACACAATAGGATACAATGGATATTTTACACAATATCCAAACTACTAATCTGGGTTTGACGGTTAAAGTGACTTGACCTAACAATAACTATGGTTGGACCTCCTTGTCCAACACCCTCAGGATCTGACTAGTCCCGAACGAGGGAAATTGCTGGGGCAGGAGTGCTCTACTGCCACTAACCCATTGGCACTCCCTGCTGCTGGCTTTGCTTCCAGCGCAGTCAGCTCCCTTGCCTCTGGCCCGACTGGGTGGCCAGCCCCAGACCTCCAACCACCAGGCCCAGCCAGCCATGACTGCTGTGGGCTCTCAGCTCTGCTGCTGTGGGCTGCTGGACCAGGGGCTGCTGGTTTCAGTCGGAGCTTCTGAACCAGAGAGTCCCAGCTTAGGGAGGTACAACTTATCCACACTTTCTTAAAGATTTCCCCTCTTTCAGGAAACATTTTCTACATAAATGTTAAAAGACATTTGGGCCAACTGGCAATTGTTCATTGTTACTTGCCATTTGGAAGTTAGTGTTTCCTTCTAGGTAAAACAGAAAGACAATTGGTTACTTTCAAAATGATAAAATACAAACTTAAATATGATCAAGTTTAATTTATTTATAATAAGTATATTGACAAAACTCATTATTTTCAGCTAGAAGACTGATTTTGGGAAAAGACCAAAAGTGTTATTCTGTAACTTTTCACCCAATTACCATTCCAAGTGAAAAGCTTATCTTAATGATCCCAGTCTCTGAAAATTCCCACTGGATTTGATATGAAAGACAACCTGCTCTACAACACAACATCTAAAATTGAACACTACATCTAAAAACGACTGAAACAACTGAAAATATTTTACTTTGAATTTGCCCGATGATGGATTTTTGTTGGTCCATACAGAAAAAGCAGTAAACTAAACATTTTTTATTCACTCAGTGTCTCTCTTCTGCATATTGCTGGATCATATACATGATAAATGTATTTTATCATTTTGAAAGTAACCAATATAGTGCCCATTTATAAAAAGGGAAATAAGAACAACCCAGGAAACTACAGACCAGTTAGTTTAACTTGTGTATCAGGGAAGATAATGGAGCAAGTAATTAAGGAAATCATCTGTAAACACTTTGAAGGTGGCAAGGTGATAGGGAACAGCCAGCATGGATTTGTAAAGAATAAATCATGTCAAACCAATCTGATAGGTTTCTTTGATAGGATAACAAGTCTTGTGGATAAGGGAAAAGCGGTTGGTGTGGAATACCTAGACTTTAGTAAGGCGTTTGATACAGTCTCGCATGATATTCTTATCAATAAACTAGGCAAATACAACGTAGAGGGGCTACTATAAGGTGGGTGCATAACTGGCTGGATAACCGTACTCAGAGAGTAATTATTAATGGTTCACAATCCTGCTGGAAAGGTATAACAAGTGGGGTTCCGCAGGGGTCTGTTTTGGGACCGGGTCTGTTCAATATCTTCATCAACGATTTAGATATTGGCATAGAAAGTACGCTTATTAAGTTTGCAGATGATACCAAGTTGGGAGGGGTTGCGACTGCTCTGGAGGATAGGGTCATAATTCAAAATGATGTGGACAAATTGGAGAAATGGTCTGAGGTAAACAGGATAAAGATTAATAAAGACAAATGTAAAGTGCTCCACTTCGGAAGGAACAATCAGTTTCACACATACAGAATGGAAAGCGACTGTCTAGGAAGGGGTACGGCAGAAAGGTATCTAGGGGTTACAGTGGACCACAAGCTGAATATGAGTCAGCAGTGTGATGCTGTTGCAAAAAAAGCAAACATGATTCTGGGATGTATTAACAGGTGTGTTGTGAGCAAGACACGAGAAGTCATTCTTCCGCTCTATTCTGTGCTGGTTAGGACTCAGTTGGAGTATTGTGTCCAGTTCTACGCACCGCATTTCAAGAAAGATGTGGAAATTGGAGAGGGTCCAGAGAAGAGCAACAAGAATGATTAAAGGTCTAGAGAACATGACCTATGAAGGAAGGCTGAAAGAATTGGGTTTGTTTAGTTTAGAAAAGAGAAGACTGAGGGAGGACATGATAGCCCTTTACACGTATCTAAAAAGGGAGGAGGGAGAAAACTTGTTCATCTTGGCCTCTGAGGATAGAACAAGAAGCAATGGGCTTAAACTGCAGCAAAGGAGGTTTAGGTTGGACATCAGGAAAAAGTTCCTAACTGTCAGGGTAGTCAAACACTGGAATAAATTGCCCAGGGAGGTTGTGGAATCCCCATCTCTGGAGATATTTAAGAGTAGGTTAGATAAATGTCTATCAGGGATGGTCTAGACAGTATTTGGTCCTGCTATGGGGGTAGGGGACTGGACTCGACCTCTCGAGGTCCCTTCCAGTCCTCGTATTCTATGATTCGCCTCCAATCAGGCTGTGTGGAACTTAATAGCTCATTTCACTGAGGGCATGGCCCACTATGATAAAGAAGGTGGGGAAAAGTAACAGCATTTGTCCTACAATGTTACATTTTCCAGGACATAAATGTATGACAAGGTAAAAGGGTTTACAAAAATATTTTTGGAATTTCTGACATGTCATTAGTGAGCAAAATGAATAGAAACAATAGAATTTTAAATCTTTTAAAAATATAAAGCAAATAAAGTAATAGTAGAGAAATGATTTCAACACAACCTTCTTTAGGACAGCTATATTTCAACTGAGTTTATGTATAATAAACTTCTGGGATTAGAGTGAGAAGTAGTGGTGTAAGTCTAATAAGACATTCTACAAAAGTAGGTTTTGGAATTCAGAAGAAATCTAATTTGGCACCAGATCTAGCAAACTGTTGTGCATAAGTGAGTAAGAAAAGTTTTGAACTATAAAATGAGCTGTCTAATAGTCATGCAGATTATTCATTCAGCTGTAATACTAGCAAAATACCAATATGAGGCCATATGTCCCTGGCAGACCTTAAGTGGTTAGCATCTGCAAGTGGCCACAGTTTATGAAAATGTATATGCCCCACACTCTAGCACCCATGAATTTAATTATAGCTTTTGACAAAAATCTCAAAATCCTGTGGGATGTTTCAGACTATGTATGTATATAGTTTGCAATCTATTAGTTGCCATAATGCAATCACAAATGTTTGCATACGTGTTATATTCTAATAAATAACAGCTTTTTAATTTTAATATATAGTGCTGTGCCAGTCCAATGGTATGGTCTCACTTTTCTTTGAAAAATGCCTTTATGATTTATTTACAACTGTGACTGAATTAACTATGAGAGATGTACAGGTTGTCATGAACCTATTTGTTGCTATTCCTTATACTATCTTGCAGTACAAATGAGGCTCTTGCTGAAATACTTGGTTTCACAATGTCAATACTTTTCATAGCCACACCCAAGTTACTTGTTTCTTAGACATAGGCTATGCCCATCTCAATCCCTCCACCAGTATCTTATATCACCTTCTATATAATCCTCTCATTCTACTGCATCGCTCCACACATACTGCTGATCTGAATTTAGCCTACATTTTATAAAGAGTTTTCACCCAGATTAGGTTAAATTGCTTTTCAAAGATCTGCTGATATAGTTTGACAACACTCATTATAGACAAACCATCAGAGGATATGTATGTGGGTTGGAAGAGAGGTCTAGCCAAGAGTAACATAAGCCTCAAAGCAGCAGTGCTTACAGGTGGCAGGGTGAACCAGGGAGCAATATGAAGGCAGGAGAGCTCTCAGCTCATATCTCTGTGGATCTAGAGGTGTCTTTTGACAGTGTGTACAGTTGGAAAGTCTTGCTTCTCTCCTTTTCTGAAGTCTCCCCCAAGCATCCCAGATGATGATTTGCAGAGCACTCTGCATGGGGAATCCTCCAGACATTTTCTGTGCCTTTTGTATTCTCCCTTGGTCCCTCCACAAGAGGTGAAGATATAGCTCAATACACAAGACCATCTGGTATGACTTGCAAATAACCCATTTCTCTAGAAATATCATTAGGTCCTCATATTCTGTTCCCTCTGGTAGACATATCAGTTGGATAAACTTGATATGAAACCCATGTTTAACATTTTTATTTTTACTACACATTATAGTGTGTACACTTATAGCCTTTTAATAAGGCATTCAGCTAAAGTCAAGTTCCATCCCCCATCCTTTCCCTTTCAGTCTAATTGGGCAGATTCTGTTTCATGGAAATCAAAGCAGCCCTCCAGATGTGTGATTTGTGACACAATAGTGCTACCTTTTTTATCCAAGGCAGCAATCTCAAACTGTGTATTTTAAAATGTATTTATTTCTCTAAGTGTTAATGTAAACACTTCTTGCATGGAGTGGTTTGCATGTATTTCAACAAACTCAGAATTCTTTGGCCTTAGAGAATACGGGTCTTAGATTTTAAAAGTCTCATATGTATTAGCCATACATTTGGGGATTTTTAGTTGGGTTTAATTGTTTAGTCACCATTTTTCATAAGAAAAGTTTATTGCTTGTTAAAAGTTTTAAAGTTTATGTAAACTCAGTAAAATAAGAGATCAGAAACTCACTTGTCTCCTCTCTGCTCAGTTTGTGTTAGCTTTGCCCTCCCATTAAACATTACATTTTTAAACATTTTCATGCTACAGTAAATGACAAAGTATTGTGTATAAACACTTAGCTTCCTCTCATAACATGAGAAGCATAACGAAATTACGCTGGTTTTGAAAATTATATATATTTCAAGTACATTCAACAGGAGAATATTTCCTTTAATGTAGAAATAGGCCAGGAAGAAAAACAAACAAACAAACAAAAAAACCCAAGCAATTTTGCTATGCAACTTATTGTTTAATGAAATGCTATCCAGTCATACACATTTTAATAAATAGTACTTTCAATATCACTGTGCTTCTGCTAGCACAATATACAGGAAAGAAAGAGTTACTCACCTTGTGCAGTAATGGTGGTTCTTCGAGATGTGTCCCCGTGGATGCTCCACTCTGGATGCTGGTGCATCCTTGTACCGGCGACCAGAGACTTTTCCCAGCAGTTTCTGCCACGTTGCGCAGGCTCCAGAGTGCCCTCTAGTGCCATTGGAATCGTAAGGCGCCTGTACGGTGCGGCTCCTCCGTTCCTTCTCTACCTGCCAGAGTACGAGGCTCCAAAGCAGGGGAAGGAGGGAGGGTAATTGAGCACCCATGGGGACACATCTCGAAGAACCACCGTTACTGCACAAGGTAAGTATCTTTTTATTCTTCTTCGAGTGGTCCCCGTGGATGCTCCACTCTGGGTGACTACAGAGCGGTTGTCGGCTCATGGAGGTGGGTTTGGAGTCACTGTAGATAGCACTGTGTGTCCCACTGCCATAGAAGACGCAATCGAAGAAGAGGGTGCATAATGTTGCGCAAATGTGTGGTCAGATGACCAGGTGGCGGCGTTACAAATGTCTTGAAGAGGAATGTTGCTAAGGAAGGTGGTTGTAGAAGACATAGCTCTGGTGGAATGAGCTCTTATAGATTCAGGTAAGTGTTTATCGTATAAGTTATAGCAAGTTCTAATACAGGAGGTGATCCACTTTGAAATTCTCTGAGATGAGACTGCCTGTCTCCTAGATCTTTCGGTGTAGGACAAGAAGAGCCTAGGAGAGGCTTGCCAAGGCTTAGTTTGATCCACGTAAAATGCTAGTGCCCTCCGGACATTGAGTGTGTGCAATGCAGCCTGGACTGGATCGGCATGTGGCTTGGGAAAAAACGCAGGTAAGTGTATAGGTTTGTTAAAATGAAAGGGGGAAGGCAATTTAGGGAGGAACTTCGGGTGGGGTCGGAGTATCACCCTGTCCTTTGTGAATATCGTGTAAGGAAAGTTAGCAATCAAGGCCGCGAATTCACTCATCTTCCTGCTGGAGGTTACAGCAACCAGAAAGGACACCTTCATAGACAAATGGGACCAAGAGCAAGTGGCCAGCGGCTCAAACGGCGGCTTTGTCAAACTTTTGAGAACATGGTTGAGATCCCAGATGGGGAATGGTGGGTGGACAGGTAGGAAGGTGTTCTCCAACCCTTTAAGGAAGCGTTTAGTTAACAGGTTAGCGAGGAAGGAAGTGCAGTTGATAGGGTGATAAAAGGCTGCTATGGCGGCTGCATGTACTCTGATTGTGCTAAGGGCGAGGCCTGACTGTTTCAGGGATAGTAAGTAGTCCAGCAAAGTAGGGAGGGGGGCGGACTCCGGGCATATTGTTTGTAGATCGTTATACGAGTGAGAGAATCTTTTCCATTTGTATAAGTATGTTTTCCTTGTGGATTGTCTTCTATTATTGATTAGTATCTCCTTTACTGGTTCCGAACAGGAAATCTCAGCATCCTGGAGCCATGAAGGAGCCAAGCGTGGCAATGAAGCTTGCGGAGGTCCAGATGGAGAGTCATCCTGTGATTCTGTAACAGAAGGTCATGCTGGAGCGGGAATGGGAATGGATACGTCTTCTCCATCCTGTGAGGGTAAGGATACCATGTCTGTCTTGGCCAAGCCGGTGCCACCAGAATAACTTGTGCCTGGTCCGTCCTGATTCTGTTGAGGACTTTGTGCAGTAGGGGGAAGAGCGGGAAGGCATAAAGGAGATGAGTGTTCCATGAGATGGAAAAAGCATCTCCGAGGAAATGTTTCCCCAGGGCTCCTCTGGAGCAGTATAGGTGGCACTTTCTCTTGGTCTTTGTGGCAAAGAGATCTATGTCTGGTTGTCCCCATTGGAGAAGAAGAGGAATGAGAGCGTGTCTGTCTATCTCTCATTCGTGTTGATTGTGGAATTTGCGGCTTAGAGTGTCCGCTGTGACATTGAGTATCCCTGGGAGGTAAGTGGCTACCGGAGTGACCTGATGTGTAAGGCACCAGTTCCAAAACTTGATAGCTTCCACACACAGGGATAGGGATTGGGCACATCTCTGGCACTTGATGTAGTACACGCACGTGGTGTTGTCTGTCATGATGGTAATCAACTTGTGCGCAATGTATTGTTTGAAATGTTGGCACACATATCTGACTGCTTGTATTTCGAGGAAGTTGATATGGAAAGTTTGTTCTGTCAACGACCATTTGCCCCGGGCTGTAACGTTGCCCAAATGGGCTCCCCAGCCCATAAGGGAAGCGTGCGTCGCAATTGTTAGCGTAGGAGGAGGGTTCTGGAAGGGAACACCTACTAGCATGTTCTGCGGATATGTCCACCAATGGAGAAAATTGAGAATGCGGGGTAGGATAGCCACCATTTTGGAGAGTGGATCTCTGGAAGGCTTGTAGGATGTTGCCAGCCATACTGTAGATTCCTCATATGGGGTCTGGAGAGCGTGACTATGTACGCTGTAAAGGTCATATGCCCGAGAATTTTGAGGCATTGGCTTACCGTCATGGTAGGAGTTAAACATGCAGTATTGATCAGGTCGCAGATGGAAACGAACCTGTGCTCAGATAGGGTAGCCTTTGCTGCTACCATGTCGAGATAAGCACCTATGAACTCTAACCTCTGCGTTGGAAGTAGAGAGGATTTTGCGTGGTTTATATGAAAACCCAGGTTGACCAGAAGGTGCATTGTGGTATCGGTCATGGCCTTGGTTTCCTGGAAAGAGGAACCTTTTATGAGGCAATCGGCCAAGTATATCATGACCCCTTGACGACGGTGTGTGGCCATTACAACTGCTAGGGTTTTGGAGAAGACCCTTGGAGCGTTTGAGAGGCCAAAGGGGAACACTCGGTACTGGTAGTGCTGGGTACCCATGGTAAAATGCAGAAAACGTCTGTGAACAGGATGGATCATGATATGGAAGTAGGCATCCTGGAGGTCGAGAGCTGAAAGCCAAACTCCTTGATCGAGTGCTGGGATTATTGTCACTAAAGTTACCATCTTGAAACGTTGGTAGGCAATATACTTGTTGAGTCGCCTCAAATCCAAAATGGGTCATCATCCTTCACTCTTTTTCTGGGTTAGGAAGTAAGTTGAGTAGAATCCTTGACCTTGGAACTCCAGTGGAACTGGTTCTATAGCACCTAGTTGTAGGAGGTGTGAAACCTCTTGATCGAGAAGGGTTTCATGAGATGGGTCCCTGAAAAGGGATAGGATGGGAGGATGGGTGGGAGGCAGGAAAGTGAATGGGATAGCATAGCCGTATTGGATCAATTCCAGGACCTATTTGTCTGATGTAATGAGGGCCCATTGGTGGTAGAAAGCCTGGAGGGGGTGATGGAATTGAAGAATACCAGTTTTCAGTGTTGGAGGAGTGGCTTTCTGTATCTTGATGCAATTTTCAAATCTGCTACTTATTTCCCAGTGGATGTGTAGTAGGGTGCTGTTGCTGTTGGCGTTGAGGCCTACGAAGCTGTGGTCTTTGTCTCTGGCGGGAGTCATATCTTGTATGCTGCCTGAAAGGCTCTCTGGGGCGCTGGTAAGGCTGGTATCTGGTCCTCTTAAAGCGGGGAGTGTACATCCCCAGAGTTCTGAGGGTAGTCTGAGAGTCTTTCATAGAGTGTAACACTACATCCGTTTTGGCCGAGAATAGGTTGGTCTTGTCAAAAGGTAGATCTTTTGCTAGAACCTTTTGCTGTAGATTTCTCGGAACCTCTGATGCCTGTAGCCAGGATAACCTTTGGAGGACAATGACGGAGGCAGTGATATGAGCCTCAGTGTCCTCTACATCCATAGCAGACTGTAAGGCGGTATGGGAGATATTATGATCCTCCTGCATGATGTTCAGTAGGGCTGGCCGCTTGTATTTGGGGAGGTGTGGAAGAAGGTCCTGCAGCTTGGAATAATTAGTATGGTCGTAATCTGTGAGCATGGCAGTGTAGTTTGATTCTCTAAGGAGCAAAGTAGCAGAGGTGTAAACTTTACGACCCATGATATCAACCTTTTTGTGATCTCTGTCCTGTAGGGTATTTCTGAAATTAGGCTGTTTACCCTTATGAATTCGGAGGGGGATGAGTAAAAAGAAAATCCATGTCTTTGGAAGCGATGAAATATTTGTGGCCAGCTCTTTTGTTTGTCAGGGCAATAGAGGCTGGGATCTGCCAAATGACGTTGGATGGGTCCACGATAGCTTCGTCCATGGGGATTGCTATCCTGGAGGCAATTGGAGGTTGCAATGTGCGCAGAAGTGGATAGTTCTTCACCTGGACCTCCTGAAGTTCTCATTGTTGTGCCACAGCCACCCTCTTGAACAAGTCTTGAAATTTCTTAGCGTCATTGCCTGGTGGTGGGGTTTCGGTTGTGACTGTGTCATCTGGAGATGACGACGAATTACGCTAAGGCGACATATCTTCCCCCTCGGAAAGGAAGTTCTGTATGTCCGAATGAGGTGGGGAGGTTGGCTCAGTAACAGGCGCAGTAGAGGATGGCGAGGCCAGTGGTGGCCTAGAAACAGTCGAAGGAGTGCGACAATGGTTCTTTTTTGGATACGGCTCCCAAGGTTGCCATTGGGTGGCATATGGCGATGATGGGTAGGCGTACTGTTGTGCATACCATGGAGATGGAGGAGGAGGGTATGCATACTGCACTGTGGCAGGTTGCCAAGATGGTAGCCTAGGTGTCAGACTGGAATGTTGGGAGGAAAATCTATTTCTAGATCCGGTGCCAATTTCGCTTGGGGAACGAGACACCACAGAGGATCACTGAGACAGCACGGACTGAACAGAAGAGCCCGGTGAAAGCGATGCTGTAGGAGTATGATTCAGCACTAGTGAACGGTACCGACTTCAGCCCACTCTTGGTGCCAAATGGTGGTGTCTGGATGGTGCCGAGGACGTTGTAGGAGCCGGGGGCACCGTAGGTGCCGAACGTGACGGCGGCACGGCAATTGGCTCCGGTGCCGAATGTTCTGGTGGCAGAGCGTCGGTGCGGGGTTTCTTCGGTGCAGGCATTTGTGGCGGTTTAGGATGGTGCTTTGGTGCCGTTCGGTCTGAACCCTGGCCAGTTGGTATGGTCGGAGTCTCATGTGCCCCCAGTGCCGTAGGTTGCAGTGCCGTTGGCCTCTGCTCGGGCTCTGGGTGGGCTCTCTTATGAGTCGGCACTGACTTACGCGGCCCTGTGCCTGAGGTCCCCGGTCTATCTCCGGTGATGACCTGGGCAGCTGTCGGTGCCTAGGGGAGCGAGGGAGTTGGCGAAAAGCCCTGTTTTTGAGGCTGTATGGCTGGAGTGGGTAGAAGGACAATTTTTATCCATACCCTTACTTTGTGCTGCTGGTTGTGGAGCCGCGGGAAAGTCCTCAGAAGAAGGGCGAAGGGACTTTTCGTATAGTAGCATTTTGAGTCTATTGGCTTGGTCACAGCACGCTCTCGCGGGGAGTTTAAGGCAGTGGGAGCACTTCTGCATCTGGTGTGCCTCTCCTAAGCACTTTATGCATTTAGAGTGTCCATCAGAGACAGGCATGGTATTGCGGCATGCCTCGCATCTATTAAAGCTGAGCAAGCTGGGCATGAGACGCCCGGGGGGAAAGCAGTGGACTGCAATTGAAGAAAACATTTTTTTTAAAACAGACTGGGTAAGGAGTAAAAGGCTAAAAACCTTGGATGCTGAGGAAACTAGGGAGTTAAACTAGGTACTTATCTTTTTTTAAACAGAAATGAAGAGAACTCAGTGTCTCCGTCTGCTGCCGAGGACGGTAGAGAAGGAACTGAGGAGCAGTGCCGTGCAGGCACCTTAGGATTCCAATGGCACTAGAGGGCACTCTGGCGCCTGCGCGGTGCGGCAGAAACTGCTAAAAAAAGTCTCCAGTCACCGGCACGAGGATGCACCAACACCCAGAGTGGAGCACCCATGGGGACCACTTGAAGAAGAATGTGAAAATATGTAACTACAGGTTGAAACTCTGTTAACCAGGATTCTTTCATCTGGCAACATCCATGGTCCAGCACCGAAGTTGCAGGACCAGAGCGTTCCGGTGGAGAGAGAGTGACCAGGATCCCTGTGGGGCCAGCAGGGCAGTGGGCTGCCTGCAGTGAGTCTGCCATCAGTGCATGGCAGCAGATCTGCCCAGAGGGCTTGGGAGACACATGCGTGGCTGCCCAGTGGGGCTATAGCTCTGCAACGTGCGGCTGCCCAATGGGTCCCAGATCCCCAGCACAGTGCACGCAACTACCTGGTGCAGGACCCGGATCCTCAGTGCAGCGTGCACGGCTGCCCAGCAGGACTCGGAACCTCAGTGTGGCATGAACGGCTGCCTGGCAGAATCCAGAGCCAGGGCAGTGATGACTGCCCTGAGGGGTCGGCCGGGCAGCAGGAGGTGAGGAGCCAGCCAGGAGGCCAGCACAGAGGGTCTAGAAATGATCTTCCCTGGTCTAGCAAAATCCTTCATCAGGGACCAGTCGGTCAGTTCCAGAGGGTGCCAGACCAGAGACCAACAATTTTGAATGTTGTTTTTCTAAATAGTCTTCCTTCTATATTTTTAGATTATGTTCCTTTCATAGACTGATCTCATTATTTAAATAAAAATAAATGGACATCTGGCAAATTTAGAGACTGAATGTGACTCATATGCAAATATGATCAGTATGAATAACACCTATTTGAGCTGGAGCGTCTACCCACCCTTGAAAACCCAAATTCTAATTCAGTTCACACTGAAAAACACATTAATTTGATTATCTGGAATTACAACAGCATGGACAGATTTTTCACCCTTTGCCACCATGGTTAATACTGAGGAACGGTTTATCTTTTGCTTACAACAGAAGATAGAAAACCATTAGGCACAAAGTCTCCACAGTGATATCTTCTTTTAACATAGAGGAATTAATTAGGTACTGTTTGCACAAAATCTCTCTCAACCTCCTTACATTATAATTCTGTCTCAGCACTTTTTTTTTGACATTCACCAACACCATTTTAATTTTACCAAGTTCTTTTTTTCCTTGCACTTCTAGAACCATATGACAATCACTTAAAAGCTAAATTCTTCCCTTTGACTTGCATATGTGGCACTCTTTTAGAATTTGGCTGTAACTGTTAATAGCCATAGCAACACTGTTTCCTGACTCATTAGATGCCTTTTGCCATTGAAGTTTCCACAACAAATCACAGTCCTTTCATTTCCAAAAATTAACTGTTCCTAACAGTACATTCCAAAAACATCCAATTGCTGTTTTTTTTTCTTCTATTTCAATCTTCACCCCAACTTTAAGGGTCCAATATGATTCCACATCCTGCTGGCCAAACATGACGGGCTGGAACTCTCTGTGATACCAGCTACATCACCCTTTGACCACACACAAGGATTTACTTTTCAGGAAATTAAACCATGGGCCATAGATGGCAGCATATAATATTGCCACTAAGTGACTGTTCTGGCTCCAGCTTCTCTATTTTATTTGATATTGATCCCTCTTCCTACTTTGCATCACTTAAAATACATAGCTAAAACCGAACTCTAAAGCTGTTCTTAGAGCAAAATTCTTCTTAGTATCTGCTTGTCATTCATTTCAAATTTACCACAAAACTGAATTTCCATATGGCTGATGTCTCAGGAAGAAAATATTTTCTACTGCTTTACATAAAAATCAAGGCACATGCATACTTTTACTGCTACAACCTGTTTCCCCTTTAATAGTTCCTGACAGGAAATATCCTCCATTGCTTTCTCTGTTCAAAGCCTTTTTACCTGTTTAAGAATTTCAGATTACTAAATAACAGGAAGAACCAACCATTATAGCACATATATAGTGTGTTACTAGTTTGTAGCAGGTGAAATATATCAATTGCAAAATAAAATTTTAAGCCTGAATGGAGGATGCAGGAGACATTCTGGTCTTACTGAAGTCAATCAGACCAATTTTGCCATAGACTTCAACGGGAACAGCATTTCACCGCCAATAACCAATAAATGCAAAGTTAAGGTAGCATGTGCATCCTTAAATCTATCTTTTGCATATAAACATAACCTAAGAAATGTTGATAAAACATCCATTTTCCTCTGGGGGTAGGAGGAGGGAGAAAGGTAGTAATTATATGCATGCAAAAATGAACCATGGGAAATTTCAGTACCCAGATTGTTCAGATTATGAGCATGTGAATATGAAAATGTTTCCCAATCTTATCTAGATAAATTGATAATGGAGGGGAGCATGTATAGACCTTACTTACTATATGCTGGTGGCTTCTCACTACCTTTTGAGCAGCATTCCTCACCAACTTAATACTCTTAAATCAAACTTTTGTATGCTCAACTCCAGTATTGAGGTTTTTGTTTTTTAAGAAATGGTCTCAGAGAAGCAAACCATATTAAGAAGATAGGATGCTGGACTAAATGGACCATTAGTCTGACCAATATGGCTGTCCTTATGTTTCCAGATTTTGCTTTGTTTCTTTCTTCTCTACAAGGACAGGCACTCCCTGAGTTACAAACATCCAACTTATAAACATCCGGCAGATACAAACAAAAGCTCACCTGCAGCCTCAGAGAACTGGCAGGAGGCACAAATGATGGGGAACAGCAGCTCAAGTGCCGCCTGAGGACTTGAGAGCAGCAAAGGGAAGTTGCTAGCAGCTGGAGAGAAATGTTGCTTTAAAGGGGAAGCTGCTGCTTCTCTGCACTCATTGACTGTGCAGTTACTCTGTGCTCCATTAGAATGCTCTGGCCCATGGTCACCACCTCCTAGCGAAAGGGTCGGGTGTAGCTCATAGTGGTGGGGGAGAAAGGGAATAGGGATAGCTGTAGGAGCTGTTGTAGCTAGGGGATGCCCATAAGTCCCCTTTAGAATCTCCACCTATTTCCAAATCATTTTAATTAAATTTGCCTTTCCTCAAGCACTAGCATTCAAGGTAAAATAGAAAACTCTTTCTACTATTTTACATTGTGCTGCTACATTATAGGTTAAATAGGCTTTTGCAGGCTAGCCTGGGAACTTAGCTACCTTTTATAACATTGGTTCTACGGGAAACTTCATTCCAAGGTCCAAACAATTTGACTTTCAAATGAACTTTTGGAACGCAACCTGTTTGTAAATTGGAGACTTTCTGTACAAGTAATTATTTTCATTAGTAGAAAGACATTTCAATAATGTAGCTACAGCTGGTTGAATCTGTGTTTTGAACAGGGATGTAAAATCCCTTTTAATTGACTAACTTGGTAAAACACAGTGTTTAACCAGTCAACTGATTAAAGGGGTGATGAGCGGGGGAAGGCCTCTTCAGCTTGGCTGGAGCAGCCTCCCTGCCCACTGTAGGGCTGGAGCAGTCCTGCCCCCACTGCAGGCAGCGGCAATACTGGCCAGACTGGAGCAGCTCCTGCCTGCGGTTGGCCAGAACGACCTGGAGGAAGAGGCTGTTCTGACGTTCTGGCTGGAACATCTCCTGACTAGATTAATGGAACTTTTAAAATAGTAAATACCAAATGACCAGCAAAGGATATAATACACTTTCAATATGGATTTTCAGATGATTTCAAAGCATTTTCCTGAATACTTAGCAGCTGTCCCAATTCTTGGGAACAAACAAACTAGTATGCTAAATTACCACTTTTATGTGCGAAAATATTTTGGAATTACTTTTAATGAATCAGTAATTTAAACTTTACAAAGATTGGTCACCACTTGGATGGCATACCCTCAAGGAAAACAGAGTACTCTACTACTGGAAATGACTGTGGGATTAAGACCTTCACTCAGCAAAATACTTAAGCATGTGCATAAATGTATGCCTATGCATCAAAACATTTAGCATCTGCTTAATTTCCCATTAAGTCAGTGGGATCTAGGTACACACTTAAAGTTTAAAAATTTCTTGAGCGCTTTGCTGCACAGAGATTAATTTAAGATTCTTCTTAAAGTTAAGTGTTTAAAGGGTTGCTAAATTGGTGTAAAAGTGGTACTCTTCATTCTGAGCAAGTATTTAATTTTCAAAGCCTACCTTTGAATAGCATTAAGAGGATACCGTGCAGCTTGAAGTGCAATCACTTAGAAATAATGAAAAAAAAAGATGGCTTGTAGTCTAAAAATCACATCAAACTTTTTCACAGAATCAGGAGGGATGTCACCACTAATACGCTGACCAAATTCTAGATTAGATAATCACATTCTGGCTTCCTCAATTTCTCCTCTGGTTTCTATTGTATATAACAGTCTTCACATCTTGAGCGAAACTGTTTTAATGTCACTCTGCACTGTGAAAACAAGTTACATGCTACTCCGAAGTGTCTACATTTCAATGCTGACTAGAGTAACAGCTCTGTTTGTAATGTTGGTAAAGTGTTTGGAGAAAGTTTGGGATGAAAGACTATTTAAATGTAGACATCAAATTCTTTGACTTCAATGGGTTCTGGATTTGGAGGCATTACTAAACTACTGTATTATAATCTTTGTATACTGAATTTTCACTATTTTTATTGTATAATGACAAGCTTAAGTAATGCCATATTTTCACTGCACAAATTTGTATGAATTTATCCATTATAACAGTGATATTTGGCTTTATCTAAAATATATTTCTCAACGTCGCTGCTACCTATTGTTAATTTTTGTAAAGTTGCAAATATTAACCAACTTTCCTTATTTGCTTTGTAGTTTCCTTTATTTGAATAGCAATAAAATCCAGGCAGTGAACTTGAGACGTTATGATTCTTCCTGGGTGGTTGAATTTCAGCCCCTGAGCCTTGTCCCTCAAAATTCACAAAGTGTTCAGTAAATTCCTTGGAAAGTCACTGTCTACTATATCTTTTTTCTTAAGATTCTTTGCTTTTACTGTACTGTGTATTGGCTCTAGATGCCAAACTCTTCAGCAGAACACTATACTGTACTGAATTATGGATTTATAAACACCCTTTCATACTTTGAGCTGGAGGTATCATTCCATAACTACAAAATCAATTATAGCTGAGAAGTTTGGTACAATTTTTACAATTGTAACAGTTTTTCATCACTATCTCACACTAATGAATGAGTGAGCCATGGTGTTGAAAAGCCCTGTAGCTGGAAAAGTTCAAGTATATAATTATCTTCTCTACAAAAATTGTGGGCTCAGAAAGCTTTCCCACTGCATTAACATATGAACTGTTCCCCACTGATTCAACACAAAATCCAACAACCTAGCACATTATATAGAGGATATGAAAAATTGCTACCTTGAGGAACCTGCAGATCTAAGAGTTGGATGAGAAAACAATGGACTACTTCCTCTCTTTTCTATAATGTGCAAAAATGAAAACAGATCCAGATGGCACATGTGTGTAGCAGAGTTTACTTTACAGTTAATCCCAGAACAGGACATTTTTGTCTGTCCACCTGTGAATTTCCACTATTGATAACACTTTCTAAGTATATAAAAACAAGGTTCCTCATGGCTGTAATTCATACTGTATTCTGCTACATATTAGAAAACCATCAGTGTTCAGGACTGAACCACTTGGAAAAAAACGTTTAACAAATTATAGTGCCATATGAAAATGTTTCTTTCTCCTTAAATAAATAATGCTGCAACTTCTAAACCTTAAGGATTTTATGCTCTGTGCTTGATCAGTGAGGCTATTAAAAATAATACCATATGCTGGAGAGACATCTTTAAAACAGATTTGCAGAGACTGTGAAGGTGGTGGGAAAACACCCTGTGTCAACTCTCTTAGAAACATTTCTGTCTCCCAACTGAACACAGGAATGTAAGAAAACACTAATTTTCTTTCTTCATACAAAGAGGAAAATTTGTTTTCAATTAAGGAAGCTACATTGGGGGCAGAAAGGAACTAAAAATGGTAACAGTCCTGCCCAAGAGATTGCAGAAAAATTGAGAATTTATCAAAGTAAACAACCACCAAAAACAAAAACCTCAAGCAATTTAGCAGGGAAATACATTAGCCAGCTGAGGGGCAAACTTTTATATTCCATGCATAATATTTCAACTGACACAACTATCTGTAATTTTTTTAGACAGGAACATGGGTATTCTGCAGATGAGGCAGGATTTCTGACATAGCATCTTAGTTTTTGTAGGGTGCAATCTGGAATAGTTACCATAGTTTATTTTAGTAGACTGATCTGGTTATAAAGACAAACATAAAATTAAGCAACAGAACAAATATTTGGGCTTCTCTGACATTCTATTTATAAGGGTATGTCTACACTGTCACCTTAGTTCGAATTAGGGTGGCTAATGTAGTCATTTGAACTTGCAAATGAAGCCCGGGATTTAAATATCCCGGACTTTATTTGCATGTTCCCGGGCGCTGCCATTTTTAAATGCCCTGTAGTTTGAACTACCTGCCCCCGGCTACACGCGGCATGGGATAGGTAGTTCCAATTAAAGCTCCTAATTCGAACTACCATTACTCCTCCTGCAATGAGTAGCCACGGGCAGGTAGTTCGAACTACGGGGCATTTAAAAATGGCGGCACCCGGGAACATACAAATAAAGCCCGGGATATTTAAATCCCAGGCTTCATTTGCAAGTTCAAATGACTACATTAGCCACCCTATTTCGAACTAGGGTGGCAGTGTAGACATACCCTAAGAGAGACAAAGTAGGTGAGGTAATATCTTTTTTTGAACTAACTTCTCTTAGTGGAAGGTATAAGCTTTTCAACTATAATAGAGCAAATAATTAAGGAATCTATATACAAACACATGATAAGATAATAAAGTTATAAATAACATTCACCCTAGATTTATCAAGAACAAATCATGACAAACCAACCTGATAGCTTTCTTTGACAGAGTAACAAGCCTTGTGCATAAGGGGGAAGTGGTATATGTGGTATACATGGACTTTAGTAAAGCATTTTATATGATCTTCTATGATCCTATCAATAAACTAGGGAAATACAACCTAGATAAAGCCTCTATAATGTGGGTGCATAACTGGTTTTATAACCATTCTCAGGGTATGTCTACACAGCAAAGTTAATTTGAAATAATAGCCATTATTTTGAATTAACTTTAATAGCATCTATACAGGCAAACTGCTATTTTGAAATAGAAGCGGGGCGCTTAATTCGAATTAGTTAAACCTCATTCTACGAGGAATAACGCCAAATTCAAAATAGCTAATTTGAAATAAGCGCTGTGTAGACCCTTATTTCGAATTAGGGGACCTCCAGCCCTTCCCAGGGTGCCCTGGTGGCCACGACCAGGAAAACTCCTCTCCTCTTCACCAGCCCCGAGGCCCGTAAAGGGGTAGAGTCTGGCCACTGGGCATGTATCAGCTACAGGACTGCCTGCACAAAGCAGTAGTGACAGCCTCTTCCCAGTGGCCAGACCATGAGCTGGGCATCCAGTGGCAGCCAGCCGTCCCCTGCCCAGTCCCCCAACACCCAGGGGCCAACCAGGGGCCGCAGACGGTGTGTGCCCTCCTGGACTGGTGCGGAGATCATGGATCTTATTGAGGTTTGGGGGGAGGCCCCCCCAATGTTCATGATCTCTGTACCAGGCAAAAGAATGCGGCCATCTATGGCCACATAGCGGCCTCCATGGCCAGGAAGGGACACAGGTGCACCCAGGAGCAGGTGTGCCTCAAAATCAAGGAGCTGCGGCAGGCGTACGCCAGGGCCATGAAGGGCAGCTCTGCAGTAGGGGCCGACCCCTTCCCCATCTTCCACGACCACATCCTGGGGAGCGAGATGGTCTGCGCCAGCCCGGGAGGCAGCGAGTCAGGACCAGAGGGCCCTGACCTGGGCGCGGTGGAGGAGCCAGCGCGGAGGGTGCCATGTCACCGGGACCCCCGAGCTGTCCCAGCACCAGAGTCAGCAGGGTCATCTGGGGAGGCCACACCAGGTAAGTGCCATCACCGTCCCCTACCCGGCGGGTGGGGGGAGAGAGAGACCAGGGACCGCGCACGTGGGCCTTGCCTACCATGGATCACGCAGCAATCTGTGCACATGCGGGTATGTGCCGTGCCACCCTTGGGCAGGTGGCTCTAGCTGCATGACACACAAGGGCCATGGCCTGATAGCCACACGTGTGTGTGAAGAGACCTGACTCGTTCTGACCTCGGGGTGGGACACAGCAGGATGCCCTCCCCTCACCTCACCCACACTATACACAGCACAGGGGCATGGATGCAGTCTTGGGGCAGCTCCCACTCCCTTGGAGAGCCAGATATTTTGACCATGGCCTCTGTGTAAGCACATCGGCTCTGACAGTGCAGGGAATGGTCAATCTCGTCTCGCAGGGGGGCTGGGCTTCATCCACTGTGTCCCCAAGGAGAACTTACCACTCCTGTTCTTGCCCCACAGCTGCACCAGCTGCACGTGCAGGGCGCACCACCCCGCCGAGGACAGCCTCCCGCACCCAATGGGGTCATCAGGACCACCGCCATGCTGCAGGGGTACCGGGATCAGCACCTGAGGGCCCTGCGAGTCCTGCACCACACCATCCGGGACTGGGTGCAGAAGGACCTGCAGCTGCAGTGGGAGGAGATTGCCCAGGGCCGTGCCATCTGCAAACACCAGCAGGCCCTGATACAGAGCATGCTGCCTCGTGCCACCCCAGTGCCTGCTGCCCCTCTCCCAGCTCCCGCTCCTCCTCCCACTCCTGCTCCCCCTTCTGCCCCAGCCTCCACAAGCTCTACACCATCTTCCTCAATCTCCACACCCTCCTCCCCATCCTCCTGGGGACACCGAGGCCCCCGCACCTACGGTGCTGGGAGTCAGTTGTTCTGGCAAGACCCCCACCCTTGAGCTTCCCCTCCCTCTTCTTCCCCCTTCTAGCTCCCTCCTCCCAGTTCCCCTCCCTTCTCCCACCCTCTTTCTTCTCCTCTCCTGCCTCCTTTCTCCAGTCTCCCCAGAGTTTTACCCCCCCAGCCCAAGTTTTGTTACATAAAAAGAGTTGATATTTTTGAAAAAACATGTTTTTTATTGCTTACAGCAGGAAGGGGGGCTAGGGAGGGGTAAGTGGAAGGATGCGAGGGTAGAAAAAAGCCCCAGTGGGGCACGCCAGGGAGACTTCAGTCCTGCTCCGTGTGAAAGCTCTCCTGCAGGGCCTCCCAGATATTGACAGCCCCCCGATGGGCCTCCCAGATGGCAGCCATGTGGGACTGCACGTACAGGCCAATCAGGTGGTTGGCCCCTGCCATCGAGGCTGGCCGGAAAGCCTCCCCCTTCTGTTCTCACAAATTGTGCAGCACGCAACACACTGCCACCACATGCGGAATATTCCTCTAGGAGAGTTTGAGGCGGGTTAGGAGGCATCTGAATCTGGCCTTCAGACGGCCGAAGGCCCCCTCCACGATGATGCGGGTCCTGCAAAGCCGGGCATTAAAGGTCTGTCAGGAGGGGGTGAGGTGTCCCGTGTAGGGCTTCATTAGCCAGGGTTGCAGCTGGTAGGCCGCATCTCCCACCAGGCACACAGGCATGTCCACATCCCTGAGCCTGATGTGGCAGTCGGGGAAGAAGGTCCGGGCGTGCAGCCTCTGGCACACAGAGGAGTTGCGGTAGACCCACATGTCGTATGCTTTACCGGACCAGCTCATGTTGATATCTGGGAAGCAGCCTCGGTGGTCAGACACGGCCTGCAGGATCACCGAGAAGTACCCTTTCTGGTTAATGTAGTGGGAGGCCTGGTGTTCTGGGGCACGGATGGGGAGGTGAGTCCCGTCGATTGCCTCCCCGGAGTTAGGGAAGCTCAGGGCACCAAATCCCTCAATCACCGCAACCAAATCTGTGAGGCAGATGACTCTGCGGAGCAGCACCCTGTTGATGGCCTTGATCACCTGCAGAGAGAGACACAAAATTAAGAGTCACTGGGGTGCCAGGGTGGCCGACAGCGTTCCTTCCCCGCCACTGCCCCACGCCTCCACTCCCTAGAAGCAACCCCCCCCGCAATCCTGGCCACCGCGGGCAGTCCGTAGTGTGGCTGGGACAAAACAAACCCTCCCATGGAGGGAACTTGCACCACCTCCCCCCCTTTTCCCTGGGGCAGCCCATCTCCTCCTTCTCCTCCCCTGGCTCAGTGGCTGGAGACTGCCTTACCTGCATGAGCACTGCTCCGACAGTGGATCTCCCTACGCCGAACTGGTTCCCCACGGATCAGTAGCTATCTGGTGTGGTTTGCAGCAAGTCTTCCATATTGGACACCAGAGTGCCCAGGGGCGGCTCTGGCTCCATGATGCCAAGTGCTGTGGTGTCCCAAGTTGAGGAAACCAAGGCAAGTAGAGAAGAAAATGCTTTGCTGTTCCTCAGTGAGGTAGGCAAGCAAGCAGGGAAACCTGAGAACCGGCTGTCCAGGGGGTCCTTTTAAGCACAAGCCTCAGATGGCCTCAGCCAGCAGCTACACAAAGCAACTATTGACCTGATGCCCTGCTGGTAACCGACATCACCTGGCCTTAAATGCGATTCAGCGTCCAATCAGTGTGGACACAGTAGTTTGAATTAGTGAAACGCTAATTTGAACTGCATTTTGTGTGTAGATGCGTTAATTTGAATTAGCTTAATTTGAATTAACTATTTTGAATTAAGATAACTCGAATTAATGCTGTAGTGTAGACATACTCTCAGAGAGTAGTTCTCAATGGTTCACATTCATGCCAGAAAGGCATAACATGTAGTGTTCTGCAGGGATCAGTTTAGGGGCCATTTCTGATCAATATCTTCATCAGCAATTTAGAGGATAGCACAGAGAGTACGCTTATAAGTTGATGCTAAGCTGGGAGGGGTTGCAAGTGCTTTTGGAGGATAGGGTCAAAATTCAAATTCATCAGGACAAACTGGAGATATGGTCTGAGGTAAGTAGAATGAAGTTCAATAAGGACAAATGCAAAGTACTTCAGTTAGGAAGGAATTATCAGTTTCACAAATACAGAATGGGAAGTGACTGTCTAGGAAGGAGTGCTGCAGAGAAGGATTTAGGGGTAATAGTGGACCACAAGCTAAATGAGTCAACAGTGTGACACTGCTCCAAAAAAAAAGGAAACATGATTCTGGGATGCATTAACAGGAGTGTTGTGAGAAAGACACATTAAGTCATTATTACACTCTACTCTAACTGTTTTTCCTCAATTGGAGTATTGTGTCCAGTTCTGGGCACCACATTTCAGAAAAGATGTGGAGAAATTAGAGAGTCCAAAGAAGAAGAACAAAAATGATTACAGGTTTGAAAAACATGATCTATGAAGGAAGACTGAAAAAACTGGATTGGTTTAGTTGCAATGGGCTTACATTGTAACAAGGGAAGCTTAGGTTGGATATTAGGAAATCTTCCTAACTGGAATGAATTGCCTAGGGAGGTTGTGGACTCTCACTGGCAATATTTAAGAGCAGGCTAGATAAACAGCTATCAGGGATGATCAGATCAGCAGTCGGCAACCTATGGCACATATGCCATAAGTGGTACGCGAGCTGATTTTGAGTGGCACATGGCGGGAGATCAGCTCTCCCTTCTCCCCTATGCAGTGGAGAGTCCACGCTGCTGCTGGAGCCCTCCCCTTTCCCCAGTGGCAGTGGGAGGAGGTAGCACTGGGGCTTAGGCAGCGGCTCCTCCAGTGTCTGGAACCAGCCCGGGAACCGCGTGGCCATGGCAGTGGTGACTCCAGACTCCAGGGCTATCACCCAAGATAGCTGGGAAGTCAGCCCTGGCCCCCTCTTCAGCCCTGGTGTTCTTTCTGCCATCATCACTGGAGGAGTGGAGCTAGAGACAGAGACTTGTGAGCTGCTTAAAGTATCAAACTATGAGCCCAAGATCAGAGAGCTCAGCAATGGGAAGATCTGAATGTATTTATTAATTAAGCTGCTAATATGTAACTAGGACTACTATTGACTTTAAAATATATCAGTGGCATGCAGACCTGTAAATAGAAGTGAATAAATTAAATCTCGGCACGCTGCTTCTGAAAGGTTGCCGACTTCTGATCTAGATGTTGCTTGGTCCTGCCATGAAGGCAGGGCACTGGACTTGATGACCTCTCGAGGTCCCTTTCAGTTCTTGTATTCTATGAACTACACAGAGCTCTTCTTCAGGTGTGAGGACTGAAACAATGTCTGAGCTAAATATGTGCTGGGACAGACTGTTAAGCATAAGTTCCAAGACATGGGAATCTACTTGAAATGAAAGATACTGTTATGCAAAAGGGGCTTGAAATGAGCCATTGAGAGTGAGCAAGGAGTTGTGTATTACAAACTACTGTAATAAGCCATGAAGCCAGTGTGCCTGATGAGCCCATCATTTTCAGTGTTCAGCACTGAGTTGTCAACCATCCTGGATTGACCAGGAGTTTACCAAAAACAGCTTCATTTTCCTGGTGACTGTTAAAAGCAATCTGGGATATTTTAATAGGACAAAAGTCCTGATGGAGGCAGAGTGGAACTAAGGCAGGCTCCCTACTTGCTGTGGCTCCATGCAGTGCCTGGAAGTGACTGGCATGTTAAACTCCTAGATGCAAGGACAGCCTGAAGGTCCTCTGTGTCCTGCTCCAAGCACTGACTATGCAGCTCACATTGATTCAGAACCATAGCCAATGGGAGTTGCAGTGGTGGTGCCAAGAGGCCTGTATCCTCAGCCAGAGCCTTCATCCCCTCATACACTGAACTCCTGCCCCGGCCCAATGAAAGTGAGTAAGGGTGGGGAACAGTGAGTGACAGAGGGAGGGGGTTGGAATGAGCAGGAGGAGGTGGATTTAGAAAAGGGGTGGGACTGTAGATACATCTCTGTATTAATCATAAATCTCGATATTAAACATTTTCATATGGAGTGTGGATCATCTTAATGTAATCTCTGTATTAAGTTTTTAACTTTGTATCAAGTCCTTTTATATAGCTTTGTATTAAGTTCTTTTAGATAGAAACTTGGTATCTTTCCGTAACGAACATAGAAACTTCGTATTAAGTCTTGACAGAATAGTCCCTAAAAATAAGTAAGACAAAGAGAATGTCTTTGTAACCAGAATAGATCTCTCCTCCTTTACTTAACTGATTGCCCTATTGAATTAATGAAGTGTGAATGGATAAGGTATGGAAGTCAAGCACCTCCCGGCAGTTGAAAGGATGGAGAGGGGATGGAAGCCAGATCCAAGGACAATAAGACCTGTTAAGTGGGCCCACAGAAAGAAGATTGGACATATGGACGGTCTTGGGAGTCAGCGGCTAGTGCCTGCTTTTGGAAGCACTCTCTATGAAAATGAATGTGGAAGCATTGAAACAACACCCAGAAGAAGGTGCCACAGATATGCATGTGTGTATAATGACTCTCACAGATCCTGCATATGCATAAGATGATAGATTTGCATGAGAGGGGAGCTACTATAAATCAAAGGTGTCTTACAGGAGGACCCCGGGGTTTTTGTCTTGTCAACATGAGAGCACCAATCTGGACTGGCAGAAGCCCAGCATCAACCCTCCCACATCTAACTCACCTGCCAGTACAGTTAGGGGGAGCAACTATTGGTAACAATAAAAGGATGGAGTGTGCTTGTATGTGTGAGAGAGTGCGTGAATATAATGTATCATATGCATATGATAAATATTGATTGCGATTTGTAATATCAATAAATGTGGCATTTTGCCTTATCCCCCTGAAAAGATCCCATGCAGTACATTAAGTACAACAGGACAGGGTATGGCTAGAGCCATGTGTGGATGCAAAAGCTGTATCAGTATTCACATCTGTAGCCGCAAAAATGAGCCGTGGATATAAAGCAGATATCCGCAGATTTGCAGGGCAGTAGACATGGCCTCATTGAAGGGATGGAGCGGGGGTGGGGCAAGAGTATTCACATTTGTGCATTATAAAGTTGGCAACCCTAATCTAGCAGCATTATGAATTTATGCTCTTAAGCTTGCCTTTTGAAGGTGATATGCTGGTTTCCTTTGAGGACGAATACTGAAAGAATGAAATGATCACTTTGTGAAAAATGTTAGCCCATGGGTGGTAAGCATTGCCTGACAAATTAATGACCTGACCCTGCAAACATTTATATGTACATGCAAATTTGCTCATAATCAAAGGCATTATTCATCTGATTAAAGTTACTACAGTGTGTACAGTGAACACAATTTAAAAGTTCATCGATTTTTTAGATCGTCCATATACAGGCAGTCCCCGGGTTACATGGATCCGACTTATATCGGATCCCTACTTACAAACGGGGTGAGGCAACCCCGCACTAGCTGCTTCCCCCCAGCAGACCAAGGAGACTAGCGCCCCCTCCCCCCCCAGCAGACCAGGGAGATGCGGAGCGGCTTTTCTCAGCAGACACCTCAGTTTGAGAATAAAGGACTGAGGGAAGTGAGGTGTGGGAGAATAAAACTGAGCTCTGGAGAAATGTTTGGCTAAAGTTTCCCCTACAATATGTACTAGTTCCGACTTACATACAAATTCAACTTAAGAACAAACCTACAATCCCTATCTTGTACGTAACCCAGGGACTGCCTGTACCTTAAAAATGTAAACAACACTAGAACCCTGTAATATCTAAACCGGAATTGCAGTGTGTGCAATATTGGTTTTTACAGGAACATGGTCTAATATTCAACCCATGAAAATGATGACCAAAATAGAATGGTCTTAGAACAATTTTCTTTTAAGTCAAGTCTTCACAAACCCTAAATATTAAATCAAACATTAAAGCTCTCACTGCATGAGGGGAATTAACACATTAAAACAAAGAAAAAAACGATCTTACATTTTAAAAGTGTTTGGTGCTACAAATCAAAAGGAATACATTGGTTTTCTAATAGGCCAATAAACCTTCCTTTCCAGTTGTTCAAATTTTTATTGATCCTTTCCTTTTTCAATGTTGCAAAACCAGTCAATTTTCTCTGCAATAAATCACTTTACTGAAGTGTTTTTCAGACTCCTACAATACATGAACAAAATTATTTAGCTTCCTGGTGAGTGTCCTAAGAAAGAATTATTCTTTAGGGCTCTGATCCTAAACCAATGAAACCAATGAGAGCTTTAAAACTGACTTCAAGGGGTTCAGGCTTTGGCCTGGGTCTTTCATAATTTTTGAAAATGTGATGTAGCAAATGCTGGCAAAGATACCGAAAATAACAAAACCAAGTTTTAGAAACAGCACTAAGATTGCCAGTAATTAGCCTTGGAATTCTGAAATGGCAATGATGGCATTTTCAATCAATTTCTTTTCATTTTGGAATTTATTTTATTGTGGCTATAAATAACCATTGCACCTACATTTACATGTTGATGGGTTGGACCCCCCTAGGATGCCAACCTAGGTGCTGAAGATACCACTGAGTCTGCCTTCTCTGCCAGTCTGGGGCCCCCTACACTGCATCTTGCTGAGGGCAAGAAATTATTTACATTAGGAAATTATTTCAAAATAACTAAATTTGAAATTACTCCCGAAGTAACAAAATCAAACTAGCATGTCCCCATTACGGGGGAGCCTCGAAATTAGTCAGAGGTAGGCTCCATTATTGTGTATGCACTACTTTGACTCAGAGCCCCAGGAAGCACTGGGAAGTAATTACTCTGAATTATTCTGGGGAGTAATTATTTCAAAGTAGCAGCAGCAGAGCATCCACACTCATGGTATTTAAGTGTTGTTCCCAGAGGAAAGCGGGAGTACAGATTTCTAAATAAGTAGCCTGTTATTTCAAAATAATGGGCTTGGTAGTGTGGATGCTCCACGTATTATTTCAAAATAAGGAGGGTTATTTCAAAATAAATCCCTAGTGTTGTAGACCAGGGCTGAGTAAGGCACTAACACCCTCTCCAGGAAAGCACACAGGCAGGGCCATACCCAGCTGCAGAGGATACAGACATTGAGATCAGCTCTGAAAAGAATCAACTGAAGGGTCTTGTTCCAGCATTCAGATGTTGATCCTAAAGTTATATGAACTATGCCTCCTCCCTCAGTTAGAAAGTACAAAAACTGGGTTATATTAGAACTGAGGAGATATCTGAGCCATTAGCTATTATCTTTGAAAAATCACTGAGGACAGGGGAGATTCCAGAAGACTGGAAAAGGGCAAATATAGTTCCCATTTATAAAAAGGAAAATAAGGACAATTCAGGGAATTACAGTGAGCCTATCTTCTGTACCAGGAAACATCATGGAGCAAATAATTAAAGAATTCATTTGCAAGAATCTAAAAGATACTTAGGTAATAAATAACAGCATGGATATCAAGAACAAATTGTGTCAAACTAATATGATAGCTTTCTTTGATGAGGTAAGAAGCCTTGTGAATAAGTGGGAAGCAGTAAATATGGTATATCTAGATTTTAGTAAGGCATCTGATATAGTCTCACAATTCCTTTTCATTAATAAACTGGGGAAACCTACATGCAGCTACTATAAGGTGGGTGCATAACTGACCGAAAACCATTTCCAGAAAGTAAGTTATCAGTGTTTCACAATCAAGCTAGAAGGGCTTATCAAGTAGAGTGCCTCAGGAATCATATGTGATCCAGTTCTGTTCAACATCTTCATCAATGATTTAGACAATTACAGAGAACACACTTATAAAGGTTGCAGATGATACCAAGTTGGGAGAGACTGCAAGTACTCTGTAGGATTAAATTCAAAATGATTGCGACAAATTGGAGAAATGGTCTGAAGTAAATAGAAGGAAATACAATAAGGGGAAATGTAAAGTTCTCCACTTAGGAAAGATCCATCAGTTGCACACATACAAAATGGGAAATGACTGCCTGGAAGGGAGTACTATGGAAAAAGATGTGGGAGTTATAGTGGATTACAAACTAAATATGAGTGAACTGTGTAACACTGTTACAAGAAAAGCAAACATTGTGCTAGGATGTATTAGTAGGAGTGTTGTAAGCAAGACCCAAGAACTACTTTTTCTGCTCTATTCTCTGCTCATATGGCCTCAGCTGCAGTATTGTGTCTAGTTTTCAGTGCTCTGTTTCCGGAAAGATGTAGACAAATTGTAGAAAGTCCAGAAGAGAGCATCAAAATTCTTAAAAAGATGATCTATGAGGGAACAGTAGAAGTAGCAGTATGGAGAAGATGGGGAAGGGTGAACATTTAAAAAATGTTCAAGTACGTAAATGGTTGCTACAAGAGGAGGGAGAAAAATTGTTCTCATCAAACTCTGAGCCTAGCACAAGAAGGGGTTCAAATTGGAGCAAAGGAAATTTAGGTTGGCCATTAAGGAAAACTTCCTAACTGTCACAGTCATTAAACAGTGAAATATACTCATGGAAACTCCATCAATGGAGGTTTTAAAGAAAAGGTTAGACAAACTCCTTTCAAGGATAATACTCAGTCTTGCAATGAGTGCAGGGGTCTGGACTAGAAAATCTTCCAGTCCTACAATTCTAAGATTCTCATATCCACCATATTTCATGATTTAATAAAAGGAAACACTCAATTATTTTACTACATACAAACAATTTATATTGGATCCTGAAGTGTATCCTTGCCCCCATGTAATTCAATGGAAAAGCTCCGATGAACTTAAATGGATACAGGATTTCATCCTTTGTATATTCTTGTGCTCGCTAATATCCTATATTCTAGAAAATTAGCTACTGTGATGTGTATACATATTAGCAAACTTTCCAAGATATACAACGGCTTATTCTCATCAACAGAGAACAACATTGAAATCTGTTATGTCCTCATGTTCACCTTTACTGTAATAAATACCATGTAGACACGTGTGTGTGTGTGTGGGGAAGGGGAAGAGAAGGGGGGGGGGACAATGTATGGAAAGGGTTGTAACCATGTCCAACATTTCCCACCCAACCATGTCCACCATCTACTGCTATGCATTCAAAGTATAATCCAGCCACATATCTATAAAGAGTTGGCAAACAAAAGTATTTCTAGGTTAGGCTATTGTGAACCTGATTGTCTGAGGTAAGCAGGATGAAGTTTAATAAGGACAAAGGCAAAGTACTCCACTTAGGAAGGAACAATCAGTGTCACACATACAGAATGGGAAGCAACTGTCTAGAAAGGAGTATTGCAGAAAAGGATCTAGGGGTCATAGTGGACCACAAGCTAAATATGAGTCAACAGCGTGATGCTGTTGCAAAAAAAGCAAACATGATTCTGGGATGCATTAACTGGAGTGTTGTGAGCAAGACATGAGAAGTCATTTTTCTGATCTGCGCTCATTAGGCCTCAATAGGAGTATTGTGTCCAGTTCGGGGCACCACATTTCAAGAAAGATGTGGAGAAATTGGAGAAGGTCCAGAGAAGAGGAACAAAAATGATTAAAAGCTTAGAAAACATGACCTATGAGGGAAGACTGAAAAAACTGGGCTTGTTTAGTTTGGAAAGGAGAAGACTGAAAGGGGACTTGATAACAGTTTTCAGGTATCTAAAAGGGTGTCATAAAGAGGAGGGAGAAAAATTGTTCTCCTTGGCCTCCTTGGATAGGAAAAGAAGCAATGAGAAGTTCGGGTTGGACAGTAGAAAAAACTTCCTGTCAAGGTGGTTAAACACTGGAATAAGTTGGGGTATGTCTACACTAGCCCCCTAGTTTGAACTAGGGAGTCTAATGTAGACATTTGAAGTTGCAAATGAAGCCCAGGATTTAAATATCCCGGGGTTCATTTGCATCTTCCTGTGCGCCGCCATTTTTAAATGTCCCTTAGTCCGAACTCCGTGCCCGTGGCTACACGCGGCATGGAGTAGGTAGTTCGAATTAGGATCTCTAATTCGAACTACCGTTACTCCTCATGGAACTCCAAATACGTAATTAATGTAGCTGGAGTTGCATATCTTAATTCGAACTTCCCCTGTAGCGTCGACTTTGCCTAAGACTGAAAAGGGGGAAAGATCAACTCAGGCTGTCCACTTCGTAAAAGAAGCTTATCAGAATAATGGAGTATGTGATATTCCACGTAGCCAGTTTCTTCATATATTAAGCTTAGCTGCTGTTTTGTTTTATTTTGCTTAGTAACTTACTTTGTTCTGTGTGCTATTACTTATGCCACTTAAATCTGAATTTTTATCATTTTTGCATTTGAAGTTAGGAATATTGCCCTGTATATCTGCATTTCATATCTGCTGTATTGAGTCACTCCCACTATGGACACTTCAGGGACTACAGTGGAAAAGCCAGACAGGATTGATGGGCTAAGCTCTCTGCAGGCTGTGCAGCTGCCTAGTAGCACCACTGAAGGCATACAAGGAAGGAGGAGGGATGCCCCACCTGCAAACTAGCATCCTGACTTGTGACTGGGAGGGGAATGGCCTCACTCAGGTGCCGCTCCCTCAGCTTGAAAGCAATAAGCTTTCAAGACCCTGGTCCTGTCCTGGCCCATCTCCCGGTGTGGTCTGGCCCTGGACCTCTGCCCATCACTGCTGAAGCGTCCTGGGTGGCTGGGGCAGTCTAGAACACTCTCCCCCACCCCTGTGGCCCAGACCCCCTGCTGAAGCCCCCCTTCCCGTGGCCTGACCATGAGTCTCCCCTCATATCTCTGTACCCAATTTCCTGCCTCACTCCAGAGCCTGATTTGCCAGAGTCCTTGCACCCTAACCCCTCATACCAGCCCTGAGCCCCTTATCCCCAAAAGCAATGTCCCCAGACAGAGGTCTTGCTCCACAACTCTTTGTCCCAGCCTTGAGCCCTTCATCTCTGGCCCCGCCCCACAGCCTGCACCCTGAGACATAGCCCTTGCACACTAACCCTCTGTCTCAGCCTGTCTCTGTATCTTCTGCAGCTGGATGTGGTCCTGCTTGTGTGCTTTGCTGGAGGAGGTTTTAGTGCCTTGTTAAGCAAGACAAGATTTAAAGAGCCCCACATTAGCAGAGAAGGCGGACTCAGTGGTATCTCCAGAACCTCAGTTGCCATCCTTTCAGATCCAACTCATCTCAACATGTAAATATAACTGCAATTATTATTTACAATCTCAATGAAATAAATTTCAAAATGAACAGAAATGTATTGAAGAGACCATTATTGCCATTTCAGAATTGCATTATATGTTATATATTACGATAGTCACAATTAGAGGAATGAGCATCTCCTATCTAACTATACTAGGTACTTAGATAGCCACGAACAAGAGCTCCTTATACTGTGTAATGCATTTATCCTCACAGAATTCTTAAGAGATAGCATTCCATTATACAGATGGAGAACTGAGGTTTAGGAAGGCTACGTGACTTACTCAAGGTCAAAAAAGGATGTCTCTGGAGCATCCTTCCTACAAAGTACTGAGTTCCCTTAAGTATTAAGGCAGTTAATGGGAAGTGAGTGTGCTCAGCACCCTATTCTAAATTAGCTGCAAAACTTCTTAATGCTCTGTTTATTAGCGTCAATTTTATAACTAGGGCTATAGAGCAATTTAAAAATAATCATGATTAATTGCACTGTTAAACAACAGAATACCATTTATTTAAATATTTTGAATGTTTCCCACATTTTCAAATGTACTGATTTTAATTAAAATACAGAATGCAAAATATACAGTGCTAATTTTTTTTTGCACTGTAAGAAAACAAAATAAATAGTATACTTCAAATCACCTAATACAAAAACTGTACTATTATCTATCATGTACTACAATCTATCATGAACAATGAACTTACAAATGTAGAATTACGTACAAAAATAACTGCATTCAAAAATCATAGACTCATAGAATCATAGAACCATTGAGCTGGAAGAGACCTTAGAAGGTCATCAAGTCCAGCCCCCTGCCATAGGCAGGACCAATCCCAACTAAATCAACCCAGCCAGGGCTTTGTCAAGCCGAGACTTAAACACCTCTAGGGATGGAGACTCCACTACTTCTCTAGGTAACCCATTCCAGTGCTTCACCACCCTCCTAGTGAAATAGTTTTTTCTAATATCCAACCTGGACCTCTCCCACCACAACTTGAGACCACTGTTCCTTGTTCTGGCATCCGTCACTACTGAGAACAGCCTTTCTCCATCCTCTTATATTGTTTATAAAATAAAACAATATAAAACTTTAGAGACTATACTCTATTCAGTCTTGGTACAGCCAATTGTTCAGACAAACAAGTTTGTTTACATTTGCAAAAGACAATCCTGACGGCATCTGTTTATGTTACCTGAAAGTGAGAACAGGCCTTCCCATGGCACACTTGTTGCTGGTACCTAAAGGTTTTTATATGCCAAATATGCTAAACATTTGTATGCTCCTTCATACTTTGGCCACCATTCCAGGGGACATGCTTCCATACTGATGAAGATCATAAAAAGAATAATGCTTTAATTAAATTTGTAAATGAACTTCTTGGAGCAGAACTGTACGTCTCTCACTCTGTTTTATCAACATTCTGCCATATATTTCATATTATAGCACTCTCTTGACCCAGCATATGTTTAAGAACACTTTTACTGCAGACTTGACAAAACACAAAGAGTACTAATGTGAGCTATAGTACTTGACCACAGGTTTAAGAATTGAAGTGCATTCCAAAATTGCATGTTGATCATGCTTTCAAAAATCTTAAAATAACAATACTCCAACATGGAAACTACAGAACCTGAACCACCAAAAAAGAAAATCAAACTTTTGCTGGTGGTATCTGGCTCATATGATGAAAATGACATGCTTTGGTCCACTTTGTTCTATATCATTAAGTGAAATTAGTCATCAGCATGGACACATGTCCTTTGGAAAGGTGGTTGAAGCATGAAGGGACATATGAAACTTTAGCATGTTTGCCATGTATATATCAAGTGACTCAAGATATAACAGTGTCATGTGAATGCCTGTTCTCACTTTCAGGTGACACTATAAACAAGAAGCAGGCAGCATTATGTCCTGCAAATGTAAACAAACTTCTTTTTCTACGTGATTGGCTGAACAAGAAGTAGGACTGAGTAGACTTAATTAAAAAAAAAACTCTTAATAATAAAAACACTTGTAAGCTGCACTTTCATGACAGATTATGGTAATTGTATGAGGTGAATTGAAAATATTATTTGTTTTATCATTTTAAAGTACAACTATTTGCAATAAAAATAATAATATAAAGTAAGCACTGTGCACTTTGTCTCAATATATTTGAAAATGTAGAAAAAACATCCAAAAATAATTAGTACATCTCAATCAGTATTATAGTGTGATTAAAATTGTGATTAGTCATGATTAATTTTTTAATCGTGATTAATTTTTTGAGTTAGTTTCAATTAACAGCCCTATTTACAATTAAAATATGGTCAGGCCAGGATAATGCATTCACAGTACTGCATCTACATTTTCCTTTAATATATTTAAAGAAATTACATTAGCAAATGAAATGGAGAAATAGAGTAATCTGACTTCCAGTGAGTCATACTCACACAGATGTGCTATAGTAATTCTATTGGCATCAAAATGACATCATTATATTTAAATAATAGGAGTCATTATGCCTGACTGAAAAGCAAACTACAAAGATAGATTTATAATGATTTATTTTATTATTGTGTACATGAGAATTATCAGGAAATACAGCAAGCTAAAGTTACTTTCTATGTATATTATTATTGCTTCCAGTGGAGCTGTATACTAAATAAGGGAACCATGAAATATAATCCAGGATTTGGCAATCATAATGTAAATCATATCACCATTACACAATCCTTCTACCCTTTGCATTAATTACTTGGTCTTGAAGTGGTTTACAAATATTACCTAAACAAAAAATCAAATTAACCCTCCAATGCAGATAAGGTATTCATTGTGCTCACAGTTCACCTGTCTTGGAGATAAAACGTGGTGGGTCTTTAACAATTTCACGACAAATTGAATCATCATTTTAGGTTAAGATGAGCAGTGAGGAAAAATGTATCCAACTGAAACTGTGCAGATGATTTTAGGTGGCATAGTTCAGTTACCTAAGTCAGAATACAGCCATGATACTGGCATTAACACTCTGCTTTCACAAAAAGTGTCAGGGTATCTTCGCTTGACTACATTATTGTAGAAATATAGGGGTGGAAGGGCCCTTGGGAAGTCATTTGGGTCAGTCATTAGGCATATCTAATGTGTCCCTGATAGTGACTGTCTAACTTGTACTTAAAACTCTCCCATGACCACCATTCCATAACTGCCTTTGGAAGCCTATTGCAGTATCCTTATACTGAACATTTTCCTTAATATCTAACCTAAATCTACCATGCTACAGATTCAGCTTGTTACTTCTTATCTTACCTTGACTGGACATACAAAACAGCTTATCATTGTCCTCTTAGAACAGCACTTACATTTGTAAACTTAAAAGGTACCCCTTCAGTTTTCTTCTCTCAATACTAAATATGCCCAGAATTTTCAAACATTCCTCACAAGGCAGGCTTTCCTAAAATTTTTATCATATGATGCCTCTACTCAGGACTCTTTCTAATTTGTCTACATCTTTCTTAATTATGGTGCCCAAAATAGAACACGGTATTCCATCAGAGGACTTACCAGTGCCAACTGCCATGTAGATGTTATGTGCAAAGGAGAAAAAAAAAAAGCTATGCCAACAGCAAAGTGACCCCGAACAATATATTGGGGGCATTGGTTCTATATTGACCTAACTTAGAGGAAAGAATGCCTAAATCAACACAAGTTGCACCTCTAAAAACTGTCATTCTCTAGTCCACCAATATCTGTGGTCCAGCAGGACCAAATGCTTCTGGATCAGAAAGGAGGTGGGATGGCCAGAGTGCAGGGCCAGGGTCAGAGCCCACAGCAGCGTGGGTCCGAAGTTCACAGCAGGGCAGAGCCAGGACCCTTGGCAGCACAAAACAATGCGGGGCTGGGTCCAGAGCTCTTGGCAGCCCATGGCAGCAGGGCCAGAACCGGAGCTCAGAGGAGCGTGGGAGCAGGGCCCAGCAGAGGTGGTAGTGAGCCAGCAGCACTGATCAGGCTTCGGGTTTGGGGGTTGGTGGCAGGGGACCGCCCCTGATTTAGCAAATTCTCTTATTTGGGACTGGTCAGGTTTCAAGGGTACCAGACCAGGGAGGTCCAATATCTAGCATTACTTTGACAATTAGGTGTTTCCTATAGGATGCTTAGCTTCTAAGCGCTGAAAGGATTATAATACAGGATAGTATATTTGCAGACCCGGGATTGCATGAGACTCTAGAAAATGCCTAAACCATCTCTTTACATATTAGATTTCTTCCAAAGATAGAAATGGATTGGGTTCACATTGGGTGGCTGACTCAGTTAAAAAATCAAAAATCTCAGTGCTGCAGTGAATCTATGGTCAGCCAGCCTCTGTAAAGGGGGAATTATGTGTGTACTAAACAAGATGTCCAAGCCCTAAAAAGTGGATAACAATGAAAGAAATTCTATTAATCTATGACACATTTGTATTTTTGAGATCATTTTGAGCTTTGGATTCCTCTCTCAACACTGGTGAGACTGTAGCCACAAATAAAGTTGCACCATTTTGATTGTAATATTTACTCTTTATTAAAAAAGCAATATTGGGAGTGCTTCATGCTGAAGTGAAACAAAGTTCAGTGCAGCTGTGGGGGAAGAAGTCTATAAAGCTGCAGCTGCAACAATGTCATCAAAGAAAAGACCTCCTAGTTTTAAAACATAAACAGATAGAGTGCCTGTGGCTCTCAGCAGGTCATCACTCATGACACCACAGGAGAGGTTTCCAGAGCAGGAGGAAAGATCCATAAGAAAAAAATAATAATCTACAGGCTTTAGACTCTAAGGACTCTAATCAATTCCAAATTGCTTCTGCGGATGCCAGCCAGCAGAGACTCCTGAACTACGCAACTATAGCATATTCCCAGCAAAAGCTTTCCCTTGATATTACTTGACTGATCAAACCTGCAGTTTTCCAGGAATCAGCTTAGACTCAAAGGAATAACACTGGGTAACATTAATCTTCCAATGAAAGGAAGTTTCTTTACCTAGATGCAGTATAATGTTTGAAGCAGCTTTTCATAGCAAACAAAAAAAGTCCAGTTAATGAAAAATTACCCTGGGAATTTATAGTGCTCTGTCCAGGTAGTTTAGCTCAGAAATTAAATAATGTAAAAATGTAATGATTCATAATATCAAAAACACTCAGGCAATAAGCTAAGTGCTTAAGTGGAAAGAAACCAACTAGTTTTTGAAAAGTCGAGTACAAAATGTAAATAAGCAGTAGAAATCATGAAAAGGATATAAAGATTTTTTAAAATGTTCAGTTTTTGCTTTTTTAAAAGATATCCATTTGTTTGCGAGTCCCTAACGATAAGAGATGGAACAACTCAAATTGCTAGGTAGCTTCCTTTTATCATAACTTAACACAAAAAAAGGATTTGGTTTTACCAGGACAATGGGATGTGCCTGGAATCAGATTGTTTCTCATCAAAAGGAAAAGGAGGGGTAGGATAGCAGGGACACTTACGCTTTTGAATGACCATAGGGGGGCAGCCGCATCTGTAAGAGTGGCTGGCTGGGGGCAAGGCTCTGCACGTAGCCAGCCATGGGTAAGTGGTCCCTCTGGCCCAAAGCCAGAGCCAAAACCAAGCCCTCCCCCCCTCCCAGCCCTCAGCTCCAGAAACTGGAGGGAGTGGGGGAGAGGGAGCTGCACTGGTCAGCGGTCCTGCCGGCATAGTGCCTCTGGGCACCAGATGCCAGTTGGGCGGTGCAGTCTCAGCCATCCCAGGAAGCAGCTACTGGATGGAGCTGGGCAGCTCAGCCTCTGCTGCTCCAGCCCTCCAGACACTAGCCATCTGCTGGCGTTGGGACTGCCTCGAGTCCCCCAACATCTCCGAACCCATGGCCTGATTCCTACATTCCTGCCATGAACCCCCTCCAAATTCCCTAATCTCCTGTCCTGATTTCTATACTTCCCACCCCCCGTCCTGAGCGGCCCCCCCAAACACTTCCCAATCCTCTTTCATCACTCCTGCACGCCTGACCCTCTGCCAAACACCTGCACCCTTCACACTTTGTTCTGAGCTCCTCCATACCTCCCAAAGCCCCGCCTGGACTCCTTAACCTCCCCACAATCTCTTCCCCTGTCCTGAGCTCTGCACACTTCCCAACCTTCTGCCTTGACACCTCCATCCTCCATCCCTTGCCCTTAGCCCCCACACAGACCCAAGCAATGTGAGATAAATCCTCTAAATTATGTACATTTTTGTCTTAATAGGGAAGACACAGCTTTCACATCTTTTGGAAAGCTCATGCTTTCTGCTGAAGAAGAAATTATACAATTGTGGAGACATACAACAAACAACTTAAAAGAAAAAGACCATCTGTTACTAAGTTACACGTAATGAATCTGAGCCCCAGATATACTGGAGTAGAGCTTGATGCACCTGTGTGTGAGTGGGGGGGAGGAAGAGATCGGGAGTCACATGTAGCTTTAAGTTGGTCTCTAGTTAAGTCTGACACATACCCTCCCTGCCTCCAATCATTCCTTATGCCCATGGTAGAGCAGGTGAAATCACATGGAGGATTGCAATTTGCTAAGGGAATCCTCAGCTGCAATTCAGCTCAACTTTTAAATCCCCTCTGTTCCACTGGATGGTGCAAAGAGAACTTACAAAGAGGCCCTATGACTCTTTCGAGCCCTAAGACTGAAAATAGTGAAAAGGATATAAAGATTTTTAAAAATGTTCAGTTTCATCATCTGTTTAATACTATTATTGATGCAGGTAAACACATTTTCTTCTTTAAAAGATACTCATCTGTTTGTGAGTTCCTATGACTGAAAATGAGGGAAAACTACAGAAGGTTTATGCAAAAGCCATTCATGTATGTTAATCATATTAGACTCATTACATTTTGTAATGATTTATACAGCAATGTGGATTATATCGCATTAGATAAAACATATTACAACTACTGTCATACTTGCCAATATATCTAATTTTATGTACTCAAAATAAAGCCTGACTGAAGGAATGTCAATGATTTAGTTTAAATTATATACATTACTGGAATACATTACCTGCAAGTGAACAAAACAGACACAGAGATTTAAAGTGGAAGCTTCCAACTTTACTAATGTTTATTTTAATAGCAGAGAGGAGCATTAATTTTCCAGACTGTGCCCCCAATTCCAGGCATTTAAATTGAGTCTAGTACAGTAAATGGCCTCATGCCATATAACCAATAACGAGGGCTGGCTTTTTTCAGCTTAACCTGAAGAATTCAGCTCTCCTTTTAATACTCTTGTCTTCATTCTGCAAGGGGGAATGAGGGTACTCATGAAGGGTTCCTCAATTTGCAAAGACTCACAGTCTCTACCACCTGACATCTCTTACTCATCTATGCCTCTGGGAGCTGCAGTGAATAACAGCCAAAAGTTGCAAAAAAAATTCGAATTCCTCTTATTAAAATAAACTTTAGATGTTTACCTACTCCTTTGTTAACCTAAAAAATGGGCTTTCAGGATAATATGAAGGGAAACCCAAACTCTAATCAATGCTGAATTGAGGGAAAAATCCTTTCTGATACACACCCTGCTCCCCCTTCCCCCAATAAACTGGTCAGATCCACAACATATAAGAAACATAGTTAAAAGTATATCACAGTCACAAGGTAGGTGGGGAAACAACCACAAAATAATTGCCACTATTTGTCCATCATCTACTATATATTCAAGAGAGTTTGTGCATCAGTCTGTCTGTACGTGAATATGTTTGTTTAAGAACTCCTCCTAAACGGCAAGAGCTAGGAACACCAAATTTGGTATGAAGCTTCCTCTTAACATAATTTAAAGGAAGGTCAGGGTTTGATTGAGCCAGGATGATGGGATGTGCATGGAATGCAATTGTTTCTCATCAAATGGAAAGAGAGGGCTGTGATACCAGGGACAGTTATACTCTTAAATGACCACATAGGGGTAGCAAGCAAGCAAGCATAGCCCCAACAAGGTTTTTGTATGTTGCCATTTCTAATATCTGATTTGTGTCCATTGATTCTTTTACGTAGGGACTGTCCAGTTTGGCCGATGTATATAGCAGTGGGGCATTGTTGGCACATGATGGCATATATTATGTTAGTAGATGTGCAGGAGAATGAACCAGTGACAGTATGGCTGATCTAACTACAAAAGCAGCTTCTCCTCTCTTGGAATTCACACCTCCATATCAGCTATTAGAAGTGGGCCTCATCCTCCTTGACTGGATCCACCTCGTCATCTCCAGCCTGATTCTGGCCTGCATATTTATACCTGCCTCTGGAAATTTCCACTACATGCATCTGACGAAGTGAGTCTTTGCCCACGAAAGCTTATGCTCCAACACTTCAGATAGTCTATAAGGTGCCAAAGGACTCCTCGCCACTTTTGCAGATTCAGACTAACACAGCTACCCCTCTGATAATTCTGAAGGTTGTAATTTATACTGCCACCCTACCCATTTTGATTGGTTCTGTAGTCTTAACAGAAAAAACACACTTTCAATCAGAGTTCATCCTGAACAATGAGTGCGAAATCAGTCTAATTCTTTGTAGACTAACATACACAAAAGAATAAATTAAATAGCTTTTACTTGTTGTAAGGGCAGTCTTTCATAGTCTTGTAACTTTATTCTATGGCAATTGTAATACTTATGTGCATGCACACACCCACCTAAGTTCTTTCATAAAATTTTATTTAAGTTACTCAAGTCGGTATGATTTTCTACATTAGGTAACATAAAAACAATTAGGAGCCCGGTGGCTCTTTAAAGACTAAGACTTTTATTAGATATAGAAATGTAGCCGTGTTAGTCTGGGGTAGCTGAAGCAAAATACCATCTTGTTAGTCTTTAAAGTGCTACATTGTCCTGCACTTTTATTAGGGTACGGGTGCATAAGCGTTCATGTGCTACAACTCACATTGGCAGATGCAGAAGAGAAATAAAACAGGTATAAAGAATGGCAACATCTTTTAGCTGGTGGAGAAGCACCCCAACCTCCCTGGGCACAAAGCCCTGGACCCACAAGCTGCCTTTAATCATTCTTATGATGTTTTATAATAAACAAAAGCAAAGTGTACAAAATTAATATATTTTCCTGTCCATAGGTGTACTTTGACTTCTGAATGGGGGGACAGCTCCAGTGAGGACAACAGGCCCACATAGTGCATGGTGGGGGTACAAATTAAATGCTTGCCCGAGTCTTGCAGTTTGGGAGGAAACACCGCCCCTCCTCCAAACTACTACCATCTTTCTGCCCCCCTTCCTTTCTTATTATTTAAAAAATAAAGATCCAGTAATGTCATTTGGAGATGTATGTTACTGTACAGAATTGGGATAGATAATGAAATGAAAGAGAAATCCACAAAGAGATGCTGAAATATGTCTCCACTTAGCAGGATGTAGCAATTGTAATTCTGTAATCTCCCAATATTATGAGAGTGATATATTTCAATTTAATATTTGAAAAATCAAAAGTTTTATGGACTAGACATGGAAAATCTTAAGCTCATTTCCTAGGAATGGAAAATCTTAGGCTCAGTTCTGTATTATTAGGATCCTACCAAATTAATGGCCATAAAAAATGCATGACGGATCATGCAAGTTGGTCTCCCCTTGTGGAATGTGGTTGTTTGTGTGCTTTTACCACGTACCATACAGATTTCAAGAGGGAGACAAGCATTTCTCAAATTGAGGGTCCTAACCCAAGAAGGAGTTGCAAGGGGACACAAGATTTTTTTAGGGAGTAGCAGTAAAATTATTTTAGGGAATAGAAGTATTACCACTCTTACTTCTGCACGGCAATAAGAACTGCTGACTGAGAGCCCCGCTCTGCAGGAAGCAGCACAGAAATAAGGATGGCAATATCATACCATACCATCTTTACCTCTGCACTGTTGCTGATGTCCAGCAGCTGCCACTGTCCGTTGCTTAGCTCTGCAGGCAGCGCTGCCAGCAGCAGTGCAGAAACAAGGATAGCTGTTCCACAACTCCACTACTCCTTTGTGAGTCAGAGCCCTTACAATTATATATAAAATTTCAGATTTAAACAGATGAAATAGTGAAATTTATGATTTAAAAAAAATCCTATGTGAAATTGACAAAAATGGCCTGTGAATTTGGTGGGACCAATGTATCAGACATGCATACACAGTACACTGCTTCAGCATGCCTTGATCAATGGGGAGAAAACACGGAGAGCCAGGTGCACCAACTCATTTTACACTACAACGTTACATAAATCCCCTACTTAATCCTTTGGGTTTATATTGCTCTTTGAGCTGGGTAAAGGAGCAGTGTGAAAATGCTCTGAAAGCCTCAATGTAAATGTTTCTTTAATCCTAATAAAGCCACAAAACAGGCCCAGCTGAATGAGCAGGAAACTGAGCTACAGAACTTTAAATGACCCGGTTACCACTGTCGCTCTTGGCACTAACCTGCTGGTCAGAAGTTCACCATGAACATGGCCTTGGTGATGTAGCATAGACCAGTTTCAGCTCACAATTACTGTGCCCTTTTCACTCATGTGTACGTATTGGCTAATAGCATTTTTTGTATAGCACCAAGTTTCATATGGTTACTTCAAAGCTGAATGATCAAAACACTGTTAATATGAAAATAATAGATGCAAGAGAGTGGTCTCAAATGCATCTTATTGGTAGAGACAGATTACATATATCCTTGTGAAAAGTGTTTTCCCCAATTGTGGCAGTGTATTTAGCCAAAAATGATACAGGTATATTGCTTTTCTTTTAAAGTCAGAAGATAGAAAAAAATAAGAAAAATACTCCAGTTGACACCACATTTGAAACTGGTCTATTAAAGTGTGTTGGTGGAAACATTTAGGGCTTGGACACTCATTAACGTGACTCCTGGGAAAATATAAACACTCTTTCTGAAATTAAATCTTGAGTTTGCCCACCACAGTCTTGTTTTCAGCTTTAGCTGTTGGCACTTGAGTCTGCAACTGAGGCCTTGGATCAAATGCCAAATGAAACATTTGGGAACAAGAATGGTAACGACACCCTGTTTTGTTCTAAGTCACAGTAAAACAAAGTAAAACAAAATTAAATACAAGAAAGCACTAATTTTAAGAGTTTTCCAAATGTTTAATCTTATTTTCTACACCTCTCCCACTTGTACTTGCCTTTAAATAAAATAGTACTGAACTCTTGAAATAAAAAACTCACTTATGAACAATAAAGGGTTTCTAGCTTCAGATGAAACTGATGGTCAATGAATGATGCTGAAAAGTATGGAATATAGTTCACGGCACACTGAAATCACTTAATTTTCACAGCTGTTTCTGAAATACTATTTTTGCTTAAAGAATACAAACCCTATAATACTTATAATGTAATTTATGACGACTAGCTTTACAAGATTAATTCTGCATACAGTACAATGACAGGATCAATATCTACCATTAACTTAACTGATCCACATATGGATCAATAAATGAAAGTTACTCACTCATAACGATAGTTCTTTGAGATGGGCTGTGTATATTCATACTCATGGGACAGGAATAGTGTTTCTCTGACAGTGGAACATTTCATAGGAGCATCCACTGAAATGCTTGCATCCTCGTCTGTCCCCCTTCCTTCACTAATCCTGAGTGCTATACTTATAGGATAGGAGGAATCTATCTTAGGAAGCAGTGACCCTGGAAAGGACTTTGGAATTATGGCAGATAATAGCTGCACATGACTTCTCAGTGCAATGCTGTGGCAAAAAGGGCCAATGAAATCCTTGGATGCATAAACGGTCCAATGTTTAGGCCACGTTACACTACACGATTAGACCAACTTTATTAAGGTCGCTGTCTTACTGCCAGGTTTTATTAAATCAAGGTGTGGGTCCCCACTTTGCAAGAGAATTCAATGGTATTCAAAGTAGGTTGAAGAAGTGCGTCTCTGGTTGGGAGACTACCATCAACTTTGTGGGAAGCTATCCCACAGTGACTGTGCCCCTTTGCATTCTGGGTTAAGCTCCCAGTGGACACTGGCACCAAAACTGTGCAATGCGTGGTTCTGGGTACATGCTGTCATCATCAGCACTCATCTACTCACTCCACCTCTGCTTTATTGTCATGGCAAACATTCTTTTTGCACCCTTTCTTCACCTGCTTATCTGTACAGATGCCATAGCAGCGCAAGCATGGATTCCACGGTGGAGCATGCTGTGCAGCAAAGCACTGTGATAATGATGGAAAGCATTGTGTACCTTATGTGGGAGTATATCCAAAACTTATCAAGGGCTTGTCAGACCAAGCCATGAACATGGGAGGCCATGAACATGCTCTATTGACACACAGTGGAATGCCAATTCTGCTGCCATCGGACAAGCACAGACTGGTAGGACCACATTGTAATGCAGGTATGGGATGATCAGCAGTGGCTCCAAAACTTCCATATGCACAAGTCCACTTTCATGGAACTTTGCAAATTGCTTCCCCCTTCCCCAAAGTGCAAGAAAACCAGAATGAAAATGGCTATTAGCCTGGATGGGTAGGAATGATGTCCGTAGCCTTTGTCAGGGGCTGGAAATGACAGGAGAGGGATCACTTGATTATTAACTGTTGTATACTCTCTCTGTGGAGCTTCTAGCATTGGCCATGGTTGGAAGATAGGATATCGGGCTAGATGGACTTGTGGTCTGACCCAGTATGGCCATTCTTATATTCTTATGTAATGAGACCCCCTGTGACAGTGGAGAAGCATGTGACAATTATGCTTTGGAAGCTTGCAATGTAAGAAAGTTACCAGTCAGTTGGAAATCAGTCTGGAGTGGGGAAATATACAGTGGGGGCTACCATGATCCAAGTAACCAAGGCAATCAATGCCCTCCTACTATGGAGGGTAGTGACTCTTGGAAATGTGGAGGACATAATGCAGGGCTTTGCTAAGATGGGGTTCCTCAACTGTGGTGCAGCAATAGATGGAATGCACATTCCTATCTTGGCACCCAACCACCTTGCCAAAGAGTACATAAAATATAAAGGGCACTTCTTGATGGTACTGCACGGCGTAGTGGATCACAAGGGACATTTTATCAACATCAACATGGGATGGTCAGGAAAGGTGCATGAAATGCGCATCTTTAGGAACTCCTGTTCACAAAGCTGAAACATTGGGGGCACTGAATTGCCAATAGTGAACCTGGGAGATCCAACCTACTCATGAAGCCGTACAAAGGCAACAGGACCACAGCAAGGAGCTGTTCAACTACAGGCTGAGCAAGTGTCAAATGGTGGTAGAATGTATTTTTAGATGTTTAAAGGGAAGGTTCTAGTCTACTGACTAGTTAGATCTCAGTGAAAGCAACATTCCCATTGTAGTGGCAGTCTGCTGCATGCAACATATTTGTGAGAATAAGGGGGACGTTTATGTTGCAGGGTTGGGGGTTGAGGCAGAGCACCTCGCCACACATTATGGCAACCAGACACTAGGGCAATAAGGAGACCTCAGTGAGGGGCAGTGGTAATAAAAAAATACATTCAAAGGTGGCTTTATAAATAGCCAGATTTGAGAGTCATGCATGTTGCTCTTAACGAGGTGCCCCAACTTTCAGTGTGCTTGCCACTTCATCTTGTCATCCCCCTCCCAAACAAGCAATAAAGAGACCACGGTTTCAGAAATTATGTGTTTTTATTTAGGGAACACAAATAAAAAAGGAGTTCAGGGTAGGAGTGGGATGGGGAGAAACCAGTGGCATGGGCAGGAAAGCCTTTTGCTCCAGGATGCAACAAGGGAGGCCATGGGGGGGAGGGGTGTTGAGGTTGCCCTTGGCTTCACTCACCACCTCCAGCATTCTTGGGTCCATGGAAGAAAAGTCTACCGACCCCAGCAAAGTAGGAATGGTGCTCTGCAGGGGCTGCAGGGAGGCCCTCTGCAGTAGCATGTCCTATGGTCCATCACATCCACCATGGATGATATTAGTCTCTCCTGGCTCATCTGTTCCTGAATGCTCTCCTGTCCTCACATTCAGTGCACATTTCCTCCAGCAGTATGTTCCTCCATTCTCTTAATTGCTCCGTGTCCATGCGAGTGGATTGGATCTGTTCCTTGAACATGGCCCTTGTCAGATGGTGAAGCCCCTGCTGTTCCCATTATAATGAAAAATGAAGGGTAGACTTTTCGGGAGATACACTGTGGAGTGTAAAATTCGATCTGTTAACATACAGTGAAGGTCACTTTAAAGACAATGTTCGGTGCAAGGTTACAGTTATGCTTTTAAGTGGCTACTATTCAGCAGATACACAATAGAGTTCTTAGGGGAGCAGCTAGACTTGGTTTGTTGGCAGGCATGGTAAGGAACATGCTGGCGCACGTTGCTGCGGGTGGGAGAGAGATCGGAGTCCAGGTGGTCTGGCCAGGCAGGGCAGTGGTTCATGCGGCTGCCTTCTGTGTCTGGCAGAAGTGCTAGTTTTCCATCCCACAGGAACCTGAGGGCAGGGGTTCAGTTGTGCGGTGGCTCACCCAGATGCTCTCTGTGTCCGGCACACCTCGCATCCCATGAGTGCGCTATTTTCCCATCCTGCAGGAGTGTGTCAGCGGGAGGGCAGGAAGGAGGGAGGGAGGCCAGGGATTGAAGCCATGCTTCACTGGGGATGGGCAAATGGAGGTAAGCAGCAGAGGCAGCAGTTAATAGAATTCTTTCTATTAGTTTCACAAAGAAAAAACAGTTTCTTGCCATTTCAACCAGAAAGGACATTTTCTCAATGACTTGATTACCTGCATCCTGCTTCAAAGGCCTTTTAAGACTACACTTGAAAGAGAATCCTCTGAACTGTCATTCATGCTTAAATTCAACTTTACACCTAAGTTTGAATAAAGACTCTAATTATCTTACCCATTACAAAGATAGCTTCCCCAATTATCACCTCTAATATCATTAGCTCACAGACATTTACCCCCCCATCTCCCTTCTGTTCTGAAATTTGATTTGTCCTTTTCATATGTGTTCATTTTTTAAATTGTATCCTTTGGTATATATGGTTGTGACAATTTTCTTCCACTATTTGATCTGAAGAAGTGGGTCTGGCCCACGAAAGCTCATCACCTAATAAACCATCTTGTTAGTCTTTAAAGTGCTACATAGTCCTGTTTTTTGTTCCTTTATCCAAGTTGCCATGTGAGAAACCAGTTTTCTTTGAATCAGAGAGAGCGATAGGGAGCTAATGCTGACAATGTGGCCAGAAACCTGGGCATTTTGCTGCAATGCTTTGTGCTGCAGTGATGCCAGATCACTTACAGCTGGCTTAGAGTGGGAAGGTGTCCTACTGTGGAGGATGAAATAAAGCAGGCCTCCCAAGAAACCTTATGAGAAGGATCAAAGAATTCCTCTATGAGAGCTTCATGGAGATGTGCAGAGAGGAGTCCAGCTCCATCTCGAGAAGAGGTTAACAAGCTGTTCTAGGCCCCCTATGCTGAGTAGGCACAAAGAACATCACAGCTCACCACCTCACACTCATTTTCCTTAACCTGCCTTTACCAAAATAAAAATGTGAACTTAATAGAAGTGCCTTTCCTGGGATCAATGCCCAACTGTTGAAAGTTGTTCCTGGGAGGAGGGGATTGTCTCCAAAGTGATGCACTATTCTTGGCTCTCAGTGAAATCGGTTCCCTAGTAGCACCACTTATTGAGGCTGTTGGAGTGTCTTGGGAGAAGTACATGGTCTGGCTTCAGAGGGTGATCGGGTCCCTCTTAAGGATTGCATGCAACTGGGCGTAGAAGTGGAATGTTTGCAGCAACATACCAGACCATCTGTTTGCCTCCTTTGCCCCTGTAGCCAAGAACGCTAACTGTATATTGGGGTGCATTAATAGGATCACTGCCAGCAGATGTAGGGAATTTATTATTCCTCTTTATTTGGCATGGGTGAGGCCACATCTTGAGTACTCTGTCCAATTCAGGACTACGCCAGCAGAAGGCAACAGAAATGATTCGGGGGCTGAAGCACATGAATTATTAGGAGAGTCTGAGGGATTTGGACTAATTTGGTCTACTAAAGAGAAAAGTGAGAGGGGATTTGATATCAGCCTTCAGCAGCCCCTGAAAGGGGCTTCCAAAGAAGATGCAGGGAGACTGTTCTCATTGGTGACAGATGACAGAACAAGGAGCAATGGTCTCAAGTTGCAGTGTGGGAGGTCTAGGTTGGATATTAGGAAAAACTATTTCACTAGGAGGGTGGTGAAGCCCTGGAATTGATAACTTAGGGAGGTGGTTGAATCTCAGTCCCTAGAGGTTTTTAAGTCCTGGCTTTACAAAGCCCTGGCTGGGATGATTTAGTTGGGACTGGTCCTGCTTTTAACAGGTGGTTGGGACTTGATGACCTCCTGAGGTATCTTCCAACCCTATGATTCTATGATCTGGTGTAGACCTTGCACTTCGATGGGATATGGGAATCTCCAAGGCATTAAAGGCAGCTGGAGGGGAAAAGACCTATGGCAGGACTAGCAAGATGTGAATTGTAGGCTTATGGGCATAACCAACAGAGTAAAGTCCTCAGCTGAGGCAAGTTTAAGTGTAATGGAGGTCCTAATCATTACCACACAAAATGAAGGAATGTGAGGAGATAAAAGCACAAACATGAGCTAGAGTAAATAAAGAATACTAAGTTACAATGAAATAAAAATTTTAAAAAATACATGACGAAAGAGGCTTGGATAGCTAGAAGATAGATAGCAGGTTTAAAACAAAATAGGTAGATTTTAAACAAACAAAAGGAAGTTTTTCTTCATGTAGCGCACACACAACCCGTGGAACTCCTTGCCAGAGGAGGTTGTGAAGACCAGGACTTTAACAGGGTTCAAGAAAGAATTAGATACATCCATGGAGGTTAGGTCCATCAATGGCTATAAGCCAGAATAGGTAGGTAGGAATGGTATTCCTAGCCTGTGTCAGAGGCTGGAAATGGGTGACAGGAAAAAGATTGCTTGAATATTCCCTGTTCAGTTCACTCTCTCTGGGGTATCTGTCATTAACCACTGTCTGAAGACAGGATACTGGGCTAGATGGACCTTTGTCTGAGCTAGTATGGCTGTTCTTATGTTCTTAAGATAAGCTAGCATGACTGCATCTAACCAGTTACAGGAGGCTGGGAAGGAACCAGAGCTATGGTACCTCTGGTTTGGAGCATGAGGATAGGTAGCGTCAGATGTAGGCTTTGCAACACTGCTAAAGAAAAATCTCCAGAAGCATGTGGAACACCCAATTGACCAAAAACTTAAATAAGAATTTGCAAAGCTAATAAAGATACGGCCTCTTCCCGACTTAGGAACCGGTTACGGACCAAGCAATTGGTCATAACTCAGTTCGTTTGTAAGTCGGACCCCAGAGAGTTACACGCGACCATGCTGTTTGTAAGCATGGATCATGTTCGTAACTCGGGGTCCGCCATTTACAACAGCATCGGTCATAACTGTGAACAGTCGTAAGTCGACCGTTTGCCACTCGGGGACCGGATGTACTTGTATAAAGAAAATAAGATAAAATTTGTAACACCAAACCCACCAACCTAAGAAAGCTACCTAAAGCACTGAGTCGTCAGAGTTGGTTTGTCTCGTGCCAAAATTGTGAAGAACTGACGCAGCTGATATACACCACACACTTTTATAGTCTTGCCCAGAACATTTGAGGTAGGAGAATGTGTGAGAGCACTCCAACAGGCACTGCTCTGAAACAATTCACCATCAGGAAATGGTGAAAAGACCACTCAAAGAACAAGATACTATAATATACTTATTCTGCTTATTTCTACGTACTCTATGAGTATGTCTATGTAGCAGTACTATTTCGGAAATAACTAACGTTATTCCAAAATAACAAAGAGCGTGTCTACACAGTGAGCCTGTTATTTCTAAATTACTTCAAAGTAACGGGCTTCTTACTACAATTCCTGTAACTCTCATTTCACAAGGAGTAAGGGAAGTCGAAGGAAGATTGTTTTTCCTTCGACTTCCTGCTGTGTAGACAGCACCAAAAGCCAAATTAAGCTATTTCGACTTAAGTTACACTATTGACACAGCTCAAGTTGCATAGCTTAATTCAACTTTTGCCCTGCTGTGTACACGTGCCCTATGTGACCGACAATTCATCTGGTCTATTTATTTTCTACTTTCAGGGGTAAACTTTAAAAGCACCACTGGAATATGTAAGCTTAAGTTCTGTCAAATAACTAAAGGCCAAGTTGTAACCCAGCTCACATGGCCACGGAGAGGCCCTCCATTCCAATTTGGTGACTTCCTGGAACTTTGGTCTGGGTTGATGGGGCAAACAGATACTGCATGCCTGCTCCCTCAAGCAAACAGATGGGTAGAAGGCATCATTTCCAGAACCCTTCATGACACTGCAATGACTGGTTAGTATAGCTGATCATGTGTCTCAGCAAATTTTTACCCATCCTGGGGCAAAGAAGCAGTAGAGAAGGACTCATGTCTGTACTTCTCCACAAGCAGCACAGCTACAGGTCTTATACAGGGAAGACAGTAGATGCACAGTTTAGCTCTTAAAAAGCTGTTACAGGTGGCACCTCTATAAACTGAACTCTCTGGTTTGTAACATCCATGGTCCAGAAGGAACTCAGATGTTCCAGGATCAGGGAGTCCCGGCACACTGTGGAGCTTGGAGGGGCTGGGAACCTGGTGCGATGAGGGGAGAGGGGAAGTGATGCATGGCCCAGCTGGGCTGCAGGGGGCGGGGAAGCCACGCATGCCAGGAAGCGTGGTGCATGGCTCAGGGGGTTCAGTGTCTCAACTGGGCTGCCAAGGGAGCCAATAAGCCTGGTGGGACTGCAGGGCAAAAGGTGGGGTCAGTAGGAGACGGGCAGAAATGATCTCCCCTGGTCCAGAAAAATGCCTCATCGGGACCAGTCAAGGTCCCAAGGGTGCCAGACCAGGGAGGTCCAACTTGTACTAACTTTCAGTAGCTCTTTGCTGACAAATTTGCTATTTAAACAAATATATCAGTCTTGCAAAACTGTATTTCTTGATTATACAGAGTAATTTTTTGAAAAATATCTTTAGGTTTTATCATGATCAATTATCAGTATTATATTAATGAGCAGGCAAGTGGGTTTTGTGCTTTTGTTGGTACATTTTTATAACAATTTTGCAATTACTAATTAAGTCAGATTAAACAGACCAGGAAGTTTATCAAGAAATCAAAATTAAACTACAAAATGTACAATCTAAATTTAAGAAAAAACACATCACTGATCAAGCCCTATATATTTGAAATCCATGGATATAAAATAAATAGTGCCATTGGAACTCAAGAAATAGATTTTATTTGATCGTTTTCACCACGTTTATGCTAAGATTTATCACAAAAGTGGATATATAATGGCCAGGAACAAATAAGTATAAAGAAAAGTAAGATATAATGATAATAGGCCATAAAATGTCTATCAGGTGTGATAAAGCTCCTAAGAAAACTTGGTGGGTCCTGCGCTTCCTGAAAGTTTTGCTTGCCTCAGAGGCTCATGGCAGCCCACAATGTTAGGCATGTCTATAGCTTTAGTTTGCTGAGCTCTTTTTATCATCAGCCAGTGTATGGTAAAAAGAAGAATAAACTCCACAATCCTTTTCCCCGAATAGAAATGTGGAGGTAGGTGTTGGGGGGAACCTGGGTCCACCCTCTACTCCGAGGTCCAGCCGAGGGCCCTGTAATAGCAGCTGCCTGTGTGAGTCCCCATCACCTGCTATAAGACAGCTCCAAGACCCCTGGGCTACTTTCCCACACCTTCCCCAGCACCTTCCTTCTCTCTAGTTCATCCTCCTAGTGTTCAGTTGTCTCCTTTCCTCCTGCTCTAAGTGGTACTTTCCTCCATCCTCTCAGCTACACACATGCCCCAACTGTAGGCAAAGCTTCTTTTATAGCCAGTCTGAACTGATTTTCTTAATTACCCCCAGGTGTGCTAATCAGCCTAGGTTGGCCTGACTGCAGGCCTGGTCAGTTAGCTCCAGGTGTTTCACTGCCCCAATTGCCTCTGATGGTTCTAAACCAGCTCCTCCCTGTAATTCTGGGAACAGAGATCTCCTCAGTCTAAGACTTACAGATCCTTCCCCTCCACTACCATTTCATAGTCTTCTGCTCGGACCCTGTCATACTGGATAAAAATAAACAATGCCAAGTACAGTAAAATAGTGGTAGAGATGTAGCCGTGTTAGTCTGGGGTAGCTGAAGCAAAATGCAGGACAATGTAGCACTTTAAAGACTAACAAGGTGGTTTATTAGATGATGAGCTTTCGTGGGCCAGACCCACTTCCTCAGATCAAATAATTTGTTATTTGATCTGAGGAAGTGGGTCTGGCCCACGAAAGCTCATCATCTAATAAACCACCTTGTTAGTCTTTAAAGTGCTACATTGTTCTGCATTTTGCTTCAAGTACAGTAAGTTATTTAATAGGCAGCCAATTTCCTGATTTCAGAACAGATGAACTGTAAATTTCCATGCAACTCAGGTTTGCAACAGGTGATCTTTATGTCAAATCTGATTTGGCTAGGGATCTAAAATCACTTAATCACAATGTACCAAAACTCTGGATAAGAAATCTGAAGGATCAAGTATGTGTAAGATAAATATGGTTCCATCCCAGCAATATTACCTATGTGGGAGAAATACTAAACATTAAAAAAACCTCTAGATTTCGTAATTTTTTTGGCAAATAAAAAGGGATTACAAAAAAGAAAAACCCAAAAACTTCTGACAGAGAATTTGAGTATCACTAAAACGAACAGTGAGGAAAAAAAGTAAGTATTGTAGGATCAACAAGCAAGTCCTATTAAGGTGACATTTGAATAGATTTTCTGATAATTACTTTGTTTTACAAGTATATTATAAAGCTATAAATACCAGAGGGAACAAAACTCCTTTAATATAGCTATAGCCAGACTTTTGCTTTCCTTTTGTTTTCCTTTCCTGAGCCATTTTTTCCTCCATAAATTTGATATAAGCCTAAATATACAAGGGTTTTGAAAGTAGAATATCCTTATGATGATGACAACATATTGTACACTAAGGAACTTCACAATACTCCTGCCAATATAAAAATTAAAGAACTGACAAATTTGCCTACTATAGTAACAAAAATAAGTGAAAACTTATCTAATTTCCTTCTAATTTGACCGACCTTTATGAGGGAATTACATTAAATTCCTCAGATAAAGTCAGCAATCAGATGGAATTTGCTGCCTCTTCTTAAGAGAATAAATACAATTTTAAAAGACTTTCCCTGAGTTAAGCTGCCTCACGAGCTGCATCATTAAGTTAAGCAAGAATTCTAGCACAAAAAGGCTTATTCCTCAAAGAGGAATAACTCTTGCACAAAAAGCCCTGTCTTCTGATGTTCTACTGTACCTTTTCTTGCACAAAAATGCGGTTGTACTGTGGATGCTCTGCAAGTTTTTGCACAAAACTAGCCTTTTTTGCACAAAAAAAGAAGTTACTCACCCTGTGAAGTAACGATTGTTCTTCGAGATGTGCCCCATCGGTGTTCCACTCTAGGTGTCGGGTCCCGTCCTGGCGCCGCAGCTCAGAAAATTCTCATAGCCATGTTCCACTGGCCCGCGCATGCATGGCTTCTCCAAAGCACCATTCGCGCCTTTGATCAGCAGCGCGCGGACCAGCAGCCGTCAGTTCCTCTCACCCGCTCATCTGAAAGAGAAAAGAAACAATTCCGGAGTGGGGAGGAAGGGCGGGTCGTGGAGCACCCACGGGGCACATGTCGAAGAACAATCATTACTTCACAGGGTGAGTAACTTCTTTTTCTTCTTCGAGTGGCCCCGTGGATGCTCCACTCTAGGTGACTCCGGAGCAGTACCCCCAAAAATTAGAGCGCTCTGGAATCAACATTTACGATCATGATTAAGTACTACTGTAACCACTGAGGAGTCCGAAGGAAAATGCTCAACTATAGCATAATGTTTCATAAAGGTGACATTAGAAGACAATGTGGCTGCCCTGCAAATGTCACGAAATGGAACTCCCCTTAAAAAGGCTGTAGTAGTAGAAACCGCTCTGGTGGAATGAACCTTTGGAGGACACGCTAGAGGTTTTCCTCGTATAGAGTGACACATAGATATGCATGAAACTATCAGTCACGAGATGCGCTGAGAGGTCAGTGGTTGCCCTTTTGAATGGTCTGCCAATGATACTATTACATGGTCCGTTTTCCTAAAATCCCGCGTTCTGTCAATGTAAAATGCTAAGGTTCTCCTTACATCCAGCGCGTGTAGTGTCGTTTCTTGCATTGAGGTATGGGGTTTAGGAAAGAAGCATGGTAGAACCACCGGTTCATTAATGTGAAAATCAGAGGAGACCTTTGGAATAAATGCTGGGTGAGACCTCAATGTCACTGAATCTTTAAAAAAAACTGTTTAAGGAGATGAAGCCATAAAAGCTGCCATCTCACTTACTCTATGAGCTGAGGTAAGGGCTAGGAGAAATAAAAGTTTGACGGTAAGTATGTGTAATGGAATCATGGCCAGAGGCTCAAAGGGAGGACGAGTTAAAGTTTCCAATACTAGATCCAGATTCCATGAAGGTGGTGGTGGTGGAAGGGGAGGGGTCTCCGAAGTGCATTAAGGTTTGTGAGCCCCTTCAGGAACCTTTTTGTAGTGGGATGAGCGAAGAGGGAGAAGCACTTGTCCGTATGGTGAAAGGCATTAATCGCTGCCAAGTGCACTCGTAGGGAAGCTACTGCAAGCCCGCTGTTATGGAGCTGCAAAATGTAGTCCAATAGACGAGGTAAGGTTGTGGAGCGAGGATCTAGATTGTTGCCCGCACACCATGCCTGGAATCTGGACCACTTAGCTGTATATGTGGTTCATGTAGATTCTTTCCTATTATGTAATAACACCTGCTTGACCCGCTGGGAACAGAGTTGTTCAGAATCACTAAACCAGTGAGCATCCATGCCGTGAGGTGTAGAATCTCAGGTCTCGGATGACTCAGGGATCCGTTGTTCTGGGTCCAGAGACTCGGGAGAAGAGGTAGGGGATACGGCGCTCTTATCGACATCTGATGGAGCATTGAGAACCAAGGTTGACGAGCCCATGCCAGGGCTATAAGAATCACTCGAGCCCTCTCTATGTTGATTTTCTTGAGAACCTTGGGTATTAGAACCACTGGGGTAAAAACAAATGACAGCGACCTTTCCCAGTGGTGATGCCCTATTCCGCCTCTTGAACAATAGGCGGCACATTTCGAGTTGTTTTCTGTCGCAAACAAGTCTATTGTCGGAAACCCCCATCGAGCAAATATATGAGTCAAAATGTCCATGTGAATTTCCCACTTGTGGTCGTGAGGAAAATGACCGCTGAGTGAGTCCGCTATCAAGTTGTCGACACCTGGTAGGTAAGATGCTGTTGAAATGGTGTTGTTGTGGATACACCAATTCCATAAACGGGCGCTCGCCGGTCAGAGAGAACGAGATTGGGCACCTCCCTGCCTGTTGATATAAAACATGGTTGTCATGTTGTCCATCAGAATTCTAGTAGTTGTATTCTATATGTGGGACCAGAAATGCTTGCAAGTGTGTCGTACTGCCCATAGCTCAAACACATTGATATGCAACATCATTTCCTGCGTCGACCAGCAACCTTGGATCGTCAGGTTGTTCATGTGAGCTCCCCAACCCGTAAGGGAAGCATCTGTGGTTATTTGCCTTGTAGGTTGTGGGTGATGAAATGGGATGCCCGTGAGTAGATTGCTCGGGTTGGCCCACCACTGAAGGGACTCCCGTACATGTTGTGGTAACAGTACTGATCTGTGAACGCTGTGCTTCGCTGGAATGTAAATCATGGCCAACCAATGCTGAAGTGAACGAAAACATAACCTTGCATTCTGCACCACGATGGTGGAGGCAGCCATGTGGCCCATCAGTTGTAAACAGACACGCATGGGAATTGTTGGAGCATGTGTCTCAGTATGTACAAGGTCTTGGATCGCCGCAAAATGTTCCGTCGGTAGGTATGCCTGTGCCACGGTTGAGTTGAGCCGTGCACCTATAAAAATCAGATCTTGGGACGGAACCAGTGATGACTTTTTTACGTTTATGAGAAGGCCCAGAGAAGCAAACTCGTTGGATACTGTCCATACCATATGACATGTTTCCATATACGTTGTGCCCTTGAGGAGACAATCGTCTAAATAGGGGAATATTGTCACCCTCAATCTGTGTAAGTGGGCCACCATTACCGTGAAAACCCTGGGGGCACACGCTAGTCCGAACGGTAGAACCCTGTATTGAAAGTGTTCGTCCCCCAAGTGGAACCGAAGAAAACGTCTCTGAGCCACGTGAATAGCATCATGGAAGTAAGCATCCTGCAAGTCGAGGACTGTAAGCCAGTCTCCTTTGTTCAATGACAGAATGATAGTTAAGGTCACCATCTTGAATCGATGTTTTTGAAGGTGGCGATTTAACTTTCGAAGGTCTAAGATGGGCCTCCAACCTCCCGACTTATTGGTGTGAGAAAATTTCGGGAATAAAACCCTTTTCCCAAAAACTGTTTGGGAACTCTCTCTATTGCCCCGATCATGAGCAAGCTCTGAACTTCTTGTCTCAGCAGTTGTTCGTGAGAGGGGTCCCTGAAAAGGGATGGGTTAGGTGGCGTAGTAGGGGGAACGGAGAAAAAGGGAATGGAGAGGCTGGACTGTACCACCTCTAGTACCCATCTGTCTGTGATGATGTTGGACCAACGATGGTAATACGATTTCAGATGACAGTGAAAGAGATAAAGAGTGTCATTTTCCGCATTGACTATGGACAGCTTGCTTGCATCCTCGACAGAGAAGTCAAATCTTCTGTTTGGCCGAAGACTGATGGGCCAAATGGTTTTGTTCGGGCCGTTTTCGCTGAGGACGTTGTCTAGGATGTTGGTTCTCAAAGGTACGTGTTTGTTGTCTTGGAAAATTGAAATCGTATCTCCGCGGATAAGGGTAATAGCGCCTACATTTAAAGGAGGGTGTATACATCACCTGTGCACGTAGAGTGGTGCAAGAATCTTTGCCCGAATGAAGGACTTCATCGGTGTTTACTGTGAAAAGCTTAAGCTTATCAAAAGGCAGATCCTCAACCTTGCTTGGTAGCTCTCTTGCTGCTCCTGCAGACTAAAGCCATGACGATTTTCTCATTGGGATACCCGTAGCAGTGGCTCTCGCAGCTGTGTCAGCCACATCTATAGCAATCTGCAGTGCTACATATCCCACTTGTACTATTGCTACATATCCCACTTGTACTATTGCTACATATCCCACTTGTACTATTGCTTTTAGTAATGGTTTCTTATTGTCTGGGAGATAATGTAATAACTCCGCTACTTTCGAATAATTATCAAAATTGTGGTTTGATAAATAGGCCAAATAATTTGTGATGTGCAATAGAAGTGTGGCTGAAGAATAGACTTTCCTACCAAATAAATCACATTTTTTATTGTCCTTATCCAGAAGCGCACTTTTGTACTGCAGCACCTTCATCAACTAATGAATTAGGCTGGGGGTGACTGAATAGAAAATCCAACCCCTTTGCTGGTACAAAGTATTTTCTATTGGCCTTTTTACTCATAGGAGTAGCCGATGTTGGTGCCTGCCTTATATCATCTGCCACTTCCATGATGGCTTCATCAATCGGTAAGGTGATCCTTGCATGCTGCTGCAGATGGGGACTCTTTAGGAGGCGGTGCTTTCTAACCAGAACATCTGCCAGCTTTATTTCTTGTGTGCCTGCTACCCGTTTAAACAAATCTTGGAATTGCTTTAGGTCGTCTGATGGAGATATGTCACCTGGGAATATTGCTTCATCCGGTGAGGACGATGAACAGTCTGCCGGAGAAGTTTCTGGTTTAGGATCTTCCACATCAGACAGCTGTCCCTCTTCTGGCTCAGACTGATTCTGTTGGATAGTTGGACTCCTCGATGGGGGAGGTGAGTTTGACTGCTGTGGTTGTTGAGGTAAGTATTGCGCACTTGGTGACCAGCAGTTGCAGGAGCATCCCCTATGGGATGACGATGTATGATCATGGTGGGGACGATCATTGTATGATGTATAGTAGTGACCATAATAGCGCTCAGAACGCGATGGGGAGGAATGACGTGACGAGTGTGCACTACTGTGCTGGATGTAATAGATGCATCATGGAGAGTGTCTAGTGGACCCGTACCTGGATGACTGTCGGGGTGAACGAGATTGTGAGTGGGACCAATGTGCTTCCAAATATACTGTGTCTCTATAACTGCGTCGTCTGTATGTGACATGGACAGGAGAGACGCTATAATCACGGTATTGTGCACGCCTTGGCGGGTAGAGAGATGGTCCTAGGGAGAACACCGGGGAGGCAGGCCTCTCTCTTACATGAGTTTTTGACAGTGCTTTCCAAGGACTGAGGCACTGTCAGTTTCCATGGCAAGCGGGGAGCTCTGCACTGAGTGAAACAGAGCAGTGCCGGGGAGATCAGTTGCAGCCGTGCTGCTGCCGGTGCTGGCAGAACGCCTGGTGCCGGCGTTGCTAACACTGTTGATGGTGATGCGGCAGGACCCTACACTCGAGTCCGGTGCTGCTGAAGCTAGTGGCGCTGAAGCCGGTGTCGTCACGAGCGGTGCCTCTGAAGCCAGTGCCGCAACAGCCGGTGCCGGCTGGCTTGTCAGTTGCAGCACCGGCAGCATTGTTAATTGCAGCAGTAGTGCAGTGCTGTGAGTTGGTGCGGCTGGAGCCGGCGCCAACTTGCTTGTCAATTGCGGCACCGGAGCTGATGCCAGTGCCGAAGCAAGCGGAGCCCTCAGCCGTTGCGATTCCCTGGTGCCAGGGCCAGCAGTATGTTGGGACCCCGTGGGGGTGACTTTGAATGCTGCCGAGGTTTTTGAAGCTGCTGGGGGGAGAGAGCACATCGGGGACGGCTTCGTTCTCTTTGAAATAGCCAGTCCTGGAGAAGCCGCTCTCCTTTTATGATGGGAGGTTTTTGCGGTGGCTGAGGAAGGCATCGGGTCAGGCTACAGTGCCTATCCAAAAGTCATCATCCGGACCTTTATTTCCCGCTCCCTCTGGGCCCTCAATGTAAGCTTGCAACAGTGGGTGCACTTTTGAGGGACGCATAACTCGCCCAGGCACCTAATGCAAGCATCATGGCTGTCAGGCGCTGGCATGGCTTCCCAGCAAACTGAACATTTTTTAAAACCGGGGGACCCTGGCATTCTGAGGAGCCGGTGAGGGCGGCTGAATGCCAAGCCTGCTTAATCCCCGTCTTCCACTCCTTGTCAATTTCAGGTCTTTAGCACTTATCCGCAGTGCTTTGAAGAAACTGATTTTGGAGAGAAAATCCCCCCTCCTCCCCCCCCTTTTTTTTTATAAACAGAAGATCAGAAGAACAGGAACATGACTAACACTAAACTTTTAACTATTTACAGATAAAGAAAACTAAGTAAGATCATTTTGAGAGAAGAGATAATAGAACACAGGGCGCTCCGACCGCGACCTGAGGCGGTTAAGAGGAACTGATGGTTGCTGGTCCGCGCACGGCTGATCAAAGGCACAAATGGCGCTTTGGAGAAGCTGCGCATGCGTGGGCCAGTGGACCATGGCTATGAGAATTCTCTGAGCTGCGGCGCCAGGATGGGACCTGACACCTAGAGTGGAGCACCCACGAGGCCACTCGAAGAAGAACTCTGCAGTGTGGACATAGCTTATGAGAGTCAACGAGCTAGCATCCAGGCATAAAGATGGAGAATCTTCAACTGTGGCCTGGACTTCTCTTGGAAAACCTGAGAGCTGGAGCCACGATGCCTGCCTCATGACGACCACTGAGGCGAGGGATCTTGCTGCAGTGTCTGCAAAATCTAGTGCAGCCTCTAAAGCTGTTCTAGAGATTAGTGCCCACCTCTTAATGTTCAATTTAAATTGTTCTCTTTTGTTGTCAGGAAGAAACTCAATAAAAGATGTGAGCTGATCAATTATGTGGTGTGTATATTTGGCAAAGAGTGCTGAATAGTTAAGTAGTTGGCATGTGGAGTAAGTTCATCAGCTTATGCTGGGTCTTTGGAATAGCTGAGAGGGAGAACTCGTGTGTCCACAATGCTCTTAAACAGTTCTTGGGAATGATTTAAAATCATCCATCAAAATCAGAGGGGGGGGGGGTATTATTGAATCATCTGGAGACGACGAAATGTGTGTGTGTGTGTGGGGGGGGGGGGTGAGTCAGGTGTCTAGTCATCGCCTGTTATGTCCACGTCCTCTTTGTCACCTGAATTGGAGTGGGCAGAAAACTGGGCTATAGGGGCCAGAGATCTGGGAGCTGGCAATGGTGGCTGTGCCTGCTGTGTTCTGTAGGGTGCCCAAGAGACCCAGTAAGGCCAGTTGGTTGGGAAGAATGGTGGGAGTTACTGTGGATCGGAAGGATGGTGGGAGCCACTGCGTGTGTGTCTGAATAGGCTCATCATTGTCATCATCACTAAATATGGGTGGCGCTAAGGTAGCTGGAGGGGATGAGAGACTAAATCTGTTAGTCCATCACTTACTTATTGGAGAAAGGTGTATGTTAAAAAATGAGTCTGAGGAATATTGGAATTAGATTTGCACGGATATTTTTCTGGAATGAAGTTCTAAGCATAAGTTGAATATTAAAGAATATGGATTGAATTTTGAGTTTGCAATGAAACTTGCAAAGTCTCAAGTAGTCTTGTGTTTTGTTGACTTAATGCTAATGACAATTTATGAAAAAATCTGGATTTTTATTTTTTTGCTACATATTAGACATTAAACTTGTCTAGAACAGAGCTTTTAACATTTCTCTCATTTACCTGTTATAAAAGGCTTTGGTGACAGAAGTATTTCAGCACAAAACAACAACAAGGGTTCAACTATCTTTCTTATCAATATCAACATGTTAGTCAAGTGATATACCATAAGAGTGAATGGCAGCAGAGAATGCATAGAACTTTGCAGGATAATCAGGATCTCATAGGACTGGATTTTGAAAGAGTTACAATAGATAAAGAGATTCTCTACTGAATACTGAACTAAAAAACCCCTGCTTTCAAAAGCAGGAAAAGGTCTAGATGGATTAAAAAAAATGATATGGGCCTCAAGAGAAATTAGTTGGCAAGCAGAATATCAATGACAGGTTATATTTTATATGGACTGGACTTGATCTGAAATAACAAAGTCACAAAGAAAATGGTAAATACTGGAACTGAGTTAATGGGAGTCCAATCTAACACTGCAATATTCAATTGTTTAAATATAATTGGAAGAACTTTCAAGCAAGTTGGAATGTAATATGACATCAGATCCAAAAACAAGAACAAAAATCACTTACTGTAATGGATAAAAGGCTTGAACTCCCTGCATCCCCAAAAAGAAAAAAAAAACTGCTTAAAGTTAAATCATGAAAAAGTTACACTAATATAAGAGAAGGGTCACAGGACTGGAAGCCATGACATTCTAAGTTCTAAACCTGCACCTGGCAGATACACTCTATTCTCTCTATAGCTCTGAGTCAGTCATAATCTTTATGTTCTCCTGCATTAAATTATAATTTCAACATTATGTAATTTATGTTTGTAAAGGTTTAAAGGTGTGATTCTGCTGTCCATGACCATGTTAATTAGTACCTTGCTTCCTCTTCGAGTAATTGCATTGAAATCAGTAATGTTTGTACACTAAATTAATATTCAATATGAGTAAATGTGTAAGAATGTATCCTATAAAGATGCATGTTAGGATGGAAAATTGTCAATTTTTCCAAATGTACTAATTTAAAACGTAAAGGGATATAATTGCAATTCTTAGAGTTACGTAATAAAAACCTAATCCTATTGCACTAGAATATACCAGACATCAATATGTATTCCTAGATAGACCTCTTTAGATAAATAGTATTGTGCAAAAAGCCACCCATTTATTGAAAGGAGGGTAGAACGAGAACCTATAATTTCCCAGAACAAGCACCTTGTCACTGAACTAAAAGAGTAATTCTTCTACTTATGGCTGAAAAACCTCCCTCTGATTCTTTAGCCAAAATCCTTCAGTTTAGAATACGAAAGACATGGTTAATGCCAAATTATAGAGACTCTTACAGCATAAATATATATTTTTATATATTTATATTTAAAAATGTGTCCTTTACTTGGTATAATACTGGAAAAATATCTATTAAATAACAAACTAAAAAAATAAGTCCTCTGGACATACTTTTGAAGTGTGCATTTTTATTTTGGCAAGTATTAGTCAGATAGAGACAATGTTTGGTTATGTTCTTTTGTAAAGGTTATGAGGCACAGCTGCACAAATCATATGGGAGCACAAATTAGTACAGTGAATTCTGCTTATAATGGATACATCCTTGCTCTCAGCTTTTGGGACAGAATAAGTACAATTTAATGATTACTCAGCCTTGACTAGGCATTCTGTTTCTCTATTTTGTAGACCAAGTTATGCCCTCTGAAGTCAATGGATGTTGCACATGCATATCAGGACAGAATTTTGACTGTTGAAATTCATTTTGAGGTCAGGAAACAGGCATTAACTTTTTCTAAAGGAAGCAAAATGTCAAAGTCAACAGGGGAAACTTAAATTTGTTGGCTGTATGTTGTGTGTCCTGAAATATGAGACCATAAGAAATGGTTACTGTGAGCATTAGTCTTGCAGGTAAATTATTTGTCATTCAGAAGATTTGTTTCAATAGCCTACTCAGCATGAGAAGATTTATTTGGTAAAAAATTGAATCTTTGGTAGCTCCATTTTATTTCTGCATGTGCCAGCTCTGCCCACCAGTAATCCCCTTTTCTATGCACTGCCAATGCCCACAGACACTCAAAAAAGTGTGTAATATGCACCATGTTTTATATACATCTAGAAAAATACATTATATGCACTGGGTTCTTTCCTATAAACATGCTTTGATGCAGGATATATATGATGCTTTCATAACAATAGGCAGTTAGAATCTGACTGGTTCTTGGACAATCAGCTCTATTGAGGACACAGTTATCATATGCCTCTTCATTTCCTGAAGCTTTCCTACTTTTTGTTCCCTTAGGAACACATGGTCTAATTTTTGAGACGTCACACCCTATTTTAATCAATGAAAATGTATAATTTATATAGCAGAGGCTTGATTTTAGTTGATTTCAAGCTTCAAAAATATGAAAACAGAATGACACTACCTTGATTAATGGCAAACTCACTTGCAGCAGTTACAAGTATTTAGTGACCAATTAATTATTTTGGGGATTGGGATTTTTAACAAGACATTTGGAAACATATTGTTTTTGCTTGTATTGAATTCAGCTGGAGTCAGTTTATGGGCAATTTACAAGGACACCATCAACATTAAAATAATGTGTTTCTGAAAATGTCATATACCTACTTTAGTGACAAGAAAGCCTTAGTGTTATTAAAACTGAACAAATTTTTGCCCCTAGTTTATTTACTTTGTGCATATAGACAGCATTTTACATAAAATTAACTATTTAATCGGTCAATTGCACTTGCCTCTTCATGAATAGCATGTTAATTGTCTGTAGCAAGCAGACGAGTACCCTCTTTCCCAAACTCTTGAAAAGGGCATTTATTATTAATAAAAGCAGCAGCACTGTTTGTTTCCATGTTTTGTAACTCCTCAACAGAGCTGGGAGCAGGAGGCACACACGAAGACTTTCCCTTCTTTACTCTATAATATTACATGAGGATGAAAACAATGAGAGCCTGAGAAGTGTGTACTTTCTTTCATTTCCAGGACCCAGCCCAGGACCAGGGAGAGATAGAAAGCTGCAGGACCCTGGTACTTGATTTTTCCTTGCCAGCCACACACACAGAGCTTGGGACAATGAGTGTACAGATATTGGAAAGACTTATCTTCAATGCTGCTGCTTCTGTCACAGCCAGTGGAAAATAGGCACAGACATGGAGATAGGAGCCATAGTATCATTCTTGAACCTAGACACTCATCACTGCAAAAGATACTTCTAAACATCAGCAGATAAACAATATACAATCATTCTATGAATTACAAACAACTGATTTACAAACATCCACAAATGCAAGCAATCTGCAGCCTCAGGCAGGGTCATCCTTCGGATTTACAGGGCCCTATGCAGTACTATTAAACTGGTGCCTCTGTGCCGAATGGCAGCCTGGGTGTATGTGATGACTTTGAGATATAGTTTTATAATCTTAAGCAACACACTAATGAAATATTTTTAAAACAAATTTTAAACTAAGGCCCTGTTGACTAACACAGCAAATTCAGAAAATGACAGTAAATACCTGGGATTGGCAAATGCTTGTTCAGTGGCTTCATTACCACTTGAATGGCTCTTTCAAAGGTTCAATGTTCTGCCAGTAGTTTTGGCTGGGATTTTAACTTCTAAGTTAACCAGACCCTCTCTGGAGGAAGCAGAGCCACAGACAAGAATAGGAAGAGATGGGTGGATAGTAAAACCCAGTTGTGGCTCCACATTTTCAGACATCCTATGCATCTGTGTATTTTGCATATGGGCAGGATGGGCCTGGTCTCAGGGCAGCAGCCTTACAGGAGCAGGAAAGAGGCACAGCTGGTGTGGAACAGTGCAAGTGCTAGCTGGAGGACTCTGGAGGAGCAGGGAGCGATCATGCAGTGAGTGGCTGGAGATAAGCCATGTTTTGAAGAGGATACCACTGCTTTTCTCTAGCCACTGGCTGCATGGCTACCCCTTACTCCTCTGAGGTCCTCTGGCCCATGCTAACAAGGCTTGCAGGGGCTGGGTGCAGCTCACAGCAAGGGAGGAGAGGGTGACCAGGAGATACCTGGGGATGGGGCTAGTCACAGGAACCAGCACAGAGCCTCTGTGTGTGGTGGTGGTGGGGAGGCAGATTGGCGACTGGGGGATGCCCAGAAGTCCCCTTCAAAATCTCTACCTACCTCCTCCGCTAATTAAACCTGCCTTTTCTCAAGCATGTCTACTAATTTTCATTAGTAATTGTCATTAGTGTCTCTCTCAGAGAGAATTTATACAGTATTTCAACTACATTATGGGTTAAATAGGCTTTTGTGGGCTAGCATGGGAACCCAACTACCATTTATGACATTGTTTCTATAGAAAAGTGTGTTCCAAGTTAAAAAAACACAAAACAAAACATACAAATGTACTTTTTAAGTTCGGACTTGCTGCATATTAAATTCCAGATATTTATACTGAATTTTTAAAAAGCTGTTCAATTCAAAATAGTCAAGTTGACAATGTTCCTTTAAGGCTTTATTGAGCGCAAAACACTCTTAATTGGTGGCACTGTTCTGAATGGGTATCACCCATTGACAAGTGGACACAAATGCCAAAGTCAACATTACACACTAACACAAAATTGCCATCTTCCGAAGAGTCAGAAACGCCAACAAACTTAATACCTACTTATGGCATCTAGGTAAGTGTAAATATTTAAGATCTTTTCTGATATTCTAAAGTGTGAGACTGGAGGTACGATTCTTTTAAACAATGTCACTTAGCTACAGAAGAAATTCGGAGGACAATCTAACCTAAAGTATTTCTCTTTCAAAAGAAAAGTCATGGAAATGAGAACATTCTTCACTCAAATACCATAGTGAATTTTTATGGTGGTGTGACGGGCCGGCCCCGTCACTAACGCCGGCAGCTTGCACTGCGAGCGGAAAGCCGGAGGAGCGCTGGCTGTATTGCTGCGCATGCACAGCAAGCCGGCGTCGCTTTTAAAAGCGGCGCCAGCACACCGGCGGGGGGGGGAGGGGACACACCGACCCGCAGGTGGAAGACAGCGACCGCCGGCGGAAGGCCGGAGAGGAGACGCCGAGGAAGGCGCGCGGAGGTCTCGGGGGCCGCCGCCGAGCCCCGCTGGGGGGGCTCCGCGGCAGGCAGGCAGGCCCAGGAGCGTCCGGACGACCTTCTGATGCCCGGAGGAGCGAACCGAGGACGGCTGGGTAGAACGCACACCGGAGCTGGCTCCACCCCAACCGCCAAGGAGCCAACAGGTGACGTGGGACCCCAGGGTGGGACACCTGCCTGAGGTGGGTCCCCCGGACCAGGGGGAGCTGGACTGGGTGGCTCATGAGGACCGGGCAGGTGGAAGGCCCCAGGGTCTAAGTAGGAAGGTTCCAGCCATAACGGGGGTGACCCCGGCATACGGGAACCTTGCTACGCCCTATTGGCCGAGAGTAAAGGGGAAAGGGGTAGTGGGGAGCCCCTCCGTGGAGTGACCGCGGGCAAGCCCTACCCCACAAACCATTCGGGACTAGGGAGGGGATGGGCGCCCCCCACGTCCCTCCCTTTACAGGTGGTTGGATAGAAGAAAGTTACTCTCCAGATGGAAGATATTATTCTGAGAAAAAAACTGTAGAGGGAAAACAACAAACAGTTCTGTGGCACCAAGAAGACTAACAATTTTATTACGGCATAAGCTTTCATGAGTTGCAACTCACTTTGTCAGATGCATGAAGTGGAAAAAAAAAGAAATAGATGGTAGGAAGACAGAGATGAGAGTGTTATGTCAGAGGTAATGCAATCAGGGCAGATGTGAATAAGAAGATGAGAATATTTAAAGGGGAACATTACTTATTATAATGAGAGAGCCATTCCCAGTCCCAATTCAAATTTGCTTATGAATTACAGCTTAGTAGTTTCATGTTGTACTGTTTTTCAGTTTTTTTCCCCTTGTGAATGGTGACTTTCTGCAACTATCTAGAGCTTAAAATGTTCTCCCACTAGTTTTTGTATGCTATCTTTCTTGATGTCTGGTTTGTGTCTATTTATTCTGCTGTGTAGAGACAGTCCAGTTTGGCTATGCACATGGTAGAGGGGCATTGCTGGCAAGCATATGATAGCATCAATCACATTAGTAGATGGGCAGGTAAACAAGTCTTTGATGGTATGGCTGATGTTATGAGGTCCTAGGATGGTGTCACTAGGGTATATGTGTGGAAAGAGTTGGCAACAGGGTTTGTTGTAGGGATTGGTTTCTGGGTTAGTTTTTCTGTTGTGGGGTGCAGAGTTGATAGTGAAATGTTTTTGTACTTGCTGGGGGGGGGGGGGTCAGGAGCGAAAAAAAATCACAGGAGCATGCAGCTAATAACTGTTCACAGGCTTAGAGGTGAGTGCAGCAGCAAAGGCATAACCAACCTGCATTTCAGCGTGGAAGGGAAACAGAGGCCCACCACTCATGGCACTGATGGCTAAAAAGCAAAACATTTATACATTAGAAGACAGTGCTAGCTGTATACTTGGGACACTGCTATATCTCCAACATGTTTTCAGGCAACCAGGAGACAGGAACCCAGAACTTTGGAAAAACTCCTATAAATACCAGCATCGGGTCTGGTGACACTGGGTGGCTATATAAACAAAGCCCAAGCAAATTTCTGGACATACTGCCTCTGCATTGGACATTGTCCAACCCTCTGGCAGTAATTTCAGGGCGGGAGGTGTGATGGTTTCCCCCAGGCTTTATGAGGTTGGATTATGGATATAAATATGCCTAACTTGAAGATGCTTTGCATAAAATACCTCATGTAACCTATTAATTTTAATGTTGCAGTCTGCTGGATCTGTGTATCTTATTTTGGTGCATGTATTATTCTTGTATGTAAAGTTAAATATATGACGTATGAGACTGTTTTAGCTGGGGACTGTGAGTAATGGCCAGTGGTGTTCTGTTGCTTTCTTTGTTGGGTCTGTCCTATACTAGGTGACTTCCGAGTACCCGCCTGGCTTATTGTGGCGTAGTGGGGGTGCTGTCTGCTCTGTGACCCGGGGTCCCCCTGCGCTGTGGTGGGAGATTCTCACTGACTCTCCCAAATGTGTATTAACCCAGACACCCAGGCTCAGCATCCCAGGGAGGGAGACAAAGGAAGGAAGGCAGAGACCAGCACCTGGCTGGGGTGCAGGGCTGGAAGAGAGTTTTAGTTTCTGTCTGGTTTCATGGAGGAAGCAGCCTAAGCAACAGGCTGGGATTTAGGGGCCCAGTCTCCCCCGTCTCAAGGGGGGCTGAGGCATCCTAGGCCTGCCCTGTAACCAGATTACACCTTTGCTGTGCTGTATCCTGGAGAAGCAATCCCGATGTGCAGTAAGAAAAGCAAATATGGTAGGTGACAGGATTGGCTTACGGGGAAATACTTGGTGAGCCTTAAACACAGAAAGGAAGCTTGTAAGAAGTAGAAACTTGGACAGATGACTAGGGAGAAGTATAAATATATTGCTCGAGAATGCAGGGGAGTAATCAGGAAGGTGAAAGCACAACTGGAATTGCAGCTAGCAAAGGATGTAAAGGATAACAAGAAAGATTTCTATAGGCTTGTTAGCAATAACAGGGTGATCAGAGAGGGTGTGCGGCCCTTAGTGGATGAGGGAGGTAACCTAGTGACAGATGATGTGGGAAAGGCAGAAGAACTCAATGCTTTTTTTGCCTCTGTCTTAATAAACAAGGTCAGCTCCCCAGACTACTGCACTAGGAAACACAGTATAGGAAGGAGCTGGGCAGCCCTCGGTGGAGAAAGAAGTTACTCACTCTGTGCAGTAACGATGGTTCTTTGAGATGTGTATCCTTGTGGGTGCTTCACTCAGGTCTTAGTGTGTGTCTCTGTCAGGGATCGGAGAATTTTGCGAGCAGTGCCCCTCACGCCATGCCTGCGCACTCAGCCCCCCCCCCCGAAGCCCATGGAGTGTGCGCGCCAGAAGTACCGTCTGTTCCTTTTCTACCTAAAGTCCCTGAAGACTCCAAGCAGAGGGGAGGATGGGAGGGTAGTGGAGCACCCACAGGGACACACATCTCGAAGAAGCATCATTACTGCACAGAGCAAGTAACTTCTTCTTCAGCATGTGATGTCCCTGCGGGTTCTCCACTCAGGTGACTCCAAAGCAGTACCCGCCCAATGGAGGTGGACATTGGAGCCTTTTTAAGTAGAAGAAGGAAGGACTGCATCTGCTAGAGATGTGGAGGGTATTGGCCCCTTGTGTAGGCTATGGTGCTGTGCGAACGTATGGTGTGAGGACTATGTGGCTGCCCTACAAACATCTACCAATGGCATACTGTTCAGGAAGGCCACTGTAGTGGCCATCACATGTATGGAGTGAGCCCTGATGGGCTGTGGTGACTGTCTACCCCTAAGTTCATAAACGGTACATATGCAGCCTGCGATCCACTTGGACAGATGCTGTGCCGAAACTGCTGTTCCTGTGTGTGGTCCTGACCACGCAACAAAGAACCTGTCTGATTTCCTGGTTGCTCTGGTTCTATCAAGGTAGAATGCAATTGCCCTCCTTGAATCCAGCATATATAATATAGCCTCCTTGGGGGAGGTATGAGGTTTAGGGAAATAGGCAGGTAAGTAAATGGGTTGATTTACATGGAAGTCGGATATAACCTTAGGGAGAAACTTGGGGTGAGGTCTGAGTATGATTTTTATCCCTAGTAAATGTAGTGAAAGGAGGGTCTGCCATGAGGGCTGCCACTTCCCTACCCTTCTTGCTGATGTTATTTCCACTATGAATGCCACCTTCACAGACAGGAGGGATATGTCTAGACTGCATCCCTCAGTTGGCAGAGGGATGCAGATTAGGCAGGTTGACATTGCAAATGAATCAGTGATTTAAATATCCCGTGCTTAATTTGCATAAAAATGGCCACCGTTTTTGCTGACAAGGTTTTTGCTGGTGGCAAGGAGGCATAAGGGATCCGTAGAAAAAGTCTTTCTTTCTCGACAGATCTCCCTCTAGACTGCCTCTTTTTGCCGACAAACTACTAAGTAGGCAAAAACGGTGGTCATTTTTATGCAAATTAAGCACTGTCTATTTAAATCCCCACTTCATTTGCAATGTCGACCTGACTAATCTGCATCCCTCTGCCGACAGAGGGATGCAGTCTAGACATACCCATACTGTGGTGGCATAGTGTTTAATGGCTCAAAGGGTGGACTGGTAAGCGTGTCAAGGACCAAATTCAGATTGGACTGTGGCACCAGGTGGTGGAGGTTTAGACGCATTTTCTGGAAGCCTGTGCGAAAGCACTTCACCATGGCACGTGCAAAGAGAGAGAAGCCGTCTACCAGCTCATGGAATGCTGTGACCGCTGTCAGGTGGACCTGGATGGAGCTGATGGAGAGACCTGTGTCACTAAGGTCCATGAGGTAGTTGAGGAAGGTTGGTATGGGGATTGTAGTGGGATGCAAATTGTGCATCATGCACCTCCACTTGTTTTGATAGATGTTTCTTGTGGAGGGACACCGACCGTTAAGAACTTGTTTGACTCTGTCCAAATAGGTGAGTTCTTCATTCTTGAACTATGGAGAAACCACTCTCTGAGTTTCATGGTTTTGATACTGAGGTGACATATACTGCCGTAGTGCTGTGTGAGGAGATTCGGCACCAATGGGAGAAGGATAGGTTGATCTATTGACAGGTAGTATAGATAAGAGAACCAGAGCTGTCTCAGCCAGACTGGGGCTATTAAAATTACTGTGGCCCGATCGGATCGCATCTTGTTGATTACTCTGGCAATAAGTGTAATTGATGGAAAGCCATAAAGTAGGGGAGCTGTCCAGCAGATGGTGAAGGCGTCTCCTTCTGATCTCTTGCCCAGTCTTGCCAGAGAGCAGAACCTGTGGCATTTGCGGGTGTGAGGTTTTGCAAAGAGCTCTATAGTTGGAAAGCCCCATTTGCGAAGACTGAAAGAATGACATTGGTATTGATCTCCTACTCGTGCTGATCTGTGAAATGTCTGCTCAGTTCGTCGGCTTTCACATTCTGCTGGTATGTACATGACCATTGGGCTTATCTGGTTTCTGATGCACCAGTCCCAGAATCTGACTGCCTCAGCAGATAGAATGTGTGATCGGGCACCCTCCCACCGATTGACATAAAACACAGATGGTGTGTTGTCCGTGAAAACATGGATAGTTCTGTACTTTATCAGGGGAAGGAAATGGGCGCAAGCCCTGAGAATGGCCCTGAGCTCTAGGATATTGATGTGAAAGTGTCTCTCGTGTTGGGCCCATGTACCCTGTACTGACGCTGTGCCACAGTGGGCTCCCCAGCCCATGAGTGATGCATCTGTTGCTATAGTAACTGAAGGATCTGGTTGGTGGAAGGGTATTCTGACAAGGAGGTTGTTCAGAAATGTCCACCATTGGAGGGTCTGCAGCACTGGTGGAGGAAACGAGAGGTGCTTTGCAAGGCTGAGTTGGGTTGGTATATAGCTGATTGTGAGCCAATGTTGTAGGCAATGCATTGTGCAGTCTTGCAAACCAGGCCACAAATGTCATGGCCACCATATGCCCCAGTAATTGAAGGCATGTCTGGACTGTGGAGAGGAGGCCTGTTTGACGTGTTGAATGAGGTCACAAATCACCCTGAATCTTTGTGGCAGGAGGTAGGCTCTTACTGTGACTGAATTTAATAATGCCCCAATGAACTCTATCTTTTGTGTGGGCTGTATGGCGGATTTTTGCATGTTGATAAGTAGGCCAAGCTGGGAAAAAAATTCCCTGGTAATAGATGTCATGATAGTAGTTTGCTGATAGGTAGGGCCTTTGATTAGACAATCATCTATGCAAGGGAAGATAATGATGTTTTGTCTTCTGAGAAAGGCTGTGACTACGGCTAGGGTCTTTGAAAATACTAGAGGGGCCGTAGAGAGACCAAAAGGGAGGACTCTGTATTGATAATGATCTTGTCCCATGACAAATCTGAGGAATGTTCTGTGGGACGGATGGATACTCCAATGGAAATATGCGTCCTGGAGGTCAAGGGCTGAGAATCAGTCCCCCTTGTCCAGTGCAGGTATGATGGTTGCTAAGGTCACCATTCTGAATTTTGTGTTGCAAATAAACTTGCTGAATTTCCTGAGATCGAGGATCGGTCTCCATCCAACTGTTTTCTTGGCTGTGAGGAAATAATTGGAGTAAAACCCCTTTCCTCAGTGTTCCTTGGGGATGGTTCTATTGCTCCTAAGGTAAGTAGTTTTTGCACCTCTGCCCATAACAGGGGCTTGTGACAGGGCTCCCTGAAGAGGGACGGGGTAGAGGATTGGATAGGGGGCAATGATGTAAAGGAGACTGTATAACCCAATCTGATAATTTTTAGGACCCAATTGTCTCTGGTAATTAGGGCCCACTGTTGGTAGAAATGTCTCAGATGGTGACAGAAGATGATATTGGATTGCACTGGCTCCGTGGGGTGGTCTCACAGACCCCCGACCAAAATTTCAAATTTGCTGTTTGTGAGAGATGGATTGATTTGTGAGAGGTGGATTGATTTGTGGAGGACTGTTTTTGCTGATTCTTCCTCCTATTAGGGCATTTTTTGGGCCTGCTATCATATGGCCTCTGCTGCTGCCTTATAATAGTTGTAATTATAAGCCCTCGGCTTTTGGTAGGGAGTATATTTGCGTTACTTATTGGGAGGGGTGTACATGCCCAAGGTGTAATGTCGTACGAGAATCCTTCATTGGGTATAGTATCTCGTCTGTATTTTTACCAAATAATTGTTTCCTATCAAAGGGGAGATCCTCCACCCTTGCTTTGTAGTTCCCTTGGGACCCCTGATGACTGCAGCCAGGAAGCCCTGCGCATTACTATGGCTGTGGCTTTAGCCGCAGTGTCTGAGACATCCATAGCAGACTGAAGAGCTGTTTTAGCTATTGATAAACCCTCCTTAATGGAGGGATTGGAGGTGAGGTCACCTGTTTTCAGAGAGGTCCTGTAGGAGGTCTTGTAATGTGGCATAATTGGTATGATCGTAATTAGCCAACAGTGCTGTATAATTAGATATACGGAACTGGAGTGTGGTCATGGAGTAAACTTTATGGCCCAAGGTGTCTCGCCATTTGTGTTCTTTGTCATGGGGCATAGATTTAAATTGTGGGTTCTTAGCCTTGAGATTCACAGAGTCCACCACCAGCGAGTTTGGCTGCGGGTGGGCAAATAGGAAGTCCATGTCTTTTGCAGGGACAAAATATTTTCTCTCCGCTCTGCAGTTTGTAGGTGGAACAGAGGCTTGATTTTGCCACAAAGCATCCAAAGGTTCAAGGATAGCTTCATTGATAGGTAAAGCTATTTTTGGAGATGCTGAGGGTTGTCATATCATGAGTAATGTCTTGCACCTCTTGTAATGTGATGTCTTGTCATTGGGCTAACTGTTTGAAAAGTTCCTGAAAAAGTTTCAGGTCATCTGCCAGAGGAGAAGGTGAGATTTGGAATACTGCTTCATCCTGCCTGGATCTGGGTTTATGTGAAGAGCTCTCTGAATCTGAATGGGACAAGTTATCGTGCTCATTGGAACATGCCTGAGAGATGACTGAGGGTGAGTGAGGAGGTGAGGAACGTGCAGAGATTGTGGGTGAGCACCTAGAGGTGCAATGTTGCTGGGATGTAGAGGCTGTGTGTCTTGAATAGTAGGTATGAGTACCCTTGACATTCATCCCAGATGCTCCACTGAGGCGGGAGTTATTGTGGAGGATACATCCATAGGTTGATGATGCCAAACGGGATGTTGTTAAAGGGAATGATCCCTGTATGAATGCCAGGAAGTTAGTGATGGAGAAGGAGAGGAGTGGTGTCATGAAAACCTGCTCCTATACCTGCTACCATAATCAGATGTTGGGGATAGCGGTGTAGGCGAGTGGGGGCCACTCTATGAAGTGTTAGGGTACCCCTGCACCATGGAGCGTGGTGAGCCAGTTACTCCTCTTAAGTCAGACTGAGGGGATTTTTGCAAATGCCACTTTTTGCACAGTGCTTTCTTGTGCTGCAGTGCCATGGGGTGATCAAAATCACTCTGTCCAGTTAGATTGGGTGCAGAGGGAGGGCTCACAGGAGCTGATGGAGCAGGCATATTCAGCTTGTCTGAAGCTACTGCCTAAGTGGTGCCAGTTGATGTGGTGATCTTAGCCTGTGTCTCAGCTCTCCTGGCTGGCACTGACTCATGTTTCTCTGTGGTGCCAGAGATTGATGGCTCTGGGGAACGAGATAGGGAGCTCGGAGATGGCAGCTCGGATAGGAAGGATGCCGGGGAAGCCCTTGCGGCTTGAGAGTCTTTGTGGGGTGATGAAGCTGCCCTATCTGAGGGCTTTTGCTGTGACCGCATCTCCTCTGGTTTGTCTCTTGGTGGTTGAAGAGACTTTTCCCAGAAAATAGTCTTAAGCCACATTTCGCAGTCTTTTCTGGCCCTTGCTGTCATATTCAGGCAATGAGTGCACTTCCCCAGACATTTGACACACGAGACATGGCCATCTAAAGTAGGCATCGAGTCTCTGCAGGAATCACATTTTTTAAAGCTGGGGGAACCTGGAATGTTGTGGAGAAAAAAGACTGCCATGGCGGCACCTACTATTTTTTTTCTTTTCTTCTTAAACAAAGTAAATGTTGAAAAAGGTCGAACTAAATAAAATTGTGAAGTTAAAAGCCTCAAACAAATACAAGATTTCTGTTTTTCCTGTCAGGAAGAAAAGCGCTGCTCTGAACTCCATCTTCAGCCAGGGACAGTTGAAAAGGAACTGATGGGACTTGTGCCATGCGCACACCCCACATGCTCCGAGGGTGGATGGTACTGAGTGCACAGGTGCGGCGCGAGGGGCACTGCTCGCAAAATTCTCCAATCCCAGGAGCAGGCACGCACCGAGACCTGAGTGGAGCACCCACAGGGACAGAAGAAGAACAGATTAAGAATGGTTTAAAAAAGCTAGACATACACAAATCCATGGTCCGGATTTACCAGTACCAGAATACGAGGGTACTGAGGGAGTTGGCAAATGTCATTGCAAATGCAGTGCCCATCATTAAAAAAGGGAAGAAGGACAATCCAAGGAACTACAGACTAGTCAGCCTTACCTCAGTCCCCGGAAAAATCATGAAGGGGATCCTCAAGAAATCCATTTTGAAGCACTTGGAAGAGGGGAAAGTGATCACAAATAGTCATCATGGATTCACCAAGGGCAACTCATGCCTGACCAATCTGATTAGCTTCTATGATGAAGTAACTGGCTCTGTGGACATGGGGAAGTCAGTGGATGTTGATATACCTTGACTTTAGCAAAGCTTTTGATACTGTCTCCCACAATATTCTTGTCAGCAAGTTAAGGAAATATGGATTGAATAAATGGACTGTAATGTGGATAGAAAGGTGGCTAGATTGTCAGGCCCAAAGTTTAGTGATCAATGGCTCCATGTCTAGTTGATGGTTGGTTTCAAGTGGAACGCCTCAAAAGATTAGTTCTAGGGCCAGCTTTGTTCAAGATCTTTATTAATTACATGGATGAGAGGATGAATTGCACCCTCAACAAGTTTGTGAATGACACTAAGCTAGGGGGAGAGGTAGATATGTTGGAGGGAAAGGATAGGGTCCAGAGAGATCTAGACAAATTAGAGGATTGGGCCAAAAGAAATCTGATGAGGTTCAACAAGGACAAGTGCAGAGTCCTGCACTAGGGACAGAAGAATCCTAAGCATTGTTACAGGCTGGGGACCGACTGGCTAGGTAGTGGTTCAGCAGAAAAGGACCTGGGGATTACAGTGGATAAGAAGCTAGATATGAGTCAACTGTGTGCTCTTGTAGCCAAGAAGGCAAATGGAATATTACGGTGCATTAGAAGGAGCACTGCCAGCAGATCTAGAGAAGTGATTATTTCCCTTTATTTGGCACTGGGGAAGCTACATCTAGAGTATTTCATCCAATTCTGGGCCCTCCACTACAGAAAGGATGTGGATGCATTGGAGAGGGTCCAGCAGAGGGCAACCAAAATTATTAAGGGGCTGGAGCATACGACCTACAAGGAGAGGCTAAGGATTTGCGCTTATTTAGTCTGTAGACAAGAAGAGTGAGGGGGGATTTAATAAGAGCCTTAAACTTCCTGAAGGGAGGTTCCAAAGAGGATAGAGAGGAGCTGTTCTCAGTTGTGACAGATGGCAGAACAATGAGTAATAGTCTCAAACTACAGCGGGGGAGGTCTAAGTTGGATATCAGGAAAATCTATTTTACTAAGAGGGTGGTGAAGGACTAGATTAGTTCCCTGGGGGGGGGGGGTGTAACCTCCATCCCTAGAGGTTTTTTAGTCTCAGCTTGACAAAGCCCTGGCTGTGATTATTTAGTTGCGGTTGGTCTTGCTTTAGGTAGGGGTCTGGACTTAATGACCTCCTGAGGCCTCTTCTAACCCTATGATTCTAGGAAGTTAATAGGGTGAACATCATTGGGTTCAATTGAATTATCATTTATGTGAATGATTTAGAGTAATAACAGCTGCGTTTACTTTTTTGGGGGTCAATGTCTTGGTGTTTATGTCATTTAAGAGAGTGTGTGATTCTCTAAGGAAGGATGACGATAAAAATAATTATAATATGTAGGTGAAGTTCCACATTCATTGCCTGAAGCTCTAGGCAAGGCTGGAATTGCTATCATTTTCATTTTGTAGACTGTTTTTTCCAGAATATGCTTCATTATGAGAATTGCCTTGTGTGATATTTGGAGTGGCATCTCAGAATAAAACCGCTCTTATAACGTTCATGACTGCAAACAGTCTTGGATTATATCCATATGGTATCTCTATAGATTATTGACTCCTTTGAAACTCAATGAAGTTGAAAGATTGAATTTTCTGCAGTTGCCACTTGGATCAACAGAGTACTTTTATAATGGTCACCATCTGTGCCAAAAAAAACTTAAGTCCCTGATTTTGGCTGGCCCCTTTGAAATTATGTTCCTGATGTCTGCCTGGAACTTGTATCTTTGGTCTTATTTCTTTCTTGTGAGGGTGTCAGTTTGCTTTTTTGAGAGTTGATAATAAAATCATATTCCAGGAGTTTTACTGCTGTCTCCATGGAGATTTTTATTGAAATTTCTGACAATTCATGTTCCAAATCAGAATGCTATCTAAAATATTTATCATTTAACTCCTCTACTATAAATCATCCCTATCCAGGTGATTGGAAGGATTGCCAGGCATGCTGCAAATTACAAGCATTATATAATTCTAGTTTTATTCATTCTTGTTGCAGCATTACAAATGTTTGCCCCGAAAGCTCAGTATACATAGCTGCACATAACTGTCACCACATTTCTACTTTGGTGTTCAACTAAATAGTCACTTCTGCTTTTCAAGATGTCCCCTAAAAACGAATCCCTCCTCCCTTCAGCAGCAGCAGCATGCAAAATATATCTATTATATGTATCAACTTTAGCATAATTTATGTAACAATGTCTTTTCTGCACAACCAAAAATAAGTTTTATAAAAACTCCATATGCACTTTTTTTGGGGGGGAGGAGGAGGTTAAAATTTAACACATAATTAATACCAAAGCAAAAATATATACACTTACATAAATACTGCACTTGGTCATAGCACTACTGTCCCTTTTAAAGGATCTTGACTAAACTTGATCACCTAAACAGTTGCTAATCTAAATATCTTTTTCTGTGTGGTAAACTCAGTGGATAGAGTCATAAGATGATCAAAAGCGGTTTCCTTTGAAGAAAGAAAGTTTTAAACCATTATTAGCAAGTTAAAGGCAATTTTTAAGTCCTTGTAGCTACTTTATTGCTCAGATGTTCTTAAAGAATAAGTCTTGGATCACTGAATAAAATTCGGGACAAAAATGATCAGAAAACCTACCATGTTGAATTATAGTGACAATATGGGATTGATCTGATGAAAGGTATGAAAGTGACAGCCTGGAAAGATGAAGCCTTCTATTACTCTAGCTATAAGTACAGCAATGGCAGCATCAACACGAGCTAACTCTACACCACCCAATCAGTGTGTCTCAATTCTGAATTGTAAAGATCAATCACCTTTAAGGGAGAGAGGATAGTTTAGTTTCCAGGACTCATTAAATGCACCGTCCCTCTTATTGAGGCTTTCAATTAGTAAATCCACTCGAAGGCACGTATTCATGTTTCACCACTGCTACTCCAGCTTTATTGGAGGACTCTACTCAGTTAATTAGCTTTGAGCAAATGCAAATCTATTGGGTGAGGTGAGTCCTATAGCAGGTGAGATTGAGGTACATTCAGTTCCTATAAAAGTCTCTCTTTTGAACAGTAAAAAGAGTTCATAATTAAAAGATAGCCTAAGACTTCATTTTAAAGTTACATTTTCTATTTGCATCTCTTCCTGAGCAACTAATGATTCTTCCTTTTGGGTGCAGTCCTTTCATATACACAAAATCCAGCTGAGCAGAGACTGAGAGAATGCACAGAAGTAATGAATAGACAGGTTAAGTTGCAAGCTCGCTATCAAGAGGCACCCCACATGCTCTTTAGCCCGTTACGATCATTGTTCACATAGTAGTGCATCTTATGTATTCCCCCTGCCTCAAACCTCTGTAAGTGCTAATTTGTTAGATAGAGAGTCTCCATTCACAAAGTAATTTAATAATAATATTTGGACTTTAGTCCAAATAAAATAAAATATATTTTAAAAAGATCTTAATACATTATTTTTCACTACTTACGTACTTTGCTAGGTTTTTGTATGTCTCTGCTCGAATAATAAAATGCATCAGATATTTTCATTCTTAGTTATAAAGTCTCAGAGAGGTAGCCATATTCATCTATAACTTGAAAAACGAGTAGTCCTATTGCACCTTAGAGACTAACAAAAATATATAGAATCGTGAGCTTTCATGGGTAAAACCCACTTCATCAGATGAGTTGCAGTAGAAACAACAAAAACCAAGATTTATATAAAGCAGTAAAGGAAGTACCTGTCAATTGTAAGGGCTAATTAAGTGGGCTCGATATGTCCCATTCCTAGCTTTTACTATTAAAATGCATTTGTTAATAGCAGGAGAATTTGGCTTTGTAATGTGCCAACCAGTTAATGTCTTTATGCAAGCCCAGGGTAACAGTGTCAAACTAGTAGATTAACCCACAAAAGCTCATGATTCTATATATTTTTGTTAGTCTCTAAAGTGCCACTATATTTTTAGTTATAGATTATTTCTGGCTATTTCACTTTGAGGTTTCCATGCACTAGTAATATTTTGCCATGATTGAGTTGCAACCTGCACAAAAATGGTTATTAATTAAAAAACTGTAAGCTTGAACAGAAAAGGAAAATCTTCCATTGATTTTAGCTTTTCTAACCTAAATTATATGCCAATTATAAAAGGTGTTGTATAATATATAATTTAATGCATTTTAAAAGTGCAAACTATGTTTTTTTTTCAGGAGAAAGCATCTGAAAGGTCACCTGCAAGAAAAAAAATCCAAACAAAAAACCCAAACTTTTCTCCCCTGAAATTTTTTTTTAAAAGTATTTTATTCATGTTTTACATTACATTCAGTCCTTGTTTAAAATGGATTTCTGGGAATGAAGAATGAACAGAATTACGCTGTCATAAGAGAAAAGATGGAACAACAAGAATTTGAGAGAGGAAAGAGATTTATAGTTCAAAGAATGTCAAATATTTGTTTCCACAGTCCCTCAAACCAAATGCTTAACACATTGCAGAGAAGGCCTTTCCTAACGGTTTAACAACCACACCTTTCAATTAAGATATGGGAGAGTTCCAATTTACACACGAAACATGCAACAAGTTCTCCAGAAGGAGCAAAGACGACAATGTTTGAAATTTCTGATAGTGTATCCCCAAAGGTTAGAAAAAGCAGAGGAAAACCACATTTAATAGAGATGTTAGATATCATGTAGTTGAATAGTCATAACTAGATGAAATATTAGCAGTTACACGACTATTCAACAGTCCCTGGGGATGGGGACAGCAGCTAGTGCACTCCTGAACCCATGGACAAAGGCTGGTCCGCAGAAGCAGCCCCTGTCCACAGGAAGCTTGGACGCCCCTACGGACAGGGGCTGCTGCCACAGACCAGACTCTGCAGCGGGCCCAGGTTCACCGCAGACTAAGACTGCTCCATGGGATTCCGGAGCAGAGTTTGTCCCTGGGGAACTCAGATCCCCCACAGACACGGGCTGCTGCTGCAGACCAGATTCTTTCCACGGAGAACCCAGGCCACCACAGACAGAGGATGGTTTGCAGCAACCTCCCTTGTCACATGCTGTTACCTCTGAAAGAGGCAGCAACCTGGGAGGGGAGGAAAGAGGAGAAGGCAGGCAGCACCATGGAGATGGTCCTGTGGGGAACTGGCTTTTAAACCAGCTCCCCTGAACACTGGCTCCTGCCTGCCCCCCCGCACCTTCTTGCTGGCTCTGTAGAAGGCAGAAAATGGGGGAGCAGGTGAGCCCGTGGAACTAGCACGTGCGGGGAGCCTGCTTGAAAGCCAGCTCCCCGCACCTACCAGCTAAGGCCTGCCACCCTCACCCTCTGAGCTTCTGCCTATGCTTATGGCAAGTCTGCTTAAAAGCCAGCTCCTTGTGGGCACCGGATCCCACTCCCCCACCTTTGGTCCCTCTGATACAGAGGGGAAGTGCATATAGTCGACAAGGCTAACCAATAAGCCAGGACTTATCGGTTAATGATGTAGTCTACTACATGTTGACATCCCTAACACGTAAAAAGAACAAAAAACAAGACTATGTAGTACTTTAAAGACTAACAAGATGGTTTATTAGGTGATGAGCTTTCGTGGGCCAGACCCACTTCCTCAGATCAAATAGTGGAAGAAAATTGTCACAACCATATATACCAAAGGATACAATTTAAAAAAATGAACACACATGAAAAGGACAAGTCAGTACAGTATGTTGATCTTAATGGATTGTTCACTTTCAGTCCTTTGGGACTTGTCCTTTTCATGTGTGTTCATTTTTTTAAATTGTACCCTTTGGTATATATGGTTGTAACAATTTTCTTCCACTATTTGATCTGAGGAAGTGCAGCTCACTTTTCACTTGGGGGGGGGGGGGGGGGAGGAGAGAAGCAAAATCTAGGATGTCTGGTTCCTCTCCAAATCAGTCTTGTTTCTAGTTATATTCCTTTGGTGTTAGTCATGATAACTCAAATGATACTCCAAGCATTCAAAAGAAAGTAAAATGAAGCAGAATATGTGAGTGCCACTGAATCAATACACTTCTGCAAGAGCAGTGGTAGGATACATGCAAACAGCAGTCAAACAAACAAACAAACATTCCTTTTCACGAAAGCAAAATCATTTAGGTGTATTTGTTTAGCTTTGGTGTAGGTAAGACAAGAATACGTGCTCTGAAACTGAATCTTAATTATCTTAACGTTATCTTAACTTAATTATCTTAACATTACAGGTATTGCTAAAATGTAGCTAATAGAAATTTCTATTCAGGTACATTCTCTAAAAAGCAGCTTCTCCATTAATTGGACTCTAAGCAAGTACAATTTTAATTCCTGGAACTGCATTCTGAAATTAAGGCATTGTCACCTCAAAAATCCATAACAGAATTTGTAACTCTTATGGAGGAAAGCAAGTCAGTAGCAAAGGAATCCCTACTGGCAGTTCTGGATATGGTAGATTCTGTAGTCTGAGCAATGGATTCAGTGGTGGCAATGCATAGAAGTTCAGGGCTGCTGCACAAGGTCCAACAAATCCCCCAGTACCTTACTTTTGAAAGTATGTTATTTTTTTCTGAGCAGAAAGTCTCCATCAGCGTGAAGGACTCAAGAGCAACTCAGAAGTCCCTAGGACTTAATACAAAGACCCATGAGAACACATAAGAAGTCTTAGCCAGATACTCTATTATTCCTGCTATCTGCTCGGGACATCTACCACAGGAAAAGCAGACGACACTTTAGAAGAGCTCTACTCCAATACTCGTCCACGTTCATGCATGCAATTTCAGATACTTTGGTGGGTCCAAGAAGGACATTTGGGGACAATGTACCAAGACAGATTTTGGATCCAACTTTCCCATTTTTTTCAGACCATTTATCCCATTTTTATCAGGAATGAGTGAATATTACAGTTGACTGTTCGGAGTTAAGCACAATGGCAGAGGGATACATTCTTCATGGGTAGTGATCAATGGCTAGATGTCTACTTGGCAGTCAGTTTCAAGTGGAATGACCCAAGGATTGTTTCTAGGGCCAGTTTTGTTCAAGATCTTTATTAATTACATGGATGAGGGGATGGATTGCACCCTCAACAAGTTTGTGAATGACACTAAGCTAGGGGGAAGAGGTAGATATGTTGGAGGGAAGGGATAGGGTCCAGAGTGATCTAGACAAATTAGAGGATTGGGCCAAAAGAAATCTGATGAGGTTCAACAAGGACAAGTGCAGAGTCCTGAACTTGAGATAGAAGAATCCCAAGCATTGTTACAGGCTGGGAACCGACTGGCTAGGTAGTGGTTCAGCAGAAAAGGACCTGGGGATTACAGTGGATGAGAAGCTGGATATGAGTCAAAAGTGTGCCTTTGTAGCCAAGAAGGCGAATGGAATATTAGGATGTATTAGAAGCAGCATTGCCAGCAGATCTAGAGTAGTGATTATTCCCTTTTATTTGGCACAGATGAGGCCACATCTGGAGTATTGCATCCAATTCTGGGCCCCCCACTACAGAAAGGATGTGGACACAGTAGAAAGAGTCCAGTGGAGAGAAACCAAAATGATTAGGGGGCTGGAGCACATGACCTACTAGGAGAAGTGGAAGGATTTGGGCTTATTTAGTCTGTAAAAGAGAAGAGTGAGGGGGGATTCGATAGAAATCTTCAACTTCCTGAAGGGAGATTCCAAAGAGGATGGAGAGAGGCTGTTCTCAGTAGTGACGGATGGCAGAACAAGGAGCAATGGTCTCAAGCTACAGCGGGGGAGGTTTAGGTTGGATATTAGGAAAAACTATTTAACTAGGAGGGTGAAGGACTGGATTGGTTCCTTAGGGAGGGGGTGTAACCTCCATCCCTAGAGGTTTTTAAGTCTCAGCTTGATAACGCCCTGGGTGGGATGATTTAGTTGGGATTGGTCCTGTTTTGGGTAGGGGGCTGGACTCAATGACCTCTTCCAGCCCTATGGTTCTATGATTAAGTTAAATTATTCCCCCTTTTCCCATGTCCTTTCCATCTCTCTTCAGGGACCCTTCTAATGAGCAACTTCTAATGAAAAGTGCAGTTGCTTTCAAGGTGGGAGTTGTGGAAGAGGTTCTGCCAGTGGGGACAAATGATCTACTCCCAGGATTTCCTAATCTCAAAATCAAATGGTAGTCTAAAACTGATTCTGGACCTGTGAAAGTTCAAAAGAGCCATTAAGAAGCAAGTTTCCCATAGTGTCTGTAATTTCCCTCATCTTCTCTCTGGACTTAAGGGACTAGAATGCTGTCCTCAATTTAAAGGATGTTTAACTCAGAGTCACAGAAGGTTGGGTTTATCATAAACCACAGACACTTTCAATTTCCAGTTCCCCATTCAGCCTGTCAGCAGCCCTTTGGCTGTTCACAAAGTGCATGGCAGTCGTTGCAGCCTTGTTGAGAAGGCTAGGGGTTCAGATCTACCTTTACTTTGATGACTGGCTGGTCAGAAGTTGGACCAAGGTCTAGGTTGACTCCTCTATAAAGCTGTTCCAGTCAACATTCTAGTACTTGGATCTGCTGATAAACATGCAGAAGTCTGCCCTCTCCTTGGTTCAAAGGATAGAGTTTATTGGGGTGATCCAGAAGTGCAACCAAGCGAGAGCATTCCTCCTTGAAGTGCAACACCAAGGAATAGTGATGCTTACCGAGAACTTCAGCGATCGTATCTTCATGACAGCAAGGAACTGCTTCAAGCCACAGGGTCTCATAGAGCTATGTGGTGCAGCATGCCACACTTCAACTCAGACCTCCCTGATATCCATATTATCATGAAACTGACACCATCTGTACACAGTTATCAGGTTCACCCATCAGTGATTAGCTTCCTTAGTTGGTGGCTATACTTGATGATGGTTTGTGTAGGAGACCCATTAGCAAGACTCCAACCATCAATGTATCTTGTTATAGATGTATCATCAATGGTCGAGGGTGCTCAGGTTCGCGCCCTAAAACACAAGGCCTCTGGTCTTTGGAAGAGCTCTCACTACACATCAACATAAGGGAGCTCGGGGTACTTTATTTGGCATGCCAATCTTTCCAAGGTCCAAGTGTGTTCTCATCTAGCTTTCCTGTCAAACGTGGTTTCTCAGTTCCATACTAACTGGATATCATCCTACCTGTATTTTATCTGAAACCACATGCCAACAGAGAACAACAGAGGCTTCACTCATTTGGTGTCATGTGTGTGCTGTCCTTCTACATGAAAAAGGACTAAACCATTTCAGAAAGCTACTCAACTATTTGTGGCCATCACAAACAGAAGGAAAGGTCTTCCTGTCTTAGTCCAAAGAATTTCACCATGTATTATTTTTGGTATCTGCACAAGCTATGACCTGGCAAAGGTCCTTGCTCCTCCTGCCCTGAGAATACATTCCATAATGGCCCAAACATCTTCGGCAGCATTTGTAGCAGAGGTTCTTATGAAGGACATTTGTAGAGCAGCAAGGTTATCATTACTTCATATTTTCACCTCTCATTATGCAACCACCCAACAACTTTTTACAGGACTGAGCCACAGTTATGTTTTGCCTTGGCAACACTCAACAGACTAATCAGATTAAAAGGTAAGAATTGGGTCTAAAGAGCATTTTATCTATAATATTTTTTGCAATTGTCAATGGCATAAGATTATTTTACTTAAGATGTAAAATAATACTCTTTTTCTTTGTAGGTTTAATTATAAATTAAATTGTACATATCCAAAGTTAGATTCCTATCACATAGCACAAATAATTAGCTTCCAGGGCTACTGTTTTTTCCATATGTCCTTTCTATCTATACATACTGTTCAAGATGCAACACCATACTAGTCCTGTTATATCAGTCACAGAAGCCTAATGGAGTTGGCCTGCTTTAGATAAAGTAATTCTGTTTTTAAAGTATATTGCTTTTAATTTGACAACAATTATGTTAAACTCTGTGGAATATATATTCTTTATAAACTTTGGAGAAGTCACTAGGCAAGAAAAAAGGGAAAAAAAAGATAGATTGATGTTTTTTGTCTCAACGCACCTTTGTGATACTGTCCTAGTACAGTAAAACTCCATTAGTCCAGCATCCAATGCTCCAGGACTGCTGATGGTCCGGCACCATCAGGAACCCGGAGTGCTAGGGCAGCCGGACAGGCTTCCCCCATTCAGCTGCTGCTGAAACTGACAAGCAGCTGAATCGGGGAAGCCGGGAGCAGAGCAGCTGGGGTGCTGCTGGGTTGGTCTCATAGCGCTGCCCCTCGGGGCTGCGGGACCAACCCGGCAGCACCCCAGCTGCTCTTGGGGACGCCTGGGGCAGAGCAGCTGGAGTGCTGCCGGGTTGGTCCCGCAGCGCCAAAGGACAGCGCTGAGGGACCAACCCGGCAGGACCCCAGCTGCTCTGCCCCAGGGGTCCCCGATTCAGCCGCTGCTGAAACAGATCAGCGGCTGATTCCAGGAAGCCCGGGGCAGAGCAGCTCCTTTGGCGCTGCGGGACCAACCCGGCAGCACTCCAGCTGCTCTGCCCTAGGCGTCCCCAAGAGCAGTGGGGTGCTGCCGGGTTGGTCCCGCAGCCCCTAGGGGCAGCGTTACGGGACCAACCGGGCAGTACCCCAGCTGCTATGTCCCAGGCGTCCCCAAGAGCAGCTGGAGTGCTGCTGGGTTGGTGCCGTAGCGCCACCCCTTGCCGCTGCGGGACCAACCCGGCAGCACCCCAGCTGCTCTATTGCAGGCATCCCCAATTCAGCTGCTCCTGAAACTGACCAGCAGCGGCTGAATCAGGGACTCCTGGGGCAGAGCTGGACTATCGTAAGGGGGGGCTATGAGGGGTCTGGGGTGGCATCCCCTCCCACCCCACTCCAGACCCTTCATAGCTCCCCCTTCTGATAGTCCGGCATATCTGATAGTCCGGCAAACCCTGGGTCCTAAAGGTGCCGGATTATCGGAAGTTTACTGTATAAGGTTTGCTACAGTATGGGTATGTCTACACTACCCCGCTAGTTCGAACTAGCGGGGTAATGTATGCATACCGAACGTGCTAATGAAGCCCGGGATTTGAATTTCCCGGGCTTCATTAGCATAAAGCCGGCTCCGCCATTTTTAAAAGCCGGCTAGTGCGAACCCCGTGCCGCGCGGCTACACGCGGCACGGACTAGATAGTTCGGATTAGGCTTCCTAATCCGAACTATCTGTACACCTCGTCATTTTCACAGCAGCATATTTCCTATATACCTTCAAAAGAGCTATCATTTTCGACCTATCTTGGCCAAAGGACCAAGAACATGAAATGCTCTTTGATTTTTACTGAACTCAAAACTGATTTAATTCTGGGATAGTGAAGGGCCCATTCTTTGTCTTTAACATTCCATTCATACTTTGCAGGCTACACAGAGAGGTACTTCCCATTTGACTAACCTTGAAGCATTATTAGGACATCTCACTACTTGATTCTGAGAAAGGACTATGTACACAATGTTCCCTCAACAAATCTAAAAGATGAGTATGTTCGACCTAATAATACGTGGTCAAGGACATCTCAAAGAATAATGCATTCAGTGTAAGGTATTACAGGAGGGGTGAGGAACCCTTTTTGGGATGTATTGACCCACAAAAAATCAGTTGGGTGTAAATTCAAGAGAGCAATTTGTCTTTTTTGGATAGTTACTGGTCATTTTCAAGGTCCATTTTTTAGGTTCTTTACAACTTCTAAATGTGTGAACTAGGTTAACCTTTTTGGACAAGAGTGCTCTCCACTGAATGCTTATGTTATAGTTGTGTACAAGAATTTAAGTATAAGTACTTCACCTTTTATCCAACTGAATGGATTATTCCCTTCTACTCATTTTCTACAGGGATACTTCTCAGGGGACATCTAGACTAATAACGAGATACTATTAACTGAAGCATTATAATTATATCAAAATGAGTCCCTTGCTATTTAGGACTAGCTCAAATGCAACAAAGGCTGAACTATATACATTGTGTATTGATATCAAGCACCGAATCTCCCTATGAGCAGCCAGGAAGAGACATGTATGAAGGTTTGCTTTTCAATCTGAGATTATCACAAGTATTGTCAGAAGAAAAGAGGAGAGTTATAAATGTTAAATGTTAAAAGATTATCTAAAAACATGGTTTGAAAATATAAGAATGGCCCTCATCCCTGGTTGCCCATGCGGATGCCAGAGAACTATAAGCCTGGAGCCCAGTGTGCAAGCAAGCATCATCATGTTCATGGGTATCGTGGTGTGCCTCATGGCATTATACTTCGAGAGCATACACATGTTGCTTCACCAGGAAGAGGACAAGGACGAAGCTCGGCATGGCACACTGGCACTGTTCAGGCAAGGCTTGGCGCTCTTGGTAGTGCATCTGCCAGTCAATGGACTCAGAGCAACATCTGTTCTTGCTAGGAAAAATGTCTAAGGAACGTGTCAGTTCTTCTGACATTTTTTTGTGGAAGAGCAGACGTGCTCTTTTGGAACCCCCTGTATTCACAAGGAATAAGGGCTCTTCCGAAAAAGGAGGTTTTTCCGAAAAGCCTCTTCTGAAAAAACAATTAGAAAAAGGAGAACAAATTGCGTACCTTTTCCCGATAAAACTCCGTAGTCTAAAAGTAGCCTGTATGAAAGTCAGACACACAGGACTCAAAGATTTGTCAGACCGCTGTGTTTATTAGCAAAGCCGCTCTGCTAATACACCCAGAAAATGTGAGTACCATACAAGACTCAAACCCCTTTGATTTATACAGTCAAAAGAAAGCCATCTTAACAAGATTAAAAGGTGGCAAAACTTCGCATGATTAGTATGAGATTAGTCAAGTATCTTCATTTCCACATCAAGCACACAGCAATCTCCTGTCCATATTTCTCTGGTTACCTCAATTACTTTCTAACACCTAATGTTCCTTTTCCTGTTCTCCCAGAGACACCTGGCTTCATTCTGATCTGCATACCTATAAACATAATCATCTCTTTCCTGTTCAGAGACAAACAGTATTCCTTCAACTTATACAATTCAGTATAATTCATCTTTCTCTTACAATATAACTCTTTCTACTTTCACACCTGAGAGGGGACATGATAGCAGTTTTCAAGTATCTAAAAGGGTGTTGCAAGGAGAAACAAATTGTTCTCCTTGGCCTCTGAGGATAGGACAAAAAGCAATGGGCTTAAACTGCAAAAAGAGAGGTTTAGGTTGGACATTAGGAAAAACTTCCTGTCAGGGTAGTTAAACACTGGAATAAATTGCCTAGGGAGGTTGTGGAATCTCTATTTCTGGAGATATTTAAGAGCAGTTTAGATAGATATCTATCAGGGATGGTCTAGACAGTACTTGGTCCTGCCATGAGGGCAGGAGACTAGACTTGATGACCTCTCAAGGTCCCTTTCAGTTCTAATGTTCGTGGTTCTGTGAAACACAACATTCCCTTTGTGGCACTGGCCTGTTGTGTGCTCCTAAACCTGTTCAAGAACAAGGGGGAAACTTTCCTGGAAGTGCGGGGGGCTGAGGCAGAGCACCTAGACAGAGTTTGAGCAACCAGACACCAGTGACATAAGGAGAGCACAGCAAGGGGCAGAACAAATCAGAGATGCTTTGATGGACATTTTTATGCAAGGCCTTTTTTGACATTCTTCCCCGGGGCTCTCCACAAGTTGCCCCTGCTTTCCTTTTAATCCCCCATCTCACCCCATTCTTGCAGTTCAAACAATAAAGACACTGTTGGTTACAGAACAGGAGTTGTTATTTGGGGGAAAACAGCTAGAAAAGGACAGAACAGAATTGGGAACCAGAAGGGGGGAGGCAGATTCAGCAATGGCAGTGAGACTGCCTTCTGCCTCCCAAGGACCTGGAGGCTCCAGTTACCCTTGAGTCATTTCCTGCCCTGTGTCTTGGGGCCCCAGGGGCCTTTGGTGGTAGAAGCCAAGGGGCAGGAGGAGGAGGCATTGGAGGTGTCATCGGGGTGGGCAGGGTTCTGGCAGATGGCCCATTCAAAACAAGATGTCACACACTCCATGACAGAGGTCAGGCCGGTAAACATCGTCTTATGCTGTCTGGCGAGTTGCTCTTGGGCAGCCCTCGGTGATCCAGTCCTGCCACTCTGCCCGGATTTCTGTCATGATGGTGTTTATGCAGTCCATCTACTCGCAGAAGATCTCCTCCTGTGTGCATTTGCACCAGCAGACATGAGCCAGGTGGGCAGATACTCATTAGGTGGAGAACACACCAGGCTGGCCGCTGATCCAGCTGCAAAGAAAAGGAGATGGATTCCAGAATAAGACGAAATATTTGCTTTAAAGTAGGCACCTTACAGCAGGTGCCCAGATGTCTTGGGGGAGCACTGGGACACACTCGGTCCAGAGGCAGGCAGGCACGATAAGGGGTCTGCCAGGCCAGGAGCCTGCAGGTGGGAGGGGAGTAGTGGCAGCTTCCCGCTGTGTCTGGCACACACCAGGTCCAGCACACGGTGCCTCCTGGGGACACTGCTACTTTCCTAGCCAGAGCAGGAGCCTGCAGGCAAGAGGGGGAAAGGGATGGGTCAGCTACACACTATGTCCAGTACATGTCTGGTCTGTCACACGCAGCTTCCTGGGTACACTGCTTCTTTTCCTGCCTGAAGGAATGGAGGGGGGTGCGCGTGCAGCACACGCAGCCTCACAGAGCTTCCTCTTCTCCTCCCTCCAGATTGTCATGCAAAATATCAGTCTTCTCCAAATCACAGTGCATTATCAGGAGCATACGTTGACTGAATGTGGCTATAAACCTGGGCCTTATGCTGCACAGCTTTGTAGTTAAATAATGTCAGACCACTTACTGGTGGCTTAGCATGGGAAGGTGTCCTATTGTGGAGGATGGCACAATGTTGTCTCCCCAAAAATTTTGTGAGAATGATCAAAGAGTCCTTATGTGAGAGCTTCATGTAACTATGCAAATAAGATACTCACTCCATCTGCAGATACGTTAACAAGCTGTTCCACACTGTGTAGGCAGTGTTGAGCACACCACGTCTCACACCCCATTGCTTGTAGTTAGAAAAAAATCTGTGAAATCACCAGAAGTGCCCTCTCCAGGATCGGTGACTGATTTGGAGATGTCCTGGAGGAGGTACCAGTTCCAGCTTCATGATGAGCTCCTGGCTCTCAGGTATCAGCAGGTGACTAGATTCCTTCATTTCCTCCTCTTCATCCTGCCCCTCCACCATCCCTCTCTCTTCCAGGCTGATGCCAGGCGTGTCTTGTCCAGACTCCACAACCAGGGGGGGGGAACTTCCCCCCCCACACACAGAATGGCAGCCAGCTGCTCATAGAAGCAGCATGTGTGAGGTGTTGCCCAGAGAAGTGTCCTCTCTCCCTCTTCATCTCATGGAATAAATGGTGCAGCTCCTTGATTTTCACCCTGCACTGCTGGGCATCCCTGGAATATCCTTTTGCCCCGAGATAGCTTGCAATCCTACCGTAAATCTCAGAGTTCCTCTTTCTGGTTCTGAGCTCTGTGAGGATGACTTCATCTCCCCACACACTCAATGACATCCAAGATCTCCTAGATACTCCAGGCTGGTCCTCTTCTGCTCCGCTAGGCACTGGAACCCCTGGGACCAGAAATACTTGCAGTCATACAACAGAATGTTGGAACTCATGTCCACATGTGCCATGGTGTACTGATCATTCTCAATGGGCTCGCAATGCTGGCCACAGGGGACAGCTGTTCTTGGGACTTTTTGAGCTCAACGGGAGAGCAGAAGATGAGTAAGTGCTGGTCAGAATTGGGAGCTGCAGGAGGCCTCCTGGATACCATAACATTGAATTTCCAGCAAGGTTGTGGCTACACTAGCATAACTTCAACCATGCAAGGTCAGGAATAGCATTACTCCTGATGAAAAGCAGGGGTACAGAAATTGACTTCAGTGGCTGCTAAGGGCGAAGCAACAGGCCTGACAGCATGGATGCATCACTTAGGAAATTAATGAGATGTGGTTAAATTTGATTTGAAGTCCTAATGTAGCTGAGGCATAAGAGTGCCAGGGAGTGCTGCCACCCCCTTTGCTTGAAGTGGTTTCTAACATATACAAAGTTTACTGTTTGGGTCTATGGCTCTTAGCACCCACACAACACAAACTGGTCCGACATCCCTGCATTAATTACAAATTGGGAAAATGAAAGGATTTTCTGTGTTGTGAGGACCTGCAGAATGTGGCTCTAATTAGCATATTTACACCTGTATCCAAAAAGTAAACAAACCCCATCTGTACGCTTGCTGTATCTAAAACTTCTCTTTTATGACTTAATATTAGGATTGCTTTTATTGTGTATTGTTTATTATTACTTATAATATTAACATGATTAGTGTCATATGGATTCTTAATAAAAGAATACCAAGATAATCTATTTTATAAAGGAACAGAGCCATTCATAATCAGGATATTCTAATTTATCAAATAAGACATTTTTAAAAACTGTAATTATTGTTAAAGTCACTAATTATATTAAAATAAACATGTTTCTACAGAATTTATAATTCAACAAGGAAGGAGGACCTTTGTACTAATTCTAAGTTTGATTGTTTCCAAAAAAACTTTAAAGACAACTATCCAGTACACTAGCCCATTACCTATTAATGTACAAAAGTTAGGGTTCTTTAGAATTTGTGTTCCAATGCAGAAGATTAATTCTTGAAATTGAAGGAAAAAAAAACTTATTACACTTGGCTTTAGAAATCACCCCTTCTATGTGAGCAGTTGTTGCTTCTTGGATGCTTCCTTCCTTCTTCATAGCAAGCTTATGTGTAACGGTCTCGTTTGTGGGATGGATTGGAACACTTTATTCTAATCCAAGGCCATAGGTCTTTATAAACCAAAAACTCTTCCTCCCTCAGGGATATGGCAGGGGATGTGGTCTTTTCTGTCTCCTCTTTCTAAAAGCCTCAAAGCTTGTGGTATCTTTTATTAATTTCAGCATGTTATATGTGATATTACACTGGTTATGCATATGAAAAGGAAGTTATTTTCAGGATTTTTTTTCTTTTTTAAAGCAGTTAAAATTGGTATCTCACATAGATTCCAAAGACATTTGGAAAAATTCTAGCTGATATAATTTTAAAAAGAGAAAGGTCTCTTTTTAAGAAGGGTAATGTTATAGAGAAAGCTGAATGTGAGTGAGAACAGTTATAAGGCTCTTAATATTGAAAATTACTATACAAATTTAAACAAAGGATTTTTTATATTTTAAATTAAAACCAGCTTTCTGACTTAAATGTTGTAACATGTTCATAATAACAAAAGACTATATTTCTTTCAGATTTTTCTCTCATACCTCCTTTTCGTTTTTTGGGGATAATGATTATTATACTGGGATTTTCAAGATTTCTAGACAAGTTTTTGCTGAGAATTAAGTTAAAAGTGAAGGCTTCTTTAGTTTTACTTACCAGCAAAAAACTATTTTGGAACATTAAAACTTCAAGTTGACACACAGTTCTGGGCTGCTATTACTACTGCTTGGTGAACAAATGCAAAAACTTTTTCACGATTCCATTAATGAGTTCTATAATTCTTAGATTTTTTTAGCTGCTTATAGTGAACTCCATAAATTGATGGAACAACAACAACAACAAAAAACCCAATATGTCCAGCTGTGAGTTATAAGTTATTTTGAACATTGGCTATAAAGAAAATTTACTGTAAGGAAAGAAATGTATTTCACGGAATTTCAAAATAAGCTGATGCTTCTGAACAAAATTCTATTTATGTTTTTTTTCCCCTGAAACACTTAATCATTGGTAACCAAGAGGAAACATGGGTATGCCCACGTCCTCTGCTTCGAAGGACTTCAAACATTTTTTTTAAATGGCAAGGAAGTGTACTTTTACACACTATATGCTACCCATTAGTGGGTGGAACCGGATCTTCCCCTATATTCAAAGAAAAATAGGAACAATCTCAGTGAACTTCAGCCAGTAAATGGAAATAAAACCTGTGCTCCCCCTTAAGGCCCTTCCAGGAGTCCCTCCCTAAGTTATATCAATTCACTATAATTTGTAAGGTACATTTTTTATTTTGACAATTGCTCCAATTTGACCAGAGATATGTAGTACCTCTGATACAGCCATCTGAAAAGCTTGTTTTGCCAAATTATTTGGTGTTAGACACATTTTCCAATTTGAATGGCAACACAGACAGATTTCACAAATCTTGCACCAGGAACACCTAAGCCTGCCTAGCAGTATCCTTTCAGTCTACGCATGTAAGGCAACTGGTTTATAGTAAAACAAACAAAAAATCTACTTATACAAAGCATTTCGACATTCAATACTGGAATTCATTATGGAATAAATGGAAATTCTGTTTGCAAAAGATTTAAATTTAAGGAAGCATTGATTCTGTCAAGGATATCATTTTCATTGCCTCCTTGATAAGTATTTCAAGGATTAGATGCATTTGAATTTTCTTGTCTTATATTTAAAACTTTGCCTTGATTCAGAGACATTATTGTCCAGTTACATTTGGTTTACATAACAAACAGCATCCTTCTCGTGATTTCTTCTTTTTTTCATCTAGATGTAATAAAACTGAAATTATATATAAAATGTGCATTACCATCTATAAACTATATATGTGTATCTTGTATGCACCTAAAAGTAACTGCATTCTTCCATATGGTACATCACATATGCATGGCAATACAATCACCAATTCATAATTTTCCAAAACTGATAGCCATTATCAGCTCCAGTTGCATCACTGGTCTTTATAGCCGTGTTCAGAGTACACGTAATAAAATATCAGTATCAGAGGGGTAGCTGTGTTAGTCTGAATCTGCAAAAGCGGCGAGGAGTCCTGTGGAACCTTATAGACTAACTGCAGTGTAGGAGCATAAGCTTTCGTGGGCAAAGACCCACTTCGTGAGATGCACGTCAGATGCATGCATCTGACGAAGTGGGTCTTTGCCCACGAAAGCTTACGCTTCTACACTTCAGTTAGTCTATAAGGTGCCACAGGACTCCTCGCCACTTTTGTAAAATATCAGTGATATCCTAAAGTGAAAAACATGTTTCAACAACATGATTTTAGATTTTTTAATAACTACTAGATGTATTAACTTTCCTTAGCTCTGTTTTGCAACAGAGTATGTTCTCAAGCATTATAAAATATAAGAAAGAACATAGCTTTTTCATGGAAGGGTGAAGGATTACAAAGACAAAGGGAAGAAAATAAACTTTCCATTTATCTCAATCACTTCAGAGGAAGATCAAATAAAGAAACTGAAAATATTTAGAAGAAAAGATAACAAAAAGGACAAGAAGAGATAGAAAAACAAGTATGCCCTGATTTGTCTAAAATTTCAATATCTTTCTATACATATAAAAAATTTTCCCTGCAGGACAGTGAGACGTGATCGTGTCACTCTGCATCCTGCAACCCCTCCCTACTTATACTGAGGGCAAGTGGCAGCTGATACAGAGGGCAAGTGGCAGCCACATGGTTTCCCTGGTCTCCCCAAAGCTTTGTGGGGGGGGAGGGAGGGAGTCATACAGCTTCTCCAATCTCCCCAGAGCTCCAGGACATAGGGTGGCAACCACATGGTGTCCTTGGTTTCCCCGGAGCTCCAGGAGGGGAGGAAAGGGGGCTTCTCTGGTGCTCTGAGGAGGGGCTGGGAGTTGCACCTCCTCCCTCCCACAAGGGGAGAAGGGGGGTCCAGGAGCCACGCTCCCTCCCCTCTAACATGGGAGGGTGTCCGAGAGCCACGGGCCCTCCCTCCTTGCACTGGTAAATAAGATGGAAAGCCCCTGAGTCTCTTCATGAAGAACAGGGAAATATACGAGAACTCAATAGAAGACATGCATAAGATTTTTAGTAAACTTTTACTTTTGATCCAGACATTTAACTATTTTATGCATATTTTGAATTTTTCTGCTGGATATGGCTTTGATTAGATTTGTTTCCAGAAGGCCATATTTTCTGAACCACCACCAATTGTTGCTGACAGTGAGAATTTTATTGAAGACAGCTCACCTTACTATAACAGAATCATAGAATACTACGAATGGAAGGGACCTTGAGAGGTCATCAAGAACAGTCCCCTGCCCTCATGGCAGGACCAAATACTGTCTAGACCATCTCTGATAAACATTTATCTAACCTACTCTTAAATATCTCCAGAGATGGAGATTCCACAACCTCCGTGGGCAATTTATTCCAGTGTTTGACTACTCTGACAGTTGGGAACTTTTTCCTAATGTCCAACCTAAACCTCCCTTGCTGCAGTTTAAGCCCATTGCTTCTTGCTCTATCCCCAAAGGCCAAGATGAACAAGTTTTCTCCTTCCTCCTTATGACACCCTTTTAGATATCTGAAAACTGCTATTATGTCCCCCCTCAATCTTCTCTTTTCTAAACTAAACAAACCTAATTCCTTCAGCCTTCCCTCATGAAGGTCATGTTCTCTAGACCTTTAATCATTCTCGTTGCTCTTCTCTGGACCCTCTCCAATTTCTCCACATCTTTCTTGAAATGCGGTGCCCAGAACTGAACACAATACTCCAATTGAGGCCTAACCAGTGCAGAGTAGAGCAGAAATATGACTTCTCGTGTCTTGCTCACAACACACCTCTTAATGCATCCCAGAATCAGGTTTGATTTCTTTGCAACAGCATCACACTGCTGACTCCTATTCAACTTGTGGTCCATTATAACCCCTAGATCCCTTTCTCCTGTACTCCTTCCCAGACAGTCGCTTCCCATTCTGTATGTATGAAACCGATTGTTCCTTCCTAAGTGGAGAACTTTGCATTTGTCTTTAATAAACTTCATCCTATTTACCTCAGACCATTTCTCCAATTTGTCCAGGTCATTCTGAATTTGTCCAGACTCTATCCTCCAGATTAGTCGCAACCCCTCCCAGCTTGGTATCATCTGCAACCTTAATAAAGAGTACTGTCTATGCCAATATCTAAATCGTTGATGAAGATATTGAACAGAGCCGGTCCCAAAACAGACCGCTGCGGAACCCCACTTGTTATGCCTTTTCAGCAGGACTGTGAACCATTAATAACTACTCTCTGAGTATGGTTATCCAGCCAGTTATGAACCCACCTTATAGTAGCCCCATCTAAGTTGTATTTACCTAGTTTATTGATAAGAATATCATGCGAGACCGTATCAAACGCCTTACCAAAGTCGAGGTATACCACATCCACCGCTTCCCCCTTATCCACAAGACTTGTTATCCTAAAGAAAGCTATCAGTTTGGTTTGACAGGATTTGTTCTTTACAAATCCATGCTGGCTGTTCCCTATCACCTTGCCACTTTCCAAGTGTTTACAGATGATTTCCTTAATTACTTGCTCCATTATCTTCCCTGGCACAGAAGTTAAACTAATTGGTCTGTAGTTTCCTGGATTGTTTTTATTTCCCTTTTCATAGATGGGCACTATATTTGCCCTTTTCCAGTCGTCCGGAATCTCTCCTGTGTCCCATGATTTTCCAAAGATGATAGCTAGAGGCTCAGATACCTCCTCTATCAGCTCCTTGAGTATTCTAGGATGCATTTCATCAGGCCCTGGTGACTTGCAGGCATCTAACTTTTCTAGGTGATTTTTAACTTGTTCTTTTTTTATTTTACCTTCTAAAACTACCCCCTTCCCACTAGCATTCACTATGTTAGGTGTTCCTTCAGACTTCTCAGTGAAGACCGAAACAAAGAAGTCATTGAGCATCTTTGCCATTTCCAAGTTTCCTGTTACTGTTTCTCCCTCCTCACTGACCAGTGGGCCTACCCTCTCCTTTGTCTTCCTCTTGCTTCTAATGTATTTATAAAAAAGTCTTCTTGTTTCCCTTTATTCCCGTAGCTAGTTTGAGCTAATTTTGTGCCTTTGCCTTTCTAATCTTGCCCCTTCATTCCTGTGTTGTTTGCCTATATTCTTCCTTTGTAATTTGTCCTAGTTTCCATTTTTTATAGGACTCCTTTTTTATTTTTAGATCATGCAAGATCTCGTGGGTAAGCCAAGGCCGTCTTTTGCCATATTTTCTACCTTTCTGACACATCGGAATAGCTTGATTTCGGGCCCTTAACAATGTCCCTTTGAAAAAACTCCTCAGTTGTTTTTCCCCTTAGTCTCGATTCCCAGGGGACCTTACCTATCTGCTCTCTGAGCTTACCAAAATCCGCCTTCCTGAAATCCATTGTCTCTATTTTGCTGTTCTTCCTTCTACCCTTCCTTAGAATTGTGAACACTATGATTTCATGATCACTTTCACCCAAGCTGCCTTCCACTTTCAAATTCTCAACTAGTTCCTCCCTATTTGTTAGGATCAAATCTAGAACAGCTTCCCTCGGTAGCTTTTTCAACCTTCTGGAATAAAAAGGTGTCTCCAATGCAGTCCAAGAACTTATTGGATAATCTGTGCCACGCAGTGTTATTTTCCCAACATATATCTGGATAGTTGAAGTCCTCCATTACCACCGAATCTTGGGCTTTGGATGATTTCGTTAGTTGTTTAAAAAAAGCTTCTTCCACCTGGGTAGGTGGCCTGTAGTAGACTCCTAGCATGACATCACCTTTGTTTTTAATCCCTTTTAGCCTAACCTAGAGACTCTCAACACTTCCGTCTTCTATGTCCATCTCCACTTCACTCCAAGTGTGTTCATTTTTAATGTATAAGGCAACACCTCCTCCCTTTTTTCCGTCTACCCTTCCTGAGCAAGCTGTACCCTTCTATAGAAACATTCCAATCGTGTGTATTGTCCCACCAAGTTTCTGTGATGCCAACAATGTCATAATTGTACTTATTTATTAGCACTTCCAGTTCTTCCTACTTATTTCCCATACTTCTCGCATTTGTATTTAGGCATCTAAGATCCTGATTTGATCTTGCCTCCCAATTTTGCCCTGACCCTCCTTTCTCTCTGCCATTGTAGCCCATGCTCCCTCCCATTTCCGACCCATCTCCCAGGTCCCCATGTTCTCCACTTACCTGTGGGGGCTTTGCTCACCTGTCCCCGTCGAACCTAGTTTAAAGCCCTCCTCACTAGGTTAGCCATTCTGTGTCCATCTCACCTTTCATTTCAACAAGCTCACTATTGTTAAAACTAACTGCCAGCAATAACCATAATGACAGAGAACTCTTCCAATACTGCTCTTGGACTGATCAGCAGGTACTACTCTTGAAGTTAAAAGAAACTCTGAATTTGCACACTACTGCCAGCCTTTGCTGGCCAAGAAACTAAAAGATGAAACACATGCTCTCTTTCACCAAGAAATATGGATTTGTTACCAGTTAGGTTCAAGCATTATGTTTTATTTATGTTTCCAGAGTTCTAAAATTACAGGGTTTGATTGAGGTGAAGCCTCAGGTCATATTAGGTCCCCAAAAGACTTTCAGATATCGAGCAAAACCTAAAAACTGGACTGTATTGAGCGGGAAGCAGTGTAGTTAGGGTACACACTGTTTTTGGATTTCCAAATAGCATTTCCAGGTATGGTTCCTCTGAACCATCACTACAAGAATTCAAAACGGTCTTTCCTTCGACCCATGGATGAAAGCAATGGTGAAAATATTTGCCCCCCTTGGAAATGAATTTATCCATCTAGAATAGACTTCTCTCCAGATAAGTCCTCATTTTGCTGCTACTGAAATAAATGATAAAATTCTCCTGACTTCAATAGGAGCAGGCCTTTAAATGTTTATAGTCTTGGTACATTAACTTTTTCAACATAATACATTTTCAGAATGGTGTCTGACAATGTAGACATAATACCTGACAGTCTCTTATTACACACAAGAGAATAAGCAATTGAACAGTTAGGGAATTTGTTGCATGCACAATCCGCAGAACAATGATTTTATGTATAGTGATAAAATACAATATGCTACGCTTACTGAACTTATTAATGAGTTGAACTTAACTGCCGATAGTGAGATACAATTGTCTGTATGTCTGTCCAAACCTCATAATTTTCGTAATAAATACTGTGTATTTTAATCAATGTATTTATTGCTGTACTTCTTGCCTTCTGATAGAATTGAAATTTTGAAAATGTGCATAACAGGATATATTATTATGCCAGATAAACTATCCAAAAGTAGATGTGCAAAATCAAAGGTATACAAATTGAACTAAGAGTATTTATTACAATTTAAAATGTATTTTCATGTAACTCTAGACACTTGCATAACAGTGTCTGAAGATGTAAATTCATGAGTGACACCTACCCTCTTCTGCTCTTGGACATACTCCATCAATTCCTCTCTTGTTCTTTTCACAGCTTCTTCCACAGCCTTTTCACTTTGTTTTTGTTCTTCCATTATTGCAGCCTTAACGACGTCCTGTAACAGAACAAGAAATCTGAAAACTTATATATGTATATGTATATGTGTACATATTTATATTCCAAATATTTCAGGGGAACAGAGGAAAGTCTCTCAACATGTATCCCTTTTTTTCCCCTTAGAATTTGTTAGCATGAGTGCACTCTTCTCACAATCATAATTATCTTCAACATAAATATCAATACATACACATATATTTAACAATACCTTCAATAGAAAATCGTAGTTCCTGCCACCACTGGGAATGAGGAGGGATGCAACTGCTGCTACTACAGGGTGCCAGGCCCCCCCATGGTGATCCCTGATGCCGGGTCATCGAGGGACAGGGCAGGAGGGAGAAGGCAAAGTTTGTGGGCCTGTAATGTCTACCAGCAACTCAAGCCACCAGGAGTCCTGAACTGGATTGCGCAGTTGCTCTGGCCAGGGATGGCCCACGGGCCAGGAGTCTGAGACCCTTGGCCAGGAGTCTGAGACCTTATAGACTAACCGAAGTGTTGGAGCATAAGCTTTCATGGGCAAAGACCCACTTCGTCAGATGCATGTAGCGGAAATTTCTAGAGGCAGGTATAAATATGCAGGCCAGAATCAGGCTAGAGATGGCGAGGTGGATCCAATCAGAGAGGATGAGGCCCACTTCTAGTAGCTGATCTGGAGGTGTGAATACCAAGAGAGGAGAAGCTGCTTTTTAGTTAGCTAGCCATTCACAGTCTTTGTTTAATCCTGAGTTGATTGTGTCAAACTTTATCATTGTCCAGGATGGGTTGTAGATCACTAATGATGTGTTGGAGAGCTTTTAGCTGAGGACTGTAGGTGATGGCCAGTGGTGTTCTGCTGGTTTCTTTTTTGGGCTTGTCCCGTAGCAGGAGGCTTCTGGGTACATGTCTGGCTCTGTTAATCTGTCTCCTCACTTCCTCGTGTAGGTATCATAGTTACAGAATGCTTGCTGATGATCTTGTAGGTGTAGGTCTCTGTCTGAGGGGTTGGAGCATATGTGGTTGTACCTCAGTGCTTGGCTGTAAACAATGGATCTTGTGGTGTGTCTGGGATGGAAGCTGGAGGCATTCAGGTAAACATAGCGGTTGGTAGGCTTTCGGTATAGGGTGGTGTTTATGTGACCGTCACTTATTTGCACCGTGGTGTCCAGGAAATGGACCTCCTGTGTAGACAGGTCCATGCTGACGTTGACGGTGGGGATCAATCAGTTGTTGAAATCGTGGTGAAATTCTTTCAGAGTCTCCTTCCCATGGGTACAGATGATGAGGATGTCATCGATGTAGCGTAGGTAGAGAAGGGGTGTAAGTGGACGAGAGCTGAGGAAGCGTTCTAAGTCAGCCATAAAAATGTTGGCGTACTGTGGGGCCATGCGGGTGCCCATAGCAGTTCCACTGGTCTGGAGGTATATACTGTCTCCAAATCTGAAATAGTTGCGTGTGAGGATAAAGTTGCAGAACTCAACCACCAGTTGTGCTGTGGCATCATCAGGGATACTGTTCCTGACAGCTTGTATTCCATCTACATGTGGGATGTTTGCGTAGAGAACCTTTACGTCCATGGTGGCTAGGATGGTATTTTCTGTAAGATCACCAATGCATTGTAGTTTTCTTCGGAAATCAGTAGTGTCACGGGGGTAACTGGGAGTGCTGGTGGTGTAGGGTCTGAGTAGAGTGTCCACATAGCTAGACAGTCCTTCAGTGAGAGTGCCAATGCCCGAGATGATGGGATGTCTGAGATTTCCAGGTTTGTGGATCTTGGGTAATAGATAGAACAACTTTGGTCGGGGCTCTAATGGTGTGTTGATTTGTTCCTGTGCTTGTGTGGGGAGTGTCCTGACCAGATGGTACAGTTTCTTAATGTATTCCTTAGTGGGATCTGAGGAAAGTGGCCTGTAGAATTTGGTATTGGAGAGTTGTCTGGCAGCCTCCTTTTTTGGTAGTCAGGCCTGTTCATGATGACAACAGCACCTCCTTTATCAGCCTCTTTGATTACAATGTCAGACTTGTTCCGGAGGCTGTGGATGGCATTGCGTTCTGCATGACTGAGGTTAGAAGGCAAGTGATGCTGTTTTTCCATAATTTCTGCCTGTGCACGTCGGCGAAAGCATTCTATATAGAGGTCCAGACTGTCATTTCGACCCTCAGGAGGAGTCCATGTGGAGTTCTTCTTCTTGTGTTGTTGGTGGGAAGGTATGTGTGTGTCAGTGCATTGTTCAGTGCTGTGTTGGAAGTATTCCTTAAGACAGAGACAGTGAAAGTAGGCTTCCAGATCACCGCAGAACCTGTATCACGTTAGTGGGGGTAGTGGGAAAAAAGAGAGTCCCCGAGATAGAACAGACTCTTCTGCCAGGCTGTGTGTGTAGTTCTCTAGTCTGATTTGGCCTGCATATTTATACCTGCCTCTGGAAATTTCCATTACATGCATCTGACGAAGTGGGTCTCTACCCAAGAAAGCTTATGCTCCAACACTTCGGTTAGTCTATAAGGTGCCAAAGGACTCCTCGCTGCTTTTGCAGGTTCAGACTAACACAGCTACCCCTCTGATACTTGGTCATAGGGAACCTGGAGAACTTGCTGATGAGGTTTGTTAGGTCTCTGAACCATTCCATTAGTAGGAACGCCCTGGAGGTCAAGGCACTGAGAACTGCCCTGATTAACTCTATCATCTGTACTGGTATGTGGATTTCTTGTCCTTTACCAAGATCTAAAGTGTGGCACATGGACAGCAGGAACATCCCGTAACTCTGTACCTGAGACCTGGAGCTGTCCTTGACCTGCCAGTTGTCGAGGTACAGGAAGACCTGGACACCCTGACATCTCAGGTAAGCTGCCTCTACCAATAAGCATTTGGTGAAAACCCTATGCATTGCCAATGGCTAAATGGAAGGACCATAAACTGGTATTATTCTAGCTCTACCATGAAGCAGGGAATGCTCCTGTGGCCCTCGAAGATGGGAATATGGAAACACATGTCTGGAAGACAGAGGGAGTTGTACCAATCTCCAGGGAAGGGATGATCAAAGCCTGAAAGTCTGTGTGCAACTTTAGCCATGCAACAGTTTAGGTTTCACAGATCCAGAATGGGCCTGAGTTCCCCCTCGGCCTTGGGGTAAAGGAAATAATAAGAGTAGAAGCCCCTGTTCTTGTGTTATGCAGGGACCACTTCCACTACCACCCCCCAACTGTAGGATCTATTGCACCTCCTGTTTGAGAAAATGCTTGTGAGATAGATAGGTAGGGGTAGTTGAAAGTTACTGGAGGGATAGCCTCCAGATAGGACATTAAGGACTCAGTAGTCCGAAGTTATCAATGCCTACAGTGGGAAAAACTGGGAATGGTGGCTGAAGAAAGGGAGAGGGGGAGAGGAGATCTGGATCCACTGTGCAAAGTGGGCAAGTCACCCCAAGCATCCCATCAAAATAGGCACTTGCTAGCATACTTGCCCTTGGAGGGACCAGGCTGCGAGGCTGGCTGAGGCTGGAGAAAGGAGCCCTTCTTATAGCCCCTGTACGACTTGTGCGAAGGCTCCCGGCAGGGGTGACTCCCTGGGTATGAGGACTTTGGGAAAGGGTCTAAGGGTATGTCTACACTGCAGGATAAGGTCCAATTAAGATATGCAACTTCAGTTACATTAACTGTGTAGCTGAAGTCTAAGTACCTTAACTTGACTTTTGATGCTGTACAAACTGCAGGAAGTCAGAGGGAGCACGCTCTCCCTTCAACTTCCCTTACTCCTTGTGGAAGCAGGGTTACCAGCATTGATAGGAGGGCCCCTCTCAGTTCAAAAGAGCATTTCTTCACTAGATCCAGTATTTCAAGCCCTGGAAAATTGACAGCAGCAGCTTTGATCGTCTCTGCAGTGCAGACATATCCTTAGAGACTGAGTGTCTTCAATGTCACACGTGAGTCTTCAAGTCTAAGGAGCTTGACACCTGTCTGTTCAGCAAACAGATCCTTCCCATCAAATGGGAGATCCTACAGTGATTTTGGGCCTCTACTAAGAAGTCATAACACTTCGTGCACTGAAACTGCTGAGGCCAAAGCTGCCTGCAGAGCTGCCCTGGCACTTGAAGTACTCTCCTCCAGGAGGGCCATATACTTCCTATCAGTCTCAGGAAGGGAGCTTTTAAACTTGGGACGTATTCTGCCACAAGTAAAAACCATACTGCCCCAGGAGGATCTGATGGCATGCCACCTTGATCTGGAAACTGAATGATGAATGAAGTTTGCTACCAAAAACTCTGGTCTCGTAGAGTCCTTATTTTAAAGGATAGCTGCGGGTTCGTCCTGATGCTCTCTGTGGTTTATTATTTTCACCAGAAAGTTAGGGACAGGATAGGAATATACATATTCGTAGTCCTTGGAGGGCACAAAATATTTCTGTTTTGCCCTCTTGGAGAGAGAGCCTAGGGAAGATAGAGTTTGCCACAGTGTTTCAGTAATCTTTGCCATCCCTTTATGAAGCGGCAAGGCCATTCTGGAAGGTGCCAAAGCACAGATCACACTGGAGTCCGAGAATTTCCCAAGATCCTCCACCTGTAGATTAAGGTCAGAGACTCTTCACACTCTTCAATAGCTCTTAGTAAGCACTGGTAACCTCCTAAGAGGAGGACAAGAGACAGTGCCAACTTCTTTGGTGACAGCGCCAGTGGGGATAAGCTAAAAGGCTATTTCTTTGCTTGTGCACCAGAGGTAGGATCTGACAACTCTTGCTTTTGCCCAAAGGGACATCTGCATGGCTGATGTTCCAAGTGTGTCTCAGTCCAATGGTGGACAGTATCATTGGTACTGAGGCATATTTCTTGCCTGGAGAATGATTTTCTTCACTTGTTGTCTCTGGGGAGAATTTGGAAGCCTGTGCTTTATAGGGTACCTGTATTTCAAAGGTGATTGAAGCCCTTGGTCTGAGACTGCTGATGGAGATGTCTCTTGTGGAAGAGACCTGGTCTCTGGCTCTAAAGCGGAGAAATTTTTCCATTAGGAGCAGCTTCAGTTAAGTCCCTGGCTTTAAGGAACCTGGCTGACTAATTTTTTATGGTGGGACATGTGCCTTACCCAGACAATGGATTAGTGTCCATGGACTGTGATGCATCTGACGAAGTGGGTCTTTGCCCACGAAAGCTTATGCTCCAACACTTCAGTTAGTCTATAAGGTGCCATAGGACTCCTCGTCGCTTTTGCAGATTCAGACTAACAAGGCTACCCCTCTGATACATGGACTGTGAGTGTCCATCTGAAATAGGGATAAACAACTTGCAAGGGGTGCAGCATTTGAATCCCTCAAAGCCTGGCATGCTGTTTGGCACTGAGATCCGATAAAGGTGCCAAAAGGCGCAAGGGTTCAATGTGGGTTTTTTTAAATGATAAAATTAATAAATATAATAATGGTGGAAGCAGAAGGAAGGGAAAAAAGCAGGGTAAGTAAAATGGGAAAACTATCTAAGAAGTTGAGGAGTGAAGTTCACAGACCTGCTACAGTTTTGACCCAAGCCTAAAGTGAGAAAGAAATGAGAGATGGCTGATGGCACGCAATAGTTAACGGCTCACATGTGTGCAAGACGTGTACTGCACAGGCACTGTCATTCGGGGTACTACTGCTAAAAATTTCTGACTATAATTGCAAGGTACCAAAACACCTGAAGTGGAGCATCAAAAAAGAAGGTGCGTGTTCCCGTGCTGGAAAGCCATGCCACAAGCTTCTGTATCTGGGCTCCCAAACCAACAATAGAGAGAAGTTAGAGGGGTTTGCTTGTCCCAGTCTGACTCCTGGCAGTCGCATGCCAGGGAGCGGCATCTGGACTCTTCTCTCGATGGAGTCTGATAGTGTGGGACTGAGTACAAGGCTGGCCTGTGACTAAGAAGTTGAGGAGGTCTGGGTGACTAGCACTGATAGAATTAATATCTCTTCCCCTACCTGCAGCAGGGCTTTTAATAGGAAGTACACCTGAATGTGGCTAAGGATCCTGCTCATGTCCAGGGAGGTTGGCATGGAGTGGGCTAGGCTACTCCATACTACTTGACTTGGGCTCCGTGACCCCCAAGGTGGACTCAGAACTCCTGACGTCGGTCTATGCTTGTGCGTAGACGTATCCCACTATTTAAGGATGAGGGTGAATGACCCCATACCATCCTTTTTGGTTTCTTTGGTGGAGCCATAGAGGGAGAGTGGTGTCAGCCTCTAGACAGTACTGCTGGGATGTTGTGCACAGAGGCCTCAGTGCTTTGTATCAAGTCAGATCAATGCGCCAACTCTATAAGGAGGACATAAAACTGAACATTCTGCTCCGTTTTGGTCCTTGGTTTAAAGGATTTGCAAACCTTGCATCTGTTGCTGATATGAATTTCACCCAGGAAGCACAAACATCTCTTGTATTGGTCACTGACTGGCACGGCTCATTTGCAGGCATTATAAGATTTGAAGTCTGGAGTCTTGGAACATGCCCCAATCCAGGCAAAAGTCCCAAAGGGGGTCTATGATGGGGTGCCGGTTCCTGCCACCCAGGAGCTCATGGCACCCCGCACTACCAGGCACGCGAGGGGCAAGGGAGGCGCCGGCGGGGATGCCGCGGGGCCAGCTGCGGCAGCAAAAGGCGTCGGGAGCCGGGGATGCGGTCGCCTGCGTGCAGCGCCCTGGCTCACGTGCCTCGCCTGTACGGAGGTAGCCGGGGGCCTAGATGTCATCCAGGAGGGACCTCCCGCGGGTGACGTCATTAGCTGGCGCCTGGGAGTGAGGGGCGGGGCCACGCAAGGCGGGCCCTTCAAAGGACGCCCGGGTAGGGCAGAGAAGGGAGAGAGACTGGCTCCGGCTGAGGGAGACCAGCCCGGCATGGTCGGAGCGGCCCCTAGTGGCATGAGAGGCGACTCTACTCGTCGCGGAAGGAACGAGACCGGTGAGGAGGAGGAAATGACCCAGGACGGAGGCAGAAGGCAGCGGCGGCACCTCAACCGGACCCCGAGGGTTGGTGAGTTACGGGGGAATCCCCACCAACTAGGCAGTGACAGTGCACCGCTGCCTTTAGGGTCCTGGGTTGGGACCTGGAGTGAGGGCAGGCCCAAGTCCCCCTCCTCCCTCGAGTCAGACCACTAACAACTAGGGAAACACGGGTGGGGGGGAAGGTGCGTGGGTAGGCAACCCCAATGATGACAGGGCCGTAAGCCTGAGGGGGGGCCCAGCCCGTGACAGGGTCCAGAAAACTTCTTCTACTAAGAATTACAGCAACAGAAAACTATCTACCTAAACAAGAAAAAGCCAAAAGGGGACAAGGCTGGAGTGAAGCAGTTCCGTTGCACTGTCACTGGCAACAAGATAGAACTAAGGGTAGGGGAAACATGCAGTCTCTTTATGCCACACCATAAAGGCACAACTTGAATGGTCACTAGAGGCACTCCCCTACAGGTACTGATAGGGGAAAAAACTTTTGGCATCAATGCACGACAAGCAAGCACACCTCTTTTGGAATGCATACTCAAAGAAGTAGGAAGGATGTTCTGACAGAAGTCATGAGCAGTTGTTTCAGATATATATTTCCTTTCTAATAAATCTCCTATGTACAGGATCAGTGCTTTTTTTGTGACGGTATGCCCTGCGACAGTGTACTGGCACCGATTTTCCCATCTTATTTGAATTGTATGGGATTCCCCTCTGGTATACTGGCAGCTATTTACAATTTCCTGGGGCGACTTGGCTCCTGACAGAAGTGCACCCAGGAACCTCCCTCCTGCCTTTTTTAACTTTGAGCCTGGAGTACCGGCACCTTTTTTCTTACAAAAAAAAAGCACTGTACAGGATATAGGATTAAGCACGATCCGAGTAACAGCAGTGCTAGTTAACAGCAGTTCAGGAGCAGGAGGATGTACTGCACAGAACCTTCTATATGAAGAAGAAAGAAATGCTAGCAAAAGAGTAATTTTGGATTTGCATTTTTCAACCTTGTTACAAGATTATACAATAATTTTACTAGATACAATGCTGAGGATTTGGAAAAAACTAAATATATAATAGTACACACTTAAGTAACTAACCAGACAAAGTTATAGATGGGCTCACAATGTATTATTCACTGGACAGAGGTATATATATAAAAAAATTATGGACTAGATTCAGCCAGGTTTTAAGCCAACTCCAGGCAGCACAAAGCCAGGTACAGGGCCCTCACAAATGAAAGTCCAACATGCGGCTTGTACATTGATCAGAAAGTAGCTTTACATGTTATTGCAGCTCAAAAACTGGGTAGCACACACTAAAAAAGAAATCTCAGAAGAGAGACACAGAGCTGCCATGTACTAAATATACCCTCTCCTATGTCGTTCCTGGCAAAAACCCAAAGGAAAAGAGCAATCTGTGCTCCATTAGGGTGAATTTCTACTTTACTGCAGGGGAGCTAGTAGGAACAGAAAGGTGCAATTTGCTCTCCTATAACAACCTTCGTCAATCTGACCCTATATCTTGTATTTTGGTCTAAAGAGAATCCAGTAATGTAAGTAGCAAACTACATCACACAATTATTATGGAATATCCGTTAACCAAAAAAACCCCCACCACTCTATAAAAATAAAGTATACTAATGGCAGAGCTGGTTGAAAAAAAACTTTTCCTCAAAAATAATTTTTTTGAAAGAAGGAACCACTCCCTCACACAAAACGAAAATAGAAACAAAATACCCCTCCACTCCAAAATCTTCAAATTGAAAGCAAAAACATTTTATTCAGAAATCCCACTGCAGAACCTCATGAGAGCTGCATTTTGGGTGCTTTTATACCTCCATTCTCTTCCTAAGCAGATTACATCTCCCAAAAATAACCTAAATAAAAAGGTCTGGATTTCCAAATCTGCTAAGCACGCATTAGCTCCCTAAGGGTATATCTACCCATCAAAATTATTTCAGGATACCAGAGTTATTCCAAAATAGTTACACTATGTCTTCACTAGCCACCCGTTATTTTGGAATATTTTTCAAAGTAACAGGCACGCTATTTTGGCATCCACAAGGGTTAAGGGATATCTTGAAATAGCACTTTATTTTGAAATGTGGTGCTATTGGACAGCACCAAATTTGAAAGAGTCTATTTCAAAATAAAGTCAAAATAAGTATGCAATTTGCATAGTGCAAATTGAGTATCTTATTTTGAGTTTAGAGTGCAGTGTAGACATAGCCTAAAGGAACTGAAAATGCCTGCACTTTTGAAAATCAGTTTACTTAATTAGATGCCTGTAAATGATCTTCTTAGTATTTTATGCAGATACTTTTTAAACAAAATTAGCTAGGTGGTTCCTCTCCACAGAGTCAACGGGTATTAGGCACCTAACTGTTACTGCTTCCTTTGAAAATTTCCTCCACTATATTCTAGTTGTATTATAATCCGTGCAATGCATTCAAATACAAATGTAAAAGTACAGTACAAGTGCAAAAGTTCTATGTGAAAGTTGAGAAGTCATTTCTGTACCTATCTATTGTTATTTTGAGATTTGGAAATTACTTCACCCTGATTTCAATTTCATACTAGCTTTCATATGGACATTGTCCCTCTAGCTGCTCTGTTAAAATATATTTGCATTGAAATTCTGCTGGCAAATATAACAACAATTAATTATTTTAAAAAAATCTTATGGCAGAAAAAATATGAAAAAATGTATCTTGAGATACTTGGCTTCACAGTACAAGTTTATTTTAGGTTACTGGATAACATACAGCAAGGGGCAGTGCTTGATTTTGGTAGAGTATCACAATCATCTAGTATTGCTGAGAGCATGGATGCAAAAAAGTTAGGATAATATTTAGTTTTGTGGGGACTTCCCAAGACTGTTGAAGTATCTACAGTAATGTTTTAATATAAACATTATATATTACATTAATGGGAGAAATTTGTTATTTTAAAATATAAACTTGAGGAGCAAACCAATTAGTTTTTTAAAATAAAAAATGATGGATTATTTTCTGTTACTTCTCTTGTCCTTCCTACTCTGATCATGAATGGTAAGGCCAGAGCATTCATGGCGCCCATTCATCACAGATTCAATGTGAAACGCGTAATTTGCATGCATAAGGAAAATAATTTAGAATTAAAGAACACATTTATTACTTCTACTAAAAAAGAATAATTAATTGGTAACTAATTCGTTTTCAGATCAAGTTATCAGAACTCATGTCACAATGGATGTATTCACCTAGCACTTTTTAAGATTGCCTTGCAATTAGGCTTCATTTGTAGCTTTAGACACAGCATGCCAGCTACTAAGGGAAACAGACTCTGAGGACCCTAAGATCATTGACAGTTTCCCTTTTTGGCTGGCTTTACGTACAAAGAGCTAGATTCAAAGGCAAACTAACTATATTCTGTGTTTATAGTTTCAGCAAGTGCAGGAGCTCTTTACACACATAGTTGGCTGAAAGGGAAAGTGACTAGATTCACACCATTCTAGTTATTTTCCATTTGCAATCGACTTATTGGAACACTGGTTTCAATTACTGTGGTTCGCAAGACCAAATATAAGTGTAATCTTAAATTACTGTGAGGGCTGCTTTAATGACTCCAAGCAGCAGAGAATTTGGAAGACGCAAACAAAGAATGAGACAGAAGAAATGTAAGGACAGAAAGAGTGGTGGTCCTAACATTCATTCACACGCTATTTTCAACTGAGCAATGATAAATGCAACATAGTAAACCTAAACTATGTACAATATAAAATCATTACTTAAGAAGTATAACTCTACCCTTGAAGTTGGCTATGTTTTACTCTGAACATCGGAAGTCCACAGTAAACAAAAGACTCTTAGTTTGAAGCTCTAGCCCAAAGACTAATTAAAACTATAATTCAGCCTTCATCACTAAATGAATTGTGAGATGCATGCAGTAATGAGTAATTTATCGTATACTATTTTATAACCCCATACAAATATGCTGGTGAAAGGAGCCATATTGAGTATACTGGACACAGAAGTTCTCTATTTAGCCATAAAACAGGAAGTGTGTCAGAGTATTGTCTTGCTAGTGTGTTTCAACCCTGCTGCAGTGGGTCCTAATGTTCCAGATAACCTAAAAGGAGAACAGGGCAGTTCAGATATCTCTGCTTCTCTTCTACTAAGTATTGTAATTGGATTTAAGTATTAGAGATGTCTCACCTGAATCCTCTCTTTAAAATCTCTGATATCATTGAAGTTAGAAAAATACTCATGGCTGATATATTCAGAAAGCCATTCAAACAGATTCTGATTCAGAAAAGCATTTTAAGTACATGCTTAACTTCATCCCTAATGAGGAAAATATTCAAATCACATGTTTAATTCCCATCTTGACTTGAATGACCTTTAAAAGTGTGTAAGTGCTTTCTTGCTCCAGGGCCATGGGAACAATAATGGTGGAGGGGTGAGTAAGGAGGCTGAACGTGCAGGGTCTCAGTGGAGGGGATGAGTGATGGGGTTGGGGATGCTGGGTCTCAGCAGGGCAGTAAGAGAGCAAGCTAGGATGCAGGGGCTTGGCGGCAGGAGTGTATGAGGGGGATGGGAGTGCGGGGGGGGGTTCTCAGCAGAGTGGTTAGTGAGGAGACTGGGGGTGCAGGGTCTCAACAGGGCAGTGCGTGAGGGGACTGGGGAGTGTGGCACCTTAGCAGGGCACTCAGTGAGCAGGCTGGAACCACACTGGTGCTCCAGCCTGTCCCCCGCCCCTCCCTAAGCCAAAACCCTGGCAACAGGCAGGATTGACAGGAGCCTACCCCTCCTCTTCCTCCCTGGGATGGACTTTGTTCCTCCTCTTGGGCTTTTTTTGTTTTGATTTTTCTTTGCACATATCAAATCCTGGAACATCTCCAGGCCCAACAGGAACAGTGGCTGCTCTGCATTCCTAGCATTACAGGGCTTTGACTCTGCACTCCACAGCAGCTCCAGCCCCATGCCGCTGCACATAGCCCCATGGTGCCTTCCTCATGCTGTGGCTCTGCAGCCTCTCTCAGGACAATCCCCCCTCCTTGTTTCTCCCCCACCCCGGAGAGCTGCCCACGGCTCTGCTCCCTGTTTGTGAGCGCCCTTCCCTGCTGAAGCTTCCTGCTTCCACCTCCCCAAGCTCCCTCAAACTTTCCTCACTGCAGCAGGGTCAAGATTAGTTGGTGGGGCAATGCTTGTGAATGCAGAGTGATGTGATGACATCACTCTGTCATCCAACAGGAAAAGGTTTTTTGATCTCTCTCTCTCTCTATATATATATACACACACATAGAGAGAGAGAGAGAGAGAGAGAGAGAGAGAGAGAGAGAGAAAGAGAGAGAATGGCCATTCATATATGAATTAAGAAAAAAATCAATATAAGGAGAGAGAATTGAGTTCTATAGCTTTTTGTGAGCTCTATTTATGGCCATCTCTAAAATTTGCTTGCTTTGGCTATACATTTATACAAATGTTTTGCAATGCTACTAATATTTTTCAACTACACAGTGATCTTGTCTTTAAGAACACTATACCACACTTCACAATTATTTACAAAGCCTTGAAGCCCTAAAATCCCAATTGTCCTTCCGGAAACATTTAATAAGGGAACTCAGTGCTATTAAATGAAATTCACCCTGTTGGAAAGGTGAAATTCTAGAACTCCAGGAGTACAAAGTATTAGAATTATATCACACTGCATTCTTAAGTATAGAGGGATTAACATGCCTCCATAATATAAAATATTGATGAAATATTGCATCTTGTTGAACTATTTCAATAGCATATTCTTTTATTCTCTTTGATAAGCAAACTAGTGACTTTTTATCACATATAGTAACCTGTGAAAATGACACCATTTTTATCATCCACGTAGCAGTAGTAGAAAAATATAATCACAAATTCACAACTCCCATCTCCACAATCTTCTCCATTCTGGGGCCTAGCAAATATGAACATTTTAGTTTTGAAACTGATTACTATTTTATTCTATTTTAATGTAGTTTACCAGGGAGCAAACCCTGACACAAAGGTATCTTTGACTGGAGAGTCTTGGCAAGACTAACCACAGATGTAGCAGAAAGTTACACATTATAGAAATATGCTGCTCACATAGCTATATTGACATGCCGCTTTAATTTCTGAAAAAGAACAAAATATCATGTTTTGCATTACAATGGGAAGAAAGCCATTCAAACTCCATAATAAATTCTTTAAAACAGAACACAGATGTGATAAGGCAGAGTTGTCTTGAAGATGCAAAATATGTTACACTGATCAACTGTATACAAATATTAAAGGATGAACAGAAGACTTCATTTGAGAGTGAACTTTAGTATCATGGTGCCGTGTTACTGTAAACTTTAAAAAGTAAGCTATGCAAGTAAAGGATGAACCAACAGACCAATGAAATTCTACCATGTTTCTGTAGAGTTCAGACACCTTGACAAAGACAATGGAGAACTGAATTTATAAAACTGTTTTTGTAAAATCATCACAACAGAAAAAAATAATGTGAGGAATCATTTTGCATTTTCACTGAAAAATATCATTAAGAACTGCATTAATTTTCTTGAAAGAAAGAAAGAAAGAAAGAAAGAAAGAAAGAAAGAAAGAAAGAAAGAAAGAAAGAAAGAAAGAAAGAAAGAAAGAAAGAAAGAAAGAAAGAAAGAACTTTGAACAGCAAGCTAATCAAGTAGTTATAAGTGACTTATTACTGTTTAGTTTATAAATTTGTTCCAAAACCTCCTTGAATGACACCTCAATGTAGGATAATTCCTCAGATTTGTCACCTATAAAGAATGGCTCAGGTTTGGAAATCTCCCTCTCATCCTCAGACATGAAAACTGATGCACAGAATTCATTTAGTTTCTCTGCAATTACATTATCATTCCTGAGTGCTCCTTTAGTAACTTGATTGTCCACTAGTCCCATTTGTTGTTTAGCAGGCTTCCTGCTTCTGATGAACTTAAATTCTTTTTTGGCCTACCTAATTACTACTACTATCATTATTATTTACATTTCACTTGACAGAGTTTATGTTCCTTTCTAATTTCCTCACTAGATTCTCTTCTGAAGGGGACAAAAGCACCAATCTGTGGCCCTGATAGGACATCCCAGGAGGTATGCTGCCTAACAGGGGCCCATTTCTGAGACCTTATAGAGGGATTGTTGAGGCTCATCTGGCTCTCTGACTACTATCTCATGCTACTCATCCATGTGGCCACTAATGATACAGCAAGGTGGGACCTTGAGAAGATCAAAAGTGAGCACAGTGCTCTGGGAGTTTGGGGCACAGGTGCTGTTCTCTTCTATCCTTCAGGTCAAAGGTAGGGGCCCAGGCAGAGATGAATGCCTCTTGGAGATGAATGCCTGGCTGCAAAGATGGTGTTACCAGGAGGACTTTGGCTTCCTTGACCTTGGGATGCTGTTCCAGGAAGAAGAACTGCTAACCAAAGATGGGGTCCACTGATCGAGGAAGGGCAATAGAGTGTTTGGCTACAGACTGGCTTGTAGCGAGGAAGGCTTTAAATTAGGTTTGATGGGGGAAGGCAATCAAAGCCAACAGGTAAGTGAAAAACATGGAGACCTGGGAGACGGGTCAGATATTAGAGGGAAGATGGGCTATAATAGCAGGGACAATGGGGAGACAAGGCAGAATTGGGGGGCAAAATCAAATCAGCATCTTAGTTGTCTGTATACAAATGCAAGAAGTATGGGGAATATGCTGGAAGAACTTGAAATGTTAGTAAATAAACACAACTATGACATAGTATCACAGAGACTTGGATCATAGTATCACAGAGAACTATTTGTCTTGATCCATATGATTGTAGAATGGGGATGTAAAATCCAGTTCAATGAGTTAACCAATTAAACATTGTTGTTCGTCCATCATATTCGAAGAGGACCTTGACATCTAACGGGTTATGGACTGTTCATGGTGTGTCCGCAAATGGCTGATAAGGCCGATACGGGCACGGAATGTTCTACCACATGTCGGGCAGACATGTGTGGGCACCACTGTTGCAGCTTTTGCAACTCTGGCTTTACGGAGTGCTCGCTTCTCTTGTGCTATGGTTGTCCTTCTGGCTTCAGATGTTTGACAGCCTTGGTAGATCAGCGTGTGCCATGTTGATCGGTCTTGTGCCAGGGTCTCCCAGGAGGTCGTGTCAATATCCAGGGACTTGAGAGAGGCTTTAAGCGTATCTTTGTATCGCTTCTTTTGTCCCCCGTGCAATCGCTTCCCTTGAAACAGCTCACCATAGAAGAGCTGTTTAGGGATGCGATGATCTGGCATCCTTGCAACATGGCCTGCCCAGCGTGTCTGAGCTTTCATCAGCAGGGTGTAAACTGACGGCAGACCTGCTCTAGAAAGGACTTCTGTGTCTGGCACCTTATCCTGCCACCGGATCCTCAGAAGTCTGCGGAGGCAAATCGTGTGGAAGTGGTTCAGTTGCCTAGCGTGCCTCCTGTATACAGTCCAAGTCTCACTGGCGTACATCAGGGTAGTTAACACTACTGCTCGATAGACTTTAAGCTTTGTAGCAAGGCTTATTCCACGGCGGTCCCACACTTTGGTCAACAGTCTGCCGAATGCAGAGCTTGCCTTGGCGACTCTGCAGTTGACCTCGATGTCAATTGTCACTGAGCGGGAGAGGGTGCTGCCAAGATATGTAAATTGGTCCACTGCTTGCAGCTTTTGTCCCTTCACTGTGATGGTGGGCACTTGATGCTGAGCTTTTGGAGCTGGCTGGTGCATCACTTCGGTTTTCTTTGTGTTGATGAGAAGGCCGAAGTTGTCGCATGCTGCTGCAAATTTGTCCATGCTGGCTTGCATTTCCTGCTCTGATCCAGCATTCAGGGCGCAGTCATCAGCAAAAAGGAGATCTCGTAACACAGTCTCCTTTATCTTGGTGACAGCCTGGAGTCTTCGCAGGTTAAACAGTTTCCCATCGGTCCTGTATCTCAGTCTGATTCCCAGGGAACTGTTCTGAAAGGCGTCTGACAGCATGGCTGAAAACATTATGCTGAACAGGGTCGGTGCCAGCCCACACCCTTGCTTGACGCCGTTTGTGATGGGAAAGGCCTCTGAAGCTTCTCCATCATCCAAAACACGAGCCATCATGCCGTCGTGGAACTGACGTACCATCAAGATGAATCTGTCAGGGCACCCAAACTTCGACATGATGCGCCACAGACCTTCGCGACTGACAGTGTCAAAAGCCTTGGTGAGATCCACGAAGGTGGTGTACAGTTCACGATTCTGCTCTTGACACTTCTCTTGAAGCTGTCGGGCTGCGAAGATCATATCCACCGTGCCACGCTCTTTGCGGAAGCCGCACTGTGTCTCGGGTAATAAACCCTGTTCCAGGTGGTTAATCAGACGATTCAGCAACACTCGTGCAAGGATCTTACCTGCGATGGAAAGCAGTGATATTCCTCTATGATTATCGCAAACTTGTCGATTTCCTTTCCTCTTGTAGAGGTGTACGATAGATGCGTCTTTCAGTTCCTGAGGAATAGAGCCTTGATTCCAGAAGGACTGGAACAGCTGAGAGAGTATGTTGACAAGCACTGCACCACCACCCTTATAGACTTCCGCTGGAATCGCATCAGATCCTGGGGCCTTGCCACTGGACAGCTGGCTGATGGCCTGTAAGGTTTCAGTCTCTGATGGTGAGACATCCAGGCTGTGGTTGATAGCCGCCTGGGGCATTCTATCAATCGCCTCGTTATTGATGGAAGATGGGCGGTTCAGTACGGATTGGAAGTGCTCAGCCCAACGCTGTAAAATCAGAGCCTTCTCAGTAATGAGAGTTGCACCATCTGAGTCCAGTAGAGGGGAACTCCCTGAGGGCTGAGGTCCATACAAGGATCTAAGGGCTTCGTAGAACCGTTTGGCATCGTTTCTATCAGAAAACTTCTGGATTTCATCTGCTTTGGCACTCAACCAGGAGTCCTGCATCTTACGAAGCTTGTTCTGTACGATCCTGCGAATGTTGTTGAAGGCATTTTTCTTAGCTGTTGACGATGGGTCATTCTGGTGAGCACGGTGAAGGCGATGCTTTTCAGCAAGTATGGCCTTGATCTCTTCATTGTTTTCATCAAACCAGTCCTGCTGTTTCCTGTGTGAGGGTCCAAGAACCTTTAATGCAGAAGAGTGCACAATATCCCGGAAGCGTTCCCAGTCCTTCTCAGCATTTTCCTCTAATTGCAGCTCTAAAAGTTGGTTGCCAAGATCTTCTGCTAGTAAAGTTGCTGTGTTGGGGTTCCTCAGTCTACTGACATTGATCTTTTTCATCACAGCTTTGTTTCCCTGCGGACGTCTCTTTGGCTTGATGTGAAAGCTTAATTTGGAGATGATAAGCCTGTGGTCAGTCCAACAGTCAGCACTCGGCATGGCCTTGGTCACCCTTACATCCTGTCTGTCTTTCCTCCGCACAATGACATAATCAATGAGATGCCAGTGCTTAGAGCGTGGGTGCATCCAGGACGTCTTTTTGCGAGTGGGCAGGCGGAAGATGGTATTGGTGATGATCAAATCATTAGCCGCACATGTCTTCAGTAATAGTAGGCCATTGCTGTTACATTTACCGATTCCATTTTTTCCAATGACGCCATCCCAGGCAGTGTGATCAGATCCTACTCTCGCGTTGAAATCGCCAAGTAGAATCAGCCTGTCAGTGCGCTTCACGGATGAGAGTAGGGCATCGAGATCTTCATAAAACTTGTCCTTTACTTCATCCGGATTCGTCATTGTGGGCGCGTAAGCGCTGATCAGTGTGGCTTGCTTTCCTCTTGGTAGTGGAAGATACAGTGTCATGAGTCGGTCATTCACGCCCTTGGGAAGACTGGCAAGTTTGCAGACAAGATGATTCTTAACCGCAAAGCCAACTCCAGATTCACGACGTTCGTCACTGCTGCGTCCACGCCAGAAGAATGTGTAACCACCTCCTGTTTCCATGAGCTGACCTTCATTTGCTAGACGAGTTTCACACAGTGCCGCAATATCGATGTTAAATCTTGTGAGCTCTCTGGCGACCAGGGCTGTTCTTCTTTCTGGTCGGTCTGCTGAAGGGTTGTCCTGAAGCGTGCGTACGTTCCATGTGCCAATAGTGAGTGGTGTCACCTTGCATTTTGTTCGAAATTTTATTGTTCGACCGCATGAGATGGGATCCCCTCCAGCCGCGGTAAGCTGGCCAGGGTTCTATGAAGCAAACAATGTTTAGGGCACCTTTTCTAGCCCCTTCCTCTTACTACGGAGTGAGCAGTGCAATCCTAAAGAGGGCTGCTCAGTCACTCAGGTAGACGCCGAATCCAGCTGTTGCTTCCACCAGCAAGAAGACGACCATTAGACCTGAGCCGCCTGTGTGCAGGTCCGCGGCTACAGCTCCCAGTGTATCCACACCTGCTGCTTCGTCGCTCGCCTGTCGCCACAGGACTTAGGAGATGTCGAGATGTCAAGACTTGCGCGTGAATTGGATTAAAGTGAGGGAGAGGTGCGCATAGTCAGCCTCACTCTCTCTTCCCAGATTCCATCTTACTCCAATGGCAGGACTAATGTCGAGACGGTTGGAGATGGTCTGGGCGCAGTGGTTGACCAGGGCATCTTTCATGTCTTGCCGTGCTCTTAGCGTACCATCGCTTGCAGAAACCACCTTCATGACCGTTGGTCCTATTCTAGTAGGTCTCATCCGCTCGATCCGCCGGAGTCTGTCTTCACATGCTCGGGATAGATAAGTCCCTATCTCACCGAAGGTCGATGACCCGACGGCTACTCTCAACCTGGTTTAGCCAGCCTGTCGAAGCTGTTGCCCGGGGTGTGGCCGCTGCACATGCTACAGCTACTAGGAGCCACAGGTGAGAGTTGAGTGACAAGTGGGGACCAAAGGTGGATGAGCTGCCCTAAAAGGACACGACATGCCCGTACATCAGAGGTGCTACCCCTCCCTGAACACCCCATACACCCCAACCAATTAAACATAATGTTTAACTGGTTAACTGATTAAACGGGTGGACAGGAGTGGCCACCACACTGCAAGAAGGGGCTGCTCCAGCCCAGCTGCTTCTAGCCTTGTGTGAAGCTGCAAACCCCAACCTGCACAGCTGGGAGCCAGAACGTCCTTCCTCCCAGATGCTGCTTCTGGCCGCGTGTGAGGCTGCTTACTCTCAGTCTGTACTATTTGGGAGCCAGCAACCCTGCAGGGTTGGAGCAGCTCTCCACCTGTGGTGGGCCAAGGATAGGAGGGGCTGCTCCTGGATAATGGTTAACTTATCTGGTAAGCCTCAACCATGAAGACCACATCTATCAAGGGTGAAGCTTACCAGGTAACTGGTTAAGCAATTACCTGTTCACATCACTATTGTGAACCTGAAGAAGATACCACAATGATGCAAGCCTATCATAAAACAGTGCTACATATTTGGCTATTTTAAAAAAAATCATACAACTAAACAGTTACTACTGAAAACCGACTACATCTAACAACTGCTGTGGAAAAGGGCATAGAAAGATGCAATGATGGATCCGAATACTACTGCAACGAAAGAAAAGGAAGAGAGTGCAGACTTCCATGGTTTCAGTGTGAAATTCACACCAAATGCTAAGATCTATAAGAGCGGGTACGACATTGCTGTTGCTGATTTCTTAATGATTTTGCAATTATGGTGCCAATGAATGAACTCCCAAGAATGGAGGATGAAGCAATTTTCGATGAAGAACAATCTGGCAGAATAGTTCAATGTGGCAATAAAAAAGAAAAAAGAGTGACACCCATGCATTTTCTCTCCATCATGTTAGCTTCCTTAAACTCTTAGAGACATTTACTGATCCCAAGGAACAGAGAAAATAGAAAGAGATGGGTGAAATTTAGCTAATTTAGGGATCATAAAAGACCTATGTGTTTGTAATAAACAAGACTGAAAATGTGATTAGGGAATCCATTATAATTTTTGGACAAACTTTGGATTAAATGGGTTTTCAACCATATCACATATATGGCAATGAGGAAAAACAGAACAAGGCTAATATTACTATTCAGTCAAGACATTTACAACAGACTTAAACAACAAAAAGTAAAAAGTGCCGTTAGTCCATGTTCAGTTCCTTATGCATTTTACTATATAGCCTTCATTCTCCTCTATGGATGGAGATTTTGGGGCCAGAGGGGAGTTAGAGGTCCATCCAGAGATTCAATACAAAGTTGTTTAAGGCTTGCCAAGTCCATTAAAAGAAGCACTCCTTCAAGCACAACTATAAATACTCATTTTAAAAAAAACAACATTTAGCAGCAGGGAGGTAGCTACTCATTTTTTCAGGACTAAGTACTGTATGTCCCAGTCATTTAGTTTTACCTTCTGAGCAACAGGATCACACTGGTATTCATAAACTGATGAAATACTTTCAAGCACAGGGAGTATCATCTTAAGAATTTCTAATTAATCAAGTTGTTTCAACTATAAAGACATTTACTGGGTTTGCCAATAAAATTACATGAGACTTTCCAAAATAATAAATTATAAATCATAGTTCTGCAAGGAGCTACACTACATGAACCCTCATTAATCTGAACATATTCAATTGTCTTGATTGCTCAGGGAGTTACTGCAGAAAGAGTACAGGGAAGTTCACATTTTTTCCATTTTTTTTTAGTTAAACATAACTTCCAAAATATATTTTCTTTGTATATCTCACTTCTGGCTTGGCTGAGTGAAGTACTGCAGCCTCAATTTTCCTGAATTCCCAGTGCTATGATCTTTACATTTTGGTTCGTTTGCTCATGTTCAAGAAGAAGCAGATTTTATATTGGTTCATTTAATACTTTTTGCTCAGTTGTTTCATCTGTTTTTCTTATGCCGTTCAAGTCTTAATATCTGAAGTTTTTATGTTCACCTTGCTTATATAATTAGGTTGGCAAATTTGTAAATTCATGACACTACAGGTTGAACCTCTACAGTCTAGTACTCTTTGGTCTGGAAGTATCCATGGGTCCAGCCTGATTCTAGTTAGTTGGATATCCATTTATCATGGCTGCGGCCAAGTTTACCATAGTCCCATAAAGTTTTTTTTGCAGCCACCAGTCCTGGCTCTCAATATTCTGTGCTGTTTTTTAACTCTAATTTACCTCTGTATGTCTTCTAAGAAGCCAATAAGCAGTGGAAGTGTTGGTAAGGCTGCTAGACAATATTGACCTCTCATGGAACGGAAAATTCTGTTTCGGCACTGCTCATGTCCTGAGGGTGCCAGATTAGAGAGGTCCAACCTGTACTCTAGTGATATAACTATGCTCATAAAAGACAGTCACACCCTCTATACTTAATCCAAAATATTTTTAATAGACTCATACTATATCCCCATATTTTTTCTGGCTTTCCAAATGTTCAAGGATAGGAGAACAGGTAGACCCTCTGGTAGACACAAGGAATATTATTTTCTCTCTGGTTTTTGGAATAAACACCCTCACTACAGCTTCATTGCACCATGGAATTATGTGTCCCCTCTCTTGTTTCAATCCATTTTAACTACCATTGGCTCTTGGCAACACATATTACCATTTCTTTGGAATTTAAAAATGTAATTTTGAAAAAAATTGCAGGAGGAGAGTTTTCCTATTCCTTTAGGAATTCTTCTCTGTATTGACAACTATTAGAGATATATTAAACTCTATTTGCATGGAAGTGCTACTGTAAAATGCATACAGTGTACCAAAAATAGAACAAAAATATTGGAATTATGCCAGTATACATCTAGCCTATTGAGCATATGACTTCCTCACCCATAATGACTTTTCAATGTGTGGCACAAAGACCATGAGACCACTATGCAAACCACTGCAGAATCTCTGTAATCAAGCCTCTACTTATTTTAGGAAGCAGAGCGTCTTCTCCCCATATTATATCCCCAAACTGAAAAAGGATACAGAGACCCTAACAGGTCTCTTTTATAAATCTGACTGTCCACCTGGATAACACATGTCTGAAAGCTGAAAATATCAGGATACTCTACAAAAAGGAAACAAACAGTCTCTTGGACTTACTAATACCTTACATCCTCTTGAGATACTGCTACAGAAAAAGCTTGACATTCCTTTGGTGATGTAATACAACTCATTTATCTCTGCCAGATTTCTGAGGCCTCAAGGTACAGCATTCACCAGTTAAATATAAAAATCTAAGTTGCCAAAGGGAAGGCCTCAAACCAAGGAAACAGTCACTATGTTCATGAAGACAGAGTGTTGATGTTTTAATGATTCCTTCCAGTTCCCACTAAAAACAGGCCCATAATCATGCTGACACCAGGTTAAATTCTAATAATTTAACTGTGGAGGACTCCTACCTTCATTTACTGTACTTCATTTGCACACCAAACTTGCATACCAAATGATGCTGGTCACCTAAACCAGCTTCTGAGACTGTGGTCAAAGCAATTAGCTGATAAGAGTAAATAAATAAAAGAAACCATATAAACTGAGAAGCAAGCTCTGTTTTCAGTTATAGAGTGTACACTTCTTTCCAAGTCCGAAACATGGAAAGCAACAATTTAATACAAGTGAATTGTGTCAAATAAATGTGTTTTTTTCAAGGAGAGTGTTCACTTTGCCTGAAAAAAACCTGCACAGAAAACTTACTTTATGCATCTACAAAAAGATCATTTTATTCACAAGATGGCATTCTCTTTCACAACGGGACTAGGCTTGATGACTTATGAAGTCCCTGAAAGTCACGTGTTCCCTTCTGTCATTACTATTCTATAAATATACATTTTGTTTTCTTTTAGGTAACCTGCTTAGAAACCAATGTGAGAATTCATACTAGATGATTCAGCATAAGAATAACCATACTCGCTCAGATCAATGGTTCATATATATAAGCATCCAGTCTCTCAACATGACTGGTTTCCAGACGCTTCAGAGGGAATAAACTGAACAGCTCAATTACTGAATGATCTACCCCCTGTTGTTCAATCCCAGCTTTTGGAAGTCAGAAAATTATGGACACTTAGGGCAAGATAATCTGACTGTCCTAATAGCCACTGATGGACCCATCCTCCACGAGTTTACCAATTTCTTTTTAACTCATTTATACTTTTGCCCAGCACAACATACTTTGACAATGAATTCCAGAGGCTGATTCTGGGTTGTGTGAAGAAGTGCTTTGTTTGATTTTTGAACTGTAGTTTGTTTTAAACTTGCTCACTATTAATTTCAGTGGTTGAACCTCTGGTTTTTGTATTATGTGAATGGGTAAATAAGATTTCACTATTCACTTCCCTCCCGCCATTCATAGTTTTACAGAACTCTATGACATCCCTTCTTACTAATCTCTTTTCTATACTGAATAAGTCCCATTCTTTTTATTCAGTCCTCACATGGAGCTGTTCCATACCATTAATCATTTTTGTTGCCTTTTTCTGCACTTCTTATTACCAATTCTAATATATCTTTTTTGAAATGTGGCCACCAGAACTGCATGCAGAACAAACTGTGGGCATACCATGGATTTATATAGTGATATTTTCTGTTGTATTATCTATTCTTTTTCTAATGGTTTCTAACATTGCTAGCTTTTTGACTTCCAAGTCACAGTGAGCAGATGTCTTTCAGAGAAGTATTCACAATGACTCCAAAATGTCTTTCACAAGTGCTAACAGCGAATTTAGACCTCCCATCATTTTGTATGTACAGTTGGAATTATGTTTTCCAATATACATTATTTTTCACTTATCAGCATTGAATTTCATCTGCCATTCTGTTGCCAATTCACCCAATTTTGTGAGATACTTTTGTAACTCTTCCTGGCCAGTTTTACACTTAGCTATCTGTAGTTAAGCAGAACTGGGATCCAAGTGCTTAATTATTTCCATGAGAAAACTGCATAGTCTTAGCATACGAGAGAGAGAGAGAAAGTAGGTGGGTTGTTGAGCTGGTCTTAGCACATGAGAGAGAAAGAAGGTAGGTGAGTGAGGTAATATCTTTTATTGAACCTTTTTCTGCTCTGGAAGGTACAAGCTTTTGAACTACAGCCAGTCCCCGAGTTGCGAACGGTCGACTTAACGACCGCTCATGGTTACGACCGAAACTGTCGTAGATGGCGGACCCCGAATTAACGCAATCCGCACTTACGAACAGCACGGTCGCGTGTAACTCTATGGGGTCCAACTTATGAACGAGTTATGACCAATTGCTTGGTTCATAACCGGTTCGTAAGTCGGAGAGAGGCTGTACACAAAAACTCTTCAAGTGAAAATTAACAGTTTGAATAAATACAGTAACTAACTTTATTTTATTTAAAGTTTTCTATTAATTCTTTGAACTTTTGTGATTCACTTCCCTCTTCAAAACAAAGACACAGACAGGACTCTGGTATATTTTATCCTGAAGTCAGTAGTGCAACCATATCACACAGTTTACTCTTTAGACTTGAAGCTTATACCCATACACGTGATCCTCACCACTCAAATTTTACCTCATTAGATTTTTTTGGAATTCTGCAGATACTGAGTAGAGCTACTCCCCTTCTTATAAAATCTAATACAGTATGTTTTTCTACTTTAGTAATATAGAATCCCTTTGATTTTTGGAGCATTCAAACATGTTTCAGAAATATCTGTTATGAAAAGGTTCTTTTCCTTTGCCAGATATTCTAGCTAACCTATTTATGTTTTTAAGTTTTTCACACTTGTATCTTCACATATCTGTCTTCTTAGGTTTTAACTTGCATGATATTGACTGAAGTTCTTCTTCTTCTTTGTGGGTTTTTGTTTTGTTTTGTTTTGGTCCTGGGCAGTTTTAAGATAAAACTAAATTCCTGTTTCAGTGTTAATCCTGTGTTTTCTCCCAACTGCACCATCTCCTCAGTCTTTATGGCTCATTGTGGATTTTTCTGGGGGTACTGTTTTTCTTGCCTTGCTTTAATTAACTTTGTTACAGATTATGTGACAAAGTCCTTTTTTAGCTCCCCTGGAGTTCTGCGCTTCTTGACGGTTTCTTGTGTGCCTCAGAGACTTTGCAGTCTTGGGACTTCCCCAGAAGCAAGGGTCCCCGTTTACCGAGTCATTCTCATCACAAGCAAGTCCTGAGTAGGAGAGGAGTTGGAGAAGACAAATCCCCCTTTCCTGGCCTTTGATCTGTTTCCGTCTCCCCGGCGGGGTAATCCTCCAAGAGAAGGGGGGAGGGAGTCCAGGCTCACCCACTCCCCTGGACTCCGGCCCAGAAGCCCTACAGGAGGGGCAGCTGGCAGGGCTTTTTGCCCTACCCTAATACTGCTACCTCTCCCCTGGGCCACTTCACCCATCGCTTCCTTCTGTTATCTTCCGCCTGTTACCTTGGGGTTCGGCACTTCCCTGCTCTCCAGCTCTCGTCTGTGCCTCTCAAAGCTCTCCCCTGCTGCATGCGAGGAAACCATTTATAGGGACCCGGAGGCCTTAACTAGCAACAGGTGTTTAATTAACCCCTGTTGCAGGCTGATGCCTAATTAGGCTTCCATTGTCTGCCCGATTGCTGGGCTGTGTTCAGGTGAGTCTAATTGGGAAACAAGGCGGCATTAAAACCCACCTCCCAATACAGCTGCCTTCTATAAGATTTTTGCAAGTCACAGGCTGTGGTCTGCCACAATTAAAATTTATTTAGCTATTCTTGAATTCTGATGGATTTTTATCACACAGGAAGTTTGAGAGTTTTTCATATGGCTTCAGCTTCTATTGGCTTTTTCAATCATGGAGCAGTGCTGCTATACCATAGATACATGCCATGTTGTTTCATTGCTAGTTATCCTAAATACAGGTGATATTATAGTGGATTATTTTCAGCTTTTTCTTCTGTTCTTTAAAATTGCAATGCTAGGATAGAAATGCTTCACTTTTTTAACTGACATGCTTCTTTCTTAATGCTTCATTTCTCTTACCTGTAGCTTGCAGTTTTGACCATTTCTTCACATTAAAGTAAATCACAATAAATATCTCTGTCTGTACTCATCTAGATATTTCACCTGACACTCACCACCCATAATACTTGAACACCTTCCAAATTTATGAAAACGTGTGTTCAAATATAACTGTGTTTCTCAACAGCCTATTTCCTTCCCTTCCTGTTAATTTCAGATAGCTAAGCGAAAGAAGGCAGGCACAGAGAAAGTTTGTCTGCATTTACTAGTCTCACTTTTGAGGCTGACAGTTCCATTGTCCCAAAGAAAGGTAGCTATTCAGGGAAATCAACATCACACCCATTGAGGAAGTATCTAAGGTAAATTGGATGAATCCCATGGTGGGCTTTGAAGAGAAGGACTAATCTTTGAATCTGATCCAGATTCACCAGGAATGCAAAGAGGCAGAAAAGAGAGGTTACTCATCTTGTGCAGTGACTGGTGTTCTTCGAGACAGGTGTCCTGGTAGGCGCTCCACTGTCGGTATCTTGGTGCTCCTGCACTTATAATTGGAACATTTTAGCAGCAGTATCCACCCCCTCCCCCGACCAAGTGCCACCACACACGTGGCACCACTCACACCACAGCAAACATGCCAACATGTGCTTGCCATCAACTAATCCTCAATTCCTTCTGTACCATGAAAAGACGTTACAACTCTGAAGCAGGGGGAGGAGGGAGGGTCATGGAACACCCACAGGGACATCCATCTCAAAGAACAGCAGTTACTGCACGTATTGAGTAAGAGGAGGTTACTCACCTGGACTGTAACTGATGGTCTTCAAGATGTGTGTCCTTTGTGGGTGCTCCACATAAGGTTGGTGCACCGCCACTGAGCCTTCAATTAGAGATTTCAAAGCAATTTCCTTGTGACTGCGTATGCTGCACGCTCCCAGTTGTGCAGGTTTAATTGCCACAAAATGTGTGGGTTTAATTGCCACTTGTGCTCAGTTGGGAAGGCTCTGTGGAGAGCATAGGCAGTTGTATTTAGGGTGCCCGGAAGGTGCACAACAGTAATGTTTATGCCGTATCTTACGCACCAGTTCCAAACGGCGATCGATTTTGTGCACAGGACTTGAGATCAGGCCCTGCCCTGACGATTTATATAAAACATTGCTGCAACATTGTCTCTGTACAGTCTCACATGATTGTTGATGATGTATGGAAGTAATTTCTTGCAGGCATATCTCACTGCATGAAGTTCTAGTACGTTTATGTGCAAGTTCTTGTCGCTGCTGGACCACAGACTCTGGGCCGCGTGATATCGTAGATGAGTGCCTCATCCTGTGAGAGATGAATCTTTCATCATGGTTCTGATGGGTGGAAAGGTACTCCAAAATAAAGATTTTACAGGTTTGTTCACCACTGCAGAGATTTTTTTTACCGGTACTAGAATCAAGAGGGATTTGGATAATGGGTGGATGTTGGGCTGGTAAACCAGTCCTAGAGTGGGTACACTGGTCTCACGCCTAGGGTAGCTGGGTAGAAATAGGCTCACTTGCAAGCAAGGAGTGGGTGGCTATGCACTGCTCCTTATCATCCACACACTTACAGTCACGATGACACAGGGGAGGGTAGGATAAATAAAGGCCTGTCATTGCCTGAGGTGGTTAGACAGCACCACCATTCTAGCTGCTGCTGTTCCTGGTTGCTGGTTCTGATCCTTCCTGATCCGAAGCTATGTCACAAGATTAAGGGAAAAAGCTGCAAGACATGGTACGGTGTTGGTGGCTTTCTATCTAGCCTGTCCTTTTTTGTGTGTCAGTTCAGTATAGTTCTGTTCAGTGTATTCTGTTTCCTATATTCCTTTGTAACAGTGGGGTCCTTATAGAGCTGTATGTATATTAGTTGTATAGTTAATACTTACCCATCATACCTTGTTCCTCTTCCTATTCTTGTTAATAAAATCCCTTTAGTTTACCATTCTGGGTCTGTCTTCTTATCTTCGGAGTGTGCTATTAACAATCGATGATAGATGCGGGTATGGGGACGGGCCTGACCACTGTGATTCCTTTCAGCCAAGGTTTCTCGTTTAACAGAGAAGCACTTATGTGTTGTTGCTCCGGGGTTGGATTATAACATTTGTAGTAAGGCCACTATTTTGTTGAAACAGTTTGTAGGAAGGGAGGCAGTGGTCCTTATGGAATCAAGGTACGCTCCTATGAATTGAATCTTCTGCATAGCAGATAATGTCAATTTGGTTTCATTTATTTATAGACCCAAGAGTTGGAATAAATGCTTTGTGACTGACAGCAAGTGTCGAGAGTCGTTATGTGAGAGCGCTCTGAGGAGGCAGTCATCCAGGTAAGGGACTATGATGACACACTTTTTTTCTGCAGGTAAGCTGTGATGACCACAAAAACCTTTGAGAAAACTCTCAGAGCTATAGAAAGTCCAAAGGGAAGTACTTTGTATTGGCAGTGTTGCATACCTGTGTGAAGGCCAAATTGCTATGTAGAAATAAGCATCCTGTAGGTTGAGGGAAGACATCCAGTTTCCGTTTTTCCAGAGCTGTAATTCTCTTAGCTAGGGTTACCATGGTGAATCATTGCCTTGTTAAGTACTTCTTCAGACTGCGTAAGTCCAGGATGGGTCTCCAACCCCCTGACTTTGGTGGAGTGAGAAAGTATCTGGAGTAAAAGCCCTTTCCTCTCTGATATTCTGGTATGAACTTTATTGCCCTACGTGAAGTAGTTTATTACTGTTGGAGCAGATATTCATGAAAGGGGTCCCTGAAGAGGGCTAGTGAAGGGATAGAAGGAAAAGTAAGGAAGGGAATTGTAAGGCCTTTTCTATGACTTCTAAGGCCCATCTGTCTGTTGTGATCCTGGACTATGCATGGTAAAAAGGCTGAAGGCTGAACCTGTACTGATTGGCCAGTGGAAACAATGTCAAACCCTCGACCAGATGTTCAAAATGTCTGCCTGCCATTGGAGAACTGGGACATGGGTGGTTGCTCCTGAGGCTGCCCATGCTTCTACTGCCTTTGTTGACATCTGAGATTGTAACTTGTCTGGTAAGAGTATGACAATAATGCCCTGCCACAGGATACACAGATGTGGTTCAATTTTTTTTTTGGCTGAGACACATACATGCCCAACATTCTTAATTTATCATGTATGACCTTGAGCGAATGCAGTGTAGCATCTGTGGTGGCAGAAAAAAGCTTCTCTCCCTTGAACGGTAGGTCCTCAACAGGGTTCTGCACTTCCTTAGGGAATCCAGAAAGGTGCAGCCAGGAGACCTGACACATGACAACTGATGCGACCAAAGATCTTGAGACAGTGCCAGTTGTGTCCAGATATGCCTGCAATGCTGTTTTTGCTATGAGGACTCCTTAATTTATGTTGGACTTGAATGAAGATTTATAGTCTTCAGGCAGTTGTGCAACAAAGGTTTTCATTTTCTCAAAATAATAGTATGTTTATTTTGCTAGAAATGCTGAATAATTCACTATCCTGATCTGGATGGATGCTGAGGAGTATGATTTCCTACCCAAAATGTCCAGTCTCTTCCATTCTTTGTCACTGGGAGTGGATTTATATTAGGTCTGCTTGTCCTTGGTATGGGCTGCATCCACCATGAGGGAGTATGGTGCCGGGTAGATAAACAAAACTTCAGTCCCTTTGGTAGGTACATAATACTTCAGCCCTTTTTGAGGTTGGGGAAATTGAGGCTAGAGTTTGCTACAAAATCTTTGCAGGGTCCATAGCCTCATTGACTCTCAAGTTTATCATAGATGACAGCAAAGCCTGTAAAAATGTTGGCCAATTTGTGTTGAACCTCAGGAACCTCAATCAGGAAAATGTGGAGGGAATTGGCCACTCTCTTGAATAGATCTTGAAAAGACTTGAAGTCATCACTGGCCATTGGCAGAGGGAGCATTATTGACTTGTCGGGAGAAGACGATGAAATATGTGAAGGAGACAAAGTGTCCTCCTGTGTGTCCTCCAGTATTCTATCTCCTCCTGTGCAATGTTGGATCTGGTGGATGCAGGTGGTTTAGAAACTACTTCCTGAGGTCTCACTATTACTGTCAATTGAGGTGCTGGTACCTGAGCTTTCAGGGATCCCACCCCCACCAAGGTTCTGGGAGTGGGATGGGAGAGAACCATGGGAATGATTTCCACTTTTGGGGTTAGCTCTTGTTGCTACAACTGTAAGAATGGCTTTGGGGATGAGTGTTGTGGGGAAAAGGAGATTTCTTCCTCATCCTCACTATCAACAGAGGAGGGGCCGAGCTTGATGGTTTACCTAGTCTGTTTGGGCCCTTTAATATAGGTGTGGTATCAGCACCGAATAACCGTGTGACCATTACAAACACATCCACCAGCTCTTGATGAGTGGTAAGCAGCTTTGGAGGAAGAAAGACCAGTGCCATTGGGGCAGAGGGCTGGATTAGTTGCAGTGCCATATTACCCCGTACCTTCAATGTGGTTGGTACTGGGGAAATTCCAGTACGTGATTCCAGTACCGACTTTGCTGGCATCTGTACTGGCAGTTTTAATCGGCTCTTAGCCACAGCCTGTGGTGGTGTTTTAGGTACTGACTGCGTCAGTAACAATGTTGTTGGTACTAACAGCACAGGGGCAGTCTTCTTCAGCTTCATTACCAAGAATGCAGGGCGTGTATCTTTTGAGGACACTGTCCCTTGGGATTTGTCCATACTGGACACATCCCCAGTGCCTGCATACCCCGCAAAGCCTGTACCTTGGATGTTAAAGAAGGCTTCTGCTAAGGGGATAACCTCTTGGGTCGCCTGTCTGCAGAAGATGAGGTATGCTTGCTCTTAGCTGTTCTCTTGGCAGGACACTCCCTCAGTGCAGATTACCATTGGGTCAGAAGCCTCAGTCAGTGAGGTACAGGTTGGAGACGCCTGGGATACCGGTTCTGAGGCTGGCCCCTCTACCTTCTCCATCATGAGGAGTTTTAACTGGAGCGCTCTCGCTTTCAAAGCCCTCAAAGAGAGCTTCTTACAATGATGAAAGCTCTTCAGAGAATGACCTTGCCCCAAACAACAAATACATGGGGTATACACATCAGAGATAGGAATAGATATTCTTCATGTCAGGCACTGTTTAAATCCAGGGGAGCCTGGCAGGACTACACTATTCTTAATACCTATTAAAAAGAGAAAAATATGTATTTTTAAACTAACAATTAAACAGGGGGAGGGAGAGACGGGGAACAGGGTAATAAGAGAAAAAAATCAAATACAATAAACTTCTGATAATCCGGCACCTTTAGGACCCAGGGGGTACCGGATTACCAGATATGTCGGACTATCGGAAGAGAGGGGGCTATGAGGGGTCTAGGGTAGTGGGAGGGGATGCCACCCCAGACTCCTCATAGCCCTCCCTTCTGATAGTCCGGCTCTGCCCCAGGCGTCCCCGATTCAGCCGCTGCGGCAGAGCAGCTGGGGTGCTGCCGGGTTGCTCCAGTAGCGCCGCCCCTTGGTGCTGTGAGATCAACCTGGCAGCACCTCAGTTGCTCTTGGGGACACCTGGGGCAGCGCCAAGGGGGGCGCTACCAGACCAACCTGGCAGCACCCCAGCATCCCCAAGTCAGCCGCCGCTGAAACTGACCAGCGGCTGACTCTGGGAAGCCCGAGGCAGAGCTCCTTTGCCCCGGGCTTCCCGAAGTCAGCCGCTGGTCAGTTTCAGCAGCGGCTGACTTGGGGAGGCTGGGGTGCTGCTGGGCTGGTCCGGTAGCATCACTCCTCAGCGCTACTGGACCAACCCGGCAGCACCCCAGCATCCCCAAATCAGCCGCTGCTGAAAGTGACCAGCGGCGGACTCAGGGAAACCTGAGGCAAAGCTCCTCTGCCCCGGGCTTCCCGAAGTCTGCCGCTGGTCAGTTTCAGCAGCGGCTGAATCGGGGACAGCTGGGGTGCTGCCGGGTTGGTCTCGCAGTGCCGAGGGGCAGCGCTATGGGACCTACCGGCAGCACTCCAGCTGCTCTGCCCCCGGCTTCCCCGATTCAGCTGCTGGTCAGTTTCAGCAGCGGCTGAATCGGGGAAGCCGGGGGCAGAGCAGCTCCAGTGGTCCGGCGGCCTGGAGCACTTCCAGGTTCCTGATGGTGCCGGACCATCAGGAGCGCCGTACCATCACATGCTGGACCAATGGTGCTGGACCATCAGGAGTGCCGGACCAATGGAGTTTTACTGTACTATCAAATAACTATTTAAGTCACTAACAATAACACTACCTAAGCAGTAAGCACAGAGTGCTGCTGGGTTCTGATCAAGCCGGGAGTGGTTGAGAAGGAACTGAGGGATGGTGGACAGTACGTGTGCATTGGCACATTTGCTGCGCTGCCATGCGTGCATGCCAGCACCCAGGGGGATGCTTCTGCTAAAAAGTTATGATTATAAGCACAGGAGTGCCAAGACACCTGCAGTGGAGCACCAACAGAGACACTCCTTGAAGAAGAATGCTTGAATACTATACCCTTAGCAGCAGCTTGTTACTGAATGGAGATGAGGTATTTTGTTTATTTTATTAAGTTTTCCATGATACAAAGCATAATAATAAAATTAAGCCTGGAGGTAATGACCCTGAATCAGTGAGGACTCAGGTGTGTGAAGTAACTTTCAACATAAAAGTTCTCTCTGCACTGAAAAGTTTTAAGGGTGCCCTTATACTTTATAATAAAGTGTAAACTGGGGGTGGGGAACCTTGAGCCTGGGGGCTGGCTCTCCTGGAACTAACCCCTGAGGCTCAGGGCCCCTCCCCAGCATTGGGGAGCCCACACTGGTGCTTCAGTCCCCCTGTTGTCCCACTGTGGAGCTGGAACACACAAAATCTACTAGACCGCCCCCCTCCAGCCTCAAGATCTAATGTGTAAGGGAAATGTGGGCAGTCAGAGGCCATATCAGTGGAGGGGGGGGGTGTTGTTTGTTTTTTGCTTCTCACTTGTGTATGGCCCCTGATGGACTTTTCTGTACGTCAGTGTTTCCTGAACTAAAAAAAAGGTTCCTTGCCCCTGGGGTAAACAATTAAATCTTATTCTAGTTGCCTTTTTTGTATTTTACCGTATTTTTACATTTTGTTATCTTGGTGCTCAGCTTGTTAACATGGTTTACTTTTTACTATCTTGAAAACGACTGAAGTGAAGTTATTCTTTGTAAACAGCCACTGCAAGAAAACCAAATTTAGCCTTAATCTGCAAAGAGATTCAAGTTATTCAACTATTATACTTTAATGTAAAATATGATTCTATTTTGGAAACACGTCTGCATAACGTTAAGAGAGTAATTGCCTGTCCCAGTAGGCAAGATGTGCCAGAGGTACCCCTTGAATTTCAGTTTACCAATATGATAAACCAAAATTACATCTAACAACTACTGATTATGAGATGTCAATTTGTAAGATTAATTTAGCAGGAAAAATGTTTTTGTTTGACTTTCAGAATTGTATTATATTTTATTCATTAGATGTGTTTATACAAACACATAAAACTTATGTTAATATAATACAAGAATCACTTCATTTACTAAAAAACAGGACTATGTAGCACTTTAAAGACTAACAAGATGGTTTATTAGGTGATGAGCTTTCGTGGGCCAGACCCACTTCCTCAGATCAAATAGGAAGTGGGTCTGGCCCATGAAAGCTCATCACCTAATAAACCATCTTGTTAGTCTTTAAAGTGCTACATAGTCCTGTATTTTGTTTCAGCTAGACCAGACTAACACGGCTACATTTCTATCACTATTCATTTACCAGTGACATATAGACAATTCAGGTGGGGAACATGGTATTACACAGTAGCTGATTAATAGCATAGCACGAGTTCATGGCAAGAAATTAAGAAGAATACAATATCTAGGTAAACTGAAAGAGAGTATGTATGGAAAATGCAGCCTCTTAACAGGATGTTCTGTAGACTTGTTGTGACTTGTAAAGTATGTCTATTATAATTCAAATGCTAATGTCTTTGCTTATGTAGGGTTTACAAAATTTACTTTTTTTACGATTTAACACCTGAATTAAATTAATTTGGCTCAAAGCTATTCTTTGGACATTTTGGACCAATATCAAACTAGGATGCCAATAATCCAGGGGACTTTTTAGCTGCTTACTGAAAAAAAGAGGGTTATAATAGATGACAAAACATGTTTTTTGGAAAAATGTATAAACATTATTGCCACATATTTAATTTGCAGTTTCTATTACCTCCTTTAAAGCATGGTTGAGAAACACAAGCTGAAATAGAGTCTAAGTAGTGCACACTCAACTCTCATTGGAGGATTAATATGTCTTGTGAATTGCTCTAGATGTGTCAGATTATACACTATTTTCTCATTTATCCAATCGCCAATGCTTTTTTCTATCTCAGAATAGTTAGTGTACAAAAAATGAGACATTGGAATTCTAACCAACTGTAAAAGAACGACAAATTTGTTGTATTCTAAGTATAAATAAAAGATATGTCTGTCTTTCAGGACATGAAGTATTTATGATGATTCATATGCTGTTAAAGAGCCTAGAATCCTTTACATGTTTTGATAAAAATGAACCGTTTACATTTTTAAAGGACCTAATTAAACATTATGTAGTTATATATAGGAGTTTAAACATTGTTTTGGAACAATTAAAACACAACTACGATCTATGAAAAGGTAAAATGTACTTACTTGACTGTTTTTTCTTTCTTCTTGTATAACTTCCTGAAAAGCCTTTGCAATCTTTTCTGTGTCTTTGGCACATTCTGCCAGCCATATTTCTCTTTCTTCAGCATGAATTTTCTCCATGTTTCTTCTTTCATCTTTGACTGCCTTTAAAATTACCTCTTGCATTATTTCTTTTTCAATCTTTGAAACAAAGCAAAAATGAATGACAGAAATGGTGAATCATTAAAATCCCTTCATTTTGAATGATTGACAGGCTTATGTGATAGAATAAGAACAGACATTTTCACTTCTAAGTCACTATTGCATATCAGAATCTAGGATGATAATGCCCCAAAAATATTATTATAGCTATGTGTTAGTTGTTAAAAAATGAGTTTGAAGTGAGGAGGATTTTGAATTCTTAGCTGTCCAAATCAGAAAAAAACCCATCACAACTGCTCTTCTTCAAGTAGATTACAGAGGCTGAATAACAAGAAGTTACCCACATCGCACAGCAACAATGATTCTTTAAGATGTGTGTCCCTATGGGTGTTCCGCTGCAAATATTTGTGCATCCCTGAATTGCTAACCGGAAAACTTTGGTAGCAGTGTCTGTTCAGCCTGTGCCTCTGCTGTTCCTTGTGCTCTTCCATGAGGCTAGCCAGGATGCACGGGTGAACCCTCCTCAGTTCCCGCTCTACCTCAGAGTCAATGACAAGCAGTTCTGAAAGATAGGGGAGGAGAGTAGGTTGTGTGGAGCATCCACAAGGACAAACAGTATTTCTACACAGAATGAGTAACTTTCTCTTCTCTGAGAAGCATACCTATAGATGTTCCATGAAAGATGATTCCTGAGCAGTGCCCACTAGAGGCTGGGACTTCGGAGTTCAGTCCTTTATAGATAGTAATGAGACACTTGAAACTGGCATCTTTAGTAGAGTCCCGTAGAATGACATAGTATTTTGTGAAGGTATGCACAAATGCCGAGGTAGCTGCTCTGTATATTTTTGATACTGGGATCCTCTTAGGGTACGTCTACACTTGCTCCCTATCTCGAGATAGGGATGCACATGTAGTCAACCAAAATTGCTAATGAAGCGGGGATTTAAATATCCCACACTTTATTAGCATAATCTCACCTGCGTGCTATTCTGATCACCAGCTGATTCGAACCAGGAAGTGCGCTCTGGGTCACGTTAGTTCAAATCAAATCCCTTGGTTCAAACTAACGTTAATGAGGAGTAATGTTACTTCGAACCAAGAGGTCTGATTTGAACTAACGTGGCCCGGAGCGCACTTCCTGGTTCGAATCAACTGGCGATCAGAACAGCATGTGGGTGAGATTATGCTAATGAAGCACGGGATATTTAAATCCCCACTTCATTAGCAATTTTGGTCGGATTCATTTGCATCCCTATCTCGAGATAGGAAGCAACTGTAGATGTACCCTTAGAGGAGGAAACTGCTGAGGAGAGGAATCTCATAGAATGCATGTGTATTGAAGATGGGAGTGTTACACTGCGAAGGTGATAATAGAAACTGATACAGTTGGAAAACCTTTTGGAGAGTCTTAAGGATGAAATTGATGTACCTTTTCACCTGTCTGAGATTTTCTAAGATTTCTTATCCTGTTCTCACATCAAGTGTATGGAGAACAGCTTCCCTATTATCCTGAAGAGATCTGGGATAAAAAGTCGAAAGGTGCATGAGTCAGTTTCATGTGACAAGCGGATGTCACCTTGAGAGTAAACTTTGGATGTAGTCGAAGCATAACTGTGTCAGGGAAGACTACTGTAAAGGGGGAATGCTCTATTAGAGTTGCTATCTGGACGCTTGAATTTGTGCAAGAACACGGAAGATCTCATGTAAGATTGTCAGTGTTCTTCTGCAAATACTATGCTGCTCCTGTTTGGGCAAAGACCTCTCGCGCAAATGCTTTTGCCCAAGAGGGCCAGTGTAGACAATGCGGTATTGTTTTGTGCAAAAAAGCCCTGATGGCGAAAATGGCAATCAGAGCTTTCTTGTGCAAAACCGCATCTAGATTGGCATGGACGCTTTTCCGCAAAAAGTGCTTTTGCGGAAAAGCGTCCATGCCAATATAGATGCTCTTTTCCGCAACTGCTTTTAACGGAAAAACTTTTCCATTAAAAGCATTTGCGGAAAATCATGCTAGTCTAGATGTAGCCTGGGAGTATAAGTGGGCCACCTCCGTTGAGAGGACTTTGGAGATTACTCTTGGGGTCAATGAGGGGTCAAAAAGGAGTACTCCATATTGGCAGTAGTCTTGGTTTAGCCCAATCCTGAGGCACTTGCGATGACTTGGTATATGATTGAGACATATAATACACATCTTGAAGGAGGTCTGAAGGCTATGCTTTCTTTTATACCCAGGTGTACAGATCCTGAGAAATCAAAGAGTATTTTAAGGTATAGAGTGAAGTATCAGTCTTTTCTACAGACAGCTTTGTCCCTTCAAAAGGAAGGTCATCTACATATGTTTAAATCTCCTTTGGGAAGCTGGATAGGAGAAAACAAGAACCTCGTCATCATGATAGGACATGCCACTGTCAGCTGCATAAAGTACAGACCGGAGACATGTTTTTGCCACCAATTGGATTTCATTGGCATTGGCTGTCAATTATTCAATAAGAAACTCTGGAAGCTGCTCAATAAAGGAATTCAGTTTTAAGTAATTCCGACAATCATATTTTGTCACTAAGACTTGCCAGTTTGCAATACAACACTGAATAGTGCCCAAAGGAGTATGCTTTCTTGCAAAAAAAGATCAAGGTCACAGGAAGGGGGTGTAAATGGGTGTTGGCAGCTCTTTGAGTGGACTGCATCCACTATGGTCAACCAGGAAGCAGGGAGAAGAGGAACTACATGTCTTTCACCAGCGCATACTAATTTGTGTCAGCTCACTCATATGTTGATGGGACTGATGTGGGAGTCTGCTATATGATTTCGACAGGGTTCAAATGTGCTTCATTAACAGGAAGGGTTATTCCAGACAAGGCAAAAGAATGTAAAATCATAGAATCATAGAATAATAGGACTGGAAGGGACCTCAAGAGGTCATCGAGTCCAGCCCCCCGCCCTCAAGGCAGGACCAAGCTCCGTCTACACCATCCCTGACAGATGTCTATCTAACCTGTTCTTAAATATCTCCAGAGAGGGAGATTCCACCACCTCAATGCCCACTAGCTTGTGATGTGACTTGGTCATTTCTTGTAGTGCTATCTGTAGTGCCCCTGCCATCCATTGCACCAGGTTCTGAAACATTTTAGTCATCTGCCATTTACTGCAGGGAGGCACAACCATCTCATCTAGTGATGATGAAGAGAAATTGGCCTGAAAGATAATTTCCTCCTCAACTTCAACATCCTGCTCTTCCCTTGTCTGTTCATGGGGCTCAGATGCTTTTGAAGCAGCAGCTGAAGAAGTGTGTCTCCTTGGTTGCTGGTAGGCCACACTAGAACTATGGGAGACATATTGTCTTTGAGATTGCCAGAGAGTGCAGATGGGCCATTGCGAAATGAAAAGGGATCTGGTGGTTGGTAATTCAACTATCCAAATCAGAGCGACTAGGTGTCAGAAGAATATGATATGACTGCAATCTGTATTGAAATAGGGCACCATATAGTGAGTGAGAAAGACTTGCTCACTTTCTGACACTGAGGATAAAAAGGGTGGTCCATGACAAGAAACTGGAGTGTCAAAAGTTCACAGTGAACTCATTATCAAGTTCCCAGTATTGTACAGAGGAAAATACAGTGTGTCAGACACTGAAGCATCCATTATGTATTGGAAGGTTTCCGTAGTGGTAGTGGGATGCCGAGGTGTCAGGTCTGTGGACTTGATAGTATGGTCTGTTGGTGCCTCTCCTACCATAGGTGGTACCAAAGTCAATGTCCGTACCACAGAAGACTTTCTTGCCTGTTCTCTTTGGGTCCTTAAGCAACACTGCTGGCTCTATTAGGATAGTAAGTGTGAGCGTCCTGGGTACTGGATTTAGATGGCCTCGTTAATGACCAGGCAAATCATAATGGTTGAACTGGAGATCATTTTTAGCTCAACTGGGGTTCACTTTGGGGACTCATGACTTTTTTTCTTAGAAGTCTCAAAGGAGTAGCTGTGTTATCCTGCAGCACTAGCTTTTGAGGGTCTTGGGTTCATTTCCCTTCAAAGTAGGGACTGAGGTGAGGTTTCCCACTGTCCAGGAGACAGCTGAAAAAGGTGCCTCCATGAACAGGAATTTGAGCCTCAGTGTTCTGCCTTTTCTAGATCTGGGCTTCACTTGCTGGATCACACCACACTTCTGTTTGATGTGTTTCTTTCCCAGGCAGCAGACACACAGAGTATGCAGTGGGTCACTGGGACAGATTCCCTGTAACTGAGAAACTTCTTGCAGCCCAAGGAGCGAAGCATACACTGTTCAGGGTGGTCCTCTTACATAGGGTAGAATACGAATAAAGTCCTTTTCTCCCTTTCCTTTTTTTAAAGCAAAAAAAATAAAAGAAAAACAAGTTTCCAACTTGTTTTAATTTTAAAGAGGTGAATAATCTACAAAAAAAAAATCTAAACCGCTGTGTCTATACAGGAATGGCTGAGAAGGAACTGAGGGGGGTTCGCTCATGTATTCTAGCTCAGTGTTTTTCAACTAGTGGTACAAGTACCCTCAGGGGTACTCGAGAGAAGTCTGGGGGGTACGTCAACGCAACTGAAGTTTGGAGAAAACTGAACTTTTATTTTAAGTTTTACAGCGTTTTATTATTTTTGTACCTTTTACACCCAAAAATGTCATTGCCCGTCTGGCTACGATTACGTTGTTTAAACAAATGTGTTGCAATGGTACAAAAAAAATTGTGTCTGAAAACTGTAGGTAGTGGAGATACTTACAATTTTTTTTAAAGGGGGTCCTTTATACAAAAAAAGTTGAGAAACACTGTTCTAGCTAAACTGGTGGCAGAGACTGGAGAGCAGTGCATGCACAGTCTGAACAGACACTACCACCAAATTTCTCTGATCAGCAATGCAAGCACACTTACAGTGAAACACCCAAAGGGATGCTACTCAAAGTAAAATGGGGACTAAACCATCCTTTCAACCACAAAAGTGGTCTCTCCAAGCCAGGGTTCAGCCATATTAGTAGGGCAATATGGAAGAAACTTCCATGTGCATGTTTGTTCTGTATTTAAATAAAGCACTTCAGCAGAATAAATGGCAAAAGTCTAAGGAAAAGATTGAAATCTAGGACCTCAATGGTAGCATTCTCTCAAATGCTTCCAGTTCCACACACAAGGCCAGGTAGGCAGGAAGAACTGCAGGGTCTTAATGCATGGATGAGAGGTTGGTGTAGGGAAAAGGGGGTTAGATTTATTAGAAACTGGGGAAACTGTTGGGATAGGATCATCTAAACCAAAATAGAACCAGATTGCTGGCACTTAACATTCAAAAAGTCATAGAACACTTTTTAAACTAAGGACTCAGGAAAAGCCAATGGGTATTGTCATAACCATGAGGGAGGGCCAGCGGCCTGGGGACTAAGGAGTTAACTATGTCCCTGAACCTAGCCAGGTATCTGCTCAGCCAATAGTAATGCAGGTAGGGATTTCAAACTGGGACAAAGAATTTTTAACTTTTCCCTTCTTTGTCTCTGGGACAGTTTTCTCTCTAGATACTGACAGAAGACATGTCTCTCTCCAAGAAGAAGACTCTTCATAATGTGTAAGTAGGGTAAAGTCAAGATAAATCCGTCAGGTTTTATTGTTTTCTGGTTTGGGAATTTGGATCTGACGTCTGTGCTGTTAGAAATGGTTTTTCCTCTCTTTTGTAACTAAGTCCTGAGCCCATGAGAGTCACCAATGGAGTATATTAATTGGTGACTTTTTCAATTGTGTCATTATGCTTGCAATGGCAGTATTGTTTTGGATAATAAAACTTCTTTCTTTTTTATTTAACCTGGTATTGGATAATTTGTGTGTCCTGGTTTTAGTTTAGGGCTGAGGTTTCCCAAGTGACCTCTTCCCTGGTTTTCCTTGTAATACTTGGGTGGTGGCAGCGGGGTTGTTTTTATTTCCCAAAGTCCAGCTGTTAGGATTTTGGGGGAAGTTTTGTACCAAAGCCTGTAGAGATCAGGTTTTAGGTTGCTTTTGTGGGCCCCCCACTTCTGCATTCATCGTGCCAGAGTGGGGAACAGCCTTGACAGGTGTGGAAGAGCACATGGATAGGACAAAGGCATCTTTTAGGGGAGAGTTTATTAATAGAGAAGAGCATGGAAGATGACAAAACATAGTTAAGATCAGATGAGAAAGTCAAATATAAAGAGTACCATAAAACACATCAGGAAATGGCAGACACCTAAATAGTGACAGGTTTTTGAAGTGCTTATATACAAATGCTAGAAGTCTAAATAATAAGACCGGTCAACTAAAGTGCCCTGTACTTAAGGAGCCTATTGATATAATAGGCATCACAGAAACTTGGTGGAATGAGGACAATCAATGGGACATAGTCATACCAGGGAACAAAATATATTGGAAGGACAGAAGAGATTGTGCTGATGGGGTAGTAGCACTATATGTGAAAGAAAATGTAAAATCAAATTAAGTAAAAATATTAAATGAACCAAAATGTTCCACAGAATCTCTGGATAGTAATTACATTCTCTAATAAAAAAATAGCACTAGGAATATATCACCACCACCCTGACTATGAAATGCTAAGAGACATTAGAGAGGCTATGTTAAAAAAAAACCACTCAATAATACTGAGAGATTTCAATTATCCCCATACTGACTGGATACAAGTCACCTCAGCATGGGATGCAGAGATAAAGTTTCTTGGTACCTTAAATGACAGCTTCTTGGAGCAGTTGGTTCTGGAACCCACAAAGGAAAAGGCAATTCTTGATTTACCCCTAAATGGAGCACAGGATTGGGACCTGGACCGCTTGGAAATAGTGACCATGATGTAATAAAATTTAACATCCTTGTAGTGGGAAAAACACCTCAGGAGCTCAACATGGTGGCATTTAATTTCAGAAAGGGAAACTACACAAAAATGAGGAAGTTAGTTAAACAGAAATTTAAAAGTATAATATCAAAAGTAAAATCCCTGCAAGCTGCATGGAGACTTTTCAAAGACACCACAATAGCAGTCTAACTTAAACGTATAGTCCAAATTTAAAAAAAGATAAGAGAACTAGAAAAGTGCCACTGTGGTTTAACCACCAAGTAAAAGAAGCAGTGAGAGAAAAAGGAGGCATTGTTTAAAAAGTGGAAATTAAATCCTAGTGAGGAAAAAAGAAAGAAGCATCAACTGTCAAATTAAGTGTAAAAATATAATGACAGCCAAAAAGGAGTTTGAAAAACAGCTAGCCAAAAACTCAAAAAGTAATAGCAAACATTTTTTAAGCATATCAGAAGCAGGAAGCCTGCTAAACAACAAGTGGGGTCACTGAATAAATCTAGATGCTAAGGAAGCAATCAAAGATGATAAGGTTATAGCGGAGAAAATAAATAAATTCTTTGCTTCGGTGTTCAGGGCTGAAGATGTTAGGGAGATTCCCAAACCTGAGCAATTCTTTTTAGGAGACAAATCTGAGGAATTGCCCCAGATTGAGGTGTTCTTAGAGGAAGTTTTGGAACAAATTGATAAACTTAACAGTAAACTTAACAAGTTGCTGGGACCAGATGGCATTCACTCAAGAATTTTGAAAGAACTCAAATGTGAAACAGTGGAACTATTAACTGTGGTTTGTAACCTATCCTTTAAATCAGCTTCTGTACCTAATGACTGAAAGATAGCTAATGTGATGACAATATTTAAAAAGGGCTCTAGAGGTGATCCTGGCAATTACAGACCAGTAAGTCTAACATCAGTACTGGGAAAATTAGTTGAAACTATAGTTAATAATAGAGTTGTCAGACACATACGATGAACATTATTTACTGGGAAAAAGTCAACATGGAGTCGGAAAAGAGAAATCATAACTTAAGCTACTAGAGCTATTTGAGAGGGTTAATAATCATGTCGACAAGGGGGATCCAGTGGATATAGTGTACCTAGATTTCAAGAAAGCCTCTGATGGGGTCCCGCACAAAAGGCTCTTACTGAAAGTAAGCTGTAACGGGTTAAGAAGGTAGGTTCTCTCATGCATTGATAACTGGTTAAAAGACAGGAAACAAAGAGTAAGAACAAATAGTTACTTCAGAATGGAGAAGTAACTTGTGGTGACCCCAAAGTTCTGTACTGGGATTAATCCTATTTAACTTATTTATGAATGAAGTGGAGAAAGGGTAAAACAGTGAGGTGGCAAAATCCACAGATGATACTAAATTGTCAAGACAGTTCAGACCAATGCAGCCTGTGAAGAGTTTCAAAAGGATCTCATAAAGCTAGGTGATTGGGCAACAAAATGGCAAATGAATATTGATAAATACAAAGTAATCAACACTGGGATTATTTTTTCCAACAATACATACCATATGATGGGGACTAATTTAGCTATAACCACTCAAGAGAGAGATCTTGGGAGTCAGTGTGGATAGTTCTCTGAAAACATCCATTCAATGTGCAGCAGCAGTCAAAAAGCAAACAATGTTAGGAATCATTAAAAAAGGGATATGGAATGAAACAGAGAATATTTTATAAATCTATATATAAATCCATGGTATGCCCACATCTTGAATACTGAGTACAAATGTGGTCACCTCATTTAAAAAAAAAAGAAGAAGATATTTTGGCATTGGACATGGTTCAAAACAAGGGCAACAAAAATGATTAGGGGTTTGGAATAGGCCCCATATGAAGAGAGATTAAAAGAGACTAAGGAGGGATACGATAGAGGTCTATAAAATCATGACTGGTGTGGAAAAAATGAATAACGAAAAGTTATTTACTTGTTCCCATAACATAAGAAGTAGGGGGTCACTAAATGAAATTAACAGGCAGCAGGTTTAAAACAAAGAAAGTTTTTCTTCATGCAGCATGCAGACAACCTATGGAAATCCTTGCCAAAGGATGTTGTGAATGCCAGAAATTAAACGGATTTAAAAAAAAAAAACTAGACAAATTCATGCAGGTTAGATCCATCAATGGCCATTAGGCAGAATGGGTAGGAATGGTGTCCCTAGCCTCTTTGTCAAGGCTGGAAATGGATGACAGAAGAGGGATCATTTGATGATTACCTGTTCTGTTCAATCCCTCTAAGGCATCTGGCATTGGCCACTGTTAGATACTAGGCTAAATGGGACTTTTGGTTTGAACCAGTAAGTCCATTCTTATGTTCCAAGAATTAACTTAAGTATGAAGGCAAAGAAGTAGTCTAATTGCTGGATAAAGGCACAGCTGTTTATGAGAGTTTTACTAACCTCCCAGACCCAAACATTAAGTCTCATAGCACTAAGATTCAAGAAGAGTTGAAAACTAGCCACAGATATACCACTATCAACCATTACACAAATTATCTTGAGATACAGTGTTACAGGTTTTCCCAGAGTCTTACATGATAAGTAGGGCCCTGTTAAATTCACGGCCATGAAAAATGCATCACAAACCATGAAATTTGGTCAACTCTGAAATCTGGTGGTTTGAGTGCTTTCACCCTATACTACACATATTTCATGGGGAAGAACAGCATTTCTCAAATTGGGGGTCCTGACTCAAAAGAGAATTGCAAGGGGGCCACAAGATTTGGGGGGGAGGGTCAGAATATTTTTACTTTTACGTCTACACTTCATTCAGCGCTGAGAAGTAACTGTAGGTGAGGCACACAACTATAAAGGTAACAGCTCAGAAGTAAGGATGGCAATACCATACCATACCAAATCATAATTGCTTCTGTGCTACTTCCTTCAGAATAGGGTGGCCAAAGACTGGAAGCTGCTGTTTGAGAACTCAACTCTACAGGCAGCAGCCTAGAAGTAAGAGTGGGAATACCATACAATGTCATTCTTACCTCAATGCCTAACCTGGCAGCATCTCTGCCATTAGAAGTGGGCTCCTGGCCACTGGCCACCGCTTTTCAGCTTTGAAGTCAGTGCCACTGCCAGTGTAGAACTAAGGGTAGCAATACCATAAGTCCTCTATAATAATCTTGCAATGATCCCCACCCTTCCCTGAATTCTTTTTTGGGTTAGGACCCTTCCAAATATAACACTATGAAATTCCAGATTTCAATAGCTAAAATCATGAAATTTATAATTTTTAAAATCCTAGGACTATGAAATTGATCAAAATAGACTGTGAATTTGCTAGTGTCTTAATGATAGACAATTATTTTGTCCATATGTCACTTTTGTGCTGGATTATACAAGATTTGATATGCAAATATACTCTACAAATGATCACCTAATTATCTAATAATTTTAATTTGGTCAAGGCATTCATTAATGAAAAGCACTAAAACAAAGGTGAAATGTACTTTTTTTTTTTACTAAAAACAATATACAGTGGATCATACAGGATAGTTTACATTGATTAATTGCATGCAATATTCAGTTAATAACTTTACAATTTTCTACTAGAGATATATGATACATATTAGGGATATATGATACATATTAGACAATTAACTCATATATTTAATTGTTTTCTAGTAACGACCAATGTTCCCTCTAACCTTTTCCATCCATGTGCAGATTTTTCCATCCATGTGTGGAATAATGTTATGTGGACCAATGCATGTGTGAATGTGCACCACAAATAGAAACAGAAAACCCACTGTGGGAACTCTGCTAATCAACTGGGTGCCATATGAATTTCTCCTGAATGGGCACACAAGCACACAGCTTACAGGAAACACTGGAAATGACCTTTCTGTTGTAAAATATTAAATAAAACAAACTGTTAAGTGTCTTCACAAATTCAGTAACAACTCTGGTACCTGTTCTTGCACTTAAAAACAAAACAAAAACATACCACCACTGCTGTCAGCTGGAGACTATGAAAACAGATTGTTTTATTTAGATACCTCAAATAACTACCCCGTAATGTCCCAAAGACTCAATATTATGAAAGAGGTAAGTTAATAGTGGAACTACTATAATTAATGGAATAATAGAAATTACATTTTGTATCAGCAGTTAGCAGATTTCAATGATAGCCTCTAAATCTTCTAGAAGGCCTCATGATTTATGACCCTTTTTAAACACAGTAGAAATCATGGACCTAGACATACTGAATCTAGTCTTAGAATCAGAGCCCAATTCCTAAATATGACACTACTGAATGGAACACATGGTATTTATATTGTATATCTACTATTTAACTGGAATTACCTTAGCAGCTGCTGCCAAAGCCTCTTCACTTTTATTCCGCTCTTCCTCCAAACACTTTTCCAGTGCTTCCTGAAAATAATAAGCAAAATAAAGTTGCAACGTAGATTATGATGTATGGGTAGAATTTGGTTCAAAGACTGAAAATATTCTGAGCCTAATCCTACTCCAAGTAAATGGCAAAGGTCCTACTGACTTCTCTGGTATAGGATCAAGAACTTGTTGTACTCAAAGCTTTACCTTATGTTTTTGTGATTGCTGCATCAAAGCTTCTTCTACTTTTTGTGCAAAAACTTCCTTCTCTGTATCCAGCATGTCAAGAAGTCTCTGATGCTATAAAAGAAGATGATAATATTATTAAATTCTAGCCTCACTGCAACACAAGGAAAAGAGTTGGTGAAACACTGTTAACTAAATACGTATTTTCCTTACATGATGACTGGAAAAACTACCGGTTGAACTTCTAAAATCCATGACTTTCTGGTCTCACAACATCCATGGTGCCCCCAGACCATGGATACTGCTAGACCAGACAGCACCAGTGGGCCCAGTTCAGGAGCATAGGGTAGGCCGGGCTAGCAGTGGGGAGCACAGCTTCAACAGGGTGGATGGCAGCAGCTCCAATGTAGTGGGGAACACAGCCCCTGCTGGGGCAGGCACAGCAGGGAGGCAGAAGGACTGGTGAGTGCAGCCCTGGCCCCAGGCAAAAGCAAAACCCCAACAGGGCTGAAAGGAGTGGGGCTGGTGGCGTGGAGCACAACTAGGGCTGGCCCCCAGGAACAGGAACAGCAGCCAGCAGGGAGCCTTGACATCCCCTGCTCTGGCAAACTCCATGGTTTGGGACTGTTCAGATCCCAAGGATACCAGACCAGGGAGGTCCCACCTGTAGAACTGGTTACATTACATACAGATTAGTCCCGTAATATCAACAACAATGAAGAGCACTGTAAAATGAGACATATCTAGAAATTAATTATTTTCTATTATTTTTCCTCAATGTTATGTACACAAAATAAAATAAAATGTATATTAATTAGCTGGGCTATGCCACCCAAATAATAATTATTCTTACAAAATCATGGTACAATAAATAGCATTCATTTAAATACAACTGTGGATTTTAACATAAGGTGTGCTTCTAATAACTATAATTTGAATATAAATCTATATGAAAGAGAGCAACTCTAAATATTTGTATCTATACAAACCATTTGGACACTAACATTTTAAGGTTAGAAGATGAGAACAAAAGTTGCTGCTTTCTTTCAATTTTCTTGTAATTTAAAACATTTTTAGGGAGACAGCAAATGCTGACAGTAAGTGACCAAGTAGTCTATGTCTGCTTATATAATCTATCATCGCTGTTTCTAATTAAAATCCTTTTATCTATGTTTTTCAAGAAATCAAGAAAAGCACGCGAAAGATGTGGTTTGTCTTTAAAAAAAATCTGAGCTTGATGGAAACCTAAGTTATTAATGGAAAGTATTGATGCCATGTGTTTATGTCAAGACAATTGGACAGCAAATCAGGGAACATGCTGTTTAAGTGAAGATTATAGTAACCTGAAATCATATGTATAGTACCAGTAAAAATAATATTTCATAAGATCAAAAACCAATACATGAAAATAAATGTATAATCTTATACTATTAAAATACATACATACATACATACTGTGGCAAGTTGGGGCTAAGTCCCCTGTGTTCTGCTCTTTTTGGCAGGGTCTTTGTATGAGCCTCAGAGGCTCACAGTGTCCCTACTACTGCCAAGTAGGCAAGGGTACCCTGCTCCGAGAGTTCTTTTCATCATTGGTCAGTCCAGGATTTGAGGGCCAGTGGTTCTGCTTGCCAATACCCGACCAGCCAAGAGAAAAGTTGGGGGGAACCCAGTCTCACCCACTTGCTCCGGGTTCCAGACCAGGGCCCCATGGGGCAGCCCTGAGTAAGCTTATGAGGCTAGACTCCTGCCCCACTGGAATGCAGGCCCCTCCTTGGGCCACTTCCCCAACCACTCCCCAGGTACCTCCTCCCTGGTGTCCAGGAACACCCCTAGTTAACAGGTTGTCCTCCTGCGTTCATCTCCTTCCTTCTCTCTAGCTTACCTGAGGGAGAGGCTTTTTATAGTGTACCCATCAGCCTTAACTGGCAACAGGTGTGCTAACTAGCTTTCTTCTTAGGCTAATGCCAGATGGGCTTAAGGTGTGGTATTTGCTATACCTCAGTCTCTGGCAGCCTATTCAGGGAACATAAAACCACATATCCAGCTCCCCGTATATCTGCCTTCTACAAGGCTTTTGAAGCCTCTTGCTCTCAGGCTACCATAATACATACCCTATAAAGTCCTTAACTTGCAAACACATAAGCACACTTAACTTTCAGCAGGAATAGTGCTTTTGACTACAATATTCTAAAATATATTATTATACAGCATTAAATCTACTATACTTGGAGTTTTTCTAATACCAGCATAAAATCTACTGTCAAACTGCAATGGCAAATAGTCTCTTTTGAAGAGAACACGAAAATTTAGACTGCTTTAGAACACAAAATAAAATCCAATTTTTGCAGCAGAATTAGTCAAGAAGGCATTTGTTTGTGAACTTAATACAGTCCTTTCTGAGTGAAGGACAAGGTAGATAAAATCAATGATTATTTAAAAAAAAACCAAATAAATAGATTTTTAAATTTAAATTGGATTTTTTTATTCTTTTTTATTTATACTAAATTTCACTCGTTTAAAAAATAAGTCCAATTAAATCTTATCATAAACATGCTAGACCTACACTTTCAGTCTTATAAAAATAAATTATTGACTCTAGTCTTTCTAGCTTAACTACCAGTTTGGTTCTTCAAGGTTCTGAACTTTTAATTTCTTGGCAGACTAAAATCACATATATGTAGAGAAACAAGTTGAATAGGATTGTTTTTGTTCTGAACATAAGAACGGCCATACTGGGTGAGACCAAAAGTCCAACTAGACAAGTATCCTGTCTGCCTGCAGTGGCAATGCCAGATGCCTCAAAGGGAGGGAATCGTAGAAGTAAATGCGTGGTTGAGCAGGTGGTGTTGGAAAGAGGGCTTTGGTTTCTTGGAACATTGGATTCTGTTCTGAGCACAATGATTGTTCAGAAGAGATGGGATCCAGCTAACCAAGAGAGTCTGGCAGTATTTAAAGAAGCCTTATTAAAGGCATAGGAAGAAACCATCCTGATGCACAGTAAGAAAAACAAATATGGTAGGCGACCAGATTGGCTTACAGGGAAATCCTTAGTGACTTCAACACAAAAAAGAAGCTTATAAGTAGAAGAAACTTGGACAGATGACTAGGCAGGAGTATAAATATATTGCTCAAGAATGAAGAGGAAGAATGCTCAGGAAGGCAAAAGCATAAGTGGAAATGAAGCTAGCATGGGATATGAAGGGTAACAAGAAAGGTTACTACAGGCATGTTAGCAATAAGAGGGTGATCAGAGAAGGTGTGAGATCCTTATTGGATGAGGGTGGTAACCTAGTGACATGATGTGGGAAAAGCTGAAGTACTCAATGCTTTCTTTGCCTCTGTCTTCACAGGCGAGGTTAGCTCCCAGACTACTGCACTAGTCAAGTCAGTACGGGAAGAAGGTGGACAGCTCTTGGTGGAGAAAGAACAAGGTTAAAAACTATTAAGAAAAGCTACACATACACAAATCCTTGGGTTCAGATTTAATGCAACCGAGGATACTGAGGGAGTTGGCAAAAGTCACTGCAGAACCTTTGGCCCTTATCTTTGAAAACTTGTGGAGATTGAGAGAGATCCCGGATGACAGGAAAAAGGCAAATGTAGTGCCCATCTTTAAAAAGGGGGAAAAGGACAATCCAGAGAACTATAGACCAGTCAGCCTTACCTCAATCCCTGGAAAAATCATGAAGTGGAACCTCAAGAAATCCATTTTGAAGCACTTGGAAGAGGGGAAAGTGATCACGAATAGCCAACAAGGATTCATGAAGGGCAAGTCATGCCTGACCAATCTGATTAGCTTCTATGATGAGGCAGCTGGCTCTGTGGATATGGGAAAGTCAGTGGATGTGATATACCTTGACTTTAGTAAAACTGTTATAACAGTCTCCCACAATACTCTTGCCGGCAAGTTAAGGGAATATGGATTGGATAAATGCACAGTAAGATGGATAGAAATCTGGCTAGACTGTCGGTCCCAATGGATAGTGATCAATGGCTTGATGTCAGGTTGGTGATCAGTTTCTAGCGGAGTGCCCCAAGGATTTATTCTAAGACCAGTTTTTAATAATGACCTGGATGAGGGGATGGATTGCACCCTCAGCAAGTTTGCAAATTACACTAAGTTAGGGGGAGAGGTAAATACGCTGAAGGGCAGGGATAGGGTTCAGAGTGACCTGAACAGATTAGAGGATTGGGCCAAAAGAAATCTGATGAGTCCTACACTTGGGACGGAAGAATCCCAAGCATTGTTATAGGATGGTAGACTGACACTCAGAGTAAGTGTGCTGCTGGACCCATCTTTATACCCATAGGGGCCCGTATCCTCTTTCTTATCTAAGATGCCAAATTGTACTGGTCTGTCTTTGTGACGCCAGTTTTTATAAGCAAGTTTCCACTTAATTTACACTTGCAAGAGAGATAACTAAATTGTGAGTACTGGACATTTTTTTACTGGGCGAGAGATTCCTCCCCCCGTGGACGGCTGTGTGTTCGTATCAATATGGGTTTCAGTCAAGGGCACTCCTCTGCAGCCTCTTGGTCAGCAATTGGCGTATCTCTGTTTACAGCCATTCAGGGTCACAGCAGCCTGCATATCCGGGCCTTCTGTTCAAGGCTTTTACTGCTCTGTGTGCCCTGTATGCTTCAGGCAAGCAAAGATGGATGTTACAGGGGGGTTCCTGTCTGGCTACAGCTGTCCACATGACACACACACACCTGAATTGGAATGAACATGAGTAATGCATCTCCAAAAACAACAGTTAGAAAAGATTAGTAACCATTTTGTATTTACTCTCTCCCTGCCTGGGTCCCTCTTGGTTGACATTGTAAACCACAAAGAAAAGCAGGGACAGCCAGAAAAGGTCCTATATAATAAAGAGGCTAAGAAACTGGATCTGTTTGGTCGTAAGGTTTACTCAATGGAGGTGCCATGTTCACATATTGATTCAACAGGCTGCTGAGCTGGAGTGAGTACAACTCCTGGAACATATTATCTACATTACAGTTCTTCCGACTGAGTCTCAACAAGAGTTTGCTGCGGTCCTGGAAGAAGGCAGAATGGTAGCTCGTAACTCCCTCCAGGTGGCACTGGACTAAGCTGATTTGGTGATAAGAACCATAGCCACAGCTATTGTTATGTGACACAGTGACTAGATTCAGGTATTTTGACTCCCCTCAGAAGTCCAGAACACAATTCAAGATCTCTCATTGAATTGTGTGGAAACTCTCTCGGAAAAGACAGCCACCAAACTACATAGTCTGACAGATTCCTAGGCTACTTTTGAGTCACTCTGTATTCTTACGCCATTGCCTGAAAGGAAACCCTTTAAGCTGCAGCCCCATTTGCTTCTTCCCTGGTTCCCCTAAGCAGGACTATACTCAGAGAAGAAACAAAAACAGTGAGCAATGGTGGCCCTTTCAATCCTCTTCAGACCCAGGCCAGACTAATTTGAAACAGCCTTCAGTCTATAAGTTGGACTTTTGACGGTGTATGCAAGGGCAGAGCACCAGCCCAAATCCTGGATTTTTGCTCCCTGCCTCCCCCCGTCTCTCCATTTGGGAACTTTCTATGCCACTTCTACCATGACTGTGCTCAGATCATCACAAATAGCTAGGTCCTGAGCACATTTGATGTGGACGATTCTGTCAAATTTTCTGTCAATCTTGCTCCCTAGCAGAGTGTTCTAAGATAGTCAAACCTACATTCTTGTTATTATTCGCACCTCTGGTCCCCAATCTATCTGTATCAGTGGATACTGAGGATCCTCATCCCCATGGCATGGAGGTACTTGGCTCCATTTGTGTGGTGAGCCTGACTGTCCTGGATTTCCGGAGTCCAGAGGTAGTGCCTGTGAGCCTCGTCTCCACGCTGAACATGTTCAAGGTTAGGTGGGACTTTATCAAGATTACCCAGTCTTCTTGAGACAGGCCTACACCCAACAACTTTCACAGGAAAAGCTGATCATGTTGGGTCCCCCTTACTCCTGCTCTAGTACCCCCACAATCGGCATACTGGCACACTTGAAGTCCTGGCACCTTTGGTGTGACTTGCAGTGTCCATCTGTAGCCCTGTAGGGTTCAGGGAGGGGCTCCTCCCCCTCAGGGTCAGTAGGTGGCCACTTCGCCCCACTACAACAGGCGTAGTCTTTCCAGGGAATTAGTGCTGGGGCAGCCCACAGTCTCAAATAGCTGTGGGCAGGAAAATGAACCCAAGCCTTTGCTCAGGGTGGGCGGCAGGCACATAGTTCAGAAGCCAAGCCCCTTGCTCAGGGCAGGGCAGCAGGCAAATAAACAGTTCAGAGTCCGGCCTTGGTTTAGGGTTGGGGGACAGGCAAATAGTTCAGAGAGGAGCACCCAGCTGGATCCCCTTACTCAGGTGGGGGTCCGGTAGATGCAGGATGCTGCTCTGGAACAGCCGAAGGGGAAACTGCCACCCAAGAGTGGCATGGCGGGGGGATGCAGGCCTACCCACTCCACTGCATCCCAGCCCAGGGCCCTGGTAGCAGCAGGGCAGTCTGCTGCTGGGTCAGCAAGGATCCGCATCACAACAAGCTGACCTGTCTCTGGCCCAGCCAAACACTGGTCAGCTATCCCTGAGCTCTTTCCACACTCCCCTTCACGCTGTACCTGGGTCCAGTGCAAGTCCTCTGGACTCCTTCGCTTGGGAACTTCTGGCCTGGTAAGCAGTCCTTCCCAGTAGTCACTCAGTTGTGGGGCCCTGTGGCCCAGGCCAGTCCTCAGCTTCCCCAGGTCCAACTCCTCCTTTGGGGGCACAGGGGAGGATGCTGGCTCCTTCAGTTGCTGGGGCTTCACTGGCCTTTCTGGCAGGCCTTTTATATTCTTGACCCTTCTTTCTGGTCAGGTGCTGCCTACCTTTGGGACCAGTGGGCAGTCACTCCGCCCCACTACAGAGTCTGACTTGTGGCACTGCACTCGCAGCCAGTTCTCTGAGCCATTCCCACTTGAAAGCTTCTGGTTGAACTAGTCCTGTTCTGGTTTGCTACTCTCTCCACATTCCAACTGCTCCCACAGAGATAAGCATCAAGGGACGTCATAGCAGCAGAGGCACCAGCACACGTCAAGCTCCAGTTTTCTCAGCATTTACGGCACTGCCCTTAATCTCAACGTCACTCTTCAGAGCATGTCTCATTGGACTGGAACCATGGTCCAGAGAATCTACGGCCCCAGAGATGGTCATCCCTGCCCTGGCACCACACTTTGGATTATATGGCATTGCCTCAGCACCTGCCTTTGCCACAACATCCTCAACACAAGTGTCCTGCTTGCACATTTCTTGCCATTCCTGCTCTTTTCTCTGGTCCTGCTCAAGACAGCAGTCTCGTTCTTGGTATTCTTCCTGGTCTTGGTGCAGATCATGGTTTTGATCTGAGCACCGATCCCTCTCAGCATGCTTCACATTCTGGGTTCCCAAAGCAATTTCTACATTGGTGTCAGTCCCATGGAAGGTCCCAATTCCAGCACATCATACTTCGTTGTCATCAAGACACAGTGTCAAGGGGCCCTATACTGATTACCAGCTTGGCACCCTGTTGACTTTCTCGATCTGGATTGCTGGTATCAATCCAGAAAGTCTCGGTGGTATCAGACTGATCTATGCCTATGGGACCTCTTGGCAGACCAGATAAACTCAAGGCTGCATAGCCTCAAAGACTTGCATAATACTGTGAAGTCCTTGGGCATGCATACAACAGTTACACAGTGCTTTTAAATCCCAGCGTTTGCAGAGGCCTTTGTCATTTCATCCAAGGACTGATTTCTCATGTAGACATCCTCTGTATTACCTCCAAAAGCTGTCTAGCCCATGATCTGGTAATAACCAGGAACAGTCCAAGCCCTCCTTGGGATCCAAGCAAGCCTTTTGAAGGTGTGCCTGAGAATGGAGTACTGATACTAATGGAGCCTTTTCTTGACAGACTAAACCATTTCCACTGTGCCAGATCTCAAATCACCTCAGACAGTTGGGTCCTCCAGATTGTGGAGAGAAACTACTGTAACCCGTTCCTCTCCCTCCTGTCCTGTCACCCTCCCCTCTTCCTCCTGTCCCTCCTTCAGGACCCCTTTCATGAGCAACTGCTTCTCCAGGAGGTACGAATGCTCCTGAGCTTTGGGTCAGTGAAGGAGGTCCTTCAGGGTTTCAGGGGCAGGGGTTTGTACCTCCACTACTTCCTCACCCCTACGGTGAAATGTGATCTCTAACACATCCTGGATGTAAGGGAGCTCAGCAAATTCATTGCCACCTGCAAGTTTCTCTGAGCTCCATCATGCCCCTTACTGGATCCAGGGGATTTGATGGATGCCTATATCTATCTTTTGATCAAGCTTTCACAGAGACTCTACCTTCATCTTCTAGTGGGCGATAACCATTTCCAGTTTACTGCCTTCCCCTTTGGGCTATCTACAGTGCCCCAGGTATTTACCAAGTGCCTGGTCATGGTGGTAGCCTTCCAATGGCAATACTGAATCCTTATCTTCCCCTACTTGAACACCTGGCTTTTGAGGGGCTGTTCATATCATTAGGTGGGGCTGCATGTCATCTTTACCTAGAATACCCTGCAACAACTCAGCATGTTACTCAAACCTCAGGAAGCCAACCATTATGCCCACACAAAGGATCAAATTCATCAGGGCAGTACTTGACACCACCGCGGCACGGGCCTTTCTTCCAGAGCATCACTTCTCAATGATGACCCAGATGTCCCTCCATACCAACGTCTAGGAACTCATGGAAATTCGCCTTGCATGTCTGGCCTTTCTCCCTCATATTCAGGGGAGATATATGGTAGTCATGTCCGACAATATGACTGCGAAGTATGACATCAACAAACAAGCCAGCGCATGGACTTTTCCACTCTGCCAAGAAACTCTTGGGACTTGTGTGTTGCCCACTTTATTCACCTGGAGGTGTTATACCTGCCATGGGCCCAGAACCATCTGGCGGATCACTTCAGCTTCTGGTTCTTCTCTCCTGAGTGGTTCATCTGGCTGGAGATCCTGCACACCATTTTCCAAAGGTAGACCTCTTTGCTACCCAGGACAGCTGGAAGTGCCCACGCTTCTGCTCACTGAGGAAACTTGGCCCAGGGTAGGTGATAGACGCATTTCTGAGCCCATGGCACACTGGCCTGTTGTATTTCTTTCCTCCATTTCCATTGGTTCACAAGGTGCTCCTCAAGATCCGCAGAGTCAGGATAGATAGCATCCCACTAGCCCCGGCTTGGGCTCATCAACATTGGTAGGCCACACTCCTGGAGCTGTCAATACACCCATCAGTTCTGCTTCCTTTGCTTTTAGACCTCATCATGCAGAATCATGGAAATCTGCACCACCTGGACCTGTGCTCCCTCCACCTCATAGCATGGGAGCTTAATGACTGAATCCAGCCAAATAGGCCTGCTAGGAATGGGTCCAACATGTGCTTCTTAGTACCAGGAAGCCCTCTATCAAGCTTGCATATTTGGCCAAATGGAAACACATCTTGGCTATGTCTAGACTGCAAGCCTCTTTCAAAAGAGCTCTTTCGAAAGAGAGCGTCTAGACTGCACGCGGAACTTTCGAAAGAGCAAGCCGCTTTTTCGAAAGAAAGCACCCAGTGAGTCTGGATGCTCTCTTTCAAAGAAGCCCTATTTACATTCAAGAACGCCTTCTTTCGAAAGAAGCACTTTCGAAAGAAGGCGTTCTTCCTCGTGAAATGAGGTTTACCGCCGTCGAAAGAAAAGCCGCGTTCTTTCGATTTAATTTCGAAAGAACGCGGCTGCAGTCTAGACGCAGGTGAAGTTTTTTCGGAAAAAGGCTACTTTTCCCGAAAAAACCCCTGAGTCTGGACACAGCCCTTGTGTTGATGTCTGCAACACGACTTGGACCCCTTTTCTACCTCTATTCTGCAGGTGCTCAAATACCTACATTCCTTAGAGCAGCATGGACTAGTGACTTTCAAAGTATGCATTAATTCAATTACCTGTATGAGATCTGGAATTTATTTTTCAAACAACTACTCCAGGATTACAACCATGTAAGATAGCTAACAAAAAATAAGAATAAATCTCTATTGCACAGGCAACTCACAAGATGCTGATGCTTGAAGTGATCTCTGAAAACTAAAAACTTTTTCCCCAAAAGACAGTGCACAATTAATTCCTAGAGTGTTCAGTGTGTTACTAACCCAAATTGCTACTGATTGGCTACTACAGTGACAGGTGGTTTAAAAATACCTTCACAGATTTACCAAATTCCACCAATTCTAGTCAGATGTAGCTTGCAAAGAAAGAAAATATTAGCAGCCAGCCTAAATTAAGCCTTGTAAATAAAGAATGCTAAATTGCTTTTTGCTTTCTGGAAGGATTTAAATCTTTAAATCTGTGTACATTTCCATTGCTAAATTGAATTGTACTAAAATTCAATCTTTGATTATAACAACTGTCAGTCAGTAACTGAGTTTCAAAACAGGTTTGGATCATTCTGTATTTATCCTATTCTGCTGATTTTCTCAAAAGCATATGGCATTGGCCACTACTGGAAGACAAGTTACTGGGTCAGATGGACATTGGTCTGACCCAGATGTCCATTCTTACATTTCATTGCCTTTTGGAAAATGTAACAATATGGGGATCATTTTGTACAGTAACTTGTCTATACACTGGAAATAAGCATATTACTTTTCTGTATGTACTTGGCATTTTTTCAATATGCAGATTATCGAATCACACAATTATAGAGCTGGAAGAGACCTCAGGAGGCCATCAAGTCCAGCCCCCTGCCCAAGGCAGGACCAATCCCAACTAAATCTACCCACCAGGGTTTTGACAAGCTGAGACTTAAACACCTCTAGGGATGGAGATTCCACAACCTCCCTAGGTAACCCATCCCAGTGCTTCACCACCCTCCTAGGGAAATAGTTTTTCCTAATATCCAACCTAGACCTCTACCACTGTAACTTGAGACCATTGCTCCTTGTTCTGCCATCTATCATGCTGATAGATTTCAATGAGACCTCATACAATATATTATCAATAGAAGACTTCTTTAAAAATCTCAAAATATGAGAAATATATCATAACTTGGCTGAGTTGTGGTGGTGGTGGAGGGACTATCAGGCAGTCCAGAGCTTTACAAAGGAGTGAATCAGCGACCAGGCAGCTTGTGAACAGGTGATTGCAAACAGAGAGTTTAGAGAGGGAGTTCTCCAGGTAAGGGAGAAGTGACTACAGGACTCTTGAGGGAAGTGGCTGTCTGTAGTGTATGTTGTGTTTGGGACTTTCTTGCTGTGTGCTGAGTTTGTGTTTGTGAGTGTGGTGTGTGTGGTTTTTTTTTCCCTTTTCCCTTTCCCTGCCCCCGCCCCCCACACGGAGTGTCTGCTGTGACTGGCAGCTGGAAACTGTTGGCTTCTACTTAAAGTTTGAAATCCAGAAGCCTCTGCTGATTGGCCGAGTCTTGGTGGGGGAGGGACTATCAGACAATCCAGGGCTTTCTAAAGGAGTGAGTCAGTGACCAGGCACCTTGAGAACAAGTGATTGCAAACAGGGAATTTAGAAGGGGAGAGGGAAGGGGAAGAGGTACTCTTGCCTTTCCTTTAAACCCTTTTTTAGGACAGCAGGTATGGATAGTGATAGTTCTGCTGTTACCTGCACAGAATGTGCCATGTTTGTCTTCCTTCCAGAAGAAAGAAGAGATTTCATCTGCACTAAGTGCAAGCTGGTCGCCATTTTGGAGGAAAAAATTAGAGGACTGGAGGCCCAAGTGTCAACCCTCAGATCGATCAGAGAGGATGAAGACTTCCTCAGTAGAAGGCAGCATTTAATCCTGCAAGCAAGGAAGGCGGAAGAGCCAGAGACGGCAGTACAGAACGAGGAAGAGAACTGGCAGCATGTAACTTCTAGACGGAAAAAAAGGCCAGCACAGGAATTCCCCCATTGCTACAGAGGTAAGTAATTACTTTCAGGCTCTCTCCACAGGCTCTGCAATAGTGAATGCTTTGGAAGGGACCTCACAAGGAAGAAATCAGAAGGGAACCACTTCTACTGGAAGGCATGGAATGCATAGTTCCAGGGATGAGGGATCCACGAACACCACCCCCAAAAGAAGAAGGTGGGTGGTGGTGGTCAGGGACTCCCTCCTAAGAGGGACTGAGCCATCCATCTGCCTTCTGGACCTGGAATCTCGAGAGGTGTGCTACTTACTGGGAGCTCAAACTCAGGATGTGACCGAGAGACTTAAAAAACTGATCAAACCTTTGGATCGCTACCCCTTTCTGCTTCTCTATGTGGGAACTAACAATACGGCCAAGAATGAACTTGAGCAGGTTACTGCAGATTACGTAGAGTTGGGAAGAAGGATCAAAGAATTCGGAGCGCAAGTGATGTTCGTGTCCATCCTCCCTTTGAAGGGAAAGGACTGGGTGGGATTGTCAAATTAAGGAAGTAAATGCGTGGTTGCGCAAGTGGTGTCGGAAAGAGGGCATTGGTTTCTTTGACCATGGGACTATATTCCGGGCACAAGGATTGTTAGGAAGAGATGGAATCCACCTAACAAAGAGAGGAAGGAGCATCTTCGCAGGCAGGATTGGAAAGCTAGTGAGGAGGGCTTTAAACTAGTTTTGTTGGGGGACGGTGACCAAAACCCTGAGGGGAGTGGGAAAGTCTCAACGCGTAGCAAGAGAGGCAAATATGATAGGAGACCAGATTGGCTTACTGGGGAAATCCTTGGTGAAATTAAACACGAAAATGGAGTTTACAAAAAGTGGAAACTTGCAGATAACTAGGGAGAGGTATAAATGTATAGCTCAAGAATGCAAGGGAGTTATCAGGAAGGCGAAAGCGCAACTGGAATACCTTGACTTTAGCAAGGCTTTTGATATGGTCTCTCACAATATTCTTGCCAGCAAGTTAAGGGAATGTGGATTGAATAGAAAGCTGGCTGGAAGGTCAGGCCCAGTGGGTAGTGATCAATGGCTCCATGTCAGGATGGCAGTCGATTTCTAGCAGAGTGCCCAGTTCAGTTCTGGAACTGGTTTTGTTCAACATCTTTATTAATGACCTGGATGAGGGGATGTATTGCACCCTCAGCAAAGTTTGTGGATGACACTAAGCTAGGGGGAGAGGTAGATACATTGGAGGGCAGGGATAGGGTTCAGAGTGAGTTAGACAAATTGGAGCATTGGGCCATAAGAAATCTGATGAGATTCAACAAGGACAAGTGTAGAGTCCTGCACTTGGGACGGAAGAATCCCAAGCATTGTTACAGGCTGGGGACCGACTGTCTAAGTAGCAGTTCTGCAGAAAAGGACCTGGGGATTACAGTGGATGAGAAGCTGGATATGAGTCAACCGTGTGCCCTTGTAGCCAAGAAGGCTAATGGCATATTAGGTTGCATTAAGAGGAGCACTGCCAGGAGATCCAGAGATGTGATTATTCCTCTTTGTTCGGCTCTGGTGAGGCCACATCTGGAGTATTGTGTCCAGTTCCGGGCCCCCTACTATAGAAAGGATGTGGACGCATTAGAGAGGGTCCAGCAGAGGGCTAACAAAATGATTAGGGGTCTGGCGCATATGACCTACGAGGAGAGGCTGAGGGAGTTGGGTCTATTTAATCTGCAGAAGAGAAGAGCGAGGGGGGATTTGATAGCAGCCTTCAACTTCCTTAAGGGAGGTTCCAAACAGGCTGGAGAAAGGCTGTTCACAGTAGTGATGGATGGCAGAACAAGGAACAATGGTCTCAAGTTGCGGTGGGAGAGGTCCAGATTGGATATTAGGAAAAACTATTTCACTAGAAGGGTGGTGAAGCACTGGAATGGGTTACCTAGGGAAGTAGTGGAGTCTCCATCCCTAGAGGTTTTTAAGTCTCGGCTTGACAAAGCCCTGGCTGGGTTGATTTAAATGGGATTGGTCCTGCCTTTGGTAGGGGACTGGACTTGATGACCTCCTGAGGTCTCTTCCAGCTCTATGATTCTATGATGCTATGAACTTTGTGAAGGCCACAAGTCTCTTGTGAATAAATTAGCATGTCCTTTCTTATTGTAATGTAAATGTTTATACATGTAGAATAATCCTTCCAAAAAAAGGTTACCTTTGTATTTGAACTTACAGAAGTTCATAGATCATCACAAATATTGCAACAGCTGTCCACACACTGTCCCAGGAAAGCACTACTCTTGTATTAGAGCTAGAGAAATACCTTTCAGAACAGTTTATTTGCCTTCAATGTTTACATTCACCCAGTTAGTTTTCTTTTGCAGGGTAGAAAGAATTTTCAGCTATTAAATTACTTAAATTATTTGAAGAGAAAAAAGTAATTGGGAAAGAGTTGTGTAAAAAATAAAAATACTGCACATTCTCTTTCTCTGAAATAGATCTTGAGGCCAAATGCTTACATTTCATAATGAGGGAGTGTATAATAAAGAGGATCAATATAATAGATTTAATGGAATTAAGTAGGAAGATTACTAAACAATACCTATTCTTCAAGAATCACTTTAGTGTGTTCACTTTAGTAGAACATATTACCTCTGGTGTCAAACTGTGGAACTGCTGTGAAACTTGTGTCAACTGAGACGCTGAAGAAAGCTGTCATGAGAAGATGATGTTGTTACTCTACTCTGTAAAAGGTAATGCATCCCTCAATCATCTTGGTTCTTTCTTTCCAAAGCACAACAGTTATAGAACTCAAAGATATATGGATGGTATTTGGGTAGCGTGAATACACAGAAGTAGTACTTAAAGAACAGTTACTGGTAAGTAAACACTTAGGAGATTCAACTAAATATGGAGTGCAGCACTGCTATTCCAAAATGAGGATCAAAATGCAACACTAAATCCGTGTAGTAGTGATTATTGAATGGATGCATCTAAATCCAAGTTACGGCTTTGCAAATCTCCATTAGGGGCTTAGGCATGTTAGGGTACGTCTACACTACAACGTTAATTCGAACTAACTTAGTTCGAATTAGTTAATTCAAACTAAGCTAATTCGAACTAACGGATCCAGACTAAAAAACTAGTTCAAATTAGCGTTTTACTAATTCAAATTAGCATGTCCACATTAAGTGGACCCTGAACCGGGCTTAAGGATGTCCGGAAGCAGTGCCGGCAGGGCATCAGAGGAGGACTTAGAACGTGGAGATGCTGTCTCAGGCTAGCCGAGGGCTGTGCTTAAAGGGTCCCGACCCCCACCCTGGACAGACAGTTCTCAGGGGTGTCCCGCTTGCAAAGCAGTCCTGGCTTGGAGTGCCCGGAGTGCCCACACTGGGCACATCACACCACTCGGCCATCAGCCCGGCTGCACTTGCCGCAGGCTGCCATCTGGGGAGAGGGGGCAATTGGGGGGGTGGAGGAGAGCTTCCACCCCCAGAAGCCCGCAGAGCCAGCCCAGTCCTCCCCATTCCTCCCTCACCTCCTTCCACTTACCCTTCCCTAGCCCCCCTTCCTGATGTACAAAATAAAGGACAATTGTGTTCAAAAATGGAATCTGTCTTTATTGAACAAAACTGGGGGAGACTGGGAAAAGGAGGTGGGAGAGGGGAAGAGAGAGGGGAGGGCAACTAAAATGATCAGGGGTTGGGAACAGGTCCCATATGAAGAGAGGCTAAAGAGACTGGGACTTTTCAGCTTAGAAAAGAGAAGACGGAGGGGGGACAGGATAGAGGTCTCTAAAAGCAGGAGTTCGGTGGAGGGGGTGCATACAGAAAAGTTCTTCATTAGTTCCCATAAAGAAGGACTAGAGGACACCAAAGGAAAGAAATGGATAGCAGGCTTCAAACTAGTAACAGAAAGTTCTTCTTCACAAAGCAAAGAGTCAACCTGTGGAACTCCTTGCTACAGGAGGCTGTGAAGGCTAGAACTAGAACAGAGTTTAAAGGGAAGTGAGATCAAGTCATAGAGGTTGGGTCCATGGAGTGCTATTAGCCAGGGGGTAGGAGTGGTGTCCCTGCCCAAGGTTTGTGGAAGGCTGGAGAGGGATGGCACGAGACAAATGGCTTGGTCACTGTCTTCGGTCCATCCCCTCCAGGGTTCCTAGGGTTGGCCGCTGTCGGCAGACAGGCTACTGGGCTAGATGGACCTTTGGTCTGACCCAGGACAGCCATTGTAAGCTCAGGGCTCAGGGTCGGGGGTCTCAGTGGACCACCTTGATTTTCATGCACACCTGCTCCTGGGTGGCCAGGCTGGCAGCTCTCCTGCCCTGGGACAAATTGGCTAAGCAGCAGTTCTGCAAAAAGGACCTGTGGCGATTATAGTGGACAAAAACTAGATGAGTCAACAGTGTGTCACCAGTGCAAAGAAGGCTAATGAAATTTTGGAATTTCAGTTTAGATTTTGAGAGTTCTGTCAATGAGATGCAAACTAGCTATCAGGAATTCTCCGAGTTCTCCAAAATTCAGTTCTTACAAAATGATACATTTGATGGCTCTAAGTGGTGATTGTTAACTAGGCAACAATATTTTTGCAAACAAACTTTTTGAAATGGGGAAAGTTGAAATATGTGGGAGGAAAACATTTTTGTTTGTTTGTGAATGCATTTAACATAAGTTACAATGATTTTCCCCCCTCCCACAAAGTTCTTCGGATAACAGTTCCAAATGAAAAATATTTGATGTAGATTCAAATATAAATACAGCAATCCCGTGGTTATTCTAGATTCCTGTAAAAAAGGGTTTTTTTCCTGGACTGTCTCTCAGTATATATTGTAAACTAGTTTAATCACAATCACAACCAGTCAATTTTTTTATATTAAATGTGTCTGAAGAATGGTTACAATTTATTCTTGTGTATGCAAATATATATCCTTAGAAGGTCTGCAAAAGTATATGATATAAATAATTTACATGATGAATTAAGTAATTCAGATGTTTTCTTACAGTTATTGTACTTCTAGAATACTCTATAAAAATACTAATAATCAGGTCGAATCTGTTACAAAAAAGCACATTGAACATATTCTTATTAATCCTAAAATGCAAGTTACAAATCAGAAACTGAATAAACTGTCCTGGGATGACTGAAATGCTCTGTAAATATGGACAACTTCTATCTTGCCTCAGTGTAGGCCAGGGGTTGGCTGCATAAGGTTTTGACCTGAGGGCATAACTTTTTGGCCATGAATGCTCACAAAACTGGGAGATGAGGGCTCCAGCAGGGGTGGGGCCAGGGACGAGGAGTTTGAGAACCAAAAGCGTGCTCTGGGCTGGGACCAAGGAGTTTGAAGGGCAAGAGGAGGATCATTTATAGGCAGGTGTGTTAGACCAAGCTGGATGAGCAAGCATCTCAGAGAGGTGATTAAGAAAAAGCAGAAAGCATATAAGGAGTAGAAAATGGGAGGGATCAGTAAAGAAAGCTACCTTATTGAGGTTAGAGCATGTAAGGACAAAGTGAGAAAGGCTAAAAAGTCAGGTAGAGTTGGACCTTGCAAAGGGAATTAAAACCAAAAGTAAAAGGTTTTATAGCCATATAAATAGGAAAAAAACAAAAAAAGAAGAAGTAGGACCGCTAATTACTAAGGATGGAGTGGAGGTTAAGGATAATCTAGGAATGGCCCAATATTTGAACAAATACTTTGCTTCAGTCTTTAATGAGGCTAATGAAGAGCTTAGGGATAATGGTAACTTAACAAATGGGACTAAAGATATGGAGGTAGATATTACTATATCCGAGGTAAAAGCCAAACTTGAACAGCTTAATGGGAGTAAATCGGGGGGCCCAGATAATCTTCATCCAAGAATATTAAAGGAACTGGCACATGAACTTGCAAGTCCATTAGCAAAATTTTTTAATAAATCTCTAAACTCAGGGGTTGTACCATTTGACTGGAGAATTGCTAATATAGTTCCAATTTTTAAGAAAGGGGAAAAAGCGACCCGGGTAACTATAGGCCTGTTAGTTTGACATCTGTAGAATGTAAGATCCTGGAAAAAATTTTGAAGGAGAAAGTAGTTAGAGACTTGAGGCTAATGGCAATTGGGACAAATTACAACATGGTTTTACAAAAGGTAGATCGTGACAAACCAACCTGATCTCCTTTTTTGAGAAAGTAACAGATTTTTTAGATAAAGGAAATGCAGTGGATCTAATCTACCTCGACTTTAGTAAGGCATTTGATACAGTACCACATGGGGAATTATTGGTTAAATTGGAAATGATCGGGATTAATATGAAAGTTGAGAGGTGGATAAGCAACTGGTTAAAGGGGAGACTACAGCAGGTCATATTGAAAGGTGAACTGTCAGGTTGGAGGAAGGTTACTAGCGGAGTTCCTCAGGGATCAGTTTTGGGGCCAATTTTATTTCATCTTTTTATTGCTGATCTTGGCACCAAAAGTGGAAGTGTCCTAATAAAATTTGCAGATGACACAAAGTTGGGAGCTATTGCCAATTCAGAAAAGGATCGGGATATCATACAGGAAGATCTGGATGATCTTGTAAATTGGAGTGATAGCAATAGGATGAAATTTAATAGTGAGAAGTGTAAGATTATGCATTTAGGGATTAATAACAAGAATTTTAGTTATAAGCTGGGGACACATCAGATGGAAGTAACGGGGGAGGAGAAGGACCTGGGAGTCCTGGTTGATTATAGAATGACTATGAGCCGCCATTGTGACATGGCCGTGAAAAAGGCTAATACGATCTTGGGATGTATTAGGCGAGGTATTTCCAGTAGGGATAAGGAGGTGTTAGTGCCATTATACAAGGCATTGGTGAGACTCCAGTTGGAATACTGTGTGCAGTTCTGGTCTCCCATGTTTAAGAAGGATGAATTCAAACTGGAACAGGTACAAAGAAGGGCCACTAGGATGATCAGAGGAATGGAAAACCTTACTTATGAAAGGAGACTCAAGGAGCTTGGCTTGTTTACCTTAACCAAAAGAAGGCTGAGGGGGGACATGATTGCATTTTTAAAATATATTAGAGGGATAAATACCAGGGAGGGAGAGGAATTATTTAAGCTTAATACCAATGTGGACACAAGAACAAATGGATATAAGCTGGCTAGTAGAAAGTTTACACTTGAGATTAGACTAAGGTTTCTAACCATTAGAGGAGTGAGGTTCTGGAACGGCCTTCCAAGGGAAGTAGTGGGGGCAAAAAATCTATCTTGCTTCAAGATTAAACTAGATGGGTTTATGAAGGGGATGGTTTGATGCGATAACATGATCTTGGTAACTAACTGACCATTCATTATCAGTGGGAAATAGGTCAACGGAGGGATGACAGGAATTACTAGAGAAGTTTTTGGGTGTCTGGCTGATGAGTCTTGCCCACATGCTCAGGGTTTAGCTGATCGCCATATTTGGGGTCGGGAAGGAATTTTCCTCCAGGGTAGATTGGCAGAGGCCCTGGAGGTTTTTCGCCTTCCTCTGTAGCATGGGGTACAGATCACAGCTAGAGGATCTTGGGGTCTTCAAAGTATTTGAAGGCTTCAATATCTGAGATATAGGTGAGAGGATTATTCTGGGAGGGGTGGGTGAGATTCTGTGGCCTGCACTGTGCAAGGGGTTAGACTAGATGATCATAATGGTCCCTTCTGACCTTAAAGTCTATGAGTCTATCATGGCTGGGGTTGGAATAGGGAGGGGCCTCAGGGGTGCAGGCTTTAGGATGTGCTTACTCCTCAAGTAGCTCCCTGAAGCAGTTATATGACCCCTCCTATTCAAAGGTACAGCAAGGTGACTCTGTACACTGCCCCTGCCAATGAGAGCTGCAACAATGGTGCTTCGGCAGGGCCTGTACACAGAATCTTCTGGCTGCCCCTACGCATAGGGGCCAAAGGAGGGAGGGACATGCTGCTGCTTCTGAGAGATATGAAGTACCATAGCATGTGCATAGTGTAGGGCAAGCCCCAGACCACAGTCCCCAGCAGGAGCTTGAGGGTTGGATTAATATGGATGATGAGCCAGATGTGGCCCACGGGCTGTAGTTTGCCCACCACAGGTGTTGTCTTACTGTAAAGGGGAGGGGCAGGAAGCACCTTTTCTCTTCTCCTTCAACATATTCATGAATGAATCTAACAATTTGTCTATAAGTGCAGAACACCCGAGGAAAAATCTCACATTTGAAATTAATATGCACATATGGAATAAATTTTTTATTCTGTGACAATGGAATGCTTTAAAGGGAATTTAGAATTGTATGGGTAATATTCTAGGCAATGTCATTTTATTTTATGTTTTAAATTTTATTTGCACGTTAAGAAAGGCACTGGTTTTCAAATTTATTACACTGTATGTGGAATGATCCTATGAGGTTGGTAAATTACATAATATTTGGGAAAATCTTAGTAAAATGGCTTATTACAGTTGGAAAAGGTTTTTATTACTTACTATCTTTACTGCAAATCTCACTTTTTTTAATCTATCCCCCAACATTGATTTTAAAAGGCAAAATATTCAAATGGAAAAGGCTATGGACAATAATTATAGGTTCCCCTTCACCAACACCTAACAGAAGAATATTTATCAAATTGTCTAGAGGTACTCCTTTTATTTACTATTTCTCCATCTGCAGAAAAGGAAAACAGGAGTAGAAACACCATTAACTCAAAGTTTTAAAATAAAACGGTGGCAGGGATCTTGGCCTGGTACACTCTCTCTCTCTCTCTCTCATCTTCACCTCTACAGCAACAAAGCTAAGTTTATGTTTCAATTATTCTCATCTTGCAATGGAAGATGGGAAAGTTCCCTTTTGGGAGGAAATGCTGAGATGCTAATAGTTTATTGACTGGTTTTCTTTTTAAAAATGTGATGTGATGTGAATCTATTGAGTTATAAAACCCATTTTTAATTGTTTTTCATGCATCACCTTTTCCATGTTGTATAGAAAAATAAACAGGACATCTTTTCCATGGCATCCTATTTGTAAAATACACATCATTATTAGGTGGTTGTTTCCAGAAGTCAAAGAATGTAAAACTACAAATGTCTTAGGACCTCCCAATACCACTTGCAAACTACCAAATATGAAGCAACCAATGGATACCTGATTAGAACATCCTTCTATGGTCTCTAGTGTTGACATCCATAGTTTAATGAATTTTGTATTTTTTTTTCTTTTTAAAAGGTCTGTCAGGGTCCCTCTATTTTCTCAGGGTTAACTTTGGTTAATCTTACTGGTTAGCTTTGCAGAGTGTGGTGTTCCATCTCGGGCTGAAATACCAGTATCAGCAACTTATTTTTTTCACACAAATGACCGTTTTGTAATTTGCTTTGCTACATGCAAACAGCTCTCCACATTATCTGATATATTTTAAAACCAATTCAATCATCTAGCCCATCTCTCAGCTATATAATGTTATGTAAATTAATCTGTTTCCCAACTGTTTCAGCTGGCATCCACCAGAAGAATGAAACAGCTATATGAATCTGTAACCTCTATATTAGCACTTGTTTATTAGCACTTCAATTATAAAGTTAGAATGACTCTAGATTATTAGTTGTGTTCCTTGGTGCACTTTTAAACAAGCACTTAAATTTGTGGCTATTCAGGATTAAATTTTCGTTGTGTTTGCCTTAAAGATATAATTTCAGTTTAGCTTCTCAATACAACTTAAATGTTTTACAGCTTTTGATAGAACACAAACACCTTTGATAACTCTGATGTTCCTTGGTTAAATACATTCAATAAATTAACATTTCTTATTTTAAATAAATCTATTTTGTGACTATAGTGCCCCACAAACTTTCTGGTAATAAAACTCTTGTAATTCAAGGGACGTGGGAGTCAATATATTATAAATACCTTTGTAGGCGATACAGTTTTTCATACTAATTCTTTTCCTTATATAAATGGAATTGCCAATAAAAAATTATTCTTTATCCATTAATACAGAGGTCTGTAGCAATTAGTTTGAATAACTCAGTCTGAGAATCATCATCTATAAAGCATACAAATTATCCATCCTCTACCAGGTTTTCAGAATTCTAATTCAGATATACATAACTAATGTCTGTTCATGAAATTAATATGACATAGTTTTAACACTGTAAAACAGTGACAATTGGAGGGTTATGTTGCATGTGGGGAGACATAACTAACTTCCATCCATAAGAATTAGTAATACATATTTTAACACTACAAAATACTGTAAATTAGAGGACCGTGTTGTATGTGGAGATGTACCAGCCAGGAATTGGACTAACACCAACTAATTTCACATAAAGCACCAAACACCTGTTAAGTGGCAAAAATACTCATTCATATCACTGACCTGCATTGGATCTGAACCAAGGATTAGGTAGGGTGTGACTCCATAGTCTGTGACTCATTCTGTTTCCCAAGGTTCATACTCCTCATACTTAGTTATAATGAAAGTGTAGAACAAAGTGAAAAACCTCAATACCAAGAGCAGCTAGACAAGTTACTCACTTTGTGAAGTGACTATTGTTCTTTGAGATGTGTGTCCCTGTGGGTGCTCTACAGCTGGTGTCAGGTTCGTCCTGGCACCACAGACTGAAGGCTTTGATAGCAGTGACTGAGCGGGCTGCACATGCGCAAGCAGAGAGCAGCGTTCCCGCCTTTGAAGTAGCGCATGCAGCCTGCTTCTCCTCAGTTTCTTCTATGACTCCCTCATGAGCTGCTATTATTGCCCGAAGAAGTGGGGACGAGGGTGGGTAATGGAGCACCCACAGGGGGACACATCTCGAAGATCAATTGTTACTACATGAGATGAGTAACTTCTCTTTCTTCTTCAAGTGATGTCCCTGTGGGTGCTCCATACTTGGTGACCGTGTAGCAGTGCCCATTGAGATGGACAGTGGGCTTCAATCAATTGCTACAGATTGTGGAGAGAACTGCGCTGGCTACTGCTCTATCTGTTGTGGAGCATGACTGAACACAATGCTTTATGAAGGTGTGATTAGATGACCATGTCGCTGCTCTGTGTATTTTCTAGAGGGAGACTCCCTTTAAGAAAGCAACTGATGTTGCTATAGCTGTGGTAGAGAGGGTCTTTGGATTCAATGGTAATTCCCTTTTCTGGAGCGAGTAGCATGCAATAACGCACGATGTTATAAGCCTTGATAAGTGATGGAAATACAGTGGTTTTCCTTTGGACCTCTCGGCCAGGGAAACCATCAGTCTCTGGGATGATCGAAAGGACTGAGTCCTTCTGACATCCAGAGTGTGTAGTATGGCTTCTTCTCTGGAATGATGTAGTTTTGGGTGGAAAGTGGGAAGGATTATTGGTTCATTGATATGGAATTCTGAATTTACTTTGGGTAAGGACGGGTATGGATGCAGGATGACCTTGTGCTTGTGAAAGGTCATGTATGGAGGTGAGGACGTGAGAGCTGTAACTTTGCTGACCCACCTTACAGAAGTGATCACCAGAAGGAACAACATTTTCATGATAAGAAAGGTAAGTGGTACGGTTGGCATTGGTTCGAAGGGTGATCTTCTGAGTGAGTGTAGGACCAATTCTAAGTCCCACGTGGGGACATGGGTTTTTGAGGTGGGTTAAGGTTCTGTAGGCCCTTACAGAAACTTTTTGAGATGGGGTGAGCAAATATGGAAACCCCATCAATGGGAAGGTAGAGCACTGTAATGGTGACCATGTGCACCCGGAGTGATGAAATTGACACATTTTGTTGTTTCAAGTGCATGATGTACTCCAGTACTTGGTGGAGCGGCACCCTGGATGATTCAAGTGTCCTGTGTAAGCACCACTGTGCAAACCGGTGCCACCTGTATAGGTAAGTCTTGTGTGTCATTTGTCTCATGCTATGCAGAAAAACATTTTTTACTTCTTGGGAGCACTGTTGCTCTGCTCCCAAGAACCAGATAGGTACCATGCCATCAGGTGCAGCATTTGTGATTGGAGGTGAAGTACTGATCCCTGGTTCTGGGAGACAGGTGATAAAGACATGTGAACCAGGCTGGGGCTATTAAGATCACCCGGGCCTCATCCGTCTGTATCTTCCAGAGGACTCTGGGAATGAGAGGAATGGATGGAAAGGCATATAATAGATACCCTCCCCGACCAAGTGAGAAGCATGGTATCGCCCCTGCCCAGTCACCCCTGCCCAGTGCTGGAATTATTGTGGTGTGTGAGACCACTTTGAAGTGTTACCTCAAAGATATTTAATTGGTGCAGGTACAAGATAATAGGCATCTCTGATCTCTATTTTCAGTGAGAAAGTAGTTCAAATAAAACCTCCTCCCTTTGTATTTTTCGGAGACCCGCTCTACAGCGCCTATTTTGAGGTGTAAAACCTTCTGGCGGAGCAGAGACTTGTGAGACGAGTCCCTGAAGAGGGAAAGAGAGGGTGGGGAGGTTGGAGGAATTGCTGTGAAAATGATAGAATAACCACAGGTGATGATTTCTAGTGATTGCTGCCCACTGATCGTAGAAGGGGCACAAGCGGTCATGAAATATATTGTGCTCACCTGATACTGTAATTGGGGGGAGGTTGGGCAGACCCTCAACCAAATTTTCAAACTTGCTGCCTCAAGGCCTAGGTCGCAGAAGAGCAGTGGTTTGGGGCTCTCTTTCGTTGGTTTCGAGGTCTGAAGTATTTTTGCTCAAGAGTCGGTGTTGGAGTTGTCTAGTGAAGGTTGTGTCCCTGTTTCTTTGATAGGGTGTGTAGCACTTTCTTCGGTAAAGGGGAGTATACATCCCCAATGTGCAAAGAGTAGTGAGCTAATCTTTGCTGGAATGTAGTGCTTCATCGGTACCTGCAGCAAACAATTTTGCTTTATTGAATGGCAGGTCCTCTACTTCGGCCTGGAAGGCCTTAGGGACTCCTGCTGCTTGCAGCCAAGATGAACATCTCATCACCACGGATGTTGCGCTGGACATAGCTGCAGGGCCATTTGCAGTACCATATGGGATACAGAGTGACCCACCTTAATGATTGCCTTGAGGACAGGTCTTCTATCCTTTGCAAGATTGTGCATGAGTTCTTTTAATTTTGTATAATTGTCAAAATCATGATTTGCAAGCAGTGCTGTATAGTTAGCTATGCGTAGCCGGAGGATTGATGAAGAGTACACTTTTCTCCCAAACACATCCAGGCATTTGTGGTCCTTGTCCTGTGTATGTGTTTTGGGTTCTTGGACCTTCGATTGGAAGCATCAACCACTAAGGAGTTTAGTTGAGGGTGCAGGTAGAGAAAGTCCATGCTTTCAGATGGCATGAAATACTTCATAGCACATGCCGAGCGCTGCAATGTAAGTGTGGTTGCATATACAGTAAAAATCCGATGGTCCGGCATCTGATGGTCCGGCACTCCTGATGGTCCGGCACCATCAGGAACCCGGAAGTGTTCCAGGCAGCTGGACCACTGGAGCTGCTCTGCCCCCAGCTTCCCCAATTCAGCCGCTGCTAAAACTGACCAGCGGCTGAATCGGGGAAGCTGGGGGCAGAGCAGCTGGAGTGCTGCCGGGTAGGTCCTGTAGCGCTGCCCCTCGGGGCTGCGGGACCAACCTGGCAGCACCCCAGGTGTCACCGAGTCAGCCGCTGCTGAAACTGACCAGCGGCTGACTCCAGGAAGCCAGGGGCAGAGCAGCTCTGCCTCGGGCTTCCTGGAGTCAGCCGCTGATCAGTATCAGTAGCGGCTGACTTGGGGACACCTGGGGAAGAGAAGCTGGGATGCTGCCGGGTTGGTCCAGTAGTGCCGAGGAGCGGCGCTGCGGGACCAACCTGGCAGCACCCCCGCTGCTCTGCCCCAGGCGTCCCCAAGAGCAGCAGGGATGCTGCCAGGTTGGTCTTGCCGCGCCAAGGGTCAGCGCTACCGGACTAACCCGGCAGCACTCCACCTGCTCTGCTGCTGAAACTGACCACCCCACCCCAGACACCTCATAGTCCCCCCCCCCCTTCCGACAGTCTGGCATATTTGATAATCCAGCACCCCCTGGATCCTAGATGCCGGATTATCAGAAGTTTACTGTACATGCAGATATATATGTAAATATATGCAAATATCTTGTCACTCTGATGGGCATAAATACAAAGATTAAGGCAAGACAACACAACACACAGGCCTCATTTAAGTCAATTCTGTTGATATTAATATAATTCAATTTTTACCAATTTCCACCCATATGACAGCACTTTTAATGAGCAATGACTGTCCATGAATTTAACTACCAAAATGCATATCAACAGAAGACCATTATATCGACTACTTTTTTTGTTTTGGCTCCCATCCGCAGGCTGTGTGTTAAGCCCCACATAAACCCAAACTGCACAGTGGGCCCAAACAAGTGGGCTGGCCATGGAACACATGTGGCCTGTGGGCCGCATGTTGAGTAGCCCTAATATAAGGAGAAGTTAAAACTGCAGGTTGATGTGGTTTATTCCAGCTTGAAAAATAATAACAGAAAAATAAGCAAGGAGGAATCTACAAAAGGATTGTTATTTTTTTAAATAAAACATCAAACACCCACTTTGTGTTTTATTTTATAAACATAACTCTGCAAACATAAATAGCACATATTGCCTAAATGAAACCACTAACCCAAATAAACGAAACCATTCTGTTTTGTAATTAGAATATAAGAACTCAATAATGGAGTCTCCAGAAGACCAACTAGCTAAGCATAGCACTTTTGTATCTGCTCTTAAATACCAATAAGCTGAAGAAGCGGGTTGTGCCCATGAAAGGTCATGATACCATCTACATATTTTATTAGTTTTTAAGGTGCTTCAAGACTATTTGTTGTTCAAGTTTTTCTAGCAATTTGGGTTTTTTTTTCAAGTGTAGTCTGTTACAAAGTTTTGACCAACTGAACCCATATGTGCTTAAAGTATGTTTATGATGCTGAATCATCTACAAAGGATATTTTTAAAATGTTAAAAACAACAAGAAGTCCAGTGGCACTTTAAAGACTAACAAATCTATTCAAGTGCCACCAGACTCACTATTTATGCTGAAACAGACAACACAGCTGCCTCTCTAACCCATTAAAAACTGATAAAATTTTAAATGAAACCATCCCATCTTCTATTATTGTATTTCCAAAATGTTTCACAGCACGCTCGGCCAATGAACACACATCCTTCTTTACAAATAAATAATTTTATTTCAAAATCCATAGCTTCAATTTTAAATGCTAGACAAAAAGGCATTGAAGACTACTGCCTCAGTCTCCTTTTCCTGTTCTAGAACAAACCTATAGTTTGGATATCTATTAAATAATGGAAAGTTTTCATAGCTTTTTCTGAATAATTTTTGCATGGGTCTAATTCTTCCTGTTAATTAGAACAGGTCAGAATTTCACTGATACTGCAACAGAAGAATCAGCTGCCTACAAAGCTGCCACCTAAAACCTCTTTAAATTCCTTTGTAAGTGTAGTGCCTCTCTGTCAAGTAGGATGTCTCAGCATAAACATGTAAACGGTTAACTAATTATCCTGGGCTGAAACGGGATGCTGGTCATGAGGTTGTTTGGAACAATCCACCATCGTAGTGAGGTAACATTGCTTGGTAGCAAAACTGTCCTGTGGAATGGATGATGGGAAGGGGTTTAAACCGTGGTGAGCTAGTGTTGGAGGCAACACATATGCAAGGTGGGTGTACTGCACCACATATGTGGTTGTGGGCAGGTGCCCGATGAGCTTCAAGCAGTCGAAGACCATAATGGTTGGACCTGATGAAACTATGGTAATCTCATCAGAGGCCTCCATGATGGTCTCATCAATGGGCAATGCTATTTTGGCAGGCAGCATAGGTTGGAGGATTTTTAATAGTTTTTGGTGTTTGTTGTTTGTCCTAGACCTCTTGAAGGGGGATCTCCTGACTAGTAGCTACCTTCTTGAAGAAGTCTTGAAACTTCTTGAGGCCATCAGAGAGGGATGAGTCAGAGGGGATTATTGCCTTATCTGATGAGCAGGAAGAATTGTTCAGGGGGAAGGTGCCAGAATACTGAGACTCTGGTTCATCTTCCTGGGCTGGTTCTCCCCCTCCTCCTGATTTTCAAGGAGTAAGGGGATGAGTCTGGGAGAAGGGGGTGAGGCAGGTGGGGGTTTCTTAGCTGGGTTGGATGGCACAGTGAAATGGTGCCTATATTCTACTCATGGATCCAATAGGAGGCACTACATGGCACAGGGTTGGGTGGAAGGGCCATTGGCCATACCAAAGAGGCTGCTGTAGGTTTCGAGCCTTATTTCACTTCCAAGATGAATGCAATACTATAGGGGGGAAGTATTGTGAAGAAAAAATGGCTCCTCTGGTATTCAGAGTCAAGTCTGCTGTGCACCAAGATTACTGGAGATCTGGGGGGCTCAGGCACTGGTACCGAACAGCAGTGAGTGTGGTGCTGGTGAAGTTGTTCTGGCTCTGGGGATGGCATGATGAGGTGGTTACAGTCTGATCAGTTCTGGGGTGCTGCAGTCAAATCTGTTTAGGTGCATAAGGTTCCACTGCACCGATCTTGTAGAGCAATACCACGGGAAGTGGAACCGGCAGTAGTGGCAAAGATGTTAGTGCTAGCAATGATGATGCTGGTGCCAGCAATGATGGTGTTGCCTGAGTAGGTGCCAGTGATTGTGGCTGATGGCAGAACTTGGAATCTGTGCCGGGAGGGGTGCATCTTGCTGTGGTACTGAAGGTACACAGCCTGTCTCCCCTAATAAATCTGGGAGGAGGTATGGCTGTCAGGAATCTCGCTGGTGAGACCTTCCTTTTTGTCAAGTCCCTGGGCAGGGGGGAAGCAAGCCATTTCTTGGCTGCCTTGATTGGTTGTGGCTTCTGAAGATGAGGTCTTATTGGCTCCTACGACAAAGTCTTTATGGAAAGAAGCATCCTCAGCCTCAGTTTTTTGTCTCTCTCAGCTCTGGCTGTGAAGCTGCAGCAGTAAGTGCATTTCTGGGAAACGTGCAAGTACCTCAGGCAGCAAATACAGGCTGAGTGCCCGTCAGAGAGACAGGGGGTTGTGACATGCGTTGCACTTTTTAAATCCTGGAGAACTAGGCATTGTTTCTCCTCTTCTTTTTTCTTCTTCTCTCATTTTAATTTGTTCTTTCCCTTTACTTCTCTTGTATCCTTCTCTTCCCTCTTGCTTCTTTTTTAACTAATTACAAAGGTTAAAACACAGAACGGAGGAAAAGGCTATTTTTGTCCATTGGCTGCAAGTACAGTGCAGGTTCCCCTCTGATCCTTTTCTACTAGAAATCCTATAACAGACCTCCAGCTAGTGGAAAGGAAGGGAAAAGTAGTGGAGCACCCACAGAGCCACACATCTTGAAGAATCATTGTTATTGCACAAGGTGAGTAACTTCTGCTTTGAGTGGTGCCCCTGTGGGTGCTCTCTTCTGTTGAGTAATGAGCAGTACCTGTCACTTGTAGTGGTGGGTTTGGAGTCAGTTGTGAGAAGAGGCAAGGACCACATCTACTAAGGAGGTGGCAGGTATGGGTCCTTGCTGCAGAGTGTAGTGTTGAGTGAAGATATGATGCAAAGACCATGTGTCTGCTCTACAAATGTCAACGAGGGGTACCTTATGTAGGAAGGCCATTGATGTGGCCACTGCATAAGTGGAATGCATGGAAATACTCTGTGGTGAGTCTTTCTCCTGAAGATGGGACGTGGTGTATATGCAGTTGGCAATCCACTTGGATACACGGTGTGTGGAGATGGCTGTTCTCTTGTGGGAAGCAGACATACAGATAAAAAGTCTATTGGATTGTCTAAATTCCTTGGTCCAATCAATACAGAATGCAAAATCTCATCTAGCATTGAGATGTTATAACATCACTTCTCTGGGGGAACTGTGAGATTTAGTATAATAAGTAGGTAAATAAATGGACTTATTAATAGGAAAATCAGATGATTGGAAGGAATTTTGGATGAGGTCTGAGGATGATATAATGCAAGTCCACCATCAGGGCTGCAATTTCACCCAACATCCTGGTAGAGGTTATTGCTACTATAAAGGCCACATTCCTGACTAGATATTGGGGAAAAGCAGTATCCAGAGGTTCAAAAGGTGGTCTTTGTCAATATGCCAAGTACAAGGTTTAAATCCCAAGGTGGTACGGGAGAACATAAGTTTGGGCGTATCTTTTATAACTATGCTAGGAAATGCTAGGTAATGGGATGGTGCAAACAGTGATAAGATGTCTACTGATTCATGAGAGATGGATCTAGATGGAGCTGATGGAGAGACCTGCATCACTGAAGTTCTTCAGGTATTCTAGCACAGTAGAGGTATTAGGGTAGTATTAGGTTGTAATTGGTGTTGATTGAACCATTCCTGAAAACGCTTCCATTTATTTTGGTAGGTGTACCTCATGGAGGGTATTGGCTACTACTGGTACCCTCTAGGAACAGGTAAGTTCTTCATTTTGCAATCATGAAGAAGCCATGCGGTGAGCTTGAGAGCCCTCAGGTTGGGGTGAGGAGTTTTCCCTCAATGTTGGGTCAGCAGGTGGGATTGATGAGGAGGGGGATCAGTTGGGCAATCAATAGATGATACAGATAGGGAAACCACAGTTGTTTTGGCCAAGAGGACTCTGATCAGGATAACTGCTGCTTGGTCTGCACGGATCTTGTTGATCATCCAGGAGAGTCAGGGAGTTGGAAGAAAAGCATACAGGAGGGATGCAGTCCAGGGTAAGGTGAAGGCATATCGCTTGCCTCAGTCTGTTCTGGAGCAGAAGTGGTAACACTTACGGTTGGATGCTGATACAAATAAGTCTATGACTAAGAAAACCCATTGCAAAAAGATAGGGAGGATGATGCTGAGACTGAGTTCCCTCTTGTACTGTTCTGAGTCGTGTCTGCTCATCTTGTTTGCAGTAATTTTCTGTTGACCTGGAACATATATTACTGTTGGTCTGATGTCATTTTTCAGACACCAATTCCAGAACTTGATTGCTTTGGCACATAGTGAGCATGATCGGGCACCCCCCTGCCGGTTAATGTAAAACATTACAGGGTGTGTTGCCTGTGAGGACACATAGTTCTGCCTCAAATGAGGGAAAGGAAGTGTATGCATGCATTGCAAATGGCCCTGAGTTCCAAAATATTGATATGAAGTCTCATCTCCAAATGTGACCAGTTGCCCTCTACTGTCTGCATGCCGCAGTGGACACTCCAGCCTATTAATGATGGGCTGTGATTACCCTTGACAGGTCTGGGTGGTGGAAGGGTATGCCAGTGAGGAGGCTGTGTGGAAAGGTCCACCATTTCAGAGATTGCAGCACTAATGGTGGACGTGAGAGAGTTTGGTGAAGTTGTTTCAATTTGGAAGATAAACAGATGCCATCCACACCTGTAGGCAGTGCATGTGTACTCTCGCAAGGGGTACCATGAAAATGGTAGCAGCCAAGTGACCCAAGATCTGAAGGCATGGATGAGCAGTAGTAAACGGAGTGTGGAAGACTCCATTGATGAGGTCGCACAGAGTTTGAAAATGATGAAGAGAAGATAGACTCTGGATGACACAGCATCCAGCGATGCCCCAATAAACTTGATTTTCTGGAACAGCCCCAGAGTGGATTTTTGAGTGTTTTTTATTAGACCTATGCGAGAGAAAGTCTCTCTGGTCATGTCTGTCATGATTAGGGTTTGTTGGAGTAAAGTGCCTTTGACAAAACAATTATAGTGGTAGGGGAATATGAAGGTGCCCTGCCTCCTGAGGAATGCAGTGACCATGACTAGAATATTTGAGATTACCTGTGGTGCAATGGAAAGTCTGAAGGGAAGAACTCGATACTGGTAGTGGTGTTGCCTGAGAAAGTTCCTGAGAAACCTGAGAAACTTCCTGTGCACAGGATGTATCAGTATATGAAAGTATGTGTCTTCAAGGTCAAGAGCTGAGAACCAGTCCACCTCATCCTGAGCAGGTATAATAGTCCACAGGGTCACCATCCTGAACTATTTGTTGCGTACAAAACTGTTGAGCTCCCTGAGATCTAAATGGGCCTCCAACCCCTCTGTCTTCTTAGCAGTCAGGAAGTAGTTGGAATCAAACCCTCTTCCTTGGAATTTGGGAAGAACCATCTCTATTGCCCCCAAGCTGAGCAATTGTTGCACTTCTGCTTGTAGAAAGGGCTTGTGAGAGGGTCCTTGAAGAAGAACGGGGAGGGGAGTTGCATAGGGGGCATAGAAGTAAAGGGGATTGTATTAGGGGATTGAAAACCCATCAGTTCATAGTGATGAGATCTGGTACTGCTTTTTGCATTGCCAGCACTTTCGTCAGTGCTGGCATGGAGCTGTTGTGTTTCGACTTTGTGCTTGGCTTAAGGGAGGAAGGGCCCTCTCCTTGCGGTCACGGCTATTCTTGATGCCGGCTCCGTTTGCTGTCTGTTTCTCAAGTGCCTTAGATTGAATCAGCATGGAGTCAGATTTTTTTACTCAAGAGTGCTTCCTCACTGGGGGGGTACAGACTCTGAGGAAGAAAGGGACCTCTTTTTTGGTATTTGCACCCTTTCCTGGTCCCCAAGACTTGACTTGGTGGGAGCCCCTTTCTCAGATGCCGCTCCAGGGGATACCTACTAGGGTGGTGTGCCATGTTCAGAGTCTGAGGCAGACTGTGAGGTTTTCTCCATGCTAATCATTTTTAGCTGGAGTTTCCTCACTTTTATTGTTCTAGCTATCAGCTTCTTACAGTCAGGGCACTGTTCCATGTCGTGCTTCTCACCCAAATGGCGGACATACTCCAAGTGTCTGTCTGATACAGAAATCTTACACTTTTTAAATACTGATGAGCCAGGCATGTCCCAGTAAAACAGTCTCTTCCGAACTGTCACTTAACAGTGGGACTGCGACTATATATATGCGGTATAATGAACCATGGTTTAAACAATTAAAAGGATTTTTTTTAACCTAAACTATAGTAATGAATTCAACTATGCTAATAAATATTAACTATCAACTCTACCTATGAACTAATAACAAGGTAATGTGAAGGCGACTGTTCTGCTGTGACCAAAGCTGGTGGTGGTCAGAGAGGAACTGAGGAGACGGTTGGCTGTGCGTGTCGGATAGCCATTTCAAAGGCTGCGTGCCGGCATTGCGCCTGCAAAGCCAACTAGGGGCACTGCTGTCATAAATATCCAATTAGAGGCACAGCAGTGCTGGCGCACCTCCAGATGGAGCACCCAGGGGGACATTCCTCAGAGAAGAACAAGGAGTACCAACAATGTTATAAGAAAGTCCATTCTCACCTAATTTCCAGTTTTTCTGAAGTTCATCTAGCCCTACTATTCAACAATAATAAATTAAAACAGTATTGCAACTATTGTGGATACTGCAACAGAAAAAGGCAAAATATTTAATCAAATATTTGAATCCATTTTAGAATATTTTTAGGCATGGCTGTACGGCATGCATTCAATCGCACTGCAGTTCTGTACAATGTGCCCTTGTCCGAAGTTGAATAATTATTTTTCCAAAGTGCTTTTCATTGTCCATTATACTATTTACACAAATTGACAACATGCTTTTAGCAAACTCTTCAATGGATATAGTCATAACAAAGAGATAGTTGTAAAATACCTCAGAGAATTTTGGAATAAATTAACCCATATCAAGTTATTATCTTTATATTTCTGTATTATAGTGTCATATAATTTCTCAAGTGTACATTTGCTGTACAGGCACTCCCCAAGTTACAAGAATCTGACTTACAAACTTCTGCTGATACAAACAAAAGCTCACCTACAGCCTTAGTCACTGATGTCCTTAGGATTAATAGGGCCCTACAAATTATTATTAAACTGGTGCCCGTATGCCCAACAGTAGTGTGGGGGCAGAAGGAAATGATGATTTTTTTTTTAGCAATGTGATTCTATAATCTTCAACAACATACTAATGATATATTTTTAAAGCAAACTTTTTAACCTAAGGTCTTACAGACTATCGCAGTAAATTCAGAAACGGAAAGTATATACTGGGGTTGCCATATGCACGTTATGCATTCCCACTTACATGACTCTTTCACAGGATCAATGTTCTGTTAGTAGATCTGGTAGGCTTTTCTGTTTTAAGTTAACTAGATTCTCTCCCGAGGAAACAGGGCCACACAATGGGGATAGGAAGAGGTGGGTAGGCATTAAGACCTAGTGGTGCCCCGTATTTTCAGATACCCATATGCAGAATATGCAGCTGCATAGGGTAAGGCAGCTCCTGGCCTCGGGGAAGCAGGAAACAGGTACAGGTGGCGGCAAACTGTGCAAGTGCTGCTGGGAGAGTGAGAAGTAGCAGGGGGCAGTCACATAGCCAATGGCTGGAGATTAGTGGTGCTCTGAAGGGGAAAACACTGCTTCTCTCCACCTGCCAGCTGCACTTCTGCCCTATGTTCTTCCTCAGTCCTCTGGCTCATGCTCACATGGCTGGTGAGTAGTGGCTGGGTGCAGCCCACAGGGAGGGAGGTGAGGAGAGGGAATAGGGTTGACTATAGCAGCTGGCACAGCATCCACTGGGGACGGGGATAGCATCCAGGGATGCCCAAAAGTCAGAATCTCTACCTATCTCCTCATCCTCCTCTAATTAAACCTGTCTTTCCTCAAGCACCAGCATTCAAAGTTAAATAAAAAAGTATTTCTACTATTATTTTAATTGCAAATATACAATATTTCAGCCATATTATGGGTTAAAAAGGTTATTTTGTGGGCTAGCCTGGGAACCTAACTACCATTGTTTCTATGGGAAAAATGTGTGCTGAGTTCCAAACAACTGACTTACAAACAAACTTTTGGAGCACAATCCATTCATAAGTTTGGGGCTTCCTATACTTAGGTCTTAATTTACCATCATAGAAAAATGAAACCAACAATAACTATTACTAGTCATTTAGAAAAATTGTTCCTAGCAGATTTAAAAGTAACTGCAATGCAAACAACTTTACCATGATTTTTCAAGATTAGCCTACTGAAAAATATATACCTGGTGTAATGTATGGTGTTTATTTGATTTATAATTTAAATTTTACTTAAGCTCTAGCAAGACTTTGCCAATAATTAAAAGATCCAATAGTTTAAACAGTCAGTCAGACCAGTAACATGGATCAGCAGCTGTAAATGCGTATACAACCTACTTACAAAAATCATTGATGCCATATTAATTGCAGTGGCTAAATGGAAATAAAAATAGATATCGACAGTACATGTTAGAATGACCATTTTATAAGTTGCAGAAAACATCTACTGATGTCTGTTTCATAGAAATCTGATCTTTGCTTGCAGTCCATTATAGTAAATAAAATTCAGGCTTAAGAAATATTGAATATTTTCTCTGCAGCTACAGAAAATTATACAGTTAATAAAGGAATACATATTACATTCCAAGCTTTCTTCTCTTTAGTGCTATGTTCCTCTGGGATCTTGGTTATTCAATTTAGAAAGCAATAATGCACAACTGAGCTCTAATGATTTAGGAGCTATGGTTAAGTTCCTATCTCTTTTTGCCCGTAATTACTGTTATTTCAAAGATATTATAGTGAAAACTTGGTAGTTTTATTATACACGTTTATTTCAAAACAAACAAAACAGAAAAATAAATGCACTGAAACTGAAAGAAAATCATAATGCTTTTTGTTCTGCAAAACATATTCATATAGTTAGTCTATGAAAACCTGTGGGCTGTGTGGACAAGTGGTTGTATTACCTGAGCATTCAGCAGTTCCTCACATTTATATGAGTGTTTTTCAATTGCAGCTATATACTGTTTTTGAATGGCTTCTTCTTGCTTCTGTACTGTTGACTGCAGAAGTGCCTGGAAACAAATACAGCACACCAATTTCAAAACAGGAGACACCCTTGAGGGGTTTTCTGACACGTAACAAATCAACTAACTTTTGTATACAACTGAAATCTGATGTTCTGCTGCACCCAAAGAACAGAAATGTGCAACTCCTGGAGTACTTTTCTATATAACGCTACTCTGTATCTTCCTTTAGCCAGGATTATATTTTTTGGCTCTCGTGTTTCCTGCACACACCTTTTGAATAAAAGAAGGTAACTTACAGAAGAAGAGAGAGGGTGAGTAGTTCTGTTAAATATACTCAGTTTAGTGGGACCACACAAGATGAGAAGTATATGAAAGCTGCAGAGAAAAAAAACCCAGACATATTTCACTGGCTGACAAAATTCCACATCCTCTCGGCACACTGGAAGATCCCATGGGCCAAGCATGATCTTCACAACCACAAGTCAAGTAAAAGCAGATGGAAATTCTGAGTAGTTTAAAACATAAAAGCAATCCCCTCCCCCCCACAAGAAATTCACACACTGATGTGAAGAGGTGGAAGTCATAATGTGGAAGAAGTCAAAGTGCCAAGACAACATTAAAAAGATAATAAGATTAGGAACATTATATAGATATTTCATCTTAGTGGTGCAAAGGTTAAAGAATCTGTATGCAAAGGGAAAAAACTAAAACAGTTCTCAAGAAAAGCCAAATCACTACTTGAAGGAATCACATCCACCTAATTCCTTTAAGAAGACACTAGGTTTTTTTTACCTTCACTTCACATACTCCAGTGCTATATACATTTTCTACAGTATATGCTATTTATATGTCCACTCTTTCCATAATATGTACTGTACTATTTATACTCATAACAGCAGAATCTAATTTTAAATAGCAAAATCTGCACATTAATCTATATGCAATGACAATATAAGGTAAAATAGACTTAAAATTTATAGAAAAATTATCGGCACACATGCAGAGAAGCAAAAAAGGTGAAATTATTTAAATAATTTTTACTTTGAAAATGACTTTGCTTGGTGGGAAACAATACATTCTATATATGATGTCAAATAAATGTAAAAATCCCAGGGACAAAAATATTTTGTACAGCTTTTGGGTCTATCTTCTGACATTTTCCAATCATTAGCTTTGTTTTGCAAACATTAGTGTTCTTCAGGATGAATACTGTTGAAAGTCAGTAGCAGTTTTATTGAAGCAAAAAGGAAAAAAACCCTAGCAAATTAGCAAAAAATGACAGATGGTACTAAACATAAGGTTTAATCAAAAGGCAAGAATAAATGTAGTGGCTTTTCTACTGGCTTACACTTGTCTTTAAATGTACAAGATCTTTTGCAGATTTCTTGTTCATTTTCTGCACTGATACAAATTCAAACAATTACAAAAACTGAAGTGTCAAAAGATTCCAATTCCTACATGAAAAATTCACATAAGTCTACTCTATGGTGTTAAATCCCATAATAAATATATTCAAATAGAGAAGTGCACTATGTAGTCCTAAATAAGATTGCTCCCTTACCCCCATGCCCTGCCTTCTAGCACGGGTTCAGCTGAACCACTAGGTACTCTTGAGCACACATGGGTAGTAATTCTTGATGAGGAGAGCAATTCAAGATTTTGGTAAGTGGGAAAGGGCTGGACTTATATATGGAGGGGGTGCAGAAAGAAGCTAAGGGTAAGGGTCTGGGGTGCAGGAGAGGGTGTGGGGTGTGGGAGGGAGTTTGGGTCAAGGAGGGGGTTGTGGCAACGTATTGGGGTGCAGAGTCCAGGAGGGGAGTATGCATGCAAGAGAGGATTCTTGCCTGGAAAAAGGGTATAGGAGGGGATGCAGGGTCTAGAAGGAAATTGTGAACTCTAGGAGGTGGAGGGTGCAGAGGGTTTGGATGGTAACCTGGGGCAGAAAAGAGCGGTAACTTTAGCCAGACTTGAAACCCCCCCGTCCCCCGTATCATCCATCTTTGCTTGCCTGGAAGCATACAGGGCACACAGAGCAGTAAAAACAGCATAGTCTTTGAAAGCCTTGACAGGAGGCACAGATATGCCAGCTCACCCAGTAACCCTGGACAACTGTAAGCAGAGGTAAGAGGGTGGTCGAACTAATTGCTGACCAAGAGGCTGCCGAGGAGTGCCCTTGACTGAAACCCATATTGATACGATCACACACTGGTCCGGGGGGCGGGGGGGGGGGGGGGGGAAGGGAGAGGAATCTCCTGCACAACAAAGAATGTCCAGTACTCCTAATTTAGTTCTCTCTCTCTTATAAGTGTAAATTCTTTAAAACTCCTTTGTAAGAACTGGCGTCACAAAAACGGACCAGTACAATTTGGCATCTTAGATAAGAAAGAAAATGGGCCCCTAGGGGTATAAAGATGGTCCAGCAGCACACTCACTCTGAGCGTCGATCTGCCATCTACCTGCTGGCCGGATAAGGTGTTTGACTTCCCGAGGTTCCATGGGGACGCCCACCTCATATTCGTCTTTCCGAGGAATTGAGGGACCGACCCTGGCCTGACCCGCTGGAGTCAAGAAGCACAGAAGGGGGTAAAAATTGTACCTGTATGTGTCCTTTGTTTAAGTATATACATAGTGTTAGAGCTCTTTAAAGATTAAGCTGTCACTTGGTACCATTATTTTCTATCTTCCTTTTTCCTTTGTAACCATTTTAAGATCTATATTTGCTAGCAGTTAAGAAGTAGAGCAATAGCCATTGTAACCACATGCTTTATAAGCCTTTTTAATAAACCTGTAACTGGTTAAGTTTTAACCTGACTCCTTCAGTTGCTGTAACAGAACCAAGCACAATTTAAAAGAACTCCAGCCGGTCATAAGGGACAGGTATAGGGAGAACTTGGGCTTTTGGATCGTGTCACTTCCAGAGGACAGATCCGTGGGGCATCTCTCAGTCTTCCCTAGGCTGCCCACTGCGAAGGGATCATGTATCCTAGCAGTCAAAATCTGAGATGTAATAAGCTCTCCCTGTAAACTCTGGGGAGTCTGTCAGCCTATTGGCTGCCCACCGTGGAGGGACCCCGGTCCTAGTGGTTAAAGACATGGACGTTAAACTTCTCGGGGCACCCGTCAGCCTCCCTAGGCTGCCCGCTGCGACGGGACATTGCATACAAGCAGTTGAAGACTCGGGTGTAACACACACACACACACACACACACACACACACACACACACACACACACACACTGCCCTGACCATCCGCTGACAGTAACCTGGGGCAGGAAGGGATGGTGTTCCAGAGGTAGGCTCCGGCTGGGAGGCACTTACCTAGGCATTTCCCAGCCAGCAGCCCAGTGGGACCCATAGGCAGTGTCCCTGCCCATTAGCATCCCCAGACAATTAAAAGCAGCTGGCTGTTCCATGTGGCTCTTTGTGCTGCATGTCTGGGGAGGCTGAAAGGGGTAGGCTTCATACACAGCCTCCCAAACCCAACATAATATCTCAGCTCCCACAAAGCCTCCATCACTCCCCTGCATCTGGCATGGAAAGTCACATGGAGAAGCCAGCTGTTTAGAGAGGCTTGGATTTGCTCTGTGCCCAAGGGTCCCGGAGAGGTGGGCTGCGGACTGGATTAAAAGGATAAACGGGCCAGATCCAGCCAATGGGCTATAGCTTGCCCACTCCTGTAAATTATTTAACCAGTAGTCTAAGTATATTTTCAATAGCTTTCACTGCAAACAAATACTAAAATAGTTGACTGCAAAAAGTAACAACCCCCCTTGTATGTTTTACAATGGAAAGTTATTGTATGTTCTGATAAATTGTTTTGCTTCTTTTAGGGCTGATTTTATTGAGATTTACAAGAGTATATTTACATACATACAGGGAGTTAAAATATAATTTCTAAATATAATTTAGAAAAATGATTTTGTGAGGATATGTTGTACTCAGAGAATACACTAGCATTAAATTACATCCAATTTAGCTTAGGGGGAATTATCATAATTGTCGGTATCAGCACATAAGGAAGTTTATTCAATAAAGTAAAGGTAACACATAAATATCATAATATACCACACACCACAGTTGTGCCTTGCCCTAGCCCCATATTATATATATATAGGCTCTTCTAAGACATCTCTTCCCATAGTATGTAGTTTGCAGTCTTCTACTTTTGTAATAGCTCTTTTCATCTTTATGCAAATTCTTCAACAAAGTGCCAGTAAATATGAATTCTGTGATGAGATTCAAATCTTTATACAACTTAGAGGAGTTTACTATTGAATATTAGTTTACAGATATAGACAAACATACAGATTCAGTAGGCACTCAAATAACACTGGTCTACAATTTTTTAGAAGTCGTCTGCTTCAAAGATAAAATGTGCTATTTATTAAGTATTTTGATGTGCTGAATTCAAATATGACAATTAAAACAACTGATTGGCTACTGTTTCCAAGATATTTAAGTTTTGACATTTTATGTCTATGTATATTGTGTAGATAGTAGAGTTTTAATAATAAATTGTCAACCTAGGTCTTTTCATGTGTTTATGGTTGCTTTACATGATAATATTTCACCTGTCCTGTTTATCTAACCCTTTAAAAATCAGCAAAAGGGTTATATGAATACAATTTATTATGAAACAAAAGGCAAAAAACTATTATGTACATAGTTTAGTCCTATTCAGTGTCTACTCGGCGCTTCTTGGCTTGTCTCTTGTATGCATTAAATGGAGCATCTCTTGTTACTGTCCAGCAATAGTCTGCAAGCATTGATGGGCTCCATTTGCCCTGATAGCGTTTCTCCATTGTTGCAATGTCCTGGTGAAATCGCTCGCCGTGCTCGTCGCTCACTGCTCCGCAGTTCGGTGGAAAAAAATCTAGATGAGAGTGCAAAAAATGTATCTTTAGTGACATGTTGCAACCAAGGCTTTTGTATGCCTTGAAGAGGTTTTCCAACAACAACCTGTAGTTTCTGCCTTGTTGTTTCCGAGAAAATTTATTGCCACTAACTGGAAGGCTTTCCATGCCATCTTTTCCTTGCCACGCAGTGCATGGTCAAACGCATCATCTCGAAGAAGTTCACGAATCTGAGGACCAAAAAAGACACCTTCCTTTATCTTAGCTTCACTTAACCTTGGAAATTTTCCACGGAGGTACTTGAAAGCTGCTTGTGTTTTGTCCATGGCCTTGACAAAGTTCTTCATCAGACCCAGCTTGATGTGTAAGGGTGTCAACAAAATCTTCCTTGATTCAACAAGTGGTGGATGCTGAACACTTTTCCTCCCAGGCTCCAATCACTGTCGGAGTGGCCAATCTATCTTGATGTAGTGGGAATCTCTTGCACGACTATCCCATTCGCAGAGAAAACAGCAGTACTTTGTGTATCCAGTCTGCAGACCAAGCAAGAGAGCAACAACCTTCAAATCGCCACAAAGCTGCCACTGTTGTTGGTCATAGTTTATGCACCTCAAAAGTTGTTTCATGTTGTCATAGGTTTCCTTCATATGGACTGAATGACCAGCTGGAATTGATGGCAAAACATTGCCATTATGCAGCAAAACATCCATGACTTCTAGGAATAACATGATGCAATTCATATCATGTATGACGCAATGTCAGTTTCAGATTGCATCATTCATTGTTTTGCCTAAAAAGCAAGTACTGTCCAAACCCAGTCATAGATTTATTCATAGATCCAGTCAAAGACGTATTTTAGTCATTTCTGGTTTAAATTGAGATCTCTTCCCTTTATAACTCACTTATCCTCCGCCATTCGCAAATCAAGGGTCGTATATACTGACCCAATAGCATATCTTGAAAACTAGAGCCAATCAACAATTTTAAGCATCATTTTCGTTCTCAGTTACCCAGAATTAGTAAAGTTTGGCTACATTTATTTCAGAAGCATTTTGGCTGTAGAGCAGTGTAATAGTGTTCACTGTTGACAGAGTCATAAGGTGGGAAGACTATGCCTCACCTAATAACCCAAAGTTTAAAAATGTTGGCATCATAACCTTTGCCTGACCATCTTCTATAAGTACATAGAAACTAGTAACCACAATGCTCCTTTAAGATGGGGGGAGGGGGGGAGGACCTTTTTTGAGTCAGGAACTGCTGATCCACAGAAAAATCAGTTGGGGGCTGCCCACAAGTGAGAAGCTCACACCAGAGCCTAGACGGGCCCAGGCTAGTTTTTATGTGCTCCAGCCCTGTGATGGGGTGGCAGGAGCTGGAGCAGCAGTGTGGGATCCCCAATGCTAGGGTGTGGTTGGGAAAGCCCTGAGCCTTGAGGGCTGGATCCAGGAAAGCCAGAGGCTGCATCTGGACTCCAGGTCATAGGTTCCCCACCCCTGCTTTAAGGCTTGCATCATATTGGAATGGTAGTCTTTTCTATTAAATATATTCATTGGCTTCATGGGTTGAGTAGAGAGTGGACATATATAACTGTTTATAGCCTCAACACATTAATGCAGTTAGACTTCTTGAAATCACTAAAAACTCAAGCACAGTTCACTCAAACCACAGTAAAACTTGATATATTTAAATACATACTTGCAGCACAACAGCACCAACCTCAAAAAGTTGCCCTCCTGACCAAAAATAATTTGGGTAGCAAGCTTTGATAGGCTAAATTCCCATTTTCCACAATGGGATGAAGCTGGCGGCATAACACTAGGAATGTGAATGTGTAACTGGTTAACCAGTAAACCTCACCCTTAACAGGTGAGACTTAAAAGGTTACGGATAATTGGTGGGGGACACGGGAAAGGGGCTGCTCCAGCCCTGTGGGGTGTGCCAAAAGCAGAGGTGCTCCAGCCTGGTTGGAGACCAGACGTAGCCACTTCAGCCCAGTCATAGTGGTTGGGAAGATGCCCCCCTCCATCCCATTTAATTGGTTAACCCGTTAAAAAACGTTTATCTATTTCTGTAACTGGTGATCTTCGAGATGCATTGCTCATGTCCATTCAACATAGGTGACTACTAGCAGTATTTGTGGAGGCAGGTAGGAGACTCAAGAACATACAGATTGCAACCACTGCTCTACCGAAGGCTGAGTCGTTTCTTGCGTGTTGCGCAATCAACCATACAGAGGGTTGCAAAGGTATGTACTGATGACCACATTACTGCAACAGATTTTGTGGATTGGGATGTTCTCCCGAAAGGCTGCAGACAAGGCCTGCGTCCTAGATGAATAAGCCTTGTCCAATTCCAGGGCAAGAATGCCTGCAAGGTCATAACATATGCAGATGCAGGTGATAATCCATCGGGATATCCTCTGGGACAACACCAGATGGCCTATCATCCTATGCATGTAGGCCACAATCAGCTGTGTGGACTTATGGAATGGCTTCATCCTTTCCAGATGGAATGCTAGAGCCCTCCAGACACCTAAAGTGAGCGGACATCGTTAATCATTGGTCACAAAAGGCTTTGGGTAGAAGACCAGGAAGATGATGTCCTGGCCCATATGAAAGATTGAGACTGCTTCAGGACGAAGGCCGGGTATGGGCTAACCTGCACTTTATCCTTGAAGATGATGGTATTTGGTGGCTCACATGTTAGCGCTCGTAGCTCAGAGACTTTCCTAGCAGATGTAAAGGAAACCAGAAAATCCACTTTCATCGACAGTATAGAAAGGGGGCAGATGGCCAGTGGTTCAAACGGAAGACAGGTAAGTCCAGTGAGGACCAGGTTAAGATCCTATTGCAAGAGAGGGGTTGGCGTCTGTGGAAAGGCCCATTCCAGGCCTTTTTGGAAGCAACGCATAAGGTTCTGAGAGAACATTGAGCACTGGCATATGGAAGGCAGAGATTATGGCTAGATGCACCTTAATTTAGGAGAGCATGAGACCTCCTTTCAGATACAAAAGGTAGTCCAGGATCAACTGAAGCAGTGCATCCATGTGAACAATTCCTGTCTGGGATGCAGAGACCAAGAACTGCTTCCACTTCATCCTGTAGTTTGATCTAGTTGAAGGTTTCCTGCTTTCAAAGAGGACCCTTTGTATCTCTGTTGACCACAGCAATTTCTGTTGGCTCAGCCATGAAACAGCCACGCCATGAGGTAAAGTAGCGGAAGGTCCGGGTGAAGGAGATGACCATGATCCTGGGACAAGCAGTCCGGAAAGCACAATAGCAAGCAAGGGGCTTGCTGCAAAAGGCGCATGAGGGAGCTAAACCAATGCTGGCGAGGTCAAGCTGGTTTAATCAGTATGATCTGCTCAGAGTCCTGCCTGAGCTTCTGGAGAATTCTGCTAATCAGCAGGAATGGAGGAAACCGCACATCTGAGATCGCTCATCCAGGGAAGAAGGAAGGTGTCAGAAATGAAGCCTGCATCTAGGCTCATCAGCAAGCAGAAAGTGGGGCGCTTTGTGTTGCGCCACATCACAGATATACATGGGGAGAGTCCCAATCCTGGAAGAGCATGAGGGCGACTTCTGAATGGAGAGACAACACATGGTGAGAAGAGAACTCCCTATTCAGATGGTCCACAACATCACTGTGTATCCCCAAGAGTTGATGAGATTGCAAGGAAATTTGGTGGAGGGCACAAAACTCCCACAGTCTGACTGCTTCCTTGCAGTGAGGTGCTGAATGGGCTCCTTCCTGTCTTCTGATGTACAACATGACTGCCGTGCTTTTCGTGAGGACCCAGACCACCCGGCCTATAAATTCAATTTTCTGTACTGGAACTAAGGCCCCACACACTTTCCACATGTTCCTGACCACTCTGAGCTCTCTTACGTTTACGTGTAACACTGTCTCATTCTGGGACCACTGGACCTCTGTCTGGAGCATTCCAAGTTAAGCACCCCATCCATGGCCCAAGGCATCTGACAATAGTTTAATCAAATGCTGACGTTGCTTAAAACAAGACATTGGTTGAGGAGATTGTGGGGATCTGTCTACCACCGCAGGAGTGAAGGATATGCAGCAGTACTGTGACTACACAGTCAAGGGGGTGCCTTGCTGGAGAGTATACCAACACTAGCCAAAGATGAAGAGGGTGCATTCTGAGCCTGGTAAATGGCACAACATAGGTGCAGGCTGCAATACAACCGAGGAGGAGTAATCACGCCCTCGTTGTTGTCGAGGAGAGGGACATTTGGCGAATGAGGTCCTGTAGTGTTCTGACCTATCCCAAGGGAGGGATGCCATGGCTGATGTAGAGTCGAGTACTGGGCCTATAAATTCAATTTTCTGTACAGGAACTAAGGAGCATTTCTTTTCATTTACCAGCAGCTCAAGGCAACAACATGTGGACAGGAGGAGATTGACATCTCACTGGACCTTCTGCTGCGATCATGGCCAGCCAGTTGTACAGATAGGGATACACTTAGCCCCCTAGACAATGAAGGTAAGCAGCTACCACCAACATGCACTTTGTAAATACTCGGAGCACTGTGGCTAGGCCAAAAGAGAGGACCACAAACTGGTAGTGACCTTGTCCTACCTTGAACCTTAGGGACCATATATGTCCCTCGAAGATCACGATGTGAAAATATTCATGTTTGAGGCTGAGGGAGGTATACCGGTCTCCCGGATCCATGTCGGGGATAACTGTTGCCAGGGTGACCATGCAGAAATTGAAGTGGACCAGGTACTGATTCATGTCTTGCAGGTCCAGAGTAGGTCTGAACCCCCAACACTACCCCACCCTCCCTTGGCCTTGGGGATTAAAAAATAACAGGAGTAAAAACCCTAGTTGTGAAACCTGGTCAGCACCTTTTCCACTGCTCCCAGGCTGAGTAGCTCCACCATCTCTTGTTTGAGAAGCTGTTTGCGAGAAGGGTCTCTGAAGAGGAACGGGGAGGGAGCATGAGAAAGCAGGAGAGAAATCAACTGGAGGATATATCCATGCCGCGCTGTGGCCAGAAACAAGTGGTCTATTGTAATTTTGACCCTTTTTGGAAGAAAAGGACAGGAAGGATCCAGATGGAGCTTAAACTTTTTATACTACAGTCCCAGTACATAGAGACCCATTATTTTTAGGGTCGTGCCAGAGTACTTGAGCCCATGTAACTTGGTATCTGCCAATTCTTCAAACCGCTCCTATCAAAAAGGAGGCCCTGGATTGAATCCTAGGCTTCCAGAGACAGACCCGACAGAAGAAACCATGTGGCCCTTCTCATGGAGATTGTGGAAGCCATGAATCATGCAGCTGAGTCCACTGTGTCTGCTGCCACCTAAGGAGCTGCCCTTGATGTGGCCAAGCCTTCTTCTGACAGCACCTTAAACTCTTTCCTGGATGCTTTGGGGAGCAATGCCTCAAACTTGGCCAATGGTTTGCCATGGGTTGAGGTCATAGTGTGAATAGGGCCTGATGTTTCACCATCCATAACTGAAAGTTGCACAAAGAATAAAGTTTGCTTCCAAACAAATCTAAGTGTCTGGAGGCCCATGATCCAGAGCATGCTCTACATGCCTTGTGGTGATAAACACCTGAGGCCAAAAGTGATCTTAGTGATCGAGTACAAGACCTGGAGTGTCTGGTAATCGGGCTCCTGCAGTCCCTGGAGGGATAGCGCTGGGATGGTGATCTCCAGTGCCGGGACACCAATCAGAACATGTAGGAACAGGTTCGGAGATGAGAACAACTCGGTGCTGGTGCATACTGGTGCCAGAGAAAGCAGAGGCACAGAGAGGGTGAGTAATGCCTCATGAGGTGAGAACCCTATGGGAAGAGACTCTCTCTATAGTACCACTGCGGTTGTGGAGCATATGCCTCCAAATATCTGTGTTCCATGGTATGGGACACAGAGACCTTGGCATGACATCGTGGCTAGACCTATACCTGTCCAAATGTACAAGCAAGCATTAAGTGCTCAGTAACCGAGTTGTAAGCAACGTTTTCCCCCTGTGCCTGGGCTGGCTAGTCCCACTGATGATGGTCCCAGCATGGTAAGAATGTCCTGTGCCACTTGGAAGGCCTTCAGCATAAATGGGGATTGCCGGTCCATAGCAGCCAACGGCAACTAGGTCAGACTGGGACTTTCTGCCTGCGCTGGGGACTTGTCTTTAGATCATTCTGATGAACAGTTCCCTTTCTTGGCCTTCTCCCTTCAGGCTGGAGAGCTGTCCATAGCAGCCTTCTTAGCCTGGGTGCCAAAAGACAAACAGTGCTGAGTTGATGGTGCCAGAAGTGCACTCCGCACCAAGGCTGAAATGCTTGGTGCCAAGTCTGATCTTGCAGTGGTATGGAAGGGTCCATGAGCAGCACCCTTCATCGAATGCCCCTCTTTCTTATTGTCCTGGAGCAGAAAGAAGTGCAAATCTTGCACTTTTAAGAAATGCAAACAACAAAAAACAACATCCAAATAACAAAAGCAATCAGCATGTGGGTCGCTAACAGGCATAAGCCTGCAGCATGCAGCACATGCTTAAAAGTCAGGGGAAAGGAGCATGCCTTGTCCCCACACTAAGTCCCAACAGGGAACTAACTGTTAACTACTCTATTAACACAAAAAGGAAACTACGAACAGAGGGAATGATAACGCTACAGCCAGGGCCCGGCCAGAACCCTTTTGGTGCCCTGGGCCCAGGCGCGCGGTGCTGCCCCAGGGCGCACAGCGCGTGCGCTGGTCTGACGGTGGAGCATGGGCCCGCCCCCCAGGGTGTGCGGGTCAGCCCTCAGGGCGCACGGCGCATGCGCAGACCCACCATGGCCACTGGCACGCAGTCCGAGCCTGCCCCCGGGGCGCACGGTGCATGCGCTGCTCAGCCCAGCCTGACCAGCGCTGCTGGCGCGCACGCCGGGCCATGCAGGGCCCTGCGGCCGTGGGGGGAAGGGCGCTGCTGGCCTGCACTGTGGGGCCAGCACTGCAGGAGCCGGATACATGGCGCCTGATGGCAGCTGTAAAGGATGCCGCGCGCCCCTTACAGATGCCATCTGGTGCCCTCCATCAGTTGGCGCCACAGGCAGCTGCCCGACGAGCCCATGCCTCAGTCCGGCCCTGGCTACAGCTAAGGCTGGAGCAGAGTATTCCAAGTACCATCACTGGTGGCAAAAAGGAACTAAGGAAGGAGGGGCTGGGAGTGTCTTATATAGCACGGCCACTACAGAAAGCACTGAGACACAGGCCCCTATGAGTACTGCTAAGGGAAAATCTTCTGGCACCAGTGCGTATGGTGAGCACACACACGCATGATGAATGGACATGAGCAAGCACTTGAAGAAGAAACATAACTTTAACTGGCTACCTAATTAAATAGGATTTTACATCGCTACCTGAACTGTGATGATGAGAACAGACACGCACTTCTATTCATCTCCTGTCAGGGGTAACTTGATGTAAAAGTGGCACTCCACTAGCAATATTTTTCTTCCAATAGCTCTCAATTAGAACATGCGCAGAAGAGAATGGCGCTACAGCATGCCGTAATACTCTTAGTTTCTGGCTCTCCACATGTATTTTCAGATCACCTTCTACTGCTTCTCCTGGGCAGCATGAAATACTGAAAACTAATCTTCAAGTGCCCTTACCAAAAAAATTGTTTATTTTACCAAAACTGAACTCTTGTTGTTTAGCCTGGTCTTCATTAGCAGAATATGCCATAGAAATAGCTTTCCAGTGACTTATTTCTCTCTCATAATTCCCTTGGACTCTCAAAATATTTTCCAGCTCATGTGAACTGGGGAATAAATGGACTCAGAAAAAAATGGTTAGCATGGACAAAATTATAACACTATTTGTGCTGGTGCAATCCCAGTCATTCATTAGGCAACTGTATGATTCTCTAAGGAAAAGACAGTAGAAAGTATATTCATTCTTAATATTAAAATAAAATAAGCCTTTATTTGTATCTTTTTCCATATTCCTGAAAACAAACAGTTTCCCTCCCTCCCCCCCCCCCAAAAAAACGCTTTATCAAACTATTGTACCAACTAATTGGTGATCCACTGTATTTCCTTAAACTGTATCCTGTTTTGACTTAGTAACATTTACTTCTTCCACTGTATTCATAATCTCCGTTTTATCATGTCTCGACTGGGGAAAAAATAAGGACAAAGAAAACTGAGAATTGATGTCCAAATTGATTTTAACTGACTAGATTTGGCTCAGGAAACAAATCTTTGTTTCCAACTTGGCATAATCTTCAATAACTTTACTGGCTAATCACAGATGCAATTTTGCCAAGTTTTTAAGTCTCAGACTTCAATCTATAGCTATGTTGACTTAACTGATAGTTTGATTTGTTGTTTGATTTAAAAAAAAAAACCCCAAACCTTCTGATCAACATGCCAGTACTATGACCGAGGTAGAAAAATGTAGTTAATTTGGTGGATTTGAGAAAAGACACAATAGACACGCTGTCTGAGATGCCTTTTCACTGGATCCTACAAAAAATGTTGAAAGCTTGTTATGTAGGATTTCAAATAGAACACAAAGTTATAAATTAAAGTCAATCATAGAGGTGGGGTTTTTTGTTTTTGTTTTTTACAAAATCAAAATATCCTGAATAAAATTAAATTAACCAAAAAAACCTCTTTTTCCCCTTTGCCCTCTATTTGTTTTCAAAATTTTAATTTCCGCAAACACAACTTTTTACAGCAGAATAAAATATCTAAGTGAAAAAATGGGGAAAACAAACAACAGAAAAAAAGATTCAGAACAATTAATTTACCTTGGTTGTTTTCTTTAAATTAAAAAGGACAAATAATCCCCTTTAATATTTAAGAGATGTGGTATTACTTAATTTTATTAATGACTTTCTACACTTTGTTTTAGCATAGCATGGATAGAGATTCACAAGCTCAACAGCACCAAGATTTCATATTTCTGAACATGCATCTGCCTGTACTGATGAACTCTAAAAGGAACCCCATTTAGAACATAAGAACGGCCATACTGGGTCAGACCAAAGATCCATCTAGCCCAGTATCCTGTCTGCTGATAGTAGCCAATACCAGATGCTCCAGAGGAAGGGATCACAACAGTTAATCCTCACGTCATCCCTCTCCTGTCACCCACCTCCAAATAAACAGATGGTAGGGATAACCATTCCTACCCATCCTGGCTAATAGCCATTGATGGACCTAACCTCCATGAATCTATCTAGCTCTTTGTTCAAGTTCTAGCCATTTATTCCTATCCTTAGATTCATGTCTTTGAACCAGTTATCAATCCACGAAAGAACCTTCCTTCTTATCCCATGACAACTTACTTTACTTAAGAGCCTTTGATGAGGGACCTTGTCAAAGGCTTTTCGGAAATCTAAGTATACTATACCCACTGCATCCCCCTTGTCCAAATTTGTTGACCCCTCTCACAGAACTCAAGCAGATGAGTAAGTCATTTTGTCCATCCTCTTCAGGACCCAGGATGCAGACTCTCACCCAAAGTGTCCAGTAATGGGCATTTATTATTTTCAATTTAAATAAGTACTGAAATTTTTCTTCATGTATCTTACTCATTTTAGGTTATTCTGTTCCTCTGCTTTAACGTCTTGTTTGAATTACAGTGCACAAGGCCAATTCAAAATATGGTGTTCATTTGAAAAATGGAAATTAAATATAATCTGAAGTAATGATGCTACTAAGTGACTAGTATCTAGAAGTCAAAGGAAGTATATAAGAATGTGATAACAGTTACTGCTGACTTTCTTGTCAAAAGATTCTAGTAAGATGAATTTACCTCAAACACAAACCCTTCTCATAGTGAAAATATATTCTGTGCTATGTACATTTATACATTAAGAATGTATATAATCTCCAAACCTCATTGCTCATGCCAAACTGCTTTAGTCTGCCAGAACTGGATGTTCTGACCTATTCGTAAGTCACTTTACTGTACGCAGACACATTTGAGCAATGGTCCCCCAACTGCAATCTGGGCATCAAAAACTATCCATGAAAAGTTGACTATTATTTTAATGCCAGTCCTCTTTCTTGTTTATAGCTACTAAATTGAATTACAATAACAAAAATATATTGCCCAGTTTTCTAATACTATTTTCCATATTACTGTAATTACTACAGAGAAGCTATATGATTGATATTTGGGGTAGCAGGATTATGCAAGGGAAATGATCCACAATAAATTTCTCTATTATAAGGTGGTGTGACCTACAAAAAAAAATGTGAACGCTTGTACTGAACATTACTGGATACTCTCCAGTTAAACACCACAAAACAGAAAGACAAGAAAATTAAGAGACACCTACTGGTCAGTGTATATTATGCATCCCCCTCCGTGACTGATCCACACAGCCCAGCTACAAAGCCTGGCTCTCTTAAGCTTAGACTGTAGACACTCACTCTTTCAAGGCTTGGAGGTCTACAGTGGCTGTTACACAACTTAAAACTCAGAGAATCATAAAGTTAGAAGGTACCACAAGGATCTAGCCTCATCCATGATTCCAGCTGTTGTGAGCAACAGATGCTCAAGCTGGGCTTTTTCTGTCTTGTGAAAATGTACAACTAACTTGCCTGTGTGGGTTATATGTCACCCACAACTTCCAAATTAGGGTTGTAAAATCACATGTAAATTATTAACTGGTTGGCCCGACTAGGCTAGAGCAGCTGGTTGGCCAGTTACCCCAGCAAGCATGCCAATAAGGCAATGCTTACCGGTTAACCATTTACATACCGATTCCAAGCTACAGAGAATAAGTTACAGCGACAGAGTCTCTTTGTTTGTCTAAGCCAAACTATAGTAACTCATTATTTTAGGACTGGCCATCCCATGTTGGCCATGTTGGCCACCAGCAGGGTTACTGTGAAAAACTGAGTAAATCTGAGATGAAACCTGAGATCCCATTTCAAAATCACTTTTCAGATAAAACTCAGACTGATGGGGCAGAAAGAGGTCTGTGTTTACAATGTTTTTTAAGTTTTAACTGTGCTGGTTGTTTTGTGGCAGACAATTGTTCCCAGTCTTTGCGTTACTTCTTATGGCTCATATTATGGAGAGAGAGAGAGAGAGAGAGAGAGAGAGAGAGAGAGAGAGAGAGAGACAGAGACAGAGACAGAGACAGAGACAGAGACAGAGAGAGAGAGAGAGAGAGAGAGAAGGAACGTGTAAAACAATGATTAAACTTTGGATTTTGCAATTTTTGTAGAACTAACAACAGGAAACATTAATCAATTTTAATAATAATAAAGAGGAGAGCTAGGGTAGTATGGACAGCTGACAACAATAGTAGACATTTGAAAATATTAGTATCTACAACTTATCTCCATTATTGTTGAGAGAGAATAATCTGTTTATCATAGAATCATAGAATCATAGAATAACAGGACTGGAAGGGACCTCGAGAGGTCATCGAGTCCAGCCCCCCGCCCTCAAGGCGGGATCAAGCTCCGTCTACACCATCCCTGACAGATGTCTATCTAACCTGTTCTTAAATATCTCCAGAGAGGGAGATTCCACCACCTCCCTTGGCAATTTATTCCAATATTTGACCACCCTGACAGTTAGGAATTTTTTCCTAATGTCCAATCTAAACCTCCCCTGCTGCACTTTAAGCCCATTACTCCTTGTCCTGTCCTCAGAAACCAAGAGGAACAAATTTTCGCCTTCCTCCTTGTGACTCGCCTTCCTCCTATATTTGGTATGTCTTGACTCCTACGTCTTTAGGTGACAACCATATTTCAAATAAACTTACATACACACTAGATATCCATGTGATTAATTTATGTTCACTTCACCTGTAACATTTCACCTATTCTGTCTCCTCCCATTGATGAGGTTTCTAAACCAATTCAAACCAAAAAACAACTGCAAACCAATATCTTGTTGTAAAAGTTAGCTTGCCACATAAATATTTGTTTTCCTTTAGCAAAATACAGGACTATGTACCACTTTAAAGACTAACAAGATGGTTTATTAGATGATGAGCTTTCGTGGGCCAGACCCACTTCCTCAGATCAAATAGTGCAAGAAAATAGTTACAACCATATATACCAAAGGATACAATTTTAAAAAAATGAACACATATGAAAAGGACAAATCAAATTTCAGAACAGAAGGGGAATGCGGGGGGTGGGGAGGAATGTCTGTGGGCTAATGATATTAAAGGTGATAATTGGGGAAGCTGTCTTTGTAATGGGTAAGATAACTAGAGTGTTTGTTGAGACCCACTTGTAAAGTGTCGAATTTTAGCATGAATGACAGTTCAGAGGTTTCCCTTTCAAGTGCAGATTTAAAAGGTCTTTGGAGCAGGATGCAGGTAGTTAAGTCGTTGAGACAATGTCCTTTCTGGTTGAAATGGCAAGAAACTGTTTTTTCTTTGTGATCCTGTCTAAAATCTGTTTTGTGGGCATTGATCCTTTGGCGAAGTGTCTGAGACGTTTGTCCAATGTACACAGCAGACAGACACTTTCGGCACATGATAGCATAAATTATATTTCTGGATGCGCAGGAATATGTGTTCTTGATCTTATAACTCACTTGGTTAGGTCCAATAATGGTATCAGCAGAGTGAATATGTGAACAAAGCTGGCAACGGGGTTTGTTGCAAGGGAAGGTACCAGGGTTGGTATTAGTGTGGTATGTCCTGTGGTATGTCCTGCTTCAGCTACACCAGACTAACACGGCTACATTTCTATTGTTTTCCTTTGTTTTCCTTGTTTTAATTGCTCCCCAATGGCTAGAGGTAGAGAGTGGGCCATATTTGATCACGGACTAGTGTCAAAGCTACAGTAATTGTTGAACCTGGTCAATTCAGTAATCTGGTATCTTTTTTGTCCATACTAGATGTCTCAAGTTATTCGGTTAACTCACTTCTAAGCTAAACCTTCCTAGTTAGTGGTTGGATTATGGGTGGATGCATGAGGTTTTAGATCCTTTTAAAATAGTAAAATGAAAAACAAAATAAAGCTTTCCCAATTCTCTTGTACCATTATTGTTAAAAACAAGAGTTTTATCCAACTGGAGATTTAGGAGTTCCTCAGTTGCCTTTTTCAGTGGTATAGAGCATTTGCTTCTTAATCATAATACACTGAGCCTTAGGGTACGTCTAGACTACATGCCTCTGTCGCCAGAGGCATGTAGATTAGGCTACCAGACATAGTAATATGAAACGGCGATTTAAATAATCGCCGCTTCATTTAAATTTACCTGGCTGCTGCGCTGAGCCGACAAACAGCTGATCAGCTGTTTGTCGGCTCAGCGCGATAGTCTGGACGCGCGGGTGTCGACATCAAAGGTATTTGTCCACCACCCAAGTATGCCTCCTGGGATGAGGTTTACCTGGGTGGTCGACAAATACCTTTGATGTCGACACCCGCGTGTCCAGACTATCACGCTGAGCCGACAAACAGCTGATCAGCTGTTTGTCGGCTCAGCGTGGCAGCCATGTAAATTTAAATGAAGCGGCGATTATTTAAATCGCCGCTTCATTTTCCGATGTCTGGTAGCCTAATCTACATGCCTCTGGCGACAGAGGCATGTAGTCTAGACGTACCCCTAGTCTTTAGTCATTTCTAAAATTTGCTAGTCACAATTAATCTCTTTAAAAAACCTGTATAGTTGGGAGTGATGGAATTAAAGAAATCTGTTTTTATATGCCATGTGCTGTGGAAAATAGTAACACGTTTTTATAATGCCTTAAAACACTTGTAAAATAGTTTTGGTAAAATACATGGCATAAATAGACGATAGAGTTGTGTACATGCTGGCATTCATATCAGAAGAATTCCCTAATTTACTTGTGGCTTTACTTGTGGAGTAATACAATCACTTTAAACTTATGATACTGAACCCTTTAGATAATACACATCATGAAATGTCCTCCCTTTCAACTTTTAAAAATGCACTTCCAATGTTGTTTATATGCCATGTTTCTTGGCACATACGCTATATAAATTAGGTTTTTGGTTTAAAAAAAATTCAAATAACCAATGGGCAAGCAAAGAACAAAACTACATACTCCATTACTGACAAAAACACAACTCATCATCACAGTTCAAAAGGTGGGTGGGGGGAAAAGGGAATGTATACTCTCAAAACACAATGCCACCAGCATTCCCTCTAATTTTTTATGTCCATGTACAGAGTGAATTTTGTTATGTGCAGTAATATGGAGAGGATGAGCAACACATTACCTCCATATTTGTGAACATAACAAAATTAATAGTGCACATGGATGACCAGCAAAGGGGGTGAGCTTTGAGTGTAGGAGCAGGCTGAGGGCTCTAGGATGGGCCTGGAAATGAGGGATTTCGGGTGAGGGGGCCCCAGGGTTGGAGTGCAGACTGTTGTTGGGGACGTGGGATCTAGAATGGGGTTGGGAATTAGGGGTTTTGGGTAAAAGCCTCCCCAGAAGAAAGGGCACCTTCCCCCTCCCTCCTCAATCCTCTTTCACCGCAGCAGCTCCGGGACAGGTGAGAGGCACCTCTCTGCCAGCCGTGGCAGCTCCAGTAAGGCTGAGTTAGGCTGGAGGAGGTGCACTTCTCTCCCAGCTGCAGCAGATCCATGTTGCTGGAGATACAGGAAGAACTTTCGCAAAGCACCTCTCTCCCAGCTGCAGCAGCTCTGTGCACAGCAGCCCTAAGCAGTTCTTATTAAGCAGTTGCAGGGCACATAGCTTAGGGGGAGCCTTGTACATGACCTGTGTTGCAGGATACAGGGAAGTATGGCAAATTGTGGGCAGTTTTGTTGTTTAGCTGTGGTTTATCCATTCATTCTAAATTTTGTAATCTTGAAGCTGCCTCTGCACTTTTCAGACAATGGTTTGCTTTCTCACAGAAGACCAGTAATAAGAACATAAGAATGTCCATACTGGATAAGACCAAGAGGTCCATCTAGCCCAGTATTCTGTCTTCCGAGAGTGGCCAATGCCAGATGCCCCAGAGGGAGTGAACAGAGCAGGAAATCATCAAGTTATCCCTCTCCCGTCATCCATTTCCAGCCTCTGACCATTCCTACCCATCCCAGCTAATAGCCATTGATGGACCTAACCTCCATGAATTTATGTAGTTCTTTTTTGAACACTGTTAACATCCTAGTCTTCACAACAGCCTCTGGCAAAGAGATCCACAGGTTGACGACACGCTACATGAAGAAAAACTTTATTTTTTTTAAATATGCTACCTATTAATTTCATTTAGTGACCTCTAATTCTAATGTCATGGGAATAAGTAAATAACTTTTCCTTATTCACTTTTTCCACGCCAGTCATGATTTTACAGACCTCAATTATATTCCCCCTTAGTCTCTTTTAAGATGAAAAGTCCATTTTTAATCTGTCTCCATATGGGAGCCATTTCAAACCCCTAATCATTTGTGTTGCCCTTTTCTGAACCTTTTCCAATGCTAATATATTATTTTTGAGATGAGGCAACTACACTTGTGTGCCGTATTCAAGATGTGGGTATACCATGGATTTATATCTGTCTTATTCTCTATCCTTTTTAAAAGTATTCCTAAATAGTGTATTACCAACATTTAAAGATTACTACACAACTCCTTACAAACTAGCACATTTATTCTACAGGTAAAAGCATTACAGGGGGAAAAACATACCAAAGACGTTCCAATAGGCATGCTAAAAGCTTATCAGACGACATTTCTCCTATCCATGAGGTCCTAGTATGCCAAAGTCTTTCAAACCCTTCTGCAGAGGTTGGAGTCCCCGTGGAGAGATGATGCTGTCAATTTGCAAGATCAGAAGGCAGCCCTGAATCAATTTAAATGTTTTGTCATTGGAAAGGCAAAACCTAATGAGTAAGAATTTGCCAAAACAGAAACAGAAAACCCAAGCACGTCATTTATATAAAACAGTTTTCCTAACCCTAGCACATAGACAGACTAAGCTGAACTGACAATTGTAACCACCTCTGTTTGCCCAGGAACATGTCTTAAAACAGGACTTTATGAGAACCCCCATGCAATTACACAGAACAAGAGTTCTGTTTTGGTTTTCTTTAGGTTTTCACTCCCTAGGAGGAGCAAAAATAGTGGAACTCCCAATTCAGTGGCACTGTCAAATTTCATACACACCTACTTTTTGGAAAGCAAATCAATTAGCAGTAAGAGATCAGGCCAAAAAGAAGAGAGAACAGAATATGGTTTATCAACTTCCTCCCTCTTCTTAGAAATGTTACAAAAACAATTCTAAATCCTGGGAAAAATAGGTCCTTTAATTATCAGAACATAGTGTTTCTGAAAACATTAAAAATAGCTCATATTTACATACATCAACCAATGTATATTTGGGATATAAAGGACTAGTTGACTATCCAATAAGCAAATGCTTATTGGATAGTCGACTAGTCGCTTCCCACACCTTGATTCCTTCTATCAGATAGAGGCAGCAAGGGATGGGGGAATGTGAGGGGGATACTTAAAAGCGGCAGCGCCGCATGGAGCCCGGTGTCAGCTGCTCTGTGAAGCGCTGCCGTTTTGAATGTCACAGGGAGCCCAGTGTCAGGCTCCTCACGGCATTTCAAAGATGCAGTGCCACACGGGATCAGCTGGGGATGCAGCGCTGCCACTTTGAAATGCCGTGCGGAGCCTGGGGTCAGCTGGCAAGTCCCCAGCTGATCCCGGGTTGTATTAGGCATTTCAAAGCAGCAGTGCCACACAGAGCTAGGGTCAGCTGGGGAATACCCTGGTTTCCGTGCCGCATGTCAGCTTTGAAATGTACAAGTTCCCAGCCAAATGCAGAAGTGCTCAGTACTAGTCGAGTAGTCAATGGAAATTCCATCAACTACTTGACTAGCAAATTAATCATTATTTAACATCCCTAGTGTATATACTGCATGATGCTCAAGTCAGAATGTTAACTAATGTGTAGTACTGAAAAATATATCATACAAAACATTTTGCATCCAAAATCACACCACATTTATAATTTATTTCCATAGAATATTGCATTTAAATAGCTAAGAGGGCATCATGGACAATTATATACAAATTAGCTCATAAAATACCCTACTTACTTCAAAATTGGTATAAGCCATTGTGGCCACAACCAGGCTTTTGTAATGGAATACAGTCTACCCATCTAGGTATACCATGAGTGAAATATGCAAATTATAATACTTTTAGCACTTACTTCAGCACTAGAATTGACATTATTCTGTTTAATTCAGTGTTCAGTATCTAGCAGTAGTTAGCTATTGTTTCTTCAGATGAAAACAAATGTGTTAATAAGTAACATACTTATCCAATTATTTAAGAATAAAACAGGGAATGATCAAAATTCTCTCCCTAGCCTCAATGATCAACTCACTTCATTGACAGTTTCCTATAATAAATTAACTATCGCCAAATAAATTAAAAACCATAGATTAAAATATTTCAAAGCTGCCTTTTTTCAAATGAATATGTACATTTTATGCATTTGAGATATAGAAACTGTCGATTTTTCTGATTAAGTTCCATGTCGGACACACCCTCAATGAAGTGCAAATGAGATATGCCCTTTTAAGCACCATCATCAAGGGGATTCTGTGTACACCTAAACATGATTTGTAACCAAAAGTCTATTCAATCCCTATTTGCATCAAGGAATTTTTAATGAAGTGGGCTCTAAATGAGGTAAAAGAGAGACATGTTGAGGTTAATTTCTGGAATTTTTCCACTCATAGTTATAGCATGTTACTCAAGCTTTAGCAAAGTTCCTACTTTGAACTTTCACACACTGAATCAACCAGTATTTCCTCTGGAAAATTCTTCTCAGAAGTTGTTCATGACAAAAAGAAAAACCATTTTTATTTCTCTCAGGGTATTAAAAACATTACCAGCTTCAACTTTTTAAGAACTAAACACTGTCTTTCTCTTAAACTGCATACACTAAACTGTACAACCAGGTGTATAAAAGGAATATAATTGTGACATAAAATAATTGAGATGAACATAAAACTGGGTTAGTTTCCTTTGTAATCTGCACATTAATGAAATAATTTCAGTTTCATATTATAGTTAATACTATCTTCACTATCATCATAATGATCCAGAACCTCTACGTTCCACAATGTCATGTATTTAGATTTCGTTTGCCAGCACCAACACAGTCTCATGTATTTTCTTGACCTTTAGTTCTCCCTCACAGAGCTCGGGAGGAATAGAGGTCTCCCTTCTCTGAGATCTCAGCACATGTGGGTTTCAGTTAACTTGAGCCCACTCCTTTATTTTTCATTCTCCTTTTTACAGTGAAATAGACTTGACTGGATAGCCACTACCAATTATAATTCCTCAGTACTTAGTTTATATTCTCTCACTCTATCCTGGGGTCTTTCAGGTAAGATAATTCCTTTTCAATCATAATATTCCATTTACTCAGTGTTTTTACTAGATAACAATGTGATTTTTGCAGGGCTTTGGAGCAGAGCCTGGAGCTGGAGTGCAGAGCAATGGAGCTGCAGGTTTTTGCCCAGAGCTGGAGCGGAGCCGGAGCACAGAAAATCTTGACTGCTCCACTGCTCCAGGTTTTTTTTTTTTTTCATTTTCAATCCAAAATGAATGATATTTTAGCAAGAAAGTCCTAAAGGTGCCAAAAAGTTTCATATTGTATAACAATTTATATTAACATCCACTTTACGTAATATGTCACAGTTATTCTCACTTTGGCTGAAATCAAGATTTAATGTACAGATACAAAATTACAAAGTTATTTGGATATATGTTTTATTAAAGAATCAGATTATTATCAGACATCCGGCAACACTGCAGACTGCTCCCACCCTTGTGCCAAGGTTAGGCAAGTACGTACTCGCGTAGATTAGATAGTTAGATTAGTATGTGTTTATTTTCAACCTTGTAACATGTAGCCTCATTACTTCCCAACAATTAATGTTGTAGAACAGCGATAGCACGTACTAACGCTACGGCACATACCAAATTTAATTGATATATCTATATTAATTAAAAACTTGGAAAATATTTTGAATATTTTTACCGCAAAATTTCATAAGAAAAACTAAATTGCAATTTATAAATACAAATTGATATTAATTATGTATATTAAAATATTTCTTAATTAAAACAGCAAGAAATGTTAAAATATTAAAAATATAATAATAATTTTGTGTAAAAAGAAAATGCGATCATTTTTGTCCAGAAATCCAAAATAAATTCAAAGTACCTTAAGTGGTTAAGATATCACAAGCAGGTGCATTATAAAAAAAAGTAATGCTTTTGTTCATTGCTTTTCGAAGATTATAACAAGAAACATTTGGATGTGGTAGCAGCACAAGAAGATTTGGCCATGGCTTCAACAAAAAAAATCAAATCTGCCAATTTACGGAAAATGATCTCAATAACGTCTTTACTTTGAATTTGAAAAGACCAAATTTGGGCTTTTGGGAAAAGCAAAGAAGAAACTGGCAATGTGCAAGGTAGAAAAGGAAGTGAATGGTGAGCTCAAACCATGTAGCTTCAAGACAAGCGAAGCAAGAGTCGTGAAAAGTTTCAGCCTTTGGCTGCACGTAAAACGTAACCACCCTGAAAACTATGCAGCTCAGGTTACAAAAAAGGACCAGGAAGATGAGGCAAAACAGAAAGCTGATGCGGCTAAACGACGTTCATCTGACTCTTTGAAAACTCCTGGAGAAAAGATTTTTTGCGGAGCTTAATCTGAAAAGAAACCCAAAATTGAGCAAACAAAACTTGACTCATATTTAAAGTCCTCAAAGATTACAGTTATGATGAGGTGTGGTATTCACACTATTCAGTTGGCAATCTGGGATGCACTGAACAAAGAACATGCAAAGAAATTTCTGGCAAAAATTTGACAAGTCGTTATCAAACTACAAACCTCAAGCATACAAAGTGTTCTACTTGATCTACATGGGATAACTCAATCATTGGATACTGTGACTCACTGGAGTTCTACATTTGTGATGATTGATCAGCTTCTCGTTTTTCAATCCTACTGTGAACAAGTGGCTGCTGCTGGAACAAGAGAACTCAAGTTAACTAAAACGCAGTGAAGAACCTGCGAGACCTCTTGGCAAAGCCAAACTAAACAACCGTGAATCTTCAAGCTGTCGATGTAACCCCAGAAATTTTAATGAAGGAATGGCGAAAACTATCAAAATTCTTGCAAGAAAATGGTGGACAAATTGCAGAAGGAATTCTATCCCCCATGCAGAAACGCGAAGAGAAGCTTTTTGACCATATTCATTTCTTTGCTGGAGTTTATGCTGACCCACGGGTATCGGTAATGAAGCCTTATTCGAGAGAAACTTTCGGGAAGATTGTGCGGTGATGGAGTCTACTGGTAGGTTAAAAGTTAAGTCTGTTTTTGAGGCCATTCACAGCTACCCACACTGCATTCAAGTTGCCCGTAGAATTGCTTCAAGCATGCCAACAACTCAAGCTAGTATAAAGAGACTATTTTCGGCTTTAAAGTTAATTTTAAATGATCTGCAGCAGCCTATGAAAGACGACTTGATTGCTGCAATAATTTTTTACAGACTGAATTATGAATGATTCTAGTTTGTATCAATGTTGATGACATTTAAATTGTTTTAAAACTGAATAAAAATAATGTTTTTTCAAAATTACAGTATGCACTTTTTTATTTAGTTAAAAATTAATTTGAGTCAGAACGTGGAGCAGTTGGAGCAGTCCCTATTGGTGCCGGAGTGGAGCTGGAATGGTGCAATTCAAAAATGTGACTGCTCCAAATCCCTGGATTTTTGCTATCTTAAGATGTTTGAATTACTCACAAAACTTTCTTTTATCAAAACTCTTACATACCCCTAAAAAGAGGATCTATTATTTCTTCCACCTTACAGAGCACAGATTGCATATGAAAAAACAACAAATAGTCTGGTAGCACTTTATAGACTAACAAAACATGTGCTACCAGACTATTTGTTGTTTTTTCAGTTTACCTGTACAGACTAACTCGGCTATCCCCTGAAGTTTCTGAACATTGCATATGGTTCATTTTCGTGTCTATATATTCAAAAGATATATTTATTTAAGCCACAAAGGCCAGTTAGTACTTTAAACAAAAGCAGTTATTTAATCCTATAAACTCTGAATTAAGCTGCATCCTCAACTCTAGGGAACAATTTTAAAAAAACTTCTCTTTTTATTAATTCAATTTTTTTGCCTTCCTCTTTTAAAGCAGACTTTTGAATTCCTGTTTACACAGAGGTATTACTAGGTCACACTATGTTTATTCTACTTTTTACACAGTTTTGAGTTGCTTTGTCCACCATTTCATTTCCTTTTGTCCCAATATGCACTGTATCCAAGTTAATGCTACATATACTCCCATCTGTACTGACTCTATTAGAAATATGATTGCATTGATTAAATCACTTCTTCATACTGAAAAATCATTTTCTGCCATAACGCCTGAAACTATCTTAAAAATGACTGCCGTTTCTGGGCATACGTCCCAGATCCAATTTAATGCTATTATGATTTCTACTACTTGAGCTGTTGTGAAAGATACATAAATGGATATTCTTTCAGATGTCCTCATTCCCAAATTTGATATACAATATGCCGACCATGCTCTTCCTGTTTCTCCCCCTTTCTTAGACCATCTGTATATATTTGAGAACAGACTTCACTTTTCATTTACATACTAGTATACTTCTGTTTTAAGATCTACTGTCTCTCCTACTCATATTAAATTTAAAAAATACATCTAAATCCACATATGGACATGTGACTTTCCATCTAGTACACCTACTTTATACAATAAGCCTTCCCTCCACAGGATGTCTTTTGAATATCTATGTAGACAGCTATACTGAAACCCTTGTGACTCAAATTTTTTGTTAAATTAGGAAAAAGAAGTTACTCACCTTGTGCAGTAACGATTGTTCTTCGAGATGTGTGTCCTGTGGGTGCTCCACTGTAGGTGTCGGGCTTGTCCCGGCGCCGCAGATCGGGGATCTTTTCTAGCCGTAGTCTGCCGGACCGTGCATGCGCGAAGTACGGCACGTGGCTTTTCGCACCGTTTGAGTGTTGGTGGTCCGGCTCCCGCCAGTTCCTCCTGCCTCTTGCTCTGAAAGACACGAAGTAGAGAAAACTCCGAAGGGGGGAGGAGGGCGGGTCGTGGAGCACCCACAGGACACGCATCTCGAAGAACAATTGTTACTGCACAAGGTAAGTAACTGCTTTTTCTTCTTCGAGCAGTGTCCCGTGGGTACTCCACTGTAGGTGAATGTACAGCAGTAGCTCGCGAATGGAGGTGGGTTCGAAGCTAGCATGCCGTAGCTGAGGATAATATCACTGTCGCCACCGCCGAATCAGGTATTAAGAAATTGTGGATGGCATAATGTGTAGCGAAGGTTAGGTTGGAAGACCACATAGCCACTCTACAGATATCTATCAAGGGAACTCCCTTGAGGAATGCAGTGGACGTTGCGACAGCCCGAGTCAAATGGGCTCTCAAAGTCGAAGGCAGTGGTTTGTTTTGCAGTTTATAACAAGTCCTTATGCATTGCACAATAGTGGAGGAGATGCGTTGAGCGGACAATGAGCGACCATTAGTACAGTCCGCCATTGATATTAGTAGCGAGTCCGCCACTCGAAAAGGTCTGGTTCTCTCAATATAGAAGGCGAGAGCACGTCTGACGTCCAGAGTGCAGGCGCGCATGTTCTGGTGAAGCGTGTGGTTTGGGATGGAATATAGAAAGAATTACAGGTTCATTGATGTGAAAACGAGAGATCACTTTGGGGCGAAAATGTGGTTGCGTTCGCAATATCACCGCTTGGTGTGTAAAAACCGTATAGGGAGGAGAGACTAATAGTGCAGCTAGCTCACTCACTCTCCTCGCAGAAGTAACTGCCAACAAGAAAACGACCTTCATGGACAGGTCATGTAGATTGCATGTTGCTAGCGGTTCGAAGGGTTTGCCCGTCAGAGTATTCAGGACCATTTCGAGGTCCCAAGGATCCGCCGGTTGAGTATAATGTGGATACAAGTTGGACATTCCCTTCAAGAACCTTTTCGTTGTCGGATGGGAAAATACGGAACATCTGTCGACAGGCTGATGAAAGGCTGCTATTGCAGTGACATGAACTCTAATGGAAGCGCAGGTAAGGCCCAAATTCTTGAGGTGTACAAGGTAGTCCAGGATACACTGTAGACGTGTAGAGACTGGATTTAGATCCTTTTGGAAACACCATGATGAGAAGCGTGACCATTTTGAGAGGTAAGTAGTCTGCGTAGATAATTTTCTACTGTTTAGTAAAATGTGCTTGACAGATTGTGAGCATAATGCTTCTGATTGTTGGAACCAACTAGGTACCACGCCGTGAGTGCGAGATGGTCCACCTGCGGATGGATCAGGGAGCAATGATTTTGTGAGAGCAGATCGTGTCGAATTGGTAGAGGACACCGAGGACGTATCGATATGCGATGGAGGTATGGATACCACATTTGCCTGGGCCAGGAGGGGGCTATTAGGATTACTGTAGCCCTCTCCCGAATAATTTTCTCCACTACCCTGGGAATCAAGGGTGTGGGTGGAAATGCGTAAAGTAGGTGACGTCCCCAGTTGTATAGGAAAGCTTCGCCTTTTGAATTTCGCCCAATCCCCGCTCTCGAGCAATTCTGAGGACATTTCGCATTGTGACAAGTGGCAAAGAGGTCTACTAACGGAAATCCCCATCGTTGAAATATCGCAGAGAGCACTGTGGAATGTAACTCCCACTCGTGGTTGAGAGAAAAATGCCTGCTGAGGGCATCGGCCGTTACATTGTGGTGGCCCGGGAGATACTCTGTGATTAAAAAGAAGTTGTGGCGATTGCACATGTTCCATAGATGTACCGCTTCTGCGCACAAGGAGTGGGATCTGGCTCCACCCTGCTTGTTTACGTAATAAACGGTTGTCATATTGTCTTTAAGGACTCGTATGACTTGTCCCCAAATGACGGGAAGGAAGTGTTGACATGCTTTGTACACTGCCCTGAGCTCCAGGAAGTTTATGTGCATCAACGATTTGTCTGGCGACCATAGGCCTTGTACTTGTTCGGGGCCGAGGTGTGCGCCCCATCCAATGAGTGACGCATCTGTTGTCAACTGCGCCGATGGCTGAGGGCGATGAAAGGGTACGCCCGACTATAGATTGTCTGGACCTGTCCACCAAGCTAGTGACTTCTTGACATGGGTGAGAACCATTACTGTCATGTGGACGTCACGTACTTTGGGGGGACAGATCCGTGCCATCCAATGTTGAAGGCATCGAAAACGCAACCTTGCGTGTTTGACCACATATGTTGTGGAGACCATGTGCCCCATAAGCTGTAGGCACCGTAGTATGGGAACCGTTGGGCTGATGAGCAAGATCTGGATCAAATCCTGCATCGTCTGGAACCTTTCCATCGGTAATGACGCACGCTCGCACCTAGAGTCTAGACAAGCGCCTATGAACTGTATTGATTGGTGCAGTTCCAATGAGGACTTCGGGATATTGAGAATGAGACCCAGCTCCTGGAAGACCGTGCGTGTTGTCTCTGTCGCATCGCGTGCTTCCTGCAATGATTGGGCTCTGATTAAGCAATCATCGAGGTATGGAAAGATCATTACGTGTAGACGACGAAGATATGCGGTCACCGCAGCCAGGGTCTTGGAGAAAACCCATGGAGCCGACGAGAGACCGAACAGCAGGACCTTGTATTGGAAATGGTCTGTACCGATTTGGAAGCGTAGGAATCGTCTGTGTGCCGGATGAATCGCAATGTGAAAGTATGCGTCCTGAAGATCGAGGGATGTGAACCAATCCCCGTTCTGAAGTGCTGGGATGATTGTAACTAAGGTAACCATTCGAAACCATTGTTTTCGTAAGGAACGGTTGAGGTCGCGAAGATCTAGTATCCGTCTCCATCCCCGATTTCTTTTCCGTTACAAAGTACCGGGAATAAAAACCTCTGCCCTTGAACTCGTCCGGAACAGGCTCTATTGCACGGACAGCGAGTAGACGGGTAACTTCTTGCCGGAGCAAGGGCTCGTGAGATGGGTCCCTGAAAAGGGACAGGGCAAGAGGGGAAGGGAGGGGAGCGACGTGAATGGGATGGTGTAACCGAGGCGAATTGTCTGAAGAACCCATTTGCCGGTGGTGATGTAAGCCCATCGATGGAGGTACGGCCTCAGACGGTGGTGAAAAATCGCCTTCGTAGCACTCAGAATGGTGATGATAGGAATGGTACTTAACCCCTCGAGTGATGCGTCAAACTTGCTGTCTGGTACCCTGTTGGGAAGTCGTTTTGGGTGACGGACGTCTCCGCTGTTGACGCTGTCTACCTCTTTGTTGGACTGGAGGCCTATACTGAGGAGGTTGTCGTGGGGGGGGGGGCTCTGCCTTTGGTAGGGGGTATATCGTTTTCTACAATATGGAGGAGTGTACATGCCCAACGTTTTTAAAGTGGTTCTGGAGTCCTTTCCCAAGTGCAGAAGTTGGTCAGTCTTATCAGAAAAGAGATTTTGCCTGTCAAAGGGTAGGTCCTCGACCTTCGACAAGAGGTCTTTGGGAGCAGAGTACTGCTGCAGCCAGGATGCTCTGCGCATAATGACCGATGTAGCAGTCATGGGCGCTGCAGTGTAGGCTGTATCCAGGGCAATATGTAAGGCCGTTCCAGAGGCTGCGTAGCCCTCTTGTATTACAGCCTTTAAAATGTCCCGTTTCGCCTCTGGAAGATGTTGAAGAAGTGGCACAAGCTTGGCGTAGTTGTCGAAATTGTGATTCGCCAACAGCGCGGAATAATTGGCCATTCGCAGAGTGAGTGTTGCCGAGGAGTATACTTTACGTCCGAATAAATCGAGACGCTTTCTGTCTGCGGCAGTAGGTTTGTGTTGCGGCATCTTTGCCTTTTGTTGCACTGCATCCACAACAAATGAATTAGGCTGTGGATGGGTAAAGAGGAATTCCATCTCCCTAGCGGGGACGAAATACTTTTTATCCGCCTTCTTATTCATGGGCGGGGCGGATGACGGCATCTGCCAAATATCGTCTGCAATTTCAAGAATGGCCGCGTCCAGTGGCAACAAGATCTTGGGCTGGTGAGATTGTTTGATATTACGGAGGAGGTGGTGGTGTTTCTGTTGCACCCCCTCCAGCTGCACGTTTTGACTCTCTGCCACTCTCTTAAACAACTCCTGAAACTGGTGTAGGTCGTCCAATGGTGAGGTGTCTCCCTGAAAAACTGCATCGTCTGGTGACGATGAAGATTGATCCGTGGGTGATCGATCAGGTTCGGGATCCCGAACAGGAAGAGGTTGTCCGGTGTGAGGAGACCGGGAGGGAGTTCGTGGCCTTGAAGGAGCAGAGGGAGCGGAGTGCTTTTGGATGAGAGAGGAGAGAGTGTGCTTGAGGGGACCGGTGATGATGAGACGATGACCTATGGTGATAGTAGGGTGACGTGGAACAACGGGACCTCCTGGAATATTCCGAATGGGTTGAAAACGCAGGCAATCTTGGCGATCGTGACCTTCCTCTGTAATAGGTGCTGTGGCTGGGTGAACGACGATCATGGTGGTAGAAATGACCGGATCGTGGGGAGAATTGACCAGTATGAGAGTACTCAGAGTACGCCAGGGATGGTGAACATATTTCAGGAGAGAACTCAGGACTTGGTGAGAGAGAAGATAATCTAGATCTATGGGCAGGTGGTGCCAGCAACTGTTCCGGTGGAGAGGAAGTTGGAGTGGAGAGCACAGAGTGAGGGATTATTTCCACTGGTATTGAAGGAGTCCGTGCCGAGGTGGTCTGCGTCATCGGAGTTGATTGTGTCAGCACCGATTGTCTCGGTTCCGGGGACCATCTCAAGGGTAAAGGCCGCCTCGGTGCCGGTGGACGTCCTTCTAAGGGAAGTCTGTGATGTGACGATCCTTCCGGTGCCAAAGGATGGCTCGGTGCCAGTAAGCGCGTCGATGACGAGGAATGCTCCGGTGCCGGTGATTGTGTAACCGGTGATTCGGTGCCGACCATGTAGGAGAAGAAGGGTGCTCAGGAGTTACCGAGCGTACCCGTGTCGAGGGTTTCGGCGCTGTTTGTTTTGGCCGTGCCACATGCACCTGGGGCGAGGAGCACCTCAAAGCTGGTGATCGTGCTCGAGAATGAACCGGCGCCGAAGAACGCTCTTGTGCAGAGGAATGGCTCAGCTCCGCAGGCAGCTTGGATGTGCGTCTCGGTGCCGGGGAGCGTCTCGGCGCCAGGGAGCGGCTGCGTGCGGGGGAGCGGCTCGGTTTCGGGGTGCGTTCTGCACCGGCAGAGGTCCTCGAAGCCGTGGAGGTCCCTAGAAGCTGTTTGGAAACCGAGGGAACGGCTGAGACCGTGGAGCCCAATATAGAAGGGCTCGGAGCCGACTTACTCCGACTGTCTTTGGGCGCCACCGCAATGCGTGCAGGCGGTGCCGTTGATGTCCCTGGCTTGTCACCAGCACTTGATCGTGAGGGTGGAAGGGATCACATTGGAGATGGTTTCCTCTTCATTTTTTTTAAGTTTGCTTCGCGTGCCCCTTAGGTTGCTGGGTTTGGGGTTGCAGAGCTTTGTCGAAAAAGAGGATCTTTAGGCGCATGTCCCTGTCCCGTCTTGCTCTGGCTGTTAGCTTGGAGCAATGGGGACATTTTTGGGGTATGTGGCCTTTCCCGAGGCACCTGATGCACAGGGAATGGCCATCAGAGGCAGGCATTGCCTCGCGGCATTCGCCGCACTTCTTGAACCCCGGCATTAAGAAAGAATAAACTAACTACTGAAGAAAAAAAATGTTTTTTTAAACGACTAGAGCTATTAACTATACAAAGAACTATAACTATAACTTTTTAAAACTATGTATATAACAACTATTGGTAATCTCTCTCTGTCTTTGTGAGCAGGGTTCATGAGAGAGACGTTGATCCGTCCGCGGCTGAGGATGGTCAGGAGGAACTGGCGGGAGCCGGACCACCAATGCTCAAACGGCGCGAAAAGCCACGAGCCGTACCTCGTGCATGCGCGGTCCGGCAGACTACGGCTAGAAAAGATCTCCGATCTGCGGCGCCGGGACAAGCCCAACACCTACAGTGGAGCACCCACAGGGGACTGCTCGAAGAAGAACTGAAATACAATGTGATCAATGTATCTTTGTCTCCTAAAATCTCTTTGCATCTTATCTATAATGCCATTGTTTTCCAAAGAGGAAACCAATGTTTTGTTTACTATTCTCACCATAATTTAATCCAGACAGGACAGAAGGGCAATTGGTAATAGGCATGCACTTTTTTGAATAGTCTGCCTACTTTTCATTTATTACTACTGCCTTCTTCCACCTGACCAATAATGCTCCTATCACTTCTTTCCCTTCTCCCCCCACCTCAAATCATTATATAATTCCAAGAGAACTCTCAAACTGCTTTCAGACAGATATTTAAACACTATGCTTCAAACGGTAACTTTATCTGGACATGCAATCTTGCAGATATCAATAGGCTTCTCAACTGTTGGGAGTGGGCTACATCAACCATGACTGAATTGGCCTCGTCAGTACTGGACCCCACTTGATAAGGTAACTCCCTTCTATTCATGTGCCAGCATATTTATGCCAGCTTCTGGAATTTCCACTACAATGCATCTGATAAAGGAAGTCTTTGTCAATGAAAGCTTATGGCCAAATAAATCTGTTAGTCTTTAATGTGCCACAGGACTTCTCATTGTTTTTACATAATGGATTATGACTATCTTAAAGAAATTGCCATTTATTCCAGTAGAAAACATTACAGGCAGTCCCCGGGTTACGTACAAGATAGGGACTGTAGGTTTGTTCTTAAGTTGAATTTGTATGTAAGTCGGAACTGGCGTCCAGATTCAGCCGCTGAATCTGGACACCAGTTCTGACTTACATACAGATTCAACTTAAGAACCCCAGGCGTCCCCAAGTCAGCTGCTGCTGAAACTGATTAGCAGCTGATTCCAGGAAGCCCGGGGCAGAGCAACTCTGCCTCGGGCTTCCTGTAGTCAGCCGCTGGTCAGTTTCAGCAGCGGCTAACTTGGGGACGCCTGGGGCAGAGCAGCTCGGGTGCTGCTGGGTTGGTCTAGTAGCACGGCCGCTCCTCGGCGCTACTGGACCAACCCAGCAGCACCCCAGCTGCTCTACCCCAGGCGTCCTGATTCAGCCACTGCTGAAACTGATCAGCAGCGGCTGAATCAGGACTCCTGGGGCAGAGCAGGTGAGGTGCTGCCGGGTTGGTCCAGTAGCGCCAAGGAGCGGTGCTGCGGGACCAACCGGCAGCGCCCCACCTGCTCTACCACAGGCCCCGGGCTTTGCTCCAGGCCCCGGGCTTTGCTCCAGGCCCCGGGCTTTGCTCCACATCTCCCTGGTCTGCTGAGGGGGGCACTAGCTGCGTCCCCCCCAGCAGACCAGAGAGACGCGGAGCAAAGCGGCGGAGGACCCGGGGCCAGACCCGCGGCGCTTCCAGCTGATCTGGAAGTGGCCGCGGGTCCAGCCCCGGGTCCTGCGCCACTTTGCTCCCCGTCTCCCTGGTCTGCTAGCTCCCGCAGCAGACCAGGGAGACGGGGAGCAGCTTTTCTCGTCCCGGTGGAGGCGAGCGGCGGGACCAGGCATCCCGCTGCTCCAGTCCTCTGGGGCGAGAAAATCTCCGTTCGTATCTGCGGATCCGACATAAGCCGGATCCGCGTAACTCGGGGACTGCCTGTACTCAGATTTTCCCCACTACTTACACCCTGGAATATTCTAAAACCTGTGCTTTCTCCTTGTGAGAATTTCTATGTTGTCAATCCCAACAAGACCTGGGCTAAGACTAATATACTTCAATGGTTAACCAGTTAACCTTACCAGGTGATGCCCGCCCACACTGTTTAAGCCATAAACTGGTTAAATATAACATTTAACCACTTATCCAACTAAGCTAGATTTTATATCCCTAGCTATGACTACCTTGATCTGAATTCCATTCATTCTTCTGATGTGTTTGTATGTATCTTGGTATTTTAATTTATCTGCCAACAATACTCCCTGCAAGACTCTTAGGCTTTGTCTACATTGCAAGTTTTGTGGCAGGGACTCATTAAGCATGAGTTGCGATATCATTAGCATATTTTCTTCTGATTCTTTTTGTGCAAGGGGTTTTTGTGCAAAAAGAAGCAGTGTATCCACTTCCATTTTACGCACAAAAAACCTTTTGCGCAAGATCCTTATGCCTCTCCACAGTCACTGTACTTGACTTCTGCCCTCTATAAAATGTATATTGCACTGCTCTCCCGCACCATCTCTCAACCTCCCTTTACAAACAGTTGCTACGTACCCATAGCATTGACCCTCAGGGCAGGTCTGCACCAAGGGGGCAATGTCGACTTAAGGTACACTATTCACGTAGCTGGAGTTGCACATCTGGAGTTGGCATACCTTAGATCAAGTTGTTCCGGGATCTCCACTGCGGGAGGTCGATGGGAGAGGCATTCCCATCAACTCCCCTTTCACTTCTCATTCCAGTAGTGTACCGGAGTCAATGAAAGTGTGATCAGTGGTTAATTTAGCGAGTCTTTATTAGACCCACTAAATCGACTCCCAGGGGATCGATCACCGAAGCATTAATCATTTGGCAAGTGCTGACCTTCCCTTATAAAAATCTTAAAGGTGGCGGGGGAATGCATGACTTGGTTCAGAATATCTGAAATGGAAGTGCTATTTTCAAATGTCGAGCATTTCTAAAATGTAATCTGTACTGCTGTTGATGGATTGCCTTCTTCGCCTCTTTTACTAATTAGCTGCTTACTTACTAATACTTGCTCATTTTCTATGATTTTGGTTCTCATTCTTGCTCAGCTCTAATGGCACTCCATATACTACCCCCATTGTTCCAGTTGATACTGTAGTAGCTGGCAACTTATTTTAATTTACCCTAGCATTTTCATTTTTAGCAGTTTCAAACGGTTCTTTATTTTTACATACAACTAAAATGTCCCCATCTTGCAGCCTTTTGGCTCTTACTATATCCCCTATGCTTTTTAAAATCCAGCTACTTTCACATAGTTAATGTCACCTAAAACATATTTTCTATAGCTAGGAATTTCTAGGATTGGGTTGCTCAAACCAGCCAACTAGAGCAGCCCCTGCTTATGTTGGGCCCTGAGGGGCTGGAGCAGTCCCCTGCCCAGAGCGGGTAGAGAGCTGCCCCAGCCCCTACAGTTGACTGGAACTGGTAAACATTACCATTTACGGTGATGATTACTGATTAGTCAGTTAACTGGATAGCCTTTCACATCCCCATTGAGAACCCTGAAAACTTGTGTCTATGTTCTTTATATCCATGGGTATCCTCATCCACTGATACAGATGCAGATATATCTGTGACTCATTTTTTGCAGATATAGATGCAGAAAAGGATACAAATGTTGTATCCATGAAGGACTCAAGGTTCCTGTTCACACTCCCTGTCAGTAACTGACCCTGCCTAGCAACCAAATTTGGTGATGAATCTTGATTATGCACCACCTGACGCACATTATGCATATGCTAAAAAGGGGGCTGGTCATCATAGGTTTCATGGATACTAATAGATGGTCTTCATGAGGGATGAATTAGTGAAAGAGGAATCAAAGTAATCTTCATTTGCTTTCATTAGCTAAGAAAGGCTGGTGTCTGACTAAGATTCTGTAACACAGACTTCCTTTAGTGAGCCCTTTTCCTATTTCATGCTGCTCTTTAACAACCACAGAATTTATATTACACTTATATTTTTTTAAGAGTCATTGGCTCAATCCACAGATAATTGATAAGGACATGAAAGCTGCATATCTGTGAGTACAAATCTCAGAGTAATCTATACTCTGTGCAGGACAGAAAACCATGGAAGTCACATCAGCACAGACTCTCTGGGATTTACCTCTGAATGTGTCCCTTACTGCTTACCAGAATAGTTTTGGTAAGCCATAAAGGAGGCCACAGACTGATCAGTGCAATTTTTCTCAATAGCTTTTTATATATACCTTGTGTGAATGAGGGAAGGATTTGCACAATTCTTAGTTTTCTTGCAGCTCTAACCTGAAGCACCATATTTCACATTTCCTAGACAGGCCTTTCTAAGGCTGTCATCTTGAAAATGGAAAAACCTAAGCTGGAAAAACCTACGCTGTCTCAGGGAAGAACTCAAATCTTATTGAAGTCCAATTCTTTTCCTCACATGGACAAAACTGTGTCCCAAAGAGATTTCTTTCTCCTCAATTTACCGTTTTTAATTAAATGAGATAAATTTGGCTTCACTGACAAAGATAACTCTTGTGTTGATGTATCTCTGTTGTACAGGCAGACATTTCTGAAGGCTTGTCCACACTAGCAACAAAACAGTGGGACCATTTACAATGCAATCCAACTTTTGTCAGGAAAAACATCCAGTTTTAGTGACAAAAAACTTCCACCTTGTGAGAGACTTTTGTATTTCATCCTCCCTTTTCTGCCAACAAAGAGTCAGTGTGGACTCTGCTGTTTGGTTTTTTTTAGAGAATTGGCTGCCCAGTATCCCACAATGCTTGCCCTAATAGCTGTGCTCAGTGTTTTGTGATCTCTGCTGCCCTGCAGGCAATCATTCCTCCCTTTCAGAGCTCCCAGAAACATCTGACAGCTGAGTGAACTGCTCCATTTGGGGAACAAAGATCAAATCATTGGAATGCTTCTGATCTGCCCTACCAGTAACACAGCCTCAGTCAGACTGCTTCTGCAGAGGAAAGGCTGGAGAAACTGCAGTGCTGCTTTTGACATTCCTCACAGATCTGGGAAGGAATCCCAAGAAGGGCAGGGGTGAGCTCTGCCTTCCCATAACACTGCACTGTGGGATGCTTACCCACATGGCTTTGCTCTATCTGTCAATGGGGGAGCTAGGAATGTGGCCATGAAATGTTGACAATGGGAGGCAGAAAAATCAGTTTGATCGGCTTTTTATTTTTGGAGACTTTTGCAAGTCAACAGCGCTTTAGTCACAAAATCCTACCAGTGCAGACACAGCTTGTTGACTGGATGTGGCTCCAGGCCATCTCCCATCTCTCACACACCGCCACCCAGGCCCTTTGGCTCAGCTCTCTGTGTAATCAGCTTTTACTGATGTTATGTTAGTTGTTTCTTTTTCTATTCTTGCTCTTTTAGGATTGGAGTAAGATGGTCAAATGACTTCTACAAATGTTATGATTGTAAATGTATGAAGTCCCTTTTTCACAACTTGATATTAATGTGAATATACTGCGCATCTTGGGGTGGGCCACAAAAGTTTGTTTACCACCTATACTTAGATATCATCCTGTGCCATTAGGTTCTGAAAAGAGCTCTGAAACTCCCTGCTATTCTCTCTCACAAAATTCTTTATCAGAAAACAAAGGCTTGTCACATCCTCAAATCTATAATTATTTTCATATCCTCAGGAAAATGCAATAGAATAATGACAGTTTTTTACATTTTAGGATTACTTAACATGGTATATCTGCACCTGTAATTATTGTACCCTGCATGTAATATTGCAGTTAAAACACTGAAGCTAGTAAAAAGAGTGTAGATGAGTGGTAATTCAAATATTTTTAGACCAGTTCTCTTGCATAATATAGCACATAGGTTGTTCCTACATTAATTCCTGCTTCAAGTCTAACAGATGTGATTGAATTAGAGCATATTTTCAGGAAAAAATATCCAGTCCTTTAAGAATCCTTGGTACATTGTTCCAGTGACTACTCACTTTCCATATTAAAAATATGTACCTTTATGTTTAATACGAACTCAGCTAACTTCAGCTTCCTGATTCTTGTTCTTGTACCCATGTCTACTAAAATGAAGATCATTTTATTATCAATTTCTGTTGCTTATACAGGTACTTATACAATGTGATCAAATGACCCCTTAAATCTTTGCTATGGTAAACTCCACAGGGTAAGCTCAGAAGCTCTTACTGTAGCGAATGACTTCCTTTCTGAATGCTCTTCAATTTTTCAACATTCATCTTGAAGCAATAAAAAGATGTGCTGATGCAGGATGCTACATATAATGGCTGTAATTAACTGCAACGTAATATAGGAGGTACAGTCTTTGAACATGAAATGAAGCTATGGTTAAATTTGTATACTGGATAACCTTGCCCATGCCATAATCTAGTCAATTTCAGAATGATCTGGTGGTTCCAATACAGGTCTAATGGCCAGAGACTCCTCAATTCTAATTTTACATCTGAAACCTCTCTTTATGGCTTTGTGTGTCACTTAAGCTTTCTGATTTATTTTCCCTATCTCTAAAATATAGGAAAAATATTTAATCTACCTCACACAGATATAGAAGTTCATTAATTAATATTTGTGAAGTCCTCTGAAAAATGGAAGCCACTCTTTTACTGTTACAGAAACTTAAATCTAGAGGAGACATATTTCAACACAGCATTACAAGTGGCTAAACATAAGTGAATTAAGAGATTCAATAGCGTGACAGCTGTATGTTTCACCCAGAGGCATAATCACATATACATTACTTTTTTACATTAAAGAAATATGCTATACTTTGGCTCCTTACTTGGTTATGTGGCTATTAACTGAGCATGACTGTTAACACATCTACAGAATTTAATTAAGTAAATTCCCCAATGATATGAATGAGCAGTAAAAATTATCTTAAAACTGTAGAACATACTTTCCAAACCATAACACATGACATTTATTTACCTGAGGGGGAAGATATTCTTTATACTTGCTCCATACAGGAATATTTACCACTTAATGCATATTTTAACGTTAAATTCATTTAATCACAAATAAGAAGAGTCTTGTCCTCACTGGAGGCCCCTGCAATCTAAAATTTCCCCTGTTTTGCAGATGGTAAAGGGATATTAAAAAGATATTAAAGCCATAAGGAGAGGACTGATTTTTTTCTATATGAACTTTTTTTTATTTTCTCATGCTACTTTGAAGATTGACTCATTGCATGTTTGTAGAAGAGGTTGGTTGCAGTATTTTAAATGGGGGCTGGCATATCTCATGTTATTCCTCCTCTGAGTACTGTGATCTCATTGACCAAAATGTGGCAACTAACCAATGAGGCAACAGGAAAAATTGTATGAAGTGTATTCATCCTAGGACTCTCTGATCTAAAAGAATGTCTTTATATGGTTTGAACATAAACAGCCTACAAGAAATGATATGTTGAATATAAATATTACTCAGGGGAATATATTTGATTGGCCTCTTCAACTTCTGTGCCAAATCATGGTACCTGAAAGTTTGAATTCACGTTAGTGATAATCTATACAACTGATTTCCACAACAGCTGTTGAGTAGAAAGGTTTCAAAGAATTACAAATTGATATGTTGTCATGAAATTTATGTTTATAGTGCATATTTTAAGAAATTCTTTCAGGATAACAACTATACTTTTCATCACAGGAAAGAGAAGGTTACTCACTTTGTGCAGTAACAGAGGTTCTTCGAGATGGCTGGCCATGTGGGTGCTCCATCTTAGGTCTTGCTGGCACCATTGCTCATCTAGACAGAGAGTGTCCCTGTGGGTGCTCCACCTTAGGTAACTATATAGCAGTACCCATGCTAGGAGGCAGATGCTTCAGTTAATAATCGTGTTGGGCTTTGATGAGGACTGTTAATCCAAATTCCGTGCCCCTTTTCAGGTAACTGTCCAGGGCATAACGTCTAGCAAAAGTGTGTGCAGAAGAACATGTTGCGGCTATACAAATGTCCTTCAGATTAATGCTGCTAAGGTAGGCCGCAGAGGTTGCCATGGCCCTTGTAGAATGCACTCGCAAATTGCAGCGGGGGCTGCTGGTTAAAACTGATTTAAGCCAGGTAGATACAGTCTATGATCCACTTGGAAAGTCTCTGTGTCGAGATTTGCATGCCCAATCACCTTTTTAGCGATGCAGATTAAAAGTCTGTTAGTTTTATGAATTGCCTTTGTCCTCTCTAGAGAAAAAAGGCAAGCACAGAGCGCATACCATACAGGTCTGAGTTTCCAACACACTAATGTGGAGGAAGTGCTTATGGAACTGCCATTGTCCTTGGACTGTGAGGGAGCCTGAATGTGCTCCCCACTCTACAAGGGAAACGTCCATCGTGATTGCAGCCATCAGGGGACTTCTGCAGAAGGTTACCCCAGCGCACAGATTTTTTTGATCTGCCAACCACTCTAATGAGCACTTGATCCTGTGTGGGGACAATATCAGTTTGCTGATAGAGGTGTAATGGGGTCTGTACACCATTCAGAGCCATTGCTGTATCGATTTCATATGCTACCTGGCATGTGACACCACAGCTGTGGCCACTGCCATGTGGCCTAGAAGTTGTAGGCAAGTTCTTACAGGAACTTGTGAGCTGGATTGCAGCACTTCGATGAGGTGCTTGAGCGTTTAAAAGCGGTGGTACGGGAGAAGGGCCGTTGCCTGAGTGCAGCTGAGATAGGCTCCTATAAACTCTATGGTCTGAGCTGGTTAGAGCTTGCATTTGACTAGGTTGGTTTGGAGTCCTAGAATCTGGAATAAGGACATGGCCTGGGAGACTGCCTCGAGGGCCTCCTGGAGAGTGGGAACTCTGATCAGACATTCGTCAAGGCAGGGGAATATAGATGCACCTCATTCACAGAGGTAGACTGCCACTACCGCAATGAGTTTTGAGAAGATCCTTGGGGCTGTGGAAAGTCTGAAGGGCAGCACTGTGTATTGGAAATGTGCTGTGCCCAGAATAAACCTCAGATATTTGCAATGTGCAGGATGCATGGATATGTGGAAATAATCATCCTGGAAGCTGAGAGTCAATAGCCAGTCCCCTTCGTTTAGGGCTGGTATTATGGTAGCTAAAATCACCATCTTGAAGCGTTCCCTCCAAATGTGGCGGTTGAGTTTCCTGAGACTGAGAATTGGATTCCAACCTCCTGATTTTTTTGTTGTGAGGAAATAATGGGAATAGAAGCTTCTGTTTCTGTGATGCTGAGGTACCGGTTCTATGGCACCAAGGTGGAGAAGACCGTGGATCTCATGAAGTAGAATGCTCTTTGTGAGATGGTTCCCTGATGGGAGATGGGGAGGGAAGATGGATGGAAGGGAAGTTGGTAAAAGGAATGTAGTATCCCACTCTTACGACTTCTAGCACCCACTTTTCGGTCGTGATGGCTGACCATTGGTGGAAGAGGGTAGGAGACATTGGTGGAAAAATAGTTAGGATTGAGGCGGTTCCATAGGAAGGGGTTGTATCGGGCTCTCGACCTGACCTTCAAAATGTTTGCCTGGAGATAGATGGCTGAGACGTGGCTGGCTGGTCAGCGGATTGTCCGCATTTGGTTTGACGTTGTTTCCTCCTATTGTCGAAGTGCCTCTGAGTCTGATTAAAAAATAGAATTTGTACCTGTGATTCAAGTATCTATTGTGTTTGTGCTTTGCTGCAGGGACATGGATCCCAAGGATTTTCAGTGTTGTTCTAGAATCCCTGAGCGAATGGAGGGATGCATCAGTTGAGTCCACGAACAGCTTTGATCCCTGGAAGGGGAGATCCTCTATTGTGGCCTGTACCACCTGAGGAAAACCTGACAGGTGGAGCCAGGAGGACCTCCTCATGACAACAGCTGTCACAATGGACCGTGAGGCTGCGTTAGATGCATTGAGGGTGGCTTGAAGGGCCATATGGGAGATCAACATTCCCTCCTTTATACTGGCAGAGAACTGTTGTTTCTTATTCTGTGACAAGTTATCAATAAGAAGGAATAGCTGTTCAAAGCTGTGGGTGTATTTAGCTAACATGGCTGTATAATTCAATATACATAGTTGAAGCTAGGCTGAGGAATAAGCTTCCTTTCCCATAAGATCTAACCACTTCCACACTTTGTCATACGGGGTAGTATGTGTTGCACTCTGTTTACCCGTTTGGTTGACAACATCCTTCACTATAGAGTTGTGGGAAAGATGAGAAAAAAAAGAAGTCCATATCTTGTGGCACTGCATAGTATTTGCAGTCAGATCTCTTCCATCTGCCATATAATCTTGCATCTGCCATATAACCTTGGCAGAGTTGAAAAGGGAAGGATTTATAGTCAAGGCCAGTTTGGAGGTTGGCATGGCGTGGAGAATGCTGGTCAGTTAGTGTTGGGTCTCAGGGAAGCTGACCAGAGACACCTCAAGAACGTCAGCTACTTGTTTAAAGAGCTCTTGAGAAAATCAGAAGTCATCACCCACCGTAGGAGACGGGGGCATAAAGGTGTCGTCAGAAGAAGAGGAAGATATGTGGGTTGCACTGTGAAAGGAGACTGATGATTCCTTGTCACTGGAAGCAATCTCCTCCTCCTCTTGGTAGAGCGACCTGTCAATGGTTGGCATGGATGATGCTCTGGAAGCAGGGGCTGTTGGCGTGAGCTGCTGACCCTGTACCTGGTGTTAAACCTGATACAGAGCCCACAGGTCCCAACAAGACCAGTTGGAGGGAAGAGGCATGGGAAGAGACAACCATTGTAGAGATTGTTGCTGAGCTCCTGGCAATTTCGGTGGTTGAGGCTGTTTTGGGGAAGAATGCCTTGGAGAATGGGTACCAACCACCAAATCATCTTCATCGTTGTTCAACAAAGGTGGTGCCAAAGGTGCAGTAAGCGAACACAGGAAGTTGCTGGATGCAGGGGTGCTCTTGGTGCCGAACAGAGGTGTTGTGGGCACCGAGGATACCTTCAGCTCCTTCTCTGTAGTGAATGATGCTGACCCTGGCGTATGTGGTGCCAAGAGAAGCTGGGGTGGAGCTATGATTACAGTCTGCGGTGCCAATGGTACCGAGTGAGAGGGTGTTAGTACCACATGCTTGTGGAGCCTTGGTGTTGGAGGCGGCATAAGTGCTGACGGTACCGCATGCGGCTTCACTTTCTTTGGTGCCAGCAGTGCCACAGTGGAGGCCAGCTTGATTTTTTGTTTTCATGGTGCCGACGCAGGCAGCATTGACGCCAATGGAGCTGATTTTGCATTGGCCTTGTCTGACGGTTTGGAAGGCTTATGTAAGTCCTTCGACCCTCAGAAACCATTGGGATCTGACGGTCCTGGAACCTCCCTTTACGGAACCCTGGTAGGCGTTGAAGCAAGGAGCAGTTTAGATGCTTGCTCCCGTTTTTTGAGGGAGAGTCACCTTTGCTGGAGGAATGCAACCTCTTACTGTTCTGGTCAGAGGAAGAGCCCCTCAGTGAGATGCTGGCCAGTGCTGACTTTTCAGACATGGCCTGGGGGTGATGGTTGGCATGGGGGAGACGAGTGCTCCAGGTTGGAAGCTGGTCTCACCGTATTTTCTAGCAAGAGAAGTTTCAATTGGAGCTCCCGTGCCTTCCTTGTGCAAGCTGTGAGTTGTTTGCAGTGCTCGCACTATGCTGTGATGTGTGCCTGACCAAGTGTCCCGCAAAAGACAACACAAAAGTACTGCACCCTAAAAAGGGGTGTGCTCAGTCTCTGTAGTCTGTGTGGACAGCGTCTGTCAGGCATTGGAGCCTGTGTCATTGCGAGTCCATTGTCCTGTACTGAAGGGTCAGAAACCAGTGTCGTCCACCCATCAGCAGCAGCTGTTCCAGCCTGTCATCACCGGAAAGGCATAGGAACCTCGCATAACCATGGTGGGTTCTCACACTGTGCTGTAGCGAAGGTTCAGCTTCGGTGGATCTGAGATACACCAAACAGGGGTCATTGGTTTCTATCTGCCTTCGGGCAACAACACCATTCCCGAAGTACTCTGCTGTTGCAAAGGCTCAGTGAGGACTGGGAACTGTGCCACCACCCAACATCTCCCTTGGCTCCTGTGGTGAACACCTGGGATTCCACCAAGGGCAATCAATTCAATCTGCAAGGGATCACTTGCTGTTCCTCCCTGAAGGCTTATCAAAGCCTAAAGTTAGTAGGTCACAAGCCCTGTCACCATCATCAGCGGCACAGAGACTCTGTAAAGTGTGTGTACCTTGCCTGTATTGGGGATCTTTCTGTCTGTCTTTTCTTCTATTTTGGGGTGGAGGTTAGATTTTATTGATTGGTGATTCTTGGTATTGTTTCATGCACTTGTCAATTTAAATTCTATAATATATTAGTAAACAATCTGGACTCTGAGGCTGTGTCTACACTGCACCCCTTTTCCGGAAAAGGGATGCAGATTAGATACTTCGGAATTGCAAATCCGCGGTGGATATTTCTTATTCCTACTTGAAAGTATCATTGAAAGTAGGAATAAGAAATCCTACAGAAAAGGGCTTATTTTCCGGAGAATCGCGTCTAGACTGGCGCTTTTTTCTGGCTTATCCCCAAGCTGGAAAAAAGCGGCAGCCATGTAAATGCAAATGCCGCGGGGGATATTTAAATCCCCCACAGATTTGCAATTCCGAAGTGTCTAATCTGCATCCCTTTTCCGGAAAAGGGGTGCAGTGTAGACACAGCCTGAGTGTTTCTTTGGACTATCCAACCACTGATTAGATAAGGTACTGTCAGGGCCTCCCTTCTGACAACCAGAGCACATATCACCACAGATCAGATCCTTATTCCAAATTCTAAATTTTCATTCTAAATTTGCTTGTTACTGAGACTCTGGGGTAACAACCCCTAGCTTGCTGCGTGATGGTACAATGAGACGTGAAGGTGTGCACTGATGACCACGTCACTGCTCAGCAGATGTCCTGAATTGGTACATGCACAAAGTAAGCACGTAATGAAGCCTAGTAGAGTGGGCCCTGATCAGCGCTGCAGCTGGGTCCTTGTCAACTCACAGTTGTGCATATGGATACAGGAAGAGATCCACTTAGAGAGTCTCTGGGAGTAAATCGGGGAACCTCTCTCTCACTCCACATAGGCCACAAAGAGCTGTGTGGACTTGCAAAGGGCCTCGTCCTTTCCATGTAGAAGGCCAGCACTCTTCGAATGCGCAATGTGTGGAAGCGTCTCTCCTCATTGGTCGCATAAGGCTTGGGATAAAAGGCTAGCTGAAAAGTGTCCTGTTTCACATGGAAGACTACCTTAGGAAGGAAGGCTGGATGAGGGAGCAGCTGGACCTTACTTTTGAAAAACCAGGTATGCAGAGGTTTCAATATCAGGGCTTGAAGCTCAAACACGCTTTTAGTCAAAATGATTGCAATCAGGAAGGCCGTCTTGAAAGAAAGCAACAACATAAGGAATGTGCCCAAAGGCTCGAACAATGTTCCCGTGAGCTGCATCAAGACCAAATTTAAGTCTCACTATGGGAGAGGAGGTAGTCACCTTGGCTGAACAGCCCACTTGTGGTGAGAGGATAACTCTCTGCTGAGACAGTCCGCAATTGTTTTCCATACCCCTGGAAAGTGATGCACCTCTAGCACGATACCATAAAGGACATGGAACTCTCAAAGCCTCATTGCTTCCCTGCAGAGCTCTGGGGAATGCCCCTGCCCCTTTTGTATAAGTAGTACATGGTGTTGATTAGAACACCTAACCATTCTGTCCACAAGGTTAGGGAGAAACACACCACACATGTTTCTGATCACACTGAGTCTTTTATATTTATGTGGAGTGATTTCTCCTGAACAAACCAAACCCCTTAATTTTGAAGGGTTCTCATGTGGGCTCCCCAATCGCAATCCGAAGTGTCGGCTACTAGTTCCCTCAAGTGTGGTTGAGGATGGTGAATAGGATGCCCAACATTATGGGTTCTGTCTTTGTCCACCATTCTAGGGCCCTCAACACATGGGGTGAGACTGTTACCACCCTACTGAGGGAGTGTTTAGCTGGTACGTACAGTGATGCCACCCACAATTGAAGGTGCCTCATCCTGAGTCTGGCTGGGGAACAACACATGTACAGATGGGCATGTGCCCAGAATCTGTAGACACACCCTTGCAGTGGTCAAGGGTACAAAAGTGAGTTGCTGCAGGAGGGTCAGTGGGGCCACAAGCCTCTCTTGAGAGAGCGATGCTCTAGCTGTGGTAGATTTCAAGACTGCTCCTATGAACTCTATTCTTTGTATTGGCACAGAGACTTTTTCTCGTTTATCAATAAGCTGAGATGGTGCCACATGTCCTGAAGTAGACTTACATTGCACTGGACCTTGAGCCTCGACTCAGGAGGTTAAATCGTTTGAGGTCTTTCTTCTTTGATGTAGTCAGACCCCTGACCCATGCTTCAAAATTGTGGTTTGGTTCCCAATGTTTGGGATGGGGCCTATTCCGACTGGTATTGTCTACACTTAAGGAGGTCTGCTTCGGTTTCTGCCCATTGTTATATGGTCTTGACTGAGGTGGGTTATATTAGTATGAGAGTGGCCTCTCTTGGGAGTGGGAAGAAAAAAAAAAGATCATCAAAAGGTAGGTCTTCCATTTTGATTGGCAGGTACTTAGGGATGCCAGATGGGGAAAGCCATGAAGCCCTATGTATTACCAGTACAATGGCTGTAGTGAAGGCTGCCATGTCAGACATATCCAGAGATGATTGAAATGCCATTCTAGATACTAGCTGTCCCTCTATAAAGACCAAGTTAAAGTCTGCACCTCTGTCCTCATGGACAGAGATGTGAGAGGTAAGTTAAAAAATAGTGCTGTTATCGTTAGAGTCATAACTAGCAAGAAGAGCAATGTAATTTGTTATTCTGAATTGCAAAGGGGATGATGTGTAGATCTTTCAACCCAGGAGGTCATATCATTTGAAGTCTCTCTCTCGTGGTGTGAACCAGTATTGGGATTGTTTTGCCTGTGGGTCGCTGCTTCAGCCATGAGGGAGTTAGGCTGTGGGTCAGAGAACAAGAAGATTACACTGTTGACCAGTACATAATACTTTTATTCCATCCCCTTACATGTTGGTGGAACAGAAATAGGTGTCTGGCATATGGGTTCCAGTATAGAAAAATCAATTTTAATGTCACCAAAGATTGAAGTATTTTCAGGAGTTTGTGTTGTGTATCCTGCACTTTCTCCAAGGAGAAGTCCTAACTGATTACCACTCTTATGAGCAATTCTTGAAACTGCTAAAAATCATCTGCCTATGTTGGTAGGGGTAGCATGACAGCTTCATCTGAGGATGGTGAGAAATCAAGTTCTGGTGATTTGGCTTCAGGTCCAAGCTCCTCCTCAACTTTCTTGTGTAGAGCCTCCATAGTCCTGTATGTGGACAGAGCTTGGGGACCCTGGTACAGAGCGAATCTGTGTTCTGAATGCAGTAGAGAATCCTTGCAGGAGCCAAACTTCTTTCTTAAACCAGGGGATTCCATCACGTGCACATACAAACCCATCCTAAAAATTTTGTGAGGTAACAGTTGTGTGTGAACGTCCCACCCAGGCACTGCTACCAATGTTCTCCAATCAATGGTGGTGGAACGCACTGCACTGCCTTCTGGAATGAAGCATCCACCGATAAAACACTCAAAGAACAGTTATTATTGAAAAATGTTTTACAGCAGATATTAACTACTTTCAACTCCTTTGCATTAGAAGGTGAAAATGTGTTTGTTCCTCAAATGCTTAAATTGAATAACCTTCCTTGCAAATGTCTTCTATCTAAATGCAAGCCTTCATATAACTGCTTGATATGATTGTTAAATGAGTATGTTTCATATACAAACATAGCATAGATGCTAGAACTGATGACTTATGGCTTCTTACATTGGCAATTAGAATATAGACATATTTATATTAAATGCAAGTTAGTTATCCCGTAATGCTTAAGCAACTCCTTAAGCAAACTGAAAAACAAAACTTGGACAAAACCTTATCTGATAACTTGGAAAAGATGATGATGTATCTGCATGAGGTTTTGTTTTGTTTTTCATTAAGTGATAGATTTCCACTACATATAGCTAAATTCAGCAAAGCACTGAATTTAGCTGTATGAAGTGGAAATCTATTAGCTTCATGAAAAAACTTGTGCAGATACAGACACCATCTTCCTTTCCAAGAGCAAACAGACATCATACCAAATGCACTTATTTGATAACTATTAGGGTTTACAAATTCTCACAGAATTATTTATATTTTAAAAAAAGACTAATTTGGTGATAAAATTTTGTTTTGAATGAGTCAAAATTGTTATTTTCCCTGCAAAGTTTTCAATTCTTATTAAAATGTGGTATAACTAAAGACATATTTCAGAAAATGGACTAAATAAAAGAAACAGATCAAATTAATGTTAAGGATGTGCTGAGAATTTCCTGCCATAAAGACAAAAGTAATTAGACCAATGAATTCCAAAATCCCAGTAAGTTGCACATCTGTCTAGCTAAAGCTCTGTTGGGACCTATTCTCTAGCTGGTGACTGGCAAAGCAACAGCCTAAACCAGGCACCTCTCCCCCAGGCCTGAAAGCAAATTTGACCCAGCTCCAGCTCCCTCTGCTATGGCCCACCTGCCATAGCTAGAGCCCCTGGGCAGTTGGAGCAGCTTGGATCCTCACCTGCTACAGCCAGAGCACCCTGGATCCCCACCTGCCATGGCTGAGGTATCCCAGACCATGGTCCAGGCAGCCCAGAGCCCAACCACACTCCTGTTGTGAACAAAGCAGCCTGGCCGGGGAGCCCCCATACACACCGGCACCCCAACCTCTGCACTAGCCACACCCCAGTGCCCACAACCCCAGAACCATTGCACCCCAACTCTGTCCTAGCCCTGAGCCCCTTATCTACAGCCCCACTCCAGAGTCCACACCCTCAGACAGAGCCTTTGAACCCTAACCTTTTCTTCCACCCAAGTTCCTCATACCCAGATCCAACCCAAAGCCTGTACCCCCAGACAAAGCTATACCCCAACCCTCTACCCCAAGACTCAGTCCCCTTCTATGCTCAGAACCACCTGACACCTCTTCCGCCATATTAATTTTGTTATGTGCACAAAAATGAGAGTCATTGTCAGCACATTGTTGCACATCACTTCCATGTTAGTTCACATAAAATTCATTCCACAAAAGGGTGGGGAAAATTAGAGGAAATACTGCATCCTAGTGCATATATGTTAGGAGACTGTATAGTGACTGGATGGAAATATTGCCAAGCCAATTCCATAAAGATGTTTAGACAATGAAAGACAGAGGCTGATATGTGAATTTAGCAAACCCTGCAAGAGACATGAACTTTCTTCTTTAGTGAGATTTTGGAAAAAGAAAAATACAAGTCTATCTGAATTACACAGGCAACCAGCAGCACTCTCCTCAGAACCCTGTCCTAAGTCAACATGGCAGCATCTCTACAAGCAAAACAGCAGGAACAATCAGACAGCAACAACATAGAAGTAATCTCCAGCCCAACACACTTCCCCAAATGATCATGTCACTAAAATTAGAGATGTAAAATCCCAATTAATCAGTTAACCTGTTAAAGTTTCAAGTGTCTAACTCCAAACCGTAGGTATCAACTTATAATAGAGCTGTTTAAAATAGTTGCCAAATCTTTTTAATAGGTGACATAATATATTCTTCTTTAGCCTCATAGTCAGAATTTGCTTGAACTGTTTTGGTTGATTTTTTTTTTAAATCAGCCTGAGAAAGACATGGAAAATTTCAACCAAATGGTCAAAGTTTGGCAAAGTTATATGCCAGTGAAATAAGGTCTTCAGTGAAGAGTTGTGTAACCTTCATACCAACTACTGAGTGAAGTCCTAATTATCCTAACATAAATATGAAATTAAAACAATATCCAAGTAACTGTCCTGCTGGGGCAATTTACCTTAAATTCTTCCACAATAATAGTCAGAGCTTCATGTCCAGCTTTCCTCATGTCTTCTAACTCAAGCTTGTGTTTCTCCTGTAAAAAACAATGTAACAAATGTTACACAATAACTACACACACTTTATAGAATCATATAAATTGAGATACAACAACCAAGTAACTGTACATCTCTTTCTTAATACAGGATTGTTTTTCGCATTTTCTGCAAGCTACATTTAAAAGTCGCAAGAAACTAAGTTTTCATCCCTTCTCTTTAGATACTATCTTCCTGCCCTGCTCAATTCAGTGAAAAAAAGTAATTCCTAATATTCAGCTCCAGTTTTCCATTTCTAAATCTCTTCCTATTACTTCTCCTTTCTTTATATTTATCCCCTTTAAAAAATCTGAACATTCACTGTCTTTTTTTATTTCTTGTTATATATATATTACCATAATGCCTTTGCACTTTCTTGAGTAAGACACTTTACATTTTTATTCTCTTTAGCCTTAAAAAGAGTTTAGATGGTTTGTATTTCTCTGGATCAAAACATTATGACTGTCCTCGAATCAACCTCTCAAGCCCCATCATCACTTTAATTACCTATATTTTAACTCATTCCACTTTATCAGTATCTTTCTACTTAAATGTTGCCCAGAAGCTAATACAATACCCCACATGGGCTTTGTGTTATAATCATGTAAAAGAATGTGATGCTGGCAGACCAACCAATCAGTCTATAACCCCATAACAACAGGAAGCATTACAATTTGTAATCAAGACAATCTACTTTATGGGTATCAAAGAAATGTAATTAAAACTATCAATCCCCAACTCATTTATTTATATTAATAAGAACCAAAGGATAGCTGCTAAGTGTATTTGTTTCTGTTTACACAGATCTTCGTATGCAATTTTATCCAGTTAAATTTAAAATCCAAGTTGTGAAACACTACAAGAAGCTAATAATATTATCTACATTGTTTTCAGCTTAACTATCTTGCTATAATCAACTACTGGCTAATTACCTTATGTGAATAAATTCAATAAACCTGAATGAATAGGAACAGATTTTATTCAAGTGATTGTTTCAAATAAAGTTTACAAGATAAGTTAAAAAGGAAGGCATTATACATCTGGGGTCAAGCCTGGGTTATGAGGAAATACAAGCATCGGTTTATGTGCTTAACAAGACACATATCATGCATAACCAGTGTTGTCCTGAATTAAGGTGGGTGAATTTTTTGAAGCAGCAATAAATAAATGTCCTCGGGACGCCAACATAAAGTGTATAAAGTCACAATCTGTGGCAGTTAAACATGTAGGCATATGGCTGGAGTGCCTCCCTCAGTGGAGTACGTCCCTTGGTTTGTCAGCATCTTGTGGGGATTTCAGTGAAGAGATACAAAATTAATCAGGGAAGGAAGTGGGTGATTATTTCCCTGATCATGTCTCTTGTTGGTTGTCTCATTCATTTATCCATGTACTTTATCAGTGGTCTCATGTGTATCCTGTGGGAAGATACATAGTCAGTCGGGGAAGGAAGCAGTTTGTTTTCCTGACCATCTCTCTCAGTGTCGTTCTCATGTGTCTCTTGAGAAAGAATATATGGTCTGCTACAGAAGGAAGGAAGTGGGTTGTTTCCCTGGCCACATCTCTCATCAACGGTCTCAATCACTTGTCCATGTCCTATGTCGGCAGTCTCGTGTGTCTCTTGTGGGAAGATATATTGTCTGTTAGAGAAAGAAGTGAGTGGTTTCCCTGGCCATGTCCCTTGTTGGCAGTCTCAAGTCATTCATCCTGGTACTGTTGGTAGCCCATGACATACTCCATATAGATGTCTCTATACCACCATCAGCTGTCTCATGAACCAGGTATAGCACTGAAACACTGCATGCTCTTAGCACTGGCTCTTTGTAGGGGTCCCCCACACACAGAACTTCCACTAATAGGGCACGAAGCTAGACCTCATAGCTCAGGGCCCTCAGGGTGTCAGTCAGCAGGATGTACTTCTTAGACTTCCGAGCATGGGCCCTGTGGAAGGCTGGGGTCCAGTTCTCGAAGGGCACCATCACAACCTTCTTCTGCTCCTCATTGATCCCTTACTTCATGGGATACCTGAAGGGGATTGTGTTTGGCTTCTTGTTAAAGAGTGGGGTACTACTGCAACTGTTTTCTTACTGGCTTGGTGAATCTAAAGATAGTGTAAACCAATAGTTTCAGAGTTTGTCTGCCCTTTTTCATGAAACCTGTCCTGAGTAAGGCACTCTCAGCGTGGCCCATCTAGGCAGGCAGTCACAAAGAACTATTCTACAGCTGAAAAATACATTTTAACTGTCAATGTCTAGTGAATTTATCTCTTAATTTACTGTTCATTATCACCCCAGTACTCTTATTATTACTGCTTACTAATTTTCTTCTTTTCAGTACATTTCAGAATAATACATATCACATGTATTGCAATAGCTTGTCCATATTGAGTCTTTTGTAATTTTCTGTACATGATTCTGAATTCTCTAGGTTCCTTTGCATCATTTCTCATTAATGGCAGATTTTCACAAATTACAATAATCCATAACCTCAGAAGTAAAATGGCATGCTAATTACTACTAACTCCTAGATCTGTGACAACAGCACCTTAGCAGGTGCAGATGAAAAAAAATGTTGATCTCAGTTACTACCTTGAAAAACAACAACAAAAGATCGATAATATCATACCAATAGCATATCAATAATTAAATCTGTAAACCATGTTGAACACCCACTACACACCTAACCCCAACTTGGTGTACAGCTGTTTATTGTTATCTTTCTTATTTTCAAGTTTTCAGCATACAGTGTTCTTCTCCAAGCCAATCTGAATTAATCAGTAATTAAAATGTAGAGAACATACAATACTTTACTTACACAGAAATATTGCATCTTCTGCACTCCCTTTACAGATGAACAATTTTAACAAAAATATACGTTCATGAATTGTAGGAAGTACTAGAAGACACAGTGAGCATTACATCATTCCATTTATCTAAAGCATCTGTCAGTTTTCTGTTACCTGAGTCTGAAATTTGGGTACCTTCTTAGATTTTTTGTTGCTTTTCAAGATAGTAATTCGGGAATCAATATTTGTTTTCATCTGCACCCAATAAGGAGGTTGGAAAGCTATTACAATGTGCTGTTGTCACAGATCCAGATGGGCTCCATTAGGGTTTTAAGCCTTTGAAGTTGGGCAGAGTTGTGGAGTAAAGAGTGTCAAGCTGTGTTGAGCAACACAAAGGTCCCCAAGTTCACACATGCAGTTCTACTGCAGTTCTCAGTTATCTTCAGCTGACAAAATTAACAGAAGACAGACAACAAATAGACCAGATTCTTCCCAGTTTATAACCCTATAGTCTTCTCTGTTAACTAACTCTATTCAGCCTCAAAATATGAGGATGGTCCATGACCAGAGGATCTATTGCCTAGTTTCCTTCCCCTAGAAGTCAAAATTTAATATCTGGTGTGCTCTGGGTGACACCCATCTCTTTATTTAACAATGCTAAATTTGAATAGGTGGACATTAAAGTTTAACAGCCCTCTATTGTCAGCCCTGTACAACTGTCCTTTGGAACTTCTATCCATCAAACAAATAAGACTACATCTCATTACACTGAAAATCAACATTCTGAGATTGATACACCAGCAGTTGATTTAGCCGATCTAGAGAAGACCCACCATATCAGCTGCAGCTCACTCTGTAGTTGACTCTTGTACTCTACCCCTAACAAAAAGAGTACTTTTGTCCTGTCAACTCCCTGTGGTAACTCAATCCATGATACTGTTACGGGAGCCTAGACTGCCCTGCCTCAACAATAATGTCTGCCTTGACCACAGTGCAGATCCCTAAAACGCAAAACCCTGGGCTCTTTCAAGTCTGGTGCACGTAGCACGCAGGCAAGGTCGAGGGAGAAGCTTTGAAAGGCAGGAATGTTTTGCATAACAATGCAGATTAAGAAGCACAGCGAGACAACGTCAGGAACACACGACAAGAAACCTTGCACTGATATTTCTGTTTCTGATAAGCAAAAATTACAGATGCTGTCATAAAACTGTTAATTATGCATACAGCTTTTGCAACATCCTGAGTAGCAGGATGTACCCAATAGGGGCATTGTAGGTATCTTACACAAGACATAATCAATTGGTAATTATTATTAGGATAACCAAGTCTCACTTTGCTATAAAATGGGCTTAGTAAGAAGGGAGGGAATGAGCAGGATCGACCCACAGGTCCTGCTTGATGTAACTAGAAGTAAAAAGGCCCTTCACACCAGCTACATTAGCACATAGCGTTCCAACAGGCGGGAATCAAAGGAACCATGACCTCCTGCTTAGTACTATATGTAGCATAATAGAAAGGGTCTACTTTCAGTATCACCTTCTTGACACTATTATCTCTTAGAAAATTTTGATGGAGTTGTGATCTTTAGAAAGGTGATGAGTGAGGATATTTAGTTAAAAGATTTTTGATGTACAAACTACTCATAATCTGTTATTTCTTATCTGGAGTGGAGTATAATTATAGAAGTTGTTTTACCACCTACACAAGTTTTCAAAATAATTTAAATAGTTAAAGATGCAGATAGGTGTCTAGTGAGATTTTCCTAATAAGCCTAGGCAATAAATCCCATTAATTTCATATAATCATCTAAATACCTTTAAAAACCTGGGTCGTAGACCCCAAGATTGGATGTATTTTATGTGTTTTTTTAATTATGAAACATGCTTTTGCTTAATAAATGTTTATTTCATCAGACAATACAGTATGAATGCCCAAATAACACACATCATCCTTTCCACAGCAGAACAATGAACTACTCAACAAAATGTTTTTCAAGTTAAAGAGTTGTAGTAAGTGTGGAAATAAAAATTCAATTTAATACACACAGTTTGTGTAACCAAGTGATAACAGATTACAAGTGAAAGAAATATTTAAATTTAAAAATTTTAACTGTTTACTGAAAAATATCTAGAGCTGTAGCAATGCGTTTGAATCATAGTTTTTCACACTGGTGTACCTCCTCAACTACATTCAGCAAAAATATTTGGCTACTTGAAGGTAACCATCATTAGAATTTTAGCAGCAGTACTGAATATCAGATTCAAAGCAGAAGAAGATTTAATTGGAGGATTAGAGAAATTTAATATGCAAATACACTACTATGCTTAGATAACATTGCATTGGGACTAGAACATCTGGTTAAATAAGTCAGTTCACATCATGTGACACATACCAATGACACCACATGCTAACTAAGACACTGTAAAAAACCCACACTTGATACGCTGAGAACAAACAATTTTTTTTTTTAGTATAAAAGAACAGAATCGACTGCATGGGAAAAATATGGTACAGAGTTAATATCCACAACTTCACAAGTCATTAGCAAATTAAGTTAGCTGTAAGACATGAACATGGGAAAGTATAGAAGACAAGCATTCCATACCGCTTTATCTTTGATCATAGATATGAAAAAGGGGATTGCGGGTAAAGATCATTTTCAGTAACAATTCTGGCAGAGGGAAAAAGTTATAAACTAAAAAAAAGGTTTAAAATGAAAACAATTAAAGGGTCATGACAGGAAAATATTGTTTCCAATATAATCTCAAATACAACTCAAATGTAAGTGAGCAATACCAAGACTGATGGGATCAAAAATGTTAGATTGACTGTGAGAACAGGATTTGATCATAGTTTATGTCTCCTTTGGGCTAGAACAGAAGCATCCAAAATTGCAGAACACGAGGATCAACACCAGGGCCCCTCCAGAAGCTTCTCTTCACAGTGAATCTTTCAAGTTTCAGTATAATAACTTGTTCATATCTATATCTAAGCAATATATACCAAATATAAACTAAGATGTCCCGTGGCACCTTATAGACTAAAAGATTTATTGGAGCATAAGCTTTCATGGGCAAAGACCCACTTTGTCAGATGCATGGGACATCTGTTAGTCTATAAGGTGCCACAGGACTTATCAGAAACAGAAATACCAGTGCAAGGTTTCTTGTCATGTGTTCCTGACGTTTTCTCGCTGTGCTTCTTAATCTGCATTGTTATGCAAAACATTCCTGCCTTTCAAAGCTTCTCCCTCGACCTTGCCTGCGTGCTACGTGCACCAGACTTGAAAGAGCCCAGGGTTTTGCATTTTAGGGATCTGCACTGTGGTCAAGGCAGACATTATTGTTGAGGTAGGGCAGTCCAGGCTCCCGTAACAGTATCATGGATTGAGTTACCACAGGGAGTTGACAGGACAAAAGTATTCTTTTTGTTAGGGGTAGAGTACAAGAGTCAACTACAGAGTGAGCTGCAGCTGATATGGTGGGTCTTCTCTAGATCGGCTAAATCAACTGCCGGTGCAACAGTCTCAGAATGCTGATTTTCACTGTAGCGTAGATTTAGCCTTACTTGTTTATGCAGATTCACACTAACACAGCTATCCCTCTGATAAGTATAAACTAGTAACTGATGTATATAGGATTATTAAACTCAGACCAGATTATATTTAGTAATATGAAAATGCCAGATTAAGCAGATGAGTACTCTTAAAAAGTATTTGAAAAATAAAAAAGACATATCAGATCACTATAGATGCTTTTCTTAATGAAAGGAACTGATGAGTAAAAAATGGTTACTCATCTTCTCATAACTACTGTTCTTTGAGATGTGTTGTTCATGTCCATTACAAACAGATGTGTGCATGTAACATGTACAACTGGAAACATTTTCCCCTAACACTATCCGTAAGTTTCAGGGGGTAGCCGAGTTAGTCTGTACAGGATAAACTTAAAAAAAAAACAAATGGTCTGGCACTTTATAGACTAACAAAACAGCCCATGAAAGTTCATGATACTATCTGTAAGATCATCCAGAGTGCCCTCCAGAATTGAGCCTTCATGGCGTCCAATATAGAGCACTGCTGATCCGACTCCTTCAGTTCCTTCTTGCCGGCTACTCCAACAGAGGGATAGAGGGAAAGGTATTGAAATGGACATGAACACGACAACATGAAGAACAGTAATGAAAAGATAAGCATTCTTTCTTTGAGTACTTCTTCATGTCAATTTCAATCAGGAGACTTGCAAACCCAAGTTCAGTAGTTCGTGTTGGAGTTATTGAAACACCTCTCCACCAAAGACCACATCGACTCTGGCATGCTGGGTAACTGCATATTTCACTATGAAAGTGTGTATGGAAGACTATGTCACTGCCCTGCACATTTCCTGGACAAGAATCTGTGACAGGAACAACACTAAAGAGGCCTATGCCCTTGTGGAGTGCACAATAATGGGAGGGGCCGTAATTGGTGGGGAAGCAACTCCTGGAAAGTTATAGCATTGGCACTGGCATTTGCATGACAAAATCCACTGAGAAAAGACAGGAGGACCTTTCATTCTGTCTGCTATGGCTACACATACTTATATGGACTTTGGAATGGCTCTGTTCTGTCAATATAAAAAACTAGTGCTCTGCAGACATCCAATGAGTGAAGCCTCTGCTCTCTGTCTCTCGAGTGCACTTGGAGGAAGACGTCCAGATTCATGTCTAAATGAGAAACAACGTTGGAAAGGAAAGCCATATGAGGCCTGAGCTAAAACTTGTCCTTACAGAACACAACTTAGGGTGGCTCTGATGTTAAGACCTGGAGCGCAAACACCCTCCTGGTTTAGAATAGTGATAGAGATGCAGCTGTGTTAGTGTGGCCTAGCTGAAACAAAAGACAGAACTATGTAGCACTTTAAAGACTAACAAGATGGTTTATTAGGTGACGAAAGCTCATCACCTAATAAACCATCTTGTTACTCTTTAAAGTGCTACATAGTTCTGTCTTTTGTTCCTCCTGGTTTAGGTTATCATTACCAGAAAAGTCACCTTGCCAGTGATTAAAAGCAGACCAATCAGTTTGAAAGGACCAAGTTAAGGTCCCAAAGTGGGATCAGCTACCTGGCACGTGGAAATAGCCTATCAGGACCTTTCAGAAAACAACTGATGATGAGGTTGGCAAAGACTGACAATCCCTCTGCATCTGGATGAAAAACTGAAATGGTGACTATGGAAACCCTTAGTTTTCACATGGACTAATCATGATTTTTGAGATGTAAAAGGTAATCAACAATAAATGGTATAACAGCAAGCATAACGGATGAATGATGCTGTGCCATCCAGACAAACTCCCTTCCACTTGGCAAGACAGGTAGCCCTAGTGGAGGGTTTCCTATTGCCAAAGAGGACTTGCCTAACCTGGAATGAGCAGGTAAGTTCCATCAGGTTCAGCCATGGAGCTTCCACGTTTTGAGGTGCAACAACTCATGGTACTGACTTATTAAGTCCCAGAAGAGCAGCGAAGAGATTGGGTACAAGTTTCAAAGTTTCATGTTAGTCTTTTTCAGTAAAAATAAAGACTAACAAATTTATTTGGACATAAGCTTTTGTAGGCTGGAGCTCACTTCATCAAATGTGGTAGGTTCATGGTGACTCAGGCTTCCATGGAGGTGACAAACATAATTGGGGCTACCACTGACATTTCCACAAGTGATGCATATGAGAATTGGCAGGGCCAGGATGGAGTTGTCATTATCACTATGATGGATGGGCGGGGTACTAACCTTTTCTAAATGTCCCAGCATTCAGTAACTAAAGTGTTAAACCCAGAAGAGTAGCATCCAGGAACTATTCACAAGGAGCCAGGAGAACCAATGGAGAAAAGTGTAAGATTTGAATTGGAAGCAGTGATGTGCCGGAGACAATTCTTTGCATGATTTTAAAGAGAAAAAGCTGAAGAAAGATGAAGAGAACCTTGAGAGCCAGACGCAGCAGCCCCAATAACGGGGCCAGAGCCAGAGACGTTGCAGATGCAGCAACCCTGATTGAGAGGCTGGGGTTGGGGCAGGCCAGGCTGCCAAGGCTGCAGCACCACGGCAGCGCAGCAGGGAGAGGAGCAGCTGGGGCCAACAGTGGGGAGGGAAGGTGGTCTGGGGAGTTGGAAGCAAGAGACCTCCTTTGGTCTGGCAAATTCCCTCATTCGGGGATGGTCAGGTCCCGAGGGTACCGGACCAGAGAGGCCTGTAGTACTTAAATGTCAACAACACATGGACTTGACTCCCCTCTTATTCTCACAGGGGTAAAGCAAGAATAACCCCACTGAATTCATGTTAATTATTCCCATCATGACTAATGAACATACCCACTGGAGCATGCTACTGTGTAGCAACTATTTTTATCACAGAACGTGTATTCTATTATAATAAGAACAAGGGTACATCAGTGTTTTCGGAGGAATAGGTTGCATCAAAACCAAACATTCTGTGCTGCAGGAAAGGAACCAAAACATGCTCATCATCACCTGTACTCCAAGTTAAATCCCTAGCATCAGGGAAAGTAAGCTAATCAGAACCCCATCCTCACAACTGCTCAATGGTTGCCAGAATCTCTACGAGCAAGGAGAAGCTACTTAGTGTCCTCCTTAGCAAGTGTCTCCCTCCTTCCCTGCTGGCCCACAAAGTTCTCCTCCCAGTTGAGGCAGGTGTGTAGCATTTTTCACTTTCAAGTTACCATAATTTTAGTCAAACAGGCACCAAAGAACATGTAAACTAAAGTGAAAAAGATATTTCTCTAGAAGGCTGCAAAAATAAATAAATGTATCTTAATTACAAACTTTACAAGGTTCACACTACACCTGGTCCCAGAAGTACACTTCATTAATTCTTCTAATAATAATGATTTTTTTTGGTTATTAATGTAAGACAAAATAACCATTTGTATTCAGACTGCGTACTACAATACCAGACTTAACAATTTCAAGTAATTAAGTTAGTAAGGTAGTGAATTGACTTTCATGAACAATTTCTTAATATACTGGTGAGAACACTTCCAGTTTCTGTTGGTGCTGTGCAAATGTGAATGTACCAGTCTTCTGGGATAGATTATGATTGATTAAATGTGAAAAACTATGTTAATGCAATGCTATGGTAGAGATTTTACATGCCCAAAAGTAAGGAAATGTAAGGTTATAATTCCCACAGCCAATGTAATTCGATCCCTTCAGCATTTGTAATATATTATATGGCTCTCTAATGTGTGAACATTAATCCCTTAAAATATTACATGCAAAAAGATTATGGATGAATTCTATTCCCACATACAGTACAGTGCAGGGAATCTAGAGAACGTCCACTGAAGAAAAAGCACAGATTAGTACAGAAAGTCAGGAGATGAGTTATCCTTCACCACAGCACTCTAAGGACATATTTAATATTATTATTACTTTATATTTTGCTAGCAGTACAATACTGCCTATTGAATTTGTAAGACCATATTATCCCCTTTTTACATTGAGGAAACTGAGGTACAGAGACTTAACTAACCAAAGCCAAAAAGAGGCCTGTGGCAGACCTGGAAACAGAATTCATGTCTCTTGAGTTGCAGACAAATAACTTAAATCACAAGACTATCTTCCTTCTTTAAAAGTCTTCCATCTATGTAATTCTGAAAAAGTATTTGCCTGGCGGTGCTCCCTATACCGTGCTATGTGGGCACCATTTCAGAAGGCACCAGAGCTCCTCCCCAATGGATACTGCTCAATGTAACACATCTAGCACTGGTGTGAGTGGTGAGCACACACACCTAAGGTGGAATGGACATTTGATGAACTTACCATCAGCACTGAGTTTGTGTAAGGAGAAGTGAATGGCTGACGTACTGCTAATTTATGTAACATGCACCAACATCCTTTTGTTAAAGAAATCTTAGAAATGCATGCAAATATAACAGCAAAATAGAAAAAATAATGTGACCTAAATGACATTTTATTATGATTAAAACTCAGAGAACACAGAAAACCGTAACACAAATTCCTGTTCTTAGAGATCAGATATTTTTCAAATACTAAAACTTTAGCAATTCAGTAAAGCTGTGACTTAAATTTAAAACCACTGATATTCTGCTTAGTATAATATTTCATATACTTTATTAATCAGATTTTTGGTACAAGCATATATTTCCTGCCCTGCCCTAAATTGCTAATATGTTTCTCTTAACAGTTAATCAGGCCAGACAAGAATAAAACATTCCAACTACTTCATGGGAGTATCACATCCATTGAACTATGACCCTAGTGACTGGGAGTCGACTATTTACTTTTCACTATTAATGGCCAAAATAGTAGATTAAATTATCCAATTTTTCATCTGTTTTGGTGGGGAGCAGTCTGTGGTTTGGTTCTTTTTTTTTTTTTTTTTTTTAACCACAATCAACTGGTCAGGTGGCTGTAATTTCATCACTTGATAATAAATTGATGTCTGACATTTAGATCTGAGAGAATAAGTCTTTCTGTCTCTGTAAAAAACAACATACACAAGACAAAATAAGGTGCCTAAAATTAAGCTCTTAAATCCTTATTTATGTTAAATAAACATTATTTGGTTTTCAAAAGTCCTAAGGAAAAAATAATCTTTTTATTTAGGTGCTTAAATGTGACTCTGGGAGACTAACCTAGTGTGATAATGTTGAATTTTGTGGGGTTTTTTAAATTATGAAGTCAATCTGTAGGAAAGATGAAATAGGAGTCATATATAAGAATGACAAAAGGAGTTGTTTCTAATAGTTTAGGAATGAAATTCTGTACCAACTGAAGGTAACTGAAAAAGTCCCCAATTTCAGTGGAGTCAGGGCTTTCACCCTACCTTGTTTCAGTTGTTCTCTTTTATCTCAATTAAGTGAAGACCAGAAGAGCTAGCAATCTTTAGTTTCTTCTCTGTCTGTAAACAGACACCTGTTTAAGCATCTGGAGCAGGCAGCAATGCTCAGAGAAGAAATCTATAGCAGCGATATCTAAATATCTAATATTGTATCAATCTCATCAGATTTTGTTTTTATTTAGACCAGAGTATCTTAGATAAAAATGACAAATTTATAGAGAGAAATAACGTCATTAAATGCAACATTTCTAAGACACTGTTTATCGTATTTTATTAAAGATGAGTCAAAATGCCCATACCAATTTTCAAGGAGCTAGGAACAAGACTTTGCACCAGTACATGTAGCTCTATGTAAACTAAGATTGTTTTATCTTGTTGAATTAGTGAAAAAATAAATAAATTTGGTACCATTGTTTAAAATGTATTATCAATAAACATCCAGCTTCCCTCTAATCTATGTAGCCTCATAGCTGCTTAATGAGCCCTGCTCAGGGATGCCACACAACTCACTGTTCTGTCCTTCTGTGGTTGAGAGAGAAGTGTACCTCCCACAGGCAGGCAGCTCAATGCGCGGCAGACCTGAGCCCCTGGGTACGGCTCATTATGCAGTTGCGAAGCTGTGCTGCTACACAGCTTTGACAAACATTGCACTTTTCTCGGTTTTAAAATGTAATCCTCTTCTAATTGTGAAAGGTTAAGGCAAAAGAACTCAGACTAATTTTCAAAATACAAAATTCACATGTCAGAGCCCAGTCAATGGTTGAAATAAAATGCAACAAGTTCTCAGTGTATTTTAAATTAAGCATATCACTCACTCATATTTAAAAATGTCATGTTATATATACAATTCCATGTCAAATAAAAAAAAATAGAGAAGAAAGAGAATAATAAACATATGACAATATAACAAAGTTAATATCCTTGTAAATATTTACTTTAAAAAGTACCAAAAATACATGTTCTACCACACAGTAATTCTTAAATGTATCTATGCTTCTCTTATAAGTTTTTTTTCAAGATTCATACTTCGAATGAATTAACAGTAAATAAATGCCAATGCCTAGTAGGTGAAGGGAAGGCACGTTATTTTTTTTCTGGAAAGTACCTAAGAACTTCTTCAAAACAAACAGGATATGGGAAAGAAGTGAATTTTTGAGAAAAAAAAACAACTAAGGGCTTGTCTACATGGTCAGACTGTGGCAATCTGGGGTCTGAATCATACAGCCTGCTGTGGTCTGTCCATGTACACCCTGCTGATGCACTTTAACCAGATTATTTCAAAGCACTCAACCAAAGTGATACAACATATCCTCAGTGCACCCAGAAACACTTCACTTGGCTAACAGCACAGGGTAGATTCACACCCCAGCTTGCTTAAGCTAAAGACAGTTACCAGCTTCTGTAACTGGTATTTGAGACATGTTCCTCATGTCCATTCAACATAACTATGTGATATCGCCACATGCACCAGTGTTGGAAGATTTTTCATTAGCAGTATCTGTAGGGGCACTGGCTCAAGTGCCCCCGGAGTGGCACGCCATGCCACACCATATACGGTACCTCCAGCCCCCTCCACTCTCACAGACGTTAGTTCGAATTAACTTTAATAGGGACTGCACATATAAACCGCTAGTTCAAATTTAAATCGAACTAGTGGAGCGCTTAATTCAAACTAGGTAAACCTCATTCTACGAGGAGTAACGCCTAGTTCGAATTAAGTAGTTCGAATTAAGGGCTGTGTAGCAACTTAATTCGGACTAGTTGGAGGCTAGCCCTTCCCAGCTTGCCCTGGTGGCCACTCTGGGCCAAACCAGGGAAACTCTTCCGCCCCACTCCCGGCCCCTGAGCCCTTAAAGGGGCATGGTCTGGCTACAGTGCTTGTGCCAGTTGCAAGCCTGCCAGCACCCAGCCAGTAAACCCTGCACCTGGCACAGCATGAGCCAGCAACCCGCTGCCATACAGCCCTCCGCCTCTTCCCAGGACCAGGCTGGCGGCTCTCAGGAGCCTGACCGGGGTCGCAAGAGGCAGGTGCCCACCTGGTCTAGTGTGGAGATCGTCGACCTCATCGAGACTTGGGGGGAGGCCTCCAATGTCCTCAATCTCCGCACTAGGCACAGGAAAGCGGCCTAGTGAATTAGTTTTTAGGTCTAGATGTACTAATTCGAATTATCTTATTTCAAATTAACTAATTCGAATTGTTAGTTCGAATTAGTGCTGTAGTGTAGACATACCCTCAGTTCCTTCTAGTTGGAAAACTCCAACAGAGGGAAAGGATAGAAAGATGTTGAATGGACATGAGCAACACATCTCAAAGAACACCAGTTATGGAAATAGGTAACTTTAGGTTTCTTTGTCCTTTAGGGGAAAATATGCAAATAGAGCATTTGTCCCTCAAATGCTCATCTCCAAAATAAAACTGACAAATGAAATATTTATCACTTGGGGTGTGTCTAGACTACATCCCTTTTTCGGTAAAGGGATCTAAATTAGGCACGTTGATATTGCAAATGAAGCCTGGATTTAAATATACCGTGCTTCATTTGCATAATGGCAACTATCGCTTTTTTTTCTAAATGGGGCTTTTTTGAAAAAACAGCAGTCTAGACGGGGACCTTTCAAAAATAAAACGCTTTTTCGAAAGATCCTGTACTAAAAGTGTTTTATTTTCGAAAGATCTGAAAAAGGGATGTAGTCTAGATGTAGCCTTGGTGGAATCGCTGCCCTGAAAGCTGAACCCTGTTTAAATACTGTGAAGGTCCCTGATTTTCAGAGAAACCCAGGAAAATTCAACTGAATTACACTTACGTAACAAAACACGTTAGTTCGAATTAACTTTAATAGGCACTACACATACAAACCACTAGTTCGAACTTAATTCGAACTAGCAGAGGGCTTAATTCGAACTAGGTAAAACTCATTCTACGAGGACTAATGCCTAGTTCAAATTAACTAGTTGGAATTAAAGGCTGTGTAGCCCCTTAATTCGAACTAGTGGGAGGCTAGCCCTACCCAGTTTGCCCTGATGGCCACTCTGGGCACCACCTGGAAAACTTGTCTGCCCCCCTCCCGGCCCCAGAGCCCTTAAAAGGGCATAGTCTGGCTACGGTGCTCGTGCCAGGTGCAAGCCTGCCATCACCCAGCCAGCAGACCCTGCACCTGGCACGGCACGAGCCAGCCACCCGCTGCCACCCAGCCCTCCGCCTCTTCCTGGGACCAGGCTGGCAGCTCCCAGAAGCCTGCCCGGGGCTGCAAGAGGTGGGCGCCCGCCTGGTCTAGTGCAGACATCGTGGAACTCATCCACGACCTCCGCACTAGGCACAGGAAAGTGGCCGTCTAGGGTAGGATAGCTGCCAGCCTGGCCACCCAGGAGCAGGTCTGCATGAAAATCAAGGTGGTCCACTGAGACCACCGACCCTGAGCCCTGAGCTTAGAACATAAAAACATAAGAACGGCCATACTGGGTCAGACCAAAGGTCCATCTAGCCCAGTAGCCTGTCTGCCGACAGCAGCCCACACTAGGTATCCTGGAGGGGATGAACCGAAGAAAATGACCAAGCCATTTGTCTCGTGCCATCCATCCCCAGCCTTCAACAAACAGAGGCCAGGGAAACCATTTCTACCCCTTGGCTAACAGCACTCCATGGACCCAACCTCCATGAATTTATCTAACTTCTCTTTAAACTCTGTTATAGTTCTAACCTTCACAGCCTCCTGAAGCAAGGAGTTCCACAGGTTGACTATTTGCTTTGCGAAGAAGAACTTTCTTTTATTAGTTTGAAGTCTGCTACCCATTCATTTCATTTGGTGTCCTCTAGTCCGTATATTATGGGAACTAATGAAGAACATTTCTTTATGCACCCTCTCCACACCACTCATGCTTTTATAGATCTCTATCATATCCCCCCTCAGTCTCCTTTTTTCTAAGCTGAAAAGTCCCAGTCTCTTTAGCCTCTCTTCATATGGGACCTGTTCCAAACCCCTAATCATTTTAGTTGCCCTTTTCTGAACCTTTTCCAAGGCCAAAATATCTTTTCTGGGGTGATGAGACCACATCTGTACACAGTACTCAAGATATGGGGTACCATAGTTTAATACTTCCCCTCCTCCTTCTTCCCCTGGCTTCCCCCTTCCAGCTCCCTCCTCCCAGGTTTCCTCCTCCCCTCTCCCACCCTCTCTCTTCCCCTCTCCCACCTCCTTTTCCCAATCTCCTCAAGTTTTGTTCAATAAAGAGAGTTTCTATTTTTGAACACACATGTCCTTTATTTTGTACATCAGGAAGGAGGGCTACGGAGGAGGGGTAAGTGGAAGGAGATGAGGGAGGAATGGGGTACGAGCCGCCAATGGGGAGGACTGGGGTGGCTCTGAGGGCTCCTCGGGGTGGAAGCTCTCCTGCAATCCCGATTGACACACACCCCGGATGGCAGCCTGCGGCAAGTGCAGCTGGGCTGATGGCCGAGTGCTGTGATGTGCCGAGTGTGGGCATTCAGGGCACTCCAAGCCAGGACTGCTTTGCTGTCCCTCATCTAGTTAGACAAGCAAGCAGGGAACCCCTGAGAACTGTCTGTCTGGAGTGGGGGTCGGGTCCCTTTAAGCACAGCCCTCGGCTAGCCTGAGACAGCAGCTCCATGCTCTAAGTCCTAACCTGATGCCCTGCCAGCACTGCTTCCGGCCAGCCTTAACCTCGGTTCAGGGCCCACTCAATGTAGACATGCTAATTCGAATTAGCAAATTGCTAATTCGAACTAGTTTTTAGGTCTAGATGCACTAGTTCAAATTAGCTTAGTTCGAATTAACTAATTCGAATTAAGTTAGTTCGAATTAGTGCTGTAGTGTAGACATACCCTGATACTGCTAATAAAAGTCTCTGGCTTGAGTGCACTGAATGCATACTGGCACACCTGCAGTTAAATGTGTATGTACACAGTCACTCACAGGAGAAATTATGTTTTGAATATGCTTGATTTTGTGCAATCATAACTTTGCACAATAACACATTTACTTTTATATCTATTTAGGGGTCAGTTAGAATATTACTACAGGCTGATGGTAAATACCTGCTCTAGTTTTATAGAGCTTTCCTCTTGGTTTTTAGTTTGTATGTATTTATTAAATAAAGATATGTAATCCAAGTGTTTTTTAACAAGGATAGGTTTATTAATTGCAAGATATCCAATTAATGCTCTTACAAATGCAAGATATGCAATTAATACACTTTGTAAGTGCACTATGCACTTACACAATTGCCACTCCCTTCATGGGATTTTAGGATGATGAAATAGATTTAAATATTTTTTCTATTAATGATAGAGAACATCCCTGTCAATTACTGGTTGAAATGTTACCCAGTCAATGACATCACAAAATTACCATTTCCATCCAGCTTTTAGTGGTCTCAAAGTAGACAGAAGTCTATATCACATAAAATAACTTCATAACAGGAAACTTGGTTGGCAGTCTCAGCCACGGACAATGACTGAATACCAGGGAACTATAAGGAAAATTGAACTGTCATGTCACTGTCTATGTTCTAACTTTTTGGTGGGTAAACAGGATATCAGACAACAGATTCTGTAAAAATAGCAAAATTCACAGGCACAAATTTTATTTAATTTTCTGAATAATAAAAATATAATACTGGTCACTGTGGGTACACAGCACCCGAAACTCGAAATAAGACATGCAATAGAGGAGGTATCTGAGCCTTTAGCTATGATCTTTGAAAAATCATGGCAGACAGGGGAGATTCCAGAAGACTGGAAAAGGGCAAATATTGTGCCCATCTATAAAAAGGGGAATAAGAACAACCCAGGAAACTATAGACCGGTCAGTTTAACGTCTGTCCCAGGGAAGATAATGGAGCAGGTAATTAAGGAAATCATATGCAAACACTTGGAAGGTAATAAAGTGATAGGGAATAGCCAGCATGGGTTTGTGAAGAACAAGTCATGCCAAACTAATCTGATAGCTTTCTTTCATAAGATAACGAGCCTTGTGGATAAGGGAGAAGCGGTGGATGTCATATACCTAGACTTTAGTAAGGCATTTGATACGGTCTCGCATGATATTCTTATTGATAAACTAGGCAAATATAACTTAGATAGGGCCACGATAAGGTGGGTGCATAATTGGCTGGATAACCGTAGTCAGAGAGTTGTTTTTAACGGTTCTAAATCCTGCTGGAAAGGGATAACAAGTGGAGTTCCTCAAGGGTCTGTTTTGGGACCCGTACTGTTCAATATCTTCATCAATGATGTAGATATTGGGATAGAGAGTACGCTTATTAAGTTTGCAGATGATACCAAACTGGGTGGGGTTGCAACTTTTTTGGAGGATAGGGACATAATTCAAAATGACCTTAGCAAGTTAGAAAAATGGTCAGAGGTAAACAGGATGAGGTTTAATAAAGAGAAATGCAAAGTGCTCCACTTAGGAAGGAACAATCAGTTCCATACATACAAGATGGGAAGCGACTGTCTAGGAAGGAGCATGGCAGAAAGGGATCTAGGGGTCATAGTGGACCACAAGTTGAATATGAGTCAACAGTGTGATGCTGTTGCAAAAAAAGCAAATATGATTCTAGGTTGTATCAACAGGTGTGTTGTAAGCAAAACTCGTGAAGTCATTCTGCCGCTCTACTCTGCACTAGTTAGGCCTCAGCTGGAGTACTGTGTCCAGTTCTGGGCGCCACATTTCAAGAAAGATGTGGAGAAATTGGAAAGGGTGCAGAGAAGAGCGACAAGAATTATTAAAGGTCTAGAGAACATGACCTATGAAGCCAGGCTTCATGAACTGGGCTTGTTTAGTTTGGAAAAAAGAAGATTAAGGGGGGACATGATAGCGGTTTTCAAATATCTAAAAGGGTGTCACAAGGAGGAAGGAGAAAATTTGTTCCTCTTGGTTTCTGAGGACAGGACAAGGAGTAATGGGCTTAAAGTGCAGCAGGGGAGGTTTAGATTGGACATTAGGAAAAAATTCCTAACTGTCAGGGTGGTCAAATATTGGAATAAATTGCCAAGGGAGGTGGTGGAATCTCCCTCTCTGGAGATATTTAAGAATAGGTTAGATAGACATCTGTCAGGGATGGTGTAGGTGGAGCTTGGTCCTGCCTTGAGGGCGGGGGGCCGGACTCAATGACCTCTTGAGGTCCCTTCCAGTCCTATGATTCTATGAATTTGCGCTACGCAAATTAGGTTGTTTATTTCAAATCTATTTCAAAATAGCTTATTTCGTCATTTGGCGATGTCTACACAGTGCCAAATTTCAAAATGCAGTGCTATTTCGAGCCATCCCATACTCCTCATACAATGAGGTTTACAGGGATGGTGAAATAGTGCATCCACTATATTTCTAAATAGCCGATGTGCTATATTTCAAAATAGTGGATTTGTTCAAAAGACACGGGGTAGCTATTTCAGGATACCTCTGGTATCCCGAAATAACTTTGCTGTGTAGACATACCCTGTGAGAAACAGGACACTAATCTGACCCAGTGACGCAATTCTTATGTAAAAACAAAAATATACTTCATAATTTGAAGTGATGCTCAATTACCACAGTACAAGGCATCATAGATTTTTCACATACCTCCATGCTGTAAACTAGATTTGTGAAATTGTCAAAATAAAGGACAGTCAACAAAATACTATAAAGTTCTCCTACCAACATGTTTTACAATATTAACCCCACAAAAATGGGTGTCCCTTGAGGTGTAGCATTTACATTAATTATTTTCTTAGTTAATGAAAATATGAAGAGAAGATTCTTTCTTGTTAATCTTATATATTAGAAGGGCTCTTCCATTTCCTTCAGTTGTGCCTAAGTTATTTTTAATGGTAAGACTAGCTAAATTTAAGGGGCTCGGAAAAAATGTCCATTCTTTCCTCCTTTATGCCATTATTATTTTAACCCTTTCTTACTATTTTGAGCACAGTTGCAAGGTTTTTAAGAATCGTCTCATTATGGTATTTAATTCTGGAAAAGAAGGCTGCTCACCCTAAGTCATGTAGTATGCTTGAGGTTACTTAAATTTGTAATTTAAATCTACATTCCATGCATTGTTAATTGTAGGTATATTTATAATACTGAAATACAAGGGAAGTCTGTTTAAAACGGCAGTTCATTTATCTCAATATCCTTTAACTTAGAGAATGTATGTTTGAGTTTTGTTTAGTGTCAGTTTTCTCTAAATGAACTCAGCATGCACACATAACTTATCTTAGGCCAAGAAAACTAAAAAAAAAAAATATATAGATCTTAATAGCTAAATTATATGATTTTAAATGTCACACAGTACTTTGTATTTTAATCTTCAAACTTATTTTTCTGAGCATGCAGACATTTACTAATGGAAATATTATATAAATCTTAGCTACAATTTAAAAAAACAGTAACAGTAAATGGACTAAAAGTTATTGCAGCATTGCTTTGGTCATATATAAACTAAATCAGAATTATTCACATTCAAAAATGCAAGCCATTTAGTATTTAGTTACATACGATGTAATAGCTAATTTTAGAAAAACTTTTAAGAGTTAGAACAGGAGAAGAGCTGTCTTTCAACCCTTTATCTCCTTAACCCTCCACACACACTGCATACCTCCTCCTTGCTCTTCACTAGATTCTTGAAATCCTGATGTCCATGAATTTTGATGGGATACCAAATTAGCTGCAATTGTGTCTTGTTTACCATGATCATTTAATCAACTGAACTTTTCTTAAGGTAGCAGTTTTTACAACTAACATCGTTATACACCTGACCTATTCCTAACTTAGTATTTTTTCATGTTTCTATGCCCTGGCAGTAATGGAAAAAATAATCTTTAAACAGAAAAAAAGTAAAACATTTAAAAAAATAAAACAAAAATGAGTTATATAATAAGAAAATGATTTTAGGTAAAGGATATAGAGCATCAAAATGGAATATATAAAGGCCAAAAGGTAAACAAGTGTGAAAACAATAAAAGTTTTCAAAAATATGTCAGGAGGAATTGTACATAGAGTAATGCAAAAAAAAATGAAGGTTTACAAATATATGTGAGGTCTTTGGCACAATTTTGAAAGAGAAGGGGCAGGAGATTATTGCCACCTATATAAATACACTACATTTAAACTTTCAGCAAAAGAGCTCATGTCTACTATGAAAGTGCTTTTCTGGATTCTGCAATTTTCACACTGTACAGATTTACACTATGTTGTGACCTATGAAAATTCCTGAAATGTAATATATGAATTTAGTTGAAGATACATCAGGTTACTTTAAAAAAAAAAACACAACTATTTTTCATTATTAGTACTCTGTCTCCTCTATGTCTGCATCTAAAACCAACCTAAATATTTTGTTAGAAGATGGTATTTAATGAGATGTAAGTTATATATTGGTTTTGTAAGAAAACATCCATCATCTAGAACTCTAGCTGCATAAAGCACCTACCTCCAGAACCAGTTTCCAACCATCCTTAAACACCTTTTTTTCAGATTCTTATGTACTGAAGGAAATGAAACATTTCATCCTCTTTTATTCCAGGACTGTTAAGATTTCTTTAAGTAGTAGTTTTCAAACTAAGAGGTAAGGTGAAAGAGAAACGAAAAATGGATAACGAAGATACCTCCGATTTCAAGAAGCCAAGTGTATCTCTAGACTCAGAAGATCTTCATGAGAGTGATCCCTGAAATAAATGGGATGGAATAACTGGAAATAATTATTTCTAAAACCCTGTTTTAGATCTGTTGTGATGGCAGCCCAACAATGGTAGAACGGGCGAAACGATGGTAAAAAATAGCTCAGTGATTCTAATGGTGGATGTGGGAGAGATCAGGCAGGCCCCCAACCAATATCTCAAACCTGCTGCTTGTTATTTTGGGATGCAGGTGAGCGGCTGTTCTGCTGCCTCCTCTTCTGGGTATGGAGTCTAGGTCAGCTCTGGACAAAGGACCTTTGTTGGATTCTAGCATAAGAGAAGTCTTTTTGGCAATGGTAGGAATAGTAAAGAGTGTAGGATCTCCATCTAACTGGTAGGGTGTAGATCCTGACTGTTCAGAGCATGACTTGAGAGTCCTTACTTGAATGAAAGATTGTCTGTTCTGGCAGCGAATAGTTTCTCCTTATCAAAAGGGAGGTCCTCGACCTTCCCCTGAAGCAATTAAGGCACCCCAGAGGATTAGAGCCAGGAAGCTCAATGCATGACTATAGATATTCCTGTGGAACTAGCCGTGGTGTCTTCCACATCCATCGATATTTGGAGAAATGTTCGGGCAGTTGTGTAAGCATACTTTATGATCAACTTCAGTATAGGCTTCTTATTGTTAGGAAGTTTTCCATTAAGTCTGTCAATCTAGAATAATTGTTGAAATCATGGTTTGAAAGCAGAGCAACTTAATTGGCTACACAGAGCAGTAATGTAGAGGAGAAGTAAACCTTCCTTCCAAATATGTCCATATGCTTTGACTCATTGTCCTGTGGTGTATTTTTGTATTGTGGGACTCTTGAACGTTGCTGTACTGCATCAACTACCAGTGAATTAGGTTGAGGATGTGTAAATAGGAAGTCCAATCGTTTGGAAGGGACAAAGTATTTCTTATCTGCACTTTTGCTAGTGGGAGTTGCAGATGCAGCCATCTGCCATATTTCATCTGTAGGTTCCAATAAGGCCTCATCTACTGGAAGCACTATCTTTGCTTTTTGAGTTGGCTGTAGGTTTTTGAGGTGGCAGTGTTGCTTCTCCTTAACCCTGAAAGTTGTATCTACTGAGTTGTAGCTATCCTCTTGAACAGTTCCTGGAACTGCTTCAAATCATCGCCAGGGGAAGCATAGCTTCATCCAGCAACAATGATGACTGGTCTGTGGGGAAACATATCTGGATGATGAGCTTCCCCATCCTCTATGATCTGACCTTCCTCCGTCTATGGATGATTGGTTGTTTGTGGGACGTGAGATTGTGGGGAAGGTTGTGGTTGCATATGGAGTGGTGTGGGAGGAACAGAAGAATGGTACGTGAAACTGAATGCCTGCAACATGGTAACTAGTGACAGAAGTGTCTTATAGCATAGCCCCATTCAATTCTCCAGGGGGGTGGATGATGGTATGACCAAGAGTACCTGTATCTGTCATAGTATGACCTAATGAGCAAGGAGTGTCTGGAGGAAGAGATGCTCATATGCTCCTGCACTACACTCCGGATTGAGTGAACGGGGGATCTCTGTAACCTAACTGACCCCCTGGATGACAGGAGTGGATATGGAGAAAGCTGCCTAGAGGATCTGGCATGCAGTGGTGCCAGCACCAGGGACACGTGACAATGCAGAGGATTGAGGGTCCATGAATCGGTGCTGGTGAATGTGGCCCCAAAGATGGTGATAGCGGTGCTGACGAGAAGGTTGGTTCTGGGCTAGGAGATATGTGGATGCAATCTGTCTTGGTGCGGGCTTTCGCCGGTGCCGATTGGTGCCGTGGAGGTAGGTCTTTCCAGCTCCTTTGTCTTAGTTGGTGCCGGAGTTTAGGCACAGACACATTGCTGGTGTCGGTCCAGCAATGGTAGGTGTCGGTGACCTTGGTGTCTGGCATCGGGATGAGTGGCCATCAGAGACCAGCATAACCTCTCAGCATTTATCACATTTTTTAAAACTGGGAGAGCCCAGCATTGTTGTCGTTGTAAGGGTACTTTGCTCCCCTTCTCTTTCCCTTTTTTTTTTTTTTAATTCTGTCGCAGCTGAGCCATGGTGCTCTGGTCTCCTCTTTTTTTTTTAAAACGATAAGAATACTATTAGAACTAACCTAACTAACTCTAACAAGGTTATAAGTGGAACTAATGACTAACTAACATGAAAATTTGAGGTAATTCTCTGAGGAGAACAGCGGAGTTCCATCTGCAGCTGAGGACAGTAATGGAGAAACTGAAGAGGGGTGGGGTCACACGCTAAGCAATGGGTGCAAATGGTACAAGATGCCATATGTGCATTCATGGCCCAACCGGCTACTGCTAAGCAAAATTCCAAACTGCAGCGCTGGGGTGAGTCAACACCTATAGTGAAGCACACATGGGGACACTACTTGAAAAAGAATGATTTCTTCTCGTTTACCAGGAGACCGAGGCAGCAACACATGTCTGGCAGGAACTCTACATCATGCTGGACCTTGAGCCTCCTGGGATCCCTGACAAGCCAGTTGTACACATAAGGATACACCTGCACACTTTGGCACTTAAAGTATGCTGCTACAAGCGATATACATTTGGTAAAGATCCTGGGAGCCTTGGACAGACCAAAAGGCAGGACCACAAGGTAGTAATTCAGGACTACCTTGGAACCACAGGAAAGGCTTATGTCCCTCAAAGAAGTATGTGTCTTTGAGGTTGAGGGAAAAATACCAGTACCGGGGATTCAGGTTGGGGATGATGGAGGCTAGGGAGGCCATCCAGAACTTGAGAGAGATGAAATATATGTTCAGACCTCCTTGTCCTTGGGAAGTAAAAATTAGTGGGACGAGAAGCCCCGGTCCTCGAATCCGAGAAAGGGGGTAACCATTTTACTGCTCCCATTTGCAGGAACTGAGACAACTCCTGCTAGAGTAGGTGCTTCTGACAAGGGTCCCTGAAGAGGAACAGGGAAGTTGGGTGGGAGAGCATAGTGGAGGAGAGCTGGAGGGTGTACTCTTAGTGGATGGTGGTGAAGATTCAACAGTCCAAGGGAATGACTTTCCAGGCTGATAAGAAAGGGCAGAGTTAGTATAAAAACAAACTCGGAGAATCCAAAGGGAAGGTTACTCACTTCGTGCAGTAACAGGTGTTCTTTCAGATGTGTCCCCATGGGTACTACACTTAGGTGTGTCAACACTGCTGTGCATACAGCCCGGAGATCTTTGCTAGCAGTCTCCAAGCCGCCGGCACGTGCTGCGCTATTACACAATAACTCAGCATGACAGTTAGGCACGCACCAGCGACTCTTCCTTCCATCCCTATTCTATGCTGAACTGTATTAGCCTGGAGCAAAGAGGAGGAGGGTTGGTGTGGAGCACCCACAGGGACGCATCTCAAAGAAATCCAGTTACTGCATGAGTAACCTTCCCTTCTTCTTCGAGGGTCCCTGTGGGTGCTCCACTTAGGTGACTACACAGCAGTATTTCTAATTGGAGGTGAGCGCTCCATGATGCAGGATTGGATGTTGGACAGTACGGCACATCCAAATCTAGTGCCTGAGTCCTGAAATGACTGAATAGCATAATGTTGTGCAAAGGTATTGGCCAAGGCCCATGTTGCAGCTTTGTGAACATTATCTATTTGAAGACCCTTGAGGAATGCTGTTGTGGTAGACCCTGCTCTTGTGGAGTGCGCCCAGATAGCTGTTGGCGGCTGTTTTTCTGGGAGTAAGCCAACCGTATGCATGTAGAAATCCATTTGGCTATTCATTGTTTGGAGACCGGTTGACCACTGGACCTGCCTAGGTGTTGTTCGGAAGTCTTTTGTGCGCCCCAGATAAAAGGCTAACACTCGGCGTTCATCCAGTGTGTGCAGCATTGCCTGGTTGCTGTCCTTGTGTGGCTTCGGGAAGAACATGGGTAGGTATATCAGTTCGTTATCTTGAGGAGAAATTTTGGGTGGGTTTTAAGCGCAATCTTGTCCTTGTGGAATACAGTGTACGGTAGATCCACCATGAGTGCCGCTATCTCTCCCACTCTCCTGGCCGATGTTATTGCCACAAGAAAGGTCACTTTCATTGATAGGTAGAGTAGTAAGCAAATCCCAAGTGGTACGAATGGTCATCTCATGATTGAGTTGAGCACAAGGTTCAGATCCCATGATGGCACTGGATCTCTACGTGTGTAGCCAGACGTGAACCCCCATTTTACATCCATCTTTGTCTGCTTGAAACCATGCAGGACACATAAGAGCAGGAAAACAGCATATTCTTTGAAAACCTTGGAGCAAGAGGTTTAGATATGCTGGCTCAGTGACCATGACCAACAGTAAGCAGAGATAAGAGGGTGGTCAAACTAAGAGTCTGTACATCGTGCCCTTGACTTAACCCATATTGATACGAACACACAATTGTCCGCGGGGGGAGGAATCTCCCGCTCAACAAGAACATCCGGCAGTCCTAATTTAGCTATCTTCCTCTCTTACAAGTGTAAATTAACTTGTAATCTGCTTGTAAGAACTGGCACCACAAAACAGACCAGTAAAATTTGGCCTCTTAAGATAAGAAAGAGAATACGGGCCCCCAGGGGTATAAAGATGAGTCCAGCAGCACACTTGCTTTGAGTGTCAATCTACCATCTATCTGCTGGTCGGGTTAGGTGTTTGATCTCCCGAGGTTCCAAGGGGACGCCCACCTCGTATTCGTCTTTCCTAGGAATTGAGAGACCGGCCCTGGCCTGACACGCTGGAGTCGAGAGGCACAGGAAGGGGTAAAAATTGTACCTGGATGTGGTCCTTTGCTTAAGTATATATATACATAGTGTTAGAGCTCTTTAAAGATTAAGCTGTCACTTGGTACCATTATTTCTATTTTCTATCTCTACCTTTTTCCTGTTAAGACCTATATATATATATATACCTATATATATATATATATTTGCTAGCATTTAAGAAATAGAGCAATAGCCATTGTAACCATATGCTTTTATAAGTCTTTTAATAAACCTGTAACTGTTTAAGCTTTAACCTGACTCCTTCAGTTGCTGTAATAGAACCAAGCACAATTTAAAAGAACTTCAGCCGGTCATAAAGGGACAGACATAGGGAGAGCTTGGGCGTTTGGATCTGTGTCACTCCCAGGTGACAGATCCGTTGGGGCACTTTTCAGCCTTCCCCAGGCTGCCCGCTGCGAAGGAACTTTGTGTTCTAGCAGCTAAAATCTAAGGTGTAATAAGCTCTTCCTATATAACGGGGCGTCTGTTGGCCTGCTGGCTACCCTCTGCGATGGGACCCCGGCCCTAGCAGTAAAGACACGGACGTTAAACCTTTTCTTGGAAGCACACACACACACACACTGCCCTGACCGTCGGCTGACAACGTGGTAGGTAGAGATTCTGTATGCCTTTTTGGAATCTCTTAACACAAGGGTGGGAGAACACGGAGTACCCTGGTATGGGTGGGTGAATGTTGGATAGAGCAGCTAAATGCATGTGGATAGAACTAAGTGATATTCCTGTCCCTGTAGGTGAAGGCTATATTCCAGTACATCTGATGGGGAAAGGGAAGTGTTGGTGTGAACGGTATGAAATATCCAGTTTGTATTATTTCCAGGTTGTCCATGCCGGGTACTATGCAGCGAGTCTGTTTCTGAATGTTCGATTGCTTGGATTTTCCTTCCCTGGGAGATCGGGGGCTGTCGTACCCTCGACCAACTCCTCAAATCTGAGGACGTAAAATGGATGTCTGAGTGGATGATTGTTCGTTTGGTTGTCTGCAACGGTTTTGTCGCATGCACATCCTGTTTTTGTAGGACCTTGCCGTGAGTGGTCGCATTTAAGCAAACCGCTCCCTTCCCTTGGGTTCGCTAGGACTGTGCAGAACTCTGGTCTGCCCCCTTGCTTAACTGGGAAGTCGTCAATAAATTTAGACCAAGTACCAATTTGTGTTTTAATTAATGAGCATAATTTTATTGATGTTGCCACTTAATGAATAACAAAGTTAAAAGATAACAGCTAAGAATTAAAAGAAAATGAATAAAAAAGAAAAATACAAAAAGCAAATTGTTTCTGCTAGCATGATTACAAGGATACTTAGTGATGTCAGCTAACTCATTATCTAGTTTTTTAATTTCTTCTAGATTAATTTTTTAAAAGAACTGCAACTATGAGGATCCTTAATCTTATAGCTTATCAATATTATTTTGTTTTTCTTGATTTTTTTTTTTTTTTACTTTTTTTGTTAGATTTTTTTACTTTTTTGTTAAGTTTTTTGACTCACCCGATCAGGTGTAGCAGCATCTCTCTACTGGCCAAGTAGAGGACGACGAATGTTGTTATGATGCCTGCCTCTGTATGGACCTCCTGCCTCTTATCATCAGAGAGCAGCATGTGAGTTCAGTTTCCAGAATGAGTTGTAGATGATGAGGAACCCGCAATCATTACTGCAGGTTATTTATGGCCTGATCTCTCATTGTCCATTCAATTCTGTAGTTAATTTGAGATGCAAATAATTTTTTTCTCTTAAGGGCTAGCGAATTAGCTGAGGATCTTGTAAGTAGATGCAAAGAAATTTTTCTACTTAGCTCTTGAGTAACACACCAAATTTGGTGTGTTACTCAAGAGCTAGCGAATGAGATGAAGCTCTTGTAATTAGATACAAGGAATTTTTTCTACTTACACCAAATTTGGTATGTTACTCAAGAGCCAGAGACTCAGATGAGGATTTTTACTCTTACAAATTTTACTGCTTATCTTAAATTATCATGTTTCCTAACACATTTCCTAATACACTCCTTCTTAACAGCAAAAAGACAATTCATGTAGTCTGTGGTTAGGCTACTTCCTCTTAAACATAGCTGTCCGTGCTTTTGCTACAGAATTAATTTTAAAGAGCTGCTAAGCATACATGACAGACCTTTGTTGTTTCATGTACCCTGGCGCTCTGAACGTTTGGTTGTAGTTATACTGTTTGTATTGTTTTCGCTTGACTCCAGGAGGCTGTATTCCTAATGTACAGAATCCTTTACTGTACGGAGTGCTAAGTTTGTTGCCTCTGCAAAGAGATTGTCCCCTTCGAATGGAAGGTCTTCAATGTTCGCTTCAATGTTCGCCCTGGAGAACCTGACAGCTGCAGCCATGACATCAGTCTCATTACTACCGCAGATGCCATGGACCTGATGGCTGTCAGCAGCATCTAAAGTTGCCTGTAAAGCTGTTTGAGAGATCAGTGAACCCTCTCTGATATTTAATTCAAATTGCTCTTATATATCCTCTAGTATTTATTGAATAAAAAGATTGAATAATTCAAATGTGTTATGAGAGTATTTGGTGAATAGAGCCACATAATTTGCGATTCTTAGCTGGAAGGAGGCTGATGAGTATGCCTTCTTCCCCATCATGTCCAGCCTTTTAATCTCTTTATCATGACCAGGTGTCCTGGGGTACTGTTGTTGTTGTTTACCCCTCTGGTTAGCTGCTTCGACCATGAGTGAATTCGAGGCAGAGTGAGAGAATAGGAATTCGACCTCAGAAGAGGAGACGTAATATTTCTTGCATAACTTTTTTGATGTTGGACGCACCGATGGCAGGATCCATCAAGGCTTCATTCATCAGTAAAGCCATCCTGCAATATTGAGGTAAACTGAGTATGCTGGTAACTTTGTGTTTGCTCTGTGTGACGTCGCAGAGTTTTATGGCAAGTGTGTCCGCCACCCTCCTGAACAAATCTTGGAACTTCCTGTAGTTGTCCCCTTTCAGTGGTGACGTGGGGAGACAGTGTTCTTCAGTTCTGGAGTAGGAGGTGTTGTGTGGGATAGAGGAATCCCGGATGGCCTCCTCCATGGACGATTCACTGTCATGGTCAGTTTGGTCCCAGCCAGTACTCCTCCAAGTGTTCATGTCAGCTGACTGTGTCTCTGGGACTGGTATATTGTTTTGGAATTATTGGGTTCTATAAGGTGCCCAAGGATCCCAATATGCCCACGGTGGTGGGATTGGTGGAGCCATCCACTGTGTCATCTGCCATGTCCGCATTTGCTGGTTTTGCACTCCCACCAGTGGAGGGACTCCATTTCATCCCTTGGACTGTTCCTCCTCATCCTCACTGAATCTGGGAGATTTCTGTGAGATTTGCGTCAAGGAGAATAGCGAATATCTGGAGTGTGGCATTCCATCAGCGCTGAATAATGGTGAGCATGGTACCAATGGTACTTCAAGTTCCGCCTCATTCATGAGCCTCGGTACCGGAATCTGGGGAAGACTATGCCTATTACAGTGACCTCAGTAACCGTGAAGGGTGTGCGACCCATCGGGAACTCCGGAGCTCCATGGACTGTCTCGTTGGGTGTGGCAACCGATGGTATTGAGGTGAGCATCAGTGCCACAAGGCTGAGCAAAACTGGTAAGGTGTGAGTACCTCCGGTGTGGTGAGTGGTGCCCAGGCCACAAGGACCTCGAGTGGTGCAGCAAGTAAGGGTGCAGCATGGGAATGGAATTTTGTAACTAATAAGTCAGTAGTAATAAATATATGTTATAGCAAAAGGATTGGATTAAACTTAAATACAAGATGTAGGCCTCACACAGGGCCAGGCAGCTTTAACTTAGCTCCAGCTTTGTTTGATGTTAGCATGTTAAAGTAAAGGGATGGAATACTGTAATACATAGTGATGTTAATGTTAGATAAGGCCTTGTAGTAAACAGAAAGAAGTTTAATTTCAGAAGACTTTGTAACTTTGACTAGAAGTACCCTTTGTTCCATATTGCAATTCTGTAAAGGTATTGTTTGTGTGAATGAGAGAGAGAATGTTTTAGGAAAGATAAGTGTGAAGGCCACTGTAAGCTCAAATGGTCAGAGGAAGGGCTGAAACACCAAATAATTATCAAATAAGTGAAATTACTCAGAAGATGCAAATTACCCTGGCAGACTGACGAACACTGAAGCTAGAGGCAAGCACCCTTTGATTGAGAACCAATCACAACTTTCACCAGAAAGACAACACCCCTGAGGGATCATCAGCATACTGATATCAGATGACTGTGAGAACAACTTCTTCCCAAGTCGTAGGAGGACTGATTGTGAATGACTGATTAAGGCCTGACAAGGCAAAAATGCACACTTATATGGAATGAAAGTCTTGTATGATTCTTCGGGTTCTGTCCTGCTAAGATCAAGACCAGGAGGGGCATCAGTCCGGACTGACATGAACTCGGCTCCTACCTCGCACCTGACCTATCTGGCCTATAGGTTGGGCTAAGGAACACACTGGTAATTATTCCATCAGGAGAGGTGGGTGTGTGTGTGTGTGTGCGCGTGTGTGCGTGCACGCATGCTCTTATATTGTCAATAAATGTGGCATGTTGCCTTATCCCCCTGAAAAAGATCCGGTGTACTTCTTATAAGCATAACAAAGGGATCAATTTTTCCCTTTGATGCTGCCAATGTCGAGGGAGTGCACACCTCCATAGCTCTGTGCGCCAAAATTGGCGATCTTGAAGATCTTGTGTCTTGCCCAGGTCAATCTCTCTCTGAGTTTGCTGGCTAAGACATTCTCTTCTCTATGATTGGGAAGGCAAGCAGGACTGTGTGGTACTCGATGTGGCTTTCCTCTATGCTGAGGTCGAACAAGTGCTGGGAGTGGCAATACCAGCATGGTCATAATATCCTGTGCAAGGCGTCCGGCATGGAGGGGACTTGAACCTCCAGTGCCAGGGACGATGACTGGGCTGGAGGTTCAGTAGGCTGTGACCCTTGTCTCTAGAATAAGAGAAGGCCATGTAGAGCAAAGGTGAGCAAAAGCCTCTCAGTGGGCCGGATCTGGCCCACCTAGGGCTTTGATCTGGCCTGCGAGGCAATTTCAGGCCCTGCTCCCTAGTTCTTTGGATCAGAACAGGAGAGGGGCAAGAGCCTTCAAACTTTCTATTTAAATGGCTTGTGCCTTGCCTAGCACCTGCAGGGAAGGCACAAGCCCTTTAAATAGGAACACCTGAAAGGGCTTGCAGCTCCCCATGTCTCTAGCGCATTGCCCGAGATGCAGGATCTCTTTGAGCTGTTTGTATTTAAAGGGCTCTCCTGTTCCCCAGGCTGTTAGGCAACATGTAGTCTAGCAGGCCTGGGGAAGGCACCAGCCCTTTAAATAGAAACAGCTGAGTGAGCTCCCAGCTCCCCCTGCCTCTAGTGCCTTGCTGGACTGTGATCCCTTTCAGCTGTTTCTATTTAAAGGGCTCTTGTGTTCCCTGGGCTGCTAGGCAACGGGGTGCCTCTCAGGCACAGGGAAGGCACCAGCCCTTTAAATAAAAGCACTTAAAAGGGCTCACAGCTCACCCTGCCTCTAACGAGTTGTTAGGAAGCCAGAGATGCGAGTCCTTTCAACTGCTTCTATTTAAAGGGCTCGCCTGCTGGGTGGCTACACTGCCTGGCAGTCACCTGGCAGGCGCAAGCCTTTTAAACAGAAGCAATTGAAAAGAGCTCACAGCTCTGCCCCACTGACCAGTTGCCTGGAAGCTGCCCGGAGGCATGAGCCCTTTCAACTACTTCCAATCAAAGGGCTTGTTCCTGCCAGGCAGCTTACAGGCAATAGGTTAGAAGTGGGGGGCATAGCTTTGTTCTCCTCTGCTTTCGTATATGTGGTAGACAGTGCTCCAAGCAACCTCCAAATTGAGTTTATTGACTTACAGAGTGATGCCTTGCTTGCAGAGCAATTCAAATCAACACCACTTCTGGAATTTTATGCATCTCTCAATGAACAAAGCTTTCCCAAGGTCAAGGCTCATGCTCAAAAGATGCTTGTATTGTTCGAATCTAGTTACATCTGCGAGCAGACATTTTCTGTGATGAAATTCAATAAATCTAAGAACAGATCTTCTTTCACTGATGACCACCGTGCAGTAGTGCTCCGCATTGCAACATCAGAAATGACACCTGACTTTACTTTCCTTGTTAGTGCCCAGCATAGACTTTTCTTCACACTGAGTTGCATTTTTCTTTGATATTTAAATTTAACACATGTAAGCTGCATTAAACTCAGGTGAGCAATAATTAAGATGTGCCTCTGCAGATATGGCCATTTAATGCTCCTGTTGACTGTGGATCACCATTCCTAGTCCATGTGAGCTGTAGGAGGTGGTGTCCCAATTCAAGCAGCGCCCATTGGCTGGAGATGGTGCTCCACAGTGAATGGGAGGTTCAAGCAGCTGTACCAATGGAAGTGCATGTAAATAAAGCATTGGTGGCCTGCCGGGTCTAACCCTGGTGAACAGTGTCCGCTTTGCAGGTTGGATACTGACCACCACTGATGTAACTAGAAGTTTAGCGTTAGTGTTGTTGTTATTACAAATGTTACAAGTGTTCTCAAAATGTTAGTGTTATTATTACAAATTTTACAAGTTTTGCCTTCTCTGATAATCTTTAGATAATGCTATATGCAGTTAACTATTATTAAAATGTAATTACTCTGTGGGGTAAAACACATATTGGCATCTTTTTATAGCACTTGGACTGCCCCTTCCACCCAAGGCCCTGCCCCTTCCGCCCAATTCCCCACACCTTCTGGGTCAGCCCTTGGACACTTCTGAAATCTGTGAAGTGGCCCCCTTTAAAAATTATTGCCCTCCCCCGATATAGAGGGTCACAGCAAGCCTCTGAGACTGAACACTATCTGCCAGAAGTACAGGACCCACAAGCACAATCAGAGCTCTGCCACAAGCACTTGCCTGACGTGCCCTTCTCTCAGAGAGCAAAGGCAGTTCACATGTGGATCGCTGATTGGCTTAGGCCAGAGGCAGGTGGCACAAGCTGGCACGCAGTGCAGGCTTTGAAGTCCTGGAAGTGGGGAATGCCCAATTGCCAGGGCAAGTCTCCAACTGGAACAATTGAAGTGTTGTTAGAACTATTTACAGGTACTTCACTAGGAAAGATAACTATCTACAACACAATAAGGAAAACTAACTACAACTAACCGTTGGACTACACTGTTCCTAGCTCCCTCACTGGTGGCCAAAAGGAATTGAGGAGGGAGTGGCTGAGGAGAGCCCCACATAGCGCAGCATATGCACGCCACTCTAAGGAGGCACTGAGACCCCTGCACCAATGGGTATTGCTTAGGGAAAATCTTCAGGCACCAGTGCATGTGGTGAGCACACACACCTATGTTGAATAGACATGAGCAAGCACTCAAAGAATCACGTTATTTGTCAGCTGTACATTTCACCAGCTCTCCAGTCTGGCTTACAATATGAAAAATTTTCCTACAAAATTCTGGTTTTTGTTTGAAAATCAGCTGAATCAACTGTAAAACAAATTGGTGCTACAGTATAGACAGATCCCCATGGCCTAAACTGATTTTGATATACCAGCTATAAAATTATAGGTACTCTTTTTTTTCTGTATCTTTTTAAGAGATTCGGAAAAGAACCACTCTTACATGAAGATTAGACTGACAGAATACAAAATGTTATCCATGCTTATAAATGTCTTTTCTTTGAAAAATAAGGTCCAGAAAATATTAACAATTGGTATTTCAGTCTATTTATAGCAAAGTGGTGAACATTTTTTGGATTGGGGGCCACTGACACACAGAAAACTCAGTTGGGGACTACACACAAGCGAGAAGCAGAAAAAAACCCTCACTGTGGCCCCTGACTGAGGAGAAAGACACTCTCCACATTCCCCTCGCACACCAGAGTCTAGGGGGGCCCAGCCTAATAGATTTTGTATACTCCATTCCCCAGGTTGCAGCAGGGGGGCTGAAGCACCAGCATGGGCTTCCCAGTGCTGGTGGGGAGGGGCTGAGCTTTGGGAGTTGTATCCAGGTAAGCCAAGGGCTGCATCTGGCCCCCCCCCCCAGGCCTGATATACCCCACCCCTGATTTAGAGTTTGGGGGAAGCATTAGTCATGCTAAATTCCACCTAAACACCATAACCCACCATCCTTGGAGGTCCATTTTCATCTCTGCTGGATGATTCTTTTGGCTCAAAAAAGGACTTCTGTGGATTTTACTACTTGCAGAAAGGACATTTTCAGTTAAGCCCAGATATATTGTCCTATTTTGTGTTCAGATTCACAGATTCAAGACAATGGGATTTTCATAACGGTGGCACATCTAAAACAAGGCATATAGTATCCAATTATCTCCTCTATCTTACCTTCAAAACTACAGCATTGACAAGACTTCTGCCAAAACAAAGGATTTAGTACTGCCTAAGATTAGATTATCAATCCATACAATTCACGGAATATATGTGTTGATGGCTATGCAGCCAACTGGTGGATCTAAATGCAGAGGATATCACAATTCTGGTCTAAGATTTTCTGTGCTCTTAAGCAGTGGACTTGATAAGTAACCAAAAAAAGAATCATCTCATCTGAAGAAGTGGGTTTTGCCCATGAAAGCTCATGATACTATACACATATTTTTGTTAATCTCTTAGGTGCCACATGACTACTCATTTTTTTCAAGTTGTTTCACAAATATTTCGTGAATGTACATAGGGAATGAATGCTGTGACAGTGTGCATTAAGGTGTAGTCGGCAAAAGTAAGTCTCAGGTCCGACACTGGGTTCCGAAAGTACAAAGTACGCTACACAGGTATCTGTCAAACACAAACAGTTTATTTCTTGACAGCTAACAGCTGTGCCCCATAAATGGAAGAACAATATAACAAAGACGCGGCATATCTTACGTCCCTTCCTGCAAGCCTGGGACTCTGGGTAGGCTGCGGATGAAGTGGGAGGTTGTTTCAGCTTCCGAGGCACCGGTACCCAAAGCCCATCGGTGAAGTCCGATTTGTTAGGCTCTGAGGCAGCCTTAAATACAGTTTTCCTGCCTTGTTTGGCAGTTTGGACATTTCCAGGGTTTACTTATTATGCTGATGTAGGGCTTAGCTGTTAGTTATCTATCTGGTTCTGATCTGGATCTTCTTGTTCTTTGGCCCTGTTTACGTGATCAGTATGTTAGGGTAAACAGAATTGTTTATGCGTTCTTGCCCTTTACCCTTATCTCCATACTTGTTCTTGCTACACTGGCAACAATGCTTGTCTTAAATGGTGTATGTTCCCAAAGACTTGCTTCTGGTTCATCAGATATAGGGAAAAGGAAAGGGGGGGGGGGGGAGAATGCAGGTCTCACCATCCCTACCAGATACAAATTCTTCCGCAATTGGCCACTACATAAGAGTATGTCAAGACTGCATCCCTCTGTTGCAGATTAGGCAGGTCAACATTAGGATGCAGATTAGGATGCAGATTAGGCAGGTCAACATTGCAAATGAGGCAGGCATTTAAATCTTCTGTGCCTAATTTGCATAAAAATAGCCACCGGATTTTGCCAACTCAGCACTTTGTCAGCAAAAAGCAGCAGTCTAGCGTGGCATCTGTTGAGAAAGAAAGCCTTTTTCGACAGATCCCTTATGCCTCTTGCAAATCCACAATAAAACCTTCACAGAGGAACTCAGAGTTTTGTCTCACAGTTTTAAAAAGTGAGTATGTTGAGAAATGCATGGTTTGGTTTGCCTTGCATTACATGAGGAAATGGAAATCCTAAAAAAAATGGTAACTTTTCCTCAGCTTTTTTATTAACACTTCATAGGCTACAGCTCACTAGTGTTTCAGGTGCCTACAGGTACAATAAGATTTATATGTTAGACAAGTGACCATGTCATTTTTAATTATCTTCATTCAACATAAGCCATATAGTAACCAAAGATCAGGGCATCCTAAATTTTGAATCTATAAAGAAAATAAAATGTCATGAGTATATGATAAAAACCACAACACCATACCAGTTCTACTCTGCTGGGAAGTAAAAACACATGCTTATTAAGTCTCATTATTTATCATCACATCTTCAAAATTTCTCCAGTGAAAATCTGTTTATCTGAGGGGAAAAACTATAAAATCCATCAACAAATAAATAAATTAGAATTATCTAAGGAACAGCCTCACCACATAACCAGATGCGCATGACAGAGACTTCTCTAATGTACAAGTTTGTTCCCGACTAGTTAGTTTCATAAACAAAATATTAAACTTGTGTGTGATTTTGGCACTATACCTATTACAATACTTATTGCATACCCAGAATTATATTTTTGTATTTTTATGTACATATCTGCTTCCAATGCTAAATGGACTAAATATGAAATTAAATATCCCTACAGTTTTAGATAAAAGAAAAGACTGAACATCACATTACAGGTGTCTTTCTTTGGATCAGATACTTCCCCAGAGCTAAATATTAAAAGGACATATGGTGCATAAGCATATAAAAAAATTCCCTGGAAGACTCATTCAGCAAACAAATAATATTTGAAAACATAAAATTGATTATACTCCTGAACAAGTAGAAAAAAAATAACAATAAAACAACAGTACAAGCCTACTGGCAGGGGGTCTTAGCCATACATTTAACAGTACAAGTGAATTATCTCCTGAAGTAGAGTGTCATGAACATTCCCTAACTGCATACTGAAAGATATTCTGTTTGAAATGCTTTGCATATCATTCCCAACAGGTCAGATTAGAATCATATGATTGATTTAACAAATCCAGAAAATAGTTGCATTGTTTAATTCCTTTAAAAAATACAATTTAGAAATTCAGCCATAAATGGCATAACTAAGTGATACTGATCAGAGTAAAAACAAAAGCAAATCAATATGCCTCAAAGATTATACAGGCATGACCCTCACCAAAAAATTCAGAGTTAATTATTTTCAATTATATATTTCTTTTCTCGCAGTTTTATATGCTCTATGATCAGAATTGAGAAAATGTAACCAGTAGTTCTGTAGTACCTAGCGAGCTTTTGTGGGTAACGGGCATCATCAGAGAGTTTAACGGGCATTCTTGTCCTTTAACATCTAGTAAAACAGTATTCCTAGAAGTTGTCGCCCACTTCAATCCTAATTTACATTAAATCTTTTGTTAAATACCCAGGAAATTAGATACAAGCCCCATTAATGATAATGGATCTTGTGTAACTCAAACACTCATTATATGTTGCATTGAAAATGTGTGTCTCTGTAGCATCAGTTTCATTTTAGTCTTATACCTATAAAACAATATGAGATCATGCTGTCTATCTGACCTCTGATGACCCTCCATTTTACACAATTCACACAAAGAGGAAAAACAATAGATTTTCATCCTGAATGTTATCAAAGTGAAATCATTTTTGCTCATGACTATTACCGCAATTGGAATAATGTTAACAAACAAGCAGAATGAAATCAACTTTGGAAGTAAGTAAGTTGCAAAGACATTCCCTAAACAAAAGGAGAAAAAAAACGAGAACAAGGTTGGGTCAGGGGTTTCAAAAACAAAAATATGCATTGTTTTTAATTTTTTTTTAAGCAGGCTGCCAAAAGAAAAATCTTGAAATTGTGTTTAAAAGGAAACATCATCCCACATGAATTGTATTTTTCTGGGTGGGAAGAGGGAACTACTTAACTTCTAAAAGATTTGGTAATGGAGACAATTTGTATTGTTGCAAGTAGAATTTTCCAACAGAGAAGCTACATCACTTTAAATAAGTACGTGTGGTAAAATGTTTTTAAAAAAAAAGCATAATAACTATCCAGATTTTAGTCAACGATCATCATGTTGTTTGCAAAAGACCAAACATAAGAAGTCATATCAAAGAATGCATTAAAAGGATTTGTTTCCACTTCAGAGTTTTGGAATATAGTTTTACAATAATACATAAAATGCAACTTTTTCTCTCTCAAATTAAATGTTGCCTGTCTATTGTGCTTTTAATATGTGACTGTCACCTATTAATAAAGTACTGTTTCCTTCAGTATCACTGTAATACCTATCCTTATTAGACATAGCTGCTTACCACAGAATGCAGAGCTGGAAAACTTAGTTAGTATTCAGTTCTAGTTAGTATTCAGTTCTACAATATATCAATTCAAAATATGTCAGTTTTATTTTCTCCAAACATTTTTGTTTGCAAAGGCAGATATGTGTATCCATAAAGTCATTAGAAAAGGTCCAACACAGGGCATTCAGGGGCACAAACACAGAGCATGAGACATTTGAGATGAATACACAGGTGACTGTTTGATCAGAAAATCAGGCACAAATATTGGCACCTGCTAGTTTTCTTTCTCTTTGAGTAACTAAGGAAATGATATGGATAAAACTGCATTAGTGCAATTTTATGGTGAGAAGTTGCATACAGAAAAGTCAGGAAACTCAAAGCTACAGTCCCCACAGCAATTGTAACCTGGACACACTTCATATGCAAAGAAGTTGAACTTACAATATGTTGAGCCATATCTTTAAATATTACAAATATTCAAGTGGAAATCATAACTGAAGTTACTAGCTTGTGTGTGTGAAATCTCAACCATAAATTTACATTTAATATTGGATAAAGTATATAATATCAATTAAAAGCAATTCGTCCATTCAATTTATGAATGTTCTGCTCTGCTCTTTTATGGTTGTTTTGAAATATGTGGAAAGAACATTAAGGATGTGAGAATACCACATGCTCTGCTCACATTTGACTTTTTAGAGAAACACCTGTCTGAAAAACATTTATTTCCCTCTTTTACAGATAGTACAGCACTGCATTATCATCTGTTAAGTCAAATGCTGGTATTAAAGCATACAATTTCTGAACTGTAGTTCTAGCTATCCCAAATAAATATTTCTATGGTTCAACATTATAAACTTCATCTCAGCTTCTTCATATTTATGTGTTCATGAGAAGACTAACCGGCTTCGTAGTTGGGGAGGGGCAGTTCTCTGAGGGATCATAGAAGCCCTAAATGGCTTTTATCCCAGCAACACACACACACACACTAATCCATTTAAGGTAAGTCTCCACAACAGGGCTAAAGTCAGAATAAGCTACACAACTTCAGCTACATCAACTTCAGTGGAGTTTAATTTAAAACAGATATTTCGGCTTTTGGTGCTGTCTAAATAGCAGGAAATCGAAGGAAGAATACTCTCCCTTTGACTTCCCTTACTGCTTGTAAAATGAGAGTTACCATGAATAAGAGTAAGAAGTCCTTCAGCGCAACATTATTTTGAAATAAAGGCTTCTAGTGTAGAAGCACACTATGTTATTTCAGAATAACACCAGTGATTTTGAAATAACGCTGCTGTGTAGACATACCTTACTAGAACACATAGTCATGAAATTGTATTTGAATACAACTATGGCACAGAAACAAAAGTAATTCTTTCCAGATTGAAAGATATATAAGGGAAGAAAGGAGTACAATATCTTGAATCACATATTCTGCAGAGTATATGTTAGCAGTGGATTGGACGATACGTAGAACTGTTTTGTTTTTTTATGGAAAACTAAAAGTAGAAGACTGTAAAAGCACAGATCTCAGAGACCTGGACGGCAGACAACTGCTACCAGAAAAAAGAACTAGAATGGTGAAAACTTATAAATTCCTTCCGTTCAAAAGGAATATCATCATTAAGGTTGTTTAAATGATCTACTGTGTTAAGACAGAAGATATGAGACAGAAGATATTACACTTCTTTGATTTACCTGCATGCCTTGTAAAACAAGAGACTTATCTTTTATTTATTCTTTGAATTTATATGATGTATCTCTCAATGCTCATGTATGTGGTCTCAGGCACAGGTAGCTGCTGGCAGTAAAGTGACAGTCTGCTTGTCCAAACATGTCCTGGGCTAAACTATTATATAAATATTACATATTTTACATTGTTTCAAAGTTTGGTCTGCAGTTTCAATCTATCACTTCCCAACAACTTTGTCCATCACTAGTTCTCCACTGAAGATAAATGGAATCATCTTGAGGATTCTTTATGTTACAAATATTGAATACACTATTTTTTTTATAAATACCATATGGGATTGTGGGTGGCAGTATTCAGTGTAAGAAAGGCACTGAGGTATGGGTGAGATAATGTATGTTTATAAAACAACTATATACGGTCATCTAAAACAACGCATTTCTATAAAATAACCTTCTCTAAGGATCCTGAGATATGCTTGCATTATCTATTATATTCAAATATTACAATGGGGTGGGGAACCTTTTTTGGGTTGGGAGCCACAGAAAATCAGTTGGGGGCTGCACACAAGTGAGAAGAAAAAAAAACACCTCACTAACTTGGCTTTCAACAGAGGAGAAAGGCACTCCCTCTTACACCAAAGCGCTAGTAGATTTTGTGTGCTCCAGTCCTGTGTAAGGTGGCAGGGAAGGTGGAGCGCCAGTGTGGGCTCCCCAATGCCGGGGGTGGGAGCCTCATGGGTCAGATTTGGCACACGGGCCTTACGTTCCCCACTTCTGCATTAGAATAAACAAACTTCATATAAGAGGAGGTAAATATGAAAACTACGGTTTGGGAAGACAGGATCAGTCATTATAGGCTTAGTCTGAATCTCCCAAGGATATTATATAGTCTCTGATACAGTCTGTTCTTAAGCTACACAAGTCAACAGTCTAATAACCAGCTGTTTCTGCTGGAAAAAGAATTGTTGGCAAGCTGGACATCTGTACTTTGCAGTGGCCAAGTTTACTTAGTGTGTGGCCACAGGTGTTGACTTAAGTGCTAAGAAGCCAAAGGAGGAAGACAAAAGGAACCGGCATTAATAGCTGTACTAACAGAAAGAATCCAATACTTAAATTTCATGGAAGTAATTTTAGCTGTCCACTCCTAAAAGTATGACTCAATTCTCTTTTCTGATTTCATTCAGACTATACCCTCAAGACAACAGAAGAGGGAAAGAGGAAGTACATGAGTCTTTTTTCAAAGTAAGATAAAGGCTCTGACCTTTTCATTTGGCATTCTTGAAAGCCATAGAATCAGACTCAGTGAAAAAGTACCACATGGACACTCCAATTTTTGTCAGCCTGAGCCTTTTCCTAAACACTATTCATGCATCAAAGGAAAGCCTCTCTCAAAGTATTAGAAAACTAAACCTAGTAATTCAGATGTCTGGGTTTATGAACAGTGTAGTGATTAACCCTATAATCAATATAAACTATGACTTTGTAAGTAAGAAAGGATTTTAAGCAAACTTTATTTTTAAAATGTAGTTAGCAAATTGACCCAGTTTAATGAGTTCTGTCATTATGCAAATATTCCTGACTTAAGTAGGCTGGTTGCACTGAAAGGTTAAAAAAAAAAATCACCATAAGGCTTGAAGGTAGAGCAGTCAAGAATTCAATCCTACCTGATGAAGGATATATTTTATTGCAGCCAACCTTAAATACAATGGAAAACAACATAACACAATTGACATTTAGGAATGTCAAAAGTCAAGTCATGTTGGAGCATCATGAAAATTTTTTGAAAGGCTTTTGTTTTTTAAATCTCTTCTAAAGTAACTAAATTATATTGAAAACTTTTAAAATGAAAGATTAACTTTTCTTGCTGGTGTAAGGGGATTTGGACATTTATCTATTGCAATGGCTTAATGCTGATGATATGATGAAAATTATTTTTATTCTGTTTTCTAACAATTACCCAATTGCACTTATTTTTTATCAACATGATTCTGACACAAAGCTCAAACTATTCTAGTTTCTATTTAAGTCAGCTAACTTCTTTAAACATAATCATTCATAGACACGCTATAATATGTGAAATCAAATAGCTATAACACACACACACACACACACACACACACACACACACACACACACACACAAAATGGAACATAATATTCTTCCAGTCTCTGGTAAGGTGGGTTTACTTAGAATTGTAAATTAGGGTGTAGCTGATCCAGTACACCCATTTAAGTTCAAAGAAGTGAGGTCATTAAAACTATCCCCCTACCAGTACAGAATATCAGGCCTGATCCAAAAGGCCATAAAAATAAATCAAAATTCTCTCACAGAACTTTGATCAGGCCCCTGGACACGTACATATAAGATTTATGGAATATAAAATATACACTACACGTGATCTTTGAAAGAAGGACAATGAGAGAAAAAGAAGCAGAATTACCTGAAGCTTTTTGTAGTGATCTTGATGTGAGATGAATTCACTTTCCTTTTCTTTCAAGAAATCTGTTTGTAGGACACAATGCCTTTCCATCAAATCTTCTAACTCCTAACAATAGAAAAAGTTGCACAAAATTTCTCATAAATGTGGGTACAGTCTTCAGGAAATTATTCCATGCTAACTATATTTCTGATGGTTTTAGGACACTGGCTAAAAAACAGACTATATTTCAGATCTCATAAGACTCCAAATGCCACTCAGGCAAATTAGCATACATGTCACAGACTTGGGATTCCCTGTACCCCTTATGCCCCCCTCTGCCAATTGATGCAGAGACTTGCAGGTCACATTAAGCACCTCCCAAAAATGAACAAGAACATGTTCAGTAGTAGTTAGAGATGTTAAAATTAGATTAATCAAATAGTCGATGGAATTTCCATTGACTATTCAATTAGTCGATAAGAGCACTTCCGCTTTGAAACGTAGCAAGCGCCTGTCCAGCTCTTGCTAGATTTCAAAGGAGGAAGTGCCGCATGACATTCGACCTTTGCAACGTACACAAGCCCCAGCAGAGGCTTCCGTGCATTTCAAAGATTGAAATACCACATGAAACCTGGGGTCAGCGGCAGACTTAGAGTCCCCCGATGGACCCAAGCACCATGTGGGCTTCTGCTTTTGAATGTTCAAGAGCCCCAGAAAGCTCTCTTGTACATTTTGAAGGTGGAACACCGCTGCTGTGTTCCTGTCCCCTCCCACGGAGGGGAACTGGTTTTTAATTAAATTCTTCAGATTACATGTAAATTGAACTGCCAGTCTCTTACAAAAGTTGTACAGGTTGGACTTCCCAAAACCAGGACTCTCTCATTTGGCAACATCCGTGGTCTGGCTGGGAGCTCCAGTGGTAAGAGGGCTGGCAGCTCAGAGCCTGGCAGGGCTGGGACGGGACCAGGACTGGGGCCAGAGCGATGGCAACTCCAGAAGCAGGGTTGGGGACACGGTAGCCATGGTAGCAAAGCGGGGCCAGGGCTGGGGATGTGACAATTCAGGCTGCTAAGGCTGCAGCAGCCTGGTAACCCAGTGAGGGCAGCTGGTGGAGTGAGGGTCCAACAACAGGAGACTTCCCCGATCCGGCAAATTCCCTCATTTGGAACTGGTCAGATCCCGAGGCTGCCGGACCAGAGAGGTCCAACCTGTACTGAACATGATTTCTACAGAGACAGCAAAAGGCTCCTATCTGAACCCAGGGCAATTCCAGTTTCAAAATATCAAGTCCCTGTTTTAGGTGACAAATCTGAGGACCTGTCCCCAGATTGAGCTGTCATTAGAGGAGGTTTTGGAACAAATTGATAAACTTAACAATAATAAGTCACCAGGACCAGATGGCATTCACCCAAGAGTTCTCAAATAACTTAAATGGGAAACTGTGCAATTACTAATTGTGGTTTGTAACCTAGCCTTTAAATCAGCGTCTGTACCTAATGACTGAAAGATAGCTAATGTGATGCCAATATTTGAAAGGAGTTCTAGAAATGATCCTAGCAATTAAAGACCACTAAGTTTAACATCTCAATACCAGACAAATTAGTTAAGACTGTAGTAAAGAATAAAATAGTCAGACACATAGATGAACATAATTTGTTAGGGAAAAGTCAACATGATTTCTGTAAACGTAAATCATGCCTAACCAATATACTAGAGTTCTTTGGGGGGAGGGAAGGTCAACAAACATGTGGACAAGAGGGATCCAGTGGATGTAGTGTAGTTATTCCCAGAAAGCTTTTTGACAAGGTCCCTCACCAAAGGGTCTTAAGTAAAGTAAGTTGTCATGGGATAAGAGGGGATGTCCTCTAATGGATTGATAACTTGTTAAAAAAAGACAGGAAACAAAGGGTAGAAATAAATGGTAAATGTTCAGATGGAGAGAGGTAACTAGTGGTGTCTCCCAAGGGTCTGCCTGGGACAAATCCTATTCAACTTATTTATAAATGATCTGGAGAATAGGGCAAACAGTGAGGTGGCAAAATTTGCAGATGATACTGAACTGCTCTAGATAGTTAAGACCAAAGCAGACTGTGAAGAGCTTCAAATAGATCTAACCAAACTAAGAGACTGGGCAACAAAATGGCAAATGAAATATAATGTTGATAAATGTAAAGTAATGGACACTGAAAAACATAATCCCAACTATATATACACAATATGATGGGGACTAATTTGGCTACAACTACTCGAGAGAGAGATCTTGGAGTCATTGTAGATAGTTCTCTGAAAACATCCATTAAATGTGCAGTGGCAGTCAAAAAAGCAAACAGAACGTAAGGAATAATTTTAAAAAGGAAAGAAAATAAGACAGAAAATATTTTATAAATCTATATAAAACCATTGTACACCCATATCTTGAATATTACATACATATGTGGTTGCCTCACCTCAAAAAAAGATATATTGAAATTGGAAAAGGTTCAGAAAAGGGCACTAAAAATGATTAGGGGTTTGAAACCGGTCCCATATGAAGAGAGATTAAAAAGACTTGCACTTTTCAGCTTAGAAAAGAGGAGGCTGGGGGAGGAGGGGTATAATAGAGGTCTATAAAATCATGACCAGTGTGGAAAAAATGAATAAAGAAAAGTTATTTACTTGTTCCCATAATATAAGAAATAGGGGTCGCCAAATGAAATTAATAGGTAACAGGTTTAAAACAAACAAAAAAGTTTTTCTTCACACAGCGCACCACCCGTGGAACTCCTTGCCAAAAGATGTTGTGAAGACTAGCAGTTTAACAGGACTCAAAAAAGAGCTAGATAAATGGAGGTTAGATCCATCAATGGCTACTAGCCAGCATGGATAGGAATGGTGTCCCTAGCCTCTGTTTGTCTGGAAATGGATGACAGGAGAGGGATTACATGATGATTACCTGTTGTATTCACTCCCTCTGGGGCATCTGGCATTGGCCATTGTTGACAGACAGGATACTGGGCTAGATGGACCATTAGTGTGATCCAGTATGGCTGTTATTATGTTCTTATGTTCTAGAGTAAGAGGTGCTAAAGCATCTCAACAAAATGACTGTAAATGTTTTCACACTGGAAAGACACCACCTTTTCCTAATCAAATTCTCAGAACAAGTTGAACCGCTTGCTGCTTAAATTAAAGAACAAAAAAAGAAGCAGCACAGCCTGAGGCAGACCCCAACATGGAAAATTTAAGCATGAACAGCTCAAGTTTGGAAAAGTTGTAACCAACTGAAAATAAGGTCTCATAACAGAAACTATTAAGCACCTGAACTATGTGTAACCACTGCCAGCTCCTGCTATAATTAAGTTTTGCATGCATTTAAGAGCAGCCATACCTTTTTAATTCTGTATTTTTCTTCATCAGCAACTTTGAGTTCAATCTCTAGACTTTTAATTATTGTTTGAAGATGCTTCTTTGACCCATTTATCCCCTGCTTCTCAGAGTCACTCACAGGGATGGTTGAATTTTCTGAAGGTTTTCCTTCTGTTGAACTCAAAGAAGGAATAGAGGTATCCAAGGAAGAACTAGTTGATAACTGAACCTAAATTCATAGGAGAGACAAAGTAATAAATAATATGAGATGAGACCATATTTTGAAATATTTTCATAAAAGAGATATGTAAACTTTACTTTCAATAGAAGTTAAATGTCAGTTTGTCATAACATATACATATTGACTGTGTCTATACTAGGCCACTTATTCCGGAAAATCAGCCGATTTTCCGGAATAAGCTGCGAGCTGTCTACACTGGCCCTTGAATTTCCGGAAAAGCAACGATGCTCTACTGTACAAAATCAGCCGCTATTCTGGAAAAACTATTCTGCTCCCACTCGGGCATAAGTCCTTATTCCGGAACACTGTTCCAGAAAAGGGCCAGTGTAGACAGCCCAGTAGTCTTTTCCAGAAAAAAGCCCCTATCGCGAAAATGGCGATCGGGGCTCTTTTCCAGAAAAGCGCGTCTACATTGGCCACATACGCTTTTCCGGAAAAAGGGCTTTTCCGGAAAAGCAGCCTGCCAATGTAGATGCTCCTTTTCCGGAAAAAATGAAAACGGAATAATATTCCGTTTTAAACATTTCCAGAAATTCATGCCAGTGTAGACACACCCATGGTGGTTAGCAGACCTGTGTCTGAAGGGCTCACACGGAAACATTTGCTTCTGAAATAACATTAAATTTAAAATTTACCAACAACCAGATGGTAAGCACCTAATTCACTTTGGATTGTATTTTACAGAGCGAGTAACCACACTGAAGTTGGTGGGAACACTTGGGGAGTAAGATACTTTTCATTTTGAGAGAGGGGGCTCATCAATCTTATGGTGATCATCTAATTCTAAGGATGCTAGAAAAGACAATTTTAAGTAATAATTACTTTTGAATTTTTTGGTATCTATCAGCAATTTAGCAGTTTCCAAGGTATGTTGCTGCAAATGCGTCATGCATTTCAGCATTATGGTCCCAGTTAAGCAAAGCACTTACATATGTGCTGAAAACTGACCACATTTTAATATTCATAGCTTAATTAGGAACCATAAGTTCACATATTACTTTAAAAATCATTATAGAAAAAGAGCATTATTGTATTGAAATTACTATTTTGAGGTTGATAAGCATTTTAATGTGGATATAAAGTACAGTGTTATCTGAAATATACATGCAAAACCTTCATTACTTTGTAACGTAATTATATTCTGCCATCTCAAAGGATTCAAAAATACTCATCTTCACAGTTAATATTCACAGGCAGGTAACTGAAATCTTTGTTCTGTAAGTCAAATGGTAGAATCTACTCAAGAGTCAACTTGAGAAAAAAATCTCTAATTTTATCATCAGAAAAAAAGATAATGCCAAAGAATAATACACATCAACTTCCTTTAATAAAAAATACAGTGTTTACCTGTTCTTTAACAACAGCGGGGTTTAAAACACAGTTGACTGTTTGAACAGCTGCCTGTATGCTATCACCTGATGAGATGAATGGATCAGAAGGGACAGGGCAAGCAGAAGGCAGAGAATGCTCCGGTAAAATATCTGAAGAAATATTTTGTAGCACATGGACTTCAGATACTAATGCAAGAAAGAAAACACACACACAAAAATCCAATATTAGTTAATTAGGTACACATGTTTCTGAAATCTAATTCTAGTGAACATAACAGTTCATTTTTGTTATGAAAAATACAACTTATAATACGAACATGCCTTGGGACATTGGGAGTGCTGTGGCAATCGGGGCTCAGCTCCCCAAAGTCAACAGGGCTCTGCTGTCTAGAGGCCACAGGAGCTTCCATGGCTCCAGAGCACTGGTGCTGCCAGGGATGCTGTATTTCCGCTGCCTGAGGTGCCAGTGCTCCCTTATCCTGGGGCTGTTGGAGCTCCCCTGGCCGGAGGCTGCTACGGCTCCATTGTTCCAGGACTACTTGTAGCCACCAAACTCTCTGGTCCAGGTTCTCTCTGATCCAGCAGTGTTGCTGGACCAGAGTCAGGGACAAGAGAGGTTCAATCTGTACTAGGTAGTTATTTCTAATGGTATGGAATTAAGGCACCTAGTATATTTTGGATGGAGAACTGTGATGGGTAGGAATAGTGCTGGCCAGCATTCGGTGACTAAAGGGTGTTGGCAGGTATTTAGAGGGTATTGGCAGGGAGCAGATGGGAAAAGGTGTTGAGATTTGAATGGAAAGATATACCTGCCTGCTGTTTTTCTTTGTGTGAGTTTTAAAGCCAAGAGTTGGGAGAAAATGAATTGAACCAGGCAGAACTACCATGCCATAAAGAATACTGGGCATGGAAATGGACTGGATCTTGAAACTCAGATTGTAAGTAGACAGGGAAACGTCTATTTAGTCACAATCAGGTTATTTTCTTTGTTTTGTTGTTTGGTTAAACTTGTCTATGTTAAGTCAATGTGCCCCCCTTCCCGCACCCCCCACCCCCCCACACACTGCATCTTAAGCTGTATTCCAGAGATACAATTTCTGTGTTTTAATCTGTTCTTTTCTCAGTTGCTCTGTAACACCTAAGCAACCAAGTATAACTTTTTGTTTAGTTGTTAAAATCAAGTTTAAGGCGATGATTCTTACATCCTGGAAGATAATAGGAGGTCTGTGTATGCATGCCTAAGACTCAGAGGTCAGCTATCAGAAATTGCAATTTGTTTTCTCATTTTTATTCCAAACTCACTTGTGGTAAAAGAGCTTGAAAGTACCCCTTTGGATGAAGACTAAGTGCTCTCTCTTCCTGGGTTCAAAAAGAAAGGTTTGTTGTTGTTGTTTTTTTCCCACTTGGTGGTGGCAGCTACCTTCCAAGGCCAGAGAATCTGTGATCTTGGGGACATTTTAAGCAGAAGCCCATAAAGACAAGGCATTCTAAAGTTTCTTGCAGGCACTTGGGAGTGTTAGAATGGAGAACAACCTTGACAGGAATAAAGACAGCTCTACGTAAGAATATTTAGATAAACATTTCACCAAGCAACATGGAACCTAACAATTTGCCAATCTGTTGTTAAATACAACATGTGTTATACATTGCATCTACAACAGTGATCAAAGGAAAGCAAATAAATACAACGACCTTATGTCCAACAATACACAGGTGTAATAATTATTGTTGAATGCGTGAAGCTCTTCCATAGCATTGGTCTACAATTTATTAGAAGTCGTCTGCTTCAGAGATAAAATGTGCTATTTATTATGTATTTTGATGTGCTGAATTCAAATATGACAATTAAAACAACTGATTGGCTACTGTTTCCAAGATATTTAAGTTTTGACATTTTACGTCTATGTGTATTGTGTAGATAATAGAGTTTTAATCATGAATTGTAAACCTAGGTCTTTTTATGTGTTTATGGTTGCTTTACATGATAATATTTCACCTGTTCTGTTTATGTAACACTTTACAAATCAGCAAAAGGGTTATATAAATAAAATTTATTATGAAACAAAAAGCAAAAAACTATTATGTACATAGTTTAGTCCTATTCAGTGTCTACTCGGCAATTCTTGGCTTGTCTCTTGTACTCATTAAATGGAGCATCTCTTGTCACTGTCCAGCAATAGTCTGCAAGCACTGATGGGCTCCATTTGCCCTGATACCGTTTCTCCATAGTTGCAATATCCTGGTGAAAACGCTCGCAGTGCTCGTCGCTCACTGCTCCGCAGTTCAGTGGAAAAAAAATCTAGAGGAGAGTGCAAAAAATGTATTTTTAGTGACATGTCGCAACCAAGGCTTTTGTATGCCTTGAGGAGGTTTTCCAACAACAACCTGTAGTTGTCTGCCTTGTTGTTTCCAAGAAAATTTATTGCCACTAACTGGAAGGCTTTCCATGCCATCTTTTCCTTGCCACGCAGTGCATGGTCAAATGCATCATCTCGAAGAAGTTCACGAATCTGAGGACCAAAAAAAAGGCACCTTCCTTTATCTTAGCTTCACTTAACCTTGGAAATTTTCCATGGAGGTACTTGAAAGCTGCTTGTGTTTTTGTCCATGGCCTTGACAAAGTTCTTCATCAGACCCAGCTTGATGTGTAAGGGTGTCAACAAAATCTTCCTTGATTCAACAAGTGGTGGATGCTGAACACTTTTCCTCCCAGGCTCCAATGACTGTCGGAGTGGCCAATCTATCTTGATGTAGTGGGAATCTCTTGCACGACTATCCCATTCGCAGAGAAAACAGCAGTACTTTGTGTATCCAGTCTGCAGACCAAGCAAGAGAGCAACAACCTTCAAATCGCCACAAAGCTGCCACTGTTGTTGGTCATAGTTTATGCACCTCAAAAGTTGTTTCATGTTGTCATAGGTTTCCTTCATATGGACTGAATGACCAACCGGAATTGATGGCAAAACATTGCCATTATGCAGCAAAACATCCATGACTTCTAGGAATAACATGATGCAATTCATATGATGTATGACGCAATACGAGCTTCAGATTGCATCATTCATTGTTTTGCCTAAAAAGCAAGTACTGTCCAAACCCAGTCATAGATTTATTCATAGATCCAGTCAAAGATGTATTTTAGTCATTTCTGGTTTAAATTGAGATCCCTTCCCTTTATAACTCACTTATCCTCCGCCATTCGCAAGTCAAGGGTCGTATATACTGACCCAATAGCATATCTTGAAAACTAGAGCCAATCAACAATTTTAAGCATCATTTTTGTTCTCAGTTACCCAGAATTAGTAAAGTTTGAAGCATTTTGGCTGTAGAGCAGTGCACTCATTACATTCCATAGAAAGGAGTTTCCTATTTTGAGCCATGATTTTACATGTGGATCCTTATAACTTCTACATTACAGTGAACTAGGTAGTTTTTAAGGGAATAAATGGTAATACACTAAATAATAAATAACAGTATGTAAAAAGTAACCACGTGGAGGAAAAGCCAGTGAGATTGCATCAATATTGTATTAAATTGGTTTTAGGAATGTTGGACTACACCAGTTATAGATATGATTTTTCAGTAGAGGGGAAAAAAGGCCAGTTTACTAGCATGCAATCTACAGGGTCACTAAAATGGTTAAAATGGTTTTTTTTTTTAAAAAAAAAAAACAGAAACTAACTAGTCTTTTCAAATGTTTAGAACTAGAGATTCTATTAATAAAATTAGAGAATTCCACCCCAGACTGCAATCTTGGCTTCTTCATGAATAAAATAAAATAAATCCTACAGCATTCCATTCTTACGAGGAAATAAGACAATATAATTTAAGAGTCTTCTATGGTTTATTTAAATTGGATTTTTTTATTTTTTTTCTAAATCATGAATAAAATACTAAATGTCTCATTTAAAAGTAACAGGTACAATTAAATCTCATCACAAACATGCTACATCTACCATTATAATCTCATAAAAACAAATTAATGGTTCTAGTCTGTCTGACCTAACTACCAGCTCTTGTTTCCTGAAAATTCTGGGCTTTCAATTTCTGTTCCTCAGCATAGCAAAGTAATATGCAAAGACACAGACTGGATAAGATGGTTTTATTTTGTGCTTGTGTGGTGGTGGAAGACCTGAGCCAAGCATGGCAGTGGAGTTAGTTAAGACATTGTCTTAAAGACACAGACAATCTTTAGGAAGGGATAAAGGAAGCATAAAAAGAAACAGTGGAGTGAACTGGAAAGGAAACAGGAAGATATTCAGCACACACAAAGATCCCATTCCCCCACATTTCTGGCACAGAAAAGTGGTCAAGGCTTCTGGGCATGAGACCCTATCTGGTGAATATTTTGAAGAAATGTGTTCTCTGGACAAAAACAGAAAATGTGTCAAGTGCAAGAAGATGATGCAGGGCCTATTTGCAAGAATGGAATTTCATAAGGAAAACTGTTTATTAGGAGAAAATTATATGGATGGAGATGGAGATATCTGAACAACAGTGTGGATCAACTGGTTAGTAACTTAAATAATTCACTTTTCAATGCCTCATTATTCAAGACTATGCCTTTTACTGTAAGTGTGATTTAACAAGTAAATTTAAGTTGCTTGCAATGTTGGATGCTAGTTAAAAAAATTAGCTTAGATAATCCTTGTGGCTTGTTTAATCAGTTAACTAGGTTTAGAATCTATCATCCAAGCATACGATACAGAGAGCTGCAGTAAGAGAAAACTAGAGTTGTCAATTGCTACTGACTGTTATTTTCTTTTTTTTAGATTACACTAGAACATTCACCCAGCGCTGCTTAGGTCCCTAAGGAGAGGCTCAGGCCAGGAGGCTGAGAAGGGGTTCTCGGCAAGTGATTGCATGTGCGCATGTATGCGTAGAGGGGTAGGCAGGGCGGCCAAAATCCTCCCCCTATCCTGAGATTTGCACCTGGGCTATTTGCTCTTCCCTTTCCTGTTCCTGTCTGGGAGCAAGAGCAAACAAAGTACACAGCTCATCTGCCCCCTCCGCTCGCCAGTAAGAGTGAGGAATGTAGCAAACTCTTCACTTTCCTTTCACTCTCTAACAAAGGGGAATAATGTCCCTATCAAATCTAGCCACGCTGCCCCTCCTAAAATGCCCTTGGGGGTGGGAGTATCAGGGTTGGGGCAGCCCCTGACTGGGAACGGGAGAGGAGGGAAGAAAGTACACCCCCAGTGAGCCATTTTCACCTGCCTGGTGTCTCTTTTTCCGTATGGTTTCATAAGAAACAACCCCATACCAGACACATCCCATTTTCCCGGTATAATCAAATCCTTAAGTTATGATAAGAGAAAGCTGGATACTGAATTTGGTGGTCCTAGCTCTTACCATTTTGGAGGAGCTCTTGAACAGACAGACAGACAAACTTTTTCAAACATACAGTAGACAGTACATGCCCCTAATTTTGGAATATCACAGTCATAGACCATAATCTTGATGCCATATATCTGTTCTCTATTTTACTTCTATATAACTCAGCTTTCCCAAGGATAGCCCTATCTTATACTTGTTTTCTCATAAAAATAACCACCATTGAGGTCAGTGAGGTTTATTCCAAAATAAAGTTCACTTTCAGCACAGTCAGTTTGAGCTTTTTTGGTAATTTGGAATTTGATTTCCATCTGTGCTTAAAAAAATGTAAATGATTAACTAAACAACAGAGTGAAAAGAACATCTATCCAAAATTATTTTTTAATGTTGTTTCAGGATCCCATTTACGCATAAGAGACTCAACTATCTATCTGCAACAACTTCGAAGTCATCAGTTGGTACTGTTGACAGTATTGCTGCAACAACAATATATTTCAGACATTATAGTATCATCAGCAAGCAAAAGATTAGAGTCATTCAGTAAAACTATCATCATGGATGAGTTTGTAGTATGGACTGGCCAATGCAAACAAGGGACCATAGATTAAAAGATTGCTCAGTTCATTTATGTCACAAATTCTCCTTTTCACATTGTCAACAATAAACACTTTCATTGACTTGGTTGAGTCCTTTCCAGAATCTCTTAACGCTAGGGTGAGAGAAAATGGAGTATCTTTGTATGGGTGGGTGAATGGCTGATATGGGTAATAAATTCACATTGATAGAACTAATTGATAATCCTGCGTCTTGTAGGTGAAGGCTATATTCCAGTATATCTGATATCCCTGCCTTGCGTGGATCCCGTGCAAGTCAAATTCCAGGCCACAAATCTGGCCCACTTCTGCAGGTAAGTTCGTCTCATAGTGGGCCTCCTGGAATTAATTAGGATGTCTGATTCTTCGAGAAGGGGTTAGCTCCTTGTATAAGAGTCAACAAGCATCCAGGCTCGTAGGTTCAGTGTATGTATCCCGGGGTGTGGTATGCGCCCCTTGTCCTGACTAAATAGAGCTCGTACCAGGGAAAACTTGTACAGCTGATGTGTGCTAAGTTGTAATATGCTAATATGGTGGGGTACCAGATTTATCTCGGCCAGATGGGAGCTACAAATATGACTCTTGATGCTTCCTGTTTAACCTTTATTACCGTTTGGTGTATTAGAGGTATAGGTGAAGATGTTTACACCAGTGGAAAATCCCAGTGTATTGCAAACGCATCTCCTAGAGATCGTGGTCCAATGCCCACTCTGGAACAATACAGGGGGCACTTGGAGTTGAAGTGCATTGCAAACAAGCCTACTACTGAGCATCCCCATCTCCTGAACAGGTTAGTTAAGATGGATTTGTTTTTTTCCCATTCGTGGTTCTGTGGGAATTGTCTGCCAAGAGCATCTGCTAGGACGTTGTCCTTGCCCGATAAGCGCATCGCAGTAGGTGTGACATTGTATACAATACATCACTGCCATAGTTTCGTTGCTTCTCCACACAGGCTGCATGATCTTGCTCCCCCTTGCCTGTTGATGTAAAATGTCATTGCAACATTGTCCGACATTATTCTCATGTGTTTGTCTCATGTGTGTGGAAGTATTTGATCATATGCCTTCCTTACTGCTCTGAGTTCCAACAAATTGATATGAAGTTGGGACTCTTTGCGTGACCATTGACCCTGCAATATCAAACTCCCCATTCCAGTAGGGACACGTCCGTTGTGATAGTGACAGACGAAGGCAGCGTTTGGAATGAAGTCCTATGCACAGGGCTTGACAAACCCTGGCGAGAGCTACTCGCCAGCCCCGCACTGCGCATGTGCAAGACTGGCACTGCGCATGCGCGAAGCGCCGGTGAATGGGGCGCACAGAGCTACCGGCTGAAATCTACTTGCTCACAGTTTGTCGAGCCCTGCCTATGCAGACATTGTTTATGTATGTCCACCAGGTAAGGGTGTCCTTCACCCATCTGGGCACATGGATTGTTTCATGGAGCGGACGGTACCTGGGGCAGTACATGGAGTGTAGCCATGCCTCAAATGGCCTCATAAGTTATCAGGCATTGGGGACTATGAACGTGGATACGGCCATGTTTCCTAATATTTTCATGCATGTCCATGCCATGGTGTGTGTACAACTCTGCACAGACATGATGAAATCGTACATTCTTGACCATCTCTAGGTCAACACTAGGGCTATGCCCCAATTATAGTCCAACTGAGCACCTATGAACTCCAATGTCTGTGTCAGGATAAGGGCGCACTTCTCCAGATTCAGCAAGAGCCCAAGCATGTTGAACAATGCTCATGTTGACTCCAGTGAGTGTTCCATGTTGCCATAGGCGAACACCATGATCAGGCAACCATTGAGATATGGAAAGAAGTTTATTCATTTTCTGTGCAGGTGTGCTGCAATCATGGACAGGACTTTGGAGAAGACTTTGGGTGCCATGGACAGCCCAAAAGGGAGGACCCTGCACTGATAATGTAAGTCTTTGATGGTGAACCTGAGGAATCTTCTATGATCCAGATGAATATATACATGGAAATGTGTCCTTGAGGTCGAGGGTAGCTAGCCATGACTCTTTCTCTAAAGCAAGTATAATTTTTGCCAACATGACCATCTTGAATCATTGGTACATGATGAACCAGTTGAGACCCCGAGATCTAAGAAGAGTCTCCATTTCCCCCCCCCCCACACACACACACACACGATTTCATGGTAGTTAGAAAGTACCAGGAGTAAAAACCCTTCCTCTGTAAGTGCTGGGTACCTTCTCTATAGCACCTAGTTCCAGGAGCTGCTTTGCTTCTTCTAGGAGAATCAGCTCGTGAGAGGGGTCCCTGGAGAGGGACAAGGAAGGAGCGTGTGGGTTGGTGGAACTGCTGTAAATGGGATTTAGTATCCAGTTTGTACTATTTCAAGAACCCACTGGTCTGATGTGATGGTTGTCCATGCCAAGTAGAATGCGGTGAGTATGATTCCAAGTGTTTGTTTGCTTGGATATACCTGCCTTGGGGAAGTGGGGGCTTTTGTACCCTTGACCAAATCCTCAAATTTGCTGATGCAAGGTGGATACCTGAGTCAATGATTGCTCATTTGGTTGTCTGTGTCAGGCTTGTCTCACGTGCCTCATGTTTTCATAGGGTCTTTGCTATTGTATGTACGCTGGCACCCTGAACCTTTGGTTATAGCATTTGTATTGTTTTCTCTTGGCTCCAGACAGTTGTATTCCTAATGTACAGACTGTCGCCCTGGAGTCCTTTAATGTGTGGAGGACTGAGTTTGTTGCCGCTACAAAGAGCTTCTCCCCCTTGAATGAAAGGTCCTGGAATTCAGGGCAGGGTAAGAGAATAGGAATTCAAACTCAGAGGGTAATATTTCTTGTCTAGCTTTTTCGATATTGGAGGCACCAATGACAGAGTTTTGAAAATGACCTTGGCAGGATCCATCAAGACTTCATTCATTAGTAAAACCATCCTGTTGTGTTCAGGTAAAGTGAGTATGCTTGTGAGTTTGTGTTTGTTCTGTGTTATGTCAGAGAATTTTATGGCAAGCGTGTCCGCCACCCTCCTGAAGAAGCCTTAGAACTTCCTGAAGTCGTCCCCTTTCATTGGTTACGTGGGAGACTGTGTTCCTCTGTCTTAGAGTAGGAGGTACTGGGCAGAATAGAGGAAGCCGGGGTTGCCTCCTCCATAGATATTTCGCTGTCATGGTCAGTTTGGTCCCAGTCAGCTCTCCTTCAGATGTTCATGTCAGCTGACTGTGTCACTAGGACCTGCATATTGTTTTGAAATTATTGGGTTCTATAAGGTGCTCAAGGATCCCAATATGCCCACTGTGGTGGAATTGGTGGAGGCATCCGCCGTGCCATCTGCCATGTCTGCATTTGCTGGTGCTGCAATCCCGCATGTGGAGGAACTCTATGCTGGCCCTTTGACTGTTCCTCCTCATCCTCACTGAATCTGGTGGATGTTTGTGATGCGGGTATCGAGGAGAACAGAGAATATCTGGAGTATGATGTGGAACCGGTACCGAATAGTACAAGCATGTTACTGCAAGTACGATGTTACTGCAAGTTCAGCTTCTGTTATGAACCTCAGTACCAGAGTTTGGGGTGGGGGCAGCTCTGTGTAGCTCCCTACCGCTGTCTGTGTCTATACCATTGGCACTTTAAAGTATGCCTGTATCGGCGGTACCAAGTGCTTGCTAACATGCGGCATTCCGCTGCTCTATAGCTTGCCGGTATTCCTGCTGCCTCACGGTACCATGTTCTCCAGCGGTATTGCTTTCCTTTGTGGGCAGCTTGAAGCATGTCCAGTAGACCTTTGCTCCATGTGAGGGTCATGGCTTTTCTTTAAGCAGGATCCATTGTCCTGCTTCTGGGAGCCCTGTTTGCTGGTGCTCCGACCAGCTTCCTTTACTTTTTTGTTGTTTAGAGGCTGAGGCTCAGTGGGGGACCAAGAGCATTTTGTGCTCCATTCTGGCTCCTGGTCTCTGGCACATCCCTGCCGGGGAGTGCTCCTCCTGCCCTCCTCCCTGAGAAGGTTACCTCTGGGTGGGGGCGAATGAGGCTGTGACTCAGCCATGATATCCATAAATAGCAGTCTTCTTTGTAAATCTCTTGCCCTCTTGGAGAATGGGGCGAGCTATTGACAGTAAGGAAAATGACTGACCGAAAGATCTTGCCCTAAGCCACGCCGACACTGCCCGTGTCCGTCTGCTGCTGCAATTGCTATTCCGCACTTTGTACTCCTTTTAAAGCCCAGTGGTGTGGGCATGACAGGATTATTTGTCTGTGTTGTCTTGCAGGGGAGCGGGACATAGCAGAAGTGACCGCGCACCTCTTCGCACACTTGTCTTTCTGTCCTTTCCTTTTTTTCTCCCCCTAATTCTTCTACTTTCTTTTATTATTTATCCTCTCCCCCCCTTTTTTCCCTCCCCGGTGTATTAGGGAGACTGGTTGAAGTGCGATCGATGCCGGTGGCCATTGAAAGGAACTGAGGGAATGACCACCATTGTGTGCCTAACTTAATTAGGGCAATTGTGCACCACATGCCAGGAGACTGCTAGCAAAGATCTCTGGGCCATGTGCACAATGGAGCTGACACACCTAAGCGGAATACCCAAGGGGACCCTTGAAGAAAAAGATGGGGTTGCATCTCTTTCAAAAACAATGGATATATCGGTAAATGCCCCCGCAACAGAATATTTAAAAGAAATGGCACACCGTAATAAACTGTGACCAAAAATTCAACAGTCACGTGTGCAGTTTTACTTAAAGGAAGAAGCAGGAGGATACTCCTTAAAAACCTCGTGGCTTTGGTGCCCATTTAATGCATCTTTTAGCCAAATACTTAAGTATGTCTTCTCCATAAACAAAAGAAAATGTTGTTGAAGTCACAAAATACTGTACTTCCGTCTCATCCATTTTGCTTCAGCTTCACTGAAGAGAGCAGATATGCTCAGTATACTGAAACTTATTACCCAGAGCTTTAAACAAACTTCGCAGAAATTGCTGCTGTATTGCTGATTATGTTAAAATTTGAAAGACTCTTCAAGAAACAGACGAAAGAAATACCTCACCAGAAAGTTAAACTGCAGGCAGTAAAGAAGTGAATGAATCACTAACTCCACCTCATTTTATTGAACATTCTTAACCCCAGATATAAAGAAAAATGCTTAACTTCTAAAGATACTGCTCCTGCCACCATGGCATGGGCATCTCAAAATCATTAGCCAAGCAATTTGAAACAGAATTCCACGAGTGGTTACGCCAATTTTTCATAGCAGCAGAGTCCTCTCCAAAGAGAATATTTTCATCATTCAGTATTATTCACTCAAATCTAAGAAACCGACTGGGCGCTGAAAAAGCAGGAACATTTGTATTTGTTACATTCTATGAATCCACGTAACAGTGAAAGTAGGGAAGATGCGAGCTAGTTGTAGAAGTTTTAAAGAATGTGTAGATGTAGTGTTGTGATAACTTGCCAGAGTTAATACAACTTGATAATTTACAGGAAAAAAATTAAGGACAGCCATCAGCCAGCAACTCAGCAGTTGCAACTGTGAAACACTTATGTAACATTTAAGATTTTGTTTAATAAAATATAAGCGCTATTGTGTTTGTGTGATTTAATTCTTACCATTACTAATGCACTGCTGTTGCGTCTGCAGCTTGACACAGGGAATGAGTACTATGTACTATTTCCTAAATTAAAATAAATCAAGTTACCTAAAAAAATTACAAAAAATATACCTTCTTAAATGTCATAAAAAGCTGTACTGAGTTGTAAATTAACATGTTTTAATTATCAGATTTGTACCATTGTTTAACAACTATGAGAAGAAGTATCAGTGGGAAACTGGATTTAAATTATTATTTAAATCAATTTTTGTTATTGATTTAAATCAATCCACTCTGAACAGAAACAATTAGTATCCATTATTAGCAGTTGCCTACATACATATGCTATATGTAAGGATTCACAGACTAATAGATTCCAAGGCCAGAAGGGACTATTGTGATCAACTTGTCTGGCCTACTGTATAAAAGAAGATACTGCGGAAAAAAATCCTATCCATAAAGCGTATGATTAACAAAAACAATCCAATCTTAACTAGTGATGGAGAATACACTTTAACCACTGGTAAATTGTTCCGCTTGTTAACAACTCTTACTACTAAATATTCACACCTAGTTTTTGCTCTGAATTTGTCTAGCTTCAACTTTCAGCCAATTGGATCATTAACATTAGAATAATCCCTTGAACCAAGATCAACAATTAATTCTCTAGCATAAATTTATTAAAAAGGCTTGTTGAAGTCAAATTCACCCTCTCCTTTCACATGTTGGTACAGATCCATGAAGCATGCCCAGAAAATGGATGGTCCTTCACAACTCAAGAGCCTAAAGTATAAAAGTGGAGAAACAGTGGCAGTTTTACCATCTTAACTGCTTTTATTAGCTCAATCCCACCAACCAACAATTGCTTACACTTAGCAAAATCCCACAATGAAGAAAGAGGAATAAAAGAGAATAGTAAGGAAAAAACAATAGGAAGAAAAGGCAAAATACAGTTCTAAAATTTGTAAAGCTACTTAGTGACACAGAAAGATAGTGAAATTCCTAGGATAGACAATACTATTCCAATTTCTGGCCCAAATGAATCAATTACACAGAACATTAGCACAAAGCAGAACAAAGACAAATAAAAAACAAAAAAATCACCAACACTCAAACTATAAACTATCAACCACTGCCAGTGGAAAAATCTTTCTAAATTTATTGGAGAAAGATGGAATCTATTCCAAGCTCATTCTCTTTTATTCCAACTAAACAAATAGCAACAGCCAATGCATAATTCAAAATAGAGTCATTTTTTCCCTCTAACTCTTCACTGCAGTTTTCAGCTTAGTGAAACTCTATATAAAGGATGCTCATTATAAGATGGTAAAATTGTTCCAAGTATGTGTTGAGGGATGCATTAATAAATATACATGTAACTTCCACTGCACCTGCAGTAAATGTTTCACAGAGCTCAGCTTTCTATTCCAGAGTACAGAAAAGATACTGATATAATCCACTTGTTTTACTAACATTGCTCTATGTGATATATTTTGGGTCCCTTAAAATACTAGAAAAGGTACAGTATGAGTGCATGTAAAAAAGAGTTCTTAGGACTCAACTAAACATATGGATAAACTTTTCCATCTGCACTTCTCTAGAAACCCTATTTCCAGCTATCTGTAAATCAGGAAGATTTTTTTGTTTAGACCGTGCCATTGAAGTAGTGCACACCGTAGACACCCCAGAAGTGCCCGGTTTGTTGCCTATACTCAATCTGCCATGCGAAGTAGCAGGCAGAGAGCGGATTGGAGATAATTTGCTTTTCCTTGGAGGGGCAGCAGTTGGAGAAGAGGCCCCGGGGCTCTTGTGACGGCCACGGGGGGGGAGGCAGATCCTTGAAGCTGAAGAGCCTTAACAAACAGAATCATGCGAAGCCTCATCTCCCTGTCTCGTCGAGCTCTAGCTGTGAGCTTAGAGCAGTGAGGGCACTTCTGTGAGACATGGCTCTCACCCAGGCAACGTATACAAGATGAAGAGCCGTCCAAGGCAGGCATAGTCTCGTGGCAGGCCTCACATTTTTTAACCCAGGTGAACTAGGCATGATTCCATGTTTTTGTCTCTTTCCTTTCTTTCGCTTGGGTATTTTGGTTTTTTGGTGTGTTTTTTTTTGTTTTGTTTTTTTTAAACAGGGAGAAGGGTACTGACTAAATTGAACTAGGGAGTTAACAGAAACTTATATAACTCTAAGTGAATAAGCATTTATAAACAGTAACTTTTAACTAACTTTTTTTTTTTTAAATAGGAGAACGAAGTGAACTGTAGGGAGACTAATTATAGAGAGTAACTACAACGGAGAACAACTTGAATTGCCTCACAAACAACACGATTGGAGGAGACCAGTTCCCGCCGTCTGGAGCCTAAGGCAGTTAAGAGGAACTGGCTGAGACCGGACCGAGTAGCATGAAAAGGCACGAATGCCACCAGATACTCCCATGCACGAGACACTTGCATGCACAGTCCGGCCCAACTACTGCTGCGAAAAATTTCCATACTGCGGCACCAGGGCAAGCCCAGCACCTACAGTGGAGCACCCATGGGGACATCACTCGAAGAAGAGCAACGGTTATGAGAACGTGAGTAACTTTTTTCAACAAGCACTCAGTAGAAAGAATCTCTGTAAATGGCTCCTCTGATAGTTCCCCACAGCTTATCTCAAGGCTCTGCATTCATCAAATACATAGTGGAAGAATCTGCCATGGGTGGCATTTGTAAACAAAGCAGTTCCTGGATCCACACAGCTTGAATCAGTAATTCTTGCCCAAACTGCACTCTTGTTTTCACAACACGGAGTCAGCAGTTTCTGCTTGAATTTCACTGAGACATCATCTATTGCTCAGCATTTTTAAAATATTCCTTTTTGTTCATCTGTTCGTTTGTTTACTCTAATTAGTGCAATCCACATCAAGCTAGAATCATGCAGTGCTTCTTAGTCATGGCCAAAGTCCTCTGCTGGCCTGCAATGGTGCACACAATTCCCCTTTCAGCTGCTCCCACATATGAGATTCTCCTGTCCGAAACGCTATTGCAGCTCCTGACAATATGAAACATTCATGTGCCAGGGTGAAGCACTTATACAAGTCCTGCCAAGCTGAGTCACTCATTCTCAGTTCATCATGATGCATGTCATTCTGAGCCTTAAAAGAACACAGGCAAAACCAGAAACATGTGCCAACATACAAACACACGGCAATTAAGGGTGTCAGATTTTTTTCCAAGATCCTGCTAAAAGGCAGAAAAATTACAAACAACAACTGAACAATCGGGCATGAAACAAAAGTATGCCACAACTGATAGATTGCACCCCACAACCAGCAAAAAATCTAATGCTAAAACAGGCAATCATTGGATTGCAAATTGACAAAATCCTGTTACAATGAAAACATTTTTTAAAAATTATGTTGAAATTATTTCCTTTTGTTACTATTTATTAATTTTTACACTAAAAGTGTATTAAGCAAAAACTAACGAGTTTTCTCAACAACGAAACCTACTTATTCCTGCTGTCAGTAGATATCACTCCAGCCTCTCAAACGCTTTTAAGGATAATTTCCTATATAAAATAGGGCACCAAATGCATTCCTTCAACATCTCTAAAGTCAATAGAGTCACTTCAGGATTAATATATAATCTTATAAATATTTCTGAAAGTTAGTTTGTTTGTCCCGAAAGATCTCTGAAACGGTAAGAGCCAGAAACACCAAATTTTGCACAGATACTACTGATTTCCTAACTTAAATAACTGGGTTGGTTATATCTCAAAATCAGTTCCCTCAGAGTCCCAATTGGGCCCCCAGAAGCCCAATTGGGCCACTAATTAGCTTTTAGTAGCGCCTGATCATAGGCATTTGCTGGACTCTTCTGTTAAGCCTGTCACACAAACTGCAACTATGAGATCCCTTCCCTATGATAACATAAAAAGTACTAGCTATGTTAATTTCTTCAAATGTATAAGAGAAAAGTCATATATAAGAGAAAAGCATTTCCATTAAAATATACTATGTTAATGTCATTGACGTAGTTCATTCAATCACACCTTCTACTATATTTTCCTCGGGCAACACCGGGTATTTCTGCTAGTATGAAATAACTGAGCTAGGTCACAAATGTAAACAATACAAGATAACACATTTTATATAGAATATGTATAATTATTTTATACTAGCAGAAATACCCAGCCATTGAGCAGCCATACCACCAAGGGAGTAGACAGCGGGGCTGGGGCTCTGCCATCTTGCCTGCCAAAAAAACTGAGTAAGTTGTCCTGCCCCAAGCCCTTTCCCTCCCTCCCAGCCCCTAGCTGCAATGCCAGAAGGAGGGGAGAAAAACAGCTGCTGGCAGCTGGGGGAGAGGGGTGCTGAGAGGAGAAAAAAAAACCTTGACAGTCAGCAGGGGAACTAAGGCGAGAGAAAAGGCATGTGTCTTTACAACCCCACACTGCCAGTCCCCTGCCCTGAAGGATCTGGGCAAGGCTGGGTAAGTCTGTTAGTTGCATACAAGAAGAAAAACAAAATAAGTCTCTAAGAGTCATCAATCTATAAAGTAAATATTCTTCTGCTGTGGGGGGCAGGGTCATTCCTACAGGGGTGCAGAGATCAGGCCTGCTACCTCCTGCCCAAAGCACACCTCTTCCCATCCCTGATATACACCCTCTACACCCCTTCCCTCAAGCCCTGCCACACTTGCTCCACCCTCTCATGCTCCCATTACCCCCGTTCCCCAAAGCCCCCAGTTCCGAGTGACAGCAGGGCTCAGACCACCACTCACCATGGAGGCAGGAGCCACAGGAAGTGGAGCAACCCAGCAGCCTCTGCTGTCCTTCTTTCATCTCTGAGCCAGGTCACTCCACTACACCACAGCAGCAGTTGGAAGCAGAGTGACCTAGTCTCAGTGTACTCTGCTCCCCCAACCCCAAGTTGTGATGAGTGCACATGCTCCTGACTAGTGTTGTCAATAAACGCTGTGCTTGGGCAGCTGCCCAGGAGAGATTCAAATGCTGCCCAGCTGATTAGCACCTACAGCTGCTAGCAGCTAACAGTATGTGTTTCTACTGGTGGAACACAACTGTATATGCCTTGATGCACATTAAATTTATTCTACAAATTGATGGAAAAAATTAGAGGAAACATTGGTCCTGACCCCTAAGCACAGAGCCTGAGGCAGCCACCCCAAACTATCCTCTAGATGGGATGGCTCTGTTGGGGGAAGAAGGAAGTCAGGGAAAAATTAGCAGTTGCACATTAATGTTCCATAAATCTGTTACTTATTTAAGGTTTCTTAATATTTATAGTACCTTGTATCTGATTTTTTGAGATTTAAACCATAGGAATGGGGCAGCATTTCCCAAACTATGGGAAAAAAATACCGTGCCTCAGAGTGGCTGCCGGGAGGGGAGCAGGGAGGGGTGGGCTGGGAGGAGGTGTGCATATAGTGGGGAGGGGGGAAAAACCAGCCACGGGAAAGCAGGGTAGGGGGTAGCGGGGCTGTCTGGCGAAGATCGGGGGGAATGGGGCAGCCGGCAGAAGCAGGGTTGGGAGCAGCCGGGATGTCCAACGGAGATTGGGGCAGGCGGCTGGCAGGTGAAAGCAGGGTTGGGGGCAGCAGGGCTGTCTGGCAGAGATTGGGGTGGGTAAGCAGCGGAAGCAGGGCTGGCCAGGGGAGATTGGGAGAAGAAACAGGGGCAGGGAGCGAATCGGCCGGCGGGAAGCGGGACTGACCCAGGCATTCCATTTTGCCCCCCCCCCATACCCTCCCTCAAGTAGTTGCGAACTGCCTGGCTGGTAGACACACTCAAGCAGCGTGAGCACATCTACCAGCCAAGCAATTCACAGTTACGGACTGATATACCTAATAATAATAAAACTTACCTTACTACAATGCCGGACATTGCATATGTCCGGTATTTTTCCAATTTGTTTCCCGGGCATAACCCTCAAATACCGGACTGTCCAGTACAAAACCAGACACCTGGCAACCCTACCCTTCCTTCCACTCCCCCTCCCAGCCAGATACCCTACCCCCAAACTGCTCCTGCTCCTACCTCCTGAAGTGCCCATGCGGAGCTGGGTCCCCCAAGCCCTGGCCCAGGCTGGGCGGAGGATGCAGCCAGGTGAAACACTGAAAATTTATTAATTTTTAATTATTTTTTATATGCGTTTATATTTGTGGGCTGCAGAAAACAGTAATAAAAAAAGGGTTCCAACTAAAGTAAAAAGTTTGGGAAACCCTGGTCTGGCCAGCTTTCGATCCATCTTACAGTCCATTTATCCAATCCATATTCCCTTAACTTGCTGGCAAGAATATTGTGGGTGACCGTATCAAAAGCTTTGCTAAAGCTGGCACGGGGGGCTTTCGGAGGACCAGAAACAACGTATTTGAATATTCATCATTTGTTTAATGAATATGCAAATATGCAAATGAATATTATCGGACCTCCAAGAGCTCGTGAATGGATTTACTGGTCCCCGTGTCAAAAAGTTTGGGAACGCCTGGAATAGGGGCTATTCTGAGAGATAATAGTTCACCATAGGTCTCATTGACCTTGGTAGTATCAGATGAATCACACTTTCACATACAGCAACACTTCTTAAATAATCTTGAGGCACAAATAACTTTTTCTTCAGGATTCCTTCCTGTTTTCTTTTACAAATATCAACTGAATAAACAGTAAAATCCATTATTTACTGATATTTGAGTAGCTCCCTTACAGCCCTCAAAAAAAAAAAAATCAGTATTTTGTATCATACTGTCACGGGGGACCAGACCCCCGCACTAAAAACCACCCAATCGCGGCTGCTGGTGACGTGTCGAGCAGCGACCGACAGGCCACCCACACAAGCGTGGCGGCACCCCAGCAAGAATCCACAGGCCTTAGGACCCTGAGGCGGCCGGCCAGCCCCAGTGGAGGGATGCTGCGTTACGCCACGTGGGGAATACAAGAGGGAGGGCGGCCAGCAGGGGAAGGGGGAGAGCAGGAGCTGGTTGTGCTCTCATCCCCAACAGGTGGAGCAGACTCCACCCCAGCCAGCAGAGCGAACATTACCCCGACAGGCGGAACGGAGGTAGCCCCCGGGGCGGAGCAGGTGGTCAGAGACCGAGACCAGCCCAGCAGGATGAGCAGCCCGGAGGCAAGGCTGTGGACAGTGGAGACGTTGGGCAAGGAACTTTCCCGGTACAGGACAAATGATGACTGTAAAAGGAGTGGCTGTGTAGGGGCCACGAGGGGACAGAGGTAGAGAGTGGGTAGGGGGCTAGAAGACACGCTGGCCCACCGTCTGCTACACATATTCCTACTGCCCTTCATTTGAAAATTTATTCTGTGGACCACTCACTGAGCACACAGTAGATGTTTTTACATCCATATTTTCATTATGTGAACATGGAGGGAATAGAAAAAAAGAACTGAAATCTATCACTCCTACACTGGTACCATATTAAAGATTACTCTCTGTGCCTTCCTCAATAAAACAATCAAAAAAAGTACCTGTAGTGTCTGAGGAGTCAGCATTTTTTCAGACCTCATAAAGAGTAGCATCAGCTGGCCAATGCAAATATATACTATTATTGTTTTCCCAAGTCTTTCCTCAAGCATTCCTTCATACCATCTTGCCCTTAAATATGAGTGAAAGCTCTCTGCAATAAAGGCTCTTTGAAGCATAAGCTTTTTTGTCTTTTTACTCTGTTCATGCACAGTTTCTAACACAATGGCTACCTCTACACTGGCATGATTTTCTGGAAATGCTTAAAACAGAACAGTTTTCCGTTATAAGTATTTCCGGAAAAAGCGCGTCTACATTGGCAGGATGCTTTTCTGGAAAAAGTGCTTTTCCGGAAAAGCACTTTTCTGGAAAAAGTGCTTTTCCGGAAAAGCGTCCATGCCAATGTAGACGCGCTTTTCTGTAAAAAAGCCCTGATCGTCATTTTCGCGATCGGGGCTTTTTTGCGGAAAAGAAGTCTGTGCTGTCTACACTGGCCCTTTTCTGGAACAGTTTTCTGGGAAAGGACTTTTGCTCGAACGGGAGCAGCATAGTTTTTCCGGAAAAGCACTGATGATTTTACAGTAGATCATCAGTGCTTTTCCGGAAATTCAAGGGGCCAGTGTAGACAGCTGGAAAGTTATTCCGGAAAAGCGGCTGATTTTCCAGAATAAATGGCCAGTGTAGACACAGCCAATGGGTTCTTAATTCTGATTGGAATACACTCCAGAAATAAAATAAATAAATAAGTCTACCCACTGCTACCAGTCAGCTAATACAAGTTGCACCTCCCTAAACTAGGACTCTCATTTGGCAATATCCATGGTATGGCAGGAGCTGAAAGTTCCACAAAAGGCAAGGCTGATAGAAGAGGGTCCACAGCAGCAGCAGATGGGCGGTGATAATGAGGCCACGATAGTGGGGCAGGAGCAGCCCATGAGTGCTGAACCAGCAATGGGGTTGTGCCGTGGCAGCCTGAGTGGAACTGAGTGCCAGCCCAGCAGTGGAGTCAGAGCCACGGCAGCTTGGCTGGAGGTAATGTTGGGCCATGGCAACCCAGAAGGGGAAGCCCGTCTGGAGCCGTGGCAGGTAGGCAGCCCAATCAGGGCCACGTGCCAGACAAGAGCAGGACCGGTGACACGGCAGCAGGGCCAGGACTGTGTGCTGCCATACCAGCAGGAGGGCTGGATCACCAGTTACGGCAACGGGGCCAAGGCAGCTGTGTTGCTTGGCCAGCAGTGGAGCTGAAGGAGCTGGTGGCAGGGAGGGGCGGCAGGCTGAGGGGGCCAGTGTCAAGGAACCTCCGTTGGTGAGGCAAATTCCTTCATTTGAGATCACTCAGGACCCAAGGGTTGCAGACAAGTGAGGTCCAACCTATACAATAATTTCTTTAGCATTACATGGTGCTAGAGGAAGTTATTATAGAAAAATAGTGTATATACTTTAACTATTCTATCTTGTCGTTTTTCCTTATACCAGCAAAAAATTCAATTGTGCATATATTTTTGTTTCCAATGCCAGATTATGGATAAATTAGTCCAAAGCACTTTCTGATGGGCATAGGAAAGCAGTGTTGGTATTCTATCCTCCTCACAAAAAATTGCATATTCTCTTTTTTTATCTGAACCAAAAGTGAAAAGTGGAACTTTGCATTATCATTGACATGAATCAACATTTTGAATGCTCATTCTTCTAATAAAACACTGTAATTACTAAAACTATCCTTCCATGTTGAAAATCCCTGGGGAAAAACGATGCAGATCCAAGGCAATTTCCCAATAAACTGAAGTTAACTTACAAGGCAATGTATATAAAACCTTGGATTAGCCCTATAAAATATTACTTGTTGCAATAAACTTTATTCATGAAATATTTGCAAGATTTTAAGTGCACTGAACTTATGAAACAGTAACAGAAAGAGCAGTATTGCCAGTTAAAACTTGTTATATTATAGCAGAATATACAGGGAGTTTTTCAAATTGTAAAACAGCCTGGTATAAAACACCACAAAAAAATCATTGCAGACTTGCTTATAAATCACACAAAATTTTTAAAATTCCTTTTAAAATAAGATAAATGGATGTAACATTATGCATAAACCAGACTTTAGAAAATAGATACTGTTTAGGGAAGCCAAAATGGCTTAATTATGTGAAAGTCATTCTCAGGGCTTGACAAATAATGCAATCTACTCGCTTGTGGCGAGTAGATTGCAACCCGGAAGAGCCGGGTTCAGGCGATCTGCGCATGCGCAGAACGATCTGTGCATGCACAGATCACCAGACAGCGCAGCTGGCGAGCAGAACTCGACGCGGTTCGGCGAGCCCTGGTCACTCTCATATCTGATTTACATGCAAGTAAATAGATTTGGAGAACTCTACAAATAACATGATGGGTGTGAAATTATTTATGAAAATACAGTGACACTGAAAAACCAGATGCCAGCTCTTACCAAGTCTTCAGAAGTGAGGGGAGCACTGACAAATTCAGAGCTGAAAACCAGATCAGCTTATCTGGATGCTAATATTGTTCCAGGTGGGTATTAAATATGTAAAATGGGTTTAGGTGCTATAAAATCCAGGTACATTGCTGCATGAATTAAGCTTACTTGTGATGTCTGTATTTCGTCTTACAACACAATATAATCGTTTCATTTCTTTTTCCTAATTAATACAATCTTAATTAAGTTACTACAGGACTGTTTCCTTGGACTTGAACAATGACATTAACTAAATACATTTAACACCTTAACCACATCAAAAGCTAAGTATAGGACACTTTCGCCCACTAAATTAGCCTCATTAACACAAGCATTACAATTGACAGTATTTTTTTCCTCTCTCCTTTTTCTGTTATACATTTTGAGTCTCCCCCCACTTTTTTTTCCCCACTCCAGCTCATTTGAAGAAGTGGTTTTGCCCACAAAAGCTCATGATACTAAATAGCTTTGTTAGTCTCAAAGGGTATGTCTACACACCAAAGTTATTTTGAAATAACTTTACTAGCATCTACACAGCCAAACTGCTATTTCGAAATTAATTCAAAATAGCAGAACACTTATTTCGAATTTGGAAAACCTCATTCCCCGAGGAATAACACCAATTCGAAATAAGCACTTATTTTGAAATAGCTATTTTGAAATAGGGGCCCTCCAGCCTTCCCAGGGTGCCCTGGTGGCCACTCCAGCCTCAACCAAGAACACTCCTCTCCCTCCCCGTCCCCAGAGACCTTAAAAGGGGATGACTCTGACCAGTGCCAGTACCAACTCCAAGCTTGCCAGCCCAGAGCCAGCAGTCACTGCCCCTGACCCAGTGGCCCCAAAACATGAGCCAACAAACCACTGGCAGCCAGCCCTCCACCGCTCCCCAGGAGCAGTCTGCTAGCTCCCAGGAGCCTGCCAGGGCCCGGAGAAAGTGGGCGTCTTCCTGGTCCTGGGTGGAGATCATGGACCTTATTCAGGTTTGGGGGGGGATGCCCCCAACATCCATGATCTCTGCACTAGATGGAGGAATGCGGCCGTCTATGGCAGGATAGCTGCCAGCCTGGCCACCAAAGGCCACATGCAAACTCAGGAGGTCTGCATGAAAATCAAGTTGGTCTTGCGAGACCCCCAACCCTGAGGCTTGAGCTTCCCCTCCCCCTTCTTCCTCTTACTTCCTCCTCCCAGGTTTCCCCCTCCCCTCTCCCGCCTCCTTTTCCCCAGTCTCACCAGAGTTTCATCCCCCCCAGTTTTGTTAAATAAAGAGAGTTTGTGTTCATGAAAACACATGTATTTTATTTGACATCAGGAAGGGGGGCTAGGGAGAGGTAAGTGGAAGGATGTGAGGGAGGAATAAGGCACAAGCCCTCAGTGGGGCAGACCAGGGACGCTCTTAGTGATCTTCACGATGGAAGCTCTCCAACAGGGCCTCCTGGATACTGACAGCCCCCTGATGGACTCCCGGATGGCAGCCTGCAGAAAGTGCAGCCAGGCTCGCATCCAAGAGAAGCACCAGAGTGCCCAGGGGCAGGTCTGGCTCCATGTTGCAGAGTGCTGTGGTGTCCCAAGGGAGGGCAAGCAGAGCACACAGAGACAAAATGTTTTGCTGTCCCTCATCGAGGTAGGCAAGCAAGCAGGGAAAGCTGAGAACCGGCTGTCCGGGGGGGGGGGTCCCTTTAAGCACAGGCCTCAGATAGCCTCAGGCAGTAGCCACACAAAGTAGCTCCTGACCTGATGCCCTGCCGGACCTGGTTCCGGCCGACCTTAAATGCAATTCAGTGTCCACTCAGTGCAGACTCGCTATTTTGATATAGCAAAATGCTATTTCAAACGGCATTTTGTGTGTAGACACGTTATTTCGAAATAACGTGGTAGGGTGCTAGCATCTGTGCAGTGAGATGGGAACAGAGGGAAGTTAATTTGGTGTATCTTAACTTGCTCCCATCTGGGCTGCAGGCAGCAGGAGTCACACCCTGTCTGTCTCCGCACAGCAGCTCTAACTGGGCTATAGACATAGGACTCTTTTCTGGCTCGGTTAGGGGGGAGCAGATTGCATGGAAGTAGGGGAGAAGAGGGGTGGATAGGTGCCGGTATCTGTGCAGTGAGGTGGAAATGGAGGAGAGTTTGGGGTGTGTTGACTTGCTCCAATCTGAGCTGCATCGGATCTAAGTACAGCAGCTCCAGCTGGGCTGCAGATGTAGGACTCTCTTGAGCTGGGGCAGGCTGTATGGGGTGATAACAAAATTTCAGGTGGGTGAAAAGCTTTTAGGCTGCTTTTGAATACTGGAGCAAAAGACTTAGTTCATGACATTTGCATGATTACATTTCCAACAAAGTTTACATAGGTGTTAATGACTTAAGAAGGAAAAGGGTTCTTTTAACAGAATTCTTTTGAGTGTTGTAGATATCTGCAAACTCTGATCTTAATGACTTTTTTTAAATCCTGTGTTACTACTTAATACATGGTAAATTGTTAAAACTGGAAGAACTTTACCATGGACCATGGTTAATTTGTTTGGCCTTTCAATGGGAGTTGGATTCCAGACAAGGGCTCTGGAGCTTCTACTCTTTTGAGTTAGTGGCACACAAAAGACGAGTTTCAAACCAGAACTTGTATAAGTTTTTACAGGTCTCTGCTGTACTTACATAGAATGGATCCTAAACATTCCTCAAAGAAAATGTATAAGCTTGCCTTTTACTCTCCTTTCCAGTGTCAGTAAATATTGCATTAATATTTCAATGAAAGCTTTACTATTTATAGTTGATTCATAGATTTTTTTGGGGGGTATCTTTAGAACAGCAAAATAGAGAGAATGGATTTCAGGAAGGCAGATTTTAGTAAACTCAAAGAGCTGGTAGGTGAAGTCCCATGGGAAGCAAGACTAAGAAGAAAAACAACTAAAGACAGTTGACAGTTTTTCAAAGGGACATTACCAAGGGCCTAAAAGCAAACTATTCCACTATGTACAAAAGATAGAAAGTATGGTAAGAAATCACTGTGTCTTAATCAGGAGATCTTATATAATTTAAAAATCAAAAAGGAGTTGTATAAAAAGTGGAAACTAGGTCAAATTACAAAGAATGAATATAAGCAAACAACTCAAGTATGCAACGGCAAGATTAGAAAGCCAAAGTCACAAAATGAGCTCAGTTCAGCTAGAGCAGGGTTGGGACTCTAAGAGTTGGGACTCAAATATGGGTCGCCAGGTGTCTCCCCAGGTGGCTTTGCCCTCCTTCCTTCCCCCATTTTTTAATTGCCTTGAGTTACCAAGTCTTCCTGAATTGTCAAAATGGGTCCCCATCTGGAAAAGGCTGGGAACTGCTGAGCTAGACACATAAAGGGCTCACAAAATGAGCTCAAACTAGCTAAAAGATATAAAGGGAAACAAGAAGACATTCTATAAATATATTAAAAGCAAGAAGACGACCAAGGACAGAGTAGGCCCAATGCTCAGTGAAGAGGGAGAAATACTAACAGGAAACTTGCAAATGGCTTCTTTGTTTGGGTTTTTATCAAGAAGATGGATGGTGACGGGATGCCTAACATAGTGAATGCTAGTGGAAATGGGATAAGTGTAGAGGTTAAAATAAAACAACAAGCTGAAAATTACTTAGAAAAGTTAGATGTCTTCAAGTCATCAAGGCCTGCATCCTACAAAACTCAAGGAGCTGACAGGCGGTAGTGTTGTGAGCAGGACACAAGACGGGGAGGTTACTCACCTTGTGCAGTAACTGGAATTCTTCGAGATGTGTCCTCGTGGCTGCTCCACCTTAGGTATGTCAGCACTGCTCTGCACACGGCCCAGAGATCTTTGCTAGCAGTCTGCCGGCGTGTGCTGTGCTACTGCGCAATTGCCCAGATTGATAGTTAAACGCGTGCCAGCAGCTGTTCCCTCCGTTCCTTCTCTACACCCGGAGCAGAGGAGAGGTGGGTGGTTGTGGAGCACCCATGAAGACATCTCGAAGAACTCCAATTACTGCACAATCTAAGAAGTTACTCACCTTGGTGCAGTAATGATGGTTCTTCGAGATGTGTCCCCTCATGGGAGCTCCACTGTAGGTGTTGGGCCTGTCCTGATGCTGCAGATCGGAGACTTTTACTAGCCATAGTCAGCCAGACCATATACGTGCAGTTAGCATCTCGTGCCATTCGCGCCCTTTGCCTGTTGAGCATGGCCCAGCTCCCGCCAATTCCTCTCACCACTTGGTGACCTGAAAGGAAAAACTAGAAACAAAATTACGGAGCAAGGAGGAGGGCAGGTCATGGAGCACCCATGAGGACACACATCTTGAGGAACCATCGTTACTGCCCCAAGGTGAGTAACTACTTCTTCTTCGAGTAGTGTCCCTGTGGGTGCTCCACTGTAGGTGACTATGTAGCAGTACTCAAACTGTCCAGACAGTGGGCTCCAGAATCAAGGTTAGTCATGAGGTGTGAGTACTAATGAGACAACAGTGGAGTCCGCAGCTAGATGTTGTACAATAGCACAATGCTTCATGAAAGTAGTGTTGGATGACCAAGTAGCTTCTCAGCAGATGTCATGGAATGGGTCTCCTCATAAAGAAGGCCATAGAGGTGGCCATTGCTCTGGTCAAATAAGCTTTCAATTGGGCAGGAAGAATTTTGTTCCAGATAGAGTAACACGTCGTGATGCACTTGACTATGACGCAAGCAATACGTTGGGACGATAAAGCTTCGCCTTTGGATCAATCAGCAATTAATATTATCAGACAGTCTGGTCTGTCTTGCACCAATCCTTAGATCTGTCAATATAGAATGCAAGCTCTCAACGCACGTTGACGGTATGGAGAAGCTCTTCCCATGATGAAGCGTGAGGCTTAGGATAGAAAAAAGGGAGTATTATAGGCTCATTAACATGAAATTCCGAACAGACTTTAGGGATAAAGGCAGGGTGAGGTTGTAGCATCACTGTTTCACTGTTGAATGTTGTATATGGTGGCGATGCCATCAAGGCTGCTAACTCTGCGAACAGATGAGATCACCAGCAGAAAAAGCAGCCTCATTGTGAGCATATTGAGTGATGCCATGGCAAAAGGCTCAAATGGAGGATACCTTATGGTATCCAGCACTAAGTCCAGATTCCAGGAAGGTGGTGGTGGCCTACACGGGGGGCTGAGATTAGTCAAGCCCTTCATAAACCTTTTAGTTGTTGGGTAAGCAAACACTGACAGTCTATCTATGGGGTGCTGGAAGGCATTGATTGCTGCTAGATGCACTCTCAAAGAAGCAGTTGAAAGGCCATTTTGCTGTAAGTGAACAGTGTAGTCCATGATCTGGTGCAAAAGAGAAACCTGTGGGTTGATGCTGTTATCAGAACACCAGGCAACAAATCTCCGCCACTTTGCCAGATACATAGTTCGGGTAGATTCTCTTCTACTGTGTATCAAACCCGTTCAACTTTCTCTGAACAGAGGTCTTCTGACACCTTAAACCAGATAGGAGCCAGGCCGTTAAGAGTAGGTTCTTGGGGTTCGGATGAAGGAGAGAGCCGTGGTTCTGAGTAAGAAGGTCCTGAAGTGGGGGGGAAATGGGATAGAGTGGTTGTGCAGACATTTGTTGAAGGAATGGAAACCAAGACTGTCCTGCCCAGGCACGGGCTATGAGGATCACTTGTACTGAATCTGTGTTGACCTTCTCTAAGACTCTGGGTGGTATAAGCACTGGGAAACACATACAGTACGGAAGTTCCCCAATGTATCAGAAATGTGTCTCCTATTGATCCTGGTCCGATGCCTGCTCTGGAGCAATAGTGACGACATTTTGCGTTGTTGTAGGTGGTGAATAGGTCTACTCAGAGAACCCCATTGATGAAAGATGTGTCGAAGGACATCTGTGCGAATCTCCCACTTGTGATCGTGGGGAAGATGCCTGCTCAGTGAATCTGCAACAGCATTGCTGGTACTAGGTAAGTATGATGCTATTTTGGTGATGTTGTTTCAAATACACCAATTCCATAACCAAACCACCTCTGCACAGAGGGACCGGGACCATGCTCCGCCTTGTCGATGTATATAATACATCATTGCAATGTTGTCGGTAAGTATCCTGATTGTCATATTGAATATGTGAGCCTGGAAGTGTCTGCCTGTAAAGGACTGCTCTGAGCTCAAGAAGATTTATATGAAAAGTTTCTCTGCTGCTGATCATTTCCCTGCACCATCATACTGGCCATATTGGCGCTCCAGCCGGTAAGCGAAGCATGTGTGGTTATCTAGTTCAGTGGTTGGGGCCAGTGGAATGATACCCCAGCCATGAGATTGCTCAGTTTGGTCCACCAGCATAGAGATGTGAGGGCCTGAAGTAGATACTGTGCCTTGTCGGGATGTAAATTGATGCCGCCAACCAGTGTTGAAGGCAATGGAAAAGTAACCTTGTGTGCTGAACTACAAACGTGATGGCAGCCATGTGGCCCATTAGTTGCAGACAAGTTAGTACTGACACAGTAGGGGCGTGTGTCAGAATAGCTATTAGATCTTGGACTGCTTGGAAATGCTCAACGGGTAAGTACACTCATGCTGAGGCAAGACCCTATGAAATTTAGAGACTGAGTTGCTTCTACCATGGACTTTTGGTTCTTGATAATGAGACCGAGGAAGTTGAAAGTCTGTCTGGTTAACGCAACCATCTGACATCTGACAACCGGCCTTTTATGAGGCAATCAAAGTAAGGAAATATCATAACACCTCCGCAATGCAGATGCGTTGCCACTACTGTGAAGGTCTTGAAAATGGTAGGACTCGATATTGAAAAGGCTCATTGCCGACAACAAAATGAATGAATCACCTGTGTGCTGAGTGAATGGCGTTATGGAAGTAAGTATCCTGTAGGTCGAGGGCCGCAAACCAATCTTGGTTGTCTAGTGATGGAATAATTGTGTTGAGTGTCACCATTTTGAACTGGAGGTGCCGATTCAGCTTCCAAAGGTTGAGAATGGGTCTCCAATCTCCTGTTTTCTTCTGGGTGAGAAAATAATGGGAGTAAAACGCTCTTCCCTTGAAGTCTCTGGGAACCCTCTTTATGGCTCGGATGGAAAGGAGGCAATGGACCTCTTGTTTTAGTAAGTCCTCGTGACAATGGTCCCTGAAGAGGGACGGGGTGGGAGGGGTAGTGGGCGGTATGGATAGGAATGGGATCGTGAATCCAGATGCTACAATTTCCAAAACCCAACGTTACGAAGTGATGTCGGCCCATTGATGGTAAAATGGCCTTAACCGACTGTGAAAAATATGATGTTTCGAGACGACAATATGAGAATTCTGTGTGCCCTCAACCGAGGAGTCAAATTTGCTGTTTCTCAGCAGGCTCATTGGAGATGCAGGATGGTTGGGGTCGCTTCCGCTATGGATGTTGCTTAGGCCGAGATTGATCATATGCATGGTACTGTTGCCTGTGGTATGCAGTCGCCTCCGCTATGGATGTTGCTTAGGCCGAGATCTGTCACGTGTACGGTGCTGTTTCCTGTGGTACAGGTAGTTATAGTGCCTGTGGTATGTGTTGTACCACTGGTGCTTGCACGGAGGCATGTACATGCCAAGCATCCAGAAGGTAGTACAGGAATCTTTCCTGGAGTGGAGGACCTTGTCCATTTTGTTAACAAATAGCTCCTGTTTTTTGAACAGGAGATCCTCCACGTTGGTATGAAGCTCTTTCGGGATGCCGGTTGACGCAAGCTAAGAGGATCAACTCATTGCGATCGCTGTGGCCATGGAACATGATACCGTGTTCGCAATGTCCATAGCGATCTGTAGCCCAGCCGTTGCCGATGAATAGCCCTCTTGTACTACTGCTTTCAACAGTGGTGGTTTGGAGTCCAAAAGATATTGAAGAAGCTCTGTCGATTTGGTATAATTATCAAAATTGTGGATTGAGATCAGGGCCGCATAGTTAGCTATGCGAAGGAATAAGGTGGCCGACAAATAAACCTTCCTGTAGAAAATAACCAGTTTTTTATTGTTCTTCTCCCCAAGGGTATTTTTCTGTTGCAGGGTTTTGGCTATGTGTTCTGCCACGTCCACCATGAGGGAATTTGGCTGTGGATGATTAAACAAGAACTCCAGCCCCTTTGAAGACACAAAGTACTTTTTGTCAGCCCGTTTGCTTGTTGGAGATACTGAGGCGGGAGTCCGCCAAATATCTTCCGCGGCTTCCATAATCACCTCATCAATAGAGCGTGCAATCTTCGAGCGATCTTGAGGTTGCAGATTTTTCAACAAGCGATACTGCTTAGTCTGCACTTCTGCCAACTGGACATCCTGGCTTTCCGCCACATTCTTAAACAGTTCCTGAAATTGTTTCAGGTCATCAGGAGGGGACATATCTCCAGGAAAGACCACCTCGTCTGGGGAGGACGAGCACTAGTCTGTAGGTGAAGTATCAGATTGCTGGTCTACCACTTCAGACAGTTGTTTCTCCTCTGGTTCCGATTGTAGTGCCCGGAAGGTAGCACTTTGTGGTGGAAGAATCTGCGGATGCTATTCACGTGGATCAGTGGGAGGGTGCTGATAACTGGGTGAACGGCTGCAACATAGAGACCATCTATATGAATGAAGATGGTAATGGTGATGTGAGGAATAATACGGTATATGATGGTATCCGTAGTAACGGTCAGAACGTGCCAGTGACAATTTCCTGGATGAGAAGACACTAGTGTATCGCTTATAGTTCAAGGAGAAAGGTGAGCATGAGGCGAGCAGGGGAAATGAGCAAATACCCTTGAGGAAAGTGGTAGAGAGAGAGAAAAAGAAGTTACCCTGTGAAGTACCGATTGTTCTTCGAGATGTGCCCCGTGGGAGCTCCACTCTAGGTGTTGGGTCCCGTCCCGGCGCCGCGGCTCAGAGACTTTTCATAGCCGTGCTCCGCCGGCTCACGCGTGTGTGGTTCCCCAGGCTAGCGTTCGCGCCTTTGATCAGCCGCGCGCGAGCCGGCAACCGTCAGTTCCTCTCATCTACTCATCTGTAAGAAACATTAAGAAGAAATTTCCGGAGCGGGGAGGAAGGGTGGGTCGTGGAGCACCCACGGGGCACATCTCGAAGAACAATCGTTACTTCACAGGGTGAGTAACTTCTTTTTCTTCTTCGAGTGGCCCCGTGGGTGCTCCACTCTAGGTGACTCTGGAGCAGTACACAGAACAGAATTAAAGCGCTCCGGAATCAAGACTACCAGCACGATTCAGTACTGCTGTAGCCACAGAATAATCTGAAGTAAACTGATCGACTATGGCGTAGTGCTTCACAAAAGTCGCGTGTGAGGACCATGTTGCCGCTCTGCAAATGTCACGAAAGGACACCCCACTGAGACAGGCTGTAGTAGCAGCAACTGCCCTAGCTGAATGAGCTTTGGGACGAGAAGGGAGAGGCTTCCCTCGCAGCGAGTAGCACATAGATATACACAACACTATGAGCGTGGAAATACGCTGAGAAGTTAAAGGCTGTCCTTTTGAATGACTCGCCACTGACACTAGCAAACGGTCTGTTTTCCTAAAACCCCGTGTTCTGTCGCTATAAAACGCCAACGCTCTTCTCACATCCAAGGTATATAAGTGTGCTGCTTGCGTTGAGGTATGGGGTTTTGGGAAGAAGCATGGTAAAACTACCAGTTCGTTTATGTGGAATTCAGAAGACACCTTTGGAATAAATGCTGGATGGGTCCTCAACGTTACCGATTCTTCCGAAAAAACAGTATAGGGCGGCGAAGCCATAAAAGCTGCTATCTCTCTCACTCTGCGAGCTGAAGTGAGGGCTAGGAGAAATACCAGCTTGACCGTAAGTAAGTGCAATGTTACCGTCGCTAAAGGCTCAAAAGGGGGATGAGTCAAAGTTTGTAGGACCAGATCCAAGTTCCATGAGGGAGGAGGAGGCCTCCGGGGAGGGTGGAGATTTGAAAGTCCCTTCAGGAACCTTTTTGTAGTAGGGTGAGCGAACAAGGAAATATCGTCATCCCTATGGTGGAATGCATTGATTGCTGCCAAGTGTACCCGTAGCGATGCAATTGCCAAGCCATTGTCGTGTAGTTGTAAAAGATAATCCAATATACAAGGTAAGGATGCAAACCACGAGTCCACGTTATTGTCTGCACACCATGCTTGGAACTTTGCCCACTTAGCTGTATAAGCGGTTTGTGTAGATTGTTTTCAACTGTGCATCAACACTTGCTTGACTCGCTGAGAGCAGGATTGCTCAGAGTTGGTAAACCAGCCAGCATCCACGCAGTGAGGTGTAGAACCTCTGGTCGCGGATGACTGATGGATCCATTGTCCTGGGTCAACAGATTCGGAAGAGTAGGTAGAGGATATGGCGTTTTCACTGACATCTGGTGGAGCATTGAAAACCAAGGCTGACGAGCCCATGCTGGTGCTAGAAGGATTACCCGAGCTTTGTCTACACTGATCTTTTTGAGAACCCTGGGAATTAATACTGTCGGTGGGAAAGCGTACAGTAGTGCCGTTCCCCAGGGGAGAAGGAAGGTGTCCCCCAGCGAGTGTTGTCCTATCCCGGCTCTCGAACAATAATTGGGACATTTCAAATTGAGTTCTGTCGCAAACAGATCTATCGTCGGAAATCCCCATCGAGCGAAAATACGATTGAGTATGTCCGTGTGAATCTCCCACTCGTGGTCGTGTGGAAAACGCCTGCTGAGAGAGTCCGCTACTAAATTGTCGACACCCGGCAAGTAGGAAGCTGTTAGAACAGTGTTGTTGGCAATACACCAATTCCATAAACGGATGCTCTCTGCGCAAAGAGAGCAGGATCGGGCACCTCCTTGCTTGTTTATATAAAACATAGTCGCCATGTTGTCCGTTAAAATCCTGGTCATTGTATTTTGAATGTGTGACCGAAAATGTTTGCAGGCATGCTGCACCGTTCTCAACGCGAGCAGATTGATGTGCAGTAGCATTTCTCGTGGCGACCTGGACCGTGGAATTGCCCATGTGAGCTCCCCAGCCTATGAGGGAGGCATCTGTAGTTATTTGTGTAGTAGGTTGAGGGCGATGAAATGGGACGCCCGTGAGAAGATTGGTTGGGTTGGTCCACCACTGCAGGGATTCCCGGACATACTGTGGTACCACTACCGGTCTGTGGACACTGTGCCTTGATGGGATGTAAACCGTGGCTAACCAGTGCTGGAGGCAACGAAAACGTAATCTTGCGTTGCACACTACGATGGTGGCAGCAGCCATATGTCCCAAAAGCTGTAGACAGATGCGTGTGGGAATTTTCGGAGCGTGGACCACTGTGTGTATCAATGCTTTGATTATTATAAAAGGTTCCATCGGTAAATATGCGTGCGCCATAGCTGAATCGAGGCGTGCACCTATGAACATGAGATTTTGGGATGGAACTAGTGTTGACTTCAAGTTTATGAGAAGACCCAGAGTAGCAAATTCGTCGGATACTGTCCGAACCATATAACATGTTTCCATATAGGTCGTACCCCAGAGAAGGCAATCGTCTAAGTAGGGGAATATTGTCACCCCTAGTCTGCGTAGGTGAGCCGCAACTACTGCTAACATCTTGGTGAAAACCCTAGGAGCACATGCCAGGCCGAATGGTAGGACCCTGTACTGGTAATGCTCGCTCCCCAATCGGAAACGAAGGAAACGTCTGTGTGCCACGTGAATTTCTACGTGGAAATAAGCGTCTTGCAAGTCGAGGACTGCAAACCAATCCTTTTTGTTCAATGGCGGAAGAATGGTTGATAAGGTTACCATCTTGAAACACTGCCTCCGAAGATGCTGGTTTAGCTTTCGAAGGTCCAGGATGGGTCTCCATCCTCCCGACTTCTTTGGTATGAGGAAATATCAGGAGTAAAAACCTTTTCCCCAAAACTGCTTGGGAACTCTCTCTATTGCCCCAATGGTGAGCAAACGTTGAACTTCTTGTTCCAACAGTTTCTCGTGAGAGGGGTCCCTGAAGAGGGACGGGGAGGGGGGAGTGGTGGAGGGAATAGAGAGAAAAGGGATGGAGAGGCCGGATTGAACTACCTCTAGCACCCATCTGTCTGTGGTGATCGTAGACCAGTGGTAGTAAAAAGAGCGTAGACAATGGTGAAAAAGATGATGAGCTTCCGTATTGACTATGGGCAATTGGTTTGCATCCTCGACAAGCAAGTCAAATCTGTTGCTTAGTCGACTGCCGATTACCCGAATGGTTCTGCCGTGGTCGTTTATGTTGGGGGCGTTGTCTAGGACGCTGGTTGTCAAAAGGACGTGATTGCTGTCTAGCAAAATTGAAGTCATATCTCCGTTGGTAAGGGAAATAACGCCTACGTTTGAAGGAAGGTGTGTACATCCCCAGTGTACGTAGCGTGGTGCGTGAGTCTTTTCCCGAGTGGAGGACCTCATCAGTGTTTGCCGCAAAAAGTTTAAATTTGTCAAAGGGCAGATCCTCAACCTTGCTTTGCAACTCCTTCGGCGCCCCTGCTGACGAAAGCCAAGATGATCTGCTCATGGCGATACCAGTCACAGCAGCCCGAGCTGCTGTGTCAGCCACATCCATAGCAATCTGAAGTACAGCACTACATGACGCGTACCCCTCCTGTACTATTGCTTTCAGGAGTGGTTTCTTGGTGTCTGGGAGATGGTGCAACAAATCTGTTAGTTTGGAGTAATTATCGAAGTTATGGTTCGACAAATGGGCTGAGTAAATTGCAATGCGAAGTAAAAGTGTAGCTGAGGAATAGACTTTCCTCCCAAAAATATCCAATTTTTTATTGTCCTTGTCCAAAACGGTATTTCGGTATTGTGGCACCTTACCCCTACGTTGCGCTGCGTCTACCACCAGTGAATTGGGTTGGGGGTGATTGAATAAAAAGTCCAACCCCTTAGCTGGAACAAAATATTTTCTATCAGCTTTTTTACTTGTAGGTGCAACCGATGTTGGGGTTTGCCATATTTCGTCCACCACTTCCATAATCGCCTCATCGATTGGTAACGAGACTTTTTCACGTTGTTGAGGGTGGAGGTTCTTCAAAAGGCGACGTTTCTTAATAGGCACATCTGCTAGCTGTATGTCCTGCATGTCTGCCACTCGTTTGAAGAGATCCTGAAAATGCTTCAGATCATCCGGTGGGGAGATTTCAACTGGGCAAATCGCTTCATCCGGTGAAGACGATGGGCAGTCCGCTGGGGAGCTTCTGTCTTAGGGTCCTCTGTTTCCGACAACTGACCCTCCTCTGGTTCGGATTGGTCTAATTGGATTGTTGGGCTCTTAGTTGGAGAAGGTGAGCGCAGTGGTTGTGATCGATGAGGAAAGTATTTCGCTAACGGTGATTGGCAGATGTGAGAAGATCCCCTATGCTATGGTGTTGAATGGTGACGCTGGGGACGATCGACATATGATCTATGATAGCGCTCACAGTAACGTTCAGAGCGTGACGGAGAGGGGTATCGAGAAGAACGTGCGCTACCATGCTGGATATAATAGACGCGGCATGGAGAGCGCCTCACCGATCCGTACCTCGAGAGACGGGAGGGCGACCGGGATCGCGAACGGGACCGATGTGCATCTAAATACACCGCGTCCCTATAATCGTGCCGGCTGTACCTACTCCTCGAGGGGGAAAAGTAGCCGTGATAGCAACTTCGCCTTTTTGGTGAAGCAGACGGGGAAAGAGATCTGTCCCTATAATGGGTCTTTGACTGTGACTTTCTACATGTTGAAGTCTCATCCCTAGCCCGAAGCACAGGGGAACCAGGCACCGAGTGAAGGCGAGACGGTGCCGGAGAGGTCAGCTGCTGCTGATCTGGTGTCGGTGCCGGCAGGGCCCCCGGTGCCAGGGTTAGCAATGGTGCCGGGTCTGAGGCAGTGGCGTGTCCCGCCTCAGGTCCCGGTGCTGGAGGAGATGGTGCCGACGTCACCGCCGGGGCCGGCGAAATAGGCGCCGAACCGCTGGGTGCCGCAGAAGCCGGTGCCGGGAGACTGGTCAATTGCGGCGCCGGCGCGCTCATCAATTTCAAGGAGCGTGTGGCTGAAGCCGGTGCAGGCTTGCTGGTCAGCTGTGGCGCCGCTCCCGGCACCGGTGCTGAAGCCGCTCTCCTTCCGGATGGTGGGGGCTCACTTATGCCAGCCCCAGCAAGTTGTCCGGACCCCCCGGGGGTCACTTTAGAAGCCGCTGCCAGGGTTGAGACTGCCGCAAGGAGGGAGCGCGTCGGGGACGGCTTTGACGCTCTGGAGCCGATCAGTCCCGGAGAAGCTGCTCTCCTCTTGTGATGGGAGGTTTTTGTGGCTGTTGGAGGGATAGGATAGGCTGCAACACCTTGCCAAACATCAGCATCCTTATCTTCATTTCCCGCTCCCTCCGGGCTCTTGAAGTTAACTTGCGGCAATGGGTGCACTTGTCAGGGACATGAGTCTCCCCCAGGCACCTAATACACGTGTCATGGCCGTCAGCCGTTGGCATGGCTTCAAGGCATACTGAACATTTTTTAAAACCAGTTGATCCTGGCATTGTCAGTAGAGTTAAACGAAAAACTGATCCCAGCTGTGACCCCCACTCTGGGTAGTCAGTTTCACAGTCTAGCGTTCACCGCACCGCTTCTGAGTGAAAAGCGGGTTTGAAAGAAAAACTTTTTTTTTTTTTAAACAAGAGAATACATAACAAGTAACAGGAACATAGCTAACACTAAAATTTTTAACTATTTACAGGTAAGCAACTATCTAAAACCATAACTGAAGAAGAGATCATGGAGCTCTGACCGCAACCTGAGGCGGTTGAGAGGAACTGACGGTTGCCGGCTCGTGCGCGGCTGATCAAAGACGCGAACGCTATCCTGGGGAACCACGCATGCACGAGCCAGCGGAACACGGCTATGAAAAGTCTCCGAGCAGCGGCGCCGGGACAGGACCCGACACCTAGAGTGGAGCACCCACGGGGCCACTCGAAGAAGAATGGTGTCTCCCATAATGCCTTGCATCTTCCTAGTGCAGTTACCGATATGGAGATGGGGGCTGCATAAAGGAAAGTATGGTTAGTCCCTGTGATGGTAGCATCGGGTACTCAGTATGGGGGAAATCTCGTGGCAGAGGTGAAGGAGACAGTATCAGGGAAAAGGTCAGAGAAGGGGAAATAGGGCTGCTTCACACGCCAGTCTTTCCTGTGGCTTTCTTCAGTGCCGCTCCACTATTGCCCTCAGCGCCGGTGCCATAATGACTGCCGGTTCCAGAGGCGCCAAGGAGGGTGTCGGTGCCAGAGGCACCAAGGATGCCAGTGCAGGAAATCTCCTCAATGGCAGAAGTGCCAACAACCGGTCCGCAGGAATATGCGGTGCCAATGCCAATCTCGGTGCTGGCATTGCCTAAGCTGTCAGTGGCAACGTTACTGGTTCCTAACGCTTGGCGCTCATGGACGCCTTGGAAACCTCAGGGATAGTGCCGGACGTACCCGGTTTATCTCTTGCACTGACTCTGCTCGGCAAAGCAGCAGGCAGGAAGCATGTCGGAAATGCCCTTATCTTACTTGTTGGGCCCCTCTCTGGGGATGACACACTACATTTTTGAGGCACTGTACGCTCGGGCTGTGCTGGCGATGTAACGTTGGGAGGATGAAGCGCCCTGTCAAAAGGAGCATTTAAGGAGCATTTCCCTATCTTTTTGCGCTCTCGCCATCAGCTTCGAGCAGTGGGTTCACTTTTGTGGCACATGTGCCTCACCCAGATATTAGATACACACTACATGGCCGTCAGAGGTTGGCATGGCTTTGTGTCAAAGGCTATACTTTTTAAAACCTGGGGATCCAGGCATTGTGGGAGTGGTTGAAACTCGTGTCCCATTTCTTCCGCTTCTTTTTTTTTTTTTAAATGGCTAAAAACAGAAAAACAGTCTGAAGGATTTGGGGTTTTTTCGAGAACGATAATGAATACCAATGATCTAACTATACACTAACAACTATATCAGCATTTTAACTATTTACAGAAGAAGTTCTGTCAGAGACCAGGTGAGATGAGGCGCTCCGTCTACAACCGAGAATGGTTGAGAGGAACTGGCCGGAAGCGGACTGCATGCGACAGGAAAAGGGAGTGAATAGCACAAGATACTCACTGTGCATGTGCGAACCGGCTGACTACAGCTAATAAAAGTCTCCGATCTGAGGCGCTGAGATGAGCCAGACACCTACAGTGGAGCACCCATGGGGACACTACTCCAAGAAGAAACTTCCCTTCTTCGATGCTACCCATGGATGCTCGACCTTCGAATCACAGAATATAAGCACTGGAAGGGACCTCAAGAGGTCATCGAGTCCAGTCCCCTGACCTCATGGCAGGACCAAATACTGTCTAGACCATCCCTGATAGACATTTATCTAAACTACTCTTAAATATCTCCACAGATGGAGATTCCACAACCTTCCTGGGCAATTTATTCCAGTATTTAACCACCCTGACAGTTAGGAACCTTTTCCTAACATCCAACCGAAACCTCCCTTGCTGCTATTTAAGCTCATTGCTTCTTGTTCTATCCCCAGAAGCCAAGATGAACAAGTTTTCTCCCTCCTCCTTATGACACTCTTCTTTTAGATACCTGAAAACTGCTATCACGTCCCCTCTCAGTCTTCTTCTTTCCAAACTAAACAAACCCAATTCTTTCAGCCTTCCTTCATAGGTCATGTTCTCTAGACCTTTAATCATTCTCGTTACTCTTCTCTGGACCCTCTCCAATTTCTCCACATCTTTCTTGAAATGCGGTGCCCAGAACTGGACACAATACTCCAACTGAGGCCTAAGCAGCGCAGACTAGAGCGGAAGAATGACTTCTCGTGTCTTCCTCACAACACACCTCTTAATGCATCCCAGAATCAGGTTTGCTTTCTTTGCAACAGCATCACAATGCTGACTCATATTCAATTTGTGGTCCACTATAACCCCTAGATCCCTTTCTGCCGTACTCCTTTCCAGACAGTTGCTTCCCATTCTGTATGTATGAAACTGATTGTTCCTTCCTAAGTGGAGCACTTTGCATTTGTCTTTATTAAACTTCACCCTATTTACCTCAGACCATTTCTCCAATTTGTCCAGGTCATTTTGAATTGTGACCCTATCCTCCAGAGCAGTCGCAACCCCTCCCAGCTTGGTATCATCTGCAAACATAGTAAGAGTACTTTCTATACCAATATCTAAATCGTTGATGAAGATATTGAACAGAGCCAGTGCCAAAACAGACCCCTGCGGAACCCCACTTGTTATGCCTTTCCAGAGGATTGTGAACCATTAATAACTACTCTCTGAGTACGGTTATCCAGCCAGTTATGCACCCACCTTATAGTAGCCCCATCTAAATTGTATTTACCTAGTTTATCGATAAGAATATCATGCAAGACCATATCAAATGCCTTACTAAAGTCTAGGTGTACCACATCCACTGCTTTTCCCTTATCCACAAGACTCGTTATCCTATTAAAGAAAGCTATCAGATTGGTTTGACACGATTTGTTCTTTACAAATCCATGCTGGCTGTTCCCTATCACCTTGCCACTTTCCAAGTGTTTACAGGTGATTTCCTTAATTACTTGCTCCATTATCTTCCCTGGCACAGAAGTTAAACTAACTGGTCTGTAGTTTCCTGGGTTGTTCTTATTTCCTTTTTTATAGATGGGCACTATATTTGCCCTTTTCCAGTCTTCTGGAATCTCTCCTGTCTCCCATGATTTTCCAAAGATGATAGCTAGAGGCTCAGATACCTCCTCTATCAGCTCCTTGGGTATTCTAGGATGCATTTCGTCAGGCCCTGGTGCCTTGCAGGCATCCATCTTTTCTAGGTGATTTTTAACCTGTTCTTTTTTTATTTTACCTTCTAAAACTACCCCGTTCCCACTAGCACTCTCTATGTTAGGCATTCCTACAGACTTCTCGGTGAAGACCGAAACAAAGAAGTCATTGTGCATCTCTGCCATTTCCAAGTTTCCTGTTCCCTCTCCTTGGTCTTCCTCTTGCTTCTAACGTATTTATAAAAAGTCTTCTTGTTTCCCTTTATTCCCATAGCTAGTTTGAGCTCATTTTGTGCCTTTGCCTTTCTAATCTTGCCCCTGCATTCCTGTGTTGTTGGCCTATATTCATCCTTTGTAATTTGTCCTAGTTTCTATTTTTTATAGGACTCCTTTTTTATTTTTAGACCATGCAAGATCTCCTGGTTAAACCAAGGCAGTCTTTTGCCATATTTTCTATCTTTCCTATGCAACGGAATAGCTTCCTTTCGGGCCCTGAACAATGTCCCTTTGAAAAACTGCCAATTCTCCTCAGTTGTTTTTCCCCTCAGTCTTGATTCCCATGGGACCTTACCTATCAGCTCACTGATCTTACCAAAATCCACCTTCCTAAAATCCATTGTCTCTATTTTCCTGTTCTCCCTTTCCTTAGAATTGTGGTATGTGGAGAACTTAGACTGCTGACACTCAGATCTCAGAGCTTCTGGAATGTCCTGTAATAACTTACTGCTACATACATAGTGCAAAGATTCTTCATCTTCTCTTTTAGGAGTTCTCAGCACCTCTCTATTACCTGAAACAGCTGTTTGATATTTAGTAGGAAGTACGCACAGGCTAGGGAAGAGCCTTCTCTTTGTCCCATGAAATTCTATTCAGCTTTTGAATGGTTAAAAATCATCCTTTTCCCTTCTCACTGGCATTTTTCAAGAAAATTTTAGAGCATCCCAAAATAGATTCTCGACACAAGAACATTCTGAAGCCAGGCCCATGCTACTGCCAAGAAAGCAACCACTGCTTTACTAAGAATATCTGAGAGCTGGCAGAGAGCTGTTGCCTAGAGAGGGAAGAGAACATGAAAGAGAAGAGCTGAGATTGATTACCAGTACCTGCAGGAAATGCTGCCCAAGGAATAGCAGGAAAAGTAGTTTGTGTTTCACCATCTCCACCTTCAAATGTCTCTGCTGCCTACAGATATGGGAAATACTGTTATGTTAGTCTTCTAAACTTATGTAGAGATTTTCCAGGAGGCATGTTCTAATGATCACTTTTATTACAGCTTATCAAACATTTCAAATATACTCCTTTAACAATGACCTCTACTACACTGAATTAGTGCATGTGAAAGAACATATTTTTACTGTATTTGTTCAACTTTAATAAGCATGCACTAAAAAAAAAAACTACAGAAATCACTGACGTACATCATTAGTCAGAAAAACACTTGATTGGGATTGGCTGCTTCATCGGGCTTAAAAGCACAGGTAAACTTAAGAAAAAGCTATGAATAAACTGGATATGAAATACAGATATAATCACAGACAACTAAGCAAGCACACTAAAATCTTTTATTTAAATTTACAAATGTTGCACCTTAAACAAAATATCTTTTATGTGATGTGCAGAGGTAAGTTCACATCACATAAACTGGTATTAACTAACTGAACAAAAATTCAACTGCCCAGATATGTTAAAAGCTAGGCCAAAGTTTTAAAATTGTAATGCCTAATGTTAGGTATTTAAATACATAGACATTTAGTTAGGAGGCCTGATTTTCAAAGATGCTGAGCATCTCTAATTTACGTTCTGCCTAAAGAAAAAATAAATTATACTGCTTATTAGTGTTGGTTGGTAAATTTTGCTTTAACTTTTACCAGTAGATTTCCGATAATCCGGAACCTTTGGGACCTAAGTGGTGCCGGATTATCGGATATGATGGACTATCAGGAGGTACTATAAACTGGTTTTTATATATACACATATACATACACATACACACACACTATACACTGTATATAAAGTGTTTTTAACCCTTTTTATTGTAGCAGAAGCACTGTCCAGCATCACACAATGCCAGTGGCAGACTGATTCAGTCCCATCTGGTTTCACTAGTTTCAGCTACTGCCGTTGCTGCCTTGTGACTCGTTTTTTGCCTAAGCTCTCTCAATAGGCTCTTGCCATTTTGATGCCAGACTACTGGGAGTGTCGTACAATTGGATGCCGGACTACTGGAGTTTTCCCGTATGCACAATTTTCATGTTAACATCAGAACTATTACTAATCATAATATACCGCATGCTCCTCCAAATGATGCAATTTCAAAAGTTTGTAAAGTGAGCAATTTTTCAAGGTCAGCAATATGACATACCTCAAAGCCTCCAAAATCATCATCATCCATTTTCCAGTTGGCACCTAGAAGATATAAAATAAATTTGATCAAAGAATCTAAGTTCTTGGCAGTCTGCCATAGAGTGGGCAGATGTGTTCTGCATAGCAAAAGCTTTCAGGCAGGCTTCAAAGATATCCTAAAGAATAACACATTACAACCGGCAAGTCTCAAGGAGACAAACATAGATAACCACAGACGATGCTGCATCTGAAAGAAGTGATACCAAGACAAGTAACCTCTATCAAGAGAAACCTTTGCTAGTTCAACTAAATTATTTTCTTAATCCCAGCTATTATCACTGACTTCTCATCCAGACTTGATCATAGGTAGGGATGCTGGGTAATGTGTAACTGAGTAGTCATGTAACTGCATCAAATGTTAGCAGTTACACAACTATTCGATAATCCCTGGGGATGGGGCCGATAGTCAGTGCACTACCGACCCCATTTCCGAGAATCCCACTGCTACCCAGTGCTGCTGCCTCTCTATCAGAGACAGCAGCATTAGGTGGTAGGCGGGAGCTGGTTCACAAGGGGAGCCGGTTAAAAAATCAGCTTTCCATGCAGACCAGCTCCTAACTGCCATTCCTATCTGCAGGGCACCTCAGCTCCACAACCCCTGTCCACAAGGGGTCTGAGCTCCCCGTGGACATCCCACAGAGCAGCTTCTGTCCACAGCAAAAGAGAGAGGAAACAGCATGGAGGGGCAGATGGCTCTGCACAGCCAGCTTAAATTCCAGTTTCTCAAGTGTATCACTCCTACCTGCCCCCTCACACCTCTGTGTTACTGTCTCTCTATCAGATAGAGAGGCAGTGGGAGCGGGGAAGGGAAGAGGAGGGGAGGGAGAAATGTGTATAACTGACAGGATTAACCGATTCGGTTAAGCCTAGGATTTGCCTAGGTTTATCAGTTAATTGTGTAGTTGTCTACATGTTGACATCCCTAATAATAAGCCTACTGAAATTTCATTATTGTCCTTATCACCACAAAATATTTGAGAAGGCCAGAAAACAGAAATCATGTGGGACTCAACAGTGGAATTCCCCTAGTAAGGAAAAAAAATATTGTTCAAGATTTCATTAATGAAAGTAGCGATTTTAAATGTGAGTCTGCCTGTCTACCACCAGATAAAGCAGCCATGTCCAGTGTACCCTATAATCAGTAGCATTAAAAGCTGCTAGCTTACTTAGTCTCTTGGATATCACATCACCATTAAATCACTTGAGTTCACCTATGGTAACCATGTCTTCAATGACATCTGAGTGGCTAGATTTATGACATACCACTGTATTATTTCTAATCTAAAGTAAAATGTTTTTTTCGTTACTAAAACTGGGATCTGTTCAACTATTAGATTTTTTTAAAGCTGGGGTTTTGTTTGTTTTACTTTCCAGCAGAACTTTCTAGCAGAATTAAACATTTCTGTATTTCTTCATTTACCATGTATTCTGAAGTTATATTCATCTGCCACGAATGGAAAAATACTTTTACATTTTAAAGTTCTTTTTCTAAATTGGCACTGTGGCTCAATTCAATAATATTTTCTGCTTTTCACATCTCTTAGCTGTCTGGCAGCAATAGCACAAACTCCAATTTAGAACAGGACTGTGGTGAATTTCTGGAAGTCTTTCTGTCACCACAAAGGTCCTTTCCTAGGTTTCATGGAAGGTGTTGATTTAGATTTTCAAAACTGATCAGCATTTTTGAGTTGTGGCCATGATATGTGACATTTTGATACACATTTTAGCTAAAAATGTCTTGTTTCTTCTGAAACACGCAAAGTAAGTTGAAAGTAAATCAAGCCATAAATTGTTACTCCTGAAAGAGTTCAGCTAAACAAGTAATATATACTCAAAGTTTCTCCTGATAAAAGACTAAGAATAAGGATGAACCAAATAACTTCAATAAATGAAACAAAAATGGAAGACAAATTTATAAAATGTATTATTTTCCAGTTAATTTAAATGGCTAGCTGTGATGATTTCAGTAACATATGGGCAGAAAACAAAAGATGCAGGTAGTTGCAAGAAATCCTAATGAATTAGAACATTATAAAAGAGTAATGTCTCCAAAGTCAGGCAGACATGAGTGTCGATATGCTGCTGAAAATCATTAGCAATACAGAAATAGTCTCTTCCAGGGCTTACCAAATGTTAATGAAATATAACTGATCAAATTAAATTGAAATTTGCATGGTTATGCCTAATAAGAGATGATTCAATTAAATAAAAAAAATTGTTCAATTTCCACATAACCCTGAAAAACAAAAATCAAACTCTCTAAGTTCACACAGCTTTTCGCAATGCAGATGCCAGATGGATATTTTTCATAGCACAGATACAAGGTGGACGAACCCAGTCCTAAGTGACTAGTCCTTTATTTATGACTGCACACTTAATTAACATTAATAGTTAAATGCACAGTACCAAAAAAAACCCAGGAGTAAAAAAACGACTGTGATGAAGAGTTGTTTTCTGGTCACAGAAATGTGATATGGAATTATACAAATAGAAAATATGTAGACAAAAACCCATTACTGAAGGTAAAGGAATCAAAATAAGTCACGGCACACTATTACCATTGCACATCATTAGCATGTATCTAAAAATAAGGACAGCTATCCAGCTACACAAAGTATTCAAAAATGTAAACCAGATTTAATAAATTTATAACAGTTTGAAAAGATGTTGAAACTATGTCAATATTTTAGGGCCTGATTCAATACTCATTAAAAGTTCATGGGAGTCTGTCAGACAATAAGTTTTGGAACAGGTCACTAAAGAATATTTGAAAGAAAATGGAAGTTAGTATGTAAAACTTTAAACAAATACAAAAAATAAACCTAGCAATTATCACATTTTCAGCTTCACTACGTGTAGTATCTAAGTTAACCTATTTATCCCATAAAAGATATTTTATTTTCATATGCTTTTAAACTAATTTTAGTCACTTGACAGTATGTGTTGTAAACCCAATTGAAATAACCACTGTATCTTTTGGGGGGGGGGGGAAGGGTTATAAGAGTTACTCACCTGGTGCAGTAACGTCTGTTCTTCGAGATGTGTGTCCCCGTGAGTGCTCCACTCGAGGTGCTGGGCTCATCCCGGCGCCGCAAACCGGAGGAATTTTCACTAGCAGTAGCCCCCTGCCGGACCGCGCATGCGCGAATGCCCCTTCGCGCCTTTCATCTGAGCGCGGTCCGGTCTTGTCAGTTTCCTCCCAACCAGAAGCATCTGAAAGACATAAATAGAGGCTCCGAAGCAGGGAGGAGGGTGGGACGTGGAGCACCCACGGGGACACACATCTCGAAGAACAGACGTTACTGCACCAGGTGAGTAACTCTCTTTTCTTCATCGAGTAGTGTCCCCGAGGGTGCTCCACTCGAGGTGAGTACACAGCAGTGGTCCAGCGTGACCTGAGTGCTTCGGACCTATCGCTTTTGGGCTGTAGACAAGACAGCCTGAGCTACCCTCGAATCGAAGGTAAGTATGTTCGCAAGGGCATAGTGTTTAGCGAATGTGAGGGTGGACGACCAGGTTGCTGCACGGCATATGTCCTGCAATGGTACTCCATGAAGATAGGCAATGGATGTAGCTATTCCCCGGGTGGAATGAGCACGAAGACCGCTCGGAAGAGACTTGTTGCGCAAGGCGTAACATTGCGTGATGCAAGCAATGACCAACCGGGAAATACGCTGTGCAGAAAGTAGTTTGCCTTTGGAGCGTTCGGCTGTAGAAAGGAAAAGCCGTCGAGATTTTCTAAAGACTCGAGTTCTGTCAAGGTAAAAGGCCAGTGCTCGCCTGACATCTAGGGTGTGTAGACGTGCTTCTTCCAATGAGGAGTGAGGCTTTGGGTAGAAAGTCGGTAGAATTATAGGCTCATTTATATGGAAAGCAGAGTTGACCTTTGGCAAAAACGCTGGTTGGACACGCAGTACTGCCGCATGACTGAAGAACTGCGTATACGGCGGATCGGCGGAAAGAGCTGCTAATTCGCTTACTCGACGCGCCGACGTGATGGCAAGTAGAAACACAGTTTTCATCGTGAGCATCCGTAGACCACACGTTGCAAGCGGCTCAAAGGGTGTGCGAGTCAGAGCGTCCAATACCAGAGGTAAGTCCCAAGGTTCTGGTGGGATCCTGTGGGCCGGATACAAGTTGCCTAGCCCCTTCAGAAATCTCTTGGTGATAGGGTGGGCGAACACTGAAAAGCCGTCAACGGGAAGACGGAAGGCTGAAATTGCCGCTAGATGCACCCTCAGGGAAGAAATAGTTAGTCCCGTCGTCTTTAGATGCATCACATAATCCAGTATCTGTTGTATAGACGATAAGTGAGGGTCAAGATCCTTTGCCAAACACCACGAATGGAAACGGCGCCATTTATAGAGATAGGATTTACGCGTTGTACTGCGTCTACTGTTAACCAACACGCGTCTCACTTCTTGGGAACATAAGAGTTCCGAAGCTTGGAGCCAACTAGGAGCCATGCTGTGAGGTGCATGCGGTCGATGGCTGGGTGAAGAACCGTGCCGTGTTTCTGGGATAGCAAGTTGGACAGCTGCGGTAGTCGTCGTGGATAGGCCGCTGACATTCTCGACAGCTGTGTTAGCACCTTTCTGGCCCAGACAGATTTGGTTATCAGAATCACTGTTGCGCCATCCAGTGCTATCTTCTCCAAAACCCTTGGAATGAGTGGAAGAGGAGGAAAGGCGTACAGCAATTGGTGGTGATTCCAGTCCAGAAGGAAGGCATCCCCGAGAGAGTTCATGCCGATGCCTGCTCGTGAGCAATACTGAGGACATTTCCTGTTGTGTCGAGTGGCGAACAAGTCCACACCTTGGGAAAACCCCATTGCAAGAAGATGTCGCGGAGCACTTCGGGATGCAATTCCCACTCGTGCTGTGAGAGGAAATGCCTGCTCAGAGTATCGGCAATTACATTGTCCTTGCCAGGGAGGTATGCTGCAGTTATGGTGATACCTTGTTGAATAGCCCAATTCCACAGGCGCACAGCCTCCACACACAGGGAGCGGGAGCGTGACCCCCCCTGCTTGTTGATATAATACACCGTGCATATGTTGTCGGTGAGAATCTGTATGGAATGTCCTCGGATGATGGGCAGAAAGTGCTTGCAAGCCTTGAAGACTGCTCTTAGTTCGAGAAAATTTATATGCTGTAGCGATTCCTGGGGCGTCCAGAGACCCTACGCACGGAGCTCCCGAAGGTGGGCGCCCCAGCCGAGTAGAGAGGCATCTGTAGTGATTTGTAGAGATGGTTTTTTGGGCATGAAAGGGGACCCCTGTTAGCATGTTGAAGGGGTTGTCCCACCATGCCAGGGAAGACCGCACCTGACTGGGCAGAGAAACCACCCTGTTCGTACTGCGCACCTGGGGCATGTACACAGTGAACAGCCAATGTTGAAGACGTCGCATATGGAGTCTGGCATGTGGAACCACATACGTGGTGGCTGCCATGTGTCCCAGTAGTTGCAAACAGGTAAATATTCGGGACTTCGGGGAAATGGATAATGATTGTACCAGGTCCTGTATGAGTTGAAACCTCTTTACCGGCAAGTATGCCCTCGCGGTTAGGGAGTCGAGTCTTGCACCGATAAACTCCAGGTCGCGAGTAGGTGTTAGGAAGGACTTCTCGACATTGATTATGAGCCCGAGGGCTGTGAACAAAGCGGTAGTTATAGACACTTCCCTCGTAGCCTCGTCGAGTGTGGAAGCCTTTAGCAGGCAATCGTCCAGGTATGGAAAGATTGTAATATCGAGGCGTCGCAGGTAGGCCGCCACTACCGCCAGGGTCTTGGAGAAAACCCGTGGGGCCGCCGATAGTCCGAAAGGCAGCATGCGATATTGATAGTGGTCGGACCCCACTGTGAACCGAAGGAATCTTCTGTGCGCCGGGTGTATCGTTATATGGAAGTAGGCGTCTTGAAGATCGAGGGACGCGAACCAATCCCCTTTGTCGAGAGCCGGGATGATTGAAGATAACGTGACCATCTTGAATTTTTGCCTTCTCAGATGACGGTTGAGCCGACGTAGGTCCAGGATAGGCCTCCAACCCCCTGATTTCTTCTGGGTGAGGAAATAGCGAGAGTAGAACCCTCTCCCCAAAAAGGGGGTCGGCACCCTTTCCACTGCCCCTAACATGAGAAGGCGTGACACCTCTTGATGTAGAAGCGTCTCGTGAGAGGCGTCCCTGAAAAGGGACGGGGCAGGAGGGGAGGGAGGGGGAAGAGAGGTGAAGGGGATGACATATCCTGAAGTAATTATGTCGTGAACCCACCGGTCGGTGGATATGACAGCCCAACGATGCTGATAAGGTCTGAGACGATGATGGAATACGCCTTTTGTGATATCCGGAGTCTCTGTTAACAGGGTGGTCCGAAGTCCCTCGATCAACCCATCAAACCTGCTGTCGGCCCTGCTGCTGGACAGGCGTCTTGTTGGGTTGCTGGCGACGCTTCTGGGGCCATTGTCTCGGCCTCTGTTGCTCGTATGGCCTGGCGCGTGGCGTCGCATATGAGAATGGTCTTTGTCTATTGTAGGGTATGTATCTCCTACGTTTGTAGGGGGGGGTGTACATCCCTAGCGTTTTCAAAGTCATACGTGTATCCTTGCCCGAGTGGAAGACCTGATCTGTCGACTGAGCAAATAGCGATTTGCGATCGAAGGGCAAATCCTCCACCTTGGCCTGCATCTCCTTCGGGACAGCGGCCTAATGCAGCCAAAACGCCCGACGCATGACTATGGCCGAAGCTGCGGATCTAGCAGCTACGTCAGCCGTGTCAAGGGCGATCTGCAAGGCTGTTCGGGCAACTGTATAGCCCTCTTGTATCACTGCCTTGAGCATCTGACGTTTGGAATCCGGCAAGTGCTCAAATAAAGGGATCAGTTTTGAATAGTTATCGAAATCATGGTTTGCTAGTTGTGCCGCAAAGTTACACATCCTCAGGGCAGAAGTAGAGGAGGAATATACTTTCCTGCCCAAGATATCCAGACGTTTGGCCTCCTTGTCATTTGAGGGATTCTTGGTCTGAGATGATCTTGTTCTCTGTTGCGCGGCGTCCTCGACAAGGGAGTTAGGCTGAGGATGCGTAAAGAGAAACTCCATATCTTTCTGAGTGATGAAGTACTTCTTGTCCGACCGCTTATTAGTTGGTAGCGAAGTGGCCAGGGTCTGCCAGATGTCGTTGGCGATCTCCAGTATAGCTTCATCAAAGGGAAAAGCGAGTTTTGACTTTTGGGAAGGTTGCAGATTCTTAAGCAATCGATGTTGTTTCTGTTGCACGTCCACGGTCTGAACGTCCTGGGATTGTGCAACTCTCTTGAAGAGCTCCTGGAACTGCTTGTGGTCCTCCGTAAGAGACAAGTCCGCAGGGACCACTGCGTCATCCGGCGAGGATGAGGAACGCTGCGCCGGGGAATCAGGGCTCTGCTGTCCTTGAAGAGCAGTGTGGTCCTGCTTATCCTCCTGATATTGCGAATCCAAATCCCCAGCCGAGGATGGTGGCGCAACATAAAGAGTAGACTTGTGCAGACCATGTGGAGAATGATGCCGAGAAGATTGCAGTGATCGCGATCGCGAATACCTTCTGCGGTGAGATGAATGAGAAGAGTACTCGTGATAATATCTATCCTCCCTCCGACTGCGGCAGGGAGAACGGCTGTATCTTCTCACTGTGTCATACCGACGATGGCAGTCTGTACGTCTTGGGGATCTTGGTGAAAGGGATCTCCTACAGTAGCGTAAGGGAGACCTCGAGTAGCGATCCCGATAGTACCGACGTGGCGATGAATGACGAGGTGACCTATAGTAGGGTTCCCTGGAGGTCGTGTAACGGTGAATATGACGACGGTAATCAGCATGGGACGAGGTAGGTGAGTCAGGTCCAGGTGACACTGTCCGGCGTTATTGATGGTGTCTGGACCCTTGCAGTCTTTTGTTGCGCTTTGGTTGGCACCGAGGCATTGCAGGCAGGCTGAGGAGGTGCTTGTGTCAGAACAGCAGACAGTGAAGAAGCCTCTGCCACTTGAACGTCTGCCACGTGAACGGCAGAGTAAAGGCTCGGTGCAGCTTGATCCCCCAGAAAGGTGAAAACAGGAGGCTGGGCTGGCAGAGACTCTTGCGGCGGAGGTGCATCCGGTGCCGATATGTCCGGCACCGAGGAGCCCAGAGCGGCACCTATGGAAGGCGCTGTGGGTGCCGTCACAGCTGGCTGCGGGTGCACATGCGCCGGAACTCCCGGTGCCGGGGCTTCTCTTGCCGGCTCCGCAATGGCCGTTAAAGCCGTTGCCAGCACCGACTCCGCTCTCGACCCCTTCTTGGGTGTCGGAGCGGAGCTTTTGGGGCAGGCTGCAGTTGGGGCAGAAGAGCTACGGCCCTTGCCCGCCTTGCCCGCGGGGAGTCTCGGCGCATAGCCAGAGCTCCCCGGCTTGTCCGCAATGGCGCTCGGCGTCCCGTGGATCTTGGGGGCTTGCCCGGCTTGCTCAGGAAATGCAGAGTGTGGCTCGGAGACCTCCGGAGCTTGGAGAGCCTTATTGAACAAAAGGACTCTCAACCTCAGCTCCCGATCCTTTCTAGCACGAGCTGTCATCTTCGCGCAGTGACTACACTTGGCTGGGACATGAGTGTCCCCGAGACATCTGACACACCGGGAGTGTCCATCTGAGATGGGGATAGCCTCCTGGCACTGGAGGCACTTCTTGAAGCCGGGTGATCCTGGCATTCTTGAGTCCTTTGGTTATTAGTCAATTACAGTCAGGAAAGCCCTGACCGACCGCTGAAGAAAAGCGGCTTTTCTTTTCTTCTTTTTTTTTTTTTCTTTAAAAAGGGGGAACTACAACTAGAACAGTGTAACAGATAACTACCTATCACTAACCAAATAACAACTATAACTAGGAAGGTTTTTCCCTTTCCCCTCAGAGAGGAGAAGGGAGCCTCAACTAACTCCGTCTGCAGCTGCGGACGGTTGGAGAGAAACTGACAAGACCGGACTGCGCTCAGATGAAAGGCGTGAAGGGGCACTCGCGCATGCGCGGTCCGGCAGGGGGCTACTGCTAGTGAAAATTCCTCCGGTTTGCGGCGCCGGGACGAGCCCAGCACCTCGAGTGGAGCACCCTCGGGGACACTACTCGATGAAGAACTATTAGATACATAAACTCTCTGATATACACCTAACAGATGCAGAAGAATAATTTAGTAATTTTGTAATAACCATAAGGGTTGGCCAGAAGCCTGGGGATTAAGGGGTTAACTATGTCCCTGTACCTAGCCAAGAATCTGCTCAGCCAATAGTAATGCAGGTAGGGATTTCAAACTGGGACAAAGGATTTTTAACTTTTTCCTCCTTTGTCTCTGGGCCACAGTTTTCACTCTAGATACTAAGGGAGACAGAAGACATGTCTCTCTCCAAGAAAAAGACTCTTCATAATGCATAAGTAGAATAAAGTTAGATAAATCAGTCAGGTTTTGTTTTCTGGTTTGGGATTTTGGATCTGATGACTGTGCTCTTGCAAATGTTTTTTCCTTCCTTTTGTAACTACGTCCTGAGCCCATGGGGGTCCCCCATGAGTATATTAATAGATGACTTTTTCCATCTAGTCATTATGCTTGCAACAGTAGCATTGTTTTGGATAAAAGTTTTTTCTTTTTTTAAATTAACCTGGTTTATTTCTGTGTCCTGGAAAATCTGTCTGTGGGATCCGCATGCCTTTGATGAGGGGACAGTAATCACAGCCTGCAACTTGTATTTTCTCTTTTCTTTTCAAATTCCTTAGAGAAAAGAGCTTGGGGTGTCCTGGGACTGGTTTCAGTGTCCATCCCTGTTTGTGGGTTCAAAAGCACTTGATAGTGGCAGCAGATTCCCCAAAATCCAGGTATTAGGATTTGGGGGGAGTTTTTGTATCTTATAATCTTATAGCATCAGTATGTCATCTACTGCAACTGTACCATGGACAGAAAAGTATGTAATGTATTTTATCTAATATGATCGATCAACCAGAAATAAAGAACATCAGCACCATGTAGTCAGTGGTTCCAAAGATGAACAAAAAGTGCTTTGTGGACCATTTGTAGTCCATAGACCACAGGTTCAGAGCCATCACATTAAAAAGTTTATTCACCTAAAATGGGGAGTGAATTTTTATTTGACTCCACTTAGCATAGGTTAGATCTCAGTTGTAGAACTATATTCATTAATTGTGGGCATAAGACTTTAACAAAGGCAAACAAATTGGAACAAGTTCAGAAACAGGACCTACAACAGGTTGGGAAACTTTTGAGAAATGGGCAGGTAAATTGATGATAATTATATAAAATACGTGAAAATGTTATAGAATGAACCAAGCTCGATTATTTTCATTCACCACAGAAGATGGAACAAGTAGTAATTGGCATAAACGCAAGTACAAAAAAAAATGTTTACTATTAGGAAGAATTTTAGAACATTAGGCAATATAGCAAAGTTATGTTACTTGTCAATGGGGGCCAGTTAGTTGTTAGAGTGAATCTATAACCAGCATTTGATGCAGCGGACATGGCTGCCAGATGATCACTGGCCATTATGGCCGTTATGACGTATCGCCTGGCTTCAATTATCAGGGTGTTACAAAGACGACCAAATGATGAAGGATCTCCCATTTTGAACTGTGAGATTAAATGATCTCTCAATTTGCTGTAGTTCACAAATATATTTGCATTTATACCAATTCGGGATCTTATTGAAAGAAAGACACTTTTATAAAAGGACGTTGCTAAAAATCTATAGTTAAAAATAATAAGAATCTGCTAAAAACAAAACATATCACATATTTCACTTTTTAATTTATATTTTTCCTTTAGGAATGAAGTTAGAAATTATGGTGGGCATATCTGTCAATTCCTCTCCGAAAAATAGTGGATATAATGTAGCATAAAATGTGGAGACATTTTAATTGTAGTTCTACAGGAATATAATGATATATATACAGACTTCTAACCCATGAAGCTGGTGGAGAATAAGAATGTTAAGACACGATTAACCAACTAATCGTGTACTCGATACAATTTGTATCAAGTACATTAGTCAATAAAAAATGGTGCTCTGTCCCAGCTTGTACCAGTTCAGGAGCTACCCCCGCTGTATCTCTGCAGTTTAAATGTAGTAGGAGCCAAGTACTCAAGCATCCCATCTCCTACTACATTTAAACTACAGTGGGAGTAGGTCCTAGACCAACATGAGTCAGGACAGAGCCAGGACTGCTGAGGCTCTGCATTTTATATGTATTAAGAGCCAGGTGACACTTAATACATTTAAAATACAGAGCTGCAGCAGTCCCAGACAGGTGCGAGCCAGGACTGAGCCAGGCTTGTTCAGTCCTGGCTCGTACGGACTCCAACAGCCCCTGTCCACGGCAGCCAGGGCTGGCCACAAACAGGGATGGCTTTGCAGCAGACTCACCTAACACCACTCCTGCTGCCTTTGCTAGAGGCAGCAGAGTAGTGGGGGAGAGGAAGGGAGACAAGCAGCACTGTGAAGACAGTGATACCTCTGATACAGAGGCAGCAAAGTGGGGGTGGAAGCAAGTAGTCAAGTAGTCAACTCGACTACTCACTTACATCCCTAGTGGAGAGCTGAATCCTGTGATATTTTATTATACACATTGTCTTATGTTTGTGATGCCAGTCAAACATTTTTAGAAGTGTGCAGTAAGACATACATGAAAAGATCTGATAAAGAGAATAAAGTCCAAATATTTAAGATTTCATTTCATGTTTTTCTTTTTAACTGAAGTAGTAGGGTTCAAAGTCCTGTATGAAAAGTAAAGAATGATCTGTGTCAATTTTCAAAGCTCTCTGCATTTCTAAAATACAAGTTTAGCTATTAGTTATCACCTAAGGAGGCATAAAGTTCAACAAAAGTCATCATCACAAAATCAGGTGTGCAGGGCGGGGGAGAAAGGGAAAATTAATACTGTTTCTAATTTGAAAAATGACACATTACTAATTATAATATTTGTGTGTGATTTTTACAAAAATTGCTTTAATAGAATTTATACAAACTCTTCATTAACAACTTAAGAATTCATGCCAAAACAGAACATATGAGGTAGGAAATGGGGATAATTATTTCCTGAGAGATATTCTAAACTCTTCTAAATGGAAATACGTTACTTTACATTGAGTGTTCCTCACTGATCAATCTTGGATAACCTACAGTTTTTTTAATAGGATAACTGTAATATTTCTCAGTAGAGCCAAAGTTAAGCATTGTAAAAATCCATTAAGAAATAAACGTAAGCTTCTTATTTTGGAGAATTACTTAAAAGGCATTTAGACTTGGAAACTTTAAGTTTCAGAGTTTTTTTAATCATTACATAAGAGTATTATTCAAATACCGCACATTACATTTTCAAGGAAACATAAATAAATTAATTGTTGATTTGAACACATTTATTTACTAGTCCTGACCACAGTGGTTTTGGGACTATAATGTGTAGCATCATTATTGTACTAATTGAGCTGAAGATATCTAAAATGCCTTTATTGACAAGACAGATGTAAACTTCCAATTGGGGTTTTTAAGTACTGAGAGTATATATAAAAGGTCCAACTACAAGCATGACTATTCATTGTGAGAAATGGAATCAGATTCTAGCCCTTAGCCCATGTCTTCTATGACCCAGTTCCACAAATACAAATAATAAATCCAAATCCATCTTTTCTGTCTGGTAAAGTAGAAATCAACAACTTTTGCAGCTTTTTCTACTTTTGTTTATCTCTTCCCATTAGCTATAGGGGAAAAACACAACACTTATTACACAACATTAAAGGGAATATACCTGAAGAAAGTATCAGAGGGGTAGCCGTGTTAGTCTGAATCTGCAAAAGCGACAAGGAGTCCTGTGGCACCTTATAGACTAACTGAAGTGTAGGAGCATAAGCTTTCGTGGGCAAAGACCCACTTCGTCAGGTGCATCTGACGAAGTGGGTCTTTGCCCACGAAAGCTTATGCTCCTACACTTCAGTTAGTCTATAAGGTGCCACAGGACTCCTTGTCGCTTTTACCTGAAGAAAATTAGCCTTTTTTCAGGAACCAGCCAACAAAAGAGAACAAATGGAGGGATTTTGATTTATTTTAGTGGTTTCCAATGCGGTGCCCACGGGCGCCATGGCGCCCGCCGGGCCATTTCTGTGCATCCACCGAGTGATCGGGGCCAGCCCCGCCCCCGGGCACGTGGTGCATGGGCGGTGCCAGCCCCTGAGCGCACAGCGTATGGGTGGCCCCGCTCCCGGGTGCATGGCCCAAGGGGTGTGCCAGCCCCACGCGCACAGCGTATGGGCGGTGTCGGCCCCTGGGCGTGAGGCACATGGGCGGACCCACCCCCAGGTGCGTGGTACATGGGCTGTGCCGGCCCCGGGCGCATGGCATATGAGCATCCCCGCCCCTGGGCATGTGGCACAAGAGTGGCACCGGCTCCAGACGCACAGCACATGGGCACTGCTGGCTCCTGGGAGTGTGGCTCAGGAGTGGCGCTGGCCCCAGGAGTGCAGCGCATGGGTGGCGCTGGCACCGGGCATGCAGCGTATGGGCGGCCCCGCCCCCGGGTGGACAGCGCAATGGCTGTGCTGGCACCAGGCACACGGCATATGGGCGATGCTGGCCCCTGGGAGTGTGGCCGGCCCTGGGTACGCGGCACAGGGGCGGCACCAGCCCCAGGCGTGCAGCACGTTGGTGGCCCCACCCCTAGATGTCTGGCAGCCCCAAAAGGTTGGGGACCACTGATTTAGTCTAAAGAAGAGGGGGGGAAGGGGGAGAGAGAGAGAGATAGCAGCCTTCAGCTTCCTGGAGAGAGGTTCCAAAGAGGAGAGCAGCTGTTCTCAGAAGTGACATATGGCAGAACAAGGAGCAATGGTCTCAGGAGGTGTAAGTTGGATATTAGGAAAAACTATTTCACTAGGAAGGTGGTAATGTACGGGAATGGGTTAACTAGGGAGGTGGTGGAATCTCCATCCCTAGAGGTTTTTAAGTCCCAGTTCCATGCTAGATGGGAGTCCTCTGTGTCTGAATTGGAGGAGGAAATATGTTTCATGCCGGGGCGAGTGGGGGAGAGAAGAGGCAGGACATTTCCAAGATTGCATTTCAAACCAAGTTTATATTGGTGTTAATGGCTTAAGGTAAGAAAGAAAAAAAATATCTAAAAAATATCTAAAACTCTGACTTTTCAAAATCCTATGTTACTAATTAATACATGGTAAATTGTGTTGTATTAAGTCCAGATCTTTGCTATGTGTTAGAGTTCTGGCTCTGATGAGTCACAAGTACCAAGTACTAGGTATAATGCTAGTTGTTTTATAAGATAAGCCCTTATTTGTAAGCTCTTTGAAATATATAGAAAATGTTAGAGAGAATACCGGTCCTAAGGATTACTATGCTTTCTTGGTAAGCAATGGAATAGAGACATGGTAAACAACGTAACAAACTTTGGGTATGTCTACACTGCATTCCTCTTCTGAGAGAGGAATGCAAATGCAGCTGAGCGAAATTGCAAATGAAGCGCTGATTTAATTTCCCACACTTCATTTGCATAATTGCAGCGAGCCGCTTTTCCAAAATACACTATTTTGAAAAAAGAAATCCTGCCTAGATGCGATTATTTCGAAAGAAAACCCTTGTTTCAAAATTACCCTTAAACCTCATTTTATAAGGAGTAAGGGTAATTTCGAAAGAAGGGTTTTCTTTCCAAATATCCATGTGTAGACAGCATTTCTTTTTTCGAAATAAGGTATTTCGAAAAAGCGGCTGCATGCGATTATGCAAATTAAGCTCAGTAAATTCAAATCCGCACTTTATTTGCAATTTCGCTCAGCCGCATTTGCATTCCTCCCTCGCAGGTATACATACCCTTCCTAATGCACTGGGCAAAAGGAACAGCCATATAAACAAATGGCTTCACAGAAAGGAAATCCAGCTCTCCTCTGTTAAGAGTTAAAAGCAGAGCTTCCTGAGGCTGAGAGATATTCTGGGGATGAAAATGAAAAGTCAAGGGGAGCAGGGAGAGAGGATTAACAACGAGGAATATAAGCAATGGCTTGGAGAAAAAATTACAATAAGATGGGTATTCAACATTCTCTAGTACAGGGGTCAGCAACACCAGCATGAGTGCCACAAGCAGCACATGAGCCGATTTTTACTAGCGTATGGGGAGGAAGCCCAGCCCCACCCATCCCCCCACACAGTGGGGAGCCAGTGCTATATCCAAGCAGCTGCAGGCTCGAGCACCAACTCCAGCTTCCGGCTTGGGGGGGGGGGGGAGTGAGGGAAGAGAGGCACATGCATGCCTCCTGCTTTAGGAAGGGGCGGAGCTGGGCCTGCTCCACAGAGCCAGGGCTGATCAGCCAGCACACGGGGGCGTTCTGGGGCCTGGGCTGCACCACACTGCTCCCTGCGGGCTGTGTGCTGGGGAAGGGAGACTCCTGCTTGCTGGGCAGGGCAGGGGAGAGAGAAGAGGAGCACTCATGTCAAGGTGCCCCCTCTCACACCCAGTATTCTAGCTCCACAGAGCAGAGGGGGGAAAACAGGGCTTGGGATGGAAGTTTGCTGGCTACTTTTGGGAGTGATGCAGGGTCAGGGCAGGGGTGAGCCTGCCTTAACCCCACTGCACCACCATCCAGGTGCAGCCTGAGGTAAAACAGTACTCCTGGAGCTCATATCCTGAAACCCTACCCCTATCATGAACCCCCTCCTACACCCCAAGCCTCTGCCCTAGCCCCGAGCACCCCTGCATCCAAACACCCTCCCAGAGCCTGCACCTAGAAGCTCCTCCGGGAGGGAGGATAGACGGAGTGAGTAGGGGCGAAGCCTTGGAAAACAGAAATGAGGTGGGGCAAGGGTATTTGGATTTGAGGTAGATCTTGGGTTGCACTTAAATTCAAAAAATGATCTCATTCTTTAAAAAGTTGGAGACCACTGCCCTAGAGCCTAAGAGGATCCACAAAATCCACTAACTCTGGAACCCCAGAAAAGTAAATCTGGCTTATAGGAAGCCCTGAATGTACCCTGTCCATTCCACTCAGCCTGTGGGGACTATAGTGCCAGAAGAGTGGGGTGTCAAAGTTGCCCCCCCCCATCAGTGAGGGTTGGGGCTTGGGGAAGAGTATTTTGCTTCTCACCTGTGTGATCCCCAGTGGATTTTTCGGTGGGTCGGTGACCCAACCCAAAAAAGGTTCCCCACCCCTGCCATAAATAAAGAAAACATTGAAACCTGTTGTGTTGGACATGATATTTTACTACATTTAAAATGTAGCTTGATAAACTAACATGAGAAAGCTAAAACATTTAATCTGTTTAATAATTTAAATTAAACCATTCTCCCCAGCTGCAGCACTAGCAAAATGGCTTGGGTGTATTTAATAATTAACGTTGAGTTTCCATTAGCAACTGGGAGTCCACAGAAAGGTTTGTTTTGACGCAGGTGGTCCACAGTGTGCAGTAGAGAGAGCCCCTTCCCCCCTATTGGGAGAGTGACATAGCCCAGAAAAGGAGCATTAAGTCTTGGCACACCACTTCGGAAAGTTTGCCAGCCCCTTTGCTAGTAACTAAAGCTAATCATTAAAGCTTGAACCCTCAGCAAGAGAACAAAAGATCTGGGTTAGGTGTTTTTTTTTTTTAAACACATTGTTTCCCACCCCTCAAACCACGATGGGCTATAGAAAAAACAGCCCAGATTCCATAGTAAGCAAATGAAACTTCAAACTTAATGGAAAGCAACAGCAAATAGCAAGATTAGTATTTTGAAATGCCCATGATTTCAGAAGAAGCACTGAAGTGGTGACAAATGCAAAAGAAATCACATTCTGGCATTTATATCAGTTTCACAAACAAGGAGGATCAGAAATCATTGCAGTTCTTTGGTGACACACCTTGTTCTTGTGATTTTTTAGGACTATGAGGTATGAGACAACTCCCACAAGTCAATAAAGATACTCTCTATAGATATCTGGAAGGTAGCTAAAATTTGTAGTAAGTACACCTGCCCACAGATCATAGAATAATAGATCCCGCTGCTAAAAGCCGGAGCAACCCTAACTAAATCATCCCAGTCAGGGTTCTCTCAAGCCAGGACTTAAAAACCTCTATGATGGCGATTCCACCACCTCCCTAGGGAACCCATGCCAATGCTTCACCAACCTACTAATAAAACAGTTTTTTCTAATATCCAACCTAGACCTCCCACACTGTAACTAGAGACCCTTCCTCCTCATTCTACCATCTGTCACCACTGAAAACACTCTTTCCATCCTCTTCCCCTTCAGGTAGTTGGAAGGCTGCTATCAAATCCCCCATCACTCCTCTCGTCGGTAGACTAAATAAGCCCCAAACCCTCAGCCTCTCTTCCTAAGTCATATGCTCCAGTCACCTAATCATTTTTGTTGACCTCTTCTGGACTCTCTCCAATGTGTCTATATCCTTTCTGTAAGAGGGAGCCCAGAATTAGACAATACTTGAGATATGACCTCGCTAGTGCCATATAAAAGGGAATAATCACTTCCCTAGATTTGCTAGCAGTGCTCCTAATAATGCACCCCGATATGCCATTAGCCTTCTTGGCTATAAGGGCACACTGTTGACTCATATCCAGCTTCTCATCCACTGTAATCCTCAGGTCCTTTTCTGCAAAACTGCTGCTTAGCCAGTCGCTCCCCAGCCTGTACAACAGCGCTTGGGATTCTTCTGTCTTTGTTGAATATCATCAGATTTTTCATGGCCCAATCCTCCAATTTGTCTAGGTCACTCTGGACCCCATCCCTACCCTTAAGCATATCTACCTCTCTCCTAACTTAAGTGTCATCCACGAACTTCCTGAGGATGCAATATATCCCCTTATCCAGGTCATTAATAAAGATAAACTTAAACAGCAAATGTCTGGTAGCACTTTATAGACTAACAAAACATGTAGATGGTATCTTGAGATGTCATAGGCACAGCCGACTTTTTCAGATGACCAGAGTTTTGAGTTTAGGATGAACAGACCCAAAATAAATAGGAGAGAATGGAGAGGGAGTAAGGGGGGGAAAGGAAGGGGACAGGAAACAAAGAGCAGAGGGTACGAAAATATCAAAGGGAAAAACAAGTAGACAGAACTGGTAACCTATAAGCACCTATGGATTGGATAGTTAAAAGAAGCCGATAAAGATCATAAGATAACAATTAGATAGGAAGGGTACTAACACAAGAATCTACACAAAGCTGTTGGCACCTTCATTGAATGTTATGCTGATAATGTCCCAGACATCCGTTATCTCAATTGAGGAGGTCATCAGTGTGAGAACTGAATTTGTGCATGAATTGTAATTTGAACGCCTCTCTGTATTTGGCTTGTAGAATTCGTTTGTCACAAAGACAGCCACCTGGAGATCTTTTAAAGAGTGATTAGGTAGATATAAAGTGTTCTCCAACAGGTTTCTGTATGTTCCCGTTACATATATCTGATTTGTGTCCATTGATTCTTTCCCATAGGGACTGTCCAGTTTGTCCAATATATATTGCAGTGGAGCACTGCTGGCATAGATCAAATTACTGGACGTGCAGTTAAATGAGCCTTTGATTTCGTAGCTTCTGTTGGCTCCAATGATGAATTCGCTTGTATAGATATGTGAGCAAAGTTGGCACCACAGCTGATTGCAGCGCTGGGTTCCTGGATGCTTATGATGTGGTTGTGTACCATCGTGACCGGAAAGAATTTGTTTCTGGTTGGGGGACTGTCTGTAAGCGAGAATAGGCTTTCTCCCAAGGCCTCTGACAGCAAGGGATCATTTTCCAAGATTGGTTGCAGATTGTGTATAATGCCTTGGAGGGGTTTGAGTTGTGGACTGTAGGTAAATGACAAATGGAATTATGTTATTTTCTCTTTTGGGTCTGTCTTGAAGTAGTTCATGTCTGGGTACTTTTTTGGCTCTGTCAATCTGTTTTTTCCACTTCTCCAGATGGGTATTTCAGTTTTAGGAATGCTCTATAAAGATCCTGTAGGTGTTTGTCTCGGTCTGTTGGATCGGAGCCAATCCAGTTGTATCTTAGGGCTTGGCTATATACAATAGATTGAGAAATGTGTCTGGGATGGAAGCTGGAAGTATGAAGGTAAGTGTAGCGATCAGATGTTCAACAAAGCCGGCCCCAGAAACCACCCTTGGGGCATGCTGCTTGAAACTGACTGCCAACCAAACATGTAGCCATTTAGCACTACCCATTGAGCCGAAAAATCCAGCCAGCTTTCTTATCTAGCTTACAGCTCATTTAGCCAATCCGTACTTCTTTAACTTGCTGGCTAGTCAAGGTATATCACATATATCGCCTTACCAATATCCACAAAGTAAGTTACCTTACCATAATAGGCAATCATAGAATCATAGAATACTAAAACTGCAAGGGACCTCAAGAGATCACCAAGTCCAGTCCCTTGCCCTGAGGGCAGAACCAAGCACCACACAGATCATCCCTGACAGGTATCTGTCCAACCTGCTCTTAAATATCTCCAGTGATGGAGATTCCACAACCTCCTGAGGCAATTTATTCCAGTGTTTAATCACCCTAACAGTTAGGAAGTTTTTCCTAATCTCCACCCTAAACCTCCCCTGTCGTACTTTAAGCCATTTGCTTCTTGTTCTATACTCAGAGGCCAAGATGAACAATTTTTCTCCCTCCTCCTTGTGATACCCTTTTAGATACCTGAAAACTGCTATCATGTCCCATCTCAGTCTTCTCTTTCCTAAATTAAACAAGCCCAATTCTTTCAGTCTTCCTTTACAGGTCATGTTCTCTAGACCTTTAATCGTTCTTGTTGGTTTTCTCTGGACCTTCTCCAATTTCTCCACATCCTTCTTGAAATGTGGTACTCTCAAATGGACACCATACTCCAAATGAGGCCTAATCAGTGTACGGATGTTAAAATGCGGTTAATTGACTAGTCGACTAGTGGATAGGAACTTCTACATTCCTCCTTTGAATGCAGGGGCTCTTGTACATTTCAAAGGAGGAATGCAGAACTCCACGTACAGTAAGGAACTCCGCGTACTCCATGCATCCTGCTGGGGCTCTTGTACATTTCAAAGGAGGAATGCAGAACTCTGCATACAGCCCAGAGCCAGCGAGAAGTCCTGCTGACTGCAGACTGCACGCAGGTGCCTTCTTTGAAATGCACTAGCTGAGTGCCTATCAACTAGTCAAAAGACTATCCAATAAGCAAATGCTTATCAGTCAACTAGTTTTTAACATCCTTAAATCAGTGCAGAGTAGAGAGTTAAGAATGACTTCTCACGACTTGCTCACAACACTTCTGTCAATGCAGCCCAAAATCATGTTTGCCTTTTTGCAACAGTGTCACACTCCTGACTCATTTATCTTGTGGTCCACCATGACCCCTAGATCTCTTTCTGCAATACTCCTTCCTAGACAATCACTTCCTATTCTGTATGTGAGAAACTGACTGTTCCTTCCCAAGTGGAGTAATTTGCATTTGTCCTTATTCAACTTCATCCTATTTACATCAGACCATTTCTCTAGTTTGTCCAGATCATTTTAAATAATGACCCTATGCTCCAAAACACTTGCAACTCCCCGCAGCTTAGTATCATCTGCAAACTTAGTAAGCATACCCTCCATGCCATCATCTAAATCACTGATGAAGATATTGAACAGAACCAGTCCCAAAACAGACCTCTGCAGAACCCCACCAGTTATGCCCTTCTAGCATGACTGTGAACTGTTAATAATTACTCTCTGAGAATGGTTATCCAGTCAGTTGTGCACCCACCTTATAGTAGCCCCATCTAGGTTGTATTTCCCTAGTTTATTGATAAGACGATCTTGCGAGACTGTATCAAATACTTTACTAAAGTCTAGGTATACCGCGTCCAATGCTTCTTGCTTATCCACAAGGCTTGATAGCCTATTAAAGAAAGTTATCAGACTGGTTTGACATTATTTGTTCTTTACAAATCCATACTGGCTGTTACCTATCACATTATTTTCTTCCAGCTATTTGCAAATGAATTCCTTAATTTCTTGTTCCATTATCTTACATGACACAGAATTTTAACTGACTGGTCTGTAGTTTCCTGGGTTGTTCTTTATTTCCCTTTTTATAGATGGGCACTATATTTGCCCTTTTCCAGTCTTCTGGTATCTGTCCCAACTTCCACAACTTTTCAAAGATGTTGGTTGGTCAGGCATCACTTGTCCTTGGTGAATCCTTGTTAATGCTGTGAGTGGTCGCGATTAAACAAACCGACCCCTTCCCTTGGGTTCACTAGGACTGTCCAGAACTCTGGTCTGCCCCCTTGCTTACCTGGGAAGTCGTCAATAAATTTAGACCAAGTACCAATTTGTGTTTTAATTAATGAGCATAACTTTACCGATATTGCCACTTAATGAATAACAAAGTTAAAAGATAACAGCTAAGAATTAAAAGAAAATGAATAAAAAAAGAAATACACAAAAAGCAAATTGTTTCTGCTAGCATGATTACAAGGATACTTAGTGACATCAGCTAACTTGTTATGTAGTTTAATTTCTTCTAGATTAATTTTTTTTTAAGAACTGCAACTATGAGGATCCTTGATCTTATAGCTTATCAATATTACTTTGTTTTTCTTGATTTTTTTAGAATCTTTGTGTTATATTTTTTGACTCTTTTTGTATGTTACTCAAGAGCTAGCGAATGAGATGAAGCTCTTGTAATTAGATGCAAAGAATTTTTTCTTCTTACACCAAACTTGGTGTATTGTTGAAGAGCTAGAATCTCAGATGAGGATTTTTACTCTTACAAGTTTTACTGCTTATCCTAAATTATCATGTTTCCTAACACATTTCCTAATACACTCCTTCTTAACAGCAAACCTTCTTAATAGCTAAAAGACAATTTATGTAGTCTGTGGTTAGACTACTTCCTCTTAAACATAGCTGTCTGTGCTTTTGCTACAGAATTAATTTTAAAGAGCTGCTAAGCATACATGACAGTTAACTGTTCCTGGTCACTTTCCCCTGTTCCAAATGCTTCAAAATTGATTCCTTGAGAGTCCCCTCCATGATTTTTCAAGGGACTGAGATGAGGCTGAGTGTTGTATAGTTTCTTAGATTCTCCTCCTTTCCTTGTTTTAAAAAAAATGGGCACTACATTTGTCTTTTTCCAATCATCCAGGACTTCCCACCTTCTCCCCCCCACCCCAATCATCCCAAGTTTTCAAAGATAATGGCTAATGGCTCTGCAATCCCATCAGCCAACTCCCTCAGCTGCAGTAGAACTGGTCCCATGGATTTGTGTCTATGTCAAACTGTATATCAGAGCTCCATTCCACTCTGCCAGCTCAAATGAGAGAAAGAGAGAAGGTATCTTTCTTCTGGCCCACTAGAGGATATGAAAGGTTCTGGCTCAATATCTAGTCATCCTGTATTTGCAAGTCAGAGGCAACTACTGCTGTGTTTTTATTTAGGAGTGTCTCCTGACACAGAGTTGAAAGTTGTAGAGAAAAGCAGTCTAAACTAGGTGTTCTCAATGACAGATCTGGGGTTTCTAGGGTGCCACAAGCAGGTATCATAGGTCTTAACCTGCTCTTAAAGCAAGGCTGGACCTCCAAATGAAACCAAAGAAGGTGTAAGTGATATGGGCCTGAGCACCCCCTCCTAAAGTATCAATGAGCTACAATGCTTCCTGGAGTTGACTTCTGTAGACACTTCATCTCCAGGTTTTCAGTCCAAATTGCCCCACTGATCATACTTTTCCACAAAACCACCACCTCCACCTGATCTCCAGAGGCCCAACAAGCATTCAATTAGCTCAATGTTGACACTTATTAACATGCCTTTGATGTCGACCACGGAGCGTCCAGACTACTGCGCTGAGCTGACAAACAGCTGATTGGCTCAGCGAGGCAGCCATGTAAATTTAAATGAAGCAGCGATTATTTAAATCGCCGCTTCATTTTCCTATGCCGGGTAGTCTAATCTACATGCCTCTGTCGCCAGAGGCATGTAGTCTAGACATAACCTCCCGGTTCTAAATGAGGTGTGTGGCTAACAGCCTTTTGTAAGTTTTATATCATTCTGTAACATTTCAACTACTTTAAGATGTTTCAAGGTGGACACCAAAAATTGAGGTGCATAAAATCTTTATAGACTTTAAAAATCTTGCTTTTTAGAATTATTAGTCAGGTACAAAAGGGTAAGCACATATGAAGCACTTTTCTTCCACCTGGAAAACAGTGTGTCTACCACCATTACACTTTTTTTTTTTTTAACTTGAGCAGAAGACTAAGAACTTACTGTTCATAACCATGTGAAGAAAAGCACCTCTGATTTTTCTCATCTAAATAAAAGTCCAATCTACTCAAACATATATAACTAAAGCCTTCACGTATTACATTTAAAAGATCTCAAAATAATCACATTTCAAAACCTGGGTCCCTAATAAGCAAACTCCGCCAATTTGCTTTTTGATGGAATTCACCCTAGTTTGTTTGAACTGATACTATTTCATAGAACACTTGAAACTTGTATGCTTTGACTACTGAATTCCAGGAATGGGAAAACTTTGAGAACAGATGTGGACCCGTCCATGATTAAAAAAAAAAAAAAAATCCTGGCAATGCTAAAGGACATATATTTTGCTACCATTAGGCTTCAAATTCTAAAGGTTACATAAACCTGTCAACCAAAAATCATATCTAGTAATTGTGTGACCCTAGATCTTGTTATCATTTGAAAAAAAATCCATAATGTGTGCTTGGCCACAGCTATACTGCATTGCTAAATTATGTCTTTCTGTGGATAAATGGAAGTATTTAGGGAATTTCCTAATGTCTTTAGTCTTCTGCAAATAGAATGTTAGTGTTCTTCTAACACATCGCATATGCAGAATCCGTCTCCTGTTGTCACAAAGTGGGTTTGGGAAAAACAGGAAGATGGATCTTTTGAGTCGTTGTATGGAAAATACAAAGGGGTAGGAAGAAACCTGAGATATGGCCCTAGAGTTTATTTGTCTTTTAAAAAGGAAATGACCATCACTCCTACATGTGTCTTCACGTGCACATGTAGAAGACACCAAATTGCCATGGACTCAAAAGGAGGTCTAGTCAAAGCCCGGAGAACTAGGTTAAGATCTCAGGCTGGAGCCAGTGGTGTCACACATGGGAAGAGATTCCCAGTGTCCTTAAGGAATCAAAGCATCAGCAGGTGAGTAACCACTAAGTATTTATCTATCCGGTCACGGAAGGACATTTTCATAGCAAAATGTACCTTAATGGAACTGAGTGACAGTTTTGCTCTCTTGAGGTCTAAAATGCCATGTACAATTAGAGGGAGGGAAGATGAGATTGGGTCTAAATTCAGATTAACAACAACTTGGAATTGTTTCCATTTTGGGGGTAAGTATATTAAGTGGTCAACTTTGGCTGTGCTGCAACACCTGTTTTAGCTCAGAGAATTCTGCCTCTAAGCCTTAGAACTAAGATGGAGCCACACATGCATGTGAAGGATTCGGAGACTGGGATAAAGGAGCAGGGCTTTGTTTTGAAAGATCAACTGAGAAATCAGCCAAAGAAGAAAAGAAAGTCACATAACCTGACACGGATGGTTAAGGGAGTCCAACTCATCTTGGCCAAAAGGTCCAACCTACCAATGCCAAAAGTGTAGATGACTACAGGATTAACTGATCAGACTACTTACAGCAATTGGGCACTTACAGCAACTCAGACAAAAAAACAAAACAAAACACATTTTTAAATGTGACTATATCACATAAAGATAGATATTTACAAACTCCTATGTGTTTTGAAAACATGTCCCTATTAACTGAGTAGTCTTATTATAAATTAATAGTAATTATATCTGCCTAATTGCTTCTCAATTCTTTTTCGGGATAACAAGAATAAAAAGAATAAAAAGAAAACACAAAAATATACTTGCAAAGTAGTGCAACAATGTCTAAAGAAAAAATAATTTAGATTCCTATTGCTAAAATTAGAAAACTGAGAAAATTGTAAATAGGTTGGCAATACATTTGACAAAGCATGAGACTAGGGATGTTAAATTTCAATTCATCAACTAATTGAGTAGTCTATAAGGAGGGGTGCGTGCTATTCCACTGTGGCTCTTGCATCTCTCCCTTTGAAATATACAAGAGCTCCAATAGTAGGGATGCCTCTGCCTCCTCTGTACCCCGCAAAAATGGTACTTGGGGGAAACCAGCTTTCAAGCTGGCTTTCCACAGCACCAGCACCTGCTCTCACCCCTTGCTTCCTCTCTCTGATAGAGGTAGCAAGGGCAGGAGAAATCATAGAATCATAGAATCATAGAATAATAGGACTGGAAGGGACCTCGAGAGGTCATCGAGTCCAGCCCCCCGCCCTCAAGGCAGGACCAAGCTCCGTCTACACCATCCCTGACAGATGTCTATCTAACCTGTTCTTAAATATCTCCAGAGAGGGAGATTCCACCACCTCCCTTGGCAATTTATTCCAATATTTGACCACCCTGACAGTTAGGAATTTTTTCCTAATGTCCAATCTAAACCTCCCCTGCTGCACTTTACTATTCAAGTGACTACTCAACTACCTGATAAGCTTCTGTTTATCAGGTAGTCAACTAGCCGCTTACATCTCTACATGAGACCATCATAAAAATCAACAGCAGATAATAAAGTTCAGTGCTTTCCACACCAACTTGTCATAAGTGCCTAAAAATGACTTTTAAAAAAACTGGATGTTTTTGTCGTCTTGGGCCAGCAATACTCATTTTACCACCAGCAACTTATTAAACCAAAATGCATGTTGACCATGATTTGTATATCAGCACAGAAATCACTTTAGAAGCACTGCATTATTTTCATTTCAGAAGTTGTATCCTATGGAAAGTCCATTTAAAAGCTCAACTGGCAAGAGTATGCTAAAATATTGTTTTCCCTTCAAAAACTACACGATTCCAACTCACAGAGACAGAATTTCCAGTTTATTTCTCTATACCCACATCTACTAAACACAAAATTATAACATAGAAAAAGCATTGTTAACAAAGTTGCAGGAACAGTAAACCTCTAGTGAAAAGAAATTTACTGTAGCACACTGTTCTTGATAAGCTAAAAACCCCACAGTCCCATACCCTACAATAAACACAAGATACTTTAACTGAGAAATTGATTAACATATAAAGTTAACCAATATTCAAACAAATCCATAGAGAATATTATTCTAGGGATACTAAAATGCATTTAATTATGTAAACCTGTAACCGATGAAAAATTCAGTGGTTACACAGAGATGGGGGGAGGGGCGTCTCCAACCTGTCCCCCTTACTGATGCCCGATACAGAGGCAGCAGCGGCGGACAGAGGGCAGGCATGCAGCATGCACGCACAGGGAGCCAGCTTTTAAGACAGCTTCCCATGCATACCAGGAGTCTATGTGTAGCTGTGATGGTTAACCAATGAGCACAGGCTCCTTGGTTAATGATGTACACAGTTCCTTTCATATGTCTATACTATTCCAATCTTTTCCAAAATTAATGAACTCAGTTCTAGCAATGTATCCATCCCTTCAATGAAGCAATCACCAGCATTATGTTTCGTAAGAAAAATTCAACCCCCGCACTGCCACACAACATATTATACCAAAGTGTATTATACCCAAATCCATAGGTCCGAATTTAATGCATCCGCAAGGACAGAGAGTTGGCAAATGTCATTGTACAGCCTTTAGCCATTAACTTTGAAAACTCGTGGAGATCGTGACAGATCCCAAATGATTGGGAAAAGGCAAATGTAGTGCCCAGCTTTAAAAAAAAGGAAAGGAGGACAATCTAGGGAACCACAGGCAAATCAGCCTTACCCCAGTGCCCCAAAAAAAAAAAAAAAAAAATCAGAGGGGATCCTCAAGGAATCCATTTGGAAGCACTTGGAAGAGGAGAACGTGATCAAGAATAGTCAACATGGATTCATCAAGGGCAAATCATTCCTGAGCAACCTGATTAGCTTCTATAATGAGGTAACTGTCTCTGTGGACATGGGGAAGTCAGTGGATGTGATATACCTTGACCTTAGCAAAGCTTTTGATACTGTCTCCCACAATATTCTTCCCTGCAAGTTAAGAAAATATGGATTGGATAAATGGACTGTAAGGTGGATAGAAAGCTGGCTAGATTACTGCCCGTTGGGCCTGACAATCAACAGCTCAATGTCAGGTTCGCAGTCGGTTTCAAGCGGAGTGTCCCAAAGATCAGTTCTAGAGCCGGTTTTATTCAAAATCTTCATTAATGACCTGAATGAGGGGATGAATTGCACCCTCAGCAAGTTTGCAGATGACACTAAACTAGGGGGAGAGGTAAACATATTGGAGGACAGGCATAGGGTCCAGAGTGACTTAGACAGGTTAGAGGATTGGGCCAAAAGAAATCTGATGAGGTTCAACAAGCACGTGTGCACAGTCCTGCACTTGGGACAGAAGAATCCAAAGCACTGTTACAGGCTGGGACCGACTGGCTAGGTAGCAGTTCAGCAGAAAAGGACCTGGGGATTACAGTGGATGGAAGCTGCATATGAATCAACAGTGTGTCCTTGTAGCCAAGAAGGCTAATGGCCTATAGGGGTGCATTAGGAGAAACACTGCCAGCAGATTTAGAGAAGTGATTATTCCCCTTTATTTGGCACTAGTAATGCCACATCTGGAATGCTGCGACCAATTCTGGGCCTCCCACTACAGAAAGGATGTGGACACACTGGAGAGGGTCCTATGGAGGGCAACAAAAATGATTAGGGGGCTGGAGCACTTGACCTATGAGGAGAGACTGATGTATTTGGGCTTATTTAGTCCACAGAAGAGAAGAGTGAAGAGGAATTTCATACCAGGTTTCAACTTCCTAAAGGGAGATTCCAAAGAGGATGGAGAGAGGCTGTTCTCAGTAGTGACGGATGGCAGAACAAGGAGCAATGGTCTCAAGTTTTAGTGGGGAAAGTCTAGGTTGTATATTAGGAAAAACTATTTCACTAGGAGGGTGATGAAGTACTGGAATGGGTTACCTAGGGAGGAAGTGGAACTTCCATCCCTAGAGGTTTTTAAGTCTTGGCTTGACAAAGCCCTGGCTGGGAGGATTTAGTTGCGGTAGGTTCTGCTTTCGGCAAGGGGCTGGAGTCGATGACCTCCTGAGGTCTCTTCCAGCCTTATGATTCTATGAAGCAAAGTATTATTTCCTGAAAGTGATGAGACTTTGTGTTTGTTTGTATTGTTTAAAACCATTCTAATGCAAATTTAAGAACTAGGTATATAATCAGCTACCATTATGTAGTACTTATTTACTAAACACAGTTATTTCAGAATTCACAATCTGATTAGGAGCCATGGGGATATTTTTCTATTCTTTAAAATGGGCCACAAGTGACTTTTCCCGCTAATAAAACCTGCCGAGGCCTCCAGGACCCAATGACTGGAATGGTCCATCCAGGCCCCTGCCAGAGCCAGAACCAGTGGACACACTGCCAGCACCTTTGTCCTCAGATGACCCTGAAGAGCAGCACCCGAGCCAGGTAGGAAATTTGTCGGCTCTCCTCCAGCTAGGAAACTCCGACCCCTGCCTGGCTGGAACCCAGCCAGAGCCTTAAACTGTTATCAAACCACCACGGTAAACTTTTGTCTTTCTGCCCCATCCTGACCGAGGACTGGGCCTTATAAACTGCTTGTTCTAGACTGTGACATTGCAATTGCCTTTTAAGGGGGCAACAGAGAGGGTCAGTGCTGCCTCCCGCTGACGTGGATGCTTTACATGGATGTAGCTTTTGCTACAGTTCAAAAGCGGAAGCCCAGCAAGGACCGCAGAGCCAGCAGGGGACTGGCCCCACACTCCCTGCAGCACATGAGCCTTTGAAATGTACAAAAGCCCACTGAGGCTCTTGTACATTTTAAAAGCAGAAGCCCTGCAGGGAGTGAGGAACCAGCAGGGGACTCCCCCACTGGCCCCACGTACCCTGCAGCATCTCAGCCTTTGAAATGTACAAGAGCCCTGCCAGAGCACTTGTACTTTTTAAAAGCAGAATTGCAGCAGAACCAGCAGTCGTGGAGACTGCTTCAGTCCCCACACAAGCAGTTTCTGCTGTGCCTCTACCACCGTTGTCCCCTGCAGAGACAGTGCTGGGGTAAAACTGGCTTTTAAGATGGCTCCCCTCCATCACTGGCTCCTGCTCTCACCTCTTGCTGCCTCTCTCTGATAGAGACAGTGGGATGGGGGATTAGCCACATCACTAGTCAGCCATCCAATAAGCTTATGCTTATCGGACAGTCAACTAATTGCTTACATCCCTAGTAGAAACAGACGCGGAACTGATTGAGCAGCATATTCCAGAACACTTGAGGTCTGAGTATAGCCTTCCTTGATTTGAAATTTACTATACCATTCTCTCATTAGAAGGGAAAACTTATGACCTACTGCCATCATAGGAGAGACCCAAATTGGGAATACCTGTAAGTAAGACAGGCGTGTGTGCAAAATGTAAACAGTTCAACAAAGAAATGAAAGGCCTGGTTGCCCAAATAAAACATAATGAGAAGTGTTCATTCTCCGGAGAGACTGTATTGAAGAAGATGAAAAGAATGTGTATGAACATTCAGGATCTTCAGGTTGGTAAGCTTTCTTACTGCAGGAATAGTCCAGAAGGAAGACAGGCAGTCCTTAAGTATGAATTCTCATATTTGAACAAAAAAAATATATATAGTTGTTACTGTATCGTACTATCCTTTTTGATGCAGTTGTAAAAAAAAAATAAATAGATGAAATAGGCAGATTTTCCTTTCACAATTTCACCTTTAAAGTCACTCTCAGTGTCAGGGAACGCAATGATAATAATAAGTAAATAACTGCATTGACTTATTTTGGAGAATACATCCTCCTCAACATAAAGGATTCTAAAGACTATCCACCTTCAAGATCACAATCATTTTCTATAATTTCAGAATTATCTGCCAATGATAGTGTTTCAGTCACATCACATACATGACATAGCAACAGTATATCACCCATAGCAAAAAGAAAAAACTCCATCTTGCAGAAACAATCAGATAAGTTTGTGATAAGAACCAGCAGATTACAAAAAAAAGTAAATGATAAAAGTTTTTTAAGCAACAAACTCTCCTTTCCATATGATTGAGAACCCACACTTCATAAAAATGCTTCAGTCATTAAAACCAGGATACAATTCACCCAACAGAACAGGTACCGCAGGCACATTGCTGGACAAAGTATATCAAAGAGAAATTGAGCAGTGTGCAAAAAGTCTCAAGGGTAAAATTGCTAACATGAGTCTTGATGGATAGAGCAATGTCCACAATGATCCCGTTTCATGCGCTTGTGTGACAACAGAAGGTACTGTCTTCCTTACAGAATCAATAGATAAATCAGGAAATGCACACGCAGCAGAATACTTACAAGTAGCAGCAGTAAAAGCCATAACTAGCTATAGAAAAAAAATTCAAGTGTACGGAGTTTGGTCACAGACAATGACACAAATATACTCAAGATGAGAAGAAATTTAGAAGAGAGAGTCAAGTCAGTCCCAAGCTAGTCACATATGGCTGCAATGCTCATTTGAGCCCAGGCTCGCCTTAGGCAGCCCCAGCCCCAGTTGCAACATGAGGACTGGGGAATGCTCCAGCCAAGCTGGAGCAGTCCCCTGCCTGGGATCCTGCTTCAGTCAGTTAACCATTTAAAAGCTGGATACACCTAGCATTTAACTGGTTAACTGATCAACTGGGATTTAAACATCCCTACCTCAGAGCTAAGGGCGAACCATTCAAGAAATATGTTTGCTGATAATGTTTTAAGGAAAAAAATCACACCAGTGGAAATCACTTAAGACTTGCCTTCAGAGATGTTGAAGTGATAGTCTCACTTTACAGCAGCAGAAGAAGCTACTGCTGCTGAGAGAAAAATTTCTTCCTTTGGACTAATTCACTCCAAATTGAGAAATCATTTGGGGCCTGACAAAGTAGGAGAGCTTTCTTTTTCTTTTCCAAATTATAAACAAACAGGAAAATAAATGACTGAATTAGCTGCAGAAGTCAGTTTTAGGTTTCTCAAGTTGACCTAGCTGAGTCAATTTAAATGAAATTTAAAAATTAACTGTTAAAAACAAATTTTAACAGAGACAAACCTGATTTTTTTAAAAAAATTAAATGTTTAACTAAATTCATATGCTTGTTTTGTTAAAATGTATATTTCTATCTATTAGTACATTGGGCTCCTAATGGAGCATAGGGCCTCCACAGTCATTCTCCATCTGATGCGATCCTTAGTGATAGTCTTGATTTGATCCCATGTTAAGCCAGCTGCTTTTACTTAGTCCAGGCAGCTTTGATGCCAAGTTTGTTTGGGACGTCCCCTTTTCCTCTTTCCCTTTGGATTCCATTCTAACGCTTGTCTCATGATACATTCCTCACAGTCCTTACGCAGGATGTGGCCTGCCCGTCGCCATTTTCTTTTCTTAATCTGGACCTCTATTTGTTTGATTTGTTTTGGTCCACAAGGTTTCATTTGGCATTCTATCATATCACTTTAGCTGGAGAATGTGTCTAATGCATTTATTGACAAATGTCTGAATTTTCTTAGTGTTGCACTGAACAACGCACCATGCCTCTGAGCCATACAGCAAAATGTATTTTTGATGAGAAAAAAAAAAATCCAGTAGAACGTTGTTGTTTTAGTTAAATAAAACAATGTAAATATCTGTCTGGTGATGTTCTCCTCCTAATACAACATGGCAAGAAAATTCTCCAAATATTAATGATTACCCTGTTGAACTGGAGACAGTACACTTCCCATCAACTTCATAAATATCTGCTTCCTCTTACCTTTGGTAAATGAAATAACCAATCATTCATTTTCTGATATAGTGTAAAACTAATCTGAAAAATTTAAAATAAATCATTATTTTAAAATGTAGTCTGTACTTTGTAAAAATGAAACCTGCATCTATCTCTGAGTTGTGAAGAATATGTATTAAGGTAATAACCAACAAGAATGCACTTTTCTGCAGAAAACCATTATTAAATTGAGTCTTCCTACTAGTGACTTAAATCATTATTTAAATCAAATCCATCCTGTTGATGTCATTATATTCATAAATACTTCTCTCTGAAGTGATTTGTGTTTCACTGGTAGAAAAAGTTAAAAACTGAATCATCTTTTATCGCAAGGGTGCACAATAAGCGGCCCATGGACTGGATAGGATTTTCCAGGATTCCCAATTAGGAGGTCACCAGATACTGTATTTCCCTGTGCACCTGCCAAGTGCAGCCACTCACAGCTCCTGTTGGCTGTGGTTCACTGTTCCTGGCCAATGGGAGCTATAGCAACAGTACTCATCCGCATCCAATAAAACAAGTTTCTACTATATCACAGATCAGATCCTTCCCACAATATCCTTACTGCAACATGCACCATAAGCACAAATCTAATGAGAGAAAACACAAAAACAGACTTCATCTATACATGAGGCATTACAGAGCTAGTCTATAATTCAAATGTAATTCAATCATGAAAACCAGTTCAAAAACAACATCAGAATTTATTTCTCTCTGGTACAGGTTGAACCTCTCTAGACCATCAGTCTCTGAAATTTGAGTGCAAATATTTTTTTCCACCAAAAATATGCAAATTCTGAACAACCAAATTATCTGAAATTTTGGGTTGAGTTGGCAAATAGTGTCTGTCAAATGTCAAAATGTCCTTTTTAATTTGTTTGTTTCTTTCACAAATAAGTTTCATTTTGGAATTCCCTTATTTTAAAAACATTTAGCCTCCCAAAACATTTTGTTCAATCCCAAACAAATTTTTCAACTCTTCATTCCATTAAAAAAAAAAAAATCTGAAAAGTTTGTGTTTTGGTTCAAACTTCAAGTGAATGTTTTGATTTTTCAACTAGGCAACCAAACTGAAAGAGTTAATTACTAAGCTGAAGTCACAACTTGACCTGCTACATTTCCACTGCATTTGGGATGTTAAATTTCAATTAATTAACTAATCAAATAGTTTATTGGATTTCCATTGACTATTTGATTAGTCGATAAGGACTAGTGCAGCGTTCCACCTCTGAAATATACAAGAGCCCCAGGAGGGGCTCTTGTGCATTTCAAAGATTGAAACGCCACATGGAGCCCAACGTCGGGGGGGGGGGGGGGGCTGCATGTGGGTGCTTCTGCTTTAAAAAGAGTCCCACAAGGACTCTTGTACATTTCAAAGACTGAAACACGGTGTGGAGACCAGGGTCAGCGGGGTACTGAGTCCTCCGCTGGCCTCAGGCTCCATGCAGCACTTCAATCTTTGAAATGCTGCTGTGCCTCCTCCCCCTCCCCCTTTTAAGCTGGCTCCCCCAGCACCTTTTTCCTCTTTCCTCCCCCTCCCTTTATGATAGAGGCAGCAACGATGGGGAAGTGACTAGGGTGCCGACTATCTGACAAGCCTTTGCTTATCGGATAGTCAGCTAGTCACTTACATCCCTATACTGCATTATTAGCTACAGCATTAGCAGCACTTTATACCCTCCTAGCTAGTTCAAACTTGCAGTGCCAATAATTTGAGCTAGTGTTGTGTGTGGATAAGAGTCAGGTTAAAAACAAAACTCAAAATGTACAGCTTAAGCTAACAATGTAATCAAGACAAGCCACAGAAGTGAAGAGCAGTGCATGTCAATGCATAATTAACACAGTGCTATGTAAAAAATAGGATGGACCACCCCAAGTCCTCTTCAAGTCTCATCATATTGGTTATATGTCCAATTTTATTTTTACTGGATACCACAGTTTTTGTACTCTGATTAGAAAGCAGTATCGTCCAGAAAGCATTTATTTAGCTCTTCTTGTATGTAGAAGCCAAGTTGTAACAAGCTGTTTACTCTATAAAGTAGATAAATGAAGAGTACTTAACTTTGTCCTTTTCTATGCTTTCATGCATAGACGGATGTATAAACAGTAATGCAATCAAACCTTTACGGTTAAATATCTTTTGAGATGTTCCAACTTGCCCAAAGACAATGGTATTATTCATTTACATGTCACCATGTATACAAGTATGTTCATGGGCTTAAAGTGGAACAGTTGTGGAAGCCAACTCAAGATCACTATCTTCAGTCCAGATGAACTAATAATCATTAGTATTCCAGTAGTATTTAATGTATTTCATCTGAAGAACTGAGTTGTACCCACGAAAGCTCATGATACAAGTTACATGTTTTGTTAGTCTGTTAGCACTTTAAAGACTGTTTAAGTTTTTCCAGTTACAGACTAACTCAGCTATACCCTGAAGCTTTTATTCCAGTAGTATCCACCCTGAATTAAGAGCAATCCATAAGAACTGACCTATAATTTAAGAAAACAAAATATACAAAAAAAGGCAAGAGAGACACAAATCAAACATACACAATCACATACTTTTTCAAAAAACAAGGAAAATAAATTATCCTTAAGAGTGTCTCAACTTAGTCAAACTTAGTAAGGTAATTTCTAGAAATTATGACAAAAGTTGTCTTGAGAATATATTTTATATTGATGCTTCAAATATATTTCAAAGTTTGAGTAAACAGGTTTGAACAGATGATCCCTATTACAATGTGGCACTGGGCCAACTATCCAAAATCAGCACATTAAGAGAAGTCCCTACATAAACTCACCATCACCCAATGAAAATATAGGCAACTGTCCCAGCAACAGGTCACAGAAAAATACTAATTTTGAGGGATAACAAGACGCTTTTCCTAAGAATTTGCTTGTAAGTCTGTGACGTAGTGGGGGTACCTGGCTGGTTTCTATGCTGCTGGCTCTGGGGTGGCCCCACTAGCTGCCGTGGGTACCAGGACCCAGCCAAACAGGATGAGTCACTATGCAAACCAGTGGCCAGACACCCCCCATGGAGAGGAACAAAGGAAGGTGGAATGCTGCCCTGGCTGGGGGGCAGGGCTGGAAGTTAGTGAGTTGGTTGCTGGCTGTCTGAGAGCATGGAGGAGAGCATAGGGGAAGGGGCTGGAGTTTAGGGGCCCAGTCTCCCCCATCTCAAGGGGGCCTGAGGCATCCTAGCCCAGCTCTGTGACCAGATTCCATCTGTGCTGTGCTGTATCCTGGAGAGGCAATAAACTTCCTCTATTCCACCGGCTGGTGCAGTCTGTTTGTGCCATTTCGGGGTGCAGGAGACGGGGGACCCCCAACGCGCCGTCACAAAGTCATCCTTTCCCACCTCAACATGCACACATACTTGCTTCCAAAGAACAAAAATTATTAATATTTTTGGGGTTTCCATCCCGCCTGCAACTGATCTATGGCCCACTAGGTACCTGCAGATTGCTGGCTGATCACATGATGCTGGCTCTCCATTTCTACTGGAGCTATAGCTATGTAAAATGAAACCATGTTTTCTGTAAGCTGTATATGTACTGTCGAGTAATTAACAGCTATTAGCTACTTTTTCCAGGCTTTTCCCCCCCCCTCACTAACCTACTGACAACTGATTCATCTAGAGAAAAGAAAGCAAGTTATCCTTCCTGTGATTATTTTTCTCATTTGTTTTACTCAGTTTATAAATTAAGAACAAAAGTATTCTCTTAAACTTGGCTTGACTTTTTTGAAAGAATGTCAGCATGACAGAATTAAGGTGAAACTTATATCACTTAGTATGTATAGTGCCATTATGATGATTTGAAAGCCCAACTCAAAGAAACAGATAACCATAATCATTTAAATAATACTTCTTACTTCTATATACTACTTACTCTGAGAGCACATCTAGATGCCCGCAGCTTTCAAAAGAAAAAAAAAATCCTTTTAAAAAAAAAAACCCTCCTTCAATTTGGCACAGAGGGTTTTTTTTCCCCCCGAAAGAACTGCATCAAGACTGCTTTTATTTTTTTCAAAACATTTTTTTCTTCCAAAAATGGGATCAAAAGCCGCGGGCAGTCTAGACGTGCCCTGAGAATCCAAAAGAGATGTATTAATATTAGGATTCATCAGTTCCATAAGCGCTGTTTCCATGTTTTGAAAAGTTTACAAAATGACCCCCTTCTTGCCTGATGCCAGTATGTAAGACTACTCAGAGTCCTACAAGCAAGATCCAGGTACAAAGTTCTCACATCCAGCTGATGGGAAAGTGTAGAAGTGCTAGAAATTCTACCAGATGGCTTTTCTAAAACATTGCCTAGGAACTTCATCTGTTTAATAAGCTTCTACAAAGTAGATGTAATAAATTATCAAGTCATAATTCAAAATGCCTGGTGTGGTTCCTGATAGGGATGTTAAATTTTGAGTAACTGGCTAATAGAATAGTTGATGCAAATTGCATTGACTATTTGATTAGTCAATACGGCACCTCCTCCTTTGAAGTGGGGCAGTCCCTCACTGGCCCTGTGCTCCCCATGGCATTTCAAAGCAATAGCGCTGCATGGAGCCCCGGGCTCCACATGGTGCTGCCATTTTGAAATGCAGCATGCAGCCTGGTGACACCCCAGCTGGCCCTGTGCTGTACGCAGTGTTTCAAAGTGGCAGTGCCACGTGGAGCCCGGGGTCTGGCCCCAGGCTCCACTTAGCGCTGCCACTTCAAAGTACTCCCTCCTCTTCCCTCCCCCCCCCCCCCCCACTGCCTCCTTCTGATAGAGGCAGCCCAGGTCAAGAAGGGGGAACAACTAGTTGACACAACTATCCAATAAGCATTTGCTTATCAGAGTCTACTAAACAACTCTTCATTCCCATCCCTAATTCCTGAAAGGGATATTTTAAGTCTGCTTCTCTGAAGGTACCATTTCAAGAAGATTCACACTGCTAATTCCCTAAGATGAGACAAGCAGAAATCCTCAAGGTCTAAACAACTGTTGGTCCACAAGGCGAGCAGTAGCAAAATGGAATCTAAACCAACCCCCAACTTATGTAGACTCACATACCCATGCAACTCTGCAAGTTTAACCATTTTTCCTCCAAGTCAGTGTCTTACTGAGCTGGAGGCACAGTATTCCCAAATAAGCCACTAAAATAAAACAAAAGATTGAAACAAAACAAAAAAACCCAATTGATTCACCAAAAAAGACACACACTCCACCACCACACATATACCACACACAAAAAACAAAGACTTCTGTCAAACTCTGAAATGACTGTGCAAGTGAATAAGGAATCATATTGTAATGAAATCTGAAGTCTTAAGGGAAGATAAAAGCATTTCTCCAAGATTCTCAGTTCTGGAGATCAGGTCCAGTGGATAAAAGGATGTTCAAGAGTAAAATTAAATGAAAATAAAACTCCAAGAGAAAGTAATAATAAGGCCAATGACAAAAAGATTTTCTGTATTTATTTTGGAAACCCTGCAAAAGGAGAAAATACTTCCTTCATAAATCTATATGTTACACTGGTTGCATAAATGATGACAGCAAATACAAACCACCCATAAATTTAGCTGTTCTAAAAGAAACAAATGTATGACAGAATGGACTGATCTCATTGGCTGTGTAAGAGATGATGACACACTAGGAATAAAACTCCTTATGTAAGAAACTTGAGTTCAAAAGGCATTTCAGCAGCAACACATTAACACTCCAGGATGGAGGGAGCTTTCAAATATTGACCTTTTTTCAAATGCCAAACCCTGCATGAACCTAACAATACAACACACTGACTTACAACCATCCATACTTACAACCAACCTCCCATTAATCCCACTATAATATTTTCGAGTTGAGAACTATGTATGTCAAGTTTTTCGAACAGCGCGGGCAGCATGTTTAAGGGTATTTCCGACTTACCCTCCAAATCGAGTTATGACCAGGTGTTCAGAACATTTGTAAGTCGGGGAATGCCTGTAGAAGTTTACAGAAATATACTATTGCACAATAGGCTGAAAAAGCTACCAAAAAAAGTTTAGATGCAGTTGAATACTGTGGTAAGAAACGTTTGTTTCATGTAAGTATGGAGAATGAAAGAGCTTGGTTTTCACCACACCATAAAACATTTTCCAGTTGTTGTTTTAAGTCCTCCTCATAAGTGACTTTCACAAAGTGTAAGAACCTGCCCAATTTCTCAGAGATCAAAGACTCTGATGTCTTAGCCGCTTCTGTAAAGTTAGAGAAGGCTGGATCCTGCCTTGCAGGATGTTATTCAGTTGCTTTTCTGCCTTGCTTTACAAGTAGCACCAGTGGAATCTTCTGGCACTTAGGACTACATATAGCTGTTGTCCTTTTCCTCTTGAATTCAGCTTACACCACACAAGCATCTGATTCAATGGAAGTACCTAGAACACCAAAAAGGCTTCATGAACTTCTAATAGTCATCATGCTGGAATCCCAACATAAGAGTTACAAAGGGGTAAGCATTTAGAGCCAAAAGTTTATGTGCCTAGGAGGAAACTCCAAGGAAACAGGTACCAGCTTTCATGCAAAAAGAATTAAGACTGCTCTGAGAGCTCCAGACTCATAAAGAGCAAGAAAAATGCCTCAAAGTTGTTACTGGAGACATGTCAGCCTCATACCATATTGTAACATTGTGAATCTGTTTTTAGCACCAAGCTGGGAACATGCATCAGCAGGAATTCTAGAAGTGGAATTGAATGGATCATAGGAATATGACTGCAGTGTGCCAGAAGAAAGTAGAGGGTTTCCTCTCAATAACCCCTACCTGAATCTACCCCCACCTCACCTAGTATGTAAGAACTCAGCATCAAAGATTTCAATATTGAGACTTGAAGTCTCAAAATTTTGATACATAAGAGTGATAGCACAGGCCTTTCTGTTGGTGAACAAAGGACATATCAGGAGGAAGCTAGATTTGTGCTTAGGCAGATGGTACATACACATTGTATTTGGCAGCTTTCCTTTTGAAGCAGTCTAGGATAACATTGTGCCAAACTTTGGGGAGTTTCTCTAAGATGCCTTGAAAAGGAAATGTTTCTCTTGTTTCCTCAGTGTCCAGAGGCTTGCACATTGGATACCTCCATACTTGCAGGTTAGACTGCAAATGCAACCACACAGCAGACAACTGATCAGATTCTACCATTCAGATATCTTTTGAAGCCAGTAAATAGTATTTCTGCTTTAGTGGTTGAGGAGACAGTCAAGTAAAAAGAATGCAACTAAATTGCAACCACTAATGCCAATTGGTGCTTAAGTATTTACCCTTGAGTACAGATGTGACTGAAAGTAACAATGGAAACCAAAAATACAGGCACCTGGGTACAAAACTAGGGATGTGAATGACCAGTCAACTATCCGATACACAAATGCTTATCGGATAGTCAACAGGCTTGTCAACTAGTTGCTTCTCCCCCTTTGTTGCCTATATCAGAAAGAGACAGCAAAGGGGAGAAAAGGAGAGAGTTCTTCAAAGCAGCAGAGCCCCGTGGAGCATGGGGCCAGACCCCGGGGATCCACGTGGTGCTGCTGCTTTGAAATGCTGCATGCAGCCCAGGACCAGATAGGAGACCCCAGCTGGCCCGGGATGCATGTGGCATTTCAAAGCAGCAGTGGCGCATGGAGTCCAGGGTCAGCTGGGGACTCCATGCATTGCTGCCATTTTGAAATGTGGCGGGGAACACAGGGCCAGTGGAGGACTGCTTGAGTCCCCTGCTGGACCCGTGCTCCCTGCAGGGCTTTCATCTTTGAAGTGTAGCAACAGCCCTGGGGCTCTTACTACACTTCAAAGGTGAAAGAGCCCTTATCGACTAGTCTTTAGCTAGTTCCTTATTCACCTTTCAATTCTCAAATTAATCCCCATCTTCTCCAATTTAACTAATAATTTCCTATGTGGAACTGTATAAAATACTTTACTGAAATCCAGGTAGATTACACCCTCCTCTGGGCAGCCCTGGGACCGGATAGGTAAGTGCTTAAAAACAGGTGCTGAAGCACAAAGAATTGAAGTGCTGAAAATTGACCACAGAAGCACTGAAATATGTATGCCAATCAATACATTACTAACCTGGACTGGAAGATAGAAATTTTGGAAAGGATACCCACAAGGGAAGCAAAGTATCGGTAATGAACAGAGAAGAACTATGACTGAAGATGTAGTCAAAAAAGAAGTCAAGGAAAAGTTCCATGGGCAGAAGTTAAGGTCAGACACTGATAAGATGAATAAGTAAAGAACAGGTAAATTCTGCCTTTAGGGATAAGAAAAAAATCATCACCAGTCTATTGAATTTTGCTTTGCTCAGAAGCGAAAATACTGATCCTCTGAAGTGTTATAGCACGACTTGATCTTCCTCAACTAGAGCATCCTAAATATTCTGCCACTCCCTTAGGCCTCATTTGCCACTGCTTGCAAGCTTTAGGGAAGGTCTCTGCTACTGGTAACAAGTGTTAACTAGAAACAAAGTGAAACTGACAGGATCATTGACAGTTTCACCGCTGCTCTGAACAATTGCAACAAAACTTTGCTATTATGGCCTGGAGAATTAGAAATATCTGTCAGCAGACACACTGGAGAGATATGGTAACCTTAAGCTCTAGAAAACTATTTCTTTAACATACACAAAACCACAAAGTCTTCAAAAATGGATGGTTTTCGCACTTCCCATCCTACCCACCAAGTAGCAAGGAAGTTTCCTACTTGCCAAAGTAGATTTTCTCACTCCTTTTACCCCAACTCCTTCCACTTATAAAGAAATGGATGCACAAAAGGCCACTATCACCTTCTGCACTAAAATAATATTTCAAGGAAACAGACACAATCTGAGTGGGGAGGAAGAAGGGCCCATTACCATAGTGTCTAAGCTGGTAGCATAACTACAACAGGAAAACTGGGTGGGCCATGATTTTGAGTGGCAGGAAATGATATAGAGGAACAGAGGAGTCTCCAGCTGGCCCTTACTACTCAGCAAGCAACAAGGCTGCCAGGGGCACACAAGCTGTGGGACAAACCTATGAGCCAGAGAGGGGCCCTTCCAGGGCTCAAGTGTCACTTACTCCACAGTATCCCTCTCCTACCAACGCTGTACACTGCTACCCTGGTCTCCAGTCCCAGTGCAATCCCCATTCAGACCTACCCCCACAACAAACCCCCAATCTGGGTTGACTCACCCCCTCCGAGGATGCATCCCTCTCCCACCTGCAACATGCTGTGCTGCCCTAGTCCCAACACCAGAGATGTGTGCTTCGGGGATCTGGGTGGGGTTAGCATTGGGGCCAGAGACCAGGTCAGCTGTGCACCGCACCAGCAGGAGAAGGATGCACCAGGCAGACAAACCCCAAATGGAGACTGTCACGGCTCCTTCCCCATTCTGGCACGATAAATGCAGAAGTGGGGGCCAGCAAGGTGTACCCAAAACCTTATCTACTAGGCTTTGGTATAAAATTTCCCCCAAAAATCTTAAAACTCTAGATTTTGGGGATAGAATCTCCGCTGCCACCACCCAAATTAATGAAGAAACCAGGGGAGACCCCATTTCGGAAAATCTCACCTCTAAAGTAAAAAGCAGGACACCACCATTAACCAATACCAGGTTAATAAAAGGAAAAGAGAAAACTTTTGTTATCACCACACTATTCCTGTTGCAAGCATAATGATTAGATGGAAGAGTAACAAAATAATATACTAGTGGAGAAACTCCATGGGCCTAGAACTTAGTTACAAAGGAAAGCCAAAACATTTTTTAAAAAGTGCACAGACAGAAGATCCCATACCCAAACCATAAAAAAACAAAACCTAACAGATTTATCTAAACTTTACCCTACTTACAGAAAGTGAAGAAAGACTCTTTTCTTGGAGGGAGAAACAGTGTCTGTCCCCCTCAATAGCTGAAGGAAACTGCCCAGAACAAAGGGGGGAAAAAGCCAAAAATTACTTTGTCCCAGTTTGAAATTCCAATCTACATTCCTATTGGCCACTCCTCCTTGCTAGGTAAGGGACATAGTTAACCCCTTAATCCCCAGGCTGCTGGCTAACCCTCATGATCATGACACCCCCCCCAAAGGAGCCATGACAGAGACTCTGCACAAATCTGGGTGGGTCTGGATGCTAAGAGGGTGAGCTGAGGCCTAACCAGGCCCATCTATGGCTACACTCTGATCTGAGCATCTCACAGCTTTTAATGTGTGTATCCTCACAACACCTCTGTGAGGTATGTTCAATTATCCCCACTTTTCAGAGAGGGAACTCAGGCACAAAATGACTTGTCCCAGTAGAAATGTAAAAGTGTAACCATTTAAACAGTTAACCAATAAGCATCAATTTACTGGTTTCTGTTAATGGTTACGCACTGGCTCTCCGGCTTTGTTGTGGGCTCTGCAGTATAAAGGTTATATTGCAGTGCCTAGCAGCAAAGTCTCCCCAGGAACATGGTTACTCTTGGGGGGGGGGGGCTCCACTGCAGCTGTGCAGTATCCCACTCCCAGGTAGCCAGTTGTCACACCACAACCTGCAGCCGGTTCCGCTCCCGGGGACGCTTTCCTGGGCTTCTACTGTGTAACTTTTAAAACTTGCCGCTGCAGGCACTGCAGTGTGTGTAACTGCTAGGATTTTTAGCAGTTATATGGTTATATTTTTCCACAACATTTTACATCCTTAACTATGACAAAGGAGGAAATTAAACCAGATTCCCAGACTAAACAACTCTAACCACTCAAGCACATAGAGGAATATTAATTTTAAGGCATAAGGAATGAAAGATTTTGCAATATCAGTGAAATACTTTGAACCTCATCTGGTAACCTCCCTTTCTTCGTGTGGTTTGTGACAGCTCACCAGGGATGTGGGCACAAAAGCTAGTGGGACATGCATGCCCTGGCACCGGGCCACTGGCAGTACTAGTAAATGGGGGCTGCAGTCCCTGGTCACACAAATGGACAGGAACAAGAGACGAGCTTTTAGGATACCGTCGCCTGCAAGAGCAGCCAAGGGCTTGCCCAGCAGCTGTCTCAGCAGCCCCTACCCCAAATATGGGAGTGGCTCATACCTCTTACAGGCTCACCCAGGGCTGTTGAACTCTCCCAGATATGCCGGGCAAACTGAACGCATCACAGCCAGCGCCGGAGGTGGACAGGTTGTCCCAGTCAGGTCGCCAACTGCCCTCAACCCGACCCGAACGTCTCCCTAAGACGCACCCCTCCCCCACTTCTGGAGCCGTTGAGACCGTTGGTGTTTAGAATGCTGCGAACATTCTATTACCTGCCGCCGAGAGTGACTCGCTCCAGTTACCCTCCCTCTCCTCCCCTGGGCCCGCCGTAGGTGTCTGCGTGCGGACGTCACTAATCAACACAATCGTCCCAGTGACGCTATTGCGGCAGCAACCTGTCCCATCCTCCCATGAAACACCCGGATGTGGCGTTTACGCTACTCCCCCTTCTTCCGATCACGTGGTGTTGGGAGAGACGCTCCCTGTCCCGAGCGCGTTCTAAGCCGGTGGGGACTGGAAACCCAAAGCGCGGGGACAGCCCCTCCTGCTTTCCCCAGGCGCCGCCCCCTGGTGACGTGAAAGGAAGCAGCTGCCTGCGGGGGCGCTAAGGCGGGGTCACTCGCCGCCTGTCGACACCTTGGAGGCTCTGAGGCGAGGCAGCGCCCACGAGTCCCGCCCTACTCAAGTCATGTCACCTGGGCACCCCGCAGCGCCGGACACACCCGCCTCCCTGCCCCCGGGGAGGGGACTTGGATGTGCATCTAGTCCTCTGACTGTGTACAAATGGGATCTCCTGCTAGAAACCTGGAGACCCCAGGCCAGGCTGCTAATCAATATGTTTAATTGTTTACCCGCCAATAGGTATTTACGGTTCTTGAGAAAACTAAATTACAGGTGCAAAACAAAATTAAAACCTGTGATAATATTCAAGGAGGGAAAGGGGTACAGAGAGTTTGGGTGGTGGCCTGAGGCAGGTACTTGTGGGGAAAGAGAGGGTGGGATCCCATATGCAGGCTCTGCCTGGGAGGTTCTCTGCCTGTTTGCTAAAGTCCCAGGGTGGTCAGCTGGCTGCTCCACCTGACCTGATCTGGTGGCGGGTTCACACATGGCCCTTCCCAGCAAAATTTATCAGCGCTTATTGGCCAGAAACTGGCCAATGGGAGCTGAGAGATTTTGCTAGGGGGTTGGAGCAGTGCCTGAAGCCTCCTTCTCCTTCTCCAGCATCCAGAACACAGAGCAGCCAGCTGTTTAAAGTGTGCTCTTTGCCTAAGAGTGCTTGTGAGCCGGCCATGGGCCAAATCCAGTGGCTTGGCTGGCCACAGCCAGCCTGGTGGCCACCTTTTACCCACCTCTGGGCTATCTGGTAGTATTGATGAACAGGAGCTTGGGGTTATAGTGGATTACAAACTGACTGAGTCAATAATGTGATGCAGTTGTTAAAAAGGAAATATACTTCTGGGGTATATTAACAGGAGCACCATATATAAGGTATGGGAGGAAACTATCATGCTCTAATTATCACAGATGAAGCCTCAAAGTCTGAGTCCAAATTCTGGGTGATACACTTTAGGAAGTATGTGGACAAATTGGAGGAAATTCAGAGGATAGCAACAATAATGATGAAGAGTTTAGAAAATCTGACCTTTGAGAAACAGTAAAAAAAACTAGGAATATTTTAGCCTTGAGAGAAGAAAACTGATATATTAGGGGTTGTTACAGAGATCAATTGTTTTCTACATCAAATGAATGTAGAACAAGAAACAATAGGTTTAATCTAGGAATGGTAAGAAGCCAGTAATTAGAAATTCTATCAGCAACACAATCAGTGGATAAGGGGGGAAAGCTTCAGTTTCGGGTCTGGGAGCTACCCCTCACTGCGGCTTTGTGGTTTAAATGTAGTAAGAGGCAAGCAGCCTGGCTCCTGCTATATTTAAACTGAAGAGTCACAGCAGGGGTAGCTCAGTCCCATTTCACACCAAGTCTAGCAGTTCCTGTCCACAGGGGGTCCCAGCATGGACAGAGGCTGCTCCGTTGGATGTAGCCATGGGCTGATAGAGGCAGCAGTGTGGGGTGGAGGTAGGGTTGCCAGATGGTTTAACCAAAAATATTGAATCCCCCTCTCCCCCCCCAAAAAAACCACCCAGTATTTTCACCTCCTGTCCGGGAAAAAATCAGAAAATACCAGACATTTTTGATGTTCGGTATTTTCTGAATTTTTTAACTGGACAGAAGTAAAAAATACCAGACTGTCTGGCTCAATACCAAAAACCTGGCAACCCTAGGTGATGGGGTAGGCAGTACTGATGGTGCTGATCCAGAGGCAGCAAGGCAGCGGGAATGCATGTAGTCAACTTAACTAACCTATAAACCTTGACTTAGCAGTTGGATGACTACTCAACTGCTCCCTTACTTCCATAGTTTAATCCACAGCAAGGAAGAAATTGGTTAAATATTGTGAAAAATATCTTTCCAAATATAAGCGTAGTTTAGCTCTGAAATAGGAAGCTGTGGAGTCACCATCACTGGAAGTTTTTAAAAACAGGTTAGACCAGTGTTTCTCAAACTGGGCTCCGCGAGATATCTCCAGGGGCTCTGCGAGGCTGACAAACTGGAAACATCGATAGGTATAACACGTACAATCAGTGGACCGCTGGGGCTCCGCATAAATTTTTATGCATGTAAAGGGCTCCGGAGCCCAAAAAGTTTGAGAGCTGCTGGGTTAGACATACACCTGACAAGATTAGTGTTTGGTTACATGTCCTGCCACAATGCAGAGGTCTGGTTTGATAATGTCTCGTGGTGCCTTCCAGTTCTACAGTTCCATGATACTTTAAACTGTAGCACTATATACACAACTTCTCTTTGCACTTTGAAAGAGTGAAAAGATAGATATCAATTCTCTCTAAACCAATCTCCAGTTCTGGGAACTTTTATTAAAAATTCTTTGTGGGAGCAAAGCAACCTTGTTTCAATCTGAAATCAATTACACATTTCCCCATTAATTTTTTTTAGAATGTTAGTAGGCAAAGTTTACTTGGACTATTCTGCAACATGTTTGTTTGTTTTTTAATATATTAAGTTATCCCTCATGAGAGATGCCAGGTTAAAATTACTGGATAATAAGAGGATATCCTTCCTGATTCCACTGAAGACAATGGGAATGTTAACATTAAGATTTTACCTTAAGGTGTTTTTGTTTGTTTATTTGTTTGTTTGTTTTTTCTAGAGTATCTATGAGAAGATAAGTTCTTCCCACCAATTCCTTCAACATACTTTTGTAGCAACTACCTGTAAGCAGTGAGAAGGTACTTAAGTCAGTCTACAGCCTTTAACTTAAGTGTCAGAATGCCAACATAAAGACCACCAACATTGTAACTCGAGATTATGTCTTTTTTCCTCCTTTGTTTAGATTGTTAAAATTTCTGAGTGAATTTAGTGACGTTGAAATTCAGACTAATAGCTCTGGATTTGACACAAACATACACCAGTCTGGGCCATCATTTTGCAAACTACAGGCAGTCCCCGACTTACGCGGATCCGACTTATGTCGGATCCACACTTACGAACAGGGCTTTCTCGCCCCAGAGGTCGAGGTAGTGGATTGCTACCTGCGAGCTCCGGGGCGAGAAAGCCCCGTTAGTAAGCTGCTCTGGTGCCCCTGGTCTGCTGGAGACCGTCCCCAGCAGACCAGGGGCACCGGGCGGGTTCCCGCGCTTCTGACGCTTTGCCAGAGCAAAGCCTCAGAAGCGCGGGAACCCGCCGCTGCTGCCGCTTCAGTCCGAGTGCCTGTGGTCTGCTGGGGACGGTCCCCAGCAGACCACAGGCACCGGGACTGAAGCCGCAGCCGCGGGGGCGTCCCGCGCCTCTGAGACTTTGCCAGAGCAAAGCCTCAGAGGCGCGGCACCCCGCTGCCGCTGCGGCTCTGCTCCCGGTGTCCCTGGTCTGCTGGGGGGGGGGGGCACGGCTAGTGTGCTCCCCCCCCCCCCCCAGCAGACCAGGCTTTTGTTTTGGACCCTGGAGCAGAGCATCTGGGGCGCTGCCGATTGGTCCTGCAGCGCCGCTCTGGGCACTACTGGACCAACCCGGCAGCACCCCAGCTGCTCTGCCCCAGGTCCTGATTCAGCCGCTGTTGGTCAGTTTCAGCAGTGGCTGAATCAGGACGCCTGGGGCAGAGCAGCTGGGGTGCTGCTGGGTTGGTCCAGTAGCGCCGAGGAGCGGTGCTACTGGAGCAGCCCAGCAGCACCCCAGCTGCTCTGCCCCAGGCGTCCCCAAGTCAGCCGCTGCTGAAACTGACCAGCGCTGACTACAGCGCTGATCAGTTTCAGCAGCAGCTGACTTGGGGAAGCTTGGGGTTCTTAAGTTGAATCTGTATGTAAGTCAGAACTGGCGGTCAGTTTCAGCAGCTGCTGAATCTGGACGCCAGTTCTGACTTACATACAGATTCAACTTAAGAACAAACCTACAGTCCCTATCTTGTACATAACCCGGGGACTGCCTGTATTCACATGTACATTTGTCCAGTCTCTTCATTCTTGCCTTCTGTTAGTCCTGGAAATCAGTCCTGGACCTCTCATCATAAACTGAGTGTAACATTGCACTAACATACTATAATTTGAAAGCTGATATGAATAAATGAGTACTATGACAAGACTGCCAAACTCCATTTCACTAGTAATTGGTGTCATGGTTTGAACTTCAATCTTCAGTAATGAAAAGCATGGAAAATACAATTTTGAAAATCACTCACATCACATGGCATAAATAGTGATTCAAAGCACTATGAGGACTTAAGAATTTATGTATTTTTATGTTTATTCTTTCTCATCCACAGAAACCTTACAACATGGGTGGAGAACCTTTTTTGGGTCAGGACCACTGACTCACAGAAAAATCAGTTGGAGTCTGCACACAAGTGAGAAACAAAACAAAAACTACCCCTCATGAGCCCCGAGCCTCAGGGACCGGATTGGGCGTTAGGTTCCCCACCCGTGCCTTACAAGAAGCTACTGTTTACCAATGTTTTTGTTTACTGGGTTTAGATTGGCCCACTTTGGCCTTTTGCTGCACTCTGATAGCTAAGAGAAGTGTATGGGATAGATCTCAAAAGCATTTTTAGGTTCAATCTTATATGTGGAAAGGAGCATGATTTGACAGAAATTGTGTATCTTGGCAAGAAGAGCTTGGGTGGAACAGTTTTGGCCAGCCAACTGTTTTTTTCCATTCTATACAGTCAGCAGACAATGATTTTTTTTCCTTTATCCTTTGATACCATAAATCCTAAATTTAAATAATTAAGAAATAACAGTTACCTCAGCGCAACAAAAAAAATGGATTAACTATTTTAAATTATGCATATTAAATTGAATGCTTTTCCAGCCACAACATAAGTTTTGTGGCATCAAACCAATTAACCTCCTTAGAGACTAGAATCTGCATAAGAGACATTGATTAAAAGTTTTCTAGCCCTTTTCCTTGCAAGAATTGCCTTGCAAAATGGAACTGGTATAAATTAATGACTACTGTTGACAGTAACTCGCAGTAGGGCTCTATTTCTGCAGCAGAAGATCAAGCAGATCACCTAACAATATTGATAGAAATGTAGCCGTGTTAGTCTGGTGTAGCTGAAACAAAATACAGGACTATGTAGCACTTTAAAGACTAACAAGATGGTTTATTAGATGATGAGCTTTCGTGGGCCAGACCCACTTCAATTTTTTGATCTGAGGAAGTGGGTCTGGCCCACGAAAGCTCATCATCTAATAAACCATCTTGTTAGTCTTTAAAGTGCTACATAGTCCTGAATTTTGTTTCACCTAACAATATGTTTGTGTGTACCCAAATAATTTTTTTACCAACATGTGGGATATATGTAAAATAATGGAATATTAGACAGGAATAGTTTAAGAAAGGGGACTTAAGAAAATGTTTTGTAGGCCTGATCAAATTTCCAAGACTAAGGCTACATCTAGACTGCAGCACTTTTCCGAGATACCAGAGGAATGCATCCACTTTTCCGAAAAAAAATTTGGAAAAGCGGACATGTTCCTTCACCACTCCTGTAACCCTCATTCTATGAGGAAGAAAGGATCTGTCAAAAGAGCAGGTTTTTCCAAAATTTGGCACCGTGCAGATGCGCCAAATTTTGAAAAAGATTCTTTCGACAGAAAAGTGGAAAAGATATACAAATTGTGGTTCACAATTTGCGTATCTTTTTCCGGCTTAGCTTTGTAGTCTAGACGTAGCCTAAGTCTGCTTCTTAAATATTTCATCATTCCTTAAAATGAGGACAAAGCCAGCTACTGTTCATTGATGTTGGAGCCTGGGTTGTGATCACTATTGTTACTTTAGAGGAACTCCATGACAGTTACTTTAGAGGAACTCCATTCCTGTATTCTCTGTAGAACTGCACCCACGTTTTTCTGGAAATGTTTTTGAATATGAACATGCATAACTCAAATATGCTTTATGCAAAACAGGGGAAATAATTTACCATTCAAGAACTTCTAATCATCTGAATGTGTATATTGTATTTGCGTGCATTATTCTTTTTTTATATGTGAAGTTAGGAATATAAAGTGTAAATATGTTTATTAATATAGGTCTTCTAGTGACAGCCATTACTGATACTTAAGGAACATAATGACCCAGTGCTCAAGAAAAGGATCTGGGAATAGTCTTGTTTTTTCTATAAGGCTAATCTATGTTTTGGCCCACAAAGACATGTGACCATGCCATGTGATACTGGAATCCATCTTGAATTTCATACTTTTCCACAGGAGTTGGGGAATGGGACAAAGACTTTCCACCCCATGGAAATTTTCTTTAAGGGATAGGAAGGAAAGGATGATGGTCTTTAGCTGGCTTCACAGACAGTTCCTCACACTGAGAGGATACATGAAAACACCCAGAAACAAAAATATTCGAACAGGGGTGGAGATGAGTTGCTAGATCCATGTCAGAAAGAGCAGCCTGAGCCTTAAAAGATTTCACCTAAAATAAGAACTAAGATGAGGAGCTATGATTTGACTGGAAAAAGGCAAATATAGTGCCTATCTATAAAAAAGGGAATAAGAACAACCCAGGAACTACAGACCAGTCAGTTAAAATTCTTTGTCAGGGAAGATAATGGAACAAGAGATTAAGGAATTCATTTGCAAGCAACTGGAAGAAAATAAGGTGATAGATAACAGCCAGCATGGACTTGTAAAGAACAAATAATACCAAACCAGTCTGACAACTTCCTTTAATAAGATATCAAGCCTTGTGGATAAGGGAGAAGCGATGGACGTGGGAAACCTAGACTTTAGTAAAGCATTCAATGTTGTCTCACATGACTTTATCAATAAGCTTTGGCACAACCAAATACTGTCTAGACCATCCCTGATAGACATTTATCTAACCTACTCTTAAATATCTTCAGAGATGGAGATTCCACAACCTCCCTGGGCAATTTATTCCAGTGTTTGACTACCCTGACAGTTAGGAACTTTTTCCTAATGTCCAACCTAAACCTCCCTTGCTGCAGTTTAAGTGGGGTTCCACAGACATCTGTTTTTGGGACAGGTTCTGTTCAATATCTTCTTTGACAATTTAGATGATGGCATAGAGAATATGCTCATTAAGCTTACAGATGCTACCAAGCTGGAAGAGCTTGAAAGTGCTTTGGAGGACAGGATCATAATTCAAAATGATCTGGACAAATTAGGGAAATGGTAAATAGGATGAAGTTTAATGAGGACAAATGCAAAGTACTCCACTTAGGAAGGAACAATCAGCTTCACACATACAGAATGGGAAGTGACTGTCTAGGAAGCAGAAAGAGATCTAGGGGTCATAGTGGACCACAAGATAAATATGAGTCAACAGTGTAACACTGTTGCAAAAAAAGCAAATGTGATTCTGGGATGCATTAATAGGTGTGCTGTGAACAAGATACGAGAAGTCATTCTTCTGCTCTACTCTGCACTGATTAGGCCTCAGTTGGAGTATTGTGTCCAGTTCTGGGCACCTCATTTCAAGAAAGATGTGGAGAAATTGGAGAAGGTCCAGAGAAGAGAAACAAGAATGATTAAAGATCCAGAAAACATGAGCTATAAGAGAAGACTGAAAAAATTGGGCTTGTTTAGCTTAGAATAGAGAAGACAGAGGGGCATGATAGCAGTTTTCAAGTATCTAAAAGGATGTTACAAAGTGGAGGAAGAAAAATTGTTCTCTTTGGCTTCTGATGATAAGAGAAGAAGCAATGGGCTTAAATTGCAGCAAGAGAGGTTTAGGCTGGACATTAGGAAACTTCCTAACTGTCAGGGTGGTTAAACACTGGAATAAATTGCCTTGGAAGGTTGGGGAATCTCAATCACTGGAGATATTTAAGAGCAGGTTGGTCAGACATCTGTCAGGGATGATTTATGCAGTGCTGACTAGACTTGGTGATCTCTCAAGGTCCCTTCCAGTTTTAGTATTCTATGATTCTATGGTTTGTAACAACTTATTAGTGTATTAGGGTTAGCTGGCATTTTTTGTTTTATTTTAGCTTAGTAATTTAAGTTGATCTGTATCACTTGCAATCACTTTAATCCTATTTTTACACTTTTATTATCAAACCCTGTGTAAATAATTGTTATGGGGAGGAAGATAACATCTGTCCATATCTCTCTTTCATTTATAAAGGGAGTGAACGTTGTGAGCTTTCTCTGTGTAAAAGTTTTATACAGAGTAAGAGAGATTTAATTGGGGATTTTTGGTCCCATTGGGGCTGTCCTTCTGGGTGCTGTCAATTCCCAGTAACTGAGGGTATGTCTACACTACCCCCCTAGTTCGAACTAGGGGGGTAATGTATGCATACCGAACTTACTAATGAAGTCCGGGATTTGAATTTCCCGGGCTTCATTAGCATAAAGCCGGCGCCGCCATTTTTAAAAGCCGGCTAGTGCGAACCCCGTGCCGTGCTGCTACATGCGGCACCGACTAGATAGTTCGGATTAGGCTTCTAATCCAAACTATCTGTACGCCTCATATCCTAGGTAAATTAATATATTTGTATTGATTTAGGAGCATTTGGTGCTTCTGTTTATAGTGCCTTAGTGAAAATTATATCTATATATAATTTTGATCAAGAACTTCTCCGAAATGATAAGAGCTCCAAATTGGTATACAGCTTCCTCTTATCATAACATAAGGGTTTAGTGATGTTAGGAAGATCAACTTAAGGGATTGGTTGTGCCAGGAAAAGGGGATGTGCCTAGAATTGGATTGCTTCTCATAAAACCAAACGGAAAGGAGACAGAATCACTAAATCAAGCATAGTGTTAGAAATGTAGCCGTGTTAGTCTGGTGTAGCTGAAACAAAATACAGGACTATGTAGCACTTTAAAGACTAACAAGATGGTTTATTAGATGATGAGCTTTCGTGGGCCAGACCCACTTCCTCAGATCAAATAGTGGAAGAAAATAGTCACAACCATATATACCAAAGGATACAATTAAAAAAATGAACACATATGAAAAGGACAAATCAAATTTCAGAAGAGAAGGAGGATGCGGGGGGGGGGAGGTAAATGTCTGTGAGCTAATGGTATTAGAGGTGATAATTGGGGAAGCTATCTTTGTAATGGGTAAGATAGCTAGGGTCTTTGTTGAGACCCACGCGCAGAGTGTAGAATTTTAGCATGAATGACAGTTCAGAGGATTCCCTTTCAAGTGCAGATTTAAAAGGCTTCTGAAGCAGGATGCAGGTAATTAAGTCGTTGAGACAATGTCCTTTCTGGTTGTAATGGCAAGAAACTGTTTTTTCTTTGTGATTCTGTCTAATATCTGTTTTGTGAGCATTGATCCTTTGGCGAAGTGTCTGAGACGTTTGTCCAATGTACAAAGCAGACGGACACTTTCGGCATATGATAGCATAAATTATATTTCTGGATGCGCAGGAATGTATTCTTGATCTTATAACTCACTTGGTTAGGTCCAGTAATTGTATCAGCAGAGTGAATATGTGGACAAAGCTGGCAACGGGGTTTGTTGCAAGGGAACTCTCCAACACCACATTTTACAAACCTCTCTCCTCTGATCCCAACTCGGAATACCAAAAGAAACTACACTGTCTCTTTAAAAGCCTCCCTACAGCTACTTGGGAACAAATCCACACAGAAACACCTTCTGACCCCCGACCAGGATTGTTCTATCTGCTTCCCAAGATCCATAAACCTGGACACCCTGGACGTCCCATCATCTCTGGTATTGGCTCACTACTGGTCTATCCAGCTATGTAGACTCTCTCCTCAAACCCTACGCAACCAACACCCCCAGCTATCTCTGAGACACTACTGACTTCCTACAGAAACTACAAAACATCGATAACCTTCCCAATAACACCATCCTTGCCACCATGGATGTAGAAGCTCTATACACCAACATCCCACATGAAGATGGATTACAAGCAATTAGAAACACTATCCCAGAGGTCACCACTGCCAACCTGATAGCAGACCTATGTAACTTTGTTCTCACCCACAATTATTTCCAGTTTGAGAACAACTTATACCTCCAGATCAGCGGCACATCCATGGGTACACACATGGCCCCACAGTATGCTAATATCTTTATGGCTGACCTAGAACAACGTTTCCTCAACTCCCGTCCCCTTTTACCCCTTCTCTGCTTACGCTACATCGATGACATCTTTATGATCTGGACGCATGGCCAAGAAACACTGGAGACATTCCACAGAGATTTCAACAACCTACACCCCACCATCAACCTCAGCCTGGACCATTCTACACAAGAGATCCATTTCCTGGACACCACAGTACAAATCAACAATGGAAAATTAGACACCACCCTCTACAGAAAACCCACTGACTCATACAGTTACCTACATGCTTCCAGCTCCCATCCAGCACACACCATACGATCCATCATCTATAGCCAAGCCCTTCGATACAACCGCATCTGCTCTAATCCCACTGACAGAGACCAGAAACTTCAGGTTCTCTACCAAGCATTTATAAACCTCAACTACCCACCCGGAGAAATAAAAAAGCAAATTGAAAGAGCCAGACGAATACCTAGAAACCATCTACTTCAAGACAGACCCAAGAAAACCAACAATAGAACACCACTTGTCATTACCTACAACCCCCAACTTAAACCTGTCCAACACATTATCAATAAACTACAGCCTATACTGGAACAGGATACTAAACTCAAAGAGGCTCTGGGAGACAGACCCATAGTCTCCGATAGAAAACCACCTAACCTCAAGATGATTCTTACCAGCAACCATAGGACATACCACACTAATACCAACCCTGGTACCTTCCCTTGCAACAAACCCCGTTGCCAGCTTTGTCCACATATTCACTCTGCTGATACCATTATTGGACCTAACCAAGTGAGTTATAAGATCAAGAAGACATATTCCTGCGCATCCAGAAATATAATTTATGCTATCATGTGCCGAAAGTGTCTGTCTGCTTTGTACATTGGACAAACGTCTCAGACACTTCACCAAAGGATCAATGCCCACAAAACAGATATTAGACAGGATCACAAAGAAAAAACAGTTTCTTGCCATTTCAACCAGAAAGGACACTGTCTCAACGACTTAATTAACTGCATCCTGCTTCAGAAGCCTTTTAAATCTGCACTTGAAACGGAATCCTCTGAACTGTCATTCATGCTAAAATTTGACACTCTACGTGTGGGTCTCAACAAAGACCCTAGCTATCTTACCCATTACAAAGATAGCTTCCCCAATTATCACCTCTAATACCATTAGCTCACAGACATTTACCTTCCCCACCCCCCGCATCCTCCTTCTCTTCTGAAATTTGATTTGTCCTTTTCATATGTGTTCATTTTTTTAATTGTATCCTTTGGTATATATGGTTGTGACTATTTTCTTCCACTATTTGATCTGAGGAAGTGGGTCTGGCCCACGAAAGCTCATCATCTAATAAACTATCTTGTTAGTCTTTAAAGTGCTACATAGTCCTGTATTTTGTTTTAAATCAAGCATAGTCCTCAAAATTGACCTAACTGGGTGAATGCTGAAAGAGACTGTACCAAGATCAGCCCAAAAATATGATGAATCTGGAATAGGATTACTTCTCAATAAACCTTACAGAAAAGAGATAAAATTGAGAAATCTGTCTGGCATAGTGTTCTGTTTTGGCACAGCTAAAGCAGCTAAATCAATGATTAAGGTTTGAAAACTAGAATATAGTGTTACTGGAAGCCAAATTGACTATACCCCTTTTTTGTTAAAACATAGAGAATGATAAGAGTTTATAGGGATAAAGAAAAAAAAATACACTGGATGGGGTTTGAATTTTAAGAAAATACTAAAAAAATCCATTTAAACCATCCCTTTTGAGAAATCTGAAATACAAATTTCATAAAAATAACACTATTTTTGAAAAATGCAATCGTTTAAATAAAGCATGTACATTTTCTTTTTATTTAAAAAAAACAAAAATGTTAATTGAGTTAAGGATTCAAGCAATGCTGAGTGAATCTCATTTTTTAGACGTGAGTTGACTGTATTTGATATAAGGAAAAAAGGAAACCATGGATGGAAGGAACAGCTGAAAATGTCATTTTTTCCCCTACATTACCCTTTAAGACAGCAGAGATCATGACATTCATTGTTGCATAACACAAATATTGAATTATTATATTTATGCGTTAGTGGAACAGTCCTGGTAGCTGTGAATGACTACAAATAATTTTGTGCAATTATTATTTTTAGAAATTACAAAAATCCCCAACCCCAATTATATCCATGTATTGAAAGCTTATTTTCTAATTAGAGCATTTTAATACCTATACAAAAATCATTAAAATATTAATTATTAATATGCCTTATGTTATGGAAAATCTTATAGTCATATATGTTTGCTAGTATGATAGACAATTTAGTTGAATTTGCTGTTACCAGGCATAAAAATGCACAGTGAAGGAGATTTTTTTTTTTTACACATTCATAAAAGATCATTCTTTAAGTTACTAATCTGGAAAAAAATCCAATAAACAAACTTCCTATTTGTATAAGTTTAGATCCTAAAGTCTATATTTTGTTTTTACTCAGCCAACACTGTCATTGGACCAAATGTAGAAAGATGATGAGCACATATTAACCATACACAAACCTTATCCTAGGTTTACACTGGGACCTTATTCTGAAATAACACACACACACCCCGGCTATGTCTACACTGGCCCCTTTTCCGGAAGGGGCATGTAAATTTCACCAGTCGTCGTAGGGAAATCCGCGGGGGATTTAAATATCCCCCGCGGCATTTAAATAAAAATGTCCGCCGCTTTTTTCCGGCTTTTAAAAAAGCCGGAAAAGAGCGTCTAGACTGGCCCCGATCCTCCGGAAAAAGTGCCCTTTCAAAGTAGGAATAAGACCCTCCGGAAAAGGGCACTTTTTCCGGAGGATCGGGGCCAGTCTAGACGCTCTTTTCCGGCTTTTTTAAAAGCCGGAAAAAAGCGGCGGACATTTTTATTTAAATGCCGCGGGGGATATTTAAATCCCCCGCGGATTTCCCTACGACGACTGGTGAAATTTACATGCCTCTTCCGGAAAAGGGGCCAGTGTAGACGTAGCCCCCAAGTTCAAATTTATAAGCGGTGCATCCACACTACCGCACCTGTTATTTTGAAATAATAGACCATGGAATTCAAACTCTGTACTCCTCCATTTCACAAGGGGTAACAGTAATTCTGAAATAGTAATATCAAAATAACATTAGCAAGAATGCTCCAGTGCACTAGTTGGAACTTATTGGCCTCTGGGAGGCCTGTTGCAGCTCCCCAGAGTGTTTCCTGTGGCTCTATGTCCGAGATAGTATGTCCACATTAACAAAGTCTGCCTTGGAATAATTTTTATGCTTCCCCCTAGTGAGGACATGCTAGTTCGAATCTGTTAAATCAGAAGTTCTTAAGTCAAATTTAGTCATTTCAAAATGATTTCCTATGTAGACATGGCCTTACTGATTTCAGTGAGAGTTCTGCCTGAGTAAAGACATCAGGATATAGGCTAAGCTTGTTTCTAATGGAGTTTTTTTTCCATTGTTTGGTTCAGTACAGGCAGTCCCCAACTTACGTGGATCCGACTTATGTTGGATCCACACTTACAAACGGGGCTTTTCTCGCCCCGGAGCTCACGAGCAGCGGGTCGCCACCCGTGTCCTCCGGGGCGAGAAAAGCTTCTCCCAGTCTCCCTAGTCTGCTGGGGGGGTCCAGCAAAGCTGCTGGACCCTCCCAGCAGACCAGGGACACCCGAGCAAAGCCGCTTTGCTCGTATGCCCGGGAGCAAAGCCGCCCAGGCGGCAGGACCCCCGCCGCCTAGGCGGCTTTGCTCCTGTCCCCCTGGTCTGCTGGGGGGGTCTAGCAAAGCCGCTGGACCCCCCCAGCAGACCAGGGGGACAGAAGCAAAGCCGCCCAGGCAGTGGCTTTGCTCGGGTGTCCCTGGTCTGCTGGGGGGGTCCAGCGGCTTTGCTGGACCCCCCAGCAGACCAGGGGGACAGAAGCAAAGCCGCCCAAGCGGCGGGGGTCCCGGGCAAACAAGCAAAGCGGCTTTCCTTGGGTGTCCCTGGTCTGCTGGGGGGGTCCAGCGGCTTTGCTGGACCCCCCCCAGCAGACGAGGGAGACAGGAGCAAAGCCACACAGGCGGCGGGGTCCCTCCGCCTGTGCGGCTTTGCTCGGGTCTCCCTGGTGTGCTGGGAAGGGAGGGGGCGCAGCTAGTGCGCCCCCCCCCCAGCAGACGAGGCTTTTGTTGCTGGACGCCTCGGGTAGAGCAGCTGGGGTGCTGCCGGGTTGGTCCTGTGGGAACCTACCGGGCAGCGCCCCAGCTGTTCTGTCCCAGGCTCCAGATTCAGCAGCTGTTGAAACTGATCAGGCTGATTCCAGGAAGCTGGGGGCAGAGCAACTCTGCCTCCCGCTTCCTGTAGTCAGCCCCTGGTCAGTTTCAGTGGCAGCAGCTGAATCTGGAGCCAGTTTCGACTTACATACAAATTCAACTTAAGAACAAACCTATAGTCCCTATCTTGTACATAACCCGGGGACTGCCTGTAATAGGATATCCCCACCACAATAATGCTATTTGTAATGTGGAATATAAGATTCATGCAAGCCAGAAAACTTAAGTATAATATTAGGCAGTTTATAATAACATTTTTTCTAAGGTTCTTTAAGTTTTTGGCAATTCATTTTACCAAAACATGTATTTGAAAAAGGATTTTTTTAAGGTTTATAGTCAGTGTTTCAGTTGGCAAAATTTGATGGCCAGCAATGTAGGCAATTTTTATTAAAAACTCATTGATGGAACTTTCACATCATATACATGCATAACATCAGAAAGTTATGTCATGACCTTTTGCATCATCGTAACCATTAAAATGCCAATATTAGTTACAGAGAATTGCTGTAGGCAATCATGGAGTTCAAGAGAAATGATACTGAACACCTGGTTTGGCTTGGCATCTAACATAGTCTAAGAGTTTAGTTTGTAGATGTTTGTGGAACAACTTATGAGTATGGAAAATTATATTTTTCATTTGTATGAACTATTACCAAACGTTTAAAGAAGTGGAAACATCTGTCTTGAGAAAATATGAATTAAAAAAGGGTCTATATGGGAAAGATGAAATTAAGATTGGCATGGTCATGCATGAGAATTTTGAATTGAATCTGATCCATACATTGGAATATTATATGTATGGTAAACACATTCTAGTTATACAAACAATATGCCATAGAAATAATCACAAACATTATCTTCATGGATGAAGAGCAGAAAGAACAGAAATATATATAAAAAATGAAAAAAGATGCTGTTTGACATAAGACTGCTACTCTCAGAGGGTATGTCTACACTACCCTCCTAATTTGAACTAGGAGGGTAATGTAGGCATACCGCACTTGCAAATGAAGCCCAGGATTTGAATTTCCCGGGCTTCATTTGCATGAAGCTGGCCGGCGCCATTTTTAAATGCCGGCAGTTCGAACCCCGTGCCGCGCGGCTACACGCGGCACGGAGTAGCTAGTTCGGATTAGGCTTCCTAATCCGAAATAGCTGTACTCCTCGTGGATTCCCTTTCAACCAGAAAGGACACTGTCTGAATGACTTGCTAACCTGCATCCTACTTCAGAAGACATTCAAATCTGCACTTGAAAGGGGAATCCTCTGAACTGGCATTCATGCTAAAATTCGACACTCTCCGCAGGGGAATTAACAAAGACTCCAACTATCTTACCCATTACAAAGATAGCTTCCCCAATTATCACCTCTAATACTATTAACTCACAGACATTTCCCCTTCCCCACCTCTAATATCATTAACTCACTGGCATTCACCTTCCTCCCCCCCCCCCCATCTCCCTTCTGTTCTGTAATGTGATTTGTCCTTTTCATGTGTGTTCATTTTTTTTTAATTGTATCCTTTGGTATATATGGTTGTGACTATTTTCTTCCATTATTTGATCTGAGGAAGTGGGTCTGGCCCATGAAAGCTCATCATCTAATAAACCATCTTGTTAGTCTTTAAAGTGCTACATAGTCCTGTTTTTTGTTTCAGCTATTTTGAAATAAGTGCTATGTAGAAGCTCCCAATTTCAATTTCAAAATAAGCTACGCAATTGACATAGCTCAATTTGCGTACTTATTTCGAGTTAAGCCCTGCTGTGTAGACACACCCTGGGGAAGAATTCTAGATTTTACTATTTAGATAATTTAATAACTATGTCTATTTCAAAAAATGAAGTAATTGGGGCTAAATGTATCTTTTTCCAAAGAGTTTTACTTTTCTCTTCTAGATTGTGTTTTGGAAGCAATGCTTTGGAAGGAATACTCTCATTGTTTTGAATAGTAGGAAAACTTTAAAGTTCACTTTTTTCCAAAATGTATGGCTCCGTATGTTGTTAATTTATGAACAACAGGTATCCTCTGAGATATTTTGGAAAAAGCTTTAGACATTAAAAGGGACAAACTTTCAAAGATACTTGTTTGAAAATAATTAAAGTAGTACAGGCAGTCCCCGGGTTATGTACAAGATAGGGACTGTAGGTTTGTTCTTAAGTTGAATCTGTATGTAAGTCGGAACTGGCGTCCAGATTCAGCCGCTGCTGAAACTGACCAGCGGCTGACTACAAGAAAGCCCGAGGCAGAGTTGCTCTGCCCTGGGCTTCCTGGAATCAGTCACTGATCAGTTTCAACAGCGGCTGAATCTGGACGCCTGGGACAGAGCAGCTGGGGCGCTGCCGGGTAGGTCCCCACAGCGCCGCACCTCAGCGCTGCGGGGACCAACCCGGCAGCACCCCAGCTGCTCTACCCCAGGTGTCCCCAAGTCAGCCGCTGTTGAAACTGATCAGCGGCTGATTCCAGGAAGCCCGGGGCAGAGCAACTGTGCCTCGGGCTTTCTTGTAGTCAGCCGCTGGTCAGTGTCAGCAGCAGCTATAAACGCGGAGGATGCAGGTGGGACCGCGGCATGTCTCGGCGGACCCGCCGCCCGCATCTCCCTGGTCTGCTGGTGGGGGGGGGGGGCGCAGCTAGTGCACCTCCTCCCCCAGCAGACCAGGCTTTTTTCGCGACATCTGGGGTAGAGCAGCTGGGGTGCTGCTGGGTTGGTCCAGTAGCGCCGCGGAGGGGCGCTACTGGACCAACCTGGCAGCACCCCAGCTGTTCTGCCCCAGGCGTCCCCAAGTCAGCCGCTGTTGAAACTGATCAGCGACTGATTCCAGGAAGCCCGGGGCAGAGCAACTCTGCCTCAGGCTTCCTGTAGTCAGCCGCTGATCAGTTTCAGCAGCGGCTGACTTGGGGATGCCTGGGCCAGAACAGCTGGGGTGCTGCCAGGTTGGTCCAGTAGCGCCCCTCCGCGGCGCTACTGGACCAACCCAGCAGCACCCCAGCTGCCCTACCCCAGGCATCGCGAGAAAAGCTTGGTCTGCTGGGGGGGGGGCGCACTAGGTGCGCCCCCCCCTCCCGCACCAGCAGACCAGTGAGACGCGGGCGGCGGGACCGCCGAGACGCGCCGCGGTCCCGCCCGCATCCTCCCCGTCTTTGCTCCGCGTCTCTTTGATCTGCTGGGGGCCCCCCCCAGCGGTCCGGGGGCCTTGTATTCAGGTTGTATATATAGTTGGTTACATAGTTCCTTTGATATATAATCAATTTCTCCTTTTTGAATGATTCTTTCACATATCAAGTAAAAGATACTTTTAAATAGGAAAACATATATGTAAGGTCATAAACACTTGCAAGTATATAACATGGAACTTTTTTATTCCGTTTTTAAAAGTGGACTAATTTCAAACTAGCTGTGTTCTTATAAGATAGCTACCACTTCATCATAACTCACTTTCTGTGTGATAAGTAAATAGGCCTTTCTCTTGTGTTTGCCTTGCCCTGCATTCCCTAAGAAGGTAAAGGGTTTTTTTAATGTCCTTTCTGTATTAAGGAGCTATTGCTTGATGCCGATGCATTTTCACGTAAAGCCAACCAGAGTCCTTCAATTGATTTTAATGAAAACTGGAACAGACTCTAAACTTGGATTCTTTACACAGTATTTTCCCATTAACATATGTAAATACATGGAGGCAGCAAAGGAGGAGGGGAGAAGGGTACTTAAAAGTGGCAACGGCACACAGCTGGGGACTCCTGTACATTTCAGAGGAGGAATGCAGAAGTGCCTATCAATAGTCAAGTAGTCAGCTGCATTTTAGCATCCCTAGTCCCTAGGTGGGGACTGTGGGGGGTGATGTGGGGGTGGGGGAGAAATCCCTGTCCCCGGGGGCTTGCGCCATCCTGTCCTCACACAGCTGTGCTGCTGGGGGAGGGGCGGCCTCATAGGAGGTGGCTCCTGGGCTGTTTGGGGAAGCAGGGCGGGCACCTCCGAAGGGCTCAGACATCCCCTCTCTCATTCTCTGTTTTGTATGTTTCTTTGTCTCCTTCAGGTGTTAAGGGCCATCAACTCGATACTGCTGTGGAGAATTGTCTGTCTGGGAGACCAGGATGCAACCATGCCCAGATTTGCTGTCTTGGGGTTTCCGAACTGTGGAGGAGCCATAGATGGGACCCACAACCTGATCCATGCACCAGACCATCGAGCGGCCCAGTACATCAATTGAAAGAGCTACCTTTCAGTGGTGCTTCAGGCCTGGTCAACCACTGGGGACACTTTACAGACATTTTTGTTGGGTGGTTGGGCAAAGCACATGATGCCCAAGTGTTCAGAAACTCTAGCCTGTCCCGCAAGCTGGAGGTGGGCACATTTTTCCCTCACCGTGAACTTGCCATTGGGGCATATGCAGATGCCACTGTGCAGTGTGAAAGACGTGGCGTACCCCCTGATGCTGAAGCCATATACCGGCCACCTGGATCCCAGCAGGGAACAATTCAGTGCCCACTTGAACCAGGCCCAGATCCAGGTAGACTGCACCTTTGGCCGCCTCAAGGCACGTTTCCGGTTCCTGCTGACCCACCTTGAGGTGGGGGAGCACAACATCCCGAGGTGGTCACAGCATATTGTGACCTCCGCAACATTGTAGAGAGGAAGGGGGAGGCCTTCCGGGGTGAGGGGCAGACGCCAGCCACAAGGGGCGAGCCTTCCAGCAGCCGCGGACAGCTGCCATCTGCCAGGCCCATCAGGCCAGGGTATGCATCTGGGAGGTTCTGAGGGAGAGGTTCTCCCAAGGACCCTAGTAACTCTCCCCAGGGCCTCCTCCCTAGGGGCCTCTGGCTTGCAGCCCTATCCCTTCCCCACCACAACCTCTCCCTTCACCCTTTCCCTGACCTCTCAATAAACACACCTGTTAGTTTTCAAAAAAATGCAGTCTGTATTAATGAAAGATTCTGAGACGGTGAGCAGGGAGGGGGAGGGGGGCTCAATGTGCCACTTCGGGTGTGGGGACCTCATCGGAGTTGGAGCTGGGTGAGTCTGGGGAGCACAGGCGGGTGGACAGGAGGTGGGGCTGGAGTGGGGTCAGGGTGGGCAGGGGGAGGGGCTATAGGCATCTCTTGGGGAGGAGGCATGTGCATCACCTGAGGAAGGCACAGAGGCATGGCATGGGAAGGGAGCAAAGATATTGCAGGGGGGCAGGTGGATGGGGAATGAGCATAGCATAGGGTGCAGGAGGCTAGAAGCCAGGAGCAGCGGCATCAGGCGGTTGTGCCATCAGACGGGACAGGCCGGCATACGTCACACTGCTGCATCAGCTGGTCCCAGGTGCACTCTTGCCACTCCAAGTCCACGCGGACCTTGTGTGCCAAGGTCTGGTGGATGTCACGAAGGACACTGATGTGCTGGCACATCAGGTCTTCATGGACCCTGGTGTGCCTTTGGGTCCCCTGGGCTCTGGCAGGTGGCTGCAGTGGTGTGGCTTGGCCCTCAGTCCCGGCTGGTTCAGCTGTAGAGAACACACAAGAGGGAGAGGTGGTCAGTCATTCCTGCAGACACTGTCCTTGAGACTGTGCCCTTCTCTGTGAGCAGCAGTGTGCAGCCCAGAGGAATGGGAATGTCCCAGGAACAAGGCCATGTGTGGACTACACATGTCCAGAGGTCCATGCTGCTTCCCACCCCATTCCACCCCGACCCAGAGACAAGGAGCCAAGGGAAGTGTCTGGTCACAGTGGGATCCCCTCATGGGCGGCAGAGGAGCCAGGAGCAGCCTCGGCTTCCCTGGGGTCTGCACACACAGGTGCAGTTTGCAGTCCTATCTGTGGGAGCGGCTGTTGCCTTGCATGTACAGGCATACCCGCATGCCATGTGCAGCACTCCTCATTCTGTGTGGGGTCATGCCTGCACCTTTGTTGCTAGCCTGCTTCAACCTGGGCTGCCCCACCCCCCATGGCAGGATGTGTGTGGCATCCTCTGAGCCTGGCAGCAGGATCCCACCCATGCTCAGGGGCTGCCTGCTGCGTTCACATGCCGCATAGTAATGCACATGGTTGCACGTGCACAGACCACAGCACAATGTCCAACCCAAGCTGCCCGAGTGACACTCACCCCTCCACACTCCCTGTACGCCCACCTCCCCCGCCCTGTATGTGTGACAAAGTGAAACCACTTACCTGAAGATCCCTCCCAGGCACCTGAGGAGGCCTGGGAGATGTTCTGGCTCACAGGCACCAGCTCAAGGGAGAGGATCATGGTGCCTATCTTCTCCATCAGCTGGCCATGGTCCTTCTGCTCCTCCTCCGCAGAGACCTCCAGCTGGGTGATCACAGGGGTCTCGAGGCCACAGTCAATGAGGATGGATGGGGAAGACATTTTCCCACCCCTCAGCATTTGGTGCAGCTCATCGAAGTAGGGGCAGGTGTGAGATCCTGCCCCTGAGTGCGAGCTGCACTCTGTGGCCCAGACATATCCCTGGCGGAGCTCCTTGATTTTACTCTGGACCTGTTCCAAGGTCCGGGGTGGGTGTCTGCGCTCCGCCAGGGACTTGGCCATGCAACCATAAATGTCCTGGATGCGGCGCTTGGCCCGGGGATCCTGTAAGGTCTCCTCTTTACCCCACATTTTGAGGAGGGACTGGATCTCTGGGCCAGACCAGGATGGGGCATGCCTCTTGGTCCTCCTGGGTGGGTCCTGGGACCCCTGGGGCTGCCCCCTGTGAGGGCCAGAAGGGTTGCGGGGGGCTTGAGGCTGTGCCGTTCTATGCAGGCCTGTGGCAGGGAGAGCTGCGCCGTCAGGGTGCTGCTCTGAAGCAGGCTTCTTGCCACAAAGCTTGTCTAAGATGCCTGCAGCTTTAAGAGGGGCCAGGAGACAGGAACTATAGAGTTGTGATTACTTTGTATGGAGTGGCCACCAGGGCACCTGTGCTATTTCCTGAAGGCCTCTTCTTTTGAAAAAAACCCTCCTCCTCCCCGCTCACACATGCCTTTTTCCGAAAGAACTGTTTTGGAAAAAGGCTTCTTCCTCGTAGAATGAGGATTACCAACATCGGAAAAAGCTCTCTGTTCTTTCAATTTACTTTCAATTGCAGCGTGGATGTTCCTCAAGTTTTGTCAGAAAAACGCCTGTTTTTCCGACAAAACTCTGTAATGCAGACATACCCTTAGAGCAGGGGTCTCCAAACTTTTCAGCCCGAGGGCCGCATTAACTATCAAACAGCAGTTCGGGGGCCGCTTTTACGACGGGGAATTTCAGTTACCTATTGCGCCCTCTGTCGCAGCGCGGCCGGTACTCTGACCATGCACTCCCTCCAGTGCTGAAGGGGAGGGAAAGGGGGGCCCGGGCCCACCCTCACTCACGGGCCCCAGCCCAGGGCCCTAAGGACACGGAACCAGCTGGCTCCGGTCCGGCTGACGGGGCTCCTGCCGTAACTCGTCAGCCCGCCAACTCTAACGAGTTCTGCCCTGGGCTGCTTCCTTTCCCTCCTCGTGTGACCCTCTACCTCCCCCCACCGTGGGGCGGTCACCTTTGATTCGTCCGTCAGGCTGACGGTCGTATATCCAGACGCCCACCCCTCCCGCCGGGGCTGGTCCTGCTGTCTGGGTGGCCGTCGGGTCTGGACTCCTGAGAAGGGGGGGGGGCTTTTCCCCCTGCTCTCCCCTTCCTCTGCACACTGTCCTCCCCTCCTGCTTGCCACCGCTCACTCCTTCCCCCCCCCCGGGCGGAAGGGGTCACCTTTTTAAAGTTCCCGCCGGGGTTCACGTTCCCCCGCACGTCGCCGGGCGGGCGTTACCACCACCGCCCATCCTGCCCCCTGATTGGCCGGCTGCCCTGTCAGTCTGGGCGGGGGAACGCCGCCCGTGCTAACCCCCGCCCCCTGCGCCGTTTGCCGCCGCGCGGCCGCTTGTCAGCGGAGCGGCCCGCTTCTCCTGCCCCGGCGCGGCGTGAGTACACGCCGCACACCCCTGACAGGACCCCCCCCCCCGCGGCAAGAAGGGCCCGTTCGGCGGCGCCCCACGGACGGGCGGAGGTCGCCTCGTCACACCGGCACGCGGAAGAAGGCGGGGCCAGACAAAAAGGTCTCCACGGGCCGGATGAGAGGGCCTCGCGGGCCGCATCTGGCCCGCGGGCCGTAGTTTGGAGACCCCTGCCTTAGAGCAGTGGTCACCAACCAGTAGATCAGGATCTACTGGTAGATCTTGGAGCTTCTGACAGGTGATCCTGACTGGTTTGGCCAAGAGGCTATCAAGTGCCTGCACTTCACCTGTCCCTCCCCCTACTGCTGTGCATCTCCTGCTCTTTGCCTTGGAGCTGCCTCTCCCCTTGGGAGTCTCCTGCTTCCTGTGCAGGGCAGGGGAGGGGAATGAGGGGTGCTGATGTCAGGTTGCCCCTTCTCCCATTCTGTATCCTTTTTCCACAGAGCAGAGAGGGAGCACAACAGGCCCAGGGATGGAGTTTGCTGGTTGCTTTACGGAGTGATTCGGGGCCAGGGCACGGGTGAGCCTGTCTTAGCCCCACTGCACCACCACCCAGGAGCCAGCAGCAGTGCCCAGTCATGAACCCCCCTCATACAACCCAAGCCCTTATCCTAGCTCTGAGCACCCCTGCATCCAAACACCCTCCCAGAGCCTGCACCTAGAACCCCCTCCTCTATCCAACTGCCTAACCTGAGACCAGCTCAGAGCCCCTCTCACACTCCAAATCCCTTAATTGAAGATCAGAGCCTGCGCCCCCAATCCTCTGCCCCAGCCTGATGAAAGTGAGTGAGGATGGGCAAGAGAGGGAGGAGGGCGTGAGCAGGGGCAGGGTCTTGGAGAAGGGGTAGGAAGGAAGCGGGCAAGGATATTTATATATGAGGTAGATCTTGGATTGCACTTAAATTCAAAAAGTGATCTTGTGCTTAAAAGGGTTGGAGACCTCTGCCTTAGAGAGTTCTCTAGTACAGGTTGAAAACTCTCTAGTCCAGCACCCTCAGGACCTGACCAGTACCAAACCAGAGACTTTGCAGAACCACGAGAGATCAATATTATCTAACAGCATTACCGACACTTCCACTGCTTATTGTGCTTATTGGGCTCTTGGAAGACATTTAGGGGTAACATAAATGTTACCCCACATAACATAAATGTTACCCTAAATAACCGCACAGAACACTGAGAGTCAGGACTAGTGGCTGTAAACAAACTTTATGGAACTGCAGGAAAACTTGGCCACAACCATGATAACTGGACAACCAACTAACTAGAATCATGCTGGACCACAGATGTTGCCAGACCAGAGAGTGCCAAACTACAGAGGTTCAACCTGTATCTAGGCACAAAAGTATTCATTAAAGAAGAAAGTTGTTTTAATTTTAAAAGAATGTGTGTGGCCCTCAGTCCATGTGTAATTTGTAGTAATGACAGATGGTTTCTGCTTGCTAATTGAGCCTATGGTCCTACATATTTTTTTAGGCTTAAGCAAGATCCCATCACACCTAATATATCTTTTTAAAATGTCCATTACATTTATATTTGATTTTTTAAAGCCACACATGTTATTTAATTGGTTTATGTGACTAACCATTAAATCAAGTGGTTAGTGAACAAAGTGAAAAAATTTATGTACAAATTGTAGCTGCTGTTTAACTTTTTGATATTGGTCTCTAAAAATACCAACTATTAGCATTCTCAATCCTGGGGTTTAATTACTTAAAGTAGAACTCCTTCAGCTCATAAAGAATTTTTACCCCTAATGGCAGCAGTAACGGAACAGTATGCGCCAAACACCATACTGGACTTTGGGGATAAATATTGCTGTCTGAACATTCTGTCAGTTTGGCTGAACCCTGGTTAGTGAAAGAACTCTGTTGCTATCTCTAAGTATCACCTCTGGACATCCTTTATGTGGAAAGGTTTTAAAGTTCATCATCTTCCATACTTACCAGAGAGAACCAGGATATGTTATAGAAAGGAGCTTAGTAAGTATAGCTAGGAACCTCCTGGTTACAGATAGGGATGTGAAGGACTAATCAACTATCCGATAAGCAAATGCTTATCGGATAGTCAACAGGATAGTCAACTCTTGTTTCCCCTCCCCCTTGCTTTCTCTATAAGATAGCGGCAGCAAGGAAGGGAAATTGGGGGTACTTCAAAGGGGCAGCGCTGCATGGAGCCCAGGATCAGCTGCTTGGTGCAACACTGCCACTTTGAATGCAGCGGGGAGCCCAGGATCAGCTGGGGAGTCCCCAGCTGACCCCAAGCTCCATGCGGTGCTGCTGCTTTGAATTCTGTGGGGAGCCCAGCTTCAGGCTCCACGTGGCATTTCAAAGCGGAAGTGCTGCATGGGGCCCAAGATCACCTGGAGAGTCCTCAGCTGGGCCCAGGGTCTATGCAGCGCTGCCACTTTGAAACACTGCCACGGCATTTCAAAGTGGCAGTGCCACAGGCATTTTTGCCTTTGAGGTGTAGCAACAGCCCTAGGGCTATTGCTACAATTCAAAGGCGGAGGTGCCCTATCGATGCAAAAATGCATTGACTATTCAATTAGTCAATTATCTGATACTTAACAACCTTAGTTAGGGAGCTCTCTGGTTGCTGCTTAAGACACAACTCTTGTGTCCTCACACTACATGGTATTAGAAACGATTCAATGCTCTTCCTTTAGAGAAAGGGAAAGGAGAGAAAAGAGAACCCCAAACTGTTAGAGCATGAGTGCAGAAACAGGAAAATATAGTGGCATTCTGTGAACATGGCATCAAAGAAGAAGCAGAACCCTGTCTTAACACATCAATGGGACCAATAGTACAAGTGGCTGTGTTAGAGAAGTGTGATTTTTGGCAACTCGGGACTAGCTACAATTGCTGAATCTGTGGATTTTAATAATTATGGATGGCTTCTAGTTTAGCAAAAAGCACAAATATACCAGGTATGTGCTCCAGTGATGATGATAATGATATCCTGATGATGAATGCATCTCTCATTTCACTGGATATCTCCTCCTTTATCCAGATTTTAAGGATAAGCAGGCTAAGGTGCCGAATTAACTCTGGCCCACCATCTTCAAAGATTTTAGTGGGGATCCCATCTGTACTTGTTGTTCTTCATCTGCTTGATGACATTGTATAATACCTCATGCACAGGGCTCGCCGAACTGCAGCGAGCACTGCTTGCCAGCCATGCTGTCCGGCGATCAGTGCATGCGCAGATCGCCCAAACCCGGCTCTTCCAGGTTGCAATCTACTCTCCACGGGCGAGTAGACTGCATTATTTGTCGAGCCCTGCTCGTGCAAATTGGGAGGGTCTCTGAACTCATCCCTAGAAGATTGTTGGAGGATTTGCTCAAGAACTTCATCTGCAATCATGGTATTACGATTAAGAAGGTCTTCAAAATCTTCTTTCCAATGAAAATTAATGGATTCCTTGTCCTTCAAAAGCGTGGTTCCATCCTTTGAGTGAAGGGGTTCATACATGACAAGCTGGCCAGTAAACAGCCTTAATAGCACTAAAGAAACGATGTGTATCTTGGGTATCCACAAAATGTTGGAGTTCTTGCGCTTTCTCAGTCCACCATTTGTTCTTGAGTTCTCTGGTTTTATGTCACCTTAGCATGGGCTTCTCTCTTTGTATTCCAATTTATATCATTCTGCCAAGCATGAAATGTCATTCTCTTCTCATTGAGCTGCTCAATTTCAACATCATTCTCATTAAACCAGTCCTGATGCTGTCTGGTGTGGTAGCCAATGGTTTCCTCACGGGTATTCATGATTACTGCTTTCAGCTGGCTCCAATGTTCCTCAATTTCTTCTGGAAACTCTGATAGAAACTTTTCTTCTGAGTTTGCTTGGTAGTGGTTATGCTTAATGGGGTCCATTGTTATACTTTAAATAATCACACAGGATCTTTTTCAGGGAGTTAAAGCAAAAGGCGACATTTATTGATAATGTAACATTAGTCTAGCATATCCATATAGTGCACTTATACCCATATACTCACACATGCACACACCTAAACCGCCTTGTCGATGTTATAGTTACTAGTCTGTTGCTCACATCTAGTCACTGGCTGATTTGATGCAAGAAAATGGGGAGTAGGGCTTCTGCCAATCTGGATTGGTGCTCCAAGTTTGACAAGACAAGACCTGAAGACCCATGCAAGACAACACATCTTTTATAGGACTTTTCTTCCAGTCTGTTTTATGTGTTGTGCAATATCAGCTTGTAATAGGTCATAATCAGCTCGCATAACATCTTTTTATCTGGAAGTTGTTTTTCATTGTCATCATGTTATGTTATCTGTTTTAGTTAGGGGTGCTTGCCTTTAACTCATCTCTCTGTACGACACCAGTCTCTTTTACCCAGGGCCCATTACAGAGTGTCTTGGTTCTCTCGAATCTTTTAACTCCCCTTTGGCCATCTGAACACTGAGATAGCCTTCAAATTTTATCTCTTTCTTGCCAAACACTCACTCTTTCCCATTCACTGCCACCCTCCCCGGACTATATAATTGCTTCACATCGGCAGAAGGCTATAATTGCTTTTGTAAGGTATATCATCTAATTCTAATATCAACTTTTGTTAGTACAAAACTTCAGTTATTTATTATATCTCTTTTACATCACAATCTATATTCTAGTTATCTTTAGGAGTAACAGTGTGATCATACTGAATCGCAGGGATTCTTCTGATATCTTTCTGCCTTGACATTATACAGACACAAATAGTCTGCTTGATGCATCTCTACCAACGGTGTGAAAGACTGTATCTCCTGCTAGCCAGAGAAGAGTGGCAGAGTTATAGTTGCTTAACTAACCATTAAACTAAATTCATGTATTCTTCCATGTATATATTACAAGATATAATTACATTATAAAACTGTATTGCCTACACCTTCAGATCTTGAACCTTCAGCTTGCGGCTGATCTGTTGTTGTTTTTTGCAGCCTCCATTTGGGGGCAATCTTCATTTTAATTGTCCAGCAGTCCAGCAATCATCAGCACTTGTCATTGCTCTTGTGAGAAGTACGTTATCATGAGCACAAACTATGACATAGTTGAGAAGGTACCAGTGCTTGGAACATGGGTGTCTCCAAGATGTTTTGAATGTGTCCTTTTGTCGAAAAAGGGTGTTTGTGATGATAAGTTCATGTTCAGCTCACTTGATCAGGAGCAGGATTCCATTTGAGTTGCTTTTGCCAAATCTTCTTTCCCAATTGCTCCTTTCCACAAGTTTGAGTCTCATCCAACACGCATTGAAATCCCCCAGAAGTGTGATCTTATCTTCTTCAGGGGACTCCAATAAAATGGTTTTCAGCTGAGTGTAGACATTTTCCTTTACATCCCCATCGGTGTCCAATGCTGGTGCATAAGTGCTCACAATTGTTACCTGTTGGCTTTTGGTGAGCCTCAATCGGAATGTTATAAGCCGCTCATTGATATCTACTGGCAGCTCAGAGAGGCACGTTACAAGATTGTACTTTATAGCACAGCCTACACCATACAATCAAGGTTCATCTAAAGATTTTCTGTTCCAGAAGTAGATGGGTTCTCCTTTCTCCTCCCTGAGATGTGAAGTGAGTCATTTACCATCCACCCTTCAGCCTGGAGTAGCTCTGCTGTGTTCTCACTCTCCCCCACCCCTGCTTTGCAGAGACGGGTACAAGAGCAATGGGGCACCCTGACTTATGCACTTCCCTCTCCTTCTCCGCTTCCCCATTCTGCACAGCTAGCAGGAGGGTACTGGCAGCAGCCGAGTTGCAGGACCGAGTAAGGTGGGGAAAGTAAGTATGGCTGTAAGTATGCATACTGTGCTAATCTGCTGCACAGGCTGGATAGAAATGCTGGGCAGACTAAATCCAGCCCAAACCCTTGTTTTAGTTGCTGCTTAAAACATAGCTTTGTGTCCTAACACTGATTCATACAGTGATGGCCCTCTTTTACAGTTAAATATTATGGCATATTTTGGTAGTGCTTTAGATTATTTTTTGTGGGTGTGCTACTTCAGTTCCTCATATTTAGAAGGATTCTTTAGCTTAGTCACACTCGCTTTGTATTCCCAGTACCAGATGTAACTTCTCTCGGTCACCTGATCTTTTTTGTTTGTTATCCATGAGGAAAGAAACCTGATCAGTGAGCTCAGACCATTTCTGTATGATAAAATTATATCCAGGACTGCCAACCATGTTCATAGTTGTGTCCATCCCCCACACATAGGGTATGTCTAGACTGCATCCCTCTGTTGGCAGGAGATATAAGGGATCTGTCAAAAAAGGCTTTCTTTCTCAACAGATCCCCCTCTGGACTGCCACTTTTTGCCGACAAGGTGCTGTGGCGGCAAAATGCGGTGGCTATTTTTATGCAAATTAGACACGGGATATTTAAATCCTTGCCTCATTTGCAATGTCGACCTGCCTAATCTGCATCCCTCTGCCAATAGAGGGATGCAGTCTAGACATACCCATAGATGCATGTCATTTGTCTTGCAAAATCCATTGCTACACTTGCTGATTTTGCAACCTACATACACGCAATGGAGAACAAGACTGAGTGGTGTTTGGATATCATGATTTTTCAGTCTGAAGTTTCTTAACATTCAGTCCCGACAGTATTTGCAAACTCATTCTGAGTAAGAAGTTTAGCCACTCATTATTTTCTAGGACAAAGAATCAGAAATCCCCTTCCAGAAAACTTTTTACATCCTCATATGTGTCATGTTGGCAAATTTAACAGATTAATCAGCATGACTGTACATTCTTCAACTGTAAAACAACATTTTATTTAAAAAAATAGATAATATCTGTCTATGAATTAAGTTATCAATAACTTCAAATTCCTTTAGCTTTATACTTTAATATATTAATTTGGAAATTCAATTTTTAAATAATTTCAACAAGTAATATATATGTTAATTTTTAAGCATTTAATATTTTTGCCATTTTTAATGTTCATATTTGCATATATTTATTTTAAGTAAATTCCTTTCTTTTATTTTGCAGCCTGTGGACCAGATTCTTCCTAAGTGAATTGACATGCTCTGTGCACTTCCATAAAGTTATACCAGTTTACAGCAGCTGAAGATCTGGCCTCATACTCTTGTGACACTAGTCTTCATTCGGTGCATTTGAGCAGTTTTACAGTCAGCTTTGCAGTGTTTGTGCAAAAGTTTAAAAGGTGAGATTCTGGGTAAATGCACTGACTGTCAAATTCAAGTCAGTAAACTGTTCAAAGTTGAATGGATTTGATTTTGAATTGTCTGTTGAACAATATGCTAGTATTGATCCATAGTTTGATGACAATCAAATACTGTGATATTTTAATCATTTTGTGGATTTCAATGATTTTTAGAACCTCTCTATTCTGGCACTTTCTGGTCTAGCAACACCTGTGATCAGGCATGATTTTACTTAGTAGGATGTCCACATATCATGGACACCAGTCCTGCAATTTCAGCCCATTGCTTCTTGTCCTATCATCAGAGGCCAAGGAGAACAATTTTTCACCTCCACCTTGTAACACCCTTTTAGATTCTCAAAAACTGCTATCATGTCCCCTCTTGATCTTCTTTTTACCAAACTAAACAAGCCCACTTCTTTCAGTCTTCCCTCATAGGTCATGTATTCTAGACCTTTAATAATTTGTGTTGCTCTTTTGTGAACCTTCTCCCATTTCTCCACATCTTTCTTGAAATGTGGTACCCAGAACTGGACAATACTTCAACTGAGGCCTAAGGCACAGAAGAATGACTTCTCATATCTTGCTCACAGTACTCCTGTTAATGCATCCCACAGTATTCCTTCCCAGATAGTCAGTTCCCATTCTGTACGTGTGAAACTGAATGATGTACTTCCTAAATGATGTACTTTGCATTTGTCCTTATTCAACTTCATCCTATTAACCTCAAACCATTTCTCCAGTTTGTCCAAATCATTTTGAATCATGACCTTATCCTCACCCTTGCAACTTGCAACCCCCCCCCCCCCAACTTTATATCATCTGCAAGCTTAGAAAGAACACTTATTATGCCAATATCTAAATTGTTGATGAAGATATTGAACAGAACCGGTCCCAAAACAGACCCCTGCTGAACTCCACTTGTTATACTCTGGACATCTGTGCAGGTCCAAGTCAATCCACCTCTCACTAGCTTAGAATCATAGAATCCTAGAACTGGAAGAGACCTCAGCCCCCTGCCCAAAGCAGGCCCAACCCCAACTAAATCAACCCAGCCAGGGCTTTGCCAAGTTGGGACTTAAATACCTCTAGGGATAGAGATTTCATCATCTCCCTAGGTAACCCATTCCAGTGCTTCCTCTTCCTCCTAGGGAAATAGTTTTTCCTAATATCCAACCGAGACCTCCCCCACTGTAACTTGAGCCCATTGCTCCTTGTTCTATCATCTATTACTACTGACAACAGCCTCTCTCCATCCTCTTTGGAACCTGCTTCAGGAATTTGAAGGCTGCTATCACATCCCCTCTCAATCTTCTCTTCTGCAGACTAAATAAACCCAAATCCCTCAGCCTCTCCTCATAGGTGAAGTGCTCCAGCCCCCTAATAATTTTGGTTGCCCCCCACTGGACTCTCTCCAATGCGTCCAGATCCCTGCTATAATGGGGGGAGGGGCCAGAACTGGTAATACTTCTAAATCCATAAAACATATTATTCAGAAAGGTGTTTTTATGGAGGTTTGTTTAGATGCACTACTGCCGAGTAATATAGGATTATTATAAATATAGAAATATTAGCAAGGTATTTGCACTCATGCTGTAATTTGACAAGCCTATCATTTTTTTACTTCTAACCTAGAAAGTGACAAGCTGATATCTTTGACTCTATTTGATCAGCTGCAAACTATCAAATAATTCATGCAAAAGAAATACTGTTTGAATTAATATGTTATTTCCAAAAGAGTGATGTTGGCAAGGTACACAGTAGCATGTGCTTTAGAAAAATAAGCACAAATAAAATGAAAACAGCAACAGCAGAGCCTGTCTTTGAGCCCTGAATGACCTGTAAATGGATCTTATCTAAAATGAAATAAATGGATGAAAATTAAGAGCAGTATGCTAACAAAAAAAAGCCAAGACCAAGAGGAAAAACGTAGAACACAATTGAAGCACACAATAACTCGTACTACAGACAGAGATAAAAGTTTGGTAGTGCCCAGGTGAAATAGAGATACACATCCTCAGACATACATTTGTTCAGACAAAACCAGAAGAGGCTTTTAAAATCTCCCTCTCGCTTCCATTTAGGGCAGAGGTGGGCAATAATTTTGGAAGGTGAGCCCCTTCATAAATTTTGGAAGTGGCCGCAGGCCGACCTGGAAGGGACAGGGCTTTGGGAAGAAGGGGCGGGGTTTCGATCAGAAAGGACAGGTCTGAGAACTACTCTGTGGGGAGCTTTGTTTGACTACACTGATTCCAGCAGCTGAAGGCACTGCTGCCTTGGCCCTGTGGTTCATGGCTGGCCATGGGGGCTTGAGGCACCACTGTTGCAGCCACACGTTCTGGAGTTGGCCCCAGAGGCGCTGCTGCCAAAGCCACATGGTCCTCCAGCTTCCAGGGCCGGTCCCAGACTGTGTGGCTGTGGCAGTGGCACCTCCAGCCTCTGGAGTCAGACCCAGACTGCATGGCCACAGCAGTGGCACCTCCAGCCTTCGGGGCTGGCCCCAGACTGCATGGCCACAGCACCTTCAGTCTGTGCAGAGGTACCACTGAGGAGCCTCTGCCCCACCACCCTTGCCTCCTCCCACTGCAGCCTAACCTGCTGCAGGGAGGAGGGAATGCTCTCCAGTAGCTGTGCAGGGGAGGGGGAGCGGGGCTGAGCTCCCTCCCCTGTGCTACTGAAAATCAGTATGCATGCTGTAGGCTGCCGACCCCTGTGCTAGGAGGTGGGGCCTGGAACTGCTTCGTGGGCCAGATTAAAGCCCTAGGTGGGCCAGATCCAGCCTGCTGAGAGGCTTTTGCCCACTCCTGATTTAGGGCCTGATCCAAAGCCCATTGAAATCAACTGGAGTCTTTCCATTTACTCTAGTGGCCTCTGGATCAAGTCCATTATTTTTGAATGGATGGGTAGCAGAGTTGATGAGAAGGGAGGTACTTGTTTTTTGCTTTTAAAAGAAGCATGTGTGTAGAAATACTTGCAGAGAGAAACAGCATTGACTGAAATGAGACAGTATGGGTACTATACAAGTTGTGCATCCACCAGCTTTCCCTGTTTACTTTAATCTGATCCATAACATTTGGGATGTGAATAAATTGGGACTATACACACTTTTCTAGTGAGATCACCACCAGAGAATTTGAGCACTTCCCACATGTAAAGGAATTATCCTCAGAACATCTGTTAAAGTAATAATCATACTGAAGCACAGAAATAAATGACTGATCTAAGGCCACTCATGTAGTCTTTGACAAAGCTGGGGATTGAATTTCCCCTGAGTCCCAACCCAGTGCTTTAATTACTATTTTAAGGGTATTTATTTTGTGCTTGAATGACTAAGCTGGTAGCATTTTGATCTTTGTAGGTTGAGTTCTTTGACTTCAACTTGTTATCTGTGTTTCACCAATAGTGTAAGGTTTTTAGAGAGAAAAATGAAAATAAGGATTCTAGAAAACAAGGGCTCTGGCATATTGATGATACTCCAGGGCAATAGTAGAGAAATGATGAGTCCTTAGAAGGACCATTACTTGGTCAAGAAGTTAAACTGAGTGAAGCTCATTCTACTATCTGATTTGGACATCTAGCGAGAAATTAGAAGAATTCACATTTCTCTTTAAAGTCTGATTCTCTGAGAAAAGAATATAGCCCAGGACAGATATTACACTTTACTTTTTAATGTAGAGGGCATTGTATGAAATTTTGTTGAATATAAAGGATGCCCTGTTTGCCTATAGATCAAAAACAATATTTAACACATTACTTTGTAAAAATACTTTGACGACGAAAGGTAAATAAAAACCTGGTTTTGTTCTCTTCTCCAATATTTTAACCTTTATTAATTTAGTTGAGTAAGCTCTTTGATCAATTCCCATATGACCTTTCACATTTAATATGGACTCCATGTTCACAGTCTGATAAGTATACAACAGCAAGTGTGTAAAAAATCAGACACAGCAGTACTCTTTAATCTAATAAACCACAAGGCTTTCCTCTAAAACTTTTATGTTCTGCCCGCCGCGAAAGCATTGTTTCATGGTCATGGAACCAGATAATGTCAGTACAACCCCCAAATGGTCTGTAAATCCTCATTCTTTAGAAAGGTTGTGTCTGATTTCTCTCCATTCACATTCTACTTGCAACATAATGAACTGACATTTGTCCTTCCATCTAGTCTTTATCAGTCTCACATTGCAAATAAACCAAAATAAACAATACCAGGCTGTTTTTTAAGGCATAGGATTAGGCTCAGTTTGGAAGAAAATGTTCTCTGACTTTTTAAATCCACTGAGTTTTTAAATGCTCACTTTCAATACCCAGAATTCAAACCAGGTTAAAGTATAATTTGTCTCATATGAAATGTTGACTTAGCTAGTAAGGTCATAAGAGTCTTCCTTGTCTAACCCTTCACTTAGAATGCCAGATTCAGAAGTGTGATGTAAAGCAGGATAAGATGGCTCCTTTGCAGCAGAATTTCAGACTGTTACACTCCCTTATTATACTGGTGTATAATAATTTGCATACCAAGGACTTGGAGGAATGTGTACAAAGGTGTGTGGTAGATAGCATAGGTGCTACTTCTGATGTTTGTTTTTCTTTCTATACTAGTTTCATTTGTTCCCTTTGTTTAGGATCTACTTTAACTTCTGGCCAGGGCTCTTGCCCTTTTTGATCCCTTAGCCCTTCCTGCCCTTCAGGGGGGCCTTCTTACTGATGACAGTGGTGGCAGGAGGTGCCACGGCAGGAGCGTCAGGGCCCTGGAATCCCCATCCAGTCCACAACCTCCACTGTGTGGACGGGTAGCCTAGCAACCTCAGAGGGGTCAGCATTGGCAGAGATAGATGTGAGGATAAGAGGGGAAGGGGTGCAGGGTCGGACTGAGCCATGGGCGAGCTGGGCAACTGCCCAGGGCGCCAACCGATGGGGGACGCTTGATGGCAGCTATAAGGGGCACGTGGCATCCCTTACAGCTGCCATCAGGCACCACGTGCCCAGCTCCCATAGCGCTGGCCCGCCCGCATCCCTGCAGCGCCGGCCAGCAACGCCCTTTCCCCCGCGGCCGCAAGACCCTACACAGCCCGGTGCGCACACCAGCAGCAATGGCTGGGCCGTACTGGGCCGCGCGCATGCGCCGTGCACCCTGGGGGCAGGTCTGCGCTCCCAAGAGGGGTGGGCTCGCTCCCCACGGGTGGGCCCGTGCATGCGCCGTGCGCCTGGGGGCAGCACTGCACACCCGTGCTCGGGGCGCCAGAATGCCTCGGGCTGGCCCTGAAGAGGTGGCAGGGGCGGCACAAGACAGCCCCTCCATTGTAGTCATGGGTGGGTAGAGAAGGGCAGAAACTAACAATTAGGAGAATATATAGTGCCAGGGGAGGGAGCAAGAGGAGGAAAGGAGGGGAAGAAGAAGGTTCAACATTCCCCCGCACTAGGCTAGGATTGGGGTAGGAGGGCAGCAATACAGAAAGGAGGAAAGGGGATAAAGGAACAATAGATACAACTCCCAGTACAGGATGGTAAGACCAGCTCCTCCAGCTGCACTAGGGAGGCGAGGGGGTAGATTATACTAACAACATAAGTTGTTAGTGAAGTGAAACTGTGAGTTGACGGAGGGTAACTAAGAAAAGAAGGGGAGGCTCAGGTACCAAACAAAATAAAAGGGTGGCATGGGCACACAGGAGAGGGGGGGAAGGCAGCAAGAGAGGGCCTGCTGCTAGAATGGGAAGAGAGCAGCTGGACACTGCTATGGGGAAGAGGGCAGGTGTGCCATGGCACCTGAGTAGCAGGCCCGCAAGACCTGCTGCAGGGCTCAGCAGAACAAAAGCAGGGGGACAAGCAAGGGGGACAAGAATGGAAAAGGCTGGGGCTGGGGAGGGAGCAGCAGTAGTGGTGGCAGCAGCAGCAGAAATGCTGGGGGGGAGGGGAAGCAGAGGGAGGTGACCCACTCTCCACCCCCAGCACCCCACAAGAGCTGCACCAGCCACCACCTAGGGACTGAGATGGAGAGTGGGTCCCTTATGAACTCCCCCCAACACCTCCACCATAGAGCAAGCTGTGGGGAGAAAGCAACCTCCTCCATCCCAAAGAGAGAAGCAGCAGCAGGAACGTTGGAGTCCAAGCCTGCAGCAGAGAGGAAGAAGAAAGGAGCCAGGTAGACCCCCAAAAAGATGGAAGAAGGGGACCTCCTCCTCCCCAAGGCAAGGCAGCAGAGGCCCCCAAGTCACCCCCACACCCAGCAGCCTCAACAGCTAGCTGAGATGAAGGAGGGAGAAGGCTTCCTGCAAACAGCAGAAGAAAACTAGAAGAGGGGGCCTGGCCCAGAATGAAAAGCAGCCCAGGCCTGCTTGCCTGCCTGCCTGCCACAGTAACAGCCCCACCCACCCACCCACATCCCTCCTGGAGAAGAGGGAGGGGCAGAGTAAGGACTGTGGCAGTGTCAGGTCAGAGGTTATGAAAAATAGTGGAGAGGAAATATATAAGCCTCAGAGGCTATGTCTACACTCGCAGCTTCTTGCGTGAGTAATATGCAAATGAGGCTAAGCATGGAATATCGCCAAGCCTCATTTGCATACCTAATGAGCCACCATTTGTTTCAGACGAGGCTCTTGAGCAAGAAGGAGTGTCTACACTACAGCAGAGGCAATTGGGGCAGTGGAATGGCTGGGGCCAACTGACCAGGCCTGCAGTCAGGCCAGCCTAGGCTAATTAGGACACATGGGGGGTAATTAAGAAAATCAAGTCAGACTGGCTATAAAAGAAGCTTTGCCTACAGTTGGGGTGTGCGTGTAGCTGAGAAGACAGAAGAGTGTACTGCTGGGAGTAGGAGGAAAGGAGACAACAACACACTAGGATGATGAACCAAAGAGAAGGAAAGTGCTGGGGAAGGTGTGGAGAAATAGCCCAGGGATCTTGGAGCTGTCTTATAGCAGATGTTGCAGACTCACACAGGCAGCTACTATTACAGGGCCCTAGGCTGGACCCTGGAATAGAGGATGGGCCTAGGTTCCCTCCAATACCCACCTCCCCATTTCCACTTGGGGAAAAGGATTGGGAAGTTTATCCTCTGTTTTACTATACAGTGGCTGATGATGAAAAGAACTTAATAAACAGTAAACAAAAGCCCCCGCCCAGAGGCGAAAGAGGGCACTGATCTGGACTGGTGAAGAGATCCTGGATCTCATCGAAGTCTAGGGCAAGGAGACAAACCTCCAGGATCTCCACACCAGATGCTAAAATGCCGATGTTTACGGATCGATGGCTGCCGCCCTGACCCAGAGGGAGTACAACTGCACTCTGGACCAGGTGTACATGAAAATTAAAGACTTGTGGCAGGGCTGCACTAAGGCCAGGGAACAAAGTTCCCACTCTGGGGTGGCACCACAGACCTGCACTTTTCCAAGCAGCTGGATGCCATCCTGGGATGGAGGCGGTCATCTCTACCCCACCTCCCCATCATCATCTACTCCAGCCAACACCTGCCCATCATCAGCCTCCACGAGGGTGGGGCTGTGGAGGAGGATGACAAGGAGGAAAAGGAGCAGGCCAGCCTAGACACCATACCTGCCAGCCAGGAACTCTTCATCTGCCTGAAGCCAATCCTGCCCCACCCCAGGATGTCTCCGAGGGCTCGGACAAACCTGGGGAAGGCAATTCAGGTGAGTTCTATCACTTTACCTATATACACCCGAGGGCAGGCAGCAGGCAGCAAGGGGCTGCATGCTCCTTGCTCAGCCTTTTTGGCTTGGGGACCGCACAATAGCCTTTACATATGGAGTGACAGTCCGAAGCACTCAGTTCCGTGATGCTGTCATGCAGGAACCCCTTGTTCCTTCTCACAAGGTTCCTGCACAGGCTTGCTCTGAACTTCATGGTGGGACACCTTGAAAACTCCACTAAGGAGGCTTGGGTCTTGGAAACATACAGCAGTGCCTCACATGGCACAGGCTCATGCCTGCTCTCTAGGGCAGCACCTGCTCCTGGTCAAGCATGGTGATGTGGAGAAGACTAATTCCCTGCATGAGAATCTGCCAGGGGGAGGAATAGAAGGGGACTCCAATAGCACTCCCCAGAAAGTGCCTCTGCTGCTCACACACACCTCCCCCCAAACCCTCCCTCTGTCCTCCAGCAGGCAGAAATAGAACTTCTTTCTCTGCGGGACATAGAAGGAAGCTGAGCTGCCCCATCCCCCACTCCTGCCAGCAAGCTCCTGACCTGGCTGGCACCTTGCCACGCCTGCTTGTCCCCAGGATATGGGGGGTAGTGAGGCTTCTCTGGGACATGTGTGTCCCTGCAGGAAAGTGCCTGCTGCCAAGGCAGCAGGTGGCCTTGCTCAAAGCACATTGCCATAATCTGAACCGAGACCTTAAGTGTTGGCTCAGAGTTCATGCACAGTGTCACCTGGGATGACTGCCCTTGTCACTTTTCTTCACAGCTGTGAGTATGGCTGTGAGTATGGTGCATCCCACTTTCCTGACCCTGCATGATTCGCAGGCACTAGTGACCCCCCGAGGACCTGGTGCAGAAACACCTTGAGTACTTCCACTCCCTGAACAGGAGCGTTGAAAAGGTGCGCTGGGCTGACTGGGAGCTGAGGCAGATGATCGGAGAGCAGCTGTAACACCAGCATGAGGCCATGTGCTCCTTGATCACCACCGCCTTTGAGCACTTGGTCACGGCTATCAACTGGTCCACCCTACACCCACCCCTCCAACTCCCAGCATCTACCCTGCCTAAGTCTATGCACCCCAAATCCCAGCACCCACAATTGCCCCCTGGCTTCTCCTCTTAGCCCCCCCACCCCCTCATTTCCGAGGCCACCAGGGGCAGTGAACACATGGCGGCGGGACCTGCCTGGCAGCCAAAGCATCCCGAGGTACCTGAGACAGGTGCCCGTCCTAGCCCCATCCCTGAGCCCCTCCTTCTCTCTCCTTCCACTTCCCTGCCCCCAGGTTCTTTCCCCGATCCCTCTCCTGATGTATATTCCCTGAATAAAAATAACAAAGCTTTGTTGTCAGACAAACAGGTTTTCAGGAGAGAGGGGAAAGTGGGAAGGAAGGGCTGGGGATGGGGGAGGAAAGGCACACGGGGCAATGCAGAGGCCCCTTGTGGGAAGGCCTGGAGGAGACTCTTACAGGTGGCCTTGGCTGAAACTCTCCCTCAAAGTCTCCTGGATGAGCACAGCCTCCTTATGAGCTCGCAGAATGGCAGCAGTGCTCGGCTACTCAAAAGCCCTGGCCAGCCTGTGCCCCCTAGCCCTGGCAGGAAAGTCTCCACCTTGTTCTCACATATGTTGCGGAGAACGCAGCAGGCTGCCACCACCTGGGGAAATTTCTGATCGCTGAGGTCTAGCTGGGTTAGGAGATTCCAGAACCTCCCCTTGAGGTGGCAAAAGGCACCCTCCAGAACTATGCAGCACCTGCTGAGCCTATTGTTGAAGGTCTCTTTCATGGAATCCAGGCTTCCCAGGTAGGAATTCATCAGTCAGGGAGTAAGGGGTAGGCTGCATCACTCACGATGTACATGGACATGTTGATATTCCTGACTCTGATGCTTAGGTCAGGGGGGGAAGTGCCAGTGTGTATCCTCTGGAAGAATCTGGAGTTTCTGAAGTCATTTGCATTGTGCGCCTTCCCTAATGTAAGCGGGGGAATGGTCCTGCTATTGTGGGGAACTTTCCTGGCTTCTATACACCCCGGTGAAATGAACCAGCGAAAGGATCTGAGTCCCCGCTCCCACTTCCTTTACCCCACGGCTCCCTGATCCTGAGGGCTCCCCCTCCACTCTCCTGAGTAGCAGAGCCCTTGAAACCCCAACAAGGCTGGGCCCAGGTTTCCTGGGGCTTAATCCCCGACCTTGTAGTCACTAGGGGCAGGAGTTAGGGTGTCCCCACTCCGAGGTGCTCTCTTTACACTGCAGGCTTTCTTGGCCCAGTGATCACTTCATAAGGTTCAAAGCAAATACAATTTATTAAACAACAACTGATTAAAGAGAAAAGAACAAGAAAAAAATGAGAATGGTTAAATGAGAACACACAGCCCTGCTCTGTAGCACAGGGACATCAAAACAGCAGCCTGCAGAGTGTAAGGACAGTTCACAGTCTCTTCCTTAGAGGCCCCTTAGAGGCCTTGGATGTGCTGCAGGGGGCTGCAGGCTGGACACGCTTGCTCTGGCAGTGACCACACAGCCTCAAGCTCTAAGTGGCCAGACCCCTCTCCCAGTCCAGAGCCTCTCCCCACACTTTGCAGTTCCCAGCTGCTCACCACATCCAGCTGCAGGCTGTGCTGTGTGGCCAGTCTCTAGCTTCTTGCGTTGCTTCTCTGTTCCTTTTGGCTCTCTGAGCACTGCCAGTCTGCTGCTCAACACAGGGTCTGCGCTCTTGAGCTGTGTGTGTCAGGCTCAGCTGCTGCAAAAACTGCCCCTCAGCACACAGCTTGCTTTGCTAGGGCTGTCTCTCAGCTCCTTGTTTTTGCAGGACTTCTTCACACAGCTTGTACTCCTATTTCAGCTCTCTGTCTTTGCAGGACCTCTTCTGCACACAGCTTGTTTGTTCAGAGAGAGAGCCAGAACAATCCCAGCTCACAGGGAGGACGGGGCCTGGCCTCTCACTGTCCTCACTGGCCTGTCCAACCTGTCAATCAGGCTGAGCTGGAGTGTTGGCTGCTTTCCATTGTCTCTGGGGTCAGTCAGTCTCATGAACTCTTCCCCTTCAGATACTGCGAGCTGGCAAACCAAAAACTCCCACAGAGTTTTAGTAAGGGGTAACAGTCCCCTTACACTAACTTGACTTAAATGTCAATGAACCAGCCCCTGTGGTCCATAACGGCCTGCAGCACAACTGAAAAGTACCCCTCCCTATTGATGTAGTCAGAGGCCGAGTGGCTGGGGACCAGGATGGGGATGTGGGGATGCGGGTGCTTTCAATGGCTTCCTGCCACACACAGTTGGGGAAGTCCATTGTGGCAAAGCAAGTGACAATGGGGCCAATGTTGCCCAAGTTGATGACCCTCTGTAACAGGATGGCATTGATGGCCTTCACCACCTATAGAAACATAGACTCACAGAGTTTCAGGAGGTCCCTGACTCCAAGCCCATGCCCAAAGCAAGACCAACCCAAACTAAACCATGTCAGCCAAGGCTTTGTTAAGCTGGGACTGATTACACCCCTTCCTGAGGGAACCCATTCTGGTGCTTCACCACCCTCCTAGTTATATAATAAGAGAGCCACGTATGAGGATGTCCCCAGCCATTGATCTCTCCGTGCCAAACTGGTTCCCAATGGAGCAGTAGCTGTCTGGTGTGGCGAACTTTCAAAGTGCAATGGTGACCGGTTTCTGGAGGGGGATGACAGGTCTCATGTGGATGTCCCATTCCCTGAGGGAAGGAGTGAACCACTTGCAGAGCTTTAAGAAGGTGGCCTTTCACATGCGTAAATTCTGGAGCCACTGCTGGTTGTCCCACAGCTCCAGGATGATGTGATCCCATCAGTCTCCCACTGCAGGGAGTGCAGAGGAGGATGGAAGGGAAGGTGGTGCATGAGGAGCACTTGGGCCTGGGCGAGGAAGTCCCCCATTCTCGGTGGGTCATCGTGCTTCTGCCGCACCATGTGGGCAGTCTGCATGAACTGTGCCTTGAAGCACAGCAGAAGGTCAAAGAGCTTTGCAGCAGCTCTGGTTCCATGATAAGAGTGCTGTGGCATCTGCAAGAGCAACCAGAGATTTCAGCATGAGTTTGCTGTCCTTTAAAGGGGTAGGCAATGGAGGAGTGTTAGACACAGCTGTAGAGACTAGCCCCTTTAAACACAAGTTTCAGTTAGCCTGAGGAAGCAGCTACAGGAAGTGACTGCTGTCCTGATGCCCTCCCCGTAGTGCTTTTAGGGGGCTTTAAATGTGATTCAGGCACCAATTATCCTCAGTGTGGGCACTATTTCAATGGTGTCTTATAGTGTGGACATGATATTTCAAAATAGTTATTTCGGGAGTTACTTCAAAATAATCTTGTAGTGTAAACATAGCCTAACAGATTTATTAGGGCATAAACTGCCGTGGGTAAAACCCACTTCATCAGATTAATTGGAGTGGAAGTTACAGAAGCAGGGATATATATAAGGAAGAAGTTGCTTGTATTAATGAAGCTAATCAAGTCAGAGTGTAAGTGAGTCATTCGCAGTATTTGGTGTGGAGATGTGATTATCCAGAAATAGGAAATTGCTTTTGTAATGTGTTAACCAGTTGAGATCCTTATTTAATCCTAAATTGATAGTGTTCAGTTTGCAAATAAATTCCAGTTCAGCTGTCTCCCTTTATAATCGGGTTTTGAGATTATTTTATAGAAGGAAGGCCATTTTCAAATACATTACTGAATGTCCAATCCTCTAATCTGTCTAGGTTACTCTGGACCCTATCCCTGCCCTTCAATGTATCTACCTCTCCCTCTAGCTTAGTGTCATCTGCAAACTTGCTTAGGGTGCACTCCATCTCCTTGTCCAGGTCATTACTAAAGATGTTGAACAAAACCGGCCCTAGGATGGTAGCTATGCTCCCCAAACAGGTTCTTGACTTCGTTGGTTAGAGCACAGGGTAGTTGATAGTAGCAATGTATCTACCTCTCCCCGTAGCTTAGTATCATCTGCAAATTTGCTGGGGGTGCAATTGATGCACGGTTCATTTAAAACCCTCTAAGACATAGGTGTATTTTATTTTTGTTCTTCAGATGCACATTACTTGGCATTCATATGTTATTTTATTCTTTGAATTTTTTATACATGTTGTGTTTTATTATATTAATTTAATCTGAAAACAGCTTTTTAAATGTTCTTTTTAGTTCAATTTCACTAAAATAGCCATGTGCCCATTCTTCTCTTTTTGTATTTGTATGTTTTTACTTTAGTGGTGACATTAATTTTTTTTTATTCTGAATTTCCAAGAGAAATTACAGTATGACAATTTTATGGCCCAGGCAACTGGTAATTCCGCGAAGAATCTTTCATAATGTTTGACAGATTGAAGTTTAGCACAAATTGGTAGTAATTTGGGCTGGGCAAACTTTATGAGATGAACATCCAATTTAAAACTGTACTATATCAATCAAACTGAATCTCTACTGATCCTTTCTGAACTTTGAAAATATATTTAGAGCCAAGTTCTCCAGTCTAGCTGATCTGTGGTTGTATTGAGACTTTGGGGTGTGGAGGAATACAGTTGGCTATATGTCAAATTTGGATCATTCCAGGGGCAGGTCAGCACCTGCCTGGTTCACAGTGTAGATTAGAAAATTCATAGGGACTTAAGGAGTTCTAGGAGCCAAGAATTTCTGGCTATAGGACAGGGTTGGGGAAATGAGGATTATAACTAAGAATTCCAATAGGCAGGGGGATCTTCCAGTGACTATGAAAGCCCAAAACCAATAAGATGTCCTGTGGTACCTTAAAGGCTAACAAATTTATTAGGGCATAAGCTTTTGTGGGTACAACCACTTTATCAGATGAATTAGAGTGGAAATGACAGAGGCTAGTATAGTAGTAGTATAACTAAAGAAAGGAGTTACTTATCAAATGTAGGACCAGTGTTAAGAAGGACAATTTAGTCAGGGTGGATATGGCTCACTCATAGCAGCTGATGGGGAGGTGTGACTACCAAGAGGTAAAATTGCTTTTGTAGAAAAATAACTAATCTAAATCCTTATTCAGTCTTAATTTGATTGTGTTAAATTTGCAATTCTGATGTTTCTCTTTGTAATCTGGTTTTGAATTATTTTATTTTATTTTAATTTTTTGTAGAAGGATGGCTGCTTTTAAATCCTCATGGTTTTTTATGTTATCTTTCTTGATGTCTGGTTTGTGTCCATTTATCCTTTGGCACAGAGACTAGCAGAGGGGCATTGCTGGTACTTACGGCATATATCATGTTAGCAGATGTGCAAATGTATGAGCCCCTAATGTTGTAGTTTATGTGGTTAGGTCCTGTGATGGTGCTGCTATGTGGACAGAGTTGTCAATGGGGTTTTTTCAGTGATAGGTTCTGAGTAAGTGTTTCTGTGATGTGGTGTGTGGTTGTTGATATGTATTGGCTTCACATTGGGTGGGGGAGACTTTCTGTAGGCAAGGACTGGCTTGTCTTCCAAGGTCTATGAGAGTGAGTGATCATTTTCCAGTATAGGTTGTAGATTGTCAATGATGTGCTGGAGGGTTTTAAGCTGGGGGCTACAGCTAATAGCCAGTGGTGTTTTCTTATTTTCTTTGGTGGGCCTGTCCTGTAGTAGGTGATTTCTGGGTGCTCATCTGGCTCTGTTAATCTGTTTCTTCACTTCCCCAGGTGAGTATTTTAAATTTAAGAATGCTTGATGAAACTCTTGTAGGTGTTTGTCTCAGAGGGATTTGAGAAATATGGTTGTATCTTAGGGCTTGGCTGTAGACAGTAGATCATGTGATGTGTCCTGGATGGAAGCTAAAGGCACATAGATAAGAACAGCGATCAGGAGGTTTCCTGAATAGGATGATGTTTATGTGACCATCATTTAATTGTACTGCAGTATCCAGAAAGTGGATCTCTTGTGTGGATTGGTCCAGGCTGCGGTTGATAATGGGGTGGAAATTGTTGAAATCCCAATGGAATTCTTCAAGGGCCTCCTTCTCATGGATCCATATGATGATGTCCTCAATGTAGCACAGGTAGTGGAGGGATGCTAGGGGATGAAAGCTTAGGTAATGTCATTCTAAGTCAGCCATAAACATGTTGACCTACTGCAGGACCATGTGGATGCCGATGGCAGTGCTGCTGACTTCAAAGTATAAATTGTCCCCAAATTGGAAATGGTTTTGGGGTGAGGACAAAGTCACATGGCTCAGCTGCCAGGTGTGCCACGGCATTATCAAGGAAAAAGCCCAGTTCAGCTCTGCTTTGGCATCACACTACCAAAAAGCAAGCCTAGAGAATTTGGCCATTAATTTTCTTTCCATATGTCTTTTTACTTCCTGTGAGACTTACCAAAGAACTTAAGTTTTATTTTTCCATTCCATTATTACTTTCATGTTACCGTTCCAACTTTTATATTATCCAGTGATTATAGTGATTGTGATTAATTAATTGTAGTGATTAATTGGGTATTGTGTTCATGATTTTAACCAAGGCTTAGAGACTGAGAAATCTCTCTGTCCCCAGTTTACCTCTCCTGCTGTGGAAAGTAATCTATCTTTGTCATTAAAAGAAAAGTCACCCTAGTTTTTTATTTTACATAGTGCTTGATTATAGATTCAGCAGAAAATTGAAGCATAAAAATGGATTGTTTTTGTCATTAGGAGGTATTAGTCTCTGTATCATGGCTAAATTTCAACTCAGGTGAACAAAGTAAATAATTCTGTATTTCCCTTGCAGTTTCTACTGAATATGGTGTTAGTCAACTCCTGCTCTGAATTGCTGTGTAGTTCTGTGCACTGTGGTTGAGCTACAGTGATGCAAATCTGTGTACTAGATTTCTTGTCACTGGCAGGAACCTGTAGGGTAAACATTTCTGAGGCAGGCTATGATATTCTGTTAAGAACCCCTATTCTATATTTCCAGTCTGAAGCTGGCACACAAACACAGTACATGGTAGTTATCCCCTTCTCCCCCCCCTCCCACCTAGCCCATCGAAGAAAGGCCATCATAGAGCTAACGACTCAGGATGGGAGACAGGACATGACACATTCAACGGTGCTAGGAACGAATGTGCCATTGTCAAGTACTCCTGATGTCTCTGCTTTAATCCCCAGATGAACCACATCCATGCAGAGGCACCTTCTTGAAGCTGACAGACATATACCCAAATGGACCACATCCATGCAGAGACACCTTCTTGAAGCTGACAGACATATCCCCACTTACCACATAAGTGATAATTGATGTCTGCTTTGTTTAAATACTTGTTTTACTCGATATATGCTATTATGTAAACTATGGGCAGAAACACTATGTTACTTTATATTATTGCTCTTATTTTGCCTCACAATTAGCACCTATCCTGGGGTCCAGGATCTTACCCCCCCCCCCATAACTTGAACCACCCATTAAGCATCCTATATAATTAATTGTAATCTATGGTCTGGCAGTGTTCACTGAGCTTAGCAAGTGACGTGACACTCTGCCAGCGCTGTGTGTGTCATAAACTCTCCTGCTTGCTTCACATACAGTGTCCATATTCTGTTCCTTCAGACGTGAACTGCAGCTCTCCAGCAGCAAGAAGTCCATTTGAAGAAATGTGTAGGAGTGGCACTGACAAAGGATATCTCTTGACATAAACCCTCCTTCTCCAGAGGGGCTGGGATCCAGATAGCCCCATGTCCCAAGATGTGTGCAGTACATTTTTGGCTAAGAATAGGCCCTGATTCCCTGCCCTAGGCAGCTTCTACTACTTGGATTCCTTGTATCTCAACTCCCTTCCTGACAGATCCATGATGACACCCAGCATATTTTATTGAATGTTTGCTGTTAATTTAGGAATGTATATTAGAAATACTCCTTCTTCTTTTAGTGATTGCTAATGTATAGTCTACATTAGTCTTGTGTACTCACCCCATGCACTGGTGCTGTAAGTTTTTCCCTCAGCAGTATTCACAGAGGAGCAGCACTGGTGACCTTTCGAGTGGTGCCTCATTAGCATGGTACAGGGGATGTAATTCGCTCCCTCAGCCCTCTATTTCTTTTTCCTGACAGTGACAGTACTTCAGAACTGCTTTGGACAGTTTATCTTTTTGAATATCTGCAGTATTTCTAAGGTCTTATCTGCACTAGATGGTGGATCAACGCTGCAGCGATCAATCCACTGACAGTCAATTTATCATGTCTGCTTAGACATACTAGATCGACCACCCAGCACTCTCCTATCAACTCCACTACTCCACCTGTACAAGAAGAGTAGCCAGAATTAACAGGAGAGCAGCCCCTGTTGATATTACTGCATGAAAGACACCGTGGTATGTATGCAACTACAGCTGTGGTATTTTCATGTGAAATGGACATGAGTGATCACTTCAAGAAGTAAAGATATTCTTCATGATGTGTTGCTTAAGTCCTTTCCATGACCTGCCCTTCTTTCCCACTGTTGGAGTGTCTAGTTAGAAGGAACTAATGGTGTGGGGGCAGGAGGGAATGGAGGGGGCAAGCAGCACTCTTTGTACTGTGGCTTTTCAGAGCTGATCCTCTATGGATACTGCTTGGGGCAGGGAAACATTCTAGCACCAATGCATGTGACAAGCGTTAATACCTAATGTGTAATGGCCATGAGAAACATTTTTTAAAACACCAAATATGGAACGGGAACTGTCATTTTTAGCCCTTACTTAGAAATTACCAACTCTGAATTTCATTGAACTGTCTAATCACTTAGATTTGACAGAAACCCATCCCTGCCTCACTTTGACTTTCTCAGTCTTCGGTAGTCTCAACTAACCTAAATAATTGTACAGTCAGCAAATGTCGACATTTGCAACATTTGGAAAAGCAGGGACAAGGCAGAACTGGGAGGCAAAATCAAATTAGTATCTTAGATGCCTATATACAAATGCAAGAATTATGGGTAATAAGCAGGAAGAACTGGAAGTGCTAATAAACACACACAACTATGACATCGTTGGTATCACAGAGACTTGGTAGGATAATACATATGATTGGAATATTGATATACAAGGGTACAGCTTACTCAGGAAGGATAGGTGGGGGGAAAAGGAGGAGTTATTGCCTTATATAGTAAAAATGTATACACTTGGACTGAGGTGGAGATGGACATAGGAGACAGGTCTGTTGAGCTAACAAAATCATCCAAAGTGCAGGATTTGGTGGTGATGGGGGACTTCAACTATCCAGACACATGTTGGGAAACTAACACAGTGGGGCACAGACTATCCAATAAGTTCTTGGACTGCATTGAAGACTACTTCTTATTTCAGAAGGTTGAAAAAGCTGTTCTAGATATGATTTTAACAAATAGGGAGGAACTGGTTGAGAATTTGAAAGTTGAAGGCAGCTTGGGTGAAAGTGATCATGAAATCACATAGTTCATGATTCTAAGGAATGGTAGAAGGGAGAAAAACAAAAATACAGGCAATGGATTTCAGGAAGGCAGATTTTAGTAAGCTCAGAGCTGGCAGGTAAGGTCCCACGGGAAGCAAGACTAAGAGGAAAAACAACTGAAGAGAGTTGGCAGTTTTTCAAAGGGACATTACTAAGGGCCCAAAAGCAAGCTATTCTGCTGCATAGGAAAGATAGAAAGTATGGCAAAAGGCTGGCTTGGCTTAACCAGGAGATCTTGCATAATCTAAAAATAAAAAAGGAGTCATATAAAAAGTGAAAACTAGGACAAATTACAAAGGATGAATATAAGCAAACTATATATATATGCAGGGGCAAGATGAAAAAGGCAAAGGCACAAAATGAGCTCAAATTAGCTACAGATATAAAGGGAAACAAGAAGACATTCTATAAATATATTAGAAGCAAGAGAAAAACCAAGGACAGGGTAGGCCCACTGCTCAGTGAGGAGGGAGAAGCAGTAACAGGAAACTTGGAAATGGGAGAGGTGCTTAATGACTTCTTTGTTTCCATCTTCACCGAGAAGTCTGCTGATGAAGGAATTACTAACATAGTGAGTGCTAGTGGGAAAGAAGTAGGTTTAGAAGATAAAATAAAAAAAGAACAAGATAAAAATCACTTAGAAAAGTTAGATGTCTGCAAGTCACCAGGGCCTGATGAAATGCTTCCTAGAATTCTCAAGGAACTGATAGAGGCGGTATCTGAGCCTCTAGCTATCATCTTTGGAAAATCATGGGAAACAGAAGAGTTTCCAGAGACTGGAAAAGGGCAGATACAGTGTCCATCCATAAAAAGGGAAATAACAACAACCCAGGAAACTACAGACCTGTCCGTTTAACTTCTGTGCCAGGGAAGATAATGGAGCAAGTAATTAAGGAATTAATCTATAAACACATGGAAGATAAAAAGGTGATAGGCAACAGCCAGAATGGATTTGTAAAGAATAAAATCATATCAAACCAATCTGACTGCTTTCTTTGACGGGAGAATGAGTTTTATGGATAAGGGAGAAGTGGTGGACGTAGTATACCTAGACTTTAATAAGGCACTTTATATAGTCTTGCATGATATTCTTATCAATAAAATAAGCAAATACTACTTAGATGTGGCTACTATAAGGTGCGTGCATAACTAGCCGGATACCCATTATCAAAGAGTCGTTATTAACGGTTCACAATCCTGCAGGAAGGGCATAACAAGTGGGGCTCTGCAAAAGTCTGTTTTGGGACCGGTTCTCTTCAATATCTTCAACAATTTAGATATTGTCATAGAGAGTATGTTTATTAAGTTTGCAGATGATACGAAGCTGGGAGGGGTTGCAACTGCTTTTGAGGAGAATAAGGTCATAATACAAAATGATTTGGACGAACTGGAGACATGGTCTGAGGGAAATAGGATGAAGTTTAATAAGGACAAATGCAAAGTACTCCACTTAGGAAGGAACAATCAGTCTCACACATACAGAATGGGAAGCGATTGTCTAGGAAGGAGTACTGAAGAAAGGGACCTAGGGGCATAGTGGACCATGAGCTAATATGAGTTAACAGTGTGACACTTGCAAAAAGTGCAAACATGATTCTGGGATGCATTAACAGGAGTGTTGTGAGCAAGACATGAAGGCTGTGTCTACACTGGTATGAATTTCCGGAAATGCTTCAAACGGAATACTATTCCGTTTTCAGTTTTTCCGGAAAAAGAGCGTCTACATTGGCAGGCTGCTTTTCCAGAAAAGCCCTTTTTCCGGAAAAGCGTCTGTGGCCAATGTAGACTCGCTTTTCCGGAAAAGAGCCCCGATCGCCATTTTCGCGATCGGGGCTTTTTCCCGGAAAAGACTACTGGGCTGTCTACACTGGCCCTTTTCCGGAACAGTGTTCCGGAATAAGGACTTATGCCCGAGCGGGAGCAGAATAGTTTTTCCGGAATAGCGGCTGATTTTGTACAATAGAGCATCGTTGCTTTTCCGGAAATTCAAGGGCCAGTGTAGACAGCTCGCAGCTTATTCCGGAAAAGCGGCTGATTTTCCGGAATAAGTGGCCCAGTGTAGACACAGCCGAAAAGTCATTCTTCCGCTCCACTCTGCTCTGATTAGGCCTCAATTAGAGTATTGTGTACAGTTCTGGACACCACATTTCAAGAAAGATGTGGAGAAATTGGAGAAGGTCCAGAGAAAAGCAACAAGAATGATTAAAGGTCTAGAGAACATGGCCTATGAAGGAAGACTGAAAGAATTGGGCTTGTTTAAGTTAGAAAAGAGAAGACTGAGAGGGGACATGATAGCAGTTTTCAGTTATCTAAAAGGGTATCACAAGGAAGAGTGAGAAAAATTGTTCTCCTTAGCCTTTGAGGATAGAATAAGAAGCAATGGGCTTAAACTGAGGCAAAAGAAAATTTAGGTTGGATATTAGGAAAAACTTCCTAATTGTCAGGGTGGTTAAAAACTGGAGTAAATTGCCTAGGGAGGTTGTGGAATCTCCATCTCTGGAGATATTTAAGAACATGTCAGATAGACGTCTATCAGGGATGTTCTAGATCAGTGGTTCCCAAACTTTTTGGCAATCCCCTTTTTGATTTTTGAGAAACCCTCACACTCCTCCCTTCCCCCCACCCGCCATAGCAGCAAAACTTGTTGAACAAAAGAAAGAAAAAAGGAACTGACCAGGGCCAAAAAACAAAAATAGCAGCAAAACTTGGGGGAGAGGTGCGAATTAATGGGGCGGAACTGGGTCACCTCATGCCCCCCCTGGAATTTCTTGGCACGCCCCCCAGTTTGGGAACCCATGTTCTAGATGGTACTGGGTCCTGCCATGAGGGCAGGAGAATGGATTTGATGACTTCTCGAGGTCCCTTCCAGTTCTAGTGTTCTATGATTCTATGCTGTTTAACTTATTTTCCAGGTTATTAATGAGTGTGTGAATGAACACCTATTCGTGGCACACAATCTTAGAGCTCCTCACTGTTGACCTTTTGTCATGTTGAAATTTTGACCATTTTTATTCCAATGCTGTTTTTTCTCTGAGTTCAATTTGTGATCCTTTACATGACTTCATTGCTCACCCAATGATGCCTAGTTTCCTTAATACCTTCTTTTGGAAAGTACAAATAAATTATACCAACTTATTCTCTTTTATAGTCCAGCTAAATTCCAGCTTCTTAAATGTACTTAATCTAATTTAGAGAAAAAGTCAAAAACACTAGTAAATTATATTTGATGTATCTGTTTTTAGTAGTTTGGCAATAACAGAATTGATGCTATGCCTGGCATTTATGTCAGTAAAATCAGTAGTATTAAGTGTTGCCCTAAGAAATCCCAGCACAGTGAATGGTTTCCGGTACATGGTATGTCTGAGGAAAGTTAAAAATTTCTCATTACACAGCCACCCTGTCTGGAAACTGGATGTTCAAAGTTTTGGAAAATAGTCACATATTAGCTTCATGACTTACGAGAGCATCCTAGCCATTGAAAGTGGTGTCAGCTCCTTGAGAAGAGATTCCTAACCTGTTCCATTCATAGAATCACAGAATCATTGGGTTGAAACAGACCTGGGAGGTCACCGTGTCCAACCCCCTGCTAAAAGCAGTACCAACCCCAACTAAATCATATTAGCCAGGGTTTTGTCAAGCCAGTACTTAAAAACCTCTAGGGACAGAAATTCGTCCACCTCCTTAAGTAACCCATTCCAGTGCTTCAGCACCTTCCTAGTAAAATAGTTTATTACTAATATCCAACGTAGACCTCCTCCATTGCAACTTGAGACCATTGCTCCTCGTTCTGCCATCCTGTCACTACTAAGAACCACTTCTAATGTCATATAAAAGGGAATAATCACTTTCCTAGATCTGCTAGCAGTGCTCCTCCTAATGCACCCTAATATGTCATTAGCTTTCTTGGCTACAAAGGCACACCGTTGACTCATATCCAGCTTCTCATCCACTATAATCGCTAGGTCTTTTTCTCCTGAACTGCTGTTTAGCCAGTTAGTCCCTAGCCTGTAGAACAGCTTGGGATTCTTCCATCCCAAGTGCAGGACTCTGCACTTGTCCTTGTGGAACCTCATGGGATTTCTTTTGCCCCAATACTCCAATTTGCCTAGGTTACTCTGGACCTTATCTCTGCCCTCTAATGTATCTACCTCTCCCCCTAGCTAAGTGTCATCTGCAAACTTGCTGAGGGTGCAATTCATCCCCTCATCCAGGTAATTAATAAAGATGTTGAACAAAACGGGCCCCAGAACCGACCCCTTGGGCACTCCACTTGAAACCAACTGCCAACCAGACATCGAGCCATTGATCACTACCCATTGAGCCCAAAAATCCAGTCAGCTTTCTATCCATCTTACAGTCTGTGTATCCAATATGTATTTCCTTAACTTGCTGTCAAGAACACTGTGGGAGATTGTATCAAAAGTAGGGTGTGACAGTTCACCTTCCCCATGCTTTTTGAAATGGAGTTATGGACATAAATATACATAACTCAAAGGTGCTTTGAGCAAATTATTTTATGTAACCCATCGATCTTTTTAACCCATCAATCCACTGATTGTGTTTATCTTATTTTGGCTTGTGTATCTTTCTTGTGTGTAAAATTAGACATCTGGAGTAAGGAATACTTTATGGGTTATAAATGTGTGAATGAAAGTCATCAAAAGAGGCCTCAGTTTCTGGGCAATCATATGCAAATAGGCTCTTGTCCTTAACTCTTAGCAGTGGTTGGTAGAGACTGGTCAGGTGAGTCCCCAAGCCATAAGGGAATTTTTAAAAACAATAGGAAAGTAGGAGTCTTTTATCTTTGACTAGCACACCCAGAACAATGAACCAGAGACCCCAGGGGAACTGGAGATCTCCCTGGTTTGAAGGTGCAGCTGGAACAGAAAAAGTTTGTAATAAGTTTGTACTGAGGATTTAGTGTTGGAATTAGCAACAGCGTTTTCTGTTACTTTTAATTTGTAATCTACTTTGTTCTGCCTGTTCTCACTTATTACCACTTATGACAAAAAAATGTCTGATGAAATTCAATGTGAAAAGCAAAGAAATGCACATGGCAAAATATAATCCCAACTAAATTTACAATATTAGTTGTTACCCATCAATAAAGATCTTAGAATAATTTACAGTAATCTGGAAACCCAGTATTTCCAGAGTACTGCTAATTTAGAAGATTCCATCCCTCTGTGCCTTTTGTCATCCTGATCTATGGAATACTCATTTTCCAGCTTCAGAAGACTTAAAAATTATCTCCAGTCATCAGTGGAAAAGACACAACTGCATAATGTAGCTGTCCTTAAATGTGCATAAAGGTAACTGTGTGTAAATAAGATTGCTGACTGTTTCATCCAGAAAGCTACAAAGAGACATAATGTCTTTAAGCTGGGATGTTAGTGAAGACAGCTTGTAGATGACTGTAATGATTTTAATATACTGTAATTTGTGATAAGGTAATTATATAATTCATAATTTAATCATCATTAAAATGGTAAAGATACCAGTGACAGACACATTAAATAACTAAACAATGAAAGAAGTGTATAAATATCCTGAATATAGCCTCCCCCAAATTTGGCTGAGCATCACCCCCAAAACACACACACCCTCTTCAAAAGCACCTACTGGCAAAAACAAAAATCAGCACCTATGTAGACATGTGTCCACATGACAAAAATCCTTAATATAACTGGCACTCTTGCAATAACTGAGATCCTTGTTGGCAGTCTCAGAAGAAAGATCAAGGAACTCTTAGGCCATATCTACCCAAGCACTTATGATGGCAAAAAAGTCTCTCAGACTACGTCTACACTGCAGCACTATTTTTGGATACCAGAGATATCTCAAAATAGCTATTCCATGTCTTTTGAGCATGTCCATTATTCCAAAATATAACGGGCTCACTACTCTGATGTCCCTGTAAACCTCAGTCCATGATGAGTAAGGGATGTTTCAGAACAGCAATTTATTTTGAAATAAGTGCTGTGTAGACAGCACCTAATTTTGAAATAAGCTATTTTGAAATTAACTCAAAATAAGCTACACAATTTGCATAGCTTATTCTGAGCTCTGGGTGCAGTGTAGATGCACCTTCAGAGTTGTGAAGAAACACCTCCCTAAGTAATATAGTTTTACTGACATAAGTAATAGTGTGCACAATGCTATGTGAGCAGGAGAGCTTCTTCTGCAAACATAGTTACCACCATTCACTGAGGGTAGTTTAATTATGTTGATGGGAGATCTTACAATGGTACAGCTGCATCAGTATAGCTGTGTCTCTGTAAGCTCACTAACATAGACATAGTGAGAAAGCCCTTCTAGAGTAGCACGGATCACGTCAGCAGAACATGTTTGCATTACATGTCCTTTCAAGAGATATGTACATTTCCAGACTATCTGGGACTTTTTATGGGTGCCCAAATGCACTCATGTATTCTCAAACAAAACCCCTCATTGGGATTAATATGTTATCTTTTCTTTTATCTTTCATTTATTATTGTTGGACAATTTGGATTCCTAAATTACTACCTCTTACAACAGTATTTAAGCAGATCATTAGTGAGAAAAATACTTTTTGTTTCCTTGCAGTCAAGAAATGGTGACCACATACCTAAAACTTTTATGTATGAATGAGTCAGGAAATATAAGAATGGCCATATTGGGTCAGACCAAAGATCCATCTAACCCAATATCCTGTCTTCTGATAGTGGCAAATGCCAGATTCCTCAGAGGGAGTGAACAGAACAGGAAATCATTAAGTAATCCCTCTCCTGTCACCCATTCCCAGCCTCTGACAGAGACTAAGGACACCATTCCTACTCATTCTGGCTAATAGCCATTGATGGACCTAACCTCCATGAATCTATCTAGCTCTTTTTTGAACCCTGTTAAAGTCCTGGTATTCACCACATCCTCTGGCAAGAAGTTCTACAGGTTGACTGTGTGCTGAGTGAAAAAAAAACTTTGTTTTGGTTTAAACCTGCTACCTACTAATTTCATTTGCTAACCCCTAGTTCTTAGGTTATGGAAACAAATAAATAACTTTTCCTTATTCACTTTTGCCACACCAGTCATGATTTTATAGACCTCTATCATATCCCCCCTTAGTCACTTCTTTTCTAAAATGAAAAGTCCCATTATTTTTAATCTCTCTTCATATGGGTCCCTAACAATTTTTGTTGCCCCTTTCTGAACCTTTTCCAATGCCAATATATCTTTTTTGAGATGACGAGACCACATCTGAATGCAGTATTCAAGATGTGGGTGTACCAGGGTTTTATATAGAGGCAATAAGATGTTTTTTGTCTCAGTCTCTATCTCTTTTTTAACTATTCCTAACATTCTATTTGATTTTTTGTCTGCTGCTGCACACTGAATGGATGTTTTCAGAAAAACTGAAAAAAGTACTATTTTTAAATGGAAACAAATATTTCTTTTAAAAACACACTTACCTGTTTCTATTAGCTCTGCCTAAAGCTGTAGACAGACCCACCAACAGCTTCTACTGATGGATTTATGAATCCAAGTTTAATTTTCAAAACTGGCAGAAATCTTCAATTTATGGGTGTGTGGAACTATTGTAAATTTCATATTTTATGCAGATCCACATTTGTGTAAAATTATTTTTTTGTTTCTTCAGGAAGTATGATTAACTGGCTAAATAAGTAATTGCAGTAAATTATATGGGGAGTTGGGTCACTTACATAAAATGATTAAGTGACTGAAAATGCTTTAACAAATTTAGTAACTTAATCCTATAAAATGCTGTCAAATATCACCTTAACACGGCTGAATACATATCAGCTATGTATTTCAACTTTGGAATTACAGAGTTAAACATGTTACCTAAGTGTCATGTTACCTAAGGAAAAGATTTGTATCTTACTTAACCTGATGCAAAGCAGGAATAATTCCACCAAAGTCCATGAAGTTACACCAGGTGAATACCAATGTAATTAAAAGAAAAATTGGACCCACTCTGCTTATCAGAACAACACTTCAAAGCACAATTGAGCCATTTCCTTTTTAAACTATGGCTGTCACTGTAAGGCAGTGGTCCCCAACGTTTTGGGGCTGCCGGGCGCCTGGGGGCTGGGCCGCTCACGCGCTGCATGTATGGGGGCGGGGCCGCTCACAGGCTACGTGACTGTGGGTGGGGCCAAGCGTGTGCTGCACGCCCGAGGTCGGCACAGGCATGTGCCGCGATCCCGGGCAGGGGCTGCCCAGGTTCTGCGCTGCGCCGCCGGGGCCGGGGGCTGGGGCACCCGGGGGCGGGGGTCAGGGTCGGCACCGGCACACGCGGTGCACCCGGGGCCGGGGCCGGCCATGCGCTCGGGGATGGCACCTGCCGCATGGCCGGGGGTGGGACCAGCCCAGATTGCTCCGCGGGCATACGTAAAGGGCCCGGCGGGCGCCATGGTGCCTGCGGGCACCGGGTTGGAGACCACAGCTGTAGCCTCCTTAGCTGGTAGGAGAGAACTCTCCTGCTAGCATAATTAAACCACCCCCAATAAGCAGCGTTAGCTATGTTGACAGGAAAGCCTCTCCCACCAGCACTTTTGCCAGTGAAAGTTATGGTGATCAGGACTATGTGTTTTTCACCAACAGAAGTGATAGTGTAGAGAAAGCCTTAGTCTTCCATGTCTCAAAGCTCTACGAGCATAGACATTTCATATCATGCATGACCTACAGATGGCACCTAAAAATACTTTATTTGTTCCAGGATTGATTCCAGACTCACTCTTCTCATCTACTTCCAAGAGAAAAAAAATACACAAGTATGAGTACTTTTGTATTATGAACTTATGTGGGACACCGCCCCATAGCCTCACTTTTTTTCCCTTTGCATGGATAATCTTTTCATAGGGTGGGGAGAGAAGAGGACAGTTTCAAGTTTTTGAGCAATGATTTCTTCTACAACTATTTCCTTTTCAGCTTTCTTATTCACTGTTTATGAATTTTCCCTCTTCTTTAACAATAGCATTGTTGCTACAGCTGCACTGGTTACATTTCTCTTCTCTAATTTTTTGGACTTGAAACCAGAGTGGTTTGTTTTTATACATGGTGACTTGGAACAGCCTGTAATAATATTACAGAGCAGCTTGACAATAATTGTAATGAGCACACACACACACACACACACACACACACACACACACACACACACACCTTTTACTGCTTTTTGTCTCCCTGACTCAGTGGCTACATATTTTTTTTAATTGCTGTATAAAATAGAGACCGAAGTACTGATTCTACACAAAAACACTGGGAAATTTAGCTTTTTAATAAAAGGTCAGTAAATATTTAAATATTTCACAGTTCGGCCATGCATCATTGCACATATTTTAGACCCTGCCTTATCCGGTCTCCTATTTAAAACAAAACAAATCTCAAGGAGAAAAACTAAAATACCTAAACATATTGGTTTATTTTACTTTTAATTAACCAAAGTCTTTGTATTCTCCTCATCTGGCCTCGAAACTAAGGGATTGATTCTTATTTAAACTAAATCCCTTTTATATCACTTGTGCAGTGCAAAACATGCCTAAAGGTTGGGAATTTACACCTACCATAAGATCACTTTGTAATACCACATTGATGCTTTAGTGAATACCACCCCCTAAATCTTTACAAAAATCACAGTATATTAAAGCCCCTCTGTACTTTACTTTAAATGACTTTTATTTGCCTGATTTTCAACTGGATCAAGATGGATATATGTAGCCTGTAGCAGTTGACAGCATCCCAGCATGAGAACTGTAGTTGTTAGACCATTCACTTAAGTATATGAAGTGGTATGAAGGGAATCTTTCCTTTAAATTGCATCAGATAACTGCACATTATAATACATAATATGTTTCACATTTTCTTTTCAAGATTGATTAGTACTAATAGAAAATTGTAGATTGGCAGTACCGGACATTGAAAATTCTCTTGATCTTCAGAAAGGTGCTGTAGCCAGGCAGCACCCCCCCATCTCATCCATCTTATTTTGCCTCTCTGAGGTTCCTGAAGCATACAGGACAGAGAAGGAGCAATAAAATCAGCATAGTCTATGCTGGCTCATCTGATCCTGAGAAGCTGAAAACATAGATATGAGGAGAGAACGATTAAGGCAATAAGCTGGCCTCGAGGCTGCGAGAAGTACCCGGCTGGCACCCATGTTGATACGAACACACAGTCCCTGGAAGAGGAATATCCCACTGAGAAAAGAATGCCCGGTACTTCCAATTTAGTTATCTCTCTTACAAGTGTAAATTAAGTTCACAACTCCCTTGTAAGAACTGGTCTCACAAAAGACAGACCAGCACCATTTGGCATCACAGATAAGAAAGAGAAATATGTGACCCCATGGGTATAAAGATGGGTACAGCAGCACACTCACTTTTGAGTGTCATTCTACCCTCTACCTGCTGGTCGGGTTAGGTGTTTGACCTCCCGAGGTTCTATGGGGATGCCCACCTCATATTTTCATCTTTCCTAGGAATTGAGGGACCGGCCCTGGCCTGACACGCTGGAGTCGAGAGGCACAGAAGGGGGTAAAAATTGTACCTGGATGTGGTCCTCTGTCTTAAATGTACACAGACTAAGAGCTCCTTAAAGGTTAAGCTGTTACTTGGTACTATTATTTCTGTTTTTCCTATCTTAATCTTCTTTGTAACCATTTTTAAGATCTATATTTTGCTAGCAGTTAAGAAATAGAACAATAGCCATTGCAACCATATGATTTATAAGCTTCCTCAATAAACCTGTAACTGTTTAAGCTTTAACCTGACTCCTTCAGTTGCTGTAACAGAACCAGGCACAATTTAAAAGAACTTCAGCCGGTCTTAAGGGACAGATATAGGGAGAGCTTGGGCATTTGGATTTGTGTCACTCCAAGGTAGCAGATCCGTTGGGGCACTTCTCAGCCTCCCCCAGGCTGCCCGCTGCGAAGGAATCACAGATTCTAGCAGCTAAAATCTGAAGTGTAATAAGCTCTCCCTGCAAACTTATTGGGGCGCTCGTCAACCTCCTCCAGGTTGCCCACTGCAAGGGACCCCAGTCTCAGCAGTTGAAGTCTCGGGTGTATAGCACACACACACACCACTCATTGCCCTGACCGTCAGCTGACAGGTGCAGCACAGGAAGTGGAAAAGCCAGATTTCCTCCCTGTTCTGCTGAGGTATGCTGACCTTTTCAGCCAGAATAGGGTTTTCAGTGAAGGTCTACACAGCTGTTCACATTCTCCAAGTTACCCCATTGCAAGTCAACAAATGAGACAATCTTCTAAGATGATCATAGAATCCTAGAGCTGGAAGAGACCTCATGAGGTCATCAAGTCCAGCCCCCTGCCCAAAGCAGGACCAATCCCAACTAAATCAACCCATCCAGGACTTTGTCAAGCTGAGACTTAAAAACCTCTAGGGATGGAGATTTCACCATCTCCCTAGGTAACCCATTCCAGTGCTTCACCACCCTCCTAGGGAAATAGCTTTTCCTAATATCCAACCTAGACCTCTCCCACTGTATCTTGAGACCATTGCTCCTTGTTCTGCCATCTGTCACTAATAAGAACAGCCTCTCTCCATTCTCTTTGGAACCTCCCTTCAGAAAGTTGGAGGCTGATATCAAATCCCCCTCACTCTTCTCTTCTGCAGACTAAATAAGCCTAAATCTCTCAGCCTCTCCTCATAGGTCATGTGCTCCAGGCCCCTAACAATTTTGGTTGCCCTCCACTGGACCCTCTCCAATGAGTCCACATCCTTTCTGTAGTGGGGGGTCCAGAACTGGATGCAATACTCCAGATGTGGCCTCAGCAGCGCTGAATAAGGGGAATAATCACTTCTCTAGATCTGCTGGCAATGCTCCTCCTAATGCAACCTAATATTCCATTCACCTTCTTGGCTACAAGGGCACATTAGTGAACTGCTACTTAGTCCTTCAGTCCCCAGCCTGTAACAATGCTTAGGATTCTTCCATCCCAAGTGCAGGACTCTGCACTTGTCCTTGTTGAACCTCATCAGATTTCTTTTAGCCTAATCCTCTAATCTGTTACTCTGGACCCTATCTCTGCCCTCCAGTGTATCTACCTCTCCCCCTAGCTTAGTGTCATCCTCAGACTTGCTGAGGGTGCAATCCATCCCATCATCCAGGTCATTAATAAAGATGTTGAACAAAAACTGGCCCTTGCTTCCTACTGTCAACTACCCTGTGCTCCCCAAACAGGTTCTTGACTTTGTTGGCTGGAGCAGAGGGTAGTTGACAGTAGCAAGCAAGGCAAAAGAAGGTACCTTCCAACTTTGCCCTCCACTACAAATATTACTCTGTTACGGAATTAATAAAACTGTTGCCCCTTGGCCAGAAATCCCGATGTCTTCATATGTCCTCATTGCTCCCTGCCATTTGGAACACACCTCAACCTCTTCTTGGGTGAGGGAAGGCAACTCTGCCTAGAGATGAAAAGGTAGTTCACTTCACAGCTTAGTGTTTGGTCTTTCTATTGACAATACCAACAAGGACGATAGAGAACCAAACTGGGGTGTGTGCACTTGGCCATTAGGAATGGAACTGAGACTATCCAACTTGTTCATGGAGTAGAGCAAACAGGATTCAGATGTTCATACAATCAAACAATACAGGAGGTGGAGGCTATGTACTATGGCTTGTTATATGTTAAACTGATTTTTCTCTTTTAAAACCCAGAAGATGAGAACTAGTGTGGCAAGAAGTTGTTGAACACTATCAGTTGCTCTTTGGCAAATTAGTTTTGAAGGAAAAGCTAAAACCAACATAAGACATGAGTTTAGAAGTAGATTGGGTACTTCACCATTAAATGTGCTCATGCACTAAGGAATATGGGGAGGCTGTCATGAAGTACACCACTCACCACACATCTGGCACCTCCTCCTGGTCACTCTAGAGATTAGCTCTTGAGGCTTACACCCCCATGTATGGTTTACACACTGTCACTCTCACTCTAGTCTACGGTTCCTCTTGCTCCAGAAACTGTAGTGTCCTCTTCATGACTTAGGTCTCTACTAGGTCACTTATTGTTCCTCTTTTCAGGGTTCAGTCCATCAACAATCCTAGGCATACTTGACATACAATCCTTGAATACGGTGTACAGATGTGGTCACCTCATATCAAAAAAAGATACATTGGCACTGGAAAAGGTTCCAAAAAGGGCAACAAAAATGATTAGGGGTTTGGAACAGGTCCCATATGAAGAGAGATTAAAAAGACTTGGACTTTCATCTTGGAAAAGAGAAGATTAAGGGGGAAATGATAGAGGTCTATAAAATCTTGACTGGTGTAGAAAAAGTGAATAAGGAAAAGTTGTTTACATATTCCCACAATATAAGAACTAGGGGTCACCAAATGAAATTAATAGGCACTAGGTTTAAAAGAAACAGAAGGAAGTTTTCACTCAGTGCACAGTCAATCTGTGGAAGTCCTTGCTAGAGGATGTGGTGAAGACTAGGACTTTAACAGATCTCCAAAAAGAGCTAGATAGATTAATGGAGGTTAGGTCCATCAATGGCTATTATCCAAGATGAGTAGGGATGGTGTTCCTAGCCTTTGTTTTTCTGGAGGTGGATGATGGGAGGGCTCATCTGAGGATTAACTGTTGTGTTTCCTCCCTCTGGGCATCTGGTATTGGCCACTGTTGGTAGACAGGATACTAGGCTGGATGGACCGTTGGTCTGACCCAGTATCATCATCAACAACCATGGGCTCAATGCCCATTGGTGTCCAATGCCTCCCTCACTATTTCCTTCCATCTTTTCCTGGCCAATGTGGAGTGGCTTAGTTTCTGTAGACTAGCTCGCACCAATCTACTATGTCATCTACCCATTCTCTGTGGGGTCTGCCTCTCCTATTAAGACCCTGGTATTCGGCATAATGGATGGTCTGAATTTTTCGCTCATCGTTCATTTCGCAGATATGCTCGAATAGCTGTAACTTCCGCTGTATAACCTTCTGCAGTAGGTTCTCTTTCGGCTGCATCTTCCTATAATTCCTCATTGGTGACCTTCTGCATCCATCCTAGTCTCAGGATCTTTCTATAACAACTCAGTATGGCCATTCTTATGTTTGCAGGCTTCCTTTTTTCTGTCCTGGTACCACTCACTCACTGGCCTGTAGGGGAACTCAGGCCTGCACTCTATTCTGGGTTTCAGTTCAGAGGTCCTCGGCTAAACAATTGTAAGATCTTCTCTTTGCCCTCACTGTTCTTTCCCTAGACTGCTACCTACACTCTGGTTCAACCTTCTCTCTCGCTGGATGTTCCAGCTCCAAGAAGCCTCCTCCTTGTTTCCAGGCAGTGACTGCCCTTTCTCAGCACCCCAGTTTGTAGCCAGCTTCTTCACTTTATAGGCTCTATCTGTTCCTGTGCAGATGACCCTCTCTCTAATTAGATGCCTGCATCCAGGGCCAGATTGGGGGAGGGGAGCTAGCTGGGCAGCTGTCCGGGGCGCCCACCTATGGCGGGCACCTGATGGCAGCTGTAAGGGGAGTTGCACACCCGGCCGCGTGATGCCTCTTAGAGCTGCCATTGGGCACCACACACCCAGGGCCGGGGGCCACGCGGCATCTCTTAGAGCTGCTATCAGGCGCCACGTGCCCGATCGCAGCTGTAAGGTGCGCAGCGCACTGGGAGGCAGGACCGCACATGTGCCATGCGCCCGGGGGTGGAGCCGGGGCGCAGGAATGGCTTGAGTCGGCCCTGCCTGCATCCACAAGCTTTCCTGTTTGCAGCCTAATTAGCTAATTGGGCTGACAGGACCCAATTCTGCTCTGTGCAGGGCTACCATGGGGATCTCACCACATCACAAGGGCTCAATCTCAAGTGGAGAATAGGACTGCTTGCACTGGCCATGACATATTTGTTTTTATGATACTAAATGGATGGCTATAAGACGTGTCTGATGTAGAAAGAGTGCTTGCACCAAATAAATTAGAGCAGCAGTCAAGTGTGGTTCTTTCTAATGAATGTAATATCCTTACAATAAAAATAGCACACTAAGTGTCTGTTTGGGTTATCTGTCGTGGAAGACTCAATCGTGCGAGTTAAATTTGCCTGTCACTTGTAACTTACACACACTTCAATATGTTTCAAATAAAATGTCCACATTACTTTTATGCCCCTGTAATAGGGATTGGCTTTTCCCCTTCATTCTCCACAGCCATGTCAGCCTCTGCTCACCAACACCTCTCCTACTTGGCATAACCATAACTGACTAAAAACTAGATACATGTCTGTGAAGAAAGCCATGATGATGAATGTAAATTTTATGTAAATTACACAGGAGGCACAAGCTGCATGATTTTTGAGTACCATTTCTGCAAAAATAAAAATTAAATGTATTTAGGTTGAAATCTGTTCAGAAATATGGCACCAAGTTTGCAAATGTACTCTGAATATGCCTGACTTCAGAGTCCAAAGGAAAAGACAAGCACTATAACTCAAAAGTACCTTGCACTTCAAGCTGTAATGTAAGCATTTTGACTTCAGAAGGCGATTCAGTTAATTCTGGTTCTACTATTGACATGATGTTGACTATGTCATTTAACCCACATGAGCCTGTTTCTCTTCTTCTGTTTGGAGGTCTTGTCTCTGAGGCTACATTTACACACCCAGATTATTTCAAAATAAATTATTTTGAACTAACTTCCACTGGGCCCAGAAGAAGCCAACATCTATGGATAGGCACATGAGTCCAGGCTCCACAATGAGGAGTCCTTCTTCTGGAGTCAAGTGGCTTAAACATTTGAATTGTTTCTTATGAAGTGTGAGTTGCTTGTCAATACAGCTGGAGCCAGGAAGAAGTGATGGTGGTGCTTGAATCCATCCTGTAAATTTTAGCCCAGTGGTTAGAGAACTCACCTAAGATGTGAGAGACTCAGATTTAATTACCCCTATGCCCAAGGGAAAGAAAGGCTTTCAACAGAGGTTTTGTACACCTCACAGAAGAGTTTTTAATCACTGAGTTATGGGATGTTCTTAGTCACTACTGTTTCAGCTATTTCCACTTTGGATCAATAATTAAAGAGTTATTGAAGCAGGGGGACTAGTTCCTGTGTCTCCCATCTCCAAGATGGGTGCTCGAAACATGCTGCTGCAGAACCACTCAGATGCTCTCTGGCTCAATGACTGTGTTAGGTGTGTTAGTGATGGGAATGTATTATTCAGGACTGTGTATTTGCCTGAGATAGGATTTTGAGTCTTGTATGCACATTTGATCTAAAAGAAAGACATTGTGTGTTTCAGCTGCCCACAGACAGATGGGATAGGGGAAAGATAGCACTAAAGTATAGCAGTTCAGAGTGGGAGTATAATATACAAGCGTACATTTGAAGGACAGTCCTGCTTTATTTCCTCTCCCAAGATAAGGTCAAGCAATGGTGAGGAGGGATGGGGTGGAGAGGTATAAGAAATATTAAAAAGCCAAAGAAATGCCTATCCCTAAATTTCTAAGCATATGCACTGTGCCTTCCTCTATGTTTCTGGCCTTTTATCTCCTGGCTTAGGCCACAAGCGATGAAATGCCTATCCCTAAGCTCTCTCCTTAATTCTTCCAGGAAGTACAAAAGAGGTGAAGCCCCCAGACCCAAGACCCTCCAAAATGGAACATGATAATAAATTGTATGGAGGGGAGGGACCAAAATTGCATAGTCCAGGTATAATTATGCCTGCTATGCAAGGGGAAATTGGGACACTGGTAAAAGGCTCTGTGTTGTCAGAGATCTAGAGTGGCAGCTTCTGGCTAGGTGCTGTTATCGGGAGCAATGCAGAAGTGAGGGTGGTATAGTATGAGGGGGCGTCATCACTTTTGGAGAGGGAAGGGCTGACCTTATGGGTGTGCGACTTGGTGGCTGCCCAGTGTGCGGTGTTCAGGGTGGCACCATTGTCAGGAGGTGGGGGAGTGCTGTGGTCACCTCCTCCTCTTACACATATATACCCAGTCCAAGGCCCTTTTAATCTCCAACTTCTGTGTGCATACCATACTACCCTCACTTCCATACTGCTGCTGGTTGTGGTATTACCTCCAGAGCTGGTCTTCCAACCAGCAGCTGCCACTCTCCAGCTGCCCAGCTCTGAAGGCAAGGCTGCTACCCATAGCAGCACAGAACTAAGAGTGGCAATACTGCGACCATAGCAGTTTTGTGACCCCATCCCCTACAACATCCTTTTGGATCAGGATCCACATGTTACAACATCATGAAATTTCAGATTTAAATATGTGAAATCATGACATTTAAGTTATTTAAAATGTTATGACCATGAAATTTACCAAAATGGACTAAGAATTTGGTAAGGCCCTAAATATAAGGGAGGTGCCACCTCCATCTCCAGCTAGGTGTTAAATGGGGATTGATCCAGTAGGTCTCAGAACATGCCTACAACATAAGCAGTCTTCTTGTCCATCATCTCTCGGTTCATCGCTTGTGGCCTAAGCCAGGAGATAAAAGGCCAGAAACATAGAGGAAGGCACAGTGCATATGCTTAGAAATTTAGGTGCTGAAGGAACATTTACCCTGAAAACATAGGCACTGAGTGATTTGAGGTGCCTACAGCATTAGACAGCAGCTGCGTGGGAGTTTTATGAATTGCAGTGGAGCCTTAAAATGGGGATTTAGCCCCTTTGCCTGGAGTATCGGCACCTAAGTACCTTTGTGGATCCAGTCTAAGCATCCAGATTTGGTTTTTACCCATCACAATGTAGCATAGTTCCTGCTAAGGTGCGCGCCTCCACAGCCACTCACAAAAAAAAGTGGTCTCCTGCCTACCTCTTCCGGAGAGTCATGCAGCAGCACTTGTGCAGCAGGCGGTTGCTCCAGCAGGTGGGGCCAGCTGAGATGGTGTGGTGAAGGAGCCGCTGGGGAAGGGGGCTGCGACCTGCCATGGCCACATGGTGGTGGGGGGGCAAGGCCTGCTCTGGTTTCTGGGGCTGCCACGTGGAGGGAGGGCTGGGGCCTGTTCTGATGGCTGGGGCTGGGAATGGGACCTGCTGCATGGCAGTGTGTGTGTGTGCGTGTGTCTGCTCCAGCGGCTGGGGACAGGACATGCTGCATGTGGGGAATGGTTCTGTCTGGTGGCTGGGAACTTGTGTGTGTTAATAAATTGGGTGCCATGGCGGCACACATCCAAACCAGTGCACGTGACCTCAATATTGGTGTCCAAGCCAAAACTCACTCCACTCATGGCTGGAAAATCTTAGAGGGAATACAGGACAGAAAATCAGCTATAGGATAGAAATTTTGTAGTTAAGGTATACAACAGGTATGAGAAAATCTGAATTCTATTCCTAACTCCTCCTACATGATTTTGGGCAACTCTCATATAACCTCTATGGGCCAGATTCTAAAACCCTTATGTGGTGCAGTCAGTGCCACTAAAACTAAGGTACTACTCAGTGTGAATAAGAGTTCAGAAGCAGTCTATTATGGTCTGCTTTGTAAAGGTATCTACAGACTCCATTTCAGAGGGAATTAGACACCTAGATGCTTTTCAAATGTCACTAGATGCTTATTTATACCCTTAGGTAAATCCCTGTAAAAATCCATCACTTAACTGAATTTATGCATATACTGAAGCATGTGGGTGGAATTTGTTCAAGTCAGTGGAACTACTCATAGACTTAAAGTTAAGCACATACATAGATGTTTGCGGGACTGGAATCTTAGTTTCTCAATCGGGGGAGAATACATACTTGCCTTACAGTAGTGTTATAAGGCTTAATTTGTCAGTCTTTGAAAGCATTTTGAGATCCTCACATATAATGTGTTACAGAAGTAATACTATATACGTTATATTTTTATGGATTTTCAGAATTGTAGAAACTTAATGGGTTATTTTAAATTTAACAAAAGGTAGACACTATTGTTATCCCACTCTTTGCTTAATGGTATGGATTTATACTATAGTTGATTTTATTTATAAAAAGGTCATTTAATAAAATACATCACTGTGAAACATAAAAAATATCTGCAATTTGTTGGGAAACTACCTCTGCCTGGTAGTTACCCTCTTTTCTCTCCCCTCCCCCAAACCTAACAGGGCAATGTTAAAAAAGCAATAGTGTATTTTCAATAATCTGAGGAGCCCAAAAGAGATTTATCTGTTTTTGTGACTGACTGTAATAAAATTAGTTCTATCACATAATGAAAATCTGCTATTTTAGCATGAAAGTAGCTTATTCCATTTAAAGAAGGAATATAATTTCTATCCCTAGTACTGCTGAATCAAGTGCCTCTCCATACACTCATGTAACTGGTTTCGCTAGAGATAAATCCCCCTCCTTTCACATTACAAATGACTATCAACAAGACGACGAGCTAATTATCTTATATGACATTTATAAATCAAGTCAAGATGTTCCAACCACATGACTTTTTTCCCATTGAAATTGGATTCTGAATTGCTAAATCTTTATCTTATTGCGCATATCTGGCTCCTTTTAATAAAGATGTATATTTTGTTTTCTTCAGCAAATGTATTAATACAATTTTTAAAACACTTTTCCTCATAGCTGTAAAGTATTGCACAACAATTTGTCCTCACAGTATAGGAAACTCATATATCACATCTTTAGCACTTAACTTTGTACCTAAAAATATCCTTACGAATGAGAATTGTGTGGCATATGTATAACTATTGTACTTTATATTTGAGAAGAAAGTCATCCAAAATATACATACTACACTTTGTCATGTTATTTTGAAATCATACAAGAATGTTTAGTTATTTTTTCCTAATTAGTTTGTAAAAAAGAAACTGACATTTTCATCAAAGAAAAGGTATTTAGTTTTGCCAAAAGTACTATAAAATAAGATGGAAATTGTTAGCAAAGACGTCAACAAATGTTAAAGTTACATCCTTTACTTTGCAACAAGTTAATCAGTAAGCTACATTCATCCTACCCAGCTGAGAGGAATACAGTTGGCATCTCACTCTATGAGAGAGGACAGTTGCATTTTCAAGAGATTTACCCTAGAGAAGAGCAGTTAGTATTTCCACTGACTTTTTATTTCAGGACATAATATTGGAAAGAGTGCCTTTAATTTCTACTGGAGAGCTACAGAAGGCATCACAGTGCAGGTTACAGAAGGGATAAACTGTGTCAATGACCTTGACCAACTGTACCAGTTTTCTTCAGGCTTGAAAACTTCTAGCAGACCCCTTTATAAGAGAGAGTGTAGCTGTTTTAGTCCATGGCAATTTTTATCGTTTCCAGGTTTCCACTATCAGACTATGTGCATCCTGGTTTACTCTCCAAGGAAGCCATAAACAAGGGATGAGTCCAGGCTCTAGAAATCTACATTATCCATCTCATGAGGATGGGGAATTTTGAACAGTAAGTCTTTTTTACAGCAATATTACCATTTGGCATATTTTGTTCATGCATCCCCTCAATAGGATAGAAAAGATTGGGGTTGTATACACCACAGGAGTAAGTCACTCAGAGTAGGCTAATAATACATAGGTGAATGTGTTCAGAACAAATCCTAACACAGAGATTTACACAAGAGTCCAAGGTGTACATTATAAGACTCCTATATCTTTTGAATCTGGGATCAACTCACTGTTGCCATCAGGTTTAGGGACTCTGGGCTCAAATAGGATGTCACTTGATAGCCACTTCTTACTTCTCTCTTCCTCTACAACCACACAAATGAGAGTTCTCTACTCAGGGTGGGAGGCTGTGCACCTTTTGACATTCCATCAAAAGGTCTGGGGCTTTTTCCAACAACCAACTAAGAAGGAGAGACAGGAAGTGGGCTGGCCTGCCATACCTTTTAAATAATTATAATAATAAACAACCAAAAATCCATATTGAGCTTAAATTTATCACAACTATTTGTCTTTTTTTTAAAACAACGCGAGGAAGGAAAGGAAAAACTTAGCCCGCTCCACATTTTAAGAAGCTTTAGATTCAATCATTTCCCTATGTGAGGAAAAAAAACAGCAGACAGTCTGCCTCCCTATCGTGGGCTGACTCATCATCACAAAGCGGGAGATATAAGGGCACATTCCAAATGAAATCACCATTTGACACTACATATGCTCATGAATGTAACTCCGCATAAAGGGCCAGATTATTTTCTGCCACATGAACACCTGTGGGAGGGGACTTCTGGGGAGCAAGTCTCTATGGGGATTTCCTTGTGCAGTTCATGTCACATCACCCTTTCAGAGGAGAGAGAAATGCCAACCCATGGAAACCCATGTTAGATAGTGCTGTTCATGTGCATTTGCAATGTCCCCACTTCAGCTCCAGTCCTGAGCAACCTTCCCAAGTCTACATCAGCTCCAACAGAGTCACACTACTAGAGATCTCCCCTTCCTCTCTAGGTCATGGCTGCTCCCTAGGGCATAGTGGGATCCAAACAAAAATAGGACTGAACCCACCTCCTCCAATATTCTGCTGGTTTCCCTTCCAGACTCAGTGATTCTGGAGGTTTTATTGCCTCTCTTTCTGCTCAAGAATTAATTTGTAGACTTTTCTATAGCAGTGCTGTGATGCACAGGCATGCTGGTGAGAGACTCAGCTTTATTTCCTGAGCCTATGCTCACCAGTCTTAGGTCAAGCTTCCAAAATAGTTACAGTGGGGGGGCAGCATCAGTTGTTACAGATGGCACCTTCAAAATCATGCAGTAGCTGTTCTTCCTCCATGATGCTCATCACCAGCTGCAGTTAGCAAGCAAGCAGAAAGCACCCCTTGGCTCCTATCCCAAAAAGACCTAAATTGGTAGGAGGGGAGAGAAATGACAAAATGCCATAAGGGAAGAGAAAGAACATAAGAGAAAAGCTGGGACAAAGTAGAAAATAGGAGTGTGGACATTGGAAGTTAAAACAGATGGGGGAGAAAAGCTGTATCAGGACAGAAAAATATCTAAAATAGAGAGGTGGGCTTTAGAAGTAAATGACATGGAAACATTTAAAAATGATTAAATTTGATTGAAGAAATAGTCTGCAGGAAACTAATCATAATGAAAAAAAATAAAAATAGAAAGTGATAAAAGAAAGAGACCAAAACAAAAGTGGACGTTTTAAGTTAATTAAAGACAGTGTGCTGCAGACCATATACAGAGACAAAGTCAGCACTTATGAGTAGGGACTTCACTTACATTACTGATTACAGGAAAGCAGTCAGATACTACAGCACTGGGTAGAAGTATAAATCCCTAAGATGGATAGAAATGGAATTATTATGGGCTAGTCATAGCAAAAAAAAACCTTTTAAATACTAAATTCAACCCTGCTGTTCCCCCCATCCACCCCCATTCCTCTCTTTCCCTCAAAATCCTGTCCTGCATCTTTTCAACCTTTTCCCCATGTGTGTACCCATCCCCCTTCCCTTCCCTTCCTCCCCGAAGCTTCCTGAAGTTGCAAATCAACTGTTTACAGCACAGTAGAACAACTAACCCTTCTGGAGTGTGAAAGCAAGGGCGAAGTTGATACATGTGAGACTACCAGCAGGTGAGAGGCTCAGGGGAAAAGCGGGTTGAGGGGGGAACTTGGCTGCCAGTGGGTGCTCACCATCCATTAATTTTTCCCTGTGGGTGCTTCAGCCCTGGAGCACTCATGGAGTTGGCACCTATATCCCTAGTACTTTCCTTTTTTCAGTCAAAAATCCACTCAGGGTAGGAGCTTTGTTTTTGAATAACCAACCGCTGTTGAACATGACTGAGATAGGGTGACATCTCCTTCCAGACACAACTTCCTCTGAGGCTAAAGGTCACCCTAATTTTATTTGTGAGAAGTTGAAAGATGGGAGACTAGACACTGTTTATTATTATTTTAATATTTCTATTATTGTAGCAGCCATAGAGCTCAGTCAGGATAGGTCCCCTTCTGTGAAGCATTGCCCAAACATTTAGGGTGAATCTACACAGCAGCATTATCATATATATAGTAGTTCAATGTCTGTGACTCTGTAACGCTGTAGCGTTACGAGTCATCTCGGGGGGGAGAGGGAGGCGCTGTTGCCTCGCGCCGTGGTTCTCGGCTGAGTTCTGCGCTGCTCAGCTGGGCCGCCGTGGGGAGCAAGTGGCGCAAGTGGTCATTTGGGCCCCACGCTCCCCCTGCAGCACTCCAGTGCTGCAGGGGGAACGTGGGGCCCAAACGGCCGCTTGCTCCCCTGCAGCGGCCCGGCTGAGCAGCGCAGAACTCAGCCAAGCATCATGGCAGGAGGAGAAGGGGGATGGGGCAGTGATGTACACGCCCAGGGGGCAGGGCCTGAATGAGCATGCATCCCCAACAGAGACAGAGGAGAGCAGAGAGGGAGTGAGAGGCAGGAGGGGGAGAAGAGAAAGAAAGAGATGGAGAGAGAGGCAGAAGGCGGAGGAGAGCTGAGAGAGAGGAGGGGAGGCAGGAGGAAGAGGAGAGAGAGAGATGGAGTGAGAGACTGGAGGCTCAGGAAAGAAGACTGACGTGGAGGAGAGACCTGAAAATCCCGTCCTATGACGGGCTAATTGGCTAGTTTTAGAATAACATTGTGAGCATCTACACAGTAATTCCATTATTTTTTAAATAAATTGGAAATAACAGACAGTTACTCTCTCTTCGGTAAACTTCGTTTCAAGAGGAATAATGCCTCTTCCAAAATAGCTATTTCAAAATAGCTGTAGTGTGGATGCGCCACTGCTACTATTTTAAAATAGCTCTTCCCCAGGGCCATACGAAGTAATTCCTCCCTAGTGCTTCCTGGGGCTCTAAATCGAAGTAGTGCGTCCACATGAGGGGAGCCAGCCTTGGTCTAATTTTGTGACTTCCCTATAGTGTAGACACACTATTTTGAAATAAGCTATTTCAGAATATTTCTTCCTGAATAGCTTATTCCAAAATAAGTGTGCAGTGTAGATGTACCCATACAACAGTGTTTCTTAAACTTTTTAAGACAGAGGAACACCAAACAATATATATATATTTTTTAGTGAGGAACACCAAGGATTTTTTATTGAGCAAAAAAAAAAGTTGGGGGGAGGAGGAATTATTGAGCAAAAAAAGGTCACCTGACCCTTTAAGGGCAGCCATTTTGAACTCTGTTGTTTGCGGCACACCAGTGTACTGCGGAACACAATTTAAGAAACACTGCCATACAGTCTCTGATCCAAGCATCTTCCAATAAAATGAGGGGCACATTTTTGGGTTAAATCCTCATTTGGATATTTCAACAATTTAGCTTCTGAAATTCAGGGCTGAAGGAGGGTACACTGGGAAGGAACAATTATCAAAATCTTTCCCTGCATGTGTACATAGATATTCCTTTAAATGTGGTGATTTGTGCACTACTGTTTAGAAAAATGCCTGAATCAAAAAAATATGAAGTTAGGAACCATCCCAATATTGAAACAACTAGCATGATTGTTTCTTGCCAAGTACCCCTTTCTTGGCTGGTACACAAAGACTTTTCATGTTATTCAGAACATCTGAAACAAGGGGACAATAGAAATAACATCCTGGGCTTTGCTGAGTTTTAGAACAGAGTCCATAAACCACAGTATCTCTGTGTGAGCAGCTAGCCTTCCTGTATGCTGGTTTTGTGTGTGTGTGTCTAATTAAGTACAGATTTTTGGCTGCTGGAGCATTTTTCCAGAAACTCCAAGAAAAAAAAGACCTAAAGAAGAAAAAGTCTAATAAAACGATGACCTGAGGAGAACTGTGTGATGCTATCTTCCTCATGATATGCCCAGTAGCTTCCAATTCTAGGTGAGCCCAGTTCTGCTGCTGCAGTTACTGTACATCACATCATATTTCTAGCAACTAACAGTCCTGGAATCACTCACTTGAACCAAGGAGCATCCATTATACTTTATTAAGTCAGTGATGATAGTTTCTCTGACCTCACCCCTGTCCTGCTCACATAGGCATAAATTAGAGATACACACTTTCGTCTGAAGCCCAAAGTAATTGCTGGGCAGCGGTTGCACTCCCAGCTTCTCCGGACTGGTAGAGATGCAGAGGAGGCAAGGGCAGAATCAGAGCACACAGGAAAAGCTTAGGAGCCAACTTCTGCCCACCTACCTCATTGATCCTTGGCCAGAACCCTACCTCAGCAACACCCACATTAAGTCTTTGCAACTGGCTTCAGTGCCAGGGTTGTGCTCCGTGACTCTGTAAGGGGGAGCAAGAGAATGAGATTACTCCCAGTGCAGAAGCCCTACTTTAGTGTGCCGCATACAGAAATCCAAACTTGAGCCCTGTGTAAAGCTGAGCTTACATTGTACTGTGGGATTGCATAACCCTTCTGCATATTCATTTTGATCTGCAAAGGAGGGGGAACATGCCACTCAGAGCAGCTCTTCTGCAGCTCTTTGTTCTGCTTCTCTATTCCTACATGGCCTACCATGGAGCACAGATTTCCTGCAGAAAGAAAAAGGGTAGCTCTTCTGAAGAGAGACATGCGAGGGTGGTTGGAGGGAAGGCAGTATGTTAAGAGATGATGTAAAGAGTACCCCAAGGTAACCATTTGTACTCCACAACTTTCAGTAGTACCGCAAAAATCAGGGACTATGCTGCATACTCTTGAGCATCCTCTACTGGCATATACACAAATATAAAGCACAGAACACAGAACACAATAGATCAGTGGCGGGCAAACTGTGGCATGTGGGCTGCATGCAGCCAATCAGGGTCCTACGTGTGGCCTGCAAGACATTTTGTTTAATGTTGCCCATGCGCAGGGTTGACAGATTTCACTGGTTTCCATTCAGATAGGTTTTTTTCTACTGGTATTACAAAAGTGACATGCATATAAAGCAAGTATCAGAGGGGTAGCTGTGTTAGTCTGAATCTGCAAAAGCGGCGAGGAGTCCTGTGGCACCTTATAGACTAACTGACGTGTTGGAGCATAAGCTTTCGTGGGCAAAGATGAAGTGGGTCTTTGCCCACGAAAGCTTATGCTCCAACATTTCAGTTAGTCTATAAGGTGCCACAGGACTCCTTGCCGTTCATATAAAGCAAGGACACTTGAAGTGAGGTGCATGCTGTTGGCACACAATACTGACTGTAAGAATGGGTACTTCTGCTGCATCCAGTCAAAGCATTGCTACAGTTCAATCAGGACACCTCACAAATTCTAGATATGCAAGTGCAGTTGACAAAACTACCCTGTTCTGGGAAACTGTTTTGGTTACACCAATCCTGTGGCCCACTGAGATGAAGGAGGACCACTCATGTGGCCCAATCACTAGCCTAGGTTGCCCATTGCTAGAATAGCACCCCTGATACCCCTTCTCTACCTCCCCCTCATTTGCAGAGGTACTGGCACTGTTTTACTCCCTTCTGTTCTATGCACAGGAGGAGAACATGTAGACCAGCATTTCTCAAAGTGAGGGTCCTGTCCCCAAAAGAGGTCTCAAGTCTATTGTAGGGAATCATGGTATTACCACCCTTAATTCCACATTTGTCTTCAGAGCTAGGCATTCAGGTGTGTCTACACAGCAGCGTTATTTCGGAATAACTGACATTATTTTGAAATAACATAGTGCATGTCTATACTACAAGCCTTTATTTCGAAATACTGTTGAGCTGGAGGACTTCTTACTCCAACTCAGGGTAATTTCACAAGGAGTAAGGGAAGTCAAAGGAAGTGTGCTCTTTCTCGGACTTCCTTCTGTATAGGCAGTGCCAAAAGCTGAATTAAGATATTTCGCAATTGTCGTAGCTCAAGTTGTGTAGTTTAATTCGACTTTAGCCCTGCTGTGTAGACGTACCCTCAGAAAGAAGCAGCTGCCAACATGGTGTCCCACTCTGAAGGTATCACTACTGCCAGCAGCAGCAGAGAGGAAAAGATGGCATGGTATGGAGAGAGTCATCACTTGTTGGGAGAGGGGAGAAAGAGAAGCAGTCATTATAGCTTGATATATTTTCAAAGCGGGTTCTAGCAAAAAAAGTTTGAGAAGCCCTGACCTAGGTTTATGTCAACATAGAAAAGTCAGCAAACAGATTTTCAGAAGTTGAATACCATCACTGGCTGAGGCAATGATTTCTTAATAAAGAGAAGAGATGAGCAAGCTGTCTCCAGAGAAATAAGAACCGTCTTGAACATCTACCAGGAACTCACACAGAACCCAAAGCAAGCCCAATTTGAAGTTTTAAAACTAAAATACTCAAGTCAATTTTCATGCATCTTTGCACTCCCCAGTTTAAGCTGGAAGTGGGTGTCTCAGAATATCCTGAAAGAGGCTTTTTTTGAGACACTTCCAGCTACACTAAAAGCTCAAAATACTGCAAATTTCAAGAGAAATCCCAATTCTGTGAGATTTTTCCTGAGGTTTCCACAACGAAGAGGTTTACACATGTTCGGGTAAGTTTGTGAAGCTGTGAATGATGATTTGAATCAATCCAAACCAAACCCAACCCGAGGAATTAACAGTGGGGCTGGTACTTGGTTTTGCAGAGCCATGTGTAAAGTAAAAACATACAGAACCTCAGACAGCAGGCAGATTTCCATAACCCACACAACTCACTGCATGGGAGCAGGCTTTCTGGCAAATAGTTGAGTCAGGGACACTTAACACTGTGTTGGGATGTGTTCAGAAGGGTTTTATGATAGAGAAGGGAGAGTGAGAAGAGCCTGTATACTTAGAGGGAGGTTAAAAACCTTTGTGCCCAGTTAGACTTTTCAAAGTGTAGGAGGAACCACTGGGCAAGGGAAGGCCCGACAGAGCATTATAACGTGCCACTCCCTTTCAGCCTCCTCCCACTCCCCCCCAAAAAAGTAGAAATAAGTATGTCTCACCAGCTCATTTACCAACCCTAACCCTTAACTACCACAGAATTCTGTGAGTTATGAAAAAATTGTCCAAAGCCAACAGGACTGCATGAAGGCACAAGGGTTCATAAATGCAAATCTGTTGCCAGGATCAGGGATAAAAAGTGTCAGCCATGAAAGTGCCAATTCTGGCCCAAATGAAGTTCAAGAAAAGAACTATGCTTGATACAAATGACATGCACTCATTTAATTTATTACATTATTGTACAGTAGAGAAATATGCAATATACATACATATTATAAATATATGTAGAGAGACAGAGACAGACAGACAGACAGACAGCATACTGCAGCCAAAGCTGTGTGTGTTTTGGGTTTTCTTTGTAAGTCTTCTTTTGGAATTGTATTATGATGTTTAGAATTGACATGGAATGTTGCTGGCATTGTGTTTGCTTGCACCATAAACAAATTTCTTTCAGTGCTATTTTTGGTTCTAAGTTTTCTCAAGTGGGAGTATTGTAAGTAAATAAATAAATTGATTGAATTTCTACATTGGGAACACACTCATCAGCAAGACAGCCTCTGTGCCATTCAAGGTACTAATTTCATGTTTAAGCAATAGAGAAAAAGTAAATACAAGAATTTTGAATATGTATGGTTACCACAAGAGTAAAACAAGATGAAAGATTCATCATAATGAATACATAAATGCCACAGATCATATTTGCCTAGTCTCTTAGTTTTTGAGCCATCAAGCCAAAACTTCAGAAAAGGATATTTTTTATGACATAGGAACTAAAGTGTGCTGTCCAAAGATATTTTCCCATCAGTTCAAAGTTATATATTTTTGGAAAAACTAAAAGGTGTAGCATTTCTATTTAGAATCAGAGATTTATACCTTTATGCCAATAGACAGTTTACAGAATGTGCAAAATCACAGAGAAGCAGTGTCATCTAATGGTAATAACAAAAGACTAGGGATCAGGGTGGTCCTCTGAGTTCAGATGTGAATTCAGCTACTGACTCATTGAATGACTTTGGACAAGTCACTTGACTTTCCTGTACTTGAATCAGCCCAATTGTAAAACACTGTAAAAGCATCTAACTGAAAACCAGGTGCTGCATTGGAGTTGAGTCATTTTAGAAAAATAAAAAGTTATATCCTCCTCTGCCCCACCTTCCCACAAAAAACAGTTCCCAATGGGGCAATATATTGATATGTATTTGATTGTGTCTGTGGTGATCAAACTTTCTAGAACTGTTATTCTTTGAAGATGTTTGCCAAATTTAACTGAACTGTGTTATTGCCTCTTAGTACAGTGTTTTCCTTGTAGGTTTCTTCTCCATTGCCAGCTTGCATAACAACAATATGCATAATGAAAAAAGCAAATCTCCCACAAGCCTTGTGGGTGATGCAATTTTTTTCTAAGCTTGGGAATCAAGAAAGCTGCTTGGGAGTAAAGCAATCACTATGTCCTGATCTCATTCTGAGTGCTCAGGGTTAGGGGGGTTATGATTTATGACTTTTTTCAGTTTCTATGGGGTGAGTCCAAGGGCAGACCAATGATTGCTTCAGGGAGATGGAAAGATGAAGCGGAGGAGAGAGAGAATGGATTCAGCCCTAAAACAGCATTGTAAAGGGCGTTTTTCTTGGAGCTTGCTTTTGTCTGACATCAGTCAGGGTGCTTAAAACATTTTGGTTCAGAGCCTAAAGCTAAAATACAGCACATAGGCCCTGATCCTGCACTCTAGTTCCAAGGGACTCTGTGCAGGCTCAAGGATCCACCTGTGCAGATCACACTGCAGGATCAGGACCTTAAATTTGGGAAATTTTGGATCGTTTTGATACATCAGACACTGCATAAAGAAAATGAGAGACAAAGCTCAAGAGTAAAAAATTAAAGGAACCATACCCACTGATGAAGAGGTAGAATATCAGCTTGGCTACAGCTAATGTGTGATGTCCAATGCCTGCCTAGATCCGCTTGTATCTGGCAGGCAAAGCCACCAATCTCAGATAATGTGACAGATGTAAGAAGAAAGTGTGAGGTGGCGATTTTTTAAACCAGTACTATAATTGGGTCAACGAAACTTTTTCAATCTAATTTTTCAGATAGAAACCAAGCTATCTGTAGCAGCATTTAAGAAGAAAAAAAATGGCAAGTTTGAGAGAACCAAAGGACTCAACTATGTAACTTAGGTTACATTCTTTTCTTAGGTGAGTGGGATTCATTTGAGTAGCATTTCTAGTGTTTTGGGATGATTGATATGGCTGCCTATTATAGCGGGGGATTGGATTCAGTGACCTATGAGATCTTTTCCAGTACTGAGGTCCCAGGTTCAAGTCCACCTGTCAGTGTTACATTATGTCCTAAATATTTCTCAGTCACTACTATCCACTAGTACATTCTAGGCCAGTGATGCTATTAATGTTACCGAGGACCAGTAATTTTACTTCTTCCACTGAATTATGTCAGATAGCAGAGGGCTGCTGTGAAGATGCCTATTACTATCGAATTTGAAGCAGGAGGTTACCCAGTACACATAAAATGCTATTTAAAACACTTTCCTCTCAGATACAGAGAAGACTAGAGAATCTAATGGCAACTAAGTGAACAGCAGGGAAAATAAAAGTAGTAGGTTTGGCCATACCGTGAGCCCACTAAGCCTATAAGGACTGGAGGATACGTTAATTAAATCATTATTAAATCCAGTAGACTACACTTTTTTCCCTCCCTCACCCTTTGCTCTCTTTATGTATCTTTTCTGGCAAAGCCCTTCAACATGATATCTGTTGACTTGCTAACTACAGTAGCAAACGCAAGCTGAAACACCTACGTGTCAGATGCTCGAAGCTATATGTATGCCAACGTGCAACAGGCTGGCTGGATTAATTAGGATGAATAGGATGGATGGCCCATTACAAAGTGAACAGATTGATTAACAGATAACACTTTTCTCCCATTCTTACTTTATCTGTATTCCATATTCACATTAAATGTATTTTTTTTAAAGGAAGCAACTCTGCTCACCAGAAGGGTTATTCTAAGTTTACCATGCTCTTCTATTCTGGTCTCAAGGAACACTTGAAAAAAGCAAGACATAAAGTAGTGTGGAAAATTCGACTCAGATCAAGCGCCTGGCCAACCCCACAAAATGGACTGGAGACAAATCCAATAATTAGAAAAAGCAGTGAATACAAAATATTTTTGACTCATGCCATATCAGACAGGCTCAAAAACTCTCAGCAGCAACAAAAACAGAGGGCTTATTTCTGCACAGATTAGTTCAGTTTTATGCCAATGTAACTCCATTGATTTAAATGGAGTTATACTGGTGTAAAACTGGAGAATCACAGTGATGAATCAGGTCCACAGCAGCTAAATCTAAAATGACAGTGCATTTTCACATTTCTGTGAACTTACATGGTATTAATGCAAATCTACTGACTCAGATTGCATTTACCCCCACATAAGCTCCTCTGAAGTTTATACCTGTGTAAAACTGGTATAAACATGATCAGAATTAGTGCTATTGCATTTAACCTGATTTATCTGGAGCTTATTCACAGATGATGCTTATGGCTTGTTTTTGATATGCAGCTAATCAGAATAGAGTCTCTCTCTCTCTTTTACATATACACACTCTCTCTCTTTATTGCAATACAGTATATTATTGTTGTTTCTCCCTAATTCAACTTTGAGACTTCATCAAAAACATGCAGTGCACTATTCACATTTCTTTTTAATTTTAGCAATAGGCACTAAGAGCCAGGTTGAGAGACAAACAAAAATTAAATGGATCTGACTTCATGCTCCAGATAATGCTCTCCCTCCCTGACAAAAGTATTAGGTACTAGCATGCATTTCTGTTACAATATCTGATTTTTCTGACTACTTATGAAATGTAAGTAACAATTTTGGCCAGAATTTTCAAACATGGTGCCAAAAAGTGGGGCTAATGGGTGACCTCCCTCTTTCTTTCCCACAGAAAGCTACACCTTGGCCTGTCCTGCATCTGGTTCACGCCCCTTGTGAATAGCCATGAAGCAATTTCTCAGGCTATTCACAAGGGTTTAGAGAATATAGGAGTGGAACCTTGGTACTCACTATGCCCTCCCACACAGAAGGGAGATCCTCACAGACTTTGCATGCACAAAGCTCAAGGGGGATAATCTAGGCCACAGTGAGGCAGCTCATATTTTCTAAATAACTGAGACTTGTCATATCTATTGGACATGTTTATTTTGTCACTTCATTCTTCATCTGGTTTCCTTTACCTCCCTCCCTCTCTAATAATAGCTAACCTTGATAAATAAAGCATGGCTCCTCATAAAAGCACCCATGATAGTTGGCAGCTCATTGCACTGCTTTGACTAATAGTTTAGCTAAACAAAACCAGCCCAAGCATATAAAAGCTAATACAGTCCTTCTTGGATCATGGACAGAATGAGGTAGAAAGATGAAATGTGAAGTACCATGATGGCAAACTGTGTACACACAATATTGCTCTCTTCTTTATGGCTTATATGCTACAATTATCACAGAAATAAAGAATAACCACTTTCTTAGAAATGAGTCATAACTGAACAGCCCCTGCTTCTCTCTTCTGAAAAGGACTTAATCTTTTCTAGTTCTTTGTAAGCTCCATTCATTCCAAATGAAAGAGAGGCATCCATGTTTCCAGAGTTCATCTGCTGTGTGTCAATTGCATTATAAGGGAAGAGGCAGGGTGTGAGCAGTTGAGGGGGAGAGGGTATTTTGTTTTACTCCGAATCTACTGTAGAGACAAGGAACTTGAAAAGTTTGTGCAGTATTCCTTTGTATGAAATCAGATCCTTTTAGAATCTCCATCTCATCTGGCAATGCTGAACTCTTTCAATCAGCAGCCCTCACTTCAAAGCAAGAGTCATGCCCAGAAAGTGCCCATTACAATCATATCATTCATTCTTTTAAAATCCTTGGCTGATGGTTTCCTCACGGAACATATGGCCATTAGTAAAGTAACATTCCACTGAAGGCAGTTAAATGCTAGCTCTAGGGAGGGACCTTAGTCACAGGTTTGGGGTCTGTTTTGTACCATTCCTGGAAGTCCTGGAAATTAATTCAGAATAAGGTTTTGCAAAGGACATATCTTTAGACATGAAATGTGGTAGATTAAATACACAGTGCTCTTACTCTACCTAGACTAAGCTAGAACATTCAGCTTGTCTAAGGAGTTAACCAATGAAACAGAATGATGCCATTAAAAAGGGACTCTCCTCTTAGTTACAGTGAACATTTTTTTATTTATCCTCCCCAAAATATTCACTATCTATTATGTACGCCAATTTGTGCACTTTTTTGTGTATTGCATAATTTTATTTCCCTCGTGTCTTGTGCTGTTTTCGTTATCCACAAGAAAGATTCCAATGTCAGAAAAATTCCAATGAACAGTTTTCATTGAAATTTACCAATTTATTTACAAATGTATGAAGTTCTATTGGAAATCTGACTTATTTCGAGTCAGCTCCACACTGGCTCCTCAACAGTTCTGAAGCACAAGCTCAACACTGGCTCCTCAACAGCCCAAGCATCTGAAGCCAGCTCACCAGCAAGCCTGCATTAGAGTCAGAGAGCTAAGATCAATTTTGAGGCTGCCTATCTCCTGGGACCAAGGGAATCCAACAAGCCAGCTAGCCTGGGAGTTGGGGATCCCTGGTTCACTAGCTCCCATCTACCCTTCAGCTCAATAGAATTTTGTTTGGTTATCAAAACAAAACTTTGGATTTTTCAAAAGATTATTTTCTCATTTCTACTTCACACAGAATGTTGCATACAATTTTGTTTTCTTTCCAAACCACAACGAAACCAAATTTCAAGATCTAAAAATCTTTGAAATGGAGGATTCTCACCATTCTCCACCTAGCTGTGTGCATAAGGTTTACTCCCAAGTCCTGAAAAGTGAATCTTTAAGACTGAATGATTTTATCTTTACCAAAACCAAGTTTGAATTCCATAACTAACCAACACTAATGAACCATGAGTTTTACTCTTTATTATGCAGATTAGATAGCTTTTGCAATTTACTAAGAATATGGTGAATTTCAATCAGGCAACAGAAGCAGTGCCTCCCACATTTTTGTAACCAATCAACAAAATTCAAATTTTCAATAGAGGGAACGAATTATTTATGAATGACTGGCAGACCAAGAGTTATTTGCCGAAAAATTATGAAATACTTTGAACTGAATAAACATAAAAGTTCTCGCACAATGCTTTGAACAATTTGTATAATGAAACGGCAAATTTTATTGAATGTGAATGGTTAATTACAGTATTATTTCCCAAGGTCCTTTATTATTCATACACTGCAGTTGTTTTCTTTATCATCACTTCTGGAAAATGTTCACATAATAGCGTGAGGATAAAATGAATAGTTCCATAGAAATTATTTAAAATCTGTATCACTTAATTGAGAATTATATATTTATTACTTTTTAGAATCACCCTATACAATTCTATATAAGGGACTAATCTAAAATTCACTGAACTCAGAGAAAGTCTTTTCACTTGAATCAGTGGAAGTTGGATGAGACCCATAATGCTCTGTTAAACTCTATATCAAGTGTTACAAATTCTATAAAAGTTAGAATTTAATAGCAGATTATACAGAACTTTCCCACAGCTCCTGAGAGACTGATATTTGTATCTTCTGTGAAAAGGCAATTTCCTATGTCAAGAATGGCTTTGTGAACAGTCTGATTTTTTTGGAGGGGGGAGGAAATGGAAGGAGGAGACAGGCTATTATAAGCAAATTATTTTTTACTGTTCTCTAGCCAGTGGATGAAGTAATGAATAATGAGGCCAGAGGCTGAGACCTTTAGGATGAATAGCATTTTACTCCATGACTGAGGACCATTGAACTGAATGACAGTAAACAAGTAGTATGGTACTATCCCTTGAGAAAAATGGTGGTGGAATCTGACTCAGCGTGCTTTGTAATTTTGAGAACTTGACAGGAGTATGTCAAGTGTGTGGTGGCTGTTTGTGAGAAAGAGCATTTCCTTTTCTCATCCAATTAGGAAATATTACTATCTTTTTTAAAATTCTTAACATAGAATAAGACTTTCCAGAGCACCCTATGTTTTATTTTATAGATATTTACACTGAGGTACAGAGAATTAAATTACTTGCCTCAGGTTTTTCAGGGAGTCAATGGCTGAGGTGCAAATAGAACACAGACGTCCTGGTTTTCAGTCCCTCACTCTAACTACTGGAATATGCTGCTGCCAGGTGTGTTAATGTGAAGTGCAGGAAGGGCAGTAGTAGAAGTGAAGAGGCATGGGTCACTTGCACGTTTAATCTTGTGTAAATAGTGGATATGTTAAAACACGCCATTATTGTCAGCATGTGTCATGTATAATTTTCAGAGCTTTATCCACAACCCCCCATTTCGAGTGCTTAAAATCAGACCAGAGTGGCCTGTTAGCAGATTTCTCAAAGTAGGCCTTAGGCCAACTTTGAGAAACATTGGACTAGATGACCATGATGGTCTCTTCTGACTTCAAAGGCTGTGAGGCTAAGTCTGTAACAAAGCTTTTTCTGGATTTAATTGGAGAGAAAAGGTTAGAAAAATATATTGAAGAGCTTTCCCTTGGTAACATTTCCCATGGCAAACTGCATTGCCAGTGTTGTTTTAAATGTGTGTCAGCAGACAGTGAAACCATCTGTCTGCTCTTTTTATCAGCAATCACTAATACCAGATCCATGACAATGCCAGCCTGTATTCTGGAAAAGATAATACTTCTTAATCCTGCTCATTTGGTCACAGAAACTGAAAGGCATTGTCTGTGGTAATCTCTGCAATAGTTGCTTTAAATAAACTAAGAAAAATATTATCAGTAATCCTGCCCTGGTTCTACAACTTAACAGAGCAGAGTCAAAGCTTGCCTAAAACATCATACTAATGCATCTCTTTGATGTGTCATACACCAGGGTGGACTGTCAATGCCTTTTTACAGGTCAGACTTGTACCGGGCCAAGAACATTTGGCTTCTCAAACTATGTCTGGTTTATAAAAAAGCATTTTAATCTTGATCTGTGACACCCCTGCCATTCTAATGCTGGGCCCCCAATTGGCTTGGATACAGTTCTGACCCTGGTATATATTGGCTTCCATTAAAAAGTTAAAAATTGCCAATGTGATGTGTCAGATACATCTGATTTCCTTGTTTTTGTTTTTGTTTTTAAAGCCACCTGGCAGTTATACACAAATGTAATGTGCTCCTATTGTTGCTAACCTTGTCTTTCTCCCTCCTTGTGGAGCAGTGCAATTCCTATTCCTTTCCTATTCCTATTCCTTTATCTAACCCCCAGTCCCACAAGCTGCTCCATGCAGATGGAGCTATGCATCTAAATGGAGCTTCACTAACCTCAGCAGAGTTCAGGCTAGGTGCAGAAGTCTGCCTGGCTGAAGCAACTTACAGGATATGGGGCTGAAGATTATACAAGCAGTTTGGCTTAGTGACTTTCTATTATCTGTTGGTACAATGCCTCGTGTGTTGGGTCCCTGCTCCTGCCTAAAGTCTCTGAGAGCTAGTCTACACGAATTTAGCCACCTACAGTCAATTTTCTAAGTGATACGTCCACCTTGCCAAGCCTGTTGTATTGCCCTTAAGAGCCACTGAAGTTGCGAGCAAGCAGCAAACCGTGAAACACGCAGACATGAGTTCCAACATTCTGTTGAATACTGCGATGACTGCAAGTACTTCCTCTCCCAGAAGAGCACCAGCGTGGAGTGTCTAGGAGATCTTGGACATCTTTGAAGTGTGGGGAGAGGAAGCCATCCTCACAGAGTTCAGAACCAGCAAGAGGAATGCTGAGATATATGGCAGGATTGCAATCTGCCTAGGGGAGAAAGGATATTCCAGGGATGCCCAGCAGTGCAGGGTGAAAACCAAGGAGCTACACCAGTGTTACCATAAGGCAAAGAAGAAGACTGGAGGCACTGAGGCAGCACTTCATATATGTTGCTTCTACGACCAGCTGGATGCCATTCTAAGGGCAGATTGGCCAGCTTCCCCAGCCTGATCATGGAGTCCAGCCAAGAGATGCCTGGCATCAGACAGGAGAAGAGCAGGGTGGCAGAGTGGTAGGAAGAAGAGGAGAAAGAGGAGCATAGCCAATTGCCGATGCCCAAGAGCCAGGAGCTCATCATGTCACTTGACCAGTCTTCCTCTCCCGGGACATCTCTCAGTCCAGCGCCAACCTTGGGGAGGGCATTTCTGATGTGTCCTTTTGAACTACAAGCGGGTTCAGGCAATGGGGCGTGAGGTACAGCATGCTCTCTGCCGACACAGCATATTGGGGACACAGAACTGCTTGCTGACGTGTCTGCAGGCAGAGCGTGAGTCATGTCTGCACAGCTCCATGAAGTTCTCACAAAGGAACAAGTAAGTGGTCTGGCATCACTGAATCACAAAGCAGTGCAGCATAAGGCCCAGGTTATTGGCCATATTCAGTCAGTATATGCTCCCAATCTCTTGCTGTGATTCGGAGAAGACTGATATCTTGCATGGCAACCTGGAGAGGGGAGGAATTAGCACTCTCTCTGGGAGGCCGCATGTGCTACACACACATACCTACTCCTGCAGGCTAGCAAAGTAGCACTCTCCCCAGCAAGCCATGTGTGCTGCTCACAAATTCCCCCCGCCCAACTTTGTGGGCAGAAAAAGAAGCAATGTCCCCAGGAGGGCCTGTGTGCTGGACTCAATACGTGCTAGACACAGAGGAAGCCACTCTCTGCTGCCACCCCAATCCCATCTGCGGGCTCCTTGCCTGGCAGGCCTCTTCCCAGGCCTATCTCCAGACTGACTGCATCCTGGTGCTCCCCTGAGACGTCTGGGCACCTACTGTCAAGTGCATGGAACATTTCTCCATTGTCTTTACAGATCCCTTTGATGTATGCTAAGAGATTAGGGTTAGGCTTCACCTTCACACAATATATCTCCTGTAATGTCTGCCATTGTAACTCTTCTCTGCAGCTGGGCCAGTTGCCTGCTCAGTGCATCCTCCACCTCCATCCAGCATCTGCCTGCCTGGCTCACATCCATAGGCAAAAAAACACATAGGAGCAGATGTTCTGGGAGCAAATGGACTGCATGCACAGCCTTATGGCAAAGATCCAGGCCGAGTGGCAGGACCGGACTGTGGAGCAGCAGGAGATGAGAGCTCCTCAGGAGCTCCTCACGAGACAGCATGAGTCCATGTTTGTCTCCCTGACTGCTGTCATGGAGCACATGGCATCCTGCCTCTAGAGGTTCATCTCCTGGAACTCTGTCTGCCCTGATGACACTCCCAGGGTTCCCACGGTCCACCAGGACATGGGGAGGTACCTCAAGAGCAACCAATTCCTCCTGGCCATTGGGAGGCAGAAGGCACTCCCACTCCCATTCCTGAGCCCCCTCTCTCTCGTTCTGGTTCCCGGTGCATTCCTTTCCCTGCTGTTTTTCCCTAAATAAAAACTCCTGTTTGAAAAACAGTCTCTTTATTGCTTGAACTGCAGGCGTGGGGTGAAGGTGGGAGATTAAAGAGGAACATGTGGAAAGCAGGGGCAACTTGTGGAGAGCCCCATGTCAGAGTTGCAAAAGAGGCCTTACAAAAAACTGTCCTTCAAGGCCTCTCTGATTCACACTGCCCTTTGCTGTGCTCTTCTAATTGCACTGGTGTCTGGCTATTCAAACTCTCCAGCTAGGAGCTCTGCCTCAGCCCCTCATCCAGCCAGAAAAGTTTACCCCTTGTTCTCTCACAGCTTATGGAGCACACAGCAGGCCGATACCACAAAGATAATCTTGTGTTCGCTGAGGTCCAGCCAGGTCAGGAGACTCCTAAACCTCCCCTTTAAACACGCAAATGCACATTCCACCACCATTCTGCACTTGCTCAGACGGTTGTTGAACTTTCCTTGCTGGAGTCCAGGCTGCCTGTGGAGGGCTTCATGAGCCAGGGGAGCAAAGTGTAAGCTGAGTTGCCAAAGATCTTTATTAGCATGTCCACCTCTCCAACTCGGATTGTCCAGTTGGGAAAAAGAGTGCAGGAGTGCATCTTTCCAGAAGAGGCAGAAATTCCAAAAGATGCAGACGTCATGCACCCGGGGCGGCCTTAGACTAGCTGCCAACAACTGGCGCCCAGGGCCGAACTTAAGCCGATTCGACCAATTCGGCCAAATCGGGCCCCGGGCCTAAAGGGGCCCTGCACCCTGAACCCGGAAGTCGGATCTCCCTTGCCTGCGCATACTGCCGGCTACTGCTGCTGCCATGCACGGTGTTTGCAGGTGAATGGGGAGACACCCGGGTGTGATGTGACATCATGTCCTGGGATTTAAAAACTGCTAGGCGGTGCGTGGCGCCACGTGCCCTAGCTTCCGGTTCAGAGTCCGGGGACTTCTGGGGCCCGAGCACAGATTCCGGCCCCACAAAGTAGAAGGCAGAAGGTAGGGGAGGGGGAAAATTAGGGGGAAGGGGTGGGAGAGGAAATGGCTTGTGCGGAGGGGGAGGGGTGGGAGGGGAAGCAGCTTGTGCGGAGGGGTAGGAGCTTGTACGGAGGGGCGGGGGAGAGAAAGGGGAAGATACCAAGAGACAGCGTGGAGGAGAGACAAATGCCAAGGGTCCACGTGCAGACAATGAGGGAAAGGGCAGGAGGGGAAGTGTCAGTGGGAGGGGGGGGACAGGGTGATGCTGGGAGAGGAGAGGAGCGGGGAAGGGCATTGGGGGCTAGAGGAGGAGGGGGAGGTGCTGGGAGAAGGCATGAAAGAAGGGGTGGGCATGAGAAAGGTGGGGATGGAGCAAGTCATGTGTGAGGGCACAGAGGGGCAGGAGGGGAACGGGGCAGAGAGTGGTGAGGGGGTGAGCATCAGGGAAAAAGAGGGCAAAGGGGGCAGGGGCAGTAAGGGAAATGGGGAAGCACCGGGAGGGTGCAGGGCTAAGGGAAGGTGCAGGTGCCAGGAGATTCTGGGGGTGAAGCAGAAGGGCAGACACTTGCAGGGGAGGGACCAGCACCAGAGGAGAGAGGCAGGGCAGGTGTATAGAGGGAGGTGTTAGAAGAGGGGATGAGGAGGGGTAGCTCACTTGATTAGAATGGGGCTACTGGAGGAGTGGGCACAGTGGGGAGAGAAGGGCTGGTGGAGGAGGGCAGGTCACAGGAGGGCTGAGGGCAGTGAGAAGGGAAGGAGTCAGTACAGCAGAGGAGGGTGAGGAGTTGGGGGGCAGCAGGGGAGATGATGGAGCAAGAGGAGGAGACATGGCAGTAGAGAGAAAAGGTAAAGGTCTATAAAATATTTATTAATAACTTGGTATGCTGGCCACAGCCAGTTTGTTTGCGCCTCGCAGTGCAGTTTGGATTTATGTGGGGATCAACACGTGGCCGGCGAGTGGGAGCCAAAACAAAAAAGTAGTCAGTGTAATGATCTTCTGTTGATATGCGTTTTAGTAGTTTCTTGGACTCGCATTGCTCATGAAAAGTGCTGTCACATGGGTAGAAATCGGGTAAATATTGCATTTTATTAATATCAGCAGAACTAACTTAAATGGGGCCTGTGTGTTGTGTAGTCTTGCCTTAATCTTTGTATTCATGCCTGTCAGTGTGAGAAAAGCTATTTGTATATATTTGCTTGCATATGCAACCACACTTAAGTTGAGGCCCTGAGCATGTTCCATCAGTATCAGTGTGGCCCCTGGGGCTTCCAAAGTTGAGTTGCCCTAGCTCATCCCTGACTAGTGTCTGTCTAACCTGGTCTTAAATATCTCCAGTAATGGAGATTCCACAGTCTCACCAGGCAATTTATTCCAGTGTTTAACCACCCTGACAGGCAGGAAGTTTTTCCTAATGTCCAACCTAAACCTCCCTTGCTGCAATTTAAGCTCATTGCTTCTCATCCTAATCTCAGAGGCCAAGCAGAACAATTTTTCTTCCTCTTCCTTATGATACCCTTTTAGATACTTGAAAGCTGCTCTCATGTCCCTTTTCGGTCTTCTCTTTTCCAAGGTAAACAAGGCCAATTTCTTCAGCCTTGCCTCATATCTCATGTTCTCTAGACCTTTCATCATTTGTGTTGATCTTCTCTGCACTTTCTCCAGTTTCTCTACGTTTCCTGAAATGTGGCGCCCAGAACTGGACATGATACTCCAGCTGGGGCCTAATGCAGATGGCTCATTCCCTGCCTAGGGGACGTGAGACTGGGCGGGTTAATTTCCAATCCTCCTGTTTATTATTTTCCTAAGCCAGGAGGGCACAGTAGTTCTAATGGCGGCTCTGCAGGAAGGTAGCCCACACTGCCCCCTGCCTGAAACCTTGTGCAGATATTATCATAGAATCATAGAACCATAGAGCTGGAAGAGACCTCAGAAGGTCATCAAGTCCAACCCCCTGCTCTAGGCAGGACCAATCCCAACTAAATCAACCCGGCCAGGGCTTTGTCAGGCTGAGACTTAAACAACTCTAGGGACGGAGACTCCATTACTTCCCTAGGTAACCCATTCCAGTGCTTCACTACCCTCCTAGTGAAATAGTTTTTCCTAATATCCAACATGGACCTCTCCCACCTTGTTCTGCCACCTGTCACTACTGAGAACAGCCTTTCTCCATCCTCTTTGGAACCTCCCTTCAGGAAGTTGAAGGCTGCTATCAAATCCCCCCTCACTCTTCGCTTCTGCAGACTAAACAGACCCAACTCCCTCAGCCTCTCCTCATAGGTCATATGCTCCAGACCCCTAATCATTTTGGTTGCCCTCCGCTGGACCCTCTCCAATGTGTCCATATCCTTTTTGTAGTGGGGAGCCCAGAACTGGACACAATACTCCAGATGGGGCCTCACCAGAGCCGAATAAAAGGGAATAATGACATCTCTGGATCTGCTGGCAATGCTCCTCTTAATGCAACCTAGTATGCCATTAGCCTTCTTGGCTACAAGGGCACACGGTTGACTCATACCCCGCTTCTCATCCACTGTAACCCCCAGGTCCTTTTCTTCAGAACTACTACTTAGCTGGTTGGTCCCCAGCCTTTAACAATGCTTGGGATTCTTCCGTCCCAAGTGCAGGACTCTGCACTTGTCCTTGTTGAACCTCATCAGATTTCTTGTGGCCCAATCCTCCAATTTGTCTAAGTCACTCTGCCCTCAAGCGTATCTACCTCTCCCCCTAGCTTAGTGTCATCTGCAAACTTGCTGAGGGTGCAATCCATCCCCTCATCCAGATCATTAATAAAGATATTGAACAAAACTGGTCCTAGAACAGAACCTTGGGGCACTCCCCTAGAAACCGACCGCCATCCTGACATCGAGCCGTTGATCACTACCCGCTGGGCCCGGCCTTCTAGCCATCTTTCTATCCATCTTACCGTCCATTTATCCAATCCACATTCCCTTAACTTACTGGCAAGAATATTGTGGGAGAACGTATCAAAAGCCTTGCTAAAGTCAAGGTATATCACATCCACTGACTTTCCCACATTATCCATATTGTATGATTAAAAGGTAAAAGACTTGAACTTAATATGACCTGGCTTAGGGTCTACCATAACTTGAACACTAAGCAGAGGATAGTGAGTGACATCTAACTGAAAGTCACAGAAGATGGAAACAGGTTTTATTTCTGGTGGAGTAGAATCTATTTGGGAGTCCTCAATTATATCTGACATTTTACATCCAGTGTTCAAAGGCAGAGCTGACTAGAATCAATTGAGAGTCCTTGTCTTGTCTCAGTGATCGCTTGAGCAAAAATCATTGATAAAATCTTGTGTAGACTGACCTTGGACTCAACATGTAGGTAAGGTGTTGAAGGGCAGTGCAAAGGAGGCAGTGGTGGTGAGGTACCATATTACCTAGTGAAATCATTGGTGCTGAAATCACCGAGGACTGGAATTTGACCACAGAACTGACACTTTCTTAACAAAGACTCCATGTTTGCTATTTAAAAAGTAAATCAATGTAACAGAAAACTGCAACGCTCTCTGGTAACTTTTTAAAAATCAAACTTTAAACTTTATTGAAAAGATTGGATAGTTTGCAATTGAAAATATTTGACCTGCACTTAAGGCAACTGATTTAATTTTGTGTAAAATTTTGCATAATAAAGGATGGCATTTTTTTTTGAAAATGTTCATGTATATTTATATTCATTTTGATCAAATCTACTTCTGATGTGATATTTGTGTGTGGTTGTGGTTTGTTGTGTGGGTGTGTGGTTTTTTTTTTTTGCTCAACAAAAAATCCTGGGTGGTGGGGCCCCATCAAAAATTTTTGAATTGGGCCCCGCACTTCCTAAAGCCAGCCCTGCTGGCGCCCTAGGCGAACCATGCTATTGGCGTCCCGCCCCTCCAACCCAAAGGGAAAATATAGGCTGAGGTTTTTGGTAAATTGGGAAACATTTTGCCCCTATTTTCCATTTAATGTTTTTAAAGCATATTTATTTAAACAGGCATAATTATTCGGTTTGTCCATCGATCCAACCAATATTTCTGAGATCAGATTAAAATAGACACGAAATTTTCAGAATTGATTTGTACATGACAGCTAGACAATATTTCAGTACGATTTCAAATTAAAATGCATTAGAAATGTTAATTATAATTTTTATTATTACAAATCCAAAATAGTCCATTATGCTATCCTGTTTAACTGCCATTATCACCACATCGCTGGGGAGAGAGGGGCTGGGGATGGAGTTCTGTGGCTGGAGAGAGGGGAGTGGGGAGAGGGAACAGGGTGCCAGTGGGGGGAGAGAGTCCCTGTACCCACCTCCTCCCAGGATTCCCCCCCCCCCCAGGGAAGCTGGTGCGCACCTCCTCTGGGACCGACCCTCCCCCCGTGGCACGGGAAAACCCCCGCATGCCGCCTCTCCCAGGGCTGACTCCTCTCTCGTAGCGCGGGGAAACCCCCGCATGCCTCCTCCCCTGGGGCCGACTCCCCCTCCTGCGTGCCACCTCCCCTGGGGCTAACTCCCCACGCACCTCGTCCGGGGCCAACTCACCCTTCCTGCAGTGCAGGGAAGCCGCCACGCTCCTCCTCCGGGGTCAACGCTAGGCGTTAGGGGAAGGGGAAGTGACAGAGAATTTGGTGCCCCATTTAACTTGGTACCCTAGGAGGCTGCCAAGTTTGCCTGTAGGCATGGGCCACCCCTACATGCACCTTTCCCAGCCATCCCATGCTGATGTTGGTGAAGCGGCCCTTGTGATCCATCAGTGCTTGCAACACCATGGAGAAGTACCCGTTCCAGCTGATGAACTCCAAGGCCCAGTGGTCAAGGGCCAAGATGAGGATGAAAACTTCCACACAGTGTGCAGCGGTGGTCAAAAAGGCAAATAGGATGCTAGCAATTATTAAGAAAGGAATAGAAAATAAGACCCAGAATATCTTACTGCCTCTGTATAAAACTATGGTACGCCCACATCTTGAATACTGTGAACAGATGTGGTCTCCTCACCTCAAAAAAAATATTTTGGCCTTGGAAAGGGTTCAGAAAAGGGCAACTAAAATGATTAGGGGTTTGGAACGGGTCCCATCTGAGGAGAGGCTAAAGAGATTGGGACTTTTCAGTTTAGAAAAGAGGAGACTGAGGGAGGATATGATAGAGGTATATAAAATCATGAGTGTTGTGGAGAGGGAGGATAAAGAAAAGTTATTTATTAGTTCCCATGACAGAAGAACTAGAGGACACCAAATGAAATTAATGAGTAGCAGGTTTAAAACTAATAAAAGAAAGTTCTTCACACAGCGTGTAGTCAACCTGTGGAACTCCTTGCTGCAGGAGGCTGTGAAGGCTAGGACTATATTAGAGTTTAAAGAGAAGCTAGATAATTTCATGGAGGTTAGGTCCATAAAAAGCTATTAGCCAGGGGATAGAAATGGTGTCCCTGGCCTCTGTTTGTCAGAGGCTGGAGAGGGATGGCAGGAGACAAATCGCTTGATCATTGTCTTTGGTCCACCCTCTCTGGGGCACCTGGTGCTGGCCATTGTCAGCAGACAGGATACTGGGCTAGATGGACCTTTGGTCTGACCCAGTACGGCCGTTCTTATGTTCTTATGTCTATGGCCCCAATGCAGTTAGGAAACTCCATCGCAGCAAAGCCCTAAATTATGTTGTCCACATTCCCCAGAGTCACCGCCCTCCATAGCAGAAGGGAATTGATGGCAATGGCTACTTATATGAGAACAGCCGCCACTATAGATTTCCCCACTCATACTGATTCTTGACTGACCGGTAGCTGTCTGGTATCTCAAGCTTCCATAGAGCCACACACATCTCCATGGTCAGAGCGGGTCTCTTGTAGGTATGGCAGGGGAAAGCCATTCACATTGGGAAGTTCTGCAACCACTGCTGATCATCCCATCTCTGCATCACAACGTGGCCCCACCTGTCTGAGCCCATCTCCCAGAGCCAGAACCAACATTGCACTGTGTTCAGAGGACTGACTGGTGGCTGCACTAGCATGACTGTCAGACCGTGTGTGAACAGCACCTCTACGTCATTCTGAGCTTCATCCTCATCCTCTTCCTGGTGGAGCAACATGCATATGCTCTCAAAGTACAGTGCTGTTAGGCGCACCACGACACCCATGCGCATGACCATGCTTTCCTGCCCACCAGGCTCCATAGTCATGGTGCTCTGGTGTCTACAAGGTGCAAGCACATTGCATCCCCTTTACCTCATGCGAGGAGGGAGGAACTAGAGGAATCTCTTATGGGATGCAGCTGACGTGAGCCCCTCTAATCACCTGCTGCAGAGTTTGGGACCCAGCAGGCACCAGAAGCATAGCCCAGACTACAAAGCTATCCACAGTACCTCGCTCTCTGAGTCAATGGCAGGCTCCCTAATGGGAACATGCTACTTCAGACAACATTTGATTCTTCCCCATAGTGAGGACATGGACCTTCGACTTTTCAAAATCAGGTTCCCAGAAATCAACCATGTTAAATTCGACCTTATCTCCTAGTGTAAACATGCCCTGAGTGATACCACAGACCTAAAAACAATTGTAGAAATTAGGTCACACCTGTGCTTGCACATTTTGTGTGTGAAATATTCAAATATTTAGAAAAAGGAGCCATTTTTGCTTGAAAAATTACACTTTGCGAATTTTGGAAAAGCCCCTGGAGAACTGAAGGAGGAAACAAAGTTATTATGGTTAGGTCATGTGAAAGCTACATTGTAAGGGATTGAGCTAGGAGCAAGGTTGTCCCAATATCTATTACTGCCCCGGCTCCCAACACTAGCTCCTTTTGCCTTGGACATGTTTTAACAATACCCTATATTCATAGAGAATATTATAAACATATTTTAGATGTGAAGCAAGTAAACATGACAGCCCTACTTTACAGATGGGAAAATTGAAACTCAGAAAGGTTAAGTGGCTTGTACGTAATGCACTATAATCACATTGTTGTGGGCGTGTGCTGCTTCTCTAGAATGTGCTAGTATTCATTTACACGTATGAAACATAGCTTTTGTAAGTTTTATGTGACTCATTGCAAATAACCACACTTCCTGATTTCACACACATTGATGTACACATTCACGTTGAGGAAAGGTGAAACAAAAATGAGTTGAAAATTTTAACATACTTTTAGTGTCTTTTTTCCACCATTTTCTTCCAGTTCCATTTAAAACACCTATTTCTATTCCAGACTTAGAGTGGACTTTGTCTAAACAGAGTTTTCCAAATGAGACAATCCATGCTTATTTGTCAGCAAGTTACAGTCTTGTGAGCCAACTGGAGTTTAAGGATGAATTATGCTGACTACTTTATTAAAGAAAGCTGTATTAAATCATTTGGTCAATCAAAAGTGACACACAAAATTTTGTTGAAATCAAGAATATGGTTATATTGGAATGACAGGAGCATTTGCAGGCAACTTTTCCCTCCTGACAACTGTTAAAAAATGAAAGAACAGCAAATTCAAGACCTATTTTCCATTATAAGAGGACAATAGTGCTGCAGAAAAGTGAGGTTAGTTTCTAAAGTACAAGAGGAGATGCCGCTATGTAAGGAAATAACCAGTAAATTCTAGATTCAGATCCACTACAATCCCCAACTAATGATGCACGTGGATTCCATTCCTGACAATGTCTTTGGAACAATTAAACTCTAGAGAATCCAGGCCACATTTGAGATGTTTGGGGCAGGACTTTAGGTGAAGTTTGTGACCACTCAATAAATCTCAGAGTCAGAGTTAAATCTCAGGTTGGTTTAAGGAGATCCCTCTAACTGGAACTTGTGAACAAATTCAATTAATTTACTGATATGGAACATATGTACTGTAGTCTGCTACATTACATAAATAAGTGCAGCCGTCTCACTGGAAAAGGCAAAAGATTCAGCCAGGGATTTTGGAATAAAATGTGCTGGAGCTAAAATCTTTTCATTGGTTAGCAGTTACATTTTTGTCCTGATGATTACAAAGTATGTCTGCTAACCTATAAGATTCTTCACATTGGTCAAGAATATCTTTACAATTTACTTTAATTTTATGTTCCCAGTCATACTTTGAGGTCAGAATCTAATTTATTGCCTTGTCCTAAATATAAATTGGAAACGTTTGGTGGCTGGAGCCTTTAGTATTTATGCCTCACGATTATGGAATCAGCTTCTTGCATGTATTCTGAAATCAGACTGTTTTAGTTTCTGAATCAAAACTAAAGAAACGTGTTTCTGATGTTGCTTTTAATTTTGTCAGAAATGTGTATTTCACTGCAAGTTTTTATGAATGGTGCTGTAAAAGCATTATATTATTAAATATATGTAGCTAATTATTATGATTAGTGCAGTAACAGGCCTTTGAAAACATTAAGGCTATGTCTAGACTGGCATGATTTTACGGAAATACTTTTAACGGAAAAGTTTTTCCGTTAAAAGTATTTCCGCAAAAGAGCCTCTAGATTGGCACAGATGCTTTTGCGCAAAAAGTGCTTTTGCACAAAAACATCTGTGCCCATTATAGACACGCTTTTGCGCAAGAAAGTTCCGATGGCCATTTTAGCCATCGGGCTTTCTTGCGCAAAAAATTAAGGTGCCTGTCTAAACTGGCCCTCTTGCACAAGAGGGCTTATCCCTTAGCGGGAGCATCAAAGTATTTGCACAAGAAGCACTGAATTCTTACATTAGAACATCAGTGCTCTTCAAGCGGTTAGTGTAGACAGCTGGCAAGTTTTTGCGCAAAATCTTGCCAGTCTAGACGCACCCTAACAGTATATACATGTTACGTATTATTAGTATTACCATGAATGTATTTACATCTATAAAGCCAATCCACACGTGTTAATCCTAACTAAAATTTGTCCTAAATTTCTCTCAACTCATTGCCACTTCATGCCTCTAATGACTTGTTTACAGAGAAGTTCTCCTGATCTTCTGTTTTATCTCACGCTTTCCGCACCAATAGATGAGCCAGAAAAGGTACCCTATTTTAACTGCTAAACAGAGTTGCATCTAGATCTTATCCATCCAAACAAGGGCTTGCAATTTTAGTATAATATTCTTAGGTTATAAATAAGTGTACAATATTTGACTAATTTTTTTAGAGACTTAATGCACCCAAATCACAATCATTTGTGCTGGGAAAGAGTGACCCAAGAAGTCTTAAAAATGAGAGCATGCATCTGACTCAGGTGCTACTTGGAACACTGAGCCATTGGAGACAGGGAATGAGACTGAATTATCTAATGCATATCCAAAGGATAATTAAAGAAGGGCAAGTAATGACAATTAGTAATTGCCCTTTCTGCTGAAAAATGGAATCTCTGCCCAGCTTTGCAACTATTGCCAAGGACTTGACTCAAGCTTTCTACCTTGTTGTAACAGGGGAAGGAGGAGAGCATGGTGACTCATCCCTGTGATGGTTGTTACTTCCAGTTGATCACCCCAGCTCCATTCTTGGGGTTACTTAAATAAACAAACCAAATCCACCTTTAAGCTTATGTCCTCATTTGCAGTTCTCCCTTTCAATGGGGATTTTTAAATACTGAAACTATTACAACCAAACTGAAGAGGAAGTGAGAGCAAGCCCTGAAGAAAGGAGTTAATTACATCTGATAAAAGCAAGATTCCTTCTAGGAAAGTGAAATAGTTGTAGCTTGGACTGGGATGGATTAAGAAAAAAGGAAGCCTCCAACCTGGGAAATTGAACCTAGGCATGGCATGATAGCAAGTTCACTGGAGTCACTGAAATGTCCTTTCTTTCTCCTGTACGATGGAGGCTGCCCCTCTGCCCTGTAGGTCAGCATTCTGTGGTGACGCGAGAGTGAACTGAAGCAGCTGGGGTGGATCGTGAAAACAGAAAGTAGCTCAGACGGTGCATTATTTTTACCCAGACATGATTGTGTCTCCTGCTTTTGTTGCTTTGATCTTGAGCTCTTCTTCCAGATAATGAGAGTGAATCAAATTGTTTCCAAGCTCCTACTCAATGCTATAGTTTCTAACTGCCCAGAAGTTCAGATTGAGGGTATGTGAATACAATGCATGCCACAGTGCTGCACTGTAACTCCCCAAGGTAGATGCTGCGGGTGTGCGATTACAAGTCCTGAGTTCACACTGGCAAAGTCCTCTTCAAAGTTAGTCCAGACAGTGGGGAAATATAAATGTGCCTTGAGACTGAAGTTCTCATTTTTGTAAAAAAACACTTTAAAGTGAATTTAGTGTTTTTGAGATGTGCTGAATTGAGTCTTGGAGACAAAAAGTCCTCTTTGTAGCTACAGCATGAGTACCACATAGATAACAGCAATCCATCCATCTTCAGATCAACCCAGCCAACAATTCTCAGTCTTGAAATAGGGGTGAAGTAAGGTGTAAGGATTTTAGGGTCGTTCTCTTCTCATGCTGCTTTAGGCCTTGACTTCTGAGTGGTGGAATTCCAACATGGCTGTGAGATCTGATATTGTGAATACTTGTGCAGTAGGAAACAAAGAAGCCACCAACTCAATACAGATTTCAGTCGACACCACTATCAAACCAAGGATTTAAATCAGTAAGTTAAGAGAAAAAGATCTATACATCCCCCGACCAATTCCATTCACCCACAAGGAGGCTATGACTACACTGGCGGGTTATTGCGCAAGAATGGCCGTTCTTCCACAGAGCGTCCACACTGCCCACCCGCTCTTGCGCAAGAAGATTTACAGTACGGCGTGGTAAGAGAGGGCTTCGTGCGCAAGAGCTACGCTCTTTTCTAACAGGTGTAAGCTCTCTTGAGTTCTCTTGTGGACGCACGGCAGGGGTTTCTTGCTCAAGAAAGCCCTATGGCTAAAATGGCCATCAGAGCTTTCTTGCGCAAGAGAGTGTCCACACTGCCATGGATGCTCTTGTGCAAAAGCACATCTTGCACATGGCAGTGTGGACGGGTTCCTGTGCAAGAGGTCTTGTGCAATAACCCACCAGTGTAGACATGGATGAAGTGTTCTTAACTTCTCCTCTTCTCCACAAGATTTACAGGAAAAATCTGACAAACACTAGGGCTGCTGGTAAAAACACTGCCAAAAATGATTCACAAATGAAAAAGAGAGCATGGCCAAAGCAGAAGACTGAAACAGGCTGATTTTTACTAAGATTGTAAATGCAGCAAGGCTAACCAGAGGGTATGGGTTAGGGTTAGGATTACGGAACAGACTGTAAGCTATTGGTGCTTATAGGAAGGGTGGAGACGAAGATAGGTGTTGATTTCATCACCTTCCCATATGAAGCAATGGTCACTAATTCCCCTCCAGCTTTATGGCAACATTCCATATGACAGCAGTCATGTATGCCCTGCCACACGTGTACAATGTTCCATGTCTTGGAAGCTGAGGTATGCTGTTCAATTTCTGAAACTTAGCTTGCCAATGGGAATATGCTTTTTATCCTCTTTTAAACTACTAATAGCAATGATCTGAAAAATAGCATACAGATCTTAGATTTGGCTTGATCATCAGCCAGTTGGGTACTAGAACCCAATCCCCCCTTCTGCCCTGAGCTCAACACAGTCACAAAGCATGTGCAGGCTCAGGCACATTGCGATTCATTATCCACATGTCATCTGGCAGAAGTTAGCTGTAAATGCAGCAGCTGTGGTCCAAATTATAATGCAGACTCATGTGGCTGGCCTATTTTCCTCCTCTCCCTTGTTTTCCCTCACAGCATGTATAACAGAAGATCCTATAAGGCTGAGGAAGATGAATGATCACCCAATCTACTAGAGACAGCTAAATAACTTTGAGGTATTATTCTACTGAGGACTGCTTGGGACGGTGAAGCTTCTCTGCTTACTCCCCTTCGAGGGCAGCTGAGACATGTAAGCAGACCAAAGGTTATTCAGAAGAATGAATGAAGGCAGTATAGGAAAGTTAGCATGTCTAATACTTATTGACTTTAAAAAAAAGTTCCCCAAAACACTCAAGATACATCTACTCAGCAATGTTATTTTGAAATAACATAAGTTATTCAAAAATAACATAGTCCGTGTCTACACTACAGGCAGTTATTTTGACAAAATGTTGAAATAATGTCAAGCTGCAGGACTTCTTACTCCAACTCCGGTAGCCCTCACTGTATGAGGAGTAAGGGAAGTCGGAGGAAGAGTGGTCTACCTTGGACTTCCTGATGTGTAGACAGCACCAAAAGCAGAAATAAGCTCTTTTGACTTAGACTATGCAATTGATGTAGCTGAAGTTGTGTAGGTTAATTTCAGCTTTAGCCCTGCTGTGTAGACATTCCCTGGAAGACCCCAGTACTTAGGCTGCCAAAGAAGAGGGCATGCATATTGGGTAAGGAGGAGAATTATTTTCTCCTAGATGCATCCAGTGTCATTTGGTATCATTTTTCTTTCTAAACTTACCATAGCCAGTGTACAGCATGAACTAGGATTCTTAATCATTCAGCTAGCTGAACCATTTTGAACCCAAGGATGACGCCAATCATTTGGAGTTAAAATTTGGCAAGTACAGATTGAATGGCACAAGGGAATTTTCATGGGATACTGAATCATTAACTTTTGAGAGTTTCACATCTGGGCCAGGATGGTAGTGCCAGAAAGTCATCTTCACTACAAGACTCATCTCATGCTGAGAGAAAGCAGTGCTAGTCTTTTCCATTGATTCCAATTGGATTTGGCCGTTGCTTTATGGCCTGTATGTCATGACTAAAACGTGTCAGTCCAATTCCTAGGTTTAATTCTGAAGTACAAAGAGAGAGCTCCCTTTTCCATGAGAGTTGTCCAATCAGATCTCTACTGGAGTTCTTTGTGTAAGAGCGAAATGGAATAACATGCACTGTTGCTGCAAGCAGTAGAACAGTTTATGGAGAAACAATGAACTTTCTCCCTGGATGATTAAGGTGCTCTATTCAGCAGCAGTAATTTCAGCATTTGATAAACAAAGCAGTTCATTTGCAAAGGATTATTTAATCTTTTAAAACTAAAGTAAAGTTAATGCTGGTGAATGCTGATACATTACCCAACAATTACCTGGAAGTTCTCTATTTATCAACAGATGAGGCACAACATCAAGAACAGCAATAAAAATGTATCATCTTGTCAAAGCACCTCATGTTTGCTACAATATACCACCTCTAAAAGGTAGGAGAGAGACATTTTTCCAGTGTCCATTTATTCCTAGTGTCTGAGGCAGTCAACAGGTTCCACTGGTGACAGTGTTTGTTTATGTTATGGCATGGAGAACTTTGAACTAGGAATTTAACTAAAATCAGCTATTTCATATAATAGGACCACCAAACAAATGTCTTAACGTTTTAAAAGGCAACCTGTCTAATTATGATTCATGAGAAAAATTAAGAGTCAAGACAAAGCTGAGTGCACCGGTGTGACCATTTGATAGTTATCATAATGTATTAATTATTTCCATTATAAACCATTTAATACTCGATTCAATTCCTTCAAGAGTTGTTGATTCGGTTGCTGAAGTTTCTGAGCTGGTTTGACTTGGCTGAAAGCTTTCTTCTTTAGATGTACATTGTTTAGAAACTTCAAAGTGGTTCATTCACTTCTAGAAAGCTAGGAACTTAATTGGAGGTCACCTGGTATTTACTTGCCTTAGGAGCAGAGTCACAGTATTTGGCGTAACTGGTCATAGCCAAGTATTTATAATATGTTTGCAGCTAATCAGAAGTCTAGATATATCTGCATTTGGACATGAACCTGAGCATTGGACATGAATCAGAGCACAGTGCAATGTTTATAAATAAGCCAATTTAAATTGACGCGTCAGGTAAAGTCACTTGTCTCATCATGATGTGTGATCTTTCTGGCCCTAAGAAACTGAGCATGACATATTTCATTCCTGAATAATCTCTGTACGCATTCACTTCAGTGAAGAAAATATGATATGATAGCACAGTGTTTCCAGAAGCCACGGGGAAGTATTCTGCTTGAAGGATTTGCAACATCTTTGCAAAGGTTCTGTAAATAGAAAAACATCCTTCCTCCATTTAAATGTCTGGCACCCCACAAATTCCCTGCCAAACCCCAACTTTGGCTAAATGCAGGCAAAGAATTCTTGTCAGCAAGTTTAGTTCTTGTTTTAACCAAATTGACTTGCCCTTCCCTACTTTAGTCTCTCTCTTTAGCTTACGATTGACTCACTGTGAAGAATTTTATGGTGGTGTTTACAAGGGATACTATATAGAAATAAAATGCATTTTTTTATTTTTAGCTTTAATCTGAAAGGGTGCTGGAGTGATATCCTGGGTTAACATGAACAAGCAGGTCTGGTTGTAATTGCTTCTTCTGTTGACAATAACTTACAGTTTACACATCCTGGAGTAAAATGGTGTGTTGGGCTGCAAGGAAGGACTCATGCCAAGCAGAAAAGGAACTTGCATTACCCCTCTAGCAGCAGTTGTTTTCAAGAAAGAGGTTTTTTATGGATTTAACTTGCATGCCTAATTAGCAGAGAAGGCCCCTGCAGGGTTGTATGCTTAATAATCCCTTAGCATTCTTTTTCAGAATTAAAAGTAACATAAAAAACAAGATACTCAATACCCAGTGTTAATTAAACTCAAAGAATGAAACAACTTTCACATTAGGGTATCAACCATATGCAAAGTAATTAAAATGCATATTTGATAACAAGCTCATTAAATCTCTGACTTGCTTGTAGTGTGGACCCTGTTCCTGCAATTCCTTTAGGCAAGGGTGTCCTGTTGCACCTCCATTTTATGACGCCCTACTGAAGACAATGAGGTTCACTCATTCAGATCTATTTGCACAATTTAGCCCTTATATTGCAACACACACACACACACACACACACACACACACACACACACACTTGAAATCTCTCCAGTATACCACAGATATTGGAGGGAGTTCAGACGAAAAGCAACAAGAGAGTTTAATTGTGCCCTTTAGGCACAGTTCCACCACCCGGGAGGAGGATTCCTGCTCATGTTGCCTAGCAAAGAGAACGTGCACACTCGCTGCTATACCTGCTCTTAGCATGAAACTTATTGCAAGCTGATGCAAAGGACAAATAGAGTCAGAGTCACACCTCTTTCCCCTCTCCAGGGGATCTCTGTGTCTGTGTCAGGGAGGGTACCTTTCCCTGTATTCTTTGTACTCCCCTCCTTGGCCCCACAAGGGCTAAATCTATTCCAAAGAGATTGCAGGTCTGGAGGGACACACATCTACCCTAGAGATAATGTAGGACCTAATCACAACAGCCATACCATCAAAGGCTTGTTCACATCTATTAATGTGATATATGGATTGCCATCATGTGCCAGCAATGCCCCTCTGCCATGCATATTGGACAAACCATACTGTGGATACACAATAGAATAAATGGACACCGATCAGACTTCAAGAATGATAACATAAAAAAAAGTGGGAGAATATTTTAATCTCCCTGGAAACATAGTTACAGACTTGAAAATTGCCACACACAGACAAAAAAAAATAAAAAATAGACTAACATAAAACTGCTGTATTGGAATTAATATGCACATTAGAATAGGTCTGAATAGAGCCTGGGAATAGCTCACTCATTACAATAATTAATTTTCCCCTTTAGGTATTTTCACTTTCTGATTCACATCCACTCTGATTGAATTAGCTCTGATGTTACACTCCCCTCTCTGCATCCCTACCATCTGTTTCTTTTGGTTTTCCTTCATGCATCTGATGAAGTGGGTTGCAATTCATGAAAACTTATGCCATAATAAAATTTTTAATCTTTAAGTTGCTACCAGATTCCTTGTTTTTGTTGAAACAGATTAACAGGGCTACCTCTCTGAAATCTGTCATCATGCAAGGTACACAGTAAGAGACTATAAATATTTGGGTTCCTGACTGTATAATGGTATAAAGCTCCTATTTCTGGCTCTGATCTGAAACCTGTCACTGCTCCATGGCTAATTACTGTCTACTCCAGACTTTGGGTCATTTTGAATTTGAGAAAGAAATGCCTAATTTGGAGCAGGGGCAGAAGGAAAAACTCTTGTGTGGCCAGCTTTGTTGTCACCGTTTTAAAAGGCAGGTATTTCCATCTATTTGGAATGTGAGGCGCAGTCCTATGGGAGATGGACTGGTGGACAGAGTGCAGATAAGGAAATCAGAAATTCCAGATGCATGCAATTTATCCAAAGCCTCAGTGATGTGGTGTGAATGGTAAGAATACATGCACAATATAACACACAAACATGTAAGTTCTTTTATTGATTAGGAAAATAAAACTGATAAATTAGAACCAGGTAAGTCATTTCTGTTCTCATTACAGCTTTGCCAATGTACTTTTATCCTGTTCCGTAACACTTCTAGTATACCTGGCCCAGATCTCACCTACAAAGCCAAATCAAATGTCCTCTACAGATCTGGTTAATATTCATAAACACATTTTGAGAAAGATCCATTTAAACCCCAGTCTCAGTAGGTTGAAATGACACACATTAGTCTACTTCATGGATCTCTTCCCTCCCCTCCACACTGACAGTTGCATATTAATTACTTGCTTCAAGTCTGGTTATTTCATTCAAGTATATGCCTTAAATTAAAATAGCTGAAGATCAGGAAGGATGATTACCATGGATGAGAAGAATAAACATTTCCAGCCTTTTTGTATTTTATAATTACTTTTAAAGCTTTTTAAACACAAACACAATAGCTTGGAGAGGCCATATTTGAACTATAAACTAAAGGCTGCGGGAAATTAAATCTATTGGCTTTGTTCTGCAGATGTTAAAAGAAACTCCCACAAATTATGACAGGTTGAGTTAGTTTTATCTTAAGACAAATGTAACAAGCATCTGTTTTGATTCTACCAGCTGTTGATCTAATTTCCTTTTAAACTTGATACTGGTTGGTTTACACATATGTGCAAAAGTTGTAAACAGCCAAAGGTGAAGCCATTCCAACTTTCCATCAATCTCAAAGTTATTTTTTTATTATTATTATTATTATTATTATTATTAACAACAACAACAACAACAACAATAATAATAATAATAATAATAATAATAATAATAAATTTGAGTATTACAGTCAATACATAGCAGGGCATTTATACATTAGTATTCTAAACAGAAGTATGTATACAAAAATATTATATGTAATGTACACACAAATATGCGAGTGCTGTTATTCATGTAATAAAATAAAAAATTCTAAGATCAACAGTAGTACCATAAAATAAACAATATTTATCAATAGCTCTGCAATTTATATGTGATTATCATCAGTTTACCTGGCTTCTGCCCACTAATCTTCCTCCTCCAGAACTACTTACAACATATCGGACATCTCAGCAGAAGCAATCTAACAGAAAAAAAAGATATATTTTTATGAGGGTACAATTCCATGGCATTCTCCTTTTTGAGTGTCAGCTCATGATAGTGAGAAAAACAGAACTACTGAACCATTTAATTTAAAGTTAGTTAGTTTAATTCTTAATAGCAGTAATATGGAAAACTCACATCCAGCTGGAAACTCAATTCAACTATGGAGGGGCAGCCAAGACTCCATAATCCATATATACAAACACATATTACATAGGGAAAGAAGAAGAGGCATTTTGCCAGTGTCCCTTCCAGAGTTTGAACTATGAGGGATATTCTGAACTGTGGCACAAGGATACTGTTTTGCATGTTCAAAGATATAGAACATTGAGGGGTTTGGCTTGCTGCCAAAATCAAGCCAGGCTACACAAATCACAGATTGAAGAATGTCATTTGCCACAATTCATAATTCAGCTGAATTTAAACTGATTTTTTCTTTGAACCAGCAACAGGCACTTCATTGAACCCAGGTTATCCTCCTGCCAAACTTCCATGTTATGATGAAAACTATGGAGGCTTTAGCTACTTGAAAACAAACCAATCAACTAAAAGACCCAAACACATAGCAGGTCATTAGATGTTTATATTTATAATGGAAAGTGTTAAGTAGTCTAAATATAATGTCACTCCTCCTATACTTATTAAATTGGAAAAAATTAAGTTGGAGTTACTCATCCTATTCCAAAATTCCAGTCTTGCCTCATTGTGCAAGACTGATACTGCTATAAGAGTTGAATTTGGCTTGACATTGCAACAGAACCAGACATTTGATAAAATATAGTATCATCCATCATAAAACCCCACCTAAAAACTTCCACCCAATATTCATCAGCTGTATTAAATGTCTGAGCTACTTCCTCTCAGTAATAAAAGTGCCATTTACCACTGTATTTCAATTTCCTTGCTAAAAGCACAACAAAATATTATGAAATGTTAAGATTGTTTTTAAAATTGCCCAGCAATTTGTTTTTGCCTTTGATGCTAATAGGCATAATTGAGACAATTTATACAGAGAAGAAACTGTCAACATACTTTCAGTTGCCGTCAATTGAGTTAATATTTTTTTTCACATATTTACTGCTTATGGCAAGAATTTGTTTATTTAGGACAAGTACGGTCTTGCATGAGAAGGCAACCTGAGTGAGATGTGAGTAAATGGGAAGAGCTGTGTTATATTTATCTATATATTTTTTTAGGCTAAGAACATTTGAAAATACTTCCCCACATGTATGTTTTCTCTCTATACTAAATTAATTATGTAATATTGCAGATGATACAAGCCACAACACAGTAATTATGCTTAATGCTATTATACTAAATATACTTCAGTCACAGTACTTATACATAAACACTTGAAGTCTAAATAATAAGATGGGTGAACTAGAGTGCCTCATTTTAAAGGAGGATATTGATATAATAGGCACCACAGAAACTTGGTGGAATGAGGACAATCAATGGGAAACAGTCAAACCAGGGTACAAAATATTGGGAGGACAGAACAGGTCATGCTGGTGCATGAGTGGCACTATATGTGAAAGAAAATGTGCAATCAAATGAAGTAAAAATCTTAAAAGAACCACAATGTTCCACAGAATCTCTATGGATGGTAATTCCATGCTCTAATCGTAAGAATAAAGCCATAGGAATATATTATCGACTGCCTGACCAAGATAGTGATAGTGACTATAAAATGCTAAGGGGGATTAGAAAGATTATCAAAATGAAAAACTCAATAATAGTGAGGTATTTCAGCTATCCTCATATTGACTGGGTATGTCACCTCAGGACAGGATTCAGAGATAAAATTCCTTGATTCCTTAAACGACTGCTTCTTGGAGCAGCTGGTTCTGGAACACACAAGGAAAGAGGCAATTATTGAAACCCTCGGTCTAGAGTAGTACTGCCCCCTGGCTAAAGTCAATGAGAGGTAGCCCTTAGTCCAGGGCAGCACAGTCTAATGGCTAGAGTCAATGAGGGGTGGCTCTTGGCTCAGAGCAGCACAGCCTAATGGCTAGAGTCAATGAGGGGTGGCTCTTGGCTCAGAGCAGCACAGCCTAATGGCTAGAGTTAATAAGGGCTGGGGCAACAACCCTGGGACCCAGGGCCAGCCTACTCCACCGGGTTCCGACCCAGGGTCCTATGAATGGCAGAATATTTTACCACTTGCTCAGCGGGGAATCTGACCAAAACATGCCACGCTCACCTGGGTGAGAGGTACCACTCTGACACCCTCTCTGGGTCACTTCTAGAGACCACCTGGAACTGACTTGCGCCAGCACTGATAGGATCTTCCAGTTTCACTGCAACTGCTTCTCCCTGGGGCTCCACCAGCATTAGTAGCTCATGACACTCTCCTGGGTCTCTGTGTCCCACCATCTGAGTTTATGGCTGGTGCTGCTCTGGAGGTTCTTCTCCTCCAGTGGCCAGAACAGAATGAGCTGAGCAGCTCTCTTTTATACTGCTCCAGCATTTGGCACATGTCCAGTCTGGGTGGAGGGGCAGGACTTCCTCTGCCCACAGGGTTCAGCGTGAGGTATGCACACCCCATCACAGCCTTCGAAGGATTGCCTAACTCTGTTGTTTGGGAGAAATGCCAGCGGAAACATGAAGCTGAAGCCCTTGCTTGTATCTTGTAGTGAAAATCCATGTGCTATGAAAAACTATGTGAAATCTTGGCTTCCTGTCATTTGGAAACCCCACAGAAAGGCCCGGATGACCAGGCAGATTTTCTGTGAATGGTTTGTGGATTATTTTGTTCCAGAAACAAAAAAATATTGTGAGGAGAATGGTCTTATGTTCAAGAGTCTCCTCATCCTGGATAATGCTAGCACCCACAACCTGGATTTCGAATCCCTCTGCCCTACCATCAAGGTTATTTTTATGCCACTAAGGATAACTTCACTCAAGCAGCCGACTGACCAAGGGGTTATTACAAACTTCAAAGCTTATTAATTGCAGAGGACATTCTGCAGACTCATTTGGGAAACCGATGGAGAAGGAAAACCCACACTCCAGGAATACTGGAAAAAATTCAACATCGTGGATGCTGTTATGATCATCAGTGCTGCCTGGCAAGAAGTCTCCAGATAATGAACAGTGTCTGAAAGAAACCATATCCTGATGCTGTGCATGCCTTCTTAGGCTTTCCAGAAGCTCTCATACATAAGGAAATCATCCAACTAGCAAAGGAGGCTGGCTTTCAGGAAGCCGAAAAGGACAATGTGAAAGAGTTAGTGGAATCTCATTCTTTGCCTCTCACTAACAAAGATCTAGTGGACTTGGATAAACAGTGCCAAGATGAAGATGAGGATAAAGATAAAGATGAGATGCTAACCTCACAATCCGTATCCTCAGATGTGTCTTTGACCTGGATGAGGAGATGATGGACATTCTTAAGGTATCAGAGGGGTAGCCGTGTTAGTCTGAATCTGCAAAAAGCGACGAGGAGTCCTGTGGCACCTTATAGACTAATTTCCACTACATGCATCTGACGAAGTGGGTCTTTGCCCACGAAAGCTTATGCTCCTACACTTCAGTTAGTCTATAAGGTGCCACAGGACTCCTCGTCGCTTTTGCATTCTTAAGGTACACGACCATCTCATTGATTATTCTTCAAGAGCAGCAGCAATCACAGCAGATGGCTTGTCATGTTATACACAGATTTTAAATGCCAAACTTAAGAGTACCAAGCAAACAAAACTGGATGCTTTCTTTAGTAAAAATGGATCCCAAACCATTCATCGATGAGCCTCAACCAGGACCTTCCGCTGTTAAAAAGCAGGAAAAACCCACACAGGAGCTGTTGAAGAGCCTTCAGAAGTCATGACTTCATTTGTCTTTGACACCGACGAAGCAGGTGTTGCTGAATCACCGGTCGTCAAACTGATGGATGTTTGTGATGTTGAGATGGCAGCTGATGATCCTTCACCTGCTTCTCCATCCTCAACACCAACAAGCAGAAACATCACATTCTCAAGGTAAGATTACAGCGTTAAAAACTATAGTAAGAGGTCATAAAATCAGAAGTGTGGCATTTCCTATGTTTTGGAACCTAACCTCCCCTTATTCCATTGATTCTTATAGAATAGAATTCCTAATCTTGCATCTTTAAGGCGATGTAAAGACTGTCCCGGAACACATTCCCCCTTTTTACATTAATTCGTATAAGGAAAAATTTATGTTTATGTTGTTTGGCTATACAGCCACATTTTCTGAAACAAATCTTGGATGTATAGTGGGGCCAGCATGTACAGGTTTTATGCTGAACCTCAGTATAGGGGTTAATTTCACCTTACGTGCCAAATTATAGCTAACCTGTTACAGTATACGTGAGGGTGAAAACACTGCTGATCACATTTCTCAGATTACTAGTATTAATAGTAGATGTATGTATGAATGGGATAGTAATACAAAACATTCAGTGCAAAAGTTATGGTTGTTACAGCAACATTAGCATAATCACCCTGCACAGCCTATATATTTACCATCAAAAACATATATGATAGTATAACACAAGGGTGAATATATGATGGCTCACAAGCCACACACAACTCTTTTACCATTCAAGTGTAACTTCCAGCGCTCCCTCTGCCCCCATACCTCTCCCTTTCTCCTCTTACCAGACCTAGGGAGAGGGGAGCTCAGGACCTCTGTCCTGCATGAGGACAACATAATAAGGGCTTCTATCCAATAGGGAGCATCTGCCTGGGCTTCGGGCTTCAAAGGAAGTGGGGTTCTCAAACTTCTGGATTTGTTTTATGTGGCTCAGAGGGGCAGTAAGTTTGGCCACCCCAGAAATACATCAATGTATGTTTTTAGCAAGGAAAAGTGAGGGGAAGAGAGTACTATATGAGTGACACATAGCCCAGGTAAATGTGATATAGGAGCCTTGATTTTTGCAAATCCCAATATTTTGGTTTTAAAATGTGTAAGTCACTATAGCGGTATTTTTAGAATTTAATTTCCCTACATTTTTTTGAAGAATAAGGAGCAATTGGAGAAAAGGGGGGCTCAAAGCTACATAAAAATTAAGCAATTTAAAGCTTCTTCCACATTTAAAGATGTAAAGCCAACTAAATTCCTAAAGGCAGTATAAGTACCTTAGCTGCCTTTAAATCCTGCTGAAAGCAGCATAAACTGCTGTAACATCTTATGATGGCATAAATGTTTAAAGTGCACTACAGATTAAAGACAAAATAATTGCTTATGTTACCTTACACTGTGCAAAAGATCATAAGGAGCCTGGAGGGCTTGAATGAGTCCCAGATTAGACAGCAGCTGGGCCTTGTTTCCTAACCACTTCTTAAAATTGTTCTTACACTGAGTGAGTGGAATTCATCCCCGTACAGAGTCTGTGCACAAGTTATGAACCACTTAGGTCACAATTAAACTCTCTATCTAAGTCTTAACTGGGGCACAGGCCTTGTGCTTGGCTTTCTCGCCAAGCTGAATTTCATTGGATGTGTCTTTCCCGAAGTTCATACCTGTCATCCTGAGGAAAAGCAATATGCTGGTTCAGTTTGCAACATTCAAGTATTTCTAGCTTTTTCAAAGCCAATTTTCCTTCAAAACTAACAAAGACAATACTCTTCATTGAGGACTATTGCCAATGACAAGTTACAAGTCAGAAAAATTGTATTGCTCCCCATTTTCACTTAACAATGTAATAGAAGCTTCAGGGGATACCTACCAGATTAGCTTTTGGTTTTTAAGTTTACAGTGTAATAGGATAGGGCTCACCAGTGCACCACCTCCTGCTGGCCATCCGGGGAATTAGCTCAGTCCACCAATGTGCCTTCTTTCAGTGTGTCTCGCACATTGCCACTTTTTCTCCACCACAAGGATCTGCATTGCTCCCTGAGCATCGTCCCTCCAGCCATGCCTCCAGACTGAGGGGGACCGAGAGACATCCGTCTAATCCCATGGTTTGGTAGCAAATGGCAATCTGCAGTCCAACCACTCTCTTTAGTGACACTGGTCACCCACTCAGTGGACAATGGAGTGAAAAGGTTATAGACCGGGCCCACTCCACTACTCCATACCCGGACCCAGGGACCCTATAGCTGGCAGGCATGTGCTGCCCCTCCTCCAACTCTTGTCATCTGTTTCCCTGGGCCACTTCCCTGTAGCCCCAGAGCCTTCCTGGCACTTTTTATGAGGGGCTGTAATCCGGCAGTCCTTGGGCTAGAGCTTCCTGTAACTTTCCTGGTCCTTCTCAGCACTCCTCTGTCTAAGGTATTCCTTCAGAGCAACCAGTCCTTCTCCTTTGCGCTCCAGGGAAAGACTGACACGGCTCTATTGAATGTCCTTTCTTATATGGCCCTCCCTGACCCCAGCTGGCTGCTTCACCAAGCCTTCTACTTAACAAGCTGGTTCTCTATAAGTCTTCCTCCTATTGGTTGGATTTTGTGCATCCTCCATTTGGGCTGCTTTTACTCTACATCTACCTGTGTGGGACACAAGATAAGGGAAGTCCATGGGTGGTATGGTGCTCTGTGCTATCCTACCTTTGCTTTAGCTCTTATTGCAAGCAGAATTGCCACTGTGATCAGCATGCTTTCTTTAGCCTATGGACAACTGAGGATATATTAGGGCAGCTTTCCAGATCAGGGAGGTCTCCAGAAGGTTTCCGCATCTGGAAGGTGCACATCAGGCATATAGCCACCTTTGTGCTCTGCCTTCAAACTTTTGGTCTTGTGCTGAGTTGAGTTAATTCAGATCAGAACAATCTAGCCTTGTATCTTTAAATTCAGTTTCCCTTTTTATTTATCAAGCATGTAGTGATAACTATGAATATTTTAACTTGATCTAACAAAATGCACTCGACAGGCATTTCAGGGTGGTAAGGTCTATACATTACCTCGTCACACTTATATTTCTCTCTGGATCTAGGGGTATGTCTACATTAGCTTGTTAATTTGAGCTAGGTAGGCAAATCAGGCAACTGGAGTTGCAAATGAAGCCCGGGATTTAAATATCTCGGGCTGTATTTGCATCTTCCCGTCCGGCCGCCATTTTTAAATCCCCTTAGTTCGAACGAACTGCCCGCGGCTGCATGCGGCAGTTTAAAGTTAATCCAAACTGAGTCCTTAGTTCGTATTAACTGTTACTCCTCGTGGAATGAGGTGTAACAGTTAATCCGAACTAAGGACTTAGTTCGGATTAACTTTAAACTGCCGCGTGTAGCCGCGGGCAGTTCGTTCAAATTAAAGGGATTTAAAAATGGCGGACGGACTGGAACATGCAAATAAAGCCCAAGATATTTAAATCCCGGGCTTCAATTGCAACTCCGGTTGCCTGATTTGCCTACCTAGCTCAAATTAACGAGCAAGTGTAGACATACCCTATATGATTTATTTGCAAGCAACGCCTCTTGTGTTGCTAACTTTACCATGCTATTTATGTTATTTTATTTTCCTTAGCTGGTAGGTTGGGTGGTGAAAGTGAATATTTTACATGTATTTTTCAGTTGCACAATTAGACATATAATTGATGTGTGTAGTAATTTTATAGAGCACGTATTTATGTGGAGTTTAATAATAAAATGCCGTAAGTCTGAGCACCTTTATTATTTGTGTGCCATACCCTAGCTGCAGGCACTCAACACCTCTAAGTACTGGTAACTGAATATTTCAAACGAAAAGACACATTTTGTAAGTGGCAATAATATCAGTTGAGACTGAGCAAAACAAAAATTACAGTAAATTATCTTGCGGTTCTCAGCTTGGCTTCACTAATCCGGGCCAACTTCTGTTTCCACTGAAGTTCATGTGGAGTTCTTCTACTGACTTTGGGAACATGGGAACATGATTAGGCCCTTCAGCATGTGCAAAAGCCATTTATTTATTTGTGTATGCTACCGATTTGAGTATCATCCCTTTAATTACATATTTAAATACACCTTACCAGAATATACCTTTCCTAACTTTAGTCAAGCAGGATACATTACCTCAAAGGACTTAAAGACATATATTAATCAGCTGTCATGTATTTTTTCCTGAAAGTGCAATTTCATATTTTAATCCCTTCAGTGACTCATTAATACATTCTAGGAGCCACACGATTCCTTTCATTTCATTTCATTGGAATGTGGCAATACACACACAGTGATTCTTACATGTTCCACTCGGCAGTTGTATGTCTAATATTTTTCATGTAGCAAAGGAGTTACACATCTCAGGTCAACCTTGGGCAAAACAGAAAAACCTTTATGCTTGAGAGATGGCCCAAGTTCAATAATTTCGGTATCATTCTTTCTCTGCTGCCCTTCCTGAGGAATGGTGATGAGATGCACTTCGCCACTATAGGTTTTAGATTACATGTGAGATGCTTGATAAACTTATTTCTGTGTCTTTCATAATGTAATAGGAGGGTGATGATAAGTTATGATGATGATACCGTGGAAAACAGGGCACTGTGTGTTAAGGTAGCATGAATGATTCACTGAGTCATTTCCAAGTTGGCTAATTTCATCCAAATAGAGGGTTCAGGCTTGGGGATCTGAACCAAAGAACAATTCTGATCATCCCAACATGACCCCAGAAGTGAGTTATTTTGGGAGTTAATACTTACTACAAATCTGACATAGGCAATAACAACTATTTTGACCGAACACCAGAGGATGAATATCCAGGGCTAAAAGCATGAGTTTCTGCAGTTTGAACAGAAGAGCCAGAGAGCTGTAACAGAGGCATATCACCTGTGGGCTAGACACAGAAAGGAACATGTAATGGAGGCCCAGAGGCCCACTGGTAGCAACTGGCAAAGGGTTCGCTAACAGCCACTCCTAACAGGCCTGACAAACTCACAATGCTTAGCACATCACCATCATTGCATTTATCCATTAAAAAAACCGTATATCAGATGGATCCTCGTAATTGTTGTGAGCTGCAGGTATGGATGATACTGAAGGAGTTGTGTAGATGTACTGAAAATGTGATTTAAAGTTTATGTCCAAACCAGAGCTGACAAACAGGTTTTGCATCAGACAAAGGCTGTTGATTCATATGTCTCTGTCTGCTAGGTAGATTAAGCAGAGGCAGCATGCCCTAAAGCAGAAGCCTGGGAGTCTAGAAATCAGGATTCTAGTTCCTACGTTGCCACTAATTCACCATAATTACACTGCTTTGAAAAAAGTATTTCAGAGCAGGTTAGACAGTGCTTGGTCCTCTATGAGGGCAGGGGATTGGACTTCATGATCTCTTGACGTCCCTTCCATAGTATTCTGTTATTGTGAACAAGCACGTTGGAAGCTCCATTTACATATGGACTCGAGGAAAGGATCACAGAAGGAAAAAACAAGCGATTGTAGGTTAACTTGGCCATGTGCAAAGATAATGAACTTTGAAGGATCCAAATAGGAGGTCCTTCTCCTGCCCCATAGGAAGTAAACTGACAGCATGGTTTACAGTTCCTGAAAATGGGATCCCAACTAGTCTTGTCTGGAAATGCTGCACTGTATATCCAAGGGGAGATAAGCTTTTTTTAGATAGATGGGGAGCCTGTTAAAGGCAAGTTTAGTTTCTAGAAAGCATGTTATTACTTTGCTTTATATGTAACTTTTGCTGTTTACATCTTAAATCTTAATCTTTCATGATGAATTGATGACTGTTTTTGTGATAATTATACCTCTGTGCTGTGGTATGACACAAGGATGTGATCCTGAGTTGAATCATCTATGTTGGCGTGCATACTGTCCCTTTTGGGGCTGGCTGATCTGGTAATTTTGGGCATGTTCAGTGGATAAAGGAGCTGAATACTCCAGCTGGGTGATTCTAAGGGAATCAGGGGCTGGCTTTTATTTATCATTAAGATGCAAGGCTAAGAGAGGGCTGGCAGAGCACAGGAGAGATTGTTTGAGTGGCTAACTAGCTGGCCATGTCAGGGAGTTGATGCCCATTGTTAAGCATAACAATTCTCCTTCTCATTAGAGGCAGTGGGGTAAAAAGGAACAAACAGTCCTGAGCAATGTCACAGTACCATATGCTGACCAAGGGATTATAATACATTTCAGATTGTTCATCATCCTGCAGTACCTTTTTGTGCTTGGAATTAATTTGAAATGAAAAGTGAACTAGGAGAGAAGGGGTATATAAAAAGGAAGCTTAACTCCATTGTATGAACAGGCACTGATACTTTACACTTTGAGGAACCAGTTTTGTGAGTGTGATTCAGCATCTTCTCACTTCAGAGCACCCGTAGGTGGTAACTTAACCAGTTAACTAAAAGATAGACACATGATATCATCAGTACAAAAGTACTGAGTGATCAGCAATACTAAGGACAGAACACATTCTGAGGTCACCATTAAAAAGTCATAATTTACAATAGGCACCACTTGGGAAGAATCAAAATTATTTGATATTTTAAGCATAGGGCAGCAAATTTTATCAGATACTACAGCATGCTAAATGTTGCAAAACACTGATTGCTTAGCGACAATCACTGTAAAACTAACCTTTCCTGAGAGATGCTTTTCCGTTTTATGGATGTCAAATACAAAATGCTTCTCCAGAGCAGCCTTAGATAGTCAGCATTTCTAAGCAACAATGCTGCCTACACTGCCACTATAGAGTGCACTAGAAGGCTACGTCTACATTGGCCCCTTTTCCGAAAGGGGCATGTTAATTTCAGAGATCGTAATAGGGAAATCCGCAGGGGATTTAAATATCCCCCGCGGCATTTAAATAAAAATGTCCGCCGCTTTTTTCCGGCTTTTAGAAAAGCCGGAAAAGAGCGTCTAGACTGGCCCCGATCCTCCGGAAAAAGCGCCCTTTTCCAGAGGATCTTATTCCTACTTCAAAGTGAAATAAGATCCTCCGGAAAAGGGCGCTTTTTCCGGAGGATCGGGGCCAGTGTAGACGCTCTTTTCCGGCTTTTCTAAAAGCCGGAAAAAAGCGGCGGACATTTTTATTTAAATGCCGCGGGGGATATTTAAATCCCCCGCGGATTTCCCTATTACGATCTCTGAAACTAACATGCCCCTTTCGGAAAAGGGGCCAATGTAGACGAGCCCGTTCTGTATACAATACTCATCAACAGGACTTTCTTCCACTGCAGTTTCTACCTATTCATCTTCCATCCTAACCCCTTCCATCCTAACTCTTCCTCCACTCATTTTCATGTGGCAGATGAGACTGGGCCTCATATCCACCTCAGAGAAGTTTGCTTCAGTTCTTTCCTTTGGAGCACAGTTTGAAACTAAATGTGTTCATTTCACAGAAGCAAGCAGAAATGGGTGGTAGCAATTGAAAAAGAATCTTACAAAGACAAGGAACAAAGTAAAGTGCTCAGCTGAGGGCTTTGTGAGAAGGAAGCAAGTGATAATGCAGAGCAGAGGTGTCAAGTCCAGACATTACCTCAAGCACTAATATCCAGAGAGCTAGCCAAAGCCCTATTAGTAGGTGTATAAAGACAGATTAAACTGGATTTCACACAGTGATATCTATTACACCTAGTAGTTATAGAATTTTTTCCTGAGTGGTGGAAACTTACTCATATGGCCAGGGAAGGTTGGCACTTCAAAGAGGTTGGCACTACTTCACACCAAGAGACAAGAGAGAAAACACATAATGAAGTGAACAAAATATTATTGTGTAGAGTCAAGATCTCTTCATTCTTGTGCAAACTCTCAGTTGAAAGTGCTGGAGGTTTAATGGTAAGTGTACACAAATATGGGCTGCTTTTACAAGTAGACCTAATAAAGTATTACTTTTAAGTGCAAACATTTTCATTACCCCCGCCTACAACTAGAAGCATTAGACAAGTTGGCTCATTTATTTTAACCACTGAGCAATCATTCATTTCTGCTGTTCTCTAATGACACAATATGGACTATAGCTTCAAAAGAAGACAGGAAAATCATTGATGTATGTATGTGTGCATTGAACATGCAACTGTGGGAGACCAAAGAATCCCGTATCACTGAAGAATTTAATGTTATGTGACTGAAGAGGGTCTGGTTGCTTGAATAGAAAAAATTACCTCGTTAACCATGATTTGTTTCTACTGATAGTATTAAATCAACTCCATCAAGCCGTTTTTGGACTGTCAACACTTCGGTATTTTTATGTTAGGTTTTTGAAACCAGATTGTGATTTGTAGCAATCATCCTACCCAGTGACAAATATGATTGAACTTTATCCATAAACTAACTTTTTTTTTTTGCAAGACAAATATAGGTCAACCATGTTTACTTGTCTCCCCTTCCAAGGTGCCTCTTTGTGTCTGTATAACACCTTAGTGGAAACATGGGCCACAGCAGGTAAGTGCATGCCTGCAGCAGAGGCACACAGAACAAAACCAGCAGCACATGAGGCAATGCACCCTGGGATGCTCTCTAAGTGCATGTAACTGCTTACAGACAATCAAACATGTGCCAGATTAATCTAGTGGTACAGGAGAAACACTTGTAGCAGTTACTGAATATTAATCAAGTAGTGCAAAGAACTAGGTTTAGAGCCACTCATGGTGATTAGGCTCAGATTCAATATGATATTAAACACGTCTCATTTTAGGCACATGTGTAGTCTTGTCGACTTCAGCGGGTCTATTTACATGCTTAAAATTAGACACATGTAAGTGCCTTCGTAGGTTGTTACATAATCAGTTGTATACTTAATTAAATGTTGTAATGAAAGTAGGACCTTAGCTAGCATTCCCTTGAGCTCCTAGTTTTGTGCTGCACATATAGAGGTAATTAATTAATTCTAATTAGTAATCTATTAATTCCCTTTCTGCAGTATTTTAAAGTGTGTAGTCAGTTTATTGATGTACTTTCCATGGCAAGTGTTATGAAGCAACAATTATCCTGTATGTAAAGTATGATCAGATTAAAGAAATGTTTGGCTGAAGCCCTAAACAGAGTTTGACATGTTCAAAAACACTATGGGAACTACAAAATGGGATTATTCCTCAAAGTCCCCAAACAGGATATTTGAAATCACATAATTTCATTCCTCAGAAAAGTAGGAGACTGACACACACACACACACACACACACACACACACACACACACACACACTATCCATTTGAAACAATGACATTGGGGTGATAACAGGGGAAGTTTCTGTGAGGTAATGATATTAGGGGTGATGATTGGGGAAGCTATCTTTGTAATGGGTGAGATAATTAGAATCTTTGTTGAGACCCATACATAAAGTGTCAAATTTAATCATGAATGACAATTCTGAAGCTTCTCTTTGAAGTCTGGAGTTAAACAGCTTTACACATACCACACTAATACCAACCCTGGACCTTTCCCTTGCAACAAACTTCGGTGCCAGCTTTGTCCACATATTTACTCTGTTGACACCATTACTGTACCTAACCATGCCAGTTACAAGATCAAGAACATGTATTCCTGTTCATCCAGAAATATAATTTATGCCATCATGTGCCTAAAGTGTCCATCTGCTGTGTACATTGGACAAACTTCTCAGACATTTTGCCAAAGAATCAATGCCCACAAAACAGACATAAGACTCTCTCACAGAGAAAGCTGTTTCTTGCCATTTCAGCCAGACTGACCATTCCCTCAATGACCTTAAAACATGCATAGTGCTTCAAAGAGATTTTAACTCCAGACTTCAAAGAGAAGCCTCAGAATTGTCATTCATGCTTAAATTTGACACTTTATGTATGGGTTTCAACAAAGATTCTAATGATTTCACCCATTACAAAGATAGCTTCCCCAATCATCACCCCAACGTCATTACCTCACAGACACTAACCTTCCCCCCTCACTCCCACTCTGTTCTAAAATTTGATTTGTCAATTATATATGTGTTCATTTTTTTGATTGTATCACTTCAGTATATGTGGTTGTGCCAATTTTCTTCCACAAATTGATCTGAGGAAGTGGGTCTGGCCCACAAAAGCTCATCACCTAATAAACAATCTTGTTAGTCTTTAAAGTGCTACATAGTTCTGTCTTTTGTTTCAACTAGACCAGACTAACACGGCTGTATCTCTATCACTATGATATCCATTTAACATACATTACTCCTCTTTAACCATATCACTTGCCCTCTGTCCACAACTCAATCTCACTGTTAAGGTGTGTCTAAACTACATCCCTTTTTCGAGAAAGGGATGTAAATGAAGCACTTCGAAAGTGCAAATAAAGCAGTTCTTTGGAAAACCTCATTTTTTTAGGTTTATAGTATCTTTCGAAAAAGCGCCCCATTTTTGAAAGAACCGCGTCTAGACTGCACTTTCAATTTCAAAATAGCACTTTTTCGAAAGAGCGCCATTACGTGATTATGCAAATGAAGCATAGGATTATGCAAATGAAGCATAGGATAGCTAAAGCACTTTCGAAGTGCTTCATTTACATCCCTTTACCGACAGAGGGATGTAGTCTAGACGTACCCCAAGATTCAAAATCATGAACAACTTCTACCACAGTTGCTGGGAGTTATAGTTTGGATATGAATTAGTCTTGGAACAGTGACAACTTTTCTACAAACATAAATATTTCATTATCTTAAAGTTTGATATACTAGATCCCTGCAGGGCTAGAAATGGGAGCTCTGTTTTTAGAAAGGGGAAATTCTCAACTGTTCAATAAGACACAACAGTTGCTTTGAGCCATGGAACAGTCCAAGATATTAGACTAAAAATCTAAAATGAATACATGTTGAACGCTTCCAAAACAGCCTAAAATATAACTTTTCTATGCATTAAAGTTGTGTTCACCCTCCTGGACTTATTGTAACTTTGAAACCAATAGGAGTTAGGTGCCTAAATATCTTTTCAGGATTTGGGCCTATGTATCTTAGTCACTTTTAAAAAAGAAATGTAGGTGCTTTTGAAAATTTTACCCCAATGTGCTACTACATATATAAACCAAAAAAACTACTCATGTGGTAACTGATTCGCCTTGTAATAGTTTACTTAAACTTTTAATCTGCCTCTTGTCAGAACGTGTAAATATATTGTTATTTTGGGCAATATGGGTCCTGCATATCTGACATCTCAAATCTGCTTACTTCAATACAGTTTGGCCCTTGTGTCGTACCTGTGACTGCAATTCTTAGGCTACATCTAGACTGCACTATTAAATCAGAAAACGGTATGCAAATTGCATATCTTTTTTTGATTTACTTTTGAAAGAGGCTTTTGAAATGTGGCATATCTACACGGTGCCAAATTGTGAAAGAAAGCACTCTTTCTAGCCATCCCTTATTCCTCACAGAACGAGGTTTACAGGGATAGCGAAAGAGCGCGTCCGTTCTTTCAAAAAAATTTTGTTGGAAAAAGAGGATGTGTTCCTTGAATGCAGCATTGTTTTTTCGGGATACTTCTGGTATCCCGAAAAAGCAATGCAGTCTAGACGTAGCCTTAATCTGCAAAAGACAGAAAAGATTGACAACTTTTTTCCAATTTGCTCCCAATATAAGGTTGCCCTTCGAGATTTTTTTTCTGCTTCTTCTCAAAGCATTTCAGCAACTAATGTAGTTGAATCACAGACTTCTAGCTGCATGTGGTTTGTGTAAGTTATTGATTCATATGTAAAGAGTTCTTTTTAAAATCATCAAAGGACTTTGCAGAATTGTATTACTATTGACAAAATTTACTGCTGGTGTATCTCCTCTGACTTCTCCTTTGGGAAACTAAGATTATATGAGAATGCTTGTTTTACTGCCAATTTACTTCACTTGCAGATTGTGCCCACAGATTTGAATATGAAAATTAACATAAAGGCAGTCCCCACTTCATGTCCCAGCTATGTTCCAAAAAAGGGGGACACAAGCGAAATGATGTAAAGCGAGGATTTTTTCCCCGACTTCTGTTTGTGCGAATTGGTCTCTCTCTCTCTCTCGGCATGACGTAAAAGTGGGGAATGGGAGGACTTATACCATAACAGTTCCTACAAGCGTCAACGATATTTGTGTGGATCGGATGTATACCAGGGCGACATATAGCAGAGATGCCCTGTATTTCTCAATAGAAGAACATTTGTTTTCATGCTATAGTACATTGGGCAGAGGTAGGGTTCGGGAAGAGGAAGTGGGGAGTGGAGTGCTGGGAAGAACCTGCTTGTAGGATGCCTCAAGTGAGGGTTATAGCAGGTCATCCATAAGAGTGTGAGGAATGGCCAGTGCTATGGAGGCCCTGGAGTAGAGGCGTAGGAAGTACAGAACATAATTTGTTCACTCTCAGGAAGATGTCCTAGAAAAGGGGCCTTGAGTGCAACAGAAGCAGAGAACTGTTGATTGTTAACTAATTTTGGCATTTAAGACTTACCTTGCAAATTTGACTTGAAGGACAGCATCTTTTCCTGGGTACATGAAATGGCTATTGGTCAAGTCCACAGGGAAAAATGTAGGGAAATTATTAGTCCCTAGAACAGCAAAGGGGAAACTGAGGCAGGACTTGCTTGACATTTGGCCACTGGTGGGCACCCTGGCAGGCTGGGTCCTGTTTTATATTTGTAACAGACTGAAACTGCATCAGATATAAAATTCCCAATATTTTCTTCTTCTTTTTTCTCTTCTTTTTCTGTTTATTAAAGAGTAATGAGGACTTTAACAAAAAGTATTTTTATGGAATAAGGTTTTCTACAACGACTAGTGATTTTTGGTTCTTCAAATTTTGGGGTTACCAACTGATAACACCTTAAAGAAGACTGACTGATTTTTAGAGAAGACTGAACATCCATTCCCTGATAAACAAGACCCCTTAATGTGCCTCTTGTTAGGCTTTCCAAAAGTTGAAGTATCTTTTTTTTTAATCATTTTTGAAAACCTTGACCATCACCCCCCATGTAAAAGGGCATCAGTTGCATTCATAGTTATCAAGCCTTGAGAAGTTCCAACAACTTGAAACATGATTACTTAGTTATACTATTCTGCATATTTGATTTACTTAGCTATTTACTGTAAAAAGTAACTTCTCATAGGCTTATCTCATATAATGAATTGCACACTTGAAACTGGGTAGAGTAAAGGTGAATTATATACCAACACATGAAGAGATCCAGTTGAGCTAAGCTAGGCTAACTGTGAGGACAGGCAGAGGTGAATCAAGACAAAAGGGATCAATTTAAATTTTTAGAATTTTATATGGGAAAATGCAAAAATTGTACCAGGAGCATAAATAATACCAAATATTCATAGCCTTTTAACTGCCATTTTAAGATCACCTAATAACCAACCCAAAACAGATTTCTGCACCTTAAGATTTGAAGGTGTATATGTTTGATTGGCAAAAGTACATCTCAACTCCAAAAATGGGCAACACACTGAAAATTCTAAAAATGACCAGATGTTGTTCACAGCTCACCTGTTTTGGACAAACAGGACACCTCACCTATATTTTTCGGTCTCTTTGCTCCTGTCATACAAAATAACAGGATATCTAAGGGTATGTCTACACTACCACCCTAGTTCGAACTAGGGTGGTTAATGTAGGCAACTGAAGTTGCAAATGAAGCCCGAGATTTAAATATCCCGGGCTTCATTTGTATCTTGCCGGGCGCCGCCATTTTTAAATGCCTGGTAGTTCGGACTCCGTGCCCGCGGCTACACGTGGCACGGAGTAGGTAGTTCTCCACGAGGAGTAATGGTAGTTTGAATTAGAAAGCCTAATTCGAACTACCTACTCTGTGCCGTGTGTAGCCGCGGGCACGGAGTCCAAACTACTGGGGATTTAAAAATGGTGGCGTCCGGCAAGATGCAAATGAAGCCTGGGATATTTAAATCCTGGGCTTCATTTGCAACTTCGGTTGCCTACATTAACCACCCTAGTTCGAACTAGGGTGGTAGTGTAGACATACCCTAATGTACACTTTTACTCTAGGTTAGTGCTGTAGCCCCCTTTGTGATTTTGACCTAGCTTTATTGACAAGACCTAGCCTTATTGACATGCTAATAAGCTATATCTTATAACTTACTCTACTCCATCTTACTTATCTACTTTATTAAAGCTAGCTTCTTACAGAAATAAGATTTCTGCAGGCCGCTTGCATTACTACTAAAACAGGATAAATGAAATAAGACAGTTACAAGGTTTTGGAAAGTATATAAGCTGCAGGCAAGGTCTGGGAGAAGATATAGGCTTACAGGCTACGTTATTATGTGGTAGATATTAACTAGCATGAAAACAAAGTATACCTGTTATAAACCAAGATTGTTACAAAACTCCACCCACTGGCACAAATTTTCCATTGAATCTTTTGGGTGTTTTTTCCCCAATCTATTGAGACCAATGAGGACTAAGCATTCATTGTTATTTCATAATGAACATATTCTCATAGGACTGTGGTTCTCAACTGGTGGTCCACTGGTGGTCCATGGTGACTTTTTCGGTGGTCCACAGGAACATTGTCCAAAGTCACATGGCATGAGCAGGTGCCACCATTAGGCTGTTTTACGCCATGTTCACAAGCACACGGTGCGTCATCCATAGCATCACCTAGGACGCAACCGTGTTGTGTTGCCAGTAATTTCCATCTGTGGCTCCTGAGCATCAGCGTAGCTGCCGCCATTGTGCTGAGCGGTTGCTGTGCCATTCGTCCTGTGCTACATGTGCTGTTTTACAGGTGTGGTGTAGTTTGTTTATAGTGGCAATGACAGGAAGAAATGTCAAGCACAAGTATTCGGAGGACTACATCAAATTCGGCTTCACTTGTCAAGAAAAAGAAGGCGTGGATTTGCCACACTGTGTCATTTGTTTCAAAGTCTTGGGGAATGACTCAATGAAGCCGGCTAAGCTGAAACTCCATCTCAAAAAGTGTCACTCCAACTTGTTGCCAAAGGATGAAGATTATTTTGAGCGGCAGTTATCAGGTCTGAAACGGCAGCACCTCGACTAAACAAGTGCATGCTACAATATGACAAGCAATTCTGTGCAAGATTTCCTAGATTGTTGCATACAAAGTTGCACAGGCCAAGAAGCCTCATATCATTGAACAGCAACTTGTGCTCCCCTGTGCAAAAGAGATGGTGCGGCTTGTTGTTGGCGAGGAAGCAGCAAGGGTACAAGGAAGCTGAATGATGTATCTGTCTCGAACAACACAGTATCGAGACAGATAAATGAGATATCACAGAACATCAGAGAATAAGTTGTGGATGAAATAAAGAAGTCTCCATTGTTTGACATACAATTGGATGAATCGACCGACATCGCATTGTGCTCCCAGCTATTGGTGTTTGCACGATATATGGTTGAGGGAGACTTCAAAGACGAGTTTCTTTTTTGTAAGACTCTTGATACCACCACAAAGGCTCAGGATGTGATGGAAATTGTGAACAATTTCTTTGAAGTACATGGTCTGGAAGTACAAATCTTGTGGGTGTCACCACCTGCCATGCTGGGCTCAAGATTGGGCTTCCAAATGCTGGTGAAACAGCATGCTCCAATGGTAAATGGAGTTCACTGCTTCATTCATGGGGAAGCTTTGGCATCAAAAACATTGCCTGATCAACTGAACGCCATTTTCAAAGGGTTGGTGAAAGTGGTGAATCACATCAAATCATTGGCTCTGAACACCAGGCTGTTCAAAAGATATTGCCTGGACCTGGGTTCCAGCTTTGATGTGTTGCTGTTCTATACTTTTGTACGGTGGTTGTTATCAGGGAACGTACTCAACAGAGTTTTTCAATTGAGAGAGGAGTTGGATTTATTTTTCCAGGCTCAAAGGAAAGAGGAATTCCGAAATTTGCTGACGCAGTCAAATTTAAAACTTGTGTATCTTGTTGATTTTTGGAATCTTGGAATCTTGAACAAACTGAATCTTCAACTGCAAGGAAAAGGTGCAAATCTGTTCTCTTACCAATGTATCATCAAGGCTTTTCTTGACAAATTGGAACTCTGGATTGTAAGAGTCAAAGGCAATAATTTGGTTCAATTTCCATATGTGGATGCCATGCTCGGTGAAAAGGAAGCCATTCGGACGCAAATTCTTGATCATTTACGGAAGCTACAAGATGAATTCCAATGATACTTTCCGGAAGACAAGGGATGGATTATCTTTCATCAGGAATCATTTACAACAGATGTTAATAGTGATCCAGAGGATCTGCAGGAGAAATTCTTGGATCTGAAAAATGTTTTTTGCAGCTCAAGACATCTACCATAGAGACATTTTGGGCCAGCGTGACCGTGAGTTACCCAGATCTGTCAGCACACTCAATCAGATTTCTTTTGCCATTTGCGTCAGCTTATATGGTTGAGACTGGATTTTCGTGTTTGTTGCATGTTAAGTCCAAACAGAGGTATAGGCTTGCAGTGGAAAGCGATATTCATTGTGCATTATCAAGTATCACTCCAAACATTGAAAAGCTTGTCAGTGAGAAGAGAATCCAAAAATCTGTTAGTAAGAAATAAATTTCAGACCAAAATGTTCGTTGTCTGCTCTTTTTTATCATGTCTCAAAAAAGAGGTGGTCCACGAAAATGTTTTGATTGGCCTGGTGGTCCATGGACTGAAACTAGTTGTGAACCTCTGTCATAAGAGAAGAGATAGATGATGGGAGTACCCAAACAGTAGTTATGTATCATTTAATCTCCTCCTGGATGTATAATTAAACATTTTGCAATTTGAGAATTTAGAAGATTAAATGGCATGTTTTATGCATAAGGAAATAACTTATTCGATAGAGCTACCTTGAAATATGATAGCCAGTAATTACACCTTTGGTAGCATTCAGGATGATCTGTTTTTATTCATTCTCTCCCAAACAATGTCAGTGTTGAAAAGATATGAAAGAATAAATTTTGCAAAGCAAGCAAAATCCTAGGTGAAACTAATCTTTCCTAAGCACCTAACAATATAATTCACATTGCCTGTGGTGAAGGAGTGAATAAAAAGGGAGAACGCACATTATGTTTCACTAAAGAGATTAAATGTTAATATAATCTAATAAAAAGTATCAATAGTGCTTTCACAGTAACCTCAAATGTAAATAAATATTAATAACTGGATAAGTGCATATTACAAATATATGGTACATCTCAGGTGAGAAAACTATAGGGGAAAGAGGATTTGAGCCCTTCGTGTGGAAAGAACACTGGCAATTCTCTCTTCACATCATGAGGGGAGATTTTGGTCATTCGCCTATTAAATGATTTCTCATGTCCAGATGTTGGAATGTAAGTTACTAGTGTCAATAATTCAGTATAATGTTTATATTTACCAAAAAACCCTCCAACAACATCATATCTATGGTACTGGAAAGTGTGCCTTTAAGGGCTGAGCTTCCTAGACAAAGTCAGGATGTGGTGATGTGAAGCGCTTGTTGTTCAGCTTAGCCTTTTGGAACAGGACAATAAAAAAAGCATAGCTCCTGCAAGCATTTTAAGAATCAAAGTTCAGATCCTCAAAGGGACTTAGCTGTGTAACTCTCATTGATATCAGTGGAAATTAGGTGCTTAAATCCTTTTAAGGACCTAGGCCTGAGTGATCACAGAACACCAGAATATCCAGCAGTCAGGTAACCTGGAGAATTTTTATGTGATTTTTTCCCCCTATTTCAGTAGAAAATTACAAAGTAAACAAAAACGTCCCCAACACAATCTGGGTGAAATACATTCCTCTGAACAAGCCCTGTGTATCACATAAGTGTTATGTAAGCCCTCAAAACAGAGCTAAAACAGAACTTAAGGGGTGACTAAGCCTTATATTTGCCATCTGCAGAGAAGTGCATTTAACCTTTTAAGTGTTATCTAACAATTATCAAAATGAATGACTGAGAGAGGCTAAGATTGACTTTTATAACCAGGTACCTCTCTCTGAGGTATTTTCTACTTCTTGCCTTATTTGAAATTTGTTTTCATTGTGACTGGGAGGAGTGGGAGATCATTAGCCCAGGATTATGTTGCATGGAATGGCATGCTGCTCTTTTTTACAATCTCTGTCTTCAGTGACTAATATTCCATGCTGCCTTTCACGAAGCCAGATAGAACAGAACTAACACAGGAGTCAATTCCCTGCTTTCATGGGATGAGAAGAATGTAAGTGTTAGGTAATTATCCTCGTCTCATTTATTATGCTGAGGTAAGAGGCAATAAGAATGGGCTATTTCTCCCTGCTCTTTGCTCACAGGAATACAAATTGCTCCAACGTATGTCTTAGGCATCTAAGGAAGAGGTACATGAACAAAAATAATTCCTTTAAAGATTCAGTGAACTAAAAACAGAAAAACTGCCCTTGGTATCTAATAAAATATTTTAACAATGGGAAAACTATCCATTAGGAGTTAATTACCATTAACAATAACAAACATTCTGAAGTTTCAAAAGAAGTTTTTCTCTCACACACCCACACACCTTTCTACTAAAAGTGAATAATGGCACACCAGCCACCAGACCATTAACATTACTTCATTTTCTACAGATACCGCAGAGTAGAGACATCCTTAGAATTTACAGGGGGAGGGAAGAGCCAACAATTTTTTAGAGATGTGATTTTATAATCTTCAGGAACACACTAATGACTAATGATATATTTTAAAGCGAATTTTAAACTTGGATCCTGTGTAGATTAACACAGCAAGTTCAGAAACTGACTGTATATACCTGGGGTTGGCAAATGCCTGTTAAATGGTTTCATTACCACTCAAATGGCTTTTGACAGATTCAGTAACAAGTGTGTTGATGGGTCAAATCACCAGTAGGTGTAAATTGGCATACCTTCCAGTTATGCATCTTTTAACCCTCCCAACTCTTCTTAGCATTCTCTTAATCAGTGGTATAACCCATCAAGTACCTGTTCTCCCAACTCCTAGCAGGAGACATACCCAGTCCCCTTCCCCTGAGTGATTTACCCTCATCATCCTCCTCTTCCCATCAAGAGTTGAGCAAGGAGATGGGAGCAGAGACAGTAATGTTTGGCCAATGTTCACATTTGCATTTCCTTAATTTTAATATTTGCTGTTGACCTTTCTTTTTAAAATATTTCAATTACTCATTCCATCTGGTATTTTTCAGAACTGCTTACTTTGACTTGGTTAAGGCCTCTCTTTCCTAAGTATGATTAACTGAAGATGTTTTCAGGTTCTGAACTGGGCCCCAGGAGGTTGTCCTAGAAAGACATGTGATCATGCCATCTGATGTTGGAATCCATCTTCAATATGGCTGTGTCCAGACTCAGGGTTTTTTTCGAAAAAAGTAGCCTTTTTTCGAAAAAACTTCACCTGCGTCTAGACTGCAGCCGCGTTCTTTTGAAATTAAATCGAAAGAATGTGGCTTTTCTTTCGACGGCGGTAAACCTAATTCCACGAGGAAGAACGCCTTTTTTCGAAAGTGCTCTTTCAAAAAAAGGCGTTCTTGAAAGCAAACAAGGTTTTTTAGAAAGAGAGCATCCAGACTCACTCCCTGCTTTCTTTCAAAAAAGCGGCTTGCTTTTTCGAAAGTTCCACGTGCAATCTAGACGCTCTCTTTCAAAAGAGGTTTTTTCGAAAGTATCTTTAGAAAAAGCCTCTTTCGAAAGAGGCTTGCAGTCTAGACAGCCTATGGTATCTCTCCACAGGGATGGGGAGATAAAACCAAGGATTTTCATCTTGGGGAAAGTCTACTTAAGGAATGGAAAGACATCAGTCTTTTGTCTTCAGCTGGCTTTTGAAATTGCCTCCCCACTTTAAGAGGATACACATGAACAAATCTGAAAACAAAGAACTCTAAAAAGCTCTAGACCTAGGCCAGAGAAAAAGATGAAGGCTGTCTTGAAGTGTTTTACCTGGAATAAAGACAAGGGTGAGGAATATACTTTGGAACAATTTCTCTAGTGTATTAGGACTAGTTGGTATATTTTATTTATTTTGATCTGTCTGTTTTCACTGGCAACTACTTACAACCTACTTTTAAATTTAATAAAACACTTTTGTTTTTTATCAAGCCCAGTGTAAATATTTGTTACCTGGAAAGGGAGGGTGGAGGGGCAACCACAGTGCATCTCTCTCTTTCATTGATAAAAAAAGCAAACATTTTATGAGCTTTCGCTGCGTCAAATTTTATACATTGTAAGATGGATCGTAAGATGGTTTGGTCACTTTTTGGAGGTGATGTTCCTGGTTGGTATCAATGGTGCTATTACAGAGACCTTCCAGAGCTGAGGAGGTTCAGCATCTGTGTTGCTTTGCTGTGGGGCTGTTAACCCAACTCTGGACTCCCTCAGCCAAGGCACAGAGTTTCTGGACCAGCAGGACAGGGCGGTGGGGAACCCCAGAAGGAAGGTAGGCAGGCTAAGCGGCATGATCAGCACACTGAGTAACAGCTCTATGGGGCACTCTGTGATTGAACCTGTCATATACCCCATTCTGCAATAACTGAGCTTATAACTGAATTCTCTTTTTCAAGGGTCATTGATGTTCAGTTACAATTTCATGAGCCAAGTTAGTAGCCGGTATGCAGAGGTTCCCCAAGACAATAATCAGCACAGGCAAAATGTGCAGGGCTCACAGTTTCTTCATAGAGGCACAGAGGTTGCACAACATAACACTTTTTTGACATCAGTTCTTAGGTGTGGCCACAAAAAATACCTAGTGATCAGGTTCCAGGTTTTAAATAGGCCAAAATGTCCCATCATGAGCAAATCATGGCACAATCTTAGCAACTGAAGCTGGGAGTTGCCCTCAGGAATGTAGAGCTAATCCCTGCAATAAAGGATGTGGTCTTGTAGATGAAACCTTGAATTGGAGAAACACTGGCTGTACTTAGTGTTTGAGTAATTGGTGCCATAAATGGGTGGCTTGGAAGTAAGGAATAGATAATGATTTTCAGGTGACTAGTGATGGTCCCACAAAGGGGGTGAGTTTCAGAACAATGCTGAGAACTTCCTGCTCCACTTCACTTCTCCGAAAAAATGAGACTATCTAAGATGATCACAACTGGCTGAGGATGCCTCTGAACATAAAATGTCATAGGGCTGTTACATAGACCAAATTCTATCTAAGCATTCAAATTAGCCATATCTGATTCAAAATGCCCACCATTGCCTGAACTAAGCTCTTAAATTGTTGAAGAAGAGGACTGGATTGTTCCAAGTGCAGGGATGCCTACTTCAGGGCCTCTCTGCTGAGCAGGATACATGCTAATATCACTCAAGATTGATCCATGAATTATGACGGTGGTGGCAAAGAAACGTGGAGATGATATTTTGTAATGAACTCCTGAAACTTGGTACAATTTCTGTCAAACTTATCAAATGGGCATCTTGGACTCCTGGACAATGTATGTGAGATTTGGAGAGACAAAAGATGTTGCCTAAGCTTTGTATCTGGGCCTGTAGGACTGCATTCTAGTCACATAGAGAAATGACCTGGGCCTGCAGGACCCCAGCCATGTCCAAGAAGATGTGACAGGCTCCTGCTGTAAGTGTTCTGGAGGGGAGCTCCATATTGTGGAGCAAAATCCCTACTTATCTCTTAGTAGCTCCTCAAACTGTCACAAACTGAGCTATAGGTGGTGCAACGTAATGGAAAGAGCAGGAGTCTGGCCTACTGGTCTGAGCTCAGTCAGAGGTGTGATCAGAGCCAGGAATTCGGCTATAGATAGGGACTAGGGCTGGAGCAGAGCAGGCACTGGTTGGAGCAAGGGCTGGACAGAAAGCAGGTCTAGCACAGCAGCAGGTGAGGAATGCATTCACTAGCCCCTGTGCTGTTGTTTCTACAAGGCTTAATTGGTGATTTGTTAGCTCTTTTTGGTCCAGACAAGCTCACTGAGTTGCTAGGCAACCAAGCCCAGAGGCTGAGGAGTTCCTGACAGAAATGTGGGTATCCATGTGTACACACCATTATACCTGTGTCCAGCACAACATAATGTAAACATTCAGCATAAATATGTGGAGCATGCATGAGAAAATACGAGACAGTATTCAAGTATGCATGCCAACCTAGACGCAACCTTAATTACCAAATATCCACCGTCAGACTTAATCAGCACAGATTTCCATTAGTCTATGGCAACAAAGTCAAGTTTCAAAAACAATCAGTTGATACAAAGTTTAAAACATGAGAAGATAAAGGCAGAATTTAGAAGGGATGGGAAAAATAAATGTTAAAAAATTATCCTCCTAGACTATAATGTGGGTGGATCATGTCCAGAGGCACCCCATTTCCACCTCCTCTGAAAGGAAATAATCTCTCCTGAAAGCAAATTGATACTTTGGCATAAATCAAGCTCAGTCATGTATATACTGACCTAGACATGAAGACTTTTGCAATACTGTGATTTTCAACTAAGTCTAATGCATATCTTTTCTCCATTTAAAAAAGCCTGATAGACGTGGCTAAAATGTGCTGAGTTTGGAATAAATATTTGGTGAAATTTCTGGAAAAATTCTCATAAGTGAATAATATGTTAATCATAGGTAAAGAGAGCAAAAGAATGAAGGAAAGAACTGTACAATGAGTATAATAAAATCATAAAACTGAAAAAAAACCCTTTAGAGGTCATCACACCTAGTCCTCTGCACTCATTGCAGGACCAAGAACAATTTAGACCAGTGGTTCCCAACCTTTTCATGTATATGAACCTCTTTTCAATCTATTAAAATATCATGGACCCCCCCACCCTTCCCAGGGGAAGAAAGAAAAAGAAAAGCAAGGATTGGGCCCAGTGAGCCCAGTCCTTACTTTTAAACTTTCCACAGATCCCCTGTGGCATTGTCACGGACCACCAGGGGTCCGCAGACCACAGGTTGGAAGCCATTGATCTATACCATCCCTGACAAATATTTGTCTGGGCTGCTCTCAAAAATCTCTAATGATGGAGATTCCACAACCTCCCTAAGCAATTTATTCCAGTGTTTAACCACTCTGACAGTTAGGAACTTTTTCCTAATGTCCAGCCTAAACCTCCCTTGCTGCAATTTAAGGCCATTGCTTCTTGTCCTATCCTCAAAGGTTAAGGAGAATTATCCTAGGTGTAAAGATTCTCAACTCCTTCCTCCCACAAAATGTTTCTTCTATTCAAATCACAAAAGGAAAAGCCTTTAGTAACAGTTTGGGTGGCAAGAGCTCCACCAACATGGTCATTGTAATTAACCCTACACTGCAACCCTGTGACATAGCAAAGCCACACTGTCATGGCTCTCACAGTGGTACACTATCAGTGAAGGACTCATTTTCTTCTTAAATACCTGTGTGGGATGAGAATTCCGCTGGCTATAGTCTGTCTATAAATCAAAATTTTGTTAGGACATGTGATATTTAGAAAGAATGGTAGCTATTGTCACAGATATCCATGAATGAGTGTGGGTAGTCAACGCTGTCACTGAAGATCACACTCACGTGGGAAAATTACCTTCTTGCAACACTATTTGCATGGAATATTTTTACAACACATTGTGTGAGGTCTGTTTTTTCAGCATATACTCTTATACAGTGTGAAAAGGAGATGGCATGCCTGCCATGGTAATATTTTCAAGCATGCCATCATTAGGATGCCAAGAGTGCTAGCCTTCCCCTTCCTTGCCATCTAGTCTGGCACTATTTCTATCCACCTAAAGAATACTGGTGGAAAATTCCCCTTTTCCCCACTCTAGTGAAAGGGTGGGGTATTTCTCTACTTGCAAAAAAATTAAAAAAAACAAAAAAAACACCAGAAGCAGCAGCTGTACATCTGGATTGAGGTGCTTGGCTGGTACATCACTGAGTTATGCAATCCTAGTAATCTGCTAGTACATTCATGATAGCTGGATTTGGAGTAATATATAGCTACTTAGGAAAATGCTAAAATATTGTTTTGCTTATTATGGGGAAAGTCCCGTTGTTTTATCCCTCACGATATCTGACCTCCCACAGAGACAACTATGTCTTACCAAAAAGAGAAGGTGCTGAAACCAATTACTGCAGTGATACACAATACAGACTTGAAGCTCTTCCTTTTTTTGCCAAATCCATTTCTAGTCCAGCCTATGTCTGTTCAATTAGCCATATCAGTCTATGGTCCTTCTCTATTGGAAAACCATGTTAGCCTGCCAATCTGCTCACTAACTCTCCTTGATTGGCCAGTTCATTTCTCCTTCTCAAGCCTATTCCTTTTCCATCGTTAGCTCACGCGCCTATGCTCCATGATGAGATCCTTCCCCTCCATGGAAACTTGTCCCTCAAGAAATGAAATCAAACGCTGTTTTCTGACATGAGTACCATAATAAAGTCTTCCTGATCTCACCCCCACATTCTTTACAAGAAGCCTTTAACTTCAATCACACACACACACACACACACACATACACACACTTTTCTATTCGAACAGAGAAGTCTTTTACTTCTTCATAGAACCAGTACTGACTGGGAACTGGCAGGGAAAAATGCCCCCTCACCCTATAAATATCACTAGGTCAATGTGCTTCAGCAGTAACCTGGACAGAGTGAGCTCTATGCCCAATCAGTACTCAGACTCTCTGCTAAAACTGCTAAGGAATGTTCCAGTTGTGATGATCTTTGTAACACAGATATCTGCCACCCACTGAGAACCAGACTGAGAAGCCATCAATTCATAAATTTATTCTATTTATTTTATGACATCACATCAGTTAAACTTCCATTCCAAAACTTATGGCTGAAAATACCTCCAGGCAATACCTTCCATTTAAGCTAAAAATGTCTCACTTCATCTGTGCCCCATCTGTTCTTCCTTTCCCACCATTGTAACTCGGAAATTACATACAACAGCTGAATGAGTATGGAAACAAACTTAAAATCTCTGTGGTAGAAGTTACCAGCAAGTGTTCATGTTTTAACTATAAGTTATTAAAAGCAGTAAATATGGCAAACTAAGCTATGCATCTTGCAAAGAGGGTGAACTCCTGCAAAGAGCCAGAATAACTTTGATGTGGCTATGCAGGGCCATGAAGGTCTACCACACAGTGTTCACTGCAGGATATGAGGAGAGCTAGACCCTTGCACTATTGCCTGTCGAGAATTTCCCACCAGAGCTGTTGAAAAGGCTGTTTGAGTTTATTTACTTTTATATCTTTTTGGATGTGTGTCAGTATTCTCTGAGACAAATCCTTTGGCAAAGTTTGACTTGGGATATTTTCCTGTTTCAGATGTAAGCCACTCAGCCCAAACAACCTGTCAGTACTAAACTTTACTTATTCTTTTCTCATTGTGAAGTAAATGACAATTGATAGTCTGGATGTAAAATGGCAAAGCTGTAGAACAGATAACCAGCCAAATCACACACATGTGAACCTTCTTCGTGAGTGTAATCAAGAAGACAATCTGGTCCATCAATGTTCATGCTAGAGCATTGTGGGGCTACTCTGAGATAGCCAAACTTTCTCTTCCTGCCTCTCTTTCTTAACCCCATGCCTCTTCAGCTCCTGCCTTGGTCTTACAGCTGGTAGAAGCACTGCCAGACGGCAGCCAAACCTGGAAAGAGGGTTTTATGCTGAAAGCAAGAGAAAGTTAAAGGTGTTTTCATGAAATATAGTTTTAATCCTACATGAGGTCAGAGAGGAAAGACAAAGTCAGGACAGTTACAAGAAGGAGGTGGATGGCAGGTATATTGGCCATAGAATGAGAAAAGCCCTTTTCCCTATAAGCTTAAAAGGGTTACTCCAGGTCAGCTAGGTCTAGTCTACACTAAAGGGGAAAATCAACTTAAACAACTCCAGCTATGTTAATTATGTAGCTGGAGTCCAAGTATCTTAAATCTTTGTAACTACTGGCAGGACTACCAACACCAACGGGAGCACTCTCTCAGTTTGAATTAGTGGCTTTTCACTATACCCATTAATTCAAACCTTGGAAGATAGACTGCAGCAGCATCGATCTTCTCCATAGAGTAAACAAGCCCTTAGGGACACCCGAGTCCAATTAAGGGTTGACTGAGACCTTTAACTCCCTACACCTCTGCTGAAAGGAGAAAGAAGAAAGACAAGCTGCTGCCGGGCTAATGGAATCAGAGAGAAAGGTTTCTCCAGAGTGGGAGGCTGTTCTTCTCCCTTCAAGGGAAGGATTAGCACCCTTGGGCTAAAAACAATAGCACCTTCCCTCCACCCCCGCAACTCCAGACAGGGGGTAGGAAAAGGTTTTCCCCTTCGTGTTGTGTTCTACATTGGTTTGGTTGACAAGTACTCTGGAAAATATTGAGACATAAACCCCAAGTGGGAAAATAAATGCCACCCAAAATAGGGTTGGTTTATTTCAGGCCTTCCACTGCCTGAGGGAGAAGCACTGATACCTGTGCAGTGGAAAGAGGTACCTTATCACGGGTGGGGGGGCGGGATCTTACATTGCCAATAAGGCTATTTTGTATGCACATGCCTCTTATTCCACATGCCACACTAGCGGCGGGGTCTACGGAGATACTGAGCTGCAAATGTTGTGCTTCTCTGAAAATTAGGTTACCTGGTTCAGCAACATTAAGATTGTGACAAAATCTAAAAGAGAAATTTAAAAATCAGGCATAAAACTGACCCTCCGATTTAACTCGATCTTGTATAACTGGGCACGGCACAACAGTGATATTGCAGTGAAAGCTGGCAGCAGCTGGCAGCCCTTGGACTTAAGTTGCCTAACACTTTCCATTATAAGATTATTGCAATCTGTTTTCAAACAACACACCCCTCGATTGTTTGCATCAGAATGTTGAAATTTGGCAGAGGGGGTTGCCTGCAGGGCAGGCACATGCCTTTTTCTGGTTCTATATCTGTTCAGATTTGGCCAAGCGATAAAGGTGTTGAAAATCACCGATTTCTTGTGTTGTCTCAGAACACAGCTGTGTTTGTGTTTTGTCTTTTTGGCAGCATGCCACCCCGCCCTCCCAGATGCTGCAGACCTGCACGGGCACCCTACCCCAGTGCTGTACAGTACAGTACAGCAGCCCCACAGAGAGTGCATACTGGATAGAACAAAGACAAAATAGAGCTACCGGCAGAGCCAGGAGAGAAAACCTGAGCTAGGGGCTCACAGAACTGAGAAGGAGCACACGCCATAATTGGGGTTATAGTTAAAGGACATACTTCATGGAAAGCAAGGTTATAGCAGAGGGTTGAGTGATTGCTGAGAGACCCAGAGCATGGGAGTGGGACATAGAGGACCGTTCCACTGTGGCATAGGAGTGCATGTGCACAGGCAAGGGAGACATAAGGACACAGAATACTGGGCAGACAGCAATGGAATGATGAGGAAGGCTTGTTACATGCGCTCCCATCGCTAGTTTATTCCCTGTAGCTAAAAGCCAGGTCTACCAGCCACTGTAGTCAGTCCTGTTGTTCAAGTGGTAACTGTGCTGAGCATTCAAATCCTCCAGCTGACACAATATGGAGGATTGGCAGAGTTGTACGAAGAAGAAATTGCTTTTGCCTTTGTCCTGTAAAAAGACCCCCATGGAGACCATACGAAATTACAATGAAAACGATAATTCAAGTTGCCAACTCAAGTATGCAAAAGTAAGGAAGTGCCATACTTTATGATGTTGCAGGCAACTGTTCTGCTCCTCTGCGTGTGTGTATAAGTGAGCAAATAGTATTTTCTTCCTGCAGGAATCCTGCCTCGTTCTTTTAACCAAGTTTCTGAATGTTCTTTACATGCTACAGCTGCCCTGAGGAGTATTAAATGAGACAGAATACAACAAATGAGGAAACCAAATAAAAGAGGAAGGGAAGGGATGCAAAGTGATGGGATCTTGTTAGGTTACATGAATCTTTCTTCATTTTCTTCATTTGACTGGTTTTAAATTTTACAAGTTTGAGGAAGGCCCAAGAAGAAGAAAAAAAGACAACATGGAAGGCTACCCAAGAGTTGTGTGTTTGAAGGAGGTCTTACAACTAAAAGCAAGGTGGAGGTTGAGGGGGTAGCATGGAGTCAGAAGTAAGATGAGGAAGAGTTGGCAGAGCACAGTGCATGCATGTAAAGAAATGAAAACAAGGGTTGAGATGATGTCGAATGTTGCTTTGCAAAGCCTTGAAAGGGTGGGAGAAGCAGCCGTGCTTTGAACTTCTTGTTCAATTTTCACATGAATGGTACACATAGCCCTCGCACCAAAACAGACTCCAATGGCTGAGAGGCACATCTCTGAAAGGCAGGATTCAATAGGGAAGTAATGACTGGTGTGAAGATCGATGCAGTTTGCATTGTGCCTCTAGAAAACACACTGAACAGTTACAGATGAGTTTGTAAAGATTCAGCCTCAGTTTGACTAATCCCCACCAAAATACAGGATTTTGCTATACAAATCTCACTGAGTATTGATCCCATCACACCAATACTTATCCCTATCCTTCTTCCCCCCTCTCCCCCCCTCAAATCTGCAGACCTTACTGCTAATTCTGCTCCTTCTTAGGTGCTAACAGCAGGCTCTCTGATCTTCCTAACTTGGACCCAATGATGCTCGTCCTCCTGTCCAATTATCTCCAGATTTCTAACCTGCATTTCTTCAACTCCCACCAAAACACCTTCATCAGTTTAGATCCCACTCAATCTGTTTGCTAGCTGTGGTCTTCAAAACTTAGACACTCCTGGCTCTTCCTAAGGAACATGAGCTCATTATATGCTTCTGACCAAAGTTGTCCCATAAATTATGAGACTTCTGACCTAGGTAAAGTTTCTAGACTTGCTGAGATCCTGCAGCAAGACTTTGCAGGTAGCAGCAAAGGTAAAGGACTTCTTATAAAAGCCATCTAAAAAATGTGGCCTGATTTTCTCAGCAACTAGCAATTCCTCTTGATTTTTTTATGGATTTAGAAGCCTAACTTTAGTCACCTGTTGTTGTTTTTTTAAATCTCAACCCATGTTTGGTTTACTACAGTGTTGGAGAACAGATTCAAACAAGTCTTTAGTCTTTTCCTATTTGCATAAACTATCTAATAAGAGAGAAGAAGAATATTGTGAGAAAAGCAATGGAAACTAGCAATTTCAGGTTCATCTCCAGCTGGGACTAATGAAGTGTGTGTTTGCTTTGTTTCCATGCAATGTTTATACAATAATTATCTCAAGATTTCAAAGTATTTTTTCCCTGAGGGGTTGTGATAATATATATCCTTGCTCTTTGTGTTATTGTACACTGATCCAAAGGTTGCATAAGCTCTATACGTTTATCCTCTGCTGTTAGGTGCATGAAGTCTTTCAAATGAAATCTAGTGGCAAGGTTGTGTATGTCACCTAACATCCTATGCCATTTTGCATAAATGTGGTGAGGGAGGTGGGAGGAAAGGAGATGAATGCCAGTGCTCCACCTAAATTTCAATTTGGATAATTACATTCCAATTACTTTGCATTTTCTAATGGAATCAATATTCTTCTTCAAATATTTTCCTGCGATGTTGTACTGGGTTTCTATGCAGTATTAAAGCACTGTTGCATTCTACCCTAGAAGTCACTGCATTTTAGTAATAGGTAACATGGTCAGAGAACCTGAGGCAAAGTCCTTCAAAGTCATTGACAGTCTTTCCAGGGTCTTGGGATCAGGTCTTTAGGGAACATTTGTAATTCATTTTTAAAATCTACAAGGCACCTGGAGAAACATCCTGAAAGAAAGGTGCTAGAAAAGGTAAACCAAAAACATTATAACGTGGAATGAGGGAAAGTACACTTATGAGTAACTATTTAATTATGTTGCCATAGCAGGACAAAACAAAGCCCTTTATTATTGAAAAATTATCCTTTCCATTTTAACAACCAGAGGATTAGAGAAAATACCTGACTCAGCTGACATACAACCACTGAATGCTTAATGCTCAATAAAATATTTTAATCTTAATTTTAGGAAAAAAGACTTTGTTCAACTGTGCATAAATTTTGATGATTAACGCTTCAGCTATGGCTTTAACACTGAAAGAGCAATGACCATTACTTTCCCATTAATGCTGATACTTACAGGGTGTGGTAAAATAAAGCGTTCATCTTTGGTTGTGTCAAGTGGAAATGGAGTCATATCTAATTACAGTATAATTCTGAATCTAAAATAAATGGATATAGGCATGTAGCTATAACTTGACAATGATAGTAAAATCATTTATTCCTGTGTGAGTCAATGTACCAATTATTTATTATTTCTTTTTGGAAATATCGTATTGTTTAATCATACATTTTAGTCATGCTTATTATCTTCTGGCTCATTGATATACAATGCTGCTTTTCAAATGCCGCACGATGCGACACATGAATAAAGTTAAATTCTCAGATTTGGCCCTAATTTTGGATACTTGGTTTCATGATGTTAGAATAGCAGTAATGTACAGTTCTGCATGGAGTTAGCAAGTGTTATTTTATATATAAATAGAATTAAGTCATTGTAGGAAGCTAGTGTTCAGGAAATAGCAAAACAACAGCACTGTCAAAAGCCAGACAGACACTTGGAAAGTTTCTTCCATGGAGCTCAGCAGTTCACCTTAATACTGATTTGGTTCACACCCCACCCTTACCACTTCAGTCTCAGGCCCCATACACAGACATGCTCAGTCCTAACCCACAAAGCACTTACCCCTCTGCTTAACTTTAAGCATCTGAACTGCCCCACTTACGTCAGTTAGGCTACACATGCTCAAAATTAAGCACATACTTAGGGGTTTTGCTGTACCAGAGACCTCAGATACCACAATCTTGACTTGCAGCACTCTTTCTCTTCCATTCTGCTAGCTTTCTACAGGGCATGCAGTCTACAGTGCAGGGGTGAGGAACCGTTTTTTTGGGTCGGGGGCCACTGACCCACAAAAAAAATCAGTCAGGGCTGCACACAAGTGAGAAACAAAACAACCCCTCCCCTCACCAGCATGGGTGTAGCCCCAAGCATCAGGGGCTGGATCCAGGCAAGCAGTAGGCTGCATTCAGTCCCTGGGCCTTAGGTTCCCCACCCCTCCTATAGAGCTAGTGTGTTTTTTCACTAAGTATCAGGATGAAACTACCAAACCCATGTAAACATCAGGATTTTAGCCCAGTTCGACAAAAATGAAAAGTAAGTGAAGTTTTAAATCCAAGGACACTGCCTCAGCTTCACCATTTATTTTTAATATAAATCTTAGTGCTGTGTTCTTTGAATTTCTATAAATATTCAAGGACAAACATTACCCTTGGAATATAGGCAGACTAGTCAAATCTTAGATGTAAACCAGGAGTGATAAATATGAAGTCCGTTCAAATTCTTCCCATTTGCATTGTTGTCTGAAAGCTTTAGTAAATTTCCTGCCAGTTTGTAATCCATAGTAGCTGCTTATATTAAAACATGTCACACTCCTGACATGTTGGGAAGTATCATAGCCCAGTAAAATATTTGGCTTTCAAATTTTTGTTTTGCAATAAGAGAACCAACAGTCTAGATCGGCAAAAGCAACTTGGTTACTAGAGTTAGGACATGAACTTGGCTTACCAATGCCAGAAGGAATACAAGTGCCTCCTTTCATGATCTTAATGAAATCATTAATTATGTCAGCAGCTGAAGCGATAGATCTCTGAACACTTTGCACTACTTAGCAAACCAGCTGCCTTCTCAGTCACTTAGAAATCTTGGAAAATGGACCTCTCCTTAACCATAAATAGCTTTCCAAAAATGGGATTTCTGTTGCCACCTCCTCCCATCCTCTTCCTCAGGCTCGTCATGGCAAAGAACTCTGCTGATGTTTGAGTACAAAAAGTAGACTGACTTAGTCTGCTATACAGAGCAGCATTGCTGCAAACAAGAACTATACCACACGTTTCATTCACAAAAAAAGCTCTCTCAGTAGGCCGCTTTCTTTTTAGTTACATGTAACCCTTCTGCCAGGTAGCGCCAGCAGCAGCCAGGGTTGGGTTCAATATTTAGGAGTTCCTCTCCAACCATCCATCACAGAACTGGCTCGAGCTCCCACCCAATAACCTGGGAAATTCACACACACCCTGGGGCTCCTCCGGGAAGCAACACTTCCCCTTTTGCAAGCACAGAGTCTGAATGTGGAAAAGAAACCTTTAATAAAAGGGGAGCGAAGTAATGTGGCATTGATTTGAGAAAACAGCACAATCAGGGCTCATAACCAAACCCACAAGTAACTGTCCCACCCCTATAGGCTGAGCAATGTCCTTTTCCTCTTAGGTTCTCAAGCCCAGCAACGTAAATGTCCCCTTCACATGCCCAACCCTTCTCTGCACCCCACTCACACTTGTTGCCCTTGGTCAGGGCAGACCAAGTTCAGAGCTGCATCCACAGAATGCAGGGGCAAGGGGAGGTAGGAGGCAGCTTACTCACTCGGCTGGTCACTCACCATCCACCTCCTCACTCCTCTCTGCCCTGCTGGCCATTCACCTCACTGCTGCCACTCTTCTGGCCGCTCATTACACCTCTCTGCTGGCTGCTATCAAATCTTCCATTGGCTTGTGGTGGATTTGGCTCTGGACCAAACCTAGTGATTTCAGCTCTCAGTGATTCCAGATCTTGGCCCAGAGCACAGTCCAGCCACCAAAGACTCCAGCATCCACTGGAGTAAATTTAAAATAATAAAAGAGATTCCATAGTCTGTTCTAGTCCTGTCATTAGAACAATGGGGGGGGGGGAACAGGTTGAACCGGTCTTATAGCTCACACCTGGCAGGGCCAGCCCGAGGTATTCTGGCGCCCCGGGCATGGGTGCGTGGTGCCGTCCCCAAGGTGCACGGTGCATGCGCGGGCCTGCTCGTGAGGAGCGGGCCCGCCCTCCTAGAGGATGCAGGCCTGCACCCCAGGGTGCACGGTGCATGCACGACCCGACTACAGCTGCTGGCGCGCAGCCCAGGCCCATGGCACATACGTGTCCCGGCTACGGCCACTGGCACGCAGCCCGGGGCCTGCCCCTAGGGCGCCCGGTGCAAGCGCGGCCCAGTCCGGCCCGGCTCTCACTGTTAACGTGTGCGCCGGGCTGTGTAGGGCCCCCCAGCCGTGGGGGGAAGGGCGTGGCTGGCCAGCACCGTGGGGATGCAGGCGGGCCAGCGCTGTGGGAGCCGAGCGCGTGGCACCTGATGGCAGCTGTAAGAGTCGCCACGCACCCCTTACAGTTGCCATCAGGCAGCCCCCCATCAGTTGGTGCCCTGGGCAGTTGCCCGGCTCACCCATGCCTCCGTCCAGCCCTGACGCCTGGATGGCATGTAGCCTGCTGGTTCAGAGCTATGCCCTTCCCCCAATTGGCTTCACAGAGTTTGGAAGAGAAAGCCTTGTCCATTCGAGATTCTTTACAATGACAATGTCTCTCCTTTGAACTGAATTAAACACAATCTGAATTTTCTGCATCCCCAATAACTGCAGACATTGGTGAGCATATTTCACAATTCCTGCATTTAGTGTTAACCTACAGTCCAGGAGACAGATGAAGCAAGTAGCAGGAGGACTATGGAGATAACCGGGCACCTGAATGGATGGATTCAGATTCACAGAAAAAGGGTTTTCCTTCTGTGTACCTTGCAGATTGGATCATTTCCATTTAAATTGCAAGAGAACTAGAGTAATAAACTAGAAGAGCTCTAAACTAAGCATAAAAGGAGATTTGGAGGTCAAGTAAAATGGGACAAAAAGATAAAAAGTGCCAAAGGAAGTCACAGCAAAGCTTGTGTGTGTCTAGCACCAAAATGGGATATCAGAAGCAGAATTATTGCATAGCTAGGAAAGCCTACAAGGGGCTATATGAAAATTTGATTGGGCAAAAAGGCACAGAAAATATACATTGGTTCAAACCAATGTGAAAAGTGTGGTATGTCTACATTTGCACCCTCTTTTGAGAGAGGAATGCAAATGAAGACATTCAAAATTGCAAATGAAGCTGGGATTTAAATATCCCGTGCTTCATTTGCATAGTCACATTATGGTACTATTTCAAAATAGCACTATTTCGAATTAACAGATGCTGTTAAGATGCGGTTATTTCGAGAGAAAACCCTTCTCTTGAAATAACCCTTATTCCTCATACAATGAGGTTTGCCAGTTATTTTGAGAGAAGGGTTTTCTCTCGAAATAACCATGTCTTAACAGCATCTGTTATTTCAAAATAGCGCTATTTCGAAATAGCCACCCTTCTCCCGTCTTGGGCTATATTCAGATCTTGTTGCTTTTCTTAACAGAACATTCCAGAGAGCCAGCCAATTCTCTTGGTCTTGAATGTGGCACTTTTCATTCCTACTATCAACGCTTCTTCCCTGGCCTCAGCTGCAGCAACCTTGTCTCCTCCAAGTCCATTCAAACAGCGCCTGCCAAAACCATCTTCCTTCTTGGTTTCTTCATTCATGTCACATACATCCTCAAGTCTCATTATCTCCCCCCCTCCACTGAATCAAGTAACAACTTCTCATCCTTACCTTCTGCAAGTCAGTGGTGCTATGGTCTGCATGTGATTCAGAATCCACCCTATTCTAGCAGCCCCCTCGGCTGCATTGTCTGAATACCCTAAACAAGGGAGTGGAGCAGGACCACCTCCTCCCCGTCCTGTGGCCAACTCTCCTCCAGGCAGAGCTTATTCCACAGGTGCACTCCATTGGCACTGCCTGAGTGCAGGGATGCCTGTTAGGCTCGCTGTCAGTGGAGGGGGCATGTGCTGTGACATCCATCCACTGTACCTTGTGATTAACTTTGGGTGTACGTTTTTGGAGGCAAGAACTTTTATTAAGTGGTGGAATAGCACCTACTTCAGGGAGGCCATGAGACTTCCTGGCAGCCTGGAGATACTACTCTAGTATGAAATAATATTTAAAATGTACAAAAATGCTCTGAGCTGCAGATGGAGCTAAGATTGTTTTCTGATTAAACATATGTCACATTTTAACATTTAGAGCTTTTCCAGAGAATGTCTACCAAAACAGGCACATTAATTTCACAGTGACACTGTTCGGTAGAGTCTAATACACAGGGTGCCTTTTGCTTTATTTCCTATTCTTTTAAGAGATTAATTTTGCAACATAAGTAAATAGCCATAAAGAAAAGCCTGGACCTGAAGTTGAACATCTGCAACTAAGATAAGTTTGACACTGTTTGAGTGGGGCTTAAATGGATTTGTGGAAATTGGCTGCCCCACAGGTGTGGACCTGTCTCATACTTCTTCTTAACAAGTCAAAGTTTCTTGAAGACTGTGGAATTATCACAATTATTTTCAGAATGCTCGTGGGAACATCCAAACAAAGTACTTCATAAACAAGCAAATGAAACCCTTGATTAAAAATACTGTTCTGAATTTTGTACAACAGATTACATGGTACACAGCTGCCTTTTGTAGCCTGGTTTACTGCAGTTCCTCACATCTGTAGATGTTAAAATGAAATTTGCTCTCCCCCTCCCTTGCACCAGCCTCCTTGTGCTAGTTTTATATCGTGGCTGGTTTCTTTAGCAGAATTTATGGCTTTTCTCTAAGAGACAGATGTGGAATGATGTGCACTTAAAATTATCTGCAGGATGTTTAAATTGTCAGGACTAACCTAACAAACCCTGGTTCTGTGATATAACAGGTTTTTGTTATTCCTGCTAATCTTATGGCTTTATGTAGTATGTGTAGTGGTGTCTGGTGAAAACAGAATGGGACACCTTATTGAAAATGACTTGGGAGAGTGTTCTGTACTGCCACTTTGTCTTTTACACAGTTTTCCATATTTATGACTGAGTGCAGGCTTTCAGGAACGACAAAACAGAAAGCACAGAGTTGTAACCAAGTCTGATATTGGTATGTATGTGATTTCTACGAGATCCCATTTTCTATGCCACACAGAATGCCTGGAGTTTGAACTTCAATATTTCCCATCTACAGTGTTGATGATGGTCTCATTTTGAAAAAGACAGCAATGGCTAAGATCTGGAACGGGCCCTCTTTAGAGTGTTGCTTGTGATGATTTGACTGCCTTTGGTCTGCTAGCAATCATGGAGTCCTGTCCTTCACAGATTAATCATGATTCCCTCAGGCATATCCGCCATAACTGCTTGCATGTGCACTACTTCTGTTGCTCAAGTAGACTATGCAGTGAACCGATGGGAATTCTATGTACTGTACTACATTACATTAGAGATGGCCAGTGTAAAACAGGTAAATTAGCTATTCCATTCTTTTTGGTTCTGATTAGTTCTCATGAGGTTATGTCTATACTTTCTTGTAATCCTAGGCTCAGAGTCAGGCTTGCTCCTGAGCCCAATTCCTCTTTTGTCAACACATACATTTATCTGACTTGGGCTAGCAATCCCTCTCAACCAAAGCCCCACAATACCCAGCAAGGAGTCCAAGTCTGAGTCCCAATAGGGCTTGGGTCCACACTTCATAATTTTGCAGGATGGCTATAGCTTGGGTCCAGCATCCACAATGGAAAGCTGCTCTCTATTAGAAGTGGATGGGACTTTTTTACGTGTGTGTGTGTGTGTGTGTGTGTGTGTGTGTGTGTGTGTGTGTGTGTGTGTGTGTGTGTGTGTGTGTGAGAGAGAGAGAGAGAGAGAGAGAGAGAGAGAGAGAGAGAGAGAGAGAGATCGTTGGACTCAGTGTCCACTCACTACTCTGAATCATGTAGAACAAGGACTTGAACCTAGGTCTTCCACCTAACTGGGCTATCCATGGGTAGGTTGTGCTTGTTCTCTTTAAAATGTTCAAAAGGCTAGTTTTCGTTCCAAAGTGGAATGAAAAAAAATGAGACAGCTCACAGTTTTTTACAGAACAGAATTCTTGTTTTCCAGCCAGCCCTGCTTACTATCAGTGTTTTATAAATTAAATGGAAGAGCCACGTTCATTTCTGGGGTCTAAATTATGTTAAATTAAAACTCAAACAAAACCAGTGACACAAATAAATGCCTATGTTAAGAGAATATTTAAAGATCAGGTAATGACTAGGCCTAGGTAATTACAGCTGAAGCTAAAAGTGTGCGAAGTAGAGCAGGCTGAGCTTGTGGAAATGTTTAGATAACCTAAAGACACCATAGCTAGAACTTGAATTATCATGATGGGTGTGTGTGTGTGTGTGTGTGTGTAAGTCTGGCTAGAACAGGAACCTAAACTGAAATTATTTTTTATACCATGCATTATAGGTCCATCACTCTGCTACAAAGGATGACATTACAGAGCTAGCAATACAGGGTATGGACAGACCTTTAAAAAGGCCTGCATATACACTTTTCCTTTAGTCAAAATGGCTTTTGTAGCCAAACCCAGTGGGGAGGCACCATTATGATGCTATTGGCAGAAAATGCACCTAGGGGGAGGTGGTCTGTGACTTGTCCTGACAAGAGGAAAACTTACATCAAGAAGTCCTTAACCACCATGGACAGCTCACTGGGTTTAACCAACCAGTCCAACGCATTCTCAAACTCCACCGGAGCCACAATCTGATTTGTGTTTTATCCTCTGGAGTTTTTCCATGTACCACAGGAAAACAGAATGCCAGCTACATACACCAACACAGAATGCCAACTACATTCACCATGGAACTATATATAGTAAGAACAGGCTTTATGAATTAATAACAACTGACTCCTTGCCCTCAAACTTAAAAATTAGTCGTTTCAGTGTCTGCTACATTCTAAAAACCAGACAGCAGATTTGGCAAAGCATAATTCATTTCCACTCAACTCTTTTTTTTGCTTGCATGCGCTAAATGAAATACACATTGTCTAAACCCGTGTACTATTTCAATAGCTGGACCGTGGGAGCTTCTACTGATTTTAAAGTGAGAGAGGCAGTCCCGTTCATTGTTTAATAATACGGGTTGGTGTGCACCATCAGCGTGTAAGAAAACATCCTTGTCTTGCTGACAGGGAGGAGGGTTTGGTTTTGTCCCCCCTTCCCTTAAGTGATCTCTTTACCTCATTAGAGGCATACATGAAATTAGACTCTGACTAAGGTGTGTCTCTAATCTGAGACCCTATTAGCACTGCGAGTGGGAGGAGCGGATCCCTGTGAGGAACTGCCAGGGTTTTTTTTTAAAGCACACTACTAGACTTTCTGCCTCGCAAATAACACCAGGAATGTAGTCCATGTAAGAGCGACTATGTATAAGGAAACACGGCTTACAATCTGCAATCAATCATGTTTGCTGGTGGGTGCGTGTCAGAGCAGCGCTAAATACCATTCTTTCACCACACTGATTTGAAAATCACTCCAGGACCGTACGCTTTGATTCCCTAAAACTATATCCATAAACTTCGTAACACGTGTGTGTTGCTGTCAATCTTGGAGAATTTCTGTCTTGAGAATGCATCCAGCAAATCCTTGATCTAACGCTTGATTCTCCCCGCCCCCCTACTCCACCCCAAAATAAATAAATAAAAAGCCTGCCAAAGAGTCGTCATGAGTAGATTTTGCTGATTTCACACATTTTTCCACCCGGGAAAGAATAAAAAGGTTGAACTCGCCCAAGCTGAAGCCCTGTAAGAGTGCAATTGGGGCTATAGATTCGGGCCGGGGAAATTGACAAAACTGCCTTTGTCGCGAATAAAATGAGAGAAAATGGGGGAAAGCTGAACTTCAAACCCACAAGACGAAGGTTGTTAAGTTTGTAGTGCTCCTCCTAAATTACCCTGTTTTTAAAGACCAGTGTCAGTGCTTTTTCCTCTTCTTTTCTTTCTTCCGGGGTATAATTATAACTCAAGTAAAATGAACTGAACCTGTCCTTCCTGTTTTCATAGGTTCTTTGAGCCCGATTTGAAGTTCGTACCTGAGCTATGGTAGGCGGAAACTCGTGAAAGCTGAGTAATGTCTACGTGCGTGAAAAATCGAGACATAGGCAAACAGAATGATTCAAGAGTATCTTTCCAAACGTTTGTCTTTAACATGGGAAGTGGAAATTTTTTTAAAAAAAGCGATAAGATTTGTAAACAAACAAAAAACCAAAAAAAGGCTTTGACGACTTCTGGGGCTTTCCTAAGTTAGCTAGAGACTTTACCTAAAGTAACCATCCTATCTACCCTCATTGACTGAAAAGAAACAAACCACACCTTGAATTGCTGCTAAGACCTGCAGCATGTCTTTCCCTTTAGTCTCAAACAAATGAAATACAAACGTGTGCTCCCCCTTATGCTAGTATTTCCTTGTGGAGCTCAGGGCAAAAGTTCCTTAGATGATATCCCTTGGTCATTTCACTTGGTCTTTGGTGGGATGCTTACAACAGCCTCTTTCATTCCTGCCTCCTCCTGTGCTAGCAAGATCATTAGATCTTAGTGGTTATTGTTCGGAATAAACCTGGGTCCACTGATGCCCTCACTAAGGCAACTAGGAAAGCTGTAAGAGTGCACCCACTCAAGAGTGGGAAGCCAATCCTCTGAAGGATGAATTTCAACACGAAACGTCAGTGAGATAAAGAACATTTCTGAGAGCTAAAATCATTCCGTACCATAGCTATTTTAATAGAACGCTTCTCACAGAAGGCAGGAACAGACGCTCAAGCATAGGTTTACGAGAAGAAGGAGGCAGAAGCCAGGCATACACCCTCACAAAAATCTCCTCTCAGCGCTGCTGCAAGACAGGGCTGAGACTTTGGATGGGACGATACTGGGGGAGGTTAGAATTTGCTCACGCACTAGGCATTCGTGTAGGTGGCACATAACTCAGAACTATGGCAGGTTGCTTTTTGTAGAGCAAATGCCATCGACTCCCAGGGCAGCTATGTGCTAAAAGGTGCATCTAGCGCGAGCCTGCATATGACTTGCCCTTCTTGGCACATCTCCCTTCTTCCAGTATTAACAAAACCTTAGGGGGAGTCCTAGGTTTTAAGTCATGTATTTCCAGCCCATTGAAGCAGGAATGATTACTCAATAAATGGGAAGGTAGGGTATGATGTCACAAGTTAGTCTTCTCGGGAAAGGGTCTCAGACTCACTCTATATATTAAGAGGAGAAGCTCCTTGTTACTATCAAGGAACAGAGCAACAAGGGAAGGAAGCACCTGCTTTTAAAGCCCTGCATTCTGCTTTAATAGGTTAGGTGCAGAATAAAAGCTCTGAGGGCTGGATTCTTAAATCATTTGTATTGTGATTTATTTCACTTTTTAAAAAGTTAGAAACTAGCTGTGGAAGCTATTGCTAAGAAGATCAACCTTTTTTGGCCAAGGTGATCTCTGAGAGGCACAGAAGACTGTTACTCAAGGAAAAGGTGAAGTAATAAATTGTGAAGAAACTTCAGTATTCCAAGTTTGTAAAGGCTATTTATTTTTCCTGAGTCTGTATGAGGATTTTTTTAAAATGTGTGGGGGAGAGGAAATTCTAAAAATATTTGATAGATGTTTTGCCATTAACACACCAGAGTGTGCTGGAGAGGATTTCGGGAGCGGGGGCTTACAATGATTGTTTAATTAATGGAAAGGGCATTGTAAATCAAGTAACCTATTAATTATGTTGTTTAATATATAGCCTATCAAGTGTATAGTGACTTTATTTACAGCATAAGCCATTTAATATTTCCAGCATGATTCCAATTTCAGCCCTTTTCATTTTCGGTTTTATTTGCTCATGTGGTATGAAAGTTGGCTAAGTAGTTTAGCTCTTTTATTATGGCAGCAAATATCGTTTTTATGTAAAACAACCTGCAGGTACAAAATACTCTGAGTAATTTAACTTGCTATAGAAAGGTATTTTAAAAATATCTAAATATTACGTTAAGGCTCGTGAGGCAGCTTGGAAAGAATGTATAATAAATCAGTGAGCTGAACAAATGACACTTTTGTGGATCGACTCCCAATGGTGGGAACGGTAGAATCTCTTGTGCCATAGAAGCGGGTTTAACTCACCCCTCCTATGCAGAAATCCTTAAACGAGGGGGTTTTGGTAAAAAGATAAACCAAACTACGAAGAAGTTAAGTTTCAAGGAGCACTGAAAAGCAATCCCTGAGAAGTGCTGCAAAATCTCTTGGGGTGTGTCAGTGTGTAGCTGTTGGATGCTGCATACAAAGTTGCATGCTGCAATAGTTTGAGGCACCGAGAACAATGTGCTATAAGGATGCTACTTAAATCCGGATCATATACCCCAAATGTTTATTTCTAAAGCATAACGGACCCATATTATGTTAGAAGGCGGAGCAAGATAGCGAGAGATAATCCTTGCACGCTATATAAAGAGCCTCATAAGAAAACTGTATCCAGACACATTATTTTATTTACATTAAAAAACAGATTTGTCTATATATAGTCACTGTAGTATCGATTACTTCATAATAGCCCGGGGCAGTTTCTTGCGCAACTTGGCTGCATAAAGGGATAGATTGTGTTACCTTTGGTTTTACATAAGTGTTTCCTTGTGATGGAAAATTCTGTCGTTCACTCAGCGGGAGTGAGGTCTGATTGAAGTGGGAGAGTTTGAGACGGTTCTCCCAGGTGACTTGTTTTTAACCCGAGTCTGGAACTCCCTCGCTGCGAGAAATACCAGTTAGGCCACCCCGGGTACAAACCCTTCAGCTGCCAATGGGCTAGGGAGTTTGTCCGCGGGGTTCTGGACAGGCGCCAGCTGTTCACAGCTGTGCTGAGGACAAGGCAAGCAGCAAACACTGCTCCAAACCAAGGCTGCTGCTCACAAAAGAAGGTCGCCCCGCGGTGCTCTCAGCCTCCCCCTTCGAGGCACAGTGACACAGATTTGTCCGACGCCTAAGTTGAGCTGGAGAGTCATGCTCTGACAAAGGAGAGGAGAAAACACCCCGACATTTTTTTTCTGGCCAGCCGCTTCTGAGTCCACACAGTGTGCGACCCCCTTGGCTCCACTCCTTGGGGGCCACGCCTCCAGGGACGGCGGTAAAGGACGGTAGGTGATGTGAACGTCAAGGCACCGTCAACCTTCCGCTAGGCGCCTGGCTTTGATCTGAAAGTGCCCCTCTGGGGGATACACCTCCTGTCCGATGTGCTGCCCCGGGGGAGGGGGGCACGTTGCTGGTCCACTGGTGGAAAACGGAGGTATCCCCCACCCCCCTTCAGGAGGTGTGAACTGAAGGAGCGAGTCTCCAGGGGCTGGCACGTTGTGCACTTTATGGCTGGGTGCTCTCCCCCTGTGAGCCCTCTCCCGGGGAGGGTTTGAAATCCCTGGTTTGGCAGTGGTGAGGGGGGGGGGGGGTGTCCCGCCCTGGGCGCCCTCTGCCCATGTTCCTAGGGCGCCCTCTCACTGCAGTCACCGGCTCCTCCAGCAGGTTTCCCAGCGGCTGCCTCCAGAGCGTGTGAACATTCCAAGCCCCAGCTCGCTGCGCTCCAACCTGCACAGCCAAGCGCCCGCTCCAGCCGCTCAGCCTCCCCCGTGGCCGCCGCTCCTCTTAGAGCGCCCCAGCGTCCCAGGCAGACAGCACACGTTGCCGGAGCTCAGATTCCTCCGCAGTGTGGACCTAAACTTTCCGGAAGCAGCCCGACCTGAACCTGGCTTTAAACGAGGTAGAGAGCTAGATGGGGCTAGAAGTCTCTCACTCGCTCTCCCCATCTGCACGGAGAAGAAAATACTCTTGGTTGGGAGGAAAAAAGTTGAACTCCCTCCCCACCCCTATGAAAAGAGGGTTTGCCCGGGAACACAAACCCCTGAGAGAGTAGTTTGCCAGATTAATTCAACATTGCTAGGGGAGACATGTAAACACTCTCCTGAGCCCGGCTTCTATACAAAACAGTTCATTTTTATTAGTATTTAAGAGAGGAATTGACTCTGATTATTTTTGGAGCGAGGGAGCGAGCGAGAGGGAGCGCGCACAAAGTTTGGAGCAGCTGATCTCTTAAGAAGTGAGAACTGCCGAGAGTCAAGGAAGTTTGTTTTTCTTTTGCAATTTAGGAGATTGGGTTAGTGCTCAGCGACTGCTGTTGCCGAAAGAAGCCTGAGTATGCATCATTGGACTCATTTTCCTTTCGTTGCAGGTTCCAAGACTGAGAGGATACAATGTTCACTAAGCTGTTCCAGCATTGGAGTTTCGCAGTCTTCCTGCTGAGTTATTCTGTCCCCTGTTCTGGGAGATCAGTGGAGGGGATTAGCCGCCGACTGTAAGTTTGTTTCCGACTGATTATTGGGGAGGGAGGCGATAGGCCTGTGTACATCTTCACATAATGTTACAGCTTCTAACAGGGCTCTCTGAGTGTCCTAAGCGCTCCAGCAATTGCATTTTCTTGCCAACTCCTGGAGTTCTTTGTTGCAGTCACTTCAGAGTTACCTGTGCCAGGTAGCTTTACAATCCGTTTTGGTAAAGCAATAGAAAGAGAGCAGTTTATATGCTCATCCATTTTAGGGAATTACAACGGATTTACAGAACTTTTCAACTCTCTCTGACCTTATAAGACACTTAGGTAAGAAAGTAGGCTTCAACCTGAGGAACAGAAGTTTAGACAGCAAGACATGTGAGTGGTTGGATGTAGATCTACATCGTGCCCCAACTATGACAGACAATGAGGCAAGCTTAGGACCATACTTTACCTAATATATGTACATTGTAATACTGGGAGGACAATATATCTGTACTGGTACAGATGCAGAGCAGGTATTGATATAGCTCAGTAAAAAGACATGATAACTGGGACTATAATAATATTTAAATATAGAAATATTTTCTTTGGACTTGTGCCATTTTGCAATAAATTCTTCAGTTGGAATCAATTAACTGATGGAGTCAGAAGCATTTTGTAGAGGACAACCTGATTTGAGATACTCTGCTCCGGAAATTACCCCTTTATCCCTCCAGTAACCATCAACATAGATCTCACCGTGCTGCAAGCTAAGTGCAGAAAAGAAACCTCAGAAATGACCTAGATCAATAGCTAACACGTGTAGCTATGTTACTTACTCTGTAGGCATCCAGTTGACTGATCCCTGTCTGCTTTTTTTGGGGGGGGGGGGAGTGCACAGAGGGGTGGAGAGTCAAAGGTTTAAAAGACAGCTGACAAGACATGAGATTTCTATCCCTGTTAAGAAACAAGAGTCAGACTGGAGAGAAAGAAAATCTTGTCAAAAAGATTTAGTGGAAAGTGTCAGAAAGGTTTCCTTATATCTGACTGTGTGTGTATTTCAGGACATATCATTTCCTCTTATCAGTTGGAAAACAAACACATCCCTTAAGTAAAATGACTTTAGACATGTCTGAGCTTTGGCACCAAATGGAAGTCTATTATAAACCTCCTAGGGCAAATTGTGTTCATTGTACTAATGATAAAGCTATAGTGTGTTCTTCCTATTAACATTTGCTGCTTTGCACTGCTGGAAACTATCCTTGAACTATTTTTTGTTTTGTTTTGTTTTGTAACCATTTTATTCTCTTCAGCTGTGCAGAGAATGCATGTTTGGATTTGAGTAAATTAAAAAAAGTGCAATAAAATACTTATTTCCTTGACTAAGAAACTTTGAATTGGAACTGAGCCAACTTTTAATTAAATTAATATTTGATAAGAAATACCTTATCTGTGTCAAGATTAAATACATCCCCTTCTGGTTTCCTCCAAATCATGGGATGAAAAAAAAGATGTTAAATTGCCAACAAGCTTTTTTTAAATTCCCTTTTTGTATGGCAAGTAAGACACACTGAAGAAACCATTTAGCTGTCAGTTAGTGGCATTCATGTAGTTTTGTTTGTGGGTACAGTAAAAACACCAACACCACATGCAAATATACACCCTCTTTTAACATCACCACAAGGCAGTACTAGAGTTGATGGGAACTCGCCTCAACTTTAGACATAGGTTTCCAGTAAAGGCTTAAATCAGTACTAGATGAAATTAGACATATTATTATAGCCAAACAGAACTTAAATCATAGGGTCCCTTCAACAATCCTTATACAGGCAAACGTCCCATTGACACCAATGGGAAGCTTGCTTAAGTACGTAGATTGTAGGGACTATTACATATTATACAAATGTTTTCACTGTTAAAACAGCTTTTTAGAGAACAAGCAATGACTCAAAGAGAAATGAGATGTTTTTATCAGTATGCCTAGACATTGCATCACCATATCTCCAAGTCTGTTTCAAATGTCGCCCCCTTAGCATCAACTATGGGCACACTTGTGAAATGGCCTTGAGCACCTTCAAAATGCCAAGTGAAGTCTCAGTGGGAGCTGAAGGCACTCAGCACTTGGCAGGATGAGTCTCTAATGACTAAATCCAGAGCCAATTGAAACCTTTCCAGTGGTTTAGAAAAACTTTGGATCAGACCCCAAATGAACATACAAGTATAATCATGAGTCAATAATTATTTATTTAATTTAAAACAATTGAGGCAGAAAGGTGAGTCTGTGCTGCTGAAACAAGATCACAACAACAAGAAGTGAACAAAGCTTTCTAAGAATGAAATGGGAAAAAATAGTGGCCCAAAAGTAACATTTTGGAAATCCTGGATTCATAGTATTTAAATCTAAATACTTTTTCCATAATGAGACATAAGGTTAGTTAGCTACAGATGTTTATATATAACATTCTTGTATACAATAATTCATTTTTGGTCACTTTGAGCAAACAGAAACCATGATCTACATCTTTTTCTCAAAAGTGCTTACCCACATGTTAGCTTAACATTTACTGCATTTGGTTTGGGGTCAGACTGTTTTCCTTTCAGCGAGAAGCATATTTCATAGTAGGATGGAAGGGACCTCTAGTGGGTCATCTTAACCCTAACATCCTAATATTTCCTAACTGTGTTGATTGCTAGTACTACGAAACTTTTCTTTTAAGTATCTCTTGAATACAAACATTCAAGAGTCCACCACTTTCCTTACTGTGAATGATGGGAGAAGGGGAAAATGAGGATTTTTTATCACAGTGTTGATACCTGTGTTGTTATACTTCTCTAAAGGACTTTCATACATGACCCTTCCTTGTCTCCTTTGGGCTTACAAACAAAGTTGTTAGTTGTGCAGTTAGGCGGGGGTGGGTAATTAGTGTAGGAGATTTATATTTGCCACATATTTTTCACTTTGAGTTTTGTGAAACAGAAATTTCCCAAAGGAAACTGGGAGACAAAAAGTAATCTTCAAGTCTGGCTGGGTAATAAAAGCCATGTGAAATACAACTCTATGTAAGACTATATAGTTGCATGGAGCAGAAGAATGTTGTTGGGGGCCAGATTTGCATGCTAAATATCAGACAGGCTTTAAACTGAAACCCACCGTCTGCTGAGTCTGCATCCATTCACATGTCAATTCATGGTTTATAATGGAAATCCACATTCAAATAAGCAGCGGGTTTTGTTAGGCTGTTTGGTTGTATTGCATGTACTCTAGGTTTCAGTCAAGAATCCTTAACAACAGCATTTTAAGATTCAAAATGTTGTAACAGTGAGTACATTGACTAAATATACAACAGCAGGTTAAGGCCGCTTTGTGTTCTGTGATAAAAGCAATTATTCTTGGCTGGTAGTTTATAAGAGGCAGTAGGCAAGCTTTGCTCATAACATGAGGCATACTATTTTAAACTCAGAAAAGTACTAAGATTTTGTATGCTTTTTATAAATTACATTTCCCATGAAAGCATCCTGGGAAAATACACTTCTTTAGTTAGGAATGTAATGTGAGTCACAGTGGACAGATTGACAAACACCACGGAAGTTTGCCATAGTCAGATGAACGCAAAGTGCTGATTTTAACATTTGACATTTGCAAGTCAAGCTATGTCAAGACTGCAGGCTTCTTTTGAAAGAAGCTTTTCCGGAAGAGATGCCCAAAAAAATCGTCTTCCAAAAAAGAGCATCCACACTGCCAAAGCACATCCCACCCTGGGAGCGGTGGGACAGCCAACACGCGGGCTGCCCCCGGGATAGAACTAGGTCCTGCACCCGGAAAGCGGGATAAGGGGCCCTCTGAAGGTAAGGTGGTGGGGTGTGTTCTGGAATGGACTTGGGGACAGATAGCATCCATGTTGAATGGATGCTATCTCGCATTTAAACTGTGATAAGGCATGGACAGAGTGGCCACCAGGGCACCTGTGTTTTCTCCTCTTCCTCTTCTTTCAAAATAACTCCCTCTTCCCCATCCACATACACCTTTTTCTGAAAGAGCTCTTTTGGAAAAAGGCTTCTTCCTTGTAGAAAGAGGTTTACCAGTGTCGGAAAAAACCCTCTGTTTTGATTTTTCTTGAAAAAACTCAATTGCAGTGTGGACGTAAGTGAAGCTTTTTCGGAAAAACTCTGCAGTGTAGACATGCCTCCAGTCTGATGTAGAGCAGCAGTGTATCAGTGGCTATGTACCTGACATAGGTCATTGGATGGGAATAGCATCACAGGAAGAGTTTTGCAGAATGGATGCTTCTGATTATATATTTTTTGATAGGCCAGATCCTAAGCCAGTGTAAATAGTTGTAGTTCCACACAAATGAATGAAGCTGTGTCCTTTCACCCCAGTTCAGTATCATGCCATGTTACTTTTGCTTAGAGGTGGTTCCATAGAAGTGTATGATTTGCATACAAATTACAAGTGCCCTGAAATTTACTTGGCTACAGGGTTCATTGAAACCTAGAGGATGCTCAGGAAAAGATTTACTCAAACCTTTTGAGAAAATCTAGAACCAATTTTGAGCAAATACACCCAATATATAGCTTTGCAGCAAAATCTTAATCAATTCATAGTGTTATAATGGAACCAGGGACAAGTTGGCATTTTGATCTGAATTTAGTTTTGAGATTTGGGATCATTTGAATGAAAAACTGAGCATGTGCAGATCTACATGGACAAAAAGCAAAGGAGATACTCTCATAAACTTACCACCGAATCATAGGGTAGGAAGAAATCTCAGAAGGCCATAGAGTACAACCTCCTGCTAAAATCAGCCAATCCCAACTAAATCATCCAAGCCAGGGCTTTATCAAGCCAGGATTTTTTTAAAAATCTAGTGATTGGGAGTCCACCACCTCCCTAGGCAACCTATTGCAGTGCTTAACCACCCTCCTAGTGAAATAGTTTTGTCCAGCCTAGACCTTCCCCACTGTAACTTGAGACCATTACTCCTTAATCTGTCATCTGTCACTACTGAGAACAGCCTGGCTTCATCCTCTTTCGGACCCCCCCTTCAGGTAATTGAAGGCTGCTATCAAATCCCTCCTCACTTCTCTTTGGCAGATTAAATAAGCCAAGTTCCTTCAGCCTCCCCTCATAAGTCATGTGCCCCAGACCCCTAATCATTTTGTTGCCCTCTGCTGGATTCCAATTTGTCTGAACTGGAGGGATGGAGAAGATCAAAACTGGACACATTACTCCAGATGTGGTCACACCAGTGCTGAATAGAAAGAAATAATCTCTTCCCTCGGTCTGCTGGGAATGCTCCTACCAATGCAACGCAATATGCCATTTGTGCCTTTGTTGCCAAAAAAGCTCTAATGACTCATACTCAGCTTCTCGTCCACAGTAATCCTCAGGGCCTTTTCTTCAGAAATGCTGCTTAGCCAGTCGGTCCCCAGCCTGTAGCAATCCTTGGGATTTTTCTGTCCCGAGTGCAAGACTCTGCACTTGTCCTTGTTGAACCTCATCAGATTTCTTTTGGCCCAATCCTCCAATTTGTCTAGCCCTTATCCCTATCCTCCAGCATACCTACCTCTCTCCTCAGCTTAGTGTTATCTGTGAGCTTTCTGAGGGTGCTTATGCTACGTTAAGCTGCTAACATCCATACAGATCTAATATTGACTACATTGAAAGCCCATAGCATATGGCAGCCATCTTAGAAGAGACTGAGAATAATACCTCACACACCTCACTCAGTCATTTGGTGTATAGTTCATACCCTACAGATGGATTGTTAGGGTGAATCTTCTTCCTGCTCATCCATATGCATCAGCTACAGATGAAATTGCTGTATAGAAGGTAGGGAATTAATTCATTGTCTTGGGCTCCAGTGAGTCCAAACACAGGTAGCACCCTGATACAATAAAAGAGGATGCATAGCCAGTCCTAGCACACTGAGGTAGAGCAAGCAGGAAGGACTATGGGTTTTAGCAGTATTGGGAACATAACACTACTCCCTCTTCAGATGCATTTGAGGGTCACAGCACAGCCGCATATCTACCTTGCACAAAGGGGAAAATATTTTCTCATTGCATTCATTGACCAGGCTGCTCTTGGACCATCCTTTCTCAAAGGTGTCCAACGACCATAACTTGATATCCAAGTATGAACTGTGGCCAAGGCTTCCAGTTAAATCATCTTCCAACTCCTTAAAACCAGAGAGAGGTTAAGAGTTCCAATGAACCAAAATACCAGAGTTGCAATGAGCAATAAAAGGGAAAAAGAAGAATGTCAGGGAAAAATCCTAAGGAAAAGAGATGCAGAGAAAAAGGTGAGAGGAACCACACAAGTGGACTGGTACAGTGCGCAGAACATGTCAAAATTGGGTTCCTAAACCCACTTAAATCCATATTAACTATTGGATGAAGTCAATGCGATTTGCTAGGTGCTATTTCTGAATGTCAAGCTCCTTGTTTAGATGTCTAAATTTGAAATTTTTTTTACAAAGAAAATACCAGCAATTATACTTATTGAAAGTTAAAAGTAAGGTGCACTTTTAAAAGCATATAATGGGACAGAAGAAAGTTATTAAAAATGATGTTGCATAAAAAGTTTCAGGTTTCACTGAATGTGTTTATTATTCCCTTTCTTACATGACTGCAGTACTCTGTTATCAAGTTCCTTACTTTTCCCAAGTTTGGCAACTGCCTTCTGTGTTTTAGTACCTAAATAGAATGCTCCGTACCATTAGGAAATGCTTTCCTAGAACAGAGCATTGACTATTCCACCCATAGGTCCAGTAGTATGTGACGGGTCCACAGAGAATTATTATTGGCTTAGGTTCTTTCCTTCTCTGCAAGGAGTAGCTATTCTGACAAGCAATTGCTCCAACACTGACTTAGCCAGGTACACTAAGAGCTGGAAAGTTGGTTCATGGCTCACTGTGGCTACGGCTGCCCCCAGGAGAGATGAGTTTTTCCAAGTTCTTGCTGATAATGAAAATATCCTTTTCTCTCTACTCTTTTTTCTTTTAGCAAAAGAGCTGTATCAGAGCATCAGCTATTGCATGACAAAGGGAAGTCTATCCAAGATCTACGAAGGAGGATCTTCCTTCAAAATCTCATTGAAGGTGTTAACACAGCGGAGATCCGAGCTACTTCAGAAGTTTCTCCAAATCCTAAGCCTCCGACTAACACAAAGAACTACCCTGTCCGATTTGGCAATGAAGATGAGGGCAAATACCTAACTCAGGAGACAAACAAAGCTCAGACATACAAAGAGCAGCCCCTGAAGACACCAGGAAAGAAAAAGAAACCAAAGCCTGGAAAACGCAAGGAACAAGAAAAGAAAAAGAGACGAGTTCGCTCAGCATGGCCAAATTCTAGAGGATCCCACTTTTGAGCTTCTCTGGTACTACACAAGATCACAATTTAAGGTAATCATGCTTTATCCTTTCCGGGAACATACCATATATTCTATATATTTATTGGAATTGTTAGATTTTACCTCTGCCTCACACAAATCTGCAATGTTATAGTAGTAATACATTTGTAGCACATTTCAAAATATTGTGCAACCACAAAGCACTTTACAAAGGTAAGTGTTATTCCCATTTTATAGCTGGGGAAACTGAGGCACAGAAATGAAGCAACTTGCCCATGACTCCTACAGTGATTCACTAGCAGTGCAGGAACTAGAACGCACATCTCATGATTCCCAGTACTCTTCTCTAGAATGGGGCAACTCACTCTCTGTGAGTAGTAATTATGGTAAATTGCTTATCACAGATTTGTAAAACTGAGATTATAGTGTTATTTATGCCAAAGGAATGAACCTTGCATCTATTAAAATTCCCTGCACTGCTTTTATTTCAGGATCCCTATTTCAAATCTTTGTCTCACATTTGGGTCTCAGCAGACTGAAAGCTTTGAACACTACTTAAAGCTTGAATCTATAAAATGGAGAGGTTTTCTTTTTCCCCTCGCTCCTTGGCAGCTTTCCTACCCTTACTTAACAGTTTTTCATTTTACTGTTTAACCTTAGGGGAGAACACGGAAAGTTTGTCTTTTACTAATATCTGCAAACAGCACAGACCAGCCTTTTGACATAACATTTTCCCTGCCATTAGGACTTTTTAATTCAGCTCCATTTTCTGCCAGCTTGTGAAACAATTACGTTGCTGCTGAAAAATGTTGAGCATTACTCTTGGAGAGATGTGTTTTCCTCGTGTGTGACAAGGAAGGTTTTTAAGGGCAGTCATGAGTTGGAGTCTCTTTTGTAGGTGCCCCGTGCTACTCATTTGCTTGCACAAATCTCATGTCTGGACTTGAGATTGAACAGTGTTGTGTACAGAGTGCAAACAGAAACTTTCAATTCCCAAAATAATTAAAAAAAAAAACATAACACTCTTCTCCCTTCACCTCTTCCCCTTCACTTTGGCTCTATGAAAACAAAAGCGTAATTTGCTTCCCAGTAAATTATTTGAAAAGAGACGCCATGAACCACGGGTTTTATTAAAATGCTGCACCTTAGTTTTTCTGAACCAGCTCTGCTAGGCGCCTCATGTCTTTAATACCCAATTGAGGTAAGGGCAGTTCCTGGGAGTCAGCACCAGGCCTTATCTATAACACAGTAAGAAATCTAGAATTGGGCCATAGACTTAACGACAAGTCTATGCATAGTTAGCAGAACTTTAATAAGAAGGAGTGGTGTAACTGGCACTGCTTTTGATCATTACTGAGATTACAGCTACACTGTAGCTAAGAAGTGTGATTCCCAGTGAGAGCAGAGACTGGTTCTAGTTCTGTATGAGCTGGTGTACTAAAAATAGCGGCATGGCTGCAGCGACAAAAGCAGCAACTAAAACTCCAGCAGCTAGCCTAAGAGGCTAGCAATAGCCCATTCCTTCTCCACGCTTGGGTAGCTAGTTTGAGTCTCTGCCAGAACTGTTATGTCCACAATACTGTTTTTAGCATACTCGCTCAGGCTGATCTAGCATCAATCTACCATACTAGGAATCATCACACTCTGCAGCAGTTCAGAAACCACTTTAAAAGTCCTGTTCCAGGGCATATATAATCAGATGTTTGATGCATCTAAATGTTACAGAGCTAGGATAGCTGAAGAATAGTTCCAATTGTCAAAGTGGGCCCTTGTGCAGAAACTAAAGTAATGGGGATAAAACTCCCCAAAAACATTTGATAGCTTGATTTTATTTTAATACCACTCATCTCTGATGGGATCTGTAAATGAAATACAAAGACTACGCTACAGATTTTACTGGTTTAAGTTTTACATTTCTCATGTCCTTGTATGCCTAAAAGAAGCTCAGCTTTGCAGTATGCTACAGATTTGGCCTTAGCCTCTTGGCATTATCATCCTTATTGCAATGTTAGTACAGCTGGGGAATAGAGTCTTGAAGGGATAGAATACTTGAGATACTTAATTATACAAAACTAACTTTTAAAATGAAAGTTATAAAACAGGAGTTTGCAATTCCTTCCTTACAGAGAACACAGCAGTTCTGGTTTCTGAGAATCTGGTAGAGTACATACTTTTTACCTATAATTACCCAACTGAACTGAGAGATGGTATATTTCTACACCTTAAATCAAAACAGCTGTCAACTGGAAATCTGAAACCTTTTGTTTAATCATATTAAATTCAGGAAATGACATAATTCATCATCATTTTTACTCAATAACTCAAGTAATTTTTTACAAACATATGCAAGTTCTGTGTATGAACTAGCTTCTCCAATCCAATTCCAGACTCTCCCTACAAATTGTCAACAGCAAGGCCAGATCCTTCGTGATCTAGAATCACTTTGTACTGCAATGCTGGCATAATTTATTTGTAAACTCAGTTTAGCTTGTTCTAGGGCAATCACTCCTGTATAAGGGTAATCCTCCAGCTGCAAAGAGCTGATTTGACAGTTTTTTATGTGACTAACTCAGTGCTGCTGCAGAAAGAAGGTATGACTGCAGCTTGTACTTGTGGAGCTGGTCCTGATTCTCTGTAGTCAGTCTTTATCCCAATTTTGGATCCAGGTCAAAACAAGACCTGAAGATACCTGCTCTCTCGTTCTGTGAAGAACGTGGTCCAATATGAAAACAGTCTTGCAAAATTGGTTGATTTTGCAGTATTGTTGACATTTGAGGTCAGAAAACACAAGAGAGCATTTTGTAAGATTTGGGTATCATGAAACCCGTACCTAACCGGTGGTTCAACGCAGTCTCCAAATGGAAGGCTAAAATTTAAATCCAGAACCAAACCACAATCCATTTAAAAAGTATACATCTATAGCATACACACACACACACACACACACACGCACATAATCAATTTGTGTGAGTAGTATACAATCATATCAATAATATAGTTTACATATAATGCAAATGGATGCATGCTAAAACTTCCATTCCAGTTACTTTTACAAACTCCTTCTTACAACACTTCCAACAAAATTCCTATTCCAAATAAAATAAATTAAATTATTAGTACCTCATTTCCTAAGGAACTTTTCAAAAGTGTAACCTCCCTAATATTAGATGTGGTCTTGCTTTCATTACGCATATAAAACCCCCTTAAATTCTCAAGAATTTCCTCTTTTTTGTGCGTGTCTCACACCCACACAAGTCTGCCATGTGAAACTCTACCCACAACTTTGGCAATCAGTCTGACAACACAGCCAATCAAATTCCGTCCTATAGTTGTTTCCTAGGGAACCAACATACAATTACAGACATGGACTGCACACAGTGAGAGGAAAAACACTGCAACTGTGCAGCATTTCCACTGTTAGAAAAATATCAATATTGGAAAAAACAAAACATGATACAAATAATATACAGAATGGGTGGCAGGAGATTCCTGCTTGTAGCCTCTTGAATTCACTGTGGTGGGGGGAGGACTGCAGAATGAAAACCAGTCTGTCAGTGGCACCTATTAAGTACAAAAGAGTAGTTTCCAACCTTAAGGCTTGATCCGGAAAGGTGCTGAATGCCTTCAAGTTCCCACTGACTTGGGTACAAGCTGAAAGGAAATGCTCAACACAGGATCAGGCCTTTGGACTCTTCATGGGCTCAAGAAGATGCAGTTTCAATTTTCTCAAAGCTTTAATTCAATACCCAATTTCATTGATTTCAGCTGTGGATGAAGCTAGTGTCTCTTCAGAATCAGGACATGAACACATTATACACTAAAGTAAAATTCATGTTTTGTAAATACATACCTCATAATTGAATAATTCCTGCTCATAGTTCACCATTGATGCCAAAGACAGACAAAATGATAACAGTCTGATAATAGTAAAACAGGGCATCAAAACAGACAGTATAGAAAGTAAAGCTCAACCAGTATAATGGGCACATTAACTGCCAGTTGGGATTGATTGTTCTTTTTGGCCTTAGTGCCCACGTTTCTCATTTCTCCAGCTGGTTTTATGTGGGGGTTTTTTGGGTGGTGGTGGTGGTGGTGGTAGTAGTAGTAATCTGTTCTCTGAACTGAGCATATCCCCAGTTCAGCAAACTACTTAAAAACTGGGCCTAAATTTAAGATAATAAGTAGCCTTATTGACCTGAGTGGCAGTGATTCATAATTCATAATTGTGCTTAAGTACCTTGCTGAATCAGGGCCTAAGTGAAGCTGAACTTCTACCCTACTTCTGTGAGTAGACAGCTGCAAATAATACAGACTCAGACACCTAAAAGCAGCATGCAGTTCCTTACATCATCAGTTTAATTGCATCACAAGAAGACTTAAAAGAAGACTCCTAATAGCTCAATGTTATTCATCTGCTCTTACAAGAGGGACTATTTAAAAGCAAGGCACACCCTATATTAGTTGTGGAACTGTTACCATTAATCTTGTGTCCATCTATTTTCAGGGAAAATTAATTTTTTTCCTCTTTGTGTTCCCCTCCCCTCTCTTTCTTTGCAGGAGGTGTTGAAATTTCAGTTGAGTTCTTTGGAAAACATATTGCAGTATTCTGTAATAGTGAACATATGGAAAGTATTAGAAATATTTATTATGTGTAAATATTGTAAATGCAATAAAACTTTCTCTCCCCTATTGCTCTCTGAAACTGCACATTTGGCTATTGTGATTGATTTTTTTTTTTTTTTTTTTTTTGCTAAGGCTAAGCCAATTATTGTCACATTTTCTATAATTTATTTTGTTGAATGGTGTATTTATTTTATGAAAATATCTTGGTGCTGCTGATTTTCTATACATATATATATATTGTAACATAATGCACTTTAGCTATACATATCAAGTACATTAATAACTGTCATAATAAAAAGTGTTCCTGTTTTGTGGTTGATATTAAATGAATGCCTTTGAACAATTGTTCATATTTTCCTCTGTGCATGTAAAATAGCAATATTTTAAAATTTGTAAAGAATGTTTAATAAAATATAATCTAATGAAATCATGAGTCAGAAGGAGAAATGTATCCTTTAGGAATTTCAGGGGAAAGAACACTGATTTTTTTTCTTTACTACATTTGAAAATAGTCTTAAATTTAATATGTTTACATTGGTTTAAGCTCCAACATTTTCACATTAGCTTTTAGTTAAAAATCACTTAGAACATATTTAGTTCCAGTGCTCTGTTTCAAGTCAACTAAGTGGATGAACAACCTGAGGGTACAGAATAAGGTCAATAGTGTATAAGAAGTGAAGCATCAAACACATCTCCTCATTGACTTTACTGACAGATGAGATTACTCAGCATACAGCTTGAGATATCCAGCACCTTGCAGGGTCGGGCCAATTCAGATTAGAAGCCTAATGACTTATCCATCTACACTAGAGAGAGAGATTTCTGTAGTGGATGAGGAATTAAGAGTAAAGAACTGAAGAGTCAGGCTTATCCATCTACACTACAGAGAGAGATTTCTGTAGTGGATGAGGAATTAAGAGTAAAGAACTGAAGAGTCAGGCTAACAAGTTGATGGTTATTACAGCAAGTGGTATGCTTTAGAAAAGTTTGTGTCAGACTTATTGGCCCAATAGTCTCTGAGCTACCTTGATGATCTCTGTGTATGTTTATGAATGTGCAGAGAAACCAGGGAAGCTGGGAAGGGGATAAATTAGCACGGTGGGCTGCTTCTTATATAGGAAAAAATGAGAGCCACAATGAAATATTACTGGACTTATAAATTGTTATTGTTTCACTAACCTCCAAGAACTTGCCATTCCTTGACAGTTTGTAACATTTATTTTGCTATAATTGCTCTTTTGGGATAGTCTCAAGATGTTCTGCAGTGAAATCTGGGATGCCCTACCACTGAAAAAATGCTTTTCAAACTGAAAAACAAGAATTTGCATCTCCTAGGATACTGCCTCTGGTAATATAACTACATATAAGACCAAGAAATGCTAGTAGTCTAATAGAGGTGGATCTTACAAAGCCAAATAACATTTTACTGGAAACCCTAAGGTTACTTCAAATTATTTAGTTAAGGAATGGGAGGGGGCTACTTGCTGCAGGGGCTTAATGTTATTTCCCTGCATTAGGCTCCTATGTGACTGCATAAAGTTACAAACAATATAAAAGTTACCATACATACTCAGAGGATCTATCAATTTGTTTTCCTGTTTTAAACAAAGTGTTAATGGAGGCTGGCTTACTTTGTGACATCATGACATATTCTCCCTGATGACAACTTAACTTCTGTGCCCAGAAACATAATGGAGCAAATAATTAAAGAATCCATTTGCAAATATCTAGAAGATAATAAGGGGCTAAAGATTGCTCAGCATAGATTTGTCAAAAACAAGTTGTGTCAAACAAACCAGATAACTTTCTTTGATAGGATATCAGACCTTGTGATTGGGGGAAATGGTAGATATGGTATAGCTTAACTTTAGTAAGGCTTTTGATATGCTCTTGCATAACCTTTTAAACAAACTATGGAAATACAATTTAGATGGAGCTACTATGAGGTGGATGTATAACTAGTCAGAAATCTATTCCCAGAATACAATTATCAATGGTTCGCCATGAAGCTGGAAGTGAGGACTCACGAGTGAGGACTCACAGGTTTCAGTTTTGGGTGTGGTTCTATTCAATATTTTCATCAATGATTTAGATAATGACAGAGAGAGTACACTTACAAAGAGTGTGGCAGATTCCAAGCTGGTAGGGGTCACAAGTGCTCTGGAGGACAGCTTAACATTCAAAACAACCTAGACAAACTTGAGAACTGATCTGGGATAAATAGAATGAAATTCCATAAGGGCAAATGCAAAACACTATATGTAGGAAGGAACAATCAATTACATACAAAATGAGAAATAAATGCTTAGGAAAAAGTACTGTTTAAAGGTGATCATAGTGGATCACAAACTAAATATGAGTCAACAGTGTGACACTGTCGCAAAGAAAGCAATTATTCTGGGATGTATTAACAGGAGTGTTGCAAGCAAGACACAAGAAGTAATTCTTCAACTCTACTCCTTGCTGATTAGGCCTCAATTGGAAGACTATGTCCATTTCTGGGTGCCATGTTTCCAGAAAGATGCGGCAAAATTGGAAAGTCCAGAAGAGAGCAACAAAAATGATTAAAGATCTAGAAAACATGATGTATGAGGGAGTATTGAAATAATTGGGTTTGCTTAGTTGGGAAAAGAGAAGACTGAGAGGGGACATGTTCATATTTTTCAAGTACATAAAAGATTGCTACATAGAGGAGGGAGGTAAATTATTCTTAATATCTGGATAAAACAAGAAGCAATGGGCTTCAACTGTAGCAAGAAAGGTTTAGGTTGGTTAAACACTGGAATAAATTGCCCAGGGAGGTTGCAGTATCTCCATCACTGGAGATATTTAAGAGTAGTTTAGACAAATACCAGTCAGGGATGATAATACTAGATAATACTCAGTCCAGCCATGAGTGTGCAGGGGATTGCATTAGATGACCCCTCAAGGGCCTAAGATTCTATGACAGAACTCACAATTACTAGAGCCGCTGCTGGGGCAACTTAATAAAGGGGAATTGTTTCATGGGGATTTCTATGCATGGCAAAATCCTTCCGACCAACCAGTCTCTTTTGCCTTTCAAGTACTGGTCCTCTCTCCTATACCCTAACTGCTTGTCAGATATGTTTCTCTCCCACCCCCACATATGCCCACTGGTTCCTTGTCTGAAGCTCTTTGCCAGACAGTCCCCATCTCTTTAACAGATTCCAATCCCAGCTTCCCTCTTGGCTCCCCTCAGCATCAACAAGCAACTTGTCCCCATCTAATCCTCTCTCTTCCACCGGGTCCAGCCTTTGTCCTTTCTGCATCTGAATGAGACAACTCCCTCCATTATACTGTCGTAGTGCCAGCGGGGAGGGGGAAAGGGGTTCACTGGGAGCACAGGAGAGACACACTTCAGGTTCTCAGTTCTGGTGTCCAGACTCATCCTAACCCACAGCAGCCAACAGAAACCATTACAGGGAAAATCCAGTCTCAAACTTGTCATTCTGGCCTGGAGAAAGCACACTCAGTTACTCTGTAGAGATGGTAAGGTTCCCGTCAGCACTAGGAGACGAGAGAGGCTTATACATGTTCAGAGATAATGGAATCTTAAAGATTTCAGGGTGTGTCTGCTCTGCACAGCAAACATCTTCCAAAACCACCATCACTAACATAAACCCTGAAGCAGCGAGTCTCAGAGCCTGGGTCAATTGACTCAAGTCTATGGATATCAGAATAGTAGTGTAGACGTTTGAGCCTGGACTGGCACCTGGGCTCTGAGACCCTTACGGTTTCCTGGTTTTCAGAGCTTAGGCTCCCAACCCAAGCCTGAATGTCTGCATTGCTATTTCTAGTCCTGGCATGCAAGGTCTGAAGACCAAAGTCAGTTGACATGGATTCTGAGTCCTGCTGCCACAGATCTTTATTTTGCTGTGTAGACATACCCTGGGCTGCTAACAATCAAAGAAGTCTCCACTGAACATGTGCATGTTTTTCAAAGGCTTTTAGCTCAACAGATCTAGGCAGATGACAAAAAGTGCATCACTGATATAAAGCCCTAGTTAAAGTCTCTCTGCTGAGTTAAGGGGGTGCCAGATCTTTAACAGAAGAAGTCATTTACATTGTTAACATGGACAAAACAATGAGTTTTCCTCTAGCACCAATCCTGGAAACAGCCATCCATTTTGGCTGAAGTTTTATACTTTTTGTCACCTCCCCATCACCAAAGAAAAGAAAAAGAAAAAGATTTCAGCCCAATAGTTAAAGATTGGCAATAATTATAAGCAACTGAAAACAGGGTTTCATAATGGGCACTGTTAGGCAACCTTAATAAGCAGGCAGAGATACCAGCTCCACCTATTATAATTTAATATATTGTTAACATCTGTTTCAAGACAGGGAACATATCATGGGAGGCCTAAAATTTTTGCATTACCCCGTCCTAATTATCAACTGTACAGTTTAAGCAAAACGCAGCTTTTTTTTTTTTTTTTTTTTTTTTTTTTTTTTTTTTTTTTTAACAGTACAACTAAATTTCTGAGAAATAGAAAATGGAGAAAACTCTTCTTACCATCAATAGTTAAAACCTCTATAAACAACTCTGTTAACGTCTTTGTACTCTACAGTAATACATTTGGGTTGTTCTACTTTCACAGTTTCTGTTTAATGCTTCTTTGTAAAGAAAAATATATTTTCCCCTCTAAATCACATATAAAACAAGGATACATTACAAGTAAAATACATAATGATTGAAACTGGATTCTACCAGCTAAGAGATCAGTCTCATTGGCATTTCAAGAGTCAGAACTGTTCAGTTTAGTTGAAGTATCCGACATCCCTCAAGACTGCTACCCTCTGACACAATGTACCTACAGTGGAGCAATCTTGTACATTCATTTATTTGTAAATGGCCTTGCACTCCAGAGCAACCACAGGGAATTTGGCTATCTTGCACTAATCCAATAAGTAGGGGAATATTGACTATATATAGTTATAGTATTTGAATATTTAAATTATTTTCTTATTTAAACATAATTCGGTGTTGGTTAAAGGGTCTGAAATAACACTTCTGGAATTTGAAGGTCTTAATTTAACTACAGCACAGGTACAACACAAGCAGAAAGAGTGCAAGCTTCTCTTACAATACAATGGTTGTCCTATTTGCTGAGATTGTCAGTGGACTTAGTACGTAGTGAGTAAGGCCTGGGGCTAGAGATTGGGTAATAAGCTGTCCAGGAAATGGTTTTCCTGTTTTATGACATTTAAAATTTCAATTTTTCCCATTCTGAACTGGGACAAAATTGAGACCATTCCACGATTTTTAATGGAAAAACCACAGCGAGTAACAGAATCCCAGAATAACCAATAGACCACTGCTTAGGGTACTTATCTGGATGCTGCAGACCCAGATCTGATTCCCTGCTCAACCTGATTCAGATCAGGATCTCCCACATTCCAGGTGAGTACTTTAATTATTGACTGTTCTGGGGTGTGTACCTCTCTCTCCTTTCACCTCCATCCTCCCTGCTTACTGATTTTTACCTGAAATTACATCCTCAACCTAAAAAACAGTTTCCTCCAAATGTTTTGTTAAAATTAGCATGTTTCCACGTTGACAAATCAGAATTTTCCACTTGACCAGCTCTAGTGAGAAGACCATTGTTCAACTCTCAACTTGAACACCAACGCACTGCGACTTCTTGAGTGAGTCACTAACTTGTTTACACTACAGACACCACATCTGTAACTGGACTATGACTTATCCACCAGGTGTGTACAGTGCTTTGAGTGCCACCATATAAAAAATGCCATGTTAGTGCAAAGTATTATTATGATTTTTTTTCCACTGTGGACTATCCCACTTATTTTACTTAACAGCCATCAGATAATAATGGGTTTTGATCCCTACCCATCCAGGCAAAGGTGACGGATATAAAATGATCATTGCATCACCAATCCTCTGAGTTCTTTCTAAACACTGACTTTAGTGGAAGTTATGTAGTGAACATCCCACACAATGCTTTGAAAATACACCCCCTAGAGTCTTCCTTTTGATCAGTTTCCTGGACTCTTCTCACAACTAAACTAACTTTTTCCTACAGTGAATGTTAACAAATTTACTGTGGAAAGCATCTATGAGCTAACCCTCTCCATGCTCCTCCTTCCAAGAAAAGTTACTGCTCCAATATAGTGCTTTCCAGTATTTATGCCACAGATTGTCAGTTTCCAAGGGCTTGATCTTGTTGTCTGACTGGAAGGTGAGCTTCCCTAAGTATCTTATTAAATGAACTGCTGGGCTAAGATGCATGTTTGTGTTTCAGGGAAACATAGGCTAAAGCCCCCATTGTGGACTTTATGGCCTGATTCCACAGTCCTTATTGAGATAAAACTCCACAGAATTTAAAAGGAATTTTGCCCAGTGAGGAATACAGGATACGCCTAGTGTACATATGAATGGAAATCCTTGGTGAGCCACATAAAGCTGTAAAAGCTATTTTACCCTCAATACATACAAGAGGGTGGAGGGATGGATTTATGTGTACTGCAGCTTTCTGAGGATCACACACTTGTTAATTCTGTATCTCAAACAGAGAATAAAGTTTGAGATTAAAACATTGTATAGATTTTTAAGGACAAAAAGGACCGTGATAATGATCTAGTCATAGACTCATAGACTTTAAGGTCAGAAGGGACCATTATGATCATCTAGTCTGACCCCCTGCACAGTGCAGGCTACATAATATTACCCACCCCCTCCTAGAATAATCCTAGTCCAACTTCAGTCTATCATTTCAACTGTAAGCTCCCAGGAGCAAAGACCTACTTGTCCATGTATTTTCTGCATTTTGCGATCTTGTATTAAGAGGATCAGACCCCAGTATTAAAGAAGCCTCAGAAAGCCTAAAAACACAGACATATGAGAAAGAAAACAACCCAATGATCTGAGTTTTCTAGAATGCATCAGAATCTCCTCAATGGCACTGCACTGGAATGAAGAGGAGTCGCTTTGATATATTCCAGGCTGGTTTCATCATTGCCAACTTTATAGCGATGTGCTCTGAGGCAGAGATTCTTCTGCTCAAGCTGGTTAACTCCTTCCTCACCCTTTTTCTTGTAGCGGAGGGGGCCTGGATTCACACTAAACCCTACTAGCCAAAAAAAAAAAAAAAAAGCCCAGTGGAAGACCAAATGAAGGATGCATGGGTGACTAAACCACCTCTGTGCTTGCCCGATCCTATGGCCACCTGAGTGTCTAGTGCAAATTAAAGCTACCTCAGGGCTCCTTTTACCTATGGCCCTTCAACATTTGGCATACTTTCTATTCTGGGTCTATGAGGGGGAGGTATCCACAATGTCTTTGTACTACTACTACTGTTAAGAGTCTTAACATGCTAACCCACTCTTTAGCTGGTCAGTTAGATCAGCTATAAGTCAGCTTAACAATGCTGAAGTGGAAAAAAGAAGACTTAGTGGTGGCCAAGAGCTAGTCAAATAAAGGGATCTTTAACTACACGTACTGACAAGTGAATGCATTCCTTGAGGATAAATGGGCTTCTCTCTCTCCTTGAAGTACTAGATTTGCTTCATTTTCTACTTATTAAAGAGTTTCAATGGTAACTGAAAAATTGACTGTCCAGAAAAGAACACAGCCTTCTGAATAAATTTTTTTCATAAAACAAACTATGGGGCTTAACATGGGCTGAGAGAACATGATGAGTCTTCTCATTGAGCGATGATGAAGATTAATTCACTCATTACAAACCATAAGAGCTTGAATGCTCAATCCCCCCTTGACTTCATGTACTGGGAACAGCTACAGTAGTTCAAATGTGTTTTAACTCATTTGAGGGCAAAGCAACCCAGTTTTAGTTTTAATCTAACACCATGAGTGATATGGATATAAGGACCGAGCTAGTCATGAAAATCCCAATAAAGTATTGCATAGTCAGTCTCATGGACAGCAGCTGGACTACTCATGTAAATAAGTGTTCACTATTGTGAGTAGGGTCATTTGGACCTTATGTCATAGTTAATGATTTGACTATGGAGTTCTGCAGGTGCTATGCCATTATAGTTTATACTACAGGTGCAGTCTCAATACCAGCCATAAGCGAGGGCTGTTACAAGCAGGTTAGCTTGAGAGTATGTCGTTTGGGAAACAGAAGACAGCTCTCTTAACTGCTAGTTAGATGACAGTATCTCTATTCCAAAGCAGCACAGGAAAGCAGTCAGTAGCTATGATAATGGGCACCAATACAAGAATCTGAACAGAAACTTTGTCAAAAGGCTGAATTGACGTAGCAAGACTACCCTATAAAATCTATTCTCAGCTAGTATACAACAGCTGGAAGGAGCTCCCTACCACCCACTGTAGTTTATTTACATCAAACATTGAATCACAGAATTGGTTATTTGTGCTAAGGGAATGCAACCTACATGGATTACTACTTCTTACATTGTGTTTTCTCTTATTTTGGACTCCTGTTCTGCATTGGGCATTAGCAGATTGAGAGCCCTGCTCTGCTCAGTTTCAGGGCTCTTACTATAGCCACTTGATTGAGAAAGTACATAAATAAATATGGTAAAACCATTGCTATTTTATTTGTATTATTCCAACTGCATTAGGGTGAAAATGGATGAAGGAATTACATTAAGAGCTGCTCTAACAGTTGGTGAACTTGCATTCACAAGTAATCCCTTAATTAGATGTAGTTAGCAGACAAGACCAACTGGTTGCTATCCCCAATAGCTACATTTTCTTCTGAAAACAATCAGCAGCCAGAAAAGGAGAAAGAGAGACAGACAGACAATGAAGGAGTCAATTTTTCAATCCAAATTTACTAGTTAACTTGGACCATATATGGATAGCCAAGAAACAACCAGTTGTTCACAAATTCCATAAGTACTAGTACAAGTAGTCCATGTTCACTCATACTAAGGAGCAGTTCTGGGACTAAGAAATAGCTCTAGGAAAGTCTGTAAAGAGAGCCTTCTCAACAATACCTTGGGAAGATGTATGAATTATCCGATGTGATTTTACTGCAATGATTGAAAAATAGTCTGTTGGCAGCATGGGGCTGTAAATAAGCACACCACTGCTCTGTTATTGGGTTTGTTGGTACTCTATATAAAAGAACATCAGAAATCTGTTTTGTGCTGTTTACTAGGTTTATTGGGCAGTGCTCAGTATTCTTAAAGGAATACTTCCCTTGGTGCACTGTAAATAATTAGTTGAACTCTCACTAATGTTAACAGAAATTACTATCAAGCATCAAGACCAATATATACACCCCAGATCTTGCAATGCAGACACCAGGATGAGTGTAACACAGTAGTTCTCAACCCATGGTTCAAGGGCCCATGGGGGTCTGCAGATTATAAGATTCCAAAGGGATCTACATTTCCATTCAAACATTTTTAGAGGTTCTCAAATGAAGAAATATCAAGAACCACTGGTGTAAAAAACTAACCCAATATACTCACTAATACTCTGGCCACAGAAAAGTAAAATATTCCTCTTAATTCAACTTGAAAAATCACATGGACATAGCTAACTCTCAGAGCAAATGATAGTTTTTCTCCCTTGGTTTCAGCATTCTGTTATCTTTTCTACCCCAAAACAGCATTCAGAAAGACTGCTGACTGCATTAGATACATAATATATTAATTAGGACTGCCGGGATTTCCAAGAAGTATAAGAAATGTACAAAATGGGTACATTGTTTCATTGTTTGAGGACATGTTAGGAAATTCTTTCACAATCATTTTCTTCCGAAATTAGACTTCCAGTTTTATAGGATTCAGTAAAATAATTTAAAGCTGCCCTCTTTCCATGAACATACACAGCAAAGTCTAATGAGTATAGTACATTTTTTTCTCCAAACTGTTTTAGGCCTTTTCATTTTAAGAGCCGTATTTAACCACCCTTAACTGGGCAAAATTCCATTGACTTCAGTGGTAACTTTGTCTGAATATGGAGTGCTTGATAGCAGCCTAAGACTTTCATGGTATTTGTGACACTTATACTCTTCACACAGCTTCACTTTCATCTCTAGTGATCTTTCTGTAGAATGTAAAGGGGACCCTGTTTTATCTATTTCTGCCCTTCCTCTTTGTTGCCTTCCAGCAGGTCTCTTCTCATCAGCCTTGCTTGAAATACAGGTTTATATACTGTATACATGCAGAACACGATCAGCCTTACAGTTTCAGAGGTTCTGGCACAGGGTACAAAGTAATCACAACAAAAACACTGACATGCAGCTGTTTCTTTAAATGGTGAAAGGCAGAGCAGGAGACCCCTGCCAGCCAGGTATGAATGTATAAAGAGAACCCCTTCCAGAAAGAGGACTCACAAAGTTCATGAAAATGGGACCACCTCAGAGATGAAGTTATTCCCTCCTCACCCCCTCCCCTACCTGCTCCAAATTTCAGCAAATCAGTTTTTCCAAGAGTCTCACCCTTCTTCCCTTGAGTATACAGATTTTTCTAAGTGAACATTTTGGCAGATCTCAGAACAGTTTTATTCATTCATTTTGGAGTCACAAATAATGGCTCCATTTCACCAGTTAATTATTTCACCAGTTCACAGATGTATGCCTTCTCTGCACATTCAGTTAAGGAAGGTCCAGTGCCCACACAGGGATAAAAAGAACTAAGTATGTTCTCATTTCTTCCCTTCAACCACTTTTGTTTCTTAATTATTAAAAAAAAAAAGTGAAACCAATTACTTTCAAAGGACTGGGTATAACCTGAAGTGAGCCACTGGAGGTCACTGTGACAGTAAAGGAGAATGAGACTAAAGCAAGACCTCCTAAGCAGCAGCCCCCCTTCCCCCTCCCCGTTTGAGGTGGCATGGAAAAGGGAGAGAGAAGAGACTGCATCTCCATTCAGACTTTACTGGAACTTAAAAGAACTGGCTGTAGAACCAAGACTTGGGACGAAGTTCTGTCCACATCAAAAGCTTGAATCCCAACCAGGTTTCCCTCCAAAGAATCTCATACTTCTATCTACTGTATATACTTGTATGTTTACAGTCTTCAATCTAACTGTGAAGTGTCCTGGCCCGCTCAGAACTGTCTGACTATTCTGCACTGACTAGAGCTTTTTAAAAAAGAAAAAGAAAAAAAATCCCCAAAACTATATTATGCAATACATATATACTACCACCTTGCTTTAAAAATGCTGCCTTTTACAACACAGGGAGGGAAAGCTAAGCTTAAATGATGGCTGCACACACTTCATCCTTGCCTTAGCTGTCTGGGAGTTTTTTTACACAGCAAGGCTGCACCCAGCAAATGGAATTCTTTACTCAAAGATGAATAAAAAATTCATCACAGTGCTGATGACTTTCTACCCTTGCAGTTTCAAGTTTAAAAATGTATTCACTGTATTACTGGACATGTGTGTGTAAGGAAGCATCATACCTTTCAAACGCAGAAGTTTGGGGCGAGAGGTCTATGTTCTGCTTTTCCCTGAAAACAGATATTGAATCCCATCTCTCTGCCTCTCCAGTAATGCCTACTGCCTTTATGACTTAGGTCTGCACACTGAAATCATCATTTAGCAATGCTGAAATTGCTTGGCAGGACTGATAGGGAAGGTGATTTGGAGGTTCATTTTGGAACCTAAGAAATTATACAAAGCCCTTTGGAGCACCCCCCCCCCCCCTTAGTCCCACAACCTTTCCCCCATTGTCTGAAATACACAGACTTCCCCACAACCTGCATCACATAGGTCTCCACTAACTTCGCATTTGCTATGGGCTATTTTATGAAGATAAACCAAAATTAAATAGCTTCTATAAAATGAAACAAATATGAAGCTGTAACACTGCAGCTTGCAAATAAGTTGCCTTCAAGAGCTGTTTTTCTTTAGCCCTAATTTTATTTATGTTTGTATGATTTAATATATAAACATGCATGCACACACGTGTGGCAGGGAGCAAGAGAAAGAAGAGATATTTAGGGATTCTTTGGCTTTGGACACTAGAGCACAGTTGGGGGAGGTAAGTTATAAACATATAGGTAGATCCAAGAATGAATACTTTAATATTTGCAGATCTCTGGGGTTGCCAAATATGAGCATTTCAGGGATGCAAATTCACATGCAGCTGGCTCCACGCTTTGGAAAGCTGTCTATATATTGCCAGCTAGGCTACAGATTTTACATATCCCAGTGGACTGACACATGCATTTTAAACTGACTAAGCAACATCTCTCCTTATTCTCCAAAGTAATTAACTAAAACCAGCCAAAATTACTTTGTGGGAGAGGAAGCAAGGAGATCAACTCCCTTACCAAAAATCCTGACCTTTTACCAAAAGCAAGTTTTCCTTCCCAGGACTTCAGTAATCTGAAAGAAGATGGCAAAGCTGATTTGGCTCAATAAAATCACTCCACAGCCATACCCCTGTGGGAGGTCTCACCTTCAGGATACTTTCTGGGCATGTGTGTTAAACGGCTTACTGCAGCTGGACTTTTTATTTCATTTCATTCTCTCAGTGCTATCAAGCAGCTCTAACATTCCCCAGCTTGTTTACTGCAAGTCTCACCAGTATGCTGAGTGCCAGTTTCATTTAATTTGTTTTTCCAGTGGCAGCAACAATCGGTGTGGAAAACACAGAAAGGAAGGCTCTGGAATCAGCAAATGGCCCACAGCTGCACACCATAATTTCTGCTAGAGAAAGTTTTAATTTAGTCCATCAGAAGAAGAGCAGAAGGATTGGAAGGGAAGAAGAGGTGGAGTAGTGGAAGAAATATAGAGAGAGGAAATATTAAAATCCAAGACAGCTGGAAAATCTTGGAGTCACTATAATTAAGGCCCAACAGGTTACAACTCCTCTGAAAAAGAATTCAGGAACACAAAGCAGCAGGGCTGCAAGGATTGCTCAAAGACCTGATGGTAAAAGACACTGTACGGGAAATGGAAAAGTATGGATGTCTCCCCCACTTTGTACTCAAAGCAGAACAGTCAGTCTTTTTGTCTGCAGACAAAAAATAAGATCGGGGGGGAGGAAGTGAGCAGATTCTATAACCAAAAGAGTTAAGGAGACTAAGTAATAAATGAGATGGACCACAGTTTGGGAAACACTGTTCTGCGGCCTAGTACCAGTCCTTAGGAAAAAAATACTGGGCCTCAGAAAATTTTTTGCAAGAGCCTGCCTTGCTGCCCACAACCCCCAAGATGAACGCCGCGCTAAACTCCCAGTGTCAATGGAGGTAGCACAGGCTTCCTGCGGGGTAGGGGGGCAGTTCTGCAGTTGTACACCAGATCCCAGAAGTGCGCGGGCTGCTCTTCCTCCTGCCCGAACAGCCAGTGTGGTACCTAAAATGCCGGCCCATCCCGTGCTGGGGTCTTTGTTCCCCTGCTGCCTTCCTGTGCGCGGGTGAGTGGGTGGGGATCTGGGACTGCGCTGGCTCCGGCTGACACGTGCTGCTGTGGGGAGCGGAGGAGCAAGGCACGTGCTGCCCAAGCAGTTGGGGTTGGAGTAGTCCAGGACTCCCCTCCCCCTGCTCAGGAAGGCATCAGGCATGCAACGGACCAGCGTGTCAGGTACCGCGCCACCGTTTGGGGGACGGGAGAGCAGCCCGCGCACTTCCTGGGACTTGGCAGCTACAGGATCCCCAGGTATTGGTCCCTGTCCCCTCCCCCCACAACCTCTACAAGTACCCTGCCCCAGCACTCACAAGCACCCTGTCCCCTGCCCCAGCACTCATTGGCACCCTTCCCCAGAACTCTGTCCCAACATCCACAAGCACAGTTGAGGCCACTTTAGTGAGGTTTGAGGGGTTTGGAGGGGTTGTGGGTTTTTTTCTCACTTGTGTGGCCCCGACTGACTTTTCTGTGGGCTAAAGTTGGCACTGGGGGCTTTGGGAGGACCAGAAACAATATATTTGCATATTTATCATTTGCTTAATTGGTGAGAAGTCCTGTGGCACCTTATAGACTAACTGAAGTGTTGGAGCATAAGCTTTCGTGGGCAAAGACCCACTTCATCAGATGCATGTCATCGCTTTTGCAGATTCAGACTAACACGACTACCCCTCTGACATTTGCTTAATGAATATGCAAATATGCAAATAAATGTTACTGGTCCTCCAAAAGCTCATGAATGGATTTACTGGTCCCCAGTATCAAAAAGTTTGGGAACCCCTGAGATAGAAGGTGAATTAATTCTAGATCAAATATAGAACCAAACATAGGATTTTGGGGGGGGAAACATGGACATATGCCAACTGTTCTTACATGAGTTAGCTAATGAACAGTCATTAATTAACAATTAACAATTATATTTTGAAAACAACTAGGACAGTGCCAGATAACTGGGAAAAAGGCAAAGTTAATACTGATCATTCAAAAGAAGAAAAGAAAATAAAAATGAAAAAAAGCAAAGCAGCACAATTCTAGCAATTCCCACCCACACCTAATTTCAGTCCTGAATAAAAGAATGGTACAAATGCTTAGAGAAAACTTCAGGTGCTTGGAGAAAAATAATGGAAGCATGAGAAATAAAAAGCCTACGTTTAAATAAATGGGTTCTGGCTAAATATCACCTGATTTCACTTAGTTTTTTGCAGATCAGGTATAGTTGATGTTGTCTTTGTGCTTTCATATGAATGCTGTACAAGATGGAGACAATAATTATAGCAACTAGTTCCTATGCAGCACTTTTCATCAGTAGAGCTCAATGTGCTTTATAAAGGATATCACTATTGTTATCCCCATTTTACAGATGGTGAAACAGAGGCACAGAAGTGAAGTGACTTGCCCAAGGTTACCCTGCAAGACAATGGCAGAGCTGGGACTAGAATTCAGATCTCTCGTGCTCCAGTTTAGCATTCTAATCAATAGTCTATAGCCTCTAGAGCAGGGGTCACCAACCAGTAGATCGGAATCTACTGGTAGATCTTGGAGCCTCTGACAGGTGATCCTGACTGGTTTGGCTGGAAGGCTATCAAGTGCCTGCACTTCAGCTGCCCCTCCACCCATTGCCCTGCTGCTACTGCCTCAGAGCTGCCCCCTGGGAGCCTCCTACTTGTTGTGCAGAGTGGGGGAGACAGAGGCAGGGGGTGATGTCACTCTGTCCTCCTCTCCTGTACCCCATCTTCACAAAGTGAGGAGGGTGGGCCTCGGTGAAGGGGTGGAGCAGGACCTCAAAGAAGAGGTAGAGCAGGGGTATTTGGGTCTGAGGTAGATCCCAGACTGACTTCAATTCAAAAAGTGATCTTGTGCTTAAAAAGGCTGGAGACCCCTGCTCTAGTGGCTACTGCTATAGCCAACTAGCCACACTCAAACAGGCAAATAGCCACATTGTTCAAGATAACTTAACGGGGCAAATAGTCACATGTGGCTGTTGGACACCACGGCTCTAGAGAAACTGGTAGGAGCGGCGCAGGCGTCTGTTGATCTAGAACATGCTCATCCTTTGTAATGCTGTCCACAAGCGGTTCTTCTATTGTTGTTCTTGCTCCTGAGTTCTCAAGAGAGAGTGGTGCTTGGGAATATTTTTCCCATGTGCTATTGACATGAATATAGTGGCCCCCTTATCTTGAAGATAGCCCTCACTAGAGTTGTCGTCCACTTTATCTTCTCTAGCTTCCACTATCTTAATTAATTCTTATTGGTGATATCTTTGGAGGAGAGTTACCTGGTGTCTGGTTTTGAACCAGACAGTCCAGTATTTGAGCCTTCAGTTTGGGAAACAAATTGAGAAAATAGAAATGTCCAGTATTTTCTAAATAAGATGTAATGTAGATTGTGATGCAATGTCAAGTGTGTCCGGTATTTTGTTGAAACCATCTGGCAACCTTACTCTGGAGACCATTTTGGGGTTTCATTAAGTATAGATACAGTAGCTTGTTTGGTGACATTAGCCATATTGAGAACATTACACTTTTGTTCCATATGCTGCGCTAGCTGTTTGCTTCTGGGGGCGAAACAACAGACATTAGCTTTAATTAAAAGCCCTATAGGGCACAAAGCATGGTCTGTCTGTACACTCTGACCTTGACCAGATTGGAGATGGCATTTGCAAGTTTCTTTAGTAGATGGTAGCAGCAATTCATCCAGAGATTCTTGATTTGCTGATAGTTGTTGGCAGTCTGTCATAGTAAGTCTTACTTTTATTAAGGCTTTTGAATACACTCAGAGACTTGAGTGATGGTACATATTTTTAAACAAATAAGTAAAAATAAAGACTAAGTATTGCCACAGAAACTAAACTATTTTTTATGTTATATTTCAAAAAAGCAGTAGATGAATGGAACACAGCAGATGCAGTGTATCTGAAATTTAGTAAAGCATTTGATAAAGTGTATAAAAACCTTACTCACAAAATAATTTTAAAATTGACGAACATGAATACAGTCACAGACTGAAAACTGGCTAAAGGGCAGCAAACAAAGCAGCAATGATAAAGGCTGCATTTTTGTCATAGCTGACATGAGAGTCAAAGGTTTCATGTATTTTTTAAAGTATCCATGACTTCTGTCATTTAGGGATTTTGCATGTAGACTGCTAGACAAGATGGTTAAAGGGCTGAATCAATTTCACTGAGAACCTCGACTGCTGCCATGGTAAACCCTAGACCGCCTGGAGAGCTAATAGAGAGCAGGAGCTCAGCGATAACACTGTGGTTAAAAAAGATCAGACCAATGAATTCTCACTAAGAGCTTTAATTCCTCCTTCCCCACAATGTTTGCAGTTAGCATGGGTTTACACCAGAGAGCTCTGCTGCTGCAATTATTAATGTTGTACAGTGTTAACAGCAAACGTACCATTCTATGTCTCTCTCATTGTATATATATCTGTGCCAGCTCAATTTGATACCGTCATCTCATGATACTTCCTAAATATTGCCATATTTAATCAAATCTATTAGTAATGATAAAAGGAAATACAAGAGAACAATGGGGAGACCACTAGAGGGTTGCCAAAGTGATAGCTCTTAGATCTTGTGTTATGTAAGCATTCATCAGTAGTAGTGAAAAGGAAGAACTGAATCCAAGTGAAATGAGTGGGAAGGTATGCAAGCACCAATTAAGACAGAGACATAAAAAGCTCTAAGAAGTTAAAAAGATGAATGGAAAACACACAAAAAATGAGACTCTGATACATATGTGGGAGCAGGGAAGTCTAGAAATACAGATATTCAATGCAAATGGCTACCTGGAAAGCAGTGATGCCAGAGGAGCTCTGGAAATGACAGCAGAAAAAAATTCTAAATTACACATACGAGAGCCAACAGGATTGCCCAGTCCCCGGGCAATGTGGGGGAAGGGGATGGGGGGGGGGGGAGAGCGGCTGGCTCCATGTTTCTAAGAGGGATGGGGCTCAGGCAGGAGGGGCGGGGCGGGGCTGGGGCAGTCAGCTCCCAGCACTACATAGATGGCATGGCATCCCACTCTCTCCTGGCCCTCAGAGCCAGCTGGAGTGCCCCATTCAGCGCTCCCACGGCAATTGTAAAAGGCCCAGGACTCCAGCTGCTGCCACTGCCACAGTACCAGCTGTGGTTGCCAGGAGCCCCGGCCCCTTTACAATCACTGGATTCTGGAGTAATTGCCCATCTTTGGCCCCCTGTTGACTGGTCTCTGGTTAGATATATGACATAGCAGCAAGGAATGTATCTGTTTAGATGGCATGTGACGCCATTGCCCTATATGTATCAGACTGCAATACAGGCTAATTTCTCATTACCTGAAAATTGACAAATGTCAGAGTAAAAAAGAACTGCAAGCACTGTTACAGGAGGCATGCATCAATATGAAAGCTAGTTCACTGTGGAAAGTGAATGGCATGTACTTTTATGTATAACACCTGCTCCTGAGTCAACCTGCCAATTCATGTGGTTTAACAACTTGATCCCATTTTTTAAAAAAGTGTTTCTCTCTCTCCATTGACTGTGGGGGTCATTCACACAATCAACTTGGGAAAAGTGGCTGACCACAGAGAGGAAACAGTGAAGCTAACTTTACACAATGTGTCGCTGTAGGTACAAACTAAGCTAACTGAAAAAGTATCAGTTACAATGAACTTAGGTGTTTCTTGCAGCAACAGTAGGTAAAAAGCTTTTAGACAGAAGCATGGGGTTTTAAGATTGTTTCCTTTTAAGGGCCTTGACTAATGGGCAAATATTTTGCTTTTCTGAATCCCTTCTTAAAATGCACTTAATTCACTTACAGCCAAGTTTTCAGGAAGGACACTGATTTTGCTTTCCTCCATTTAGGGTACACAGTTTAATACCCCTAAGGCCCTATGGTTCCAACTGCAGTCAATGGGACCTGCAGGAAAATAGCCTCTGTGTTTTAAGTAGGGCAACCAAATAAATATTTACCTAAACAAACCCAAACAAATATGCCCCCTTTCCTCCACCAAACCTCTTCCCCTCCTTCAGGATGGGAACCTTCCATTTATGCATCACCACATTCAAATTGTCAATATTAACTGTGTCTAACTTAGACTGAGTTTCTTGATACACAGACCATATTTCCCTTGTGATTGTACAAACCTGACCACATTCTCTATGCTCAAGAAACAATTAGAACTACAAAGAGAACATTTTAAAGAGGGGACATTAGTTATAACAAAGAAAAAAAGTTCCAACAGTAAAGTTTATGGGGGGGGAGGGGGCTGGAATAATCTCCCAAGTGAAGCGGCAGAAGCCTTATTGCTTGAGGATTTTAAAATCAAACCAACTCTGCTAGAAAAAGTGTTGTTAAAAATATATATTCCACTGGGGCCAAGCATTGATTAAGTGTAAGACCAGTTATCTGTCTGCCCTTGATAGTGCACGCACAGTTACAGCAACTGGACATTTGCATGGGCAAGCACATTAACAGCGTAAGTAAAGTAGTTACCAAAGCACATGTACCATTATGAAAATCAAGTCCAATAAGGCTTTTTTCCACTTTTCATGTCCACTATTCATACATAATAAACTCTTTCAAAAGAATTCAACCGGAGGCAGATTCCCAGCATGGAAAATATCAAACAAAAGGTTAAAGTTTGGCAAAGTAATAAGCAACTGAAAACAGAATCTTATAATAAAAAGTGCTGGAAATGCTGCCCACAGTACGAAAAGGTAAAGATGAAGTGGTGTGTTCCATCAAACTCTGCTGCAGTAAATATCTGGTGACCTACTTTGTTTTATCTCTAGAGCCAGCACACACAAAGATGTAGCTCTCTAAAGGTGCATCTACACTAGCAGGCAAGGTCGAGTTAAGATATGCAATTTCAGCAATGCTAACTGTGCAGCTGAAGTTGAAGTAGCTTAACTTGGCTTTTGGCACTGAACACTGAAGGAAGTCGAAGGGAGAACACTCTTCCTTCGACTTCCCTTACTCCTCATGGAAGCAGAGCCACCGGCATCGACTAGAATGCCCCTCTCAGTTCGAATTAGCATGTCTTCGCTAGGCCCACTAATTTGAATCCTGAAAGATCGACAACAGCAGCTCCGATCTTCTCTGTGGTATAAATGTACCCTAATGGATTAATCACATAGCCGTAAGACATCTTATAAGAAGATATCAGGGGAATTGCAACTCCAAATAGTCAAATATCATGGGATATGACCGCCTCCCCCTCAAATTATGAGATTTTTTTTTTTTTTTAAAAGAAAAGCAAGCTACATTTTTTTAACACTGCCATGAAGCCTCTAGGGGTTTCATGCCAGTCCCAAGCCTGGGTAAAGAAGGAGGGTGAGTCAGATGAGTGTCGATGCACTGATCATAAACCAATAATACGAATGAAATCTGATGCCAGTACGATTAACTGATAAAAGATGCCAGCTTGGACGTGGCCTGGATAAACAAGGACTGTGATACCAATCGAGTGATCAGGGTTGGACAGAAGTACCATACAGCAGATATTGGCACGAAGATTGATGGCGGAGAAAGCTCGGCAAAAGAACAAGAACATCTACAATTGCTTTGGCAATTTTCAGAAGGCATTTGACAGTATAGATCAGAAAGTGACTTGGGCGGTGTTGGAATCATACAGAGTGGATAGCAGACTGATACGGTTGTTGAAGGATATCAATGATAATGCAGAGGCAGTGGTGAACATGCAGAGAGTTGGGAAGTTGGTTTAGAACAAGTAGAAGTACGAGACAAGGAAATCCGAGTATCTCATCCCACACCTAGAGAGCATGATGGACAAGATCAAGGAAGTGGTAGAAGGGATATCAGTGCACGGGATCAGAATTAACAACTTGAGGTTTGCAAATGATATAGTTATCATAGAAGAATTTGAAGGGAAGTTAGTGAGAATCGTGAAGGTGCTAAATGAGGGAAGCAGAATGGACTGATTTTGAATATCGATAAAATGAAGACAATGGTATTTGGAGATAAGGAAATAGGAAGGAAGATCAGTGTAGATGGGATCAAACTAAAGAATTTAGAGAAGTTCACGTATTTGGGGAGCAACATGACGAATGATCTAGACTGTAAGAAGGAAATAGCGACTAGAATAGTGAAAGCAAGAGTGAGTTTGAAGGCGATGGATAAGATCTGGAGAAGTAAAGCAATTAGCTTAGGAATGAAGCTGAGTGTCTTGAAAACGTGTGTATTTAGCAGCATACTGTACGGATGTGAGATTCGAAGAGAAGGATATTGGTGTTCAAGAGGAGTTGTTATAGAAAGATCCTGAGAATAGGATGGATGCAGAAGGTCACTAACGAGGTGGGTTAATGCTTTCTTGTTTCCAAATTAGCCTCACCTGAACACAGCCCATCAGCCAGCGTAGAAAATAGAGGCCTAATTAGGAGGCAGCTTGCAGCTTGGGTTAATTAAACACCTGCTGCCAATTAAGGCCTCTGCATTTCTATAAAAGGATTCCTCCCAGGCAGCAGGGGGAGAGTTTTTTTTGGAAGGTGCACAGAGCACAGCACAGCACAGCACAGCACAGCAAAGCAAGGAAATGCTGAACCCCAGGGTCTGGCCTGTGTTGAGAATGACTCGGTAAGCGGGGACCCTTGCCTCTAGGGAAATCCCAGGGCAACAAAGGGGACTCCGTGAGTCTCTGAGGTGCTCAAGTAACTGCCAAGAAGTGCAGAACCCCCAGGGAGCTACCAAAGGACTGTCACAATAGGAAGATACAGCCAAAAGAGAACCTACTGCAGAAGGTTATACAACAGACGTTACAGCTATTTGGGCATATCTGCAGAATGAACGACAAACGAAAAGTTAAGACCCTGGTATTTGGCATAATGGATGGTCCAAACAGGAGAGGCAGACCCCACAGAGAATGGGTAGATGACATAGTAGATTGGTGTGGAGCTAGTCTACAGAAACAAAGCCATTCCACACTGGATAGGGAAAGATGGAAGGAAATAGTGAGGGTGGCATCAGACACCAATGGGCAATGAGCCCATGGTTGATGATGATGAAGCTACATTTTGTAGTCTCTTATTTGGCAAGGTACAAGAGGAGAAATGCCCAGTTTTGTCAAAACTGTTTGGCCATGCAGGGCACTGTCCTGGCCAAAATGGGACATCATGTGTGCCCAGGAGTGTCAACAGCTGTGCAGCAATCTACTTCAGCATCCGAGTCCAGTGAAGAAAATCTGTCATCTTAGGCCTAGTTTGTTTTAGCTGGAGTGTCTCCTACTGGAGCAGAATGAGGCACTGTCTATCCCCGCTGCCCCGGACAAGAAGGTAGATGTAACCTCAGGCCCAGGGATCACTATGCAGCTAGGATCACACAGACCAGCAGCAGGAGGTAGGCGTGCCCATGACCAGCTGTGGGAAACACAAACCACCACTACCCAGGACTAATCACAAGAGCTGAGAGCAGGACTCACTCCCCTCTCTTGCACAGACAAGAGCAGCTGCTGTACAGGGTGACATGCATCACTGATTGCGCCATGCCAGGACATGTCACACAGGGGACCCTCATGGCTCCTGAGAGGGTTGAGGAAGGCACGTTGGAGGGGGGTAGGCATAGAGGTTTGAATGAAGGGAAGAGGCAACGAGATTTTTAACTGTCCCCAGAGCCTGTCTTCACTGCTGTCTGTGCTTGGGGGAGAGTGTCAGGCTGCTGGGGTTAGTGAGATTAGGAAAGTGTCTGTGGGGTTTTCACCTCTGAGGTGGTAGACCTATGTCCATGCCCTTTATGGCCTTCTTTTCTGTGAAGCTTGGCTTGACCTTAGTTTCAAGCACAAACTTTGGTTGTTTTTGTTGTTGTTACCTGTGCTGGTGTCAACTGAAATATTTTCAACTATCATCTCCATTTGGGACATCTCTCTTTCATGCTTCAAATGGCATTCCACAGCCCCTGCTTCTCCCCTGACCTCCTGCCAATCCTTCCCCCCTCTGCTACAGCAGACAGACATCTTTGAACCAGGAACCCTATTTTGTATGGAACTTCTGTCCCCCACATCTGATGTGATTAACAAGAAAACCTGTTCTCTATTCTGTTTCAACATTTAAAATATGTATAAGCCTTCTATATTAATTGCCATTTTAATTGCACACACCCACACACAATTTCTTTTCTATCTCTTTGGTGAGCCTCCTTTTTTCAGTCCAAGAGCTGGAAAGGTAAGGGATATGAAAACACTGCTTTGTGTAGCTGCAGTGTATTTAAACAGTAGTGATGACAGCGTAACAAAGGACTCTTGTGCTTTTACAGATCAGAACTAAAAGGAGAATAATTATAAAAGCTAAGTCATCTCACATAGCACTTTACCTTCAAAGGGATTTCAAAGTGCTTTGCAAACAGCTGCTTAAGTTTCACACCCCCACCTGTGAAATAGAGGGGTGTTATATCCCTATTTTACAGATGAGGAAACAGACACAGCTGTGAAGTAATTTGTCTGAAGTCGGTGTTGGAGCTGGGACTAGAAAACAAGCCTCTGAACTGTCAAGCATTTAAAGGACAACAAATGATAAGAATCTGCAGAGGTAAACCACCTCCATTCCAGGGAGAAGCCCTGTTGAATTAGGTTAACTTTTAATCCCGATATTGTTGACATCATCCCTTATAGAGAACTATATATAAATTTACAATCATTCCCCTCGACCCTCCCCATCATCAACACACAGAGCTCAACTGTCCATAGGAATTCCACAGTGCCATCTGCTGCAAAGTCATATAATCGCTGACACTACCATCTCTCTTCAGCTTCCAATTAAAAGGACTAAATGCGGTTTGTTCTGGTTCTTTTGTTCATGCTCCTGCCATTCCAATCAATGTCTTTAGGCTTCTTTTGTGCTGCATGTGTCCTACAGTTGCTCTGTCAACTTCACTATAGTGAATATTTCCAACCCAAATGCTACCATCCTGGGGGGGGCCTGGGGAGGGGGGTGAGGAGGGAGGCAGAGAAATGGCATAGGGCCCTGTTGTTTTTGAGGCACAAGTATCCCCATTGGCCAATTAATTAATTGGCTAAAAGAGAGAGGGGCAAACTATAGTCTACAGAGCACATCCAGCCCACCAGACCCTTCTGTCCAACCCACAAATTCAACCCAAGAGGCTAATCCTTAGGATCTCCCCTTCTATCCCCTGCCCCCCACAGCCTCCACTTGCCCAGTACCAGCATTGGAGGCTTGTCACACTACCAGCCCCATTGCTCTGGGCTGTGTGGTCAGAAGCAGGGAGAGATTTGGATAGAAGGCAGAGGTCTTGGGAGGCAGTCAGGGGAGGGAAGCAGGAGGATGCATAGGGGTGGCCAGGGGTAGGGGGTGTGTGTGAATCAGATAGCAGACAGGGGATAGGCCACTCTTGGCTATTTGGGGAGGCAGAGTCTCCCCTACCTTCCCTACCTATGCCCCCATACAATGTATGAACCCCTAGATATGAACCCCCAGTATTCAGGCTAAACATTTGCACACTCCTGGACTAGAGTGAGAGTCGAGAAACTCAGGACACTAATATCCTCCATGGTAGGGCCAAAATATGCTGTTGGCAGCTCTTGCTGTCCTTGGATGTACATGATCAGGATGGGGAAATCATACTGAAAGCATTCGAGCAGAGCCTAACTTGACTGGTATTCCAGAATGACCTGGCACAGCTAAATATTTAGCAAGAACCAAAGTAGCCAAGGATCACAAGAGTGTGTGCCTTTTTAATTCCTACCCCGTGAGCTGTTCTATGAGGGTGAAATTCAGATTGGCTTAAGTGGAGCATAGAACTTGAAATGGCACAGGAATGGACCAGAGGCCAGAGAGTGAATTATAACCTGGAATTTTTATTTTGGTGCAGCTTTATCATTGTCAGTCAAGAGATGCATAAGGACTCCAGCAATTTAAACCAAATTTGGCATAAAAATAGACCCACCTTCAATATCTCAGCATCCACGCAATTTTAATATGTGAGGATCAAATCATATAAAAATAATATGCCAGCAGAAAAGGAACAAGTGACATCAAGCCCCAGTGCACTGAAGCTACTTTTACATCCTGCACGGTTTCCAAAAGAAGGTACATGTGATGGTTCCATTCCTGTGCCACATGAAAATGTGTCCACTCTCCCCCATCCCAGTGACAAAACTTGTGACCTCAAGAAATGTCCCAGCTCTGGAACAGCAGGATCATGAGGCAAGTCAGCACTGTGGGGCATTGACTAGGCTGTGTGAAGCTTACGTAATAGCTGCCCAAAGTTCAACAGAGTTATCAGACATGAGCTGTTCTTACAGCATAGTGATAGGTGTGGTTTAAAAACCTTAAAGACTAGAAAAAACTATAGGCCAAGTTTGCCCAAAATCCCACACACCCCAAATTGACCACACATGGCTACCTTATACCAGCAACTACAGTGTTACGCTGCTTCTTAAGGGGGGGAGGAAGGGTCAGGTAAAATCATTAATAAATGCTTTACGATTCTCCTGAAACAGGATTTTTGAAGTCCCATTGTGGAGTTCATGTACAGCTTCAAAACTTGCTTGAGTTGATTGAAAGACCCTCTCTCCCCCACAGACAACCCAACAGTATAACTTTTCAGAGGAATGGGGACTCCCTTTCCACGCAGGAACTGTACCCTTTGGTGTTGGGGCCATGAAATCTGGTGCATTTACAGTTACCTGATTTGTTCGAAGCAAAGCAGTTCTGACAAGGGCAGTAATTACAAGACTGTAATGTTCATTTCTGCACAAGGCACGGTGTCTGCATGTCTGGGAAGGGCCCAAGATGCTTACAGCATTTATATTTTCCATGCTGTGGTGAATTTGGAACCTTTACACAGCTTAAGACAGAATAAATTTTACTCCAGCACAAATCTCTTGATCATTTCTCCTTCAAATGTGGGAAAACAGCACTGAGAATGTGGAAAGTGTAGAGCACATCATAAATCCATGGACACAGGAACTCAGAAAGCTGCATAAGGCACATAAGGTCTACTATAAAGGAAGCACTGTGCTTTAATATTATTTTCTGTTTAAAATCTACATGTGTGGTTTGGGACAAAGGCCTTTTAGTGTGAAAGAAAGAAGGTTCAGTGTTCCCCCACCACAATCCTGAAGAGAGCCGCATCTCTGGAGAGACAGTAGAGAGATGTGCCTCCAGTGTACAACACCAAGAGAAACAAAAGAGGAAAACTTGGAGCTGATCAACCAGATATAATGCTAGGACAGCCAAGCACCCAGAACATAGCATGAATCCAAGTGATCAACAGGTGTTGTTTATCCACAGAGAGGGATAAACAACATATTGGGAATTCAGTTGCTTAATTTCTTTATGTATTGTCTAAAGGCACTGAAAGGCAGTTGCCTTAGGTTTACATCTTAGAATCATAGAATCATAGAATCATAGGACTGGAAGGGACCTCGAGAGGTCATCGAGTCCAGCCCCCCCTCCCTCAAGGCAGGACCAAGCTCCTTCTACACCATCCCTGACAGATGTCTATCTAACCTGTTCTTAAATATCTCCAGAGAGGGAGATTCCACCACCTTCCTTGGCAATTTATTCCAATATTTGACCACCCTGACAGTTAGGAATTTTTTCCTAATGTCAAATCTAAACCTCCCTTGCTGCACTTTAAGCCCATTACTCCTTGTCCTGTCCTCAGAAACCAAGAGGAACAAATTTTCTCCTTCCTCCTTGTGACACCCTTTTAGATATTTGAAAACCGCTATCATGTCCCCCCTTAATCTTCTTTTTTCCAAACTAAACAAGCCCAGTTCATGAAGCCTGGCTTCATAGGCCGTGTTCTCTAGACCTTTAATCATTCTTGTCGCTCTTCTCTGTACCCTTTCCAATTTCTCCACATCTTTCTTGAAATGTGGCGCCCAGAACTGGACACAGTACTCCAGCTGAGGCCTAACTAGTGCAGAGTAGAGCGGCAGAATGACTTCACGAGTTTTGCTTACAACACACCTGTTGATACAACCTAGAATCATATTTGCTTTTTTTGTAACAGCGTCACACTGTTGACTCATATTCAACTTGTGGTCCACTATGACCCCTAGATCCCTTTCCGCCATGCTCCTTCTTAGACGGTCGCTTCCCATCTTGTATGTATGGAACTGATTGTTCCTTCCTAAGTGGAGCACTTTGCATTTCTCTTTATTAAACTTCATCCTGTTTACTTCTGACCATTTCTCTAACTTGCTAAGGTCATTTTGAATTATGTCCCTATCCTCCAAAGAAGTCGCAACCCCACCCAGTTTGGTATCATCTGCAAACTTAATAAGCATACTCTCTATCCCAATATCTACATCATTGATGAAGATATTGAACAGTACGGGTCCCAAAACAGACCCTTGAGGAACTCCACTTGTTATCCCTTTCCAGCAGGATTTAGCACCGTTAACAACAACTCTCTGACTACGGTTATCCAGCCAATTATGCACCCACCTTATCGTGGCCCTATCTAAGTTATATCTGCCTAGTTTATCAATAAGAATATCATGCGAGACCGTATCAAATGCCTTACTAAAGTCTAGGTATATGACATCCACCGCTTCTCCCTTATCCACAAGGCTCGTTATCCTATCAAAGAAAGCTATCAGATTAGTTTGGCATGACTTGTTCTTCACAAACCCATGCTGGCTATTCCCTATCACTTTATTACCTTCCAAGTGTTTGCATATGATTTCCTTAATTACCTGCTCCATTATCTTCCCTGGGACAGACGTTAAACTGACCGGTCTGTAGTTTCCTGGGTTGTTCTTATTCCCCTTTTTATAGATGGGCACAATATTTGCCATTTTCCAGTCTTCTGGAATCTCCCCTGTCTTCCATGATTTTTCAAAGATCATAGCTAAAGGCTCAGATACCTCCTCTATCAGCTCCTTGAGTATCCTGGGATACCTTGATCTAAGCAGTAGCACTAGAACTCCCATCTGAATATTCCTACTGTTGCTTTTAAAGATGGATCCCTGGCGTTAAAGGAACACACTGTCCAGCTAATATTTTTGTTCGAGGAAAAGATGAGAGATGGCATGTTAGAGCATCCAACATTCAGTCCTTCATCTCCTTTGATTTTTGTTTTGTTTTTATTTTGTTTGTTTGTTTCCTAATGTACTTTATATGTCCCTGCCTTCTCCTAAATCTGTGGTTCTCAACTGATGGTCCATGGTGACTTTTTCGGTGGTCCACAGGAACATGGTGTGAGCAGGTGCCGCCGTTAGGCTGTTTTATGCCGTGTTCACAAGCACGCGGCACGTCATCCATAGCGTCACCTAGGACTCAATCGCGTTGTGTTGCCAGTAACTTCCGTCTGAGGCTCTGAGCGTCAGCGTAGTTGCTGCTGTCATGCTAAGTGCTTGCTGTGTTGTTCGTCCTGTGCTACATGTGCTGTTTTACAGGTGTGGTGTAGTTTGTTTATAATGGTAATGATGGGAAGAAATGTCAAGTGCAAGTATTTGAAGAACTACATCAAATTCGGCTTCACTTGTCAAGAAAAAGAAGGCGTGGATTTGCCACAATGTGTTATTTGTTTCAAAGTCTTGGGGAATGACTCAATGAAGCCGGCTAAACTGATACTCCATCTCGAAAAGTGTCACTCCAACTTGTTGCCAAAGGATGAAGATTATTCAGAACGGCAGTTATCAGGTCTGAAACGCCAGTGCCTCGACTCAGCAAGTGCATTCTACAATAAGACAAGCAATTCTGTGCAAGATTTCCTAGATCGTTGCATACAAAGTTGCACAGGCCAAGAAGCCTCATATCATTGTACAGCAACTTGTGCTCCCCTGTGCAAAAGAGATGGTGCGGCTTGTTCTTGGTAAGGAAGCAGCAAGGAAGCTGAATGATGTATCTGTCTCGAACAACACAGTATCGAGACGGATAAATGAGATATCACAGAACATCGGTGAACAAGTTGTGGATGAAATAAAGAAGTCTCCATTGTTTGCCATACAACTGGATGAATCGACTGACGTCGTATTGTGCTCCCAGCTATTGGTGTTCGCACGATACATGGTTGAGGGAGACTTCAAAGACGAATTTCTTTTTTGTAAGACTCTTCATGCCACCACAAAGGCTCAGGATGTGATGGAAATTGTTAACAATTTCCTTGAAGTACATGGTCTGGATTGGGTAAATCTTGTGGGTGTCATCACTGATGGTGCACCTGCCATGCTGGGCTCAAGATGGGCTCCCATCAGTGTTTACTCCCATCATGTCATGGCTTGGCTTAAGGTATTCCGACTCCAGCTATGTATTTTGCGTAGCTGGAGTTGCATACCTTAAGCTGACCTGCTTCGTCTAGTACAGACAAGGCCCGAGTGACTTGCCCACTCATACAGAAATTTGTGGCAGATCACAGAAAATTGAAGCTGGGTCTCCCAAGAACTTTGTTAGTGCCTGAGCCACCAGGACATTCAGCATTTAGGAGAAGGCAGGGACATAAAGTACATTAGGAAACAAAAAGAAACAAAAAAAAAATAAAAGGAGATGAAGGACTGAAGGTTGGATGGAGGAGTACCAGACACCTGTGGGGGTTGCCCTCAGCAAAAGGAGGAGTACCAGATTGATTTATGGATCTATACTAGACCCACTGAATCGGATGCCAGAAGACTGGCCTCTGGCGCATCTATCTTGCACTAAGTATGGACATGCCCTTATAGATTCTCTTTTCCTCAATTCCATGCCTGTAAAATGGATAACAGCACTGCCCTGCCTCATGGGGAATGTTGTCAGGATAAATACATTAAAAGATTGTGAGGCATTCAGATATTAGAGAGAACAGGGCCACATGAATACCTAAGACTGCTAGAACTCATCATCAGCTAAAAGACCAAAAATGAAGGACAAATATACATAGCCTAGACAGTTTAACGCAAGGTAGGTTGATGGCAGCAAATCCCCCAAACTCGCTGGCCTAACAAAAGCTGCTGGTAAGCTGGTATATTTCTATAATACATATATAAACATGCTAAATGAAATGTAAGCATAAGACTTATTTTATTATTCATGTTCTGAGTAGTTATTCCTGCTAGCAAATTCATTCTCCGAGACTTTCATAGTTTGAAGCTATTCTAACAACCACTATTAAAGACAAACTTGCAAAAGTTAACTCTCCTACTTGTTTAGTTAAGTGATATATTGATAGCCACATTGAATATTTGGATTTTTCATCAACCCCATATACTCTATGGCCCAAATTCTGTTCTAATTTTCACCAACCTATGTTTAGAGTACTTCCAGCATAAAAAGGAAGCAGACTGGACTCCATATTTAAACTGTGTTAAACATTGTTTCGCTCTGCAGGTTTGTAGAATGTTTCACTCACAAGGGTACTCTGGGATTTTTCCTTTTTCCATTTGCCAACAAAAAGAGTTACTATGGATAGTGAGAACTATAATGTGGAAAGACTAAACTTCAGAGTTTCAGGAGTTAGGGAGTCGAGTAATGGAATAACATGGGATGTCAGTTCGTCTTATGGACATCTTAAAAAAAAAGTTCCTAATTTCTTTGAACAAAGCAGCTTTGCGTTTGTGGCATCTTACCACCATTTTTATGAATTTCACCCTAACCTATGTTGAATGTTCCTAGCCAAGATTACTTTCGTGTATGATATAAGCATTTTTAAAAAGCTACCCCTACAATAGATTTGCCTCGCTCATGTATGCAATGCAAAAGAAAAAGTTATCATGAGTTTCTAGAGCCACAAAAACCTCTTGTATATATATTTGCTTACCTATCACCTGAGCACTTTTCTGTTCAAATCAGTAACAATGAAGTCCCAGCTGTACTTTCTAGGAAACTATTAATGTAAGCCCTACACACATAGGGCTTCCTCATCCAATGTTTCTAAGTGAGCTGTCTGCAGAGAACTGATCACCATCCCAACTGAAAACATTTTGCACAGTTCTAAAAGAGTCATTGTCCCTCTTGCTAGCTTTTGTCAGCAGCACTGGCTCTTTTCTTCTGCACCAGTATATCTGTTGTGTAGAGAAAATCCTAGAAAGGCATGGGCCCAATCCCAAACATCCCCAGCCCACTGTCATGGGGTGTGGAATAGGCAGCACATCAGTAGTTTGGATAGCAGAAGACTTCAGATTGGAAAGATGTGAGGAATTCTTTGGTGAACTTTTGGGATAAAGACTTCCACATACAGGCTATACAATAATTGTGACACAGATTATCTAGGCAAGAAAATAGCTTAATTGGAGTAGTGTCATCTGAAGCACCCAGGACCAAATTTTATAGCGAAAGCTCCCTTGCTTCTATGACAAACCAGCACAAGTTGTTTGGCAAATAGGAATGTTCACAGTATTATCAAAGGCATCCAAAACATCCTTACATGAAAACTGTCCAGCATTACATGACAGATAAAAAATGAATAGCACACACTAATGTGCTACAGGTTTATATGATAGACCAGGTTTCACGAGGCACCATATCTCTGTCAAGTGCCACTAGCTGCAGAGATCAAGGGACTGTGCTGTAGAATTTAGGTTGATTATGCCATATAAGAAATAGCTCTTTGAACAGAAGAAAAACTCCTCTGGTTACTGGAGGTCTAGTAAGTGGACTGAGAGTCAGATCCAAGCCTTAACTGAAATCAACTGAAAGACTCCGACTGATTTCAATGAACTTTGATCTAGCCCCAGAATCATAAATTGGAGGTAATATAGGATTAGGAGACAAAAGTGTTGTAATGAACCACATCTTAATGGTCCACTGTCCAGTCTGTGAAGTTACAGTGCCTCTTATAGAGATTCTTCAATGAGGGCCATCTTACTGATAACAGAAATCCTGTCCCTAGGAGAGGTTAGGATGACTTATTTACTAACAATAATGTTTCCACACTGAACTCTGTTATGCTTATCAGTTAGTACAAACAACAGATTCTTCTTGCTGAATTACCCACAAAAGTTTCAAAACTAAGTGTTTTCTGATTCAAACTGCTGTCAGATTATCAGCATCCACAGTCCCCGGTGTTCTCCCAAGGAACATTGAAAGGGCTCGGCCAGCTGTACAAAACAGAGACATAAGAAAGCAGCATGATCCACTGAGAAAGGATCTATTTTCTCCTTTAGAGATATTTGTTTTACTTTCCCTGACCTCAGTAAGTCTCAAATGGAAAAGAACTGTGTGTTACAAATGGAATCAAGTGCTTTATCTGATAACAATGCATTGACAGTATGTCCTGGGCTACAGAAACACTTCTTTGGACTGCATCACTACAATGAAGGTTAAGTACTTATTGCCATTGGAATAATTCTACTTTTTACAGCTTCCAACTCCAGCCAGAATCCTGCCATAAACATTCATTTAGGCAGCTTGCTCTTTGGCTAGCTACATCAGCATGAACCCGTCATGTGAATCTATGAAAGAGTAGATTTTCAAATTCAGACAAGTGCCTAGAAGTAAATCCTCCATCTTACAAGGACAGAACAAGTTTTAATAGGTATTTTAATGCCAAAGCATGTCAGTCAAATTATTATTGGCTCTAGCTGCACTCTCACAAGCTGTTAAATTCTTTACCTGCAGCAGAGCACCACTCAAAAAGGTGCAAAATTCTTTTCTATGTTTAAAAACACCAAAGGAAGTCAAAGAAATTATTCCAATCTGATCCTCACAACCAAAACCCTCTTGAGCTGCATAAGGGGCAGGCAGACCATACGTCCCAATGAGAACTGGCTTTTCAAGAATAAGAGTTGATCCACAGAGCCAAAGTGGTCACCACTTACAGTCAATTCCATTATAATAGCTACATTCAGTCTAAAATTGAAATGGATAATACTCACACAAACACACACTAGAGAGGCAAAAAGTATAAATTTACTTAGGATTGAAGATTCTCATTATAAGTCTATTTTTTTTTTAATTTCCCACTATCCCTAAAAGAAAAAAAATCCCCTGAAATTTCATATTACATCTACTTTCAGTATAGATATTTTCTAAAAAAAGTTTACCAGAAATGTGAAAAGAAGTTTCAGGATTATGTTATGAAACTTACTTTGTCCCTAACTGTAAGATTTCATAACTTTCCTGTTTTAGTTATCTTAACAAAATGGCTTTGTCTAGATTTGTTTGGTTTTGCCTTGCAGAAATAGGCCTTAAAGATATTGGAAGGGTTTGTGAAGAGAATTACATAGATATACAATATAAAGAGCTTTATGATATAAAGAAGCGGCATATTAAGATAAACAGAGAAAAGTTTCATTTGTTTGGTTGCCAACAAAAATAAAGCAGAGCAAGGATATAAACAGAAAGCAAAAGGCAGCCAAGAAAGAAACCCTGAGGGGCAAGAGGAAGAGTTTTCCCTCCCCAAGGGAGAGAACCTCCTGTGGGTTTGCTAAAAGTGGGCAAAGGGATGTCCCTCTTTGCTGAGCCTCATAAGACTGGTCATCTTATCAGACACTTCCTGCAGACCTTGCACACACACCCAATACAAATCTTTTTGTGCTCGTTCAAAAATAAAAGGCAAGCAAAGGTTACAGAAAGCTTTTTTTTTTTTAACACATCAAGGCTGCAAATGTGTCCCAAATAACACCAAAAAGCAATATATATTTTAGAAAATTCTATGCCAGTAAAAAAAAACCACTCCCTCCCCAAATGTTCTCCCACACCAAAAGGGATCCAGCCAGCCCCTCTCTACCATATAAGCCTTCACAAGTCACTCAATCTCCTTCTCCCCCATACACCATTATAATGCTGGTGACAGATTTCTCCAAACAGATTCCCCTTCAGCATGAACTCTGATGGAAGTTTGTTCCATAACTCCATCCCCTTCTGCCTTGGAATCTCCATTGTCCCAGAGCTGATGCCATAATCCACAGAACACAATTTGGGATTTGGGAACAGGCCTGAAGCACTCACAGCAGCCTGAGCCATGGAAAAGACTAGCAGCTGGAATCTGTAAATTATCTTCACAGCCTGCTTCAGCCGTAATGAGTTACAATAATCCAGCCTTGAGGTGACAAATGCATGCACCTGCCTAGCAAGACAGAAGTAGAAGAACACATTTTTGGAAAATGGTGTTACGTCAGCTACATGGTCAGCCAAACTTGAGGTGTTACATTGCTTTTGATGAACGGGATCTCTCTGCCTTGGGTAGACATTGGAAACAACATCTTGGCCAGTTCTTCGAAGCATTTCCCCTTCCCAGCCAGCATCACTTCAATCTTACCAGTATTCAGCTTAAGCCAGCTGCTCTTCATCAGGGAGCTGAGTTTCTGTTGGCATTCTGTAGGTTGCTTCAGCTGAGAACGAGGTATATAGTTGAGTTATTAACAATTAAGCCCAGGGTGTTTTCACTGTCTCTCCCAGTGGTCCTATGCAGATATTGAAAAGAAGTGAGGGTAGTATAGGCCCCTGTAGGTGAGGGACTTTTGAAGAGGAGAAACAATTACTCATCTCCATTCTCTGAATTCTGCTGGAGAGGACCAACTAGCGCATGGGGTGGGCAAACTCAGGCCCGGAGGCCATAGCGGGCCCACCAAGCATTTCTCTCCAGCCTGCCCAGCTGATTAGCAGAGCATGCATAGTTACAGCCGCAAATGTGTGTTCAGCTGCCCCTCTGCCATCGTGCTCTGTCCTGTACCCAAGCTGCTTCCAGGATTCTCCTGCTAGCTGGGCAGAGCAAGGGTGGAGGAGAGCAGGGAGTGTTGAAGTCAGGGTGTCGCCCTGTCCCTGTACCCTATCTCTGCAGAGCAGGGTTCAGGGAGAGGGGGATACACAGCAGAGCTGCTCCAATCTGAAGCACGGACGATAAATGACTCAGAGGAGTGCAGAGCTGGGGAGAGGCGAGGTGGAGTGGGGAAGGGGAAAGAGAACAGATTTCCCTCAGAGGGACAGCGGGTGGGGTCTCTCAGAAACCTACCCAGCAGCAGCCAGCATATGCACTTTCTGTGTTACTGTCACACACACCCAGTCTGTGCCACACTGTCTCCAGGCCCAACACACAGAGCCACTGTCACAGTCACACTGCAACACACACTCAACCTGTGTCACAAAGTGCGTGTCTCACACACACAAACTGTCTCTCTTTCACACACTCTCTCTGTAGGCCCCAGACTCGCCCCTTCTGTCTGAGGCCCCAACCCTTCCGAGGGGCCCGGAGCCAGCCCGTGACTATGTATCAAAACTTACGAAGTGGCGCCCCTGCAAAAAAATATTGCCCACCTCTGAAGTAGCACCATCTACCCCTGCCATACCATGTGGCATGTTAGTAGCACCTCCTGATCCATTGTCTCAGAGGCTACAGAGGTATAGCAATGTGAGCATGGAGATCATCTCTTAATGCCAGTAAAAGCTGTCTGTGCTGTTTCCTGATGTGAGCCCTGCCTGACTGGATGGTTGCCAGGATGTTGACTACGGTTGCCAGATGGTTTCAACAATAATACCGGACACACTTGACATTACGTCACAGTCTACATTACATTTATTTAGAAAATACCGGACATTTCTATTTTCTCAATTTGTTTCTTGAACAGAAAGTTCTAATACTGGACTGTCCAGTTCAAAACCGAACACCTGGCAACCCTAATGCTGACTGATGCCAAGTGTTGCTGGATGGAGATTGATTACTTCTCTTTACTAAAGCGACGAGGAGTCCTGTGGCACCTTATAGACTAACTGAAGTGTAGGAGCATAAGCTTTCGTGGGCAAAGACCCACTTCGTCAGATGCATCTCTTTACTACTCATCCTATTTAATGTCAATTGTAGTTTTAATGTTAATGTGAAGTCACAGGTTCCTATTAATTTCATTGGCTACAAATTTTGGAGAACTATGTTTAGCCCATATGCTCAAATATGAATTTTGTCAACATCTCTGTAAACTTGAATATGCTTTGGTTAAACATGAGCTGTTCAGTCCCTTCTGCAAACCCTTGTAAACAATAAGCATAGCAGGCATCAGTCTTTCAGTTCTCCAAGTGGCAGGGACATTATAGTTCTGCTAGATATCTCTACTTGGAGACACTTTGTTTTACTTTGACCGGGGAGAGCTGCACATAATTCTGTCCCCTAAACGTAACCTCCTATGAGGTAGTAGATGTCAGGGAGACAATGCATGCCTGGGTGTGGGACAGTAGTTTAAAGAAACCAAAGCCGTACTTTAGTAGGATCAGATATTTTAAAAGCATGGAGGCAAAAACCTTTCAAAGAAAATTCTTCCCTTAACCTCAACCTTCAGGTCTGAAAACAAGAACTTCACTTTTAATTGGTGCCAACTCCAATCAGAACCACCCTTGCTGCAATGTATTCCATTTATAAACTCCAATCCTTGGGGGCAAACAGCTAATTGTTTAAGTGCTGCTGTGCAAATGTTAAGAAGGTGAATGATCCCTGAAACACCTGCTGCCCAAGTTAATGTCTGTGCATATACTTCTAGCCATAACATGCACACATGAATAATCTCTTTGTAAAAAAGGCATTCATGGAAAACAACAAAACTCAGGAATGCTTGACCTACCTCTTCCTATCTTATATTTACCAAGAACATGAAAAGAGAATTTGCAGAACCTGAGAACAGATAAAACAGCAGTAGAGTTTCATTTCATATTTACATTATAGTAAAACAAAAGTTCAAGCCCATGTAACATTCTCTTGGCATGGAAATATAGCCAGGACTGCAAAGAGGAGCCTAGCTGTTGCAGTACTTGCCTATGTTAACACCTTGCTGCAGAGTTCATCTCAAGTAATCCTACTGGCATGTACTGATTTTCTGACTTCCACATGTACAGCAACATCCTTTAAAACCAGGACACAGAACTACTGAATTTATAAAAATATTTCATTTAAAACTGGCCTGGATTCAGAGAGCAGCAGACTATTTCAATTAGTTATCCTGACCGGCAGGGTCCTATACTGGATGCTTCAGAGTACAATACCCCTCCCACCTCATAAAAGCATTCCATAGCTGGCCATGAGCAGTAAGTGGGAGAGGGGGGAATTTCTTTCTGGCAGTTTATGCCTTGAAGCAGAAGAACTGATAGACTAAACTAGCTAGGTTAAAACATTACAGGCCTATCTGCAGATATTATTCCTACTCAAGTGTGTAATCCTACTCAGACATTTACTAATCTGCTTGCTCCCTATCCCACGGCAGTGAATTTTACAAGTGGGTTATGTTCCATTTTTAAGCATATTATCTTTCGTTTTAAACATGCATACTTCAAGATTTAAGAGAAATGGGCCACCTAAAGACAACAGAAGGAAGTGTCCAGTTTAACCAGAGTCCATCTAATGAGATCATGGAACAAAGCCAAGACTAGGAGCCAGGAATTGCCGGTGGGAAAAAAATAGTGGTTGGTGTATTAGGGCACTGGACTAGGACTCAAGAGATCTGGCTTCAATGCCCAGCTCTGTTCCAAGCTGATTCAATGGGCTTTGGCTAGGAGTAGTTCCTGAGGGTATGTCTACACTGTAATTGGAAACCCATGGCTTACCCATGCCAGCCAACTGGGACTCACAAGACTTGGTTTGTAGGATGTTTTATTGCAGTATAGACATTTTAGCTTGAGTCTGTAGCTGAAGGTCTGGTACCTCTCAACTCACAAGGAGCAGGGACTTGCAGCCCAACTCAAGTCCAGAAGTCTATGCCATAAGTAAACAGCCTCTTGGCTCAAATGAACCAGTTCAGGTGAGCCATGGGTGGCAGTGATCAGAGGCAAATGCAAGCAATGCCTTCCCTTCATTTTCATACTCACCATCTCTCATCTTTTTATCCCTATTCATTCTTATCCTTCCTGCAGGCTCCCACAGCAGACTGTTGCAGCCTGGTGAGCCTTCCTTCCTTAAGACTCTGACAAACTTCAGGATATATCAATAAAATCTGTCTGACATTTTTTATTCTCAAATTTAGTGCTTTTAACCAGGTACCTTCAGTAAGTCATCTTCACAATCTGCCCTGCAATAGAAAACGTGCTCCATTTTCTTTGGAAAGAAATTTTAGCAGAATGTTTTCTTTTTCTCAAATGGTATTTGCTGCACGGGTTCAAGGATTTGGCTGGAAGGGATGAACGGGGGCGGGGGGGTGAGAAGAGACTGACCATGGAGAGGAGGCAAATCTTAGAGAGTTTGGGGGCAGGGCATAGAGCAGGGGTCTCCAACCTTTTTAAGCACAAGATCACTTTTTTAATTTAAGTCAATCCAGGATCCACCTCAAACCCAAATACCCTTGCTCTTTCACTGAAGCCCTGCCCCTCCCCTTCACCAAGGCCACCCTCCTCACTCTGGGAAGATGAGGTACAAGGAAGGGGGACAGAGTGACATCAATGCCCCCTGCCTCTGTCTCCCCTGCCCTGTACCACAAGCAGGAGGCTCCCAGGGGGCAGCTCCAAGGCTCTGGGGGGGAGCTCAGTGGTTTGATCATTGGCCTGCTAAACTCAGGGTTGTGAGTTCAATCCTTGTGGAGGCCATTTAGGGATTTGGGGCAAAAATTTGTCAGAGATGGTACTTGGTCCTGCTGTAAAGACAGGGGACTGGACTCGATGACCTTTCAAGGTCCCTTCCAGATCTCGGAGATAGGCAATCTCCATAAATTTTAAATTAGGGGCTGAGGCACAAAGATTAAGAATGGGATTTTCAAATGTGTTTAATTAGAGTTGTCAGGCAAACAGTAAAGTAAATGCTTAAACACCTATGGAAACAGGGATAGGTCAACACAAAGAAGAGAAGATTACTCACCTTGTGCAGTAACTGGAGTCCTTCGAGATGGTTGTCCCTGTGGGTGCTCCATCTTAGGTGCTTCAATGCTGCTGAGCTCAAGGTCGGAGATTTGTGACAGCAGTACACCTGGCCAGCCATGCGCGCAGAGAGTGTGTGTGTGTGTGTGTTCTGAGGAGGTTACTGTGCATGCGCAGCCGTCCCCGTCCCCCCACCCCCCAGTTCCTTCTCTGACCCGGATGTGTTGTACTCAAAGCAGAGGGGAGGAGGATGGGTGTGGAGCACCTACGGGGACAACCATTTCAAAGAACTCCAGTTACTGCACAAGGCGAGTAACCTTCCCTTCTTCTTCTTCGAGGAGTGTCCCTGTGAGTGCTCCACCTTAGGTGACTACAAAGCAGTATTCTTGTTATGAGGTGGGAGCTTCAGCTGCTGAGGATCTGTGATGGACAGTATTGTTTGTCCAAATCTTGTATCAGTCTCAGAAAATTTTTGGAGTGCATAATGCTGTGTGAAATTGTGCGTTGAGGCCCATGTGCCAGTCCTGAATAGTTCTGTGGGCATACTGTGTAGGCATGCCATTGTGGCTGCCATGGCTCTTGTTGAGCGGGACCACACCGTATGTGGTGGCTCCCTCTGTGCCAGGGCATATGCCAGTCTTATGCATCCAGAGACATTTTGATAGTCTCTGTTTTAATATGGGTAGACCTTGTGATCTCTCTGTGGCTGAAACAAAGAGCTGTGGGGGTCTTTCTAAATGAGCTTGTTCATTGTAGGTAAAAGACTAGGGCTCTACGAACATCGAGAGTATTGAGAGCCACCTCTGACATGTTTATGGTGTTTTGGGAAGAAAACCGGTAAGTATATAGGTTCATTGCAGTGGGACAAGGCAAGTACTTTCGGGAGGAATTTGGGGTGGGTTTGCAGTATTACCCTGTCCTTATGGAATATTGTAGAGGAGGTAGGGGACAGGTCAGCCATTAAGGCTGCCATCTCCCCTACTCATCTGGCAGAGGTGATCGCTATGAGGAAGGCCACCTTCACTGACAATTGTAACAGTGAGCAGGTAGCAAGGGTCTCGAAGGGTTTTCCCATGAGAGCTTTCAGCACTAGGTTCAAGCCCCATGCGAGTACTGGGTCCTGGCGTGGAAGGAACATATTGTGGAGTCCCTTTAGAAAGCACTTGACAGAAGGATGGGTGAAGACTGAGTGTCCCTGTATAGGGCAGTAAAGGGCTGAGATAGCAGCAAGGTGTACCCTATGGAGCTTATGGAGAGGCCTGTATTGTGTATTTCCAGTAGGTATTGTAAGATACTCAATATTCCTGTGTGTATGAGTTCATAGGTATGGGTGGCGCACCAGGCCTTGAAGCTCTTCCATTTTTGGATGTAAACTTTTCTCGTTGCAGGAGTTTTTGAGGATGACTTGAATTGCTTCTGGAAGGGATCTCTCCAGGTTGTTCAGCCAATTAACATCCACACCTGAAGATGCAGTTTGTGGATGTCTGGATGTGGAGTCCGGATGTGGAATCTGTCTATTCCTCTGTGTGAGGAGAGAGGCAACCGGTAGGAATTGCTGTAGTAGACGGTTGGTCATTTGTAGCAGTGAGGATACCATGTCTATCTGGGCCAATTGGGTACTACTAATATCACTTTGGCCCTGTCCTGTTTGATCTTGAGTATCACCCACTGTATGAGAAGGAACAGGGGGAATGCGTATGACATGTGAGCTGTCCATCGTATGCTGAATGCATTCCCCAGGGAGTGGGGACCTATGCCTGCTCTGGAGCAATATAGGGAGCAGCAAGCATTCCTGTGGGTAGTGAATAGATCCAGCACCAGGAATCCCCACTTCTTGAATAGGTGGGTGAGCATTGGTCGATTTATCTCCACTCGTGATTTTGTGTGAATTGTCTGATTAAACTGTCCACCAGGGTGTTGTCTTTGCCTGGAAGATAAGTTGCAACCAAAGTTATGTTCTGTGTGATGCACCATTCCAGAGGCACATGGCCTCCTGGAATAAATGGTAGGATTGTTTCCCCCCTGCCTGTTGATATAGTACATCGTGGTGACACTGGGGGTATGTCTAGAGTACAGGGTTTTGTCGACAGAAGTTTGTTGACAAAGCTTCTGTCAACAAAGAGCGTCTAGACTACATCCAGTTCTGTCGACAAAGCAAGCCGCTTTGTTGACATAACAGTGTGGACGTAAAGAACAATGTAGATGCAATAATGCCCTCTATCGACAGAACTCTGTCGATAAAAGGTGTTATTCCTCGTAGAATGAGGTTTACATTTGTCGACAAAACTGCTGAGTTTTGTCGACGTTATGTTGACATAACTCAAAGGCAGTGTGGACACAGGAATAGTTTTGTCGACAAAAGTTCAGTTTTGTCGACAAAACCCTGTAGTCTAGACACACCCTGTCTGTCAGAATCTGAACTGTTTTGTTCTGGATTAGGGGAAGGAAGTGCATGTATGCATTCCTGATTGCCCTCAGTTCCAATAAGATAATGTGGTTTCATCACAAGTCCATTGACCTTGGACCACCTTGTGATTTGTGTGTGCCCCCCATCCTAGGAGTGGAAGCTTCTGTCGTTATTGTAATTGATGGTATGTTGCAGTGGAACATGCATATGTTGTCATGTACTGTTTACCATGCCAGCGATGATTTTATCTCGTTCAGTATGGATAGGCATTTGTGTAATGAGTGGGTTCGTGCTCTGTACACTGTGCGTAACAGTCCTGTAGTTGTCTCGTGTGTAGGCAATCATGGGGTACTATGAACATTGCCGCTGCCATGTGCACTATTATTTGCATGCATAGTCTTGCTATTATGATTGGACTGTTCTGTGCTGTTGCTATCAGGCCCTTGATGGTCACCCATCTGTGGTGAGGCAAGCAAGCTCTGGCTTTCGTGCAGTCCAGATGTGCCCAAATGAACTCCAGTGATTGCGCTGGGGTCAAAATGCACGTTGTGGTGTTTATTTGTAAACCAAGATTTTTCTAGGAGTGTTTTTGCCAGTGTGATCGCATGCTGTGCATCCTGCTGTGTGCGGCTCACTATAAGACAATTGTCCAGATATCGGAATATTGAGATCTTGTTCTTGTGTAAATGTGCGGTGACCACTGCCAGTACTTTTGAAAATACTCTTGGGGCTGTTGATAGTCTGAATGGAATCACTCTGTACTGGAAGTGTCTGTTCTTTATTGTAAACTGCAGGAACCTTCTGTGTGCCAGGTGTATGGACATGTGGAAATAAGCATTCCAAAGGTCAAGGGTAGACAGCCATGCTCCTTTCTCTAAGAGTATGTCTACACATCAAAGTTATTTCAAATTAACTTTAATAGTGTCTACACAGGCAAACCGCTATTTCGAATTAAATTCAAAATAGCAGGGCGCTTAATTTGAATTTGGTAAACCTCATTCTATGAGAAGTAACACCAAACTTGAATTAGCTAATTCAAAATAAGTGCTGTGTAGACAATTATTTCGAAATAGGGGGCCTCCAGCCTTCCCAGGGTGTCCTGGTGGCCACTCCAGCCTCAAGCAAAAACACTCCTCTCCCTCCCCCACCCTCTCCGGAGCCCTTAAAGGGGTAGACTATGGCCACAGTGCCTGTGCCAGCTCCAAGCCTGCAGGTCGAGAGCCATCAGTCACTGCCCCTGACCTAGTGGCCCCAAAACATGAGCCAGCAAGCCACTGGCAGCCAGCCCTCCACCGCTCCCCAGGAGCAGTCTGCCAGCTCCCAGGAGCCTGCCAGGGCCCGGAGAAGGCGGGCACCTTCCTGGTCCAGGGCAGAGATCAGGGTGGACCTTACTCAGTTTGGGGGAGGTGCCCCCAACGTCCATGATCTCTGCACTAGATGGAGGAACACGGCCATCTATGGCAGTATAACTGCCAGCCTGGCCACCAAAGGTCACATGCAATCACAGGAGCAGGTTCACATGAAAATCAAGGTGGTCCAGCGAGATCCCCAATCCTCCAGTTTTGTTAAATAAAGAATTTGTGTTCATGAAAATACATGTATTTTATTTGACATCAGGAAGCATGGTTGAGGGAAGAGGTAAGTGGAAGGACGTGAGGGAGGAATGAGGCACAAGCCTCCAGTGGGGCAAGACCAGGGAGGCTCTGAGTGCTCCTCAGGGTGGAAGCTCTTCCACAGGGCCTCTTGGATACTGACAGCCCCCCGATGGACCTCCCAGATAGCAGCCTGCAGAAAGTGCAGCCAGGCTCGCAGCAACATGTTCACGAGAAGCACCAGAGTGCCCAGGGGCAGCTCTGGCTCCATGTTGCAGAGTGCTACGATGTCCCAAGTGAGGGCAACCAGAGCACTTCGAGACGCAAATGCTTTGCTGTCCCTCAGTGAGGCAGGAAAGCAAGCAGGGACACCTGGGAACCAGCTGCCCCGTGTGGACGTGGTATTTCAAATTAGCAAAACGCTAATTGGAATGGCATTTTGTGTGTAGACGCGTTAATTCGAATTAGCTTAATTTGGATTAACTATTTTGAATTAAGATAACTCGAATTAACGCTGCAGTGTAGACATACCCTCAGTGTACCCGTCAGAAATTGAAAAGGATAGCCTGCAGCTCATACATTTTTTAAACCCTGCCAAGCCCGGCATATCCCTAAGAGCTGGCACTGTGCAAGCTTGATGCGTGGCTTTTTGCACTTGTCCGGCGATGCATCTTTCTTCTTCTTCTTTTTTAAATAAGAAACTAAAGAGCCTGGAGAGTTAGCTTAGATCAATTAGGGTGGATTTCTGAGGTAATTTTTAGGTCGGTAAAGAAGAAAGATGTGGTTGAAGGGAGACTGCTGATCAGCGACCGCAGCTGACAGCAGTAGAGAAGGAACTGGGGGGGGGGGGGTGGCACACATGTGCAGTAGCCTCCTTAGAACACACACACGGACTTTCTGCACACGTGGTCGGTCAGGGGTACTGCTGTCACAAATCTCTGAACTCTAGCTCAGTAGCACTGAAGCACCTAAGGTGGAGCACCCAGGGGGACACTACTCGGAAAAGAACTTCTGAAAATGAAGCCCATCCAAAGAATTCCAGCCACCTGTAGCAGTAGAACACTAGAGTCTTCTGGAACCATGCTCACTGAGTGAACATGCACTACAAAGATGTCACAGTGCTACAACAAAGTGCGAAACTGCAGAAGAATTAGGAGTTATGGGGGCAGGGGTTAATGCTAAGAAATACTGCTCCCTTTTTCAAAATTTCAACATCTGAGCACATACCATTTTCCAAGTCAGATTCTACACACACAGAGACATGGGATATAATCAGCTACTAGTGCAGGCTGGAAGCAAGTGATATCCTCTAACAGGAGCAAAGAAGGACCATGAAAAGAATTGTGCTTTTTCTGAGGCATGTTTGTTTCTGAAAGGTGCTTCTGGAGCAATACACCAGCAATCTGTCTGGTGTAAGAAAATATTTAAGAGGAACCATGTACAAACACAATCTAGCCCTTAGGTTTTACTGTCAGACAATTTTAATATATAAAAAGAATGACAAAAGAAAATCCCCAGCTCTTAACAGACACAGGCAAGACTGGTCACATTTCCATTCCGTTTAGCAATATTGATATTACCCTTAGGAAGGAATAATGAAATGGTGTTCACTGGCAGATTTTCTGTGTCACATAGGTATTCAGTAAGCCTTCCATATCAACATCTAAGGGTGCACCGGAGTTTGGAAACTGGAATCCACTGCATTCCAATGTTTTCTTCTTAATTTGTGTGGGGGAGGAGCAATAGATTTAATATATCCCTAAGACCTTTCAAGACCTTTAATATATCCCTAAGGTCTTTCAAGATAGGAAGGATGATGCATGTGTACAATATACACAAGCAAAGCATCTTCTAGCACCTGGACCTTAATGGCTTCTTGATTAGCCAGTCAACAGGCCAGGAAGGCAGAAAAAAAAGCTATCTAAACTTGTTGAAAGATGACATCTGTCTGTTACAGCAGTCTATTATATGCTGCTTCTCATCTGGCTATGAAGACACAGACTGTGGGCTACAGTAAGTGATAGGGTTTAATTTACTTGACTGCAAATTCAAAGAAAATGAAGAGAATGGAACAAGTTCTTCATAATTTTGTTCTGTAACTGCCCAATGGCTGAATTAATTGTGCCAGCTGTTCTGCCAATAGCATCAAACCAACATTTAATATAAGGTGCAACACTTAAGTCTTCAGTACAATTCAAACATTGAAAATTTTTTACTTGCAAAGATGTTTTCTGATGCATATTTTCATTTTCTTTCCTGTATTTATTCCCAATATTTTCTACTGTTAATTTACATGGCATCTTATGCTGCAGAAAACCTGTCAACTTTATGACAGAGTTGCCATAAAAACATAATTTTTTAAAATTGTGTTGCCTATCTTTAATGAGGAGTGCTCTCAAAAATGAAGCACTCCAGGGTAGGATTAAGTCTAAGTATATCCACTGGATATTGCTGTACTGATTTGACAGGTACTTAATTGCTCTTTACAACAGGATTACTTTTTCTGTAATTCTGTTTTCTCTGACACACATTTTTCTACAAAAATTTGCTAAGGTTTTTCCCACCTCCAGCTATATACAGCAGCTCTAAAGTGAATCATTCAAGGGAACAATGGGCTCAGATACACTGAAGACAAAAATTGTAATTCCCTATCACACCATTATATACTCAATACATAAAGCACTTACAAAAAAATCTTTGGCACTTAAATAATCCCAAGTGAGCTGGGATGCTGACGGGTTGGTCCCACAGCGCCACTCAGGTGAGGGGCAGTGCTGCGGGACCAACCTGGCAGCACCCCAGCTGCTCTGCCCCATGGCTTCCCCAAGTCCACCGCTGCTGAAACTGACCAGCAGTGGACTTGGGGAAGGGCGGGCAGAGTAGCTGGGGTGCTGCCGGGTTGGTCCCACAGTGCTGCCCCTGACCAGCACCCGGTTCGCACCCCGCCACACCGTTCGCCGCCCAACCCCCTTCTCCCCCCGCCTCCAGACCCGTCACAGCCCCCCTGCCGGAGTACCTCCTGATACTCTGGCATATCCGATAATCCACTTCCCCCCCTCCCCCCCCCCCCCCCCCCGGGTCCCAAAGGTGCCGGATTATCAGAAGTTTGCTGTTAAATATATAGTGTATCATGAGCTTTCGTGAGCAAAACCCACTTCTCTTAGGTGCTAGAGTACTACTCATTTTTTAATGTTACAGTCTAACATGGCTACCTCCTGAGACTTTTAATCTCATTTTCCATTTATTCTCAGAGGATCTGCACTGGGGTGCCCCTCGGTGCTTGCTAATGAGACTGAAAAAATGTCTGTTCCATGTCAATCAATGCTACTGAAGTCTCCCTCCCTCCCTCTCATGCGTTGGGGTGCAATTCAGACAAATGAGAGATTCTGTCACAGCTTGTTCTGTAACGTTAAGTGACTTAAAATGCTCAAGTGCTATTGCTCCCTATCTGGACACTGTCACCTAGAATACAAGCATGCCCTGAAAGTCTGTATGTTGAGCAGCTCTGATTCAACAACACTGACTCCAGCAGCCTGATTGTTACTTCACAGACTGACTTTGCTTTCCACGTGCTTTTGTTACTCATACCCAACTGGCCACAATACCACCATTCTGTGTTTTCCCAAAATCACCAGCCTGGAGCATCCAGCTTACATGTTTCAAAAAAGGAGAGATAATAAGATCATTAGTCTTTTAAAAAGACAAAAGCTAAGTAAATATGCATGAACAGTGTAACATAGTTGCACAAAAAGCAAACACCATTCTCAGATATATTAGATGGAGCATTGTAAGCAAGACACTAGATAAGCTGCACTTATTAGCCTTAATTGGAGTACTGTATCCAGTTCTGGGGGCCACATTTCAGGAAAGTTATGGACAAATTGGAGAAGGTCCAGAGAAGAGCAATGAAAATGATTAAAAGTTTAGAAAACATGACCTGTGAGGGAAGATTGAAGACACTGGGTATTTTTAGTCTGGAAAAGAGAAGATTGAGAGGCAACAAGTACATCAAGGTTTGTCAGAAGGAGGAGGAAGAAAGATTAGTCTCCTTAACCCCCAAAGATAGGACAAGAAGCAATGGGCTTAAATTGCAGCAAGGTTGGCCATTAGGACAAACTCCCTAATCATCCCCAAATCATTGGAGATTTTTAAGAGCAGATTAGACAGACACCTGTAAGGAATGATCTAGAACTCTAGATAATAATTAGTTCTGCTATGAGTGCAAGGGACTGAACTAGATGACCTCTCCAAGTTCCTTCCAGTCCTATGATTATTATTGAAACTGGAGTTAACAATCACTTAATTAAAACAGCACTGGGTTGGTTTAGACTAGTGTTTCTCAAAGTGGCCCTTGAAACCACTTTTCAAAAACATGCTAACTGGCCACGATGGTTTATTTACTTACTGGTGCCATGGCCATAAAGCCTTGTGGCTCCCATTGACTCTGGTTTGCCATTTGCAGCCAAGGGGGGCTGTGGGAAGCAGTAGCCTGGCCCACACCACTTCTCGTAGCTCCTCCCTGGCTGCAAATGGCAAACTGGAGGCTCCATGGCCGTGGCACCAGTAAGTAAACAAACCAGCACAGCCAGTTAGCAGATTTCTCAGAGTGGTTTCATGGACCACTTTGAGAAACACTGGTTTAGACTAAAAATACAACAAAACCCCAAAGAGAGATTTTAAGTTAATTAAAGTACAAGGGATATAGATAAAATGGGTACAAGCAAATAAAAGTAAAATATACTTTCTAGTGGCTCAGCACTAACTTAAGAAGCTACAGCCTTAGATCTAGGTAGATATTTTACTCATTCGTTTTCCTCTCTAGCCATGGATGACTCTCAGTTAGGATCGTCCAGAGAAGTACAATTACTGGATTCCTTCAGCTTCCTAGATGAAATATCTTTAATCAGGTTTCCCATAAATTTCAATCCCTTTGGTTTAAGGCGGGGTGGGGTATCTTTTCTGACCCGCAGAAAAATCAGTCGAGGGCCACATACAAGAAAGAAACAAAACAAAACAAAAATCAAATCCCACTGACGTGGCCCCCGACTGAGAAGACAGACACTCCCCACATTTTCCTTGCACACCAGAACCTAGTGGGGCCAGGCTAGTAGATACTATGTGCTCCAGCCCCGCACAGATTTTGTGTGCTGGGGAGGAGCCCTGAGCGTCGGGGACCAGATCCAGGCAAGCTGGGGACCACATCCAACCCCCAGGCCTTACGTTCCCCACTCCTGGTTTAAGGATTGATCATTCACAGCTTGTAAGAGTTCAGGCTCCTTGTGGTCTGTCTAGTGATGGACAATTTCGTTTTTTCCTACTATTTTATCCCCAGACTGAGAATGATCTCATGCTGTTCTTCCCTTCTTGTGGGCTTCCCATCCCCCTGCTGTTTCCTATGTAAATGGGGCTTCTACTGTTGTTGATCACATCTTGCTTAATTTTACTGAAGATAAGTAGATAGCTGCCCTCCCTCCTTTCTGGGAGAAAACCTGTTTCACCCTGTGTCTGGTCACAGACTGTTAAAACACCATATCATTAAGTATCCATATTTCCACATGTTCTGTGAAAATATTGCACAATTTCATCCTATGGGTCATCAGCCTTCAGAAAAGACCTTATTTGATACACTTGCATACAGTATTTCTGTATTATAAAAAACCTAGTAGATTCTATTACTTATCATTTGAGGCTCAGACCCCAGAAGAGGGTATCTTCCCCACTTGGTGTGCTGCTGGGCTTTTTTTACTTTTTGTGTAGATGTGTTTTCATTATAGTATGATGATCAGACTGGTCAGACAAACAAATACACACTCCTTTGTCTACGGCAGACCATGTTCATGGATTGCTTACCAAACAGATATAACTCTAGCACATAGCCATAACTCTTTGTGCACACCCTGCACATACATGACACAGGAATATTAATGAGCAGTGAGTTACTAGTTTTCCAGTTATATATTACAAGTCGCTGTCTGGGTATATATCAGGACAACAGTGTATTAGGTGCAGGGAGTACGTTAGGCTTGACAAGAATAGCAGACAGAGCAGCGAATCATTCAGGGCTTGTGTCACACCCTCTTAGTGGCCATGTATGGTAGGCAGATCTTCATTCAGTAAGTAGTGCTCTACTGACATAAATGGAGCCCCAACAAATTACATCAGCTAAAGAAAGGTTTGAGTCCATGCCTATGCTATTCCCAGGCCCAACCAGCCAAGACTGGAGTTAGAGGGATTGTGAGGCTGCCAACATGGGAATTGTTATTCCAATAGCCTGGTTATGCTTGAGCTCAACTAGCACAATATTGCTAGCTGCAAACATTCAAAAATCAAGTTATTCCTTCCTCCCCAAAAATTGAGAGATTGAACTAAAATATTTTCTGATTTTTTCAACTCCAGCTGCTCATTTCCTATGGCCACATGAAAATGAGTTTGCCAACTCTTGCAAATGTATAGCCAGGAAAGCTGTCTTAGTCCCCATGCCTCCAAATCAATCAGTTCCCCACCCCATCCACACAATCAACTCTGTATCTGCTCCCTAGCCTCACGTCTGTTTTTTTCCCACAGTGCAGCCGTGCTTCTCCCGCAGCTATGGCAGTTCTTCTTCTCACCAAGCCAGTAACAGAGGAGCACCCACAGTTCTCCATTTCATCCCACCCAGGCCCAGGACAGGAGGGCTGCTTGAGCAAGAGTCCTCTTTTCTGCCTCACCTCATGAGGCCTGGTTTTACAGAGATAGAAGGGTGAGGAGTGGTGAGAGAGAGGGAGAGAGAAAACCAATGTGTAGATCAGGGGTGCAGATATTGGCCCGCAGGCCAGATCCCATCCACCAGGGTTAGCTCATGGCGGGCCCCCACGGCAATATTTACCTACATGTCTGCAGGTATCGATGATGCCAGTGGATCCATATTCCAGGACACTGGACTGCGGGAAGCGGTGTTCTAGTTTACACTGCTTCCCACTGCTCCCATTGGCCAAGAATAGTGGTGGTGGTCCGCCAGGGGTTAACTCTGATAACCACCACCATGTTATTTCCCCCCTCTCATCTACCCATTGGTTCCCTCTTTTCTTACCCATTTTTTCACAGGAGGGGAGGAACAGGACAGAGCAGAACCACCTTGAGATGCTGGATTCTTTCTGCTTCATCTTCTCCATTTTCCTTTTGTAAAAATAGTGTCATCTGATTCTTTACACACAAAGATTTCTCTTGGCTCCAGGAAGAGAGCTCTGTCCACTTTCCTGCTACAGCCCTGATTGGCAGCTCTTCCACCGAAGGCAGACCATCAGAAGAGCCATATGAAAATCCCATGAAAACTGCAGCTGCTCGCATTGTCACCCACTCATCTACCTTCAGCAGCAACCAAAAGAGTGTTAGCTGTAATAAAATCATGAGAGTGCAATTCTGTTAACATGAACTACATGTTTCTAGAAGCGAGAGCCATCTGAGACTGGCCTGGGTGCTAGAGCAACTAAGTACTTGCTCTCTCCCTAACCCACTGAATCCTAATTACTTACAAATACTACAGGTCTGGATTCTGAATTCTTTTCTGGCACCTTTACACCAGTGTGGGGATATGAAAAGGTTGTTAAATGAGAGAAACCAGAGCCTGTGGAACACTTCTGGTATGAGTGTTCCCTAGCTGGCATGAGGGCACAGTGACTTTATGCCAGTCTCTCTAAGGGTGTGTCTAGACAACACCTTTCTGTTGGAATAAGCTATGCAATTTAAATCGAGTCTAAATCAAAAGAGCTTATTTTGAAATTTGGCACTGTCTACATAGCGCCAAATTTCAAAATAAGGCACTATTCCGACAAATCCCTTAAGTTACAGAGATGCCAGAATACTGCACTCACTATTTCAGGAAATAGTGGGTGCTTTTAAAGACGTGGCATCGTTATTTCAGGATACTTCCGGTATCTTGAAAGTACAATGCAGTCTAGACATACCCTAAGTCTGTGTATAAGGGGCATGGCTGAGAGAAAGGGGAATGGTTGGAGTTCTGCTGCCATAGTCCCTTCAAGTACATTAAACTCTAGTTTGCAGCAAGAGTCAAGCAGGATCTTTGGCTAATGGAGGATGTGAGGAGGTGGCTTTAAGCCAGCTGTGCCTCCCCTTCTGTGAGGGCCAAGCTAGGCATTCAGATTTATATACATTGCATTGCTCTTCCACTAGACTGCTAGGCCATACATCTTTTTAGATATTACTTTTTATATATATGTTTTAAATAAATACCCTGTATTTTAGGAGCACTTAGCAATAAGTATATAAACTGTTCTGAGGTTTACCCCATTGGAATTAGAAATGAACCTAATTCATAATTCAGACATCAAGCTAAAAACAGCTTAGCTTCACTCCATGGACCTATATCCTAATGTCTGAACTGCCCACGAGACGCCCTCTAATCCCAATAGCTGTAACCTAACCTCAGAGTGGTTTCTAAACTTACTGAATAAATATACTTTCTTAAAGAGAAATGCACCATATTTGCTGGCATTTTTGCTCAGTCCAGACAGAATATCATTTTAAAGCTGTTCTTGTGAGAGGCTGTGCAGAGACAAAACACTATCCAAGAAGGACTTCATAAGAGTATTTCAGTTAAAATCAAAGGAACAGCCGAGACTATAATATTTAAATAACTAAAGGATTTAGCCAAATATTCAAGTCATCAAGGGGCAGATCTACAAGCCCTTGCACATGCAAATAACTTTACATGAATATATTTTCTGAAATGAGTGGGAGTAATCATGTGAAAATAAATTACTCCCATACGTAAACACATGCAGGATCAGGACCTAAAATATATGTTCTGTATTCATTTTTCTGTCAACGCCTTATCCAAATGCTGGCTCAGTTATGATTCATACTTTCACATAAATACTAAGATAAAATAAAAAAGGGTCCAGTTAAAGGGTGGGGATTAGTTTTGTGTGAATTAAAAGTAGGAACTTAGCAAGTGGGAGTAAAGGCTATCAAAATCTAGTTAGTTTCTGATCTCAGTGTTATGAATGCCAATATACTAAGACAGCAAAGCTGAATTCTTAAAGTGTGTTTTTGCAAAAGGAAGGAGTACTGTAATAGCATAAAGGTCTGCCTGTCTGGTCAGATCATGGCTTTCCGATCTGATCTCCACTGATGCTTTTTCAACTTCACTCAGCACCTCATCTTCAGCAAAAGGGCTGTGCAGCAGGGACATTTCAGAATACCTCAATACCACAAACTGTATCTGGTCAGTCTGTCTGCTCTCCATGTGTGCCTGGCTTCACAGCAAATAAATGCCAGAAATAGCATTCCTACAGGATTTCCAGTTCAAAAGCCACAAGAATGTTCTTTCTCATGGTATGGCACTGTGCAACAAAATGGTGTCATCTGGAAAATTATAGTCTTGGAAATAAATGTTTTCCCCCCTCTTTAGTGATTTATATCTTCTAAAAATACATAGGATGTCACACAACATTTATGTTCACCAAGGGAACCCCTTTTTCACCCTTGCCACAAAATGAGGAGGATCCCATCAAAAACCAGAAAGGTTTTCTTTGGGAATATCCAGGGAGTAATTTTTTAAAAAAATATGGGAACCCCTCAAAGATAGAAACTGGAAATGTTTCAGAAATTGAACCATTTTATCACAAGTTGAAATCATTCATTCACCATGCATGGAAAATTATTGCAGAGAGATTATATACTCTATCACATGAATTTCAAGGCAGAGACACAACTCATGTCATGGCACTTTTTAAAAAAGTTGAGAAGGATTAGCATTAATTCCATACATATTCAGAAAGGAGCATCTCTTGCAGGTAAAAAAGGATAAAGAAAAACTTAAAATAAGAAACGAAGCTTTGGAAAGTTGCTTAGTCAAGGAGAAGCCTTTTAAAAAAAATTGAACTAAGTTAAGGATCAACAGGAGAAGGTGTATTTATTACACCTTTATTATTTAAAGAAACTCATCTAAATTTAACACCCCCTACTATCTTATTCTTTTCCAAACTTCACTCCTGCTCACATAGGTATAACATTAGCTCAAACCTTCAATAGTCAATTAGTGCTAGATACAAAACCAGCATTAGGTAAAAAGCTTATCAGAGGACAAGAAATTCTTCCAAAGTACACCCTTCACAAAGACGGTCATGCAAGGAAGAGGAAGTTACTCACCTCGGTGCAATAACGACAGTTCTTCAAAATGTGTGACCCCATGGGTGCTTCACTGTAGGTGTCGAGCTAGTCCCGATGCTGCAGATTGGAGTTTTGAGCAGCAGTAGTCAGCCAGACTGCGCATACATGGTAGGCATCTCACTGCGTTCACGCCATTTTGCACACACATGTGGTCTGGCTCCTGCCAATTCCTCTCATCCTCCCGAGTGTTTGAAAAAAAATGGGGAAAAAAAGGATAAGAGACTCTGGAGTGGGGAGGAGGGCAGGTAGTGGAGCACCCATGGAGACATACATCTTGGAGAACCATCATTACTGCACCAAGGTGAGTAACTTCCTCAAGTGATGTACCTGTGGGTGCTCCATTCTAGGTGACTGTGAAGCAGCACTCAAGAATGCCTGGACGGTGAGTTCCAGAATCATGGTTTATTTGATATCAAAAATACTGCTGAGGCTAATGAGGAGTCCGCATCCAAATGATGCACAATTGTGTAGTGCTTCATAAAAGTGTCATGGGATGACCATGTGACTGCATAACAGATGTCCCAAAGGGGAACTCCTTGAAGGAATGCTGTGGATGTAGCTACAGCTCTTGTAGAATAAGCCTTTGGTTGGGATGGAAGCAGCTTCTTGCGTAATGAGTAGCAAGTGGTGATGCACGAGACTATGAGATTAGCGATGTGTTGAGATGAAAGTGTTTCGCCCTTGGAGCAAGCAGCAAGGGAAATTAGTAAACGTTCCCTTTCGCAGAAAGTCCGAGTTCAATCAATGTAGTTTGCTGACTCTTCAGGCAGACAAGATAGCAAGCAAAAAGACCACCTTCACTGGGAGTGACATAGTGGCCAAGGGTTCAAAGGGTGGTCGAGTAAGAGTGTTCAGCACTAGATCCAGGTTCCAGGGTAGAGGTAGAGGTCTGTGAGGAAGGTTAAGTTTTGTTAACCCATTTAGGAACCTCTTTGTAGTCAGGTGGGCAAACACCAAAGTGGCATCTATAGAGTGCTGGAAGGCAGTAATCACCGTGAGATGTTCTTTTAGATAAGCAATGGCTAGTCCTGATTGTTTCAGGCAGAGGTTATATTTGAGGATTTGATGAAGGGGTGTTGCATATGGATCAATATGATTGGTAGAGCACCAGGAGATGAAACTATGCCATTTAGAGAGGTAAGCAGATTGAGTTGTATCCCTTCTACTGTGCATCAAGTCTTGTTTGACCTGTGCCAAGCAGAGATCTTTGGATGTGCAGAACCAACTAGGAACCAGGCAGTTAAGTGCTGGGTTTCGGGCTGAGGTTGTAGGAAGGTGCCCCGGTCCTGGGTCAGTAGATTGCAGAGTTTGGGAAGAACATATGGCAGGTACAGGGATATCCGGTGGAGAAAGGGGAACCAAGGCTGGCGCGCCAAGGATCAGCCTGTCTGTTGATTTTCTCAAGGACCCTGGGGATAAGTAAAATGGGGGAAAATGTATGTAGGAGTGGACCCCCCTGCCAGTTGAGAAGAAAGGCATCTCCCAGGGATTCCCAATTGGCATTTCATATTTTTGTAGGTGGCAAAGAGGTGTATCAGAGGGAAGCAACTGCAATGGAAAATACGTTGGAGTATGTCATTGCAGAATTCCCATTTGTGATCCGTTGCGAAATACCTGCTCAGGGAATCTGTGGCAGCATTGTTGATGATAGGTAAGTAAGATGCAATCAGAGTGGTCTTGTTGCAAATGCACCACTTCCAGAGGCACACCGCTTCTGCGCAAAAGGATTGAGACTGAGTACCTCCTCGGTGATTTATATAGTACAGTGTGGTGATATTGTCAGTGAGTATTCTGATAGTGGAGTTGCGAATGTGCTTCTGGAAATATCTGCAGACATTGAAGACTGCCCTGAACTCCAGGAAGTTTATGTGGAGAGTTGCCTCTCGTGATGACCATCAGCCTCAGACAGACATGCTGATCATATGGGCACCCCAGCCAATAAAGGAGGCATCTGTAATAATGTGGGCAGAAGTTTGAGGCTAATGAAATGGGACTCCTGCAAGAAGATTGCATGTATCAGCCCACCATCTGAGGGACATGCGAACATTGGATGATAGAGTCATGCTTTTGTGGATGTGGTGTCTTGCCGGAGTATACATAGATGCTATTCAGTGCTGAAGGCAAAGGAAGTGTAGTTGTGCATGGTGGTCTACATAGGTTGTGGCCAACATACGGTCCATTAGTTGTAGGTACATGAGTATTGGAACAATAGGGTTGGTAGTTACTACAGCAACAAGGTCCTGGATGGCTTGGAATTGTTGAGTGGGTAACTAAACTTGTCCTGTGGTGGAGTCGAGATGAGCACCTATTAACTCCACATTTTGGGAGGGCTTGAGCGTGGATTTCTGGTCGTTGATAATCAGACCGAGGGAATCAAAAGTCTGTCTGGCTACTATTATCATATGATGTGTCTCTGGTGAGGAGTGGACTTTTATAAGTCAGTCATCGAGACAGGGGATAATTATGACACCCCTTTGATGTAAGTATGCTGCTATCACCGCAAGGGTTTTTGAGAACCCCCGGGGTGCAGAGGAAAGGCCAAAAGGAAGCACACAATACTGAAAATGCTCCTTGCCTACTGTGAAATGAAGAACCCGCCTGTGAGTGGAATGGATGGTGATATGGAAATAAGCACCCTGAAGGTCGAGGGCTGCAAACCAATCCCTGTTGTTTAATTCCAATATTATAGATGCGAGAGTTACCATTTTGAACGATTGTTTCCTCAGAGAACTGTTTGCTTGTGTGTGGAAATAACAGGAGTAGAACCCTTTTCCCTTGAAATCGTCCGGTACCTTCTCTACAGCTCCAATGGAGAGGAGACAATGGACCTCCTATAGCAAGTCCTTGTAAGAAGGGTCCCTGAAGAGGGACAGGATAAGTGGGGTGGTTGGAGGCAGAGAAAGGAAGGGGATGGTGTAACCAGATGAGATTATCTCCAGAAACCAATGATTGGAAGTGATGGACCTGTTATGGTAAAAAGATCTTAAACGGTGGTGAAAAACGGGGTGATTAATAGGGTTTGCCACAGGAAGAATTTGTGAGCCCTTGACTGAGTAGTCAAAACTGTTGTTTGTTCGATGTTGATTGGAGGGTGACTGGTCTGATTACGCCTTCTTGAACTCTTTGTCTTGTTCATGGCTGATCAAAGCCACATTGCTGCTCTCTGTTATTGCTGCTCTCTGTTATAGGAGTAGTCATAGCATCTCTGGTAAGGTGTGTACCATTTGCATCGGTATGGAAGCATATAAATACCGAGAGTATGGAGAATGGTGCAGGAATCCTTGCTTGACTGGAGGACCGCATCCGTCTTCTAGGCAAAGAGCTTCTGTTTGTCAAACAGGAGGTCCTCAACTTTATTCTGCAGTTCCCTTGGGACTCTTGCCGTTTGCATCCAGGAAGCCCTGCTCATCACTGTTGCAGTAGTCATTGAACAGGCAGCTGTCTCTGCTACATTGAACACGACCTGGAGACCTGTCCTGGCAGAAGCATAGCCTTTCTGGACAATGGACTTAAGGATCGGTCTCTTCGAGTCTGGCAAGTGCTCCATGAGCGTTGTGAGCTTTGTGTAATTATTGAAATCGTGATTCAACAGAAGTGCAGCGTAGTTAGCAATCTGGAGCAACAGCATTGCAGAAGAGTACACCTGCCTTCTAAATAGGTCCATTCATTTGCTATTGCTCTCGACAGTAGCATTGTTGTACTGAGGAGTCTTGGACCTGTGCTGCACAGAATCTACAACTAAGGAATTGGACTGAGGATGAGTAATTAAAAATTCCATTCCCTTCTCCGGAACAAAGTATTTTTTGTCCACCCCTTTTTTTTTTTTTTTTTTGGTCAGCGGGGCAAAAGCTGGAGTCTGCCAAATCTCTTCCACAGCCTCCATAATTGCCTCATCTATTGGCAACGTGATCTTAGCCCTGTGGGAGGGCTGAGGATTTTTGAGGAGGTGGTACTGTTTGTCCCGAACCTCCATAAGTTGGACTTCCTGGCTTGTAGCAACTCTCTTAAACAAGTCCTGGAATTGTTTTAGTCATCTGGAGGTGATGTATCACCTGGTATTATGACTTTGTCAGGAGAGGTTGATGACTGATCTGTAGGGAAAGTGTCAGGCTGTTGTTCTTCCTCATCTGATAATTCTCTTCCCTCTGGCTCAGAGTGGCATGTTTGAGGTGAGGACCTCTGAGCTGGTGGTGGTGGGTGTTGTTTTTGTGGCAGTACTGGAACAGGTGGATATCTGGAAGATGAGAAAAATCTGTAGCAACATGGAGACCATGGCCTAGAACATGAGGGCTGATAATGGTACTAGCAATAGCTAGTAGAGCAGTAAGGTGTGCAGTCATGGTAGTAACCATGGTGATGATGCGACCACCTGGGTGAGGAGTGTCTTAAAGAGAACGCATTCCTATGGCCTTCCCAGTACACAGCATGTGGGGACAGCATTGGTGAGTGGGGAAGAATCATTGATCCCCTGGAAAAGGGAGGTGGAGAAAGAGAAATGTGCCTCGGGAGGACGTGGTGGTGAGGCTCCCTCTGCAGTGCCATGGAGAACGGAGATAAAGATCTCCCTTGTGTGGTATATGAGAGCAACTCATGCTCTGTTTCAAAGAGGTGTGGCACCAGTGACCTCAGTGCCGGTGGAGAAGGCAATGGTGCCAGAGAGAACATCAGGGAAGCAGGACGACGACTCCAGCACCTGTTGGTTTTTGTGGGAGCCTTTCTTAGGGCCAAAAAACCATAAGACCTCTCCGGTGCCAAACTAGAGGGTTGGCATATAGGCTCCAGAACTGTGGGTGCCACTGGAGTCGGCGCCGGTGCCAGGCCCCTAGAGGATGGGGCTGCCAGTCCAATGCAGACCTTGGTGCCGCCGGTGCCTGGGGTGTCGGCACAAATGGTGCCTTCTGTTTAGTTTTTACGTCCAGAACTGCCTTTAAATCGGAAGAGGTCATACCGGACATTCCAGGCTTGTCTCCCGTGCTGATCCTGCTCATCGGGACCAGCAAAAGGGAGTAGGCCGGTGAGGCCCATTTCTTTTTTGCAGGTGCTGACCCCTAGGGAGCAGACCCTCCGTTTTTGGGTGGTAATTGGGTCTGGGTGAGCCGCAGATGCAGAGTCAGATGGCTAGAGCGCCTTGTCAAAGAGAAACATGTGGGGGCACATTTCTCTATTGTGTTGTGCTCTCGCTGTTAGCTTCGAACAGTGAGGTCATTTCTGAGGCATGTGGGCCTCGTCCAAACAGCGAATGCACAAAGAATGGCCATTGGAGGCTGGCAGGGGCTCACGACAAGTATCACATTTCTTAAACCCTCATGAGCCAGGCATTGTAACAGGGTAGTGCTTTTGGTGTTCTCTCTTCTTCTGTGTCTCACTTTTTTTTTTTTTTGGAAGCCTGAACAGGCCAGTAACAATGAAGAAAAATTCTCTTTTTAAATGAACTGCGAACTATAACTGTAACTAGGAAAACCCCCTAAGGTTAACTAATAAATCTCTTTCGTTTTCTGACTAGAACAAAGTTGAGGAGAAGAGTTTGCTCTGTCTGAGACCAAGGGTGGTGACAAAGGAATTGGAGGGATCTGGACCACGCGCGTGTGCGGAATGGCGCAAACACCATGAGATGCCTACTGTGCATTTGCAGTAGGCATACTACTGCTGCTCAAAACTCCGATCTGCGGCACCAGGAAAAGCCCAAAGCCTACAGTGGAGCATCCTCGGGGACATCACCCAAAGAAGAACTCCTGCTAACTGATCTACAATAAGCCCACTTTTGCATGGCATTTCTATATCATTTATGACCATCCCCATGAAGGTGAGCATTCCACTGGAAGCTCAAAGTGTAATTTCCATTGTGAGGTAAACAGACTGAGTTTGTCCAAACAAAAATGTTGACTGATATAATTCAAGGATTGCACTAAGATCATGCCTGGTAAACTAGAACATCACCAAACCAGAAATGATGGAATCCAAATTGGTGTGGTGGAAACGGGGTCCATTAGTGGTCAAAATTATGAGGAGATAGACTGTTTTCCTCTGATCATCTTTTTGAGGTCCTTAAAATAAAAGACTTTCAGAAGAATATTGGTGAAGAGGAAGTGAAGAAGGTGGCTAGCTGAAACAGGATAAAAGAGGAAAATCTGAGCTTTACCATTGTAGCTAGCACCCCACACCTTCTTTGCTTTAATTCTGACAGATGTGTTCACCAAACTCGCTCAGAAAAAGGACCCAGATGACACCACCACCTCAGTCCTAAACACCATTAGCTAAAGCCCAACACTGGGATGTGAGAATCTTGTCCCTTCTCATCTCCCCTGCATCCTTTCCTTCCCTACCTTATTCCTTTTCTTTCTTATCTCTCTTTTCACCATCTGTTTTGTTAGGGTTTGGTTTAGCCAAATACGGCAGCTTATTTTGCAACCTTGCTATAAACCAGACCAGAGAAGCAACTAAATGCAATGCCAAGATCTGATGTTGGTATAAGTTTAGCAGCCACTTCAACAGCTGGTGCTAGGCCTGTATTTTCCCAGTGGCAAGGTTGCAAGTGAAAGCTAAAACAAGAGACTGAAGTTGCATTTCTATCTTTGCTCCTCTTTCTTTGTGTGTTTGTCTTGTTTCGTATTCTTAGGATACAGGATCAAATTTTAACAGAGCCAACCACAGCTCCAGGCCTTCTTTTCTTTTTCTCCAAGAAGGATGAGATAATACTACTTTTGTTACTATCTAAAGGTATGATCTACACTACTGGATGAGGTTGAATTAAGATATGCAAACTCAGCTACATTAATTGTGTAGCTGAAGTTGAATTTTGGCACTGTACACACTGCAGGAAGTTGAAAGGAGAACATTCTCCCTTTGACTTCCCTTACTCCTCTAGGAAGCAGGACTACTGGCATCAACCGGAGCGCCCCTCTCAGTTCAAATTAATGTGTCTCCACTAATTTGAACCTTGGAAAATTGACAGCGGCAGCATCAATCTTCTCTGTAGGGTAGACATACCCTAAGAAACTATGACATTTTAAAAACTCTCCAGCTAGCAGGAAAGAAAACAAGGATGTTATTGAAATGAAAGCCTCATGTTTAATACCTGAATTTCTATGCTTTCATTGTTTTCCCTTCTTTTCTATATCTTTGGTAAAATATTACAAAGATTTTTAATGGTGCGTTTGACAAGCAGGCTGAGGTCTCTATATGCCAAACCCTGAATCTTGTTTAGAACTGTTTAATGTTGAACAGTGACTGGATTATGTTAATACTTTTGACAATTCAGACACATTTATTCATCTAAATTAGCACAACAGGTCCAAGCAGGACCAGTTGAAAGAATATCTGGCAACTTCTTACACATTTCTCCTGTACTTCTACAGGTCTCATCATGGAATGAAGATGCAAAAGGAAAAAAAAACAGCTTGCATTTATTTGCCTAATTGTGTCTTTGTGGTTTTAATTGACTCACTTCTTAAATGTTAATGATTAAGGAAGAAAGCAAGGTTCATAGGCAGAGATACTAATCAGGAGTCTTTTTTTTTAATTACCTTTCTAAAATAAAGAAGTTAATGATATGAAAAGATAATAGTACATTTTGGAGATTATCCTCCACCATCTAAACCTCTCATCTAACATACAGACACACACACAAAAGGATCCTGGAATTTATTAAAAGTTACAGAAGAACACATAACACCAGTTCCAGTGTGTCTTCTGTTCCCCTTCTAAATAATCTTTTTCAAGAATTGTATACAGGATTGGCCAGGACAGGCACATGACGCTTTCATGAAACATCCATGGAGAGCCACAAATGCATTAGAAATTCTCCAAACTGCAACACTTTATTTGTCATCTTACTTGGCTTCACTCTTGCACTGATGTCAGGTTTGAACACTCACTAAGCATAAATAGGCCTCTTACATTTTGGCTCCAGGCATTTGGTTACCTTAGTTAACATTGGTATCCTAGCCAAATTTCAGTTTGGGTGATTACATCTCTCAATTGCCCTTTTTTCAGCTAATTGTATTATTTTTCTTTCTTGTATCTCAGAAAGTTGTGTGCAGAATTTCTAGGCCTTGATGTGCAGCTGCCATATTCCCTCACAAAGGTGATGACATCTCAGTGGTTGGTGAAGTCAGTCTTGTATATGTAAGAGTGCCTTAGAATCTTTATGGAGCTAAAAGCAGGATGGGCTAGATTTCTGAAGATGGTTGAGCACCTAAAGATGCAGATAAGTTCTTCAGTGTCTGGGAGAGATAGGCACCATGGGTTAGATTCACAGAGAAACTTTGTGCCCAGCTGCTACAGTTAAGCTCATTGGTATCTGCATGTACCCTCTCAGCTGCCAATTAACCCTGGAAGCATCTAAAGTTGCTAAAGATCTAAATTTCAGCAGCTGGGTATCTGCACAGCTGCTTAAGTTCTGACAATACCCAACATCTCAGCACCTAAATCTCAGCAAGTTCCTCAAATCAGGTGTTCCACTGCCAGGCCCAACCCAGTACACGTGCTCAGAGAAGGCCTAAACCAACACAAAACACCCAGAGAGGTGTTACAATCCCTTACAATCTTCAAACCAGAAGGAAGATTTGCAGTTACAAAAAACAAACAAACAAAAGCAAAAAACCCAGGATCAAATATCCTCAGGTAACACTTGAACACTAAGCATACCACAGGTAGCTTCACCCCAGCTCTTTCCACCGCCTCTGAAGAGAAGAAATTGTTCTCTCCACATCACTAATAAGCTCCCACAGGCTGAGTGACTATCTTCTGGGAGACCTTAATGCTCGAGGTGGCTCAGATTATAAAATGTGGCTGTTATGCATTTGACAGGACAGAGTAGAAAAACACAAAAATCAATGGGCAAAGACTACTACTAGTAGAGCATTGCACCCACTGGGGACTATGCACCACTAACACCTACTTCAAAAGTTAGTCACTGCCAGAAGGTCACATGGAGATACCCTAGATCTGGACACTAACACCAACTGGATTTAATTGTTCCCCCATAGAACACCTGCAAGATATTCTCCATATTTGCAGTTTTCAGTATACAGGTTGTGACATGGACCATGCATTTTTATGCTGCAAAATAAGACTTTCGCTCAGGAAATTCCATGATGCCAAACAAAGCAGTCGCCCCTGAGGTGACAAAAACACAGAAGACCAAGGAAGGGTGTCCCCCATTTGCTACAAACTTCAGGGAAATTACGCAATTGATTGCATTTCCCCTGAATATCAATGCAGCATGGGACACACTCAAAATGAATATCCATACAGCTGCAATCTTAGCTTACGGTAAACAGACTGTGCAAAACTGGCTAGCAATATACTCTGAAGAAAAGCTTCCAGCTTTTGAAGCAAAATGCACAGCATCATGTAACAACATGAACTCCTCTCTGGAGACATGTACTAACCTCAAATTGGCCATGAGTGTATTGGAACAAACAGCAAAGCAATGTGCTCAATCATACTGGCTCCCTCTGTGCATGAAGACACAAACATTCTTTGAGACCAAAGGCCTAAGAGGTATGTACGATGGAATCCGAAACGCAACAGGCTTTCCAGCCAAGAATACTGCCCCACTTAAACCTCCTAACAGAGGCATAATCATAGACAGAAGCAGTGCTGGGTGGAGCACTATCACCAACTGAATTCACGTAAGAATGGCCGTACTGGGTCAGACTAAAGGTCCATCTAGCTCAGTATCCTGTCTTTTGACAGTGGCCAATGCCAGGTGCCCCAGAAGGAGTGAACAGAGCAGGTAAACATCAAGTGATCCATCCCCTATCACCTATTCCCAGCTTCTGGCAAACAGAGGCTAGGAACACCCTAGCAGAGGCTAGGAGCACCATCAAACATACTGTTCCTAAGGCAGCCCCCAGGCTCTACACAGTAAAAAGGCTTGTTACAGAGCCATCTAAAAATTAGTTTGAAAGGGCAAACACCTCCCTAGCACCAGGAAAGGCTGTGGAAAAAGATGAAATTCCAGTAGAGGAACTAAAATAAAGACAGGTTGTGCTTAAAGAGCCACACAATGTCTTGCTTGCCTGCTGGAGGGAATGGTATCACATGACTAAAATCGTAACTTTGTATAAAAACAAAGGACATTAGCATCATTGCAAAAACTACAGAGGAATCTCTGTCCTCATCGAGGACAAGGAATTTACACAAATCATCTAAAATAACTGCAAATTTCTGCTGACCATGTATATCCAGAGAGTCAGTGCGGTTTCTCCAATTTCAGATCAACTATTATTCTTCACATGAAGGCAACTGCAAGAAAAAAAAAAGTGTCAGGAACTAGGAAAATCTCTCTGCATGGCCTTTACAGGTCTTACTAAGACTTTTGACCTGATCAGAAGAAAGGGCCCTTTCCAATTGTTTAGGCAGATTTGTTTTCTATCCTCCCGCCCCACTTAGGCTGATTTAGTCCTTCCATGATGTCACAAAGGCTACAGCCAATATGATACTGAAGAATAGGACTGTTTTTGAAAAGCAGAATGGTGTCAAATAGGTTTGTTTTGGTACCCATACTCCTCAGTATATACTTCTCTGTTCTTTTGTCATGCTTTCTCATCTAGTACAAAGATTCAAGAGCAAAAAAAACTCTTCAGCACTGCTTTTTCCTCATAGACATGTGAAGTCAAACATCAGCTGATCAGAGAACTTCTTTTCAGCTGATGTTGCAGCACTTGTAAGAGGAACTCCAGAACTTTGTAGTAGCTTTCTGCTAATTTGTGATGAATTTAGATTGACCATCTGTCCAAAGAAGATAATGATTATGGCACAAACTGTGTTGACTGCACCAGAAATGTTATTAGTTAGCCCCATGCTAGAAGTTGTGCACAAAGTTCAGCGTCTAGGATCAGTTGTATCAGGTAACTTATCTCTAGATGATGAGCTTAATTTTTGCATCAGAAAGGCAGCTCTATGTTCTACCAACTGAGCAAGCATATAAGGGATAACAGGAAACACGCTGAACACCACGAAACAGATGTACAGGATTTACATTCTGAGCATGCTGGAGTAGGATGGTGTGATCTAGACTATTTACACCAGGCATGAGAGAAGGGTAAACACCTTCTACATCCACTGCTTCTACTGTATTCTAAATATCAAATGGAAAACCACGGTGTTTTACTCCAAAGTGCTTGAGAAAGCAAAATTACCAACTCTAATAACTATTCTCAAACACAAACATCTCTGTCAGTTTGATTCGCCTGCAGCAAATGAGCAATGGACTCACTCCAAAGAATCTCCTGTACGGAGAACGTGAGGATGCACCATGGTCATTTGGCTCACATTCAGGGACATTTGTAAGAGGAACTTAAAAGCTTTCAGCACTGAGATCAAAAGCTAAGAAGATGCAGCTAGCAACAGGCTACATTTGAAGGGCTGTGCTGCACCAGTAAATCAAAACTGGCAAAGAGAGGGCATGAGTGAGAGGAGAAGAAAGGAAAGAGAGCCAAGAGGAAATCACACAAGGCATCAAAGGTTATTAGTGCACCAGTTCATCTTCTTACCCTATACTTGACACCTGTGTTATCTATGGCAAGGACTATCACTCAAAAACTGGAGATTTTAGCTACTTGTGATGCTCCAGCACAACACCTGGTGCATGAACTGCTTGGACACACCACTGAACACTTTTGAGTGGGATGGCTGCTATTCCATAATCAGAGCACTCCCGTGGAATATGGGAAACCCAGGTTCGATTTCCCCCTCTGCCTGCAGTGAAGAAGGGATTTGATCATGGAATTCTCACATTGACCAGTGGACAAGAGGATATTTGGTTGTAGGTCTCTCTCAGCCTGCTTTGCTGAAGCTATGCCACTGTGTATAGATGATTAAGTATTCATTGAGAGAGAGAGAATGCCTGCCACATGGTAGGTGAGTGCCCTAGCCATTGGGCTGCCTAAAGGTCCTTTCCACCCTGGCACTCCTTCCTGTTCTTTCACCCTTGCTCTACTCCCTCCTGTTCCCAAACCCAAGCAATATAGACCCTTCCCTCCAATATGCCTATGCTATGTCCAGCTCCAGAGAAGGGAAGCGGTGTTTCTAGAGCTGGGGTTCTCAGGACAAATTATTTGATGGTGTCAGAGTGCAGACACCAATTCTTGCTGGTGACAGGTGTCTCACTGTTTCTAAAACACTTAGCTTTGGGAGTAATGATTATGCATATTTCTACTAAGGATGTTAAGGACTAGCATTTGCTTATCCGATAGTCGAGTCGACTAGCCACTTCACTCTCCCTTGCTCTATCAGATAGAAGCAGCAAAGGAGGAGGAAGAGGGGGTACTTCAAAGTGGCAGTGCTGCATGGAGCCCAGGGTATGAGCTCCATGTGGCACTGATGCTTTGAAATGCCATGGCAGTGTTTCAAAGGAGCAGGGCCACACAGCTGATCCTAGGCTCCGTGCGGCACTGCCCCTTTGAAATGTCGCCACAACATTTCAAAGTGGCAGAGCCACATGGAGCCCAGTGTCAGCTGGGGACTCTGAGTACCCCACTGATCCCAGGCTCCATGAGGGTGCTTCCACTATGAAATGCACAAGAGCTCCTGCTGGGTTGTGCATTTCAAAGCAGAAGCATTCATGTGGAGGCCGGAGTCAGCGGGACTTCCTGCTGGCCCTGGGCTGCATGCAGCGTGTCAGCTTTGAAATGTATGAAGCTGGGGCTCTTGTACACTTCAAAGGAGGAATGCGGAAGTGCCTATCGATTAGTCAAATAGTCAATCAAAATTGCATCGACTACTCGACTAGTAAATTAATCCTTATTTAACATCCTTAATTTATATTTCTAAATCATTGTAATTTATTTATGGCTAGCTAATAAGTTGTAAAAAATGATATTAACAAACATGTAAGTGCCACATTCCTCAGCAGATTTAGTAATCCCCAGCAAGCCTGGGGACATATTAATCCCTGGATGTGGGGGAGGAGATCAGGGAGGCAGCAGGAGCTAGAGGGAATGGGAGTGAATGACTGAGGCAGGCAGCATGAAGACCCACAGCCAAGAGACGTGTCCTGGGGCTGGACACTGAAGCTGCATGGCTGGAGTTTGCCATCCTATGGCCAGTGCCCCATGGCCTGGGGGCTGAAGCCTAAAGCCTGAGCCCCACTGCCCCGGGAAGGCGGGGAACTCACTGGATGCCTGCTCCTCCACCATTGTGCCCCAAATGTCTCTTATGGGGGGTGGGAAGGCAGGTCCCAAGCTCTGCTGGCATCCCAGCAACCAGCACCAAGGCTAGGTATCCAGGAGCAACAGTAAGGGGGAGGGGCAGCTGCTTTACCATACCACCCAGAAAAATCCCAATCATGGCCCAGGAGACTGTGGCTGCAAGAAAACTCCCCAGAAGCCACAGGCATACACAGTGGCTACGTTTGAGAAATACTGCTGTAGAGGCTCAGGCCCTAGTATCACAGCCTCGGGAGGCAGAGCTGCCCTGGAGAGGAGTGCTTGAGGGGAGTGCTGTGAGGGGAGAGGGAAGAAAAGGGGGGCACTCAGTAACAGGTCTCTAACTGACAGCACACACATCACCTGCCCTACAGTCCCACCAACTCCTGTCCCACAAACACATCCCCATTGCCCTTCCCCTCCCAAAGAGCCACATTCACCACCTCCTAGCTTGGTGAGTGCTCCTCTCCTCTCTTCTCTTCCTGTCTCACCTGTGGCTAGTGAAATGAGGACTCATCAGGCAGGTGTCTGAGCTGGTGGCAGAGTGAGCTGGAAGAATTTATGGAGTTCTGAGGCACCTGTTCTACCTCACCTATTGAGGTCACAGGAAACCTTGCTACTAAACCAGAGGGATTTCCCTCCAATTTTAACCACAGTAGGGAACCAGATGGAGCAAATCCAGCAGGACGAGTGAGTCACCCCAGGGAAGGGGTCATGATGGGGGAAGAGCAGTAATGCAAATTAGTCTGGTAATGCATTTGTTTCCCTCTATTTCATAAAAAGGGGTAGAATAGCGGGGGGTTATTTCATGATATAATGCTTATAAACAGAGTATATACATCATCTTAAAGTAATTGCCATTGCTATTTCAGAAACAGCTCAATTACTTTTGTTTTCCTTTAATGTAAATCATAGTTTAGTCTAAACTATATATTATTCCCCCTCTGAATCTCACTTCTTGTCCTGAGAAAAATCTTATTAAAGTATTTGTTACTTTTGTGTTTTGTACTAAATATGTGCTCTGGTCAGGAACCTGTCCAGAGATGCTATGTGAAATAGATATGCATGGGGTAGGAACACAAACAGGAAAGCAAGAAAAAAGAAAGAAAGATTCTTGTACCAATTTTAATATGTTTCTGGTCGGACTTCATTTTTGTTCAATTTTATTGAAAAAAGAAACAAACAGTAAAATAAAATAGAGCTTATTGTTACCCCTCAAAAATGCACGTGGCAACTATAATAAAACTGCTGCAATTTTTAAAATGTGCTGGAATCTAATTAATGAATTTCAGTGGAAGACATAATGCAATGCAAAACTACTATACACTTCAACTGCTAAGTCAGTGGTTCCCAAATGTATTGGCATCATGCCTCCTTTTTGTTTTTTGAGAAACCCTCACACCTCCCTCCCCGCAAAAAATAGCAAAACTTGTTGTGCAAAAAAAAAAAATCAATTGCCCTTTAAGGTGGCCATTTTGAAGTCTGCCCCAGCCAGCCTGAGCGGACAGACAGATGGGGATCTTTCACTGGGGGGGTGATTGATGAAGGGGCTGGGTTACCTCACACCCTCCTGGAATTTCTTCATGCCCCCCAAAGGGGGGTGCACCCCCAGTTTGGAAACCCATGCGCTAAGTGGTGATATATGTTTATAAAATACCTTGCATAAACAAACCTTTGTCACACCTGGCAGAACATTAAAAAATCTTATGAGGATTACATGTGGTATGTATAAGCAAATTTTGTGGCATTCATATTTGGTACAGAAGAACATGACATGGTGTCAAGAGTAAACTAACAGAAAAAGTAGTAAAATAGCAACAAAGATAGCAGAGAGAAAGAATAAAGCAGCAAAAGTCAGAGAATCTTATCAGCCCCTCACTTTGGGATGTTCCAGAGACTTCAGCTTTGACAGTCAGAATGGACAGACTGGAAATAACATTTTGCAAGATTCTGCAGTGCTGCGAAGCTGCACAAAGAAACTAGAGATATGCAGGTGTCTTTTATTTCATGCTATTAGAAAGCAAACAGAACATCACTTTAAATCCTTTGACTTTACTGAGGATAATCTCAAAAATGGTTCTGGCTATGCTTGATGAGTTCTTTATGTTGTTTATGAAAAAGTATTTTTCCACCAGAGAACTTGAGAACCAAGGGGAAATGCTGAATGTTTTATAAGAGTTCTGCATACATTGGCTGAAAACTATGAGTGAAGGAAAGCAAAAGACAAAAATATCAGAAATAGGATGGGTTTTGAGTTAACAGATAAAACCTTTCACAGCAGCTATAACTAAAAAGATTTAATCCTAGCTGCAGCTATACAGATAGAGAAGCAGTCAGTAATTAGAGCTTGTCTACACTTATAACTCTGCAGTATTACAGCTGCACCACTGTGTAGTGCTTAGCAAAGAACTATTTACACTGATGGGAGACGCTCTCCTGCTGGTATAGTTACTATACCTCCATGGGAGTCGGAAGCTATGTCCCAAGCTTCTCTCATTATTACAACACTATCTGCACTGGGAGTTCAATTGGTATAACTGCATCACTTAGGGGTGTGAATTTTCCACACTCAGGTGACTTAGTTATATTGACAAAAGTTGTGGACCAAGCCTTAGTCACATAAAAGAACAAAAGGCAAAGGAAAACTAAAAATCCTGAAGCTAGCTTAGAAATAGTAAACAGGTGAAAAGGTCAGTATCATCAAGCCCCTGAAGGTAAGGAGAAAGAACTTCCCAATAAGGAGGAATTCATTCCAGCCTACATAACCAAGGTGTGGAAAAATCATATCACAAGAGATGACACATGTACAGTCAGAGACACACAGAGTAATATATGCACAAAGTACATACTTTTTGCTGCTGTTTGCCACATCAAAACAATCAGGGAATTGACTCATATTATGGACAGACAATCAAAACCCCCTGTTGCTGTGCACTTGTGATAACATAGAGCCTGCTGGCTGAATATTTACTGAATATTCATGGCAAGACTATTGACTTTAAAACTGACTCAGAAGCTGACATCAGTCAACTAAATTTCAACCCCTCCTAGAGCTGAAGTCACAGCTCTGACTAGTCATAGAGGAATTCTGAACTCCACAGGCCAGTTCTCCACAAAAACAACTTACAAAAATAAAAGCTATGCTTCACAGCATATGGGATCAAAGACTAACAACCTTCTCAGCTGCAGTCCAGTAGCCATGATAGACCTAATGAGAAAGAAGGAAACTTCATGGAGGATTTCAGGATATTGGACTTTTGAAAAGAGATCCAGGACTAAACTACTTAAGAGACAAATCTGGACCACGAAGTATACAAAAACACCCCTACCAAAGAAACCTTGGAAGAGACTAGCTGCAGGTTTATGCAAATTGAGGGGACTCCATTACCTGCTCACAGTGGACTATTTCCAAGTACAATAATGAATTGAAAGACATAACATGTCTCAATGCTACTGAGAAACTGAAGTACATTTCTGCTCACTTCTGTCTTCCAGAACAACCAATGATGGACAATAGACCACAATTCATTGCCACAGAAATTTAAAATAATTCCAAACAAACTTTGATTGATCATATTTCTAGCATCTCACATTACGCAGAATGAACAGAGAGGCTGAGAGTGATGCACAGACATCCAAGAAAATATTACCGCAGGAGGATCTATTCCTTGCTCTGGGTTATAAATCAATACCAGTATTAGCTGTTTGATGTAGTTCAGCACAACTCCCGATGGAAAAGCAAATCAGGTTCTATTCCAAAGTTGGAATAATAAATTAATCTCCAAAGTGGCCAGAAATGAAAAGAGTAGAGAAATGGATAAAAAGGCTAAAGAGTTCATTGACACTTTTACAGCAAACATCACTCAGAGAATTGCCAGGTCTAGAGCCTGGTGACTATGTTCATATCAAATTATACAGAGAAATAGAAAGGATAACTCTGGCTGTCATAAAGAAAAAGGGTTTGGCCATCAAATCGTATCTGATTGAGACTGACAGCAGGGAGTTCCACAGAAACTGTTGACTTCTATAGTCTGTTCCTTCAAAAGAACGATTAACAGAGCAAACTCTTCAGATAGCAGAACAAGACAACAATGACACAAGAATTACAAACCAACCACAGTCATTGTGACTAATGGACAGCCAGATAACCCAGTTGCTACACATTTGTGTAATTAACAGTATAATCCAGAGACATGTAACAGACAGATATGTACTGAACTTCAAAGACAGTGTGATAGGGTATGTCTATACTGCAAGTATATATCAAATTTATTAAGGTCGACTTTTTAGCATCCGAATTTACAAAGTCAAAGGCGCATGTCCTCACTGGGTGCTTGACATCAATGGAGTGCGTCCCCAGGAGTGTGGCTACCTTCAACTTTAACAGTGATGCACTGTGGGTAGCCATCCCACAGTTCCTGCCACCCATGTGCATTCTGAGTTAGGCTTCCAGTGCCTGATGGGACAAAAACATTGCCATGAGTGGTTCTGGGTACAGGCCATCAGCCTCCCATAATGCACTCTTCTCCTCCCTCTCTCCCTGCTTGAAAGCAATGGAAAACAATCTTTTACATCCTTTTTTCCCTGGTTATCTGTGCAGATGTCATAGCACAACAAGCATGGACCCTACTCAGCTTGAAACTGCTGCAGCAAGCACTGCAAATACTGCTGCATTATACTGTGGTACAGGGGGACTCTGTGCTCAAATGCCTTTCTTGCACCTCTACCAGGTGCCCCCTAAGCTATGATTGCTCCCCCATGCGCTTCAACATCTCATCCTGCCTCTTACATTTATGCTCCCTGCATGCTCTCCTCTCCTCCTGTTTGGTGCAGATGACCTAGAACATTGTTCTTCTCCATACATTCAGCTGAGTTCAGTTGGTGCGGATGGATTGCATTTGTGCATTAAACATTTAGTCCTGTGTATGTGTTTTTTTCGGTTTTTTTGCATTCTGATCTGTAATATCCAAAGTGTGGGAAGATCTTGGGACACCTGCATCTGGACTGGGGGGAAAAAATCAAGGGTCATCTTTAGAGAAGATGGATGGAGCTCTGTGCTGCACAAAAGGCATATGTTATATATAAGGCCAAACTTATCATTTTAAATTCCTGCCAGGCAGGTAGAAGACACAGCACAGGGCAGCTGGACTTAGTTTGGTGGGAGGCATGGTAAGCAACAGGTTGGGGGTCTGGTTCTTATTTTCCTGTTTCAGAACATGTGTTACAGATGTTCGCAAAGTACCGCTCTTGTGGCTATCTTTGCTTTTGCAATGGGGGGAGATTCATGAGTGTCCCTGCAAGAGGCAGGAGACCAGGCAGGTTTGTAGGGGCTCATGCGGTCAGCGTGATCACCACCATCAGGATGCCTGCAGACTGCAGCTCTTCCTTCCCACAGTGGCCTGTGGGGTATTTGGGGGAAGCCTGTTCTCTGGGTTAATTCCTTTAAGCCCTTTGCAAACAGGTCAGCAAACCTGGGGTCATGATTCGCTGTGGATGAGCAAACAGAGGTAGATCTCCTCAGTGCTGTCACTTACAGAGCTTTCTTTATTTCATCCAGGTTGCCGTGAACAATATCAGTCTTCTCCAAATCACAGAGCATGACAGGGAGTGGATGCTGACTGAAGGATGCTGACATTTTTCTTATGCTGAAATGTTTTGTGTTGCAGTGATGCCAGACCATTTACTGCTGGCTTGGTGTGAAAAGGTGTCCTACCATGGAGGATGGAATAAGGCAGGCCTCCCCAAAAACCTTCTGAGAAGGATTAAAGGATTCCTCTCGGACAGTTTTTGAGAGATGTGTGCAAGGAGGATTCCTGCTCCATCTCCAGGCACATTAACAAACTTTTCCAGGGAGCCCGCACTGTGTGGACAGAGTGGCTGCCACTGTATCCCTCAGGGCAGATCAAACAGATAAAATCCAATTATATTTACCCACTGTAGCAGGATTACAAATGTGAACTCACCATAAATGCTCTTCCTACCCATCAGGTGCTGGCAGCAACAATTCTCGGGAGGGGACTAGCTCCAAAATTTAAACAGGTCTTGGCTGTCGGTGAGATTGGATCCTCTGATTTCCTGCTGAGCATTCTCCTCCCCCTTCTCTTTGTTGTTGCCCATTGCTCCCAGAAGAGTCACTTGAGATGTATCCATAGGTATCTTTGGAACAGTGGTTGGGGTTCCCTCACTCTAGAATCCCATGCAGCTGTTCATAGAAGTGGCATGTTTGAAGCTCTGTCCCAGACCAACCATTTCCCTCTTTTGTCTTCTGGTACACCTGCCTGAGCTCCTTGCTTTTCACACAGCACTGCTGGGCCTCCCCAGTGTATCATTGTTCCACCATGCCCTGTGTGATTTGGCATAGACATCAGCGTTTCTTCTGCTGCTTTGCAGTTCTGCTTGCACAGATTCCTCTCCCCACACCACAGTAAGATTCAGTATCTCTTGCATGCTCTATGTTGGAGCTTGTTAGTGACCCTGGGCACTCATGTTAAGGTGTGCTGCTGACGTGTATGGCTTCTCACCACGCTCGCCAAACAGGAAATGAAATTTAAAACTTCTCGGGGCTTTTCCTGTGTACCTGGAAAAGCCGAAGAGTTGAAAGTGCTGGCTAGAGCAGTCACACTGGGGAACTGTGGGACACAACCTAGAGACTAAGAGCATCGACTTTAACAGCGCTGTGTTATCCCAAAGTTGAACATGCAAGGTTGAATTTAGCATTATTCCTCCCATCAAGGACAAGTACAGCAATAGATGTAATAGCCCTTAAAATTGGTGGAAGGGGCTTGATGGTATAGACTCATTGATTATAAAATCAACCTACTGTGAAAATACTATACATTTTAAGATTGCAAAACTTAAAGGGAACAATGCAATGGAAATCCAAACTGTATTATACTGTTCAACCATGAGGGGGCATTGTGGGTAAGAGACATTATTTAAGCAACCTTTAGCCATACTAGGCAGAGCATGAAAATATTTTAGGATGAAACATAATCCCTGTGATCAGTTCATAACTGATACAGAGGAACATAACAGATGTGTGTCTAAATCCCCTAAACTTTTCAGAATTTTAGCCATTAATTTGTAATTAAGCTAATGAGTTACTTTGGCTGTGAACAGCTTAAGGTCTGATTTTGCATCTGTCAACATCACTAGGAGACTTGTTTATAATTACTACAGTGGGACCAAGATTGTTTCTTGTGAGAGCATATCACTTTTTTTTTGGTAGAGTGGAAAAAACAAGGGGGAGGCATTTATTTCATACAGTGATTAAGAGAAATCTTTTAGTTCAAATGACAGAGGCCTGTAGTTTTGGAACTGTGGGACCAGCATTCTAGGCCTAGCTCTATAGATATTTGCGGGTTATAGAGAGGCTTTTCCATAATAACAATTGCAAATATGCCCAGTTTTGTGCCTTTTTTTACTTCAAAAAGGAAAAAATAAAACTTGCTTTCATATTTTTTTTTTTTTTTTACAGTTGAGTCTCAACAGCTAGAATGCAATTGGAATATTTTTTTAATTAAATTTTAAGGACTTTTTAATAACATTTATTTGGCCATTCTTTCCATCCAGTGAAGACACATCACACTGTAAAGGTGAAAGGTAGGTAGATTTAGGCACTGGCACATGCAAGAGGAAGTTTTCAAGGGCAGGAATTATAAAATGTATAAGAAATGTACATTATCTGAGAGCCACACAATTTGGTAATTTAAGCTGGAAAAAGAGAAAAAACCCATAGCAACGAAGAACACTTTCATTATCAGTCTCTGAACTGAAAAGTAGCTGGTTTAAAAAAAATACAATCCAAGATCTGGACAAGTTGCTTCTTCTGCATTCTCCAACAAAATGCCCTCTTGAATTTGAAGGAATTTCCAAATGAAGGCAATGAAGAAGAGAAAGTTTAAATGATTTGCCAGAAACTCATACAGAGTTTCAAATCTCTATATTGAATGAGATCAAGAGTAAAATTAGTGTAATAAAGCCTACCCTCTTGCCTTTGAAAGTGGTTTTAGATCTCTGGATGAAAAGATTTATGTCCAAGACATTACTAGACACTTTTATTTTAAGATGGGGGAAAAAACGAAGCCAGTGACAGTAATAAAAACAAATTCAGAAAAGAGCTAAGTGCTTCCAAATCTATGTGCAATTTTACACCAAATATTAAATGCTAATATTAGCATTAAAAAACCTGGCATTTAAGTTGGCAGTTAACTGTAACTAGTGAGGAGTTCAAATTTCCATTCTAACCCACTTTTTCTGTGGCTTGTAATTTTCTCAAATTCCATTTTGGGCTGAAATTTCCTATGCGTGAGAGGTTTTGCGGGGGAGGAAGGGAGATGGTTAGTTCAAATGAAAATCAGTTAAACCAATTATTTATTTTAGCCCTGGGAGGGGGAGGGAAGCCAAATAATAATTTCCTCAATGTCTCCTAATCAGATGTTTTGTACTCAATGAACTCAAAACCAGCCAAAGTTTAAAATTTTCAAATTTTATTTGTACACTGACATCTTAAATATTAAGCCAACTCAAAATTAGGAATTTTAAAGGTTTTAAAACTTTTTTAAAAAAACAAGAGTTTCAGGATATAATTTGTTGTAAGGAAAATCCTTTTCAAGATCCAGTTTTAAAAATATATGAATATTTAGCATGTGATTTTCAACAGCACTCAACAGTAGCCAAATTCTACTCTCAGGGCATGTCTACAATAAGAAATTATTTTGAAATAACTTATTTCAAAATAATAACTCCTGAAATAACTATTTCAAAATAAGCTTATTCCCCAAGGAAAGCAGGAGTTATTTCAAAATTACCAGCCCTAACTTCAAAATAATGAGCTTGCTAGTGTGGATGCTCTGCTTGTTATTTCAAAATAAAGGGAGTTATTTCAAAATAACTCCCTAATATAGACCAGGGCTCTTTGAGCTCTTTGGCTTCAATGAAAGCACATAAAGGGCAAAAGGCTTTTTAAAAACCTGCCTTGGAATTGAACAAGGCCTGCACAAATTCAGTTCAAAGAGCCTATCCCAGAAAACTGATGCCACGTCAGTATGCATATAGTTCAGTGCTGTCCTGATAGCAACATCTGAAAAACTAAAGAGGGGGAGGGTTACGGGATTTGTTGGAATAATAGAACAACATGTAGACAGTGCCAAATTTCAAAATAAGCTCTTTTGATTGAGACTTGGAATAAACTACACGATTTGCATAGCGCAAATTGCATAGCTTATTCCGACAGAAGGATGCTGTCCAGATGCACCCAAAGGGGCCATATGGAAGAAAGTATAAAGGTGTGAAGGTGAAGAGATGTCTCAGGGATAAAACTTAAGGAGAGCGGAGGCAAAGTAGGGCCCCTAATTCAGCAAGGTAATTAATCACATGCCTTACTTCAAGCACGACAAGTATTCTCATTGGCTATACTTTTTAGTACTCTCATTGAATTCTGTGGGACTGATCACATGGTTAACGTGAAGCTCATGCTTACTTTGCTAAGTTAGGTTATAGGAGAAGATGTCAAGACAGAATCTAGCAGAGATTTTGGCAAGGCAGAATGTGACACCCCAGATATGGGACCCCAGTAAAGTGCAACACTTCTTAGTTTAGAGAGGTATCCAAAGCAACAGAACACTATTACTGCCCTACAGGCAAGGTGAAAAATCCTTGGTAGATGACTAGCCCACACAACTGTAACAGGCAATTACTGCTGCCAGGTAACAGCTACTCCATCTCAGATGCTAAAGGTCAATAGCAAGAGTTCCAGGTTCAAACACTACGGGCAGGAAGGGAGGAGATTAACTATCTTTGCCTAATATTTTTTAAATGAGATGTTTTGTTTCTGAAATTCCCCTCCCCCCATTATATTATTCTTGTAACTTAATTACATATTGGGTATAGAATAGTTTGGACAGAGCACATCCCTGGATTATCATTATAAGGCTTATTTTATAGATATGGATATCTGAGAAATAAAGTGATGGGCAAGTCCCTGGAAAAACTGGGATCAGAATTCATAGCTGGCTTTTGCCCAGCCTTCTCCCAATTTAGCAAGGTACTTAAAACACATGGTTAGGTTTAAGCTCATGGGCAATTCCATTGACTTCTGTGGGACTACTCAAGTGCATGAAGTAAGAATGTGCCCCAGTATCTTGCTGAATTAAAGCTTCTTGTGCTCAAACCTCCAGATCATGCTGCCTCTCTGCTGGTTTTAAACGGAGTCTTTTATCACAGCTCACCTTTGCTGTTCTTCCAACGTGCTAAATGGATAGGAGAGTGAAGCTGTCTCCGTGCAACCTGTTTTTATGGTACTTGTAAGTCAGTGATGTGTGGCAAGGTTGCTCTGAAGGAAATTTATTAAATGTGAAATACAAAAAGCTCCTGTAAGAAATCTATATCAACAGATTTTGCTGCTTTAAGAAAATAGACAGTCTGAACCACAGACTCCCCTCAGTCTCTGAAGCCCACAGACACTCACACTCTGTATAAACATAAGTCGTCACATACAAACACAGATACTATCCCTACCCCCATGTAGAGCCACACAAAAAAGTGTATACAGACTGTATATTGTGTACTCAAGCACTACACAACATATTGGCGCACACAATCCTGTGAAGTGCCACAGGCAAACAGATAGACACAGGCACATACATGTTACTGCTGGTAATTTCTTGCCTTCAGGAGTATTAAAGAAAACACCCAACATTTTACAATAATAATAATAATAATAATAATAATAATAATAGGAATTTTTAAGGTTCTCTCAAATTAAGTGAGCATCACAAGGCTGTGTGTTGTTGATGGCATTAGTCCCATTACAGATGGGAAAACTGAGGCTCACAGCTGTTCCAATAAGTGACTTGCCCAAGGTCACAAGTACACTAGTAGCACAGCTGGTAACAGAATCTAAGGGTGCCTCTACACTGCACCACAGCTCAAAATAAGATATGCAATATGAACTACAGGAATTGCATATCTTATTTCAAAATCGCTTATTTCGTAATTTGGCACTGTCTACACAGTGCCAAATTTTGAAATAAAACGCTATTCCGAAACAACCCTTACTCCTTGTGGAATGAGGTTTACAGGGACGTTGGAATGGTTAGCCCATTATATTTTGAAATAATAGTCTTGCTGTGAAGATGCAGGATAGCTCTTTCAGGATACTCTAGTATCTTGAAATAGCGCTGCAGTGTAGATGTAGCCTAGGATCCCTCCTCGAACTCAGTCTCATCACTACACCATATTCTATTGTGAATAGCTAAATGCCTGACTAGAAAGCATTACTGAGGATCTCATGCTGTTGTACAACAAAATAAATTCTCCCCACATACTTTGCCATGAAACTGAAGCAGCCAGCTAAGTTATTCTCACGTATTTTTAACTGAAAATCATACAGTTGTAAGATAATATATCCTATGGCATCTTGGTTTACACAGAGACATACAAAAAGCAATTTGTGAAAGCCAGAAGCAACAATGTTAATCTTTATTTAATCAGATGTACTGGGTGAATGAATACATTTTAAAAACACAAAAAGGACAATTTGTTCCGCCTTGTCCATTTTTTGTTCAGTTCTAAATGCATATGAATAAACCCTTAGAGAGACACTCATTAAAACAACTTATCTCATATTTAAGAGCAGCTTCCCCTCGACAACTGATTAGTTACGGTGTTATTGTCACTGACCCAACTCCTACCAAGAGGCACTGGCAGAAACAGTAAACTGGTAATAAAGATGCCATTATAACAGAGATCAAGAACAAACTAAGCCTGTCCTTTTCTGACTTCCTTTCTTCCTGGTGGATGAACAGGTAACTGGCAAAAGGGTTAGTATGATTGCTCATCATGGACAGGCTTTATAAATTGTTTTACATTTTGCTCTGTAATTTGCCCAGTGGCATAGGGGGCCATATTATTAACAACGAATAGTGAAAAACAACATGGACAACATGGTTAAATAGCAGGCTGTCCTACTTCTTTAATTCTGGATTAGGGAGGGTACTTTTTCTGTTCTTGATATTTGTATGTCAGTGATTGTGGGTACATCTAGTTACTTCTCTACCTTCAGGCATTATGCTGCCTCCCACAAAGCAGACACGGAATATGCTGGTACAAATCTACATTTTAAATGTTTGGGTTTATGTTCTGGCTGGAGGAGAGAAACAAGGGGGCTAAGAATCAATTCTCTTAAGAAAAACAACATCTGTCCTGACTGAAACACAAGATCCCAGTTTAAGACCCTCTACCTGCAAAGGCTCCCATCTGTGTTTAATTTTTTGTGCTAAAGTAATTCTGTTAAAGACAATGAGACTGTTCACAGTGCATCAAGTTAAGCATATGCATAAATCTCTACAAGATTGGGGCCTATCTGTTGCATTGTGACCAGGAACAAAAGGTTATTATGCTTTGGGCTTCAAAGAGAATTATTAGTGATTGGAGGTAGAGGTCCAGATCCTCATTGTCTTCAGGACCACCACCATTTCACATAGCTGTGGAACTGCTCTGGCTTCTCTGACCATCATGTGCACAAGAGAATGCCCAGTAAGATTAACTTATCTTTAATTTTGCAGGGATGGAAGTAAATAGCAGTGCTGTCCTACTTATGCAGCCAAGAGCAATGTGTCCCCTGGTGGAACAGGCAGTTTACTCCACATGGCAAGAGGTCTGTTTTATGGGTGAGGTCAAATGGGCTGCTAAAAGGATTTTGAAATGTTCTCATATATGCTGAATGTTTAAGTTACGATTAAGTCATGTTTACTCATTAATTATGCAGTAAATAAAGCTGTGGCTTTACTCTTCCAGTCATAGCATGGCAGCATGTTAATTAGGTTTTAGAAGCTGGCGACCTGCCAATGTTATGCCGTATGGGAGGTTGGGAGGTACAATTTGGTTATCAGTGATTCTGACATGTGCTGAGCATTATGTGGTTGCCCTGCATAGCCAACAAATCTAGTGCTAGTTTTCCCAGTTATGAAAGGCCTGCTGTGTGAAATACACAGCTCTCAGTCAAACTCAGAGTCTGAAGATAAAAACTCTTTTTTTTTTCCATTTCCATTAGTTTTTTCACAGATATTCTTTCCCACTTATTGTAATATGGGGCTGGACAGATGGAAGGGAACAAACTCTTAATGATATAACTACCTTGGGGAAGGTAAGTGGGGGGTTGACAAACAAGATCTTTATTTTCTTCATGCATTTATCCTTTAAACTCTATTTCTACTCTAAGATAATTGCCATTACCAGGGATAGGGTGGCCCCAGGATTTGCATCCAGATCTGAACTTCAAGTATTTAAGACATTTGGATCTGGAAGTCCCACATTTGTCATTAAATCTACTTAGATTGAGACACCAAAATAGTGCACCTAGGATACTATACTGGCAAAATAAAGATAGGGAAGGGAAATAGATAGATAAAGTAAAGAGTTGGAACAGAGAGCAGTGAAGTGTTTTGTTCACATTTTAAAAAATTAAACATATGAAAAGTTATGTGGATAGAATCTTGGGTTTTGCTCCAATATCCCTCCCCTTTTCAATTCCATGTGCACTTCTTAAAGACTTTCTGGAGTTTATAAGATAGAAACCTTGCTTTTTATGGTCCTTATAAGATCTGTTTGAGCAGTGCTCCCCATCTGCAAGTCTGACAAGCCAACATGATTTCAACTTTTGGTGTTCATTCGAAACTCAGAGAAATCCCTAAAAGAAAGTTGAGGGGTAATAGTGAATGAGGTAGGATTGTATGGCAGTGAGGAAATGGCTGGGGTTTTTTTTTCAACTATTGTTTTCCAGACATTGAACATTTGAAGGGCTTCCCCTCCCTCTCTCCTCGCCCGGTTATTGAACAATGTGTTTAAAGGGAAAGTACTGTTTTGGGATTTCAGCTGGATGCTAGTGAAACATACTTACATTACTTACACTATTATTTTAAATAAAGAGGAGTTTGGTTTTTTTGAGGAATAAATCAGAAAGGAAACTAGTAAGGAGGCATTACTGTCTAGTGGAGAATATGCTAGCCTAGGAGTCTCAAGATGTTGGTTCTAGTAGCATTATGTTATGTCATTTTGTGCAAATGATTTCACTGCTGTTTTTCCTCCCAGTCCACCGTGTGTATCTCTTGTCTATGTAATCTTGTCAGGCTAGACACTGTCTCTTACTAGATCTTTTGTGCAGTGGCTAGTATGATGGGGACTCTCCTGGGAGAGGCATAAGGATCTTGCGCAAAACAGGGGTTTTGTGCAAAAAAAAAGTCCACATTGCTTCTTTTTGCGCAAAAACCCCTTGCACAAAAAGAAACAGCAGAAAATATGCTAATGAGATCACGACTCATGCAAATGAGTCCCGCATTAACATATTTTTTGCCAGAAGATCTCACAGTGTAGACGAAGCCTAAGAGTTTATTCTTTGTTTATCAGTTTATTTTCTATATGACTAGAGAATAGGCCAATTTTCTTATTCATCTAAACCCGTTTTTATCATCTATGTTACATGCACATTGTTGGCAGATTATATTCAAACAATGTAAAATCTGGAGGCAATTGGTTCTGATGCAAAGCCAGTGTGTTGATTTCCAGGGAGATGCTGTCAAAGTTGATTCTCTGTCAACAAACGGAAATCCTCAAATGCTCTGAGCTCTACAGACATTAGCTAATTCATCAGAACACGTCAGTGAGATAGTCATACTACCCGCATTTGCAAAATGGCAAACAGTCACAGAGAAAAGTGTCTCTTGCAGTTCTGTGCCTAGAATATTATTTCTGGAAGTTAGAGAATATATAGAGAGAAATAAATGAACTAATATAGCACAATTTTTGTAACATCTATACAAAGAATAAAATCAGTCTCTCACTTCCCCCAGGGTGTGTCTGCAAATGGGCATTTAGACTAAAATCTTGGAGTGAAAAGCCCTTTCTAATCAGTCTTGATGCAATTCTTCTTACTTGAAAGAGATATTTAAAAATACCTCGTGCCTATATTCAGTTAAGCACAAGGGTTGCAGCTACAATTTTAATGGGTCCCTCGGACTCTGCTTTGAAGTGATGACTCACAAAGAATATTTTGTCAAGCCAACTGTGCCATAAAAATATTAAACGTGGTTTCAAACAGTAAAGGTTTTATTATCCTGCTCACTTCCTGTCACGAAGCATTGCATTAAATTCTACTTTTAACGGATTAATGACCTATTTGCCGTGTTCCATGCTGCATTTGTGGTTATAAAAGCCACTAAAAGCCATGTTATCAACACCAGTGTTGTTAAAGCTATTGGAAAGTCAGTCAAGCACAAATATATTATAAGCCAAAGCATTAATCCAATTGCATTTACCCAGGATGTTCTTTACTGTTCCCTGGTTACCTCGGACCATAGTTACCATTTTGTGGGCACTGTCAAGAAAGATATAGACTTGGGAGAGTACAGGGCAGCAGAAATCAAAGGCTGGGTGATGTAAATTCCAAATCCTCGTACATATATAAAGTGCCATACAGAAGCATAGAGACTGTACATCAGGATGTCAACACGATTACCAAATACCATAAGTTGCCAACACCACCATTAAAAATGATTAGCCACATTCACCAGTATTTTTACTGACACATTTACAAGCACAAGGCAGACAATGAATCTTGTTTACATAATAAAAAGCAATCTTTAAGTCAGCAAAACTACCATTGAAAAAAATGGGCAAATCATAAAGCTCCTGTTAGAACAAGTCCTGTGGCACCTTATAGACTAACAGATATATTGGAGCATAAGCTTTCATGGGCAAAGACCCATTTCATCAGATGCATGTCATATATATGTATGTTAGTCTAGAAGGTGCACAGGACTTCTGTTGTTCTTGCAGATTCAGGCTAACACGGCTAAGCCTCTGATACTTAGCTCCTGTTGGATTATGCTGATTATTTCCTGCTACATTATCCATCTTTTCAACCATAAAAATGAAAAAAAAATCTGTAAAAGTAAATGTATTAAAAGATTAAGAAAGTATCAGAAACACGTTATGTCACATGGATATAGTGGCTTTCAACATAAAGGCTCCCAAAGCATTTTACAGATTAAACACTGTGTATAGACTAGACACAGCAGACAATGCAAACAAGTTTAAGGTAAGGAGATTTTGGGTAAAAAGTACTCGTGCCAACCCTTGGCTTCACATATCCTGATGTGGGACAGTAATACCAATGTGTAGCACTTACTATAAATGGTTCTTTTCATCTGTCAGTCCCTAAGTACTTTACAGGAGAGTGACTCATTCTCCCTGTCATATATAAAGAAGTTGAGGTGCAGTGGCATTCCCAAAACTACATAGCAAATCAGTGACAAAACCCAGAACAGAAGACAAGTCTGAGGAACCAACAGTCCTCACAATACAGAGAAAACATCAGTTTCTAAATGTCTTATATGACAGACTCATGGTGATGCATGAAACTCAATTTATTTACCTTGGAAAGATAAGCAAACAATTTTCTAACTACCCAGTAATTTGCACTAGGGAAAGGAAATGATAGATTTCTTCCTCTTAGATTAATTATCTTGTTATTTTTGCTAACAGCAAAAACAGTTACTAATAGTGTTCAAATGCTGTATGTCAAATATCATCCTACCACCGGACAAGATCTCACTATTCAGTTTTGAAAGTTTAGCCACTGATCAGCACCTGTGATATGCAACTTTGCCCTGAAACAGCAACTCATTTAGTGTTCCTGAAACTAAAGCACACAGATGCTTGGGTGCATGATTAAATGCTCCATTAGGAGCAAGTACTAATATATACATAATCCTTAAACATCTCTGCTGTAATTAACATTAAAAATGGTACAGCTCCATAGAGGCAAAATTGAACCTTAAATAAGGTGAGGATAAAGAGAACGTTGTCCACTTTTACTGAATGACTGGGTTGGGAAGTGTGGCCATTTATGATGGACATTTAAAAGGCTTTGGAAACTATTTAGCATTTCTAGGTCTAGCTGTTAACAGCCTTGATATTTGCAACACAGCAGTGGGCTGTTAGAAACTAAGCTTCACCAAGACTGTCAGAAATATTTCTAAACTAGTTTCCTACCTAGAAGATCTTTCCTGTTCAAAGATGGTGAGGATAGCTCTTGTACCCATCAACATCAATGCGAGCTTTGCCGTTGACTTTAAAAGGAGTCAACCATGTGTTATACATGCAATAGTATGTTTTCCTGATTGTTATAAACACCAGCATCATAACAGGTTGGCAACTGGTTGAAACACTGAGAAGTTGGGCCTCTCTCTCTCTCAGGAGTTTTCAGCAATGTCCACTTTAACACCATAACGGCTGCCAGCAAAAAGCTCTAAAAAAACCTGCTGATTTTAATCAAAATCTTTCCTTTAAATCAAGCTTTAAATTTTCACATAGAAAAAAAAAAGCTTCTTGGCAATGAAATTTTCAGGATGCTGTACTGAGACAAAAACTGTAGGCAGAGCTTGGTCATAAGACTGCAGTCTTGTGGCCCACCTCTGAGGCTGTAATAAGGCTACCGTGCTCTGCCTCCCACCCTGGGTGAAGTCTACTAATAACATCTGCTTTATAGCAGCCACTCCTGCAACCTGCTATTTCCTTGACTCTGCTGCTGTCATAGAGAGGATGTGCTTTTCTATGCTGCAGGTCTGGTGGAAAGTTGTCAGACTTCAAGCCAAATGTGTAACCAGCCAGCAGTGAATAACTGACTTGAATTGCTTTCTCAAGGGACCCCTTCCAGGATCTAGCAGCCTTTATAGCCAGATTTGGCCAGTATTTGCTCAGAAGCAAATTAAAAATCAAAATACAGACACCATTTGAAAAACATAGAAAGCTAGACTCAAACATCCACCAAGTACATACTTATATAAAAATAACCACAAGGTTGCAAATTCATACTTTCCTACTTGGTGAGACCAACTGCAACCAGGAATAAACCAAGAAATGTGTGGGGTGGAGGCAGAAAAATCAGAGGGGGGGGAACCATTTAGCTGAGCAATTTGGATACTCTCATTTAAAGTAAAGCAAACAGTGGGTGGTACAAGAAGATAGGCCTCTCACCTGCCCCATTTCAATCAATGGGAGTGAGAACAGAGCCTTGCTGAATATCCCAGTTGTATCTATGGAGACTAATGACAAGTTCAGTTCCTGATTAAAAAATAAGCACACAGACCTCCCTCTCCAGTCTGGTTCTGCAGGCAGAAATCCTATCCCACAGGCCCTTGTGCTGAATGCTGGCTTCTCTCACACACCTCAGAGCACAGGTCTGGGCAGTCTTTCCCTCAGAGGCCCATGTGCTCCCCTCTTGTCCATTATAGGGTGAGAAAGGGAAGGATTTGCTGTAATTCCCACATCCACTTTCAAATGGGTAGGGATGGGGGAAAACTAAAGTCTCCCATTCAGCCAGAAGGATAGAACAACGTACAACCTTCCCGGCAGCCTGGTGCAAATGGGTGTGATATCCAGCCATTGTTCGGCTTGCTGAGAGGGACTAAGTGGTTAGCCTTGCATTAAGATGACGCCATTCCCAACAGCTTGAAACTCACTGGGGGCAACAGTGGAAGCAGACAAGATACAGAATGGAGGAGTTGATCCTTTCTTCTTTCCTTTGAGAACTGTTCTTTTCCAGTAAGGTTCTATGCCCTTTGGCCATTAGGGAATGAAAGTTTGTCCAATCCGTATCTGAGATTTGCTTCAGTCCTGGAACAGTGCCTAAAAGGCATCTACAGCATCTCACAAACCACCAGTGAGAAACAAATGCCATGAGACTAGAAAAATTGAGGATCTCAAGTTCCCTGCAGTAAGAGAACATCATAGGAACGGCCCATACTAGGTCAGACCAAAGAGTATTTGTGACATCAGGTTGCCTGCTGTTTGTCTTTATGTCACCTCTTCCTGATTATCATCATATCCTCTCTCATGCCCATTTCAATTCTACACTTGATTTTCGCAGCCACTGTCTTCCCACTTGCTACACCTAAACCGCAGTGTTACGAATGTCTACCCTGAATCTTTCAAGTATAATTAAGTATTAGTTTCTCTCTCGAGAGATGGCAACTAAAAGTCATATCAGAACTGAATGGATGGTAGGGAAAGGAAGTTAAAAACCACATTCTGATCTGGCCTCACAACCTACTAAAGATGGAAACACACTGATAAGCCAAAAAAGCTCTTCCTGCTCTTACCCTGCCCTCTCTCTACAATAAATACGAGTAAGGCAAAATGTGAATGTGTCTGTCTGTGGAGAGTCCATTTTCCAAGAACTCCTAAACAGTAAGACCTTGGGCCACAAAATGTGGTAGCAGCTTCCTCTTCTAACGTAAAGCAAGGCCAGGGTTTGGTTGTGGCAAGACAACGGAAAAGGACAGTTTTTCTTAACATGCAAAGGGAGAGGCTGTGGTTCTGAGGGACATGATATCAGAGTGGCCACTGGGGCCAGTGAGCCCACAGGGGAGAGCTATCCTGCAGTGTCCACTGGTGATAGCCGTACCACCAAGGGAGTGGCTAGCAGGACTGGGACTCTGCTATCTTGTCTGCCAGCACATCGGTAATATTTCCCCTGCCTCCCCAATCTTCCCCCCACCCCGGCCCTTCGTCACAGCACTGGAGGGGGTAGGAAGAAGAGGTCCCAGGTGGGGGATTGAGAGGGAGAAAACACACACCCCCACACACACACATCCTCAAGGCCCTGCCCTGAAGGACCTGGCAACTCTGGTTAAGTCTAGATTATAAACTTTTCAGGGTATACTATTTTACTGCCTGTATCATACCTAACTTAAGCTTGCATCTTGAATGGGGCTTCCAGGCACTATTATAAAGTGTAATGCACTTTGTTAAGCAGTGCTTCTTGACTGGAAGTGTGAAATAGAATCCCTCTTCTCCAACATTACCCACCTGCCTTCCTCCATATCTAACCTTTGATTAGATAATGGTTAGTGGGTGCATTTGCTCTTAAATATCAGCAGAAGGAATCTGGCTCAAAGGCAGCCTTCTGGAAAGGATTTGCTTAAAAGCCGATTATGGCCTGTTGAGTTGAAGGAAGCATTCATGCATAGAATGCATAACGATTGCATATATCTCATGGGTCACATAGTCCTATTAGCAGAGACTGGACTTTGGTCTTTTTCTTTTCCTGTTTATTTGGGGAGGAATTTTCTTGGAGAAAGGATTAATTTTCTCTGTTTGTTAAACTATACTTGTATATTATTTTAAAATATCGTACAGGATATGCAGACGCAACTAGCAATACTGATACATGGTTTCTGAGGAAAGGAAATTGCACTACAACATTTTAAAACTTAACACCAACAACTCTGCTTTGATCAGCAACTGAAATCAGTGTGACTGTGGTTTCTAAGAACAAACCACTTGTAGAGGCTTACTGGAAACACAAAGAGAAGACCAAGGTTATCAAGAACAAAGACTTTGGAAAGAAATTATCAAGGAACAGGAGACGTTTCGGACTTTGAGCCCAGATTTCTTAGAAGACATAGAGCCAATTGTCATTGGAAAATGCAGATAGATTACGTTGTAATATTTTCCTGTTCATTAGGGTTCATCTTGGTCATAGGACTTTGTGCCAATGCTTTGGTTTTCACTCTCTTTGGTACATACACTTCCATACAGAGAAGTCAGCTAGACATTCTTCTCCTGAGCATGGCTGTGGCAGACATGCTTACACTCAGCCTGATGCCCTTTATTCTTGTTTCTGCTGTCCAGTACACCTGGATTTTTGGAGATACATTCTGCAAGGTTTTCCAGTTTGGCATTGCTTTCTCTTGGGCTGCTAGCATCTATTCCTTGTGCGCTGTCTCCATCACCAGGGCAAGAATCATCATGAGACCTTACAGAGCTCCAGAGAAGACTACTGTGATTGTGATGCTGATTGTGGTTTGGACATTGAGCTTTATCATCAGCTTACCACTACGCATCCATGCCACAATGGAAACAAGGCTTGCAAGAAACATGTCGTTTTGCCTGCCTGCTCTCTACCTAGAGCACTACAAGACTGTCCTTAGCCAGTTTATTCTATATTATTTGATCCCAGTCTTGGTGATTGCATTCAACTACATCCGTCTTGCTCTTTTCCTGAACAAGAGTCCCATGATGTCCTTGGTGAGTTCTAGAAATACCCGAAGAGCCTCAATAATGATTTTTTGTACAACTGCTGCTTTCTCAGCCTGCTGGCTTCCAGTGTATATTTTGGAGTTATGCATTTACTTGAGAATCTACCACCATGGCTATGCTTGGGATACTTTCTATTTCATCTGTAATATTCTTCAGTATCTTCACCCATGTATCAACCCCGTGTTGTATGTGCTACTGTCCAAGAGATATAGAAATAGCAAAACCAAAAGGATCCTCTGTTGCCAGAAAATTAAAGTGACGCCTCAGGTCCACAGCTTAACAGAACCTTCCTAAAACACTTGTATGCCTCAGGAATGGAGTTCCAAACATGTATAATGTCTGTGGCTACGTCTAGACTGGCATGATTTTCCGGAAATGCTTTTAACAGAAAAGTTTTCCGTTAAAAGCATTTTCGGAAAAGAGCGTCTAGATTGGCACGGACGCTTTTCCGCAAAAGCACTTTTTGCAGAAAAGCGTCCGTGGCCACTCTACACGCGCCTTTGCGCAAAAAAGCCCCGATAGCCATTTTCGCGATTGGGGCTTTTTTGCGGAAAACAAATCTCAGCTGTCTACACTGGCTCTTTTGCACAAAAGTTTTGCGCAAAAGGGACTTATGCCCGAACGGGAGCAGCATAGTATTTCCGCAAAAAGCACTGATTTCTTACAGTAGGAAGTCAGTGCTTTTGCGGAAATTCAAGCGGCCAGTGTAGACAGCTGGCAAGTTTTTCCGGAAAAGCGGCTGATTTTAGATACTTGATAGATTACTTGATTTCTAGACACAGCCTGTATGTTTAGCATTAATTATAACGTCATGGATTTTGAGAACTTCAAAGACATTAAAGATTTCAGTAAGAACACAAAAACTAATCTACAAGTCCCCTCCCCAAAAGCAATGGGGAAAACATCAGTATGTTGGGTGAGTTGCAGAACTATTATGTAATGCAATCTTTAGAAAAATTAGCAACCCTGCAGTAAGATATTATTTCCATGTTTCTAATTCTTATTTTGTTGCATGTGCTATTAGCGTTGTGCTTCTGTTCTGAAACCAAAATTCTCTGAGGAATGGAGTCAATAGGGCTGGATTGTGGGCAGAACTGGCCCAAAGTGATTTATTTCAGAGACTGTCTCCACTAGAAAATTGTATCTCATTTGAACATGTTTCAGTTCTTTACAATCAGGTGCTGTGACGAACAGAACTTGCCCTGCTCTACATTCACCAGTCATTCAGCTCTGCTTACTCTGCTCTTCTGTTCATGTTTGATACTGTTTTTAGTGAAGACAAAACCTTAGAACTGGTTGAATTGTTCAACAGATCTATTAAGTATCTTATATGGCACCCCACCCGATGGTATCTGAACAGCAGTTAGGTCTCTTTGTATTACTGCACGAGTACAGATTCCATTAAACATTTGCGTGAGAGAGATAATATTTTTTCTTATTGCTTAAAGTCAACAATTTCTCAAATGGCTCCTCCATTTTTGTGGTGCCAAATACTTATGATCCACTCTGGTCTAAATTGTGGTATATCCATCTCACTCATCTTTTAATACATGCTTGATCAAATCCATGAGACACTTCTAATTAGTCTGAGATATTTTTAAAACAGAATTAAAAGCCACAATATCTTTCTTCTCTCCTCCCCCAACCCCCAGACCAAAGATCCTGGATAGCACTTGGGCTGTGTCTAGACTGCAGGCTTCTTTCAGAAGAAGCTTTTCTGGAAGACATCTTCCGGAAAAACTTCTTTCGAAAGAGAGCATCCACACAGCAAAAACGCATTGAAAAAGTGATCTGCTTTTTCAAAAGATAGCGTCCACATTGATTGGACGCTATCTCACATTTAAGTTATGATTACTATGGATAGAGTGGCCACCAAAGCACCTGTGCTTTCTCCCGAAGGCCTCTTCCTTCGAAAAAAATCCCTCTTCCCCATCCATACACATCTTTTTCCAAAAGAGTTCTTTCGGAAAAAGGCTTCTTCTTCACTGAAAGAGGTTTACTGCTGTTGGAAAAACCCCTGCATTCTTTCAACTTTGTCGAAAGAACACAAATGCAGCGTGGACTTAAGTGTCATTTTTCTGGAAAAACAACTGTTTTTCAGGAAAAACTCTGCAGTGGAGACATACCCTTGAAGAGGTAAGGGGCGTTTCTAAATGATTATGTACAACATAGGAAAAAGCTGTTAGGGGAAAGCTGCTTTGAAATTGTATATATTAAACTTTTCTTAAAGAAAGTCTTGCAACAGTGTGTCACTTCTGGGATAGCTTTATTTCTGAAAACAAACTGCTAATGTTTATTACTTAATGTTTGCTTTTTGGCATAAACAACTCTGTGAGTTTGATTAACTTGGCTTTAAGAGACTCCACCAACATGCAAGTAAATGAATGTGGGGAGCCCAGCATTCCAGGGACTAGTGGTCTGCTCTAGGGTTGCTTTCAAATCATGTGGTATGAGAAGGGAGAGAGGTGTGAGGGGCAAAACCAGGAGGGGGAATAAGCATTAAAATTAAGCTTTGTGTGACCATGCATAGCAATTGTATTACCCAATTATTATTGTGTCTTACTAGATTGCTTTTAATCACAAGAATAGAACGGCTCCTTGATAAAGCCATGGAGAAATGCAACATATTCTTATCAGCACTCTCTAGTCTTGGTGGGATATTTTGACTGGAGGAGAGTGCAGTGTTAATCAGTGTTTGTTGATGAGGATGACCTTTTTTGAAGTTAACCTCCTCCTTCCCCCCCAAGATTGTACAACCCAGAACAAGACAGAAGTGTTCACATCCTTCCTTGAAACAGGCAGCAGTGTCAAATAAAAACCTTACATAAGACAAGTCAAAATTCACTTAAAAAAAGAGAGTCCTCGGTTTATCAAGGAGCAACAGAGGACTCTTTTTTTAAAATGAATTCCCACTTGCTTTATGTAAGGTTTTCATTTCTGCACAATACAGTCACAACATTGACAGCAGGAGTAAATCTTCATTGAATTACATTGCCAATAGAGTATCTATAAAGAACCAGAGATAACAGGCCCAATTCTGCTCATGTGCAGTTCTGCAGGTGTAAATGAAAAGGCATAGGTGCATGCAAATACCAGGTTTGATCATTGCTCTTTAGCTGGGAATGGATAGTTGCTATTTGTATTACTGAAGTACGTAGATGCCTCACACATGCTAAAGGGCTGCATACACACAGGCTGTGTCTAGACTGCATCCCTTTTCCATAAAAGGGATGCAAATTAGACACATCCCAATTGCAAATGAAGCGGGGATTTAAATCCCCCCCGCTTCATTTGCATAAACATGGCTGCTGCTTTTTTCCAGCTCGGAGCTTTGCCGGAAAAAAGTGCCAGTCTAGACGCGGATCTTTCGGAAAATAAACCTTTTTCCAAAAGATCCCTTATTCCTCTTAAAATAAGAAATAAGGGATCTTTCGGAAAAGGCTTTATTTTCCAAAAGATCTGCGTCTAGACTGGCGCTTTTTTCCGGCAAAGCTCCGAGCCGGAAAAAAGCGGCAGCCATGTTTATGCAAATGAAGTGGAGGGGATTTAAATCCCCTCTTCATTTGCAATTGTGATGTGTCTAATTTGCATCCCTTTTACGGAAAAGGGATGCAGTCTAGACACAGCCACAGAGAAAAAAATCCTGCTTCTGTCTCTATTCATTCAAGCTTTGTATTTTGCACAGCTAAACAGAGGCACAAAATATCTACAGGTTTATTCTGGATAAGAGTTCTTTCCACTTTGAGTCACCACTATTCTGAAAGCAGGCTGGGCAGTAGCAGTCATTGTAACAACATCTGGGCTTTTAGGAAGGAAGACTGCTGAAGTGCTAGAATACCTTTGATGAAGATGTAAGTATTTACTAGGGGAAACGTATTCTCTATTGAGCATTTCTAAAATGCATGTTATGCATTTCAAAAGCACTGTACTGAACCTATGGAATATTTGTATGAGTTATCATGGATGCATTACTGGAATGTATTACAGGTTGGACCTCCCTCGTCTGGCACCCTCACAAGGGGATTTGCTGGATTAGGGGAGGACTCTCCCCTCTTGGCCTGTGCTAAACCATTGCCTTCTTCCTCCCCATGTGCTGCTAGGGCTCCAGCCAGCCCCACTGCTGCCTGGTTGCTCCCTGGGCTGGAGCGCCCGCTGTCCCCACTGCTGCCAGGGCCAGAGTTGTGCGGCCAGAGGTCCCTACCTGCCACTGCGGCTGGAGCTGCCCGGCCAGGGCTGGAGCTCTCTGTCTGGTACTGGGGCACAGCTGCACCCCTGCTACTGCCCAGCTGTTAGGACCAGATTGGCCTGCTGTGCAACCTGCCCTGCTCCATCTCTCCCCACACACGGGGCTCCTGGCTGAATCACCAGCCCCCTTCACTGCACACCTGCACCATGGTCAGACCTCCCTATATCCGGATTTCATGGTCCAGGAACATCTGTGGGCCTGCTGGACTACTATGATGTGACTAAAATCAGATACATTGATGTGTTATTGAACAACACAATGTGGTGTCTGTATGGTATTCACTATTTATGAGACACTGTCAAAAATTTAAGCTTGGAATTATAAGCATTTTTGTGTAGGGTGTATAAAATGTATGTATTGCCAGATAACAGATAATTTCGTCTAGTGTAGTATTTTATTGTTAGACATTTGAGATAAGATGTGATTCCCTATGTGAATTAGTGGTTTATTTTACTGGTGTATAGTTTGTGTATTGGGGGGGGCAAAGACTTGAATAAGTCAACAGGTACACTCAGTCAGCCCGGGTGATCATTACCATTCCTGCACCATGCAACAGTGGGAACCAACAGTCTAAAAGTGAACAGTTAAAGCATAACTTCTAGGGCTCTTTAAAGGTGAAGGTTTGCAGGGGGGAAATTGTGTAGAATCTCGTGCACACGGAGGCACTGATTGCTTCAACCAGAACCCCCCACTTCTCTGCTGCATATGACCATTCAGGGATGACGGGGATCCAGCTCAGATTATGGCATAAAACACTGCCACTTTAGCAGGCGAAGCTGACTGAGGCTTTCAAGGGCACTCAGGGCCGTTAAAGAACTCAAGGCCTTTAAATAAATCCCCATGGAGGAGCAGCACAGCACTTTGGCCCACACTTATTCATATACCCGCGAGTCCAAACTGTGGGGCAGCAGGGATGCCCTGACATTCAAGCAGAAAGTGAACTAAGCCCTGATCTACATTAGGGAATTATTTTGAAATAACAAGCGGAGCATCCACACTACCAAGCTCATTAATTCAATGAGGAATAATGCTAATTTTGAAAGTTATTTTGAAATAGCGGTAGTGTGGATGCTCCACCGCTGCTATTTTGAAATAACTACTCCCCAGTCATACAAAGTAATTACTCCCCAGTGCTTCCTGGAGCTCTAAATTGAGGTAATACATCCTTATTAAGGAAGCCTGCCTCAGACTAATTTCAAGGCTTCTTTGTAGTGCTATTTTGAGAGTTATTACTTTGAAATAAGTTTTGAAATAATTTCCTAGCTTAGACATGCCCTAACATACCTCATGCCTCTCTTCTGCTCCCTGAGTCTACAGAGTAACAGGAAAATTCTTCAACCAGAAACCCAAACCTTTACATAATGCACTAGAGATGATAATGCTTCGTTAAGTACCTGTAACACTTGAACAGGTTGGAGGAAAGGAAGTGTTTCTTCACCTAACATGCTATCTTTAAAAATACAATATGCTGCAAAACAATCAGGTTCTCCCTGAAATTTCTGCCAGGGGCACTCCCAGACTGCATTTTGACCCATTTATGTGCTGCAGTGCATTTTAAGCCCTAGAACTTGTGGGGGCAAAGCCGGCAGGGAGCATGCTTTGAATTCTGTGTGCCTGTTATAGCTGTTGGGAGACAGTGGTCCTAAACCTGCCTAGGGCTGGAAGTATCTAATGGTGAAGGAAGAGTTTGATCACTACTCTGGATAGTAATTTTCATCTGAATAATCTTCTGCAGAACTGTCTGGAAACTCCATGGAGGGAACATCAAAACTGCCCCTCTGTGGCCAGGATAAAGTAGCTATCTGGCTTCAATCACAGGTAGCACTGATACTTGTGTGACAGACTAATTAATATTCCCCTACCTTCAACCCTGTCCTGAATACCAGATCCAGAGTGTGGCTGAGACAAAATCCACCGGGAACCATCCTGTTCATCATGGCAACTATGAGCTAATCCAGGCGAATCACCTTTCAGAGACTCCAAAGCCAGAAGGAACCAATGTAATCTCTAGTCTGACCTCCATGTGCAACAAAAGCATCAAACAACCCCCCAATTATTCCTGTTTGAACAAGAGCAAGTGGAGGTGGGAAAGAATCTAATCTTGATCTATAAATTGCCACTGATGAGAATCCACTACAACCTTTGGCAAATTGTTCCAGTGGTTAATTACCCTTGCTATTAACAATGTATGCCTTATTTCTGCTCTGAATTGGTCTTGCTTCAGCTTCCAGCTATTGAACAGTATTATACCTTGCTCTGCCAGAGTGTTGAGCCCATCATCAAATATTTGTTCCTATGAGATAGTGACTGATCAAGTTCCCCATTAACTCTCTCTTTAATACACTAACTAGGCTGAGCTCAGTCAGTGTATCACAATCGATCAACACAGCAAATGTGCTGTAAGTCACTAAAAGCAGGTGTTTGCAGTGCTCATCTTAATACTGCCATAAGGCTAATTTTTTATATAGAAGGCGAAACAAAATGCAACAACCATTAAAGGTTTTTTCCCTTGAAGTCTTGGTAATAAATGTTGGGTTATGTAGCCACAAAGTAATGTTTCCCACTGGCCTTCTAAACACGCAAGTGTAGATACAGAAAGACAGGAGCACACTCTGGGCAGCTCCTATCAAAATGTATGTATGGTACACAAACACTAATCCTGAGTCACATGTGTAAGAGTCCCTCCTTCTATTAAGGGGGTAGCTTTTACCTTTTTGACAATTCAAGTGGTAGCACCAGGAAGCAAGATAAAGAGCCTTAGAGTCCATACACTCCTCCTGCTTGAGCAGTGAGGAGAGCCTAGGCGAGTGAGTGGGCCACATGAGTAGGCTCTTGTGTAAATTACATGGCCATGGGGTAAGAGGGAAGGTCCTTTCTTGGATTGAGAACTGGTTAAAAGACAGGAAACAAAGGGTAGGAATAAATGGTAAATTTTCAGATTGGAGAGGGGTAACTAGTGGTGTACCCCAAGGGTCAGTCCTGGGACCAATCCTTTTCAACTTATTCATAAATGATCTGGAGAAAGGAGTAAGCAGTGAGATAGTAAAGTCTGCAGATGATACAAAACTGTTTAGGATAGTCAAGACAGAAGCAGACTGTGAGGGTCTCCAAGAAGAACTCACCAAACTGAGTGATTGGGCAACAAAATGGCAAATGAAATTTAATGTGGATAAGTGTAAAGTAATGCACATCGGGAAAAATAACCCCAACTATACGTACAGTATGATGGGGGCTAATTTGGCTACGACAAATCAGGAAAGAGATCTCGGAGTTATCGTGGATAGTTCTCTGAAAACTTCCACACAGTGTGCAGCGGCAGTCAAAAAGGCAAATAGGATGCTAGGAATTATTAGGAAAGGGATAGAAAATAAGACCCAGAATATCTGACTGCCCCTGTATAAAACTACAGTATGCCCACATCTTGAATACTGTGCACAGATGTGGTCCCCTCACCTCAAAAAAGATATTTTGGCCTTGGAAAGGGTTCAGAAAAGGGCAACTAAAATGATTAGGGGTTTGGAACGGGTCCCATCTGAGGAGAGGTTAAAGCGACTGGGACATTTCAGTTTAGAAAAGAGGAGACTGAGGGGGAATATGATAGAGGTATATAAAATCATGAGTGGTGTGGAGAGGGCCGATAAAGAAAAGTTATTTATTAGATCCCTAAATAGAAGAACTAGAGGACACCAAATGAAATTAATGGGTAGCAGGTTTAAAACTAATAAAAGAAAGTTCTTCTTCACACAGCGTGTAGTCAACCTGTGGAACTCCTTGCCAGAGGAGGCTGTGAAGGCTAGGACTATAATAGAGTTTAAAGAGAAGCTAGATAATTTCATGGAGGTTAGGTCCATAAAAGGCTATTAGCCAGGGGATAAAATGGTGTCTTTGGCCTCTGTTTGTCAGAGGCTGGAGAGGGATGGCAGGAGACAAATCGCTTGATCATTGTCTTCGGTCCACCCTCCCTGGGGCACCTGGTGTTGGCCACTGTCGGTAGACAGGATACTGGGCTAAATCGACCTTTGGTCTGACCCAGTACGGCCGTTCTTATGGCCTCATCTCAGTGAGCCACAACAATGTCATAACTAATGAGGTCTCCTGGAACAGGGAAGTTTTGCTAACTGTGCTTGCATACCTAGAATTTGCAGGGTGTGCCCATTGAACTTTATCAGAACTTTGATTAGACAGACAGAGGGCACACAAAGCTCTCATACACATGTGCACAATCAGCATGCACCTCACTTCATATACCTTTGCTTTAAGTGCATCTCCCTTTTGTAATAGCAGTAGGGGAAAAAAAAAACACCCTACATGAATGAAAGCCAGCAGAAACCAGTAACAGTGAACTAAAATGTCTTATGGGCCACACATAGAACTCTGATGGGCACAGATTGCCCACCACTGTGCTAGAGATAGAGAATGGGGAAGAGGAAAGGAAAACACAAGGGGCTCTGCTTCATTAATTGCAGAAACTATCATTAACAGAACAAAGGATACTAGGGTCTCTCCTCTCTCAACAAGCTCATTGAGTTGGGGAGCAGCAGAGGAAAAATCCTCACTTATAAAACAAATACTAATACACTGAAAGGGTGTCACCACCTCTTGCGGTGGGCTCAAGAGGCCTCAGCTTCATCTAACTTACCCTCCTTAGTTTGCTGTCAGTGCTTGGACTCTAAACCTGTGAGCAGTTCATTTCCTTGGCTTCTCCTCTCTTTCAGACTATCAGCTGCTTTCTTAGAGGCAGCCATGTGCAGGCACCACTTTGCCATCGCAGGCCTTGCCACCTCCCTTTCCTTCTCTGCATGCTGCCCTTTACAGAGAGCGTGCGAGCCCTTATTTTTTTGGTTGCAGTTATGGATGCCTGCCCCCATGCTTGGCAGCTCTTTCTGATACTCTGTTCATCATTCCCAGTTCCACATTCACAGTCCTTGTTTATTGCTCAGCCTTATACTTCACCAAATTGATCTAACAGCTTTTCCAGTCGGATTATTTATATTTACTGTTAGCCATTCAATAGCATGTAATGAGCATTACCCAGTGTATTTTTAAAATCCTTATCTAGAGTCTATAATACACAAATCTGGAGCCACCATTGGCGGAATTGTACCTTCCAAGTCTAATAAGTTTGTGACTCAATATTCTTTCAAATAAGTTGTTTTTGGGGAAGCCTATCTTTTCCATTTTTTAATATTCCTTTGAACACCAAAATCTCACTGGACAATGAGCTTTTCGTAAGACGGGGTAAAAATTTCAAGCATGCCTAAGTGACTTAGGGCTAGATTTTCAAAGATATTTAGACACCTAAGGATTCAAAGAAGCATCTAATGGGATTTTCAGAAGCATGTAGTCCCTCCCCCTTCTTTAAAAAAAAAAAATCTACCAGGTACTTAAGGGCATGTCTACACTGAGGAGTAGTTCTGAAATAACTCCCCTTATTTTGAAACAACAAGGTGAGCACCCACACTACCAACTCTATTATTTCTAAATAATGGGCTTGTTATTTCAAAATAGTAACTCCTGCTTGTTAAGAGAGAGGAATAAGCTTATTTTGAAAGTTACTTCAGGTGTTAGTATTTCAAAATAACCTGGTAATGTAGACATAGCCTTTAAATATCTATGGAAGTTGTCCCACAGCTCCCCCCACCTTTCCCCAATACATATAAGCAGTTCCTTTCACTATCATCTCATCCCCTGGCACCAGGTTATGATGTTGTGGGGGTGGATGTCCTCAAACACCCCTGTGGATTACCTCTTGGGCCCTGAAATGGCCTGTTTATCCCCAACTAACCCCTCTAAATCATGTCTAATCCAGCTCCCTTTCAAGGTATCAAAATGCCTTAACAGGACACCCTTTCACACCTCTCATGGTACACACTCACCTTTCCTCTGGGCTCAGTCCTCAGCAGTCAAGGACATTGGGGTTTTTTGTTTTTGTTTTTTTAAACAGGCTCTCAGACTCACCCTTTGTTTTGGGTTCCAGCTCCATGATGAGCAAGCAGGTCTGGCCCTTCAGATATGCTGCTACATAGGTCCCTTCCTACCTCCAAGCCCCTCAAGCGGTTTCCCAGAAGCCTGTGGGTAATACAGTCTCTCCTTTGACTCCCAAGCTATTCTTCAGGTCCTTCTAGCTCCTCAGTCCTTTCCTGGGACACTGATCTACAGGATTGCCTGTCCTGTGTCTTTTCCAGAGCTCATCACAAGAGTTAACTCCATGCTCTTGACCGTCTCCTGCCTCTGGCTCCCCCTCATAGAGCAGAACTCCCTTCCTCCTCTTTCAGGAGCCTCTCTCTTTTTGACTTGAGCTCACCGAGTAGCCTTCCTTAACTCTTTCACAGCTTGGGTCATTAATGGCAATTAAGCTACCAGATTACATCAGGTGAGTGTAGGATCACCCACTGTCTAATCACCCAAATTCAAACAGCCTTGCCCCATCCCCATCACTCCCTCTCCCCTCCTCCTCACTCACTTACACTGTACTGGAGCAGGAGAGTGGGGGAGGGGCTCTGGGCTGAGCCTGGGGTAGAAATTAGGATGCAGGAGGGAGGGTTGGCTCTTACCTCAGGCAACTCCCAGAAGTGACTGGCCTTTCCTTCTGCCACTGGGGTAGTCAGACCACTCTACATGCTGTTCCTGCCTGCGGCACCTCCCCCGCAGCCCCCACTGTATGTGGCTCCTAGCCAATGGGAACTGTAGAGTTAGCAGTTGAGGCAGCGGCAACATGCAGAGATGATTCCCGCCCCCCCCATCCGTGCCACCGCCATTCCTGCTTCTAAGAACTGGACATGCAGGAATAGCACAGAGCCAAGGCAGGTAGGGAGCCTGTTTTAATCCCACTGTCCTGCTGACTGGACATTTAGTAGCCTATTAAAATCTCACACATTGATTTCAGTAGTCCCAGGCAGCTTGATTCCAACACCAGGAAACTCTTAGCCATTCCCAGAGGGTTGGCAACCCTAGGTGAGGGGTAAGTGCTAGGTTGTAGGCAAGGCTGAGTCTTACTCCCTTTAAAGGGCCAGTGAGTCTGTGACAGCAAATATATATTTCTTTCAGCATGTGGTACTTAGTTGGGGCTATGTTTACAAATGTGACTCATTTTGGTGCCTCAATGCTTAAGGTGTCCAGTTCAAAACACTTTCACAGGGCATAATTTTCAGAAAGTGCTGAGCTCTGCCCCCACTGAAAACACAGGCCCCTTTCAGCTGTCCCAAATTGGGTACCAAATAACCAGGCCATTCCTACTCACTAGTCATTTTTGGAAATATTGGTCTTTATTTATGTGTTTGTGAATGTTCACTTCACTGCCTATTCTTCCATGCATAAATCTATACAGTGTGCTTGGCATTATACATCTACCTCTATTCATATTTCTTTTCCACCTGACCACGGTTTATTTGGGTTTTTTTGCTTCCATTTTTTTGACGACAGACCTATGTAATTTGTTCTCCTATAAACAAAGCTAGCAGAACTGTAATGCTAATCAGCATGTGTTAATTGAGCATATGGGGTAGAATTTTCAAAAGCACTCAGGCTCAGATTCTTAAGTATTTTAGTGAGCTCCAGGGGAGATTTTGAGGATCTGTGCCCCAGCTATTGATTTTGCTTCTACTGAAGTCAAATTTAAAACTCCTGGGCTATGTCTACACTGGCATGATTTTCCGAAAATGCTTTTAATGGAAAACTTTTCCATTAAAAGCATTTTCGGAAAAGCACATCTAGATTGGCAGGATGCTTTTCCACGAAAGCACTTTTTGCAGAAAAGTGTCTGTGGCCAATCTAGACGCGCTTTTCCGCAAAAGCGCCCCGATCGCCATTTTCGCGATTGGGGCTTTTTTGCGGAAAACAGTACTGTGCTGTCTACACTGGCCCTTTTGCGCAAAAGTCTTTCGGAAAAAGACTTTTGCCCGAACAGGAACAGCATAGTATTTCCGGAAAAGCACTGACGATCTTACATGAGATCATCAGTGCTTTTCCGGAAATTCAAGCGGCCAGTGTAGACAGCTGGCAAGTTTTTCCGCAAAAGCAGATGATTTTGCGGAAAAACTTGCCAGTCTAGACACAGCCCTGTTGCTTTCAATGGAAGCAAAATTAGATCAACACCGAGTGCTTTTGAAAATCCCAACCATCCTTTACAATAAGGCTACTCAACTTTGGAAGCCCCAGGAGGCCACAGTGATATTCACAGCACATGCCGACAGCTGCAATTTAAGTGTGGTTGTATATACAGGCAAATCTATATGCAAATATATGCAAATAGCTTCTTTCACATTGACAGGCCCCATTTAAGTCAGTTCTGCTGATATTAATAAAATGCAATATTTACCCAATTTCTACCCATATGACAGCTCTTTTAATGAGCAATGACAGTCCAGGAATTTAACTACTAAAACGTATATCAACAGAAGGCCATTATATTGACTTACTGTTGTGGAGCGTATTCCCAGTGGAGGCCATGTTCAAAGAATCCCACCTGTGGGCCACGTGTTGAGTCCTATATAAAGCCAAACCGCACCGCAGGATGCAAACAAATGGGCGGCGAGCCGCATGTTGAGTAGCCCTGCTTTACAAGCCCTGAGAATCTGGTCAGTTGTTCTAATAAAATCATGCTATCAATGTAGCCATTGTCCTAAGTCTCATGCACTAAGTGGAATCTACTGAGCTGAGAAAGAGTCACTTTCATTTTATGAATTTATTTAAAGGCAAAAGTACAAAGCATTCACGGGTATTATATTTGCATGGTTTCAAAGACCACAACAGATTCACTGAAGAACGTGAAGGAAGTAAGACACAGGAAACAAACTAGAAGACCCTAATCACAGCTGTTAGGACAAACACAAGATTTAGGATTTGTTTACGCTAATAACACTACAGCAGCACAGCTGCTATTCTGCTGCTGCTGCTGCAGTTCTTCAGTGTTGACAATATCTACACCAATGGGGAATGGGGATCTCCTGTCAGCATAGGTAATCTGCTTCCACAACAGCTGGTAACTAAGTCAATGAAAGAATTCTACTGCTGTATACATGACTAAGATTTGTCTACGTTATACAGAGTTTAGCAACATCGCCTTGTCGCTAAAAGATGGGTGGTCAAACACTGTTATACTCCCCGCCTCTCCCCAGTGGGATTCATGTTGTCAACAGGCCATCGCTCCTGCCAAAGAGCAATTTACACTGCCACTTGTGGTGGTGAAAGTGTTGTCTTGTTTTTTTGGGAGGGGAAGCATCTATGAATGACCAAAGTTTTATCATTCAAATGGCATTGTAGACAAACCTCTGTTTGGCTTAAACATGCCGCTCAAAGATGTGGATTTTTCACACCCCCGAGCAACACAGTATGTCATTTCTAGCCTTCAGCAGGACTTAGTATTCTCTATCTCCAATGTTTAATCATGGTACTGCCTATCTGCCAAGTTGTTTTTTATCCACTTTTCCAATTCAGCAAGAATGCTCTTTTTTGTGACAGCAGGTTTCGGGTCTGATCCCAAGAGGTGCTAAACATCTACAACTCTCATTATCTTCACTGGCAGCTGGAATGAGAAGCTACAGACAGCACACAAGTCAGTGCTTTGCATTTTCAGAGTCATGGATCAGCAGGGCTTTCTCAAAAGTTGTTCCAGTAAACTTCATGAGCAGTTTTCACCTTTTCATGAGACATTCTGATCGTTTGAGAGCCATTATTCCTTTACATTCAGAGACCTGCATTATGAGAGCTATCAGCTAAGCTACAAGTATCAACGTAGGCAACACACACAGGAAATCCAGAAGTACCATGTGGCAACAAAGTTCTCCGGGAAGACTTAAGGGTGTATACTTCCCCTGTCACTAGATAATTAATATAAGGTTAGAATGCCAACATAAGCATCTCTTTTGATTCAATGGGAGCTTTCCTGGATAAATTCACTGCATCATGAGCCTATTCCAAAACTCCCTAAAGACAACAGAAATCTTCCCAGTAACTTTAAATAGCATGGGATCAAGCACTATAAAGATCAGAACTTTTAGATTATGAATGCGCTAAAAAAAATGCCTCCACATGCTTTATTGTACATTTGCCATGTCTTTCCTGTTATTTATACAAGTGGAAGTTTGTGACTCTTCACCTCATGTATCCCCTATACATGCCCCATTAAACCCCAACACATATATCATAAAAGAAACATTAATGCCAATAATTGAATGGCAGAAAAATTTGGAGGGTTCAACTTTGCCAGAGATTAGCTCCCCCTACTTGAGAACATCATGTTCGTGTCACACCTCCGACATTTTCTTCCAAATGTAAAAATTCCTTCCAACAAACATGGGTTGTTTCTTTGTTTTAAACTGACTGAGACATGCATGGAAAGCTCTATTGCTACTTTTGAGAACAGTTTATGCCTGGAGAATGGACAGCTGCTGTTGCAGAGCATTTGTTTTCCAACTACAGGCAGTCCCCGGGTTACATGGATTCGACTTACATCGGATCCCTACTTACAAACGGGGAGGCAACCCCGCACTAGCTGCTTCCCCCCAGCACATCGGATCCCTACTTACAAACGGGGTGAGGCAATCCCGCACTAGCTGCTTCCCCCCAGCAGACGAGGGAGACGCGAAGCTAGCGCCCTCCCCCACCAGCAGACCAGGGATCTGCAGCTTTTCTCAGCAGATACCTCAGCTTGAGAATAAAGGACTGAGGGAAGTGAGGTGTGGGAGAATAAAACTGAGCTCTGGAGAAATGTTTGGCTAGAGTTTCCCCTACAATATGTACCAGTTCCGACTTACATACAAATTCAACTTAAGAACAAACCTACAGTCCCTATCTTGTACGTAACCCGGGGACTGCCTGTACCTCCTTGCCTCACCCCCTAAACCTAGTTTCTGTGGACTTTGCTGTAGTTAGCATATGCTGAAATTTAAACTACAGGTTCTTAATTGAATACAGTTGCTCTCCTCACCCTCCATACTCCATGGGAGCTGCAACACAATATTAAACTGTATTACATGTATCGAATATTCCTAAACTGGAGATTTCTGTAAAGAACAGCGAGTGCTGAAAATGAAGTACAATTAAACCACCCCTAAAATTAATTAAATTTGAACATATAAAGGATAATAGTCCCCAGGCATATTAAGTAATGCCACTCTTTATATTTTACTAGTCCCTGCCACTAAAATTTCCACTCCTTCAAAACACCAAGGCTATGTCTACACTCGCGGCTTCTTGCGCAAGTATGATTGTTCTTGCACAAGAATCTGCAGTGCGTCCACACTGCCCGCCTGCTCTTGTGCAAGGAAATTTACTGTACAGTGTGGTAAAAGAGGTCTTCTTGTGCAAGAGCTACACTCTTTTTTAACAGGTGTAAGCCCTATTGCGCAGGAATTCTTGCGCAAGAGGGCAATGTGGACGCTCAGCAAGGATTTCTTGCGCAAGAAAGCCCTATGGCTAACATGGCCGTCGGAGCTTTCTTGCACAAGATAGCGTCCACACTGCCATGGGCGCTCTTGCACAGAAGCACAGCACACACATGGCAGTGTGGACATTTTCTTGCACAAGACTTCTTGCTCTTCGTGCTGGATCAAAAAGTTGTAGAGGAACAAAACAATGTTCCTAGTCAAAAAAATTAGGAAAGTTTGTATAAAAGTGAACAGGAAAAAATTAAACTTTTCTCTTAATTTTACCCAATTCCTCAACTCACTATCTGGGGATCAGACACAATACACAGAGTTATAGTGTATTGGTTAATTTTTGGAGAAATTATTAGGGGTAGCAAATGGCAGGAGGAAAGGAAGAGGAAATGTGAATGGGAAGCTAATTTCAATTTTAACTATAGTGCACCTATCAGTATTCCCTAATATGTCTAGTTCTTTACAAAGAGCTTGCAGAAGAGAGAGAGTGCACAGATCAGCTTCAGCAGGGAGAATTGACAATCATCAAATACATACTGTACAAAAGGGGGGCAGGCAGTTGTGGGTCCACAGTTGGATGAATCCTGCATCAGAAATCTGACCCTGGCAATGATTTGGAAACTGAGGACAGAAAATAAGCCAGCTTTGAGCACTGGCGTGCAGTTTAAGTGAGACATTTTGGCTTCAGAGGGTAGGGAAGAGGGCAATTACATTACAATAAGAGAGCCTACTCCTCCAGTTTTGTGTTGGCTACGTACAAGGTCTGTTATTCTAAACGAGAAGACCACAATTAGTCAGTGTAACTTTCAGGAGGGCGGGAGATACATCTTTTTCCATCTACTGTAGTGTATGTGTGTGTGCGCGCGCGTATGCGCGTACACGTGTGCATACACAACAGTGGATAACTGGACCCAGAATGACTATTTGGCCTATATTCACATTCTAGCACCAGGAGAAGTGAAGGGTCCATTTTAATAATTGAAAAATATTACTTTATTACAGTACATTTGTCATCTCTAGGCAAAGTACCAAGTTTTTAACACATCATAAAAACTGGGCAGACTCTCTCATCTTTTGTGGATGATCACAAGTTAAAACCAAAAAAAAAAGGGGGAGGGGGAAAATATAGGGTTAGAAAAGCTTACATGTCCTTACACTAGTGAACCTGGGAGAAGACTGTGAGCTCTGAAAATCTAAGGAGCCAAATGTCTTTTTTTGCCACTGGTGAGCAAAATGGGACTTGAGAGCACTTAGGAGCCTCAGTAGTGTCAGCTGAGTTGTGCCTTTTTTTTTAAACCAGGGATAGTTCACAGCAAAGAAATTGTGTGTGTGTATAACAGTTCTAGCTACTGTAAAAATATTAAAGAATATTAAAAATGCTGAAATTTTCATGGCATACTTATTATTTGTTTATTGGTAATGTCAACGCCATCAAGGAAAAAAAGACACAAGCACCATATACATTAAGGTACTGATTTTAAAGGCAGCAAAAGAACAAATCTCACAAAGGCAAGGCTCCTTTTTCAACATTCTCCCCCACCCCCAACTTTTTGGAAAAGAAACAGAGGTTGCACTGAAACAGGCGCCGAGAATATCAGAGAGAAAATATACGGTATGTACAGAATGTCAGCATTAATTAGAATATCAGGGGGAAATGTTTAAACTCTCTCTACTTTAAGGCTTTGGTTTTGTTTCTAAAACTTACTATGGGTGTTGAGAGCCACCCTTTGGTCATCCTTGTAAGTGCAAAATCAATAAAATCCACTGCAAATACTCAGGGTTACTGCCTCCAGAAAGGAATTCTTGAGAGCTGCTTATGAACTAACCACACCAGTCTTTACCCTTAAAAAGTTGCCCTCAGATCATAACACCACCCGCTGTGTGTACATGGCATGCAGGGGAGGGAGGGAGGATTCATTACTGTTTGTGAAGCATCTGAAACTATCAAGTGCTACATGTTGTCACTACACGCTATAGCCTTCCATTCTCTTTTGCAGCTGTGGCACAGGCCACTTTTCTCAGAGCATCTGAATAATCGTAATGTGATTTTTCACTAAAATGAGGATTCAACAAAAGAAACATTTGTTATGTGGCCCTTTTCTCTGCCAGGAGCCCAATGTTAGAGAAATAAAAATACTCTATGGGAGCTACATACTGCTCCATTGTTTCATCCAGGTTATTGATAAGAACAGCACAGTCTGAAAGGCAGATGGTCAAGTTGTAAAGGCTGACAAACTGGTATCATGTAATTTTAGTAAAAACAGGCGGGATTATGGATGTAGCAAGTCAAAAACTTCAAAAGAGACTATACAGACATGTAAGGCCAACTGGCAGGGCATGGAGGAAATTTCTGTGGAAACTGGCCACAGATATTATGTGGATAACATGAAGTTTAAATATCATCCAAATCTTATTTCACATTGAAAAAACAGACCTTACCCGGAAAAGCAAAAACTACAGGTATGATGGTCTCTCTTTCACTCAGTCTCAGTGATCTTTACGAACCCTTAGAATTGTCCTCTATTGCATAGTCCGTTTTTACTTATGCCAGCTTTTACTATCTAGTAGTTCTGACCCAAGGGGCAAGTGCCATGCTCGTGAGGGAATATGAAATCTTGATGCCTGGGGGCACAATGCTGAATAGACTAGACATGAAATGCAAGAACAGATACCAAAGCTGGATGGCTAAAGCTGAAAAGGCAGGTGGGGACAGGAGAACTATGATAAGCGATAGCTAACTATGTGACGAAAAGAAAAAAACATGTAAACAAAAGAAAAGCTGACAAATGGGAAGACAAATCTGTTAAGAAATACAGAGAAGATGTAAACATTTCTTAAAGATAACTAATAGGGAGCAAGGTGGGATTCCTAGCTGCCATCTGTCCTAAAACCTCCCCTAAAGCAATTTCAATAGTGGAATAAATAGTAACAATGCTAAGCATGTATGTAGTTTTTTAAATGTTCAAAATGTTCGACAAATATTAATCAATTTAACTGCAATACCCCTGTGGAGTAGATATTACTATCCACAGTCTGCAGTTGGGGGAAAAACAGACACAAAGGAGCTAGGTGACCTGTCCAAGGCCACACGGTAAGTGAGAGGCAGAGCTGGGATTAAGACTCAGGAATTCCCAGTCCTGTACTCAATTAAGTAGACCACATGGCCTCTCATTTTAGTATATTTATATAGCTGCCACTCAATGGAAGTTTAATTGCCCCCTAAATTAAGGCCATTTTACCCTCCAAGGGAGGTAACAGAATGTCTTGCATCACTCAACAGCATTTCCATTGGCTGACTAAATAGTTTGTTGATGAGCTCTGAAAAGACCCCTCTGCCAGTCTTCCTTTCCTAGAAGGGCAGTAGCTGCTAAATGATGCCATGTGTGGAATATTAAAGCAATGGAAAGAAAATGAGCCTGGAATGGGACAGTCATTAGGATTTCTTCTCTGAGGTGTAGAGGGCCACACACCACAGGTTCCTCCTTGGAAAAAAAAAGAAAAAGATTTGTGCAACAGTTATTTCAGCCTTGCTCAATACAGTCCCACATAGCATTATCACAGTAGTGCCCAGCCATTTCATTTGATGAGAATTATTTATGTATCACAGCCTTTGCCAGTGCAGATGTATTCAAAGTAGAGATGCCAATGTCTGAATAGTCCCCAATGTGCATCAGTTTTCTACAGTCTCAGCTACCATTTCCATCTAACTCACCAGACCTTGAAAATAATCATCTGACCACAGAGCGCTGAAAGGAGGCCCTGCAGAGAGAGATTTTCTTCATTTGGTGTAAAAGAATCATAACGTTGATTGTGTACATTAACCCAATGTAGCAGGAGGCCACCATGAAAGGAACTATCACTCCCAAGAAACAAAACAAAGCTCTTAAAACCCCAGCCTGAATTGAAAGCCATTGGATTAATGGACACCAGATTTGAAAATTGTCATTCAGAGATATTACTCTCAGCAGGAGGTGAATCTGGAAGTGATAGCTCTTCACAAACAATTCAGCACATAAGTCACTGAGCAACAGAATGCAGACCGACTGACTCCATTGTGAAGAGATCTCAGATGTATATTGTTCTGATTGTGATCTTGGATGCCTTTGGGAGACGACAGAAAAAAAAAATCTAGTTCTTCAGAGAACTGAAGGAAAACAAATCATCAAATAAATTTCTCTAAGGGAAAGCTGTCATGGAGTAATGACCTCCTGCTCAAGGCTAAGGCACTGAAACTACAGGTTTTGAAAATAAAAACCAGGGGGTTTATTAAACTATTCCATTCCACTCACCTTATTTCTGCTCAGGTCAGGGAGTAGATGGGATTGCTTAGCCTGCTTGTGTTGGTAAAACAGAGGCAGCTGCCACTCACATGTAACATTTTCAGAACTATGGCCACTCATACTTCTGCATCCAGCTGGACTGCAGGTCCTACCCTTAGTGATTATGCCTCCTGATTGCTGTAAACAAACTTGCACCAGCAGTTCATTTTGTGGGCAGGCATATATTCTCTCCACCCCCCAAAAAAAAAAAAAAAAAAAAAAAGAGGCTTTTATGTTGACTGAACTGCTGCTGCAAGGGGTATGATTGAATTCTCTATCTCCCCGTTAATGCACACAGAAAAGTGGCCCACTTCTGGAACCAGCAGCATCTGTGAAAAGCTGTGGTACGGGCTCTGCAGCTACCTTGTTGGATCCTAATGGAGGCTTAGTCTCCCCTAAGGCAAGAGACTGTCATGTGTAAGACATTCATCTCTTTCCAGTCTCTCCCCTTTGCCTAGTGGGGAGCTGAGGACATCACCCAAGCAGATAGGGTGAAGAGCCCTTCAGGATTTGATAACTAGTGAGAGAAAAGGGTCCATTTGGACTAAAGATACCCCCAGGGACTTGGAGAAGGCTTTGCAGGAAAGGAAGGGAACCCTCCTCCCCATAAGTCATTCTTTCCAAATTAGCATGTGTGAAAATCATAAGTCCAGGTCTGATCTTTGCCACCCCTTCCCTATGGGACAGAAAGGGAATTACCATAGACCATAGCTAGAGAAACCCATCTAAAACCATCTGATGGGAAGGGAAAGGAACAGGATTCACCTAGAGCTGGTCAGGTGGCAGCTTATTTACATGTGTTCACCTCTCATCTCCACACCTCTGAGCTGTGCCATATTCCTTTACACCCAGGACTGACCAACCCCAGGAGGGGGACAGCCTACTTTGCCTTCTGGGACTCATGTGTATTCTACTGCCATGTAACTCACCTCCACAATTTGTTCCTTTGTTTTTACATATTAGTCTGAACCACTGAGTATTTGGAAAAGCTAAATGAACAAATCAATAGTAAATTTGAAATCACTTTTCCCACTGAGCAGACTATCCCTATTTTGAGTTCAGTACCTCCTTTACTTGCATTTTTTTTAAAATGCCTGTCACCGACTTACAAAAAAAAAAAACCCTGTCCAATACTCAGGGGAGTTCTTTTAAATCTTTGTACAAATATGCCCAGTGCTTACATGGGTGTTTCATAAGAATTCCCAGTGTATGCCAAAGGCCATACAAGCCTTTGAAAATCTCCCTCATGCTACAATTGTAGAAAAGATAAAAATATTTAGGTACAAATCATCTCATCCTTTGTTCATCTAACAGGACATTGCAAAACTAAAAACCATATTACCTTTGATAATTCTCTTAGATTATTAAAAAAGAAATAATTTTGAAACCTGTTTTCCTTTTTACCATGTATCCTGCTTATTTAGTTTTTGAATTTCGTTAAAATGGGGCTGTAAAACTAGACTGACCAACTTTACTTTACATATATCAGGTACCAACACAGTGCTTTTGTATTGGATTGCATACATTGCTTAGAATCATTTAAATTGAAGACAACAACAAAAAGTAGGTTTAATTGAATTTTTCAAAAAACTTGGAAACATGACTGATGAAATGAAAGGGGGAAAAAAAGGTGTAATTACAGTTCTGTCATATTGGGCAAATATACAGAGCAGACCAACATGTTTTGTCCAAAGGCTGGAAAGCGTCTAAGTGACTCCCACCTGTCTGAAAATATATCATACTTAAGAAAAATCCTGTGTTCCAAGCTTGTAGATGATGTAATATCCCTGCTCAATATATAGATCCCATCATTATGGAGAGTACAAGTCAAGTTGAGACCTGATTTAGATGTGTTCTCCTTGAGGTAGAGCCATTCTCTGGTTGCAATGTTGTAAGACTGCACTGTCAACATGTCCTCACTTGGGCTAGATTTGTGGTTAGGTCCCAGTTCATGAATACACCCTCCTACCAGGTAGATCGTTTCCTCAACAGAGAGCATCTGCTGTTTGCGAATGTGGATATCACACAGTTCAAAGTTGGTCCAGGAGTCAGAGATGGGGCAGTACTGCAAAATATTCATATTCCTGTCTGAAACAAAGGAGAGGTGTTTATGCAAAACCATAAAGTACATCAGTAGAGCACTAGGCTATGTCAATTAGCATTACAGACTGTGTATCTGTTGTTCACGCTGGTTCTAAATAACCGATGTACCTTCCAACCCTGCTTATCATGTGTTAACGTATTTACAAGTCAGTGCTGGATTGACAATCCCCTTTTTGAGACTGGAATCTCTGATCACTTTTTTCTTTTTCAGAGGGAAAGATTTAAACCACAGATCAAGTGGTATAAAGAGAGTGGGGGGTTTAGTTGAATAATTCCTGTATGTTAGCTTGTGTTTTGTCTTTTTAATCTTTGACCACTGATACTTGAAAAGTGCTCTACTTCCCTCCGCAGATGACATTCTCAGGCCTCTCAGCCAGTGCATTCTTTAATGGGGGGGGGAGAAGGAATAAAAGAGAAAGCAGAAAACTCCTTGAAGTCCTCAAGATCATGAAGATTTAATTTACTTGTGAAGCACTGACACATTACAGTGAATGGCACTCTGGAAAATTCTACTGCAGTCAAATTGAGAAGAAATAAGTATATTTGTTTTCCTCCAAAATCTAACAGAGTAAATGCAAACAGTGTTTCATTTTTATTTTTTCCCCATCCATGTACCACAATCACTGGTTATTTCAGCAGGAATATACACAGCTCTGCTTTTGCCATTACAATGTAAAGGAAAGCTGTATAGCAATGGAAAGCAAGAGCAGTGATGGAAGGAAGCAGATTTTTATTTAATTGTCTCACATAAAAATAATTGTAATTTGTATTTATTTTCTTGGCAGAGCAATGGAAACACCCAGCTGTAACAATTAAAAGGTGAACTAAAGTGTTTTGACTTCATTTTTTGTCTGTGATCTTAAATCGCTTAAAGAATAGTTTGCAATAAGAAAGCTATTTTAAAAGGAAACAAAAAGGTTTTAGGTGATGAGATCTTTGTTTAATCTGCAACCACCAAAACCTAAAAAGGAGTCTGATCTGCATGCCTTGAAGTATTTTAGGATTTGCAGAGATGCCTACCATATGCAATTCCTTTAGAAGTCTGTGTGCTTTAGCTACAAGCACACTGGTTTGTAAATTTTGGCTGTCAATTTTTTTCTTAGATTAGTTTCAGTATTTTAGAACTCTTCGCTTCATCTTTAACGGCAGATTAAATTTTGGTCTTGAAAAATGTGTTTGTGATCTTTAAAGACAATAAGGTTTAAAAGAAACGTGTCTTACCTCTTGTCGTATATCCCCCAACAACATAAATTTTGCCCTTGCATTCACAAGCTGAGAATTCTGCAAGAGGGTTTGGCATAGACGCAACAAAATTCCACCAGTCATGCTCTGGGCTATAACACTCCACATTGGAAAGGGATTGACCTCCAATGGCATAGAGCTTTCCATTTACAGCCAAAAGCTTAAAATTGGACCTAGAAAACACGATTGGAGTAATGAAATAGCTAGCATATGACAGAAAAAAGAACCAAAGGAAACGACAGTTTTATAAGGGTTCCAAGATACCATCATCTCTTCAAACTTGTACCATCAGCCAGTATATTAGAAGCTGAACTGATTCTTCTGTGTCCAAAATAGAACGTAAACTTCTTGGGAAAGGAACTAACTTTTGTGTTTGTAGAGGGTCGAGCACACTGAGGGCGCCTTCAAGAAATAAATAATAATGAATGAGCCTTTTAAACATTTTATACTTAGGTTGCAAATCAATTCAGTTTACCTTTAGCTATTCAGCAGAGTAATGTGTTCTGTGTTGTGTGTGTGAGTGTATTATTTTGTGAAGTACATGTACATGCTCAAACACATGCACAGGCATACATGCCCCTGCTCCCCCCCCCCCCCCCACCCACACACACATTATTCCAGTCAGCGTTCCTGGATTTTCTTGTAAAAGCAGATTAATACCTGAAACTGAGCACAGGCCTTGATCTGTGATAGTGTCTCAGTAACCTAAAATAAATAACTATTCAGTTTACTACAGGGTAAATGATACCCTGCAGGAGATGAAGAGGAATGGCTCTCTCTCTCTCTTTGCTTTCACCAGCACCATCACCCTGAAAGTCGGCACATTTTGTTATTCTTCCCTTCAATCAAAGGCTAGATATTTTCACACTTCCTGAAGCCAAACATTAATTCAGGATGCTAAGCTCAACATACCAATAATCTGGTTTTAGTGCAACAGTATCAAAGTTCTATATTTTTCCTTCCCATTTGACTCCATTGCTCTGTATATTTCACAGGCTGCAAAGGGAAACTTGCCGATGATTTTGGTATCAGTCTGCAATTTATGCATCTAAAGAAAATGCCTTCCAGAGACCAGGACTACAGGGGAGGAAGATTCTAAAAACTAAACAAAAGGAGCATGATGGGAAAGAGATCCAGAATGGGATCAATGGATAATAAATCTGCGCTTTTCAGAACAACTTTTTCTGAACCAGATGCAGCAAATTTTAATCAAGCAACAATCCTAATAAATTCAATCGGTCAACTTTATCCTTCTGCACTAGACAAACATAAGGTCAATCTAATTTCCCATTCAAGTCCACAAAGGCTTTAGTGGTGTGTTAGTTATGTGCTGCCCTGCACACCAAAATGGAACTTTCACTCAGGCTAGGTCTACAATAGGAGACAAAGTTGAACTAAGATAAACAACTCCAGCTACGTGATAGCATAGCTCAAGTTGATGTACCTTTAGTTGTAATTTCCATGACATTACCACTGCGGGAGGTCTACAGGAGAAACTCTCCCATCATTGTACCTTATTCCCCATGAGCCAGGGGAGTACTGGAGTTGACGGGGGCACAATCAGTGGTTGATTTAGCAAGTCCTTAATAGACCCACTAAATTGAACCCCAGGAGATTGATCATTGTCGATCTCCCGATAAGTGAAGACAAAACCCTTAGGGCTCGTCTACATTGGCCCCTTTTCCGAAAGGGGCATGCTAATTTTCCAGGTCGTAATAGGGAAATCCGCGGGGGATTTAAATATCCCCCGCGGCATTTAAATAAAAATGTCCGCCACTTTTTTCCGGCTTTTAGAAAAGCCGGAAAAGAGCGTCTACACTGGCCCCGATCCTCCGGAAAAAAGCCCTTTTCCAGAGGATCTCTTATTCCTACTTCAGAGTAGGAATTCCTACCCCCGCGGATTTCCCTATTACGACCTGGAAAATTAGCATGCCCCTTTCGGAAAAGGGGCCAATGTAGACGTAGCCTTAGTGTGAGCATGAGGTTACAAGTCAGTAAGAATACTGCCTATGTAGATATATATGATTTTACCTGAACAAAATGAACACTGCCTGGCAGCAAACTGCCCTGCAATTTTTTGTATTAAATATATTTTAGGAAATGTAAGGGGTGGGGAGAGGAAGGGAGGGAAGCCTTCTTTCAGGTGGAATAATTTTGTTCTTGTAATCCTGAGATGACTCTGGAAACTATAAATGCTCCTCTAAAGAATGATATGCTTTTGATTCAGTTTTTGCTGTTATTTACTATTAAGTTGCTCGGATCACTCTGCAATTTATGCATCTAAAGAAAATGCCTTAAGTCATCTCAGATCAATAGTCATTAAAGAATCTGGATTTAAGTGGCAATAATGGGTATGAAATTAGAGCAATTACTTGCAAAAATATTCTGAGTATCAAAGAGATGTACAAAAGGAAGGAAAAAATACACCTATATGCACTACTGGAGTTCCATATCTGAAAAACTGAAGCTTGACTACTGTAATTTAGCGAATATAACCTACAGGTTATATTCATTTTTACAAACCCCGCACACACCCCTCTCCCGCGGGGTATATAGGGGTTTTTTTACTCACCAGCTGTTTTTTTTTTTTTACTCACTGGAGGCTGGTGGTTCCTGAACATGAACGGAGAGGGAGGGAGGGAGGAACGCTCCCTTGCCCAGAAGATGGTGGTTTCTGCGGCTGCGCAGGAACGGAGGAGGGTGGGGGGGGATGAGCGCTCCCCCGCCCAGAGGCTGGTGGTTCCTGCTTCCCCCACCCCTTCCTGTGGCTGCAGAGGAACCAGGGGGATAAGCACTCCCCCGCCCGGAGGCTGTCGGCTGCGCAGGAACCAGGGCGGTGAGTGGCTGGCTAATCCTCCCCCCCCGCTGTAAATTAGCAAATATACCCCTGGGAAATATACCCCTGGCACAGAAAAGTCTTGTATGCCCCACGGGTTATACTCGTACGTGGGGTATACAAGATTTTTTTTTACTGAAATAGAAAAAAACACGGGGTATATTCGGGTGCAGGTTATATTTGGGTGCAGGGCATATTCGCTAAATTATGGTACAAGCAGGGTTCGACAAATCCGCTTATCTACTCGCCTGTGGCGAGTAGATTTCAGCTGGCCGCCCCATTTACCAGCGGTTCGCACATGCGCAGTGTGGGTCTCATGCATGCGCAGTGCAGGGCTGGCGAGTAGTTTTCACCGCGATTGTCAAGCCCTGACTATAAGTATATTTTAGAAATTAAGCATATCCTTTAATATTAGTAAGATGTTAGCAGGTCTGCAGCTGTGTTTGTCTCTATGGGTGTGTCTAGACTACAGAGTTTTGTCGACAAAAGTGGACTTTTGTTGACAAAACTATACCTGCGTCTACACTACCGCTGAGTTCTGTCGACATAACGTCAGAACTCAGCAGTTTTGTCGACGCTGGTAAACCTCATTTTACGAGGCATAACACCTTCTGTCGACAGAGTTCTGTCGACAGAAGGTGTTACTGCATGTAGGGTTGTGTCTAGACTATAGGGTTTTGTCGACAAAGCAGCTTGCTTTGTCGACAGAACTGAATGTGTCTAGACGCTCTTTGTCGACAAGTTTTGTCGACAGATACTGTCGACAAAAGCCTGTAGTCTAGACGTACCCTATGTTACAGATGACAGGAGCAGAGTTCTGGTCTCATAAAATTAATTCATTTGGGCAATACAGTATGTTTCACCTGATGGCCACAAGACATTTTGTGAAGTTGGGCATTAACAGATAAAGAAGGCAAAGAAAGGGTATGTCTACACTTGCAGCCTAATTCAAAATAGGGCTGCAAATGTAGGCATTCGAAATTGCAAATCAAGCCCGGAATCTAAATATCCAGCGCTTGATTTGCATGTTCCTGGCCCGGCACCATTTTTTAAATTGACAAGCCCGGAATAACTGCCCGCGTCTACACGCGGCAGTGAAACGGGCGTTCGAAATAAAGCCCTAGTTCGAAATACCTGTTATTCCTCCTGCAACGAGGTTTAACAGGTATTTGTCTGACGGTGTCTGTGTAATTGGAGGCCCTGTTGCAAATTTAGGGAAGATTACTTTGTGAATGATGTATGGCACAAACACCAATTCCTATTAGTCTAGATGGGATTTGTATAATATATTAATGTAAAAGTGTTCAAATTACATGTCTGATTTCAACATTGGTTAATATGATGTTCAGAGCATACCCTTCACATATAAGAAATCTACCTACAGCACTGACTCAAATATTTATTTTACTCGCAGGCAATAATCATACTTTTTTCAATGCTTCAGCCATAGCTTAATACAAGGTAGCCTTGAACAACTACTCACCTGTGTGTAACGAGTATAGCAATTGTTTTTATGAAAAAACTAACATTAGGAAAGAAATGCCTTGTTATTCTTTTTTAATCTTTCAGCAGCTAGAAAAAAGAAAAGCAAGCACCATACATTAACCATCTCCTAATTACCACTAGCCAGTATACCATGGACCACATTTTGGGAACCACTGATCTTGAGAATTCATTTCTGACGTAATTCCACTGACTTCAGTGGAGATACACCAGGAATCATACCTTTCAAATGCCTCTCATTTAGATGTCATTCATTTTAATCCCAAGGTTCCACACAAATTTGTTGCCCCTTATTTTTATACTTGAAAACTATTCACATCAAAGATAGAGACTCATGAAAGTGTGATTATAGGAAGAGGTGTTACAGTACAGGAATATATCCCGTAGCATTTTAGGTTTCCTGCAGGAGTACAGTATATGCTTCTGTACCCTCCAAAATCCTCTTATCCAAATCCCTCCCTTGTCTCTCATGCTGGGGGACCAAGAAAGGATTTTGCTAATACAGAAATCTGGGTAATACAAAAGAGAACCCTCCTCCCCACGACTGAACTGCAAGGAAGAGGAGGCCTCAGTTGTGGGGAAGGCCATCCTGCTGCTGAATGACCCTCTGTGAACCTACTATGAACGCAGTAAAACAGCAGGGTCATGACAGAGGAGCTGTGGAAAGCACCCTGCCCTGCCACAGGGCCAGTGACACCCAATCCCTGCAGGCCCAAGGTAGGCTATGATCCAAGTAGAGCAGAGCAGAATCCTGGTGAGGGTCTGTCTCTGCTATGACTTGCCCCTTGAGCCTCCAGGAATGAGGTGTCACTAGCCCTCTAGCAGTACAGGAAACCTGCTGCAGCCCCATTGTTACAAAAGTGAGTCAGTAGGGCAGAGCAGAAACTCCTGGCCAGGACAGTGAGGGGGAGTAGAATGAGCCTGCAGCTGAAGGGGAAGCCACCTTGCTACCAAATAGCACCTATGCTCTTGATTATCAAAACAAAATCCCTGTCCCTCACGCCACTTGGATGACAAAGCATACCAGGGGCAGGCAAAACTCAGCCCACCAAACATTCAGATCTGCCCACCACGATACTCTGGTATGCCAATGTCATGTGGCCCATCAGGACACTCAGGCAGGCTCCCAGACAGTCATGGGCCCACATGTCACTTAAAGCACCCGACAGCATAGGGCAGCATGTGTGTGTCCGCACAGTGCACCTCTGGGGGAAGAAGGTGTGTCTCCACATGCTGTCCTTACCCCCAGCAAAATTACTGGCCCCCTATCAAAAATTACTGCCCACCGTGCTGTACACTGTAGTTTATTTATACTCTTTATTTTAGTGCTCTGCCATTTCTGACCTACAGGCTTTTAGAGTGGAGTGTTTGCAGTAATTCCTGACTCACAGGAACTGGGAGTGAGGGGACGAATGGGGGAGAGGGGGGAAGAAAAAATGTCTTCAGGAGACACTTGGCAGGGGCCGCTCCAAGGCTATGGCTACACTGCCGATCTTTTTCCAGAAGAAGATATGCAAATCGTGCTCATGTTTGCATATCTTCTTCCAATTTTTTTGTGGAAGAGGTTTTTCCAATATGTGGCCCTGTGTAGACGGGGCCAAATGTCAAGAAAAAAACCATCTTTTGCAAGATCCCTTATTCCTCGTAAATCGAGGTTTACAGAGTCTTGCGAAAGAGGGGTTTTTTTCCCCAACAGTTGGCCTTGCATGGGGTTAATGTTTCAGCAATTAGGTGTTAGAGAGAAACAAAAAGATCATCAATGCATATTTCTCAGAGGTAATTTTGTGTTTTGTAAATATTATACAATTGACCATATTAAGTCAGCTGGTAGAAGTTTCTGGATCAACTTCTCTCCATGTCAAGAGGATGCACTGTTTGTCTTGAGACTAGTTACCCCCTCAAAGAGGCAAAGGAAAGAAAAAAAGGGATGCCACAGGGCCTGATGCATGCAGTGGTCCTGGAACCATGGGTGCTCCTGCACCCCCTGGCTTGCTGTAGTAATAACAAACACCAAATACATAGTTTCCACGAACACCCCCACACACTATAAAATTGTTACAGCACCCTTAGATCCACCTAAGCATGAGTATTTTATCGAAGCAAGATGCCTTCAACTCCCAGGCTATGTCTACTCTGCCGGTTTTGCTGGCAGTGAGTTTGCAAATGAGGAGTGAATTAGCATATCACCATGCCTCATTTGCATAATTTATACAAAGCGTTTTTGCGGGAAAAAAAGGTGTGCACACATTTTCTTCTTGCACAAAAACCCCTTTCCCCACCACGTCCTTATGCCCCAAAAAAGGAGGTTTACCAATCTGGAGGAAAAGGGGTTTTTGCACAAAAAGAAAACATCCACGCTACTTTTTTTCCCCCCACAAAAACCCTTTGCGCAAAAATGCCTTGCACACATTATGCAAATGAGGTGTGGTGATATGCTAATCTGCGCCTCATTTGCATACTCACTGCCGGCAAAACCCACTGACTAGTCAAGGGAAAGTTATCAGCACTTGTAGATGATTTCAAACTTTTATATCTTTGGATGACACTTCAGGCAGGGGCATACAGCTAAAAAAAAATCTGTGTTCAAGTTACCATGCATTATTACTATAGCACCATAAATGTATACAGCAATTTAAAAAATAATAAACACATGAAATAATTTATGTTTAAATTAATTTAATCTGAAAAGAGCTGGTCAAAAGTGAGAAGGTGCAGGTGGGAAAAAAAAACACAGTAAAAGTAGGGATATAATAATTCATTTAAAAAGGTAACCATGTAACCACTAAAAGTCCTAGTGGTTATACAGGTACCTGCTGTGGACTCTGAAGTATTAAGCTTAAATAAGAGCTGCCAGACCCTGCTTCCACGGAGGCAGCTTTGCTGCAGCAAGCACTGCAGAGGCTTTGCTGCATACTCTGCTCCCAGAGAACCAGTGTGTAACCGGCAGTGGAGGGGCCAGGCCAGGCCTGCCATGGACAGGGGTTGCTCGGTCTGGCTGGAGCAGCCCTTGCCTGCAGTGGACCCCGCAGGGCTGAAGCAGTGGCCTACACAGGATGGGTGGGAAGCTACTCCAGCCCTTATTAACTGGTAAGCATAAACAAGAAGCATCGCCCTACACAGGTGAACTAGTTAACCTTTCACATCCCTAACTAAAAGATGTTATTTTTGAAAAGCACACACTTGTCCAGCAGACACATTGGATTCAGGTAATCTTTCCCGACATGCTCATTTTACAACTAAAGGCTCCACTCCAGCAATTTGATGCATGTAGGATCCATGCTTATGCTTCAATGGGACACTGCATGGTTTGACTAGGGTTGCCAGGTGTCCGTTTTTCTACTGAACAGTAGACTGACTCGTGCTTCGCCTGGACCTTGCAGGGGGCAGGAGCGCCCTGGGATCTGCACTGCCCGGGTCAGTCCTGCTCCCCACCGGCTGATACACTCCTCCCCCCACCCCCTCCCCCAGCCCTTCCTGGCCTGCCAGTTGGTTCTCTCCCACTTCTCCTTCCGACCTTCCCTGGCCAGCCCCACTGCACCCCACGCCAGTGCTGCTTCCGGTGGCCAGTTCTTCCCTCCTCCTCCTGAGCTCCCCTGGCCAGCCCCACTCCGCCCAACTGCATCCCCTTCCCCTCTGACCAGCTCTGCTTCCCATCGGCCGCCCCTCCCTCCCCCTGATCTCCTGGCCAGCCTCTGACCCCCAACCCTGCCAGCTCTGCTTTCCGGCCCCCTCTTCCTCCCAGCCAGCCCCGCTCCCCTCCTGACCAGACCCTTCCCCCCCAATGAAGTGTGTCCAGTATTTATTTTAAGACTACCTGGTAACCCTAGGTTTGACCCTTATCCCTACCCAGAATTCCACGGAAGTCAACAGTTTTCTGAACATACACAGAAGTCTACCTGCAAAGATGAGAACACAGAATCAGGGTCTATTAAAATCTTCTAGTTTTCAAACTTTCAATCAGGACTGTTCACATGCCAATTTTTAGAATTCGTCTGTTTTTGCTAATATTACTTTTTGTTTTTTAAAAGAACACTGTTAGGAATGTATTTAAAACTGACTATATTTAATGAATACAGGCAGTCCCCGGGTTACATGGATCCGACTTACATCGGATCCCTACTTACAAACGGGGTGAGGCAACTCCACACTAGCTGCTTCCCCCCAGCAGACCAGGGAGACGCGAAGCTAGCACCCCCGCCAGCAGACCAGGGAGATGCGGAGCGGCTTTTCTCAGCAGATACCTCAGCTTGAGAATAAAGGACTGAGGGAAGTGAGGTGTGGGAGAATAAAATTGAGCTCTAGAGAAATGTCTGGCTAGAGTTTCCCCTACAATATGTACCAGTTCCGACTTACATACAAATTCAACTTAAGAACAAACCTACAGTTCCTATCTTGTACGTAACCCGGGGACTGCCTGCATAAGAAAAATTAACACTCCCCCCCCCTAAACTTTCCCTTGGTATTGTCTAATCTTTCAGCTTTAATGATTTGTAAAATAGAGTAATTGAGTACAGGCAGTCCCCGAGTTACGCGGATCCGACTTATGTCGGATCCGCAGTTACGAACGGGGATTTCTCGCGCCGGAGAACTAGAGCAGCGGGACGCCTGGTCCCGCCGCCCGCCTTCTCTGGGGCGAGAAAAGCTGCTCCCCGTCTCCCTGGTCTGCTGGCTCCGCCAGCAGACCAGGGAGACGGGAGCAAAGCGGCAGAGCACCGGGGGCCGGACCCGCGGCCGCTTCCAGATCAGCTGGAAGCGGCGCAGGTCCTGCCGGGTGCTCCGCCGCTTTGTTCAGCGTCTCCCTGGTCTGCAGACCAGGGAGACGCTGAACAAAGCGGCGGAGCACCCGGCAGGACCCACGCCGCTTCCAGCTGATCTGGAAGCGCCACGGTTCGGCCCAGGTCCTCCGCAGCTTTGCTCCACGTCTCCCTGGACTGCTGGGGGAGGGGGGGGGGAGATGCAGCTAGTGCCCCCCCAGCAGACCAGGGAGACGTGGAGCAAAGCCGGGGGCCTGTGGTAGAGCAGGTGGAGCACTGCTGGTTGGTCCCGCAGCACCGCTCCTTGGCGCTACTGGACCAACCAGGCAGCACCCCAGCTGCTCTGCCCCAGGCGTCCTGATTCAGCTGCTGATCAGTTTCAGCAGTGGCTGAATCAGGATGCCTGGGGCAGAGCAGCTGGGGTGCTGCTGGGTTGGTCCAGTAGCTCCGAGGAGCGGCCGCGCTACTGGACCAAGCCAGCAGCACCCGAGCTGCTCTGCCCCAGGCGTCCCAAAGTCAGCCGCTGCTGAAACTGACCAGCGGCTGACTACAGGAAGCCCGAGGCAGAGTTGCTCTGCCCTCGGCTTCCTGGAATCAGCTGCTGATCAGTTTCAGCAGCAGCTGACTTGCGGACGCCTGGGGTTCTTAAGTTGAATCTGTATGTAAGTGGAACTGGTGTCCAGATTCAGCGGCTGTTGAAACTGATCAGTTTCAGCAGTGGCTGATGCCAGTTCCGACTTACATACAGATTCAACTTAAGAACAAACCTACAGTCCCTATCTTGTACGTAACCCGGGGACTGCCTGTACTTCTATCAATGATCCTATGGAGCATGCATCATCTAGAAACATGTACAAACTAAGATGTTTGCCTTTTTTCTGATCTTCATTATCTTTTTCTTTATGAAAAAATCAATAAACACTAATTGCAAAAATACAGAGTTGTATGGGCCACTTCCACTGACAATTATAATACAGTTATGATCAACTTCATCAGCTTTTAAAACAATATAAGAAGCAAAAAGAAAGGAAGGCACCAGTTTCAAGGCAAACATTTTCGTTGGGTATACTTGATGGTAAATTCTCTTGGGCAGGGACTAGGGATGTGACTAATTACTCCCCCTTCCTCTCCCCCAGGGGAGGAGCAGGAGCCAAGACTGAGGGGAATTGGCTTAAAAGCTGGTTTCCCCCAGCACCATCTCTGAGGGGGCAGAGAAGGTACAGACACAGAGGAAACAGTGTGAGCAGGGTCTGAAGCAGTCTCCACTCGTACCAGTTCTGCTGTGATTCTGCTTTTAAAATGTACAAGAGCTCCATGTGGTCGTGCATATTTCAAAGACTCAGGCGCCGCAGGGAGCACAGGGCCAGTCCCCCACTGGCCTCACGCTCCCTACGGGGCTTCTGCTTTTGAACTGTAGCAAATACCTGGCAGAGCTCTTGCTACAGTTCAAAGGCGGAAGTGCCCTTATAGACTAAAATCGAATAGTGGATGGAAATCCCATTGACTATATGATTAATTAATTAATTAATTAATCTAAATGTAACATCCCTAGCAGGAACTGTGGTTTTATAGCAGGTGTGTGCAGAGCCTACCACAAAGTTTAAATGCCACAATACAAATAAGAACCTGTTTGGTCAATCTTGACTCTGATGTTCTGTACTCCTTACATGCATGGATCCATTGATGCCAACAGGAATCCTATATGTGGAAGACCAGATTACTGAGCCAAAAGACCCCATGCACTGACTAGGAAGAGAATTTTACCTTCATTATTTTACCAAGAAATTCTGTTTTAAATAAAGACAGATATTTGGAGACTACAGAGAAAACTAGACCCTAAAGGCCCGATTGATCACTAATGATCTAAATGGGTTACCTGGTAAGCATCCCCCCTAGACATACATACATGCATTCTTTTTTCCCTCTCTCTCTCTCCCCTCCTCCTTCCCCACTTCCATCCCTGAGCAAGCGTGGGGCCGGAAACAGATGGGTTGAAGCAGCCCCTGCCCACAGGGCAGAGAGTCCCCACCCTACTTTAATTTAATCAGTTAAGTGATTAAACTTAATGTTTAACCGGTTAATTAAACAGGATTTTACATTCCTATTAATCATCTCTTCGAGTACTGTCATTAACATCAGCAAACCGGGAGAAAAAGGGAGAGTCAAATGCTGCTTACACTGATAGTGTTGACTTCACAAAATGCAGGTAGGTGGTGAATCAGGCCCTGCACTTCTGGGTCTAGTCTATACCTACCCAACTCAAAATGCTATATCTTGGTAATGCACCATGTGGGGGTTTACCTCTTTTGGTTCATTGAAGCCATCTGACACCATTCATTTATACAGGGGTTATAACAGTGGGCAGCCGATATCTCTTGGCTGGTGATCCTGTAGCCCCCGACGACAAACAGGTAGTTGTCCATCATTGCCGACCCATAGCCTCGGACATTCACTAGATCCAGGGGCATGTTGCTGGCCAGGGGCAGCCACCTCTGAGCCACCTCATCATACCTCAGCATGGAGCAAGGGGTCTCCTCCTGCAGGTGGCGGCATGGGGCCAGGCCCAGGGAGGAGGCACCCATGAAGTCTCCAATAGCCAGGAGGGTGGCAGTGCCCTTCATTCGCCTCTCCCTCAGCTGCTGCCTGAGGGCACTGGGCAGGAGGAGGTGGGGACGGGCCTCCGGCTGCCGCAGAACCTCATGATAATGGGCAGCCATGAAGCCCAGGCAGGCATCCTGCAGGTCCTGAAGGCCATAGACCTGGGCCAGGCGGTGCAGCTCCAGGCAGTTGCCCATCCTCACCTGGGAGAGGAGCAGGCGCAGCAGGGGGGTGACCTGCAGGTAGGAGGCGGCCTCGACCAGCTCTTCCAGCAGAGGGGGCTCCTGCTCCCCGCCCTCCTCCTGCTCCAGCCGGGCCAGGCAGGAGGTGTTGATGAAGTCCAGCACCAGCTCCAGCCCCTGGGCGCTGAGCCCCCCGCGCAGCTGCTGCTCCTCCTGCCCCTGCCCCGCCTCCCGCATGCCCGAGCGGAACAGGGCGCGGAAATAGTCGCTCTGCTCGATCAGCTTCCTCTTGCTCACCGGGTAGCACCTGTCCCCCAGCCGGATCCTCACCACCTCCTCCTCCGCGCCAGCCGCTGCCTCCCCCGCCTCCGCCTGGGACATGGCCCCGGGCTCCTGCCTGCCCCGCCGGCTGGCGGGAGGAGCGGGGCGGGGGGTGGCTCCCGGGGCGGCGGGCTCAGCCCCTCTCCCGGCTGCGTCCCGCGGCGGCGCGCAGGCCTAAAAAGGCAATGCTGGAGCCGGGGCGCTGCAGCAGGCCGGGGCCCCAGCGTCTCCAGGCCCCAGCTCCCGGCCGGGGAGGAGCCCGGGGAGGGCCTGGAAACGTCGCTCTCTGCTCCGTGCGCCTGGCGGGAGCACCGCCCCCCTCGTCCTAGCGAGCACCGGGGGCCGAGCTCAGCCCCGAGCTGCCTTCCCTGGCGGTCCCGCGACAGGTCCCTCCCGGGTGGGAGTCGCTCAGCAGCACCGCGTAGAGCCCAGAGACCTTTAGACCGTCTGACAATGGGGAAAGAATTTCGGCTTTATTTTTCTGTCTCTTATACCTCACTAGAAGATTTACCCAGCATTGGATGGGTCCTTAACTCATTCAGTAAAAGACAATGAAAATGTACATGCTTCCTTTAAAAATAAATAAAAAACGAGTGGCCCTCTATAAGCTTAGAGACTTACAAACACATTATATAGCAGAGGTTCCCAAACTTTTTCAGACTGGGGACCAGTAAATCCATTCACAAGCTTTTGGAGGACCAGTAATGTTTATTTGCATATTCATTAAGCAGATGATGAATATGCAAATAAATTGTTTCTGGTCCTCCCAAAGCCCCCATTGCCAACTTTAGCCCACAGAAAGTCAGTCCAGGCCACACAAGTGAGATACAAAAACATAACCCCTCAAACCTCACTAATGTGATCCCAACTGTGTTTGTGGGTGCTAGGACAGAGCTCTGGGGAAGGGTGCCAATGAGTGCTGGGCCAGGGGAGAGGATGCTTGCGGGTGCTGGGGCAAGGGACAGAGCACTTGTGGGTACTGGGGCAGGGTATTGTATGGGTCCGGGTGGGGGGGGAGAGGACAGGACCAGGACCGATACCTGGCGATCTTATAGCTGCCAAGGCCTAGGAAGTGCGCGGGCTGCTCCCCCGTCCTCCAAACGGTGGCACGGTACCTGACACGCTGGTCTGTTGCATGCCTGATGCCTTCCTGCACAGCGGGGTCCTGGACCGTGCCAGCCCCAACCGCTTGGGCAGTGCACACCTAGCTCCTCTGCTCTCCATGGCAGCATGCGCCGCCCGAGCAGCTGGAGCCAGCATAGTCCCAGATCTCCACCCACTCCCCTGCGCACAGGAAGGCAGCAGGGGAACAAAGCCCCCACCATGCGATGGACCGGCATTTTAGGTACTGTACCGGCTGTTGGGGCAGGGGGAGAGCAGCCCACACGCTTCCGGAACCTGGTACGCAGCTGCAGAACTGCCCCCCTATCCCGCAGGAAGCCTGTGCTACCTCCATTGACACTGGGAGTTCAGTGCAGAGTTCATCTTGTGGATTGCAGGCCGTGAGGCGGGCTCTCGCAAACATTTTTCTGAGGCCTGGTATTTTTTTCCTAAGGACCAGTACTGGGCCGTGGACCACGGTTTAGGAAACGCTGTTATATACTGTCATGAGCTTTTGTAGGCACAACCCACTTCTTCAGATGAGCAGAGCAAGAGCCACAGAGAGGTACAGAAATCCAAAATTTTAAGCTGAAAAAGAGAGGACAGAGGGATAAAAAGGAGGGAGGTGGGGGTAGGCAGAAACCCTGTCAACTATAGTGTCCATGCTAAATGTGTCTAATAGAGTGGGCTGTGTCTGATCCTTAGCTTTTGATGTCATTTGGGTGTTGAATATAACAGCCCATCTAGCTAATATCTTTGTTCTGTCCTTGTGTGAAGGTGTCAGCTTTGCATATGAAGACCAGTTCCACAGTTTCTCTCTCTAGCTCAGGGGTGGGCAAAAGGGCCTCCGTAGGCCAGATCCGGCCCACCAAGCTGTAGCAATTAGGGCCTGGGGGCAGGGGAAGCGCACCAAGTTTCCTCTGTCCTGCCAGGAGTATGTAGCACTTTGAAGTGCCTTGCTTGGGGGCGGGGGAGAACATGAAGATTCTTCCGCTCTATCCCCACCCTGCGAGGAGCACACAGCACTTTCAAGTGCTTCCTGCTCCTCGCATGGCGTGGGTAGGCCGAAGGAAACTTTGTGCACTTCTCCTGCCCCCCAACCAATCAGGGTTTGGGGGCAGGGGAATGCGTGAAGTCTCCTCCCACCCTGCCAGGAGCACAGGGCACTTCAAAGTGCTATATGCTCCTGGCATAGGGGAGGAAACTTCATGCACTTCCCCTGCCCCCAGGCTCTAATTGGCCTGGAGGTGGGGAGTGTGCAAAGCCTCTTCCTGTCCTGCCAGGGGCATGGGTGCTTAGTGGGAAGGGGGGGGGGCAAAGAGGCTCCCCCACCCCCGACCAATCATGATCTGTGGGTGGGGAAGCCCGGAAGCATCCTGGCCCCACCCTTTCTGTTATAGGCCCCACCCCAGCCAAAAATTATTGCCCACCCCTGCCTTAAAGGAATAACAAACGTAATATAACTGGTCTGTCTGGAGAAGGGCTAGACAGAGCAGGACAGACATATCCAAGGATGGTCTAGCACTGAGTGTGTGGAGACTCTGTACACTATAATCAAGGCTGGGGACAGCCACGGTAGGACTGGCAGACTGCAGTTACAATAACACACCTGGGAGTGGCTAGCATATTGTTGTCCAGTTAGGAGTAGTCTGATTATTTCTTTTGTTGTTTCCGTGGTGGTTGTACTCCTTGTGATAGAAAATAAAAAGTATTGAAAAACTAAGCCAAGAAGCAAAAGGAGTTTACAATTTAGACCCAGATCCTGTAAACACTTAAGCACATGCTTAGCCTCTTGCATGGAAATACATTTAATTTATTTTAATGTGATTAGTCACAAGCATGCAACACGGTGTATTTGCAAAGTAGACAGTGAGTTTAAGGGATGGTACTTGGTCCTGCTGTAAGGGCAAGTGAGTGGACTCGATGACCTCTCAAGGTCCCTTCCAGTTCTATGAGATGGTATATCTCCATATATATATTAATGCAAATACAATCACATGTGAGGAGTATGGAGTGACATACATTGAAAATGAAAAAGACCTATCAGCTTGTGTAGTTTGTCCTGTACCCAGAAGGTGGGGAATGGGAATCAGCATAGCACAGCATACAAATATCTCATCAAAGTGTGATAGCTCTATGACAGATTGTACCCCCATGTTCATACCTTGCACACCTTGGTAACAATCTGTGTGATGTAAACTAACAATTTGCCGGTCATTGTTGTCATGGTAAAATGCATGTGGGAACATTGTATGTAAAGTTGTTTTATTCAAGAGTACGTTGTTACTAACAATGTTCCAGGTCTAAGGAATGGTCAAACAAATGCCTCAGAGATAAAGGGTAAGTTGACACCTCAGCCAGGTATAAACAAGGCCAATGGATATTATATGCTCTCTGCACAGACTGCCAGTCACAATGCTTCCACCTCGAAATGCATCTCAAAGGTAGGTAAGAGGACTATAAAAAGGAAGGGGAAACAACTCCTTCTCCTGTCTCTCCCTCTCCCTTTGTTGAATACTGCACCAGAAAGAACAAATGATGCAACCATGGACCTAGAGAAAGGGTCCTGGCCTAAACAGTTTGACTGCTCAGAACATCTTGTTCGAAAAACTTAACTTGGAATTTAGCTTTCTTTACTTGCCTTTTATCTTTTTCTAGTAACCATTTTTGACTTTCATGTCTCATTACAGACAGTTTGAGTGCAAGTAATTCATAAACTTGTTTTATTGTTTTAGCTCATCGAGTGTGTTTGAAGAATCTGGGAAACTCTATTTGGGGTAACAAAATAGGTGCAGGTTGCCTACACAGACGGGAGTGAATTACATGCTGGAGACTGCAGGCATGCCATGACTGGAGGCTGGAGCAGTAAAGCAGTGTAAATTGCATCCCAAGTTAGAAAGCAGGAGTGACACAGATACTCGGTAGTGTAAATTATGCCCTGTGTATGTCACAATCTCCCAGGCTACAAAAGATACCTTGGGGTATTTTGGCATTACCCAAGGCTGGATTGCAGGGTGCTGGATTGCACCATGAGATTTGGGATGTTCACAGAAATATGTAGAGGTAGTAACTAGGGATGTTAAATTAAGTGTAATTAGCTAATTGAGTAGTCAATGGAATTTCCATCAACTACTCAATTAATTGATAAGGGGAGAAACTGCAGCACTGCAGCAGGGGACCAGGTGCAAGCTGGGAATCAACTGTCCCCCCACTGCACCTCTGCTTTTTAAATGCATTAAAAGCCTGGTGTTTCTTAATACATTTAAAAAGGAGATGCACAGCATCTGGGACTGGGCACAAGCTGGGAGTCAGCTGATTCCAAGCTTGCACCCGATCCCAGCTATGCCTCTGCCTCCCCAGATGGTGCTGGGGAAATCGGCATTTAAGCCAGACCCCCCCCCCCCCCAGCACAGGCTCCTGCTCCCCCCTTGCTGCCTCTCTTTGATAGAGGCAGCAAGGTGGGGTGGAGTGACTAGTCAAGTCACTACTTAACTACCTGATAAGCATCTTATTGGGTAGTCGACCAGTCACTTACATCCCTAGTAGCAACCCTTCTTGACATGCTGGAGGCATAGCTGTATTAAGAATGGATAGCCATTTATTAGCTACATATTTACTATTTTTCCACTTTGCACCTTCCAAGAACTTTACTAGACCATGCTATTGTAATAGAAGTAAAGGCATGCCCTTATTTTTCCTCCCCATCAGTAGCATTTAAGCATTTTCAGGTTATCTGCAGAATATCTGCAATTTGTATACCTTTTTCTGATAGATCGTTGTAGTGAAGCCTGAATCAGGGACTTCCAGAGCTAAAAGCCTCAGTCTCTACAGCTTAAGCTAAAGAGGCAGGCTATATAGCTGAGAATTGTAACATATTGACATCCTCTGTAGATTGGGTATAGGGGTGGACATGTAATATACACTGTGATGAGTGGGTCACATCCTTTCTCTGGGAGCCCAAAGAGAACAAACAAAGGAAGTTTGTCCCAAGTATCTTAGGCCTATGCTGGTTTGAATCCCAGACAAGTCCTCACTCAATTCCAGGTCAGCTATCATTTGGGCTAATAGCTGGAACTGAACTAAGTCTCTCCAGAGTGGGAAGTGTAAGATTTGGGGGCTGTACCACACTCACAGCCTCTTTGGCTATGTCTACACTGCAAGATTTTTGTGCAAAAACAGCGGTTTTTATGCAAAAACCCGTGGCGTGTCCACATCTCACATGCGCTTTTGTGCAAGAAAATCAAGAGTAAAACAGCAGAACAGAGGGCTTTTTCTGCCTTTGGTAAACCTCCTTCTATGAAGTATAACTCCCTTTTGCTCAAGAGTTCTTGCACAAAAAGGCAGGTGTGGACACTCCAGAACTGTTTCTTGCACAAGAAACCCCTACTGGAAAATGCACAGGTGTGGCCATCACAGAATGGCCATCAGAGCTTTCTTGCGCAAAAGCATCCATGCAATGTGGATGCTCTCTTGCGCAAAAGCACATCGCTTTTGTGACATGCTTTGAGGTGTGGACATGCTCTTGTGCAAGAGGTTTTTGTGCAAAGCCTTTGAAATGAGCACAGTGGGAAGACACACTTGGCCCATTGATTACAAGGGGCAGCTTGAAGCACTCACATAAGATCAAAGTGCCTTTGTTCTGGATGCTGGACAAGTACATCGTAAGACACAGTCCTTGCCCTAAAGGGCCTAACATTTAAACAAACATGACAAACAAAGAGGCTGCATCTAGACTGGCAAGTTTTTCCGCATTTGCAGAAAAACTTGCCAGCTGTCTACACTGACCGCTTGAATTTGTGCAAGAACACTGACGATCTAATAATGTAAGATTGTCAGTGTTCTTCCGCAATACTATGCTGCTCCCGTTCGGGAAAAAGCCCTCTTGCGCAAATATATTTGTACAAGAGGGCCAGTGCAGACAGCTAAAAACTGTTTTGTGCAAAAAAGCCCCAATGGCGAAAACGGCGATCGGGGCTTTCTTGCGCAAAACTGCGTCTAGATTGGCACGGACGCTTTTCCACAAAAAATGCTTTTGCGCAAAAGCGTCCGTGCCAATCTAGATGCTCTTTTCCACAAATGCTTTTAACAGAAAAACTTTTCCGTTAAAAGCATTTGCTGAAAATCATGGCAGTCTAGACGTAGCCAGAGTGTGAGGGAAATTTTAATTATTCCCATTTTACAGCTGAGGAACTGAGTCACAAAAGAGGCTAAGTAATTTGCCCAAAATCATGCACTGAATTTCTGGCAGAGCAGGAAAATTAATCCAGATCTCCTGAGGGCCAGTCCAGTGCCCTAAAAATGGGGAACACTGCATTTTTTTAAAAATTTCTTTAAAGCTTGGGTCGTGGCAATCTGAACACAGCAGCATTGTGCTAGCACACGAGAACCAGAAATGGAACCCTTGCCAGGCTAATATCACTGTCTAAAGTAAAGGCAATGTAAAAAGTAAACAAGCAGTGCATATAAGAAAAAGTAAAATATATTTTAAAAGTTCTTTTGATGTTAGTAATCTAAGATGTGAGCAGTGCCAGGTGAGAGAAAAATGTAAATACATACAATTTCCATAGTGTCTCGTCCATAATAAAAGTTAGAGCTACATTTTCCCTAGTATAATTCTACTGCCAGAAATTCCTAGGGAGGAATTAGAGCCACTGATTTAAAGTCTGTTTGAGATGAGGAGTCAAATGCTGCCTCTGCTTAGCATTTTCCTTGTCATATGATATAAAACAGGCGTATCTGGAACATAGGATGCATACGTCAGTATTTCAGCCTTAAGAAGATCAGAATTGCAAAAGGTCATGTCTTTTCTGAGAGAAGTTGATTGGAGCAGATTTTATTTCAACTGCATGCTTTATGGTTCTTGACGGATGGGCTACTAAACGAAGATAATCCCCTCCTCAAATTCCCAGCCAAACAAAGCGCTTCTTATAGAGTTCTCTAAACATTGTTATTCAGAACACACGGTTTTTTAAGCAGTTGGTTTTATTTCATTCCCATTATTTTCAGCTTATTTTATCTACCTTTTTATAGGCCATTTATTATGTTCATTGGCCTGTAATGAAAATTGTTGCATAGCATATGCTTGAAAAGATTGTGACAGGGAAGAAAAACACATCAACATTCTTATGTTTTACCAAGCACTTGACCTGTCATTTGTTTCTTTCTTTATTTGTACTTCTTAGTGTTGGCTGGTGGCTGTTTTGAAGGCAAAAATATGCCAACTGTTCTTGTCCTGATAGGTATTCTCCATGGGTTATGAGACTTCTGTCTCTGGAGAGCAAAAAGGCAACACTTGCTTGAATCCCTGAATCTGTTGAGTATATTAAGCAAAAGATCCAGTTTGTGACTCTCTCAGGCGAAAAATGTTCCCTAACAAATTCTGAATTGGAGTCAGGCAGATGGAGCATTCTGTCTGCGTGCTTCTGTCTTCTCGGGAATCATGGGTTAGTAGGCCCTTTTGCCTAGTGGCAGTCACAGATACATCTCAGGCTGGAGTTCTCTTGCTTGGCCTTTACGTCTGTCTAGACTGGGATAAATGTTTAAAAACAGGATGGTTGACACATTGTCAAGTTCTAGTGCAGAAAGGGCAAGTTGCATTTCAACACATGATAACTGGAGAAGGGGGACATTCAGTAAACTATTGAACTATATGCCACTTTCTGAGAAGTGTGGTTGCAGGTATTGTCATGAAATTTCTATGTTCTGATACAAACTCCAATGCATTAATTAGCAGATTTGCTAAAATATGTGCCCCTTTGCAATCAACTTAGATTAATTTTAAACTGTGCCTAACAGATTTATGGTTTCACATCTGAAGCTGGTTATGTATCGTTTTACCACAAAACCAATTAAGACTCAAGGGGGCTATGACATCAAGGTTCTGCCAGGGTTCATGTGAATCTGAAATTCAAAGAGACTCTCAGGGTGTGCAAACCTCCCCTCCTTCTCTTAGAACCATTCTGAAAGAAACATTTACAGGAAACTCTATAAAGAGAAACTACAGAATTTCACCTAACTCTGCTATTTAGCTAAGATGGGTCTGAACCAAAACCCTGGAATCTGATCACCACAATCTTTGAGGAACTTTGAATCTAATTCTGGCCTTTGAGACTGAACAATCTCTCTATGCTGGGCCAAATACAAACTTGAGTGTACTAACAATTTCAAATAGGGCTGGGATGAAACATTTTTCAACTGAATAGTTTCCCATAGATAGATGTAGTTTCATCAAAATCAAAATGCTTCACAGGAATGTGCCAATTTCAATGGCATTTTTAATAGGGAAAATTTAAGTGGTTCATTTAGATAAGGTACAAATATTTAATTTCAACCTAGTTTTGATTAATTCTGTGTGGACTTTTATAATATATTAAATACAAAACAAAGCATTTTAACATTATTAAAACATACTTTTCAACACTGTCAATGACATAATTCAAAGTTATTGAAACAAATTTAGATTATTTCAGAACTTTTGTTTCACAGGAAACATTGACATTTTAGCTTTTTATTCTAATTTAGAACAACAATAATAAACAAACAAAAAACCCAAGCCCCTCCCCCCCCAAATGTGTGCTGATGAATTTTGCCATGAAATTGAAATTAAATTTGTAACCAACTCTCCCTCCAAACTTTGAGGAAGTTTAGTTCTGAGCTTCATAAAATGGGCATCTCTCTAGTATTTATGGTAGGGGTTCTCAAACTTTGTGATACCGTCACCCCCCTCTAAGTTGCTTGTGAGCCCCTGGAGGGTCGGACCCACAGTTTGAGAAACACGGTTTTATGGACATACTTAACTCATTTCAATGCAAGTATATATTTCAGCTCCATAAACTTACAGAAGACCTGGCAACAGATTAACTGTCAGTGTCACTGGTGTACTAAGTAAAAACAAAGACAAACACATTCCAGAGCAATGAGATATACAGGCAGTCCCCGGGTTACGTACAAGATAGGGACTGTAGGTTTGTTCTTAAGTTGAATCTGTATGTAAGTCGGAACTGGCATCCAGATTCAGCCGCTGTTGAAACTGATCAGTTTCAGCAGCGGCTGATGCCAGTTCCGACTTACATACAGATTCAACTTAAGAACAAACCTACAGTCCCTAAGTCGGAACTGGCGTCAGCCGCTGCTGAAACTGATCAGTTTCAACAGCGGCTGAATCTGGACGCCAGTTCTGACTTACATACGGATTCAACTTAAGAAACCCAGGCGTCCCCAAGTCAGCTGCTGCTGAAACTGATCAGCGGCTGATTCCAGGAAGCCTGGGGCAGAGCAACTCTGCCTTGGGCTTCCTGTAGTCAGACCCTGGTCAGTTTCAGCAGCGGCTGACTTGGGGACGCCTGGGGCAGAGCAGCTGGGGTGCTGCTGGGTTGCTCCAGTAGCACCGCTCCTCGGCGCTACTGAAGCAACCCAGCAGCACCCCAGCTGCTCTGCCCCAGGCGTCCTGATTCAGCCACTGCTGAAACTGACCAGCAGCGGCTGAATCAGGACGCCTGGGGCAGAGCAGCTGGGGTGCTGCCGGGTTGGTACAGTAGCACCGAGGAGCGGCGCTGCGGGACCAACCCGGCAGCACCCCAGCTGCTCTACCCCAGGCGTAGGCAAGAAAAGCCTGGTCTGCTGGGGGGGAGAGGGGGAGCACTAGCTGCCCCCCCCCCAGCAGACCAGGGAGACGCGGGTGGTGGGACCGCCCACGTCCTCCACGGCTTTGCTCCGTCTCCCTGGTCTGCTGACCAGGGAGACGGGGAGCAAAGCCTTGGAGCATGCCCGCAGCGGGACAGCCCAGCAGACCAGGGAGACATGGAGCAGCTTTTCTCGCCCCGGAGGACGGGGGCGGTGGGACTGCAGCGCATCTGGGCGTCCCGCTGCTCCAGTCCTCCGGGGCGAGAAAAGCCCCATTCGTAACTGCGGATCCGACATAAGTCGGATCCGCATAACTCGGGGACTGCCTGTACAATAACTTTAACATAGAACCTGAAAGCAGACCACTGGGCCATTGAGTTCCCCAGGGCTTCAGATGGCCATAGGAGTCTGTCCACCAAGACCTTACTGAAAAAGCAAGGTTTTTATTCTCATTATTCTTATTTCACCCATTTCAATCCCCTCTCCATTATTTACATACAATGAATGCCAGAAAACCATACTTTAGACTCAAACAAATGGCTGCTTTGGCATTTGGAATTCTAATATGTAGCAAAGAACATTTTTTGTTCCTGTTTTCCTTGGATTTGGCATAAAAAGAGTTAATGAATGACAGCCATCTTCTCTAGGGAACTCTTGGGTTGTGCCATTATCCTTGCATACAGGTAGAAAATTTCAGGTAGAGATTTCCACTTATTACAGGTATTGCTACAAAGAACATTCTCTCCCTTTGTTAATCTCTCTGCACAGCAGGATTACAGAGGATCATAATCTCTCTCCAAAAAAAATCCAAAGCAAAACAAAAGCAAACAGTTGCCAATTTGTTTCCTAAGAATAAATCTTAAAAAGAAAGATCTAGGAATTACTAGTGAAAACAGGAGGTTCTGGTCTGACATTGACCAGCCTTTTTGCTAAGAGGAAACATCCCTACATGCCTTCCCCTGGAGCACATGGAACAGGCAGACTTTTTGCAGGTAAGACTGATACTAGCTTATGGTGAGATTTTTGGGATATCCATATTAATGTTTTACTGTTTAAAATCTATTCATGCATTTCCCTGTAGCAGAGTCATTATTAAATGATGAAAAAGGTGGTAACGAGGCTGCAATATAATAGGCAGATAAAGTGTTTGATTTGTTGGGAATGATCCAGAGGAACTTCAGATATCTTGGATGGTAAAATCAGTTTGCGTTTCCTTAAAGGGGGGGGGGGGAGGTGAAGATTCCCTGCAGTTATTCTTGCTACAGTTATTTATCCAGAATGGGGGAGGAAGGAGGAATTAAAACTAATACAAAGGAAAAAAGATTCTACCTGTATTACAATAGCTTAAATGGAGCCCTCTGCATAAGAGCAGAAATATTATACAGAGGTAATGAGATGAGAAACCATGGCAACACCTACACTTTGCCAAGCTGAACAGGTATTGAAAGTGTACACTGAAATATGCACAAAGCTACTTTTTATACACCTCAAGCACAATCTGGCAAACATTTATTATTCTCTTGAGTATTTTGCTTCAGACCTGTGTTCTGTATAGTGTTTAATTATATGCTTAACAGACGTGATAAACGTATTAGTATTTGTCACCTAGTTGAAAATGTGATGCATGGACATTAGTCATTACCAGGTCTGAGTCACACTTCAACCTCCATACATACTTAGGCGCCAGTCTTGAACTTTCTCCTGCACAAGCAAACCCCTGTGCCTGTACAGAGCCACAGTGAAGTCAAAGAGTCGCTGTGTGACTTCTGAGGTCCATACACCTGGAAGGAGTTATAGGATTGAGGCCTTAGCTACTAATTCATTTTATGAAAGGTGTAAAAAATTGTTGATTGTACACCAACTATGCAGGACAGCAAATGTACTAGAGAAAAACAGTGCCAAAGAGTTGAAGTAGTATAACAAGAGTTTCTGCAAGTATACTCGCTGTTATAAATGTGATGAGCCTAAATCTGGCTTCCTTACGGATGTAGAGAAGTACCTGATTCTACAAATAATCCTATTTATTTCAATGAAGAGTATGGTCCTCATTGTAAGGTGGGAAGAATCATACTTTATATTAGAGGTTCTCAAACTAGAGTTGGGACCCCGAAGAGGGTCATGGCCCCTTTTTAACAGGGTCACCAAGACTGACTTAGACCAAGGCCAAAGCCCAAGCCCTACCACCCAGGGCCAAAGCAGAAGCCCCAGAGCTTAAGCCCTGGGTGGTGGGGCTCAGGTTACAGGCCCCCTTCCCGGGGCTGAAGCCCTTGTACCGTCCCCTGCCTGAGGCAGCTGAGCTTGGGTAGGCTCAGACTTTCATTCCCGCTCCTGGGCTCGTGTTATAATTTTTGTTGGCAGAAGGAGGTTGCACTGCAATGAAGTTTGAGGACTGCTGCCTTATATGAATAATTTGTTTTGAACCCAGTTCATCCCACTTTCTTCATCCTTTCTCAAATGGTTCAGAGTTTTGTAAGTTTCTGTTCATGAAGAAAACAGCAGTGGAGGAAAAATAGGACTCAATAATTTTACATGCCAGTCTTGTAAGATAAAACAAGTACAAAATTCACAACAAAATGCTGGAGGGAATGCCATGGTAGCAGGGTAGTCTTCAGTTTTGGGACTATCCACAATAAAGAGACATCTGGCTAAAACTGGAAAATTTATGTACGAGTTAGTTCGGGAGTTTATACTCCCAATCTATATACTCCCCAAAAAGATATATTGGCATTGGAAAAGCTTCATAAAAGGGCAACAAAAATGATTAGGGCTTTGGAACGGATGCCATATGAAGAGAGATTAAAAAGACTGGGAGTTTTCAGCTTGGACAAAAGGAGACTAAGGGGGGATATGCTAGAGGTCTATACAATCATGATAGGTATGGAGAAAGTGAATAAGGAAAAGTGATTTACTTGTTCCCATAACACAAGAACTAGGGGTCACGAAATGAAATTAATAGGTAGCAGGTTTAAAACAAACGAAAGGAAGTTTGTCTTCACACAGCACACAGTCAACCTGTGGAACTCTGTGCCAGAGAATCTATTGAAGAACAGGACTTTAACAGGGTTCAAGGAAAGAACTACATACATTCTCGAAGGATAGGTCATTAATGGCTATTAGCCAGGCTGGGCAAGGATGGTGTCTCTATCCTCTGTTTGTCAGAGGCTAGGAATGGGTGACAGGAGGGATCACTGGATGATGCTCTGTTCTGTTCATTCCCTCTGGGGCACCTGTCATTGGCCACTGTTGGCAGATGGGATACAAGGCTAGGTGGAACTTTGGTCTGACCCAGCATGGCTGTTCTTATGTGGATTGCTATGGGGTTAGGCAAATGATTTGGATTAGGGTAGGATTTACAAAAAAAAAAAAAAAAAAAAATTAGCATACACAGAAATATGGTTGGATTTCTTGTAACTGTAGCAATACGGATATTTAGTACTTACGGTTCTGGTTCTGCCATTGGATTCATGTGAGTTGACCTGTGCTGAGCCCTGTTAACTTTAAAGGAGCTCTATACAGATGTAAGGGTGCACCTTTGTTGACCTACTTGCATTTCTAAGCCTGAAGTAGCAAACAATATACAAAACTCATGATCACAAGAAAAATTCAAATATAGGCATACCATTTTGAGATGCAAACAGGAATTTTCTTGACGCTATCTTCATTGAAAAAAAATCACACCCCCTTCTAAAATACATATTAATTGCAAATGATTCTAAACTGGTGCACTGTATTGTTTTTCAGTTTTTTAACAGGGCTGTCACACACACAAAAGAGGAAATCACGCGGTAGAGCAGACATTCAAAAAGCAGGCGTTAATGTTTGCAGGGCAGGGGCTTGAAGAACTGCACTGTGAAGCTCTTACTCCAGCAGCACTCTTTTACAATATGACTATGTATAATGCCAGACATTATACTATATCAAGAATAAGCAGAAAAATCCATTCAAACTGAATTCTTTGTCTTGTGAGACTGGAAAAGCCCAGTTAACCCTTCAATCCTTCCAATGATACATGCCACATTCAGCCTTCTCCAGCCATTGCCAACTATATTTAGGATCTAAACTGAAAATATTATTTTAGAAAAAATGATAGGGGTAGTTGCTATATAGCAGAAAATAATGTAAATACTTACACTGTAGGTAATAAGGAATGAAAGAAATATGTGTGGCCACCAATTAACAGGAGACTAAACCAATCTCTTTTTTCTGTATTAAGTGTAATAATGAACCTGAACCAAGTGGGAGACCACTCTGTTCTCAAATGACTGAAATATTTCCTTTTCCAGAAACAGAACTGAAGTCCTTCTCCTAGAATCACTATTATTTTGTATTATTCATATGTGAAAGCTGTCTGCAGTAGTTCGGTCAGACAGGACAAGCAAGGCAGTCAGAATCATGTGGGCCAGGTTTCTGAATGATTAAAGGCAGTATGCATCTAGGGTGCAGAAGAATCTAAATTCATGAAAGATGCTTTGAGAATTTCAACAGTCTCCCAGGGACTCAATGTGAGAGAAGAAAAAAAAAAAAAACAATAAACAAACCCTTCGACGTGAATGTCAGAAAATGACTCAGTCAAGGCAAGTCATAGGAACAGCTTAAAAGAAACTAGTTCCTTCACCTGGCAGTGTTGCCACTTCTTAAGAGAGTATCTCTCAAAATGGTGGCTGCTCCCCAGTGCTTTGGGCTGGAGAAAAGGCACTTACTGAGCTAATCGCATCGAGGAGATGTTTCTACTGGTGGCAGCAGCAGAAGTGCTGTTTGTTCTGGGTTTTGCGTGGAAGTCAGATTCACTTTGCTCACCCACTACTTTTTACAAAAACTGCTGGATCCGACGCTTCCCAGGTCTTCTGATTGATCTGCAGGGATCTCAGAAGAGGGGAGCCCAGGTGCTGAGGATTTATACAGAAGTCACAGCACAGCAGTGCAGCAGGACCTGCTGCCTTATGAAGAATGGTAAGTATTTACTATCTGCTTCTTTATAGAGCCCATGCAATCTGTATTAAAAATAGGTAGTCACGCACACAGGGGAAGTTAATTTTTAGGCTTTTTATACATCATTTAATCATTCCAAACAGTAAAAATACAAAAAGTTGATGGAAAGTGAAGACACAGCTAAACAATTTCCCTCCTCTTATCCACGTTTATCCTGATAGAAATGAACTTGGCTGCTTCAACTCTGTGGAAGAGCACACTGGAATGTTCATCTTTTTAGGCAAAACTAAAATTAGGGTCTCTCTCTCCTTAACCGGGTAGGAATGGTTTATTGAAAAGTTAATGAAATGGAGGAACTACAGATTTTCATTACAACTTGGGTTTCCTGGGAAGTGGAATTAGAACTAGGAGCTCATGATTCTTAGACTCAAACCAAATAATGACCATACTGCTTCTCTGTAGTTGCAGAAATTGAAAGATTCTGTTAGGATTTCTGCACTGGCAATAATAGGGCAGGATGCTTTGTTAGGATATCAGCCTTGAATGGGATCAAATCAGATACTGGAAAAATTGCATAGCACTAGTAAAAGGAAAGCCTTCCATTTTAAGTTCTGAGGATATTTTGGGTTATTTATTTTGGGGAATAGAAGATTGTGAGGAAATTTAAAAGCCTGCATTATAAATTGGGAGGGTTTGGATATTAACAAGAGGCATTTTGAGCGGAGTCAATTTGTCTTAAGCAATACAGTGATTAAATCATTTGTTATAAATGTAGGAAGATTTTTATGTCACACAGGACAGTTGCACTAAAAGATGTAAAATTTTGAATGGATTTTGAAGGACAGTCAATAATGACATATGAAATATTACAACACAAAGTCACAGGTTCAAATATGGGTCTGTTATTTTATAAACCAGTTGGTTCTGTTGATGGAATGTTAATTAAGATGAAAAAAATACTCACTATTTCCCAGTAGACAGATGTACATACTACCAAAAAGACAAGAATTACCTGGACATGGAGATTCAAAAACAATATTTAGTCCATTCAAAATAGAGTTTTATGGGCACCAGCAAAAGTGGCATCGAGAAATTTACTCCATCACAATCCATGTTATACAGTGAAACAAGACTTTTGTTTATAGGACTATCAAAAACAGGTTTAACAAGCATTAAAATTACAATATGAAAAAGTTAAAATAATTAGAAAAAAATCTGAAAGTCACCTTGTAACTTTCAAACTCAATGAAAAACATTATTATAGCATGCTCTTGCAATATTCACTTTTCCCTGAAAGAATCCTCACCCTTACCAAAAGCATTATGATTAAGGGAATTTAATTAGCCCATTCAAGCCAGCTTCATTTACCATAAGCATAAATTAACATCTTAAAGGTAATATAGATTCGAATATTCATGAGAGAAAACAGACTTCTTTTTGTGACCTTTAATGAAAGTGCAATTGCTGAGTAATCAGTAAAAGCAATGGAACCTGTAAAAGGAAATTTTGAGATAAAAACAGATGTCTGCTTTGGCTTCTGAAATTCTTCCATAAATAAGGCTATGTCTAGATTGCAGGGTTAAATCGGAAAAAGATACACAATTTGCAGTTCGCAAATTGTGTATCTTTTTCCGCTTTACTGTCTAAAGAGGCTTTCTGAAATTTGGCACATCTGCACAGTGCCAAATTTTGGAAAAAAGTGCTTTTTCAACACATCCTTTATTTCTCGTAAAACAAGGTTTACAGGGATGGCAAAAGAACGTGTCCACTTCTTTGAAATTTTTTCCGAAAAAGCAGACATGTTCCATGGACCTCTGGTATCCCAGAAAAGCAGTGCAGTCTAGACGTAGCCTAAGAAATATGAAAGTAAGATTTTTTGGGAATGGGTCCTTGCTTTGAAATATAATGTCCACTTAGCACTCCTGTTTGCAGGTACTTTCTGTTCTTAAACAACACACACTCTAACGAGGAAAGCTTCAGAGTATTTGATGTCTAGCAGTTCTAAAAGAAACAAGATATATTATCATCATAGGACATATTAATGCTCTAGAAATTAATTCTGTATACCTGAATCTAAGGATAAACATACAGATTGCTAATGGAATTAGTGAAAACTGAGGTGTACAGTTGTACCTAAGGTAAAACTATTAGCATGAACAAAAATATAAAGCATCTAGTTTTCAAACAATGACTCTGTATAATGTTTGTATTACTGAATCACTAGCATTTGTAAAGCACTTTAGGTTTCCAGAATGAAGGATACCATGTAAATGCAAATATTGCATTAGCCATTATTCTACAACTAATATTTGAAAAACTGTTTTTGTGTTGTTTGTTTATGATGATTTATTAAAACTACAAGAGAAAATGGAAGGGCTTATTAGTCTGAAAGCAGTTTTCTGCATAGTCAGTCTTTAAAAATAGTTAGTGAAATGTAAGCTCTCCTACTCATGAAGAAAGCTGTAGTCTATCCATGACCCATAAAGATACCTTGAGCACTCAGGGAATGGATGAAAATATTTATAGAGCTACCAAAGATGGCTGTGTAATAGAGATCTGGTATGCGTTTGAGCCTTTCAATAAGAATTAAACACAACTGTGACAAAACAGTGTCAGAATTTTCTATTAAGCCTGTAGGATTATCCTTCTGTCCTTCACACAGAATGTTTTCTGTTATTTTTATGACAGTGTTTATACTTTCTTGCACCTGTCTTTTATTAAAGAACACATGTATGCTAACCACACATGTATGCTAATCATCTTATTAGAAGCCGATGACAGTTGACTAGAGTTAGATATAGAATATGAAAAATGACCTTGTACAAGGAAAACTTGCTAATTATTTTTTGTTTTTGAGACCTGATAGGAAATTCTCCCTTTGCCAGAATTTTCATTAGCATTTTAAAGACAATCATCTGTTATTTGTTGACATTTCTGTCTTGCTTCCAACTGAGCAAAGAAAGTTTTGGTTTAACACCCGAAGTCTCATCTATTGCTGCTGTCACATGTTATTTGCAATAGAACTGTAATTACTTCATTTCACAAAGCTGATATGTTTAGATTCATAATAGACAAATGTACATATCCTTAATCTCAGATGTATTTTAAAAACTCCCCTCTTTTACTGCACTTAATTTACTTGTCTATATTGACAAGCCTATTTTCAAGCAGTATTTTGATTGTTATTCTGATGTAGTATGCAGGCTACTAAGTGGAAAAAAATAAATGAAGCAGAAAAAAAGATTAAAAGGCTGGTTTTGGCATATTTCAACAACAAATATCTTCCCTTTTTTCTATCATAGATGACTGAAAATAGTTTGAGAATGTAAATACAGGTGTAGGGAAAGTTGTCATTTTTCCATAATTATTCACAGAAATTGTATTAATAAAATTATTCCAAAAGTTATTTCCTTGTTGCACTAACTGTAAGGCTGATAATTGAAATAAGCATCACAATAACATAATACATTTATTACACATTGTTTGCTTCTGAATTATTCGGTATGGATTCATTATAATATTAAAGTTTTTATTATTTCTGTAAAAGAAATACATGTGTTGTAGTCAGAATCAAAAACTCTACATCAAAACATTATGTTTTGCTAGCAAGTGCCCATCTCTGTTGATGCACACATCCTTTAAGTAGAGCTATGCTGACACATAGCATCTAATCGTGAAAGCACACATCAAAAACAAATGGTCTCATGAATATTATATGGTCAGAATATTCCCATATGCTCTCCTAGCAGCGAGGATCGGTACCAGATTATATCACTTTTAATCTTTCATTTCATTGCTAGCTTCTGTGCTGTAGACTCTGGCCCCCAATCATGGGAACACTCGTATGCAAGCAGTTCTTCGTAGCTCGGTTTAGTTTAGTTTGTGGCAGAGAAAGAGGAGATGAGGTAAAGACACTATGATGATGATAAAAATTAACAGTAGTCTCACTTGTGGTCCCAAAGATGGCAAATCAGTGTGGTAATGGAGAATTAGTTTTGGACAAGATGCTTGGCTTTTGAACACATTGTAAGGGTGCGTCTACAGAGCAGGGCTTAACTTGAAATAAGCTGTGCAAATTGAGCTACATCAATTGCATAGCATATTTCGAAATAGCTTATATTGACATTGGGACCTCTACACAGCACTTATTTCGAAATAGAGCATTTTTCCTGACTTCCCTTACTCCTTGTACAATTAGGGTTACAGGAGTTGGAGTAAGAAGTCCTCCAGCTTGACAGTATTTTGACATTATTTCTAAATAACTGTCTGCTGTGTAGACACAGACTAAGTTATTTTGAAATAACACTAATTATTTCAAAATAATGTTGCAGTGTAGATGTATTCTAAGATAATCTCACAAGGAAATTCTGCCAGTGTTCTTACTTTATTTTAATGGAAAGTGTTTTAGCATTACTATTAGACAAGCCCCTCGAACAAAATTTTCAGAAGTACCTAAATGACACAGAAGCATAAGTTTCATTTTCAAAGGTGACTTTGGTTCTTCTGCTAAGACATGTAAGCACTTTTTTAAAATGATTTTTTCCATGGACTTTATTAGATCTTTCGGAAAATAAAGCCTTTTCTGAAAGATCCCTTATTCCTGATTTTAAGAGGAATAAGGGATCTTTCGGAAAAGGCTTTATTTTTCGAAAGATCCCCGTCTAGACTGGCGCTTTTTGCCGGCAAAGCCCCGAGCTGGAAAAAAGCGGCAGCCATGTTCATGCAAATGAAGCGGGGAAGATTTAAATCCCCGCTTCATTTGCAATTGCGCTGTGTCTAATTTACATCCCTTTTACGGAAAAGGGGTGCAATCTAGACACAGCCAATGGGTATGCACTTACTGTTTAGCCCTCTAAAAAGTACTATAAAAAAAGATGATGGTTGGCTTAGGAGAGTGTTAACAGGGTAGAAAGCCTTGTATTTGTAGGCCTCATGTTTGAATGCAATCCACCTCAGTAGTGATCAGAATCAATTGCTATCTGACAACTTTTGAATTACCCGTGTGAAATGAGTAGGTGGTCTCAGACCAGTTTCTAATGGGCAGTCATTCATGTCACAACAGCTACCACTTCGTGGCCATTTTAGTAGAGAGTTCCATAATCATCTCACTAGTAGAGGAGGACTGTCCCGAACAAGCCTGAGACACAACGGGAGGAGCTGTGTGGAGAAGGTTGTAACACCTCTGACCATGGCATATGTATTTGATGAGCCAAGGGAATGATCTGTAATGCAAATAACTCAGTTTCTCTCTGCCCACTTGCCCAATTGTAGAATGAGAATTAAAAATGCTCATAGTGCTTCCCTCACAGGGTTCTGGGAGGCTTATTTAAAGTTTGTAAAATGTGATTGTTTAGAAGTGCCATGCAACCGTCCCTTATTATAACTCTCTTTCTTAATGTTAAGCAGTAGAAATAAAAGGCAATGCAGATGGGTCATTGTGCCACACAGACTCCATTTTATTCTTTTCTCATTATAGTTTCCTGTAACCTGGCAGTTTTCTACTTTGAAAGTATCCATGAGAACATTAATTGCGTGCACATTTATTGTCCAGCATTGGAAAGCTGCATATTGAAGCCCGCAACCAATGTTACTTTGTACAACATCACAGCAGGTAATACTGTATTATGTACACCAAGGCTGAAACGGGCCAGTGATGGGTTGTCGACTATCATGCTGGTTCAGTCATTATCTTAAGATGAGAGGAAAACATCACCTCATTTCATTTGAAGCACATACGCAAATGGCAAAAGGGTTTTCAGGGTTTTTTTGTCTACCACAGCTATAAACTAACGTGTACATTACATTTACTTACATAGATGTATATATTTATTTCTTTCAACATTTGAGAGATGAGCTCAGAATGCATGGCCTATGGTTTACATTTTCAGATGTGTATTTAATGTGTGTTCTTTTCTTCTTTAACAGGGATTGATCCAGATCTCCTTGTTTTTGAAAAATTCTCTTATAAAGATCCAAATACCCGTTCCTCTTTTAACAAATGGGAAAAGCAAAACAACTGCAGGACTGCTGATTCAGAGAAATGCCGGCACAATAATGTCACATGGAAGGCTCTTCTTCTCCAATCTCCATCTTCTACAACTAGCCAGGGCTTGGTAGCAAATGATAGTCACACCCACAATGGCAGTGGCTTGGTCCCAAAAACCAAACCAACCACACATTTATGGGCAAGGTCTCTACCACTGGAGGACCAATTTGCTAAGGAAACAGATTTGACTTCGGAAAGTACAGGTTTGACATCTATTTCAGAAAAAAAGATGTCTGTATCCACTAAGATGTTATCCCATATGCCCAGTCTTGCTCGCCTAAACAGCAGTAAGCAGCACTTCAATGAAACCAAAGGATACAGCGGCAGGAACTACACTTCAGATAACAAGGGTCAAATACCTGCTTGGCTAGCATTGGATACAAGTGCCTGGTTTGTCCCTGTGGTGTTTTGTTCTTCTTTCATCTTTCTTTGCTTCTGTACTGTTCTTCTGGCAGCTGGGTGCTGCAAAAAGAGGAGAGGTCACTATAAACCAGTGCAGAGAGGCGAGATTGGGACCAGGCAGTACATAAAATATACTCTTGTAAAAGATACTTTGTGATTGCAGATACCAAAAATAATAATAATAATGAGGAACTAATTAATTTGCATCACTTGTGCTGGTGGAAGAAGAAGTAGCAGCTCTATTTAGTGAAATACCTCTCACCATTTATTTCTTAGTTCAAAATCTCCAAATTTTCCTAATTTTTGGCAGATGTCTCTGCAACTTTTGGTAACACTGTCGATTAAACATCCTGTTATAATTCTCTTTTTATGATGCACTGATCCACAGAGATATAGGGTCAAATTCTATCTAGTCATATGCACATGCCCACAACTGCCAGTGAACTTAGAGGTGTTTGTATATATCTTGGTTTATAATTGGATCCAGAGTAATTTACATTTAGAAACTTTTCCCAACCTTTCTGTAGAGACAATGGTTCTCCACTTCCTCTGTGCACTCTTTTCCCTGCCTTATTTTGTATAACATGTAAAGTGTGTGTAAAATGCAACCATAGCAGAAAAGCAGCTATTTATACTTACTTTGGCTAAGTCTTTATGGAAACACAAGGCACAAAGTCACAGAGAATCAGGCCTACTTGCTGTTAGATCATTTATATCCTGAATGACATCTGTAAGTTTAAAACTTCTTTCACAAGCACTTTTATGCTTTCTCCCAGGCTATCTCTTTCAATTCCCTCCTCAAACACACATGCTCTGTGTGAATGCTGAAAAATGCAACCTGATAATGGCTAGGCGGATGGCATACTGTGATTACTGCTCCTGATTGGCTAAGATTATTTGTGTAACTCCATGTCATCCACCCCAGCCCACTTGTTTTTCTCATTTACCCTGTTATTGTCACCTCTTTTGGACTGAGCTCTTTGAGGAAGGAATAATCATTATGTGTTTATAGCATATAGCCCAATGGAGCTCTGAAATTATAGGCCTTTAAACACTCCTGTGATATAAATGTTAATTCATAAATAAAAAGAGCACTTCCTATTCTGCACTGTATACTCTATTGTGTCTATTTTAATAGTTTTCATTTTTTTTTTTCATTTGTGGACTCCTAAAAATTTAAAAAAAGAGGTGTGCCCCGCTATGGAAATCTAAGACCTTATCTACACTATAGAGTTTTGTCAACAAAAGGCACCTATGGTCAACAAAACAGTAAATATGTTTACACACTGCAATATGACTTTTGTTGGAAAAAATGTTCTGTTTTGGGAACAAAATAAAATCACCCTGATGAGAGACATAAAGCTTTTTGCCCAAAATTTTTGCTGGCTAAGTGCAAGAGTAAACACCACACTTGACTTCATTACTTTCATTGGCCTCCAGGAAGGTGTCTCTCAAAGCCCATCTTGTCTGCTCTGTTTACCACTTTGAACTCCATTGCCCTGCTGCCAGGTAAACAACCATCTGTCTCATTTCCTCAGAAGCCTTAGGGATTTTTGAAATTCCATGTCCTGTTGGCGCAGACTGGTGAGGTCTCATTCATCTTCCCAGGTGACCGTGGCAGCTTATTGCAGCAAATGCTCTCCCATTTTGACCACTGCGGAGCTGCTGGATCTTCTCAGTACATGGGGAGAGGAGGCTGTGCAGTTCCAGCTGTGCTTGAGGTGTAGGAATTCTGCCTGTCTGAGACCCACACAGTAACTAATGACTGATGCTTCCACCCTCAGTTGGGGAGCACATCTCAGTCAATTAGAGACACAAGGTCCAAGGACAAGCTTTACCTCCATATAAAAGTGAGGTAGCTGAGGGCAATTCACCTGGCTTGCAGGTTTTCAGGGACCAATTGAGGAAGTGATCTCCCACCTCTATGCAGCTAGTGGCCTGTGCTCCCTCTGCCATGCTAGAGCCTCCACATATATTTATTTACAAATAAACTTTGCAGAATTTTAAAATACTGTGGGCAAAAATTTAAATTTTTTTGGTGCATAATTTTAAACTTTTGGGCACAGAATTCCCTCAGGAGTAATGGAGAGATCACCGTGTGAGATGGTATGGCTGCTATACCTGTGAATGTGTATTCATAATTTTGTGTTGCAAAATCCTAGAAAATAAAGGCTGCGCTGTTTAGAACCTCCAGTTGCTCAAGTAACATAACACCCACTTTCTAGCTGAGCACTATGGAGGTTAGACTATGGACACAAATAGAGCTTTAAGAAAGAAAGGCTGTATTCAGACTGAAGAAAGCCAATCCAATAGTGCAGATCTAGTTCTCTTAGAAGTATTTATCTGGGTTTAGGTTTAAGCTACCTTAAACCTTAATTCCACAAAAGTACAATGTTTTTCATTTCTGGTGGCAAAAGGTGCATTTTGCTGTTGTTTAATCATATGGCTATGATAAACTACAAGGAACGAGTTTGATACACTATTTCTGCATTATTACACTGAATTAAATGTTTGTGTGGTGATGGATGGACAAGGAGAAAAGTACAAAAAACCCCAACTTTATTATTTGTTGCTGATATTTCCTTTTCATCTTGCATACAAAAGGGTTTTTTTAATGCTGCTTGTTCATGGTTAAAATTAGGAGTTTCCCCCTCATTTTTAAGTTTGTTTTTATATAAGCAGACATTAGAATAATTCAATGTTTTCTTATAAAGATTTATTAAAGAGCTCAGAAAATGAAAAGTCCTAGTTAATGGTTTTGGTGGTAAGCTCCCCCCCCCCCCCACAAATGTTTATAATTTGTGGGAATGTGGCTGAACATTTCATTCGTTTAATTTACATTGTTATAGTTATGCTGTTGTGTAATATTATCACATATGAAGTAAAGAGCATTTAAACGTGTACCATCAGAGAGTACTCACCATAACTTGCCAGAAACTTATTCTTTTTTGTAAAATAAAGCTGATTGTATTTACCTTAATCTTTAATTCAAGAGTGCATCTCACAGAATTGACAGATTCCACCAGGATCTGTTGTTCCATTTTGACCTCAAGAAGTGCCTCGAGGGTCCAATTATTGATGTGTTGTCACCTTGTCCAAGACAGGCATGGATGTCAATGTTTTGACTCCTTTGGAGAGCTTCCCAAATTATCAGTAAAACCAGAAGAAGCCTCAAAACTGAATTCTAAAAATTTAAATAGGCCAGGGTTATCTGGAAAAAAATGAAATTTCTGTTGCATTATTTCATCTAATTTAAAAGCCCAAATCACTTCTCCCTCAAAAATAGTACTTATAGATATCTTTAGCCTTATGTTAATCTGCTTTGTAGCATATGTGCACACAGGCTTCAATACATAATTATAGACCCTTACAAGCTTTTTATACTTTAATTTCCTAAATTCTAGTAACTAATTCTAGTAACTAAATTCTAGTAACTAATATTCATCTAAAATAAATTTGACATTGATCTTTTCCATTGTAACCCAATTGAACCCACAACAACTAATTAACATGTATCTTATCAATTTTAAGATAATTTTACACGCATACAGTGAACTTTAAGAAAGTGATTTTTAATATACAGTAGTAACACAAATTGAACCAATGTGTTTTTTATAATTCTTTGTTCAAGAGAGCAGGTCAAGTTTCATCTGGCAGAAAGTAAAGAAACTGATAAACTGAAACATCAGTTCCAAAGATTGTCAAGATTCTATTGAAAATGCATTTGTTTTGCTTACGTTCATTAGCCAAGCTTCCTGTGTAAGGTACAATGGCAGCTTACTAACCAGTTGATCTAGAAACTTGGTTTGAAAAATGCATTAGGTAGGGAAGAGCTAGCAGAATATGTTTAAGGCCTTGTCTACACCACAGAGGTTTGTCAAAATTATGTTGATGCTAAAAAAGCGCTATCATAAAAAATAGAATCGCATGTTCACACACATTCCCTCTGCCAGCAGAGCACATCCACAATTAGGGCATTGTTATTGGCCTAACCCAAAGTCCAACTTGACACTTTCTGCCACTAGGTTTTTTGGGAAGGTGGAGAGAATCCTGGCACACATTGGGGCCAGGCTCAATGTCCTATAATGTATTGTTTTCTGTCCTAGCATACCATAGACTTCTGTCTTTCTTTCACAGCATTTTTCAGTGCTCCTTGTTTGCTGCACACTCTCACATCTTTGTGAGAAGAGATGAAACCCACGTTGCTCTCCTATGCTCTGATTACTGCCATTAAGTGATCATGAATGGGAGTGCAGTTAATCACAAAGTGCCTAACTGAAGAAGATTCCCGGTTGCTTGACAGCTGTGTGACATGGGTAGCAGCAACTTGAGATTGTTTTTTTGGTATTCACAGAACGGTTGCAGGTGGGCTCAGGGCCAAAAACACTGACTGGTGAGATTTTATTGTCATGTACGTCTGGGATGATGCCTGTTGGCTACAGAACTTTTTGATATGGAAAACCATCTTTCTGAAACCATGAGCAGAGCTCACCCCTGCACTACAGCTCAAGAACATCACAATGAGAGTTGCCCTAATGGTAGAGCAGCACATGGCAATCACTGTGAGCAAACTAACAACACCAGACTACTACAAGTCAGTCATGAATCAATTTGGGAAGTTGACTGTTGGGGCTGTTAATGCACATGTGCAGGGCATTTAATTGCATCCCATGACTCTGGAAACGTGTATGCACTAGTGGACAGTTTTGTAGAAATGGGTTTCTCTACTATGAAGTGGCAATAGATGATGCACATATTACAATTTTGGCATTAGACTCCCTTGTGACAGAGGACATCAATACGAAGGTATACTTCTCTGTGGTGTTGCAGGCATGTGAGGATCACTCTGGGCATTTCACTGACTTCAACATTTGGTGGTCTGGGGAGCATGCACCTTCAGGAACACCGGTCCTGAATAGAAAGCAAGAAGCTGAGACTTTCTTTCCAGACTAGAAGATTAAAGTGGGTGGTGTGGAAATGGCCATCGTGATCTTGAGAGACCCAGGGTGCCCCTTATAGCCCTGGGCCATGAAATTTTACACAATAAACCTAGACAGCAATAAGAAGCAGTTTAACAATCATCTGAGTACGTGCTGGATAACAGTGAATGTGCCTTTGGCAAATTAAAGGAGAGCTAGTGATGCCTTTATGGCAGATTAGCCTTCAATGAAGATAATATTCCCATGGGCATAGTTACATATTGCACAGTCATTGTGAAGTTAAGGGGGAATGGTTTGCTTACGGGTGGATTCTTGAGGCAGACCACTTCACTGCTGATTTTGAACAGCATGATACCAGGTTATTAGAAGGGTGCAACTTGATTCAGGGAAGATTTCAGGCAACACTTTGAAAATGAGAACCAGTAATGTATATCTCTGTGACTGGTGCTGCAATGCTACATTGCTTCTTAGGAAAACTACATGTAAGGGTGAGATCTGGGGCCTTACATTCCAGGAAACAAATGCTCAAAGTGCCCATGTACATACCAGTAGTGCCTGCTATCTCACTTGGTAGGAAACAAAGATGATTCACCATGCAAAAACTTGGCTTATATTGTACAAGAAACAACACACATACACAGATGCTTGGTGGGTCAGGTGCTACCACTGAAGAGCAGACTTTTAGAGATGGGTGTAGGTCCAGCTATCATTTTGAAAGTTGCCTGAGAGAGTACAGTAAATGGAAAACTGAGAAGTCCCAGAAAGCAGTGTGTAGGCAGAGTTTGGGAAGGCACAGAAAAGAGTCCTGAATGTGCTGCAGGGGACGGCGGCCATTCATTTGCTGTCTTCAATTAACAAGTACTTCTGCATCTGCTCACCATGACTTGAATAATCTGCTTAGGGTCTTTAACAAACTTATTTTTTTCCTCTCAGCTTCCCTTTACTCCTTATGATCCCTTTTCTTAGCATTGGAGAAGTGCAGGACCTTCTGGAACATGTTGCCTTTGCTCCATTTTCAGTGCTTTCTTATCTGACATAGACACCCAGCCAGTGGGGATAGGATGTACCTTAATGCTATGTCTGCCAAAGCACGTTTAATTTTATTTTACATTTCAGTAAAATATACCTCTGGTTACAATTACTTTCTCACTGAACCTTGGCAAGCACACATCTCAACGAACACCCAAAGCATGGTGAGTGATGGCTGTGAGGGGAGAGAGGAGACTCTACCGGGGGGTGGGTGGGAGGAGGGGAAAGAGCACATTGAAAGGGTTGGGGTGCAGCCAAAGAGGGAAAAAATTCTAAAATTCTCCCACTCTTTTCCCCAGATGGGAGGTCATCGTAGCAGATATCTCACTGCTCAGAGTAAGCAGAGAAGCGAGGGTACATCTATGCAGCTCACCCATGTGCCACTTTGGTCCCTGTACACAATGTGATTGCCAAATGGCATGGGAAAGTTTCCTACAATGGGGGAAGGAATAAAAGTAGCTCAGCCAGAAAATCGTTAGCAGAGGATTGCTGGTACCTCCAGGAAACTTTCCTAGTGATCTCAATGAGGGATTCCCATAAGATCGCACCTTGCGTCAACACCCTGTTCTGCCGCACTGATTAGTTGAATGGGAACCAGCACTCAGAAACACATCCTTGTGCTTTTCTATACCCTGCACCCACCTTTGCACTACACAAACCAGAGCCACTTATCAGGCTTCTTCTCTCCTGCTTCTTGCTTGCTGGAGAGCAACTGCTGAGCCTGGCTAGACACCTAGGGGTAGTGAACTGCTCCTGGTTGCCTGCCTCACTGGGCGACTCTGCTGGGAGCACCACATCGTCATCTAATTCCATCTCCCCATCCATGACTTTGTCCTATGGGTTTTATTCTTTTTCCTTTGCCTCTAGGCCCATCCAAGTATCCACAGGGCTCCTGGTGGTAGAGCTGGGTTCACCACCTAGGACAGCATCTAGCTCCTTACACAGGTGGCAGATATTAGGTGCAGCATCGGAGTAACAGGGCCTTGGTTTGGAGAAGGGAATCCCTGCACATACTATGTGGTGCAGTCTCATAATGCTGCATTGCTGATGGGTCTGTGGGCTGGCTGGCCGTCTGAGTGTCTTGGTTCTGAAAACAAGACAAGAATGGGGGAGTCCCAGTGGCTGAATCAAAATTTTCTTGGGCTGGATTAAAATTTGTCAAGTCTTTGTTTTGTTTTTTAATTAATTTTAGTAGGGTGCTAATTCAAGTGTGCAGATCATATTGAATGTGGTTTGTTGCTTCTAAACCCTTGTTCTGACCCTGTGGTAGAGCAAAACACTGCCATGTCTGAAGGATTTGTTGAGAAGAGGAGCCAGTGTTGTCTTTTGAATAGCAGTGTATTTATTTATTTATGGAGAATGTGGGCGGGTAAGACGACTGTCCTATCCAATGGGCCCCAGCCTGGTTTGTATCCCTGTGCTGGAGACGCCAGAGGCAAAGGCAGGCATGCTCCATTGCATATGTACATGCTGCCATGTGCCCCAGTAGCTTCAAGCATTTTCTGGCTGTGGTGGTGGGAAAATGCCTGAGGTTTTGGATGAGAAGGCTGACAGCCTGGAAACGGACCTCTGGAAGAGACACTCTGGTGAGCTTTGAGTCTAGTAGGGCTGCTATAAACTCTATCCTTTGAGTAGGGATTTGAGTGGATTTGGAAGCATTCAGAACAAGGCCCAGCCTCCAGAACATGCTGCACACCACAGTCCCACAGTCAGCTGCTTGAGTCCATGAGTTGGTTTTGATGAGCCAAGGGTCTGGGGGTTGCCACCATCAACATACATTTTGTAAAAACTTGCAGATAGTTGAGAGGCCAAGTGGCATTACCTAGAGTTGATAATGTTGGTTCTTGACCACAACACACAGGAACCCCGTGGGATAGGATAATTGAAATTTAAAAATGTGCGTCTTCCATGTTGAGGGCAACGTACCAGTCCCCAAATCCAGGGAAGGGATAATGGTGGCTTGTGACATTATGCAAATGTTTTCTTGACAAATGCATTGAAAATCTATAAAATAAGGGATAAGGGATCTTTTGGAAAAGGCTTTATTTTCCGCAAGATCAGCATCTAGACTGGCGCTTTTCTCCGGCAAAGCTCCGTGCCGAAAAAAGCGGCAGCCATTTTTATGCTAATGAAGCAGGGGAGATTTAAATCCCCGCTTCATTAGCAATTGCGATTCGTCTAATTTACAACCCTTTTACGAAAAAGGGATGTAGTCTAGACGTAGCCTTTGGGTATGAGGAAGTATCAAGAGTAGAAGTTCCTGCCCCATTACCCTTGAGGGACCCTCTTCTATCGCCCCCAAAGATAAGAGCAATTGTACCTCCTGCAATAGGAGTTGCTCATAAAAAGGGCCACTGAAATAGGGATGTGAAATATTGGATAATTGAATAGCCGATTAACCTCATTAATTCTTATCAGTTACTTGACTATTCTATAGTCCCAAGGGGTGGGGCCAGCAGCTAGTGCGCTCCAGCCCCACTCCCGAGGAACCCCCTGCCACTCTGTACTGCTGCCTCTGTATCAGAGGTAGCAGCGCGGGGTGCCAGGCAGGAGTTGGTTGGTTCAAGAGGAGAGCAAGCTTAAAAACCAGCTCCCCTCGCAGACTGGCTGCCTATTGCCCTGCGCTGCTGCCTCTGATACAGAGGCAGCAGCGCAGGATGGCAGCAACCCCTCTCCAGGGTGGAGGCTGAATTCCCGGACCTGGCATGAGCTAGAACTAAGCCAGGCTGCCTGCTCGCCTGGCTCTTAATACACTTTAAATACAGTGCTGCAGTGGGGGTAGGTCCCAGACCTGGCACATGCCAGGACTGAGCCAGGCTGCTGGTCAGCCTGCTAAAAAATTTACTGGCAAGGGTGGAGGGACAGAATGCGTGGTCTGTAGCATTAACCTATAAGCTTTTGCTTATTGAATAATTGACTGCAATATTACATCCCTACTCTGAAGAGGAATGGGCAAAGAGGGTGAGTAGGCATAAAGGAACAAACTTGGATAGACTGAGTATCCCACTCCCACCCTGCTTACGATCCAATGGTCGGATGTAATTTGTGACCAAGCATGGTAGAAATAGGACAGATAATTCCCAAAAGGTAAGGAAGGACCCAGAACGGGCTCTGGAGCAATATCCTTGTGTGCACCCTCAAATTTGAGTACGGCCCTGAAACTGCTTGAAAGGTCCTTGGCCATACTCCGAGGAAGAATGTGTTCTTCTCCTTCTACCGGACTCATGCCTTGGTTGCACAGAGGCGAAATGGGATGGAGGTTGTGGTTTGAACGGCGTCCATTGTGGGACCAGCGCGTGTACACCCAAGGATTTAATTGTAGCCCTGATGTCTTTTGAATTATACCAGAATTAATCTGTACTTTCTGCAAACTAGCCTGTGCAAAGGGCAAGTCCTGGTCTGTGTTTTTTATCTATCTCGGGGGAAATGCTGGAAACCTGGAACTGGGCATAACGCTGCACTTCTAATTGCGTAATCAGCTAAGCCCAAGGCAACCTTCCTTCCTTCTTCAAGGCAAGCAGAGAACGGCATGCGGCACTCCCAAGGAAGCAATTCTCTGAACTTGTCAATTGCACTCCAGGAGTTATGAGTATAACAACCGAGTACTGCCTGCTTACTATGCACATGCAATTGTAGTCCCCCTGTGGCCTAAGCCTTGCACCCAAAGAGTTCAAGTTCTTTAGACTCCTTTGTCTCAGGTTCAGTCTAACCGAGGCCCTCTTTGTGGTTAGCTGCATCCACCATTAACATGCAAGGTGCCTGAAAAGGTTTTGTCATGTTTCTGTAGGACAGAGCACTGCCTTTTGACACCCTTTGCATTGGAAGGTATGGAGGCTGGTATCTGCCAGAAACCTTGCTATCAGTCTGGATAATTTTATGAGGCAATGCTAACCTAGATGGACCCTCAGCAGTGAGGATGTCCACCATCATGTCAGATTCCTCCACCTCCTCTTGCTCTGGAAGGGGCAAGTTTTGTGCAACCCCTTTGAGACGGTCCTGATGAGCCTTCAAATCCATAGCTGGTGTACTGGTGGATGTGCTTGCCATGACCTCATTTGGGGAGGATGATGAAGCCCGTGGGACATGTAGGACTGTGTGAGGTGGCTGGGATCCTGGCACCACCACTGGAGAAGAGTGGGGGACAGTTCTCATCTGTGGGCTGGGTGTTGCCTGGGTCAGTTGCCCTGTTAATGCTGCTGGTCCTAGTACCCAGCTGGTGAGAGTGCTGGGGTCATGCTGGCTAAGGGAAGGGGAGGGGACTATAGGCACAGACCCCAGTGAGGCAGATATGGAGACAGAACCCAGGGCTTAGTAGTAGGCCCATGGGGTATAAAAGGGCCAAATTATTGGACCTTGCCCTTGAGGCAGGCAGGAGGCCTGAGCAGTGCTGGAAACGGGAACTCTACTGACATTGGGAAGAAACTGAAGATTCATCCTCTGAGTCAAGGCATGAGACCCTATAAGAGTGTCACAGGGGTAGCTGAGTTAGTTTGTAACACGACAAACTTGAAAAAACAACAACAAACGGTCTGGTAGTTTTTTATAGACTAACAAAACATGTAGATGATATCATGAGCTAGTTGTGGGCACAGAGTGGTTGTATTAGACAGGCTACTGGAGACTATGAAGAAATACCAGTCAATAGTCTGCTGTAATACAAAAATACTATCTAGTAGCAGATGGTAATGACTATTTAATATTATAAAAATATATATTATAAATTAGACAACAATCATTTAGCAATAGCCAAACAGGAGCACCAGCCTAGGTCAGGGATACTTGTATGAACATATAGTAACAGACTGCTCCTGCCTTACAAAAATCTTATCAGCTAAAGAAACAATGGGACTGTCCCAAAACTAAAGAGCAAGTCAGTAGTGGAGCGAGAGTTATAATCCATGTCTCCTGGGACTATTTTGGAATCACCAAAGCTCTCTACTGTAATTCATAATTGTAAGCAATGTTCTAATATTTTCCATCTGTATGCCCATTCATGACAATTTAACACCCTTTTTCTGTATCAAGAGTGGGACGTATCCTTTAAAATATTTCACTAATTTAACTTCCTATCATGTCACCCAAACTGCTTTTGTTCTCGTAAAAAGACATGGAATTCTGATTTATTCTGCACATTTTTTGTACAGATGCGTGAATACTTTCAGCCATAATTATCCTCTCCTCCCCCATCCTTTATGGTTCACTATGCCATCCAGTTTCTATTCTTGAGTCTTAACTTTATCCTGTTCCCCTTCCTTCTGAGGGAAACACATATGTATCTCAGACTACATCTACACTGCAGGCTTCTTGCGCAAGAATCTTTTTGAGGAAGAGATCTAAGGTACTTATATAATCCTCATTACCACATTATATACCTCATAATCTAGAATACCATTTTCATTCCAACTGCCCGCAAAGGTAGAGGGTACTGTTACTATCATTTTTACAGAACAAGAAACAAGAGGGAGAAAGTAGAGAATTTTCAAATTCACACTAAGGGTATGTCTGCACACTCACAGCTGACTTGTGCTTGATGACTTGAGTTCATAGGATTTGAATTGTGGAGCTGTCCATAATTCTTAATACCGTAACAGAAATGAGCTATTCTCTAGCTTCACCAAAACAGACCACAATGTGTTGAAACAAGGAAATGGCTGTTGTATTGATGGACAACATTCTTATAAGACTCTCACTGCAACATCTAGATGTTGTGGGAGATCCAGAAAAGATTAGCTTCCATCAAAACATTGACAAAATTATACAGAGGAACTGGTGCAACTGTGTGATAGATTGGTTAATCTGAGTTGTCTCTGCTGGATACAAAGCCAAGTTTCAATGACTGAAAGGAATTTAGTTTTCTTTGTGAACACTGCATGGATTTGGAGTCAACCATTTATCCTGTTCCACAGACACACTGTCACAAAGGGCTTCATCTCCCTGCTCCCCTCTCCCCTCAAATTTCAGCTCATGACAAGCTGAAATGGAAGTGTTAGGAGTGCTTTGGACCATGACCTGCCCTCTAGCCCTATACTATTCATGTCTGGTAAAGGCCAGCACTGAGAACAGGCCCATTGTTGGTGAAAATAGTCAATGCCTCTTTGTTTGCCTGCAGGATGCCAGAAGAACTTTTCATGCCATAAGGTTCAGTTATTACTTCTGCACCACCACCCACCCACCTGCTGTACTAGATGCAATTTAGAATGTTAACATTTAAATAAAAACCTTTAGGCTAGTTAGAAGAAACATGGAAACAGTTAAATTCTAGCATAAAATACACAGACGTAAGAAGCAGAGTAACAGTGTAGTGTATGACACATTAATGCAGCTCTACTGACAGGGATATAAGATACCATGGAGCTACACATTTATTACTGCTGTTATACTTCACAAGTAAGATGCTGTGTAAGCAATGGGCACTCTCTTTCATGAACTGTGCCCTACAAGATTATTATGTAGTAGCAGATGCTAATCATTGTATTTATTATAAAAATGTATATTATAAATTAGACAACAATCTTATTGCAGTAGCCACCTAGGAGCACCAGCCTAGGTCAGGGATCCTTGTATGAACACTGCTCCTGCCTTACAAAAAATTTATCAGCTAGAGAAAGAGGGGAACTTTCTAAAAACTAAAGAGCAATTCAGTAGTGGAGCAAGAGTTATAACCCATGTCTCCTGGGACTAATTTGGTGCCCAACCCATGCGATCACCAAAGCTCTCTGCTTACAATTATGCATTATAGCAATGTTCCCTCTAATTTTTTCCATCAGTACTCCCATTCATGACAATTTAACACCCTTTTTCTGTATCAAGAGCAGGACGTAGCCTTTAAAATATTTCATTAAATTTAACTTCCCATCATCTCACCCAAACTGTTTTGGTTCCTGTAAAAAGACATGCAAGTCTGACTTATTCTGCATATTTTTTGTACAGATGTGTGAACACTTTCTGCCAGAAGTATCCCCTCCACCCGCATTCTTTATGGTTCTCACTACTCCATCCAGTTTCTATTTTTGAGTCTTAATTTTATCCTGTTCCCCTTCCTTCTGAGGGAAACACATATGTATCTCAGACTACATCTACACTGCAGGCTTCTTGTGCAAGAAGCTTTTTGCGGAAGAGATTTTCTGCAAAAACTTCTTGCGCAAAAGCGCATCCATACCTCAAAAGCACATTGCAAAAGCGATGCGCTTTTGTGCAAGAGAGCGTCCAGACTGCATGGACGTTTTCTTGAAAGAAAGCTCTGATTGCTGGTCACAGATTAGCCACCAAAGCACCCGTGCTTTTTTTGGGTGGTTCTTTTTGCGCAAAAAACCCGTTGCCTGTCCACACGCACCTTTTTGCACAAGAACTCGTAGAAAGAGGAATACCTACACCGCAAAAACCCTTCTATTCTTTTGATGTACTGTAAATTTACTTGTGCAAAAACATGCTTGAGGTGTAGACACTCTGTGGGTTTTTGCATAAAACCCCTAGGCTACGTCTACACTGGCATGATTTTCCAGAAATGCTTAAAATGGAATACTATTCCGTTTTCAGTTTTTCCGGAAAAAAAGCATCTACATTGGCCCCGGAGTTATCGTCATAACGAAGTGCTTTTCCGGAAAAGCGCGTCTACATTGGCGGTGTGCTTTTCCAGAAAAGCAGAAGACCGGATCCATTTTGAAGAGGGCAAAGGCCACCAGACCTTTCCGGGGGCGGGGCCAGACCACCGTTCAGACACGTGGTTAAAGGGGTCTCGCCATGCAGCCATTGGTCTCCTGCTCTCGTGCCTTGGGGCCTCTGCCAGGGACTGACACCCTTCGCAGGGTCTGTGGGTGCCCTCTGACTTTTGGGGACACCACCCTTTGGCCCCCAACTGCTTTTGCCTGTTTTTTTTTTCTGCCCTACTCTGTCTGCTATGGAGCCACGGGTGGCCATGTGCCTGGTCGGGCCCCTGTTGGACCACCGGGGCCGCTTCGTGGACATTTACGAGGGCTGGTCCGGCCGGGCACACGACGCCCGCATCCTCCGGAACTCTGGACTGTATTGCAGGTTGGAGGCGGGCATCTACTTCCTCCGGCGGGACTTGACTGTCGGGGATGTGCCTGTGCCCATCTGCGTCGTCGGGGACGCGGCCTACCCCGATGCCCTGGCTAATGCGGCCCTACACGGGGCAGCCGGACCAGAACCGGCGGGCCCGGTTCAATGACCGCCTCAACCGGGCCCGAAACACAGTGGAGCTGGAGTTTGGACGTTTAAAGGCCCGCTTCCGTTGCTTGCTCACCCGTCTTGAGATGGGTGAGCAGAATGCAACGGAGGTCCTGGCCGCGTGCTGCGTGCTCCACAACATTGTGGAGAGCAGTGGGGAGGCCTTCCTCCCTGCATGGATGGCAGCCGAGGCACAGACCATGGAACAGCCCGACGCAGCTGCTGTCCACCAGGCGTGCCAAGATGCGGTGCGCATCAGAGTGGCCCTGGTGGACATGTTTGCCCAAGCCCCGTAGTAGGGTTGCCTGGATCTCCCCAGACTACTCCCTCCCATCCCTCCCCTTTCTCACCCCCTCCCCTTACTTCCCCCCAATTGTAAAGCGTCGGGTCAAAGCACGTCGGCCGTCATTGAGTCGGGTGCATCGGGCTTAGTTAGGGTTTTTCTTTTTAGCTTAGGCTAGGGTTTAGGCCACCATCGCTGGTCCCAAAGAACAGCCACGAGGATGTGGGGTGCTTGTGGAAGGCTGAAGTCAGCGTACCTGATTCCAGTCATCTTCCATCGAGGGATCTCCTGGCTGTTCCTCTCCTGAGGCCCGGAGGGACCAAAGGATTGAAGTGGCCAGCAACACCACCAATCGTCCTCCCTGCGCCTAGACTATGTTTAATTATCTGTTGTGTGCATCGTGTAACCGTTCTTGCTAGTTTGTTATCTATGTAAATATAGTTTGTGGTTTACATTTTACTGAAAAGTGTCAGCATTTATTTCTGCACCACAAACCACTGACCACTTACGAAGGCCCCCCCCCCCAGTGATAGAGTACAGATTTCGTTCTCCACAGTTTGCCACCATGTTAAATTTAAGTGGCTACTTGGCATCTCACATCATTTCGTACACTACCTAGAGTTACACAATACCCAACACAGGAATGAACAGCAAAATAGAGAACTGTTTATTTACAAGGGGGGGACCTTCAACTGGGACAGGAAGGGGGGCAGTTACTGGGACGGGCAGCCCCTGCGAGCTCTCCTCCGGGGGCCAGCCTGCCCACGCTGGGGAGACCACATCGGGGCAGGCTGCACGCGGAGGTGGCCAGGGGCAGGGGCAGGAGCTGGGATAGGAGGAGGGGTGGGAACAGGGGCAGGAGCTGGGATGGGAGGGGGCATGAGCTGTGCTACGGGAGGGATGGCGGGGGCCTGGGCTCCGCCCATGCCATAGTGAATCGCATGCACAATATGTGCCGTCAGCGTGTCCATTGTGGTGCGCATCCCTCGGCATTCGTCCAGGAAGGCAGCCCAGGCGTCCTGCCGCCACTGCAGGTCCCCCTGCACCCGCTCCGCGATGGAGGCCTGGATTGCCTCCACGGCGTTGACGTGCCGGCGAAGCAGCTGGTCCCTCTGCCAGAGACTGTGCCTCCGGGGTTGGCCTGCTGGAGGTGCAGCTGTTGCCGCAGTGGAGGGTCTGGTGCTGGGTCCCGCTGCAGGGAAGAGAAGAAAGGATGGGTCAGTCAGGCAGGCCGTCCACTGTCCCCACACCGCATGCCCTCCACCCGAGCCCAGGTGACCCCACAGTTGTGTGGCTTGAGCCCACTCGGTTCCCCTCCTGCCCCCGTGTTGTATGTTTGCAAGGAGGACCGCCCCTGGAGTAGGGTCCCCCCTCCATTACTGTAAGCACCGGTCTGTATCCTGGCCCCGTGGAGGGTGGGAGGGTTCTTGTCCTGCGTTCACTTGTGGAACTCCCCGCCGGTGGAGACTGTGAAAAGCTTTGGGCTAATCACTGGTGTTAGACAGGGAGCGAGATGCATCCCCACGCAGTGCCTGGGAGCACATCTGGCAGAGGCGGTCTGGGCTCTCAGATCCCCTCGCGTGGGATATCTCCTGGACGGAACCAGAAGAGTGACTGGGTGGGGGGATGTTCCATCCTTGCAGCAACACTCAGGGGCCCTTCCCCCTCCCACTATCCCTCTCGCAAGCCCGGAAACCCAGGGACATGTGTGGCCACAGTGGGGACTTCCCTCAGGGAGGCAGCCAAGGCACCGGGATCAGGTGAGGGGCTCTGTGGGGGTCCATGGTCACAGGACCGTGACGCTGCGGTGTACCCAATAGCAGCTGGCTGTGCCTCACAGTGAGGCATGGGACAGCGTGCTGTTCTCCGTGCTGCACCCTTGGCGGAACTGCGGGCTCTGGGCTGAGTCCCTGGGGCCCTGGCCAGTTCCAGCCGGCATCCACCCTTTTCCCTGGTCCCACCGAATGTGTGTGAGCAGCACGGTCCCAGGCGTGCCCTGCAGCTGCCTGCCGCGGCTACGTGCAGCTCATGCTACGCAGCGTGCAGCTCACGTGGCCTGAGTGACATGCTCTCCCCCTCCTCCCTCTGGGCACCTGGCCCCCCCCCCCCCCGCCCTCCGCCTGTTGGGAGTGCAAACTGCACAAACTCACCAGTGGGTTCCTCCCCGGCCTCGGAGGAGCTGCTGGAGGGGACCTGCTGGGCGGTGGCAACGCTGGCCTCCTCACTGTCAGATGCGCTAGCGCTGTCTTCTCCCTCCCCTGGCTCGGTGGGACGGTTGATGGGGGGGCGCTGGCAGGTGTCCACAGAGACAGCTGGGGCTTCCAGGGCTGGCTGGCCCAGAAAAGCATGGAGCCGGTCGTAATAGGGGCAGGCATCGGGTCCTGCCCCCCTTCCGTCGGTGGCCCGCACATACCCCAGCCGCAGCGCTTTTACTTTGGACCGCACCTGCTCGCAGTTGCGGCCGGGGTTTCCCTGCTGCGCCAGGTTCTGCGCCAGCCGCGTGTACAGGTCTGCATTGTGGCGGCGGGACTGCAGGTCGTGGAGACCCTCCTGCTCCTGCCAGAGCTCCAGGAGGGTCTCCAGCTCCCTGGGGGTCCAGGATGGGGCCCGGCGTTTCCGGCCCCTGGGGGCTTCCTGCCCTGCGGGTGCAGGTGGCTCACCACCCGCAGCTGCCATGCTGGGCTCAGAGGTGGCTGTTGGGCAGCACAGCAGAACGTGGCAGAGCTCAAGCTGCACGCTCTCCGGCAGGCTCCTGCCACGGGCGCCCAGCAGCCTCCGAGCTCTGTAGGAGCTCGGGTTACCAGGAATTCCAGGCTCCTACACGGTCTCCTGGCGTCCAAACCGCTTTTTTCCGTGTCTTCTCCTTTTCTGGAAAAGCTGTCTACACTGGCCCTTTTCCGGAAAAGCTTTTCCGGAATAAGGACTTATGCCTGAGTGGGAACAGCGTAGATTTTCTGGAATAATGGCTGATTTTGTACAGTAGAGCGTTGTTGCTTTTCCGGAAATTCAAGGGGCCAGTGTAGACAGCTCGCAGCTTATTCAGGAAAAGCGGCTGATTTTCCGGAATAAGTGGCCCAGTGTAGACACAGCCCTATAGTGTAGATGTAGCCTAAGATGCTTATATAATCCTAATTACCACATTATATGGCTCACAATCTCTAATGCCATTTTCATCCCACCTGACCGCAAATGTAGAAAATAGTTACCATAATTTTTACAGAAGCAGAAACAAGATGGACAAAGTAGAGTAGAATTTTCAAATTCATACTAAGAATATGTCTGCATAGCAGCTAGATTTGTGCCAGACAATTTGCGTTCACAGGGCTTGTATTGGGGGTTGTTTCATTGCTGTGTAAATGTCTGGGCTCAGATGGAGGCCTGGCCCTGACAGCCATGGGTTTGTCTTTCCTGTGTAGACTACCCTCTGTGTCTCATTCTTAAAATGACTTAGGTAGCAGGACTGTAATTTGCATTGAAATTCAGTGGAACTTAGGAAACTAAGTCAAGTGGCTGCTTTGGAAAAATCTTACCCTGTGTTATTTACCCAAAGTTACATAGTCTGTGGCAGAGGAAAGAATTGCATCAGGATCTCTGAAGTCCCAGGTAAGCATCTCTTAAGCAGAATACTTAAGCCCCTAAATATTCAGAAGGCTTTCCTGAAAAACACTTGATATACATTTTATTTATAGAGGAAAGGAATGATATTGGAGGACAGTGATTTCCTCACTGACAAGTAAATTCAATTGCATGGAAACATAGGAAGTTTGTTGCTGACCCTTTTTGAGTTTTTCATCACTCTAAATTCATTCAAGGTTTTTGACATTTTTAAAATTTAATAATGTTTTGTTGAAGTCCTAGAAAATCATTAATAACTGCTTTCTTAATTCCATATGAAGTAGCACTAGCATACATTATCATTCTATATTGACACAAGATCAGATATATGCATGCAGTGACAGTCACAGTGACTGTTGCAAATTGAGTAGTTTTGTCACAGATTCCTTATACTGCAAAATGTTGTTTTCTGTTTCCCCTTCATTTTTAAGTGCAACGATAGAGGTTTTGTAATTCTCAACTAGTTCAGAGGTAAGCAGCTCTTCCCTAGTTACTTCATTGGTTTTCTCTACAGTTCCTATTCGAAGAAGTGTGTCCAAAACATTCTTCTGAGAGGGGCTGTTTTCCCAGATATACTCCTCCATGTCTGCTTCAGTCTTCTCGCTCTCCCACATTTCAGTTTTCTGAAAAAGAACAGACATCGCCTTAAATATGTCAGTACTGCATTAAGGAGCAACAACAATCAAGGGGGGGGGGAGGGGAGAATCTGTATTTCACTCCTCTGCCATGAAAAATTGTTTAAGATTTTTGTCTTCGTTGAAGTTCACTCCAGTGGGACAGTCTATCCCAAAGATCCTCAACTGAGATTAAGTGAGGTGAACAGGCTTTGTGTTTGTCCTTTGCAAACAGTAAATTTAATTCTGCAATTATTTAGCAGAAAATAATTATTTTGCAATTATTTCTGCAAAAATTTAATTCTGTATTGTAAATATAAGTCTGGAAATCCATTTGAAATATGTATAATTTAGCATAATTACTGTAATCCTAAGAGAAAAACCAGAACTGGGAAGAAGCAATAATTGGTTCTTTAGTTATGTAAAGTTACTGATTGCAATTCAAACTCTAAGGAAAAAGAGCCCAAATAATCCAAAATGTTATTTTGAAATAATGGTCCAAATTCCACTGCTGACACTGGAGTAGCTTTTTATTTACATCAAGCTCTTCTGTGTTTACACCATTACTGCTAATATTAGAAACTGACCCAAAGTTTGTAAAATTAAAGGACATTTTCCTTTCATTACTGTGGATTTTGGTACACAAGCCATTTGATTATCTAAACAAGTATGTCTTACTTCTGGTGGTTCCACTTTGTGTGGTCAGATTTAAGTCCCCAGATTTTTTTCGTTTCACACTAAATTGTTTGTGTTTAAACAAGTTTTTAAATCTAAATACATAAGAGAATTGAATGGAGTTCCTTTGCATATTGTATCCTGAAGGTACTGAAGACAAAGCCCTCATGCATATAATGATAATGTGATTTTAGACTTTGTGATGAAAGAAATAGTGACACGCAACTTGTCAAAACAGCACAGAACACTCAGAGCCAGGACTGGGGGGGCTGCAAACAAACTTTATGGGACTGGGGAAAACTTGGACACATCCACATATAAGTGGACACCTGGCTAAATAAAATCATGCCAGACGGACCATAGATGTTGCTGGACCACAGTGTGCTGGACTAGAGAGGGTCAACATGAATGTGTAAACTTCTTTTAAGCCATATCATTTCATAGTTTCAAAACAGATGATCAAAACTTAAGTTGTTCTCGTTTTGCTCAACACTTATAAAATACATAATCAAGGACCATAACTGAGAAAAAGCAATGTAAGCACTTTCAATCTTTCATTTTTTTAATATTATGGTTTTGTTGGATTCAATATGGAGGAAATCACTTCTGAAGATAGCGATTTCTGTAGAAACAAGTGGAAACAAGCACTTTTGAAACTTTTATCTATGTCCTTAATAAAATCCCTTAATAGACAACTCTTCAGTAATCCTCCAGCTTTGCTAGCCACAATTAAGTTGCATTACTTATAAACAAATATCAAATTCAAATAAATCTGACAAGGAAACTTAGTTTGAGTCTTACCTATTCAACAAAGAAGTTCTATACACAATGCTTAATAAAAGGCTATTATTTACAAAGTCAATTTTTTTTTTTTTTTTTACATTTCCAACTTATGGATCCAAGTCATGTCTTTGTGCCTATGCCTGGATACCAGAATTTACAAATGTTTTAAGTGTTGCATGAAGAAAAACTTTAAAAAAAGCTCTTCTTTAAAATCCACAAGCCCAAGTGTTTAATCAGAAACAAACATTAACATCATGAAAAGGCTCATGTGACTAACATTTAAAGAACTTGGGCACAATGCAATGCAGAAATAAACACCTTATTCAGCCATTAAAGAGGAAAAAATAAGTACTATAAGGTGCAGAGCACCAGTAAATAAGTGGTTACAATGAAACGTTCTTTCTGCATCATGAGATTGTTCAGCCAGTGTTGACACTCATGCACTTCTTTAAATCAACTCTATTAATAAAAAGTTCACACACATTCTTAAAAGCTAGCAAAGTTATTATTTTTCTTTTCATACCAGTCACTCCTCATTGCACACTGGCTCTCCAAGGCAGTTTGTCCAGTTCAAAAAGAATTAAAAAAAAAAACCCTCTCACAGGGATAGAATTTCTCAAAAGTAATGGAATGAGTGTTACACCTGGTCAGTCCTGGACCAAACTCTTGTTATTTGCCAGTCATGCCCTAGGTTCAACAAAAGCTCACTGTGAGGCCTCTGAACACCTTAAAGTTCCAGCAGAGATAATAAAAACTAATTATGGTCATTACATTTATCTCTTCAGGAAAATCCTTCTCTGTGCACATTAACTGATGGGATTTCAAAGATGACTGCTGATAAACAGATTAATAGTTTCCCATCTTTCCTAAACAGGGCAATGCAAAGGGATTTAAATTAGACCAATGACATTTCAAAGTATTACTAGTTTGTACGTCTTGAAAACAGGCTGTAGTGTCAAAGTAATTCTTAAAATAAAACAGATTTCTGGGGTCAGGGATGGGTGTAATCTCAAAATATATTCCTTTGGCCCTGTTATAAGAAACCAGAATCCTTTGCAGCAATGCTGGTGGCCATCAATATTCCCTCTAATTTTTTCCAGGCATGTGCAGAATAAATTTTGTCATGTGCCCAGAGGCATATGCAGATGCAGTACACCAACAGAGAAACACGTTGCCATGTGTAGGCTCTCTGCCAAATGAGCTAGGTGGCACCCGAATCTCTCCTGGGTGGCTGCCCAAGAGCTCAGCTTACAGGGAACACTGATGGCCATCCTGCAAAATAAATTGTTATCCTAACATGCAGAAATATCAACCAGGAAACTGAATGGAAACTAGATTTTTGCAGGTTCATTTTGATCAGATGTCTCATTTCTAAAGGGAGAGTTCCACATTTAAGCCCTCCTGCAGGTGTCCTGACTTTCATAAATTAAAAACCAAGTATAATTCATCAGACATTCAGCAATCAAAAATAAATATTTCAGTTGTAATTTATACACATGTACCAGTAAATGTATTGTAAAATACTTTGCAAAAATAGTACCTTAGAAAGTGTAACTTACTAGACTGATGTATTTGGGTAATAAAGGGAAGGAGCCTTTATTGTATGGACAATAAATAACTAATTAAAATAGCAATTTTCTACTATACTCTTAAAAAGTCACAAGTAAGGAAGGAGAAGGTAGAAAATACATATTATTCAGGAAACAGAAAAAGAAAAACCACACATGCAGGCTTAACTTCTAAACCTTTCACCTACTGCTACAATCAAGGAATTGCAAGGAAAAGCTCCAAGTGAATACCAGTTTTTGACCTCCAATTATTTCCATTTAAAAAATAAAACTAGTTAAATTGGTCCAAAAACTGTACGCCATTTAGTTCCTAGACTGGTTTAAAAATAAATTTAGATAAAATTGATGCAGACACATAATTTACAAGTGCTTTTAGCTATGGCAATGCAAGCTAAAATGATAAGTACTTAAAATAGATACGCATGTCCACATTAGGAGGTTTACTGATTTAACTAAATAGGTTCTTAAATTGGTTCAAAAGAGATGAGTTGAGTTATAAAGTTCCAAAGTAAAGCTGGTAAGAGATAAGAAGCATTCACACCTATATACAAAACAAGAATTAAGAACTTTAAGTAACGTTCCATTGTTATTCCAAAAAGAAATGATCAGATTCAGATTGAATTTATCATGCATGGTATTAAACTACTCCATAAAAATGCAATGCAGACAAGGAGGACAAGTAATAATGGACTTAAATTGCACAAAGATTTATGTGACACACATGACGTTCCCGTAATTTTTTCCATCCATGTGTAGAATTAATTATGTGCACCAATATCGAGATAATGTGTTGATGTGCTCCACCAGTAAAAACAAAACGCTCAGATAATATTTTTTTCAAGTTGCCAAAAGAATATCTACTCCAGTCAGGACAGATTAAGCATTTTAGAACTCACTACCTAAAGAATTACATTTAAGCATGTGAGAAAAATAAAATTACAATCCAAGATAAAACACCTAAAATAAACACCACCACCTCACGTATATGTTGGGAGGTGAGTGCATGGGCAAGTGTGGGGTAGAGACAGATGCATAGTGCATGTCGTGTATGATATTAATGGAGGAGGTGCGGCATCTGGGATAGTGATGGCTGCAAAAGGGAATTAGGGTTCAGGAATGAGTGTGGGATTTGGGTGGGAGTTTGGGTGAAAGAGGGGGCTGTATCTGGAGCAGGAGACTGAAATGCAGGAGGGAGTGGCAGGGTCTAGGAGAGGGTGTGGCTAAAGGAGAGGATTCGGACATGGAGGAGAGATGTAGGAGGGGGTGCAGGGTCGCATAGGGGTTTGACACCTGGGGCAGGTGTGTAGAATGGGGGGCAGAGGGTTGGAGTGAGATGCCAGGTGCAAGCTCTGGCTGGGAGCACTTACCCAGGTGGCTCCCAGCCAGCAGTCCAGCAGGACCCTCAGACTGGCTCCCTTCCTGCCATGCCCTTGCACACCATTCTGCGCCTTGTGCCCCTTGTTGGGGATCCTGTATGTGCTGCCTACACTTCAAGCATGGCCCAGGCAGCTCCCAGGCCAGCAGGAGCTTCAAGAACATGCAGGTGTTGGGGACAGTGTGGAGACACCCTCCATAGAGTGCGCGGTGTGAGAGATGCACATAGCCCCAGCAACTGGACACTTTGAGTGGCATACAGTGCGTGGCAGGCAGGAAGTCTACCTGAAGGTCTTGCTGGGTTGTGGGCCAGATCTGGCAGTTTGGCTGGGTGGTTCTGGCCCGCAGACAGTATTTTGCCTGTCCCTAGTCTAGATTAAACTTAGTCTAGTGCAGTGGTCGCCAACCTTTTTAAGAACGAGATCACTTTTTGAATTTAAGTGCAATCCAAGATCTCTCTCAAACCCAAACACCCTTGCCCCGCCTCCTTTATACCCCTTCTTGAGGCCCCACCTCTGCTCACCCCATCCTCTCTCACTTTCACCAGACTGGGACAGAGGGTTGGGATGCAGACTCTGGATTTAAGGGATTTGGAGTGTGAGAGTGGCTCTGAGCAGAGCCTGGGGCAGGCAGTTGAGGTGCAAGAGGGGGTTCTAGGTGCAGGCTCTGGGAGGGCATTCAGATGCAGTGGTGCTTGGGGCTGAGGCAGGAGTCTGGGGTGCAGGGCGGGGTTCATGATTGGGGTAGGTTTTTGGGATATGGGCTCCAGCTGGGCATTGATTGCCTCAGGTGGCTCCTGGGTGGTGGTACAATGGGGCTAAGGATACAGAGTGGGAGAGGGGGTATCTTGACATGAGCACCCCTCCTTACCCTCCCCTGACCTGCACAGAAAGCAGGAGGCTCTTGGGGGGACAGCTCTAAGGCAAAGGGGAGGAGTGTGGGAAGGAGCAGCTGAAGTGCTGGCCCTTGATAGTCGCTTGGCCAAACCAGTCAGGATCACCTTTCAGAGGCTCAAATATCTACTGGTTGGTGAACACTAGTCTAGTGCTGTAAAGCACCACTGTCAAGGGGTAGGTCCCAGCACTTATAGCTACTCTTCCCGTGGAGAAGGTTTACCTAGAGTGCTGTGAGAGCTCTCGACCAGCATTCATGCCCTGGCCACACTTTCATTGTAAAGTGCTGCTGTGGTGCACTTGGATTTCACAAGTGTAGGCAAAGCCTCAGAATTAACTCACTGGAAAAAGATAAAAGGGGGGGGGGGGAAATCACAACAGCAGTGGATGAACACTTTCCACAACACAATTTCTTCATATCTGACCTATCAGTCCTCATCCACAAAAGAAACCTCAACAGCAAAAGATGAGCCTGGAAGCTTAAATTCATAGTTCTGTCACACACCAATAATCATGGTCTTAAAGACACCAAATTCATGGCTTATAAGAACCATTTGTAGCCCATGAGCACCTCGATCTTTTGGCCTATGAGTACAGGGATGTTAGTAGGCCACTTCATCTTGAATGGATTCCTTAGCGTATGTGCTAACTCCTTATGATAAAATATCTATTCAATCTTTTATTTAGCTTGGATATTTATGTTTTTCAGACATAACAAAGTTCTGTCACAAAAAGCTCGACTCTCTCATCCACAGTAATCAGTCCAATAAGATTATCTCATGCACACTGTCTCTAATAGCTCAGGATCAGCACAACTACAACACCACTGCATATTAAACAAATCAACTATTTTTCCTGTTCACCATTTCCCTCGTTTCCCGTTCATTAATATTAAGCTAATATCCTTACAACATTATTCATTAATCTCATTCCATCTTGAAAATTGATTTTATGTTTCTACTTTGTTTCTTCTCTCTAACTTTTAAAAATCTCAATTACTATTCCTATGTAAATGAGAAAGATTGATTTATGCTTCTCTTCACCACTTGATGGCAGCAAACTGCCATTCTTTTGAAACACTAATAAGACTATTTCTTAGTGTTACTATATTTGCATCCATCCTAAATTAATAAGAACCATTGCATGCCTATTATAATTATTATTTTGTGCCTCTCTATCGACTGGGAGACAGACACTTCATTAAAGTTCTCTCACTGCTGCCCTTTTTATTTGGTAAATGCAGCCCATCACACCACAACACAAGCCCCTTTCTGGGAATAATCTGCAAAAGTAAGGCAAAACTACAAGAGAACAGGACAAAAGTGCAGTAAATGTTCTCCCCACTAACCCAATTATTACAGTATGAGAGAGCATGGCAGAACAAAGCACAGGATCACTCAGGTTAAGAAAACTACAGGTTTTTTAACAACAGATTGGCTACTCAGACAACTGGTACATGATGTGTAAAAACTAATCATGTACAAATATTAATTCGATAACTGATTAAGTTGAAAAAGCAGTGAAATACAAAATGTTAAGCATGACTATATATTTTCAAATATTGTAATCAATGTTTTCAGGTTTTTATGCTGGAAATTGTCATCAAAATGTCATCCCTTTTGGTGACAAAACATGAAGGACTGCCTTCCTCCAACTCCTGTGCATAGGCTTCTATGGCAGAAAGTTTGATATGGAAAGGTCAAATGCAGCTTTAAATATCACCTTAATGCATGAGCACCAGCATAACAATGATGTTAAAGCTAACCAATTAAGCTGATTTTCCAAAGTCATTGATACAATGAAGCAGTTCACTATTTGGGAGTAGTGCCTCCTGGGTTTTGTTTGTTCTGTAAGCAGTGCTGCTGAGGCAAGGCTATTTGGGGAACCTTACTTGTGCATTTTCAAACTTTGTATTTTATTTTTTAAATGAACACTTAGCTTTCAGCTTCCTGCCTAACATCTAAGCCTTTGAGAAAAGCATAGTTTTCATCTGAAGAGGGACTATATAAAGATAAAATAACTCTGGGATCCTCTTAATGTCTCCATATAAATAGAATAAAAATCTGTCAGGATTGCAAACCTGGAATCTAAAAATTAAGATGGGCATCTTCCTTCTTATGCATTTTCACTAGCACTAGAGAAGCTGTAGTCAAATTAAGTTCTTTATTAAACCTATGCATCAACGTTAGCCTTATTACAATATACATAGCTGAGATCAAGGACAGCATATAACTTGTACACAATTATTGCATGGTTCCAAGTAAGGATGTTAAATATCGAGTCATTTACTAGTCGAGCCGGAGATGGAATTTCCATCGACTAGTTGATAGGCACTTGTACATTTCAAAGGAGGAATGTGGAACTCTGCATGCAGCCTAGGTCAGAGGGAAGTCCTGCTGTCTCAGGCTGTAGGCGGTGTACCAGCTTTGAAAATGTACAAGAGTTCCCAGCTGGGGCTCCTGTGCATTTCAAAGTGGAAGCACTCTCATGGAGCCTGGAGTCAGCGGGGGAGTCAGAGCTCCCCGCTGACCTCCCCAGTTGACTGCAGGTTCCACACAGCATTTCCCCAGAACTGGAATCAGCTGGGGGGATCCCCAGCTGACCCCGGGTTTCAAGCAAACGCTGTGCTGGCATTTCAAAGGGTCGCACAGAGCTGACCAGAGGTTGACCTTGAGGCGGCTTTTCAAAGGGGGCAGCGCCGCTCAGAGCCTGGGCTCAACTGTGCAGTGCTGCCCTTTTGAAGTACTTCCTCTTCCCCCCCTCTTTGCTGTCTCTATCAGATAGAGGCGGCGAGAGGGGGAGAGAGGGGAGGGAAGGAAATCAATTAGTCAATTCAACTATCCGATAAGCATTTGCTTATTGGATAGTCGACTACTCCTTAACATCCTTAGTTCCAAGACTACAAGTTGAGTATCCAGGGCTGGCAGTTTGACCTGTGAATTGAGAAAGTCTGACACTGTCACCCTACTCTATGTACATAGTGTAGTTGTTAGCTGGGTTGGTCCCAGTCCAGTGACCTGAGGAAGAGTCCTGTATGGCTCAAAAGCTTGCATCTTTCACCATGACAACTTGGTCCAATAAAAGATTACCCGACTCATCTTGTCTTTCTGAAATCCTCTATGAGAGACATGTACTTTGCTGTGTATAACCATACTAAGTAAGGCTTAACCCACCAATTCATTCCATCTTAATTAAAAAACAATAATAATAATAAAATTGCAGACACATGATTTAGCAATCTCTTATTTTCTTCCTCATGTGGCTTTTTCTCCAGCCCCAGAGTTCTGCCCTTGACACCATGCGGCTTTGTAAACTGATCACATATTATATGTTTGTTCCTAAAATTACTAATTTGCAAGATCAATAATTAACAGTTAATTATTTCCAGTCATTAATACAAATTTGAGAGGATGTGTAGCAGTGGTGGGTAAACTGTGACCTATCAGGCTAACCTGACCACAGGCTTCAGATGTTGACCATCCATAGCTACCACCGCCCCCTGTAGCCACATTTCTCTCTTGCTAGCCAACAGGAGCTGAGGAGATGGCACCTGCAGGCAAAGGGGCTGCAGGGATGTGCTGGCTGCTTTTTCCCGACCTGACTTGCAGCCTGTAGGCCACAGGTTGCCCACCACTGATTTACAGTAAATCAAACAGCAAGTAATGCACTAAGTCTTTAGGACTCCTATCACAACCTCTAATAAAAGCAGTAACAATCAACAAACAATCCAACTTTGCTTTCTATTAAAAATATGTAAAGGAAAAACTGGCCTAGTTTTCTTAGTACATTTTACCATGCATATTCATGGAAGCATGCCATGTGGCACCACTCTGCTGGCGAAGTGACCAAATCTCTAGATTAATTTGTAATGCGTGTAATGTTGCTGTCTACAGGGAGGGCTAATACCACCCAATATTTAAAGTTCACATAAATTAAGAACAGACCACAGCCTGTTTGCTTCTGGTTAACAAGATGCATCAAAATTACCTTTCGGCAGGTCTATTAAAAGGGATTACTACTGATCATGGAAAAAAATCAAATATGGTAACAGCAGACCATCAATTTTTCATGGAAATCAAAGACAATTACAACTGATTGATGACTTCATCAAATATTAACATGGAAGTTGAAAGGTAATAAAAGGGCAAGAGACTTGTGCATATTCAATACACACGAAACACTCACACGGCAATATCGTATGGCCCTGACTTCCATCACTAAGTAATGCTAAAGAAAAGGACAGATATGTTGTTTGCCCAGAACTAATAAAAAAAGGAGCAGTGTTTAGCTTTTGTGGTCACTGTTCTATGCTGGAAACTTTGATCTGTCAGAGTTCAAGATTTGTGTTATTGTTAAAAAGAAAATACGTGAATTGCAAGTACACCACTGAAGTGTAAAAGCTTATCTATAAAAATTAGGGTTACTGATTAATCACAGTGAACTAAAGCGACTAATTCAAAAAAATTAATTGCAATGGAACAGTTTTAATCATATGTTAAACACCCACTAAAAAATTAAATAACTTTAGATGTTCTTCTACATATTCTAATATATTCATTTAAAAAATGAACTGTACATGTTTACTTTCTATTATTACAAATATCTGAGCAATAAAAATTATACACGAAAATAGTGTTTTTCAATTCACCTTACACAAGTACTGTAGTCTCCATTATGACAGTGCAAGTTACAAATGTCGATTGTGTTTCTTTTTCCATTCTTTTTCCATTCTATATATGTAATAGATGCATTTTAAAATGGAGAAGTGGATATACTGAGTATTAACAAGCCAGTTGAAGGATACATTTTAATAGAGAAAAGAGTATGGAATGGAAGTTGCCTTATGTCTACTTGATGGCTATATGAAGTTCCCAATGTACAAGTGTTCTTAATAACACACCACAACCGATGCTCCCATTGAGAGTTTCAGCAATTGTTCAGAGGGTAGGTAAGAATAACAAGAAAAAACAAACACCACAACGCACCGAACTGGAACAAATGCAAAATGTATTCTCCCTCTACCCATTGTAGATTAGTATTTCACTCACCACAAGGTCACTACTATCATGCAACTTACATGGGTTCCCAAACTGTAGGGGCATGAAGAAATTCTGGGGGGGCATGAGGCAATCCAGCCTTCCCCTCCCCACTCCACCCCCACTCCATATCAAGTTTTGCTGCCCTGGTCAGGTTTTTTTTGCTCAACAAGGGGGGGGGGGGGCGGGTCTCAAAAATAAAAAAGGGGATATGCTGCTGAAAAGTTTGGGAACCACTGCACTAGGCAGAGATCAATTACCTGGTTTTAATTATGCTTACACATTAAAATAATGTGTTTTGAGTATACAGTATTTACCAAAGGGGAAAAAAAGATTTTAGAACAAGTGTAAGATTCAGTCATTTGTGACACCTTTAACTTCATTGACTGCTAAGAAACAAATTTGATTTTATCACTGGATAACTAAACTAAAACCACTTAAAAATACAAAATGTTTTACACTGATTTCTTATCTAATATTCAGCTGTGTGCATTTAATAGCTAGTTGAAATCTTTTAAACAACTGGTTCATTTCCAATTACCTTTTTAATACTGAATCTGGATAAATGCAATCAAAATTATTCCTAATTCTAGTCAGGGAAAAGGAAGGAATTTATTTCTAAGACCTCCAATGAGGTGATATTTATTGTGTGCATGCAATTCAAGTAAACAACAAAATTGTGGCATTCTGGAAAGTTATTAGAGAAGGTATTAGAAGTGCTCTCCGTGGTTCATGTTAGACAGGACTGTTATACTTTCTAAAAATCATTCAAGGACACTTAAGCCACAGAAGGATTCCACCCACAACACAAGTCAGGATTTTTTACTAAATGTGGTCCTAGATGAAGCGTTATTGTCTCTGAATTAAAGACACTTATTTTGCTAGATACATTCAATTTCTTTTCTTACCCAAGATTCATGGTACAAAACTGTGAGAAGGTAGATTCCATAGTCATAGTTCTGTCTCCTTAAAGGACACCTGAAATTTAAAAACAAAGGATGCATTTTGAAATAGTCACTGTTTCCTTTTGGGAAATCAAGAACAAGTAGCTAAGATTTTTGTTTGCTTATTCTGTGCCCCAGACTATGGGAAGATTTTGTATTACTTCATTTCCTAGTCCATGGCTCATTGTACTTTTCTTAATTATATTTGACTTCTACAGATTTTTAGTCTTTTAGTATGTCGCCAAGGAAACATTTCTGCATTTGCTCATTGGGAGAAAGTTATAACAATAAACTAAAACCGATAGGGCACAACTTGAGCAACCATTCAAGTCTCTTTACACTATTGGACAGACAGCCAGCCTTCAATGAAATTCTGCTTTCACTGAGAACATGTAAGCGGATACAGCATGATGGGGAAAGCATGTTAGTCAGTGAGAGAAGAAAAACTAATACAAAACATTAAACATTAGCTTCTAATATAAGAAAACTCAGGTCAGCCTAATGCTAAGTTAGAGAAAGCGCTAAGTGTAAATAGACAGAAAAGAACAGCTGCTGTACAAATGATGAGGTGCACTTGTTGCCTCATGGCTAAGTGCTGGAGGTATTCATCAGGCACAAAGAGGTTGTATCTCTCAGAACCCAAGTAATATATCTTGAAACCAAAGGTGCTGCCTCAAAGTCCAGAGATAGACTGAACTGCTTCCAAAACCAGTATAAGGACACTAGACAGTCTCAATGCTTTGATTGAGCAAGCTGGTTATAACACAGTAGGTCTCTAACTCTCCCAGGGTATCTGCAGCCCTTTTTTCCCCCATGTTGAAAGGCTTCTCTCTCTTCCTTCTATACAATAGGGTGCAGAAAGGAGAGTCCTTCTGTATTAAGTGATCTCCTGGGCTCAGGTAGGGCCTATATAGTACCTCTTTTGCTCCAAGCTCTCCAGTACTCCCACATTCCAGCAGAACAGGCAGTACAGCAGCCAGCCACTCTCTCACTCTCCATAAGGCAGCAGGTGGAGTCAGCAGGGAACAGAATATCCCTCATGCGCTCTCTTCCCAACGTTAGACCCAACTATACCTTGAAGTTACCACTCAGGATGTAAAATCCTGGTTAATCAGTTAAATGTTAGGTTAATCGACTAAGAGGGATCCAGGGGGCAGGACTGGAGCAGCTCCTGCCTGTAGCAGGACTAGACTAACCCCCCCCGCCTGCAGTACGCAGGGAGCTACTCCAGCCTCTACCAGTTCACCTTTCACATCCCTTGTTACCACCAAACTCTATAAACGTTTGAATGGGAAGGGCAATACAATTGATATCCATAAATATAATATTTGCTAAGCCAACAAATGTAAACATAACATACTTATACTACCAGCCTCCAGAGCAGGAGAGATATTGCATGTGCAATGTTGAGAGAGAGCCTAGAGATTCAAGCACCCACTTTAGAAAGTGTACCAGTGTCATATCAGGACAAGGTTTAGAGAAGCAGCTGGCTCAACATCTGAAATGGCTTTTTTTTTTGTGGGAGAGAGGAGAAAACTACTTGTATGGCACAATACAGGCAGTCCCCGGGTTACGTACAAAATAGGGACTGTAGGTTTGTTCTTAAGTTGAATCTGTATGTAAGTCGGAACTGGCATCCAGATTCAGCCGCTGAATCTGGACACCAGTTCTGACTTACATACAGATTCAACTTAAGAACCCCAGGCGTCCCCAAGTCAGCTGCTGCTGAAACTGATCAGCAGCTGATTCCAGGAAGCCCGGGGCAGAGCAACTCTGCCTCGGGCTTCCTGTAGTCAGCCGCTGGTCAGTTTCAGCAGCGGCTAACTTGGGGACGCCTGGGGCAGAGCAGCTCGGGTGCTGCTGGGTTGGTCCAGTAGCGCGGCCGCTCCTCGGCGCTACTGGACCAACCCAGCAGCACCCCAGCTGCTCTGCCCCAGGCGTCCTGATTCAGCCACTGCTGAAACTGATCAGCAGCAGCTGAATCAGGACTCCTGGGGCAGAGTAGCTGGGGTGCTGCCGGGTTGGTCCAGTAGCGCCAAGGAGCGGTGCTGTGGGACCAACCGGCAGCGCCCCACCTGCTCTACCACAGGCCCCGGGCTTTGCTCCACATCTCCCTGGTCTGCTGAGGGGGGCACTAGCTGCGTCCCCCCCAGCAGACCAGAGAGACGCGGAGCAAAGCGGCAGAGGACCCGGGCAGGACCCGCTGCGCTTCCAGATCAGCTGGAAGCGCCGTGGTCTGGCTCGGGTCCTGCGCCGCTTTGCTCAGCGTCTCCCTGGTCTGCAGACCAGGGAGACGCTGAGCAAAGCGGCGGAGGACCCGGAGCCGGACCCGCGGCCGCTTCCAGATCAGCTGGAAGCGCCGTGGGTCCGGCCGGGTCCTGCGCGGCTTTGCTCAGCGTCTCCCTGGTCTGGAGACCAGAGAGACGCTGAGCAAAGCGGCGCAGGACCCGGGGCCGGACCCGTGGCACTTCCAGCTGATCTGAAAGCGGCCGTGGGTCCGGCCCCGGGTCCTGCGTCTCCGTCTCCCTTGTCTGCTGGCTCCCGCAGCAGACCAGGGAGACGGGGAACAGCTCTTCTCGCCCCCGAGGAGGCGGGCGGCGGGACCAGGCATCCCGCCGCTCCAGTCCTCCGGGCCGAGAAAATCCACGTTCGTATCTGCGGATCCGACGTAAGTCGGATCCGCGTAACTCGGGGACTGCCTGTAGCTATGTTGGATTTAGTCTTAAGTATAGCACAGGAGTGGAGTCAGCAAATAATTATAGTTGACCCATTATGTAACAGTGGGAGTAGATTTAAAATAGGAGGCTATCTGAAAAGGTCCTAAATTAATAAGTGAGGAAATAAAAATCCTTTCACTCAGTAAGGGTATGTCTACACTACCCCGCTATTTCGAACTAGCGGGGTAATGTAGGCATACCGCAATTGCAAATGAAGCCCGGGATTTGAATTTCCCGGGCTTCATTTGCATAAGCCGGGCGCCGCCATTTTTAAATCCCGGCTGGTTCGAACCCCGTGCCGCGCGGCTACACGCGGCACGAACTAGGTAGTTCAAACTAGGCTTCCTAGTTCGAACTACCGTTACTCCTCGTGGAATGAGGAGTAACGGTAGTTCGAACTAGGAAGCCTAGTTTGAACTACCTAGTTCATGCCGCGTGTAGCCGCGCGGCACGGGGTTCGAACCAGCCGGGATTTAAAAATGGCGGCGCCCGGCTTATGCAAATGACGCCCGGGAAATTCAAATCCCGGGCTTCATTTGCAATTGCGGTATGCCTACATTACCCCACTAGTTTGAAATAGCGGGGTAGTGTAGACATACCCTAAGAGAATTACTTAAGCATCCCGAATAAGTATCACAAAAAGAATGTATATTTAGCATATCCACTTAACTCCCCTTAAAAAAAAAAAAAACAAACACAAAAAACACACACACACACACACACAAAACAAAAAAAACCCCACATACACCCAGGAAAAAACCTCATATCACGCTATGATTACATGGCAAAAGCAGGTATCCTTCAAAAACTGAAATCCAGCTGAAATGAAGCCAATATAAAAATCCCAACTATGGTAGGGAAAAAGTAAGAAAGCCAAGAGGGAATTCTGGAAAAACAATTAAGGGAAATAAACAGGAGAGGAGTTCTGTGTTAGAAATAGGATGCCTACAAGTGAATCACAGGACTACCAAGGAGCAAGGAGGCTAACTGATGACAAAGGGATTGTAGGGACTAAAATTTCTTCATGAGAAAGGATACTGTGGCCAACCTGTTCCTTGCAGGTAACAAAGATATGGCTTTGTCAGAGATGAAGAGTGGAGTGCTCTTCACTGCACAGTTAATGTAGGTAATTGGCAACTGGATCTGGATACCTGGTAACCTTGCCAGGGTGTAAGTAGGACCATAACAACAGTCCTACCTGCACTGTTGTGTCCTCTGTTTCTGCACTCACCCGGGTATGTTTGGGGGCATAGCCCATGATTCTATGCACTGAGAATCTAGGATTCTTTCCCTGTCAATTGCAGAAGAATCTGCCTGTTCTTCTATCAAAACAGAAGATAGCTGACAAAATACATAGCTGACAACTGGAGTTAAACTGGAGCCTGGGCTCTAACTTCTACCCTCAACTCACTAAGCTAGCTTAATCTTAAATCACTTCCAATTCCAGGTAAGAGGTTTTTAAACCAGGACAGAATTTCTTCTGTGAGCATGGCTGTGGAACACAATCTGCTCTTTTTGTTCATCTGGAGTCATGTCTCTGAAAGCAGAAACAGTTTTGTCACAAAGGTTTAATTTCCACTAACCCTGTAGAGCAGACAATTAACATAACACAGAACACATAGCAACTTATCTGGGTGTTTGAACATAGCAACACAACAGATTACATATTTAGATAAATAACAGCACTTGCTGATTTTCAACATGTAGTTATAATAAGGAGTTGTTAGAATAATGAGTTATAATAATGAGTTGTGTACATTTTTCTCTTCATCAAGCCCATTTTCTTAGATTCTTTGTCCCTGCTGGTGGACTTAGAAGATCAGCCCAGTCATGATCTGTTATTAATGTTGTTGCAAGAAGAAAGCTAAAAACTGGACGGGGACAGAATCACTCAAAGCCCTGAAAAAGAACATAACACACTTTTCCAAAGAGCTTTGCTGTAAGTGGTAATGAAACAGGTTTATTCCACAAAGACTTTGCAGCTCCAAGAAAGCTTCATTTAGCAGCTGGAACTAACAACTGGAAAATATCCAGCAATTTATTAGGTGTTCTCCTGCACAAATTCAGGAGAATGTAGAAAGTGGAAGCCATGTGCTTCAAGAAGCCCTGGTATAACTCAAAATCCTCAGGTGCAGGTGAAGAACTGTCCAGGATTGTAAGGTCACCAGGAAGCAGAAGGGGATGGGGCCACTGAAAGCTCTTGCATGAGACCATCAGGATGAACCAGCTCAAGAGAAACAACCTCAAATTGTGTCTAATAGAGATGGCCCAGGAAGAAATATTTTACCCCGAACTGGCAACCTTCTCCTGGACTACTTCGAACAGGACCATGTACGCTAAGGAACACAAAGAATTCCAAGCAAACTATTGGGAATAAGGGCTATTACATGTGAGGACAGATGCCCCATCTCTACTCCAGGAAGGGTGTTGATCTCAGTACTGATAATGACTGGAGGAAGATTGAGAGCTTCCTAGGGTTGTGCTATGAAGACGACGACATCCCCAACTCAAAATGAACATGCCTGGAAATTGGCTGGTGGTACTGGAGGGGCCTCCCTGAGAGGGCAAGAAAAACCAATATAGAGATGGCATCAGTATCGATGTGAATGAACACCAAAAGAAGCATCGCACTTTTCACTATATATTGGAATAAACGACAGTCACAGTCTGCAGAAATAAAAGCAATACTAAAGAATCCCACAGCAACAAAACAGATATCAACAACAACTCTAAACTCTTAGGCAGTATGGTATACGATGCTGATGCACAAGATAACTCTATGACCAGATGATGCGAAGAGCACAACAAAAGCAGCAGCTTTTTATATTGTTTGAAAAGCTTATTGAAATTAAAAAAAGTCTTAAAATGCCTTGCTGTCCATGAAGATTTACAGACTAAACTGAGCAAATGTACCAGGAATTCAATCCTGGATGAAGATATATTTTGGGTACGGGTCTAAACTGCATACACTGATAAGTCCTGTTGTTAAACGGATTACGCTGCTTGAATCTGACCAGCCAAAAATGAGCAAAGTTCCTGAATGTTTCAGGGAATTAAGTGATCATTAAGCAATCGCTTCCATTTACCAAATAAGAAAAACAGGATGTGAGGAAAAGTTTTGAAAAAAGAAAAGATATGGCTCTAAAAGACATTCACAATGCTGCAAATATTCTAGATCCAAAATTCAATGGTGAGTGCCTTACTAGAAATGAACAAATACAAGGAACTGAATTCATCGATAAATGAGTCACAAGAATGTATCGCACTGATCACTCAGCAAAAGTCATTGCAGAGCTTGCAGAGTATTGTGCTAAAAACAAAATCACATGTAACCCAATCAGCTGGCTCAGTAGATGCAGTAACATGGCGGAAAGGTATTTGCTATGGATCAAAATTAGAAAAAGCAGCAATCAACATTTTGAATATGCCACCAACAGCAACTGAAAGAAGTTTCAGTACTTACAGTATCATTCATAATGCAAAAAGAAGCAAGTTAACACAAGAAAGGGTAGGCAAGCTGACATTCACAGCCCACAATATAAAGCTTCTTAAAAACCTAAATGATGCTCCGTTGAAATCCCCAAGAGAAAAAAGGAAACATAACCAGAGAAATGAGGAAGAAGAAATTGATGATGCTGAAGAAAAAGAAGAAGTCGAAGAAGAGGATATGTATGAGGAAGAAGAAGAGATAGAAATATACGAGTCAGATTTGGAAAGTGCAGATTCTGATTAGACTTGTATTCAATCCAGAAGGTTAAAAATATTTGTATCCTGCAACAGAAGATCTGTACTAAAAGTTTTAGGAATTTAAACCTCTGCCTTTTTTCTTTACTTTCACGAATTTTCATTTTAACAATTGGAAACTTTCATGATTCTTGAAGTTTTATTAAAGAAAGACATTATAATAAATAGTAAAATTATTTAAAAACTATTTAACAAGTATTTAAGAGAAAATTCTCAAAAATTCTCGCATTGGAGAATATTCTCAAGAACATTCTTGAGAATATTCTCCGAAAGTTTATTGCCAAGAATTTAACATCACTAATCTCGTTTCAGCTCTGAAGGAGAGCATGAATCTGGATGATGTATGGACGTCTTCCACTACCAAAGTGGGCCTCAAGAGGACTGCTTCACCCCCAGTCTCTTTTTAAATCTCTTTGTAGATGGAGCACCTTTCTGTAACATGCTCTTCTCCCAGGTGCAACAAGCAGCACGTGAGGGTGAAGGGGCATCGTTACTGAGGATCTTCATCTCACATGACAGAAAGTTTGAACACCAATGAGGGCATTTCCTAGGATATAACCATTAACTGTATATAATTAAATACCAGAAAGCCTGAGCTGAAGGGGTGAGGGTGACAACCCTTAAATAGTCTAGGGAGGAGCAGAGGGTCAGAGGACAGGAGCACCATTCCTACAGGCACTATTAGGTTAATTTATCTAGCTCTGATGCACTGCGTGTGTACACACCTGAGTGGAATACATGTCTACAATCACTCAAAGAATTGCTACTTGAACTCATTAGGCAAAATTCCTACCAAGACAAGTCTTTACTTTGCAGTTTCAAACACAAGCCTATACCATTAGGTAAGTTGTTTAACCATAGAAAGTAGCAGGGACTGCACTCAATTGAACCACTTTCTGCATCCATCTAAATGACTAAGGAACATGAAAGAGAAGGGTAAAATGTCCCAGGACTTTTGCTTGTACTCTTTCCACAGAGGAAGAGCCCTTATGTGAAAAACTGAGTTTAACTTGCTCTAGTACATTTCATGCTCAACCCTTCTCAAAGCACTTGATAAACAAGAGTTTGAATAGTATTCCTTTGGCCAGTATAGAAAGCCTTGCTGATGGAGCAATAGCTGTCATTCAAAGCCTTGGATGTTAGAATCTGTTTTATTAAAAGGCTAAAAATTAACATTGTCTAAGATACCAAGGTTATAGTCTTATTCTTTTAAAATTCAGTATATTAGTAATACCGCCCTTGCTACTTTCCAATAAGCCAAGAGCACATTTTTCTCAAGTTACCATACCTGTCTGTTGTAATAGTAAGCATATCTGTATCCTTACAGTACCGCTCTCCTACAAGTTTAATGAGCTTCTTCTTTGCATGGTCATCCAAGTTCAAGCTGGAAAGCTTAACCTTGAAGTACAAGAAGAAACATTTTTAGTTATTTTGCAGATTCAATGCGCATGCATGCTCAAAATGTTTTTAGAATTAAACAGTATTTGTTACTGAGGAATTAAAAGCCAGGAATTCAAAGATGTGCGTTCACAGAATTCTCTTCAAAGCCACTACTTGTCAAAAATACTTAAATATAGATAAAATATAGATAAGAAATCATATGACAACGAAGAGTTTTGGGGTCAGTTTCTCTCCTTTTATCTAGATGCAGAGGAAATAAACCACAGGTCTCTTCGGCAAATCATTAAGACCATTACTCAGGTGTTTCAAAAAGTGTTTGTCCTAAGCATCTAAACAAGTATAGAAGGGCACTAAAACAGACCCACTGTAAAATACCACAACATTTGGGGGAATTTTTATAACCCAGCTGGCAAATACAAGCATGAATCAAAGATATCCACAGATATTACAGCTAGTAAAGATCATATAGGCTACATAATACAGGTCAAAGAATTTTCCCCAGTAGTTCCTGCATCAAGTCTATAATCCTTAGAGGCACAGAAAAAAACTTGACAATGAAATAAAAATACACAACAAGCTTTGTAATCTGTTCTGAAGATCTTATGATTTAAAACAATATGTCACCAGTCTTAGCTCTTAGTGTTCTATGTGGATATTTAGCTCTACTTTACCCCTAAATGTCCTCAATAGGCCAGTAAGCAGTGGAAGTACTGGTAATGCTGCTAGACAATATTGACCTCCCACGGTCCAGAAAATTCTCTCGTTTGGAATCAGTCAGGTCCCAAGGGTTCTGGACTAGAGAGGTTCAATCTGTAGTAGGGATGTTAAATTTTGATTACTCAGCTAACTGAGTAATTCCATCTACTACTCGATTAGCTAATAAGGTGGACATTTGCTATCCTGCTGCACCTCTTCCTTTGAAATGGACAAGATCTGCCTGCATATTTCAAAGGGAGAGGCACAGTAGTTGGGACCCCATACGAGTGGAGACTGCTTTGGTCCCTGCTTACACAGTTTCCCCACTGAGTCTCTGCCTCCCCTGTCCCCCACAGAGATGATGCTGGGGAGAACTAGCTTTTAAGCCAGATCTCCCCAGCACTGGTTCCTGCTCCCCACCACTTAGTGCCTCTGATACAGAGGCAACGAAGTGGGGAGAAGGGAGTGACTAGTCCAGTCGTGACTCGACTACCCAATAAGCATAGGCTTATCAGGTAGTTGCTTACATCCCTAACCTGTAGCATGTGACATCAGAATCAAAATGCCTGATAAATCACCTAAAAGTGGATTATCTGTATTTTTTGCATATCGCTCCACAATTTACAGATTTCATTTTAAACCGTAAATTCTCTGTGAAGGAAGGTTCTGTCTATTACATTAACAAGCATCTAGAACAGGGATGGGCAAAAGCCACTCAGCGGGCCGCATCTGAACACACGGCTGTTCCAGGCCCCATCCCTTAGCGTGTTGCCTGGGAGCCGAAGCCACATGAGCCCTTTTGACTGCTTCTATTTAAAGGGCTCGTACCTTCCCGTTGCCTGGCAGGTGCGGGGAAGGCACAAGCTCTTTAAATAGAAGCAGTTAAAAAGTCTCCCAAGTTCCAGCTCCCTGGCAATGCTCTAACAGCACCGGAGCTGCGAGCCCTTTTAAATGTTTCTATTTAAAGGGCTCACACTGCCTGGGTAGCTGTGTTGGCTGGCAGCCACCCGGCATGCACAAGCCCTTTAAAATCGAAGAAACTGAAAGAGCTCACAGTTCCGGCCCCATGCTAGCCTGTTTCCTGGAAGCCAGGGACAAGTGAGCCCTTTCAATTGCTTCTATTTAAAGGGCTCCCACCTTCCATCCCAAGCTCTGCCCCTTTCATCTGAGGCCCTGCCCCTTCCAGGGTGGCCTGTGACTACTTAAAATTTTTTTAAAGTGGCCCCTGCTCAGAAATGATTGCCCAACCTTGGTCTAGAAAACAAAACCAAAAGAAGTTTTGTCACATGCAACTGTACATTCTCTTCGCATGAATTTGAAACCTGTACTTTCAGACTAAGAGTGTTAAAATGTGGTTAATGGACTAGTTGAGTAGTCGATGGAACTTCCATTGACTAGTGGAGAGGCACCTTCACATTCCTCCTTTGAAATGTACAAGAGTCCCTCATATGGCTAGCTGTTTCAATTTTACTCCTTTTTTTGGTTGAATACTAATAATAAATATTCACACGCTGTCCTATCAAGATATCCATGCTAGTATCAGAAGATACAGATTTCAGTAAAATACGACAGTATGTGTTGGGGGGATGGGTAGGGGGGAAGACACACAGAGAGAGTTTCTGTGTCTGTCTGAAGGTAAAAGTATGTGTCCTCATACATCTGTCTTTAAAATCAGTCACAATACTCCTGTTAGCTAAAAATCATCCTCTATTAGCATGTTGCTACTGGACATATGTAGTGCCACAACACGAACTTGGACTAACAGAAGGTTACATTTTCTTTGGCCACTGAAGCTTTTTTTTACCCCTTAGCACTGCTCCAGTAATAAAATCTATTGGTAATGTAAATTTGTAAAAGTACTAAACCATTTCAGTTATGGACAAGTCAAATTCAGTTCCAGTTCACAAATGTAGCAATTTGTGTGTAACGGGCAGGTGGATAGCTCAGAGGTAAAGTGAATTACTATGTAACATTAATATAATCTGAAGGCTCTTCTGTGGGATTACAGAACTCTGCTATCTTCAAAAGTAATTAATGGAGCTATCCTTATCATACAACCACCATTACAGCAAACCACCATTGCTGGGGGGGTCTCAGACAAAGGCTAGTATCTCAGCCACAAAGGCAATTCTCAAAATCAGGCTGAAAAATGAGACCACCTCTTTGGGTTTTTAATAAAGTACTTTTCAACAGTACTAAGCTGATTTCACAAAAATAGAGAGGGTTCAAAGACATTTTCTGCATTATGTCGCACAACCCCAGGACCTCTGCTTTACAACAGAATAGAAAACGTACCCTGCATTGCTCAGGTTCTTATCTCAATTTTCATTCTTTGGAAATAAAATGAAAATGTACAGACTTCATTTAAATCATTGCTCAGGAGTGGGGCTGAGTATGACAAGTTAAGAATGCAGGCTGTCCCAGGGAGAAAGAACTACTCCAGCCTGCTTTCACCTACGGATGTTAAAAAAAAAGCCACCCAAACCCACATAGTTAAAAGGGTAACTGTGTAACTGTTAGAAATCCTAATGGTTACATGCTCTGTGGGCACTACAGTATAAACCTTATACTACAGATCCTGCAGCGCACATGCTGGTGAAGAGTATAACTGTAATGGAAACTGATAAGTTGTTGCTTATCTGTTTACACACCTACTCTCACCACAGCAGCTTGGGGCCAGGTGAGAAGTGTCTCTCCATGGCCACTACAGCTCTAGCAGGTACAGCCAGGGCAGGAGTACATGAACCTGGCTGGGGCAGGTCCCAGGTCCAAGTATGTCTGCCCCTTGCACTTTCTAGCCAGAGTGAGGAATGCAGCAAACTGTTCACTTCCCCCTCACTCCCTGATAAATGGAACAGCCTGCAATGTTCTTAAGTGCATTGGGAAAGTGGCTTCAGCAACCCCTGCCTTTCAATAAAGGGCACCTGGGAGGGTTAGGGGGACGGAAGAGGAGGCTTGGATTGGGGCAGTCCTAGGTGGGGGAAACAGCCAGCCCCTGGTCATCAGGCAGGGAACTGTCTTTTTTCTGTATGGTTTTATGAGAATCAATTCCATTTCAGGCACATCCAAACCCTTGCCTTGCTTTAAGTTATGATAAGAGGAAGCTGTATACCGAATTTCGTGTTCTTACTGTTTAGGAGGATTTCTTGAAAACCATTACAAACCCAAGAAATTGAGAGTTCACAATTATACTTAAGAAATTCAAAATATTAATGTAAGAAATGTACACAAAGGCATCCAATAAAAACAAAACTCCCCCTTGCAATGGCAACACAAGGGAAACATGCAAAAAAAGTCTTACACGCCTTAAAAAAAAATCAGTTTATTTTGATCTGGAAGCACAAAACCCTGAAATTACTCAATCATATGATTACTATAGGACGTTACAAGGTAGAGCTTAAGTTATATGTATGCCTGAACTGTGCATTTCTACCTCAGATAAGAAAAAACCTCAATGCATGAACTGATTCAATCACCTTCATTTTTAACACTTGATTTTTTGATGATAATTACAATACCTCAAATATTTTTAATATCCTCCCCTTATTACTCACAAACTTAATTCTGTTTTAATATAATTATAGGTCCTAGAATATTAAGAAAGTCATAACTATATTAGGAACATTGACATATCAGAATAGTTTTTTAAGACTACTTTTAAACAAAATAATATAGTAGAGGAGAAAGTAACACTATTTAAAATTTTTACTCTGCCCTCTCTATTTAAAATATTCAAGGCATCTTACAACATTTTAAAAACAAAATATATATATAAAAAATTAAAATACAAGATGTTAAGGACTAGTCGAATAGTCGACTATCCGATAAGCAAATGCTCATCGGATAGTCAGTCGACTAGTCGATCCATCCCCTTCCTGCCTCTATCACCTAAGAGGCAGCAAAGGGGGCAGAGAGGGGAGAGAAGAGGGCATACTTCAAAGCGGCAGTCCTGCACAGCTGATCCTAGGATCAGCTGTGTGGTGTTGCTCCTTTGCAAAGACGCCTTGGCGTTTCAAATTGGCAGCCCTGCACGGAGCCCTGGGTGAGCTGGAGACTCCCCAGCTTATCCTGGGCTCCACACAGCATTTCCGCGGAACCTGGGATCTGTCTGGGAAGTCCCCAACTGACCCCGGGCTCCGTGTGCCATTTCAAATTGGCAGTGCACCATGGAGTCTGAGGTCATCGGGGGACTGAGTCCCCTGCTGACCCTGGGCTCCATGAGGGTGCTTCCACTTTGAAATGCACAAGAGCCCACGCTGGGGACTCTTGTACATTTCAAAGGAGGACTGCAGAAGTGCCTATCAACTAGTTGAGTAGTCGATGGAAATTCCATAGACTACTTGACTAGTAAATTAACTGCTAGTTAACATCCTTAATATAAGGTCCCAGGGGAACGTAAAACCTCCTATTTCCGCTATCCTCAATCCAAGCAAGATTACATTGTTCATATTACCCTAGGAGAGGATTCACGAGTTAAGGTATGGAAATCAAGTAACTGTTTTATTTCTGTGAACTCCTAGATATCAAATTCCCAAAACACAGGTGGATTAAAGTACTTTGACAATTGCTCATTCTGCCCTCTCTGTTCATGCTTGAGTCATCACCCAGATGCTCTAGTCCTCCAAGGAGTCCTTCAGGAAAACCAAGTGTTACTTTATATTCTGACATTTCTGTGGTAAATATCAAGCAGATTATATTATCACAGGCTGTGTGTTTTACAGTAACTCTTTTCCACAATATAAGCCACCTTTAAGGCAAAGGATAAAATACCTCAAATGACTATACTCCTAGGACTAGATTTCTGTTCTTGGGAACAGTTCCAGTCCAAGCTTTTGTTACTACCACATTCTATCAAATTAATAATGAGCATCACATGAGTCAGAGCACATTAACCTGATGACATTCAATTAGAAGGCATGAGAGATTAATTAGAAAGCTGTTACACAGATTTTCAGGGCCACTACACAAAATTAACTCACCATGATAGTGCTTCTCATTATAAGTCTCAGTTATAGCAAACAAATAAAATAATGCAAAAGTATTAAAGGGTCCTAAAAGATATGCTAATACTAGGAATGTTAAAAATAATTTTAGTTAATAATCGTGTAACTGCACCAATTCTTAGAAGTTACATGATTATTCGATGCAGGGCAGGGCCAGCAGCCAGTACACTCCAGGTCCCAATCCTAGGGAGCCCCCTGTATTAGATGCAGTAGTGCAGGGTGGCTGGTGGGAGCTGGTTTAAAAATCCCTCTTCTGATACAGAGGCGACAGGCGGGAGCTAGTTTTTAAACCAAATCCTACACACATTGGCTCCTGCCTAACACTCCACACTGCTGACTTTGTATTAGAGGCATCAGCACAAGGTGGCACACGGCTCCCCTGTGTGCTCTTCATTTATAACTTGGACCAGCGGGCTGAGACTGAGCTAGCCTGCCAGTCCAAGTTTTAATGCACAGCACCTGGGGAAGGCGGGGACAGGAAGAGATTTGTTGTGGCTAACAGTCCTGTAGCCAGAGTTTATAGGTTAAATGGTTATCCATCTAGCCACTAACATCGCTAGCTAATACTACTATCAGGCCCATAACATATCAGTCATTGGTCAGAGACTACTTCAATAAGATTTCATAACCCTAGGAATAACTAAGATTTTGGCTTTATCTATCTTGAAGTCATTTCTGTTATTAAAATAAAATATACCATACAGGTCATACTACTGTGAATGAGGTTACAGGTGTTGCTCTCTACAGAAAATACACTACTGCCTTTTATTTGAGTTTCAACTGCGACACTTCTTGAAAGAGCTCTTTATTAAAATGGTTGCTCTTTATTAAAATATAGTACTTACTGTTAAAGTCACTACTCTTGCTTTGGGATTACGAACAGAAGGTCCTGCTGAAACATAATCTGTTGTGTCAATTTCAATAGGAAAATGCTGCTCGCATTTCTCATCACTGTCCAATACAGTTGGCCACTCCGTGCAGAAATCTAAGCAATACAAAAGTCAAGTAATACTGTGATCCTTCTGCTAAGAACAGTTTTTATAAATTTACTCTATTTAGAACTAAGATTTCATATTGTATATGGAAACCACATTTCCTTGCACAATGGAAACAGCAAGGCTGTTAATTGGCTTAAAACCACCAGTACAACAATATTTCTTCACTTCTGAAATCAGCTCATCTATATGCTAGCTAGAAGAAGTTGTTTCAGATATTCAGAAGACAAAATGGGCTTTGCATCATCCTCAAAGTTAACAGCAGAGCTGGGCGGGAAACTATTTTCCCATTTCAAAAGTATTTGAGAACTTACTTATGCAGGTCAAACCTCTCTATTTGGGCAACATTTGTGGTCTGGCATAATTCTAGTTAGCCAGATGTCCACTTATCATTGGTGTGGTCAAATTTCCTGTGGTCCCATAAGTACAACTACCAGTCCTGGCTCTTAGTATTCTGTGCTGTTGTTCAGTGCTAATTTACCCCTAAATGTCTTCTAAGAGCCCAGTAAGCAGTGAGAGTGCCTCTTTTCTATACACAGAGGATTCCCCCCTTGAAATGTCTTTATTGATCTCAGAGGTAGGGAACAGAAGCATGGAGCTCTCAAGTAACCAGGTTTTAAACTATTTAGGGATCTATAAATTTAAAACCAGTTCAAATTCCAGCTGGAAACTTATTGGAAGAGATTCTACATCACCAGTATAACATGCTCTGACATGAAATTCCACCTATGAAGGAACTGCTACATCCTGCATTAGCTCTAATTTTCAATCAATTTAAAGCTGTGGAACCAACAGAAAATAATGCAGTAACCAATTTTAAACTGACAGACATGGATATCTATGGGAAGATCTTTCTGGAAGAAAATAGGTTGCACTTCTCAAAAAGCAAAAAACCCAACCCCCCAAAACAACTAATGCACATACACTAAAAACCAAAAAAAACCCAACAACCAACCAACCCACCCCCCAAAAACAAAAACCCACTCTTGGCCTTAGTCATTATTTGAGCATCCAAGAATATTGTTACATTTTATCTGCTGCACAATCCCACCTGGAAAATTTATACAATAGATCTCAACTCTTCCAAATATTTTTCTCAGGCCTAACAGCTGTATAGTTGAATTGGGACAGTTAAATCAGTGTAACTCACACTGTGTGAATGTCATACCAGAAAAGGGTTATCGTTTTTAAAAAATATACACCCCAACCAACAGTATTACTGCAACAAAACACTGTACATAAACAAAGTCCTAGCCTTCTATAGACTTGAGTCATATCTGAGCCCCATTCTCATAGAGATATTTAATTATCCATTTCCCTGCATAAATGAGCTCAACACACGAGCAAAGCAATCTCACTAGCATAGGGTATGCCTGCACACAATTTTTATTTTGGGAGAAGGATGCAAATAGTGCTATGCATTTGCATACTTCCTCCGGGTTTTTGTTTCCGGAAGACGCTCTTCCAGTATTTACCCACATCTACACGTGGTCAAATTTTGAAATAAACCCCTATTTCAAAGACCCCTGTAAACCTAATTGTAGGAGGAATAAGGAGTCTTTGAAATAGGGGTTTATTTCAAAATTCAGCCACGTGTAGACACAGGTAAATATCAGAAGAGCATCTTCCAAAAAAACACCTTGGAGGAAGTATGCAAATGTGCACTGCTATTTGCATCCTTCTCCCAAAATAAAAATTGTGTGTGGACATACCCATACTGAATACATCACAACCCAGAGCAACTCATTAAGCCTCCCAGTGGCCTGTTTTCTTGAGAAAACAAACCATAACTCTCTGAGAGAGTTGGAAAAAAATATATAGACTCATGTGAAATAAGCCATATTAATCAATGGGACAAAAATGGTACTGGAAAATACTGAGAGATAAATCTGACAAGCAGCCAGTTTTGTACGTGGGTCTTCCTATCCTGCCACACTGTGGTGTAATTATTTACCAGGATAGTTTCAGTGGAAAATTTAAGCTGTTTTAAAGAAAAGATAAAACTCACCTTTAAGAGCTGCACAATGTTTTTTAATTGCTGGGGGAGTCAGATGGAGAAAGTTGGGGATCTGAAATAAATAATTTTGATTTTTTGTAACACCTTTGCTCATAAATTAACTACTGCGTAAACTTAAAATTGAAGGCACTCTTGACTAGACAATAACTTGATGAATAAACAAAGGCTGACTACGCTTTTACTATTTATTCTCTTTAAACAAAGTTTGTGATGGGAGATTGCAATGAGAGAAGTAAACAAGTTTCCCGTCTCACTTCTACCCTAGCACGTTTTATTGATATTAGTAAATTATGAAACTAAAGCACCAGGACCAGACCTTAAATACATGCAAGTTTAAGGAATCATAGGAATTAAACTGATATAGCTCATCTAATTCACTTCATTTGCTACTTGGGTGCAGTTATATTATATTTATCACACAATATATTTAACAAGTATGAAGTGCTCTCTGGAAAAATCAAGCCATACTGCAAATCATTGGTCTTGGGAGAGTTGGAATAAGACTAAGTTATACAAAAAGACTAGTGTGATTTGTCCTACCTTTATTAGCTCCAAATTGCCTTCTTTTGGTGGAGGTACTCCTCTCTTCACAGGATAGCCCATTCGTATGGGAAGAGGGACTGAAGAAGGATTAAATGCTGCTGCAGTTGGATAAACACTACTCCAATCCTGATCAACAGCCATCTTTTCAGTTCTAGGAGTTCCTGGCTAAAGAAATTATAAGTGATGCTAATTAGATGGGGGGGGGGGGGGGGGGGGGGGGGGGGGGGGGGGGGGGGGGTCAGTATCATTAAAAGTCAAAGTGAAGGATGTTGTCAGGAATAATTGAGTGGTTATAGGACAGTAACTTCCAGGGATGCTTTTTGCTAAGGTTACTGTTGCGTTTTAAGAAAAGATACTTTTGTGGTAAGTGTTTCCTAAATTCCCTTTCAAATGTAGAGCATGTGTTCTATCATACAAACATATCATTTTTAATCAAACTACATTCACAACGTTATAGAAAAAAAAACTAGGTTCACTCTAAGAAAGTCTCTCTTTAACCTGAGGTATTGTGCGCGCTCATCTGATTTCAAATCTTCAAATGTAAAAAGTGAAGATGAGTCAAACTCAAATAATATTCTATATCACATTTTATTTCATTCTGGGAAAAGTTTAAAGGTGACATGCAAAGGAATTTTAAAAAAGAAAAACCCTTTGTGGTTTCCTTATGAAGTTCTCAGAAAGGTTCTTCCTCTTCTCTTCCCCTCTCCTCCTCTCCCCTCCCTTCACTTGTATTCTAAAAGTATTAGGAAAGTTAAGTCTGGTCTCCCCAAGTTTTGTTATAAGTTCATAAACATGACCAAGTAATCTTAAACGTGAGCTCTTTGGGACAGATTTTGAAAGCTATTTAGGTGTCTAAAGATTCAGATAGACACACCGTCGGCACTCTGAAAAGTCCCAAGACTACATTCCCATAGAACCATCTAGAATCAGGAGTTAATTAAAATACAGAAAATTTAACTGATGTCCACTTGATTTTTTTAAACACTTGTTTTAGACCACAATATCCCCAAAGTGGTTTGGGTGTAGAATTAATTATATATTATTTGTACTGTAATAGTGCCCCAGGAGTTCCAATCATGAATCAGGGACCCCCTGTGTCAAGCACCATACAAACATAATAAAGAGACCACCCCGCCTCAAAGAACTTACTATGTCACTGGAAAGATGAGACAAATGGATACAAACAGAAAAAAGAGCATGGAATAACAATGAGAATACTGGCCACCAATGCTCCTGCTAACCCATCCATGTGCTTAATACATTTTGTTATATCATATGTACCGAAACATGTGCGGACATGCACCATGCTGCTGGCTGTGGGCACTGTGCTAGTCAGGTGGACAGCTTTTGAATCTTTCCCGGATGGCTGTCGAAGCACTGTTTACAGGGAATACTGCTGGTCACCATAAAACTCAAGAGGTCACAACTGTGTCAACCTCATGACACAAAAGAGATTAAGAAGATTTGAAGGCCACCGATGAAGTGGCTAAGCACATATTTATATAGGGAGTTCTTTCCTTGCATGAAAAGCAGCTTGGAAGAAAGCTTGAATTCACTTTCAAAAATTTAAACAGAGGGGTGATGTAGGCCACCATCACTTGCAAAGCAGATGTAGAATTCTGTACCTCAGCAGATACTATAAGACGGGATAAGAAAAGCCCATGAAAAGCGTTAAAAATGAAGACAAAAAAATTACACTTGATGCTGTGCAGAAGGGGAAGCCAGCAGGAGGACACAGAGAAGGTGTTCTGATAAATCAACAATATGATCTTCGCAGCATTGTTTCCAATGGATTACGGCACTGGTCATAACTCCACTGTTAACGGTGAGTTTATCCTTGTTTTGTATGAAAAACACAATGTATCCTCATGATCTTAACACCCTTATTCTGAGCACAGAACAAATTCTTAGAATGTATTTACTTTGAATTAAAAACTTAAAAACAAACAAGGCCAATGTGACAGAGATAACCCAATAAACCACCACAGGCTCTAGAGAGTTTGCATTCTACAACTCTATCGGTTGTAATGATTGAGTAGTAGGAATGAGACTGGACTCTAGAGATGTAAACGGGTAACCGGTTACCGATTGATCCTTACCAATAACTAGCTGGCCAGCAGTCAATTGCAAATTAATCTCCAGATTCACCAGTGTACGTTGGCTGCTTTACATTGCTCTGCTTTATAAAGCAGCTGTAGAATCTGCTTAACTGGCTGCTGTATTCTGGCTGCTTTGGTATGTCAAAGAGTCTGCCCTTAAGAAGGTGTGTGTGTATAAAGTTTTGCAAGCTATACTATATAGATATCTTTGGATTTCTGATTATTTCATGATTTTTTTGTCTGGGAATTTCCTGTGTTTTTCAAAATAAAAAAAGCATGATCAGGCAGAGTTACTGTTGAGAGTATACATCCGGGCTACATCTACACTGCGCATTCTTGTGCAAGAAGATATGCAAATGAGGTGCAGCAATGAATATCGCCACACCTCATTTGCGTACTTAGTGAACCACTATTTTTGCGCAAGAAGGAGCTGGCTACACTACTCCTTCTTGCGCAAAAACCCCCCTCTAGCACAGGAGCCATTCTGCTGCTTATTTTCAGGAAGAACGGCTACTGCACAAGAGGGGGGTTTTGCACAAGAAGGAGCCGTGTAGACAGATCCTTTATGAGCAAAAGCCCCTTGTGCAAAATGGCGGCTCATTAGGTATGCAAATGAGGTGTGACGACATTCATCGCCACGCCTCATTTGCATATATTTTTGCACAAGAATGCACAGTGTAGACATAGCCCCTGTAGTTTACTGTCAAAGACAGGACAGTTAATGTAATTATCTTAAAATCAAGTTCTACAAATACAGACAACTCAGAATAAAGGTCACACTTCAACACATATGGATTTATTTTAAGTGTAATCTTAACTCTGAGTACCTTGGGTAGGCAATGCATGCACTCAATACAATTACATCTAGGCTACGTCTAGACTTATGGATTCCTCAGCATAACATCTCTGCAACACATCCCTTCTAGGAATGTCAATGAGCAGGGTTCGCCAAACCGCAGTGAGCCCCGCTCGCCAGCCACGCTGTCCGGCAAGCTGTGCATGCACAGATCGTTCTGCGCATGCACGGATCGCCATGGGTGAGTAGACTGCATTATTTGTCGAGCCCTGTCAATGAGTAATCAACTAGATGATTAACCGATAAACCTAGGCTAATCAGTTAATCTTGTTGACTACTTGCATCCTCCCCTTCCCTCCCCACCGCCTCTGTATCAGCGGCAAGGCAGGGGAGGGCGAAGCAGGAGCAGGGGGAGGGTAGAGGTAGAGGAGGCCACTGTGAAGCAGCCTCTATCCGAAGTGGGTCCGAGCTCACTGAAGACAGAGGCTGCTCCACCTCCCACAGAGGGGCCCCTGTCTGCCTCAAACCTGGGCACACCGCATGCAGAGGCTGCTTCATGGCAGTAGCTCTTGTCTGTGGTGGGCCTGGCTCTTACTACATTTAAAAGGCAGAGGTCCAGGAGTCCAGGACTCAGTGCAAGCTGGGACAGCCCAGTCCTGGTTTGTGCGTTGTCCTGGACCTCCCCCCACTGTGGCTCTGCATTTTAAATGTAGTAAGAGCTGGGCTGCCTGCACACCCAGCTCCTACTACATTTAATCTGCACAGTTGCAGTGGGGCCCCTTACCAACTCATCATGTAGTCAGTTGCTACAAATTGTATCAACTACATGATTAAATCAATTACTCGCTTCTTAACATCCTTAATATAAATCACAATTAAAACTGGTAATTTAAGTCACTGATTTGAATAAATCTTCTTTGCTGTAACACAGGCAAAGCCATTTCATTTTTCTCCTTCAAATCCCTCCTTGAAACTCTTGGCCTTGATGCCTACAAAAATCTCAACCCAAGACAGGCTCCTGGTGTGCTGAAACTGCTGCCTATCCTGTTGACCAAAAGCATTTCATAGTTTCCTTGTACTCCCATGACTATCTGCAGGGCTCGCCAAACCGCAGCAAGCCCCGCTCGCCAGCCGCGCTGTCCTGCGATCTGAGCATGCACAGATCGTTCTGCACATGCGCAGATCGCCCGAACCCGGCTCTTCTGGGTTGCAATCTACTCGCCACAGGCGAGTAGACTGCATTATTTGTCGAGCCCTGACTATCTGGATCCATTTGTCATCTTATGATTAGATTGTAAAATATTTGCAATTGGGACAGTTAATGCTTACATTACAGATTGAACGTCCCAAAGCCAGGACTCTTTGGTCCAGCAACATAAGTGGTCTGGTAGGACCATGGATTTTGCTGGACTAAAGAGCACTGGAAAGGGAGCTAGCCAGGAGTTCCACTAGGACTGCAGAGTCCCAGCTGGGCTGGTAGTGGTAGGGAGCCCCAGTGAGTGGTAGGAAGCCTCCCAATGAGAGAGGGGATAGCAACCCCATATCCAGGAACTCAGGAAGCCCCAGAGGCAGCAGGGCAGGCAATGGCCAGAGAACCCAGCAGCACTGAGAGCCCCCAGCCCAGAGAGGAGTTCGGGAGCAGAGCTGGAGGTCAGCAGAACAGCACTGACAACCTCTGGTCCAGCAAACTCACCAGCTTGGGACTCCTCAGGTCCCAAAGGTGCCAAACCAGGGAGGTCCAACTATACTAAAATACATACAAACTCTTCAAAGTCTTGCAGGTAAGTTCAATGCAAACATTTTCATGTCTTACCTCTCGTTTATTTTTTGCAATTTGTGGGGTCCTACTTCTTCTCCATGCTGCAGGAAAGAAAAAATAGTATCTGCAGTAAGACTTAAGCAGCATTAGCAAATATTAGGGTTGTTAAAATGTGTTCAGGCTAGTATTTGTGTAACCACTCAAAAAATTTGGGGTTACATGCAGGGGCAGTAGTTGGATCCTCAGGAGCCAGGGCATACAAGGTGTCAGGTTTGCTGCCCACCTCCCCCCCACTTCCTTGCTGTGTCTGACACAGAGGCAGTGGTGTGTGGGGGAGAGACAGCTCCCCAGGAACCGGTAAAATGTACCGGTTAACTCGTAAATGGTGGGGGCTGGAGCAACTCCCTGCCAGCCGCGCCCAGAGGGTTGCTCCAGCCCCACAGGAGCTAGTCTCATATGGAGCAGCCCCTGTTCGCAGAGGCCTGGGAACCCCTCAGGCAAGGGCCGCTGCGGTGCCCGGACTAGTTTCTGCCACCAGGGGGCGTCCAGGCCAGCGCTGGCCAGGGCTGTTCCAGCAGGGGCTGGCAAATGGGAGCCGGCGGCAGCCTCACTATGGGAGCCACGTGGGCTGCAGCAGGGCAGGAACGCCCCGCCCCCGATCCGATACCTGGCAACCGTTAGACTGAGCCCCCGGGGTTCTACACCCCCCCACTTCCCTCGGCGGCCACACAGCGAGAAGGGGCGGGGCGAGTAGAGCGCTGCCAGGGCGTGTCCGGCGGAGGCGCCACCCCCCCCCCCCCACTCGAGACTCGACCCCGGCCCCAGCGCGGCCAGGGGGGGGCGGGGCCCCGCTCAGCTCTCACCTTCTCTCTGCCTGGGCCCCCCGCTCCCCACAGCCAGGGCAGTGGAATAAGCCGATGCTCCGAGGAGCGGCCTGGGTCCCGCGGCCAGAGCCCCGCAAAGCCGGGGCAGCACCGGCCGGGCGCAGGAGGACAGGCAGCCACTGGCGGCCGCCATGTTCGCAGCTCCCACACGCGCACTCCGAACAGCGCAAAGTCACGGAAGCCGCGATAGGCCACGCCGATTAGGCGAAGCGCCGGGGCGAATAGCGGGAGGGCGAGGCGCGCGCGCTGATCTTGAGTTAGTGTCTGGAGCTGGCAGAGCCGCGCGCTATGGCTGCGGAGGGGCCTCGCTCTGGAAAGGTGCCAGGAGGGTAATTGTGTGGGGGGTTTCTGAGAGGTAGGGAGAAAAGTAGGAGAAGTGCCCAGCACCAATAATGAACATTTCATAATAACCTTTGTGGAGCAGTAACCAATGGGCACTGGCAGCGAAGCGTTCCCTTAAAAGGGGACTAAAAAGAAAGAAGGGAGAAGAGCAGCAAAAGTGGTGCTATGGCCAGTGAGGGGTAGGCCCCTGCCCTTTGCACTGTCATTAAGCACATGCAGCTGCACCCACTCCCTGTCGCCAGTCTTCATGCTTTTACATTAAAGCCCCGACTCTCGGATTCATGTGAACACTGGAGAATCTTTGCTTTCAGAGTTTTTTGTTTGGTTGGTTTTTTATTTGTTTTCTAAAGCTATGGAAGAAAGTTTGAAAACATAGCCTAAGACAGGGGGTTTCCAACCTTTTTAAGCACAAGATCACTTTTTGAATTTGTCAGTCCAGGAGCTACCTCAAACACAAATACTCTTCCCCACCCTTTTGCCGAGGCCCTGCCCCTGCCCCACCGTTGCTGAGGACCCACCTGCCTCACTCTGTGAGGATGGGGTACAAGGGAGAGGAACAGAGAAACATCAATGCCCCCTTGCCTCTGTCTCCCCCACCTTGCACAACAAGCAGGAGGCTCCCAGGGAGTGGCTTTGGGCAGAAGCAGCAGGGCAGTGAGGGGGAGGGGTAGATGAAGTGCAGACACTTGATAGCCTCCCAGCCAAACCAGTCAGGATCACCTGTCAGAGGCTCCAAGATGGACTGGTAAATCCCGATTGACTGGTTGGTGACTGGCCTAAGAGAACTCTAAAAAGTTCACAATGCAGATAGCATGTAAAGAGCACCCCAAGGCTGTGTCTAGACTGGCAAGTTTTTCCGGAAAATCAGCCGCTTTTCCAGAAAAACTTGCCAGCTGTCTACACTGGCCGCTTGAATTTCCGCAAAAGCACTGACGATCTCATGTAAGATCGTCAGTGCTTTTCTGGAAATACTATGCTGCTCCCGTTTGGGCAAAAGTCTTTTTCCGAAAGACTTTTGCGCAAAAGGGCCAGTGTAGACAGCACAGTACTGTTTTCCGCAAAAAAGCCCCAATCGCGAAAATGGCGATCGGGGCTTTTTTGCAGAAAAGCACATCTAGATTGGCCACAGACGCTTTTCCGCAAAAAGTGCTTTTGTGGAAAAGCGTCCTGCCAATCTACATGCTCTTTTCCGAAAATGCTTTTAATGGAAAACTTTTCCGTTAAAAGCATTTCCGGAAAATCATGCTAGTGTAGACGTAGCCCAAATGTATTAATCTGCAAGCTCCTGGGGTTTTTTTGGGGGGGAGGGTCTTCAACTAGGGACCTTAGAAGAAATGCAAAGCTTGTCATTCAGCAACCTATAGGCTGTGGTGCTACTCTTATTTGTGTTTATCTGTACTTCTACAGTGTGTCCATTAGTTTGACATATGCAAATCATGAGACTGGCTTTAAAACCATGAGGCTTTTAAAAATATTTTGTACAGCCTTTGCTTCTTGCCTTTTGGTTTCTGGGTCCTTAAGAGACATTTATATGTTGGGTCATTTTTGCAAGCTTTTTTCCACAGTCATAAAAATTATAATCTTGGGGGAGGGGACTTCCTCATGAGTGAAAAATGGGGTTCACACATTTTCATAACTCAGAAATCTATGCTTTGAGAACACCAGTGACTAAAAGTGTTAGCAATATTGTGAAGTTGTTGGTTCAACTAGTTATAGGCCCATTTTAAGGCACAGTTTCCTGATGTCTCTGGTGGTAATGTCAAAGCATGAGCTCAGTGACAGCTCTAGCTATTATTTCTAGCTCACTAAGATAATCTCAAAGCATTGGTTCCTGAAGTTATTGGGTTAGTAGCTCAGTTCCTGTTTTTAGTAGGGATGTTAAAAATCATGTAATAGGATAATCATGTAACCATTAAAAATCTTAGTGATTACATGGTTACACACAGTGCGGCCTCTGAAGTATAATGCTTAGCTTTATACTGCAGAGCTCACAGTGAAACCTCCCCTGCAGCAGGAGTGCCAGTTCCTGCTGGCCCAGCTCCTGGGGAGGAGGCTTCACTGCTACAGTGAAGCTTTCTCCCCGTCAGGCAGCCCTTGTCCTCCTGGCTCCCAAGGTGGTGGGTTCACTGCTCTGCCGCAGCGATGCCACCTATGTGAGAGCTGGCTGAACATAACCAATACCATTAACTGATAAGCATCAGTGTGCAGGCAGTGGGTGGTGGGAGGGAGAAGGCCGTGACAGGTCTGAGAGCCACTCCAGCCATCTAATGGGCAGTGGGGGGGGGGGCATTCCAGTTCCTGGGGGTAGCAGATTATAATCACTTAAAATCTCTCATTGTAGTTAATAAACTTGTTTTATCTAAAACCAACTTGTGTGGAAATTATAACGTGGGGCAGAAAGCTGTTCATATCCCTCTCCATATTGAGGGAGGGAGTGAATTTCATGAGTTTTCATTCTTTATCCGCTAGAGAAGGTGTGCACTTGAGTTTTGAGCCATTCCTTAACTGAACTCAGCAGCTATGTGAAGCTGCTTTTTGAGAGCCTTTCACAGCACCCCAGTTCAAAGTGGCATCTCAGGAGAACCTTTAATAGCCACTTCACCAGCTTGTTACTAATGTAAGATAGCTTTATCCATGTTCACCAAAAATTCTCACATCCTGCTATTAATTCAGTAACAGATGGAAATAGTCCCAATTAGAGGGCATTGTCACTTTTAATTTTTCTTTCCTCTGTAGGGTAACACAAGAAGGAATTCTTTGTTGTTGATTATTTGCTATACAGGCAGTCCCCGGGTTACATGGATCCGACTTACATCGGATCCCTACTTACAAACGGGGGGAGGCAACCCCGCACTAGCTGCTTCTCCCCAGCAGACCAGGGAGACGCGAAGCTAGCGCCCCCCTCAGCAGACCAGAGAGACGCGGAGCGGCTTTTCTCAGCAGACACCTCAGCTTGAGAATAAAGGACTGAGGTAAGTGAGGTGTGGGAGAATAAAACTGAGCTCTGGAGAAATGTTTGGCTAGAGTTTCCCCTACAATATGTACAAGTTCCGACTTACATACAAATTCAACTTAAGAACAAACCTACAGTCCCTATCTTGTACGTAACCCGGGGACTGCCTGTACTAATAATGTAACAAGTTCCTAACTGCAGGTGTTAAATGTTATGTTGGAATTCCTGTTTTATGAGTTTGGTGTGGCTTACTTTATGGCTATGTCTACACTGGCGCGATCTTGCGCCAGAAGTATGCAAATGAGGCTAAGCATGGAATATCACCGAGCCTCATTTGCATATCTAATGAGCCGCCATTTTTGCAGAAGAGGCTCTTGTGCCAGAAGGAGCTGTCTGTACTGCCCCTTCTTGCGCAAGAAAAACCCTCTTGTGCAATGCCGTTATGCTGATTATTTTCAGGAATAATGACATTGCGCAAGAGAGGTTTTCTTGTGCAAGAAGGAGCAGTGTAGACAGCTCCTTCTGGCGCAAGAGCCTCTTCCACAAAAATGGCGGCTCATTAGATATGCAAATGAGGCTCGGCGATATTCCACGCTTAGCTTCATTTGCATACTTCTGGCGCAAGATTGTGCCAGTGTAGACATAGCCTATATGTATTGTTGAGAAGATTCATGTTGAATGTCAATGCCTATAGTGCATATTTTCTGTTAAAATGATCTCAAATCATGCACTTTTTTTGTAAAATACATCAAAAACTTGGTGTGACTAGCTGCTTAAGATGGACCACACTGAGGGTATGTCTACACTACAGAGGGGTTTTTTTTGGAAAAAAATCGCGTTCTTTTGAAAAAAAAATCGAAAGAACTGAGGGGTTTTTCCAACATTGGTAAACCTCATTCTGCAAGGAAGAAGCCTTTTTCCAAAAGAGCTCTTTCAGAAAAAGGTGTGTGTGGACGGGGAAGAGGGAGTTCTTTGCAAGAAGAGGAAAAAGCACAGGTGCTTTGGTGGCCATTCCACCCATAGTAATCATAGCTTACATGTGAGATAGCATCCATTCAGCGTGGACACTGCCTGTCAGAAAAGCAGATCACTTTTTTGATTCGCTTTCGCAGTGTGGACTCTCTTTTGGAAGAAGTTTTTTTGGAAGATCTCTTCCAGAAAAGCTTCTTCTGCAAGAAGCCTGCCATCTAGACATAGCCTGAGAATGCCATACTCAGGGCAGACTGTTGGGCAATCGCCCAAAACTGGTGGTTTAGTCTATAATTAGATTCATGAAGTCAGTAACAAAAGAGATTCTGCAACACAACACTGATTAACTGGAAGTCAAACCCAGTTTACCTTGGCTCCCATCCAGATGAACTGAACATTCAAATCTGAATCCACCACATAGTAGATAAAGTCCATATTATAGAAAGTATGATCAGCAAAACTGGCTTCGTTTGTTTAAACCAGGGGTGGGGATCCTTTTGTGAATTGGCGGCCACTGATCCACAAAAAATCAGTTGGGAGTCACACACAAATGAGAAGCAAACAAAAATAAAAAACACTCTTTTAGACAGGGGTGAGCAATAATTTTTGGTGGGGGACCACTCTAAGATTTTGGAAAGTGGTGAAGAGTCACACTTTTCTATGGAGGAGGTGTGGGAGTTTAGGATGGTACAGAAAAGTTCATGGGGTATGGGACTGGGGTCCAGGACATGGTGTGAGGTCTCAGAAGGAGTTTGGGTGAAGAAGGGGATTGTGACCCGCATCATGGGATTTGGGTGTATGGTCAGGGAGGGAGTATGGATACAGGAGAGGATTCTGTCCTGGGGGAGGAGTGCAAGAGGGGTTACAGAGTCTGGGAGGGAGTTGTGACCTGGGTCAGGGGGGTACAAAGGGTTTGGATTGTGACCTGGGGGAGGGAGGTGGTGTGCGGAAGGGGCAGGAGTGCCAGAGGCAGGCTCTGGCTGAGAGTCACTTACCTAAGCATCTCCAGGCCAGCAGCCCTGCAGCACCCCCAAAGCAGGCCAGAGGGGCCAGACATAGATTATTAAGACTAATTCTTCATACCCCTGTAATTCTTCCTCCCCTGGATATTAGTAGAACCCTGCACAGATACAATATTTATATCTGCATCCTCATGTATCTGCATGAATGAGCCATGGACATTAGCATCTGCAGATGCAGATACCTGCGGTTACAAAGCAGATATCCATGGATTTGCAGGACTTTAGATATTAGTACATTAAGCAAAATCCTATGATTATGAGGGTGGTGTAAGAACCAATATAGAATAGAATAGAATAGAATAGAATAGAATAGAATAGAATAAATATGGGCACAACAGCCTAATTTCAGGCTCCTATTTATGAAAACCTTGGCCGTATGTACTGGATATGTGCTCCCTATAGAACATATTCTTGCATAACTATTAAAATTAGTGTTACACAACACAGTAAGGCATATCCTTGCACTGAAGAGTAGTTAAGACAGATAGAGAAGAAATGGAAAAACAGGTCATACCACTTTTATCCATCTCTTCCCTAACTGAATCATTTCTGGAAAATTAGAGCTTCAGACTTTGAATAGTACCAGTGTTGTAAGCATGGAATATGGCATTTGGTGTTAAGTTATTTCAAAAGCAGTTTACCCTTTTTATGATTAGCTATGTTGATTAAAATATTAAGTTACAGTGCATTTTTTAAAAAAAAGTTATTTTGACATTGTTACACTGCATGCATGAATTTAATAAAGAGCGTTAGGGGAACCATAAATCAAAAGCAAAAATTCTTATTGTCTTTACTTTTAGCATGACTCATTACAGCAAATAATAAAGTTTTTCTTCAGTTACAGCCATGTAATTCTCAGACAAATAATCTGCCAATGCATTAATTATATTTTGCTCAATTACTTCAAATATACTTGTAATGTGTCCAATATTATTAAAGATATTCTGTTACCACGCTGGTATCAACAACATTATACATCTCTTCCAGTGCATCACTAATGATTTAAACAAATGCAATTAAACAATGCTGGAACACTTAATATAATTGGAGTAAGGAATCAAATTACAGTTGAGGTTCACTGTGCAAGGATTTAAATTGTCCCTTATTATTTGAAAGCTATCTACCACTGCTATCTGATACCTCTTCATCAATTACAATAGATCCAATATTTCAAGCAGTAATCTTGCCTTCCCTTTCTATAATACAATTATATTAACAGAGGGACTTTTTCCAAGACTGCGTGTGAATAATTTCTTTGTTAATACATACGATTTCTTAATAATTTATCTATGTGGTGGGAAAGCGGGAGTATGAAATCAACTTCGGCAGCTTCTAAGGGTGGTGCAACAGGCTTGGTAGTGTGGACGAATCACTTAGAAAATCAACCATAGGTGGTCAAATTTGATGTAAAGTCCTGGTGTAGACCAGGCCTAAGTGAAATGGCCCTATACAGAGAAAGATCAGACACAGTTCTTGGGACCATTATGGGCTTAGAGCTGCAGGTTTTGTTAAGTATGTGACTCATCACAAATGTTTGTCTTTTCCTGGTTACTCCCACCATCACTACGACAATTTAGAAATTACAAGAGAACTCAACACAAGTTAAAATGTGAAGGAATGGATTTCTTTACCCCTTGAGTTGTCTAATATTTTAGCCACTGTTTAAATTAGTGAGAGCCTTATAGCTAGGTCTCTACCATGCTTTGGAATGGTCCTACTGGAAAACATTGTGTTCATTAAATTGATCCTTGTATCAGGGCAGCTGCCAACTGAGCTTCCCCTCATGGCCAGAAGTGAACCTATAGTGCCCTACCTCTGTTTCCCCTGTTCAGGTCCCCTTGTCAGCTTCACAATCATTCCACTCCCTGACTGGATTTTTCTAAGTAACAAAAACAATATTCAAAAATCATCCCCTAAATATTAAATTAAAGACTATTACAGAAACACAAAATTTTATATTCCTCTCTGCCTCTTCTATCACAGTCTGAGATGTTTTTCTTTTATCCTGCCCTACTCTTCACAAAGCTTCTCCCAAGCTAATTCTCAGCCTTCTGGCCCTAACTTCCTTCTCCTGACTATCTTCTCTGTTCTGAAAGAGAAGGCAGCATACCTACTATCCTTCTTCTGAGAGCTCCTTCCAAAGGGCTGAGGGAGAAAGGATCTCTGCTCACCCTAAACTACATGGCTTCTAGTCCTGGACCTTTAAATGAACATGTCTTTTCAAATCCACCTACTATTCCCCCAGGACTGCTTCTTGTCTTCTGGCCTTGGCCATTTCCTGTATGTTTGTTCATTATAGTGTTCATGGAGCAGGGTCTTCTGGCCCCTTCTAGGTTTTCATAGTCATTATACTCCATTCATAGACTCAAATCCATACAAGCCTCAAATACTTTTCTGTATTCTTCCTGCAATCCTGGACAGTAAAAAGCTGAGTTTTCTTCTAGTACCTATTTATCATGGGTTCCTGGGTTCAACAATAATAAACATGTAGGCCCGGATCCTGCACCAGGACAGAGTAACATTGTTACATCCTTATATAGCAATAGAATCAAATTAGATTAATCTATCCTGATTCTGAAAGAGAGAATTTGAATTCCCTCCCTCTACTCAAGCTATCTAAAATAACCTTGAAAATGAAGAAAATAGTATTGAGTCCCGTGCTATTTAGCATCCTAGGATAAGATTCTACAGCTCTTTACAAGTCAGATTCCTTGCATACCTTAATAAGAATTTGCCCTAATAGTTCCTAATTACTTATATATTCATAGTTAAATGTCACCTTTATAGTGCACAATGTATTGGGTAGAGTCCTTGTCAGAATTGAACTCTTTTCACTCTCCAGGGTGCTGAATTAATTTGACATGATTATAAAATGGAATAAAGTAAATAGAAAACTTGATTTCAACATACAAGGTGGTTATGCTATACCTGCTTCTGAATGCTGCAGGCTGAAGACAGCCAGAGAAAGTTAGGGAGAGGGGGAAGACGCATATGCCATCTTTATTCTTTCAAACTGGAGCACTTACTACTTTCTCTAGCAAATATTACTATTTTACACTTGTATCTCTTTGGAATACATTACACTTCTGTGAGAAAACAACAGAAAGACAGAACAAGCGAAAGAAAGAGCACAAGGTGAATTTTTTGTTAATATTGAAAAAACTACATCTTTCCCCTGAATTCTTTCTCTGAAATTGTTGAACTGGTTTTGCTGTAATTTTCAGAAAAAGCAGCAGCCTGAAGTAGACCAATCATTACAGTCTTAATGGTTAAAGTTTGGCAAAATTGCAAACAATTGGAAAAAAGCAGGCTATAGAGTAGCCATAATGTAGATTATAAGTTATTACTATCTTGCCCTATACTGTAGATCAGGGAATGAATTAATTTCTTTGGTGCCATTTCCATATGATAAATCAACCCTAAGTTACTTATCCCCCCCCCCCCCAAAAAAAAGTGTTAAAGTAAAAACAAGAACAGAAAGTTCATGTTAGACCAAGGTTTCACCTATCAGGGAAGAAACCAACTTGTCTGTAGTTCCTGCATAGTGTTTTTCAAAGTTATTTGAGACTTCACACTTCTATTTGTCTTTCTGGGTATGGTACCAAAAATTCCCATCTTATTTCTATTAGTTAAGAAAATTTGTCTTAACTTCATTTAGCAGTTCAAGGAATCCTTGTTGCCATATTGCAACTCCAACTGTGAACAGGATGATTTATAGAGTAAGTAGTGAACAGAAACCTATGCAGGGTTAGACAGTCAATCTTAATAAGGAAAAACAGTGTAATGGGTTCCTTAGAATTTTGACCTAGACTACAGACTCTTTGGGGGAAGAGCCCATATTTTTATGTGCATATAGAGGTTCTAGCACAATCAGCCTGAGAACTCTATGGCTGTGTCTAGACTGGAAAGTTTTTCCGCAAAAGCAAGTGGCCGCTTGAATTTCTGCAAGAACACTGACTTCCTATTGTCTGAAATCAGTGCTTCTTGCGTAAATACTATGCTGCCCCCGTTCGGGCAAAAGTCCTTTTGCGCAAAGCTTTTGCGCAAAAGGGCCAGTGTAGACAGGTCAGATTTGTTTTGCGCAAAAAAGCCCCGATCGCGAAAATGGCAATCGGGGCTTTTTTGCGCAAAAGTGCATCTAGATTGGCACGGATGCTTTTCCGCAAAAAGTGCTTTTCCGCAAAAAGTGGAAGAATTACTTCTTGTGTCTTGCTTGTAAGACTCCTGTTAATACATCCCAGAATCATGTTCACTTTTTTTGCAACAGTATTACATGGTTGACTCATATTTAGCTTGTGATCCACTATGATATGCCCCACCCCCCGACTCCTTTCTGTATTACCCCTTCATAGGCAGACATTTCCCATTTATGTGTGCAATTGATTTTTCTTTCCTCAGTGGAGTATAGGTTGTACTTCCCTAAACTATGACTTTGTGGTCCAGGAATATCCGTAGTCCAGAAGAACCACAGATGTTCCTGGACCAGACAGCCTCGGAGTCAGGAGCCCAATGACAGGAGAACCAGAGGTTGGGAGCCCCGTTGGGCCAGGAGCCGGTGGCAGGGAGGCCAGCAGCAGGGAGGCTTGCCAAGACCCTGGCAGAGGGGCAGCCCTACTCAGCAGGTGACAGCGGGGCTAACGTCTGGCAGCCTGGCTGGGGCCAGAGCTGGTGGCAGCGGGGCTGAGGCTGGATTTGGTGGCAAGGTGCCAGGGCCAGCCTCAAGGGGCTGGTGTCTGGCAGCCCGGTCAGGGCAGGTAGTCCATCTGGGCTAGCCAGGGCTGGCAGTAGGGAAGCCAGAGTCCAGCAAGCGCATCTGGGCCAGAAGCATGGGGGCTGGCCGGGGTGAGAAGTGGATCCAGTGGCAACAGAGGAGGGACAGTGGGTTGTGGGGCTGATGGCAGGGGACCTCTCCTGGTCTGGCCAATTCACTCATTCAGGACCAGTCAGGTTTTGAAGGTGGGTATCGGACCCGGGAGGTCCAACCTGTACTTTGCATTGTCCTTATTGAATTTCATCCTATTTTTTTTCAGTGTCCAGATCATCTTGAATTTTAAGCACTTGCAACCCCTCCCAGTTTGGTATCATCTGCAAACTGTGTAAGTGTGCTTTCTATTCCATTATTTACATCACCGATGAAGATGTTGAACAAAACTGCACAAAAACTGATCCCTACAGGACCTCACTTACTATGGCCTTCCAGCATGACTGTGAACCATTGATAATTACTCTCTAGGAATGTTCAAAAGCTTCAGAGGGGTAGCCAGGTTAGTCTGTAACAGGAAAACTTAAAAAACAGCAAATAGTCTAGGAGCACCTTAAAGACTAACAAAATATGTAGATGGTATCATGAGCTTTTGAGGGCACAACCCACTTCTTCAGATGATATCTGCCCACAAAAGCTCATGATACCATCTACATGTTTTGTTAGTCTTTAAGGTGTTACTAGACTATTTGTTGTTTTTTAATGTTTTCTCTAGGAATGGTCCAACTAGTAATGCCCCCACCCTAGTAGCTCCGTCTAGGTTGTATTTCCCTAGTTTGTTAATGGGAAAGTCATGTGAGACTGTATCAAATGCCTTACTCAGGTCTAGGTAAACCACAACTACAACTCCCCTTTATGTAAAAGGATTGTTACCTTCTCAAAGAAAGCTATCAGGTTGGTTTGACATGATTTGTTCTTGACAAATACCTGTTGACTGTTCCTTATCACCTAATTATTTTCCAGATGTTTGCAAATTGTCATTATTTCCCTTTTTATAGTTGGGCACTATATTTGCCCTTTTCCAGGCTTCTGGAACATCTGCTTATAATCTAATGTATTTATCCTCTGAACATCCCTGTGAGGTAGGGAAGCTTTGTTAGGTGCTGCATAATGTCAGTTTTCCAAAGCATTTTGTAGATCATTAAACTCACAACGTCCCTTTGAGAAAGGTAGTTCTCAGATGGGGATCTGAGACACAGAGTAAGTGACTTGTCCATGAAACTGGAATTGAACGCATATTTCCCAATCGTCCGAGGGATGAGTAAAAGCAGTGTGGTGCAAAACTTTTATAAGAGACTCAAGACATGCACCAGGTTTTCTGACAGACTCAAACTTATAATCAAAATTGTAAAGAGGCAAATGAAAGAGAGCAACAAAAATTCAGAGTTCTGGAGGCACTGACTTAGGGAAAAAGATACATGTTTATAGATTAGTTTACAGATTGGTAGCGCTAGTTAACATGATAAATCTACAAATATTTGAAAGGGTACATACCTAAGAATTATTTCAGGATGTACACACAGGTTTAAATAGGAGCAGTCAGTTGAAATTAAGAAATCAAGGACTATCTGAAAGTGTTTGCCTGGTATGTTCTTTCCAAGAAAACACATGCAAACCATCTTGTTTAGCACATTTAGAACTGGAATACAAAAAGGAAAATGGCAACAGTTCTGCATTGGTAGGAGAGTAGATGTAATATACCTGTCCCACTCCAGTTTCTTTGATTGACCCTTAGGTAAATTATCTTTCACATGCAGGGTGAGAACTTTGAGTCAAATTCCTATCATTCCCTACAATACACAATGTTTTCAAAGAAATGAGACAATAAACATTTTTTTAAATCAGTACTGTATTCACCACTTTTCTGGCATGATCACAAGGCACAGCAGCAAGCTGAAAAACAATGCTGAGGAATCTACATTTCGAATGCCCTCTTCCTTTCACTGGAATAAGAAAAATGAGTGTTAGATTAGAAAGGGCAATGAAAAAATAGATAACACCATCCTGACATGGGTAGATATGACCCTTTGTTACTGACTTCACCAGATGTTCAGGTAAAAATAATATTCTGCTTAGACTGTTGAGTATAAGAGACTGTTGCAAGTAAGTACTAGTGCATAATTCAAAAGATTGTGAAGGAAATACCATAATTTTTAATTAGTTATACACAGGTAGGAAAAGATGCATGGTGTCAGGGGAGAAAGAAGGAGAACTGAACATCTAAACTATTGCTTTGTTTCTGCTACTAGTGACATAATAGCAGAGAAGCATAAATACTCCTCTCTGACATGATAAAAACATCACAACTGGGAGCCCCTCATTCCTTTTTGCCTTACCCCTACTTCCAAAGGAAAACAGACCAGGGAGAAATAAGGGAGGTACCCTGGATGGGTAAGGGTGGGACTTGATAAGCTAGGGGGCAGAGTTAGACAACAGTTCTCTCTGCACCTATGCAATCTGCCATATGTAGCCGAGGAGCAGAAAAGAGGAGAAAAGGGACACTCACAGAAGTACAACAGGAGAGAATATGCGGTGCTTGCCAGATGGTTTCAGGTTTTTCTTTATGCTTTTTTTCCTCTCTCTGTTTGTGTAGTCTCACTTTTTGATTAAGCATGCTAGTAAATGTTTCTAATGTAGCTTTGTTTGCAAAGGTTAGTTAACAGACTTCTGTTGGTAGCACTTGTGTGGTTACTTTTAAACCCTGTAAAATGAATTGAACTGAGTGAGAGTAGTTCTTTCTTTGTTTAGCATAGATTCATCTTGAGAAATGGGTGGGCTGAAAGGCTTCTTGCTTTCTATTTGCAATTGCTGCTGATTACTTTTTAGCAGAGGGAAATGGCTATAGAAAAATGAAGATTAGAAGTATTTATCCATCAGCAGTGTGATTAACAAGGACATTTTTCTCTTTGCAAAATGCATTAAGAAAAAATAGTTTTCTTGGTAACAAGACCGCTACCCCATGTACACATTTCCAGAAATACCTTGGAAGTGGGGCTCTACTTAGAATGACAATTTATTCATTCACACATTGAGATTTTTAAGCAATAAAACAAATAAGTCTAATTTGACCAAAGACAGGAGATTAAGGCTGAAATTCCATTTTTAATTTGTGGTTATGTTGAGGTTGTAGGAGATCCTAGAGTATGTTTTGAGGCCCCTCCAACAGAGGAACAAATCACCTGCAACTAAGGGGCATCCTGACTTGAGTAAGAGGCATTGTTTCAGCATTAATTCCACTATTGCCTTGCTTTTTTGGGTGTAAGCAAAACCTGTAATACTGTATTTATGTGGACATGTGTAAGAATGAAGGCAATTTTAAAGAACAGATTTCTAATGCCTGCAAAACAATTATACAATGATATAAAAATAAATGTAGACATTATTAGAACATATTAGACTATAGCTATTCAAATCTGTTTTATGAAATACACGTTGAGCATTCTGAGCCAAATTTCCCAACCCGTTCCACCATCTGGATTTCACTTAGGTCAATGAAACTAACACGAGTATAAAGCTGTTGTATTAAAACAGAATCAGGTCCTCATTAAACACATTGCAACAACACAGATCTACTCAGAAATAATTTTGAGTTAATGTAGCATGTTAAAGTTCCCAGTCCATCTTTTTTTTTTAACTTGGGCAAAACTCTGAGCACATCATGAGTTACAACTGCAGGATCATCTCTGTCTGAAATTGCTCATCCCCAGTCTTAAAACTCTCCTGTAATGTAGACATCCTAGCTAAGTTTTTCAAAATGCAACATAATAATGAAACTCCATATTGTAAACCTATGTATATTATGCTTTAGCACACAGTGATCTTATAGTCAATGTGTAGATTCTGAGAAACCAGAAACACTGATCAATTTGCAGCTGTAACTGTGCTATGTTCAGTAAAGGACACTTCTGTATTCACTGAATTTAAAATGATTTGATAGATTTACCTAAAAGGAAGGTAAAATGTTTCTGTTACTTGCAGTGTGCTATCTTAGTAGATATTTTAATCCTCTTTTTATTTGTCATTGCATTGAATTTTAACATTTCACCCTTTCGAAAAGTCTTATTGCCTAGTTACTTTTTGTGTCTCCATTGTCTAATCTGTGTTTCTGATTTAATTTCAGAGTCTCTGAGTGACAACAGGTGACAGGCTGGTGGCTCCCACTGTTGTGTCACAGAAGCATTCCAGGATAAGGGCAGAAAGACAACTTATCAGTTATTGGAGAACACCCAGATCAGAAAGGACATACAATACCTTCTTTTATTATTTTAAAAATTGATCAGGGTTAGCAGTACCTGTGCTTCATCATAGAATGTCCTGTGGTAATGGTGAAACTGGTGGGCACTCTATGTATAACCTCGGTGGTCAGGCTCAAAGCACCAGCTCCCAGTCAGGTAGTCTGAATGGACATAGGAAGTCTTCAGGACTGTTGGAAGTCACAGAGAACTTAAACAATATGCAGTATTCTTCAGTGGCACTAGCTCCAGATACTGTCGTGAATAATGGATCAGGAATTCCCTGTAAATCTGAGGAAGACACTGTGGATTCAGTTTTCCAGCTCAGCAACCAACTTATGACAGGAAGTGAACTCCGTAGGACCTACACAGCCAAGTGTTTCTATGGCCCTTATTTAACCAAAACGAGCATGCAGGGAGATGTCTACAACTTCCTGGAGAGGCCTAGTGGATGGAAATGTTTTATTTACCATTTTACTGTGTAAGTACCTATACTTTTACCTAATTTCTGATGTCAAAGCTATATGAAAATGTACACTCATAGTTTACCAGAAACTAGAGTACAGTAAAACTCCAGTAGTCTGGCATCAAATTGTATGGCACACCCGATAGTCCGGCATCAAAATGGCAAGAGCCTAGTGAGTGAGCTTTGGCAAAAAATGAGTCACAAGGCAGCAGCGGCAGCAGCTGAACTGAGTGTAAAGGGTAAAAAAGGGATAAAAAATGATAAGATTACAGTATACTGTATACAGTATACTGTATACAATATATATATATATATATATATATTGTAATATATAACCATCTTATAGTACCTCCTGATAGTCCGGCATATCCAATAATCCAGCACCACCTAGGTCCCAAAAGTTCCGGATTATAGGAAGCCTATTGTACTATGAGCCAGTCTGGTATCCTTACTCATATGCATGGTTTTTGCTCCCATGAGTAATCCCATTGGAATCGATGGAACTTCTTGTTCCAAAAAGAATCAGACTTTATACATATTAACTTTTCTAATGCGGTTCACTGGAGTCCTTCAGTTTTTTTATTTGTGTGGCTTCTCTTTCAACCACTGTGCTTTGTCCTTGCTCTATCTAAGACAAAAAGGGTTCATTACTGCTTCCCCACTTTTATTTCTGTCTTATTTGGTTTACATTGGTCCAGTGGAATATCTCGTGGCTTTTGGCAGACAAGAAGATGTATAAGATGTAGTTCTTGTCAGATACATCATATGACTGTAGATGTGCATTGATCATCCTGCAGTTGTAAAACTGACTTCAAGCCATTTTTGAAGGAAACATGTGGCACGAACAGCTGAGTTCTACACTTCTAACAATTTCAGTTTGGGTTCATTTACACAACTTGGAGTTATCAGTGTTAGATACAAACTTTGCAGCAAGTTAGTCATTTATTCTCCATGTGCAGTACACAGTGAGAGGAAGTGAAGGCTTTTGATTTATCTGTGTAACAGCAAGTGAATACAGCTGTTAATGTTTTCTTTGAGCTGCTTGTAGCACCCACAAGGACAGGACAGTTCGGTTATCACAGCATATGCTGCTTAAGGACAGTAGTGAGTTCCCCAGGCCAGCTTAACAGACTTGTGCTTGTGGGGCACATGCTACTGTGCTAAATATAGGTATGTGGACACTGTAGCCCAAGGCTTTGAAGCCTAGGGAGAGGTGTGGGCCTCAGAGCATAAGCTCCAGCCATAGCCGAAATTTAAAACTGCTGTCCACATAGCTATTTTTGACGTGGTAGTGCAAGTCCTGCCCTTAAGGGTGGGCCACCTAGGCAACTGCCCAAGGTGACATGGTCAAGGGCAGTGCTATGAAGCAGTCCATAATGCATGCTGCCAATGTAATGTTATGGATGGCAGAGGAGCATTGCATGTGTGTGTGCATGCAGGGATGTTACTCAGATTTCTCCCTATTTCCTCCCAACAGAGGAATATGGCGTGGGGGAGGGGCGGTGATGACCTACAGATATTGTTTGTGTGTCCATTGTTCCTCTGTGCCCTGTAGGGGGTTGCAAGTGGGGTAGCGAGGAGCAACAGAAAGTGCTCCATGCATCCAGCTCACTCTCCCCACCCGGGCTGTGAGGCAAGTGTTGGGTGCTGCTGCTCTCCTGCCCTCCCCTTACACAGCCCAGGAGATGAAAGAGACCTGGATTCAGGCAGCCATAATGTTGCTCTTTAGAGCCCCATTCACAGTCCCCTAGAGGTACACAGAGGAGCAGCATTGGATGGGGAGTGAGCATCAATGACAGCTGCTCCATACATCCATGTCAGTTTCACCATGTGAGTGCCAAAGAGGAGTGCAGGAGTTAGGAGCACACAGGAAGGGGATGCAGGGACTGGAGGTGTAGAAGAGGAATGTGGAACCTACAGAGAAATGGGGGTCACCCACAGAGTCATGGGGAGCCAAAATATAAGTTCACCAAGGATGCTGTTTTCACTAAGGCTGGCCGTGGCGAGACCTATTCTGTTGACTCAGGCTGGGGGATCTCTGCCATGGGCTGCTGTGGGATATCTTGCAGCAGTAACTATAATTTGTTTCTTGCTACAGAAAAGGGTTTGATTGTGCCCTCACTGAATCAAGTGGGTGTAGATTCGAATAAGATTAGGATTGAGCTCCCCCCTCCCAAAGTCTTTTTTATTAAGAAAAGTGGAGCATATAGCTCTTGTGTTTGACACACATACTTCCTTAAGGCCTGATCGTGCAATCCTTATCCTAAGAAAATCACCACTCATTTCAAGTAAGCAAGGCAATGTCAGATACCTTCTTTTTGGAAAAAAAAAAGACTTAGAAAGATATAGAATTATTTAAAATGATGGTAAACTATGATGCCTCTGTTAGTCACAGGGCAGATAGTCTTATTACTATTTATTTCCTTTCTGCCTCGAGATTATCTTTGTTTTTATCAAATGATGTTTTGAGTCATGAAATTCTGCCAAGTAAAAGGATAGGGCCTCTTTCAAAGACTATACTCATAGTATATAATCATGCCTACGGCTTAAACAGATTTCATTTGTGTAGATTTAAATATGTGAATGGTCATGGTTTAAGCCTATTTGTGGGATTTATGTCTCTCACTAAAATGCATTGGAGATATGAAATACAGATGATGAGAGCAAACTGAGACTGACCTTTAATTTGTGCTTGTTGCAATTTTTTTAACTAAACAGCACCTTTTAAAACTTGTCACTAAGTGCTTGTTTTGATTAAAAGAAACCTTGTATATAATTCTTCAGAAGTTCATTTTATCTAATTGTCCACTTAAGTGCGTTAGCTTCTAAGGGTGCATCTACACAGCAGGGTTTAACTCAAAATAAGCTATGCAAATTGAGCTCCAACAATTGCGTAGCTTATTTCAAAATAACTTATTTCAAAATAACTTATTTCAAAATAGAGCTCTCTTCCTCCAACCTCCCTTACTCCTTGTACAATGCGGGTTACAGGAGTTGGAGTAAGAAGTCCTTCAGCTTGACAGTATTTTGACATTATTTTGAAATAACTGCCTTCAGTGTAGATGAGGACTAAGTTATTTTGAAATATTGTTGCTGTGTAGATGTACCCTAATTGATTGTATAGTATAATAGAAGGATTATTACAAAGTGTTACTATATCATAAAGTAATAAATATGATTAAAGAAGATAATGAATAAATTAGGGATGTAAGTGACTAGTCGATTAGTCAACTATCCAATAAGCAGAAGAGGGGAGAACAGGAGCCGGTGCTGGGGGGAGCTGGCTTAAAACCCGGTTCCTCTCAGAACCGTCTCCACAGGGGCAGGGGCGTAGTGGGGACTGGACACGAGCCATGAATCAGCTGATTCCCAACTTGCGCCCAGTCCCAGAAGCTGTGCCTCTGCTTTTTAAATGTATTAAGAGCCTTCTGGAAGTTGCGCACAAATCTGAAGATGTGAGTGATGCACACTGGTTTTAATATCTAATAAGATCGTGTACAGTTCAGCTTGTTTCTATGGGCAGATCATGATGCCTCTGATCTGCACATAAAGAGGTCCTCCTTTTGCATAGAAGGGAAACTCTAGACACCATCTCCCTCCCACTGTTGTATCTTGCAGAGATCTCTCTGAGCGATTCTGTGTCCATGAAGGGAGCAGGTGGACTCTGGGAGGGCAGTGGGGATGCTTATATTCTCCCTTTTTCTGCCATCACATTTTATATATATGCGCCTTACAGCTCATTAACCATACTACAGACTGGAGCAACTCTGGTCTCCCAGAGAGAGGTGAGCTTAGTACATGCCCTATAGACTTTCCTGCATGGAAGTAAACACCACTTCCTTAGCAGCTTGCTGTGGGGTTCTGCACAGGAAATTTTCCTTTTTCACATGGGCAAAAGAATCTGGACCCTTTTGACATGTAAGTCAAGGTTTATATTTGCATCAGAAGCCTTTTACATGTGCCTTTACTTGTATTATGGAGCAGTGTAAAAATGTAAAGTTGATGGCACTGTTAACTTATACAGACTGAGTTATGCAGATGGATGAGTTAGTACTTAGTACACTTGGCTTAGATGCTGAAAATAATTTAAATGGAGGTGTGGGAAATGGACATCAAGATGGCTCAGGGATTTATCATGGGATAGTGAACCTTTCACCTCTAGGCAACTGGTCTGAAGCTGGGCCAACTCAGTAGTGAAAACGACTTAATGTCTGTTGGAGGAGATATGAAAGAAGTTGTTGGACTCAGTCGAGTTCTGAGTGAACAAATGCTCACATCAGAGTCATTTGTACAGTTAGTACAGGTGAAAACCCATGTTGGCACTCAAAGTAAACAAGGAAAGGAATGAAAAGGGAGACTATCTTCTTGTCAATGGGAATAATTAGTTGATAGCAAGCTGGGGTGTGTATCTGCCTTGCACTAGCCATAGACCTCAACAGTTTTTGTGGACCTTGCTGATACCTGTTAGCCATTTGTTCATGTGATTTGATCTAGTCCCCTTTAAAAAATAACTAGATCAAAGTTAAACTTAAAAAACAACAAATAGTCTTGCAGCACAAACAATGGAGATGATATCATGAGTTTTCGTGGGTACAATCCACTTCAGATTAATGGAATTTAAGGGGTCTAGTTTTCAAATAAATAGCAGAGAGAGGGAATGGGGAGGAAGAGGAGGAAAAAGAAGGAAAAAAAGGGGAAAGAAATTGTCCATTAGAGTGCCCACGCTAAATGACGCTGATAAGAATACTTACTACTCACTCTAAGTATCCTTTGTTGTTGTTTTTTTTTAAATGTCACTAGGATATGGAATGTAGCGGACCATCCAACCAATGAGTACCCAGGATTAATTAATTAACTCATTAATGAATCTCAAAGTTACCATATTATTTCAAGCCAATTTCAAAAGCCAGCTCGACAGGGAAGCTACAGAACTTAATGCACATCAGCAGGGTTCACATGGACAACTGGTCTATGGCAGGCAAGAAAACCCTAGCAGTTGGCCAGTGGTTAGAGCACAAAGCTGGGATGTGTCAAATCTAGGTTCATTGTCCCATGTGAGAGAGGAGTTGAACAGGGTTCTCCCACTACTCAGGACATGCAATGCAGTCAGGTTGTGGATTTGGGAGGCACTGACCCCAATTTGGGTGAGCCACAGCCCACTCATAGCTATGCTTCTGGTTGAAGCTGTGGATAAATATTGGAATACTAAATGGAGCAGGAAGACTGAATTCTGGAACTTCCACTACTAAGGTGGGTGTCCTATCCCCCAGGCTAAAGAGTCTTTTCTTTCACCCCTTGGGCATTTTGTGTGGAGCAATGCAGCTGCTAAACTCATTCCTACATGAAACCCCTTTGGCATCTAAACTGCTTGATTTCAGGCCACTGATTCCTGTTCAGTGATCACTAGCAGAGATAGGTGCCTCCCTGCAGCCTCAGGTACATCTACTCTGCACAGCTATTTCGGGATACTTCCAGTATCCCAAAATAGCTACCCTGTGTCTACACAAGCCTCCTGCTATTTCAAAATATTTTTCGAAATAATGGGTACACTATTTTGCCATCCCTATAAATCCCTTGTTGCATGAGGGATAAGGGATGTCTCAAAATAGCAAATTATTTTGAAATTTGGCACTGTATAGATACACCAAATTTTAAAATAAGCTATTTTGAAATAGATTTGAGATAACATACGCAATTTGCATAGCACAAATTGTGTATCTTATTTTGAGTTTCAGGTACTGTGTAGACGCACCCTTAGATACTAACTCTGCAAGATGAGAGAGCATCACACCCTTCTGGTCAGCATCTTACATTGGCTAGCTCAGATAGCTTCCCCCCAGCATGTTAGCTTTTATGGATCACATTCCTAAGTGCCTGTTTCTCCTGCACTCGTGTAGGGAGCCTGGGTGCCTAACTCTGCTTTGTGGAGCACAATGTTGTTCCTATGATTTTTCTAGACTCCTAAAAGTTAGGTTCCATAATGCTCAGTGTGGCAATGACTAAGTCCATTCACAAATCCTACCTTGGAGACTCAAAGTGAAGGTTACTTTGAGACAAACACATGTGGCTACATCTACACTGGCGCATTCCCACGCAAAAACTCTTTTGCGGAAGAGTTCTTTTGCAAAAACTCTTCCAGAAGAGAGCGTTTACACTGGCATGTGCTTTTGCGCAAGAGATGTGCTTTTGCGCAAGAGCATCCATGTCAGTGTAGACGGTCTCTTGCGCAAGAAAGCTCTGATGGCCATTTTAGCCATATGGCTTTCTTGAGCAAGAAAATCATGTGGCTTGTCTACACTGGCCTCTTGCGCAAGAACAGTTGCGCAAAAGGGCTTATTCCTGACCGGGAGCGTCAGAGTTCTGGTGCAAGAAGCCCTGATTTCATACATTAGAACATCAGTTTACTTGTGCAAGAACATGCGACCAGTGTAGACAGGCAGCAAGTTTTTGCGCAAGAGCAGCTGCTTTTGCGTGAGATCGCGCCAATGTAGACACAGCTATGGTGAAAGTTGTGGTATTAGCAAAATATAGCTGCATGGAGCAGTCTTGCCCTTTCGGTTTACAGAGCAGCTCTCCATACCTGAACACAATGACAAAGACATTAAAATCCTGAAAACTCATATATAAAGTCTGGTTTGCCACACATTCAAACAGACAGGTGAAAGCTTTATGGCCATTTAGAGAAATTACCAGGCCTCCAATAGAAGGTCATGGTATGCAGAACGTAGTGTAGAAAGAGAGTGGTGGTTTTTATTGCTGTGGAGAAAAAACAAAAGAGGAAAACACATTCAAGTACATACATGCTATGTAACCAGATACACTGGGAATAAAAGAAAACAACAAGCACAAAGGGACAAAAGTTAGTAGAGGTTATAAAATGTTAAATACTCAAAAAGAATTCCCATGATTACAGAATTGAGTTAGAGAGTTTTAACTACAGGGAAACAAGGTGCAGAAAAACCACTTCCTAATAAAGTTGAGAGGATCCCCATTGATTATTGCTATTAAACCAGAACATGTGTGAACATAGTCTATCATTCCTGGATTGGTGTGTCTAGAGTGGGAAGGGGGAGAAGGGCATAGTCTATATTACAATCTTAAAATCCTTTAAAAGGGCATTATATTAAATAACTCGTAGTTGTTCTAGTTTCATAAAATCTTGTCATGATCAGTTAAACAGATATAGTTTGAAGTTGCTACAATGAATGCTTTTTAGTATTTATCAATTGCTTTTTAATAGAAGGCACATTGTAAGTGTTATTTTGTAGGTGTGATGTGAGAAATAAGTAAGTCCCCCCCCATTTCACAGTTGGGGAAACTGAGTCAGCAGTTAATTTAGTTGATTAGAGACAAATAGTTTGGATAACTCAGTTCCTGATTAATATTCCTGATGATTTCAGCTTGGTGAGGAGAATTGAAAATTAACTTTAGCAGGCACTTAATTTATCTTTTCAAAGCAACAGTGATTAGAAGATTGTTTGCAGAATGTCAGATAGTGTTATGTACTTGGGCAAATTTGAAGTACCTTTAGCACTGGAAATGCATTTAAAACTGTTGAACAGTTTGACTTGGTCACAGTAAGCTAGACTAAACCACACAGTAGCAGCAGTGTAGGAGTTTATACATACTGGATGCATATTTATAGGAGTTCATGGGATGTCATCTCTTTGTTAGGTGACTGTTTATTACCCTGCTTAAGATGATTATGTATGTGTTAACCTAAGCTGTTTGCCCTTGAAATATTAGTACAACATTTACTGGAACCCTGTAATTTTAATAGCTCAAAATATAATTTGAAAGCGAGCCATTCAGTCTCAGTGAAAGATTGCTTAATCTCTTAAATAACTATTGGCTCTGAAACTTACCACAACCCATATTTAAAGGGAGGGTAGCTGGATTTTCAGAAAGAAATTCAAGACACCTGTTGCTGGGGCAGCCCAGGGGGTAGTTTTGGTGCAATTAAGGCTGGATGCATAAGAGTTTTACCCCCAGCCTAGCCTGTTCTCTTTTCAGAGGAAAAAGTGGGTCATAGGGTGACACTGGTCCCTTAAGAAGCAGCAGGGATAGTATACCTGCTGTTTCCCAATTTGTCTTAAAAGAGGGTACCTGGGTGGTAGAGGGAGGAAATATTTGCTGAGTGAGAGCAAATGGAATCTGTTAGGAGATGGGTGCCGGCTGGTGGTAGGAGACTGTATGTGGTACCTGAGGAAAGGGCTGGTGTCAGGAGAGTAGTAAGAGGGGTTTGCTGGTTGGCATGTCCTAGCCAAGGCTGGAGGTCAGGGAACAGTAGAAGGAAATGGTTGCTGGCCCTGAGCAGGAGCCATGTGTAGAGGAGGAGCTAACCTCTTTAGGTCTGGAGACCTAGGAAAACCGAGAGAGGAGCAGGGTGAGTTCAGGTGCCCCCTTCAGAAGCTGAGGTACTTCCTGCTGAGAATAGAAGGGCTGCACTCCATCTGGCAGGGCTGAGGTGGCTGTCCAGGGCCAGATGAGGACTGACAGACTGGCATGATCATAGGTGCTGGTATGTGATCAGTCTAGAGATGTGCTCTTTAGGAATTGTAATGATTACTTCCAGTGGGTTGATGCATAGACTATGTGTACAAATTGTGGCCTGTTTGCATATGGTTTATAATATGCCATTTCCAAGGAGGGGTATTATTGAGAGAGAACAGCTTGAAGTGAAGTTTTTGGGTTGCAGGAGGAGAAAGTGAGGCATGGTGTTGTAGTGTCACCCTTATCCATAAACAGGTGCTCAGAGGTGGCCTCCTTGTTATAGTTGTATACTTAATTTTGGGGCAGAGGGGAAGCCCCTATGATATCTGTGATCCAATCCTGTTACTACTGTGTCTTTATGTTATGCTTATAAGGAGCACAAATACTACATTTAACTACCTAGCTACTACATTTAACTACCTAGCTACAAATAGGTGCAGATTTTTCTTGAAGTCACCATTGCTCATATACTATGTGACACTTTTTCTCTTGGTTTTTATGCTCTTTTCTCCTTGGCTTATTACTTTATGCTGTGTGGGGGAGGGAAGGGGGTTGGTTGTTGTCTCCATCTACTAATTTTCTCTTTCGCCATATTTTCTTTTTCCTTACTCTCCCCACACTTTCTCTCTTCTGCCACTTGAGACTTATGCTTATTTTTTCACCCACTCTCCCTCTTGTCATCCATTGCTTATCTCTGGTGATTGGGAGTTGGTGAAGAGTGGAATAGCTGGCCCAGACTGGATCAGTGGCTTCCCAAGGAAGATAGCGGTTTATTGTAGCTAGCAGAAAGTATACTGCCTGCAGGAAAGTTCTCTGTGTTAATCAAGCTGCATATGAAGGAGAGGGACAGCTTGTGGAGTAGGACTTGGAGAAGAGAAAACGTACTATTGCCAGCTTCAAACACTTGTATTGTAATTGAGGCCTTTAATGTATTGTGACTTAAAAGATAAGTTTTAGATTCTGAAAGAGGCTTTGGGTCACAGTTTTGATTGCTCTAAATAACCATGGAGGTGAGGTGCTTCAGAAAATTCTCACTAGAGCTGTCTAGAAACAAGAATTTCCTTCTAGGGGAACATTTTATAATTCTGAAAAGAAATTCTAAGTTGGATGTGTGCATTTTTCCACAAAAGGGATATTTCTGGTCCCATCAGTCAGGCAGAGGAGGAAGCTGTCAAAATCAGTCAGACTTCTGTCAGAAGTGTGTGTGTGTTATGTTCTGTGGGAATGTGTTTATCGTCACACAAAAAACTTACTTGACAAATCAGTATTTTCTGATGGCAAAGTGTTCTATCAGAAAACTATTGACTGGCTCAAATTCTCACATAGTTGTATCAGTGAACTAGCACTTTAAATCAACACCAAATATCACAACTTGTAATAAAACCGAGTGAATCAGCAATACTGAGACGGGTTGTGCCCATGAAAGCTTATGATACTATCTACATTTTTTGTTAGTCTCTAAGGTGCTGCAAGACTAACTGCTGAAAGGTAAGAAATTTTTTACAGGAATATGTGGATCCCAATATCAACCACAGTAATAGTAATGTAATGCAAGTAAGAACTCAAGCACATAAGTAATGATTTCTTGCTTTTATATGTTTAAGGAGGCCCCTAAATTAGTCATATAAAGGAAAAAAACCCTTTCTGCCGGGAAAACACATTCACTCATGAAATCAATAGCTACCTTAAATGCTATGGAAATCCAGCCTTGTGGCCCAGAGGAGATGTCACCAAAAACAAACCCAGTCTTGGCCATCTATAATTGTGCATAGATAGTTGGAGTGCATTACCCAGGGTGTCCCCTGTTTGCCGCCTTGGTTATTGAAAAGCAGTTTAGACTCTAGGTGCCTCTTCAAGTGTACTGGAGTAACTCAGTGCATTGATATCCTTGGAACCAAGGGAAACATAAAACCAAACATGACTCAAAGCCTCACAAAAATATTGATTATAGTTTCACATTGAAGACAGAAGTTCTGTTTTCCAAAGTTTCCTAGTAGGATGTCTTTTATGGAGCAAAGTAAGCCACAGCAATGCAGTTCTTGCTTGGGGACTGCATTATCACCTGTGTGACTTCTATGAATCAGTCACACCTGGAAGGCCTAAACACAATAGAAATTATTTACTGGCAAGACTTTGAGAACAGATTTAGTTAGTTTGTTTTATTTATGGTATTATTGTAATAGTACTAGTTAGGTTGCCAACTTTCTGATTCCAAAAAAACCCAGCACTCTGTCCTGTCCCTTCTGGAGGCCCTGCCCACTCTCACTCATTTCATCCATTCTCCTTCCTCATTTGTTCTCCCTCACCCTTGCCGATCTGCTCATTTTCACTGCAAGGCCCAAACAGGCATATTTATCCTTTGGACAGATGTGTTCTACTAAATCCAGGTTTTATTTGATATAGGACAACAGAGCTGGAGGCAAAATAGTCAAAAAAGGTAATTAAAAAAAAGAATTTTCACAAACGTTTTAATAATTCTTTCCCTTCCCTTGTCTCAGTATTTTACAAACAGCTCCATGTTTTGTTTGTTAAAGTTATTGTAATTTGTGTGGAATTAGGACCATACATTCTCACAGCTGCAATGAGTCCATTAAAGGCCCACTCCCGAAGCTCAAATACAAATCCATAAAGTACAACCTCAGAAATGCCCTTGTTTAGATACCTGTAGAAACCAACTCCCACGTCTACATGTAGATAGACATGCATATTCATGTGTACACTTTTAGCATGGATTAATACATATGCTTCCACATTATTTATTATTACAATTGCTTAGCAGGGGTGCCAACAGAATTGCCAGGATCCGGGCACGATGTGTTCAGGGCTATCTTCTTACTCCTGGAGAAGGCAGGGAATCAGGCAGAAGGGGTGGAGCTGGGGGCTAGCCTCCTTTCTCATCTGTGTACCCTGACCAGTCCGTTCAGTACCTCCTGGGGCTCCAGTGATTACTTAAATGGCCCAGGGCTCTGGTTGCTGCAGTAACTGTGGCAGTGGCTGGGATGTACACATATGCAGCGGTACCCACACCTCCCTATGCAAACCACGTTGTCTCTTAAGCATACACAATGAATGCACACACCTCAGTTACTTTTTCATGCACTTATCCAGGGGTTGTCTAAATCACCCCCGTGGGAGAAGGGTGAGCTGGAGGGGAAAAGATGGCTAGGGAAGCAGATGAAAAGTGAAAAAGGCCAAGGCTGTGGCCAGTATGGGGGGATAAGAGGGTGGAAAAGGAGAGAAGGGAGAATGTGGTAGTGTAGGGGGAGGCTGAAAACTATAGGTCTACAAGAATCTGGGGGGGCACAGGGGTGTATAAGGACATAATGGGAGTGCAGCAGTGTATGGAGGTGAACGTGTGCAGGGGTGAAGGACATGGAGATGGTGGCTGTAGAAGGTGGGGAGGAGGAGTGGGCAGTGTCTCAAAAAAAATTCTGGTGTGGCTCTCTGCATTTTTTCTGCTGTTGTTTCGGCTCTCTTTGTTTAATGAGTTGTTCACCCCTGCTATAGTAGATGAAGAGGAAGTATTTCCTACAAATAGCATGTTACTTATATAGCACTTGAAGAAAGGAATAGTTTCATTTTTCTTGAAGTGCTTCTTTCTTCCTTGGGTTTCTTAATGAGAAAATTTCCTTTAAAAAAAATGACAATGAAAAACGAGCCTGCCAATGGGGGTGAGAATGGGCAAAGGGGGGAAACTGCCCCAGGGCTTGGTGATTCTAAAGGGTCTGGGGCTCCTGATCACTACCACCACCACTGCAGCAGCATTGGCACCTAGAGCCCTAGACCCTTTAAATTACCACTGGAGTGCTAGGCAGCATGCTCTGAAGTGCTCTGAGGGCTGGAAGGGGAGGGGATGGTGTGGCACAGCCCAGTTGGTCCTGAGGGCTGGTGTCCCTGTCCCTTCCACCCACAGCCCCACCCCATGCGGGAGCACAGAGTTGCTCCTGCTCAGGAGCCTATCATGGCTGTTGTCTCACCTGATGAAACATATTCATTAATAGGATATTGACTATGACTTGGTTCTGTCTGTTTAACATTATACCAGCTACCTAGCTTCCATATAGGTTTACCCATAGCCATTTGACATGATTGTCCTTGGTGCTAGTGGTGTTTAATACTTTTAGCGAACATAACACCTCGAGGCCATGCTCTGATGGGAGGTTACATTTTAGTGGAGACACTAATCTTTATTTTTAGCTTTAGCTCATCAGTCATCCCCTGCACTACTCACTTAAGTGGATGGCATGTGGAAAAAAAGAGGGGAAAAAAAAGTAACTAGCTACCTTTCTTGACTTCCAAATTTTCTTTTATCAGAAAGCTGCAGCTTTGCTTACAGAATTGATAATGGTGTTAAATTTATAAAAAGTGTCTTTAATTTAGAAGTAGAGGTCACAGACAGAAGCTTCCTATGTGAAAAGGGTCACCAGTACAGAAGTTTGAGAATCACTGCTCTAAGTCTTGTCTCTTTCATCAAGTGAAGTCTGTCAAAACAAACAAATGTTACCTCACCTATGTTTTGTCTCTAATATTTTGGGACAAACATGGCTACAACAGTACTGCAATACACATTAAAGGGTCACTTAATGAGGATCTAAAAGTGGGGGAGGAATGGAATTTCTGCCTTCTACTTGCAACATCTTTGCTGTCTTTGAATACCTAACAACACACATTAAAGGCCAAGCAATGTAGATCTTTATGTAGCTACTGTAGAGACTTCAACTACAGGCACGTTGAAAAGAGGGATGTTGTTCACCAGTGATTTATTACTTGCCAAATCATCCCTTACTTTTGCACAAAACTTATTACAATAGTGTGCAGGAGATGAATACAGGGGTGCATTCTATCACAATGTACTACTGTACATTCAGCTATCTGTATGCTCCATAAGATATTTTTGTTAACGATAGGGCATTCATTCCCTATGGGCCCTGATGAATTTGCATTCCTGTATTCAGAGTGTTCCTCGGGTAGCATAGATCACAGAGATATAGCTAGGTAAGGAAGAAGCAAATGTAAATCTTTTGGGGTTTTGCAGTAATTAAATTGTTTCTTTAAAGTGGAACTTCTCAAAGGTGACCCAAATCCTAAATCCTGTTGTTGTTGCTTTTGTTGCATGATCTGTAAATGGTCTGTAGACATGTTACTATGTGCACATCTGCTTTCATCTAATAATAGAAAAAGCTTTTTTTTATCCTTTATGGTTACAGGGAAACTTGAAAACATGAGTTCTAAAGGCTATATAAAAAAACCAGAAGACAAATAACCTCACATATATTATTTTAAACTTCTGTGATTTTTAAACTCTGATAACAAGACTGTGGAGGCCTTGAATACTTGATATTAGCAGTGCTTGATGTCAGGAGCTTTAATTTTCAGAGGCAGAGAGCACTTACATTACAAGGAACTGCAAGTGCTAAGCACCTTCTGAAAATTGGGTTCAACGTGTCGCGTTCTACACCAAAAAGGGAGGCACTCAAAATTAGTTACCACTGTAGAAACATTGATCTTTTGTGTCCGTATGCATACATGGAAGCTGGTGGGATGATTCATCAGGTACAAAACACAACAACAGGAGATGTCTGTTTGACAATCTGTTATAAACAAAACAAGTCAACAGAAGCTTAAAGAGTAACAAGCAAAATCAAATTTAAGATTGGGGACCAGTCTAGTGTTCAGAACTGCCTTTTCCCATAACTGGTGTCCCCAGAAGCCCATCTCCACAGGCTCTTGGCCTTCATTCCTGTGCAAAGAATTGGAAAATTGACACTGAAGTTAATATTTCATACTGGGGATAAGGTGTTTCTCCTGCTCCATTATCTTACCATATAATTAGCGGACTATTATAATATGGTAAGAAATATTTTATTCCTGAGTGAAATTCCATGCTGGGGAGTACCTTTTAATTGTGTTGCAAGAGTCCAAGAGAGATGCATCTTAAGGATACAAAGTAGTATTTTGTATTGTCAGTAAATGGCATGTTTCTTTTCTTTCCTTTTTTAACTTTGTTCATCTTTGATTTAATCAATGAATTCTAAACGTAGAGGCCAGCTGCTTTCTTTAATCAGATCTCCAGGGTTGAGTCCCTGAGAATCTTAAAAACTGGACTTAATGTGTCACAGATTTGTCTAGCTAATGGGTCACACTGCAAAATATTTTCATTTTGAATGAATAATCGCATAAGTCATTCAACAGCAGGCAAAATTGGGTCAAATGATGGGATTTTGTCTGCCTTTCACTAATAAATCAGGAAGGAAAATGATCTTTAGCAGTTGGGATGATTTGCTGGTAATATGTCCTCTAATTCAGATCAAGTAGCAGATCGGTTTGACTGAATTTTGTATCACCTAGAAAAAGCACTTCTTCTGCTTGAATAATACAGGGCATAGAATAAACTGCAGAGTTGTATATCATATCATTGACTTCTTTAGCTGAAGATATATTTTGGTACAGGCTGAGCAGGGCTCATGATTAGTTTTGCTGCTTTTAGGCCATGGGGTACTTGATTGTTGAAATATTTCATTAAATTGTAAACTGAGATAATTTTGAGATGCATATGTGTGTGCTTTTTGTGGAAGTCTTAAATCTACAGCAAATATGATTTATCTTATTTCAGTGCAATACTGTGTAATGCAGGTCATTCTAAAATAGCAGATGAACATTCAACATGCACAGTTTCAGATCTCTGTAACCGATCTTTTAAGACCTCTTATGCAGAGTTTCTTGAAGCTGTTTTATGGAGGTGACTACATAGTGAACTTAATTTAAATGTTTTTAAATATACAATATTTATATAATATGCAGGAAATAGATCCAGACGAACAGTTGGTTCATGTGTCTGATGGATAGATTCTGCTAATTGGTTATCTGCTGTAACATAAGAAACCAAAGGACCCCCCCCCCCCCCAAAAAAAACCCATCTAGCCAGCTGTTGGTGACACTTAAGGACTATTAAATGGCTCAAACCCAGATCAACAAATGGACTAAGGCAGTGGTGGGCAACCTGCAGTCTGCGGGCCGCATGTGGCCCATTGAGATTCTATGTGAGACCCGCAATACATTTTGTTCACTGCTGTCCATGCATGGGGTTGCCAGATTCTATGGGTTTTTATCCAGATAGACTTTTTTCCTGTCAGTATTACTAAATTGACCCACACATAAAGCAAGGACATGTGAAGTGAGATGCATGCTGATTCCACATAATTTTGGCTGTCACAGCCATGTGCCCCCTCTGTATCCAAACAAAGCACTGCTACAGTTTGATCGGCACCCCGTGCAAATTCTAGGCATGCAAGCACAGTTAGAAAAACCATATATCACAGGAGACCATCTTGGTTATCACAATCTTGGGGCCCACTTGGATGAAGGAGAGCCACTCAGGTGGTCCACTCACTAGCGTAGATTGCCCATCACAGAACTAAGGCATTGCAATGCCTAAGATTTGTTCTATACTTGATCTGTGTTACACGTGGCCCAGCTTATGTTAGCATAACTCTCATGTGGGTGTGGATTTTCCACACTCCTGAGCAATATAGTTGTACCAACATAGCCTACTGTGTAGACAGCATTGTGCCAAAGGCAGGGGTCTAGCTATTGGCATAGCTACTTCCTCTTGTGGAGGCTGAGTACCTTCTCTGAAGGTAGTGTCTTCATTGAAAGCTACAGCAATGCAGGTCAACTGATGCTGCTATGCTGCTGCAGCACTGTAAGTATAGATAAGTCTAACTGTTAGGTGCCTTGAAGATAACAGGTATTCACAAACCCTGTGTTAGACACCTAGGCTACCTATATGCAATACATGGTGGGAAGTAAGTGCCTAAGAATGATATCCACAAAAGTCAGCAGGAAGCCTCCGAAGATGCCAATAAGAGAGGTGTGCTGTAAATCCTGCTGCTGTGACAGAGTTTGATGCCTTTATCTAGGCTACATGAAGGAGCCTATCTTTGCAATCCACAGCCACAGGATGTCTCTAGGAGAGACCATGGCTTCCGCATCTGCCTAACTCAACACTCAAGCAAAAAATGGAATGTAAAGAAATGTGGTTTGGGAACTCACCCAGAATACTGGATGAGGTGGAGGAATTGGAACAGGGATCTTCTACCAGTCATGGGAGTACATGCTAAACAGAACACAGCTTAGCTGTAGTTACCTGAAAGCTGACACACTTAACAGTACTGTAATGTAGGGTAGAGATTGAAGGATATCCTGTTTTGAAATAACAGGGAGGGCTTTTAATTTAGAGGAAGTTATTATCAAAGTTAGAATCTGATCAGATACTTAGGTTAACAAATAATACCCCCCCCCCCACACACACACATGCAAAAATGCCCAGTAAGTTGTTGGAATGTACTGGAGCAACTTTATGTAAAAACCATAACACTATGTCTATATTGCGAGTTTTAATGGCAGAAAATGTGCTAACGAGGGACTCATTAGCATGAGTTGTGATATCATTAGCATATTTTCTGCCGATACTTTTTGTGCAAGGGGTTTTTGTGCAAAAAAAAGCAGTGTAGCCACTTCAGTTTTGCGCAAAAAACCCTTTTTGCGCAAGATCCTCATGCTGTCACAATAAGGTTCCTGATCATGTTACTGTATTACGCTGTAATTTCATTATTTTCTAATGGAAAAGAGGCTAATGCTTAGCCAAAATTGCTTGAGATCCACTTGCAAGGGTATTTTTTTGAGAACACTAGTTTTAGAGTGTAGAATAAATCATGTTTTAAAAAATTATTTTTATGTTAAATGACAGAATAAAGTTTGTCTTTGCAATAGTGTTATTCCTTTACATCATAATTTAAAGACAGCAGACAAAAATCCTCCTTTGTATTAAATGTCTGGAAATTTTTTTAGCATTTTGCTTTTTTTTTTTCCATACAACAAGTAAAGGGATAAATTGGCTTGCATAGCGATGCGAACATAGTTTTCAAATAAGTGTTGTTACAAAAGCGAGAAACAAAGCATTGTACAGGCATAAATAGGTTAAATATTTAAAACGAACTACAGTATTCCATCTGATATGTGTGTGTGACCATGCATAATACTGAAAATTATAACAATTATAATTTGCTTGTAGAGTATAGTACTATGTATAGTATGTAACATATATGTCTAGTTTTAAGAGTTCAGTGACTGAATATGCTCTTATTAATGACAGAATTCAGAATAAAAGGCCGTTTTATGACTTTTAGTAAAAGAAGAAAATCCAGGACATTAAACTTTAGTGCTCAAAGTGGAGTAAGAGTTGGAATGGAAGAGCTTCCTCCAGCATCTGAAAAGGTACCATTTATCCCATTGGATGTGGTATTGAAGGAGCTTATCAAAGCTGACTGAGAATTGCAAAGTAAAAGTTGAAAACCTGAACAAAGAATCTGGATTCTGACACTTGACGTAAGATCTATAGAACAGTCAGTTTTGAGTTCAGAAATACATTCATTTTTTTAGCATTTTCTTTTTTGGAGAGCTGGCTGGCTGAAAAACTGAATCTGCAGAAGGAGAACATGAAATGCGAAGTGACAATTTTAAGACCATCTGTTTTGTCTAAATTGTGAGAGAACATGAGCAAAACTAGTCCTAACATTCACCAATGAATGTCTGAATAAATGGATTTGTCATATGGGAACACTGAAATCTATGGCATTACTACATGCAAAGGGATTTTTTTATGTCAAAGGATCTTTTGGATCCAAGACATGAAGAACTTCCTTTAATATAAGCAAAGCTGCTAAAATATAAGCAGTTAAAGCTTTTCTTTATAACCAGTGCTTTTAATATGCAAGATACAATAATTTTTGTACATAATCTATTGCATTAAATGTTCTTAGGAAGGAAAAAGTTGGACTGGAGGTGCTTTTAATCCTGTATTCCCCTTCAGTCAGCTCTTCATAGTGCCTGCTGTCTCTTCTAAATTCACAAAAAGGCTGTAAAGAGTCCCCAAGACAAATAATAAAAAGTCTATGCTCTATAGCATGGGGTTCCCATGGACAGCACTACCACGTGGCCAGTTGCTGTCACTCAGTGGGCTCATGCGATGAGGTTTATGGCAGAGGCAACTCATGTCTGAGGGATGAGGTGGGGGAAGTGAGGACATTTGGCTTCAACAATTAAAGTCTAAGGGGGCATTTGACCCATCTTTGGGTGCAAACAAGCCCTCGTGCCCCACACGCCCCACGGCAAATATGGTTAATGGTGAAAGGTCTCTCAATCATTTAAATGAATTCTTTATTGAAAAAATTATTCCATTGAACATTTTAACCTACTTGAGATGTGTTTTGAAAACAAACCTGGTGACCCTCCGGATTGTCTGCAACATCTGCTAATCTAGCCAGTAAGGCTGTGTCCAGACTCCATGCCTCCTTCGACGGAGGCATGTAGATTAGCCACATCGGAAGAGGGAAATGAAGCCGCGATTAAAATAATCGCGGCTTCATTTAAATTTAAATGGCTGCCCCGATCTGCCGATCAGCTGTTTGTCGGCAGATCGGGAGAGTCTGGACGCGATGCCCCGACAAAGAAGCCTTTCTTCATCGACACAGGTAAACCTGGTTTCACGAGGCTTACCTGTGTCGATGAAGAAAGGCTTCTTTGTCGGGGCATCGCGTCCAGACTCTCCCGATCTGCCGACAAACAGCTGATCGGCAGATCGGGGCAGCCATTTAAATTTAAATGAAGCCGCGATTATTTTAATCGCGGCTTCATTTCCCTCTTCCGATGTGGCTAATCTACATGCCTCCGTCGAAGGAGGCATGGAGTCTGGACACAGCCTAAGATACTGACACACACTGCTCCTGAGGTTTGCATGCACTGTAAAACACAACCAGAGCAAAATTCTCCACAAGGGGACCAGGTTTAAAAATCAGCTCCCCGTGCAGATCCGTTCCCTCTTGCTACCTCTGATAGAAAGGCTGCAGCATGGGGCAGAAGCAGTCCTTGTCCATGGGGGGCTTCCTCACAGAAAAAGGCTGCTTATCAGTAGCCTCCTCTTCCATCTCCCCTCCCATTCCCCGGCAGGGCAGCGGAAGCAGGGGAGCCAGTGCTTTTAAGACAGCTCCTCCCACGCACTGGCCCCTGCCTCCTCCTCCCCCCCCCCCCCCACCTCTGTAGGAGGCAACAAAGTGGGGGATGCAGGGAGCGCCACAGAACCAGTAAGCATGGGGAGCTGGCCTAAAAGCCTGCCCCTCTGTGCTGCTGTCTCTGAAAGCTGGCTCCCCATGTGTACCGGCTCCCACTTGCCTTCCCTCACCCTTGGCACTGCTGCCTCTCTATCAGAGGCAGCAGTTTGAGGAGTGGGGGCAGGCGGCTTCATGGGATCTGGCGCTCATGGAGAGAGGGTTTAAGAGGCAGCAAGGGAGGAGGGGATTCATGTAGTCAATGGGATTAACTGATATGCCTGGGTTTATTGGTTAATTGTGTAGTTGTCTACATGTTGACATCCCTAGAAAGAACATTGGTGGTGAGAGGTAACAATTTGTAGGACAGGGATGCTTCTTTATTCTTTATACCTATATTTTTTCCCCTCTTCACTGAAATCCCTTCTCAAGAACAATTTTTACTGTCCCCTCAATAGAGTCTTTTTGAAATTGCCAGAAGAGTGACATGCAATATGCACCCTCTGGCTGGAGGCTCACTATTGCTTTTTTGTTGACTATAGCAGTTATTGGAGCCTCAGCATTAAGGTAGAAATTTATATAAAATGTGCTTGTCAATAAATTAGTAGCCATTGATTCTGTTTTCATTATTTTAAATAAGGGCTAATTCCTTGTATTTCATGTCAAGAGTGCAACTAGATTTATCTTGGAATGTTTATCAGATTGAATAATAATTTGCAAAATCCCAAAGGCTTTTATTTTACTTAATCCTTATCTCCTAGTGAAATATAGCAGGTGAGGTCTGTAGTAGACGGGGCAAAGTCATTCTGCATAGATTACACTTATAGGAAAATTCAAGAGATTAAATATGTCATAGAATGTTTTATTAATGTGTGTGCAAAAGGGAAGTAAAGTAACAGTTTTAAATTTGCAAGATTTCAACTTCAAACATTCATTATATTGAATAATCACCATACATAGTAAATTTGAATCACAAACTCGTAAAGCTTCCATTTCTCTTTCTGTAACTAATTTGAATTATTCTTTAATTTGTAACACTAAAAACTTTCTTTGAACTAAAATGGCAGTTTAATAGGCAACTTGATTTTAATTTTGTTAGCAAATATTTTATGAACTGTAATCATAATAGTCATGATTTTTTTCTGATGGAAAAACAAAAAATATTATTTAAAACTGCTTTTCCGATATAGCGTATTTCCAGAAAACAAATGTGGTCCATGCGGGGTTATCTCGAAAAGAAACCCTACCTTCAAAATAACTCTTAAACCTCATTTTTTAAGGAGCAATTTTGAAGGTAGGGTTTCTTTTCAAAATAACCCCATGTGGACCGCATTTGTTTTCTCGAAATACGCTATTTCAGAAAAGCGGCCTGCCGCGATTATGCTAATGAAGTGTGGGAAATTCAAATCTGCGTTTCATTTGCAATTTCGCTTGTCTGCATTTGCATCCCGCTCTCGAAAGAGGAATGCAATGTAGACATACCCTGTGTTACCTCACTTCTTTCTCCTTGAAACATTTTCCTTCTGATTTAAAATGTCAAACACCATGCTGACTTAATTTTTTAGCTTCTGCTTCTATGAAGTTATGGATCATACCACACTACTTATGGTATGGCTTCCCTAATGTTGCCTATTAAGAACTTTGAAATAAATTTGACAGTTTTCTGAGACAAGGTGGATGAGGTAATTTCTTTTTTTGGACCAAGTTAGGTCCAGAAATAGGAGTTGCATATCTTAATGCAAAAAGCTTTTTGTTTCTGCCAAAAAATAATTGCTGTATAAGATGGTTTTGGTGTCAGTAAAGGATGGCTAAGTTGTTTCAAGAAGTGGCATAGTGTACATCAGTTGTCTGTGGCTGATTAAAATGTTGTCTGCCTGCACTATGAATGATACCTCCTTTAGGAAAGAAAAGATGTGTAAACTTATGCACTAGATGACCTGGCAGCTGGTCAACACTACAGAACAAAATAGCCTCATTCTGAAAACTGCTTCCTGAAAAGACACTTACACGCAGGTCTAAGAAAAGCCTGGCTTTAAAAAACAAACAAACAAACAAACAAAAAAACACCTGACTTACCGTGCTGTGTGCAAAATGGCTCAGGAACATAGCAGAAATTGGCTCAATTAAAAATATTACCTCACCCATCTTGTCTTACAGGAATACCCATTTAAAGCTACTTGAGATCTGAACCCCCGAGCCTTCAAACATGTTAACATACAGACTCTTCTTTGTGTCCTATACTGTACAAAGTAATGCTTGGATGAATGCCACAATTTGTAAACAGTGCTTCTAAGCTGAATCCAGCTGTCCAAATGTATTTGCATCCCTTAAACCTTGTTATATGGTCTCCTTATAGACCATGCAGATGTACATCCCAGTTCTGATTGGCTCACTTCAGCTGATAGTGGTATCTGTTTGTGAGCAGGCAAAAACAACTTCCAGATTACCACCTATGGATCAGGGCATTCTAGCAGCCCTTAAATGTTTGTGCAGGGCTAAATTGTAAGCTAATGTCCTCATTGGAAAAACAAAACAGCTGGCCCTGACAGATTCAAATAAGAAGCTAGCAGTAAAAGATGTTACCTATTGGCTGAATTGTGGTCAGAGATTTGACAGGAAACAATAGCATAGTGTTGGAGAAAAATCAGAGGTCCTACACAAAACCTAAACATGAGTTGGTTTACAGTATCCCTGACAATTGAAGCAACTAATTTTCTGCCTGTCCAGAAATGGGTGGTTTGTGATGCTCAAGGTGAGGGTTATGGTGAGCAGTTGGATGATGGTAACAAAGGTGAACATTGCCTGGAACAACACAGATCTCATGGATGCAGCTGAAGATCAGGAGGAGTCAAAGATAGCACGGCCTTTAGCAGGGCTGCTGCTTTTAATAAGTGGTTACTCTGTATGTAGTGTTAGGAGACGCTGATTACCTCTGCACCTTGTTCCTCCAAAAGCGATGCATGCAGGCAGTGCAAAACTTAATAGCCCTGAAAAGCAAGCTGCTATACCAGAGTTCTTTGCAATATTGTAGCTGATCTGTGACTACCTTTGATTCTGTATTTGCTAGTGTTCCCTAGCACCCTGTTTGTTCATGTTTGCCTACTGTAAAGTAAACATACATTCTTTTAATAAAATACAGTGATAGTCTCTTTCTTCTGTTTCCCTGGCTGCTAATTCAATGCCGTTTTAATTGTACAGACTCCTGATTATCTGAAACAAGTGCTTTTTCCATGCTATTTGCATGAATGAAGTATACTCTTTGTCAATAACCAATTACAATCAGTGATATCAAAGAGCAGATAAGGTAAGAGGGAAGGAAAAAAATTATAGGGCCCTATATAGAAAGAAAACAATGACTTTCACCACCATATTTTTAGTGTGTATGGTATTGTTCCAACTCTGTACTATAGCTGTATGAATGGAGGTCAAGTAATCAAATCTTAAGCTGATAAGCTTGCAATTAATGTTCTGTTGCTCTACAGTAAAGACAAGCGTGATTATAATGCACTGGTATTTCATTATTTCACCAATGTTTTCATTCATTGTATCTATATTTCTGATGTCATCTTTAATGTGAATCAAGGTTACGTATACCCCCAAAATAAACCTGAAGAGACCACCTGAAATGCACAAATAAAGCATATTTTTTTCAACAAAATGTCTGGCATTTATCCATATTCATCGGATTATCCCTTTAAGTGAGACACCACAGCACCAGATGCCGAGTGGAGCCGTTTATATAACCAGTTAGTGTCTCCCTGTCTCCAGATCAAAATGGAGTAGAAATATTCACTCTCCATGGGATGCTGCTCAATCACTAGTTAGGGAATGGTATCTCCTGTAATCCATATGAAAGAACTGGGGTAATTCATTTTAATGGCATGGATCAATATGGAGAAAAAGTTAATGAACAATAAATGAAAAGCTGAATTTTGAAAGTGAAATAGCTGATCCTGTGGTAATACTTCCAGCCTTGAGAAACATTTCTGTGTTCCTCTTAATAGACATTGCCATTTTACTGAAACATGCTGGCCAGAAGTAACAAGCTCTGTTCTGCATCACAGAATAAGGCAAGAATAGGAAGGGTCCCAAACGTAATGGGTGTGTGGTGAATCTACCTTTTGATGGGCACTGAGGGAGCTCTTCAGAACTTGTTTTCTAATTCTTCACCCGCATGGTCAGAAAGAAGGTGTTAGCTCAGAGAGCTTTTCCTGTTTTGTTTAGGTTTTGGGACTAGATGAACTCAAGGAATGAACTTACTATATATTTGAGAGAGTCTGTGTGTCTCTTTGTTCAAGAACTCCTAAACAATAAGAGCTAGGACAACCAAATTCAATATACAGCTTCCTCTTATAACTTAAAGCAAGGTTAAGGGTTCATTGTGCAAAGAAAATGGGATGTTCCTGGAATGGGATTGCTTCTCATAAAACCAGACAATCACCAGGCAGGCGAAAGGGATCGGCTGGGAGTGCCCCCACCCCCAGCCAGGATTGCCCCAGCCCCAAGCTTCCCACCCCCCAGGTTACCTTTGGGGAGGGAGTTTGAAGCATTTTCCCCCTGATTCATATGGGAACATTTCTGACAGTTCCCCTTTGACAGGGAGCTAGGGGAAAGTGCACAGTTTGCTACATTCTTCATTCTGGTTAGGGGACACAGGAAGCAGACAAAACCTGGCCCTGCCCCATCTGGGGGCAGGGGGCATTTATCCAAAATCTACTAAAAAATTAGTCTTTCTAGCTCTGAATCAGGGGATGGAATCTCCAGCTGCTCTATTGAGATCACATTCATTGGCATTATCTGACTGAGAGAGGCCAGCATGCTTAAATTCTCTCTTTTTTTTTTGATTGATAGTGTTTATTCAAGGTGTGTTAGGATTGGCTTAGGCCCAGGCCTGTCGGTCCAAGTTATGTGCAGAACATCTATATATTGTAAGTAGTCCTTATTGCAGACTCAAGGGTCTGACTACAGCTCAAACTCACTCACTATGAGCGCTCAGTCTAATATATCACCCTCTCAAGTCTTGACTTGTGGATGATGGTGGCTGAGTTTCTCCAATATAATCTAAACAGAAGTCTTTATATCTTCAAATCCATCTTCAGGCCCACATAAAACATTAAGCTAGGTGTTGTCTGAATTAGTGCTATCAAGTAAGGACAGTTTGCCTTTAATCATCTGCTTCTGATGCAGTTGATTATAGGATATTAATGATCCAACCAAGTGGATGGATAGATTTTTTTTTTTGTTAGGATTCATTTATTATTGTGGGTTGTCTATTTTTCAGTGGGCATCAAGGAATTATGTATGCATCCAAGAATATTCCTGTTCAGAATCCAGTAGGGATCACTCTTTGTAGACTCTTTAATAGGCACATAAAATAATTGGAGAATTGGTAACTGCATGGCTTGAACTATATCCCCAGTACACTTGTGATGAGGAATCTGAGGATGGTGACAGCATTGTCTTGTGGTGTGTACCAAATTGTGGTGGTATTATATGAGAGAGATCTATTTCTTGTGCAAGAGGAAGAGGGCTAAACATTTCTTTGTCTTTTTTTAAATCCGAGATTGTCCTTTACATACTTGATCCCCAAAATGAAGACCTGTGGTTGAGGGCTTTGTGGAGCCTAAAGACAATGTTGGGAAGCTTATCCCTTAGAATTCCCAGGACTATAGCATGATAATAAAAGCAACACTAACTGGTTTTCTAAACACCTGTAGAGCACTTAAAATCTATTTTGAGTCTTACCAACAAAGCTAATGCATTATTTAAATCAAGTTTGAATGCTGATGTGTTGTAGAATATGAGATGAATATAGCAAAACAATTTGTGCTTTTGAAGTACAGCTACTCCTAGGAAAAAGATTTATATTTTGGGGAAACATTAAGATTTTCTAAAGTAAACTAATCAATATGTGTTGGAGAAAGTGAAAAATGGTCACTGAATCCTTGATACTGCACAGACTTGCGTGCATACTTAACTATATGCATCTGAGTAGTCTCATTGACTTTAAATGGATTACTTACAGATGTATAGCTGAGCATATGAATAAGTCTTTATTGGACCAGTACGTATAAGTAGAAATATAAGTCTTATCATGATACTTGGAAATGCCAGTCAATGAATTCAATTTTCCCTGAGTTAACTACTTATTCAGGTGAACTTATTTACTATGCCACATGATTATTTTTCCTCCATGACAGGTTACAAGTACAGTTATCCCACTTTCAAATTTTAATCTGAAATTCCACATTGATTTTATGCTTTCTTCAGTTTTAAGTTCAAGAAAATCAATTTTACAGTTGAATTCTAGATTCTGATTTATTCCATTATGGGGTTTTTTGAGTCTTCCTGTAAGCATCTGAATTAGATGAAGCTGTGCTCTGATCCATTACAGCAACTACTGCATTGTTCCAAAAAACTTCTGATGCAGAACAGAGAGTGTTCATGTAGCTCCTCATTTAGAACTTTCGATTTTGTTGGTTTTTGGAAGGTTCTGTGGGGCTCCAGAGTGGAAAGGGGACATTATGATCCATACAGTATTGGATGTTCTAAAAGAACCGTGAAAATGCTACATGATATCCTAAATCCATAATAAGAATCTGGTACTGTGTGACAGAACTGTTAGGAGGCATAAATATTGGGTGGCCCATGTGCTAATTACAGTAAATTTTAGCTAGCATATTTAAGTGAGCCTCCTTAAACTTTTGAAACATAATTTTTTGGAAAACATTGAATTTAAGAGCCAAATTCTACACGGATGTACATTTAGGACAATAGGACTCTACCAAGTTAAGTGAGGGACTAATTTGGGCCTAAATGCTTGTTGCACTGGATTGTTGGGTGAATCATTCCATCTCTTAGGAGCTATGTTCATATTTTGGGGAGGCCTGTGGGGGAGTGGGAAATTAATCTTGTATCCACTGAAAAACATTTTAATAACTGATTTATATTGTTGCGACAGTTGGTGATCTTATTAGGAGAACAGTGGATCAACCTGAAAGTTTCTGCCATTGAACTTAGCTAAAAAGCCCTCTGTGACAACAGATACTTAAGAAGTTTAAAATTTCTAAGGAACTTACAAAATAGTATTTCCTTATTTCTCTCCCTTGATCAAAGTAAGAAGTGTCAGAACAGAGAATTCACATGAGAACTTGACCCAATGGCAGTTGAATTCAAATGCTGAGGATGAGAGAACCAAATATACTACAGTATTAATCTGCCTGCTGCAACACAAACCAAAGCTCTGTTCCCTCCCCTTTGAAATTCAGAATCAGTATTGGAGAATAGGCAATCCTAACGTCCTTCTCAGTTTATCTGATTTTCTTTAAAGCATGGGTGGGGAACCTAAGGCTCCCTGGCTTGCCTGGACCCACCTCCCGCAGCTTTGGGGAGCCTTCACTGGTGCTCCAGCCCTCCTCACCCTCTCTGCTTCCCCTTGGGGCTGGAGCACACACAACCTGCGAGCCTGCAGTCCCACCCCGGGCTCTGGTGTATAAGGGGAATGTGGGGAGGTTTGTTGGTTGATGGGTTTTTGTTTTTGCTTCTCATGTGCGTCCCCCTGACTATTTTTTTTTCTGTGGGCCAGTGGCCCCGACCCCAAAAAGGTTCCCCCCTCCTGGTTTAAAGTCCCACAGTGTTGTTAAAAAGGACATTTACAACTGGTTTTGAAGCTTCAGAGGGATAGCCGAGTTAGTCTGTAACTGGAAAAAGTTAAAAAACAACAACTAGTCCTGCAGCACCTTAGAGACTAACAAAACATGTAGATCGTATCATGAGCTTTCGTGGGATCACTGCTACATATGACCAAGACTTAATATGCTTAACATATATATCCACATCCGTAATTAGACCATACAGGAAGCAGAAATATTGAGGCTGATTGGGTTTTATAAAGCTGCAAGCACCTATATCTAGGGTTACCAGATGGTTTCAAAAAAATACCAGACACACTTGATCTCAGATTGGGAGGGGCGAGGGGAGAGAACACTGGCCAGTGAGGAGTGGAGCTGGCTGGGAGTGGGTCGGGGGGGGGGGGGGAGGAGCAACCGGCTGGTGGGAAGCAGGGCTGCCTGGGAGAGGGTTGCAGGGAGCGGGGCTGGCCGGGGGATATCGTGGGGGGGGGGGGGGGGGGGGGGGGGGGGGGGGGGGGGGGGGGGGGGGGGGGGGGAACGGAACTGGCCAGCAGGAAGCAGGACTGCTCGGGAGGGGGTTGCGGGGAGTGGGGCTGGCCGGGAGGGTGGGGAACCGGCTGACGGGGAGTGGGGCTGGCTGGGGAGGGAGCGGTGGGGAAACCGGCTGGTGGGGAGCAGGGCTAGCCCAGGCGCATGCAGATCACGGGGTGCTGCCTGTCCCACACACAGTCCCGGCAGGGTGCGTGAGCGATTCCGGGCCGGGGGATTCCATCCCGCCCGTGCCCTGCCCTGCCCTCCTCCTCTCTGCTGTGTAGTTGCGTACTGCCTGGCTGGTAAACACACTCAAGCAGCGTGAGCGTGTCTACCAGCCAGGCAGTACGCAACTATGTACTGATACTCATAATAATAATAAAACTTACTTAATTAGAAAATAGTCCAAGTATTTTCTCAAATTGTTTCCCAGACAGAAAGCACAAATATTGGACTGTCTGGTTCAAAACCAGACACTTGGCAACCCTACCTCTATATCTCAGTTAAATGCTAATTTTCACTTTACAGATATACTGAACTGGTTACTATTGTAGTCTTCCTATAATCATCTCCAAAACTAGAAGATACTGGGCACAACTGTTAGCAGCACCACCTGCTGAGCAACAGGAGCTATAACATGGGCTTGGCTATGGTAGAGGAGAAAAGAAGTCCAGTTGTAAGTGCTTTTGGGGTTACTAGACGCCTTCTAGAAACCATTAAAAGAAAAGAGCATTTTTGCTTTCATAAGGCAAAGCACATTTAGCCTGTTACAATGCAAGAAATTTGATTATACACTTGTGAGCAATTCCATGCAAAAAAGTCTCAGTATAAAAAACAATTAAGACTGCAGCCAAGATAATGAAAATGTAGGAAATGCAAAAATAAAAATTCCTGGAGCAATATTAATTTTGCTATACTCCTCTTATGTTCTTTGATGTGTCTATTTAATGATGTAAACAACAATTCAAAAGGCACTCATTTTGACAAGAAAATCAGAAATATAACATATGCAATTCAGGTGAGTTAATGTTAGAACCTTTGTATCTCCATTTGCAGATTTTTGTATGTGATTTTTTTTCAGTGGTGCAATCCAACAGTTTGCAAATCCAACAGCTTCACTCTGGAGTTTTTGGGCTAGCACTGCAGGTTCCGAAGGAAGCTTGTAAACTTTGTGAATTTGTTCCATGACTCACAGAGAATGAGAGGGTGGGGGGAGAGTTTGGCTGCTAGTTAGTCATATGTTGGGTTGAGGGTTTGTGAATCGTTTTGGAGGTTTGGTATGAGTTTGGATCAAGACTCTTCTCATAGGATGAAAGGATTTGACACCTGAAGGAGTAAGGAGATGTGGATTTATATTTCTGACCTGAGCCAAATGCAAGGAGCAGAAACTCTTGGTTTTTCTCATGTATGTAGGATCAGATGTACAGTTTAGTCCTGCATTTCCTGGGATATACAGAGGGGTAATGAGAACTGTAATAAGAATTCATCCTGTGGTGGCATAAGACTTCTTTATGAAACATTTAAAGTTAAACTTCTTCCAGTTGTTGTGCATGTTCCCATTTGTGCAGAGATGTTGAAGTAATGGGGATTTCAATAAATTGCATTTATTGAAGTAATGGGGATTTCAAGAATTCCTAAGAATTTAACAGCACAGTGTTCTTTCTCATTGTTACCCAGTGTGTTCCCCATTTTATTTGTTATGGTTCTCTAACAAGTTTTTGGAATGATGCATATCGTTTCTAGAGACACTTGCTACTTCTTTGGCTTGAACAATGGCTATAGAAATGCCACATCATTTGTCTAGGGCTATGTCTAGACTGCAAGCCTCTTTCGAAAGAGCCTCTTTCGAAAGAGAGCGTCTAGACTGCACGTTGAACTTTCGAAAAAGCGGCTTGCTTTTTCGAAAGAAAGCATCCAGTGAGTCTGGATGCTCTCTTTCGAAGAAGCCCTATTTACATTGAAGAACGCCTTCTTTCGAAAGAGGAACTTTCGAAAGAAGGCGTTCTTCCTCGTGAAATGAGGTTTACCGCCATCGAAAGAAAAGCCGCGTTCTTTCGATTTAATTTCGAAAGAATGCGGCTTGAGTCTGGACGCAGGGGAAGTTTTTTTGGAAAAAGGCTACTTTTCCCGAAAAAACCCCTGAGTCTGGACACAGCCTAGGTTTGTATGTATTTTGTAGTGGCTAATTTCATTACTTTAAGTAATTACTTACAATGATGCTAATTTAACTCTTTGCTCTGGTAGTGAGTCTAACCCCACTAGAATTAATGAGCCAATTGAGAAGGATTCCCATTGAGGAGTAAAAGTAATAATGACTACACTATATATCACTGAAAACCATTGCTAACTGTGTGAAAGGTCGATTTTAGAAGGAGGTGTTGAGGGTGTGAGTTTTAGATATTTAACTGAAGTCATTATTGTCCAATTTTCTTTTTTTGTAACCACTCCTCAAGTCATGAAAGTTCACTTTTAAAAAATCTGAAACTCCCTTGGTCTGAAGTGGGCCTTCTGGCTGTCCAGAATACTGAATTCAGCTGAAGCAGAAAAAAAGGCTGATTCAATGACATGATTCAGAAGCAATTTTTGATGATTAACATTAGAGAATGTAGAAGGGGAAAACTGTTCTTGGATTTGCATTTTCCAGCATTGCATCTCTTTTGACATGTCTTTAAACACTTCTGTTTTTGTTATAGATTTCTACTGGTGCTGATTTGTTTAATTTTCAGTGTACTGTCTACAATAGAACATTATTCAGAATTTGCCACTGGGACCCTTTTCTGGATGGTAAGTGTACTCTAAAAAAATATTTATTTTGGTGACACTTCTGCTATTAATTTTTTTGTAAGCTGAAAACAAGGAAAAGAGATGGAGAAATCTATGGGCAGTCCATTAGTAAGACTAGGGAATTTAAAATACTAGCTACTGCTTCTTATGGAAAAGTTATATAGAAATTAAGGATGAAATAAAGTTACTTAGAAATTACTCTACAAATATATATAATCTGGATATTCATAGTGTTGCTGTTTTCATTGTTTTCTTTTTGAATCCAGAAAAAACAATATTGATTATCTAGTCTGACTTGCATAACGCAGGACACCTGGCCTGTGTCTAGACTGGCAAGTTTTTCTGCAAAATCATCTGCTTTTGCGGAAAAACTTGTCAGCTGTCTACACTGGCCGCTTGAATTTCCGCAAAAGCACTGACGATCTCATGTAAGATTGTCAGTGCTTTTGCAGAAATACTATGCTGCTCCTGTTCGGGCAAAAGTCTTTTTCTGAAAGACTTTTGCGCAAAAGGGCCAGTGTAGACAGCACAGTACTGTTTTCCGCAAAAAAGCCCCGATCGTGAAAATGGCAATCGGGGCTTTTTTGCAGAAAAGTGCATCTAGATTGGCCACGGACACTTTTCCGCAAAAAGTGCTTTTGCAGAAAAGCGTCCTGCCAATCTAGATGCGCTTTTCCGAAAATGCTTTTAACAGAAAAGTTTTCCGTTAAAAGCATTTCCGGAAAATCATGCCAGTGTAGACGTAGCGCTGGTGTTTCTTGTTTTAAGACTAATAACTTTTGAGCTAAAGCACATCAAGGTATGCAATCTTTAAAAGGTGTCCCATTTCCAGGAAAATATTTCTTTTTTGCAACAGACAGTGCAAATTGCTAAAGGATTATGATCTTCCACGGTATTTGAGTCTCAGGATATGTCTACACTGAAGAGATTTTTCAGAAAAACAGCTGTCCACACTGCAATCGAATAATTAAAAAAAAATCAAAAGAACAGAGGGGTTTTTCCAACACTGATAAACCTCTTTCTATGAGGAAGAAGCCTTTTTCCGAAAGAGCTCTTTCAGAAAAAGGCATGTATGGACGGGGAAGAGGGAGTTCGTTCATATGAAGAGGAAAGAGGAAAAAGCACAGGTGTCCTGGTGGCCACTCCATCCATAGTAATCACAGTTTACATGTGAGATAGCGTCCATTCAGTGTGGCTGCTCTCTTTTGAAAAAGCAGATCGCTTTTTTGATGCTCTTTTGCAGTGTGGACGCTCTATTTCGGAAAAAGTTTTTTTGGAAGATCTCTTCCTGAAAAGCTTCTTCCGAAAGAAGCCTGCAGTCTAGACACAGCCTCAGTGGTAAGCATTCTCTGGCACAGTGATTTGGTGTCTAGACTGAGCATGACACTGAGCATGAGTATCAGGGATATGAACGACTAGTCAACTATCTGATAAGTGATAGTCGACACTTCCCCCCACTTGCTGGCTTTTTCAGAAAGAGGCAGCAAGCTGGGGGAAGAGCACAGGGGCGGCAGGTTTGTATAATTTTTGGTGGTGCCCAGAATGGGTCTAGTCCCCCCCCCCCCACCCCTCCACCCGCCTATCCACCCTGTAAGCCGATATATATTTTATTAAATAATTTAAAAATGCACCCTTTTTTTCTGGGTTATCCACACAAACACCAAACTAGCATAAAGTGCTACATAGTCCTGTATTTTGTTTCAGCTACACCAGACTAACACGGCTACATTTCTATCACCATAGTAGCCTAAGCATGGAACGAACCCATTGTGGATTCCATTGTGCATCAAATATATTATATTATGTTTTGTTGTACCTGTTGTGACGAAGTGGGAATATTCTTAATGTTTTCTCTGATGGACACATGACCAGAAGTAAAGTCCCCTCTCTAAGGACTTTTCCCACCATCCTCCTACCAATAGGGATTAGTTTGGCCCCCACTAAACCACCCTCATGCAACTATCCTGCAATTGCATTAACCCACTGTGTGTGATACTAACTTGGGGGCAGAGAGGCTGGGGGAAGTGTTCCCTCTAAGAGTTTCCTCCCATGAGCAGAATGAATTTTGTGTTGTGCACCAGTATTGAGTTCATGTGGCTTGTTTGGATGTGCCACTGTGGCACTCAAGTTATTAATAAATATCTTATAAATCTTTACCTTTTCCCTCTGCTGCCATGTCTCCCCCCCTTGCTCCATCAGCTCCCCTGGTGCCTGTTGCCCCCCAACTCCTCACCCTCCTCTGCTGTCCTGACTCGGACTCCTGCCCTTCTCACTGCCCTCAGCCCTCCTGAGACCTGCCCCCCTCCACCAGCCCTTCTCTCCCCCCTGTGCCCACTCCTCCAGGAGCCCCGCTCTGATCATGTGAGCTACCCCTCCTCATCCCCTCTCCTAACACCTCCCTCTATACACCTGCTCTGCCTCTCTTCTCTGGTGCTGGTCCCTCCCCTGCAGGTGTCTGCCCTTCTGCTTCACCCCCAGAATCCCCTGGCACCTGCACCTTCCCTTAGCCCTGCACTCTCCTGGTGCCTCCCCTTCCCTCACTGCCCCGACCCCTTTGCCCTCTTTTTCCCTGATGCCCACCCCTCATCACCCTCTGCCCCCATTCTCCTCATGCCCCTGTGCCCTCACATATGACTTGCTCCATCCCTGCCTTCCTCATGCCCACCCCTTCTTTCAAGCCTTCTCCCAGCACCACCCTCTTCCCCCTCTAGCCCTCAATGCCCTTACCCTCTCCTCTCCCAGAATCACCATGTTCCCACCTCCCCATCTCCCTTTTCCTCAGTCTCCACTTGGCCGCCTGGCATTTGTTTCTCCTCCACCCTGTCCCTTGGTACCTTCCCCTTTCTTCTCCTGACCTGCCCCCCTCCCCTCAGCACAAGCTCCTTCCTCTCCCACCCCTTCCCCGTCCCCACCCCACCCCACCTTCTTCCTTCCAGTTTGTAGCGCTGGAGTCTGTGATCGGGCCCCAGCTGCTGCTGGGCCTGGAGCTGGGTCGCGTGGTGCAACTCTGGGCCATGCAGTTTTAAAGTCCCAGGCCGTGACATCACACTATGCCCGGGCGTCTCCCCTCTCAGCTGTTGTGCAGCGTTTCAGCATGCCGCGCATGCGCAGCTTTCATTCCGACAGGGATGTTCCTGGGCAGGGGCGGGGGGGAGGGATGCGTGGGAGAGGGGGGAGAAGCACGTGGAGGCTGAGGCCCACTCCAGGCAGGGCCGGGGGAGAGACCCAGCTCCAAATACTGGTGGAGTAGGGCCCCCAGCTCTGAATATTGCTGGAGCATGGGCACCATGAGCCCATATAACTCGCCGCCTATGGAAGAGCAGGGTTGCTTCAGAGCTGCAGTGCCACATGGAACCTGGGGCCAGACCCTTGGACTTCCACACTGACCCCGGCCTCCATGCGGTGCTGCCGCTTTGAAACATTGTGGGGAGCATGGTGCCAGCAGGGGACTGCTTGAGTCTCCCGCTGGCCCCGTGCTCCCTACAGCACTTCTGCCTTTGAAGTGTTGCAACAGCCCCAGGACTGTTGCTACTCTTAAAAGGTGGACATGCCTTTATCAACTAATTGAAATTGCATCAACTGTTCCATTAGCCAATCAACCTAATTTAACTTTCCTATATCAGAGCCAAAGAAATCACATCAATGCCTCTTATAATTAGTGGCAGCTTTTTTAACAGAAACAAGTCTAGTCCACACTTCTCCCATGTGTCACTGCTCCCCCTTTCAGATTTTAGGCCAAATGAGTCCTGTGCTTGTTTGGGCTCACAGCTGTGATATATTTTCTAATGTCTCAGGCTTTTCTTAAATTTATTTAGTATTTTTCAAAAGGAAATTGTAATATTGTCAGCCGACGGTCGGGGTCCCATCACAGAGGGTGGCCAGCAGGCCAATAGATGCCCCGTTATATAGGAAGAGCTTATTACACCTTAGATTTTAGCTGCTAGAACACAGGGGTTCCTTCGCAGCGGGCAGCTTAGGAAAGGCTGAAAAGGTGCCCCAACGGATCTTGTCACCTGGGAGTGACACCGATCCAAACGCCCAAGCTCTCCCTATGTCTGTCCCTTTATGACCGGCTGAAGTTCTTTTAAATTGTGCTTGGTTCTGTTACAGCAACTGAAGGAGTCAGGTTAAAGCTTAAACAGTTGCAGGTTTATTAAAAGACTTATAAAAGCATATGGTTACAATGGCTATTGCTCTATTTCTTAAATGCTAGCAAATATAAATATAGATTTTAAAAATGGTTACAGGAAAAAGGTAAAGATAGAAAATAGAAATAATGGTACCAAGTGACAGCTTAATCTTTAAAGAGCTCTAACACTATGTATATATATACTTAAGCAAAGGACCACATCCAGGTACAATTTTTACCCCTTTCTGTGCCTCTCGACTCCAGCGTGTCAGGCCAGGGCCGGTCTCTCAATTCCTAGGAAAGACGAATACGAGTTGGGCGTCCCCTTGGAACCTCGGGAGATCAAACACCTAACCCGACCAGCAGATAGATGGTAGATTGACACTCAGAGAAAATGCGCTGCTGGACCCATCTATATACCACTGGGGGCCCGTATTCTCTTTCTTATCTAAGATGCAGAATTCTACTGGTCCGTTTTGTGGCGCCAGTTCTTACAAGCAAGTTTCAAGTTAATTTACACTTGCAAGAGAGATAACTAAATTGTGAATACTAGACATTTTTTTTTACTGGGCGAGAGATTCCTCCCCCCGCGGATGGATGTGTGTTTGTATCAATATGGGTTTGAGTCAAGGGCACTCCTTGGCAGCCTCTTGGTCAGCAATTGGCGTATCTCTGTTTACAGCCATTCACGGTCACACAGCCTGGGCCTTCTGCTCTGTGTGCCCTGGATGCTCCAGGCAAGCAAAAATGGATGTTACAAGGGGGGGGGGGGGGTTCCTGTCTGGCTACAAATATGCATTGCTCATCTATAGAGTCCTTGGTCTCACTAGCCATGACTACACTATGTAGAAGATTCACACTGCCACAGTCGATCTTCCAGGGTTTGAATTAGCGGGTCTAGTGAAGCCCTGCTTATTTGAACTGAGAGGGTGCCACTGTTGGTACAGGTAGTCCTGCTCCTGGTGAGGAGTAGGGGACGTTGATGGCAGCAAATGCTCCCGTCAACCTCCCACTGTGTGGATGGCCCAAAAACATGATTTAAGATACTTTGACTCCAGCTATGTAATTAATGTAGCTGGAGTTGCGTATTTTAAGTTGACTTTCCCCTTTATTGTAGACCAGGAATCCATTGTCATTGCCATTAGGAGCCAACAATTACATCTTGTTATGGTGAAGGACAGTTGGCCATTTGGAATTGGACAGAGGTCACTAACTCATTTCACAGTGGTCACTGAACAACCCTCAGATGGTAATAGGCCGAGGCTAGCTTTGCATATTCAGATGAGAGGTGCCTTATCCTGGAAAGGAACACCAAAGCATAGGGTACCTTTTAGCCTTATAAACACAAGATGAGTAGCATGTGCATAGCACTTACCACAAAAAGTTGTTATAGTCTGTATGATTTTGAGCAATGCTGTTTTTGAAGCTAGTGAGAAGTAAAATGTGGAAATGTGAATATGAGGATCTCAGAGAACCTCCTCATAGCCCCTAAAGGAGACTTAGTAATGGGAATGGTTGATGAAGCAGCCTTTACTGAAGTCATATGAAGTGCACCATAATAATTCATGTTATCTAAATCAGTAGTTTTCATCCTGTGGTCCACAGGCCCTTGGGGTCCCCAGACTATACCTAAGATTTTCAAAGGGGCTCATACTTCCATTGGAAATACTTTAGAGGGCTGCAAATGAAAAAAGGTTTCTACAGATCTACATTTATAGCAGCTCAGATCTGCTGAGCTCACCGCGTAACATATTGCAACAGCTATTTTGGGATTTTTGCTTAAAGTGGTGATTTCCTTATGTGATGGATTTTTGCACTTTAAAGCTGGCTTGAGAATCAAAGCTAGGCACCCGTGTACTTCACTGGAGCTTAATCTTCATTAGTGCATGAAGCCTTTACATGTGATGGACTAAAACCATCATTAGATTCCCAGGGTTATTTGTATGCATTTGTCTAATGACAATGCTGTAGCAAATGTTACTTGGCTTTGCTCAGTCAAACAAAGTTCAATATTGTTCATGTGAAAGTCTTTGAAAATCTAGTAAACTGGTAATGGTAAGTTACATTGAGTCAGAACCTGAAATAATGATACTGAGAGAAAGACAGTGTTGGCTTCTGTTTGTACACTGTTTACGGGCATGTATGTGTACATATAATATTTTTAGTAAATCTAGTACTTGTGAGAACTGCCAGGTTAACATTCCTAGTAACTTCAAGTCCTGTGGGTTTTTTTTATTGTTGTCCCCTCCTCTGCCCATCAAATTGGTAGAGTATTAGCAATGACAGTCTTAAGACAGTCTCTGTGCCACTCTGTCAAAGTGTTGCAGCCCTAAGCTGAAAGGCCATCTCTCTGGGACATGTGTAGTGTCACTTCCGTGCCAGCCAACCCTTAGCTTCCCTGCTCAAGTCACCTGACAGACTCATTGTGGCATTAGCTATTCAGCAGATGGCTGACTTTCTAAAGATGATGCTGCATATTGTAGGTGTTACTGGAGAAGATACAGTTAAATGGAACTTATAGAAGGTGGTATGGTGTTCTGCATCGAGAGTGAGCTAAATGACAATCAATATAGTGTACTCATTGTGTCTTCCTATTCGGGGTCCTTCCTAAATTGTTATCTAATTTCAAAGTTGTAACACTTGCCCTTTCCCAGTTGGTGATGGTGACACCTGACCGTGGAAGTTCTACAACACACATTCAGACTGGAATATGGCTTCCTTTTTGAGATGCTAAGATGGTGGTCCAAATTCCACACAGGTGTTACAACTTTAATCTTAATGGAATTTTACGAGGGACAAATTTGGCCATTATGCATAGAACATAAAATTCTTATGCATTAATAGATATTTTAACATTATCCTTGCCTTTTCAAAGCTTATAAAAAAATAATAAAAGCTAAGGCTGTTGAGCGATTAAAAATGAATTTTGATTAATTGCATGATTAATCACAGTGTTAAACAATAGCAGAATACCATTTATATAAATACTTTGGATGTTTTCTGCATTTTCAAATACACTTATTTCAGTTACTACATGGAATAGAAGTGTACAATGATTACTTCATATTTATTCTTGGTTACATGTATTTGCATGGTAAATAAACAAAAAAAATCAATTCACCTACTATAAGTACGGTGGTACAATATACATTTGAACTTACAAATGTAGAATTATGTATAATAAAAATTTAATTTAAATATAATGTAAATCTGTAATGCCTGCAAATCCCCTCAGTCTTATTTCCTGAAAATGAGAACAGGTATTTTCATGGCACTGTTGTGGCCAGCATCACAAGATATTTACATGCCAGATGTGCTAAAGATTCATCCATTTCTTCATGTTTTAACCACCATTCTGAGGAACCTGCATCCATGCTGATGACAGGTTCTCCTCAATAACAGTTAAAATCAGATTGATGCATGTACATTTTCATTATCGGAGTCAGATGCCACCAGCAAGTTGATTTTTCTTTTTTGGTGAAAGTGTTCTTAAAATTAACATTTGCTAGGGCATCACCCAAGACTGCTATAACATGAAATATATGGCAGAATGTGGGTAAAACAGAGCAGGGGACATACAATTCTCCCTAAAGTAGTCCAGTTACAAATTTAATTAACATATTTCTAATGAGCGTCATCAGCATGGAAGCATGACGTATGAATAGTCATATGAATGTTTAGCATATCAAGCATGTAAACACCTTGCAATGCCTGCTATAAAAGTGCCATACAAATGCCTGTTTTCACTTTCTTCTTATTTACAATGTCATAAAAGGCAGTGTTATGTCTTGTGAGTGTACACAAACTTGTGATTGGCTGAACAAAAAGTAGGGCCTAGTGGGCTCTGAAGTGTTATGTTGTTTTGTTTTTGAGTGCAATTGTGTATCAAAATCTACATTTGGAAGTTGCACTTTCAGAACAAGAGGTTGTATTTTTTTTAATTCACCTTACACCAGTACTGTAGAGCAATTTCTTTTCTTTATAATTTTTACAGTGCAAATATTTGTAATAAAAATATACATTTTGATTTCAGTTATATCACATAATACAATATATATGGAAAGGTAGAAAAACATCCAAAATATTTAAGCGATATTGGTTGGTATTGTTTAAGAGTATAATGTAAAACTGCGATTAATCGTGACAGGGTTTTTTTGTGTTAATTGTGTGAGTGAACTGTAATTGACAGCCCTGATAAAAACCCATTCCTCTGTAAAACTCAGCATTCTATTTTCTTGCTGTGTGGAATCTATTGGCATTAAGGCAAATTATGTGCCTGTGTCAAGGGAAGAATACACTACCAAAACTTTGAAAAGTGAAGTTTCTGTAATGAGGGGGCTAAAGAGGCATGTAAAAGACCCTAAATTGTCAGAGGCTGAAAATAAAAGCAACTGATACAATTTTAACCTAATTTGCAAAGAAATAATGTTCCTGTGCTTATGACACTTTTTGTCAAATTGCTCCTAAAGCAAGTTTACAAAGCTGAATGTAAAGTTATAGCCCTGAAGGTGACAGGGATATATCAGAAAAATTGTCACCTATGCTTTAAACCATTTAATCACAAAAGCCGATTGTCATTGCTCACAGGATATGGTAATTGCTGTACTTGAGGTGTTTGCTTTGGCTGGGAGTGAATTTTTGCTCTCTAGTAGTCAGGAAAGACAGGCATGGGCCATAATTTTCAATCAGATTAACAATGTGTTAAGATCATTTCTGTGTTTTTGGGACTGGTGAGATTGCTTGTCTTGAAACTACTTATTCATTTGCTGTTAGCTGAGAGAGATGTGCCCTATCTTTCAAAATGAACTCTTTTCCAGCAGACCAATACCATGCATATTCATGTCACTTAGCTGTTATGAGCTTGTTGGTAACTCCTTTGCTTGATGAGATCATTTAGCTGGGAGGGAGTCACACTATGCAAGAGAAGTTATAGTATCTTAGCTGTTGATTATTTGCCATATTGGCAAGCAAGCCAGAATACAAGGGGCAATGACATCAGAACAATGTAATGTTCTTGGTAAATGGAAAAGTAGTGTATAATACTAATGTGACAAAGTTCCTCTTCAGCTTTGGTGGGTCCTACACTTTCAGGTGAATTACTTGCCTCAGGGGCTCACAGCAGCTCTCAATTTAGACACCAACTTGCTGTTTGTTGAGCTACTCTCATTATTGGCCATCATGGGGAAAAGCGGAAACCAAACTTCATAGACTATGTGGCCCCTCCAAGTGGTTCAGGGCAGGACAAACCCCTCTACCAAAACCCATGCAGAAATGGGGAGTTGGTGTATGTGTGAGGGGAACCAGGCTTGCCCTTTACTCTGGGGTCCAGCACAGGGATCCTGGGACAGCAGCTTTCTATATATGTCTCTGGTATCAGCTGTGACACAACTGTAAATCTCATGGCCACTTCCTCAGCACCTTCCTTACCATAGGTTCTTACTCTTGGTACCTTGCACTCCCTCCTCCCAAACTCTCCACAACACTTTGACTCATCAGCTCCTTCCTTGCACTAAGCTAACAGAGAGGAAGCCTTTTTAAACCAGTCTCAACTGGTTCTTACTTTGCTCCCAGATATTAGATTAGTCTGGCTCTCGCATGTTTGGAAGCCTCCTAATTGATTCCAGGTGTTTTAATTGGCCTGATTGCTGACTGATTCCAGCAAATTCCTGCTGGTTCTGGATCAGCCTTTGTTAGTCTACCCTGGGAACAGGGACATATTTAATCTAGGGATAATATATTTCCCTTCTATTGCTCTCCTGGCCTGACCCTGTCACAGTGTCAGCAATCTGGTTCCATTTTGCTTTAGGTGGATCCCATCCTTCCTATATAGGCTCCTCCTTTTCCAAAAGATTCCCCAGTTCCTAATAAATCTAAATTCCTCCTCCCTATACCATGCATCAGACACTGCAGTTCTGTCTTTCTAACTGGCCTTGCATATGGAACTGGAAGTATTTCAGAAAATGGTACCATGGATATTCTGGACTTCAGCCTTACCTAGCAGCCTAAATACCATGTGGACGTAAGTGAATCAGAGAAATTAGAGAGATAAATATGGAACTGCACTATTTCAGTTTTACCGGTGCCCCAGTACAAATTTCATTGATGCCAGCCATATCATGACTAATCTCCTTGATAGACAAAGTATGTGAAACATTGTCTCTTACCTCATAGACCTGGAATAATCTTTATCCATTTCCTTCTCTGTTAAATCAGATCCCTTCCACTTCTTGCATGAGGTTCATAAATAGTAATCCAGGACAGCATTATGCCACCATTGTGCAAAAATGTTTCAAGTTATTACTATTTTCATCTCCCAGGTGTGTGTTTATTTTCTTTTAAACTATAAACTCTTTAGATCTTGCTCTGACTTATTTTAGGTGCCAACAGAATGCTTGGGAGAACAATAAAAAATATGAGGGAAGAACTGAGAGCATATGGATAAATTCTGAGGTAGGGAAGGAACAATGTAAATGCCGGAGGAGAGCAATAATGAATGAGTATGTGAGGTTTAAATGTGGCTAGAGAAATTGAGCTTGGAGGTGAGAACATTGCGAGCATCTCATGAGATAATCCCAAACAATCAGACACTTATTTTCAAGTCAAGATGGGCCATCAACATAGAGATGTCTAGCTCTGATGTAAATCTGCTCTTTTGCAAAGAAATAATATTGCTGTAGACTCACTTTACATCAGTGTTTCTTAAACTGTTCTGAGCACACTGGTGTGCCACGAGGCAATTGAAGGTGTGCTGTGGAGAACAACAGAGTTCAAAATGGCTGCCCTTAAAGGGGCAGGCGACCTTTTTTTTTTTGCTCAAAAAAATACTTGGTGTTCCTCATTTTCAAAAAAATTGTTGGTGTTCCTCGGTCTTAAGAAGTTTAAGAAACACTGCTTTACATCATCAAAAGCGTCTTGACCAACCATTTATTTAACCTGAGAATTTGACTCTACATGTACAATTTCTACAGGGGTAGCAATGTGGTGACTGTCACCTTATTTCAGATACAGAGGATTAGAGAGCCACTGTGTGCTCTTGAGCTCTGGCTCACTGTTATGGAGACATTATGGTCAAATCATGCTAGCTGTTCTGTGTGAGCAGACTGAACAGCTCCTATTACTTCTGTGGCACTCTGTGTGGATGTGGGACTCACTTTGTAGAATAGCTTGTAGGATTGGCACCTGTATTTGTTGTTTTTTTCTTAATTGGAAATGAGTTATCGACAATGAAAATACATATTTTTATCTTTGTGTACATGTAGCATAATCCCACAACTGTTTTAAATTCCCCGTGTAACCCCTTTATTTTCATCTACATTCATTCCTGCTCTGTAGGGGTGTTATGTAATATTAACCTACCTCAATTTCATCTGTAGGACAGAAAAAGAAGAGGAGATAGGATAACCAGATAGCAAGTATGAAAAAGCAGGATGGGAGGAAGGGGTAATAGGTGCCTGTATTAAAAAAAATAGCCCCAAATATTGGGACTGTCCATATAAAATCAGGACATCTGATCACCTAAGAGGAGAGTAGAGAGATCTGTGAATTGTAATAGGTGGCATAAACTATAAATATGTAAATTGCATTGCGATCCACTGTGATATAGTACAAATATAAGCTGTTAAATGGAGCCTGTTTAATTTCCAAACACTCCCCCTCTGAAAATTAATCTACAGAATACTTTATATATATATTTCTACCAGAAGAGGTCACTATTGTCATTTAGAATGGATATGCATCATCATTTTATAATGATATTATAAAGGAATATCTAGTTTCCTTTTGTGTGGCTGGAAGAGATAAATAAATCAGTTGTGCTATTGCAGAAGCATTTACACTTGGTTTCAAAAACTGGTTATAGTTCGACAAATTCTTTTTGATACAATTGCAGTATCCTTTTGCAAGCAAATGGAATAAATAAATGTTTGAATAAATGAATGTTATCTAATAAATAACATTTACATCCACAAACATATTTGTTCAGTGCTTTTATATGAATATTAGTAAGGTGCCCTCATCTGTTGAAAGATTAAGTGGTTTTGCATTAAAATAGGAATCGGAAGTACAACTTGGTCTTCACGGATAACATACCTACTTAGAAACCGGCAGTTGTGTTTTGAAATCATTATGCTTGTATGCTAAACTGGTACTTAAAGCCTAACTCCCAAATGTTTATAAACAACTCTTGATTGTGTACTCTGTACTATCCGTGGATAAAAGAGATTTTCATATGTAACTGCACGTTTACTCTGTAATAACTTTTTGAACTTAAATTTCCTGCTTGTTTTCAATATAAAGGTTAAATTCTGATTTTTTAAAAAACATTATTGAACCATTTTTATCTGTGTGAGGGTTTTATACTCTTGCGGATCACTGTAGTATCTGAGAATCTTTCACATGAATGTGATGAGCTATAGCAATATCTCAAGTGGATTCCATGCAAAGTCTGGCTTTGTTTCTTTTAGGAGGTAAAATCTCCAGAGGCAGCGTGTCTATGAAATCTGTTTTGTATGGAAGATACCTAGGTATTACCCAGATAATGCCTGTCTCTGTTGTCAACTTTGCCAGTGGGAAGCAGGGTCAAGTAGTACCTTTTTGTCCTGGAGGCTCTTCATTGTAGAGCAGCAGCATCACACACCAATCTCCTGCATCTTGGGGAGGAAGGATCTAGGGTGCTGCTTTAGGCTGTGGGAGATCTGGGCTGAGTTTCCTGCTCTAACACGGGTTGTGTGATCTTGCCTCTTGCTGCTTAGGGTATGTCTACACTGCACAGCTATCCTGGGATACCGGAAGTCTACCCTGCTACCTTGCCTCTACACAAGCTGCCCATTATTTTGAAATATTTTACAAAATAACAGGCACACTATTTCACCACTCCGGTAAACCTAATTGCACAAGGGATAAAGGACGGCTCAAAATAGCATGTTATTTTGAAATTTGGCACTGTATAGATGTGCCAAATTTCAAAATATGCTATTTCGAAATGGATTTGAAAAAGGATACACAGTTTGTGTAGCACAAATAGCATATCTTATTTTGAGTTTAGGGTGCTGCGTAGATGCACCCTTAGTCTCTCTGTGCTTCTGTTTTCCATTTTTAAAATGGGGATAATAGCATTAATCATTGAGTATTGTGAAAATAAATACATTAGAGATGTTGAGTCACTCAGTTACTTAATTGTTCTCATCACCATAGTATCTAAAAGGATAAAGAGTCTCAATAAGTTCACTCGTCTCAGCCTTCCTGGCATTTGGTTCTCGTGTCACTTGGGTAATGGATGCTTCTGTAATTTTAGTTCTATAGATAATTCATTGTTTGATTTATTTTTTTGGTACTATACCTAATACAATGTATTTTATTAGAACAGGCTGGTAACTGATTGTTCCACCTGTTGATCTTCTTCATTCATGGCTACCAATCCTGTTGAATTTTGGCTGCTTTTCACTGTGCCACCTTAGTTGCTGACCTACTTCGGATCTCTTCCATCAATCTTTTAACTAGTTCCATTTCTCCACTCCTCACCATCCCCTCTTCATCTATTGTGCTTCAACTGCTCCTATCACCCCTTGATTGCTCTTCATTGCTGCCCAGTGCTACAGACATGAAGATTATCTTTCTGAATAGTAAACTATGCCTCACAGCAGCAACCAAAATCGATAACTGTATATAAATGGAATGGTGCATAAGAAACTGAATAGTCTTAATTTTTTCCCAAAGCTCTATACCATCCTTTCTGTGACCACGTAACTTTGCACTGTTTGTTTCTGTCTTTTTTCTTGTTATGTTTGATTTTATATGATAAACTTTTTGAATAAAATGTCTCTAAATTTTGCTACAGCCAGTATGTGTATTTAGACTTCAAGGGTTTCAGGGGCAATATCTTTGGTTTGCAAAGTTGGGCATGCTGCTGTGGAGAGTTTAAGGAGTATTGGAGCATCTGATATAGTAGTTTAAAAATAACTTAAAAAATGTGTGGTCCTATAGCACCTTAGGGTGTATTTACACAGTGCCCTTTATTGGAATAAGCTACACAATTTGTGCTATGCAAATTGCATAGCTTATTCCGAGTCTAAGTTGAAAGAGCTTATTTAAAATTTGGCGCTGTGCACACAGTGCCAAATTTAAAATAAGTCACTGTTCCAACAAATCCCTTAACCCTTGTGGTTTACAGGGATGCTGGAATAGTGCACCCGCTATTTCGGGAAATAGCAGGCAGTTTTAAAGATGTTGCTTTGCTATTTCAGGATATTTACTGAATCTTGAAAGAACAACGCAGTCTAGACATACCCTTAGAGACTAACAAAAATATATATGATGGCATGCGCTTTCGTGCACACAGCCCACTTCCATAGATGAGTGGAGCTGAAGAAGTGTGTTGTGCCATGAAAGCTCGTGATAACATATATATTTTTGTTAGTTTCTAAGGTGCTACAGGATCGCTTGTTGCTGGAGTTTTTTTTTAAGTTGTAGACTATCATGGCTACCCCTCTGAGAGTTGGATATAGTAGGGCTACGTCTACACTGGCACCTTTTTCCGGAAATGCTTAAAACGGAATAGTTTTCGTTATAAGTTTTTCCGGAAAAAGAGCGTCTACATTGGCCCCGGAGTTATCATCGTAACGAAGCGCTTTTCCGGAAAAGCGCGTCTACATTGGCGGCGTGCTTTTCCAGAAAAGCAGAAGCCCGGAGCCATTTTGAAGAGGGCAAAGGCCACCAGACCTTTCCGGGGGCGGGGCACCGTTCAGACACATGCTTAAGGGGGTCTCGCCGGGCAGCCCTTGGTCTCCTGCTCTCGTGCCTTGGGGCCTCTGCCAGGGACTGACACCCTTCACAGGGTCTGTGGTTGCCCTCTGACTTTTGGGGACACCACCCTTTGGCCCCCAACTGGTTTTGCCTGTTTTTTTTTTTTTGCCCTGCTCTGTCTGCTATGGAGCCACGGGTGGCCATGTGCCTGGTCGGGCCCCTGTTGGGGCTATTCAGGTGGCTGCAGCTCGTGCTGCAGGCCGGTGCTATGCTGTTCATCGACCAGGAGGCAGAGATCGCCTTGGACTCCCTCACCAGGGAGGCTGTGGCAACCGTGTAGCATCAGCACCCGACCGTAGACCGGCCCGTCTGGAGTTTGGAGAGCAGCACCGACTGGTGGGACCAGGTGGTCCTCGGACGATGGGACGACTACCAGTGGATCCGCAATTTCCGGATGAGAAAGCGGACCTTCCTGCAGCTGTGCACCTGGCTCACCCCCGCGCTGCAGAGAGCCACCACCCGGCTGCGGGCACCCATCCCTGTGAAGAAGAGGGTCGCCATCGCACTCTGGAAGCTGGCCACACCGGACAGCTACCGCTCGGTGGCCCAGCAGTTCGGGGTGGGAAGATCAACCATCGGAGTGATCGTCGTGGAGGTAAGTCCCAGGGGGAGTGGGATGGGGGAAGGGTGCTGCACTCCAGGCCCAGGGACAGCCAAGACTCCCGGCTGTGTCGCCTAGGGGTTTGGGCCGCCCCTCCCTTGCACGGGCCTGGTGGGGGGGGGGGCGTGCGGCGAGGGGGGCCCTGGTGTGTGTGTGTGTGTGTGTGTGTGTGTGTGTGTGTGTGTGTGAGAGAGGACAGAGGGAATCAAGGGGGGGGGGCCCAAGGGAGCGCACACTCACCCCTGCTATATGTGATGTGTTCCCTTGTGTTTCTCTGCACCCTTCTGCAGGTCGTCCACGCCATCAATGACATCCTGCTCCCGCGAATCATCCGCCTGCGCGACATGGATGATACCATGGCCGGCTTCGCTGCCCTCGGGTTCCCCAACTGCGGGGGAGCCCTGGACGCCACCCACATCGCCATCCGGGCCCCGGAGCATCGAGTGGGCCATTACATGAACCGAAAGGGGTACTGCTCCATCGTTCTGCAGGCCCTCGTGGACCACCGGGGCCACTTCATGGACATTTACGGGGGCTGGTCCGGCCGGGCACACGACGCCCGCATCCTCCGGAACTCTGGACTGTATCGCGGGTTGGAGGCGGGCACCTACTTCCCCCGGCGGGACTTGACTGTCGGGGATGTGCCTATTCCCATCTGCGTCGTTGGGGATGCGGCCTACCCCCTGATGCCCTGGCTAATGTGGCCCTACACGGGGCAGCCAGACCAGAACCAGGCCCGGTTCAATGACCGCCTCAACCGGGCCCGAAACCCAGTGGAGCTGGCCTTTGGACGTTTAAAGGCCCGCTTCCGTTGCTTGCTCACCCGTCTCGAGATGGGTGAGCAGAATGCAACGGAGGTCCTGGCCGCGTGCTGCGTGCTCCACAACATTGTGGAGCGCAGTGGGGAGGCCTTCCTCCCTGCATGGATGGCAGCCGAGGCACAGACCTTGGAACAGCCCGACACAGCTGCTGTCTGCCAGGCGTGCCAGGATGTGGTGAGCATCAGAGAGGCCCTGGTGGACATGTTTGCCCAAGCCCCGTAGTAGGGTCGCCCGGTCTCCCCAGACTACTCCCGCCCGTCCCCTACCCTTCCCCACCCTCTCCCCTTACCCCCCCATACCCCCTCCCCAATTGTAAAGCGTCAGGTCAAAGCACGTCGGCCGTCATCGAGTCTGTTCGTTGGGTGCGTCGGGCTTAGTTAAGGTTTTTCTTTTTAGCTTAGTCTAGGTTTTAGGCCACCATCGCCTGTCCCGAAGAATAGCCACAAGGATGCGGGGTTCGTGCGGAAGGCTGAAGTCAGCGTACCTTATTCCAGTCATCTTCCGTCGAGGGATCTCCTGGTTGTTCCTCTCCTGAGGCCTGGAGGGACCAAAGGATTGAGGTGGCCAGCAACACCACCAATCGTCCTCCCTGCGCCTAGACTATGTTTAATTATCTGTTGTGTGCATCGTGTAACCGTTCTTGCTAGTTTGTTATCTATGTAAATATAGTTTGTGGTTTACATTTTACTGAAAAGTGTCAGCATTTATTTCTGCGCCACAAACCACTGACCACGTACGAAGGCCCCCCCCAGTGATAGAGTACAGATTTCGTTCTCCACAGTTGGCCACCATGTTAAATTTAAGTGGCTACTTGGCATCTCACATCATTTCGTACACTAGCTAGAGTTACACAATACCCAACACAGGAATGAACAGCAAAATACAGAACTGTTTATTTACAAGGGGGGGGGGGAGACCTTCAACTGGGACAGGAAGGGGGGGGGAGACCTTCAACTGGGACAGGAAAGGGGGGGCAGTTACTGGGACGGGCGGCCCCTGCGAGCGCTCCTCTGGGGGCCAGCCTGCCCACGCTGGGCAGACCGCGTCGGGGCAGGCTGCACGCGGAGGTGGCAAGGGGCAGGGGCAGGGGCAGGAGCTGGGATGGCAGGAACAGGGGCAGGGGCAAGAACGGGCAGGGGCTGGGATAGGAGGAGGGGCAGGAACAGGGGCAGGAGCTGGGATGGGAGGGGGCATGAGCTGTGCTACGGGAGGGATGGCGGGGACCTGGGCTCCGCCCATGCCATAGGGAATCGCATGCACAATATGTGCCGTCAGCGTGTCCATTGTGGTGCGCATCCCTCGGCATTCGTCCAGGAAGGCAGCCCAGTCGTTCTGCCGCCACTGCAGGTTCCCCTGCACCCGCTCCGCGATGGAGGCCTGGATTGCCTCCACGGCGTTGATGTGCCGGCGAAGCAGCTGGTCCCTCTGGTGGAGCCTGTGCCTCCGGGGTTGGCCTGCTGGAGGTGCCGCTGCTGCCGCAGTGGAGGGTCTGGTGCTGGGTCCCGCTGCAGGGAAGAGAAGAAAGGATGGGTCAGTCAGGCAGGCCGTCCACTGTCCCCACTGTCCCCACACCGCATGCCCTCCACCCCAGTTGTGTGGCTTGAGCCCACTCGGTTCCCCTCCTGCCCCCGTGTTGTATGTTTGCAAGGGGGACCGCCCCTGGAGTAGGGTCCCCCCTCCAGTACTGTAAGCACCGGTCTGTATCCTGGCCCCGTGGAGGGCAGGGGGGTTCTTGTGCTGCGTTCACTTGTGGAACTCCCCGCCGGTGGAGACTGTGAAAAGCTTTGGTCTAATCACTGGTGTTAGACAGGGAGCGAGATGCATCCCCACGCAGTGCCTGGGAGCACATCTGGCAGAGGCGGTCTGGGCTCTCAGATCCCCTCGCGTGGGATATCTCCTGGACAGAACCAGAAGAGTGACTGGGTGGGGGGATGTTCCATCCTTGCAGCAACACTCAGGGGCCCTTCCCCCTCCCACTATCCCTCCCGCAAGCCCGGTAGCCCAGGGACATGTGTGGCCACAGTGGGCACTTCCCTCGGGGAGGCAGCCAAGGCACCAGGATCAGGCGAGGGTCTCGGTGGGGGTCCACGGTCACAGGACCGTGACGCTGCGGTTTACCCAATAGCAGCTGGCTGTGCCTCACAGCAAGGCATGGGACAGTGTGCCGTTCTCCGTGCTGCACCCTTGGCGGAGCTGCGGGCTCTGGGCTGAGTCCCTGGGGCCCTGGCCGGTTCCAGCCGGCATCCACCCTTTCCCCTGGTCCCGCCGAATGTGTGACATGCTCTCCCCCCTCCTTCCTCGGGGCACCTGCCCCCCCCCCGCCCTCCGCCCCCCGTCTGTTGGGAGTGCAAACTGCACAAACTCACCAGTGGGTTCCTCCCCGGCCTCAGCCGCGGAGGAGCTGCTGGAGGGGGCCTGCTGGGCGGTGGCTATGCTGGCCTCCTCACCGCCAGACACGCTGGCGCTGTCTTCTCCCTCCCCTGGCTCGGTGGGACGGTTGATGGGGGGGCGCTGGCAGGTGTCCACAGGGACAGCTGGGGCTTCGGGGGCTGGCTGGCCCAGAAAAGCATGGAGCCGGTCGTAATAGGGGCAGGCATCAGGTCCTGCCCCCCTTCCATCAGTGACCCGCACATACCCCAGCCGCAGCGCTTTGAGGTGTCCCTGCTGCGCCAGGTTCTGCGCCAGCCGCGTATAGAGGTCTGCATTGCGGCGGTGGGACTGCAGGTTGTGGAGACCCTCCTCCTCCTGCCACAGGTCCAGGAGGGTCTCCAGCTCCCTGGGGGTCCAGGATGGGGCCCGGCGTTTCCGGCCACTGGGGGCTTCCTCCCCTGCGGGTGCAGGTGGCTCACCACCCGGAGCTGCCATGCACGTGGCAGAGCTCAAGCTGCACGCTCTCCGGCAGGCTCCTGCCATGGGCGCCCAGCAGCCTCCGAGCTCTTTAAGAGCTCGGGTTACCAGGAAGTCCGGGACTCCTACGGGGTCTCGCGGCGTCCAAAGCGCTTTTTCCGTGTCTTCTGCTTTTCCGGAAAAGCTGTCTACACTGGCCCTTTTCCAGAAAAGCTTTTCCGGAATAAGGACTTATGCCTGAGTGGGAACAGCGTAGGGTTTCCGGAATTGCGGCTGATTTTGTACAGTAGAGCATCGTTGCTTTTCTGGAAATTCAAGGGGCCAGTGTAGACAGCTCACAGCTTATTCCGGAAAAGTGGCTAATTGTCTGGAATAAGTGGCCCAGTGTAGACACAGCCTAGTTGTATATTATGGATTTTGTATTTTTCTTTAAATCATTGATTTAATACAGTTTTCTTTACAGTGCCTGTGAATCAGCATTGTGTACTACTCTGTACATACTTATTTTGTCTCTGCTCCTGTTTTCTCAATGACCATGCCATTCAAGACTGTGCAAGTGAGATCAAGTTCAACTTTGGTTTGTCAGTTCCTGAGTTCCATGTGCTTAATGGTGTAATCTGAAATGTGTTAATGTAGCTTTTTCAGGAATAAATTCCAAAAAGCAGCAACTGGGGTGTTCAGTATTCTGCTTTCATCAGTGTCTCAACAAATCAATGTCTTGCTACATTTTTCTCACCTCAAAGCATGCTGAGTACAATAGAGAGGTGTGGGATGCCCAGAGCACTGAATTCACGGGGACTTATTATTCCTTCATTAAGGACTGAATGATTACACTTTTTGCAAAGTAAGGCATATAGGACAGCTTCTGTAACCCAGAGCGCTACTTTATAGAAGGATTTTCACTTGTGTAACAATGGCTGTTAATTAGGTGCCTTTTAAAAAAAATGGACAGGTGAATCTGCCTGCAGGGAAAACATGCCAGTTCTCTTATGCTAGGGAAGAGGTCCTGTTGGCATACAAGGTATGTTTGCACTCTTTATGCAGGATAAATCTAAATAAAATATAAGGTGCTTCTGTTGTCTCGTAAACTTATTTTAAAGCTTTGCTACACCTTTGGCTGAGGTGGGGAAAATCATCAGATAGATGTTTTTTGTATCTTTGTGACTGTTTTATGTTCGCCTTTTAGGAGACTATTAGGAAATAGATCTTAAAATAGATATCTTAATGTATCAGACAACTTGGGGAAAATATGGTAAAGCAAGTTCTTCTAAGCTTCAGTAGATCTGGTCCATTAACTTAAGTCTTGCCCTAATTTGGTTGTTCAGCAGCCACTGCCTTTATGGACATGGATTGGGCATCAAAAATAGTGATTTGGTGCAGAATAGAATTTACTCAGTATGCTGATTGCAATGTGTTTTACAATTTGCTCACATAGAAGACAACCACTGTGAAATAGAAAATGTTGTTAGGGAAGTTATTAACAAAGGACCAAATCATGGCATTTTTAGTCAGATTCCTACTCAGTTAAATTCCATTCACATCAGAGAGTGTTTTCTTGCTTGAAGATCTCAGGATTTGGCCCAGGAGACTGGATTTTTTTTTTTTTAATTTTGTTGGGGATGAGAGGTGGAGTAAAAGAGCAGAAAAAAGCCTGAAACCCAGACTTCTCTGAGTCTCCCAAATTCAGATGTTAAAAAACAGTATATGATTATTCATCATTTAGAAAGGTTTATTTGCTTTGGATAGATGACGTTGAAGAATAAGACTATCCACTTTCCCTTCCAGCTATAGGTAGTCCCTTTAGTTCAGGATTGAGGCAAATACATGGGTTAACTTGAGGAATTTTATACTGCTGCCTGGTCTATAAATAAATAATAGGCAATAGTACCTTAACAAAATTCATGGTTCCTTTCAAGTTGGATTTTAAGGTTGCTTTTGAGGGTATCTTAAAAGCCTCCCCTTTTTAAAGAAGACTGATATAAAGGGTTCCATTCACAGTAGGTCAGAATGTACTCGGATATACTTTAGACCAGTGGTTTTAACCTGGGATGCACGCACCCCCTGGGGGTGAGACATGCCAGATTTTTATGATATATCTTAGGTTTAAAGAACTGACCTACTTCAACGATTTTTAATAAGGGGTGCGAGAACATATTTTGAGAATCAAAGGGGTACAGGCTGCAGTAATGTTAAGAACCACTGCTTTAGACAGTGTCTCATCCATCTAAGGGTATGTCTACGCTAGCTCGTTAGTTCGAGCTAGGTGGGGTAATTAGGGCAATTTAAATATCCCGGGCTTCATTTGCATGTTCCTGGGCGCTGCCATTTTTAAATCCCTCTTAGTCCGAACTCCGTGCCCACGGCTACACGCGGCACGGAGTAGGTAGTTTGAATTAAAGATCCTAATTCGAACTACCGTTACTCCTCATTCCACTAACGAGCTAGTGTAGACATACCCTAAGTGTTTTTAAGGAGCTAAAACTTTCTCTGCAGCACCCCCACAGATGAATTCCAGCCTTCAATGACAACCTGTCTGGCCAGCTCAGCAGAGTATAGAGTAGTCCCTTCCCTCATTACCCAGATGATTAAAATTCCATCTTCTATAGTAAATAGAATGTGCCCATATATTAGAGGATCTGACAGGTATTCCTGGTGTGACATGACCAAATTCTAGATGGTACAAGTGCTCTAAAATATTTAGTCAAGTGCCATTTCTTTGTAAACTGTTAAATGTCAATTAAACATGTCAATTATATGCAAAACAAATGAGTAGTATTAATAGCAAAACAAGCAGATGGCAAAGGAGGTACAGAACAATCTCCCTGGCTCAGTCTTCCATAGGATGCATATTTTCAGCATGGGCTGAAAACCTATGGCTGGGGGAAGCAAGCATCCAGGCGCCCCTTCTCTTCAAGACCCTGCCCCTGCTGCTCCCCAGAGCATGTGGAATGTGGGTGGCATGCAGCCCCATCCTTCTCCAGAGAGCAGGGAGGGTGGGCACCTCCTAGCCCTGGAGGGCAGGTGGCACATGGCAGGTGGGCCTTCTGGTCCCCGAGCACAAGTGCTATCAAGGCCCAGTTTCTCTAGCTGTGGCGAGGCTGAAGCCCAGGCAGCCCCAGGCAATAGGAAGAGCTGTGCTCAATGGAGGAGGGGCTCGAGGCAGAGTGTGGGTAGGGCCAGCCATGTAGTTTGTGAAGCCATTGCCTCTCCCTGCCTTTTATACATGTCACCCATGATTTTACAGCCAGCTAGTTTCAGATTTAATCTCTATTGTTTATAATAGTGAGATTTAGGTGCACACATTGGGACTATTAAACCACTATGCATGCTTCTGAGGTTTCATTATTTTGAGCTGACATTCCTTGATTGATTCTTCATGTGCAAGCTATTCATTTAGCCATCCAGCTTCCTCCTTTTACCCAAGTACCTAAATATGCCAGTAGAAGAGTGAAGAGAGCCTTGTCTCCTCCCCACCTAAAACACAGCTGCAGCTGAGAAAATACTTGCCTCTTTCATGTATGCACTTCAGTCTCTCCAGCTGCATTCTTTCCCTTACATCGCATCACAGAAGCAGCTGATTTTTAACCATATTGGGAGGTACTGTGAATTTTGAGCTATACGTTTCATTTATTAGCTTTCATTTACACAATGTACATCTTACTCATGCAAAGAGTCTATATTTGGTCACAGATCGACGTTCCACCTAGCAGGACAGTCAAACTTAATATATCATAAATATTGGTGACCTTCCCTCAAAGTTTCTAATTTGACTGAGTTTTGGATTGTAAACTGTTGGAATCTATTTTCCTTGTCTTGCCCTTTCACTCTCTCCTCATATGAGTATATTCAAGATCTTGTAAATATATGTAGAGCCTAGAAAGCATGCATGTTTTAATGTATTTTGATTTTTTCCCAGATATGCTTGACAAAAACAGATTAGAGAATTATTTAAGAATTGAGAAAACTGCATCTTTTAGATACAATTAACTGGAGCATCCTTTGTCTTGAAGTGTTTAGGCTGGCACTTGATAGCTTTGGTTTCCAAAACAAAATGAGACAGATATTCAGTTTTTGTAAGAGTTGATACTGATTTTAGCAGAGAGTCAGTAAGCAGATAGTATAAAATCAAAGTGAGTTTGAATAATTTTATCAGTTCTTGAAAGTGAGTTAAGAGCTGTCAAACTTCTGAAATCTCTTCTAGCAAATTTGAGAACCTTTCTATTTGAATTAGCAAATATATTCCATATAAACAACAAAGCAGTAAGCTAAAGGAGAGGACAGAGATTAATTGATCAGTTTGAGGGATCTACCCTTAGGAGGTTTTACTTTGCTACATATGCTCTGCAACCCCTCCTCCCAAAAAGGCTTGCATAGTGATATTGCCTCATTTTTTTCGCCGCCAAGTAAAATCTCAGAACTAGAAGTCCTTTGGGGTGTATCTATTTGAGCTATGCAAACTATATAGCTTATTTCGAGTCAATTTCAAAATTGCTTGTTTTGAAATTTGGTGCTGTCTACACAGTGCCTAATTTCAAAGTAGGGCGCTGTTCCCAAATGTCCCTTAATCCTCGTGGTACGAGGTTTACAGGGATGTTGGAATAGAAAGCCTGTTATAGTTCGAAATTACAGGCTTGCTTAAAAGATACGGAAAAGCTATTTCGGGATACTGAAAGTATTCCAAAATAGCATAGGTGTCTAGACGTACCCTTGTTTCCTCAGCAATCCCTCTTTTACTCACCTTTCATTCTCTAAAATGCTTTGATTACATGGATTTATGAGGAATAGGTAGAGTTCAGAGAGATTAATCCCACTCTAGGTGTGAAGATATAGAATATGGTTGTCCCAAAATGTTCTTCCAGTTGAGACTGCTCTTAATAATAGAGAAGGAGGATTCCTTCCTGTTCTACTTAAGAGAATACATGAGATTGTACATGCATTGTACAGGGATACAGTTGGTAGGCTCTGAAGGCATATGTATTTAACCCTGTTAACTTGAAGGAAAGTTGCCAAGATGCATGTGCCATGACTTGGTTATCTCATTGCTCTTAATTGTTTATTACTACTGGGCATTCTGGTATGTCTTGCCTGTTGACACAATACAATGTAAAAGTAATGCCTCAAACGCAAAACTTGAATTGATACAGCATGACATTTTGGGTACGTCTAAACTACATGGCTCCGTCGACGGAGCCATGTAGATTTGTTTGTTCGGCAAAGGGAAATGAAGCCGCAATTTAAATAATCGCGGCTTCATTTAAATTTAAATGGCTGCCACGCTGAGCCGACAAACAGCTAATCAGCTGTTTGTCGGCTCAGCGCGCTAGTCTGGACACTCCCCTGCCGACATGAAAGCCCTTTATCGACTTCCCTGGTAAACCTCATCCTATGAGGCATAATGGGGAGGTCGATAAAGGGCTTTCAGGTCGGCGCGGGAGCGTCCAGACTAGCGCGCCTAGCAGACAAACAGCTAATCAGCTGTTTGTCAGCTCAGTGCGGCAGCCATTTAAATTTAAATGAAGCCACAATTATTTCAATCACGGCTTCATTTCCCTTTGCCGATCAGCCTAGTCTAAATGGCTCCATCGATGAAGCCATGTAGTTTAGACACACCCTTTGATGGAAAAAAACTAGAAAGTTATCAAATTAACAAGTGTTATCAAGTTAACACTCAAATTAACAGTTAAGCTGGGTAACTGATAGATTTCAACATGTAATTGAGGAATTGAGAAATTAATGGACTGGTTCTTGGCCCTCCCCTATTTAACATTGGTGTATTAAATAATTTGAAGAAAACGTAAAATCATCACTGAAAGTTTGTAAATGACACAAAAATTGGGGGAGTGATAGATAATCAAGAGAACAGGTAACTTATACAAAACAATGTAGATGGCTTATTTATATTTAAAACATTTTATATAGTTTACTATGTACATCTAGGAACAAAGAATATAAACCCTACATATATGATAAGGGAATCTATGCTGGGAAACCATGACTCTGAAATAGATTTAGGGGTTGTGGTGCATAATCAGCTGAATGTGAGCTGGCAGTGCAACACTGGCCAAGAGAGCTGGAACAGTCCTTGGATTGATAACGGTGGAGTGTTGAGTAGGAATAGAGAGTTTATGTAGTTTTATTTTTGTGTTTCGGTCTGGGGTGACCTTTGGGACGAATAAGAACATAAGAAGGGCCATCCTGGGTCAGACGAAAAGTCCATCTAGCCCAATATCCTGTCTTCTGACAGTCGCCTCAGAGGGAGTGAACAGAAACAGGTAATCATCAAGTGATTCCTCTCCTGTTATCCATTTCTAGCCTCTGACAAGTAGAAGCTAGGGACACCATTCCTACCCATTTTGGCTGATAAGTATCAGTAGACCTAACCTCCATAAATTTATCTAGTTCTTTTTTGAACGCTGTTAATATCTGGTCTTCACAACCTCCTATGGCAAGGAATTCCACAGGTTGACTGTGCTCTGAGTGAAGAAAAAGTTCCATTTGTTTTAAATCTGCTGCCTATTAATTTATTTTAGTGATTCCCCCCCCCCAGTTCTTATATTATCAGAACAAGTAAATAACCATTCCTTATTCACTTTCTCCATATCTATCATGATTTGATAGACCTCTATCATATCCCCCCTTAGACTCCTCTTTTCTAAGCTGAAAAGTCCAAGTCTTTTTCATCTCTTTTCATACGGCGCCTTGTCCAAACCCTGAATCATTTTTGTTGCCCTTTTCTACCAAGATATTTTTTGACATGAAGTGACCACACCTGTATGCAGTATTCAAGATGTGGGTGTATCATGGTTTTATATAGAGGCAATAAGATTTTTTGTCTTCTTTGTTATCCCTTTTTTAATTATTCCTAACACTCTGTTTGCTTTTTTGACGGCTGCTGCACATTGAATGGATGTTTTCAGAGAACTATCCACAATGACGCCAAGATCTTTCTTGAGTGGTTATAGCTAAATTAGTCCCCATCATTTTGTATGTATAGTTGGGATTATTTTTTCCAATGAGGATTACTTTGCATTTATCTGCACTAAAATTGATTTACCATTTTGTTGCCCAATCACCTGTCCATTTGTGGTGTCTATAATTCAGGAAAGATGATAAATTGGAGAGGGTTCAGGGAAGAACTACAAAAATGATTGAAGGATTAGGAATCATGCTTTATAGTGATAGAACCACAGAACTCAATCTATTTAGTTGAACAAAAAGAAAAGTGGCAGTGACTTGATTAATCTCTAAGGGTATGTCTACACTACAGCGCTAATTCGAACTAACTTAGTTCGAATTAGTTAATTCGAACTAAGCCAATTCGAACTAACGCGTCTAGAACTAAAAACTAGTTCGAATTAGCATTTTGCTAATTCGAACTAGCAAGTCCACATTGAGTGGACCCTGAACAGGGCTTAAGGATGGCCAGAAGCAGTGCCGGCAGGGCATCAGAGGAGGACTTAGAGCGTGGAGATGCTGTCTCAGGCTAGCCGAGGGCTGCGCTTAAAGGGTCCCGACCCCCACCCCGGACAGACAGTTCTCAGGGGTGCCCCGCTTGCAAAGCAGTCCTGGCTTGGATTGCCCGGAGTACCCACACTGGGCACATCACACCACTCGGCCATCAGCCCGGCTGCACTTGCCGCAGGCTGCCATCTGGGGAGAGGGGGTAATCGGGGGGCTGCAGGAGAGCTTCCACCCCCAGAAGCCCGCAGAGCCAGCCCAGTCCTCCCCATTGGGGGCTCGTACCCCATTCCTCCCTCACCTCCTTCCACTTACCCTTCCCTAGCCCCTCTTCTTGATGTACAAAATAAAGGACAATTGTGTTCAAAAATGGAATCTGTCTTTATTGAACAAAACTGGGGGAGACTGGGAAAAGGAGGTGGGAGAGGGGAAGAGAGAGGCTGGGAGAGGGGAGGGCAACTAAAATGATCAGGGGTTGGGAACAGGTCCCAGATGAAGAGAGGCTACAGAGACTGGGACTTCTCAGCTTAGAAAAGAGGAGATGGAGGGGGGACAGGATAGAGGTCTCTAAAAGCAGGGGTTGGGTGGAGAGGGTGCATACAGAAAAGTTCTTCATTAGTTCCCATAAAGAAGGACTAGAGGACACCAAAGGAAAGGAATGGGTAGCAGGCTTCAAACTAGTAAGAGAAAGTTGTTCTTCTTCCCAAAGCAAATAGTTAACCTGTGGAACTCCTTGCTGCAGGAGGCTGTGAAGGCTACAACTCGAACAGAGTTTAAAGGGAAGTGAGATCAAGTCATGGAGGTTGGGTCCATGGAGTAGTCTTAGCCAGGGGGTAGGAGTGCTGTCCCTGCCCAAAGTTTGTGGAAGGCTGGAGAGGGATGGCACGAGACAAATGGCTTGGTCACTGTCTTCGGTCCATCCCCTCCAGGGTCCCTACGGTTGGCCGCTGTCAGCAGACAGGCTACTGGGCTAGATGGACCTTTGGTTTGACCCAGGACGGCCATTGTAAGCTCAGGGCTCAGGGTCGGGGGTCTCAGTGGACCCCCTTGATTTTCATGCACACCTGCTCCTGGGTGGCCAGGCTGGCAGCTCTCCTGCCCTAGACGGCCACTTTCCTGTGCCTAGTGCGGAGATCGTGGACGAGGTCCACGATGTCCGCACTAGCCCAGGAAGGTGCCCGCCTCTTGCGGTCCAGGGCAAGCTCCCGGGAGCCGCCAGCCTGGTTCTGGGAAGAGGGGGTGGGCTGGGGGACATCGGGTGGGTGGCTCTGTGCCGTGCCAGGTGTAGGGTCTGCTGGCTGGGTGCTGGCAGGCTTGCACCTGGCACGGGCACCGTAGCCAGCCCGTGGCCCTTTAAGAGGTCCGGGGCCGGGAGGGGGGCATAGAGTTTCACTGGTGTTGGCCAGAGTGGCCACCAGGGAAACCTGGGGAGGGCTAGCCTCCCACTAGTTCGAATTAAGGGGCTACACACCCCTTAATTCGAACTAGTAAATTCGAACTAGGCTTAATCCTCGTAAAATGAGGTTTTCCTAGTTCTAACTAAGCGCTCCGCTAGTTCGATTCAAATTCGAACTAGTGGAGCGCTAGTGTAGCGGCTATGAATGTTAGTTTGAACTAACGTCCGTTAGTTCGAACTAACATTGTAGTGTAGACATACCCTGAGTATCTATGTGGGGAGCAAATATTTGATGATGTGCCTGTCAGCCTAGCAAAGAAAGGTATAGCACAATTCAATTAATACAAGCTGTAGCTAGACAAATCCAGGCTGGAAATAAGGCATACATTTTAAATAACTGGAACAGTTTACCAATGGTGGATAATGGTTTCTCTGTCACAGAGAATTTTATATCAAGATTATCTGCTTTTCTAAAAGATATGCCCTAGGAATTATTTTGGGGAAGTTCTATAGCTACCTGTGTTATACGGATTGTCAGACTAAATGATAAGAATAGTTCCTTTTTAACCCTGAAATCCATGAATCTATTAAACAAAACGGAACCACTTTCTTTTCAGTGAATGTATAATTAGATGGAAATGAGTTGATGGGAGACTTGTACAATTTAAGATTATAAAACAGATTTAAAGTTTGCAAGCTCTCATTCTGCATTTTTGCATAGCTTTGTATGCATGTAGAGTTTTATGTGTGCGCATACCTGATGGAATCATGATCAAGTGATCCCTGGCAAGAGACCTGAAAACAAATTTCAGTGAACACTAGTTGTTATATTTATTTTAAAAAATGAAAACTTGACTCATAAGTAGAATTTTGCAAGCTCTCCTAAATTTCAGGATTGTGTCATTTAAAGAAGTGGCGATTCTTTGCTAGTATAAATCTTTGTGTTTAGAATTAACAATACCAAACTTACAAGGAGTAACTAATTCTCCATGGAAATCCAGGGGATAGTTTCATGTAATATTTTTGAGAACACAGTCTTGAATAAAACAGCATTGAAAACTATGTTGCTGACCTGTTATCTCCCAACCTCCTTTGCCTGGAAATGGAACTGCACATTTCATCAGATTTCTAATAATCCTAGTTTTTCAGCTAGCATAGAAATAACATGAGAACAGCAAAAAAATTGCTTGTGTTTGCTCCTTTTGCTTTCCATTCCAGCCAGAGCCAGGAAGTGAGGGAGGTACAGTAACCTAGCTGTGTCCAACACCAAAAGTTGGGTTGAAGTTTGAATATTAGTTCAGAGAATTCTGCATCCAAAGTAATCCTTTCATGCCTATTCTCAAAGTGCTTTGATGCCCTGCTGTGCCATTTGGAGCACCAAGTACCAGGCCAGATGGCTATCAGTATTTAAAGAAAATTGTAAAGGGTGTGTAAGCATGTTGGTACCTTGCAATTCCTAAAATGGATTGCAAACGTGGTAAAATTTACATTTTCACTACAAAACTCATTTTGGAATCGAAAGTTATACAGTAAATGTGTGTCTGAGTCATCAGCGTGAAACAATTTTGTTCTGGTACACTAACATGGTAAAGGAAAGCAAGAAAGAAGCAAAGAATTCTTCAGTAACCTAAATTAAAATAGTAATCTTTATCAAATATACTTTTGTCCCAAAGCACAGAAATAATTCCTCACTGGTTTGTTCCTGGGAGAACTAATTTTTTATTACAAGCTAGTGCCAGAATTTTCATCTAATGGAAAGTAAATGTAGATAAGTGACTAATAACATTAGATTACTAAGCGTATGTCTACACTACAGCGTTATTTTGAAATATTTAATTTCGAAATAGTAAATTCGAGAGCTTATTTGGAAATAACACGTGTACACACAAAATGCATTTCAAAATAGCGTTTTGCTATTTCGAAATAGAGTGTCCATAGTGAGTGGACATTGAATCACGTTTAAGGCTGGTTGGAACCGGTTCCGGCAGGGCATCAAGTCAGGAGTTACTTTGTGTGGCCACTGCCTGAGGCTATATGAGGCCTGTGATTAAAGGGACCCCTCACCCCCGGACAGCTGGTTCTCAGGTGTCCCTGCTTGCTTGCCTGCCTCGATGAGGGACAGCAAAACATTTGTGTCTTGGAGTGCTCTAGTTGCCCTCACTCGGGACACCACAGCACTGTGCAACATGGAGCCAGAGCTGACCCTGGGCACTCTGGTGCTTCTCTTGGATACGTTGCTGTGAGCCTGGCTGCACTTTCTTCAGCCTGCCATCCAGGAGATCCATCGGGGGCCTGTCAGTTTCCAGGAGGCCCTGTGGGAGAGCTTCCACCCTGAGGAGTCTCCCTGGTCTGCCCCACTGGGGGCTTGTGTCTCATTCCTCCCTCACATCCTTCCACTTACCCCTCCCTAACCCCCTTTCCTGATGTAAAATAAAATACACGGATTTTCATGAACACAAACTTTCTTTATTTAACAAAACGGGGGGGGGGGTGGAATGAAACTCTGGTGAGACTGGGGAAAGGAGGCAGAAGAAGCAGAGGCATAGCGAGGGTGTTATGCGCTCCGGGGAAAAGGAAAAATGTGCCCCCCCCCCAGCCACCATGTGGCACGGCCCCGAACCTGGTGCACAGCTCAGGGGAACTTGTACCACATCTTCCCCCACCCCCTACAGTTTGGGGCCGGGCTCCTACATACACTAACCCGCCAGTGGAGATGGAGGAGGGTCGGGCTTGGAGCAGAGAGGCAGGGAGGAGGCTCCAGCTGCCGGTGGCAGGTGGAGTAGGAGCACGTGAGCTGAAGGGATAACGGGGGGAGCAGAATGGGATTACATTGGCACCTCCCTAGCATGGTGCCCAGGAGCAACTGACCCCTCCGGCCCCCTTGCTATGCCACTGCCCCCCTCCCCCGGCAGATCTATCATCTTATGCATGTGCAAGATCTATGAGAGCCGTCCCATGAATCTGCAGTTAGTGTCCGTGGCACTGGCTTCTGGGTGGTGTCTCGATACTGCCACATTCACCTCCAAAGAGGGGGCTTCCCAAAGCAGGCTCTTGCTGCTGACCCCCAAGGCATCCACAGGTCCAGTCTCCTTTCAATGGGCCCACTTCCCAGGGCTCATTGATCTTGGATCTGGCTTCCATCCCCTCTCCATCTGGCCCCAGAAATCCCCAGACTCCGAACTGGAAGCTAGGCTGCGCGGCACCATGTGGCACCGAACACTTTTAAAGTCCTGGGCCATGATGTCACATCACGCCCAGGCATCTCCCCGGTCACCCGGAAACGTTGCACATGGCGGCAGCAGCAGCAGCAGCTGGCAGCGTGCGCGAGCAAGGGGGAGCCAACTGAACGCTGCGCATGGCAGGGACGGTCCGGGGCCGGGGGGGGGGGGGGGGGGGGAAGACGGCCATATAACTCGCTGCCCATGCCAGGTGAGCCTGTGCAGTGTGCGCTCGCTCTCACCCCGGCCCAGCGCCCCCCCAGTGTGGTGCCTGGGGGCAATTGCCCCCCCTTCACTACGCCTCTAGGGAGAAGGAAGGAGAGAGGGTGGGAGAGGGGAGGGGGAAACCTAGGAGGAGGGAGCTGGAAGGGGGAAGCAAGAGGAAGAAGGGGGAGGGGAAGCTCAGGGTTGGGGGTCTTGCTGGGCCAACTGTCTCCCAGCACCACGGGTGTGGGGGCCTCATTGTCCCCGGGGGAGTGGGGAGGGAGAAGCAGGAGGGGGAGAAGGAGCGGGAAGAGGAGTGGTAGCTGGGGAGGCAGCAAGCACTGGAGTGGCAGGAGGCAGCACGCTCTGCACCAGGGTCTGCGGGTGCTGGCAAATGGCACGGCCCTGGACAAGCTGCTCCCGCCCGAGCTGCAGGTCTTCTTGCACCCAGTGCTGGAGGGTGAGGTGCAGGGCTTGCATTGCCCCCATGTGCTGCTGTTGGTACCCCTCCACTGCATGGGTGGTCGTGCAGAGCCCTCGGGTGCAGGGGCATGACCCAGGTGGTGTGGTGCGCCCTGCATGAACAGCTGGCGCAGCTGTGGAGAAACAAGAGAAGTGGTCAGTTATCCCTGGGGACACAGTGGGTGAAGCCCAGCCCCTCTCTGTGAGGTGAGGATGACCATTCCCTGCACTATCAGAGCCAATGTGCTTGCACACAGGCCATGTTCAGAAATTCCTGCTATCCCTGGGAGTGGGAGCTGCCTCAAGACCACACCCGTGCCCCTGTGGTGTATATAGTGTGTGTGTGGGAGAGGGGGGGAGATGTCACCTGCCTGTGTAGAGTGGCCTTGTGGAGGGAGGGCGTCCTGCTGTGTCCCATCCCGGAGTCAGGAGAATGTCATGCTTCCTCACACGTGTGTGGCTAACAGGGTAAGGCTCCTGTGTGGCAGCCAGCTGGGGCCACATGCCCAGGGGTGGCATGGCACATGCTTGCACATGCACAGGTTGCTGTGTGATCCCTGGACAGCAAGGCCCACACGTGCAGTCCCTAGCTTCCGTCTCCTTCCCTCCCTCCCCCGCATGAGGGGACAGTGATGGCTGTCACATGTTGCCTCCCTGGCCTGAGATGACACTGGCGACAGGTCCGCTGGGGCAGCTCGGGGGTCTTGGCTCATCTGGGTGGTGATGATGGCCTCCTCTGGCTCCTGGCTCTCCTCCTCCTCCTCCTCCTCCTCGATGTCAGGGACCTCTGCCCCAGGGCTGATGACCATGTGGAGTACACAGACCATCCCGCCCCCCAGGATGCAGTCCAGGGCGTCGAAATAGGGGCAGATGTGTGGGTCTGCCCCTGGTTGGGAGCTGTCCCCTGTGGCTCTGGCATATGACTGCCGAAGCTCCTTTATTTTCATCCGCACCTGCTCCTGGGTACGGATATGGCCTTTGCTGGCCATGCTGGCATCTATCCTGCCATAGACAGCTGCATTCCTCCGTCTAGTGCAGAGATCATGGACGTTGAGGGCATGCCCCCAAACCTGAATAAGGTCCATGATCTCCGCCCTGGACCAGGAAGGTACCCGCCTTTTCCGGCCCCTGGCAGGCTCCTGGGAGCTGGCAGACTGGTCCTGGGTAGTGGTGGAGGGATGGCTGCCAGTGGCTTGCTGGCTCATGTTTTGGGGCCACTGGGTCAGGGGCAGTGACTGCTGGCTCTGGGCTGGCAGGTCTGGATCTGGCACAGGCACTGTGGGCAGACTCTACCCTTTTAAGGGCTCTGTGGAGGTGGGGAGGGAGAGGAGTTTTCCTGGTTGGGGCCAGAGTGGCAAGCAGAGCACCCTGGGAAGGGCTGGAGGGCCTCTACTTTGAAATAAGCGTCTACACAGCTCTTATTTTGAAATAGTAATTTCAAAATTGGCGCTATTCCTCATGGAATAAGGTTTACCAATTTTGAAATAAGTCCTATGCTCTTTCAAATTAATTTTGAAATAACGGAATGGCTGTGTAGATGCTAGGAAAGTTATTTCAAAATAACTGCTTTTATTTTTTAAATAACTTTGCTGTGTAGACCCGTGTTTCTCAAACTGTGCTCCGCGGAGCCGTTGGGGCTCCTCAAGACATCTCCAGGGGCTCCACAAGGTTGACAAACTGGAAACATTGATAGGTACAACACATACAATCAGTGGACCGCTGGGGCTCCGCATAATTTTTAGGCCTTTAAAGGGCTCTGGAGCCCCAAAAGTTTGAGAACCGCTGGTGTAGACATACCTAATGTACTTTATTTTCCTGCATATACAGAAGTTAAACTTCAGTTATGTTGATGTGGTCCTTAAAATCCGTATGTTTCTTAGCTTATACTTTTTTCTAATCTTATAAATACATCTGTTTTCCATTTTTCATCCCTCTGTTCTGAACTTTTAGGAGCAGTAACTAAACAGAGGAAGAAACTTTACTGTGATTGCCCTCAGAACACCCTACTATTGTGTCTAGTGGGATTAGAAGAATAACACTTAGCTCTCAATTTTCTATTTTCATCTGTACCTTACTCCATTAATATTTTGCTGGCAGTGTGCTCAATTATTAAAGTTTCCCCTCTTAAAAAATTAATATGCAGCTTTGTTACTTTTGACTTTTTGGTTTTCTGGAGGTGGCTTGACAAGTCATGGGAAAGAAATGGAAAATGTAAATCAAGGGGTTAATTGTTTTTTTTTCTTTTCATTCCAACAGGAAATTGTTCTGGTGGTATTTTTTGGTGCTGAATATTTGGTGCGGCTATGGTCTGCTGGTTGCAGAAGTAAATATGTTGGCTTTAAGGGAAGACTGCGTTTTGCCAGAAAGCCTATATCGATTATAGGTAAGATTTATATGGTTGTGTACTGTTCTATTAGTATGCAGTTTGACGTGGAAATATGAAGTCATTTCCAAAGAGCATACTGGGGACCTGAGTTAGAATCATGGAATCGTAGAACACTAGGACTGGAAGGGACCTCGAGAGGTCATCGAGTCCAGTCCCCTGCCTTCATGGCAGGACCCAGTACTGTCTAGACCATCCTTGATAGACATTTATCTAACCTACTCTTAAATATCTCCAGAGATGTAACCTTGATTCTGAATACTGACATGTATGTGATGGTGGGCAAGCTGTCTGTGCTTCCCTGTGTCTGTCTTGCTATTTAAATTGTAAACTTTTCTAGGCAAGAGCAGTTTTAGAATTGTACCTAGTGCAATGGGGTGTCTAGGCACTGACTAATGATACCACTAATAAGCAGTAATGTTACGGCAATATCATGAAATAATGGTAATGCAGAGGCCCTTGCTTACAGGGAACTTGATCTGAAGAAGGAAAGTCTGACTCTCACAATCCTTGTCTGGAGGGTAAGGAAGACAGGGAGCAGCATCACCGGCTGGTTATAACCGAGGGTAGATGGGAGACTGGCCTAGGGGAAGATGGCCCTATTTGCACACCCTTTCACTGGCTGATATGTTCCTTCTTTCCTTAGACCCAAGATCTCAATTTGTGCCTAATTTTATTCTCTAAGGTGCGTGCAAGGTGGCAGGGAGAATACAAAGGAGCTGCTGGTTGGAGAGGAAGAGGGAATAGAGAGCTAATTGGAGAAGAGTGAGAGACATAATAGGGAAAAGGGGCAGGGGCAGAGGGAAAAAAGTAACAGGATTTGTACCTAACAATATCATAAGTATTCTGTTTCATCTTGTGTGTTTTCCTTAGCTTATAAACACTTTGTGAATGGCTGTATCTTCCTGTGGTTTTTATATACCACTTTGCACATTTGGGGTTCTACAATGATACACATGTGTATAAAAAGTGTAAATAATTAAAATGTGTGTCATATACAAAACACATTGTAATTATTAAAGAACCTGTGTTTCCCCTGACAGGTTACATTTATACAGGGGAATTGGAAACTGAATTTTAATTCACTGGGTTTTGGGGTCCTGCTTGTGCTAAGGTACGGGTAAGTGGAGAGCAGTGCCTGAGTTTAACCACATCTACGGAGTCGACTGCTGATTCCCTCACTGCCAATGATTTGCATGAAATTTAGGGTACAAAATTAAGCAAACCAAGTAACCTGCTGTGGTACTTAAGGTGCATAATTAACAGTAGGGGAAATAATGTGCAGCTTTTCAGTCCCAGAGGAAGCTTCATTGCATGCAAAGCAAACAGAAGCAGAAATGTGCAAAATATATAGCTGTGTTTGTATAAGGGTGGTAGCATGTGCCATCACCTCTTCTGGAATGTGGGAACTGATTCAGTGTATAGCACTTCATTCTTTGCAGACATAATGACTGTGATGCATGCACACGCAGTTAAAGTATCTGGTAAATTTGACCTTTTAATAAAAGCCCAAAATGTTTATGTGAACTGCCAGCTTGTAACTGACTTCTGTGCATTTCTCAGTTTCTGAGTGCTTGCTTTGAGACTAAGGGAATGGGTTTGCAGAAGTGCTGAAAACTCATAACTGCAACTGAAGTCAATCAGGGTATGTCTACACTACCCCGCTAGTTCGAACTAGCGGGGGTAATGTAGTCATCCACAGTTGCAAATGAAGCCCGGGATTTGAATTTCCCGGGCTTCATTTGCATGAAGCCGGCTGGCGCCATTTTTAAATGCCGGCTTGTTCGAACCCCATGCCGCGCGGCTAGACGCGGCACGGACTAGCTAGTTCGGATTACGCTTCTAATCCGAACTAGCTGTACACCTTGTTCCATGGGGACTGCCTGTAGCTAGTCCATGCCGCATCTAGCCGCGCGGCACGGGATTCGAACTAGCCGGCATTTAAAAATGGCGCCGGCCGGCTTCATGCAAATGAAGCCCGGGAAATTCAAATCCTGGGCTTCATTTGCAACTGCGGATGACTACATTACCCCTGCTAGTTTGAACTAGCGGGGTAGTGTAGACATACCCTGAGAGAATTATTCTTGAAACATACCAGTGTTATATAACATATAGTGAAATATCAGATCCTAGGTGTGTCAAATTGAGCACCCAAAATAGGTAGATACTTTTGCCCTTCATCTCTTTCTGACTTGTTTCCCTCTCTGTAAAATGGGGATAATACCTCTTGTAGGGAAAACAATTTCAAAGTTCGTAAATCATTCTGAAACTGTAATGCTGAGTTGACATAGTAAGGACCATAGGAAATAATAATCATTCTGTCTTCAGAGCAGGGTTTAATAGTTTTGCAGTGAATAAGCCATGGACTACATATTGAGTATCAAAATAAGACAATGAATTACTGAACAGCTGCTCATTGAATACCATCCATTCTGTGTACTGAGTGAGGCAGGGGAAAAAAGAATGTAATATATACCGTATCATAATGCATACAGCACAATGGAATCAAATTAAGGTACCACAAGCAACCTGAATTCTGGAATTTCCTAATTTTTGAGTGCTTAATGATAATGTTCTTTTAGTGTGAGTATGAGTAAATGGAGTGGGATGGAGGGTGCTCATTTTCTGAAGTGGAAATAATAGGCAATTTGGATGTGATCACTAAACATGCTTTCGCTTGGCCTGAAACAGATTTTAATCTTTGTTTTCCAGATGTGAAATTCCAATATGGTAACTCACTGTTTCAACAAAACTCAACTAAAATCATTTGGTTTTTGTTTGCTTTTGTCATCTGATGTTCATTGGCTGTTGAAGTGCAAAAGTCTAATGCTCAATGTATTTTTTTTAAAACAGATCTTATTGTTGTGATAGCCTCAATCATTGTTCTGAGTGTAGGATCAAATGGGCAAGTGTTCGCCACATCTGCTATAAGGTACGTTCATCTAGTGACGAACCTAACTAAATAATTGCAAGAACATGCATCTATAATTCCATCAACTATTATTGCCAGAGATGATTATCAAAATGTCAAGGTAAATGTGCTATGAAGAACATGGTGTACATTTGCACTGCACTGGGAAAGGCAATATCAAAGCAAAGCATATTGCGTGGGTGTGAATGTGGAAACAGAGAGGACACAACTAAAGAAACATTATGCTCCATACAAAGCATAAAACACTTTCTAGGGGGTCAGGGAAAGAACATTACAATACGTTGGTTTATTTAAGATGTAATCCAGACTCCACTTAATTCACTTGATACATTTTGGAGTATGTGTAATTGCTTCACTTAAATTAATCAAAGCACAATTGGCTTTTATCTGGCACAGGTAACACATACCGTGTGGGAACCAGACACATTTGATTTATGCAGTGTTTGTTCAGCTTGCCCCAAGTAGCACAATCTTGTTTTGGATGATAAATTGAGTAAATACAGGAATGGAGCAATAAGGAGGTACATTCCCACTGTGCTTAATTCAGCAAAGGGACACTTCACATCTTATAATGTGCTAAGTACCTCCTTCTCACATATGTAATTGAGAGCGGAGGAAGTCAGCATTTTGCAGGACTGGGTCCAACATATATATACAGCTCCCTTTTATATCAATCTGTGGTATTTATATGATATTGATTTTTGGCATATATAAAATGACAAGATTATAAAGATACAAGTGTCCAGAACAAACCTATACTTTGTATTTTCATGAGGGAATGTGTATGCCCTGGGCTCGTTCTGATTCCTTCTGGAAAGAGATTTCAAAGCCAGGCTCCTGAAACTAAGGATATTCAGTTTGCAGAGACAGAGAGCCTACATCTTTAGTACTTAGTATTGCATGTTGGGTTAAAAAGTACAAGACTCTTGGAATTTTGTTGTTTTTTCTTTTAAGGAAGCTTAGAAAAAAAGTGAACTTTAAACTGAGAGATTAGAGTTTCTAAATGCCGGTGGACAAATAATTGTGATTGCAGGACATTGTTGTGGAGAACCTGTTGTGGTTTCTGTCTAGTAATGGTGCACAAGATAGCATAGCTCTAATGGGATGATATGAAGAAGAAAAAAACTGGCTGAATTTAAAAGAAATCCCCCTAATGGCTGCACTTATGAGATTGACAGGTCACTAGAAAGTAAAGTTGAAGGGCAATCTGGTAGGAGTAGTTGGATAGAGAAGATGATTCCTTTCTTCTCTGATTACTGAGATTAAGTGATCAAACTTTCAATACACTGGTTGCTATAGCAGTAGCTAAGAATATGTATGTGTTTGTGTGGAGGAATAAAGAGCATGACAAAACAAACAAAACATAAGAGAAATATTCTAATTTTAATTGTTTGTTTTAAATTATTCATACATTTTTTCTGAAAATTACTGTTCTGCACATCACTTGAGTTTCAAAAGTTCCCAATTCAAAATTCATGCTCTATTGGGTTACTTAAATTGCATAGTATTGTCTCTATTAGCTGATTGGATGATTTAAGTAACTAAAAAGAGGCAAAAAGTGAGAATGAGGACTTTTATAATTGAATGTTCAATTTAGGTTTTGCTTTTGGAAAATATAAGAGTTAAAAGTTTACTTTTTGCCAGAGTTCATGCTAGTAAAATTTTGGTACTGAATGTTCCCAGGAAGGAAAAACATTTGAGAGTAACAAGTAAAAATGTAATGTGCTTCTGAATATGCAGAAATACTTGTACAATTTATCTAACTGTTTGGTATTGTGTACACCTAATTATAGAATGGTATATGGTATTGAAATTCTGGGTCCACACATGCAAGGTACTAAACAGCCTTAATTCTCAGGTACATCTCTGGGGAGAGAATTTGTTCAACATCCTGAAGGATGATGAGGCATGTGGCTTTTTTTTATTATAGTATACCAATTGATCATTAAAAATAGTTTGCATCAATACCTGTAATTAAGGTTTTTACTTCATTTCACATTTTTTACTTCATTTTATTTAATTTCATGTTGTTTTTTTTCAGGGGAATCCGGTTTCTCCAGATACTTCGCATGCTTCATGTAGATCGGCAGGGTGGCACTTGGAGACTCTTAGGATCAGTTGTTTTCATACATCGTCAGGTACTGGATATTTAAAAATTCCTAACATGTAACCATGACACTTATTTCTTTCTTGGTCTTCAAATCATCTGGTTTAAAATGAACAATTATTGTTGCAAGGTAGAATGAATCACATTCAAAGACAATCACTTTTTTTTTCCTTTTTAAAAAAGGAATACAATCTGGTTGAATGTTTATTTCAGTTTGGTGACTAGTGGACAACAGCAGTGATATTTTCTGAAAATTAGCATTTTAGCTGTGAATAATGATGAAAATTTTTGCAGTTTGATTTTGCAGTTTGATGAAAATACTCCGGCATAATTTATTGAATGCACTTGTGTAGTTTGTTTTGCATATAAAAGTGCTGTCAAGTATGTTCATAGGAAATGTGTTCTAGCCAGGTTATTTTGGCAGGGAAAAAAAAACTCACAACAGTGCAAACTCCTTACATAAACACATCGACCATTTAAATCATTCTTTATTATTTAGTTACTTACACATTGGGGGTTCTAATCTGTGCTATAAATACAAATATTGAATATAGTGTTATAACATGCAGGAAACATTATTTTATCTAAGGATATAGGTTGTGCAATAGAGGTAAATATTTCTATAAATAGCAGCCTGTTTTTGTTAAAGGTTTTACATTTTACCATTACCTTTCCTGTTTGGAAGTTCCTTAAGCTTAAATAATTACATCATGTATAGACTTCAACACAGACTTCACCAAATGAATGATTGAGAGGCCCTTTTTTTAGGGTTAATTTTGAATATTTTTTGGTGAAAATGGATGCTTGTGGTTAACTATATCAGCATAATATTACTGTCATTCTCTCTTACTCATCCAGTCATATCATAGTGGTTCATTCCACACTACAGGTTTCTTCACTTTTACAGTAATTTGTTTCTTTTCCTATGACAATCTGTAAGCTGGCCACTTGAGTCCTGGATCCCTGACCTGTGCTCAGGCCTGTAAGAACCAGTCTAGTGGCTCCGGACAAGCTGGGGACGCTGAGATCAGGGCAGGCAGTGATACAGCTGCTGTCTCACAGTCAGTAGGTTCAGGGCAGGCAGTCCAACAAACTCTGTCCCAAAGTCAGTATGGCCTAGGCCCTGGTTCAGGGCAGGGCTGCAAATAAATGCAGTTCCAGTTATTAAGGCCCAGGCCCTGGTTCAGGTCAGGGCAGCCAAAGCAACAGTTTCCCTCAGCACGAGCAGGGAGGGGGAGATTGCCTCCCGGTATGTGGGGTGGCGGGGGGACGTGGGCCCTCCCTACTTCACCACATCCCAGCCTAGGGCTCTAGCAGTGGCAGTCCTGGCTGCCACTGGGGTCAGCGGGGATCCGGCCTGCAACACACTGACACTCTCTAGAATGTCAGGAGGTCAGACTGAAAGTCGGGGGCTTCCCCTGGACCACTTCCTAATTCCCCTAATTCCCCCTAACTGGCTCCATGCCAGCTGCGGGTCCTCAGGGGTATGGTAATCTGAACCCTTAGGCAGAGTATAGAAGGTCCCAGTGGTCTGGGCCAGTCCTTAGCCTCTTCAAGGTCCTAAGGGCTCTCCTGGCTTTGGAGCAGGCATCTGCTTCCTCCGGCAGCTGTGAACCTACTGAGCTCCCGGGCTGGGCTTTTATGCTCCCTGCCCTGCTACCCTTGGTCTCTGTGGAGTTGAAGGGGCAGGACCCAGCTCTGCCCAGCTGGGCTTGGAGAGGGGTTCTTCCCCCTTGGGGTCAGTGAGTGGGCACCCTTGCTCACTACACAGTCCTTCCTTCACACTCCTTCATATAAATCTGTTCTCCATTTAGTGTAAACAACTATGAACTTCCGCCACAGGTGCCACCTGCATTTACTTTGTCTTCAGCAGAACATTGTTATGTTACCAATGCCTGGGAGCTGCTTAAAGCAAAACACTGAAAATCTATAGTATAGTTATTCTTGTTCCATTACCATTTTTGCTGCACCACAGGTAACTTCAGACCCAACAGGAACTGTATTGAAAAATATTGAATTCCTGATTGAAAAGAAAATCCAAAACAAACAGCCAAAATACCTCAGTCCCACAATCCGACTTTATTCCTATATGATGGGAGCAATTTAATGGTCTATATTCATGTAAGCTTCACTGTTTACCTCTATACTGCATGGATATCCCTATAATGTTGAATTAGACTCCTAAATTATTTTCTCCACATTCACGAGGCTTACTGTGGGAGTTTTTACAGGCAAATTAAAAATGCCATGAAGAACTGAAGACCACAAACCAAATGAATGTGAAGTTCTGTTACACTAGATAAGTGATTATTGAGAGCTATAAGAAGTCTTCATATCTTCATATCGTTAAAAAACTGGAAACAAAGGATATGAATAAATGGGAAGTTTTCAGAGTGGAGAGAGGTAACTATTGGGGTCTCCCAAAGGTCTGTCCTGGGACCAATCTTATTTAATATATTTATAAATGATCTAGAGAAAAGGGTAAACAACGAGGTGGCAAAATTTGCAGATGATACCAAATTGCTCAAACTAATTAAGACCAAAGCAGACTGTGAAGAGCTTCAAAAAGATCTCCCCACACTAAGTGATTGGGCAACAAAATAGCAAACGAAATTTAATGTTGATAATTTTTTCCAATGTGTATTACTTTACATTTATCCCAACTATACATACAATATGATGGAGACTAATTTAGCTACAACTACTCAAGAGAGAGATCTTGAATTATTGTGGTTAGTTCTCTGAAAACATCCATTCAATGTGCAGCAGCAGTAAAAAAGCAATAGAAAGTTAGGAATCATTAAAAAATTAATAGAGAATAAGACAGAGAACATCTTATTGCTTCTATATAAAACCATAGTATGCCCACATCTTGAATACTGCATACAGATGGGTCTCCTCATCTCAAAAATATATATCTTGGCATTGGAAAAGGTTCAGAGAAGGGCAACAAACATGATTAGGGGTTTGGAATGGGTCCCATATGAAGAAAGGTTAAAAAGACTTGGACTTTTCATCTTATAGAAGAGGAGACTAAGGGGGGATATAATAGAGGTCTATAAAATCAGGACTGGTGTGGAAAAAGCGAATAAGGAAAAGTTATTTACTTGTTCCCATAATATAAGAAATAGGGGTCACCAAATGAAATTAATAGGCAGTGGATTTAAAACAAAAGGAAGTTTTTCTTCACTCAGCACAGTCAACCTGTGGAATTCCTTGCCAGAGGATGTCGTGAAGGCTAGGTCTTTAACAGGGTTCAATAAAGAGCTAGATATATTCATGGAGGTTAGGTCCATCAATAGCTATTAGCCAAGATGGGTAGGAATGGTGTCCCTAGCCTCTGTTTGTTTGTAAGTGGGTGACAGTAGAGGGATTAGATGAGGATTACCCATTGTGTTCCCTCCTTCTGGGGCATCTGATATTGGCCACTGTTGGCAGACAGGATTCTGGGTTAGATGGACCTTTGATCTGACCCAGTATGCGTTTTTTTGTTCTTATGTTCTTATCTGTGGTGCTTGACTAAGGAGATAACCCACTGATAAACGAGCAGTTCAGAATCAAACATATTCTTTATTGACATTGGACAAGTGCAGCTGACTTGCAATGAACAGAAGGGAAAACAGAACTCTTGTTTCCCTCTAGTCTGCAATAGAAATCTGGGTTTTAAAGAAGAACAAACAAAAACCTCTGCTTGTTTTTCTTTGCTTTATGCTCTGGTCACAGACTTTTTTTGGTCACTGCTGAACTGATTACTTTTTCAGTACCAAATGGGATCCTAAATCCCTGAAAAGTATAAAAAGGTAAATTATTTGAGTCTCTTTGAAAATAAATGGGCTTGGATGTGTCTGTACCTAGAAAAGCTTACTAAAGATTGAACCAATGCTTTCCATGTGTGTTTCAGTTTTACCTATAGCTGTATTAGTTCACTGAAACCCAATTTTGGCTAGGGCACTCAGCTATTTTCAGCAGGTTGAGCTTATACAAATCTTGATGCCAAAGGCAACAGAACATGAGTCAATATCACATGTGGGGATGGAAAAACTTGGAAAAATCGTGCAGCTCACTGAAAAACTATTAAGTTAACTTATCCAGCTCCAGCTTATGACCTTCTAATCTTAGAGGTTCACTTCTCCCTCATCTTGCTTTGTGAACGGCCATAATGTTTCTAATAGAAGGTCAATTGATAGTTTTTCTAAGAGTTCTCAGTGTTATTATTTGGGATATTTGTCGTTATTAAAATGTGTGTCAGTTTAAAATAACCTATTAATGTTAGCCCCTGAATAATATCTATCACGTTACCCTACATGCAAGTGTGATTTTTTTTTTTTTGCTTTTTTTTTTTTTTGCACACACCCACTAAAAAACTTTTAAGTCATAACAGAAAAGTATTGGATTGCTGTGGGGGAGAAAATAAAAACAGGGTTTTTTTGTTACTCTGTTGGTGTTGCACATTAGATATCTTAATCAAAAGCATTACAGTAAGCTTTGATGTGTGTAAGTGCAAGTCCTGTAATCTTGAATTGTGAATCTGGCCTGCTAGAAGAAAGCAAGCAGAAAAACAAGTAATTTAATTTCTATCTGTTACTTCATCTATAATATATATATATATATATAATAGCAAGAGCCTTGATTTCAGCAAATATTCAGGGAACTTTTTTCACTATATTAGTACAGGCCATTAAATCCTGCTTCTTTATATGTACTTTAGTTCACTTTTGTTGAAATGTTCATATCCTGTCTTATACACCTCTGCTTAGTATTAGGCTGCTGCAACTATTATTTTTAATATGCATAGATACACACACACACACAAACTTGCATTATTTATTTTTAAATATTTGTGTACGTGTTCAGAGTTACTGTTAGAGATGAACAGAAGAAGTGGTGTTTGCTTCCAGATTGAGTTTTGACAAGGGTTCAGGATTTGATGACTAGAGCTCAAGTTTAGAGACGCTGATGCTGAAATGTCATCAGAGTTAGTGAGGATATTTTAGCCACAATGGTGGGAATCTCATGAGAGCTTGCCAACTCCACTTAAAATGATATTGGTCTTCATGATTTTTAAAGCCAATGCTATACATAAAAAAAATTCTCTCCAACTATTGTCTGGTCTCTGGCCTCCATCTGAAGGCAAAAATCAGTGAGAAAGTAGTGGATGTTGTGTTTTGATAACTGGTAAAATCTACCAGTAGCTTGCATGTTTTGTTGTTGGGCTTTGGTTTGAAACAAAAAATGGACAGTGTTAGTGGCACTAATCTGATCATTTCATTCGGTGGGAAGTGATGTCATCTCTTGGGGACAGAAACAAAGGAACTTCCTACTCAATTGCTGTCTAGCACATCTGCCTCCATTAGTTTTTATGACCATTTGCAGCCCAGTGAATTCTGTCTTTCCAAGTGTTAAATGGGCATTGTCATGCTCAAGACTGTCTGCTGTCCTAGACGAAATTCAAGTCTACCACTCCTCTCTTTATAACCTGGATGGCAGAGTTGATCCAGCTGCTGATCTGTCAAATTTGTCTAACTGGAACTGCAACCCGGTTCCTGGGATAACAGTGGAACTCACATTGTGCCTGGCCACCCCTCCAGCCTAATAGAGGTCTAGCTGCTTAGTTTGCCTATAACTAGAGAAACCCATGCCTACAATATCAACAATATCGTAAAATGATAAATGGATGATCACTGTTGAAAGAGGAAAATCTTGAACAAGGTAAGCACAGAAAGCAGCCATAAATCAAGAAAAAACAATGCAAGCTGCAAATATAAAAGAAACGCTTAACAGAGTTTAAAGAAATAAGACCAGACATATAAAGTGTATTATCTCTTATCCAAAGAGAGGCAACAGAGATAGTGGAGGGGAGGTTGGCCATAATGGAACAATGAACTAGTGAAGATTCAGATCTGACTTGCTCAACTAACACATTAAGTAGCTAGAGCTGAGAAAAGGACTTATAGGTAAAGTTGGATGCTACTAAAAACTGAGACTATAGGGGAAAAACTCTGGACTAATGGATTACCATAGAGACAAGAACCCATTTTGGTTTGTGCAAAAGTTGATTAGATACGCCGAATTTGGATTATCTAAGTGAAGTTTCGATGGACGGCACATGTAGAGTCTTGACTCCTGATGCTACAAAAATAGGTGTCTTGGGGAGGATTCCATTTCCACCAGATTTTTTTTCTATACAGCAGCTAAGGGAGCTGAAAAGAAGTTGCATTAAGATAACAAAATCCTGATCTTGTAGGAACTCTCCTCCATGAAATTTAGCTTTGGATGCTAGGATAAGACAGGACAGAAGAATAATCGGAGCAAAATGCCTATTCTGAATAGAAGGGTCCTTTATTAGACTGTTTTTAAATTTTTTTAAAACCATTTTTGTGGTATTGGTGACACAAAAGAAAGAAGAACAATTCTTTTGAATCCAAAATGGTGACTAGAAGAACAAGCGAAGAATTGCAGAAAACTAGAGATGAGGTAAGTAGTAAATTTTATTATTCAGTCTACATGCAGGTGGCAAAGATAAAATAAAAATTATTACTAAGGTCAAGAAAACATAAATTAACATCCAATCTCTCAGGCAAGACAAAGTAAATGTGGATGAAATCTCAGATCGTCTTTAAAATGTTAATTAAAGTTTGAGGTAGAAGGCAATAATTTACATCCTTGAAAAATAATCAGTCTGAAAAAAATATTTAGAGTTAAGCATTCTATATATGCTTGTGGTTAATTTATTAGCAACATATCATTAAAGTTGGTTATTCCTATATGACTAAATCTATAATGACATTACATTGCTGTTATAAACAGATTATTCAGGAAAAGTGTTGGGTATTTCACTATGTCTAATACTGCAAAACATTTTATTAGATTACTAATGAGTTTTAGCTGTTGTACCTTTTCTGAGATACAATAAATGACAAGAAAATGAAATAAAATATTATGTAGACCCAAGAAACTTGATCAATGCTGATAGTGGCATCAGAAATGAGGTTAGAAGGAGAAGTGCTTTAGCAAGAAGTGCTGCACAATTGATGAAATTATGCACTGATAAAAATATTACATTTGGTACCAAGAATGGAAATGTATTAAACAAGTGTGTTGCTCTACAGCCTAGAAGCAGCTGCATTAAATGAATCAGATGGTTGGAGACAGTAAGGATGAGTTCTTTGGAAGAGGGCAGATGTAAATTGGCATGACTTTAAGATAAACCAAGTTAGAAGAAAAGGAGGATGAGAAACCTGGGCACAGGATTGGCTGCCATTGAAAAAGATTACAAGGGTGGGGACACATTAAAGATAGACATGATAGGACATGAAAGAGACTAATAGAAATGCAACCAAGGTGAGTCAGGTCCAGAGGCTGACTTCAGAGCAAATGGTGGGACATCATATGCAGGGACATGAATGGAAGAACAAGCCATGCACAGGAATGAATGGTGATGCTGTCCTCCCCATGCCTGGTAATATGCTTTGAGATGCAAAGAAGAGACGAATATAATGTAAATAAATTATGTACTCTAAGGGTACGTCTAAACTACATGGCTCCATCGACGGAGCCATGTAGATTTGTTGTTTTGGCAAAGGTAAATGAAGCCGCGATTTAAATGATCGCAGCTTCATTTACATTTACATGGCTGCCGCGCTGAGCCGACAAACAGCTGATCAGCTGTTTGTCAGCTCAGTGCGCTAGTCTGGACGCTCCCCTGCCGACATCAAAGCCCTTTGTCACAGCCCTGGTAAACCTCATCCCACGAGGAATAATGGGGCTGCCGACAAAGGGCTTTGATGTCGGCAGGGGAGCGTCCAGACTAGCGCGCTGAGCGGACAAACAGCTGATCAGCTGTTTGTCGGCTCAGCGCAGTAGCCATGTAAATGTAAATGAAGCCGCGATCATTTAAATCGCGGCTTCATTTACCTTTGCCTATGTGTCTAATTTACATGCCTCTGACGACAGAGGCATGTAGTCTAGACACAGCCTAAGAGTGAGGTAGGATTTAAAAGGTATTAATTTTTGGCATATCACCAAGGTTGGCCAGTGACTTTGCAAAGTCTTATGTCTATTTTTAACTGTCAAAATAATCTACTGAGACCATTTGGTCTTGAATGACTTAATCTTGAAGCAAACAAAAAGCTCTTCATTGACTCATCTTTTTTAATGGAAGTAATTTTGCATTATGAACTAGCTGACAATGTCTTTTTAACACTGCCATAGCACAACACTGCCATGATAATGCCTTTCAGCCAAATATGCTGGTATGTAAACCAACAAAGTTACTGGTTTCAAACTGGAAAGTACATAACTTAAGCTTTCCGTGCTATTTCCTTTCTTTTGTGATAGGAACTCATAACCACTCTCTACATTGGATTCTTGGGACTGATCTTCTCTTCCTATTTTGTCTATCTTGCTGAGAAGGATGCAGTGGATGAAGATGGAAGAACAGGTTTCTCCAGCTATGCTGATGCCCTGTGGTGGGGTGTGGTAAGTCATCGATAGCAAAGCACGTGCCCTGTCTCTTTGTCCACTCTCATGCAAGATGGACCATGGACATAAATAGCAATTATTTTCTTCAGTAAAGATTTATTTATATGCAAAATCAGGCCTTCTATTTATAATCGATAATTGAGAAGGGAAATTTTACTTGAAAAAAGTAAACTTGATAAAACTAAAATATTTCAGTGCTAAAGAATATTATGGAGGCTAAGTAGTGACCATGTGGTAAAAGCTTTTGTTGTGTTTTGTACTTAAAGTAAGAATTAAATCCTTCTTTTAAAGAGTGAAAAAAAATCTTGAAATTTTACATTCCCTTCTGAGCCCAAATGAATTTTCAGGTCTCTTTCTTTTCTTTTTTTTTCATCTAAAAAAGAAACATTCTTTTAAGTAAGTTCCCTCTTATAAATCTAAGCCAGGATGTTTCATTATTCAGATATCTCTAGCTATACCAATGTACTGACAGCCCCAAAGCATGTGTTTGGATGTCAGTCATGTAGACTACAATACAAACTGCATATTCTAAAAGATGACATTTGTCATAACATGGAATAGTTCCTTTGAGAGTAGTTGACAGAATCGTCCAGATCCATCAGCCATTTTGGCCTCGGAGAAGAAGGTTTGGGGCTGCCGGTAATGATCAATAACTGGTGTTGTTTAGGGGCATGAATGCCCCGTTGAGTGGAGAAGAAAACGTGTAGTTATGTGGGGAGTGAAGAGAACAGGTATCAGTGAGCTAAGGTACCAGGATTATGCTCCTCTAGCCATGTTCCTCAGATTAATGACTCAGGTCTGGGAAATGTCTCTCCTCTGCTCACCAGCAGCCTAAGTCTGATACACCACAGGTGCTCCTGAGGCACCCTTTCCTACTGGCAAATTTCATGTAGTGGATGACCTGGGAGTGCCAGTGTGACAAACCAGAGGAAGTTGACAAATTAGGTCTGGTGATAGAAGGTGACATACCTTGAGTATGATGACGAGATATTACTGGGCAATTTTTGGGTGAAGACTCAAAGCCACTAGCTCCCAAATATACTTCCCCACTTGCCCATTCAGCCCTTACACATGCACTGTCTATTCTTCCCTCTCCAACCATGCTGTAAGCAAAACCTTAATTCCCACCTCATACTTTCCATTGACAAGTAACCTCTCATGCACTTTTACAGTGCATACATGTATATATATAACAGATGTTACATTTGCTGTGTTTATGACACAAGCCAAGATCTACCGCCTCGCCCCTTCCTCGAAGCCCCGCTCCTTCCTTGAAGCTCCGCCCTCTCTATTCACCTCCTCTCCATCACTTGCTATCCCCAACCCTTATACTGCTGCTTTTTTCCCCAATTCTTCTGTAGGAAGAAGTTTTTCCAATATTTGGCCTGTCTAGCCTGGACCGAATGTGAGAAAAACCCCTTATTTTGGAAGCCCCCTTATTCCTTGTGGAAAGAGGAATATAGAGGTGACCGAAAGATCATGTTTTCTCTTCCACTAAAAGAAGTGGAAGAACAAATGCATCCGTGAATGCAAAAGAGTTTTTCTGGGATATCTCCGGAATCCTGAAAAACTCCTGCAGTCTAGCCGTAACCTTGCTGGGTTGAGACAGGATGTGTAGGCTCTGGGGTGAGAATGAAGGATTTGGTTGTGGGAAGGGGTGAGAGGTGTCAGTTCTGGGAGGAAATCTGGATGCAGGAGAAGGTGTATAAGGGGACACTGGCTCGGAGAGAGGGCACCAGGCCGGTCAGATGTAGGGTAAGGGTACTAAGTAAGCCACAGACTTCTGGATGTGAGGGTTCGGGAATTTGGGTGGGGTATGTGACAGGCTCAGGGCAGGGGGTTCCAGTGTATGATAGCCTCCGATGTAGGTCCTGGGGGAAAGGGGAGCGCAGGAGTGTTATGATGCTGTGGACAGATGGGTTCTTAGCCCCAATTTGGGGTTTGTTGGCCAGGCTTCATTTTTAAATAAAATACTGTGTCAAACAAAAAAGTTTCTGCATTGTCTTTATTTCTGAAAAGGGCAGGGAACCTGTCTTGAGTCAGGGGTCACTGACCCAAGAAAAGTCAGTTGGGGCCACACAAATGAGGTGCGAAAAAACCCTTCTCCACTCCCTCCCCCCAAGCTTCACTAATGTGGCCCCAACTGTGTTGGTGGGAACAGGGGACATAGTACTGGGGAAGGATGCTAGTGGGTGCTTTGGCAGGGGACAGGGTGCCAGTGGGGACAGAGTTCTGTGGCTTGGGACAGGGGAATGGGGACAGAGTTCAGGGAGTGGGGATGGGAATGGGGACAGTTCTGTTGCTGGGGACAGGAGAGTGGGGACAGAGTTCTGTGGCTAGGGAGAGGGAACTGGGCAGTGGGAATGGGGGAGTGGGAGCAGGAGGTGGGGGGGAGGAAGTGGAGGCAAAGAGTCCCCTGCATCTGCCTCCTCCCAGGATTCACCCCACCCCACGGGAAGTCAGCATGTGCCTCTTCGGGGCCCAACTCACCCTCCAGTGCAGGGAAGCCCCATGCGAACCTGCCCCAGGGCCGATCCCCTTCCCCCCGCGCAAGGAAACCCCACACGTGTGCCTGCTCCGGGGCTGACCCCCCCCCAACGCAGGGACTGACCCCCCCCTGCACGTGCCTGCCCCGGAACTGACTCACCCCTCCTGTGTGGTGCAGGGAGCCGATGCTCCCTCCTGCAGTACACCCGGCAGAGCAGCTAGTGCACTTCCAGAATTGCCGGATGTGGCGCTAAGCTGCGGGACTTGCGTCCATCCCCGGGAAGCCGACACTACCTCCATTTTCACTTGAGGTAGGTAGTGGGGCTTCTTGGGGGTGGGAGGGAAATGGGGGCAGGGCGGACAGGATGCCTCGTGATCGACTGGTCAAGGCCTTGCGATCGACCAGTTGATCACGATCGACCTGTTGGTGACCACGGGTCTACACCGAGGTTCCAATGTTAGGAATATTCCCGGTAATCACACCTGTTGTTTTGAGAACCTAACAAGATCGTTGATACATTGCATATTTTCCCAGATCCAATAATTAGCTTGTTGATACTTTGCATATTTTCCCAAGCCAAATAATTAGCATTATCAGGTGGGAAACATTCATCATAAATAGCTATGTGATCTTCCCAAACACTCCTGCACTCCCATGCCAGGTGGCTGGCCTTGGGACCTGTTCCAGAACTTGTTGAAAGTCAACAGTGCATTCCTACATCTTTGAGAATAACAAAAGAATAATAAGAAGCAAAAAGCACAAATGGCTGCCTAGAGCATCCAGACCTGTAAGAAAATGCAGGCACAAAAGGAACAATTGTGGTACACTACCTAATTTCCTCGCCCTCACAATCGTCTTTTGCATTTCCACTACATTATCATACTTAGTTTGTAGCATACACTAAGCATCCAAGAAATGTACTTCAATAAAATGAAATACCCTGACCAAAAAAACCCCACTCTGAAATAATCTGACGGGGAAAAATAGTGGTCCACAAAGATAATCATTTGTTTAAATCTCCCTAAAGACATATATGGTACAAAGTTTATAAGGCATTTAAACCCTTGTGTGAGTGGGCATTAAACAACCTCTACTCAATGGGGCTTAAGAAAACATTTTCCATAAATACAGATTACGGTTTTGGTATTTATTTATTTTTAGCAAAGGTCAAACAAGTCCGCACCTTTTTACACTGACATCCTGAGAGATCATGTCTATGCTGAGGACACTTTCACTATAATCAATTCCTACTTGTTTTACAACAGTTCAGTTGAACTAGTGTTCAAAATAGGGAGGGGTGCATGGTTGTTCAACAAATTTTAGCAACAATTTTTACCACTATATATATAAAAAAGTAAATGTTAACAAAATAGTGTTAGAAGACAGTTTTGCTGTGGGAGTCTCAACAACATTAAGGCTCCTACCAGAGCTAGCATGAGTTTTGCTGATTTTGTGAGAAGCTTTTAAATTCCTCCAGTGTTGTCAATCCAAAAAGGTTAGGAGCAACATGTGAACTGGTGTGTGTGTGTGTGTGTGTGTGTGTGTGTGTGTGTGTGTGTGTGTGTGTGTGATAAATATGGATGAACAGTTCAACATATTGTAATTGTTGAAGGATGCTGATCTGTGTTGTTGTGAAATTTGGACTGTTTAGCTATGGTCTAATAAGGTTTTCTGTTACTGTGGTATATAAATACCTCCGTAAGAAATAAACACTAAAACATCCCTGTCTTTTAGCCGGTGGTAGGAATTTGTTTACAGAATTAAATCCAATTTTCTAGCATGAGTAACTGTTTTGGAATCTACGGGCTAGATCCTGCAGTCCTGACAGAATAAAGGCTACAGAATCAGGGCTTAAAAGAGTTCAAATCTCTTCATATGAGCATCTTTTGCAAATATTCTTAATTACACGTTAATACATGAAAACTGCGAAAATTTTCAACAGAAAAGGAGACATTTAAAATGTAGTACTAATTGGTACTTGTTCTAAATAGGTACATGCAGACTTCCACCTATTTTTAAAGTGTTTATATATTACACAAAGTGGTCCGGGATTTTTCTGTAAAAATCTACTTGAGTTATATAATCTATCTATCTATTTGTCCTTGGGTCTCCTAATGGAGCATAGGGCCTCCACAGTCATTCTCCATCTCTTGCAATCCTTAGCGATAGTCTTGATTTGATCTCTCGTTAAGCCAGCTGCTTTTACTTCGTCCAGAAAAGCAGCTTATTCCCCAATGGCGTTTGTGGTCAACTAAGGGTCATCGGTATGACAGTGTCCTTTCGGGTTTGACTGTTGTACATCATAAGCTTCCACTGAGGAGCCCTTGGTCTTCCCTGGACTGAGATGATTTTGATTTTGAACGATGTAGAGGTTTCTGTAACATAATATTTTTTATGGGGATGAGTTGTTAGCCCATCACCCAACCCCTAACCTGGAGGACCAGGGAATTGCTTTTTGTCTGGGCTCTACCCATCAACCTGTCTGGCTTGGGTTGCCCTACCAGGAACACTAAGCTCCCGCCGGCATAGCTCTGAGGGTCCCTGATACACGCAAGGCCACCACCACATCAAGGTAGAGATCCCATGGGGGAAGGCGGGGAAGTTGTGTAATGGGGTATACAAAATCAGCTTTCTTTTTACCTGTGTGAGCAGGCACTTGAAGGAAGAATGCTGTTTTAATTGTTTAAGCTTTCCAGAGGCATAGGCCTCTGCAGCATTAGTGAGCCACGATGCAGGTGCAGTTCACAGTTGGAACCAGTGAGACAGAGAAAAGTGAATCACTTATTTTCTTTTTCTTAAAACCTTCCGTAACACAAAAACACAGATGTGAAGTTATTAGGGAGTGAAATTTGATTTCACTTTTGCTTTTGAAAACTAATCCAGTTCGGAAAAAAATCTTGGGAGCAGCTTTTGAAAGTTTTTTGTGTACACAATAAAACCGCAGTGAGATATTTTGTGATTATGTGAGATATTTTGCCTACTGTAGAAAGTGCAAGTTTGCTGAATTTGATACAAAGGTCCTGAAAGGTTTAAACGTAAGGGAAAAGGAAAATAAAACAAAAATAAAAGTAATTTGGAATCAAATGTTAACCAGGTTCACTCACTCGAGCTGAATGCAGAACTGTTTCATCTACTTTTGTCAAGCATGGCAGATTTAACTGCAGAGTTCTGTTAAGGTTTGTGGTGTCTTATATGAACCATTTTCACCATTAGTACCTTATTAAAATACATTGAAAGGCATTTCTCAATGGATTACCAGTCTGGCAGAATTATTAATCCTTCCTGTTTCAAATTATTTTTTAGTCCTGTTTCTGAGTAGAAGTTGTTGGTTTCTTATTTGCATTCCTCTGTCTTGAGACCCTACCTCAGTGTCTTTTGATGAAAACAGGGCTAATTTATGTTTATGGAATTTGAATCAAATAGCTGATTGTCTATATCAGATTATTCTGGGTGTAATACCAATTTCTAAGCTATTTGACCAAATCTCTGATGTCAAATACCCATGCTTCAGCCAGACCAATGTCCCTTTCTCTTCAATGTTTGGTCCTTTTGGTTCTGAAGCCCTTATCTTGAAAGAGCTTTAAGCATATTAATAATCCTATTGTTGTCAGTGAAACTTCTCTCATTCTAGAAGCTATGCATGTGTATCTGATTGTAGGTTCAGAGGCTAAGCTAGTTAGAGCATATGCAGAAGATATTGGTGGACATGTGATACAGTGAATTTGGTTTAGGCAACAGGGTTATTTTTTCAGTAGCTAATTGTTAAGTATCTGCTGGGCAGTCCCCTAGTATCTGCTAGAAATAAATTCAAAATAATTCTGGATGGGATTAAGAAAGATAGAGAATTTACATGATCTATAATCAATTCTCCATACTTAAAAGTATTAATTAGATTAGCACAAAAGAATCGTCTTCAAGTGGCAGTGGAGAAATTTACTAAGACATGTCCAGACACCTGCAGGAATCTGTCAGCCAAATGTCTGCTGCATGGGTTGGAAAAGCATCTCTCCCTTTTCTGTGGTTATGACTTTTCATGCTGTCTCCCACAGCAGTGTTAGAGTAGTCCAGCATTACTGCTGTTGGTTTTAATTCCTGAGTGCTGGCAAACTCAGAAAAACAAGGAGCCTTTCATAGGAAAATGAAGGGGAGAAGTAAAAGCAAAATATTAAAAGATCATCTGGGTGCACTGAGGATTGAATGGCTATTAAAGAATCATTGCTTTAATTTCCTCCACTCCCCAGACCTGATTGTTTGGAAATGTAACATGTGGCATTGGTGATTATCATTACTCTTTGTTTTGGCGTAGTATCCAATGGCTGTGGTCCATTATAAGAGCCCCATTACTCTAGGGGCTGTACAGATTCATGGAAAGATGTGATCCTTGCTGAGGTGAGCGTACAGTGGAAAGTTGCCAGGAAATATAGATACTAAAATGTTGAGTTTGCTGAACAACTGGCATTTTGTTCAAATGAGGAGCCAAGAGTCAGTAAAGTAAATGTGACACTACAGAGTGAATAGTCTTAGTTCAATAGTATTTTCAGCTCTCTTTATACAAGTCCTTGTTCTTAGTTCATTATAGAACTAGTTGAGGTGGTTGCTATAAAGGAAGCATATTCTCTCCAAGCATTTACTGGCTCTTCAGAAAACTCCCAAAAAACTGTAGATATATGACTGTGATATTTTTTGAGATACAGATCAAAAGGGCTATGTAAGAAATAGGCATTATTTACTCATTTATAGTATCTAAGTGAGCGCAACAATTAGGGATTGCCATGACTGTGCCCTAAATGTCAGTATTTTCACTAGAGCTATTCAAAAAATGATTGCCAAAAGGAAGTTTTGATGAAATAGGCTATTTTTGAAGTCAAAGAATTTTGAGGAGATGCAACAGTTTCCACAAAACTTTTGGTAGGAAGGTTTTTGCGTCAGGGTGAGCATAGGGTGTAAAGAGACTGATTTTCTAGCTCAGGAGAGAGCCAGGTTTAAGCCCCAACTTTTCCTGTTTTGGTGTGATATGGAATGAAAAATTGTGGTCTGATTTGGAGCTGAGGAGAGAAGAGAATCTGGAGCTTCCATGTCCTAGGGCAATAGGTTAACCATGAGTCTTTCAGGGACGGTGAGTGGCAAAGTGGAAGGAGTGGGGGATGGGTTTGGGACCATGTCCCACAATCTAATAACTTTCTTTGTAGCTGTGCCTCTTAAAAAGATTTGTATTGGACAGAATGAAAAGTAGCCAGGAGCTAGAGCTTATTTTGAGACATCTTTGCAGTGTTGAAACAGGGCAATGGGCAGAGCTAGTTAAAGATCATTATGGGTGAACGATTCAGCACGTAAAGAACCAGGCTCTTCAGATTTGCTCAGAGGTGACTGTCTCCGCACCACCATCTGAAAACTTTGACAATGAAAACACTTCAGATATCAGGAGCTGCAGGAACCCAAACACAATGGGTCATGCAGCAAATGGACAGCCCGATTAATGGGATATTCCCAATTGATCTGGACATACTATTTAGGTCTGAGGAGGAAATTTGTCTGTGCAATTGGGCAGAATCCTTACTAACTGCTCTTACAGTCTCTGCTTTTTCACACTGCTCCTGACCTCTGGTTCTTGACCTTAGCCTTACTTCCAGGCTCTGATACCCAGTTCTTAGCATTGTCTCCTACTTCTGGTTCCTGACCTCTGGCTTTTACATTCCAGCATTGACTCCTGTCTCTGGCTCCTGGTTCCCAATCCTGGATCGACCTACAACTCCACTTCCTAGTGTCTGACTGGCTCTAGCCATTAGGCTGTCCGATCAAAACCCTGCCCTGCCATTTGGTGTGTTAATCATGCTTGATATGAGTGCTTCTCCCCTATGGTCCTGCATCCTGCTTTGATGTGGTGGTGGCAAGGGCTTCCTTTCCCAGACAGGCCATATGCAACAGAATGAGGTCCTCTTGTACTTACACCCTGTGTGCTGGTGTATCTACACTCTGTGTTTATTGCATTTTTTTCTTCCTGCTTGGAGTCCTCGGCGAGGATGGGGTGTTGTTGGAGCCCCTCAGTGCAATGGGTTTTGGAGTTTGTGCCCCCAAGAGATGAATGGGGTAGCTCACCCCTCTCTGTCCTAACTATTGAAACTGAGATTCCTAATACAAGGAAATGTTTTCAGAAACTGGGGCTTTAGGCACAGGTCAATAGTGTTTATGTCTAAAGGACCTGGTGAGTGAGAGAAGGCAAATTCTCTGGAACACAGCAATCCAAATGGATTTTCATATGTTGTCCTGCTTTTACGTCACTTTCTAGAATAAATTTTTAACTTGGCAGTGACTATTTTCTTTGTTTTATGATGCAGGTTACAGTCACAACAATTGGTTATGGAGACAAAGTACCACAAACGTGGATTGGGAAGACCATAGCTTCCTGTTTCTCAGTGTTTGCTATATCTTTCTTTGCACTTCCAGCGGTGAGTGGAAATTCAAAGACGTCATTGAAGCATGTGTGTAGATAATACAAGTACTTGTTAATTGAATGGGTTTTTAAAATTTTGTGCCACCATATACCACATAGTTTATTGCACCTTTTAAGTTGTAACAGTCTTTGTGAAAGAAAGGATGGAACAGTTATTGGAGCGGTAGTCTATGACATGGGAAACCCAGGCCCAGTTTCCTGCTCAACCATGGACTTCCAGTGTGACTTTGGGCAAGTCTCTGTGCCTGCCCTGTAAAATAGGAGTAATTCTTACCACATGGGAGAGCTGCGAGGATAAATACATTAAAGATTGTCAGGTGCTCAGATAATATGGTGAGGGTGGCCAGATATAGTTGATATAGATATAGATACACACTGTTTCCAGCCCTTAATAAAGGAGATAAGAATCATTATCCTCATGTGACAAATTGAGACACAGGCAAACTGACCAGCAGGCCAGTAGCAAAACTTGAAATAAAGCCCTGATCCTCTTAATTTCATGTCTTTTATGATTTTAAAAAACAAACTGAGGGATGGCGAAGAGACAACTTCTGCAACCGGGAAATCTGAATCGGGGCTATTGCAAAGCACCTTTGCCGGGGATGAGCAATGTGAGTGGCACAAGGGGGGGCACATGCTCCCTAAACGCTATGAGTGGAAGGAGCAAGGTGCTGGTCAGGAGTCTGCAGGGCCAGAGTCTCACATCTGAGGGGATTAGCAGAGGCCTGATACCAGCAGCAGGAGTTCAACACCCTGCCCCTTGCATTCACCAGCAGTGGCAGGTCAGTGGAGCAGTGCAGCACCCGTTCAATCTGCTTTCCTAGCTTGACTGTCAGGGGATGAGGTGGGGGCGGGGGTGGGACCATCCCTGCATTACCTGGTGGGAAGTAGAGTGAGCTAAAGCCATGTTGCTCTGCTTCCCCTACCGCTGCTGGTGAGTGTGTGTGTAGAGGGAGTTGGACACCTGCTGCCAGTGCCACTTGTGCCAGCTTTCCAGGCCCACTATTCCTCCAGGCTGCATTGCTTGGGAGAAGAGGTTGGGGGAAGATGTTGGGCGGGGGTAGAGAAAGGGCAGGAAGAGGAGGGGGGAGAATGGATCAGGGGCAGAGAGAGGTGAGGCATGAATTAATCTAAGGACAAAATAACAAACCTTCCCCCCCAAATTATAAGACTTGGATTGAAATTTTTGAAGTAAAATCCTAAGAATGACTTTAGCATTACACACACCACAGCAACAGACCGAAGGAATGTCAGCTGACAGTGTGCAGCTTTCAGTCTGAAGCCTGAAGAAAGACACCGTGTTGCCTGTCCATCTAGAAACTCAGTTCTGCCCAGTTTCATTGTATTTATTACAGTTTTGTTCATATTTTGAGCAAAACTGGGCCACGGGTTTTTTCAAAACCAGGAGATACTTGACTATTCTTACTGAGTTTCATTGCAGTCTTGTTCAAAGCAAAACTCAAGGAGTGTAGACCCACATTACTTAACACAAATGTAACCTCTGAGATATTGAAACTGGATATAGTTGTTGCTCTGTAATTATTACCCTAGGCATATACCCATTTTAAAAGAAATATTGCACTCTATAAAATTGTATGCATCTTTTCTTGAGTTCTTCCACAGGTGACAGGTGAAAATAATTGTTTATTTGTGGGGTAAGGAAATAACAAGTAGAAAATGCATTTGGAGTTCAGTTGGTTTTTCTCTCACTGCCATGTGCCAATTGCTTTTAGAATGTAGAGATGTGTGGCTACATCAATTGTACAGTGTTCCTCAAATTCTAGCTGTGAATTGGAGGTGGTTACCAGTCTTTCTTGGGAAAGAATATTTCCTGATTTGTGTAATGGAGTTAGTGAAATCATGTGATGTGCAGAATACCTCCAATAACACTGTATTTCATCACTGCATAAATATATTTTGCCCTCATGGAAATGTTGAGTTAAGATGTAACTGATCTTAGGTGAAAATTTCTCCTTAATTAGAGGTGGCATTGCCTAGAAGAAAATGGTTTTGATTTTGTGCTTTAAGCTTTTGTTTAAAAACGTTTCCTCAAAGACTTACCAGTATTTATTTATTTTTAGGGGATTCTAGGTTCTGGTTTTGCCTTGAAGGTACAACAGAAACAACGTCAGAAGCATTTCAATAGGCAAATCCCAGCTGCAGCTTCTCTAATTCAGGTGAACCCTTGCATAAAAGAGTAGAGAGCAGATGAAGAGGGAGTATGGTTTAGTGGTCACAGCACTGAGCTAGGATTTATGGCTTAAAAGTTCTAGTCCATTTTTGCTGCTCATGTGCTTTCAAACACTAACTCATTTTGTCTCATTTTACTGATCTGTGGCATGAGGATAATTACCTATCCCACAGGCTGGTTGCGAAGTTTCATGTTTTAAAGGGCTTTGAGATTCTCAGGTCAAAGACACTGGTAAAGCACTGCAGAGGGCTTGTTGAACTAAAGAACCATCTGTGTCTTTTATTTTAACTTTCATCCAATTATTATCAATCTTGTAGCATTCCTATAAGCACCGAGTATGTCTTAAATAATTGGCTGTGTATATATGGAAACACCCATTTAAATAGGAAAATGCTCCAATAGTTTATGTGGTGTAAAGAGAATGTCAACTGAGAACTAAGTAATTAAAATATGGCACAATGCCTAAAAAAAGAAAAGCTGTAGTATTTGTTGATGTTCAATGAATATTACTTAGGGAGCAAATTTTCTTCATGTATAGTGGATTAGGCCACAACTCTAATTGATAATACTAGGAGCAGTAAGTTTAAAAATACCACATACTGAAGTGAACATATACCTCCTGGTGATGGTTACTTTGTAGCATTGCTACTCATGGAAGAGATTTTACTTGACATGCTGCTATGCTGTACCGCACAAAGCGGTTCAGTGAAAACCCTTCACAGCACATTTGTATAGATCAAAGATCATTGCTGTGGTTTATTTTTGGCAGGATTGTAGTTACCTTTCCTTTAGAACACAGTGTTCATTTGCTCACATAGAGAATTGTTTGGTTTTTACTTTACAGACTCTGTGGCGGTGCTATGCAGCAGAGAAATCATACAGTTCTACAGCAACATGGAAGATCTATGTTACCTCGCCAGCTCAAAATACAAAAAAAACAGCAGCGCCATCTAGCCCTAATCTGAGAAAACAGGTTAAAAGGAAATTGCTGTACTCTTACTTTCTTCTTGGATTTAATTTGGTTGGGTTAACAATTAGTAAAAGTGTATAAAAGTTGCAGTGAATTTGTAGAAATATTTGAGTTGGAAGAGACTTGTAATGGGACATAGAATCTATTTTCTTGCATTGTGTCAAGATCAACTTAATTTTCCTTAAAACAAACCTGATGGGTGGATATATCTGTTCTGAAGGTATCCATTGGTTTCTATGGGTCTCATTCTTCATTACCTAGTCCCTTACGAAGACATTTATTAATTGTTCAGTTGAGCATACATTGTTACCTTATATGATCTGGCAGCATTTTATTGTATTTTACACTCAGTTGGATCATTATAGGTGACTAGTCGATTCCCCTTCTTCCTCTCCCCCTGCTGCCTCTATCAGAAGCAGCAAAGGGGAGGAAGTGAGGGTACTTCAAAATGGCAACGCCACATGGAGCCTGTACCCGGACTCCTTGCGGCACTGACACTTTGAAATGCTGTGACGGTGTTTCAAAGGGGCAGTGCCGCACAGCTGATCCCAGGCTAAGCTGTGCGGCACTGCCCCTTTGAAACACTGCCTCAGCATTTCAAAGCAGCCACAAGGAGCTACCCCGGGCTCCATGCAGCGGTGCCATGGTATTTCAAAGTGGCAGCGCTGTGTGGAGCCCGGGGTCATCTGGGGACTCCCCAGCTGATCCCAGGCTCCATTCTCAGCAGGGACAGCCTCAGTGTGCCCCTGCTCCAGCCAGAGCACATCAGGAGCAGCTGCCCACCATGTAGCCCCACCAGCTGGGCCATGTGGTATTCCGCCATAGCTGGAACCGGGACTGCGGTGAGGCTTCTCCCTGCCATAGAAAATAAAAACTTAACATGCATTCTGGAGCTGTGTCTCAGTTAATATGACACTGTCCTGCCCAGCCAAGTCCTGCTCCCCCTAAACCCGGCAGCATTTTACAGCTGCTCATGCTATGACCCTTCTTCACAAACGCCTGGTTTCGGTTTGCCTCTGAGGTGAGAAATCCAGTGTATTTCTTTTCGCTCCAAAGGCAGATTAGACCAATCCTTTGTCTTTATCCTTAAACAGGTCACCCCCTGCTCTTTGTTTCTTCCTGTAAATTCTCTTGGTCAGATTTTACAATCTCTCAATTTGCAAGTGGCTCAGTATGCATATATGCATCCAGCAAGAGCTGTACAATGTACATATGACCAGAGAGGGAGACAGGTATCTGTTCTCTCCTGCTTCTTCCCCAGCTGGCCCGGTCACTTAGTCATCCCCCACCTCCCCACTGTCTGTCCCCAGCCGCAGGAGTGCTCCGTCCCCACAGTTAGAGATGTAAATCTGAGTTGTGTAGCCAGGCTTGGGGACCAGCAGAATTCACACATGACACTTGCATGGTGGTGCTCAGCTAGCAGTTGACTCTAAGTGCTGTGTACACTTTGCAGGGCGGGAGGAGACTTTGTACACTTCCCCCACTCCCCAGACCTCAAATTCATGTTGCACGCCTAGATAGGCATGAACCTTAGATGAAATACTGCCTGCTAGCTGCTGAAACAGCCAGATTAGAGGTCATGTAATTTATAAAAACTACCTCCATATTATTTGACAATGTTTGAATTCATTTTAATAGTACTCAATACAGTGCAAAGTCACTCCAGTAACTGTTGTTCTCAAAATAGAACAAGTGTAAATTTCCATTTTTCTTCTCCTTGTTTTAACAATAGTGAAACCTCTGTTCTATGGCTGAGCTGAGTGTGTGTTTTATTAATCAGTTATATTTCTGATTATTCAACTCTGTGGTCAAGTGGTTTGATTTCAGTTCTTTTTATTTACAGCCTCTTTCAGCATAAGTATTTTCACTAAGTTGGTAGAACAAGCATGGTTAATTGCAAACATTAGACTTGCTACTTCACTTTACAACTTAAACTAAAATAAATCAGTAGGAACACAGCCCCTTTATTTTCTAATGGTATTGCCCATGAGGTAAACCTTTTGTTAAAGTTCACAATATTTTGTCCAAGCTTTCTCTCTGATAGTTGACTTCCCTGTTATAAATGTTTTGAATTACAATATTAGATGCCATTTTAATACTGTGCTGGGACATCATATAGTATCAAAGCTTGATGTTAATTTAATTTTTAATTCATTTACTTATTCACAGACAGGAAAAATGGAGAAATGTCTACCGGTACCTCTATCTTCAGAGAGGCTACAGCAATGCTGAATTATCAAATATTAGTGAAGAAATCTAGTCATTAGACCTCGTGTTTTTATACTGTTTGTCCTTGGTTCTATCTTTCTAAAAAGTCTTGATGTTTGTGCAGTTGTAAAGTAGTAATTCATACTTTTGGGGCCTTGTTTATTATACTCAAGATTTGGATATTCAATTTGAGAAAAAATAGAAAGACCTTTTCAGAGAGTACTGACTGACTGCTCACTAGAAGTCTGGCCTCTTTAAAATACTTTAAAATTGAGCATCCAGGCTCTGTCAGTTTTGAAAACCTTGGCCAGTGGCTTTGGCCATGGCTTTAAATTTGACTTTGGCTCTGAATTCCCCCCTTACTATTTAACTTTGCTTCACTTTAAGGTTGTAGTATCAATTCAAATGCACTATACAATAAATCTCAAGTATGTTGCACTTTTCTTTATATGCAACTAATATCTTCGCTATTATCCTATTTCCTTTGCTATAGTCTAGAAGATACAAAAGAAAAGGAAAACCTGGGCGTGAAAATGGCTCTACACCAATAATAAATCCTGGAGAGACTGCTTTATCCATTCCACAGATTACTTATGATCACATTGATGATAGAGAAGACAAAAAAGACACGTCTTTTTACCTTGATGAACCTGGAGGTAATTTACTTTTGTTTATGTTTAGGACTGCAATTTTTTTTAACAATGCCTATATAAGAACTGATCTAGCAAAGGGATACATTCTTTCTGTATACAATTATAAGAGTTAATGAACAAGTTATCTGAAAACAAGGACCATTAAAGGACAAAGAATTGTGGGTACAACATAGTACAGTTAGAGATAAATGAATATATATTGTGACTATCAAAGACCCAAAGGAATTGCCTTTTTGTTTAACAAACTGTACATAAAATCCAAAATATCATTTTAGTTATGTCTCTTAAAATTGTTGGCAGAGACCTGACTCCAGTCAGAACTAAATGCAAAGCTCATCCTATGAGCCTAGCTTTCCCTCAGTATGCTATCAATGCACGTATGTATCTGTCAATTTCGCCAAGTTCTGACCAACTGGGAAGGGAGAAAATGATATTTTTCTTGTCTTATATGTGTGTGACATGCAGATACAACAATGATGGGGGGATGTACATATTTTATACCTACATAGATATGGTACTTTTTGGTGGATATGGATAGTTATTGTCTTCACTTCATACATTAAAGTATTGTGTTGTAAACAGTTGCTTCATTTCACCCTGAAAATTGTTGGATTTTATTAAGTGAAGAGATTCTTGTGTTTTTAAATTCTCAACTCACTTTGCAGATGGAAGTCATTACATAAATGTGCATATAAAATAGGATTGTTAGGGCTCTTCTTCAATGTGATTTTTCTATCAGTAAATTACCTCCCTCTGTCTTACTGGGGAAAAAATTCTCTGTACAACTTCTGGACCAGTGAAGCCTCTAAGGCAGTATTTCTGAAACTATACTCCGCGGAGCCCCAGGGCTCCACGAGACATCTCCAGGGACTCTGTGAGGTTGACAAACTGGAAAGCATTCAAAAGCATAATTGAGAAATCTCCTCGAACTGATGCAATTAACCCACACCTCTGGGGCTCCGCATACATTTTTACGCATGTAAAGGGCTCCAGAGCCCAAAAAGTTTGAGAACCGCTGCTCTAAGGAAACAGAATTTCACTGAAAGATATTTTATTTGTGCTCCTATGTGCTCTTTTGGAAGTCTGCAAATGCCTGCCATGCATCCAAAAATTATATGGCCAAGTACAGTAAATGAAATATTTGGGTAACTTTGAAGAACATTGTGCCTTCTGCTGTTTGACATGGGGTACAAGAAGTCTCCAGTAAACCTACCTAGCATCTCTATACTAAAAGTGTTTTCTTATGTGCCCTTTGAGCTATCACAGGATAACACAGCTTTTTTCTCAATGATTTTTAGTGTGATGCTTTACTTTTTTAAATGTAATTGCTCTGAAAGAGTACCTGTTGCTGCTGAACACAATGTAATAAGGAATAGTTTTGAATAGTTTTGACCTCATAGACCACAGGAATGAAGGTCAAGTGGTAGGTTAAGTTGTATAATTGCTAACTAACAACAGAGGCCCTTGAGTAGCAAAAATATAACAGCTGAGGAAAGTGAAAGAAATCAGAATGACATTGAGGGCCCCTTTGATGAACTCTTTATACTGGATACTTAGAGTGAGAGGCAGCTACTTAAAAGCTGTTGTACATGAACATTATTAACATTTTTATCTTTGGCTCTTTGCAAAAATATACTACTTAAGCAATTACATTTAAAATTATTTGCTATTCATGTCTATGGTGCATCCAAAAGCAGATTGAATTGTATTGGTTAAAGGCTTCATTCATGTATATTTTTTCAGTTTATGTTGACATTCTCATTTGTTGTTAATGGCTGTAAAACCTGGCTTTCATTCAGTTTCATTTGGGACTTTGCTTCTTCTTAGATATATAGCCCTTGCAATAATAGACAGTGACAAACAAAAGAGAGTGTGATCTGTAATAAACTTGTATGTATTCCTTAGCATTATAGAAGTATAGAACTGTCTGTTCACAGTCGTTTATTTCAAGAATATTTATGAAATGGTCACAGTTTGAGCAAGCAAACTGGTCATTTTTCACAACAGAGAGATAAATGGTGGAGTCCCTCAAGGATCTGTGCTAGGACTGTGCTGTTCAAAATATTCATAAGGGACCTGGAAATGGGGGTGAACCATGAGGTGGCAAAATTTGCAGATGATACATAATTACTCAAGAGAGGTAAGTCCAAAATTGACTGCCATTTTTAAGAAGGGATCTCACAAAACTTGGTGGCTACGTCTACACTGGCCCCTTTTCCGGAAGGGGCATGTAAATTTCACTAGTCGTGGTAGGGAAATCCGCGGGGGATTTAAATATCCCCCGCGGCATTTAAATAAAAATGTCCGCCACTTTTTTCCGGCTTTTAAAAAGCCGGAAAAGAGCGCCTAGACTGGCCCCGATCCTCCGGAAAAAGCGCCCTTTTCCGGAGGCTCTTATTCCTACTTTGAAGTAGGAATAAGACCCTCCGGAAAAGGGCACTTTTTCCGGAGGATCGGGGCCAGTCTAGACGCTCTTTTCCGGCTTTTTTAAAAGCCGGAAAAAAGCGGCGGACATTTTTATTTAAATGCCGCGGGGGATATTTAAATCCCCCGCGGATTTCCCTACGACGACTGCTGAAATTTACATGCCCCTTCCGGAAAAGGGGCCAGTGTAGACGTAGCCGGTGAGAGGGTAACAGAATGGCAGATGAAATTCAATGTTGATGAATGCAAAGTAATGTAATTGGGAAACATCTTCAATCTAAATCAGGGGTGGGCAATAATTTTAGATGGGGGGCACATCAGAAATTTTGGAAATGGCCTTGGGCTGCCTCCGAAGGGGTGGAGCCGGGACACTTCTGTGTTTCCTCACCCGCAGACCCTGAATAGCCTGGGAAGGGGGGAAATGCATCAAGTCTTAGCCCCCTTCTCCTCCCTCCCACTCCCCCCAGAGATAACTGCAAGCAAACATGATTCTAGGATGTATTAACAGGTGTGTTGTGCGCAAGACATGAGAAGTCATTTTTCTACTCTAGTCTGTGCTGATTAGGCCTCAGTTGGAGTATTGTGTCCAGTTCTGGGCACCACACTTCAAGAAAGATGTTGAGAAATTGGAGAAGGTCCAGAGTAGAGCAACAAGAATGAGTAAAGGTTTAGAGAACATGACCTATGAAGGAAGACTGAAAGAACTGGGCTTGTTTGGTTTGGAAAAGGGAAGATTGAGAGGGGACATGATAGCCGTTTTCAGGTATCTAAAAGGGTGTCACAACGAGGAGGGAGAAAAATTATTCTTCTTTGCCTCTGAGGATAGAACAAGAAGCAATGGGCTTAAACTGCAACATGGGAGGTTTAGGTTGGACATTAGGAAAAAGTTCCTAACTGTCAGGGTGGTTAAACACTGGAATAAATTGCCCAGGAAGTTTGTGGACTCTCCATCTCTGGAGATATGTAAGAGCAGGTGAGATAAAGGTCTATCAGGGATGGTCTAGACAGTACTGGGTCCTGCCATGAAGGCAGGGGACTGGACTCGATGATCTCTTGAGATCCCTTCCAGTCCTAGCATTCTATGATTCTGTGATTCTGTTCTGAACAGATGGTGGTTCCCTCTAGGCTCCTCCCCTGCTAGGGGTGCGGGCAGAGACTTTGCATGCTCCCCCATCACCAGGCCCTGATTGGCCTGGGGGCAGGGGAGCAGTAGGTCATCCACAGGCTGGATCAACCCAGTTTGCAGGCCAGATCTGGTCCATGGAGGCCCTTTTGCCCACCCCGATCTAAATGTAGAAAATGATGAAGTGTAAATTAGATCTTACCATTCGTGAAAGAGATCTTTGAGTTATTGTGGATAGTTCTCTGAAAAGATCTGCTCATTCTGTACAGCTTGTATCTCCCTGGTATGGCACCTGACTGGTCCCAAACCAGAGAATTTGCTGGACCAGAGGAGATCAATTCAGTGTCGGGGGTATCTGCTTTCCCCTCATCCCCCCAGAGGTTCCGCTTTTCCCTAGGCAGCTGCACAGCCACCCAGCACTCTGCTTTCCCCACAGCACTGGGGAAAGGGAGCTCTACTTTTTCCCCTGCTGCTTTGCTGCTGCTCGGGGCTCCACTCCTCCGCCGGGACCCTGCTCTCCCCACAGTGGCTGGGGATTCAACCGCCATATGGAGCTCTACTCTCTCCCTGGTGACTTTGCTTTCACCTGGGGCTCTGTGCTCCTGCTGGTGGTTGGGGACCCCTCTTTGTCCCCAGTGGGTCTGCCGCCACGTGGGGGCTCCACTACTGCCTGGGAGCTCCTCGTTCCACCAAGTAGCTCTGCTGCCACTTGAGGGGCTCTGTGCTTCTCTCAACATTTCTGTGCTACCCCTCTCCAGTACGCTGCTATGGCCCAGCCATGCTGCTGTCCTCTACCGTGACAGGGAGCTACAGTCCCTGTCCCCCCACCCAGGGGGCTCTGTGTTTTTCCCTGGGGCTCCATCTTCTCGGCCCTCTTGTTTGGCAACACTCCTGTCCCCAGCCTGACGGCTTATCCCTATGAGTGCTCTCACGGGGGTCACCCGACGATGCCGGACCAGGGGTGTTGCTGGACCAGACAACTCCGGATTATGGAGTTTCAAACTGTAGCTGAAATTTTAAAAAGCTAACAATGTTATGTACACCCACATCTTGAATACTGAGTGCAGGTTTGGTCACCTCATTTTAAAATTACATTAGAATTGGAAAAAGAACAGGAAAGGGATTATGAGATATGGAATAGTTTTCATACAGGTGTCTCTGTTTGGTGTGAGATCACTCGGGGGCGGCGGGTGGGGGGGATTTGATAGAAGTCTATAAAATCATGACTGGTGTGGAGAAAGTGAATAGTGAAGTGATATTTACCCCTGCACATCATACAAAATGCTTTAATTATCTAAATTTATAATCTGCAATCTTAACAAACATTAGGGAGTGCTTCCTGACACAAGGCATAGTTAACTTGTGGAACTCCTTCCCAGGGAATGTCATGAATGCCAGAAGTATAATTGGATTCAAAGAAGAATTAGATCAGTTCATGGAGGATGGGTTCATAAATGACTATTGGCCAAGTTGGTTAGGCATTGGCACTGGCCACTCTCAGAAGGCAGGAGACTGGGCTAAATGATCAGTGGTCTGACCCTCTCCAGCTGTTCCATTGTTCAAAGTGCTATTTCTAGTAGGAAATAGGGTTTGATTGATTTTTAACCTAACTTATATTTGTAATGCTTTCTGCTCCCTACCAGTCAGTAACAAAGGAAGATCAAGTGTTTTTTTTCTGCTTCAGATGGGGGAAGGAGAAGAGGATTAAGGGTTTTCTTCCTCAAATTTGCAGAGGCTAGAATTCATGGTATTCTAAGACCAATTGTACTTCTATCTTATTTATCTCTTTCGGATAAAGTGAAGTGGTAAATTACACAGTGTTTCCTGTCCTGATTTATTCCTTGTGTAACAAAGCTTCCAAGAATTTCTTGAGCCAAATAAATTGTTCAATTGGCTAAATATGCTTGACCTTCTGTTTTAATCTGATTTCTCTCAAAGTTCCCCTGTGAGCTATTCAAGGCTTGCAGCCCAGTGATTTAAAAGGGGGGTGTGGGATTTCCCTACCCCCACCCTCTGCAACAAATGAAAATGGAAGAACACTGGAGGAATTTAGCAAGGAATTGAAGGCATAGCAAATTATATGGATGGTGCTGTCTGCTGTTTCAGCCTTCCATAGACTAGAGACACTTGGGCCACAGTGTTACAGCTGGAGAAATAGAACTAGCAGAATCTTATTTGGAGGATAAGGCAATTCATGTACTGTTTCTAGCTACTAAAGTTACCCACCACACAGACACACACTCATACACATGACTCATACACATGGTTCTACAGATGGGATATAATCTCCAGCCTCAGTTGCTCATGCCATTCCACTGGCCAGGTGGTCTAGATATGAAGCTGGAGGGCGGGGGAGAGACGGACAGGGAGCCAGGTCGTGTCACACTGATGCTCCTGGAGGATGATGGCAGAACTGAAAGACGAAATCCTATAGTTATGAACCCATTTTTTATAAGTTTTTGTCAGTCGAGTCTGTCCTGTTCCAGTGCCCCAGGGCGCCATATGGCCATGAGTCAACAGTTAACAACAGGTATGACTTCTGTCTTTTTTTCTTGACCAGGCTTTTGTCTGTCTCTTTCTTGGCTGGGGACTCACTTACATTGTTCTTCGGCCAGCAGGGTAGTGCTGACAGCTGGTCACCAAGGCAGGTTGGCTTGAGGGACTGACCCCTTTACTTACACATACACACACACACTTTTAAATGAGATTACACATACATGCATCTAACTTCAAACAGAGTTAAGGCAGTACAAAGTTTAAAATGGGGTTTCAGTTACAATATATAAAAAAAGTTACTAAAAAGTCACAATAACAGATTCTTCAAAGGCAATTCTTAATAGGTTACTAATAAATTAATCCAAATCCCATTCAGAAAAATTGGGCTGCAATTCATGAGGTTACATAATGTCACTTTGGTACATATAATTCATTAAAAGAGTGATTTCATTTTTCAGCCCCAAAATAGGGTGCTTGGAAGCTGAGGGATTTAACAATGACACTGACAAACTTAAGTGGGGCCAGGCGGTATTGTTTCTACAGATATGATGTTGATAAGGAGAGATCAGCATTTTGTCTTTTTAAAGCTGCCAAGTGTTTAATTGAGATGTGAACGGAGAGTATCACTGTCCAGCGTGGCCAAGTACCTGCAGTCTCTGCACCAAAGGACAAATGGACACAAATCAGACATCAGGAAAGGTAACATACATGAACCTGTAGGAGAACACTTAAACCTCCTTGGGTATTCAGTAATGGATTGAAAAGTAGCCATCTTTCTACAGAAAAACAAAAACAAACCCCTCTAAATGCTGATTAGAAAAGGAAACAGCTGAACTGCAATTAACTTGTAAATTCAATATAATCAAATTAGGACTGAATAAAGATTTAAACTGGTTAAAATTTCCCCTCTTGATGTTCATATCTCCCCAGCAGCTGCTGTAAATGAGCCACATACACTGTGACGTGATTAGCTTCGTTAACACTGGTCCTACACTTGATAAGTACAGTATCTTTTTTCTTTTGTTGTACTTATACTTGTGCTTCTAATTTCCACTCCAATTCATCTGATGAAGTGTTAGGAAAAACCTTATTTCTTAACATATCTGTTCATCTAAGACTTCTTGTTTTAACTGGTGCTTGTGTGTAGCAAGGCAAGGAATGAGAACTTACAAACTGTAATGTTTCAGAAAAAAGTAGTGATAAAAATATTGTACATCAGCAATGTTCAGACTATCCATATATGCAAAACAATGTTAGAAAATGTTATTTTCATAAATACTGACATGGGGAGTCAGTTTGTGATGCTCTCATTATGAAATGTGCTGTATAAAAATGTGGTATTGTGAAATAACTATTTTTATTGAACTGTTTTTGCACATGTAATATAAACTCTTTCTTTATCTCTGTTAAAGAATGTACAGTACATGATTTTATAATGATGATGAAGTAGTCTTAACCCTGGGAGAATTAACCTAGATTGAATAGCCATTCAATTTCCCTGTGAGATAGTTCTCTTTTATTTTACTGTAATGTCTCCCTTTATTCTTCATTCATCCTTATTAGCCGTTCCTCAGCCTTTAAATGTTCCTAGCAAAATTGTTTCATATACTTTTAAAACCTTGCATTTTTATTCTCTGCCCAACACCAAGAATACACTATGTGAATACATTGTGTGGGCCACATTTACTTTACTCTGAAAGGTTTTGGAATATTAGTTGTTGCGTATGTTTGTTTATTTCTTGGCTTTATAGAATGTGCCCTTTCAGACAGTTTAGGCTTAAGTAGTGAAGGAACAGAAGTTCAACACCGTATAGATCCAAGCATGAGGGTTTATTATGCACAGCGCTGGCAGAGTGTCACTTTGCTTATTAGGCTCAGTGAGACTGCCAAACAATGGATTACTATAGATTATATAGGGTGCCAATGGGCAGAGAGAAGCAACGGGGTGGGAGTTCCTGAGCCACTGGATAGGTTCTAACAGCAAGACAAAATTAGCACAATAAGCCAATAATCTAAAAGGTTACATCATTGCTCCGCCCATAGCTCAAGTTATCATAGAATACTAGGACTAGAAGGGACCTCGAGAGGTCATCGAGTCCAGTCCCCTGCCCTCATGGCAGGAAAGTTAACATGTTTGCTATTACACAGGTGTTATCCGTCAAACTTTTCCTCTTGTAAGGTGTAAGTTAAATCCTAATTTCAGGTCCATAGAAATGACGGTGGCACTTCCCAGATGGTTTGGCCCACAGGTATATTCCTAGAGGGTCTGAAAGCAAAAAGAAGTGTAAACAGTACACAGCAATGACAATTGTGTATAATTTATCAATGAGTCCTCTTGAGCTCAGGTTGGCATCTGTGAAAGAGGATGCCATAATTCAGGCTGACATGCTAGCCCTCTCCCTGAACTCTGGTTGACATTTGGGGAGTATGTACTTGTTATCTCTTTCTGAACCACAGAGTCTGAGCCCCCTCTTTGTGAATTACGTGCCTGTAACTCGGGATAAGTCCTCAGTTACTGCTCCCCACCTGGGGTTATGCTGTTTTAGCTTGTTTATGGCTGGTTAAACAAACATGTCTGTTTCTTGCTTATCTCAACCTTTCTTTAGCCATGCATTGCCCATTGTTGACTAGGCTTCCTGCTTCAGACCAGGCCCATGAAGTTTGGGCATATGTGAAACATTCTTAACCGAGACTGTGGTCAAGATCTTACATATATATTATTGGGGTTTTGGCCCTTCAGTAGTGAAGATAATTGTAAGATAATCAAGCATGCAATTCTTCCTCGCATTTTGCTCTTCCCTTCTGACATGAATGCTTGGGAGGAAACTAGATAGAAAAAGAGTCTTATATTTGTGATCAGTGGCATTAAGAGTTGCAGATGTTGATTAATATATTAAAAAATCTTGGACATCTGACAATTATCAGTTCATATGAGATCTTCATCGAGTGACAAGTGCCATTTTTTGTGTTTAGTCAGTCTCAAAGTCAAATGGAAGGATCAGGGAAGCCTGGGGGATCCTGAAAAGAGCCAGTCATGGCCAGACATCTCCTTCTCAATTATTTTCTCCCCCAAAAGTGAAGCTTATGACTATAATTGCTGAGTTCATTTAGCATAAAACAGAAACATTAAAAAAAAAAAGGATTGACAGTACCCTACCTTCCCCAAAAGACTGCTGGCAATATCTGCTCAATATTTCTCTGCTATTTCTTTACTAGCCATGAGGGACAAAGTACTGTGTTGCTTGCCCAAACTCCTTGAGTGCTTCCAGATTTTTGGTGAGTGATAGTTTTTTGAGTCATTCTGAAGATACTGGATTTATTGCATAAAGTGCAAACTCTGTCTGTATAGATCACATCAGGAAAGGTTATTAAATATTCCTTGCAATGGAAATATACATATTTTCCCCTCAGTAGAGGCAGCATGGATTCATCAAGTGATGAACCACCAAGAACAAGTCTTCAGAATATAATTGTGTGAAAAGACATAAAAGGTACTCTGGTAAATATTTTCTCGTCCTGAATTACTAGTATTCTTAACCAAGAGCCCTTATGTGCTGATTTACTCTTCTCTGCATTGCTATATAATTCCCTTTTTTAGTATGGACCCCAGCTTCCTCCTCATTTCAGGTTGTTAGGATAGAAACCTTGTTATTGCTTAACAGCCCAGAATTCAGGTTTCTCTGCCACCAATGCTGCATTCTTTATTTTCTTCTACAAAGACATCTAGTATTGTGGCATCATAGTTAAAGGCCAGAAAGGACCACTGGATTGCGTAGGCTGTGTCTACACTACAAAGTAAAGTTGGACAAAGATACGCAAATTGCGAACCGCAATTTGGGTATATTTTTCCACTTTTCTTCCAAAAGAGGCTTTTCCAACAAATGTCAGAAAAAAAATCTTTCGGAACATCCCTTCTTCCTCGTGAAATGAGGTTTACAGGGCTGTTGAAAAAGTGTGTCTGATTTTCCAAAAAAATTTTTGGTAAAGCAGACGCCTCCTTGGACACAGATTCCTTTTACTGTTTAGGTCTCCCGGAAAAGCTCTGTAGTCTAAACCAGTGGTTCTCAATGTGGGCCATATGGCTCCCCAGGGGTCCACACCTTACTTCTAGGGGGGCACATGGAAAAAAACGGAACATTAGGGGGCCACCCATATTTAACTGCCAGGCGTATGATGAATGAGGCTCAGAAGGGGGCCATGAGCAAAAAAAAGGTTGAGAAACACTGGTCTAGACGTACCCCTAGTCTGACCTCCTGTGTCAAGAGTACAGGGACCTCTCAGCTGCACTTATTAGCATGCATATAGGGCTTAGGTGAGACACTCGAGATAACTAGAACAAATGATGGATATTAGGAAGCAAACCAAGTGGAAGAATAAAAGGCTCACTTGAATCCTTTTCTATGCATTTGTGTAGTTTCATTTTCAAATACCAATTATCCAGTATAATATAAGCTTTCCAGAGCTGAACTGAATAGCTGGTTCACAACTTTTCTTTTCTTCAATTAGAAAAATAATTGGGAATTGCTTTGGACTCAGAAGATTAGTGCTTCTGGGGCATCTTTGGCAGATGGAACGTATTGCAAGCTGTTTGTTATTATAAGTCATGTGCACAACTCACTGTAAAATGTATCCAAGACACAAGCCCTCAGAATGTTAAATCAACATTAGGCTCTCTATCCATTGTCATGCTTTTTAAAATTTGCTTTTTGGGATGTTTTGCATAGTAATATATATTCCTTTGTGTATCAGTCAAAACTACACAAGACATATTTGGATAAAAAACACAAGGTCAGAAGCCTCCTATATAAATATTGCTAATGTCAATATGTACTGTACACAATGTAATTTTGACACCAATGTTGGCTTCTATTTTCTGACAATTTATAGGTTGTTCTTAGACCCTTTTTGAATTGGCATAGAGTGAGGGCTGCCTTCACCCTGTGGGGTGGAGGGATTACAATATGTAATGTGTTTGTATAAAATATATTATACACATACACTAGAAGATTTATCCGGCATTACTTGGGTCCTACTGGGTGGCTGGGGGAATGTGGGGGCAGGAGTCAGAGCAGGGGCTTGGAGAGGTGGGGAGCTTAGGGCAGGAGGCTGGGAGTGGGTGTGTAGGAATCAGGGCAGGGATTTGGGAGGTATGGGGGGCTCAGGGCAGAGGATGCAGGAGGCCATTGCTCCCTAGGGCTGGATTGGGGTTGAAAACGCAGTGCTGGCTCGCTGTTACCTGCTCGCTGGGTCACTAACTGCCCCTTCTGTGGCCATTCAGAGTATAACTGTCCCTGCTATCACAGCCTTCCCCTTCTGTTGGATGGGAAACAATCACATTCCACACACATCCCATTGTCCTGGCACAACCAAACCCCAACCTTGCTTTTAAGTTATAAGAGGAAGCTGCACACCAAATTTGGTGGTTCTAGCTTTTACTGTTTAGGAGGAGTTCTTGAAAAACTGACTTGGACAGATGGACACAGACGCACAAATTCTCTCTCATATACTGTATTAAACGGTCAGCGCTAGGACCTGAAATGCAGTCGTTTCTCATAAAATGGAAAGGGAAGGCTCTGCTAGCATGACAATTATACTATATAATGACAAGGGAGCAGCAAGGGGCCAAAGATGAGAATCAGGACAGCCATAACACCACTGGGACATCAGGTGGCAGGGGTGGAGAAAGGGACAACAATCTACCATATATATGAGAGGGGTTGTTTGTATGCCCACCAGCTGAGGGACATGCACCCATTCCCCAGCTGTGCCCTCAAGCTGCTGTGGTGAGAGAGAGCTGGGATAGTCCTCTATTTCCAGGCAGACTGCAAACTGGAACCCTTCATCCCCATCTTCACCACTGGTGAATTAAATGAAGAAAAACAAAAATAATTTGAGTGAAGTACCTGAACAATGATGAGTGAATCTTCTCGTGTCTCTGTATAATATATATAGCAAATATCTTTATGAATCCTCTTCATTTAAACTGTCAGTGCTGACAAGTTGTGTGAAAAGTGACAAAAAGCATGTGACTAATATTAACTCAATCAAGCAAATGCTCAAATTAGCGAGGTTTCGTATAACAGTTACTATCGAGAAATAGATGGGAATAAGGTAAATAAAAATACATCCTCCATGTTATTCTGGGCAAGTGGCCAGACATCTGAAGATCTTCAGAATCAATGAGGACTGAGTTTACTATATACCAGGTGGTATATTCAAGATAGGGCTGCTAAACCTTTTGTTGTTAAATTTGTTGGTGGCTATAATTCTTATAGCTTCCGGGGGAAGCTGAGTTAGTCTGTTCAGAAGAAAATAACAAATGGTCTGGTAGCACTTTATAGACTAACAAAACATGTAGGTGGTGTCATGAGTTTTCGTGAGCACAGCCCACTTGTTCGGTCATCTGAAGAAGTGGGCTCTGCCCACGAAAGCTCATGACACCACCTACATGTTTTGTTAGTCTATAAAGTGCTACTAGACCATTTGTTGTATAGTTCTTATAGTCAGACACTTTCGGCATTTGCTTGAGCTAAGCGTTTTGCAGGCAGGTACTTTCCACCAATGCATTTTAGTTCTTCAGTTTTTAAAATTTCATATCTGGTCACCTTGAATAGAAACTGCCAGTTTGTTGAATTCCATGGGTAACTGTGTGACATGCAAAAGGGTTTGTGTGGGGAGAGGTAGAAAAAGAGAAACTTCTGACTGCCAAATACGCTCTTTTATTCATTTTCATTGCTCCAGTATGCCTGCCTGACTTAAACCAGAGTTTTTCATCCAGTTCCACATAGAATCAGGTAGAGTCGAGTAATAAACTTGGGTCTCTACAGATCCCAGGTTATCATATGATTGTGTGTTTCTTTAAACCTTTCAGAGGAAGTTTTTGATGAAACAGATACATCTTTGCAAAACATTTTAACTTTGATGACGTTTCATGTAGTCAAAAATGTTTCAGTTAGCTGTACTTGTAACTTAAGCACATAAATCCAAAGTGGAAAGCCAATGTGTTCTTGTACTGCCACTGTGCCCCTCTTCCAACCTTCCTCACCAAATTGGTAAGTGACATACATACAGTAAATAACATAATTGCATAGACTACTGTGTAGAATTATTTTAAGAAGTTCATTATGGTATTACGGTATTGGTATAGTTTTAGCAAGCTTGGTTTTGTAAACTAAGTATCCTATTTAATGTGAAAAAAATGAAGCCATCATTGCTTTGCCTTGCTAAATAAATGTTAATTAAAAACACAGAGTTGGGCCCAGAATCAGGATTTTTTCCTTTTACTGCCAAAAGTATGTATCTCAGATAGTTGTTGAAATCCTCAATATGCATATAAATTATACTCACGAGCCAATACGTTACTTAATAACTCTGTAGCCTATTAAGTTATGAGGCTCATTTAAAAGGACAAACATTTATACAAGTATATTGGTGTATGTGACCAAGATGAAAGTTGGCTTGAGAATCTTGGGTCCCAGAAAATTGATGCTAAGCATGTGATCCATCTCAACCATATGAATAGGGATGGGTCCATCATTTTTGCATCATATTGTACTTTTTAGCACTTCGACCAAAATACCAGTTGGGTTTAGAGCTGTTGTCTCTAACCTTTTAAAACCACAAGATCACTTTTTCAATTTAAGTGCAATATGAGATCGACATTAAATCCAAATACCCTTGTCCCACTTCCCACCCCTTCTTTGAGGCCTTTCCCCTTCTCCACCCCTTTTTAAGGCCTAACCCTGCTCACTCCACCCCCTTCCTCTCTGTGCCTCATTCACTTTCACCAGGCTGGAGTAGGAGGCTGGGATGCAGGCTCTGGTCTTGGACCAAGGAGTTTTGAGTGTGGGAGAAGTTCCAGCCTTAGCCCAGGGTTGTGGATGGGGTTCAGAAAGAGTTTCAAGGTACAAGCTCTGGGAAGGTGTTTGCGTTCAGAGGGACTCATATCTGGGACAGGAGGTTAGGTGCAGGAGGAAGTTCAGGGCTGAGACAGGGGTTCAGGAAGCAGTCTCTGACGGGACACCATTTAACTGAGACAGCTTCCAGGTGGTGGATCAGTGGGGTTAAGGCAGGTTTACTCCTTCCCTGGCTCTGCACCACTCCTGAAAGAAGCTGGCATGTAGAGCAATGGCTCCATGTGCTGCCCTCATCTACAGGCACTTACCCCACCACTTCTACTGCCCATGATAACAGGAGCTGCAGGAGTGGTGTCTGCAGACAAGGGAAGCATGTGGAGAACCCCTGCTCTACCTTTTGCAGGAGCTGCAGGGACATGCCAGCCACTTCCAGGAGCAGCAATTACCACAGGAATAATTATTCCAGCTATGACAGGTTAGGCTTTAGAACTCACCACTCAGACAATTAAATTTAAGCATAAGAGAGAAATAAAAATTATGAAATGCACAGACCAGTCAAAATCCCAAAATAAACACACTTTGCAAGCAATAAAAGAAGTAACAACAACCCCCTCCAACCTCCAAATGTGTTGGGATGGGAGATGAGAGTGAAGGACAGTGTTTGTGAGAATGACAGAGATACACACACTAGAATATAAGAACATAAGAATGGCTGTACTGGGTCAGATCAAATGTCCACCTAGACCAGTAGCCTGTCTGCCGACAGTGGCTGGGGCCAGGTGCCCCAGAGGGGGTGGACCGAAGACAATGATCAAGCTGTTTGTCTCATGCCATCCATCTCCAGCCTCTGACAAACAGAGGTCAGGGACACCATTTCTATCCCCTGGCTAATAGCCTTTTATGAACCTAACCTCCTAACTGTGTGAGAGTGACAGAGATTTGCATTGTCAGGCTCCCTCCATCACTGCTCTCTGTATGGAGATAGAATACAGAAGTAGAGGGGAGGAGGGACACCCTGACATCAGTGTTCCCCTCCCCCCCATCTCCCTTCCACATCTTGAACAGCAAACAGGAGGCTCCCGGGGGGCAGCTCCAAGATAGAGGACAGAAGCAGCATGACAGTGGGCGGAGGAGCAACTGAAGTGACAGCGCTTCTTAGCTTCCCGGCCAAACCAGACAGGATCACCTGTCAGAGGCTTCAAGATCTACCGGTAGATCCCGATCTACTGGTTGGTGACCATTGCTTTAGAGAAACCATGGAGGGACGGCCTTAGGCTAGCTGCCAGCAACTGGCGCCCTAGGTAACCCATGCAATCGGTGCCACCCCCAAGCCCCAATGGCAGATATAGGTTGAGGTTTTTGGTAAACTGGGAAACATTTTGCTCCTATTTTCCATTTAATGTTTTTTAAGCATATTTATTTAAACAGGCATAATTATTCGGTTTGTCCATCCAACCAATGTTTCTGAGATCAGATTAAAATAGAGACACGAAATTTTCAGAATAGATTTGTACACAACAGCTAGACGAAATTTCAGTACTATTTCAAATAAAAATGCATTATGAATGTTAATTATAATTTTTATTATTACAAATCCAAAATAGTCCATTATGCTATCCTGCTTTAACTGCCATTATCACCACATAGTTGGGGAGAGGGGAGCTGGGGATGGAGTTCTGTGGCTGGGGACATGGGAGTGGGGAGAGGGAACAGGGTGCTAGTGTGGAAGAGAGAGTCCCCTGCACCTGCCTCCTCCTAGGATTTCCCCCCCCCCCAAGGAAACCAGCGTGCGCCTCTCCCAGGGCCAAACCCCTCCCCCCCCCCCGCGGCACAGGGAACCCTCACGCGTGCCTCTCCCAGGGCCGACCCTCCCTCCTGCGGTGTAGGGGAACCCCCGCGCACGCCTCTCCCGGGGCCTACCCCTCCCCCCCACGGTGCAGGGAAGCCGCCGCGCTCCTCCATCGGGGCCGATGCCAGGCGTTACGGGAAGGAGAAGTGGCAGGGAATTTGGCGCCCTATTTAATTTGGCACCCTAGGCGGCTGCTGAGTTTGCCTATAGGCACGTGCCGCCCCTGAAACCATGTCTTCCATTCTATTTAGGCACAAGTTGGTTTTGCAAACAGGCAGGGGCGGCCAGTCCATATAGGCGAACTAGGCAGTCACTTAGGGCGCCAATGGTGGTGCTATATCATTGAGGAGTTTGGAAGTGGGGGCGCCGATTGTGTGGTTCTCCTAGTACACCAGTTGCCGTCAGCTAGTCTAAGGCCGTTCCTGCAAACAAGTGACTAATATGAGGGAAAATTAAGAAATATATTTGTACATTTTCAGGCTTATTAGTAAGAACTTAAAAAACAACAAATAGTCTGGTAGCACCTTAAAGACTAACAAAACATGTAGATGGGATCAGGAGCTTTTGTGAGTGCAACCTACTTCTTCATCTTCAAATAATCATTTTTAAGTTTTTCCTGTTACAGACTAACTTGGCTACCCCTCTGAGGCTTATTGCTATGCAACTTATCTTTGACAAGGATATAGCCTACCAAGTTTGTCTGCTTTAAAAAGTACACAGTGTGTCTGAAAAGCCTCTTTGTCAGAATGAATTGTTTGCCAACTTTCACTCACTTTCTCTCTCATAAAATTCTTGTATGGTGAAGAACTTTTTATTGCATGATAAAGAATTATTTCCAGTGTAAATGATCTGTCTTTTTTTTAAACTTTAATTTTTTGAGCAAGAAAGGAGGAAAAATATCTACCTCTGGTTCAATACACCAAAAGCATTATGCAGTTATTAATAATGAAAATTTATTCTGCCCACTCTTTGTGTAATACACTTCAGACAATACTTGTATAAGGCTCCCAGTAAGTTCAATAAGAGCTGCTAAAACTCGACAAAATTTTCCTTACTGTGTGAATTCCCTCTGCTATTGTGCAGCAAAAAATTCACCAAAGACCATTTCTAGAATGCTTTATTTAAGAAAAACTTTGCACTGAAATGAATAGAATGTTTTCCAGGCATATGGACCAAGGCCATGTATAGACTATAGGGATTATATTACTGTAGATACAGTGACCCTGACCCCACCCCAGAACCCACACCCCAGCCACAGTCCTCACTCCATCTTCCACTCCAACCGAGCCCAGAGTCCCCGCCCACAGCCAAACTCCCTCTGGGAGCTTACACCTTCCCACACACCCAAATCCCCTCCTGCACTGAAACCATTCCTGGCCCCGCACCCTCAGCTAGAGCCCTCACCTCAACCCTCTGCCCAAGTCTGGTGAAAGTGAGTGAAGGTGTAGGAAAATGAGAAATGGAGGATGGCGGATGGAACAAACAGGAAAGAGCCGGGCTAGAGGCAGGGACTATGGCAGGGGTGTTTACTTTTGTGTGATTAGAAAGTTGGCGACTCTAGCAGGAGCACCTCTCCCCACTAGTTCAAGGATTGCAAACAGAGCTGGGTATTTCCCTGAAGTCTGGACCTAGGTGTCAAACTCAGAGCGGGTTTTCTAACAGCCCTCAGATCACCATCTCTCACTGGCTAATTTAGGGGGTTCCTCCCCCAGAGTGCTGATTTGATGGCTCACATTCTAAGGGGCCTGTCTCTCCCCAGTCACTGTATAGAGGAGCGTAGGTGCCTAACTCAGGCTTTGTGGATCAGAGAGTTACTCCTGTGGTTTTTCTAGGCACCTAAAAGTTAAGCCCTGTGAAGCTCAACATCCCAGTGCTGAACTAGTCATAGAACCAGCGGGTTAGAATGCGTCTGCCAAGTTTAATATCTTGCCAAGTTGCAGGGTTTGTTGTCTCAACCATTCAGTACAGATGCCTATTCAACCTCCTTCTGAAAATCTGCAGTGAAGGAGCATGCACAACTTCCCCAATCAGTCTGTTCCATTGTCCTTCTACTCTTCCAGTTGGGAAGCTTTTCATGAGAGGTGATCTAACTCCTCTGTATTTTAAACCCATTGCCTTTTGCCTTGCCCTCTCTGGCAAGAGAGAACTGAGATGCAGGAAAAAAAAAAGCATAAAACTTGGGCTAGCAGTAATCTGTGGACAATTCTTGTAGCCTTTCAAGTATCTGAGGACCATATCTTAGGTATCTTAGGCCATGTCTACATTAGGAAACTATTTTGAAATTATTAATTTGACTTAAGAACTCCTGATTTAACAAATTCAAACTTATGGGGAAGCATTGACATTAGTCCAAAGCAGGGTCTGTTAATATGGACGTGCTACCTCCAACTCAGAGACCCAGGAAGCAAGCACTCTGGGGAACTGCGGGAGGCCTCCTGGAGGACAATAAATTCAAATTAGCAGTACCAGAGAATCCACACTAACGTTATTTCTAATTTACTATTTTGGAATTAACATCACTCCTTGTTAAAATCAGGAGTAAAGAGTTTGAATTCCACAGCCCATTATTTCAAAATAATGGGCTTAGTAGTGTGGATGCATCGCTTATAAATTTGAACTTGGACAGGGTGGGATGGTTATCTTGGAATAATGTCCTAGTGTAGATCAGGGCTTAATCTCCTCCTTTCCAAACTAAATATATTCATTTCCTTCAGCCTTTGCTCATATGGCTTATATTCTGCTCTCCTCCTCCCTTTGCTCACCTTTGTCACATGTCTCTGGATCCTTTCCAGTTTCTCTATAGCCTTTCTATAGATTGGTGACTGAAATTGGACACACAACTGCAGCTGAGGTCTAAACAGCACTGAGTATGTGGTATTAGTGCCTCCCATGATTTGTGGTATGCCTCTCTTAATGCAACCTAACATTGCATTTCCTTTTTCAAATCAAGAACATCAAAAGCAGAGGACTGCAGGAGTTTAGTGGAAGACAGGTACACGGGTAGCTGGGTGAGTGGGTTCCTTTCCCCTATGTAGGCTTCCAGAGACTGTTGCTCAGCAATGAAGACAGGCAAGCACATGAGACTCTTTAGGAGCCAGCCTGCAGCACAGGCTAATGAGACACCTGCAGCCAGTCAAGGGTGGGTGGGCCACTATAAAAGGTTTCCCCTCAGGTAAGAAGGGAAAGTGGAGGAAAAGAGGGATGGAGCAGAGGGGAAGAAGTGCAAAGTAGAGGAAACCTGCAAGGGAGGAGGAGGTACTGTGGGTGTGGTTGGGGAAGTGGCCAAGGGAGAGGCTGTCAGTCTGTGGGGATAAACACAAGAGCCCCACTTATAGCTGCTCCCTAGAGTCCTGGTCTGGAACCCAGAATAAGTGGGAGGGACCAGGTACCCCCAACACTCCCCATGCCTAGTGTACTGCCACTGGGTGGTAAAAGGGGAATCTAGGACCATGGAAGAGTTTTCCACCAAGCTAGTGGCTTGTCTGTGATAAGAATGGCTCTTACCTCTGGGGGAGACAAGAGGCAGTGGGAGCATCATTGTGAGTCTCGGAGGCATACTAAAAATCTACAGGAAGTGCAGGACCTAGGGGTGTAACCAGAGCTCTGCCACAGTATACTATTTTGAAATTGCCCCTGTCCACCAAACCAGTTACCTTGTCAAAGAAGGAAATGAGGTAGTCTGACCTGCTTTGTTCTTAGTAAATCCATGCTATTTGCTCCTGCTTCCCTTTCATATTCCAGGTATGTGCAAAGGAAATCTGTTACATACTTCTCTAGTAGCTTCCCAGGTGTTGCAGTTAGGCTGATTGATATATAATTCTATGCTCTTCTTTCCCCCTTTTAAAAGATGGGCACCATGTCAGCTCTTCCTAGTCTTCTAAGCCCTCTCCTGTCACTCTTGAGTTTGTAAATATTTATATAAAAAAACAGGACTATGTAGCACTTTAAAGACTAACAAGATGGTTTATTAGGTGATGAGCTTTCGTGGGCAGACCCACTTCCTCAGATCAAATAGTGGAAGAAAATTGTCACAACCATATATACCAAAGGATACAATTAAAAAAACATGAACACACATGAAAAGGACAAATCAAATTTCAGAACAGAAGGGGGATGGGGGGGGGGAAAGGTAAATGTCTGTGAGCTAATGATATTAGAGGTGATAATTGGGGAACCTATCTTTGTAATGGGTAAGGTAATTAGATTCTTTATTCAAACTCAGGCATAAAGTGTCGAATTTAAGCATGAATGACAGTTCAGAGGATTCTCTTTCAAGTGCAGTCTTAAAAGGCCTTTGAAGCAGAATGCAGGTAATCAAGTCATTGAGACAGTGTCCTTTCTGGTTGAAATGGCAAGAAATTGTTTTTTGTTGATTCAGCTACACCAGACTAACACGGCTATATTTCTATAAATATTTATAGTGGCTCTGAGATTTCTTCTGCTAATTCCTTCAGTACCCTGTGTAAATAGCATAAGGCCTTGCTGATTTGAATTAATTCAAATTAATTCAAAGATCTATTTCTTTACTTATCTCAATCCCATCCCTTCTCCTTTATCATCCATGGTAACTCCACTAGTTACTCAGTCATATGATTTTTTGTTTGTTTGATAAGACTGCCTTTCTATTATCTTCTGTTACCAACTCCAACTCCCCTTCTCCACTGAACAGGAGATCCATATCTTCTCTGTTTTTTTTTTTTTTTTTTTGTGGTCTGACAAGTTTAAAGAATGGCTATTTGTTGTCTTGAATAGTCTTTACCAACTGTTTCTAATTCTTTGTCTTGGCTTCCTGATTTTTTGTGTGTCTTGTCCCCATCTATGCTTCTTTGGTAACATGTCCTTCCTTCTGTTTATGTAGCTAAAAAGCACCTTAGTCGGCCATATTGGCATCCTGTGGCTCTTATCTTTCCTTGAGGTTACAAAAATGTTTGTCTACAACTTGGAGATGAGCCCTGTGGTTGACAGCTCTGCTTCTCATGTACAATTGAGCTATCCAGCACAAAGATTAAACTTAATTCCTGCACAAATTACCTTTTTCAAGGGCTGTTCCAAAGTTGTAATGTTCTCCTCTATAATCTAAGAATAACCTCAAACCCTGACTGCTTTTGGTTCCAAAAGCAAAGCATGTTTCTCCATCCTTGTCTTTCATGCTAAAAACCATCCCCCAAAAGATGAAAAATGAATACATGTTTAAAAATATTACATTCTCACATATTTTCCCCCTCATATAGGGTACGGAAGTCAGAGAGAAATCTTCTGACAGATGCTAATTGTTACTTAATGCACTTCTAGAAGGTGTTCTCATATTACAATGATGGGGTCATATAAAAACTGGAATAGAATAGTAATGCCAGAGTACTCATATTTCTTAATAATTTGAGAAGATTATTGCAACTAAAGTAAAGGTAAGTAATTGATGCAAACATATAAAATCAATATTGTATATAAAACCAGTGTAACTAATAATTCCTTACATGAAAATGCTCACATTTCAGAAAAGTCACTGGAAAATTAAATTGCTCCTTTTTTATATCTCGTTACATTATAAACATCTCCCTTTCAGAATTAATTTGCTCTCCCAAAGAATAAATTGTTCTGCAGTAAAACCTGCATGAAACAAATTGCCAAAGACATTGGTCTCTGCACAGTAAGTAAGGGTTGATACAAAATGTACCAGAAACGCTGGAGATATTACCGAGTGGTCTACTGGAGACAGTCCAGAGGACAGGTTTCATTCTTCCTCTTAGCTCTGATGTTATGTCTCTAGTGGAAACTTCTCAATAGTGAAATGCACATGTTCTTGTTCTGTAATTCTTTGCTACCCCCGTTTTGTAACACCAGCGTAACTTTTGAGACCAATAGTATGAGAATTGAAGGGACAATGAAGTTTATAATCCAGATCAGATATTGGGTTACTTGCAATAACAAGGGATTTGGTTTGACTCAGGAGTCCAAGTCCTTTGTTCCAATGGGTTCAGAGAAAATAGTATGCAGATTGAATCTCTGAAAACATAAAACTTAAGCATCTGCACATTTTCCAAGTTATGAATTCTGAGCACACGACTTTCAAAAACAACAGAAGTCACACGCTTAAATACTACACAACACTTCAACAATGCACTCTTAGAATCTGGGTTAACATTTATTATCTGTATAGTGACTTTTCCCACATTCAGCATAAATCCTTATCTGTCAGTCGTTCACAGTGTTTAGTTTTAATTAACCATGGTATGTGTATGGCAACATTCAGAGACTGAACTAACTGAAAATTGATGATTTTGCTCATATTGCTGTCAGGAGGAGTGGGAGTCCTTGTAGCTGACTTGGTTGTCACTCACAATAAAAAAGCTCCTCCAAAGTTTGCTATTTAATCATATTTTGCATTTTTCTCATAATAATTTTCTCAAACATCTCTTTTTGTGGGATTTAAGAGTACAATAGTACAAGAGTCAGTCTTCTTCTAGTGGACTTGAATACAGAATAATACATAGTATAAAATTCTGAGCATGTCATCTTGGGGTGTACCTACACAGCAACATTATTTCAGCATAATGGCTGTTATTCTGAAATAACTATGCAAGTGTCTATACAGCAATAGTGTTGTTTGGAAATAGGGCAGCTTATTCTGAAATCTGTAAACCTCATTCTATGAAGAATAATGCATCTTCCAAAATAGTTTTTTTGAAATAGGGGCTGTGTAGATAAGGCAGCTGCAGTTATTTTGGAATAAGGGGACTCCAGCCCTTCCCAGGGTGCCCTGCCTTCTCTGTCCACGCTCAGCCAAACTCTGTTCCTCCCTTGGCCTTGAAACCTTTAAAGCTGCAGTCTCTGCAGAAAGGGCCTTTGGTTAGCAGAAGACCCTGACAGCCCTTAGCCACCCTGCCACTGTCTCAAATTTGCCCAAGATGAGCCAGTCCGCTGATCCCTGCCAGGCCTCCACTGACCCCAGGGAGCAGTCAGACAGTTCACCAGGATAATGTTTGTCCTGAAGGTAGGGAGATGGGATGGGATCCAGAGTAGCCTAGGGGATAGGGCGTTGGCTTGGATGTGTGATGGAGAAAGTCCTCTATGGGCAATACTGACATACAGACATACAGTATTTCCATTGTTGTTCTCATTAATTATTGTATCTAAATAGAAGTATCTCTTATGATTTTTCCCAGAATCTTCATTCTAGAATTATTGCTACATCTAGTAAACAGAGATGAGAGAGAAAATTTACTCAACGTTCCATTATATATAGTTTTGTAACAAGCTCAGCTTTTTATGGTTTTGCTGCTTTTTCACAAGAAAGGAAAGGCCATAAGAGAAACTATTAAAGTGAGACTGGAAAACAGTAAGAGCTCCAAATGATTGGTTGGTTGGTTGGTTTTACTGGAATCCCAATTGTGGTATGAAGACAATGTATGTGCAAGGCTTATCTAGCAATTAGAAGAGATCACTGGATGGGTCAGGCTTCCTTGAATCTTTTCATAGATCTGTTACTGATATGCCATGTGACCTTGTGCAAGACAGTTAATTTTACTGAGCATCTGTAAAAGGAATATAATACTTGCGTCCTTCACAGGGATCTTGTGTCTTAATTGTTTTCAAAGTGCCTTGAGAGTGGCAGATGGAAGGGCATTATTGAAAAGGGAGAATTATGTTCTCAGTGAAGGTAGTGTTAAGCATGAGTATGTATTGTATTAACATAAACAAGCTACTGAAAAAATGGCATCTATTTTGCAATTGAGGAGCTGATTTGTTTTCCTGAAAAATGGTAAATCTTCTCTATAGAAGATACGTGATAAATCATGATTTAATCCAGGATATGTTACTTTCCCTCTGCAGCTGGCAGGAAGAGTCAAGACATGATTATTGGTTTTTTTTTCTCCACTGAACCTAGGTCTGAAACAGCCAACCTCAATGAGCTACAGTTGATTCAGAACACTCAGGCCAATCTGCTCTCAACAGCTGAAGTTGCAAAACACATTGTTCTAGTGCTCTGTTCTCTTTGTAGGGCTTCCATGCTCACCTGCAAATCCCTTTCCAGGGAGACCCAGGTTACGGGAAGGACCTCTATGTTCTGGGAGAAAGCTCTCACAACTGCTGCATTTCACTGGAGCAATGGCACTGTCACAGCATTATTAAGGGCAATAGAGAGGTAGCCGTGTTAGTCTGATCTTGCTAAAACAAAAGGAAAAACTATGTTAGTCTTTAAAGTGCTACATAGTTTTTCCTTTTGTTTTAGTATTAAGGGCAAGGCATTTGTGTGTGTGCAAAAGAGTGCTTTTCTTAGCAACTGGCCCATAAATCAGGAGCTTGTGCCAGGAAGAGCTCTGGGTGACCACAAACTCAGCACCTAAAGACCAAAATCCAAATCTCACTTCATCTGACCTTTACAGTAATCCCACTATTTAAAACAAAGATCCAGTCTCTGCTGGCTGAGGTTCGTACTGAGGGAGAAATAGCTGTAACTACACACTTCGTCATTTTTGGAGACTTTCGCACAACCGGTGTGTTGTCAGAAAAATCTAATCTTTTCCTTTGCAAAGAATTAGGATCAAATTCAACTTCATGAAACAGGAAAAAATAGCTTAAATGAAAATGTCAGTTATAGGTTTGTGTCTGCCATATTGACTCTAAGTATATCAAGAGAAACGTTAACATTTCCATGCTAGTCTATATATGGTGTTTTTTCATAAGTGACAAAATGTAATGTGGGTGGTGTTATAATAGCTATTCATGTTCCCAAATAGATGGTAAAGTACAAGGCTGAAAACCCAGTGCCATGAAAATTCTAGAAAGTTAATGCATATGTTATAGGTATACTGCTAAATATCTGCTAAATAGATCTGCTAAATTCCAGACTCTACATAAACTAGATTCCTGCATCATTTGAAGATCATGGGACAATGTCCTGAACCTTATTACTGCAAGGTTTAAAAACATTCAAACTAAATTAACTCATGAACATAACTACTATTTAGTACAGAATATGGGCTCCCCACAGTTGGGGGGGGGCCCTGAGCCTTCAGGGGCCACATCCAGGCAAGCAGGGGTTTGCATCCAGCCCCCAGGCCTGAGGTTCCCCACCCCTGCTTTAAGAGTTTGTATGAGTTAAGAAGCTCTTCCTGCAGAACCAACAAGCTTTAACTGTCTGTTGATTGTTTCATTTGAAGGTCAGATTCTTCTCTTTTTCTAAAAAATAGTAAAGTATCAATGTCTAAGCTAATATTTTCTCTGACTGTGCTTATTGTCCATCTTCTCTCCAGAAATGCCAAACTAACACAATCGATACTCATTCCTTGCTAGCCTAAAAACATCAGCTATATTGACATGAAAGTGTTTTGGACTTGGGCAGCTGATTCTCTGACTGTATTCAGCAGTACTAGATGGTATCTCCAACCCTGAAAATGTATTTCTGAATGGATTCAAAATGTCATTGAATAGTATGATACAAAATTGAGTGAGAATAGCTCAATTTGCTGAATAATTGTTGAGTGGCATTTAAATGAGCACAAGAATATCTGTCTAATCTGAATGAATGAAAACTATTCTGTGCTATGAAATGCTGAGAAATTGGTTTTTTGGGACACAGTGTGAATACAGTAGTCATGTTGGGTTTTCCATTTCTGGAGAAGTCCTGTTCAAATTCCTCTTGAGATGCTATGGGCTGGAAAAAAGATCTGTGCCAGAAAACTTGCTCATTGCTGACAAGAATTGTCAGCAATTGATTCTGTGCAGTTGTAGCTGCATGAGGTTGAAGTGCAATCATAGACTATGTTGATGGAATTGGAGCTGCATGTTGGCCTCATTATTGGAATGATTGGATTAAGTCAACAGGGCATCACTTGCTGCTGGGGGGTCTGATGATGTTAGGCCTTCCTTAGGCACCTAAAGATGATAGAGAGATCCTTTGTTTTCACTACAGAATAACTAGAGCTTCTGTTCCTCAGGATTTATTAATTTCATGTTGAGTGGCTTGTTTTTAACTTTTTTTTATTTATGTTTATGCTTTAATGAGTCATCTCTTTGTAATATTCCCAAATGCTTTTTAATGTAGTGCTGCTGGGCGCAGCAGGGGATGCAGGCTCTGGGAGGGAATTTGGATGCAGGAGGTGGCTGGGTTAGGGTATGAGAGGTTGTGAGGAGTAGAGGCTCCAGGAGGAAGTTTGGGTGCAAAAAGGGTCTCAGGGTTGGGGGGCAGGAGGGAGAGAGTGGCTCCTAGGTGATACTCATTTTGCCAGCTCCCAGGAAGTGGCCACATAACCCTCAGTTCCGAGATGAAGGAATTACCAAGGCCATTCTGCACATTTTGTGTTGTTTCTACTGACAGGTGCCACCCCACAGCTCCTGTTAGGTGTGGTTCCTGGCCAGTGGTAGCTGCAGAGCTGGTGCTTGGGAGTAGGGTTGCCAGATGGTTGTCTGGTTCAATACCGGACACCTGCCAACCCTACTTGGGAGAGAGGCAGTGAAAGGAGCACCCAACCAGCACCTCTGCCTAAGGGCTGCAGGGACATGTCGTTGCTACTGGGGAGCTGAACAGAACTGGGTAGGGAGCCTGTCAGCTCTGCACGAGCTTGACTTTTAATGGCCCACTCAGCAGTGTAGCCAGGATCCCTTTCCATCTGGGTATGCTGGTCGAAAATTCCTTTCTGTGGCCATTTATTGTAACTTTCACGCTGTCATGGTTACAGGGCAAGATCCATTTCTCTTCCTCTGCATGGTATTCTGGCAGGTATTAGGCCTTGTGCCTTTACCTCTCCCATGGTGGAATCATTCATTTTTCCCACTCTTAGACTGGAAGCTTGTTTGTTTAAACCAGAAGTTTGTTTGCTTTCTTAGTAGTTAAAGCGAGGGGACCAGCAGTGCATGCAGAGTCTCATTAGTGTTCCTCCACATTCTTCTGGAGGATCATATCTGGGTGAGAGCAGATACTTAGGTCAGGGACTGATTGAACATCCAGACTTTTCTGTTGCTTCTACAAACAAGCCTTCCTGCCAGCCACTTCAGATTCAAATGCAGTTTCAGTGATATGGGCATTTGTTCACTAGAAAGAGACATTTCATATGGATGATGATTTTGTCTATGTTCGCGTTGTAAAAATTTGAGGTGGATTTTTTTATTTGAACACCTTTATTACAGAAATTTTAAATGTCATGATACTACAGAAATTGACTTGATATATACACATTATATATTACACCCTTCTTGCCCACTAGGTCTTACAAGGATGTTCAAGCAATCAGGTAGGTTTGAAGTATCTTCATACTAATTTAAGGGTGTATTTTCTTATTTGCTCTCTGCTACTGTTCAGATGCAGCATGCCGTAATGATTGAGAGTTCTATTCTGTGCTCATGTATACACCATGCCATTCCACTACCTATGTCATTAGGAATTATGATTCTGTGGAATGTAAGTCCGTATGTAATTTTCTTGCTTTATATACTTAAAAGATTATAGAATGAAGTGAATATTAGTGTGAATATTTCCTATGTAATATGGTAACTTGCTTTTAAAGCGTTTGATTTAAATTGGCTATCTTTTTACAGATCATGTATGCTGTTGAAGTCTATCTAAAGGATTGTCTACATGGCACCTTAGTCCCCACAGGCTGAGGTGTAAATTCTAATGTGCACTAGTATATTGCACATTAACTGGCCCACGTGCACCCTACTGGTGCATAGTAAAAGTTTCTGAGTGCACAATAAAATAGTGCTGTTTGAAATGGGACTACATTAGCATGCAGAAGGGAACTTTTAATGTTTGCCAACTGGGTCCACAAAGTCTATTCAGTGCACAACATCATCTCAACTGGTATGGATTAAGGCACCATCTAGGAAATCCCTACAGTGTTTACAGCAGACTGTCTTGCAAAGCACTGTGACTTTTTCAGAATCTCTTATTCTTTTGACTAAATCTGTTGTTATGCTTAGAGTGAATATGCCACCGCATATCTGAGATGAAAACTGAGTTTGTAATACAAGAACAAGGGATTGCAAGCAGTGCTGACAATTCAGATATTTTGGGCAGAGAGGTGAGGGAAGTTGCAATCCGAACCCCTCCTGGGAGGGACCCTGTCTGTTCTAGTCCCCTCTCACAAGGAGGCCAGTCTTGCTCAGCTCCATTGAGTCAGCTATCTCCCTTGCCCACACAGTGCACAAGCCAGTGTTGCCAGAAATTGGTTTCTCAGCAACTCCTCTGTGCTCTTACTTTCCAAGTTGCAAAATCATTTGGCCCAGCTGCCCCTCTTTATGGAGGGATAGTCAAGCCAAATATAAATGGCATTCTGACCAAGTAGCCAGGGCATTGCTCCAGGCAACTTTGGCAGCATCTTTATTGATTTAGTACAGGACCAGTGCTTAAAAGTGACCAGCTGTAGACCCTCTAACACTTGTGCATGTCCAACTTTGAAGAAGTGCAAAAACTGATGGGGTGGGAGAGATTCTGAACATCCCTCACTCCAGCCACTGTAACCGGCCTTATGGGCTGCCAGTGAATGTGAAAAGCAAAATAGAAGAGACTGCTTTTATTTACCATATACAGTACTTAACCTGTAGAAGTCAAGATCACAATATATAAATGAGGGCAAGAGCTTAGAATGCTTCAAAAAGAATTAGATGGATAATGAAAATACCTAAAACCATATAGGATGAAAATATATTAGGGATATAAACCATTATACTCTTAGGGCACTAGTCCAACAATTGTAATTAAAACTTCTATAATTCTCTCTCATTTGCACTTTCCCTGACACTTTATACTAGACATTCTTAGCTAAGATCACAGGTTCTCAGTCTGTGAACAATTAATAGCAGCATTTGGTAGTAGACGCAAGTGAGCTGGCTTGCCACTTGGCCTTGCTTCCAGCCGCTAAAATGTTTTAAAAGTACCACATTAAACACTTCCCTAATTGTTTACCATGTAGATAAACTGCCATAGAGTGAGGGAATAGGTGCCAGTGGGACAGCAGTCAGTTAATGTTATAAACAGGAAGAAAGACAATGTTATGGTATAACCGTATACAGGCAGTCCCCGGGTTACATGGATCCGACTTACATCGGATCCCTACTTACAAACGGGGTGAGGCAACCCCGCACTAGCTGCTTCCCCCCAGCAGACCAGGGAGACACGAAGCTAGCGCCCCTCCCCCAGCAGACCAGGGAGACGCGGAGTGGTTTTTCTCAGCAGACACCTTAGCTTGAAAATAAAGGACTGAGGGAAGTGAGGTGTGGGAGAATAAAACTGAGCTCTGGAGAAATGTTTGGCTAGAGTTTCCCCTACAATACGTACCAGTTCCGACTTACATACAAATTCAGCTTAAGAACAAACCTACAGTCCCTATCTTGTACGTAACCTGGGGACTGCCTGTATGTAGATTCATCAGCTCACTTTTTTTTTAAGACACTGTTCACATTTAAAGCTCATCTGAGAACCTCCTGACTAGACTGGCCATTGGTCTGATATTTATATGGCACTTTGTGAAAAGAGAAGACTTGGATTATTTTCATTCCTGATTTCAAATAAATTAGCATCTATGCCCAGCTACATTATTCTTTGAAAAAGTTTTTGCCCTCTCCAAAGATGATATCCAAAAGACTAGATAATGCAGTGTAATCTCCAATCACAAGGTGGAGATAGGAAATAAAGCATAACTTTGTGACATCACTATTTAGTGGAATTCCTAGCTTAAGAACTACTGTCTCATTTCTGTCGTGGAGCAGATGGAGATCATGTGTCTCAGATGAACTTGAGAGAGTTATGTTTTAGGGCCCAGTCTTGCACTGACCTTATTCAGGCAGAAGTTTTTAGACGAACTAACTTTTGAGTTAAATATTAGTGGGCAGCATATAACATCAATTTTTAGTCATGAACACAGACTTTTGCTTTTGTCTATCACACTTTATACTATCTTCATTGAGAGACATTTCTAAATTAGATGCATGTTGTCTGTAAAAGAGACAGTTGTCTCATTAAGCTAATGTTATTATCTACTGTACTAGCTTTGAGTCCCCTCAAAGTTAAAGAGGTTAATACTTTAGAATATAAAGCCACCAACAATTCTAGAACAAAGGTAAAGAAACTTTTTTGTCACCTTCTGTATGCATGCACCAGAAAGCCAGTCATGTTTTAGCTCAGAAAGTATGCATGTTGGTAAAAACATATCACAAATTATAAAATGGTATCGTGCACAGATTATTTTGTTTATAACAGTTTTAACGTGCAATAATTTTTTTCTAGTAGCAATATAAAGCCATTTCCACATAAGGGGGAAATAAGCAAAAATCTAGTACGTAAGAGTGACACAAAAACAAAAACCTTATTGAAGGAATAGACTGGAATTGACTGTTGGTCTTCTAAGTTCCTTTTGTATAGTGTTCTGTAATAAAATACCTGTTTTCAACTTAACTCCTAATAGAGAAAGAGACCTGATCCTCACTGCCTCTCTGAATGTTAATCTTCTTACTGCTTTGGCTGAGCAGTGGTTCATCTTATTCTCTGCTTCCTGTCTGGCACTGTGTTTTTTGCATGCAGGTCGACAGCTTTCCTGGTCATCTTTATCCATCTGTTCTACAAGCTGTCCACCATCACCAGGTACAAGGCATAGTGTCTACAGTACACAAAACATCATATATGTCTTGAGGGACTGATTATTGATGTGACAGTACATGTTTTATATGTAATTAAGCTGGCGCAGGTTTACACCCCACTACCATTCATGTGTCTCTCTTACCCTGTTAATTTCTCTAGATGTCTGCCTTTACTCAAATTCTTTGTTGTCCATGTCCAGGGTATACCTGGTCCAGGTGTGTGTGTGTGTGTGGTTCAGATTTTCATCATGTGTCTGACTTTTTGGTGAATCTGTATTTTGGTGAATCTGTTTTTTGGTGAATTTATTGGGTGTTGGTGCAGCAAAGCAGGAAAAAAGTAGCAGCCAGTGATCAGGACTGGATATATCTTGACCATTCTGAATATCCTCTGAGAATTAGATTGAACTCATAAACTGACCTGCGAATTCTGCTGTAGTTCCTTTACTTTTTTGGTTATGTAGGGTACATCTACATAGCAAAGTTATTTTGGAATAAGCTATTCCGGAAGAGATCTTCCGAAATAGCTTATTTTGAAATAGCACGTCTACACTGCAGGGAAGCCTCAAAATTAATGGCTTCCCTAATGTAAATGTGCTATCTTGATTTAGAGCCCCAGGAGGCACTGGGACGGAATAATTTAGGATGGCCCTGGCGAGGGGCTATTTTGAAATAGCAGAAGTGGAGCATCTACACACGCCTTATTTCAAAATAATTGTTTTGAAATAGGCGTTATTCTTCGTAGAATGAAGTTTACAGAAATCAGACTAAGCCCTCTGTTATTTCAAAATTATTTTGAAATAATGGAATTGCTCTATAGATGCTCACATTCTTATTTTGAAATAATGGCAGTTATTCTGAAATAACATTGCTGTGTAGACACACCCTATATATTAACTGAATCTAAATAGTATATTTAAAACTAAAGAATGCGTAATTCTACCTACCTAAAGCTAATGAGATTTTTTCTCCTTTGTCACTTCCTTTCCTTCGTCCCTCATTTCCCTTAACATACAATAAATGGCAACCTGTTATTCCTGCCTGATTTGTTCAGTGATGTCCCAATCCAATATGGGAGACAGCATCTTGGCTTCAATATCAAATTCTGTGATGTCATAAAGCCTGGATCAGGGCACCACAATGAAAAGTCTCTCCCCAATGATAGGGGAGGATTGTGAATTTTCCTTCCCCCTTGTCTCTGAGAGGGAATGGTGACACAGAAACATATGGAACAATTTACCAAAGGTCCTGGTGGATTCTGCATCACTGTCCGTTTTTAACTCAAGATTGTATTTTTCTTTTTCTAAAATATATGTTCTAGGAATAATTTTGGGATGCAGTTGATGCTATACATTGACATTTCTCATAGAATGCTGCTTCAAATTATTATCCTCCATAAATCATCCTCTGAGGATTAGCTTGAACTTGTAAACTGAGCTGAGAATTCTACTGTAGATCCTTTGTCCCTTTGGTAGCACATAGAATGGGTTTTAAAAACAAACAAATCAAAATAAAACAACCCACCCCAAAACTAAACCAAAACAAACACCCCTCCCATACAGAATAGATTGTTCCTGTAAGACCACTCTTGAGGACTGGTTGAAGAAAAATAACATAGAGTACACAATTACTCAGGTTTGAGATGCAGCTGTTATAAGCTATGTATATGTGGTAGCTAGAGTTTACAACTACAATGCTTATTCCTGTGTAGCATCACTATCCAATTGAACCATTGCCATGAGTGATTCCAAAGCTCTATTTAGTTGCTTAGAAGCTCATGACTTCCTCACACAGAAAATATTTTTCTCTTTCTGTTATGACTTTTGATATTTTGTTTTGAGTGAATGCTCACTTTGAAGTGAATTTTGGAAATCCATCTTGCAATATAACAAATTAAGCATTTTTGCAAAGAGCATTTCTGGACAAAAAGATAACTGTTCCCAGCTGTTACGATTGTCTTTATGATATGAAGTGTGAATTTATCACTGATAAAGTGTTTGTGGTATAGAATGGAAAAACTTAAGATTAGAAGGCTAATATTTTAGAGAGTTAACTCTGTGGAAAGGGATCATGACTTAGAATGACAGCAGTGAAAAGGGATTTAACACTAAATTGCTTTTAATGTTAGTTCAGGTTTCTTGATTTCTGTAACCCTATCTAGCAATGGCTTAATACTTTACAGAATAACTTCCTGCATGGTCTGATGTTTCATGAATTGAATGGTTCTGATAGAAAAGCATATGGAGAAATTGTCTTGGTTTCCCTCTTGGCCTCCTATTGATATAGGAAGCAGGATAAATTGTGTGAGGAAAAGATTTGCACTTTGGGGTGAAATGCTGTTGCTCAGAAATAAATGTTAAAATATCACCTGGCAATATGGTACATCTGGTTATTAGAAGTTTTGGGATCATAAAGAGCTTCAGAAGACAGAGAGCAGACTACTGTGGCATACTCTGTGGGCAAGAATGTTTTACCTTGAGTGAGCTACAGCTTGAATGCCTTTGCTGATTGCACAGAGGGAGAAAAGCAATCTGTTAAATAATTATATCCAAGCTGCCTAGCATCTTATACATGAAGATGAACATCTTGAACTCAACCAGAAAAAAAATTATTAGAAGCAGTGCAAATTACAGAGCAGAGTGCAATGTGCTCCCAGCATTGAAGCAGAGTTTAATAAGCAAGCACTAGTATTCTGCACTAACTTCAGCTCCCAAGTGGTCCTAACAGTATACAACATTAAGTTAATTTTGAGCTGAGAAGGTTGTAAATAACCATAGCAAAGTCTGCACTGAAAGAAAACATTGGCTACTTCTCATTAAATGCAGAAGAAAACAAGCATTTCTGGCCACAGTTATATTAGTTACTGATTACCGGTGAGTCCGTATCCTCCTAAGCAAGCTGTCATACATCCTGCTGCTCTATCAACATTGATTTAATAAGGGTTTGAGTGAGGGATCATGAGAAATGGTTATAGTAAGTAGAGGGGAGAGACAAATTCTGAACTGGTTTCAGTCTACCACATCCCCCATCTTATAATGTACATTTTTAGTGAATAGTCTTTTTCACCTCCTAATCCCAGTAGAAAGATTCTTTGGTCCAATATTTTTGTTCTGTTTCTTGGTACCAAGTTCCATGTTTGAGCTTTCAACTAGGAGCACTGGGGATCATGGATTTCTGAGGTTCCTCTCTGGCAGGCTGTCCCCGCTCCACCCATACCTCAGGGAAGCAAAATGCATGCTCATAGTCTCTCTACAGCTTCCAACAAAAACAGAGTTGAGTGGCTGTGTAAGCAATGTGTGTTTGCAGCTAAGGCTATGTCTAGACTGCAGGCTTCTTTTAGAGGAAGCTTTTCTGGAAGAGATCTTCCGAAAAAATCTTATTTCAAAAAAGAGCATCCACACAGCAAAAGCACATCAAAAAAGTGATCTGCTTTTTCGAAAGATAGCATACACATTGATTGGACACTATCTCTCCTTTTAGTTGTGATTACTATGGATGGAGTGGCTACTAGGGCACCTGTGCTTTTTCCTGGAGGCCTCCTCTTTCGGGGAAAAAAATCTCGCTTCCCCGTCCACACACACCTTTTTCCAAAAGAGCTCTTTCAGAAAAAGGCTTCTTCCTCATAGAAAGAGGTTTACCACTATTGGAAAAAAAACCTGTTCTTTCGAATTTCTGTCAAAAGAACACAGTTGCAGTGTGGATGTAAGTGTAGTTTTTCCAGAAAAACTCTGGAGTGTAGGCATACCCTGAGTGATTCCCTCTTCAAGGTGTTTGTAATATTCAGTGCCTATGAAGCCTGGCATTTGGAAATCTCTTGCACTCTGTGCTTGGTTAAATGAGAACCTGGGTGTAGTTGAATACTATTTATTTGGTTTATTTCTCAAGTAAGTCCCCAAGGGTATGTCTACGCTACAGCACTAATTCGAACTAACTTAATTCGAATTAGTTAATTCGAACTAAGCTAATTCGAACTAGTGCATCTAGACCTAAAAACTAGTTCGAATTAGCGTTTTGCTAATTCTAACTAGCATGTCCACATTGAGTGGACCCTGAACCAGGGTTAAGGATGGCTGGAAGCAGTGCCGGCAGGGCATCAGACTAGGACTTTGAGCGTGGAGCTGCTGTCTCAGGCTAGCCGAGGGCTGTGCTTAAAGGGACCCGACCCCCACCCCGGACAGACAGTTCTCAGGGGTTCCTTGCTCGCTTGTCTAACTCGATAAGGGACAGCAACGCAATCCTGGCTTGGAGTGCCCTGAGTGCCCACACTCGGCACATCACAGCACTCGGCCATCAGCCCGGCTGCACTTGCCGCAGGCTGCCATCCGAAGGGGGGGTCAATCAAGGGGCTTCAGGAGAGCTTCCACCCCGAGGAGCCCGCAGAGCCAGCCCAGTCCTCCCCATCGGGGGCTCGTACCCCATTCCTCCCTCACCTCCTTCCACTTACCCCTCCCTAGCCCCCATTCCTGATATACAAAATAAAGGACATGTGTGTTCAAAAATAGAAACTCTCTTTATTGAACAAAACTCGGGGAGACTGGGAAAAGGAGGTGGGAGAGAGGAAGAGAGAGGGTGGGAGAGGGGAGGGCAACTAAAATGATCAGGGGTTTAGAACAGGTTCCATATGAAGAGAGGCTAAATAGACTGGAACTTTTCAGCTTAGGAAAGAGGAGACTGAGGGGGGACATGATAGAGGTCTATAAAATCATGAGTGGTGTGGAGAGGGTGCATAAAGAAAAGTTCTTCATTAGTTCCCATAATAGAAGGACTAAAGGACACCAAATGAAATGAATGGGTAGCAGGCTTCAAACTAACAACAGAAAGTTCTTCTTCACAAAGCAAATAGTCAACCTGTGGAACTCCTTGCTGCAGGAGGCTGAGAAGGCTAGAACTATAACAGAGTTTAAAGAGAAGTGAGATCAAGTCATGGAGGTTGGGTCCATGGAGTGTTATTAGCCAGGGGATAAAATGGTGTCCCTGCCCTCTGTTTGTGGAATGCTGGAGATGGATGTCACGAGACAAATGGCTTGGTCATTGACTTTGGTCCATCCCCTCCAGGGTCCCTAGTTTTGGCCACTGTCGGCAGCCAGGCTACTGGGCTAGATGGACCTTTGGTCTGACCCAGTACGGCTATTCTAAGCTCAGATCTCAGGGTCGGGGGTCTCACTGGACCACCCTGACTTTCATGCAAACTTGCTCCTGGGTGGCCAGGCTGGTAGCTATCCTATCCTAGACGGCCACTTTCCTGTGCCTAGTGCGAAGGTCGTGGATGAGGTCCACGATGTCTGCACTAGACCAGGCGGGCGCCCGCCTCTTGCGGACCTGGGCAGGCTCCCGGGAGCCGCCAGCCTGGTCCCGGGAAGAGGTGGAGGGCTGGGTGGCAGCGGGTGGCTGGCTTGAGCCGTGCCAGGTGCAGGGTCTGCTGGCTGGGTGCAGGCAGGCTTGCACCTGGCACGGGCACCGTAGCCAGACCATGCCACTTTAAGGGCTCCAGGGCTGGGATGGGGGCAGAAGAGTTTCCCTGGTGGTGCCCAGAGTGGCCACCAGGGAAAGCTGGGGAGGGCTAGCCTCCCACTAGTTCGAATTAAGTGGCTACACAGCCCTTAATTCGAACTAGTTAATTCGAACTAGGCATTAGTCCTCGTGGAATGAGGTTTACCTACTTCGAATTAAGCGCTCCGCTAGTTCGAATTAAGTTCGAACTAGCGGTTTGCATGTGTAGCACCTATCAAAGTTAATTCGAACTAACGTCTGTTAGTTTGAATTAACTTTGTAGTGTAGACATACCCCAATTGTTTTAATTTATTGCAGCATCCAACTGGTGATTCTACATACAGTGAATTTCCATTTGGAGCAAAAGCGGTCCTCAGGAAAAAAATGCTTAACTGTAAAAGGGTTCCTGTGTGTTTGTCCTTATGGTGTATGTTCCATACCATGTGTGTACATGTTTGCATACGGCATAATCTGTCTAATAATCATCATGGGTGCTCTAAAACACAGTATTTTATGATAGGACTGGTTTTTTTAAATGATCAAATATGTGCATTCCTAGGTGAGAAGAAAGAGTGTGTCTGTATATATATCCTCCCTAATGCATTGCACTTTTTCTAAATTATTTGTCTAGTGAGAAGGCACTTAGAAGGGAGCAGCAATGAAATGTCACAGGGCAACAGCTTCACAGATGACATAGACTTCATATCAGAGGAGTCACCACTACCTGCTGTATCTAGTGTGGCACAGTAAGTGGAATAATGGTTTTTACTACATAATATATACATCAGCTAATGGTTGAAACAGCCATATACTAAATAGAAGTTTTTTATTTCTGTTTCTTTAAATGAAGAGCAGTATAATGTATTAAGACTAAAAAACTACTCTTTAAGCCGTGGTTAAGAGACTTGATGTTTTTGGTTTGTGTCTACATCTTTTATGTTCAAGAAAAAATATTTCCTGCGGCTGGTTCTCAAAGGCAGCTTCAGATTCTGTAGACTTCTGAATGGGTCTGATCTTGTTCAGTTAGTTCACTGTAGGTCATAATGAAATACTTGTCTGGACAAGGCCTGAAAGGAGGAAACTATTGTTGAAAGGTCAATTGAAGTGAAATGTTGTCCTCCAAGGTCAAATGAACTTGTGGGTTATTACCTGAAAAGTAGCGTAGATGATTAAACAGCTATGTTCATAAAGGAGTATGGGCATACTCAATAGGGAAACAGTGCTTTCAAGAATTAGAGGATAGAATAATTAATATAGTTTTAACTGTCATTGAGTAGGACCAGAAAGGCATGTCTACATTCAGTCCACTGTAGTGGTGTTGAGTTCTTGAATTGGTTTGTCACATTGCTTACCTTTTGGTTTAGTAAGTGCATGTATCACGTCTGTTTGATAGAACCACACAGCACCATGGCAACTCTGTAAAAGGTACATTCAGGAACGCTGAAGCATCTGACATATAATGTTCAAGTCTCTTGTTGAGTGTCATGACTTTGGGGGCAACTGTCATAATTGAACAGCACACTGACAGTTATAGCTGGGACTCTCTGAACCATTGAAGTTCTTATGTGTGTGGCTTTGTGGTAAGTTGAAGAGAAACAAAAATAATCTGTACTCATTTAGTCAGACCTGAGCAAAAGGGGTCATTTCAGGTGCTGCAACCAATTGGCATGCCACACAACCAAAACTTATGATTAAAAACTGTGATGGCACTGGTGTGGGGCTTAATGGTACACTACAAGAGATACAATCCCAAGGCATTTTCTAACCAGTGTCTTTTAAAAACACTTTTTGACCAGTGTAGACAGAGTGAAAAGATTCTCAATTCTCTTTGGGATGTGTGTAATGATTTTTCTTATGTATCCCGCTAAGACAAAATGATGTGGTGTTTTTCATTTGAGAAACAGCTGAAGAATAAATCTATCTTCTTAATCTCCGTGTTACTTAAGTTAACAATTATGGCTGTTTAGAATATTAGCTTGTCTTCATATTTGGAAAAGAAAGCATGGTAATGGTTTTGTGAAGAAGATCCATGATTAAGCCTTCAGAGTGTGACAAGTGGATAGCTGGAAAATAATGTAACATTTACATTTTTTTTTGCAGTGAAGTTCTGATTTGTTAATTTCTGGTATTCCATGTGCAAGTGACTTCCTTGTGTTTGAGTTTTCTTCTTCCAAGTAAGGGAAAAATAGGGCTAAAACCCCCTATTTTGAGAGTTAGATACAACAAGATTATATTCCGGCTGCCATTGGGTGAAGAACAGTGTTGATGTTGTTCCCAGTGCAGTACGGTACATATTTGTCAGCTTAATGTACTGCATGATGGTAAAATGCTAAAGAACGTTGAAGCAGAGATGTAAGAATGATACAATGAATTAATTAAATTTTTCCATACTGCTGCTCAGTTGCATTCGATATCAGGTCTACAAGATGTAGATAACACATCAGTTTACAGAAAAGTTGAAATCCCAACAAAAAATTGTTTCAGGGGGAGGCAGAGCTCTGAAAGGGCTTTCAGTAAAAGATGGGAATTTGCCTCTTTCTAAAACATTTTGTGTGATTTTTTTTTTTATTTTATTTTATTCCTTTGTGAGGAGGAATTCTTTCCCAGCAAACACCTATAAATCTTCAGCATGAGCTGAGCATATTTCTTTCAGATTACTAATTTTGGGAATATATAAGCATGCTAGAGAAGATGGCCTCACAATGAAGTCAAATTTTTTTGGAAAAAAACTGTTTAGCTTTTTATGTTGCGCACAGGCTTAAAAAATGCAGGATTGAATGTTTTCATAGGTTTTGCAAATATTTAAGTGAAAGTCGTCATTAGCTAAAAATTGGCAATGAGATAAATGCCTCTGTTCTAAATCTGACTGAATAAAGTTACCCCAAAAGGTTTGGTACTTTATCCATTTTACAGATAAAGGGTCACGAGTAACAATATCATCAGAGCAAAAAGTGTTTTGAAGAGAGGCATGGCTATAACTGCTGTCGTTTGCTGCAGGTTGGACCTCCCTCGTCTGGCACTCTCAGGACATTACCGGTCCCGAACAAGGGGATTTGCCAAATTGGGGAGGTCCCTTCCAACATGGCCCATGCTGCCCCTGGCTAGGGTCCAACCAGCCCCCCTGCTGTCTGCTTGGCCATGGTTCCCCAGGCCAGGGTTCCATGCTCAGGGCTGGAACTCCCTAGCTGCTGCTGGGGCCAGAGTTCCCTGGATGCCACTGCTGGCCCCGGAGCTCTGTGGCCGGAGCTCCACAGCTGCTGCTGGCCCTCCCCTACAGGAGGAGTCAAAACTCCCTGCTGCACTGCCTGCCCCTCTGTGAACCCCTCCCCTAACACAGGAATCCTGGCTGAGTCGCCACCCCACTCTTGCTACTCCTGCCCGGCAGCTCAGCCTCCCTATACCTGGGCTCTGTGGTCCAGGAACATCCATGGTTCTTCCTGACCATGGATGTTGCCGGACCAGAGAGTCCCAGTTTTGAGAAGTACAACTTGTACCATTTTCTACTGTCCGTTCCTTGTGTGTGTACTCCCAGCTTTAGCAGTTAAAACTTCAATGTAGCACACATTTAGAGAAGCCCTTTCAGAGTAACTGGGAATGTACTACATTTTAAGAGACACTAATGATCAATGTCCGTTTCTTAAATACAGGCAGTCCCAGGGTTACGCGGATCTGACTTACGTCGGATCCATACTTACGAACGGGGCTTTTCTCGCCCCGGAGGACGCGGGCGGCGGGACCGCCCAGATGCGCCGCGATCCCGCCGCCCGCGTCTCCCAGGTCTGCTGGGGGGGGGGGGGGCGCAGCTAGTGCGCCCCCCCCGCCCTGGCAGACCAGGCTTTTCTCATGGACGCCTGTGGTAGAGCAGCTGGGGCGCTGCCAGTTGGTCCCGCAGCGCCGCTCCTCGGCGCTACTGGACCAACCCCGCAGCACCCCAGCTGCTCTGCTCCAGGCGTCCTGATTCAGCCGCTGCTGGTCAGTTTCAGGAGGAGCGGCGCTACTGGACCAACCCAGCAGCACCCCAGCTGCTCTGCGCCAGGCGTCCCCAAGTCAGCCGCTGCTGAAACTGACCAGCGGCTGACTACAGGAAGCCCGAGGCAGAGTTGCTCTGCCCCGGGCTTCCTGGAATCAGCCGCTGATCAGTTTCAGCAGCGGCTGACTTGGGGTCACCTGGGGTAGAGCAGCTGGGGTGCTGCCGGGTTGGTCTCCGCAGCGCCGAGGTGCGGCGCTGTGGGGACCTACCCGGTAGTGCCCCAGCTGCTCTGTCCCAGGTGTCCAGATTCAGCTTTGTTGAAACTGATCAGCGGCTGATTCCAGGAAGCCCGGGGCAGAGAAACTCTGTCTCGGGCTTCCTGTAGTCAGCCGCTGGTCAGTTTCAGCAGTGGCTGAATCTGGACGCCAGTTCCGACTTACATACAAATTCAACTTAAGAACAAACCTACAGTCCCTATCTTGTACGTAACCCGGGGACTGCCTGTAGCCATATGGAGCTCCCTAGTTGTATAGCCAATAAGGACTGGATTGTGTAAATTTCTCCTCCTGATGCTATTCCATATTAGCAAACAAAAGGCTCGTGGAATTAATCACAAGATCAAATAAAATAAATACAGACAATGAACTGCAGGATGTTGCAAACAGTTTAAGTCGTGAGATTTGAATACTTGGTCCCCCTCTTCCCCAGATCTGAGAATTTCCCTAAGTGTCAAAGGTATCTGGTGTAAATCTCCCCAGTTTGCCCAGTGGAAGTGAGTGACTTTCACCCTGCAGTGGATTAGTCATTAGATGACAATTCAGTGGATTTCAACTGTATTAAGGACAAACATGCTAATGACCGTTGGGGTCACGAAGAGAAATCAAGTGTTTATAGCATCCTTTCTTCTTGATAACTAAATGAAAGGAGGAACTGGGTGTAAGATCCCTGCTAAATGAGAGAGGATCCCTGGGGTTGGAAAGGTTGAAACGCACTGCTATATGCTATGAAGTTCCCTAGTACTCCATAGCACAATTCTGTAATTGTAATTCTGAACTCAGGAGAATAAATACCTGTGCATATTGGTCAGGGAAATTGTATGGGGACCATTACCAACAAGTGTGTTCAAACATAATCACTGATATCACAGTTTCAGCAATAGGAAAGGCCTAAAAGGCACAGTATCATGTCAGTCTTTTTATACAATAAAAAGAGCTAGAATGGCCTGCATGCCACTAATTTGGATGGTCTTGCTTTGGTGAGCTTGTTTCCAAACTGTATATTTGCATGTATATGTGTTGACTATTTTTATGAGTTAAATATTAAATGGAGGTGTGACGACGCGTTGGGGTTCCCCCGCCTCCTGCACCACCGTAATGGCATGAACAGACTCCACCAGCCAGTAGACTAGAGGGAGTTTATTGCTTCTCCAGGATACAGCACAGCATAGATGTTATCTGGTTCCAGGACAGGCCTAGGATGCCTCAGCCCCCCTTGATATGGGGGGGGGGTCTAGGCTCCTAAATCCCAGCCTGTTGCCTAGGCTGCTTCCTCCATGATACCAGCCAGAGAGTAACCAACTCTCTTCCAGCCCTGGCCCCAGCCAGGGGTGGCATTCCACCTTCCTTTGTTTCTCTCCTTGGGGGGGGGGGGAGCTGGTCAGACAGGTTGAGACACCCTCTTTGCATAATGACTCACTCCGTGTCCTTCTGGGCTGTGGTACCGGCAGCAGCCAGTGGGGGTTACCACAGAGCCAGCATAGAAAGCAGCCCAATACCCCCACTACGTCAAAGGAGGTGTAATCAGATTTTAGAACAGGCCTGTGTAGCAAGAGTGCATGGGTATCTCTTTCCAAAGTCTGGGGGACTTCAGTATTCATCTGGGATTTTTTGGACTTCCAAATGTGCTATTAAAAGATTTGGTGTAACATTTTAAAGGATGCCCATGTCCACTTTTAAAAGCAAGATAGGCACTTAGGGTATGTCTACACTACCCCCCTAGTTCAAACTAGGGGGGGTAATGTAGTCATACGGAGTTGCAAATGAAGCCCGGGATTTGAATTTCCCAGGCTTCATTTGCATAAAGCCGGCCGGTGCCATTTTTAAATGCCGGCTAGGTAGGACCCCGTGCCGCGCGGCTACACGCGGCACGGACTAGCTAGTTCGGATTAGGCTTCCTAATCCGAACTAGCTGTACACCTCGTTCCATGAGGAACAAACAAACCGCGAGAAAGACGTTTCCCTCATTCACCATTTCTCCCCGTTACTCTTAATGTTTTAGACTAACAGTAAAAAAAAAAAAAAAAAAAAAAAAGAGAAATAATAACCTTTGTGATAAAGAAGTACAAGCGGAAAGAAAGCCGGTGACAAAATGCCGGGCTCCCCTGGTTTTATAAAATGTGCCAGGTGCACTGAGCCAATGCCGGTATCAGACGGACACTCGGTTTGTGTCCATTGCCTTGGGGAGGCACATATCCCCCAGAAGTGCACCCACTGTGCCAGCTTGACAACCAGAGCCCGCAAGGAGCGAGAGCGTCGTTTAAAAGAGATCCTGTTCAATAAGGCTCTCCTGCCTTCTACTGCTTCAGGATCCTCTGCCTCAGACCCCACGGCTGAAAAGCGGAGGGCTCCTTCCGAGGCTTTGCCTTCACCAAAAAGGAAGAGAGCCTCCCCCGCTCATTCCCTGCCAGCTGCTCCGCAATCGCGGGTGAGCGCAGGTAATAAGCCGAGTACCTTGGACTCGAGGGTAACCCGTGCTCCTACTGCAAAGAAGCTGGCCGGCATTCCCCGATCGGCAGCCGCTGGCACCGCAATCTGCACAAGGGCTTCTTAAAGGGGCAGCTACAGCGGCACCGGACCTGTCCACACCGGGTGCTGAAATGCCTTCAGTCACTGCTCCTCACACGGAGCTGTCCCCAGCACCGGCACCAAAGCAGCAAACTCCTGCCCAGATTCCTCCTTCTGAGCCTTTAACCTTCAGTCCCCAGGCTCTGGACAGCTTCCAGCATCAAAATCAAATACCCAGGAAATCTCCCTGCGTACCTCTCCAGGGTTTTCTCGGGACCCATCTCCTCACCCTTGTGTTTCTACACGCCATACAAGAGATCAGAGGGAATATCATCAGCGAAGTCTTTCACCTCGTGGCCATTATTATAGAGAGCATAGCTGCTCACACCAGGGATGCTCTAGATCTCGTTCTCCTACAAGATGCTCTCGCTCACCGATTCGTTCACCACGAAGTACCTATTATGTCAGGTAGAGCAGTACTAGGTCTTCTAGACGTTTGTCACCTGCAGGGTCTGACCGACGTTATACCCACCATCATAGACCTTACTATATTGAATCATCTCATCGCAGTCATTCTCGATCTCATCGCAGGTCTCCATGTTCCTGTCGTTCTATTAGCCCACTTTCCGTTCATTCAGAGATTCTCAAACACTCCCCGCTACGACGTACGATACCTTCTCGTTTTCCGGTACCCCAATCACAAATGTCAGACTTAGAGGAAGGGCAACTCTCAGAAACTGACCCGGACATGTCTCCTAAAGCTTGCTTATCTGTGCCTTCCAGGGATGAACCGGTGTCTCTGGGCGAAACGTCACCTTCGGATGATCTGAAAGAATTCCAAGACCTCTTTAAACGTGTCGCGCAATCCCAAGAAGTACAACTTACTGAGTCCCAGATTAAACGGCATAAGTTATTCAAGAATTTACATCCTAATCAACAACGAAAGATTGCCCTCCCGATAGATGATGCTATCATGGAGGTAGCACAGGACATCTGGCAGACACCAACATCAATACCGCCCACCAATAAAAAAGTGGATAAAAAGTATTTTGTCCCATCCAAAGGTTTGGATTTTCTGTTTAATCACCCACAGCCAAATTCCCTGATAGTGGATGCTGTTCGCCATAAGAGTAAGATGCCCCAATTTAAAACTTCCCTACCGGATAGGGATACAAAGAAATTGGACTATTTTGGCCGAAAAATTTACTCCTCCTCAACCTTGCTCCTGCGGGTTGCCAATTATGCTGCTCTTTTGTTAAACCATAACTTTGACAACTACTCCAAGCTCCTGGAACTTATGCAACATCTCCCTGACAATAGGAGGTCTCTCCTTAAAGCAGTTGTCCAAGAAGGGTTCACTGCATGTAGAACATCGCTTCAGATCGCCGCGGACGTTGCCGACACAGCTGCTCGAGCAATGGCAACAGGTATTGCGATGCAAAGAGCTTCCTGGTTATTGTCGGCGGAAGCCCCTAAGGAGTTGCAGTCCAAAGTGGAAGATTTACCCTTTGATCGTCAAAATCTGTTTGCCTTCACTACTGATGAGGTTCTCCATTCTGGCAAGGACTCTCATACTATCCTTCAGTCTCTAGGGATGTTCACGCCATCTTTCAAACGCAGGCAATACTACCCCTTTCAAAGGAGATATGATTACTTCCCCTATAAGCAGCAACAGCAGCGTGGATCTGACCAACCTAGATTTAGACAGTGCCCTCAGCGCAAACGTCAGCAGCAGAATCGCTCATCAGCTCGGCCTCCTCAGAAGCAGCAGGTTTGACTCCTGTGTGGGGGACTCGAACACATCTCCACTGGTCAACACACTAAAGCCTGCCACCACCTTATTCCACCACCGCCTGAGGCCATTTCTTCATCAATGGGCCAGCATTACTTCGGACCGATGGGTCCTAGAGGTCATATCATCAGGCCTTACGATCTCATTTGCCTCAGTCCCCCCTACTACTCCTGCCACCCCCTCCCTTCTCAGGGACCAATATCACGGGGCCGCTCTTCGAGAAGAAGTTTTTCACCTGCTCGAGATCGGAGCCATAGAGTGAGTACCCGCCGAATTCTCGGGGAAAGGGTTTTACTCCAGGTATTTCTAGTTCCCAAGAAATCCGGGGGGGTGGAGACCCATCCTCGACCTGAGAAGTCTAAATCGTTTCATCCGAAAGCAGCGCTTCAAAATGACCACGCTGGCCAAGATCATGCCAGCACTAAACAAAGGAGACTGGTTCGCAGTTCTAGATTTGCAGGACGCATACTTCCATGTGACAATACACATAGCGCACAGATGCTTTCTGAGAATCGTAGTGGGCGATGACCATTTCCAGTACAGGGTACTACCTTTCGGCCTCATCTCAGCCCCGAGGGTGTTCTCCAAAATGCTGGCGGTAGTGGCTGCCCATCTACGCAGAACAGGAGTCTCCATTTTCCCCTACCTCGACGACTGCCTCATCAAGGGACACACCCAGTCAGAGGCACATCACATGGTGGTCGGGATCTGTTCAACTCCCTCGGCCTTATTGTGAACATTCAAAAATCACGTCCGCAACCTACACAAATTCTAAACTTCATAGGAGCGCGTCTCGACTCAGAGAGTTCATCTGCCAGTCGAGTGTTTTCAACTTATGCAAGACCTGATAAAAACAGTCTTGCAAGCTCCAACGCTCCCAGTACGTGTATGCCTCCAGCTTCTGGATCATATGGCATCAACTACAATCATAGTCCGCTACGCAAGGCTACACCTCAGGTGTCTACAGCACTGGCTAAGCACGGTATACAATCCAACCAGGCATAGCACGGTATACAATCCGACCAGGCACAGCATCCGCAAGACCATGGTGCTACCTACACATGTCAAAGACTCCCTCTTATGGTGGACTGATCGCAACAACATGCTGTCAGGAGTCCCCTTCCACGCACCGTAGCCGTCAGTGGAGATAACCACAGACGCTTCTCTCATCGGCTGGGGTGCCCACATGGGCGCAAAAACAGCTCAAGGCCGCAGGTCCACAGCGGAGATGATGCTCCATATCAACTTTCTCGAACTCAGAGCGGTGTTTCGTGCCTGCAAACACTTCAAGTTACACATAAGAGGCACTGTCACGAGAATTCTCACAGACAATGTAGTGGCGATGTATTATGTGAACAGACGGGGGGTGCCCGATCCCGTTCACTTTGTGCAGAAGCGATCCGCCTCTGGAACTGGTGCATTCAAAACAACATTTTTATAGTCACATCATACTTACTGGGTGCGAACAATACCACTGCGGATGCGCTGAGCAGACATTTCCCTCAAGACCACAAGTGGGTGATCTGCATGGATGTCCTCTTACCTCTCTTCCATCGGTGGGGCTTTCCGGTGATAGATCTGTTCGCCACGCATGCCAATGCGAAATGCAGAGCTTACTGTTCCAGAGCAGGACTGGGCAACCACTCTCTGGGAGATGCATTTCTCCTTCATTGGGGCACATCACTTTTGTATGCATTCCCCCCTGTTGTACTCATTCCCAGAGTATTCGAGAAGATCATGATGGACAGGGCACGAGTGATACTCATAGCCCCAGCGTGGCCCAGACAGCCATGGTACTCAACTCTTCTGCAGCTCTCTGTACGAACACCGCGCCGATTGCCTTACCTACTGGACTTGCTCACACAACAGAAAGGCTCCCTGCTTCATCTGAAGCTGGATACTCTGCACCTGACTGCGTGGATGATACATGGTTCAGCGCGTCCGAGAACCTTTGTTCGGACCAGGTGAAGCGTGTTCTCTTACACAGCAGGAAGGATTCCACTAGGAAAACTTACCGGTCCAAGTGGTCTAGGTTTGTGCGCTGGTGCGCTCCTAAGCTTCTAGACCTTCTTGTTTCACCACTACATGTTTTACTGGACTATGTCCTCCAGCTACAGTCGACTGGACTCTCCATCTCATCACTTAAAGTCCATGTGGCGGCGATAGCTGCTTTTCACTATCCCGTTGAAGGCAAGTCGGTTTTTTCCCATCCCATGATGACTAGATTTCTCAAAGGACTGGCTAAACTTAACCCACCACGTAGGCCTCCACCACCTGCATGGAGTCTTGACCTGGTGCTTGATGTCTTAATGCAACCACCGTTTGAACCGTCAGCCATGGTACCCATGTCAATGCTTAAAATGAAGGTACTCTTTCTTCTTGCCATAACATCGGCACGTAGGGTGAGCGAATTAGCTGCTTTGATGTCAACACCTCCCTATACAGTGTTTAACGTGGAATCAGTGATACTGAGGACTCATCCAGCCTTTCTACCTAAAGTCTGCACAGATTTTCATATAAATGAGCCAATCTTTTTGCCATGTTTCTATCCAAAACCTCATACCTCTCAGCGTGATGCCCTTTTGCATACCCTTGATGTTCGTAGAGCCTTGGCATTCTATATAGATAGAACCCGTACTCTGCGTAAGACGGATCGCCTCTTCGTTTCGACATCAGGGCCTTCTAAGGACAAGTCTTTATTGGCCCAACGTATTTCTAAACTGGTTGTCTCTTGTATTACGACTTGCGATATCATTTGTAAGAAGCCACTCACGTCCTAGCCTAGGGCCCACTCGACACAAGCAGTTGCTGCGTCGGCAGCTTTCGTGAAAGGAGACCCCCTGCGGGACATCTGCCGAGCGGCGACTTGGTCTTTTACTTCCACCTTTTCAAGGCATTATGTAATTGTTCAGCACTTCTCCTCTGACTCAGCGGTAGCCTTGGCAGTGCTGCCTAGTGTTCAGAATCCCAATTCCGATGCCCACATCTAACTGAGATTACTGCTTCGGAGTCACCAGATGTGGAGCACCCACGGGGACTACCCGAAGAAAAAGAGGAAGTTACTCACTTCGTGCAGTAACGATGGTTCTTCGAGGTGTGTCCCTGTGGGTGCTCCACGACCCGCCCTCCTTCCCGCTTCGGAATCTTGTCTTTCTGTCTTTCAGTTAGGCGGTGAGACGAACTGGTGGGCGCCGGACCGCGCGCGGCAGATGAAAGGCGCGAAACCGGCTCACGCATGCAGCTCTGGCAAGCTCCGATTTGCGGTGCCGGGACCAGCCCGACACCAGACGTGGAGCACCCACGGGGACACACCTCCAAGAACCATTGTTACTGCACGAAGTGAGTAACTTCCTCTTCCTCTACCACCTAGGCATTTTTTAAAAATTATCCTTCTCTTGTTAAAATTGTATTTCTAAGAATTTATTCGGCTGTATAATACCATATTCTGTTGAATTATCCATGTTCATTGGGTAATTTAAACCATGGGCATCTAATAACTAAAGTAGAAGCAAAATATATTGTCCAGTTATGTTGAATGAGGATTTATTTGAAAAATAACAGAATAATATAAATATAGACTGTACTGGTGAGTATGAGATTAAGAGCACAATATTCTGATCCACAGTATACGTTTTGGACATTCTGTACTCCTACAGAAGTCTGCATTGTGTATCAAAATTTTACTCCTAGTATATTAAGTATATGTGTTGCAATGTTGCTTGCTAATTTGTGGAAAATCAGAGTGTATATGATCCCCCCCCAAAATGAGGCAGGCCCTTTTTTCAGAAGAAAAACGACAATTTACTGTTGTAAGATTATTTGATACATTGTACATTTCAAAAGCGGCGAGGAGTCCTGTGGCACCATATAGACTAACTGAAGTGTAGGAGCATAAGCTTTCGTGGCCAAAGACCCAGTTCGTCAGATGCATGTAGTGGAAATTTCCAGAGGCAGGTATAAATATGCAGGCCAGAATCAGGCTGGAGATGACGAGGTGGATCCAATCAAGGAGGATGAGGCCCACTTCTAGTAGCTGATCTGGAGGTGTGAATTCCAAGAGAACAGAAGCTGCTTTTGTAGTTAGCTAGCCATTCACAGTCTTTGTTTAATCCAGAGTTGATTGTGTCAAACTTGAAGATGACCTGTAGCTCAGCAGTTTCTCTTTGAAGTTTCTTTTTGCTGCAGGATGGCTACCTTGAGATCTGCAATTGTGTGTCCAGGAAGATTGAAGTGTTCCCCTACAGGTTTTTGTACGTTGCCATTTCTAATATCTGATTTGTGTCCGTTTATTCTTTTACGTAGGGACTGTCCAGTTTGGCCGATGTATATAGCAGTGGGGCATTGTTGGCACATGATGGCATATATTACGTTAGTAGATGTGCAGGAGAATGTACCAGTGACAGTATGGCTGATCTGGTTAGGTCCTGTGATGGTGTTGCTGGTGTATATATGTGGGCAGAGTTGGCACCGAGGTTTGTTGCAAGGATTGGTTCCTGAGTTCGAGTTATTATAGTGCGGTGTGTGGTTGTTGGTGAGAATATGCTTCAGGTTGGCGGGTTGTCTGTGGGCAAGGACTGGCCTACCTCCCAAGGCCTGTCTAACTAACTAGACAATTAGTTTTGCAGATTCAGACTAACACGGCTACCCCTCTGATATTGTACATTTCAAATCTCAAACTTGCATTTCCAGATCATATTGAAACTTAAATGCATTTCTCAGTGGAAATTCTAGGGAGGAACTGTAGAAAACTGATGCGCTATTTTTGGCAAAAAATACAGATTTAACCTGACTGAAATGTGTGGGTTTTTTGGGTTTTTTTTTCTGAATTGCTTCAGTTTTTTTTAAAGTATAACACCTTAAAAAATGAAAATGCTTCATTTTAAAGAAAATATTTCCTTTTTCAGTACAAAATTACTGTTTAAAACAGGCCTGGGCAAAATACAGCCTGCCAAGCCACTGGATCTGGCCTGTGGAGGCAGCAAAGAGCCCTGGGCAGGCTGCCCTGCTTGCCTCGCGTACCATGCAGAAACATGGCTGCCAAGCTTCCTTTTTGTTTCAAACCTGGGATGGGTGAAGGGAAGGAGTGACGTTTCAGAGCTGCCCTGCCCCCAGCACAATCCCATTGGCTGGTTTTTGTCCAGAAACCAGCCAATGGGAGCTGCTTGTGTGACTAACAAGCAGCCAAGAAGAACCATGACCCTTCTCCTCGGTTTAGTTATTCAATGAAGCATATGGCCAGGCAAGCAAGTAGGTTGGCTGGCTAACATTTTAAGCTCTGCAAGCCTTAGCTCTGCAGGCAGGCAGGCATGTTTGGCTGCTGGCTGGTAATTCTCCTGGCCCCAGCCTGCCTGTGGCACCCCATCCCCTCCCTGCCCCAACCCTCTGCTTCCCCACTCAACATACCCAAACCCTCTGTACCCAGACCCCTTCCCAGATATGGCACCCCAATCTCCTGCTCCAGATCACAATCCCTTTCTACCATAGGTCACATCCCAAGCCCCTGAACTCCAGACCCCTGCCCTAGATCACAACCCATTCACTCAAACTCCCTCCCAGACTCCAGTGTCCCTCCTGCACTGCAATCTCTTACCCCAAGCTCCCTTCTGCACCCAACCTCCATGGCGGACCCCACATCTCCTCCATTAATATCATGGAAGAATGCGAATCTCGACCACTTTCCAAAATCTTGGAGAACCCCCCCTCCAAGCAAAAATTATTGCCCATCTCTGGTTTTAAATAGCCTTTGGTTTGGGGTTTTGGGGATTTGTTTGTTTGGTTTTACTTATTTAAAATTGAGTGAAATTTGAAACTAAACGTTTACGGGCTTTTATAATGAAATGTTTAGTTGAATCAGAAAACTTCTTCCTCCCCAATTTTGCCATTTTTTAATGAATTTTTATTTGATCCTCAAAGCATTTTCCCCTGTTTTCTTGCAGTTGCCAGGAAACTAAAAAATCAATTTTTTCTACTCTTCTGATAGTGATGTTATAGATTTATGCGTGCCACTCCATGTCTGGACTGAGGACACAACATGGTGTTTCACTTCAAGAATGTTAAGTTTATCCATGTTAAGTTGAATCAGCTTCTGCTAATAATATACAGGAAACCTTCCCTTATACAAGCAGGAGATATAAATACAACATTTTAAGTTTTCTGTTAAAACAGTGCTACATCATTGTTCTGAGGAGCCTTTTTCCATCTTCAGTGTCAAGACCACAAGTTTTCCTCTCTATCAATTGTTAATTTCATTTTTAGATAAGCAAAATTCTACTTAATATACCATTATACCAAATACAGTCTGACAACTGTAGCATGTGAGAATTACAAATTTAAGTATTCTGCACTTGTTCAAATACTAATTATGGAGCTCCAGTTTTGACCAACATATCCAATATTTGGGTATTCTTAACACACTATTTGTTCTGTCTTTTAGCAGAAATATGAGCAGGTATGTATATATGATATACTTATCTTTTGGCATGACCCTTCATGAAACAGTATGTCCTTAATTTTCCATATGTATTATAGTAATACATATCCTATGCTACTGTGTCTTCAAATGTGTAAAGCAACTGCATCATTTCTATTGTTTTGTTCTTCTTGAAAGCTACACTTTCACTCTTGAGTTCTGCTTGTTTTAAATAAAATATTGAGTGTAAAGATTAACTCGTTGTATGCCAACAGAAGATTAATATCCCTTATTTTAGGTCACCTGGGATTAACACACAGCTTTATCTTTGTCTGATAGGAGACGGACTGTGTAGTGCATATAGTTCCACTTTACTGAATTTAAGAGAAATATGTATTTTATCACTAGTAGGACAAATTCTGATGTCAGTTACACAATGAAGTCAATGGGTTTTACAAAGGTAGAGCAGAGAGTAGAATTCAGCCTTATACCTATATGCAATGGAGGTTCCTAATATTTACATTATTAATAATCATCAACAAGAGTTTCTCATGATAGCTATAATCACTGCAGAGTTAGTATGACATCTTGATAATAAAACTACATAGTGAGCCCTACGTGGCAAAACTTTCCAATTGCATGCTCTCAGTAATTCTTTATTTCAAAGCCTTTCACAAAAACTAAACAAAGCACACTTCTGAAATCTGGGAGTCATACAGGACCAAATTCTTAGGTCTGTGCACCCATTGGGTGGTAACTTGACATGCACAGAGGACACTCACATAGGCCCATTGGGAAAAGGAAACCTTCCTGCTGGACTGTTGAGTGACAGGAGTACTGTATTCAATAAACTGCAGTAATTCCTGCATGCTTTGTGGTCGTGTGTGTATTAGAATAGCTTGTGGATACTGTGTTGTCATGCATCCTTTGACCATGCCATGTCTTCCCCATTCCAACCCAATACATGCTGAGATTCAGTGTGCCCTCATAGAACAACTTTATCATCTGTAAGTTGAGCAGATTCTATGAGGGCTTGGCATCCGAGTCATCTTCCTTCTGGTTGTTCTGTGATCAGCTTTGAAGATTGTGTGTGTGTGCAGGGGACAGGCCAACAGAATGTGTCTTCTAGAGAACTTGTGTCAATAATATAATTAAGAAAGCTATCACATTGGCTTGCAGTTCTGTCCAGCTTGCAGATGAAAGATGTGGTTTGACTGTCAGGTGTAGTTCTGGCCTATAAATGTTGTAATAGCATCAATAAATAGGAATGAAGGGGAGGTTGTTAGAAGTTAAATATTGCCAGACTTGGTTAACCTGAGCCAGTTGCTAGGCTCCAGTGTTTGAAGTGTGTATTTTAAAAGAACAGTAAGTATTAAGATTGGCGTGTCAAATATGAAGAACTGTAATGCTATGTACTCATCCAGTTCTTCAGATATCCAGGCATTCTGGGAAACCACTGTGAAGAAAACAAAGTGTGGCTCCATTAGTTTGAACAGAGAGTACATTTTTGTTAATTCTTGGAAACTTACGAAGAGCTGTTGCTAAGCAGGTGCAGGATGACCTATCATGTACAAATTAGTTTGAGAATTACACATTAGTATTCTAAATATTCTTGGTTGTTATGTAGAGACTAAGTAGTGTCCTTGGGTACAGAGTACTAGTGACTCCATTTTGTATCTTGACTTGAGAGCATTACCTGCCACCTCACCTGGAAATGGGACAGGAAAGGGTTGTGGCTAAAAGGGACTCATTGCAGCTGAATGGGAGATTAATTTTTTGTAGCAAACTCCGACTCCTCTATCCAATAAATCCTGCAGGGAATACTTGGGGCATGAGGGCTGTTTCATTATATTGACGTAGTTTGTAGGCTGTTAGTGTCTCCTCCTGTGTGACTGATTGGATCCTCCTTTTATTTGATATCCTTGATTCCTTTTTTCTATTCCATTCTTCTTTTGATGTACCCCAATCCTTTCAGGAGAAAAATGTTTAGAATCATCTGTTGGTCCCTGACTCTATGTTGTTACAAACTGTGAATTCCTAGAGATTGTATGGGTTATTAGTTTATGGCCCTTGGTGGCTAGGTCAGTGGCTTTCAAACTTTTTGGCCCATGGCCCACCTGACTCAGTGCAAGCCTTTCTGCGGACCACCAGTTCCTAATAGAAACTTGCTGTTAATTATATAATTACACCCAAGCCTATTTTGCTAGTATTGCAGCTAGGGAAAATGGTTTAATTTAACCAGTAAGAAAGGAAATATTAAATTATTAAACAGATTAAATGCTTTAACTTTCTCATGTTAGCTTACCTAACTTCATTTTAAATAAAGTAAAATATTAATTGATGTCAAACACAAAAGGTTTCAGTGTTTTCTTTATTTATGTCAGGGGTGGGGAATCTTTTTTTGTATTGGGGCCACTAACCCAGAAAAAAATCAGTTGGAGACCACACAAGTGAGAAGCAACCCCCCCCCCCAACCCCAACCCCAACCCCAACCCCCACTGATGTGGCCCCCAACTGAGACATCTCACTCCTCTGGTACTCCAGCCCCATGGGGCAAGGAGGAGGGATAGAAAGGACTGAGGTTCAGGGCTTCCTACAAGCAAGATTTACTTTTCTGCGGTTCCAGGGTTAGTGGATTTGTGGACCTCCCCCAGGCTCTGAGGTGGGGACAGAAATGAGGGGTTCAATGTGTGGGACAGGTCTGCCAGTGAGTGGGATAGGGATGGGGGTGCAGAATCTGATTGTGAGGCAGGATGCAGGAGGGGATGAAGGTGTGAGATCAGGGTGGGAGATAGGGTGCAGGAGCAGGCTGAGAGTATTGTGTTCGGTCGGCTGAAGAGCAAGGGAAGATGCAGTGTGTAGATAGGTGGGAGGGTGCAGGAGCAAGGGTGGGTTCAGGAGCAGGGTGGGGGGAGGGTGCAGGAGCAGAATGGGAGTGCGGAGTCTGGCCATGGGGGGGAGCACTTACTTGTTTTCATGCACCATGCTGCTCTCAGGCACAGTATCCCAGGCAAGACCTCTCACTGCTACAATTGGTTCAACTTGCTTCTGGCTCCACTTATTCTCCCATGAGACAGGTCTTGTGGGGAGGCTCGGGGCTCCCTCCCGCCCAAGGGATACCAGCAGTGGCACTCCAACCTCCGCCAGTGGTCTGTGGACCGAAGTTTGAGAAGCATTTGTGGAAAAAGTTCAGTGTCCATTGGGTCCTATGGTTTATCACTGAGCCACTGAAGAGGGAGGAAAGAGGAGGCCTGCAATTCTTGGGCATCGAGGAGTCCTAGGAGTTGGGACTTTCTACAGGGAGTGGAGATGCAGGGACCTATGGTGCTGCACCATACCTCTCTCTGATGCTCCTAGGGCTTGGAGCTCAGCGTGTCTCAGCACTTCCATCCTTGTATGCTCCAATGGGGTACAGCCTGGAGAGTGCAGGAAGAGGTGCTGACTGTGCATCTCTGTCATATGTGTGGAAGCCTTTTTCCCTGGCACTACCTTGCCCCCAGCCTGCCCTTCCTAAACAGCAGTACTGTACACCCTGGATGGTCCCTGTGTATAGCCAGGCTTGCTGGACTTCAGTCCTACAAAGAAGCACTGTGACAAGCTAAGTGGGTTTGCAGGGCAGCAGCCAAGGAAGGCATGTGCTACTAGCATTTCCTTTTCTGAATGAAACCTCACAAACATGCCTGCAGGTGGGGCTGCTTTTCCAGAAAAGTTGCTAGTAAGAGGCATGACAGTGCAAATATCTGAATCCCATTAACTCTGACATTACCCTATATTGGCTGCTTGGCTTGCACTGCTGTTCTTACTCAGACTGAGCATGCTTAATAGCACTGCTGAAGCTGGCTGCCCTCACTCTGCCCCTCCATTGCTGGCAGACACAGGTTGTCTCTGGACTTATTCTTGCAATATCCTGCCATTAATCATAAGTTACTACTCATTACCATCATAGCTATTAAGTGAAATCTACTGTATATGGGTACTTATGCTTTAGAATAGGCTTCCAAGGGAAGCTATAGAATCTTCCTCATTGGAGGCATATAACAATGAGCACCTTACAGACTAACAGATTTAAGGTTCCACGGGACTGCTCATTGTTTTTACAGTTACAGACTAATAAGGCTACTCCTCTGAGACTTGTAAGAACAAATTAGACAAAACCTGTCAGGGCTGGTCTAGGTTTACTTGGTTCTGCCTCAGTGCAAGAGGCTGGGCTTGCTGACCTGTTAAGATCCCTTACACCTGTACAATTCTAGGATTCTGTCGTAGTACTATGAATACTGTGAAAGGTGGCAGGAACATAAGACCTTTCTTTCACTCACAATTGGGACAAGATAAAATCTGGAATGGAAATCGCCACTAAGAGTTTGAGGAGACCTATAGTCTACATAAAAGCACCCTAAAGAAGGATGAAAAGTAACTGAAGGGAAAGTCCAGGGACAACTTAGGAGCCAAGTGAGACATGTAGCCAGCAGCCTTCAGTAAGACAAATTTCCTTCCTTCCCTCCTGTACCTCATCTGCCATCAATGGAGGGAGGGCCAGGGCATCCTGATGGAGGAGGATAAAACTGTTTAACCTGGGGCAGTGTACTGGTGTCAGTTCTGTGTCAAGGGGGCTAAAACATAAAAATAAGAGAGGTGGATGACCAACAGGTGGTAGAGGCCTCAGGAGGGCTAAGAATGTGATGTTTGTCTTGTTTGCACTTCTGTGTATCCTGGAATAGGAAAACTTTTGCTTGGCCCAGATGGACATTAGAGCTAAAACCATGGGAACTCACCCTAGCACAAGAGAGCTGCAGACATAAGGGAAAACAGAAAAGACACCACTATTATGAAGAAATAAGAGCTAAAAACGCACCTAGAATGCACCTCCAATGATAGGAAATAGCTTGCACTGCTATAGGAAAAGGGAGACATTTTCAGGTCATCTTGAATATAAAATGTGTTTTGTTAGAACAAGATTAAATAAAATTATCAATTATACTTAAAACTCTTTAGATAAATAATTTCCCTGTACTATTTGTGACCTAGTTTTTGAAGGCCTAATATAAAAAAGTAAAAGCAAAGTTAGCTAGAATATAACTGTAAACTAAAAATGAAAATTAGTCTAAAGCTAATCAATCCAAAACTAACTCTTCTCTCTGGTCGTTGTCTGCTGAAAGAATTTCCAAAAGTTAATAGTGTAAGTGGTGAAAATTAGGTTATATTTTAATGTTCTTTTGATATGTTCTGGTGAAATGACTTTAATCTGAATGTCCCTTTTTTAAGTTGCAAGTGAACAAACCAGAAGATTTTAAATTCCAACTGTCCTCTCAAACTTTAGATTGAGGTTGGGATAATTGTAGGGCATAAGGAAGTTGATTAGCCATGTCCATTAGCCCACTTTGAAAATCCCAGTGAGAAATATACAGTGCTGAGATGCAACACAAGTATATTACAAATCTTTTCCATATTTTAAAAATATCTATACAAACACCTCCCCCATCTAGTATACCTATTTTTAGTTTAATTAAATAAGGGATAGAGTGGTAAATGACATGCTGGGTAGGTCAATTAAATGATCAAATGCTTTGTAAATTTGATAATATATATTATGGACTAACAGTTTTCTATGGATTCGTGTTATAACTCATGTGCTTGGGAAATAGCAATAAAGTGAAAACCAAGATGGCTTTTGTCATATTTAAACACTAGAGTGGGCAAATACCAGCTCTGTGGGCTGAATCCGGTTAGTCCTTGATAGGCCCCCGGGGGCCTCAGCCATGCTGAGGTTGAGAATGCTGGGGCAGTGTGCCCTGCCTGTGCCCTAGGGCAGGAGGCTGTGGCCACTTGCCCTCCCCACACTCTGGGGCTGGGGAAGCACATGCTGTAAGATGGATGCCTTACCCTATGGTGGTGGTGGGGGGGGGGGACTTTTACTGTGGTGGTCAGGAGACTCGCCCCTTCAGTGGGGAGCTTGGCTCTCGTGGGGAGCAGGGCTTTAGGTGGAAGGGGTGGGGCTGGAGGCTTGCCCCCCCCCATCCTTAGGTTCACCCACTGCCCATGAGAGAGGGTATCTTTGGGAAGTAGCAGACTCATTTCCACTGTCAATAAGAGAAATATAACTGAGTCAGAAATGTCCCCCTTAATTTTAAATGTAATGGTTTCCTTGCATCTGAATTTCTTACCACCAAGGTGTGATTCAGTTGGATTTCCAAAACTGTGAATGTGGAACTTATTCATACATTTCCTATGGTTCATTCACTTTTAGAATTACTGGGGGGAGAGGCTTGAATTCTTTTTGGCCAGTATGTGTCTTCAAACTCACTTTTATAATATATGAAATTACATCCAAATAATATGAACAAGGAAGGAGAGATACTTTCTTTTAAAGTAGAAAAGTTTGGTAAAATATTATATAAAATATTGGTATTAATTTAAAAATGTCAGTATATTAAGTTTTTCAAAGAACCTGTCACACTTCTGTTCCATTTTTAATTATGTGCAATTTATATTTCAACAAGATTTTTTAAGGCAGAGAAAACAGTGATGTTATTAGGACAGTAGAGGGCAATGTATCACAATGGAATGAAAAAAGTAAATAACATTTCACTTTTTGGAAATGTTATTTGTCACGTAATTTCAACAAACTTAATTTAAGCACCTGAATTTTGTAAATATTAAACTGACAAGCTGGGGTTTCATTTCATTAAGCTGTTCAAGTATATTTAGAACATTTTCTCAAAGACACAACCTAGTATTGTACTTGGTCTCCTCGACAACAAACTGTAGAATAATAACTTGCTTTTTGGCAACATAGAGATTTGTATATATGCTATAAATGTACACAGAGCAAATAAACCATTTTTTATGGAAAAGTCCTATAGAAATGACTGTTGGAATATAATCATTTTAATGTTTCTTTTTTTCTAATAATCCTCATGAATTCTAGACTGTAGGACTTGTTCTTGCAATAAATAAATAAATATATTTTGTTTTGCTACTTGCAAAACAAAATATAATATTAATTTCTTTGACTTCACTTCTGCCCACCTTCCACCCACAAGCTCCACTCAAAACCAAAACTATTATCTGAACACACATTCAGCTGGATGGTGGAAGAGAGACCATGTTCCTGCTGCCTTATTTTGTTTTATGCAAAGAGCATAAATGGGCATTAAGCAATAATCTATAGAGTCTGTATTTGTAGGTGTGCAGTGGTTTGTGTATATAGCATATAGAGGCATTAGTAGGGATTTCATAATTCATGTTGTACTGAGAATTTCAGTAAAAACAGAGCATTTATGGGTACTGGTGCCCAGCAGTCTCCATCCTGCCCTATCACACTCATCAGTATACACACTATTCTACAATTACAGTTAAGATTGACGTATAGAAAATAAGGGTGGTAACACTCATTACCAGCCCCATCCTTACCCATACGCAGAATACGCAGCTGCATAGGGCACGTGAAAATTTGGGTCCCTGCTGGTTCTTAATGTCCACCCATCCACCACCGCCTCTTTCTGTTCTGTGGCTCTGGTTCTTCTGGAGGAAAGCTAGTTAAATTAAAATGAAAAACCCTGCCAATCGTATTAGCAGAACACTGAACCTGTCAAAGAGCCATTCAAGTGGTAATGAAGCTATTTAACAGGAATTTGCCAATTTCTGAATATACTGTTATTTTACAGGACTTTAGTTAAAAATTAGCTTTAAAACTATTTAATTAGTGTATTGCTGAAGATTATAAAATTACATCTTTAAAAAAATGCCCACCTCTCTCCTTCCCCCCGCCCCCCACCCCCACCTCCGGCTGCCATTCGGCATAGTAGCACAATTTAAGAGTACTGTGTAGGACCTCGTAAATCCTAAGGATGGCCCTGCCCATTACAATCCTCTCATTGATTTAAATTTATCTTTACACAGTGAAACAAATCCACCAGTCAGTTTGGGGCTACATTTCAGACGCCACTCATGCATACATTTCTTTTTGTTAAGCCTGAATTAGAGCAAGATGAAAGTTTCCATGCTCCCACAGGCGAAAGGCCAGCAAAGAGCAATAATAGTAATACTCCTCACAGTTGTGGCTAGCTGTGTGCTAGGGAGAGCGGTGGAGAACATGTGATAGCTGTTCTGTATTGAGTATGGCTAAATGTGACTTTGTCCTTCATTTTGTGTGTGTGTTGGTAAAATATATGAACTTAAGTTTGTGTTTGTTTCCGTTAATTTTATGGTTTTGTTTCAAAGATCAACTAGAGGCCTTTAACATTTTTTGTGTGAAAGTCTCAGAGGGGTAGCCATGTTAGTCTGTAACTAAAGAAAACTTGAAAAACAAGAAATGGTTGTGTAGCACCTTCTTAGAGACTAACAGAAAACAAAGATAGTATCGTGAACTTTTGTAGGCTCAAGTCCTGAAGTGGGTTGTGCCCACGAAAATTCATGATACTAACTATATTTTTTGTTATTCTTCAAGGTGCTATAGGACCATTAGTTGTTTTGGTGTGTGTACATGCATTTTATGTAACAACGGGTATGTCTACACTACAGCACTAATTCGAACTAACCTAAAAACTAGTTCGAATTAGCATTTTGCTAATTCGAACTAGCATGTCCACATTGAGTGGACCCTGAACCGAGGTTAAGGATGGCCGGAAGCAGTGCCAGCAGGGCATCAGATTAGGACTTAGAGCGTGGAGCTGCTGTCTCAGGCTAGCCGAGGGCTGTGCTTAAAGGGACCCGACCCCCACCCCGGACAGACAGTTCTCAGGGGTTCCCTGCTTGCAAAGCAGTCCTGGCTTGGAGTGCCCACACTGGGCACATCACAGCACTCGGCCATCAGCCCGGCTGCACTTGCCGCAGGCTGCCATCCGGGAGGGGGCAATTGGGGGGCTGCAGGAGAGCTTCCACCCCAAGGAACCCGCAGACCCACCCCAGTCCTCCCCATTGGGGGATCGTACCCCATTCCTCCCTCACCTCCTTCCACTTACCCCTCCCTAACCCCCCTTCCTGATGTACAAAATAAAGGACACGTGTGTTCAACAATAGAAACTCTCTTTATTGAACAAAACTCTGGGAGACTGGGAAAAGGAGGTGGGAGAGAGGAAGAGAGAGGGTGGGAGAGGGGAGGGCAACTAAAATGATCAGGGGTTTGGAAGCGGTCCCATATGAAGAGAGGCTGAAGAGACTGGGACTTTTCAGCTTAGAAAAGAGGAGACTGAGGGGGGATATGATAGAGGTCTGTAAAAGCATGAGTGGTGTGGAGAGGGTGCATAAAGAAAAGTTCTTCATTAGTTCCCATAATAGGACTAGAGGACACCAAATGAAATGAATGGGTAGCAAGCTTCAAACTAATAACAGAAAGTTGTTCTTCACAAAGCAAATAGTCAACCTGTGGAACTCCTTGCTGCAGGAGACTGTGAAGGCTAGAATTATAACAGAGTTGAAAGAGAAGTTAGATAAAGTCAGGGAGGTTGCGTCCATGGAGTGGTATTAGCCAGGGGGTAGAAATGGTGTCCCTGGCCTCTGTTTGTGGAAGGCTGGAGATGGATGGCACGAGACAAATGGCTTGGTCATTGTCTTCGGTCCATCCCCTCCAGGGTCCCTAGTGTTGGCCACTGTCAGCAGACAGGCTACTGGGCTAGATGGGGTCGGGGTCGGGGGTCTCACTGGACCACCCTGATTTTCATGCAAACCTGCTCCTGGGTGGCCAGGCTGGCAGCTATCCTGCCCTAGACGGCCACTTTCCTGTGCCTAGTGTGGAGGGTGTGGATGAGGTCCACGATATCCGCACTAGACCAGGTGGGCGCCCGCCTCTTGCAGACCTGGGCAGGCTCCCGGGAGCCGCCAGCCTGGTCCCGGGAAGAGGCGGAGGGCTGGGTGGCAGCGGGTGGCTGGTTCGTGCCGTGCCAGGTGCAGGGTCTGCTGGCTGGGTGCTGGCAGGCTTGCACCTGGCACGGGCACCGTAGCCAGACCATGCCCCTTTAAGGGCTCCGGGGCCGGGACGGGGGCAGATGAGTGGGCACCAGGGAAAGCTGGGGAGGGCTAGCCTCCCACTAGTTCAAATTAAGTGGCTGCACAGCCCTTAATTCGAACTAGGTGTTAGTTCTCGTAGAATGAGGTTTACCTAGTTCTAATTAAGTGCTCCGCTAGTTCGAATTAAGTTCGAACTAGCGGTTTGCCTGTGTAGCGCCTATCAAAGTTAATTCGAACTAACGTCTGTTAGTTCGAATTAACTTTGTAGTGTAGACATACCCTTCTCTATTACTGGAATATATCTGTGTATGTGATACATAAATATAAAACAGACGTAGCTTCATCATAGATATATCTATAGTATCTGTATCTGTCTTCTATATCTATATCATTTGTATAATCTATGTAATGTATCTGATCTATATAATCTATACCCTTATCTATAGCATCTATATCCATATTATTTGTATCATCTATATCATGTATATCTATATTGGTCTTCTATATCTATATAATCGATATAATCTATATCCTATATCTATAATATCTGTATCATCTAAATCATCTATATAAATTATATCATTTATATCATCAGTCTTCTATGTCAATAAATCTATATATCTATATTATCTATATCATCTGTATTTAAACTATCTATAGTGATAGAAATGTGGCCGTGTTAGTCTGGTGTAGGTGAAACAAAAAACAGGACTATGTAGCACTTTAAAGACTAACAAGATGGTTTATTAGGTGATGAGCTTTCGTGGGCCAGACCCACTTCCTCAGATCAAATAGTGGAAGAAAATTATCACAACCATATATACCAAAGGATACAATTAAAAAAAATAGTTAATAAATATGAAAAGGACAAATCAAATTTCAGAACAGAAGGGAGATGGGGGGGTAAAGGTAAATGTCTGTGAACTAATGATATTAGAGGTGATAATTGGGGAAGCTATCTTTGTAATGGGTAAGATAATTAATGTTTTTGTTTAAACTTAGGAGTAAAGTGTCGAATTTAAGCATGAATGTCAGTTCAGAGAATTCTCTTTCAAGTGTGGTCTTAAAAGGTCTTTGAAGCAGGATGCACGTAATCAAGTCATTGAGACAATGTCCTTTCTGGTTGAAATGGCAAGAAACTGTCTAATATCTGTTTTGTGGGCATTGATTCTTTGGTGAAGTATCTGAGACGTTTGTCCAATGTACATAGCAGACGGACACTTTTAGCACATGATAGCATAAATTATATTTTTGGTTGAGCAGGAATATGTGTTCTTGATCTTATAACTCACTTGGTTAGGTCCAATAATGGTATCAGCAGAGTGAATATGTGGCCAAAGGTGACAACGGGGTTTGTTGCAAGGGAAGGTACCAGGGTTGGTATTAGTGTGGTATGTCCCGTGGTTTTTGGTAAGAATCATCTTGATGTTAGGTGGTTGGCTATAGGAGACTATGGGTCTGTCTCCCAGAGCCTCTTGGAGTTTAGTATCCTGTTCCAGTATAGGCTGTGTTTTATTGATAATGTGTTGGACAGGTTTAAGTTGGGGGCTGTAGGTGATGACAAGTGGTGTTCTGTTGTCGGTTTTCTTGGGTCTATCTTGAAGTAGATGGTTTCTAGGAATTCATCTGGCTCTTTCAATTTGCTTTTTTAGAGCATCTGCTCTAATCCCACTGACAGAGATCAGAAACTTCAGGATCTCTACCAAGCATTTATAAACCTCAACTACCCACCCGGAGAAATAAAAAAAGCAAATTGAAAGAGGGGGCAGGAACAGGGTGCTGGTGGGTGTCTGGGCAGGGGGGCAGGTGGGGCATTGGGCAGGCACAGGGTGCTGTATGGTGTCTGGCGGGGGGCAGGGTGCTAATGGGGCCCTGGTCAGAGCGCAGGGTCTGGGCAGGTGGAGGGGACAGGGACAGCTCAGCCAGTACCCGGGGATCCTGCAGATGTGCGCCAGGTCTGGGGTCTCAGGAAGCACGTGCGCTGCTCTCCCCCCCCACCCCCCCCAAACAGCCAGTCCACTTTCCGAAAAGCTGGGTCTGTTGCACTGCTGGGGACTTCCTTCTCCCTGCTTCCTGCCTTCCTTCCTGCGTTTGGGGAGGGGGGGGGGGGAGGAGAGGTAAGAGTCCTGGGATTGTACGCCAGTTCCAACTTCTCCGGAAGTATGTGCTCTTCCTCTGCTTCCCATGACAGCTAGTGTGCTTCCGGAGAAGTTGGAGCTGGCGTGGAGTCCTGGGACTCCTACTCCCCACTTCCCTCTACTGCCCCCCCATACACAGGAAGGCAGGCAGGAAGTAGGAGGAAGGAAGTCCCCAGTGGCATGACAAACCCAGCTTTACAGGAAGTACATCATCAATTTGGGGAGCCACCCATACACTTCCTGAGATGCTGGACCTAGTGCACAGCTGCAGCACTTCTCCTCCACTCCAAAGGAAGCCGGCGCTATCTCCATTTTTGCAGGAGGTAGCGCGAGTGTGGTCTCCTTCTTGTGGTAGGGAGGAATGATTGGGGAGGGGCTGCGACACCTTGCGATTGGTCTTGCCCCCAAAATTTACTAGTCAATCATGATCAACGGGTTGGTGACCACAGTCCTATGTTCATTTTTATTTATCTTTTTTTTTTCACGGACCTCCTGCAATACCCTCACAGACCCCCAGAGGTCTGCAGGCTCCTGATTCAGAACCACTGATCTATGTCTATCATCTCTATCAACTATATCTATATCTATATACTGTATATATCTCATCTATATCTGTTTTCTCTATCTATATCATCTACACCTTTATCATCAATATCATTTATATCTACATATCTATCATCTATAATTTATATCACCTCTATCTTTATCATGTCTATCATCTATATTTGTCATCTGTATCTATAGTATCTATAACAGTCTTCTGCATCTATAATTGCATCATCTACATCTGTATCATCTATATCTATTTATGTTGATACCTGTATTATCTATATCATTTATATCTATAACAGTTTTCTATATCTATATCATCTATCATTTATATCATCTATATCACTTGTCTATATCTCTATCTCTATCTTTTCTGTATCATCTACCATCTATAACTATATAATCTATATCAGTGTTTCTTAAATTTTTTAAGACTGAGGAACACCAAACAATATTTTTTTTATGAGGAACATAAATAGTGCTATTTTGAAATAACCAACGCTGTTAAGATGCAGTTATTTCGAGAGAAAACCCTTCTCTCGAAATAACTGGTAAACCTCATTGTATGAGGATTAAGGGTTATTTCAAGAGAAGGGTTTTCTCTTGAAATAACCGCGTCTTAACAGCGTCTGTTATTTTGAAATAGCGCTATTTTGAAATAGCGCCGTAATTTGAATATGCAAATGAAGTGCGGGATATTTAAATCCCAGCTTCATTTGCAATTTTGAATGTCTTCATTTGCATCCCTCTCTCGAAAGAGGGAGTAAGTATAGACATTCCCTCTATCTCTATAGCATCTATAGCATCTACACCACCTATAGCTATGTAATCTATAGTATCTACATCATCTATATCTATATCATCTATACCGGGTATATAAACTTTATCTATATATCTATATCCAAATCTATATCCCGATATTATTTATTTATATAAACAAATATAGATCGATTTATCTATCTATAATATACTATATATATAATCTATTTAATGTATGTGTATATCTATATCATCTATATCTTCCATATCTATGTTTACATGTATTTGTACATCTACATCTACGTAGCCCATATCTACCTATCACCATAACTATGTCTATATAATCTATATGATCTATAGCTGTATTGTCGATTTCTGTATCTATATAATCTATGTGATCTGTAGCTATATGATCTTAATATATAAATAATCAATATCAATGCCATCTGTATCTATATTGGTACCATCTATATTGGTACCATCTATATCTATATAACCTATATCATTTTATCTTCACGGGGTTCCGTGCATTGCTGCTGCTTTGAAGTATCCTCTCTTCCCCCGCCTTTGCTGCCTGTATCTGATATCTATCTGATAGAGGCAACAAGGGAGGGGGAGTGACTAGTCAACTCGACTATCCAATATGCATTTGCTTATTGGATAGTCAACTAGACAACTAGTCCTTAACATCCTTATCTTCTACATTTCAAATCGGAAGCGCCGCATGGAGCGTGGGGTCAGTGGGGGACTCAGAATTAACATAAATATTTGTAGCTATATCTTTATGTATTCTGTATCATTATCATTTATATCTGTCATTATTTTTGTCATGATCTATATATCATCATAATCTATTTCTATATCAGCCGTATATCAATAGCATTTATAGCACTAGCATCTGTATAAATATGATCTATTTTTATATCATCTATTTTTATATCATCCAAATCTATATCTATTATCTATAACTTTATCATAATCTATATCTATATAATCATCTATTTGTTTATCAGCTGTATATCTATAGCATCTATATCAGCATCTATATCAATATTATCTTTTTCTATATCATCTATTTCTATATATCATCTTTATCAATATCTGTATCTATATCTGTATCATCTAGAGCTATATTCTCTATACTATATATCTATATAAACTATAGCATATCATTGTCATCTATTTCTATATCAGATATATATCTATATAAACTATATCAATACCATCTATTTCAATATCTTCTATTTCTATATCATCATCATCATCAATGTTTATAACATGTATATCTATATCTAGATCTAGATCTATAGCATCTTAATCTGTATCTATATCTGAATCCATATAATCTTTCATCATCATATATCTCTATCATCTATATCTGTATCTATATCATCTATGCTTCTGTATCATCTACATCCATATCTATAGCTATATCTAAATAATCTGTATGAATATCTATATAATCTATATTTATATAATCTATATCTATATTATTTAGATCTATATATCTTGTGTATCTATATCTATAGCTGTATCTATTTGAGAGAGGAAATACATGGTTGTGGTATAAAAAGTTTGGGCAAATGAGTCATGATTGGTTCATTGACTGAGAGAATGCTTTAGAAATTGTTTACAGCAGTGCTTCCCAGACTCTGAGCCATGACTTTGTTGGGGAGCTACTAAAGTTTCAAGGGTAAGCAATCAGTGCTCAGTAAAAAACTAATTAATATGCCCATTTTTATTTTCTGAGAGAGAGAGAAACTTTTAACAGACTATTAAAGTAAGCTTAAAAATTGCCCATGTCTTATAATTCTACCAACAGTGGGAGTCTCTTTGTGCTTTCAGCTATTGCATGGCGCCTTCAACAGACAGATTCCCTCTATAAAGACAAAATTTCGTTTTCTGGATTGTATTCCTATTTTAATTAATAATTTCACACAGTTGAACATAAATCTCCAGAAACAGAGGGGACTGGGAAACTGTTCTTATTAACAATTGACTGTATTCTATGCTCAAGAATTTGGCTCAAGAAAATTTCTTAAATCGTCAACTTGGTCTTCAAGATGTGCTCACTTTTCATATCTAATAGATCAAGAATTCTGAATTTCTACTGAAGGAGTATACAGATAACTCACTGATAAAGGTTTGAAAGTGTAGGTTCTATTCATTTTCAATTACCTCTCAGCATCTCAGTTTTCAGTAATGTTTTCTGTGAAAACTAAACATGTAAATTGTTAAACATAAACATGTCAAATGTAAATGGTTTCTATCTGGTTCCAAAAGAGATTCAAACAAATGTTTGTGCAACTGGTTAGCGTGAAGTAGGCCCACTCGTCTCAAAAAATTGTAGCCTGTCTAAACATACCATAATTCCACAAAGGCCATATTTTCATATTATAGTTCTTCAAATCCAGTTTAGATCATATCATAAAATTAAACTGTATGTAGATTAATAACATTGAAAAATCATCCATTTTTTAGCATCTCTCTTGGATCAAGTGTTTTGAATTGGTAGCTATGTTTGGTTGTGAGGAACCACCAGGTTTTAAACTATTCACTAAGTAACCCCCCAACACTAGAAAAGTTTGATTTGAATTGGTTTATTTGCGTCCGAAAAACAAAAACAAAAAACATTTTCTGTTGACCCGAACTGACAATTTTTCATATTTTTGGTTTGGCTACCAAATGGAAAAATCAATTATTTGGTCACCTGTAACGCTTGTGTCTGGAAAGCTTGAATAATAACAAGATTTAAAAAAAATCTCTAATTAGATGTTCCTACAATCAAGGGACATAAACAGGAAATTCTATGAAGTCTCCTAAGGCCTTCACTATGGATTTAATTTTGTGGGATCACTCAGATACTATAGTGCAGTGGTCCCCAACCTTTTGTGGCTGCTGGGCATCCGGGGGCAGGGCCACGCATGCGCAGTGTGCCCGGGGGTGGGGCCACCCATGCACCCTGCGCCTGGGGCCGGCACCGCACATGTGCTGTGCGCCGGGGACGGGGCCAGCCCAGATGTTTCGGCAGGAGCATATAAATGCCCCAGCAGGCACCATGGTGCCCACAGGCACCGCGTTGGTGACCACTGCTATAGTGATACAGAGAAACTTCTCAAACCTCCCTAAAATAGTATTAGTTGTTTTCAATTACAGTATCATGATTTTTCACTACTAAAAGGCGATGTTGTGCCTCCAGGCCTATAGCTATGGGGGAGATGTGTACTGACCTGCTGCACACTTTTCCCTGCTGTGGTTGTTTAAGATTATACTGCTTGTTGCTTATTGCTCTCCTGTGTGGTGGCAGAGAAGGCTTCTCATTGTGCCAAGCAGAGATCCCCATAGAATAGGCCATCCCATTCATCTTTGAGCTTTTTCTAATGTACTACCAACCAAAGGTAACTAATTTGGGACCAACTTATATTACTATTTTAATACTAGTACCTCACTATTTTTATGTTTCATGCCTTAAACAATTTCTGCTAGGTATGTGCTTTGTGCCATGTTTTAATTCACTAATTAAATAATTATCTCTGAATCTGTGGGAATTTTTTTAGTTCAAATAAAATACCAGGTAACTCCTATTTCTAGTGCCAAAAAATTAATAGTTTAAGATGCACTATTCAAATTAATGTTCTAGTTTGCAAATGTATTTAAGTCTGGAGACAAATTTGATAGTTAAAGGGAGCTGGCAGATAATTGTGCTGGCTTCAAATGTGTTTTTAACTGTTTTTAAACCACGTCCTTACATTTTATTTTATTAAAACATTTTGTTGACGTAATCAGAATAATTAAACAAAGATTGTTCAAAACCTAACAATTCCTCTTAAATTTTAGTTCCTACAGTTACACAACTGTGCAATTAGAATTGTTAGATTTTATGTTTAATCAATAACATTTCCTTTGAGTCTAGGGACACTGAAAGTTATTTTTCCGGTTAGATAGAAGAATAGGTTACACCATGCCCTTTTTCTATTTTATTTAAATATATATTTTTATTACATAACATCTTGAAAAAACAATTGCCCTCTTTCCTTTATCTTTGATTACAAGTGTTATCATCAGGGCTGTCCCCCCACCATGGCACCAAATGTTTTTAGACATTATCAGTATATTCTCCAAAAAGTTTTCCCTCATTGCTTAGATATTTGTTTGTATTGCTAAGACAATTTATCTCTGGTCTCTGGGTCAAAATAAATGTATCAGACTACTGCAATACAAAAAGCTTAGTATGTGGGCACTGAAGCTTACAGTCGTTGCACGCTATATTGAATTCCGTGCCTCTCATTTCACATGACTGTTTACTTTGCAGCATGCTGTAATGGCATTTTTCATAAGTTACTGATAGTTATCTCCTCTGGCTTCCGTTAGTAGGCATGCTCACATCCCAAGAATAGATCATCCTGATGGTGTTTTTATATTTAATCAGTTGTCTACAATGTATATGGTGCCCATTAGTATTAAAATAATATTGGCTAAAACTGATGTTAACTAGGTAAACACACAGAGCTAATAAAGCCACTTCTATAATGATTTCTGTTACTTCAGCAGTTTCACTACAGAATCCTTTTCAATTAACTCTGTAACTTGTCCTTTTACCAATGCAAATATGAGATTCCTGAGTTAATTTTTACTTGCTTTGGACACTTTCACTGGAGGTGTTCTTGTGCTTGCTTAGTTTTCCCCCCTGATTTTAAAATTTTACACATGTGCTCTTAAAGGCAAGAGCTAGTAGAACAAGGGCCGAGGTCTTATGTTTTAGATATGCAGGTTCCTTCCTTCCTTCCTTCCTTCCTTCCTTCCTTCCTTCCTTCCTTAGCTTTGAGAAGCAATACATTTGCTAACATGGTTGTGGAATCAAGTTCAGGGAACTCAGGGTCCTTTCTACTTTTGACACATTTCTCCAGAGAATGGAGATTATTTCATTTCTGAGATCAACAGGCACTCATTTTTCTGGGCCTAGAGATGAGCTTTTAGAGATGTGTATAAAATAGAATGATTATGTCTAGTTTAGAGTACAATACATACATGCATGTGGCTGTCAAGCTAGCTGGCCTGCTTGACTAGTACTATAAAAATGGGTGCTCAGAGAGAAAGGTGGAGGGTGAAATATGAAGTAAATGTATATGATTTGTGTTCAGAGAAAAAATAGTCCTTGTTAGCAGTCAAGTGACTGGGTATTACCTCATGCAGTTTGAACTCAAGATTCTCCTTTGTGTCGCTTCAAGGATGTGAGATCTATGAGATTAACATATCCAATAGATGTTAAAGCTTTCTGAGAGAGAACACAGAGTAGCTGATCGACACACTGTTTTGCAACAGTTTTAACACTGTTGACTCTCTTTTATCTTGCAATCCACTATAAGGATGAAGGACAAAAGAATCTGTTTCCTACCAGGTTATCAACAAACAAACAAAACCCAATGATCATTCTGAGATGAATTAGCAGGAGTGTGGTAAGCAAGACACAAGAAGTAATTCTTCTGCTCTGCTCTGTGCTGATAAAGCTTCAACTGCAGTATTGTGTCCATTTCTGGGCACATTGCAGGACCAATTAGAGAAAATCCAGAGGCGAGCAACAAAAATGATTAAACGTCTAAAAAGAATAATCTATGTGGGAAGATTGGAAATACTGTGTTTATTTAATCTGGAGACCAGAAGACCTGCGGCGGGGATGCTAGCTTTTTTCAAGTATATTAAATGTTTCATGAATGGGGGAGAAAATTTGTTCTCATTAGCCTCTGAAGATAGCACAAGAAGCAATGGACTTAAAATGCAACAAGGATGGTTTAGATTGCACATTAGGAAAAACTTCCTAACTGCCAAGATAAACTCTGGAACAATTTCCCTTGAAATTGTTGACTCTCCATCATTGCAAGTATTTAGGAGCAGGTTAGACAAATATGTCAGGAATAGTGTAGCTATTATGTAGTCTTGTCTTGAGTGCAGGTGACTAGATGTCCTGTCAAGGTCCCTTTGAATCCTACATTTCTGTGATTCATAATTGTACTCTTATTTAAGTATCATCTGTAGAGGTCAGTTAACTTTAGCGATGAAGTCAGTAGGGAGGAGGCTAGAACGTTGCTGACTGCGTCATTCCACTTGAAACTGACTCATTTAGCACAAAAGCTAAAATTCATCTATAGTCACCCTTTTAGGTGCCTGAGTGTGGATTTAGAAGCCTAACTGCATGTAGTCTTCCTTACAGGGTTTTTTTTAAAACGTAATACCATAACCCTATAAATGTTGAGATTGAAGATGTGCATGCCGCTGAAGTCAATAGCAGTTCCACACCATTGTGTAGTGGATAGTCAGACTACATTTGAAAAAGCCCCTTGTAGTTATTGGATTTTTGTGAAATATATTTTTATATTAATGTGATTTTCTTTCTCATTGTAGTGTTATTACTCTGCAGAATGTTACCCTTTTAGAGTTTCTGTATTGTTTGTTGCCTATTCGTCACAGCTGGTAAGGTAGTTTGGAACTCTTTTGCATATATATTTTGGATCTAAAATTAATTTTTGTGTACTTGGCATAGTTTTCAAACCTTAAAATTAAGTTAGACTTACCCCCCACTGCTTGTTTTACAACAAGTCTGTGTGTGAGATGAGTAAGCACAGTGTGGGTGGTCTAGAATAAAATAAAGTTTAAGTGCTGGTTCATGAGGGCAGCTTTCTTCACCTCCAGTAGATAAATACCTAGCTATGTTTTAAAAGATTTTACTAGTTGGTTTATTTAACATGAACAACAAATATCCCAATGGTTAAATATCAGTGTTTTCCCCTGGTACTTTAGTGGAAATTATTTCAAAAATTTATGAATGCTCAATTGTTCCAAACATGGATCTTAGTATAGAAATTTACTTTTGCACAGTACAGTATTGAAGATTTTGCTACATTCTGTGACACACAGAACTCCTGGAACTAAAACACAGACAACCTATTTCCTTTCTTATCCATGCAGCTTGTAGTTCAGGAGATGAAGTAAGTGTACAGAAAACACTGAAAGCAGGAGTCCTCAGATGGAAATGCTCTTCTTATTGGCTCATATTTGTCTGAGTTTTGGTGGCATACATTTCTAAGCTTTGTATCATCTCGAGCAAATGAATTGAGACATTTTGATACATACTGTTATGGTAGAGTTGGATCTGTGACCAAGTTTATATAATCTTATCTTTGCCCATTCTTCATTCACACAGACTCTTTTATCTCATTTACAAATAGAAGAAGCATGAGCTCATTATGGAGATAGCTATTCAAGACATCTCAATTTCCCTCACTTTTCTTCTTTGATACTTTCTGATGTGCCTTTTCTTATTCTGACTGCATGGGTAAGATAATTTCAAGTGCCAGGTTGTTCTCCCTCCTGTGAATTTTGTTTTATTTTGAGCAAATATGACACTGAAAGGTGGCTCTTAGTTGAGGTAACTTACATCCTCTAATGCAGAAAAATCCTAAACAGCGGTGAATCAGTTTTCCACGATGCCCTACTTATATGCCTCAGGCTATCCAGTGGGAATACCTACTATGGAGTGAGGAATTAATTCATACTCAATACCCTTTCAGTCCATGGCCTCTCTTTTTAAGACTAGTACTGAGGGTGATAGTTCTGAAAGCCATTTCGGGTTTATTTATTGTCCTGTTTCTGATCTGATTGAATTGGGGCTCGGCTGACTTCTTGCTTCTCAGACCTTTCTCTTGCCCCGCCTTCCCCAAATAGCAGAAATCATTAGAGATGCTGAATCTGACAAAGCCAAACATGAAAATCTAGGGAGCTGGGGGGATGTGCTGTAGAACTCCTTGCCACAAGAAATCAGGATACTCCTGAGTGCTACCTTTTAGGATGCAATACAGGAGCTGGGTTGCAAGTCCTACTTTTAAGAATATCTACATGTAGACTTGCACTGGAATAACTAGAGGGATGAATCATAATCCATTTACTTATTTAAATTGGTTCCATGCAGCCACTTTCCAAGACTCACTTGTCCCTCAGCATTGATTTTCTTTAACTATTAGTACAGAGTCTCAGAAGGGTAGCCAGGCACTTTAATTAACAGGTTTTTTTCCTCCTCTTCTTCTCCCTTCTTTTTCTGCTTTATATTTGTTCCTCTGTGCCTCTTGTTTCATATGTCATCTGAAGAAGTAGGTTGTGCCCATGAAAGCTCATGTTACTATCTACTTTTTTGTTAGTCTCTAAGGGTATGTCTACACTACCCTCCTGGTTCGAACTAGGAGGGTAATGTAGGCATACCGCACTTGCAAATGAAGCCTGGGATTTGAATTTCCCGGGCTTCATTTGCATAAGCGGGGAGCCGCCATTTTTAAAACCCCGCTGGTTCGAAGCCCGTGCAGCGCGGCTACACGGGGCACGAATTTCTCAGGCTGTGTCAACCCTGATTTTTGCCTTGCAGGTAACACATGGTGCACTCCAGTTCCTGAGGCTCATGAATGAGTGGCTACCTGGAAAATTCAACCCCTGTCACTAGCTTCTTACCAAAATTACAAAGTTAGCTCTCTCCAAAAAGAGAGAGTACACACCAGCTTAATTGATTCATCCCAGAATGCACTATAAGATGTGCTTATGATAAAACAAACAAGTTTATTAACAAAGAGAAGTGATACTGAATAAAGGAAATAGAAACAGCATTGGTTATAAATAAAGCAAAATTGTAGCCTGCTTCTAAGGGTACGTCTACACTACAGCGCTAATTCGAACTAACTTAGTTCGAATTAGTTAATTCGAACTAAGCTAATTGGAACTAACGCGTCTAGAACTAAAAAATAGTTCGAATTAGCGTTTTGCTAATTCGAACTAGCATGTCCACATTAAGTGGACCCTGAACCGGGCTTAAGGATGGCCGGAAGCAGTGCCGGCAGGGCATCAGAGGAGGACTTAGAGCGTGGAGATGCTGTCTCAGGCTAGCCGAGGGCTGTGCTTAAAGGGTCCCGACCCCCACCCCGGACAGACAGTTCTCAGGGGTGCCCCGCTTGCAAAGCAGTCCTGGCTTGGAGTGCCCGGAGTGCCCACACTGGGCACATCACAGCACTCGGCCATCAGACCGGCTGCACTTGCCGCAGGCTGCCATCTGGGGAGAGGGGGCAATTGGGGGGCTGCAGGAGAGCTTCCACCCCCAGAAGCCCGCAGAGCCAGCCCAGTCCTCCCCATCGGGGGCTCGTACCCCATTCCTCCCTCACCTCCTTCCACTTACCCTTCCCTAGCCCCTTTTCTTGATGTACAAAATAAAGGACAATTGTGTTCAAAAATGGAATCTGTCTTTATTGAACAAAACTGGGGGAGACTGGGAAAAGGAGGTGGGAGAGGGGAAGAGAGAGGTTGGGAGAGGGAAGGGCAATTACAATTATTAGGGGTCTGGAACAGGTCCCATATGAAGAGAGGCTAAGGAGACTGGGACTTTTCAGCTTAGAAAAGAGGAGACGGAGGGGGGACAGGATAGAGGTCTCTAAAAGTATGAGTGGGGTGGAGAGGGTGCATCAAGAAAAGTTCTTCATTAGTTCCCATAATAGAAGGACTAGAGGACACCAAAGGAAAGGAATGGGTAGCAGGCTTCAAACTAGTAACAGAAAGTTGTTCTTCACAAAGCAAAGAGTCAACCTGTGGAACTCCTTGCTGCAGGAGGCTGTGAAGGCTAGAACTAGAACAGAGTTTAAAGGGACGTGAGATCAAGTCATGGAGGTTGGGTCCATGGAGTGCTATTAGCCAGGGGGTAGGAGTGGTGTCCCTGCCCAAGGTTTGTGGAAGGCTGGAGAGGGATGGCACGAGATAAATGGCTTGGTCACTGTCTTCGGTCCATCCCCTCCAAGGTCCCTAGGGTTGGCCGCTGTTGGCAGACAGGTTACTGGGCTAGATGGACCTTTGGTCTGACCCAGGACGGCCATTGTAAGCTCAGGGCTCAGGGTCGGGGGTCTCAGTGGACCCCCTTGATTTTCATGCACACCTGCTCCTGGGTGGCCAGGCTGGCAGCTCTCCTTCCCAAGACGGCCACTTTCCTGTGCCTAGTGTGGAGATCGTGGACGAGGTCCACGATGTCCGCACTAGCCCAGGCGGGTGCCCGCCTCTTGTGGTCCCGGGCAAGCTCCCGGGAGCCGCCAGCCTGGTCCCGGGAAGAGGGGGAGGACTGGGGGGCATCGGGTGGCTGGCTCGAGCCGTGCCAGGTGCAGGGTCTGCTGGCTGGGTGCTAGCAGGCTTGCACCTGGCACGGGCACTGTAGCCAGCCCGTGCCCCTTTAAGGGGTCCAGGGCCCGGAGGGGGGCATACGAGTTTCCCTGGTGTTGGCCAGAGTGGCCACCAGGGAAGCCTGGGGAGGGCTAGCCTCCCACTAGTTCGAATTAAGGGTCTACACAGCCCTTAATTCGAACTAGCTAGTTCGAACTAGGCTTAATCCTCGTAAAATGAGGTTTTCCTAGTTCGAACTAAGCGCTCTGCTAGTTCGAATTAAGTTCGAACTAGCGGAGCGCTAGTGTAGCGCCTATGAAAGTTAGTTCGAACTAACGTCCGTTAGTTCGAACTAACTCTGTAGTGTAGACATACCCTAAGAGACTTATTTTAGATTTTGCAAGGTACAATCCTTTGGCTAATGTAAACTAAAATTCCTTTTGCAAAGTTTGCCAATTTCAATCAGATCAGAATCAAAACCTTTCATATGTCACTTCCCTCCACCAGGAGTCTTTGTCAGTGAAATGGATAATCAAAATGTGTTTGTTTTTTTCACTTTATTTCCCCAGAACTCATTTTTTCTGCTTAGTCAGGATAGGCGCCTGGGGTTCAGACTCATGTATTTTTCCCATGCTCATTTCATAGCCCCCAAACGTGGCTTTTCCAATTGTGTGTAAATGGAGCTTTGTGTTCATTTCACAATGCTATTTACAGTAAAGGCATGGAGATAACTACTCCCCTTTTTCCCCCATTTGGAAGATTAACCTTTGGTCACATAGTATGTCTAAACTGCAGAGGTTTTTTTTGGAAAAACAGTTGTTTTTCTGAAAAAACTTCACTTACGCCCACACTGCTATTGTGTTCTTTCTGGGGAGAAATTGAAAGAACTGAGGAGTTTTTCTGACATTGGTAAACCTCTTTCTATGAGGAAGAAGCCTTTTTCCGAAAGAGTTCTTTCAGAAAAAGGTGTGTGTGTGGCTGGTGAAGAGGGAGTTCTTTAGAAAAAAGACGAAAAAACACAGGTGCTTTTGTGGCCATTCCGTCAATAGTAATCTCAGCTTACATGCGAGATAGCGTCCATTCAGTATGGACGCTATCTTTTGAAAAAACTTTTTGATGTGCTTTCACAGTGTGGACTCTCTCTTTCAGAAGAATTTTTTTTTTTTTTTTTTTTTTTTTTTTGACGATCTCTTCAGAAAAAGCTTCTTGATAAAGACGCCTGCAATCTAGACATAGCCATATTTTAAAACATAATATTAGTAAGAATCCATAATTTCTTGTATAGTGTTCACATATACATCACAATGATATTAATGACCAGTATGTTAAAAAAGGCATTCTTCCTCGTAAAATGAGGTTTACTACGGTCGAAGAAAAACGCTGCGTTCTTTCGATTTAATTTTGAAAGAATGAGGCGGCAATCTAGACGCAGGTGAAGTTTTTTTGAAGAAGGCCACCTTTTTCGAAAAAACCCTGTAGTCTAGACTCACACCCTGTGTTGTTCTACATCCTTTACCTGCAATAAGCAAACGGCAAGTAACAAACATAGCCTTTATTTCCAGACTCCTCTCTCCCTCTCGCCTTCCCCTTCCTCCTCCTCCTTCCCCTCCCTCTCTCTCCCTCTCTCTGAATCTTGTAGTTGTTAATGGATCAGTGCTTGAAGTGGTGAAGATCTGCCAGCCAGCAAAGTGTGTGTAAATCCTGGCCACTACAAATTCTTGGGGTGGCCAGAACTATGGGACACCTTGTTTACCCCCTTTGCCTCAGTGAAGGAGAGATTTGCTGATGGCAAATAGACTGAGGTCTCAGGGAGCTTTGACCCAGAAGAGCACCAGCAAATCTCTTTTGCTGAGGGAAGGGCAGAGAATAACAAGTTCTGGCCTTTCTGAGAAGGTATAACAACATTTGTATATACTAGTGCTTAGGTCACTATGGCTAAATTATACCTGGTGATGTGGCTTCCACTATTCTCCTAGGGTGAAACCATTCAGCAGTTTAACAGGTTTCGCCATCTGGAAGATATCCTGATATTCTGCTTAAATCTTCCTTTTCTTATTATAGTTCTGTTACTCCAAGTTGTATTTTATATACCGTTCTCAAATAAGTTACCTCAGTCTCCTTATTGATCCTTCCACACACACCCCATGAATCATTGCTTAGCGAAACAATGCTAATTATGCCTTTTAAACTCTTTATCAGTCTGTCCAGCCTCCTACATGCACTTCAGATATTACACGCTTGTTATCTAGCATGAGATCCATGAAGCGGAAGTTCTTGAATAGCAAAGAATGGATAAAATTGCCATGTTAACTATCATCACAGCATATTTGGTATTTTATTAATTTTAAGATGCTTGGCTTTAAAAACCTTGTTTCCAGGTCATTCTCCAGTTGGTGTTGGTAGGCAAACAAGATACAAGGGGTATGGTTTAATTAGGCTGCAACTTTATTTAACCCAATAAGGAATACCTCACAATACATTATACAGTGAGGGTCATTGTTTCCTTAATCATTTGCATCAATTTAGGAGGTTGCTATTAGCCTTCCCTATTTTCAACCTGGTCCCAGCCCAGTGCTAGTTCCACATCACCCTCCACTCATATGAGGGCTAAAGGGTATGAGTACAAAAGATTGGGTGTGGGGTCATTTCTCTTTACTGTATGAGATGTTCGAATTCCCAGTTCCTTCTTTCAGCTTCTTCAGGGGCAGTGTTTCCGAAATTGAGATCTTCACCGCCAGGGGCTTCTGGGAAGCATCTAGGTAGCTTGCTATGTCCAGGGCTAGATGAATCCATCACTGGGCCCTGACATAGGCAAACATTCTTTTCCCATCCAGATGCTGTGTACCATTCCCCACTTGGGGTATTGCAAGTTGGTGCATGGGGTTGTAGTCCAATTACCCTCTATAGCCGCACACTCAGATTTGGTCTAATTGCCTGTCTTTTATGGCAGAAGAGGAGCCAAGCCAAACCTGAATAGCAGTGTGACCTCATCTGCCATGTTGCAATGTTTTCAGTAGTGAGTCAGGCCCAGACTTGAGGGACACAACATAATAACATAAGAACGGTCATGCTGGGTCAGACCAAATGTCCATCTAGCCCAGTATCCTGTCTTCTGACAGTGGCCAATGCCAGGTGCTCCAGAGGGAGTGAACAGATAAGGTAAACATCAAGGTATGTCTACACTATGGGATAAGGTTCAACTGCAGCTATGTTAACTGTGGAGCTGAAGTTGAAATACCTTAACTCAACTTTTGGCGTTGTCCACACTGCAGGAAGTCAGAGGGGGCACTCTCTCTCTCTCTTTCCCTTACTCCTTATGGAAGCAGAACCCCGGCATCAACCGGAGTGCCCCTCTCAGTTCTAATTAGTGTTTCTTCACCAGACCTGCTAATTCAAACCCTGGCAGATCGACAGTGGCAGCTTTGATTTTCTCTGTAGTGTAGACATACCCCAAGTGATCCCTCTCCTGTCACCTCTTTCCAGCCCCTGACAAACAGAGGCTGGGGACTCCATTCCTACCCATCCTGCTTAATACATATTGATGGACCCAATCTCCATGGGATGAATGCAAGGTGGGCTTGCTCTTGTAATCCCTCCTTTATATATTGGCTTGGGCTTGGGTTTGTAATGCTGGGGCAGATGCTGCATTATGTGTAATAGTGGGTCATGGAAGAAAAAAAGAGTGAGGGGGAGCAAAATGCAGCTGATTGGTAACCACAGTAAAAAGATTGAGAACCACAGTTGTTAAAGATACCTTACTCAAAATCGACTTATAGTTCCAGTTTATCAGGGAACCAGATGCCTTATGGAGCAAGTATCTGCTTTGGACACATATCATATACTAAGTCCCAACATTTTAAGTTAATATATTACCTGCCTTACTGGATTCCTGACCTGGCCAATCTTGATGTAAGGGGAAACATTCCTTTGAAGCTCATCTACCTCCTCCACCTCCCCCCCCACCCCCAACACACACACTCCTGAAAAAACAGGCAGTACAATGACAGATCATGAAACCTGGTCCTATTCTGATCTCATTAGTGGGCGGTGCTTTTGTGTGGTGAGGGAGTGCTATGGGGTGTGAGTAATTCACCCTCTGGTACACATAGTGCTCTGGTTCCCTTTCCTTATCCCTGTCAACCAGATTCTTTCTTTCCATGATCCTGGCAACTGCTGCCCACTTCCCCCCTCTATCCTTCTGTCAAAGCCCAACAGCAGTGGGGAGAATCTTAAATGAACTAGAACCCAATTTTCTCCTCTTGAATAGCCAAATTTTCACTTTTTTTTTTAGGTTGTAGGGAGTGCAATGTTGGCAAAAATGATGCTAGGCATGCACAATCAATATGAATTCTGATAATCTGGACTAGATCCAGAGGTTTGTCATTTGTTTTGTTTGTGACACTAACAGGAAAAACACTGCATGCTCCTGTAAGATTTACAGTAAACTTCCGATAATCTGGCACCTTTAGGAACACGGGGGTGACAGATTATCAGATATCCTGGACTATCAGAAGGGGGGGCTATGAGGAATCTGGGGTGGAGTGGGGAGGATGAGCCCCTTGGCGCTGTGGGACCAACCTGGCAGCACCCGAGCTCTTACCCAGACTTCCCCAAGTCAGCCATTGCTGAAACTGACCAGCGGCTGACTCCGGGAAGCCCGGGGCAGAGCAGCTCCAATTGTCTGGCTGCCCACAGCACTTCTGGGTTACAGATGGTGCCGGACCATCAGGAGTGCCGGATCACTGGATGCCGGACAACTGGAGTTTTACTGTAGTTATAAAATAAGTGTTGGTACTTTGTAACTCAAAATAGTAGACTTTCCAAACACACCGATATTATTCAGAAGTGGACTTGATTGTGAGATGACATGATTGTGAGGTTGCTCAGACTTACCCCAGAATACAGAAAAAAATATTTTATGATTATCAAGTCAAGAAAAGAACTTCCTTTAAAGAAAAGTCTCTGTTTATGGCTTTCTTTCTCAGTCAGCACCACTTATTTAAAACAGCATCTCTCTGGCATGAAAAAGCTTTTAATGTTTAAATCTGGAGGCAATGATGTTTTCAAAAGGCAAAACTGTTGAACTTATGCCTGTAATATTGCATTATAAGCATTTTCAGGAGTTTGTAGTAAATGATGCTCATGATGTTTTCTTTTGGGATGAAAATGTTTTAAAGTGTTGGCATAAATCCAAACAAATGATGGTAAGAAGGGAATAAGTTTGTTACTGGTTTGCCAGTTAAAATGAGATCTGAACTCTGTGAACTGGAGGAACATATGGCCATTTGACTAAAGTGTGAAGTCTGGTTTTGGTTTTACTTCCTCTTCTTTTCTTAATCTGTACCAGTGTAAATGCCACGTAGGCATTTGATATTGTGGTTACATACGCAGAAAGTTTAATTTCATAAGTTGCAAAACAAATACCCCAAAAGCTATGATTGTATATTTAAAAATCCCACAAAAACAAAATAAATCTAGCAATGAGATTGTATGCTCGACTGTAATAACTCTGCTGTAGGTGTTAGGTTTTTTTTGTATGTACTTTGTCCAAACCTGCAGCCTTTACACACAACTCCCGTTGGATGATCAGGCCCAGTATTTTGCATTTTAAAATGCAGATGTAACCCCCCCCCCTCAAAAAAAAACCAAACTCCGTCCCCTCCCAAAAAAAGACCCTCTCAAAATATGAGAGACTAGTAATAGAGATTCACCAGTGACTACTTCATATGAAGTATCACTGGCCTACGTTTTGGTCTTGGCTTGCAGTCTTGCTCTGAAAATTCACTGATTCATGCCTCAGTTTGCCCCTGTATAAAATGAGGGTAGGAATACTTCTTTCTCATGATGGTTTGAGTTTTTTGGATTAAAACTGTAACAACTGCATTAGTAGTTAACAGTTAAAGAAGGTGTAACTAAGCATTAAGGATTACAGTAGAAGGAATAATGTCAGTTGTTACATGAGGGAAGAAGAGGGAGAAAAATCCAGCATTGATTTGGTTTAGTTCCTCTGTGTATATAATGGAAGTTCAGACTTTTCCATATAGACTTGTAAGATTTTCAGTAACTACAGATGTTTCCTCTTTTAACTTCAGATTTTCAGATAAACTCACTGTGAACTCATTTTACATATGGATGCAACTCTCATGAATTAATTTTAATCACTTTTAATTTGTGCTGATCTAGTTGAGAATTGAGCCAAAAATGCACTGATCAATGGACATTATTGATGTGACCAGCAAAATACCTGAAGTCCAAACTGGTTATATTTTCCATTGCATAACTGAATACACTGTGTTTTGAGCACAATGCACATGAAAGGAGGCTGCTGACTACTATGGATGTTGCAATACAGCAAACATTGAAATGTTTTGATACATATTAATGTCAGCTACTTTTAGTACAGCATGTGCTTCCATGGAAACAACTTCTTTTTTTATAATCAGGGAGGTGAAAGAGCTCAAAGAGGAAGAGACAAAGTAATTCATTGAGCTATACTATCCTGAGCCAGATTTGTATACTTACAACAGCTAGAGAATTTTATACATGTAATCACAGAGGAATTCTAACAGATAAATGAATAATACAGGAAAGTTAGAAGTGCATATTCAAAAGCAAAGCAGTTTTAATTTGGTAGACCTCAGATATTTTTTTCTGTCTTTACCACTGTGTCTCAATTGCTATTATCCACATTCATTTTCCCTACAGAGCAAACTGCATTTTTGTAACTAAAATTTTGATATTGGTAAGGGGTTTGAAATCATTGGATGAAAGCTTTAGAGAGGTGCAAAACTTTAGCAGCATGTTGTGCATGCACATGTTTTCTCTCTCTTCACCCCCCCCCCCCCATCTGTTTGTTACAGGCTGGGCTGGTAATGCTGCTTATTATCAAGGCTGCTTGATACTTCCATTTCGTAGAATCATAGAACACTAGAACTAGAAGGGACCTTGAGAGATCATCAAGTCCAGACCCCTACCCTCACAGCAGGACCCACTACCATCTAAATCATACCTGATGGATGTCTATCTAAACTGCTCTTAAATATCTGCAGTGGTGGAGATTCCACAACCTCTCTAGGCAATTTGCTTCAGTGTTTAACTACCTTGACAGTTTAGGAAGTTTTTTCTAATTTCCAACCTAAACCTCCCTGACTTGCAGTTTAAGCCCAGTACTTCTTGTCCTATCCTCAGAGGCCAAGGACAACATTTTTTCTCTCTCCTCCTTGTAAAACCCTTTTAGAACTTGAAAACCACTTTCATATTCCCTCTCAGTCTTCTCTTTTCTCAACTAAACAAACCCAGTTCTTTCAGTCTTCCCTCCTAGCTTATGTTTTCTAGGCCTTTAATAATTTTTGTTGCTCTTCTGTGGACCTCCTCCAATTTTTCCATGTCTTTCTTAAAGCGTGGTGCCCAAAACTGGACACAATACTCAACTGAGGCCTAATGAGTGCAGAGTAGGAGTGGAAGAATAACTTCTCATGTTTTGCTCACAACACTCCTGTTAATGCATCCCAGAATCATGTTTGCTTTTTTTGCTACAGTATCACACTACTGACTCATATTTATAAATTGCTGTGGTCAGTTCCTTATAAGTCGCCAACATTTAACTATTTGTGGTGAAAGTTTATAAGTAGTCTGCCTCAGGCTGATTTATTTTATTAAATCCAGCCAATACACTTAATCTGTTTCAGATAATGAAAATGTCATTTTCCCCATATTAAAGATGTCTTGAAATCTTTTCTTGAAAAAGTTTTAGCACCCAACACTTTGGAGCAGGGACTTGAAACCTGTCCAAAGGGGTGGCCTTTGGGTCAGGGATTAAACCTCTTGCCACCACTGTGAAAGTCAGTCAAATTGTCCAGATAATGAACCCCTGAAAAATGCCAGTTTGCACATGCTCAGTTGAGAGTTACTAGAACTAAACTGCTAAAATATCCCAAGAGTCCATTCTGATTGAGAATGCTGCATTCTCTCCTGGCTCCTAGTGTTAAGCAGATTGCGTACATCATTCCCACAAACTGACTGCCAGGGTCCCTCCAGATTAGCACTGCTGAAACAAAGATGGACTTTCCTGTAATGACTGTGGTAGGCCAGCGTGCGGCTGGGCAACAGAGCCAACAGCAGGGAGTGTGTCTTTCCTTTGGTCTCAATGGCTATCGTGCATGGCACTAGGGTGACCAAAGTCCGCTTTTCAACCGGAACTCCTGGTGGAAAAAGGGACCTGTGTGGCTTCTGTCAGCACTGTCAACTGGACCGTTGAAAGTCTGGTTGGTGGTGCTGCAGGGCTAAGGCACGCTAGTCCCCACCTGTTCTAGCATTGTGCTGCACCCCAGAAGTAGCCAGCAGATTCAGCCTATAAGGCAAATGGGCCACAGGGAGCTGCACACTGCTCCTGCCCCCATTACTGGCTCTGCACTAGCCAGTGGGGGGAGGAGCAGACGCCTGTGGGCAACAGCCCTGTCGTTTTTTATATTTTGAACATTCAAAGAATTACTAGGCCTGCTATTCCCAATGGAACTGTACACACCAGCTCGTAAGACTCAACTCAGGGCTATCCCTTTATTTACCACCACAGCCCTGAGAGACATTTATAATGAAAATAAAAATGAGCTTATGACATTCTGAGTTAGCAACAATATTGGAAACAGCTACATAGAACACAAGTTCGTAATTTGACTAATTGATTAATCCCCTGTGTAAAGAAGTTTACCTAACCCAAAGTTCTGTTCAGTATTTTCAACCAAAGCTGGTTCAGGCCCCCATTCCATGCACGCAAACATTTCATCCATTTACTTCCTAGCTGTAGGATGACAGGATGTTGTCTCTGCTTTCTTAGAAATGCCCCAACCACTGTCTTGATAGTGGCTTGATGAATTTTTGTTTTTGTTTTGCTTGTGTGCTCCTTTTCCTTTGCTTTCACATCTTTGTTAACATTTGAGTTCCTATGTGACTTCATTGTGTTAGACTACAATGCTTAATTTACACCCAGAGTGATACGTGACTCTTACCTCCTTCCTGGAGGAACCAGTATAAGGCATGTCACCTTCAGATGACTGACTTTTAACCTGCCTCCAAAAAAAAATAATTTTCTGGTACGGATACATAATACTCTTTACATCATACTTGTATATGGTGATGGATGTGACACCAGGTTTCATCTGAGACCTCATATATCATTCTTTTGTGAACCAGAATATAAAAAGCAGAATCAGCAAATATCTGCTTTCTTGTGCACTCTCTTGTCAGTTGGCACTAAGACGTTCTTGTGTCACACAAAACCATTCACTTTAAGGAGATCTGCACTGCTTTGAATCTAACTGCCTACCAGAGGTCTTGGAGTCTCTAATCAACTGTTTGAGGTTCAGGTTACCTTTTTTCCTCCTTCATTCTCTCCATGCTGCAGGCATAGCCAGAGAGTCCATAAGCAGGCCAAGTGGCTCCAGCCAAGTCCCTACACCCATTTTGCTTTCCTGCACACCCTCTAAACCTCAGCAAGTTGGATTCCCTGATTGCATCCACACCTCTCTGGCTTGCCTCTCTGTCAGGGCAAGGGACTAGCAAAGTTTGAATGTCACATTTTTTTGTGGCAAACATAATGTCATATCTGCTGTGAATTCCCTAACAACAGAGAAAATATTTACGGATTGCAATGTACACTTATACATTTTGGTATAATTTCTTTTCTTTGAAACACAGAAAGTTATTGACATGCATTCTTGTCAGCTATTTGGCTCAGTCTTTATTCTTTCTGTGTCTAATTATAATTTTCATGCATATGACATGTGGGCCTGTTGAAACATTGTCACATCATAATGCACACTGAAAATTAAGAAGGATGCTGGTTTTTGAGCTCTAGAAGTTCTGCTACACAAGTTGAGTGCTATCTTTTGTAGTATATGTTGTCATTTTTTCCAGATTATATAGTGTGAGTTGGTAGAATAGACTATAAACAACTTTTTTTTTTTACAGAAGTCCTTAAATTCCCAAAGGTTTTCATTAATATAAACTAAAGTCTGGTTACACAGAGAAAAGTGTATGAAAATAGCATTCTATGTTTTGCCTTTCAAAGACTTACAGAGGGATGTATTCAATTTAAGACTCCCCACCACCACCACCAGCCCTGGCCCTATCCACTCAAGTCTGTGATCTGAAAGTCAGAATGAATGCTTGCTTACTTAAGAATTGTTCAATGGGGATTTGATTGAAAAAGCTATAGGTGATGCATGAGAATAACATCTAAGTCTAAGGTTATGTCTACACTACCTCTGGTATCCTGGAAAAACTCTGTTGCGTCCAGGGAACACGTCTGCGCTTCAGAGATATTTTTTTTGAAAGAGCAAATGTGCTTTTTCGGCATCCCTGTAAACCTCATTTTATGAGGAAGAAGGGATGTTCCAAAAAGGGTTTTTTCCCCAATATTTGGCCCAGTGTAGATGGGTCAAATGTCAGAAAAGCCTCTTCCGAAAAAAGAAGCGGAAATGCCTACACAATTTGCAGTTTGCGTAGCTTTTTCCGGAAGAACAGTGTATTTTAGACATAGCGTAAGTGTACAGACTAACTAGAAATAAAGGAGTAACCACTACTAAAATCTTATTTTTGTAATTTAAGAGAGCAGATATGTCTCAAAATCTCAGAATGGAACAGGAAATTACATAGAAAGATGCCATATTTACATAGTTATGATTATCACTATAAATATCTACAGGGAGTACTGAAACAAAATCACATGCCTCTTGTGTGTTTGGCTACTATTTTGCAGTCTCCTCAGTTTTATAGATTGATCCTCTTCCTCTTCCATTTTCTGATCTAGAAATATGTGATCTGCAGCTAAGGCATCGCAATAATTATTGTGGCTAATAAGTAAATGATCACTGCTGCTTCATTGCATTCAGGTTGAAGTATACTATCTGCTTCTCTGTATATTATAATATGTAATACCAAACAAAGAAATAATAGCATTTTGGAAACTCCTGGAAGAGTAAAGCTACTCATTTGCAAAGAGAAAACCCCATTGTTTTTCAGGGTTAAGTCTGGAACACTTTTTACAAGAACATTGCGGACCCAGTTAGAATATCTGTACTAGGAGTGGCTAATGAGAGGCTGGAGTTCATGAACCTAAACACTTCCAGCACACAGAGTGTAAGAAGCTTGGAATGTGGTGATATCATGGGTGACTATGCCAAGGGACTTACAAAGTAGCTTGTCCTTGTTACTGCTGAATATTGTTGTTTTCAAAAATCCTTTCATACTTCATGTTGCTGATAGGCTTAATATAGCACAGCCATTAAGACTCATTTTGAAGACTGTGCAGAAACTCCCTCCAATTTTTGGATCATGTTGTTTTCTTGAACCTAAGTTTGCAGGTTCCTTAGCCTTTTATTTCCACTTTTGAGTTATTGGAGATATCTGACTCTTAAAACCTCAGAGCTCTCAAACACTCTGGTAGGCAGTTGGCAAGCCTTGTGTCCCTGTCTGAGTTTTGGCGAGGGCAGCAAGGAATCCAGTTTACATTACCTCAATCTGTTTTTATGGCAAACATCTGTTAGGTAGCATGCTGCTGTTCAGTGTGAGCTCACCAAGGGTGTGTCTACACATCAGGACTTAACATGAAATAAGCTATGCAAATTGAGCTATGTCAATTGTGTATCTTACTTTTAAATAGCTTAAATAGCTTTTGAAATTGGGAGCATCTACACAGCACTTATTTCTAAATAGAGCACTCTTCCTCTGACTTCCCTTATTCCTCAAACAATGAGGGTTTCAGGAGTTGGAGTAAGAAGATCTCCAGTTTGAGAGTATTTTGACACTATTTCGAAATAATTGTCTGCTGTGTAGACACTACGTTATTTCAGAATAGTGCTGCAGTGTAGACATACCCCAAGTGGCCAATCCTCCGAAAGATATCCTATCCCACAGTAATGAGGGAAATAGGGAAATTAGCATTTTTGGTGGCTCCCCAAAAGATTGCCTAATCCTCCAATTGCTATCACGCTAGTTTAGAGTGGGTTAGATAGACATCTATCAGGGATTATCTGGATGGTGTTTGGTCTTGCTGTGAGGACAGGGAACCTGATTTGATGACCTCTCAAGGTCCCTCCCAGTTCTAGTATTTTCTATTTCAGGTGTTACCACACCCTATTGACAGCAGGATAGAGCATAGGAGTTGCAAGCTTCCATTCCAGAAGTTGGATGCAGGTCAGAAAGGAGCCTTGGATCTTGCTGGAAAAGGGAGAATGTTAACATAGGCAAACTATTTTCAGTAGGACTTTTTACATGCTTTTTTGCGAGTCAGTGTTTATGATGATGTTTCCTTATCTTCCTAAGCATTCAAAACATAAGCAAGTCCCAATGTAAATAGAAAGCTAAGTATTTTTCTAGTAATGTTTCTGCATCCTAGTCCACATTTGTTAACTTTTCTAAATGCAAAAGCATGTTTTTGTTTGGGTATCTTTCTCCTTTGGTATACAGAGAACCCACTGTTGGCTTACCACTTACCTTTTACACAAGTTTGTCACTGGCTTTCATGTGTGAAAAGAATATTGCAACTAACTATGGCTATGTTTATACTACAAAGAAAAGTCGGAAAAAGATACACAAATAGCAAACTGCAATTTGCGGTTCTTTCTCCGCTTTTCTTCTGAAAGAGGCTTTTCCAACATTTGGCCCATCTACACTGGGCCAAATGTCAGAAAAAACACCCCTCTTATGGAACATCCCTTCTTCCTCATGAAACAAGGTTTTCATGCTGTCAGGGATGCTGACAAAATGCGTCCGCTTTTCTGACATTTTTTTCGGAAAAGCAGATGCGTTCCTTGGATGTGGGAGAGCTTTTCCAGGATTCCTCTGGTATCCTGGAAAATCTCTATAGTCTAGATGTACCCTACTGTGGAGGGGAAAGAGGGAGAAATCAGACACCTAATACCTAAAATCTGATCCTGAATGTATCTTTACTCCTTTGAAGTAAGGTGCTTTTAACAAGAGCAATGGTGTCAGAATATGAACTTCAACAATCAATTACTTGAACAGTTAGGGAAAATAACCAAAGTCATCAAAAGATAATGTCATCCCCTCCTTGCAATTTTTTTTCTAAACACAGTACAGGAATACACCCTTACTCTAAGGGCTCCCCCTCTTTCTCGTGTTATCCAGTAGATTGTAAACTCCTTGAAATAGAGACAGTGCTGTAGATTTTTAACTGTTAAGCTCCTATGTAAGCATTTACATAAGGTCCAGAATTTTTTCAAGTGCTCAGCATCCAGCATGCAGTGTTTCTGAAAGTCTGACCGGTTGTGGGTACTAAGTTCTTTCTGAAGGGGGAGAGGGAAGGGGGAAAATGACCTCAATGTCTTTTGTATTATGTACACAGTCAAGTGCCCTGGCAATTACCATTATTGTTATAATTATGCATGGGTGAAATTAATGAGATAACATACTGAACCTTCACCTCAAACTGCATGTAAACCAAATCTCTTGCAACCCACAAACACAGTCCCCTATAACTTTGCAGTACAAGCTACCAGCATCAAAATACTTCTGGTAAGTCTGTTTTCACCCTAAACTGGTCAGGAAGGTCTAAATGAAAGAAAAAAGCACCCTAAGGTTCCCACAAGATTTCCAGAATCATCTGGTCAAAGCTTCATCCACTTGGAGATTATTGGTTCCAGTGTTATTCCTTTTTTGAAGTTTGAAAGTTATTTCTGAAATGAGTAGAATCTTCTGAAATGTAAGAAAATATTTAAGTGCAACCAATGTAGTTTGATAGAATCTGTGTTTTTAACCAGACTTTATTACATGAAATGGCAAGGCATCTAAAAATATACCCAGTTGCAAATAAAATACTCAGTAGCATTAGCTTGTACTTTAAGAACATTTCATTTGCTACAGATGGTGTGAAACTGTATGGACACATTCTCTGTTCTGTTCAACAGTTTGTTCATTTTCCTTTTTGCTAATGTGGTAGTACAGGCATCAAATTTTGACAAAGATTAACCAAATTGTGGGCATGCAGGAATGAATGTGTTGAGTCATTTCTCAGGCAAAGCCAGCAGAAACACCAAATAAGTTATTTCTAGCTTTTGTTTCCTCCCCAGATAGATGAATGGAATTAGCTGAGGCAGAGACATGATGCATCACTACACAAGATACTGATGAAATGTAGAATAAAGAAAAATGGAAAAGCCTTTCACAAAACAGAAACTTATCAGCCAGCTAAAAGAAGAGAGCTGCCCTGCGGGTGGGTATGCTCACTCAAATTGGTTAGCTCTGAAAGATAATTAACTGTTAACTGTTGATAAGTAAATACAGCTCATGCCAGGATGGGGAAGCAATCTGAGGTGTGGTTATGTAAGTTCAATTTATCCAGTGCTGATGGAGGATCAGTTGTTAGAATGGAACTAGCCAATTACCCCATCGTAAGACGGGATTTTCAGGTCTCTCCTCCACGTCAGTCTTCTCTCCTGAGCCTCCGGTCTCTCGCTCCATCTCTCTGTCTCTCTCCTCTTCCTGCCTCCCCCGCCCCCCCCCCCCCGTCTCTCTCAGCTCACTTCCACCTCCTGCCTCTCTCTCTGTCTCTCTTTCTCTTCTCCTCCCCCTCCTGCCTCTCACTCGGGGGACTGCAGAGCCCAAACAGCCGTTTGGGCTCCACACTCCCCGTGCTGCATGTGGAGCCCTAACGGTCACTTGTGCCACTTGTTCCCCCGCGGCGGCCCGGTTGAGCGGTGCAGAAGTCAGCCGAGCGCTACGGCAGGAGTGAAGGGGGGCGGGGCGGTGACGTTCACGGCCGAAGGCGGGGCCTGGAGCCACTGTCAAGCCGTACGTCACCGCTCTGCCCCCCTTTGCCTTCTGCCATGGCGCTCAGCTGACTTCAGCACCGCTCAGCCGGGCCACCATAGTGGAGCAAGCGGAGCAAGTGTCTTTTTGGGCTCCCCTGTGGCAGCCCAGCTGAGCAGCGCAGAAGTCAGCTGAGTGCCACGGCAGGAGGCGAAGGGGGGCAGGATGGTGATGTACATGGCCAGGCCCCGCCCCCTGGCCATATATGTCCCCTCCCCCCTTCCGCTCCTGCTGTGGCGCTCTGCTGACTTCTGCACCGCTCAGCTGGGCCGCCGCGGGGGAACAAGCGGTGCAAGCGGCCGTTTGGGCCCCGCACTCCCCATGCAGCACGGGCTACCCAGAGGGAACAGCCAGCATTTCAGGCAACAGCACCGCCCAAAGGGAACAGCCAGCATTTCGGCATTACAGACTCAGACATTGGGCTACTATATATATGATGTGATGCATTATAACTAATTTGGGCTATTGTGGGGGTCACAAATCATGCTACCCCTAAATGTGGGAACTGTAAATACGACACCAGTGCTTGTAGGAGAGACACCATCATTGTAAGACGTCTCAGATGAACAAGCCTCCCCATTCCAGAGTTGAGTGAATGGAGTTGGGGGGAAAGGGATTGAGTCAGCTGGCTTCATGCCTGCCAGGTATGAGCTGTAAGACTGGTTCAACCTGCCTCTTTCCCCCTTGGTCTAAGGATAGACCTAAAGCAGATCCATCAGGAGTCTTTTTGCTAGTCCAGTGGAATCTGGAATCTCTTGTCAGCCTAGATTGTGGCTAAAGAGTTGAAATCACTAAGAGCTGAAGTCACTGGTCTGGCCTGCAGCCAGACCCATTGCAGCCAGTGGAGCGGCTGGCGGGAATGACCGGCAGGTGTCTGGTAGAGGCAGGTGGCCAGCGGAGCAGCTGGCAGTAATGACCAATGGGTGGCCAGCAGGAGCGGTGGCAGGTGGCCAGTGGAGCAGTTGGCAGGAATGACCGGCAGGCGGCTGGGAGGAGCGGCGGCAGGCGGTACCAGCAGACCACAGGAGCAGCACAAAGGTGGCATGGCCTCAGGTTCAATGAGTGGAGTCATCCGGGTGATGTGTCAGGGTCTGCACTGACTGGACAGAGCTGTAAGTGGGGCATGGAGAAAGTTTGGGTAAATGAATAGAACCCTTACCTTGTTGGACTTGTGAGCCTGAGGGGCAAAGGACATTGCTCAATCCATTAGAGCTGGGATGGTTACTCATGGGGGGTTAGGAACTATGTTTGTGGTATTTTTTCCGAGCTAAGGCCATGTAACTTCTCTCTCTCTTTCATTAAAAGTTTCTTTTCTACACTCAGACTCTGTGCTTGCGAGTGAGGAAGCATTGCCTCTAAGAGGCGCCCAGGGGTGTGTGAAGTTCCCTGGCTACTGGGCGGTGGCTCGAGCCGGTTCTGTGTGAGATGGATGAAAAAAGATCCCTAGATATTGAACGCAGCCCTGGCTGCTGCTGGCACTACCTGGCAGAAGGGTTACACTTATTTTTAAATTGATTTCCAAAACTTTCATATTTCAGTATTTGTTCCTTCCGCATTAGCTAACACATCATATGTAGAACTGTCAAAAGCATCTTCTTGACTGAATCCCCATTTTTGCTCCATTTCCTAATGCAACTGTAGAAAATCATTTTCTTTACACTGACAATAAAAATAAATTAACACAGTGGTCACCAATCTTTGTAACCACAAGATCACTTTTTCAATGTAAGTGCAACATAAGATCTACCTCAACCCCAAATACCCTTGTCCCACTTCCTTCCCACCCCTTCTTTGAGGTTCTTCCCCTGCTCCACCCCCTTTCTTGAGGCCTGACCCTGCTCACTCCACCACCCCTTCCTTCCCCATCCTCACTCACTTTCACCAGGCTAGGGTAGGGGATTGTGGTACAGACCCTGGTCTTAGGACAAGGGATGTGGAAAGGTCTCTGGGCTTAGCCCAGGGCACGGGGTTGAGGTCCGGGGGGGTTCAGGGTGCAAACTCTGAGAAGGAGTTTGGATACAGGGGGACTCACATCTGAGGCAGGAGGTTGAGTGCAGGAGAAGGTTCAGGACTGGGACAGTGATTCAGGATGGAGGTTCTGGCTGCTCACCAATTAACTGAGATGGCTTCTGGGTGGTGGAGCAGTGGGGTTAAGGCAGGCTTACTCCTGCCCTGGCTCTGCACCACTCCTGAAAGCAGCTGGCATGTACAGGAATGGCTCCATGGCACCATGTGCTGCCCCTCATCTACAGGCACCGAGCCCACAGCTCCTACTGGACACAGCTCCCTGTTATTAATCAATAGGAGCTGCAGGAATGGTGTCTGCAGGCAAGGATGGCATGTGGAGACCTCCTGCTCTGTCTCTTTCAGGGGTTGCAGGGACATGCCAGCCACTTCCAGGAGCAACAATTACCACAGGGATAATTACTCCAGCCACAACAGGCTAGGCATTTGAGAACTCACTATTCAAGGAATTAAATTTAAGCGTAAGAGAGAAAAGAACATTATGAAATGCAACCGACCAGTCAAAAACCTAAAATAACCCACTTTACAAGCAGTAAAAGTAGTAACCACAACAACCTCCTATGTGTGTGTTGGATTGGGAGATGAGAGTTAAGGACAGTGTGTGTTTTGAGAATGACAGAGAGACACACAGTATGTGTGAGTGACAGAGATTTGCATTGCCAAGCTCCCGCCGTCCTCTTCTCTCTGTGTGGAGATCCGGTACAGGAGTGTGTGGGGGAAGGGACACTGTGTTGTCAGCGCCTCCTCTCTTCTTCTTCCCACACCCTGCACAGCAAGCAGTAGGCTTCTGCGGAGGGGGGGAGGGAGGAACCAAGGCAGAGAACAGAGCATTATGACAGTGGGTGGAGGAGCAACTGAAGTGCCAGTGCTTGATAGCTTTCCAGCCAAACTAATCAGGATCACCTGTCAGAGGCTCCAAGATCTACTGGTAGATCCCAATCTACTGGTTGGTGACCAGTGAGTTAACATGTTTAGTACATACTATGACAGAGACTTGTGATTATTTTAATGCAGGTAATATCTTTTATTGAACCATCTTCTGTTGAAGAGAGAGAAGAGCTTTGAAGATTACATGGTGCTTTTCTTAAGATCTCTCTCTCTCTCTAACAGAAATTAGTCCAGTAAAAGTTCTTACCTCTCCCACCTTTTTATTATCCTGTGACTGAAACAATTAGAACATTGCATATTTTAGTGCAGTTTCTTAAGATGATAATCACTAGTTCAGTAAATCCCATTTTTCAGGATCATAGAGATATACAGCTCTGATAAAGATATACATAATGAAACTAAATAATATGAGACTTAGCCATGGATAGTAGATATAAAAGCTGTTGCTGTTTTGTTCTTGATGCACATCTTCCCTTCTCCCCCCACCCCACCTCCTGGTATGGTATAACCACCAATCTGTACCAACCAAGAAAGCAATAATATTACTGATTTCAAATTACCATATTTTTTTTATGGTGGAGTATGCAAAAAACTGTTTTCATAGACCAGATTTCATGGCTTGAAAATTTCTTGTTCCAGGCTGTCATGTGTTTCAAGTGAGCCTGGACAGATTTATGGGTTTGGATGGAAACTTGATAACACTTGGCGATTTCTAGAGCTTTGTGAATTTTCATAGCAAGACTGCACTTAATTAAATGTGCTTAGTTCTGACTTCACCATTGTGTGAAAATATAATATTCCCAAGGAAATTTCTTATGTCATGTTTTGATGAAGTGGGCTATTATTTTTTTCCTATTATCTGAGTGACTGTGACAATTTTTTTTAGCAGATGAATTTCATTTTTGTGTATGAATCTGTTGGCAGAAACATGGTTGTTAGTACTATCAGAGTTGGTTCTGATGCTCTCTTTGAACCAACCCCATGTGGTCAGGAGTTTCACAGGAACCAATGCTCACTGTCTTGGGAGGTTGCTGCAGTCCTAGAACTCTGAGTGTGTATGTGTGGGCGGGAAGAGATTTTTAGACCCAATATAGAGAGGCTTTGAGTGCCTTGTGTGAAGCAAAAGACAGTTCAGATTTGTAGAACCACTGACACCACAGGTATTTTTTAGACAATAACTTTTACACAGGAATGGACTGTCAGTGAATATAGCCAGTAACTTACCTCTTAGACATTCAAAAAGGAGAAAGAGACAAATGGTAGTTTTCAGGAAATCATACACTGTAATATATTTGATGAATGATTGTAGAAACCACAGAAACAGTGAAGGTTGAAAGGAAAGCGTCAAGTGAGAATTTTCCTTCCTCTTGTCCCTCCTCTTCACCTCCCTCTTGTGTAGTGAAGAGCATGACTGACTTTCATGCTAATCAGTATTTAATCATATTTTTTATACTTGTTAGTCTATGTGAACTACTCATACTGTTGTGCTTTCTAAGCTCCATAACCTGTTTTAATGGGTATTTGCCTGCATACATATTACATGAGTCTGTGTGTGGTATGTTCAGTTTGTGGTGGATTTATGTTTGTTGATCCCTGAGATAAGTGAACAGCTTGTTTTCCCTAGTGTAGGTGACACTGGGAATTGATTGTGACGTTATAAACAAGAAGGGGGCGGGGGGAGGGGGGAGGCTGCTAGCTTTGGCACTGGAGTAAAACATTACATGAAAGTTGTGTTAAAAGAGCATCCGTTTTTAATTACTCACTCCTGGCAAATAAGCAAGGGGTGGATATTTTATGATCCTGTCTAGCCTTTTCCATTTAGATGGTCTTGAGGTTCTCTCTCAAGTTTAATTTGCCTTTGAATTTTTGGGGAAAATAAGCTATTGGAAACTTTTTTGGTTTTCACAAGGTAGGGATGTAAGAGTGTAGTCAATTAATTGATCAACCGATAAGCAAAAGCTTACAGGTTAATGCTATAGACTACATGCGTTTCCCCACCCCCAACCAGTACATTTTTTAGTAGGCTGGCCAATAGCCCAGCTTAGTTCTGGCTCAGACCGGCTCCGGGATCTATCCCCTCTATGGCTCTGCATTTAAAGTGTATTAAGAGCTGGGCGGGCAGGCAGCCTGGCTCAGTTCTGATTGGCACTGGGTCCAGGAGCTCAGACCCCATCCCCCAGACAGGGGCTGCTGCCATCCCACACTGCTGCCTCTTTATCAGAGGCAGCAGCACAGGGTCACAAGCAGCTGGTCCACAAGAGGAGCTGGATTTTAAACTGGCTCCCCTTGCAGACTGGCTCCCACCTGGCATCCTGCACTGCTGCTGGCCCTGCCCCTGCGGGACTAAAAATAGTCAACTAACCTATAAGAAGTAATGAGAAAAAACAGTAAGAAAATGGTCTGGTAGCACTTTATAGACTAACAAAGCATGTAGATGGTATCATGAGCTTTCGTGGGCACAGCCCACTTCTTCAGATGACTGGAGTTATGATTAGAGGATAAGGAAACTTGAAATAAATAGGAGAAGAGAAGGGGGGAGGAAGAAAGATGTTCTGTCACCCACCCCCCTACCTCTATGCATAAAGTATCAAGAGGAACAGTGTTACACCTAAGTAGATAAAGATCAAAGTCAGTGGATGGATAAGGCAGGAAGGATCCCATTCAGAAAATAGTTAGAACCTTCATTGATAAAGGTTCTTCCACCCCATAGCTTGATTAAGTCCATAATTAATTGAATTGAATTTGCATATGTATTGTAATTCCAAGCTTTCCCTGTGGATTTGGCTTGAGGAACTACCCTGTGACAAGACCGCCACCTTCAGATCTGTGAGATTATGGTTAGGTAAACAGAAATGTTCTGCCACTGGCTTCTGAGTATTTTCTTTACGTATATCCAATTTGTGTCCATTGACTTTTTCACGTAGCGAACGCCCAGTTTTGCCAATATATATAGTAGAGGGGCACTGTTGGCATTTGATGGTGTAGATCAAATTACTAGATGAGCAGTCAAATGACCCTTTGATTTTGTGGCTAGTTGTTTGCTCCAGTGATGAATTCATCAGTGTAGATATGTGGGCAGAGTTGGCATCTTTTCTGGTTGCAGGGCCAGGTTCCTGGAGGCTTATGATGTGGTTGGGTGGCATGGTTATCAGAAAGAATACGTTTCAGGTTAGGGGGTTGTCTGTAAGCAAGAATAGGTTTTTCTCCCAAGGCCTCTGAGAGTGAGGGATCATTTTCCAGGATGGGTTGTAGATTGTGTATGATGCGTTGGAGGGGTCTGAGTTGTGGACTATAAGTAACAACAAGGTTACTCAACTGTTCAATTAACCGATATTTAACTTCCCTATCATAAGGAACCTTTTACATTTAGTCACAAGTGAGAAAGAAGAAACACAGGTCTTCCATTACGATGTATCTGCATATTGGCCATGGTATAAATCTAAACTAGCACATACAATTCATCTATCTATTTTGAATGCTCTGTGTATGTACACTGAAATATTTTTTCAAACTAGGAAGAATGCCACTGGAATAAGCCTCTTATTCTCAAAACACAGGCATGGCTATCATTATAATTGGAAATACAGTATATGATTTGTTCTTAGGAGTTGACTTTTTTTTTCGTGGTTTGGTTTTTAATCTCGGTTAACTGAAACCTAATTTTCCTATTTAGTTGATAATAGTGATCTTATTTTTAGATAGCTATAAATAATGCAGTATCATTAAGGAGATTCATATGATGAGTATACCTTTGTTTGGCACTTTGCGAAAATGAGATGAGAAAATTATGCTCTATCTATTGGATGTACAGAGAGTATTAATGTAATTTAAATAATAAATGACTGTTGTGTCTTACTTATATTTAATTAGACCTATTGTAAGATGGTTGGTGAGGTGTGGACTGACATTTAGTGCTGTGACACTAATTCAGTACTAGGGGGGTGGAGGATGCTGCCATCTAAAAAAGGGCATTATGTGAGAACCTTTTTACACTGAGACTCTTTCTGTCCTCTGATTGCAGGAATGTGTTAAAACCTCCTGGCACTTTTTCGTTGTTGGATGAATTGGTGATCGCTTCAGTTCCTTGGGCAACATTTTCTGTAGAAAATGGGTCCCAAATCATGTCCAAAGCTGTATATGGCTGTTTGTTGTTCATGTAACCACTACTTTATTTGTTTACGTGGTCTTTACACTATAGTTATCATAACACATTTTACAGAGTATTTTCTAATAGTTTAAATAGAAAAAAGATTCTGTTGTGTTCAAATAATGTTCCATGCGCAATTTGCCTGGGTTGTATTTATGTTAACTTTGTAATTAAAAAGAGCAATATCCTTTGAAGCTTTGTTGCAAATCCCATTATGCTCTTTACAGATGACAAGGAACAAATATAGTACAAAGTGTACTAAACAGATGTTCTTGATGTGGAACATATAACTATATGCATAGATTTTCAGATTTCCCATGATAGGCACATGATAGTAAAACTATGTTGTAGTCTGTGTTCATTGTGATCGCTCACACAGAAATTCATTCATTTCTGAAAGCACTGTGAGAGTAGCTTTCCTTGTGTAGAGCTTTGACTCTTTCATTTGTAGTGCATTGGATCTACTTCTGAGACCAGTATTAGAAAAGAAAGAAATGGTACAAACACCATGTGATGCCATCAAATTATATGCACAGTCAACTTAGGCAATTGTCAATTTTACTTTCCCTCTTCCCTCCCTTTATTTTACTCTCACGTGTAGCATCCTATTTTAAATTAGGCTCCAATCCTGGAACTTCTTATTTGCCATTAGACCGCTGCTCTTGAATGGAGCCACATTAAAATAATTAGGCAGTTTTAAAAATATGCATATTTCTTGTGGAAGTCAAGCCTTTATAGCTGCTTAGAGGTCTATTCCAGCTGACTCCCCTGCTGTCTGTAAAATCCCTTTTCAGTAAAACAATCACAAAAGGTTCTGGACTCAGTGCCTGTTACTTAAAAACATTAAAAAGATTGTCAAAACTGTTACAATTCTTGCATACATAACTAATACTTGTCATCATATAAGCTTCCATCATGCTCAACTGAGCAAAATGGGTTCAATTGTTCTTTCAGGAGTAAATAAACTAAATCACCAGTGAGTCTGTGGCATTATAAACATATTGCTAGAAATGTAGATGTTCAGACTGTTATTATTCTACACAAATAAATGAGGCTCCCAAAAGCCAGTTTTCTTAAAGGTAATACTTGTCTGGAAATGTATGAAGATAGTGAAAATCAAGAGGCACTTTATTTCTCCCAAGAGAAGAAGACCAGCTAAAAGCTTGCTTGGCAAAATCTTCCTATCTTGTAGAAGATTATGTCTGCTGCCACAAATCAGAGAGGCTTTTCTGAAATAAGAAGAGAAGACAAAATAAACACGGGAAATTGCTGTTTTTTCAAGAAAGCTTTAAAAAGAAGCTGCATTGTGTCACTTCAGAAAATGCAAGAAAAACCAGCAGATTGAACGTGTTTATTTTGGTGGATTTTCACTTCCTTTAGTAATTAGAAGGGTTATAATATTACAGCTCACAAATGAATTAACTTAATTTGTAGAATAAAAGTCTATACAAACAGAACCACTTTTAAAAAAAAAGGAGCAAACTCTTAATGACACATTGGTATTCATCTCTAATTTTTCTTTGGAGCCATAATACTACAGTTAACTTTCTTAGCATAGAGAAAAAACTTGATTCTATTTCATCTGTTCTTCCTTATTTCTGTTTACAAAATCCATGTAGTTCTTCATAGGAAGAAAAAATGCACTGCTGTGCAGAGGATCAGTAATAAACCCTATATACCATAAGCCCTTCCTTTACTATGTTTGGGGGGCTTAAGTGATGGTGAATGACTTTATTCCGGCACTTTGCCTAAGTGTGTGTGTGATAAAGGCATTAGTGCCAGATTTTCTATAGTAGCTTCTCAGATTCCTTAAATTAGATTTTTAATAGCAAGTATAATGTAAAAATAACAGTAATATCACTCTCACAGCACTTTCGGTTTAGGGATTTTAAAGCATTTTGGTCATTAACTGTAAAAGATCACATTTCTAAATAAAACATGTTAAATCTTGAACTACATTGCTGAGACACTTAGAAAGTTCTGGTGAATCTATTCTACATTAGTTTTAAGAAGGGAAAAAGTATTATTAGTGGCCACCAGGTAACTCTGAATTAAACTTTTGGAATCCATCGTTTGCTCTGGCATGTCTTATAAATTGTGTTTCAAAGGAAAGTTAGTTTCCCACACATGCTCCCATTGAAGTGTGTCCTTTCCCTCTCAAGTGTAGATTCCTTTGTGGGGGTCTCCTTTTAACCAGTCAAGATGGGGAGAAGCCTCCTTAAATACATATTAAGCTTTCGATCCGTGGTCCCCAACACGGTGCCCGCGGGTGCCATGGTGCCCGCGGGGGCATTTGTGTGCGCGCACCAAGTGCTCGGGGCTGGCCTGGCCCCGGGCACATGATGCACGGTGAGCGCCGGCCCCGGGAGCGCCGCGGATTAGCCGCCCGCGCTCTGGGCGCGCGGCGCTTGGGGAGGGGAGAGCGCCGGCCCCGGGCGCGCGGCGCTTGCGGGAGGGGAATGCCGGCCCCCACAGCGGGAGGGGAACGCCGGCCCCCACAGCATTTCAAAGTGGCAGTGCTGCACAGAGCTCCCCCGCTGATCTCTGGCTTCATGTGGCGCTGCCACTTTGAAACACCACAGGGAGCCTGGGGACACCCCAGCTGGCCCTGGGCTGCACATGGATTTTCAAAGCGGCAGCGCCTCATGCAGTCTAGGATCTGGCCCCAGGCTTCAAGCAGCACTGCAGCTTTGAAGTATCCTCTCTTGCCCCCCCCCCCCCTTGCTGCTACTATCTGATAGAGGCGGTGGGGGGAAGCGACTAGTCGACTGTCTTGTTGACTATCCAATATGCATTTGCTGATCGGATAGTCAACTAATCCTTCACATCCCTATTTCTCTCTACTTGACAGAAGCACACAAAGGTGTGATTGGTGGTTTTTGTGTAAAACCATTTCTTTCATCTGTAGACATTTGAGAGCTACAGGTAATGTTCTAGATTAGTGGTCACCAACCAGATCAGGACCTACTGGTAGATCTTGGAGCCTCTGACAGGTGATCCTGAGTGGTTTGGCCAAGAGGCTATATCAAGTGCAGGCACTTCAGCCGCCCATACCACCACTGCTGCACATCTCCTGCCCTTTGCCTTGGAGCTGCTGTCCCCCACCCCCGGGACCTCCTGCTTCCTGTACAGGGCAGGGGAGGGAGAAGAGGTGCACTGATGTTAAGGTGTCCCCTCTCCCAGCCTTTATCCTTTCTTCACAAAGCAGACGGGGGCACAACAGGACTTGGGATGGAGTTTTCTGGCTGCTTTTGGGAGGGTGCAGGGCCAAGACCGGTGTAAGCCTGCCTTAGCCCCACTGCACCACCACCCAAGACCCACCTGAGGTCTGCAGTGCCCAGCTGGAACCCACATACCAAACTCCTATACCCAGTTATCCTACCTGCTGCACTCCAAACTCTTGCTCTATCCCGAACATCCCTTCATCCAAATGCCGTTCCAGAGCCTGCACCTAAAACCCCCTCCTACATCCCAACTGCCTTCCCCAAGCTCAGCTCTGAGCCCCTCACCACTCTAAATCCCTTAACCCAAGACCAGAGCCTGCACCCCAACTCTCTGCGCTAGCCTGGTGAAAGTGAGTGAGAATTGGCAAGAGATGGGGGATGAAGTGAGCAGGGGCGTGGCCTCAGAGAAGGGGAGGGAAGGAGACGGGGCAAGGGTATTTATATTTGAGGTAGATCTTGGATTGCACTTAAAATAAAAAAGTGATCTCGTGCTTAAAAAGGCTGGAGACCACTGTCCTAGATGGTACACAGGAGGGTTGGCCCAGACTCAGTGGGTAAGCTTCTTGAAAGGCTCTGTATATATTGGAAATAGCTATTCTCATAGGGTATGTCTACACTTGCTGCCTATTTTGGAATAGGGCTGCAAATGTAGGCATTTGGAATTGCAAATCAAGCCTGGGATTTAAATATCCCGTGCTTGATTTACATCTTCCCGGCCGGGCGCTGTTTTTGAAATTTACATGCCTGGAATAACTGCCTGCATCTACACGCAGCAGTGAAACGGGCAATCGAAATAAAGCCCTATTATGAACTACCTGTTAAACCTCATTGCAGGAGGTTTATCTATCTGTACAACCTCATGGTAGACGCAGGCAGTTATTCCGGGCTTGTAAATCTCAAAAAGTGGCTCCCAGCCGGGAAGATGCAAATCAAGCATGGGATATTTAAATCCCAGGCTTGATTTGCAATTCCGAATGCCTACATTTGCAGCCCTATTCCGAAATAGGCTGCAAGTGTAGACATACCCATAGATAATAATCATGGTTATCCACATATGTGCCACAGTCAGCTCTGGGGCTACTAGCACTGAAGCAGCCACCTCCCAGCTGCCTGCTTTTTTCTGATTTATGATGGGTTGGGTTAAGCAGCAAAAGCTGTAGTGCGGGGTGGGCAAAAATTTTTAATCGGGGGGATGGCACTCCAAGATTTTGGCAAGTAGTCAAGGGCTACATTTCTGCCAAGAGAGCTTGGAATCTGGGACAGTGGTTGGATGCAGAAGAGAGCTTAGGAGACTGGGTGGCAGGAGGGCATGTTGAATCTGAGAGTGAATTTGGGTGAAGGAGGGGGTTGTGATCTGGGGCAGGGTCCAAGGACTATGGGTGAAGGAGGATTATGGCCTGAGGGAGGAGCTCTAGGAGGAGATGTAGGGCTTGGGAGGGAGTTGTGTCCTGGGGAAACGGGTACAGAGAGTTTGGGTGGTGGCCTGGAGTGGGTAGTTATGGGGGGAGAGAGAGAGTGGGTGTGAGAGGCAGGCTCTGGTTGGGAAGCGCTTACCTAGGTGGCTCCCAGTAAGCACCCCTACAGGAACCTGAAGGGTGCAGAACCAAGTTGTTCCACATTGCTCTGCTCCAGGCAGGGTGAAGAAGCATGGAGGGGAGGGAGGGAAGAGTCTTCACTGGTTGACCCTGCTGCCAGCAAAATATTTCAACAGCTATTGGTTGGAAACTGACCAGTGGGACCTGAGAGATTTTCCTGAGGAGTGAGACAGAACACAAAGCCTCCCTCCTCACTCCCAGAATAGAGCAGTCACATTGAAAGGGTCTGTTGCTGTGCTCTGCTTAGGGTCCCAGTGAGGTAGCCATGGGCCGAATCCAGTGGCTTGGCAGGCCGAATCTGGACTGCTTGCAGCCTCTTGCCCACCCCTGCTGTAGTGCTACCTGTTAGTTCTGCTATTGCTATACATGGTTCAGGATGTGGGGTATACACGCTTCAGCTTATTTTACAAAATTCCTCACAGGGCAATTACAGACAGGTAAAAAAGCACACAAGGGGGAGGTTGTGGATCTTCCTGTGTTTCTTAGACTGGAGAAAGATGGGATAGGTGAGATTGAGAGGGTGGTTTATTGGTTGAATGTTTGTTTGCTTAATGTGCCCAGTTAGTCTGACAGCTGACTCTCTGCTTAATCATTGCTTAATTTTTAAGCTCTTTGGAGCAAGGACTCTTTTTTTTTTTCTTTTTTTTTTTCTCTGAGTGTCCAGTGCCGTGGACAATGTAGACTCAATCCAGGACTGGGGCTCTCAGGTGTTCTGCTACAAATAATAATACTAAATATAATGCATAGACCTCTGGTTGCACCTTCGTAAGTACTAAGTATGTACCACTGTATATGTTCTGTGAAAAGACTGAGACAAAATTATGTTTGGAAGCTTTCAAAAATGACTATAGGATTTAATCGCACAACTCCAATCAAAATTAATGAGTTTTGGAGCTAAATCTCAGTCAATGTTTCTAGAAGCACTGGCAAATCCACTGGTAGTGTTCAAAGTGTCATATTTTTGAACCCATTTTTCTGTCTTCTAAAATGTGCCAGAATGATAGTCCATGCTGCTATAACTTAAATCTTTCATAAAAGAGCAAGGCCATCAGGGAACCCTGACAGCGATCTGTAGATAGTACTGCCTCACCTAAAACATGCACAGAGGGTTGATGCTTGATGCAGGGGAATAATTCCTGTCCTGGCTGTGCAGATATTGTGCTGATGTTGTAAAAACAGATCTTGTAAAAGCAGCTCCTGCAAATGTGTTCTCAAGCTCAACAGCTTAAAGATGTACATGGTAGGAAATCAGAGGGCAGGACGGAGCCCATTTAATTTTATCCAGCTCTGAAATCAATCACATATTTCCAGCCCACTATGTTCTTGGATTTAAATAATGGATCTTAAGCTGTTCAAAAAGAAATCCCGCTCAAGGCAATTTTTAAGTCCCAGTGTCTTCTATTTTACTATGGCATCTTAAATGATGCTCAGGTCTACCAACAGGGGGGCAAAGGGAGCAATTCGCAGGGGGCCCAGTGATCCAAAGAGGCTTGGGGCTCCCAGCCGCTGCCACTGCAGCAATGGCAGCAACTGGAGCCCTGGGCCCTTTACATTGACAGTGGAGCACCATGGTGCTAAGGGCTGGAAGATGGGGGGGAGGGGCACCGTGTTCTGGGCAGCACTGAGAGCCGGCTGCCCTCAACCCTGCCCCTTTTACCCTCAGTCCTGCTCCTTCTAGGAGCACAGAGCTGCCCTCACTGGCCCCAAGGACTCCTTTTTCACCCATCTGACTCTAATTCTGTTATTTTCCCCACTTTCTTTTATATTATACTATGTGCACAATTGAATTGGGGCGGCACTCTGGAGGTGCACCGCCCTCACATGTCCCCTCCCTGCCCCTCTGAGTGGCCCTCCCTGAACCCTCATTCCCTATAGGCACCAGTACCCCCTGACTATGTGAAATATGGAAATCCCATTAACAGAACAAGGAAACCAACAGGGGAAATGCTGTCTTGACATGTCCGAAGTGCCCCTCCTGCCCCAGGAAAGGTGTTCATATACTAGTTCAAATTGCTTGTGGTTAAAGCACAAAATTGAGAGCCTGATTCTGTTACTAATTCACGTGGTCACCTTGGGAATGTTGCTTAACCTCACCCTTTTCAGTTGATCTCAGAGAGATGATAAAACTATGCACTCTACCCTCCCTTACAGGGCTGCTTTGAGAACCAGTGCTAGTAAACTGAGTGGACAAGCTCAGCCCAGAGGAGCTCTGCAAGTGTGAAGTATTAGAGCAATGCTATTTGTCTAAGCTGTTCACTTGATCAGAAGTAAGAGAGGTTTGGATCTACCCTAACACTAGCGCTTTGATTTCTGTTAGTCAGTGGATGTCAAGGCCCTTTGCAAAGGATGTCAGTATCATTACCCACATTTTGCAGATGGGAAAATTAAAGCACAGAGATGCTAAGTGACTTGTCCAAGGTGACTAGCAGATCAGGGAACAGAACTGCGGTTTCCTGAGCCACAGATTAGTGCTGTATCCGCTGGGTCACACTGGCTCACGCTGTATCCAGTTTTTAGGTATATCACAGTCCTTGTTTCTTTCTTTTCTGGACTATTCTATGTGGAGGGAATAGCAAAGTTGGCAGTTGCAACCCTTTCTCATTTTTAAAAGTAGGTCTCAATCTTTTTTCTGTAGCTTATAAATCAGCCGGTAGCTGCTGGAGTAAAAGTATCAAGACTCATACAATACGTCCCCATTTGTCTTGTTTCTTCCAAGTAACATTCTTAGCAGATACAGTCATACTAGCCCTGGAACAGTGTTTATTTCCCTCCAGCCAGCCCTTTTGCTTCTCCTGGCACTCTTGTGGGAGTGAGATACTTGGTCAGCTTCTTCACTAAATTCTGAGCCGGGTGGAGGCCTGGTTATTCTGTAGCCAACACTCCTCTGGTTCTACTCACTAGTTCTTTAATAAAACCAAATAAAAAAGTTAACAGTTTATGATAACATCTGCATAGTATGCCAAGTTATATTTTCCACCAGTTTAACTGCAGATTTTATCCACAAGAGATCCCAGATAGCCTGAGTTAGTGAAAACAAACACTTCAAAAGTTTTAAAAACAATCTATTTTGAAGAGATTTAGCCCTTTATATTTGATCATAATCTAAACAGATAATATAGAGTTAAAAATGGATTTTTCTCTCCTGGTTCTTGTTTTTAAAATAACTATAAATTTAATTGTATTTACAAATACTTTGCCAGATTCCCTGAAAGAATAAACTTCCAACACCTGTTTAGAGTTCCCCTGGCAGATGGGAGATTGTAGCTGCTTTCAGTATACTTGTAATGTTGCTCATGAATCATTGAAAGTCTCTTGATCTGTATTACTTTTCATAAAGCCCTAGTTCCTGGATTCATGTGAATAATAGAGAATCTCAGCTTTCATTAGAAAGAGGGGGGAAAAGTTTCTATACCCATGGCATAGAAAAATGCTGAAAAACATGAATCCTAAAGGTACAAAAATTTAGAAGGGGAAAAAAATCCAAATCTATACTTTTAGTCATTCTTCATTTTTTTTGAATGTTTGTAGTAGGCAATGCTATCGTCACAGATTTTAGTCTGGCTGCCAGTATCAACACGGGCTGTGAAATTTCATATAGTAATTACTACACTGGAGAGAATTAATTTTATTCCACACACATCACATCCAGAAAAGTAGCAATTTAATTCAGCTAACAACCTTACTGATATAATCCTAATTCTGGTGTCATAACAGAAATCTTCATGCCCAGACAGAAGCTTTCATGCAAAGATTTCAAAATCTTTTACAAACGTGACATTTTTAAGCCTCAGAATTCCTGTAGCATTTTTATAAACAGATAAACTGAATCAGAGTTGAAATAATTTTCCAGAGACTTTTATCTGAGTCAGCACTAGTGATAGAAATAAAGCCTGTGACAGAATGATAATTTTCTGTCATTTCCTGAATGAACGTCATTGAATTGAAAGTCTCAGAGGGGTAGCAGTGTTTAGTTTGTAACTAATAACAATGAGTGGTCCTGTGGCACCTTAGAGACTAACACAAATATATAGATTCATGAGCTTTTGTGGGTGAAACACAATTATTTGTGAAATTTCCACTCCAACTCATCTGATAAAGTGCGTTTTACCCATGAAAACTCATGATCCTATATATTTTTGTTAGTCTCTAAGGTGCCACAGGACTACTCATCATGAATGAAATTACACTTTATTGAATTAGATTAATAATTCCGGGGTCCGTTATATTACAAATGCAGCTGTGTATGTGTTACTGTGGAAGTGTGTGTATTTCCATGGGTAGGGTAAATAGGAACAGTCAGAAGGTAATTAGGCAGATTATCTCAGATTGTGATATATCCAGAGAAGCATCCTTCCTGCCCCCGGAAAGGTGTGCATATACTAGTTTAAACTGGATTCTCCAGGGGCCCATAGACAAAGGCTATGTCTAGACTGCAGCTCTTTTCTGGGATACTGGAGGTATCCTGGAAAAGCTATGCCGTGTCCAAGGAACATGTCTGCTTTTCCGGAAGTTTTTTTGCTATACCTGCAAACCTCATTTTACTAGGCAGAAGAGAAGTGTTGAAAGAGGAGGTTTTTCTGAAATTTGGCACCAAGTAGACATGCCAAATTTTGGAAAAACCTCTTTGGAAAGAAAAGCAGAAAAAGATACACGAAGATACTTGAGCATGTGTTACACTTGAAGTACATGGGCAGTCCAAATAACGTGAATGCGTCTACCCACGTATACTTTGAAATCAAGTATAGGTATATATAAGTATATTAAGTATATTGCTGAACTGTGGTCCATGCTCAAGCTCAGTGAATAATGTTATTTTTTTCTTTTGGTTTGGGGATCAAGATGAAATATTCAGGTATGTGGCAGTAAAGTGGGGGCAGGTGGGGAGGGGAAGCATGCCTTGGTTTGATCCAAAACTGAATTTTTTCAGCTTTAAAAAAAGAGAGAAACTAAACATTTAATTTCATTCAACCTGGAATTAATTTGTTTTTATCTTTTTATTTTGTTTTTGCGTGATTTTTAACCCTTATTGGGTTTTCTAATAGAGCTAAATTTTTAAACAAAGCATCATCATTTTTGTAATGTTGTAACACATTATTTTGACTTTTTTCTAAAGAGTACTTTCAGTTTTCAGATTAAATTATTCACTGAACTTGTGAGTAATTTTGGTACCCCAAAACATGCATTTTTCAGTGAAAATGAAAAACTAGCAGAAAAAATTGTCCGGTTGAAGTTACTGTACATAACTCTAAACAAGGGATGCTGTACCAAGAAGCATAACAATCTGAAACACCATGTATTGAACAGTATGGGTTGTATTATTAAATGAATATATGATAAATATTTGCAAGTGCACTAAAACATTAAAACTGTTACCATTTTTAAATAGGATCGCTTCAGTTTCCTTCTGGCAAGTGCAGAACAACTACAGAATGCCACACTTCTATAAAAGCTCATCTGTTTTCCTATGAGGATGAGTAGAGAGAGAAAGGCTGAGACCACAATGTTTGTAGTACAGTAAGTCAGCTTTAGCCTCCACCCGCCTCCCACCCCCCACCATGTAAAACAAAAAAAGACACGGCCACTTGAGCCAGGACCACCATGCTGAGCAACAAGAACCCACACAGTTCTCCTTTGAAGTGAGACACACAGTGCCTATTATGTTTGCAGAAATCGAGGGAGAATTCAAGAAGCACATTGGAGGGGTTAGGTTACATACTGGGCATGGCATACCCCACATGTTAATCTTAATTACTATCCAAGTCTACACATTTTTATATAATCTTATCTGCTAAGATCTGTGTTTGGAGAGCTTTGTAGGACAGATGGATAAACAGAATATTTTAATATTGTTGCAAGTGAAGTGCTCTTTTGTAGATGACTGTATGTTTAGAAGTTTTTAATAGGAGCAGGCTACATTTTGGTGCTTTCTTTTAAAAATTCAGTTTATTGATGGAGATAGTGAGAAGTTAAAGTCTGGAAACTACTCAGGGGGTATCATACAACTCAACCTAAGAGTGGCAGAATGAGGTAATAGCTGATTTGTCAGTCAATTAAGCAAATTGCATTGTAGCAGAATCGGCTCACAAAACTGCTCCTGTGCGCCCCCCTCCCCCATGGGCTCCCACCCTCAGATCCATCCCCCCCCCCCCCCGACCTCCGGCTCCCCTATGCTCACTGGGGAGGTGATTCAAAATGGTGCTTAAGATAGCGGCTGTCGATGGGAGCCCGATATGGCCAAAAAGCCTAAGCTTGTTTCTTTAAGGGGGGCTCTTCACATTTTTTCCGCCGCTGTTTCAGCTCTCTTTGTTAAATGGGCTGGCCACCCCTGCCCCAGATCATTCCTGTAGGTCTTGCTTCATAGATGTACTATGCGAACCTCAGGTAGGGCCAATAATCCTCATCTAGTTTTAGATATAGTCGCTCCTCAGAAAAAATCTGTCAGTGACAAAATATACATAGCATCTTTTAAAATGAGAGGGAAAAGTTCTGAATCAGTTGTCTGAATATTTCTGACATACTGTCCTCCAGCACATCATCCAAGTATCCTTCATTACATAGGATTATTGAAAATCAGTCATGCTCATTTTAAAAATGTGGTTACACTAAGCCACAGAAGCTCTTTAATTTTACTTGTGAACTAGCAACTAATTGATAAGATTCCAAATTGCTTCACCTATTGAATGATGTAATACTCTTGAACTTTAAAAAAAATCAACCTTACACAATTAATAAAAGAAAGGCTGAACAAAACAGGTGTCATGCTTAAAAGTGGCCTTAGAAATAGCTAGGTTGGTTATCAATGAATGAGGCTTTTTGTAATAAAAACAATCAAATTATGCCCTCAGGAAAAAAGGAATTTTCATAATCCTTTTTTCAGGTAGAAATTTGCCTCATTTGCATCCGTAGCCAAAAAAGCAGAAGTAAAAATTAAAAATTGTTTTGCTTTTCAGAAAACTTACTGAAAGGTGATTTATTTTACAGCTTCTTCAGCTCGCAATAGAAAATGTTCATTTTGAAGTTAAAAAACAAAACATTCACTGAATGAATCAAGCAAAAAGACTGTAACAACAACAAAAAATCTTCATTTTTTTGGGAACTATCTTTAACACTTAGTAATGAAGGATCGGAGGAGGGAAATACCAGATAATTGAATGTTGTTGGATTTTTTGTTTAAGAAAATGTTTCCAAGCTTTTTATGTGACATGGTTCAGATGCAAAAATAAAGATACTTTTTGCTTTTAAAATGTACAGAAACATTTGTCCTAGAATTACGACACCTCAGCAGTCAGCAGTTATTGAAAAGCAACTAGTGAGAGTATCAACTTTAGTAGATGCAAGGCCTAGCTTCAGCATGAAAGTATTAAATAACATCTGACCTGCACTTAGTAAAGCATTTTTTTGAAATCAGCTTAACATACTTCCTCTAAACAAAACAAGAAATTAACATACTATGGAAAAAAACATTCCAGTTGAAGATAAAATCAATTGCTGAAGTACTATCAGGAGACATAGGAGTAATTGCAGAAGTGTGATTGCGTGGAGACAGCAAGTATTTTGTATTTAAACCACAATACAAGACATCAGGAAAAAAAACAGAAGGTCTTCAATATGGCACTGTCATTAAAATATGGTTCAGTTAAGCAAGTATATTGTACACAGACAAGAGAAGTGCTATGTTTGTTAGCATGTGTGTGGAAGGAACTCAGTATAATGAGACTTATAATAGAACTTTTTTTGGCTCTGTTTCGTCTCTGTTTCAAAGCCTCAACTGTTCTTGAATTCTTAATAAGTTAAGGAATAAGTACTGCAGAAGAGAGAGCAGGCAAAATCTGTTGTAGCAGCTTGTCCTAGTCAGTTTGCCAAAGACTAAATCAGCCTTTTAAAAGAGCTGTTATTTCTGATGACATCATTCCTGCCACTGTCAAAATGTGACAAGCCTTAGATCTCTCTGTCCCCTACCTCTCCAGAGTTTTACAATGACACTATGCAGATTGAAAACATGCAAAAGTACTACTATAAAAGTTAAAAAAAAAAGTATACCCTTTCTCTTTGCAAAGGATTTTCATTTAGACCCAGCTATTTCACAAAAACTTTACTTAGTAGTAAATCTTTAAACAAGGCACATTTAAAAAGCTCTGGGTCATTCTGTTTCCATTGTACTGTCTTGCTTTAGGTGTTGTACCATTTTTATAGCAGTAGCCACAACCTGTTTTTTTCCCCCGATTTAGTTAACTTTGAGCCAACTGAAATCTGTAGGTATTTCAAAGATAGCCAGAAGTATTACTGACAAACTAAGTTACTAGCTCTGTTTATTAGTGAATGTTATTTACTTCCTGATCTGAAGATTAATGAAGGATACACATTATCAAAGTATCTTTAAACATTAAATATTACTTGTCATTTAAACATCACCACAAGCTGTGAACTGTAATTAATGCTGAATGGCAACCTTGAACCCCATGAACCTGATTAATAAGACCATGCATCTGGCAGAACACCTTTAAAATCCTTTATAAAAGAATATCAAAACAGCTTAATAGAACTGACAAACCCCTACCCTACACCTACCCATTTCAAAACCAATTGGCTACAAACACTTTTAAAAAGGACAACACTGCAATGGAAAATGTGTGCATAAAATTAGATGAATTTATGAAAAATTAAATAGCCCATCTACTTAATTGTAGCAAAGACATTTGGGCTATGTCTACACGTGCAGCTTCTTGCGCAAGTAATATGCAAATGAGGCAAAGCGTGGAATATCGCTGTGCTTCATTTGCATACCTAATGAGCCACCATTTTTTTTCAGAAGAGGCTCTTGTGCAAGAAGGAGCATCTACACTGCCCCTTCTTGCGCAAGAAAAACCCTCTTGTGCAATGCCATTACACCTATTACTTGAGAGGAAGAATGGCTTTGCGCAAGAGCCTCTTCTGAAAAAATGGTGGCTCATTAGGTATGCAAATGAAGCTCAGCAATATTCCACGCTTAGCCTCATTTGCATATTACTCATGCAAGAAGCCGTGAGTGTAGACATAGCCTTGGTGTTAAGGGCTGCTAAAGGGTACAGCCAGTACAATCGCCAAAGGGTAAAAAACATGTTTGTTTCCTTTCCAGTTCAGATTGTGATAGGACAATTGTTTTCTAGTACAGTGGACAAGAGCATAGCAGACCCAGTTTAAGGCAGATTCATTTACTTTTACTGAATGAGTTTCAAATACACCAAACGTAGTAGAACTTGCCATATTACCCAAAACTGGGTATCTATGAATCTAACAAGTTTTTAAATCTGTTTAGCAGACTAGTTTTATAACTTATTTGAAATTTTCCTGTGTGTAAAGCCCACTGTAATTCCATTTGATATGTTTGCTAGTCTGTTTAGACTTAATGAAATGATGAGTTTCCCCGGTTATTTTGTATTGTCAACTACAGAGTAAAACCTTTCTAGAGCTACTCTATTTCTCAAAAAAGATTGAAACAAGACCCTTTGGATCCTAATGGAATTACCAAATACCAATTGTACTAATTTGCCTGTTATGAAATGAGGTGTCTTAGTATTGTATTTTTGAATCACATGAATGTTCTGTTCACATGCATATACTAAACAAAAATGAGCAATATTCTGTGGACTTGAAATTGCCAAGTCTGCTGTCTCTAAAGACACAATGTACACACCAGCCTGTTCAGTCAGCTGAGCAGTCTTCTCACTTTAATATAACCATACTAAGACAAACTGATAATCAAACAAGTACATATTTATTAAGAAAACATGGATTTAAGTGATGCTAAGCAGAGATAACAGAAACAGAAAATGGTTATAAATCAAAAGTATAATAATGCTTTCTTGGTGACTAAAATTTAACTCAGCAAGCTACAATAATCCTTGTCTAAGAAGTTTCTTACCTGAAAGGAAGAGGTACCTGCCTGATATAGGGCAGTGCATCCGATTCAGGGTGGATCAATTATAGTACTGGTTCTCAAACTTTTTGGGCTCTGGAGTCCTTTACATGCGTAAAAATTTATGCGGAGCCACAGTGGTCCACTGATTGTATGTGTTGTACTTATGAGGAGTCTCAGCGGTCCACTGATTGTACGTGTTGTACCTATCGATGTTTCCAGTTTGTCAACCTCGCGGAGCCCCTGGAGATCTCTTGCAGAGCCCTGGGGCTCCGTGGAGCACAGTTGGAGAAACACTGGATTATAGAATGTATGAAAGATGCCTTCTATTACTAACATTCCATCCTGGAATGCCTTTCTACAATGCCTTTCCAGATGCTCAGAGCCTTTAGAACAGCGTTTTCAAGAGTTTTTGTTGAATAACTAGAAGCAGGACACATGTGGGTGCATGTTGCAGACTACCCTTTTCACCACAGATTGTGAGAAACAGCCCAAGGAACAATTGGCTCTCATAGGGTCCATGCTGCTCCTTTTCAAATGCACAGTTAGGAGCACCATGCAACTAATGGTCAAGGAGGAACTGAGAAGTTACTCTGATAACTCCCCCCACCCCATAAACAAAATGTGCCCAGAACATATTACTTCATGACATCAGGAAATAAGGCAAAAAGAAAAGATAAATATTGCTCTCCTTTTATGTTGCATAACAGAATTCTTACTTACAAGGAGATATGGTGAATCTCAAAATCTGTAAACTCAGGAATATAAGCATGAGACTGTGAGCCACTCAATGGCATCTGTACAGTGTAGAGAACAGCCTGTTGTACTGAATCGCATATCAGGCCTGACATCCACACTACATACAACATATTTCTGTCGCAGTGTATATTTATAAGTGTTGTGTGAAGTATCAAATGAAAGCTTGTGATACACCCATCCTTAATGCCATTGTATGATGTATGAATGTGTAAAGAGTTGTGTATGTTTGGTGGAAATTGATCAGGATGAGATGAACAATGGGCCTTATTGGGAGCATGGGGAAACAGCAGGGCATCACATACCACCTGAGGCCACTGTGCATTGTGACACCCATACTGTCATCCTGACTCTTGAGAAGAAGACAGTGAACTTTGTGGAATATAATGGTTATCCATCACTGGGGGGACAAAGTGGCCAGTGCTCTCTGTGTCTTTAAATGTGTCTTTCAGTGGGTTTGCTCAGGAATGGCACTGGCATATCAAGAGCAAAATTTGAAGGGCTAGTATGTAGCCCTTCATTGGTTGGCTTTTGTTTATGTGGTGGGCATTATATTTAATGTACATGAGTATGTGACCTTCTCACCCTGTTCCAGCCACAGTCCCCACTTCTCTCACAATACATAAGAAGTCTCAGAGGATCAGCCATGTTAGTCTGTAACTTTAAAAACATGTAGTCCTATGGCTCATGAGAGACTAACAAAGGTATAGAATCATGAGTTTTCATGGGGAAAACCAGCTTTATCACTCCATCTCATGAAGTGGGTTTTACCCACAATAGCTCATGCCCTATACTTTTGTTAGTCTCTAAGGGTATGTCTACACTACAGCGCTAATTCGAACTAACTTAGTTCGAATTAGTTAATTTGAACTAAGCTAATTGGAACTAACGCGTCTAGAACTAAAAACTAGTTCGAATTAGCGTTTTGCTAATTCGAACTAGCATGTCCACATTAAGTGGACCCTGAACAGGGCTTAAGGATGGCCGGAAGCAGTGCCGGCAGGGCATCAGAGGAGGACTTAGAGCGTGGAGATGGTGTGTCAGGCTAGCCGAGGGCTGTGCTTAAAGGGTCCCGATCCCCACCCCGGACAGACAGTTCTCAGGGGTGCCCCGCTTGAAAACCAGTCCTGGCTTGGAGTGCCCGGAGTGCCCACACTGGGCACATCACACCACTCGGCCATCAGCCCGGCTGCACTTGCTGCAGGCTGCCATCTGGGGAGAGGGAGCAATTGGGGGGCTGCAGGAGAGCTTCCACCCCCAGAAGCCCACAGAGCCAGCCCAGTCCTCCCCATCGGGGGCTCGTGCCCCATTCCTCCCTCACCTCCTTCCACTTACCCTTCCCTAGCCCCTTTTCTTGTTGTACAAAATAAAGGACAATTGTGTTCAAAAATGGAATCTGTCTTAATTAAACAAAACTGGGGGAGACTGGGAAAAAGAGGTGGGAGAGGGGAAGAGAGAGGCTGGGAGAGGGGAGGGCAACTAAAATGATCAGGGGTTGGGAACAGGTCCCAGATGAAGAGAGGCTAAAGAGACTGGGACTTCTCAGCTTAGAAAAGAGGAGACAGAGGGGGTACAGAATAGAGGTCTCTAAAAGCAGGAGTTGGGTGGAGAGGGTGCATACAGAAAAGTTCTTCATTAGTTCCCATAAAGAAGGACTAGAGGACACCAAAGGAAAGGAATAGGTAGCAGGCTTCAAACTAGTAACAGAAAGTTGTTCTTCACAAAGCAAAGAGTCAACCTGTGGAACTCCTTGCTGCAGGAGGCTGAGAAGGCTAGAACTAGAACAGAGTTGAAAGGGAAGTGAGATCAAGTGATGGAGGTTGGGTCCATGGAGTGGTATTAGCCAGGGGGTAGGAGTGGTGTCCCTGCCCAAAGTTTGTGGAAGGCTGGAGAGAGATGGCACGAGACAAATGGCTTGGTCACTGTCTCCGGTCCATCCCCTCCAGGGTCCCTAGGGTTGGCCGCTGTCGGCAGACAGGCTACTGGGCTAGAGAGACCTTTGGTCTGACCCAGGACGGCCATTGTAAGCTCAGGGCTCAGTGTCGGGGGTCTCAGTGGACCCCCTTGATTTTCATGCACTCCTGCTCCTGGGTGGCCAGGCTGGCAGCTCTCCTGCCCTAGACGGCCACTTTCCTGTGCCTAGTGCGGAGATCGTGGACGAGGTCCACGATGTCCACACTAGCCCAGGCGGGTGCCCACCTCTTGCTGTCCCGGGCAAGCTCCCGGGAGCCGCCAGCCTGGTCCCGGGAAGAGGGGGAGGGCTGGGGGGCATCGGGTGGCTGGCTCGATCCGTGCCAGGTGCAGGGTCTGCTGGCTGGGTGCTGGCAGGCTTGCACCTGGCACGGGCACCGTAGCCAGCCCGTGCCCCTTTAAGGGGTCTGGGGCCGGGAGGGGGGCATAGAGTTTCCCTGGTGTTGGCCAGAGTGGCCACCAGGGAAACCTGGGAAGCCTTAGCCTCCCACTAGTTCGAATTAAGGATCTACACAGCCCTTAATTCGAACTAGCTAGTTCGAACTAGGCTTAATCCTCGTAAAATGAGGTTTACCTAGTTCGAACTAAGCGCTCCGCTAGTTCGAATTAAATTCAAACTAATGGAGTGCTAGTGTAGCGCCTATTAAAGTTAGTTCGAACTAACGCCTGTTAGTTCGAACTAACTCTGTAGTGTAGACATACCCTAAGGTGCTACAGGTTTACTTGTTTTTACAATATATAAGGTCAAAGCTCACTCGAGGTTGGCTATATTTACAAATAATCTAGCGTAATATAAGAAATTCCAGCCCTAAGATTCTCCCCAACCTTGACTGCTTCTTTGGGTTTGTCCCTTGTTACCTGCAGTCCAGACAGTTGCTCCCATCTCTTAATTCTAGGGTAAGTTTGTGAGTATCAACTTTTGCTAGAGTCAGCATGAAAACTTCAACAATGCCTTTCAGGATTCCAACATCTGCTAACAGAGCAGGTTAATAGAAGAGCTCTGTTACCTGAAGTCTACCAGAGCTGTTACCATTGCTATTTTGTGGTTGCATGAAAAGCATGGCCTAGCCATAGACCTCTCAGTGTGGGGAGGCTGATGACTACACCTTTTTTTGGGTATGGGTGAGAATTAGGTCATCAGGACTGGTGCTAGACTTGCTGGGACCCGAAGCCCAAGCCTCATGGCCGGGGGGCCAAAGTCTAAGGGCTTCAGCACTGAATGTGGGGCTCAGGTTACAGTTCTCCCATCTGGGACTGAAGCCCTTGAGCACTGGCCCTTTTTGCCCTGGGTGGAAGGACTCTGGCTTTGGCCTTCCTGTGTGTGGTGATGGGGCTTTGGCAGGCTTAGGCTTTGGTTCCCTATCCTGTGAATAAGTATTTTGTTGTTGTTGTTATAAAGGGGTCATGGTGACATGAAATTTGAGATGCCCTGATTTAGGTGATGTACGCGCATAGCAAAGTCTAACAGTTCTTCTACTATTCATTACTTGAGTTGGCGCCAATGTGAGTCACCCTCTTTGTTACTTGCTGGGTGATGTTGTGTGACAGCACCTCTGCGAAAAAATGGCTTGTAACTTGCTGCTTCCATAATGAGGGATAATGAATAAGGCTAAGATTTAGTCGTGTGTATCTTTAGTAAAAGTCATATACCGGTCATGGGTAGTAAACAAAAATTCATGGCCTGTGACCGGTCCATGACTTTTACTATATACATACCCCCTAACTAAATCTTGGTAGCTTCTGGCGCCTCAGGGCACTGCTGTGCTGGCGGCCGGGGGGGAGGAGGGGCATTAGACATCACTGTTCTGCAGGGCCCTGGAGGCCAATGTCTGGCCTGTGCACTGGCTGTGGGAGCCAAAAGCCTCCATCCACCTGCTGCTCCATAGCCCAGCTTGGGTGCTCCCCAGGGATGACCCTGCACCAATTGCTTGGGCACTCTCATGGCCTGTTGCCCCCAGACCACAGCTTGGGTGGTCCCCCAGACCAGCAGCCTGAGCAGTGGTTGGCTGCATAGTGCCCAGGCAGCTGGCCCCAGGATCAGCTGCCAAAGTAAGTAATTCCCAAACATTCATGGTGGCCAGTAGAGAGGCAATAATGTGAATGTTCCTTTGTTTTCTTGTGAAAGCTGGGAAGAGTCATTTATTTTAGTCAACGGTTTCTACTTAAATCCCTAAATAGTATATGTATATTACTTGTTTACAAAAAAGAAGGAATAGAGACAGAATGAACATCACTAGCAGCTAATGTTACATGGTTTTTATGTGAAGAGAAATGCATTTCATGCACCAGCCAGTTCAGGTTATTTAGGTGTAATGTAGGTTCTTTGAATATTAACCTAATACTTAATAAGTAACATATGATGTGATATATTAACATTTTTTTGTAATTTTGCCTTAGTAAAAAGCTTTTTAAAGTCGATTTTTGACTCCCAGGTGGAGATGAAGGTGATATTCTTTTAAGAGTATGCATGTTGCACTGTGAAAGTTATATTTAATCATAGTTCAAAAGTTTCACAGATGAGTGATCAAAAAACTGCTGTGATGATATCCTGGAAAATTAGAAAGAATTGTGGAACATAAAGTAAGAAAAATTATTAGCCATCTGGAGTTCAGGGTGTGTGTATGTGAAATCTTGTGTAAATCTCCCTTGGTGAGTAGTCTCATGATGGATGTTGCCTAACTCCATACTCAAAATCTACAGGTCGTTGTTGTTTTTTTCTGTGCAGAGATGTTTACCCATGAAAACAGAACATCATGGAAGTTAATGTCTTCTGCACTATGTTTTGATACAACTTAAACAACAAATAGCCCTGCAGTACCTTAGGGTGTGTCTACACTGCAGGCCTTAACTGGAAATAAGTTGTACAAATTGAGCTACATCAATTGCATAGCTTATTTCAAAATAGCTTATTACAAAATTGGGAGCATCTACACAGCACTTATTTCAAAACAGAGCACTCTTCCTCTGACTTCCCTTACTCCTCATACAATGAGGGTTACAGGCGTTGGATTAAGAAGTCCTCCAGCTTGACACTATTTTGACACTGTTTTGAAATAACTGTCTGCTGTGTAGATGCGGACTAAAGTATTTTGAAATAATGTTGCTGTGTAGACATACCCTAAGAGATTAACCGAAAATGTAGATGGTGTCATAAGCTTTTGTGAACACAACCCATTTCTTCAGATGAATGGAGAAAGGGGTCCAGAGGTACAAATAAATGGCAGTAAAAGAGGGAAGTTGGGAATAGGGATGTAAGATTTTGATTAATTAGCTAATTAACTGATTAGTCAATAAGGGCTATTGTTACACTTCAGGGGTGAACGTGCTGTGGGGAGCATGGGGCCAGCAGGGGACTCAACCAGTCCCCCGCTGGCCCTGTGCTCCCCATGGCATTTTAAAGTGTCAGCACTGCATGGTGCCCACGGTCAGCGGGAAAGTCCTTAGCTGACCCCGGGCTCTTCGTGGTACTGCTACTTTGAAACATCGAATGCATCTGGGTCAGCTGGGGACGCCGGGCTGCATGCGGCATTTCAAAGCATCAGACACTGGGCTCCATGCGGTGCTGCTGCTTTGAAGCATCCTCTCCTCTCCCTCACATCCCCTGCTGCATCTTTGTGATAGAGGCAGCAAAGAGGGGCAGCGACTAGTTGACTAGCTTGTCAACTATCTGATCAGCATTTGGTTATTGGATAGTTGACTAGTTGTTCACATCCCTAGATTGGGGGTGGGGAAAAAAGAGAAGAGAAAAAAATCTTGTAAATTAAGAGTGTCCATGCTAAATGAGGCTAATAGAGTGGGCTGCAAGTGCCCGATACTTAGCTTTTGACATCATTAGGGTGTTGAATGTAGCAACACATCCAGTTCATGTCTTTGTGATTAAAAGTGTCAAATTTGCAAATGAAGGCAAGGTCTGCAGTTTCTCTCTCTAGCTCAGGGGTTCTTAACCTTTTTACCATCACACCTCCCCTGAAGGTGAACTTCATGTTCACACCCCCGCCCCCTCACCTGACAGGAAGCTAAGGGGCATGGCTAGGACTATAAGAACTCTGCCAGGGAGCTCAGTCAAGGCCCAGCATCTGAGGGAGACAGGCGCCTGCCCAGAGCTCCTGGCTGACGAGGCTGAGACCTAACCTGGGCCTCCCACAGCCGCCTTCCCTCAGGCCAGCGAAGGCTCCCCTGCCTGGGCCTCCAAGGCCTGGCCAAGTCAGCCAGCAGGTCTACCCTCTGACCTAGAGGAACCCAAGGCTCTACTGGTGCCTGGGGATTCGAAGGACCGGCCTGAGCTCAAGGCCCGGCTCAAATCCCGAGGCCTGCCTGAACGCTGGGACCTGGCAAACCAGCGGGATGCAGCCATCTGAGCTAATTCCCAAGTCGACGGCTGGTAGCGCTGTGGTGTGAGTGAACCCCGTTACAATGCCTAAATGAATAATATGAGCTTTTTACTTTGAACCTTTTCCTAACAAATTTACGTAATATTTGAAGATGAAAGTCGGCAATGCTCACATACTGTTATTGTAATGTGTCATCACATAGGCCTGATTGATTCACACTGCTATTGTAGTGTGCCGATCTCTAGAAGTTAATAAGAAATTAATGTTTATAATTTTAATTCATAATATTAATTATAAAGAAATCTAAACTTTATAATTTTATCCAGTGAGAAGGCAATTGCGATAAATTTTCTGGGAGGCACCTCACACCTCTCCTGGGGAGATACACCTCACTGGTTAAGAACCTCGGTTCTAGCTGGTTTTTGAAATTGCTTTGTAAGAGTATAGTCACTTTTAGATCCACTAATGAGTGCCTGGGCAAGTTATGGTAGCTCACTCTTGTCTTTTTTTATTCTGGTATGCTTTTTGTTCTAAAACTGTTTTCAATTAACTATATATTTCTTTGCTTAAAAAATGTACCATAGATGCCTTTGAATTAGGAACTTTTTGGCAAAGTGAAGCAGCAATTTGCATTTTTGTACAACAATCGTGGAATGATTTCCCAAGAATTTCAACATGGGCTTAAAAGGATTTTTAAAACAGTCAGCGAGGAGCTGGCATACCTTAGTGATGATTTTCCACACACTCTGTATAATGCAGTATAAATGCCTGGATGAAAGTGCTCGGCTTTACTGAAAATTAGTTACAAGTTTTTGGCAGTGGATTGGATGAATATTCTCCTGAGAGACTTTTTCTTTTCTTTACACAATCAACATAGTCCAAATAATTGTCTGTTCTGGACCTCTGCTAGAAACCCTGAATGTTTATCTTCCCTAATCTTAGCTAGGCAAAATGCAGAAGTGACTTAGTAGGAGTGACTCAGTCAGGCAGTGAGGAGGTAGTGAAACTGTGAAACAGTTTGTTTTCCAAATAACAACAACAGCTGGTACAGAGGTCCAGTGTTATGCATAGACTAATAAAATAAATCTGTTAGTGAGTTACAGATTACTGAAACACTTTCCAGAGAGCTTTTCTTACAACAATTTTTGAAGCAGCCATTGAATATTAGAAGAAAAGTTTTTCTGGGAACCTGAGACACCAGTGGCAGATGACTGTGTGACTTAATTGAATTGACAAAGATTATTTGGATCCATCGATCTATCTAATCTGTTTTCAATAAGTGTATAGTAATAATTCTTCTAATAATATGATATAGTTATATTATTATTGCGTTAGAAGAATTATTACTATACACTTAGTGAAAAACATCAAAACAGATGGGTGAGAAATGTCGACACTTGAGTATGAATGAACATAGCATATGCCAACCATGGGTAGGTGGAATGTACCACTTAACAAATTATTCTATTTTTAGCACTGTAACCTTCTTCGTATACTTTGTCAGAAGATGAGTCTTATATATGTGAGGCAGCCAAAAGAAGCTGTCAGTTGTGGCCTTTTCATATGCTTTCTATGGTTTTAGTCTGCAGACCTAACTGAAATATCTTGCAGCAGCTGGCTGTGGAGTGCTGGCCGGTTTGCTGTAGCCATGGTGTGGAATTTCCCTATGCATTGAGTATATTTAGACAGGAGCACACTTACAAATATGTTGTAAAATTGGACACCAGCCTGGGGAAGTTTGGGCCTCCTTGGTTTACTTACTAAGTCGATGTTTCAATGGAGAAGCAAATTTGATTTTTCCAAGTCCCCCCTCCCTTTTTGTCTTTCTCTCTCTTCTTTCCTCCCTATCTTTTGCTAAAGAGACATCATTGATTGCTGAGAAGAACTGAGCAACTTAACCTCATCTCCTACTGGTGGTCATGAGAACAATACAGACAGAGGGAGGGTGTCAAAGGTTACCTTTTGAATATGTTTTAAGAGCTAATTTATTGCAAGGAGACAGTTTCACCTTGGCTGTATTTTCTCGTGGAGAAGATCACACTTGAGTTTGTTCATTGGAAGTTCTCTTTAGGGGAGCTTTTCTATGCCCCATGTGCAGAATACAATAACAGCATTTTTCAACGTGGAGGAAGAACTGAAGGGAAGAAAAAATGGACTACTCTGGAGCAGAACGTGGAAGCTATTTGATTACAGATGTTTTTATTATAACATCTTTATTTCCTAGTTATATTTTTATCCTGTAATTGGATACAATTTGCTTAATAGAATGTATGAAAGAGGGTAAGCGGGTGCATGGAGAAGGGGGAGATTTTCATAGCCATCCTGTCAAAGCATGCCCTGGGTCTTTCAAGAAAACAGGATTCTGATTTACTGTGAGTGGTGGTAGAAAATTCCCTTCTTTGAGCACTCATTACTACAAACCTAGGAGACATTTCTTTGGAAAATCATGTTGTTTGAGTATTCTGGACCTCTGCACTAGCCTGCAAAACCAAGAGATCTTGTAAATTTTAAAGTTATGAGCTGTTTGCCTAGATTTAAACAATCTGACCATATTCAGCCCCCCCCCTGTTGCTCAGCTACAGCCCAGCAACCCATTCCCCAGGCGTTCCCTGTCTTTTTAAAAACTCTAGATCTCTTAAATTTATCTTAAAAGCAAACTGCACTGGTTATATTTATAGCTGAGACCTCAAATCAGTTATTTGGAACAGTGTAAAGATCCCCCCACACACGTATGACCCTCGACCTGTCTTTGCAATTTAACTTTTATTAACACAGTGGGGAAGGTCTGCTGTTTCTTTGCTTCATGGCAGGAGTAGAGGCTAACTTGCTGTACACTTGGACCCCTATGTCCCTGAGCACTCCTGTGATGTGCTATGCATCTTCAATTCCCATAGACTTCAATGGGAACTGGATGTTCAGCACCTCAAAGGAGAGCAAAATTCCTTGACAGATGAAGCCATGGGGAATTACTTCTATGGAGCATCTTCAGAGAATTTTTTTAATTGCTTGCAGTAGGAGAGGTCATTTATTGTTGTAACATCAAACATGGTTGAAATGTTTTGACGCTACTAAGAAATCCTTTGACTACCTGGAGTCCTACATGATATAAAATTGGTATCTGCATCCGCAAAAATGAGCCATGGAAATCAGTCTTGACATCCACAGATGTAGATAAAGCATGGCTATAAAGCAGATATCTGTGGATTTGCAGGGCTATATGAATACCTATTCACCTTGGCTAATAAACCAAGCTCAGAGCTCCATATGGCTTCACAAGCAGGAACACGAGTGAATGTCACTTGTATTAAAGCAGAGGATGTATATACTCTAATAGAATATTCTATGTTGAATATGTCCTTTGCATTGGTATCTTTGTACACCTTCCCCTTCATACCTAATGATTTTAGAAATGTTTTCATGATATTGGTTAAAAGTGAGTTTAGGATACTTTGTACCTTTCTTTGAGTTTAGGTAGAAGTAGGAAAGGGTTTTTTTGCTTGATTATTTGGAAACAGCCAAGGAGAAAGGTGACTAGTTTAGTGGGAAGCTACACATGGAGGTAGGGATGGGAGGGCATGATGGAAAATCATTGAGTCAGTGAGAGCTACTTTACAGTCAGCACAAGTAATTCTTGGCTTCTAGTCTTGGACTCTCATCCTGCACCTCTATGTGGTGGTGGGGTGAAACCCTGAGTTTACACAGAGCCTCATGAAAAGCAGTAGCGATCAGCATGGGTGCGCTGGGGTCAGTGTACACACATGCAGATGCAGGATCAGCACCTATATGTACTATTTAGGGAGACTGGGTGATCCCTTTTGTTGGTCAGATGGGAAATGATGGCTTTATAAAAGTGGTTTAGGGCTTGCATTTGATATGTTCATGCCATATGGTCTAATCTCTAGAAAGGAGGCTTGATAACATGTACTCTGGATTCTGTTCCCAGTAATTGTGATCTTGAGCAAATTACATCCTCTTCTGTGTTTTATCTCTTCCCTCAAACATTACTTAGGGCACACAAAAGACTCCGCCACCTAGCCTATCCTAGGTTGCTCTTTGTATGCTGTCTATGTGAAGTTTCCCTCTCTAGATACTGCTTGAAAGAGGGGTTTTTTTTCATGTGGCTCCTTTATGCTTAGTTTTGCACAGCTGAAAAGTAAGAATTATAGCACCTACTTTCCTCACAGAGCAGGGTAAATATGAGTGCCAGATTTTTTTTTTAAATATTTTGGTGCCTAGGGAGGCAGGTAGGTGCTTTATCAGATTTTTCAGTGTTTAGACATGCCTAACTCCCACTGTTTTCATTAACTCCCAATAGTATTTAGGTTCTTGGGCACTTCTGAAAAACTCACTAGGTGCCTTTCTGGCTCGTTAGGTACCAAATACTTCAAAATAGTCTGGCCATTAGGCTTTTTTGAAAAGTATGACACTAATATTTATACCTAACCTAAGTGCCAGGAAAATATTAATAAGCCTGGGGACCAATTATAATTTTGAGTAGGACTGTCAGGCAATTTAAAAATTAATCACACCATTAAAATTCTTAGTCACGAAGTTAAACAGTACGACACCATTTTATTTTAAATTTGGATGTTATCTACAATATACTGATTTCAATTACAACACAATGAAAACTGTTCAGAGCTCACTTTATATTTATTTTTAATATAAATGTTTACTCTGAAAAAATAAATATTTTAATTCACCTAATACAAATTCCATAGTGTAATCTCTTTATCATTCACATTGAAATTATAAATATAGAAATATGTGCAAAAATAACTGCATTCAAAAACAGAACAATGTAAAACTTTAGAGCCTACAAGTCCACTCAGTCCTCCTACTTGTTCAGCCAATCACGTAAGGAAAAAATGTGTTTACATTTGCAGGAAATAATGCTGTCTTCTCTTTTTATGTCACCTGAAAGTGAGAACAAAAATTCACATGACACTGTTGTAGCTTGCATCACCAGATATTTACATGACAGATGTGCTAAAGATTAATTTATGCCTTAAGCACGATTCCAGAGGACATGAATCCATTTTGCTTACAGGTTCTGCTCAGTAATGGTCCAATACAGAGCAGACTGATACATGTTCATTTTTGCCATCTGAGTGACATGCCACAAGAAGCAGCCTGCTTTTCATTTTTGGTGGCTTGGATTCTGCATTTTCTTCATTGGGCATTGCTCTTCTAAGATGCCAAAAAACATGCCCCACACCTCATTCCTCTCAGGTTTTAGAAAACTCTTCGCTTTCTTAAACTTTCAGTCAAGTTCTATAGCTGTCTTTAGAAATCTCTTACTTTCCTTTTGTTTTGTCACACGTGCCGTGAAAGTGTTCTTAAAACAAACATCATTCATGACAGCTATAACATGAAATCTATAGCATAATGTGGGTAAAACAGAGCTGGAGACATACAGTTTCTTCCACTGCCCCCTTGGGAGTTCAGTTGCACATTTTATTTAACAATTTCTTTTAACAAGCTTCATCAGCATAAGAGCATATCCTCTGGAATGGTAGCGAGGCATGACTAGCTATATAACAAAAAAATCTACATTTATAAATTGCATGTTCACAATAAAGAGATTACTCTATGGGCATATCTAGACTATGCTGAAGGATCGAAAGAGGATATGCAAATTCTACGGGAATTTGCATATCTTCTCTGATCACACTTTTGAAAGCAGAGCTTTCAAAAGTGAAAGTAATTAAGAAGCGGCTTTTTTGGTGAACTGTCCCTTTGTTGAAAAGCCGCTTTACCTCTAAAAAGGAGATTTACGCGGCTTTTCAACAAAGGAGGGGGGGTTCGTCAAAAAAACTGCTCTTAATTACTTTCACTTTCGAAAGCTCTGCTTTCGAAAGTGCGATCAGAAGAAGATATGCAGATTCCTATGGAATTTGCATATCTTCTTTCGACCATTCCCTGTAGTCTAGATGAGCCCTTCGGTACTTGAATTGAATTGAGGTGAATTGAAAAATACTATTTTAATCATGTTTACAGTGCAAATATTTAATAAAAATAATGTAGAGTGAACACTGTATGCTTTGCAATCTATGTTGTAATACAAATCAATACATTTGAAAATATTGGGAAACATCCAAAGTATTTATAAACAATAGAATACTAATTGACATTTAACAGTATAATTAAAACTGATTAATCATGGTTAACTTTTAAAATCTCAATTAATTTTCCTGAATTAATCATGGGAGTTAACTGCTATTAATCAGTAGCCCTAAATTTGAGGGCTAATGTGGTTCAGGAAAATTTGGGACTACTATATCAACTGTTATAGATAATAAAAGGTGTCTTGTGAGTCCATTAATTCTTTAGATAAAGTAGGAGCAAGAAAAAGATGAAGGAAAGTGTATGTCCACTACTTAGCAGGGGAGGAGAACTAATAACATGAGCTCAAGAAAGCTGAAATGCTTTGTGCCTATTTTGCTTCAATTTTCACTTAACAAGCTAATGACCAGATTGCTCAACACAATTAATATGAACAAATCTCACCAAGCAAACTAAATTTCTTTCACTGATAGGATTATTGACCTAGTGCAGTGTTTCCCAAATGGTGTTCTGGGGAACCCAGGGGTTCCGAGAAATGAAAATAAGTGTTCTGCAAGAAAATTCCATTACAATAACATTTTATTATTTTTTAAAAATTGTACAGATTAAATGTGATTTTTGTTTTTAAATATATGCAATTAAACTAAATGTTGATCTCATGACCTTGTTTAGCATTTGTGTCTTCTTATCCTTACTTATTTGTGGTCCGCTTTTTCAGCTCCATATATAAGACTGTTATTAGGGGGTCCACAAAATTCTTTCGAGTTTAAAAGGGTTCCATGGCCAAATAAAATTGGGAAACACTGACCTAGTGAATTGGTGCGGGCACAGTAGAGATGATACATTTTGATATTAGTAAGGTTTTTGTCACTCCCATATGACAGCTCATAAGCAAACTACGGAGAGGTGATTTAGATGAAATTACTATAAGGTGGGTGCAAAACTAGTTTGAAGATCATACTCAAAGAGTAGTTATCAATGGTTTGATAAAGTCTTCCAGTATGTAAGGGTTGTTGTAAAGGAGATGGTGATCAATTGTTCTCCAACTCCACCGAAAGTAGAACAAGATGTAATTGGTTTAATCTGCCGCAAGAGAAATTTAGATGAAATATCAGGGAAAATTTACTAAGCTCTGGAGTAGCTTCCAAGGGAGGTCATAGAATTCTCATCACTGGAACCATTTAAAAACAAGTTGGACAAACACCTGACAGGAATGGTCTGGTTTCGTTGGTCCTGCCACAACATGGACAACTGGAATTTTTGAAAAAAAAAAAAAGGAATTTTGATTTCTTCTCTTTGATATACTCCTTCTTTTTGCATTGGAGAGACTGAGAAGATTCAGAAGAGTGCACAGAAGTCCAAGAAAGGAGGGACTACCCCAAATGGGTGGTAATATTATAGTAACTCTGTAAAACTCCTGACTGGACCACTTAAATACTTGGTATGTAAGAGTCAAGGTGAAAGGGCCCTCTCCCTGAGATAAGTTAATAAATTTGCCGCCTGTCACTTACCTACATCCTGTGTCTGCCTTCATTCACCAGCACATCCGGATGAACTTCTGGTGTGCCCATTCTATATACCCATATGATTAAAAAACAGATTGGTTGTAGTGATTGTCTCCTTTTGTTAAATGTCATACGCCATAAATAGTTTGTCTGATTAACTTCAATTTGTGTGTGACTGAGAGAGAAATAGGCTTCCATTGATATGCCTCCCTAGCAAATTTAAACTTTTGGTTTTGTCTCTGTAAGAAAAAGGGCAAGATGACGTGTATCGTCTTTTAATGAAAGTTTAGCTCCATGCCAGTCTTCTGTGGCCCTGATTTAAGTCTGCTAACTGATGTTCCTAGTTGAAATCATAACTAACTTTTAAAATTAAACATGAATAAACTAATTTCTGCTCCTGTGCACTAAATCTTGAGAGGATGAGTCCACTACATTATTTATATCACAGTTTCTAGTTTTGTTTTTGTTTTGCTGTTCTGTAGCAAAAAAAAAAAAAAAAAACTAGATTTTTGAGCTGGTGAAGATCTGTATTTTAAGGGGAAGAGTGTCAGTTGAAAGCCACGTACCTGATCTGAGTCACTTAAGATTTGGTAGAAATACTCTGCCTTGACTGCAGACCTGACTTACCAGTTCTGAGGATGATATTCAGTTACTTATGGATTTTGGTTGTAAGTCATAATTAGGATTACAATGGAAATTTCTGGGTCAGAATACTTACTGAGGGTCAGGCCAAGTCTCCTCTTTCATTTCTGAGTTTGGATGTGGGTGTCCAATAAAGAAGGGAGTTTTTTTAAAGAGAAATGTTCTTGGGTAAATTAAAATAATACATTTATAGCTCTGGAACAGACCACAAGTAATGCAGTCTGAAGCATGAGTCTGAAGCATGAGATGTGGAAGTTTGGAAAGTATTTTTGTACAGGTTGTTCATATTGGACTCATTTATGCATCAAAGTGCTCTACTGTGGCTGTGTCCAGACTCCATGCCTCCGTCGACGGAGGCATGTAGATTAGCCAGCTCGGAAGAGGGAAATGAAGCCGCGATTAAAATAATCGCGGCTTCATTTAAATTTAAATGGCTGCCCCGATCTGCCGATCAGCTGTTTGTCGGCAGATCGGGAGAGTCTGGACGCGATGCCCCGACAAAGAAGCCTTTCTTCATCGACACAGGTAAGCCTCGTGAAACCAGGTTTACCTGTGTCGATGAAGAAAGGCTTCTTTGTCGGGGCATCGCGTCCAGACTCTCCCGATCTGCCGACAAACAGCTGATCGGCAGATCGGGGCAGCCATTTAAATTTAAATGAAGCCGCGATTATTTTAATCGCGGCTTCATTTCCCTCTTCCGAGCTGGCTAATCTACATGCCTCCGTCGACGGAGGCATGGAGTCTGGACACAGCCTGTGTGATGTACACAGATGTGGCTTTACACATAAACTGAATAGCCTCTTACTCTTTATTTCAAGGTTTCAGAACCAAATTTTATAGCTTTTGGCAGTGTGCACCTAGAAGTTTGCAAATAGTTCTATAAGCAACATCTTGTGGTCATAAATTGTTGCAGTCATTTTAGGTTTGTAAAACCCCTACATAAATCTCCATGTAAGCACGACAATAAAAAGTGCAAATGTGTTTCTTGGGTCACCATTGCTGTGAGTAGTGTGTAATAGTACCCTAAAAACTACAACGGGAAACCTATCTTATTACTTATTTTTTAGTTCCCACCATAACATACTGCAGTAGTAAAATTGGTAAGCCTTCTGTTTATTGCCCCTTCGATGTATGGCAATGTAAGTGGACCACAGGCACTCAAAGATAAAATAAGGCTGCCTTTTTCAATATTAGTAGTGCAGATGCCAAGTGTCCGCTTTGCTGGAACAGACAATCCAGATTTAATTGTTGTGGGCTTTCTCAGCAACTTATTTACTCATTTCACACAGCCTTTGGGTTTCTTGTTTACTGGTACAGCTTGTATTGTTGAACACATGGCTGGTACTAGTCTGTAAGTCATTTTTAAAGAGTATTGGCTAAATGGATGAATTGTTATTGGAAACATCCCTGGCTTGCTCTTATATTTTACATTGCTAGCATTTATGTGGAAAACTTTTATGCATGTTAGTCTTTGAGTAGCTCTTAAGAACAGTTGCAAAATTTATTCTTTATCTGTATTATGATAGTGAAAGAGCGGTCAGGAATTTTTTGATTAAACAGTTTATCAGAAAAATGGCAATTTGTAAAATCTGAAATTGTTTTGTGAAGGGACTGGTTTAATGACATTTTTATAATTGGGAAAGTTTTTCGGGTCCAGAGTGGAGTCAAGAAAGATTCCACACCAGGAACTCGGTGGTATGGTATGGCAGTCAGTCTCAATTTTGTCTTAATGCAGAATAGGAATTGTTTTAAAAATGACAAATTTTTCATGGGATGGTAAAACTGTTTTAATTGGATTAAAATATTGAAACACCTTAAATGTGGATTGGAATGAAACTTCAGATCCTCAAAAGTTCCTGAAGTGTAGGAGGTTTAGAAATCCATATTTGAATTGTGAAGGACAAATACTTTTAAAATTGTATGTTTAAATCATACGAACTGTAGATATTCTGAAATGAAAAGTTCCACTTCTCTTGAAATAAAATGTTACAGGTTAAATGTGTGTTGGGGAAAGGAACTGATTTTTGCACTTACTCAGATTTATAACTGGGAGGAGTTGATGTTGCATGGGACTTGGTTTAAGGATCTAGGGATTAAGGGAAAGTCATTCCATATCTACAATATACCTTTCTCAGAAGGGTCAGAATCTGTAAAGATCCTTGAGCAATTGAATGACACGGTTTCTTTTCAAGAGACTGTTTAGAGTCAGTGAGGTTGCAGATGCTAAAATAGGTAATTCGGGTAGAAATTGATTTAAGGCTAAAATTGCTCCTGTTTGAACAGATCAAAATCCCTCTAGTTTCACATTTTAATACACCTTTCTCAGTGTGTCCTGAATGGCTCCTCCAGCAAATTTGTTGCTCTGTGACCCTAACCCTATTTTTACATTACCTGCCCCTTTAACTGTGGGAAGTACTTCTAAACTTAAAAGGCCTCTCGCAGGAAAGTCCTGCATGCTTAAAAGCAGATTAGCCTCTAGGGTCAGTGGCCCTTTATGACTCACTAAGACATCTTTAAGAATGGCCAAGCCTGGTGCTTTTATCCTATTATGTCTAAACTACAATGTTTTATTTGAAAAAGGTATGCAAATTGTGCTCCACAATTTGCGTACCTTTTTCTGATAGTTTTGTCGGAAGAGGTTTTTCCGAAATTTGGCCCATCTACATGGGCCAAATTTCAGAAGAACCTCCTCTTTTGGAAGAGCCCTTCTTCCTCATGGAAGGAGGAAGACAGACCTTCCAAAAGAGCATATCTGCTCTTCTACAAAAAGAAAAAGCGGAAGAGCAGATGTGTTCCCTTGACGTGGTGGAGGTTTTCCATGAAACCTCGGTATCCTGGAAAAACCCCATAGTCTAGATGTAGCCTTATTGAAAGATCCACTAGCCTCACTGTCAGTCCTTACATAGCCACAGCTGCACTAATGCTTATATACTGCCTCTTTGACATAATTCTGAAATACTATTGCTTAAAAAGAAGAAAAAAGTTACTTCTGATTACTCATAGGTTAATGATACTGTTAGTAACCTAATTTTGATTTATTTCTAAGACTGCCGCCTCTGGAGCTAGATGAATCATAGAAACCCTTTGAATAATTATTCTTTTAAAATGCCAACACTTGTAATTAATACATTTTCAGTGGCATAACCTAGGCATAGATTCCACCCAGAGATGGACTGGGGCAAGTGATAACACTTTGCTGCACCTGAAAAGGCCTAGAACTGGTTGCTGGAGTAGAGCTGTAAAATTTGGGGGGGGATGAATAGCTTGTTTCACCACAAAATACAGTTTTGATCAACTCAAAGCTAATCACAAATTGGACACAACTGCTATAGTTTCAGCCAAAAATAGTTTCAGGATAGATTCACAATGGGACTTTGGCACCAGTGGCAGCCTCTCTCTACTCTTTCGCCCAATGGTAAGCACAATTGTGTGGGATTTGGGTTTCCTGGGTTCAATTCCTCCTTTTGCCTGATGTGGAGCAGAGATTTGAATTTGAATCTTGCTCTCTCCTTGGTGAAAGGAGCTTGAGAAAAACCTGCCTCTGAATACCTTAGGGTACGTCTACACTAGCTCATTAGTTTGAGCTAGGTAAGGTAATGAGGGCAAGTGGAGTTGCAAATGAAGCCGGGGATTTAAATATCCCGGGCTTCATTTGCATGTTCCCGGCCGCCGCCATTTTTTAATCCTCCTTAATCCGAACTCCATGCCCGCAGCTACACGTGGCATGGAGTAGGTAGTTCGAACTAGAAGTTCCTAATTCGAACTACTGTTAATCCTCGAGGAATGAGGAGCGCACTCTCCAGCAAGTGGCATCTGTTGCTCACATGCACCTTCCCCAGCACCTTTCCCCATCCTCCAGTGGACAGGGATAGAAGTTCTCATTCTGCGGGACACTGCCCGGGCCGGACCTGGCATGTGCAGGACACAGAAGGAAGCTGAGCTGCCCTGTCCCCTCCTTCCACCCGCAGGCTCCTGGTCTGGCCGACACTTTCCCATGCCTGCTTGTCCCCGGGCCATGGGTGTTGCAGTGCTCCCCTGGGACATCTGTGCCCCTGCTGAAAGGGGCCCACTGTCTAAGCAACAGATGGACTTGCTCGAAGCACATCACCATCATCTAAACCAAGACCTTCAGTGTTCGCTCAGAGATTTGGGCTAGGCTTCATGCACAGTGTCTCCTGGGATGACTGCCCTTGTCGTTTTTCTTCACAGCTGGGCTAGCTGCTAGCTTGGTATGTCCCCCACCATCTACGCAATTGAGCAGGATCCACAGACGGAAAAACACATGGGAGGAGCTCTTGTGGGAGCAGATGGTGTGTCTGCAGTCCCTTGTGAAGGGACTGAGGGCCAGTGCCAGGAACAGGCAGCTGAATGGAAGGAGTATCAAGCCAACCCAACTGAATAGGAGCAGAGGAAGGCCACCTGTCTCCCATTGCTCTCTCAGAGGTTGTGGAGCACACAGCAGGTTACCACCACAAAGGGGATGTTGCACTTGCTGAGGTTCAGATGAGTGAGGAGACTCCTGAACCTCCCCTTCACGTGGCTGAATGAACGTTTAACGACCATGTGGCACCTGCTCAGCCTGGCATCGAAGTGCTCCTTGCTGGTGTCCAAGCTGCCTGCATAGGGCTTCATGAGCCAGGGGAGTCAGGGAAGCTGCATCACCCAGGATTATGATGGGCATGTCCACCTCCCCAGCCCTGATGGTGCAGTGGGGGAAAAAAGTGATGGGGTGGCTCTTTCAGAAGAGGCAGGAGTTCCTGAAGATGCAGGCATCATGTGTCTTTCCCGACCATCCCACACTGATGTCAGTGAAGTGTCCCTTGTGATCCATGAGGATCTGAAGCACCATGGAGAAGTGCCCCTTTCTGTTTATGTAGTCTGAGGCACGCAGGTCAGGGGCCAGGACGGGGATGTGCGTGCTGTCTCTGGCCCCACTGCAGTTGGGGAAGCCCATGGCAGCAAAGCCGTCCATGATGCAGCCCCAACTGTGCATTTCCACACGCTGAACTGGTTTCCAACGGAGCAGTAGTTGTCCAGCGAGATGAACTTCCAGAGGGCGAAGGCCACATGCTTCTGCACAGGGATGGCGGGTCGCATGCCGGTGTCCTGTCTCCTGAGGGCAGTGGCAAGCCACCCACAGAGCGCCAGAAATGTAGCCTTGTGCATGTGGAAGTTTTGTAGCCACGGCTTATGGTCCCATCCCTGCGGGACGATTTGGTCCCACCAGTCCAAGCTCATCTCCTACCACCAGAAGTAGCATTCCATACTCTCTAGGGGACTGAGGGGCACGAGCAGCAGCAGGAGCACCAGGACTCAGGTGAGCTGGGCCTGTGCTCCACACTGGGGTTCATCCTGTAAGTCCTGCTCCTCGTCCTGCTGGAGCAACATGCGGGAAGTTTGGAATTACTACGCCATGAGATGCAGCATGAGGCCTGTGAGCCTGGCACTGCTTTGCAGCAGCTCTGGCTCCATGCTGAGTGCTATGGTGTCCTCCAGGGCAACCAGAGCACAGGAAGGCAAGTGCCCACTGCGTCCTTTTTGTGTCCTGCGAGGGGGGAGGCAGTGGAGTGGCTTGTGAGACACAGCCATAGAGAGGAGCCCCTGTAAGTACGTGTCGCAGCTAGCCTCATCAAGCAGCCACAGGAAGTATCCACCCTTCTGGTTCCCTCCCCAGAATGCTTCCATGGGCTCTAAGTCAGGGGCAGGCACCACCGAATGTGGACATGGTATTTTGGGCTAATTCTGACTAATTTTGATGCTTCCCTGTAGTTCAGACATGTTTTGATTTTGTTAAATGGGGAGGTAAGTCGATTTCAGTAATTTGGAAATAGTTTCTAGTGTAGACATGCCCTCAGAATGCTACTGCAGGTTTGCTTTATTTATATAGTGACTATAATTACTTTATTGATTTGCTATCTGGGAATTTGATGATGGATGAGTTCCATACGTTCTGTTGCTCAGCAAAAGACAGAAAATTAGATACAAAAACTTGAGGGGGAGAAAAGAAGGGCTTTTGTTGTTTTTAAAGCATGTGTTACTATGCAAGAAAGACAGAGGGCGCTCAGATACCAGAGAAAATATAACATATGGGCTACCACGTCTCCATACTGTATCACAGAGTTAAAAGCTATCCAGTTTTTATCAAATGAAAATGCCATTAAGTGAAAATCCATTTTTTTCTATTATTACATAGGCCCCCAAAATCATACAGTATTGCTTTCTTGTGCTTTTCCTAGCTAGCTAGCTATGCAAATTAATGAATGAAAACAAACTTGGCTTCTGGAAATTTAGAAATACTAATAATATTTTAATCTGATTTTAGATATGAAGTCCATGAATACGTGACTGTTTAATATCTTACATGTCTTAAAAATGAATGTTCCAATATGAAAATGGCGATTTATCAAAAGATAACACTTGTATTTCAAAACTTTACTTCAAAAATACTTGACACAAAGTGTTTCAGTAATGTGAATGTACTCCTATTTTGACATTTTTGTCATGAAACATTTCGATTTTCATTTTGAAATGACATTGCATTGCCAATTTTTATTACTTTTTTTTAAAAAAAGTCAATACCTGGTTATTATCATCACTATTTTGGAAATTGTTTCACAGGAAACTTTAACATTTTTGCACCATTTCAGAATACATAACAAATGTCACGTTTGAGAAATTTCCTGTGAAATGAAAAATCAATTTCCTGCCACTCTCTACTCAAGAGTCCTAATATCTAATTCAGAGATATCTTAAAATCTCATGAGAATAATTTGAGTACTTGGACATCGGCTGTGAATCCAAACTACTTTCAATTTAAGCCTCAAAATCAAACCTGATCTGGATCTCAAGTTTTCTCCAGTATACATTACATATTTTAGGCCAGATTTTTAAAAATGTTCAGGATACAGCAACTTGCATTATGCACTAAGTGCTCCTGAGTGGGAAATGAACTCTTTTGGAAAATCTGTCCCTAACTGTGGGGGCTGTGCATATATGAAAATCTAGTTCAGTGTGCTCATACATATGTACATGTGTGTAATTATAGGTGAAGCATGTAGCAACATCTAGCGTAATGACTGCCAAAATTTTATTCTGAAAGACTTTTTTTCAAATGCTTTTCACTTTGTAATTTTATTTTTTTGCTAAAATTTTCCACCTATATTCTTAGATGGAAAACAGTGTTGTTGGTCTTTTCAAAGTTTGAGGGAAGCCAGTTCAATTGACTATATAAACCACAAACACACACATAATGGGTGAGAAATGCTTTTGTCATTCTATTTATTTTAAAAACGTGTCATATGTTGCAACTCTTTTGTTCAATATCTCTATTAAGAAATGATAGAAACTTGGAATTTCGGAGTTCTAATTGGAAGTTACATATCCAGAAGAAAATCTCTTGATATGGCTGCTTGATAAGGATTTAATGAAAGTATTTTGTATTCATGCACATTGTTTTTTCCTATACTTTTTAATGCAAAGACCTTTCAACATTCTATTAATTCTGAGCATATATGTCAGTGAGTTAAACTGATTTTCACTTCGGAAGGATATAATCTGTGATGCAAGAGTGGAATGTGCAGTACTGCAGATCTGACACACACATGATTTTGTATATTAATATTTATTTCAAGCATTTTCCAAGAGCACTAGAGGGAAATTAATAGTGGTATTTAATAAATGTTGCATGGGTAAGATGTTGAGATTGCCGTCTGAAGTGCATGTGTAAGAACTAAGATACAGTATTACTTTCATTCATCTCTGGTGTTAAAGTAGTGGTGGGCAATTTGTGGCCTGCAGGCTGCATGCAGCCAGCCCATCAGGGTTCTATGTGTGGCCCACAAGACATTTTGTTTACCACTTCCCATGTGCAGGGTTACTAGATTCCACTGGTTTCTGTCCACATGGTAGTGAATGTTTTCCTACTGGTATTACTAAAGTGACACCCATGTAAAGCAAGGGCATGTGAAATGAGGTGCATGCTGATTGAACGCAACAGTGATTGTTAGAGCTGTGCACTCCCTCTGCATCCAATCAAAGTGCTGCTACAGTTCACTTGGCACACCGTACAAATTCTAGATACACAAGTGCAGTGAACAAAACTACTCTGTTGTGGAAGACCATCATGGTTGCAACAGCCTTGCAGTCCACTGAAATGGATGGCCTTTGAAGCAGCCCACTCACTAGCTGAACTATAGAAAGAATATTTTTTAATACAGTATGCATTATGATTAGCAGAAGGATTAATCATGGAGGGATTTTTATAAGGAAACTTTATGGGAACAATCATCCCATTTGATTCATAAGATCTTGTAGAGGCACCGTTGGTGATGCTGTAGAAGAACCTTGAGGTGTCTACTGTATGTGACACAGATTTTGTCACCGTACAAGATACTGTTATCAATTTGGAGTCATGATTCAATAGGTCTTTGAAGTATTCTTTCCATCATATACTGATCGATTCATTGTCCCTGAAGAGATTGGCTCCATTCCTATATCTAACGGGGGTTAGTCCTTGGCTGCGGGATCCATAAAGGTCTTTGGTGTGGAAGAATCAGTGTATGTCATAATTGTTGGCGAATTGTTGGATCTCTTCTTTGTTTTCCCAACTTTGAACTCCAGCTTTGAGTTGATGGTGAATGTATTGTTTGTGTTTGGAACTGATGTCCCTTAGCCAAGTAGAAAAGGTTTGCCCTTATAGCCAATCAGGTATTGGATTTCCTGATCATTTTGTCAAACCAGTCTTGGTTCTTTCAGGTTGAAAAGCCCAGTGTTCCCTCATATACAGCGTGAACTCTTGATTTGAGGACTTGCCACTGATCTTCAGGACTCTCTGTCTTGTTTGATAATCATCATGTTCTTGGTGGCACACTGCCAGAAAAGGATGCATTTTATTGGGTCCTTGACAGGGTGGTAGGTACAATAGTCAGGGGAAGGCATTGCCTTCCCAAACCACCAGCTGGCCTCCCCCAGATTCCACCCTCAGAATGCCTATTGTAGGGATACTGGGGTGCAGTATTGCTGCTCCCAAGCGCCCAGCCACCCTGTTCTCCTGGGCAGGGGAGGCTTGGGTGGTGTGTCCTCTACCCTCCCCATGCTCTGGGGCCAGGGAAGCTGGGGCCCTGTGCTCTGGGGCAGGAGAGGCTTTGACCACATGCTGCCCCAGCTCCTTGTGGTGCTCCAGGTAGACAGAAGGGCCTTAGCTCCCATGCAGAGCAAGGCCTGAGCAGAAAAGGTGGGGCTGGGGTCTTGCCTCTCCCAGACCTACCTTCCCCCATTGCCCATGGACCTTGGTCTCTCAATGTTGATCTTCCATCTGGTTGATTTCTTCTACCTGTGTCATTTTGGTGCGAGTGTGAGGAAAGTGGTATGGCAATGGTCTGCCCAACAATTGCCAGCACCAGTCAGATTTTTGGTGATGTAAATGTCTTCACAATCACAGAAAATGACATACTCTTATTAGCTACCAAAGTTTAGATTGTGGTGTTTTACTTAATGCCTTGCACTTGTTCTTTTGGTGGAACATGGCACACATGACAAGCAGGGTATGTTCTGTGCATTTAGTCATGGCATTTTCCAATCATGACATTCCAAAGATCTGAGTCACATCCAACTCTTGTGTGAAAATTACCAAGGATGAGCTTGTCCTTGTTAAGGACGGCAAAGAGAATTTGGTAAAGGTTGGTGAAGGATCTGTCTTTGGTTTCATTGTTGGCACCACTATCAAAGATGTTCTATGCTGGTTCTCAGCAAGTGCAAGACATAGGGTCATGAATCACTCACCAATGCTAACTGGTAATTTGAGGTGGTTGGTAATTTCATTTTTGATGGCAAAACCAAGTCTGTGGATTCCTCAGCCATTGTTGCCTGTTCCTTTCCAGAAACGTATACATCACCTTGCTCCTTGAGCTGCTCTTTCCTGCACATCTGGTCTCACTCAGAGCAGCAATGTCCATTTCATGTCTCCTTGAGTTCTCTGGACAAGATCACTATTCTTTGCTCTGGATGGTTTCTTTTCAAATTATCCATCAAGGTTTAGATGTTCCAGGCTCCAAATTTCATTGTTGGTTTTTCACCATAGTGAAGTGATCCTTTGAGTGCAGTAATCCAAGGGGCCACGCGAGACAGACTATGTTAACTGCACCTTTTCTAGCCCTCTCCTCATGTGGGATGAACAGAGGGGGTCCCAAAAAAGGACTTATCACTCTTGGGTACAGCTGTCAAGTTGCATTCCTGACTCTTTCCAAAACCTCCAGCATTGAAGCTGGGATCATCTGCCACCAATTCTGCTGGTCTGGTCATGTTCTTCAAATTCCAGATAATTGGCTCCTAAAGCAGATTGTATTCTCACAACAGAAGTGAGTCATGACCTATAGACTGGGGAAGATGGGATGTGTTTAAAAGATACCTTCAAAGCCAACATGAAGAAATGGAATATTGACATAAACTCATGGAAATTCAATCCGTCCACTGACCCAAATGGAAAAGGGCTCCCGTATTTTGAGATCCAACAAAGGCAGCAGGAAACAAAGAAATGGGAAATGAGGAAAGAACATATTGCAGCTTGACTCAATAATTTAGATCCTTCCCTTCCACCAGGAAATTCCTACCCAACTGTAACTAGATCTATGGATCTTGCATAGGTCTCATTAGCCACATACAAAACCACTAGCAATAACTCGCTATGATTTTATCATCATGACAATCATCATGGAAGTCTGAGGGATTACCAATATCAGTTGTAATGTTTTGTCCTTCCTCATTTTGCCCCCTGCATTTTTCATTGTCTGAGCAGTGTTAATAGCACAGCCTGAGCATGTAGTCATGACTCTCTACGTGGCTGATCATCAGAACTATGCTGTCCGCTCCTTGTCTCACAGGTGAAGGGATTTTTCTTTATGTCCAGTGGCAAAGGCCTGTTCTCTTTGATACTTAACATTCCTGGTTGTTCACTTCTGACAGCCTGTACTACTTCACTCTAAATATTAGTCTCTAGCTCTCTGACATTGCATAACCGCTTTTGATGGGACACAGCACAGGGGAGACGACAAAGAACATACTTGCATGTGAAAGGAGTTTATTTATGTCCCTAGTTAGACACATGCATGCACAGAGTGAAAGGATGTAGGGGGAAATCCTTGTGTTGTAAATCATCCTTTCCACTATGCATACATACATACCACTGTGGTACGCCGGTACATCTAGACTACATTCTTCTTTCAAAAGGAGATATGCAAATTCAATGCTAATTTGCATATTTTCTTCTGATCACTTTTTTGAAAGCTTTTTTTTAAAAAACAAAAGCAGTTTAGATGCGGTTCTTTTGGGGAAAAACACTTTTTCGAAAGAACACTTCTTCCTCAAAAATGAGGTGTGCAGAGTTCTTTTGAAAAAGGGTATTTTTTTCAAAAGAATCACATCTAAACTGCTTTCGTTTTCAGAAAAAAACGCTTTTGAAAAAGAGATTGGAAGAAGATATGCAAATTAGCATTTAATTTGCATATCTCCTTTTGAAAGAAGAATGTAGTCTAGATGTACCCCAAGATTGTGGAGAAAAGTCATAGTCATACGGTTCCTCTGGATTCTGTCTAGCAGTGGGGAAGTTGATGGCCTTTTATAATTTTCTGCTGTAGGGGAAATTAGACCTGGAGAAGGCATGCTTTCCCTCTCTGTGCTGGTGATGGAGGAGAGACCAGGAAGGGGTAGATGAATATTCATAAAAAAAAAAATCTGCATGATGCAATAGCTGATGCTTTCTCTCCCACCAAGTGCTGCTCCACCTAATATTGGAAAAGATTAGAAGCCTCTTAAACTCCTAACCAGTTCTTCCTGCTGCTACTTCCAATTCTGTCAGTTACTGAGTCCCTTTTTTCCCCAGGAACAACAGTGAAGAGGAAAGGGAGCATCTGGGGAGTTGAGATGGCTGGTCAAGGAGGAAGAGAAGCTCTCCTTTCCTGTTACCAGAGAAGGCCTGTGGAGCTGAGTATCTCTAGCTTGCAAGTCAGATGTCCAGAGCATAGGCTCCCCTGATTTCGTAGCATAGCACTAGAGAGTGTCAAAAACTTCTGAAGTGATCATTTAAATTTTTAATGTAAATGTTTACACAAAATGGACAGAAAACTGAAATTTAAAATAAAGTTGAAAAACTGTTGACCAACTCTAGTGCTGGGTACATATAATAAAACTTCTTCCATAAAGTTCATCAAAGTATTTTGGGGGGTTTTCAATCAACAATCGAGCTGATTGGAGTTCTGAAATTGTAGGAAAAAATCAACATGAGAAATAAAAACAGATAACCAACAACCCTGTGAAAATATCCTGAGAAATTATTTTAATCATTTCCCCTCAGATCTATTTGACGTCTCTATGCTGAGCCTTTTCAGGCCCCACTGTGTTTCAGGGCCTTTATTTTGAAGGCCTAATGTCAGGATACAGGTCTGTGTCAGAGTTGCAACTGGGCATTCTCTCCTGATGAATTGTCCATATATAGGCTTTTCTAAAATTCGTGGCTTACTACTAACTTGTTGGAATGATTCCCACACCTGAGTTTCTCAGAGCTAATATTTCTCACCTGCGTGGCTGAAGCCAATGTACAGATCTGCAGCCTGCTTGTCTGATGTGGAAAGGCAGAGATATTTGAAGTCACTTCCTCCTTATTGGCTTGCTGAGGTAATGGCAAGGAATAAATTGCTGTAAGGTCTGTCTGTTTCTTGATTCCTAGGCTTATTTGCAAGCACAGGCCCCTCTGAAGTAACTGTTCATCAGCTGCAGTGAGCTAGTTTGTCAAGGCACAAATCTTTGTGAGGGCACTATCTCAGCAACATTAGCCTGCTGGACTGGTGTCAAGGCACTTGTGGTTACTTGCACAGCATCTCTGTTTTGCCTGGCTGATATCAAGGAACAAGCTGCTGGAAATTCACTGGGTGAGCATCTGTATCTCACTGAATAAGTAACCCTGAGCAGGTCCTCAACAAGCTGCATGTGTGTTTGTGTCCTCTAGGAGTTTGGAACATCCCTTGTTTTCCCAACCACCCACTCCACCACTTCCTCATCCACATACCTAGCATAGAGTGCCAGCGCTGGAGAGGAAAATTCATAGAGGCACTGTTTCCCTTGGATTTTGGATAGGGAAGAAAAAGCAGGGGTTTTTACTGCTTTGCCTTTCAACCTCCTGCAGGGAAGAGAAACCAGCAGTGGTCAGATATTCCTGTGGAAGAAAAGAGATTTAAGGACTCCCAGATAGAGCAATTCAGCTACAGATGTTGCTCCATCTACCTGCAGAAAGACTTGAACTACTGGCTCCTTCTGATGTTTTCACATCTAAGTATCCTATCTGATCAGTCCATGTTTCACCAACTATTGAAGGAGGAGGCAGAGGTCTGGGGAAGTTCAGCTCCACAAATCCAGAAAAAGGGAAAGGTCTTCATATGTTCTCCACAGTGAACAGATTTATTTTTTCATAGATTTCTAGCAGCCCTCCCCCCCAGTCTTTCTTCCAGAAGAGCTGTGTTTTATCACTTGTTTTTAAAACACTGTTTTGTATGTAAAACTAACAAAACATACTCCATTTTTAGTAATCATTTGGACAACTGCCACAATATGATTACCAGAGTTAAAAGTTGCTCCTGCATTATATAGTGAGTACAAAAGCTGTAGCCCTTTTATTTCCTTCCCTTGACATTTGGAACAATAGAGGCCCTTACATAAGTAGTATTGTACCATTTTTTACTCTGAATAAAATCAAATTTAGCTTTAATGTTTAAGAGCACATAGTGACTTTATTTGAAACACATACTTTTTTTGTCTTGGGTTTGGATTATTGTAGGACTTCTTTTTGAAATACATTAACAAAGGCATAATGTGAGTGAATGGAAAAATGTCATGCTTCAAGATGCTGCTTTATTCTAATGCAACATTTTGATATTTTTACACGTTTCCTCAATTCTTTTAAAGCTGACATTGTCCAGTATCAATATGATGGTACAATAGTTTACTTACTTTTCCTAATAAAATATAATGGATTCCATGTTTATCTCATCCATTGTCATCCGTTTTCTAATAATGTAACCTGTTTTATTACTTTTGTATTGTAATTTTTACTCTCAAAGGATTCCAGCACTAATATCATGCAGCTTTTCTTGGTCAGGGGAGGAGGAGTGGGCAGCAGACAGCCCATACACACTTCCCTAAATCACAGAGAAGGAAATAGGATATTTTGGGCAAGTACAGCCTTGAAATGGCTAGGATTGCTGCCAGATGCAGCAAACAATTTATTTGATTAATTTAGGTTTTCCTGATGACAGATTGTCAACTAACAGCAGGTGCGGATATAGGGCAGGGCGAACGGGGCGGCCGCCCCGGACCCCACGCATGCGCCGTGGCACCATCACGCATGCGCATGGCGTCACGGCACATGCGCCGTGGCAAAGTGGGGGCCCCGCGGAGTTACACTGCCCGGCGCCCCGCAAAACAGTCACCTGCCCCTGACTAACAGCCTGCCTTTTATATATTTGTCCCTCATTTGAAATTATTCATTGAATGGCTTACATAAAATATTTTATTGTGTGGATGTTTTGTGAACTTTATGCCTGTTTTCGTTGACTACTTGTCTTCATGCTGTGGGATGTTGGTTGAATGATTTTTTTTCTCCGTAACTAGATGGACTCTCAAATATAGCTGGTCAAAACATTTTTGGTTGAAAAATGGGGTTTGACATATCGGATCATTAGGAGTGGACAAAAATTGAATGCTTGTAATCATAGATTTTTGGTGTAAAAATTCAAAATTGTGGAAAAATTCCACTTTGTCTCATGTTGTGAAAGTAAAAAAAAAATGTGGAAGCATTTTTCTTTACTTTCACTTTATTTTTTCCCTGTGTTCTATGCTTCAGCTGATTTTGTAACAGTGAAGTTCAGATCCTAACATTTTTTAGTCAGCCCATAATTCTTTTGTTGTGGATATATTGATTTCTAGATACTTTGACGTGTGGATTCTTTTCTCATTGTTGTGTGACTGTCATTTCCCATGGCACTTTTCCTGCGTTAGATGTCACTGATCACAATTCTTCCACACTGCTGTGTAATAGTATAGCCTGAAATAATTTTGTTGCCTAGCAAATTTTCAGATGGGGAAGTTGAGACAATTTAAGGTGGTAACTGAACGGTTCAGACTTTGCCTCTATATAATGTCTGTCAAAGGTTGAGGTTCAATCCAAGTGAGACAGAAGCAGTGGGAAGCAGTGAAAGCTAGCAAGGGTGGTGTTTGCCTTTTGTCAAGCAAGTTTTGATATTCCAGGATGTTCCAAGATTGTCACTTCCTTTTGAGTCTTGTGTCTTCAGTAGCAACTTCTTATCCACACTCAGCTAAACAACAAAAAATCCTCACAGATGACTAAAAACTAATGTTGTACTTGGTGGTATGCAAGTAGCAAATTCAGTCTCTGCCTCAAGGAGTTTACTGCCTAAAAGATTTAAATATATTTAAAATGTTTCTCTCGCATCTGGACCTCATCCACTTTGTCTTTGTAAGATAGTAGTGTATTATGAGTTTTCAACTAGTTGAGAACGCAGCAGTCCTGTTTAGCAGTGAAAGTCACAGGGAACATTTGTAGTTCCTGGAAATGCCTGTTTCCTACCAGTGCCATTTCAAGTGTTGTTTATGATTTATAAGGCTGTGTAAGGCTTGTTTCCTAGAAATCTGAAAAGACCACCTTCAAAAGAGAGTTTATGTATGAGCAACTGAACTAAATAAAGCTTAATTAAGTACAGAGTACATTCTGATTTATGCTTATCTAGTGACTAGCTCCTACAGTGAGTGTTGCCCCTTCAGTACCTAAGATGTACTTCTTGGCTACGTCTACACTGGCCCCTTTTCCGGAAGGGGCATGTTAATTTCAGCGATCGTAATAGGGAAATCCGCGGGGGATTTAAATATCCCCCGCGGCATTTAAATAAAAATGTCCGCCGCTTTTTTCCGGCTTTTAGAAAAGCCGGAAAAGAGCGTCTACACTGGCCCCGATCCTCCGGAAAAAGCGCCCTTTTCCGGAGGATCTTATTCCTACTTCGAAGTAGGAATAAGATCCTCCGGAAAAGGGCGCTTTTTCCGGAGGATCGGGGCCAGTGTAGACGCTCTTTTCCGGCTTTTCTAAAAGCCGGAAAAAAGCGGCGGACATTTTTATTTAAATGCCGCGGGGGATATTTAAATCCCCCGCGGATTTCCCTATTACGATCGCTGAAATTAACATGCCCCTTCCGGAAAAGGGGCCAGTGTAGACGTAGCCCTTGGGTTTCCTTTAGGGAGCTATATCCCACCCTGATATTTGAGATCAGGTGTTAACAGAACCTGGATTTAAACATCTGAGTTAGGATGAGATTTCAAAGGCACGCGTTAACTGTCTTTGTCTACTCCCATTGAAATAAGCATGCTGAGCGCTTTTAAAAGTCTTCACTTAACTCAATGGCTGTGTCTAGACTGCATCCCTTTTCCGTAAAAGGGATGCAAATTAGACACATCGCAATTGCAAATGAAGCTTCATTTGCATAAACATGGCTGCCGCTTTTTTCCGGCTCGGAGCTTTGCCAGAAAAAAGCGCCAGTCTAGACGGGGATCTTTTGGAAAATAAAGCCTTTTCCGAAAGATCCCTTATTCCTTTTTTCACATTTCTCCTATGCATTACTAGGATTTGAATTCAATTTGTGTGTGGAATTGGGGCAAATTTAAAACCTGTTATTTTTACACATGAAAATATGAAAACCTTGAATACATTATTTACAGTGTCATTGTTCATACTCATCTTGCTAGTCCTCCCCTCCAGACAGAAAGGCACAGATTCTAGGATCAGGACCAGTCTCCAAAAAACCAGGCCAGCCTTCCAAGTCAGACCAGACCCACATCCCCTCCCAGACCAAACCACATTAGAACCTGACCCTAAAACATACCCACATGGCTCCCCAGGCTGAAGCCCCTGACCTGAACCAGACCCACATCCCTCCCTAGATCAGGAGCATTGGGAGGGATGAGGCAGAGTGAACAGGGTCTCCCCCAGGGTGCTGGTGGGAGGGAAATGGGTCAGGGAAACTGGGTCTCCAGTTGGACTGTGGAGCCCAATCCAAGCGTCCTTATTTCGGTCTGTCCACCGGGTGCTGGTGTCACCTTCTGCTCAACATGACCCAGGACCCCCAGATTTCCCCACCTCTGCATTCAAATACGGGTGGCGGGGGAGGGAAGGAGGTTCATGGGAAGAGGGCAGGAATGTGGCAGCTGGGGGTCTGAGCATGCCCCTCAAGCCCCCGCTTGCGCCACCAAATGCTACCAGCCTGCAGGGGGAGAAGGTGGAGAAAGTGGAGATATAGAGGCTGAGGCTTCCTGGGGTCCTCTCAGCCCCCATCTCTAACAGGAGCCCTCAGTCAGCTGATGAGAAAAGCAAGGGAGCTCTGTGCTTAAAGGGACCCTACCCCCACCCTAGACAGACAGTTCTCAGGGTTCCCCGCTTGCTTGTCTACCTCGATGAGGGACAGCAAAGCAGTCCTGTCTTGGAGTGCGCCGAGTGCCTGCACTCGGGACACCACAGCACTTGGCCACACGGAGCCAGAGCTGGCCCTAGGCATGCCAGTGCGTCTCGTGGGGTTGTTGCCATCAGCCCGGCTACACTTGCTGCAGTCTGCCATCTGGGAAGCCCATCGGGGGGCTGTCAGGATCCAGGAGTCCCTGCGGGAGAGCGTCCACCCCGAGGAGCCCTCAGAGCCAGCTCCCTACCGGGGGCTCGTGCCCCATTCCTCTCTCATGTCCTTCCACTTACCCCTCCTTAGCCACCCTTCCTGATATCAAATAAAAGACACGTATGTTCAAAAATAGAAACTGGGTTTATTGAACAAAACTGGGGGGGAGGAGGATGAACCTCTGGGGAGACTGGGAAAAGGAGGTGGGAGAGGGGAAGAGAGAGGGTCAAAGAGGGGAGGGGGAAACCTGGGAGGAGGGAGCTGGAAGGGGGAAGCAAGTAGAAGAAGGGGGAGGGGAAGCTCAGGGCCCAGGGTTGGGGGAGTCTTGCCGGACCAACTTGATTCTCATGCAAACCTGCTCCTGGGTTCACATGTGGCCTTTGGTGGCCAGGCTGGCAGCTATCCTGCCATAGACGGCCGCATTCCTCCATCTAGTGTGAAGATCATGGACATTGGGGGCATCCTCCCCAAACCTGAATAAGGTCCATGATCTCCACCCTGGACCAGGAGGCGCCCGCCTTCTCCAGCCCCTGTCAGGTTCCTGGGAGCTGGCAGACTGCTCCTGGGGAGCGGTGGAGGTCTGGCTGCCAGTGGCTTGCTGGCTCATGTTTTGGGGCCACTGGGTCAGGGCCCCGGTGGCCACTGCTGGCTCTGGGTTGGCAGGCTTGGAGCTGGCACAGGCACTGTGGCCAGAGTCTACCCCTTTAATGTCTCCAGGGCTGGGGGAGAGGAGAGTAAGTTTTCCTGGTTGTGCCCAGAGTGGCCACCAGGGCTCCCTGGGAAGGGCTGGAGGGTCCTTATTTCGAATTAAGTGTCTACACAGCACTTAATTCAAAATAGCTATTTCGAATTTGGCGTTACTCCTCGTAGAATGAGGTTTACCAAATTCAAATTAAGCACTCCTCTATTTCAAATTTATTTCAAAATAGCGGTTTGCATGTATAGAGGCTATTAAAGTTAATTCGAAATAACGGCTGTTATTTCGAATTAACTTTGCAGTGTAGACATACCCAGAGAGAACACTTGGTCCCCTGGTATCATTCACTCTAAGCAGAGCATGTGATTCAGGATGTCCCATTGAATTCAAGCCTGTATTACAGCCTCAGCATAGTTAAACCAGGCCATGGCTCCAAAAGTATTGTGAGTTTCCTGTATTATGTTCATACATTTGATTAATGCTGGGCTTCACTTTTGCCCTGTTTATAATGCATAGTGGCCAGAGCACAGCCCCAATTTTACAAATCACACAGTTCGCTTTCTTGCCTATGTGTCAGAATGCAGGGGCAATCTGTTAGTTTCTGAAGTTCCGAATGTAGATCGTCTGCATCAAAAACAGGCAAACTTGATTGCATCTGTCTTGTGAAATGCAAAAATAAGTAAAGTATGTTTAGTCCATCCATATTTTGGGCAGAACTTTTGTGGGGGATTCTTCACAATCAAACCAGCAAGATGGCAAAGTGGCGAGATCAATGAGTTTTAAATATTTATTTCACCTGTGTTTTCCTAAAACAGAAAAGTAGTGTGTGCAGCGTTATTTTTCCAAAACTAATTTTAAGTGTAATGCCATGGAAAATGTTCATCGACTTATTGTTCAGAAGTGATTATCCTTTAAATCATGGCTGTTTCACTGGCTGCCTTCATCTGATCCTGAAACTATAAATGAACTCCAAGGCTTTGATGTTGAGGGTTCAAACTCAAAGGAGATTTTCAAGGTCTTTGAAGTTGATCTCTAGAAGGGACAATGCACTGTGCACTTATTCACTGGGGGAGTGCTGTCATCATAATACAGCTGAGCCTTTGCCAGTGTAAATTTATCATGGGTGTTTGAAGTAGCCTTATTGCATCAGTTTTCCTTTTATTTAAAAATCAGAACATGGGTAAACATTGGTGGGCCTCTGTTCCTTTTTCATTCTATTTGTGTGAAATGAATAATTATATCAAAGGCAACATAATTTGGACAGAATTTTGTGTAATATAAAGAAATCTTTTAGCAACCTCTCCCCCCCACCACCTTTTAAAAAGTTGCCATAAAGAGTTCTTTAAAAGATGACAAACAGATGATGTGTCATAGATGAGATTAACTCTAATGACTAAATTTCAAAGGATTCCTCCGTATTTTGAAAGACCATGGATGTGACCCTCACCCTTCAGCAGTTTTGCTCTTTAAGACCCTGGTCCTGCGATGAGTTCTTTGTGGATTGACCCTGATGCTTGCATGGATTACCTCTGAAGTCAGTGGGGCTTTGCACAAGTGCAGGGGTTTTGTGCATAGATCATTGCAGGACTGATGCCTAAATGGAGAACGAGCATGCTGCGACATATGACATCATAAATTCATGTAGTGAAGAATGAATGTGGGAGCCAGCCCTTTGAAGTGTTGAGTGCATCCAGTGGCATGCTGTGCACTCTCAACTTTAGATCAGTTGCTGGTGAGGGTATCCAGCATCTTCCATCATCAGGCTCATATTTGGTACATGACATTAAAACCAAACTGAACAAAGCACTACAAAAATACTTCTGGAAGAAATCCTGTGTTCTTAAAGGGACGGGTTAGATGTGTTGCCAATGCTCATAATTTTATCACAAGCCTTGCAATATTTGCTGTTTTTTTTCCCTAAAAGCCCCAGTTCCAGGAATCAGTTTCTGGTGTTTGTAAGTAAGCTTCTAGTCCTTATGGTTGTGGGGAAAAGCTTGAAAACATCACACCTTCTCCCCAAAAGCTCCAAATAGAGGAGGTAAATAAAAATAACTCGATTTTAACCATCTGATGATTATTTTTGTGGGTGTTATGTGATTTTTTTGTACATGCTTCGACAATTCTGATGTGATAGTTGTTTTCTGTCTGTTGTGTCCATTACAAGACACACTCGTTTTCGTAACCTATTTCAGGAGCTAAGTTTTGTGAATAGCTCTTCAGAGAGTTAACAGTGTATCATATTTTTAGGACCCAATGTAATTGGTAACAAGATACACAGAAGAGGGTTTGTTATAATATACCCTCATAAATATGTGCATATGTCTTTCTTTCTTTCTTTCTTTCTTTCTTTCTTTCTTTCTTTCTTTCTTACTTACTTACTTACTTACTTACTTACTTATAGTTCTGTGAACATTACAGGGAAAGAAACCAGAATACGGGTAACTGGAAATGTTATAATATAGGCTTAAGATCTCTCTGTTATAAATACTAATTTACAGTGTAAGTTCATGGCAGGAAAGGACCATATTATATTGTGCACTTGAACAGTGCTAACACAATGGAGTCTTGATCCTGACTGTAACCTTTTGGTGTTACTGCAGCATAAACACTAAGTAGCAATATTATTTTTATTAGTTATTATCTGTGGTCAGAGGGAAATTTGGTGAATTTCACTCATAACTATGGAAAAAAGATGGAGCTGGCTAATGTCTAGAATAGTGTTCAGGTCTCAAAAATCCATTTTTCTGCAAACACGGTTGCATGTGACACAAAAATCAAATCCATAATGTAGGGTAGAGATAAATATATGTGAGCTTTGCCATATAGTTCTACCAGTGCATTTTGGTCCTTGCCTCTACTGTTCCTAATTCTGCATGTTTCAGTCCTTGAACTCTGCCTGTTGTACTGAATTGCATGATGGCTTATTGATATGAACATTTGATTGAAACCACCAAGCTCATATCACTTGTGACCTGAAACCGATTAAAACAGAAGTCTTTATAGATGAAAGGGTTGAAGGTTTATCCTCTCTGCTATCTAGCCCCAAACAGCTATATACTTTTTCAGTAATTTAATGGTCCTTTTGTTGGAAAAGAGTGTCATGGGACTAGGAATAATGACACGCTGTGACTGGCTGTTTCCATAAAGACAGGATTATGATGATGAGGGCTTTTTCATTCTATACATGCCTGCTTGTATGACAAATATACAAAACTGAGCTGGTAGGTCCATCTTGATATTTCAAGCTGATATATTAATTTATGATTAAAGGCTAGGACAACTATTTTTTTTATATTTGAAGTTTGAAATGTATTTTTTGTGTGAATTACAAGAACCATATGAACTTCATAATCATGAACAACACACATTTTGGTCTCAGTTCAGCAGATAGTTCAAATATTTTCATAGTCTAACTTAGTGCTTGGTGCCCCTTGTTGGTGAAATTTTAGAGACTCTTGTGTACATGTGGCTCTTTCTTGGATTTGTATTATTTTTTCCCATAAGAGTTTGTTAGCTTATAGGCTTGCTGCTCATAGATTATATTAGTTAAGGATAATAAATGGACATACAATATTTCTCCTTATACCCAGGCCTAACAATGCTCCATGGTCTTGTCATCAGTCCTAAGTTTCACTGCTTTGGTTCCCTTTGCATTCAAAGACGCACACTGTAGTCACCATTTATCCACCTGGTAACTGGGCTCTTTTGGATCTCATCAGTGCTACTCCATAATTGGTCAGGGGGCTTGCTGTTGGTTGAAGCAAGCAGCTTCCATTCCCCACCAGAGGCGAAATGTTGTCTCTCTCATTATCAGCATTTGATAATTTGATACCATTTGGTAAAGCAGGTAAATTCTTAGAAAAAATGAGCCTGCCTTTCTGGGTGTGCATTGTGCATGTTATCCCATGGATTGTTGCCACAACTTCTCAGTCCTTTCTGTATCTTTCCTTTTACTGAAGTATTGAGCCTCTTCTGAGCAGCTAATACTAGTGACAAATTGTGATTTTTGTAGAAGAGTTAGGGTTGCCAGGTGCCCAGTTTTGAACCAGACAGTCCATATTTGAGCTTTCCGTTTGGGAAACAAATTGAGAAAATATAAATGTACGGTATTTTCTAAATAAGATGTAATGTAGATTGTGATGTAATGTCAAGTGTGTCTGGTATTTTTGTTGAAACCATTTGGAAACCCTAAAAAGAGTGTGTAACTTCACCTATCATTTAAAAGGACTCAGTTGTGAGTCTGTATCAGAATAAGTTAAAGCCTAAGAGTAGACCTTTTTAGACCAAGTTTAGTTTCATGTTCAGAATACCAAAGGGGCCATTTAGCCTCATCCTTCAGAATTTTTTAGCTAAATACCCTCTAAGAATTAATGGTACGTGAGGTAGAATGAGACATTTAGGCAAATCCAAAACAAATGTCTGCAAGGGTTTTTTTAGCTTTATTTAGACACTGTTCTTGAAGAACTGAATCACAAATATACCGGGCTAGAAGGGACTTCAAAATCAACTAGTCCATCCCCCTGTGCTGAGGCAGGATTAAGTACAGTGAGGCCTTGCCCAACAGGCATTTGTCTCTCTTTTTAAGAGATGCCACAACCTCTCCAAGGAACATGTTTCCATGCATAACTATCCATATAGTTAGAAAGTTTTCCCTGCTATTCAAAGTACATCTCCCTTACAGGAAACGAGGCTGGATACTTTTTACTCTACCATCATGGACAGGGCTCGACAAATAATGCAATCTACTCGCCCATGCGCAGATCGCTGGACAGTGCGGCTGGTGAGCGGAGCTCGCCGCGGTTCGGCGAGCCCTGATCATGGAAAAGTTAGTCACTGTCCCCTTTATATCATTCATTTGCATATTTACAATTATCTTCCTGTCCTCCCTCTTTTCTAGACTAAATATGCCCAGTTCTTTCAATATTGACTCATAAGTCTTAATTTCTAAAACTTTTATCATTTTTGTTGCTCTCCTCTGGACACTGTCTACTTTGGTTCACGTCTACCTTAATATAGACGTGAACCAGTATTGCTGCTGAGACCTCACCAGTCCTGAGTAGAGTGGAACAATTACCCCCTTTTTCTTACATACAACACTCTGGTTAATATACACCAAAATTATATTTGTAACAGCATCACACAATTAATATACATTCAACGTGCGATCTGTTATAATCCCAAGATCCCTTTCTGCACTACTGCAGTCTAGCCAGCATATTACATGACTTTTGAAGGGTTAATTAAACCCAGAAATGGCCTGAAAGAAATGGCATTACACATACTTTGCATTGCTAGGAGACACTAGAGGGTAAGGTCTTAACTGTGTCACAGGCTCTACAGAGAACAAATCAGGGATGATGTGAAAAGGCAGCGTAAAACTTATTTACATTGTTAAAGTAGACTGCAACCTACTGGAATTTATGCCTCCATAACATCCTCTTAAATTCATGTAAACAAATTACTAAACTTAAAAATAGATCTCTTGTTTTCAAATTCCCTCAACACAGTGGTCTTCCGTATCTTATTTCTGGAGTACACATTGTATGGTCCCCACCTGTTCTAATTACTCCACTGTTAGGTAGTGGTCTATAATCTAAAGACCATTGCTGCATAAATGGAAAGCTTGTTTCGTCTCATCCTAATTTATTTTCTCTGTCTCTAATAATATAAAAGATATCTGTGCCACATTAATCAATATTGTATCTAAAAGACTTTCGGCAGATATAACTTCTGAGGCATCTAACCTTTTTGATTCATAGCAATGTACTGAGCTGGACTGAAAACTTCCTTTCTCTCTGACAATTTGTTACTCCTGTGGCATTATACAATGATTCTGTCTTAGGCCTGGAAGAATTAGATATCCCTTGGTAAATGTCAGCAAACATTGATTTCACTGCATGTGCATGCACAAATTCACCAAAACATATTTCCATTGATGATAATTTGCATATAAAGGTAGGCAGAGTATATTTATTCTTTATGTACGTAAGCAGGGTCTGAATCAGTGCTTCCATTCCAGCCTGCTAGAATGGGAAAGACATCCTGGGTGTAGTGATGTGAATACAGTTCACTCAGTTTGCTTAGGCCTGCTAGATATTGAATTGTTAGAATGGTGTTTTGCCCATTATAACCAATTTGGCTGTGTTTAACAAACTGTGTTAATCCTAAATGCAGGAATTGTACGATATGACCACCTATGCTTGTAGTGACTGGAAATGTATAAAAATCAGACTGTGTTTAACTCAGCTCAAAGGAGAGTGTCAATGTAAAGAACAAGGCCAGTCTTAAAAGTAGGAATAAGGGATCTTCCGGAAAAGGGCTTATTTTCCGCAAGATCCCGTCTAGACTGGTGCTTTTCTCTGGCAAAACCCCGAGCTGGAAAAAAGCGGCAGCCATGTTCATGCAAATGCCGCGGGGGATATTTAAATCTCCCCCGGCATTTGCAATTCCGAAGTGTCTCATTAGCATCCCTTTTCCGGAAAGGGGTGCCAATGTAGGCACAGCCATAATGTCATTGCTAAATTCAAGTTGGAACAGATTGTTTCGTATACAGATTTTCTCCTTGGCACATATTCTGTAGTTTCTGAGAGCTTGCATATAGATAACAGATTACTTTGGGTGTTTGGAGGGTTGCTAGATCTGTGAAGGTAGACATAATGATCTGTCGTTTTTTGTAAATAATTGATTGCAGGGACTACTTATGCTAAACAATCTATTTCATCTTGTGTTTAGCTGTGACTCTCAGAGTACCTGGGATAGACTTGAAGAGCTTTGTGTAGCCTGAAAGCTTGTCTCTGTCACTGATAGAAGTTGTTACACTAAAAAGATATTACGTCACTCACCTTATATCTCTCATATCCTGGGATTGACCCGGCTACAACAACACTTCAGACAAAGTAGAAAAGCACTCAGTGGTTCATAATGGACCTGCAACAATGCCAGTGCCAAAAGGGTTTCATAATCTTTAGTGGGGAAGTGAATGAATAAATTTGGTGGCTTGAAGAAAAGAGAAATTTTGAATGATACTTTAATGAGCCAGACTGAATGGATTGGGATTGAATGGGTAGCTAACTGGTAGCTGTTACTGAGGTGGGGGTTAAGTAGGGCTAATTGTGGGTTTGTGTATTTGCCTGATCTATATGACAATGATTTGTATGCATATATGAGAGAGTCAAGAGAGAGTGCGTATGTGCATGTGTGCTGAGGTAGGGAATTTATGAATGGGAGGTTCTGCGAAGGGAAGGGACGGTTGTGTTGAAGGTTTTGTGTGTGCATGTGTGTCAGCATGCAGCAGTGTTTCTTAGACTCTGTCCATAAGCATGTGAATGCAGGAGAAAAAAGCATCTTTGTGTTGTCTGAGAGGTAGAAATGGGGAGGCTATCTAAGCTGGAGATCATGTTAATGTAATTTTGTGGGTGGGCTGGTAAGAGATTTTGCAAGGCTGAAATATATATTTTTCTGTGTATGACAGAGAGGGGAAAAAAGCTTAATATGTAGCTTTATTTAATACATTAATATATAAATCTGGCAAGTATTAAAGTAGCAAATCATTTGGAGTCTGTTTTTGGTAAACTCACAGGAATTTTGGAATTTGATGTGACTTTTACTCTTTCTTGCTTTCGAGTAAAACTAGGGGCAGATCAGGTTAATTTATATCATCTGCCTTTATGTAGTATCAGCCTGAAGAGTCCCCAGTTTTAAAAAAAAGAGATGAAAAAGACTGTAGAAAGCTGGTCATGAGTAAATGTGTAGGGGAAGAGTGACCAACCACAGGTTTTTGTTTTGCTTTAGTGGGGCTGGTGGGGTGGTTTTTGTCCTTGTTTTGTTTTAAACAAGACTTCTTTAAAAACAAACTCCTTTCCATAAAAGGAGAAGTGATGGCATGGTCAAGTATCATATTAAGGCAACGGGTGACTGACTTTTGTTCATTTTAATGAACATTTTATTAATTTTCACTTCAACTATTGTAGATAAAAAGAAAGAGAAGCCCTTAAATATTTTTAATCAGGCATTTTAATCAACTGTGTTTTTCTCATGTGCTTGCATTATATTCAGTCATGCCAAATTGGCTTTGTTTTCACATGCTCTGCTAACAGTTAAAATGAACGAGTCCAGTTCTCTGCTGACAGCTGAGTTCAGTAGAGTTACACAAGACATTTATGAGAGAGTCTGGCCCAGTGAATTGAAAGATAAGGAGATAAGGTAGACCTAGGACTTGTGATCAATAATAAAACATTTTGTGTGCTTTACAAGTAATATTGGGTATTAAGAGCTACAAAATATGATTGGTAACTATATCATGCTTTCATTATGTCTATACAAATGCTTAAAGCTGTTGGCCATATTTTGTGACTGTCCGCTCCCTTGATTGGGACTACTTATTTGAGTAAAGACTACCCTTAAGAGTAAGGATTTACCACATCAAGACCTCATTCACTGTTGCTGAGGAGGGTAAGTAAGTAAATACATTAAAAAGAGGCAAATCCTTAACTGGTGTAAATTGCAATAGTTCATTTAAGATAGTGGAGCTATGTTAATTTATACAACTGAGGGTCTTCCTTGTACTCTGCTTCTGAGGGGAATTCCTGGTATTCTTATTTCTTCTGATGTAACCCTGGAAGCCATTTTTTTAAAATTTTAAAATACTATTGAGCAAAATGGATTTCTCTATGCTAAAACCCTGGCATCAGTCAATAAATAAATACACTGTATTTGACATTGTTCTCCTTATTCGGGTTAATGGGAATTTTGTTTCAGGTGAGAAGAGCTGGATTGGACCTTACTTCACTATTGCAACTTGGAAGTTGTTCTGAAATGTGAAGTGAAGTATTTCTGAAATACTTTAAATACTATTAGAGTGTTTGTGTTTTTTTTTCATTTATTTGGGGGAAAAAGCCAGTGAGATGTTAAAGCTAAAATGCAAGTATTAGTATTGACAAATTTATTTTTCTAATTTTAATTATAGAGGTGCAACAATGTGTCCTAGCAAATTGCTGGAATGAATTCCTGAATCAAAAGTGAATACACTAAAAGGAGCGTAAATAGTCCTAACATTTAAATTCTTCTAAATATCATCTCTTTCATGATTTGGAATGATAACATAAGGGGATCTTACTGCAGATACATTTATGAACTTTAAAAAGTAACTTGAAAAATTATGGAATCCTTATACAAGGCCCTATCCTGCAACTCTTAGGCCCCAGTTCAGGAAAACACATTCAGCACTGGTTTAAGTCCCATTAACTTTAAAGAAACTGAAGTGCTGAAATGCTGTCTTCAGTTGAGCTAGCACATTTAAAAATGCTGGTTTTACCCCTGGTATAATTGACTTCAATTGGAATATTCACATGTGTTAACTTTTATTTGTGTGATTAACGACTTCAGGATCAGGCTTTTTAATGGTAAACATCTTTACCAATATTTGATAAGAGAGGAGCCTAAGAGAGAGATTACCAGCGAGGTCTCATTTTTTCATCTGAGGAAAATATATTCTTCCTCCAACTTTGTCTTTTCATCTGGAAGTATAGATTTTCTGGTGAAACAAGAGACTGATTGTTACAGAAAATATTTCTGCAGTTAACACCTGAGGCCAACAACTGGGTCTTGAAATAATTTATTGGTGTCACAGCACGTACAAGTGTTCCAAAGTTCATGTAGTAGATTAAGTATAGAGTTAGGAATAGAAATGTCATGAAACATTCTGCTTTTATTTTGTGCTGAGACCAACAGTACTTCTCTTGTGTTGTGTTTTTTGAGGAGTGGTTCAACATACACTACTTCATGATAAAAAATAAAGCAAATCTTAAAAATACAATAGATGTTAACTTTCTTTGCCTGTATGCAGGTCAAGATCTTCACAAGTGTGAAATGATTTGGGTACCTGAATTATGAGGTGACTTTTTAAAGAAGCCTGTTTTCTGACACAGCGCTGAGTACCTACACTCTGAAAATTGGGCACTGTTAAGGTGACTCAGACTGAGTCCACAAAAATGGCTTAGACACTGGCAGCTTTGAAAATGCCTTAGTGTTGTAAAGTTTATAAAATATTTTCAAAATTGCAGTGGAATTTATTTGAAGATTTCCACATTTCTATCATGACATGAGTGTTCTCAGCCTGACATGATATACTTCAACATTTTAAATGCTTGCTTTTCTCATAATACCACATCGTATCCAGTAGCTTTCTTCCAGGCTAGGGAGTTATGAAATGGTAGGTGCCTTTTCTGTAATCCAGCATATCCAGCAGCTGGCTGGATATGCCATGCCATAATCCTCTCTGCTCAGGAACAGAGACTGCCCCATCTGTTTTGTGCTAAGCTACAGAAAACTTGGGAGATTGAGGCTTCCAAAAGGCATTCAGATTACCTCTCTCAGGACTCACTAATGCCTGCTAACCATATTATTATGTTACTTTTACTTACTCCTCTTCATTTTATTAAGCAAAATGAGGTTTAGCAGCCAGTACTTTTGCTTTTAAACAGATAATTATTGTGTTTCTTAAACTTTACTTTGATTGGTACCATATTTATAATTTGGAGCATTCTGAACACATGGTTGTATGAATGTCAAGATAAGAACTTCTCCTAGACTTATTAGGAGTTAAGGATCATGCCATACTTTATTTAAAAGGTAATTTTCCCTAGATTGGCAAAAAGGTTACTGTCACAAGATATTACCATATATGTGCTAAATGGGAATTTTGTCTAAATAGCAGAACTTAAATGACTTCTAAGATAATAGGAGTTACAGATAATGTCATTCAAAAGTTAATTTCCTTTAGATTTGGAATGAAGTTTCAGGTTTGACCTATGACTTCAGTGTCATGATAATTCGGACATTCTTACTAGTAGGGTTATGTAAAATTTGAACAATGAAACAGAAAGCTCTGTTTTGGTTTTTAAATTTTCTTTTAACTTCATACGATATGTGTATGAAACATCCTAAAGTTTTGCTTCAAAATAAGATTTTAGTGAAACGGTTTGAGACAGTAGGGGGAAGGGGAATGTGTAATTCCATTCCTGTCGTGTGTTCATAAAATGAATATTCTTCCATACTTATGTCTCTTCACTTTTTTACTCTGTTCTTTTTTATTTTAGTCTATTTTTTCTTGGTATTCATTAGAGAATTTATATTTACTTACTTTTTCAGGTCTGTACTTTCAGTCTCTCATGACATGAGAATGTATATACAGATATATGCCTACAATATACATTATATAAAACAGAAGTGTAATTAGTAATTTTTAAGCCATTACTTCAAATTTTGCTCCTATGAAAATGAATTTTCACATTAGTGTGAAATATTTTGAAAGTCCCATGTTCTTGAGATAACTGGCATTTCTGTAATAGACAAATATATCAGATTTTTTAGTTTTATTAGGGTAACACAATTAGACCATGCCAGTTATAACATGTCATTGCTTTGTATTACTGTATTCAGTTGTTTCATAAAAAGAATACACTCACCCTCCTCCTTCCCCAAAAGTTTTGTTTAGAGTTTTGGAAAAAGTTTAAATCCATTAACATTAACTACAGTTACATGTAGCTGATGTTAAACATGTCTTTTTTTCTCATTCTCTCTCTCACTTTTAATTTAACACTAGCATTTTAAAAGCTCAATTTCAGATTTCAGTTTCTCTCTGCAAAAGTAGTTCATCACCTCTTAGGTTTAGCATCCCTGAATAAATTGCCAAATATGCATCATTATTATATTTTTGACAACTTGACAATCAGAGGAAAATGTCTATTAGACAGATAAAGTATTAGGATATCACCACTATATCTACAGTAGCTTTAATGAAAGGTTAAAGCATTGACAGATAAGTGCTTAAACAATTCCAGCATTGTACTTTCTGCACTACTTTGAAGCCATTATGTTTCATTTATAGTTAACTTACCCTATTCAGGGCATAAATAAAATGTCAGTCATACACTGTAGCACTGAGGTCATGATTTTATGAAAGCTTCTTTGACAGAATATAAGTGATTTGGGATCAACAAGTGTAGAAAATGTTGTTTATTTTAAGGACCAGCAGTAGACTTGGACTGTATTTTCAATAGGCTTAAATCATCCTTTAAAAACTACAGTACTCTCAATTTAAAGGAACAGTAATCACATTTGTAAGCTCCAAAATTTGATCGAATGTTCCTTGTCTTGTATCCATTTGCCAACTCTGTATAATTTCAGATAAATGTTTCAAAAGGGATTAATGATTTTAAGAATGTTGAAGAATACCTTGAACGTTGTCCTCTTTTAAGAAGTTAAAGCTGTGATGGTTTTAATAATTCTCAGATATTCTTTTTCCTACTCTTTGTAGCATTTCGATCAGGAGTGATAGCAAATCAGAGCATAAAACAATGAGCACAAGGTAAGAAAATGATTGACCGATTCTTTTATTAACTCCACAGTTTTAAAACTAACTTAAAACAAGTGATAGGAGAGGAGAAAAAAGAAAAAGAAGGCTCAAATTAAAGCACTGGACTCAAGGGAAAATTTTTGCACATGCATCATTCAGTTCTGTAGTAAACCAGCTGCAGAAGCAGGTTTCAAATTCCTATACTAAGACTGAGACCACAGATCTGCCCTCTATTCCTGAAGGTCAAAGGGCATTTCTCCTGCAGGCAGAGTGGCAGTTTGTCCAATCAATACAAGACTGTTACCCATGGTGCCCATGACACAGAAGGATCATTATACTGAGTAAGCTGACATATAATTGGAACATTTCTTCAAGTCTACATGAGGGAGTTGAGAAGACAAGCATAAAGTGGGTACATATGTTCTTTTTGAAAGACAAGTGGTTGTAAGCAGTATGCCTTCGGTAACTTTTCGGAGCGATGTCACTGATAGTTTTATTGTATACGCCTGCCAACATTTGCTGGAGAATTAATCATATTGGATCTGACTCCTACAGTTTGATTCTTTGCAGGCACAGGATTCAACTGAAATGAGTCCAATATTATGAGTAGGAATTTAGTTAAGAAACATTTTTTGAGAACACATGAAATACGCAGTCATCAGTACAGAGGGTTTTTTTGGTTTTTGGGTTTGTTTGGTTTTTTACAATAGATTGTTCTTTCTGGTCACACTCACACTAAAAAGATTTTCAAGTTGGTCCATCTAAATCATAATCTATCATGTTTTGACAGAGTGAATAAAAAGTTATATTTCTATAATATTCAAGGATTCATCAGTTTAATCACATGATTTATGGTGATGTAACAGGCTGTAAATTCAATATTCCCCCCTGTAAGTTATAAATTATATTGTAGGATCTCATCAGCTGAATTAATTAGCAAATATATATGGGATGGAACATAAAATAGGCTGTCCAGTCTGGGTTTTGTTCAACAGAAGGAAAATATTAGGGTAAACATAGAGACTAGTTGGGCAGTAAAGTGAACTTCTCACAGGGGCTGTAGAATCCTAAAAAAATGGAGCTGAAAATCAGCACAGGACACTCATCAAGAGCAGGTCTAAGCTAGGGGGCAATATTGACCCAAGGTACACAACTCCAACTATGTAGCAGGAGTCAATGTATCTTAAATTGAGATGCTGCAAGGTCTCCACTATGGGGGGATGACTGGAGAAACTCTCTAATTGACCCCCCCGCCTTACATTTCTTGTTCTGGTGGAGTACTGGAGTCAATGAGAGAGTGATCAGTGGCCAATTTAATGGGTCTCTTACTAGACCCACTAAATTAATCTTGGGGGATTGATTGCAGCTAGGATCTCATGGTAAATGTGGACCTGTGCACAGCAGTGGTGGTTAATTAAATCAGTCTTGCCTATCAGTTACAAGGGAGTAGATCAGCAGACCCGCTAGAGGGCCTATTGATCCAAATGTTACTGCAATGTATGAATAAAAAGATTACTCTAAAATTGATGTTGTTTTTTCATACTTAATTCTAGTAAAATTGGCTGACCATTAGTTAGCATTGCTCAGTTGGAAGGCTTTTTCAATGGCTTTTACTTACTATATTTTCTTAATTCTTATATACATAAAGACCACAAAAGGTGAAATGTAAATAAGCTCTAGAAGACTCTGCTGTGTTATGTTTTCCTTCATGCATTTCCTTGCCTATAATAACTCAGCACTCTCCCTGTTGAGCATGTGTGTTTGAGAATATGATTGCTGATACAAGGAATGAAGGAGAAGGTCCTTCTTTGAATTTAAATGAAGGAATTTCATATTGGATCAGACTTGAAAATAAGAGGACTTTATATAAAAGTAATTGAAATATTGTGGTCATCTCCCAATGTTGAGAAAAAAATAAAATTTCCTGTCCCTTATAAAAGCCAACCAACAAGAGCCCATTGTACTGTAGTTTGAAGCCCTCCCCTTAGTTCAAACACTAAGAAATTGAGGTCCAGCAGATAGATTTCTGAGACGGGCACTGGAATCCTGGCATCTTTCCTTGCCTCTGTGAGAGATTTTGGGCAAATCATTTTCAGTCTGCGTACCTGTCTCTCTATCTATAATATGGGGAAAATAATGCTTATCTCCTTTGTAAAGTACTTTGAATTATATGGATCATCAGCACTAAATAGTGCTAGTAGTGGTTTGAAAAAAGTACAATAATCAATTTTCGTTACAGGCAGTCCCCGGGTTACATACAAGATAGGGACTGTAGGTTTGTTCTTAAGTTGAATCTGTATGTAAGTCGGAATTGGCGTCCAGATTCAGCCGCTGCTGAAACTGACCGCCAGTTCTGACTTACATACAGAATCAACTTAAGAACCCCAAGCGTCCCCAAGTCAGCTGCTGCTGAAACTGATCAGCAGCTGATTCCAGGAAGCCCGGGGCAGAGCAACTCTGCCTCGGGCTTCCTGTAGTCAGCGCTGGTCAGTTTCAGCAGCGGCTAAATCAGGACGCCTGGGGCAGAGCAGCTGGGGTGCTGCTGGGTTGCTCCAGTAGCGCCGCTCCTCGGCACTACTGGAGCAACCCAGCAGCACCCATCTGCTCTGCCCCAGGCGTCCTGATTCAGCCACTGCTGAAACTGACCAGCAGCGGCTGAATCAGGACCAGAGCAGCTGGGGTGCTGCTGAGTTGGACCAGTAGCACCCAGAGTGGTGCTGCGGGACCAACCGGCAGCACCCCAGCAGCTCTACCACAGGCGTCCGGAGAAAAGCCTAATCTGCGGGAGGGGAGGGGGGCGTACTAGCTGCGCCCCCCCCCCCTCCCAGCAGACCAGGAAGACATGGGCAGTGGACCAAGACGCACCGCGGTCCCGCCGCCTGGGTCCTCCGCGGCTTTTCTCCCAGTCTCCCTGGTCTGCTGGAGACCAGCAGACCAGGGAGATGGGGAGCAAAGCCTCTGAGGACGCCGGCAGCGGGACAGAAGCGGGGCGTCTGGGCTGTCCCGCTGCCGGCTTCCCCCGCGGCTTTGCAAAGCCTCGGGGAAGCCGGCAGCGGAGCAGCCCAGGCACGCCTGGGGTGCCCCGCTTCCCGAGCCCCCCCCTCGGCTTTGCAAAGCCTCGGGGGGGGGGGGGGCTTGGGCAGCGAGGCAGCCCAGGCGCGCCTGGAGTGCTCCGCTGCCGGCTTCCCCGCAGCTTTGCAAAGCCGTGGGGGGTGGGGGTGGGGGGGGGCTCGGGCAGACCAGGCGCCCCTGGGCTGCCCGAGCCCCTCCACGGCTTTGCTCTGCGTCTTCCTGGTCTGCAGACCAGGGAGACGCAGAGAAAGCCCCAGAGTACACGGGCCGCAGGACAGCGAGGTCCCGCAGTCCGAGTACTCTGGGGCAGCCCCGGTCGTAACTGCGGATCCGACATAAGTTGGATCCGTGTAAGTTGGGGACTGCCTGTACTATTTCATTAGCAATTAACAATGGCAACAGAAAGTTGTTTTCCGTAAGTATTAAGAGAAGATTTTATAAAGAATAAGGGAAAGCTCCAGAAAGTATATATATTATTTTTAGGACTGTTAATCACAGTTAATTCACATGAGAATAATTGTGATTAATTACATGAGAACACCATTTGAAATGTAATTAATATTTTAGATTGTTTTCTATATTTTCAAATATATTTCTATTTCAAAACTGAATACAGAGTACATGGGGTTCACTTAATTATTTTTACTACAATAATTTGCACTATAAAAATGATAAGCAAATACTGTAGTGCAATCTCTTTTATTTTGAAAAATACAAAATACAAATGTAGGGGGGGAAGGGTTGGTGGTACATAACTGTACTCCAAAACAAAGAAAACCTTTAGAGCTTGCAAATCCACTCAGTCCTCCTTCTTAAGCCAATCTCTAAGACAAAAAGTATGTTGTCCTCTTCTTATTTAGTGTTACTTGAAAGTTAGAACAGGTGTTCACAGGGCCCCTACAATGTTTTGTAGATAACATTGGAAGGTATTTATGTGCCAAGTATGCTAAACAATCATATGTCTCTTCGTGCTTCAGCCACCATTTCAGAGGACATGCTTCCACACTAATGATGCTCTTTAAAGAAAAATGTGTTAAATTTCTAACTGAACTCCCTTGGGGGGATGGATTTACATGTCTCCTGTTCTGTTTTCCTGGATTCTGTTGTATATTTCATATTAAAGCAGTCTCAGACGATGACCCAGAACATGTTTTTTTGTTTTTTTTAAGAACACTTTCACAGCACATTTGACAGTGCAAAGAAAGTACCAATGTGAGATATCTAAAAATAGCTATAGCGCTCAACCTAAATTTTTAGAATCTGAAGGGCCCTCCAAAGTCTAAAAGGGAAGAGATGGTGGAGCTTTCTTTCAGAAGTATTAAAAGAACAACACACCCAGAAAATACAGAACCTGAACCACCATCAGAAAAGAAAATCAACCTTCTGTTGCTGGTATCTGACTAGATAAAGAAAATGAGCATGCTTCAGTCCACTCTTCTTTGGATCTTATTGAGCAGAACCAGTCATCAGCATGTGTGCATGTCATCTGGAATGGTGGTTGAAGCATGAAGCGACATATAAATCTTTAGCACATCTGTCGAGTAAATATCTTGTAATACCAATTACAACAATACATGAAAACTCCGGGTCTCCCTTTCAGGTGGCATTGTAAATAAGAAAAGGGCAGCATTATTTCCTGAAGATTGTAACCAAATTGTTTGTGTGAGCAATTGGCTGAACAAGAAATAGGATGGAGAGGACTTTAGGCTCTAAAATGTTATATTTTATATTTGAATGCAGGTTTTTCAACATAATTCTACATTGGTAATTTCAACTTTTGTGATAAGGAAATTGCATTACAGAACTTATATTAGGTGAATTAAAAAATACTATTTTTTACATTACAAATATTTATAATAAAAATAAAGTGTTCTCTGTTGTAATTGAAATAAATATATGTGAAAATGAAAACATTGAAACATTTTAAATAAATGATTTTCTACTATTAACAATTCAGTTAATTGTGATTAAATTTATTTGCATGTTTAATAGTGATTAATTTTAATCACTTGACAGTCCTATGGTTTTTTAAAATCTTTCATCCATGCTTTCAAATAGTTTTATTAAATCTAATATGTAAAGTAAATAACTTCATTTCATTTAATTTATTTTGGTTAACAATAGATCTAGAAATTGTAGGGTTTGATTGATTGATTTATTTTTGCTACTTAGTACTGAAATGTTAATTGGTTTCAGGGAACCATCTTTGTGTGTCCTGGGGTTGTCCCAGATTGAAGGAGAGAGAGCGCCTCGTTTCATTAATGTGTAGGGATATTAGACAAGGTGATTATCCAAATTATAGTTTCCACAATTATGATTCTTTTTAAAAAAAACCCTCTCAAGTTCCTTCCCACCTCAGCCATTTAACAAACTTCACCTTCCTATGAACTAAACATTTGTGACCAATATTATCCTACAGCTGTTATGTTTTAAGAAGTATTCCCATGTGATATACTATCAATTTAGGACATTTCAGGGCAATTGATAGGGGATTTGCAGCATGTTGTGCCATGCTAGCTCATGGCCATGATATTTAGTAATTCAGCAATAATGCAGTGTGTCCTTGAGCGATGATATACAATCTACAGCTGTCAATATTGGTATTACATAGTAGACATAAATCAGAGGATAGTGAAAGAGGGGGGATATCAAAGTGACATGGAGGACAACATTAAACTAGTATGTTGCTTAATTATTGTACTATTAATTCTATTTTATGCAATTCAGGAGTGGGGGAGGTAAAACCATCTTTATGTAAAATGATGTGTTTAGTGTGGCACTTTGAGTGAACCAAATTTCAAAATATTATACTTCCTGTTGACCTCATGTGGAACCCTGCACTTTAGGTAAATCTCAGATTATTGCTGTGTTCCTTATAACTTGAAATTCAGAGCATAAAACAGTGACAATCCATGTGAAGCCAAAAAACTTGTTTTTAAAAAAAGGCCCATCAACGTGTCTCTACTCACAAATCTATTGTTTTCTGTTAATTGCCCAATAATAAATGAGGACATATATATTTGTAATGTGAGTGATGCTTCATTTTTAGGGGAATTGGCCCGATGTGAGAATAGGTTTCTCCTGTTTCTAATTTCTATGGGTTTATATCTCTAAAGAAAAATCCCTGATTTTTGATCAACAAGTTAAACTTTGTCATTGTCGATGTCATGTCAGAATACACAACATAAATGTCCTTAAATGAAACTCTGACCAATTCTCTGGCAGCTTTTTTATTTCTTATTTTGCCTGTCTGTAAATTTCAGTTATTTCAGTAAATTTCAGGGGACATTTTTGTTCATTGGTTTGTGTGTGTATTGTGGAATCAACATAAAAATCAACTCCTTTCAAGCCTAAGAATAGAGCATGCCAATAAAAACCATTTCCCTGTAGATCAAGGCTGTGTACTGCCCTTACGAATGAAGAATTTCAAACTTCTGCTAGTTGGGTTATGTGTCAGGCTTCAAGCAACTAAAAAAGACTCATAACTGATCAAGCTGTTAAACAATAAGGCTGCGTCTACACTGGCCCCAAATTCCGGAAAAGGGATGCAAAGCAGGTAAGTCAGCATAGGGAAATCCGCGGGGGATTTAAATATCCCCCGCAGGATTTAAATAAACATGTCCGCCGCTTGCAAGTAGGAATAAGAGATCCTCCGGAAAAGGGCTTTATTCCAGAGGATCGCGCCAGTCTAGACGCTTTTTTTCCGACTTTTCCTCAAGCCGGAAAAAAAGCAGCGGACATGTTTATTTAAATCCCGCGGGGGATATTTAAATCCCCCGCGGATTTCCCTATGCTGACTTACCTGCTTTGCATCCCTTTTCCGTTTTTAGGGGCCAGTCTAGACGTAGCCCATGAGAATACCATTTATTTAAATATTTTGGATATTTTCCATATTTGTAAATATATTGATTTCAATTACAGCACAGAATACAAAGTATACATTGTGAGCAAATATTAGCACTGGCAAAAGCAAAAAAAAAAAAGTATTTTACCCCATTATAAGTACTCTAGAAGTGCAATCTCTTTATCGTGACAATTGAAATTACAAATGTAGGATTATGCATAAAAAAAGCTGAATTCAAAAATAAAAACAGTGTAAAACTTTAGATCCTACAAGTCCACTCAGAACTACTTCTTGTTCAGGCAATCACTCAAACAAGTTTAGTTATATGTACAAGAGACAATGCTGCCCTCTCTTTTGCAATGCCTCCTGCAAGTAAAAATAGGTTCTCACTTGTCACTAAAGATGTTAAATATCGAGTAATTTGCTAGTCGAATATTTGATGGAATTTCCATCGACTACTCAACTAGTCAATAGGCACTTGCTTGGGCTCTTGTAAATTTCAAAGGAGGAATGTGGAACTCTGCATTCAACCCCGGGCTCGCGGGATGTCCCGCAAACTCCGGGCTGCAGGGGGTGTGCCAGCGTTGAAATGTACAAGAATCCTCATGGAGTCCTCAGTGGGGGCTCTTGTGCATTTCAAAGCATAAGCGCCCTCATGGAGTCCCTCGCTGACCTCAGGCTCTGAGTTCCCAGCTGATCCTGGGCTCAGCGCAGCATTTCCCCAGAACCCTGGATCAGCTGGGGACTCCCCAGCTGACCCTGGGCTCCACGCAAATGCCGCGGTGGCATTTCAAATGGACAGCACCATACAGGTGTTACCAGACTCAGACTGTGTGGCTCTGACCCTTTGAAATGCCGCCACGGTGGAGCCCGGGGTCAGCTCCGTGCGGTGCTGCATTGAAATGCCAATGCAGCGTTTCAAAGGGGCAGCACCGCACGGAGTCCGGGTACATCTCCATGCAGTGCTGCCACTTTGAAGTACCCCATCTTCCCTCCCACTTTGCTGCCTCTATCTGATAGAGGCAAGTGGGGGAAATGGACTAGTCGACTCAACTATCCAACTAAGCATTTGCAATCAGCAGAGCAGAGCAAGGAAATGTTGAACCTGAAGGACTGGCCTGTGATGAGAGAGACTTAGTAAGCAGGGACCCTTGCCTCTAGCGAAATCCCAGGGCAACAAAGGGGGCTCCATGAGTCTCTGAGGCACTTAAGTAACCTCCAAGAAATGCGGAACCCCCAGGGAGCTACCAAGGGACTTTGTCACAGGCATGTAAATGTTGAGTGGATCTGAAACATAAATACCTTGTAATGCCATCTAGTGAAGTGCCATGTGAACACCTATTATCACCTTCATGCAACATTGTCAATAAGTGGGCAGCATTATCTCCCACCTGCAAATGTGAACAGACTTATTTGTTTGACTGATTTAATTGAATAAGAAGTAAGACTGAGTGGACCGGTAGGCTGTAAAGTTTTACATAATTTTTTTTGAGTGCAGTTATATAAAAACCACTACATTTGTAAATTGCACTTTCAAGATAGAGATTGCACTACTTTATCATTTTACAGTGCAAATATTTGTACTAATATTATAAAGTGAGCAACTAACACTTTCTATTGTGTGTTGTAACTGAAATCAATGTATTGGAAAATGAAGAAAATATCCAAATGTTGAATAAATTTCAGTCATACTATTGCTTAACAGTGCAATTCAGACTGTGATGAATAGCAATTTTATTTTTAATCACAACTTTTGAGTTAATCACATGAGTAAATCATGATTAATTGACAGCCTTAGTTATAAGTGGTTTAAACACATAAATCACAAGATTTTTTTTTTAAATGGGAAGATTTTTTTCATTCTCTTTTTGAAAAGGGACTAAATCATATTTTCTCCAAAGTAAAGAAATATTCACATTTGATTATAGAACAAGCTAGAAAATCTTAGTCAAAAGGTAAATGCAAGGCAAAGCTTTAATTATAAACCAGAATTTTTTTTATGGATTGAATAATTTTGAATGAGTACATTTTAAGAAAATTGTGTTCAGCTTGCAGATATTTTACTTTGGAAATTAGACGATGGTTCTAACTATCGGAGGAATTGTGGTTTTGGAACAGAGTGGTGCAAACAAACTGAACTAACTTTAGAACAAATTGTTACAGTTATGAATAAGTCAGGTGTTGGGGTTGCTAGCAGTAGCATAGTAGACTTGATGACCCAGAGGTCACATTCAGTCCTATATTCCAGGTGTAGAAAAGGAAGCTAAATTTGTCAGGTTTCCAACTGACTTGGATCAGCTCTGTTAGAGTTCACAGCTAAATTCAGAGATGATGTGATTCAAGTCAAACATCATTAGGCATCTGATGACTTGGGTTTTGCCCATGAAAGCTCATGATTCTGTATATTTTGGTTAATCTCTAAAGTGCCACAGGGCAACTTGTTGTTTTTAAAATTACAGACTGTAACATGGCTACTCCTCTGAGATCAGTACGCAAGCATAACTTGCATGCCAAGCGGGAATAAGAGGGGGCTGTAGCTGTAAAAGCAAACAGATGCTTGTGCTTTTCTGCTCCGTTAACAAAATTAAAAGTGCTACAAATGTGTATCAAAGGTGTAGAAAACAGTGCATGCTTAAGTACATCATTTGAGAGGTAGTATGCCATGATATAACTATGAACTGTGCCTCAATTGTTTGCCTGGAAAGGGGCAGATTTGAAATGGCACATAAACCCTTAGGGTATGTCTACACATCAAAGTTAATTCGAAATAACAGCCATTATTTCAAATTAACTTTAATAGCATCTTTACAGGCAAACCGCTATTTCGAATTAAATTCAAAATAGCAGGGCACTTAATTTGAATTTGGTAAACTTCATTCTATGAGATGTAACACCAAACTCGAATTAGCTAATTTGAAATAAGTGCAGTGTAGACACTTATTTTGAAATAGGGGGCCTCCAGCCCTTCCCAGGGTGCCCTGATGGCCACCCCAGCCTCAGGCAAGAACACTCCTATCCTTCCCCTACCTTCTCCAGAGCCCTTAAAGGGGTAGACTATGGCCACAGTGCCTGTGCCAGCTCCAAGCCTGCCAGCCCAGAGCCAGCAGTGGCCACCGGGGCCCCTGACCCAAAACATGAGCCAGCAAGCCATTGGCAGTCAGCCCACCACTGCTCCCCAGGAGCAGTCTGCCAGCTCCCAGGAGCCTGTCAGGGCCCAGAGAAGGCGGGCACCTTCCTGGTCCAGGGCGGAGATCAGAGTGGACCTTACTCAGGTTTGGGGGGAGGATGTCCCCAATGTCCATGATCTCCGTACTAGATGGAGGAATGCGGCCGTCTAGGGCAGGATAGCTGCCAGCCTGCCCACCAAAGGCCACATGTGATCCCAGGAGCAGGTTCGCATGAAAATCAAGCTGGTCCAGTGAGACACCCTAACCCTGAGCCCTGAGCTTCCCCTCCTACTTCTTCCCCTTGCTTCCCCCTTCTAGCACCCTCCTCCCAGGTTTCCCCTCTCCCACCCTCTCTCCTGAAGTGTAACCTGGACTGTGTGATTGACGAGTCCTCTGTCCCGGCAGCATAGGTATCCCTCTCACAGTGTGAAGCTGTTGCTAAGCCACAAATCTCTGGAAGCTGCTCTGTTTACACAGACCTCCACGAGCAGAGACAGACCCAACTGAGCTACACGAATGTCTCTCCCAGCCATTCATGAACCAACAATAGAGAGGTTTCAGCCCCTTTCCCTCAGCTCTCCAATCTTGCTCCCCAGAACTGTGCCATCTTGCCCTGGTCAGAAGCTTGGTATGGGTATGACCTAATCTGCCCCTCCCTCAATGTGGAGAGGATAGACGCTAACTAATCTTGTAATCTGAGCTGAGATTTCCCAAGCACTTCAACCCAAACATACTTTTCTTAATGAAATACACAATTTATCTTTCTGATTTTATAAGTGATTATAAACAGTAAGCATAGAGGTCAAAGCTGGTTACCTAAGAAAATTCAGACTGCAGATTTATTTTATCAATTAAAAGGGATTTGAATCAAGCAGTTTTTTTCACTCTGAGAGATGGTACAAACAAGTCACAGATCTTTAATACACAGTCTGGAATTCTCCTCTAACCTGGGGCCACCTTTCTAGTTCAAAGTCTTTGCCTTTTAGCTTTTTCTTCCAGGAATTGAGTTGCAAGGAGAATAAAACTAAGTGATTATGTCATTTTCCCCTTTCTAAGATCTCTGATTGATATGTGGCTGTCCAACCCCGTTGGTCAAGCAGCTTCCATTGTCTACTTGTTTCTCTGAGAAGTCTTCTGGACTGGTCATTGGAAGTGCAGATTTCCTTTAATGGACCATCGGCATGGTTGGCTACACCTTTGTTATACTTAAAAGGCTGGTAGTGAGTGTTCCCAACCTCACAACATATTTAAGAAACATATAAAGCATTACTTCATAACTTCACATATGATAGCACATAGCAGCCAAAAAGATCTTAATGTTCAGCAGATCAGGATTTTTAAAATGATACCTCATCAGGCATACTTCATACAAAACACATCCTGATTATACAGCAGCGGTGAATGCAAGGGGTCCAAGGTACTGTTTTGAGATACAGGATAGCACATTCTTTTTTCTTATGCCATCTTCATTTTGCCTCCCATCTAGCTCTTGACCATACATTGTAATGACCTCTCCTACATTTTGGCCTTGGCAGGTGAAAGACTATGGTCTTAGGAAAATATTGAGTCTCATCTACAAAGCAAAATTTTGTAGGTACAATCCCCAAAATAGACTCCTGCTTCATTTTCACCAACACAAAGGCTACGTCTAGACTGGCCCCTATTACGAAATAGCCATGCTAATTTCCAACTTTGGAATAGGGAAATCCGCGGGGGATTTAAATATCCCCCGCGGGATTTAAATAAACATGTCCGCCGCCTTTTTTCCGGCTTGGGGAAAAGCCGGAAAAAAGCGTCTAGACTGGTGCGATCCTCCGGAATAAAGCCCTTTTCCGGAGGACTTTCAAGTAGGAATAAGAGATCCTCCGGAAAAGGGCTTTATTCCGGAGGATCGCGCCAGTCTAGACGCTTTTTTCCGGCTTTTCCCCAAGCCGGAAAAAAGGCGGCGGACATGTTTATTTAAATCCCGCGGGGGATATTTAAATCCCCCGCGGATTTCCCTATTTCAAAGTTGGAAATTAGCATGGCTATTTCGTAATAGGGGCCAGTCTAGACGTAGCTAAAAGGAATTTGTGGTCAGTTGTGCACAAAGGTTAGGTCCAGTGATGAAATGTAATGTCTCTGGCACAGGCAGTGAAAGAAAGAAAAAAAATTGAGCACTGAGGTTTTGTGGTCAAATTCCATTAGAAGACACTCTGTCTAGGGATTCTCCATAATACATTTGGAAATACACTGGGTTTTGTGTTTAGAAATTGAATTGGCTGATAGCGTTAGGTTTTGTCACGAAATGTGGCAGTTTTGATTATAGCTTTCATGCTATAATATAAATCTGCTCCAAGCATGGTCACATGGCACTGGTGAATAGTGTTTTTCCCTTAAAGATTCATGCCTCTATATAAAATGATGAAAGCAGTGAAAATAGTTTCATAGAGTAGGGAAAATTTTGTTCATTAAGCATGCAAAAACCATGTTCTCACAATGGCAATTATTTAAAGAGTACTATATTTTGCTTTCTCAAAGAACTAAATAAACCTTGTAAGTTACTCATTGAAACCAAAAGGCCATTTCAGATCAAATAAAACAAAATATCTGTTTTATTTCAGGTGTGTTTTATCATTTTAAAAATAAATAAATAAATAAATACATCTAACTATATTTCAAAACAATGTCTTTTCAAAATATTTCGTATCAGAAGTGTTAAAATGAAACATGTCTTTCAAAATATATATCCAATATTATTTGCCTATTTCGGTCTAAATTATCAAATAGTTGTGGATTACCTGAAACTGCATTTTTCAGTAAATAAACTATTGATCTAAAAAAATTACTTGGCTCTCATTACTTTTTTTGCTGGCTGGGGCTTCCCAGAGTAGGTCTGCCCATGGCTAGACTATTTCAGCTGACGTGGACTCATAGAGATTGGGCTCCAGGCCTGTACATTAAGGTGTAGATAGGCTGTCTTGTTTTTAAAGGAGCAGTCCCATATTTAAGCCCTACGTTTTTTTTTTTAATGGGCAAATTGTCCCATGTTATCTCTCTCCCCTCACATCAGTACTGGTGGGTCCTGCTGCTGGCCAGATCCTTGCATATATATTAATACTTGATTAAAAAAAAAGTAAGGTGAATATTATTTTTAGAATGCTTCAAACAATACATGTTTACTGCTAAGCAGATCTTAATTTTTACTCCTTTTTGAACACATTACCTTGCAACAGGTACTCACTGGTCACACATTTAAATATTATTCTTATACATTTCTAAATTTTTGCTGTCTGCTCTTGATAAAACTTTTTTTTCCCTGAAGGTGCACAAAGCAAAATTTAGTTTCAGATGCTTGAAGCTTTCTTGAGTGTGTTACTCACTAAATGTAGTGACTAAATACTGTACATTCAATTCTCTCTAGTGCTGGACTGCAGTGTGTCTATATTCTGGATACTGGGAGTCCTCTATTGACGCACACATAGTAGCACACTAGTGTTATATTAACATAATATAGCAGTGCCTGAATGGTAGAGAGAGAGACCACCCAGCAATATCTTGGTTTCTGGGTGGGCCACTCTGACACTACTTCTTTCTCTTGAAGCTTAATTTTTAAATTGCTACCAAATAACTTGGGAGAAAAATCTGGTCAGAAAAGGGCAAATGATCTAATTTCAAAGCCACATCAGGGTGGGTCTAACATGGGTGGGTGACACAATTCAGGATAAATATAAACCAGCTTGAACTTTCTTCAGCCCTCCCTCTGGCCAATTTGAAGTAAAACTCGTTCAGGGTGTCAGAAAGGATCACACTGCCCCTTCGTGTGTCTAATCCTCCGTGTTCTTCGTGTTCAGCCCTTAGGCTCCTGTGAGTTGCACCCCAGATCATGTGAGTTTTTGCTCTGGAATGCCCTGTCAGACACACAGTACATTAACAGGCTGCAGCACCGTAGGGAGCTGCGCCCCCAGGAAATCAGTTAGTGCTTCTGAGCTTCCATTTGCAAGTGGGGACAAAAGGACAAATGATTTTCCAACCTAATGGGAAAGGGAAATCAGCAGAGGCTCAGTGAGCAAGAAGGTTACTGGAACTTGGTAACAGTTTAGAAGCTCAATAACGGTACAGTACAGATTAGAATCCAACATACTGGTGCTTAGCTGAATGTAAATTTCTCCCAGAGCTAGTTTTAAAGGCTTAATACTTGAGCATGCACTATAGCCAGGATTGCCAGTTCCCTGGGCAATTTTTTTTTGGGGGGGAGGGGGGTTTGCAGGAGTGGAGCTAGGGGCCGCCCTCAGTGCTGCCTGGACTGCATCATGTCCCCCTCCCTCTGAACTGCCCTCAGGGCCTCCTGAAGCATGCAGCAGAACTCCTGGAGCTCCAGCTGTGAGTTAAAGGGCATAGGGCTTTGGGCACTGCTGCTGCAACAGTAGCAGCAGTGATGGCCAAGAGCTCTGAGCCCTTGTGAATTGCTGGACTCCAGGGCAATTGCCCCCTTACCTCTAGCCACCATCGGCTGGCCTGATTATGGCTATAGTTCTAATGCCACAGAATTTCCTCTGCGCTTCTGAGCCAGTCTTCGGAGAACCCAGCCAACGGAACTCCATACATCCTGCATTTATGATGAGGGTGGTTATCCATGGCAGGTCTTCACAATGCTCTGAGGATGTAGCAAGTTGAAGTCATGGTCCTGAGGAAACATGTAAAGACCAAACCCATAGAAAGGAGTAGTAGGCTGTGTCCTGCTTAGATGGTCTATGAAGATGAGGAGCCTTTAAAGCACATGTAGGGGATCACATTTAGGAAAAATTATTTCCCTAGGCAGGTGGAGAAGCACTGGAATGAGTTACCTATTGTGGTGGAATCTCCATCCCTAGAGGTTTTTAAGTCCCGGCTTGACAAAGCCCTGGCTGGGTTGATTTATTTGGGATTGGTCCTGCTTTGGGCAGAGGGCTGGACTCAATGACCTCCTGAGCTCTCTTCCTGCCCTATGATTTTATGATTTCAGCCCTGAACACAAGCTTTACCTCAGCCTTTGTTCCATTGTCCAGGATTTCCTTTTATACTCCTTAAATCTAAACTTCACCCAGGCTGTGTCTAGACTACAAAGTTCTATCAGAAAAAGACACGCAAATTACGAACCACAATTTGTGTATCTTTTCCCGCTTTTCTTCTGAAAGAGGCTTTTCTGACAATTGGTATGTCTACATTGGGCCCATTGTCATAAAAGAAGCCTCTTTCAGAACATCCCTTCTTCCTCATAGAATGAGGTTTACAGGGATGGCAAAAAAGTCTGTTTTTCCAAAACATTTTTGGATAAGCAGACGTGTTCCTTGGCTGTGGCAGAAATTTTCTGGGATACCTCTGGTATCCCAGAAAAACTCTGCAGTCTAGATGCACCCTCAGACCAAGGGAGGGAGGGAGGGAGGGAGGATAGAAGGAAGGAAGGAAACCCTAGTAGTTTGCTATTTGTTAAGGGCCTGGTTCTGTTCTCTCTTTTACCATGTATATAAGAAGTAAGTCCAGGGAATTGTAAGCGGTGTAAGTGAAAGTTAAACCTATGCATTGTGCTGCTTTTATTTCTGTGCTGTGTTCTTTCTTCTTTTATGTGCTGCCTGTAAAGGGTACAAATTATCTCAGTTTACCTGTTGTTGCCTCTATGCCATGTTGTATTATTTCAGAGGCAGGCAATAATTACTGATGATGCCCACTCCTAATATTTGGCATTTCCTTAAAGTTTCCCTCTGCAGAAAAGTTAACTTCTGGTGATCTGAAATTTTCAAACTTTTTAATGTTGTATTTAAACGTACGTTAATATTTTTCCTCTTCCAAAACATTGATGCTTAAGTAATATAAGCTATTGCATATGTAACTATTGCTGATATGTTGCTCTGTAAGCTATTACATGTAGCTGTTAATATTTAGTTCAATTTAGTGTGTCTCAATAATTGAGCCTGAATTATGTTTTGGGCTTCTAGGCAGGGGCTTAAAATTTAATAGGAAGCAAAAGTAATACATAACAGGCAATTACACAATTCTAATTCCCACGCATACAATCATGAACCATTACATTTTATCTGTAGTGTGATGACATTATGTATTATAGAAATCGGCAGTATAAGACCTATACCAATACTTCAGTATGTGACAAGATTATTATTCAGTATACTTTATGTAAGGAAATCTTTGTTCCTTGAACCCAAACCAAAGCTTTGGGTTTTTAAATCCAATTAAATCATATTCCACATCAAAAGATGTTTGAATCCATTATTAGCAAACGCAGTTATGGTGTAGTGATCAAAAGGATGTTTTTATCAGTAGTGGGATTTAATCAAGCTGACACACAAATTGACATTAACAAGTAAGCCAATGCTAGTCAAACTGTTAATGTTATCAAACTCCAAATGTCAAGGTTTAAACCTCTATAAGGAAGGAAATTGAAAGTTAAATTTGAAACCCCATCATTAGCCCATTGCAAAGTTCCTTAATATTGCAACACACAGTGATATACTCTGTTTGAACTATATAGAGCAGGGTCTTTGCATTTTTCCTCACTTATAACTAACTCATCCCTGGATGAGCCTATGAGTTCTACATGTGGAGTTTTATGAGTTTTCTTTTAGTGATGGGCATGCTTGTTTAGCTTTCTCATTCCTAACCTTGTTCCTAAAACTTGAGCTGAATCTGAACCAAAAATTTGAATAGGCTAGAAAACAGCTTGGATGGTTTAATTTATCTTTATTTAAGCTGTTAGCATTTCCCTCTTCTCACTGTCAGTGCTAATGCCAAACTACCCCATGAAATTCTGTTCTGGAGGCATTTCAGCTATGATCTCTTAGGGTACGTCTAGACTACATGCCTCTGGCGACAGAGGCATGTAGATTCAAACAGCTGATCAGCTGTTTGTCGGCTCAGCACGGCAGCCATGTAAATTTAAATGAAGTGGCGATTATTTAAATCGCCGCTTCATTTTACTATGTCGGGTAGCCTAATCTACATGCCTCTGGCGACAGAGGCATGTAGTCTAGACATATCAAAGATATTTCTATGTTGCTATGACATTTTCAGGCAGTAGAGTTTAGAATAGGTTCAGGGAAGTGCCTAGATATTTAGATGTATGCCTGGAAAAGCCTCCAAATTTCATACCACCATCTAATGCAGTCTAGATATACCCTTACTCTCTATTATGAGTGCCTATCCAAGCTCAGTTTATGCATTTTTGAATAACACTACATGAGTGTTCTATTACTGATGTGTGACGAAAGCTAAATGTTTCTAGTACCAAGAATTCCACTCCACTGTAAAGTAATCTTATCCAGTCATGGATAACTTTTCACTCCATACTAGTTGGTCACATCTGCAAGAAGGAGCCATTCTCTCTTGAGAAGAAGTCGACTGAGGGTTGTTTTGAAAGCACAGCCTACATATCAAACTTCCAGAAAGGGATGGGAAAAACCTGCCTTGGGGACTTGTCGTCTTTTAACGCCAATCACGTTCAACCCACGGACCTGACACAGTAACTCCCAGAAAACTGTAGGGATGCCATTGAAGCAAAGGCTGCTTCAGGGCAACTAAATCGGTCAACCTTCCATGTAGCATCCTCCCGGGCTGTATTACAATAGGCCCACATATAGTCGTGCACTTTTTGGACTCCCCCCATTCTTCTCAATACTTTCATAGCTCCAGTAAAGGCTGAAGGCCAATTCTCAGGCTACCAGATTTCTACCCTGATAGCCCAGGCCACAGATCAACACTGAGATTCCAAACAACATGCTGAAGGTAGTCTTCATCTCTTTATCTGCTGCAGTCTCTCATTGTACAGCTGGGTAGTGAGTGGGCATTGGTACTCATGACCACTATGGTGAGGGGCCAGTTTTCTGCTTCACTGCCTGTGTTGGGTGTACACACAATATGAGGTGTAATTTTTGCTCAGACTCTTGCCAATCATCTTGTTTCATGATCCAATGCCTCATCATCATGAGGGAGAACTGGCGGGTAACATAGTGGGCACTGGGAGTTTGAATTGTTTGGATTCATGATGAATAGAAGAGGCATTCATTTTATTTTAATGACCAGAAAAGAAATACTGTAACGAGGCTTCAAGCTGGGGATACAGAAATGTGACTCATTTGCAGTCTAGTGGAAGGTGTCTGAATGCTTGTGATGACTTCTGAGAACACCCGATTGCTTAGAACTCAAAAGGTTGTCCTCCTGAATCCCGTCTCAGCGGTAGAATATTATCTTTGCAAAATGGGCAAAAATTCTGATCTACATAGTAGTGTCAGGGTGCTTCAAACTCTATAGAGCAGGGCTTCAAATTCCTGGCCCACAGGCCAGTCCAGGCCAGAACAATTGCACAATCCAGTCCAGGATTCCCAGTGAGCTGGGGAGGGGGGGGCGGTTACTGGACCCCAAGACATACCCCTTCCTGCCATCGCCTCAGCCTGACCCTAGCTCCTGAGCACCAGGCTTTGGCAATCACCAGGGGATAGGAACGCCATGCAGCAGCACTGCCTGTGGCAGGGAAGTGGAGCACAATAAAGCAAGGCACTCGCCGAGTATGCTCTTCTTCCCCATAGCTCTTGATGCCATGAGGAATGTGAGGGGCCAGCTGCCACACAGCTCCCTTCAGTGGTCCCTGAAGCTGCATCCTCAGAGGACGGGGTGATGGCTGAAAGGGGCAGGACTTGGGAGTTGGTAATAGACAGCTCCCCTCCGCCCCACTGGGAGTCCCAGGCCAGGTTGCATAATTGCTCTGACCCCTAATGTAGAGTAATGCAGCTCTCATCAAGCTCATAGACTTCTTTTGACTTGCTTATTCAATGTTTCATTAAGATCACTTTAAGCAAAACAAAAAAGTTGAAAGTGGTCTCTCGGAATAAATGGTAGTGAAGTCCCCACCCAAACCTAGCACTAAAAGATGATGAAAGGGTACAGTCCCTTAAATACCTGCTATAGCTTAAGAAACTGGCCAACCACCACAGACTGCAGATAGAAATAAGGAGCCCTCTGTCCCTAGATTATAAATTGAAAGGGAGAAACTCTGAAAGCCACATTATCAGGGGTTCCTAGTCTGCCATAACCAAGCTTTTCTTTAGCAATCCACACAAGGGAAAGAAGAAAAAATAGCTAAGTTAATTATTATCTGTAAATTAGTCAATGCTTTCAATTTGAGAGAACCTCTCACTATCAAAGACTGAGACCTCTAAAAATGATGCTAGTAGACACTTTTACTTTAAATGTTAGAATCACTTTGATGTGAAGACCTCCAAAACCAGAAACAGTGGAACCAGTATGAGATCCCTTTGGGGAAAATATATTGTTTAATAATGAGCAAGCTATGAACTTTGAACATATCCAGACTGTACTTGGTCAGATTTTTAGATCTGGCATAAAGAGAAATCACTGAAATCAATTGTTGCATCTGTGTATACCACTTTAGAATTTGGCCCTTTAACTTTGAATATTTGACCTCTAAATTGATGTGTTTCTGTTTCTTAACTCTCTGTTATTCCACAAAGGTGAATGAACAGAATATTCTAGAAACTAACTGAATCTTTGATGAAGAAAAATCAGACAGCACATAAATTCTTCCTGTCAAGATGTCAGGGCTGTTGCCTACTCTGGTACTCGAGTGTAGAAGATGAGGGCCCGCAAGAGAGCTTCAAAACCTTGCCTCTATAGGCACTGATTACAAAAAATAAGCTTCCTCCGAGGGTCATAGTACACAGATTTTGGAGAACTGCTGCCATCATCAAGTGCTTTTATCCCTAAAAACCAGGGGTGAGCACTTCAAATCACCCTCCAGGGGTAACCCAAGCTCTTTTGCCTCAAAACAGCTTGAAAAGAGAAAGAGAAGCTGCATTTTCTCGTAGCTGACTCCTCAGTCTGAGAAAGTCTGAGACATGCAGATACACACAGACAGACCGACCTTCCAGGACACAAGAATCAAATCACCTTAAAAAGTGATTTTTATTACAAAACAAAAGATAAACTTGATAAAGCATACTTGGTTGCTAGATGTTACAGAGCAACTAAGGAAAACAAATTAATACACAGAGAAAAAACTCTAGGCACAATGCAAGGTAGTAAATGGGGTAAGGGAGGCATAGATTCACACAGAACAGTTCAAACCAAACCCCATCCTAAAAGTCAACCATCAGCCCTTTGTAAAATATAACTGGAGGTCCTCAGAGGAGGACAAGTGCATGTTGACATTTGTGAGTCTCATACACTAGGGCTGTGTCTAGACTGGCCCCTTCTTCGGAAGAGGCATGCTAATTTCTAACTGGAATAGGGAAATCCGTGGGGGATTTAAATATCCCCCGCGGGATTTAAATAAACATGCCCGCCGCTTTTTTTCCGACTTGGGGAAAAGCCGGAAAAGAGCGTCCAGACTGGCACGATCCTCCGGAATAAAGCCCTTTTCCGGAGGATCTCTTATTCTTCAGGTAGGAATAAGAAATCCTCCGGAAAAGGGCTTTATTCCGGAGGATCGCGCCAGTCTGGACGCTCTTTTCCGGCTTTTCCCCAAGCCGGAGAAAAAGCGGCGGGCATGTTTATTTAAATCCCGCAGGAGATATTTAAATCCCCCGAGGATTTCCCTATTCCAAAGTTAGAAATTAGCATGCCTCTTCCGAAGAAGGGGCCAGTCTAGACGTAGCCTAGTAGCTTAATTTTTTAACCAGGGGGAAGAACTTGTAGAAATCCACACCATTATTCCTTGAACAAGCACAAGACTTTCCTCCAAACTCCTTTCCCAAAATCTCTAGTTTAGCTGGCTACCAGGGTATACCATCAGAGTGGCACACTGCTCCTGAAATGTTATGACCTGGCAGTGCTATGGCCCATCATGGGCGGAGAGTGACAAACTAACTTGAGGATCAAATGTGGATCAGTCAAATGGCAGCTTTTCATGCCAAATTTCAGTCAAATGAGAATTTTACGGTCTTTGAAAATTCAGTTATGAGGTAAATGCTGTCAGATTCTTAAGAGCATAAGAAAGGCCATATTGAGTCAGATCAAAGGTCCATCTAGCCTACTATCCTGTCTGCTGAAAGTTGCCAATGCCAGATGCTCCAGAGGGAGCATACACAACAGGTAATCCTCATGTGATCCCTCTCCTGTAATCCATTTCCAGACAAACAGAAGCTAGGGACACCATTCCTACCCATTCTGACTAGTAGGCATTGATGGACCTAACCTCCATGGCTGTGTCTACACTGGGCCACTTATTCCGGAAAATCAGCCGCTTTTCCGGAATAAGCTGCGAGCTGTCTACATGGCCCTTGAATTTCCGGAAAAGCAACGATGCTATACTGTACAAAATCAGCCGCTATTCTGGAAAAACTATTCTGCTCCCGCTCGGGCATAAGTCCTTATTCCGGAACACTGTTCCGGAAAAGGGCCAGTGTAGACAGCCCAGTAGTCTTTTCCGGAAAAAAGCCCCGATCACGAAAATGGCGATCGGGGCTCTTTTCCGGAAAAGCGCATCTACATTGGCCACAGACGCTTTTCTGGAAAAGCAGCCTGCCAATGTAGACACTCCTTTTCCGGAAAAACTGAAAACGGAATAGTATTCCGTTTTAAGCAGTTCCGGAAATTCATGCCAGTGTAGACACAGCCCATGAGTTTATCTAGCTCTTTTTTGAACCCAGTTAAAGTCCGAATCTTCACAACATCCGCTAGCAAGGAATTCCATAGGTTTACTGTGTGCTGCATGAAGAAAAACTTCCTTTTGTGTGTTTTAAACCTGCTGCCAAATAATTTCCTTTGGTGACCCCTGTTTCTTATATTATGGGAACAAGTAAATAACTTTTTCTTATTTACGTTTTCCACACCAGTAATGATTTTATAGATCTCTATCATATCCCCCCTTAGTCCATGTCTTTTTAATCACTTTTCATATGTGACCCGTTCCAAATCCCCTAGAGTTCTAATGATGCTGTTGCACTCCCAGTACAAAACAAAAGTTTTCTTTCTTCCTATGGCTTATTGGCTTTTCTCTGCATCTTTTATTTTTCTGGAATCTCAGGCAGTCAAGAAAAGTCCTAAATGTCTAAAACCTCTAATTGACAGCTATCTTGCTGGTAAGGAGATCAGGAAGTTTTGTTTGGTCAACGTACCCAAACTGACCAAAGAAAAGAGTTTATGCTTGGCACTGACAAAAGAAAAGTTCAGTGAAATTATTCCTACTCCAAGTACACAAACCACAGTCTGCTGCAGCCAGACCTGAGACATAGAAATGGTACAACAATTTGATTGAGACGCGTTTTCATTACAGATAAAAGTATTTGTACAAATAATCTTTGTTGTTTCAATTTCTATGCCCCAGAAAAGAGAGATGTGCTCCAAGAGTTAAACATTTACTGTTTGGTTTTGAAAGTGAAGTCATTGACAAAATGAAGTACTTGTTGCCGGGATTTCTTTAACAATTGCATTTGCAAGGCAGTGATGATTAACCAACATAATAAAAAACCCATTGCTATAACCAAGGCATAAATACATTCAGGACATTAGGTCAGGGAGGAATTTTCAGTACTATAATTTGATGTGCACACCAGGACATTGGGACAGCTTTGTCTGCTGTTGATGTTTTATTTTTGTCACTTTATAAACTGTGAAACCTAGAATGCAATTTTGACATCTACAGTCCATAGGAGAAATAATTAAATTGCTTACACACATTGCACACCCAGAACATTTCTCTTTGTTAATATTAAATTATTTCACATCTTGGTAAATGAATGGGTGTGTGTGTGGGGGGGTATTTATTGGTATTATTAAGTAAATTACCTTTAGACATTGCAAAACTTCTCTGTCCTGTTGCCATGCCAGCTTAGACATAGCCTGACTTGGCATTGTTTCAGGGCATACGTTTTTATTCTCTGAGCTCTTACTGTTGGAGCTGTCTTGAGATGGTGGTTGCCCATTTAATGCCTGCTCACCACTCACTTGGAGGCTGTGAGCCAGAGGAACTCAAGTCTGACCCAGATGGTAGTTCTTTTTCCCCCTCAGGAATAAAACTACCATTTGTTTAGGAACAAGAGCTGTGTCGGGTTTATAATGAGGCATGGTAATGTCACTGGGATCTTTGAAATCTTTTAACAAGCCATCCAGCATCAGGGTATTATGCATATCCAATAGAATTTGAAAATCTATACACCACACTTTTAGCGATATTACAGTAAAAAAGGAGTATGAAACCAATATGTTCTGAACGTTAGCCCTACACAAAGTGGAATGAGGGTGCATTTTAAAACACAGCGGGACAGGGGGCAGCTTCCATTTTGACCAAGGTGTGTAACAAGATATTTAAATTTCTTTAACTCGTGCTAATCATAAGTGCAGCCTGTGTTACTCACTTTGGAAAGTTATTTTAAGGTCCAAAACTTAAGGAGATAGACTGAACACTGGCCTCTGAAATGACAGGCTTAGTCTTTTCTAATTATGTGCCTCTGTTATCTTATGGCATATTTTAAGTGACCTCATAACTGTATCTTTCAAGTAATTTCTTTACTCCAGGAATGGTATCCAGTAGGAAGGCAACTGTAACATGTTGCTGACAGAAGAAATTTACTTTCAGGCTATTTTCCCTCTTAGTCGTGAATAAGTTCAAAAGTTCCTATAGTTTCCAGATCCTTTGATCATATTCACCCAGCCGCTTTTCCTAGGGACAAAAACTTTCTTACATTTCTGTGAGCGGAAGGGAGAAAAGGTGTCAAGTGCGTGGCACAGGAGGGTAAAAGAGAAAAGTAGTAGCTCCTTGGCCTAGCCTTGCTATCACTGATAAAGACATCCATTCCTGCAGTTGCCCTGTAGTGATTCCCAGGGAAGGGATAACTGCTTTCTAGTATCTTCCCCACGTGATAATTTCCCTTTTCCCCCCATCCCTTTTCTAGAAAATAAGTATGTATGATTACAAATATTGTTGATGCAATAAACATGTTTTTATTCCTTTTCCACAAGTTCTTTGAGGAGGAGCTGAGGGAGAGCATACATTTTAGCTCCAAAGGTAGTGAAGCTATAAAAGTGTAGCAGCATAGTCTCTCTAAACAGATTGTTCTGGTCTCGAATGGATCTATTTATTAACTGAAACTTGTGGGGAAAAGCCTCACCCTTCTAAGCTATCAGTTAGAAACCTCATGAGTCAAATCTGATGGAGTTTGCAGCTTCATAGAATGATTGGCTTATACTTCCAGGGCTGTACTATAATTTTTACCATGTTTGTGGCCAGTTAGAGCTAAATTATTGGTTTCATGCAGGTTTTGTCGACAACTGGTTAATGCTCTGTTAGTTCCTGTCTGCATGGGAAAGTTTTACAAGTTATACTAGTGTACGTTCTTAAAGCCTACTGGTCCTTTGATCATATTCCCCTAGCCACTTTTCCTAGGGACAAAAACTTCCCAACATTTCTGTGAGTGGCAGGGAGACTCCCTGTTGGATTCAATCACATTGGATTCAATTTGGAAGGATGATGTACAGTGAATATTTAAAAATGAACAGTCCTGTGAGTCTTCGAGACTAAATATATATAGTATCATGAGCTTTCATGGGCAAAACCCACTTCATCAGATGATGAGCTGGAGAGGGATAAAAGTAACCACGTTATTTATAACAGAAGAAAAAAGGTACATGACAATTGTAGAATGGGTGCCAATGTGGCTAATTAAGAGCGCTGTAAGTGTCCCATACTTAGCTTTTGATGTAACAATGAGGTGTTAGAGGCAGGGAAGATTGGCTTTACAATGTGATACCCAGTTAATGTCTTTGTTCAAGCCCAGGGAAACTGTATCAGATTTGCAGATGAATATCAATTCTGCACTCTTTCTCTGTAATTGACTGGTGAGATTCCTTTGTGAATATTTCAAGTAACTTCCTTTTAGACTGTGGAATGATCTCTTGGAGAAGAATGTGGAGTTTCCTTTCTTTTTTAATATTTAAAATTAGACTTCACTAAACACATGAAATATATTGTAGAGAACCATCCTGCATTGGCTAGAAATTGGATGTTAATACTTCTTAGTTTTTTTTCCATAACTGTCTGGCATTCTTAGGATTTTACAATTTTGTTTATATATTTTGGTGGATGGTTTTATTCCCTTTTTCTTTTTGCTAATTGTATGTGTCATTAATTTCTTCAAGTGACTTCCTTAATCCTACATTATCAAACAAGACTAACAACAAATTCAAACTCTAGTGTTTCTAGGAGAGAGAAAGATGATGTTCTTGGAGACGGGGTTTCCACAGGATGCTGTAAAAAGACTGAGGTTTTATCATAAGCACTGTTGTGTAAATAAAGCTGTTGCCCACTAATCATAGTTTGATATTGAGTTAATGGAAAGCAGAGCAGAAGGGGAGGGGAAGAGTTACAGGAAAAAGTTGCCACCATTCATGAAAGACTTCACTATTCCACAGAACATTCTTGTTTCCAATCATATTTTACTTTGACATGGCTAAGATTTTTTTTCTGGAAGTGATTTATTTAGAGAGTAAGGGTACATTGCAACACTTTTTCAAAATAACTAGCACTATTCCAAAATAAGTTAGTCCATGTCTACACAGCAGGCTGTTATTTCGAAATAGCGTCAAACTACTGTCAAGCTGTAGGACTTCTGACTCCTATTCCTGTAACCCTCATTGTACAAGGAGTAAGGGAAGTTGGAGGAAGAGTGCTTTATTTTGAAATAAGTGCTGTGTAGATGCAACCTATTTTGAAATAAGCTACACAGTTGACATAGCTCAGTTTGCATAGTTTATTTCGAGGTAAGCCCTGCTGTGTAGACGCACCCTAAGGGGAAAGCCAGAATAATTCCCTGCCTTTATATATTGACCTAGAGAGTTTGGTAGGAAGTTCATAGAGAACCTCCAAAATAGTGGACTCTTTCAGTTTGCTAAGTTTACAGAGTAGCTGTGGAACACTCAAAATATATGACAAAATATGGAAAACAGTTAAATGTATATAAAGAATTCTTTGCAATTAGAGAACTTCTTTCATCTGAAAATTTCCAAGTGCTCTCACTTGTGTATAATAGGAATCTATTTGTATTCCTTTTTTACAAATGGAGTAATTGGGGCACAGAGAAGGAAAGGGAAACAATTTCCTGGCACGTCTTTTGCCATAAAAATATAAACAAGGTTAATTGGCCCATCTACTGCCACTGAACTAAAGTTGACTGTTACTTTTAATGAGAAATTCTTTGCTTGGATTAGTAACATCCATCTTTGAAATGACCAGCTTATGCTATTATGGGTTCTATAGCAAAGTCATGTTATACTTTATCACGCTTAATTTTACTGGGATCTCATAGATCACGTCTCATGGAGAAAGAAAGACCTCCAGTATTAATGGAAACTCCAATCCACAATAGCCTCCGTGGGTCTGATTCCCCGATCCCTGGTGCCACTTCCCCACTGAATTCCCAGCACCACCCAGGCGGAAGCCATGATCTGTAGTGCCCCCCTCCCTGCATTCCCAGCACCCCTCAGGCTGAATCTCTAATCCCCAGCACACTCCTCCCCCAGGGTGAAGCCCCAATCCCTGACATGCCTCCAAACTGGGCAAATCTGGAGGGTGCTGGGGATGCTGCTCCCCAAACTTCAGTGGACGTACAGGGCAGTCATAGCAACAGACGCACACATCTTCCCTTCCTGTCCCCCTGGCCAGTTTGTAGGCAGGAAGCAGGAGGTGGGAAGTGCGGGGCAGCTGCTCCTCTGGCTCATGCCCTGGTGTAAGCAGGGTGCTGTTCCTTCTGCTGCTGCTGCTGGTATGGGCAGTTGAAGCTGCCGATTAGCTCCCTGCCCCTTTTTCTTACACAGCCCATCCAAGTCTGGCAGATACCTCAGAGAATATGGGCAACTGGGGAGCCCTCCTGGCACACAGCCTCGATCTACCCTGGCCACACACAGCCTCTAGCTACCCCACTCCTACTCCCTGAGCTACCCACCTGCCCGCACACAGCCTCTAGCCCTGTGGTTCTCAACTGGTGGTCCATGGTGACTGACTTTTGTTGGTCCACAGGAGCATTGTCCAGTCACACGGCATGAGCAGGCGCCGCCATTAGGCTGTTTTATGCCGTGTTCACAAGCATGTGGCATGTCATCCATAGCGTCACCTGCAGGAGGAATTCTTGGATCTGAAAAATGATTTTGAGGCTCAAGACACGTACCAGCAGTCTACCATAGAGAAATTTTGGGCCAGCGTGACTGGGAGTTACCCAAATCTGTCAGCACACGCAGTCAGATTTTTTTTGCCATTTGCATCAACTTATATGTATGAGACTGGATTTTCGTGTTTGTTTCTTGTTAAGTCCAAACAGAGGAGTCAGCTTGCAGTGGAAAGCGATATTCGTTGTGCATTATCAAGTACCAATCCAAACATTGAAAAGTTTGAGAAGAGAATCCAAAAATCTTTTAGTAAGAAATAAATTTCAAACCAAAATGTTCATTGTCCGCTCTTTTTTATCATGTCTCAAAAAGGAGGTCGTCCACGAACATTTTTTGATTGGCCTGGTGGTCCGTGGACTGAAACGAGTTGAGAACCACTGCTCTAGACATTCCTCTTTCTAATCCCTGGGCTACCCGCTCCCTATACCCTGAGCAGCTGTTTTCAGATTTTTTGAGCTGAGCCCCCTTCCTCCCCCCGCTTTGAGTCATATTTTTGGTTGCACATCCCCCCGCCATAAACAAGACAGGCTGTGTGGCCTGTTAGGGTAGAGGTGACACTTCCTCCCTGAACATAACATAACATGGAACTGGCATGAGCCTGCTGCCCCCAAAATAGAAGTCATACTACATCCAGGTAGGGAAAGGGTTACAGCCTAAATGGAACTTGGATTCCGTCAGTCTGGGAGTTATATCTCCCAGCTTCCTCCTGATCTCTGAGCACCTTATGATCAAACCCTACAGTCACTGGATTGGTGATGCTTGAGAGTAGCAAAAGGAGGCATGTACACCCCAAAACACCATTGGTGGGAAGGTCAAGCGGCCAGCCAACAGGTGGCATGCCCAGACTCTCTAGGCATCAATGGGGACTAGCGGGAGCTATTGCTGCCAATGAATGTGGGAGGCTATGACTCCTGCTGCAGGCACTGGACCCCGCTGCCCCAGATGGCATTGGTTGGGGAAAGAGGCGAGGCAGGAGTGGAACAAGAGCGAGCAAGATGCGAGGCCTGGAGAAGAAGACTGTTGTCCTGGCCTTACCCTAGGCTGGGTGGAGGTCACATGGCTGGTGCCCCTTGTCACCCCTCAGCAGTTGAGCCTTCCTACATCTATGCCTGAGGCTCCTTCCCCTTTAGCTAAACCCCATGGCCCCCTTTCTCTCTTTTTATAGTATGTTTGGGAGAGTACTGCATCGTTCTGATTGATTGCCATTGTTTGTTTGTTTTAGTTAGGTACAACTCTCAGAAAAGAATATCAAGTGGCTTGCTTCTACAGAAGATGTGAAGTCATTGGACCTCTTGAGAGTCAACGGAATTCAAAATGGGGTCACAAAGATTAGGGTCGCAGGCTATCTCAAAAATGCACAAAAAGAACATTTCCAAGTACCTGAGAGAAGGGTGCTCTTTATCTTTAACTTTGGCAGCTAGTATTATAAGGTGAATGATGGGACATTGTTTGCTTTACCTCACAGTTTCACCAAAGCCATTTACATGTAAATTAAATAAAAACTAAAGAGCAATTATTCTCTTGCAATTTCATTTCTATGCATATTTTTTTCCCTTTGCTGTGACCTCTTCAGGATCTGTCACTGACCCTTTCAGACAAAAATGAAAGCCCAGTCACATGACGAAATATGCCTACCAACTGAGTGATTAGAAATAAATCCCATCAGTCTTGACAAGTTATGAATCAATATGCTACAACTTTTTCTCTTGTAGCCAAAAAAACCCTTCTATTTTAGCCTTAGCTCAGCCTATTCTTATTTTGCTGATGTAATTTAAAAGCTCGATCTCAAATTTTAGTGTAGAAATACAGGCTGACCTTCATAACAAGAAAAAAATAAAATATTTCAGAAGAGCATGGAGATGATAGAGCTGCTAATGTTTAAAATGAACAAGTGCTGATTTCCAGTGTAGTATTTAGATGAGACTTCTACTACAAGAAGATGAGTTCCAGCATGATATTCAGAGGACCTGCCTTTCTGCTTATATTTCATTACATAAAGAAAACACTACAAGTTCTAAATTGTTTCACTTATCTTACTACTAATATAAATAGGTTTGCTTTGCTTGGAAAAGAAAAAATACTCATAGATGGAACAAATATATGTTCCAATATGACAGGAAATCACTGTTACTCTGTTCTCATTTATTATTGAATTATATATTGTTTAGGAAAATGCAATGAATAAAGCATATTCTCACTTAAAAGAAGAACATTTTTTATGCAGTAGAGTTCCTTACTTGGAAAGATTTCCAATTGTATTATTCATTGTTAGGTAAACAAAAGTGAGTTAACTAGCTTTGATTGTGTTTAGCAATATTTTATAGGATGTAGATTCAATTCACTACATAATTTCAAATTATCATATTTTGTTTAGATTCTTTAAATAAATGTTCAGCTAAAGTGATAGAAATGAACTTGAGTGAAATGAAAAGGAGGCATGGTAATGTGAAAAATCAGACTTGGAAATGTCATCTGCTGATTTTCCTTGAAGATCACTAATTACGCATTTAAAACTATTTCTTTCATCTCAGTCTGATTCCCTAGGTGTTTGGGGACTTGCCTTATACTTGCAACATGCAGCATGATTTGTTCTTTCTTCCCACAGTGGAGTCTGTAGATTATCAAGTACTGAAATGTAGTAATTTGTCCTTTCCCTCTTTCACACAGAGACACAGTGCTATGTTAGGTGCTTAAAACGTAGATGTATAATGTGACTGCATTTAGAAATTGCTATCATCATCACCTATTTTTGAAAAACAGAATCGCAAAGAATGGTTTCCATTAAAAAGTTGGGTTTTCCCCTGGTTACCAAATGACAGAATCTTCAATGCTTCCTATTTGGCCTATAAGGAAATAGTGTAGTGTTATGCATACTATTAATGTTAGTAACTTACTTTTGAAAGTCATCACTATATATCTAGAAGAATAATGACTGCTTGTTTAAATTGTGTGTGTGTGTGTGTGTGTTTGTATAAACTGATTTTATGTTAGATGCTTTATACTTTTTGATATTATTTATATCTGTTTTAATCTACATTAGCTTTGATTTCGGTATTGGATAACATTTCCAAAGCAGAATAAATCCATCCTGATATAACAATACTTTGCATTTCAGTAGCTCCTTCTATTCAGAGATCTTAGAGTGCTTTGTATTAATAAGACTCCTTGTACCCCTTTGAGGTATCATAGTTTAAGTGGTATTACAGATAAAGAAAATGAGGCACATACATCTGCAAAAGCAACGAGGAGTCCTGTGGCACCTTAGGGCACATCTACACAGCAGGGCAAAAATTAAATTAAGATACGCAATTTCAGCTACATGATTTCGACTTCAGCTATGCAGTTAGGAACACTCTTCCTCTGACTTCCCTTATACCTTATGGAATGAGGGGTACAGGAGTCAGAGTAAGAAGTCCTCCAGCTCGACATTATTTTGAAATAATGGCTTACTGTGTAGATGCACATTTTGTTATTTTGAAATAAAACTGCTATGTAGACGTACCCTTAGAGACTAACAGATTTTCAAAAAAGAAATAAGGGAAACATTTTCCATTTTAAATTCTGCATGAAATTCTTTTTGTGCTTTTCAACTGGCTCTAAATATTTGAGGCTGTATGGCAGAAACAGGGACTCCAGCCTGCACTGTCCTCTTTCATCCTTTCTTCTTGCTTTCTTTTTGAAGTATGTCAGCATCTATTATTGAATCAGGCTAGCAGATCTAGATTATATCCACATTTCAACAAAGTAATGGTTAGTCAGTTGCATTTCTTGTAAGAGGGAAATGACATAGTCTTCATTCTCCACACAATTGTTACTATCTCCTAACTATTTTGACATTCTCTTGGAAAACTTTGGAAGTATTTTCAGTGTGTCCTTTCCCTAATACTAACATTTCAAATGCCCTGTTGATTATGCCTTCCTCTTAGTCAGTTTAAAATTCCATGTGAGTAGAGCTTAGTTTACTTTTTCCATTGTCCTTGTCTGGAGGAGTTAAGCAGAGTGTGTCTCTTTAGGAGCAGACTAAGATACAATTGAAATTTTCTTCTGATTCCTAACTTTATTCTTCTCTGTACCAAGTATGAATTAGTGACAGATTAATGTTCACCTGACATTTAGTTTACCTGATAAGCCTATACGATAGGAATTTGTTTTTGCCATCTAGCTGACATATTTACAAATGGAATCACTGAGTATATTTTAATACTATAGGCATTAAGTCACTTTTTGGATATCTTTATTAGTATTAGTTTTATTTTATATTGATATGCAGTTCATTTCTAGTGTATTTCCACCCTGTTTTAACAGTGTCTGTACCTTCCCTGGTTCCTGTAGACTGCTAAAATAATGTAGTAAGATTTTTTTGAAGGTGTGCTGATGGTCTTTGCAAAGTGTCATTTAATGTATATTATTTTATTTTGGTACCAATTTACCTTTGTAACAGTTTGTACTGAAAAATAAACAGAACCAGTGTTTGTTGAAATGAATGGAAAGTCTGTAGGTAATTAGCAAAGGGTACGTCTATGCAAAACCAATGGCTCTGAATCTCAAAGCCTGAGTCAGTTGAGTTGAACCTGTGGGGCTAAAGACAGTAGGGAAGAACATAGAATTATAAAACTGGAAGGAACCTTGAGAGGTCATCAAATCCAGTCACCTGTTCTCATGGCAGGCCAAGCATAATCTAAACAATCCCTGACAGCTGCGTGTCTAATCTGCTCTTTAAAATCTCCAGTGATGGTGTTCCTACAGTCTCCCTTAACCATTCTGACAGGAAGCTTTTCCTAATGTCCACCCTAAACTGCCCTATCTGCTGTTCCCTCTGGAGCTGGAGGCTGAGTCCTGCAACTGTTCCTTTCAACAATTTTAGAGCCCAGGGTCTGGCCCAAGCAGAAATGTCCAAGCTGCTGTTTTTAGCTCTCCAGCCTACATCCCATGAGCCCAAGTCAGCTGACCCAGTCTCTGAGACATGGGACAGTGAGGTTTATTTTGCAGCATAGAGATCACACATGGAACTGATCTGGGGAGCAGTTCCATTAGCTTTATCTTATGACCAAGTAAGGCAAGATTAATCCGCTGCAGCTGAATGTGTGTGGATTTTCAAAAATCTGTGCATAAAGACTCCAGCAATGAGGAGCTTTCAGAAGAATATTGTAAAATGGTAATTTGTATCTGAAACAAAAGCTTTCTAAAGTACCCTCTTCACTTAAAGCAGTGATGAGCTAGTGAGTGAGCCATGTGAGTGGCACCACTTCATCTCAGTGGGCTGTAGGATTATGGCGACTGAGATGGTCTTCCAGGATGTGGTAATTTTGTGAACTGCACTTGCATACCTGGAATTTGCAGGGTATGATGATTGAACCATAACAGCACTTTGATTGGCTGCAGAGAGATGCACGGCTGTCAGAGTTAATGGTGGGTACAATCAGCATGCACCTCGCCTTGCTGATCATGCATGTCACTTTAATAATACCACTGGGGGAAAAACAAAATGGACAGAAACGAATGGAATCTGGTAACCCTGCGTGGAGGCAATAGTAAACAAAATGTCTCACAGATGCAGGGCTGGCCCACAACATTTTGGCACCTGAGGAGGGGAGCTCAAATGACGCCCTCATGCCCCCTTGCTTGGGCCAAAACTTTGAAAGGTCTTAATTCTGCCTTCTTCCTGTTCTACTCCTCTCATGGTACTGCTCTGCTCCCTACATATGCACCAGCAGCAGACACAATTTTCTACACTCTGGGTCCTAGTGGAACCCCCCCCCCCACACACACACACGCAGTCTGGCACCTGAGGCGGCTGCCTCAGTTTGCCTCATGGGAAGGCCAGCCGTGCATAGACCATACACTTGTGTTGCATGTGGCCTTGGGCCATAGATTGCCCACCACTACATTTAAGGGCAATGACAAAAAGGGTCTTTTTGCAGGGTATAATGCATTTTCCCAGGGCTTGTAGACTGCAGTCTACTCCTTTGCTGCCTAGCTGGCTCTGACCAGAAGCTTATGTTTTATATCATTCTGTTGTTTCATTAAGCTGTTGTTTCTTATGCAAGTATTATTCGTTTTATACATCACTGCATTATTATTCTGCTGAAGAAGAATTTTCTTTAATTTTCAGCACCTCCTTTTGTGGCTGCCCCATCACGTAACACTGGCTAGATAGCCTTGTTGCTGCCTCAGAATTTGTTGAGAAATGTTCTCACACCCACTTAGGAGCTGCCTATATGACACCAGGGGTGTGACTACAGCTCATGTACAAATGCATGAGCTATATTTAACCTATCTAGCGTGGGCACTCAAGCAGTGAATTCATGGTAGCACACGTTTTAGCATAGGCTAAACCACAAGTAATCACCCAGGGTTCTGGACGTGCTTGTACTTCATAGGTTTCACTGCTTCAATAGCTAGCTAGTTAAAGCTTGTGCAGGGAGCTGTGTTTATATTGTGAGTGTGATTGTAACAGGAGGCATGCTGCTCTGTCAGATTACACAATCACAGTTAATATCAATTCAGGCATGTGGCTCTGAAATACAAACACAAACATTTAGTTTTCAAACACATGGTTTGTTCAAGTTTTCCTAAATGAAAGGGTAGGTTCTGTCCTGTGCCGTTATTTCACTTGGTGCAGAAGTGAATTGGGAGGGAAATCATGGATCCACATAACTGCTCACTTATTCTTGGGTCCACTACCAACCTAAGGGTATGTCTACATTGCCACCCTAGTTCGAACTAGGGTGGCTAATGTAGGCATTCGAAGTTGCAAATGAAGCCCGGGATTTAAATATCCCTGGCTTCATTTGCATCTTGCCGGGCGCCACCATTTTTAAATCCCCGTTAGTACGGACTCTGTGCCTGCGGCTACACGCGGCACGGAATAGGTAGTTCGAATTAGGCTCTCTAATTCGAACTACCGGTATACCTCGTTCCATGAGGAGTAACGGTAGTTCGAATTAGAGAGCCTAATTCGAACTACCTACTCCGTGCCGCGTGTAGCCGCGGGCACGGAGTCTGCACTAACTGGGAGTTAAAAATGGCAGTGCCAGGCAAGACGCAAATGAAGCCCGGGATATTTAAATCCCGGGCTTCATTTGCAACTTTGAATGTCTACGTTAGCCACCCTAGTTCGAACTAAGGTGGCAGTGTAGACATACCCTAACTGAGGCTATATCTACACCACGGTTTTTGTGTGGAAGAGGACATGCAAATGGCACACTCATTTGCATATCATCTTCCGACTCTTTTTGTGGAAGAGGTTTTGCTGATAAAAGGCCCCATGTAGACGGGGTCATTTCTCAGGTAAAAAAAACCTTTTTCGCAAGATCCCTTATTCCTCAAAAATTGAGGTTTACAGGATCTTACGAAAAAGGTTTTCTTTCCCATCAAATGGCCTCATCTAAATGGGGCTTTTTAGTGGCCAAACCTCTTCTGCAAAAATTATCGGAAGAAGATATGCAAATGAGTGTACTATTTGCATATCCTCTTCCACAAAAAAAAAAACAAAAAAACTACAGTGTAGGCATAGCCTGAAAGCTGACAGTAGAAGTTATCCCTCTCTTCCCTCAGACTCACCTAGGATGGTAGAAGTGGAAGGTCAAACACTAGTACAGATGCATTAATATGAAGTTCCCCTATGTAATGGGAATTCTCAGTGCATTTGAGGCTGGATAACAGCTACTTTTATGCCAGCTGAGATGTGCAAAAGGGTTGTAACAAGCCTTGAGAACTTGAGCCAGCGAGTCTATTGAAAGAGCTATGAACAATAGTGGTTTTTGTGACACATTTCTGGTGTTCAGTTAGTGAGATCAGTAATTGATAGGTGGCAGTTTTTTGTCATGTATCTTGGAGGTGGTGGGAGAGAGAGAGGAAATCAGTGACTACTTTGTGATATAGGCAAAGAAGGTAGCTGATTTTCCAGGATAGGCAGAGATATAAGCTGTTGGCCTTGGGATGGATCAAGGCCCAACTATGAGTGGCCTTATAATTTACTGAGAAATGGCATGGGAAGGCAAAAACAATGTTAGAGCCCATTCTGATGTATCACATCAAATCAGTATCTGAGGACTTTGGGGAATTCCTCCTCTCCTCCTCCATTTCACAGACTAACAGGCTGTGTCTACACTGGGCCACTTATTCCGGAAAATCAGCCGCTTTTCCGGAATAAGCTGCGAGCTGTCTACACTGGCCCTTGAATTTCCGGAAAAGCAACGACGCTCTACTGTACAAAATCAGCTGCTATTCCGGAAAAACTATTCTGCTCCCGCTCAGGCATAAGTCCTTATTCCAGAACACTGTTCCGGAAAAGGGCCAGTGTAGACAGCCCAGTAGTCTTTTCCGGAAAAAAGCCCTGATCGCGAAAATGGCGATCGGGGCTCTTTTCCGGAAAAGCGTGTCTACATTGGCCACAGACGCTTTTCCAGAAAAAGGGCTTTTCCGGAAAAGCAGCCTGCCAATGTAGACGCTCCTTTTCCGGAAAAACTGAAAACAGAATAGTATTCCGTTTTAAGCAGTTCCGGAAATTCATGCCAGTGTAGACACAGCCATAGATTTTAAGGTCAGAACCACTGTGATAATCTAGTGTGAGCTCTTGTACACCGCAGGTCAGTAATTCATATAATTGGGCCTTGGGTTGTACGTTCTTGAGGGCAAACACCATTTCTTCCTGCTTTTGTTTTGTCCAGCACAAACCATGCTGCCAGGGATAATTAAATAAGAGCCATATATTTTTGGTCACAGCCAGAGCCGTCCTGTGTATGGGAAGATCCCAGGCCCTGTGGCTTTGGGGAGCCCCATAGCAGTTACCTCAATCATCCTATGAATGGGAGGGACCCAGACGATTGTGTGCCTGGTATAAGGAGGCAGCTGGGGCCACGCTCCCAACCCACTGCCCCGCATTCACTGTGACAGGATCTGGAGAGGCTGGGCACCTGCTCCACTCTGCTGCACTGCCCCCTCCTGGCTGACTGTGTTCCACTTCACCATGGCAGCAGGAAGCGGAGCACCCCAGACCCAGGGCATTCTGCTCCCCACTGCCATGGAGAAGCTGGACGCCGTGGGTCAGAAGAGGGGGGTGGGACAGAGCAGAACAGGCTGTCTGGTCACTCCAGATCCCGCAGCCACGGTGAGTGTGGGGGAAGGGGACGACCTCTGCTGTTGTCCCATAATACCCCGGCTTGCATTGCTTGGGAAAGGGATGGAGAAGGGGTGTGGCATGGAGAAAAGGGTAGAGCCAGGGTAGGGTAGGATGAAGCAGAGTCAGGGCAGGAGTAAGGCCTGGGGGGTGTCGTTGGGCCTGAGGACCTGGGGTGGTGTTGTCTCCGGCCATGTATCGCCCTGTGGACAGCCCTGGTCACAAGAAGTCAGAGAGGCTGCTTAACTTTAGCCTTGCAATAGGGCTTGTATCATAAGGAGGGCTGAAAAGAACTTATGAATACAGGGGCAAAAACAAAAACATTAATAAACGGAGTTGTCAGTGCAGTGTTTTCTGTCCAGAGTAAAACCCTCATCATGGCTAATTTGCTCTCAGGGAGCTCATATTGTTTTTTCTCACCAATTTCTAGCTAAGCAAAGCACATGGTTTTGTAGACATGTTGTGCTGTGTGTGTAATCCAAGGCAGCCGTGACGTTCATGTCATTTTATTCTATCCAAGAGCTGCATTGCCATGTAGAGCCATTGGCATAAGATGTGCAGCCTTACTCTCTAATGTGCTGCTGACTGAGAATGCAGTAGGCAACCATTATCTGTGAATGCACGTACAATGTTTTTGTCATTATTCCTTTCACTCATCTATATGGAGGAATCAGGGTGGTGTCTTCAGTGCATCATCTATTCAGTGTGGATCATCCTGTTGTTAACTCAAATGTGCTACAATAGACCCAGTTCCAGTCCTCCCGGAACAAAGACAGCAAAACTAGCAGCCAAGTTTCACAGAGACAATCCTGCTTTCAGAGCTCCAGCTAAAACAGCCATGTCTCAGCACGTCCCCACTTCCCCTCCCCCAGCAGCAGCTTCACTGTTAGTTTCCCATGCATGCCCTGTTTCTACTGTGTGTCTGTGCCATGTCTAGATGGGGGCGGGGGGAAATCCCACCATTGCTATCACTATTTCAGTGAGCGGAATTCATGTTGTTGTAGACAAAGCTTTCGTTGCTGCCAGTATTTCTGCCACTGTCCTTGTGTTGTGTGTCTTAAACCCACCCCAAACACAAACACACGCACCACAAAATCCTTTTGTTTTGGGACTGTTGTTCAGAATACTACTCGCTGTTGTCTGACACCGGTTTCTGGTTGCTGAGCAAGTTAGCTTGTCCCCAGTCACTTAGCTTTTTACCATTCTTTTTCACGGTTGTCTTGCTAGGAAAGGAGGAACCATTTCAGCCTATTAGATTCAGGTGGCACTTCTGCTTTTTGCTACAAAATGTAGAGAACCCCACCACTCTGACATTAGGAGGTTCTTTTGCCAAAGCTTTTGAGTGAAATCCTGGCCCTAATGAGCATGTCAACACAGCGGCTGGGAGGGGTGAGTCCCAGTACGTGCAGACAGACTTGCGCTAGCTTCTCTTGAGCCAGTGCATTAGCAGTGTGGATGTTTCTCCCTAGAGGTGGTGGCTTGTCGGTAGTAACTTTACAAGGGGAGCCAAACAGACACAACTGTTACAATATTAAATAATGCAAACGTTAGGGCTAACAAACCATAGCTGATCACATAAGGCAGAGTCAGGTGGCCGTATCTGAAGGGCAGGGTTGAGAGACAGATCAGTCTCACCACTCCTTGAAGCTTGGACTGATCAGGATTCCCAGATGGTTATGGTAGCTGGGCATCTAGATTGTTGAAGACAAGCAGAACAGAGCTCCCAGCACTATCAGTGAGGAGAAGACAAAGTCCCAATGGAACTAATGCAGATTTTAGATCCAGACATAAGAACACTTTACCTGAGCATGGGTAGGAGTTTCTGTAGGGAGACAGCAGTGGTTCAAGGGCGGCACTGGATTTGTTTATGGGAAAACAGATGGGTCAAGGGAGTATTCTAAAGTTGTTTTGTTTAGCCCAGACAATAGGAACTGATCATTCCTGTCTATTGAGAGAGCTCTGCAGTTAGTCAGTTTCAGTATTTTGGATATCAATTACTCAGATTGGTCTGATAAGTACTGGATTTAGGTGTAAGCGGGAATGGATTCATTGGCATCCGGAGCAGAGATTTCCCATCAGGCAGTGCTTTCCTGCTTTTTTGTATCCCCTATTTCAGTGCAGTTCTTGCTCTAGAAGTGCCGTTCTCCATTCTCTATGCTAATGTAGATGTCTGTCTGTTCTATCTTTGATGCAGATGAGACTAGGGGTGTTCCCTTAAGCATATCACCCTTGTCCAAAGGGGGTTAAGTCTGTCTTCCTCTGCCTTTTCATTGCTTTGTCTTTGGTTCAAGCAGAGGCTTGGGCGGAGGGGTGTCCTTTATGAGCACCGCGAACGCAGAGCTGGTAGGTAAGAGTGGGACAGAAAATGGGAGGAGTGACAGTTTATGTAGCTGGTTCTCAATTTTATTATTCAGGCATGGAATGAAATACCTGATCCGCCTGTTCATTTTTCATAGATTTCAGACAAGGCTTTAATCCTGATTGATTTCCCCACGGCTCATTGGTCTATGGAGTCTTTGATGATGGTTTAATGAACCAATTAATGGGAGAGATGTATTTGGAGGGAGTACATTTATAAAAGTGATTTGTAATGTATCTGTCTTTGTTGTGAATTTCCTAAGGAAAACTGGATTAGGAGGGGAAGGAATGGGAAGAGACTACATACACCAACAGAAAGTGTCCTTGGACAGTATTAAATGCATTCACTTAATATCATTCTAAATGCCCATTGAACACAAACAAAGTATCTGATCTACAAGTATGTACTTTATGGAAGTGGTTTATTTTTAATTTTTTTAGTGGTGTTGAGTCTCATTCATCACTGTGTTACTCCAGTTATATGTGGTTGGAATGTCTCTGAAATTAATGGAATTATAGAGTGGAGGAGTAGAGTGAAGCAGTAATGCAGTGATGGACTGGGGCCTTTAACTATTAGCATCTGGCCCAGTAGTCTTTACAAACAGGCAACATTCTTATAGTCTCCAAAAGAAGCTGAGACTGAGCGAGGACTATAAGACGTGGTCTATAAACTTGATTAGGCTCTTCTAAACATACATCTGAATATAAAAGAAATTGTCTTTCTGCACTGCTAAGTACCACACACCAAATGCCAAATGGCAGTGCAGTGATGTATCAAAGACTATCAAACAGTTCAACAAGTGAAAACGGATACCTGGAGATGCGAGCAGCTTGGAAATATGATAGGTGTAAGAAGTAGTGGGCAGGTGACTAGCGTTAACTCCTAGAGCAAGTGAATGGGGCAAAATGTGTAATTCAAAACTCCAGGCACAGAGTAATAAGTTCACTGAGCTTTCAGTAGGTTATATCTATCAGAGCCACATTTGCTGGGACACCATATGGTAAGCTGCCTTATCGAAATCCTCCACCCTATCCTGCATATGGCACCCACCGTTTAAAATAGAGTCTGCTACATGTTTATTAAGCCTTATTAAAAGACTAATGTCACAGCACCCCTTCACAGCTGCCAAATCAGGGTTTGGTTACATGGACAGTAGTATCCAGCTTTCAGCTGCTGTTTTGGTAATATTAAGCATTTGAAATAGAATTAGTTGTATACCCTGGTAATAAAGAGAGACTGAGCAGGATCATGTTGATATACACAGAAAGGTGTTTCACACCAGCATAGAAATTCTGGAAGCTATAGGGCCCTTAACAGAAAGGTGACATTTGGTATCCTGATCCCCTTTATGAAAAATATTCTCTATTTTTCTTACTTTTGTGACCAAAGGAAGGAAAGAAGATTGTTTGACTTCAGCACAAGCTGTTCGGGATATTAACTCGCTTACAGTGATAAGAAAGGGGACATTTAATGATTCTGTATGGTAAAATTACATTATTCACTTTGAACTGTTCAGCACAATTTATGTGTGTCCGTGCAGCTATACTCAACCTTGAGCAGATGTGGCGGAATAAAAATGCAGACCCAAAACATTAATTACAATGTGATGAGCTGATATTGTATTGCAAAGTTTGCATTGGGGCATTGTCTTGAAATGACATGACATAATGTGCTGACATACGAATCAGGACACAAAGTCAGGGTGAATTCATAGGAGTGACTGCTCTTTTCAGGGAGGCGAGAGGGAGTGAGACCTAAGATTAGAGTAACTAAAAAATGTGGGATTTGAACTTCATGGCTCAGGTTCATCTCTACTTCTGTTTTTCTTTTTGGATCTCACTTCCTGCACCCTTTTTCCACTTCTGAGGCCTAGCCAGTGAGGATTTGTCTCCATGCTGGCTAGGAGGGAATGAGATGTGTCTCCTCTCCTTTGGTTTTTTAAATAATTAAAAAAAAACAACAACTCTCCCTTCAAAAAAAAAAAATAGTGTCTGTTACCACCTGTTCAGAAATACGGTTCTATATCTTGTAAACACATGTTCCTATCTAGGTTTTAATTGGTGGAACTGCAGGTATGATGTTGAATCGTGTTTATTTAAAACAAATTGTCTTTCATAAAATGAGAGAGGTAGTCTGTAACCTACTAAACTACAAGTAGCAGCACTAGACTATTGGAAGGCTAGTTGAGAAGTGACAACTAGCAGAAGAGAAGAAACATCCTGTGGTGTACTGTGTGGAAGAACCACCATGACAGTTAAATGCCTTTGATGAGAAAATAGAGGTTCTAATTATACATTCCGTGAGGATACTGGCTGAAATGCTGTCTCCACTGGAAGTGTTGTTTGTTTACATCAGTGGGGCCAAGGTTTCAGCCTTCCTTTCTTTGAAAGCAGAAACTGAAGCCCAATTTTTGGGGCTGAACAACATTATCAAGGAAGGAGACACATTTGAAGGAGGGAAAAAAAGAATACTGGGCTAAGACACGTTGCCTACTGTATATTCTCCAAATCTGCACTGCAAAGCCGGGTTATAATTGACTCAGGCTGGAGTGGAATAAAGCATACAGTCCTGGATGGAGATGTGCTAACATGAGCCAACATGGATAACCTTTTAATCTTTCTTACAGAAAGGAGTAAAAATAACCATAATTAGCTTATTTATCATATGTTATGCCTTCAGGGTATTTTATAAACACTAACTATATTTTGGTAGCGTGTGTTACACTTTCCATAGCAGTTACACTGAATATTTAAACAAATATTTTTTCTGTATACCATTCCTTATTAGCTCTTAAAATAAATACATGTGCTATGAGATTGAATCAAATTGTGTTTGGGGAAATACTGTATGTATTCTTGACAATTGTTTCTTGACAAGTCCTTTCTTTGGCTCTAGAAGAAAGTTGAGTTTTGCTGGTGTATAGGAGGAGGAGTATTAAGTCAGAAAGGCTGGTGCTATAAAAGTTTTCCTGGCGCAACTTAAATGAAAGTTGTGCACCAAAAGATACACAGGCTAAGAGGAGCTTGATCAGTTACTCCTGTGCTCTTGTAATTAGGAATGTATAAAGGGTTGTGCAAAGTTACCTTAAGGAAATGCTAAATCAGGGAAAATATCTGCAGGTGTCTGTTGACCTTACTGTTTAGCATAAGTATTGAGTCACTTTCTCCACCCTGCCCACCCTTCACCCTAAAGAATACTGCTTCATCAGATAATTCCATTTTTGCTCCCACAACTCTCCTAGGGTACATTTACACTGAACACTTATTTCGAAATAAGCTACTCCAGAAGAAATACTCTGAAATAGCTTATTTTGAAATAGCACGTCTACACTATAGGGAAGCCTCAAAATTAGTCCGAGGCAGACTGTCCTATTGTGGACGTGCTCTACCTTGATTTAGTGCCCAGGAGGCACTTGGGAGTAATTACTTTGAATGGCCTGGGGGAGGAGCTATTTTGAAATAGCGGCAGTGGAGTGTCCACACTACTGCTATTCCAAAATAGCTATTTTGGAATAAGAATTATTCCTCGTGGAATGAGGTTTACTGAAATCGGAATAAGCCGCCCATTATTTCAAATTTATTTCAAAATAAGAGAATTACTGTGTAGACGCTCGCATTCTTATTTCGCAGTAACGGCCATTATTCTGAAATAACGCTGCTGTGTAGACGCATCCCTACAGGGGAAATAATGCCACCCATCTGGATTTTCCTTAAAGAATTTCATATCTCCCTTCTATGGACCAAATCCCCTGACCTAGAGCTGAGCTGGGAGTCAAGAAGATTTAGGGAGGGCTTCCTGCTGGAGAAGTAATAAAGGCTACAGCTGGCTGCTATTCGATTAGGGCCTGCTCCAAAGTCCACTGAAGTCAAAGGGATTCTTCCTATTCACTTCAATGAGCTTTGCATCACACCTTGGTGAGGTCTGTTTGATTAGGCAAAATGACAGAGTTCTGTAAAGGGTTTGCCTGCACTAGTGGCCCACTTCTCCTTAATACAATCTGTTTGAAGTAAATTATTTAGTAAACTTACCTAAGGCACTAAGAGAAATCCACTGAATGCCCAGATTCTGATTCTGCAAATGGCTCCGATGATCTGACCATTCAGAGCCTTGTAGAAATTATTGGAGCACTTGTCTACCCACAGATCTGCTTGAAGCATCAGGTTTTTACTGCCATGTTGTTTCACTTTATTCCATACTCCCCTTTCTTTTGGGTGTTGGCTTCTGGAACAAAAATGATTTTCAGTTCAAAGGTTCCATTCATTAAAAATGGCCTAAAAAAATAAAAATCTGCTGTTTGTCCCCTAGTGGTTCTGTATTTTAGGGCTGAAATGTTGTTGCAGTGATTTGGACTTTGTTGCTGTTTTGTGTTTTAACTGCTGTTTTCATCATTTCTCAGCTGACAGAACAAATTGTATTTGGGATATGTACTGAACAAAAATGTTCAAAGTAATACATTTTACTCAAATGACATCTAGAGCTAAATAAGTTCTGAACTAAATAAGTTCGGAACCCTGGGAGGGTTATACCTTTAGTAAGCATTAGATCATTGTTATTCACTTACTTTTATTAGTAGCCGTTATTATTATTTTGTTGTGTTTCTTCAGTATAAAAACCTAAAAGATTTGACATGTTGATTTTATAATCTGACTTGGGATTTTGAAATTGCAGTCAATCTGGAAGTGAAGGTGAAGGTATTAGTGAATCGAACCAATGTTTTAGGGCAAAGGGTAACATATGAAGACATTAACTAACAAATCAAAATGAAAACTTTCACCTTATTTGTAAAAGAAATGTTAGATTTACTTTTAGAATGATTAAAACACACATGTAGTACTGTTTTATGTCTCTAGCAAAGTATAACAGATTGACTGCGAGTTTATTAGGGGTGGGGGGAAGAATGTGCTGAAAGATTTTTATTATGTGAGAAAGAGAGAACAAAACCAAGGAAACATCTGGACAATTAATCTCCCAAATCTTTGTATATAACATGAAGAAAATTACTCAAATATTGCAGGAGCCTTGCTCAGAAACAAAATAGCTATTGTTAGCAAAGCACAATATATTACCATCTTGCATATAAAGTTCTGTGTAATTAATAATTAATTGATGCCCCTTTATTGTTTACATGTGGAAAAATAAAAAACAGGGGAAACTACATATTCATCTTATGTGGCATCTACATTATTGCTTCCAAGTGATGTATCACTTTCACCACCTTTGAACTGGTTTGTTGTCTTTCAGAGAAGCTTCAGTCTTTGTGGGACGCGGGGTTGTTCACCTATTGTTCAAGCTTACAAGGGTGTCTGATTACTAAGGTAGACCCTAAACATCTGGTAGACATGCCATCTCTTCCTGACATGTGTGTGTAATATGTAATTCCAGTCTTGAAAAGAGCTACACAATAACAGGTGAACAAAGGAATAGACCCTTTTGTCTGGGCTGGTGAAACATTATCTCTTTGAGAGTACATTATCGTATGAGTGTTTCTCAAACTCGTCACACTGCAGACCCATTCCTAAGGGAGAGATGGCTGCCTCCCCACCACCTCATTCAATACTGACCTGGTGGCAACAATAGTGCTTAATTATATGCCAAAATCTCAGGACAATACTAAGTATAAAAGATGAAAATATGCTCACTTTAATGGTGTGCTGTTTGGTTCTAGCCCTTCCCCCTGGGTTTTACCTGTGATTTCCTTTCCGTACGCTTTGCATTTTTTAGAACTCAGATCTTCCCTTGTTCTTGACAACACCTGCTGCTGTAATCTGTGGAAGTCACTTCAGTTGTCTCACTCTGATTTGGAATTTGTACATTTAATCATGGTTGAGTTTCCTGGCAAATAGGAACACAGGTATAGCTATACCGGATCAGACCAGTGTAGCCCAGTATCCTGTTGCTAATAGTGGCCTATGATTTATCTCGGAGGAAGAAACTCTGAACTAGACAGTTATGAGATAATCAACACCCTCGGAAAACTTCCTTCTAATGCTCAGTAGTTGCAATTGTCTCTCCGTGTATTTTAGCTATTCACCTACTCTTAGTTTATACTGCAGGGTTTTTGTGCCAGAAGCCTTTTGTGGAAGAGATCTCCTGCAAAAACTTCTTGTGAAAAAGCGTGTCCAGACTCAAAGTGCATCAGAAAAGTGATGTGCTTTTATACAAGAGAGCGTCCACACTGCATGGTCACTCTTGCACAAGAAAGCTCTGATTGCCATTTCTCAGAATGGCCATCAGAGTAGCCTGTGCTTTTGCCGATAGGGGTTTCTTGTGCAAAAAACCCTCCGGAGCATCCACACCTGCCTTTTTGCATAAGAGCTGTTGTGCAAAAAGGAGTTACTCTACTGGCAAAAGCTAGAAATAACTCTACTGGCAAAAGCCTTCTGTTCTGCCTTTTTACTTATGCAAATATGCACTTGAGGCATGGACGCGCTGCTGGTTTTTGCGCAAAAACTTTGTAGTGTAGACATAGCCCTAGAGTTTTGAATGTCTTTTGACTCTAGCTAAGCTCTAGTCTTCAGTGATATCTTGCAGCACAGAGTTCTACATGCTGTGTATTGTCTGAAAAGTACTTCCTTTATCATTTTTACATTTTACGTCTTGTTAAATATATAAAGCCAGCTATGAATGGTGTAGAGAAAGGCTTTTTTAAATTTAGTTGAGGAAATGAAATAGAAAATCTTTTTGTGGCAAAGATGCCTTAAAAGAATACTTCTAAGGATGCTCAGAATATCAGAAATCAGGCTACTTATAGTATTGCCTGAATATGAATTAAAGATTCTGATTTAAGGCACCCACTTCTAAAAATCTTGTCCTAGAATTCTACTTACACCTGAAAGAGTCTCAGTTGGGCTTCATGTAATAGTGAGCTTCATTTATTGAAGACTGAAAGATATTCCAGCACTGAAGCTGAAATAGCTATGCTGACCATCTGGACGTGACCCATGGGACCACAGTTTGAAAAATACTGTTATAAATGAAATATTTATGCATCTCATAATAGTATTAGGTAGCTGGTAGGGAAAAAATGGATCTTGTGCTCTTTTTTGTTACTTGTGATCTAGGATTATATAAAAGGATTTTCCCCCCTTTTGGCTTGTGTTTTACATAGGATCATGTCTACCTTGGAAAGCAATGCTGAAAATTACATTGATATAACAAGATTATGAACTGAGTGCCACAAAGGATAAGGGATTTTTAATCAGACATTGTAAAACTCTGATTTTTGTGTTTGACTTATTATTTCATGCCCACACTCAAGTGAAAGAAAATCTTGTTAATGATTCAGAAGCCCCACTCACCTTAATATAGGATGTGAGAATTCATAAAAAAAGTCCACGGAGATCCTCAAGAAATCCACTGTCAGAACCAGGAAAAAGTAAGCATCACATTTCAGATAGTCAAAATAAAATAACAAGTATTACTTAACATAACAGTAAACTTTATATGTCATAAAGAAACCAAGAAAAAGGCACAAACAATAAAACATCTCTTTAAAAATAATCTTTAAGAAACTTTACAGTTATAACACCTATCCTCCTATTTTTACTTCTGTTTATGAAGAGACAAAATATAAAAACCAAATCATAACAGAAAGATGGCTGGAAGTGCTAGTTTTGGGAGTAATTGTTATCTTTTTAATACTATTGTGAATAATGAACTCACAAACAAAGCAAAAAAAATTAACACATGTTTGCATCAGTGGTTAAAACCAAACCTTTAATTCTTTCAATGTGTTTGTTTTATGGATGTGTTTTGTAGTTTGTACTTAAATTGGCAGTAGCAAATACTTGTAAACACTCTAGATGTGACATTTGCATATGTGTGCATTATGTTAGTTTCACTGTATTCACTCATCAGTTTTATTGATAGGGAATGTAATGTTAACTACTGAAAATAAAGATCAGCATTTCAAGATCCACTTGTTTAGTCAGGAATAAACAGAAGCAGTTGTAGAAACAGACCTGCAAATCAACACGTAGTTTTGTGCAGTTCTATGTAATTAATACCTTGGTTTAACCAAAATTCCATCTTACCAAATCTCAGTTACGTCTCATGGCGTGAATGGCTTACTAATTATTCCAGCTCTATTTATCCAAATGTTTTTTAATGTTGCCAAAATGTTTCAAACGAAGTTGTGCTGAGCGCAATATAAAGGGTGTGCTTTGAGGGGAGTCCTGGGATTAGAGCCAAAGAACAGTTTTTTACTAGCTGTGGTTTTATTTGATATGGAACGCCAATGTCTTACTTGACTTTTGTCTCCTAGAACTAATATTATCAATTAATGATGTAGTATTTTGGTAATTACTGTAATTAATGAAGTCCCTCTGTCTTTCCATTGCAAACCTTAAGTTAAGGGGACAGAACATGCTTTAGATCAGTGTTTCTTAAACTTTTTAAGACTGAGGAACACCAAACAATAATTTTTTTTTATGAGGAACGCCAAGGATATTTTTGTTGAATGAAAAAAAAAGGTTGGGGGGGGGAAGGGTTGGGGGGAAAGTTATCGAGGAAAAAATGGTCACTTACCCCTTTAAGGGTGGCCATTCTGAATTCTGTTCTCCGCGGCACACCTCGAACTGCCTCGTGGCACACTGGTGTGCCACGGAACACAGTTTAAGAAACACTGCTTTAGATGATATTTGAGTTACAAAAATAATTGTATTTATGTGTTTTTAATCTGAGGAAAGCTGATTTAGGGGATCTTTGGGTTCTTGAAGCACCAAAAGAAACAGCCTTAAATTATTTTCAGAAGCTTTTTTTATGTCTCACTTTTTGAAAACAAACTTTATTAAAATTGTTTTTAAACAATCAACTCTCTCACCAAATCCCACATTTTAATAAGTCTTTACAACTATATTATTTTTCAGAAAAAATGACTAAAGAAATCCAGTTTATTTTATTAGGATAAGTAAGTACACACGTGTGTCATAGTAATGATCAAATGTAGTCAGTGGACACAACTGCATCACCTACAGAAAAAAAATGAATTCACTAACAGTCTAGATCAAAATAAAATTGTATAATATATATACACACTACATATCTGAGAGTTTGTCTGTGAGCTTGTATGTCTGTCTGTCTGTTCAAGAACTCCTCCTAAATAGTAAGAGCTTGGACCACCAAATTCAGCGTACAGCTTCCTCTTATTGTAATTTAAAGCAGCATATGGATTTGGTTGTGCTGGAAAATGGGATGTGTCTGGGATGGCATTGCTTCTCATAAGACCAGATAGAGATGAGGCAGAATCACCAGATAGGTGAAAGGGGCTGGGTGGGGATGCTCCCCCGGCACCCCGGACAGACCCCAGTCCCAACCCACCACTCCCAGGTGCCCTTTTGGGGGGGTTGGGGGAAGCTGAAGCCTCCATACAGCAATATTGGTGGCAGTTGCCCTTAGTCAGAGAGAGAGAGGAAAGTGCACAGTTTCCTGCATTCTTCACTTTGGCTGAGGGAACACAGGAGGCAGAGGAACCTGGACCAGCCCCAGCTGGGTACATGTGCCCCTCCCTCAGTTGTGCCAGGTGGAGGTGCAGCAGCCATGGAGAGGTGCTTCTCACCTGGCCCCAAGTTGCAGCAGGGAAAGAGGGGAGGGGCAGTCCTCTGTTCCCAAGGCAGCCTGTACAATGAACCTCTCAGCCCCCCTAAACAATGATTTGAATGAAGCCTATACTTTTACATTTTATTTTTCCAAAGAACAAATATTAATTGAGTTAAGGACTCAAGCAACTCCAGATAAATCTCCTAATATATGTACATGTAAAATAGATTCTACTGAGTCTGAAATGGATTTCAGCCCTTGGATCTCACGCTAAACCGAAAAGTAGAACAAAACTCAATATAAAACAAAAACAATAACGCAGGCAGAATACAACCAAAATAAACAGAAATAGTAAGTTAAGAGACTAGAGCATTTGGACATAACTGCTTTCTATACAGTGCTTTCTAAAATTCTTCGTGTTGTTTAGGTGTTTGAAGATTTGGGGCTTTTACGTGGGGATTTCTGATGTTTCTTTGTATTTAAATGTCATTTTTAGACTAATTTGGAAAATTTGGTAGTTCAGAAAGAAGTTTTAGAAGATTGAAAGGTTTCAGGTTAAAGGAAAAGAGAGGGAGTGTGTGCTCAAGGTAGCAGAGCAACCCACTCTCCTAAGGAACTCGTAAATCCCCGGAATAGTACCTCTGACTTCAGTGGGACTACTTGGGTAAATAACAGTCTGAGTAAATGCTTTAGAGATGGCTAGGGGAGAATGAGGAAAATATTTTGTCTTTCAAGATGAATATTGTATTTTGTAAACAGATTTTTTTCAAGTTACTTACTTTGCTGACGTGAAAGTCTAAATTGTGTAGCTTACAGGGTCCTGTGTTTCAATGTTAGGCTGACATTAACCAGACTTTTTTGAGAAAGGAAATTGAAATGTAATTGTTTAGTTGATGTTTGCATTTTAATACCAAGTGGGGGTAAGACCTTCCATGTGGTGCTTTGAATCACAAACAAAGCCTCCCATGCAAGTGGCACTTTGCCCATTTGATACATGATTAAACTGAGGCATCTATTTGGTCAATGTCATACAGCCAAGAATAAAACCCAGTGGCACTGACTTTTCTTCCCCTCTTCCAGCCACTTAAGAATGTGTCTCAGCTGGACCTGGAGGTGTCATTTCCAGAATGGATAGATGTAACTTTGATCTCTCTAGTGCAGTAAACGCAGAAGTGTGGCTGTGCTGGCATGTGTGGTAGGATGAGCTAGACACCCTGAATGCAATCCCTCTGGGACTCATGGTACTAACTCAGGTGGGTAGCCCACCCTGCTGCTGTGGCTACTTTGCAGTCTTTTCACTGTGCTCACGTAAATAAAACAAGTGTGCATACATTTACTCAACCTGGAAATCACAGTAATACATATTCCTTTCCTACAATAAATCTTTACACAATTAAATACATTTTTCTTCCGACAAACTCTTTTGTTAAATTAATAATGACACATTTACAAATCCAGTAATACATTTCAGACATGGGACTGTTGCCTTTACTTGGTAGTGAAACCTCCTAAGTCATAGCTACTCATTTTGCCATCCTGTATCCTTGTAGTTTGTGTGTTCTCACATTCAAATTGTATAGACCACTCAGATTCAGCTAGATCTAGTCATAATCTTACACTTCATTGTGAGGTTTTTTGAAAATGGTGAATGACCTTTTGTCATACAAGCTTCATGTAATAGTCTGAGGGTGGTTCAGTTCTAGATACTAACTAATGGCAGGATTGCTGCTGCTATTCCTGAACTGAAGTCTCTTTTGATGCTTGCTGAAACAACACTGCTCCGTCACAAAGACTTGACATCTTTCACATCTGTGGTTAGTGTCCTGTACCTTTGTCCAAATCCCCAAGAATCGTACTTCTATATGTATGGACTGCGAGCTGGATTACAGCTAAACAATGCTTTAGCACTCAGAATTTGTGTGTAATGCCTATTTTAATACTCTAGCCATGCTCCCAACATGCCCCTTCGTAATTTCCTTCATTTCCCCAGGGGGTTATATTCTTTACTAAGTTCCGTACATTAGAGATGACTTGCAGCTATTTCCTGACACTAGTTGCAAATTGGTTTTGTTTCTGCTTGAACAGTTTCTAAGGTGAGAGAGAATATTTGCAAAGACTAAAATGAGCAAGATCATCTTAACTTGATTTTTTATATGGGGTGATGAAATGTATTCTGGCTCTGTTCACCCACAATTCTCAGCTTGTTCTCACAGCTCCTATGGGATCTAAGGTTTTATATATATGTATATGTATATGTATATGTATATGTATATGTATATATGTAAGTATGTATGTATGTATGCCTGTAGAAGTATTGTGCATTTCATTTTCCACAAAGTGCCCAGAACTACATTTTAAGTGAAAAAAAATCTGATCTCTTTATTGTATTTTGCCTAATACATGAGACTCAAAAGCTACTGCAGTTTTGTGTTATTTATTATATTTATTGCCATTGTATCTATTGGCCTCCATCACGGATCCAGGACCCCACTGTGTGAGGTGCTGTACAAACAAAGAATAAAAAAATATTATCCCTGCCCTTAGAGAGCTTTTCAGCTATCCATCCACGTGTACAGAATATCTAGATTATTTAGGATTTCCCTTGTAACTGGGCCATACAGCTCTTTTTTTCATTAACTTAAGTGTGTTATTAAGTCTGTTATTAGCACTATCTTCCTGGACAGCTATACCAAACCCACCCTACTAACCATGTAGTTAGAGTGTGTATTTTATCAGTTGTCAATACTGTATGTGGATGCCCACTCATGCACATTACATAGCTATGAAATACATTATAAATAATATAAGGATACAAAAACTACATTAAAAGAATGATAAGATCACAAAGTCAAGCACTTATATCAGGAAATTCCTGAATATAAGTTTCCTTGTGCAACTTTAATTCAGCCCCCATGTGCATATGGATTGTGTATAGTCCTAAATTACATGATCACATACTGTTTTTCCCCACTACCCCCTTGTTTAAGACTGCATTGTAATACATATGGACAAAGGGACACAATCTTAATTCTGGCATTTATTAATCACAGGCTGTGTCTAGACTGGCCAGTTTTTCCAGAAAATCAGCCGCTTTTCCGGAAAAACTTGCCAGCTGTCTACACTGGCCGCTTGAATTTCTGCAAAAGCACTGACGATCTCATGTAAGATTGTCAGTGCTTCTTGCGGAAATACTATGCTGCTCCCGTTCGGGCCAGTGTAGACAGCTCAGATTTGTTTTCTGCAAAAAAGCCCCAATCGCGAAAATGGCGATCGGGGCTTTTTTGCGCAAAAGCGCGTCTAGATTGGCATGGACGCTTTTCCGCAAAAAGTGCTTTTGCGGAAAAGTGTCTGTGCCAATCTAGACACTCTGTTCCGAAAATGCTTTTAATGGAAAACTTTTCCATTAAAGGCATTTCTGGAAAATCATGCCAGTCTAGAAATAGCCACAGTGTTTGATTTTGATACCTTAATATTTTATGTTGCTTTTTTTTTTAAATCATAGCTCCAGTGACATTTCCAGTGTCTTGAATGCTGCAGCATCAGGCTCACAGACAGAACTGTAACTGGACACAGCACTTTTATAAACACAAAGGAGACAAGAAGTCTTATTCTGGGCTCTTTAGTCTATTGTATGCAGTGTGTTGGACTGCAGTTCAAATGGAACGAACAAGATACAGAGAACCATATGCTCCCTTTTGACTATTTGGCACAAGGGGAAGAGATAAAATCCTCATTTCACAGTTTGTTGAGATATGGATGGGGGGGGGGGAGGTACACTTGGAGAGGGGTGTGACAGCTGTCTGTCTGTCTGTCTCTCTCTCTTTTGGCCACTAGAGTCCTGGAACCTCTAAGTGTCACTTGCCCTTCAAGGTGAATGCCATTGAATAAAAGAGATTTGAAGACACTGTGACTGAAGCTTTTGCTCCAGGCAATGGAGGGAGGCAGGATTAGTGGAAGGGGCTGAAAGCATGATTAGCTTTTCTGAATGTTGTGCTTCAGTCTCTCAGAACAAAGGAACTGAAGATACTGCTGCCCAGGATAAAAAACTCCTCTGCCAAGATTTCAGGGCCCACAAGTGGGGCACGGTTTGATTGGGTATTATTGTTCCACTGTGTGGGTACACTGCAGCACAATGACCATGAGTCATTTCAACCCTTTGTTGTGCTCTGGAGAATGTGGCTGGAAGGGACTGACCACAGTTTACTTCTGTGGTAATGTTTTCTTACCCTATGGGGAAATCAGTCTTTGTCCACAAGTTCTCAAAAGAAAAGATTTTTCCCTTTCCTATCCTGTTATGTAAAGACTGCCAAGCACAGCTCTGGTTGTAAGACAAGATACTGCACATGTATATTTCTACCTATCTGACCTACTCATAGAGCTCTCATCAGTGTCATGCCTCAAACCTTTTACAGTGCATATACAAAGACACAAGCCAAGTTTTTCGGAGGTGGCTACTGATTTTTGGATGCCTCAGTATGAAGCTTGATTTTCAGAAAGTTCTGAATACCCAACCTCTGAAAATCAGGCCTCTTTAAAGTATCCCAAGTTGGGCACCCAGGATCACTGTTATTTCTTGACATCTTGATCATAGTTTGTCTTTCTTTCTCTTTGCCCTCTCTCCAACATACCATGACTAGTTTATTTGGACATGTATATATATTAACATTGTTATGACTCGAGCTAATCTGAGCTTTTCTGAGGAAAGTTTTTCATCAGAAAATGCCTATTCATCAAAATGTTTTGCAGAAACTTATCGGTCTTGACAAACTTCCAGAGAAATACAGGTTGGGATTGAAACCTTGCCAGATTTTCTGCCACTTCATCTAGCAGTCTATGCGGGAGCTTAGAAACCCAGATTCTGTGGCTCTGGAGCAGCCCTACCATGTGGACTGCCTTGAAGTCAAAGACACTGGGGATTCTGTGGCCTTCATCTTAAAGGCACCCCCTCCATACAGACTACCTCAGAGTGCCAGACCCTAAGCCTGCCAGTGTCTATGCCTCTGGAACACCCTCGCTATGTCTAGACAGCAGGATTCTTTCAGAAGAACCTTTTTTCAGAAGACATCTTCAGAAAAAACTTTTTCCGAAAGAGCGTCCACACACAAAAGCACATCAAAAAAGCACATCGAAAAAGCGATCTTCTTTTTCGAAAGATAACGTCCATGCTGAATGGACGCTGTCTCAGATTTAAGCTGTGATTACTATGGACAGAGTGGCCACCAGGGCATCAGTGCTTTTTCCTCTTTCCTCTTCTTTCGAAAGAACTCCCTCTTCCCCGTCCACACACGGCTTTTTCCAAAAGAGCTTTTTTGGAATAAGGCTTCTTCCTTGTAGAAAGAGGATTACCAATGCCGGAAAAACCCTTCTGTTCTTTCGATTTACTTTCAGAAGAATGTGCTTGCAGAGTGGACGTAAAGTGAAGTTTTTTAGAAAAATGGCTGTTTTTCCTTACAAAACTCTGTAGTGTAGACCTATCCCCAGACGATGTGGACAATCTGAGGGTCAGGAATGCCACAGCTTTTATATTCCCTGTCATAGAGCCAAGAACATAACAGCTCTGAACACCTTGTTGAAGCCAGAGCTTCGCTCCTGGCTCTGTGGGAACCTAGACTCTGAGCATCCTGGCTAGAGTCAGCTCCATGGCAGAAAGCCTAAGAAATCCAGCTCTAAGATCTACAGCAGGCAACATGGAAACCTGCAGAATTCTGGCTTGATTTGGACTCTCTGTGCTTCCAGGCCCCCTGCTATTGCACTGAGAACCTGGCAGCCCTGGAAGAACTAGCACTAGTGAGGGTTTTCATATTTCTGGCTCCTGGTTCAGCCTAGGGTTCCTAGGCTCCCTGCTGTCTGTCAGGGCTGATGGGGAACCAGAGCCTAGAAGCTCTGGGAGCTATTGTTGAGCTGGAAGCTTTACAGCTTGTACTCTCAGGCTCTATTTCATTTGAAAATTTTGAAGCCAAACACATCTATTTAAAAAAAACAAAAACGTTGTTTTGATTTGGTTTCCCCCCTTCTTTGGTAAATTAGGAAAAATTCTACTCTTTATTTTGAAATGGAACATCTCATTCATACTTAATATCCCCCCATAAAGTGGGTCTGTTTGCAATCTCTACCAGTGTCAGGTGTCATTTTATATTTAAATACTCGGCTCCCTGACAGGTAAGCACATCCTATATCAAGCTTTCTTTGGCCTACTAAAACATAAATTTTTATTGAAATTTCCAAAAATCACAATTACCACTGCCAATTTATATCATTGAGACAATGGGCTACTCAACCATAATATGTTTGCACAAATGTATTTGCTTCAGACATATCTCCCAAGGGTCAGGCAAGCAAGTCTAGTTAAAGGTATTTAAGAAAAAGCATAGAAGGATATTTAAAATTAATTTGTAATGTAGCCTGATTGGATGGGGACAAGCAATTAAACATTTTTACTGTGCCTTTGAGGATGGCAGTGTTATGCTTTCACATATCAGAATGACTTCTCGATGGCAAAATAAGAACCACAACTTCTGAGGGCTTTTTAGTAGTGATGGCGTTGGATATTTTTAAAATACCAGCTTTTTCAGGTTGCATTTTTTGTAAGCATGGTGGCTTGGTGGTGATGCTGTATATGCACAAAGTACTGTGAACTCTCTGGTGCAATAGTCCTGAATCTTGTGGAAGGGATCCTCAGTTTTTGTCTCCGGTCATCTGAAGAAGTGGGTTTTGCCCACGAAAGCTCATGTTACCATCTCCATGTTTTGTTAGTCTTTAAGGTGCTACTAGACTATTTGCTGTTTTTTTAAGTTTTTCTCAGTTTTTAATGCACTGTCGCCAGAGTTCCATCAAAAACAACTGGCACTAAACATTAAAAAGGCCGTAGAGCAGTTTTTAAACTAAGAGATGGGGGAAAGCTGATAGGTGCGGAGATGCACGTAAATCAGATGGCGACTTCTCTTAGAGGAGAATCCATTGATAGAGATTCTCTAAGCTGTAGTCAGAAAGAAAGGAAGGGAAAGGCCAAACCATGGGCCAGAGCAGACAAACAGCCGCATATAAAGGAATCCAATGCATTAGGGAAGGGTAGACAAATAAGCAGTGGCAAATTTTTAAAGTGCTTCTACACAAATACTAGGCGTGTGACTAATAAGATGGGTGAACTAGAGGAGATTGACATAATAGGCATCACTGAAACCTGGTGGAATGAGGAAAAACTGTGGGACACAATCATACCAGGATATAAAATATATTGAAAGGATAGAGCAGGCCAGGTGGGTGGCGGAGTGGCACTGTATGTGAAAGATAATGTAGGATCAAATGAAATAAAAATGTTAAATGAATCAACATGTTCAATAGAATCGCTATGGATAGTAATTCCATGCTCCAATCAATAATAAGAAATTAGCAGTAGGAATATATTACCGACCACCTGACCAGGACAGTGATACTGACATTGAAATGCTGAGGGAGATGAGAGAGGCTACCAAAATAAAGAACTCTATAATAATGGGGGATTTTAATTATCCCCATATTGACTGGATACATGTCACCTCAGGAAGAGAAGCAGAAATAAAATTTTTTCAATGGCTTAAATGACTGCTTCTTGGAGCAGCTAGTAAAGGAACCCACAAGGGGAAAGGCAATTCTTGATTTAGTCCTGAGTGGAGCGCAGGATCAGGTCCAGGATATAACCGTTACAGGACAGCTTGGGAATAGTGACCATAATATAATAACATTTAACTCCCTGTGCTAGTATCTAAATCGTTAATACATTGATAAAGTTGTTGAACAGAACATATTCTAGAACTAATCCCTATTGGACCCCACTTGATAAACCCCTCCAGCTAGATTATGAACCATTGATAACTACCTTATAGTAGCTCCATCTAGAGTCTATTTCCCTCATTTGTTTGTGAGAAGGTGTAGTGGGGTGTACTGGCTGCCCACTGACCCGAGGGGGAGGAGCCCGTACATGAGCCCTTTTGGGCAGAGCCTGGCCTCACCCCCTCACCTGACTGGAAGTCAGGAGGCAGAGCCAGGACTATAAAAGGACTGCCCAGGAGTTCAATAGGGGCCCATCCAGCAGAGGAGGCAGATGTCTGCCCGGTGCTCCCTCACCTGCCAGAGGCCAGGGACTGGCCTGGACCTCCACGCCTGCCGGGAGATGAGGAGTGGCCTGGATTGGCAGACCTGCCAGTGCTGACAGACCCCAACCACCCAGCGGATCTGTTGGAGACCCAGGTACCCACGGAGGGGGAGATGGAAGTAGATCAGAGAGAGCTGGCCACAGGGTAGCTGGGCCACAGCAGTGATTAGCATGTTGCAGTGCGGATCCCCGCTGACCCAGCAGCGGACAGTTCTGCTGCTGTTAGGGCCCTGGACTGGGATGCAGTGGAGTGGGTGGGCCTGTGTCCCCCCTGCTACTCCACTCTTGGGTGGCAATCTCCTCCTCCCCACTTTTTGCTGTCCTCGACCAGCAGCTTGCATTGGCTGGAACCTCGCCTGAGCGAGAGGATCCGACTCGGAGCTTCAAAAAGGGCTTGTGACTGTTGGTTTGCCTGCTGCCCCACCCTGAACTAGGGTTGGGTCTTGGAACTGTTTGCCTGCCGCCCTGCCATGTGCCCAGGCCTGGGTGTTCTAACTCTGAACTGTGTTTATTTGTTGCCCTGCCCTGAACCAGGGTCTGGGCGTTTAAACCCTGAAACTGTTTGTTCGTGGCCTGCCCTGAACCAAAGCAGGGAGGCTGAACTATATGACTGGGGGTGTTTGCTGCCAGGCCTTAAATTCTGTACTGTACTGTAACTGGTGACTGTTTTGTTTGTGTTGTCGCCCCGTCCTGACCCCGGGCCAGGCTGTGGACCCTTTGTATATCGGCCAACCAGGATCAGGGCTTATGACAGCCTCCTGAACAGGGCTGACCATTGGTCTGAGGCCCAGGACTAAAAGGGGCTCTATGGACATCGGCGCAGAGGAGCCCCTCTGTGAGCCCCAACGGACTACAGAAGATCATACCAAACAGTATCAAAAGCCTTAGTAAAATCAAGATCTACCACATTTGTTTTCTCCTCTCCAGAAGTCTTGCTACCAGTTTGGGGAAAGTATTAGCTCATCAAAGAAAGAAGGGAGGAAAATCTTCAAAGATGTTTAAAATAATTGAGAAATGAGGGACACACAGATGGTGGCTGATGCGCTGATAAGTTGTTTCTCTTATGCTTACTTATACTGTATTATCATTTCCAGAAGTAAAAGAATGTTTTAATAATTCCCTGGCCCTCATTTACCTATTAACAAAAGAAAACTATTGTATGAGAATAGAATGGGATCATATATTTGAGTTCCTGACTTGGAATCTGTGAATCTAAGGCTAGACAGGACCACTGTGATCATCTAGTCTGACCTGTATAACACGTGACCGAGAAATTCCTCCAAATAATTGGAGAACAGATCTTTAAGAAAAACAGTCAATCTTGATTTTAAAATTCCCAGTGATGGCAAATCCATAATAACCTTTGGTAAATTGTTCCAATAATTAACTAACCCATTGTTTAAAATTACATGTTCTTTTCAATCTGGATTTGTAATGGCTTCAGTTCCATGTGCTGGATCATGCTACACTTTTGTCTGCCAGGTTAACAAATATTTGTTCCCCATGTAGGTACTAATAAACTGTGATCATGTCACCCTTTAGCCTTGTCTTTAATAAAACAAGTAAATTTAACTCCTTGGGTCTGTCGCTATAAGGCATGTTTTCTAATCCTTTAATCGCTCTCGTCTTGGTTTTCTGAATCCTCTCCAGCCCTCTCACATTCTTCTTGAATTGTGAATACTAGAACTAGATACAGTATTACAGCAGTGATTACACCCAAGCCAAATAAAGAGCTAGGTTAACCTCTCTACTCTTTCGCATGAACCATGGGGGTTCACGAAACCATGGGTACATCCATGCAGCAGTGTTATTTTGGAATAATGTAACTTATTCCAAAATCACATAGTCTGCATCTACACTACAAGCAGTTATTTCAATATAATGTCAAAAAAAGTGTTCTTCCTCAGACTTCCTGCTGTGTAGACAGCTCCAAAAGCCGAAATAAGCTATTTTGATTAAGCTACGCAATTGATGTAGCTGAAGTTGTATAGCTTATTACAGCTTTAGCCCTGCCCCCAGACATGCCCCCAGAAGTACCCTAGTCCCAGTGGAAAATCAAAAAAATAAACAATACTTGGTGGACTCAAAATTAGAATACCTTGTTTTGTATAACTAATTTGAAATGTTTCATTTCAAGTCAGTTCAGTAAAATATTAAATTCTATTTCCCTTTCAGTATGTTGTTTTATGAAAGCTGTAATTTGGGTCCTCACATATACCTGTAGTTCTGGGTCTCCGGAGGGCTAGCATCTCCCATAACAAAATGAGGATTTCTCTCTGAAAATGTTGATCTAACTCAATATGAAGCATTTTGGGACAGTTCAATAAGCTGAAATAGAACATTTCAATGTTGTGAATGTTTAAATGTTTTGTTGTGGTTGAAAATATTAAAACAAAATAGTTTTACCTTTTCCAAATCGAATTTTTTTGGAATTTCCATTCTGCACACATTTTTTGAAGTGTCAACTTCTCTTTTCAAATGTCAGAATTTCAGGTGTCTTGTAGAACAAACGCATAAGTTTCAGTGTGAACAGAAAATAGAAATAGATCTTCATGTAACAAAGAGCAACTGTAAGATACACCGCCATGTCAAATGACTCGTTTTCATAATTGAGGACATACCAATGGATTGCTAGACAATATGGCAACAAAATATCAATTTATAGCAACCTGTTCATTACCTTGATTAGTATATAAACTAACTTATATTGAGAGAAGAATTATTGTGGTCTGCGTGTCTAAAATAATCTTTTAAACACTTACCATTAAGAAAGACAAAACAAACACCTGTTTTTATTATTGCAGATTGCAAAGGTAAAAATTGGCCTCTTGTTCCTCTCATCTTCAAGCTTTCAAGTTGGTCCCCTCTATTGATCAGTTGATTATCAAGGTGCTATTAGTTTAACGTTATACTGGAATTCGGATACCAAAGTAAACTTAGGATCCAGATTTTTTGCAAACTAGAAGTGCCGTACCCTTTCTCTTTGATTGCTTTACTAACTAGGGTAATAGGAGAGTTATATGAACAAGCCTCTGTGAGTTCCTTTTATGGTATATGGTTACAAGAAGAATTGGGGGTTTGTTTATATTTTGTGATAAAAATTACACTAGCACTTGGTCCCCCAGCAGACTTGTATGGGTTTTGCCATAATTCTCCTCTGATTATCTGTTGGCCCTGTTCAGTGAAATATAATAAAGGCTTTGGGAAAGTTTCAGCACCTCAATTACCAGTTTTATACAAAAGGCTATCAGTGGCCATGCTGCTTACCCATGACATTGAAAATACTATTGCTTTTGTTCACACGGTAATGATAGGCAATTTATGAATAGCCAACAATACAAAATCATAACATTACTCTGGAGTTGGGCAGATACATTACTGCTGCCAGAAAGTATAATTTTGATGAACTGTTAAAGTCATTATTCAGTGCCATTACTCTGTCATAACATCCATTCAGGCTGCGTCTAGGTTATGTTTAGTTTGTTATTGTAACTACTGTAGTGGAAGTCAGCTGCAGCATAACCTTTATCAATAAAAGACCAAGAAAAGCAGTTGGGTTTTACATATTGTTAGCCAAGTTGTCGTGAACGTTTTGTTTTCCCCTCTCATGATTGCTGAGATCAGATGTCAGTCCCAGGGCAAATAAAAAAAACCAAAACCATAGTGATGGGGCAGAGTCATTACCTCATTAAACAACTATGCACTGGATTAATGGTGGCTTTGCCTGTGTTACTTTAAGTAAATCCCTGTTTTTTCTGACCCAGTCATAACACTGAAACACTTCCTGCTAATTATTAACATGAATCTACCATGAATGTAGTATCGATAGGCAAAGAGGATACAGTATTAAGCCCATTTCCTGGCTCCTTGTTTAATTAGAAATGGATGTTACTTGGATGGCTGAATGGGTTGTAGCTGCCCTGCTCTCAACCAGAGGAAGAGAATGATATGGCCAGAGTTTGGGGGCCACCATTATGAGGTCCCTATCTCTTCCCAATTTCTGAAAGGTGATAGTGAACAGCGGTGAGCTAAGTTAAGGAACACAGTGTTATTTTTTACCCCACCCTTTCTATGGAAAACTGCATGTCAGACTGCTGCAAAATCCTTCTTCCAGCTATGCAATTTGCACAAGCTTCACCATTATGTTTCCTAAGATGGCCTCGCAAGGGCAATATCTATGGCCTGGTGACCACAGGACTCTGTGACTGGAATTCTTTCTCAGCTGGGCCTCTAGCGTGGCTCTGCTGCCTCTCTGCGATGACCTCTGAATGTAACAGCATGCCTAGCTTCCTGGGTGGAGCGGCTGCGATCGAGTTACTTCTGCCCTGCCTTTTTTGTATTGGCTGCCTTCCATCAGCTGATTTCTTGATTGTAAAAATAACCTTTAAAATAAACTGAAGACTTTCAAGAGGGGATTTAAGATATTAAAGACCCTCTTTCCTAGAGTCTTGAAAATGCCATTGACTTTAATGGATCGACACCACAACTTTAAGTGACTGGCATGAACGCCTTTTCTGTCATGATTCTTGAGACGTGTAATTTATTCTTCCCAAACAGCTGCCCCAGAACATCTCCTTCCTTTAGGTATTGCAACTGGTGCATCAGCAGTGCCCTGCCTTAATCTCCATCTTTGATTACAGTGCAAGTGTGTTGGTCTTACATTTTTGTGGTGTGTTAACCTGCATTGTATTTTAGCCGTGTGCGCAGCTCCTTGGTCGACTCGGAGGGGTTGCTGAAGAGCAGCATTCTATAAATGCCATGATTTAGAAGGCCACTTGTCACGTGGAGGTTTCTGAAAGATTCACTTGCTGAAAACATACTGTACCAAATGTACCCCTGGCATTGTCGACTTGTGGGAGGGGGGAAAAAGAGGGAAAATGCCCCACTGTAGGCCAAGTGCCCTTCCAGCAGCCAGCCCGGGTGGGGAGAGGAAGGGCCAGAGCCAGAAAGGAAAAAGCAGAGCAAGCACTTGTTCCAGGAAGACACTCTACAGTGCAATGCAGTATCCTGGCTAACTGGGAGAGTGCCTGTCTACTGCAGCAGCAGTCTGCCCCATGCCAAGGTTCAGACAGTGGCCAAGTGACCTGGAGCCCTTGTCCTGTCTGACTCACTCAGTTGTTGTCCTGGAAGCCAAGCGCAGCTGGGAGGCATCTTGCTGCCACCGCAGCCAGACTCTCCCAGGCAGCTACCGTGCTGCACTAGGCAGCACCTTGGAGACCAGCCAAATATGCCAGGTGTGGGGAGCCACCCAAGTAATATGGGGCGGGCATGAACAGTCTATGTTGGCCTGGCTGGGGCTGAGCAGGGAGGAGTTGTGTGGGGAGGACACATGCCCCCCTTTAAGCTGTTCCCCCATATGGGGAAGCACAAATCATCTATGCCCCCCGCTTGCCAAGATAACTCCACTGACTTAGCTGAAGTTACCCTGGGAAGAAATGTGATTGTTTCAGATAGAAACATGAAAAAAGTTAGTTGAAATGGTGGTTAATCTTCGTTTTTCCCTTAGCCGCACTGGTTGAATAGAATTGTGTCCTGGTATTTTAAAATACAGCTTTAAGTACTTAAGAACATACGAATGGCCATACTTGGTCAGACCAAAGGTTCTATCTAGCCTAGTATTCTGTCTGCCAACAGTGGCCAATGCCAGGTATCCCAGAAGAAGTGAATACAACAGGGAATCTTCAAGCAATCCCTCTCCCATCACCCATTCCCAGCCTCTGACAGAGGGTAGGGACACCATTCCTACCCAACCTGGCTAATAGCCATCAATGGACCTAACCTCCAAGAATTTACCTAGTTCTTTCTAGAACCCTGTTTAGTAAAAGGAACATTTCTTATGGCAAAATGTGAATTGAAGTATGAAATGTGTAACTAAAAGCAAGAGAAAAGGCACAATTCCCAATGCTGACATTGCAACTTGGACATTATCCCTTTGTAGGAAATAAATTTTTACCCAAGCTTCTTGGTTTGACATTTTATTTAATGAAATTTTATCATCTGTTTTGAAAAATCAAAACTTCCCAGCAAATGTTTGAGTTTTTCTTTGGCAATGATGACTTGCATATAATCTAGAGGACTGTCTATACTGGAGCTGGGTTGTAATTTCCAGCTCTATTAGACATTCTCAGGGTACCTTTTATCAAACTAGCATGCTAGAAAAGGTAGGGAAGCCACAGCAGTATAAGTGACAAGAGACTCCCAGCTCTGGCTTTCGTACTTTTCTATGATTTGAATGGAGGGTGTACAAGGTCTGGGACAGGAGGAAGCTCTGAGTAGGAGGCTGGGGTGAAGTAGAAGCTGCAAAGGCAGGACTATTTCTATCATCAAGTTTAACTGTTAACCGTTCCTTCTTGTCTTATTTACCTTCAGTCTTTTAGTTCACTCTTGTCAACCTTTGGATCAGAGTTTGCTTGTTCAAAATATCAGTAGCAACCTGCATGACCTGGTCTGGCTAACATGTATTAGCTAGCATGTCAGAGTTGAAGGACTGGATTGGTTCTGCTGCCTTTTGGAACCTGACCATGAGACCTGATGGTCTAGGCAGCACAGGAATTCGCATGATCTCTGACTATAAAATAGTTCATATAGTATCCTTGTACTTCCAGCACAGATACAAAAAAGTCCTACCTGAGAATAACACAGAATGCACTTTCAGGTCTGATAATGCAAGGAGTTTATGGAAGACCCACAAATTGACAAGTCATGCTTAGCTGTAGATGGGGATTAATTATTCTCTGACCATTCTCCATGACTTACTACTGACTTACAGCCTTGCAGATTCATCATATGAATTTATTGGTAGTGTAAATGGAAATGTCTTCCTTTATATAGGACATGTGTTTTTAGAAATTTTTCTTGTATTTCAGCAGCAGTGGTGGTACTCTGTTTCTGTTGGCAAGGAAAGCGCTAGAGACTAGGCTGTTTCTACTCAATATGGCCTTGTCTACACTAGCCTTTTCCTAAAGAGTTCTCACCAGTGGGGGCAAAGTGAAAGACTGATGTAAACAGAGCACCAGTTCCTGCCATCATTTAAACCACCATGTCAGCAATATGGTGATCAAAATACCGGCAGCTGGTCCTGCCGCCATGCCTGCAGAATCCTTTTATTTAACCTTCATTACACTGTTTTGTGTAGTAAATTTACCCTCATGCACATGTTTTCTAAGCTTGATATTTGCCCTTTCAGGCCAAGAGAGCTGACTCTTTCAAAATTAAATTTCATATGTTACTAATAATCTGGGTCCACATTAAATCTTTCATCTGAGGATCACATCATACCTTTCATCTGAGTGCCACTATAAAAACTCCTTTTTTATGGAGGGGGAGCCTGATCTAGGTCTGTTTGATTTACCTAGAGGTCAGATCATGAGTGTGACTCGCAAAGTCAGGAATAGACCAGAGAACTCTTAATTTATAGTCCTGTGTTCTAACCACTAGACAACACTCCCTGCAAATGATGGGAACACTGATTAACTTTAAAAATAACCATGAGAATGAGATGTAATATACAGTCACAACTTTCTGAAAAATTTGGTTAGCCTGTCCATTATCCTCTCACTTTCTTCCTGTAGTAGAATGTGGACAGGTGGTCTTATTTGCAGTATGTGGTATAGAATTGAAAAAAATGCATTATACCCACTGCTAGCAATCAAATCTAAAGCCAAAGATTAGACTGGCTGCAAAGCTACCAGTTACAACAAAGTACTTTGTTACTGGGAAAGGATAGACCGAGTCCTGTGTCAGCAGAATCTAAGAAGGCAGAACTACTGAAGAGGGACATGTCAATATTACCTAGAAGTAAAAGTGACTGAACATTCTATTACTTTTGGAAGTTGTCTCTTTAAGCTTTTAACCACTGCTAGCATTCAAAGTAGAAGCTCTAGATGTCTTATGAACAAATAACAATGGTGCCCTGAAGCCATTAAATACAAACCCTTAGGACTAATTCCAGTTTTAGTGCGTTGAATCCACATATTTTAACAAATATAGTAATAATAATGTGGGTTTTAAATTGCAGTTGGTTAAACAATGTAAACTGCAATTAAACACAGCCAATGAAAACATTTTTTTCATTATTTCAAACTTTCCCATGGAACGGTTGGAGCAGCTCTCCTAAGTGCCGTGTGTATGTATTGAGAGAATTCTTCAGTACAATTGCTTGGAAACACATTTGAGAAGTTTCTTCAAAGGTGGTTCTTTGGAAAATCACTGAACTATAACAAACTTACCTGTTACTTTAGTTATATAGAGTGGAATAATATATTTTTTTCTTTTATAGTGCTTTTCAACCAAGGATTTCAGAGATTTATAAACATTAATTAGGTGTCATAACACCTGTGTGAGAGAGGAAAGTGTTGCACCTTAAAACATAAGAGTCATGATTAAATTCCAAATTCCAGCAACTAAACAGTATATGCTCCTTCAACTGTCCATTAATTAATTGTGACCACTTGATTAAGGCAATAAATGAGCTACATTGACTGAGATAGCATTTCCAATATTACAGTAGGGTGGTATATTTACTACTGCACAATTTAATCATCTGTCTCACAAGTTCTTAAAATGTCATCCTACAATCTGAATGTAAGAGTGGTATGAACACTTTGAAACTAAAGAATATAAATTAACTGTCTAGAATTCATTTTTTTAAATATAATTTGGATGTGTAATGATTATTTTAAAGCATTTTTTTTCAATTTTTATCAATTTAATTTTTCAAAGTTGCAGAAAATTGTAGAGGAGACCAACAACAATTATTCAATGACAGTAGACATTGTCATTCAAAAAATTAAAGCTTTATAACCATTAAAACACAAACAGTTAATATCACATGTCAAAATATACTAAATGAATATCCTTTAATAATACTCTAACAATTTATTAAACAACATTTGTCTTTCTTTGCCTTCCTGTAAATTTTGATGATTACTGATGAAAATATTTTTACCTCTCTCTCTCTCTCTGTGTGTGTGTGTGTGTGTGTGTGTGTGTAGTAAAATCAACATTTACTAACCTTTTCCAATGAAAAATCCAGTGCTCCCAAGACTAATTGAATGTGTGTGTAACATAGAATAATCATTTAAGTAATATCAGATTAATAACCATATTAGTAATATCAGATTATATAGGGGAGGAAGCTAAATCTTAAAATTCCAGTGCTTTGACAATGCAAAACTTTATACAGTTGCATAGCAGTATTATTTATAATAGACTGGGGCTCGTGACACATGTAATAAAGGATGCCTAACAGTTTTCATTTCAACCCCTTGTTTTCACTCAGACATAATGTTCAGGATGAAATTTTCAATGGTAGTCTTTAACTTATAATGATTTTCTTTTTAAAGAAAAATGGCTCGGTCACTTCTGAGCATGAGGAAAGAAAAAAACAATTCTGATCATTAATAAATAATATTGCAACCTTTTTGACAAAATCTTGGCAAAAATTTTAAAGGTTAGTGCCTTTCCTTGTTTTAGTGGAAAATAGTTTTGATTCAACCAAATAAAAGCCTTTGAAACCATGTACCTAGCGATGATTTGTTTTTACTCAGCTTGTGCTCTTAAGGAAGGATTCTAACTGCTTACTCAGTGTGAACCTGTTGTATGTAGCTGGAGCTGCATAATGACATATCTAGTTACATATTTTTCTTCCTATTCTTGGTGCTGGAAGAAAGGTCCCTGCTGACACTATAATGTGTGAAGGGGGTGGAAAGTGGCTGTGCAGGCTTTATAAGGTGTGATTTTAAAGGAGGGTTCCTCTGTGCACATTTCTGGAGCAGACTACTGGCTTTTAGTACTTCCTAGAATTTCAGAAGGCAAAGTTCAATGGAGTAATGAGGAAGCATGGTTGTATACATTCATATCTCTTCCTTAAAGTAGTACATACCCAGGAAGCAGATTCATCACCCCCACACAAAAATTTTTAAAAAAATTAATGGAGATTGCCTATCTCCTAGAACTGGAAGGGACCTTGAAAGGTCATTGAGTCCAGTCCCCTACCTTCACAGCAGGACCAAGTACTATCCCTGACAAATTTTTGCCCCAAATGGCCTCCAACAAGGATTAAATTTACAACCCTGGGTTTTGCAGGCCAATGCTCAAACCACTGAGTTATCCCTCTCCCCTACTGGGAGTCATCCACATCACAAGCTTTGAATTGCTAGGCAACTGAGGTACCGTCATGGTTGCTTTGCCTCTTGGGCCTTTACATGGGAGCATGAGGAAGAACAACGACCATGTGTGATCCTAACAAACACTGCTGTTCAGACGGATGCAGTCTAGGTTCATGAGGCACATACGTAATTACAGCAGGTCCATAATGGGCGACGTTGTCTAAAAAAACCACAGTTACAGTAGTAAAGTAACCTGTCTGTAACCCTGCTTCAGTTCACTGATGCTTGAAAGGCAAAATATTGTAAATTCCTGATGGGATTACTGTTGCAGTGGGATAAGAATGGTGGCTTCATGCTGCAAACTGTTTGCGTATGGATAAAATAGAGAGAATAATGTGCTTGTTATCTGTTCTATGATAACCTTCAGTTACAAAACATCTTTGTGGGTAGCCTTTGTGGGAGACAGAGGAGGGATCATGTGAGGATAACCTGTTGTGATCCGTCCTTCTGTGGTATCTGGCATTGACCACTGTCGGCTGACAGGCTACTGGGCTAGATGGACCTTTATGGCTGTTCTGATGTTCTAGCCTTTGCTGTAATCATTAACTTTTACCATTATTGGTTAGGGTACTGTTCACAAGAAAAACTATTTCATTTTTTCAGTTACATGGTTCATTTTTTACTTTAAATAAAAAATAAATGGAACAAATCCAGCACAGAGCTAGCTAAAGAGACTGAAATGTCTAATTTATCCAGATACCTGCCTGATACCATCCAATTCCACTAATCACCTCACCAGCGCAACTAAATTGGAGCTTTCTGTTCTTGGCTTGTAATGGTATACTGTATGTCCATTTAAATTGATCCAACATGTTACAATAACACTTTCTTCTGGTAGTAGTCTTTAATGAAAAGTTCCAGCTGTTAGGAGAGAAATGTTCTGATTAGAGCTATGTGGAAATTGCTGTTTTTCTAGTTCTCCTCAGTATGTGAGGATCTGTTGCCTGTAGCAATATTTGCATTTGTTCCAGGCCAAATGACCTCAGGGTTCTGTTTTAAACAGGACTTGTGACCTCCCTTTATTAAATATACAAAACAGTGCATGGAATGATAGAAATACATGTGCTAAGGGAAAAGCTTGACCAATAAGGTCTTCTATTATTGACAGTTTATATCTCCTAAAAATGGATAAACATTAATAACAAGAACTGAAGGTCAGCTAGAATAAAGGGCAAAAGTTCCTTACTATAATTGCAATAGATTATTTTATATTCAGATTGGTGTACTGGGGATGCCTTTCTCTAAAAGTCATGCCGAAGCTATTTTGTTATGTTTGGCTGATGCCTCTAATAAATAATTATCAGTCTTCAATCACTATGGTAATTGTTGTGTTTGACAAACGAGTGAAAATGAAATTCTGTGTACATCTGTATAAAAGAAAATCATTCCCCAGACCTACCAGTTAATCGGTCTGACTTCACAGAGCTATGTTTTTAAGCTATTTAATGTTATGGAGACAAATTTTTAGTCAAATCCATATATGGGAATTTATTTACAATAGGCAGACCAGGATCAAGTTGCAAGTGGCAGCACCTTGTTTTAATGATAAGCATGCAAGTATCAGTGAACATACATGTGTATTGATAATTTCAGTAATTACTTGAACAGAGGTAAACATGGAACTTATTAATGTTTGTTGCTTTCTGTATGGGACCAAGCTGGATGACAATTACAGTCACTTTTCTCGGTTTGAAAATTCTGGACTACTAGCATTTGTTGATCTCCCCACTTGGGTGTACACCTTCTGCCCTCTGGTACTATGTCAAGCACAGTTAATTTCATGCAGAAGCGCTAGCCTCATGAGCACGACTTTTGCTGTTAGGTGGATGTAATTCCCATTTATTTCAACTGGAGATACACACTAGTAACTGAGAAAAAAATATGGCCACGTGGGGACAAATCCTGTAATGTTTGGATTTTTTTTGTTAACTTTCTTCCCATTAGTTCAGCTCTAGATTATCAGATTACTAATGGGAAAAATGATCCAGAACATTTCACATGTTTATAAAGCCATGTTAAAAAAATAGGTCATCCATAGATGATCTTTGAAAAAGACAGTCCTAGAAAGAGCCACCTATGACATTAAATCTATTCTGATGCTACTAAGGGATAGTATTTTTACCTTATTGAATCTGAACGATTTGTTTAAGATATTATCCTGGGAAATTTGCATTTCATGAAAAATTCAGTTCAATGGGACTCTGCTGGTTGACTGTTTGAAGAGACAAAACACAAGAAAGGGATTGAATTATGGTCACAGTGTGCGAAATTGTATTTGCAGTTTACCTGACAAACAAGTTCTCTTTAAAAATCACAGAACCGTTAAATGCACTAAAATTGTGTGTGGCAATTGATAAAATACTGAAATGTGAGGGTCTGAGCTATTAAACTTTTAAGCCTCTAAAATATACGACATTTCCCCACACTGTGTCTCAGAGACTAACATGAATATGAATGTTTCCTAATGGCCCAGATAATGTCAGTAAAATGTATTTGCAGAACCAAGCACATAAATACAGCTGCTGGAAGTATTTTGGGTTTGAATCATGTGCGGCCGAACACTAAACAGCTTACGTGAGTGTCTATAGGAAGCAATACTTTGACCATGACATTTTAAGGATCTCTTATGAATAATAATAATTACTAATAAACAACCAGGTTTGTGTTGTGAACAAAACTCTATGTGCATGTGAGATTTTTCCATTAAACGTGGATACCAATAAATCCTGTATTTAAAGCTGACCTGATTACAAAAATCTCTATTGTGCTCCTGCATATTGGCTGGAATTTGTCTTAGAAGTTTCAACCTACTATTTAAAATAATAATTACATTGATAAAACCTGGTAACCCTTTAACTCCATATTTGTCCATCTGGGACTATATAATGAATCGTAATAGTCTTTGTTTATATACTTATAGTCCTTGTATTGATTTGAGAAGAAAAGGCGACATTACATTTATGTATTGGGGGAGTTTTTCAGGTTTGTCCAAGTGCAAAACTCTTGGGAAAAAATCCAAATCTGGTAGAGCTAGCCTAGTATTTTATTATCTATATTTCAGAGACATGCTAGTGTCTCCATAGATAATGGCAAAGCTAGCTTTCTATTATCAGCAGTATTTTGACCCCTCTGCTGACTTTTCCAAAACTAAGATAATGAACCGTAAATTTCCAGCATCTAATTTTACATGGGAATAAAAACATGATCGTCTTTTTGTGCTGCGTGGGTACCATACTTAAACACAGTGGGGTTCTGTTCCTTGCTTGGGGCTCTAGAATGAGATATCAACACACATAATAAATAGCAATAGTATGAAATGTTTAAGGGCCGTTCAACAGTGTGTTCATGAGATGAAAATATGTAGCTTTCAACTTCATAGTTTTCTAATTTTTTCATTTGGTTTTCAGTTGACATGTTTTAATGCTTTTTTCTCCATTTGTATGCTGGAGAGTTGGGCTCATGCTATGGCACTTTGGCTTGTAGGTGGAAGGTGACAAGACACAGCAGCCAGTAATATCGTTATATATATTAGGACTATAATAGAGTTTAAAGAGAAGCTAGATAATTTCATGGAGGCTAGGTCCATAAAAGGCTATTAGCCAGGGGATAAAATGGTGTCCTTGGCCTCTGTTTGTCAGAGGCCGGAGAGGGATGGCAGGAGACAAATCACTTGATCATTGTCTTCCGTCCACCCTCTCTGGGGCACCTGGTGCTGGCCACTGTTGGCAGACAGGATACTGGGCTAGATGGACCTTTGGTCTGACCCAGTACAGCCGTTCTTATGTTCTTATGTTAACTCTCTATGTATCTTTAAAATAGTTTGTGTGTAAAATAAGACATATGCAGGATGTTGTAGAGTATTATAGTATAGTTCATTAGTGCTGGAGTGGTATCTCCACTTGTGACCCAGTGTGGTTTTGTAATCTCACACCAACTCTCATACCATACTTGGTATATTTGTAATCTCACACCAACTCTCATACCATACTTGGTATCATATTTTTTTTTTTGGATTTTTATTCATCTGCAGCATCAGTGCACCTGAGCACCCAAAGTGTATTGTAGCAAGGGTCCCTCTCACCCTTGCCAGACTCTGCTCTTCTCCCCTTGGTAAGAAGAGCGTCAGGCAAAGCACCCCCCTCATGTTGTGTCGGGGCAGTCAGCTTACCCCTAGGAATGGATTAACCTGGTAGTCAGTTCTGGAGGGAGGGTAGGGAGCCCATCCTCTCCACCTGGAGTTCCTTACTCCACTCCTGTTTCTTGCTCTGTAACTATGGCTATGCCTAGACTGCAATAACAGTCGGAAAAAGATACGCAAATTGCAAACCTCAATTTGTGTATCTTTTTCCACTTTTTTTCATAGAGGCTTTTCCGACATTTGGCCCATCTACATGGGGCCAAGTTTCAGAAAAACCTTCTCTTTCAGAACATCCCTTATTCCTCCTACAATGAGGAATACAGGGATGGTGAAAGAACGCATCCGCTTTTTCAGAAACGGTTCCAAAAAAGCAGACACATTTCTTGGACACAGCAGAGCTTTTCCCAGAAAACCTCTGGGCTACATCTACACTGGCCCCATAAAACGGAATAGTCATGCAAAGCAGGTAAGTCAGAATAGGGAAATCTGCGGGGGATTTAAATTAACATGTCCGTCGCTTATTTCCGGCTTGGGGAAAAGCTGGAAAAAAGCATCTAGACTGGCGCGATCCACCGGAATAAAGCCCTTTTCCGGAGGATCTCTTATTCCTACTTTCAACATACTTGAATAAGAGATCCTCCAGAAAAGGGCTTTATTCCGGAGGATCGCGCCAGTCTAGACACTTTTTTCTGGCTTTTCCCCAAGCCGGAAAAAAAGCGGCGGACATGTTAATTTAAATCCGCGGGGGATATTTAAATCCCCCACAGATTTCCCTATTCTGACTTACCTGCTTTGCATGACTATTCCATTTTATGAGGCCAGTGTAGACATAGCCCGTGAATGTGGCCGTATGCTTCTCTTTCTAGTCTTATCTTCCGCTCTCCACCTAACCGGGGAGGCTTTTAAAAGGTCTCTGGCAGGCCTGAAGTGGAGTCAGTTAGCCCTAATTTATCCAAGGTAGCCCTGTCTCAGCTGATCTCTAATCTGCGCGAGACAGCTCCTGTCCAGCAGTTCCTAATTCGCCCACTCCTTTTTAACAATAAGGGCTGCCTGCTAGGGCTGCCTTTCTCCCACTCTGTTGTAGCCCTCTAACCTGACTTTGTTTTTGCCTGCTGGTTTTGCCTCCTCAGTATAGTACCTAGCACCAAGGGGCCTCCAACCGATTAGCATCTTTAAATACTACACTGTGATTGATTTTTTTTTCCAGTGTGAATCTCTGCAGCCAATATTGCAAAGAGATTCTTCTGGTATATGTGTAATGTGATACATCAGACATTTTATAAGACATTTGAGATGTAGGGATAGAAATTTCTTTTTTCTTCCATTAAATGAGGTTTTCAACATTTTATACTTAGCCAAATTCTGATGCTCTTACTCACAAAGTCCTGTTGACATCAGTGGAAATATTTGGGGAGTAAGGTGCTATTTTACACAAGTAAGGGGATCAAAAACTGGCCTATGGAAAGTCATTCAAAGTTGGCCGAGCCCTAACTTACTATCTAGTTATATATCAGAAGATGATTCTGTAATGTCAGCTGGTGTTTCATTTGCAGTATGGAACTCTTGACATTTAAGCAGATGGTGGTTTACATTTGCCTATCATGACTGGAATAAAAAGATCATAGAGCTCTGTAACTTTCACTAATTTGATACAAAAATGTAATGAGTGGATATTTCAATAAGTATGTAACAGTCTGTTTTACTGACTTATCATTGGAGCATAAGCTTTCGTGGGCAAAGACCCACTTTGTCAGATGCATGTAGTAGAAATATCCAGAGTCAGGTATAAGTATGCAGGCCAGAATCAGGCTAGAGATAACGAGGTTAATTCAATCAGGAGGATGAGGCCTACTTCTAGCACATGATCTGGAGGTGTGAATACCAAGAGAGGAGAAGCTGCTTTTGTAGTTAGTGAGCCATTCACAGTCTTTGTTTAATCCAGAGCTGATGGTGTCAAACTTGCAGATGAACTGTAGCTAGCACATCAGTTTCTCTTTGAAGTCGGGTCTTGAAGTTTTTTTGCTGCAGGATGGCTACCTTTAGCTCTGCTATTGTGTGTCCAGGGAGACTGAAGTGTTCTGTATATTGCCATTCCTAATACATGATTTGTGTCCATTTGTTCTTTTATGTAGGGACTGCCCAGTTTGGCCGATGTATATAGCAGAGGGGCATTGTATAGTGACGTTAGTTTCATTACACCTGTGCTCCGTTGTAAGTGTAGTTAAGTGATCTGTGATCTAACATAATGACACAAATGTTTCTAAAAACATTTCAGCTCGTCCTTTTGGGCTTGCAGAAAATTAGTGTGCTATCCTGAGAGAGAGAGCATCATCCACTGAATATCATCCAGTGTCCCATGCTGGTGTCAAATAAATGAAGCTCATAATACTGTTCCATACATCACATAAAAAAACATATAGAAAAGTCTCAGAGGGTAGCCGTGTTAGTCCATATCTGCAAAAACAACAAGGAGTCCTGTGGCACCTTAGAGACTCACAGATTTATGCCCTAATAAATCTGTGAGTCTCGAAGGTGCCATAGGACTCCTCATTGTTTTTTCAGAAAACATATAAAATCTTACTGTGAATATTTCAAGTGTCATTAAGCAATGTCTTCTATGGAAACACAACACTTTGCTGCATAGAATGAAAGGATAGTCCCAGTAAATTAGCTACGTTATAGTTGTGGTTAGTTACATTTTGATTTGCTGAAAGTTGCTTTCTAGGTTCTACCAATGAAGTATTTTTCCACATTGTACATTTTGTAGCTTAGAATCATAGAATCATAGAGCTGGAAGAGACCTCAGGAGGTCATCAAGTCCAGTCCCCTGCCCAAGGCAGGACCCATCCCAACTAAATCATCCCAGCCAGGGCTTTGTCAAGCTGAGACTTAAAAACCTCCAGGGATGGAGATTCCACCACCTCCCTAGGTAACCCATTCCAGTGCTTCACCACCCTCCTAGTGAAATAGTTTTTCCTAATATCCAACGTAGGCCTCCCCCCACTGCAACTTGAGACCATTGCTCCTTGTTCTGCCATCCGTCACTACTGTGAACAGTCTCTCTCCATCCTCTTTGGAACCTCCCTTCAGGAAGTTGAAGGCAGCCATCAAATCCCCCCTCACTCTTCTCTTCTGCAGAAGCTTGTGTGCCAAGTTCCTTACAAATAGAAATTTGGAATCTTTTAGGGTGATTGGTACCAGGTAAATATTAAGTTTGTTAAACTGTAATGTCTGATTTTATATTGAATCCAAGTCCATCTTGATGTGATGTTGTAGCATTGATTTATTAATTGCTCAGGCTGTGTCCAGACTCAGGGTTTTTTTCGAAAAAAGTAGCCTTTTTTCGAAAAACAACTTCACCTGCGTCTAGACTACAGCCGCGTTCTTTCGAAATTAAATCGAAAGAACGGGGCTTTTCTTTCGACGGCGGTAAACCTCATTTCATGAGGAAGAACGCCTTTTTTCGAAAGTGCTCTTTCGAAAAAAGGCGTTCTTGAATGCCAACAGGGCTTTTTAGAAAGAGAGCATCCAGACTCACTCGCTGCTTTCTTTCGAAAAAGCGGCTTGCTTTTTTGAAATTTCCGCTTGCAGTCTAGACGCTCTTTTTCGAAAGAGGCTTGCAGTCTAGACATAGCCTCAGAGGGAGGAGTCACACACACACTGTTGCATTAAAAAGCATATGAAAAGAATGTTGCAAAGTCTGAATGAGGTAATGAGCCTGCAGAAAATACAATGTATGATTTTCTAATTAAAGATTGTATCATGATGTATACGCACAAGAGAAATAAATTAAGGTTGCACCAGTTACTGTAAGTCTGATATTGCTGAACTTTTGAATGCACGACTTTGTGAGATTAGCTTTCCTTTAACATAGTTTTTAGAATGTCATTTGCAACACCTTTTAACATTTAAGTTGAGAAAGGAGAAATTCAGACAGATGGGTCATTTGCATGGTTGGAATTTTTAGCTTCACAGCCAGTGGGGCCAACACACTCTTGAGGTCCCTGGTCAAGGTGTGGTGGGGGGTGGCAGCTCTGTGCTCCCAGTAGGGATGGGAGCTTGGGTGGAAGAGGTGGAGCTGGGGTAGCCGGCCCTTCAGTGCCACCCAGACATGCCACTTCCCTTGCCCCTTCAGCACCCTCTGGCATGCACCTCACAGCACTTCAGTAGCAATTTAAAGGGCCTAGGTCTCCAACCATTACTGCAGTAGCAGCAGCCAGGAGCCTCAGACCCTTTTGAATCGCCAGGACCTGGGGCAGTTGCCCCTTTTGCCCCCCTTGCACATGGGCCATTCCACAGCATAACACAGTACTAGTGCAACAGAGTTAACTAGTAGCAGCAGAAGTCTCTTGTCTTCTGTGTTAACCTGCCACTACCAGGGGATTTAGAAGCATTATTTGCCAGTGAGTTTCACAGCTATGTGCTAGATAGCAAAGGAATGTTGAGCTTCACGAATAATGGGTTCAATTCCACATGTTGTATGGGGATCTGATTTACTCCTTACTGATCTGTCTGTCCTGATTCTCACCCTCAGCCCCTGCTCCTGTCTCTGTTCCTGATTTCCTATCCATGTTCCCCCTTCTCCCTTTCTCATCCATCACTGGATCCTGCCCCTCACCCTTCCACATAGTTCTTAGTCCCTTGTCTTTTGTCCCATGCTGCTCCTGTCCAGTCCTTTGCTTCCCAGCTCCTACTCCCATCTGCCTTCTTTAATCTTTTGATTTCCTACCCGTTTTTCCCCCTCCTGTATCTCTTTCCTATCTTGTCTTATCCCTATGAATTCTGGTCAGGTGGGCTCCTCCTTCTCCTTCACAGTGCCTTGGCACCAGCAAGATAAGCACTGAAAGTACATGTAAGACAGTCTCTCTACTACTGTTTCGACTGGACGGTGTCACAGTAGGGAGCAGCTGAGAGGTGCAGTTACAGCAACAATTCCTATAGCCCTGGAAGAAAGCCAGCTTGAGCTAATGTATCTGCTGTTCATGTAGGATCAGTGTAGAGATGTCAGACTATGGAATTGGCACAGCATTTGGCTGCCAAAATATTACAAGTATTTATTTGTTGTTTTTAAAGTTTTTCCTGTTACAGACTAACTCGGCTACCCCTCTGAAGCTTATCTACTCACCGTCTCTCATTCTTCTTCTTCCCCTCCTTTTTTTCCTCCTCTTCTATCTCTTTTTCCCTCCCCAAATCCCCCCTTCCCTTATTTATTCTTGGATCTGGACTTCTAACAGTCTTGTCATCTGAAGAAGTGGGCTGTGCCCATGAAAGTTCATAATACCATCTACAAGTTTTGTTAGTCATTAAGGTGCTAGTAGTCTATTTGTTTTTTTAAGTTTTTCCTATTACAAACTAACTTGGCTACCCCTGTGAGGTATTGAGATTGAGATTTTTCAGAGGCATATTACTTGGCCAAATTTGAGTCGATTTTCAAAAGGGCTGGCAAAAGGCAATTCTCTTGGCACTAAGGCAACTCCCCTGACAACCTTCAAGTCCCTGCTCTAAACCATAGAGGTGCTAGAACTTCAAAATAAAACAATTCTAAGATTTTTTTAAGTGCAGGCAAAACAGTTCCCCCCATTCACACACCTTTTTTGAGGGTTAAAAATCACATACCTCTATTCCTGGGTAAAAAGGGGGAGAAGAAAGAAAACCAGCCTACAGCAGACAATGGTTAAAGTTTGGCAAAGTTACAAGCAACTGAATATAAAGTTTTTTAATGGAAAGAATCAGGCAACCTTAAAAGTAGGAGATGCACCACCTCTATTAAACATTAAGGGTGCAAATGCAGATCCAACTGCTTCTGTACAAGTGTCATGTCATGGGACCAATCCTTTTCAACTTATTCATAAATGATCTGGAGAAAGGGGTAAGCAGTGAGGTGGTAAAGTTTGCAGATGATACCAAACTGTTTAGGATAGTCAAGACAGAAGCAGACTGTGAGGGACTCCAAAAAGATCTCATCAAACTGAGTGATTGGACAACAAAATGAAATTTAATGTGGATAAGTGTAAAGTAATGCATATCGGGAAAAATAACCCCAACTATACGTACAGTATGATGGGGGCTAATTTGGCTATGACAAATCAGGAAAGAGATCTTGGAGTTATCATGGATAGTTCTCTGAAAACTTCCACACAGTGTGCAGCGGTGGTCAAAAAGGCAAATAGGATGCTGGGAATTATTAAGAAAGGGATAGAAAATAAGACACAGAATATTTTACTGCCCCTGTATAAAACTATGGTACGCCCACATCTTGAACACTGTGTACAGATGTAGTCTCCTCACCTCAAAAAAGATATTTTGGCCTTGGAAATGGGTTCAGAAAAGGGCAACTAAAATGATTAGGGGTTTGGAACGGGTCCATATGAAGAGAGGTGAAAGGGACTGGGACTTTTCAGTTTAGAGAAGAGGAGACTGAGGGGGGATATGATAGAGGTATATAAAATCATGAGTGGTGTGGAGAGGGCCGATAAAGAAAAGTTATTTATTAGTTCCCATAATAAAAGAACTAGAGGACACCAAATGAAATTAATGGGTAGCAGGTTTAAAACTAATAAAAGAAAGTTCTTCGTCACACAGCGTGTAGTCAACCTGTGGAACTCCTTGCCAGAGGAGGCTGTGAAGGCTAGGACTATAACAGACTTTAAAGAGAAGGTAGATAATTTCATGGAGGTTAGGTCCATAAAAGGCTGTTAGCCAGGGGATAGAAATGGTGTCCCTGGCCTCTGTTTGTCAGAGGCTGGAGAAGGATGGCAGGAGACAAATCGCTTGATCATTGTCTTCGGTCCACCCTCTCTGGGGCACCTGGTGCTGGCCACTGTCGGCAGACAGGATACTGGGCTAGATGGACCTTTGGTCTGACCCAGTACGGCCGTTCTTATGTTCTTATGTGTTTCAGATCAGATAGATGACTCTTTTTCTCATATTGGATTGGTTTATGGTATCTGAATAATTTTATTATAAATTAAAATATATCCTAACGAGACATACTCCAAGTAGCTATAATTACAAATATATTTTCTAGGTAACAAGAGCTGTTTATATATGACAGTTAATCCAAGTGCATGTTTTGAAAGGACAGTTTAAAATAGCACAGTCATAATACTGTAAGTCATAAATCAAAAAGGACATGAGGAAATTCCGTAATCACAAGGTTAGCCTCAAGATTTAAATGTGGTCAGAGATCTGACTCCCTGGCTCTGCTCTGAACTTTTCTTAGGTTAAATGGGAGAATTGGATAAAGTAATGGGGTGAATCATTTTTGTAAACTCATCCCTTAATTTTTTATTCCATTCTTTTAAAATGTATTTTTAGGATTCCTGGTTTACCATAGCAGTATAGCGACTACCATTTGCTATTGCTAAGGGTTCATTACTGTGTCTATTACAAACCCGAGTTTTTAATGGCATATAACTTTTCCATAATTGTTTGCTATGGGCTAAGAGCTGTCATGCTTGCTCAATTTGGGAATACGTTATTTTATATAGACATTTGTAAATTATAGGAGTGTACACCACCCCTCATACTCACTCAAAAAGCAAGGATACTATTTATACCCTTAACTGCCATGGGTTGTGGTCTTATTAGGTCTCACAAGCTAAACAGGCCTGGGACTGATCAGTATTCAGATAAGAAACCTCCAAGGAAAACACAAACTGCTTCAAGAAATGGTGCTGATTGTTCAGTAGGTGGCACTTTTCTCCTCCAAATCAGTACTTAGAATCAATGCTTGGTGTTGAGGTGTGCTATGTTGTTGAAGATGCATGCTATCTTTCAGATGAGAGGTACTAATTTCCCTATTGTGCATGTTGGTGTTACTCTTGGACCCACTAAACCCAGGCGTATTGCAAGAAGTCCTGGTATTCAGCATAAAGAGACTTCCAAAAGTTTAGCAAATTTATCTGAATCTCTCCAGAAGTCAGATGAGATTTTTCTCTGTAAAATGCCCCATGTTTCTGTTGCCAACCTCTACTGTATAGGCTCCCCTTTTCCCAAAAGTTTCCTCAGTTCTTAATAATCTAAACCCTTCCTCTCTAAACTATTAATCTCATCTGTGCATTGAGACCCTGCAGTTTTGCCCGTCTTACTGGTCCATGGAACTAGAAGCATTGCAGAGATCTTCACATACAGACCACTCCCTAACCTGAAGCAAATCCTTTCTGGCAGCCACAAATCTCATCTAAGATACATTCATCTAGGAACCAACCCTGGCAATAAATCCCATTGCCAATTCTGTCCACATATGTAAATAAGCAACACTATCATGGGACATAACCACATAAGCCATAACATCAGGGGCTCATACAAGTGCACATCCTGTAATGTGATATAAACCATCAACTGAAATTCATCTAAAAATATGACACTTTTACTCTGAGCTTAAATAAAGGCATTAACTGGTTGGCATATTACAAAGCCAATTTCCCCTTCCTTTAACATCCACATTTTCACATCAAGAGCTATGAATGGCACACATTCAGCTCACTTAATTAGCCTGCTTTAACACGGGTTCTACAATTGTACAATTGACAGGTACTACTTTTGCTGTTAAATATATCTCTTGGTTTCTGTTATTTCCACTCCAACTCATCTGATAAAGTGGGTTTTACCCATGAAAGCTCATGATACTATATATTTTTGTTAGTCTCAAAGGTGCCACAGGACTACTTGTTTTTAAAGTTGCAGACTAACACAGCTATCCCACTGAGACTTTTTAATGATCCTTAATTCACTTGAATGACAATCTTTTGTTACCTTAATCACCCTGCCTCTTTTTAAAAACAAATTCTTCTAAAAGCTGTACTGCTCCCAGCTTCCAAATTCTTCAGTCACACACAGGTTGTATCGCAGTTAACATTGCTTGAGTCAAGCATGCAGCCCTGAATATTGATGGTGCCTGAGTATTTTGGACCCATAAACTTACTGCCAATTAGAGGCAATACAATCTAGAACAAGGTAAAAGCTCAGTGGTGATGCCTGGTATAAGTTGTACCAATGAAGAATTAACTTATGTAGGATTTTTATAATCTCTGTAGATACCTTTTCAAACATGTTACATTCCTTTGCAACACAACTCATTGCTGTGCCACTTTCATCCAAAAGGGAAGTGTCACAGTCCAAAAAACAACTTTATCTGCAGCTTGACCTTAATTTGTTAAGATTAATAGTTATAACATATTTACTTTTCTGGCATTCATCCTTACAAGACCTTAACTGACTGTCCAAACAAATACACAAGTACATAGATGTATTTTATTATTGCAGCTAGTGTAGATTCCACAAGAAATGCTTGTGCATTGTTCTTTAGTTTGACTTTCGGTATGTTTTACACTTGAAAGCAGTCTTGGTAGATAGTTTCATAAACTGACTTGTATCAACCTTAGTAGAAAATATAATAATTGCATATGGGATTCAGGTGAAAATTCTGTCACTATATAAATGGATATCCATACATGATGATAAAAGAAAACCACACAAAAACCATCTCTGAAACATAAACACACGTGTCTGTATACACTGGCATGTGAATAGTATGAAACAGAAAGGAAACTTGGTCTGTTGGTTAGCTGGGGCTTGAGAGATCAGACTTTGTGGGACACGGAGCGAGTCATTTAGAGCTTGTTTGGGGCAAGCTGGGGTGTAAATCTATACTCCGCTAACTGGCTGTGTAGACCCTGCTGCCATGCACCAAAAATTCCTTAGTGAACTTTGAGCTACAAAGGTCAGTGCGTACTAGGGAACTTTTCGTGTGTAGCCGCAGAGTCCACACATCAGGCTAAGGGACTGTAAATGTACACCCCAGCTTGCTATGCACTAACGTGTCCTTATTCTGTCTGTGCTCCATCTGTAAAATGGGGATAATTCCCTATACTGCAGGAGAGCTAGGATAAATATATTAAAGACTGCCAGATAGGGGGCCATGTCACTATTTTGGATGCTATATTATGAGGTATACTTCGGAAATTGATAATTTAATTGTGTATGAAAAAATTGGAATTTTTAAAGCCACCGAAGGGTTTTGCATACCCAATTTTCATTGGTATTAATGAGTAGGTAAAGGCTTATGATAGGTGACTTCCCTTAAACCCACCACACAACCTTTATAATTTTAAAGTCAGGATACTAAAACATGGGAGAGAGTGGACAAAGAAAAAATTAGAGCTTGTAGGTCTAACAAGACTCATACCAAACACCAGGCCAAGCACTTTGTATGTATGTTTTCATCTTTCCCTCATCCCCCTTATCTGTTTTTTTTAGAGAGAGAGCTGATTTTCTATTGCCTTGACTCCTTGTCTGGCCAACTCCATCTGTGCAAAGTGGATATAAAATGCTATTTAATCAGATTTCTCTTCTCACTCACACTTGGAGATAGTATTTGACACCTGCTCTGCATTTACTTTGGAAAGGTGTAAATGATTCCTGTAGGTGTAAGACTGTGGAAAATTAGGTCCATAGATTGTAGATTACTCCTGGCATGGAACTTGAGCACTAATACATTTGGATGTTTAGTAAGTAATAACTGATAAAAAATGAAGAGCTGATTCTAGGCAGCAGTAGTGATAATGTTAGGGGTTTGCCTAATATTTGGTGTGCAAAAAATTAATGTTTTTTTAGAATCTAACTGCATAGATGTGCTTCATTGCATTTGGCTGCGTTGGTCTTCCCAGTCCATCACATGCATTTATTTAAAGGTGGATTTTAGCCTTGGTCACAATACAGAATGAGATAATCGCATTTGCTAAACACAGAGGAAGGTAACAGTGACAGCCGCAGGAAGTGGGTTTTTTTGGCACTGGAGACTCCCAAGGAGATTTCATACTGTGTGGCCTCTAATGAAAAGCAAAATCTAGAATTTCTAACCAAGCCATCCTATCTCAGATGGCAATACTTGGTGCCTTAGGGTATGTCTAGACTACATGCCTCTGTCGCCAGAGGCATGTAAATTAGACTACCCGACATAGTCAATGAAGCCGGGATTTAAATATCCCCAGCTTCATTAAAATAAAAATGACTGCTGCGCTGTGCCAGCTCAGCTGATCGTCGGCACAGCGTGGCAGTCAAGACGTGGATTGGTCAACAGGGAATGCCTTTGTCGATCGCTCCTTTATTCCTCATGAAACCTCATTCTGGTGAGTCAGGTTGCGCTGTTGCTGTACTGAGTGTGATTATCTGGACAACAGACACGCTAAAGCAGAAACAAGCCTGCCTCCACTAATAAATCTTAGCTTCATGTGGCCTAGAAAGTTTAGACTGGTCTAATTAGAATCCAAATTCTAAGCTGCTTTTAGTTCATCATTAAGCAAAAATTCACCTTCATTTTCAATGATATTTTTGCTTCAGCGTGTACTGATTGAAAACACAGACCGCACTTTCACGTGGGACATCCTATGAAGCGTTTTATCTTCCTGTCCCCAGACCTTGCAGAGTTGAAGTTTTGTACACGGTGGGCCTGTTGCCTCAGCCCAGGAAAGAGTACCAGCAGGCAGGGGTTCAGGCCCCCTTCTCCGGGCTTTGCTAAACTTCTTTCTCAGAAAACTTGAGCAGCCCATCTATCATCCCATCCCTCTAGCCTGAGGTCTTCTGCTGGGGCCTGTCTCTTCCTTTCAATGTTCACTCTACAGGCCACTTGCCTGAGAGTCGCACTCTGCTCCAGGGACAACCTGCTTCTTATAGCTCTTGACTCAGGAGCCTCCTTGCTCCTGGCAGCTCTCTGCTGGCCTTAATAATTAGCTGACCCCTAGCTGATTAGTGTCAGATGATCCATCACAGATGAGGCTAAGCTCATTTCCCTTTCGAGCGCCAGCAACTCTGTGCCAAGGTTCTACCCTGTGGACTATGAATGGGAGCAGAAAAAAAAAGTTGTGCTCTGTCCATTACCTCCCCTTTGCCGCCCAGAAATTAGTGGGCAAGATGTTTTTGGCACTCTCTGCCCATCTGTACTTTTGATCCTGCCCCAACCAGCAGGCATTCAGGTACTGTGCTGAATGAGGTGCAGGAAGGCGGCAGGGAGTGCAAAGGGTACAGCTGTAGGCTCCAATGATCACTCAGGTCATCCAGTTTAGTGACTCAAGCCCCTGCTTGTTCTGCATGAGTGAAGGGGACAAGCTCCTCAAATGGAACCATCCAGTGGAAATTCTGAGTTTCCAGGACTCTCTGTGGGTTCTGATGTGTGTAAAGGAAATAGGGGATGAAGAGAGATTTAGCTCTAGTATTTCCTGCACCCTCAAAAGTTTCAACCCAGGGGTGATACATGGGGGGCATGAAAGCTCCTGTGCTCACCTAACACCTTAGGGCCCTGGGTGAGAGCCCAGCAGCAGGCAGGTCCAGAGCCCGGGTCCCGGCTGCCCCTTGCATTTGGCTGTCAGCCCCATGCCCAGGGTCCAGCAGCTGGCTCCACCTCCAGAGTTTAAAGAGAAGCTAGATAATTTCATGGAGGTTAGGTCCATAAAAGGATTTTAGCCAGGGAATGGAATTGGTGTCCCTGGCCTCTGTTTGTCAGAGACTGGAGAAGGATGGCAGGAGACAAATCGCTTGATCATTGTCTTTGGTCCAACCTCTCTGGGGCACCTGGTGCTGGTCACTGTGGGCAGACAGGCTACTGGGCTAGATGGACCTTTGGTCTGACCCAGTACAGTTCTTATGTTCTTATGACATAGCTCTGCTTCAGGCATCAGCAAGGTCGGGTGGGAGCATAAGGGGAGAGATGGATGGGGGAGTTGTCTTGAGTACCACAACTCACTAGAGCTGGGGGGTGCGCAGGCGATGCTCTCATTGTATTGCTCCCCAGCAGTTGCTTATGTTTCATCCCATGTTTTAAATGCACCATTGTTGTGTTTCACTCTTTCAATTAATCTTGAGAAATATTTCAGTCTAGGTTGTATAGCGTATCTCTAATTCAGTGTACTTTCCAGTAGGAAGTATTGTTCCAGATGTCCTCCATGATCTTTTTTTGCTGGATGCAGATATTTGAACTTCAAATAGTGAGATCTTTTCACATAACTTCAGGGTGACTGCAGAACAGTTTTTGCTGAGGCAAAAATGGGATCTAAAAGACTGGTAACACATTTTTCAGTGGATATTCCCACCTAATCACATGCTTTCAGGAACTGGAGTTTCAAGGAAAGCTCAAAGTATCACAAAACTCATGATATAATCAGGAATAACGCTAGTCATATAAATCTGATAACAATCATTATGGAATTTGTTTTATGTGGTTTGTGACCATTGGACAATAGTAGAGATATAAATAACAAATCAGATCAAATCAAATAACTCAGTGGGTCTATAAATATAATTATGTTTTTGGACTTAGCACCTCCACCCAACACCTTTACAGGCAAAGAAGGAAATAATTGCTGTTTAGCATGTCTTGAAGGTTTAGCAAACTTAGGTTTTTACACACCAGGGATGTTTAGTCTAAATGCTAAGGACCCTAATGGAGAATGCCCTGCCAGCCACACTCTGTCTCTGATGACAAAGAGGTTTCAGCTCAGGGACCTCAGTTGTCATGGTGAGAGGAATGGTTTCTTGGATTGTAGGCCTAATTCTTGACAGAAAGTTTTGGCTACCCTGCTGTACTGGAGCCCTAGTGGGGTGCATACGTTCAAGATGTATGCATTGGTACTGTGGAAGAGAACCAAAGGAGTAATGCGTTAGTTTTATGAGGCTACATGAAAACTTCTCAACCAATACTCCATGTATGTTTTCTATTAGATCCTAAAATTTGTATACTGTGGATATTGCAACTGTAAATGAAGATCACAATACAGATAATGGTTAAAAGTTAGGAGTCAGTAAACGGTATCCACATCTCATTGATTTGGGAAAATTAGAAAAGACTTGTTACCAGTGAAATGACTGGCATCAAAAGGTCAGTAACTGTGATAGTCTCTTGGAGGTCTGTGACCGAACGAAGGTAGAATGGCTACGAATCTGTTTTATGCATTCTGATTCAGCAAATTTGTTATGCTGTCCATTTGCACTTGGGAAAGACTATGATATCTATCTGTGTCTGCATGATTGAACTTGCTTTTTTTTCTACTTCTGGGACAAGTTAAATCAGTTTTTCTTGATGCTTTGGCATGGTATGCATTGTGTGTTCGCCTCTTATGAAAGCTAAGTAAATTGATTATGATACTTCACTGGAAGTGCCATCAAGTAATTTCTTGGAAAAATCAAGGTTGTTGAGGTTTTTAATTCAATTTTAATGTACTCATAATAAATAAAGTTACAGTGCTTCATAGTAGGTTATTCATTGGCACAGATGCCATTTTGATGATGACACGAGGCAGGAAAATTGGCATTGAACCATTCTTCTGCTAGAAAGCCTTCTTCAACTTCATGTCTCAGCACATATCTCTTGATTCGTGGATCAAACATCTGCTTGAGCTCAAGTTATCTTCTCTGAGAGCATATTTATAGATTTCCTGGGTGAGAAGGATTGCTTTTGGTCTTCACAAACCTGAAAAAATGTCTATTCCAAAAACAATAGTCTTTTTACGTTTGGTGTAAAAAAGAGAGACAGCTTCCAAATCAGAAAAATTCCCTAGTTCCTGAAACCTGCTTTGTTTTTTATCTGAATGTTCAGCTTGTGTCTCACAATGCCATTGTGATCATAGAATGGTCATCTCTGTAACATGCAGAAAAGATTAGGTAAATTGTATTGCTTGATTTTACATCTCAGCTGTTCAGAGTGGATGTTAAAGGAAATATCATCCGGCTTTTTGTGATTTGCTAGAAATCATGTGTGATAGACTAATCACTTCTTTGACCTCAACTTGTCCCTCTCCAATTTAGGTTTATTATAGATAACTCTCCAAATCCGTAATTAATTCTGTGTATAACACAGACTAGTAGTGGATTTTTGCCTTATGGGCCCATTAAAGAATTTGAAATCCCTCAGATGACGTTGTCCACTTAGCCTTTAACTTATCAGTGGCATTTCCTGTTGGCCTAAATACATTCCCAGTTAAATCACATGCCTCAGCCATGAGCCTGTGTTTTACCTAGGTAGTTGTTTCTACTGCTCAGGGCTTTCTCTTTTGTTCATTCTTTTTAAAGAAGGATTTTCAGACTGGGAAAAGCTTTCAGACATGCCAGACTTAAATCCTGAACATTGTGGAGGGGTGACAGAGGCCCCAAACTCAGGGAAAATACCATGATTAGACTGTGCAGGGTCTAGAAGTAGCCAGTCCAGTGACACTGTGGCTTGTTCCACAGGAATTCAAGAGGGTGAAGAAGGGAGGCAGGGGCATAACTAGTGAGCCTTTATACACAAACCTCTGATGGTGATCAGAGTGGTAATAATTACTTTCTCCTACAGCATGTGAGGTGAGGTAGCAGCAGTGACCTGGCTGCATAGGTGTTCTGTTCTGATTTGTTTTCAGGCTGGAAGGGAAATTATTCTTTTCCTCTTATCCTTATACAAAGGGGCTGCGTCTAGACTGGCATGATTTGCGGAAATACTTTTAACGGAAAAGTTTTTCCGTTAAAAGTATTTCTGCAAAAGCGCATCTAGATTGGCACGGATGCTTTTGCGCAAAAAGTGCTTTTGCGCAAAAGCATCCGTGTGGCCAGTCTAGACGCAATTTTGCGCAAGAAAGCCCCGATTGCCCTTTTAGCCATCGGGGCTTTTTTGTGCAAAACAGTTCTTCCCTGTCTACACTGGCCCTCTCGCGCAAGTATTCTTGTGCACGAGGGCTTTTCCCCGAGCGGGAGCGTGAAAGTATTTGCGCAAGAAGCACTGATTTTGTACATTACAAAGTCAGTGCTCTTGCACAAATTCAAGCAGCCAGTGTGGACATCTGGCAAGTTTTTGTGCAAAAGCAATTGCTTTTGCGCAAAATCTTGCCACTTTAGACGCACCCAGACAGTTCACTTACACTCTATGGAGGGTGAGGATATCATCCTTTAATTATATATCCTTTCTCTTTCATAATTTGTCTTATGCCTTGGCTAATCAGAGCAATTCTTTTCTGGCTAGTGGTGGTGTCCCACCTGATCCAACAAAGTGTCCTATGAAGCTGAATTGGTGACATTACGCTGATTTCCATAGTAACAGGTTCTGACATCTCAAATACAGGATTATTACTGAATGGCATAACAGAGCAGAAACAGAAGCTGGTAAACTATTTTGATAGTGCTGGAATTAGAGCCGAGAAATAGAGTCGATAATAGAGCACTCGTCCATTTTCCTGCTTCAAGTTTGCTTCAGTGTTAAAGTGATTCTCCAAGGGAGTTTTGGAAGGCTTTTGTCATCTTCTATCTCTGTGCCCCAGGCTGAAAATCTTTTGTTACATTGCAGTTTACTTCAGCCCTTTTACATTTAGTGCCCTTTGGCTTTTAAAATATTGGTAGCTGAAGAATTAAGATGAAATGCTCTGTCTTCCTATTTTACTTTGGTCACCCATTTTTTTCCATAAAAAGACCCTCCATATTAATCACTCAAACCTGAATTTGTCCTAAAAATAAACAAATGAGTGATACAAACATATTCCTCCAAATCCTGAAAAATGCATCCACCCTTTACGCGGGCGGGGGAAAGGGTGGGCTTGGGGAATTTCCATATAAGTTTAATTCCTAATGCTCTGTTGTTTGATCACAAATTTAGGATGCTGGGTCATCATTGATAGTAGATGCACATCTGCATGCTATATTTTCACTGTGGTGTCTATATTTTCTCTATTAAAAGTACAAGAAGAATACCAGTATTTACAAAACTCTTATACTGCCTATTCACAAAGCACAGAGCAAAAGCGTATGATGACATGATGTCTAATTTTCAGATCCTCAGTATGAGCTTTGACACTTCCCTTTTAAAAAAATTTTTGTGAAATCTTTACAGAGATGATTCCCATGAACCACATTAAAACAAGCTGTCCATCTGTCTCTTTCCACGTAGCCACTATTAAATCGGTAGGGTCAAGACACCCTGTTGTCCTGGGCTTTCTTCTTCTGGTTTTGAGTGAATGATCTCTTTTATGCCAAGATAGTTTGTAAAGGTCTATAATTATCAGGAGCTTTTTCTTTGTCTTGCTTTTCTTGGATTAAGTACTTTCCATATGTTTTATCACAAAGAATAGATTGCCTTCACTTGTCAGTTTCCTCCCATGAACTGAAAGGGTAATTTCCAACCATTCAAAAATGATTTACAATTTATTACATTTATCTGTGAAAGGAATTTTTCATATTAGATTTTATAAGGCTTTTTCATGGAATGGTGGTGAATCAGGGCTTTCTCTAATGGGGTGTGTGTACACTTGGAACTGTAGCTTGACCCATAATAGCTTGGCAGGTGATCTGTGAACACTTATATTTTTGTTTCTCAGCAGCCTGGAAAAGTGGTGATCACAAGCAAACTTACTGAAATTAGTGGGAACATACCTCTCAACTGCTGCTCATTAGGAAGGAGGATCCCTGCTTAGGAGGAATGTCCCTTGTTAGAACTCTGAACTCGATATAAGTCTGGACTTTTCTCACTATTATTGTTGTGAATTTTTATACCAACGTGTGACTAAAGCTAAAATGCTCAATGCTGCTGTTTATACTAAAATATTAACGCCATGTCACTTACAGCTTCCTGTGTTATTAATTTTTCCGGGCTCTTTGAATCTTGATTCCATACCTTGTCTCCCATTTGGCCCTCAGAAGACGGAGGTCAGAATGATTAGGAGAAAGGCATGTTAATATTGGATTTCTTTACGAGGTCTGTTTTTAATCCTGTCTTAAAATGGGCTGACTACTTCCCTAACATTTCCAGCCATAAGAGTTGTTTTTTCTTAGAGAAGAACGTAAGCAATGGTGACCAGCATGCATTATTGTTTGCAACATTTTGTCAGTCCCCTAGTATAGTCAGAGATCATAAGTCCCTCATACCAATGATTATGCAAACTATTTTTCTTGTTTAATTGCAAGTTTGTTTTTTCTCCTCTAGGGAAAAGTCTAGACTGGAGTAGCCATTACTTCTGTGAACAGCCAGCCATTACTTTAGTGTGCCATCAGTCTGATGTGTGTGTTTAAATTCCTTTTATGTCAGTGTGCATAAAATCAAGTGGTAAATTGTCATAAGAACCTACATTACTGTGGTATGCTTAATATCTGACTAATATATTATGTGTGGATGGATGACCTAGCATATAAATGATTAAGCCTCTTTAATGTTGAAAGCATTACATTCGCAGATTGGAAAATTCATAGTAAGCCTAACTTTTTGCAAATTTAGCTTTCAAGAGCAAGCATCTACTCTTCATAAACACTCTATTTGCACAGCAGGGTAGCTGAGACAGCAATAGTCCCAGAGATCAGAACCCCATGCAGCTTAGGCTGGTGGCATGCAATTTATTGCAGTCTGCTCTCCTGGCTCACTTCACTTTCTTTATCTCACATCTTTATTCTGCCTACAAAGATGTACAGTAGGTGGAATCTGTCAGGCATGAAGCCAGCAGGCAATGTGAAAGTGGAGACTGCTGGCGTCAGATTGATTAAGCCTGTGCACGTGTCTGCAGAAAGGAGACATCAGGTTTAATCACTCTGCCTGAATTTCTTTCTGTTCCTTTCTCCTGGAGATAAATGTCTTGTGAAATGTCTTGGGCAGTGCACAGTAGGAGCGCTCTTGTAAGGCAGAAAAGTAATAAAGGGTGGAAACTTATTTTTCCTTATCATTCCTTATTGGCAGAGATACGCAAAGTTTTAAAGAAGAATATGTGTCAGATTTGCTGAACTTTTTTCCTAAGCATAATTAGTAGTGAATAATGTATGTTACTTATTTATTAGATAAACATTTCATGGCCATCCCTTCTCTCAACAGCATGTTTTGGAGATGCTACCCTTAGCAATTCTTAGTTATTGACAACTCTAGCTTTGTTGTTTGTGCTAGAGAGCAGAAGCCTTGAAAGTATGTTGGCTCTGGGCTTGTTTGAGGACAATTGGACACTTATTTAAAAAAATAAATATGTATTTTATTGGTTTCCAAATTTAGAGATCACTCGTCTGCCAAGGCTGGACATGAAATATAAAATACTCTGTATGTGTATTAATCAATTCCTGGTTTTTTTTGTATAATGAACAGCACTATCTGGCATTTAAAATATTCTTAGTCATGTCTGTATAGAAATGTGAGGATAAGAAAAGATGAAGAGAAAACATAGGGGAGAAAGAGGAAAGCAATGCCAATGCTAAAATGAAGACAACATTTAACCATTGCTTCATATTTGAAATTAAGACCACCTGTGCCTTTCTGTTTGGTCCTCATTTTTTGTAAGTGGTAGCCTCTGCTCTTCCCTTTCTGATTTGAAAATTGCATATTATCTCATCAGTTGCTTATTGTTCGAATCTCTTAATTCTGCGTGATATTCAGAACTGTAGTCATACAGTATATGAGGCTCCATGTACTTCTGAGGCCATGCTATGACAGCTGAGCCTTCATATGCTGCTTAGTTTTTTCAGGTTTTCCTTGATCCAAAAGTCTTTGGAGCCATACCTCAAACACTGCTGCATCAGTATTGTGAACCTTCCTGGTTTGACTATTAATGTGAGATTCTATAGTCATTTTTTTTTTAATTTAAGGAAGGGGTTGCCACAAGTTAAAGGAGACCAGAGACAAAAGACAGGCCCTGGGCACAGTAGTCATAATGGAGTTGGGGTTTTTTTCTTTAAGAGGAAGTGAGGGATAAAAACTAAAACAGACAGGCATGCTGGATTTTAATTTTAACTTACAGATCCTATTAAGTCAGAACTATTTGGCTGGATTCCAAAGGTCGGAAATTAAAAGGATTGAACTGAACTGAAATTTCTTTGATAACATCTAGGATTAACTATTGCAACTCCTTGTTTATTGGTCTTGTGGAGAACAGTTAGAGTAAACTTTCACTCATTCAGAATTCTGCCATTAACTCATTTTTTGGCTAACAGATAAAACCAAGGCCCTGACACTTGTGATCATTAAAAATCCTATGACATTTTTGCAGGAGTTAGAGGTGTTAATCCCACTGCCCAAGCCAAACTGCAGCCTGAGTGATTACATTACAGATTTACTTTAAACCCTAATTCACCCTTAATTGGCTAAGGGATTCACTTTCTGCCCTGAATAGCTGTGTAGTGCTGTTAAATAGCTGCATTGCTTCACTCCAGAGGTTGCTGCATTCTAATGCATATTTAGTTGCATTTCAGTGGTGTATAAATAGATTATTGTGCCTTGAGTCACAGAGAGTGCGTCTGCACTACACCCTGAGCTCAAATTGCATAGCTTATTTTGAGTTACTTTTGAAGTAGATTATTTCAAAATTTGGTGCTGCCTACACAGCACTTCTTTCGAAAAAGAGCATTATTGCAAAACGTCCCTTACTGCTCATGGAATGAGGTTTGCAGGGACATTGGAATAGTGAGCCCATTATATTTCGAATTAATGGGTGAGCTCAAAAGATGTGGAATAGCTATTTCGGGATACTTCTGGTATCTGCAGTGTAGACGTAGCACAGCGAGTTTGTCACCTACTCATGTGGAATTTGTTGACCTAAAAGGATTGTATAAATCCCTGCACATAAGGGAAAAGAATGATCCTTTACAAGAACTGTAAGAATGAGGCCTGAATCACCATTGCATTACTCCAGTTTGAAACAAAGGAGGCGTCTCAGTGATATCGGTGGAGTTACACGGGCACAAAGATAGAGGAACACAGAGGTGAACTGAACCCATGATTTGGTTTTGCAAATAAGCAGCTGTGTCTTGTTATAATTCATCATTATAAAAAAAGTGTAAGTTTGTGTTCTACAATATTTGCAAAAGCATGTTCATATGTATTATAGAATACAGATGCTTTGAGGACTGGCATTTATGGTAAAAAATGTTCCTTTACGCTTTTGCAAAAAGGAAACTGTTGCTTACTTTCTTCTAGTAGGCTCAGACAGCAATGTCAATCTTCACCATTGCTTCTTTCTTCTGTGCTGCCACAGTCCTCTCTGGTTGAACCACAGACCAAAGTAAGCAACTGATCTCCTGCTTTGCAGTCGTTCCTGTAGCCTGAATAGATACCACGGAATCCATTCGGGACCCTCATAGGGCAGGCAGTCCTACTGAGAGCAGTCTCTTGATAGGCCATTCTCCTTAGCCCTGCTAACTATCCTTTGTGAGGAGAACCTTAGCGGGAACAAAGGGGGTGCAGCATCTCCTGCAAGAGGAAGCTCCTGATCATTTGTTCTCATTTTGGTTAGGTAGGCTCCCACCTTTATGCAGGGTATTATTCCATTTCATCTCAGCATTTCTAGCTAATCCATTACTTGATTGAACAATGCAATATTAAGCAATGAAAAGTGCTGAAGGCTTATCATGAGTATATTCATTTAGTAACTGATTTTTTTACTCTCAGATTTTATTTTAGTGCTATTCTAATTACAATTTCACTATGATTGTTTAATATCATTTCTTCATAGCTTAATACCTAATTAAACTTCCTAAGCTAACAGAGGTTTATCAAGAGGTTTGACCTAATTAAAGGTAGTTTACAAACACTATTGGGGTTCCTCTTAAAATATTATAAAAATAGATTAGTAGGCCTAGAACACCAAAATGACCATCCATCAGACTAGGATATGGAGGGTGGAATGATTAATAAGAGCTCTGTGATGAAAGCAACTGTGTAACGTTTGATAAATGTGTATTGCCAAGGCCCAAGGGAATTAATCGTATAGTTCGATATTGGGCCTTGGAGATGGCTCAACGTGGTTAGCCAATTCTACTTTTAGAAAGCTGATAAAACTACTGGGAGTTCTGCTGCCCATTTTGAATTTGTATGATTGTAGCGGGTGGAGCATGGGGAAGCTTTGGTTTTCTTTATGGCCTCTCTGAATGCCCGTAGAAATGTTTTGTTTAGTTTTTAAACTGATATGTTCATGATAAATTGTGCCACCAAACATGCCCCTTGATTGGAAAAGCGTCTGATTTTAGTGTATTTTAGGTAGGGCTGGGTTATTTTTTCTCTTCAGTACTTGTGGAAAGCATTCAGTGGGAATCAGGACAGGCTTTCATTTAACAAACCAATGCATTGTGTAAACTCAGCCCTCCATGTTCAGGACTAAAGTGAGACCAGAATAGCTGGATTAAAGGGAACTGCCAAGGAAGGATCTGTGGCTAGGAACTCAAAGTCTGTGCCAAAGCTAGTAACTACGAACAAGTCAGAATGTCATAACATAATAATGGCCAAACTAGATCAAACCAATTATTTTCTTACAGTGTCCAGTGCCAGACACTTCAGAGGGAATAAACAGGAACGGGGTAGTTATCAAGTGATCCATCCCATGTTGTTCAGTCCTGGCTTCTGGGAATTGGAGCCTGAGGAACAATTAGAGCATGTGGTTGTATCTGTGACCATCTTGGTTAATAATTGATGGAACTATTCTACTATGAGCTTATCTAATTCTTTTTTAAAACTAGTTATGCTTCAGGTTCATGGTGCGTTTTGTGAAATAGCACTTCCTTTTGTTTGTTTTAGTTTTGCCACCTATTAATTTCATTAGATGACCATTGGTTTTACCCTTCAATCTGTTTTGTTCCTTTATATGAGGAAGTTATAAAAACAGAATCTGAAAGAATGCAAGATAAAACCACTAACCGTTATTGAGTGATCCAGTAATTCTGCATGCTTTTTATTACTGCCAAGGGAATAAATTGCACTAGAACACCCTGCCACAGGCAGAAACTAAGAAACTGTGTTCTGACTTCGTAGTGGGGTAGGAGAATTTACCCTGACAACAGGAGTCCTGATTTCAGAAACTGACTTTCCTACGCAGTTGTGGTTTACAAAAATCACTGGCTGTTTCCAGATTAGGAGCATTACTATTATAGGATACTGTAGTTCCCAGCATATATTTAGGCCTGATGACAGGAAGGGGCAAAGGGCAGTTGCAGCCCGAACCCCGGGTTGTGCACTCTGGGTGGCACTATGGGCTGGGGGCAGGGCTGCGCCCCAGCGCTGCCTCTTCTGCCTGAGGTCTCACCCCTTTGAGGAGCACATAGCTTCCCCCCAACACCCTTTCCCAGGGACCCAGCAAATTAGTTGGCCCCCTATTGATCATACTTTTCTGTTTTTCTTGCTTCCAAAAAGATTGTGCTTAATTTGAGACATGTTTTTAATATGCATGATTAGGAATATACCAGGGGCTTTGTGGATAACAACAGTGGAAGAGCCAAGAGGTTGTTAACTAGTTATGGTGCCTCTAAGACCTCTGGTTCAGCTCTAGCTTATGTTACCACCTTACCCATCTTCAATAGCTTAAATGAACCAGTATTTTGGTCACCAACCTGATCTTAATTTTCAAGTGTTTCCCTGTATCCATACCTACTATCATATAGCCTTGTTGGTGTTCTGAACAGAGAGGTGAAGGATTGAATGTACATGGAGTTTAAATTATCCTTTTGCCTTATAAATGTGGCCCCTTTCAGGTAGATGGGAGAAACACCTCTCTTCAGGGTTAAAAGTCTCAGAAGGGTAGCTGTGTTAGTCTGTAACTAAAAAAAACATTAAAAACAACGAATGGTCCTGTAGCACCTTAGGGTATGTCTACACTACAGAGTTTAGTTCGAACTAACGGACGTTAGTTCGAACTAACTTTCATAGGCGCTACACTAGTGCTCCGCTAGTTCGAACTTAATTCAAACTAGCGGAGCGCTTAGTTCGAACTAGGAAAACCTCATTTTACGAGGATTAAGCCTAGTTCGAACTAGCTAGTTCGAATTAAGGGGTGCGTAGCCCCTTAATTTGAACTAGTGGGAGGCTAGCCCTCCCCAGGTTTCCCTGGTGGCCACTCTGGCCAACACCAGGGAAACTCGTATGCCCCCCTCCGGGCCCTGGACCCCTTAAAGGGGCACGGGCTGGCTATGGTGCCCATGCCAGGTGCAAGCCTGCCAGCACCCAGCCAGCAGACCCTGTACCTGGCATGGCTCGAGACACCCACCCGATGCCCCCCAGCCCTCCCCCTCTTCCCGGGACCAGGCTGGCGGCTTCCGGGAGCTTGCCTGGGACCACAAGAGGCGGGCACCCGCCAGAGCTAGTGCGGACATCGTGAACCTCGTCCACGATCTCCGCACTAGGCACAGGAAAGTGGCCATCTAGGGCAGGAGAGCTGCCAGCCTGGCCACCCAGGAGCAGGTGTGCATGAAAATCAAGGGGGTCCACTGAGACCCCCGACCCTGAGCCCTGAGCTTACAATGGCCGTCCTGGGTCAGACCAAAGGTCCATCTAGCCCAGTAGCCTGTCTGCCGACAGCGGCCAACCCTAGGGACCCTGGAGGGGATGGACCGAAGACAGTGACCAAGCCATTTGTCTCGTGCCATCCCTCTCCAGCCTTCCACAAACCTTGGGCAGGGACACCACTCCTACCCCCTGGCTAATAGCACTCCATGGACCCAACCTCCATGACTTGATCTCACGTCCCTTTAAACTCTGTTCTAGTTCTAGCCTTCACAGCCTCCTGCAGCAAGGAGTTCCACAGGTTGACTTTTTGCTTTGTGAAGAAGAACTTTCTGTTACTAGTTTGAAGCCTGCTACCCATTCCTTTCCTTTGGTGTCCTCTAGTCCTTCTTTATGGGAACTAATGAAGAACTTTTCTGTATGCACCCTCTCCACCCAACTCCTGCTTTTAGAGACCTCTATCCTGTCCCCCCCTCTGTCTCCTCTTTTCTAAGCTGAAAAGTCCCAGCCTCTTTAGCCTCTCTTCATATGGGACTTGTTCCCAACCCCATATCATCGTAGTTGCCCTCCCCTCTCCCACCTCCTTTTCCCAGTCTCCCCCAGTTTTGTTCAATAAAGACATATTCCATTTTTGACCACAATTGTCCTTTATTTTGTACATCAAGAAAAGGGGCTAGGGAAAGGTAAGTGGAAGGAGGTGAGGGAGGAATGGGGTACGAGCCCCCGATGGGGAGGACTGGGCTGGCTTTGCGGGCTTCTGGGGGTGGAAGCTCTCTTGCAGCCCCCCAATTGCGCCCTCTCCCCAGATGGCAGCCTGCGGCAAGTGCAGCCGGGCTGATGGCCGAGTGCTGTGATGTGTCCAGTGTGGGCACTCCAAGCCAGGACTGGTTTGCAAGCAGGGCACCCCTGAGAACTGTCTGTCTGGGGTGGGGGTCGGGTCCCTTTAAGCGGAGCCCTCGGCTAGCCTAAGACAGCATCTCCACGCTCTAAGTCCTCCTCTGATGCCCTGCCGGCACTGCTTCCGGCCATCCTTAAGCCCGGTTCAGGGTCCACTTAATGTGGACATGCTAGTTCGAATTAGCAAAACGCTAATTCCAACTAGTTTTTAGTTCTAGATGCGTTAGTTCGAATTAGCTTAGTTCGAATTAACTAATTCGAACTAAGTTAGTTCGAATTAGCGCTGTAGTGTAGACGTACCCTTAGAGACTAACCCAAAAATATAGACCGTATCATGGGTTTTGTGGGCACAACCCACATCTTCAGATGACAAATACAATACCTTTTTCTAGTGCTAAATTCTAACTTTCAGGGACACATGAAATATTAACCGCAAATTTGCTACAGATCTGCTTTCTGGCTGCCGGTATGATGATACAACTTGGGTGGTAAGGAAGTATAGAATCCTATGGCTTGAGAAATCTATGCATTTTGGTTCGGGTTTGGTTAGACCAAAGGGTATTTATAATTATGCCACATTCAGCCTATTTACTTTGACATTTGTTTTAAGTTTTATCATGCTCATTAGGAGGTCCTTTACTCCAAAGATTTTATCAGGCCATATGACGTCTGTACTTACACCATAATATTTGCCTCTGGGCATTCTGATTTTTTCCATTCCTTAGTTGGGTTCCTGGCTGTGCTACATTGTGTCACAAACAGCCAATTATAAACATTGCAGAAACAGCATTGCCCTCAGACTCTCCATTGACAACTGCAAGATGACCCAGACAGTAATTACTAACTTTTCTTGGAAAAAGTAATGTAGCCAGACAAGGAAGGATAAACTTTTTTGAATGCAGAGACTCTTAATTAAAAAGTTAATTAGCTCCAGCCACTGGGAATTTTATCAGGGCTTGAAGTGATAAATTTATAAAATAAAGGGAAATGTATCAGAAAAAAATATAAATCTTTTCTATATGAACACCACATGTATGGAAGGGAGAGGTTATCTGGATTTGTTTGTAAATATACATGACAGTGGGAGAATGATTTAAATCCGAGAGACTGCAAGAAAATTTGTAGCCTCTGTCTCTTCAGTGCTTTAAATGGGACTAGCTAAGGACAAATTATTTTTGTACATTCGTAGAGTAACACTAAACATTACCATATCTCCAGAATAGTACAGCTAAGTGTGTGAAAGCAGTTCCCTGCTGCATCAGCAAGCTGGGCAAACTGTAACTTGTTAAGCCTGTCAGCACTTAAGCTTAGAGACTGAGACAAAATTATGCAGAGAACTGTGCTATTTAAAGTGCAATGCAGAATGCTGAACATTTCCTAGTACTGCAGAATGAGCTAAGGCATCAGTAAAGATTTAGAATTAATAGCTCTGGAGACATGAATACATAATTCATTAAAGGCCACATCCTGTTCCCACGTTGAGCAACTAGCATTGGGTAGACTTGGAGCGGGCGGAAAGACTCCTCCCTTTAGGATAAGAAGCAATAGTAGATCCACTCTGCAGCCAGTTTCACAGAGTGCGTTCTATGTCCATTACCTTTGTACCCCTCCATTCTGTAGGCAATAGCTAGTGTATTTGCACAGCAGCAGATTAATTGGTACCTTATGACCCTCACTGCACCCTAAAAGGAGCATACCATGTATCCAGAGAGTAGGGCTCTATGCTCACAAGGAGTTTTCTTCGCTGCTTCCTATCTCCCTCAATCCACCACAATGGGACCAGCTCGTCTGTTTGAGACAATCTACTGCCAGAATCATGGCAGAAGATGGATTTGATTCTGAACGTATAAAAAATAAAATTTCAAATGGAAAAATAAATTCAGCAATAAGTATTCAGGGAATGTTCAAATACTACTTTTTCGGCAAGCAAGCACTCTCTTGACTAGTAACTGTGTGTGAACAACATAAAAAATAATACCCTAATTTTCTTCCCTAATAAATGTAACATTAAAAAATTATTGGACCACGAGTGCAGTAAAATACTCCAGACTTGCCTCTAAAGAAACAAAACCAAACGTTCCACATCTTAAACTTTGTTCTCTTAGTAGCTTTCCCTTGTACTGAATTTTGCTGTGACTGCAAAATGAAAAGTTGGTAGATAGGAAGTTAAAGAAGTTAACATTGATAGCTCAATACACTGATATTAGGATTATAACATTAGTGCTCCATATCTAAAGTGAAAAGCAGTCAAGAATCAGGAGGACGGGTTGGTACCCACCACAATGTACCACATGTAAAGATCTCTGTCCTCCAAAAAGTGGTCATTAAAAGGCTATTTATGAATTCATTCTGTCAATCTTATTTTATTTAGTACCTTGAAACCTGAGAAAACAATGGTCTCAATTCACAGTACCATATCTTGTGGTGTTATGTAATATCTGTCTGTTAGTTTAAATGTCAGTCGAAATTGTGTTTCATGCAGAAGACTTGCAAATTTGCAAAGTCAGAGGGCACTGTAGATTGGGCAAAAGTAAAACCCAATGGGCAATTTCATGTTGACACTAAGGCTATGTCTAGACTGCCCCCTCTTGTTAAAGAAAATATGCAAATGAGGCAAAGTGGTGAATATTGCTGTGTCTCATTTGCATACTTAATGAGCAGCAATTTTTGCACAAGGGGCTTTTGTACAAAAAGGAGCCATCTACACAGCTCCTTTTAGCGCAAAAAAGCCCTCTTGCGCAAGAGCCATTCTATCTGTAAAAAAGCAGCAGAATGGCTCTTGTGCAAGAGGGGGGTTTTGCACAAAAAGGAGCTGTGCAGACGGCTCCTTTTTGCACAAAAGCCCCTTGTGCAAAATGGCGGCTCATTAAGTATGCAAACGAGGCGTGGCGATATTCGCCGCTTCACCTCATTTGCATATTTTCTTGCACAAGAGGGAGCAGTCTAGACATAGCCTAAGGGATTGTCTACACTGCTATAGATCAAGTATCTTTCTCACACCTGTGACAAAGTTAAGAGTATTACGATGCTGGTAAAGAAGGGAAATAATTACCTCTATACTGATGTAACTGTGGGCTTACTGTAGTATAACTGTAATTTTTTAAAAATTACAGTCCTAATCAATTTATATTGGTCAAATCTTTGTTTCATCCTCTTAAAAATCATATCAGAATGATTGAACAAGAAATAATATATATTTCAACTAAACCCTCTAATTTTAATATTTTTATTTTATATGAATTTTCTGATGCCTTCCTACAGCCTGCAGAGATGACATCTGCAAAAACCTCATGGCAACCTCCCTCTGCCTTACTATAATTAATAGTATTGATGGAAATTCAACAGCCCTGTCACAATAAATAGGTTCTGTCATAGTGAAAAAAGCAACGTCAGTGTTTTGTGGCAGGGTGGAACTTGGAACATTTCAATTGTATTCAAGTAGGTTGTTTTTATGTTAGCTCTGTAAACTCTTGGAGGGAGTGACTGTTTTCTGGTATATATAATATTAACATCAATGAGAAAGGAACACAAGGCAAAATAGGGAAAGGACAGGTTAAAGCAGTGGTCCCCAACCATTTGAGGCTGCCGGGCGCCAGGGGGCGTGGCCGTTCGCCTGCAGGGCGACAGAGGGCGGGGACACTTGGGCCCCCCCATAGCTGCGTGCTCGGGGCCGGTGCCCCCTCCTAGGGCTGCACGCCTGGGGCTGGTGCCCCCCCTATGAGCCACGTGCCCGGGGCCGGTGCCCCCCCCCCAAGCACCACGCGCCCGGAGCACAAGTGGACGAGTTGCCACGCGCCCGGGGCCAGTGTTCCCCCCCAAGCACCACGCGCTCCCCCCCCCCCAAGCACCGCGTGCCCGGGGCCGGCGCTCCCCCCATGCGCCGCGTGCCCAGAGCGCGGGCAGCCAATTCGTGGTGCTCCCGGGGCTGGCACCATGCATGCGCCACATGCCCGGGGCCAGGCCAGCCCCAGCACTTGGTGGGCACACACAAATGCCCCCGCAGGTGCCATGGCGCCCGTGGGCACCGTGTTGGAGACCACTGGGTTAAAGGATATTTAGATAAATTAGAGCCTGATGAAATTCACCCTAGGCTAATTAAGTAACAAGCTGAAGCAATCTTGGAATTTCACACAAATAGCTCAAGAGCTGATGGAGGATGAGCAAGGTCCCAGAAAACTGGAAAAGAACAAATTTAGTGCTTATCTTTTAACAGAAGGAACAAAGAGAACTGGAGATTTCTAAACTTCAGTGCCTTGAAAGATAATAGAACAAATTATCAGAGCACCTAGAGAATCCTAGGGTAATATATAATAACAAACATAGATTTGTGAAGAACAAATTATGCCAAACCAACCCAGTTTCCATCTCTGACAGGGTTACTGGCCTAATGGATGGGGAGTAAACTTGAGATGTGATATAACTTGGTTTTAGTAAGGCCTTTGAAGTGGTCCCACATGACATGCTCATAAGCAAACCAGGGAAATGTGGCCTACATGAAATTACTATGAGGGGAATGCAGAACTGTTCCAACAATCATGCTTAAAGAGTATTTAGGATGGTTTACTGTCAAACTGGGCTGAAGTATCAGTTAGGGTCCTATAGATGTCTGTCCTGGGTCTGTTACTATTCAGTAGTTTCATTAATGCCTCGGATGATTGAGTCAAGAGTATGCTTATAATTTTTTTCAGAAGATACCAAAGTGGGAGGGATTGCAAACACCTTTTAAGAACAGGCTTAGAATTTAAAACAGCCTCATCAAACCGGAGAAATTGGTCTGAAATGACAACACTCTGCAAATACTTCTAGGGACATCCTATCCTGCACCTAAAAATTATGTGCACAATATTTTCAAATTCTGCAAAATTCTGCAAATTTTATTTGTCAAAATACTACTATATAATCAGAGCAGTTTCAGTTATTTTGGTAATTGATTTCAAAATTCCTGTCTGTGAGTAGGCAAGTCTATAACAACACAGACATACAAATTCCCTCAGGAAAAGAGAGCTAAAAAAACCCTGTAGCAACCAACTTCCTGTTTCTCTGCCCCCTTCCAGATCTACGTTTCTATGATTCTATGGCATGCTTTGTACATTATGGTTGATGCCATGATATAAATTAATGTTGCCACAATAACAACTTTATCTTTTTTATGTTTGTCACGCAACAGAAATTTCTGTACATCAGTTAATAACTTATTATGTAGCCATATTGGCTTTTGAGGGAAAAAGGGCAATTTGGGTATGTCTAGACTACAGGCTTTTGTTGACAGAGGCTTTGTTGACAGATACTGTCGACAAAGCATGTCTAGACTACAGCCAGTTCTGTCGACAAAGCAAGCTGCTTTTTTGACGGAGAGTTTAGATGCTCTTTTTTGAAAAAGTACAGTGTGGATGCAGTAGCACCTTTTGTCGACAGAACTCTGTTGACGAAAGGCGTTATTCCTTGTAGAACAAGGTTTACTACCGTTGACAAAACTGCCACGTTCTGTTGACTTACTTGGTGGTAGTGTAGACGCAGGTATAGTTTTGTCAACAAAAGTCCATTTTTGTCGACAAAACCCTGTAGACTAGACACACCCTTAAAGTAATACAATTTACTGTATTGATAAATATGTGACAATACAAAAACTCAAGTGAAAAAGAAGCATCTGGCCTTAGCGCAAACTGCTGCAAAAACATGGAGTTGTTAATATATGTTAGGAATCAGATTCATTCCCTGGATAGCACAATCAAGAGCTAACAATACAGTGATAAGATCAGATTTTCAGAACTGACCAGTTGATTTGGGTACCTACTTTGACACCATACAGAGCATCTTCCTGTGAAGTTTCTATGAAACTCTAATCTCATATGTAACCCAGAGGCACTGAGACTACTGGCAAGGGAGAGTGAAGTGTACTCTCCAGCCTTAGCTGAGAGCCCATTGATTTTTAGCTCCTTCAGTAGAGTCACATGGCTTTAGCCCCTATGGTGGGAGGTTCAATCCTTGCTGACAGACCTAATCGGCTTTGCACATGGTAATTTTGTCCTCTCAGATGTCGTCCCTTCCCTTGCATTGTTACTTTTGCAGATGAAAATAGCATTTTCCTCTTCTGGCACAACTATGTCATAATTATTTTAATATAATATTTCCAATGATCAACAAGTAGGTATGACATAGAAAAGCATACACTTAATAAACACAACAGAAAGGTCATATGAGAAATAGGACACTATTATGGGGATGGACTTGTCTGTTTTGGAGGGAGAGACTGTTTTTCATTTGAACATGGATTTTTTTCAAAGTTACAGGCCGTCCCTACTAAAACAAAAAACAAAAAAAATACCCAAAACCTGGACTTACAGCAAAACAACTTAAAGTGGGGAATTTTTTCCTGCAACTGACTTCCTTCCATTTGTTCAAGTTGAGGGGTTTTGTGCATCTTAAGAGAGGAGAGTGGGAGGACCTATAACGTATCAGTTCGTACAAGCACCACAACTTTAGTACGGAACGGGTATATACCGGGGTGACTTGTAACGGGGGGATGGGGGCGGTACCTGATAGAGTATTTTGAATAGAAATTATATTGCTTGATTATTTATTATTGGTGTTCCAGGAGATCAGGGCTCCACTGTGCTAGGCACAGACACATAGTAAGGGACAATCCTTGAGTTTATAATTTAAAGGGACAAATGGTAGGAGAAAACAAATAGTGTCCCCATTTTACAGATGTAGAACTAATTTATGATTCAGTTATTGCCATCACTGAGAGGCTAGCTCTGCCGAGGTTCATTGAACATTGAGCCCAATCCTGTGAGCCAAAGTGAGGGTGAAGGTGCTTAGAACCTCTCAGGATGCTTGTGTTGCAGTTAGGAAATCGGGTTGTCGGTAAATTATGCATGCACACTTGATTGCAGTTTTGTGATTGGTTTAATTACTTTTGTTAGCTTTGGGATTATTTATTTTGATTGCCTTCTGTAACAGCCATAAAAGCTATACTTTTAGCCACCTAAAATCATGGTAGAAAGCTCAGTATTTTCTATAAATGAGAGAGAAGACAACAGCTTGGTATTCACTAATGCTTTGATGCTTAAATTGTATTTTGCTTTTTTTTTCTGAACTGTGCTCCACACTTAGAGATTTCACTACATTTTTCCATCCCAGAATTAAAAGGACTGTTGTACATCAGCATTTTTAACGAGTGTCTTTTTGCGAAGGAGATTAGCTTGAAATGAATTCATTTTGGCTGTATGGACAGGTGTTCTGAGTTTGTGGAATTGGAACACTTATCAGGAAATGTTTTGAATAGGTACTTCAACTTGTACCTATCAGAGCTGATCTTTGGAGATGAGTGGCTAAAATAAAAATGAATGGTACATTGTCCCAGCAGCAGTGTAGCAGTCCCTTACTCTTGTGCTGGGAGGTAGGCCACTCCGTCTCTCTGCAGTCAGACAGAAATCAGTAGTCTCCCAGGGGGAAGCTCTGCTTCTCTGGCAGGGCAGAGCACAAATAGTCTTTGTTGTAGGCCTCTTGACCTACAATAAGTGTGCAGCTATACCAGATGGTGGATGGCAGTGGGGGAAAGGAGAAAGAAAGTTGGGGGACTGCGGCCCATCCTGTTCCACCAGGTCCCCGCCCAAGATTCTATCAGTAGTGGGTGGTTCTGCCACTGATTTAGCAGGGAAACCACTGAACCAGGATACCTCACTTCCTAGCAGCCTGACAGGATTAAGGTCTGAGTCTCCTGGGCTACTATCTACCCAATTGTTGGCGCTCCATTGAGCAGGAGCTCTGCCTCATCACTTCAGTCGGGTAACAGTCACTTCATTCACTCCTTGGGGTCTTCTGTTTCCTCAGACAGCAGGGAACAGCTCTGCTCAGGAACTAAATCTGGAATCCTATAGAGGTTTCAGCTCCCTCAAGAAAAATCTGCTCCCTTCTGTGGTGCAGCCCCAGCTGAGCTCAAGGGCTGTCCTTTTATACTTTCTGTCTTGCCCCAAGACAGAGATGGGTGGATTTAGCTTCACCCACCAGGAGATGTAGTGGTCCCTCACTCTTCTGTTTTGGAGGCAGGCTTCTCCACTTCATTACAAGAACTAAGTGAAATATTTGCATTTGTCCGTCAGCTGTTTCCCACCCTTTTTCTTGATTCTGCTTTATGGAGTTTATCATTTGTTCAAGATTTTGTTGGGGGTTTTTTTTTGCATGAAGAAATGCTTAGAAATATTCAGGTGGGAGGATTGTTGTTGTAGCTGTGCTGGTTCCAGGATATGAGAAAGACCAGGTGGGTGAAGTGATTTCTTTTTAGAGAAGTCTAATGGGAATAAAACTGTAATAGTAACAGAAAATCAAATTTATCACTTTAATGACAAATATTTCACATTCATTACAAACAGAAGAGAGGTTGAGATACAATAATACCTGTAAGAAATATTTGACCCCCTGATTACTATAATTAAACATGAAAGGCACAAGTGTAGCTTAGTCGAAGGTGAGACTGCACCCACCAGGGCTCAGGCAAAGGTTTCTTCCCCTCCGAGTCAGCGGGCAGCCACTACATCTCACTATATACCTGGGTATAACACACAGGGAATCAGCTAGGTGACTAGTGTTGTGAGTGCAATCCTGCGGCTAAGGCCATCAGTGCATCCCAGTCCCAGGGTTAGAGCAGTGGAGCAACCAGTTCCAGAATCTTAAGCCTGTACTCAGGCCAAGCAGACAGTTGGTAAACCCAGGCCCTCGTTCAGAGTAGTTGGCAATTATATAGTCAGTAAGCATAGGCCCTAATACAGTGAAGGTGACAACAAGCAGTTTAGGAGCTCAGGTCTATGCTCAGTTGACATAATCATGGGCTCTGTTTCAGCCAGACTAAGCATGTGGAAATGGATGTGGTAAAGTGAATATCAAAGATGGGGGAAATTGTCTTTGTAGTGGGTTAACCAGTTAATGTCTTTATTTGACACTATCAACTTGGGCTTGAATAAAGCTACTAACTGGTTAATGCATTAAAAAGTCAATTTTCCCTTTCTTTGATATTCATATTTCCACATCAAAAGCTATGAATGGGACACATCCACCCTGACTTAATTAGCTTCATTAACACTATTTCTACAATTGACAAGTAACTGCCTTTGCTGTTGTATATGCCCTGCATTCTGTAATTTCCACTCCAATTAATCTGATGAAGTGAGTTTTACCCACAAAAGCTCGTTATCTAATATATTTGTTAATCTCTAAGACTGCGTCTACACTGGCAAGATTTTGTGCAAAATCTTGCCGCCTGTCTACACTGGCCACGAGTATTTGCGCAAGAACACTGATGTTCTACTGTATGAAATCAGTGCTTCTTGTGCAAATACTCTGACGCTCCCGCTCAGAGATAAGTCCTCTTGCGCAGGTGTTGTTGTGCAAGAGGCCAGTGTAGAAAGGTAACATCAATTTCTTGCGCAAGGAAGCCCGATGGCTAAAATGGCCATCGGAGCTTTCTTGCGCAAGAGAGTGTCTACACTGGCATGGATGCTTCTGCGCAAAAGCAAATCTTTTGCGCAAAGGCACATGCCAGTATAGACGCTCTCTTGCGCAAATACTTTTAACGGAAAAATGTTTCCGTTAAAAGTATTTGCGCAAAATCATGCCAGTGTAGATGCAGCCTTAGGGTATCTCTACACTACAGAATAGCGCTGAATTAAGAAACTTAACTTCAGCTAGGTTAATTGCGTTCATAGCGTAGCTGAAGCCAAAGTACCTTAACTCGACTTTTGGCACTGTCCTCATTGCAGGAAGTTGAAGGGAGAGCACTCTCCCTTTGACTTCCCTTACTCCCTGTGGAAGCAGAGTTACTGGCATTGACCAGAGAGCCCCTCTGAGTTCAATTAGCGTGCCTTCACTGGACTCACTAATTTGAGCCCTGGGAGATAGACAGCGGTAGCTTCGATCTTCTCTGTAATGTAGACATATCTTAAGGTGCCACAGGTTTGCTAATTGTGAATCTGGAGGAAGTAAAAGTCATAAAAAGATTTCTGCAAGTGAATCTGTGGGAGGATTAACAACAGGGTCAGGGCTAGCTGCACGCATTTTTTGTAAGAGCCCTCCCTGCTAATCTGTGGTGTGAAAATCCATTGTGTCCTCCTTACAATGCACATATATACAGGTTTGCGGCATATTCCATGTGATAGTAATGTAGATACATTCTAACAGTGCAGTGTCTGAAAACTGGATTCAAATACATATCCATCATAGTTCCTCCATCTGGTTTTGAGCACAGAGGACAAGCAGCGAGGGTGGGGCCAAACCATGATCAAAAATGATTTAAAAAAACATACTTAACCAAAGTTTGATCCCCTTCTCACTAGCCAATTATGTGTACTGAGAACTGACTTAGCAGGGCCACTTTTCAGCACCAGTTTAACACACAGTTCCAGACAGGGAAAAGATAACATATGTAGTTTATATTATATTTTCAGTGCCAGTGAAACTTATTGTCGAGCTTTGCTTTCCTCTTGCTGCAAAAAGGAACATTAACATTGGTGACATTAAATGAATAACTCCCCTCATAGTAGCAGCAGGGAAGTGACGTATAAAATAGTGCCTATTGCACTGAGTTAGAAGTAAAGGTAAAGACAATTTTAAATGGGCAGAATGGTAAATAACCCCGTAGGCCATGTTTTTTTTACCATATCCTATCTGGTGATATAAGAACAATCTGATAAAAAAAATTCAAATTTGGATGCCCAGTATTGCCAATGCTGAACATTCCAAAATTGTGATTCAGCATTTCACTTTCTCCCTGACATGCCCCTTCATAATCATTAAACATAGTAAATATTGACTTTTTTTCTTTTTGAGCCTTAAAGGATCATTTCAAGTCTTTCTCTGCTGCCATGAGAGCAAGACTTTTGTTGATAAAAGCTGAATTGCATGACTCCAGAGCCTGAGGCTTTAAGAAAAACATGAAATATCTTGAGACTCACAATAAAATCATAAGAGTTGGCAATACTGAGAGTATCCTTAAACTCAGTGGGCCTGCTTACATGCATAAAATTGTTCCTTTACATAAGTGTTTGTAGAATCAGGGCCTAAGTTGGTTTCTGATATTTGGATATATCTCTCTGGTATGTGTATGATGTAAACATCTTTTCTGAATGTTTTGAAAGCTGTGAGAATTCTCTGAGGCATAACATTTGGGGGGAAAAGTCTTGACTCTTGAGGCAGAAGATGCTCTAAGTATAAAGTATTGTTAGGATCATCGTAAATGCTGGTAAAAAGGAATGTGCCCTTCCTTTTGGATCAAGTATGAATTATGACGTAGTTATATTTTTCTGACTTTTTTCTATTTTTATTACTTATTACTGGGTAACCCTAATGTTTTGCATTTTAACAGCAACCCACACAAATTCAAGTATTAAATTGCTCCTAATGACCATTTTGTTAATTACTAACCCCCTCTGCTTTGGCTCAGCCTGTACTGCTCACCAGCTTCCAGGGGGTTATTATTTGTTAAATTCTACCATACAGTGATTTGCATGGTAAATTATTTCATATCTGTGTTCAGGCTGAGAACATTACTAAAGCTGCAGTTTTGTTTTATTGTTGCCTTTAGTTCAGTAAGCTTTCAGCATAGAGATAGTTCATCTGTCCCTACAGGGAACATGAGTGTAATCCCATACTTGCCAGAATCGTAAATTACATTCTCTCTTTCACTATAAGACTACTTGCTCTCAAAATTGCATCGTGCAGAGAGAGATAAATTAGGTCTGTGTACCTCTCAGCTAGTATTTTATTCTGCAAAAAGTAACCTCTTTCTGGCCAGGTACAACAGGAAACTGTTTTAACTTGAAGCTGTTAAAGGATTTAATTTAAAGTTTTATTTGTATATTATTCCTTTTTGGCTTTCTTCTTTTTTCTCTTCTCTCCTCAATTCTCTAGGGTGTAAAATCCTTCAGAAGTTAGATTATCATTTCATTTTATATCACCACAATTTTTCTTTGCCAACAAATGGGTGTATGGTGGTTCTACAGTGGCAGTGAGTGAAAAGCTGACTTGAGATTTGTGCAGCTCCTGCATTTCTTGTTTTAACTATATCTTTCAAAGTCATCTAACCACATAATTGAAAATCAGTCATCTGTTTTTGTCAAAAGCCCACCTTTCAAACTGTCCAATGGCTGTATTCATAAGCATGATGCGAATGCTCATAATTGAGTATTGTGACTCTTAGAGAAGTGGGCATGAGAATGGCCATTCTAGCTCAGACCACAGATCCATCTACCCAGTGTTCTGTCTGCTGACAGTGTCCAGTGTCAGATGCCACAGAGGGAACGTACAGAACAGGCAACCAAGTGATCTATCCCCTGTCACCCATTCCCAGCTTCTCGCTTGTTTGGTGGGCCAAATTTTGCTGTTGCCTATTCATTAAATAGCTCTCATAGACTTCAATAGGAATTGCTTGTGTACACTAATGTCATAATTTGGCTCTTTGATTTAGGTAAGTGAAGGAGTTTATTTAAAACAAACCTACAGGCATTAAAGAAAATCTGTTAGTGTATACAGGCCATTCTCGCAATAAGTCCAAGATAAGTCCAAATGTTTTGGAACATATAGTGAAGCAACTTAAAGTGGACAATTTTTTCCCTGTGGCTGACTTCCATTTGTGTAAATTGGATTTTTTTGTGTGTGTGAGAGACTTAATAGCGGGAAATGGGAGGACTTATAACACATCAGTTCCTACAAGCGTCAATGACTTTAATGCGGAACGGATGTATGCAAGGGTGACTTATAGCGGGGACGCCCTGTAATCAGGTAAAAAAAAAAACACATTTAAAATTCTCCAGAGACTAATTGTGCTCTGGAATGCTCATTCATATTGCCCATTAAAATTAGATGCAGTGGCATGAATGCATCAGAGTGAAACATTGGTCTGAATGTTATGCTAACGGGGGAGCTTTTCTTCACTAGGTTCTTGGTCTGAGATCTCTGCTTGCATATGCTGATAGTTTTATTTTTGAGTTTGCCAATGGAAACAAATATCTATATGAAAGCCAGTTGTAGGATGAAACCCTGAGGCAGTTTGCGTGAGTAAAAGGCAAGGAAGTCTAGAAGTATTTTAAAAAGGCAAAAAAAAAAAAAAAGTACCGTCTATAATCAGAAGTCTCGGCGTGAGTTCTTACATGGTGAAAATCTTTCTTTGCCACTTCACAAGAGGGTTTTCAATCCCATTGCCATGTCAATTGCCAACATCATTGCAGAAAGCACCGTCAGCACTTCCGCATAAAACCACTGAAACAAAACCGTAAGCCACATAGTATGCTCTCCCAAAGACTGGAGGGTTGAGGTCGTGAAGGTCAGGCCCCTAATAAGGGAGTGTTTTAATTGGTTTCTCTTCTCCTCCATTCTCCTTTGCAAGCTTTTGGGCCTTTGCTAGGTCATGTGCTGGGATTATGAAGCTGTATGGAGAAAATTGCAATTATACAAATATCGCTATTACTGTGACACATTGCAGATAGGGGGAGCACAGGGCCTCTACTACCAAGTAATCCTGTAAATTGCTTAAAATAACAACAAAGAGCACTATGCACATTTTTCATCCATTGTCAGGCTGAAATAAATAGGTCTTTCTTTAACATGCCTAATCCTGCTAAACAGTACAAAATCCTATTACTCAATGAATTATAAATCCTGCTTCAGCACCTCATTTGTCCTGGAGTGTTTCATTGTGAAAAACAGAAATTCAATACCTCATTTGATTCGCACAATCCCCAGCATGACCGATTTCCCTCCACTGCCACCCTCCTTTAATGTTGGTGGTTCTCTCTAAGGTTTACTCTACTACTACTCTGAATTCTTGGGAGAAAATAAGACAGCATTAGCTGTTAAAGAATCTGCCTCCTGGTTCCTTTTCTTACTTACTGACTGTGGTGAATTAGAAGTTAATGCAACACAGATTTAAGCCCATGGTAACTTTGTGATGGATGTGTATTGGGTTGTACTTTTTCTTCAGGGGAGCACTTAATACTATTAGTGTTCTACTGTTTTCCCACACCAGGGATTGAAGAGGCTCCGATCATTTCTTTAAAAGTTGGCTTTATATGGGCATAGATGACCTAGATACATGACTAATGCTTCTTTGAGATATAAGGGTGCCAAATGCAACTCTCAAGGATAATAGTCCTTATATTTCTTGTTTGTTTTGTTGTAAAACAGAAGTTTCATGTGAGACGTCCACATTTTGCTCCATTAAAGGACTGCTTGGGCAGCTGGCCAGGATCTTAGGAGCTGCATCAAACTTGCATAAATTATGGCTGATTGAGTATTAATAACATGGGAGTGCAGCCTGCACAGATGACGGCTTCCGCCATGCAGTGTGCTCCAGCCTGATCCCAACATCGACCCATGAATGGTGAATGAAGGCAGAACCTCTGTAATGAGTACCTCATCCTCAGGCCATAAGGGAACAGTAATTCCACCAATTCTGATATTATGTGTATAAGAACATAAGGGAGGAGAAGAGGATTGGTGTGGTTCCAAAAGAGATTGAAAAACAAACCAATAGTTTCTTCTGGAGGCATTGGAGTTACACCAGGAATAAATTTGACTCGCTGTCTTGGATTTGCAAAGATTAGGGTCAGATTGCGCCTGGCTTTGTGAGAGAATATAAATGTGGTGTGAGAGGGTGAGAAGCCTCCCCTTTTGCAACTCTGCACAGCCGTAGGCCTAGTTCTAGCAGCATAAGTGACTTGTGGTAGCACTTGGGAGGTGCGTGCCCGCCCCCATACTCCTTCCAAAATTGTAATTGCTAACTAGGATAGGATGCATTTTTCAGGGCCCTGCAGCGGATGCCCCAGCCATTCTGTGGACAGGACTCATGGGATTTCCTGGGACTGAGGGCCTGGTGTGGCTCCAGCAAGAATCGTGCCATCCCCCTCACTGTGGCAGCAGAAGCTAGATTAGCCCAGCAGCCTGTTCTGCTCCACCCCACCACCCTCTCCCAGCCTGCTGCGTGTGGCTTCTCAGCGGTGGCAGGAAGCAGAGCACTCCAGTCCCAGGCTCCATTGCCACAGTGAGTTGGCGGGGCAATCCCTGCTGCTGTCGCTCCAAGCCCCATAATTTCCTGGGCTGCATTGTGAGGAAGCAAGGGCAGAGCAGGGAAGGGGCTTGGAGAAAGGGCAAAGTGGGGGGTGGGGTGGGGCCTGGAACAGGGAGAGCTTGCCCCAGGCTCTGCGCCTGGGCCTCTGGTTATGTGGAGTTACCCCAAGCTCCGTTCCCTTCTCAGGATTGCTCTGCTAACTGGGTTGCCCTCTCATGCCCTCTCCCTATTCTGCTGGGAGGCCTTCCCTGCACCTCCCCTCTCCCTACAGGCACTAGTCACCTATTCCTAGCCGGCTAAGCAAATGAAGCAGAGCTGGCCAAACACAAAATAGGAAGGTGGGAGTATAAGGGTCAGTAGGGCCACAGCTAAAGTATTCGTGGAAGAACCAGGCTGAATTTGAGCTGAGTTTGCCAAAATTCCTTCTGGGCTTTGCTGCTGCATCTTTGCTTCTGTTCTCCCCACTTCTCCTCTGCCTCCTTCCTAGCCAGTCATACCTCTGTCTGTAAAAGCCTGAATCTAACCTCTGGAGTTTGAAAGATTGTGTTTCAGATTGTATATAGTAAATATTTTAAAATCTATTTATATCCAGTCTGTAAACAGTTTTGTTTTCCTGCTACTGCCGGTATTTAAGACTTGGTAGTTGATGTAAATTTAACTGTACTCTATCAACTGCATTAATCACTCGTCTAGTGTTTCCATCTTTGTTTTCTGGTGTTTCCACCTCTGTATATATTTTTAAAGGTTTATTTAACAAAGCAGTCTGTTACTTGTAATGGACATATTTTCCTCCATATCATATGTAATACTTTTCAAGATGGTCTTTTGATTCCATTTCTCTGCTCCTTATGAAGCATCATAGAAGCTCATAGATGTATTTTCCTTAGAGAAAAAGATGCTCTGTGCATCACATATTGTAAATCTAACTCTTCAGTAGCCTAGTACTGTCAGCTTCAAAGATTCTCAAACATTTTCCACCTATAATTCAAAATCCACATTTTTCCTATTATAGAATTTTGCTAGAATCCTTAACGAGAGAGAGAGAGAGATAATATCCTTGCTATAAGTCCAACATACATACATTCCAAAAAACTTGGACTTACAGCGAAGCAACTTAAAGCGGGGAATTTTTTTCCTTGTGAATGACTTGCATTTGCACAAATTGATTCTGTTTTTTTTTGTATGACTTAAGAGCGGGGAATCCGAGGACTTGTAATGCCTGAGTTCCTACAAATGTCAACAACTTTAGTGTAGAACAGATATATACTGGGGCGACTTATAGGGGGGGTCACCCTGTTTGTTCAAGAACTAATCCTAAACGGTAAGGGCTAGGGCTGCCAAATTTGGTAAGCAGCTTCCTCTTCCCCTGACTTAAAGCAAAGTCGGGGTCTGGTTGTGCCAGGATAACTAGGGGCCATGGGGAAAGGACTGTTTTCCATAACATGCAAAGGAAGGGGCTGTTCAGAGAGTGAGCCCACAGCAAAAAGCTATCCTGCACAGTGTGCACTGGGGCAGCTGTACCACCAAGGGAGTGACCCGCAGGGAGGGGGCTCCATTATCTTGCCTGCCAAAACACTGTTAAGTAGATCCCTTGTCCAAAATCCTTTTCCCCCCTCCTGGTCCTTGGCTGCAGGGCCATGGGGAGCAGAGATAAAAGGCCCCAGGTGGTTGCAGTGCGTGGGTAGGAAGAGAGAACAGGCCCCTGGGCAGGTGAGAGGAATCTGAGGTGAAAGGAGAGAGAGGATATGTCTAGAGTACATTGCTTTTTCGAAAAAACTTCACCTGCGTCCACACTGCGTCCACACGCAGTCTAGACGCTCTCTTTCGGAAAAGCAGATCGCTTTTTCAATCCAGTTTTGAGGTGTGGATGCTCTCTTTTGAAAGAAGCTTGCAGTCTACAAGTACCCAGAGAGAAAACAGGCCCTGGGAGGGAGAGTTCTGGTGGGGGGTGGAGTGGGGCAGAGAGAGAGAAAAGAGGCCCTGGGTGGATAGGGGAAGGGCTGGGAGGGGAAGGGCTTGGGCCCCAAGCAAGGGAAGGGCTGAGAGGGGAAGAGGACAGGATGTGGGAGAGAGAGAAGAGGCTCCTGACGCCAGGTTTCCTGCTGCACACACACATACACCCATTCCCAAAGCCTTGCCCTGAAGGACCCAGGAAACACCTCCTAAATCTGCTAGCAAATAAATAACTCCAAAGCCTTCAGTCTTTGTAGCAGAGAATAATTTGCTAATATAACTCTTTTTTCCATGTGTAGCAAAGCAGAGAGTTTCGTGCAGTGAATGTTAATGCTATTTTGAAAACACACTAAACATTGTTTGGGAGAAAGCGTTTCTCTTGCCCTCTGGTTTGGGAAGTTCCTAGATGCAGGAGAATCCTTGCAGTCTGAGAAGCTAGGGGAGATCATCTGGGGCTCCTGTGGAGACTCTGAGACACTACTTGGGTAGAGGGCAGCAGTAGTGGCCAACATATAATGGGGCATGGTTACCTGCCACCCCAGAACACATGTGGCTATGCACTCCCTGCCACTGTTCCTCATCACTGTGGGTGTTACTTTATTATGTATGTAATACTTACTACAATTATTTTGCATGATTTTTTACAGGCAAAAGGAATAGGTTCCTATTCAGAAAAATTTACAGTCTAATGGCTAGACATACCTGCAAGTACTTTCACTCATTAATAAAGCTGGGCAAGTAATTGTTGGTTTTGGTCCACTGGAAGTTCAGAAAAAGGAAAAATTGTTTGCTCCAATTTTAAACAAAACCAATACATTTTTGAATTTTCAGTGAATCAAGAAATTTGGGAAATTTCATTTTAGGTTGTCAAAATGTTAGCATAAAATACCTGAACAGTCAGGCTAGCTCTAGGCTACAGTCCTTTGTTGGAAAAAAATACCCAAATTGTGCTCCGCAATTTGCGTAGCTTTTTCCGATAGCTATTCCGGAAGAGGTATACACGGCTTCCCAAAAGAGAGCATTTGCTCTTCTAAAAAAAACCAAAAACACACACACACCACACACACACCACAGAAGAGCAAATGTGTTCTCTGGACGTGCCAGTCTAGACGTACCCTCATTGTGCTCAAGAGAGAGGAACTCTGTAACGCAGTGGTTAGGGTACTCACTTAAGAGGGGAAGTGGGAGATTTGGATTGAAGTCCTTGATCCAATTAGTAGTTAATTATTTATACAAAGAGGAATAGTTTCATTAGGAGAGCTTAAGAAGAATTTACCCTAGAATAGCCTATAGTACAGAACTTAGAGTACTGTGGTAAATCTGGGGGACTTTGATTCAAATCCCTACTTAGTACCAGGGATTCAAACCTGAGTCTCCCATATCCTAGGTAAATGGCCTAACTGTTGTTGGATTATAGCACTAGCTGCTCCTTGGTTATGTGAATGGCTCCCGAATAAAAGGTTTATCACACCTAAAAATTGAAACAGTTTGTTTTAAAATGATCAAAGCAATTTGTAGTGATGTTTCTATGAGTTTTTGGTTTATTTTTGACTGAAACAATTCACAGAAGCCAACATAAATTCATGACATGTTTTATACAGCCCAAATCTGCACGTTTTTGCCAAATACACAAATATAAGCCCAAAAAATCATACATCTTCACTCATGAGAAATTATCTGTATCTGAAGCAAGTTCCTAGAACTCAGTGGGATTACTCACATAGTATGCCTGGGCATAGGTGTTTGCAGGACTAGGGCCCAAGTGAATAGGCCTGAGGTTCATTTACAGTGCTGTGTAGGGGCCCAGGACTGTAACAATAATTAGAGTAGCAGAGAGATGCACTGAGAAAGCCAGAGTCAAATAGCAGGGAGCACTGTCGGTCACAAATGAGACATTGGCAGATACTGCTTGAGAGCCCCAAGAGTGAAATGACAAAGGCTGTCACAGGTCAGAGCTGAGGTGTTTTGGCACAGCTGCGTGGAGGCCCAAAAGTTTGCAGAAGGGTTGGAGATTATTGATGCCCTGCTTTCCTTTTGTCCATGATTTTAATTCTGCACTTCAATGAGCATTAATTTTACCCACATATATGAGAAAATATGATTTGTCTAAGAGCCTAAACCTCTGCTCTTGTATAATATTGTTCAAAATATAGGAGAGATGGGATGCCATAAATTATACCATGGTTAGCTTTTATACTCTCACGTGACTATTGATTTGAAACTCAAAGGCTACGTCTACACTGGCCCCTTTTCCGGAAGGGGCATGTAAATTTCACTAGTCGTCGTAGGGAAATCCGCGGGGGATTTAAATATCCCCCGCGGCATTTAAATAAAAATGTCCGCCGCTTTTTTCCGGCTTTTAAAAAAGCCGGAAAAGAGCATCTAGACTGGCCCCGATCCTCCGGAAAAAGTGCCCTTTCAAAGTAAGAATAAGAGCCTCCGGAAAAGGGCACTTTTTCCGGAGGATCGGGGCCAGTCTAGACGCTCTTTTCCGGCTTTTTTAAAAGCCGGAAAAAAGCGGCGGACATTTTTATTTAAATGCCGCGGGGGATATTTAAATCCGCCGCGGATTTCCCTACGACGACTAGTGAAATTTACATGCCCCTTCCGGAAAAGGGGCCAGTGTAGACGTAGCCAAAGTGTAACCCTCATTCTTGGAAGATTTTGGGAGTATTGGAGTTATAAAAAGCCCCTTAAACTCCTTGGCAAACTAGATTCCGCAAATTCTGCAAACAACAGAAGAAGAGTTGTGTGAACTTAGCTTCCCTTGGGGCTTAAGCAATAGCTAACAAACAGACTGAAGTCTTGGGTAACCTGCTAAACTCTGTTAATTTTTACAATAATGCGCATACAGTATTTATGAGGTGATTCTTATGTGCCAAAATGGTATAATTGTACTTTCCAGTAATGCATGCAAGAGAAACCAGAAAGTTCAAAACTTCCTGTACACAGATTTTTGCCAGGAATTCCAATGAGGAGCTTACAAATATTTCTCTGAGCTGTTCATTGAACGAACAGCAAAAAGATGCTGTAGGGCAGAATGAAATAGTTCATAAAAGACTAATTTTAAAATATTGTACAGTTTGATCTCAAGCTGTGTGAATACTGCTCCCTCCCAAAATTATTTGGGAATCTTGACATTTTTTAAATTCACATTGGTTATGTACCATTTGTCCTAGTTTTTCCAGTAGTATTTTAGCAAACTCTGTTATCTTCAGGAATGTTAGCTAAACCAAGTAATGTCAAGTGAATATTGTAAACTACATGAGGAAAGCAAATTGAACATCGATAGCGAAGATTTAATTACACAGAAAACCTGATTCCAGAGTTATGCTCCTCCAATCCAATACCATGTGACTTATATGGCCAAATCTGTATAAACTTGTGAATAGCCAATTCTTGAAGTAAAACTCAGAGCAAACATTTTGCAAGCAATCTAGTAGTATTATTTTATTAATTTTATTATTGTAGCAGGTGGGGGCTAGAACTGAGATCAGCTCCATTCTTCCAGGCACAGAAGAAATATAAGATGACACAGTCTGTACCCCAAAGAGCAAATAAAAAGAGACAAATGAAAGATTGGGACCAAAGCACAGTGGCCTTATTTTGACAGATTAGCAAGCCTGGCATAGAACTATTAAGTGACTTGCCCATGGTCAGTAAAGAAGTCTCTGGAAGAGAGAGTGATTGAACCAGGTTTCTCTTTCCTGGCAAGAGACTTTATTCCCAAGACCATGTTTTTCATGTTTGTTTATATAATTTACTTCTGACTATGGATTCTTTCAATTCATAGTCTGAAATACATTCATCAAAGGATTTTAAGCCATGAACGTACCAGAAATGTTGATGCTTGGAATTTATTTGCATACATTAAAAAAAGTTGTATTCAATAAATAAATTGTTCCCCAAATACTGTTCCCCTGGTGCTCATGTAATAGAGTGCTAGTGCAAGGAAGACATTTCCAGCAGTGTTCCTTTGACATTGTAATCTTGATCCAGACGATGGCTTTTCTTGTCGTGGTCTTTAAATCTTGATATGTGTCAACCCGATTTGATGAAAAATATTCATTTGCTCTTTCTTGGTGATGATAATCCTTAGAATGTTGCTACCATGAATATATCATATAAAATACTGGATTAATGGAAACCGTTCCCATTACCTCTTTTCTCAATCACTGGGCACCATGGTCAACGTACCAGTCACTCTGGTCTTTAAGCTGGGTGTCATCTTTGTCTTGGGCCTCTCTCTAGGTCCTCTGAATCCAGGCTATGCTGAAACCTTGCAGATTCTTCTGCAAAAGAACCTCTATGGCTTGTCCACAAAGCCATTTAGAGCACAGCAAGCTGAGGTATAAATCTACAGTGCTCTATGCCTGCCACACATTAAGTTGCTGTCTGAACTCTGCTACTGTGCACTAAAAGTTCTGTAGTATTCTTTGAGATAACAGACAGTTAGGGTACAACAATCTGTTTATTTTCTCCCTCAAGCTAGCTCTGTTTTTTCCCCCAACTCACAGCTCATTAAATTGGAGCATGGACAGCTTCTGAGATACGGCTTTTCTTTAGGGTTGCCAGATGTTTTTAAAAAAAATACCGGACAAAAATTTGAGAAAAATTTGATGCGGGAGAGAATGGGGTTCAGGAAGTTGGGCTGAAATGGGGTCACGGCTCCTTTAATTGCCACGTGTCCTGAGCGGGCTTCCATCAGGTGCCAAGCTGGGCCCAGGAAAAGCAGAAAAAGTTCCTTCATTAGAAAATACCAGACATTTATATGTCCTGTATTTTCTCAATTTGTTTACCGGACACAAAGTCCAAATACCGGTCTGTCCGGTTCAATACCAGACACCTGGCAACCTTACTTTTCTTATCCAAACTTGTGTTCAGGATCTCATCAGCTCACATCATAATTACTTCAATAAACTTCTCTCTCTTGCCTTGGCAAATTAAGTCTTGCTTTGCTCATATCTATTCATAATATTGCTGCAAAGATAATTTCCCTAAGGGTACACTTGCACTCTCTTTCGAGAGAGTGATGCAAATAAAGACATTCGAAATTGCAAATGAAGCTGGGATTTAAATATCCCGTGCTTCATTTGCATAATTGTGTTATGGTGCTATTTTGAAATAGCACTATTTCGAAATAACAGATGCTGTTAAGACTCGGTTATTTCGAGAGAAAACCTTTCTCTCGAAATAACTCTTATTCCTCATACAGTGAGGATTACCAGTTATTTCGAGAGAAGGGTTTTCTCTTGAAATAACTTAGCTTCATTTGCAATTTCGAATGTCTTCATTTGCATCCCTCTCTCAAAAGAGGGTGCAAGTATAGACATACCCTAGCTCTTCAGTTTGACCATTTTACCCCCTTTGCAGCCCTCCAATGGATCCCACTTCTCTGTTGCTGCATGTATTCACTTTCAAGGCCTTCAGTACGTATCCCCACCCTACTCTTCATGTCTTATTCAATAATAAAAAGTTGACTCCCACCTCTGGTTGGACGATGCCGGCCTCTGTCGCTTTCAAACAAGCACCCTTTCATGATTACTCCCTGTTGTGTATTGGGTTGTAGATATAGATCTTGTTGTTATAGTAACTGAGTTAGGTCACTAGAGGTCAGCCCAGCTGGTTTGGGCTGGTTCCAGTTAGTTCTGTATTATGCAATAACACAGCAACTACTCAAGCTCTCTATGTTTCCACTGATTTCTTCTCAGCTGTGGAACTCCACATGATATAACACTCCCATGAGGCCCTTCATGCCTGGGGGAGCCCCCAATAAACCTCTGCACAATTATACTCCTTCAAAACTCTCCTTTCATGCGATGCCTACACAAAACTCGACAACAGCTGGGCTGCTGAAATCATTGCCTCTCGTAATCATAGACCACTAAAACTGGAAGGGACCTTGAGAGGTCATTGAGTCCAGTCATCATCAATAATATTGTTTTTGTTTAACTCCTCCATCTACCCATGTGTCTCCATTTGTTGCCTTTTTAAATAGATGATAAGCTCTGGAGTGGAGACCATCATTTTGTTCCGTGTTTGTACAGCATCTAGCAGAATGGGGTCCTGATCCATAACCTCCTAGGTGCTATGGTAATACACAGAATTAAAATAGCAGCTACGGAAGCCAAACAGTTTGTTTGGTCAGCATACTTGCAGGGATTTGAAAAGCTCCTTCTGCGTGTAGCTCTATCTCTAGTTAGAAAAAAATGCTTAATTACATGCTTAAGTGCTTTGTTGAATAGGGAGGAAGTAACTTCCATGCTTCCGTGCTTTGCTGAATCAGTGCCTACATGACTACAAGCAATGCTTTCTCAAAGTCTGGACCATTTTGCGCTAATAGATTCTGCACTTACGTTGCAGTCCTAAGCTGAAAACAGTAGAATGTAAATATACAGATAACAGGAAATAGTATGTAGTGCCAGTAGTTCATACTCAGTAAAACAAATACATGACAAGTGTGTCACTGCCCTGTCTATTGTAAACATTCTCTCTCTGGTTCTGCAAAGATATATAAATCCCAAATGCAGACAATATTCAGTGAATTGTTGTCAAGATTTATATAGATCCCAGGCTCTGTTAGGTTAAGCATTTTTTCAAAGTTGATGGGCAGCACAGAGAAGCCCTCATACTGTACATATTTTCATTTATTAAAAATCTTTTTTTTTTGCTTGACATTACTGACATTTTGCCAAAATGTCGTATCTCTGCCTAACTTTATCACACTTATTTTGAATAAGCCACTTAAAGCAGTTGTATTAGAAGGATGCTTTTCAACTAAATATTGATTATAAGATGCATTCCATACTGATGATGTCCAATTTGGAAAGGATATAAGTTAAGAAGTAGATTGAAAACATTCATGAATATATGAAGTTCTTTTAATGGATTTTTTTTTATCTAAAATGGATTACGGCCATATATATAGCAGAACTTTAAGAATGTTTTGTAATTCAGGGTACTGAAGCCAATGCTTAAAGTTAGGAATGTGTGTGTTTGCAGGACTGGGCCTTAACTTGCTATCTGCTGTTATATGTGCTATACTTGTCTCTGGGGTCTCTTCTCCTTTTTTCTTTGTGCTCTGTAAAAATGCAATAAACTGTTTCATACTTAGATTATATTTTTTCCTCCTCAACCCCTAACAATTGAAATCTTTACTAGTACTAAAGTATTTATCGCCAAGTGATCTCACAAACCTAAGGCTTTTGGTGGTGTTTCCCATTTAATTTACGCATTTACTTTTAAAAATTACTTTAAGATAATTGCCAACAAGCAGAAGAGACAATTAAATGTTGCAGTGAAAAGCTCCATGTCAATGTGCATTATAATTATCCTAAATATTTGCTTTTAACATAAAGTGTATTTATATTGAATATCCTTTCCTGTTTGAATCACATAAGTATGGAATATATGTAAACAACAGTATGTGTATCACACTAATTACGTATGGATATATGTTACACTGAACACACTATGTTAGAAGTATAGTATTAACATTACAAATCAAATGCACAAAAGTTAGGAGATGATAGAATTAAGCTTTTCTTTGGAGAAAAAACATTGCAGCAGAAGAACTAGGGGTAACAGATTTAAAAGGGGGGGGAGAAGTATTTCTTCACACAACGCATAGTCCATCTATGCAACTCCTTGCCAAAAGATATTGTGAAGTCATAGACTATAATGCTATATCTACACTGCGGGGGTTTTCTGGGATACCAGAAGTATCCCAGAAAAACCCCGCTGCATCCAAGGAACGCGTTTGCTCTTCCACTTTTTTCACAGAAGAGCTAAAGCACTATTTCAGGGAACCCTGTATTCCTCATTTCATGAGGAATAAGGGCTCCTCCGAAAGAGGAGGCTTTTTTGCCATTTGGCCCCATCTAAACAGGGCCAAATGGTGGAAAAGCCTCTTCCGGAAAAACAATCAGAAAAAGCTACAGAAATTACACTCCACAATTTGCATAGCTTTTTCCAATAAAACCCAATAATATAGACCTAGCCTAACAGGGTTCAAAAAGAGGTAGGTAAATTAATGGAGGATAGATCCTTCAATGGCTATTAGCCAGGATGGGCAGAAACAGGGATTGCCAGAAGCTGGGAATGGATGACAGGAGAGGGATCTCTTGATGATTCCCTGTTCGGTTCATTTCCTCTGGAGCATCTGGCATTGGCTACTGGGCTGGATGAACCTTTGATCTGACCCACTATGGCCATTCTTATGTTATTATGTGATCGTGCAATTAAAGCTGCATCATAATACATATGCAAAAGGGGGCAAATAAAGGTTGCACAGGCAGTCTTAATTCTGTCATTTCCCAACTTTTGAGTGTTTGACTTGACACACGTAATACAGATTGTACCTCCCTGGTCCAGCACCTTTGGTATCGGACTGGTCCCAAACCAGGGAATGTGCCAGCCCAGGGGAGGTCAGTGCCAGTGCCTCTCCTGCCACCAGTTGGGGGGCTCCTCCCTGGTGGCTGCGGAGAAGCCAGCATTGCCCAAGTGGGGAGTGGGAGGAGTGCTCAGGGAAAGAGACAGGCTGGCTGCAGAGCCCCACAGCTGGAGGCCTGGAGGATAGCCCAGCAGGAATGCGCTGAGCCCTGTGGCTGGCGAGCTGTGATCCACTGTAGGGCTCTGCAGCCACCATGCCTCTTCCACCACATATCCCTCATTCCCATTCCTTCCCTCTCCCTTCCTTCCGTGAGCGCTGCAGATGGGCAGTGTGTGACACTCCATAAGCTCTGGGAAGGCAGGAGAGGAGATGCTGAACACAGGCCCTGGCTTTTCCCTTTGAGTACTCCCCCTGAAACTCTGGACCATAAGGGTTGAACCTGTAATACTCTTCTAACATGTGTCCCTCTATGTGCTAGTTCATAGGTTTTTAAGAGGAACCCTTAAAACCTGAAAATTCATCATTTGGTATCTCATTGACACCACGTGGGTCATCTGTGTAGTTGGAAACTTTAGCTCTAACTCACACACTTTTGCTACTTAAGCTAATGGAGTAATTGAGGGCAGTTGTAGGTTGTCAGCCTCCCTGTAGACCAGAACTAGAGGAGGAATGAGGCTCATACTCTGCCATGGGTATTTCCAACAGCCAGAGGAATGGTGAGACTCCATAATTCTGGTTTCCATTCCAGACTCTGGAGAGGATGCCCTCTAGTGAGAACAGGCTCTTCTGTCCATTCCCGCAATAATTGCCTCTTCATTTAAATCAAAATGGCCACCGTGCTGTGACGATCAGCCGATTGTCGGCACAGTGCAGCAGTCTAGATGGGGATCTGCCAACCCCAGAACCCTTCATCGGCAGATCCTGTAAGCCTCATTTCATGAGGCATAAAGGATCTGCCAATGAAGGGTCCTGGGGTCGGCAGATCCCCGTCTAGACTGCCGCGCCGTGCCAACAATCAGCTGATCGGCACAGCGCAGTGGCCATTTTGATTTAAGTGAAGCAGTGATTATTTAAATCACCGCTTCATTTCCCTTTGCTGTCCTGCCTAATCTACATGGCTCTGTCAACAGAGCCATGTAGTTTAGACACACCCAAAATGTCAAATCAAGTTTAATGTTGGTAAATATAAAGTAATGCAATTGGAAAAAATACTCCAAACTATACATACAATATGATGGGAACTAATTTAGCTATAAACATTCAAGAGAGAGATACTGGAATCATTGTGGATATTTCTCTGAAAACATCCATTCAATGTGCAGTGGCAGTCTAAAAAGCAAACAGAATCATTAAAAAATGGGATAGGGAAGAATACAGAGAACATTTTATTGCCTCTATATAAAACTATGGTATGCCCACATCTTGAATACTGCTTACAGATATGGTTGTCTCATCTCAAAAATATATATTGGCATTGTAAAATGGCAACAAAAATTATGAGGGATTTGGAACGGGTCTCATATGAAGAGAGATTAAGAAAAGACTTGGACATTTCAGCTTAGAAAAGAGGAGACTAAGGGGGGATATGATAGAGGTCTATAAAATCATGACTGGTATGGAAAATGAATATTTACTTGTTCCCATAATATAAGAACTAGGGGTCACCAAATGAAATTAATAGGCAGCAGGTTTAAAACACACAAAAAGAAGTTTTTCTTTACTCAGTGCACAGTCAACCTGTGGAACTCCTTGCCAGAGGTTGTTGTGAAGACTAGGACATTAACAGGGTTCAAAAAAGAGCTAGATAAATTTATGGAGGTTAGGTCCATCAGTGCCTATTAGCCAGGATGGGTAGGAATGGTGTCCCTAGCCTCTGTTTTTCTGGAAATGGATGATGGGAGAGGGATCACGTGATGATTTCTTGTTGTGTTCATTCTGTCTGGGGCATCTGGCATTGGCCACTGTCAGCAGAAATGATACTGGGCTAGATGGACCTTTTGTATGACACAGTATGGCCATTCTTATGTTCTTAAAAGAATTGGGGCCTATATTTTAATAAGAATTTCTCTTCTCCCCCATGGATTTAGTGAGTCCAGTAATTTTGCTGCCAGCTAAACACGAGAGAACAAAACTATTCTTTCTGCTCATTTTAGAAATCAAACAATATAAGCATTAATTCTGCCACTGTGATATGAAGTTTTGTGTATAAAATTACCTTGTTCCTTTTCCTTCCTGAAGGTCAGACATTAAGCTTATTAACAAACAGATAGTTAACACTGCTTCATTGCGGAATACAATTATTCTTGTGAACACAGATTGATCCAATCATGATGTTAAATCGCTTAGTCATTTGATCTAACAATCCCCAAATGTTAAATCTGCAACAGCATTAATTATTCAATTCTCCGTCCAGTATTTGTCAAGTACAGTACTATGGAAAAATTGAATTTTTCTTCTTTTGTTTGCATATCTTTTCAAGTATCCAACTCTCGCTTTCTATCAGAGATCATCTTTCATGTCTCAGATGACCTTGACCAAATTAATGCTTTGAAGTAAACTGTTTGTGTGTGTCTAGTCCTGAAGCATATGGTAGATGACTTTCCTTTGCAGCAAATACAAGTGAGATTTCAACCTAGCTCTTGATTACAGAGTACTTACATTCTTTCTTGGGTTTTCAATTATCAGACCAGGTCTAGGAAGATCAGCACATGGGCAGGCTTCTTCTTATAATTAATTGTTTGCTTTTCTTTGGCAGCTTTGCAAATCTGGTCTTCGTCCCATATATCTGATACTGTCACTACTGTGAGATGCTTTATAAGCATAGTCACTAATATACCTTATGCATTTATACTCAAGACACTTTAGTTGGGTTTCAAAGTATAGTCTTATTAACAGTAACCAGAACAGCTCTGAAGCAGCTCTCCTGATAAACACACATTCTAAACTTCTGACTCTGATTCTTCTCCCTTGCTATTTTCTTGACCTCTCCCATTCCACTTACAGCAGGGGCATATTGTAATCATTCTTACTACAGTAACAAACATTTAACATTCTCTAATGTATTAGCTATAGTTGTTTCTTATCTAAGAACGTGCAGGATGTCATTTGTAAACACAGGACCCAAGACCTTCTGTTGCCAAATCATAGGCCCTTGTCATCTAGGCAAGAGAGGAATCTTCTTTAGCTGTAACAGACTTGGGGCTCTTATAACTGTGGTACATACTTGGGTAGGGCTGACACTGTATCCAGAGAAAGACAATAGTAAATTCAAAATCTAATCCATAAATCACGCCCTCTCCCAAGTTTAGGCAAATCCACTGCTGACTAATTGAACAGCATACATGAGCAAGAAGGTCACTATGCTCTAAACAGGCATAATTTAGGATACAACTACACAGTAGCTGGGAGCTGTAATTTCCAGCTCCAGTAAGTGTCCACATGTTGGTTCCTCTCAAACTAGCATGCTGAAAATAGTAATGTGGCCATGGCCAGCACAAGCTAGTATAGGCATGGGATGTCAGGGTGCAGGGGGGACCTCAGAACCTCTGAGTTCTACATGGAGTGCCATTACCACCCCATACTTGAGGCTCTGCTCCTGGCCCCACATCTGGGGTCCCAGCTGCCACTGCATATCTGGGATTCCAGCTACCAACTCCCCTGCCAGCACTGCAGTCAGGGCTCAGCTGCCAGCCCCATGTCCAGGGTCCTGCACCTGCTCCCTGCTATGGCCCCAGCCTCAGCCCCCTTATCCCTGTGTAGGCCACCCCTTACCAGCTTCAGCTCCGGTAAGGGGCTGGCTTTCAGCACCCTCATTTTAAAAAAAGTTCCATTGCCACTGCAGGCTACCCACCCAAATACAAGCCTGTCCAAGATCCTTGTTATGTACTCCCATGACTGGCCTAAGCTGCTGACCATATTGCCATGGCCACAGTGCTTCAAGAATGCTAAACTGAGCAGAGAAAACACTTGTAGGCCTACCTGAGCTGCGTATGTTAGCCTGCTCTTTGAGGTAATGTTGGCTGCCTTTGCAAGAATGTAGTGTGCCTTCTGTATTACCTCATTAGCATTGCAATGGTACTTGAAAGGGGAATCTCAGTCACACTGGGACCAGTTCCACAGGAAGTAGGATGACCAGCAGTATTGGTATGGCAGGGGAGAGAGATGATCCCTCAGGCATGCCAGTCCCAGGTCATTGAGGACTGTATAGGTGATAGCCAACAACTTAAACTCTGCCTTGAGATTCATGGGCAATCAATGCAGGTCCTGGAGCACTGAGGTCACGTGCTCCCAATGAGATGCTCTACTCCAGGGATGAGGAACCTTTTTCTGATCCACAGAAAACAAGTGAGAAGCACCAGCCCCACCCTATACAAATCCTCACTGTTGTGGCCCCACATTCCCCTCCCACATGAGAGCCTAGTGGGGCCCAGGCAAGTAGATTTTGTGTGCACCAGAGGGTGGGGAGCCCTGAGCCTTAGGGGCCAAATCCAGGCCCCCAGGCCTTAGGTTCCACACCCCTGCTCTACTCATTAAGCAAGCTGGTCCATTCTGCACTAGCTTCAGTCTCTGAATGGTTTTAAGGAGTACACCCATTTAGGGTGAATTGCAGTAGTCCATGCCTGATTTGCCAAAAGCATAGACCTGAATCCTGACGGATACAGATAGTAAAAGCTGATAAGGTCAATCATGTAATGTGATCTCCAAAGAGCAGCTGTTTGTGGGAGGGGGTCTAAAATCACTCCTAGGTGAACACTATTAACTGTTGGGTGCCACAGTCCATCACTTACACGTATTGATATTACCTCTGCTTTCTCTCAGTCTTCTTCCCCCTAATCCATCCATCATTACCTCCATCTTAGCTGGGCTAAGTCAACTTCCTCTCATCCGGACTAAACTGCATCATCTGAATCAGATGTGCCAGAGACATGCAGTCGGGAGTTAGCACATGGAAAATATTGAACGGTAAGGGGCTGGCTTTCAGCACCCTCATTTTAAAAAAAGTTCCATTGCCACTGCAGGCTACCCACCCAAATACAAGCCTGTCCAAGATCCTCGTTATGTACTCCCAGGACTGGCCTAAGCTGCTGACCATATTGCCATGGCCACAGTGCTTTCTCCCAATGGCAGCTCCATTTATGCATGTTGAACAGAACTGTGACTGAGTGGCACCCCACACTAAAGAGCTCTTCAGAAGCAGTTGACCACAACTGTCCATTAAAATCTCAGCAAAAAGCAAAAGACACTGAAGAGCAACTTGTTCCATGCTGGCAGGTTAGTCATCAGCACCTCAGTATCAGCTGCACACAACTGATGGATCTAATAATATATATTGAACTTCTCTAGTCCAGAACTCTGTGGTCTGGAAACATCCGTCATCCAGAATGATTTGAGTTAGCCAGATGCCCACTTTTCATAGGTGTGGTCAAGTTTCCTGCAGCCCCATAAAGTTTGTCCTCGGCCACCAGTCTTGTCTCTCAGTGTTCTGTGCTGTGATTTAGCTCTAATTTACTCCTAAGTGTCCTCTAACAGCCCAGTAAGGAGTGGAAGTGTTGATAATGCTGCTAGACAATATTGACCTTCTGTGGTCCGGAAAATTCTCTCGTTCAGAACCAGTCAGGTCCCAAGGGTGCCAGACTAGGGAGGTTCAACATGTACCATCTTGGTTTCCATCTGTCATCAAGAGGAGATCATCAGACAATGCAGCTGGAATAGGTTCTCTACCATTGCCTAGTTTGTACCCATATTGACATGGATCAAGGCAATAGAAGACATCTAGATATTATGAGAGTTGTCTCATCACAACTGTCTTCATAATCTTACCTGAAAAGAAACGATGTGATACTGGTAAATAATTAGCAAAGTTAGTAATTAACATTGTGAGCTTCCTTCCTGGCTTTAGGAAGTTTGCCCTCTCTAAAGGAAGCATTGACAATTTCTACATTTAAAAACTCACTAAGGTTCGTGAAAAGCTAAGGCAAGGGGTGCAATGGGGGCAAAATTAAATCTGGGTTTCAGAAATGAGTTTGAGTAATTTTTCTGTCATATGCTTCTAATATTTACTTGAACGGTGATAAGTAATTAATTTGTATTACAGCAGTATCTGCAGTCAACTGAGAACAGTGAGCTGTTGTATCAGCACTGATCAAACATGGAGTTGTAGACAGTCTAACCACAAAGGGTACGTCTAGACTACAGGGTTTTGTCGACGGAAGTTTTGTCGACAGATACTGTCGACAAAACTTCTGTCGACATAGAGCGTCTAGACACATTCAGTTCTGTCGACAAAGCAAGATGCTTTGTCGACAAAACCCTGTAGTCTAGACGCAACCCTACAGGCAATAACACCTTCTGTCAACAGAAGGTGTTATGCCTCGTAAAATGAGGTTTACCAGCGTCGACAAAACTGCTGAGTTCTGTCGACATTATGTCGACAGAACTCAGCGGTAGTGTAGACGCAGGTATAGTTTTGTCGACAAAAGTCCACTTTTGTCGACAAAACTCGGTAGTCTAGACACACCCAAAGAGCTTACAGTCTAAATAGACAACGTGCAGATTAGGCAGGGGGAGGGATATAACACACTACAAGCAGAGTAAATAGAGTGATGGTTTGCAAACATGTTAGATCCAGGATTTTATTTTATTTTATTTGGTTCTTGGAGGGAGAGGGATAGTGAGGAAAAGGTTATGTAAAAGGAAAGATAAAGGAGAGGGAAAGGAGCCATAGAAGGAAGAGTGTGAAATGAAGGGGATGGGGCAGCAGGAAGTGGAAGGAGGGGAACAAGCAGGGCAGGTGGATTGAGTGACTACATGGGTGGGAGCTGGAGAAGGATGGAACAAAGAGCCCCTCCTCCACCCACTTCCCTCCCCCGCAGGAAAGAGAATATGCAAACTGTAGAAAGCCCCATACTATCATCAGTGGATTAAGGAAACAAATAGCTTCCCAAGTGCTAGTTTGTGCAGCTAGGCATCCTGGTACCCACAATAACAATAGTAGCTGTAAAAAGCTGAAACTATCCTAACAATATCATTTTGCAAATAGAACATCTGACTTTCACACTCAGATTTCCTACAATAGCCACTGGCAAATCAATATTAACAAAAGGTCCCATTTCCATATCAGCATTTCAGAGGGAAGCAAAAGGTCCAGAAACAGGCAGGGAGAGCATTTTTGCTTTCTATCTCCTTTGGAAGAGGTGTTATTTTGACTTGTAAGAATCCAAGTAAAGTTCATATGCTTCGCTTCCACTATGCTACCCACAAAAACAGGAAAAACCAGTCTTTTGGCTGTGCTACTTCTTTTTATTGTTGGCTGTTTGACATGTTTTTCTGTTACAATTCACAGCAGGGAGCATTTATCTCCATTATGAAAACCAGTTGGCCCATTGTTAAAAAAGAAAGCTGCACTTCCCCAATAGGAAGTTAAGTGTCTCTGCAGTGCTGTAGAGGGCATTCTATAATAGAAGTCAACGAGTATCACTGCTGAGAGAACATGTACTATGTGGGTGCTTCTGTCTTTAATTAAAACAAACTTCTCTCACATACACATTGAAAAATAGTGTAGTGCATAGTACATGCAATGCTAAATGCAGTATCTTTTAGTCTAATTCCCAGCACAGCTTTGAGACTCTTTGAGATATGCGAGGCTTTGGTAGCTATGGCTTTTGTGTAACTTTAGCAAAAGCTGAAGGGCTTCTTTATTTATTTATTTTTTCTCTTCTGAACAGTTTGGAATTAGGTAGTCAGCTTTATTTACTCTGCCCTTTTAAAGAATGTCAGCTTCACACCATAAAACTTCCCTTTCCACCTTTCTTACGAAATAAAAGTTATGCAGCATGTAGATTCTCTATTTTGTACTATGCTGTAATTAATGAGGACATGCAATGATGCTGTTTTTCCTGGCCAAAGCTGTTGTCAAGATTGATGATATCCAAATTTTTATATGGATAGTATTAAACATTTATTGTCAAAATTATGGCTGCATATCAGCATCTGGTTCAACAAACACTCGGTCATAGCCTGGATCCTGTGTTTAGTTTAATTAGAAATGTGTCAGTTAATTCCTCATTTCACTTCATCCAGTTGGTTTTTGTGAGCTGGCTCAGTGTTTGCATGGCATAAAAGCATGCATGAGAACAAATATAGCTGCCATGCTTTCAATTCTAATTACAATGGAAGTAATTGGGAGTTTACATTTTGTATCTGTCTGGTGTGAAGAATAAGTACATCTTAAATGTATCAAAAATGTGTGCACACATTGAGACTAGCATAGGAAATTCTGAAATGTTTAGCTTTTGAAAAGTTTGGAGATGGGCCTGAATCAGAACCACAGACCTAAACACCTACGCACTTTGGTGACAGTCAGATCTGGATCCACACTTTGTAGCTGTGTAATTCAAAACCCAAAGTCTTAGATCCAAATATGGGTAAAGTTCAGATCTATATCTGGATTCAAAATATGTGGCTTGGGCCTATATTTTCTAGTATTAAAAGATAGGGTTTAAATATTATATAGCTATTCCCTTTTATTTTCAAATGTATCTATTCCACTCTGCTGAATTCACTATAGCAGGGGTTGGGGGAGCTTTTTTGGGTCAGGGGCTACTGACCCACAGAAAAATCAAGTTGGGTGCATCACACAAGTAAGAAGTAAAAAAAAAAAAAAAAAATCACACACACAAACAAAAAAACCCCCTCACTGATGTGGCCTCTGTATGAGAAGAAAGATACTCTCCACATTCCACTACCACACCAGAGCCTATGGGGGCTGAGCCTAGTAGATTTTGTGTGCTCCAGCCCTGTGGTGGGGAAGTGTGGTGGCTGGAGTGCCAGCACAGACTTCCTGATACTGATGGAGGGCTGAGCCTCGGGGGTCAGATCCAGGCAAGCCAAGAGTCACACCTGGCCTTTGCCCTGAGGTTCCCCACCCTGCACTACAGTTTGTTGGATGAATCAAATGATTGCGGTGCATGCTGCTCTGTTGGATGAGCATCCACGATGCCAATAGGCTGTTAGTCTGTAATAATAATTATAACAATAACAAAATCAAAAATAAAATGTAATTTAATTCGCACTCAATACAATGTTGTATTTTCTATGTCTCCCTTTTAGGCCTGCAGTTAGAACTGTGGGTGGTCCTCATGGTATGCAGAAACACATGGGACTGTCTCTCTGGAACTTAATGCAGGATCAGGGTCTTAGAATGCAAATTCTTTGGACCAGAGACTTACTTTAACTTTGGATCATAGAACACTAGAACTGGAAGGAACCTCGAGAGGTCATCGAATCCTTTCCCCTGCCCTCACGGCAGGACCAAGCAAAGAGAAGACCAAGAGGGGACATGATAGCGGTTTTGCAGTATCTCTTTTTTAAACTAAACAAGCCCAGTTCTTTCAGCCTTCACTCACAGGTCATGTTTTCTAGACCTTGAATCATGTTTGTTGCTCTTCTCTGGACCTTCTCTAATTTCTTCACATCTTTCTTGAAATGTGGTACCCAGAACTGGACACAGTATTCCAACTGAGGCCTAATCAGTACAGAGTACAATGGAAGAATGACTTCTGGTCTCTTGCTCACAACACTCCTGTTAATGCATCCCAGAATCATGTTTGCTTTCTTTGCAGCTGTGTCACACTGACGACTCATATTTAGCTTGTGGTCCAGTATGACCCTTAGATCCCTTTCTGCAGCACTTCTTCCTAGACAGTCACTTCCCATTCTGTGGCTGTGTCTATACTGGCACCTCTTTCAGGAAAAGGGATGCTAATGAGACACTTCGGAATTGCAAATGCCGTGGGGGATTTAATATCCCCCGCGGCATTTGCATGAACATGGCTGCCGCTCTTTTCCGGCTCAGGGTTTTGCCGGAGAAAAGCGCCAGTCTAGACGGGATCTTGTGGAAAATAAGCCCTTTTCCGGAAGATCCCTTATTCTTGGGATAAGGGATAAGAGATCTTCTGGAAAAGGGCTTATTTTCTGCAAGATCCCGTCTAGACTGGCGCTTTTCTCTGGCAAAACCCTGAGCCGGAAAAAAGCGGCAGCCATGTTCATGCAAATGCCGCGGGGGATATTTTAATCCCCCGCGGCATTTGCAATTCCAAAGTGTCTCATTAGCATCCCTTTTCCGGAAAGGGGTGCCAGTGTAGACACAGCCAGCATGCTTAAAACTGATTGTTCCCTCCTAAGTGGGGTACTTTATATTTGTCCTTATCAAACTTCATCCTGTTTACCTCAGACCATTTTCTTTGGTTTGTCCAGATCATTTTGAATTTTGACCCAATCCTCCAAAGTACTTGCAACTTGGTATCATCTGCAAACATAATAATCATAGTCTCTATGCCATCATCTAAATCATAGATGAAGATATTGAACAGAACCGGCCCCAAACAGGCCTCTCCAGAACCCCACTTGTTATGTCCTTTAAGCATGTTTGGGAACTATTAATAACTACTCTTTGAGAATGGTTATCCAGCCGGTTATGCACCACCGATTATGTACCCGCCTATAGAAACCCCATCTAGGTTGTATTTCCCTAGTTTATTGGTAAGAAGGTCATGCAAGACCATGTCAAATGCCTTATTAAAGTCTAAGTATACCCGTCCACTGTTTATCCTATCAAAGAAATCTATCAGATTGGTCTGACAAGATTTGTTCTTTACAAATCCATGCTGGCTGTTACTTGTCACCTCATTTTCTTCCAGATGTTTGTAGATGCATTCCTTAATTACTTGCTCCATTATCTTCCCTGGCACAGCAGTTAAAGTAACTGGTCTGGAGTTTGCTAGGTTGTTCTTATTTCCCTTTTTATAGATGGACACTTTATGTACCCTTTTCCAGTCTTCTGGAATCTCTCCCGATTTCCATGATTTTTCGAAGATGATAGCTAAAGGCTCAGATACCTCCTCTATCAACTCTCTGAGTATTCTAGGATGCATTTCATCAGGCCCTGGTGACTTGCAGACATCTGACTTTTCTAAGGAATTTTTAACTTGTTCTTCTATTTTAACTTCTAAACCTACCCCATTTTCACTAGCATTCACTATGTTAGGCATCCCGTCACCATCCATCTTCTTGACAAAAACCGAAAGAAGCATTAAGCACCTCTGCCATTTCCAAGTTTCCTCCTCACTGAGCAGTGGGCCTATCCTGGTCTTGGTCATGGTCTTCCTCTTGTTTCTAATATACTTGTAGAACATCTTCTTGTTACCCTTTATGCCTCTAGCTAGATTTAGCTCTTTTTGTGCTTTTGCCTTTCTAATCTTGCCCCTGCATACCTGTGTTGTTTGCTTATATTCATTCTTTGTAATTTGACCTAGTTTCCACTTTTTATACAACTCCTTTTTGACTTTTAGATCATGTAAGATCTCCTGGTTGATCCAAAGTGGTCTCCTACCATACTTTTTATCTTTCCTATGCAGTGGAATAGCTTGCTTTTGGGCCCTTAATAATGTGTGTTTGAAAAGCTGCCAACTGTCTTCAGTTGTTTTTCCTCCTAGTCTTGCTTCCCATGGAACCTTACCTACCAGCTCTCTGAGTTTACTAAAATCTGCCTTCCTGATATCTATTGTCTCTATTTTTCTGTTCTCCCTTCTACCATTCCTTAGAATCATGAACTCTGTGATTTCATGGTCACTTTCTCCAAAGCTGCTTTCAAATTCTCAACCAGTTCTTCCGTATTTGTTAAAATCAAATCTAGAACAGCTTCCCCCCAGTAGCTTTTTCAACCTTCTGAAATAAGACGTAGTCTTCAATGCAATCCAAGAACTTGTTGGATAATCTGTGCCCCACTGTGTTAGTTTCCCAACATATGTCTGGATACTTGAAGTCCCCCATCAACATCAAATCCTGTGCTTTGGATGATTGTGTCAGTTTTTTTTTTTTTTTAAAGCCTCATCCACCTCTTCTACCTGGGTAGGTGGTCTGTAGGAGACCCCTGGCATGCAATCATCCTTGTTTTTTTACCTCTTTTAACTTAACCCAGAGACTCTCAACAAGTCTGTCTTCTATGTCCATCTCCACCTCAGTCCAAGTGTACACATTTTTAATATATAAGGCAGGGGTTCCCAACCTTTTTCGGTCCCCATACCTCCTTGGCTTTTAGTAAACCTTCCTATACCCCTTATTCAATATGAAAGGAAATAAATTCTAGACTCTAGAATCTACAACTTTTTTCACTAACACTACTGCTTTTGGAATATTTCAATTAGGATAATCTATTTATTTACCAAATAGTCCCCGTTCCCTACTTGACAAGCTTCTCGTACCCCCTGGGGTAAGCGTAACCCAGGTTGGGAATCCCTGATATAAGGCAACAGCTCTTCCCTTTTTTCCCTTCCTATCCTTCCTGAGCAAGCTGTACCCTACTATACCAGTATTCCAATTGTGTGTATTATCCCACCAAGTCTCTGTGATACCAGCTATGTCATAGTTGTATTTATTTACGAACACTTCAAGTTCTTCCTGCTTATTCCCCATACTTCTTACATTTGTATACAAGCATCTAAGATACTGATTTGATTTTGCCCCCCAGTTCTGCCTTCACCCTTCTTTATCTCTACTATTATAGCCCATGCTTTCTCCCATTTCTGACCTGTCTCCCGGGTCTCCATGTTTTTCACTTAACTGTGGTCTTTGATCACCTGCCCCCGTTGAACCTAGTTTAAAGCCCCCCTCACTAGGTTAGCCAGTCTGTGTCCAAATACTCTCTTCCCCTTCCTTGAAAGGTGAACCCCATACCTGTTTAACAGTGCTTCTTGAAATAGTATCCCGTGGTTGAGGAAGCCAAAGTTCTCCTGGTGACACCATCTTCACAACCAGGCATTCACCTCTAGGATGCACCTCTCTCTGCCTCGACCCTGACCTTTAACAAGAAGGACTGAAGAGAACACCACCTGCACTCCATACTCCTTCACCCGTGCTCCCAGAGCCCTATAGTCGCTCTTGTTCTGCTCAAGGTCACACCTTGCAGTATCATTAGTGCCCACATCGATGAGTAGCATGGGGTACTAGTCAGAGGGCTGAATAATTCTCAACAATGCTTCCATAACGTCTCAGATACGGGCCCCTGGCAGGCAGCGTACCTCCCGAGATGACATGTCAGGGCAACAGATGGGTGCCTCCATTACCTTCACAAGGGAGTCTCCAACCACCACTACCCTTCGTTTCCTTCTTGCAGTGGTGGCTGCAGACCTCTCAGCATTGGGGGTACATGGCTTCTCCTTTTCTGCCCTTAAGAGGTGATTCTTTATTTCCCGTATTCAGAACAGTGTAATGGTTCTCCAGTACCACAGTGGGAGGGTTGGGAGCAGGAGTGGAGCACTGCCTGCTACCAGAAGTGACCAGCTGCCAGAGAACCCCTTGAAATAGCGCCATCTCCTCCTCCACCAGTGGTGTATCAGCAATCTTTTGTAATGGGGTAGCATCTTCAACCTCAGCGGTCTCCACATGGATACTCTCCAAGAATTCCTCATGGATTCGGATGCTCTTCAGCCTAGTCACCTTCTTCTGTAGCTCTTACACCTGCTTCCTGATAGATTCCACCAGCAGGCACCTTTCGCATTGGATTGTCCCCCCTGCCTGGATTTTAGTAAGTGAGAATTGCAAGCCACAGTCCCTGCAAAACCTCACCAGGATCTAGGTAGAGGCATCCGGGGTCAGGTGGCCTGTCTGGCTACAGGAGCAGGTTGAGGAGACACAATAAGTGCTGGCAAAGGTGTTGCAGGTCTTCCTAAACATAGTAGGACTCCCTCTGTCCCACACCCTCTCAAAATCCCTTGTCAGCAGCCCCCGTCCGCTTCTTGAACTGTCAGTGTCAAGAAGGTACAGTATTCAGTGTTATTCAACAGAAAAGAAATTATATCTGTGTTCATCTACTATATTTTGCTATGTGTGTTAGTCATTATTGTTTTCTAATCTGATCTAAAAAAATCAAACCTACATAGCAAATATTAATAATAGATTACATCTGTGGAAAAACATTTATATTACAAGATTTTTCAGTGGTAAAATGTGCCTTGAATGTGGGCCTGTGGTGCTGGCTTGTATAAATTCACACAAAATATCAGTATAAAACTGGGTATAAGGAAATAAAATACAAAGCAAACAAATTCTTTTTTTTCATGTTCCCCCTGAAGACTTTAGACTTGAATGTAGTGAGCGATGTAAACTTCCTCATGCAATTGTAGAAGTCTCAAAGGAATTCCAAAATACACTTCCTCTGTATTGTAGTTATTTTAATCTGAAGTTATTCAGAGCTCTGTAAATAGCTGTCACCTAATAGTCTTAGAAACTATAGATATGTTGCATTCCATGCGTCCACTTACAGTCCTTTATATTGTCTAAAAAAATATTAATGTGTAATTTTTAACATAATTGCGAAGTGCCAAAAAACCTTTTTTAAAAGAGAAATAAAATTCTGGTTAGCATAACACATTTGGTCTCTGCCTTTATATGGTCTTTTGGCCAGATCCTAGTTCTGTAAAGTTTCTTTGTATCAATGTCTGGCAAAAAGCTGACATAAAACCTGCCAATCAAGTTTCTACAGGAGGAGGGCATTATTAGTAGGTTTGCCAAGCATCTGGTTTTCAACCAGAACACACAGTTGAAAAGGGACCCTCGCAACTCCAGTCAGCACTGCCTGTTAAAAATCCCGGTGCACCATGAGACCAAGGCTAAGGCAGACTCCCTACCTTCCCTATCTCCATGTGGCTCCCAGGAAGTGGCTGCTAGGCCTCTATGGTCCCTCGGTGCAGGGAAGCTTTGTATGCTGCAGCTGTCCAAATGCCAGCTTCATAGCTCCATTGACTGGGAGCTGTGACCAATGGGAGCTGTGGGTATAGTGCCTGCGGATGCAAGGTCATTGCACAGAGCCTCTTTGGGCCTAGGGGCTGTAGCTGTTTCCTGGGAATGGCAGTAAGTGCTGCTGGCATTGAACACAATGATCCCCCTGCTTGCAGCCCAAAGTCCCCTCCTGTGCCCAAACTTCCTCCTCGAGCACACATATCCCACCCTCCACACCTCAATCCCCTGCCCCAGCCTGGAGCCACCTGGAGCCCCAGCCTGGAGAAGGGGCAGGTCAGGGATATATTTGGTTTTGTGCTATTAAAATGTTGGCAACCATAGGTGCCAACACTGTGGGTGCTCTCTGGTGCGGGATGTCACCTATGGGAAAAAACATCCCACTCTCTCAGTGCCTACCGCTTACTGCAGATCAGAATCAGGATCTTTGGCATCTCTTCTTTTCATGGGAGGAAGAGGAGAAGAGAAAGGGTGCACTTGGGGGAGGGGACGTGGCAGAGTGGGACGAGGCAGAGTAGGGGTGGGAAGAGGTGGGACAGTAGTGGGGGCAGGACCTGGGCTGAACCAGGGGTGGGAGCATTTATCAATATTGAATTTCATCTGCTATTTTGTTGCCTAGTCTGTCAGTTTTCTGAGGTCTCCGTCTGCTTTTGATTTAGCTATCGTGAGTAATTTTGTATCCTCTGCAAACTTTGCCATGTCACTGTTTACCCCTTTTCCTAGCTCATTTATGAATATGTAAAACAGCACTGGTCCGAGTAGAGATCCCTGGAGGATCCCTGTTATTTACATCTCCCCACTGTGAAAACTGACCTTTCATTCCAACTCTTTGTTTTCTATCTTTTAAGCAGTTACTACTCCATGAGAAGATCTATCTTTTTATCCATGAGTGCTTGATTGGCGCAAGAGCCTTGGTGAGGCACCGTGTCAAAGGCTTTCTGAAAGTCCATCCATGCATACTATATCCACTGGATGATCCTTGTTCACATGTTTAGCTCCTCAAATAATGCTAATTAGTGAGGCATGATTTCCTTTTACAAAGTTGTATAGACTCTTCCCCCACAAATTGTGGTCATCTGTGTGCCTGATGATTTTGTCCTTTATTACCATTTCAGACAATTTGCCTGGTACTAAAGATAACCTTACCAGCCTGTAATAGCCAGGATCACCTCTAGAGCTTTTATTAAAAATTCGCATTAGGGTAGCTACTGTCCAGTTATCTGCTACACAGTCTGATTTATGCATACCACAGTTAGGAGTTCTGAAATTTCATATTTGACTTATTACAGTACTTTTGGGTGAATACCATCTGTCCTTTGGTGATTTCTTATTGTTTATCAGTTTCCAAAACCTTCACTATCAATCCCTCCGTGCGGAAGACTTCCTCACATTTGTCACCTAGAAACCTAGTTACATTACACAACCATTTTGAAAGGAAAATTGTCATGATTTTTCTACCTGTTCTGGAGTTGGCTCCTCTACCAAAAATTACTTCTGATGACCAAATATGTCCCTTTCAAACGGGCCGCATTGTCCCAAAGATCAGGTATTTTGAAAATGATTCCTTGGGCAGAAACAGCAGTCAAAGTCTTTCTCCCCTCCCTCTTGTTTCAAATAGATTGAGTCAGCAGCTTGCTATACTATTAGTATATTTATTACATACATTTTTCAGGAAGAAATCATAAATGTTTCCAAAAAAGCATCTAACCTGTTTGATTGCCAGATCCTCCAAAGAGACCACTTTTTCTTTAAACAGAAAAGACACATGAATAGATTGTCCAGGAGCCCACCTTCTCTCCTGTTAGCCATCACATGTACTCTTGGAACTGGTTAAAGGCAACAAGTACAATTCTGTCACTACTGAAGTCAATGGCAAAACTCCCATTGATTTCAATAGATCAGGATTTCATCCCAGATTTCAATGGGAGCCTCATTTCAAAATATTGCCAGCACATGACTGTGTAGCAGCAAGTATCACTACAATTCTTGGAAACTAAAGCCGAGTGTGTTACTTGTCAGCTCAAGCTCCACAACTGCAGCTATGTAGAATAGGTAGCTGGAGTCAGTTCACCACATTGTGGGAGGCCGATGGGAGCAAACGCTCCTGTCAGCTTTCCTTACTCCTCGCAACTCCAAGGAGAACAGATGCTGGCCAGAGCTGGCCTCAGCATTCGATTTACAGGTCTGTACTAGACCTGCTAAATCAAACACCAGAACATCAATCTCCAGAGTGGCAAGTGAAGATGTGCCCTAAGAATCTATTCCATAACTTTTCCTGGTTCATTTAAAATGGGCCCAAAAGAGACATCTGTCTTTCACTTTCACTTAACTCACAGGCATTCACCTTCCTTCCCCCCCCCCCCCTGCATCCCCCTTCTGTTCTGAAATGTGATATGTCCTTTTCATATGTGTTCATTTTTTTTATATTGTATCCTTTGGTATATATGGCTGTGACTATTTTCTTCCACTATTTGATCTGAGGAAGTGGGTCTGGCCCACGAAAGCTCATCATCTAATAAACCATCTTTGTTAGTCTTTACAGGACTATGTAGCACTTTAAAGACTACATAGTCCTGTATTTTGTTTCAGTTACACCAGACTAACACAGCTACATTTCTATCACTATCCTTCCATTTCTATGATTCTATGTATTTTAGAGTTGTTGTTTGTGTATTACTATTTTACTATTTTAACAATGCATTAAAATTAACTGCTCTATTTCTCTACCTCTGTAATTTCCACTCCAATGCATCTGACAAAGTAGTTTTTACCCATGAAAATAAATCTGTTAAGGTGCCACAGGATTTCTTGTTGGTTTTGCAGATACAGACTAACACAGCTACCCCTTTGAGACTAATCCCTGTGCTATTTCCCTAGTCTGCATATATTATTATTTGTCATACCATTGTACTTGAAACCCCAAACCAAGATCATGGACCTGTTGTATGAGGCACTGTACAAACACATAAAAGGAGGCAGTCCTTGTCCCATGAATTTACCATCTTAGGGCACGTCTAGACTACGCGCAGCTTCCAAAAGAAGATATGCAAATTCGGTTTGAATTTCATATCTTCTTCTGTTTTTTTTCCTTAAAGAGGCTTTTCCGATATTTGGCTTGTCTACACAGGGCCAAATATCGGAAAAGCCCCCTCTTTTGAAAGCCTCTGTAAATCTCCTTTTAGAAGAGGAGGTTTGAAAGAGGGTTTTTTTTCCGATATTTGGTCCCATATAGATGGGCCAAATATTGGAAAAGCCTCTTCCTAAAAAAACACCAGAAGAAGATATGCACATTTGAGCCAAATTTGTATATCTTCTTTCCAAAGCCATGCGTCATGTAGACGTGCCCTAAAAGACAAAAGATCAGAAGGGCAGCAAAGTGCCAAGCTGGGAATAGAACCCAGGTCTTCTAATTCTGAGTTCCAATATCTGCTAAATGACACTGGCTGTCTAAATGCACCAGTGTTGTAGCCCTGATAAATGTTTTTGCCATAAATGTTTAATTTCGAATCCCTAATGCTGTGCTTACTCAAATCTTGGGCAAGATTGCTGGTGGTTTGTTGATAAAGCCAGTTCCTGGTCTTGTATATTTATGTTTACATACTGTAAAAGAAGTGATTAGTCTATGAATCAGATGGAAAATTCCAGGCTTCATCCAGGTGGAGGTTTTGCTTTTTGTACCCATGTTTTTATACTAATAGTATTTTTATCCTAACAATATCTGTCACACAATTTCCAGTCAGTGTTACAGCAGTACTGTTTGTATTCTCTTCTTCCTTAAATCTTTGGATTAACTGAGTGTTTAGACATGAGAGTGAATTATTTTTAATCACTTAAAACACTGTTAGAAGATTATTTTTCTCTTTACCTTTAATAACCTTATTTTTGAGAAATTATTTTACTGTAATGCACCTGAAAGTGTGTGACTGAATGCACTAACCAGAGCCACATGTCATGCTATATATTAGCTGACTTTATGGCCTTCTGAAATTCCTTATAATCCTCCCGATTAGCCTCAATTATGTATACTGTGCTTCCTCCCCAGCTGTGGCAGCTCTGTGCAGGGGCCATAGGAGGGGTGCCTCTCCCCCTCTTATGCCCCATCTATTGTAGCTCTGTGCTTGGGGCCAGGAGAAAAGGTGCCTCCTCCTTGCTCCCAGCCCCTTCTACTCCATGCTGGGGCCAGAGGAAGGGGGCACCTGCTCCCCAGCTTTGGCACCCTACTCAGAGCTGCCCCACAGCTGCTGCCCCACAGCTGCTGCTGCTGCTGCTGCTGGGGAATACGAGATTTTTTCCGTGGCCCCTCCCAGCCTAACTTGGACATGCCCCAGCTAGGAGACATGCACCCCTTCCCCGGCTGTGCCTGCTGAAGCTGCAGCAGCGGTGGAGAGGTGCTTCGCACCTGGCATCAAGTTGCTTTGGTCAGAGATGGCAGAGGTTGTCCTCTCTCCCCAGGGCAGCCTGCATACTGAACCCCTCATCCCCCACCCCACCCCAGAGCAGTGATTTAAATGTCAGATGTACATTTCCATATTCCAAATATATATTCTTATAATTTAACCCAGGATTGCACAGGTCCTTAACAGAATTAACCCCAAGGCCCACCCCGTCCCCTGAAGGCACTGCCTCAGGTTCACCGGGCAAGACTGGTGCAGGGTGACAGCAGTGGTCAACCCCATCCCTGTCCTGCCTTCGGTGGCAGGAGCCGCGGGGAAGCGGAAGGCAACGGAATGGGTGTACCTGCCACATCCTCAAGGGACTGGGTGCCATGCAGGGAGGGGGAGATAGGAAGGGGTGGGGTTTGGGAACATTTTGAACAGTTGGCCAATCCTGGTACAATTTACCTTATCTACTGCTTTTAGCACCAAATCAGCTGATACCTCCATCTTTGACATGGCCTCATCCTTTTCATTTGCAAAATGTAGATATCTCCTCTCTGGAGGGCAGACTGATGCAAATAAGTAATTTAGCTTGTCTGCAGTGTTGTGATCTTTCTTAATTGTATCCTTTATTCTCTCGCAGTTTAAAGGTCTCTGCACTTCTGGTATCTGTTTTGCCTTTGCCGGGTTGATGTTTTTGGTGGAGGGCTGGGGTTTTTGGGGTTTTTTTTGTTATTGTTCTTTAGGGATTTGAACAAAATTTTAAATAACTTTTCTTGAATGGGCTTGCAACAGGTGCTGTATCAATGTATTAATTCATTCATTGAGTCTGACGCAGGCATAGTGGCCTTTGGAAATATCACCTAATAATAGCGGTCACCCTTGCTACTTGATTTATGGGATGTTGCATTATTGGCCAAGCAGCCTCATTTATAAACAGTTGATATCCTCATGCAAATCGTTGAAAAGCATGCTATTTAGAAACACTTCATCGTCTGTCACATATTTTCTTTTTCTTCCTTCGTTCTATATTACTAAAGAATTTTGCATGAAAACAGGATCTTTGTTTCTTAAGAGTTCATCTTACCCAGTTATCCGTTCCCCACCTGAAGCCCTTAATCGTATCCACAATAGCCATTTGTGCTGTCACAAACAGAGGATTATGGCTTCAGGTGGAGAATGGGCAGCAGAAGCAGATGGAATCTTCAGAGACAAAGATTCTGTTTTCATGCAAATGTCTCAAAAAAAGAGAGAGAAAAGAAAATATATTCAATGCAAACACTACTTTAGTGAAACGTTATCATCAAGAAGCCAAGTGCACAAAAGTCAGGAGATTTAGGGGTAGGATTTCTACAGCAATTATAACTCTTTCAATTTTAATGACACTGTTAGCTTTTGTGTCTAACTCTAGTCTTGAACTAGAACACTGGATCTAGCCCCTACTTTTTAGTAAACATTTAAATTTAGATCTGGATTCCAAAGTAGGAATACTACTCCCCACTTACTATTGGGATCCAATCCCACAAGCTACGAGCCATCTATGTGCAATATGCCTAAACTGCAAGTGTTCCGGGAACACCAACATTGAATTATCCAATTTTGTGGGCTGAAAATGTCTACCATAATATTGCATTAATGGATGACTTTTTTACTGAATTTTCTTTTTCCTTTTTTTTTTAAAGAGGGACAAATACCCTGCATGCAGTTCTGTTTGGCTTCTCTTGCAGTTGCTTTTCTTTTTATTTGCCTTTTGGATGAGTGGCCCTTGTTTTGTTCCTTCCAGCTGAATAAGACCAAAAAAGCAAAGTCACCAGAAGCTCTATGGGTGTTTGACTGAACCATCAATATGATTTTAAATAAGCACATATTTTGTGTTTATAGTATGTGAATTTTCCTTCATTAATTTAAGTTCCTCACATTGAAATACAGTATATGTAACTCTAAATTTAATTTGGCCTTACCCAGCATCTTCAGCATCCAATGACTTAAAGAGAAATTGAAGGTGCTCAGCATACCAATGGTTTAGACTCAATATACAAGATTCTGAACTAGTCCACCTTTATGCATTTCAGTTTCCCATATTCATGAACTCTCTCCTCCCTATCTTTTCTGTGGATTGTAAAAATGATTAGTTTCTTTGGCCATTGGATGAGAACTATTTGGGGTGATTGTACAATTATGTGCAGTGACCCAGATTGTAAGTTTAAAAAAAAACCTGTTGCTTTCCTACTGTGATGCTATATTACTGACCAACATTTTCTGTATGAAAGCTATAGTGGTTGTGGCCTCCTGGAGATGAATTTGGGAATAAGAGATTAATTCATGAAAAGGATTTTGTAGCAACAAATAATTATAATTTGTGGGCCTACTATTGCACTAGTTGATTCTATACTAAATATGATTGAGTAGAAACTGTTCCAATATAGTTTAGATCATATTGAAATCTGAACATGAATGGAACTCATTCACTTCTCAACCCTTCAAAAATTGACATTGTTTAAAAACCAAAAATATTGATTGTTTGGAAAAATATATATTATTGCATAATTCTTTATCTCTAGGACAGTGGTGGTGGTGGGAGGGTTTCACACTGGGTGAGCTTATGTGTCAAGTGATTCCTGATGGATCAGCCATTGGAAGAGCATAATAAATGAGTTCCAAAGGAAGATGCATCCAACCCTCCAAGATGGAAACCCTTGGAAAGTGGTAATTATGGCAAGTTGTTATAGGAGAAAGGAAATTAGATGTGAGTTTGCAATGGTATAGCAGCAAAACAGCTAGTAAGTTTCCAAGAGGTAGCTGTGTTAGTCTGTTTCAGCAAAAACAACAAGGTCATGAGTTACTGCTGGCTGTGAGCTGGGTACAAGAAAGGTGTGATTCAGGTACATTTGATCACAGGACATGTGGTGGGAGCCCAGAGTAGTGTACAGGGAGAAAAACAATCTTTCATGATGATTTGCCCCAGGCTTGCTATCTAGGAAACCCGTTGATATTGTGTACGTAACTGGGGGCTATTCAGCACTTCATATTCTTTTCATACCTAGCAAAACTTCTGATGTCAAAGGGACTTTTGTGTGACTAGAAATGGTAGCGCTGAACAGGGCTCTTAAATCAGCCACCCAGGAGGATTCCACTGTGGGTGGTAAGCCATAGGGAGTAGCCAGATGGCTGTTGAGCGGGCTGGGTAACGTTTATGGTGATTAAAGGGGTGGGACACCCAAAGGAGCACATTTGAAAATATATCTTGGCCCAGACATCACTTCTGACTAAAGTATTAATTTTCAAACTGTTTCATGAGGAGTCAAATTTATTAGCAATTTGTATATAAAGAGCTTTGTGCGTGAGGCAACACACCTTGGTTTCATTACTGCTAATGCTGATAGGATCAGCATGCACAACTCCCCATATACTGTTTAAACAATTTACCCCAAACAGTGTAAGTTACTCCAAAACAAAGCTAAATCTTACATGTAACAAAAGAAAAATGCCTACATCTTGACTTTATTTTACCTTAAACCTCAGTGTTTAAAAAATGTTCAGCTACTTGGTATTAATCAAATCAAGCTGGGTAAATTTACCTTTTATAAATCTGAAATGAAACTCTGTTTTATAGCTTGAATATTATTTTAGGAAGATAAAGTTGTAAGAACCTTTGACTGATCTGTAGTAAAAAATTTTACTGCAATTTTATTTGCCTGGGAAAATATTTTTAAAGCATTAACAGAAATGTATGGCATAAATTTCAAAGCCTATCATACCATTTCATGAACAAATATTTATATACATGGTCCCAGGGAAGTTAAAAATATACTGTTTTTATAGAAAATATACAATGCTATGTATACTGACTGTACAGTAACTATAGTTTAAAATTGCCAGGGTGATGTTTTTTCAATGTCTTTAAGAAAATGCCTTTTGGTTAAACATGAGTTAATGAATCTTAGCAAAGGGAATTTTTATTTTGCAGTATTGATAAACAGAAACAAAGACACATATACAACCAAGGAGACAATAAATGGTCTACACATGGAGGACACAGAGTATCAAAAATGATTGCATGTATTTGGTTTTCTGTGCATTACACTGTATAGTGTACAGCTTGGCATACCATCTCTTCTGCAAATCCATCCCGCTCCATTGCCTTTTATAGCAAACAGCAATGTGTTGGCGCTCATAGGAGGTTGTCTACGTTTTTGGTATTTTTTATTTTTAAAATACTTACTATGGACCTGATTGAAAGCCCACTGAAGTTATTGGAAAGACTCCCATTAACTTTGGACCTCTTCCTGTGTTCAATTATTTACCAAAATCGTATGGTACAGTTTTTCACCTTGGTTCCCACCCTGTGGTTAGATCCAATTATTTAGTACATTGCAGTGAATGTTCTTATTGGTTTGATTCTGATGCTGACATTTCTTCAAACTCAGAGTTGTTATTGATTCTTCAGTAATTGAACCATCTGTTGAATTTTCAGTCATGAAGGAATAAACATAAAGCATCGAGCAAAGTTTTCATTTTTGGTATGAATTCTGTGACAGTTCCAGTAATATTCGATAAATACATTTTCCAGGGCTAACATCTCCTGGTGAGAATCAAAATGCCATAAATAACATACATATTTTCAGGATGAAACCTTTTGAGTCAGATCATGTTTTATTCTTACTAGAATCAAAATAATTTGTTGGTTGTATTGACCCCAGTCTTTTTGAGACTTTTCTCTGATTTTTCTTATTCAGTTCTGGTTTTATACCTTGAAATCAACTCTGTGTGTTTGTTTATTTATATTATTTTTATTTAGTTTAACCTCTAGAAACTTCATTGCTTGTGAAGATGTATTTTTCCTTTTGGTAAGCTACTTTTCTTTCAGTTAAAAATACAGTTCCTCAGTATGCTGTTCTTTGAAAGGGTTAACGTCACAGTTGCTAATACCATATAACTCTATTAGTTATTAATGCAGTCAACTCATAAACACAGTTTAGAGAGTATTAGCCTTGGAAGAACTTTCCAGGAGACCAATATATCAAATAAATCCTGAAGTCCCTTAACCTCAGGATAGAATTACAAGTTTATAATTTACTCAACACTTATATGACGTGGAGAACAAAGGATTGCCAAGCCAGTCAAAACTAAATTACTCTTGACCTTAAATTAGTCTTTTTCGCGGTATCCAAGCTGTAGCTAAACTGCTGTTGAAATAATTTGGGTTGAATAAAGCAGGTTTGTATGTCTCCTTACTAACACCCACAATTAACATACATAAAATTTATATAACATTGTTTGCTAAAAGCGATATATTTGTATTCTAGTAAGAAAATCCCGTTAATCTTGATTCATAGTCACATGAAACACTCACATATAGTTTTGTATATTTACATATACACGTATAATGTATATATCTCCAATCTTTCCAGCTTTTTTATGACTAGAATGTTATATAGTATGGAGCAGCTCATTGTAGCTATTAACTGGAACCTGGTAAAACTACTTTGATATTTTTAAGTCTACTGGTTAAAGATTGCGTATGAATTGATAAAGTAACTTTATGCACCGTGCTGACAGCATTGATCCTATTTTCAATCACTTTTCAATCCATGCTGAAGCTGATTGATTGATGGACTTTCCCTGATGAATCATTTAATTACAAGCATGAGCCCCAATACTGGGAACACTATAGCTTAGTCAACACTACAAAATATTGCAGGCATAATGATATCAGCTTTAAGTGTGAAAAAAATCACTCTTCTGAGCTGACCAAGTTATGGCCCCCATGTGGCTGCAAGTACAGAATTTCAACACAAGAGTATTTCTGCCAGCTTACCTGTTGTCATTTGGAAGGTGCTGTTACAGCTATGTCATCAGAAAAACTACTCCATTTTTGGGCTCTTCCAGCATAGCTATATTGGTATAGCTATACCAGCAGGCTGTGTCTACACTGGCAAGTTATTCTGGAAAATCAGCCGCTTTTCCGGAAAAACTTGCCAGCTGTCTACACTGGCCGCTTGAATTTCCGGAAAATCACTGATGATCTAATGTAAAATCATCAGTGCTTTTCCGGAAAAACTATGCTGCTCCCATTCAGGCAAAAGTCTTTTTCCGGAAAACTGTTCCGGAAAAGGGCCAGTGCAGACAGCACAGTAGTGTTTTCTGCAAAAAAGCCCCGATCACAAAAATGATGAAAGTGCTTTTCCGGAAAAGCGTCCTGCCAATCTAGACGCGCTTTTCCGAAAATGCTTTTAACGGAAAACTTTTCCGTTAAAAGCTTTTCCGGAAAATCATGCCAGTGTAGACGTAGCCGCAATGTATTTGTAATGTAGGCAAGCTCTCATTGGCATGCATAATTTTACACCTTAGAAGCCTCACATGAATTTAGTGACACTATTCATGGACTTAAAGTTACACCTGTATGTTTTCAGAACTAGGGCCTTCATTACTTGTAATTAGGTCTTAGGTTCCAACGTCTCTCTTGTGTCTCAGTCAGAAAATGTTTGTTCCTGAAACTATTTATTTGTAAATATTATAGGAAAGCTTTCTGAGCATTAACACTAGAAAGCCAACTTTCAGGCTGTAGGTGGGAGAGTGTGGTTTCAGATTTGATTTTTAATGGTCAGACAACTGACTTTTGTTCCAAACTAGGCCATATAAGGCACTTCAAAAACAATACAAGACTCTTTTTTAAAAAACTGCTGTTATTCTAATGCTGCATTAAAAATCTATATGAGCACCTGCTTTGAAAGTCCACTTTGCACATTTCTGGAATGTAGCCCCTAAACTATATACATTCACTCTGTTTTTAGTTCACTTCGCAGTATATGTATGATCAGAAGGTCTTCGAAGAACATGTGAATGTGAATAACTACAGTACTTTGTGTGTACTTGCGTGCGTATGGACAATTGTGAAAATTAAGGATAGGGTTAGTATACTTTACTGTGGTCAAACTAAACAGTTCCTTGTTTGAAAGATACTGGCAACTAGCCATCTCCTCCAATAATGAACCAAATACCTCCTTGTTTAGATTTCACCAGCTGTAAAGGAAAGCAGGTTCAGTTCTCAGCAAAAAATTCTCTTTGCACCTCCAAGCCTCATTGACTAAGACTATCTCCTTTTGAACCAGAGAAAACTGCATTGGTTAGAAAACTAATCTGGGTCAAATCAATGGTGTTATTAATGCCATTTCCAGACAAAGACAAAGTGGATTCATCAGATTGTTAATCACATGTATCAGTACTGCTGGTTGTGTCTTCAAAGATGGTTTGGTGCTGAAGAAAATGTTCTTGACCTCCTCTACCATGCTGCAAGAGGCTTGAGAAATTCTTTATGTTGTGGCTGATAGAAGCAGAAAACTATTAAATCTAAGATTAAATGAAAAACAACAAACAGTCCTGTGGCATGTTAGGGTACGTCTAGACAACGGAGCTATTTCAGGATACAGCGTCTTTTACACGTGCCAGTTATTTCAAAATCTATTTTGAAATAGCGGGCGTTCTATTCCAGCATCCCTGTAAACCTCGTTCCACGACAGTTAAAGGATGTCTCGAAATAGCACGTTATTTCAAAATGCATTCAAAATAAGCTATGCAATTTGCATAGCACAAGTTGTGTAACTTATTCTGAGATAAGGATGCTGTCTAGATGGACCCTTGGATACTAACAAATATGAGCTTTCATGGGTAATCCGATGAAGTGGTTTTTATGCAGGAAAGCTTGTGATATATTTGTTATTCTCTGTGGTGCCACAGAGCTATTCATTGGTTTTACAGTTACAGAGTAACACGGCTACCCCTTTAGGATAAAATGAGTTTAGGATGAAAGATTCTAAAAATTTTAAATGCTGGAGCTTTGTGGTTGACAAGGCTGGTAATAGAAGAAAGAAACTTTCAATTCTGTCAGTGTCTTCAAACCAGCCTATGTAGGTGTTGTTCAAAAGACACTATTTCCCATTTTGTTGGCCTGTTATTCAAGTTAGAAGAAGCTAATTAAATTTGGTTAGCAGGGCTTTATTTGAGTGTTTACTGTTATTTCTACCTGCTTTAGTTTACGTCCCCTGACCCAAGCTTTGCTTTGAGTTTCAGTTTGAGGACACACAAGATTTCAAAGTAAACTAATTTGAAAGTGCTGCCTTTCAAGTGGCTTTGCATGAAGACCATGCCAAAGTTCAGATTTTGCATAATAGCTCAGCAAGAAGATGTATCAGCTCAGACTTGTTGGAAATTGAGTCGAGGCTTACAGGTTCTAGTCAGAGTTTTGTGTTTGTAATGCAACCCCAAACTAGGACTTGGGGTAGTATTTGGAACAGACAACTTCTGTTTCCGAATGTATCCCATTACATAATTTTTTGTTAGAAACTTTGAGAATGGAAGTTGCAAGAACTGTATTTTCAGCTAACAGACTGTAAAATATAATGGCATAAAATGGTGCTCCGATATTTAAATATACCTTTGTACGTCAGTTTTCAAAAGTGGTCTTCAACGTGGCTGAAATCATTAGATGCTTAACTATAGCAAATCAAGCAGTTAGACATCTCACTGAGCGTACTTGTGAGCATAATTATTTGGAAGCGCATCTTATTGCTGCTGAAATGTTTACTCCTGCACCACTGTGCACGCACAGAATGTATGTCCCCTGCATATTTCTTTGCTTCCCTGCAGAAAATGACTTAACGGGGAGACAAAGGACCAATCATGTGACCTTCCCCAACTGTATATTTCTGGTGCCCAGGGCAGCTGGTAGAAAGGTAAGGGGTGGGACTGGAGAGGATCCGGCTGGTGGCTGCTGCCCTGCACTGGATTCAGCTGCTAGTCCCAGTTGGGGTGGGGAAGATGGGATTTCCTCTTCTCCTACATGGCATCCAGAGGGCTGGGTCAGACCCATCCTCAGATTTCTCACTCAGAAGTAGGAAGCTCTGCAAACATTCCACCCTCACCCCTTGCAGCCATCATGACTCAGATTTGGGGGGAACGATCACTCTATAGGAAGTGGTCCCCCATCTGCCCAAACTCCATGCATTCAGACCCCCTCACAACCAGAACATTCCACTGAGTCTCTCACACCCAGACACTCCCCCCATGAGCCCCACTCCCCTTGCACCTCGACTACCCCAATGAGCCACCCTAATGAGCACCAACCACCTACACCTGAATCCTGATTTTACTAAGTCCCATTTTCCTAGCATTTGGACGCCCTCCACCAAGCCCCACATGCATCCAGACCGCTGCTGAGCCCCAACCACCTTCATCTGGACCCCCATGCAGAGTCCCATTATTATTGCTCCCAGAGCCATTCAATAATTCTCTGTGCATCCAGATCCCCTCTGCACCTGAATCCCCCTCACTTAGCCACCTGTAACCTGGTTGCCCCACACAGAGCCCTCTTAACCCCCATCTGGGTCTCCCCTCAGGTCTGCCTCTCCCTCACACTAAATCTCTCTTCACTTGGATCCTGCCATGCTGAGCCTGCTTGCCCACACTTGGTGCACCTGGCATGGAGGGGTAGAGCCCTGTGGTGTTTCTCTAAGGCTAGGTCTACTGTATAGCTTTTTCCCACTGCTTTTCTAGAAGAGGCTTTTCCACCATTTGGCCCCATCTAGACGAGGCCAAAAGGCAGAAAAGCCTCTTTTTTCGGAGGAACCCTTATTCCTCGTAGAACAAGGTATACTGGGCTCCCCGAAAAAGTGTGTTTGCTCTTCCACGAAAAAATGCAGAAGAGCAAATGTGTTCCCTGAATGAAGTGGGGTTTTTCTGGGATACCTCTGGTATCTCAGAAAACCCCCACAGTGGGGACATAGCCTGAGACAGGCCAAGTCACTGTGCAGTCAGGATTGGATGTAGCCTTGCCGCTAAATCTGGGGGGGGGGGGGAGGGGAGAGCTGGGCATTGGTCTCCCATCTCATTGCAGTCAGTGGACTGCGCTCCCCAATGCCATATGGAACCTCCACATTTACCTGATAAATAAAATTTTCAGAGTTCTGAGGGCTTTTAAAATATTGTGCACAGAAGACTTTCCTGGCACTGCCTGCATCAAGGGCTGGCTCAGGATGGTGGGGACTGGACAGGCCTCCCACTGGCTTCTCCCTGGGACTGGCCTGGAGCAGAGGAGGGGCATGAGGCCTGTCCACTGGCTGCTCCCTGGAGCTGACCCAGAGAAGTGAGTGCTGTGCAGCATGGTGGGCGGCTGCTCCCATCTGCTGCCCAGGACCAGCCTAGAGCACCAGGAGCTGCATGGCAAGATGAACAGCTGCTTCCTGTGGGCAGCCCAGAGTGATGGGGACCATGTTGCCAGGCAGAGTTTGCTCCCAGGGCTGGGACACTTGCCCCCTTGTGATCATTCTTGAGTTTAACTGTCCCTCTATTAAGCCCTGCCCTTTCTGCTTGATGCAAAACAATTGTATTCCAGGTACATCCCATTGTCCTGGCACAACCAAACCCTTACTTTGCTGTAAGTTATGATAAGAGGACATTGCATACCAAATTTGGTAGTCTTCGCTCTTCTCATTTAGGAGGCATTCTTGAACAAACGGACTCATAGATAGACGGATGGACTTATGGACAGACAGATACACAAACTCTCTACAATATTTTTACATATTAGATATTAGTAAAATAGGAGATTGCCTGCTATCTCTGAATGTTTTGTGCAGGCTGTTATGCCAAACATGGTGTAGAAACTGTGAAGTTCCTCCCCGTTTTCTGTGTTAGCCCATTGGTATGGTCATGATCAGTATAGTCTGTCAAATATTTTAAAGGGCACCAACATTTTTTTTGTGTGTGGGGGGGAACATCTATATGATATTTAAACAAGTGCATCTATCTGATTGCAAAGTGGTATTTCTCAGTTTTTAATACTTGAGTGAATCATGGTATTGAATATATGAATCAATCAGCAGATGTTTAAAAATGACACTAATCATACATTAGAGAGTGACTTCAAAGATTTTCATAGGGAATGCCAGATTGTGTTCATGCAGCTGCACCATGTATAGGAAGACGAGATTGCAGACCATTGAAAGTAACACTTATATTGTTGGAAAGCACAATACATTAGAAGAGCAGTGATCATGATAATCAAAATAATCAGAAAGCAATTATGGAAACAGGCTTGCAGAGTAGATAAGCACAACATTATTAGGATTTAATTCAGATCAGATGATCTCTCCCTTGACCTAGGTGCTCAGAAAAAGGGCTGGCAGAGTAGATGCTTGGGGAAAGGAGAAGGAAGAATGCTTTCCGAAAGGTTAGCCTCCACACCCAAGGATCATAAAAGTGGGGATTCATCCAAAAACAGAGAGGTTTTTCTGACTTTCTGGTTATATCATTAATCCTTGTAGGGTTAGTTTGTTTGGGTTTTTTTGTGTTTCTGTTGAGCCATATCATCTTTTTAGAAAGCTCTTGATCTGAGATCTCAAAGTACTTTAGAAACATTATTGTCCTACCCTTGAGTGCAGGGGACTGGACTTGATGAGCTTTTGAGTTTCCTTCCAGTTCTGTGATTCCATGAACTAAGCCTGGTGACTCCTCTGAGGCAGATATTCTTTTATTTTGCTACTTTACTGATGTATCATCTAAAGTACAGAAAGGGTAAGGGACATGCCCAAGATCACACAGTGAGACAGAAATCAAACTGAGATTGGAACCCCGGAGTCCTGCCTCTGTAGTCCTTGCTCTAACAACTTAAATCACACTTATCCTAGTAGTTATTTAATTGATATCTAAGGGTATGTCTACACTACCCACCCTAGTTCGAACTAGGGTGGTAATGTAGGCAACCGGAGTTGCAAATAAAGCCCGGGATTTGAATTTCCCGGGCTTCATTTGCATCTCGCCGGGTGCCGCCATTTTTAAATGTCCGCTAGTGCGGACTCCGTGCCGCGCGGCTACACGCAGCACGGAGTCCGCACTAGCGGACATTTAAAAATGGCGGCGCCTGGCGAGATGCAAATGAAGCCCGGGAAATTCAAATCCCGGGCTTCATTTGCAACTCCGGTTGCCTACATTACCACCCTAGTTCGAACTAGGGTGGTAGTGTAGAGATACCCTAAGGGAGCCATGTGGGTGGAGCTCTCTGTTGAGGCAGATCCAGTTGCAGGATCTTATCTTTACTGAGTATAAACCACAACTCATAATAGAATACAACAACCCTGATTCAGCAGAACACCTAAGCATGTGCTTAAAGTTAAGTGATTTTCTAAAGCAGGACCTTAATCAGGCTAAAAAATTCCAGGCAATTATTCTATTGATGCCTCCTAAATTCTAAGAGGATTGGAAAAGTGGAAATGAATCCCAATGTTTTCATATTGAATTGAACAACTTTCCTTGTGATTCCATATAGGGATGTTTCTTATTATTATTTATTATGCCAAATGGGACAAAATACTTTTTCTGTCTGTTCCCATTTAAATTCCCCCATGTAAGCATCTAAATAAGGGCCAGGTTTTCAAAGCGCTTTCCACCAAGCAATTCCTATTGCAATACTTAGGGCAGGATTTCTGAAATAACTCTGTACCCAGTGTGCTAATCTTTTAGAATTTGCCAATTGCACACACTGATTCTATTTCCCATCAAGAAAATGGGGACGATACTTTCCTACGAAAAATTTGTGGTATTTGAACCTCAGAGTAGGAACATCTTGGCAGTGAATGTTGTTCCTAACTGCTAAATGTTTGTAACACTGAACAAAATATTATGGTTGTTCTTTCAAAAGTTCACAACTGAACATTGACTTAATATAGCTTTGAAACTTTACTATGCAGGCAGAAATTGCTGCTTTCTCTTTATTTAGTATTAATTTACATTTAACACAGTAATGTGTTATATTGTTTTTTTTATCTCTGCTGCTGCTGCATGTTTGTGTACTTCTTATTCCAAATGAGGTATATGATTGGCTGGCTAGTTCATACCTCTACTGTTCTTAACAGTATGATAAGACAGTTACTGTAAATTAGTGAATATAACCCGCATCCATGTATAACACACAATCATGTACTACCCGCGGTTTTTCTATTGTGTAAAAAAAAATTAGATTACCCGCGGATGTACATAACTCTCAGAGACTTCTGCTGCTTTCCTAAAAGGTGGTTTTTGATGCCGCTGTGGGAGATGTGGCGGCAGCGGAAACATTGCCGCTTGGGCCAGTGCAGCAGCCCCGGGCGCTTGAGCAGCAGTGCCAAGGTGAGGAGGTAGCCACCCAGCATAGAGAGCAGACACAAGGTGATGGCCATCCTGCTGCCAGAGAGCCGGCCGGCCTGCAGGAGGGGAGCCGTGCTCATGCCCAGATCTGCCCTGCGCAGCCGCAGCCAGGCGCCACCCACCCTCTTCTGGGCGGGGAACAGAGAATGCAGCACAGTCATGCTGGAAGCTCATCAGGCCCTCCCTGCCCCCCTGCAGCGGAGATGACCCAGTTCTAATGGGGAGGCGGGCAGAGCTGACTAGGGGAACTGATGCTCCCAGGGGAACTCTAAGGAGTAAAAATCAACTTGTATAAGACACAGAGATGTATACCCTGAAGGGGGAGGGCTGTAAAAATGTGTATAACCCACAGGTTATATTTGCTAATTTACGGTAACAATTAAGAGCTTCTATTGTAAATCTGTTATTCTTTCTGAGCTACTCTGATTCTAAGCCTTAGATAGCTCTATTTTATACTTGAAATATCTAATTTATAGATAGTATTTTGCATTTTTAAAACACATATAAAACTTTTTCCTCAGTACTGCAGCTTTAATCATTACTGGTACATAATGCAGAGCAATCATTTATTTGTAAAAGAAATACAAAGCCTTGAAACTGCCTGAAAGCCATTAAAGTTTCAATTCTTAGAACTGTTCCCTGACTTGACTGTGATCCAGCTTCTGGGCAGGTGAAGTAGGAATTAAAATTAATGAACCCAAACAAACTGGGGTTTCAAAGCCTGTCTTTGCCAGACATTACGTTTTCATGACAGAAAGCAGTGAAGTGTAAATATAGTGCTCAATCACTGATGTATATTAAGAGCATTGTTCCTGTAAATGTTGAATATGGAGAAGAGGTAAATGAACTCTCACAGTACACAGAATAGGAACTCAATAACAGTTTTTTAAAGGTATTAACCAGAGCAAAATGAGTAAGGTAGCCCCAATCCAATTCCCAGTGGACATCTTACTATGATTATAAGCCTCCTGCTTGTCTCACCAAAAAGCATGACAACTGAATAAGCATGGCTGTGGAATAATCTTCCTATTACTAGGGGTGATTCTGTCAGGTCAGCAGATTGATGAGCGTGATGATTCATGTATGTATTGCACCTGGAGTTTGGAAAAACAGAGCACATTGGTCTCCTGGACTGTGTCTCTGACACCTTTTATTAACCAGTAATGTGTACATTTAATGTGGTATAAATTATAACAAGTTTAAAATGTTTGGGATCAAATCCCAAGTGAATCAAATAATAAAATTGCCAGGATAGGATCAATTTGGATCTTAATTGATGGGGCAAAAATGTGTGAATATTGACCAGAATCTGTTTGGCTTCCAGAGATTCAAGGAAGTGAACATCAAATGATATCAGAGGCCACGTTTATGGGAAACTATCAAAGCCAATGACATACGAGAATTCCACCCACCCAACTAGAGGCCAGGTATAGAATAATTAATGCGATTTATATAATTCAGCCAGCTTAGAGAGTAGTCATTCTTCTCTCAGCAGTGTCCAGAAGCAGTTTGCTCACTTCAGAGGGGAAAAATAATCTCACTTTAATTCTAGTTTCACAGTAAAAGGATTCAGCAGTTGGCTACCCTTGGGTAGTTTCAAGGATATTTCTTTCACTTACTAGTCTCTGTCCTTCTCTCTCTCTGCTAATGGACTGTGTGTCTAGTTTCCCCCATATATTCCCTGCCTCTGGCCCCAGTTTGTTCCTTGTTCACATTCCTGGGACTACTGGGGCAGGGAATCTGCTTCTTTTCTCACTCTCCATCACTCACCCAAGAGCTGATCCATGTAGAGGATGTGTTGTGGGAGAAGGTATCTCTCAAGTGCAGAGCCTCATCCATTATATTCCATGTATTCACTGCAATGATCTCAAAACAAAATATACAGAGACTTGGGCAGGAGTAACAACCCCCAGCTCCCCACCAGTCTCTGCAATGAGGACCATAGTAACAGAAGACCATCAGTGAAGCTTTCAACAAACACCATAGATGACACATTTCTTGAGACTTTGGCTGGGACTGTAGCCTTGGGGGAAAAAACTGGGATAGTCCTTCCTAAGTCAAGATTGTCAGCATATATAGGTACAGTGCGGGGTAGGTAAGCATTGAAGTTGCATCCAGCACTACATTCTGAGAGATTGCCGTGATATTTCATCTCATTTTGATTTATAAATCACCTGAAGGATTACTTGTATCAGAGTTGCTTTAGGCTAAGGATCAGGTATATTCATACCTGACTCGTGACTAGGGATTGAATTTCATTCCAACTACACAAAGTTTTGCAAGCCATCCTCTTGAGGTTTCTACTCATATACTTTAAGGTCAAAGGGGACCATCATGATAATTTAGTTTGACCCTCCTGCATGTTACAGGCCATAGAACCTGATCCAACAACACCTGAAGTAGACCCCTAACCTCTGACTTACTGAAGTCCTCAAGCCATGATTTAAAGACTTCAAGTTCCAGAGGACCCACCATTTATTCTAGTTTAAATCTGTAACTAACCTGTGTCCCACGCTGCCCAAGGATGGTGATGCCCTTCCCCAGGTCTCCATTAATCTGACTTCGTGGAAAACCCTTTCCTGACCCCCACATATGGTGGGTGACCTGTTAGACCCTAAGCATATGAGCAAGACCCACTAGGCAGACACCTGGGAAAGAAGTCTCTATAGTAACTTAGAGCCCTCTCAACTAGCATTCCATCGCCCTGCCATTGGGGATGTTTGCTATTAGCAGTCACAGATTGACTGCATCCCACGTAGGCAGCCTGTCCATACCGTCCTCGCCATAAACTGCTCAAGCTTGGTCTTGAAGCCAATTAGGTTTTTTACCACCAATATTCCCCTTGTAAGGCTGTTCCAGATCATCACTCTTCTGATAGCTAGAAACCTTGATGTAATTTCAATTCTTAACATATTGATGGCCAGTTAAATTCATTTGTTCTTGTGATAACATTGGTGCTTAACTTAAATAACTTGTCTCCTTCCCTACCATTTGTCTATGTAATGTATTTGTAGATAGCTGTCAGATCTCCCTTCAGGCTTCCTTTGGTTAAGCTAAACAAGCCGAGCTCTGTGTGTCTCCCCCCACAATGTATTATTGCTGTTCCTTGGATTATCCCAGTGGCTTTTCCCTGCTCCTGTTCTAGTTTGGATTCATCTTTCTTAAACACAGGGAACCAGAATTGCACCCATCAGTCCAGATGAGGTCTTACCAGTTCCTTCTATAATGGTACAAACACTTTCCTGTCTATACTGGAAATACTGTGGTTGATGCATCCTGCGACTGCATTAGCCTTTTTAACTGCTGTGGCAGTTCATAGTCTTTCTGTGATCAACTGGTATACCCAGGTCTTTCTCTTCTTCTGTTGCTTCCAGCTCATAAATCCCCAGCTTAAAGCAAACATTCTTGCTGTATCTAGGTATCTAAGTATCTGACCTTACGCTTTGCACTATTAAATTTCATGCCATTTCTATTACTCCAGTTTTCAAGGTCACCCAGATCTTCTTTTAAATTATTTCAAGCCTCCTCTGCATTGGTAATACCTCCCAACTTCGTGTCAGCTGCACATTTTATTAACACACTCCCACTTTTTCAAATCATTAATAAAAATGTTAAGTAATAGTGGTTCTAAGACTGATCCCAGAGGAACTCCACTAGTTACCTCTCTCCAGCTTCACAGTTCACCCTTTAGTGTGATCCATTTTGTCTCCTCTTTAACCAGTTCTTTCTCCACCTTTCCCTTCCCATATTAATACCTGTCTTCTCCAATTTAACTAATAATATCTCATGTGGAACTGTATCAAATGCCTTACTGAAATCCAGGTAAATTTGACATATTGCATTTCCTTTGTGTAAAACGTCAATTATTTTCTCAAAGAAGGAGATCAAGTTAGTCTGGCACAGTCTGCTTTTTGAAATAAGATGATCTATTTTATCTCAGTTACCATACTACTATATCCAAAACTATTTTCCATACCAGAAGTTGTTCCAAGACCTTGCATACAATTGAGATCGAATTAACAGACCTGTAGTTTCCTGGATCACTTTTTTTCCTCTTGTAAAAACAGGTACTATATTAGCAAGTCTCCAGTCATAGGATATCACCCCCGAGTTTACAGATTCATTTAAACTCTGCAATTTCATCTGTCAGTTCCTTTGATATTCTTGGATGGAGATTATCCTGTGGCTCCAATTTAGCCCCCTTCTACTGCTTGAGTTTGACATCAGATGTGGTAATTTCTACTTCCATATCCTCATTTCTATTTCCCACCCTGTCACTGTCCCTAAATTCCTCATTAGCCTATAAAAGTATTTATATAGGTGTTGGGCCTTGCCAAAATTATCCTTAATCTCTACCCTATCCTCAGTGCTTCTTTCTTTCTTTCTTTCTTTCTTTCTTTCTTTCTTTCTTTCTTTCTTTCTTTCTTTCTTTCTTTCTTTCTTTCTTTCTTTCTTTCTTTCTTTCTTTCTTTCTTTCTTTCTTTCCTTTCCTTTCCTTTTTATTTTATTTTTTTTTCCTTTCCTTTCCTTTCCTTTTGCTATTGAACCTTTTACTGTTGATTTTCATTCCTTTTGCAAAGTCTAATTCTTGTTGGCTTTTGGCAGCTCTTACTTTATTGATCCACTTTCTGACCGACAAGAAGTAGCTTTTCTTGCTGATCCATCCCATCTTCTTTCCTCTGTAGGCTTCTCCTTTCTCTGAGTCATCTCTTTGAGATTCTTGATCATCAGCTTGATCTGCATGACTTCCCTATGAATTTTTCCTTTTGCTTAGGATGCAGGCATCAGATTCTGCAGCTTTGATCTGACATAATTCCAAGCCTCCCCCACATTCAGATTTTTGTGTTCTTCAGTCTAGTCCACCTCCCTAACATCCTCCCTTTAAGTTTGCTTTTCAAATAAATAACCCTAGTTGCAGCTCTATTTTTATCCTTCCCATTTAGTTTGAACTGTTTGCTCGCTCGTGATCACTAGAACCCAAGTTATCTCCTACAATGAGTCCTCACTACTCCCCAAAACTAAATCTAAAATGGCATCACCTTTTCTTGGGTCAGAGACTATTTGGTGAAGAAATTGGTCAGCTATTGCACTGAGGGAAATCTTCACCCTATTCTTATTGGTAGCACTTGTCCTCCAAGCTATATCGGTGAAGTTAAAGTCTCCACTGATCACATAATTCCCAGTAGTATTTGTCATTGAAGAAATTAGAGAGGTCTCTATTGATAGCCAGAACAGGTGCTTGGGGGCCTGTAGCATATCCCAGACACTATCCCAGGGGAATCTCCAGTAACTTTCTTCCCCAAAGTGATTTTGACCCAAACAAACTCTGTTTTGTCCTTTCCATCACTTCTAATTTCTTTACAATTTATCTCATTATTAATATACAATACTGCTCTACCACCTTTGTCTTTTCTGGACTGCATATACCTTTCAATACCTGTACTCCAGTCATGACGTCTATTCCACCATATTTCTGTTATCTTGATAATGACTGGTTTTACTTCCTGCATTGGAAGTTGTAGTTCCTAAAGTTTGCTACCCAGGCTGCTTGCATTGGCATATAGACATCTTAGTTGTTTCTGATTGGCTTTGCCAAGATTCCTCATCTAACTGGGTACAGTCATTTTATTGCCATTATCACCTACCTGTCTGGTAGTTTTATTGGTACTAGCACTATCTTTTCTCTTAGGTTATGTCTACACAGCAGTATTATTTCAGAATAACTGACATTCTGAAATAACATAGCAAGCAGTTATTTTGACACAATATCAAAATAACGTGGAGCCGAAGGACTTCTTACTCTGACTCCTGTAACCCTCATTGTACAAGGAGTAAGGGAAATCGGAGGAAGAGTGCTCTACCTTGGACTTCCTGTTGTGTAGACAGCACCAAAAGCTGAAATAAGTTATTTCAACTTCAGCTGCGCAATTGATGTAGCTCAAGTTGTGTAGCTTATTTCAGCTTTAGCCCTGCTGTGTAGACGTGCCCTTAATATCCATTCTCTTTCCCCCTGTGATTCCTTTCTCCAATTCTGTTTACTTTATTTCTTGATTTTTCTCATAGTCAATATTTGAATCGGATATGGTGGTTACATGAGCATCTCCCCCAAATTTCTATTTTAAAGTTTTTTTTAATCAGTTGTGCAGCCTCCATCCTAGAAATCCATTTTCCTCTTACTCAGGTGGAATCTATCCCATAAAAACAGTTCTCTTTCCATAAATGCCTCCCTGGGGTTGACCATCACAAAACTCTTCTTACAGCCTGAGCCAACTGTTGCTCATCATCATCTTGGCTTGGCTTCATTCTCCTCCTCTATGAAAGGACAGAATCACATTGAAGATCACTTGAGCTTCCATTTCATTAAATAACCTCCCTAACCTGGCATTGTCTTCCATAATGCATTCCAGGAGGGATTTGGCAGTATCATTTGTCCTCACATGAAGAACAGCCAGAGGAATTGTTCCTCCTCCCATTAGGATCTTCTTCAGCCTCGGGGCCACATTCTGTGTCTTTGCTCCTGGCAGACATCACTTCCTTCTGTTCTTCTGTTCTCCTGATCAGCTCTGATGAGAGGCCTGTCTGTTCTTCTTATTATGGAGTTCCCAGTCTTGTGCACTGGCCTGTTCCTGGTGGTCGTAAGATTGTCTGGCTTTCCTCCTGTTCTTTTTGTCTGCAAGTCCTCTCGTGTTTTGTTCTCCCTTGCAATCTTCTGGGACTAACCCTGAATCTTCCTGGGGCTCGGCACTCTGGGTAGCTCCATTGACTTGTTCCTCTTCTTAGGGGGTCTATCTGCTATTTCTCTTCTTCTTTCCCCTCCCATAGCCTGTTAGGGCATGTCTAAACTACATTCCTCTTTTGAAAGAGGAATATAAATGAGGCAAATCGAAAGTGCAAATGAAGCGCTGATTTAAATATCTCACATTTCATTTGCATATTCACGTCCAAGTGCTTTTTTGAAAAAGGGTTTTTTGAAAGTGAAAGCACAGTCTATACAGGGTTCTTTAGGGGGAAAAAGAACCCGTACTCATTTTTTCAGGAGCACGGGTTCTTTCGAAAAAGGGTTTTTTCCCCCGAAAGAACCCCATCTAGATATAGCCTTACTGCTTGCTGTGCCCCTTCTTCATTTTCCAACTCAGCAGCCATGTTTTTGAGTACCATTTCTCCTTGATAACTGGTATTTTCCTTTGCCTGGTTCTCCTAGTCTCAAGCTTCCACTAGGGCTGTTAGATATTGGGTAACTGAATAGTTATGTAATCACATGAATTCTTATTGGTTACATGACTATTTTATAGTCTGTGGGAGAGGGGCCAGCAGCCAGTGCACTCCAGCCCCACTCATGGGGTGCCCCCAGCAACCCTGCACTGCTGCCTCTGTATCAGCTCTGTCTTACGATGATCAGCTCTGTCAGAGCCTAGCTCGCCACGGACAGAGGCTGCTCCATAGAAGGTGGAGCAGCCTCAGTTCGCAGAGGGAGCTTGGACCTTCCCACCCAGCGGATACTGACATAGAGGCTGGCGGGGGGGGGGGGATTTGAGTAGTTGACAAGATTAATGAGTAAACATAGGCTTATTGGTTCATCATAGAGTTGGCTATGCATTGACATCTCTAGATCCCACTGGCCACTTTCCTCACCCAGCAGTGTCCCTTCACAGTTCTCCAGTCCAGCTTGCATGCAAGAGTCTTGTATTCTTAACTTGTGTCCTTTAGCTGCCTCTTCTTTTCCCTCCATCACCTCGTAGAATTATAGAATCCTAGGGCTGGAAGAGACCTCAGGAGGTCATTGAGTCCAGCCCCCTTCCCAAAGCAGAACTAACCCGAACTAAATCATCCCGGCCAGGGCTTTGTCAAGCCAAGACTTAAAAATCTCTAGGGATGGAGATTCCACCACCTCCCTAGGTAACCCATTCCAGTGCTTCACCACCCTCCTAGGGAAATAGTTTTTCCTAATATCCAACCTAGACCTCTCCCACTGTAACTTGAGACCATTGCTCCTTGTTCTGCCATCTGTCACTACTGAGAACTGCCTCTCTCCATCCTCTTTGGAACCTCCCTTCAGGAAGTTGAAGGCTTCTTTCTAATCCTCCCTCACTCTTCTCTTGTGCAGACTAAATAAGCCCAAATCCCTCAGCCTCTCCTCATAGGTCATGTGCTCCAGCCCCCTAATCATTTTGGTTGCCCTCCGCTGGATCCTCTCCAATATGTCCACATCCTTTCTATAGTGGAATAAAGGGGAAGAGTCACTTCTCTAGATCTGCTGGCAGTGCTTCTTCTAATGCACCCTAATACTCCATTAGCCTTCTTGATTACAAGGGCACTCTGTTGACTCATATCCAACTTCTCATCCACTGTAATCCCTGGGTCTCTTTGTTGAACTGCTACTTAGCCAGTCAGCCCCCAGCCTGTAACAATACTTGGGATTCTTCCATCCCAAGTGCAGGACTCTGTACTTGTCCTTGTTGAACCTCATCAGATTTCTTTTGGCCCAGTCCTCTAAACTGTCGAGGTCACTCTGGACTCTATCCTTACCCTCCAATGTATCTATCTCTCCCCCTAGCTTAGTGTCATCCACAAATTTGCTAAGGGTGCAATCCATCCCCTCATCCAGGTTATTAATAAAGATGCTGAACAAAACCGGCCCTAGAACTGATCTTTGGGGCACTCCACTTGAAACCAACCTCCAACCTGACATTGAGCCATTGATTACTACCCATTGGGCCTGACAATCTAGCCAGCTTTCTATCCACTTTACAGTCCATTTATCTGATCTATACTTCCTTAACTTGCTGGCAAGAATATTGTGGGAGGCCATATCGAAAGCTTTGCTAAAGTGAAGATATATCACATCCACTGCCTTCCCCATGTCAACAGAGCCAGTTATCTCACCATAGAAGCTAATCAGATTGGTCAGCCATGACTTGCCCTTCGTGAATCCATGTTGACTATTCCCTCTTTCGGGTGGTTCAGAATGGATTCCTTGAGGAATCCATGATTTTTCTGGGGACTGAGGTAAGGCTGACTGGTTTATAGTTCGCTGGATTGCCCTTTTTCCCTTTTTTAAAGATAGGCATTACATTTGCCTTTTTCCAATCATCCGGGATCTCTCCTGATCTCCATGAGTTTTCAAAGATAATGGCCAAAGGCTCTGCAGTGACATTTGCCAACTCCCTCAGTACCCTCAGATGAATCTGCTTGAATCCCTTTCAAAACTCAGTCACAGTTTCTACCTGCATCTCCAAACCTTGGATTTTCTCTTCCATCAGCTTTGCCACCTGGCAGTTTGTACAAATGAAGCTCTTTTCGGGTACCAACTCCAGGATACTGTTCATCCCGCAGCTTCCACATTTGGTCACCTTGATTGCCTCTTTCATTCTTTGGATCAGTAGCATTGCTGTCTCTGCCTCTGGCATAGCTTTCCTCCCTAAGCTCCTGTAAGGAAAAGACAAAAGCAGAACACAGCCAACCAACCAGTCCCCAAACAGAACAGCATACATCTCCTATCCCAAACTTCCCTTATAAACTCTCACTCAAATGCCCATTGGTTTGGCTCTGTTTGCTGACTCCTGTGCCATTGGCTGGCTCCTTAACTTTCTGGATAGACTTCCAAATTAGGATCATCATGCTATATGGTGGAATCATTTGATATTATCTGTTTTTTAGGCTTTTACTTGTTCACTTTCATGTTTTCTAGTCTTTCCCAACCGCCTCCTCCCACAAAAACAACTTTTATCTTTTATAGTCCTAATCTTGTGATGTTGTGACTGTTTCCACTACCTGTTACAGATTCTAGTAGTGGAAGGGACTCCATGTGAATGGACTTCCAGTGCCTGTGTGGCAAGTTGGCAAAATTGCCAAACTTGCAACTTTGGGGCTCTAGTTCGTGTCATCCCATATTATTTCCATGACTTTTTAATTCAATTTTTTTGAATATTATCTAAAAAGTGGAATCTCCTGCCATACAGTACATCTCTGTATAAGGTGAATTGGTTTACCTCTGCTAACTTCTAGATTCAGATTTTGAGAGTCAACTGAAGCTTAATGGAAAATCTGAACTCTGAAGTTAGAGTCCCATTCTGCTCACACCGAAAGTTCAGCCTATGAGTCTGAAATTTTTCCTTTGTTTTTTATCAGAATTTTAACATTTCTATCCTTCAAGGTCTCCCTTCTAGTTTATCTAATAAAATATTGGCCTATATATGGCAATTGTATATGTGAGAAGAATTACCACAATGATTGCTTATCAAATCTCTTTCAAGGCGAAAGTAACTTAAAGTAGATACTCTTGCTAAAATGTGGTTGGAGAATAAAAATGCAAATATAGTAATAAGTGGTTCAAAATACTCCTTTATTCTTCAGCTGCAACCCCTGACCTAGTCTGTGTTTATCATGGCTTAAAAAAACCCACATCAGGTGAAATGTGCCAGAAAAGATACCATGTGCTGCTACAGGCAGGAGTTACAGAATTCTTGAAAGACCCAGTGTAATGCCAGAGCTAGCATGATGGGTTTTTTCATATTTACTGTTAAACAGAAATGTATGTAATAAATTAATCAATTTCAGCAGTAACGTGAATAACATACAGTGTACATATATGTGCTGTAAGTGTGTATCCTCAAACCAGTTTTGCAAATTGGATCAGAGAGCTATAATTAACCTAGATGAAGTGGCCTTTATTTTCCACAGTACTTGATCAAAGTAGTTACGTTATACTAAATAACTCCGTTAATTCATGACACCTGAATAAACGGCAGGAAAATCTGGAATGCCTATTCCACTATCTGCAGCCATAAAAACAGTACATCCTGGATAAAAGCCTTCTTTTCTTTCTATGCTCAAGTGAATGCTAAGGATGAAAACCTTCTGGATGAAAAGGTGTGTGCACAGTGAAAGCAATAGCCAGCAGTGCTTTGAGACTCCCATTGTGCTTTAGCATTTATAATGGAATAGTTGCAGTACTTCTCTGGTTTAGGGTCCTTCCCCTGCCTCCTATAAACTCTGTTTTCCACCTAAAAATATCAGTTGGATATTTCAATGCACATTGGACTGTAAGTTTATCAGAGTGGGTGTAAATTATGAAAGAATGGGGCTTGAGCTGGCTAAGCTATATTTTTAACAGTGGCATTAAAAATATTTGTAATGAGTTGCCAAAGGAGTTTTGGGTTTGATTATCTGCCTCTTTTCCCACTGCTTTCATTTTTTTAAATTGTAAATGGTCAGCTTCTTTGGCTTGGGCTACTTCCTTTTTTTAGTTAAAAAAATGTTAATGGCACCAAGTTTTCTACCTTAAAAGTAGCAACTTTTCATAATACTTTCAATGCCACATGTTATGGACCCAAACATAGGCCATGGGGCCTCCCTGGCACAGAGCCTGTAACAGCTGTGCGGTCCAGCCAGGCTCTGCAGCCACACAGATGTACTCAAATCCTAAGGAGGGAAAAACTATGTCAGCCAGTAAAGAGGGGCCCTTGGGCCCCTTATTCCCCAGATTAGTTGTTGGCGAGAGGGCACAGCCACTCAACATCAAAGCTTTGCAAAATGGTTTGCTCAAAAAATAATGATCTCTGCTTCACTCCCATCCCCCTTCTCTCTTTCGCCAACCTGTAGCATCTGTGTGCAATGCTTGCGGGGAGAGAGGTCCTTGGATCCACATGAATGTCCCACCTCCCCGTCCTAACACACACAATAGGCATGACTATCCTTAAAAGTGATAGGCTTGTGAAGCAGCCAGTTTACAAAGCGGTAAAAGGACATTTACTATTGTGCAAATTAGCCTGACACTTTGGCTCTATCTCAAGGACATACCTTAAGATGATGTCAAGTTCTATTTATAGACCCAAGTGCATACTTCTGCTGTAGACACTTAGGTAACATCCATTATAGTTACGGATGCAAAAAGTTTCCATTATTGGCTCATGTTTTTATATGCTCATAACTTTCCAATACTATCACTATTGGGAGTGACATTTTCCTTTGTTATTCTATGCCAAATGCAAATGTTTTGGAGAAGGCTTTGACAAAATCCTTCAGCTGTTTCTAGGTTTGAAAGTGTGAAAAACTATGCTTTGGCCTGATGGTAAAATTCTAGCCACACTCTTTTGAATGGGACACTTGAAAAAATAGCTAGCTCAAAACCTGACTCAGCATGCTCATGGTTCTTGATGAGTACTATAGCTTTTGTTTGGTTTACACGTAATTATAAAACAACTTCATAGCATGCTCGATAGCATCTGTATGTATATCATTGCCCTCTGCTGGACGGAATCAGCACTTTTCAGCAGTTTCATAGATACTATAATGCTGACAGCTAATAAAGATTTTTATTCTTATTCAGCTCAAGTGCTCAGGTCTTGTGACTCGGATTGATTTCATCCCTGTTTTGCTGTGAAGCTCAGGGGGGCTATGTCCAGCACAGTTACAACCGTGAAGTTCCTAAGCTGACTCAGATTTATCATAAATTGCATGCCATAAAGTTTACAGGATGGCACGGTAATGTGTACACGGTAATGATGCTGTTGATCCATAAGATTGCATTAATCCCTGGATAATTGAATTTCTGAGAGTGATCACAGCTTCTTGCCATCCCTAAAGCATTGTCATAATGGGATCAGCCAGTCTAATGATTTAGGGATAAACCCATGCACATGCGCACACACACAACTGACTGTTTTTTATAGAAAAATTGAAAATGAGTACAGAAAAAAGAATCATTACAGATCCAGTTTTGATCACACCAAATAGTCATTTTAAATATATGACTTAACTATATGTGATACATTGGACCCAGTTTCACATATAATTGATGGTGTAATATTCCTTTTTTTTTTAATTAAAGTTCTCTCCTGAGAATCACAGCTGATTTTAAGAATCATTCATAACATCAATTAAAAACCCTTGACTGAGAGAGACTATGATTACAAGAACAAAGAACACTAAGGAATATAAGGGAATTTAATTAAAAGTGAATCTCAGTTATGAAAGGTGTGTCATAGAGTCATTTAAAGCCTTGTTACAGGAAAGCATCCTTATTCAGCAAAAATTTTAAGCATGTGCTTGGCAAATCGGTGGGATTGGAGCACATGCTTAAATACTTTCTTGAATCAGAGCTGAAAGCAGAGGAAGGGAATGGTGACTCCAATGTTTTGTTCTAAGATCTGCCTCTCACTCACAGTGTACACTTGGATAACTGACATAAGCTCTATGTCTCAATCTAAATAGGAATAATCATGACAATTAATAGGCAGCAGCCTTAAAACAACCAAAAGGAAGTTTTTCTTCATGCAGCACACAGTCAACCCATAGAACTCTTTGCCAGAGGATATTGTGGAGATTAGGACTTCAACGGGATTCAAAAAAGAGCTAGAGAAACTGATGGTGGATAGGTCCATCAATGGCTGTTAGCCAGGATGAGTAGGAATGGTGTCCTTAGCCTCTGTTTGTCTGGAAATGGATGTCAGGAGAGGGATCATGTGATGATTACCTGTTGTGTTCACTCCCTCTGGGGCATCTGGCATTGGCCGGTTTTGGCAGACAGGATACTGGGCTGGATGTACCTTTGGTCTGACCTAGTATGGCCGTTTGTATGTTCTTATGTTTATGCTTAGAGGAAGGAGTCAGAAGGTTAATTACTTTTTTTCTATTATAGAGTGCCTCTGGGATCCTTGGGTGAAAGGTACTTTATACATGCATAATGTTTACAGGTATGAGTCTGTCATTACAGATTTATGCAGAAAGCTACACTAAGGCCAAGTAATTTAAATAGCAAAATATTAAGTGAAAGACGAGACTGTCCTTTGCCCGCATGCATGAGTGTCTGTGTGAATGCATGCACAGAAGTGTGCATGTGAAAGGGCAGGGTGGGAACCGGGCAAGAAGCAGTTCTGGTGTAGCCTTGGGAAACAGAAACAGTTAAAAGATGGCTCTGCAGTGCCAGGCTCTGCATCATCCCTTATGCAGTGTCTAATAGTCATAAGTACAAAACAGATCTTAGGCTGTGATTCAAAGCCTGGAACGTATAATTTAGTAGTCCTATCTGTGCAAGGGAATCTTTGTAGAAGGGCAGGGGCACCGATGACAGAACTTGTTCCAGGGAATAGGCCTCCCCACTTTTTGACATGGACAGAGTTTGGAAGGCAGTGTTAGCCACCCTGCTCCCAAACTGCAAAAGGGGCAACCACTACAGGTGCTACTTCACACTCATCCAAGGCCACCTCCTGTCCCCCAAACTATAACCATTCTAAGAAGTGGAGGGAGCATGCTCCACCCGACACCTTCCCCCAAACGGAACCACTAAACCTGTTTCCATACAAAACTATCAGGCATATGACTTACACTATAATTTAGATCTGTCTCTTAATAGAATGAATCATCTAACACCAAAACAATTTTTTTCTTTTAAAAATCAGTGTTGAATGTGGTTATTTAGCCAATAATGTGGTTAACCAGGGTAACCTGATTTTTTAAAGAATTAACTATCACTCGCCACTAGGGTGTAGCAGTTAAATGTGAATCTTCTGGAGACAGAATGTGTCTGTGGACTTTTGGGGGGTAATTAAAGTAATATACATATCTTAGCTCTGAATGTGTACCCCTTCATACTGTGTTTTTTCCCACTAAAACAGAAATTCATAGGTTTCTGTGCTGCTACTTTTATGGTGAAGGATCATTAAATATGACCGATAATTGCCAGCTCTCCAAATACGAAAGGGATTTTCAAAAGCACTCAGCTCAGCCTTTCTCCCAGTGAAGACCATAGTAGTTTTACCGTTAGGTGCAGAGTCCGATCAATGCTGAGTGCTTTTGAAAAGCCCACACTGAGGGTCTTTATATTATAATCTAGTGTTTCTCTTACTTTATTACATAAAATAGATACCTTTTTTAAACAGCAAGGCCTGTTAAATTGTGTGCTAGCAAGTTAATCACTTGGAACATTTAAAACTTGACAGTGTGCTACAGAATGTGTGGTAGAGAAAAAAACCTTTGCCAAAAAGGAGGGTTGGACTTAGAGGTCTTCACCCATGTGTATCTTCTATTGGATGTATCTGTTGGGAGCTGTTTTTACCCTACAGGACCCATTTTCTTGAATTGCACTAAACCAGAGTTACTCAACACATGGCACAAGGGCCGCATAAGGCCTGCAGCCCATTTGTTTGCAGTCCACGGTGTGGTTTGGGTTTACACGGGTTTACACAGGACTCCCACAGATGGGAGCCAAAACAAAAAAGTAGTCAATATATTGGTCTTGTGTTGATATGTGTTTTTAATGGTTAAATTCCTGGACTGTCATTGATCATTAAAAGTGCTGTCATATGGGTAGAAATCGGGTAAATATTGCATTGTGTTAATATCAGCAGAACTGACTTAAATGGGGCCTGCATGTTGTGTTGTCTTGCTTTAATCTTTGTATTCATGCCCATCAGTGTGAAAGAAGCTATTTGCATATATATTTGCATGTATATGCAACCACACTTAAGTTGCGGCCTTCAGCATGTGCTGTGTGTGTCATTGTGGCCCCCAGGGCTTCCAAAGTTGAGTAGCCCAGCACTACCGAACCTTATAGGTGCATACAGATCTCAGGACAGGCAGATCTACATGTTTGTTTCAAGGTCTCTTTACCTACAGGTAATGCTTAGAGCTCTGTGGTTCCACTCTTTTAAAAATTACGTTGTGTTTAATAACTGTCAGTGATTTCTGTATCAAATGTACTCAGTCTACAGGTGAAAAATCATTTCCCTCTTAATCATGAGCCATTCAATCCTACCTGGATCTCTGAGAGCCACATTTGGTGCTTTCCTTTTGTCATAGTAAAGGTCCTACAGGCCAAACTACTAGCACGCTCTCTGTGGTACTTGTTTCATGGGTTTACACAAGTGTATGCTTGGAATGGAGCAGTTCTGTTGGTGACACCCAAGAAGTTTGGAATCCATTTGTTTGACTCTGCAATGTTCTCTGTATGCTGTGTGGGGGGGGGGGGAGAGGAGGGGTTATATTGTGTATACACACACACACACATTTCATACAGACACTCTATGTATAAATATATTTTAGATTGCAATTCGTGACTTTCTTACATAGAAATAACAATACAGGTAGTCCCCGGGTTACGTACAAGATAGGAACTGTAGGTTTGTTCTTAAGTTGAATTTGTATGTAAGTCGGAATTGGCGTCCAGATTCAGCTGCTGTAGAAACTGACCAGCAGCGGCTGAATTGGACATGCCTGGGGCAGAGCAGCTAGGGTGCTGCTGGGTTGGTCCCGCAGCGCCGCTCCTCGGCGCTACTGGACCAACCCGGCAGCACCCCAGCTTCTCTACCCCAGGCATGTCCGATTCAGCCGCTGCTGAAACTGATCAGCGGCTGATTCCAGGATGCCCGGGGCAGAGCAGCTTTGCCTCGGGCTTCCTGTAGTCAGCCACTGATCAGTTTCAGCAGCGGCTGACTTGGGGATGCCTGGGGCAGAGCAGCTGGGGTGCTGCTGGCTTGGTCCAGTAGCGCCGCACCTCGGCGCTGTGGGACCAACCCGGCAGCCCCCCAGCTACTCTACCCCAGGCATCGGCGAGAAAAGCCTGGTCTGCTGGGGGGTGGGGTGCACTAGCTGCGCCCCCCCCCAGCAGACCAGGGAGACGCGGAGCGGCTTTTCTTGCCGTGGAGGACACGAGCAGTGGGACCGCGGCACATCTCGGCGGTCCCGCCGCCCGCGTCCTCCACGGCGAGAAACCCGCTCCGCGTCTCCTTGGTCTGCTTTTGGGGGGGGGGGCGCTAGCTCCGCAACTCCCTGGTCTGCTGGGGGGAAGCTCTCCCCGCGCCGCCGGAGGTGGCGCCAGTGTGGGAGGCACCCCGCACTAGCGGCCCCCCCCCGGTTCGTAACTAGGGGTCCGACTTAAGTCGGACCCACGTAACCCGGGGACTGCCTGTACAGTAAACTTCTGATAATCTGGCACCTTTAGGACCCAGGGGGTGCCGGATTATGAGATATGCCGGACTATCGGAAGGGGAGGCTATGAGGGATCTGGGGTGGAGTGGGGGGGGATGTGCCCCTTGGAGCTGCGGGACTAACCCGGCAGCACCCCAGCTGCTCTGCCTCAGACTTCCCCAAGTCAGCCGCTGCTGAAACTGATCAGCGGCTGACTCCGGGAAGCCTGGGGCAGAGCAGCTGGTCAGTTTCAGCAGCGGCTGAATCGGGGAAGCCGGGGGCAGAGCAGCTCCAATTGTCCGGCTGCCCGGAGCACTTCTGGGTTCCAGATGGTGCCGGACCATCAGGAGTACCGGACCATTGGATGCCGGACCACTGGAGTTTTACTGTATAATATTTCCACAAAGTATAAAATAATATTCCTGATTGTGGTACATTGCCCAATCAATAGGAATTGTTTTGTAATGCACTGAAATCATTGCGACTTTAAGGCCGTCACTCTGTAAAGGGGCACCTCAGGCCAGGAGAAACCAGGGCCTCCTGCTGGCTCCTTTCCCCAGTGAGTGGCACTAGGGGAGAAGCAGCTGGATCTGCTTTCAGGATACTTGGCGGATCCAGCCACCGTGCTGGCTGGCCTTTTCGAGGCTGTCATCAGATGTCAATGATGATGTCAAGCGTTGCCCTCCGAAGACTGTTGCCAGCTCGGGAGAATAAATATAACTTTGCTCATCTCAAATATATGGTGTGCAATAGAACATTACTGTGTGTGTGTGTGTGTGTGTGTGTGTGTGTGTGTGTGTGTGTGTGTGTGTGTGTTTATACAGGTACAAACACACAAAATATGTAATTTATGCATGTGGGTTGTGTTAGGCTTGTTTCAAATCTTATGGTTCCTTATTCTCTCCTACTCCCCCCTCCTCTGAAGAATCAAAGCACTTTTCAAAGGACTTAATTTCCATGCTTTGGAGCTCGTGGGCAACCATTCAATAAAAGCAAAATAAGGAATGTGGTCATGGTTCTAAAAACATTTCACATTCCTCAAACTGATGCCAGTTATATGCAATGACAGTAATCCTGTCTAATCCCCCCACATTTTATCTTTGTACACCTGCTTCTACTGTCTCTCTTATCAATTTATTATACTTAGAGGCAGAACTATACAAGAAGGTAAGGCAATGGAACAAAAGAGGCATACATCCTTAATGTACTGTGTAATAATTTGATATTGTAGAAAAGAATTGGGACATGTTGTAGTTCATTGTTTACAATCATCTTTTTCTATCTTTTTTGTGTGTGTGTGTTTTATTCGGCAGGTTAACTGAAGCACACCGAACAGCTGTCAAAGTCATAAGGCGAATGCAATATTTTGTAGCCAGAAGAAAATTTCAGGTAACAAGTAGGGATGAGTGAGAAAAATGTGTGTGTGTGTGTGTGTGTGTTTGTTTAGGGGGGAAGCACTGGGATGGACCTTGAAAATGCTGAATGGGTAAATTTGCCCTTGAGCACAAGGCTGGGAAAAAGCTTATGTACTTAAACACTAGACCTCCTGCTCTCGACATAGGGGCAAATTTCACAATATGTACAGAACTCCCAGTTAACAGCAGTGCGTGCTCCGCAACACTCAAACATGCAGCATCTCTAGACTCGGCTCCATCATTGTTTTTCACTTACCTTTTAGTGACAGCATCTTTAATTAAAATGATCAGGTTTTTTTTCCTTTGGAATAAAATAATATGCTCGTGCAGGTTACTCAGCTAACAGAAAAGACTACATAGAGGATCCTGCTACAGCGCAGCTGCCTATGTATTATGATGATCATCTAGTCACCATGAGAATGTCTAGAGAACAAAGTGTGTGCACTAAAACAGACGTAACTGGATTGGTCGTATATAATAGAGTATGACTTTCAAAATCATGATAAAGGTTTTCCAAAGTGGCTAGTGGTTTTGAGTGCCCAACTTGAGACATATTAAAGGGGGCCTGATTTTCAGAAAGTAGTGTGTGTCCACTGTCTGAATGGTAACTTTCTTTCAGAATGCTCAGGTAACTCATCTAAAAATTAGAAGCATACAAAATCACTTGTCACTTTGGGAAATCTTTTTCATTCACCTGCCTAAATTCTACTTTCCTAACTTCCCATTATAGTAGTTCTTTATTATTAATTTAACTAGCAGATTTACCCAGCATTTCTCGGATTCTTAACTCAATTAATTTGAGGGTGAGGGGAATAAAAAGAAAATGTACATGCTTTCTTTAGATGACTGTATTTTTCAAAAATACAATGTTATTTTATTAAGTTAATTTTAATAAATATTTCTAAATGGCTATTCCATCACGTGTGCTTTTTCTTCATTCCTACAAACTCTTATCTTTCTCTATGTTTTCACATAAAAGGGTTGGGGTCAATTTGGTTTCCAATAACATTGTCTTCTAGTTTTCAAGGCTTAAGCATTGATTTCGCTGTGCCAAAACAAAGCACTACTCCAAAATTCTCCATTTTATCACTTTTCTGTAAGGTTTATTGCGAAGCAATCACAATCTAGGTTCTTTCTGTTTTTCTGACTCATCTTGGTTCAGTCTCTTTCAGCATTCACTTAGTTAAGTCAATTTTGAGGCCTGTACTTGCTTTAGTGATTCTGTCTCTTTTCTGTTTAGTTTTATGAGTAGTAATCCCATTCCAGGCACATCCCATTTTCCTGGCACAACCAACCCCTGATCTTGCTTTAGGTTAGGAGAAGAGGAGGCTGTATACTGAACTCAGTGGTCCAAGCTTTTACCATTTAAGAGGAGTTCTTGATCAAACAGACAAACTCTCTCAAATATCTAGATTATGGTTTACTTCTTGTAATAACTAGCGACCAGATTTTCAAAGGTGCTCAGCACCTGCAACTTCCATTGAGTTCAACAAAATACAGGCAGTCCCCGGATTACGTACAAGATAGGGACTGTAGGTTTGTTCTTAAGTTGAATTTGTATGTAAGTCGGAACTTGTACATATTGTAGGGGAAACTCTAGCCAAACATTTCTCCAGAGCTCAGTTTTATTCTCCCACACCTCACTTCCCTCTGTCCTTTATTCTCAAGCTGAGGTGTCTGCTGAGAAAAGCCGCTCCGCGTCTCCCTGGTCTGCTGGGGGGAAGCAGCTAGTGTGGGGTTGCCTCACCCCGTTTGTAAGTAGGGATCCGATGTAAGTCGGATCCATGTATCCCGGGGACTGCCTGTATGTGGATTTTCATTCCTTCTGAAAATCTGGCTACAGGTTTCCCACACAGTCCATTAGCTAATAGCTTTCATGCTATTTGTGAAGTGATATAAAAAATGGAAACCTGTATGGCCAACATGGTTTCCAGCAAATTTGATGTAAGCTCTAATATTTACCCACAAGGGTCAGAACGTAAAACCAACTTGCAATGTTCTGAACCCACAGACCTGAGTTTGTGACCATTTTTTTAAAGATATCCTAGAAATCTTTGGCTATGTCTACACTGGCACCTTTTTCCGGAAATGCTTAAAACGGAATACTATTCCGTTTTCAGTTTTTCCAGAAAAGGAGCGTCTACATTGGCCCCGGAGTTATCGTTGTAACGAAGCGCTTTTCCGGAAAAGCGCGTCTACATTGGCGGCACGCTTTTCTGGAAAAGCAGAAGACCGGAGCCATTTTGAAGAGGGCAAAGGCCACCAGACCTTTCTGGGGGCGGGGCCAGAGCGCCGTTCAGACACGTGGTTAAAGGGGTCTCTCCGGGCAGCCGTTGGTCTCCTGCTCTTGTGCCTTCGGGCCTCTGCCAGGGACTGACACCCTTCGCAGGGTCTGTGGTTGCCCTCTGACTTTTGGGGACACCACCCTTTGGCCCTCAACTGCTTTTGCCTGCGGTTTTTTTTCCTGCCCTGCTCTGTCTGCTATGGAGCCACGGGTGGCCATGTGCCTGGTCGGGCCCCTGTTGGGGCTGTACAGGTGGCTGCGGCTCCTGCTGCAGGCCAGTGCCATGCTGTTCATGGACCAGGAGGCAGAGATCACCTTGGACTCCCTCACCAGGGAGGCCCTGGCAACCGTGTGGCATCAGCACCCGACCGTAGACCGGCCCATCTGGAGTTTGGAGAGCAGCACCGACTGGTGGGACCGGGTGGTCCTCGGACGATGGGACGACCACCAGTGGATCCGGAATTTCTGGATGAGAAAGCGGACCTTCCTGCAGCTGTGCACCTGGTTCACCCCCGCGCTGCAGAGAGCCACCACCCGGCTGCGGGCACCCATCCCCGTGAAGAAGAGGGTCGCCATCGCGCTCTGGAAGCTGGCCACACCGGACAGCTACCGCTCGGTGGCCCAGCAGTTCGGGGTGGGAAGATCAACCGTCGGAGTGATCGTCGTGGAGGTAAGTCCCAGGGGGAGTGGGATGGAGGGAGGGTGCTGCACTCCAGGCCCAGGGACAGCCAAGACTCCCGGCTGGGTTGCCCAGGGGCTTGGGCCGCCCCTCCCTTGCACAGGGAGCGTACCTGATTCCAGTCATCTTCCGTTGAGGGATCTCCTGGCTGTTCCTCTCCTGAGGCCCGGAAGGACCAAAGGATTGAGGTGGCCAGCAACACCACCAATCGTCCTCCCTGCGCCTAGAACTATGTTTAATTATCTGTTGTGTGCATCTTGTAACCGTTCTTGCTAGTTTGTTATCTATGTAAATATAGTTTGTGGTTTACATTTTAGTGAAAAGTGTCAGCATTTATTTCTGCGCCACAAACCACTGACCACTTACGAAGGCCCCCCCCCAGTGATAGAGTACAGATTTCGTTCTCCACAGTTTGCCACCATGTTACATTTAAGTGGCTACTTGGCATCTCACATCATTTCGTACACTACCTAGAGTTACACAATACCCAACACAGGAATGAACAGCAAAATAGAGAACTGTTTATTTACAAGGGGGGGGGGGAGACCTTCAACTGGGACAGGAAGGGGGGGGCAGTTACTGGGATGGGCGGCCCCTGCGAGCGCTCCTCTGGGGGCCAGCCTGCCCACGCTGGGCAGACTGCGTCGGGGCAGGCTGCACGCGGAGGTGGCCAGGGGCAGGAGCAGGGGCAGGGGCAGGGGCAGGAGCTGGGATGGCAGGAACAGGGGCAGGAGCTGGGATGGGAGGAGGCATGAGCTGTGCTACGGGAGGGATGGCGGGGGCCTGGGCTCCGCCCATGCCATAATGAATCGCATGCACAATATGTGCCGTCAGCGTGTCCATTGTGGTGCGCATCCCTCGGCATTTGTCCAGGAAGGCAGCCCAGGCGTCCTGCCGCCACTGCAGGTTCCCCTGCACCCGCTCCGCGATGGAGGCCTGGATTGCCTCCACGGCGTTGATGTACCGGCGAAGCATCTGGTCCCTCTGGAGGAGCCTGTGCCTCCGGGGTTGGCCTGCTGGGGGTGCCGCTGCTGCCGCAGTGGAGGGTCTGGTGCTGGGTCCCGCTGCAGGGAAGAGAAGAAAGGATGGGTCAGTCAGGCAGGCCGTCCACTGTCCCCACACCGCATGCCCTCCACCCCTGAGCCCAGGTGACCCCACAGTTGTGTGGCTTGGGCCCACTCGGTTCCCCTCCTGCCCCCGTGTTGTACATTTGCAAGGGGGACCGCCCCTGGAGTAGGGTCCCCCATGCAATACTGTAAGCACCGGTCTGTATCCTGGCCCCATGGAGGGTGATTGTGCTGCGTTCACTTGTGGAACTCCCTGCCGGTGGAGTGAAAAGCATTGGTCTAATCACTGGTGTTAGACAGGGAGCGAGATGCATCCCCACGCAGTGCCTGGGAGCACATCTGGCAGAGGCGGTCTGGGCTCTCAGACCCCCTCACGTGGGATATCTCCTGGACGGAACCAGAAGAGTGACTGGGTGGGGGGATGTTCCATCCTTGCAGCAACACTCAGGGGCCCTTCCCCCTCCCACTATCTCTCCCGCAAGCCCGGTAGCCCAGGGACATGTGTGGCCACAGTGGGCACTTCCCTCGGGGAGGCAACCAAAGCACCGGGAGCAGGCGAGGGGCCCGGTGGGGGTCCACGGTCACAGGACCGTGACGCTGCGGTGTACCCAATAGCAGCTGGCTGTGCCTCACAGCGAGGCATGGGACAGTGTGCCGTTCTCCGTGCTGCACCCTTAGTGGAGCTGCGGGCTCTGGGCTGAGTCCCTGGGGCCCTGGCCGGTTCCAGCCGGCATCCACCCTTTCCCCTGGTCCCGCCGAATGAGTGTGTGAGCAGCACGGTCCCAGGCGTGCCCTGCAGTTGCCTGCCGCGGCTACGTGCCGCTCGGTCACCAGGCTGCACATGGTTGCACGTGCTGCTAACTGCCTCATGCTACGCAGCGTGCAGCTCACGTGGCCTGAGTGACATGCTCTCCCCCTCCTCCCTCCGGGCACCTGCCCCCCCCCCCCCCCCCTCCGCCCCCGCCTGTTGGGAGTGCAAACTGCACAAACTCACCAGTGGGTTCCTCCCCGGCGTCGGCCTCGGAGGAGCTGCTGGAGGGGACCTGCTGGGCGGTGGCAACGCTGGCCTCCTCACCTCCAGACGCGCTGGCGCTGTCTTCTCCCTCCCCTGGCTCGGTGGGACGGTTGATGGGGGGGCGCTGGCAGGTGTCCACAGGGACGGCTGGGGCTTCCAGGGCTGGCTGGCCCAGAAAAGCATGGAGCCGGTCGTAATAGGGGCAGGCATCGGGTCCTGCCCCCCTTCCGTCGGTGGCCCGCACATACCCCAGCCGCAGTGCTTTTACTTTGGACCGCACCTGCTCGCAGTTGCGGCCGGGGTGTCCCTGCTGCGCCAGGTTCTGCGCCAGCCGCGTGTACAGGTCTGCATTGCGGCGGTGGGACTGCAGGTCGTGGAGACCCTCCTGCTCCTGCCAGAGGTCCAGGAGGGTCTCCAGCTCCCTGTGGGTCCAGAATGGGACCCGGCGTTTCCGGCCCCTGGCGGCTTCCTCCCCTGCGGGTGCAGGTGGCTCACCACCTGCAGCTGCCATGCTGGGCTCAGAGGTGGCTCTTGAGCAGCACAGCGCCACGTGCCAGAGCTCAAGCTGCACGCTCTCCGGCAGGCTCCTGCCACGGGCGCCCAGCAGCGTCCGAGCTCTGTAGGAGCTTGGGTTACCAGGAAGTCCAGGCTCCTAGGGGGTCTCGCGGCGTCCAAACCGCTTTTTTCCGTTTCTTCTGCTTTTCCGGAAAAGCTGTCTACACTGGCCCTTTTCCGGAAAAGCTTTTCCGGAATAAGGACTTATGCCCGAGCGGGAGCAGCGTACGGTTTCCGGAATAGCAGCTGATTTTGTACAGTAGAGCGTCATTGCTTTTCCGGAAATTCAAGGGGCCAGTGTAGACAGCTCGCAGCTTATTCCGGAAAAGCAGCCGCTTTTCCGGAATAAGTGGCCCAGTGTAGACACAGCCTTTGTGTATTAGATGAGATTGGCAAATCGATATGCAGATGATCATGTGGTCGCGAAACAGAAGCCAAAGTAGAGGGGAGTTTGAGGTAGATTTGATGAATTGGGATACAGATAATGTGTTTCAGATACGCTTGAATGTCTTTAATGAAAAGATATTGAATTTGAGATGGATTTAGAACAGAAGTGGGCAAAAGGACCTCCGGGGGCCATATCCGGCCTGCCAAGTGGGTGGATCCGGTCTGCGGAGACCCTGCTGCTCCCTCACCCCCAGGCCTTACTTGGCCTGGGGGCGGGGGAGTGCGCAAAGCCTCCTCCCACCCTGGCAGGAGCACGTGGCCCTTTGAAGCTTCCTTAGCCCTGCCCAAGCCCTGTGAGGAGCCCGCAGTACTTCAAAGCACCACATACTCCTTGTAGGGTGGAAAAAGGCTTCCCATGCTCCCCGGGCCCTGATTGGCCTGGGGGTAGGGGAGCATGCCAAGCGTCTTCCAGGAAGGGGGAGCAAAGGGGCTCCCCCAGCCCCAGACAATCATGGTCTGGGGATGGGTAGGCCTGCTCCTTCCCATTTAGGCCCCGTCCCTTCCAGGGTGGCCCTGGGCAAAAATTATTGCCCACGCCTGATTTAGAATGTTGAGTTCAAATGGCCCGGATCAAGGTTAAATTATGGGGGGGAGAGTGCAGGATGGGGGAGTTTGAGAATTGCTTGCAGGGCCAGCATTAGGGAAAATGGTGCCCTGCAAACTTGCACATTGACTCTCCTGGCCCACTACCTCCTCACCATCCCCCCCCATTTCTCCTGATCCCTGCTGCCTACCCAGGCTTTCCAGCCATCCCTCCTGACCCGCTGTCCCCCATCCATCGCCTCACCCATCACCTCCCCACTCCAGTGCCCTGAGCTCCCTTCTGCAGCCTCATGACCCAGGCTTGCCCCACTCCTTGCCTCTACGCCATGGCACACCCCTGACCCTGTCACCCACCCATAAGATTGACCCTGATTACTTGGGCTCAGGGAGTTTTACATTTGCCAGATTTCCCAGGGGGTTTTCATTATTTCCTTCCCTAGTGGTACTGTTTATTGTAGTTTTTTTCAGTAAGAACTTGGCCATAGAGTGTGTTTAGTCGAGGCATGTCTGTGGACATTGTGCCAGAAGCTGGCAAGGGGATAAGATGTTCAGATCTAAGGAGGGCTATTGGGGAAAATGAAAGAAAAAGAGTACAAGTAGAAAGATTTTTTTTTGAATCGTGATTCTTTCCCAACTTTAGACTGGGCTCATGCAGCATTCAATGTACAGTACTTTACAAAGCAAGGCTTTAGTGCTGATGGTTTGGTAGCAGGAATAAAGAGAGTTTTAAGGGGGAAAGTGGAATTGTATTGGGAATGAGGAGAATTAATTATGTCCATGGTAACCCATATTTAAAAATAAACACAAAAAGCCTAGTACATTTAGGCACTGGGCCATGCATCATCTTTAAATAGAGAGTGTCCAAAAGAAGGGAGAGAGGGTTAGCCAAAATGCACTCAAAGCACCCCTGCCAGTCAATCTAAAGAGTAATATTGGCACTGTTTCTCTGGGGAAAGACAATGGCCCACTTTTCTGGCCAGAAATAGTGATGTGTCAGCGTCTACAGCAAATGTAGCTGTGAACAGGGGGAAAATTGGCAATAAATTGAAAGCTTTAAATGCAAACACACACCCCCCTACACACAACAACAAAACTCTGAGCTGTGTTTGAAAGCAATGCTATAGGTAACGACGGACTGAGGAGCATGAGGAGGGTATTTTGTCATTAACAGTTTTTACTTCTTCATTTTATGGGATTTGTTTCCACTCCAGTTGCATGCTTTTTATTTGAAATTTCTATGTGGCTGCCTTCCAAGCATGACTCCAACACATACTGTAGGTGTTCTGTGCATATGTGCACTGGTGCATGCTAATGGCTCTGGCTGAAGCTGTGGCAGAGTGGAAACAGACAACAAGATGACTAATGAGCTGTTTTCAGTTATTTTCAATTACTAGATTTGCTGTGTACCTTTTTTTTTCTTGATCCAAAGCCAAAACAGGGACATCTTGCCCCATATTTCCTACTGGGTTGATAGCTCTAAAAATGCTTATATTTTCAAAAGCAGATCAGCTCTTCCCTCCCCTGATTTGTCCATCTGCACCTTTTATAATCACAGAATTTTATGCAAATTATCCAAGCTTATTTTTATACTCTGTCTCACCATCCATATTCATCAATTTGCTGTTAGTAGCAGAGCTGGACTCAGGCTAAAACTCCAGGGTTTCTCTGACTTTTTCCTTTTTAAGCCTTTTTGCCCATTTATCTTCACTTCTATTTTAGCCTTAGTTCCTTTTTGCACCTAGAACTGTTGGGTAGATATGGGCCCAAGCCAGTCTCAAATCCAAATAGTCAAGTTTTGAGGAATCACCTGTCTCACCAATGATCTAGACCAAAACCCTTTCACTACACTCATTTCATTACAAAGTTTGGAAGACTTTAAATGTGGATCCAAACTTCATGAATTGGGATTCTCTCTACTGTTGAGGACTGACAGAATGACATCTATATGGCTGAAGAAAGTCACGTGTAACCTCCTTTACATTTTATACTCTTTCTGTACTTAAAATGTATTCTGTGCTTAAAATATATTTTGCTCAGCATGTGACTGTGTGCCTCTTATTTACAGGAATGGCTATCGCTCAACTATGTTCTTATGCTTCATATGCACTCCTATAATTTCCAGGAATATCATATGTTTCAGTTATTACAGAGACCTTTCCAAAATAACAAGAAGAATTCTAGTGGGTCAACAATGATGATCCAATTAATATAAATGAATGCTGTAAAACAAAGGTAATTACATGTCTTTCATATTATTCCTTTCACAGCAAGCTCGAAAACCATATGATGTACGTGATGTAATTGAACAATACTCTCAAGGACACCTTAATATGATGGTTCGCATAAAAGAACTTCAAAGAAGGTATGTCCTGTCTCTCTAATGAGATATTTGATTTCTCTGGTGCCGGCTGGCTTTAAAAGACGTGTGTATTTAATGAGCATCAATTGTCAAAAATTGCAAGATGGAAGTATGATATCAGCAAGGTTGACATAATGTGTTTTTAACCCATTGATGACCAAAGTTCAAAAATAATATCAAAGCCCTACCCAAAACATCAAAAAAGGAAGGAAAGACATTGAGGTAAGTACTATGAAATTTAGGACGTAGGCCGGGCATTTCAGACTAGTTCTCACAAAAGAAAAAAATTCTTGCAGTAACAACTTTCCTTTCTATCTCCTCTGTGTGACTTGCAATAGCTAGGAGAAGTCATTATTTTATTTGTGCTTGCCTATATATCTGAAACTCTTCTTCCCCCCTCGTCTCCCACAATCACCCCCCTCTCTTGCTTTTTTTTCTTTCACATATATTCTCAACTGTTGAATCAGTTATATGAAATTTTGCCTTAAAAATGTATTTCTGGATTTCAGCATGAGACTGGCTTTTTTTGTCTTTGTAGAGCACTCACGAGTAATTAAGGACACCAGAGCCACATCTTCCATAGGCAGAATTCCTACGGAGCAAGACTGGGTTCACTTTTTCAAAATAAAATGATTTTTAAAAAATCTGTCTCTGTGTGAGTGAGAAACAAATATCATTAAGGCATTTTATTTGGATATTCATAGTTTCTGGATTCACTACAATATGGGTCTAAATTATTTTAGCTATAAAAAGAAAACAGAAGAAATAAGTAAAATAACAGCGTCTATGGAAACCACAGTAACAATGCAGCTTTATCCCAACAAATAACTTTACTTGAGGGGCCAGACTGCTGACTGTATGTAAATCCAGAAAGTCATGCAAGACCAGCATTCTCACTTGCCTTGCTGTTGGTTTAAACCTACTGTACTTTTGCATGTAAAATATGCATGTGTACTATTCCAAGCCGCAGACAATAAGTTGTTTGATAATTCTGCTGCTGGCAAACTAAAATGATTCTGTTTTCTTTTCAGGCTGGATCATTCCTTAGGGAAGCCTGGCCTGTTTCTTCCAGGTATGATGGTTATTTTTTTTAATAACATGAATGGCTCCATCATTCAGTATAAATAGCTGATGGTAGACTAATGTAGACCAATCACACAGTCAATTGTTGGATGCCGTTAATAGGCCCAGTACAGCTGCAGAAAGATTGTTACCTGGCATTCATGTAGGGCTGTAGGGCTGCTGGGATTCAACAAAAATTGACTACAGCTGTTAAAAACGTGCATCAGGACAGAGGAGCCTGAATACATCTCTTGTAATAAGGTTTGCCATACCAAAGAGCTTTCTAAACTATTTATGGCTGGATTGGATATATGTTGTTTACATTTTACAAGGTCTTTTCCTTTTTGAAAGATTCAGTGGGTTTGGATTTAGGATCAAAACTTTCAAAAGCACCTAAGTCCTATTTTACAAAGTGACTTTAGGCGCTCAGAAGCATCAGTCTCATTAGAGGTCAATGGGATGTAGGATTCTGAGTGTCTGAGTTACTTTTGGAAATGTTATTTAAGCTCCACATTGCTTAGCTGTTTTTGAACAAAAATTATCCATATACTCTATAGTTAAAATGAAAAATAATACAGGAACCCGCAATATCTCTCAAAATGAAAGGAAGTAAGTCTAACCACTGCAGGGAAGCTGCAGCAAACTGAAATACACAGTATGCTCTTCTGTCTCATTACTGTTTGGGCTGTAGTGGGGGAATCAGCCAGTTTGCACATATTTATGTATGTTTGCACCCTCAGTTTATATATTTCCATTGTGCAGTTTCTGAAAAAAATGTGAGACTTCAGGATTTGTGGATGTTGGTTTTTTTTACTTGGGGTTAAATATTACCAGATTAGAGTTCTAATTTGTATTACTTGAACATAGTGTTGTAGACAACTGAAATACATTTTATGAGACAGCTTTTTGTATCTATGCCAGAGTGTGAGAGAGACATTAGAATGTAAAGGGTATAACTGTAAGGTAACATTCTAAGGACTTTGTGAAGTTGGAACTCTCCATCCATGCTTCATTAAGCATCAGATCCCACATAAGAGGCTGTTAAAGGTTAGTCCTTAAACCTTCACTCCTTCAGGCTATTTTGTCTATTTGGATGATCTCAAATAGCTCTAGGGATTTAAACAAGTGTTGAAATAAAACCATTTGAAGCCAGCCTTGCCCCCATGGCTGTCTGGGAGCTGATGGGAAAATACTATTTTAGAAGCAAAGAATTTTCAGGGGAACGGTGGGGCCTGCAGCCCGTTTGTTTGCAGCCTGTGGTGCGATTTGGGTTTACACAGAGCTCAGTGTGCAGCCTGCAGGTGGGAGCGAAAACAAAAAAGTAGTCAATATAACGGTCTTCTGTTGATATGCATTTTAGTAGTTAAATTCCTGCACTGTCATTGCTCATTAAAAGTGCTGTCATATGGGTGGAAATCTGGTAAATATTGCATTGTATTATTATCAGCAGAACTGACTTAAATGGCGTGTTGTGTAGTCTTGCCTTAATCTTTGTATTTCTGCCATCAGTGTGAAATAATCTATTTGCATATATATTTGCATATATATGCAGCCACACTTAAGTTGTAGCCCTCAGCATGTGCTGTGAGTATCATTGTCGCCCCAGGGCTTCCAAAATTGAGTAGCCCTGTTTTATAGGGACGTGAGTAGCCCTGTTTTATAGGGACATTTCTACCCCATCACTTTAACAAGGTCCCCTGCTTATCCCCTGCTCATCCTTTCTTGGAACAGCCTTGGTGCTGAACAGCTGCTCTGATACAACGTTCTCATAAGTAACCACATTTCAAAGGGAAAGCCACTTGTCAAAGCCTGTCAGTTCTACAAAGTTATGCCACTTGCAGACAACCATGACAGTCCTCTTGGAGGTGGATCTTCCATTTGCAAAATCTCATTATCTAGTGTATGGATTTGCAAGACCAAGAGCGGAAATGATCTCATCCACATCTTACTTCATGTGAACCCTTTCTAAGTTTAAGAATGATGGGTAGGTCCAACTAAACAGTTCCAGATTTCACCCAACTCATTCTGTGGGTGAAAATTAAAACCAAGAGTGGTTTGGGTTTTAACCCTATTTTATTCAACAATGTTCTGTTAAATTCAGCTACAGCGGAGGGGAACCTTTTTTGGGTCTGGGGCCACAGACAAATTAATTGGCGGCCGCACAAAGTGAGAAGCAGAAAAAAAAACCTGTCTGATGTGGCCCTCAACTGAGAAGGAGAAAGACCCTCCCCACATTCGCCTCGCACACCAGAGCCTGGGGGGCCAAGCCTAGTAGATTTTGTGTGCTCCAACAGGGCAGCAAGGGGGCTGAAGTGCCAGTGCAGGCTTCTCAATGCTGGGGAGGACCCTGAACATCAGAGGCTGGATCCAGGCAAGCTGGGGTCCACATGTGGGCCCCGGGCCTGAGGTTCCCCACCCCTGAGCTAAAGGGTTGTAGCTTGGCCCATTTCTGGACATCTGAGTTCTCTGGATATTTCTTGGCGTGGCTGGCCAGTCTTACATTAAAAAGGAAAGTGTTAAACCGCATGCATGCTTCACAAGCGCAGATGTTTTTGAGATGCACCCTCATCCACAGTATAGGTGTATTCGTCAGTTGGTTGGATTTGGGCAGTCTCAACTGTCAAGGATGAGAGAGAAATGCAGAGAAAATCGATTCACTGTAAAGAAAAATACAAAAAGAATGTTACCTTCCCAGTGACTTCTTGCTGGTTTCTTATTAACTTCACTCCAAGACTCTTTAGATCTGATCTAAAGCTCAAAGAAGTCAATGGAAATGTTTCTATTGACCTCAAACCCCATTTGAATCTTTGTGGTCAATACTGAGAACACTATAGATGGTGTGATGCTTACTGTAGATCCAGCTTTAGATCAGCTTTTAAGCTGTTTAACAAGCAGTTTTAAACTTCATATTTCTAATGTCACATACAGGAATGATGGATGCAAACTAACAGAATATACACATTCAGGGGATCACGGGCTCTTGGATGATAGGTGACTTGACCTGTTTTGCATAAGCATATTCAAGTTATGCATATGTAAGACTGACAGGGATCTGGGACCAGTACATGAGCCTCTAGAGCTTGAGCTAAAAGCCAGCTGGCTCTCAGCTAAGGCTGCACAGGAAACTCATTTTTCTCTCTCTCTAAGGCTCTGTCTACACTACAAAGGATTTTTTCAGAAAAAATGGCCATTTTCCCAAAAACTCTTCATTTACGTCCACACTGCAATTGTGTTCTTTCGAAAAAAATTGAAAGCACTCCCTGGGCCACGAGGAGCTGATGAGGCAGCATGTGGGCATCCTGAGCAACATGCAACAGCCCCTGATGCAGAAGATCTGGGAAAACGCAGATTGGTGGACATGCATGTGGGACCAGTTTGTGTGGCAGGGCGATAACATATGTGCCATCATGCACAACATGATGTCATTGCTCCTGCCTACCACCCTCCTGCCCTCCCTGCTATACCCATTCTCCCTCCCCTGCCCCCCAAGTGATGCCTCTGCTCCCTCCCTAAGCAATGCCCATGCCCCATCCCCAAGTGATGCCCATGCCCCTCCCCCTGCCATCCCTGACCTGACTCCAAACCCCTGTGATCCCAGGACCCACCCAACCCCAACTTTGACAAGGTCCCTGCACCCAAGGTGGGACATCCAACTGCCCCCCAGGACACTCTCAGCCCTGAGTCCCTCTCCAGGTTAGGAGTCTCCCTCTCCCTCCAGGTTAGGAGTTCCCCTCCTAGTTTTATTTTTTGAAAGACAAATACAAAGTTTATTGTGTTGAAATCAAAACAGTTGTGTTTATTGAGAGGTCAGGAAAGGGGCGAAGAGAGGTGTTGTAGTGGGAAAGAGATAGTGGAGTAAGCAGGAGGCCCCTAGTGGGGAGGCTCTGGGGAGAGTTACTGGGGTCTTGGAGAGAAACTCACCCTCGGGGTCTCCTGGATGCACACCCAGCTGTCTGTGGCTGCTCGAAAGGACTCTCCTCATGGCTGGTGTCTGCCCCCCATCCCGGGAGGAAGGCCTCCCCCTTCCTCTCCACAATGTTATGGAGGACACAACATGCCAATACCACCTCAGGGATGATGTGTTCCCCCACATCCAGGTGGGACAGGAGGCACCTGACATGTGCCGTGAGGTGACCGAAGGTGCACTCGACCTGAATCCTGGGCTCGGTTCAGATGGGCATTAAATTGGTCCCTGCTGGGGTCCAAGTGGCCAGTATAAGTCTTCATAAGCCCCAGCAGCAGGGGATAAGCCGCGTCTCCCACGATGCACAATGGCATTTGCACGTCCCCAACCGCAAAGTCACGCTGGGGGAAGAATGTGCCCACCTTCAGCTTCCTGTAGAGGCTGGAGTTGTGAAATACATGGGTGTCATGTGCCCTGCCCGACCACCTGACAAAAATGTCAGTGAATTATCCATGGTGGTCGACCAGGGCCTGCAGCACCATCGAGAAGTAGTCCTTCTGGTTGATATACTGTATGGGGTGGCGAGCTTCCAGGCAGCGATTGTGACCCGCTTCTCTAGGGGAATGGCAGGCCTCAGGTGGCTGTCACATCTCCGGAAGGCAGGGGTGAGCCAGGCACACAGCTCCTGAAAGGTGGCCTTCTGCGTGTGGAAGTTTTGGAGCCACTGTGGATTGTCCCACTGCTCCATGACCAGGTAGTCCTACAAGTCAGAACTGGTGTCCAGCCTCCCAAAACACCTCTCTATTGTAGTGTGCACACAGGGAGAGGGTCTCCAGAATGAGCTCTGAGTCAAGCTCATGCAGGACCAGGAATGCAGCCTGCAGAAACTGCAGCATGGCCGTGTGGAGCCATCGCATGCCCAGGGGCAACTCCGGCTCTATGGTGCAGAGGAAAAAGCTGGGCAACCAAAGCAGGCACTGCAAGAGCTTTGCTGTCCTCAAAGAGGTAGGCAAGCAGGCAGCAGAAGCAGAGAAACGGCTGTCCGGGGGGGTCCCTTTAAATGCATATCTCAGCTAGCCTTAGGCAACAGCACTCAGAAGCAACTGGTGACCTAAAGCCCTGGCTGAATTGGTTCCGGGTGGCCTTATATGCGAGAGAGTGTCCACACTGATTGGAGGCTTTGGCAGTATGGATGTGCTCTTTCGGAAGAAGTTTTTTCGGAAGATCTCTTCCAGAAAAGCTTCTTCCAAAAGAAGCCTACAGTCTGGACAGATCCTGAGTGGTCTAAGTGCTGCTACATGGGACAGAGAACCACACCCAAAAAGTATGTGGGTTACACATAGTCATATTCAAAAATGTATTTCCATTAAAATATGGGGGTGAAGTGTCACAGTCAAATTTTCAAAAGTGCCTAAGTCCCATTTTCAAAGTGAAATTGGATGCGTAGTAATATTTACTAAACAAAACTGTCAAGCCCCCATGAGATGCTACAAATAGTAAAATAGTAACAAGCAGCCTTTGGCACACAATGAAGTTCAGTGGTTTTGAATGCAACTTCAGAGAATTCCCAAGTCCACTGAGGAGTGCAGGAGAAGAATAATGCCATAAAAAATTCCATGTTTGGGTTCAGGTAAATATCCCAAGGGTTGGTGCTTTATTGGATCCTCCTGTATGTGTGCAACACAGCTGGATATCTCACCAGAAACAGGCTTTCTTGTGAGATTTTTGGCACTTCTTTTTGCTTTTGCATGGACTTAGCAAGAGTTTCTTATTTCATGTCATTCTGTTTCCAGCCTGTACCTGCAAGTGGGGAAGAAGAATCTTCCAGAAACTTAATAAATGTGTTCAGATCAATTGGGCTTTTAAAATGGGTTAATATATGGGAATGTGGGCATCAGTATTTTTTTAAAGTACTGTTTTACCCTATGCTTGATACAGATGAGGAAGGTGAAAAAAAGAAATCTGCCAGGACGGTTAAAAAAAGCCTTCTAAGCAGACTTCATTTTAAATTGATAAAGACTGTTCTCTATCTTGCCTCTGAATTTGCTTTTCATTTCGGAGTGAAATTAGTTTCCTTGAGGAAACTATAGCTATGCACCACTTAAATCCCGTTTTCAGAGCTTGGTGGGAGTCTGTGTACCGCTAATCTTGGCCCTCCCCACACATGGTCAAATTTCACCCCCTTTAAACAGTCACTAAGGATACTTCCGTATTTCATATTAAATTAGTTTCATAATTATTTTATAAACATTGTTATGACTTCGTGGCCAAGTACTCGCCTCTGCACATTCTGGAGAAGGTGCAGAAATACAGTGCAGCTATGAAACAAAATCCAGTATACTTCTCTGCTGCCTCTCACTTGAAGGGGTCAAGACTACTTAAATTATGTCCCAATTGTTCTCATCACCAAGCTCTAGATAACTTTTTCATCTATTATATTAGAAATCCCAGGCACAAAAGAATAATTATTTGCAGTATCAGAACCTAACTATGCACCCAGAAGACTTAAATAACTTTCAAGAAGACAGAAAAGTGTGGTATTTTCTACTACCCATTTCACTCCCAGTGATCTTCAGGAGTGTGCTGTGCTTCATATATTTTCCTGAATTTTTAGGTGCCTTTTTTTCTGTCTGAGCTATTCTAAGGTCACCAAGCTCAAATACTCTATTCTCTATCTTCAGAAAAATACTTCAACATAGATTTTGGGGGAAAGCTATAACACACAGTCATTTGAGATGTGCTAAAAATTGAGGGAGATCTCTTGCCCTGTAAAAATGTAACAGATCAATTCTAGCTCAAATAATTTTCAGGCAGTTTAGCAGGAGTCCACTTACTTAGTTACTACCCATAATTATTTTTTCTTGCTAATAAAAGAAACAAACCTGGTTTAATATTATTGTACATTGTGTTCTGATGTGATATGGCTTAGTAGAAAACTAAAACAGTTATCTCCTATTTTGCATGTTCTTTTTCTCTTCCTTACAACATATGTTTCAAAGGTGTTTGAGTGATTTTTATCTGCTCAGTATTTTGGCGAACAACTTCAGATTTCTTGTCCTGCTTGCAATTAGTGGAAGCTCTGACTGGTTTGCGCTTCTAAAAGTCAGGAGCAAGGCATCTCAAGTTGTGCACTAAAACATGACAGTACCTCAGATTAGCAAACATTTCTGGAAATGTTAACTTACATTTGTTTTTGAAGCAAGTATTGTATGTATGGTAGAGAGGCAGGAAGGCCACATCAAGAGACAGCAATTTATAATGATAAAGTTTTCAGATGGACTGGATGACTCCTTAAAACATAATCTCTGTCAACCTGATAGTGCAGGATGCTTCCATTATACATCTACCAGTGTTTTAGTTTAAATGTAAATAGCATAAGTGATAGGCATCTGTCATATTTCTGGGAAGATTATACCACTCTCTGATACTGACTAGCATTGGGAAGTATTTCCTGATATTTAGCATAATTTTTCCTTATGTAATTTCATGCCATTATACCTAATTATACTCCTGTCTTCATAATGATAACACCCTCTCCCTTTTTGCATGTGTTTATACACTTCATATATATATTTGTAGACGATCAATATCTTGGGTGTTCAATATAGCCATATATCACAAAAAAAATGCAAGAACCAACCCAATGTTACAAGAATGCTACTTAGTTACAAAGTGAAAAAACACAAAAGTTAGGAATTTTTGGATTTTCGGTTGTCAGTCCAACCTTTTCCTACTGTATACAAAGACAAATCATTTAGTATGCAGAAGTCTTCAGAGGGGTAGCCATGTTAGTCTGTAACTTCAAAAAACATTTAAAAAGTAGTATGCAGAAGAAGGAATGGGGAGATGCAGTACTGTATTTTGAAAAGACTGTAAAAACATGACTGAAATGGAAAAGATTAGAACAGTGTTATTTGAGCTAGTGCCCATTCTTCTGCCACAAAGCTTCCCAGACTGACTACACACCCAGTTTACTTTTCTGAAAAGGCTGCAGCATTTATTGGAAGGCAACACTTATAAATTACAGCTGAATACCTAACTAAATGGAAGCTTACCAGAAGCAGGAAAGATTGCAGACTTCTGTGACATATATAGCATGCATGTCAATAAAGTGAAAGCCATGCCACAGCTGACTGAGCATTGCATGACATGTCTTTCACCTCACTTGAAAGGAATGCCACATGCCCCAAAATAGCTGCAGTCCAATCATTTGCCTAATCAGCTCCTGTTTTCTAGTTTTTTCTCCTATATAGTGTACCAAAGTTGTTAAAGAGAGAGATATTAACTGGGTAGCTTGTACATATATGAGCTTGTTAGGAAATTATTTTCCCAGGAAAATATTCAACACATTTTGTAATTAATTTTGATCAAAAGTTTTCTTCAGATTTTTTGGAGATTTGCAAAAAAAAAAAAAAAAAAAAAAAAAAAAAAACCCTGACAAAATATTTTTGTGAGATTTCAGCAAGTAAAAACTGGAAAAATGGGCTCAACACCCACCAAAAATTATGTTAATTGCCAAAATCTGTGAGATTTTTTTTCAATTAAAATCCAAAATCTGTTGTTGACATAAAATTCCTGTTTCAACAGAAGACTCTCTTCCATCCAAAAACAGGTTTTGAGGGAAAATTTTCGACCATCTCTATGTGCAAGGGAACTCTAAACCCTGAGTTCCCTTCTGAAAGTTAGAAATGAACGTAACATCTCTGCCTCTGGATTTCATCTGGTCTGAAAGCTGTGTGAAATTTTCTTATCGTCTGTTGACTTGTGCCTCTGAAGATGGTCATGTGCAATTCTACCATAAAGCAATTACTATGTAAAAATGATTAAAAAATGGAATCTTGCCTACCTGTGATGGGTAGATAGTTAAGATTTGAGATTATAGAGCTTTGATCTCCCCTCTTCTATTCAATTGCACCCTCAAGAGATTGCGACGCGCAGAATTACAAAACATATATATTTGTCCTAAGACACATGTTGGGGGAATGTTGGGATTCTACGTACTTGCAATTTATGTACATGCAGCTGTGTACCTATCAAACCTTCACATTATTCCACTTTTGATAGAGGTGAGCCAAACCAGGATCCTTGAATCTGTTTCTTCAAATTTCAGAGGTTTATGAGTCCTTAAACTAATGAATTGTCCAAATAGTACTAATCTCTGGTTCAACCAAGCCATTCTGGCCACAGAATGCCTCCAAACATCTAGTCCAGCCCTCTGAGCTGAGATAAAAATAAATATGCCTAGCTAGGGAGTCCATTTGTCCAGTCTTATGTTCATGGGGAACTATCCTTATCCGATATTGACTTACCACTTTGCCTGGTGATAAGGCAAGGCAAGAAGTGTCTGTGGATGCAGGAGGGTGGGAGCAGGGATGGGGATGGAGCAGCACTTCTCTGTGGAGTGAAGCAGGTGGAGGAGGGCTCAGGCAGGTTGGGGAAAAGATGTCCTGTATTCTTGGGGGGCTGCCAGTGGTCACTGTAGATTTAGCCAATCCAGAACAGATGTTGGATTCATTTGATGTTTTTACCCACCATGAATATTTTTTGCAGCTCATAATATAATATTTATTATTTCTGATCGTCTGGGACTATAGCGCTTAGAGGTTCCAGCCACGATTTGTGGCCCCATTGTGCTGGATACTGTACAAACACAAGAGACAAGCCCTGCTTAGAACAGTTTCCACTTTTAGCAGCCAATCCTTCAATTCAGGATCAAGACTTTAATAGGCTAGATAGAAAAATGTTGGAAGGGAAATGGGAGGTAAAAAGAAGTATAATGACTTGCCTCATGTCATACAGCAGGTCAGCTGGAAATAGAAGTCAGGTCTCCAGAATTCTTTTCTGCTAGATTATACTGCTTCTCACCTTTATAAATGTGAAAATATATTATTTGTTCCTATACAAAAATATGTATGACTGTATAGTTATGCACATATGTTGTGTAAGTGGTACATATAGACACATGTACACCAGTCCCTCTTTCACTCATACCATCTATGAAATAATAATTACTTGTTGAACTCATATTGCCAATATCACCCCCCAGATTTTTACTAGGTTGTATTTTGCTTTAAATCCCATTAAATATACTTCTTAGTTTCTGCTTATTCTTTGTCTAATGAATGTCACAATTTTTTTTCTTTTAGAAAAAGGGGTAGACAAAGGATACTATACTGTAGGAGCCAGACTGATCCGGTTAGAGGATAAGGTAAGTGTATGAAAGGTTGTTTTTTTTTCCTCTGGCTAATGATATCTGATCTACAGGGCTACAAGATAATATCTTTGTGTGATTTACTTTAAAACTATGGAGCACCATAATAAAGAAAAATATCCTAATTTTGTAAGGGATTTGACAAAGTTACAGACATATTTTGTTAGGATTTTTAACCATTTAACTGACATGCAAACTTGATTTTTGATTTCAAGATATTTTCATGTTAAAAGCAAGTCAAATAAGTCTGATAGTGACAAGGTGTCTGTCAGACCCAAATTAGTATATTAAAGATACTAGAGGGGCCATTATCAGAACCATTTGTAAATAGCAACAGTTGATATCTCACTTTTATCATAGCAGACATTCTCCACTCCAGCTCATTTTAACATTTGAGACAAAATCTATCTGTAATCAAGGATATCCATTGGTGTATCTCCCTCAAGTTTTTAATGCAGGTGTTTTTTTAAAACTATGTAAGGGGGGAGCACTTTAATGACTGTTCTTGATAAATCACAGTGTCTCTAACAAAAATTAAAAGTCAAAATGATACAAAGATGAATTACCACCACCACCTACTTTGAAAAAACGTTATCATAGCAACATAGACATATATAATGCTGTGATCTTGGAGAACTGATTTACTTAGACTTTTAGCTTCTTGGACTGAGATGTTTTGGTTCATAGTAATAATCTAAATTAGGAGCAAAAGATCCGATATATAGTAGGTCAGGAAATATATAATATATAAAGGATATCTATGACAATACTGCTGTTGGTTTGTGTGAGAAACAATTCCAAATGTTGAAAAATCTATTGCCTTACTAAATCAGTAGTTTTATGCTTCTGACTCCTCTGTGTTATGAAGAAAAGAAATCAGTGTGTTATTTCTACTTCTGCTGCTGGTACAGCCCCATGGCTTTTTTGGTAATGACTTCAGAATTTTTCATTTGAGTTTCTCAGCAGCAGCTGGCTGGAAGAAGTGGAATAGTGTACCAGATGGAATACTTTTGGAAAGTTCTCCCAGGCAATAACAGGCTGTACTGAATAACCAGAACTACAGACTTTGTCCTTAAAGCTTAAGAAAAACCAAATTCTAGCAGTTTCCTAAAGCCTTTTATTGTCATCCACGTTGTCTCAACATAAAAAAGCTAAGTCGGTAAAATAATGAGGGGTTTACTTTATCATTTAAAATGTCCATCATAAGCATGTATTGCCTATTTAGTGCACAGATTTATTTTGGAACCTATTTTGCAGGGTTCTTGGATCAGCATCTACACTAGCTGAAAAATCCATGATAAAGCCTAATTAACACTGATTATATATAAATATGTTTTAAATATTACTGTTGCAAGCTCATTTTCCATTGGGGTTTGGGCAAGCCCTAACTGCCTTTCCTATTGATTGATTCTAAAACAGCGTTATCACTTTCCACATGTTATATTGGAACTCCTTTTTCTATCTCTATGTCTATTTTCTCCAGAACCATGAAGGGAATAAAATCATATGAAGATAATTTATTAGATGAAACTGCAAAATGCATGCAGTGTGTCCAGCAATCCTTATGTTCTCAGCACAAACACAAATGCAAAATAAAGGCAAGCAGTGAAGTCTGTCTGCCCCACAATGAAAGCCAAATTGTTTGCTTTTTTCAGTATAATTTCCATTTAGTTAGCCATGACTTCAGTCCTGTATAAGGAATGTAACTATGGTATGCAAAAAGAGAGACAGACAGACACACATTCTGTGAGCTGGGTTTTTTTTTTTTTAATGAGTGTGTATCTTTGCATCATTTTTGCCCACTAGGCTGAAATATATGTTTACGTAATAACACAAAGTTGGGCTTCCCAGATATCAATGCTTTAATGGGCCAGTAGAAACTACCTCAGCCTGATGTCAAACTGTTTCCCATCAAATGTTCTCTCATATCACACCAACTGTCATTTTAAATGCTTTGTCCTATGGTAAATTCTGTGTTCCCAAACTTGAAACAATTGGGAACCAGAAAGGGTAAGGTAGGTCTTCACTCTCTGAGCAGAATAAATGGAGCGGGGGCCTGGCTGACATGAGGCTCTAGCTGGTAATGAAAAATGATGTGTTCCTTCAAACTAGGAAAGTTTTGGGATGAATCCCATCCACTGGCGAATTGGTTTGAACCTGCAGTCACCCGAGGCAGACATGGCAGCCTCCCAATTCAGTGACAAATCTGATCAAATGGCATACTTTTCGACAAAGCCTAATTGGTTTAGATTGATTTAAAAAAAAGCAGCTATAGATTATTTTTTTAGCCAATTAAAATTTTGTATCAGTAAGCAGTTAACATGTTTCTGCTCTGAACTGATCTTTCCCACCAGCATTTTCTAATGCATTGCTTTTACCTTTATGTACAAAAGGGAATTATGCTTAATTCACCCATTCAGAGTGGTGTGCATTGTTCTACATAGAGCCATAGCAATTGTTTATAATGTTTCGGAGAGAAACTGTTTTTGTTGTTGAGGATGGACTTTAGTCTCAAGGTTTTTTTATTGTATTATTAACACAATTTAGGACACACGGGAGTGCAAGAAGCTTTCCACAATCCCCAAAATAACTATTTATTTTTCTTTAACATGAACAGCATTGTCTGTAGCCTCAGGTTTGATCACTGATGTAATCTTACAATAATAAAAATGAGATAAGAGCAGGTTTGTGCAGGATGGAGTAGCATGTGAGTTTACCACAAAAGAGTGCTAATGTCTGCTTGCATAGCTTAGTTTGAAACATTCAAAGACTGGTGGGAGAGGGATAAGACACAGAGTGGCAGTTTCTAGCCAATATTTTAAAAACCTTTTGGCAACTTTAGTGCTATGTAATGCTTTACTCCTTCATTAGCATGGTATGTTGCGTGGTGTAAGTTTTCCCAGAATGTTTTTCAACCTGCTCTTCCCTGAGTCAGTCATATTTTGTTCTGGTCAGCATAAAAACCCTTGCAGTGCTTTTTCATAACAACACAGAGATATTTAGAACAAGACACGGGGCTTCTTTCCCAGTGATATGTGCCATTTGGCCGACCTTTCCTTCAGTTCAATGGCAAGGTTTAATTTTAAATTGCGGCATATAGCCATTGACAGAGTCTTTTGAAATGCATTAGAAGAGAGATCGTTTCCATGATGATGTTCTAGAGCTGGCATTAGATTCTCTTTAAAATTGTAAACTAATGCCTCTCTATGATGAAATGAGTAGTATGTCTTTTTTCACAAAAAAATAGAACCAAAAATCTCGATGTACTGTGTCAACCTGTCCAGCAATCTATGAATAAAAGCCGGAGAGAAAAGAACCAACAAATGAAAGGTTAAAAGGGACAGCTGTGTTGTCTTTGAAAAAGAAATCTATTATGTATTTTTATAATTACACATCAGTCTTCTTTATGTGGTATTTACAGTTATGATTTACATCCACATTACCATAACTATTTCCATACTTGCAGACATCACGTGATAATAGAAAGAGCCAAAACCAGCCATTTGGTAGCATTTAAAAAATGCTGAAATGCTCAGGGAAAGCAGGACAGTAAAGCTAAACCCATCTGAGCTTTATTCATCTGCGTAATGTGAGCCAGAACAAAAACTTGGTCCAAAATAAACAAATGAGGAGGTTAGATTGTGGTGGTAAACTCTCTCTTTACCAATTTAAACAATAATTCTAAGCTTTGGAGTGAAATGATGAGCTAGGAGCAGAGCGGTTTCTATGCATCCTCCTTTTGGATAACAATAGTGAGATTGATGTTCAGTGAATCTGACTCCAGCTGTAATTACATCAAGACTCATTAAATAGTCGTCATCACATTATTTATTATGGTGGCGCCTGCAAACATCACCATAGTTAAAGAGCTGTCAGTGTTTCAATTGTAAACCCTTAAGTTGTGGTGCTGGGGAAAGGGCATAATTCACCTGTTTAAAAAAAATCAAGTCTGAAAGTTAGTGTGCAATGAGTTGATTTAAAAATCTGTTTGTGAGGGTTCAAGAATACACTTAAAATAAACCCACCAAATAAGTATGCCAAGGTAAGATTTTGGGCAGGGACACTTGCGGAGTTTAGGTTGTGGTGGGTTTTTGTGTTTGTTGGCGATGATATGGTAGGGGAAAGGGGTTGCACTCCTGTTGCTTAAATATTGTCACATTTGAGGATGAAACTTTTTCAACTGGTTTGTAATGTGACATTTGCTTTTTGGTGTTGCAAAGAAACCAAAATAATGGAAAATGTTAGGATGATGATGACGACAATGACGTGTGTGTCCACACTTAGGCTATGTCTACACTACAGAGATAAATTGGAAAAAGAAATGCAATCTGTGGTTCGCAAATTGCGTATCTTTTTCCGATTTACTTCCGAAAGAGGCTTTTCCAAAATTTGGCCCATTTATACGGGGCCACATTTAAGAAAAAAAAAACTTTTTCAGTACATCCCTTCTTCCTCGTAAAACAAGGTTTACATGGATGCCAACAAAATGTGTTAATCCAGAGTAAATCTATTGACAGTCCTCATAGCATGAAGGAATTGGACTATTACTTTTAAACTTGTTCCAAATTTGAAAAAGAAATTAGCCAAATTTTGCTCTTGTTTACTTTAGTGGAGTTATTCTGGATTTACACAGTTGTAAATTTAATACAAGGATATAAGCCTAAGAAAAGACGGTTCACATTTCTGCCCTCACTCTCTATTGAACCACACTGAATTAACTGGGATTGCACAGGATAGAGGCAAAGACAGGATGACGCCCCAGAAGTTCATTATTATGGCTGACCAGAATTCTGTTTTATCAGCACCCTACACAAGTATTGCTGGCCCCTGGATGGTGTGCATGAATTGGTTTTCCACACGTGCTGTAGTTCTTAATCCCCACAGGATAGGTTAAGGATAGAACTTTAACCTGAGCTCTGGCTCATGCTGATTTACTAACCTAGATCCTCATCAGTATTAAATGTGCCGGGGTGGCAGCTTAACCTTATTTGGGATAGCTCAAAAAGGTGATTGTCAATGCTTTGGGAACATTCACTGATAAATTTTGCCCAAAGTTAATTCTGAAAATACTGTGCATAAGATTAAGACACCAGAATTTTTTAACTCATTTTTTTGACTCCTGAGATTGCTATACACTATGTAGGGCATGAAGTCTGTCTAGTTCCTTTAGGAGAATTTTGTTAGTTTGAAACTTTTTGATCAAGAAAAGTTTTGCTGTTTTTATACACTCAATGGATTCATTAGAATAAATATCACTTTATGAAACTAGTGTAAATCTAGGATAATCCTGTATTGACTTCAGATAATTTAATTCATATTTCTAATAATGTAACAAATAAGAATTTGTCCCAGATTAGCCAGTAAACAAGTTTAGAGATCAATGTTAAGCTGCCTGTAAAACATTTTTGATCCTGAATGAATGTTTGAAAGCAGGGTCAAGGGAAAGAGTTTGTTTTGATAAATACTTTCAAGTAAAAAAAGGCATATAGATACATAATATTTTAGAGTCTACAGTTGAACTAATAAGACTTGAAGTTTCTGTTGAGGAACCTATTTATGGATCACTGTGAGGTATCCTTTTTACATCAAAGTCATTTGAATCACTATGAAGAGTCCTCTCAAAATAAACATCAAAGTGGGAAGCACGTGAGGTTTTTCTGAGTTTTGTCATGAAAACAGGATAGGCATGGAATGTTCACTGCTAGTTTTGAGACTCATGGGCCTGGTCCAAAGCAAGTCAGTGGAAGCCTTTCCCTGGGATTTGGATCAGGCCCCATTTTTTTTCAAATACAGAGTGAAAGGGAGGGTTTGACTTTGTGAATAGTTCTAAGAACTGCATTAGAGCACCATAGATCACATTTTAAATAAGAGTCCTATCAGTGATCATGCAGACCATTGTGTCTGTTCCCCTGGAGCTGTATTGTCTGTTCATTAAGGTCCAGGCATAATTAGTTTGATCCTGTTTACCACAGGCTCAAAGACTGCTGTGATTAGACAGATATGATCTGATTGCTTTTCTGCTATCTTCACTTCTTCGCTGAAATTCTTTCTTTCTTTCTTTCTTTCTTTCTTTCTTTCTTTCTTTCTTTCTTTCTTTCTTTCTTTCTTTCTTTCTTTCTTTCTTTCTAAAAACCTATTAATTTTGCTTGTGATGTCCTGTGGCATAAGAGGAGCTTGTGCAGTATGCACTTGCTTTGCTCTTCAAACTGTTAGCTGAACAGGCGGTACCTATGTAAGTAAGGTAGACATACCTTTCATGTAGTGGAAATCACTGGCATACCTGCAGAAGATATGCTGTCATTGACAAAATTACACAAAATTACTGTAAACATTGTGAAAAAGAGAAATAATTCAATGGTTTTAGAGCTGTTTATAAATAATGGAGCCCTGCGGGAATGGAATCTTTCCTGTACAAAATTGGTCTAGGCTATCTAATCCAAATCAATGGGGTTGAACTGATTAAACTAAGAGGGAGCCTACTCCGCCGCTGATTAGCTTGGGAGAAATTTTCAAACTCTGAATTCATCCTATTTCAATATAATTTTTGAGCAAATCTGATGCCTTTGAAAGTGAGACTTTAAATACATCATAATGCAACATAAAATTCAGGCTTAGGCACCCCCACCAAATGATCATTGCAATCTGACAGTTCAATGGGAAACTGCCTGATCATGCTGTTTGTTCCAAAGGTCTAGCCTATTTGACAACCAATGGCCTTGTACTGTGTAGATGAAGTAATCGCTTCTAAAAACGTGCCAGCTGGATGGCCTAGTGTTTAAGATACAGTATGAAGTACTGAACTAGCATCCTCCTGTTTGCTTTGCAGAGCTGTAGCCCTTCATTAAAACACACCTTCTGGAACAAACTGGTGGTTAGAGCTATGGCATTTCCTAAAACCTACCATTGAAAATGCTGCAAGTCCGATAGTGTTTTCTCTTTTGACAATGTGTGCACAAAAATAAGACCTTGGAAATAACATCAAAATGGACTGGTTTTAATGGAAGTGAACAGGATTGTATAATCCATTTTGTTTTGTATTCTTTTATATTTAAAGTCTCATTTTCAAAGACAGAAAAAGTAGATTTTCTAAAAGATCCCAAGAAAAATAAGGGCTGATTCAGGGACAGTGTTTTCTACTTAATTTTTTTAAAGACAAGGTTAAATATCTCATCAGATCTCTCAGTCCCAGAGCCTTCCTGGGTCAGAATCTGGCAGGTAGTCTGCACATCTCTTTAGAGGTAAAAAGTACAGTGTGTAAATTCTCAGAAAGTTTTCACCAGTCTGTGTTTTTCATAGGGTACGTCTACACTACAACGTTAATTCAAACTAACTTAGTTCGAATTAGTTAATTCGAACTAAGCTAATTCGAACTAACGGATCCAGACTAAAAAACTAGTTTGAATTAGCGTTTTGCTAATTTGAACTAGCATGTCCACATTAAGTGGACCCTGAACCGGGCTTAAGGATGGCCGGAAGCAGTGCCGGCAGGGCATCAGAGGAGGACTTAGAACGTGGAGATGCTGTCTCAGGCTAGCCGAGGGCTGTGCTTAAAGGGTCCCGACCCCCACCTCGGACAGACAGTTCTTAGGGGTGCCCCGCTTGCAAAGCAGTCCTGGCTTGGAGTGCCTGAACTACCCACACTGGGCACATCACAGCACTCGGCCATCAGACCGGCTGCACTTGCCGCAGGATGCCATCTGGGGAGACGGGGCAATTGGGGGGCTGCAGGAGATGTTAGTTCAAACTAACTACGGATGTTAGTTCGAACTAACTTTCATAGGCGCTACACTAGCGCTCCGTTAGTTCGAATTTAATTCGAACTAACGGAGCGCTTAGTTCGAACTAGGTAAACCTCATTTTACGAGGATTAAGCCTAGTTCGAACTAGCTAGTTCGAATTAAGGGGTGTGTAGCCCCTTAATTCGAACTAGTGGGAGGCTAGCCCTCCCCAGGTTTCCCTGGTGGCCACTCTGGCCAACACCAGGGAAACTCTTCTGCCCCCCCTCCCGGCCCCTGACCTCTTAAAGGGGCACGGGCTGGCTACGGTGCCCGTGCCAGGTGCAAGCCTGCCAGCACCCAGCCAGCAGACCCTGCACCTGGCACGGATTGAGCCCCCCACCCGATGCCCCCCAGCCCTTCCCCTCTTCCCGGGACCAGACTGGTGGCTCCCGGGAGCTTGCCCAGGACCGCAAGAGGAGGGCACCCGCCTGGGCTAGTGCAGACATCGTGGACCTTGCCCACGATCTCCGCACTAGGCACAGGAAAGTGGCCGTCTAGGGCAGGAGAGCTGCCAGCCTGGCCACCCAGGAGCAGGTGTGCAAGAGAATCAAGGGGGTCCAGTGAGACCCCCGACCCTGAGCCCTGAGCTTACAATGGCCGTCCTGGGTCAGACCAAAGGTCCATCTAGCCCAGTAGCCTGTCTGCCAACAGCGGCCAACCCTAGGGACCCTGGAGGGGATGGACCAAAGACAGTGACCAAGCCATTTGTCTCGTGCCATCCCTCTCCAGCCTTCCACAAACCTTGGGCAGGGACACCACTTCTACCCCCTGGCTAATACCATTCCATGGACCCAGCCTCCATGACTTGATCTCACTTCCCTTTAAACTCTGTTCTAGTTCTAGACTTCACAGCCTCCTGCAGCAAGGAGTTCCATAGGTTGACTCTTTGCTTTGTGAAGAACAACTTTCTGTTACTAGTTTGAATCCTGCTACCCATTCCTTTCCTTTGGTGTCCTCTAGTCCTTCTTTATGGGAACTAATGAAGAACTTTTCTGTATGCACCCTCTCCACCCAACTCCTGCTTTTAGAGACCTCTATCCTGTCCCCCCTCCGTCTCCTCTTTTCTAAGCTGAAAAGTCCCAGTCTCTTCATATGGGACCTGTTCCCAACCCCTGATCATTATAGTTGCCCTCCCCTCTCCCACCCTCTCTCTTCCCCTCTCCCACCTCCTTTTCCCAGTCTCCCCCAGTTTTGTTCAATAAAGACAGATTCCATTTTGGAAGACACGTTTTCTTTATTTTGTACATCAAGAAGAGGGGCTAGGGAAGGGTAAATGGAAGGAGGTGAGGGAGGAATGGGGCACGAGCCCCCGATGGGGAGAACTGGGCTGGCTCTGCGGGCTTCTGGGGGTGGAAGCTCTCCTGCAGCCCCCCAATTGTCCCTTCTCCCCAGATGGCAGCCTGCGGCAAGTGCAGCTGGTCTGATGGCCGAGTGCTGTGATGTGCCCAGTGTGGGTAGTCCGGGCACTCCAAGCCAGGACTGGTTTGCAAGCAGGGCACCCGTGAGAACTGTCTGTCCGGGGTGGGGGTCGGGACCCTTTAAGCACAGCCCTCGGCTAGCCTGAGACAGCATCTCCATGCTCTAAGTCCTCCTCTGATGCCCTGCCGGCACTGCTTCCGGCCATCCTTAAGCCCGGTTCAGGGTCCACTTAATGTGGACATGCTAAATGCTAATTCGAACTAGTTTTTTAGTCTGGATCCGTTAGTTCGAATTAGCTTAGTTTGAATTAACGTTGTAGTGTAGACATACCCTGAATGACACTGATGGAGTTTATAGCAAGTCATGCCATGTCCTCTCCAATACCAGTAAACTGTAGCTCACAGTCTGGTCAGTGAGATAGCGTGGGTGTGGAGGAGCATGAACACATGTAGAAGTGGGGATAATAAGGTGAAAATGCGCTGACCTTTGAAAAGGAATAAGCAAAATTTCTGTCCTTCTGATCCAAAGTATAAATATGGCAACTTGCAGGCAGAGGTGTGCACTATGCGGCCCACAGGCTGGATGCAGTTCACCAGGGCTAGCACCTGGCAGGCCGCCAGCACTTTATTTACCTTTGTGTCATCAGGTATGGCCACTTGCAGCTTCTGTTGTTCCTGGATTGCCATTCCCGGTCAATGGGAACTGCAGGATGCAGTGTCCTGGTCCATACCACTTGGCACAACCCCCATTGGCCTAATTTGTGAACATAATTACCTTGGTAACGTGCAAATTGGATATCTGTGGTAAAAATCATGGCTAACAGTCCATTTGTGCATGACATTACTTGATTTGTATGCAGTTCCTCTGTGTGAGCTCGAAAGCTCTCTCTCCGATAGAAGTTGGTCCAGTAAAAGATATTACCTCACCCACTGTGACTCTGTATTTACCTCACCTCCTTTTCTCTCTAATTACCGATTTGCACATGCAGTTTTAGTAATTGTGTACATGAATTACATGTGCAATTATGTGTATATTTTTTCATGTAGTTCTGGATTCTGCTGTCTGCTTTTTATGTCTCTGTGCTCTTCATTCATGTATAATTTGGAGATTATACCTACCACACAAGGTATTTTGAGATTCTGTTCTTTAATATCTATAAAATGCTTTCAGATTGTGAGATAAAAAACACTAAAGAAAATGCAGAATAGTACTAGCAGTTATTTTTATGATGATGATGATTATTGTTAAGCACACCCTGGTGATGAGCACTGTTTTCTAAACACTTTTTATTCTGACTTAAGTATAGACTGTAAATATCAGTAACGATAATTGTTTAGATGTTGGGAGCAGCATTTATTTCCAAACTCTGTAACAGGATGTCACACAAGGTATAGAGAATGAGTCCTATTGAAGTTTTGCCTGAGTTTAGGATTGCAGTAACAATCCCATGTCCCCTTTACATCCAACAATATCTAGCATCTAGTGGAAGACATACTGTATTGTGACAGGAATCACTGCTAATCTAATAGGCTATGTCTACACTGCAGGCTTTTTGCTCAAGAACTGTTTTGCGCAAGAGTTCTTGCGCAAAAATACTTGCACAAGAGCGTGTTCACGCAGCCACCTACTTTTGTGCAAGAGATGTGCTTTTGTGCGACAGCATCCATGGCAGTGTGGATGCTGTCTTGCACAAGAAACCCCTGTTGCCCGTCCACACTGCCTTCTTGCACAAGAGCTCTTGGGCAAGAGGGCTTATTCCTCATGGGGAGAGGAATAACTCTTGCGCAAGAAGCCCTCTTTTCTGACACTTTACTGTAAATTTACTTGCACAAGAATGCGCGTGCAGTGTAGACACCCTGCAAGTTTTTGCACAAGAACGGCCCTTCTTGCACAAAAAGCCTGCAGTGTAGATGTACGCTTACAGTCTTGGATTACATCTACACTGCCATTTTTTTGTGGCAGAAGATATGCAAATCAAACTGTCATTTGCATATCTTCTGCCGATCCTTTTTGCAGAAGAGGTTTTGCCGCTAAACCTCTAAACCTGTAAGCCTCATTTTTTGAGGAATAAGGGATCTTGCGCAAAAGGTTTTTTTTCCAACAAATGGTCCCATCTACATGGGGCTTTTTAGTGGCAAAATCTCTTCCACAAAAGGAACAGCAGAAGATATGCAGATGAAAGCACAATTTGCATATCTTCTGCCGCAAAAAAAGGCAGTGTAGACGTAGCCAAAGAGTATATACAATATAGTATTTTATATACTACTATCTGATTTCCTTCCCTGGCTTGGATGGCAAAAATATATATGTTGTATCTGGAAGGTAATTTTCTATCCCAAAATATATTCCCAGTGTTTACTTAATTTACTAGGTGGTTTTGTAGCCTGACCATAGCTCAGACTGACTGAAGTTCTGATTATATCATTCAGCAGAAAACTCCCTTGTGCGGAGTGGGTTTTTCTTTTTCTTTTTCCACAAAGCCATAAATACACACGAATGTCACAGAACAGAAGTAAAGCCAGCAAACTTCATATTTAGAGAAACGAAATTGGGATATACTTATTAGAATGTCTCTGCAATTAGGTCATTTGTGTCAGAGCAGGAAATGTGCAAAATAGCATGGGACAGAAAAATCTAGACTGTAAAACACTCCAACAAATTTGGTGCATTCATTACTCTCTTAATATGCATCCAATGTAATCTATAGAGCCCACAAATGATCACATTGTGTGTGTGCGTGTACATATATATATATACACAATTCTATACATCTGACACACATAAGAGTAGCAATTTTACTAGTGTCAAAAGATTGTTGTGGTCCTTTTATGCAGCATATAAGTTTGCTTATAATGAGTCCACTTACAAAAATGCTGAACTATGAAAAGATATTAAAAATGTCAGGTTATATTAAAGGGGAAACTTCACTTTAAGTTATAGCTCCAAAATTACACTACTCATTCATGATTTGTATTTATTTATTTATTTGTGAATGTATAATTGGCTGCCTCCAAAAATGTCACAGTAGGAGGGGAAAAAGTTCATTTTCCTTGGCTTGTGCACTGTTGCTATTCCTGTGTTCATTTGACTTGGCTCAGACATGGAAATGCTACAGTCTGAAATAACTTTTTATATGTTGACATGTGCATTTAACGAGAATAAGTAAGCAGAGTGGACTAAGTTGGATTCAGAAACTAACAAAACATATCTTGTATAACACCTTTTAGTACCTCTGAGTACATTTATGATTATTTGCTTGTTTTTAATTTTAGAAACTGTGCATTCACCTATAAGAGAAATGCAGAACAATCTCACAAAGTCTCACAGGAAGATGTTAGACAATCAACTATGATAAATTTAAAAAGAAATCAGATTCTCGATATATATACTTGATATTTTATATATTGAAAATATAAACCCAGACCTGACAAAGATCTGTGTGGAGCTTGAAAACTTGTATCTTTCCCCAAGAGAAGGTGACCCAATAACAGATATTACCTCAGCCACCTTTTATGTTCTGCTACCAACACTGCTACAAGAACACCGCAAATAAGAAAAAATAAAATTAAGTTACCAACAGCTAAGGTATCTCAGCTCCCCTGCGGAACAACACCTGTTCTGTGCATAGTGATCGTTTTTCTTCCATCATATACAGTGGGAGCTAAGGAGTGGCTTTTCCACTTGATGGTTCATTATGGGTGCAGAGGAGCAGCACTTGAGTGACAGTTGCCTGAGGCAGTTTGCCTGTGCAGCCAGACAGAAATCGTCTAGGGATTTGGGAGAGGGAGCTCAGCAGTAATGATGACTACACCTTTTGAAAGGATGCATTGTGTGATTTTCCTAAAGCCAGCTGCCAGGTGGCAGTGGGTATGGAGGTGGGTAGTGTCTGTGGCCATGCCCCGTGTTGCAAAGTGCTCCCTCTGGAACACTGCTGCATTACTGCAAGCGCTTGGCATTTTGTCAAACATCGCATGGTATCGGGAGCCTTTCTCCTAGCCCCAGGTCCAGAAGAAATATTAGTTTTTGTTTTTTAAAAAGTTAATTTTTGGCTCTCATGCAAAGAAAAGATTGAAAAGTGAAGTGAGTAGCCTAGAGTCCCAGTAGTCTGTCTCAGAAGGTTGTGGGAGCTTCTTCCCTGGAGGTTTTCAAGAGGAGGCTGCATAGTCATCTGTCTTGGCTGATTTAGATCGGGGTACTGAAATGAGGAGCAGTGCAAGAGGCCACTCATTTCCACTTTTAGCCATAGGCCCAGCTCCCTGGCCCTATTCTTCTCCCCCTCCTACGCCCCTAGACTCTACCCTGAGCCAGCCCAAATGCTGGAGTCCCACCCAGGTACAAGCAGCCTGGAGAGCCCAGGCAGCTGTGACAAGCTGCAGACTCTCCACCTGCCCAGAGTAGAAGGCCCCAAGAGCTTCCCCCAGCCTGTGTCCCTGGCTCCCATACCACCTATCCAGGACAGATGGGGTGGGGGGGGGGGGTCCGTAGATTCCCCACAGCTGCCCAGGTGACTTTTACCATGGCCTGGCTGCAACTCTTCAGCCCCCAATGTCCCACTCCTTGGCCAAGCTGGAGCTAGACGGGGTAAGGGCTACATAGGGGAGTGCAGACCCTCCACTTTTCCTAGGCAAAGGACGTGAAGGGTCTGTATAGAATCATAGAACACTAGAATGGGAAAGACTTTGAGGAGTCATCAAGTCCAGTCCCCTGCCCTCACAGCAGTTTCAAGCACCGTCTACACCAGTGTTTCTGAAAGGGTTCTGCAAAACCACTCTGAGAAACACATTAACTGGCCGCCCCGGTTTGTTTATTTACTGGTGCCGTGGCCATGGAGCCTCACGGCTGCCATTGGCTCCATTTTGCTCTTTGTAGCCAGGCGGAACAGCAGGAAGCTGTGGCCCAGCCCACGCTGCTTCCCGTGGCTCCCCTTGGCTGAAAAGGATGAAATGGAGTCAACGGGAGCCGCGAGGCTCCATGGCCACGGCACCAGTAAATAAACAAACTGGGGCGGCCAGTTAACTTGTTCCTCAAAGTGGTTTTGCAGAACCCTTTCAGAAACACTGGTCTAGATCATCCCTGACAGGTGTCTATCCACCCTGCTCTTAAATATCTCCAGAGATGGAGATTCCACAACCTCCCTAAGCAATTTAGTCCAGTGTTTAGCTACCCTGACAGTAAGTAAGTTTTTCCTAATGTCCAGCCTAAACCTCCCTTGCTGCAGTTTAAGCCCATTGCTTCTTGTTCTATTCTCAGAGGCCAAGGAGAACAATTTTTCCCCCCCTCCTTGTGACACCCTTTTAGGTACCTGAAAACTGCTATCATGTCCCCTCTCAATTTTCTCCTTTCCAAACTAAATAAGCCCAGTTCTTTCAGCCTTCCCTCATAGGTCATGTTCTCTAGACATTTAATCATTCTTGTTGCTCTTCTCTGAATCTTCTCCAATTTCTCCACATTTTTCTTGAAATGTGGTGCTCAGAACTGGACACAATACTCCAATTGAGGCCTAATCAGAGCAGAGCGGAAGAATGACTTCTCATGTCTTGCTCACAACACTCTTGTTATGCATCCCAGAATCATGTTTGCTTTTTTTACCAGTGTCACACTGTTGTCTCCTATTTAGCTTGTGATCCACTATGACCCCTAGATCCTTTTCTGCAGTACTCCTTCCTAGACAGTCGCTTCCCATTCTGTGAGAGACTGATTGTTCCTTCCTAAGTGAAGTACTTTGCATTTGTCCTTATTAAACTTCATCCTATTTACCTCAGATCATTTTTCCAGTTTGTCCTGATCATTTTGAATTTTGACCCTTGTCCTCCAAAGTATTTGCAACCCCTCCCAGTTAGGTATCATCTGCAAACTTAATAATCATACTCTCTATGCCAATATATAAATCGTTGATGAAGATTTTGAGCAAAACCAGTCCTAAAACAGACCCCTGCTGAATCCCACTTGTTATGCCCTTCCAGTATAACATGAGGGGTATATGAGCCTGGGGCTGCTATCAGGTCCTCCATCCCAGGCAGATGAAGGGTCTGAAGCTCTACACAGCTGTCTAGGTTCCCTGGCTCACCTTCAGCTTCCAGCTTGACCAAGGGGTGGGCTCAGGGGAAGGGATGAGGCCATGATGTGGGGTAGGCTCTACGAGGCCTAACGCCCAGAGAGGGTGGACCGAAGACAATGATCAAGCGATTTGTCTCCTGCCATCTCTCTCCAACCTCTGACAAACAGAGGCCAAGGACATCATTTTATCCCCTGGCTAATAGCTGACTGCAAAGAGTTACAAAGGGATCTCACAAAACTGGGTGATTGGGCAACACAAGGACAGATGGAATTCAGTGTTGATAAGTGCAAAGTAATGTGCATGGGACAATATTATCCTAACTACAGATACAAAAATTATGGGGTCTAAAATAGCTGTTACCACTCAAGAAAGTTCTTGGAATCCTTGTGGATAGTTCCCTGAAAACATCTGTTCAATGTGCAATGGCAGTGTAAAAACTAAGAAGCTATCAGAATACTGGGAATTATTAGAAAAGGAACAGCTAATCAGACAAAACACCATATTTTCTTTATATAAAGACGTTGTATGCCCACAACATGAACGCACATCGGGTCACCCCATCTTAAAAAAAAATACATTGGATTGGGAAATGTTATAGAAAGGGCATCAGAAATGATTAGGGGGTAAGCAACAGCTTCCATATGAGCAGCAATTAACAAAACTGAGACTTTTCAGCTTGGAAAAGAAAATACTAAATCATGGGGGGATATGATAGAGGTCTAGAAAACCATGGATGGTGTGGAAAAATTGAATAAGGACATGTTTTTTACTCCTTCACTAACATAACACAAGAAGCTCACCCAAAACAATTAAATTTATAGTTAGCAAATTTAAAACAAACAAAACAGGTGACAGGGGATGGATCATGATAATTACCTCTTCTGTTTATTCCTTCAGAACCACCTGGCACTGACCGCTGTTGGAAGACAGGAGACAGGGCTAGAAGGATCATTAGTTTGACCCAGTATGGCCATTCTGATGTTCTTACTTAAAGTTGAAATGTTTCTGCTCCCTGCTGTAACCCACTAGACCCCACTCCTCTTCTAGAGCTGAGATATAGCACAGGAGTCCCGACAGGCTAGGTCTCTCTCCACAGAGTTAGTAACAAAGTAAGACTAGATATTACATTTTTTAAGACTAACCAGTGTTCCTTAAGTGACTTGCCACAAGATGTCAGAATATGTTAGGGTATGTCTACACTACAAAGTTAATTCGAACTAACAACTGTTAGTTCGAATTAACTTTCATAGGCGCTACACATACAAACCGCTAGTTCGAATTTAATTTGAACTAGTGGAGCTCTTAATTCGAACTGGGTAAACCTCATTCTACGAGGACTAACGCCTAGTTCGAATTAAGTCGTTCGGATTAAGGGCTATGTAGACACTTAATTCGAACTAGTGGGAGGCTAGCCCTCCCCAGCTTGCCCTGGTGGCCACTCTGGGCACAACCAGGGAAACTCTTCTGCCCCCCTCCCGGCCCCGGAGCCCTTAAAGGGACATGGTCTGGCTACGGTGCTCGTGCCAGTTGCAAGCCTGCCAGCACCCAGCCAGCAGACCCTGCACCTGGCACGGGATGAGCCAGCCACCTGCTGCCACCCAGCCTTCCCCCTCTTCCCAGGACCAGACTGGAGGCTCCCAGGAGCCTGCCCGGGGCTGCAAGAGGCAGGCGCCTGCCTGGTCTAGTGCAGAGATCGTGGACCTCATCGAGGTTTGGGAGGAAGCCTCCAACGTCTACGATCTCCACACTAGCCACAGGAACGTGGCCGTCTACAGCTGTATGGCTGACAGCCTGGCCACCAGAGGACACATGTGGACCCAGGAGCAGGTCCGCTGCAAGGTCAAGGACCTGCGGCAGTCCTACTCCAGGGCCTCTCAGCCAGGGGCCGACCCAGAGGCCTGCCCCCACTTTGAGGCCCTGGACTGCATCCTGGGGGCTCACACCGTCCATGCCCCCCTGGTGGTAATCGACCCTGGGGCAGAGGGACCCGTCCTGGACACGGAGGAGGAGGAGGACGCTGAGAGCCAGGAGCCTGCAGGGAGCCTGCCCAGGACCCAGGACCCCCGAGGCACCCCACAGAGCACATCAGCTGTGTCATCCGAGGCCGGGGAGGGCTCCACATGTGAGTGCCATCATGCTCCCCTTATGTATATGGGGGACATGGGGAGAGAGGGAGCCCAGGGACTGTGCGCCTGGGCCTTGCCCAACATGGAGCAGCAGCTGGATGTCATGCAGGGGCCCTGGACCATTCCCCACACGCCGACCTCACCTTGCAGAGGGGGGCTGGGTTTCACCCACTGTGTCCCCAGGGAGAACTGACTGCAGGGCACACCACCCTTCCTGCAACAGCCACCCGCACCCGGGCCAGCAGGCGCACCAGGAACCTGGAGGACTACCAGCGGTGGCACCTGCAGCTACTGGAGCACCAGATCTGCATCCAGGAGCACTGCGTCCAGGAGGACCTGTGGCTGCGGCAGTGGAGCTTGCAGGCACTGGAGGAGCAGGGCCGTGCCCTCAGAGGTCACCTCCAGACCCTGATGGACAGGTTCCTGCCTCCTCCTGCTCCAGCCCCTGTGGCTACCCCAGCTCTCGCTCCTCCTCCCATCCCTGCTCCCCCTCCCGCTTCCTCCGCACCCCCCGTCCCTCCTGACCCTCCCTCCACACCCACTCCCATGCTGCGAGACGGGAGAGCCAGCAGGACCCCCAACCCTGAGCTTTCCCTTTCTTTCCTCCCCTTCCACCCTCTTCCAGCTCCCTCCTCCCAGGTTTCCCCCTCCCCTCTCCCACCACAGTTATGTAAAATAAAAAGAGATTTTTGTTGGCAAAACAGATGTCTTTATTTGACATTAGGAAGAAGGGTTAGGGAGGGGAAAGGGGAAGGAGGGGAGGGTAGAAGAAGGCCCCAGTGGGGCATGCAGGGAGAGTTCAGTCCCTCCTCCTCCACCTGGAAGCTCTCCTGCAGGGCTTCCCGGATCCGGATGGCCCCCACTGGGCCTCCCGGATGACAGCAGTGTGGGGCTGCACGTACTGGCCAGCCATGCGGTCAACCTCAGCCATCCAGGCTGGCAGGAAAGCGTCCCCCTCCCACTCACACAAATTGTGCAGCACACAACATGCTGCCACCATGGAAGGGATATTGTGTTCGACGAGGTCGAGGCAGGTGAGGAGGCACCTAAATCTGGCTTTCAGGCGTCTGAAGGCCCCCTCGAACACGATGCATGCCCTGGTGAGCCTGGCATGGAAGGCCTGGTGGGAGGGGTTGAGATGCCCTGTGTACGGCTTCATCGGCCAGCGTGTAGGAGGTAGGCTGCATCCCCCACCAGGCACACGGGCATGTCCACGTCCCCGACCCTGATGTGGCAGTCGGGGAAGAAGGTCCTGGCATGCAGCCTCTGGCACACGGAGAACTTCCGGAACACCCTTGCGTCATGTGCCTTGCCGGACCAGCCCACATTAATGTCCATGAACTGGCCTCGGTGGTCACACACGGCCTGCAGGAGCATGGAGAAGTACCCCTTTTGGTTGATGTACTGGGAGGTCTGGTCTTCCAGGGCACAGATGGGGATGTGCGTCCCGTCCCGTCAATGGCCCCTCCACAGTTGGGGAAGCCGAGGGTGCCAAAGCCTTGGATGACGGCGTCTGGGTCGGCGAGGTGGACCACCCTGCAGAGCAACACCCGGTTGATGACCTTGACCACCTGTAGAGGGACACAGCAAACCACGAATCACTGGGGCGCCCAGGTGGCTGGGAGTGTTTGTTCCCTGACACTGCCCTGCGGCCCACTCCCAGAAGCAACCCCCGCGGGTGGCGTGTAGTACGGCCGGGACAGACTGAAACCCCCGGTGTGGGGCACTTTCGCCTCCTCCCCCCACGTTTTCCCTGGGGCGGCCCATCCCCTCCTTGCAGCACCCCTCTTCCCTGGCCCAGTGGCCAGTGGGTGTCGTACCTGCATGAACACTGCTCTGACAGTGGATCTCCCCATGCCGAACTGGTTCCAGACGGATCGGTAGCTATCCGGCGTGGAGAGCTTCCACAGGGCGATGGCCACATGCTTCTGGAAGGGGATGGTGGGCCTCATGCGAGAGTCCTGTCGCTGCAGAGCAGGAGCGAGCCACTTGCAGAGCTCCAGGAAGGTGTCCTTCTTCATCCTGAAGTTCTGGGTCCACTGTCTGTCTCCCCATCACTCCAGGATGATGCGGTCCTACCAGTCGCTGCTGGTGTCCAGATGCCAGATGCGGCGGGGCACGCTGTCGTCTGGGCGCTGCTGCCACTCCTCCATGACCCCCAAGGAGGCCAGGGAGAGAGGCAGGGGGCTGATGTACACCAGGTGGTGCAAGGCAGCCTCCACCCATTGCTGGCAGGCTTGCAGCAGCAAGTCCAAAAACTGGAGCAGCATGCCCAGGGTGAGGTCTGGCTCCATGTTGCCAACTGCAGCGGCGTCCCCAGTGGAAAACACCGACACATGCAGGCAGAGAGAAAACCGCTTTGCTGTCACTCTGTGAGGTAGGCAAGCAAGTGGAAAAGCTGAGAACCGGCTGTCCAGGGGGGTCCCTTTAAGCACGAGCCTCAGATAGCCACACAAAGCAACTTCTGACCTGATGCCCTGCCGGAACCGGTTTCAGCTGCCCTTAAATGCGACCCAGCGTCCAATCAGTGTGGGCGTGCTAGTTCGAATTAGCAAAACGCTAATTCAAACTAGTTTTTAAGTCTAGATGCATTAATTCGAATTAGCTTAGTTTGAATTAACTAATTCAAATTAAGTTAGTTCGACTTATTACTGTAGTGTAGACATACTCTTAGTGTTAGAGCTGAGTGGCACTAATATTTATTTAATTTTCTTTCAGTTTTATATGAATTAGATACAGTGCTCCTACCAGCTAACTGCTAAGTTGTCTGCCAAAAATAGTTGAATTTTCCAGTGTCTTAGTAGCCCCTGGATAGAAGTGATGTGTGTGGGGGGAAGGGCCGATGGGATTGGTTCCCCCCTCCCTATTTGGTGCTTGGCTTATACAAAGCAAACTCAGTAACACTGCTGAAATTTTTGTCCTCAGTCTGCTTCCCTCATACTCTTGAGCTATGTCTAGACTGCAAGCCTCTTTCGAAAGAGGCTTTTTCGAAAGATATTTTAGAAAAAGCCTCTTTCGAAAAAGAGCGTCTAGACTGCAAGCAGAACTTTCGAAAAAGCAAGCCGCTTTTTCGAAAGAGAGCACCCAGGCAGTCTGGATGCTCTCTTTCGAAAAACCCCTGTTTGCATTCAAGAACATCTTTTTTCGAAAGAGCACTTTCGGAAAAAGGCATTCTTCCTCGTGAAATTAGGTTTACCGCCGTCGAAAGAAAAGCCGCGTTCTTTCGATTTAATTTCGGGAAATTCAAATCCCGGGCTTCATTTGCAATTGCAGATGACACATTACCCCCGCTAGTTCGAACTAGCGGGGTAGTGTAGACATACCCATGTATATCAGTGCCTGGGACAATGGGTTCCTGATCACAGTTGGAATCTTTAGATGTTATAGTAATAATAAATAAGGGTACGTCTAGACTACATGCCTCTGTCGCCAGAGGCATGTAGATTAGGCTACCAGACATAGTAAAATGAAGCGGCAATTTAAATAATCGCCGCTTCATTTAAATTTACATGGCTGCCGCGCTGAGCCGACAAACAGCTGATCAGCTGTTTGTCGGCTCAGCGCGATAGTCTGGACGCGCGGGTGTCGACATCAAAGGTATTTGTCGACCACCCAGGTATGCCTCCTGGGATGAGGTTTACCTGGGTGGTCGACAAATACCTATGCTGTCACCACCCGCGCGTCCAGACTATCGCGCTGAGCCGACAAACAGCTGATAAGCTGTTTGTCGGCTCAGCGCGGCAGCCATGTAAATTTAAATGAAGCGGCGATTATTTAAATCGCCGCTTCATTTTACTATGTCTGGTAGCCTAATCTACATGCCTCTGGCGACAGAGGCATCTAGTCTAGACGTACCCTAAGTAACTGGCAGGGAGAGATTGCAGCTATTCTTTCAGCCTTGTACCTGGCTCTAGCTCGGGAGTGGTTTTTATCTTCCCAACTGTCTCTACTTCATCTTCATGCAGCCTGAACAGGTTTCTCTCCACTTGCAATATGATGAGAAGTGCATTGATGGCACTTCTCTCATGTATTACAAACCACACAGTCAAACTCATGTAATCAGTTGGAGTCTTGGAAAATTATATGAGATGCCTCCAAACCAGCAAAAGTCACATTATTTTTGTTATAACCAGGAAGCTTGTGTCAGTATGTGGAGGTTCATACACATAGGCCAACTCTCAGTACTGAAGAGGGTTGCTTGGTTTGAGATGTAAACAATGAAACACTCCATTATTTTTGTTACTTGCCTACAATAGATGCCAGTTGTTTTTGGTGTCTAAATTTTTTATTTTTTTTTACAGTTTGGTGTCAAACAAACCCCAAACTTAAAAAAAACCAAAAACCCAAAATCTCAGGAGTAAAATGAAATTCTGAAATCTTTGTATATCCTTAATGAACTCAATTCTAGTATTTTGTGAAATAAACACACATGGGTCTGGTTCTCCACTCCATTATACCGATTTTATGCCATTGTTACTCCATTAATACCAGTTTCATGCCTCTGCAACTCCATTAGTTTCAGTGCAGTTGGACCAAATTGAAACTGGCATAATGAAGTAGAGAAATAGACCTCTCTGTATTTTCATATGTACTCTCTAGATATTGTGTAACTTTTTCTTGTCCAACTCTTTTCAAATTTAGCAGAGCATGCATAGCTCAATGAGAACTATATAGATGTGAAATTGAAAATGATATAGGAAAACAGGTCTAACTTGTCCTATGGTCCTTAAAAAAACTTAGAAGCATAAAAAGAACTTTCTTTAATTCTTTTTATTGTTTTTCATTTATGCTTTGATATCTCAAAATGGATTAGTAAAATTTTGCATCTTCCCTCCCTTCAGAAAAGCCCCCTTGAATTGAAAACAAAGAATTTGACCCAGAACTTTGATTATTATAATGGAATTTGTAGATACTAGAAAATAGAAGTTTAGTATGAAAGTGCCCTGTTTGTCATAACTATAGTGTTGCTACTAGAACATAGCATGTGCACACACACACACACACACACACACATTAATCAAATGACATGAAGGCATATTACAATGTAGTATAGTGCAATATGCACTAACCCAAGTGGACCACTAAATGTATGGATAATCAAGTGAAACATAGGATTTTGAATGAGCTTGGAAATACTTTGTAGTTTCAAATAAATTAATGTGTTAAGTACATATAGATTTATTGAGGGATATTTATTTATCTCCATCCATGTCTCTGAGAGATATTTGCCTGTGTAATATAGTTTACTCCCTTATATCTTTAAATGTGTGGGGGAAGAGGTTAAACTATATTAAGATGATTCCATGTTTTACTTTTACAGAGTTGAAGTCATAGAAAGGCTTCCCATCGTCTTGAGCTGTGTTTGTATCAAATTCATTTGTAAACAGCAATTTCAACTGGTGGTTGGACTAAAAATAATCCAGGGACCTAATTCTGAAGTCTTTACTATTGATTCAGTCTGTACTCAGGCAAAACGCCCATGGAACAGGAGCTCGGTAGTAGTAGTAATATTAATAATGAGTCTACTGAGGATGGTGGCATCAGATTTTTGAATGAAGTATGATTTCTTTCCTGGATTTGTATGTCATCTTGGAAAGGGGGAAAATACCAGCCCTCCCCCCTCCTTCCGAATTACAGGTTTTAGAGCAATTTTATGGGTTACACCAAATCAGTTTCAATTCTCTGTGAAGTTTGCAGGAAACGTTTAGATATAGTAAATGCCTTATTGACATTAAAATAAGCGGTGTTTTGTGTTTGTGTGTGCATCTGTGCTGCTTCTAAAAAAAGTTACTGAAGTTTGCTGCTCTAAAAATACCAATTCTGTTTGGAGCACATCTAATTGCCGGGGGTTTGTTGCTGCCGCTGCTACTGCTTTGCTACATCAGTCAGAAAAAGAAATCTAAGGAGTGGCTTATGTTTGCTTATGTTCAATAGTGACCTGTGTTTTCTCACTGGTAGCCTTGCAGCCTTCATGGCCTGTGGCTAAAGACCTCAAGATTCTTTTCCAGTCACCATTTTTAAGCCTCTCACATCTAAGCAGCAGAGACTCAAGTGATGGAGGGGGCCAGGGTACATAAAATGGTTGCTTTTCTTTTTTGAGCTGAAGGGGTTGCTTTGTATTTATTACTTCCATATTTATTTCCTGCCAAAGTGAAAGAAAAGAGTGGACTTTATTCCCCCTCATTTGGCCCTGCAGATAATTCATCTCCTCTTCTGCCCCAACTTTACTTGCTCATTGGAACAGAATCTAAAAGGACAACAGCTGGCAAACGGCAATGCTGCCTCTACGATGTCATCATAGTTAATAGTTCATTTATAAACATTTTTGCCAGGACAAATACTTCTATCTGAGGTGCTTTGTCTGCCTCAAGTAAATAATTGTATGAAAGCTTGCAAGAATGTTGCTGTCCTTTGGAATGAAATTTTGCTTTGAGTGTCGTTGGAGCTTAAATGAATGTCTTCTGCAGAAGGGGAAAAAAGGAAAAAAATAAATTAGAAGAAATTATATCACAATATAATTGGCGTGATGGGACTTAAATGCGTGTGGCAGAGCAAGGTTGATTAAAGGATTTGTTAATGCGCCTGTCTTCTATCTGTTGTGGGATTTTAGGCACCCGTCACTATTATCTGAGCACCTTCCCCTTAAAAATAATAGCAATATTGAAGTCCCATGTGGACAAGGGAGTCCCTGGCACTTCTGTGTTTTGGGAGTAAAACTCTGCTTGGATAGGTGGTTTTGATTGTGGGGAGGATAGTTTGTTTGCAGTTTAAGGGTTTGGTAGTGGCTTAGGGTGGGAAACACAGTGTTACTTTAAAAAAAAGAGAGGGATGATTTTAGATGCCTGTGAAGATTTCTAAAGAAAAAGACACACAGTTCATGTCACTCAAAAAAGAAAGGGGAAAAAACAGTAAAGACAATAACAGGGTGTGTTTGGCTGTCAGCACCGGACTCTGGGCAAGAAACATTAATTTCTTGTACAATTTTTTGCCTCATCAGTTCAATAAAGATGTCAGATGTCATCTTTCTTTGTATGAAATCAGCAACAAGGCCCATTCTTTGGTTGACCTACGTACAGCCTCTCTGAGGTACAGCCTCACAGATTTACTACAGTGGTGGATTTGCCCCTTCTGGTGTTGTACATGGCTACATTTATAGTGCTAGAGTGGCACTGCTGTAGCGCTTGTAGTGTAGTAGCGGAAGCAATTGAATCTGCTCAGACACTCCTGACTCAGGGACAGGTGATACCAGAGAGGCCCTACCTCCATCTCAGCAAGTCCTACGTCAGATCTGAGAGCATCCTTCCGCCTACATACACCGTCTTTATCTGGGACATTGCCAGGATTCCTGGAACAAGGCTGGAGAGTCACCTATGGTATGTCTACATTGCAGTTAAACGCCTGCAGCTAGCCATGTCAGCCGAGTCAGGCTTGCAGGGTTTGGGTGAGAGGGCTGTTTAAGTGTGAGCCTGGGGGTGGAACCCCACAGCCCAGATACCAGCCTGAGTCTGAACATCTCCACAGCACTTTTTAATTAACCTTGCAGCCCAAGCTGACGCGGGGCAGTCACGACTGTGCGATGGGTCTTTTATTCCAGTGTAAACGTACCCTGAGGGTCCAATCCCTGCTCTTGGCAAACCTCACACTGAAGGAGAGAGTCTCCTTTCTATCCCCCTGCCCACGCCTACAGAGGCCATGGCAAAGCCACAGCCAACACCACTCCAGACCAGACGGGCCCCGGCAAGGGAAGTGTCCGGAGCTGCTGAACCTGAGGATTGCGGCACTGAGGGGCTCTAAGGGCCTTGTTCTCCATGTTCAGCAGGCTACACACTGGTGCCTTTAGTCATCTTGAACTTTAGACAGTTGGGGTCATTAAGAGATTCACACTCTCAGGCTCATCTACATTGCACAGTTATTTCAGATTAAGCTATTCCAGAATACAGCCGGTCCGCGAGTTGCGAACGGTCAATTTACGACCATTGCTATTTACGACCAAAGCTCCCATGGAGCAGTCGTAAAGGCGGTCCCCGAGTTATGCACGGTCGCTATGTAACTCAATGGGGTCCAAGTTATGAACAAATCGAGTTATGGCCAAGTTTGGTCCATAACTCGGGGAGAGGCTGTAGTTATTCCAAAATACCGTATTTTCCGGCGTATAAGATGACTTTTGATGTTAAAAAACATCCCCCAAAAATCGGGGGTCGTCTTATACGCCGGGTATGTGGCTTTGCAAAGCCTCGGGGGAAGCCGGCAGTGGGACAGCCCCGGCGCGCCTTGGATGCCCCGCCGCCGGCTTCCCCCGAGGCTTTGCAAAGCTGCGGAGGGGCTCCGGCGGCGGGGCAGCCCAGGCGCGCCGGGGCTGTCCCGCTGCCGGGGCGTCCTCAGAGGCTTTGCTCCCGGTGTCCCTGGTCTGCTGGAGACGGTCCGCAGCAGACCAGAGGCACCGGGAGCAAAGCCGAAGCGGCGGCGGGGTGCCGCGCTTATGAGGCTTTGCTCTGGCAAAGCCTCAGAGGCGCGGGACCCGGCCGCTGCTGCGGCTTTGCTCCCGGTGCCTCTGGTCTGCTGGGGACTGTCTCCAGCAGACCAGGGACACCGGGAGCAAAGCCGGGGAGGCGGAGGGGCGCTGGGGTATAAGACAAAACCCTATCTTTTAACTAAAAAATTAGGGGGTCGTCTTATACGCCCTGTAGCCTTATATGCCGGAAAATACGGTAGCTTATTTAAAAATGGCACATCTACGCTGCAGGGAAGTCTCAAAATTAGTCCAAGGCAGGCTTCCCTAATGTAGACATGCTCTCTCGATTTAGAGCCCAAAGGGGAATAACTTAGAATGGCCCTGGTGAGGGGCTATTTCGAAATAGCAGCAATGAAGCGTCTACACATGCCTTATTTCAAAATAGCTATTTTGGATGAAGTGTTATTCTTCATAGAATGAGGTTTACAGAAGTTGGAATAAGCTGTCGGTTATTTCAAAATTATTTCAAAATAACAGAATTGCTGTGTAGATGCTCACATAGCTATTTCAGAATAACGGCGATTATTCTGAAATAACCCTCCTATGTAGACACATGCTCAGTTACTTGTTTAGTTACTTGTTTGCCTTGCTAGCCTGGGTAATCACACAGATATTATTACTGTCAGTGTTGGTCTTCCTCCTCCAGACCTCCTTATTGTTTGTTTTACAATCTAACCATGTGTTTTCTTGACACTTTAACCTCTTCTCTGCAGGTAGCTGTGTATTCCTGGGGCCTTATACAGCACCAAGCACAATGAATCCCTAGTTTTGTTTGGAGCCTCTAGGGAATTATTACAGTATAAATGATGAGGTTAGTAAAAACAATTGAAATGCCTACTTCTAGATATTTAATACTAACATGCTTGTAACGGCCCAAGAATACTCCCCTTCATATAATAATTCAGACTTACACATGATTATATCATTGGAAGAGAGTACCACTAGTTAATGAGGATGTAGTGATCTCAGTCACTTCATTTCCCCCACTTGCAGCTGTGCACAGCAACAGACTTACCTTCAGTTGGCAAGTTTTCCTTCAGAATAGCAAAACCCTTACCTCTTTTAGCATCATATTACTCTTTTCTGAGATTTTTTAAAAAGGTTTGGTTGGTTTTCTGAGTTGTTAATTTCCTCCTCAGATATGTTTATCCTGAAATCCCTTGTTTGGTGTAAAGTGTGGTGTCAGCCTATTGGGCCTTTTACAATCCTAGTCTTGATTTCTAACAAGTCAAGATAGATGACAGAGGACGTTTCACTGGTTTGTCTGGGTAGAAGTAAATGTGAATTAAAAGAAGATAAAGTAAATTCACCAACATGAAGGAAACTAATTAAATTTCAGATAGATTTGCATGAGTAGCCTGCAAAAAACAGTGTTCATGATCTGCATTTGCCAATGCTATGGAAGTAAAATGTATCTGGAGTAATAGCCAATGAAAATACGAACCTGCCCTGGATGAAATAATCAATAGAGAGGTAAGAATGGGCTATATTCTCTCCAATTATGGAAAAACTCACAGAAGTGGGGGAAAAGTCCAAAGAGGTCCCTGCACCCGAGGTGGCTTATCCAGCGCCCACCCCCCCCACGCCACTCCAAGCATCCCTCCCTTTCCAGGTTATGAGCCCACTCCCCCTACCCAGCTTCTTTTAATGAAAGATCAACACAGAGTTCATTTTTTCAAAACCAAACAGGTGTGTTTATTGAGATGTCAGGGAAGGGGCAAAGGGAGGGGTTGTGGAGGGGAAGGGATAGGGCAGCAAGCCAGAGGCCCTTAGGGGGGAGGCCCTAGGAAGAATTACTGGGGTCCTTGAGAGAAACTCTCCCTTAGGGCCTTCCAGATGTTCACCCTGATGGGCCCGTCGGATGGCAGCTGTCCGCGGCTGCTCGAAGGGTCTCCCCTCATGGCTGGCATCTGTCCCTCACTCCGGGAGGAAGGCCTCCCCCTTCCTCTTCACAATGTTGTGGAGGACACAAAACGCCAACACCACCTTGGGGATGGGGGATGTTGTGCTCCTCCACGTCCAGGTGGGACAGGAGGCACCTGAAATGTGCCTTGTGGCAGCCAAAGGTGCACTCGACCTGAATCCTGGCCTGGTTCCGGTGGGCATTAAATTGGTCCTTTTTGGGATCCAGGTGGCCGGTATAAGGCTTCATAAGCCACAGCATCCGCCACAATGCACAATGGCATCTGCACATCCCCAACCGCAAAGTCACGGAGGGGGAAGAATGTGCCCACCTCCCACTTCCCGTAGAGGCTGGAGTTCCAAAAAATCTGGGAATCAAGTGCCCTGCCCAACAACCCAACAAAAATGTCCATGAACAGTCCATGGTGGTTAACCAGGTCCTGCAGCACCATTGAAAAGAAGCCCTTGTGATTTATGTATTGGGCTGCTCAATGTCCAGGTGCACAGATTGGGATGTAGGTCCCATCAATCGCTTCCTGTAGTTTGGGATCCCTAGGGCAGCAAATCCGGCCTTGATTGGGTCCAGGTTTCCCAGGCGGATGACCCTGCGCAGCAGGATAGAGCTGATGGTCCTCACAACCTCCAGAAGGAGACAAATGAACACACAAAACAGAAAATGAGAAAGGGGGTGCCTGAGACCTTGGGAGGTGTCTATCCCCCACACTTCCCCTCCCCCCAAAAAACCCCAGGAGCCACCTCCTATGAGGCCACCTCCCCAGCAGAAGGACTGTGTGAGGGCGGGATGGCACTCTATCCCCGCACGTCCCCGAGTGTCCTGCTTTTCCAGGACTCCCCTCCCCCGAGCACAGATTGCAGCCTGAGAATGTCTTACCTCCATGAGGAGGGATCTGATGGTGGACTTCCCCACACTGAACTGGTTGCCCATCCACCAGTAACTGTCTGGGGTGGTGAGCTTCGATACGGCAATCGTGACCCACTTCTCCAAGGAGATGGCGGACTGCAGGTGGGTGTTGCATCATTGCAAGGTGGGGGTGAGCCAGGGGCACAGCTCCAAAAAGGTGGCCTTCCGCATGTGTATGTTTTGGAGCCACTGCTGGTCATCCCACCATTCGGAACTGGTGTCCAGCCTCCAGAAACACCTCTCCACTGTGGGTTGCAGTTGCAAGGGTCCCAAGAATGAACTCGGGGTCAAGCTCTGTCAGGACCAGGAGGGCAACTGGCACAATGTGCTGCAGAAACATTAGCATGGCCATGTGGGGCCATCGCATGCCCAGGGGCAGCTCCGGCTCCATGGCACTAACTTAAAAAGCTGTGGCATCCAAAAAAGCTGGGCAACCACACTAGGCACTGCAAGAGCTTTGCTGTCCCTCGGAGAGGTAGGCAAGCCCACAGCAGAAGCAGAGAAACAGCTGTCCACAGGGGTCCCTTTAAGTGCGTGTCTCTGCAAGACTCGGAAGCAACTGGTGACCTAAAGCCCTGCCTGAAGTGGTTGCAGGTGGCCTTTTATTCGAGAGAGCATCCAATCAGAATGGACGGTAGCTTTCGAAAAAGCAGATCGCTTTTTCAATGTGCTTGGCCAGTGTGGATGCTCTCTTTTGGAAGGAGTTTTTTTGGAAGATCTTTTCCGGATCTTCCAAAAGAAGCCTGCAGTCAGACATAGCCTAAGATGCAAAGCTTTTTGCTCCTGCTCCCATTCTTACTCACTAAAGAATGTCCATATGGTAGGTGATGACCCATTTGTTTTGTTGACATCTGGCTAGGGCATCAGTTTGACATTTGTCTTTGGAAAAAAACTGGTTTGGGCACTTCTCTGACTTTCCTGGGAAATGCACTTCAGACACGGTTTCAGCTTATGTTCATAACTTTACACACAATGTTGCTACACCCATTTTACCCTAATAATACTACTGTGCAAGGTAGGAGTTTTCAGAGGATACTGCATAAGGCAGGGGTGGGCAAATTCTGGCTGGCAGGCCGGATCCAGTCCTCAGGGTTAGTCCTTGCTGGGCCCCCACTTCCATATTTACCTGTGCTTTTGCAGGTATTGGAGGATCGCAGCTCTTGTTGGCAACGAATCACTGTTCACGGCCAATGCGAGTGGCAGGAAATAGCATCCCGGTACGTGCTGCTTCCCACCACTCACATTGACCGGGAACAGCGAGGGACTAACCCTGGTGAGCTGCCACTTTTTTATTGCCCACCCCTGTCATACGGCGTGTCTTGCACAACATCACTGCATAGGGTATGAATATAGGGATACATTCCATTGTATCAAGCAACACAGCTCACTAAGGTCTCTCTCCTTCCTCCTAATTGTTGAATTATCTCTGAGGTATCATAATGCTATTGGGACTCCTGTGCTACCTGCATCCTATTCCCCTCTCCATGGAGGGTGAAGACATGGAGCATAATGACGTGCTCTCAAGAGAAGCATTAGCGTCCACCTCAGTATCAGCCATATTGTCTGGTAGGTTTGCTTTGCTCTTTTCTCCCCTAGTTCTGCAGAATCTGTTCCTACATTTAGCAAATTGGTACTTGCAGGAAGGATAGCTGACTTGCAGCTGCGATTTCTACCTTATTTCTTCTTCCAGTGGCATGCAGTTGTATGGAATAAGGTCTGTTGTGTATTCATATCAATGGAGTCACTTTAATTTGGATTCTTTTCTCTATACACTAAGGGCACGTTCTGTGAGATTTTAATCTCACTCACGAATCTCTTTGTGAAATGAAGCCTATATGTTGCTCACTAAACCTGTCAAAACTGAATTTTAGCTTTGATCATGGAGTGAAAATCTGACCCCAGTTTTCATGCAATCTAGGGCAAATTTTTGCCCTTTCCAATGTCCTCTGAAAAGACTTTTAGATTTGCAAACAGTAGTGGGTAATGAGGCATGTTTCCAAAATAAATGTTTAGCCTTTTCTTATGCATTCAAGTAACTCCTTCTATTCCAGTGCTACAACTGAAAAACATTAAATCTCTTTACAAGTAGATGTAAAACTCTGTGTGTGGTCACTAATTCCAGTCTAATAAAATACATGTTTTCAAACATTTTATGGTACTCTCTACAGATATAAAACACAGTTGTTATTTAAAAAAAAATAAGTAAAACAATAATATAGAACAATTTACATCCAATTTATATCCAAGGAGGAGGTGTCTGAGAGCCTGGATCTGATTAGGTTTAGGCTAGTCTGATTCAGGGCCAGACCAGAGTGAAGGCTCTGATCAAGGATGATGAAAGTAAATTCTCGTGAGCTGCTATTATAAGGTTTCAGGCCAAACCGGAGTAAATCTCATGTGGTCAGTTTTCTCACTAAATTTTTGCCACACCTAAACCATATCCAGACAGCAGGTCTGCTTAAGATCTATTCCTCACCCAAGACACTAAAGATGGATTTGGATGTGGAAATTCTAATCTAAACACACATTTCTGCTTTTGCAGAACAAATTTTAAAAGGTTTCAGATTTGAGGTTTCAATTCAAATGTATCTTTAAAGAACACTGATAATCTCCGCTCCCATCTGGGTGAATTGAATTTGGAATTTTTTAACTCTAGATCAGCTCATTAGTACAAATCCAGTCGAGTAGTGATCAAGCTATTACTAGGGGTATACAATAGGCATATAATACACAGAACAGCTGTTAAGAATGTGCTTATGCCTCAAATTTAAGTGCTAACCTTAATCAGGGCCCAAAGTGCTAGTTGGTGCCTATTTAAAATAGCCCTGTTCCATCATTGCTACAAGCACTGGAGCTGAACTTGCGCAAAAAATATTGATGGATTTTTCTCCCAGTGCAGACAAGGAGTATCACCGAAGCACATTGGAAGTCATGTTAATGGAAGTTATATTAAAAATAAATTGAAAGGCGTGCACTCCTCTCTCAGCAGCTCTAAGACACCCACATATTTTTTTAAAGCAAATCAGACAGTCTTCTATGGCTTATTGCATTTTGATGGGAACTGGGTGAAGGGAACGTTCCCAAATCCATTTCTTAAAAATATTGATATTTATGATTGGTGTAAATGGACCAAAAAACCAATTCTGCATCACATAGAGAAAAGAAATATTTTTCACAATCCTAAAACTACAGCCTATAAATATATATAATGTCAGTATTCAATGTCAGAGAAGCATAGGTAAAGCAATTCAGATATCATATATGCACTTATTTCATCAAAACAGTGCTGTCTTTTTCTCTCTCTACTCTTTTAATAGTCATCTTGAGATGAGTGTCAGCACTTTCTTGTGGAAAGACATAATTTTGCTAAATATATACTCTGTGTGTGTATAAATATAGATGGATATAAATAAGGCAGACAGAGTGTATACGCTTTTTGTGGCTACTTCTGATTTATTTTATACTGTACTTATTGATTTATTTTTTATTAACATTTATTCAGCTGCGAGAAATTTTGGAACTGGGGGAGACCTTAAATACTTTATCAAGATTTATATACGTGAAGCCAAATAAATTATTGCTATAACTCTGAATGCTCTGATTTATTGGTATAGGACAAACTAAACACGGGTCTGATAACTACAAGAGAAACAGGATTGGATTATACATTTATGGGAAATGTGTGCCTGTATTCAAAAGCATGATTGAACTAGCTTTAAAATAAACAGTTAATTGGGTATTCCTGTTTACTAATTATGAAGACCAATGGAATTTTCACTGAAATGCAAAAAATATAAAAGTGACAAAAATAAATACTTTTTTTTAACATGCACACAGAACAAACTATGGAACTCTAGACATCATTGAGTCTGAGAGCTTACGGGGTGGACAAAAATATAGGAAATCAGAACAGCCACAGTTACATTTAGTTATGATTTTCCTGACAATAAGAAGGATCAACTGTCATGTTTCAGGACATAAGTCAATCACTAAATGATGAAGATAGGAAGCAACTTTTCTTGTGGGCAATTTATGCCTTCAAGTAATTCATGAGTAGAGTACAGGAAGGCCCCGACTTACGCGGATCCGACTTATGTCGGATCCGCACTTACGAACGGGGCTTTTCTCGCCCCGGAGCTCGCGAGCGGCGGGACCGCCCAGAGTGCACCGGTCCCGCCACCGTGTCCTCCGGGGCGAGTAAAGCTGCTCCGGGTCTCCCTGGTGTGCTGGGGGGGACTGCCCAGCACAGCGGGGAGACCCGAGCAAAGCCGCACAGGCGGCGGGACCCCGCTGCCCGTGCGGCTTTGCTCCTTTGCCCCGGAGCAAAGCCGCACAGGCGGCGGGGTCCGCCGCCTCTGCGGCTTTGCTCCTGTCTCCCTGCTGTGCTGGGGGGGAGTCCAGCACAGCAGGGAGACAGGAGTAAAGCCACAGAGGCAGGGGACCCCGCCGCCTGTGTGGCTTTGCTCCGGGGCAAAGGAGCAAAGCCGCACGGGCAGCGGGGTCCCGCCGCCTGTGCGGCTTTGCTCGGGTCTCCCCGCTGTGCTGGGGGGGACTACCCCCCAGCACAGCAGGGAGACAGGAGCAAAGCCGCAGAGGCGGCGGGACCTCTGCGCCTCCGCAGCTTTGCTCGGGTCTCCCTGGTCTGCTGGGGGGAGAAGGGGCGCAGCTAGTGTGCCCCCCCCCCCCCTCCAGCAGACCAGGCTTTTGTTGCGGGACGCCTGGGGTAGAGCAGCTGGGGTGCTGCCGGGTTGGTCCTGTGGGGACCTACCCGGCAGCGCCCCAGCTGTTCTGTCCCAGGAGTCCAGATTCAGCCGCAGTTGAAACTGATCAGCGGCTGATTCCAGGAAGCCGGGGGCAGAGCAACTCTGCCTAGGGCTTCCTGTAGTCAGCCGCTGATCAGTTTCAGCAGTGGCTGAATCTGGAGCCAGTTCCGACTTACATACAAATTCAACTTAAGAACAAACCTATAGTCCCTATCTTGTACGTAACCCGGGGACTGCCTGTAATTCTCATACTCTTTGTATGAGAAGGAGTAGGAAGAAGCTCTAGTTTGAAATAAGTGCTGTGTGTTACCCAAACTGTGTGCCTTGCCTGGGGAACAGGGTGGTTGGGAGCTGAGAAGGCAGGAACAGGGTGGTTGGGAGCTGAGAAGGCAGGTGGGCAGGCTCAGTGGTATGACCACCACATCAGGTGACAGCCCCAAAGTGACCTCTGTGATCAAATACATTACACAGGGTTATTTAACATTTTTATAAATTATCTTGAAACAAAAAGTGGGACCTATTAATAAAATTTGTGGATGACACAAATTTGGGAGGCATAACCAATATAGAGGAGGACTGGAATATTATACAAGAACATTTATCTGAATGACCTTGAAGGCTGGAATAATAGAAATAGGATGAAATGTAATAGTGTAAAATGCAAGATTGTGCACTTAGGAACTGACAACAGGAATTTTTACTATTAGCTGGGTACATATCAGTTGGAAGCAGCAGAAGAGGAAAAAGACCTGTGTACATTTGTTGATCACAGAATAATTACGAGTTACTAATGTGATGTGGCCATGAAAAGAGCTAACACAGACTTAGGATGCATCAGCCACAGTATTTCCATTAGACACAAGGGTATGTTAGTTCCCTGATATGTGGCTTTGCTGAGACCTCACCTGCAACACTGTATGCAATTCTGGTGTCCAGTTTTTAGGAAAGACGAAGACAGACTCAAAGAGGTGCGAAGAAGGGAGAATAGAATGATCAATGGAATGGAAAACCTACCTTATGAGAGGAAAGACAAAGAGCTTGGCTTGTTTAGCCTAGCCAAAAGCAAGCTAGGGAGACAGATGACTGCAGTCTATAAATACCTATAAATACCGAGGGCAAAATACCTATTTAAACTTATTTAAATTGAGTGTTATCTTTTACACAAACAAAATGGATTTAAAATGGCCATTAATATGTTTTAATTGAAATTAGACAAAGATTTCTTACCATCCGAATGAAGTTCTGGGACAATTTTCTACAAAGGATAATGGGGGCAAGAAACTTAACAGGCTTCAAGGCTGAACAGGATATGTTTATGGGAGAGAATGGTATGGTGAGACTGCCTGCAGTGGCATGTAGCACATATGTGACTACTAATAGCAAATATCTATCTCCAGCGATCAGTGATGGAACACCACATGGGGAGGGCTTTGAGTTACTACAGAGAATTGTTTCCCAGTTATCTGGCTGGTGAATCTTATCAACATCCTCAGGGTCTAACTGATCATCATATTTGGGGTTGGAAAGGAATTTCCTCCCTGGTCAGATTGGCAGAGACTCTCAAGGGGTTTTGCCTCCCTCTGAAGCATGGGGTATGTATCACTTGCAGGTTTAAACTATGTAAATGGTGGATTGTCTATAACTTGGAGTTTTTAAGTCATGATTTGAGGATTTCAGTAACTCAGCCAGAGATTATGGGTTGGTGAAGTTCTTTGCCCTGCAACATGCCCCAGGATCAGGATGAGGATCAGGTTGGTCCCTACTGGCCTAAAAGTCTAGGGCTATGTCTAGACTGGCATGATTTTCCACAAATGCTTTTAACGGAAAAGTTTTTCCGTTAAAAGCATTTGCGGAAAAGAGCGTCTAGATTGGCACGGACGCGTTTGCACAAAAGCACTTTTTGTGGAAAAGCGTCCGTGCCAATCTAGATGCGGTTTTGCACAAGAAAGCCCCCATCTCCATTTTCGCAAAAGCGTTTGCACAAGAGGGCTTTTGCCCGAACGGGAGCAGCATAGTATTTCCGCAAGAACACTGACAATCTTACATGAGATCGTCAGTGTTCTTGCGGAAATTCAAGCGGCTAGTGTAGACAGCTGGCAAGTTTTTTCGCAAAAGCAGCTGCTTTTGTGGAAAAACTTGCCAGTCTAGACGCAGCCTAGGAGTCTATGAGACTACCTTAAATGAAAATGACAATGAGTACTCATTATGGCCATTTTAAATGCTAGTAAGCCTCATAGTTTATTTCTTTGAAAGGGGACACATGAAGCAAAAAGAAAATTGATTTTAATATACAACTTCATTTTAATATACAGGCAGTCCCAGGGTAACGTACAAGATAGGGACTGTAGGTTTGTTCTTAAGTTGAATGTGTATGTAAGTCGGAACTGGCTTCCAGATTCAGCCGCTGCTGAAACTGACCAGCGGCTGACTACAGGAAGCCAGAGGCAGAGTTGCTCTGCCCTGGGCTTCCTGGAATCAGCCGCTGATCAGTTTCAACAGCAGCTGAATTTGGTCGCCTGGGACAGAGCAGCTGGGGCGCTGCTGGGTAGGTCCCCGCAGCGCCGCACCTCAGCACTGCGGGGACCAACCCGGCACCACACCAGCTGCTCTACCCCAGGTGTTCCCAAGTCAGCTGCTGCTGAAACTGATCAGCGGTTGATTCCAGGAAGCACGGGGCAGAGCAACTCTGCCTCGGGCTTCCTGTAGTCAGCCGCTGGTCAGTTTCAGCAGCGGCTGACTTAGGGACGCCTGGGGCAGAGCAGCTGAGGTGCTGCCAGGCTGGTCCAGTAGCGCTGAGGAGCGGCGCTGTGGGACCAACCCGGCAGCACCCCAGCTGCTCTACCCCAGGCGTCGTCACGAGAAAAGCCTGGTCTGCTGGGGGGAGGGGCACACTAGCTGCACCCCCCCTCCCCAGAAGACCAGGGAGACGCAGAGCAAAGCCATGGAGCCGTGCTCCGCGGCTTTGCTCCGCGTCTCCCTAGTCTGCTGGGGGGGCTCCCCCCCAGCATACCACGGAGACGCGGAGCAGCTTTTCTCGCCCTGGAGGACGCGAGCAGCGGGACGCCCAGATGCGCCATGGTCCCGCCGTAACTCGGGGACTGCCTGTACATTGTAATCATGTTGCAATGTGTCTGTAACAGGGTGGTTTTGTTTGCCTATTTGATCAACCTGTCTATTATATATGCACTTGGGACGGAAGAATCCCAAGCACTGTTACAGGCTGAGGACTGACTGGCTAAGTAGCAGTTCTGCAGAAAAGGATCTGGGGATTCCAGTGGATGAGAAGCTGGACATGAGTCAATAGTGTGCCCTTATAGCCAAGAAGGCTAATGGTATATTAGGTTGCATTAGGAGGAGCATTGCCAGCAGATCTAGAGAAGTGATTATTCCTTTTTATTTGGCTCTGGTGAGGCCACATCTGGAGTATTGTGTCCGGTCCTGGGCCCCCCACTATAGAAAGGATGTGGACACATTGGAGAGGGTCCAGCAGAAAGCAACCAAAATGATTTGGGGGCTGGAGTGCATGACCTATGAGGAGAGGCTGAGGGATTTGGGTTTGTTTAGTCTGCAGAAGAGAAGAGTGAGGGGGGATTTGATAGCAGCCTTCAGCTTCCTGAAGGGAGGTTCCAAAGAGGATAGAGAGAGGCTGTTCACAGTAGTGACAGATGGCAGGACAAGGAGCAATGGTCTCAAGTTACAGTGGGAGAGGTCTAGGTTGGATATTAGGAAAAACTATTTCCCTAGGAAGGTGGTGAAGCACTGGAATGGTTTCCCTAGGGAGGTGGTGGAATCTCCATCCCTAGAGGTTTTTAAGTCGGCTTGACAAAGCCCTGGCTGAGTTGGGATTGGTTCTGCCTTGGGCAGAGGGCTGGACTTGATGACCTCCTGAAGTCTCTTCCAGCTCTATGATTTAGTCATGGTTACGGCTGTGATTCTGTCACAGAGTCATGGATCATGATCTCTCTGAATTTAGCAGCTCCAGTGGCCAGTGCATCTGACCCCAGGGCCACCCCAGCAGCAGCGGCTCCAAGGGTCACCCCGGAGGCCTTTAGAGCAGTGATCTCTGGGACCTCAGTGCAGTGGTTGACTGGGGATAGTCAGTCCCCACTGCCAGTGTAAGGGATAGTCATCAGCCCCTGCTTGCCCTCCCCCTCACCCCGAGCAGTGGTGTCTTGGGACCCCACAAGTTTTAGTTGGGAATATTTAAATATAAAAGTCAAGCCAGGTCACAGGCTGGGAATTTTTGTTTATTGCCTGTGAACTTTCCTTGACTTCTACTAAAAATACCCATGACTAAATCTTAGCCTTAGTCATGAGGTATAGAAAGCCAGTGCTTTCAGTGTGAGATTTCTGTGCAGCTTTGTTAGGTTCGTGGTAGGAATCTAAGATCCTTCTTCAGAAAATTCTGTTCTAGTGTGCGCCCTCAGATCAGTTCATAGAAGGTCTCTTTGATATGTGCATTTCTCCTCCCCAGGAGGAGGGACAGATGAGGGGGAGACAAGCACGTGCAAGCTGTGCTCCACTCAACACACTGCATAGTATCCCCTCTGACTGCTGCAGCCAAAGGGAGTTCCAGGCAGTGAAGCTTGGGAATGGGGGGTCATAGCTTTTTCTGCTGGAGATACACCTTACTTCCTCCATGGAATGAAGTGGAAAGGTTCATCTGGTTGCACATTAACTGGGACTCCCACCTTTTCTCATCCCCCAAACAGTCATGTAGGTTGAAGACAGGAGAAAGGACTTAGGACCAAGGCACCAAACAGAAGATTATCGTGGTAGTTCCTTCCCTCTTGAGGATTTTCAGGCATGGAGGCAGGAGCAGGCAGTCTTACTGCTGAAGATTCCTGTTTCCCTTGTGGAATTCAGCCTGAGAGAGATGTAACCATCCGCTCAGATCCTGTTCCACTTTCCCTGTTGTATTCTCCCAGCAACCATGAACCCAGTGCCTGCGGAGAGAACAGGAGGTATAAATAGGCAATAGAAGACTGACACTGAGTGAGGATGAAGAGGATGAGAGATTGCAAAAGTGGTGACAAGTGTCAGAGGATTAGCCATGTTAGTCTGAATCTGCAAGAATGACGAGAAGTCCTGTTGTTCCTTAGGGTATGTCTAAACTACATGGCTCCATCGACGGAGCCATGTAGATTTGTTTGTTCGGCAAAGGGAAATGAAGCCGCGATATAAATAATCGTGGCTTCATTTAAATTTAAATGGCTGCCACGCTGAACCGACAAACAGCTGATCAGCTGTTTGTCGGCTCAGCGCGCTAGTCTGGACCTCCCCTGCCGACATGAAAGCCCTTTATCGACCTCCTCGGTAAACCTCATCCTACGAGGCATGATGGGGAGGTCAATAAAGGGTTTTCAGGTCAGCGCGGGTTATTTAAATCGCGGCTTCATTTCCCTTCGCCGATCAGCCTAATCTACATGGCTCTATCGATGGACACCCTTATAGACTAACAGATATATTGGAACATAAGCTTTCATAGGCAAAGACCTACTTTCCTCTGACAAAATGGGTCTTTGCCCACGAAATCCTATGCTCCAATATCTCTGTTAGTCTATAAGGTGCCACAGGACTTCTCGTTGTTCTTGTAAAAATGGTGCAACTTAAAAAATATGAAGAAGCTCAGGAAGGAAGGAAGTCCTACGAAGTGTTCAACATCGTCAGCTGCCATTGATAGAAATAATGGACATTCTGTGTACCCAGTGAATATAGAATTCAATTCAAGGCTTCTTTCCGATATTCAAGGTTCTCCATGAGATTGTCCCTAACTGTCAAGGAGATCACCTCTCCTTCTGCAACCATACCTCTCTTCCAGCTACCATCTGCACAAACAATGAAGTTCCTGACCAGCCAGGAGAGGTTCTCTAAGTGCTGAAGCCAAACCTTCACAGGAATTGGAGCTAGATTACGGAACTAACCCCCACAGGAGACAAGAACAGCCACTGATGTCACATTTCCATAACAAAATGCAATACTCATTTCTTCAACTTAGCTTCCTGTCGGTACAATTTCCTTGGCTCACACTTGAACGTAAACAAAGTTACTTCCTATAAACTATTTTATATTTTCCCAACAGGCTGTTGGAAGACAAAAACAAACAAGCAAACAAACACAGGAAGATTCTATTGTTATCTCTACTTTGACATGCACAGAGGTTGCTCAGACACTGATGAATGAGGGCAGTAAAAATGCTTAGGTAGAGATAAGTCTGGGAACAGAGAGTGCTCCGCACTTTGCAGAATAAGCACCTTTTTGGGGTAGCATTTGGCTTCTGTTTCGTTCTTAACCGCCAATAATTTTGAGGTTATTAAACAAAAGCCTTGAGAAATAACGATTTTATCTGACCAGTTCAAATGTATACCATTCAAAGGTCAGAATTTTAAAGCTTGGTTGTACTGTTGCCTAAATTAAACACACAGTCTCTGCTGTTCAATTGTCAGTTGGAGCACTGCCAGATCCTGGCGTTTTCATGATGATGTTGGTAAATAATATATGATTCGCAGCTAACCATACAAATGCAAACTTGTGGGTTAGACCAAAAAAGCAAGCACATCACACACAGACAGAAACTCATTCAAAGGTGGATTCGGTGATAGTTGTGCTCTTGTTCCAGCCTTTCAGTGACACAGTGTACTAGAACAAGGAGTCCAGTGGCACCCTAAAGACTAACCATTTTATGCCATAATAAAATTGTTAGTCTTTAAGGTGCCACTGGACTCTTTGCTGTTTTGCTGAAACAGACTAACACGGCTACCTCTGAAACAGTGTACTATGTGAGAGCTCCTTTGGTTCAAAGCAGAGATTTTATGGTTAATTATAGCATTACATGTTGTTATATGTTTGTGCTTCAGTACTGTTAGATGAGGGGGAAAGTTGGAAGTACTCTTGGGATACGTCTACGCTGCAATGCTATTTCGGGATACTGGAGTATCCCGAAATAGCTATAGCGTGTCTTCACAGCAAGCCTGTTATTTCGGGCTCACTATTCCAATATCCCTGTGAACCTCACTCTACGAGGAGTAAGGGATGTTTTGGAATAGGGCTTTATTTTGAAATTTGGCACTATGTAGATAGTGTCAAAGGACTAAATAAGCTATTTCGAAAGAGTATCAAAATAAGATATGCAATTTGTGTAGCTCAAATTGTGTACCTGATTTTGAGTTATGGTGCAGTGTAGATGCACCTTTGGTGTGTAGTAACTTGTTCCAACAAGGGTATAGAATCTAATTTTGCAGGATGAAACCTTCTGAGAAAGGAAACCATATGGGTATGTCTACACAGCAGCGTTATTTCAGAATAACTGTTATTGCAAAATAAGCAAGAGCATGGCTCCACAGCAAACCATTATTTCGAAATAATGGCGAGCTGGGGGAAGTCTTACTCCAAGGGTATGTCTAGATTATATGTCTGCTGACAGAGGCATGTAAAATAGGCTACCCGACATAACCAATAAAGCGGGGATGTAAATATCCCCGGCTTCATTAAAATAAAAATGGCCATCGCGCTGTGCCAGCTCAGCTGATCGTCGGCACAGCGCGTCAGTCAAGACGCAGATCGGTCAACAAGGGAAGCCTTTGTCCACTGCTCCCTTATGCCTTGTAAAACGTCTTGACTCGTGTGCTGTGCCGACGATCAGCTGAGCTGGCACAGTGAGGTGGCCATTTTTATTTTAATGAAGCCGGGGATATATAAATCCCCACTTCATTGGCTATGTTGGGTAGCCTATTTTACATGCCTCCGTCAGCAGAGGCATGTAATCTAAACTCCTATAACCCTCAGGCTGTGTCTAGACTGCATCCCTTTTCCATAAACGGAAAAGGGATGCAGTCTAGACACAGCCTCATTGTATGAGGAGTAAGGGAAGCTGAAGGAAGAGTGTTCAACTTCCTGCTGTGTAGACAGCACCAAAAGCTGAATTAAACTATTTTGACGTTAGCTATGCAATTGATGTAGCTGAAGTTGAGTAGCTTAATTTGACTTTTGCCCAGCTGTCTACACGTGCCCTTTGAGAATGAGCCATGCTTTAGTAGTTAGACTTCAAAACTGGCAATTAAAACTCATGAGTTCGACAAATACTTAGAGCCCTGCCTAGACGCACAATTTTGTATCTGCATCCGTATCAGTATCCACAAAAATGACCTGCGGCTGTCTACATCCACATCTGCAGAGATGGATACCTGTGAATATAAAGTGAATATCCTGGATTTGCGGGGTTCTACAAATACTTTGGATGCTCATTTACCTCTCTGGTCTTGGACAACTCACTTAACATCAATGCTTTAATTTCTCTGTCTCCACAATGTGGATAATGGCCTAGACTCAACACTGGAATATATTGCCTAAAGAGGCTGGGGAATCTCTATCATTAGAGATATTTAAGAGCAAGTTAGATAAACACGTGTCAGGGATGATCTAGACACTGCTTGGTCCTGCCATGAGGGCAGAGTACTGGACTTGATGAGCTCTCGATGTCTCTTCCAGTTCTAGTGTTCTGTGATTCTATGGCAAGAGCTGTATGGTATTTAGACTGGGTACTAAAACAAAATCTACAACAGAACCTAATTTCAGACATGCAGGAGTGTTCCAGATCAGCTTTAGCTGTGGGCAACACCCTTGATGGCTCCCCAGTTACCAGACTCACTGCTGTCTGTGCATCAACTACCTTAAATAAGTAGGAGCTATGACAGTTAAAAAAGAGAAATGGTGTGTTAAGTGGTAAGAGTAATATACTCAGAGTCAGGGATCCCGAGGCAAAATTCTGGTTACATTGTCTGTTGCCACTGATTCAATAGGGGCCAGGATTTTCACTTCCGAGGTTTTTTCCTGACTTTTACCTTTGGACAAGTCACATAACCTCTACAGGCCTCAGTTCAGTTATCTCTGAAATGGAGATAATATTATCTATCTTACAGAGAGTTGAGATTTGGTGGAAGTTACTATGTATTGCTATTATTATTATTATTATTATAATTACTTTACAAACCCCATTATAGTCATTTTTATTTTTCCTTCCTCTTTGCATCCTTATCAGCTGCTGCCTGGTTTATTTTTGTTAACAAAAAGCTCTTTTCTTATGGCACAACATGGAAATTAAATTTGAATGAAGTACAGAGGCAGGAAAATGCATCTTTCATAGCTGATGACCAAACTGTGTTGGTGATAGCTGCTTTTGCCAGCAGGTGGAACTGGGTTTGTCCTACACTGGTGTTTGCAGCTTTTCTATAGCTGGGAGAAATGTTCAGTTAAAATGGTCATTCTTGGCTTCAGATTTTACTGCCACAGCATAAGAAAGGCTTGAAGTCAACATTATTTCTAGTACATTTTCATTGTGCAGGGTGACTCTGAGTGACAGACCCTGACGTCCTGTGACCTATCAAGGCACTGACCCTGGCTTTTATGGTAATTCTGTTGTTTATTCAAAATGTATGATTACACATTGTAGAGTATAATGTTAATGTTCCCATCCTTCTTTCCTACTCTGCATTATAGTTGCTCATGAGGCTATGTTTAAAGAAACCTTTGTTTACTTTCTGAGCTGAAGGCTCCTATAAACAATATATTTTATTTTAAATTCACACACAAGGAGAATATTAAGAAACAAACTACTGTGCCAAATACTCATTCCCAGTTACTACTTTTATGACCATGGAAATTTTTCTTTTGTTTCAGTAGAAAAGCTAAATTGAACTTCAATGAACTGAAAACTAAAGAACAAAATCAGATTTTAGATATGAAGTAACTAACGATAGCTGTAGCAGTATTGGAGATACAGCAATGAAATACAAGTGTACTTTACAGATACACAGTAACTAAATTAGAAGATTAGGATCACAAAATCCCTTGTTGTGGTGGAATGCCTGTTAAGTCAAAATGAAAAGGAAACTCTTGTCAAAATTACAGAATGGGGAGGGGGGAACACTTCAAAGTGAAAGAAAATTAGAAGAACTTATGCCAAACCTTTGAAACATATAGGACATTTTATTAAACATACTAATATATGTCCCTCTGCAGTGAGGTTTTTAAAAGTATATATTAACATACACACAGATTGAGACCAGCGGTTTTTTTAGCTAGCATAAAGGTCAAATTCTGCCCTTAGATATTAAATTAAATTGAGATTTGCATTTAATTTAATGTATAAATTGCATTTATAAAATTGGGGCCAGAATTTGCCCTGGGGAATCTTCCTTCAGTTGATAGTCATGTTGCTCTCTTGACAGTGGGTTATGCCCCAAGGTACACTGAAGAATTAACCCTGGTCATGGTAATATACAATGTACGATTGCCGTGCACCTCCAAATGGAGCCTCAAATCAGGATAGAAAAGCAAAAGTAATTAGTTTAAGCTGAGCTTTAAAAAAAAAGAAACAGCTCCTATTTTTAGTATGTTTACTACTTGTCAAAGGGATTTTCTGTTGTCTGAGACCCAGACCACTGAGGTTTACCACTGCTTGTATAACATTTTTTTCAATAATGTTATTCCTTTTTAAATAATCTGCATGGTTTCATTTGGTTTTAGAATCCCTTGTATAGCTGTGTAATGTATAAAGGAGACTTTATCTCCCACACAAACTGGGGGTGAGGGAGGAGGAAGATATGGGGTCTTGTTTTGCCCTGAATGAGGTGGGTACAGCCCCCACTGACTTCAACCATCTCTCCAATGGCAAAATAGGGCTGGGATGATTTTGTTTTCCCTAAAATCCAGTTCATTTGCTGATCAGCATATATTTCTAACGTAACATCTCATGTTTTATGTGGGAATGTTTGCTCATGCAAAGGCAGGCAGAGTAAATTTTTGTAAATTTCTTCTTAATGGAAATGAGTTTTGAAGTACACCATTTGGCATGGTCTCACTGTCTTCCTTTTTTGGTATCATTTAGTCGGTGCTCATTTTATTTTCTGTCAGAAAGGGGTGATTTAGTGCTACTTGGTAACAGACATGTCAGTCAGAGTGGACATTGTGAGTTCTGTGAGTTTTGTACTCACCTTTTAAATAACACAGCCTTGAATGAGTTTGTTGATGATAGAAGCTGAGCAATTTAAAAAATACATTTGAAAGTATGCAATGGATTATGACAGAGGAGTGTGCCAAAAAAAATACAAGCTCTCTTACTATGCTGTTACAGTTGTTTAAGGACATATTAAATGGGTAGTTTGTTCTCACTTTCCTTTTTTAAAAGAATAATGCTACAAAGTGCTAACAAATAGTGTTATTTAAGACTAGACCCTTTTTTAAAATTTAGTTTTGAGGAAGGATTTGACTTATGATTAAAAAAAAATTGTTTGTTTGTGATGAGTCCTTAACTTTCAATTTGAAACTTTCAATATGTTTGCTCAATAAATATGGGTATGTCTACACTACAACGTTAATTCGAACTAACTTAGTTCGAATTAGTTAATTCGAACTAAGCTAATTTGATCTAACGGATCTAGACTAAAAAACTAGTTCGAATTAGCGTTTTACTACTTCGAACTAGCATGTCCACATTAAGTGGACCCTGAACCGGGCTTAAGGATGGCTGGAAGCAGTGCCAGCAGGGCATCAGAGGAGGACTTAGAGCGTGGAGATGCTGTCTCAGGCTAGCAGAGGGCTGTGCTTAAAGGGTCCCGACCCCCACCCCGGACAGACAGTTCTCAGGGGTGCCCCGCTTGCAAAGCAGTCCTGGCTTGGAGTGCCCGAAGTACCCACACTGGGCACATCACAGCACTCGGCCAACGGACCGGCTGCACTTGCCGCAGGCTGCCATCTGGGGAGAGGGAGCAATTGGGGGGCTGCAGGAGAGCTTCCACCCCCAGAAGCCCGCAGAGCCAGCCCAGTCCTCCCCATTGGGGGCGTGTACCCCATTCCTCCCTCACCTCCTTCCACTTACCCTTCCCTAGCCCCTTTTCTTGATGTACAAATTAAGGACAATTGTGTTCAAAAATGGAATGTGTCTTTATTGAACAAAACTGGGGGAGACTGGGAAAAGGAGGTGGGAGAGGGGAAGAGAGGCTGGGAGGGGGAAGGGCAACTAAAATGATCAGGGGTTGGGAACAGATCCCATATGAAGAGAGGCTAAAGAGACTGGGACTTTTCAGCTTAGAAAAGAGGAGACGGAGGGGGCACAGGATAGAGGTCTCTAAAAGCAGGAGTTGGGTGGAGAGGGTGCATACAGAAAAGTTCTTCATTAGTTCCCATAAAGAAGGACTAGAGGACACCAAAGGAAAGGAATGGGTAACAGGCTTCAAACTAGTAACAGAAAGTTGTTCTTCACAAAGCACAGAGTCAACCTGTGGAACTCCTTGCTGCAGGAGGCTATGAAGGATAGAACTAGAACAGAGTTTAAAGGGAAGTGAGATCAAGTCATGGAAGCTGGGTCCATGGAGTGGTATTAGCCAGGGGGTAGGAGTGGTGTCCCTGCCCAAGGTTTGTGGAAGGCTGGAGAGGGATGGCATGAGACAAATGGCTTGGTCACTGTCTTCGGTCCATCCCCTCCAGGGTCCCTAGGGTTGGCCGCCGTCGGCAGACAGGCTACTGGGCTAGATGGACCTTTGGTCTGACCCAGGATGGCCATTGTAAGCTCAGGGCTCAGGGTCGGGGGTCTCAGTGGACCCCCTTGATTTTCATGCACACCTGCTCCTGGGTGGCCAGGCTGGCAGCTCTCCTGCCCTAGCTGGCCACTTTCCTGTGCCTAGTGCGGAGGTCGTGGACGAGGTCCACAATGTCCGCATTAGACCAGGCGGGTGCCCACCTCTTGCGGTCCTGGGCAAGCTCCCGGGAGCCACCAGCCTGGTCCCGGGAAGAGGGGGAGGGCTGGGGGGCATCAGGTGGGTGGCTCGATCCGTGCCAGGTGCAGGGTCTGCTGGCTGGGTGCTGGCAGGCTTGCACCTGGCACGGGCACCGTAGCCAGCCCGTGCCCCTTTAAGGGGTCCGGGGCCGGGAGGGGGGCAGATGAGTTTCCCTGGTGTTGGCCAGAGTGGCCACCAGGGAAACCTGGGGAGGGCTAGCCTCCCACTAGTTCGAATTAAGGGTCTACGCAGCCCTTAATTCAAACTAGCAAGTTCGAACTAGGCTCAATCCTCGTGGAATGAGGATTACCTAGTTCGAACTAAGTGCTCCGTTAGTTCGAATTAAATTCAAACTAACGGAGCGCTAGTGTAGCGCCTATGAAAGTTAGCTCGAACTAACGTCCGTTAGTTCGAACTAACTTTGTAGTGTAGACATACCCTATGAGATTTAAGAACTTTCATCAGAACAGTTTGCTCTAGTTTTCTAAACAAGGGAAATATTTCTAACTACAGTATGATTTTTCTGGTAGCTAATGATTATTTCATCAACTGGCATTATTGTACACTGTCAGATTAGAAAAACTGCTTTTTACCTGTCCATCCGTATCATATAAGGAAGGTGTAAAAAGCAAAATAGTCTAAGCCAAAGGCGTTCTGAGAAATGAAATCTTTTCATTCATTGGGTGGCATTTAAGACTTAAGCAGAGAAGAAAGGTTGTTCCCAACACAAACATGTGAAAAGACCTTTAAAAATTAATCAAACCATCCCTTTTATAGTAAGTTTTCTTTACTGGAGGACACATGAAAAAGAGAATGTTATGATTAAAACAGTTTTCACTTTTAATTTGCTGTATTCCAGTTGGTTCTAAGAGAATTTGTGTCTTCATGAAAGGATTAAGGCCCTGATCCATCATCCGTCAAATAGCAATGATAGAACTCCCACCAACTTAAGTGGCTTTTAGATAAGGCTCTGTGGCAGAATCCTTGTGCTCTGAGCTGCATAAGTGGAAGGTCTATCATACAGTGAGCCAGCTAGCAATGTGGCTACTGACATCTCTCTCCCAGGGAATGACTGACTCAGAGAGGGGAAAATGCTTCCTGGTGCCATAGGGCCTCACTTAGGGCCCATTTTGGCTCAGTGTCTACATAACATAGTAGAGTTTCCCTGGTGTAACTGAGAGCAGACAGTCTCTCTAACTACTTTAAAGGGCCTCATGTTCTACATATTTGTGAGTTAGCACACCTGGACAGAGTCCATGCAATGGTGAGACAGGTGTGAACTCAGTAAACAGCAGAACATCCAACAGTTTCGCTTTCTCTCTGTCAGGGCTGTTCCCCACTCTGGCACTCCGAGTGCAGAAGATGAGGGCCCACAAAGAGCTCAAAAAACCATAACAATGCTTAGATGGTAAAAGGGGAGGGGAGGCACTGAGCATTTCAAACCAATCCACAACAATTACCCTGAACGCGACTAGATTCGCTTTTCCCCTTATTTACTTCCAATTTTCTATTTGTTCAGTCCACTCCCGTGCCCCAAATTCCTTAAAGGAATGGTATTCCTGCCTAGGTTTAAATCCTTCTGTGTCTCTCAACTCCTGGTTTTTCTCTCCCACACAAAGAAAGCAGGCAAGGAATCTACATTCAATTCCAATTTCAACCTTCTACCTCAATTGGTTCTCTCGGCCCTCTCCAACACCATTGCTAGGTACCTGAGTTTAACCCCCTGGTCACTGGGTGCTAGTTAGCACTCTCCAAAGCAGGAACTTCCACTCAGGTTTCCTTGCCATCTGGAAGGAGACACATGCCTAGGGTGTGCCGGTGCGCTCACTCATTTAGCCAACCACTCATGCATAAACTACATTGATGGAAAAACCTCTTTCATCACTGTAGGAAGCACCTTCACCATGATGCAACTGTGGCACAGCTGCTGCAGCATAGCTGGGGACTGGTGGCAGCTGTAGTGTAGACCTATTCTAAATAATGTGTCTATTTCAGGCAAGAAGCCTGTGATGAAGCTGAACCTGGATTTCTTTAGTCTCTGGGGCTTGTGTCCTTGCTACTGGGCCATCCAGGCTCCCTTAGCCCATAAGTTCCAGTTACTGTTCTTCCTTTGAGCCATGTTATGATGTGACATGAGAGTTAGCAATGGGCTTGTGGTTAAGGCATTAGATTAATATTCGAGAGATCTATATTCAATTTATTTGTCTGCCACAGACTTCCTGTATTACCTTGGGCAACTCATTTAGTCTCCTTGTGCCCAAGTTCCTCATCTGTAAAACACAGATACTGATAATCGCTTTGGTGTGGTTCAGATTATGATGGTTGAGGTCACAGAAGAGCCCTCGGGGTTGCCTCCTGGAGTGCTGACACAGTCACCGCCACTTGCCTTCCTGCTCTCTGGAGCTTCTCACCGCCCGGTCCTGCTGGCCTAGCTCCACTGATCTCTCCCAGATCCAAGGTGAGTGCAGTTTAGGGCCCAGCTTCCTGGGATACCACTTCCCAATTGGGACCAACCCCTAAAGAATTAGGTAAGACAGCTTTAACAATGAAAAGGGGAATGTGCACACTGATTGCTCCCCAAATTAATAATTATTTACACTGAGTTTGATAGACAATAAAAGCGATTTTATTTAGTACAAGCAGTAGGATTTAAGTGGTAATAAGTGAGATCAGGCCGAGCAAAGAAGGTTACAAATCAAAAGAACCAAACCACTTGGCTAATACTACACTACAACCTTAGTACAAACTTTTCAAACTCACCCTAAAACCTCTTTTCTGGTTCCCCCTCCAAACCAGGGCTGTCTCTCCTCCCACTCCCTCGGGGTCTTCAGGTGCAGTCCAGCCAAAAGACCAAGGCCTCCGTTTTCCTATTCTTTTTCAAAGAATTGAGGCCACTCCCTACCAAGCACTGCTCAGACTTAAGGACAAAAGAGATTGTTTAACAGTTGCTCATCAAGACAATGACGCGAACACCCTCTGTGACGGATCTAGTTCTGGGCGCGAGCACGCAACCCCTTTCTCGGGGTCACGGCCCAGCGAGCCCACTGTCGGGTTCTTACGGTTTAAGGATTTCGATGGGCATGAGCTCCCGATGCTCTCCCTCCCCTCCCCCCGGGTGCTTCAGTCCTTCCCCGCGGTTCTTGGGGGTGGCGGTGCCTTCTGTCTCCCTCTTGCTCCCTTCTCCCCCACGTTGGGTGCAGCCTGGAGGAATCTAGGGGACTAGGGAGACCTGGGCCCACCCTCTCCATCGGGTCCCAGCCCGGGGCTCTAAGGGTTTGGGTTCTGACCCTTACCCGGCTGACGGAGTCCTACCCCGTAACATGTCAGCCCATGGGCGCCAAAAGGACCCTGCCCCTGGCTGCTTCCTAGCCACCCTGGAGTCCGCAGTTTTTGGGCCCGAGCCGATGATCCTTACCTCTTCGCCGGGGTGATGCAGGATTCTGCTCCGCAGCTTCCCCAGTGTCCCGTCTCCCCGTCTCTACCAGGGACAGAGGACTTGCCTCCCTGGCATCCTCCCCTTTGCTCTGGCTTTGGGGCAGCTTTTGAACCTCCCACCAGACGTCACGCCGTCTCCCCCATCCCTGCTCCCGGGGTTGCCGGCATCTCTGTGTCGGGGCACAGGGGACAGAGTTGCATCCTGGCATCCTCCGTCGGGGGCGCGCACGTCCAGCCCAGCCCGCTGGCCCGCCCTATTCCCCGTGGCCGCGGGACTCCGCTCCTTGCAGTGTTCAGTGGGCGCGCCTTCCTGAAGGCGCACCGGCGAGGCAGCCCCTCCCGGGCACTCTGCCGGGACAGGGGCCGCTGCCCGCCCCGTTCTAGTGTGGGCCGCTGCCGGCCCGTCACACCCTCCATACCTCTCATTCACACATTTAAAATTCACAAAGTATTCCCCACACACAAATTTTACACACAAAAATGATACCTACATCAGACTAAGAGAAACAGAACCAACAGATCATGACATGAAGATGGATGGGTTACATGAAATAATTTGCTCAAAGCACCTTTGAGTTATGTATATTCATGTCCATAAATCCATTTCATAAAGCATGGGGGACAGTTACACGGATAAATTCATCAGTCCCTGTGAGGTACTTTCCTGCTGTGAAGGTGATGACCAGTTGGACAGGTAGGTTGTTTGCACCATCTGTGTAATTTTGACAAGTCCTTTTTTCATAATGAATGTTTCAGTCCTTTTTAGACATTCATGCAATCAATGCCACCAGCTCCTGAGCAATGCCACGGAAACAGGCACAGAATAGCAATCAAAGAGGAAAAATGTCCCTAAGGATACAAGTTTGTGGTTCAAGTGTCTTAAAATTTTATTATGAGAAAGAGAATAAAAAGATTTTAAAAATACTTTGAATACCTTTATTTAGGATGAATTTGTCTCCAGCTGAGTTCCGTGAAAGTTGGACACTTCTTCCAGAGGAAAATTTAGTCTTTGGGGGATCAGAGAATAAAATATTACCAGTGGGCTGAGTCTGTGTTTGAAATCTGCCCGTTGCTGTGAGCTCTGATGGAGCCCCATTACTAGGGTTGCCAGGTGTCCGGTTTTGAACTGGACAGTCCAGTATTTGAGCTTTCTGTTTGGGAAACAAATTGAGAAAATATAAATGAGAAAATAGAAATGTCCGGTATTTTCTAAATAAGATGTAATGTAGATTGTGATGTAATGCCAGGTGTGTCCAGTCTTTTTGTTAAACCATCTGGCAACCCTACCCATTACCTGTATTTCTGACACTTGCACCACAAGGAGTAACGGTAGTTCGAACTAGAAAGCCTAATTCGAACTACCTACTCCGTGCCGCGTGTAGCCACCGGCACGGAGTCCGCACTAACGGGGATTTAAAAATGGCGGCGCCCGGCAAGATGCAAATGAAACCCGGGATATTTAACCACCCTAGTTCGAACTAGGGTGGTAGTGTTGACATACCCTAAGTTAGAGCTTGATTCTGCCACCCTTACTCCAAATGCAAAGCACTGCGCTCTTTGAGACGCCCCAAGGGTTTCAATGTGGCTGCTTCCTGAGTAAGGTATTATACACTGTTACTCAGAGTGGCGGAATTGGATCCTTTGCCAAGAGAATTTATAGGCCAGATCCTCGGCAGATGTCAATCGGGTATTGGGATAACTAGGAAGGACATGACATGGGGAGATAGTAAAACAACACAGCATCTTCCCACAAGTGGCTCTGGAGGGAAAGGTGATATTAGAAACAAAAATAAAAGAAAACAATTTAACCATAATCTACAACTGATCTATTTTAAAGACGGCTCTACCCTTCCAAGATAGGGCTCAATGAAAAGGGGGGGGTGTAAAAAGTGAAGGCGCATACCAAAAATTTCAAATGATGATGCTTTATGGCAAAATGTTTAACAAAGTCTCATGAATCCAACTTAGAGCCCAAACTGTGCTGTCTGTTGACATGCAGAGAAAATGGAAATGCTTTCAAATTGGAGGCTATTTGTTGTCAGCCTTCTACTCTGGCTCAGGCTGTTTGCTTGTTTCATTAGAGCAGGCCTTCCTTCCCAGTCAAGTAGCTGTGGTTTTGGCAGTGGCCTTTCTCCCACAGGGAGATAAGGCAGTTCCTACCATGTCATTGACCAGAGGCAGCCACAGAACATTAGGCAGGCTCCTGACTGTCGAGAAGTTGAAACTGCTTGAAAACAGCAGGGTCAGTCTGCTCTCAAACACACTGATATTATCTCATTAGTGGTGGCATTTATTGCATGGTGCGAGAAGCAGAAAAGGGAGTTGTTAAAAAAAAAAAAAGCAAACAAATAGTTACAGTATATGGTCTGGCGAGGCAGAAAGAGTGCAATTCCCGGGAGAGGGGTTTCTTTGTTAAAGATAGCAGTTGTTTCTTACATGATACACAAGCTGTGCAGCAGCAGAAGTCCTTAACCCAGCTCTGAAAAAAGGCCTCCCTGCAGCGAGGAGGAGGGAAGGGTGTTTACCTGAAATTCAGCCCATGTCCACGGACTTTTGGAAGAGCCTGGACCAAATTCTGGGTTTATAGCAAAGCACTGGTGCGGTTTTGAATTTTGTAATGGAAGGCTAGCACTGCTTTTAAGATCTCCCCCCCCCCCCCGCCCTCACTACCTTACCCCTTCTGTTGCATCCTCCACTGAAGTCATAATCCTGTTTTACAACTTCTTTCTCTGTTGCTCTGTAAACCATTGTGATGTCATAAAATTCAGCCTTGACTTCCCTGTGGGATCAAGTAGTTTGAGAAAGGCACAGTAATATCTGTCTTACATTGAGAGCTGTGTGTATTATGTTCTGTGTTTATACAGCATCTAGCCACAGCCTGTAGCTTGACAACAAAACGACAGGTCCATGACACAGAGCTTTTGGGTGCTACCTCAGTGCAGCTAATAAATATATAATAATAATCTTGGTTAATTAACAGTAGTGAGAGAAATGAGGAGGCACACAGGAAATATAAATAGATTGGTTTTAAGCATATCTATCTATCTATCTATCTATCTATCTATCTATCTATCTATCTATCTATCTATCTATCCGTTAAGGACAACCAAGACCATGTAACTAATGAAGACTTTTTAATCTAAGTATCTCAGGATGACCGTTGTTTAACACGCTTCATGTAAAAAACATTTGATACTGCATGATGGTGATTGAGATGTAATAACATAAAGGCCACTGCTGTAAAAGGACCCAGTCCTTGAAGCTGAACACTCAGATGGTTCCCAAGGATTCCAAGGGCTATTGCACATATGGAGGACTTGCTAGGTCAGCACTTTTAAATTTCTATTGGAAATGTGCAATTTAAGGATCTTTCTTAGAAGGAATCAGATTCTTTTAATCACCAGCAAAGAATTAGCAGTCATCCATTTATTACAGATGAGTCAATGATTGACAGCAAAAAAATATATTATCAAAAGAGGTTAGGTTTTATTTGTGGTCACTGAATAACCCTCGGCAGCTTGCAATTTCCTGAGATGCATTTTTTATTCGATGAATGCTTTAAAATCTGTGTATCCATTGTGAACAATTCTCTCATAAGTGTTAGGTATCTGAGCTGTTTAGTTATGTTTGGTCAGATAGGTAAGTGGTGTGGTGTCTGTCCCTGGATAGGATGGGTGTGCAAGTATTTCCAGTTCCAGGTATTTGCACACACAAATGTAATATACAATTTCCAAAAAATATTTGTGCATTCAGCGTTGAAGTTTGTGGTAGCAGAATGGATTGCATGGATATTGTAAAAAGAAAACACAAAAAGGAGTGTGAGCATAGCCAAAGTGAATTCATTAAAATTCCAAATGAGTATTGATAGAAAATATATTGCAGAACTGGCCCGTATCTAGTATTTCTAAAGTCATATAGAGCTGATAAATGCAATGCACTAGTCAGAATGAATGAAATCCAACACAGTGATATTCCCGTGATAATATTTTTTCCAGACTGTCAGTTGAATTTATTCTTTTGATGGACTTTGCAGAAGATATGCAATAACAATTCATGGCTATTTCCATCCTGTCATCATCTGCTGCTGCCATTATTAATAATAGTAATAATATTTATTATTTTGTAATTCATTTTCTGCCAAAATATATGTCAGCAATTTGTATATTACCACATTCGTGCATGGTGCTTTATGGGTATAAAAGAAGATTTTTTTCTCTCTCCCAAACTGCTGACAATATTCATTTAAAATAAACAAATATTGTAAGTAAACAAATAAAGGGATTGGTGCCAGCTAGACAAGTAAAGAGAGAGAAGTATCGGACAGGGTTTCATATTATAATTTTACATTTCAATGAAGAAGTCGGATGGCACTCACGGTATGTCTAGACTACATAGCTCTGTCGCCAGAGCCATGTAGATTAGTTTACTAGACATACCCAAATGAAGCGCGATTTAAATAATCGCCGCTTCATTTAAATTAAAATGGCTGCCGTGCTGAGCCGATCAGCTGTTTGTCGGCTCAGCGCGCTAGTCTGGACGCTCCGCGGTCGACATCAAAGGCATTTGTCGACCACCCCATTATGCCTCATGGGATGAGGTTTACCGGGGCGGTCAACAAATGCCTTTGATGTTGACCGCGGAGCGTCTAGACTAGCACGCTGAGCCGACAAACAGCTGATCAGCTCAGCGGGGCAGCCATTTTACTTTAAATGAAGCGGCGATTATTTAAATCACTACTTCATTTGGATATGTCTAGTAAACCAATCTACATGGTTCTGGTGACAGAGCCATGTAGTTTAGACATACCCCAAGTATCTACTTCTTCCTCAAGGTGTATACTTACTCAGAGTCTGCAAGTAAAAGAGGCATCCTTCCAATTTCTGCCTCAGAACTAGAGTACAGTTTGATAAACCTTGATAAAATCCATAGCATGCTTTATCATTTTGCCATGTTTTACAGTGTTTGGGGGGGGCGTGTGTTAGGAAGAATGGTAAATGTACACATTACATACGACAAATTAAAAAGTCATCATACTTTCACATCACACCTCTGTAAAAGTATTTTACAGCAGCTCTCCGTGTTAGCTATCACGTAAGTACTTTCAACACAAATATGGAAATTCATTGGTCTTCTGTGAAAGTGTGTGCCCATAAAATGTTCCTTGGAAGTGAGAACAAAACAGGCACAAACATGATCAGAGCAAATTCATTGAGCATTTTGGTAGATATTTGCTCAGATGTAACATTTATTCAACAAGTGAAGAATCCACTGTGAGATTCACATTGAGGAGAAGATTGGCAGAGGATGTGAAAGAAGGAAGGAATCTAGTTTGGGGGGCTTGGCTTATAGTATTCTGGCTTTCAGTGCAACCAGTCCACCCTGGACATAAGGTTAGGAAAAGAAAAAACCTATCTCTGGAGGTATTTAAGAGCGGGTTAGTTAACATCTATCAGGGATGGTCTAGATCAGCCATGGTATGAGTACCCTCAGGGATACTCGAGAGAAGTCTGGGGAGTACATCAAACAACTAAAATTTGGAGAAAACTGAATTTTTGTTTTAAGATTTACAGCGCTTTATTATTTTTGTACTTTTTACACCCAAAAATGTCATTGCCCGCCTGGCAACTTATGATTAAGTTGTTTAAACAAATGTGTTGCAATGGTAAAAAAAATTGTGTGTCTGAAAACTGTAGGTGCTGGGGTACTTATAATTTTTGTAAGGGGTACTTTATAAAAAAAGGTTGAGAAACACTGATCTAGATGGTACTGGATCCTGCCATTAGGGCAGGGGACTGGACTCAATGACCTCTCAAGGTTCCTTCCAGTTCTAGTGTTCTATGATTCTGTGATTAAAAGGTTGTGTTCATCTACCAACAACTGCTGGAAAAAGAGTCATTCTGTTTCTTCTCCCCCTCTTCTACTCCACCCAAGGACTATATCTATATTAAGGTAGTATTTTATGACAAGTGATTTTGGGTGCCTCAGTTTTTGGAAACCCAAGTTGTCACATTAAAAGGACCTTATATTCAGAGAGTGGGTGCTCAATACTTTCTGAAGATTAGACTTCTTTAAAGGCATTCTAAGTGAAGAACCCAAAAACAGAGGCACCAAAACTCACAAATCACTGTTGGAAATATTGGCCTGTATTAGTGCTACTCCATTTGATCTACTCTGAAAGAGAAACATGTCTCTAATCAGAGTTTCATGTGATATCAAGAATGAAGCTTCACTGTTGTGCATCACCTATCCTGAAGAATGAACAATATTAAAACAGACTGGGGGATTTCATGCAGCTCTATTCAAGGGTCTACTGCCTACAACAGCTAATTGAATTTCCATGGGACACAGTCAGAAATGAAATGATGCAATATGTTTGAACTAAGTTCCAGAGCTATCTACAGCTCTCATAGATTTCCCTTTCCTACATTTGAGGGTATGGTTATCACTCAGGCCTTATTACTAGGCAGTACTGTAAATCACAGAGAGGGAAGATTTTGTTATCTAGGTGTTAGGAGAAAGACATTCAGGAACGGTGAAGGATGTAGTAATTGAAGAAATGCTATATATTATTGGGGAAATAAAAGATAGTTCTCTGTGCAGAATGTTTACCCTTTGAATCTTGTCAATAAGTAAGTACCTATGGAATATAAATTATAGGATGTTATTCTGGCATTCAACATAAGAAAGATAAGATATATAACATTGTGTGTCATTAGAAGAATAATGTTTCAGAGCAGGAAAAGATAGCTCAAAGAGTAACTAAAAAAACTTTTAATAGAGAGCTGGGGCATGAATTATCAAAAATGATTAGCTAGATTAGGCAGTTTAAAACATAAAAGAGGCTCCCCAGAAATACATTGAAGACAATCCTGAAATGAAAGGAACTAAATGAGTGAATTCAATTCATCTTTCTGAGACAGTCACTAACTCAAAAAGCCTGGATGGAGAATGGCAAGGGGATGAGTCAGAGCTGATAAGCAGTTCCAGCTTATTTATTTAGTGTTGTTGAAATGTAGAACAAATAGCACCAAGCCATCAGTTTGGAAAGGAGCTAGTTTGTTTTGTTTTTGAAGGATTTTTGAGATTACAGCACTAGCTGCATATTTGAGGTTAGAATGATGCATTCTAGAGTGATTTGTATTTATTGGGGTTATGAGGGCAGGTCTTAGTGGACCATATGGTATTTTTATAAAGCTGATTCCATGACTAAAATAGCACAAGATTTCATTAACTTTTCACAGATTGATAGAGAAAAAACTGCTTAAATAGACATTTCTGTTCATTTGATAGAAGTGGGGATAGGACTTCTTAGAAGGGATATATGAATTCGTTTTGCTTTATTTTGAACTCACTTTAAGCACCATGGCTTTAAAGGTTTCACTCATGTGTTTAAGTTTACATTTAGGGAAGAAGGGGCAGCGAAAAAAACACAATTAAGAGGGTGAAAAATAGAGAAGAATGAGGATAAAATTAAAAATCAGAGAGACAAAGTAGGGGGAGGATGGAAGCACAAAGAAGGAATGAAAAATTGTAATGGCCAATTAAATACAGTGTCCTCTGTAGCTCATGAGGGGAGTGGATGGGGAAGGTTCAGGTGTAGCATTTAACCATCTAAAGGGCAGACTGGGCCATATAATAAACTAAAAGTGCTCTTTTTCCTCTCTACAATTCATCTCTGTGTATACTGTAGGTCTAATCAACATATATTTGAATACAAATCAGAAGTTAGGAATTGTAGAAAATGAAACTAAGGGACACAAAGAGCATTCTATGGCTAGCAGAGCTAAGGACAATAAGAAGGAACTGTGTAAATATTTTAAGAACAAAAAGAACCCTGATGAAAATGGTAGAATTATGTATGATAATGCAGAGAAGAAAGAAATGCTCAATAAATATTTTGATTCTATACTCTCTTTATATAATGATAACATTCTGTTCCATTAGTATCGATAGAGAAACTGTTAGAATTATCTGACGAAGTGGGTCTTTGCCCATGAAAGCTTATGCTCCAATACATCTGTTAGTCTATAAGGTGCCACAGGACTCCTCGTCGCTTTTGCAGATCCAGACCTACACGGCCACCTCTCTGATTTTTAAATCAGCAGGTCCAGATAATTTGCATTCAAGAGTTTTAAAGAACAATCTAAGGAGCTAGTTGAAACATTAATGTTGCTTTTCCTTAAGACTTTGGAGCACTGGGAAAATTTCAGAGACTAGAAGAGAGCTAATGTTGTGCTGATTTAAAAAAATATAAATGGGATGGCTTGGATAATTATAAAGCTGCCTGCCTGAAATTGATCCCCAGCAAGATAATGGAGCATATTCTTCATTTCTAGTCTGAATTTGTCTAGCTTCAACTTTCAGCCATTGTATTGTGTTAAACTTTTTTCTGGTAGATTAAGAGGTTCCCTATATAGATACTTGCAGGTATGGGGTATTAATGAACTTTGGTGGTGACATAAAAATTGGGGAAGCGGTGAATAATGAAGGGTGCAAGTCAATGATTCAGGCCAATCAGGATAAATGGGGCACAGGCAAACAATGTGTTTTTAATATGTCTAAATGACAACATAGACATGTAGAAACAAAGAAGGGGGGCATACTTACAGAATGGGGGACTCTTTCCTGGAATGTAGTGACTGAAAAAAAATTGTAAATAATCAGCTGAATATAAGCTACCAATATGGCAAAAAGAGCTGTGATTCTAGATGCATAAATCCAAAAGCAGAGTAGGAGTAGAGAAGTTATTTTACTCCTGTATTTGGCACTGGTGTGGCTGCTGCTGGAATACAGTGTCCAGTTCAGATGTCCACAGTTAAAGAAGGAGAGGGTTCAGAGCAGAACCATAGGAATAAGTAAAGGTCCAGAAAACATGCTTTCTACTGATAGACTCCAGGAGCTCTTCTATTTAGCCTGACAACTACACGGTGAACAAATATTTGATGGTGGACCTCTCAGTCTAGAAGAGAAAAGTAAAATACAATCCAGTGGCAGAAAGTTGAAGCCAGACACATTCAGATTGGAAAAAGGAATAATAGTTTAACAATGAACGTGGTTGCCACTGCAACTCTTTACTAAGAGTCATAGTGGATTCTCCATCACTGGTGATGCTTAAGCCAAGATTCGATCTTTTTCTAAAAGCTGTGCCTTAGGAATGATTCAGAGCAAGTTCTGTGGCCTTTGTGATACAGGCCAGAGCATGATCACAATGATCCCTTCTGGTCTTGGAATCAATGAATTTTTCGATGTAATGCAGTGAGTCTGATTTAAAGGAACATATCTCAATTATTTTAAAAATAGCATCAGAAAATCAAATAGGTGGTTTTCTTTGGCTAGATTTTTTTTAAGAGAACATGATAAAATCATATTGAATGGCATAAACAAAGCAAGAAAATAAATTAATATAATTTTGGATTTATAGGAAATACCAAATCTTCAGCTTTGCAGCCCAAAGCATGCTGAGACAGTGAGATTAAGGAGCATACAAGTGTGTATTTGTAATCATCCTGGTTTGTAACCTGATTTTTAAGCCAACGTAATGCAATCAGAATTTGGACAAATTGAGTGAACTGTGCAAAAGAGAAACAACCACCCTGGATTCTACACAAAGCAAGGCTACACAAAATATTAGCTCTATTCAGATCAATCTTTGAACTGCTCAAGATCTGTCTTGGTATAAACATGAATGCCGACCTGTCATGCAGGAATACAAATTGTAGGTTCCCTTTCATCTGGCAATCAGAGTGACATGGAAGCTACATACACAAAGAGGCTACTGCTTAAGTTGGGATAAGTTAGATCACTCTCAGGGGTGCGAATAAGAACCCCCTAGGCAGTGTTCCCTGTAAGCTGTGCACTGGGGGATCCAACCAGGAGAGATTCAGGTGTCGCCCAGCTGTTTAGCAGAGCACACACAGTGCCCTCAGCTGGCAGCTTGTTTCTACAGGTGGTGCACATGCCTTGGTGCACATACTGAAATGTATTCACAGATGGATGAGAAAAATTAGAGGGAACATTGCCCCTGAGCAACATTAGTTACACCAGCCTAACACTGCTGTGGACAGTGCTGTGCTAGTGGGAAAGCTTTCCTGCCAACATAGCTATTGCCACTGGCTGGAGGAATTAAATCAACAGGAGAGTTCTCCCCCATCAGCTTACAGCATCAGCATTAGCAGCACTACAGCAGTACAGCTGCATCAGTGCCTCTGTGAGCCCTGTAGTGTACCCATGACCTGAGCATTCCACTAGCAAAACTAAGGCCACAGCTACACTAGAGGTAAAGATGTGTTTTAGCATATGCTAGCAAGGATATGTGAATGAGCATAGGCCAACACCCTAAGACTGACAAAGCAAGATGTAGTTTTGACACATTTTAGCTGGTAAACCCAGGAGAGGGGGGAGCCCTAGAACTTGACAATGTGGATTGCGTTTCCTACAATTTAAACATGTTAGCAACACACCTTTTTTTCCCCTCATGAACATAAGGCTTAAGAAAATGCATTAATTAGTGAGAAATTTCAAAGAAATCTTTTGTCTCCATAATTCAGATCCCTTGTTTTGTGATATTGGGGTTTTGGGGTTTTTTCTATTTTCCCTCGGAAAACACATCGAGGCCAAGTGGTCAATCATTGATCCTAACTGGGCACATCACCTTGAAAATAGTTCCTGCAGGGAGTGTAGCAACAGATTGCAATTCCTTGGTACTTGTGAATTTAAACACGTTAGTTTTCAGGTCAGATCAGCATAAATGTAGTTAGTTCATGGAAAGTGGCACTGATTTTATGTTACCCTGAGGGAACAGCTTCTTGGTACGCATCCATCATCCTAGCAGCAATCCTTGGTTAATATTACATTAAGTGTTTACTTCTCAGAGTTTTCAGTTGAAACTACTGCCGCCATAAGACCCACTCAAGGCTGTGCCAAGATACGGACATGCTGAATATTCATAGACGACTTGTGTAACAGTAATGGGACTGAAAATTGTCCTTACTTTCTTTTGCCATAGTTATGAATCACATATCCACAGCCCAAATTCAGTTAAATATTAGTTTCAGTTCCATTGACTTAAAGTTAAGTAGGCATGTAAGTATTTTGTTCTGAATCAGGGCCTCTGTCTTTAACACTGAAATTACCACTTTCCATTTAGGACATCTTACAGTGATCACCTTTGGGTGCCACAGAAACGAATGCTTTGCTTTCACTCTCTATAACATTTAGCTAAGGGGAAAGCATTATTCCCAGGGCTGTGCCAGCCTCAGTTGAAGATGCTGGTGCCAGCCTCAGTTGAAGATGCTGGTGCCCAGAGGTTTTAATGAGGGGCCTTCTGGGTTCTAATCCTAACATGATATGAGCACCTGCAAATATTTTTAACTTCACTGAGAGCTGTGGGTATGATTTGATATGTGATGTTATAGAGATTGGAGTTACTATTAACTTAAAAATGATCCATATTTGCTCCATTCAAAATATAGTAAAGTTCCTGTAAAGAATGAATGCATCTGGGAAGAGAGAGAAGAACAGGTACTCTTCAGTTTCTAAGAAATGATAGCAACATGGTTAATAATAATAATATAACAATAATTACTAATTAATAGCCATAAAAGTTATTCCGTTCTTTCTCCCAGAGGGCTAAGACAATGGAATAGATAAAACAGCCGCTTAATTCAGGTTATATATTTTAAAAAGTAGTCTCATCCAATAGATGTTGGTTACATCATGAAAACTACTGTGAAAACATGAGATACAAGTTCTCTCTGCAGAAGAGAAATCCAGGACTGGGGCCTCCTAGGGTGGAAGACTGAGATGCCTTGTAGGACCGCATGTAGAGCCAGGACTATAACTGTAGGTTGGAATCAGGTGTGTTGCAGAGATGTATTTATGGAGAGGGTTGCACTACATTGTTTTGTCCACATGAGATATGAGGCAAAGACAGGTCCTTTATTCTCAGAACACTAAAAGCATAGAAGTTTAAAAAGAAATTATATTACAATTAGGAAAGGGTCTTATAATTCAGACAAAGGGCTGGCTTTTAGATCTGCGATCAGTTCCTGTCTGTGTCACAGGCTTCTTGTTTGTCTGTTGCTTATTTTCAGATTGGGGATAATGCATCTTTGTGTCCATCTGTGGTCTCTCTTGTCCATTTAGATTTGTAAGCTTTTTGTGACATGGACTGTCGTGCATGAATAGTGCCTAGAAGAGTTCTCTAAGTGCTACTGTGATACAAATAATAAAAAATACAATGAAGTATAAAACAGCACCGTTAAATATAGCGTTGCCCTCTAGCCCCCTGCTGGGCAGAGTGATTTATCAAATCTGTAGCAAGGGGTCTAACACAGAAATGATGAAATCTCCAAGGAGTACTCTCCACTTTGTATCCACAAAGTTCCGAACTCTTCTGGCAAGCAGTATGCTGCCTCCTTTGCATGCCACTGCGACAGTGTGGAGAGAGCTGGGGCTGTTCTTAGATAGGAGGGTTACACAGAGTATTCTGGCTAACAAGGCAGTTTTGTTTTAGATCAGAGCCATGTGTCTCTGGATGAGAAATTTCCAGATTTAGCTTTAAATATAACACACTTTGCTGATATGGCGAGCAGGTGGTCATGCCTTCCAGTGCACAGGGGACTGAAACCACCAAGACTGCCTGCTTAGTGACCACAAGGCAGAACACATTCTTTTGCTCAAAAAAGTAACCAGAAACCAAAATGCAGGAGGGCATGAGGGGGTGAGTGGAAATATATACAGGACAGAAATCTGCCCAAAACCCCTCTGTAGAAAGGCCCTGAAATAAACAAAAAACACAATTCACTGTCTGTGTTTGTTGGCAGGCATGAATCTTTTTTTTTTAAGCCTCACAAGAATAGGAAGGCAGGGTTTTAGTAGAATTCTAGTGCATAGCATGTTCTTTCTTTTTCTTTCTTCCTTTCTTGCTTTCCCCCTGACAAATCCCCAAGGTCAACATTGTAATAAACAGCAGGAAGGACCCAATTTTCTGCACCTGCAGTCTTGTTTGTCTATACATTTCTATAGGTGAATGATCACTGGAGACACAGAACGGAAGTGAATTCAATGGATTGGTTTAAAAAACACAGCAGGCTAATCAGTAGGCACTCAGGTGAAATAGCTTTGAAACATTGTAGCAGACAAGTGGTATGGCAGGAGTACTGGTGTCTGCAACTTGGGATTTTTTGGACACAAGAAAAAGCACCGTTGTTAAATTCAGCCTCTATTCAAGTAGCTTAATATATATGACAAACCTTTGCACCTGAAATCTCAGAACAATAGAAGATTTATTTTATTTTATTTTATTTTATTTTATTTTATTTTATTTTATTTTTAATCTGTTTTCGTCATACAAAATTTAGGACCAGCAAAAGGAAGTGGATTGATCGCCCTGGGAATGGATCTTTCTCTGGCTTGAGCTGTGTCAGAGTAAACTTCCTCGCCCTTTATCCTCCATAGCTAGTCATAGGTGAATGGAGAACACAGTCTTTGATTCTGGTGGTGAGATAGCCATGGAGGGTTCCATGAAGTGCCAATAATGATACTAACACTCACCCATCAGGAACTTCAACAAGAACCTTATCCTGCACAGTTGCAGTCAGAGAGACAATATGAGCCCATGGATAGAGACTCAGGAAATCTGGGATTCAACCACTGATGGACAAGCCACTTCATCCCTGTGCCTCTGTTTCCCTTTATACACATTATACCATCTTCAGGGCATGGACGATCTCTTACAATGTACAGTGCCTAGCACAGTGGAGGTTTGATCTGTTAGAACTAGAATTGTTTAGATTGATATTCTGAGAAAAAAATGCTCTTAGCCCCTTCACCCCTCCCCCAAGGTCTGCCATGGAAAAAAAAAGTTTGATGGGGGGGGGGAATCAATTTACCATCTGGAAAATCAAAAGGATGGATCTTCGGCTGCCTGCCTGGAAGGCTCTTGTCAATTTCACTGTCCTCTGGTGAAAATCACAGTAGTTTTCCCAGAGATCTGCTGAGGCAGGGTGTCCACAGACTTGTCTCCTAACCTTTTCCCATGTTTGGGGAAAAGAGAGAGATTCCCCCCATTCCAGCTCTAGTTAAAACAAGGGATGGGTAAAGAATTGGATTTTGGGGTCCTTGGCAATTTTTAAAATTTGGGAGAATAAAGTTTAATTTGGAGTTGAACCGAAGATGACTTTTTAAAATATTTCTGGTAAATTAAAAAGTAAAAAAAAAAATCAAGTAAAAACAGAACATTTCATTCCAACTCAACATCACTATGAACTATGCATGTCATTAAACAGTTGTTAGGCCAGACAGTGTGAATAAATCTACAGCCACCACCTCTTCTTCCTTATCTTTCTCTGGCATGAATCCTATCCTTTCCTTTTGTCGAAATGCCTGAATGATGAAATGTTTCAACTTTTCAGTTCAGTCAAAACTATTAAACAGGAATTCATGAATAGTTTCATGTCAAGCAAGAATGCATTTTTTAGCAAATAAGCTTATTCCTGTGAAAAATTTCACCCAGAACAAGTTTCGACTTCTAAGTGCCATGGTGATATGAATAAGGGGAAATAAAATGAGAGTTTTTACTCCAGTTAAGCCACAACCAAATGATGGGAGACCATCAAACTCATTTTGCATAGGCTACCAAAGAACCATTCAGAAGGTAACAACTTATGGTCACTACTGACTTGAATTGGATTTGGTCTCAGAAAGAATGCTTTTAGGGCAGAGCATCAAGTCTAGGAATCCAAGTTAACCTAGCCTGGGTATAAGAATCCACACTGATAAATCCAACTTGAATCAAAGTGAAAGACTTCTTATCCAACTACCAATCATGTTAGTCATCCAATTTTCCAAGTATAGGTAACATTGCTGGGAATAGTTTTTATTCCTTTAATCACAGCACTATATTTCCAATACTATTCAAATAATCACTTTTTATCCCCACTAGATCCTGCTGTGTGCTATCAAATTGTCATATTCCAAAAGGTTCAAGAAGCACCATCATTTGGATTTATGTATTTTCACAGTCTTTTTTAATGCCTTGTGGCAGCCATTTGTAAGACTCAAAAAATGTGAGCTTTGGTCTACTCTTGGAATTTCAGTTTGTGAGCGGTGGGAATTAGTGTGAAAAGACCAACTCTCATGCTAGAATGTCTCCCTAGACAATTTATAAAAATGCAGTTAAAATGTAAACACAAATACCAGACTCTTTTGTCTTTATTTGTGTTTATCATTGGGCTATTTCTGACATCGCTATTTATTCAAGTCCCTACCAAAAGCTCAAGTATCCGAACACCTGAGTACATGTACCCACACACTTGCTGAGTGCTTCTGAAATGTTTGTGGTATTAATACATTTGCAATCTGAAACAAAAAAGGGTCTCACTCTCAGTACAGATACAGAGCCAAAAGTATTTCTGGTGCTACTGCATTGGGCACAGCCAAGATACAGAGGGGATAAACACTGCATATTTGCTTCTTGGTGTTTTTTAATGTTGGCATTAAATAATCTTTCTAAAGAAGTTTCGAATAAAAAATCCCCGGTGAAGGGGAAAATTGAACTAATTAGGAAAAATTAAAATATTGCATGAATTTTAGTGCTTCAGTTTGGTTTGTTCTCATGTTTGTGACTTTTAGCATTCACAGACTTAGGGGACTTCCCAAGTGGCTTGAATAGTTTGTCTGAATTTATTTATTTGCTGTAAAAATGGCATATGAAATCTCAAATACAAATATTCGATACTGGATGTTTTTTCAACTCAACAGTGACTTTAGTGATCAATTTCCCAGCCTGAACACCAGTTTACAATATTGCAAATAACCCAAAGTCAGCCGTTTGCTCATTCATGATGTTCATCAAATCTTTTTTCTTATAAAGAGAGAGAACACCAAAGGGACTAGCTCTCAGTGGCTTTATGAAACAGAAAAAGATAAAATTCGCCAAACTTTAATCTGGTACATCTCATGCAACCTGCTCTGATTATCTGAACACACATCTGAGATCAGGAACTCTCAAGCCTTCATAAGGGCTCTTATTCTGGCTTACCACATGACCTTGGACAGGTTGTTTAATGTCATAGTGCCTCAGTTTCCCAATTTGGAACTGGAGGGTGATTTTTATTTACTTACCTGACCCAGCTATTGTATTTTGCAAATTGAAAAGCTCTCTATATATGCTAAGAATTGGTATTTTTGTGATTCTATTAAGAACCCACAGTATTTAAAGATTTAACCAATGAACGGGGATACCTATCTGATGAGTACTTTGTGTCTGAGTATTTTGCATGTTACAATTGCTGAGACTGAAATCAGGACCCTTATAGTCTTCAAGTGGAACAAAAGGGGGAGATGGTTTGCTGTTTCTCTCTTCACTGTTATTGACTGAACATCTGTTCTTGCTCCCTCACACAGCCCAGTCTCACACTTATCCCAGAATTCCCCTTTGCATGTTGAACCTTAAGGGCACAGAACACCTGCAGTATCTCCAGTACCTAAGCAATAGCCAAGAATAACAGTAAAATAACAGCTGGCTGTTAGAAGAACCCAAATATAACATGATATGACACACAGCATTGCCTTCACAGCAATAAAATTACTGATGGGTCAGCAAACATTTTATCCAGAGATGCCCATGAAAAATATTTCAGATGACTTTTGAATTATTTTTATAATTCCAATTTTGCTATTAATAATCCTGCTGGTGATTCTAGTATACAAGCGTATGATTTAATAAGATTTCTAGTGTATAGTTGTATAGCACCCTAATCCAGCCACCTCAAGATGTTTTGCAGGCATTAATTAATGAAGCCTGTGAGGTAGCTAAGGGATACCACAAGGATCACGTCACTCATTGCTGACAACCAGCTACCTCCGGAGTGAAACTGCACAGCTGTGTAACTCTGCCACATACCAACACTACTCAATATCTTAGGACAGGAAGTAAGGAATACTGACAGTGATATATTTCTGCCACTTGCAAAAAAAAGAAAGTGCAGTGGTGATGTTATACGTGGAATTTAGATAGCTTTTGTTCACTGCACATGCAGTGTTGCCAGATATTATCAGAAGTCTTGGGTTATTTTATGTTTGTATTAAAGCCCAAACTGCTTAACTCATCTGACTATATGAGAATCTCAGATTTCATTTAAAAAAGCTGGGAGGTAGGGGGAGATTCCATCCTCAGGGTTCTTGGGAAAATCTTGAAAAAATAATCTGAATAGACCAAATGGTAAATTAAAAACAACCTAACATTTGTTATATTTTAAAAACCCATGATTTGGGGGATGGGGCTAGCTCATGGCTCTTTGAACACTGAAGGTTGTTGATTCAGAGTATGGATATAAAAAATTGCAGAACAGCGTTGTGGTAAAAGATACGAGGGTCACTTTAAGAAGTTGCCATTAAAATGTATAGTCTACTTCATTTATCAAATCATTCACAATTCACAGTACAAAACTGGCGAAACAATGCTAAATAGTTTATTTTGAAAAGAAAGTCACAGAGGATTAATCCCACTCCCACTGAAATCAATGTGTGTGTTTTATCATCAGCATAAATAGGATCAGAGTCCAAACTTTCCTGACATTCAGGGTATTCATATGCCATCCATAATCATCTCTCTCTCTCTCTCTCTTTATATAAAAATTCCTGCAGGATTGCAGAGTGACGACATCACATCATTCTGCATCCCGCCTGCCTCCTCCTTCTCTCCCCTTTCTCCAGTGCCTGGGAGCTGGGGCTGCCACGGCCTCCCCTCTCCCCACTCACTGGTGCTCAGGTCGAACTGGGGTTGCTATGCTGCAGCCTCTCCTCTTCCCCCCTACTCTCCGATGGCCAGGGGAAGAGAGCTGGGGCGGCGTGTGTGGGAAGGGGGATGGGAGTAGAGCCAGAGCTGCCACACCTCGGGCTGGCCCTCCCTGGCGGCTGGGGGGAGAGCCAGGGCTGCCTACTGCCAGAAGGGGGGGAGGGGCTTGGCAAGTGTAGCAAGCAGGGAGCACAGCCCCCTAGGAGCATTTTAATAATGGAAATGGGAACGGTTTTGTGTAGTCCAGATTGTACCTACATTTTGAAGCAATCTATTAGGTCCTGAAGGAATTAGGAAAAGGTAGACAGTTTAAATGCGCTGAAGACCATTGTACAACTTGCTGTAATGTGATTAGATCTTTAGCTAAGCAAGAATTTGGTTGAGTTATTGTCTGTGAGAGAGACCTCCAAAGAAAACCTAAGCGCTAAAAAAATGTGATTAGGTAGGTTGCACTATGCGCTGTTTGTCCACTCTAACCCAATGCCCACTTATGGGGTTACAGTAATGTTGCGTGTGCTGCCTTTCAGATGAGCTGTAAATAAATAATCTTATCAGTTGTGATTATGAAATACACTATAGCACATTTTTTGCAGGAATAAGCGTGTTAGTTCCTGTGCTTGAGCCAAATTCCAGTCTGGATGATTACAGTCTACCTTTCCCCTTTGCTTTATGTGGATAAGAAATTATTTTTTCATGTCATGCCTCTACATTGCTGCAGAGTTGTGTGGTACTGTTATGATAGCTGCTGCTTTCCACTACAGAATAGTGGCAAAAGGGCAGCCGAAATGTTCCCCACGTGTATATAAGTGTGTAATTCACTCAGTGTTTGCAACTTGTGACAGGCCTGGCATAAATAAACCCAGTTGTAATTATAATCCTGTTGCTTGAAAGCAAGATCGAAACAGACATGTTCTTCTTATGGAATAAATAGCAGAGTTATAGGAATATACACCGTAGTAGCCAAAACTATCTACATTGATTCAAAGGAGACTGTGCTCTTCACTATTGGTATCTTACAAATGTAACCGTTTTGTTTGTACTTCGAGCCGGTGAGCAATAAAAGTGATCAGATGGTAGCACCACTTTGTCAGTCATGAGTGGCTTCACTTCAGACTGTGAATGATACTAGATGATTTTCGAAAGGCCCTCCACAAGAGGTTATCTTTTCCCTTCCCTCCCTCACATTTCCCCCACTCTTGAAATTATAAAAAATATAGAGCCAGGTTCTTAAAGGAAGTCAATAGTGACTAAGAATAGCCATGGGCAGGGAATGAATACGCCTTTGAGTGAGGCTAGCTGTCGGCCTCTACCTGAGGCCCCACCTCTTCAGCTCTCAATCCCCTGCTGGAGCCCAAAGTGCACAAGCTACCCCCTCCCCCTCCTATACTTCCTGTAATACATGGATGCACATCTTTCAAGTTACTGAAGCAATTTCTACTATTCTGCTGCAGGATGTAACTGGACTGGGGTCTAGAGCATTTGATTTGTGTGTGTGTCTTCCACCACCATTACAAGCTTAAAAACTTATCTGTTCCTCAGCAAAAGTAGGTTAAATAAAAGATATTACTCTCATGACAGTATTGAATTTCCAGCATCTCTGTCACTGTATTAGATCACACAAAATAATGAGATGATTTTTAAATCTCCATACGATTACATTTGCAGTTCTTTGTATTTGCCTTCCAGTATTGGAGCACTTAGTGTTTGCATTTTAAAGCTTTTCCCTGCAATCAAGAGCTCTGGAAAGTCTTTTTTTTCCCAAAAAATGAAAGTTGAGCTTCTCCTGTACTAATCCACACCCTGATCATCAGAGCCGTGGGCGTTTGGTACCCTAACAACAAACCAATGCTGACAGCGTGCGGAGTTGGTCAACACTATGTTTGGCTGAAGCAGCAGCTCATGGGATCTGAAGCCATCAGATGATCGAGGGACGTATACATGGGGCATATTACAAGACACCAAGAGTGCCAAGATGCATGAACAAGACCACTGACAAGAGAAACAGGGAAGTAGCCCAAATTCTTCCTGGGCAGACTATATCTTCCTACAGAGAGCCTACCCCAGATAATGTTGTGCCAAGTGACAATCCTCACTCATTTACATATCCACTCGACTGTGACAGACTCTGTAAAACCTTCCTTGGGTGACTTATCCAAACACTTATTCCCCACTACAAGTTGAAGCTCTCTTGTCAAGCGCTCTTGGGACCTGACTGGTGCCGAACCAGAGAATTTGCAGAACCACGGGAGGTCAATATTGTCCAGCAGTGATACCAACACATTCACTGCTTACTGGGCTCTTAGAAGACATTTGGGGTAACTTAGAGCTAAATAGCAGCCCAGAACACTGTGTAGAAGCTGTAGAAACCATTTTCATATTTAGCTAGAAGCTATCTTGTATAACAGAAACCATTTCAGCTTTTCTCTCAAGCACGTAGACCAGAGTGAACTTTGTCACCCCATGAGAAGAAGCCTACAGGATAGGCTATCGGTATGTGTTAATTGGGCTGGTTGGGACAGGAGATGTACTCCCTCGTATCTGTCCGCCATCTTGTTGATAAGGCTTTGTTTTTCCAAATTTAATTGAGGATTTCTGTAATTGGATGCCCTGACATCAGACTGTTTGGCTAAGGGTATAAAGATACTAGGATTGATTGTATTAGCAGCTTTACTGGGCCCGGCTTTGCTGGGACCACGTTTGGCTCATGCTGTGCTTTATTAATTAATAAAGCTGTTTGTTAGCTGCCTAAACAGAGAGGAGTGATTTTTTGCTTCAACAATTGAGAGCCAGGACTGGTGGCTATAAACAAACTTTATCGGACTGCAGGAAAGCTGGTCACACCCATGATAAGTGGACATCCAGCTAACTCAAATCATGCAGGACCATAGATGTTGCCAGAGTGCTGGGCTAGAGAGGTTCAACCTATACCTAAAAATTTGCACACCTAAATCTGGGTCAATGCTGATTATACACCAGGGCTGTGTCTAGACTGGCAAGTTTTTCCACAAAAGCAGCTGTTTTTGCCGAAAAACTTGATAACTGTCTACACTGGCCTCTTGAAATTCCTACTGTCTGAAATCAGTGCTTCTTGTGGAAATACTATGCTGCTCCTGTTTGGGAAAAAGGGCCAGTGTAGACAGCTCAGATTTGTTTTGCGCAAAAAAGCCCCGATCGCGAAAATGGCGATTGGGGCTTTTTTGCAGAAAAGCGCATCTAGATTGTCACGGACACTATTCCGATCTAGACGCTCTTTTCTAGAAATGCTTTTAACGGAAAACTTTTCCATTAAAAGCATTTGCGGAAAATCATGCTAGTCTAGACGTAGCCCATGTGTATCTTGTGATTTACTAAACAAGACTTGTAACTTTCTATAATCCAAGACTGACTCGAGATGTACTTAGTCTTTCCTCTAAGCCTGTGTAACATGTGAATTTTGATTTCAATCATTAGCTTTAATAAAATTTTAAAATCTTAACTCAGCAGCTGGGGTTTTAAGAAAAAACTTCAAAAATCATTAGCTGGCCACACTGTTCTGTCTGCCTACCTATGTGTCTACCATATCTACTGTAGATTTCACTGTGCACATTTATATCTGTGATATCTGAGCACCGTACAAAATGAATTTCAGTGAATTCCCAGAAAAGTAACTGTGCCTTAAGAACCTTGATTTTAAAGGCGATTTTGCTTGATCGGAGCAATATAGTCAATCTCTCACTCCCACATAATTCCTGATTGTACATTTCAAAGTGGACAGAGGCATCTTAGTGACTGGTAGCACAGTGCACCAGCACATGGAAGTCTCAGGTTTGCAGATAGTCTCTTCTCTCTTTTTTTCTCTCTTTCCCTCTAATTGTGAGTGAGAAGTGCTTTGAGGGTGATCTCAGAATGGGGAGGGACAAGCTCTGGAGGGAATCTCCAAGAACTCTTTGTTAGGGAAATCAGTAAATCTGTTCTCTTCTCCCCCCACCCGAGGTAGCCTTTGGCACCAGCCACAGTGTGCTGTGTGGTGCTGCAGAAGTAATTAAAGAGCCCAGGGCTCTGGCCACCACCTCTGCTGTGGTAAGTGGCAGCAGCTGGGAGCCCTGGCCCCTTCTGAATTGATGGGCCTCCAGGCAACTGCACCTTTTGCTCCCCTGCCCCTGGCCTGCTGCTGTCTCTCCTAACACTGCCCTCTAGAATGCTATAAAAGGAATGAGTGGAACACATAGGCTACGTCTACACTGGCCACAATTTCCGGAAAAGCCATGCAAATCAGGTAAGTCAGGATAGGGAAATCCGCGGGGGATTTAAATATCCCCCGCGGATTTAAATAAACATGTCCGCTGCTTTTTTTCCGGCTTGGGGAAAAGCCGGAAAAAAAGCATCTAGACTGGCGCGATCCTCTGGAATAAAGCCTTTTTTCGGAGGATCTCTTATTCCTACTTTGAATAAGTAATAAGAGATCCTCCGGAAAAGGGCTTTATTCCGGAGAATCGTGCCAGTCTAGACGCTTTTTTTCCGGCTTTTCCCCAAGCCGGAAAAAAAGCGGTGGACATGTTTATTTAAATCCGCGGGGGATATTTAAATCCCCCGCGGATTTCCCTAGCCTGACTTACCTGATTTGCATGGCTTTTCCGGAAATTGTGGCCAGTGTAGACGTAGCCATAGACTCCTTGCCGTGCTGATAGTCACAGCAACAGTATTGTATGACCAGTGGTACTGGTTATGCTGAGATCTGGCTAGGCGTAGGAATCCCTGAATGCCAAGGTGTCAAGTCTATCCTGACTGAAGTATGTGCATTATGGCTCACCAGAAAATGCCATGTGTTGTCTTCAATGAAAACCAGGGACGTGCTGGCCATTAATATAGTTGTGACATGTATGCCCACATATTGTGTGAGGAATTATGATTCTACATGGCAAATTTTATTTCAAAGTTTGAAAAACAGGTTTTCCAGCTAGAAGATAAGAAATATAGATCTAAATTAAGCCATGCAACCTTACACAATTGGATATCCATTTAGATATCAAGTCAGATGTTAACGAAGAGGTGCTAAATCATCAGGTAAGCAACCAACCAGAAAAACAAGCTATGGGTAGTTATCTTGTCACCAAGTACAGACAATGGATTTTGGGTGTGTATGTAAGACACGAAGAAGACATCCCTTTGTCCTGCACCGAAAATAACAAATATTGCAATTATTTCTGTGAAAAGGTATCTCAGCCATCCTCTGTTGAAAAGCTGCAAAAGACTCTGGGTGAGATAAACTTTATTGGGCAGAAGGTCATCCTCAAAGTTAAGTTTGGTCTCTAGAGAGCATGCTGTAATTTTGCTTTATATCTAATTATTTGTTTCCCATACTCACTATCACTAGAATCTTTGATAATAAACTTATTCTTGTTTTCACTATACATCTGTGTCAGTGCTGTGATAATAAACAACTACTGGACCTGAGCTGACTCTCACAACCTGGTTCACACTGTTCCTTTGGGAACAGCACACATTATATTTCTGAAAGTACTTAATTTTGGGTTGACTGTCTCATGGGAACACTTCACAGGGATTTGGGGTGCAGCTACTGTTAACCAGTAGGGCAAGGCAATGACTGGCAGAGCCCTGAGGAGGGTGCTTGATTTGTTCACAGGCAAGGAGTTGACACCTAACTAAGCACAAACAAGAATTCCTTGTGCTGGTGGCGGGGAGTAACAAAGCCTCTTGCTGTGTGTCTACACAACACCCTTAGCTCAAAATATGCTATGCAATTTGCACTATGCAAATTGAGTAGCTTATTTTGATTGTGTTTGACGCTATCTACATAACGCCAAATTTCAAAATAACTCACTATTCCAAAATGCCCCTTAACACTCGTGGAATGAGGGTTACTGGGATGTCAGAATAACCTGCCCATTATTTTGAAATCTATTTCAAAATAACGGGCTGCTTCAATGGATGCGGAATAGCTATTTTGGGATACTTCCGGTATCCCAAAATAGCTTCGCAGTATAGACGTGCCCTAGTACTCCTGGATACAATGAAACACTGTGTCACAGGCATTAGTAATAAATGGTCTGACTTGTGTCCATTTTCTCTAGCAGTTCATCAGCAACTGTAATCAGTGCTACTCCTGTGCCTTCCCCAAATCTAAAGGATGACTGATTGGGAGCCAAGAATTTTGAGCTTATTACCTGCTGTTGGAATCAGTCCATCCCTACCTTCTCACTTAACTTCCCTTGAAAAGAGAATTTAGAGCTGGGGTGGGCAATAAAACTGTGGCAGTTCGCCAGGGTTGGCCCTACTGGGCCACTGCTATATTTACCTGTGCTTCTGCAGGTACTAGCAATCGCAGCTCCCATTGGCCATGGATGGTCGTTCCCAGCCAATGGGAGGAGTGGGAAGCAGTGCCTGAACCGCGCCACTTCCCACTGCTCCTATTGGCCAGGAATGGCAATCCACAGTCAACGGAAGCTTTGATTGCTGATATCTGTGCAGGCTCAGGTAAATATAGTGGGAGGGGCCTGCCAGTGGCTAATCCTAGTGGACCAGATCCAGCCCATGGGATGGTATTTGTCCACCCCAATTTAGAGACTGGGCAGTAGTTAACAAGAATGTTAGTCAGATATGATTAGTGGGTTGGTCGTTGTTTCATAGCCATCTTCTAAACATACTCATGCTTGAGTGTGCCTTTAATGAATTTACATAATGGTCTCTTTCTTAATGGTCTCTTTCTCTAGCTTACATAATGGTCTCTTTCTCTTCCCTTCCCCTAACACTTATTCAGTACTCCTTCTCCTTTGCTTGTCTTTCATACAAAACCTAATCACATCCACTGCCTCAGGGGGAAGATACATTCATCTTGATTTATGATCGTGTAGGCACTGGATTTCTGACAGGTGACAGTTACTGTGATGCATACGGTATAGTGGATGACCCAGCAGGGGGCTGTCTACCAGTGTTTCTTCAGCAGCTGTTTCAGTTCCTGCTGTGAGCTGTCAGTTCTTCTAGTTTTATAGCACCTTCATCACAATCTGTCATTCCTTTTTATGGCCACAATGTGCATTAGTGGTCACCTTCTTCCACTGACTATGCACAGGCCAGTTTGTAGTTCATCCATATGGCAGCAGATAAGTTGTGTTCCATACTTCTGGCAGTTTTCCTTTCACTGCTTCGTCTGACCCCTTTTTTTTGTTAAAAAAAAATGACAGTTGGGCCCAAAGGGTAAATCAAATACCCCAGAATTAAGGATTCAGAGAGAAAACTGAAGATTCTTAGACAGCCACTGCAACAAATCCTGAGTTCCTTGTTTAGGGATATTAGAATCATCTTAGCATCGAGTGTTGTTGGGTGGATGGATGTCTAGCCTGTTCTTCTAGCAAAACAAAGTAACCTTTACTGATAGTCCATAAAACACTTTCACGTGCCTTATTTTTAAGATGTTTACTAGTGGGCTGTGTCTACACTGGGCCACTTATTCCGGAAAATCAGCCGCTTTTCCAGAATACGCTGCGAGCTGTCTACACTGGCCCTTGAATTTCCGGAAAAGCAACGACGCTCTACTGGACAAAATCAGCCGCTATTCCGGAAAAACTATTCTGCTCCCGCTCGGGCATAAGTCCTTATTCCGGAACACTGTTCCAGAAAAGGGCCAGTGTAGACAGCCGAGTAGTCTTTTCCGGAAAAAAGCCCCAATCGCGAAAATGGCGATCGGGGCTCTTTTCCAGAAAAGCGCGTCTACATTGGCTACAGACGCTTTTCCGGAAAAAGGGCTTTTCCGGAAAAGCAGCCTGCCAATGTAGACGCTCCTTTTCCGGAAAAACTGAAAATGGAATAGTATTCCATTTTAAGCAGTTCCGGAAATTCAAGCCAGTATAGACACAGCCGTGGTGTATAAGTGTATGCATGGAAACTCAGGGTACGTCTACATTGCAATGCTATTTCGGGATACCGGAGTATCCTGAAATAGCTATCCTGTGTCTTCACAGCAAGCCCATTATTTTGGGCTCGCTATTCCAACATCCCTGTAAGCCTCATTCTACGAGGAGTAAGGGACGTTTTGGAATAATGCTTTATTTCAAAATTTGGTGCTGTGTAGGCAGTGAAAAATGACGAAATAAGCTATTTTGAAATAGCATCAAAATAAGATACACAGTTTGCGTAGCTCAAATTGCATATCTTATTTTGAGTTTTGGGTGCTGTGTAGGTGCATCCTTAGTGTCTAAATACCATGTTTGCCAAAATACATATGTTAATTCAGCCTGACCTGTTTTGATTGCAGAATCCAGGAGGTTCCTTTCATTTCTCCAAAAGCAAAAGCAACTCTGAGTGTCCTGTACCAATCCTAATCCCTGTTGCTGTCTTCCATCACTAATCTGTGTCCATGACATGATCACAATGTTATGAAATCAAAGCCTTCTGAATAGACTTGACAGGGACATCAGAAGAAAGTAGAGAGACCTGTAGATGTAGCCCTTAACTTTCAAGCTAGCCTGGAAGTTATAGTATTTTACCATGTTATCTGCATTGCCCTCCTTTTTAAGGGAATAGTGTGATTGAGAGTAAACTTTATTGCAGCAATTTTTTCCTCTGACTGGTTCTTCTGACTGGTCATTTGATTATAGCGAATCCCAAAAGGCTTGTGGATTAAAAACAAAGGCTGGTTTGTAAGCGAACTTGCCGTTGATGGATTAAGGCAGTGTGCCTGCTGTAACCAGATCCACAATACAAGTTCATTCATTTGGAGTGCAGCTCTCAACTCACATTACACTCTCTCTCGCTTGGCTCTTTACGATCCAGGCAGTGAAACTTTACACCTCCATGATTTTATCACAATCTCAGTTCACCAACAATGGGTGTCATGCTGTGAAAAATACAGCTATAAATCAAAGTCATATGTACAGCATGGGCACTAACCTTTCCAAAGACCCGAGGCAGCAACTAAACAGATTTGTTTATACGTGTCATGTATATATACATAAAACAATCTAAGGCCAGCACAGTATATTTCACCATACAAGCGAAAAAAATCTCCATTTGTTGCACAATATATGAATTCTGGGATAGTACAGTTAATTGCTTTTGTCTCTCATGGTAAATAGATTTGGAGGTGATACATCTTTAGAGTTTGGTTTGGAAAACTGTATGAAAATGTGCGTGCAATTCCAAAATGTCTGGAAGACTCTCCCCTGAGAATTTTTATGCTCCTGCCTCTCTTCTGCTCTTATGCTGCTCTAGAGAATTTCCAAGCTTTTGAGAGGTATGTTTTTTAAAAGCTGTCGTTAAACTCTTCAAACTGGACAGAAGATAAAGTAAGGAAGCAACTGTTTTTAATCAGAAAAGGTTCCAAGTCCTGAAAATCTTTCCAGGAGTTATTGTGAAAAGCTGTGTGTCTCCATAGGCCCCTCTCCCTTCCCCCAATATTTGTGTGCACACTAATATGATGAGCATAGCTATACTGCTTAGGGACACGAATTTTTTTATCCCAAATCAACATAGCTATGTCCCCCAACCTTAGACTTCCTATTAATTACAAATATACCATACAATCTTAGTAGTGATCATATTATAATGGTGCATTCTCTAAAATATTGATGGTTTCCTGCCCCACATAACATCTATTCATTATTATTTAAAGTTTGTGGCAGACAATTTGAAACAAGTTGGTTGAATTTTTGGCTCAATTTTTTTCAAGAAAAATACCTTTTTTGAACCAAAAAAAACCATTTTTTTTTTATCAGAAAGAAAAATTGTTGAACTTTTCCAGGTTACTCTGAATTTTTTTTTTCAATTTTTGGCCACCAAAAATTGAAAAATGTTGTGGTTAAATTGCTTTAAAATGACAGGTTCTTTTTTTGTTTTTTGAAGAAAATATAAAAATTATTTTTGTCAAATTTTTTCATCAAAAAATTATTTCCCAGCTAATTCTATTGCAGGGAGGGAGTGTGTGTTGTATTATTTTTGTTTTAAAACAAATGAGTAAAGAAATAAGGTAAAATATTTCTGAGGAAGCATTGTTCACAAAAAATGTCCCACAGATGGTAACATGACTGGAAGTGCTTGCTGGTGTGGTATTAAGGACTAATTTCTGTATCTGGCCATGGCAGGAAAAAAAATGGCTATTGGAGTAGGTGCCTGGGGAATGAAATATGTTTCCTTTATCTTTCTTGACAGTGCAGCTGTAGGACAGTTTCATAAAGGGAAGAGAAGGATACCCTTTTCCTTGTTTTAGCCTGGTTTTGTGTTAGATTAAATAACCTTTTATTGCTTGGTTTGGGGGGTTTTTTATTCACAATATCAGACATTCACCATGAAGCCAGTTTTAATGTTACATGTCTCTGTGATATTTGGTCTTGTCACATCAAAGTCAAGAATGTAATGATCTCCATAAAGGTGGGATTTGTAATAAGAAAACTTTGGTTGAGGAAGTTATTAGGGGTATTTGGACTGTTAGGCTGTGTCCAGACTCAGGGGTTTTTTCGAAAAAAGTAGCCTTTTTTCGAAAAAACCTCACCTGCGTCTAGACTGCAGCCGCGTTCTTTCAAAATTAAATCGAAAGAACGCGGCTTTTCTTTCGATGGCGGTAAACCTCAATTTACGAGGAAGAACGCCTTCTTTCGAAAGTTCCTCTTTCGAAAGAAGGCGTTCTTGAATGTAAATAGGGCTTCTTCGAAAGAGAGCATCCAGACTCACTGGATGCTTTCTTTCAAAAAAGCAAGCCGCTTTTTCGAAAGTTCAACGTGCAGTCTAGACGCTCTCTTTCGAAAGAGGCTCTTTCGAAAGAGGCTTGCAGTCTAGACATAGCCTTAGGGTGTCTCTAGACTACATCCCTTTTTCGACAGAGGGATGCAAATTAGAAACTTCAAAATTGTAAATGAAGCCGGGATTTAAATTTCCCGCTCTTCATTTGCATATTTGAAGCCATGTTTTTTTTATATACAGGGCTTTTCGATAGAAAAACGGCAGTTTAGACGGGGATCTTTCGAAAATAAAACCCTTTTTTTGAAAGATCCTGTACTCCTCAAAAAATGAGGTTACAGGATCTTTCAAAAAAGGCTTCTATTTTCGAAAGACCCGCGTCTAGATTGCAGCTTCACTTTCGAAATAGCGCTTTTTCGAAAGAGCGCCATGATGCGAATATGTAAATGAAGCACAGGAAATTCAAATCCCAGCCTGATTTGCAATTTTGAAGTGTCTAATTTACATCCCTCTGTCGAAACAGGGATGTAGTCTAGACATACCCTTAGAAAATAGAATGGGCAAATCTTCCAGAATCAATAGTCTTTATTTTTCTGTTAGATCACTAAAAAGGTACTGTCTAGAGCGGTCCTTGTGAAATGACTGTGCACAGCTACCCCTGAGAGTTTACAGCCGCACAACCACACTACTGCAAGCTCTAAAATGTAGCCTCCTAAGCAGGGCCAGTCCGAGGCATTTTGGCGCCCTGGGCACACGGCGCCTGATGGCAGCTATAAGGGGCGCCGCACATCCCTGACAGCTGCCATCAGGTGCCCCTCCATCAGTTGGCGCCCCGGGCAGCTGCCCAGCTCGCCCACCCCTTAGTCCAGCCCTGCTCCTAAGTGGCAGGAGAGAACTCTACCACCGGCTTATCTACTCCAACCCCCATGCAAGCAAGAGAAGCCCTCCCACTGACATCGTGTTGTCCACACCAGCATTTATGTCAGTGTAACTTAGGCTAAATGTACACTAAAAGCTTACATCTGTGAGCCAATGGGAGGGAGCTCTCTCACTGGCATAATAAAAGCACCTCCACAAGCTATGCTAGCTATGTCAGCTCTCCACACTGACATTGTGCTGTCCATGCTGTGTATTTATATCATAGAGGGGTAGCAGCGTAAGTTAAGTTGGCCTACCTTCTAGTGGCCTAAGTAGTCTCAGCCTAATTCCAGCTCATGTTGGAGAAGTGTGCAAATATAGCCTCAAAACCAGTATCATAACTCATACTTTGGTTAGCAGTCTTACCGGAAGGGATCAAAGACTAAGGCTACATCTAGACTGCAAGCCTCTTTTGAAAGAGAGCATCTAGACTGCAACCACTTTTTTCGAAAAAGCGAGCTGCTTTTTCGAAAGAGAGCACCCAGGCAGTCTGGATGTTCTCTTTCGAAAAAGCCCTGTTTGCATTCAAGAACGCCTTTTTTCGAAAGAGCACTTTTGAAAAAAGGCGTTCTTCCTCGTGAAATGAGGTTTCCATGGTCAAAAAACCCACCACGCTCTTTCGATTTAATTTCGAAAGAACGTGACAGTGGTCTATACTCAGGGGAAGTGTTTTTGAAAAAACCCTGTAGTCTAGACACACCCTAAGTGACTTGAGGACCGATCAAGCACTCATTGAAATCAATGGGACCCTTGCCTTTGACTTCTGTGACCATTGGGTCAAACTGTGAAGGCTAACGTCACTTCTGGGGGTGATGCCTCCAGATTAGAGTGTGGAAGAACATGTGCCTGTGTCTGTTCTCTATCTGCTCTGTGCATGAATGAAGGTACTGGTCTCTGATTCTGCTAGCCGAACATTTTGCACCAGGAATAAGTGTGTTATTGAAGTAGGGAAATGGTGTTGCCCAAAACCAGGCCCTCCAATGAGGGGGGGGGGCAAAGAGGGCAACGGCCCCAGGGCCCGATGATCCAAAAGGACCTAGAGCTCCCGACCACGGTTGCCCCTACTGCAACAACAGCAGGAGTCGGAGCGTCAGGCCCTTTAAATCGCCATGGGATTCCTGGGCACATGGTTCAGGTGACACTGATGGGGAGGGGAAAAGCTAGCCCTCAACCCCACCCCTTTCACCCAAGGCCCTGCCCCTTTCCATGGAGTCACCCCTTCCCATTCTTGCCCAGGGGCCTGGCAATTTTTTCAGCCCTCCTGCCCAAAGCTACTGCTTGGTCATGTTAATGTTGTTTGATTGCAAGGCTAGCATGATTACAACTTTACATATGCCCTTCTTTAAATACATCAAATGAAGTAGCGGCACTGCTGACTGAGAAGACTAATAATAGCACAGAGTGTTTGAGTAGCGTGTGCTATAATGCAAAGAGTTTTATATTTGAAAAGGCTGCAAATTACAGGTAGACGGGCTATGCTCTGGGCTAGTAAGTGTGTAAATGCATGGCTGCCAGCTGCTTCTGATGAACCGCTACATGCGAATGTACCATTTTTAAACTCTCTTTACAGCACTGAAGCATAAGGATATTAAGTTTACTGTGTAATATCATCATTATACATGTCTGTCTTTGAAGGGATTTGTCTGATGTGAAGAAACTGAAAACTCTTAGTACAAATCATCATACCTGGCAACAGTCTTGAGAGTGTACAGTGTGTGTTACTCTGTCTTTATGCCAAATGATTGTGCTTTTCAAGAAGATTGCGTCACAGTTATCTCATTGGGTACATTTAAACTACATGCCTCTGTCATCAGAGGCATGTAGATTAGACACATAGGCAAAGGCAAATGAAGCCGCAATTTAAATGATCGCGGCTTCATTTACATTTACATGGCTGCCGCACTGAGCCGACAAACAGCTGATCAGCTGTTTGTCCGCTCAGCGCGCTAGTCTGGACGCTCCCCTGCCGACATCAAAGCCCTTTGTCGGCAGCCCCGGTAAACCTCATCCCACGAGGAATAACGGGGCTGCCGACAAAGGGCTCTGATGTCGGCAGGGGAGCGTCCAGACTAGCGCGCTGAGCGGACAAACAGCTGATCAGCTGTTTGTCGGCTCAGCGCGGCAGCCATGTAAATGTAAATGAAGCCACGATCATTTAAATCGCGGCTTCATTTGCCTTTGCCTATGTGTCTAATCTACATGCCTCTGACGACAGAGGCATGTAGTCTAGACACAGCCGTTGTTTTTCACTCTGCCTTGGGACTGGACTGCAAGTTAGATCTTCATACTAGTTCCAGATTAGGTCATTCTGTTTATCTTTTTCCTGATTGTTACTCTTCTAAGCATTAAGTAACTCTCCACTGGAAAGCCAAACATTATTTCTCTGTTTACGTTCCATGAGTTCACCTGCTGATTAAAGAATTTTAATTGAAGTTATTAGTATACTAAAACCTCCCTAATCTAGGTATCCCCAATCTGGGAACACCTGTGGTTCAGACCCTGGCAGGGGGAGGAGGACGCCGCTCTGCATGCTGCTACCCTCCATCCCTCCCGCCCCCACTGCACTGGTGCCGTACTGGGGGAATGGTAGCACTGTGCTTCTATAAAAGCTTTACCCCTGATGCTCCCACAGTGACAAGGGGTGACGCCTGGGAGCAGCAGGGGGCACAAAGCCACATGTCCCCTCTGGGATTGGGGTGCCAGGTAAGTACCCCACTCCCACGCCCAGACACAGCAGCACTCTCCATAACCCAAACAGTTCTATAGTCTGGAACACCCTATTTCCCAGAGTTTCTGGATTAAAGAGGTTCGAGAGTATTATATGATTTTTAATATGGTGCCACTTGACTTAGAGATAATTAATCACAAGTAGTAAAACATTTTAAACGTGTGGCATTGGGTATCACATTTGTGGCGTGTGCATGCTCATTCCCTCAGAGTTGAAGTTGGCAGTGTTTTCTAAATGTCCCTCATATTTAGTATAGTAGATAAATCTAGACCTTATTATTTCCCTTGGTGGAGATACAGATCTGTTTGAGTTTTGGAACCCCCTAAAGTCCATGCTAATCTCAGCTTTTATTAAACAGAGGATGAAATCCTATTTGCATTGACTTCACTGTAGCTAGTATTTCACGCTTGTTGCTGCTGAGAGCTTGAGGTAGATAGAGACCTATCAAACCACAGGCTTGTCTGGATATTTTTTTTAAATCATTGCCATTCTGCATAAGCCTCAGTGCAAGCAGCTGAGCACCACTTCATCAGTAGTAGAGAGGGGTCCTAAATAAAATGACTTCACTGATCCAACTCTAAACCCTAAGGGATTGGCTATTGTACCAAATTCATGCTGATGAAAGTTGTTACTGTGCTTTTGATTGTTCTTTAGCTCAAATTCTTTTGGTGCATGAGAATCAGAATTTTGTTTGGGTGATAGCTGTGAATTTCTTATCCATCCTAGCATACAGCCAAGTAACAGTGGAGAAATTCCACATGGTTATAAGTGAATTTATATATTAGTGCAAAGTCCACATCCTTTAATCTCCCTTAAGACTTTCTATATTTTTCACAATCATGTTTTGAATATGGATAAAGAACGTACAGTAAAATATACTCAACAAAAAATCTTTGTTGCGCATGACAAAGTCAGTGGGGCCGACAGCCATCGCGGGCCCAGAGGCAGGTGGGGGTGCTGGCTCTGTACCCCAGAAAGGGCAGGCCCAATGGTGAAAGGGGCGGGACCAGAGGCAGTCAGCCCTTAGCACTGCCCAGACTGCAGTGCATTCCCCCTAAGCCCTCAGAGCCTCATGGAGCAATGGAGCGGTGCTTCAGCAGCAAATCAAAGGGGGCTGGGTCTCTGGCCTCTACCACTGTCTTGGTAGGGGTGGCTGCTAGAATCTCTGGGCCCCTTTAAATCTCCGAGACCCAGAGCAATTACCTCCTTTATCTCCCCTCCCACCCCAGCAGGCTGCTTAAAGTTGCAAGTATGTTTCAGTTGGGTTCAGCTGAAAACCTAAAACTCAGCATTATACACCCCAGATAAACTGCACTTTAAAAAAGTTCAGCAGTCTGGAAATGAAGAGTGAAATCAGGGCTACTCAACTTTGGAAGCCCCGGGGGCCATCATGATACTCACAGCACATGCCAAGGGCTACAACTTAAGTGTGGTTGCCTATACATGCAAATATATATACAAATATATGCAAATAGCTCATTTCACACTGGCGGGCATGACTACAAAGTTTAAGCCTTAAGCCGTGGCGCTGGACCCAAACGTGGCCAGTGTGAGCCAGTCAGCACCTCTCAGGCTCTGCCCACAAGGCTAAGCAGCCAACACTTCCCACAATGCCCCGGCACTCCCTGCATCTCCTCCCCGGGGCCTAGAAATGCTTACACCCTGTACCTGTCTGTTCCAGCCAGCCCGTCCACTTGCGTTTTTCAGTGCTTACCCCGCCAGGGAAACGCCCGGCTGTTGTGGAGCATGTTTCCAGTGGAGGCCATGTTCAAAGGATCCCATCCGCAGGCCGTGTGTTGAGCCCTGCGTAAAACCAAACCACACCGTGGGCTGCAAACAAACAGGCCACATGCTGAGTAGTCCTGAGTTAAAGAATGCAGCCACTTTGCCACTGCCATTTAATCCTTTTTCTCTTACAGTCACCTTTCCCGACTTACACTGAACCTGCGTAATATGGTGTTTCTTATTCAAGAGTACACACTAATAAGCATTGGCCACTATATCTGAAAAGTAAACAGAACAATTTCACATAGCAGTTTATTTAAATAGCAGAAAGGGTTTGCTTCTATGAGATGAAAACTTCAGATGCATTTTGGAAATATTTAGTAATTTTCATACACAAAGGAACCTTGCCAGTTAGTCCAATAGACTATGACAGATCTTTATGTCCAAGCTTTCATCTTCCCATTGAAAAGATTTCTGATAGCTATAGAACTGCAATGTTCCCACTTTTCACACGCTCGCAGCCCGCCCCTCTTAACACATACATCAGTTTTTTTGAAGTAGTCAAGTTTCCCACACCTTCCCTCCCAGAAACAGAGGTGTAAAATTTTGATCAAAAACTGATAAACTGTATAGGATTGGGGAGAATCCTTCCACTCTGGTTTATGTGTGGCTTATTCTCATGCTCAGATAATTGCAGGCATCTGTTATCATTAGCTTTTTGAATGGGAATGTAAGTATTGGCTTAGGAAAATATTAAAAGCTCTGGAACATTTTTGTGGGAGCCACTCCTTTGCTTATACTGCTTCTGCATGAAGTGGGAGATAGAAGCACTGATGTGAATTAATTCAATGACTTTTTTCATCAGATAGCAAATCAGTCTGTAGAGGGTGAGGCCAAGAGTTAGCTGAAAGGATAGTCAAGGGTCAATGACAATCAACACCATTTGGGCTGGCTATAGTTAAACCCTATTCATAAGAACATAAGAATGGCCATACTGGGTCAGACCAAAGGTCCATCTAGCCCGGTATCCTGTCTGCCAACAGTGGCCAATGCCAGGTGCCCCAGAGGGAGTGAACCGAACAGGTAATGATCAAGCCATCTCTCTCCTGCCATCCATCTCCACCCTCTGACAAACAGAGGCTAGGTACACCATTCCTTACCCATCCTGGCTAATAGCCATTAATAGACTTAACCTCCATGAATTTATCTAGTTCTCTCTTAAACCCTGTTATTGTCCTAGCCTTCACAACATCCTCAGGCAAGAGTGTGCGCTGAGTGAAGAAGAATAGGAATTCTGACCACAGTTATATGAGCCAGTGTTGACAACAGTTTACACATTTATAGTTAATCCACATTCAATACCAGTTTAGCTAAACCAATTAATAAAATAGATCTGTACCCTTGTGTGGGAAAGGCCTATGTTTCTGAGCAGGCTAGGAATTGTGAAATTGTGACTAAGAAGAACGTCAAAGCAGTAACTATGAAGAGGACAGATTGCATGGGATCTACTGGGTGCTCAACACTAATGAAAACCAGACAGGTGGCTGAAGATGGGCTCAGGAGGGTCCTGTGCTTACAAATCTAGGCCACAAAATCCTAACAGATGGTGGAGTCTCTCAACCCAAATTTGCTACTGGCTTTGAATCCCTCTAAGGTAAACAAAGACCAAAAGTGGCCATCTGACAGCAACTGGGTGCTGTATGTGAGGAAGCTTTGCTGGTATCCATCTAGCTGGCAGAGGACCTGGATCCATAATGATAGCAATTGCTATACTGCTTTTACTAATTGGCATCCCTCTCATAGAAGGAACTATGCCCTGACTAGTCATAAAATCTCACCTTTACAACTGGGTCTAGGCAAAACCTTATAATTAATGTCTTCAGATCAGGTTGAGACCCATTGGTAGATCAATATGGTGGCATGCGTTCTACATGTTCGTGATAAAGGATTTCAATTTCTAGAGGTGCTAGTCTAACACCTTTCAGGAGCCCAAATGAGTTTAATTCCCACTTAATTTCATAAATAGATAGATACCACTTGTGTGCTGGTCATATCCATGTCCTCTCAAGTACATTTTTTGTGCCGATTCTTCTCAACTCATGTGCTAATCCATCTCATCCAGCCCCACTTTAAGTATTTCAAACCTCTGACCAGTTTCTTCAAAAAGGCACCAGTAAAATACACATATGCAGTGCACCCACACATAGACACACACACACACCAGCCATACAATTATTTTTGTCTTTCCCCAAAATGTGGGATTCCCACTAGCCTGCCATGGAGACTGGGCCATCTCGCTGAGCTGATTCATGGTTGCAATGGCCTTTTAAATGGGAAGAGCTGCCATAGATTTCCAACTGCAATGCATTATGCTCTGTGCATGAGGAATCTTGCATTGTGGAATTCAAGGAGGAGGAAGATCTGTGGCAGTTGCAAGAAGCAGAGTGGCTCTCTGCGCAAAGACTGTGAGGTTATTGTACCGCTAGGACACTTGGACCCCAAAATAATTTGAAAATCATTGATTCCTTATTAAAGAGCCAAGGTGAGTGAGGTAATATCTTTTCTTGGACCAACTTCTGTGGATGAGAGAGAGGAGCTTTCGCGCTTACCCAGAGCTGTCTTTCAGATCAACGCTGCATGTGGTTTTCCTTATATCCCTTTTGGCATAAAATGGTGAAAATGTGGGGAAATGTGCCAATATTTCAACATTTTCAAAGTGAGGTTTTTTTAAAGTGAAAATGCCTTTGCATTGATCAGAGGGCGTAATTCCTTCCCACCACACTACTGAGATGGGGGGGGAGGCGGTCCTGTGAGTCTGTAAGGTCCTGTTGGGGATACCACTCCCACCAGCAGAAGCAATCTTGAGTGCGCTGTTCTGTAATTGCAATTGTGGAAGCCCAGCTCTCCCCTGCTCCCTGCCACAATTCCTCCCTATCCTGCTTTCCGGTACAAGAGGCCCCTGACTTGCGACGTGATTGGTTCCAGAGGAAGCGTTGCAAGTTAGGGGTGTCATAACTCAAACCCGCATTTATAGTAGTCACCATGCGCTGTTATAAATGTGGGCCAAGGACATAAGTCGGGGGTTTCCGGCCCCTTCGGCACTTACAAAAATGGTTGTAAGTCCAGGGATCAGAATTCAGGTCGCATCTCGGGGGCCTCCTGTACTTCAGGTGACAGAGAAGGGAACACTGACCTACATGGAACAATACTATGGTCTCTCTCTGCATGGAACATGGAAAGGGAAAGAATGATATTGCCAGTCCCACCATTCAAAAGGCATGACTCAGTCTGGAAGAAAAGACTTTTTAAAAGGAATAATACATTTGGGAGCTTTGTATTTGCCGTGTGGCTTTTTAGTCATTACGGTTCACATGTGTCACGTATTCAAATTTTGTTCCACCATCATGGCTAAAACCTTTTTTTTTTTTTTTTTTTTAAGCTGAACTTCTCATCCAGTCACATGCTTCCAGGAACTGAGGTTTTAAGTAAAACACCAAACAGAATGAGTTAACAATACTGAGAAAACCGCTGGGGCACCCTCTCTCTTTTCACAGGCACAAACGCCCACCGGGTATAGAATCTCATGCACATGGAACAGAAAGAGGAGATTCTGTGAAAGAGGAGCCACACTCCTGGTGTGTTGGAGACAGAAAATGTTGCTCTGGAGACACGGAAGAAATTATGCAGGAGGGGCACATGGGGATGCAATTTTTGAGGTGGGAGAAGAATAAAAAATCCTCAGCAAAGAAAGAGGTCAAGGAGGTGATGTGGGAAACCCAAGGGAAAGAGAATAGAACAATGAGAGGGATTTCAGGAAGTTGGACAGAGCTCTAGAGGAAAAGGAGAAAAGAGTATTTAAGAACAGTAGTGGAGGAGTAGTCTCCATGAACAAGACAGAGCTGTGAGAAAGGCAGGGGCAGAGTTGAGTCAAACTAGTAGGGCAGGAGGTGGTAGGACTGGTATGAACAAGGAGGTTGGAGAAGGTCTAGATGTGAAATAGAGCTGGCGGGAGAGATTTAGTGGTGAAACGGTGTGGAAGGGGAAGCAAGCTGAAGGCAGCATTGACAGGCTGTGGGAAAAGTGCAGGTTGGGGCAGCGCACTGGGCAAAACCAAGGAAGACAATGCAAGCTAACGCATCTTCGTTTAATAGCAAGTTTATCGATGTAATCAGATGTGTGTGTATTTTTCGTAGGGCCCTTCTGTTCTGGCATGCAAGGGGTGTTAAGCTCAGACACAAAGCTGAAGGTAGAAAACTACTCAGCCATGTGTACTGCTGAAATAAAAATTGACCCCGTGATTCTCTTTCCTTTGAAAATTAGTAACAGAGAAAAAAATATGATCAGAAATTTGGAAAATAAAGCCTTTTCCTGCTCGTTGTGTTTTGCTTGGCTCTGACTGTTTGACAGGGAAATTAATATGCATTTAGTGTTACACAATATGTACTGAGAGAAACAAGATGCCTCTGGTTAGCGGACTTTAGTGTAACAAGACAAAGGTCAAGACCTCAACAAGAAGAGTGCAGATTCAAGAGTGTGCAAATACAGTCTCTGCCTGTTCCATAGGATTAAACCTCGGCCAATCCCATTAATGTCACAGATTGAGTTTCACATCTCCCTCGTGCATAGGACACAAATTTGAAAGTAGTCCCAACAGGCGCATATCCAGTCTAGCTTGAATTTTGGCTTTGCAAGATACTTCTGTTTCTGCAGGGATACAATTCCATTGCATATGCAGTCTTCCGTGGTAAATGAACCAGAAAATTGTTTTGTTTTTTGTTTTGTTTTGTTTTGTTTTCAAAAATGCATCCCTACTAAGTGCCACTTTAGGCTGCCAAGTTTTACCTTTATATGCATTTTAGCCCTTTCTCCTGGGCATTTTGAGAAACACTCGGATAGTAATAACTTTGATTTTAAAAATATCTTTTTATATTTCTTGGTGTTTTGCCTATTTCCACTATTTTCTTTGAGACAATGTACCATTTTCATTATGTTCCTGCTCTTGTAAATCCTGTGCACAGAAAATGTCTGTAATATGAAGAAAACTAGGAAAATCAGCAAAAATATAATTTTAAAGAAAAATAAAGCCCAACTAGCTTTCAGGATTTACCAGGATTTGTGTGTACATTAACAAGTAGAAATACTCTATCACAAATGAAATGAAAAAAAATGAAGTCCACTTACGTTTGTGTATTTTGAGTGTCTGATGGGGGTGGAGGAATTCAGTAAGAAACCTAATATTCTTTGTTATGTGAACATATATGGTAAATTATGTTTTATAGTTGAACTTGGATTAGACAAGCCATAACTAATTTGTCAGACTTTGACTGCGTGCCAATACTTCTGTTATATACTATGTTTCAATCGACTTCATCTTTGAACCGAAACTCTGTGCAAAGGGTGCTTCCATCTGACCTGTTGCTGCTTTGTAATGGGGGGACAAAAAAACAGTCATTAAATAACTAAGAAACAAATCCTCTAGGTTGGAGAAAGTGCATTGAAACTTACTGGGATAATCAAATTAGATGTAGAAGAGTGAAATAAGAACACTTTAAACCTAACGGCTATGGTTGTTTCTTATGTACCATGACTTTCATACAATACACAATAGGTAAGCTGCTTAATCAAGTGCCCTTTACTCTGCAAAACACATGATATAAATGCTCTGATCATGATTCATTAGGTCCTTAGAAAAGTAAAAAAAATACTTCAGCTCTGCCTTGTTAACCTTATTAGAAATCGAAGAATGGAAATGAGTTGAAAAAGAGCAGAGCTCATTTTGCAATCACCCTCATTTACAGATTCCTGACCCAGGGACGCTATCATCCGGACATTTATTACAGATGTCGGGATTCCAAGTCTTTAATCACCGTGTTGTTAATTAATGCCCTATTTGTTACTGTCACTGGCTGAACACTAGATGTGCAAAATGCCACATGTGAAAGTACTTAATGTAATCAGGTAATACATTAGCGAGGTGCTGCTCAGCTGTCAGTTTGTTGGAATGTTCAGCTATGCCAAGAAAAGCATTGAAAAGTACAAAAAGGGTGGGGGGAGGGAGGAGAGATTGTGTGTAAGACCTGCTCTTGGATCAGCCAGCAAATCCCTACCTCTCCAGCCGAAATGCTAAGTCTCAGTCATTGAAATTGCACTGCCTTCTGCTGCTTGTTGGATGTGATTTCACTTTGAGCGGGTCAAGTGCATTAAGTGTACCGCATGGTGCTGGCTGCGCAAGAGTTTCCACAGTAAAAATCAGAAGCATGAAAGTAAAATATCTTCAAGGGAAAAGTGCCATTGCTCAAACAGATGACTCCAGTAATTTCTCAGTTACAAAAGGATTTCCAAGTTTTACTGGTGGTAATAATAACAAAAGAAGCTCTAAAACAGAAGAATAAAAGTGGGAGTTTACTTTTAGGGTGGAACTACTTTTTATAAACCTAACATGTAATAGTGAACCTCACATGTAGGAGTGAAATGTGACTTGTTCTAGAGTGACAAATGCAGTAGGAAAAAAGAGATGATGAGAGTATGCATAAATATGCTGCAGGTTGAATAAAAAAAAAACCTGTTCCATTATAAGAGATAATGTGTGGACCCAATTTTGACTTTAGACATCCATGTAGGAGTGTCATCTGAAGAAGTGGGTTGTACCCACAAAAGCTCATGATACCATCTATATGTTTTGTAAGTCTTTAAGGTGCTGCTAGATTATTCATTGTTTAAGTTTTTTCAGACTTATAGTATTTGCCCTTGATTCCCCACTAGATAATTTTACAATGTCCTAATGCAGGGCAAAATTATGCCTTCTATTTCATTCTTGCTGCCCTCCTCCATGTTTCCCACTTTCTTTACTGGAGGGGACATGGTGGTGCCTGGAGGGGGAGAGTGATTCTTGTTAATATCTGTTTGTGTATATTGGACTTTATCTTTTATATTAAAAGCCGGTTCTCATATCACTGTTTAAAAAAAGATGTTGGCTTCTGGTAGGTAATAAGAACTATGGTCCAAACTGGGCAAGTTATTTAAGCATGTGATGAGCACATTATGTAAGCATATTAATATCTTTCTCCTGTGCTTAAAGCTGGTCACATGCTTAGCTACCCTGCTGAATCAGGGCCTTAAAAATAGTCCTTACAACTCACTCCAGAGAACAAGCTGTGAAGTGTGTGTCTGTATAATAAGTCATGGTCTTACCCTCTGCTCTCTAAGTAGGGGTTCTAGAACAATGTGTCATTCAACTGAAGCCAGCTCAGTCAGAGCTCTGACAAACACCATTTGATAGGTGTGTGGCTCCCTCCAGAAGGCGGTGATCATACTGTACCACTTCCAGCCTGGAAGACAGGTGAGGGACACATTCCCAAGGCAGATACATTGCTGCTTATTCAGTCGACTGACCTAAGATGCTTGTGCAATGGGAAACCCCTCCCCCATTCTGGGACCAAACCCGCATATTACCTCAATAAAATGCCTGCTGAAGGAACAAAAGACCTAGTTTAATTTCTGGATCTAGATTTTCTTTGTTGCAGCTCCAAAAAACCTACAGATGAGGTTACTGGCCAGATTCGTGCAGGTTTTACTTAAAGTCGGCTGAAAATTTCTGACCCAATATTTTTCTCTGAAAATTCAGATTCAGGTTGACAAACATTTTACAAATTAGTAATGATTTTGTCAAATTATTTTGGTAGGAAATAAAAGGTTTCAATACGGAAGCAATTTTTTGAACTCGGGTCTCACTTTTGCCAGGTGACTGTGCTAAACACTGGGCTATGAGCTATTCTGAATGGCAGTGTCTCTCAGCCCTGGTCTACCCTAAAGGGGAAGGTCGACTTAAGATACACAAATCCAGCTACGTTAATTGCATAGCTGAAGTCCACGTATCTTAAATCGCGTTTTGGTGCCATTCATAGTGGGAGATCATTGGGAGCAAATGCTCCCATTAGCTTCCCAGACTCCTCATGAGGAGCAGGACTACCAATGCCAATGGGGGGACCCTCTCAGTTTGAATTAGCGGGTCTTCACTAAAATTGCTAATTTGATCCACGGAAGATCAACTGCAGAGGTGGCAATCTTCCGTGTGGTATAGACATGTCCTCAGTCTTGCTTGTTGAAGCTGTTTCAGTCTGTATAAATAATTATATTGTTGTCCCTTTATGATCTGAGCAGCTTGACAAAGTTTGAGACTCTCTGTATGTTCCAGCCGGGGGTTGAAATTAGTGGTAGCCAAGTGTTTATTTGACGCAGTCTTGTTTATTTACAAGGAATGTACAAAATCCTGTCTGTAAACACAGAAGAAACCAAGAATAAAAAGAAGTTGCTTAGCTTACCAACTCCCTCTGCCAAGCCCATTTCACCAACAGCAGACCCAAATGAGTAGCCTCTAGCTTTTTCCAGGGTCACACTGGGCTTACAGGCTCCTGCATGGCTTTTCTTGCCTCTTTTCCTCTGCCTCTCCCCCAATTCTTGTTTGGGCACCCAATGACTGTGAGTACAATATGTTCTTTCTCACATACCTACCCTAAGCAATACTTAGCCCAAAAGCTCCAGGGCAGGTTCACACGCAACTTTTGTCTTAGGCGGGGCTAATGTTTTCAGTTGTGTCAGCTGAAGAGAGAATTAATATCTCAGCCTCACTGGGATTTAACTCAGTCCCCAAGAAGACTTAACTCAGCTCAGAACAATATATTCTCTGGAGCAGGGACTGAAATCTGGGTTTACCCCCTCCTAGGTAAGCCGCCTAACCACTAGGTAGTAGCGTCATTCTCACTCTCACCAGCCCCGTGACAATTCAAGTATTTTATACAAAGTGGAACAGCTTCCACAGGAGAGATTGAGAGTGACCTGCCCACAATATCTTGGTGGTTATCTCCCAGAAAGGAGAGACACACCTGGGTTCTAGTCCCTACTTGCCCCATAAATATTTAGTAATTTATACAGAATTATAATGTATAATTTATACATCAACAATAATTTATATCAAGTAGAACAGGTTCAGTTGAAGAAAGTGAACTCTTGTATAGCTTGGTGGGTAGGAAACTCATGACAAATACCTGGGTTCAAGGCTGAGAGCAGATATTTGAACCCGGCTTCCAACATGAATGCCATACCTACGATGCTATTGAGTATAAGGGAGAGGGACCCTTACTCCTCCATTTTCAAAGAATCATAGGAACATAGGCCTAGAGGAGACCTCAAGAGGACATCTAGTCTGTCCTCCCATGCTGAAGCATGACTAAATCATCCCTGACAGGTATTTACCTAATCTGCTCTTACAAGTCTGAAAGGATGGGGGTTCCACAACCTTCTTTGTAACCTATTTAGGTACTTACCTGTCTGTATCATTAGATTTTTTTTTATATCTAATCTAAATCTCCCTTGCTCAGATTGTCAATTGCTACTTGTCCTACCTTCAGTGGACATGCAGAGCACGGGTTTCCCCCAACGTCAGCACTGTGGTGGGAAACAATTATGCCCTCTGATCAATGCAAAGCAATTTTCACTTACAAAGCAATTTTCACTTACAACTACCATTACTCCGTGCCGCGTGTAGCTGTGGACACGGAGTCTGCACTAACGGGGATTTTAAAATGGCGGCATCTGGCAAGATGCAAATGAAGCCCAGGATACTTAAATCCCGGGCTTCATTTGCAACTTCGATTGCCTACATTAGCCACCCTAGTTCGAACTAGGGTGGCAGTGTAGACATACCCTAAGATCTCACCCATGCCAAGTAGTGTGGGATAATAAGCTCCCATATCACAGTCTTATTCTGGACACCGTTGCTAATACTCCTCTGTCCCCAAAACAATATTAGCCTATTTTGCAATGGCATCATATTGGCTTCTATTACATTTGTGATCCACTCTAACTTTCTCAGATCCTTTTCGGCAGTACTGCTACCTCATCATGTATGGATGATGTGTATAATAGGTTTGGAGAGGCTAAGCCTTCCAACCATGAGCTGCTGGGAGGGAGGAGCACCAAGCGTGGGGCACTCCTGACCAGAGGCTGGGCTCAGACCTGACCTCCCAGCTGGGACAATGGAGGTGGAGGACATCTCCGAGATTAGCCAGGGCCGGGGGCAAGCTCAGAGCTGGCTGTTGGCTGGGGTCATGGATGGAAGGTGGAGAATGGTAATTGGGGAGGGCACAGGGCCTCATGTGGAAGAGGCAGGGCAGGCAGCTAGCATCCCGAAGGAAAAACTTCACATGTAGGCACCGACTGCCTGGAGCCCCCTCCTAAGGGCGGTGCAATACATCAGTACCTGTATGAAATGTAAAGTACTTTCACCCCTGGAGAACCATTTATAACTATTCTTTGAATGTGTTTTTTCAACCAGTTTTGCACTCATTTCATAATAATTTCCCTAGTTTGTTTATGAAAATGCCATTTAGGACTATGTCAAAAGCCCTCCTAAAATCAAGATGTATCATGTATACTACTTTGTCCCATTTCCATTTGAGCAGTAACACTTTCAAAGAAGGACAGTAGGTTGATCTGGCATTATTTGTGCTTGACAAATCTATGTTGGCTATTCCTTATAACCCTATTGATACTTTTTCCACTCCAGATTCTTTCTAGTTATTGAAATCAGGCAGACTGGTATTCTTCATTTCCCCTTTTAAACATAGACCCTATGTTTGCTTTCTCCACTCCTCTAAAATGTTCTCCGGGAGTTCTCAAAATAGCGGTTCTGGGATTGTATCAATTAGTTCCTCAAGTACCTTTGGGGAAGTTTCAATAAACCTTGACAATCTGAATGCATCTAATTTACCTATGTTAGTAATCTTTAATCTGTTCTTTCCCTATTCTGATTTATGTTCCTTTCCCCTGATTATTAATATTAATTGTGTTAAAGTATCTGGTCACAATTAACCTTTTGAGTCAAGACTGAAGCAAAATAGCCATTCAACAACTCAACCTTCTTGTAATCATCCATTATTAGTTCTTTTTCCCCTGCAAGTAGTACACCTCCACTTTCCTTTATTTTGTTCTCATATTTTATAGAACCTGCCCTTGTTGCTTTTGTGTTTCTGTTGGGTGTAACTCATTTTGTGCCTTAGACTTTCTGATTTTGTCCCCACATGTTTTTCCTTTGCCCCAAATAAAACATTTCCTGTTTTGATTATTATTCACTTTGTTTTGAATGTTTTCTGACTTTTCCAGTTAACTAAAAATTTCATTTTCTTTCTGGCCCAAAGTAATTTTTAAAATATTTTAAAACTTCCAGTGAACTGAAAAATCGGTTATTTGCATAACACAAATTTTATACTACGAATGTGCATACGATGCACAGTATCAAGATCATATCAAGATTAAACATTTCATTCTGACCATGTTGACATATAAAACTGTGCTTGCTTGGTAAATGAATTAACTATTGGAAAAGATATGTAACTGCAGTTTCAGAACTTTTAACCATGGTTTCCACATGGAGAGTAAAAGTCAGAACCTATGAGACAAATTCATATTTGGACTAAGTGGATAGAATTCTCTTGGGTACAGTGGAATTCCATTCGCTAGCATCAGGTCTGAATTTGGTGCTGCGACGTTGTAATCTTTTTAATTAAAAACAATAGCAAGCTATAAAGCAATTTAAAAATATTAAACGTAACTATGTAGTCGTAAAAAAACAAAAGATATAGATGAATATGTTTGGACACCATATATATTTTGAAGTGTTAAGAAGCAGCAATTACATGGCCTATAAATAATAACAACTAAGACAGTTCATAGCTACATTGCTGACCTAACTTTCAAGGCCTTACTCAATTTGACAGCACTCTGTTTCTTCATCTGTAATGTGATAACTTTTGAACACTGCATCCAATCATTTGTAAAATTGCAGGGAATGATCTAGGCACCAGTAAGCAGCATCCTATTGATTTTGGTTACATTTGGGAAGCTAGAAAGGGGAAATGAGACCCCTTTACATCTGGTTAGCAGACCCAGCAGCATCCGCCAGTTCTGTAATTGTCTAGAGATCAAAGAATTGGTGGATGGCAACCATTAACACATTCCAACATAACACCCCCATCTCATTTTAAAATGTTGACACCCTGCTGATTTATCTCCCAGACAGCAAGAAAAGAATTAAGAATGGTGAGGAGAAATAGGGACACTCAGAACCCTGGCATGGGTTGAGGGGGAAATGAAACACACACAGGCTATGCTTACGCTGCTCTCACAATCTAAGCAAGGCTGGGCCTGTAGTTGATGGAAGATCTCAGAAGAACACATAGGTACCATAGGAAGTAGTGCTGGTGGGTCAGTAGGGGTGTGTCTAGACTACATGCCTCCTTCGACGGAGGCATGTAGATTAGCCAGATCGGAAGAGGGAAATGAAGCCGCGATTAAAATAATCGCGGCTTCATTTAAATTTAAATGGCCGCCCCGATCTGCCGATCAGCTGTTTGTCGGCAGATCGGGGGAGTCTGGACGCGATGCCCCGACAAAGAAGCCTTTCTTCATCGACACAGGTAAGCCTGGTTTCACGAGGCTTACCTGTGTCGATGAAGAAAGGCTTCTTTGTCGGGGCATCGCGTCCAGACTCCCCCGATCTGCCGACAAACAGCTGATCGGCAGATCGGGGCGGCCATTTAAATTTAAATGAAGCCGCGATTATTTTAATCGCGGCTTCATTTCCCTCTTCCGATCTGGCTAATCTACATGCCTCCGTCGAAGGAGGCATGTAGTCTAGACACACCCCATGTGACATTCTGCCTTTAGAGTCATTACTGAACCAGTGTGCTAGGATGGATTTAGCAGAGCACGGTTCTCATGGAAATGCTGACTTTTGAGTGTGATGTGAAATTTGGGTATTGACTATTTTGTTATTTAAAAATCCCATAGCACTTATGGCACAAGTGATGTGTTCTGGCCAAATTCCATTTGGGTAACTCTATTCTTCCTACCTAAAATATTCCTCCTCTAGTTTCAGTTTGATATGATGCAGCCTTTGTTTCCTGTCTTCTTTTTTTCCCAATTAAAAGTGCTATGTAAGTTCTAACTAAAACTAAATGTTATCGTCATTGTCTTAAACCCTGGTGAAATATTCCAAATGCTGAAGAAATTTTTCATGTATTCCACTTGTCAGAAATCCTTTTTGTCTTGTTTCTGTGACAAATTCAGCTGCCACCTGGTTTCCGTCTCTCTCCTCGAAGGCCAGCTACCTTCGCAACCCATCAGTCAGAGGATTAGAGAATATTAACAAGGGTTTAACATTTACCAGAGGGTTAAAAGTCCCCATGATGAGTGAATAGGCTGCAATAAAAGAAGCAGGTGTTCAGTAAAGACACAGTTATAGAGTTCTTATTATAAAAATATTGTCTCTTGTGTATATTCACAGGAGGACCAAATTAAGATTGCTCAGTCAACCTTCATTCTAGAATTTCCTAACTTTTGAGTGTTGGCATTTGCAACCTTAACATACTTTTAATGCGTTTTGATAACTGCATAGTGTTCTTGACCCTCTTGACAATTTAACAGAGAGAAAGCTAGCTGGCCTTGTAGCAGTATGCTTTGTTTAGAGATGCTTTGTTTAGAGATTTTAGGAGCAGGACAACTTTTATTTTTGAGGTATTTCTAATTGTGTTCACACGGGGCAAGTTATAATCCTTTTGAAGCTGTTCAGATGTCTTTAAAATGTCATCTTACAGAACGTCACCCAACATGTAAATGGCATTTATATCTGACGCACAAAAGCTTCTTGACCTTCAGATGAGAGTTAAATCTGAGAGTAGCCTGAGGCATGCAGGAAGGGCTGGCTTAAATAATTTGCAGTATTTTAGTCCTTTGAGCCCATAATGTCTGACTCTTTATGACAGCAACACACAAAGAAAAATGTCTTTTTCTCAAGCTCACAGCTTATCGTCTTCTAGTACAAGCTCTGGCACAAGTCTGGAAAACAAAGTAATGCTGTCTATAAATAAAAGATAGACCACTAAGCATCCAAAGTTGTTATTAGGTTTTCATGCCTTTTAAGAACTTGTAATCATTAGTAAATTGCCACCTTCAGAGCCCTCCCATTAGTTTTAAACCTGACTGGACTGGCCCAATTTTTTGTGATCCAAATATGTTCTTCTGTGCATCTCATTTCATTTTTTCCTCTTTGTTAATGGCTTACGCACTTCAGCTGCAAGGAGAAAAGGGAGTACTACGTGCAAGGTAGAGAGTGTGAGCACTGGGGAATATTGCTATCCCTCCTGCTAAAAGGTGAAAGAGGGCTCCCCTTCCCTTGCCTTTAAAAAGGTCAGGAGGAAAAGGGTCAGGGGGAAGTTATTGAGGGAAAAAAAAGGTTGCCTGCTGTCACATTACTGGATCTTAAGGAGAGCAGCCAGATCACTGCTGCACCCATGGGGGGTTGTTTGCCCCCAAAGTCTATACAAAGAGGGCCATGTGAGGTGTCAAACAAAAGTTTATGTTCTACTGATTCTATATATGCTATTCATGTACCTGTGTGATATCTGTATATGGAGTTATGAATGTGGACCCTGTGCGCATACTGTGAGTGTTCTCTGCCTGAGACAGAGCAGTGGGCCTGAACAGCCTGCTATAAGGAAGGAATGTCCAGTCAATGACTATGCTAATTGGTGAGGTTCCAGGAACAATGGCTCTCAAGGTGCCTAATACGCACCTGAGGAATGCGTCTGGAATCCTGCAGACCAGTCAGTACCTCGTGGCTCCTGGCATGTGAAACATGCCATCAGGTGACGAACTCCAGCTTGGGAGACACCAGAGATATATAAGTGCCATGAGTCAGACTCCATTTTGCCTTCAATTCTGCTATTGATCCTAGATGCAGCCTTGCAAGGAACAGTGAGGCAAGAAGAATCGTTGGGCCATCCTGACATAGGATGTACACCAGACACTTTTAAGATAGCAATTTGTAACATCTTTGCTAAGAGCCTTCATTGAGAACTTGGTGATTCGATGCATGTAACGTATTCTCCTTAACAAACTTACTCTCATGCTTTTCTTTCTTTTATTAATAAACCTTTAGATTTTATATTCTAAAGGATTGGCCCAGTGTGATCTTGTGGGTAAGACCCAAAGTGTAAATTGACTGGGAACTGTGGCTGGTTTCTTGGGACCGGAAGAACCCATTCAGGGTAGGTGAGACTGGGTTCTATAACCCCTCACCTCTGTGTAAGGCCCTGGGCTGACTGTGGCACAGGGAGAGCTGAGGTGTCTGACGGGTCTTGCTCATGAGGCTTCCTGCTGGCCAGATTTGCAGCTGAAGCCCTCGGTGTGACTGGTTTGTGGCCTGTTTGGGGAAGGCCTCCAGTCAGGGGTTGTAAGGAGCCCTGAGTTTGAGCAATTCGCCATAAGCAGATGTCCTCGGTGGTGCCCAGACCCAGTCTGGTCTGTCACACCTGCCTCTTTAAGGGCGGCCATTTTGAATTCTGTTGTTCTCTGCGGCACATCTCCGACTGCCTTGCGGCACACTGGTATGCCACAGAACACAGTTTAAGAAACACTGATGTAGGGAATTGCTTAGAATATCTTAAAACATGTTATGGAAGAACCCTTGATTTCCTCATTTTTATTTGTTTTGGCATCAGCATTAGATCTCCAGCAAGGGTAGAGGGCCCAGGAATGGGCCTCTGCTCATCTCAGCACACACAGGCATGTACTCATGCATGCATATTTATATAGGGAATGCTAATGGGCTGCTGCTTAAGAACACCAACTCTTTTCAAGTACACTTCTTTTTTTTCTCCCCATTTTCTTCCCAAAGGTGGACCCAGTGTTGCACCACCACAAAACAATGAGGTGTTTGAAGACAATCACCACAATTGATTAACACAGCATTCTGTCTTGGTTTGCTTTAAAAGGTGGTGGATTTTCATTGAGAGAAGCAGCATGTGCAGCAGGAATTTAAATTAAAGGGATCATTTTTTGAGGAAGAATGGCTCTTGCACAAAAGGGGTGTTTTGCACAAGAAGGAGCCATCTACACAGTGGTCTTTTGCACAAAAACCTCTTGCGCAAAAGGGATCCGAGGAGGAAATGCAAATGAGAGCATAACATATGCAAATGAACGCTCCACTTGCATTTCCTCTTGCAGCAGAGGATTGTAGTATACTCGTAGCCCCAGATATATAGCTGATTTGAAGAATGTTGTGTTTTGTGACATAAATGAACTAGTTCCCATTTAGGCTGTGCCTAGGCTACAAAGTTCTGTCAGAAAAAGATATGTAAATTGTGAACTGCAATTTGCATATCTTTTTCTGCTTTGCTTCTGAAACAGGCTTTTCCGACAATTGTCCCGTCTACACTGGGCCAAATGTTGGGGGGAAAAAAGCCTCTTTTGAAGCATCCCTTCTTTCCTTGTAGAACGAGGTTTACAGGGATGCCGAAAAAATGCCTCTGCTTTTCCAAAATTTTGTTTGGAAAAGCAGACGTGTTCCTTGGATGCAGCAGAGCTTTTCCAGGATACCTCTGGTATCCCGAAAAAACTCTGCAGTCTAGATGTACCCTTAGATGACAAGCATGGGAATACATTTTGTCCTCAGGTATGTGCATACAACATCCATTGCAGTTAATAAGAATTGCATATATGTAACTGAAGGCAAAAACTGACCCTTACACTTCTGTTATTTTCAAGACTGTCAGACAAATAAATCCTTTGGAAGATGTATTTAGAAATGCAGATGGAAGTTGTCTTACGAGACCAATCCAGGAAACACTAAAAGCTTGTTGCCTAATAGAGATCAGATTTAACAGAGTCAAACAAAATGGTACTAGAAACCTAAGGGATATTTTAAAGCCATTGCTGCAGATAGAAAGTTGTCTATAGGAGGTAATTATGTTCAATACAGGTTTCACAGTATTCAGATTATCCAGATAGTTCCAAATTATTTCAGGTTTATCTCAGATTCCCATGATGTTCAGCAGGCCTTTTTATACACTTGAGGTTTGGGCCATGTTGTGCTACCAATTTTAGAAGTTGTAACATAGAGAACTAGTTATTAGACATTGCAATGTAAGTGACTATGTTATTTTTATAGAAAAAAGATAGCCCAGCAACACTCTCTGCAGTGTGAAAAAAAAATCTGCTCAGAAGAATGATATTGGATAGAGTTTGTGAGATGTTTTACATTTGGATGGACAAGTACTAATTATGTCAGAACAACATAAATAAAGTAACTTTTAATCCACTGAAAATAATTCCTATTTCATATTCATAGACTGACAAGATCTGCAGATTTCAGCTCCCTTACATGAAACAGAGATAAGTCTTCGCAGGCTAGGTAGCTTTAAGCTGGAAGCCCCAAACAGGAGCATGAATGTAAAAATGGACCAGTCCATCAAATGTATTTCTTTCAGTGCTGATTCTGCAGGATTCCCTTCTCCCCTTCCTCCTTAATCAGAACAAGTTTTTGAAGAGAATGACAAGTTTCAGAGTGTCTGTCAGGCATCATGAACCGCAAATGCTTGAAAAACTAGTAAGCCAGTGGCACCTTAGAGTGGAAAAAACTATATATATGTAGTATCATGAGCTTTCGTGTAAATGCTCGAGTGACCTTGCATTAGAAAAGACTTCTTATTTAGTTTCCTCCCCCCCCCCCCCCCCCCGGGCATCCCTCTTCAGTACCCACCCTCTGCAGTTGTGTTAATTACAAGCTTTAATCTAGGGTTGTGAGGCGTCTCACCACCTCCTGCCCTTAATGTGAAGCAATCTTGTCCATGCCAGCTGTGGATTGGCTCTTTGAAATCAAAAGCCTCTGGTAGTGTAAGTGTAAGTGAACCACACTAAGTGGGTGGGTTACATAAGCATTGCCTTACATGCCCTGACAGGCCTCGCTCTCTCTGTACAAGTAGGGCACACACCAACCCCCAAATACTTGGGGTATTCTCTGAAACGTTCAGCCACTTATTCACTGACCACTCCCAGAATTACCAAACCTGCTGTTCTCAATGGAACATTACCCACCAGTTTGCAAGATTCAACTCAAAACCATCACATTGCTCAACATTACAGTACTTAGACATATTTATAATGAAAACAAGAATAATTTTATAATCAAAACACAGATATTCAAGTAATAATGAGTAAGGTTATTGGAAACAAATGGGGTTACATATACAACAACCATAACATGTTTTCTAGAGACTAAAGTTTAACTGATAAATTACTTTCTTGTCTAAAGAAGCTTCTCTCACCCAAAGTTCTCTCTGGTGTTTTCAAGCAATCAGAGCTGAGCTCCCAATTTCATGAAACAGATCTGCTGTCTATTTATTTCCTAGATGCAGGATGCTTGGGTGTCCATATACAGTCAAACAAACCTTTGATATATACCTCAAGATAAGGTTCTCTTTTCCTTCTGTTTTTCTCTTCCTGTTAAGTTCTTTCTGAAGGTCTTACAATTCTTCATTTGCATTTGTGAAAGGAGACACAATTGTGAACAAGACAATACTCAATTTACATGTAAACAGATAATTGGATAAACGTCTGACAGAAAGCTTGTTTTTCCTGGTGACTGGCACCTTGATACAGACTTTCATAATGTATTTTCAATATATAGCTGTGTGTGTATGTGTATGTGTATATGCACATACACAACTCAATGTGCAACACCCGTGCATGTGTTTCATAGTGATATTAATGATCATAGTGGTGCCAGCTTTCTTTGAAGACCTCATATGACATTCTTTGGTGAACTGGAATACTCCTACCAGACCCAGGAGATGCCTTTTCCTCTTCTGCAAGTCCTTGCTAGTTGGCCTTAAGAGGTTCTTAGGTCACTGTCACCAACACCTCCAACTTGTGTAGGGAAGGCATTCCTCTGTTTACTATGTGGTTTGCATGTTGACTTCACCTCAAGCCATGAATGCAACAGTTTCCTTTAAATACCGTAGCAATTTTATAAAATTCTCTATATATCTCCTTGGTCACCCTCTGCCTCCACTATTCAGCTTACTGACAGCTGTACTATGCTTTTCCGCATGTGTGGGGCATGTGGTATGTCACTAATTTCAGAACAGATATAAAATTACACCTTGCTTCTTAGGATCATTGGGGTGGGGAGGGCATGCTGATCTAACTTGCACTGAAATCAATGGGTCCTAAAGATGTCTTGAAACTTTGTTCAAGGGTAAGATGGAATTCAGTAGAATTTTGGGCAAGTTCTTACTTGAGTGATTAGATTACTCTTTAAAAAAGAACTGTCTCCCTGTGGTTTAAATTGGAAGTTATGTTTCAGTTCCATATCTTAGAAAAATGTTTTGTAATGCTGCTAGAGATGATACTATGTCCTACAAAAGTTTTATTTCGCAGATTGTTGATTGAACTATTGATAAGAAGAACACCAGTCAAAATAACATTCACATAGTTGAGGCTCCCTTTTGCACCACTACTGAAATCTGGCTTTTAGTTCATGTGGTGGAGGCTCATGACTTTAGCCCCTAAAGTCCCAGGTTCAATCCCACTTGCCAACGACCAGCATCCATTGGCTCTACAAATATATTACCTAAAAAGCTAAAATTGGAAAAATAAAGCAATAAACTCTGCAAAAGCATGGGCCAGGTCATCCCTCCCCTTCTTCCTTGCAGCTGGAAGCAGCTTCTGTTCCTTCTCTCCCACAGAGTGACAAAAGATTGCTGCTGGCCTCGTTTTGGTGTGAATCCTGACAGAAATCTGGGGAGGGGAGGCATTTGACTCTGCATGCCTCCCCATCTGTTGCCCTTAGAAGGCATGGCACCAGGTCTCCTCCCTAGTCACCTCCATGTGGGAGAGTTGTGCAGGAGAAAGAGAGAGAGAGAGAGAGAGTGTTTATGAGTCTGTGTGTGTTACCCTCCCCATGTGAGCCCTAAAACCTTAAAGATAAGAAAGTAAATAAAAAGAATCCAACTATACAGTATTTTTTAATGGGCTCAGTCAACTTGATGTTAATTTGAACATTTGGACGATGTATTGCCATTGAACTTTTTTGATTGTGAATAATTTTACCAGGAGTCGTGTACTCAGCATAGGGAAATATGGTCTGAATCTAGAGGATATGCAGGAAGAGTTCACTCTTGATATTTCACAACAAATGCAATCTGTGGAACATCCATAGTCCATAGCCCCTACTATCTCAGGAGTTAATAAACTCTTTGAAGAATTGTATATATTATTCTTAATCTTTTGTTTGTTGAAACCTTGGAAGGCTGTTGAAACAGACCCTGCCTTTTTCCAGTTTCCTACTCCAAGTTGAGTCCAGATGGGCTCAGTTCACAATATCCACTTCCTTGTGATCCCAGTGATGACTGATAAATGTGAAATAGTGGGTGTTTCATAATCTCTCCCAGAGCCCAGTGGAGTTTTCAGATTTTGTGGTGACTGTTACTTTTTACATCCCCATAAATACGAGCACCGTGTGACAGATTTGCCAGTACTGCAAAACATAAGATTTCAGAATCTGCCAGTCTAGATAGCTAGTTCAAGAATATAAAGTGTTAGTATATAAGTACTGAATCCTCTGCTGATCTTGATGTCTCCTTCTATTACTGCTTTACAACTTCTACTAATTTCAGGATGACTTATAAGTACTTTATAAGCCAGAGCATGTTCTATATACTTTGCTAGGTATACTTGCCATTTCCCAATGGCATATTTCACAACAGGAAGTTGAGCTTTCCAATATACCAGGGGTCTCCAAACTTTTCAGCCCGAGGGCCGCATTAACTATCAAACAGCAGTTCGGGGGCCGACTACACACTTGAGGTCCAAATAAAAAACAATCAAAACATGGATGTTGTTTTTAATTATTTATTTAATATTATTTTATTCAGTTATTATTTAATAACACATTGATACACTACACATGAACACCTGTATTAGTGTGAATGGTGAAATTGTTTCCTGGATGCCAAAATAGCAGACATTTCTGGCTTTAGATTTGTTGTCCCTAACATCAACAGTGACCTGAGATTATCATCGGACAAGTTTGTTCTCAAATTGTTCTTCACGTAATTTTTTTTCCGTAGACAAAAAGGTCTCCACGGGCCGGATGAGAGGGCCTCGCGGGCCGCATCCGGCCCACGGGCCGTAGTTTGGAGACCCCTGCAATATACATATTACTGTCTTCCTACCTCATATTTGGCCTATTTGGTTACAACTAGCATGTCTCCCAACTGAAATCAGAACAAAATAAATTGAAGTTTGGAAAACAAGTTTTGTCCACTATAACAGTAGTATCTTGTAGCTAATTCTGTGGATGTTAAAAATGGGAGAAGTCTCAAGGACTCAAAACTTCAAAGGAGTAACCTAGGGCGATTATTAATGTGTTCTGGAATGCATAAATACAACAAGTCACAATATATATCTTGAATCATCTTCACTCACCTAGTTTTCTGATAGTGGGATTGCAAGATGGATCCAGATCTTGAATTCTGGGACTACTCAGACAAGTAGTGGATAAAAATGAAGGATTTGCATTCCTAGTTGTGATACCTACAAGAAAGAAGATCTCTGAGATGCTTCAGCAGTTCTGTGGCCTCTGACATTTTGTATCCTAATAGAAAAACATTCATTTTGTCCTAAAAAAATGTTTTAAAGTTGCTGGGGTTACAACAAAAATCAAGGCTTTGCAAAAATCAAAGCTTGTCCTTCCAATTTTCCTAGTGGGTAGTAGAGATGGCCCTTTGCAATTTATCCTAATCTTAAATCCAGAAGGCCTTTTAGGCATCTCTACACTGGGTAGTTATTTTGAAATAATACCCCTTATTTTGAAATCACAAGGTGAGCGCCCATACTACCTAGCCCGTTATTTCAAAATAACAACTCCTGCTTGTGAAGAGGAATAAGCTTATTTCAAAATAGTTATTTTAGGAGTTATTATTTCAGAACAACTTATTTAGAAATAACCTGGGAGTGTAGACATAGCCTTACACACCACAAATCCTTTGAAGAGCTTTGATGAAGTCTTAGCTGAACTTCTGGAATCTTTCTTGGAACAGAAGATATGAGCATATGTAGAATAAGAACTCATCTTTAAAATCAAGAGTCCTTGATGATGCTTTGGGACAGACCTGGCCACTATTTGCTGGTTTGCTCCAATTTTTTATTAAAGTAGGGTGACCATCCATCCCATTTTTAAAGGGATGGTCCTGTATTCAAGCCCTCTTGCAAGTGACTTAAAAAAAACAACGGTTAATTGTCCCATATTTTCAGCTCTGGTGCGCATGTGCGTGCATGCACGCACGCACACACACACACACACACACATTAGTGTGGCTGCAGCAGTCTTCCGTTTGTGGCTGGCAGATGAATTGGGTAAACAGTGGCTGGCAGATGGCACTCTTGAGCAGGGTGCAAAGGCAAGACAGGCAGCCAATGGGAGGAGAGGCAGCCTGTGTGTGATAGAGGAGTAAGGGTGTAAGGTTGACTCAGAGGTTTGTGTCATTCCTCCCCACATGCACCCTATAGCAGGGTTTCCCAGGGTGGGTCTGCCAGTCCTTTCAGACTGCAGGACTGAAAAACCCTGTGGTATCCTCCTGTCTGCACACAGCCCCTAGCTCCTCCTGGCCACACACAGCCCCTACTCTCTCCCTGCCCCCTGAGCTACCATGGGGGACACAGTCCCTCGTTACTGCCTCTGGTGGGGTAAACACAAACATTATTGAGTTTTCTTCTCTGCCCTGTGAAACTTCTGGTACACAAAAGAATTTAGCATGAGTCTTGGAGAAAGGCATAACACATGAACACCCTGCTGCAGTCTTTGTTTGAGGGTGGGAAAATTAAGGAACAGGAATTTTGCAATGTAGTTGACAATTTTTATTCAACGTCTCTGAAGTACTTTGAATGCTGGAAATCTGCTTTTGAGTGCACTGAAAACGGGTGGTTCTTGTTGAGAAGCATACTGATGCGGGATGATATACAAAGCAGTCTTCCCTTTGCCACACCTAGATGACACTGGTTCGACTGTGACTCCTTCATGAATGCGGTCGGGGTGTGTGTGTGTGGCTCGTCCCAGGGGGCTGCTGCTGCACTTCCCATCCCCCTAGAGACAGAAGTTATTTGGGGGGGGGGGCTGTCTGGCTCCTCCGGCCAGCCATCCTGCTCATCCCGCTCCCACGGCAAGTGTCTGCTGTCTGGTGTGCCTGTCCATCCCCAACACATTGGGGAGCATATCTCCCCCAGCCTCTACTGTCCTTAGGTGATGGGGTTGCACTGTCCAACCCTGGAGTAGTCCTAAGGGGGCTACAGTTCTGAGGCCGATGGCTGCCTGGCCTGGTGGCTGTTGCTATTTGGGTAAGGGGAGGGCAAATAAAAGCCTGTGAGCCAGACCAGTCTGCCATGGATAGTCCCTGGGGCACTCCTGTACCCACTGTATTTACCTGTGCCAATGGAGGTACAGGGGATCAAAGCTCCCATTGGCTGAAAATTGCCATTCCAGGCCAATGGGAGCTGCGATTGCCCATACCTGCAGAGATGCAGGTAAATATAGCAGCGGTGGCGCATCACAGCTAACCCTGGTGAACTGCCACCATTTTGTTGCCCACTCCTGGTTTAGGAGGAGTTTGTGAACAAATGCACCCACTGAAGGCTGGACAGACAGACAGATGCACATTTCTAAAGTACAGAGACAGATAATAATGCAGTGTATCTTTTAATGGGGGCTCAGTCAATTTAATGCTATTTTGAACATTTGTATTGCATAGTTCTGATGAATCGTTGAACTCACTTAAATCAAAGCAATTTTACCAGGTGTTCCATATTTGACATAGGCAATTATGGTCACCCTCCATAAAAGGAGCCTCTCACTCTAGGAGAAAGACTACAGAGATGTAAGGAGCACCCTTTAATAGACTTCCACTCCATTCTTCTCTCTTGGGAAAGTCAATATCTCTAAGGTTTTCCCCAAAATACTTGATGTGAACTTGACAAGTCCAAAATGAATGTTGGGGAGAGGTCTCCCCATAAAATGTTTTGGGTTTATATTCAGGAATCTGAAGGTACCAATTAAAATTGAAGCCTAAACAGAATGAACTTTGCATGTGCTTTCCCTGTGGTCTTGTACCACTGACATTCATGTCAAGTCATATGTTTTGGGGCTGGTTTTCTGCAACATCTTCATCTTCAGTGATTTAGATGGTGACATAGAGAGAACAATTATTAAGTTTGCAGATGATGCCAAGCTGGAAGGGGATGCAAGTGCTTTGGAGGACAGGGTCATAATTCAAATTGATCTGAATAAACTAGAGAAATGGTCTGAAGTAAATAAAATGAAGTTTAATAAGTACAAATGCAAAGTGCTCCACTAAAGAAGGAACAATCAGTTTCACATATAAAGAATGGGAAGTGACTGTCTAGGAAGGAATACTGCAGAAAGAGATCTAGGGGTCATAATGGACCACAAGCTATATATGAGTCAACAGGGTGACACTATTGCAAAAAAAGTAAACATGATTCTGGGATTGCATTCACAGGATTGTTCTGAGCAAGACACGAGAGATCATTCTGTTCTACTCTGCACTGATTAGGCCTCAGTTCAAGTATTGTGTCCAGTTCTGGGCACCACATTTCAAGAAAAATGTGGATAAATTGGAGAAGGTCCAGAGAAGAGCAACAAAAATGATTGAAGACCTAGAAAACATGAGCTAGGAGGAAAGACTGAGAGAACTGGGCTTGTTTAGTTTAGAAAAGAGAAGACTGAGGGGGACATGATAGTGGTTTTCAAGTATCTAAAAAGGTGTTACAAGGACAAGGGAGAAAATTTGTTCTCCTTGGTCTCTGATGATGGGACAAGAAGCAGCGGGCTTCAATTGCAGCAAGGGAGGTTTAGGTTGGACATTAGGAAAAACTTCCTAACTGTCAGGGTGGTTAAAAACTGGAGTAAATTGCCTAGGGAGGTTGTGGAATATCCATCACTGGAGATATTTAAGAGCAGGTTAGACAGACACCTGTCAGGGATGATCTAGACAGTGCTTGGTCCTGCTGTGAGGGCAGGAGTCTAGACTTGATGATCTCTTTAGGTCCCTTCTAGTTCTAGTGTTCTATGATTCTATGAAAATAATAATTCATTATTCAGTATAACATTTTGCTCAGATCAAGATAAAATTTGGTTTTACAAATTTGTTTACCTAGATGTGGTTTCAAATACAATAGACAACTGGAGTAGAATATCTAATTATTGTATCTACATGCTGAGTAGCAAAGTTCTGCCACTCTGACAATTTACAGTAACTTCGGCAGTGTTTATGGTGATAAGAAAGCAACTTGGTGAAAGTGAGGTAAAACAGCTAATAGAGAGCAAGATAAAAGTGCAGTTAATTCAGCCATCAGGAAACGGATCACTGAGAAATGGTCTTGATATGTCATTTTGAGCCAGGCCAGGTTGTGATTTCTCTCAATCCATTCCTTGTTTAAGTTTCAGTGCTAAAAAGACCATTTATCAGCTTGTCATTCATGCAAACTCCATGAGGCAGATGGAAAGGGAAAACAGTGCATTGGTCTGGTATAGGAAAGCACAGAGGCCCTGGCTAGTAATGTTTTACTTACGCTGTACTTCATCAATCTTTCCTAAAGATAAAGATGTAGTCTTGGTGGGAAACAAAATTCAATGGACCATGGGGTGCTTATCAGCTGGTTAGAGCAAGAATGGTCTGAGAAGTCAAACTGGAAGTGGCTAAACAGCAAACAGGATGATAGACATACTGGCCTATTTGTATGTGATTTCATTACAAGTTGTTGAATAACTAGGTTATAGCCTGGTGCATAAGCAAGAGTAGTTTTGCCCTCAAATTGTTACCAATCAACTTTACTATGCCAGACTAGCATTTACACCTCGTATCAATAAAAATGCACTTCACTAGCATATTATATAACAGAGTGTGGCTGAGAATGTACAACTTCATTATATTGCATGGGATGTTGTTGGCAAAGAAAGACAATTTACATGAAAGATTTCAACTTGAGTAACTGCTTACCTTTTAGATGAGTAATTGATTAAAAGGTACACACACAACATTTCTTCGGTGGTCTTTAGAAATAGCACATGTTCAAGGCTAGATTGATGAGCAACTTTTGCTCATATTGGTGAGCACTAATACTAGTAGTCCCATTAACATCACTGTGGCTGTTTAATAGCACTTCCCATTGTAAATAAGAGATTCAAAATCTAGCTCATAAGCCACACAGAAAAATTATCGATTTGGGCCTTTCTATTTGCAAAACGACATGTGCATTGGAAGTGTATGTGTTCTGCTTCATTCCATTGGAAGTCAGCGGAAAAGCAGCCTTTACTTCAGTGGGCTTTAGATCAGGCCCAGGTTGAAGAACTAGGTTGTGATTTCACAGATGAATAAAAGTAATGCTACATTGTGTCTGGTGTTTCAAGGCTGTCTGATTTGGTAGGCTCACATTCTCTGCTATGGCACACCTAACTATGATGACTTGGGAAACATAAAAATGCACACTTCTCTTTGCTATTCATGTAAAGCTGTTTCCTCAACAATTTCTTTGAACTTCCTCTTTATTTTAATAATCATACCTGTCCTTTTTTCCAGTTACAGGCTCATTGCATTGATCTGAAAAAACACAACCACCAACACTGAGCTTTAGTGTGACAACAGAATGTAACAGTCAAACAACCCATTTCAGAGAGATTCTTTCTAGTTGGATGCCAGCTGCAACATGTATCTCACACTGTGACATAAAGGACAGAAGTGTTAAGTTTGAGCACGAGCCAGAGTGCTGGAAACACCTGAGTTCTCATTCTGGCTCTGCACTGGCTTTGACGAGAGTTACAGTGAGCCTGGTTCTTTGAGGTGATGAAAGTAATGGGAACCTTTAAAAATTAACGTTTAGATCAGGTATCTATTTAAAATGTATGCAGATATATTAATGTCAGTGAAGGGTACAATTATTTTTTACATTTTTATATCAGCAAACACCCAAGTGTGGATGAAGTTATGCCAGCATAAAAGTCTTTTTTGCCAGTGTAACTTATTTTGCACAGGAAATCGGTATAGGCTGTACTGGAAAAAGCACTCTTTTGCTGCTGTAAGCAGCATCTACATTGGGGATGTTGTTAGTACAAAAATGAGATAAAAATCATACCTCTAATCATCATTCGTATGCCGGTAAAAGTTTGTGTAGATCTAGCCTATGTGTAAAATACAAGAATACTGGCAAACTTTCCTAATATAGACAAGGCCTTGCATTCTGTGACAGTTAACCTGTTTCTAAATTGCAACTTTATTTCATAGCATTGTTGTGATGATTACTTTATTGAAGTTTGTAAATGTTTTCAAAGTGAAATGCACATGCTAAGTGCTATATACTGTTTATTAACACAGATGTATGGTTTGGTAACACAACACCTGCCTGTGCTGTGATCCTATGAAAATAGTTTTATATATATATATATATATATATATATATATATATATATATATATATATATAAAACTTTTATATATATGTATAAGTTCTAGCGTGATGCAGAATGTGTAACCTTCTCAGGTTCTCCCGTTCTTCCTCCTCCTGACACTTCAAAGAAGAAGCCACAGTGAGACATCTGTCACTAGTTAATGTCATGGTTTTGGAAGTAGTACCTCCTCTTCTGTTTGGTTCAGTGTGGTCAGCCCTTTGATGGATGTGTTCAGCCTTCATCCAGTTTGATCATTGCGTTCAGCCCCTTGTTCAGATCTGCATGTGAACAAGAATGTCCTGACCTGAGATCCTTTTTAATACAGCAGGGATCCTCGATATAAACCATCAAAGGGAACCTTTGATCTTTTGACTATCTCTTAGTCATCTGCAGCAGAATGCAAATAATGATGAAAACAAAGCAAAGGAGCAGCACAGCTACTTTAAAGAGTCAGGCTTCCTTGTCGGCAAAGGAACTAATCATAGCAGTGATGTTTTATCCTTTCACTAGGGGTGGAGAAAGAAAGAAAGAAAGAAAGAAAGAAAGAAAGAAAGAAAGAAAGAAAGAAAGAAAGAAAGAAAGAAAGAAAGAAAGAAAGAAAGAAAGAATCTGTACTCAGCAGTGAAATCTTTTTATTAAAACAAAATATTCCAGGAGGATCATTTATTTATTTCACCACAGAAGGAGTTTATAAGAGAGATGAGGGAGCAACAGTTATCTGCAACTAATGGAAAATATTGCTTATCTCATTGTAGTTATTGTGTTTATAAGAAATGACATTTGATGCTGCTTTCTAAGGCCTGGAAGATCAACTGTAGACCATTTCTCTGCTTGTCTGCTTTGCAACCAGACTATTTATGGCTATTAAACAATGTCAGCAACTTTTAAGCTAACTCAGTTACTTTAGACAGTCTTTACTAACTTTTTATTTTTGTTATTCATATGGAGGGGAGTAGATCCAGAAGGTGACAGTAAAGTAACACAATATCTGAAGGACTTTTAGTTTGAATAGCATTTTCATTTTATTTTTGCAATACATTCTGAGACCGATACATAGGTGTGATAAAAAATCAGGAACAAATGTGTGACATTTAGAACCTAGGAAAAGTGTGTTTTCACGAAAGCTTGTGTTCAGGTTTCATGTATCCGGTGCACTTCTTTATATAGACAGCTGTGCAAAAAAATTTGGCCAACATTTTTTCACCAAAAAATGCAGAGCCAAACCAGCCAAAACCCTTGTGAATGTTTCAGAATTGTTGAACTGTTTCAATTTGAAATGACTTTTCATTTTGAAATTTAGTTCACTTTATTTAAAACAGCAAAACAAAATAAGCTCAAAAACAAAATGAATTTTTTAAAATAGATATTTTCCCCAGGGTCAAATAAATGTTTCCTTCAACACAAGAAATAAACAAAACATTTTATTTCAGTCCTGTATAAACTGTTGTCACTTTTTCAGTTTGCCAAAATAGTTCTGGCCAACTTGAAACAACTTTTTATTTTTTCCAATGTGGCCACCAAATCGAAAGAATCTGTTTTTTGGAACAGTATATATTTATACTCACATGCTCACTGTGTATGTAGAAATTTTCTGAAATGATACAAACCCTAACATTTGAAATTCTTTATTTATAGGGATAGTTCAGAAAAGCAGATACAAAGTTTCCCCTTATATTATATAGTACTATCAACTTCTCTAAATCCTCTTAAGCAGAGACTGTCTCCATGTGTGAGAGGGGAGTACAGTTTCCATGACCCATTCAGTCCCTGGCTTTTATGGTGACACAAGTTTGCCACAAGTTGTGATCCCCCTGGTGACAATCAAGATGTGTTCCTATAACTGGAAGCTTATAGCTCCACTGAAAAGGAGTAGGTATTGGGAGCCTTTGCCTTGTAACTGCACCTCCAGTTTGAAATCAAAGATACTGCCCCAGTAATGAAACCCAGTTAACAACATCCAACATCTCCCTAGATAATGAGAGCTGTATGGAACTGAGCACTTTTGGGTGACAGAGCTGAGTGTTCCTTTGTTTCTGCTTTGCTCCGTGTGGGATTCCAGTATCTTGAATTTCACTTTGAGTTCTGGAACTTTGGATTGTTTTTACACCAAAATCAAGAGGAACAGTATGATTCCTGATATGATGTCTTTTCAGTGAACCAAAGATGTGTACTGAGCAAAAACGCTGCCAAAATGTACTGTGGTTTCATGGCATGTAGCTAAATTTTCACACAGGTCTGTCACCTATGTGAGGGTATCTAGTGTATCCCTTGCTATTTCTTTTAGGTGGGCCAAAGATGAAAAAGATCTGCAGCGCCTTTCTTAGGCCTGGTCTACACTAGACCAGGCAGGTCAGATTATGGTATGCCAAAATGCGTAGCTGGATTTGGCTACTACACGGCGGGAGCACAGAGAATGGGGAGTTCACAACGCCAACGGGGGCTGTCCTCCGCGTTTGGTTTAGGAGTCTATACTAGATCCACTAACTCAAACACTTAAAAGGTTGACCTCTCAAGGGTCAATTTTCTCCATAGCATAGACAAGCCCTTATGGAATGATTAAGTCCTTTAGTGCAATTGAATTATAGGAATGAATTATTCTATGAGCTTATCCAATCAAGAGGAAATGAGTGAGAGGAAATATTTTAATTCAGTGGTTATGCAACCAAACATCATCCCGGGTTTCAATTTGCATTGTCTGATCTATTAAACATTTGTACAGGCCAGTAACATGGGGCAAATGTAGCTGGCAGGGAGAAGTATGCTAACTCAGTGGGGGTGGGAAAAGTTTGCCTCATATGCAGAGGTGACAGTAAGCGGGTGAGCTTAAAAAAACCCTGTAGCCTAGACACACCCTCAGTGTTGATTAATGGGAAGTGTGGCTGAGTCCCCTCCAGTCAGAAGAAAGGTCTCCTAAGCCTGTGGAAAGGTAGGGGTGGCACAGAGCACTAAGAAGGAAAAGATTTTTTAAAATATTCAAAATCTTGGGAAATTGCAAGGTCTCTATCAAGGTCATCAAGAGATCTAGGTTAATATCCTTTCACCTCACCCTTTGAGAGGAAAAGAAGAATTCCTTACAAAAGGCAGTTCTCATTGTAATGTAATTGTCTAGTGCTGTACATTAACTTTTGGACAGACTGGCCCTTCTGCCTGCTAGCTAATCTCAGACAAGTCCAGGCCAGACTTCTGCCAGGGTTGGTAATTTATTAGGCAAATGTCAATCTGGTAAGGAGGATTTCTTTTTTTCAGATGTTACCTCAGAAATTTACTCATTTAAAATGATCAATTTCTTTAATTACAGGGTAGGGGAAAGATTGGGGTGACGTGAAAGCTGAGATACCCCATCTCATCACACACAATAGTGTTAAAAACGGGGAGAATACATTCTGAAGCTTGTGTTTTCAATTGGATAGGCTTATCAGGTGCTGAAATCCATGTGTTTAGAAGTAATGTGGGCCCCTCTCCCATACAGTTTGAAGCAGCACAAGGACTTGTGTCACATACCCACTTTTCTGGCTTTAACAGCAATTATTGTGCCTGACCTGTGCAATCAGATTTGTGCTGGCAATCTGTTGTGCCACTGCTGAAACTAGGATCACATGATTGGAGCCAAGGAAGTGGTGTTGGCTTTAAATCAATATTCCCTTGCTGTCTGGATTTTCCTGGGGGTTGGGAGTGTGTGAAGTCTTTGCCCCCACCCCCACTCTGCCAGGAGCACGTGGTACCTAGAGGGAACAAGCTGTTTTGACCAGCTGGAGGTTCCCTCTAGATACCGTGCGTCCCGGTGGCTGGAGGAGACTTCACATGCTCCCCTATCATGTGAAGTCTTTGTCCCCTGCCCCCACCCTACCAGGGGCATGAAGTGCCTAGAGAGAACCGCCAGCTGTTTTACATAGCTGGCAAGTCCCTCTGGTGCCGCACGCCCCTGGTGGTGTGGGGAGACTTTGTGTGCTCCCCCATTCCTGGGTCTCAATTGGCCAGGGGCAGGGAAGCAGCAGGGGGCTGCAGGCTGGATCCAACATCTTGGTGGGCCAGATCCAGCCCTTGGACAGTGTCTTGGCCACTTCTGAGTTAGTTTGTATTTGCAATTCTGCTTTTTGGGAGAGAGAAAAAAAAAAAGCTATGCTTATGTCAGAAATAGGACATTTCACCTTGGATCACATTACCAATGTATATCAGCATTCATGTGCTAATATTGTACTTACAAAGTAGAACTCACTAGACTTGGTTGGATTTGTAAAACGTCTGAAGTATCAGGAACATTGCCCAAATGCATAAACTTAAATGATACATTCCAAAAGCAAAAATTACAGGAGGCTTTCTAAGAAGAACAGTAATGTGTCATTGTATTTAAAAAAAATAAGTTTGTGGACTACTTTACTTTTTTCTAATTGTAACCTAATTAGAACTGACTGAAGCGCCTACTTGATATATTATGTAGCTGCTCTTGAGCTTAGTTTTCCTGTCTAAAATGAGTCCTAAATGATCCCTCCCTGCAGCTTGCTACAGCTAAAAGAAACTAGTTGTAAATTGGCTCCAGAAGGCTTTGGGAAACTTCTACAGTTGGATGGTTAAGCAATCATGGTTTGTTTAGGGTACTGGGACTATCAGTAAAGCTTTGTAATTTTCACCCAGGAAGAGCTGGTGGATGAATTCTCAGTGGTGGTACCTTGCTAATCTCCTTTGCAGCTAGCTACTGTCTCTCGTCAACTGAAATTGTCACTGAGCTTCTGCGACTTCCCTGCAACTTCATTTTGAGCAGGCAATCTCTATTTCCAATTTTAAGAACCTAATTTTTTAAACGTTAATTTTTATTTAAAAAAAAACATTAAAAACAATTAAAATTAAAATGTATTTTTTTTAACCCAAATGCAGTTAAGGATTAAACAGCACGGCAAGAAGCTGCTTTCTCTCATTTCTATTTCTACTCACTATACTACATGCTTGAGCAGCAGCCACAAGGAAAGGTCATGATGAATTAGACACAGCAGATAGACCAACTTGAAAGATTAATGTGATAGCTAAGAAACGATGGTATTTGGGCTATAAACCTCAATATGTTTGGGGGAACGAAAGTAAAAGCAGCTTTCAGAGTGGATAAGATGTTCCCCCAGGGTAACATGTATGTGACCCAACTCCACAATTCTTACTCTGCCACCGGAGTACCATTGCCATAGAAACTTACAAAGGACTTCCTTCAATTATAGTCTCTCATCTTCTTTGATCAGGATGTTGATACAACTTTCAAAGGATTCCTTAGTGTTGTGTCAAAAAATATATTAGATTTTGACTAAAATAGAAACCTTATTTGAAATAATAGCAATACATGGCAGTCACTATTTCTTTTTTCTTTCTATTATAAAATTCATATTAAGCATTGGTTCTAAGTAACATTTTTTGATGCACCTAAGTGACTTGGTCTCCTAAGTCCCACTGAAAGTCAAAGAAAATTGAGCTTCTGAAGAATATACGTTCTTTGAAAACTGTCTCGTTCACTGGATTTTTTTTCCATGGGGAAGTACCTTCTTTAGGCAGTTTGTTTACCATGCAAGTACTATTTTTCAAATGGGAATCTGCCTGAGCAATGAAAAGGACAGGTCTGGGTTTTTAGATTAATAGAGAAAGTCAAGTTTAAATGCATGTATGCAGACGGTGAAATGAATAAAATTGACATTGTGACAGGTCCAGTGTGGATGGTGCCTTCTGTGATGTGGACAACTGACCTCAAAGAACTTGGATTGTTACTGGCCGGAGGCCACCAATTCATTTTACACACACTGAAGAAATATCAGATAGCAGCAGCATAATTTTGATCATAACTGATCAGAGCTGGCTTCAGACTCCTGTCCAGTGGCTCAACTGGCTAAAGTTTGTGACACCTACTTTGCTGTTGTTGCTGTTGTTAAAGGAGGTGCTGTTTGTAATACCAACAATCTGCAGCAATAAAATTTCTCTTAAAATGAGGGTGAGGGAAGTGGGAAGGAGGAAGAAGAGAGGAAAACCCACCAAACAAGTAACTAATTATGAAGTGTATTGATAACATGAAATAAATAAAGCAAAAGATTCTGTTGATTGTGGCAGAGATCTTGTGGGAAGGTAAGTTATGGATGCTTTGAAAAGCTTCAACTTTGTTCAGGGGGTTGGACTCGATGACCTCCTGAGGTCTTTTCCAACCCTATGATTCTATACCTGTAATGGTAAACCGAGGTTGGCTAAATCAAAACTAGCTCTGTTTTAAGAACCAACAAAGGATGGGGCCCCTTTAAGAAAAGTCACAGTGAAATTTCTTTTGTTTTCTTTTTTGTTTATCATATTAACCATGCCCACACATCCCCATTTCCTAAGAGATGTGACTTATCTGGTTTGTGCCCTTGTGTATTTGCGCACTCATAGTAGAAAGTGCAGACTGCACGCATCAACGACAAAAATTAAAACAGAAAGGAAGATGGTAGTCATCTTTTTTATCTGAGTTTTAAATAAGTTTTATCCAAACCACCGCTTTGAAGGTCAATGTTTCTTTTATTCTTACTCAGATTCTTTATAGCAGAGAAGCACATGTTTCTATGGTGAACAGTATACCAGCTGGTACCTTTCTGTTATTTATACAGATATAAGAAAAGAGAGAAAGAGAGGGATCACTGGAAAAATTTGTCACATTTTATACAGACCAAAGAGAAACATGTTTCCAAAATGACAGGAAGATCATGGGCCATATTCTGCTCTCATTCTTATATCTTTGTAAATCAGGAGTAATTCCAGTAAAGTTAATGGAGTGACATGGGTATACGTGAGCTGAGAATCAGGCTCTTCTGATACAAAATAGTGAAGGGTAAGAGGTTTTTCCCCTGACTACTCTCTCTATTTTAGTAGCTTACTATTTTCAGTGGGGAAAAGAGAGACTCTGGCAAGGGCAGACACTGTCAAAGAGGATTTCTGGGGTTAATTTACCTATTTTGCAGGCACATATTTTCATAAGATTTAATGAGCTGCTGAAAGGAGGAGTGCTGCTTTTAACCCTGATGGCAGCAAGATGAAAACAAATGGCTTTTTAGGATTACATTAATTGGCACTTTAAAAGTTAATAGAACTTGCATGAATCCACAATAGCGGCACCTGGTAGAAGCATGTGGGAATTTCACTGAAATAAATGGAAGGCTAGTACCAGAATAAAATAGTAAGATTCGGTTTGCAAATTCTGGATATGGAGCTCAGTTCATTGGTTCTTACTCAGGCAAAATCCCCATTGAAGTTAGTGGAAGTTTTGCCTGTAGATCAGACCTGTAAAATACAGTGTATTTACAGAAGATTTGTATATTCTAGTTTAAGAAAATTATTTTTAAATATTTTAAATTTATAAACAAAGCCACCCATTTTAAAATCCAGAAAGTGACCGATGAAAAAAATCTGTTTCCTGACCCATATGCCAATCACAAAGAAGTTGCATTCATTGTTCCACTTTCTGTGGAAGTTTCCTTGTTCCACAGTGGCACAGGCTCTCCCATGTGTCTGATAATCTGATATATAAACAGAGAAAATGTTCATAAACTTCTTGGGCCAAATTCAGCTCTGAGATACTCACATACCACGCCTGCCAATTGCAGCAGGAGAGGCACATAAGTGTCTTCTCTCTGTCTAGGTCTACACTATGCCCCGCTGTCGGCAGAGTGATGTAAATAAAGCACATCAAAAGTGCAAATGAATTGGGGATTTAAATATCCCACGCTTCATTTGCATAATTGCGTTCTAGCACTGTTTTGAACAAGCACCACTTCGAAACTGAAACCCAGAACACGATTATGTAAATGAAGCTTCCCAGGGATATTTAAATCCCTGCTTCACTTGCGCTTTCGATATGCTTTATTTACATCCCTCTGCCGACAGAGCGGTTTAGTTTAGACACGGTTTCTGAGTATATCTACACTGCAATTTAGATGTCTTCCACTGACCCATACCAAATGACTCAGGCTTGCTGTGGAGTTGTTTAATTGCAGTGTAGACTTCCCGGCTTTGGCTGGAGACCTGGCTCTAAGATCCTGCGAGCTGAGAAGGTCTGGAGTCAGGGTTAACCTTGAACTTGGAAGTCTCCATTGAAGATAAACAGGCCCATGAGTCTGATTCAGCCTGCACAGGGCAGCTATACACTCAGCAGGCAGCATTTCAAACTTTTGTTTTCAATCCAAAAACAATAAAGGTAGAAATTGCTTTAGTTTCGTACGTTAGTTCTCACATTTGTTGTGCAATTTACTGTGATGTAATGGCCCTGATTTTCTGGTCTAACGTAGCACTGCTTGGCATGGTATCCAGAGGGAGTGGAAGCAGCAAAGGTAGCTTTCAGTCACTTCTGTGACTCTTCAGACTGGGAGGAAAAAAAGGGGGTGAATAGTAAATTCACAGGAAAACGAACTTTCTGGGGTGCCAAAACTGTTAGTGAATTCAGATTGAATTTGGTGAATATTTTGGTTCAATACGAATAACATTTTTAATTCAATTTTTTTCTATTTTGGCAGAAACCTTCCCAAAAATCAGCTTTGGTTTGAAATGAAACAACTTTTTTTTCAGATATTTTGTTCCGGCCACAAAACCAACTATGCATGCAATTCTACTATTCAGTCATAGGCTTCTAGTTGGCACATATGCTGCTTGAATTTGCACCCAGCCACCAAGAACCCCAAGGCTATGTCTATGCTATAGGGGTTTTGCACAAAAATGGCTAGTTTTGCACAAAAACCCGTGGACTGTCCACACATCAAGCACGTTTTTGTGCAAGAAAATCTACAATCAACAGAACAGAGGGGTTTTGCAGTGTAGGTATACCTCCTTCTACAAGGCATAACTCCTTTTTGCACAAGAGTTCTTGCGCAAAAAGGTGTGTGTGGAAGCTCAACAAAGATTTTTTTGCACGAAAAGAGCCTATCAGAAAAAGCACAAGTGTTCTGATGGCCATTCTGTGAATGGCCATCAGAACTTTCTTGTGCAAGAATGTCCATGCAGTGTGCTTTTGCAATGTGCTTTTGAGGTGTGGATGCACTTTTGCACAAGATGTTTTTCTGGAAGAACTCTTCCACCAAAAACTTCGTGCGCAAAAACCCTGCAGTGTAGTCAAAGCTCAAGGGTCTGTTCCTGCAGCCAGGAATAGCCAGAGAGAGCTAGTGCTCCAGTTGATACCCTCTTGTGCTCAGTCGCACCCCCTGGTTTGATTCTGGCTCTGCACCATCTAGGGATCCTTCACTTTGAAGGAATCATCTGGCTTTATGCTTTAAGCTGCTTTATGGCCCTTCTACACTGCTCAGAAATAGGACATTAAATCTAACAATGAAATGCTCAAATGATACATGCCAAATTTCTGGCAGGGTTTTTCTTTCTCTGTGTATCTTTCTATCTGTCTCTTTTGTGGTATTTTTGTGTCTCTCACCCTTTCTTTTTAAACCTCCTATTTGTTTAATTCTGGATATATCTTGTCTAGCCTATTCCAAGGTTGTTTCTTAACACAACCAGGGATGGGGAAAAGTAATTTGGAATCTTTTTAAAGGGAACAATTATCTATATTGGGGATTTTTTTGTTTGCTTGCTTGTTTTTTTAACTTGTATATCTCTGTGGTGAATTTGAGTCTGTACATTACATATTACAGTGGACACAACATGTTAGTATATATTGGGAAAAAGACATGACTATAAAAAGCTAAGTGTTTCTGCACATATAGCAAATGAGTTGTGCAAAATTAGTCAAAGGTGCCGTCAAATGTGGGATTTTAAAATGGGGTGAAAGATGCATAAGGTAAGACTATAAACTCCAGAAGAGAGATTTTATATCCCTTCAAGTATCTAATTCCATCCTTGGCAATGGTATCTGCACAGCTGATGACAGTATTCTTACAAAAATATGTAGTGTAGCCTTAAATAGCTATGAAACTAGAGTGGTGTGATTTGTTTTGCAGAGGGTGGAGTAAGAATAAGGGCAAGGCTTGGTTTTTAAATGGTGCACTTAAGGTCACGGACTGACTGGCTCCAGTCAGATTATTGCCCTTATGTCTCCAGACAAGCCTCTTAATAACTACAATGTGGCTCCCGGCCTCACAAACGGCACCCAGGAAGACCAGTGCATCTTGACGATAACATATAAGATTCTCCCACCCATTACCACTGTAGAGGAGCTAGCACTTTGCTCCTGGAACAGTCAGCTTTACTGTGGTCATAGAAATGAAAACTTTCCTATCATTAAAGGTGAATTAAAAGATGTTTTTAGAAAAAAGAAAACTTGCATATAAGATTCCACTGAGGACATTAGTATGGGGTTTGTACGTGTATAATTATATTTCCCTTTTGTTTAGAAAGAGAATAAAAGTCAAGCCCCATAAAACTTCTCTGGATTGGATAACTCTTCCTAAATCTAAACAGCCTCCCCAAAGCCACTTGCTAGCTGCTAGTGTCCTCGATTCCCGATGAGCTTCAGAACGGGACATAGTGCTGTAGTAGCAGAGTTTTTTCTACTGGATGACTCCCCCTGTTAATAGACACAGGACGCACATCCACACTCCTCCTGCTGGACCTCTTTGTGGCATTTGATACTGTTGATCACCAGATATTCCTGACCTGTCTCCATAATGCTTCAGGGTTGAACAGAAGTGTCTCAATGTTGCATGGCCAAACTGCTGTGGCAGCAAAAGCTCTCAATTCCATCTTCAGCTAACTGGTACATCCATGTTCATCCTGCTGGACCTTTTTGTGGTATTCAGTACTATTCAACAGCAGGTGCTTTTGCCCCACCTCTGAAAGGCTACAGCGGGCAACAGAAATGTCTTAAAATATCTCAGGCTTGGTCTACACTAGGAACTTATATCATTATAAATACATAACTCGGAGGTATGGAAAAAATCCACCGTCCTGAGCAACATACTTATACTGACCTAACCCCCAAGTGTAAACAGCGCTAGGATGACTGGAGAGCTTCTCCCAGCAACGAAACTGGAGGGACGGACACTGTGTCACTAAAAATTAAAACGTAGTTTGAGGAAGCTATTCCCTTTCAAGCCTCTATTTCATACACTCATGGTATCCTCTGAAACTTTTCTTTGGGTCTGAAATCTCCCAGGGTATGTCTACACTACAAAGTTAGTTCGAACTAACGGACGTAAGTTCGAACTAACTTTCATAGGCGCTACACTAGCTCTCCGTTAGTTCGAATTTAATTCGAACTAACGGAGCGCTTAGTTCGAACTAGGTAATCCTCATTCCACGAGGATTAAGTCTAGTTCGAGCTTACTAGTTCGAATTAAGGGCTGTGCAGACCCTTAATTCGAACTAGTGGGAGGCTAGCCCTCCCCAGGTTTCCCTGGTGGCCACTCTGGCCAACACCAGGGAAACTCGTCTGCCCCCCTCCCGGCCCCAGACCCCTTAAAGGGGCACGGGCTGGCTACGGTGCCCGTGCCAGGTGCAAGCCAGCCAGCAGACCCTGCACCTGGCACGGATTGAGCCACCCACCCGATGCCCCCCAGCCCTCCCCCTCTTCCCGGGACCAGGCTGGCGGCTCCCAGGAGCTTGCCTGGGACCGCAAGAGGCAGACACCCGCCTGGGCTAGTGCAGACATTGTGGACCTCGTCCACGATCTCCGCACTAGGCACAGGAACGTGGCCGGCTAGGGCAGGAGAGCTGCCAGCCTGGCCACCCAGGAGCAGGAGTGCGTGAAAATCAAGGTGGTCCACTGAGACCCCCAACCCTGAGCCCTGAGCTTACAATGGCCGTCCTGGGTCAGACCAAAGGTCCATCTAGCCCAGTAGCCTGTCTGCCGACAGCGGCCAACACTAGGGACCCTGGAGGGGATGGACCGAAGACAGTGACCAAGCCATTTGTCTCGTGCCATCCCTCTCCAGCCTTCCACAAACCTTGGGCAGGGACACCACTCCTACCCCCTGGCTAATACCACTCCATGGACCCAACCTCCATCACTTTATCTCACTTCTCTTTAAACTCTGTTCTAGTTCTAGCCTTCACAGCCTCCTGCAGCAAGGAGTTCCACAGGTTGACTCTGTGCTTTGTGAAGAACAACTTTCTGTTACTAGTTTGAAGCCTGCTACCCATTCCTTTCCTTTGGTGTCCTCTAGTCCTTCTTTATGGGAACTAATGAAGAACTTTTCTTGATGCACCCTCTCCACCCAACTCATGCTTTTAGAGACCTCTATCCTGTCCCCCCTCTGTCTCCTCTTTTCTAAACTGAGAAGTCCCAGTCTCTTTAGCCTCTCTTCATATGGGACCTGTTCCCAACCCCTGATCATTTTAGTTGCCCTCCCCTCTCCCAGCCTCTCTCTTCCCCTCTCCCACCTCCTTTTCCCAGTCTCCCCCAGTTTTGTTCAATAAAGACAGATTCCATTTTTGAACACAATTGTCCTTTATTTTGTACATCAAGAAAAGGGGCTAGGGAAGGGTAAGTGGAAGGAGGTGAGGGAGGAATGGGGTACACGCCCCCAATGGGGAGGACTGGGCTGGCTCTGCGGGCTTTTGGGGTGGAACCTCTCCTGCAGCCTCCCTATTGCCCCCTCTCCCCAGATGGCAGCATGCAGCAAGTGCAGCCGGTCTGATGGCCGAGTGCTGTGATGTGCCCAGTGTGGGCACTCAGGGCACTCCAAGCCAGGACTGCTTTGCAAGCGGGGCACCCCTGAGAACTGTCTGTCCGGGGTGGGGGTCGGGACCCTTTAAGCACAGCCCTCGGCTAGCCTGAGACAGCATCTCCACGCTCTAAGTCCTCCTCTGATGCCCTGCCGGCACTGCTTCCGGCCATCCTTAAGTCCGGTTCAGGATCCACTTAATGTGGACATGCTAGTTCGAATTAGCAAAACGCTAATTCCAACTAGTTTTTTAGTCTAGATCCATTAGTTCGAATTAGCTTAGTTCGAATTAACTAATTCGAACTAAGTTAGTTCAAATTAACGTTGTAGTGTAGACGTACCCCCATGGTTTATCTCAGCCAAAAGCAATAATTTTTTGAGGAAACATTTCAGCCACATAAAATGGGAATTCAGTCTTCCACCATGCTACATTGTTGTTGTTGGGCGGGGTCAGGGGTATAGTTTCTATTCTGTTACATGCTTACTTACAGTTCATGGGATGGATATTATGTTTTTTGTCTTTTGTAGTTCATGTTTCCTGATGTCTTCAAATGTCTACAATAGCCAAAGCATGGTTATAGTTAAAAAAATTTATTTAAGGAAAAATAAAATTGGCTAAGTCTATTTGAGTTATGACAATCTAAAATATCAAGTCCCTTTTAAAACATCAAGGGCTCGGCCCTAAGCTGGTTGACACACATCTGCACAGAGAAATAAGGCAATGTGATCGCCTTCATCCTCTGCATGAGCTAATTTTACTATTGGTCTGTGCAGAGGATGGAGTGGGAGAGCAGCCTTTGCAGGGATAACTATGCACTGCCCTTACCTCAGGGTTCATGATAACTCTGGGGTCTAGCCTTGGGATGCTTTCCCTTGTTGATTTAAAAATGACTTAATTTTTTATTTCAAACTTATTCATCTTAGTCTTAATTAGAATAATCATTTGTAACAAATATGAATATAATTCTAGACTTAGATTTTCCAAGGACCAAAGGGAGTTAGGGTCCAAACTCCCTGTGATTTTCAGTGAGCATTGGATGTATAAATCCAACTCTTACACACAGTACAGTACCAATAAATCGTAAGTGACTAAAAATAATTATACCTTGGCTATGCAAAGGACTGCATTTGCATTTGCTTTGATTTTCCTCTACTTTGCTATTAATTTCCATATACTACTTCCCCTTTTGAGGAAGGATGCAAACAAAGATGGCAATGCTGATACAAATAAAGGCCCAAATTAAACTGGCTGATTTCAGTGAGAGCAGGGTTAGTGTTTTATTTTTAACAGATCCTTATGGATCATGTTAACTAAAGAATGAAGCTCTCCAACACACATGCAGTTAACATAAGACCTGCAAAAAATACTAGTCAAAGCTTCAGCAATGCAACAAAGGCTTACATTTGATGTATTTAATAGTTTTCCACTTGGCATTGGTTTTGGCTGTTTGTGTAACGAAACTGGTCAGAAGCTAATTGAGACTGTATTCTGTATCCTCCAACTTGAATTACTAACATGAAAGAGCAACATTTGAAATGCTTGAAGAACACTTAATTAACAATTGACTAATTAATATACTATAATAATGACTTATTTAATGTAATTATGGTTGCAGTTCAGATGTCAGTGCCTTTCTATGGAACTTGACCAACATGCTAGCATTTTGAAATTGCTGAGCTATGCCAAGATTTTTGATGTGCAAAAGTGATTTTGGATGCCTCAGGTTTGGGTGCCTCAAAGAGACTATTTTCAAAAAGCATCCAAAATCACTTTTGCACATCAAAAATGCTCAGGGTTTTCTGAAAATCAGACCCCTGTTAATGTGTCCTAGGTTGTGTACCCCAAAATGCAGGCATCCAAACCTCTTCTGAGAATCTTGGACTTACATTTAAAGCAGGTGTATGGCTCCGTTGATTATGAGTATTTTTAAAAACAGAAATAGAAATGTCTAGGGTCCAGCTTACATTTTTTCGAGACACACACATCCCATTTTTGGCAGTTGCCAAGTATGAAAGAATGAGTGCTTGTGTTTGGTACGTTAAAACATTGCCTGTGGTTAATTCATGCCTTAGAGCTCAAAGCTCTAAAAGTGCTGGGCGGATCATTGTGGTTTTTTCAAAATTAAGGTGTTTCATTCTCCTCCAGAGTTTCTCTGTCTTTGTGTGTCATCATTTTCAAAGCTTTTATGGGAAGCTTAAATTTAGAGTCTTTGCTAGCATTGTGGCTTTGTTGGGGCACCCTCTTTATCCTTTGTGTTCATGAATTTGTGCTTCCTGTCTCGATGTAGGTTGGGTGGGGAGCTTCTTGGTGAGGTAATCAGGGAGGGGCAAAATAGCATCACAGATCAGTTAATGTCCATTCACATGACTTCTAAATAAGCAAGAAAGGGGGTTAGGTAGCTAAATTAATTCAGAAAGAATAGGCCAAAATATAAGCAAAGTCAGATGTATGTCATGGGCCAGGTGTTAATTTTTGGTGATGGCAAATGGCAGAACACAGCTGTACTATTTTTTATTTATTTATTTGGGATTTTTATTACATTGTGTGTCTATGTCTCACCTTGGCAAACACGTTCACTGCCCACAAAGATTATCAGAATTAGGTACCTAACGTTAGGACCGGAGTGTCAAAAGGCGGTGATTGCTCAACGCTTTTGGAAATCAAGATGTTTATTTAGATGGCTGAATATACTTAGGTATCTAAGTTAGGCACCCAGGTTTGAAAATCTTTGCTGTTGTCCACCTTGAACATTTCATAGGTACATTTCACACAGGTTCCAGACAGAGGATCCGTTAATGCACATTCATTAACTATGAATACCATGCTAGCTACAGCCCTGAGTGTAAGCCCTGGCCAGATCTACACTAAAAAGTTAGGTCGATTAAGCTACGTTGCTTAGTGTGTGAAATCAGGCCGTGTTATGTTCCTTACCCAATGGCTAGAGCACTCAACTGAAATGTGGGAGACCCAGGCCTTGTGAACGTGAAGAAGGGATTTGTACTTGGGTCTCTCAGGGTACATCTACTCTGTAATGAAACCTAACCTAATTGCTGTGCAGACAGCACTAGGTCAATGGAAGAATTCTTCCTTTACTTCAGTACCTCCTCTTGGGCTGGTGGATTATTTATAGTGACGGGAATATCCCTCACATTGCTGTAGTGAGTGTCTCTGCTGCAAGTGTGTTACTCCTGCTTTTCTAATGAAGGCATAGCCTAAGAAGGTGAAGAACTCTTCCACTATGCAGAAGATCGACGCTGCTGGAGTCAAACTTCCAGGGTTCGATTTAGCGGGTCTAGTGAAGACCCACTAAACCAAATTCAGAGAGTGTCCCTATCGGTGCCAGTACTCCTGCTCCTGACTAGGAGTAAGGGAAGCTGACAGGAGTATTTGCTCCCATCAACCTCCTGCTGTGTGGATGGTGTGGAAACACAATTTAAGATACGTTGACTCCAGCTCGAGTTGCATATCTTAAGTCGACCTTCTGCTGTAGTATAGACCAGGCTCTGTGGAGACAAGAGTAAATAAATCACCAAAATCAGTGATCCCAAAGTTTTTTCACAACATGAAACACTTGTAGGTAAGCTTCAGAAGATTCCTTTAAAATTGCCCCTGTCCTCTTTATGTTATTAAAAAAGACAGAAAATTTTAAGAGTTCTTGTTTGTTTTCTTTTATGTATTTTTTCTGCTTTTATATTTTTGCAACTTTAGAAATAGCTGGGATGTCAATTCTGAAGAGCTTTGGTTTTACTGGAGGTCTGACCAGGATGTGTCAGAGTTGTAAGCAAGGATTTCTCTTAACTGAAGAGACAGACGTGCTGAGTCTTTACCAAAGACATCTCTTTTCCCAGACATTCATTTGGCACTGGAATTTAAAAGATGTGAAAAACAAAGAGTGACAGTCTGACTAAAAATCCCTCCCCACCTCCTTCACCTGTGATCATTTTAATAGTTTTCAGCTACCAGAAAGTCTTCCAGGATAGACAATAACAAAATTTCCAATTGGGTTAAAGTAAAAATGAATATTTGGACAGCACATTGATGATTTTAAGCACTGTAAGTGCTTTGTATAGTTGCTGTACAGTTTCAGCCAGATTCTGCCTTCAAAGAGAATGTTTTTCATGTGTGAAATAAGAAGGATTTGGCCCGTAGTTCAGGTAAATTAAATGAAAGTAACAAGATAGCAGTTCAGTATTTTTTCAAGTTAAAATTACATTTGCTGTTTTGACTTCAGTTGTGTGAAATTTATTATTAATAAAAATCTATCATGAATCAAAAGCAGGTGTTCTACTCTGATGCAATTACAAGCCCTTGAATTGAAAGGGAGATTGAATTGATCCTTGAATTGAAGGGGCCAATTCATTTGGCCCAAAAGAGGTTGGTGATTAGTTTTGTTTTGTTTTCAATTCACTGCTTTTTTTTTTCAGTTTTTTTATTCAGTTTGAATTGAACTGAATTGTTTTGATTGTTTTTTGTTTTGTTATTTTGGAACTGGTAGCAAAATCCCAAATGCCTGTTTCCCTTCCTTCAAGTCCTCCTCAAAACCAGAATTGGTCAAAAAGTGTTAATATTTATAGAAAAAAAAGCACTGAATGTTTTGTGGTTTTTCTTTTAAACCTCCCCCCCCCCCCCCAAGATCAAACTCTACTCCAAACATATTTCTCCTTTCAGCATAGCATTAATCTATGTCACTACAGTGCTGTCAACACATATTATGGATATATTCACAGTAATATTGAATTTTGAAACAAAGGAGATGCTCAAATGAATTTTAATGATAGTAAGTGGAAAGTAATGCATATTGCAAAACATAATCCCACCTAAATTAACTAATTACCAGTTAAGAGAGAGATCTGGGAGTCATTGTGGATAGTTCACTGAAAACATCCATTCAATGTGCAGCATCAGACAAAATAGCAAACAGAATGTTAGGAATCTTTTATAAAGGGATATAGAATAAGACAGAGAATATCTTATTGCCTCTGTACAAATTCATTGTACACCCACACCTAGAGTACTGCATACAGATGTGTTCGCCTCATCTCAAAAAAGATATCTTGACATTGGAAAAAGTTCAGAAAAGGGCAACAAAATTATTAGGGATTTGGAACAGCTTTCATATGGAAAGAGATTAAAAAGACTAGGATATTTCATCTTAAAAGAGACGAAGGGAGGATATGATAGAGGTCTATAAAATCATGACTAGTGTGGAAAAAGTGAATAAGGAAAAGTTATTTACTTGTTCCCATGACATGAGAATTGGGGGGGTCACCAAATGAAATTAATAGGTAGCAGGTTTAAAAAAACAAAAGGAAGTATTTCTTCATGTCACACACAGTCAACCTGTGAAACTCCTTGCCAGAGGACATAAGGCCGTGGTCACCAACCTGTAGATCGCGATCTACCGGTAGATCTCAGAGGCTCTAAGAGTAGCTCTCGAGCCCTCTCTGAACTGCGCTCCTGTGCAGTACATTTACATTAGATTTCCTCGTTTGAGGAGCAACTACTCACCGAGCATCAACACAGGTGAGTAGCTGTGAGGAATGGTGGGAGCTGGGAGGTCGGGAGGGCTGAAACACCCCAGCCAGCTGACTGTGGCTTTCAGCTGAAAGAGGCTGCCCCATGCTCCAGCTGATCGGCGGCTTCTCCTCTGCGCTTGCTCACATGGAGCTTGGTGCACCCTGGCTGAGCGCCATGGCCAGCTGGCCGGGCAGCCACTTCTCTTCCCTCCAGCCTGGCTGCCCTGCGCTCAGCCCAGGAAGGCTGCGTCTAGCTCCAGCTATGCTGGAGCAAGCTTCCCAGGCTGAGCACAGGATCACAGATGCCCATCTGATGGACTGTATACGACTAGCAATCTCAGACTACAACCCAGACACTAGCAGATACTGTTCAGTCACAGGTGTCACACTGAGACTTTGTTATTGGAAGAAAAATATATAATTATCAATAATTGATTTTAGATTTACAAAATAGCACAGAACAAAATGTATAATTGTAAATACTTCATTTGACATTTGAATAGCATGAATTAAAAACAGACCATTTATTTCATAACTATAAACATGTGATTTTAATTTAATATATTGCATAATTTAAAAATAAACTGTTTAACGGAGTGTATAAGGGCTGGGGATAGCAAGTGATGGACAGGAGAATAGAGAGGGCGGGGCTTCAAGGAAGGGACGGGGCGGTAGATCTTCGCCTGTTCTGAGACTTAAAAAGTGATCTTGGGTGTAAAAAGGTTGGAGACCACTGACATAAGGGAACGTCTACACAGTAGCACATAGCTCAAAATAAGCTATGCAATGTGAGCTACGCAAATTGCATAGCTTATTTTGAGATAGTCTAATTCGAAATTTGGAGCCATCTAAACAGCACTAATTTCTAAATAAAGCACTATTCTGATGAGTCCCTTAATACTCGTGCAACGAGGTTTATGGGACGTCGGACTAACAAGCTCATTATTTTAATGTATTTTGAAATAACGGACTTTCTGTTAAGACACACAGAATGCTATTTCGGGATAATGGATGTAGACGCTGTGTAGACGAATCCTAACATGGCTCAAAAAATTCATGGAGGTTATGTCCATCAGTGCCTGCTAGCTAAGATGGGTAGGAATGGTGTCCTAGCCTTTGTCAGAGGCTGGGAATGGGTGTCAAGAGAGGGATCACTTGATGATTACAGGTTCTGTTCATTCCCTCTGCATTGGCCACTGTCGGCAGACAGGATACTGGGCTAGATGGACCTTTTGTCTGACCCAGCATAGCATTCTTATGTTCTCCAGGGCCAAGTTTAAAGGTGACCAGTGATTTGGGGTGCATCATTTTTGAGGTATTCTGCTTGAGATACTTCAGATGTGCCTGATTTTTTAAAAAGTGTCAAGCAGACACACGTCCCCCAAAATAGTCTGGTTTTGGGCTGGGCACCAAAAACGCTGAATCACTTTTGAAAATGTTGGCTAATTTGCAGCATCTTCTGTGTGTGTGTGTGTGTGAGAGAGAGAGAGAGAGAGAGAGAGAGAGGGAGAGAGAGCACTTTATCTATTTAGATTTTAAGAACTTTGTGGTAAAGTCTCCATCTTCCTTTGTGCTTCATACAACAGTTTACACAATGTTAATTCTTACAAAAAATGAATAAATGTAATAAAACGTATACAAATTATATCTGAGCCTCTACATTCCCATTGGATGCGGCAGTGGTAATGGAAGAACCTGTTTTATGATACATGGAGCCAGCTGCATAATAGAAAAACAAAGACCATACTTGGATTAATCTTGTGGCTCTGTTCCATACTCCTTTCATTAGTCTTTCTCCATTCTCCTCCTTCTCCTTAACCTTCCCTCACACGAGAAAGACAGGACAACGCTGGAAGCTTATAGAATAACAAAATCCAAAGGAGTTAGGGAGACGATGGAAAGGATAAACAGACTCGAATGTCAGGTTCTGTCGAGTCAGCACATGGAACAAATGTATTTTTCTATTATTGTATGCTAAGTGGGTTTGCCTTAAGAATTGCTTGGAATTTAATACTGGCATTTCCTGAGGAGCAGGTTTGAAATGAGTTTAATCATAACCAAGTGCTACTCTGCTAATTTTTAAAAGGCAGCTAATTATTAGACATTTCCGTGGCCATTTGAAAGTTTTTTCACATACAAAAAAAAGAAAAAAAAGAAGAAGCAAGTTAGCCAGATGTTTCTTCTCAGATTTCAACAGCCTGCTTAGTTTGCATGTACAAAATGGGAATAGTCCTGTTACAGTACCAGGTGTTATATGCAACATAGAGCATGACTGTTACTATTGTTTATACAGTAGTCCTCTAACTCAGTCTCAGGCTTAAGCTGCCATGCCTATATCCATGGGAGTGACTGTTAGACCTCTCTCAAACAAAGTTCTCTGTGTGTTATCGAAAAACACTGCACTAAGCTGCACCACAGAAGAGACAGCCCCTCATGTCACAATATACTATAGCACCTGAAGCTTTTGCCAGCTTGGATTGCAGCTGATATGTACAAGTCTCGACTGAGTATTACAACAAATGACTGAAGGTAAAGAAATGGCCTGAGTCAATGAAAGCATGGTGAATTTACTGAGTGATAGCATATACATTTCAGGGCTGTCTAACATTGGAAAGCTACAGTGAGGCCGTGTCCACACTCAGGGGTTCTTTCGAAAAAAGTAGCCTTTTTTCGAAAGAACTTCCCCTGCGTCCAGACTCAAGCCGCGTTCTTTCAAAATTAAATCGAAAGAACGCGGCTTTTCTTTCGACGGCGGTAAACCTCGTTTCACGAGGAAGAACGCCTTTTTCGAGGGAGATCCGTCGAAAGAACGTGAGTCTGGATGGGGGGAGCCCTTTCTTTCGAAATTATTGGCCTCCAGGAACAAGCCCTGGTGGACAATCTGGGCCATGGGTTGCACGTCTGTGGTTCCTGGCTGCAGCCATTCCTTAAAGGGACAGGCGCACCCTCACAGCCACTTGTTGCAGACAAGGAGCCAGAGCACACGGCGACCTTGCTGCAGCATGTCACAGCCCCAAGAGCGTCCTGGCCCTTCCTCCAAGCCTTCTGGGGACCCAGCCAAGGGCTCCAAGCGCCGGGCACCGTCCTGGTCCGGCGCAGAGATAAAGAGCCTGCTGGAGCTATGGGGAGAGGAGGAGGCCTTACAGGCCCTCAAAAGCCGGCGGCGAAACGCCGACATTTATGGCCGCATGGTTGAAGCCCTGGCCCAGAAGGGCCACTACCCCCGCACCCAGGACCAGGTGCGCTCCAAAGTGAAGGAGCTGCGGCAGGGCTACGCCAAAGCCAGGGAGGAGAGCTCCCGGTCTGGGGCAGCCCCCCACTACTGCCCCTACTACTCAGAGCTGGACCAGATCCTGGGTGGCAGTGCAGAAGCACGCACACCACGGAGGTTCGTGCAGTCCGGACTGGCAGACCCGGTGGTGGACGCTCCAGAGCGGGAGCTACAGCAGTCTGGAGACGGGGACATGGGCCCAGAGGAGGAGGACAACGAGGAGACGGCGACCCTCACCCTGGAGCCAGTCACCCAGACCTCTGAGGCCTCCCAGGCGCCATCTGGCGCGGGAGAGGAAGCAGCAGGTGAGTACAGTGAGTTTGTGTCACACCCGGGGGGGCGGAGGTAGGTGGGTGGGTGCACAGTGGGTGATGCACAAGGGAAACCTGTCATGCTCAGGCTGATGCCCTGGTCTCTCACACACACACACACACACACACACACACACAGTGTGACCTTCAGAATGTCTGCTTCCCCTGTCTCAAGGGAGAGGGCATGCCCTTTTGGACAGCTGTTGCACACAGGACTGATTGTGATAGAAATGTAGCCGTGTTACTCTGATCTGAGGAAGTGGGTCTGGCCCTGGAAAGCTCATCCCCTAATAAACCATCCTGTTAGTATTGTAAGTGCTACAGAGTCCAGTTTATAGGACTGATTGTGTCTTCTTCTTTTCCTCCACAGCCGGACCAGCCGTGGAAGAGGGCCGCAACACCCCAGCCCCACCTCCATCTCCATCTCCACCTCGGAGACATGGGAGCCGCAGACACAGGTGTGTCTACGCCGACATCCTCCGGCAGCACGTCGAGGCTGTGCAGGAGCAGAACGCCATCCTGCTACAGAGGGCGGAGGCAGAGGAGCGGTGGCGTGATCGGCTCATGAATGAGCTGGTCCTGCAGCGCACGGTGCTGTACGCCACCCTGAGGGAGGTCAGCAGCTTGCCTGCTGCTGTGCCTGGTCCTGCTCCTCCAGCACCCCATGACCCCACCCCACCAAACCCCCCTTCCACAACAGCAGCCCTTTCCCCCCTTGGACCTCCCTCTCCCCCAGCCCCCCCAGCTCCCCAGCCCCTCTCTCCCCCTGGCCCTCCTCTCCCCCAGGCTTCCACGTCCCAAGAGCCCCCCAGCAGCCAGCCAACCGACAGGTGCATCACCCGATCCCGTAGCCGGGGAGCACCCCAAACACGAGGCCCAGGCAGGAAAGGGAAATCTGCCAAGCCCCGTTCAACCTGATCCCCTTCCCCCCTCCAGGTTTCCAGGCCCCTTCCCCCCTCCAGGTTTCCAGTCCCCTTCCCCCCTCCAGGTTTCAATCACCCCCATCACCCCACTTATTAAGCACAAACAAAGGTTAAAGGAACTGTTTGTTTATTGTATATAGTTTGGCAACAACAAAAATGAAGAAAATTTTTGTTATTTTGCCACATTGTTTGATAATATGTACAAAATTATAAATAAGTAAAGAGAACATTTTATTTTGAAACACACCCTGGTGTAAGTGATGTGTCCAAACTGGGTCAGGAGATGGGTTGTGGAGGGAAGCTTCTATTGGGGGCCAGGGCCCAGTCCCCAGGCAGAAGCCCCTCAGTGCACGCAGTGGCCTCCACTGGAGAATTGCTCCCGGAGGGCCTCCCGGATGCCAACTGCAGACCGGTGAGCCTGGCGGATGGCAGCTGTCCGGGGCTGGGCAAAGAGCCTCTCCTGGGCATCAGCAGCTCTCCCCCACCCTGGTAGGAAGGCCTCCCCTTTCCTCTCCACGAGGTTATGGAGGACGCAACACGCGGCCACCACCTCGGGGATGTTGGTCTCCCCCATGTCGAGGCGTGTGAGCAAGCACCGGAATCTGCCCTTTAAACGGCCAAACGCACATTCCACCTGGTTGCGAGCCCGGTTAAGGCGAGCATTAAACTGCTCCTTGCTCGCATCCAGCTGTCCGGTGTAGGGCTTCATCAGCCACGGCATCAGGGGATAGGCGGCATCAGCCACTATGCACACCAGCATGTGCACGTCTCCAACCGCAAACTGGCGATGGGGGAAAAATGTTCCTGCCTGAAGCCTCCGGTACAGGTACGAGTTTCTGAAGATGCGGGCATCGTGTGCCCGCCCTGACCACCCAACACAAATGTCCGAAAACTGTCCACGATGGTCGACCAGGGCCTGGAGGACCATAGAAAAGTAGCCCTTTCGATTGATGAATTGGGCTGCTCGATGGGGCGGTGCACGGATTGCAATGTGTGTCCCATCGAGCGCTCCTCCGCAATTGGGGAAGCCGAGGGCAGCAAAGCCGGCCATGACGCTGTCCAGATCCGGTAGACAGATGAGCCTGTTGAGCAGCTCCGAATTGATGGCCCTCACCACCTGCAGAACGAGACAGACAACAAAGTGTTAGAAGGGGTGCCTTATGTCTTAGGAGGAGAACCCACCGCCCACCTTCCCTCTCAAACAAACAGCCCGGGAATCCCCTCCTCAGAACCCCCCCCCCCCACAATTCAGGGTGAGTGGAGGAGCTCCCTCCCACTCCCACTCCCACTCCCACTCCACTTGGCCCTTCCTGACAGTCTCCCTTCCCCTCACCCCAAACTGTGACTGTCCCCAGACAATGACTTACCTCCATCAAGACGGCCCCGACAGTAGATCTCCCCACGCCAAATTGGTGTCCCACGGAGCGGTAGCTGTCGGGGGTTGCCAGCTTCCAGAGGGCAATGGCGACCCTCTTTTCCAGGGGGATGGCGGGCCGCAGGTGGGTGTCTTGCCGTTGCAGAGCAGGGGCGAGCCAGGTACACAGCTCCTGGAAAGTGGTCTTTCTCATGCGGAAGTTGCGTAGTCAGTCTTGGTCATCCCAGATCTCCATCACGAGCCGGTCCCACCAGTCAGAGCTGGTGTCAAACCTCCAAACACGCCTGTCCACGAAAAAGTTCGGAGGCAAGGGCAGTGTGGCTGCCGGACGGGGGAACCCCTCGTCCCTCTGGTCTGGGTCCAGCTCGGGAAGGAGCCTCATGATTGTCTCACGAAGATGCAGCAACAGCTGCAGTATCGTGGTGTGGGGCCCTCGCCTGCCCAGGGGCAGCTCTGGCTCCATGCCACAAATAAGGGTCTGCAAGCAGAAAAACCTCAAAAGAAAAAAGCTGCTGGGGTGTCCCAGGAAGCTGAGCACTCCAAACCAGCACTGCAGTGCCTTGCAAAATTCCTCAAGGGACAGCAAAGGCAGCTGCAGGAGCAGAGCAACGGGTGTTCAGGAGTGTCCCTCTCACCACGCGTCTCTGCAAAGGGCAGGCAGGCAGCACCCGGAAGGAAATTCTGCCCCCATGCCCTGGCAGAAGCAGTTCCGGGTGGCTTTCAATTTCGAAAGAGCGTCCGGCAGTCTGGACGCTCTTTTTCGAAATAGCGGATCGATCTTTCGATCCGCGCATTGTAGTCTAGACTTACTTTGAAGTAAGAATAAGAGCCTCCGGAAAAGGGCACTTTTTCCGGAGGATCAGGGTCAGTCTAGACGCTCTTTTCCGGCTTTTTTAAAAGCCGGAAAAAAACGGCGGACATTTTTATTTAAATGCCGCGGGGGATATTTAAATCCCCTGCGGATTTCCCTACGACGACTCGTGAAATTTACATGCCCCTTCCGGAAGAGGGGCCAGTGTAGACGTAGCCTTACTGTCTGGTTTTCAAAAGAACCTTGCTTTGGTTTGGTGCTTAAGTTGGTGCTGGGCTGTCTTGAAAATCTAGCCAGTGCAGCTTCAAAAATTCTGGATCTAATGCTGTCACACTATGTAGTCTTTAATTTAAAAACAGAATTTTCCCAGGCCAAGTATCTGTTATGGGCACTTGTTTCATCTTGTTAGAGCCTGTTGGCGTGGTACAACAATCTCCATTTATGAAAAATAGCAAAGCATGAGATAACATCAGCCCTACAAACTTGTATTTCATTTATGAGAATAGTTTCTGTCATACATGCCATGTGGTTAAGTAAATAAACATAGGATCAACCTGTACAGTGTATGACCTATTTGCCCATACTTTATACATAACCGGTGCTTATCCAGTATGTTTTGGGAAAACCACTGATGTGCCGTAAGAAAATTTGAAAAAAATTACAGTTTTAAGTTTACTTAGCATCTATCATGCCCCCACTCCCTTGCCTCTGTTCATCTGCTGGTTTGGAGCCCTTGCCCTCTTTTCTAGCAATGCCCCTCTGTTGTCAAGGTTTCACTAACATATGTCATGTGGTTAGTGGGGTAGCCTTGAAAAAACATGCCAAAGCTTCCACTAGTGCAGATCTCATCTGACCAGTTACACAGCAGCACCACTGAAGACAATGGGAGTTGTTTAGGTGCTCATCCCTTCTGAAAAGCAGACAGGTGCCTAAATGTGGATTTCACTAGGCACTTACTTTTGAAAATCTTGGCACTAGTTTGCATGTTTGTCTCTCCGAAGATTTCACATTTTTACCATAAGAGCCAGTTCTTGCCTCGTGCTAATTGATATTGCCAATTCTTCATTGATGTTAATGATGATTATAGTTTGAAGCTGTTATGGCTCCATGTGCTTGCTTTGCTTTAGGAAGGGAAAGAAGTGAATCTTGGGCTATGTCTAGACTGCAGGCTTCTTGCACAAGAAGCTTTTATTGGACTAGATCTTCTGCAAAAACTTCTTGTGCAAGAGCACGTCGACACTGCAAAAGCGCATTGAAAAAGCGATGCACTGTTGTGAGAGAGAGCATCCAGACTACATGGGCACACTCTGGAAAGTAAGTTCTGATTGCAATGCACAGAATGGCCACCAGGGCACCTGTGCTTTTTCCTTTTCCCTCTTTTTGCACAAAAACCCTCTTCCCCGTCCACACACACCTTTTTGTGAAAGAGCTCTTTCGCAAAAAGGCGTTCTTCCTTGTAGAATGAGGAATACCTACACCAGAAACCCCCCTCTGTTCTTTCGATTTTTTTTGCACAAAAACGCACTTGAGGTGTGGACACTCCGCGAGTATTTTTCCAAAAAATAGCCATTTTTTAAAAAAAAACTCTGTAGCGAAGACATAGCCTCAGTGTGGATAGGAGGGGATCCATTTCCTGGTGGTGGTAATTGCTTGTAAGTGAGTGTAATGGTTACAGTTTGAGGCAGGTATTACTCCATATTCTTATTTGTTTTGGGCAGGAAAGAGCAAGTCGAGTGGTGAGCTCAAAAGAAAGGGTGATGGTCTTATATCCCCAGTTATACATCAATGTAACTCCAGTGTTGTGACAGGAGTTTCTCCTGAGTTATTCTACTATTTCTGAAATCAGAATCAGGTCATCAGGGTCAAATCATAGCCACTGACTTTGTGTGCCCTTGGACAAGTTGTTTAAACTCTTTGTACCTCATTTTACTCATTTGTAAAAAAAATAATATCATGGGTGAATTCTTGATCCCATTGAATTCACTGGGAGTTCTGCCACTGACTTCCAGTGGGATCAGGATTTCATGCAGTTGCTCTCATCTGAGGCCAATGGATGTTTAATTAATGGATGCTTGTGATGTGCTTTGAAATTCTTGGAGAAAAGGCCCTATGGAAGTGCCAAGAACTGAATCATTATTATTATTGATAGTCAACATTTGCATGGTAGAGGGCCAGATTTCCAAGAGTTCCAAATTGGACACCAAAGTAACTGAACCTTTTTCAGTACAGGTCACCTCCCACTTAGGCAACCAAGTGAAATGGATGCAAGTTCTTAGCATCCAGCACCTGCTCCACAGAACAAATGGGAATTGCAAGGTACTGAATATTTTTAAAAGTCTAAAAATCTGACCACCATTGTCACTAATGACAGGCTTTGGAAATCTGACGCTGGGACTCTGAAGTTAAGCATCTAAATAAGAAGCCTGATTTTCAGTTGAGCAACTTCAGTTCTTGTGGAAAGCCATGTGAGCTGGGAGCTCAGCATGCCTTAGACTATGTCTACACTACAAAGATACATTGGAAAAAGAAATGCAATTTGAGTATCTTTTTCCAATTTACTTCCAAAAGAGGCTTTTCTGAAATTTGGCCCATCTACATGGGGCTAAATATCAGGAAAAAATCACCTCTTTCAGAACAACCCTCCTTCCTCATAAAATGAGGTTTACAGAGATGCCAAAAAAGTGTCCGCTTTTCCTACTTTTTTCGGAAAAGCGGACACGTTCCCTGGACGCAGCAGAATATTCCGGAAAAGCTCTGCAGTCTAGACATAGCCTTATTTAGATTCCTAAATACAGTTTTGGGTGTCCCAGCTTGAAAAAGTTGGTCATTGCTATTATTAGCTACCTGTTGAGAGATTTGGAATGAAGTGAAAATGGAGGGGGAGGAATTCATAAAGAACAAGTGAGCACTGTATTATATTTCCCACTGGGAACAACTCTGCAATTGAAAATCACAGGGGGATTTCATGTGTAGGATCACCTTCCAAAACGTATTCCAGGAAGAAATTCAGAAGTGAACCCACCTGTGTGTGGGCGAATGAGGGACGTGGGTAGCAGAGCGCTTAAGGAAGTGTTATTGATCATTTGGACAAAGCAAAGCCGTTAAGATGAATTAATACATAAGCTGTTTGTTTGTACATTGAAAGCCCATATTGCTATACATTTTCTGCAATGGCTATTGATTTTTATGCAGCATTATACAGTGTGGTTGTGTCTAGACTGGCAAGTTTTTCCGCAAAATCATCTGCTTTTGCAGAAAAACTTGCCAGCTGTCTACACTGGCCGCTTGAATTTCCGGAAAAGCACTGACGATCTCATGTAAGATTGTCAGTGCTTTTCCGGAAATACTATGCTGCTCCCGTTCGGGCAAAAGTCTTTTTTCGAAAGACTTTTGTGCAAAAGGGCCAGTATAGACAGCACAGTACTGTTTTCCGCAAAAAAGCCCCGATCACGAAAATGGCAATCGGGACTTTTTTGCGGAAAACCACGTCTAGATTGGCCACAGACGCTTTTCTGCAAAAAGTGCTTTTGTGGAAAAGCATGCTGCCAATCTAGACGTGCTTTTCCGAAAATGCTTTTAACGGAAAACTTTTAACGGAAAACAGTGTAGACATAGCCTGTGTCTTTGTCTGTGAGGAGTTTCTTTAGGGAATTAGCAGTATTTAACTGATCTTGAATAATTTATTATTATAAAAACTGCATTCCATAGTGCCCACCATGGTAGCATCTAAGGACCTGATTTTGAAAGGTATTTAAGTGTCCAAAGATGCGATTAGGCACATAGCGGAATTTTCAAAAGTACGTAGGCACCCAACTTGTATTAATTTCTCACTGAAATCTGGTGCTACATGCTTTAAAACTTTGTTATAGCAAATCATGTCACTATTTTTGTTCTGTGTTTAAACAGCATATAGTTAGGGGGACCATATTTCCCTGTCTGAATACAGGACACCTGGTAAAATTACTCATATTAAAGACGGCGTTCAATTAATTCAGTTAATATCCCTGCCCAGTGCTCTCTATTCTCCATGCCTGGCTGGGCTCCTGGGATGGACCCACCTCTCCTTGTACCTGGCACTGTGTCTTCTCAAGGCAATATGAGGGGCATGCAGGGTCCCAGCCCCTCGCCCCCAGATTTCCATCAGGATTCACATCAGAAACTGGCCAGCAGCAGTGTGGGAGGAAAGGGATGTGAGCAGCTTCCAGCAGCAGAAGGGGTGATGTAGAGGATGGAGGGTAGGGGTGATTTGGCCAGTGTATTGGAGAAGTCATCTCCCTCCTGTCGCTATTCCCGTCCCCTGCTCCTCTGTGGCTTGTCCCTTCATGCCTGCCGTGAAAGGCAGTGAACACCTCCAAGCTGCTGCTGTCCACTGACATAACCCAGCCACTCCCTGCCCCTGGCTACAACACAGACAGGAAGGGGGTAAGCCCTAAGGATGCTCTGTGCACCTGGGTTCAGCGAATCTGTCTGCAGGGCTGGGGTGCAAAGGGTGGAAATAGCCTTTTCTCTGCTGCTACAGAACTTAGGTGAGGGGCAAAGGAGCTTCCCCCGTCAGTGCAGAGTTAGTCTTTGGCACACGCAGGCTTGGCTCCTTCTGCTCAGTGCCCTTGCACCATAGGGTATTGAGCTTTCCTTGAGTGCCAGCCTAATCAGCAGTGGGTAGAAAGGAACCTGACAGCCAGGCTGTTGAGGGGTTGAATGGTCTGGCCAGGGACTGGTTCTCCACACAGCACTCGGAGTGGAACACACCCTGCCAAGGGGGGCATGGCGGAGCAGTAGAAGCTGGGGGTGGTGTGAACAGACACAGCAGTGGAGACACAGCAAGAAGGGAAGCGTGTAAAGGGCGAATGGGTGGGCAGCAGAAGTTACATGTCACCAGCCATGGCCAGCCCACATTCCCCTGACACCCCAGCAAGCAGTCAGTACCAGTTGGAACCAGGGTGGGGTAGTCAGAGAGCCTTCTGGCCAAGAGACGGCTCACAGCAGGGACTGCACTGTCCCTCAGGGACCAGCAGGGGGAGCAGCCGGCCTCCCATGTTGCAGCTTTGCCCAGCCCTCACCATTGAACTCCCACCCCTATCATCAGCCACTAGCCCTCCTCCCCCCCACACACACACACTCACTGCAGACGGGTGGGCAGCTGGCAAGCAAAAATCTGGCCAGCAGTAGGTCCCACCAGTAAAAGAAATAGGGACACCAGCAGGAAGGCTTAAATATGGAACTGTCCCTTTAAAAATAGGACATTTGGTCACCCTACATATGGTCTAATGGAGTCCTGGTCCATATTCCTAGGAGCTACGGGGACACAAATAATGAATAATGAAATGGGGCCACCTGCCTCTACTGTAGTCTCAGAAAACTCTCATTCTTTCACCCCTTCAGCATGCCTTCTTTCTGAGACACGAGCCACATCTGTGTGTGCTGTGGGATTCATTTGTAACTACAGATCTTTCAGCAGTTCTTTTCATGTGGGAGGACAAGCTGATGAAAGCCGTTAAGTTCTAACTAACCCTACATCCTCCCCAAGCCTTATGATCTTGCAGTAGCCCTTCTGGTGAGTCTCAAGAGTCCTTTTCCTGCATTGTCCACACAAGCCCTCTACCTCATAGGACAAAGAACTGTTTGGCACTTTTGAGTGAAATCATAGCTAACATTTAACGCTAGTCAGAATAGGAATTAATATTTCAGCACCAGCCAGGTGATGCCATATTTTCAACATAGCTGCTCTGCCCCCCTTTTGGCTTATAACTTTGGTCTGGAAGGAAAAGGAGAATGCATATGGCTTGTGTAATTGAGGCATGTGACGTTTCATACAGGGGCTTAGCCTTTATAAGGCCATGTCTATCCTATGTAATTTTGTCAATCTAACTTACAAACAGGATACAGCCAATGCAGTTAATAAATTGTGTGTGTGTGTGAGAGAGAGAGAGAGAGAGAGACCTCAGTCACTGTATTGTCTGAGTGGAATATTGTGGGATAGCTCCTGAAAGCCAGTAACAGTCAGTGTAAACAATGCGGTATCTTCACTGATACTGCATCAGCCTAATTACATCAGCCAGGACTCTGTGGCAATCAGAAAGCTGGTGTTACTGAATCAGCAAAGAGAGGCACTTACATTGGCGGGAGCCAAATTTAAGTGAAGACACTTCCACAGCTAGGTCAATGTAAGGCACCTCACTTTGCACTAACCACGTAGGGTAGATGAGGTGTGAGGATGCATCCTAATAAGCTGCTTTGGTGGCTGCATTGTAACGTCAGAATGTATAAATGTATAACTTTTGCATCCCCGTCAGCTGGCCTGCCGGTACAATCCTTAAAGTGCTGCCACGGCAGTGCTTTGACATTGGCTGTATACCAGCCTGTATCAGTAGCCACTTTCCTACCAGTATCTTCTACCAGGCCACTTAAACCTCTGGACTCACAAGGCATAGTTGTTCTTTGCCATCCCTGCCCAGTGTGCCTTCCTCATTCAGATCAAGTGGCGTGACTGAGGAAAAGAGATGTGACCGGAGGGCTGTACAATGCATTGATCCCTGGTTAAGATACTTGCTTGGGATTAAAGGTAGCCATGCCCAACATAGAACAAGACTAAGTCATGCTAGAAGCTAAATTGGTGCCAGACCAGCAGGAAGAGCCACCGCCATCAAGAAACCAGTTTGTACCACCCTTCCCTCTCCCCTCCCCCCGCCCCCGCCAGCCCTGAACACTGCTCCCGTACAGCTGAAGATCTGGCCCTAATGTCTCCTCCAAATAATTTGAACCTGTAGACACTGCCTAAACCTGCACTTCAGTGTTCATGGCTTGAATTTATGTGGGGAGTTTCTTGCTTTCTTTCTAGTGTATGGAATGATATGTTGTTGCTTCTTAATCAAAAAAAGTGCCTTGAGCTTATTTATTTAATGAGTTTATTCACCACTGATATAATTGGGACTTTTAGTTGTAGAAATCCAAAAGTCCAGCTGCCAAGCGAAACTGCAGTACAAGCAGTTCAAACTCAAGTAGCCCAAGGGCACTGTCAAGTAGGCCACTTCCACAGTGGTCCAAAATGTAGTTTTTATGTCATTAAAAAAATGGGGAAACCTTTATTAATTAACATATATTTTAAGGGAAAAGATTATTTTTGGATTTTAATCATTCACTGGAAGTGAGGTTTCTGTTCTCCCTGCTGCACAACATAAAGACAAGGAGACATTCAATGAAACCAAAAGGTGTCAAATTCGAAATTGATAAAAGGAAATACTTTGTTACACAATGCATAATTAGAATGTGCAATTCAGTGCTACAGGAAATCAGGACCAAGAATTTAGCAAGATTCAAAGAAAAGACTGGGTATTTATATGAATAACAAGAATATCCTGAGCTATAATATCCAGTACTAAAAAAAGAAGAACATTAGCAGGGATACAATACCTCATATTTCCTTAAAAAAAACAGTCTAGACAGGGTTTTTTGCGCAAAAACCCCCTTCTTCAAAAGAACCCTGTAAACCTCATTTTTTGAGGAATAAGGATTCTTTTGAAAAGGGGGGGGGTTTGGAGAAACCCCCCATCTAGACTGCTTTTATTTTTTTTCAAAAAAAACCCTCTTCTGAATAAGGGATCGGAAGAAGATATGCAAATTCATGCATAATTTGCATATCTTCTTTCAGAAACTGAGGGTTGTCTAGATGTGCCATAAGGGTGCATCTACACTGCACTGTACCTACACAAATTGTGTATCTTATTTTGATGCTCTTTTGAAATAACTTTTTTCATCATTTGGTGCTGTCTACAAAAGTGCCAAATTTTGAAATAAAGTGCTGTTCCGAAACGTCCCTTACTCCTCATAGAATGAGGTTTATAGGGATGTGAGAATAGCAAGCATGCTGTGAAGACATGGGATAGCTATTTCAGGATGTTCCGGTATCCCAAAATAGCATTGCAGCATAGATGTAGCCTAAAGCAGCAAATGAAACTGACCAACCCATCTTTCAATGTCCCTGCTGAGTGAAGTGCAACAAGAAAAGAAATAGTACACCTCAGTAAAAGTACATTTGATTGTTAAATTCTTTTGGTTTCAATAAACTGTTGTGTTAGCAATACAAATCGAAGGAAGCTTTTAGCATATTAACTGTCACTTCAAAGGGAGAACTCAACAGCTTGGTTCAGTTTTAGTTCCAAGTCCCACTCCTTGAAATGGATTTAAAATTAAAAACTGGTTTAAAATTTGTTTCCTGTACAGTTGCTTCCTTAGGACCTGATCCTACCAACACTTACCAAAGGGTTTACTGCTTGGTTCTGTACTTAGTCTCATTGACTGAAATTTTTACTAGATTGGGATATGAGATCTCTATCCCAAACTTGACAGAGCACAACTTGCACAGAAGTTTGTCTGCATTCTACCAACTATGGAATTTTGGCCCTATTTCTTAAGAGCCTAATTCTGTCTCCTTTACTCACTCGAAGCAATCCCTTACTCCACATGTAGTCTCACTGATTTCATAGTAATCATAGAATCAGAAAATACTAAAACTGGAAGGGATCTTGAGAGGTCATCAAGTCCAGTCCCCTGCCCTCAGTGGAGTTAGGTATTATTCATTCTAAGGATGGTCAGTATTTGTCCCCTCGCCAACTGCCGTAAAAGAATTAGAGAAGTAAAATGAAGTTTTGTGGGGATGGGAAACACTTCATGTAAAACCATGATTCAGACAGATTACACTAAATGTCAAAAGAGTAACTTTAATGGAAAAAAGAGTAGCTCTAATGGAAAACCCTAAGAATAGAATGCAAGGCTGCTGTGTTTTATAGTCTTAAATTACCATATATCAGGACTACAGAACTTTTAGGAAACCATGACTTTTTTTTTTAAATCTTGACTTAGTATTACAGCCAATAGCTTTCAATTAACTTCTTTTACTACTCCCATCAGATGCTGGCACCTAAACAGAAGGGTATTTAATTTTGCTGAAATGTGAATGGGGATTGGTAGAAATAAAGAGTCAAGCTGAAGCAAAGGCTTTTTCAGTCCATCAACCTCTGGCACATCAGCAATGCTTTATGGGGTTTATAAGTTCAGCTGTCACAATGGGACAATGAGCATTCTGATACTTGTGAAACAAATAAACTCTTCCCACAATTTACAGTCCCTTAGAACATGCACAGAACAGGTAAACTAAGAGCTCTGTCTTCACTTCCAACTGGGGCTGTAATTCCCAGCCCATGGAGACATACCTGCACGAGCTGTATTGATCTAGCTCATTAAATATACCATATGGCCATGCTTCAAGCTGGAGGAATGATTCCCAACTCCAGGAGACATACTCATGTAATGCTCATTGAGCAAGTGTGCTAAAAATAGATTGTAGCCACAGGAGCGCAGGCAGCAGGAGGAGCTGGCATACTCATCTGAGAGAGTAAGTGTGTGCTTGGAGTGGCAAGCCCCTCCTGCCTTCACACTGTGACAGCTACACACAACTTGTAGTGCTTTCCCTGAATCCATCAGCGTGAGTGTCTTCTCCGGCGAGGAATCACAGTCCCAGATTGAAATGTAGTGATACCCCCAAATGCCTGCTGAATCTATGCAAGATGATGAAATATCATCCAGTATGCCAGTGGGTTTCTTAATCTATCGGACAATAAGAATGCCTTGTCATTGTCTCTTTAAGGATGAATAAAAAGGGCTGAATCCAAAGTCCATGGAAGTTCAGAGAAAGATTCCTCTTCACTTTAATGAGCTCCAGTAAATAGCCCATTAAAAATCCTATAGAGCAAAAATATCAATTAAGTATATGATGTGAATTTGACTCAGCCTGTGCATAACAGCAAATGTAAGCCATCTCCACTGGAGAGCCTTTTAAAATGCTGTAGTATTTTCACATGTGCAATCATGTTTCCTTGATCTGTGTTTGTACATCCATATGAAAATAATAATTTAGAAAACCTGCATGGTTTTTCATTGAGATACTCTCATAGTAAGAGAATATACATTTTCAAAAGCTAAACAGAAAGGGAGGGGGTGGCATTTATGAAAATAGAACAGAAAAGAAGCAGTATCCTTTTTAAATGTATGTTCTTCCTTTCCACCTATTATTTTGTTTTAAAATAAAATGCCAGTGCCGTGTCTGAGGTAAAAATAGCTTATACTGCTTGAAATTATTTCAATTATAAAGAGAAATCAGGTTATGAATTTGTTTCAAGTATTTTTTCCTTTTTAATTGGGGGGGGGGAATTCTATTGCAGTCAGACTGAAACCAGCTGTGGGAGGCTTGAGGTAGATGGAGGATTTCAGAATCAAATTTGCATTTTTTTTTAATTTACAAAGGCAGCTAGGAATGGGAATGGAAGAGAGATTGTGTCTTTTCTTTAAATGACTCCATTTATTTTAAAGTCCTTTTATCCTGAGTTTGCTCTCTCCAAATCATTTCTCTGGTAATTTTCTCCTTCCATATCATTGTCAGAACCCTGTTTAACTAAATGTTTTTTATATCCTTCAAACATTTTAAATTAATTAGGTTGAACTGTGTATATATTTGGTTTTACCATTTAGTTTACTACTGAAATAAGAGCATATCTAAACACAGTTTCGGTACTGCTTTCACTAGATCTGCTTGGAAACAGATAAAATTCAATTTGTGACATTGTATAGTATACTGATATAAAGCTGATATAATACTGCTATAAAGCTGCTTATATAAGCTAGACTGGCATAAGACACCTTTGTACCAGTGTAACTGTGTCCACGCTAGGGGATATCACTGATTTGGCTATACTGTTTCACCTAAACCAATATTGATAATGTGGTGCAAATAGGTAAAAAACATTCTAGTCTATGCCATCTATTCCATTTCTTTCTCCTTGCCTATGTTTCCTAACTACAGATCTGTAGCACTTTTGTAAAGTCTGATTTGGACACTCCCCAAACACTGGGTTCAGGCTACAAACATTTGTAGTACCCTAGGCTGATCTCTAGGGTGAACTTCAAATGGCAGGGTCGTGTCCAGAGTAACCTTTACAAAAGTTATTTGGCTGTTAATTAGCTTTGAACTCAACAGTTTTGAAAGGAGTATTTAAAATCCCAGAAATGATCCATTTTAAGTATCTATTTCATTCCTGACATCACGTTATCACAATTTGTTGCATTTCTTTATTAAGATAACTGCTAAATACATCTCCAACCCTTTGTCTGTTGAATGCAATGGCAAAACACCTACTGATTTAAATGGGAGCAGAAACCAGCCCTTAATGTAGTTTTAGATACATTTGTATGACTGTTGCAACATGTTAACTTGAATTGTGTTTGCATTTGTTTGAACTGTAAATATTTGTTTGATTTGCGTTTGATGCATGAGTGTTTACTTGTAAAATCAATTAAAAGACTTACTTTAAATTCCTATAACTACTGCCTTGGTGTAGAAAACGCTTATGTTAATATTATCTTTGACTGAGAGAAAGAGGATTAACTAGTAAAAACTGAGGATACAGACTGCAACTCTCAGGCTTCAATTTGCCCCATGCTGTCCTTGAGAATCATTAGGTGTAAATTCATGAAACTTGGTAGAATCTATAACATTCTTCCATTAACATTTTGAAAAGAATCTACTTTCAATATTCTAATTCATGTTATGACATCATTTGCTCTTTCAGTGTTCTATTTTATACTACCAAAATATGGAAACATTAAAACCAGAATAGACCACATTCATCCTTGACTTAATTCCATAGGTTTCAATTAATTTACACCAGAAATTAAATTGCTATATGGAGTACATCAAAACTTCAATGTGAGCGCTTATATTTTAAAAAACAGGTAAAGTCACATAAAGATAAAGGAAGGGTCTGATTCTCAGTTAGACAAAAGGCCCTTTACAGCACTGTGTAAAGAGGCCTTATTAAGTGAGTGTAAATAAGAATCCAAGTGTACATCTCACATTAGCTTTCCGAATAACTGTCTCCTATGCCTGGAAATCTTGGCTCAGCAGTATAAGTAACAGGGAGAATAATAAGAATAGCAGAGAGACTGTGCAGCCAGAGAAGAAATGATGGTTTATTTTTAGCTTTACATTTTTATTCCACAAGCATAGTTTTTCACAGTTTCATTTTAATGGCCCTGGCACATCTTTTTGAAGTGGTAAGGAATGAGGGTCTATTTTCAGTAGTTGAGTTCACAGAGACAAAAAGTGAGTTTTTCCAGTAGTTTCAAATCTCTTGTAGTTTTAGAGCATGAAGTATCACATTAGACTTTCAAATTTTACTGTACCATATTTTTAATAAAAAATTAGCATAGTCTATACAATTATAAATGGATATTGGTTAACAACGGTATGTTATATAAAATAGAGGACATAAAATTTCCTGTCTTTTATAACCAATGAGCGCTCATTAGGCAGCATATAAATAGAACACTAAATATGTTACAGGTTTTCAGAATCCTCCAACATATTTTGCAAAACCCACTATTGCTTTTCCTAAAAGCAGATGTCCTCATTGGAATGGCACTGCCTACTGCCCGCTCTGTGTTCTGTCTCAGAACAGGCAGCTGGACGGACCATTCCCAAGTGTTTGAGATGCCATAGTGGGGCATGGAAAAGCAGGTGGCTCCTCAGGTAAATTAATCCCTATTATTTAGGACTTTGCTAAAATTGTGACCCTGATGTGCAGCCACTGAAATTTGCAGAGTAGATTCTCACGATTTGAATTCATGTTCTATATTCAGTTGGGGCTGAAATCTGTGAGTGATTTCATTAAAGCATGTGATTGCATTAAAGTTGTCCAACTAAGTGGTCATAAACTTGCTAATCACTAATGGCAGGCCTGCATCCACAAGAAGGAATCACAGCTTCTCGGTATTTCAGATACTGAGAATGCTACTTATGACTCCTAGGGCACATCTATACTGCAGAGCTATTTCAAGATATTGGAAGTATCCTGAAATAGCTATTCCACATCTATTGCAGCAGCCCGTTATTTTGAAATAGATTTTGAAATAATGGGCAGCTTATTCCAATGTCTCGGAAACCCTCGTACCACAAGGATTAAGAGGAATTTCAAAATAGTGCATTATTTCAAGATTTGGCACTTTGTAGACAGCACCAAATTATGAAATAAGCTATTTCGAAATACAATTGAAATAAACTATGCAAATTGCATGGCGCAAATTGCATAGTTTATTGTGAGCTAAGGGTTCTGTGAAGATACACTCCTACTGATATAGGTGTTCCCAGGGGAAGGAAGGCTGCACTACATAGATAAATATTGCTTATGGTCAAAAGTAACTCCCCAAAGTACACTTTGTCTAAACATTTAAGTCAAACCCTCCTCATTCATAGTACAGGGGTAATAAATTGTAGCATTTTGCACTAAAGTGCAATACAGACAATGAAACAATGCTGATAGAGAGCAAACATGATTCTCTGTGGTTTTTCCTGGTCTGGTCAATAACACAGTAGAAACCTTTTGCATGAGTAGAACTTTAATTAGCTGTTTTGTATCCAAATCTCAATCTTTATGAATCAAGGACATGGAATCAGGGTCAGATTCAGCCATGCTACAACAAACGTATGGGTATCATTCATAGATAGCTGATACTTCAGATTATTGCATTTAATCAATTCCCCAGTTGGTTTCATATATACACATTGAACAAAACTGAGAAATGTCCCTCTCAATAGCTCCCTGCAGTGTGACCTTTGGGGTCAATGACTAAAAGCAGATCAGTAAAAAGAAAAACTATTTAATAAAGTGATTCTATGGCTTTTGTTGATCTGACTGGTTTGCCCATCTTTCTGCACATTCTACAATGCACTCACTTACTGACACACCCTACACAAAGCAACTGGAGAACAGGAGGCTTGTGAAATATAGCTCAGCCGTGGCATGTTGCAGCTGTGCATGTGTGGTACACAGGTGTTTGATTTTGTATCAGCTAGATAGTCAGCTGCAGCCAAATCTGTCTAGTGTGTCTGAGATCGGAATGTGTGGGTGGTAATAGAAGCATATCAGATGCAGATGGTCTACTGAGAAGGAGGGAGAGTAGTTCTGCCATAAATCCTCTTCTGCAGATTCTGTTGTGGAACTAGCAAACCCTCCGAACATGCAACTGATGGGCAGTGCTTGAAGAAGGCAGGCTGCTCATCTGTTTTGCAGCAATGAAACTCTTGGTGTTTCTTGGCATCTCTCATTTGCATAGGTAGTTGCTTTTTGATTAGCCTTGGTGCCATTGTTGCACTTATCATTTCCATAGCCAGCACTCTCTGCAAGCCCCTGACTGTTGAATGCTGTATTTACGAATGTGAACCTAAATGACCAGGAGCTCATCTCTAAGAAAATTACTTTATAGTATTTTTTGCAATCTTTTCTCATAATCAAAGTATTTCCATCATTGATAGCCCAGACTGTAAATCTTAAACAACCAAACAAAATCTAATGTAACTAAATTTCTGAAGGTGAAATCCCAATTCACAAATTAAAGAAAATCACTTTCAGGAAAATAAAGGAAAAAATATAGGAACATACCAAGTTAGACCAACATTCCATCTAACCCAGTATCCTGTCTTTTGAAGATGGCCAGAGCCAGGTGCTTCAGAGGGAATGAACAGAACAGGGCACTTCATTGAGTACTCAACCCCTTCATGCTGTCAGAGGTTTAGGACCACAGAGCATTGGGTTCTGTTCAAGACCGGCTTGGCTAATAGCCATTCATGGACCTATCCTCCATGGAATTATCTAGTTCTTATTAAACCCAGATATCCTTTTGGCCTTCATAACACCTCTTGTCAATGAGTTCCAAAGCATGATTATGTGTGGTGTGAAAAAGTACTTCCGTCTGTTGGTTTTAAACACGCTGCCTTTTAATTTCATTGGATGATTGCTAATTCTTGAAGGGGTAAATGACACTTCCTTATTGACTTTCTTCACACCAGTCATGATGTTATGGACATCTATTCTATCCCCACTTAGTCATTTTTTTTCAAAGTTGACAAGTCACCGTCTCTTTAATCTTTTCTCCTACGGAAACTGATACATACTCCTAATCATTTTGGTGTCCTTTCTGTACTGTTTCCTGTTCTAACATATTTTTTCAATGGGGCAATCAGAACTGCATGCAATATTCAAGTTGTGGGCCTACAATAGATTTATATAGTGGCATTATGATGTTTTCTCTCTTCTTATCTGTCCCAATCTTAATGGTTCTTAACCATTGCTAGTTTTTTTGTGTGCCACTGCACATTGAACAGATTTTTTCAGAGAACTATCCACTATGACTTCAAGATCACTTTCTAGAGTGATAACAGCAAATTAAGATCCCATCATTTTGTATATATAGTTGGGATTATTTTTTCTAGTGTGCATTACTTTGCATGGTATAGCAGGCAGTTGGCCTCATTCTCAGTTTCTCCTTAGTAATTCAAATGGGAGTAGGGTAGTGATCTTCCAGATCTTGGATCCAGTCCTGCATTGAGCACCAGGGACTTTGGAGAAGTTCATAGGAAGGAGCAAACATATCCTGAACATAGAATTTCTATGGTCTGGTTTAATAATGTATTGTTATTAATATAACTCCCAACGTTCCTCTTTTATCCCAAATACTTAGCACAATCCTCCCTTTAGCTAGACAGACTGTTATTGATTCTTTCCCTTTATAAAAAAGGGTAAATATAAGAAAGAAACTTTTTTAACTCAAACCAGTTTTATGAATCCTTAAAACACAGCTTGAGCAATCTGAAAGCCATATAAATCCATTGCTTCTTCCTTCTAATTAAAATGAAATTAATTCTTCCAGGCTTTTCTTTTCTAGAAATAGCAATGTTAATGGAATTAGGGGGAAAAGATAAACACTGTACCATAGAAGGTGAGGTCATTACAATGATTTATTACTCTACCGGGGTTTTTTCCCACTGAATATATGTTTTACAAAAACACAGAAGTTCCTGTGCTATATTGATGGATGTTTTCTCTCAGTTTAGGACTTCTTATCTTGGAGTTATGTTTCTTTTCTGTAGTATAGAAACTTCCATAGAAAGTACATTTTTCTTACCAAATCCATGAACAAACAGGCAAGCACATACTTGCAAACCCACTGTGACAGGTTGATGCACGACTTGCTCTAGGGTTTGCACCTCTCTTTTGCAAAAAGGGCAGTAAGTTTTTTGGGGGTTTTTTAATTGCATCTATGAAGTTGATGCTTTAGAATGAAGAGGGATTTAAACAAAGAACAAACTTGGGTGTGCATTCTTTTTGGACTTTAACTCCTTTGTAGTGGGTAACAAAGTATGGGCCACTTCTTTGTCGAGGTAGAAAAGCTTTTCTTTATTAGGTCCTCTATATTATAAGATGGTGTAGAAGTGTTTTGGTGAGAATTTATGGCTTAAAAGAAGTTGACAGACCTGAAGATTAGGCTCTGCTGTTTATTCACAGAACTGGTTTAATATCACTAATATCACTACTCACCCAATGACCTCTTTGCTGTGACTGTTCACAAGGTAACTGCATAAATCAGCTTTTTCCTCAAACTCTCCAACACACCTCTGTGTAGACATGTTTGGTGTATATAGGAAAGAGAGAGATAATTGTCCTTTAGAGGTTTTAATAATAAATTTCATCTTTTAATTCAGAACTTAATTTTGATTTAGCTATCAAAGGAAGACTGAAAGGACCCTTAGGCGAACAGCAAGAAGGTTCTGTAGGTTAGTTAATGTTTATAAAGCATCTCAAAGATAAAAAGTGCTATGGAACAGAGAACTGTAATAATGATGAGTTACTCTCCTATAAGTATCCTAGCACAGGGATCTCCCTGCTCCGGTGCACAAAAAGGATGCAGGTGTGAAAGCTGCCTCTGCAGTATTCATGTTGCAACTGCTTTGGAGGATTGGATCATAATTCAAAATGATCTGGACAAATTGGAGAAATGGTCTGAGGTAAACAGGATGAAGTTTAATAAGGACAAATGCAAAGTGCTCCACTTAGGAAGGAACAATCAGTTTCACACATACAGAATGGGAAGCAACTGTCTAGGAAGGAGTACAGCAGACAGGGATCTAGGAGTTATAGTGGACCACAAATTAAATATAAGTCAACAATGTGACGCTGTTGCAAAAAAAGCAAACATGATTCTGGGATGCATTAACAGGTGTGTTGTGAGCAAGACACGAGAAGTCATTCTTCCACTGTACTCTGCACTCATTAGGCCTCAGTTGGAGTATTGTGTCCAGTTCTGGGCACCACACTTCAAAAAAGATGTGGAGAAATTGGAGAAGGTCCACAGAAGAGCAACAAGAATGATTAAAGGTCTAGAGAAAATGACCTGTGAAGGAAGACTGAAAGAACTGGGCTTGTTTAGTTTGGAAATAGAAGATTGAAAGGGGACATGATAGCTGTTTTCATGTATCTAAAAGGGTGTCTCAAGGAGGAGCGAGAAAAATTGTTCTTCCTGGCCTCGGAGGAAAGAACAAGAAGCAATGGGCTTAAACTGCAGCAAGGGAGGTTTAGGTTGGACATTAGGAAAAAGTTCCTGTCAGGGTGGTTAAACACTGGAATAAATTGCCTAGGGAGGTTGTGGAATCTCCATCTCTGGAGATATTTAAGAGTAGATTAGATAAATGTCTATCAGGGATGGTCTAGACAGTACTGGGTCCTGCCATGAGGGCAGGGGACTGGACTTGATGACCTCTTGAGGTGCCTTACAGTCCTAGTATTCTATGATTCTATGTCGTGTGTTGGGAGGACAGTGGGGCCAAAGGGCTGGGTTCGCTACACACATCTTCTACCCATCTCACAGGAACCAGTAGATTTCTGAGCCAGATGAGGGAGGAGAGTCTCAAGAGACCCTACAGCCAGAACGCCAATGAGAATATCAATTAGTGGCAATTTTTGTATTTTTTATATGATATGGATACACATGGTTGAGTTCATGTCAATTGGGACACAACAGTCTATCCATCCAGACTTTTATGTTAAGCAGTCTTGTATCTGAAAATCCATCATAAAATGGAACCAACTTTCAATAACTACCACTGTAGGCCAGATTTGAGCCAGTGACCTGTGATAGATTCCTCTGAGGCTTTAGGCCTGAGTGACTTTAGGGGATTGGAAAGGGACTTTCTCTTAGGGTATGTCTACGCTAGCCCCCTAGGGAAGCTAAAGAGGGCGACCAAAATTGCAAATGTAGTGTGGGATTTAAATATCCCGCATTTGATTTGCATGTTCCCGGCTGTCGCCATTTTTAGAAATTAACTAGCCCGAAGTAACTGCCCACGTCTACACGCAGCAGTGAAACTGGATTCCTAAATAAAGCTCTAACTCGAATTAGCTGGTATTCCTCCTGCAATGAGGTTTCTCTTTACAGCTCATAACATTACTGAGATGGGGACTCTAAAGCAGGACCGGGCAAAATACAGCTCGGGGACCTGATCCTGCCTGCCAAGCCACCGGTTCCAGCCCACAGATCACCCTGCTGGGACCCTCAGGCATTCAGCTGTGCAGTTTACAGCACAGTCTGTGCAGCTCTGTGCTTTGCAAGGTGGAGGAAGCTTCATGCAATCTCCCAGCCCCACAGCCCAATCCTCAGCTCCTATTGGCCAGAAACAACCGACCAATAGTAACTGACCCCGCCAATCTCTCAGCTCCTATTGACTGGAAACAATCAGCCAATAGGAGCTGAGAGATTGGCCTGGGGATGGGAGCAGCGTAAATCTCTTTCCCCTCCCAGAGCTGAGAGCCATGTGGAGGGAGCAGCTTTCAGTTTCAAGCCAGGCTGCAGCAGGCAGGGAGCCAAGCCTGCCTTGGGGTGCTTCAGGGCTACTGCTTAGGTAAGCGCCTCCCAGCCAGAGCCTGCTTCTGGCACCTCAGCCCCTCTTGTACTCCAACTCCCTCTCCAGGTCACCCTCCCAACCTTCTGCACCCCTCCTGCCCCTACCTTCCAGACTTTGTACCTCCTCCTACACCCCTCCCCCAGGCCAGAATCCTCTCCTGCACCCAAACAGCCTCCTAGACTCTGCACCCCTTGGCCCTGCCCCAAGTCACCACCCACACCCTCTAGAGTCTGCACCCCCTTTTCCCATTCTCCCGGGTCACAGCTCCTTCCCAGACTTTGCATCCCTTCCTAGTGCCCCTCCCCCAGGTCAGAATCCTCTCTTGCACCCATACCCCCTCCCTGACCCTACACCTCTATCTCCAGACCCAGGTCACAACCTCCTCCTTTGCCCAAACTTCTTTTCAGACCTCACACCATCTCCTGCACCCCAGCCCCTTACCTTCTGCACCCTTCTGCACTCAACCTCCACTCTCAACCCCACACTCCCTCTACAGAAAAGTGCGGCCCTTGACCACTTTCCAAAATTTTGGGAGTGGCTCCCTGCCAAAAACTATTGCCCACTCCTGCTCTAGAAGCAACTGTATTACACCCAATGATAAATCAGCAAGCCAAAACTCAGATGAAAAAGCAAGAAGTGTTTGATTAAAAACTATCACAGTACTTTTGAGAGTCGATGCAATGAAAATAAATAATGGTCTTGAATAGACAGGAAAACAGTATTTGTTTGCGCACAAACTTTCATGCTCAAAGCCAATGTTGGGCATGGCTGAGAGACATATTTCCCTAGAAAGGTGATCTTCAAAGTTAAAGCAAGTCTCCATAAAAGATCTCACTGTATAAAAATTAAAACCACCCTGTCCCAGCACATGCACTTACTAAGAATTTTCAGAACTTCTGTTTTTAACAAGAACTCACTAAGAGAACTTAATTAGCATTTAGCAAATGAAGACAAGTCACAAAACCGTAGAACTGATTTCTCCAGAGACTTCTGGATGAGGCCAGTCTGTATTCTGCTGTCATTCTGTCAAAAGTAGATTAATTCAGATTCAGAGGTTTGGTATGTTAATTAAATGTCCTTAAACTCAAGGGCCTGATTCTTATTGACACTGAGGACCTTGTACATCACTCTGTATGTCAAAGAGCCTTAAAGTGAGCATAAATGTCAAGTTTACACTCACTTTAAGGCCCCTACATACTCCCAGGCAATGTAAAGGGGCTTCAGGCTAGATACACAATGGAGCTGGTGGTATAATTTCTGGCTCAGGGAGACATACCCACACCAACTCTGATCAAAGTAGCATGCTAAAAATAGAATTGTAGCAAAGGTGGTGCGATTGTGGAATGGGCTAACTGCCCTGAGTGTGTACATACCAAGAGTCTTGGACAGTCTGGCCACATTTAGACTGCAGAGTTAAATTGGAAAAAACATGCAATATGCGGTATGCAAATTGTGTATCTTTTTCCAATTTACTTTTGAAAGAGGCTTTTCTGAAATTTAGCGTGTCTACATGGTGCCAAATTTTGGAAAAAAGTGCTCTTTCGACACATCCCTTATGCCTTGTAAAACAAGGTTTACAGGGATGGCAAAAGAGCATGTCCACTTTTTCGAAAAAAAAAATCAAAAAAGCAGACGTGTTCCAGAGGTATCCCGGAAACGCAATGCAGTCTAGACATAGCCTATTATATCTGGGAAAGGTAGCCTATCCACTGTTCACATTGCCATGGCTATATTGCTATATTGAGTGCTTCAGTTTCCCTTTCTGTTCAATTAAAGTAATTATGCCTCTGTTTTAAAAATCTGAAGAAGAAAAGTGCCATTAAGTGCAAAGTATTGTTGAATTGTTAGGAATAGCTACTGTCATACTGACAGAAAGTAAAAAATATTGTGTAGAGATGGAGGATAAGAAAAGAAAAATAAAAGTAAGTATCCTTGTAGGCTAATTAATTATTGTCATGGTATAACGTAGGAATGAATAACGAGGGAAGGGAATGGTGGGAGAAGTTCAGAGTAGTTCTGCCGAATTCACATCTGAAGATAGTCGTACCCAAATATCCTGGACGTTCAGATTGTTTTTCATTTTTGTTTTATTTTGGTTTGGTATTTTGGTTTGGTTTTTTGTCTTTCACCTATCTCTGATTTAAGATACATTCTGCATTCTTCAGCTTACTGCTCCCTCTATCATATTCTCCTTATTTAAAATGCTATTTTGACAAATTGTTGTATATTAAGTAATACTAATTAACAGTCAAGATGCAGATTAGAACAATAGCTGCTCTTTATTGATAGCTGTGTTCAATACATGTATATTAGATCTGGAGTTCATTGGCTAGTTCAGGATCTCCAACCACACAACTCTCTTGTAGGATATTGAATATCAACAGAGGCATGCAGTGAAGTGCAGAGAGAAGCATTACATCATCACAACTCTCTCAGTGGCTTAACATAACCCAAGAGCAGAAGGCAGCTACCTGGCCATTGCTGAAAGCTACTCATTAAGGCTACGTCTAAACTGGCCACAATTTCCGGAAAAGCCATGCAAATCAGGTAAGTCAGGATAGGGAAATCCACGGGGGATTTAAATATCCCCCACGGATTTAAATAAACATGTCCGCCGCTTTTTTTCCGGCTTGGGGAATAAGTAGGAATAAGAGATCCTCTGGAAAAGGGCTTTATTCCGGAGGATCGCGCCAGTCTAGACGCTTTTTTTCCGGCTTTTCCCCAAGCCAGAAAAAAAGAGGCGGACATGTTTATTTAAATCCGCGGGGGATATTTAAATCCCCCGCGGATTTCCCTATCCTGACTTACCTGATTTGCATGGCTTTTCCGGAAATTGTGGCCAGTATAGATGTAGCCTAAGTGTTTCCTGTGTGTGCCAACCTCTCCCAACCACTGCAAGAAACAATTATGTTGTCAAAGGCCCAAGACACACAAGTGCCTTGCATGAAGCCATCTAACAGATTAAAGGCTTATCTTCAATATATCCATCTAGGAATTTATACCCATCATTGCAACGTGTGAGCACCACACAGACTTTAATGTGTTTTCCCTCACTGGGGTAGGGCAGGGTTCTTATCTCCATCTTACAGATGGGGAACTGAGGCACAGAGAAATTATAGACCAGATATAGGTACTTAAAGAGGCAGATAGGCAGGGCCTGATTTAGGGGCAGGTGACCCAGATTACTTACTGCCTATGGTGCTGAGCTTGGGGAGCACCCGGTTTAGGGTGCTGTTTTTGTTGTTAATTTTAAAAAATATAGAATGTTTGAAATAAAATGTTTTAGGTGTTCCATGTGTGGATTCATTTTTCACTGACCTTCTAGAATGTTCTGGACTTTTGTAGGATCTTGTGGAACTCTCCAGAATTTTTGAGAAGTACATTTTCCTCAAACCTCCTAAAATGTTGTCAGCTAACCATTCAATAAATGTACATGAGGGCACCAAAGATGCTTCTATCCTGGGGCAACATTTGGTGTGGGGTCAGCTCTGCAGATAGGTACTGACAGGAATTTGATTTCAATGGGAGTTAAGTGCCCAACCTTCTTAAGTACTTTTAAGAAATCCCACTAGGCACCTGTATTTACAAACTTAAACATCTTTGGAAATCTGACCCCAATTGACCTGTTAAAGGTCATACAAAGTCAGTGGCAAAGATAAAGTCTGAAACATAGGCACCCACTATGGGGAGGTGCTTCAGCAAAAAAAAATTAGCAAGTGCTTAGCACCAGCTGGCAACCATCTTTTCCCCTTCCTCCTCTCCCTCAGCACCTCCTGTCTGCCAGCAACCCAATTGATCAACTCCTCCTCCAGCACCTCCCACCAGCCACAATCAGCTGCTTCACAGCATATAAGAGGCACTGGAAAGGAGGGGAAGAGCAGAGATGGGACATGCTATGGGGAGGGGGCAGAACTGGGTGGAAGAGGTGGGGCAGCAGTAGGGCCATGGAGGGAAGGAATGGAGAGGCAGCAGACTCAGTAGGGGAGGCAGAAAGAGGAAGGGTGGGAGTAGGAGCTTTGGGGAAGGGGTGGAGTGAGGGTGGGACATGGGGCTGAGCCAGGGTTGAGCACCCCTAGGCAAAGCAAAAGCTGGTGCCTGTGGTCTCAACATAGGTCTCCTGAGGTCCAATGCAGTGCCTTACCCACCACCCCATCTTTCTTGTCAGGAACTGCTTGGCTCTCGGGTCTTTATCCAACCATGTGGTATATATTATCGAGGTATATATTGGTTTCACATGCCCACACCCTTCTCCAGGTATTCAAGTCTTCACTGTCCTTTACCACCCACTAGGTTCACTATTCTAGCCTATCAGCTTTTCTTCGGTTACATTCAATTTATTTTTTTCAGCAGGGCTATCTGTCTTTTTGCTTCAGCCCCACGCTGTTCTGTGATGAGAGCCACAGGTGCAGTCTGCCTGCATTCACTCCTTAGGGTGCACCGAGGTTCCAACATGGAAAAGAAATGGAAAGTTAAATCAGAAGTGAAACTGGGGCAAACTCTTCCTGGAAACACTTCAGACAATTCATAGAAAGTAAACAGAGAGCAGAAGGAAAGAGAAAAAAGATCTAGGGAGAGACTCACTGTTGGAAACTGAACACACAGCACTGGGCCATGGTCTTGATGGATGTGTGCAGATCACACTGTAGGCTGATCAGCTGGCATGAAAATATTGAACTTTTCAAGTGTTTCCCATTGACAGACAGTCACTTCTAGCCAACAGCACTCAATTGTCAGGTACAATATGTGCTTTTTGAATATACTTATGTGTCTGCCATGGATTCTATACAAGCTGCTGCAAGCTTTCCGCTATAGCAAGTAGGCGTGTAATGTAATGACTTCCTCAGCAGAGTTGTGAAATTACTGCATTGTTGCTTTGTGGGTTTGTGAAACAGCAGGTGAGCAATGTTGCATCCTAGTCAATGTGGTGGCTTTGCTTTCTCACGCCTTTGTAAATGAGATGCCTTCATTTCTGGAGCTTGTGAAGAAGCTGTACCTACTCCTATTCTACCGGCCTGGATGCATTTTGGGCACTAAGGGGAAATCCATCAGCTAGAACATTTTCATTGATTCCACATGTTAGGCACATGTAGTGGTCATTGCCAAGGTGAAAGCAGATGTTGGAAGTCGTGGAGTTTTTCTATATCATGTAATGCTTAAAATAGCCATTCAACCTGGAAAAAAAATCTCTAAAAAGGCCATAACTAGCAGAAAGATCATTTAATTTTGTCCAGAATTGCAGAACGCTTCCACATATAATTGATAATGCAACTCTGTACTCAAAATAATATTGTATCAGCACATTTGGGAAATAAAAAATATTCTTAGTCCCTGGTGTCTATTTTATGCATTTTCCTGTACTTTTTTGCCTTCATCTGATTGAATGCCCAATAACATTTAAACATTACATGATACAGAAGAACTGCATCATTCCAGCAAGCATGTGGTAGCAATGAAACTTCTCTAGGTGATGGGTTACCCTAACTCCATAATCCTTTTTAAATCTGTCTGGTAGATTACCTAGTCACGGATAAATGGAAGCGCTAACCATGAAAGCCAGCTGCTGTTTATAACTGTCTGTGGCTCATAATCTTTCTTGGACCACACTGTTCATCATTACACCGTTGCTGTAATTTTAAAGGTCACTAAATGCTGACTTGGAAGCCAAAAATATCCCTGAATGATCGTTTTTCTTAAAATTTTGGTTCATGCTTATGACCAGAATATTTCAGCCTCAGTCTCTAGCACAAATTTCCAGACAAACAGATCCTTTAAAGTAATAGTGCTTTTATTGTATTTTCCGTGAGCAGTCAAAATTCTTCCTCAAATGAAGGTCCATTGTTTGCTCTTGTGGGCCATTGTGTAGTTTTAGCTTCTGTGAAAACTCCTACCTTATTGGGGTGACCATGTTTTGGTGCCAATGGAAGCTAGCCATTTTGGGAGGCCCAAGGCCAATTGTGTCATGAAGCAGATGGGCTGCTGAACCGTCTTCAGGGCAGTTGGCTTCCGCCCTCGATAAAATGAGTTATAACAATCAAGCCTGAATGTGGCGAATGTGTGGATCACTTTAGCCAAATCTGAATCCATTAGGTAAGGCACTCAGCCTTCTAGTTAGGTGAGCATGAAACTCAGTGTTTTATGCTGTCATTGCTATTTCCACATGCAGTAACATTGCAGCATTTTTTGTTCAGCCCCTAAAACTGTGTGGAGTGAGACCAGGACTATCTGGTGATCAATAGTATTGAATGCCACAGAAAGGTCCAGTAGGATGAGCATGGATGTATTTGCCATCTCTATGGACAGGGGGAGGCCATCCACCACAGCAGTCTCTGGTATCTCTATTTCATTCCCTGGTCTAAAGTTTAACTGAAAGGGACCAATATATTAGCTGACCATGAGTGACACTGGAGGGTATCTCCAGCATAAGAGACTAAGAAGTCTGCCACAAAATAGTCAATAGGACAGTTGTGAGGACAGTCATCTAGGATAAGAGAGATCTACATTTAAGTCCCTGGTCCAAATTAGGCAGAGTAGAGACTTGCATCTTGGTCTCCAGTCTCTCAAGTGAATCTCCTAACTACCAAACTATTGAATGGGTAGGAGTTATGCTCTCTTGTTTTTCCACAAAAACACTTGGAAAGATCTAGGCTTTGTCGTGATGCGGAACAGAAAAAATGAACTCTCGAATGCTTGCACAGAATTGGAAAACTATTCCCTGCCCAGGTCTGGCTATGTCAGAACAAGGACCCCTCTCATGCTCAGCAGATTTATGATCTGAGAGTGTGAGTCAGATAAAATGTGCAATTTTGCTGCTGCTGCTGCTGCTGTTGTGGTTACCCATAGTGGGAGGCCCTGCTCCTTTCTTTTTAAACTGCTTTGTGACTGCAACCCAAATGTATAACTAGCCTCAAAGGCTTCGTTTCTGGCAGATATTTCCCATTGTGTATGCCTGAGGTGCACAGTAACTGTGGAAGAACTTGCTCTTACCCCCATGGGCTTTGAGGTTTTTGAGTTTAAGTTAAAAACACACCCGTAAAAATGACACTTGGACCTTGGTAGCCTTAGAGGGAAAAAAGAGTGAATCCCCTGTTTTATGAAGAATAAAGAATGCATGAAAGTTTTAGAAATAGGGCCCTAATTGTTTTGTTACCATTAACTTCTAGCTTTCAGCATCATTAACTGCAGAACGGGAAAGCTACTAACTTTTGGGGCTATAAATTAAACCAAAGAAAAACCTTATATTTATTGAAAAAGCAAGGATGGCTGCCAACATAGGCCTCCTTTCTTGAGAGCAGTAAAGGTTTGAAAGCACATCTCTTTGTTATCCTTGCTGGGCATGACAAGAGAAATTAAGAATGAAACAAAATTATCGTTGCTTTCTAATGACCAGGTGGTGGGACCTGTCATTCTAAGAGACCTTTGAACACATCCAAAATGTGTTTGGAAATAAACACTCTAAATTGCAGTAAGGAATTGCTGGCGTATCATCTAACCCTGCAACAGGTATTGTGCTCTTGGCCTCCTGAGCTGACATGTGATGGACACTGAAAACTAGGAACCCTTCTGCTAAGATTGCTAGTAACCTTTACCAAAGATAAAGTGGAATAAGATGAATATGCTCTGCACAAGTTAAAATCAGCACACGAAAGCCAATGTTGCTGTTCTTACAAGACACTGCTGTGCCAAATACCAGTGAGTCCCCACTCAAGCAAAAATTTGGCAATACTCTCCTAACTAAGAAAGAGCATATCTGTATATGTAGAATATTCTTTTTCATAGGGAGAGAAATAGTGTTTCCTTTTGCAGTATTCCCTGCTGGCTAGTGTTGGAAGTGCAGGTGCTATAGGTCAAGAAGTGGAGTCTTGTGAAGCAGCCAGCTACAAATATGCTGAATGAAACTGAGAATCAAGAGGAGGAAAACTAATGGACGTAAAATCTAATTCACTTAAATTATGGGAGGGTAAGTCACAGATTGACTTGATCAATGTACAGTTGTATCTTCTCTCATCCCACTTCAAGCCACAGCAATCAGATTTGCATCTGGAGTTTGACTACTGAAAAGTTCAAGTGTGTTTGAATAGGAATGGTTTGCAAACTTGACATCCAGATTTTGCACCTTCCCCTCCAAACTTCCAATGTCCAGATTCTCAGTTTTGGTTTGAGCCCATTTCTGTTTCTTGCATCCTCCCCAAACTATGCCCTTACTTCTCAATTGTTTTCTCTTAGCATCCTAGGGTAGTCTTGCTGTACAATAATAGCCACTTCTATAGTTTCATACTTCTATAAATAGGCTTTCTTACTCTCAGGCACCTGGACTGATCTATGGGGAAAGAAAAATTACCTTTCATGGAGCTATAGAAATATAGTACTGAAGCTGTGGCTTGTCACATGTGTGTCTTGCCAGCTTGAGAAAGTCTTTTCTTGTAGTACATTCCCAGTCTTGAATCAACCATTCTGTTGCCATTATTGGGGAACGCTACATTTTCCTATAACCTGCATGGGGCAAAGAACGGATACTAGTCAAGGTTTTGAATTTTCTATCCCATCAATAGTTTCTTCGTGTTGCAGCTGGTGTAATGTGTGTATGAGTTTTCACTGGGTCACTGATCAAATTAAGATTCTCCAGTGTAACCATTTCCAGGTAATTTCCATAGATGTATTTTTCACATCTCCTCAATAAATTAAATTGAAAGGCTGTAATGAATGCATTGAGTCCTGTGTCATGGTGACAGGACAAGTCAAAAGGCCTGGAAGGGTTTAGAGAAAGAAAATATGGGCAGGAGAAATGTGTGTTAACCTAGAACTAGAGCCATTGTTATTAGTGTAGATTCAACAGCCCCATTCAAGATAGGTGTCAGATGTTATATAAACATGTAGGAAGAAATGGTCTCTGTCCCATCAAGCTTACAGTCTAGCAAGAGTCCTTGGTAATCACTGTTGTCATACTAATCAATTACCTGGGAGGTAGGAACCAAAATAAGGTTTCCTCCTTCCACTAAGGTTCCCCTCTCTCAGGAAATACTCTTAAAATATTTGTAATTTCATGTATCTGTGTTCATTGCAAGAGTAAAAGGAAACTTCAAGAGCCAGGAATAAATATTACATGGAATGAACTAGAGAGGTGTGTGGATTTGGTACAGATATACAGGCAGTCCTCCAGTTACGCGGATCCGACTTACGTCAGATCCGCAGTTATGAACGGGGCTTTTCTTGCCCCGGAGGACGGGAGTGGTGGGACGCCTAGTTGCGCCGCGGTCCCGCCGCCCACGTCCTCCGGGGTGAGAAAAGCTGCTCCGCGTCTCCCTGGTCTGCTGGGGGGATAGCCCCCCCACCAGCAGACCAGGGAGACACGGAGCAAAGCCACGGAGCACGCGGGCAGCGGGACAGCCCAGACGCGCCGCAGCTGTCCCGCTGCCGGCGTCCCCCGAGGCTTTGCTCCCCGTCTCCCTGGTCTGCTGGGAGGGGGGGTGCAGCTAATGCGCCACTCCCCCTTCCCCCCCCCCAGCAGACCAGGCTTTTCTCCGGACGCCTGTGGTAGAGCAGCTGGGGTGCTGCTGGGTTGGTCCAGTAGTGCCGAGGAGCGGTGCTACTGGAGCAACCCAGCAGCACCTCAGCTGCTCTGCCCCAGGCGACCCCAAGTCAGCTGCTGCTGAAACTGACCAGCGCTGACTACAGGAAGCCCGAGGCAGAGTTGCTCTGCCCCGGGCTTCCTGGAATCAGCCGCTGATCAGTTTCAGCAGCAGCTGACTTGGGGACGCCTGGGGTTCTTAAGTTGAATCTGTATGTAAGTCAGAACTGGTGTCCAGATTCAGCCTGTTGAAACTGATCAGCGGCTGATTCCAGGAAGCCCGGGGCAGAGCAACTCTGCCTCGGGCTTCCTGTAGTCAGCCACTGGTCAGTTTCAGCAGCGGCTGAATCTGGACGCCAGTTCCGACTTACATACAGATTCAACTTAAGAACAAACCTACAGTCCCTATCTTGTACGTAACCCAGGGACTGCCTGTATAGTCACATGCATGTGCACAGAGTATTTGTTAATGTGTGCTATTCTAGCATTGTTGGCATTCACAATTTCTAGTCACTTTTAGAATTCATGTTGGACCCAGATCATCTTCTATAGCCCAGGAGCTGAATCACTTTTCAAATCTGAAAACCTTTGTTCATATGCAGCCCAGAAATGAAACTAGATTGGAAAGTCTATTGCCATGTGTGAGCACGCAGCACAAAGCCTCCTCACTAAGGCTATGTCTGCCCTAGCAGGTTATTTCAAAATAATAACTCCCGAAATAACTATTTTGAAAGAAGCTTATTCCTGTTCACAAGCAGGGGTTATTATTTTGAAATAACAAGTCCATTATTTAGGGTGCATCTACACTGCGTCATTATTTTGAGATAACAAGCATTATTTCGAAATAACAATGCGAGCGTCTACACAGCCATTCTGTTATTTTGAAATAATATCGAAATAATGGACGGCTTATTCTGAAATCTGTAAACCTCATTCTACGAGAAATAATGCCTCTTCTGAAATAGCTATTTCAAAATAAGGCATGTATAGATTCTCCACTGCTACTATTTTGAAATAGCCCCTCATTAGGGCCATTCTAAGTTATTCCTTCCCAGTGCCTCCTGGGGCTCTAAATCGAGATAGCACATCTACATTAAGGAAGCCTGCCTCAAACTAATGTTGAGGCTTCCCTGCAGTGTGGATGTGCTATTTTGAAATAAGATATTTTTAAATAACTATTCCCGAATAGCTTATTTTGAAATAGCCATGTAGTGTAGACTTACCCTTAGAAATAACAGGCTTGGTAGTGTGGACACTTGCCTTGTTATTTCGAAATAGGGGGAGTTATTTCAAAATAAGCTACTCCCCAGTGTAGACATGCCATAGGAGGCCTACCATTGATGTTGCTAGAAATGCATAGACAAGGTTTGGCAGAGCTGCCCATGGCAAAGTTGCATATCACCTGTCACCATAACAGGCTGCTGTTCCTAAGTCTGTTCTTTCATGAAAATTAAATTTGTTCCGACATGCACAAGCAAAAATACCAACAACAACAACCCCAAACCTATAAGCCTTTCACTGCCACTTACACTTCAGGTGTGAGCAGGACTCCAACACAACCAGGGATATGTTCAACAAATCTCCATGAAAGTCAATTAAAATAAAAAGTTTTGGCCAGTGAATTGATTTATTATCTAGGGGCATTTTAATAATATTTTCATGCTCAACTGCACTATAGGTTTTTTTTGCTGCTTCTTAAAACTTCATGATATTAGGTCAGAATAATTTCACACTCACTGAACAATGGTAATTATTAGCAGGTTCTCCCATTCGGTTTGACAGGGTATGCATTCTCTTGGCATAAACTTTCCATGCCAACTTGACATCATGGTGGTTTTCCTTAGCATGGGTTTTGCATTCGAAAACTGCTCACTTTGAATAAAGGAAAGTACCCTAGGGTTAGCAGATATAAACATGTGTCTGATTGAAAATATGAAGTCCTGCTCTTTATAGAGGAATAAACTATAATTCCCTTAAGGAACCCTTTCTAGCCTTTACTGCATCAGAGGGTCCTATGAACAACCATGAGAACAGAACACCACATATCTAAGTGTTACTTTTTAAGATCTTAATTCAAAGCTGATTGGAGACAACCAGTTTTTGATTGGCTTTGAATTGGGGGGCTAAATATATTAGAAAAATCTATCATCCATGAATGCATATACACTAGAGGCTCCTTCCTGAAAACATTTATGCATGTGAATAACTTCATGTACATGAATGGTTGCAGAGCAGTCAGTGGGAGTTTCAGGCTACTCACATGTATAAGGCTATGTCTAGACTGTCGAGAAAAGTCAGAAAAAGATACGCTAATTGCAAACAGCAATTTGCGTATCATCTGCTTTTTGCTGAAAGAGGCTTTTCCAAAATTTGGCCCGTCTATACGGGGCCAAATTTCAGAAAAACCTCTTAGGAATATACCTTATTCCTTTCACCGAGAGGAATACAGAGATACCAAAAGAACACATCTGCTTTTTCGGAAACTGTTGCGAAAAAGTGGACGCGATCCTTGGACACAGCAGAGCTTTTCCAGTATATCCTTCTGGTATCCCAGAAAAGGTCTGCAGTCTAGACATAGCCTATGTGTTAGCAGGTGATACTTGAGATACTTGGGAGTGATACTTGAGAGTTACATACAAGTTTTTACTGTATGATGTTAACTTTGGTGGATTAATCACCAAGAAAATAATTTTTAAATTCCCACTATGTATTGGGTTTGTTTTACTTTAATGGAGAAACAAATCCCCTTTTAATTTTTTTCAAAAGTAAATAAATGAACTTTGAAATTAGCCTGCCAAACAAACTTACAGATATTCAAACAACACCTTGTGAAAATACTTTACAGACATTTTAAATTATGAGCAAGAATATAGGCTCTTTTTCAGAACACAGAGGAGCTTAGATCCCTCATGGTGAAACTTCTACCTTGTTCGCTTTCTTTATTGAGACATAGTCCATTGCCTATTGAAGTGAATGCAAGTCTTTCATTTGACTTCAGTGAGCTTTGTATTCAGCCATTGTTTCCTGCCTGAAAATTAGATCAATTGCTGAAGCTGGAGGAACAAACATGCTACAAATTTACCAGGGAAAACACCTTGTGTCATTTGGGCAGACCAGCTTTTTGTGTGTCTGACATTTAAATGCATTTCATACAACATTCTGTTAAGTTATTTAAAGCAAAAAGGAGATTCAACTAAGTCAAGATTTTTTCCAGGTTGTAAGGGGGGGGGGGATCAAGTGTTGGGTTTTTTTTTTCATCTTATTGTCATTAAATATGTTTTTATAAGGCAAACCCAGCAGTATTCTATTAATAAAGTACATTTCTCTGAAAGACTGTGTGACCAGTCTTTGTTTTTTACTACTTTCTTAAATGAACACTGACAGATAACAGAAGTAATCATCAGACACAGAAGGAGGGGGAGTTAGTGAAATAAATGAGACTAAATCTCTCATAAAACAACAGTATTTTAACTACATAAAAACATCACAGGCAGCCACATTACAAATCTTCACGCACATATTTTTTAAATAGAATCAAGAAGGATTTCCATAAGGCAATATGTTCAGAAGTTTATCTTCTGCCATGTTGTAAAATACCTATGAACAATCTACCATGTGGGCTCACAAATTCAGAGGATCAGTAATTTGGCAGTGACTAGTTATTAATAGCACCAGCTGTGTCAGCACTGACCAAAGAGACACAAAGAGAAGCCAAGAATACAGATGTCAGCCTCTTCTGGACTCTGGGTGGTGTGTGCCATCTCCTACTATGGTCTAGAAGTAAGTGATTATTCAATCTGGCTTCATAGCTTCTTGGAACAGAACTGTTTCAGGAGCAAAATACCGGGGGGGAGGGGGAGGGTTCTGCATACTTCCCTAGTACACAGCAATATCAAGTTGGCTTAGGTATGTTGTTAACACTAGAAAGATTCCTTCTGTTCTGAATTGTCAGCCTGGAGAAGGGGATGTCAAACTTGCACACTGGTCAGGGACTGAAGAGATTTGGACTCAATCCCTGATTCTTCAACAGATTTTCTCTGTGACCTCCTTGTCATGGGGTGAGCAGCCTGTTCACCTCTCCCCCTCCTGGAGGGCTGGGTGGATCGGCTTCACCCCCGTGGTTAAAGTCCCTCTAGCCTGGGTGTTAGGGACCCGAGCCTAGTCCACCACGCCCTGGTCATCAGGGTAGTGCAGCCACTGGTAGTATCACATCCCTGTCGGTGGGGTAAATATGGCCCAGTGGGCAAGTCTATCACACCCCCATCGGTGGGGTAAATATGGCCCAGCAGCCAAGTCTATAGTTCACTGAAATGGCTTCCCTCTCTGGGGCGCAAGGAAGAGGGCTTAGGGGGGCTGGGCCCTCCCTCTTCACCAGGTCCCAGCCCAGGGCCCTATCAGTCGTAGGTGGTTCCCACCACTGGCTCGGTGGGGAGTTCCCCCCAAAACCCTCCAAGGTACCTCCTGCTCCCCACCCTGGGCTACTTCCTACTCCTGTCCGTTGGCCGGTGTGGTCCCCACCTAGGCTGGCAAATGTTTCTGTGTCAGCAGCTGCAGCTGGCATGGTGGTTGCGGCTGGTGCAACGGCGACTGCAGCTGTGGCCCACAGTTGGTGCGGCAGCTGCAGCTGGTCCTGTGAGGGCAGCTGCTCTTGTGCTCCAGCCAGGTGCTCCTTCCCCTCCAAGGGCCAGCCCCAACTCAGCTGCTCCTCTGGCCATTATAATGGGGCTGCAGTTGGAGCATGCCCAGCAGGGCTGTGCGGGAGGGGCCTTCTCAGCCCAGCAAGACTGGTTAACCCCTCCTCGGCCAGTGCGGGGTTGGTACACCTCGCCACACCTCCACTTAAACTCCTTGTGTCTCAATTAACCACCTGTAAAAATGATGGTGTTAAGGTCTTTTCCCCAACCTTCATTTATCTTGTCTACTTAAGATGTTACTTTCACTCTGCCCTGAAGAGTTTTCTATAGCATAATCCATTCCTGATTTTAGCTGGCACTAAATACAAATCAAAACTGATCATAGTATGATCTGCTATGTGAAATCCCTTGGTATAAAAGAGATTGAATGAATTGATTAAGCAGTAATAAAAGACCCTATTGCAAAACCCATGCACATTGAAAAGAACAATACAGTCTAAATACATGTCAGAGTGAATCAAGGAAAATCCAGTGCACCTCAAGGCAACCCACCCACCAATACCACCAGCAACAATGTAAGTTTACCATTTAATGTCAAAGGAAGAGGAAAGAGGAAGGTACAGAAAAGGAAAGAAGCAAATCAAAAGAATGATTGATGACAGGCCAATCAAAAAAGCAAATGTGCCCTAAAGCCAGCCAGCAAAGGACTCCGGATAGTTCCTCAAGTAAAGATTCTCAACTAAGAAAACCTGTTGCCCACTGCTTAGCAAGGGTAAGGACTGAACGCTGATTCACCTCAGCCAATGATAACTGCTAGGCAAGGATTTAGATGTTTCCATGGGAGGTTTTTTCCCCATTACTTCTCACCACTTCATAGACCATTTTTGTTCATAAAAAAGGTGTGTGTATTAAACTCTCCACAGCAATGAACCAGTGTAAGATGACACAGTTCTGTCAACCTGTTCTCTGTTAATTTCCTACCCACTCCCCCACACACAAATCCAGTCTAATACACTATATATTTTTAGATGGCTTTGCTATGTTTGCAAGCTGGTAGCCATACATTAGAGGGGATTTTGCTTTTTATGGGAGTCCCCCATATGTAATATGTTAGTGCCACATATTACCAGACCAGAAGCTGGTACCAGAAGCTTATGGGGTAAAGGCAGCAGTATAACCAGATGGACCAAAATAGAACTTCCCTTTGATTTAAGTAGTAGCGGTTGCAATGCATTTGTTGTCCTTCCAAGTGGCTGCTTGTTTATCTCATTCTTCTGCTGGAAATAATTTGTGTTTGCTTTGTTTTTTATTAATAGTCTAGCAATTTGCATCATGGGATCTTGTGCACAATCTATTTAAGTCATAGAGCAACATTAATAAACCTGGATCCAACCAGAAAGAAAAAAAGTTGCTGAGATAAAATGACAAGTGAACTGAAGTGTCACCACAAAGCTAGAACTACTTTTTTTTGGTTTGGTTTGTTTTCTTCTTAGAAATAATTTGTTTAGTTCTGTTATTAATTATAGTTTGGGCTAACGGCTAGCATCCCTTTGCACTCAGCAATACCCATGAGAGACCAAGTCAAAAAAGAAAGCAAGCAAAGGACAGGGACTTGTTGTTTTTCATAGGCAGAAGGTAATAATACGTATTACCTCTTGAAGCCCCAACTGAAGAAAGCACAGAAGCATGTGAATTGACTGTCCATTTAAACAGCCCCTCAACCTCCAAAAAAATCTGTCAAGGACAAGATTTTTGCTCAGAATGTCATGAGGGTTTGGCTATTTCAGACTGAGACAAATCTCATCACCTCCCTTCTTACATTTAGTACAAATGGGGTTTTACCTTATTTTCCTAGCTACGGCTTAAAAGGGTATTTTTAAAAGAAAAACATTTAGGCAAAAGTGCCAAAGGTAGATTCTTCATCTTCTTACAAAGAGATGTATGCATTCCTAATTAAATCTATTTTACATCTAATTTGTTTTCTTGAATCATGCTTATCACCATAGTAGCCACGTGATATGTCTCCTTACAGAAAGGGTATTGTCATGGGGCTGGTGTGCCCCGTCCTCTGGATGGAACAGGGGGCATTTAAGCTCCCTGAAGTCCCCCTCTCACACTTGGGATGCTGCAGCCCCAATGGCCTATGTCATTTCTATGGTCTGTTGTTAGGGCAGCATGGCCAGTCACAAACATCAGTTACTGCGGTGGTGCAATCTAGAAGCCAAAGTCAATACAAATCTAGCAATCAGGATAGCATGGCCTAGAAGCCAGAGTCAATACAAATTGTCCTTGCAGTCAGGGTAGTGCAGCAGTCAGGGTAGTGCAGACTAGTGGCCAGAGTCAATCATGGTGGTTTCTGTTTCCCCCTTGAGGCCCTACCTTAGGGCCTTAATGGTAGAGGGGTGGCTCACTCCTGGGTCAGCGGGGAAATCCAACCACAACACGCTGACTCAATTCGGTGGGAGGTAAAACTCTCTCACCCCCTCTAGGTCCCTTTCTACCCTGTGTCCTGAGGTTGGCAAATTCAGGCCTTGGGGTTGCTAAGTTCCTCTGCAAATCAGACCCTCCAGGCCACTCTGGGCTCCATGGGCAGGCAGGACTTTCCAACCAAGGTACCAGAGGTTCTTCAGCAGGAGCCTCCATCACAGGTCTTTCCTCTCTAGCTGTCCACCCTCACAGAGCTGGGTTATTGCCCTTTATATTTACTCTCCAGATAGAGCATGCCCAGCAGGACCTAGGGGGCATGGCCTCCTCAGGCAAAGAGTGGGATTACCCCTCCCAGTAGCAATGCGGGGTTGGTGCGCCCCATAACAGGTAGATTTACAAAGAATTCCATGCCAAGTGGGTCTGAGTGCACAGCTGGATCAGAGCCCACCCCACAAATTGGGGGGGGAGGAGGTTGCTCAAATCTAGATCTGAATTCTGTGACACAAGTCCAGCTCTGGCTGAAGTGCCTTTATTCACTTAATTGTTATTGACACTAAAGGGAATCATGTGGCTGAAGCCCTCCACATTGTTTTAAGACTAAAACTGGATAAGAACTTATGAGATTTTTTTAAATTCTGTCTGATTGCAATTAGATGTCAATACATTATTTTAATTTTTAAAAATAAATTCTAAATCCAGTTTAAAATCTCAAAATAATGTTCTTATTAATAATTGCACAAAAATAAGAATAAAATACTTTCCGCGCGGTGTGTTAGGCTGTGTTTTTCCTAAGACATGATTAAAAGTTTGGTTTCCTTGGGCTCTTTTTTTGGAAAGGGCTCTGGCCAAATCGGATACATTAAGCCACACAACCGGGATATCACGTCTCTTTTATAAATCATGGTAAGTTCATATCAGGCAAATGTATGATTTTACTGCCTGGCATTGTATCTTCTATTCTGAGTGAGCCACGTGCAATGGGTGTGTTCACATGAAAAATGCTGTGTTAGTTTTGGACACTTGATGCTTATATAGATGCTTTTTGGCCTGTGTGGGCCGGAAGAGAAACCAATGACCTGAATAGCCAAGCATGAATCTCAGTTAAAACATTTACACAGCTGAGACCAGGAATCTCTCCAGTGCTTAGAAAAAACAGTTGGAGCTGTGACCTTCTTTCCAATGTCTTTGCTGCCTAAAAGAGCAGCATGAAGGAAAACTGTCCTGGAGATTTCGTTTGGAAGAAACAGAGACACATTTCTCTGGCCAGGGCAGAACTCTCTTGCTGCTACTTTTGGTGAGAGTTACCATCTATCAAAGCAGAGAAAAGGATGAAATTCAGAACAGACGGCTGATGTTCTGAATTTCACAAAGGGACAGAATTGCATCTGTGCTCACGTTCGTTTTTTAGGCCTGATCTACAATTAAAACACTTAAAAAACAACAAATAGTTTTGCAGCACCACAGAGACCGACAAAACATGCCGTTAGGGTGACACAGCTACTGTGCTGTGGGGTGTGAAAAATGCATACCCCTGAGAGCCATACTGATGCCAATCTAACCCCTGCTGGGGAGGCAGTTAGGTGAAGGGAAGAATGCAACTGTTGATAGAGGAAAGTGGAGTTCCTACAACAGGGGAAAATCCTCTTATGATGCCGTAGGAAGCATCTACACTACGGCTGCATAATCACCATAACAGAAATGTAGACAAGGCCCCACTCTCCTCTGTTTATCACGTCAGGTCTGTGGTATTGAGTCCCTGTCCAAACCCCAGTCCACTGAGTCCCTAAACTGGCTCCCTGTCACAACAGTATGCTGAACTGTTGCTCCTGACCAACAGCCAGTGCGCTCAAGGCCTGCAGTCCACAGGAGGCACAGTGCAGGCCCCAGACTGCTTGGACAGATGGCAGTCTCAGCGCATAGCTAGACTGTATAAAGGCACAGCTTCCTCTCGCAGTTGGGTATGAGTAACTGACCATTGCTTGCAGGTTGCTGCCTAGACTGCCTTGCCTTGCTGCCTTACCTGCCCTTGCCTCACTAGCCCGCTGACTGGGGATTGGCTCTCCTGGCTTCTCACTCCTTCAAAAGCTCCAGCCCTTGCCCCAGACTGCTTTGGATACACATTGACCTCCCAGCTACTCGACCACTTGTGCACTTTTGACCACTGGTCTGGACTGCTCCTAGCCTGCTTCTGTCATTGGATGTTAGTTTGCTCAGACCCTTTCAGTCTCCCGCTAGGCCTCTTCAACAAGAAAAAGTCATGGAACCCGCATGTATGATGCTGCAGGGAACTATGTGCCTCCAGGAGCAGGTTTGGGTGATAAGCCCCCCCTTTGGGAACAGATCTCAGAACTGCAAGCAAGAATGCCTCTCCTCACCCTGAATCCTATGTTGCTCACTGGACCTAAACCCACAGTAACTCTGAAACTTGACACAGGTCCCATTTCAATGTTTTGTGAACCAATGAGAGCACTATTTCCTGTGATGGCCCTATACCTACCAGACAGACTAGGCAATGGTGGAAGTGATCATCAGCCTTTTACTAGGGGAGGCCCTGAACTGGTATCATTCTGCCCCCGTTGGCTTAGTCAGCGTTCTAAAATCTTTGTGACAATTTGTTGTAATGCTTACTGGGCTTGCAGCGGGACCTATAGAGACTTAGGGTATGTCTACACTACAAAGTTAATTCGAACTAACAGACGTTAGTTCGAATTAACTTTGATAGGTGCTACACTAGCGCTCCGCTAGTTCGAACTTAATTCGAAAAAGGCGGAGCGCTTAGTTCGAACTAGGTAAACCTCATTCTACGAGGACTAAACCTAGTTCGAACTTACTAGTTCGAATTAAGGGCTGTGTAGCCCCTTAATTCAAACTAGTGGGAGGCTAGCCCTCCCCAGCTTTCCCTGGTGGCCACTCTGGCCAACACCAGGGAAACTCTATTGCTCCCCTCCCAGCCCCGGACCCCTTAAAGGGGCACAGGCTGGCTACGATGCCCGTACCAGCACCCAGCCAGCAGACCCTGCACCTGGCACGGCTCGAGCCAGCCACCCGATGCCCCCTAACCCTCCCCCTCTTCCCGGGACCAGGCTGGCGGCTCCTGGGAGCTTGCCCGGGACCGCAAGAGGCGGGCACCCGCCTGGTCTAGTGCGGACATCGAGGACCTCGTCCATGACCACCGCACTAGGCACAGGAAAGTGGCCGTCTAGGGCAGGAGAGCTGCCAGCCTGGCCACCCAGGAGCAGGTGTGTATGAAAATCAAGGTGGTCCACTGAGACCCCCGACCCTGAGCTTACAATGGCCGTACTGGGTCAGACCAAAGGTCCATCTAGCCCAGTAGCCTGTCTGCCAACAGCGGCCAACCCTAGGGACCCTAGAGGGGATGGACCGAAGACAGTGACAAAGCCATTTGTCTCGTGCCATCCCTCTCCAGCCTTCCACAAACCTTGGGCAGGGACACCACTCCTACCCCATGGACCCAACCTCCATCACTTGATCTCACTTCTCTTTAAACTCTGTTCTAGTTCTAGCCTTCTCAGCCTTCTGCAGCAAGGAGTTCCACAGGTTGACTCTTTGCTTTGTGAAGAAGAACTTTCTGTTACTAGTTTGAAGCCTGCTACCCATTCCTTTCCTTTGGTGTCCTCTAGTCCTTCTTTATGGGAACTAATGAAGAACTTTTCTTGATGCACCCTCTCCACACCACTCATGCTTTTATAGACCTCTATCCATCCCCCCTCAGTCTCCTCTTTTCTAAACTGAAAAGTCCCAGTTTCTTTAGCCTCTCTTCATATGGGACCTGTTCCAAACCTCTGATCATTTTAGTTGCCCTCCCCTCTCCCAGCCTCTCTCTTCCCCTCTCCCACCTCCTTTTCCCAGTCTCACCAAGTTTTGTTCAATAAAGAGAGATTCTATTTTTGACCACACGATTTCTTTATTTTGTACATCAGGAAGGGGGGCTAGGGAAGGGTAAGTGGAAGGAGGTGAGGGAGGAATGGGGTACGAGGACTGGGCTGGCTCTGTGGGCTTCTGGGGGTGGAAGCTCTCCTGCAGCCCCCCAATTGCCCCCTCTCCCCAGATGGCAGCCTGCGGCAAGTGCAGCCGGGCTGATGGCCGAGTGCTGTGATGTGCCCAGTGTGGGCACTCAGGGCACTCTAAGACAGGACTGCTTTGCAAGCGGGGAACCCCTGAGAACTGTCTGTCCGGGGTGGGGGTCGGGTCCCTTTAAGCACAGTCCTCGGCTAGCCTGAGACAGCAGCTCCACGCTCTAAGTCCTCATCTGATGCCCTGCCGGCACTGCTTCCGGCCATCCTTAACCCCGGTTCAGGGTCCATTTAATGTGGACATGCTAGTTCGAATTAGCAAAATGCTAATTCGAACTAGTTTTTTAGGCTGGATCCGTTAGTTCGAATTAGCTTAGTTCGAATTAACTAATTCAAACTAAGTTAGTTCGAATTAGCGCTTTAGTGTAGACATACCCTCAGCTAGGAACTGGAAGTCAGTCGCAATGTGTACACCCCACTTCTCATGCCTGGTGGCAGATCAGGTTTTGAATGAGCTGTATCGGTTCCATCTTGCTCTCTGCAAGGAAATAAAAGACAAGTGTGCCTGCAACGAATCCCCAGTGGATATTGAACCATTTATGGAAATTTGAATCCAAACCTATATCAGACTCAGTGAGAAGCAACTTCCACCCCCTCATCCAGGCACCACTTTGCAAAGATCCCCTTGCCTGCACCCGTGCTGGTGGACTCAACGTGGACCTGACTGGACCATTCCATTCAAAATTGTCCTCACAGCTATCACTCCAGCTTTATCTTCAGCCTGTGGACACCAGACAGGTACTTCCCCCTCTGAAGACCCTGACTGAATCTGGGCAAGATGATAACTTCATGGATGCTATCATAGCTCAAGACTTGGCCTTCCCATACATCCTAAAGCAACTCCTGATTTAGTTGAATCCATTGATGAATTGCTGTTTTGCAAATAATTACCAAGTTTAAGACCATAAGAACGGCCATCCTGGCTCAAACCATTGGTCCATCTGGGCCAGTGTCCTGACTGCCGGCAGTGGCCAATGTCAGGTGCCCCAGAAGGAATGAACAGAGCAGGGAATCATCAAGCGATCCCTCTCCTGTTGCCCAGCCCCAGTTTCTGGCCGTCAGAAGTTCCATTGCAATCTAGAGCATGGAGTTGCATCCCTGCCCATCTTGGCTAATAGCTATTGATAGACCAATCCTCCACGAATGCAGTGCCAACAGGTCATTGGTCTTCTATAGTCCAGCATTTGGAACCTGGAAGTTTAAAAGAAATCCAGGTGGTCACCACATTTCCAGAGTACCACCTATCTATTGTAGTAGAACTAAGTGGCTTCTTGTCTTTCCAGGAGCCCCATCATGAGGCTTAATAAGAAGCCTCTCTGGGGAAGTCTGTGCTGGAGAGGGAAAGTGTAATTTTCTAACTTTAATTTATATTTAGCATGCAAGCTCAAAGGCCTGGTCTACACTAGTACCTTAGTCTGAAATGAGACCCTCGAGGTCAAATTTGTAAGTGATGCGTCCACAATACCAAGCCCGTTATTCCAGAATAAGAAACCACAGAATTCGAACTCTGTTGTCCTGCTTTTCATGAGGAATAACGCTATTCCCGAACTTGTAAATCCAAAATAATATTAGTGTGGACACAATTTGAACTTATTGGCCTCTAGGAGGCATCCTGTAGCTTCCTAGCTTACTTCCTGGGGCTCTGAGTCCTAGGTAGCACGTCCACATTAATGGAGCCTGCCTTGGACTACATTCGATTCTTCTCTGTAGTGAGGACATGGAACTTTGAATTTGTAAAATCAGGTACCCAGAAGTAAAACTTAGTAAATTCAGACTAGTCTTTCAGTGTAGACAGGGACAAAGTGTAGCAAGAGGCAGGAGGCACTAGTCATCCCAGGTGCAGTGCTGTCCAAGACACTCAACAATATCCATACTTGGATGGCTATCCCCTCCCGTCACTCATATTACTGTGACTACGCTTTTGTCAGTAGCGTGCTACTTGATGAAAGTTCACACAGGTAAGTCTGATTGAGCAAATCAGGAAATTACATCTCCCAGCTGCAGTGCAGCTAGACCCTTTATTTCACAAAGGATGTTGCTCACATGCAAAAAAAGTCAAAATATTATCTTCCTTTTCTTCTATAAGATGCTAATACTCCTTACAATGTACATGAAATGCAAGGTACACTTCTTCAGTCTTGCCCTCGCTAACATAAATGTGCTGCGCAACATACTCTAAAAAAAGGCCACGTGCAATCTTCCCTCTGGGACAAGGAAAAAAGAGGAAAAGAAGCACTAGTGACAGATGATAGTCATGTCACTTCACACACTACTGGGAGGTGCTCACATACACCAGGATGATCAGCAAGCTCTAAAAACCAGAACAGAAAAAGGTGGCCAAAGGACAGTCATAGAGAATTTTAAAATATGCTTCATGGTTGTTTTCATCTTTAACTTCATTGAAGACAATGCATTTTGCAAGCTCACATAGAGAGAGAGAGCTGAATACATCTGTAGGAAACTCATATTTCTTTCTGACAGACTATAGCACACTACAAAATCAGTTACAGTTATGTTTTCAATGTTTAAAATAATAGCTGTTATTTTTCTGTATGATTCTCATAGGACTGTAGTCACTGTAGGTAAAAACAATACAATATATTTCAAACAGCTGTCAGCAAGGATTGCGTGTGTGGCAGTGAGGGGGGAAAAACAGTATCTTTCTAAACCATGACGCATTGTGTAATATTATATGGGGCTTTTTATGGCCCGTGTGTGTGCTGCGTAGAGAACACAAGCTTAGAATTCACTGTGGGAAAAGAAAGGCAGCCTGAAAACATGTAAACTGAGGAGGAAACCCATAGCTTCATTATTGTGATACAGCAAGCCTACTTAGATATCTACTGGGAGATTAAGGGAAACTTACCAAAGAAAAACTTACTGTGAAACTCTAATATCATAATAAATCATAGTGAACCTAGGGTACGTCTACACAGCAGGGCTAAAGTAAAATTAAGCTACACAACTTCATCTACATCAATTGCGTAGCTTAAGTCAAAATAACTTAACTCGGCTTTAGGTGCTGTCTACACAGCAGGAAGTTGAAGGAAGAACACTCTTCCTTAGACTTTCCTTATTCCTGATACAATAAGGGTTACAGGAGTCAGAGTAAGAAGTCCTCCAGCTTGACATTATTTCAAAATAAAAGCTTGTAGTGTAGACACGCTCTTGTTATTACGGAATAATGTTAGTTATTCTGAAAAAATGCTGCTGTGTAGACATACCATTAGAAACTAACTCTGTGTATTGTTTTTAGTTATCCATTGAGGTATACTCCAATAAGAATTAGGTGCATGGATCAGGAAGCTGGATAACCCCTAGATTCTATATAACAAACAGAAGTAACTAACCAGCATGGAATTTAAGCAGTAAAATCACTAGAGACAAAACACCAGCACGCTCAGAAATTATCTACAATGTTATGCATTCTATACCTGGACATACCAGATGATCACCATTCTACCGATGCAAGTGATAGTTAGATCCAAATGATGTTACCTGAGAAATCTGTCAGCTAGTTTTAAACTATGGAGACTCTTTCCTGCTCTTTTCAGGCATTTGGATTTTCATAGGATGAGGAAGTGTTCATGTTAGTACTGAAGATGTATAGCTCTTCTTTTAACCCGGAATGCACGTATTGTGTATTAGAAGCACTTGTCTCTGTAAGGCAATAGCCTTCCCTGGAGATGTGTGAAATATTTGCATCCAACTTTGAACCCAGGCAAACTCTATCTCATGTGTCAGTTGGACTTTTCCTTGTGTAGGGCTCAGAGCTGATTCATCTGTTACCCTCTGCTGTTGGGAACTTCCCTGGGCTCAAGGCGAGCCAGTAATTGAAAAAAGGAGATGAGGCTTATGAGTCAGTACTGCTTCCTCTGTGACTGATAGGATCAAAGGGACAGTGGCTGATCAGGCAGCCTGGAAGTCCCTGCACTGCTTGAGGGGGGTGAAATAGAAAAGGAAGGATGAGAGGAAAACTGAATTAGAACTACAGCTGGCAGCTGAGAGGGCAGGACACAGGAACTCTGGGGTGAGACTCTGGCCAAAATTACAAACATTTGTGTCAAAAAATGGATGAGTAGGTAAGGGTTCTTCCTTTTTTAAAAAAAATGTGATTACAGTGAAGAAAAAAAAAGATGAACTATTAGGGCAAGTCTCAGAACGGTAGCCGAGTTAGTCTGTTTCAGCAAAAACAATGAGGAGTCCTGTGGCACCTTAAAGACAACCACATTTATTTGGGCTTAAGCTTTCATGAGCTGGAGTCCACTTTGTCAGATGCAACATAGTAGGAGGGAATGTGGATAGTAAAGTCGACCGATTAACAAGTCCGCTGATCACCCCTGCCCCCATAACAGCAAGACAAAGATCTCAATCAGTCCCAACCTGCTGCACTTGTAAAGTTAGTCAGCCCTGAAGGGAGGCCCATAAAAGGTTGAAACTTGGTGCAGTTGCGATGATATTCAGAAGCAGACAAAGCCAAGACAGGGAGCTCCCAGACTTAGGGCCCTGTGGCCTACAGCTTTCAAATGCTAACGGTCAATCTCTGAGGGTATGTCTACACTAGAAAGTTAGTTCGAACTAACTTTAATAGGTGCTACACTAGCACTCCGCTAGTTCAAATTTGAATCGAACTAGCGGAGCGCTTAGTTCGAACTAGGTAAACCTCATTTTACGAGGACTAACGCCTAGTTCGAACTAGCTAGTTCGAACTAAGGGCTGTGTAGCCCTTTAGTTCGAACTAGTGGGAGGCTAGCCCTCCCCAGGTTTCCCTGGTGGCCACTCTGGCCAACACCAGGGAAACTCTATGCCCCCCTCCCGGCCCCGGACCCCTTAAAGGGGCACGGGCTGGCTACGGTGCCCGTGCCAGGTGCAAGCCTGCCAGCACCCAGCTAGCAGACCCTGCACCTGGCACGGCACAGAGCCACCCACCCGATGCCCCCCAGCCCACCCCCTCTTGCCGGGACCAGGCTGGCGGCTCCCGGGAGCTTGCCCTGGACCGCAAGAGGCGGGCACCTTCCTGGGCTAGTGCGGACATCGTGGACCTCGTCCACGATCTCCGCACTAGGCACAGGAAAGTGGCCGTCTAGGGCAGGAGAGCTGCCAGCCTGGCCACCCAGGAGCAGGTGTGCATGAAAATCAAGGGGGTCCACTGAGACCCCCGACACTGAGCCCTGAGCTTACAATGGCTGTCCTGGGTCAGACCAAAGGTCCATCTAGCCCAGTAGCCTGTCTGCCGACAGCGGCCAACCCTAGGGACCCTGGAGGGGATGGACCGAAGACAGTGACCAAGCCATTTGTCTCATGCCATCCCTCTCCAGCCTTCCACAAACTTTGGGCTGGGACACCACTCCTACCCCCTGGCTAAGACCACTCCATGGACCCAACCTCCATGACTTGATCTCACTTCCCTTTCAACTCTGTTCTAGTTCTAGCCTTCACAGCCTCCTGCAGCAAGGAGTTCCGCAGGTTAACTATTTGCTTTGGGAAGAAGAACAACTTTCTCTTACTAGTTTCAAGCCTGCTACCCATTCCTTTCCTTTGGTGTCCTCTAGTCCTTCTTTATGGGAACTCAGGAAGAACTTTTCTGAATGCACCCTCTCCACCCAACCCCTGCTTTTAGAGACCTCTATCCTGTCCCCCCTCCGTCTCCTCTTTTCTAAGCTGAACAGTCCCAGTCTCTGTAGCCTCTCTTCATCTGGGACCTGTTCCCAACCCCTGATCATGTTAGTTGCCCTCCCTTCTCCCAGCCTTTCTCTTCCCCTCTCCCACCTCCTTTTCCCAGTCTCCCCCAGTTTTTTTCAATAAAGACAGAGTCAATGTTGGAAGAAACGTTATCTTTATTTTGTACATCAATAAGAAGGGGGGCTAGGGAAGGGTAAGTGGAAGGAGGTGAGGAAGGAATGGGGTACGAGCCCCCGATGGGGAGGACTGGGCTGGCTCTGCGGGCTTCTGGGGGTGGAAGCTCTCCTGCAGCCCCCCAATTACCCTCTCTCCCCAGATGGCAGCCTGCGGCAAGTGCAGCCGGGCTGATGGCCGAGTGGTGTGATGTGCCCAGTGTGGGTACTCCGGGCACTCCAAGCCAGAACTTCTTTGCAAGTGGGGCACCCCTTAGAACTGTCTGTCCGGGGTGGGGGTCGGGACCCTTTAAGCATAGCCCTCGGCTAGCCTGAGACAGCATCTCCACGCTCTAAGTCCTCCTCTGATGCCCTGCCGGCACTGCTTCCGGCCATCCTTAAGCCGGGTTCAGGGTCCACTCAATGTGGACTTGCTAGTTCGAATTAGCAAAACGCTAATTCGAACTAGTTTTTAGTTCTAGACGCGTTAGTTCGAATTAGCTTAGTTCAAATTAACTAATTCGAACTAAGTTAGTTCGAACTAGTGCTGTAGTGTAGACGTACCCTGAGGGAGATGGCGGACCAGGCTAGCTTTCTTTGTTGAAAGCTCCCAGGATTAATCCCTGACCTTTACTCACACTGAGGAGTGGGAACTGAGTCTGCCTGTGGGGCCTGAGAGAGTGTTTCCCTCTCACCTTACACCCAGAAAGGGAGTCAGGATGGTGTTTTCCTTTTGTTCGGACTGCTTTATACCCCCCACAAGGAGTGGAATCACTGAAAGGCACAGCGGGGATGCTGTGCCCCATATCCGCAAAACAGACCACAATGTTGCAACCATGAAGAGAATGACATAGGAGGTTAGGGAGGTGCCCGCTGTCAGCAGCTGGGGATGACCCTGAAATATTAACCTTTATCGTTATGACACATCTGAACACGCAGAATGCTACATCGTAAAATGGACTGCTAAAAATATACAGCCGTGGTGTCTCTTCCGGATCATGTCTGTCAAACACAGATCTAAAAATATGGCCCGGGTCTCCAGCCACAAGATACCAGTAATGTCAGTGGGAAGCCATTCATGCTCAATGGGAGTTACTCACATCCTGCATAAGCATGCTCTCCTTGAAATCTGCAAACATTCCTTCAAGGCAGTGTGTTGTTGCTTACTCTTTCACTCATCTACCAGTCCACAAAGCACAACTTGTTCACTGATTTACAATTCCTTGGGATGATTATTTTGGCTACTGCTTCGGCTCATTAAAAAAACCCTGATTGAGAATGAAGCTTTATTTAATTTAGGTAAATGTATGGTTTTCAGATCTTATGCAGTTAAAATCCTGGGACCTCCGGGAATGCCACTGTTTAAAATGATATCAGTGATGATCCTTCCTCTTTTATTTCCAGTCATCTTCTGTTTTATGTCACTGCCTTTATTAATGATGAGCCCATGCCTAGTTTGAGCTGAGTTATTTTTTAGAAGACTTGAGAACTTGTCCTGGAATAGTTGAAGTCTAAACTGTATTTTTTTCTGTGTCAACTTGAGCTCAATGTTCACCATTGTAGTGTTCATATTACTGCAAATGTTCTCTCAATATTTATGTCTCTTTGGCTCTTTATATTTCTGATTTTTCAAGACGTGTGATGGCTTTTACAGTCACTCAGCTTTTGGTACACCCCAGATGGAAAAGCTGGTCTCTGCTTTCAACGCGGCAGAGTTGATAATGGCACAGTTAAGCAGCAGACAGTACACCAGTACCTGCCAAATCAAATGATGAAATGTCCATCACTCATTTGGTGTAACAGAGAATACCAGCAATTGTCAAAGGACATTTTCAAAGTACTATTGGCTTTTGCTTGAAAGCAAATATCTTGGATTTGCCTCAGCATTCAGTATCTAATTTTGATGTCACTTTTACACAGGTATTAGTCTGATTTCTGTGGAGTTACCCCATATTAGCATCATGTAATTAATGCTAAACCATTAATTTATTTAAAAAATCATATGTAAATTATTTACAGTGGAATAGAATATTATCCCAGGAATTTGTCTCTTTGGCTCCATGTTTCTGGCAATCTGAACTGAAATAAAATTCCATACCCATAAAATTCTGGGACAGCATTCTCTACTGTTACTATTTGGCTAATTTCTCTGTGCAGATGCACTTGTGCAACTCCCAGAGAAATCAGTGGGCATTACATGCCTGCATCTGAGGACATAATCTGGTCCATTCTTTTTTTAAATAGCCCAACAATATTTTAAATGCCAACTGCCAAATTTTGTCCTTAATTACACCTGTCCATTCCTACTGACTTTGTTTGCATGGCATAGATAACATGGAAGGCAAAATTTACCCCCAAATTATGTACTACCAAGAATATAACTTTTGAATCTTATGATGTTATGATCTTACCAGTAAATGTTGTGTGCTGGATTCAGAAAATTACCTACTGGGATTTGTTTCCATTGTTCTTCTTTTTTTTTCTTTTGCTTTTATGGAAGCCTCAAATGTGTTGTAAAAAAAAATAATGTGAATGAGTTTGTCCATGTAAATGTAATTTGGGTGGTTTGCTTGCTCTGAAAGTAAATACCACAAATACCAACCCAGAGTGATCTACTATTCACCAGTTTGCAATATGGTCGCGTCCTTCATCAGAGCAGCTGTATGCTCAATTAAAATATGTAATTAAAACTGGTTAAAACAGAGAAAGTATTATATATCATCTTAGCCACTGAGGACAGATAAACTCACTGAGATGTGGATAACATTGGGAGGCAGAGAGGAAAGGAGAATGGCAGAAATTAATATGTCAATACAGTAAAAAAAAGATATTAGCATTACTGGGGTAAATAAGCTTTTATTTATTCTCAATGTATCCGATGTTCTTATGCCACTCTCAGGTAGGATGGTGTTAGGTTTCTGTGCTTTGCTTTTGCACATTAATCTCCAAAGTTTGCCAAATCCTGGAACAAATTTCTAACAACATCCATTCACTACCTTCAAAACATTGATGTAATATTGGAGTGATTTTTCTTTCATTTGCTTATCTTTTAGTTATAAGACAAATTATTTTGTTTCCGGAATACACACACACACACACAAACAAATATGGAAACAAAAATATATATTCAAAAAATATCTGAACAGCTTTCTTTACACAAAACAGAATGTGTGTAAATATAGCACTTTGTATATGTTAAGATTTTACGCATGCAGACAGAGGTTTAGATTACAGTTTAAAGAGCTGAACGAAAACCGGGCTGGGACTGTGTATCAAATACATTAGGGTGGTGGATTTGGAGGAGTAAGCGCCTATAGCTGCAGCTACTCAGCCTCCTCGCAAGTGAACTAGACTGTCTGATGGACCGAACAAGGTTCTGCCTGAGGAAATTAGCGGGCCATTAATTAAACCCAGCAGCAGCCATAACTTGCTGGCTATTCAAACACCCTCCCCTGTGGATTCACTGCCTCCCACCAAGCTTTGCTCCTGCCTCCACCCTGCTCTGCACCCAACCTTGTTCCAGTCCTGTCCCAGCTTTGCTCCTGCCTTGGAACCAGCCCTAATTGTGCCTTCCCTAGCTCCAAGACAGGGTATGTCTACACTGAACCACTATTTTGGGCTACCAGACGTAGCTACCCCGTGTCTTAACAAGCCGCTTGTTATTTCAAAATATTTTTTTAAATAACGGGTGAGCTATATCGCCATCCCGGTAACCCTCATTCTACAAGGATTAAGGGATGTCTTGAAATAGTGCTTTATTTTGAATTTTGGCAGTGTGTACACGCACCAAATTTTGAAATAGCCTATTTTGAAATTCAGTCAAAATAAGATATGCAATCTGTGTAGTGCCAATTGCGTATCTTATTTCGAGTTTAGGGTGCTGTGTAGATGCACCCTTGACTTGGCGCTGATTTCTGTCTCTCTCTATATTTGCTTTATTTGCTTTCTGATTTTTGAGCCTTTAGGTTTCAGGTATTTTTTAGCTTATTTCCCACAATCATGGCAACTAGAAATGGCCACTCCCACTCCCACTACTGCCAGTTGGAGCCTTTCCATTAACTTTAATGGGAGCTACATTGAGCCCATAATGAGGTTACTTGGTGAACAGTGTTCACATGAATTTTTAAAAGCTAGACATTTTAATTTTAAACACAATGTCAAGCAGTTTCCATGGGGTCTTCAGTCCCTAAATGTGACTCCTCAATGCTACTGTCATGCAAGCAAAAAGTAATAATAAGTTAAGTTCATTTTAGATCTGTTTGTTATTTCTAGCATAAAAATAGATCACACCAACCCAATGGAACTATTCACCTCTTTGTTTCTTGGCCAGTGTTTGACTGTTGTTGTTTGTTGTTGTTTTTTAAATAGTTTTCCTGTTCTGCTGTTACAGATGAATTCTCGTAAATATTTATTCTTATACTTGCTGTAAACTTATTCTTTTCTCTCTGGGGAAACTGCGGAATTCCAGATGTGTAGAGCTGAAACATTTCAAAAATAAAAGGGGCCCCAAACTATAGCCACACAGCAGAGAGGGCAAGAAAGCTTGTTGCATCCTTAAAAAGCTGCTGTGTGCAACTTTGCTGAATGCCGCCGTCTCAGATCTTAGGGATGTTTGACTTGGCTGAGGCTGAAAAGAGTCAGGATGAAGATTTACAGACAGGAAAAGGGTAAAATCTTGCCTCTTGATTAAGTTTGAGTACATGTCTCCCTACACCTACAAAGACTGGACTCCCTGAGCTGAAATTGCCATGATTCATATCCAGTCATGTTGTTTTTATGCTAAGAATGTTGGTAGAAGCATGCTCTATGAGTCTTTTTTATCAAGAACTTGTTGTGGGGGAAGGGGTTCTAAGCCCATTGAAATTGATGGTGAAACTCCCAGAGACTTCCGTGGTGTGGAATCAAGTCCACAGAACGCGTATGGGAGAAGATGATGGGAGGGGAGTGGCAAGCATTGGGATAGTATGTTGGTCTTCCTCTGTACAGTGGAGTTAATGGTTTTATAATGCTGTTGCCAGTACCACTCAAAGATTAAATTATATAAGGGATTTATGTCCCTTTCCTGAAGAACTTATTAAATATAAGACAAGCAAACAATCAAAGGGGTAGAGGTGAGGGCCACAGTATATGAGGGAAGTGCTCACGGTTAACCTAAAGGCAATCTAATGTTTCAATAACATTTGTTTGAGGCACAATAAAGAAATTATTACCAGATACCCACAACCTTGCTTTAATAAGCTGTTTGGCTTCTCATAGCTGTCATGTTAGAAATGTTTCCTCAGGAGGGATTTAAATACAGAGCAGGTGGTGACCTTTTGTACCACTAGCAATTGCTCTTCCACGTGCAACGGCAGTGTGGTTTAAGTTTCAGAAATAGTAGCATGTTGCTGGAGAAGCGGGTGTGGCTCTGTGAGAAAGGCAGATACGCAAGGTCAGGCATCATAATATAGGGCCTTGAAGAGTGAAGACAAGAAGCTTAAATGGGATGGTTGGTCTTCCAGGGAACTAAAATGTGATGATTTTATAGAAGATGAGTTTTTCATCTTATCTGTATCTCTGTGCACATCATAAAACAAGTAACAAATTTACCATAACTATCATTCTCTGTCCAGAGGAGACTCCAGGGACCACTGAGATTACTGAATTTCAGTACAGATGAATTTGCTTGCAGGTCACTATTATCAGTGGATGCAGTATATCTGTGAGAGGCAACCTAGGCTAGTGAGTGAGCCATATGAGTGGCTCTCCTTCATCTCACTGGGCCACAAGATTATCATAACCAGGATGGCAAGTATCAGAAGGGTAGCTGTGTTTGTCTGAATCTGCACAAACAACGAGAAGTCCTGTGGCACCTTATAGACTAACCAGGATGGTCTCCCAGTTAGGATAGTTTTGCTAACTGCACCTGCATATGTAGAATTTGTGGGCTGTCAATTGAACTGTAGCAGTGCTTTGATTGGATGCAGAGGGAGCACACGGCTCACACAATGTTGTGTGCAATCAGTACACACCTCACTTCATGTTCCCTTGCATTGCACGTGTGTCACTTTTGAAATACCAGTAGGAAAAAAACCTACATGGATGAAAACCACCAATGCAGTATATAGCTAGTTATAGACTAGCGCTCCTGAATCAAAGCTGAAATATTTGTGCTATATGTCCTGAGTGAGATGCCTTGGGCTTGCAACGCCAGGCCTAACTGGCCCGTATTATTATTTTTTCACATTTCTGAGCATGGGAAGGGCCTAATCCTTCTAGACATTGAGTGTCTCTGTGTGAAGAGGAAGAAGTGCTTGTAATCTTACAGATAGACGTCAGCACCTTGTAGATATGTTCACTCACAATTGTAAAACACGGAAAGAAAAAACTATTCATTCTCTGCCTGCAGGAGATTTGCAACCAGTATTAATATCTGTGTCTTTACTAATAGAGATTTAATTTGTCATCTAAAACTAAGAAGAAATTAGCTTTAACTTATTTTTTTTCCTTATTTTCAGAAGATGGTTATTACGGGGCTGCAAAAAATAATAAAACCAAGCTAGGTAGCTCACTTTCAGTCAAAAACTCATGCTAGAAACACATTAATCAAAATGATTAGAAACTAACCTTTTAAACTTTCATCAGTTAAATAATCCTCCCAAAAATATAAATTAACCCCAAAACCAGGTATCTTGAAGAATTCAAAAGTTTAATGTATTTTGGTAAATATATCACAAACATGGATTCGTTCATTTAATATTTTTTCTTCTGAAAGACCTCCTGTAAAACACGATGGAACCACATAATTAAATAAGGCATTTTTGTATTGAATTTAAAATAATTTCCATAATACCAATTACAAAAAACTGGCTGAATATATTCATTAGGGATTATATTCCCGCCCAGGACACATATACTGGCATAAGGATGCTAGCTTGTGGTGTTTGTCCAGCTGAAGCTGACTAGGGACAGCTTTTTTCAAACTAAAGTCCACTGTGGGGGAAAAAAATGGCCTTACACACAAATGAAATGCTCTAGCTGACATGTATGTTAGTTCTGTGTATCATTACTGCATGTGTATTACCTAAGAAGTTTAGGATTCCTCTGCAATCCTGAAGTATAATCATGACCCATCCAAAATCCAGCTGAGTCCTTCAGCCAACTTTGGGTCAGTCTCCTAGGGCACAGAGGCATCAGCTTTGAACAGATGAGCTGGCTATGAAATAACAACAAGCATTCTCAGAAGCATAGTCTCCTGTCGAAGGGCTTAATTTTGCATGGTGTTAAAGCCAATAGTGATTGAAGATGCTCAGTGGGTTCCATTGTCTCATGTAGTGGATGTGAGTGAACTAGGTTTTAACTGCAGCGGGAATGGAGAAAGGCAAGTTTCAAGATATGGCAGGGGTCGGAGGTCGGGGGGGAGAACAGGGGAAAAATCTGGGAAAGGATTATATAGTCAGAAACAAGAAGATTTTTGCATCTGTTTAAGGAGATCTACCAATAAAAATGACCAAATTCTGCTAGATTCACTCATGTGAAGACTCCCGTTTAAATGAACTGGATCACTCACATGATTAAGATTTTGCCTAAGAACTGCTCTACCTACCACATCCTAAATCTCCAGGGCTACGTCTACACTGGCTGCCTGTTACGAAATAGGCGCGATCCTCCAGAATAAAGCCCTATTCCGGATGATCTCTTATTCCTACTTGCAAGTCTGGACGCTTTTCTCCGGCTTATCTCCAAGCTGGAAAAAAGCGGCGGCCATGAAAATGCAAATGCCGCGGGGGATATTTAAATCCCCCGCGCATTTGCCTTTTCCAAAGTTCTACATTAGCATGCCTATTTCGTAATAGGCTGCCAGTGTAGTCGTAGCCCAGGTGTTTTGCTTTTTAAATTTTATCTTCACTAAAAATGATTCACAAATGTGTGGTGCTTTTAAATCATCTTATTATGCACAGGTCCATAACTAGTGTGATGTAGTGGGGGTGCTGTCTGCTCTGTAACCCGGGGCCCCCCTGTGCTGTGATGTGTGATTCCTACTGACTCATCCACATGTCATGATGTAGTGTCAGTTCCTTGCTGGTTGCTATGCTGTGAATCATCCCTATTGGACTCTGTCTGCGAGCACTGCCCAGCACGTGGGCTGCCTAGGTCACGGAGACAAAGACCCAATCGGTCAGACCGGTTGAGGGCAGCGAGGGAACTAAGGAAGTGAGTGTGCGAGGGAAGGGGCAGTCTAGGGCTGGAACAATGAAGGAGACAGACTGAGGAGGGGGCTAGGAATCTAAGGGCCCAGGCACCCCATCTCAAGGGGGTCTGAGGCATCCTGGCCCAGACTCCTGTAGCCACATCACATCTATGCTGTGCTGTATCCTGGAGAAGCAATAAACCCCCTCTATTCTACTGGCTGGCGGAGTCTGTTCTTGCTGCTACAGGGCTGCAGGATCGGAGGAACCCCAACTCACCATCACAGTGGTGTCAGGGGTGGGATGCACTGCACCCCGTGGATGGAGCTTCCAGCAGCGAGTGACGAGGAGCAGTAGAAGGAAGGGACTTGCAAGAGCCAGACGGGCTGGAGACAGAGCGAAGTGATTCCTGGGAGTCGTGAGCCGCTGCTACACTCGGTTGGTGAGTCTACACCCCAGGGATCGGCGGGGAGATGGCCTATGCCCGACTCCTGAAGACAGACCTTGTGGGGCTGTGAAGAGAGAGGGGCCTGCCCATGGGAAAAGCAACCAAGGCCCAGTTGATAGCCTGGCTGGAAGAGAATGACCCGTCCAGGGGCCTGGATCCTGTCCCAGCGGGGAGCAGCCAGACACCCCCTGGGAGCATCTCAGGCTCTCAGACCAGACAGAGGCCTGGAAGCCGCCAGAGAGACGTGATGTCCACCAGGCCATGCTATACCAGCAGTGATTCGTCTAGGGCGGGGTCCAGTCCAGCCGAGTTGCGTCGGCTGGAGATCAAGCTGCAGATGAAGGAATTGGAGGTACAGGACCGTGAGAAGGAACGCCAGGATCGAGAGAGACAGCGGCAGCATGAGCTGGCCATGGAGGAGCAGAGAAGCCAAGGGGCCCCAGCTGCAGTGAGTGGGGAGGACCCCAGGGGGCCTGGGCTGGTCAGATGCTGGGAGAAGCTCATGTTCACCCAATATAAGAATGTGGGGGACATGGACGGGTTCCTTAGCTCCTTTGAGCGGGCCTGTGAGCTGCTCCAGATCCCCTCAGTGGACCGGCTGCAACAGCTCACCCCCTTGCTGGATCAGGAGGCCGCAGGGGTGCTCAACCAGCTGGAGAATTTGCAGCCAGGAAACTACGAATGGGTCAAAGAGGCCCTGCTGCACAAGTTTGGGCTAACCCCAGAAACGTACAGGAAGAAGTTCTGGGGGGTGCAGAAGGAGCCAAGAGAGACCTATGTAGATATGGCCTCCCACCTGCTGCAATACTGCTGCAAGTGGGTGCTCAGGGTGAGGGCCCAGACCACAGAGGACCTGCTTATGCTGATGATGCTAAAACAGTTTTATGAAGTGTGCCCGCCCAGCCTGAGGCTGTGGCTCAAGGAGCGGAGGCCAGAGGACCCCCACGAGACCGGGAAGCTGGTGGACGAGTTCACAGAGAGCTGGTCTGGGTGTGAATGGGAGTCCCAGAGAGAGTGGGAATCATACATCACAACACAGGGAGGCACCAGGTTACAGAGCAGACAGCACCCCCACTACGTCACAACTAGATAGCTTTTTTCAATAATAGTAATAATACTGTATCACAGAAGATACCATTCTCCAGTCTAAAACTCCCTTCAACTTCACCTGGATTTTTGCCCAATTATCAGACTTCGGAGGTAGTTGTCTCATCACTTTATTGCAACATAGTAATGAAAGAAAATCATTTGAATTGACAAAAAGCAAGGCATTAAGAAATAACACAGATTGTTGACATAGTTAATTCCATGTGTGTATAAAAAGAACTGTATGCATGAAAACGAAATTGAAAGGTAAATGCTGAAGATTCTACAACTCTAACCTTCCTACAATCCAATCAATCTGGCAGACCGATCTGAAATTTAGACAACAGAATGGGATTTGATATACAACGTGTTATTCGTAATGTTATTGTTTCAAGTTCTTAATTACTAATAGAGGTCAAGTGGTAAATTACTAACAGTTTAAGACAATGATACGTGGTCTGTGGCTGTCAAACTGCAAATGGTTCTTTAAAGTGTTTTCTGCAGCTCTTTGCAACACATGGTATTACCGTGTGATTTAATTATTAACCAGTCCTGATGTTTTTACTGTGTAACTAACCAATTAAGTTATCAACTTATACTAAATTCTTACATACTCTGAGAATAATGTGTGTGTGTGTGTATAAAATTTTATTTATTTTTTTGTATATATTACAAAAAATTAAATACTTCCCCTGTCTTTCACTGACTCCTTTAGGTAATGTTGATCACTAAGGGTACATCTACACTAGCCCCCTAGATCCATCTAGGGAGGCTAATGAGGGTGATCGGAATTTCAAATCAAGCCCAGGATTTAAATATCCCACGCTTGATTTGCATGTTCCCGGCCGGTCGCCATTTTAGAAATTGACTAACCCAAAGTAACTGTCCACGTCTACACGTGGCAGTGAAACGGGATTCCGGAATAAAGCCCTAAATCGAATTAGGTGGTATTCCTCTTGGAATGATGTTTACCACCTAATTCGATTTAGGGTCTTTATTCCAGAATCCTGTTTCACTGCCGCGTGTAGATGCGGGCAGTTACTTCGGGCTAGTCAATTTCTAAAATGGTGACCGAATGGGAACATGCAAATCAAGCGTGGGATATTTAAATCCCAGGCTTGATTTGCAATTCCGGTCACCCTCATTAGCCTCCCTAGATCGATCTAGGGGGCTAGTGTAGATGTACTCTAACTTAGCTCCTGAACTGTAGAATGCCTGAGTATCACTGGTCTAAAGGTTTAAGTCAATGAGTCCTTTCTCCTGCAAATATGCCCTGACAGTGCTATTCCCGTAGCCCTGGATATTTCAATGAGCTGTCTGGGTGGTCCCCATGCCCCTATAGAGCCCCAGTGATGTCAATAGAGTTTGACCGTCCTAGTTAAAGGTTGTGCAGTGCTCACTGCAGGATCAGGGCCTTACTGAGAACATCCCCTCTGGCTGGATATTTACACAATGCTAATTTGAACTTTCAAGGACCTGTTCCAACATGTCCTGGGTCTTGTGCAATATTTAGAATAGGGTTTACTGGCAGGAACTCAACTTGCATGATTTCAGGACCCTAGCCAGAGATGTTCAGAGAAATCTTCCCAGGACATTATATAAACCAATCTTCATAGTAAACCCATATCCATATCCATATACCCCCTTCCATTCAGGTAAAAAAGAAATGTTTCCCAGCACAGAAGACCAATTTCTCAACCATTTTTCTGCATTTTGTGTTTAGAAGGTTGATTCTGTGCTGTAATTAGATGTTTTCTGCCCAAACACTACACAGAAAAATCCAACTGCGAGGATATTTTTAATGGTATTGATCACCAAATTCTTGACATTATTTAGAGCATTTTCATTTTATTGTCCTGTGGAAATTATGTCACTGATCAGTTGCCATGTCTATTTGACTATTTTGATAACTCCTTGAAAACTGATAAAATCTGAAATAGTATGGCCCCTTTTAAGGAAAGTCTAATCATGTTTTTGAGCCAGCTTTGGAACACATGGTTCTTTATTAGCCTAATAAGCCTCCATTATCCCATTCCTAAAGTTCTATTCAAGCCCTGTATTTAACGTAAAGTACCCTGCTTAGGTTAATTAGAGCATATTATCTTGGATGAAAATGCTGAATCGTATTCTGTAGAGTCAATGCTTGGAGAATTTGTTAATACACTGCATGTACCCAGATTGGTTCTTAATCTTAACCTTGGCGTGTGTTAGCAATGCAATTACCTACTTGCAATTGCTGCCTGGTTCTTGGCAAAGGGAAATTTTGAACAGAGGGTTATTTCACTAAAGATAGAAAATGACTCATTTTGATTACTCAGTCATGTCCTTTCCTACTTATCCACATACAATGGGAAAGTCTGATAGTACCAGAGGAAAAAGAAGCAGCATGTGATCATGTAATTTCCCTCGCTTCACTGTTTAGTTGTAGTGAAACCAAAATGCTGATAAACGTAACGCAAGAGGGACTGATAAGTTTCATCCTCATGAAAATTATTTCCAGGTAGAATCTGAAATGTACAGGGTGGGTCACTGACAGGTCCAGTATTGGGTGATAGGAATAGACTAGTCTGTTTTATTTTTGTTTAACACCAGTGTCTAATCAGTTTTGCTTTCTGGGTCACACATTCACATAACGTTCTCATTTTAAGATTGCAGTCTAGGAGGGGAGGGGGAAATATTTAAATCCAACCAAAAACTATTTTAAATTAAATTTGTTGCATTATATATCACAGTTGGTTTGTAAATATGTTGAGTAGAATTTTCAAAAGCCCCTTAATGGCTTAGGAGCTCATATCCCATTTTCAAAAGTGGTGTAGGTTGTTGGGTGCCTAAGTCCCATTGACTTTCAGTGGAATAAGTATGTTACAGGTATGAGCAATATGCATTATGGATGTTATAAATGTTGACAAAGAATCGTCCCTTTTTTCCAGTGAAAAATTTCTAAATTTAATTTTTTTTCAACCAGCTCTAGTGGTAAGCACAGGTACCATTAAGTAGCAAGTATTATTGATGGTTATAAGCAATCTATTGACCTGTTGAATCATCTAATAATTTATTTGATTAGCCACTTATTAAAATGACTTAACTATTTGTAAAATTAATCTTAGTACAATGTTTTTACCATTTTTTTTAAACTGAAAATATTTCTTTCAAGACCGAAATTCTTAGACTAAACTACCAGATGGTATTCCTTTAAATATATATCTTGTGTCAGTACATCTGACATAAGCTTATAACAATGAGGCTGTACAAAACTTTGGCAAGATTTAGTTAGAACACAGTGTGAATCCATATAATCTCCCCCTTAGAATTTGATGCTAAGAGTCTGTGAGAACTCTGATGTTAATTTAAAATGGCATTTTTGTGGGGATTCTGTTATTTAAAAAAAACGTTACAAATAAATAAAAGACCCAAATATTACACCATAGCAGCATTTTGGAGGTATTTCCTCAGGTGAATTGTAAATAGAATAATTGAATACTAGAACTGAAAGGGACCTTGAGAGGTCATCAATTCCAGTAACCTGCCCTCATGGCAAGACCAAGCATCATCTGACCCTGACAGATGTCTGTCTAACTTTCTCTTAAATATCTCCAATGATGGAGATTACACAGCCTCCCGAGGCAATATGTACTTAGATCCTTTTTTAAGGGAGAATGACTTTACAGACTATAAGAATTTTTCCACACAAAGAAATTACAAGTAGCAATGTAAATGGGTATCCAAACAGTTTTTATAGCATGTCTGATGTGCCTAGTGATATTGCAATGATAATGTGAAAGTACTTCCTGTTTACAAGGCAATAACCCTATTCTAGGCCAATAACTTCTGAGACTCAAAACTGAAAAATGTTAGTGTAGAACACAGTTATTACTGAGTTAATAGAAAAGCATCTTAAAAATCATTAATATTATTTGACGTGTGTTCTCTGATCTTTCACCTCTGCACTCATTTTAGCTACTCTAAAAACCTCTGTTCTGGTTGGCTACTCTCCTCAACTTCATGCCTGACCAATTTCTAAGCCCTCTTCCCCCATGTTGTCAAACCATCTAGCTCAGTATATTTTTGGTTCCCCTTCTTTGTGAGAGAATAATTTTTGTTCTAACTAAGTTGAATATGCTATCAGGAGTGGCATTGATCAGAGAATGTGGCCCTGGGTAAGAAGTTGGGGAAGATATGTAAGAATATGAATGAGGAGTGAGGGAAGCCAGTCACATTCCAAAAGAAGTATACCACAATCAGATTGGAGAGATCTATGGAGCCCAAGAGGAAAATGGAAAAGATGTTTCAGTCTTCATCTTAGCATCTATGCAGCGTGCTTCAGATGACTAAGATTCATCACCGAATTTGGTCCTCTGGCTAGATCATTACTTATCCAAGTCAGATACTGATGGGGAGTGTAACATGAATGCTGATCCATGCCCCTCGATGTTTCACAATAATAATAGAGTGGAGTGATTTTTTTTTTTTTTTTTTTACTATTTTCTTTGAAACATGGCCTGTCACCAAAAATTGTCAAATATCAACATTTTCCATATATATTTTGCATGAATTTTTTCGACAACAATTTTAATCACTATTGCAATTTCGGAGGACCTTGTTTTTTACATTATCAAATAGTTTGTTAGCAAAAATATGACTTTCACTGAGAAAACATGGATTTCTCAAAAGAAAACCTTCATACAATAGTCAATGAAAAAAGACAGAAAATGTGGCCAACTGTTGGTCCATTTTAAATATTACAAAATGGAAAACCAAGTTCAACATTTTCAAAATTTTTCACAAAATCACTCATTTTTGACCAGCTCTAGTAACAATAACTTGCAGGTGTTTCCTGTTAACTCAGTAGTAACTGTATCCTGGGATAATAAAATTCTTTGGGGTTTGTCCCATTTATCATATTTAAATTATAACTTAAAGGTGCATCCTGTTTACGAGGTAATAGCTATAAGCTGGACTAAACAAACTCCTTTGGAGCCATTCCAATCTATTGTGTTATGTCAGACTTGGGCATGGGCTTTTAGGAAGCTTGGATGGATAATGCACTCCGTAGTAAAAGTTGCCCCTGCCTTCTTTAAAAAAGGATGTAGTTTTGTCCATATTAGGGAATGAGGTGGGTTTTTTTTAAGTTAAATCAGCCTCCAAAATGAAGGAGACAATTGTTTAAAAATCTTGGCTGATGGCTGGGTTATCAGACAAAACAAACCCATCTAGATTTTTTGTCCACAGATCTGAGAAAGAGCAGTAAATACTTAAAAATGCATGCCAATATTTTTCTTCTCATTCTGATGACTCTGAAAAGGCTTGCTTCTCTCACTGAGTTTAATCCCTTGCTTGGTGAATTTGGAACTGTAGCAGTGTCATTAGAACTATACTCATGTTACAGACTGGTGAGTTCAGGCTTCTGTATCCCTGCCTGTGTTGCTACCAGGGGTGAAAGGAAAGGAAATATCTTGCAGGTACTGTCCTATCACAACCCGGGTCCCTGCTAGCTCTTTAAATAGTTTCCGACTGCCTTTTGCTGCAGTTCAGCCAGTTCTTGCTAGAGCTGCACACCTGGGCACACCCCTTTACTTTCACCTCTAGTTGCTACCAATTTTCTGGTTGGGGTTTTAAGACATGTCCTTTTTGTGGGTTGAAACCTGATGATTCAGGCAATCTGAAAGAAAAAAAAATGTAGATGGGTCAAATGCTGAGCCTGTTAGTTCTCACCTAGAAAACTCTTTTAAAAACATTTCAGACAGCTGGGGAAATATAAAATAAGCACAGTTCACCTCATGGGCAGTCCTGACTAAGGCCAAGATCAGGCCTGGGCAAAATATGGCCTACAGGCTGGATACAGGCTCCTTGCTTGTCTCGCCCCACCTGCACACCGCTCAAAAAAGCGGCTGCTGAGTCGTTTGTCTTTCAAAACTATGAGCCCGGCGGGGAGGGGAAAGAGGCTTCAGATGCAGCCTCTGTACCAAGCACCATCCCATGGGCCAGTTTCTGTTTGAATAACAGGCAACCACAAAGCACCTCGGCTCCTACCCTCCAGCTTGTAGTTGTTCTCACACACACACACACACACACACACACACACACCCCTGTGTGGGGGGCAGGGCAGGCAGGCAGAGAAGCTGCCTGAGAAACATGCTGGGCTGCTGGCTGGGAGTCACTCAGGTATGCTCCTGGCCAGACCATTCCTCTGGCACTCCAACCTCTCCCTTCCCCAACCCTCTGACCGCCTACTCCGCATACCCAAACCCTCTGCCCTCTTCCCCCCGCACTCATATCCCCTCCCAGATCTAGCTTCCCAATCCCCTGCTCCAGATCACAATTCCCTTATGCCCTAGCTCACAACCCAAACTCCTCCACCCAACTCTGCCACCCTAGGTCACAACCCAAACCCCTGCACCCCGGCCCCCTGTATCCTAATCCCCAGTCCTAGGTCACAATCCCCTCCTGCCCTAGGTCACATCCCAAACCCCTGCACCCCAGTACAGTGCCCCAGGTCCAAACTGCCTCCTTCACCCACATTCCCTCCCAGACCCCACATTCCCTCCTGCACCCCAATCTTACCCCAAGCTCCCTTTTGCACCCAGCCTTCATCCCAGATGCCGCACTTCCTCCATTAATATCATGGAAGAGTGCAGCCCTTGCCCACTTTCCAAATTCTTGGCATGGCCCCCCTCAGAAATTATTGTCTACCCCAGGGCAAGACACTGAACACTCCTTTGAGGTAGTGACTGCTTTCAACTCTGACTGACTGCAGTGAATGTTGGAGATCATCAGCACTTTCCTGACAACCTTCCTGTAAGCTGAGCCAACATATTAATACAGCAAACATCCCACTAAGCAGGTCACCATATAGTATTGACAAATTATTCCAAAGCTTCTATTTCATGTCAGTGGCTGCCATGTTAGTTTCAGGATATTAGAGTGACAAGGTGGGGGAGGTAATCTCTTTTATTGGACCAACTTCAGTTGGTGAGAGACCAGCTTTTGAGCCACATAGAACTCTTCCTCAGTGCTTCTTCTGGAATGGCAGTGGTGGCCTTAGCAGATTTAGGCACCTGAATGTTAAATGGGTTGAGGGTAAGGATGTTAAATAGCGACTAATTGACTAATCGAATAATGAATGCATTGTGCTTCGACTATTCGATTAGTCAATAGGGCAATTCTGCCTTTGAAGTGTAGCAACAGCCCTAGGGCTGTTTGAAATTTGAAAGTGCTGCAGGGAGCCCAGTATCAGGGGACTCCAACTGATCCTGGGCTCTACATGGTGCTGCTGGTTTGAAATGCCATGTGCAGCCTAGGGACACCCCAGCGGGCCCTAGGCTACACATGGCATTTCAAAGCAGCAGCAGCTATTGACTAAACGAATAGTGGAAGCAAAATGCACTGACTATTCGATTAGTCAATTAGTCGCTATTTCAAGCGGTGCTACTGCTTTGAAGTATCCCCTTGTCTTCCCTCCCCTTGCTGCCTCTTTCTGATAGAGGCAGCTAGGGGGGAAAGTGACTAATTGATTGATTAGCATGTTGACTATCTGATAAGCATTTGCTTAGTCAACTAGTCCTTCACATCCCTAAGTCAGCCATATTGTCTGAGTCTTTACTGCCATGCTCACAGAGCTAGCTACCCCAGGGGTGGCCAACCCACAGCTCTCAAACTGCATGTGGCTCTTTCCTTAAAGAAATGTGGCTCTTGGTAATTCTGAGCTGTGCACCCGGATTGCTCCCAGCCAGCCACTCTGCACATTGGAAGAAGCAGCGCATGATGGTGGCAGCTCTGAGACCCAGGCATTGGGTTAGAGCGGGGGCTGGCTCTGGGGGAGGAAAGGGGATTGGATTAGAGCAGGGTGGGGTGGAGGTGCTGGGCTCTGGGGAGAGGAAGGGCATTGGGTTAGAGCAGGGAGGCTGGGTGTGCCTGACTCTGGGGAAGGGGAGGGTGCATTGGGTTAGAGTGGGGGGGGCTTAAGCACCTTAAACTCAAAGTCTTCATGGATGCAGAATAAGGCAGCCAACACAGATGTCATTTAAATTCCAGGGCAAAAAAAGAATCAGCATGTACCTGGTTTAAACTGTGTTTCTTTAAAGAAAATTCAAAAGCTATTGTTTACCAGGCTGAAGCAATTATTCTGAGATATGAGTCTCTCCCTTCTTGTTTTTGAACTGCTCATATTTGCAGTCTGGGACAGACCTGAATTTTTAGAACTATAAAAAAAGTCATAATCTTCATAATTAAAAGAAAAAGAGGAAACCATACCAGAGATCAACACGTTGGAGTGAAACAGGCAATTCAAATTATGCTAATTTACTTCTCAGTTCAGTTTAATTTTTAAAAACCTCACAGGACATAATAGGGCAGTAGTGTTAAATTTAAAATATATGGTGGGGATGCTTTTTTTTAAGTGTGAAAATATTACTGTATTTTCAAAGGTTTGTTTTTTTTAATTTGATGTTTGTTCCTTGTCAAGTTCTCTGAAGAGCTATGTACTGGCTGTGATTTTTTTAAATGACTAGAGAGTTTTTTTTATTGGTTTTTGTCCAAAATATCCTGTAATGTTATTTTTATTGCTACATTTTGTGTATTACACCTATCTATAGATAGATACAAATAAATATATAATACATGGCACTTCACACTCTATCCACAGCTATTTTGGCTCTTCATCTCTAACTGGTTGGCCACCCCTGAGCTAGCCAGTCTGATTCTCCTATGGATCCATACTAATACCTTTTTGGTGAGGGCCAGATGCTTTTTAGACCATATTTTCCACCTAAACTGTTTCTCTTGCAAAACCTTGTTGTAGTGGGACAGAAGCAACTCCTTTGAGAGCAGGGGAGGAATTTGGCCTCTCCTGCATACGTAGGGAAGTAACAACTTCAGCATGACGAACGTTCTGTACAGTTTCCAAAAGAGATACCAAAATTGAAAAATCAAGAAAAATTAAGAGCCAACCATTGCATTGGCTAGCATTATAGTTTGCATCAGTGTTTTGCTGCACTATTTCTTAAGAGTGGAATAACCCCCAAATGTTATTTTTTTGCTACATGCTGCACAGTATGAGTAATCCAAAAGAGAATAAAGGCTGGCATTGTGTGGAACACTCTCTCATGTGCTTGTGAGTCTCCTTCCAGCTTTCTGAAGGGATCAAAAAGTGTCCCCAGAGTTTCATGTAAACATGGCATCTTTTTTTTCCCTCCGGTTTTAATGCCCATCATAAACTCAGTGTGATGAAGCATTGATGGATGATGAGCCAATGACACATTAATCTTTTAAAACAGCTCGTATGTTTAGCATCATTCGTGTAATTTTTTTAATCTGGATACAGACTGTAAACATATGTATATAGTGCTGCAACAGAGGAAAGTTACTTCCATCCATTCAGACAGGCATTGTGTATTCTTAGAAATCATTGCCACTAATGTGTGCATTATATGTACACATTGGTCTAATTTGTTACTGTATCATTTCAGCTTGCCAGCTATGTAATGCCACTGTTTTCCTGGAGTAAAAATGAAATTAAGCGGAGAATATAAAATTTGGTCTAAAAATTGCAATTTTTCATCACTGAATAGTAATTTGGCCTCAGAGAAATTTTTCCAGAAACAAATGATTTTTCACAGAAAGTTGAGTTTTCGCCAAACCTATGTTTTTGCTGAAAAGTGGGGGTACTTTCCAAGGAAAATTTGGATTTTTCCTCAAAAAATGGAATGGCCCCAAACTGCAATATTTTGGTTCTGAAATTCTGCCACAGTGCCTCATAGTGGCTGCAGTTGTGTCTTATGCTCCCATTCTCCTCTGTGGGCTGAGCTCCTCAGCTGAATTTCATCTCCCATCATACACTGCCTCCTCTCACCAACACAGAGATCATGGTGCATCCTTTGAGATGTAGTGAGACGAGCCTATTGAGACTAATGAGGGCATGAGGAACCTGAACTGGAACTGCCTTATAGCAGCATTTCAAAATCACATTTTGAATATTGAGGTTTTTTTTATTTGTGCTGAAAATTATGCAATTTTCCATAAGGATGGTGGAGGATCATCATCCAGCTACTTCTAGTTGTAATAATAATTCTTGCTATTTATAAAGTGCTTTGTGTCTAAGGTATGATTCAGTCTCTGTAGCCTGTCAACAGCACATTGTGACCCTAAAGTCACTAGCTGGTCATGGGAATATCACCGCAGTGTAGTGTGATCTTCTGATGGAATAGAGCAGATATAGAGATCCCCTGACGGCCTTTCTCCCTGATGTCAAAGTCAGGGGAAGAAACATGGCCACCTTTCTGCTGAGCTCCAGCTACACTTTCTGCTCCTTGGAGCCCTTTGTAGATGGTAGATCTTACAGAAGCCCTTCTCTATAGGGCCTGCAACTCTTTTGGTCCAGGACAGAGAGACTTCAAAGGCCACCATTCATTGATTCTAAGGCCATATAACTTCTCCAAAAATTCCTACATCATAGCTTTTAGGAAAAAAACCCAACAATCTTAATTTTAAAATTGTTAGAGATGGTAAACCATTGGTAAACTCTGCTAATGGTTCATTACTCTCACCCTTCTTTGTTTCTAGTCCGAATTTGTCTAGCTTCAGCTTCCAGACCCTGAACCATGTTAAAACTGTCTCCACTAGATTGGAGAGCCTTCTATTACATATTTATTGCCCATGTAGATACTGTGACAAAGATCCTACTTCCCCAAAGCGAATCCCGTGTTTGCAGGTAGCAGTGACTTATTATCTCCCACTGCCTGGGAAAGCTCGCTTAACAGCTAGCCTCAGTGGCTCATTACAGTTTTCAGTCTAACCCCTTTACTTCAGGGGTAAGCCATAGTCTGATTTATCCACTCTCATCATTGTCATAGCAGGGGGTAAGGAAAGATATATTAATGGAATGGGAAAATGTTGTCCTAACCATATGATGAAACATCATATATTCCCCCCCAAATACAGAGGAGAAATAATTATTGAACACTGCCGCCTACCCTGAATTTATTATAAGATGGAAATGGCAGGATTATAAATGACTCATATTATTGTCATGATTCTTTTTGTTTCCAATGCATTTTTAAAAACTCCTTCTTATTGTTCTTAACTCTGCTGGCCATAGATTTCTTCTTGTCTCACTTGGCTTTCCTTATCAATTTTCTACAATTCCTAATTTCGGATTTATATTCGTTATTATCAACTTCTCCTTTCTTCCATTTGCTGTATATTATTTTTTCATTTCTCAGAGGTTTTTTTTTTTTTTTCATTTTTACAGTTTTCTTCCCTCTTTCACAGGTTGGTTTTTAATCAGCACAGCCTTCTTCCTTAATATTGGGATTGTTTCTTTTTGAACATCTAGTAGGATGTTCATAAATGATTCCTAGTGATCAATCTAATTTTTCTAATTAAATTTTTCCAGACATCTGTTTTGGCTCAATTGTACCAAGTGAATATTACTGGTCTGGACTTTATCTTGCTTGTACCTAAACTTCCATGGACCTTTAATTCTGTGATCAAAGTCTAATATACAATACTGCTTTGACTGAAACAAGTTAGGAAACTGTTATCTATAATGTTCAGAAATTCCAAGGATGTTTTAGTACTAGCAGTGCGAGACCTCCAGCATATGTTAATCAAACTGAAATATCCCATGATAACAAGTTTTTTTGTTTTCCCAACACGTTATAGATTGGTGAATAAGGAGAAGGTTATCCTGTTTGTTGGTGTGATTTGATGGTCTGTAGCAGACACTAACTAGTACCCAAACTTATGTTTTATATGTTAGGACATCGATTGATGAACATTCAAGATATTTTTTTCCAAATTAACAGTGACTCAGAAATCGGTACAGGTTGAACCTCTTTAGTTCAGCACCCTCAAGACCTGTCTGGTGCCAAACCAGAGAATTTGCCGAACCACAGGAGGTGAATATTATCTAGCAGCATTACCAACACTTCCACTACTTATTGTGCTTATTGGGCTCTTAGAAGACACATGGGGTTACCTTAGAGCTAAATAACAGCACAGAACATGGAGAGCCAGGACTGGTGGCTGTAAACAAACTTCATGGAAGCATAGGAAACTTGTCCATAGCCATGTTAAGGGGATATCCTGCTACCTCAAATTATGCTGCACCACCGATGTTGCTGGACCACAGAAGGTGGACTAAAGAGGTTCAACCTGTAATGCCAATTTTGCATAGAGTGGTACTCCCCGATCCCCTTTTGCCCACTTGATCCTACTATATAGATTATAATAGTTAATTTTAACATTCTAAAATTGTTCTTAAGGTTTCAATAATAGCAGCAGGATCAAATTTATTCTAATAAATGAGCAATGCTAATTCCTCTTACTTGTTACCCAAACTCCTAGCATTCCTTTGTAAGCAATTCAATAATTTCTTCTCTTTGATTTCTTGATTAATTTTGCTCTCAACATCTCAGTTTTGTGGTGCCTGGATGCTCATGTCTTCCTTCTTTTCCCCCTTCCTTTTGGTATTAGTTTAACCCCCTCTTGATTACCTAGCCAGCCTGTCCCAGACTTTGCAAAGACAGAAGCACAACAACAGATACAATACTGAAAAAAATGGATTAAATTAGGTGATGCCTACATTTGAAGGTGCAGTGTATTGTGACTTGCCAGGATAGAGAAATACACTGGTAGAATTTTCTTGGTGCTTCATAACCAGAATGTTTTTTGTAGCTGAACCCAAGACTAGATCTAAAAGCATTAGCCTCTACTGGTTGAGCTAAAAGATAGGTATATTAGATCCGAGACTGGAGCAGCATATAAACCACCGTATGTGGCCTAGCCACGAGAGGGAGACAAAGAGCCACCCTATATGAGCATAGGTTACAAAGTATAGGTCCTTGTTCAGTTATTAGAAATAATATTAGTCCCTGTGTCCCAGTGACATCAGCAACTTACATCCACACCTACCAGCACATCACCTACATTCAGGCATAGCATTTAAGGAGATGATCTGCCTTATAGGGGAAGACAGGAGGAAGGAGGGGTAGGAATACATGCTAGCACACAAGGCATTGGTATGTCTGCTGCAGCTTTTAGTTTTAATACATTGGCCTGTGATCTAGTTAATATACGGAAGTGTCCTGTGGCACCTTACAGTCTAAAAAATATATTTGGGCATGAGCTTTCTTGGGATGAAGCCTACGTCGTCTTCATGCATCCAACAAAGTGGACTCCAGCCCATGAAAGCTCAAGCCCAAATAGATGTGTCAGTCTTTAAGGTGCCATAGTACTCCTCATTTTTGCTGAAACAGACTAACTTGGCTACCCTTCTGAAACTAGTCGATTTACCACTACTTTCAAAGCTGTTAATGGAAAATACTACTACGTTTCACCTGCATTCTCTCTTAATGGTTTGACTGTTTATTGAATATCACCTTGTAAAGAGAGACAAAATAGTGAGGCACAAGAAAAGTGTTAGTGTTGGAACCCTAATGTGGAATATTTCCCATGGGAACAGGCAATTAGTCTCTGTTTGGCCGAGCACACAAGAGTCTCTAGCTCTGGCAAAAATAGTTCCATAAAAATGCCAAAAGGTACTTTGTATGTTCATATGCTTTATTGCAAGAGCATCACAGATGTAAAGCTTAGCTTTATAGAGACCATCTGCTGTATCAGCACCACGATAGGGAAACTAATTTCTATTTTAGTTTTGTCACTTGGTTTAATTTGGTGTAAGCAAGAGAATGATCTGGCTGTCATGGAATCACATAGCAAAAGGATCCGAGTCCCTGGCCCAGGTTCCTTTATCCAGATGCCTACTTGACCTCAAAGACTCCTCTTTCTTCTTCCCATGCGTAACCAGTGCTGCAATAGTGAAAGGGCTGCCAAGGAAACTGCAGCCAAGAGAGGTGAGTGGCTGGGGAGAGTGAGGTGGGTTCCTGGGCAGACAGAGACCAATGGAGGTAGATGCCAGACAAGAGGACCTCAAAGGTTGGGTGGGAAGGGCAATCATGACCGTGATGGGAGGGCCGACACTGGGGAGAAAGAGCCTTCCTGACAACTAGAACCTGAAGGACAAAGGTGGGCTCAGGGTGCCGGGGGGCAGTCCCACTGTGAGTCACTCAAGACAGGGGCTAGGGTGTCCTCACTCTGGTTACAGTCTCCTCACTGGCCACCCCTCTGTCCCAGTGGTCACTACACTGGATTTAAACCATGTGCATTTTATTAAACAGCAACTGTAAATAAGGGGAAAGTGGAAAAGCTTAAAGCAGGGGTGGGCAAAAGCCTCTCAGTGGGCTGGATCTGGCCCATCTAGGGCTTTGGTCCGGCCCACGAGGCAGTTCCAGGCCCCACCCCCTAGCGCGTTGCCTGGGAGCCAGAGATGCACGAGCCCCTTTAACTGCTTCTATTTAAAGGGCTCACGCCTTCCCCTTGCCTAGCAGCCTTGGGGAACGTGTGAGCCCTTTTACTAGAAGCAATTGAAAGGGCTCACATATCTCTGGCGCCCTAGCAACACACTAGCAGCACTGAAGGTATGAGCCCTTTTAACTGCCTCTATATACAGGGCTCGTGCCTTCCCCATGCATGTCAGATGTGTTGCCTGGCAGCCACGAGGAACACGAGAGCCCTTTAAATAGAAACAATTAAAAGGGCTCGCAGCTCCCAGCACCTCTATTGCGTTGCTAGAGAGCTGGAGATGTGCGAGATCTTTCAACTGCTTCTATTTAAAGGGTTCGCACTTGCTGGGCAGCTGCATTGCCTGGACGCCACCCAGCAGGCGCAAGCCTTTTAAACAGGAGCAATTGAAAGGGCTCACCGCTGTTGGTCCCACTGGCCCATAGCCTGGGAGCTGCCCAGGAGGCACGAGCCCTTTCAACTGCTTCTATTCAAAGGGCTCATGCCTGCTGGGTGGCTGCCAGGCAGCAGGTTAGCAGTGGGGCCAGGAGATGCCAGCCATGTTATGTGAATTCTAACCCTCCACCTCAGGCAACTCTGGGAGGAGGCCAACCCCCAGCACCCTCCCATCTGCTCCAGGTCCCTTCCATTGGCCAGAAGTCAGGGGGTAGGGACCCCATGCCAAGTAAAGCTCCCAGCAGAATAGTTCTCAACTCCGCCCCTTCCAACCGAGGCCCCGCCCCTTCTGGGTCAACCCACAACCACTTCCAAAATTTGTGAAGTGGCTCCCCTTCAAAAATTATTGCCCGCCCCTGGGTTAAAGGACAAAGGAGCCGTGCTCTATGGGCATGTGGATACTGTACACAGTAGTCTCTGAAACTCAAGAAAATGTACAACCTATTCCTTACACACATTCCAGGCCTTCTTCCCAGGACCTGGGTGCATTGTGGGGATACCACAGGTGAGGCACCTGCTCTGGCAGTGGCTACATGCCCTCAGGTTCTAGTTGCCAGGCAGGACCCTTCTCCCCGGTGTTGTCCAACCCATCACGGTCATGATTGCCCTTCACAGCCAACCTTTAAGGTTCTCTTGTCTGGCATCTCTCTCCATTGGTCCCTCTCTGCCCAGCATCCCCACCTCACTCTCCCCAGCCACTCGTCACTCTTGTGTGCAGTTTTTGTGGCCTGTCAAGCCTGCCACTATTGTGGTACTGCTCACTTGCTTCCCCACTGTAGCTTGGTCTTATCTCACCTTCTGCATGACTGGTCTCCACTGCTTCAGCTCCTCAGCTCAGGGCTGCTGCACTGTCCCTGCCTCTGCCTTCTTACCCTGCCAGGCTCAGCTCACCCAGAAGACAAGCACTGATTGGTTGGCCTGTCTGCCTTGACAATCTGACTGACTTGGCAAGCAGTCCTTTCCCCACTGGTCCTTGGGGATTTTCTCTTCAGATTTCCCCTTTCTGCAGGTAATGGGAGAAGGCTAGCAAAAAAACTCCAAGTATACTGTGGCAAAGTTTTGGCTATGCCTCACGGGTCTCACGCTACTGGCAGATAATAGTAGCTTCAGAGACTCTATGTGGTCCTATATATAATCCCTTTTCTTTCTACAGGAGGTAGGGTCCACAGCTTAGTGAGCCATACTCATCACAGGTTAGTCCATGGTTTTGCAATGAAAACACCCTGATAGTCCTGCTCTCCTTTCTTGGGATAGGCTCTGTGTTGGCATAAGAGAAGGTTTGAGAGGAACCTGGGCCCACCCAGTACTCCAGGTTCCAGCCCAGAGCCCCTTAGGTAGCTGCACCAGTCAAGGTTGTTTCTCCTTCCAACTTGTCAGCTTTTTGCCTGGGCCACTTCGCCAAACAACCCCTCCAAAATGTCTCTCTCTGGTACCTGTTAACCAGCTCTCAGCTCACACACAGCTTCTTCTTGTTCCACCCTTTCTCCTTCCAGTCTGTCACTCTCCCTACCTAGGGGAGGCCTTTTAAAGCAACTCTACTGGCTCTACTTGGCTGCAGGTGTTGAGTGACTTGCATGAGGGAACAATCTAGTTAATTAACCCCAGGTGTTTTCCTGCCTTCATTTTATTGCATCAGGTTCTAGTAGTTTATTCTGGAAAGAGAAAACCACTTATCCAGTGCCCTGCATACCTGCCTTCCAAAAGAGTGTGGCAGGCTGCTAGCTTAGATCGGTCACAATATGTAAGGGTATGTCTACACTGCCCCCCTAGTTCAAACTAGGGGGGGTAATGTAGTCATACGGAGTTGCAAATGAATCCCGGGATTTGAATTTCCCGGGCTTCATTTGCATGAAGCCGGACGGCGCAATTTTTAAATGCCGGCTAGTTCGGACTCCGTGCCGCGCGGCTACACGCGGCACGGACTAGCTAGTTCGGATTAGGCTTCTATTCCGAACTAGCTGTACTCCTCGTTCCACGAGGTGCAGAACAAACCTTTGCTTTTTCAGAAAATGGCTGCACTGTTGTTTTTGTTGTTGTAGAATACGTTGTTATTTTACATAAGGCTGTTGGAATGAAACACGCAGCAATCTGTATTATACACAGAAATTCCAAATGGAACCTGCATGTTTCTCAATCAAACTGGACAAAACAAAGCTGTTCCCCACATTTTACTAGAATTCGCACCAACCAACATTGATGGCTATATCCTCAGCTCATGTAAATCAATTTGACTGCATTTATATCAGTGGAACTATACAGATTTGCACCAGCTAAGGATCTGGCCAGAGATAAAGGCCCACTTATATGCTAGATATCTTAGCTGTTCTGGGTTTCCAGCAAAACTGTATTAAATCAGTCAGTTCAAGTCTGATGAATTTTGAAGACTCACCTCAATCTGGTGGGTTTGGTTAAGAGTGTTTTGCTTTATGTGAGGCATAGAACTCAGGATGAAATCAATACCTCTTGTTGATCTCCTTACAAAACTCTAGAGATCTGTCCAGCTCCTTATGAAACCAGAAATGTTGTCACTTTCATCACAAAACTCTGGAAAGTAAATGCATCAGGACTTGTCTTCACTGCCACACTAAATCAGTGCCACTGCCATCAATGCTGTGGAATTGATTTATCAGGTCTGGTTAAGATACACTAAGTCAATGTCAGAGCACTCTCCTGTCAACTTCAGTACTTCATCTCAAGAGAGTAGGTGCAATTTAGGCCGACTTACATTTAATGTATAAAAGGCTTCAGTTTCAGAGGAATATTTTGTCAAAACCATTTCTTTTTGACAAAAAGAATCCTTTAGAATCCAGTTACATTGTAAGTCTGTAATATCCATGTGAGTTTCTCTAAATTGGGCTTCATTGCAAAAATGTATCACAGCTAGAGAAGCTAACCTAATTTAAAGCAGCCTCTTTGGGAATTAATTTCAGTAGCAGAAATAATAGCTCCTATAACTTCTCGGGCAGCATTTCTCTTATCAATGGTTATGCATTTTAAACTAAGTTTGTGAGATTGATTATTTGGCTCTAAAAAAAGAGAAAGCTAAAAGCCCTGCTGCTGATCTCTTTCTAACTTGTCTATAGTAATCTCTCTGGGGTCCTGTACAAATCTTCTGGCCAATGAGAAATTTGGCAGCTCCATTTTCACTATTGGCTGAAACTTAGATAATATGAATGCTCTTTTTTTTAAAAAAGCCTCCCTCACTCCTAAGAGATGTCTTTGCTGCTCATTTTAGCACAAATGGGTTAGGAAATGGATGTCACAATTTTGCAGACTCACATTGGTGGTTCCTATTTTATTTTCTCCTTGATTCCTATGCCGGACACATGTCTGGACTGAAACAATAATACAGTCAATATCTGGATTTTAGTCAAGGATTAAGCTCTCATCACTGTTATTTGTGTTATTCCTTGAAGTTTTAAGTAATTTTAGCACTCTAAAGTTACAGTTGTGGTTTGGGAGTTCTTTAGGTCTGTTGTGAATGGTGCCACCCACCACTTACCCCCATGAAGGCTTCTGATCTTGCTTTCAAAGCCTGGTTCTGGCATGAAATCCAGTTGTCAGCACATGTTGTTCTGTATGTGTTTTCAGACAGGCTGCCAGTGACTAACATGTAAAGTCTTAGTGGTTTACCCAAGATGGCCAGTGAGAATCTGCATTCAAACTGGAAACTGTGAGTTTAGAAGGTTTCTGTTTTTTTTGTGTGGCAGTGATCCAACATAAGAGCCATACCTGAAACATATGCAGAATTATATGAAATTTCAATTCAAGACGGGAGAAAATCTGATGAGAACCCAGTGTTCCCTGTAAGCTGAAAGCTTGGATAGCTGCCGAGGAGAGTTTCAAATGCCCCTCCCACCCCTAGCAGATTAGTCAGAGTGCCCACCCTATGTTTTCTTTCTACTAGTGGTGCACATTCATACATGCCTCAGTGCGCATAGAAAATTTATTCCACACAGATGAAAAAATTTCACACGTGAATTGAAAAGATTAGAGGAAACATTGCTGAGAATGATTGCATAAGATTTCTACCATTTTGGGACCAAAATCTTCACCATCAAATCTTCACCAGAATGATTGTCCTAATGTACCTTCAGTGTTAAATCTGATCTGTATCCAGAGCTGAACACACATCTCTTCAGCCCATTTTTATGTTGACTCAGCTGTTTTGTGGTAAGACTTCTCAGAAAATCCTCTCTACTAACTTCTTTTGCTGGAGAAACTCAGTGAGTTTTCTGTGAGTCCATTCACTCCAAACCCACCCAGAATGAATAACAATGCTGTCTTAAGTAGCTTAGGAAATGGGAACATTCTTACATCTACTATATCTTTGAGAGAGTTTATCTGTGTGGGTGACCGTACATCAGTCTATCTGTCTACCTTATCCAGGGGCAGATGAGAGTGCCGCGGGGCCCCAGGCAGCAAAATTTCACAGGGCCCCTCCTTTGACACCGCACATGCGCCGTGGCGCCACAGCGCATGCGCGGGGCCTCGGGAAGCACGGGGCCCAGGGCAGCCACCCTGCTCGCCCTGCCCTAAATCCGCCGCTGACCTTATCTGTTGGTTGAAGAACTTCTCCTAAATGGTAAGAGCTAGGACCTTCAACGTGGGTATATAAGCTTCCTCTATCATAACTTAAAGCAAGATCAGGGTTTGGGTGTGCCAGGAAAATAGAATGTGCCTGGAATGAGATTGCGACTCATAAAACCAAACAAAAAAGACACCGAATCACCAGACATGTGAAAGGAGCTGGCTGGGGGTGCCACGGACCCCTCCAGAACTACCTCAGCTCTGAGTTCCCAACTCCCCAGGCACCCTTTAGGGACAGTGTCGAGGAGGGACTAAAGTGATTCATATGGGAACATTGCAGACTGTTCCCCTTCCTTAGGGAGTGAGGGGAAAGTGCACTTTGCTGCATTCCTCACTGTGGGTGGGGCGCACAGGGGGCAGATGAACCTGCCCCAGCCAGGGTAAAAGAGGGTGGGGGAGCTACCCTCCTCCCAAATTTGTACAGGAACATTGCTGGCTGTTCTCCTTCATCAGGAAGTGTGGGGAAAGTGCAGTTTTCTAAATTCCTCACTCTGGCTGGAGAAGTATAGGGGGAAGACGAACCTAGACCTGCCCCAGCCAGGGTTACATGCAGCCCTCCCCTGGCTGTGCCTGCTGGAGCTGCAGTGGCAATGGAGAGGTGCTTCTCACCTGGCTTCAAGCTGCTGTGGTGAGAGAGGGCTGGGGCAGTCCTCTCTCCCCGGGGCATCCTGCACAATGAACCCCTCATCCCCAGTCCCACCCCAGAGCAATGACTGAAGTGAAGAAAAACAAAAATTGAGTTAAGGACCCAAGCAATGCTGGGTAACTTATCTAGTGTTACATATTAACTGCATCCTTGATAAGAGTAACAGTTGAATATTATTGAATGGTTTTAACAATCCCTTAGTCTGTCCCTCTGAATTTCCTTTTAGGTGTTTTCATCAGAATTTAGAGCTTGAACTGATTATATATAGTCACTATTCATTAGAAATCCTAATTTGCCAATAACTACCTCACACTGGTGTCAAAAATCCTAATTTTTCTTCTTGTTTGCAATACAGAAAAAAGCAGGATTTCAGATGTTCCATAGTGGCTGACAAAGATGTCTCCTTAATGGTGATAGAATATGCAAGGTGCTTCAGGATGAAATACTGGGTCTGTTGTGTACAAAGTAAACTATAATATTCTCCTATGAAATTAGCTACTTCATAAGTATAGAGGAACAAACTTCCTAATTTGTAATATAATTTGAAGATGAATTAATAAGGATTTGATCAAAAACCCATTGAAGTCAATGGAGCAATCAAGCGCGATATAACAAGACTACCATAGTCCAAAATGAGCTGGATTCATTAAAACTAGTGGGTGTAACAACTGCCTTTATTTATAAATATAAGAAACAATTAAGCCCCTTTATGGAACCCGACAGCTGAAACAATAGCATCCTCCACCCAAAATACAAGCATCTCACTGCCCAAAACAAAAGCTCATGTACAGAACATATAGATGGAGAGATTTTGGTTGGATATTGTTTGGAGGATGTGTGTGTGTGTGTGTGTGTGTGTGTGTGTGTGTGTGTGTGTGTGTGTGAGAGAGAGAGAGAGAGAGAGAGAGAGAGAGAGAGAGTGATGTCTTGGAGGATGTGTGTGTGTGTGTGTGTGTGTGTGTGTGTGTGTGTGTGTGATGTCTATATGAAAGAAGCAGCAGGAATAGCGGAGAAGATGAGAAATAATCAGAAAGCCAAAGATGAAGCTGGAACGTATCCCTAGAAAAGCCTAAAGAGCTTTCTGGTTAAGTGCTAACTGAAAAGAGATTTGGGACTATAAGCAAAGAAATCATCTCTTGCTATTTTATTCCTGCTGTGCTGAGGGAAACGGGATTTTCTGCATTATTGGTAAATAAACAGAATTGCGTCAAAGAAACAACTGACAGTCCTCCTAACTAACAGGGCCTGACTCCAAATTTTTGCTAGCCACTGGAACAAAAGACACAGTGGTGGTATAATTCTATATGCTGTATTTCATTGTTTACTGATAAATATGCTTACCAAAGCTTAGCCATCAAATTATTAGTGTAAATCCATTCCTTTCAATTCAGTTACGCAAGCAATTAATGTTATACTTGAAGCCTAGCATTGCGGGACAGACCACTACTACTAAATCACAACTGAGAAGTTAGTGGGAGAGCTAGGAGTTGTAGTATGGATTAGCAAAGTAAAAATTGTTGAGGAGCTACTGTACAATGTATTGTTTTGTTTTATTTAATGTTCTACATCTGTCTAAATACAAGCGTGAGGCACTGTAACAACAAGCACATTTACAATGAGACAATCATGCAAAAATAGAGCACAGCAAGAGTTAACATGCCAACAAGCAGGCATAGCAACCTCATCCTCCACAATTTCCTTAGGGCTTGTCTACACATAAATCACTCCAGCAGCACTGCTGCAGCAAAGATGGTAACTATGGAAGGGGTTCTCCCCCCATTGATGTAGATAATCCTCGTCCCCAAGAGGCAATTAGCTACGTCAGTCACAGAGTTCTCCCGTCAGTCTAGCACAGTCTATGCTGGAGGTTAAACCAGTTTAGCTGTGTTGCTCAGGGTGTGAATTTTTCACACCCTTGAGCAATGTAATTATGCTGACATAATTGGCTAGTGTAGACCAGGTCTTATTCTCAGCTCTGTCTGAAAACTCAAATACACAGGGGCTGTGTCTACACTGGCATGAATCTCCGGAACTGCTTAAAACGGAATACTATTCCGTTTTCAGTTTTTCCGGAAAAGGAGCGTCTACATTGGCAGGCTGCTTTTCCGGAAAAGCCCTTTTTCCGGAAAAGCATCTCTGGCCAATGTATACGCGCTTTTCCGGAAAAGAGCCCCGATCGTCATTTTCGCGATCGGGGCTTTTTTTCCGGAAAAGACTACTGGGCTGTCTACACTGGCCCTTTTCCGGAACAGTGTTCCGGAATAAGGACTTATGCCCGAGCAGGAGCAGAATAGTTTTTCCGGAATAGTGGCTGATTTTGTACAGTAGAGCATCGTTGCTTTTTCGGAAATTCAAGAGCCAGTGTAGACAGCTCGCAGCTTATTCCGGAAAAGCGGCTGATTTTCCGGAATAAGTGGCCCAGTGTAGACACAGCCAGGGACTTTGTATGTGTGACACACCCCAGGCATACTTAGGGTTGTGAGGCATCTTGCTACCACTTACCCTTGGTGTGAGGAAGTTGTATCTGTTCCTGCTGAGGTCAACTCCCCAACTCCACAGGCAACACAAGCCTTCCCTTTTTAGCCTACACAGGTTTCTCTGCCTCTCTAAAGGTTGGTGACAGGCATATTCCAATTTCCAACCCCTCTGTGCACCTGCCTGTAGGGTCCAGCCCCTATTCAACAGGACATTCATAGTTTTCAGAGTCATTGCTTCCCTCAGAACTGTATACACAACCTTACCAGTTCTGCCCCACAGCACTGCTCCACCTAACACAGCACTTCAATATGTTTGTTGTGACATCAAGAAAAAGTTTATTTAACACATTTTTTGTTTAAAATTCTGGTGGGAGTCAAGTAGAAATGTTAGAAACCAATAGGAACACATACAATCCTAACATGCCTTCTATAGCCTAGACTTAAAATAGTCTCATCTCTACTCAGGTATTCCTCACCAGTGCCTTTCAACCAGACAGGCTGTGACCCTTTCATCAGGAGACAAGCCACCCTGTCAGTTTGTCCTATAGTTGAAGCAAGCCTTGTATCTCCTTGCATTCTTCTGACATTAAACAGGACACCTTCCTGTGGTGTGATCCTTCCTGTAGGTTTTGGGGTCTCTCATTCTTTTAATGGCTCAATTGGAGAGTGGCTCAGTATGCAAATTTGCTTCCATTGTGAGGCATCAAATGACCAGACATGGACATAAGCATCTACTACCTTCTGCCTAAACAGATCCTATCTGAGGTACATCAGCACCTGATGAACTGCCTTCAACGTCTATGGTTTAAGAACACAATTTCTACTATAAATACATAATTTCTTAAATAATATCCATGTATACAGTATCAGAGGAGACTCAAGGAGCTTGGCTTATTTAGCCTAACCAAAAGGAGGCTTAGGGGAGATATGATTGCTGACTATGAAAACAACAGAGGGAGAAATACCACAGAGGGGGGAGAGTTATTTGAGTTAAGGACCAAGGTGGACACAAGAACAAATGGATATAAACTGGCCATCAACAAACTGAGGCTTGAAATTTGGCAAAGGTTTCTAACCATCACAGGAGTGAAGTTCTGGGACAATTTTCCAAGTGAAGCAATGGGGGCAAAAAACCTAATTTGTTTCATAGAATCATAGGACACTAGAACTGGAAGGGACCTCAAGAGGTCATCAAGTCCAGTCCCCTTCCCTCCCGGCAGAACCAAGCACTGTCTAGACCATCCCTGACAGGTGTCTATCTAACCTGCTCTTAAATATCTCCAGAGATGGTTTCAATACTGATCTTAATACATTTTTGGAAGGGATAGTCTGATGGAGTTGCCTACAATGCCATCTGCGCATACTAGCAGTAAATATCTCCAGAGGCCACAGATGGGATACTACAGGTTGAACCTTTCTAGTTGCACTGGTCCAGCTACATCCATGGTCCAGCATGATTTTAGTTAGTCAGATGACCACTTATCATGGGTGTGGCTCCCAAGTCCCCCAGGGTATGTCTACACTACCCCGCTAGTTCAAACTAGCGGGGTAATGTATGCATACCGCACTTGCTAATGAAGCCCGGGATTTGAATTTCCCGGGCTTCATTAGCATAAGCGGGGAGCCGCCATTTTTAAATCCCCGCTGCTTCGAACCCCGTGTAGCGCGGCTACACGGGGCTCGAACTAGGTAGTTCGGACTAGGGTCCTATTCCGAACTACCGTTACTCCTCGTGAAACGAGGAGTACCGGTAGTTCGGAATAGGCACCCTAGTCCGAACTACCTAGTTCGAGCCCCGTGTAGCCGCGCTACACGGGGTTCGAAGCAGCGGGGATTTAAAAATGGCGGCTCCCCGCTTATGCTAATGAAGCCCGGGAAATTCAAATCCCGGGCTTCATTAGCAAGTGCGGTATGCATACATTACCCTCCTAGTTCGAACTAGGAGGGTAGTGTAGACATACCCCCACAGTTTACCATAAAGTTTGTTGACAGCCACCAGACCTGACTCTCAGTGTTCTGTGCTGTTATTTAGCTCTAATTTACCCCTAAATACCTTCTAAGAGCCCCATAAGCAGTAGAAGTGTTGGCAATGATGCTAGACAACATTGACCTCCTGTGGTTTGGTAAAGTCTCTGGTTTGGCACCGGTCAGGTCCCCAGGGTGCCAGACTAGAAAGATTCAACCTGTAGTTGGGGAGGCATCTATTTAACTACCGAGTGTTCTTTTCCAGGTGTCTGGGTGGAAGTGTCTGGCCTATATATTTAGGGTTTAACTCAGGAGTTCTCAGACTTCATTGCACTATGACTCCCTTCTGACAATAAAAATTACTAGGTGACTCTAGGAGGGAGGACAAAATCCTGCGCCCCATCCCCACTGCCCTGGGTGGGAGGGTCAAGCTAATGCTCAAGAGCTTCCGCCCATGTGGGGGCCTTGTTACCCGAGCCCTGCCACTCATGGCTGAAGTCTCAGACCTCCTGTCCAGGGCATCAGCCTTTGAGCTCTAGCTTTAGTCCAGATAATGGAGCTCAGGCTTTGGCTTCAGTGCTGGGCTAGCCCTGGCACCTCCATTAAAACGGGCCTTGATACACAATTGGAGAATGACTTGACTGACTTACTGATTGCTGTTTTTGGGGTTGGGTTTTCAGTTTCCTCTTCAGCCTGGGGCCTGGATCGCTTGTTGAATTAGACTAAATGGTGGATTCTCTGTAACCTGAAGTCCTTAATTCAAGATCTGAGGACTTGAATAAGGCAGAGATTGTTGGCTGCTGCTAGAGTGGGTGGTGAGGCTCTGTAGCTTGTAACGTGAGGAGGTCAGATTAAACCATTATGATGGTCCCTTCTGGCCTTAGAGTTTGAGTCTATTAGTCACTGGTGTGGAAGCTATATTCTTTCATTCGAGGCCCCAGACTTTTTTGAGGGGTTGTTCTATTTTCCATGATTATTCTCTAATTTTCAACCTCTACACGAGAAGCTCACAAACAAGTTATTAATCCCTGAAGTGTTTGAATTCATTGGGCCGCTTATCAGATTTGGACTTGCCTTTATGTTTTTTAAATTTAATTTGAAAGTGTTTTGGCAGGATTGTCAATCTTCATAGAATCATAGAATCGTAGAACACCAGAACTGGAAGGGACCTCAAGAGATCATCAAGTTCAGTCCCCTGCCCTCACGGCAGGACCAAGCCTTGGAAGCAACAGAAAAGTTCTCTGGTGGTGGTTAGGAAAGTCTTCAGTTCTCAGAATCTTTGTGGGTAACAGTTTCTGTGCTAATCATCTTTGAGAGTTTTACCGTCAAATTTTGAATTAGTTTATTGACTTCATCATGAACAGAATAAGTTTTTGGAATTTGTTTTCCTAAAGAAAGTCATTACCAAAAAATAATTTGGGACTCAGCAGCAGAACAGAATAACTGCATTAGCCCTTCGCTTGAAGAGCTAGGTTCAAACCCCACCCTTGATTTCAAGTTAAAAAAAAAAAGCTTCACTCATTAAAATACTGATTATAAATAGAAAGTTGGCCATATTGCAAAGCAACCTAACATGTGGCACAAGTCAGCAGGACTGACCGTTTGTCTCTGGAGAGGCACAGAAGTCTCAAACAAGAGGTACCAGTCAGAGGGTATGTCTACACTACAAAGTTAATTCGAACTAACAGACGTTAGTTCGAATTAACTTTCATAGGCGCTACACTTAATTTGAACTAGCAGAGCACTTAGTTCGAACTAGGTAAACCTCATTGCACGAGGACTAAGCCTAGTTCAAACTTACTAGTTCGAATTAAGGGCTGTGTAGCCCCTTAATTCGAACTAGTGGGAGGCTAGCCCTCCCCAGCTTTCCCTGGTGGCCACTCTGGCCAACACCAGGGAAACTCTTCTGCCCCCCTCCCGGCCCTGGAGCCCTTAAAGGGGCACGGGCTGGCTACGGTGCCCGTGCCAGGTGCAAGCCTGCCAGCACCCAGCCAGCAGACCCTGCACCTGGCACGCCATGAGCCAGCCACCCGATGCCCCCTAGCCCTCCGCCTCTTCCCGGGACCAGGCTGGCGGCTCTCGGGAGCCTGGCCAGGACCGCAAGAGGCGGGCACCCGCCTGGTCTAGTGCAGACATCGTGGACCTCATCCACGAACTCTGCACTAGGCACAGGAAAGTGGCTGTCTAAGGCAGGAGAGTTTCCAGCTTGGCCACCCAGGAGCAGGTTTGCATGAAAATCAGGGTGGTCCACTGAGACCCCCGACCCTGAGCCCTGAGCTTACAATGGCCGTACTGGGTCAGTAGCCTGTATGCCGACAGCGGCCAACCCTAGGTATCCTGGAGAGGGTGGACCAAAGACAGTGACCAAGCCTTTTGTCTCATGCCATCCATCTCCAGCCTTCCACAAACTTTGGGCAGGGACACCATTTCAACCCCCTGGCTAATACCACTCCATGGACCCAACCTCCATCACTTTATCTCACTTCTCTTTAAACTCTGTTCTGGTTCTGGCCTTCACAGCCTCCTGCAGCAAGGAGTTCCATAGGTTGACTCTTTGCTTTGTGAAGAAGAACTTTCTGTTACTAGTTTGAAGCCTGCTACCCATTCCTTTCCTTTGGTGTCCTCTAGTCCTTCTATTATGGGAACTAATGAAGAACTTTTCTTTATGCACCCTCTCCACACCACTCTTGCTTTTATAGACCTCTATCATATCCCCCCTCCGTCTCCTCTTCTCTAAGCTGAAAAGTCCCAGTCTCTTTAGCCTCTCTTCATGAGAGACCTGTTCCAAACCCCTGATCATTTTAGTTGCCCTCCCCTCTCCCAGCCTCTCTCTTCCCCTCTCCCACCTCTTTTTCCCAGTCTCCCCCAGTTTTGTTCAATAAAGAAAGATTCTATTTTTGAACACACGTTTTCTTTATTTTGTACATCAGGAAGGGGGGCTAGGGAAGGGTAAGTGGAAGGAGGTGAGGGAGGAATGGGGTACGAGGACTGGGCTGGCTCTGCGGGCTTCTGGGGGTGGAAGCTCTCCTGCAGCCCCCCAATTGCCCCCTCTCCCCAGATGGCAGCCTGCGGCAAGTGCAGCCGGGCTGATGTCCGAGTGCTGTGATGTGCCCAGTGTGGGCACTCAGGGCACTCTAAGACAGGACTGCTTTGCAAGCGGGAAACCCCTGAGAACTGTCTGTCCGGGGTGGGGGTCGGGTCCCTTTAAGCGCAGCCCTCGTCTAGCCTGAGACAGCAGCTCCACGCTCTAAGTCCTCCTCTGATGCCCTGCTGGCACTGCTTCCGGCCATCCGTAAGCCCTGTTCAGGGTCCACTTTGTGTGGACATGCTAGTTCGAATTAGCAAAACGCTAATTCCTACTAGTTTTTAAGTCTAGCTGCGCTAATTCGAATTAGCTTAGTTCGAATTAACTAAATTAGTTCAAATTAGCGCTGTAGTGTAGACATACCCAGACTGAGATGCTTTGGCAAAGCTTTATAAAAACCCAAAGCTGGAGTAATGGAGGATGTGGAGTTTCGGGTGGCACTGGATGCATTACTGGGGCTGTGTAGGAGCTTCAAACTGGCATAATAGAAAAATGGCAGGCAAAAAATGAAGTGCATTGGCAGAATTGTGCAGGGGGTCCAGAACTAGAACAGCAGCAGAATTTGTTCAAAATATGCTTTTATAATATTTCAAGCTCTGTTTTTCCCTCTTGCTTCCAAAAAGGATCCAGAATTGCTAGTTTAAGAAAGGTAATTGGGAATTTCTTTTAGTTTAAAACCTATGGAGACATAGCTTTGTTTTGTGTTTTGTCTTTTTCTTTTTTTACAAAGGAAACAGGAATTGTTTAACGTCTGTCTAGCTCCCTTCCCCCCGCCCTTGTCCTTTTCCACCTGTTTAGATGTTTTCGCAGTGGAATAACACACATTCCCTCAGGACCAGGGCTCAGCTGTTAGGAATGGAAAATAAAACCAACATTTTCAAAGTATTTTTAGCCCCAAGAAAAAAAGACAGCTTCAAATACCTCACGCCCACCAGCTCCTCTGGCTTGCAGAGATCCGTGCCCAGAGAGAAAGGAAGCAGCATCATTAAGCTGAGCCCATTGATTTTAGATCAAGACCAAATCTTCTGGAGTGACTCACTGCAGTATTCCCACCCACCCTTTCTTTAAAGGTGCTTTCCCAAAAGTCACATCATCTGGCTTTTCTCATGTTTGTGTCACTTGGGCTTTCATTGCCATATATGCACTTAGCCAGCCTTAGCCTCAAGCCCTGATCCCTTTCTACAAGTTAATCTGTTGATGACTTGCTAATCAGCAGGCTGCAGATGGATCGCCTCTTCTCTATGATCTGTCCTTCTTGCAAATCTCAAGGGAGGAGCCTGTAAGAAGAGGCAATGTAGTAAGGGGATATGGCACTAAACAGATGATGCATAGTTTAGTCATACCTAATGACTGCTCTGGGTTTCCAGGCTCCCCAGATGCCATTTGCTTTTAACAAATGTCTAAGCAAGCTGCGGAGATGATATTTTAAAAATGTCTTTGAAATGACTGAGTTGCATTTGATGGCATTTGCAGCATGTGCGCTATTGACAGTTGGCCTCTGCTCTACCGAGTTGTTATTCCTGTATGTAAAATGTGCTCTGTGATACCATAAGTTGGAAGATATAAACAGACAATTTGGCTCTTGTCAGAGGTGGGTCTGGATGAAAGTACTGCATCCAAATACCCCTGAATTTTGGGAATATTTGAGATCCAAACTTTAATCTGTATCCAAATTTCACCAGTGGTTGTTATGTTCAGGTCTGAACATGCCTGAATTTTGGGATCTTTGAAATCTAGACCTGAATTTTACATAGTGAGTCTGCCTCAAGTCTTGTGCCTCTTGATCTCTGAGTTAAGAGCCCGTTTACTACAGTGTAAGTTAATGGTCCCCAACCTTTATGGGCTCCCGGGCGCCCGGGGGCGGGGCCGCGCGTCCTGGGGCACGCCAGGGCCGGGGCTGCCCGAGCCCCTTGTGCCGTGGGCCCGGGGCTGGCGCCGCCACCCGAGCTGCGCGCCTGGGGCCGGCACCGGCGCCACGCGCCTGCATGTGCCCCGGGGCTGGAGCCGCCCGAGCGCCGCGCACCAGGCACCAGTGCGTGTCGCATGCCTGGGGCCAGCGCCTCCAGTGCGCTGCACGCCGCGGGGGCCGGGCCAGCCCGGGTTGTCGGTGGGCGCCTACAAATGCCCCGGTGGGCGCCATGGCGCCCGCGGGCACCGCGTTGGGGACCACTGGTGTAAGTGAAAAGAAAATGTTCTCATCTTCAATAAAGCTCATGAAAAAATTGTGTTCAAGGGATTCATGAGAAAATTAGATACTCTTCATTCTCACTCTGACCTTCTTATAGAAAACAAACTGCAGTTTTTGCTGACATGACTCCTAATTTTAGGAGGAGAGGGGGTTACTATCAAAACCTAGCAAAAGAACAGTATGATTGCAAACACATCAGGATCCAGCTTTGAAAACTCTGGGGTGTCCTCTACCCAGATCTTTGGTCTTTTGGGAGAAATTCAACTCCTTCTGTGGAAAGTTACTTTTCTCTATTTGATTTTCACTGCTCACCTCTCTACTACCATGTCACCTACTTATAGGAATGTTTCCCAGCATGCCTTTCCATTAACTGCTCTTTAAATTTAAGACAGATAAGCTGCTCTTGCCCTAGAGTAGCCATTTTGCAACTGTCTGCGGCAGGCTGCACCATTTTACTATATAGCTGGCACACTGAGGCTGTGTCCAGACTCAGGGGTTTTTTCGGGAAAAGTAGCCTTTTCCCGAAAAAACTTCCCCTGCGTCCAGACTCAAGCCGCGTTCTTTCGAAATTAATTCGAAAGAACGCGGCTTTTCTTTCGATGGCGGTAAACCTCATTTCACGAGGAAGAACGCCTTCCTTCGAAAGTTCCTCTTTCGAAAGAAGGCGTTCTTCAATGTAAATAGGGCTTCCTCGAAAGAGAGCATCCAGACTCGCTGGGTGCTCTCTTTCGAAAAAGCGGATTGCTCTTTCGAAAGATCCGCCTGCAGTCTAGACGCGATCTTTCGAAAGAGCCTCTTTCGAAAGAAGCCTGCAGTCTAGACATAGCCTTAGCGGCTACATCTACACTGGCACCCTTTTCCGGAAATGCTTAAAACGGAACAGTTTTCCGTTATAAGTATTTCCGGAAAAAGCGCGTCTACATTGGCAGCTGTACATTTGCCTTGGCTTGTGGTAATGATATCTGGGTACTTGGCCTACATGTGAGCAGGTAAATAACTGGCAGGTGGCTTTCTTAATGCAGTTCAGTAATAACTTTCAGGATTGTCTCATGAGGGATTAAGAAGGGGGAAGATGTGTGGAAGAAAGTTTTGGATTGAGCAATGGTGGTGGCATTAGCCGGTATTTCTGCCATGCAGACTGAGGCAGACGCATTCCATGAGGGCCTAAAGGTGCTAGTTATAGAGAGTGTTTACAGGTGTCTCATTACCAAGTATTAGTATAAAACACTCCTGTGAAAAAGCATGTTTAATATGCTCCAGCTGTTCATAAAAAAAAGGTTAAAAACAAATCCTGAAGTCAACAGGCAACTTAAAATCCAAAGGAGTAGTAAAACAGAAACAAAGGACCAGAGTATGACTATGCTTTAAATGAATAAATCTGCAGTTTATAAAGTAGTGTATTCATTAAATCCTTGTGTAATAAACAAGTTTTTATAGTTTTGCTTTTATAAATGAATGTGCCTTTACCAGAACAAGTAACCTAAGATACTTAACGTGCTATTTTTCATTAGATGATGGAATTCACATCCCAGCATTTAGTGATGCTAAGAGTATATTGTCATTGCAGAGTTAACTAGAGTAATCTGCACTCACGTTAGCTCTAGTGAGAGTGGCCATGTGCCAATAAAACACTCAAGTTGTAGTAGCCACTTGGGTACAGTACTCACTGGCATGTGCTACTGAGAGTTCTTGGGGCACCTCTCCTGGTTCTTAGCACTGCAGTAGACTGAAGTGCTTAATTTATTCTTTGTCAAGAGACTGTGGGAGAACTTGAATGTCATTTCTGGGCCCTTGGGGAGGCCTGTGGAAAGGCATTGGCCATCTAGCGGCACTTGCAGGCCATTAGCCTGCAAACTGGGTGGGTGAGCAGCAGATGAGTTGTGCTTACTTGAGCTTTGGCCTTTACCACCTGATGGCCAGGCAATTTGAATTAAAAGCAGCACTAGACTCAAGACAAGGGGTGTGTGATTTGGATTAGGGCAACACTCAAGATACAACTTGAGTTAATGTTGCAAGGAAGACAAGCCCTAAAAAGGAGATCAAATTATCCACTGGGCACTACAGCTGCTCATACATTTATTGCATTGGCTAATATTAGAGGTATTCGGGGCTTAAAAGTTTGTTTAGGCATTTTAGCTTCTACTAAATAAAACTAACCATTTATGAGGCTCTAAAGTGGTCAGATCTAGAAACGGACTTTTGAGGCCCTAACTTCAGATGTGGATCCGAACATTCCAAAAGTTGGGAGGTACCCAGGATTTGGGGGGCATTTCTATGCGTTATCCTATTTAAAAAGCCCTTTTCGTCAATTCAAAACACTGTTAAAAAAAGTACATCTGTTCAGGAAAAGTAATGACCATCCATGTTGCTTGTATGGCAGACCTCACAACTGGCTGCTTTGTAAATCACAGCAGAGAAATGCTCCGTAGGTGTCTCAAGCAGCTGTGTGTCACAGCTGTGTACAGATGTGGGTGTGGTTGCAGAGACCAAAGGCCACTCTCCATTTTGGAAGGCAGGGTGCTAGAATGCAAGGAGCAGCTCAGACATTATTGCACAGCAGTCTCTGTTTTTTGTGCTAGGCAATCCTTGAACAAAACTAATATAATTGTCAAATACCAAGGCTGGTTGTTGCAATTAAAAGAACAACGTATCAGAGTTCAAGTGTGTCTGTGGTGCACCGTGGGGATGTAAGGCAGTGCTCCTCTTGTTCTGTGCACCGAAGCACTAACCCTGCACATGTTCGCACACATGAATACAGCCACTGAACTTGATGGACCTACACATGTGCATAAAATTACTCACAAGCATAAATGTTTGCAGAATTTGTGCAAAAAGTGTCAGTTTCTAGTGTTACCAAATTGGAACCTCTCAACAACCCTACACACTCTTAAAACTCAAAGAACTTTGCACGACTTATTCAGGTCGTCGTTTCAAAGTACATTAAAAGCAGCAGAATTCTGTTGAGAGTGAATTTAGTTTTAAGTTCTCCCTCTTTCCCTTTGCCCCCTAAAACCATATAGAAATTCCACCAAACTAATTCTAAGGCCTGAGCACTACCCAAGTGTAGAGGAATTTCCTGCTGGCATAGATGGATCTGTATCCCACACCAGTTATACAACCCTCTTCACAGTATAAGGGGCATGTCAGATGGGGGCGCACATGTAGTGCAGTGATACAATCATCCACTGGCATAAGTTCTGTTAAGGACCCTACCCTAAGGCTACATCTATACTGCACTGTCTTGCACCAGAAAATATGCAAATAAGGTGAAGTGGTGAATATCACCGTGCCTCATTTGCATACTTAATGAGCTGCCATTTTTCCGTAAAGGACTTTTGTGCAAAAAGGAGCCATCTACACTGATCCTTTTTGTGCAAAACCCCCTCTTGCTCAAGAGCTGTTCTGCTGCTTTTTTCAAAAAGAACGGTTCTTGTGCAAGAGGAGGGGTTGCGCAAAAAGGAGCCGTATAGACAGCTCCTTTTTGCGCAAAAGCCCCTTGCGCAAAAATGGCGGCTCATTAAGTATGCAAATGAGGTGCAGCAATATTCACCGCTTCACCTCATTTGCATATTTTATTGCGCAAGACAATGCAGTATAGACGTGGCCTAGAAGAATATCTTAAAGCATCCTAATGGTTGCTCTAAATCACTTTGGGATCAGGGGCCATGTAGTGCTCAGGCTCAAGATAGAGGGAGAATTTATAATTCTCTGTGGGCCATTTGAAGCCTATTTCTTGCTCCCTTGCACCACCTGAGTTTCATGCAAAAGGAACCAGATCTTTGACAGAGAATCTTGCCCTCTGTCTTTAACTGCTTCCATTTAAAATATAAACAAAACAGTAACTTGGGATGTGAAATTTGAATCTCCCACTTATTGTTTTTGGATATATTAATACTGTACTTTTCTGGCCAGCAAAAAATTCCTTCTCCCATTCAGATAATCTTTTTTTCCCTGCCCCCAGCATAAGAAACGTTAGTGCTATTATAAGTAGGCTATCTTCATGCAACACCCACACAATCCCTTTTGGATTCTGGTTTATATCTTAAATGAGAACCTTGACAGCTGTAAAAATATGATTTGCTGTGGTCACTAAGCTAAAGATTTTTTTTTTTGAATTCATATGTAGCCATTAAAAGAGTTGGGGCTTTTGACAGTGATATTTTGCAGTGCTATAAGTGCAGATTTTCCATGAGTTAAAAAATTAAAATCAGACTTGGCTTGTTTATTTAATATATTAAAATGATGAGCAACATTCCTAAAAATAGCAACATTCTTTGTTTTTGTTTTCTTTACAGCATGATGTTTGATCAGAGTGAATGAAAGTAGAATCTCAACGGGCTATGGATTAATTAATTTGATGTTAATTACTAGCCTCTTATTTGCCCCAAGCAGAGTAGCTAAACACAACGGCTGTGTCTAGACTGGCCACTTGAATTTCCGCAAAAGCACTGACTTCCTACTGTAAGAAATCAGTGCTTTTTGCGGAAATACTATGCTGCTCCCGTTCGGGCAAAAGTCCCTTTTGTGCAAAACTTTTGCGCAAAAGGGCCAGTGTAGACAGCTGAGATTTGTTTTCCGCAAAAAAGCCCCGATCGCGAAAATGGTGATCAGGGCTTTTTTGCGCAAAAGTGCGACTAGATTGGCCACGGACACTTTTCCACAAAAAGTGCTTTTGCGGAAAAGCGTCCGTGCCAATCTAGACACTCTTTTCCGAAAATGCTTTTAACGGAAAACTTTTCCATTAAAAGCATTTCCGGAAAATCATTCCAGTCTAGACGTAGCCAACATGTGAGCATCCAGAAGCAGTCACTAGATCTTTTACATTAGTTAAACTTCAGTTTTCCTGTATGGCTAGCTTGAGACGTCAAAGTGATATAAATATACATATACCCTTTCATTTGAATGCACTACTCATTACTTCCTGCCTTGAACAGTTATTTTTACAGTTCCTATTACTGTGTGGTACATGTGTGGGGCTCTAGGATATGATAATACAAATATAATATTTAGTATTGCTGTGCACTATTGGAGAGTTGAGACTTTTTGATCCGAGGAGTGAATATGTTAACATAATGGAAAAAGCATTAACATTTTTAAAGGGGTTAAGTGGTTTAGGAGACTATGTACATACATTTTTTCCCCTCCAACTTTCAGTGGAACTCAAGTACATGGAAAATTTAATTCAAAATGTTTTAGATATGCTTGTGTATGTATGTTTATATACACATGCTAATATACCTGCATTGTGTGTGGGTGCAGATACAGACATAGATAATAAAAAGCGTGTATGGAAAAGTATCATATTAGGCAGCAACTGTATAGTTAAGTACCCAAAATGTTCTCTCTTATCTCCTGTTTTTCTGTGATCAAGCAAGCTTCCCTTGCTTAGTGTTCATCCAAATGCAATTTTTGTTGCAGGTCAATTTGATCAAAACCTTTCAACCATATCTGAGTTGTATACAAATGTGCACATTTCAAAACAAACAAAATCAAACCCCTTTCTCAGTGCAAAAACTGATTCTCTTGCTTTTTTTTTTTAAGTAGATAACAGAAAAAGAGGACTGAACTTGAAAATTTTCATGTATGTAATGTTTACTGAAGAATACATCGTCTGAAAATAATCAGTGTAAATTTACCACAGTTATGAAATTTGATTATTGTGTACAGGACATTGACAGCTCTAAATTAACTTGAGTTCATACATACACATAATGTTGTGTGTTCACATATGATGTTGTGTATGCATTCTTTGACCGATGTATAGTGCTTCTATGTATCCTAACTCTCTAGAATATAACTTTTGGGCCCTGCTGTCATGCTTATTAAGGGAAGTAGCACCACAAACATGAATGGGACTACTATACTCACAGGAATAATAGCAGTAGACCCATAGGTGTCATATTGTGCACTTTCATAAGGAACTGAAGAAAAAACTTGGAGATTTTTGTTAAACCAATTTCAACATTAAAATCATAAAAAGTCAAGAAAGTTAAAAGTTCCAAAAGCAGTGACTCAGTTGAATCCATGTAGTATTTTTATTCCTGTTTTTCTTGTTAAATGCTATTTTAATGTTTAGACATGTATGATGAGTAAGTTAGCCAAGTTAACATTGCCATTGGAAGCTCAGCTTTTACTTTTCCAGACATTTTGTGATTTGAACTCCACCGGATTGTTTGTTTGGTTTGGGTTTTTTCAGGGGGGAAGGAGGGGCAAGGGAACAGGGGAGTTTTCGGGGGGACTTTAGTTGCTTTTCTGTATTAAAAGAAGGATAATGTTTAATGTGGCAATTCAGCATTAAGGTTGACAGCACTCAAAGTCAATAAATATTTGTTCTGCTAGTCCATATATGTATTCCATTCTTTATCATAAACTCATTTAAATTCCTCTGGCCTCATTGACTGAGATTATTTGTCCTTCCACTTAGTAACATCCTTATTCTAGCAGAAGTAACTCAATAGATGAATATTCAGCCAGCTACGAATATGATGTCTCACTTCCCACAATCTTGAGTGTTGTCCAGCGTTAGAGCTGAGTAATTTGCAGGGACATAGAGGATGGGAGAATAAAGGCCTTGTAGGGGAGAAACTGGTATCCTAAGCCCATATGACTATGTATGCAAATGAGCTAATGCATATGCATGTAGGAAAGATTACTTGAAAAGGGGGAAGGTTGTCTTCACCCTGGGATAAAAACTAGTGAGCTGGAGGCTGTAGCCAGCACCAAGTGTGTTGGTTGTTCCTTTAGGGAGAAGCAATGGGTCCAGGAGTCTGCTCCACTAGGAATGTTTTTTAACTTGCTACCTTTTGATCAAATCGATATTGCTCTGTAGAATAGCATATTCATAAGCTGGAAAGAAACTGTATCTAGCCAAAGTGATTTGACAGTGCCTAAAGATCCAGAGAACCAGCGGCGGATTTAGGGCAGGGCGAGCGGGGCGGCTGCCCCAGGTCCCGCGCTTCCTGAGGCCCTGCGCATGCGCCGTGGCACCATGGCACATGCGCCGTGGCAAAGGAGGGGCCCTGTGAAACTTCGCTGCCCGGGGCCCCGCTGCGCTGTCCTAGGCCCCGTGGCACTCTCATCTGCCCCTGCAGAGAACGGTGGGCATGAACTCTCCCAAATGCAAGAAAAGCTTCAGAGAGGTAGCCAAGTTAGTCTGTAATGGGAAAAACTTTTAAAAAATAGTCTAGTAGCACCTTAAAGAAAAACAAACACGTAGATGGTATCGTGAGCTTTTGTGGGCAAAACCCACTTCTTCAGATGACCCAAGAAAATCTCTCTCGTCTTTTTCCCTTGTGACATTCAAATTAGCAAACAAACCGGAGCCGGGGGGGGGGGGCGGGAGGAGGAGGAGGGCGGTCTTCATGTTAGAGGAACTTTAGCTATTTCCCTTCAGCTGCAGGGGAACTATAAAATAGTCCCACAAGAAGAAGATATCACTACTGTCACATAAATAAATGTGTTGCTCAATCATGTTTAGGAATGGGTACTTGCAGGACACACAGCAGTTGCAAGTTTTATTGCAAGTGATCTATACTCATCTAAAAGCAATAAGATATATTTTGTTGAAATGAAATTGGTCTCAATTGGCTTAATTGAAATTAAAGTGATCCCAATTAAAGCATCTAAGGTAGAAGACTCTTTGAAGAATGATGCCAAATTATTCATGCTGACATGGCTTTTGAGTCACAGTTAGTTCTTAATATTCAGCATTTTAAAAACCCCGGGGAGTTTGTAAGTGAATATACAGTCCCTTCCAAAAACTTCAAACCATTGCTTACCTTGGACTAATAGTAAAAAAATCATCTGCAGTGCTCCCTACTTCTGATAGCTTCGATGTTACATGATAAAAGCATCTTCTAGCTTGATGGATAAGGTAAAAGAGTTGCTAGAATTTTGAAAAAGTTAAAACAAAGTTGAATGTTTCAAAACTGGATAGATTAAGGCCAGCAGGTTCTGTACAGGAATTAGATGGCTTGGGGAGGTAATTATTAATAAAGAGGTTGGTCATATCATACAATGCCAGCTTTCCAGAGATCCACTGACTTGTTTATTTAATTCTCCACTACAGGATCTGCATTTTAAACAGAATGACAAATTAATGTAGCTTTTGATTGTTAGCAGCTAGACTCTGTATTGCACATTACAGGAAAGATGTAACTTTGACATTGGAAACAATAAAATATAGGCTATTCCTGTAATGGGAAAGTTTTCACATCAAGAATACACACAAGTGAAGTATTGAAAACCAAAGGTATTTAGAAATGTGGTTACTTTTTCTAGTGCACTTAGAGGAGGAAGGCTTCCTACCCAGAATCTTTATCCAAGTTCCTTGAATATTAATCTGCTCCTGAATAAATAGCATACAACATAGAATGTTAACATTTTATTGTAACTTTGCCTTCATTAAAAGCTAAAAACCAACACCATCAACAGCATTAGATCAGACTCTGAGACACTTGTACTCTGTGCTTCACCTGTACTCTGCCTCATCTGGATGTTGAGGTGAACCATCCCAGAAAAAAATGAGGCGATTCATCCTGAAAGATTTAGTCAAGGCACTCTGGTGATGGGCACAGAACAAGTTCATAGGTATAACTAGGTAATTCCCTATGCCTCCAAAGTGTTTCCAGATGTGATGTAATTTTTTCGGCGACACCCTTGCTCTCTGGCCCAGCTAGCAGTTTGCGACAGACCCTGAGGAGCGCTGAGTACCTCCAACTCCCAGCTATACCTTGTGTGGATTAAATCAATCTCTCTCGCACATATAACTGAAAGGCTTCAAGCATTTGATTTTATTTTTGAACAATACTATTTTTTTATATTAACTTTTTGTTTGCGGCTAAAAATCAAAGCATCAGTAGATAAAAGCACACGTCTTCTCACACACCACCAGCAAGCAAGCACTCAGTAGACTTTAACTGAGACAGTTGAGCTTTCTCTTGAAAGAACAAAGGAGTAGCTATGGTGCATCTGCTGCAATGGGCGTGGGGCCTGGCGGATAAGGCACTGGGATTAGAAGTCAGGGTACCTAAGTTCTCAGGCCAGTGTTACACTGACTTTCTGTGGGACTTCAGTCATGTCGCTTTGCTCCCACTCTTTATATGATTTTTGCCATTTATATCAACTCTGTAATAGAAACCTGAGCTGGCTGAAATTATGCATGGAATATGTCTCTCCTTGCCATAAAATGTAAAGCCAGGGGGACCACTAAATCATCTAAGAGGCTGCCCATAAATTACACATCACAGTTTTGGTGGGGAGGGGGCGTTTCTGAAGACCCACCTGAACACTTGGAACACTTTATAATACTGTAGCACATACTGGAAATTAAGGACCTGCTAACCCCCTAATGTGTTACCTAATTAATGGGCAGCCCCTAATCTGACTTCCTGTGTGTCACAGGCCACAGTCCACCACCCAGTCACACACACATCAAACCACTGGGTGGAATTAGAGCAATGTATTACAGCCCTCAGGATTCCACACTAGTGGACATGTCTCTCACATCACTCAAGGAGCAAAGCCCACTCTGCAAAGCCTTCACTGATAGCTGTCAGTGGTTCCCAAACTTTTTGGCATCACACCCCTTTTTGATTTTTGAGAAACCCTTACACACACACACACACACACACACACACAAATAGCAGAAAAACTTGTTGAGCAAAAAAAATGTCCCCTTTAAGAGCAGAGTGGGCATTGCCCTTTTAAGGCAGCCATTTTTAAGTCTGGCCCAGCCAGCCCGAGCTGTGCGTATTCCAGTGGATGCCCAAGCAGACGGACGGACCGGGCTCTTTCTTGGGGGGAAACTGACGGGGGGGCTATGTCATCTCGTTCCCCCCCTGGAATTTCTTCACGCCCCCCCCCAGGGGGGCGCGCCCCCCAGTTTGGGAACCAATGCTGTAGAAGGAGCTGAAAACACGAGAACTGCAAAGGAATTAAATCTGCCATGTGTACTGAAGAGTAATGCTCCATGGTGATTCTCTCCAGAGTTACAGGCAATAAGGTTGGGATGGGGGAATGGAAGAGTGCAACGTAGCCTGTGAGTCTATGAGAATTGGTGCGTCTAGACTGGCAAGATTTCGCGCAAAAGCAGGTGCTTTTGCGCAAAATCTTGCCACCTGTCTACCCTGGCCGCGAGTATTTGTGCAAGAACGCTGACTTTGTACTGTACAAAATCAGTTGTTCTTGCACAAATACTCCAACGCCTCCTGCTCAGGAATAAGCCCTCTTGCGCAAGTATTCTTGCGCAAGAGGGCCAGTGTAGACAGCCATGTTAATTTCTTGCGCTAAAATGGCCACTGATGCTTTTGCACAAAAGCAAATCTTCTGCGCAAAGGCACATGCCAGTATAGACGCTCTCTTGCGCAAATACTTTTAACAGAAAAACTTTTCCATTAAAAGTATTTGTGCAAAATCGTGCCAGTCTAGATGCAGCCAATGTGTATCTACAAGCCAAAATCCCCCATAGAGGCAAAAGGGAGCATAATTGCTTCTAGCCCAACCTCTGAGCTTCAATGGCAGCTCTGGGGTGGCTTGGCCTGGTGTTTGATGCTTTAGTTTCCAGACTCTTCCCAGAGGGGGGATATTAAATTAGAAATATGCGGGGTTATCCTCTGAAATGGGAAACCAATGCTAAAAGGAAAACAGAACAGAAGAGGTGCACCTGGCACATCACAGGCCTCTGTTTAGGGTGCTGGAACCATTTCTAGAGTGGGGGTGCTGAGAGCCATTGAACCAAACTGTAAACCCTGTATATAAGGGAAACAGCTTCAAACTGCAGCATGCCTCGTTCTAGAACCGTTGCCTTTGGAGACCAGTGGTGGTAGCAAAACACATGGAAGTGCCTGTCACCATCCAATGTGCTGCTCTTGTGACAGAGAGGCAGCCATGCTAGTTGCATACTTTATGTTAATATGCTTATTACAAGAAAACAGAGACCTGGAACTTTTCTTTCCACCTACCCACAGTGGCACAACACATGGCCTGCACCACTTGCATCCAGCCCAGTGTGCTGCTGGATGCCAAGGAGAGAAAGTCAAAGGATCCTGTTGAATAATAACAAGGAGCCTGTTGTCCTGCTAGTCGCTTCCTTTTCTCTCACTGAACAGACTCTGAAAAGAGTGGGGAGCAGTCCCAGAATTAACACCTGACTGGCAAACAGCACCAGGTGGTTATCGAATTCCAGCCCAAGCAGATTGTCACCATCTAGTGTGAAGGAGGGTCGGAATAATGCTGGTGATTTAGAGCCACGGGGGGAGAGAGCTGGAGGACCGTCACAAGCACAGAATTTATGAAGAAGTTGTGGTACTCTGACATTTTTATTAAATGTCAGAGTAAAACAACTGTGAAGGCCTCAGCCTTTTATCCTCCTCTCCTAAGGCAATCCAGCGGAGATGCCTGCTGGCTGGCCGGGTAGCTAGCAAGTATCTGAAGCTTATTTGTGTAGGGAGAGGATACACACAGCCATATGTGTGCCTGCTGAGTCATCTGCAGTGAAGGCCGCAGGCCAGCTCTCATACATAGATCAGGTTTGGAAAGCAGCTCCCTTAGAAAAAGCTCACAGTGCAGACGCTCTAGCAGAGAGAGGCACCAACATACTGGAAACACGTAAGGATAGATACTTGGAGGAGAAGCCTATTTTAACAGCATGCCATGCCTGGTGTATATGCCCGTAAACTCAAACTGACCTGGAACAATTTCCTGCATTCTAACCTGATTCATACTGAAATCGGGCAGGAAGACCCCAGAGCTTGGGTGGCATTACGTTTGCTTAGATGATCAGGGCATTTTGGGACTCAGTGGGAAAGGAGCTAGCAGAAGGGAGAAAGGCTGCAGTTCATTAGATGAAGAAGGAAAGTTTGGATGCTGGGATTTCAAATAATCAAGATAATACAGCAGTAGTAGCTGCACCATTCACCCTCCTGATCCAGAAATGGGTATAGGACCACCATGGCCATAACGAGTGAGAGTTTAATAACTGATGTTTATGGCTTTCTGTCTACAGTTTGGGGAGGGGAGGGGGAAATAGTCCCTGGGGCAGAATTGAACATGGGGATCACATCATAGCACATCAGAACAGTGGCCCTCCTAATCCAATATCCAGTCTGTGACAGTCATCAATACTGGATACCTCAGAGAAAGATGGAAACCCACCATAGAAGAGATGATGCTGTCATTATTTCATTATATACACTTATACAATAAGATACCTATGTGTGAAGTTTCCTTTTAACCCCAAATAGCTAGTAGTTGGTTCATAACTTAAAAGAACGAAGTGGCACCCAAATAAAAGATTTGTCCTAGCAAGCATAACTGCAGGTGAAGCTCTTGCCCATCACATAAACCTCTAATCTCCCATGGAACCCTCCTAAGCTTTTATCTCAATGATCTATTGTGGATGTGAGTGTCAAGGGTTAATGATATGCTATATAATACACTGCTTTATACGTTTTAAATTCAACTTTTAATTTAATTGAGCATCCCCTTATTTTTATACTGTATTACAGGAGGACTCCATTATATTAGATACATATATCGTGTCTCCTCTTACTCAGCTCCCCTCCAAACTAATAACAACAGGGAGGCTTTATGAGCTCTTGGTTTATCTGCCAAATAAATTTGGTGTGAGCCATCAAGCTATCAGATAGCCATCAAGCTAGCTATCAGAAAATGTCCATTCATCAAAATGTAAATGTTTCAAGGGATGAATTTTGGACAGAATTTCCAGCAAAAGCCAGGCAGGTTTCCTGCCTGTCTGCTCCCTTCCCTGCCTCCTCAGCAGCCCACTTGGCAGGGAACTTGGGAGCCAGGACACAGTCTCTTTGCCTTGTGGGTTACTAGTGAGCCACGCCTGGAGGCATGAGGAGCTAGGAGCCTGAGATTCTTATTTTGTTTCAGAACCACTGAACTGTTCCCATGGCTAGAGTGTCTGGGTGTTTCAGAGGTGAATTGTTGCAGACTTCCAGACACATGTTGGGTGACTGGAGGTTCCTCTTCATTTGGAATGAAAAACTTTCAAAAAACTCAAATATTCATGGATGTGGGAGTCAGTTCCCTGGCCGGCTGTAGTGAGCAGATGCTGTTTCACTGATCAACTAAGGGCCACCCGTGCTATGGTTCTCCTTGCCAGGCTTTGTAGACATGCAAAGTACAAAACCGCCTACTTCACCATGCTGTCGGATCCTGGGTGAGTGCCTAATGTTTAGGTTGCACCTGCACTGGAGAATTGCAGCAGGTATCTGGGGGGGACTGAACCAGTGCCACCTGCAGGGGGCAGTGTGTCCACACTAAGCTTTCAGATGCAAACAAAGCATCCTCTCCACACCCAGCACCTCTCGGATCATATACTAGAGAAATGTTGCATCTGCTCACTGGTAAATCATGCCTGCAGAGCCTATGGTGGGCATGTGCATCTCTTTGCACTTTGGTGATAGAGCCAGGGCCCTGACCTGTCAAAGAAGAGAATGAAGGATGGGCAGGAGATTGTGGGATTTCAGTGGAAGGGCTAATTGTACCAGGACTTACAGTGTATTCTGCCATTGCAGCTGTACAGATGTGACATGATGGTTAGCCAGATAAAGGCCAGTCCCCATGGTGGTGTGATCCACTAGCGAGAATTCTGGTTTTGGGCATGTGTTATGTTAAAAGCATACGTGAGAGCTGAGAGGGTAAAATTCTCTCATGTACAAAATAACTAGCACAAAAAGCTGCAGAAATTATGTTACTCTCCAAAGGACCCAAAGCAGATACTAATGGGGAGAAGAGTCACAGGAGCACAGACACCTCCCATGAGGAAGGTGGGGTGCGGTCATATGGCTTTTTACTCCCAGGGGTGCCACTGTAGCCAGCAGCACATATACTGTGCTACTTAACTGTGGAGCAGAGATAACAGGTCTACAGAATGGAAAATGTTAGAAAACAGAAAATAGAGATGTGATTATGGTGATCCCAGCCCTTTTTGTTCATTTTGTTACATTCTTTCTGCTTAAATCACCTTCTTGAATCAGAGAATAACACTTAATTTAGGAGAATCTGATGCAGACAGAGTTATATCTCTGGCTATGTCTACACTACAAAGAAAAGTTGGAAAAAGATATGCAAATTGAGAACCACAATTTGAGTATAGGAGCCCCCCCGTTTTACGATGGTCTGATTTACGACCCCCATGAACTTTTCTGTAAGTACGGAAGGGGCTGAAATCCCCCGATTTATGTCCTTATCCCTGCATTTACGATGGCATGACGCCTGTCGTAAATGCAGGCTCAAGTTACAACGCCCTCGAATTGCGATGCTATCCCTGGAGCCAATTGCGTCGCAAGTCAGGGGCAGCCTGAATCTTTTTCCGCTTTTCTTCCGAAAGAGGCTTTTCCGACATTTGGCCCATCTACACAGGGTCAAATGTCAGGAAAAAACCCTCTTTCGGAACATTCCTTCTACCTCATGGAATGAGGTTTATTTATATGGATGCTGAAAAAGCGTGTCGGCTTTTCTGAATTTTTTTTTTTTTTTACAAAGGCAGACATGTTCCATGCTATCCCGAGAAAGCTCTGCAGTGTAGACATAGCCTCTGGGACCTCAGGCCAGAACAGAGGACTGCTGCAAGCTATGGTTCATTCAAGAAAGTGAGCTGAATCAGAGCCGCGGTCCATGGAAAAAAGACTTGTTAGCTCAGCTAGTCCACCTCCATGCAAGTGTGGGATACAGGCATGCAATAGAGGGCAAATTTTATGAAATATTAAAGAGCAGCAAAATATTTTGAGCATGTAGTGTTTCTGTCCACTTGCATGTCTTTAATATGTGGGAGTTTTTAATAATCTTGTAGTTCTGTTCCTTAACGTCTTTTTTTTTAAATCTGTGAAGTGTAGAAGATGCCAACATGGTGCAGTAGAATCAACGAACATTGAATTTATGAGCCTTTTAGAATGCTTGTGGTGCTTATTTTCTTAATAGGATTTCAGTTAGCTGGGTGACCATCCCACCAAGATGTGTTTATTGTATAAGCATATGCACCTACCAGAGTGGCCATCAGGAATGCAGGAGTTGTGGAAGGTGCACAATATATTTCTCAGTAGTTACGCACGTCTGCAATTGCAGTGCCACCACATACTTTTTCATTTCACTTCTCAGTGAATGTGTGCACCACTTTGTGAGGCTGTATAGAATCAGGAGGAGGGTACAAGAAATGCTTCTATGTTCAGAGTGTTAAGAGTTCACCAAATATCGCTCTGCGATAATAATTTTGAACTGGAAGGGAGGGGAGGAGTGAGAGACCATCTTTTCCATATACTTTGAGAACAGGCTGACCATATTTTCCCAAAAGGGAATTGGGACACTGGAAGGTGCCAGCCCAAGTGCCCATCCCCCAAATGTTCCTCAACCCTCCTGGCTGCCTGCTCATGGGATTGACCCAAGGCTCCTGTTTCTCCCCCCATGTTTGAGGCTGGCACAAGCCCCATTATGTAGGGCTGGCCTGAGGTCTTCTGCTGCCCACTTGTACCTGGGGTCAGCTCAAGCCCTGCCTCCCTTCCACACAGAGCTGGTATTGCTACTCATCCCTCTTCCCCCCCACACACGCATTCCTCCGTGCTTCACTAGGGATTGCCCTTCCCCTTTTAGTTTTGGCCAAATTGTGCATTCATCTCTTTGCTCTTGTGAACTAGCAAAAGGACAAATGCCCAGTTTTACCAAAAACATGGGGATATTGGGGACAGAGCTTAAAAACTGGACTGTCTTGGCCAAAATAGGACACACAGTTCCTGTTTGGGAAGATGATGGCAAAACTGGAATATTTAAAAAAAAATTGTGTGGGCAAACTTGCTCCACATGGTAATATCTTGGTGGAGCAAAGGTCATTGAATCTGGATTGGGAGCAAAGACCGTGCAGCCAAGAGCTATCATAATAAAACTAGCAAATATTTTAATCAAGACAAGTATTTGCTTAACAAATGAGCATGCAAAGCTGGTTTATTTACTTTGGAGTGTGTCCCTTCTTTAAATTCCTACTAGTTGGCTCCTCTGTCCATTGTTTGCACCCAGAGCCTAATTCGGTCTTGGTATAAACAGATGTAATTCCACTGTTGTTCTGGTTTCGAGGTAATTCTGAAAAATAAACGAAAAAAATTGATAAGTGGTTGTCAGTACCAGTTGTATAGGCATTTATCACATGGACCTCTACTGGGAATGAGCTTTTCACCTGAGAGACTCATCTCCAATCCATAATTTTCAATCATGGTCAGTCTGGGCTGGATTAGAATCAGTAATCTAGAGATGGAAGGATTCAGATCCCATTTCCAAACATATGGACTACCTAGTCTTGCCTGCTCTCCTCCCATTCACCCCCTTCTACTGAGGCAATTGATTTTTTTGGGTATATATCTAACAGACCAAATTTGCAAACATAACTATATAATCTGCACTGGCAAAATATCAGTCTTGCACATGAATTTGCATCTTTACACATGGGTGCACAGTGTTGAGTATAGTAACTTTAGCTACTGTGTATAAGCACCTCAATTTGAGCCCACGAAAAGTTTCCTTACTTGTTCTTTTATGTGGTAGTGTGCAGTGGCAATTTGACTGAGTTGCTAGCATACAAGAATTGGGCCCCAAGAGCCTTTGAGTTTGGAGCCACCGAGCAAGGCTCCAAGTCTCTGCCACCCACCACGTGTGAATACCAGCTCATACTGTGGATCTTTAATTCTCAGTAGGGAGTCAAGTAATAGAGATGTAGCCATGTTAGTCTGATCTTGCTGAAACAAAAGACAGGACTGTGCAGCACTTTAAAGACTAACAAGATGGTTTATTAGATGATGAGCTTTCGTGGGCCAGACCCACTTCCTCAGATCTAATGGTGGAAGAAAATTGGCATGACCATATACAGGCAGTCCCCGAGTTACGCGGATCCGACTTACATCGGATCCGCAGTTACGAACAGGGTTTGCTCCGCGTCTCCCTGGTCTGCTGGAGACCAGCAGACCAGGGAGACGGGGAGCAAAGCCAGAGAGCACGCGGGCAGCGGACAGCCCAGACGTGCCGCGACTGTCCCGCTGCCAGCATCCTCAGAGGACCCAGGCGGCGGAACTGCGGGGCGTCTCGGTCCGCCGCCCACGTCTCCCTGGTCTGCTGGGGGGGGGGGGGTCGCAGCTAGTACGCCCCCCCCCCCCCAGCAGACCAGGCTTTTCTCCGAACGCCTGTGGTAGAGCAGCTGGGGCGCTGCTGGTTGGTCCCGCAGCGCCGCTCTGGGCGCTACTGGACCAACCCGGCAGCACCCCAGCTGCTCTGCCCCAGGAGTCCTGATTCAGCCGCTGCTGATCAGTTTCAGCAGCGGCTGAATCAGGACGTCTGGGGCAGAGCAGCTGGGTGCTGCTGGGTTGGTCCTGCTCTGCCCAGGGCTTCCTGGAATCAGCCGCTGATCAGTTTCAGCAGCAGCTGACTTGGGGACGCCTGGGGTTCTTAAGTTGAATCTGTATGGAACTGGTGTCCAGATTCAGCCTGTTGAAACTGATCAGAGGCTGATTCCAGGAAGCCCAGGGCAGAGCAACTCTGCCTCGGGCTTCCTGTAGTCAGCCGCTGGTCAGTTTCAGCAGCGGCTGAATCTGGACGCCAGTTCCGACTTACATACAGATTCAACTTAAGAACAAACCTACAGTCCCTATCTTGTACGTAACCCAGGCACTGCCTGTATACCAGAGGGATACAATCAAAAAAGTGAACACATATAAAATTGACAAATCAGAATTTAGAACAGAGGGGGGAGGGGAGCAGAGGTTAGTGTCTATGAGATAATGATATTAGGGGTGAGTCAAATAATCCTTAGAATCATGGAATCAGAGAACAGGAAGGAACTTTGAGAGGTCATCAAGTCCAGACCCAGGCACTCATGGCAGGACCAAACACTATCTAGATCAGTGGTTCCCAACCTTTTTTAGGCCATGGACCGGCAAACCCATTCACCAACTTTTGGCGGACTGGTAACATTTTATTTTCATATTAATTGTGCAAACAATGACTATGCAAATAAAATGTTATCTGTCTGCCTAGCCCCAAATCAGTCCCTTGCTCCTTAGTGCCTAACACCCTTTGACCCCATGCCTATCCCCCAGGCCCTTTGACCCTTTAACCTCTGACCCCTACAATCCTCTTACCCTGTGATCCCACCATGCCCTCAACCAACACCCTTTTGCCCCCACTCCACCCCTGCACTCCCCAGAGTGAGGCTGCCCTCTCTAGGGAATGTGGCCATTACTACTGCACGGCCATTGGCAGTACACCTGCTCCCTCCTCCTTCGCACCCCTTACCTTCCCAAGCACATCTTGCACCCCCCTGCGTAGAGGCAAGGGGAGTGCTGAGCTCTGGTTGGGCTGCTGTCTTACCTAGATGAGAGAGGGAAGGGAGGTGCTTTCTGCTCCGCCTCCTCACCGCTGGTGGGCAAAATCAGCCACCATGACTACTGGAGCTGAGCCACCATGAACAGCTGACTTCAGCTCTCGCTGGTGCCATGGCCCGGCAGCCAGTGTTTCGCAGATCGGCACTGGTCTGCGGACCAGCAGTTGGGAACCACTGATCTAGATCACCCCTGACTTTGCTTGGCTTCCTCTTCCAGACAACAGGCCAGGGAACAGAGCATAAATTCATGAGTTCAAGGAAAATACAGCATTTTAGAGTCCTTCTCTACCCATTGGAGATGCTGTAAGAAGGATTCCTGCCTTATTAGTTTGTCCAGGCCTTGCTGGAGTCCTACTCCAGCCCTCCACATGGCTGTGAGGGCTTCCAATTTCAAAAAGATCTGTGATTCCAGTCTGCCTCCTAACTTTACCATTAAAGGGTAGGAGAGAAAGTCCAGCTTGTTTGCTGTAAGGACTCTGCCCTTTCCAAAGGCCTGACCACACCCAAATGCTGTTTGGTATTTAGCAACGTACACTGTTTGGAAATCTCAGCAATTCTCAGGCACTAGAGGGTGAAATAAGGACAGTTTCCTTTATCTTTAAATGTCCTTGCTTTCTTGGGTTTCAGCCAGACCCTTTGTTTTTTTAATATAGTTGTTTGTGGTTTAATTTCCTTTGGGTTTATTTTTTTAGAATTATTAAACCAGAGAAAACCCAACTTCTCATTGGAATTGTGTAACAAGAGGGACAAGATAAACTCTAACAGCTCGATGAAACTAAATGGTTTTCCCATGAGACCTTGCAAGATTATCCAATAAATCTCACACAACAACTGTGAAATTACTGTGTGCCACCGCTATAAGGACACCTGTTCTTAATAACATTGATGCTCTAACTTGTAGAAGCAAGAGTCAGAATAAAACGGCTGCCCCTGTGTTTTTATCGTCCTCTGTGGTGCCAAAGGACATACAGGGTCTTACAATAGAGTGTGATCTTATGTGCTGTGTGTTGCAATTTTCAGATCTATCTAGATGGCTTAGCTCATGCTTTTAAAATATAATTAATGTACTTCTTAATCACATTTTTTTCTGAAAAAATCTCCATTAGACATGCATCAAAACAGTCACCTAAGTAACTCAGAAAAATGCAAGACGCTGCAGCCCAGGATACTCATTGGGGCTGATGTTTAAAATGAGTGGCAACCAACTGTGTATCTAACTGGCATGCAAAATGACTGTTGATTTCACATGCAAATCCCCACTGAGTGAAATACAGAATAGATACACTTTATTGCTGTTATTGTGCATGCAAATTAAGTGTACAGTTGTGTGCTGCTAGTTTGGAAAATTAGACCATTATTTACTAAGCAGGAAATGAGATGCATAAATATATGGTGCAAATGAGAGAGACACTAGTCCAGTTAGGAGTTATCTAAAGAAATAAGCACAAACATCTAAGGCAAAACAAAAACTATTATAAAATTATGCATTCATAAAGCACCTTCACCTCAATGATTCTTAAACTGCTATACAAACTCTAGGCCCATCCTATAGACATAAATAAGGCTAAGTCCCATTGACTTCAATAAGAAATTGGCATAAATTTGATCTGCAGGACCAGTACCTGAGAGTATGAGAATCAATTTGCCTATTCCTGAATTGTGGCCACATTTGAGGTGGAATCTGGCAAATGTTTTTTCTTCTTATGTGGTGTCTGTTACTGGAAGTCTGAAACCATGGTAGTTCATTTTCTCCGATCCTCCCTTAATCTCTGAGCATGAATAATCTTTTCCATCAATCCAAAGTACCATATCATCTATCCAAGCTCTTTAAAGACTTAGTCTTTAAAGTGCTACATTGTCCTGCATTTTGCTTCAGCTACCCCAGACTAACACGGCTACATTTCTATCACTATCCAAGCTCTTGTCTGCCTCACCTGCTTTTGCCAGTGTCCAGCTGATTGTGTCCAGAATCATGGCTCTCCTGTTCAACTCTGTAAAACAGCGGTGGAGAACCTTTCTTGAGTCGGGGGCTGCTGACCCTCAGAAAAAAAAATAGGCACCGCACACAACTGTGAAGCAGGAAAAAACCCCTCTCTGTGACCCCTGACTGAGGAGACAACACTCTTCACATTCCCCTGACACCCCAGAGCCTCGGGGACCCAGCCTAGTAGATTTTGTGTGCTCCAGCCCCAGGGCAGGGCGGGGCAGGGAGGAGCAGCAGGAGGGCTGGAGCACCAGCACAGCCTTGGAGGCCGGATCCAGGCAAGGTGAGGGCTGCATCCAGCCCCCAGGTCTGACAATCCCCACCCCTGCCTTAAAAGGTGCTCAGCAAATTGGGTCTCTCTTTTCATAAGATCCCTGACTACCATTTGCTAAGTTCCAATCAGGAATGAGATTTTTTTCCTTGGATACACAGGCTCCCCAAGGAATGTTCAGAGTTCTTCAGTAACCGCACCATTCAAAGGACATTTAAGTGCTCCCTTCTTGAGGCAGGCGAAATAAACAATATACAACTGAAATGACAGTACAAACAGGACATAAACATCAAGATTGAACACAGCTTTTGAGAATAAGGCTGGCAAAAGACAGTGCTGAAGGATTCACTTCTTCCTTTATGCACAGGACTCTCAGGTAGGGATACAAAATCCCATTTAATTAGTTAACCAGTTAAACATAACGTTTAACCAGTTAACCAAATAAAGGGTGAGCAGGCGGAGGGAGTGGGCGTGCCATGGCTAAGATGGCACACCTATGTCCACAGCAGGCCCCGTGGGCTCCCTGCCCATGGTGGGTGGGGAACTGCTCCAGCACCCACTGGTTAACCAGAACCAGTAACATCACTCATAAAAGGTGTTGCTTACCAGTCAAACAGTTAACCCTTCACATCCCTACTCACAGGGCTAGTGGAAGTGTCTCCAGTAACAGTGTTGCCAACAATGGCTGTTCTATATTTGGTGGAAGATTTATTTTTAAAGCACCAGCTTCTGGACACACATGAGTACATAAGAATCTCAGCTTTCATTTTAAATAACAAGCATGTGTTTAGCCTTCACAGTTGCAAAGAAAAATCTGAAAACAAGAACAAGTGTATCCTGTAGGGTTCAGAAACCAGAAGGGAAATAAAAAGAAGCTTACGTGTATTTTTTTTTTATACTCGTGGTTTTTTTAAGCCAGTCCTGTGATTCTGGGGGCCTAATGCTATTATTTTTGAATGTTTAGGGTTGGAAATACCGGTGCCATCCCACCAGCGTCCTTAAATCTGACTCAAAAGGATAACTATTGGGTGTTGGCTCTCCGTGCTCACTCACTGTCTTACCTCTCTGCTGAGACAGCCAACAAAGCTGCCACTTAGGCTGGGAGCTCTTCCTCTCAAGGAATATGACCAAATTACTCTGGGAGGTTCTCACTTGAAACCTCAAAGTGAAACTACAGAGCAAAGGAAACTAAATGGAACATTTACAGGAATCCCTATTTACAGGAATCCTGAGAGATGATACCTCTGAGCTTCACAGGCCTCTTCCTATAGATTAGAATGTCCACTTGATGCTGGCCTCTGATGTCTGTTAATATAATTAAATCACATTCCTGAGGAGAGGATCTCTAGGGATCAGCAGCGCCAATCCTGAGCAACAAGGTGTTGTATCACTGCCTGCCCTGTAACCTTATGTGGCTCTCAGCACTCTGGACTGCTGAAAATCAGCCTATCAGTATTCAGGTCATACCCTAAGGTTACGTCTAGAGTGGCGCCTCTTGCGCAAGAAAATATGCAAATGAGGCTATGTGGTGAATATCGCCATGCCTCATTTGCATACTTAATGAACTGCCATTTTGCACAAGGGGCTTCTGCCGCTTTTTTTCAGGAAGAATGGCTCTTGCACAGGAGGGGGGGGGGCGTTGTGCAAAAAGGAGCCGTCTACACACAAAATGCCCTTTGCACAAAATGACAGCTTATTAAGTATGCAAATGAGGCATGGTGATAGTCACGGCTTTGCCTCATTTGCACATTCTTTTGCGCAAGAGGGGGTAGTCTAGACGTAGCTTGAGTGTTTGTGTTTTAGACTAGCCTGGTCCAGCAACTTTGACCCCAGCAGCCTGGCTACAGCCTCACTCGGGCTCATACCAACCCAGTCCTGAATGGGTGACCCCAACCCAGTCCTGAATTACCTCAGAACTGTGCCCTGAAGTGTTCAGCCCTCTCGTGGACATCTCAGAGAGAGAGAGAAAAAGATTTGTTTCTCAAAAGGCACAAAAACACTTCACAGTTTAATAAGATCAACACACCCATGTTTTTGTACACAGCAACAAATAGGTTTAAGGTAAAACAAAATATACCAGGATTCTGTGAGTTCAGATAAAAGGAATGAATACAGAGTTATAAATTTAAAAAAACAAACCAAATATGCTTCGGAAAGCTTAAAACTTAATCTAGCAAGATCCAGGCTTTGTTCAAGATAGTTTCTCACCAGTCTTTCTTCTTCCTAGCCATGGTCTTTCTCTCAGTCGGGAGCAGGGGTGAAAGTAACATATTTCTTACAGCTACTGTCCTTATTGAGCTTGTTTCATGAGGCAGGATTCTGTTCTTCTCTTCCCTTTGTATGGAAATGGTGTTCCATTGTTTTGGTTCCACCATGCTTAATTTAAATAGGAGGCAGGTAACTAGATCCTCCCACCCTTTCCTGTCTGGACAGGAATTGTCTCTTTGGTCAAACATTTTAAAACATATCAGTGAGCATTCCTAATTCCTCCTCTTGTGTTAATACCTATATTTTACAATTATATCAATCACCCATGTGTCATCAGCTTTCAGAAAAGACTTCACTCTACATACTTTTATAATATAATCCAGACCCATATGCAGGGGTGGGGTGCTATTTTTGTAAATGTGGACCACAAGGGCATTAATGCACTCTCCATGCTCCCCCAAGTAAGCAGGAAAATCAGCCCCAGCCAGCCAGAGCATGGGAGAGGGAGTGCTTATTTGGGAGATCATAGGGGGTGCTTTTGCACCCTTTGCACCCTACTGCGTATGGGTCTGTAATCATAGTGTATATGCAGTCAATTGATTCAGTTGCTTATCACTTGAGGTCCCCACCCGGACTTTATAAACCAATAAACCTTTGAAATAGATTCTTCTGAAAAGTAAAACGCAAGCCGTGCTTCTCTTTCCTGCTTGCTTGATAGTTTTGTGTATCTGGTCCAGACATGCTGACCCCAGCTACTTTGATGGGTCTATTGACTGCATGTGTAAATTGCAATCCCATATTCTCTGGTCAGCCCTGCTTCATTTGTATTCAAGACCCGGGACTGACCTGTTTACCAACTCTATCTGACATGCCTTGTTTAAACACACTTTAATCATAATTCCCACATACACTCATAACTCTTAATACACATCATCTAAGTACATCATCTAAGTATACTAATATAAGCAGTAAGTTGTTACTTTTCAAAGGATACTTCACGGGATATATTTTGTACCAAGTTTATTCCAGTAATGTGTAGGCTGTGAACAGAGGGGTGTTTATTATCACATGCACCAGGACAGTAGAATGCTTTCATTTTTTACTGCTCTCTCAGTTTGGGGGAAGGGCACCTTGGCCTCCATCTGTAAAGCCCTAACGGTTCTGCCTCAGGACAATATCTATTTCTTCTCTCTACACATACCAATGAGGCACGACCCAGCCACCACCCCCCGGGCTGAAGAGGACCAGACTGTGTTCCTTTTGGAATCCATCAGGGCTGCTCCTTAATCAGCTGGAGGAGCTGCTGTTGAGTGACACAAAGCACTCCCCGCTCTTAGCCCCAACCTGATCTGGCTGCTTGGGGGCTCCTGCCAGCCCAGAAAGCGAGAGTGGAAAGATTTCCCTTTACTTTCAAATCATCTCATCGCACGTGTATTAAATCGCTCCAATTCCCCCTTGCAATATTGTGTGAGCAAAATTACTTCCATTTCTCTTTTCTACTCCCCTCCCTCCCCGGTGCTCTCTTTCCTAAAAGGCAGAGAAGCACGAAATGCACGTGAGTTGCTGCTTACAGCGTAATCCATCATGAATCATCGGTCCTGGGAGATAAAAACGTCAGTTGTTTCATCCCACAATTACGCATTTTCTGATTTCCCTTTTTTATATGCCCTGGTGCTATGTTTCCTGTTACCAGCTGCAAATCTGTACCAGGCATCTTCCCGCCTGCAAAATGCCTGCCGGGAATCTAACCTTTAGTATTGTTGCTGGGCTTGGATACACAAGCCCCAATCAATCATCTTGTTTGCCCAAGTCATCATTGGAACAATCGAAACTGCATGTGCCGCTTCGCTCATAAAGATGTGAATTAACAACCGAAAACCCATGTGCAAAGTCAGGGCTTCCTAGCACCCGCTCACGCCAGCCCATAAATCCCAGTGCCTCTTGCACATTGCTCCAAGCCCGGGAAAGTCAGTCCCCTGGAGAGTTTCTTTGCTTGTGGGGGGAGGGGAGAAGCACAGCGCAAGATGGGGGTGGGGGAGGGAGAGTTCTCACTCCTGCAGTGGGGAGGATTAACCCTGCCTGCTCCAGTTCGGGCTGTGATAAATGGGGAGGATCCAGCGGTGCTGTCAGCTGTGCACGCAGAGGGGCCGCCAGAGCCACTTGAATTCAACTTCCCTTCCCCCTCCCTTCCCCAGCTGCCCTGCTAGGGTCTGCAGGGGGTGCTAGGATGTGTAACCCGAGCCTCTGGAAAGCAGGCGGGAAGGAATGGGCAGGGGAGATAAATGCAATCAAACTCAGAACCCCTCCGGATACTCCTGAGCCCAATGTGTACAGTCACTTTCAGCGCTCTTTTGTGGTGGAGGTTGTTTTGTCCAAAGCTCAGGGACATAGAAATTGCCTGTTGTGTAATGCCCCTGTGCCCCCAGGCAATCCCTCTCCTTCCTTGTGGCTGGAGGGGAGAAAAGAAATTACAGAAAAGCACAACACTTCTCCTCAGAGCTAGTCACTGGTGACTTCTTGCTATTTTCTCTTCATACACAATGTAAAGGGGGGGGATTAAGGTCAATACAGAAGGTATGAACTTGGAACAAACCAAGCAAAACTAGTGTCTCAACTGAATTCAACTGCACAACTGGTTTTCTCTGTTTTATAGATAAGGGTTGTCGATGAGGCACATATATATATAATTTGAATCCAAGTCTTGTCTCCTGTGCAAGTATTTTCCCCTCTTCCTCCATAACTATCCCCTCCCACTACATCAAAAGTGTTGTTTTTACCCTGTTAGTTAGTATTTATACCCTCCAGAGGGATAGCTCTGTTAGTCTGTAATTAAAAAATTACAATGGTCCTGTCGCACCTTAGAGATGAACCAAAAAATATAGATAGTACCATGAGCTTTCATGTCACTACCCACAATGGGTTGTGCACAGAAAAGCTCATGGTACTATCTATATTTTTTGGTTTGTCTCTAAGGTGTGACAGGACCATTCGCTGATTTTAAATAATTATACCCGCTGCTTTTTTTGTGATGGTACTGCAGTACCGGCACCTCCAGTCAGAGCTCAACAATTTTTCCCCTGGAGTAATGGCACCTTTTTTTTTTTTTTAACAAAAAAAAGCACTGGTTATACCATACCTCACAGATGTTAAGTGCCACATGAAGCGCTAAGCATTATTATTAACATAGAGCTTAATGGAATATTGATTGCATTGCTAATATGTAGCTTTTCCCTAGGAAGTGGGGGTGGGCTTCTTGTTAACACAGAGGGATCTGCAAACATACATTTTTTATCTGTGCATTCGAACTTCAATTTTATCTGCCTTTCATCTCAAAATGTGTACTTGTTTCCATTCAGGGAGATGTCTTTATCATTCTCCAACCATTTCAGAACAGTGCAGTCTGTTGGAAAGGGAGGGAAACAGCTTGCTAACTTGTTAATTACATCTGTGGGGTTTAGCTGTACCCTGCGGAAAGCTAGGTTCTTTGGCTTTGCCTAGAAAACTGTCGGGGGGGGGACAGATTTCAGGTTTTCAGAGTTCAGTTTCCTTTGAGAGGAAATAGCTGGTCGTAGACTGGGAGAGATGAGTCCTCATTTGGATTTAATTACTTGAGAAACAGTGTTCCATCATTGGTATTTTTGTGGATTTACCTCTTTAAAATATTGACTGGGGTTGGCTTCTTTTGGAGTCGATGTGTATTTAATTTGTTTTCCATTCGTGGGGCCTGATCCTGCACTCCAAATTATTTGCCTGCACAAAGGCTGTTTGTTGTGAGTTCTCTCTTTTATCTCAATAGCAGAGAGGGATTTAGTTTCCATAAATAGTAAATGGTGACAAACTCTTGCTAATACTGCTTGCTTTTCTTCCTTTCACATGTACTATCCTGAAAAAAAATTGAAAAAAGAAACCACCCTTCAGACCTAGTGAGCTTTTGTTGAAAAACTATTGGACCCAATCCTGCTAAGCTCCTTTAGCTCCCATTGGGATTTTTATAGTCTGAAGTTTTGGGTCCCTGTTTTATCTTAAGTTAAGTGATTGCCAGCTAGCTAACAGTGTTGTAAATGCTAGATTAGACGCTCCACAAACATTTGTTCCATAACTCACTCATTTTTGGCTTCACCCACAGAACTCAGCCTTTCAAGAGTACTCAATGCTTGAGAGGATCAGACTTATTATGACCTGAATAAGAAAAAAGTTTGACCATTTTTTTCACTTTAAGTGTCTACAGTGAAAATAATGAAACATTGCAAGTCTATGAAAGGCGGGGGAGAGGAGGGGTGGAGCATGGCACCCAAGTGTGATTTTTTGTTGTTGTTGTTTTTAATTTTTACAGCGTTCAAAAAACACATTGACCAACCTGTTTACCACATGAAACAAAGCAGGGCTAGGATATTTTCAGGCCACTAAACTTGGATTTCAGACAGCCAACTTGGCCTGACACTCTGGATAAGGCTATAGCAGATTGGCACTGAGAAGTGAGCAAAATATGCATCTGTCTTTGTGCCAACTTTAGGCCAGGCTGCCGTTTTGTTTGGTGTCTGGGGAGCTGGTTTTCAAAATTAAAACTGCCTTCAACCCCCTTTTTTTTTAAACGAGGATGAAGAAAGGAGGAACTGAAAGAGATTCCTGTCCAGCATGCGTGCACTGCTCTAGCAACTTTTGCATTGCTTTCTATGCAGTTGCAGACGATTTTTTTAAATTGTTTCATTGTAAAATAGTTTATACATTGTATATATAAACAGGCCACCACAGAACATTTGCAAGCAAGGAGAAAACATCTCTGTGGATTAGAGGGAGGGTGGAGTCAGAGAGTCATTAACTCATTCCACATGGAAAGTTCTCTTTAAGACAAGCAGAAGCTGCAGTGTTTTCTTTTGCAGCTGTAACAGGCTACTATACCTGAACATGACAGCCCAGCAACCAGGGCAGCTGAACAGAAAGTGAACGCATTGTAGAAAGCTCTGATCAGCCTCAATACTTTTTATTATTTTTTTTTCTCTTGTGGGATTAGTGGCTGAAGTGACCATAGTTATCTTCATCTGATGGAGTAGGAATTGAACCCTAAACATTATGTTATGAGGAATGCCAGGCAGGTGAAAGGATTAAGACCACATCTACACAAGTGACTTTACAGAGGCACAGCTATACCGATGCTGCTGTTAAGATCACTCAAGTAGCGTCTCTATGCCAACGTGACAGGACTCTCCCATCGATATAATAAAACCACCTCAACAAACAGCCCTAGCTTTGTCAGTGGGAGGAGCTATCCCAACAATAGAGCAGTGGGTAAGCTGCCACTTATGCTGGCGAAATGTATGTCACTCAGAGAAGGGATTTTTTTCATACTCACACACTCACCCCAGGATACAAGTTTTACTACTGTCAGTGATAGTGTAGACATAGTCTAAGTTGTAATCAAAATTTTGCTATGAAAACAGAAAGCATCTTTAATGGTGAATGGGAATATTAAAACTCTAGCTGATTGCCTTGTGAAACCATGAAAAGGAACAAATTCTATACATGCCTTAAGCATTAAATGCATCAGCAGAAACTAAAGGCAAATGGTCTGATGTGTTGCCACTGATGTCAGTGCAAGGTTTAACATTCTCTTCAATGGGAGCAAGGTCAAGGTGTACAGCTATACTGGATGCCTGTTCCACACACTTCTGTGCCATTGAGAGACAGGTGGGAAAAGTCCAAATGTTTCCTGCCCCCTGGGAAGTGGATAAATGCACACCTTGCAATATCAGGGTGTGATTTACTGCACAGTTACCTGTAATGTATTCTTTACTTGTCTATGTAGTACACCTGTTCAAAAATGGCAAATGTTCTTTATGGGAATGTTTTTAAAATTCTTTTGTAAATTTCTCATGAACATTTTTGTGAATGATGTTTTTTGGAAAAATTGGTTTTCTGCTATTTTTAGCAAATCTGTATATGGTTTTCAGTAAAATTATTTGGTTTCCTGTACATAAAGATCTAAAAACATAAATCTGTGTAATTGACAAATGAACTGGTATTTCATAGCATTTGGAATTCTGTGTATAAGAAAAGAAACCAACAACAGAATAAAAAATAATGAGATTATTTTCTTTAAGAGACAGTGGTGCTGAGCAATTATGGCCTAATTTTAGTGAACTTTGCATCAGACTCATAGACCTGGTCTACACTTCAATTTAGATCAAATTATCCACATTGCTCAGGATAATGAAAAAATTCACACCACTAAGCGCTGTAGTCAAACTGACCTCACCCTGATGTAGATAGTGTTAAATTGATGGCAAAATTCTTCTGTTGACCTAATTGAGGCGGATTAACAGTACTGGGGGGGGGAACCCTTCTATTGTTTTCTATACCAGTATTTCTCAACCTTTTTTTATAAAGTTCCCCTTTAAAAAAAAGTCATAAGTACCCCCAGCACCTACAGTTTTCAGACACGCACAATTTTTTTCTACCATTGCAACACATTTGTTTAAACAACTTAATCATAGCTGGGTGGGCGATGGAATTTTTGGGTGTAAAAAGTACAAAAATCATAAAGTGCTATAAAACTTGAAACAAAAATTCTGTTTTCTCCAAATTTCAGTTGTGTTAATGTACCCCCCAGACTTCTCTCAAGTACCCCAAAGGATACTTGTACCACTGGTTGAGAAACACTGTTCTACACTATAGCAGTGCAATTTTCTTCTCTATAACAGTGCAGCAGTGTCACTATAGTGCTATTAGTTTTATGTTTCCATGGGTTTCTCCACAACCTTGTAGTGGTGGAGAGGCTTGCATGTTCCAATGACCCCCGATAGCAACGCTGCCTGGAGTCATGTATTCCTTAGGGTCACCCATGGCAGAACAGTCAAGGGCGAGGTTCCAGACAAAGTGTGATCCAAGAAGTCCTCAACGGCAGAACAGATGGAGGATAACTGCACAGTGGAGGTGAAACTGTTGTGTAATATTACAGCGGCTGTGAAGGTGAATGAAGGCTGCAGCAGATAGAATCTCCAATCATCAGGGTCTCCATGCCATTGATTTCAATCCTTTTATCTGACAAGAACAGGGTGGTCACTGTTGCCTAAAGAAGATACAATCATTCTTCTGCGGGATTTCAGTGCACATGTTGGACGAGACTCAGCCCAGTGGAAAGGAACAATCGGGAAAGAAGGAGTTGGCAAAAGCAACTAAAAAAGAATCGTGCTCCTGACCAAGGCTACGTCTAGCCTGCAAGCTTCTTGCAGAAGAAGTTTTTCTGGAAGGCTGTGTCTAGACTGCATCCCTTTTCCGTAAAAGGGATGCAAATTAGACACATCGCAATTGCAAATGAAGCAGGGATTTAAATCCCCCCCGCTTCATTTGCATAAACATGTCTGCCGTTTTTTTCCGGCTCAGAGCTTTGCTGGAAAAAAGCGCCAGTCTAGACGGGGATCTTTTGGAAAATAAAGCCTTTTCCGAAAGATCCCTTATTCCGCTTAAAAAAAGGAATGCAGTATAGACATGGCCGAAGAGTACCATGCACTTTGCATCTTCCATTTCTGAGGTGTAGGTATGCTGCGCACAAAGCTCTATGCTGACAGCAATGAGCCTGGTGTCCTGAATTTCATATGGAGCCCTCCAGCACTGCAGCCAATCATACCCCTTTGTCATATTTCTTCATGGGCAGGTGCTTCACGCGAGGTTCTTCCCCCACTTTCAGAATTTTGGAACACTGCCTGTTCAGGGCTTTGCGACTTTGAAGCACGTTGCCTCTGCTGGCACATTTCCATCTGTTCTGACCCCATCCTCAGGTAGATTTCCTACCAAACTTTGACTCCTGTCTCAGCAGCCTGCGGGCTTTTTCCTGCTGCTGTAAAATGGCAGCAATCAGATTGCAAGAGATAAAAGAACCATTTGCCCTTGAGATAATGCAGGTGCTGTAGTAGCCGAGTTCTAAAACATACAGTTGAAAATTCAATGAAGACATTCAGTGTTGCCCATTTTCAAAATTGTACCATGAGTTTCATTTGATGTGTGCTCTTTTTCTTAAAACCCCAGCCTTATTTTGTTCTGTGCTGGGTTCTGTTCTATATAAGCTGTTGAACCAGGCTCATTACTTTAGTTCTGAGCACCATCCAGCAGTTAAGTTAAGCTACTTGTCCAGTATCTGTCACATTGTTTGCTCTCTCAGCCTCTCCTCAGAGAGAGAAGCATGTGCACTGGAGTGTTTTGTTGTGGTAGTGTTTTGTTGTTATATAGCCAGACCTGTTGCCACATATTTTATATTAGAGAAAGCAAAGTCAAGAAGATATTTGATGGGTTTGGTCACAGAGATCCTCTTGTGACTGTCATTTGATATGCTGAAATACCACTGAGCCAGCCTTCCTAGCTTCCTGGGCACTCCCTTTAGTCCAGCTTATTGAGCCAGGCCTGCCAGCCTCCTCCAGCACCGACACATAGATGGGATCACAGCGGATAGGTGTGTAATACAGATGCTGAGATCAGCTTAGCACTGGCGAGACACAGTTAACAGAACTTGCCACAGCTCTCAGGTGCACAGCTGTAATGGGACTCTGAACCCCAGATCAATCTGGCTTATTCTGTCCAAAGTTTTATAAAGGGCAAGCTCATATTATCGGCCCTCTTTCTTATGTAAGGAGAGAGCTGCACAGCTGCTTGCACCTCCTCCCCACCCCAAGTTTATTAATAAACAAAAATGATTTTATTAAGTATAAAAAAATTGGATGTAAGTGGTTATAAATGATAGTACATCGAACAAAGGTAAGTAATTAAGCAAAGTAAAACAAAACATGCCAGTTAAGCCTAAAGCACTAAGAAACTTGTTACATGGAATATCTCAACCTCAGTAATTCTGATAAGCTTCTTTCACAGACTGGGCTTGATCCTATTCAGTCTTAGCTGTTTCCAGAAAACCTCTTGGGTGGTAAGCAAGAGTGTCCTGGCACCTGGCAGCCACTCCTGTTGTTTTGTTTCCCACCTTTATATGGATTTTACCCAGGAGTCCTCTGTGTTCAGTTTAAACTTTTTCTCACCTTCAGTGGAAAAGTGCAAGGACCAAGATGGGTCCCAGCCTCAGGTGACCTAAAAACGTGTCCTTGTTGGGATTCTCAGCGTCTCCTATAGGAACAACAAAGTCATTTATATCTCATAGTTATATAGTCCTTATCCGTAAACCATCCAGTTTCTGAGATACCCTTAATGGTCTTTGCTTAGCATGTCTATATTAGTAAAAACAATGAGGAATCCTATGGCATCTTAAAGAACCCACTTTGTCAGATGCATGAAGTAGAAATTTCAGTTTGTCAGGGATGTGTATGCAGGCAAAGATGGGTGTATTACACTATGTGGAGAACCAGTGCTAATGAGGTCAGTGCAGTCAGGATAAATGTGGCCCACACTCAAAAGTTGAGGAGGAGGTGTGAATACCAAAAGAAGGAAAATGACTTTCTGTAGTGAGCGAGCCATTCTCAGTCTCTCTCCAGACCTAGTCTGATAGTGTCAAGTTTGCTTGTGCATTCCAGTTCTGCAGTTTCATGCTGAAGTCTGGTTTTGAAGGGTTTTTTGCATTGCCCCATACCTGACTATTGGTTTCACAGCCACACCCTTTAGTTATCTAAGCCAAAAGAAACAGCTCCTTCCTCCTTTGTTCTGATTTCTTTTCCACCCTTGATTTTTCTCTACTAGTCTATGTCAGTCCACTGCACACAGCCTACATTCTTAGCCCAGCCCTGTGTGTATGCATTTCTGTCTGAAGGAACTGTGCAGGGTTGTAGAGATGTTACATTTGTCACTGACTGCTGACTCCCCAGCTGGAACTGGGAGCAAAAGAGGTTTCCTTATAGAACAACTCCTGTGCAGCTGTCGGTTGGGTTCTTCTTGTCAATCAGTTCTTTGTCACTGGCCCGCCAACAGTGCTGGGATGGGGGCAGGGGAAAGGGAGGTTGGAACATGTAATGTTTTTACTTCTCTACTTGGTCCGGATTATAGCTCCTGCTTCTTGCCAGTGCGTTCTAATATGCAGTACACCAGTGGGTGTCAGGGGGGTGAATTTTAGACAACATTTCTGCACTGACAAAAGCCCTAGTGTTGATGCAGTATTAGCTGTGTAAATATTTTGTTGCTGCTTTGGGGTTTTGTTTTGTTTTGTTTTTGCCATTGTAGTTTATCACATGTGCCATACTGGTATAAGCTACACAGGCACAAGCTACATCTGCACTCGGAGGTTAGCTGATATAACTATACTAGTAAAACCTTTATGAGTTCATACCTGTCCATGGGCATTTTCGAAGCTGTGGGTACTGCAGCCATACAAAGACACTGATGGTACATCCAGATACTGAGCAGCAGCAAGTCTCGGAGCTCGGGTCAACAGAGCTTGAGTTCACGGGGCTAAGGCTATTGCACTGAAAACAGCTGTGTTGACATTGTGCCTCAGGCATGGAAGCCAGGTGGAAGAGGGGCCTGAAACTTCAAAGCCCCCACAGCAATGTCCTCGCCAGTATTTTTTAGCACAGTAGTCTGAGACCAGCAAGCCCAAATCTGTTGACCTGAGCTCTGAGGCTTCCTCTCGTGGGCTACCTCTTGCTGCGGAGACATTCTCATACAGGGTTGTGTGATGGGTTCAGTCCCAGAGACCCACTTGGGCCTCTCACTTGATGTGCTGGAAAAGCCACTGAGCTCACTTTCCTGCCCTCTGGGGCACCCAACCACCCTCTCCCCCTCAGCCTGACCCAACCACCCTCTCCCGCTCCGGCCTCCTCTAGCAATGGCACCGAGATGAGGTCACAGCCCACAGGAGAGTAATACAGACACTGAGATCAACTCTGCAAGGGCTCAGTCACAGGGTGTGTCTACACTTAACAGTGTTAATTCGAGTTAACTTAATTCAAAATAGTTAATTCAAATTAAGCTAATTCAAAGTAACACATCTACACGCAAAATCTATTTCACTTAACTGAAGTTAAGGCTGGCCAGAACCAGTGCCGGCAGAGTATCAGGTTAGGACTTAGTGTGTGGGGCTGCTGCCTGAGGCTAACTGAGTTCTAGGCTTAAAGGGACCCTACCCAAACCCCGGACAGACAGTTCTCAGGGTTCCCTGCTTGCTTGTCTACCTCGATGAGGGACAGCAAAGCAGTCCTGTCTTGGAGTGTCCTGAGTGCCTGCACTCGGGACACCACAGCACTTGGCCACATGGAGTTAGAGCTGCCCCTGGGCACGCCGGTGTATCTCGTGGGGTCGTTGCCATCAGCCCAGCTGCACTTGCTGCAGGCTGCCATCTGGGGGAGTCCATCGGGGGGCTGTCAGGATCCAGGAGGCCCTGTGGGAGAGCGTCCACCCCGAGGAGCCCTCAGAGCCACCCCGGTCCTCCCCACCGGGGGCTCGTGCCCCATTCCTTCCTCACGTCCTTCAACTTACCCCTCTTCCTGATGTAAAACAAAAGACACGTATGTTCAAAAATAGAAACTGGGTTTATTGAACAAAATTGGGGGGGGGGTGAACCTCTGGGGAGACTGGGAAAAGGAGACTGGGTGAGGCGAAGAGAGAGGGTGGGAGAGGGGAGGGGGAAACCTGGGAGGAGGGAGCTGGAAGGGGGAAGCAAGGGGAAGAAGGGGGAGGAGAAGCTCTTGGCCCAGGGTTGGGGTTCTCACCAGACCAACTTGATTTTCATGCAAACCTGCTCCTGGGTTTGCATGTGGCCTTTGGTGGCCAGGCTGGCAGCTATCCTGCCATAGACAGCTGCATTCCTCCATCTAGTGCGGAGATCATGGACGTTGGGGGCATCCCCCCCAAACCTGAATAAGGTCCATGATCTCCATCCTGGACCAGGCAGGCGCCCGCCTTCTCCAGCCCCTGTCAAGCTCCTGGGAGCTGGCAGACTGGTCCCGGGGAGTGGTGGAGGGCTGGCTGCCAGTGGCTTGCTGGCTCATGTTTAGGGGCCACTGGGTCAGGGACCCCGGTGGCCACTCCTGGCTGTGGGCTGGCAGGCTTGGAGCTGGCACAGGCACTGTGGCCAGGGTCTACCCCTTTAATGTCTCTGGGGCTGGGGAAGAGGAGAGGAGTTTTCCTGGTTGTGCTCAGAGTGGCTACTAGGACTCCCTGGGAAGGGCTGGAGGCTCACAATTGCGAATTAAGTATCTACACAGCACTTAATTCAAAATAGCTATTTCGAATTTGGCGTTACTCCTCGTAGAATGAGGTTTACCAAATTCAAGTTAAGCACTCCTCTATTTCGAATTAATTTTGAAATAGCAGTTTGCATGTATTAAAATTAATTTGAAATAACAGCTGTTATTTCGAATTAACTTTGTAGTGTAGACATACCCACAGGTACTTGCCTCAGTACCCAGGTGTACTGCCCCCAACCCCAGATAAATCTGTCCTACTCTGCATAAAGCTTATTCAGGGTAAGTTCATAAATTGCCCTTTTTCTTATGTAAAGAGAGAGATGCACAGCTGCTTGCATCTCACACTGGGTTTATTAATATAAAAAAGTGATTTTGTTAAGTAGAAAATGTAGGATTTAAGTGGTCATGAGAGCCAGCAGGCAGAACAATGTAGGTTACAAAACAAAACAAAAAGAACATGCAAGCTAAGCTTAATGCACGAAAGAACTTTCAAAAACAACTAGGAGTCCTGTGGCACCTTAAAGACTAACAGATTGATTTGGGCATAAGGTTTTGTGGGTAAAACCCACTTTGTCAGATGCATGGAACAGAAAAGAATCTTGCTACCAATAATGATTTCTCACCCTAGTTCTCATTTTAGGTAATTTCCTTCTCGGGGCTTTGTTTTCTCTCCTGTCATTTTGTTTCCAGGTGTTTTCAAGGCAGTTTGTAAAGCCAGCTAAAGGCTTTCATTGTTTACTTCCCCAGCCTTGTACAGAACTTCTCTAAGGCAGGAAACCTTTGATTCCCACATCCCCCTTTGGAAAAGTACAAAATTCAAGATGGGTTCCGGCATCAGGTGACATGGCCACATGCCTTTATAGCACCCAGAGTCCATGTGTCAGTAGCAATGTAGCATGAAGACAGTTTTCTCCCACTCAATCGTCTCTTGCTAATGAGACATTAGCTTTATGTCTGGCTTCTTCATTGTTATTCCTGATGGGCTAGTAATAGGCTTTTCCCAACATTGATTATAAATCTACTGTCAATATTCCTAATTTCAGTTATAGAAATGATACATGCATACAAATGGTAAAATCATATTCAGTAAATTATAACTTTTCCAGTGATACCTCACCTGTAGTGTTTTGCAGAAAGCATATTCCAGTGCTGTCATATTCATAAATATATTTTCATAAAGCATATGAATAACCCCATGACAGGTAGGGAGAATGATCTCATGCAAGAAGAGCTGGGGCAAGACCTATCTTTTTGTCCCATGTTTGTACAGAACCATAGTATAAATTGTTAATAATAATAATGAAGAATGAGTTCTGGGCTCAGTTCTCAGCTCAGCCACATGCTAATGGTGTGACATTAGGCAAGTCACTCACTTTCTCTCCCTCAGTTCCTCATCTGTGGAATAGGGATAATGTTTCTCTACCTACAGGGTTATTGTGAGAAAGAAAACCATTAGTGACTGGCTAAGCAGCAGTTCAGCAGAAAAGGACCTGGGGATTACAGTGGTTGAGAAGCTGGACGTGAGTCAACAGTGTGCCCTAGTAGCCTAAAAGACTAATGGCATATTAGGGTGCATTAGGAGGAGCACTTCCAGCAGATCTAGAGAAGTGATTATTCCCCTTTATTCGGCACTGATGAGGCCACATCTGGAGTTCTGGGCCTCCCACTAGAGAAAGGATGTGGATACATTTGAGAGGGTCCAATGGAAGGCAACCGAAATCATTAGGGGGCTGGAGCGCATGACCTACAAGGAGAGGCTGAGGGAGTTGGGTCTGTTTAGTCTACAGAAGAGAAGAGTGAGGGGGGATTTGATAGCAGCCTTCAACTTCCTGAAGGGAGGTTCCGAAGAGGATGTGTTCCAGAGAGGCTGTTCTTAGTAGCGATGGATGGTGGAACAAGGAGCAATGGTCTCAAGTTACAGTGGAAGAGGTCTAGGTTGAATATTAGGAAAAACTATTTCCCTAGGAGGGTGGTGAAGCACTGGAATGGGTTACCTAGGAAGGTGGTGGAATCTCCATCCCTAGAGATTTTTAAGTCCTGGCTTGACAGAGCCCTGGCTGGGTTGATTTAGTTGGGATTGGTGCTGCTTTGGGCAGGGGGTTCAACTCGATGACCTCCTGAGGTCTCTTTCAGCCCTAGAATTCCATGATTCTATGATTGTTAAGGACTCGGATCCAACTATGATGAGGGTAATATACTGGATTAGGAAATTCATTTTTAAAAATAGGTAGCTGCATTTTGCACACACCATATGCACATTGGGGCACATTCACAGCCATTCTTGTGCACAATCTATACAAAATGTGTGCTGAATTGGTGCTTCCATATCCCCAATCAACTGCCCATACTGCACATGGATCTGAATGTTTTGCACCCGCAAATGCCCGTTTGTACACAAATTAGCAAATTAAATGGTCCATACTTTAAGAAATGAATGCTTTACGTGTCCTAAACATTAATGTTGGCTGGCATGCTGGAAAATACCAATGTTTTCAGAGTTAATAACACCTCTTGCCAGTAAGAAGAGGGAAAAAACCTCTCCCATGCTCTTTTCTTTGATGATCAGTTGAACACAGACAACTATAAACTTGTGGGAAATGTTTTGATGTGTTGCCAGGAACAGACAGTTTTTTTCTTTTCTAGTTGACCTTTTTGATATTGTGTTGGGTTCTCAAGAACTCTCTCTGGAGGGCTTCGAGAAAAATAGGTCTGGTGCTTTCATTTTTAGAATCTGCTCCCCGCGGCATTCTTTATAATCGATTGCTTCCTTCAATGAAGGAGCTTGCAGGATCTGTCAGAAAACACTGCACTTCTCAGCTGTCACCACTGTGAGGCCAGGCAGTTGATTCATAATGCCCATTGTTAGTAGCAAATGGTTAAAGAATTATCCCATGAATGATTGTTTCAAGGAAGTGATTATAGATGTTTAAGAGAATCTGAGTCATGATTGCGGAGCATTTTCCCACCAGAAAATATTTTATGAAGTCCACAAGATCCATTCAAAACAAAAATGAACAGGAATTGAAAGCAAGTCATCTGATCGCAACAGACATCAAATCCCATCTTTAGATCTGACAATCTAACTACTTGAAAAGAAAACATATGTTCTCTAAAACCATTACATGATTCAGCAACAGTATTAATGAGATCAAGTTTGCTGGAATAATTAGACTAAGCTGCAAGTGAACCATAGGGCAATTCCCCCCAATCCATCCGGCAACCTCATATTTCACGAGTCGCTAGCACCTGCAAAAGAAAAGGAATCTCCCAGTTTCTGCCTCACGTTGCTTTCCATACCAAAGGAGTTCCCATCACAACTTAGCTTTCCACATGTCTATGAGTGAGTGGAATCGATTTCAGATGATGGGAGCCTTAACTGCCAAAATCTTTAAAGGACGACACACATCTGGCCTGGGTTCCTTGCCTTTGCAAGGGCCAGAAATGCAAATGAAGGAATAATACCAGGATGAGTTTGCAAAAGGAAGTTGTTCTTTTTTCACTGGCTACGTCTACACTGGCCCCTTTTTCGGAAGGGGCATGCTAATTTTGAAAGTGGGAATAGGGAAATCCACAGGGGATTTAAATATCCCCTGCGGATTTAAATAAACATGTCCGCCGCTTTTTTTCCGGCTTGGGGAAAAGCCGGAAAAAAAGCATCTAGACTGGCCCGATCCTCCGGAATAAAGCCCTTTTCCGGAGGATCTCTTATTCCTACTTCAAAGTAGGAGACAACTAGGGATATAAAGGACTGGTCGACAGGATAGTTGACTAGTTGCTCCCCCTCCTCCCGTTGCTGCCTCTATTACAGAGGCAGCAAGGGGGGGCAAGAAGAGATGGGTACTTAAAAGCAAAAGCACCACACGGAGCCCGGGGTTAGCTGCTCCATGCGGCACTGCTGCTTTGAATGCCACGGGGATCCCGGCATCAGTAGTCCCACACTGATCCCAGGCTCCACCTGGCATTTCAAAGAGGCAGCACTGCACGGAACCCGGGGTCACCTGGGGAGTTCCTGCTGGCCTCAGGCTCTGTGTGGTGTACCAGCTTTGAAATGTACAAGAGTCCCCAGCGGGGGCTTTTGTGCATTTCAGAGTGGAAGCACCTGCCTGGAGCCTGGAGTCAGCGGGACTTCCGGCTGGCCCTGGGCTCCACATGGTGTTTCAACTCTGAAATGCACAAGAGCCCCTGCTGAGGCTCTTATACGTTTCAAAGGCAGAACGCGGAAGTGCCTATCGACTAACTGAGTGGTCGATGGAAATACTCAACTAGCAAATTAATCACTACTTAACATCCCTAGAGACAACTGAGGCAGGATTTAATAGCTGTGGAGTCCCACTCTGCCTGCCAGCAGTTCTGGAACAGGACTTGTGAGTGCTGTGATCACATTGTCCTGCACACCTGGCATGACCAGCAGTGGCTCCAGAGTTCCCTGTGGACCCTTTGGGTGTCAGTGTGCCCAATGCCATTTATGTTATTGGGGCATGATAATCATTGCACAGCCTATGTCAAGATACGGAAGAGAATTGTCACTGTATGTTGGTAAAACAGGTTTACAGGTCTAGTTCAAGCCACTGAAAAGTGTGTTTCTGATCTTGGGGGCTGGGGAGCAAGGAAAGTGAGAGGTGTCTTGTGTGGGTCTCCCAGCTTTGCAGGGGGAAGTGTGGTGATGTAGAGTCCTGTGACTCACCTGTCCTAAACCAACAATAGAGCCAGTCGGTGCAAGATACCTTGTCCCCTTCCCTCATGCTTGCACAGGGCCAGGTACACTGCAGCTACGTCTAGACTGCATCCCTCTGTCAACAGAGGGATGCAAATCCAGCATGTCAAAATTGCTAATGAAACAGGGATTTAAATATCCCACATTTCATTAGCATAAATATGGCCACCACTTTTTTTCAAAACGGAGCTTTTTTGGGAAAAAATGGCAGTCTAGATGCGGATCTGTCAAAAATAAATTCTTTTTCGACAGATCCTGTATGCCTCAAAAAATGAGGTTCACAGGATCTGTTGAAAAAGGGTTTATTTTTGACAGATCCATGTCTGACTGCCTGTTTTTCGTAAAAGCTCCATTTCGAAAAAAAGCAGTGGCCATGTTTATGCTAATGAAGCACGGGATATTTAAATCCCTGCTTCATTAGCAATTTTGACGTGCCTAATCTACACCTCTCTGTCGACAGAGAGGTGTAGTCTAGACGTACCCTTCCATGCCAGCAGTGCAATGATGGAGCTCACTGATTCCCCATTCTAGCCATGGCAGAGCAGCATACTAAGTCACTAGAACTTTAACATGGTTCCAAAAAGAGCTAGATAGACTCATGGAGGTTAGGTCCATCAATGGCTATTAGCCAGGATGGGTAGGAATGGTGTCCCTGGCCTCTGTCTGTCTGGAGGTGGGTGACAGGGGAAGGATCACATGAGGATTACCTGTTTTGATCCGTCCCCCTGGGACATCTGGCATTGGCCGCTGTAAGAAGACAGGATACTGGGTTGGATGGACAATCGGTCTGACGCAGTATGGCTGTTCTTATGATGCCTTTGCGAACAGGACACGGCAGACTCTTCTAGTTTTACCTACCACCTTATATAGCCTCTCCCCCATTTGTAAACCTTTCCCGGTTTCTCCTCTGGGTTATGTTTTGTTATGCTCCTCATGTTGCTTTTCCTGCTTTGCTCCTTTCCTACTGGCCCTTTAGTTACACTGGTAATAATTAAGTAAGTACATTCACTTCATATTTTTTTTCTTTCCCATGAGAGCTTGTGGGCATGGGGAAATAGGAAATGGAGTACTGAAAAGTGCAGCCTTAATAAATCAATGGGCAAAATGAACTTTTCCCATGTTAAAGGCAGATGCATCTGTTAGCTTCTTATTGAAAATATCTATTTTAAGCTGTGACATGTTGGGATTTAATATATTTTAACTACCTGCAGGAATGAAACTTCCTATTGTAGCAAAGGCCCTGTTAACTGCTGAGAAAATTCTGCTTTTCTAAAAAACCCTACATTTCATCATAGTCTACATACATTTGCTTTACATTAAGCTATACACTTACTGGAGAGTTGGCAGCTACAACTTTTTAAATAGCTCTGTTTTCTTTCGTTTGTGAAAGCTAAAAAGCGCCTGTCAGATTGGGAAGGACTAGAAATTGACCCAGTGTCTCTATTTGCCAAGTCTGCGTAGTTCCTTATGTAGGATTATTTTCATAAACAAATGCCTCAGTAGGGTTGCTTTGAAAGAAAAAAATGGCAGCAGCCCAGTACTCATGAGCAGCTCTACAATAACAAATCCGCATGCAGCCACAAGCATGACTAACCCTCAGCACTGCCAATCCCCAACATCAAAACTCACAAGCCAGCCCCCTCCCCATCATTAGAGTCATGAAATTTTAAGATGATGATAATTTAGGGTTCTTTTTGGTTTGCCCTCTGGGTTTTAAGCTGTTAGGGGATCTCCTGGTCCCAAATTCAAGATTTCCACAGGAGGCAGGAGGGCTAGAAACGAAGTGAATGTTGAGATTGTCATGGAATCACTTTACTCCAGGAGCTTGGGTTAAAAAGAAATAAATATCACAAGACTGGAGATAAGATCATGGAAGTTGGCAACACTGAACCTACAACAACAAACTCATATGTTTCCACAGTGCAGGAAAAGATACAGTGAGGAAATGGACTTTGGTTTCAAAATACGTATCTTCGTATTGTGAGTAATACCCAGGAGGCTTGTTTAGTTTAACAGCTGCAGAAGGGTGATCTGGGATAAAATATTGGCCCAAATCACAGTGGCACTGGACATAGGACAGGATCAAACCAAAACCGTAGAGCTCTTTTGAGATCTGAAATGTTTCAGCTAACTTGTAGCCAAAACTTTCAAAACAGGAACTCAGCAGTAGACTCCTCAAGTCATATTTAGACATTGAAATAAATGGTCTGATTTTAAATCAGGTCCTTGCTTTAGTGACTAAATCTGAATTTAGAAGCCTAACTTCAGGCGTTGATTTTAGATAGATAGATAGATAGATAGATAGATAGATAGATAGATAGATAGATAGATAGATAGATAGATAGATAGATAGATGCCTACTTTTTTATAACTATGTGTTCCTCTACAATTCCTGGCTTCAGACCTCAATGTGGCAGTGGAAATAATACAAGAGAAGGCTACTAATGGCACGCCTTTGCCCTCCTCTTTCACATGAGTATCTCAAAGCACAGTACATCCTTCATGAACTAAGCCATGTATGGGGATGCATTTTTTTTTAGCCCTGCTCAACATGCTTTAGCACAGGAAGGTTAAGTGGCTTATCCAAGGTCAGCCTCTCTCATGTGACTGGATTTCTGACTTGACACATGCCAGGAAATATTGGATGCATCACAAGAAAGTCTCTTCCTAGAAGATGATGAGGCAGAGATTGTGGAAGGGGTGAACTGGTGGAGATTCAGTTTGATCTCTGGACTTTGCTCCAGCTTCCTCCTGCCTTACTGAAATCTCCCTGCCACCTTGTTCTGCCTTCAGAGCTCCACTCCAGGCTGGCCCCTCCCTATCCAGCTCCCTTTCTCGCCACCCCTGCTTCCATGAACTTTTCCTCTCACCCCACCACAGTCTACATTTAGGAAAATGTGATCCCCACCCCAAAGAGCAAACAATCTAGATAGACAAAAGGGGGTGTCTGTGAGACTAACAGCAGTTGTCTTGTCCACCAAAACCCATAACTTTGTATGCTGTATTCTTTTCCTCCATTGTTTAGCTGTCTTGTCTGTTTAGATTGTAAGCTCTTCTGGCCAGGCATCCTGCCTTCATTGTGCTAGGGAAGCCCTGCTGCTGACGAGAGCCCTTGACTGCTACCACAATACACACAAACAATAATAAATCATAACAGAACCGTGGAGAGCTTGCAATTAGAGCTGTGCAAAACTCAACAGTTTAGCTTTGCAAGGGTTCTTCCCCTCTGAGTCAGCAACTGTGTTTTGGATTTGCATGCAATTCTCAAAACAAAACTCATCCCAAACTACTAAGAGTTGTCTGGTTTGGCACTGAAACCATGCAAAACCACGGCATTTGTATAATGGCTCCCCCAGATAATTACAAATGTACCAAGGCTCACTCCAAACTCAGCCCAGGTTTGCTGATAGAAATTCTTTAACCTCTGCAAATTTTATGGGGGGTGGAGGGAAGGACATTTGAAATCTGAGCCACATTTAGAGTTTCATCACCAAGTGGCTAACGAAAAGGCTTCCTCATCCTTGGCTGTCCTTTCAGCACTACGTTCATTTAAAATTGTATTTAAATCACTTTATTTATCTAGAGTGCCCACTTTTTCAGTCAGAGGGGAGTAATTAGAATACTCTTAGAGTTATTCTGTTGATCTAAGATCAAATCTAGCTTGTTTCACTCATCGAAATACCATTGACTTCAGCTGAGTAATTCATTGCCTCACTAGTCCAAGCCTCCTAAGGACTATCCAGTTGAAAAGTGGAGTCGGAGTTAGCCCTTGGTATTTAGCACCGCACTTAGGACATGTGTTCCTATGGTTGCCTTAATGGTCTTTGGATCATTCTGTTGTAACTCATGTTACTGAACTCTTGTTATGTCAGAATAAGCTGTGGCAACCAATCTGACCTTTATTCCTAGAGAGACTTTTTAAAATGTTAAATCAACCAATCAGAACCCTCTGTGTCTGTGTGTACGTATGTACACGTGGATAAGTACTTTGCTGTCTCTGGAGCTTGCAAGATCAAATGAGTAACCAGTGCCTCGGTGTCTCCATCTGTAAAATGGGGATAATGACCCCTCCTTTCCCCAGCCTGTGTCTGACCTTTCTATTTAGAATGTAAATTCTTTGAGGCAGGGGCTGTCTGTCACTCTGTTTTTACAGTGCATCCATCACAGCTGGGCCGTCTAGTAAGTATAACTACTATAACACAAACAACTGCACTTATCAGCCTGAGAAGCCCACCCTATAGGAATCATTGGGGCCCATTGTGCTTCAAGGTGACAAAAAAAAACCTTCTTTCTTGCTATTGTACCCCTTGCTACTGCATCTCATACTGCATGCCTCCTGGGGTGTATGGAGCTGGCAGTCCCTGCATTTCCCAAGCACAGGATTTGGCATTGTGTTGGGCCTTCACAAGGGCTGTACACAGGAGTGCTGGTTTCTTGTGCCTTCCTCCGTCCCAAAATGCATAGACATATAAGATTTTTTAAAAATGTATTTGTCAGATACAAGATACAAATATTTTGTTTCATTAAACACCCACGTACAAAGCTAAATATAATAATTTATTCCACCTGTAAGGTGAGACCTTTTCTTGCACAACAAATAGCCCAAGTATAGATTTTTGGGATTACTGTATATCTTTCAACATATGTTGCATGATCTAGATCAGTGTTTCTCAACCAATGGTATGAATACCCTTAGGGGTACTTCAGAGAAGTCTGGGGGGTACGTCAACACAACTGAGATTTGGAGAAAACTGAATTTTTGTTTCAAGTTTTACAGCGCTTTATTATTTTTGTACTTTTTACACCCAAAAATTTAATCGCCCACCCAGCTATGATTACGTTGTTTAAACAAATGTGTTGCAATGGTAGAAAAAGAAACCTGTGTGTCTGAAAACTGTAAATATGGGGGTACTTATAATTTTATTTAAAGGGGGGGGGTACTTTATAAAAAAAAAGGTTGAGAAACACTGGTCTAGATTAAGCTAGTGCTCCAATTCAAAGGTCATGGCAGGGGGGGCTAAGTAAGCAATGGAATCTGGGGATTCGAGGTAGAAGAACCTAACAAAGCACATTATTTTATTAATAAATTTCATTTGGGAAACACCTTGGCCTGAACTACAGTAATTTCTTATTTTCCCCTTACTGCAGAAACATCTGGAGAGGACATCTGTGAAGCTGAGCTCTGCCTCAGAACCTCAGTAAGCTGAGGCTTTAACTAAACTTTCAGCGACTGCCCAAACATTTTGCTTAATGATGGCATTATGAAATCTCAGCAGGTCATTCCCATATCCTTGCACCTTGGCATTCATGTTAGTACATGCACTTTTTCCTTCTTGCTGTGCATTTTCTCTGCAATAACATTACATGGAACAAAAAAGAAGAAAGTGACACCAAATATTTTCCTTCTCAAAGGAAGATCTGTATTACACTTCACCCCAGATTTTCTCCCTCACAAGCACTGGGATATGGAATTCTAAAAAACTTCAAGAAAGATACTAACTATATCAGATTTTTTATTTAACAGTGCAATTGTATGCAACTGAAAGCTCTGACAGGCTTTTATTGGCTTGACGTGTGTCACACCAGAAAGAAAGTGAGCTGGCAATTACAGCCTGCGTCCTCCACCCTCTTTCTCATTGTGTGCCAGCTACAGGGCAGTGCCTCTGCCACAAGCTTCTTCATAGTTCGGCCCTGTCAGTGCCAGCTTTTGCAGGTAATCCATCTAGCTCAGCAGAGTTCAAACAGGGCTCCTCCCTTTCTGTACTTAAATTAATGTTTTATGAGACTCTCCCCACGGGTTGTAGCCATGCTGATTATGGAAATTCTCCTCTATTTCCAAGCTAGAACAGAAAGAAAAATATCCACAATTTAGATTATGGTTTTGGAAAAATCTGCCTTACTGTATTTCCTACTTTAAAGTTGTATATTGCATGAGGTAATTTAAGACAGAGAGAGAGAGAGAGAGTGAGTAATGTATCTATGCACACACATGCGCGCACACAAGCATATAAATATATAACATGCTATACATGCATTTCTTCAGCTTGACAGGGAGACAAATACATATCCAGTCCTTTTCGCTCTCCCTGCCCATGATGTATATTAAACCCAAAATGTCCATGTTTTGATGCTTTCTTAACCTCCGGGCAATAGAGGATTAGGTCTTTCGCGTAAGTATCTCTCATGCCTTTTTCAAACATTTACCAAGCAGCTGGGTGAGGATGCCAGCCCGTCCAGGGCTCACTGCTGCAAGGTGCTGAGCCCTCAGTCCAGCGATTACTGGTCCTAGTAGGCCCTGTGCCTTCCAGGTCCAATCCAGCCTACTCTTAAGTGTTTGGGACCTGGAAGGCATAGGGCCTAGTAGGATCAAACCCTTACTTTGCATTGACATATGGGCATATTCAATGTTATGTAACCACTGATGATAATGGTGTTTATCAAGATAAAATTATACAGCCTGGAATCCTTCCCAGTACCATTTGGACCTCTCCAAACTTGCTTTAAATACATTTTCCGCAGTACTGGGAATCAGGCTTGGTATAAATGAGCCTTCTGCTGGAGCAGACAAAAGTCACTTTTATGATAAGTGAAGCTTTGACAAAAACAAACAGGTGCAGCTGAGCAGGACTGGATCTCTAAATAGTGATTAAAGGCAGCCCTACCCTGGGGTGGTGTAACTGATAATATTGTACTTCTGTTTTAATAAGCAAACAGTGACGCGTTGTAATCCAAGCAATTAAAATACCTGACTGGTGGGAAAAATAGAAACATATTTTTATTAATAATAACAACAATGTATTGCACTTTTGTTATCTGGGGATCTCAGGTTATCTTGCAGTTTTTAATTAAGCCTCATAATACTCATTTGAGGCGAGGTTATTATATCTATTTGGCAAAATGGGTGAGCTGGGAGACACATGAAGACTTGCACTGAAATAATTACCTCAGCTCTCATTCACACCTTTTGTTGTTTCAATGCAAATCTGTGTGCAGATGCTCTCCTTTCGACTTACAAGCACTCCATGTCAGCTTAGCTCAGGTCATTCTTTTTTCCCATTTACGTTAAACTGAAGTAGGACACTTTTATGCTGAAATAAGTATCCATGGACAGGCGTGCCTAAAATAACAAGAGGTGTGTATCACAACTGATTTAGTTATGTCAGTGCAAGTTTGTGCATGGACCAGCCCTTCCACAGATTAAAGGACTTGTCCAAAGTCACACAGAGTCTGTGTGCATAGCAGCTGGGAGCATGCCTTCTGACATGGGTAAACACACACACGCTAGGTCTTTCTGAATGAGGATACTAAAACTTGCCGTGTGGACACTGCTGCATGGGCAGTTGCACAAGCTAGCCTCCTGAGTGTCAAGTGGGCTTATATCTGGGCAACTAGCCCATACCACTGCCCATTCTGCCATGGCCAAGATGGCATTTTGAGCATGCTAGCTTGAGCAGAGCTAACATGTATCTCTCTGGGACTTGCACTCCCCCAGTGGCAGTGTATCCCCCACAGTGTATCTGAAAGTAGAGCTATGGTTTCTTGCTTCCCTGTGCTCCATTTCAGTCATTGGACATGCATTCATTTGCTTGCTGGGACCGTCACAACCCGTCACCAGCACCTTTGAACCGCCATGCACGGCTGCCATCTGGCAGGCCCATCAGGAAGCTGTGGGCATCCGAGAGACCCTGAGGGAGAGTTTCAGACAAGGACCCACGAGACACCTGCCCTAGGCCTTTCCATAAGGGGCCTGTGCATTACCTCTTTGTGCCTTTCCTCCCACACCCTTCCCTTTCTCCCCTCTCTCTCCCCACACGTTCCCTCTTCCTCTGTTCCCAGTACGGCCATGCCATGGCATTCCTAAAAGTGCCAATAGCACGACGGACAAAGAACAGCCAGATCAATGAAAATAAGAGAGCAATGTGGGTATTTTCATCATAGAATACTTGCTGGCCCTGCCGCCTTCTCCCATATTTCTCCCAAAATGGAGTATCCTGCTTTTTTCCCCCCATTGCAGCTGAATTCCATTTCTGCTGACCGTTGGAGCCATACTGCAGGTTGACCCTCTCTAGCCTCTGGTCCAGAAACTCTCTGCTGGTGGCAGCTGCAGAGGACTCCAGAGGGTTTTAAATCATACAGAGGGTGTGCAGGAGAGCCAGCCAGTGAGGCCAGGAGATGTGAGCTGGGGAGTGGGGAGGGCAGAGAAATGCAAGGAGGACATACACCCCTGAAGCTGCTGCCAGAGGGGAGTTCCCACTGGCCAACTAGGGCAATTTGTGGTCCGGCACTGTCCCTAAGGAAAATTGAGTTTGAGGCCCCTGGTTTAGTTTTGACTGATAGCTCTCAGCACCCCCACTATAAAAATTGTGCCAGCCCCTCTGAGCATAAGTGCGATCAATATTTGGGCACAGAACTAAGTGAAAGCAAGACAAAAATTACCATGCATGGAAAGAGAAAATGCAATAATCCTCTTCATAGTTTTCCTCATAAAAATAATAATTTACAATTAGCCATTAAAAGTGATTTAAGAACCTTCCCACCCACTGGAGTGAGAGAGCAGCCAACCAATGTCCTTTAGGTTCTCTTAGGAATTTCTGTGCCCCTCTCCCCATTATCAGAGTATCTGAACACCTTGCAATCTGTAATGAATTTATTGGCAACAGCAAACTGAGTAGGAAAATACTGACATGCCCATTTTCCAGATGAAGAACTGAAGCACAGAGAACCCAGGGGTATGTTAGTGGAAGTTGCAACCCTAAATACCTGTGTGGATTTGAGCTGATGCACCTTGCAGAATGTGAGAACGTTTATACCACATAAGGAATTCAACATGGGTTTTACAACTAGCTCCCTAACCACTGGAATATCTTTTGCCTGTGCATGTACATCTCTTTTTATTTAGCTCTCCACCCCAACTATAAGGTCTGATTATTGCCCAAGTGGTGTTATAAATAACAGCAGATTCTTCCTTTCTTCCTATAGGAAACATAGACTCATCATTTGTAGTAGTGGAGGGGGTTCTGATTATGCCTGGATGCAGATGGGTGGTAGAGTTTATTCTTAAACATTAGTTGCAAGAACAAGGAGTCTAGAAAAATGTCATTGACCTATTAGGCACACCATCTACCAACTGCTCTAGAAAACCTGTGGTGTGTAAAAAGTTTAGCATATACGAGGATGAGCAAGTTAATCTTATCAATGGACTTTATTCCACCTGAGACACTCAAATGAGTTTACACTGAGTACGTTTTTGCTGTGGTTGAGTTGAGAAGGATATAGAGTGACTCCCCCACCCACAATTAACCTCTTTCATGCAAGATCTGTGGCAAACTGAGTATTCTGCAAGGATAAGAAGAGGTAACCCCAGTCCTACCATGCCAATCATGTAGGACAGATGAGGCAACTTGATGGTAATAAAATCCTGGACAATGAAGGAATTATTGACCACTGCACTTGCACTGATCGGCATGAATGGACCAATTGGGGCTGCCTATCTGTCCACCTGTCATGTGTGTAAGGCACATTTCCCCCATGGGATATATGCACTATGCAAAAATTAATGGAAGTGCTGAATGTGCCATAAATAATGTTATTCTCACAGGCACTAGAAATGCCTACTCAGACCAATAAATGGATAAATATATTTTATGGTAGTAGAGATCTGATACTACTTTCAGAAGAGGAAGTTAAAGCAAAAAATATTCAGATAAGGGAAGGTCTGATGCCATGCTGTCTACAACAAGCATTGTGCAATGGACACGACAAGACCATGACAACCAACTAATTGTAGAGTCTGTCTAATTTCCTTAGTCAATTCTTCCTTGGCCCAAGTGCTGAGTATTTTTTCCAGTGTGCATCGCTGTCTCTTGTTGTTTGTGTCTGAAAAAAAAAAATTGGCAGCTTATAACAAAGCATATGTTGTGAAATAAAGGTGTGACTCATACAAACTGCATATGTGCCCTTTGGCCTGGGCCAGCTTTGATTTTTTTTTCGCCCTCGTTTTGCAGCAAAGTTTGTAGCCACAGACATATGACAAGCTGAGAAACGGCAGTGCATCATGCAGGGTGGGGCGTTGCTGTCATATCGCAAATACAGCTGGCAAGATTACAAGGAGAATCTGAGTAGGACCTAAGAAGGGGGAAAAATGAAAAACTTGACAGCAACAAAAACCAACCCATATTTCCATCAGTAGAGAAATAGTTACCCAATCGCGGACTTGCCTGTTGTAGATTTGTTTGTTTATTTTTTGAGGGGGGAGCAATTGCAAGAGATCAACTCACAAAACTTGTATCACTTTACATTTTTCCAGTATAGTTTAAGCTGTGGACATAGTTAGACAACATCTAGACTGCAAAGTTAAGTCAGAGAAAGATACACAAAGTGCGAACTGCAATTTGTATATCTTTTTCCGTTTTACTGTCGAAAGAAGCTTTTCCGAAATTTGGCGCATCTACACAGTGCCAAATTTCAGAAAAACATGCTCTTTCGAGCCATCCCATCTTCCTCGTAAAACAAGGTTTACCGGGTTGGTGAAAGACCACATCCACCTTTTTGAAAATGTTTCCAAAAAAGCGGACACGTTCCTTGAGTGCCTCTGGTATCCCGGAAAAGCATTGCAGGCCAGACGTAGCCTTATAAAGGTGCTTTATGCTCTTCTCATAGGCTACGTCTACACTGGCATGAATTTCCAAAAATGCTTTTAACAGAAAAGTTTTCCGTTAAAAGCATTTTCGGAAAAGCACGTCTAGATTGGCAGGATGCTTTTCTGCAAAAGCACTTTTTGCGGAAAAGCGTCCGTGGCCAATCTAGACGCGGTTTTCCGCAAAAAAGCCCCGATCGCCTTTTTTACGATCGGGGCTTTTTTGCGGAAAACAGTACTATGCTGTCTACACTGACCCTTTTGCGCAAAAGTCTTTTGGAAAAAGATTTTTGCCCAAACGGGAGCAACATAGTTTTTCCGGAAAAGCACTGATGATTTTACATGAGATCATCAGTGCTTTTCTGGCAATTCAAGCGGCCAGTGTAGACAGCTGGCAAGTTTTTCCGGAAAAGCAGATGATTTTGCGGAAAAACTTGCCAGTCTAGACACAGCCATATGGAAAGGGAATAAATTCTACTGGCACTTGAATATTCATGAGTACAACTGAATCCAGATTAGGGATCGTGCCACTAGAACTATTCTGGTTTAAAAAAAAAAAATCGCACCCTCAGCCAACATAGTTGTACTGATACAAAATCTGTGTGTCAACCAAGGCTCGCTTAGAAATAAGCAGATAGCTTAAGAGCAGCCTGGTGACAAAGCATGAGCAGTGTGCTACAGCAGAAGCTGCAACTGCAAGCAGACTTCTTAGCATGAAGGTTAACCATTATGACGATGGTGTAGGAAATTAAAGAATGTGTAGCTCACAGAAAGGGGAGCAACAGGAAACACCCCAGGAACAAACTGCAGAGGAATAGACATTTCTGTTTTCATTGAAACCGGAAAGGGAGATGGAAAACAAAACAAATGAACCTGTACTTAAAATAAAGGTTAATAGATTCTAGGCCACTACGGGCCATAACACCTGACCTAAGAATGGGTGGGTATGTTTGGGATAAAGGAAGGGAGGATTGGAAAATGGAGGAATTATATAGATAAGTTAAATGGAATGAAAATAAACAAGAGATATTTGTTAGGAGGTAGGAGGACTAAATCAAACGAGATATTCAGAGGGCTTATAGATTCATTTTTAATGTTTCTGGGGACTGTGTCTGTCAAAACACCGGATTTCATGAAATTAGCTGTTTTTCTTTCTTTCTTTTCTTTTTTTAGAATCAGATCTTTGGAGTGATAAAACTCCCATTGTCTTCATTGAAATCAGGCACTGATTCTCCAAATTTTGCTCTTAAGGGAGTGGAAAGAAGAATTGTGCCAATGCATATTAATGGCTTGCAGAATTGGCACCTGATTCTCTGAGTAGTCATGTAATTATTGGGGATACTCTATACCCCTAGAGAGCCAGTAGCATGCCTGGTGTACCCTGTCTCAGAGGGAAGTACTGTGGGTGCTTCAGCAGCTAGGACTTGTAGTCCTGGTGGGTCCTAATAACCATTCAGCAACATATTTAAGGGAATGATTTTACTAGGGCTGGCAAGGAAGAGAAAAGTTTACAATGGCCCTAGGAACAATTAAAGTTCAACGTGAGTAATAGATGCTGCTGTTTGCAATGTTCCCTCTCATTTTTTCCATCCTTGTGTCGAATAAATGTTGTTCATGCACCGAGACATGTGCAGGTGTGCACCACCAATATAAACACATGCTACAGGCTGTGGGCAGCTATGGGTGCTCTGCCAATCCACTGGGTGGCACCTGAATCTCTACTGGGCATGTGCACAAGCGCTCAGCTTACAGGGAACACTGCCTGTTTGGGTCCCTGGAGCAGTCCAGTCGAGTGTCAGAGCTCTCTCCAGTTGAGTCTTTTTTCAAGTAAATAAGCATTCTTGAATTTCCGAGCCAGGCTTAGCTAGCTGCTTTCTTTGGGGTCACCATTGCCCTGGCTCCCTGCCCAGCCACTGCCGCTACCAGCTATGATGCCCAGCCATAGCTTATTCCAGCTCAGCTGCCTGTGTCTCCCACCCCTAAACAGTCTTGCCACTTTCTGGTCAATAGCCTTCTTCTTAAATAGCCGGGGGGGGGGGGGCGCAGTAGGGAGTGGGCTGATGGGACAAAGGGATCCTGGGCAGGGGACTGATGGGAGTTGTAGTTCCCTGTTTTGCAGATCTGTGAAAATTCTCACACAGAGCAATCTCTATGAAGGTGGCATGAACACAGGTGTTTCTGTGAATACCAGTTACCCTATGTGACCACATCAGCTTCTGCAAGGGATGAGTAGCACAGGTGAGGACTCATTGGTGCTCCAGGGCTGATGCACCCATAAAAAATAGAGGGTGTTTTGCTCCCAATGGCAGCCAGCTCCCACAGCATCTCCTGCCTACCAGTAGCCCAGATGACCAGTATGTCCCCCTCCATCCTAGCACCTCCAACCTCACTGCACTTGGCTATTGCACGGCATGCTGGAGGCAGTGGGGGGAGAAGGAGGATTTGGGTGCAAAGAGGTGGAGGGGGAGGAGGGGAGGCTATGGGGTAAGGGATGGTCTGGAGGTAGAACCTGGGACAGAGCAGGGATTGAGCACACCCAGGGAAAAGGACAAGCCAGCGCCTGTGACAAGTAGTGATTGAGTCACAAATGCCAAGTCCATCCATATCCATATGCAAAAACTTACTGATAATGGGATCAAGTTACTCAAAGTCTTTTTAGGCTCATAAAGTATCAGGCCAGAAGGGACTGTTGTGGTCATCTAATCTGACTACTTGCACATCACAGGCCATAGATCCTCGCCCACTCACTCCTGTCATAGACCTATAACTTGTGGTTGGATTACTCAGGTCCTCAAATGATGATTTAAAAATTTTAGGTTACAGGGAATCCACTCAAAGGACCCAAGCCCCATGCTGCTGAGGGGAGGGGAGGGGGGGAACTCCAGGGTTTCTGCCACTCTGACTGGGGGCAAATTCCTTCCTGACCGCAATTACAGCAATCAGTTAGACCTTGCTCAAGACCCAGCAACCAGATACCTGAAAAAGAACCCTCGGTAGTAACTCCCCGTCTAGTGCCCTATTTCTGACAATTGGAGACACTTGCTAGCAATCACAAATGGGCTACGGGCCACAGGCCACTGTGGACACTCATCATACCACCCTCTCCATAAATGTATTACATTAAATCTTAAAACGAGTAAGGGTTTTTGCCCTTTGGAAAGCCGTTCCAGAACTTCATTCCTCTCGTAATTAGCAACCTCAAGCCTAACCTTGTTAATGGCTAGTTATATCCATTTGTCAATGTTGGCACTTCTCTCTTTCCCTGGTGTCTGTCCCAGTGATGTGGCTGTAGAGAGCTATCCTGTCTCTCCTCAGCCTTTGCTTAGTTAAGCTAAACAAGCCAAGCTCCTTGAGTCTCCTCTTGTAAGGTTGGTTCTCCAGTCCTCTGAGCATCCTAGTAGCCCTTCTCTTGTTCCAGTTTGAATTCATCTTTCTTAACATAGGAGACCAGAACTGTACACGTTATTCCAGATGAATCTCACCAGTGTCTTGTATGATGGCAATTACACTTTCTTCCCTCAACTGGAAATATCTCACCTGATGCATCTTAGGATTGCATTAATTTTTTTCATGGCCGCATCACCCTGGGTGGCTCATAGGTCATCCTTTGGTCAACCAGTACACAGGTTTTTCTTCTCCTTTGTCGCTTTCAGCTGAGAACCTTCCATCATACTGTGAAAATTCTTGTTGTTCACTCCCAGTGTATGACTTTGCAATATTCAATTTCATCCCATTTTGATTGTTCCAGATCGCCTCTTTGATATTGTACATATGGAACTGTGGAGGTCCTCTTCCATATTGGCAATACCTCCCACCCTTCCATTTTTTATGCCAAGGTTATGAATGAAATGATTAGATTAAGTAAGTTTGGTCCCAAAACCAGACCTTGAGGAACTCCACAAGAAACCACCTTCTAGCCTGACAGTTCACCTTTCAGTATGACCCACTGTATGGCCCTGTTAACCAATTACTTATTTACTTTTCAATTCTCGCATTAATCCCTACCTCCTTCAATGCAGCTATACAAATAATTGGTTATCTTCTCAAAGAAAAAGATCAGGTTGGTCTGGCACGATCTACCTTTTGGAAAACTGTGTTGTATTAAAACAAAAGCATTCATTTATCTACCGGTAATACATCAAACCCAAATCATGAAAGACACCAGGTTTGATTTCAACTACAATGCCAATATAAGACATTCCGCCACAGCATTGGACTATAGAATAGTGATGCATACAAATAAGTGTGTACACATAGGCTGTGTCTACATTGGCAAAAACTTGCCACCTGTCTACACTGGCTGCAAGTTCTTGCGCAAGAACACTGACGTTCTAATGTAAGAAATCAGTGCTTCTTGCGCAAGAACTATGATGCTCCGGCTCATGAATAAGCCCTCTAGCGCAAGTGTTCTTGCACAAGAGGCCAGTGTAGACAGGCAACATGAATTTCTTGTGCAAGAAAGCCCGATGGCTAAAATGGCCATCAGAGCTTTCTTGCAGAAGAGAGCGTCTATACTTGCACGGATGCTTTTGCGCAAAAGCACATCTCTTGCACAAAAGCACATGTCAGTGTAGACGCTCTCTTGCGCAAATATTTTAATGCAAAAACTCTTCCGTTAAAAGTATTTGTGCAAAATCTTGCCAATGTAGACGTAGCCATATGGTATGTGTATTTTGGAAAACAGAGAAAACTTATTTTGAAAGTGCAATTCTTCCAAGTTCTGGCCATCCTGATCCCAGTCCAATAAAACATCTAGTCATGTGCATAACTTGAAGTCAGTGCAGCTATTCATATACTTTGAGCTAGCTCATGCTTGACTGCTTCACTGCTTTGGACCCAGGGGGCACAGCACTCTGCAAGACCTGGTCCTAAAAAAAATAAGCCTCTGGCATCCTCTCTTGGGTGGTGATCGAACTGATAGTATCCCAGCATCAGTATCACAAAAGCCCTAACCATAATTCATACTTGATGGTAGTCTGAGCAAAGAGCATAATATTTCATCCCAGAGGTGGTTCTTCTACTTCATGGCTCAGACTAAGGGGACAAGTAAGGAGGGGAAAGTTACAGGGAGGTTGCCTGCACTCAATCCATTTTATGAATGAAGAAACTTAGTCTTCTGAACCGTCAATCTTTGGGCAGCACGAAGATCATACTGGTTTTTAACTCTTAAAAAATTAACAGGTTTCCAACTATCCACTAGGCAAAATTGTATTTGACTAATCTGATATAGCTGTTGGCATAGAAAAGCTGGATAGACATGCACATAAATCTAAATATTGGCTTTGCTGTATCCCAACAAACCAGTCAACTGTTTAGCACAAGAAACAAAACCATGTGACTTAGAACTTGTCTACTTGAGAAAATTGTACCAATCAAATCAATCATTAAGCAACTTTCATAAACTATTGACAGTATGTGGTCACTCTTAGGCAAAAATAGAAGTGTCCATACAAGGTGGTTTCCCTAATTAGATTAAATTAGTTTCTTAACTATCTAAAATTTAGTTAAATAGATACAAATTTTCTAAGTGACTATTTCTCTTCCACAAATAATGAATGGTGACTGCCCAGACACAATTAAAATGAAGAGTTTCAGCAGCACTACTAGACTGATAAATGTTTGTAAAAAATCTTCTACTGATAGCAAATAAATACATAAAAATACCTCTAGTAATTCACAAGCAAAAAAAAAAAAAAGGAGGGTTAGTGGCTATCAGATCAACTTGTCCACTACTAATTATTATACAAATAGGAGATCAAATCAGTCCAGCTGTACTATAAGCAGGAGCATACTGTGAGGTTTTAGAATAAGGTCATTAGAAAGCCCTCTTCTGAGCCCTAGACCAGTGTTGTGACCTGCACTACGGTACTAACATTATGGATATTTTCATAAAGAATCTGCAGTTCCGTTCAGCTATTTTGATCAGCTTTGTTGTGATTGTAGAAGTCTGGATTGTTAAGTGCAGAAGTAAAAGGGAACTTTCAAAAGGTGATTTTTTTAAATTTTAATATAAGCGAGCATGTACTTAGCAGCACATAAGCATGTTAGTGAGTTCACAGTTTAGTTCAGTGTTCCAGCAGCATATCTTCTCCTTATATTTCTCATCTGGAAGCAGTACAAGTCAGTGAGTTGTTCACATATTTGATTTCTGCCTTCCAAGCCTCCAGAAATAATATTTAAAAGACAGACACACCCATGCGGGGATACATTTTTTGTTTTAAATTGAGTGAATGTTTTGAAGATTATGTGGCTACTTCAATTCACTTTTTCACCTTTTGTTTATTGTATAATTTGCTGTGTGTGTGTATATATATAACAGAGAGACAGACAGAGAAAAAAAACCAAACCACTCGTAATGATTAGGAATGTGTCTAGCCTGGCTAAATTTGACAGCACAATCCAGTCTTCCATGTTGCTGTCATTCTTCCAGTCCCTGTTTTCATACTGCATAAAGCCTTTGCAGATACTCAGTGTGAACTCACCGGGCTGCAATGAAATATTTAAAAAGGGGGCAAAAGCATTGTTTTTCACAAAGGCAAAGTTATAAGCAACCACACATGACAAACAGTCAGATACAGAACGCAAACACTGTGTTCAAGGTTAAGAACTCTGACTTGCTGAGTTGCAGTGGCTAATATAGATCTGATTCCCCTTTGCTCCCTGCTATGACTTACTGAAGTCGGTTTTAATCCTTTTTTTGTTTAAACCCCACCATATGCCACTATAGAACCCTAGTTCCGTATTGGAGAGGGAATGCTACCAGCCCCAGTAACAGCAATTTCATCTTTCAAACTGCATTTCCATTCTCCTTTCTAAAGTGCAGTTGCGGGTATTTAAAAGCATGAAGTTTGTAGATTGTCTCTGGAGCTCTTTTGTTTTGTTGCCATTTGCCAGTGGACAGCTGCCAAACTCACCTGTCTCCAAGGAGCCTACGAGGAGCATATCACGTCTCTGAAAATTCTGTGGCTAGGCCTGCTGGCTTCTCACTTTACTCAGCTAAGAAATGTGTTCCAAAATTTAACCCTTTGCCCTTGCATTTGCCTGCATATGTTATTCCAGACTGACAACTTGTCCTGTTTGCAACAAGGCTGAGGGAGAGTGGCAGTTGTTAAGAGACTTAGCAGGGTTAAGTACATTGTCCCTACGTGTGTTGGGAAAACTAGAGCCTGATTCTGAAAATTTTACTCATGTGGCAGCCTTGATTCCTGAGAGTGGCCCACATACCGCAGACAGGCCTTTAGTTGCCAAAGCCTCATTTTGCATCCATTAATTAAAATTGGCCAGCCTAAAACTTTTTATCAATTCTAACAATTTTCTAGGCCCCAATCCAACAAAGTATTGAAGTATGCATCTTTCTTTAAATGAATGCTTTCATTGACTTCAATGGGATTTTGCCCACTGATTATATCTGTAGCTGAACTGGGGCCATAAAGCTGAAAGCACAGGATTGAGAATTGGCCACAGATTTTTTCTCTGAGTTTGACCAAATCTATCTGTGCCTGAATTTCCCATTTATGAAATAGGCATTAAAATACAAAGTATATGTAATATGCATAGGAATGTTGTGAGGCTTAGTTTATTTGCAAAGTTTTTCCTGTCCTTGGATAGAAGATATTAGGAAAGTGCAAAATGTTATCCCTGTTGGTAAAGTGCCAGGCAACTCTTTACATGTTTTTTTTTTCTTTTAAAAAAATACTTTGGTGCTTTTTCCTTCTGGATAAAATATATAAATCCTGTAACTAAACTATTATCAGTTATATGCTTTCACAGAACTGGCACACTATTGAGAAGCATGATATTTTTGAATGATTACAAAACAAGTTGGCTAACATATTTAAAATCCAAGCATATATTTTAAAGCAAAATGGACAAAATCTCACTGAAGAAAACCTCAGAATGTCTTTAGTCCATCTGGCCATATTTCCTTGCTTAAAGCTCTTACGCTCCATCTTCTTCGGGTGTAGCAACGCTGGCTTAATTTGTGCTCTGTACAATATTTCTGTTTAAGATTCTGTTGAGTCACTACTAGCGTCAGCCAAACAGGCTTTTCAAGAGCTGGGGAGCAAGAAAATCAAGGCTGTGGGTTTTTTTTAAATTAATTCCATGCTGCTTAACCCTTGTGACTCTCTTTTTTTTCCAGACTTCCAGCCAAATACATGCTGACCAGAACATACAGATTTTCTGTCCCCACATGTTTTTCTCTGCCATGTGTGTAATGCTCTACACACACAGGGTGTGTCTTCACTGCAGCCAGAGTTGTGATTTATAGCTCATATAGCCGTACCAGTGCTAGCTGCCTTCTAGCTAGCTCACTAAAAACAGAAGGGAGGACACATGAAGCTCACACTATCCTCCTTTCTATTTTTAGGCGCAAGCTAGAGCACAGCTAACACAGGTCCACCTAAAAAAGCTACTACTGTAGCTGTATCCATACACACCCACCATTGTGACATCATAATACCTCAACAATAAGGTGCTCAATAAGCAATTTGATTCAATGGTCAGTCCCTGCCCTCCACTTACCTCTGATTCACAGTTCTGTCACTACGTAAAAAACTGTGATGAAAATGGGAGTAAAGAAGGACAGAGCTAAGAGAAGGGAAAAGAGGACACAGAGTGGAAAGGCGGGATTCTCTTACCCCAACCACAAGAAGTGTTGGGGTAGATTTTATTTAGAGATTTTAATGAAAACTGGAGACACTATCACTAAATAACACCTCTCCCCCACCTTTTTTCACAACAGTTTCAGGGCTAATGGTTATGTCCCTGAGCAACTTAATTATTATCATTACCAAAAGGGCATCTAAACCTTCTAACCATTGACCATGAGTATCTGAGAACTCACGTCCACTCAAAACCAATTCCAACTCCAGACAGTTGTAAGCAGTTCAGAATCCAAATCCCAAGGTTCATGCATCCCTTGTTTTTGTGACAATGTTTAGATCCAATATCCTTTTAGCTGGTTCGACCATCATTAGACTCAGTGGAGATACAGCATAGTCTTCAAAGGTTCAGAGTTTCACTTTAGATCACACCAATGTGAATGAACCAACGTTCCTTAAAATGCTAGCTCTCCTTGGGCTTGCCCGTAATGTTGTATTGCGTTTGAGTCCAGTTGTAAACAATTGAGGCAACTGACATAGTACTAACGAGGTACCATGGTACCAATCACAGGAGCCCAGAACAATTCATGTGTCAGAAAATCATGATAGAACCCTGCATGTTTAATCATATAAAGCTCACATGATGCTGCAGACCAGCCCCTCAACAACAACTGATTAATATCAATGGAGGGTTTGTAGGCCGAGGCCAAGATTTTTCAAAGTGATTAATGAAATTGGGATTTGTCAGTCCCCGTAATACACGAGGTTCGAAGGGATGCCGGAAAGGATGAGACCACAACTGGGGGTTTCAAAAAGCACAAACTGATTTTATTTTGATGACGCCAGACAATCATCAGAACAAAAATTAAACAGATTGCCAGACAACACAAAACAATTCCCTGAGGCTTTTCTAAATCACAATAATTCCTAATAACTGCCTAGGGGTTAGGAACAGTTCAATTAACACTGGTATTGTCCATAGGGGTAACTTTTTAGCCACTGTCACTTGACAAACAATAAGGACAACTAAAAAATCAATTAGGATAGGGATGATGGCGGGGGGGGGGGGGGGTTATACCAGTTCTGGAGACAGCAGGAACACAAGTACCGGTCACACGCTCATAAACTGTCTCCACTCGGGTCGACCAACTCAGAGTACGCTCAGTAAGACTCGGGAGCGGGGGTGCAAGGCGTCTGGGTGATCAGGCCAGGCGTTCACTCGATGCGAATCCCTAGTGAGAGAGGGGCTGCCTGCCTGTTTTATTGCCTGTGAACTTATCACCCTATAGGTTGGTTTTTGCTGCAGTGGGTGGAGTAGCAGGCCTGAGCACAAGTCAGCCCATTGGCTGATCTTTTACTGCAATGGGTGGAGCGAGCAGGGGAAGATTATTAATTTACATGCCCTTATATGGAAAACACTCCACCTCACAGACAGAGCCCCTTATACCAGCCTCAGAGGTATTACAGGCTATGGCTCCCTGCGATGGGCAGCCATTTCTGATGTTCTGTCTCGGACAGGATTCCTCTGTTTTCTGTAGCATCAAACTTGAGTCACCGTGAAAGGGCTTGGCTTTCAGAAAGTGCTGTACGTCCGGTTCCTTCACGGACCCTCCAATTGGGCACCATGTTAGTCCCAATCATGTTTGAAATGACATTTCATAAACATGAGATGTTTTTCCCAAAAGCAAAGTTTCCCTTTTGTTTCTCAAACTTACATCTCTAACACACATGATTCGATAGAACTCAGTGACCATTTAAAAAAGGAAAATGTTCTCTATCCAGAGAACATGCATGAAAAATTTCCGCTGGAAAGCCAGTGATTTAATGAAGTGAAAGGAAAGATCAAAATCAAGTTTCTAATAGAAAGTTAGTCTTTTTACCATAGCTCCAGAATTTGCCAGCTAATTAGAGCTCTGATATTTTGTATAGGCTAACCTTCAAACAATGTCCATAAAAGCACACAGTACCTAGTTAAATCTCCGATCATTATACGTGTCACAGAGTTGTCTATTGTAAATGAAGGAAGGAGATTATTCAATGTCATAGTTAAACATGGCCTAAATCTGAGGAAGGCAGAAGTGTAAAATAAACTGGAGGGGCGAGGAGAGGAAGGAGTTAAAATACTTTGAGCGGTGAAATAGATTATCAAAACACATCTTCAAAGGAAGCCCCATCACAACAGATAATTTAAGATAAATTGGATAAGGAGCTCCAGGAATGCTATAGTGATCATCCCTACAAAATGCAGAAGGTCATTCAGAGGGGATGTGTCAGCCAATCTTTGCTGGGCCTGCTTTCTAGGACCACTTAATCTGCTATATTTCAATTTAAATTTAAATATACTTCTGCTATGCCTGTGACTTTTCCAGTGACTTTATTCTAGCATAAGGTCTGATCTTCATATTCGCCTAATTCCAGAACTGTGCACAACTCACTGGTTTGAGGAGCTGTGGAATCCTCTTGTTTTTGTGTTTGGTTTGCATGGATTTGTGGAGATGCCAGAGACCAGCTGTTGGCTGTGCAAAATATTTCTATTTCCAGTATTACCAGGTTGCCCCTTTGTAGCAGCACTGCCATCCTCTTTTAAAATCCAGGTGGATAAGCACAAGAGTGAACCAGCAGGATGTGTGCCCCTCTGATAGACCCTTTATGATTCCCTAACAGGTCACGCAGATGGACCAAAAGCTTGATGACATCCTGAGCAATCTCCAGATGCAATTTGGCACTCAGCCGCAAGCTCAGACACCAACCCCAGCCACCCCAACGGGCAGACGTTTTCGGTCATCCTTGGATTCCCCTCCTATGAACCGGAAAATGTAAAAGCAGCAGGCTACCACCTCTTCATCATCTCATTCTTTCAAGTAGCATTGCTTTTATTATTGGTGTCTGGAACTCCTGCAATCGTTGTTGGTTGAAGTTAAATATTCTGCTGAAGTTTCTTAAATTACAAAAAAAAAAAAAGTAAGCTCAGTATGCCCCAATACGTACAAACCCACAAACTTTTTCACCCACTATCTTAAGAATTATGGGAGAATTCATGTCAGCTTATGGGACGCTGATTGTGTCATAGTATTTAGGCAGACTGTACCCATACACACACACACACACACACACACACGTCCTACACAAGAGGGTAGGACAAAACATTCATAGGTAGGAATGAAAGAGGACTGCCTTTTTGGCATTCGCTCTTCTGCTCACACTATTTTAATGCACGCAGCATGCCCAAGCAGGGGAGGGGAGGCCAGAATCTGAACGTGAAACAAATGGAAATCAGTGAACAGGAAAATTAAACAGCATGTTTTGAAGTAAAGACTTTAGCCAAGCAGCCAGAATCATGAAAAGGGCAGAGTTATCTGCTAGCGTGAATGACAAAGTAAAGACAACAGGCTACTGATTAAAAATATGAAAAGTGTACAGAGGCTGGTTGACATGCGAAAGACTGAAGCAAGACCTCAGCTAATTAAAGCAAAGCCTTTGCCAATGAGACAAGATGCACGTTGGAACAGACAGAAATGAGAGATAAAATCTGCTTCGGGTAACAGCACAAGAACATTTTAATAGCTATCAGCTGCACAGATGACTGTTATCCAGAATGTTCTCACTGTTTTACTTTCATTCAGTGATGATTATTGACTCCAGTTGCCTTACTTGTAACAAATGAAACCTGTATAATAAGGAGATGTGTAAAAACAGGCAAAGCCCAGTTTGAATGACTGATTGAACTAATCCTGTGCAGCATCGTGATTTTGAATGACAATGTTTAGAAAAAATCCACTCACACTGTAGAGGAAAGTTAGTCTTTATTTAATTAACATGCTGTATATAAAAAGGCTGAGTTTTTGTGTAATATGATGGTATATTAAGTACGTATGCTGGCTGACATATTGATTCTGTGGAATGTACAGTTGCCTGGATAAGAAAATGTATCTTCTCTTGCACATCAGCCAAGCAAGAATATTGCTGAATATGTAAATAATAACCATAAATAAAAGAGGTATATTGCTATTTGCAAATTCCCTTTTTTAATATTTGCTTTGATGTTTCATGGGAAGCAGAGTCAGCCTAACTCAGAAGAAGTTAAAACTAAAAGGAGGTCTTTGAACCCTGTAGCAGCTTGCAATGTGAGTGGGTTACCGGACTAAGTAAGCATGCTAGTTGGAGCTCAGAATTCCTACCTTCGAAGGTTGGGTGTGACCCTAACAGCATCCAAAGGCAAGGAGGATCCCTAGTAAGTAGCAGTGAGTATCAGCTGCGCTGACAAGCTCAGTGTACCCTAACTCACTTTTGTTAGTATCTGTATCATAGAGTGTCACGTAAGGTATCATATGAAAACTGGCAACAGTCTAGTCGGTATGATTGCATGGTATACAAACAAACGGCATATGAAAACATGTACGTGTGTGCTGGAAATACAGTCTTAAAGAATGTTTAGCAAGCAGACAAAGGAATGTGGGTCCATCTGCTTGAATGTGTCTCCAATGGAAATTGTGCAAGGCAGACAAAACCATCAGGCAAACAAGGGTGGGAGGTAATTCATTTAGCACTTTTGATGCGGGGTGGAAGCTGTAATTCCAGGAAACCTTCCTGCCTCCTGAAACAAAGTCATTGAATTCTGGATGATATAAGCAGAAAGAGTGAGAGAGCCATATTGGCTTCCTTCACCCGAAGGGTCAAAGGGTATGTCTACACTGCAATAAATAAACCATGGCTAGTCCATGTCAGCTGGCTCAGGTTCATGGAGCTTGGTTCTGTGGGACTATAACAATTCAGTAGAAATGGATAGAGCCCTGGCTCTGGGACCCTCCTCTCCCACGGGTCCCAGAACCTGGATTTCAGCCCGAGCTCAAACATCTGCTCTGCAATTTTCTACCTCGTAGAACTGACCCCACCAGCCTGAGTCAGCTGGTATGGGCCAACTGAGGATGTTTTATGGCAGTGTAGGCATACCCAAAGCAACAGAGCACTTGGGTGAGTTGGAGCCCTGTGTTGGATTCTGACTGAAATTGGCCAGTCATACTGGAAAAACAATTATGATGAGAAAATTACTTGGATCTAAAGCCTCCAGTTTGTTAACTTAGTTTTTAGTCTTAGAAGCTGCTTTTTTTTTTTTTTACTTTGTTTGTAATCATTTAGATCCCAATTCCTTTTACTTGGGATCACTTCAGTAGCTGTTATTTTTATTTTATTACAAAGCCTTCTTCAACCTCTTCTTTCAGATGGCTGATGGGCTTCGTCTACCCTGCATCATTTTTGCAGAAGAGGAAATGCAAATGAAGCACTCATTAGCATGTCTTGCATTCTCATTTGCATAGTCTCTTCTGATCCTTTTTGTGGAAGAGCTTTTTGTGGAAAAAATCGCAGTGTAGATGGGGTCATTTTTTGCAAAAAACTCCTTTTGCGCAAAATCCTGTAAACCTCATTTTTTGAAGAATAAGGAATCTTGCACAAAAGGGGTTTTTTTTTGCGAAAAAAGGCCCCATCTACACTGCGTTTTTTTCCGTAAGAACCTCGTCTGCAAAAAGGATCGGAAGAGACTATGCAAATGGGAGCACGAGAAATGCTAGTGAACATTTCCTCTTCTGGAAAAATAACGAAGTGTAGATGTAGCCATGTAGAGCAGCAACTACAAGTTCACCTGAAGTTGATCAAAACAAATGGCTACATCAGGAGTAGCAGAATTTATTGCAGTAATGCCTCCTTCATATTTATAAATTGGGCAGTAGGTCCAGTGATATGTTCAATGGTCTGTTGTGGTGAGTCACACTCGAACACTGTGGAGTCCTTGGTTTTCCATTTGTATATTAGAGGACCACATATACCACGGTTAGTTTGGATTCAGTTCAGAGCTGACCAGGATGACTGTGGAAGGTCAAAACCAGGAACCTTCAGCATGTGATCCAGCTCAAGGTAATTATTTTTTAAGCCTTCTTTAGCCCAATCTGCTTTGCAAGCCTCCTCCTGATTGTAGCTTGATTGCACAAGGCGAAGTGAATGTTCCCAAAAAGGCTTGTGGGCCCTAAGACCTTGGTGGGGAGATGCTGTCAAGGTCTTGATGGCTAGGAAGACAGCGGTTTCCCTGGATTCACTGAGCTTTGATCAGTGTCACAGCTGTTGGGTATATTGGCAGAGGAAAGATGTTAGAACAGTTCATCACAGTGTTGGAGTTGATCTAAGGGTTCCAGTGATGCACTGCATTGCTGTATTCAGCTGAGTGTCAACAAGTCACTTGTGACTGCATCCATACTAGCACACAATATTCAGCTTCCAGATATGCAAGAGCCAGTTTCTGGATTATATTGACTCATTTTTTTATTCTTTGCAGCTGGAGTCTCAAGATGATCATAGAAGGGGAAGGTACAATTGAGTTGCACTCTGAGGTACATTGGGATGTAATCATGTAGCATATTTTTACCACAGAAATCTATTACTCAGCATGGTCCACAGCAAGCAAAGCATTTGCTAGCAAGGTCTAATTTTTGCAAGTTTCAGCATCAGGTCCTTAATCCAGGCAGTGTCATACACAGATGACAAGTAGATGAATATTCTGCCGATCTGGGGTTTTTGTTGTTGTTGTTGTTTTATTTCTGACAGCCAGCTTCAGTGTGAGTGCCAGAACTTGGTGGCCTCAACTACATTTTGGCTGAAACACTGCCTGTTGCAGGGGATCACTGGTGCAGTAAAAGGACGTATTGTTTTGAGGATGGTACATTCAAGAAGTTTATAGGTCATTGTGACTGTGCGTCAGGCCAGTCTGTTCATCATTCCCTTTTTCCCCACCCTTTTGGTACTGCCCTCCACCCCACCCTGAGTCTCTGTGGCTCAGTATCTGTCTCTTTTGGCCCGTTTCAGCCTATGCTTAGCGTAGTCCAACCTGGCACTGTGGCTGGCATGACGCTCCACGGCTCAGCCTCTAGACGACCCTCTATGTGGGTCGCGGCGAAAGGGGGGCCTGGGCCCACCCCCTCTCATGGGCACCAGCCCAGGGCTCTAAGAACACGGACTAGTCTGTAGTAGGGTCCGACTGACGGGGCTTTCCGCCGTAACATGCCAGTCCATGGGCTTTATCCTTTGCCCACCCTAGGCTACTTCCTCTCCCTGCTTCCGGCCCTCTGGCAGAAGCAATGTGCCTAGCTCTGGTCTGTCTCACCTCCCTGGGTCAGAGTTCCACGGTCGTCCTCCATCCAGGGCTCTCCTCTCTGCCCCTTTCTCCCCCCCTTCCTGCGCTCCTGACGGGTTTTAAACTTCCCTCTCTACGTCCCCGTCAGCATCGGGGCTCCGCCCCCAGCCCTCTTTGGCATGCTGACGTCAGGGATGTCAATTCACACCCCTTGGCCATTCGCCCCATCCCCTGGGCAGCTGCTCCTCCTGGGTTGTTTCCCATGGCGGGGCTGTTCGGCGGCCACTGAACAGCCGGCACACTGCCAGTATCCCACCCACCGAGTCGCCGCACAAGCGGCAATCGGTGGGTCTATAGTGCGGGGCAGTCCTGCCCCGTCACAGTCATGCATAGTAGAAAAAATGGCCTTTAGCTTCCCACTTCACCCATGGGCTTCAAGGGCTTTGGAATGGAAATTACCATTGCCTCATATTTGAGGGAAGCGTACTCTCCTTAAGATAGTGAAGAATAATGTTGCTAGCCACGGGAGTCCTTTGGGGCTGAGATGGTGGAGGAGCTCTGGTTGAATACCAGCAGGGCCTGAAGCCTTCCCTTTCTTTATCAAGAAAAGTCCTTCTTTTACTTGCTAACACTGACAATGGAAGGTCTTCCTCGGTGTAATCCTCAGCCAAGCTAATAGGCTGACAATGTTGACTGTCTTTTTAAAGGAGCAGCAAACACACCAGGCTTTGTCAGTGTTTCAGTGGGTGGGAGATGGTTTGGTGAAACTCTGAGGTCAGAAGCGCTGTTGGTGTCACTCTGCAGGGAGGAACCCGGCTGGGGTGAGGCTATCATACTGTGAGTCCATTGCTGGTCTCAGGGCTTGGAGCCAAAGCTTCACAGCACAGAGGCAGGTTACAGTGAAGGCAAGTCCAGGCCTTACTGGCCTGGGCTGAACCCCAAAACATCACCTGACTCTGCTAATGATTCAGTGCGTAATTTTGCACTAGTCACATTGTTTTCAGTGCGGATCTGGCGGGCCTTAACCTCCATGTTTTGTCTGTGAAAAAGGGATTATCTTTATTTATTATTTCTTTGGCAGGACTCCAAAGTGAGGTGGACACTTGACAGGCCAGACAGCAGGTACAACCCCTGCCCTGAAGCAATTACAAACATGCTTATGTAGCTTGCAGTATGGGGTGCTGATGTTACAAATTTATATAGATGCCTCCAGGGGTGTGAAGGACCAAATGAATGTTTGTACAGCACTTTGACCATGTAAAATGCCATAGAGGTAAAGGACAGCCTTGATTATTAACATCTAGCTGGGGACATGAAGTTCCCTGGCAAAGCCAAAGTTCTGAATGAAGCAGGGCTGATGAGGCCAGATATCGGCAGAGCTAGACTTTGATCCTGTGAGGAGCTAAGCACCTTCTACTCCCACTGAAGTCCCAGGAAACTGAGGGTGTTCAGCCCTTCCCAGGAGACATTCTGGGCCTTGCAAGATTGGGCTTGCAGTAAACAAATGACCATTTTAATGCTCTCAAATCAGCCACTAATTACCTAGCCCTTTGAAACTGTTTTCCAAATTTGCGTGTCTGGGAATTCAGGCTTGGAAACAGCACTCTCAGACTGATTCCAGTCTTTAGACTAGAGGCACTTCTAACCCACAGCCCTAATGACATGTGAGAGCCAATGAAAAATGAAATGTGCTTTTAATTAAACCAGCCAATGAGCCCCCATTCCATGTTGTCTGATTTCTGTTGAGAATTACTAAACACTGTCAAATGCAGCATGCGACATGGGCAAATGGTAATTAATCACTGTCAGAGGAACGTGGAGCTGCCCCTGGCTATCAGACAGGATTGTGAGTTTCAGAGCTTTATCAGTGATACCTAATTCACTTGGGTCTGGTCTCTGCTTTCCAGTGTGCTCCATTGGGCCACCAACAAGGAGACTGTCTCCTTCACACTCCATCTCCCACAATAGACAGATAGGGGAAAAAAAAGAGAGTTGACATCACTAGCAGGGCTCATGGGTTTTGCGTGCGAACCCAGCCTCTCCAGTAAATCCAAAGGCAGGCAAGATGAAATTTCCTTCCTGGGAATACCAAATGCGTATGTCATTATCTTCCCTTATCATTTCCATTACTGAGTAATTCATAACTACACTATGTTACTTATTAATGTGGCCCCTGTAAATGGGGTCAGGGCAAAGTACAACACAATAAAACTCTTTACTAAAATATACTCGTTATAATGACATTTTCATCCTATGACATTTAAAATAACAAAGATTGGTCCAATATACAGGGGGTAAAAAGGTTGGCTGACATGGAGGAAAGAAAAGAGATGGGAAAATGAGACCAAAACTCGTCATTTAAAAAAAATGGATGAAAGTAAATTAAAAATATAGAATCATAGACATGCAGGTTTGGATAGGACTTTGCAATGTCATCCAGTCCCTTCCCCAGCATAGCTGCAGGATCCAATATGCCTAGACAATCCTGACAGGCATTTGTGCAACATATTCTTAAAAACTTCCAGTGATGGCTATTGCCCCCTTCCCTTGGTAACATATTTCAGAACTTACCTACCCTTATAGGTAACCTAAATCTCCCTTGCTGGAGATCCAGCCTCTTACTAGTTATCCTGCCTTCAGTGGGCATGGAGAACAATTGACTACTGTCCTCCCAGTAAGAACCCTTATCATATGTGAAGGCTGCCATCCGGTCCCCACTCAGATTTCTTTTCCCAAGACTAACCATATTGATCATTTTAATCTTTTGTCATAGGTCAGATTATCTGAACCTTCTATCATATTTGTTGCTCTCCTCAGTATTCTCCAACTGGTCCACATCTTTCTTATAGGCTGTGTCTAAACTACATGGCTCCGTTGACGGAGCCATGTAGATGAGGGTTATAGGCATAGGGAAATGAAGCGGCGATTTAAATGATCACCGCTTCATTTAAATTTACATGGCTGCCGCGCTGAGCCGACAAACAGCTGATCAGCTGTTTGTCCGCTCAGCGCGCTAGTCTGGACGCTCCCCTGCCGACATCAAAGCCCTTTGTCGGCAGCCCCGTTATTCCTCGTGGGATGAGGTTTACCGGGGCTGCCGACAAAGGGCTTTGATGTCGGCAGGGGAGCGTCCAGACTAGCGCGCTGAGCGGACAAACAGCTGATCAGCTGTTTGTTGGCTCAGCACGGCAGCCATGTAAATTTAAATGAAGCGGCGATTATTTAAATCGCCGCTTCATTTCCCTTTGCCCAATAAACAAATCTACATGGCTCCGTCAACGGAGCCATGTAGTTTAGACGTACCCATAGTGTGACAGCCAAAGAGTGGAACAGTTATCTGCTGTGGCTTACATATGACAACCCTGTGAGCACACTCTAGAAAGATCCTAGTCTTTTTGTAATTGGATCGCATTGTTGGCTCCCATTCAGTCTCTGGTGCACTACACAGCTCCTGTTCAGCAGTACTACTGCCTAGCACGTTACTCCCACATTGTATTTGTGAATATGATTTTTCCTTTCTTTGCTCTTTATTGACTTTCATTTTGTGGATTACAGATCAGTTCTCCAATTTATCAAGGTCCTTTTGAATTCTAACCCTGTCCTCCAAAAACTTAAAAACAATGAATAGTCTAGCAGCACCTTAAAGACTAACAAAACATGTAGATGGTATTATGAGTTTTCATGGGTACAACCCACTTCTTCAGATGAATGGAGTATTAAAAGTCCAGTTCCAAAATAAATAGGGGGAGGGGGTGGAAAGGAAGGGGGGAAATAGTGAATTAGAGTGTTCATGTTACAAGAAGCTGATAGAGAAGGTGCAAATTGTTCTTAGGTACCCACCCCTCCCAGCCTGCTGTCATTTGCAATTTTTATTAGCATACTCTCTTCTCTTATCCAGCTCATAAGAGGTGTTCTGGGATATTTTGCTAATGAGATGTATTATGTTGTCTTTATAGCTGTGTGTGTGTTGTTTAAAGAAAGCTGTTTTTTCAATGGTTTTCAAGGTTTAATGTGTTCCACAGCCAAAAGCCCCGACAGCAAAAGCAGAGTCATTTACTAATATAAGATGCAGAGGAAAGAGGAGGAGGAGATATGATCTCAGACACTTCTCATAAGAACAGGGTTCAAAGAGGAAGTTACATGTAGCCAGCAGCTTAGGTCAATGGAGGGATGATTGGAGTTACTATAGAGAACTTTCTGGGTGTCTGGCTGATGAGTCTTGCCCACATGCTCAGGGTTTAGCTGATCGCCATATTTGGGGTTGGGAAGGAATTTTCCTCCAGGGTAGATTGGCAGAGGCCCTGGAGGTTTTTCGCCTTCCTCTGTAGCATGGGGTACAGATCACAGCTAAAGGATTCTCTGCATCTTGGGGTCTTCAAAGTATTTGAAGGCTTCAATATCTGAGATATAGGTGAGAGGAGATATTCTAGGAGGGGTGGGTGAGATTTTGTGGCCTGCACTGTGCAGGGGGTCAGACTAGATGATCATAATGGTCCCTTCTGACCTTAAAGGCTATGAGTCTATGAGTTAAAATCTAGCCATCACTTACCCCACCACTTTGGCAGCAGCCATGGTAGAGGATTCAGGGAGGGTGTAATGTACCCAAAAATACTCAAAAGAGTGAGCAAATGTGCTTATTGCTGCATTCTGAACATGCTACAAATGACGGAGAAACCCTGCCATGAGGACTACTGCAGAACACACTGAACTGAGTCTTAGGGACACAAGGGCAAGTATTGCTATTCTGAAGATGGCAGTTTGCACCACTGAGAAAAACCACTTTTGCACTCATGTGGAAAGGCAATGATCAGAAGCAATGCTGAGAAGCTCACCCTTAATCAATGCTATCAGGTGGATCTCTTCAACAGCTGGAAGCAGAGAGGAGGACAACCACTATGCAACAGAAAAATTGATCTGAGGGTTGAGGAAAAAGCAGGTTTAGTGCTTCTATAGAAATACTGAAAATATCGCTTAAGCATCTCCACTTCCAATACCAAGCAGAGAATGAGCATATAGAGACCACGGGGAAAAATTATATACTGGCATATCATCAGCATGTTGATTCTATCTTGTGCCTAAGAAATGGTCTTGTCAAGAGGTCTCATCTACTCCTAAAGCAGCCTGAAACCTCATCAAACATTTTAGCGTCAAAGTATAATTTATTGATGTGTGACCCAACCTTCCCTGCTTTAGGATGGTCAGTCCCCACTCCCTTCACTAAGCAAGGCATCAATAAACCTGTCATTTATGGCATCACAATGAAATCACTTTAAACAAACTAAAATGAAAAAAAAAAAGCACAAAACATTTGGGTGATCAGCCAACAGGAAACTCAGAAGTCTTTGGAAAACTCTTGCAGTTACAATGCCCCAAGGAACCATAAGCTGACTTAGGCTATGTCTTCACTAAAAAGAAAAGTTGGGAAAAGATATGCAAATTGCAACCCACAATTTGCATATCTTTTTCCACTTTTCTTTCAAAAGAGGCTTTTCCAAAATTTGGCGCGTCTACATTGCGCTAAATTTTGGGAAAAACCTCCTCTTTCAACATATCCTGTCTTCCTCGTAAAACAAGGGTTACAGGGATGGCAAAAGAGCGCATTCTCTTTTCCAAAAAATTTTTCGGAAAAATGGACGCATTGCTTGGATGCGGCATAGCTTTTCCAGGATACCTCTGGCATCCCAGAAAAGAGCTACAGTCTAGACGTAGCCTTAGCAGTGCAGAATGTCATGTGTGTGTTAGAGGAACCACTGAAGGTACAGCTAACAAGAGAAGGACGCTTGGGTTGAAAGGCATACACATTGTCCAGAAGAGCTGGGTGGTTCCTTGCAACGTCTGCAACAGACCAAGTGATATCACTTACTACATATGTGCACTTGCATGAATGCTTACTCAAAAGATAAGACTTCGATTTTTCATATTCGTATCTCCACAGAGGGAGTTCAGCACTCACATTACATAACCAGTTGTAGGCAAAAGGACATTCATTCCCATTGTAACTCCTCTGACTTCAGTGGAATGATACACTGGGGTGAATGTGACTTTTTTAAACTCCTTGTGCTCTGCACCCAGGCCTGATATGGCCTCATCTTGTCTTGGCAGTCCTAAGTAAAGGGTTAGATTTTGCAGTTAAGAACACCCTGATAAGTGGAGTGATAGAGCTGAGGATAAATAATACGTCAGTGATCAATATTCTGACCAGGGGGTTGAAATATGGCCCCTATGGCCAGAATTGAAAAGAAGTTGAACATCAAGACAAAACATCTCTAAATGAGTGAAATCATCCACTGGTATGAATTGAAGTCCAATGAAGAAATCCATTTTCTGATTAGAAAGATCCCACTCTCATAAACCCTTGCCCAATGTTCTTAAGGTGATATTCCAACTTCTCTGTGGAAAACATCTGTGACCCAATGAAAGCTGGTGGAAAAGATCCCTCAGAAGACTTGAAACACAATGGCTGAAAGGGGTCAACAGACACCAGTCCCTCACAGGTATTCCACCCTGTCTCGTGTCAGACTTGACTCAGGGCAGCTCCTCATGGAGGTGGCATAGGACATTAGTATTGTTCATCTGGCAGCATGAAAGCTAACCTGTTAAAATTCCTGGGGAGCAAAGGTTCAGAGAACACACCAGGAACGGATGCAATGAAATTATGGAATTGCTCCAACAAAGGAATCTCAGAATACAAGAAATCCAGCAACGTGATGTCTTTCTTTCTAGAAAGGTAAAATCTTCCCCTCTCAAACTGCAAAATAAAGCTTCATGCTGCCCCGCTGCAAAGAATATTTTCCACTTTCCTTTTATCCATGTGTGGCAGCCTGCAGGATGAAGGGAGGCAAGGTGGGAATCTAGGGCACCCTTCAATCTGTTGGCAGGGTATGATGGTGCAAGATGTTCAGAAGTCGTTACGATGCAGCCCTGGGGGATTGCGTTCTCATTTCCATAACACAAGATCTTGTCTGAAAATGTAGACTAGCATGTTTAGCTCCTATAATTTCAGGGGTCTGAATGGAAGTTCCACACAGGATAAAACTACATCTTGAGTGAAATGTGAGTTCTCATTCTCCTCATTATCAAGGCATCTCATTCTCAAAGAGGATGCTGTTGTGCCCTCAGGAGTAAATGAGATGGACCATAGGTCAGAGATCTTCTGCCTAGTCAAAACATTATATCCATCTCTTGAGAAGTACAGAGGAAGAGCAAGGGAGCTAACTCATAGTGGAGAAACAACTGCCATCCATGATCGGGTGTTCTCATAAATCATTTGATTTGGCTACAGCTGTAGGTTTTCCACCCACCTACACTCTTCATTTTTCACCAGAGGATGCTCTGCATCCTGTATGAAGTTCCTGTCTTCCCCCGACTTTAACTCTTCCATGCCATGAATCATAGCCCCCTGCCTTCTTACCCAGAAAGAATAAACTGTATCGGGCAAGATCGGGTTTTTTTGTTTGTTTTGGGGAAATGTGGTGTTTTCTCCTCTTCCTCCTAATTCCTCCTACCCCTAGGGCGGAGTGCTTTGTTTTAGTAATAACTGCCACTCCCAACTGATAGAGTGAATAGGAGGTAGGGTCTGAAAAAATCACACCCATCTATATTGCGCAGCAAACCAGACTCCTACCTCTAGAATAGCAGGACAGGAAGCATCTGCATGTTTTTAACCAGTATTTCAGACTTTCTAAATAATAATATCTAAGGGGATGTTTTCTTTTCTGGGGCTAGCATCCCATCTACTGAAGGGAATTGTGCTATTCAGATTTGTTAAAGCTTTAACCTGAGTTTTGTGGAAATCTGTTATCTATAAAACATTAAATCACATAGGCTAGCTTAGGCAGAACTCAATCAGCTAATGCATACTAACAGGGGTGCTCCTGCATCCACTCTAAGAAGGAGGTCAGGGTTAGCTAGCACAAGTCAATGAAGCCCAGCCTCAGCTCAACTACTTTCCCTTGTCAAGATAAAGCCAAAGGGAGTTAGCACCCAACTTGCATTGGCAAAGCTGCTGTGTCCTTTGAAAATCCCAGCATAAACCACTGAGTAAATGAAAAGCTGTGTATCAGTGGTCCACATTTGATGCTCTCCCAGATAAAGTGCTTGCAGCATCCTGCTCTTGATGATTTGCCATACTTCACTGCTTGCTGCTTCCCACTGAACAGAGGATGCTTTTCCAACCTCTGGAGACAATCAAGCTCTGGGTTGGATTAGGGTTACTGGCGCTGTGGGCGTTCTCTCACTCTCTGGCATATGTCAAACAGTGTCTCTCAGACAGAAAAAATTGCAAAGAACATCTCTGAAATGAGCTTTTCTGCCAAAACACTCATGATGCAGCGGCTCCCGGATGACTCTGCAAAAGTACAATGTCTCTGCTTAGATTACGGCTTTACGCTAGTATGTCTCAGGGTTTGGGTTTGATGTGTGGGCTTTGGGAATTCAATGTTACTTGTCTTTTTGATGTTATTTGATCTCCTCTTGGGGAGAATGGGGCTGGATGGGAAGGGAGGGACTCAATGTAATCATCAAAGGAAAGGGATTTTGAGCTCTGTGATTAATGCAAATGCGGTGTAAGGCCTCTTCAAACAGACTCACAAGGGTTTCTTTTTGTTAGGTTTTTAAAATGATGCATGCTAGCTTTGTTTGACCTGTGTCCTTATCATAGGGAGAACATTATTTTTTTAAAAAATCTGCCTATCTCTTCTTATTTCGAAGTGAAATATGGATACAATCCTCTGCCTGGTTCTCTTTTGTATTTTCAATCTATCTCATCCTGTGAAGAGAGGGGATTTTTTTTCCCTTTGAAACTACACTACAAAATGTTTTTGAGTGAAACACATGAGTCTACCAAACAGTGAATTACAGACGGCAGAGCTGCCAGTGATGGCAGATGCAGGAAATATTATTTTCACTTTTTGGCTTTGTTTGGGATCTGGTCTGGTTGGTCAAGGAGGGCTGGTTATAGCTCCTATGATGGATCATTTTGGGACTAATTCTTAGGTCTAGCCAAGAGGTGAACTGCCCTGCCATTTTTGTACTGCTCTAATCCTGGATAGGTAGAGGCCACCAGGGGGAGGAGGGGCTCATGGGAAGGGCATGTGCCCCATGCACAACTCCAAGCAGCCTCAAAGCTACTCTGACTTATACCAGCTGATAGCAGCTCTCAGGGGACTATTGCATTAGCCATTCCATCTCTGTTCTTTAGCTAAGCTCCCAGCTACTGGCTTGACAGCCCTACTGCATTGGGAGCTGCATTACCAAGGTATCCCCCACACTGACATAATCCTTTAACAACTGCCCAGTTAGGCCACCTTTACAGAGAATTATGAAAGGGCTGTATTGGGCGCCAAGAGTTGGCCAATAGACTCTACAGCCTGTCCCAGTCAGTAATCTCTCCTCTGTGTCCAAGAAGAGCACTGAAGGAGAGTCACTGTCAGGGGAAGAGCGGAAATATACTGAGATAAATAGCCCACTGGTCATTGGTGCACAATTACATTTTGGTTGCAGGGTTGAAAAGTCAGTTTGTTGAAGGAAACATGGTCAGATGTTTACACTTTAAGCCCATTAACAATAGAAGAGTAGCTGTGGGCAGAAGGAATAGTGGGAAGGACCAAACACATCCATACAAGACACTATGCACCTGGGCTACATTCATCCCACTGTATCTTTAATAGCTTGAATGGAATTAGCCTGTTCATTTACCTTCCTTTGGTACACATTGTGGGTCTAAGTCAGATCTGGTTTTAAATGGAATCAGCTCCACTGACTTCAGTGGTTGCTTACACCACCTCTGAATGGGACCCAGAATTTTACAGTGACTAGTGATAAGAAAATATTGGGGTCCCCCACAGTTTTGTTAATTTTATGGAAACTACATGTGCTCTAAATAAACAGAGAGACGAGAGGGAGGTGAGACAAAGGGGGACAGCTCTGTGGGAGAACATTGTCTCTTTACTTCAGATGGGTTCACACACCCATGAGCTTCCCTTTAACATTTGAAGGGACTCAAAGCCTCATAGGAAAATGAGAACTTGCACATCTTGCCTGGCTTCATAACAAAATCTGTCAAATACCACATTTGACACTGTCCTGAAAGCATAAATCACTCCAAATATGCCCAGGTCCCCCACCCTTACCCACATTTCAGGTGTGCCCTGAAAACCTGGTTTTCATATGGCTACGTTGCACATCTCTAAAAGCTAAAGAGGTATGTAAACTGGTTAGACAGAGCACTGTTACAACTAGATTATTCCATGGGGTGTGAAAGCCACAAGTGAGGGGAGTCATGAGGAAATCTCAGTGTGCGGGTCTACACAGCACCCTAAACTCAAAGTAAGATATGCAATTTGCACTACGTGAATTATGTATCTTATTTTGATTGAATTTCAAAATAGGCTATTTTGAAATTTGGCACATCTACATAGTGCCAAATTTTGAAATAATGTGCTATTTCGAGCCATCCCTTAACCCTCATTGAACAAGGGTTACCGGGATGCTAAAATAGTGCGCCTGTTATTTTGAAGAATATTTTGACTTGTGGCTTGTGAAGATGCGGGGTAGCTATCCGATATCCCGAAATAGAAGTGCAGTATAGACGTACCCACAGAGACTACTTCATTCACCTTTCTGGAGGTGGCCAGCCACGTGGTGTAAAGGGTTTCTCTATCCCTGATAGAGCCTGGGGACTGAGGAGAGAGGGACCCAAATCACCAGCGGCAACTCTGGATCCCCAGCAGGCATGCCTAGCCTTGTTGTTGCTGCAGGGAAGTATGGATCCATTGGAGCCATGCTAATAGGAGCTCCCTTGTAGTTGTGTCGGCTCCTGCCGCTCAGTGGAGAAGCAAATGCAGTGTGAGGCTGTATTACATTTTAAGTCTGGATTAGGGGACAAGGTGTGATCCTGCCCATCAGTCTCACCTGGACTTTATCCACTACCCAGCATGGAGCTCTGCCTGCATGTAGGTCCCTGTACAACGTCTTGTGAGAAGGGGAAAGGGAAGGGACCCTGAGGCACTCAAGCCTCTATTCTGCATAGCTCTCTGTGCACACCTCAGGGGCACTTTGTGCCCCGTCCTGTGTCATTAAACCAAAGCTAATGGTCATCATGCAGGAAAGAAGAATGTACGAAAGCCATTGCAAGATTTTAAAAATAATAATACCAAAGCTGAAGAGGAACGTGATGCCTCAGACCATGAGATTAAAAAAGCCAGGTGCTTGGGAAGGTAAACAAAGGGCTGAACAAGAAAGTCGGATGCACAGAGCTCAAACTGCCTTTTTCCAAATGTATGGTTCTGTTTTTCTTCTTTATCTTTCTCCAGCAGTTGCTGACAGCTGGCCTTTAAAGCTCCAGAGAGCTGCACCAGCAGGTGATTTGCTAACAGCTGTGCCAATCAACAAAACGAAGGAGGTCAGAGGTCAACACAGGATGGAGCTGGCCAGTGAAGTCAAGGGTGGGATTTAATTAAATAAAGATGCATTATGCTTTTTATTGATTTGTGTATAAGCGTGTGTCTTGGTTTGTTTCTGCTCCTGGCACCTGGACATTTCATCCTGGCTCCCCACCCTTACCCCACACATCCCTTAGGACAACGTTCACTGAAGCCTCACACTCACAAAGAGGCATGTGAACAGGTGGGGACTAGTCAATAAATAGAGGCGTGCAGCAGCTGACAGCACACAGCAATCCCTGGTGTCCCTTGATATTCATTAGGTGCCTTCTCCCTGTCTGACAGCTTTTTACCCTCTGCAGACTTGTTACTTCTCAGTATCTTTCAGGGGATCCATTTAACAAAAGCATTACATAAATATCTCAGCTCTCTCTTCTTTTCATTTGGGGCCTCATGCAACTCCTATTAAAATCAATGGGAATTTTTCCATTGATATCAGGGGTGAGTTGGATCAGGTCTTTAGTGCACATCACTGTGACTGGCTAATGAACATCAGAGGATGATCGTTATAGAATCACAGGACTGGAAGGGAACTTGAGAGGTCTTCTAGTCCAGTCCCCTGCACTGTTAGGGTGCGTCTACACTGCAGGGCTTAACCTGAAATAAGCTTTGCAAATTGAGCTATGTCACTTGCGTAGCTTATTTTGAAATAAGGAGCATCCACACAACACTTATTTCAAAATAGAGTGCTCTTCCTCTGACTTCCCTTTCTCCTCGTACAATGAGGGTTACGGGAGTCAGAGTAAAAGATCCTCCAGCTTGACAGTATTTTGACACTATTTTGAAATAACTGCCTGCTGTGTAGACGTGGACTAAGTTATTTCAGAATAGCGCTAGCTATTTTGAAATAGTGTTCCCGTGTAGACGTACCCACAGAGGACAAAGTATTATCTACACCAGGGCTACTCAACACGCGGCCCATTTGTTTGTGGCCCATGGTGCAGTTTTGTCGACAAGTGGTCTTTTGTTGACAAAACTATACCTGCGTCTACACTACCGCCGCGTTCTGTTAACAGTAAGTCGACAGAACGCGGCAGTTTTGTTGACAGTAGTAAACCTCCTTTTACCAGGAACAACGCCTTTGTCAACAGAGATCTGTTGACAAAAGGCGTGTGTGGATGCAGGGAGCCAGTTCTGTCGACAAAAAAGTCCTCCTGGAAGAAGCCCTGGTGGACAGTCTGGCCTTTACAGGTACAGCACCTCTGTGGTTCCTGGCCGCAGCCTCTTAAAAGCAAAGGCACCCAGGCAGGCCTTGCTGTCCGGCAGCTAGCCAGAGCACCCGTGCCAGCCATGGCCCAGCCTCAAGGCCCCCCGGCCCTTCTCAGGACAGAGATGAGGACCCACCCAGGGCACCGGCCTGGTCAGGGCCAGAAATCCAAAACCTCCTGGAGCTCTGGTCCCAGGAAGAAGCCCTGCAGGCCCTGCAAACATGCCGCAGGAATGGGGACATTTATGAGCACCTGGCCCAGGGACTGGCCTCTAAAGGACATCGCTCCCGCACCATGGCACAAGTCAGGGCCAAGGTAAAGGAGTTGTGGTAGGGATTTGCCAGGGCCCAGGACCAGAGCTCCCGCTTCGGGGCAGACCCCAAGATCTGCCCTTACTACGAGGAGTTGGAGCAGATCCTGGGCAGTGGGGAAGCCCAGACTCCACTGCGCGTGGTGGAGTCCGGGTTGCCCCACCACATCGTGGACTGACCCCTCCTGAGGGAGGAAGACCAGGCAGGAGAGCTGCACCAGGAGGAGGAGGAGGAGGTGGCAGCAGAGACCCAGACCCCAGAGGCCTCCCAGGCATCTGTGGACATCAGGGAACATCAGGTGAGTGCTTTGAGGGGTTACCACGCACAGGCAGGTTGGAAGTGCATGGGGCCAGCTAGCCCCATTACCACTGTGGAGCCCCTGTGAGGCTTTCAGGCTGCTGCCCAACTCACATGCGGTGTCACGTGTAACACCCCTGAGCCTCCTGTCCAAAGGAGAGCCCCTGACAGCCATAGCATGCCCTTGGGGATAGCAGGGGTGCACACAGACAGTGATTGTCTCCTCTTTTCCTCCACAGCCAGACCCTCTACCCAACAGGGGAACACCACACCTGCCCCACCACCGTCCCGGACCTGTGGCACCTGCAGGCACTGGCGTGTGTACATGGACCTGCTGAAGGAGCACGTCCTCAATAGGACCCTCTAGCAGAGGATGGAGGCAGAGACCAAGTGGCGCACCAGGCTGCTGGATGAGCTGGTCCAGCAGCGCACTAGCATCTGTGCCACAATGACACCTTGCCTGCCCCTGTCACAGACACCGCTCCTCCTGCACGCCAGGCCCCTGCTCCCCCTGTTCTTCCAGCCCCCCCTTACCCGTAACCTCCCAGCTCCCTTTTCTCCCCCAGCCCTGCCTGCTCCTGAGCCTTCACAGGTCCAACAGCTGCCCCCCTCCTGCCTAGGCCAGGACTAGGTCTCACTCCACCCGATCCCAAGGCCGTGGTGATGCCAGGTCACAGGAAGGTGGCAGGACCCTGCAATCAGGGAAGCAGCGGCCTACTTGAGGCCCCCTCTCCCCTCCAGGTTTTCAGTCCCCTAGCACCCCAGTTAAAGGTCATTTCAGTTATATAACAAAATCTTTATTTTTGAGTGAAAGATTTACCTTTACACATTTGAACAGTACACAGATAATTTTTTTAAACAGTTAGCACTTTTTCTTTACTGATAGTGTTTCTAATAAAAAACTAATGTCTGTGTACAAAGAAAACCGGGGTGTATGTATTCTTTATGGCAAGAGGGGGAGGGTAGTGGAGGAACAGGTAGGGGTGGGCCAGGCCAAACCCCCCCATGGGGAAGGCCCTGAGGAGAGTCATTGGGCTCCTTCTGAGAATCTCTCCCTCGGGGCCTCACTGATTTGAACACCAGCCTGGTGAGCCTGGCGGATGGCAGCTGTCCGGGGCTGATGAAATGGCCTGTCCTCACCATCAGCACCTGTCCTCCACCCCGGCAGGAAGGCCTCCCCTTTCTTCGCCACCAAGTTCTGGAGGGCGCAACATGCAGCCACCACTCCAGGATGTTGCGTTCGACCATCTCCAGGTGTGTGAGGAGGCAATGCAACCGCCCTTTCAGTCGGCCGAAGGCGCATTCCACCTGGATGCGAGCCTGGCTAAGATGCATGTTGAAAAGCCCCTTGCTCACATCCAGGTGGCCGGTGTAGGGCTTCGTGAGCCACGGCATCAGGGGGTAGGCCGTGTCAGCCACTATGCACACCGGCATCTGCACGTCCCTGAGTGCGAGGTGCCACTGAGGGAAAAATGTTTCTGCCTTCAACCTGCGGTACAGGTAGGAGTTCCAGAATATGCGAGCATCATGTGCCCGCCCCGACCACCCGACACAAATGTCCATGAAATGTCCCCGGTGGTCGACCAGGGTCTGCAGCACCATGGAATAGTAGCCCTTCCGGTTTATAAACTGGGCTGCTCGATGGGGCGGTGCACGGATTGCCATGTGTGTCCCATCGAGGGCTCCTCTGCAGTTTGGGAATTCAAGGGTGGCAAACCTGGCAGTGATGTTGTCCAGGTCCCCGAGACGGACGAGACTCTTCAGCAGCTCTGCATTGATGGCCCTCACCACCTGCAGCACAAGACAAATAGAGAGACAGAAACCGGAGAGTTAGACAGGTTACCTAAGCGCTTGGGAAGAGAACGCTCTCCCGCCATCCACCCCTCCCCTTGTCAGGATGCCCTCTCCCCCACATCAGTGCAGGGATGGCCAAGGAGCAGCCTCTGAGTGCCACTCCATCCCCCACTCCCTCTTGCCCTTGCCTGGCAGTCCCCCTTTCTCAACCCCCCTACTCAGCAGGGCCTGTCCCCCAACAGTGACATACCTCCATCAAGACGGCCCCGACAGTAGACCTCCCCACGCCAAACTGGTGTCCCATGGAGCAGTAGCTGTCAGAGGTGGCCAGTTTCCACAGGGCGATTGCGACCCGCTTCTGCAGGGGGGTGGCAGGCCGCAGGTGGGTGTCCTGGTGTACCAGAGCAGGGGTGAGCAAGGCACACAGCTCCAGGAATGTGGCCTTCAGCATCCAGAAGTCGCCCAGCTCCCCACCCACTGCAGGTTGGAGCACTCTGGCTTGGAAACTTTTCTTTTCACACTAAAATCATACCAAGAAATGCACAACCTGAAGCTTCAAGCTAAACACCCAAAACACTGGTATACAATTTTCTTTTTAATAAGAAGCATTAAAAATGGCAACAAAGAAAAGACACTTGTTAGATGAACACAGGATTTTCAACCCTGTTTTGGAGGTGGAATTTGCTTTAGCAGAGGTAAATGGAAAAAACAATATCTCTTCTTTGTCAAAAGACTATCACTGCGTTAGAGAAAACAGACCTGAAACAGCACCATGACTCTTGTCATCCTGAGTTCAAAGACTTGTAGCCACCTGACAACAATAAAAGAAAAACTAAGATATGTTCCTTACTGGAAGGTGACTATACTCAACAAGATATGTTCTGTTAGTAAGTTAAAGACAGTGATGCCTCTATAGATGCCTCCTTCAAAATGGCTTGGCACATAGCTAAATCAAAAAGACCTTTTACGGAAGGTGAATTGATGAAGCAGTGCTTCTAGGACTGAAGTGAATCACTTTTTGCAGAATTTAAAAACAAAGAGGACACAGTTAAACAAATATAAAAAATGCAAGTGTCTGATTCAACTGAAGTAAGATAAATTAAAAGCATTTCAGGCGATCTGTTTTCTAAATTGCTAAAAGACATTGAAATCACTGAGGGTATGTCTACACTTGCCCCCTAGTTCGAACTAGGGAGGCAAATAAAGCATACCGAAATTGCTAATGAAGCGCAGGATTTAAATATCCCATGCTTGATTAGCATAATTGCGGCAGGTTGCCATTTTAAAAAGACGGTCGCCCAATTTAACTTGCTGCGTGTAGACGCGGTAGTCCGATTTAAAACCCTTCCCTCGAATTAACTGTTACTCCTCATGCAAGGGTAATTCGAGGGAAGGGTTTTAAATCGGACTACCGCGTCTACATGTGGCAAGTTAAATTGGGCGACTGGCTTTTTAAAATGGCGACCGCCGCGAATATGCTAATCAAGCGTGCAATATTTAAATCCCACGCTTCATTAGCAACTTCGGTATGCTTCATTTGCCTCCCTAGTCTGAACTAGGGGGCAAGTGTAGACATACCCTGAGTATTTCAGTCTGGCAATGGATGAATCTACTGATTGTTCAGACATATCTCAGCTCATAATCTGGGTGCATCTTTTCAATGGCAAAAAGTATGTCAAAGAAATGCTTACTCTGCTACCTCTGATTGGTCAAATTAGGGGAGAGGATGTTTATTCTATGCTGATGGCATTTTTTGAAGGACCAGGAAAATGCATTGATTTGAAGAAGCTTACTTTGGTAACAACTGATGGCACTCCCTCCATGGTTGGAAAACAGAAGGGGTCAATTTCTTTGCTGAAGAAAAATGCAGTTTCCAGATTTCCTTTCATACCATTGTGTTCTGTACCAAGAATGGTTATGCAGCAAACTGAAGAGTGGATTTTTCAAGAGCACAATGGATAGTGTCACAAAAATCATCAACTTCATTGTCACAAATGCCTTGAACCATAGACAATTTCAAGCTTTAGTTGAGGAGTACGAAATACAGTATGGTGACTTGGCAATGCTTGCAGAAGTTAGATGGCTGAGTTGAGGCAAAGTGTTAGATCAGTTTATGGATCTACTGCCTGCTGTACGAGTGTTTTTGGAGGCAAAGGTTCAACAGGATTTACTGTCATGTTTAGATGAAGAGACATTCCTGCTAAACGTGGCCTTTCTCACTGATATGACACACCACTTAAATGCGTTCAATCTTAAACATCAAGGCAAAGAAAAAAAACCTGCCTTCTCTGACGTGCGATGTTTCTGCATTTGAAACAAAACTGGCCCTTTTTGCTGATCAGCTTAGTGAGAAAGACTTTACTAGCTTTCCCATCCTCAACTCGCAAGTGACAAAGCTGAGTGAACATGCATCTTTTTTGCATGGTTTTTTTATGGAGTACATCTCAGAGCTGAAAACTGAATTTTCTTCTTGTTTTCTAGATGTCAAATCCCTGAAGACAGTTATTGAATTTACTGAAAATCCGTTTTCAGTTGAGGTGAAGACAGTCTCACCTTCAGCAGTGAGATTTGGAGTTGAGAGGGCCATCTTTGAAGAAGAGATGATACAACTGCAAAACACTACTATCCTAAAAGGTAGGAATAAGGAAGAGGACACAGAAATATTTTGGATAACTTATGTATGGGAAGACATGTACCCTGCATTACTGAAATGTGCCAAAAAATGCTAACTTGCTTTGGGTCTACATATGTCTGTGAAAGTTTGTTCTCCTCCATGGGAATCATCAACTCAAAACTGCACACCTCGCTTACTGACACATCTGACAGACTGTCTCCGTGTTGCTACAATGGAATAGAAGCCTGATGTGAAACAGCTGGGGAAAAGTTTGCAGACACAATCTTCACACTGATTGTACTTATACTCCAGTAAATTCCAGTATAGTATTGGCAGTTTTTGTTTGATTTGTTAAAATTGTAAAACCAAAACAAAAAAAGAGTCAATATAATGGTCTTCTGGTGATATGTGTTTTAGTAGTAATTCCTGGACTGTCATTGCTCATTAAAAGTGCTGTCATGAGTGGAAATCAGGTAAATATTGTATTGTATTAATATCAGCAGCACTGACTTAAATGGGGCCTGCAAGTTGTGTAGTCTTGCCACGTGCATTCATGCCCATCAGTGTGAAAGAAGCTATTTGCATATATGTTTGCAAGTATATGCAACCACACTTAAGCTGAGGCCCTTGGCATGTGCTGTAAGTATCATTGTGGGCTCCGGGGCTTCCAAAGTTGAGTAGCTCTGCTCTACACCATCCCTGACAGGTGTTTGTCTAACCTGCTCTTAAAAATCGCCAATGGTGGGGATTCCACAGCCTTCTTAGGCAATTTATTACAGGAAGCTTTTTTTCAAATGTCCAACCTAAATCTCCCTTGTGACAATTTAAGCCTATTCTACAAGGTTAAGAGAATAATTTCCCCCTCCTCCTATTATGTACTTGAAAACAATTTTCATTTCTCCCTTCAACCATCTCTTCTTCAGACCAAACAAAACCAGTTTTTTCACTCTTCTCTCATAGGTCATATTTTCTAGATCTTTAATCATTTTTGTTGCTCTTCACTGGACCTTCTCCAGTTTGGCCACATCTTTCCTGAAATATGGCTTCCAGAATGGAACTCAGCACAGAGTAGAGAAGAATAATTATTTCTTGCATCTTGCTTACAAGATAGCTGCTAATGCATCCCAGAATGATGTTTGTTTTTTTCCATCAGCGTTGATCCCTTTCTATAGTACATCTTCCTAGGCAGTCATTTCCCATTATATATGAGTGCCACTGGTAGTTGTAGCCTACAATGGGATATTTTGAATTTGTCATATTGAATTCTTCTTTGAAATGACCTTTTTTGAAACAAGAAAGTCATTTAGCACTTCTGTCATTGCCGTCTTTTCTGAAGTTGGTCCCTCCCATCCCCTTTGAGTAACAGGTCTACCCAGTGTTTGGTTTACTCTTGCTTCTAATGTATTTGTAGAATGTTTTCTTGTCACCCTTTATGTCTCTAGCTAATTTAATCTCTTTTTATGTTTTAACCTTCCTAATTTTGTCCTTATGTACTTGTTTTCTTTGTTTGCATTCATCTTTTGCAATTTCTACTTTTTGTATGACTCTTTTTTTATCATTGAAAATCTCCTGGTTAAGCTGGTATGGTCTCTTGCCATACGTCCTATCTTTCCTATGCATTTGGGATAGTTTGCTTTTGTGCCTTTACTAATGTCTCTGAAAAATTGCAAACTCTCTAGAACTGTTTTTGCTCTTAGACTTGGTTCCCATGGAATCATACATACTAACTCCATAAGTCTGCGAAAGTCTGCCTCCTTAAAATCCATTAACTTTATTGAGCTTTTTTCTCTCCTACCATTCCTTAGATCATGAATTCTCTTTTTCCATGATCACTTTCACCTAAGTTGCCTTCCATATTCACTTTCTCAACCAGTTCCTCCCTATTGTCAAAATCAAATCTAGAACAGTCTCTCCCCTAGTAGCTTTCTCTGCCTTCTGAAGTAAAAAACTGAAGTAAAAAACTGCAATACATTGCAAGAACTTGTTGGATAATCTGTGCCTGCTAATTTGTTTTCCTAGCTGATGTCTGGGTAGCTGAAGTCCCCCATCACCATCGAGTCCAGTACTTTGAGATTTTTTTAAAATAACTAACAAAATAATCCGTTCATTTCTTCTTCCTATATATGTGGTCTGTAGTAGCCTCCTATCTTGACATCACACTTGTTTATTACCCCTTGTATCCTTACCAAGAAATTTTCAACAAGCCTGTCTCTTATTTCCAGTTCAAACTCTGTCCAAGAGTTTACATTTTACTATATATTTATAAATGTGCATCTGTCTGTCAGTCTGACCAGTTCTGATTCCATTTGTTCAAGAACTCCTTCTAAATGGTAAGAGGTCGGGCCACCAAATTTGGTATGCAGCTTCCTCTTATAATAGCTTAAAGCAAAAGTAAGAGTTTGGTTGTGCCAGGACAATGGGATATGCGTGGAATTTGATTGTTTCTCATAAAATGGAAAGGGAGGGGTCTGATTGGAGGGAGTTATAACTGCCGGATGACCACGGGGTGAGGGGGCAGCAAAGGACCAGAGATTCAGATCAGGACAGCTATAACCCCATTGGGCTGGCAGGGGTGGAGAAAGGGACAGCTATCTACTATATATTTCAGAGGTTTGTCTGTTTGTGTGTCTGTCTGTCCCCCAACTGGGACCCTCCCCCAGCTGTGCCCACTGTAGCTGCAACGGCCATTGAGAGCCACTTCTCACCTGGCCCGAAGCTGTTGCAGTGAGAGAGGGCTGGGGTAGTCCTCTCTCCCCGGGGCAGTCTGCACACCAAACCCCTCACCCTCAGCTCCACCCCAGAGCAATAATTTGAGTGAAGAACAAAACTTATTTGAGTTAAGGACTTGAGCAACACTGGGTAAATCTTCTAGTTTTTAATATATATTCCCATTGCCTACCCTTTCTGAGCAAGCTATACCAATATTCCAGCCATGTATATGATCCTACCAACTCTCTTTGGCACCAGCTATGTCATACTAGTGTTTGTTTACTAGCAGTTCAAGTTCTTCCAGCTTATTCCCCATACTTTTCACATTAGTATACATACATCTAAGATACTGATTTGATTCCCTCCCCCCACTCCATTGCATTGCATTGAAATTTGTTTTAAGGGCCAGATTCTGAAAAGTATGGGTATCACAGCCAATGTTCCCCCTCCCCCTCCATCTTCCAACTCTTCTCCTAGGTCTCCATGTTTTTGAATTTCCTGTGGGCTTTTATCACCTGCCTACATCAAATCTGGCTTAATACCCTCATCACTAGGCTAACCAGTCAATATCCAAATAAGATCTTCCCCTTCCTTGATAGAGAGACCCCATATGTGCTCAGCTGTCCTTCTTGAAACTATATCCATTAGTCAAGGAAGTCAAAACTTTCCTGGTCCCACCATCCTCACAGCCAGGCATTCACTTCAGGAGGCATCTGTGTCTGCGTGGACCTTGCTCTTGACCAGAAGGATTGAAGAGAACCCTACTGCACCCCCATCTCCTTCACCCTTACTCCAAGACTGTGTAATCACTTCTGATCTGCTCACGCTCATACCTTGTAGTATCATTCGTGCTCACATGGGTGAATGGCATTGGGTAATAGTCAGAGGGCCAGACAGTATTGGATAGTCCCTCCATAACATCTCAGATATGGGCCTTTGGCAGGCAGCATACCTCCCCGGATGCCATGTCAGGCTGAAAAATGGGTACCTCCGTCCCTCTCAGAAGAGAGTCACCAACCACCACTACCCTGTTCCCCCTGGGAGAGGTGGCTGCAATCCAATCTTGGGAGGCGGGTGCATGGTTTCACTTCCTCCACCTTTGAGGATGACTCCCTAACACTCATTGCCAGGGCAGCAGTATCACTAGGGTAGGTGCCTTGAGAGTAGGGGTCGAGCACTTCCTGCAGCCAAAAGTAAGCAGCAGATAGTGTCAAGTAAATTCCCTGGGCTATTTGATGCTACCAAATCTGTGCTAATATTTTTCAAACCATTGTTGGCTTGGCCAACATTAGTGGTGTTGTTATGAAATCTAGCCTTGCCATTTGCTTATTCCTATGCAATGGGTAAACTTTGCATTGCTGATGCACCTGAGCCATTACATAGGACTCGTGGGCTCTACAGGGATACTAATAAGGTCAGTTTCAATAACGTGGTGCTGCATGTGTAGAAACTCAGATCAGAACCATCTTAATAGAAACTATTGTATTGCATGAACATTTGTTTTAAGGCCAGATTTTGGAAGGTTCTGAGGAGCTATAATTCCAACACTAGATTTGCAAGGGCACAGCACACACAAATGGAGCCAGATTTTTCCAATTCTACTCGGGAAATAAGCATGGCAGTTTAGGTTTTTGCTGATAAATGTCAGTTTTACCATACAACACACAAACTGATTAAAAAAAATATTTCCATTGATAATAATAGAAATTTACATCTAGGCAAAGGAATGAAAACGCTGCTTGAGAACTTACTAGAGTTTCATTTTAAGGATATTTATTGTGTGTATTTTGCCAAGTGATCAATCTTCTGGTGGCATCTGACTCAGATGATGAAAATAAACATGCGTCAGTCTGCATGGCTTTGGATTGTTATCAAGTGGAATCAATCATCGGCATGGACTCATGCCCTCTGGAATGGTGGATGAAGCATGAATGGACACATAAGTCTTTAGCGCATCTGGCACATAAATATATTATGACACTGGCTATAGTATTACCATGTAAATGCCTGTTTTCACTTTCAGGTGACACTGTAAACAAAAAGTGAGCAGCATTATCGCCTGCAAATTATAAACAAACTTGTTTGTGTAAGTGATTGGCTGAACAAGAAGTAGGCTGCAAAGTTTTACAATGTTTTATTTTTGAATGCAGGAGTTCTCTTGGGGGTATATAATTAAACATTTGTAGGGTAAACTTTCATGATAAAGAGATTGCAGTACAGTACTTGTAGTAGGTGAACTGAGAAGTACTGTTTCTTTTGAGTTTTTATAGTGCAAGTATTTGTAATAAAAATAAGAATAAAAAGAGTATTCTGTGTTGTAACTGAAATCAATATATTTGATAAAGGAGATAACATCCAAACGATTGAAATGAATGGTATTCTATTGTTGTTTCAGAGCATAATGGTATTCTATTGTTGTTTAACAGCGCAATTAATTATCATGATTCATTTTTAAATCACTTGACAACTTGACTGTCTATATAAGTTCTTAATGTTCAGCACCATATACCTAAGTCCATATCAGCAATGAATCAAACATTATGGATAATATATATCACATGGGATTTTTCTCCCATTCTTTCCTCCAGGGAGAAAAGTGCATACAGGGGAGAATCTTATAAGAAGCTCAGGTCCTACTTAATGAGTGACCACTAAGTAGCCAGATTTTCAAAGATCTCCACACATTGGATGCTAATCTTGCAAACTCTGGCCTTAGACAGAATAATGGGATATGTTATGTGCTGAGCATTTTTGAAAATCTAACCTTTCTTTGGCTGTGTAAATAGGAGCTGAGCTTGCTTGAAAAATTATCTCCATCCATGGGGGTCTGAGCTCTTGAAAATCTGACCCCTGTTGACTTCAGTGAGAGTTGCAGTTACTCATTGTCTCTCAGGGCTCTGTTCTAAATTCTTAGAGCCCGAAGGGTTAGTGTGATTATGATTAGGAGTATGATGTTGATTGTATAGTGAACCTGGAAGGACTGATGAATAAATGTGATGCTCATTGAGCACTTTCACATTCAATAATCCTTTTCGGTGACATGCAACCTAAACAAGGCTACTGTGAGAATTTTATAAAGCACCATGTTTTAAAAAATCTGTTTCTAGTGGATTTTCAGAGACTCATCATTTTGAAGGCCAGAAGGGATCATTATGATCAAGTAGTCTGACCTCTTTCATAGCCTAGGTGCTAGCACCTCATCCAATATTTTCTGCACCAAGCCCACAACCTCTGTTTGACCTATAGCACATCTTTTAGGTCTTGATTCAAACAGTTCAAGTGATGAAGAATCCAGCACATTCCTAGGTAAGTTGGTCCAATGGTTAATTACCCTCACTGTTAAAAACATGTGCCTTGTTTCTAATCTAAATTTATCTAGCCCCAGCTTCCAAGCATTAGATGGAATTATGCCTTTTTTCTGCTAGTTTAAAAAGACAGCCATTCTTATAATACTCTTCCCCACGTAGGTAGTTTCATTAAATCACCTCTTAATCTTATCTTGGAATAACAACAAATAGCTGGGATGTCCTTAGTCTCTCACTATAAGACATGTTTTCTAGTCTGAATCATTTCCAATTTCCCAAATTGTTCAGCATGTTTGCCTTGTAGTGTTTAGTGGTGTTCAGAGAGCTGAGCAAAAACTGGTGGCTACAAGCTTGCAAGGGTCAGTGAGAACCTTCATATCCTGTCATTTTCCCTGAATGTTGCTTAGTGTTTGTAGGTTTAAATGACTCTAGGAGCTCAATGTGAAGCTGCCAAGTTTTGCTTAAAAGTTCTTAAAAGAGACCTCTGGGCTGGGTTATGAATTTGTAATGAAACCCCAAGCCAGCTGTGTTTCATGTGGGTTTGGATTTCATAACAAAAGTTTCACAAGGGTCTAGGAGCAGCTATATATGGAAAAGAGCCTTGCAGGTGTAAATGTTCTGTGGGCTCTTGGTTTCCTCCCCCAGAACTGGCAATGTTCATAATATACACAATTCATCTACAGTCATTTAAAACAGCCATAGCCCATTGATCCAGATCTAGCAGGCCAAACTCATGCCAAGCTCCTGGCCAAAGAACGGACTTGTGTTTACAGCACTGGTCCAGCATGTGAGAGCTCTAAGCCCAGTTCCCAGCATTGTCACAGCTCTCCTGTTTGGTCTCAGCTAAATGAGCATTTTCAAAGCAACCTAAATTCCCATTAAAATTAACAGGAACTAAACATCCAAAATGCCCTAGATAGCTTTAAAAATTCCACCCTAACCTCTGTGCCTTAGCTGTTTACCCATAAAACAGGGGTATTATGAATTCCTTTCTTCCAGCCTTTATCTTGTCTATATAGATTGTAAGATCTTTTGGGGCCGCAAGGTGCTACTGCTACATACCAATGTTGACTTTTGGCAGTCAGGACATGGAGAGAAGTATTTTTCCTGAGTCAAGACTGCAGGATTAGCCTTAGGGAGGAGGATGGACCAGTAGTGAGGCTCCGTTCCCTGCTCAGCCATTGGCTTCTTGGGCAAGTCACTTAGCCTTATTGTGCCTTGGTTCCCCATCTGGGAAATGGGAATAATGACAGTACCTTGCCTCACTAGGATGTTGTACAAGACATCCATTAAAAATTCTGAAGCGCTTAGAGCGCAAATGATGTAAAGCTCTGCGTAAAACTAAGCATTATTGTTATTTAATATATGTGACTAGACAGTTTTAAACCTCTTCTAGCTATTGCTTTTGACTCCATATTTTGAATATCAGCTCGGTCTGCTGATGTGACACAAAGTGATGTGTTTATGTTGGTTGTTTCTTTCCTGCCACTGCAGTGCAGTCCTAATGCTGTCATTTTATTAAAAAGTCAGGCTGTGGAACCATCAAATCTCCACCATCTAGGAGGAACTACAGTTTAGTCTCTGAGGTGATGTCTAGACTGCAGAGCTTTTCCGAGATACCGCATCCAAGGAACATGTCTGCTTTTCTGAAAAAAAGTCGGAAAAGCGGACACGTTCTGTCAGCATCCCGGTAAACCTAGTTTTATGAGGAAGAAGGGATGTTCCAAAAGAGGCTTTTTTTCCAAAATTTGGCCCTATGTACATGGGGCCAAATTGAGGAAAAGCTCTTTCGAAAGTAAATCAGAAAAAGATATGCAATTTACAATACGCAATTTATCCGCTTTATCTTTGTGGTGTAGACATAGCCTGAGACTGGCTTTGTTGTTCAGTTGCTTGTACTTTTGTTACTTGATTTCATAGCTCTGGTGATATTAGTCATTGCCTATTGTTTTCACATGATCATGACCTATAGAATTCAACTAACCATTGCCACGCTTGAATATATGTTTATTACTCACTAACTGTCTGAAAAAACCACAGACCGGTTTGAAAAAAAGTCTGGGTTTGTGTGAAATTTCCTTTGAATCTCCAGGGTCTCATAACCTTTAAAAACATGCAAGGAAAAAAGAAATGGCTGATTATAGTGAAAGCTTAAGGTCAGCTCCCTCTACAATAGTGGTTTTAATTACTACTCATGTGTATTACAGTATTTTTGTTAATAGACACTATTTAAATCTCAGTGCATCTGCTCCATTATTGGGAGATCTGCTGTGAATATTTCACATACCAGGAATTGGGCAAAGTCTTTTTAATTAATTTATTCTGCATCTTGGACAGGCAGGCTGAGAACCTATTGTTTTAATTTGTACAACAGCATTTCTCAAACTAGAATCCACTGATGGTAGTCCGGAGGGAGCAGGTACGCAGGCTCCACTGATCAACTCCTATTTCACCCTCCCTCAACTCCTACCTCCTTCTCCCAGGACTCCCTGCATCCCAGGGAGCAGCTATTCAGTGGTGTGCAGCAGGTGCGGGGAGGTGCAGGGACAGGGTATACTCAGGAGAGGGGGTGGAAAGAGGTGGGAAAGAGCAAGGCCAGGGATGTAGTGAGAGTGGGAGTGGGGCTTTGGGAGAAGGGGTTGAGTGGGGATGGAGCCTGGGTGCGAGTGAGGATGTGCTTGGGGGCAACAAAAAATATGAAATCAAAATGGGGGTGCTCAAGCTTGAGAACTGCTGTTGGACATGATTTTCCTTTACAGAAGGGGAAAGCTTGATATGGTTTAAATGTGTTAGGTGACTGGCCAGTTGTCTGAGCTCTGTATCTAAACTGAGGTTTGTGGTGTGGGTGTTGTGGGAAAACCAATGAACTGTGCAAAATAATGTAAGTCATTGTGGCAAGATTTATGCACACAATACACTGCTAATCTTCATTCTGTGGTTTATTTTAATGTTTTGTATTGTTTATTGGGCCAAGATTTTCAAAAGTGGGTGCCGAAAGTTCCGCTCCTATGGGCAAAATTTTCAAAAGTATCATCCTAGGAGTATGGCTGCTCTGGAATAAAAGACCCTCAGCATGGCCATGGCTGGCCCAGGTCAGCTTGGAGCTTGGGCTGCTGAGCTAAAAATTGCTGTGTAGACATTTGGGCTCACCTTACCCTGGAGGCACCGAAATTCCCAAAGTGCCTACATTTTTGTGATAAAAGTTCCCTAGGTGCCTGCCTTTTTCTGCCACTGAGGATGCATACTGCTACCTCAGGAAGGCCCTGGACACCTGAGTCCCAGTGGGATTCTCAAATTAGGCTTTACCCTGCCTATCATGGTGACAGGACCTAATACTATGGGCATGGTCAGAACACACCTACCTCAACACTAAATGACTGAAGCACTGGGAGGGAGAGGGTAACATTGCAATACCCAAGTCCTTTTGTTAATCTAGCTCTTGGATGCTTTGAAAAATTGTACCCCTGCATCCACACTGAGACACCTAATAAGTAACTTCATTTAGAAATCTTCCCTGCACTCAACAGCTCCTACTGAAGCCAAAGGATGTGGGATTTTCAAAGGGGCCAGAGAGTTAGCCAGCTAGCTAACTTAGGGTATGTCTACACTACCCTCCTAGTTCAAACTAGGAGGGTAATGTAGGCATACTGCACTTGCAAATGAAGCCCGGGATTTGAATTTCCCGGGCCTCATTTGCATAAGCGGGGAGCCGCCATTTTTAAAACCCCGCTGGTTCGAACCCCGTGCAGTGCGGCTACACGGGGCACGAACTAGGATTTAAATGATCGCGGCTTCATTTACATTTACAAGGCTGCCGCGCTGAGCCGACAAACAGCTGATCAGCTGTTTGTCCGCTCACGCGCTAGTCTGGATGCTCCCCTGCCGACATCAAAGCCCTTTGTCGGCAGCCCCGTTATGGAATGAGGTTTAAATTGCGGCTTCATTTGCCTTTGCCAAAAAAACAAATCTACATGCCTCTGCCGACAGAGGCATGTAGTTTAGACGTACCCTGAGATAGAGAGTTGTAGTGAGTAAGCGTGGCTTCCTGCTGACCTAGATGAGGGAAACTCTCCCAAAGACCCCTTGGTGGGTGGTACCAGAATAACCTAGCCCAGCACACAGGAAACAGAAAGGCGGGGCCGGAGGTATAAAAAGAGGAGCTCCAAGCTCAGTTGGAGCTCAGCTGCTGAGTAAGTCAGAGGCTGTACCCCAACCCCAGAGGAGAAAGGCCCCCGCTGCCACACTGCCCTCAGAGAAAGGACTGGGTTGGGCCACCAGGGCCACTGCCGGGCCCTGAGAACTGACCCAGGCTGCTGCCGGGCCCGGATGATTGGACAAGGCCGTGGAGGCTGCAGCCTGAGCCCACAGATTTACCCAGACCCCCGGGACCTTTGCCAGGGCCAGAAGAATGGGCGGGACCCTGGATCCTTACTGGAACTGGACCTGGAGCTTATGAACACCCTGCCAGCGCTTTCACCCACAGCGGACCTTGAGGAGCAGCGGTAGAACCAGGTAGGCCCGCGGGTGGCACTGAGGAGTGGCCCAGGGACAGCCGACCCCGGGGCGGCTGAGGAGATGGAAGTCGGTGGGGCAGCGTGTTGCGGCTTGGATCCCCACCAACCCAGTGGTCACTGCCTTTAAAGTGCCTGCGTCCCCCCTGCTACCCCTTCCTTTGGGTGGTAGGTTCCCCCGTAGGGAGAGAAAACCCTGGACTTGTCAGCTCTCCGCCAGCAAGGAGACCCGATCCTGGGCTCAGGCTGCAGACAGGCCTGGGTTTTGAACTGTTTAACTCCAGTCATCTGAAGAAGTGGGCTGTGCCCACAAAAGCTCCTGATACCATCTACATATTTTGTTAGTCTATAAAGTGCAACCAGACCATTTGTTGTTTTTTTCTGTAACAGACTAACTCAGCTACCCCCTGGAGTTGCTTAGGGATAGTTTGTTTATGGATTGCTGGCTCGCCCTCACGCCAGGCCCAGCCTTCTAAACTGTAGCTCACCCTGCAGTCAGGACTGAGCCTTAAAACCAGTGAATTAACTGATTGTTTGCCGCCCTGCCCTGATCAAGGGCCTTGGCTCATAAACTACTGCTTGGCTTACCAAAAGTACTGCTTAACTGTTTATGTGTTGCCCTGCCCTGGACAAGTGCATGGTCTCTATAACTGCTATATTGTCTACAGTCAGGCCTGAGGCCCCAAACTCCAGTGGCTTGTAGTGGGTCAGCATGGCCTCCTGCTGACAGGCACTTTTAGTCCCTCACACACATTTTATTGCAACTTTATGGAGCAAGTGATGATGATAGCACTATTTTTGACATTGTACTAAAAAACCCCCAACAGTCCGGTAATTCTTTTCTTTTTTCCTACTGGAAATGTGAAAGAAGGACTCATGGTCATCTATTTGACCTGGTTGACACAAGGAAGTTAACCAGCATTGCTACTGAAGAATAAACTGTTCTGCTCTAACCCTTTTGGAATAACTTAAAAAACAATGAATAGTTCTAGCAGCACCTTAAAGACTAACAAAACATGTAGATGGTATCATGAGCTTTCGTGAGTACAACCCCCGCACTGTTATGGAATCAAGTTCAGTTTTATCCCGGAATAATTGCTACATTTGTGTTGTGAATATAGCAATTGTTCTGAACGCAAAATAATTTATTTAATGAAGACCAGACCTCAAAGAGATCACTGCATATGGGGAAAAGTTGAGGAACAGTTTGGGCAAGACAATACTCATAGAAATGGCCGTCATTATTGGTACACTCCACCACCACTGAGGACAATGGGAGTTTTTCCAGAGACTTCAAATGGGGGCAGAAGCCATAGTAAACTATTCAGAAGGCAAAAATGAAAATAATTGCAAATGTCTTAGATTTGGGTAGAGCTGAGTGAGCAGTTAGTGAACAGTTCACAAAAAAAGTTGCGATGTTCTTAAGTTTATCAATTATTTGAAGTCATTCTCTCAATAAGTTTTGGGACTGATATCTGGTCTTGAGATTGTTTGTGAGCAGGTTGCTCAGAATGCTTGACAATTGGAATTCATGCAGTGTTGGATAGTTTTGCTTGGACACCTGGCTCACAGGACATCATTTCTGTTCCCTGCCACCCTTAAAATCAGGTTTCCAATGCAGATACCAGTATTTACAAAGTCGTATTTATCATATCTGCTCTCTGTTATTGACGTAAAATTAACTGTTTCTATGAACATTCCTGCCTATCAACTTACTCACTTTAAAGGGCTTAAAGTGAAGAACAGGCAGCTGAAAATTAGAATGAAATAATGTTGTGAAAAATCCACTAAAAGTTTTGGGGGGAGTCACAAACACAGCTTGAAGTTAATTCAATTTTTTATTCCAGCAAAATATTAGTAAAAGTTTTTGCAATGTATTAACAAAGCTCTAGGTTAGAGGTATTGTTAGGAGCTTAAAACTGCAGGCAGGTTTACCAAACTGTTACATTAGTAGCCAGACATCTCCTGTTCACTTAGGTCCCAATCCCCTGCCAACAGAAGTTAATGGCAACATTGAGGCCCAATTGGGTATCGGGTTTCTCAAGAACCTTCAGAGAGATTCATTTGTTAGCTCCAGTTGTACACTGCTTATATGGAAGTCATTAGCTCATCTCTGAGCTCCCACTCTGCAGGGCTTTGCAGTTTGTGCTCAGTATATTGATGTACTTTAAATAACCCTGAATTCATAATAGCAGTCAACATGTGTTGTAAGTATTCTGAACATGTTTGTCATGTTTAAACACATGTTTTCATCTCCTTTTCCTTCACGCAGCTACTATATAATGTATTTTGGATGATTGATTATGGTAATGTTGCTCTTAGCTCTTTAACATGTACAATCACATATTTATTTCTTTTGTAAGAGAACAACTGATGTTTATATCTCCATGTGTTCAGGGCCGGCCCGAGGTATTCTGGCATCCCGGGCACGGGCGCATGGCACCGTCCCCGGGGCGCACAGCGCATGCGTGGCCCGGCTACTGCTGCTGGCACGCAGCCCGGGGCCCGCCCCTAGGGCATACAGCTCAAGCGTGGCCCAGTCCGGCCCAGCTGTTGCTGCTGGCGCGCGCGCCGGGCCATGTAGGGCCCTGCAGCCGTGGGGAGAAGGGCGTTGCTGGCCAGCACCATGGGGATGCGGGCGGGTTGGTGCTACGAGAGCCGGGCGCGCAGCACCTGATGGCAGCTGTAAGGGACGCCACGCACTCCTTACAGCTGACATCAGACGCCCCCCCATCAGCTGGCGCCCTGGGTAGCTGCCTGGCTCGCCCATGCCTCCGTCCAGCCCTGCGCATGTTTATTCTTGCCCCAGTTATCTTTTATGGGTTCATGCTATAGTCCTCAGAGATAATGGATTACTGGATCTTATTAGAATCAGATATACCTTGCTACTACAGCTGTACTTCCAAAGGAAAGCATACAGTAAAATCTCCACAGCACAGCCTCTGTAAGACAATGATTGTTTAATGAACTGGTGGCTTGAAGGGTTATTTTTGCTCTTATGATGCCTAGATACTTCCTGTGAGCTTGGTTCTCCCTCCTCCCCCATTCTTAAAAAAGTATATTTCTGTATCAGACCCAAATATATCGGCTAATTGTATGTGTGTGTCAGTTTGCTACTTGAACTTGTAAAGATGTTCTAATATGACAAGCCTAGTGGGCTCCTAGCACCCAACCAGGATACAAAACAAAGCAGAGAGAGATGATATTGTTACAGTGTCAAACTCAATCTGGATTATCTGTGCTCAGTAATGGGCACCCTAATCTGAGAAAGATATTATGGATACAACATTGGGCAACAAAGAAGACAGCTGTTGTCCAATAACTTTGTTATGAGGAAAATCTGTAAAGAAGTTGTACCTATTCTTCTTGAAAAAAAGGACAATTTGTGGTGAACTACTTGAGGTTTTCAAAAGTCTTAATGGGTGAACAATGGAATTGATAGAGATATGTTTATCACCCTACCAAACAGACTGGAAAAAAATCCAAGGCCCCGTGCTTAAAATAAGCAGAGTAGAGGATTTCAGCAGCTCATGCATAAGGCAGCCATAGAAGGAATTAATAGGGCAGTGAATAAAGACCAGTTTTCCACCACATTTCCAATATGTTGTATGCCAAATGGCATGTGTCTTTCTGCATGTGCACAGCACACAATTTGGGACCACACAAGGGCACACATGGAGTTTTGTGCATATGCTTGTGAAAATGTGTCCTGATGATTTGACTAAAAACCCAAAGTACATTTGTTTCCAGAGAGAGGGGTTTGATAGATATGGTGAAAACTCTGAAAATTGAGATTATCACAAAAAATGTAAAAGGAGGGCATCAGGATCTGAGATACGCCTTCTCAGCAGACAAAAGCAAATGCAGTTTACCTAATAAAAGGATGTGTCTTGATAATGTCTCCCTTGGTCTGCCACTTGAAGATAGCTGTGTTATTGCCTCCACATGGAAATAAAAGGTACACATTGCATGCAGTGGGTTGGCCAGGCCTGGGACTTGTAATAATGTGAAAAAAATATATGTTAAAGTAGGCAATTGTTGTCTAAGACATGCACATTTGGAAGTTGTTTCTTTGGTAAAGAAAATGAACTGCAGAAAAATCTGCTTTGCATGCCAATATAAATTTACTCTACCCTGTCATGCTTAATCCACAATGGCTTTTAGTACTTAAATCACAGGGGTAATCTTAAATCACAGGGGTAATCTTTGGCTAAGATCAAGTGTAGCCTCAGTTTAATGCCTCACATATCCATTATGTATTGGCAAGGAGATATACTGGATGACCTTATCATGATATTTTCCATCTCTCTATTGTATTTTACCATGCACTGTCTTGTGATACAGTTTATTTTGAAATAGTTAAATTTTTAAAACTCCTTTGTGCTGAAATTTAGTTTTATCTTCTATGTGGCTGTATTCTTTTTGCTGCCGTGGGAATATAGGAAAGAACTGGCAGCTACTGCTTTCAGAAATTAGACCTGCATAAAATGTTGCCCAGGGGATAATTCTTTGGTGAGCTAACCAAGGACTGTTGGAATATCAAGCCCCTAATTTCTTCATTAACCTGCACTTGCTGATGGTAAATCTGCAGTTTCTTATGTTGATTTGTATTACATGGGTAGGAAAGAAATGTCTGCACGCCAAAATGAAAATCACAGCAGCACAAACAAGTTAAATACATAGTCTTACGTGTAGATAAATTAGTACAGTATTGGCATTAATAGACTTAAAACTTGTAATTTCCACATTTCAGGACAGAGTCCACTGAATGCTGCAACTGTCCCTGGCTGAGGACTGACTGGTAGCCTCAGTTTGCTTTCTGGGAGCCAGTTTATCCCTCCCAGGCTGCATCTAGACTGGTATGATTTTGCAGAAATACTTTTAACGGAAAAGTTTTTCCGTTAAAAGTATTTCTGCAAAAGAGCATCTAGATTGGCACGGATGCTTTAGCGCAAAAAATGCTTTTGCGCAAAAGCATCCATGGCCAGTCTAGACGCGATTTTGCGCAAGAAAGCACCGATCGCCATTTTAGCCATCGGGGCTTTTTTGCGCAAAACAGTTCTTCCCTGTCTACACTGGTGCTTTTGCGCAAATTCAAGCAGCCAGTATAGACAGCTGGCAAGATTTTGCGCAAAAGCAGTTGCTTTTGCGCAAAATCTTGCCAGTCTAGACATACCCCAGTGTATATATAGAGAGATGGCTGCCATTGAAAATTTTTTACCTTTACATCTGTGGTTTCTCTTGAAATCACATAACAACCTCCTCTCCTCCCCATCCCAACCACCTTTGCAGTAATGAGTCAGCTGTTCATATTCCTCCTCCTGGCTTTTTTAAAATGATTATTATTCTGCAAGTTATTCTCATTCATCCTGCTCTCTGGTAATAGGAAGGCGAGGGATCCTCAGTATTACTAGCACAGGCAGGAGGGAAAAATAATTCAAGGCATGGAATTTAAGAGATTCAGAGAAGAAGCTGAGGACATTCACACACCCTGTACTCCATCAAAAGCTCCCCCACGACTCCAAGCCTTTGTATATGATCAGCAGAGTTCTTCTAACTCCGTTGGCTTGTTTGTTTTCACATTTTGTATGTCAGTGTGCTTCCTGTTCTAGACCAGTAATGGAAAGAAAAAACCAGAATATCATAAGGGAGGCTATTCTGGTGAGCGAAACCTGAAATTATGCAGCTCAAACTATAGGCCAAACATATTAATAAACTTCTGGATCAAATATTAACCATATTCCCAAACCAATTATTAAACATATAGAATGCTTTCCTGCAGTTCTGCATAGATTGTAACTAATCTCCTTATTTTCTGCTCTTTTAAGTCTAATTTTTCAAGCCTGCTAAGAATTTTTTCCCTGCCATGTAAAATAAATCACTTTGAATCCTCTTGCAGTCTTATTTGTCATCTCCTGACGAGAGGAAAGTCCCTTGAAATGTCATCATTGTTTTTACAGAAACAAAGAAATGTGGTGGGGTTTATTTCCAATTCCTTCTGAACCACAGTCACTTATGTCTTTTGCTACAATGGCCCCTGGATTTGGCCATTTGGTTGTTTTGTGTATGGTATGGGCTTGTGTGCGTTAGGAGCAGGACTAGATAAACAATTCATTTCACATCATGGCATTTTTGGTTTACTATTGGGGAAACTGAGGCACCAAGACTAAATGACTTGATTTAAATGAATTCATTATATTGTATTTACATGCCATCGAAAATGGGATTGGTGGGGTACAATAGACAAGATAGAGTTTCGGCCCTCTTGGGTTCAGTTTGCAAAAGATGAATAAATGAAACATCACAAAATGCAACACAATTTTAATTTTCATTATCCATTATAAGAGACAAAAAGCATGTTGAACATAACAGCCCCAACACATTTAACTCAAACTACGATGGCATATTACAGATCAAGAAGCTCACCACAAAATCACTGTTGCCTGTGATGAGTGCTACAACGTCAGTGTCTGTAACGCAACACTATGTGAGGGGGTCTTAACAGATACAGATGGAACCCAGCAATAATTGTTGAGATCTCAGCTCATGTGAACATTGTATTCTCTCCAATGGAGTGGCTCTTGGCATGTCAGAGAGAGGGAGATACTTAAGCACTGCAATGGCAGTAGCAATAAAAGGGAGTACTTGTATACTAAATCATCAGGAAAAAAACAATGATGATCCTTTTCTTCTTTTTATTCCTTTGTTTAGCTGCCAAATACCACAGGGAACAAAACAGCAGGTTTTGCTGTGCATGGCAAACTTGTAAAGTCAGAGGGAAAACAAATCTTAAGCAAATAACTCAAAGCAAAGAACTAGAGAAAGGAGGAGGAAGGTAGAGTAAATGAACCCTAATAAATCTTCAGATGTTGTGGAATTAGACCTCAGCTCAGGAAGGCACCAAAGCACGTGCATACATTTAAGCATGAGGAGTCCATTGACTTCAGTAGGACTGCTCTCATGTTTGGAGCTACCCACGTGCTCAAGTACTTTGCTGAATTGGGATCCCACACGCTAAAGATTGCCCCGAGAGATAGTTCTGGGCATATTTCAGATGCCTTGCCCCTCCCAGCAAATGTGCTTCATATACCATTTGGTTGTCCACTAGACCATACAAGTTCATAAATTAGTCCATCATTCCAACAAAGGGTGGTGAATATGCACCAACCATATTTTTGCAAGTGGAGTTTCCCAAGCATTTCACTCTAAACAGACTGGTTTGGAGAAAACAGGTTTATTAACAAGAGAGAAGTTTTAAGTCATTTACAAGCGATAAGACATAAAAGCCAGAGTTGGTTACAAAAGAAATAAAAAGACACGCAAGCTAATGCCTCAACTTTACCAAAACCAATATGTTTACAAGCAAAAGGTTTCTCTCACACCAAAACATTTAGTAATCTATACTAGCTGGAAAAACCTCGCGGTCAGGATCATTCCTCCTACTTCAATAATGCACTTTTGTCTTCCACGTGATCTTGCTGCTGTGAGTAGAGAATGGGGAACGAGAGGTGCTGGGACATCTTTTCTCCTCTTTATGCTCTGATCCTTTATACCAAAAGTCTTTCCTGGGTCATGGGGGGTCAGGCAGGTCCTTGGCATATGTGAGCTGCCAACTATCTTGGAGGTGAATTGTAAATTTCTTGGTTACAATTCTTCTGTTGGTGAAGCTCCGATGAAGCTTGTAATAGATCTTTAACACTTCACTAGAATATCACTGGCTATGTGGCTGAGAAACTGGCTTATGGCTGTTACCTAGAATTACAGCATCTTTCTGCCACAATTAAATAGCAAAATCTTATCATTTGAGGTGCAGTGCTATTTACACACATTTCTACAAGATAATATTCAGCAGATCTGAGTTTTCAAATGACTCCTCACAATCAGAGCCGGCCTTAAGAGCGGGTGAGCCAGGTGGTCACCCGGGTCTGCCATTTTTAAGGGGGCCGCCAACAGAGCTCAACAAAAGGGGCCACCAATTGGTTAGGATCGGCCCTGCTCACAATGCATGCTTTGTACAAAGCATGCATCTTAACCATATAAAGTGGTGAAGATGGGGTACATGTTGCCACAATGGGCCTCCACTTAAAGCTGTCTCGCATCAATGTAAGTGCTTTATTATGCTGCCATAGTTACACCAGCTCCCCAGGCAATGTTGAGCCACGGTTGAGGTATGTAGGTCAATGCACCACAAGTGTAGACATTGTTACTCATGTCAAACCTAATCTACCAGCCACTGTCCAACCGTGTCTGATACTGATGGTCACAACTGTTAACTCCACTGCTCAGGAGTCACATTGACCAGAAGTCCCACCTCCTGGCTTTCAAACCCATTTTCCTGATTGGCCAATGGAGCAAGCACACTTGGGAGCTCTCTGTTATTGTATGCAACTGCCCAGCTGACCAGGCCAGCTACACATGGCAGACAGGCTCTTGCCTGGAGTAGACAGGTGGTGCTGGAGCTCTGCGTCTATGGGAATAAGAGGTGTGTGGACACAGCTATGAGCCTGCTGTAGGAGAAGGGGTACAGCAGTCGTGCCTCAGGAAAGCCAGGGATCTGCAGCAGGCATAGAGGCAGAAGGCCAGGGAGGCCAACAGTTGACCAGGTTCTGAGCCACAGACCTACCATTTTCACAAAGGCCTGGGTGCCATAATTGTCAGAGACCCCCCCACACACTAGTGTGGATACTGACAGGGAGCCCAAGTCAAAGGTCCCCGCCATGACCAGTGAGGAGGAAGAGGCAGATGAGAAGAGGGAATATGGGAGATGGGCAAGAGGGTGAGGGATCCAGCTGTGCCACTCCACTGCAGTCCAGACAGTCTCTGCAGTCAAGCACGGGTGAACCTGAGGAAAGGGAAGGAAGCTAGGTAAGTGTGTAAATAAATTTCCCATTAGAGTGCTGGTGCCCCCAACGTATCAGGGCACAGCTACTGACTTTTCATTAATTGGCTCATACTAGGAGAGGTAGTGGCACAACAAAGAGAGGAGTTCTTATCTGCTTTTCATTCCTTTCTCAAGTGAGTCACAGAGAGCAGAGCAAGCAATGTGTTCATGCACCTAGGGATGTCCCCTGAAGTCTCTTAAAAGTTCTCAGTGGAAATCCCCACGCAGTCTAGCCGTACCCTTTGTTTCCCTCGCAACTGGTAGGGAACACTCACTATGGCTGAGGCACTGTGACCAAGCACTCCAAAACAGAAGTGCCAATAAACACGTCTTGTTTAATGCTTTAGGGGGGCAAGGAAAAGGGAGAATTGATCAATCTGAACTTTTGCTCTCTCTACATACTATATAGACAATGGTACCTTTGTGTGTCTTATCTGTAACTGTGGCCATTGCAGGGGTCATAAGAACATAAGAATGGCCATACTGAGTCAGACCAGAGGTCCACCTAGCCCAGTATCCTGTCTGCCAACAGTAGCCAATGCAAGGTGCTCCAGATGGAAGGAACAGAACAGGGACTCATCAAGTGATCCACCTGCTTTGTCACCCATTCCCAGCTTCTGACAAACAGAGGTTAGGGGCACTATTTCTGCCTACCTTGGCTAATAGCCATTGATGGACCTGTCCTCCATGAATTTATTTAGCTCTTTTTTGAACCCTGTTAAAGTCTTGGTCTTCACACCATCCTCTGGCAAGGAGTTCCACAGGTTGACTGTGCATGACATGAAGAAATACTTCCTTTTGTTTGTTTAAACTTGCTACTTATTAATTTCATTTGGTGACCCCTACTTCTCATGTCATGGGAACAAGTAAATAACTTCCTTATTTACTTTCTTCACCCCAGTCATGATTTTATAGACTGCTATCATATCCCCCTCCCCTTAGTCTCCTCTTTTCTAAAATGAAAAGTCCCAGTCTTCCTAATCTCTCCTCATATAGCAGCTGTTCCAGCCCTTCCCCACTCCCCATACTACTGAAGCAACTGACCCAGATAAGGAAGAGAAAAAAAGAGGATGGTCCTTCAAGCCAATGCTGCACCAGATCTTGAACAGCAGGCCTGCAGGTGAATACTGCAGGTTGTATGGAAAAGGAAAGCGCTGTGAAGAGAGAGGCCCAAGAACAGGAAAGGAAGATGCATCAGAACATAATGGAGCTTCTCAATCAACGAATGAGTCCTGTGCACTTCCAGGTTTAACCATCCAGTGCACAACTCCCGTGGAAGTCAGTGAGGAACTACAGCACAGTGCCGCCCTAAAGCCCCCAGCCCCCAGCATTACACATGACCTCATGACCAGCATGTCTACTTCTCCCACTCCACACTACAGAAAGCATGGACAACCACAGCTTTACATACACTGAGCTGCCAAAACCACTACTGACGTATGCATAGCTACACTGACCATCAATGTTCCATATCATAGAATCATAGAGCTGGAAGAGACCTCAGGAGGTCATCAAGTCTAGCCCCCTGCCCAAGGCAGGACCAATCCCAACTAAATCATCCCAGCCAGGGCTTTGTCAAGCTGAGACTTAAAAATCTCTAGGGCTGGAGATTCCACCACCTCCCTAGGTAACCCATTCCAGTGCTTCACCACCCTCCTAGTGAAACAGTTTTTCCTAATATCCAACCTAGACCTCTCCCACTGTCCTAGACCTCTCCCACTGTAACTTGAGACCATTGCTCCTTGTTCTGCCATCTGTCACTACTGAGAACAGCCTTTCTCCATCCTCTTTGGAACCTCCCTTCAGGAAGTTGAAGGCTGCTTTTCCTTGTCTATTTATTGGGGCGGGGGGGTTAAAGTTAAAAATGTCTTTCTTATTAAGCTTTCATATTGCTTATCTGAAGTTGTTTTAATGACTGAATAAAACTCTCTTATTTTGAAAGTGACTCATCATTATTAGTTTACAGCGTCTTATGTACAGGGCCTACTGGCAGTAAAAATATTTGCCCTGTACGTGCTTAACCCATTGGCTCAGTGTCCAACAGTGTTGTTGTTACACACTTACAGCAACCAACAAAACAGTGATACATGCATAACTGTGCAGCAAGCATCACACAGTTACTGATGGGCTCCCAAACTGCAGCGCCTAGTTCAGCACAGTACACCCCAGCACATTACAGTGCTCACTGTTAAAGCACAGGCTGGACCTCTCTGGTTCGGCACCCTCGGGCCCTGACAGGTCCCAAACAAGGGGATTTGCCAGACTGGGGAGGTCCCTCCTCTAATGGCCTGTGCTGCCCTGCCCCGTGTCCCCCCCCCCCCCGCATCCCATCAGGGCTCTCTAGCTGCCCCCCACTCTGCTGTTGCCAGGGCCAGAGCACCATGGCAGGAGTTCCATGGCCTGGGCCAGAGCTTCCTAGATCTGCTGCCAGGGCTGGAGCTCCCCAGCTGCCTAGCTCCACAGACAGGGCTGGAGCTCCCTGGCTGCTGCTGGGGCTGGAGCTCCCTAGCCGTTGGGATCAGGTCTCCCCCTCCACCCTTTGTCACAAGACTCCTATCTGAGCTGCCAGCCCACCCTACCGTTCTGCTGCCCCGCTGCTGCCAGACCTCCCTGTTCGTGGGCTCTGTGGTCCAGGAACATCCAGGGTCCTGCGGGACCACAGATGGTGTTGGACCAGAGAGTCCCTGTTTAGGGAGGTACAACTTGTACTCTTTCAAAGCCTCCCTGAACCACATAACTCCTCACTGCGCTCATCGGATGGCCCTGGTATCTGGCTGTGCCAAGTCAGGAGACAGCCACTCCACCTCTTTTCCCATCCCAGAGCAAGATTTCCCCCTTTTCTTCACAAATATTATGCAGGACACAACAGGCAGCTCTCAGCATTCATTGGGATACATTTCATGCTGCGATCCAGTCTGGTGAGTAATCAATGCCCATGCCCTTTCAGTCTACCAAACACACATTCAACTGTCAGTCTGCACCTACTGAGCCTATAGTGGAACCTTTCCTTGATGCTGTCACAGTGACTGGTTTGCAGCTACATGAGCCAGGCCCACAACAGGCATTTCAACATCACCACTGGTAACCCATTGGTCAGGAAATAAATTCCCTGTTTGTGGCTTTCTGAACAGCTCTGCGTTCTTAAAGATATGATTGTCATGCACCTTTCTTGACCAGCCTACACTGATATCAGTGAACCAGCAGCTCTTGTGTAACCATGGCAAAGCAAGCCTTTCTGTAGATGTATTCTGTGGCAAGGCGTTGTGAAGCCCCACTAAGGATGTGCTTGCTGTCTATTGCTCCAATGAAGTTTGGGAACCCTATAGCTGCAAAGCCATCCACTCTGCCCTGCACCTTGGTGAGTGTCACAGTTTTGCATAGAAAGAGACACTTCACACACCCTGCAGGCTTTCATGGCTTATGGCCCCCACCATGGATTTTTTTCAATTTCAAAATGACACCCCCACTGACCAGTAGCAAGCCAGCATTGCAAGTTTCCACAGTGTAATTGCTACTTGCTGCTTCTCTGTCAATGCAGGTCTCACTTAGATGTCCCCATGTTGGATGGTCGGGGCGAGCGTGGCACACAGATCCAGCAATGTGGCCTTGTGCATCTAAACGTTCTGCAGCCACTGCTCCTCCCCCCAAATCTGCATTATGATGTGATCCCACTGGACCTTGACACAGTGTTCCACTGTCTGCAGCTGTTCCATGAACACCACCAACAGCCAGGAATTGGTCCGTGCTATGTCCCAGGACAATCTGTCCTCTAGAAAATCACTGTGTTTCCCTCAGTTGATCTTGTGGCTCGGCAAATTCCAGCGGATTGTGTGTCTTGTGCTTGAAATCCTCATGACAGTAGAGTAGAACTGTGCACTCTACATGCTTCTCTCCGAGAGGGCAGCCAACAACAAATCCCATGTGGGTTTGTGGGGAACTGAAAATAGGCACGAAAAATATGGGAGAGATGATATTAAGCAACGAAGAACACTGCATTGCGGGCAGTTGACCACTTGCTGACAGTCACGCCTGTGCAACTCATTCTCCCCGCTCTCTCCCGTTACATCGCAAAAACTACCCACAAGACAGGGCGCTAAATGGTGGAGGATTGCTCACCCACCCGTGTTACATCACACTGTGCATCAGCATAAGCACTCATGGCAGGTATGCGCACAGCCGAGAGAAGGAGCCAAGTATGCATGTGTAGAAGTTGTATATCAGCTGCATGCGGACGCATCTTACATCCTCAAGATGTTGTCGTGCAGATATGGCTGGGGTCCATGCTACTACTCAGATAGGACTTGCAGAATCTATCCTTGGCCAATTATCCAAATGTTTGGAGTCTCATCTGACTGAATCTCTAAAACTTTTTGTATTCTACCATCAGTATTTCCTAGTGCTGGGGCTAGAAGACCTTGTCCTCCACCCTTACTGTCCTGGACTGCTCCACTCTTACAGGAGTTAAACCCTGCTTTATTTTTGGATCCTGCATGCATTCTACTCTGATAGCGAATCCTTGGAATTGAGCCACACCAGCACCCCTTACTCCTGGGCTCTTCCTCTTCACTACAATCTGTGTAAAGGTATTTCTCTCCCTCTGCTGTTGCTCTGGATTTGGAAAATGTCCTTCAGTGCCAGGCATGTTGCCAGGCCACCTGTGGGAGCAGGGACCTGCCTTTCCCTGAGCCCAGCTGCTGCCAGAAAGCTATCAGAATTGCTCTATGAAGGCGCTAGCTACAGCAAAAGGCCCAGGACAACATTTTTTTATGAAAGGGACTTTATTAACAGGGATATCTTTTGCAAGTAACTTAATTTGGAAAAAAAATCGATCTTATTTTTTAAGTAAGCAGCAAACCAGGGGAGAACCGCAGAGCCCACTGCCAGGTTCACAAGATTAGCAGCCATATCATGGGCATTGCAGCTGGGATTAGCTGTTTCTTAGCTAGTTCTCTTCAGCGGATCTATGATCTCTTTGTAATCAGGGTGTATTACTGAGCTACCTAATGCATGCTATTTTTGGCTGGCAATTCAAATGCCATGCATAAAACTTGATTCTCTAGAAGGCAAAGTATTTTGTTACTGAATATTCAAAGTGCAGGTGCTTTAAATGGAGAAAAAATAACTCTCCCCCCTCCCTCTGTCTCTCCCCCTCCCCCGCTCCATTACTGGGTAAGGGAGCCATCTCAAACAGGCAGGTCACGCTTTCTTTCAACTCTTCCAAACCCCAGCTTTTTTGTTACAATCAGATCTTTGTTATAGTCTGAGGCATCCCCAGAAGACACACCCGCATAACAGGCATTAGGTACACGTGCTCCACAGTTATGTCTATGACATGCCTCTTGCTTGACATCAGACAGTAGCAGCTGATACCTAAAATAAGTGGTTGGGCTGAAGCTGGCAATTAGACACCCCTCTCTCCCCAAAATTAATTACTGACCCTTTTCTTCTCCCCCCACCACCCCCCACACACATGCGCACGCACACACACACATGCATGCACACACAAATACACAACCTCTTCTCTCCCAAATAAAATCAGCCAGCTGGCTAAATAGTTTGGGACCTCAATACATAAAACACACACACACACACACACACACACACACACACACACACACACACACACACACACACACACACACACACACACACACACACACACACACACAGCTCCTCTGCTATAACTCTCTTCAATGCTCCTCTTGAATAGGAGCAAGCTGCTCCTTTTCACTCTTTTCTCTGTCCCCCCACCCCTCCCCTTTAACTCTGAGTGTTCCCAATCCCGGGGGGCGGGGGCAAGCACTATAGACTGTTTACTGCCCACTGGAGAACAGGCTGAGGTGTGGAGCAGGAGGAATATTAGCATTCTTGGAGCAGAAAGTGGATTTTAGCCCAATTTTTTGTCCCTTCACTCCAAGATCAACCCAACTTTATGACGATGAAACTACACTGGTGACTTTCATAAGCAAAAGTTTCATGAGCAGTGATTTCTGTTCCACTCAGTCCCAGCCTTTTCCTCCCCCAGTAAGAGCTGATAACCATCTCCTGCAATTCAATAGGTTTTGTGTCGTCTCCATGAAAGAACTGGACCCTTTCTGGCTTGAAAGCAGCATTTTGATTTATTTTTTCTGGCATCTACGTACTGCTGGATTCTGTTTAAATGGGAGAGATGGCTAGTATGTGTTTAGCAGGCAAAACTGAAAAAGCCAGGAAGAGGACGAGAGGACAGTGTGTGAACAAACAGAGTGAGCAGGGAAAATCCAAGCTCTCCCGCTGGGTCAGAAGGAGTTCCTCTTGAATATGATGGATTGTTCTGCTCTCCCTGCCTGTAACTGGAAAATCAATGCATTGGGGGAGCCTCATTTGAAGCTCACTAACTTCTGTAGGTTTGGGAGCCTGTCCTTGATGTTTTTTCTATGATAAAAACTGTGTCTGACAAACAGCAAAGATCAGGAGGCATTGGTATAGCCTGACATCCTTAACCTTTTTCTTAAGTTTCCCAGATAGTAGTTTTGGCATCTTGCTCCTCCATAAAAATCATTTAAACAGTTTAAATGGCTCACAGATTTATACAGGCTTCCTAGGATCATAGAAGTCAGGCGTGGAAAAGAAGTACTAGTCCTGCACACCAACTTCCCTGAGGCCAGTGGCCAGGTTGTTATTAGTCATTTATATAACCCTGTAAATGTACAAGATGCTTTGCAAATAAAGCAACAGGTACCTGGGTGCAGCAGAGACACGGACACTGTCAGGGATACTCTGCCAGGGGCCTAGCACAGGTTGGAGCAGGTTGGGGCTGCTCTAACATGCACTAGCTGGCAATGGTCCCATGGGACTCTCTGCAAGCAGGGAACCACCAGAGTCTTTTCTGCTATAGTCCCTCTTCCTTCCCAGCCATCACGGTGTGCAGCAAGGAAGGGGGATAGATCCCTCAACTCCATGAATGCAGAGGTGGCACAAAGGGGAGCAGAAGGTGACTGAGAATCAGCTTCATCAGGCGACACACATTCTTTGCCCCAAAGATTTTACTGTCTCAAGGCCTGATCCTGCAACACTGACAGGCTAAATGTCAATGGGACTACTTATGACTCAAGTCACATTTTCAGGATCAGGCCCTGCTGGCATCTGTGTGCGCACCTCCCTGCTTTCTGTCCACAGTGTCCTTAAATGGCCACAAACTTGCGTTTGAAACATCCACATGCAAAGGAATGTGAAACGTCATCGCTAATGCTGAGGCTTAGAAAAGCTGAAGAAACATGTCGGTGCCTTCTGACCAACATTTTTTTAAAAAATCAATAAAAATTGTCCCAACGGGAACGAGATGTTGGTACTAGCAAAGGAGCTTTGATCACCTGTCAGAGTGATTTAATTAATTATCCCTGCCCCTCCTCCTGCCAAGTTCTGAAATGTAACTTGGTGTCACTAAATCGTGCATTGGTGACAGTTAAGGGAACTTCTTTATAGTTGGGTGAAATTGGGGGAGGAGGGAAGCAAAAATGTGAGTAGTCTAAATATTTTTTGTAGTGATTCAATAAAAAATACAATTTTTTCAAGCTAAAATTCACACTCGTGAATTCTGATAAAATGGGAGGAAATCACGTTTTCATGCAGACTAAGTACAGGGCTGGAAATTAGAGCTCCTGAGTTCTAAACCTGCCTCTGCCAATGACAGGTCTTCACGATTCCTTGTACCTAGCTAGCCTATTACTAGCACTGCTTAGCTCTCAAGTGGGTAAACACCATTGTCTTCATTTTACAGATGGGGAAACTGAGGCTCAGAAAGGTAATGTGAGTTGTCTAAGGACACACAAGTCAATGGCAGAACAAATCTAAAGGTCTGATCCTGGAAACTATTACACACATGGGCAGTACCATATTTCCCCTGACTCCCAAAACTAGGCTTAATTCCCCTATACCAACATGCATCCCAGGCACATCACATAATCATTCTGTATCTCAGTTTTCCCCTACCAGCCAGTGACTGCAGCCTGTATATTTGGATTTTGGCCTGTGGTAAATCAGATTGCCCTTGTGTTATAGGTGGGCAAGTCAATGTTCCACTCAAGCTCCTTTTTTCCCTTGTAATTGCACCAGGGGCAACAGCATTTGTCTCAGATTATCAGACTTTCCAATAACATAATCATTTGAGTGCTTCCTCATTTTGCTCTAACTGTTTGGCTCTCTGCAGTGAATTATTGACAACTCAGTGTAAAGCAGCAAGGTCATATCATGGACACCACACCTTACACATAAATATTATTACAGTTGTCCACTGGGGTGTTATCAGTGTATCACATACACTGGGCTTAGTTAGATGGAGGAAGCCAAAACCAGGGTCCCATGTGTTGCCTTCCCTGATAGACATTCTATTGATAGTTCCATCTCACATTGGCAAGACCTTTTGTACCACTCTGGGACAGCTGTTCTGATGCCAAGAATTCTTTGCTAGCTGGCCAGCCCCTATGGCGCTACCAGTGAAGCTCCAGTTTCAGCAAAAGAATTTGATGGTTGTCTGGCAAGTGTATAAATCATAAAAGTAGCTTTGTTCTTAGACACTTCAAACCTTTTAGACTCTCTTAGATGCCTGCCGTTTGCTGGCATTTGCCATTCAATTTATATAAGCAAGGCTGTGCAAACTATTACCTTTATAGCCTGTAGGCAGTTACACCACATGCGGACGCTGCTTTGTTACTCTCAGCTCCATTCTGCTGACACCAGAGTTATTCTGGAAGTGATATGTAAGCATTTTATGTCATTTTATATTAAACCCTGTTTCGTCCATTATTTAAAAACAATCTGCATCAAAGCAACCACAGCCTCGATTATTTCCTTTGTTCCTTGAATTTTGGGCTGGCGAAAGGCATTCAAAGCACAGCACTAGAAGTTCTCTTTTTTTTCCCCCATGGAATAGGTGCAATCCAGGCAGGAGCAATGCAGATTTATAATGCTTGGCTAGCGTACCCCAGTCCTTCTTGAGAAGTGACTACATCTGAGTCAGAGGCAGTAGTTCAGTTTCCAGGCTCCGTGTAGAGATCTGCCCAGTTGCAAGTGTGTATGAAATATACACAGGGACACACAAATTGTAAACTCTAAGCATGATCCACTTCCCTGGGCAGTGGCCACTTTCAAGCTCTTGACACCCCAACCCCTTGTCCAGGCTCCCAAATAAGCCAGATTAAAATGCAGGAAGGGTTGGGCAGTGAATGGATGTCCAAAGAAAGAAGGGTTAGATTCTCACCTGGTGCAAGCCTGTGCAGCTCCTTTGAAATCAGCACACAGGGTTAAACTAGTTCTGCGTGCTAATAAGGTGAAGCCACTGGAAGCTCAAAACATTGGAAAACTGGGCCAGGTACTTAAGTCCTTGCATATGGACTCTAGATTTGCAGAACTGCCATTCAGTTTTCATGCAACTAGTGCCCCAGGTCAGGTCACTCTTCAGGAAAAATGCTTCTCTCAGTGAGTGCACAGCAAGGTACAAAACTGCTCCATTCCCATTTTGTGAAACTCACAAGTCACGGCTTCAATGATGAGTGTACATACTTGTCTGTATGGAACCTGGACAGGCTGTTCCCTTGCTGAGTGCTGGAAATCCAGTGCTTCTGCAGTTCCATGTAATTTAACCAAATCTTTACTTACACAGCATGCATACAGGTCTCACAGAACTGACCCAGAAATGTGCGGCTGGGTTGAGGGTACAGAAAAGCAGCAGCCCAACTGGAAATGGAGGAGGCAGCTTAGTGGAGTAGAGAATGAGAGGCAGAGCACTGCACATAGCCTGTGTTAGAGCAAGAGCGGAGGTTCTGAGAGGCAACAGACAGCACAACTGAGTAACAAGAGCTAAACACAGGTCATTGATGCCAAAGCTGGGTGAAAAACAAAGATCTTTTCTGGCCATAGGGGCCTCTGCATGTTTGCAGATCATGTCTGCTGTTTAGTTCTTCTTCCTGAATCCTACGCTGCATTTTCATCCCAATGGGATTTGTTTTGTAAGAGCATGGAGCTTCAGGAACCTTCTAGATTAAAGCTGTGTGCAGGAGGCCACGCAAGTGTTGCCCCTCTTGTCCATTAGCACAGTATGAGGTTACTCAACACAGGCAAAGCCCTGCGACTTTTTACATAATGCCGGGAGACTAGGTCTTAGGCCCCTTGTGCGCTCTGTGTTGTGTGTGAGTGTGTGTGTGCACCTCAGACGGGACCCACTCTGACAAACCACCACCAGGAACCGTCTCTGTTCTTTAAAGAACCTACAACAAGATTACAGTTCAGCAGCCTGCATGCTTCCAGCTCAGTCCCTGCGGGGAGAGCAGAGGGTACACTGTGCAACACAACCCCCCTTACAAACATGTTCCAACTCCCACAGTAACTAAGCCTCGCAACAAACAAGCCCATGTTCTCCCTTCGTGTCACTGGAACTCCTCTCTATAAGCCCTTTTTGGTCCTACCTGTAAAGAACACAGAGCAGCCTCTTCTCTGCTTGTAGCTTAGTGCTCCCAGCTCAGTCAGTGCTGAGACCCTGCTGCGGGGCAGAAGGTACATCCTGGCAGGAAGCAGGAAGTTCTCCCAACATGCCACAATTTGTAGTCCACAACTTGTCGTTCCAAGAGCTGCCCTGAAGCACACTGGACCTTGGGCTATGTGACTCCTCACAGGCCCCACTATTCTACAAGAGGCCAGCAGGAACTCCACCACCACAATGCCTTTCTTTCTATAGCTAGCCATGGCTTTTGAGGGTACGTCTAGACTACACACTTCTTTCAAAAGAGATCTGCTTTTTTGAACGAGAACACCCAGGCAATCTGGATGCTCTCTTTCTAAAAAGCCCTGTTTGCAGTCAAGAAAGCATTCTTCCTTGTAAGATGAGGTTTACTGCTGTCAAAAAAAACACTGTGTTCTTTCGATTTAATTTCGAAAGAATGTGGCGGCAACCTAGATGCAGGGGAAGGTGTTTGTTTGTTTGTTTGTTTGTTTGTTTGTTTGTTTGTTTGTTTGTTTGTTTGTTTGTTTGTTTGAAAAAAGGCCACCTTTTAAAAAAAAAAACTGTGTAGTCTAGACATAGCCTAAATTCCTTTCCTTTCTGCATGGTGATATCAGTGCTGCAACATCAGTCTTGTTGCGAGAGCTTCGTGCTGTTTTCACGTGATGCTCTATAACCCAGTGATCGCCTGTAGACAACTGGGTGCAGTGCTAATGGCCTCCGTACAGAGCCACATCTAAATTGTCTTGGCCAAGTAGGAGGGTCACCACGTCATGTGGCCTTAGAGGGAAGTAAAGGGAAGCGTCAGAGACGATCCTGGATGGCTCGTACCTTGTAAATAATCAAAAGGTCACTGGAAATAAACACCCTTTATTTACAGTATAACTTCCAGCTGCTTGACAATGAGACATGCTAAATCTTGTGAACTTGCCGAATGCTGCACCGAGCAACTTGGTTGCCTCTCCTTTTGCCTTGTCTACAGAACGGTCTCGGCAACAAGGTCCTAGGGATTTCGTGGGTGGGAGTAAAATGGAAATGGAGCTCCGGGAAGGAAGAATTCTGGTGGGGGAGGAGAACGATTTCAAACCTGAACTACATCAGCTCACTCACTGCCCCTCTGGTAAAAGCGGCCCCATGACTCTTTATATTACACACAGCCTCCTGCTACTGACCCCTCTGAAACTCAAGGCTTAGCCTCTTGGGGGGATCTGCTGTCAAAACCAATTAAAAGAAAAAGAAAACATGGTAGAAATGAAGCATGGCAGTGAAAACAGAGAGTGTGCAAAAGCAAAATAGATATTTTTACACTTAACTTCCTCTGCTGATTTGTGTCAAGTCTCTCTCCCTGCACTGGGCTGTTCATAGCCTTCCAAAGCAGGGATACTGTTAAACACACCATTGTGAACTATGTTGCTATGTTTTCTGCTTATTGCACATTAGAAACCTTCCATGCAATGCACTGGTTTTGAATATAGTTTATTGGTAAGTGTAAACAAGGACAGCTTGTTCTGCACAGAAAGAATTGTGCATGGAAAACATGGCAAAGCTGCATCTGATTCTGTTCCAAGTCACCCTGGGGTAAATCACCATGAATTCCATTGAAAACGATGAAGTTGTATCAGAATAAAACCAATCAGAGATCCGAATGGGGCCCATGAGCACTAAATTTCCAGAACCAGTTAGATACAAGGAAGAGTTCCAGAAGTAGTATATTTAAAAAAACGCCTGATGAAAGGAGAAGGGGAAAAAAGTACCTGCCTGTCGGCCATAAGAAATGTTGCCCACAGGAAATTAAACCTCATAAGTCATGGAATACTGTACTCTATATGCCCACCTCAGCACATGCCAGGAGGAAGGAATAAAAGATGAGGGATTGAGGCAGGGAAGGGTAGCAGCTGGAGCAGTAATAGCACTTACAGTTGATGGTCTGACTCAGATTTCACAATGGGCCCCCCTTTTCCTGTGCAAAGCCTCAGAATGCTAACTGAGGGGAATGGGACGGGATGCTGACATTGGAGCGAGGCCTTGGCATCTGGCAGTGGGGCAGCTAGAATCACTTGTGTGTGAGAGTGGGAGACGGCAAGCTCTTTGGGGCAGGAGAGGTCTCTCATTCAGGGTCTGTGAAGCAGCCAGCACAGTCAAGCTCCAGGTTCAGACTGTAGCATTTGGGTCCAATGGACCTGCAAATCGTTAGAATAGAGGAACGACGAAGGCAGGGGTGGGGAACCTTTTTTGAGTCTGGAGGCCGCTAACCCACAGAAAAATCAGTCGGGGGGGGGGGGGGGTGCACACAAGTGAGAAGCAAAAAAAAAAAAAACATAAAAAAAACCCTCTACACTAATGTGGCCCCTACTGAGAAAGAGAAAGACACTCCCCACATTCCTCTTGCACACCAGAGCTTGGGTAGGCCCAGCCTAGTAGATTTTATGTGCTCTAGCTTTGTGGTGGGGCAGCACGGATGCTGGAGTGCCAGCATGGGCTCCCCAAAGCAAGGGGGGCTCTGAGCCTCAGGGGCCAGATCCAGGCAAGCTGGGGGCTGCATCCGGGCCCCCAGACCTGAGATTCCCCACCCCTGGCTTAAGGTGTCACAGGAGGATTTTACAGCAGCGCTGAGACTTGCTGGGCAGCTACAGCAGCCGGCAGGAGGAGCAGCAGTAATGATGAGCAGTTGGAAATTGGGTCAGGACACAGGGAGGCAGAAATACTGACAGATGGAAGTTATATGGGGGTGCTGCCAGGAGCTCAGCGGATGGATGGAGAGATTAGAGCACTTCTTGAGGCTCAGTGGGACAGGTGGGCAGTGTGGTGTATTGAAGATGTATTGAAATTGTAAGTTGTCACTTTAGGTGCTCAAAGGTTTGCCCTGTCCTGCATGTGGGGGATCAGGGCCCAGCAGCCGTCAGTCTGCTGTCAGCCAGCCTAGAGTGAGGTGGGGTCAGTGGTACCTCTCTGTTTTAGGGAGCAGTCTCGCTGCGTGTTGCGTTCCTGTATGTTACCATTGTGAATTCTATGACGTGTTACATTGCAGCCCTCCAGCAATATTATTTATTAGATTATTAGTTTATTTGTATTATTAGCTTATTAGAACATTATAATATTATTGTCTAACTTTTCAGTGTATGTTTATAACAGAGATGGGAATGTTTTTTCTGCAATACCGTAAAGCATGTTGTGAGAAACGAATTATGCTCACTCAAAGCTAGAGAGTCTGGAGGAAAATCCTGGTTTCTTTCTGTTCCCTTTCCTGGCTGGCTGCTTAAAAACTTTGCTTCACTCTGCACCTCCCTCCCTCACACAACATTGTATTATCACCCACACACTTGATGAGCCATTAGTGCTAACACCTTACTTGGGAACAAGAAATGGAGTCTCTCGTCCATTCCAGCGGCTGCCGTTTTTCAGAGGGAGAGGGGAAACCACTGACATGCAAGAAAAATCCCTGTTAGCGTGAGTGGATGTTTTCTCCATGATTGGGTCTGGTGCTTTTTCTCTTTTACTTTCTCATTTGCACAAGTAGCCACTCTCTCCCTTCCCCTTGTGAGGTACCCTGGGCTTGCCTCTCTTTCACGCTAGCTCTCCTTAGCTTGGCCTACATTCAGGACATTTACAGATAATTCCCCACTCTTTGTCCCAGCTGCCCCTGTAGGGGTTCTGCCCAGGGAAAGGGGGGATTGGCTGAGCCATGCCTGCCTCCGGCTGATTCCTGGTTCAGGGGCCATGTTGGCAGGCAACAGAGATCAGAGAAGCCTTTAGGCACCCAGCTGGCCCCAACCCCTCAACTTTACACTGAACATTCATCATCCAGTTCACAGAAGCTGGAACCATGAAATAAATAACAAGCAGCTTTATTGAATGGGATGGAGTGGGTTGGAGATCTATAGGGCACTGAAACTCCCTGCAGAATGTCCTGGTTTGATATGACCTGAGTCTTGAATAAATTCTCTGAGATATAGTCTGTGGAAGCCATCTCTGCTTTGGTCCTGTCAACATTGTAAAATATGGGTTCCTATTTCTAGACCACTTGACTGCCTGTCTCTTTCCCTAAGGTAGAACATTTCCCCCACAGCTCTGTTGAAACCAGTGGAAGTTAGGGGCCTAAATACCTTGCCAGACATGGCTTGAGTAACTATGGCAGAGGGCTCTGCTGCTGTTGAGAAGGGTACACTTGCTGACTGTTTTTCTTTCTTGCAAAGCAAATTTCCCAGGGACTTTTGCTACTTCTAGCTTATTTTGTCACAGGTAGTTAGTTTTCACGTCCCAGGGAAGCTTAGGCAGCATTTTGTAGAGATGTAAGGAGCCACAGAGTCATTTTAGAAACCAACCAGCTAGATCCGGAAAACGTGTTTTATCTCGCTGTGGCTCATGAGCTAAGTGTGTCCAGGCCTTTTTTACGGACTTGATCCTGCTCCCTTTGAAGTCAGTGGCAAATTCCCACTGATTTTAAGGGAGCTTGACTCTGAAGGCACCATTGGACAGAGACCCACTTTGAGAGCTAGGTACTGCAGATCTCAGCATTCAGTTCTACATCTCAACATGAATAGAAGACTGCTCTGATCGAGATGTACCATGAGAATGCTGGGGGCTGTAGTCTCTAAGGGGTGCTCTCCACTATGAAAGGAGAAAGAGGCTGTTATTCATCATCACCTTTTTATGAATTTTTCCTGCAGTCTTCCAGCTTTGGGAAATTGCTGATTGCTAATTGCATTTCGGTAGTGTGAACCCTTGTGATCCAGTGACACTATGAAAAAACTTTAAAAAACAATGAATAGTCCTGCAGCACCTTAGAGACTAACAAAACATATAGATGGTATCATGAGCTTTCGTGGGCATAGCCCACATACCAGCTACATATTTTGTTAGTCTCTAAGGCTATGTCTACACTGCAGGGAAAAATCGGAAAAAGATACACAAATTCTGAACCACAATATGCATATCTTTTTGTATGCTTTTCTGAAATTTTTTTCAGCAAAGCAGATGCATTCCTTGGATGTGGCAGAGCTTTCCTGGGATACCTCTGCTTATCCCGGAAAAGCTCTGCAATGTAGACATAGCCTTAGGTGCTGCAGGACTATTTGTTGATTTTAAAGTTTTTTCAGTTACAGATTAACACAGCTACCCCTCTGAAACTGTGAAAAAAATCCATCCATGCTCAGGCAAAACCTAGTTAAAATCATCCCACGTTTTAGCTAAGTAAAAGTTGAGTAAGAACTGCCAGATTTAGCCAGCATGGCTTGAAAACCATAAACCAAAGAGAATCCCACTAGATGCAGAAAATAATTTGAGCCTGGGAAAATCAAATGGATTAAAGTATTCTCCAAGCAGAGTAACATGGTAATGTGAGACCTTCAAGCAACACATAAGAGAAGCAAGATTACAGAGAGTGATAATATGCATCTTCCTCTGAGGCAGCTTGTGCTGGTCCCTGTTAGAGACAGGACACTGGACTAGAGAGGCCCTGTGTCTGGTTCAGTGCCCTAGATAATAAATCCTGATTTGCTTGGTTAGCCTAATTAGAATTTTTTTTTTAAATTTAACCTGAAGATGTGACTTGCACGAGCTGGGAATCGTGCTCCAAGTGTGGATGTAGTCTCTGAATCACAATCTGCTTCCTGGGTTGCTTTTGGTGCAAGACAACCAAACACGGCCCCTTACTCAGGACTCATGGCAAAACCTTTAGCCTGTGAATAGGTATCTTGAAGACATGTGTAATAGGGCAAATTTCATAAATCAAAGAATCAGTAGAGTGCAGGCTGCAATACTGTGACCGGAAACTCCTGAATCCAGTAGCCTTTCATCATAAGGGGAGGACCTAAAGTTTGGCAACCACCCATGCTGCCATTTTTGCCTCAAGCACTTCCCTCAGAGCTAGCACCTCTTCCCCCCACAAATGCACCACTCCTAACCCCACCTTCACCGCATTCTAACTTTGTCACCCACTGGTTCTGTTTCACATTGTTGGGATCGTCTGACCCCTTCCCTAAATATATTCATGGAGGCAAACCCTTGCACTGTCCTTTTTGCTTGTGATGAAACTGGAAAATAAATAACTGTGTTCAAGTTAAACCTGAGTTTTTGTGCCAGGTCTGGAACAAGTCGGAAAGACAAGTCTGGGCTAGCTTTAGCACACACAATGCATTTCACAATTAAGGCCTGTTTTGCGGATTCTTACGTGCACAAACAGTCCTCACACCAGCAAGTAACCCCCCTCCCTCTCTGCGGTCAGGGACACTTCCTTTCACTAAGCCCCGTTCTCTCCAAACATACAAAATGACTGAAAGGTCAGATACTGAATAAGGTCTCAATCTCACATGTGGGACATGAGTGGGTAGGCAGTTATTTAAAGGTTTGGGGGGCTGAATCCTTCTTTGGATAAGGATGATAAGATCTGACCCTCTAGCTCCCTGGTCCACACTCTGTTTTAGGGAGTCAGAAGTAGAGCCCTTAGCGCTTGCAATAGGGTCTCACTGAGATTTCTAATCAGAGTGACACTAGCAGGGACCAGCTTTTAAAATATTCATGATGCATTACCAAAGAGTTTGAACTTTTTCCAGATTATTTCTGTTGAGAGACAGGAATATCCAGGGAGAGAAACATACTTTCATAATGACAACAGTATGCACCATTTGCCATTGTGTGTTCTAAAAAGAGATGTCATCAATAAAAGTTAAAAATACTTTTTAATGTAATAATTGTTTTAGCTGATTGGCACCCCTTGCTGAGGGCCTCTGCACACTAGTACAAAGCCATGCATTATGAAACAATCAAGGGAGCATCCTCAAATGCCACAAATCCCAGGGGTAGGAATGAAAATTCCCCTAAAATACAATACATTAAATATGACACGCATAAAATACATGCCCTTCTATTAAAATAGGAACCAAAAGAGCTGAGGTCTGAAATGCTTTTGCATGACTCAGTGGGCTGGTGGTTTTCATCTGTTCAAAGGATGCAGCCTCACTAGGAAAAAGGGTGTGGTCTTAAGAGCAGAAGGCAAAAATACTAGTGAACACAAAGCAGTGTATAGCTTTTACATGTTAGCAGCTTATGATAAAGACTAGGAGAAGCCGGGCTTTATGTTGACCTGCTAATATATGTGCATCTTATAACCTGCTGCTATAACAGGCATAAATTGGCAAGCCTAACACGGGAGCCAGGAACCGACAGGCCCTAGAATTTTGAGCCATGAGACGTACCTTCATGAATATTGGCTTATGCATATTGGTAAAGTAGAGTGGGGAAGCTTGTGCCGATGCTGATGATAAATTCACACCAAAAAGTCAGCATTCAAAAAGACTTGCCCTCCAAATAGCTCCAAATAAACTCTGGCCTGTGTTGAGATGAAAAGAAATTCCAGAAATGCAGGTCCACACTGGAAATGGATATCGACCCGTCTTCTGCCCTTCAATCATTCAACTTCAGGGTGGTTTGAAGCCCCAGGAGTCAGAGAACATTCAGTCAACGGAGTAACACAATTGGGTCCCATCCTGTAACATCCATTATACTATAAGAATCTATTCACATTTGCACAGTCTACCTCACCTCCCAAGTTTCCTGGAAAATGCCTTGTTTGGGTGGACCCATCCCATGCTGGGTAGACCACTTTGCAGGAAGCTTTATTATTTTATGGTTTCCATACATCAATTTTAAATTACCTAACGGGGGAGGGAGCCTCTTGTTTTGCATTATCAGGTTCCAAAGCAACAGAAACGCACTGTGGTGCCAGCATTATCATTGTGACACAGTGTTGTCATATTGCTGCACACATTCCCGACAGCCTGTGGGCCCCAAGATAAAATGTCCAAACGTGAGCCTCCTATAGAGTATATGTTCCCACCTTAAGGGGAGCAATGGCTTCTGAACCCAAATTCCAGAAGGGTAGCTCTCCAGGGCAGAGTAGAGGTGTCAAAATATACTGACTTCAGTCCCTACACTCCCTGTATCTCTAGGGGGCTATGATGAAGTCGAGGCAATAGAAGGGCAAAGGGGAAATTTAAGGCATTTTAATACCAGAGAACAAACTCAAATGCAAGTTTGTTTACAGGCAAACAATCAGAGGTGCATGCTAAAGTTATTTGCAGTGGCTTCTTTTCTTGGAAATTCTTTGCCTGATTCATCACGCTGAGTATAGGCCGTCCCACTCTGGAAATCCCTGATGTAGTGCTGCAATTTCATCTGCAGCAGCAGCAGCAGCAGCAGCAGCAGCAGCAGCTGTGTGAATTTTATTGGAGAGGGCTTTCAGCTTTTAATAGTTTCCACTGAAAAAAAAATCTATGAAGTGGTTTGCTGCATTCACATGCTGCACACCATGTGCACCCAAGCTGTCAGCAGCCATCGCAGACGGGACTTTACTCGTGACGTGAGTTGTGGTCAATAGAGGAAGCAAAAAAGAGGAACCCGAGGTTTCTATTAATCGAATGGGGCATATTGCCTTACAGGAATCTAGGATGTATTACTACTGATTTACATATAACAGAGAGTGAGGTGCATTTCTGAGATGTACCATAAGTAGCCGAGAACAGGCAGTCCAAGAAATTGAAAGCTACTTCCTAGAAATTTTGTCAGTCCCAGCTGCCACTGCTGAGAACTTTCTAGGTCAACGAGTATGAAATGGCACCTGTGTCCCTTCCCCTTTTCCTCCAACGGTGGTTGTATTTCTGTGGTGGGTGGTCAGTTTGTATATCCTTAAACAGGAATAGTTTGTGTCACACGTTGGGCTGTTTCAACATAAAAGATGCTGTGTAAAGATACAGGATAGCTCAAAAAGTATGAAAACTAAGATTCTCCCATTCGTAGAGGACTCTGTAAAAGGATGCTGTCCATGCTAGGGCAGCAATTAGGTGTTTGCAAAATGTGGGAAGGCCCAGAGGTGAAGTGTCTTGGAATATTTTAATCACTTCTGCCTTTAGTTCCAACCTAACCCTGGGTAATCAGAGGAATGCAGAAATGGAAAATAAGGGTATGTCTACACTACAGAGTTAGTTCGAACTAACTAACTTTAATAGGCGCTACACTAGCGCTCCGCTAGTTCGAATTTAATTCGAACTAGCGGAGCGCTTAGTTCGAACTAGGTAAACCTCATTTTACGAGGATTAAGCCTAGTTCAAACTAGCTAGTTCGAATTAAGGGCTGTGTAGACCCTTAATTCGAACTAGTGGGAGGCTAAGGCTTCCCAGGTTTCCCTGGTGGTCACTCTGGCCAACACCAGGGAAACTCTATGCCGCCCTCCCGGCCCCGGAGCCCTTAAAGGGGCACGGGCTGGCTACGGTGCCCGTGCCAGGTGCAAGCCTGCCAGCACCCAGCCAGCAGACCCTGCACCTGGCACGGATCGAGCCAGCCACCCGATGCCCCCCAGCCCTCCCCCTCTTCCCAGGACCAGGCTGGCGGCTCCCGGGAGCTTGCCCGGGACCGCAAGAGGCGGGCACCCACCTGGGCTAGTGCGGACATCGTGGACCTCGTCCACGATCTCCGCACTAGGCACAGGAAGGTGGCCGTCTAGGGCAGGAGAGCTGCCAGCCTGGCCACCCAGGAGCAGGAGTGCATGAAAATCAAGGTGGTCCACTGAGACCCCGGACCCTGAGCCCTGAGCTTACAATGGCCGTCCTGGGTCAGACCAAAGGTCCATCTAGCCCAGTAGCCTGTCTGCCGACAGCGGCCAACCCTAGGAACCCTGGAGGGGATGGACCAGAGACAGTGACCAAGCCATTTGTCTCGTGCCATCCCTCTCCAGCCTTCCACAAACCTTGGGCAGGGACACCACTCCTACCCCCTGGCTAATAGCACTCCATGGACCCAACCTCCATGACTTGATCTTACGTCCCTTTAAACTCTGTTCTAGTTCTAGCCTTCTCAGCCTCCTGCAGCAAGGAGCTCCACAGGTTGACTCTTTGCTTTGTGAAGAAGAACTTTCTGTTACTAGTTTGAAGCCTGCTACCCATTCGTTTCCTTTGGTGTCCTCTAGTCCTTCTTTATGGGAAATAATGAATAACTTTTCTGTATGCACCCTCTCCATCCAACTCCTGCTTTTAGAGACCTCTATCCTGTCCCCCCTCCGTCTCCTCTTTTCTAAGCTGAGAAGTCCCAGTCTCTTTAGCCTCTCTTCATATGGGACCTGTTCCCAACCCCTGATCATTTTAGTTGCCCTCCCCTCTCCCAGCCTCTCTCTTCCCCTCTCCCACCTCCTTTTCCCAGTCTGCCCCAATTTTGTTCAATAAAGACAGATTCCATTTTTTAACCCAATTGTCCTTTATTTTGTACATCAAGAAAAGGGGCTAGGGAAGGGTAAGTGGAAGGAGGTGAGGGAGGAATGGGGCACGAGCCCCCGATGGGGAGGACTGGGCTGGCTCTGTGGGCTTCTGGGGGTGGAAGCTCTCCTGCAGCCCCCCAATTGCCCCCTCTCCCCAGATGGCAGCCTGCGGCAACTGCAACCGGGCTGATGGCCGAGTGGTGTGATGTGCCCAGTGTGGGCACTCCGGGCAATCCAAGCCAGGACTGCTTTGCAAGCGGGACACCCCTGAGAACTGTCTGTCCGGGGTGGGGGTCGGGACCCTTTAAGCACAGCCCTCTGCTAGCCTGAAACAGCATCTCCATGCTCTAAGTCCTCCTCTGATGCCCTGCCAGCACTGCTTCCGGCCATCCTTAAGCCCTATTCAGGGTCCACTTAATGTGGACATGCTAGTTCGAATTAGCAAAACGCTAATTCAAACTAGTTTTTAGTTCTAGACGCGTTAGTTCGAATTAGCTTAGTTCGAATTAACTAATTCGAACTAAGTTAGTTCGAATTAACGTTGTAGTGTAGACGTACCCTAAGAGAGGAAAATAATGAACACCTCACAGTTTGTCCCAGATATTTGGATGCTCCCAGCATTTTACTATTAGGCATCTGGGTTAAGAGCAAAGAGTGATTTTAAGCCAGCTTAGCACTGGACCTGCTGGGGGTTGTTTGGTCCTCAGTGAAAGTTAGAGGAGTTTTTAGGACTACTGTTATTTACACCATCTTGTAAGAGCTGTCTAGGGCATGTCTCCATGTGAAGGGACTTCCTAGCTGTCCATAGGTAGTTTCTTCACACCTCCCTGGCAATGAGGTATAGAACAAAGCTAAATGTAGTCCTTTGTTTGACATTTGGGGTGAAGATTCTTAAGGATTTATTTTATTCAGACCCCTTTGCAAATCTCCAGTGATCCACAATTCCACTGTACACTGTCAGATTTAGCCAGTGTCTCTAGTGCTGGGAGAAACTGCCAATATTTCCTTTAATGGAATTTGTGAATAAAGGCTGGTATATTTGTTTATTTGGACAAACACAGTTCCTTGAGTGAAAATGACTGCAAAATTCTTCTCTCCAAATAATCCTCTGAGTTTTCATGAATTTGCATGGCATGAAAAATGTGTTGCCTTTGCCAAGAAATGTTGATGTTTTTCATATCACCCCATCTCCTCTGTACAATAAGACACTTCCTGATCGGTAAAAATGGTCAGCCATTCATTCTCACAACACATCTGAACTCAAAACAATGCTTTGCTTTTAGGCCAGGGGAGGGGAATCTTTTTTGGGTTGGGGCCACTGACCCACAGAAAAACAAGTTAGGGGTCACACACAAGTGAGACGTGAGAAGCAAAACAAAAACAAAAACAAAAAAAACCCTCAAAGCTTTACTGATGTGCTCCCCTGACTGAGGAGCCAGACACTCCCCCAGTCCCCACATTCCTCTCACACACCAGAGCCTGGGGGTAAGGGGCAGGCTAGTAGATTTTGTGTGCTCCAGCCGCAGAGGGCAGGGTGGGGCTGGAGCACTAACTCAGGCTCCCCAATGGTATGGGGGGGGATCTCCGACCAGGGGGGGCTGGATCCAGGCAAGCCGGGAGCCACATCTGGTCCCCGGGGCTTTGGTTCCCCACCACTGTTTTAGACCCACAAGAATGGGATATTTTTTCTTATTGATTTTACTCACGGAGCGATTCTCTAACTTGGCTTCATGCATTAACTTCAGGAGGGAGGACTACAAGGCACAGCTGATCCCTAAATCAGAAAGATGCCCAATACGGCATGAATTTTAAATAAGTTAATTGATTGTGATTTTATTATGTAAATAGCAATAAGTGGACCAGATCCCAAATATGTTAGGCACTGTACAAAAACAGACCAAAAAGAAGGTATTTACCTAAAGCAGTTTACAATCTATGCCATAAAGAGTTTGAAATTAATATCAAAACCATATAGGAGCCAAGGATTCAGGGCTTCGTGTGAGGCATCTGGCATAGATAAAACAACAATGAAATCCCACAAGCTGCTTTAACGTGATTTTCACCTCAGAATAGTCACAAAGTCTACTTTTCTCACAAGATTTTCACCACTTTGCATCAAAATCTCATGAGCTCTCAGCTACCTCAAATCTAAAATCAAAGCTAGACTTCTTATAGATTTGGCTTTGACCTGAAACCAAAACCTTAGGTTGAATTCAGCACCACAGAGTCGCTTCCTAATCCCCAGCCCTCATGACATTTAAATTGCTATAGAACTATAGTTCCAGTTTTGGCCTGTTTCTAATTATATTTGAAACCAATCCTCAGGCAACCAAAGTTATTTCGTTCTCCATTAACAACCTCCCCACCCACTCCTCAACTCTGACAAAATAGAATTGTTCATTGCCTCTTTCTAGTAGGCTAGAAAATTGGTTTGTATTATCACACATGAAGCATGACATCCCCCCATCCAAAAGTAGAGGGTTTGGACCCTATTGCTGCAGATCCCATATAGTACCTGACTTGCTGCTTTATTATGAAGAACATGGGCTCTCTATTTGCTGCTTATTATTATCCCATTGCATATTTCACAAGAGCACAGGTGCTAGCCTCCAGCGTTCTGGCCAGATTCCAACATGGGTAATTACATTCTCCCAGCCTAAATTCCCTCTTGCAGGTTCAGCTGAATGCAGATATTATTCATCTTTGCCCCACTGTTCTATAGTGTAGCAGTGCAGTGTTACGTTGCTGCTATATTTTACACCAGAGAGGGCTGCATGTAAATGGCAGATAGAGTGCTTAATATGACATGGAAGCACGGAAAGCTACTTCAAGGTAAAAAGCATTAGAAAAATGCTAGATATTGTTATGCTTTCAGCAGATCATCACACATTGTACTTTGTATTTTTTTGCTTCTTTGGCACTGACTGGTTCGAAGGGTTAACACAGAGAGATGAATAATCCCTATAGAATCTGGACTGGGAACTATCCCTGAAAATTGGCCACCTTTTGTTCTGGATTTCCAATTGGTTCCTAGGAGAGCTGTCACCTGGAAACTTTGGGAGGAGAGATAAGAGATGGGGATTGGGAGGAGCATATGCAATAAGTGGTTGGAAGGGGAGAAACAGGAAAGTCTTATAGTTCTAAACATATTTAATTAATGTTCAAAATGAGTTTGAGGGTTCAATATACAGCTGGTAGGCAGGAAGAGCAAAGGAAATACATTTTTTTCTAATTACTAGGGGGCTGTGTCCCCTGCTCACTATGCTCACCAACCCCCCTCTCTCTGAGGGCAGGCAGCCCCGACTCTCCCCGCAGCTACCAGGGAGGGCCAGACTGAGGCCACTCCAGCCCCAGCTTTCTCCCCACAGTTGCTGGGCCAAGGCCGCAGCATGGCAGCCTCGGGTCCCACCCTCCAGCACTGGGGATGGGGCAGGGAGGGAGGAGGCTGCGAAGCTGAGGGCAGGGAGGCAGCGGGACACAGTGTGACATAATGACATCATTCTGTCATCCCACGGGAATTATTTTTTTTAGAGAGAGAGAGATTTTAAACCTGATAATATTTTATCAGCTCGCTGCTGAGGCTTCTGAATTATGGGGCTGCTCAGCACCACCTGGAGGCCATATTGTCCATTATCTGAACAAAGACCCCACAAATTCACACAGAGGTAACATCAGGATGTTTATGCCCTCACATTGCAAGCAGGTAGTAAAAAAGAAACTCCAGTCAAACAGGGCGGTAAATTTCCTGTTGAAAACTGAATGTCACGTTTCCCAGAAAAGGCTGATTATTTTTCAACACCATTTGGACTGATATATGTGACAAAGTCTGGGTAGTGAGAATTTGGTGCTTTGTATTTTTTTCTAAAGTCCATTGTGCAGTAGCTATTGTAATCTTCTCGGTAATATTAAATAATCCCAACAAGCAAAAGCCTCTTTCAAAGCCATTTACATTTAGTCCAGGGAACAACCCATACAAATCCTTACAAGCAAAGAAATGCACCTGAGTAAGGGAAAGGACTCCCCCATTTTGTCACCCACTTTGCACTGCTCATCCTACTTAACCACTGGGGTCTATGACAAGGGGAGGAGGGGTTGTCACATGTAGTGGGGGTTGGTTCCATTCCTGGCCTGCCCCAGGACTTCAGGAGAAAAAACATTGTTACCTTTACTCCTAACTCTGATCTTCTCCAGCACAACCAAGGATTGATCCCAGGTGAGATTGTCCCGCTGATGCATCAAATATGGAGCCACAGCTACTTAGTGCTAATATAACCACTGGCATTTATGGAGATAGGAGACCATATTTTCAAAGGGCTGAATAGGTTTAGAGGAACATTATTTTTTTCAGGGCATAGCACAGTGTCAGAGGTATGTTACTATGGTGTCCGACAGCATCGGCTCTGTTGGTTAGGGCTCCATATTTTCAAATTTAGATTGCACTTCAATATAATGCATGAGAAGCTCCTTGTGCTGCTGGGCAAAAGCAGCATGGAGAGTCACAGAGGGTTGTGTTAGTGCCCTTTTTGAGCTCTGTTAATTGTTATGAAATTTAAACTTCGGAAAGTGGATTCGGGTGCCACGGGGAAGATCACCTCTTGCCTGTAACAATAGTTGCACTCCTTACACTAGAAATATACAAGGATTCTTTTTTACTCTGATTAGCCATGTAGTAATACCTAACAATGCCTTGGAATGAAAGGTGTATGCTTGGGTGAAAGAGCATTCAAAGCCGGGGCAAAAGAAAAGATGTCCTGGTTTCGGTTCTAGCCACGAACCTGGGTGAAACTGACTCTGATGCAAACAGTCTGCAAATACTTGCATTGCAGTGAAAACATCCTGCCATGACACCAGCTCACAAGAAGGCTGATTTCTTACATGCTAGCAGCCCCTCTTGACAGCATTAGTGATAGGAGATAGCCACCTCCCCTCCTCTTCTCCCCATGCTCTGGGAAAGACTCCTAAGGTATAGGACTTTTCTAGACCAGGCACGACCTTCCCATGCTCCAGCAATGGGCTTACAGGGTTGGCCCTCCTTATTTGGTGTCACAGAGAGGTTAAGGCCTTTTCAGCGGGCCACTGCCCTAGAACAGTGGAGACTGATTCTGGCCACGGAGGAGCTGTGGCTCCACAGCTCCCCACTCACTAGAGTAGCTGGCCATGCCCATGAGGAGAGGGACAGAGTATGCTGCTCTCACAAAGGGGTGAAGTAATTTACTCCCCTTCCATACAGACACCCTCAGAGTTAGGGGAGCACAGAGGGGGAAGTGTGACTCTGAATGAGTCTATTCCCTACTCAGTGCAACGCTGCCCTCCTCCCCATCCCCTTAACCCTCCTCTTCAAGGCACAGTGTAAAGTTAGAATCCATGCCACTAGCTTGTTCCCCAAACACACTCCCCTCTCCAGACACTCTTCTCATCCCTCTCATTTGTTACTTCCCTGACACCGCTGGCCATTCTACTCCTAAGACCCATGCTTCAGGCAGGCGAACCCAGAGTGAGGCTTCCTTTGGGCCTGTCACTGCCCCATGCAGCTACCCTTTTCCTGCCACCTCCTCAGCCCCATTAAAGGTGCAAGCAGTTGGGGGGTGGGTCTTCTGGACAAAGAAGCTAAACTACCTTTGTTTATTTGCCAAGGGACAGGCTGGCTTTGAAATGTGCTGAGCTATGTGAATGTTAGGTAAGACATAAACAACACACGCGCCATCTCGGCAAATGTACACTCATAGTGAAACTTCCTTTTTGGGAGAATTATTTCAGTGATAAGAAGGCAGCAAATAGCAAGCTCCATTAGAGTATCATATTTACTGTGGCACTAACAGGTGTTTACAGCCCTAACAATGTATCACTTTGTAGATCATATGAGCAGTCATTAAAAAGACATTGCCATTGTAGACTAGAGCGAAAAGAGGTGCTTCAGTTGTCCAGGTGATGAGCTGGTATAAATGGGTGTCATGCAAACTCTTCACTGTTATTGGGGACGTGACTTCAACATGTGTAGATAGACACCCACACTGGCCAACTGCAGAGCTGTCTTTTGTGATATATGTATGTATAGTGTCTCGCTTAGTAAAAGTGGGGCACCTAGGCATGACCCCAACACAGATAGCACATTTATTCTCCTGCAAGTGAGGGAATGTGTTTGCTGGCTTGAGCCAAGAATCGTGCCATTTTTTTAGTTCCAGCTGGTCTCAATCAGCCCTGTCACTGCACCTCTGACCTGGCCTGCACGCTCTGCCTTTCTGGTGTTAGAAAACCCTGCTCTGCTATGCCAATGCACCTGACTCCTTACCCGTGCTGCCCAAACAGGATGGGTCACAATGGACAGCAGTACAGCTCTACCGTGTGCTTAGAAGTAGCAGGAAGCAGACGTTTGATAGGGGTTGCTTATATGCTACTCTTCTCCTCCTGTCTCCTTGTTCCTCATCACTCAGTTACAAAAAGGTCCCTTCAAACCATGGAGCAGGAAAAATAGATTGGCTTTAATAGAGTAAAGGCCTGGGTGTCCAAGGAGTGGTGAGAGGCAACCATCCTAGTAGCTGATGGCCATGATGCAGCAAAGATTGAATTTGTTAGCAATTGTCAAGTATCAGAGGGGCAGCCGTGTTAGTCTGGATCTGCAAAAGCAACAAGGAGTCCTGTAGCACCTTATAGACTAACCGATGTATTGGAGCATGAGCTTTGGTGGGCAAAGACCCACTTCATCAGATGCATCTGACGAAGTGGGTCTTTGCCCACCAAAGCTTATGCTCCAATACATCGGTTAGTCTATAAGGTGCTACAGGACTCCTTGTTGCTTTTGTTAGCAATTGTTTAGCTGAGAAGTGAGTCAGTGTGAGCTGCTGTTCTGCCAGGTGCAACCAGGAACAAAGGAGAAGGAAGGAGCTAGAATGGACCAGTGATTAGGACACTAGTGTAACCAGATGACTGGGCTGAAAATCCCTGCTGTTCAACACGGGTCCTGTGTGAGCTTGAGCAAGTCCCTTGGTGATAATGTTGGTGTGGTGCTCAGATACTACAGTAATGGGAGCTGTACAAGTGCCTGAGAGAGAGAGAGAGAGAGAGAGAGAGAGAGAGAGGTCTGCTTCTGTTACTTATGAGCAACAGCATTGAAAGGGGCGCACTCTTCTGGAGAGGGAGATACTGTCTGAAAGAAACACAGCCATCAGCAGATAAAAATCCACATCCTTCAATCTTCCGGGTAGTGATTTGGTTTAGCACTGCATTCTGTACGTGAAGCCACAGCTCACTCACGGCACTGAACGGAGGTACAAAGGGCAGGGGGGGAGCGTGGGAGCCTGCCAGCGCAAATGCCCAGATGAGGAAGCTAGCGAACATAAATTAGGAAACCTGAGTAACTCTTCCTGTGTTGTTATGTTCTGCTTGTGCAAAGAGGAGGAAATGTTTGCAATGCTGATTTCTCAGAATGACTGTCTGAATGCAGAATCTCCCTGTCTCCTTCCCTCGGTGGAGGCCCTGGCTCAACTCCTGCATGGGCTGTGCTGGGTTAAGTTATGTTTGAGGCCTTTGCTGAATACAGGCCCATTCATCTGGAGCCTGAACGTGTACATTTTTGAAAAGCTGTCCGCCAAGTTATGTGCCTGTGAAGATAATGAACCACTGTTTTTTGCTCCTTTTTTATAAAGGGCAAAACTCGTTCCATCCCAGTGTCACAGTCACTGGCTTCATGTTCTTCATAAATGAAGTCACCTACAGCATTTGTGCCTTTCCCTAGCTCTTCATTTCGGAGACACGATGATGTAGCATGACTTTATTTATTTATTTTCTCAGGGTTTGTAGCAGCTCCGGGACAGAAGACACACTACTAATGTCTTTGAGATAAATTAGAGGCCAGTGAGTCACAGCCACATGAGTCTACCTCCCAACCCCAGGCCTCGCCTTGTGTGTCATGATTTGTTCGTACAAGTTGTGTCCCAGGCGAGGAGTGGAGTACAAAGAAATATCCTAGTGGCAACTGTAGCTATTTCCCAGCTCAGGAAACTAAAATGTATGGACTGTTTTTATGGTAAAAGCTGCTTCCTCAGTTGTGTTAGAGAAAGTGCTCCCAAGGCTTTTCATTATTTCTGTAATTAAACAAAATGAAAAACTGAGACAAATATGCTAAACTGGGTTTGATTTTCTCCGGTAGCAGCAATTTACAAAACATATTGGAAGATACTGTAAGGAAAAGGAACAATAGGATTTTAAGGTGGTGCATGTCTAAACAGTCCAATGGGATTTATCTAATTGATCAGAAGTCAAAGAGCTTGATTTTGCACAGTGTGGGTATGTCTATACTAGCCCCCTAGTTCAAACTAGGGAGGCTAATGTAGGCATTCGAAGTTGCAAATCAAGCCCGGGATTTAAAAATCCTGCGCTTGATTTGCATCTTTCCGGCTGGTCACCATTTTTTGAAATTTACAAGTCCAGACTAACTGCCTGCGTCTACCCGCGGCAGGGACCCAGTCGTTCGAAATAAAGCCCTAGTTCGAACTACCTGTTATTCCTCCTGGAATGAGGTTTAACAGGTAGTTTGATTTAGGGGTCCCTGCCGCGTGTAGACGCGACTAGTTAGTCCGGACTTGTAAATTTCAAAAATGGCAACCAGCCGGGAAGATGCAAATCAAGTGCGGGATACTTAAATCACGGGCTTGAATTGCAACTTCGAATGCCTGCATTAGTCTCCCTAGTTCGAACTAGGGGACTAGTGTAGACATACCCTTCAAGTGTGGAGAGTTGCATATTGTGTTTATACATAAGTATATGTATGTAACATGCAATTTACATATATGCTTTTAAAATACATTAATTATAAATTATACACCTTGCATGCATACATACACATACAAGTAAAAGAAGTGGAGCTTGTGGCAATATCTGTAGTTAAGGTTACCAGAAACATGAGATTATAAAACCATGCTTCCTGTGCTGATAACTTGGTCAAATTTTAACCATTTGGGCTGAAATTTTCCAAGCCGGATATCCCCTTGACACTTTCTTTTCTTGTTCATGAGAGGGAGATTGTTTTGATTTGTATAATTTAAGCAAAAATGGTTCAGCTATTTTTCAGAAGATTGGGAAAATATGTTTTGCCCATGTTAACAAATTCTTACAACTGTTTTGTTGAGAAATTCTTGTGTCTTCATGCTTTGGAGAAGATATTTAAAATTTGGCTGAGAAGACTCAGGTGCAGGATGTACCTTTTGCTGTGTATATGAAAAAAATTCTAAAATTTGGCTTCTGAAAAATCTCAGTTCGCACATGCACTGTAGAGACTTGCTAGGTAGTGGAAGCTGAATTATTCTGGTTATATTGAGCCATCAGTGAGAAAAACAAGGAGGAAGATGCGTGGTTTGAATCCAGCAGGATGAGAAATGGCAAGGGGGCAGGAAGAGAGGAGTTTGTAAGAGTTGGAGAAAAGGGGGAGATTGAAGTCAGGGTGCTGGTAGGAATAGGAGGGGAAATGGGAGCAGAAGAGGAGCAGAGTGAGACAAAGGCAGAATGATCTATAAGCTCCCCTCTGGAAACTCCCCTCTGGAAAATCCCTTCACTCCCCTCTGGAAACTGCAACTGAACCCAGGAGTCCTCAGTCTCCATATTCATCTGTGGTGGGCAATTAGCTATGAAACCCGCTGACAAAGGGTACGTCTATACAGCAGTGTTATTTTGGAATAACTGAAGTTATTTCAGAATAACAAAGTGTGGATCTACACAGCAAAACATTATTTCAAAATAATGTCGAGCTGGAGGACTTCTTACTCTGACGCCTGTAACCTTCCCTGTAACCTGCTGTGTAGACAGTGCCAAAAGCCGAATGAAGCAATTTCAACTTCAGCTACGCAATTGACAGAGCTCAAGTTGCATCGCTTATTTCGGCTTTAGCCCTGCTGTGTAGACATGCCCAAAGTGTGCATACAGCTCATCTCCTTCTAGTCCATCAACACAGAGGATAATACTGTTACTTTATTTTAAATAAGGAAAAACATTCAAAATACATTATGCTGGTAATATCAAGCTCTCAAAAGTTATGGAATTCCAGATTTAAGGTTGCTATATTTTGCTGCCTTAATGGTATTTTACTTTTTATTATGCAGTATAATATAAATAAGTGTTAATATAATTGTGACTTTCCCCAGAGTACTACCTGGACAGCTGTGTTCCCTCAATTCACCAGCCTGGGGTGTGTCTCTTACTTGCTTCATTGTGAAAGCAACCACTCCTGTACAAACACATCCTCCAACATGCAAGTCACTCCCAGCCATACTGCATGAGTGCTACAGCCACCCACCCATGAATTGCATCGTAGGGTAACAGACTACCAATCCCAGACTTTCTTCCAGAAAGGTGTGTGTTGTCTGCCCAGCCTCCTCCTGGACCACACAAGCTCATGTAAAATTAGCCATTTCCTTAATAGAAATTATATACACAAATCCTGTTATCACAAAAAGAGTTTTTCAAACACTTCTATCCAAGCACACAGGTATAGGTAAAACTAATACCTAACTTAACAAGCTAAGCAAGATAGGGCAAGGTGTGGGAGGCTCAAGGCAAGGGGTGGGAAGTGCAGGAGTCAGGGCAGGGGGTTGGGTTTGTGGGGGGCTCAAAGCAGGGATGAGAGGTGCAGGAGTTAAGGAAGGGGTGGGGGATTCAGGGCAGAAGGCTGGGTGGGGAGGGTTCATGGCAGAGGGTGGGAGAGTAGGATTCAGGGAAGGGGGGTAGGGCAGGATTCAGGGGGCTCAGGGCAGGGGGCTGGAAGGTCAGGGGAGGCTTACCAGGGCCTCCTGCAGCAGTGAGAGCCACACAGGTCCAGCAGTAGCTCCTGGCATGCCCGGGGCTGCACTGCTGATGGAGTGGCAGTTGCCGGGGGCGCCTGAGGCCACACTGCTCCATGGTGGTGGTTCCTGGGGCCACACTACTGTGGTGATGGTTGCTGCCCAGGGCACTTGGGCCACGCCGGTTTGGTGGCAGTGGCTGCGTGGGGTGCCCATGGAGATGGAGACTGTACTGCCTGCCCATCCCAACTCCCTAACTAGCACTGGGGCTAAGGGCTGAGGAGCAGTGGCTTGGGCTCCCCATGTGGTGGCTGAGGAGGGGCAGTGGATTGGGCTCACCTGTGGAGAATGGGGGTTAGACAGGGAGAGGACTCAATCACGGCCAGCACAGGAACCTTACCAGTGGACGGTGGCTGGTAATGTTCAGAGCCCCTCTCCCAGCTGTCCACTCTCTTACTGGTGCAGTTACCCTCCTTTCTCCCCCCCCCCCCCCCAGCCCATGTCATTCTGAAGCATAACTGTCCCTCCTAGCAGCCCCCTTCTTTTTTGTGCTATGGAAAACAACCCCATTCCAGGCATAATCCTATTTTCCTGGCACAACCAAACCCTGACCTTGCTTTATGTTTGGATAAGAAGACGCTGCATACCACATTTGGTAGTCTTAGCTCTTACTGTTTAGGAGAAGTTCTTGAATAAATGGACTTACAGATGGACAGACACATGGACAGACAGACAGATGCACAAACACTCTAAAATATGTAGCAGATAGCCTATAGGTAGCAGACAGTGAAAGATATGCATGCCAGTTAAAGAGTAATGGAAGCTTTGTTGTTTCAGTTACTCCTAAACGTGAAATATATCTAATGAACAATTTTTTTTAAATGTAGAAAAATGTAACATTAAAACTGGGTGAAAACCCTCTCCCAACAACCAATGGCTGCTTAGCATAAATCGCCAGAGAAGGCAGAGGAATTCATGTACAAGCAGAGTACTTCAAATACTGCTTTAAAAACCCCAGGGATAGAGTGCTCATCACTTACGCTGTTGATGAGTTTGCATTTGCACAAGTGTTCCCATTAATGTCAATGGGACTATTCATGTGAGTAAGTGCACAATATGGTCCATGGTAAATATTATTTTAGATAGATGTTAAAAAACCTTACCATACCTAAGAGTCTTCCTCACAGCCAAAAACAGTCATTGCTTTAAGAAGGAAATCTCTCATTCAGGTTATGAGCGGGTAATAAGCTACTCCACCAATACATAATGTCCCTCACATATTATTTCATACAGATAACCACTCTGGCCTCAATCCTGAAGCATGTTGTAATGACATCGAATACAGAGCAAAACTGGAGGGAGTGGGTGCTGAAAGGTTTATATTCAGAGGTTATGAGAAGATGGTTATTAGAGAAAAGGGTGCTGGATTTAAAGTGATTTATTACAAATTGAGTCGAAATTAAGACTAACCTATTGTTATTAATTATTGTTTGTACCAATATAGGGTATAGGAGCGCTAGTCTAGGAAACTACATAGACCCATCTTTTAAAAAATTATTAAAATTATTGGGTTTATTAAGTTAAATGAAAAATATGTCCAAGTACTTTTAAGTAATTGTTAGAAACTTGCAAGAGAAAAAAAGAATTTGAGATTCTGTTACATTCTCATTCTATTGATGATATCAAAATCTATTTTCCCTAATCCAACTACTAGGAGTTTCTCCTGTCCATCGTGTAGTCATGATTAGAACAATATGATTAAAGCTACTTACTTTAATCATCCTTTAATTGGTAGAGAAATCTCCATTTGTGGGTGACCAACATGTGATCCTGATTATGTAAATTATATGCACTAATGTCCTTGAGGATTGTCACATCTGAGAGCTGTCCCTAGGCCTTTGAAATGATGAATTACTGACCATAAATCTGCAATTAGCAGATGAATTACTAAGCATACTGATATCATCTTGCATGTTGCTAAATATTTTGTAAATGAAAATAATTCTGATAACATACTATAATTTATGGTTACAGTGCATAGCTTCAGGTTAATAGAAGAGGTGAACAAATGAGAGGCTGTCTGGAATTTTTTATTTAGAACAATAGGCCAAATCCTCTGCTGACATAGCCATGCTGAAGAGAACAAAGTTCCATTAGCAGAGAATTTGGCCATTTGTTTCCAGCTGGATCCAATGAAGATGGTAATTTGAGTTCCTTTTTGAGGAAAAGATTAATATATTTGTTGATATAAAAGGAAAAAGATGGCTAGAGCCCAGCCAAGGGTACATTTAACTAGTGAATCTAAAGACCGTGCAGTTTGTATTTCTTAAAGAAAATTTCCCTCCCTTCCCCCGAAAAACATCAACTCTTCCTTTAAAGTCACTATTTAATTTAACCATGTTGCTTTCTGATAGTTTCTGTGACTTGGGAATCCTTTCCATTTGCTCACAAGGTCAGGCAAGCTGCGGTGCATTAAAAACACACTGCATAGATACGTAAACAAGTCTTTTTTTCACTGTTTAGCACTTCTTCCCCTTTGGTTAATTTTGTCCCTCCGTTATAATTTTTTCAGTAGTATTTTTGCCCTTCGCACAAATTAGCTGATCAACCTTGATGAAACGGATGATGTGTTTTTATTCACAGGCTCTACTTGGTCTGTTAAAAACACCATATCTTCTAATCATTTCTTATTTTGTTATTACTGTGTTTACAGGGATTATTTGTATGAGATAAATGACTAGTGTCAATTGGTAATAAGGGCTTTATAGTACCTCATTTCCTGTTCATGCCCTGGAAACCTTTATGTATAATGTGGATTTTCCTCCTGAAGGTAATCAATGTTCTTGGCTTCGAGGAAGATGCTGGTATGACAGGACATTAGTCATTTCTAAAATATAAGTATTAATTCTTCTTCGGGGGTTCCTGTGAGTGCTCCACTTAGGTGCTTCAGCCCTGCTGCACACACAGCCTGGGAATCTTCAGTAACAGTCCCCTGCCCACCAGCACGTGCTGCACTATTGTGCAATCATTCGGGATGATAGTTGAGCACGCGCCGGCAGCAGTTCCCTCAGTTCCTTCTCAACCATCGCCGGCATCAGTCGCAACTAGAGTGTCTCCCCTCAGATCGTTTCGTAAACCTACCTGACCAGTCCGTTACTACTTTAATTAATAAGTCAGAGAGAGAGCAACTCAGCGGGACGAACAGCTGCGTCCACATCCCTTGCGACAGCCCCAGCAGCCCTGTCATGCCAGCATCTCCCAGCTTTAAAAGGTGCACAGGGTGCGGAGCATTCATTGGGGCAGTGGACAGCCACGAGCAGTCAGCCTGGGTCAGCCTCTGCCCGCATTGTCAGCAGCTCGCCCCACGGTCAAAAAGAGCACGAGAACTACAGAGGCGCAGCCTCTTTATGGGTACACCATGGCAGAAAAACAGCCTCAAACAACAACACACACCCCCCAAGGTCATTCCTAAAGGGGTGGAGGCCAAGAAGAGCACTCCCATGCAGGGACGTGCAAAAGAACAGGAGCGGGACAGGAGCGCAAAATGCATCAGATCTCCCACAGAGGCTCCAACGGCCGGCAGTAAAATATCTTCCAGCAGGGAGCTGGAGAACTATGGGGGTGAACACAGTGACAAGGGATCCTGCTTACAGAGAAGCAGTGATCCCAAAATGAAGCAAAGAGCCACTGGCCATGCTTCAAAGTTCCCCCACAGCAGAGCAGTGGTACAGAGAGAAAAGCTGGTATCGCCTGCACTTCAGAAGCCCGCCAAGCCACACAGCAATAGAATGCCGCACGCAGCAAAGCCCTTGGTATCATCGGTACCGGCGCAGGCCAAAAAAACACGGTGCTATTGGGGACAGAGGGGGAGAGCTCCATCATTCCAGGTACTCTCCTGTACTATGGAGAGGGACCTAGCAATAGCCTCAGTGCCATGCTCCCTGCTGTTTGGTACTGATGGCACATCAAAGTCAAGAGGCTCGCTCTTCTCCTATACTCCGGCGTCACTAGTCTCACCATGCTTTAGAGATGACAATGACAAAGAGCGAAGGAGCCACAGTGCAAAGACCCAATATGCGCCAATGCAGTTACTCCAGTCCCAGAACTGGCAGATGGTGCAGTGGTTACCCCACTGCTACCACTCCCTGGGCACCCTACAGATACCAGCAGCTGCAACTTCCACAAACCCAGGTGCCCAGGGTGCCATCAGCTGGCAACAACATGCCCGGAAGGGCTGACTACAGTCCAGACAGCTGGGACGCTGATTCTTCTATAGAGGACACAATACAAGGGATGCTCATCCCCCCCGGAAGGATCTGGCCCAGCTACAGATGAACAGAGTCTCCCCATGTCACCAGCTAAAGGGAAAATTTCAGGACTTGTTCCAGAGGGTAGCAGACACATTGGAGATACAGCTATCCAACACCAGCCACAACAAACATAAATTCATGAGTATTCTCCATTCACTGCAACATAACAAATTGGCTCTGTCAATGAATGAAGCATTGATAGAATTGGCGAAATCCCTATAGAAAACCCCGGCATCGGTGCCCGCAACATCAAAGAAACTGGATAAGAAGTATTATGTAGCACCTGCAGGGGTGGAATTTCTATTCTCCCACCTCCAGCCGAATTCACTTGTAGTCGATGCAGCCAACCAGAAGGGGAAACAATACCAGTACCTCAGAATACCGAGTCACGGTAAAGAAGTGAAGAGACTTGAGACTATGGAAAAGAAAACATTTTCATCAGCCTCCCTTCAACTCAGAATTGCCAATTACGTAGCTCTACTAGCCAAGTATTCACACCAGACTTTTGAATCCTTGGAGTCCTTTATTCAATACATCCTGGAAGATATAAAAATCATTATGAAACAAATATAAATGAAGGGTCACTGGCTGCCCAGACAGCACTTCAAGCAGCACAGGACGTGGCGGATACAGCTGCTAGGTCCATGGCCTCCGCAGTGGTGATGCGAAAAGCGTTGTGGCTGCAACTATCCGGATTCCCCAAAGAGATTTAATTGAGCATTGAAGATCTGCCATTCGAAGGAGAGAAACTCTTTGTGGAGGCAACAAATTAATCTCTCCACACCCTCAAGGACTCCAGAGCCACTCTACGCGCTCTGGGAATCCAGCTCCCTGGCACCAAGAAAAAGCAATATAAGCAATATAATCAACGGTTCAGAGTGCCAATATTCATACAACAACACAGACCCTACAAGAACAGGAGACGCATGAGACAAACTCGTAGAAGGCAGGTGAACGAACTCCCATCATCGTCACAAGCATCCACATCACGCCAGCAAATTTGAGGACTTGATCGAGGGCACAACAGGCCCTGGTTCTCTAGGGCAGGCAGACATAAGAGCACAGATCTTCAGCAACAGACTCGCTGACTTCAGTCCTGCATGGGAAACCATCACTTCAGACCAATAGATCCTAAAAATAATATGATCTGGATACTGCATACCATTCACAAAAGTTCCACCATCCCACCCCACTTCCCCGTCCCTCTTCAGGGACCTCTCTCACAAGAGTGTCCTCCAGGAGGAAGCACAATGTCTATTGCTGGTAGGCGCTATAGAGGAGGTACCCACTCAATACAGGGGGAAGGGATAGTATTCCCGATACTTTTTAACTGTCAAGAAATCGGGTGGGTGGAGACCTATCTTAGACTACAGGGACTCAACTAGTATGTCAAGTGTCAGCGGTTCAAGACGGTTACACTAGCAAAGAACATACCTACTCTAGAGAAAGGCACATGACTATTGATCCTCGACCTCAAGGATGCATATTTCCATATATCAATTCACCTGGCACACAGACGATTCCTCAGATTCACCATCAAGGACTCTCACTAATAATGCAGGGTACTACCATTCGGGCCGTCCACTGCACCAAGGGTTTTTACAGAAGTCATTTCCATGGTGGAAGCACACCTGCAAAGAAATCAGATAAACATATTCCCTGTCTTGATGATTGCCTGATTATGGCATTCACATACAACGGAGCAGAACATTCACTGGGGGTGACGAGAATGGTATTTGATACACTTGGCCTCCTACTGAACCTGGACAAGAGCAACCTTACCCCTTCCCAGACACTGGAATTAATAAGAGCACAGTTAGACTGTACACAGGACATAGTCTCCCTTCCTATCCACAGATGGTTGTGACTACATGACCTGATTACGTCGGTACAAAGTACTCCACAAACTACAATGTGTACGTGCCCGCGAATTGTAGGGCACATGGCAATATCCACATTCATACAATCCATGCCACAAGATACTATGTGTCCCTGATCGAGTCAAAGCCACCATGAATTGGTGGACAGATAGAAGCAATGTATGCGTTGGACTACTGTTCCAGGCATCAATGCCATCTGTTACCATCACAACAGATACATCTCTGATGGGATGGGGGGCCCATATGGAATCCATAGTACCCAGGGTCAACGGACATGCACAGAGTCTCACCTCCATATCAAACGTGTTGGAGCTCAGAGTTGTAAGGAGGGCATGCTCACGGCTACTCCCCCACATACAACACAAATCCATGAGGATAATGTCTGACAACATCACCACAATTTATTACATAAACAGGCAAGGGGGTGCAAGATCTCGCAGCCTGTGTGCGAAAGCAATGAGACTATGGTAATGGTGTATTGTACACAACGTCACACCCATCACAATGCATCGACTGGGCAAAGACTGTATAAATAAAAATTGAATGCTTCAGGCTTTTTCTACACTGCAGGGTTTTTGCGCAAGAAGCCTTTTGCAGAAGAGATCTTCAGCAAAAACTTCTTGTTCAAAAGCGCATCCAGACCTCAAAGAGCATTGCAAAAGCAATGTGCTTTTGTGCAAGAGAGTATCCACACTACATGGACACTCTTGCACAAGAAAGCTCTGATGTCCATTCTCCTGGCACCTGTGCTTTCTCCTATAGGCGTTTCTTGCGGAAAAACCCTTCCAGAGCATCTGCACCTGCCTTTTTGCGCAAGAGCTGAAGTGCAAAAAGGAGTTATTCCTTGTGAGAAGAGAAATAACTCTACCGGCAAAAGCCCTCTGTTCTGTCAATTTTCTTGTGCAAAAACATGCTTGAGGTGTGGACGCTCCGCCGTTTTTTGCGCAAAACCAGCCGTTTTTGCACAAAAACCTTGTAGTGTAGACCTAGCCTCAGTGTTTTAAAATAATATATTAACTAAATAGAGGGAAGGTTACTCACCTTCTGCAGTAACTGGAGTACTTCAAGATGTGTCCCCGTGGGTGCTCCACAGCCACCCTCCGCCCCTATGTTCCGGGCTGATGACAGTCCGGTGTAGAAAAGGAACGGAGGGAACTGCCACCAGTGCATGCTTAATTGTCATTCCAAACGATTGAGCAATAGCGCAGCACACGCCAGTGGCCAGGGGCCTGCTACTGAAGATTTCCAGGCCATGTGCACAGCGGGGCTGAAGCACCCAAGTGGGGACACATCTCGAAGAACTCCAGTTACTGCACAAGGTGAGTAACCATCCCTTCTATTTAGTTAATTACATATTATTTTAAAACACTGAAGCATTCCATTTTTAATTGCACTCTCACAGCCCTTTATTTTATTACTTTCATTTTAATCAATTATTCTTTCCCCATAGCAGAAATTAGGTTAAATGATATATAGTACAGATGTTAATGCTCTTTTAATGTAATCACATTTAAACTCATTTTTCCTTCAGCTTCAGTCACTACCAGCCTAGATCAGATTTTAACTGATAATGTAAAGATGAAATGAAACATTTTAATGCTTTTCAGCCATCTACATCTCTCAGGGTACATCTACACAGAAGCATCACTTCGGAATAACGTCAGTTATTCTGAAATCACAAAGAGAGTGTCTACACTACAAGCCATTATTTTGAAATAATGGTGAGCTGGAAGATTTCTTACTCTGACTCATGGTAACCCTCATTTCACTATTTTAGCGTAAGCTGCGCAATTAACGTAGCTCAAGTTGTGTAACTTAATTCAACTTTTGCCCGGCAATATAGGCGTACCCTCAAATACTAAAAATGCCTCTATTACAAGAGTGTAAACATAGGTAAGATACGTATATGTAAGCGTCACAAATATAGGCCCATTTTTCTACCATACTACCGTCAAATTCTAGTGTGTTGGAGTCTCTGGATTCAAACCGAACTTGCCTGTTGAATAGAGGATGGACACTTCAAGAGCAAACTCCACTTCAGAAACAATTTTTAATCACAGAGGAAAAAATGCCACCACAGAATGGAACCTGCTTCCTGCTCTGTGTCATCCTACCTTCTCCAAAGTAACAGCCAATGCTGATAAACCCTATGTAGCATGACTCAACAGTGAGCACAACACAAAGTTCACAAGTCAGGAAGAGCATGATTCATACTCTTTAATGACTGACCCAATCGCTTGTATCACTGGAAGCAAACACAGTTAGCAAGGCTTTTCAACAAATAATCCACAATTTCCTGTTAGCTCTACCAATCCATCCAATGAAATTCTATGGTTTACTTTAAGATTCAGTTGTCATTTCTTTCCCTTCTCCAGTTCTTTCCGACTGTTCCAGAGTGAAGCGACTGGGTGGGAGGAGGGGAACTCTCAAGGGGTATCAGTTGTAACATTAAGTTCCAGCTCAGGTTAAGCCTGTAGTACCTACATAGGTTCAGACATCATTCTTATTCGCAGCAGGCTTCACAAAACTGCCATGAGACAATTATTAGGAAATCTTAACACGCTAAAAGGAAAACCATGTAAGGTCTTGTCTCTAGAGGGCCTTTGCCCAGATTTCAGCAATTAATACCCAGCTATTCATGTAACTGCACCACTGTAAATCCCTAGCTTAGACAAAGAATTTGTATTGCATTGTAAATCTTGCCATCATAATTGACATAGGTCATTTTTAGGATTGCACATTCTTTCCGCTAAGAGATTGTTAAGATGGGTGTAGTGGTGGGTTTTGCAATAGCTATACACTGGGAATTGATACAGAATACTTCCAATAGCCCACTAAAGAGCATCATATATTAATCACAGAACACTAGAACTGGAAGGGACTTCAAGAGGTCATCTAGTCCAGTCCCCTGCCCTCACAGCAAGATGCAGTACTGCCTAAACCATCCCTGATAGATGTCTAAATAACCTGCTCTTAAATAACTCCAGTGATGGAGATTCCACAACCTTCCTAGGCAATTTATTCCAGCATTTTACCACCCAGAATGACATTAATTTATTTCCCTTGGTACCTGGTCAGACTTGTGAAAGCAGGAAAACGTGCTAATCTGTTTTCAAATTAAATGGGTCTTTTATTCTCCTATAAATAAAAAGAGTTGCACAGTCATATAATCATAAACTTGTAGGATAGGAAGGGACCTGCAGAAGTCTTCTAATCCAGTACCCTGCACATAAGACCAAACTAAGTTATCTAGACCATCCCTGACAGGTGTTTGTTCTACCTGCTCCTAAAAAGCTCCAATGACCAACATTCCACAACTTCCCTTGGCAATTTATTCCTGTGCTTAAAAAACCTGACAGGAAATTGTTCTTAATGTGCACCCTAAACCACCCTTGCTGCAATTTAAATCCTTTGTTTCTCCTTTGCTTCTTGTTTGTTACAAAAAGGAGTGAGAGAAAATATTCTTAACATTATTCTCAAATGTTAAGAATATTTTTTCTCACCCCTTTTTGTAACAAACTTTTATGCACTTTAAAACTGTTATATCCCTTCTCAGTCTTCTCCTCTCCAGGCTAAACTAACTCAGTTCTTTCAGTCTTTCCTCATTTGTCATGTTCTCTAGAATGTTAATCATTTGTGTTGCTGTTCTCTGGAATTTCTCCAGTTTGTCCACTTAACAAACCTCTACATAGAAAACTACCAATTTGGACCAAGCCTGCCAATTGGGGGTGGGGAGACAGCTATTGCCCCAGGACCCAATGATTCTAAAGGACCCAGGGCTCCTAGCCACCACAGCAGCAGTAGCAGCAGCAATGCCTTTTAGAATTGCGGTGGGATGTGCCAAGTGGCACATTCCAAGCCCCTGCATCACGCACCCTGGCCAGCTTTGAGGGCCAGCAGGAGCGGGTGTGCAAGGGCTGGCTGTCCCAGCCCTGCCCCTTCTGCCGGAGGCCCTGTCCTTCCAGGAGCACAGAGCCAGCCCCCACTACATTACTCAGGGGCCCAGTGATCCTGTTAGTGTCCCTGATTATAGTTCAGTTTCCACTTTCCAAAAGGTTATTACAAGCAACACAGATAGTGACATCTGCAGTTAAAGTTGTCTGATAAGTCCCATTATAAGATCCTGGTTTCAATTGCTCATGACTTTGCCAAACTTAGATCATTTCGGCTGAATTTTTCTAGGCCAATGGTCTGCCTCTGGATGAATTTAACTTTTTTTTTTTTAATTTCAACAAAAATGGTTTTTCCATTTCCCAAAAAAAAAAGCATTTTCCCCCATGTCGGAATTTTTTTAGAGTTGTGTCATTGTAATGCTCTGGCAACCTTGTGTGTTGGAGTGGAGCGAGTTAAAGTGGCTTCCCTCTGAGATTGACAGGGAGGAAGGAGCACTACCTCCTTTAGCCTGCTGGGTGGAGCCAGGAAGCTCATGCCCAACCCAGAAGCAGAGCAGCTGGAGAAGAAGTACAAAAGGCAGGCCCTGCAGCGCAGTTGTGTTAGGAACCCAAAGAGAATCTTTGTTATGCTGAGAACTCACCAGACCTGCCCAACACTTAAGTAGTGAGGAGCTGCTGGAACTGCCCCTGGTGGTGTTCCCTGGGGAAATGGAGGATGACCCAGGTACATCCTGGGGAGGAGGAAGTAGCCCAGGAACAGCTGGTTATAGACTGGCTGCATGGCTGCCTGAATCTAGGGTTAGCATATTACCACTGGATTCCCTGCTGACCCAGAGGGCTCCATGTTAGGTACCTGGGCTGGGACCTGATGAAGTAGGGTGGGACTGGGTTCCCCATACTTTTTACTGCCAATCCCACCCCTGAAGTGGCAGCCTTCATGATATAGGCCAAGAGGTTTGTGTTTGTCAGCTGTCAGAGCCAAGATGCTTGATCATTTGTTGCCCCACCCAGTCTGAGGGCCTCAGCTCTGAGTCTGTTTACTGCTCTGTCCTATTAAGAGCCAGAACTCTAGACTGTCTGTGACTCCACCCTGCCTGAGGGCTTGAGCCCTGGAGACTAATCACTGTTCAGCGCAGCTCAAAAAGCCCAGACTGAGGAGACAGCTGATTTCCCATTTTCAGATTGCCTCTCTCAGAATGGGACAGTGAGTGGGGGTGATAGGGAGGGATAGAGCAAAGATTTGAAATTTGGCAGGGCTGTCATCCAGTTATCAGGATGAGGTCTCTTTGTCGTCCTCATAAAAACCAGCCCACATCTTACCAAATTATAGGCTCCTGAAAATACTCAGTTTGCACATGCTCAGTAGGAAGTTGTAGAATTTGGGAGCTAAACTCTGAAGATTCCAGGTATGCTGAGCATGCTATATCGCCACACAGCTTCCATGAGACAATTCAACAATATATGTGCCATCCCGACAAAGCAATTGAGTATGCTTCATCCCAGGGTAGCAAAGCCCGAGTAGGAATTTCCTAGCAACTGCTCCTTCTGGGCAGGCCCAGCCAAAGAGTTTGCGGGACACAAGATGGCGTGTTGTGGTTGGCAGCAGTGCATGGCTGGGCAGCTCCCAGCCAGGGCAGCGAGCGAGCAGGCACTGCACAGCATAGGGCCCTGAAGACGCAGGGCCCAAGGAAACCGCTTAGCCCTAAGGCTGGGCCTGCTTCTGGGAGATATGCACTACTGTAACGCCAAGCACAGGAACTGTGAGCAGAAAGACTTGCCTCTTCTTTGCTCTCAGTGCTTCTCTTACTGGGACTAGTGCATATGGAGGAAGAGGAGGAGGAAGCATTGGAGCGGTGAGGAATGTGGGTTGGGGGTGGAGGCATCTTTGCAACCTAGGCACGTCAAACTGGACACCCAAAATTAGAGAACACATTTGACCTTCATCTCTCTGTGTTTCAGTTGCCCATCTATAAAATAGGGATAATACCACCTCCTCCTCTCACAGGTGTTGTGAAGACAAATGGATCAATGTTTGTGAAGCACTCAGATAATACAGTCAGGAGCACTATAGAAATGCCCATGAGAAAATTAATAATTCTCTCCTTAGAGTGGGTTTTGAATAGTGCATAGTAAATAAGGCCTGAGCCCACGCAATGAACAATGAGGAGAAAACAAAATATTGAATAGTTACTCATTAAGCAAGCACCAGCATTCTGTGTGCTAAATAAGACGGTGATCCTGAGGGGAAAAAATAGGTACATCCTGGGGGGATTTGTAATTGTGTAATTAAGGACTGTGCCATAAGCATACACACAAGGGTGCCAAATGAAGGTTACACAGACAACTATAATTCTGGCATTTTCTAACTTTGGAGTGCTTGAATTTGCAAATTGGTTTAATGTAGGGCTTTAAAAAAGTAATTAAATCAGTGTGGGGATGTTAAACTGTGCTGAGAGGGGGGAGAGATAACTACATGGGGGAAAAATGAAAGTATATCATTCATAAAAGGATAGCACAATATCTCCTCTCAAATACGACATTCCATCTGGATCATCTTATCATAAATGATACTTAGCTGAAATATAAAAGGTCTGGAGAGGACAAAGAAAATTCTGAGATGCAATGGAAGCAGAGAACAGTTTCCGTACAAAGAGAATAAAACACAATAGTTAATTAAGAAAGTGAAAGGGGGAAAAGGAAGCACAACAGCAGAATTTATACAAAATACAGATTAGTTAAGTGCACCTATTTACTCTCTCCCGTCATAAGCAAGAAGACATTCAATGGGTGCCTGAAACCTGATTCCTACCACGCAACACTGAAGCCCTTGGGTTTGGGCTTTGGCCCCAGGTGATGCGGTTCAAGATTCAGCTTTGGCCCCAGAAGGTCTAAGTCAGCCTTTGGGTTCCCATTAAAATGGGATTGCGACCCATTTTTGGGGCCCCAACCCACAGTGTGACATTACTGTATTGCAGTAATGTGGGCCATAGACATACGTAAAATAGACATAGAATTATTTTTTAAACACATCACCCCTTTGGGGGGCAAAAATCACGTGTAATAGTGCCAAATAATGAAATTCACAACATTGTCTTCTCCTCACAAAAGACAGGTCCTGTGGAGAAATTAGGGACCTTTTGTGGACGGCAAAGTAATAAAACTCAGGAAAAGGTTGCAGCCATAAAAACCTGTTAAAAATATTCATTTCAAACCTCAGAGCCACCTGAAATAAATTGTTTCATTAGCAACACCTGAAGCAGACTGGTATCAGATTAGTAAATATAAGGAGACAAGTCATAGCCTGCATCAGAGACTGATTACCAAGCTATAGCTATTTGCATCTGGGTCACATACCTACACCTTTCTACCTCTGCTCAATGAGATGAGAACATACATTTCATTTGAGGCTACAAGCAGTTGTGGCTCCCGAAGTTAGGCCTTGACATTGTCTTGGTTTTTAAAAACAGAATTACACTGCACCTGATAAGATTTAAGGCAAAGGTTGCTATCTCCCCATGCAAAGATGCTTTTTTTTAAAAAAATCACTTACAAAAATTATAGATAAAAAAATGTGCCCCAATTTCTCCAGGGAGATGACCTGCAAAAAATGATAGAGAAGAGGAAAGATGGAAGTACAGATCACTTGACATGAGAACGGCCATACTGGATCAGACCAAAGGTCCATCTAGCCCAGTATCCTGTCTGCCAACCGTGGCCAATACCAGATGCCCAAGGGAGGGATCACAACAGGTAATCATCCCATGATCCCTCCCCTGTCACCTACCTCCAGAGAAACAGAGGCTAGGGATACCATTTTTACTGATCCTGGCTAACAGGCATTGATGGACCTAACCTCCATTAATCTATCTAGCTCTTTTTGGAACCCTGTTAAAGTTCTAGCCTTCACTTGGAAATTATCCCTTGGAGCTCTCATCAAAGAATTAACATTGTGTGGAGACAATGCTAGTAGAAATAATTCAGCCACAGTGAGGCTTCACTGGTCACATGGCCTAGTGCACCCTCATCTTTGGTACAAAGTTACTGCTTCTGGAAAACAAAAATGCCATTAGCCAGTGTTATCTTGCTGCTTGTCTTAAGATGTAGAATTGCATGCTGGGGTCTCGGGTTCTAATCGGAGATGAGTAGAGTTGCAAGCAGCTCATTTCATGCCTAGAAATGCTTGTTGGAAAATGGAGTTGGGAGACCCGTGGACAATTTCAAGACAATGTCCAATGTGGGTTGGGAGACCTGTGGACAATTTCATATTTGTCCAATGTTTCTACAGAAAATGTAGATTTTTCTTGGTGAAATATTATAAACCAAAATATTTTGCTCCTGTTTTTATATGTGATCCAGACTCTGTGGCCAGAGTACATTTCCCACAGGCCCCACTTCTCCCCTGTCACTGTGGTAATGGGGAATCTCAGGCATTTTGTTTTTCAATGAAAATATTGACATTTTCTACCAACAGCGGTCACGTTTTCAAATAATTTGACTTGGTCAACAACTCAATTTTCTGTCAAAAACAATTGGAAATGGAAAACTTTTGACCACGCAGGTGAGACCCTTGTGTAAACTTCCAAGCTGTCCCTTTTAGGGTATGTCTAGACTTACATTCACTTTCGAAAGAAGATATGCAAATTCGGCAGTAATTTGCATATCTTCCTCCGATCACTTTTTCAAAAGAGTTTTTTTCAAAAAAGCAAGCAGTTTAGATGCGGTTCTTTCGAAAAAATAAAACCTGTAAACCTCAATTTTTGAGGAAGAAGTTTCTTTCAAAAAAAGGGGTTTTTTTCCGAAAGAACTGTGTCTAAACTGCTTGCTTTTTCAAAAAAAAAATCTTCTGAAAAAGCGATTGGAAGAAGATATACAAATTACTGCCAAATGTGCATATCTTTTTTCGAAAGTGAAAGTAGGTCTAGACGTACCCTTAAAGAGACAACTTTTGCCTGTTCTTCTCAAGTCACTCCAGTTTAGAATGTACCTACGCTGTGACTGCTCCAGGTGACCAATGGTAGTTAACGAATGAGAGTCCCTCATGCCTGATTCTGGTTCTGACTACGTTTTTTATACACTTTCTCACCTGGAGAATCTATGCAAATCTCAACCAGAGTGGGCTGCTTGCCTATATAAAATAGATTCTAATTATTCTCCAAGTCTAGCTGCCCTGCACCCAGGCCCGCCAACAGTTATCGAAGGGGGTAAATGGCCCGGGCCCAGCGATTCAAAAGGGTCTAGAGCTCCCAGCCGCCGCCTCTGCTACTCTGGAAGCAGCAGTGGCCAAAAGCCCTTGGTCCTTTAAATCACCACCAGAGCCCAGGGCTGCGTACTCAGCGCTGAAGGACTGATGGAGAGAGGCTAGCCTCCAGCCTCTGTGAAATGATCCTCTGGAAAAAATAGTATGTAATCATATAATTCAAAACCAAATCATAACCATATGGTGAAGGAGGCCAAATAGAAGTTGCTCAGACAACCAAATGCAAAAAATGGTGCCAATGATTTTTAAACTCTCAGAATTTTAAAATTATTTCAAAAATAATTTTCCTGTAAAATGTGTGAAACACAGAATACACACACACACACAGAGCGGTGTAGCCTGACATCATGGTAGTATAGCATGATATAAAGGTACAAGCCCCAAACTCTTAGGCCAGAACCACAAAGTACTTACATGCCTAACTCCTAGCTTTAAGTGCCTACACATCCCATTTTTGGCACAACTGTGACCCACCACATAAAACTTCCACCATACCCTGTAAGTGCCTAAACTCCATTGGCGCCTAAGCCTTTGATGCAAAACTCCTTAAGCACCTAAGTTTCAACCTCTGATCAAGTGTTCTTCAGTCTCCATCTAGGCACCCGAACACTCATCTCCCACCTAAGCCCCAGGGTGATTCACAAAGGGGGAAGCTAGGCATTCGGCTGCCTACGTAATGTGCAGGGCTTGAGCTAGTAAGCATGCTCAGAGGCTGCTGAAATCTACACAAAAAGCAGGGAGGTGACTGTGAGCCTGGGGCTTAGGGTACACTCTCAAGATGTGGGACGCCACTGGTTCAAGTTCCTCTTCTGCTTGATAAGCAGTAGAGATTAATAGGGAGCTGCTGTGTCTCAGGTGAGTGCTCTAAACCCTGGGCTACAGAGTCACTCTTACTTTTTTTTCTGGCCTAATTAATATTTAGTTATTCACTTATTTAACTGAAGTTTAACAACCTCCTCAGCTTTACCTCAGTCCCTGGAAAAATCATAGAGGGGATCCTGAGGGAATCCATTTTGAAGCATTTGGAGGAGAGGAAAATTATCAGGAATAGTCAACATGGATTCACCAAGGGCAAGTCATGCCTGACCAAACTGACTGATTGCCTTCTATGATGAGGTAACTGGCTCTGTGAACGTGGGGAAGGTGGTGGACGTGATATATCTTGCTTTTAGAAAGGCTTTTGATACAGTCTCCCACAGTATTCGTGCCAGCAAGTTAAGGAAGCACGGATTGGAAAAATGGACTGTCAGGTGGATGGAAAGCTGGCTACTTTGTCAGGAATCTATGGGTAGTGATCAAAAGCTCAGTGTCCGGTTGGTGGTTGGTATCAAGTGGAATGCCCTTAGGGTTGGTACTAGGGCCAGTTTTGTTACATCTTTATTAATGTGCTGGTTGAGGGGATGGATTACATCCTGAGCAAGTTCACAGATGACACAAAGCTAAGGGGAGTGGTAGTTACACTGCAAGATAGGGATAGGTTCCAGAGTGACCTACACTGGTGGTTCTCAATCTTTTTTATGCTGCAGACAGGCAAATCCATTCATAAACATTTTTGCCTGACCGTTAAAATTGTATTTGCATATCCATTGTGCAAATAATGAATATGCAAATAAAATGCCACCATCTGCCTAGCCCCAACCCAGCCCCTTGCTCCCCAGTGCCTAACACCCTTTGACCCCCCCCACCCCTACAACCTATGCCAACACTCCCTTGCCCCATGACCCACTATGCCCTCATCCAACACCCCTTTGCCCAATCCCCACACTCCCCAGAGTGAGGCTTCCCCCTCTAGGGAGCATGGCCATTACTGCCACACAGGCAGGGGAAGCAGCCCTCCTCCTTTGTGCCCCCTCTCCCCCCTCTCTCTTGCACCCTCATGGGTAAAAGGGGGGAGTGTGGAGCCCCAACTGGCTGCCATTACCAAGGGGGGAGGAGGGAGGGAAGCATCTCCTGCTCCACCACCTCAGCCCCAGAGCCACTGCCGGCAAAAGAGGGGCCCACAGAGTCCTGGGGAAGCGCCTCCTGCTCCCCCTTCTCCTCCCATTGCCTCAGCCCCAGCGCAGCCATTGGCAAAAGTGGTGCACGGGCAGGGGAGCAACCTTTAGCAGTACATGCGCTCCCTTCTCCTTTGCGCTCCCTCCCTCCCCAAGCACAGAGGGGAAAGGAATGGGGGAGGGGTCTCCTGCCACACCTCCTTCTGCGGCCACCTCAGCCACCACAGCTGCTGGAGCTGAGCTGCAGCCAAAGGTCCGTGGACTGGCATCAGCCCATGGACCAGCAGTTGGGAACCGCTGACTGAGACAAATTGAAGGTTTGAGCCAAAAAAAATCTGATGAGGCTCAACAAGGATAAATGCAGAGTCCTGCACTTGGGATGGAAAAATCCTAAGCATTGTTACAGGCTGGGGACCGACTGGGTAAGTTGCTGTTCAGCAGAAAAGGACCTGGGGATTACAATGGATGAGAAGCTGGATATGAGTCAACAGTGTGCCCTTGTAGCCAAGAAGGCTAAGGGCATATTGGGATGCATTAGGAGGAGCATTGCAGCAGCTCTAGAGTAGTGATTATTCCCCTTTATTTGATACTAGTAAGGTCACATCTGGAGAATTGTGTCCAATTTTGGGCCCCTCCGTCCATTACAGAAAGGATGTAGACGCATTGGAAAAAGTCCAGCGGAGGGCAACCAAAATGATTAGGGGGCTGGAGCACATGACCTACAAGGAGAGGCTGAGGGATTTGGGCTTATTTAGTCTACAGAAGAGAAGAGTGAGGGGGGATTTGATAGCAGCTTCCAACTACATGAAGGGGGGCTCCAAAGGGGAAGGAGAAAGGCAGTTCTCAGAGGTGTCAGATGTCAGAATAAGGAGCAATGGTCCCAGGTTGCAGTGGGGAAGGTCTAGGTTGGATATTAGGAAAAACTATTTCACCAGGAGGGTGGTGAAGCACTGGAATGGGTTCCCTACGGAGGTGGTGGATTCTCCATCCCTAGAGATTTTTAAGTCCTGGCTTGACAAAGCCCTGGCTAGGATGATTCTCAGGCCAGACTGAGGGAGTATCTCATAGCCTAATGGTTAGAGCATGCAACAGAGACATGGCAAGCTTCTGTTCAAATCCTTCATCAAGCAGAGAGACAATTTGAACAAAATGTCTCTGCTACATCATAGGCGAGCACTGTTACCTTTGGGCTAAAGCATGGGGGTTCAAACTGGGGGGTAGGTTCAAACAGACAGGTAGGGGTGGCACTGTGGGGTTGCCTGCTGGGGATATAGCCACCTCAAAATTTGCTTTTGGACCCTGCAACCACCTCTTCTAGCACAAAGGGCAGACCTAGTACAGAAGGGTGGCATGGTGTGGCATTGCCATCGTTACTTCCACAGTTCAAGGTTGTTGATGGTGGTGGCAGCATTGCCTTCAGAAGTGGGCACCTGATCAACAGCCACTACTCTCCACTGCTCGGCTCTGAAGGCAGCCTGGCTGTCAGCAGCAGCGGAGAAGTAAGAGTGGCAATAGGGCACTACGTCTGCTGTGAAAAATGATATTGCCCAAAATTCACCCCCACAGCATTAAATAGTAAACATTTAAAAAAATAACGCGTGTTTGTAACCAGAATTCTATAAAAGTGTTTTAATCTGACTTTAAAAGTGAAAAAGTAAATTCATTTTAGACAATAGGGTGATAAATTTAGCACTTAAAATTGTGTTAAATATTAAAATGTGTTGTGAATTTAAGGGGAGGGGGGCCACACTCAGAGGCTGCCTGCCTGAAAGGAGTCGCTCGTACAAAAAGTTTGAGAACCATCAGGATAAAAGTTCTGAGAGAGGTCTGCCCCTAGCTCTTTTGTGTAGTCCTAGGCAGCTGCCAGGCAGGTCTTTCAGACTAAGCCCCGCATGTAAACAGTACCTGTCTTCCCTCTGGTTTGTGGATTGTAAGTAGAGATAAGCTTGAACTTAAATGCCACTCTGTGAGAGGGGTGGGGTTTAGGCCAGACTCCTCTCCTGTGTTTCTGTTCCATGAGGTAGCTTAGGCAGCTCGCTGACCAGCATGGTGGCTTTGTGAATCATACTCTTAAGCCTGTATCCCCCCCTGCTAATATAATAGGAAGACCAGGCATCTAATTCAGGAGATGTAGATCCCAGTATTATTCTGTAATTTTTCTAGGCACCTAGGATATGTCTAGACTACATGCCTCTGTCGCCAGAGGCATGTAAATTAGACTACCTGACATAGTCAATGAAGCCAGGATTTAAATATACCCGGCTTCATTAAAATAAAAATGGCCACCGCATTTCACGAGGTATAGGTGAGCTGTCGACAAAAGCTTCCCTTGTCAACCAATCCGCGTCTTGATTCGTGCGCTGTGCCGACGATCAGCTGAGCCGGCACAGTGCGGTGGCCATTTTTATTTTAATGAAGCCGGGGATATTTAAATCCCGGCTTCATTGACTATGTCAGGTAGTCTAATTTACATGCCTCTGGCGACAGAGGCATGTAGTCTAGACATACCCTCCAAATAGTAAGCACTGAAAGACACAATAGCACAATACCTAGGTTTCCTTTGTGGTGCTGGACCTACTTCACACAAGTGAAGTTACACTCAAACACATCTGTGTATTTTCGGAGTCAGAACCACCAGTTCTCTGGGAGAACTTACTCCTAGCTAATATGCCCATTCTAAATCTCTATCGATAACCCTTATAACCCACCATCCCACTCAATGCAGATGGGCATTATGGGTTAGATTCTCTTCTGCATCTGAACTGCACTCACAAGGGAGTACCACAGAGAGTTAGTCAGATATCTCCCCCGTCCTGACATTGTGTAAGTTAAAGCAGCCGTGAACAGGCCTGTGATTCCAAAAAGACCCGACACCAACAGGGAATCACTTTAGTTTAGTTCAGCTGTTCCTCTTCCCCACCCCATTTGCCCCCATTGTTTGCTGAGGAGACACAGGTGCAGCATCTGCCAGCTTCATGTCAACAGAAAGCTCCCCTCTGCCAGAATTCTCTGATGCCCATTTGCAGACAAAATCCTGCTCTACTCAATGTTGATTTACAAAGGCAAGTTCCATTCAAATGAGACAGCTACTTTGGCTACAAATTGTGGTGAATCTTGTCTATGGCAAGGCCTGCCTATACCATGCACCTGTTGACATCTGTAGAAGCCCCTCTGTCTTCCAGACAGACTTGTTGACTTTGGAAGGAGCTAGGCTCCATTCCCAGGGGTTTGAAATGTGGGTTTCTAGCTTTATAGGCCTTTTCAAAGAAGCAGGCATGTCCCCCCTTTTTTTTTAAACAAAAAAAAGTCTGTATAAATTTTCTTAGTCATGTAAATATGTATTAAAATTGGAGTATAGCCTACCTCTCTGCTCTGTTCCCACAGAGAAAACTGGTAGTTACCTGTCAGTAGAGAGCATCCTTCATGCTGAATAAGAATTATGGACAAACCTAAACCTCTGGACATTGCAAGTTAAAAAGTGAAAATCACCTTCTTTGCCTAGAGTCTGGCCCAAGAAATCTTGTAATTGTTTGTGACTGGCCTAAATAAGCGGAAAATTATATTCAGACTTTCAGATGTAATCCAGGTGTCCTTAATTTCTTCTGGTCTTTTAAGGTTGCCACCCTGGCTTACCATAAATCTATTGCTTAAAGGTCATATGCAACAATAAAACAGATGATTTATCTTCAGCCAGAATTCTTGACGGTGAGACTTTCTGAAAATTTCGGGGATGGGGAACATCCCGTGTGTTCTTTTCATGGCCAAAGAAAGTTTGTCACAATTCACAAAATTTTACATTTATCAGACTTTTTAAAAAAACCAAACAAACATCTATTTACATTTCATGTGGTTTTCATAACTTCTTTGGTTACCTTGATTCACTGTCAAAAATATTTACATTTAAACAAGTGCTTTAAACCCACGTGGCTCCATCCTCTCCTATGTACCCTCCTACCTTGCCATGCAGCGAACTAAAAAGGCTGAATTTTTCTCATCACTCTGACATGGGGCACAATCCTGCAAATAAACTTGCTAATACAGATCTCTAAACCCACAGGCTACATCTAGATTGGCATGATTTTCCAGAAATGCTTTTAACGGAAAAGTTTTCCGTTAAAAGCATTTTCGGAAAAGCACATCTAGATTGGCAGGACGCTTTTCCGCAAAAGCACTTTTTGCGGAAAAGCGTCCGTGGCCAATCTAGATGCGCTTTTCCACAAAAAAGCCCCAATTGCCATTTTCGCGATTGGGGCTTTTTTGCAGAAAACAAATCTCTGCTGTCTACACTGGCCCTTTTGCGCAAAAGTTTTTCGGAAAAAGACTTTTGCCCGAACGGGAGCAGCAAAAATACTGACAATCTTACATGAGATCGTCAGTGCTTTTGCAGAAATTCAAGCAGCCAGTGTAGACAGCTGGCAAATTTTTCCGGAAAAGCGGCTGATTTTCCGGAAAAACTGGCCAGTCTAGACACAGCCACATAGGCCTGAGCTACAATGGGTGAAGGTCGAAATAAAATAGGCAACTACAGTTACATTAATGCTGTAGCTGGAGTCGACATATCTTAAATCACATTTTCGCACCGTCCACCCAGCCGGAGGCCAACGAGAGCAAATGCTCCCATCAGTTTCCCTTACTCCTTGAGAAGATTCGGAGTACCAGCACCAATGGGGGTGCCCTTCTGAGTTTGATTTAGCAGGAAATTGACTGTGGTAGTGTTGATCTTGTGCATAGTGTAAACATGCCGCACGTAGACTGGCTCAGCTACCATAAACTTAATTGTGAATTGCGTCAAGCCCTTACTGGGGGGGGGGGGGGAATGAGGTTTATATTTTATTTAGTGTCTTCCTGGATAACATCACAAAAATCTTCCAAGAATCAATCATAAGCAAAAAGCGGGGGGGGGGGGGGGGGGGGAGGAATGAGGTTTATATTTTATTTAGTGTCTTCCTGGATAACATCACAAAAATCTTCCAAGAATCAATCATAAGCAAAAAGAGTGTATATCTCTGTTGAGTTTAGGCAGACCCAGCCAGTGTGCTAGGGATTTCTTTTGAGATATCTGAAGTATCCCAATTTTCCATTTAATCAAATAAAACAATGGGCTTGTTTAAGGTGTATTGTTATACTAAATACAATTTTCTCTGTGTTACAAAGGGGTAAAGAATGAAGAATGACGATGAAATAGAAACATAAAATGAGTGTAGAGTGTTCTTTTACTCCTGAGTCTATTAATGACACTTGCTCAGTGCTTCATGCTACACACATTCAAGACCCTAAGTGATTGCAAAAAAAAAAATCCTCTGATTTGAAAAATATACAAGTGCCTGTTGAGTCAGAAGCTAACCATAAAGACACAGACGTGCACTTTTAAAAAGTACTTTTGTCTGCCTGTTTTATGGCCCAAAATAATCTTAGATGTATCCTGATTTCCATTTTGAAGATAGGGTCACCTGAATCATAAGCTACTGGGAAAATGTTTATACTCTGGAAAGTGACTCTATAAAGAGAAATTTTTGTGCTTCATGTCTATTGCCTCTCAATGACTTCCACATCAAATGTGCATCACTCACTGGAAAAAATATGTACATTTTTATTCTATAAAGGTTCTTATACTGCCTGTATCACTGTAGCATCTGAGTGTCTTCCAGTCTTGCATTAAGAGATATGACTAATATCTGCTACATGTGGTTTGTTCTCTCTCCCTTCTCTCCCCGGGGGAGAACTCTGTGCACAGTTGAGTGTTCTTGTTTTGGTAGAGTTTTGTTTTGGGTGGTGGTTGGAGTTTTTTTTAATTTTACCTTTAAAGGTACACACTGCATGGCTGCGTCTACACTGCACCCCTTTTCCGAAAAAGGGATGCAAATTAGACAAGTCGGAATTGCAAATGAAGCAGGGGATTTAAATATCCCCGCTTCATTTGTATAAACATGGCTGTCGCTTTTTTCCGGCTCGGGGCTTTGCCAGAGAAAAGCGCCAGTCTAGATGGGATCTTTCGGAAAATAAAGCCTTTTCCGAAAGATCCCTTATTCCTCTTAAAATCAGGAATAAGGGATCTTTCGGAAAAGGCTTTCTTTTAATTCCGACTTGTCTCATCTGCATCCCTTTTCCGGAAAAGGGGTGCAGTGTAGACACAGCCCATGTGTTTATAGTAGAGAAAGCAAGGCTGAAGGTGTAGATCTTTAGGAGCAGGTGTTGAGGTCTGTGAAAACACCTCTGAGAATTCATTCCACATTTTCTAACCAGCCCTCAGAAGGCGCTGTTTACCACATGGAGCGGAGCTTTAGCCTTATTGTAGAACATTCCACTGGGCCTTAAGAGCAGAGCTGTTGACTACAGCCTTCACCACACTTTAGGCAATCTTTTAGATATGCTGGGCCCAAGCCACTGAGTACCATGAAGATAAGAGCCAAGACCTTGAACTTATTTGACTCAATGTTCATAATTCCAGACCAGCAAACACACACTGAGGTCTGAAACACAAGCAGGGCTCTTGCCTACTCATCACGGCTGTGTCTAGACTGGCCAGTTTTTCCGGAAAATCAGCCGCTTCTCTGGAAAAACTTGCCAGCTGTCTACACTGGCCGTTTGAATTTCCGCAAAAGCACTGACTTCCTACTGTAAGAAATCAGTACTTTTTGCGGAAATACTATGTTGCTCCCGTTCGGGCAAAAGTCCCTTTTGTGCAAAACTTTTGCGCAAAACGGACAGTGTAAACAGCTGAAATTTGTTTTGCGCAAAAAAGCCCGATCACAAAAAAGGCGATTGGGGCTTTTTTGCGGAAAAGCGCGTCTAGATTTGCCACAGACGCTTTTCCGCAAAAAGTGCTTTTGCGGAAAATCGTCCGTGCCAATCTAGACACGCTTTTCCGAAAATGCTTTTAACAGAAAACTTTTCCGTTAAAAGCATTTCCGGAAAATCATGCCAGTCTAGACGTAGCCCACCAGTAATAGATTTCACAGGTCAAATTATACCTCCACTGACAACTGTGCAACCTTTTGTCTCTCCATTATGTCCTTGGTGACAGCTGTGTAAACTCAGTCAGTGGGTTTGCACAGGTGTAACTGCTTGAGGTTTAGTAAACAGCTCTGCTGATGATACCCAAAAAGGAATGACCCCCTCACACAGCCCGCTCTGCTCTCTCTTGGCTGAGTTGATTCCTCAGAACTTTCAGGGAAACTTATTTTAATCACTGAAATCAACAGCTAGAACTCAAAAACTGGATCAGTGAGTGGATCAGTTAAGTACTATGTCATTGTCCAGTCATTTTTTAGAGAGGAGACACACTTTAAGGTGTCAGCTAAATAAAAAAAGGGAAGCAGTGGCATAAAGGGAGGGCAGTTTCTATGGATATGTTTATGCTTCCCAGTCTGCACCACTTCACACAGCACCCATGGGCCAGGAACGGTGATCCATGGTCAATAGGAGCTGCAAGTGGCAAAACCCCTGGACAGGCAGTAAATAAAGCACCAGCAGACTGCCAGGGCTAACCCTGGCAAACAACCCTGGGATAATTGCTCATCCCTCCTGAGGTACATACTTTAGGCCAGCTAGGCCCTGCTCACTTCTTGCACCACCATGGCCATGCTATTTTGAGCACACCAGTTCAATTAGAACTAGCACTATTATGTCCCCTTGAGGAAAGAATCACAGCCCCAGCTCAAATAGCAGACTTAAATGGGGCTGTATCTGTGAAAAAGCTGCCCTCATGGGACAGAGCTGCAGAAATGAAGTGTAGCGGAGTGATCAGACAGGGCAGGAAATGATGGCAGAAGGGTAGAATACAGGGCATGGGGAGATGTGCAAACTAGGGGTATGTCTAGACTACATGGCTCCGTCGACGGAGCCATGTAAACTAGTTTACCCAGCATAATCAAAGAAGTGGGGATTTAAATAATCCCCGCTTCATTAAAATAAACATGGCCGCCGCGCTGTGCCGACGATTAGTTGATCCGGCACAGTGCAGCAGTCTAGACACGGATCTGTCGGCTGGGGAAGCCTTTGCCGACCGATTCCTTATGCCTCATGAAACGAGGTTTACAGGATTGGACGGCAAAGGCTTCCCCAGCTAACAGATCCGCGTCTAGACGGCCGCGCTGTGCTGGATCAGCTGATTGTTGGCACAGCGAGGCGGCCAAGTTTATTTTAATGAAGCAGGGATTATTTAAATACCCGCTTCTTTGACATACCCTAGGAGAACAATTTTAAATTGCAGTTAGAATTAATGTGACAGCTGATGGAGGCATTTCTCTTTGCTGTCTTGACTCTAACTGGGCCTAATTTCCTCCTCTTTTTGTGACCTGAACAGAACAGGCCTTTCAAGTTCTCTGTCCTAGTAGAGCCAGGAAAGCCTGAATATTCTACTCCTGCTAGGGCCTGCACCATGTGAAAGTAATAAGAATGTAAAATTCTATCTCTTGTCCCTCCCCGTACTACAGCTTCACCAAAGACACCACCTAGATAACGAGAGAACCAAAGAACTTCCTCCCAACAGAGCCTGGGCCCCGAGAAGCTGGAGAATCCACACCTTGCCAGGGCTTTGAAGTACTTTCTCCTACAGAAGCCTATAGCAGCTGCCACTGCATGCATGAGATGCTCTTGTCTTTGTTCTCTGCTCTCAGCTGACCAGTAAGTAGTGCTCCTGGTTGGGAAGACAGCACAGCTAATAAGCTCTGAAAAGGTGCAAGAAGAAATCAGGCAGCACAGGGCAATGTTGAAATGTGAACATCCAGTCACTCCTTTGCAATACCTGTTTTATAAATCTAAACCATAGCATGATGTAAAGTACTAACCCGAGCTTTCCTATCAGTGTCATCCATTCCACAGTTGGTCCTGGCTCCAATCAGTCTGTTAAGAGTGACCCTTTGTTTAGCATTGGCTAAAATACATTTTAGCCAGGTTTTGTTATTGTGGTTGCATTTACATAGACATTCCAGTCAAGAGAGTTAGTCTAAAGGTCTTAACCTATTCAATCGCTAAGGGAAAGGCAAGTCCATGAGGGAACCAGTCTGCAAGTATTTGATTTATGCCCCCTTCCTTTGCCATCATGATGAAGGGGTGAGTCACAAAGGCCCCACTTTTGTAGCATATTTGATCATTCTAAATCTGAAGCTACTGAGCTTTACCCACAAATGCCATGAAAGGTAAAAGTAGGGGGCTGGATTGTTAAGTCTGCCACAAGGTAGGCATTGGCTATGTGTGAAGCTCGTTCACCTCATGCACCCAGGGGTGACCCGTGAGTATAGGCCAACTCAGCTGTCGCCTAAAGCACCGCCTTCAATGGGGCGCCTGGGGCACCCAATGATGACGTCACTCCATTGAGGGCCGTGCAGGCGGGGGCGCCGATTGCACATTCCACCTGGGGCACCAACTGACGCAGGCCACCTCGGGCCACCCCTGCATACACCATCTGCAGGTAACACCAAGGTTCTTTAAGGGAGCTAGCCAAACAGAGTCCTTGAGTTACAGTACTAGATCAACTTAAAAAACAACAAATGGTCTGGTAGCATTTAAAAGACTAACAAAACATATAGATGGTATCATGAGCTTTCGTGGGCACAGCCCACTTCTTCAGATCTTTAAACAGAGGTACGTATGACATGTCTTGCATCTTTAGGAACAATTTCTGCAAGGCAACTTGTCACCTGATGTCAGAAGGGGCAGTACTGGATATGAATGGCACCTGGGCCTAGCTAGTTGGTCTCATACTACCAGTTGTTGCTCTGCGCAAAATTTCATTAAGTCCTATTAGAGAGAAACTGAGCCACATCAAAGAGCAGTCCTTTGGAATAGCAAAAAGCCAAGCGAGAGCTTGTGAGTGTTTGTATGTAGGCTCTCCACAGTGCTTAATTTGTAAGGAAAGAGGTGCTGGGTCAATCAATTGTTTTACATTCGTAACTCATGCATCAAGCCCAGAGGTGCCAGGACTATGAACTGCCAAGCCTAAAGGCCCCAGAACTCAAGCCCAGAAAGCTCTGGCACAAATTAAGCACTTGGTCCCCAGTTTGAACCAGTTCATCTGCCAATCAGCTGGTTTCTAGTCTTTACTGTCATTAAGGTCTTGGTAAAGTGTCACACCTGAATACAGAGGTTATGGTCCAGCCTGTGGCCATTTAAGAAGATGTAGAGCCATCTGTCGGCCTTTGTGTGAGTTAGATGGAAATACCTGGAAACTGCTGTATTTTGTTAAAATTCACATCTTTTACACCGTGGGTCACCTCTCTCATATTTTCATAGATGATGACCCCAAGGTGACTGATATCCTCCTAAAAACTCCTCCTAGGTCCTGCACCACCAGACAGATGCCATCTGCATAGATAAAACACCTGGCATTAGTGCGGGAAAGATCAATTCTGAAGAATCTTTGAATGAGCTCTAGGGTTGAGACCATTGCTTTGGGAGTTCCAGGAGCTGGGTTTTTATCCAAGAGAAACTAGCAACAGCACCATAGCTACGATAATCCATCATGATAGGACCAATGACAGTTTGTAAAGTAGGCCTGTATGCCCAGTCATTCTATAGGCAGCCCTAAGATCTAGGAATTGTCTGCCCCTCTTCTGCAGTTAATGATTGCAAAGCTAATGAAGCTCTACCTTGAATAAAGACTAAGGAAAAAAAGTTGTGGGCAGAAAACACATCCCACCCCCCTCAAACACCATCATTATATAGGGGTGTTCCAGCAACTGGGAGGGAAAGGATCAAGAATGCTAATCAAAGACACTTTTGCACCAGTCTGTTGTGCACTACGTGCAGTAATGGAGAAGTCAAAATCTAGAGTTTTTCCATCTACTTAGACTCATACCAGGGTAGTCTTTCAAAATAGGAAGTAAAAGCAATTTCAATCAGGAGATGCCTGTTTCATGTCTGGTTTGGCCAAACTATTTCTAAAAGTTATATTCATAGATTTCAGATTCCAAGTAGCAGCAGGATCATCTGATTCTGGTCAATTCATGTCTTCAGAGCTGACAAAGGCCACCAACTCTTTTCTCACAGGCCATTAAACAGCTGTCGGATGGTGTAAGTGCAGCTGTTGTGCAAGGACATGGGATGACGCTGCAGAGGTCAAAGGAGTCACACTGAATATTGGAAGGTGGACTGCAGGGTCAGAGAGTGACCTGCAAGCTGCAGCTTACAGCAGGGTTTGATTGCTGTGTTACGTAATGTTGGAATAAAAATAAATTGCTAAACACAAGCTCTATTTGCTTTAGTGCAAAGAACAACACAGATGGCAAGAGCTTTCAACCTGGACAGGCAACCTAGGGATTAAAGGCACCACACACTAGTAACAATCTTGTGAGTCATCCAATTCCACCCTTCTATCATTTTCCTCTAGATATGTGCAAATAGGGGAGTTTTTACTAGCACACTTTATATTTTGCATTTTTCAAACATAAAAAGATAAACAACAGTTGGTCACCTACCATGCTGATTTCTCTGGGTCCCTCTACACTGCACGGCTATTTCAGGATACTGGAGGTATCCCGAAATAGCTACCCCGCAACTACACAAGTTACACATTATTTCAAAATACTTTTCTAAATAACAGGCTTGCAATTTTGCCATCCCGGTAAATCTCACTGCATGAGGGATAAGGGGTGGCTTGAAATAGTGAGTTATTTTGAAATAGTTTTGAAATAAGATACCTAATGTGTATAGTGCAAATTGTGTCTCTTATTTTGAGTTTAGGGTGTTGTGTAGATGCACCCTGAGAGAGTTTGAAACTGTCTGCCATGCAATTCTTGTCTAATAGCAGAGAGAGGGAAATAAGCCTCACAAAAACAAGAAGGTTAGCTCGTTAAATCTTCTTAGGTGTAGAATGATAGTGGGTAACAGAGCTGGACAATGGGAAAAAGAATCGGAGAATAAAAAGGCAGCTGAAAACAATGCAGTAGATTAAAACACATTGCTGCCTTAACTTCCCATTAGTGATAAACGTCTTATTCTCTCCCATGCTTCAGAACTCAAGTCCCCCTCAATTCGTCTCCTGAAAAAAGTTTTAAAAAACTATTTTTTCCCACTCCACTAGGCATTGTCACCAATTCAGTAGCAAGCAGATGCCATAGGTCTACATAGTCCCTTAACCATCAAACAAAATGTCAGATGTAGCTTCTTACATTTCCTCATGACACTTGTGTAGACCAACTGCAAATTCAGAAAGTAGCAGAATAGAAAGAAAGCCCATGTCCAAAGCCAAAGCCACCAGGCAGAATTTGTGCAGGATAAGATTATAGCAACTCCACTAGTTTAGCCAGTAGAGGTCTCTCTTCTACTAATCCCTAATGAAAAATAATAATAAAAAAAGCTTTCCCTTTTGAAAAGTGAATGAGCCTATTGGCTATGCTGGGAACTGTTCAGCACTTTACTAGATAAAAATGTTACAACACTAACCCCAGGCTTTTCATCCCGCTTTTCATCAGGAAAGGCCAACCCAGTGAAAAAGGAGAATACCGGGTATTGTTGAAACTGCTCCCAGCAGGGATGTGGTCCATTTGCTTGAAGAGCTGTTTAGTCCATGCATGTAGTTCAGGGGATTGGTAATGTGATATGGAACCTTTCCTGTATAAGTCACTGGTTCCAATCTGAATAATCAGCAGTGCCTGAAAGCCTTTATAACTTAATGACTAGTCTGTTGGCCTATGTGAAAGGAACCATTGGTCTTGAGCCATCTCTTAATGGGGTCTACATCACACACAAAAATGAAAAATCAAAGCAGCAGGAGTCCTCATTGGCAGTCTTGGAAGAGAGGCCAAGGACAGAAGGGTAACACTCCTCATCTACTAGTCTCTAGTCTACTACTGCCAGCATATTGGTAGGGCAGCATGTGGAAGCCTGTGCTGGTTCTGCCCTTGCTGTATCTAGCCTGTGGACAGAGGGCTTCAACTAGAAAGGAGAATCAATCAGCATTTTCCATCAACATTAAATGTACATTAAAGGTGAGCAGTAAATATGTTTTTTAAAAAAACCCAACAGTTAGGTGCTAAATGCCTCAGATAACTGGTGGGAGAGAAGAGGGGCTTTTAGCACATTATCAGTGTAAAGTATAGCTTGTAATCTCCACATCTGACATTTCACAACCACTATAGATCTGCAACTCATGTCCAGGTGAGGACACACTCACCATGGAACCCCGCTCTAGACTGAAGCTGGTCACTGAACCTGATCTAATATCAATAGGCAATGCTCAATCCAATAGGCATTTTCCCATTGACTTGAATGAGGATTGGATCAGACCCAAGACCATCTGCTCTGAAACATGCTGTAGACTTTCATATTCCAGCAGGAGTTGCCTTATCCCACAATCCAGTAGAATCTGTAACTTCCTTTCTGGGTCCAAGCAGATGTGAAAGGCAGTATGTCCTGTTTGGTAAGAAGCAAAAGGCACTTGTAGTTTGCTTATGTAATCTGAGTGATTAGCAAGACCTTTTAAAGCCCAGGGGAATGTCTGATCAGCCTGAGCCCTGGACAGTAGAGTTCAGCAAGGTTATACCAGACAGGTCAGTTCTTCATGGTGTTGTGCAGCTTGAGATAACAGTAAGAAGACTTCCTGCATCAGCATATTTATATCCTTGTGCAGTGATCCACATTGATGTAGTAGTAACTTAACTCACCTGTCAACAGCTGCACCCCTAAAAAGATGGTTACTGCTGTATTAACTTAAGGGTGTATCGAATGGAAACTGATGTGTGTGGACATTTATTCCCACCAAAAGGAAATTATATTAGTGATACCTTTGTGTATAGACCAGGACTAAAAGAGTTAAAGGAGAAAAGGCCCAAATCTTTAAAGGTATTTAGGTACCTAACTCCCACTGATTTTAAATATGAATTAGCTATGTGAATACAATTGAGGATCTGGGCCCAAGAGGCTGGTTTTGTGGCCTTTTCTTCTTCTTCATGGTGTATGGTGAAGAAAAGCCTGACAGTTATTTTATCCAGGTCTTTTGTCTTATTGTTACCTTACACTCCCCACAGTCTCCTGTATCCACAGGTTGCCTCTCTTCATACATTTAGACTGTACACTCTTTAAGGCAGGAACCATCTTTTTATATGTACATGGTCATTGTTTGGAGCCTTAGGCACTACTGCAATAAATGGTAAGCTTCTTATCTACCCTGGAAGACTTTATGGTTTAGTTCTTCAAAGGCATTAAGCACCTGATTCTCAAACTGAAATCAATGGGAGTTAGCGCCTAAATGTCAGATCTGGACCAATGTGACTTCAGAAATCTCTTGCTAGTTCTCATCAGCTTACTTTTCACTTGCTTCCAGTCTTTGTAATGCCTCTGTCATCTTTACTGGACAATTAATTTTCCCTCTTCCTTTTGTCTCCCTAGGAGGGCGGAATTTTAAAGGTGAGACTGCTGAGTAGATAGGGCTTTCTCCTCATCTCTTTACTTATGTGCATCTGTAGCCAAGCAATAGTTAGAAGATAATGAGGAAGATTTGGGATAGCATGTCATAGTATATGAACAGATGTATCTTTCATCTGCAATTTATTTTTGTGTAACTTTAAGTGTTCCCTTTAGCATCTTTTATAGGGATAACGCAATTTTTTTCCAGATACAGGCCTAGGAAATGATACCAGAATAGTAATCTGCAGGTGTGTATTTATTTATTAAGAGGTATTCATATCCATTATTTTAGTAGAGGGTATGTTCCCACCCACCCACTAGAGCAGAATAAACTATCAACATATTTTCACATTTATTTTTGTTTTACATTTCAAAATAATTTGGGGTTGTGTGAGGAGACTTGAGTAAATTAGGCAAAAAATAAGGAAAGTTTTTAAAAGAATGAAGGGGGACAGGATGCAAGTTGGTCAGTGGTAAGAAAACCGACGAGGCAGATTTGGCAATGGGAGAAATGTGATGAATAAGTCCATGATTAAATGTCTGCCAGTGTGTGTGCTGAAAACATTCACTTTTAAGCGGGCATTAGTATTTTCTCCCAGTCAAATATGTGCAAATGTGATCTAGTGAAGTTATCGAACCGACATACATGTCAGTTTTGGTTAAGGAACTCACTATGTAATATGCCTACTTTTGTGACTAGAATGAGGAAACTAGATAAGAAAATCTTCCTACTCACTGCAGAACTTTCACCCAAACTGAAGGATAAGACAATATTTTTATATAGCAGAATATGGCAAAACTCTGCTGCAAGTGATTGAGCAGAGTTAAAACACATTACGTTCAGTATACAAGACTTTGTGATTTCTATTCAAGGATCTGAAGCATTTTACAAACAACGTAAACTCCACAGAGCATTTGTGAGACAGGGTATTTTAGCCATTTTCCAGACACTGAGGCACAGAGTATTGAAGTGACTTGTCCAAGGTTAAACAGTAAATGTGAAATTGAAGAATTCAGGACACTTGGTTTCTAGTCCTGTGCTTAAACTACTAGAATATGCTTTCTTTTCTCTAAAACAGATTTTATCCAGATTAAAAAAGAAATCCTGGTGGCAGAAAAGTATACACACAAAGAAACTTTGCTACAGAGAAAACTGCTAGACTGCTTCTTCCCGCCACCCCGTCTCCCTCCTCCGGAGACTCCCTTCTCTAGATTCATTTTAACGCATAGAAACAGAGGGAGGCAAATCTTTTCCTTGGTGACGGATTTTGCCTTGCCTTCCAACATGACACTGTGAAAGTGTAAAGTCTCATTCGTTCATCTTTTTTTTAAACGATCCCTTTATGTAATTGATCAGTGTAGGAATCCCCCTCCCCTCCAAACACACCCCACACACACCTGCAACTAGGACCCCAGAAGGGGAAAGGGGCTCTCACCCATACTCAGAAGGACCCTGCTAGTGAAACGTTATCACCATAGATTCCCCCCGGTCCTATGAATATTGATTTTGCCGGAGATTGCTAAACTGCTTCCCTGACACATTGTGCAACACCGCATTCGCCGAATTCTTGGCTGTTTGTTTAGCCCGCCCGCCCCCTCCTCCTTCCCCTCCCCCTTACGCTGCTGCAGCAGTGGAAACGGGAGTGGGGGAAGGGGGGGCCGTGCTATTGCATCAGGCTGAATGGGGAGTGATTGCGGGAGCTTGAGATTCAAACCCAGCCACAGGCTCTGCACACGCAGTGTCACAGCATGGCTGCTCCCTCCCACTGCCCCAGCACGGGTACAGCAGAGAGCTGCTGGGCAGCATGGCATCCGGGCAAAGGCGGCGAGGCCAGGTCGCCTCCAGCCAGCGCCAGGGGAAAGCGCCGCCGAAGCAGCAGCAGCAGCAGCAGCAGCAGCCGTAGAAGAATTCGAACTGCCCCGGCTGGCCAATGAGGGAGTGTATGTAAATGAGCCCCGCTCCCCGGGCTGCTGCAAAGGCCTGTCTGCCGGGCGGGCTGGGCGCCGCTCGCGGCTGCAGCCCGGCGGATCCCACGGGTCCACCTTAAATCTCCCCAATGGCCGCTTGAGCGATGGGCTGTTTTCCCCTAGCCCGGGCTCATTGGGCTCAGCCGACGCCAATCCAGTTTACAACAACAAGCACGACCAGCAGGGGGAAAGAGAGAGAGGGAGAGAGAGAGAGAGAGAGAATAACCTCTCCCTCCCCCACCTTCCCTCCTAGCGCAACTGCAGCGCGAGCTGGATTTTAAAACGAAAACACACCACTTTCCAAAGGTGCCCGCCTTGAGCCGCCTCCCCAGAGCCAACCGATGATTTTGGGGGGAGGGGGAGGCGCGAGGGGGTAACGTGAACACGCCGCGGCTCCCACCTCAACGCCATGATTGTTGCAACACTTTACCAGCTGGGGAGCCGGAGTGGGAGTGGGGGGGGGGGGACGTATTGCAATGATGCAATCCTGCCTTCGTCTCTTTCTCGGTGCTTTTGATTTGCATGTCCCTGCAAGGCGGGAGGGGGGGCTGGTTTGGTCTGGCTTTGTTTTTTCCCAAAGGGAGGAAGCTTGCTGAGCGGGGAAGATGAATTGTGAATCACTTGGGAGCGTGTTTTGCCTGCTGTTTTCGTTCCCCTTAGCCACACACCCTAAGGCAGGAGGGAGGGTGCCGCTCACCCAGGGACGGGCCGACGCACTGCTGCTCGGTGCTGAGGTGTTGTGGGGAGGAGGGTTTCTTTGTAGCGGGGCATATAGGAGACTTATCTCTGCTCCAAGCGGGAGGGGGAGGGGTATTTTGAGTTGACTTTTGAAGCGAGGGGGGCGGTGACGGGTATCAGGTGGAAACGGTCGCCAGATGAGGCGTCCTGGGAGAGGACCCCTCCTGCAATGCCCGGCTCTAAACGTCGCCTGCCTTTTGGGATGGCGATCGTAACCCCCTGCACTCGCGTAACCCTTCATCCCGGCCACCCTCGCCCGTTGCCGCGCTCAGAGCCGCGCAACTGCTCCATCTCCCGGGGTGTAGCCGTGCTCCCGATCCTACCCTGGGCACCCCCAAACAATCCCCACCCCGTGCGCCTCTGCCCTCGCTTCCTCTCCCCCCCCCCCCCCCCCCCCCCCCCCCCCCCCGGTTGTATGCCTCTCAGGCGGGCCGAGGCTTCGCTCGCGCTGGCCCGGGGCTAGGCTGAGGCAGGGAGGAGCCGCTGTCTGTTTATTTCCCATCCACGATCACTTTTGTGCAGGGCGAGCGCCCTGTGTCTCTGCTTCACCTTGGGGCTTTTCTTGGCCCTTCGGCGCGCAGAGACCTCGCATTGTGGAAGCGAGAGGCGGACAGGCCAGGGGGCTGGATGCCACCAGTATCCCCCCGGAGGGGAGGGGGAGCGATCCCTGGGCCGGCAGAGGAGGAAAAGCGCAGTGGAAACCCCAACACTGGCCACTCCCTTGCGCCAGACCTGGGACAGTCGGAGTCCCCGGGTGGCATCTGCCTCGCCTCCAGCACAGAGGCGGCGCGCGCGTCGGTGATTCACACGTCTGGGTTTCAGGCGGCCAGCTCCTGAGGGAGGAACGGTTCGATTTTCCCGTCCCGCTTGTAAGTGCAGGGGCAGTGAGCACACGCTGCGCGCCAGAGTGTGTTTGCAGCGAAGCTAACGCGGCGAGGGAGGGAAAACCCAGGCGCGGTGAAATAAACAACAGGACCTCGCTTACCGGGGTATTTCAGCAAGTGGATAAGACTCGAAGTATTTCTGCCGGCTAGACATGGATTTTCCTTGCTGAGGTTTAGGGCTTGTTCTGTAGCACAGACGCGATTTTCAAGGGGCCTGGATGTCTGCTAGCTGTCCGAAAAACAGCTGTGAGAACACCAGCAAGAGCTGATCAACTCCAACAGACCCACGCTGTGGCAAATATAGTGTGAACAATACAACTTAACAGTGCAATGGGGCGTTCCAGCTAAAGGAGATGGCTCTGTTTAGAGTCCCCTCCCGCCAACGCTGAGGAAAGTAAGGAGAAACTGAGGCACAAACTTGCTCAAGATTTCTAGGAAAGACAGGAAAAAAAACCAGCCCCCTGACGAGATAGGAGGTTTTGCTAACCAGTGCTGGTTCTGTGACTGGTGAAGAGAAATTTGAAAGGGTGAATGTGAAAGAACAACTTCTGAATTATGTCTAATTACCTTTATTTTTAAATGGTCTTAGATCTGGCTCATAAAACCTCATTTTGCATTTCTATTTACAATGCATTATTTACATGTAAGTTGCCCTGTGTTTAATGCTCTTTTCCAGTAGTGTTGCAACCTCTTCTGTTTTGTGTGAAAAAAGGTTAATAGGAGATAGCACCACCTTACCTGCATTTTGCCTGTTTGATGCAGGTTTGTGCTCCTTTCCACAGGAAACTGGCTCTCTTTGCAGTTTGTAATGTAGCATCTTAAAATCAGATGGAAAACATTATCCCGATCTGACACCACTTCTGTTAGTCCTAATTCGCCCTACATTGCACATCATTCTATACTAGAAGAGAGAGAATAGCCTTAGTACAATGACATAGTGAGGGGCCTTTGAATAAAAGTGACTTACTATTACTAGAAACCCTGATGCCATGAATGACCCCCACCATTATGCACATGCTTAACTTTATACAGGAAAGCAGGCCCTGTGGTTTCAATGGGACTACTCAGGTGGGTAATGTATAAGTGTGTACAAGATCAGGTCCAAAGCCATAGATCCTGAAATATTGCCTACTGGTTAACTCTCTCTATGGAACAAAAAACATAAACAGGAGATAATTTAGAAGCACCAACATACTAAAAGCAAACCCAATTGTGTACTTACTATAATCAATGTAATTACTAGGGGTTTTTTATATGTGCAGAATGCTGTGATTTAGTTGAGCTGGGGAGGGAAAGTAGAGGGGAACCAATGACACTGACATTTGGTAAGATGCTGTTAATATAAAAATATGTTCTTAGAGACAGTCATATCAAAACTAGAATTTTTTTTTAAATAGGGGGAGGGAAGTAGAGCTGACAAATTCCAGGCATAGATTGGTGAGGGATTTAAGGCCCAGCTCCTCAGAGGTATTTAGGCTGGTAACCTCTATTGATTTCAATGGAAGTTAGAAGCCTAAATCTGTAAGGATCCAGGCCTTAACAACAGTTTATGTTTGACATACAGTTGGCCAAATCTTATGCCATCTGATGACAAGTATGACCCCGTATTTTAGTGTGTTGTGACCATTGTTATTTCAATTAATTTTTCAATAGTATGCCTTTTAAACAAAATGGTGTGTTACAAGAAGTTAACACCACCCCGCCTCCCAATCGAGAGGATAAGAGCATTTGCTCCCAGTTAATCTGAGATAATGCCTATTACTGGTAGACGTAACAGTAAGTTATGACACATGGCCCGAGGAATGTATATATTTATAATGTATCTTTATTCCTTACTTTCCTCAGTTCTTTAGACACACAGAGGGAAACCTGCTGTACTACTTGAAGTAATCTACTTCCCCTTGGGCCAGGTAAAGAATGAAATTGAAACACACAAGAAGAGAACTCATTTCATATATATGGCAGTTTTCTTTATTGATTGCTTGATGTGAAACAATATCAATTGGCAATTTTTTCTCACGCATTACAAAAAAATATTAAACTTGGCTCAGTCTGCAATCCTTTCAGCACAGCCATATTAATTAACAGAAAAAGAAAAAAAAACCAGAAACAAACAAAAAAAAACCCTAAAAGTCTACCAAATAGAGCATTTACAAATGCACAAAACATGCCACTTTGGCTTTATGGGGAAAAATATCTTCTTCTAGATTAAAAAAATCTTTTAACATAAATAAGTTAGTATAATTTCTCAGTGTCTTTACAAAGTTATGTACACAGGTACACTTCAAACTTATGTTTTTATTTTTACATACAGATACACAGGCAATGTAGAAATACTTTTTAAAGATGTAGTGTCCCTTTTCATGCACTCATGAACATCAGGGAAAAGAGATCAGAAATCAACAATATTTTATTTTGGAATATGAACTCCCCAGATGCATTTGAAAATATCCAGATGTTATGGGTAATAGTTATAGTCAGTGGAACTACTCTAAAATTCTTTAGTTTATCCTAAGAGATTTCGGGAGTTGCAGGACATAAAAATCCTTTTCCTGCTACATAACGGAATCAGAGTTCCCACCTCTTAAGCTTAACACAGTAAGTAGAAATTCACAGAGGGTAACAGTCTCCTGTAGCCAGTGCTAGCATTATGGTGTATTTTTTTAAAAGATATCATAGATCCCACTTACAGGGACAATACATCTTTAATTTTTTTTAAAGAACCTCTACACTGCTTCTCTTCATAAATTTCCCTGCTTGCTAGATTGTAAAAGCAAGTTTCAATTGGTCACCCTTTTCCATCCCCTCCCCCCATCCCTACAAATGTTTATGTGCTACATAAAGTAAAAACTATATACACAGGTAGTACAATAAAGCAAATAAGGAAAAACCTAATTGCACAATGCTACATCCAATGCTTTTAGAGGCAGGTCTTTTAAGAGTGCCTAAAATTTTAGTGTTATTGTTTTTTTGTTTTTTTGTTTTTTTCAGTGCTTGTACAGGATCTCCATCCCATGGAGAATCAACGATATGTATTTTAATTTTATATATATTTATATATATATAACTTTACATCTTCCTCCCTTCATCAACCACTGAGGCATCCGATGAACAAGGAAATGTATATTCTTAATTCTGTAATGAAAACAAGAAGGGAAGGTATTAGAAGTGCCAAAAGAAATGTGATAGCTTTGCTCTAGAGGACATCATAACATACATGTCACTATTTAAAAACTAAATCGATCACTGCATCCTTTTCCCTAATTGTTGGGGATGGCGCAATTTTAAATGGGGTGTGAGGTAAAAGAGGGACATATTCCTTTAAAAAAACAAAGGAAACTCACCCTACCCCATCCTTAAAGAGGGCTGATGCACCACACACAGAGGGTTTTTTTTAAATCCAGCAGGTGAGCTGAGACTAAGTGAACATGTTTCCAGAGTTTCCCACATTTCACTTTTTAAAGATAGCATAAATGCTGTGTTATTAAGCTGTTTTGCAACAAGTCTGATAGCTGACCCAGATGGCATATTTAAGATCAATACAAGATTCTTTTGCAACATATCTTCTACTTTCTGAACTCTAACGTATTTTGGGTTGCAATAGTCAAAATAAACAAATCTCTTCTACTCCATCTATTTGTCTGCAGACACCATCAGTTTCCTCTTCAAATACCCAAATAAACAGACAGTAGTAGTACAATTTGCATACACATGCATGCTGACGTGTTCATGGATTGTTTACCCCAGCAGGGCTAATTTGTTTTAACTTCTGCTTTTATAGCTTAATCTGCTCTGCACAATGGCAAATCATGTTTGGAAACCTTTTCCTTTAACCCCCACTACTTTGAAACCATCGGTAAATGTACCAATCAACAGCCCTTCCTTGCATTAAAAAAAAACAAAAACAAAAAAAATCCCCCAAAAACAACCTCTCATTAAGCCAGTATACTGACTGTAAACAACAATTTGTATGAGTCTACAAAAAATAACAAAAAGAACAGTTTTGATATAAAGAAAATGTTCAGCTTTGTGATTTATTGCCCTTATTTATTTGTATGTCTCACAATGAGTATATGAAAAGACAATGGGAAAAGCCATCAATACTTATCACTCCCTAGTTCTACCAGACTAGTACAGATATAATTGGTAAGAGGATTCTCTTTACTGAAGTGACCAAAATCTTAAACCAGTGGAAAGGGATTGTTTATTAATGACACATAGTAAAAATTCACACATTTACTCCCCATCTCTCCCCCTCCCCAAAGTTTAGCATAGTCTTTCTAAAGTATATTAACAAAAATGTATTTAATCTGTAGCCTTCTATTTTAAAGCCCTTTTGAACATTTTGGTGTATTAAAAATACTAGTCTACAAAGTTTCTCCATATTCCTTTAACTCTTTGCTTAGTTACGCTGCTTTAAAAAAACACCACTGGATGGGTACTCACCTAAACAGTTTACGTTTGACGTCTTCTTGGGCTGGATTTCTTGGGGGTTTGCTCCACTGAACTGGCACTGGGGGGTTCTTCTGAAACCTCTTCTTCTGTTGTGTTGGCTCTTTTAGGCTGAGGAGAGGAATCTAGGAAGGGAAAATGGGAATAAACAAAAATAAAAGTGAAAACTTAATATTCAATACATTTGCTGCCAGATGTTTTCTCTGCATGGGGGTGGGTGAAGACCCTGAATATTTATGACCCTCAATGTGTTAACTATCGATTGCATGAAAGAGATGGGGAGAACTGGTTCTCTGATTAAATAAAAACAAGGCTTTTTTGTCGAAAATCTACTTCTACACTTTGTTTCATATTTGCTATGAAACTTGTACTATTTCCTCACGTTAGAAGGATATAGACTTCCCCCGATTACTACGGAGGGGAAGAAGGGGGGAGAGGAAGGTGTAAGGTTGGTTGCAGATGGTCCATGGGCTCCAGAAGTCAATTTAATTTAAGATTCCCGAGAGTATAGGCAGTGCTGGATTTTTGATCTAAGAGAAAGAATAAATCTTAAAAGTGTCACCAGCAGAACAGTTTACCGTAGGCAGGACAAGAGTGTGATGTACATGCGAAAGAGGTATACAGCGTTAATGCTTACAAGGATACAGTACAGACAGTAGAAAAAAAAAAGCTTTTGTTTTCTACGAGTACTTTACCATCCGTCGCTGGTCGTTTTCTTTGCCCAGTGCATTGCTCTGCTAAGTCCGTGTGATTTTCAGATACATCAGTTTTTTGATCTACAAAGTGAGCGTCCTCTGAGTTCCCCTGAAAACCAACTACAATCACCGTTGGGCAGTTTCCATTTACATCCAAACTCTCGTGAGGGGCAGATCTGCAAGCGACTTTGGGGGGTCGGGGGGGCCTGAAGTAGAACTCCGGCGAGCTCCCTTTCTCCACCGCTTGCCACTCGAACCTGCCAGCCAGGGGCATGTGATTCGTGAAATCAAAATTCCATTTCCTTTGACATGCCTCTTCCATGTCCTGGCGATGTTTCATTAAGTCTCTGCTTAACTCTTCACGATGCACCGGCCCAAAGAGGTTCCTACAAGCGGAAGGCTTTGGATACTCCGACTGCCGGGCTTCCATCCGCTCCAGGGTCGGGCTCCCATTAGAAATACGTACGTTTGACATCTCCCCCCACCCTCTTTCTTCTGGCGGTGGCTGGCTGTCGCTAAGTTGAAATCCTTCCTTCCGTGCCTTTGTTTTTTACACTCGAGCTCGGCTCCACGAGAAGAGACAACACCAAACAATTGCATAAGACGCAGGCCGGGGAGAGGGGAGGGGGGAAGAGAACCCCGATAGTCACCAGAAAGTCTCGGGCAGATCAAGTGTACGCTGGGGAGAGCGAAGGATGGGGCAAGCCAAGCCCCTATGCGAGCCCACTTCCAGGCTGATGCGAAGCCTGCGGATCCCCCGATCCAAGCTGCGCCAGCAAACCTCGCCGATGTCAGAGCTGCCGCGTCGTTGGGGGAGGGAGGGGAGAAGCGGGCGAACACGGAGAAGACGACGGCAAAAACAAGAAAAGACGAGCCCTTTTCTCAGTTGCCCAATATGGCGATTGAAGGGAGGCTGACGAAGAAGAAAATGATTGACATTACAAGTCTATTTAAACAGCGGAGGCGATCCATTGGTTAATGCGCCGGGCGCCGCCCCATCTCTGCGCCTCACCTCTTCCAAACAGCCAGCTCTAAAGGTGGCCCGGCCTCCTTTGCCAGCGCTCGGCTTTCATCGTCTTCATCTAAAAAGGGGGTGGGGGAGGAGAGGGAGGGAGGGAAAACCGTTTTCCCACTTTCCTGTCGCGGGCTGTTGCTGGAAGCGGGCGCGCTCCCTGGCCCTGCCAAGTTCCCATCTCCCCGGCAGCTCAGCGCGGAGCGGCTCTGCAGCGGGGCCTGGCCCGAGCCATGGGCCGGGGGGGGGGGGAGGAGAGGAAAGGGGGGAAGGCTCAGTTGTGACATTTTGATTTCTTTCCGTCTCGCAACAAGCGCTTCGCATCCAGACCCGCTGGCACCCGCGCCCAGCCCTCGCCCCGGAGACGGGAAGGTCAGGAGTTCACGGCGAGGCGCGGGGGCGGGAAGGGGATCTTACATTCAAACTCCGGCGGGGAGCCGGGCGCCTCCAGACCACAGCATCCCTCGCCAGCCCGAGGAGGAGCGCGGGGGGGATGCGTCAGGAGGTAGCCAGCGCGGACCTCCTCCTATCACCAGAGAAAGAATGAGGTGAAACAAGGGCTCCCACGTCCGCCGTGAATGGGAGGGTCGCCGTAAGTTAGCCTAGTTCCTAGCGTGTCTTTGGCCACCAGGGTTAGGTGCTCCAGGGATCACACCTGCTACTGCAGGTTCGAGTGCCACTGTGAGTCTTGAACGCTTTCTGGTCCCCTCACAGCCCTGGCCAGCTCCTTCATGAGAAGGGGAGGTGCCGTTGGCAGGGTAGGGCGTTCTGCTAGGGGTCTAGACCACGTCCACATCTGACCTGCAAGAACATACCCCCCAGCTATCACTAGCCCTTTGCTGAAGGAACAAGGATTTGCTCCTTTACTTTTGTAATGGGAGCAGAAAGTTGTCAGTTTTGGGAGCTGACAGCGCTTTGCACCCATCCCTCTCACTGTGTTCTCCCCTGTCCTGCACAACTCCATATAATTTTACTTTTATGTGCCTGTGCACCACCACTCTTGCTGTTTTGGAACAACTGATTTAAGCAGCTAGCCTGTAAAGCAGACTGGATGGAGAGGAGTCAACTGTCCTTGAAGAATCTGGGTTTGTTCACACATGGCTGTCTGGGCCCAAACTTTTTAATGGGCTGCTCAAGCTTTCACTATGAACACTCCTTAAGGCAATGATGTAATACAGGGGTGTCCAAACTTTTTTCAACGAGGGCCAGATTTGATGAAGTGAACATGCGTAAGGGCCGACCATTTTGCCTGACATTCTTTGAACCATTAAAATTAAATGCAAATTAACTATTTTATGCAAAGTTTATTGCAAACGGCATACTTTTCATTTCATCACATGGATGACAAACCTAAACAGGTGTTAAATCACTCTGCCTTTCATATCTGAAGGCCAGATGAAAAAAAAAATCCAGGAAGCTGAAATATATGTCAGGAACATTGTAAAGTACATTACATATTATTGGTAATAAAGGTTGTCTGTCAACTTTTAAGTTCAAAAAATATGAACAGGAACATAACACCAAGTATACACATTGTGTCCAAATATATTTATAACTGATTTAGACCAACTGACATTAACTGAGATTTTACAATGTATTCATCTCAATACATATGGATTCGTTGGGGGCCATAAAAGATAGATATTGCCAAATTACCTGGGGGGCCGTATTAAACTGGAACACGGGCCGCAATTGGCCCACGGGCCGGACTTTGGACATGCCTGATGTAATACAAACAATACTAAGCCACTTCACACCACAAGGAAGGCTGGGGGAAAGAGGAGGAAACATAAATCTGGAAAACTCTGTTTTCCCCCTTTGCCCCATTCAATCACAATGATCATTGCCATATCTCAGGGCTAGCAGAGGCTCATGTGACTTACCCAAAGCCTGAGAACAAATTCATTTCAGAGTACAGAGTTCTTAATCTTAGGCTTGCGCTACACTATACAGTTAGGTCAGGCATGTCCAAAGTCCGGCCCGCGGGCCAATTGCGGCCCGTGTTCCGGTTTAATACGGCCCCAAAGGTAATTTGGCAATATCTATCTTTTATGGCCCCCAACAAATCCATATGTATTGAGATGAATACATTGTAAAATCTCAGTTAATGTCAGTTGGTCTAAATCAGTTATAAATATATATTTGGACACAACATGTATACTTGGTGTTATGTTCCTGTTCATATTTTTTGAACTTAAAAGTTGACAGACAACCTTTATTACCAATAATATGTAATGTACTTTACAATGTTCCTGACATATATTTCAGCTTCCTGGATTTTTTTTTTTTTTTTTTCATCTGGCCTTCAGATATGAAAGGCAGAGTGATTTAACACCTGTTTAGATTTGTCATCCATGTGACGAAATGAAAAGTATGCCGTTTGCAATAAACTTTGCATAAAATAGTTAATTTGCATTTAATTTTACTGGTTCAAAGAATGTCAGGCAAAATGGTCAGCCCTCACGCATGTTCACTTCATCAAATCTGGCCCTCTTTGAAAAAGTTTGGACACCCCTGAGTTAGGTCAATGTAAGCTGTCTTGCATTGACTTTCCTGTGAAAGTGACTTCACTTAAATTTAGCTCCTGCCAACATAAAAGCCTCTCTGTGCTGACATAGCCCTTGTCTTCATTACCACAGGCCGTCGACCTAAGTTACGCACCTTCGATTATGTAAATAAAGTAGGTGAAGTCAACACAATTAGGTCTGCTTACCGCAGTATCTTCACCGCAGTAAGTCAACAGCTGACACTTTCCTGCCAACTTCACTTACTCTTGTTTTGGTGGAGTACCCAGTCCATAAGAGAGCGTTTGGCAGTTGATTTATCGAATCTATACTAGACACAGTAAATCGACCCCCACTGGATTGATCACTATCTGTCAATCCAGCCTGTAATGAAGACATGGCCTTAGAGCATGATTACATTTAGAAGATTACAGCAGCAAAGCTGTACAGATAAAACTGTGCCAATCAATGTAAGCTTGCTCATGTAGCCATGTTATGCCAATGGGAGAAAAATCTCTCATTGACTTAATAAAACCAGCTCAACAAACATAGCTTATGGCATTTGGGGTACATGTACACAGCACCCTTAACTCAAAATAAATTACACAGTTTGTGCTATGCTTATTTTGAGGTTATTTCAAAATAAAGCCCTATTTTGACAAATCCCTTAATCCTCTTGAAATGAGGGCTACAGGGATGCCGGAATAGTGTGTCCGTTATTTCAAAATATATTTCAAAATAACGGGCACGTTTAAAGATGCGGAATTGCTATTTCGGGATACTTCCAGTATCCCAAAATAGTCACGCTCTCTAAACGTAGCCTGAGAGAGCATCTCCTACTGACATAGTGCTGTACACACAAGTGTTTATTCAGGCAAAACTTATTTCCCCAGGGAGTGCGGTTATTTTTAATCATCCTGAGTGAGAAAAGATTTGCTAACAGAAGTGCTAGTGTAGACATGGCCTATATAAAACTACTTCTCTCTGTGGAGTAGAGTTACAATTGGGCTACAGCTACACTGCAAGGCTTCTTGCACAAAAACCCGTGGAGAGTCCACACCTCAAATGCACTTTTGCGCAAGGAAATCAAAAGTAAAATGGCAGAACCGAAGGCTTTTTCCACTGTAGGTAAACCTCCTTTTATGAGGCATAAACTCCCTTTTGCGCAAGAGTTCTTGCACAAAAAGGCAAGCATGGATGCTCCGCATGGGGTTTCTTGTGCAATAAACCTCTATGGGTTCTGTAAATGGCCACCAGAGCTTTCTTGCACGAGAGTGTCCATGCAGCGTGGACGCTCTCTTGTGCAAAAGCACATCACTTTTGTGATGTGCTTTGAGGTGTGGACGTGCTCTTGCACTAGAAGTTTTTGCACAAAAACTCTTGCGCAAAAGGCTTCTTGCGCAAGAAGCATGTAGTGTAGATGTAGCCTTGACGTATTTAGGCCAACACAGCATTCACATGGACATTTACTGGCTTTCAGGAGTTGTCCCACAGTGCCCAACACTGACAATACAATTGATACAAGTACTCCTGGTGAGGACACACACCAGCAACACAGGGAGTCAAGTGTTTGCACACGCACACGCACACACACACACACACACACTCATTTAATAACTGTGATAGCACTATGCTGATGTTAGTTAAGTGAACATAATATTGTAGTGTAGACATAGCCTTAGTTTTCTATCCTTTGCATGGACCATTATGCCTGATGATGGGTCTTAATATTGCCAGCCCCAATCATGCATCAAATAAAAAATCAGTAAAAAAACAAACAAATCCAAAAGACAATAAAACAAAAAGAAAAATTTTCACCATGAAGTTATCTTTAAAAACACGAGATTTATGTGAACTAATAAAACTGGATCATTTTATTTGCCTTATGTTCTGGTTTTGGTTTTTATTTTGTATTTTCCTGCTTTTTCTGCTACCACAATTCTAAAAACTTAGTTTTAAAAATAAAATTAAAGCTGGCATTCTCATGACTCCTGGAGCTTGCCTGGATACATTATACATGGATGATTATCAGTTGTATGGTCAACTAGGAATTCAGCATTCAATCAGCGTCCTATCTATGTCCTTGTCTATACTAGAAAAGACAAGAAGTATTTTACACTCGGTTTCACATGATAGGACATTTCAAGAAGTATGGGATAAACATGATTTGGTGCATTCAGCAGTTCTCTGGAGAAAATCTGCTAATGACTTGTAGTTATCATTGTATTTTGGCAAGACGTAACTCAATTCTTTGCTCACTGAAAGGGATTAAGCATTATCCTGATTAACATTTTATGATCAGTGTTTGCTGCCGGAGTCAGGCTAATTTGCTAATTGACACCAGAGAATGTCCCCCTCCCCCCCTTATTTTTCCCCTTTAGAAGAAATAAAACGCAACCATTCCACCTTAAAACAGTTTAGGCTGTAAGCTGAAAGGCTGTGTCTGCAGCGACCTTGCTATGATCTAAAGTGTTTTGTTTACAGTCAGGCACCCCCTGATCGCCGCAGCAAATAGTGAGAGAGGCAGGCGTCTGCTGTAGTAGTAGCAGCAAAGCGTGAAAAACTACTATAGAGGCTTTGCAGTACAGATCTTCAAATATCAGAGCGCCATCCTCCCGCAGAAAGAGGGCACGGCAGGCAAAATACAGCCAGGTTTTCAGATAAATAGTTCCAAGGAGACACGATGTACTTTTTAATCCCGTTTGACGTCCAGTTATGCACCATGCTGGAAATGACTGAGCTCTTGAGCCATTATTTTCCGGTACTTCTCCTGAAATAACTCTCTCTCTCTCTGTTTCAGTTGTAGAAGAAATGAGTCAAAGGCTGGTGGAAGGCATATGATTAAAGGAAGAAAAACTCAGAGAAATAGAAAGGAATGAGAACAGTTTATGTAGAGGTCTGTGCTTTTCTGTCCTACTTTAACACACTCTGTATTCCCCCGTTTCCCCCCCCCCCTTCCCCCCAGTCCATGCCGTATTTTGCTTCTCAGCTCTTACTTGGACTGCAGGATTAGCCGAGCCCCTGAATTGTTGTCTGACTTTGGGAGCTGGTTATGCAATCTTTCCATCTTCATTTTTGCCCCATCCCCCTCGCTTTTAAGACGGCACTCGCAAAAACGGCAAAGCATGTTTAAGCCAGCCATTTACAGTCTTGGGAGAAGGAGGTGTTTCAATTAATTTAGGAAGTGTGGGTCAGGCAGGCATAATCAAACAGCCACTCACTCTACCAGACCCTGTTGCAGTCAAGGAAATGGGAAGCGGAGGTGATATATTTCAGTTGTTTCAGGAAGCTTGTTTTTGACCTGTCCAAGGCTGTGAGAGCTCTGTATAATTCAAACCCCATTAAAAACTCATTTGCATGCAAATGCTACCTTCCTGAAGGAATTTGTGGTTAGGGGTAAATATAATTCCAGACACAGGCCCAAATACTGCACCTGAGTAGTGCCCTTGCATTAAATGGGACTATACACATGAATAAAGCTACTCACATACTTAATTGTTTACAGGATTAGGGCCATACAGAGAGTACATATATGCTAAATGGTGGGTTGAATTGTTGTGCCATAGCTAGGTTTATTTTAAAGAAGCCCTTGGATATGCCCATTAGGGCTAGTGAGTGTGTCTAGCTTTGTATGGGTCAGGTGCACAAGGGAAGCTAGAGGATGCAAAAAACTTTCTCTTTCATTTTGACTAATCTCAGGGGGAAGGGGGCGATTCATATTTTCACTAAAATGGAGTATTTTGAATACTACCACTAACATGTTAAAGTCCTGGTTAGAGCTGGATAGGAAATGTTTTTCTCATTCCACAGTTGGGATGAAAAGTTTACATTTTTAAAACCGTCCTGAACCAAAAGTTTTTGGTTCAAGTCAGTTGACACATTTCATTTTGAAAGATTTTGTGCTATAATTAGCTTAATTTTTTATACAAAAAATTGTTTTCAACCAGAATTCTGAAAATTTTCATTTAAAAAAACGTCAAAATGGCATGTCTCAACTATTTCAAAAAATTTTGTTTTAGTCTAGAAATTTGTCATAACCAAACTTCTCCTCTGAAAAGTTTCAGGTTTGGTGGACAGACAGTTTTCTCTGAAAAAACTAATGTGCATGAACTATCCTGTAATAAAAACTCAGTGAAGACCAGACACTTTCATTATACTGTGAAGTCAACTCACCAAAATCAGTCCCAGCCAGGGGTATAAGAAGTTTACCTCTGTGAATGTACCTCTCAATAAAACTAAAGAGCCTACTCTTCACTGTGTTTGTGCCTCAGAAGAGTTCATGCACATTAGTGACTCTGAGGTAAAAAACACAGGGGTTTTGAGCAGTAAAGACAAGTACTAAGTCAAGTTAGATGTCAGCAAGTTACCAGGTCCTGATGAAATGCATCCCAGGATACTCAAGGAGCTGACAGAGGAGGTATCTGAGCCTTTAGCTATGATCTTTGAAAAATCATGGCAGACAGGGGAGATTCCAGAAGACTGGAAAAGGGCAAATATTGTGCCCATCTATAAAAAGGGGAATAAGAACAACCCAGGAAACTACAGACCGGTCAGTTTAACGTCTGTCCCAGGGAAGATAATGGAGCAGGTAATTAAGGAAATCATATGCAAACACTTGGAAGGTAATAAAGTGATAGGGAATAGCCAGCATGGGTTTGTGAAGAACAAGTCATGCCAAACTAATCTGATAGCTTTCTTTGATAAGATAACGAGCCTTGTGGATAAGGGAGAAGCGGTGGATGTCATATACCTAGACTTTAGTAAGGCATTTGATATGGTCTCGCATGATATTCTTATTGATAAACTAGGCAAATATAACTTAGATAGGGCCACGATAAGGTGGGTGCATAATTGGCTGGATAACCGTAGTCAGAGAGTTGTTGTTAACGGTTCTAAATCCTGCTGGAAAGGGATAACAAGTGGAGTTCCTCAAGGGTCTGTTTTGGGACCCGTACTGTTCAATATCTTCATCAATGATGTAGATATTGGGATAGAGAGTACGCTTATTAAGTTTGCAGATGATACCAAACTGGGTGGGGTTGCAACTTCTTTGGAGGATAGGGACATAATTCAAAATGACCTTAGCAAGTTAGAGAAATGGTCAGAGGTAAACAGGATGAGGTTTAATAAAGAGAAATGCAAAGTGCTCCACTTAGGAAGGAACAATCAGTTCCATACATACAAGATGGGAAGCGACTGTCTAGGAAGGAGCATGGCGGAAAGGAATCTAGGGGTCATAGTGGACCACAAGTTGAATATGAGTCAACAGTGTGATGCTGTTGCAAAAAAAGCAAATATGATTCTAGGTTGTATCAACAGGTGTGTTGTAAGCAAAACTCGTGAAGTTATTCTGCCGCTCTACTCTGCACTAGTTAGGCCTCAGCTGGAGTACTGTGTCCAGTTCTGGGCGCCACATTTCAAGAAAGATGTGGAGAAATTGGAAAGGGTACAGAGAAGAGCGACAAGAATGATTAAAGGTTTAGAGAACGTGACCTATGAAGCCAGGCTTCATGAACTGGGCTTGTTTAGTTTGGAAAAAAGAAGATTAAGGGGGGACATGATAGCGGTTTTCAAATATCTAAAAGGGTGTCACAAGGAGGAAGGAGAAAATTTGTTCCTCTTGGTTTCTGAGGACAGGACAAGGAGTAATGGGCTTAAAGTGCAGCAGGGGAGGTTTAGATTGGACATTAGGAAAAAATTCCTAACTGTCAGGGTGGTCAAATATTGGAATAAATTGCCAAGGGAGGTGGTGGAATCTCCCTCTCTGGAGATATTTAAGAACAGGTTGGATAGACATCTGTCAGGGATGGTGTAGAAGGAGCTTGGTCCTGCCCTGAGGGCGGGGGGCTGGACTCGATGACCTCTTGAGGTCCCTTCCAGTCCTATTATTCTATGATTCTAAGTGCAATGTGCTTCCAGAAATTCCAGCTTGGACAGTGTACCTCCATACACATCCCTTCAGGGGCTAATAATATTTTACTACCTTACAGGGGTTCTGTGAGGACTACTTCATGTTTGGAAAATGGTTTGAGGATTTAAAGTGCTATACAAGAGCTAAGTGCTAATAATAATGATTAATCATTATTATTACTGAGAGTCAACAGTTTTCTAACTGCATGCCCAGCAACCTTGTACCTTTAAGTAAGTTTCTCAATAGATAAATTATATTCAGTGGAAATGAGTTGTTTGGTTTTTCTACAAAGCCTGAAGTCAACCTTTCTGGGAAGGGGTTGATATTTTCTTGCAATGTTTTTTCAAGCACAATTCTTTAGGTTCTCAAGTGATGACACATTCTAAAGCAATGCTTCTGGCCCAAGATGCACATCTGTGAAAGGGACACTGGCTCCATTTTTTAAGCCATTCATTAAATAAAAATATCCTATGTCATATGTTATGTTTCTCTGAAATGTTTAAAGGTTTTCATGCATGAAATCATATGGTGCCTGGATGTTTTCCAGAGTATAGCGCAAACCTCTAAATCAGTAACTGGACATTGCTGGAAGGGTTTGGTGGGGAGTTTTTTACGTCCGTTTTGTGTTTTGTTTCCTTTCAGTAAAAACTATCTCTTTATGTATGGGGCTTTTTCATAAAAGCAACACTATATATGTGATAGTTATTACTGAATCTACCCAGAAGGTGCACAAATTATTGCCCAGCCCCAAAAGACACAGCTGTTCAGTGGGTGTAAATTGCCATAGTTCTTATAGCTATGGCAATTTATACTCATTGAGGTCTTGCCCCAAAATTTCTTTTTTAGTTGTAATAATTGTTTGAGGATCAACATTTTCTTTCTCTAAATTGGTGAACTGGTTTGGTTGCTTCCTAAATGCTTTTTAGGAAATTATTTTACTTTTTAAAGAACGTTGATTTAAAATTACAGCCCATCTCAGACATAAAAAATTGCTCTGTCATGTCTCTGTACTAAATGCAATGGATAGGACATTGGACTGCATTACAGGCAGTCCCGGGTTACGTACAAGATAGGGACTGTAGGTTTGTTCTTAAGTTGAATCTGTATGTAAGTCGGAACTGGCGTCCAGATTCAGCCGCTGCTGAAACTGACCGCCTGTTCTGACTTACATACAGAATCAACTTAAGAACCCCAGGCGTCCCCAAGTCAGCTGCTGCTGAAACTGATCAGCAGCTGATTCCAGGAAGCCCGGGACAGAGCAACTCTGCCTCAGGCTTCCTGTAGTCAGCGCTGGTCAGTTTCAGCAGAAGCTGACTTGGGGATGCCTGGGGCAGAGCAGCTGGGGTGCTGCTGGGTTGCTCCAGTAGCGCCGCTCCTCGGTGCTACTGGACCAACCCAGCAGCACCCCATCTGCTCTGCCCCAGGCGTCCTGATTCAGCCGCTGCTGAAACTGACTAGCAGCGGCTGAATCAGGACCTGGGGCAGAGCAGCTGGGATGCTGCCGGGTTGGTCCAGTAGTGCCCAGAGCGGCGCTGCAGGACCAATCGGCAGCGTCCCAGCTGCTCTGCCCCAGGGTCCAAAACAAAAGCCTGGTCTGCTGGGGGGGGCACACTAGCTGCGCCCCTCCCCCCCAGCAGACCAGGGACACGGGGAGCAGAGCCGCAGCGGCAGTGGGGTGCCGCGCCTCTGAGGCTTTGCTCTGGCAAAGTCTCAGAGGCGCGGGACCCCGCCGTGGCTGCAGCTTCAGTCCCAGTGCCTGTGGTCTGCTGGGGACGGTCCCCAGCAGACCACAGGCACTGGACTGAAGCGGCAGCCACGGCGGGTTCCCACGCTTCTGAGGCTTTGCTCTGGCAAAGCCTCAGAAGCGCGGGAACCCGCCCGGTGCCCCTGGTCTGCTGGAGACGGTCTCCAGCAGACCAGGGGCACTGGAGCAGCTTACGAACGGGGCTTTCTCGCCCCAGAGCTCGCAGGTAGCAATCCACTACCTCGACCTCCCGGGCGAGAAAGCCCCGTTCGTAAGTCGGATCCGCGTAAGTCGGGGTCTGCCTGTATATCTACCGTGGTCAGGTACTTTCAAATCTCATTGTCTGTTTCTCCTCTCATATTTTGACTTGATTATTTTCAGAGCCCTGCGTGCATACAAAATTGGCATCCACATCTGCAAAAATGATCCACGGATAGCCACAGCCACAGATACCCATGCATTTAAAGTGGTTCATAAATTTACCGGTTTCTAGAGACAAAATTTGTATCCTCCATCCGTATCATATCTGTAAAAATAAGCTGTGGGTATCCACATGCATACCCATGGATGCAGATACCCGTGGGTACAAAATGGATATACGCAGATTTGCAGAGCTTTAACTATTTAGCAGTTTGAGGAACTGTATTTGTGCATTACCTAGCACAATGGGACCACATTCTCTAGTGTAATAATGATAATCATTAATAATTATTGTAGAGTAGTGCCTCAAACTTATTCTATCTTGCTCATGTTAATAATACTAAACCATGTTACAGAATTCAGTTTCATGATACATTATTAGTGCACTAACATATAATAACACAATATCCTCACCAATGTTCCCTCTAATCTTTTCCATTCATGTATGGATTTTTTCTGTTCATGTGCAGAATACATTTTTATGTGCACCAAGGCATGTGCAAAGTGCCCACCAATAGGAAAAAAACCCCTAAGGGATTTCTACACTAGCCCCCTAGTTCGATCTAGGGAGGCTAATGAGGGCAACCGAAATTGCAAATGAAGCGCGGGATTTAAATATCTTTAGCATGTTCCCAGCCGGTCGCCATTTTAGAAATTGACTAGCCCGAAGTAACTGCCCACGTCTACACGCGGCAGTGAACCGGGATTCTGAATTAAAGCCCTAAATTGAATTAGCTATTAAATCTCATTCCAGGATTTCTCTTGTGTGCCCGCACAAGCACACAGCTCATAGGGAACACTAAACCGCTCATGGTAAATTTTCCTATGTCACTGCATGTTTCTGAGAAGCTAGAGGAAATCTATAAAGAAACACCTCCCCATGACCCATATGCAAAGTTTTTTTAAAAGAAGGGAAGAAAGTTTCTTCATAATCAACCATTTTCCATTGGAATCAAGTATAATGCCTCCAGGAGTTCAGGACTGGGCAGAAAAGTGACTTTTTGTACGCTTGTTTTTAATAAGAAGGTGTCTCTATTAAAGGAGATCTGCAAAGGAAAATGAACTGGAGTTGTGTTCTCTTTATAAAAACCCTGAAAAGATTTTTTTTCTGCTTTTTTACAACCCAAAATTACATATTTGTTGAAACAGATAGCTGGTCTGTTCTGCTTTGCGACGGTTTTTTAGTGTTATTACTTCCTCTGCCCTAGTTTAATCTATGTATACAGCAGCTTCCATCCAAACTGTTTCCCTGAAAACCTAATTTAAAAGAATTTGTTGTCATATTGATGCTGGCCAATTGGACCTGCAGGAAGCCGTGTACCAGTCTGCACTGCGTCCCGCAGCTCCCAGTGACCAAGAACAGTGAACTGCAGCCAAAGGGACTTGCTAACAGCCATACCTGCAGACACACAGGTAAATGAAGTGCACAGCGGCTCGCCAGGGGCTAACCCTGGTGAACCAAGTCTAGCTCACAGGATGCTTATTGCTCACCCTGGCCTTCAGTGAAGTGCTACATTGATGCAAATACAGCACTGCAGCTACCCCTTTGTAGCATTTAAGTGTGGATATACCCTGAGATCCATAGTCTCAAAGGGTATGTCTACACTACAGCGCTAATTCGAACTAACGCATCCAGACTAAAAAAGTAGTTCGAATTAGCGTTTTGCTAATTCGAACTAGCATGTCCACATTAAGTGGACCCTGAACCGGGGTTAAGGATGGCCGGAAGCAGTGCCGGCAGGGCATCAGAGTAGGACTTAGAGCGTGGAGCTGCTGTCTCAGGCTAGCCGAGGGCTGTGCTTAAAGGGACCCGACCTCCACCCCGGACAGACAGTTCTCAGGGTTCCCCGCTTGCAAAGCAGTCCTGGCTTGGAGTGCCCTGAGTGCCCACACACGGAACATCACAGCACTCGGCCATCAGCCCGGCTGCACTTGCCACAGGCTGCCATCCAGGGGGAGAGGGCAATTAGGGGGCTGCAGGAGAACTTGTACCCCGAGAAGCCCGCAGAGCCAGCCCAGTCCTCCCCATCGGGGGCGCGTACCCCATTCCTCCCTCACCTCCTTCCACTTACCCTTCCCTTGCCCCCCTTCCTGATGTACAAAATAAAGAAAACATGTGTTCAAAAATAGAATCTCTCTTTATTGAACAAAACTGGGGGAGACTGGGAAAAGGAGGTGGGAGAGGGGAAGGGAGAGGGGAGGGGAACTAAAATGATCAGGGGTTTGGAACAGGTCCCATATGAAGAGAGGCTAAAGAGACTGGGACTTTTTAGCTTAGAGAAGAGGAGACAGAGGGGGGATATGATAGAGGTCTATAAAGGCAAGAGTGGTGTGGAGAGGGTGCATAAAGAAAAGTTCTCCATTAGTTCCCATAATAGAAGGACTAGAGGACGCCAAAGGAAAGGAATGGGTAGCAGGCTTCAAACTAGTAACAGAAAGTTGTTCTTCACAAAGCAAAGAGTCAACTTGTGGAACTCCTTGCTGCAGGAGGCTGTGAAGGCTACAACTAGAACAGAGTTTAAAGAGAAATTAGATCAAGTCATGGAGGTTGGGTCCACAGAGTGGTATTAGCCAGAGGGTAGAAATGGTGTCCCTGCCCAAAGTTTGTGGAAGGCTGGAGATGGATGGCACGAGACAAATGGCTTGGTCACTGTCTTTGGTCCATCCCCTCCAGGGTACCTAGGGTTGGCTGCTGTCGGCAGACAGGATACTGGACTAGATGGACCTTTGGTCTGACCCAGTATGGTCATTCTAAGCTCAGGGCTCAGGGTCGGGGGTCTCAGTGGACCACCTTGATTTTCATGCCAACCTGGGTGGCCAGGCTGGCAGCTCTCCTGCCCTAGACGGCCACTTTCCTGTGCCTAGTGCGGAGTTCGTGGACGAGGTCCACGATGTCTGCACTAGACCAGGCGGGTGCCCGCCTCTTGCGGTCCTGGCCAGGCTCCCGAGAGCCGCCAGCCTGGTCCCGGGAAGAGGCGGAGGGCTGGGGGACATGGGGTGGCTGGCTCATGGCGTGCCAGGTGCAGGGTCTGCTGGCTGGGTGCTGGCAGGCTTGCACCTGGCACGGGCACCGTAGCTAGCCCGTGCCCCTTTAAGGGCTCCGAGGCCGGGAGGGGGGCATACGAGTTTCCCTGGTGGTGTCCAGAGTGGCCACCAGGGAAAGCTGGGGAGGGCTAGCCTCCCACTAGTTCGAATTAAGGGGCTACACACCCCTTAATTCGAACTAGTAAGTTCGAACTAGGCTTAGTCCTCGTAAAATGAGGTTTACCTAGTTCGAACTAAGCGCTCCGCTAGTTCGAATTCAGTTCGAACTAGCGGAGCGCTAGTGTAGCGCCTATCAAAGTTAATTCAAACTAACGTCTGTTAATTCGAATTAACTTTGTAGTGTAGACATAAAGAGGTATTTAAATTCCCATCCAAAGTTAGGTGCTTTGAAAATGTGTTCTTAAAAGCCAGCATAGGGGTAGGGAATGAGCGAAAGTTTATGTCTTCATTGAAAGGCATATTTCACTGAGGGATAACTAATGGATGTTAGCTATAATAGCTGTTCAAATAATTTATTTGGTTCAGTGGCCAAGCAAAAAAAAAATTGTTTTAGTTACTTGGGATTGCTCCAAAATATTGGGTGTTTTTTTTTAATTTTTCAGCAAATGAAAAAAAAAAAAGGCAAGACATTTGTTTTGTTATATATGACTTTTTGTTCAGCCCAAAATGAAACATTTATTTTCGTTTGTGGGGTTCTTTTTAGCCTTCTGGGAAATAAAATGGAAGTACATTTCTAAACAAAAAGTCATTTTGAATAGCAAAAATCAAAGTGTTTCATTTTAAAAATGTCAAAAATTAGACATTTCTGTTTTTTTAGAACTTTTTTTCATGCCCGAAGCAATTTGGCGAATTGGTTATGGATTTACAAAATACTTCAGTTGACCTTAACATGCATATTTTGGCAAAAAACATTTAATTTGAAAAATCACACCAAGGATTATTACCTATGCTGCTGTAAAAACACAGCAGAGAGACAGATGACTTGAGTTTTACTGAGGCTTTGCCTACACTAGTGATTTGCCAGGTTAGCTTTAGACAGTGTATTCCAACTGGAGTTTTTGTTGTCATAGCTACACCACTTTTCCAAATGACATTAGCTATGCTTGCAGTGTTGTTGTAGCTTTGTTGGTCCCAGGATAGTAGAGAGACAAGGTAGATGAAGGCTATTAATAATTCTTCATGTGTGAACATATTTGGATTCCAACTTTGCTAGGACCTTCTCTTTGGGAGAAGAGGAGGGGGCTGTATACAATCATCCATGACATTTGTTTAACAGGCAGTCTGAATTATATTTGTTCTTTATAAAGCAGCATTTCCAGCACATTTTCTTCAAATTAATTATTCCAGCGTTTTCTATAGGGAAAAAATCGTGGTGATAGATTTACCAGTGGTATTAAAGGCTTAATCCTGCAAACAGTGACTTCTGGATGTAGTTACTACTGTGAAACAGATCCATTAAAGTCTGAGATATGTCAATAGAGTTTAAAATCAGAGGAACCTTGGAAGCTAGAGCATCTTTTGTTAAGAAAGAACTAGTAAAGCTCAAACTTGCTGATATTTACTCTGAACATGGTGCTTAATATAGTGAGTAGATCAGTGGTCCCCAACCATTTGGAGCTGCCGGGCGCCAGAGGGCGGGGACACTTGCGCGCCCGGAGGCGGGGCCGTGCATACGCCACACCCCCATGAGCCACGTGCCTGGGGCTAGCAACTCCATGCACCGCGTGGCCACGGGTGGGGCTGCCCATTCACCGCAAGCCTAGAGCCGGCGCCCTCCAGAGCTGCGCGCCCAGGGCCAGCACCCCACCATAGCCGCGCACCCAGAGCCGGCACCCCCCATGGCTGTGCACCCGGGGGCGAGGAGGCCAATTCACCGCATGCCCGGGAATGCGCCCCCCCATAGCCGCATGCCCGAGGCCGACGCCTCCCATAGCCATGCTCCTGGGGGCAGGGCGGCCAATTTGCCACGTGCCCGTGGCTGGCACTCCCCATGTGCCATGCGCCTAGGGCTGGTGGCGCGTATGCGCAGTGCGCCTGGGGCCCGCACCATGCCTATGCCACGCACCCGGGGCGGGGTCAGCCCTGAGCACTTGGCGGGTGCACACAAATGCCCCCGTGGACGCCATGGCGCCTGCGGGCACCGTATTGGGGACCACTGGAGTAGATCATAGTAAATGCTACATTGGTGTTTGAAGAACTGGGTCATAACATGATCAGTTGAATAGGTGCTGTGTACAAAATCGTGGATAAAATTTTCAAAAGAACCTAACTGACTTTTGAGCCTAAATCCTACTTGCAAAATTCAATTAAAATCAGTAGAAGTCAATGGGATTTAGACTCTAAGGGTACATCTACACTGCACACTTATTTCAGAATAAGCTATTCCAGAAGAAATATTCCAAAATAGATTATTTTGAAATAGTACAGCTACACTACAGGGAAGCCTCAAAATTAGTCCAAGGCAGACTTCCCTAATGTGGATGCGCTACCTCGATTTAGAGCCCCAGGAGGCACAGGGGAGTAATCACTTTGAATGGCCCTGGGGAGAAGCTATTTTGAAATAACAGCAGTGGAATGTCCACACTACTGCTATTCCGAAATAGCTATTTGGGAATACGTGTTATTCCTTGTGGAATGAGGTTCACAGAAGTCAGAATAAGCCATCTGTTATTTTGACATAAATTCAAATTGCTGTGTAGACACTCACATTGTTATTTCAAACTAATGGCCATTATTCTGAAATAGCATTGCTGTGTAGGCGCACCATAAGATGCCACAGTAATGGCTTTAAGATAGGTTCCTAAATCACTTCAGCCTGAATCTGCAAAGTTATTGCCATGTAACTCTCAAGAGGATTTCAGTGATAATTAGGCATCTAGATACTTGTGAAGTTTTAGGTGCTCCACATTTTTATCTCTTGTTTCCATGTGGGAAAGTTGTATTGATTTAACTTGTTTGTGTTCATACCTAAATAGACTTTAAAGTGCCTTATATCAATTTAGTTTACACCAATTTGTTTTGGGGTTTTGATGGGGTTATTTATTTATTTATTTATTTTTAACCACAACACTATGGCTGTGTCTACACTGCACCCCTTTTCCGGAAAAGGGATGCAGATTAGACACTTCGGAATTGCAAATCCGCGGGGGATTTAAATACCCCCCGCGGCATTTGCATTTACATGGCTGCCGCTTTTTTCCGTCTTGGGGATAAGCCGGAGAAAAGCGCCAGTCTAGACGCGATTCTCCGGAAAATAAGCCCTTTTCCGGAGGATTTCTTATTCCTACTTGAATAAGGGCTTGAGAATAGCATCTAGACTGGCGCTTTTCTCCGGCTTATCCCCAAGCCGGAAAAAAGCGGCAGCCATGTAAATGCAAATGCCGCAGGGGATATTTAAATCCCCCGCGGATTTGCAATTCCGAAGTGTCTAATCTGCATCCCTTTTCCGGAAAAGGGGTGCAGTGTAGACACAGCCTCCGTGTATATTTTTCCCTCAGTGAAGATAGAAAGAAATCTTTAACAGCTTTCTTCTCTCTGTTTGTGTGAAAGGGATGATGTGAAGACTAAATTTAATCACTAGCAGAACTTGAAAATATTTCAAATAAACCGTATTTCTTTTCTACCTGTAATTTTATAATGGAGAGCTATAGCTTAGGCCTCAGAGCCTAATTGTTTCTGCACAGTTTTACAGAGCTGGTATTTCATTGTTAAATCATTGGATTCTTTTCCTGTGTAGTTTAGAACAAATGACACAGCATGTATCGTAGCAAGTCAGAGACAATGGTTTTCTTTTCCTCAGTAAGTTCTTAAATCTTGGCTTGGAAAGGGGCCAGAGCACAGAGCAACACTGTTCCAGCAGTAACATTTTGTACCTTATTTTTAAAACAACAACAAATCCCTCACTTGAAATAAAATCTTTCCCTTCCTCTATCCCCAAAAACACATACATCCTCTCACTTATGCATTCTTTGTCACACCCACCCACTCCCTTACACACTCACTCACAAAGTTTGTGTTGACAATTTTTGTGGGCATGTCATATGCCATAACCTCTGCATTATATTCATACCTTTATATCAAGCTGCTAAGAAAGAACTCATGTCCCAAAGCTCTGGTGCTACATTTAAAAATAAAAGTGACAAATGATTTTAAATATCACCTCACAAAATCAATGCCATTGAAAGTAGGGCACCCCAGGACTGAGGCACACCAATCAGTAGTCGCTTTTGAAACTATTGGCCTGGGGTGCCCTTAACAATCTTTTGAAAATACACAATTGTATGCAGAGTCTGAATCAATGCTTGCATTGCAGCCAGCTGGAATGAGAAAGGAAGCCTGGGCGTTCACTCAGGCTACGTCTACACTGCCCTCTCTTGCACAAACAAATATGCAAATGAGGCATAGTGTGGGATATTGCTGCGCCTCATTTGCATACTTAATGAGGCTCCGTTTTTGCACAAAACCCCCCTCTTGCTCAGGAGCCGTTCTTCTGCTTTTTTCAGGAAGAATGGCTCTTGCGCAAAAGCCTCTTACGCAAAAACGGAGCCTCATGAATTATGCAAATGAGGCATGGTGATATTCCATGCTTCACTTCAGTTGCATATTTCTTGTGCAAAAGAGCGCAGTGTAGACGTAGCCTCAGTTTCTTAGCCCTGCAAGGTATTCAACTGTTGTTATGTAAATACTATTCATGCTTGAATGGGAAAGAAATCCTGCGTGTGGTTATGCAAATACAGTTCATTTAGTTGATTAGGCCTGATAGATATTCAGTTGTTAGAATGGTATTTTGCCTGTTGTAACCAATTTGACTGTTGTGGGGTCACAAACCATGTTAACCCTAAATTCAGGAATTGTAAGATATGACCACCAATGCTTGCAGTTATTGGGGATGCAGAAAAAGCGGACTGTGTTTAATTCAGTTCAAAGGAGAGACAGTGTCATTGTAAAGAATCTGGGATGGACAAGGCTTTCTCTTCCAAACTCTGTGAAGTCAATTGGGGGACGGGCACAGCTCTGAACCAGCAGGCTACATGCTCTCCAGGTGCGAACTGTAAGACCGGTTCAACTTGTTTCTTCCCCCACTCCCCTCTCATTCTAACGACAGAACTAAAACAAGCTCCATAAGGTGTCTCTTTATTATTTTAAAATGTTATTCCAGTGGGTGCGGGAATCTTTTGGCTGGCTTGTGCTGCGGGCCAAGAGCTGAAATCACTGAGACGCTGACAGCACAAAGAGCTGAAATCGCTAGGTTTGGCCTAAAGCCAAATCCATCACAAGTGCCAGCCAGCAGGAACAGGCAGCCAGCAGGGCGGCGCCAGAGAGCAGCGAGCAGGTGGATGGCGAGTGACCAGCAGAGTGGGTAAGACACCTCTTACCCCCTACACACTCAGGGTGGGAGATGAACTCTGCAGATTCACCTCTGAGCTCTGGGTCTGTCCTGATCAAGGGCAGCAACTGAGAGTGGGGTGAAGAGAAGGGTTGGGCATGTGAATGGGGCACTTACATTGCTGGACATTTGATCCTGAGAGGCAAAGGACATTGCCCAACCTACTGGAGCTGGGATGTTTCCTCGTGGGTTGGTTATGAACTCCTGTTTGTGGTATTCTCCCAAATGAATACCATGTGACTTCTCTCCGTCTTTCATTAAAAGTTTCTTTTCTATGCTCAGACGCTGAGCTTGCAAACGGGGAAGCATTGAATCCCAGAGGCGCCCAGGGGTGTGTGTGAATTTCCCAGGTTACCGGGTGGGGGCTTGAGCCAGTTCTGTGTTGGATGGATGGAGAGGAACCCCTAGATATTGAACCCAGTCCTGGCTGCTGCCGGCGTTATCCGGCAGCAGGGTTACACAACAATTCAATTACATCAGCAGACTTAACTGTTCCCAGCTAATCACAAGAAACAAGTAGCAGCAAATATATGAACAAAGTAAAATCCTGGTTAAAAAGTTAACTGGTTAACCATGATCCTAGTGGCTGGGCTGGAGCCACTGCATCATGCGCTTCTCAGACCAGGCTAGGCCAGGCCATGCCTGCCGTCCCACACCACAGGCAGGGGCTTCTCTGGCCAGGGCAGGCCCAGCCAGAGCAGCCCCTCACTGGTTAACTAGCTAACCCAGTAAGCATGCTGGTAAGGGGCATGCTTAGTGGGTAACCAGTAACCAGTTAACCCATTACAGCCCTAGCTTAACTTCCATAAGCCAGTGCTCACAGAAGCTATCCAGTCTGATAAATCTTTCCCTGCTCCCTAAGGCCGTGTCCAGACTCAGGGGTTTTTTCGGGAAAAGTAGCCTTTTCCCGAAAAAACTTCCCCTGCGTCCAGACTCAAGCCGCGTTCTTTCGAAATTATTTCGAAAGAACGCGGCTTTTCTTTTGATGGCGGTAAACCTCAATTTACGAGGAAGAACGCCTTCTTTCGAAAGTTCCTCTTTCGAAAGAAGGCGTTCTTCAATGTAAAGAGGCCGTCTTCGAAAGAGAGCATCCAGACTCGCTGGGTGCTCTCTTTCGAAAAAGCGGATTTCTCTTTCGAAAGATCCGCCTGCAGTCTAGACGCGATCTTTCGAAAGAGGCTCTTTCGAAAGATGCTTTCGAAAGAGCCTCTTTCGAAAGAAGCCTGCAGTCTAGACATAGCCTAAAAGCCAGGCAGAAGAGACAGACCTGGCAAAGTGCTCTTCCAAAGGTCAGTAAACTTGGGCTTTTTTTGGAGCAATGGGAGCAGTGAGTTCCAGAGGGGAGGGATCCCCTCTCTCTTGTAACAGTGAAGTTGCCACTCTAGCACCTTCACTGATTGCAACTGCCAATATGGCACAGGGAGAGAAAAGGGCGTAGGACTTGTCCACACGGGAATTCCTACACCGACAAAACACTCTGTGTTGAAATAAACCCCACGCTGGCCAGGAAACAGTTAATGAGCCACTGTGGGGTTCTTTTGCCCCCACTCCTCCCTTCATCTGCCATCGGGGTCAGCCTTGGAGGGAGGGATCAAAAGGAGCAAGCCCAACTCACTCACTTGGAGTCTGGCTGGGAGGTAGAATAGACTTTCGCTTGGCTTGGGTAGGAGAGGTTTGCTTGGAGCCAGGAACTGTTGAGAGGCTGCTGCAGGCCACAGCCTCCCTGGGGGAATGTAGGGAGGATGTGGCACTACTGTTGTGATTTGCTTCCAAGGCCTTGCTTGCTGCTGCTAAGTCAGACCGCTGTGGGGGGTGCCCTGCCTGAAGGGGGTGACTGAAATAAAGACCTTGGCTAGTTGGCACCTAACTGGGAACCTAAGAGAAGTTGGCAATGAACCCAGAAGCATTCGTGCCCCATGCTCCTAGTATGACTGCAGTTTACACTGGCCAAGCTGTGCTTTTATGGTAGAGCTTAGTCCACCATCCCAAAGTGAAACAAGCTATTAGAGGACAAGTTTGCTGATATAACTGAAGCTACGCTAGGGGCTTCACTGGCACAGTTCATGCTCTGGGATCACACTTCTTCGCACCATTATTGACATAGTCATGGCAGCAGAGGTCTGTAATGTAAATACAACCTTCATTGCTATGCCTGAAAAACGTTTTGGGTGAACAAGTGCTTCAGCACCCAATCCTGTGCTGAGCTCCCAATCAAATATGTTTCCACTGACTGTGCCCTTGGAAACAGCTGCTTTGCGAGGAAGTCTTGTCTATTCAGAGTGTAAACTCTGACGAGCAGGGCTCCCTTAGGCTCTGTTTGGCTCATGCCTGGCACAGTGGAATCCTGAGCTAATAATAATAATCTGATTTTGAGCCTGTTCGGTCAGCTGCTGTGGATGGTACTGAATCACTTTTGGATCCATGCTCAAGACTACTCAGTCCTTGAATGGAGCATGGAACATGCTAAGGGTGCATCTACACTGCACCCTTATCTCAAAACAAGCTACGCAAATTGTGTAGCTGATTTCGAGTACTTCAAAATTTGGTGCTGTCTACACAGTGCCACATTTCAAAATAAACTGCTATTCCAAAACATCCACTAATCCTTTTGGAACAAGGTTTACAGGGACGTCAGAAAAGCGCACCCATTATTTTGAAAGATATTTTGAAATAATGTGCTTGTTCAAAAGGCGCGGAATAGTTATTTTGGGATACCAGAAGTATCCTGAAGTAGAACCACTGCCTAGATGTCTAAGGGTCTTTTCCAACTGACCAGCCCACCATGTTAAAAACCAGTACCATATGCAAATCATATTGTGGCTGAATGCACCCCTACATTTCTATCACATATACCATTTTAATAATCTTTGTACAAAATATGCCTTGTGAGGTATCATTTGAAAACTAATAACTTGCTGGTTGATAATATTATGATGAAACATGTAGCAACATTATATATAATGCTAAGAATTCCCCCGAGTGATATTGGTGAAACATAGGCCATTAGGCGACCCTTAAAGTAGGTCAAGTGAGTCCTAAACAAAGGATGTGTGTCTACCTCAGCTTCCATGTCTGTCAAACAGGATCCTCAGCTAGCAAGAGGAGGAAGAGGGGAGATAAAGAGAATCTGCAATTCTGCAAACAGAGGTGAGAAGAAATAGCGAGCATCCTCTTTTATCCAGAGGCACCATGGTGCCTTCTTTACTGTTTGAATGAACGTTAGTTACCCTGTCAGGAAAATACATTTCAAAGAGTAACAACTACAAAAGCGAGGGGCAAAACACCACAATTGCTTTTCCCTGTACATCTCCCTCTTTTTCACCTAAGCCAAAAAGAAATAGCTATTGGGCTTTGGGAGCAGATCCTGGCCTAAGAGTTAGGTCAGCTGTGGTACTGGAAACACGTGATAAGGAATTTCACTTTGAACCAAGTCTAATTTGTTAAGTCTAATACTATAAAGTGTTATATTTTTATGTCTCTTACAATTGTTTCTGACTCAACTGCCTTTTTCTAATTCTCTTACAACCTGTTTCTTTAAAATATACGTGTTTTATTCTTTAATCAAAACGAATCCAGTGTAATGAACTCCAGTTAAGCTGGCAAACTGCTGCACATTAATTGGACCTCATATGTATGGACAGTCCAGGAGAGGGCTGGATACTGCAGAAGGCACATGTTTGGGGGGAAGTCCAGGCCTGGGAGCATGTTGGGGACATCCTTCCTATGGTAACCAGGGCTGCTGGAAGCCAGCATGTGGCTGGTGTTTGCTGACAGGCTGTGGGGTCCAAGTTGGATCAGGGCTGTGCTTATTCACAGACACCCTGGGTGTAACCTGCATGCCGATAGGCTGTGAGCAGCCCAGACTGGGAACAACAGCAACAAAGCATAGTCAGGCACCCCAGCTGCAGGCAGGTGAAAACAGCCCTTCACTGGTCTGGATTGCACCTTGAACTGTTCTACGTATTTTAATATAATTTTCAAACAGAGCACAATACCTAATGAACATTGTGTCTGCCAGTGCAGTTGCTCCAAGCACTTTGCATCGAAAACTGTTGAATAATCAAAACAGCTGCTGAAGGTGCTCTTTACTTTAATAACTATGATATAAGTTGATTTTATGTCTGTTATGTTAAGAATAAGTATATTGGTGTGGATGGACTCATTAAAAGTTGATGGTTATATGAAAATTGTTGTTTTATAACCAAAGAAAGTGGAGTTTATAGCTTGTGAGTCAGTTCCTGGCTGCAAAGGATTTTTTTTTTTAAATTGATAGGCTCTGTTGCAAGTAGGGCAGAGGTGGGACGGCTGTGGCTAAGGCTGATGCACTGAATGTGCTTACTGTGGGTACAGTTGGCTGCTTTGCTTATGTTTATTCGCTTCTCTCTCACCTCACATTCATTATCCAGCCCTTGTCATGTTAATTATTTGCAGTGGGGTTGGCTAATTTACAGCCCCCAGAACAAACTTGGCTTGGAGCCTTGTTAAAATATAGCCAACATAGAACTCAGAGGCCATCAAGTCCAGTCCCCTGAACTCATGGCAGGACCAAGCACAGAGCAACCTCTAATAACAACCTCGTACTCTTAGCAGCAGTTCTCCAAGCACTTTACTACAAAGAAGGTTGGTATCATTGTCCCCATTTTACAGATGAGGACACAGAGGGGAAGTAACTTGCTCAGCATCACCTACCAGGCCTGAACACTATCCATTAAACCACATTGCCTCCCATAAAAATAGAAACAGGGAGGCAAATGTTGCCTCTAAATGGCCAGATTTTTAAAGGGAGTACTTGGGTGTGAACCAAGGACCACTTAAGCTGCAGTCAAACAGTCTACCATACATTGGTGTAAAATGTTTCCTGACCTGTCTTCCTCTCAAGTGCCAGTAATATTATTTGTATTATGGCACTTAGGCACCCTAGTCACACCAGGATCTCCTTGGGCTGAGCACTGTACAACCACAGAACAAAAAGATGAGCCTTTCATTGTGGGATCATGGGAAGGAGCAAAACTAAACAGTTTCTCCAAGTCTAAGTCGTTGGCCTTGGGTAACATTTTCAAAAGTGCCTCAGGCCCTAATCGCTGGGAGTTAAGTGTTAAATAAGTGCTAACCCCTCTGCAGGCCAGAGAGGGGGCTCTGGTTCCCAGGCAGTGGGAGCTGCAGAACTGGCACTCAGTGTGGCAGAGACAATGCATAGAGCCCTCATGCTGTCCCTCCGGCTAGGAGCTAGTGGGATATGTTGGCCACTTCCCATGGGCCACCTGAGGTCAGCATCACATAGATCCCACACCCCAACTCCTGACCCAGCACTGAGTCCCTTCCCACACTCCTAACCCCTCAAACCCAGCCTGGAGCCCCCTTCTGCACCCGAAACCTCTCATCCCTGACCCCACCATTTTACACCAATGTATGGTAGACTGTTTGACTGCAGCTTAAGTGGTCCTTGGTTCACACCCAAGTACTCCCTTTAAAAATCTGGCCATTTAGAGGCAACATTTGCCTCCCTGTTTCTATTTTTATGGGAGGCAATGTGGTTTAATGGATAGTGTTCAGGCCTGGTAGGTGATGCTGAGCAAGTTACTTCCCCTCTGTGTCCTCATCTGTAAAATGGGGACAATGATACCAACCTTCTTTGTAGTAAAGTGCTTGGAGAACTGCTGCTAAGAGTACGAGGTTGTTATTAGAGGTTGCTCTGTGCTTGGTCCTGCCACACCTGCATCCCCAGCCTGGAGTCCCCATCCCCCGCACCGTAACCTCAGCCGCTTTTCCGGAATAAGCTGCGAGCTGTCTACACTGGCCCCTTGAATTTCCAAAAAAGCAGTGACGATTTACTGTAAGAAATCAGCTGCTTTTCCGGAAAAACTATGCTTCTCCTGCTCGGGCAAAAGTCCTTTCTCCGGAAAACTGTTCCAGAAAAGGGCCAGTGTAGACAGCACAGTAGTCTTTTCCGCAAAAAAGCCCCGATCACGAAAATGACAATCAGGGCTTTTTTCCGGAAAAGCGCATCTACATTGGCCACTGACGCTTTTCCGGAAAAGCATCCTGCCAATGTAGACGCTCTTTTCCCGGAAATACTTATAACGGAAAACTGTTCCGTTTTAAGCATTTCTGGAAAAAGGTGCCAGTGTAGACGTAGCCAAGGTGTTTGCTAAACAAGAGGGAGGAACAGGAGAAAGCTGCCAATGCCATTCCACCCTCCCACTTCATCCACATTGTGACTGTTTCCTGTGTGTGCCCTCTTTTGTCTCTCAACCTTTTTTCTTTAGCCACCGCTCTCTTTTTCCTTTTTTATTCCCTAGCTTTTAAACATATTTACAAGTTTTGCTTCAGTGCCCATTCTTGGTAATTTAGTCCACATGTGTGCATATTTCTTCACTGCTCTTGCACAAAGCTTTCTTTGGAGCTTTAAAAAAAAAAACGATCATGTTCTCTCATTGTCACGTTCCCTTTCTCCGTGGATTTAGGAGCTTTGCAAAAGAGGTCAGCTTAACTCTTGGTGTCAACTCCAGATCCTGCCCCCACCCCCCAGCTTCACCAATGTTAGCTACTCAGACGACTTGCCTTCCTTCGCACTCCTGATATTTTCTTCCCCTCCTCGAAGAGGGATCAAGAAAAACAAGCCTGCAGTTTGTATTTATGAACCGACTGAAAACAGCAGGTTTAAATTCCTCAAGGCTTGTTTTTGTTTGGATAAAATGAAGTGGTAAGGGGAAGAATGACAGGTCAGAACACCACACCCATGTGCTCAGCCTTAGGCTGACTAGGGCACCTGTTGTTCTGTGAACTTGAGGGGGGGGGAGCAGACAAATTCAGATCTGACATAATCAGGCACAGCTTTATTGACTTTGAAGGAGTCACACCTATTCTGAACCTGACCCTAGATTTTAATTTATCTTCTTACCTCCTGCTCCATAAGTCTCAGCCTGGAATCCCATTGGGGTGGCGCATTGCAAAGTGATGGATCGCCAGGGAATAGTGGGTTGGAATGAGCTCAGAGGTTTATCTGTTTACATATAGTTGATCACTTTAAAGAACTGCAGTTTAGTTTCTCCATTCAGACAGACAGGAAATGTAAGTAAATGTCCCCCAGTGATTTGAATGAAAATTGTAGCACACCCAGCTTGGAACCTGGTCGGTATCTGGGCCCTGATTAGGGAACATGTTCCTGTTTTGGATTGTCCATACACTCTTGCTCAGCCTCCTACTGAAGCCAATGACTTGAAACATGCATTTGAGTCCAAAGTATCTGTGTAAGTGCTGTCTGGAACAGGAATGGATTGAAGTGCTTTTTTGAATTGGAGCCTTGTTTGGGAGATTTTAAAGGTAAAAACAGTGTTGCAGGTAGTGTGATGTTGGGGTCTGCTTCACCTAGGGACGTTCCTCTCTCTGTATTGAAGTCGTGCCCCTGGGAGGTTACCTCAGGCCCCATGCTTTGTGGGGCTCCACGCTTTGGGGGGATGTGGGGCCTTAGTGGTGTGGGGGCTGGCGGCAGCCCCACCCACTCACTCCATCCTGCCTTGACCGGCTCCCAGCATTGTTTGGGAGAGGAGGGGTCGGAGCTTTGGGAAGGGGAGGAGTGGGGGTGGGACAGGAATGGAACAGATGTAAGAAGAGGTGAGGCAGGGGCAGGGCCGGAAGGGGGTTGTCCCATGGCCTGTGCCCCCTTAGAAATGCCCCTGACCTCAGTAGGCACTCTGCCATTGGAGATGCGTTCTTTTAGCTGAGAGGTGACCTGTAGCTATTGAGGGCTCAATTCTGTGCCCCTCAATTCCTACTGACTTAAACTTCTGTGAACTTGGGCCTGAACTTGAACAGGTGCTCTGATTTACTGATGACTTGTGGAGGCTCAGCCCCTCTGAGATTCAGGCCCTTAAATGTCAATGGAAGAGAAGAGCTCCAAGTATCTTGCAGTACGCGAGCAGCATCCTGCAATATTGGGCCCTAAAAATATTCTGGCCCTTTGCATACTGTTTCAGAAGAGCCGTGATATTAGTCCTTGTGGCCCAAGCAAATTCAAGCTACATAACTGGCTGGTCAGCGGTTCTTCGGGGGGGGGAGGCTGGGGAGAGGTCACAGCAGTGCCAAGGGGACAACTCCATACATAGCCACTTGCTCCAGAGTTCACCTCCCAATGTGGAAATAACAGGACTTGTTTATTCCCCTCCAAATCCTTTTATTGTGCCAGAGATGAAATTGCCCCATCTGCTGGAGGCAATTTGCGTTGTTATCGCCATCGTTACCAGAGGTTCTACTGAGCTGAGGCGCACGTTTCCTGGAACATCTCATATGCAGATTAGGCCAGGTGAAAACGGAGACTAATAAAACCTGATTTCCATGCATTTCTCAGCCACCCGTGTTTGTGGTAACAGCAATTGCCACAGGCTGCCAATAAAACGGGACATCTGTTCCACCACAAGCGCAGCCCGCCACACGACCTTTATAAAAGTGTGATGCTGTTGGATCAAGCGCCCTGGCCACTGAGCAAACTGGCAAGAAGACACGATGGCGTGGAGAAAGGAAGGGTAATGCACTGGACCCACTACTGCATCCAGACTGCACAAATGCAGCCATTTTGTGTCAGTACCCACCTGACTGAAATGGCTGGATCAGCAAGCAAGGTTCCTCTGAGTTAATTTTCTTTGCCAGGATGTCCGAGTGGATAGAGCCTCAGGAGACATGGTTGCTATTCCTTGCTCTGCCACTGGCCTGCTAGGTGTCCTCGGGCAAGTCACTTCCCCTCACCGTGCCTCAGTTTCTCAGTCAGTAAACTAGGGATAATGATTCCAACCATCTTTGTAAAGCACATTTTGAGATTTGCTAGGGTGACCAGATGCCCCATTTTTAAAGGGAGAGGGCAGAATTTAAGCCCTCCTGCAGATGTCCCTACTTTTAAAAAAATGGACAAATTGTCCTTTTTTTCTTCTTTTTTTTTTTTTTTTGGATCTTTCTGCTCCCATCAGCCCTGGTGGGTCTTGCTGCTGGCTGGATCCCTGTTCATCAGCTGTTCACCCACCAGCAGTGAGTGGGGAGGGGTCAGTGGCTGACAATGGGAGTGTGTGTGCAAGGCTGGTGGTCAGGCAAAACTACAGTGTGCGGGGCCAGCCTCTCCCTCTGCTGGGTGGTCAATGCAGTCCCTGCTGCGTGCCAGCTCTTTGCCAGCAGGTTCTCCCCTGCTCTTTTCCATCTAGCACTGGCTGCTTGCTGGGGTGGCTGGTCAGTGTGGGCAGGCCGTGGCCAGTTATGTGTCACCTCTGCTGCCCACCCATTGGCCCTTTACATGCTTCCTCTCGCCCTGTTGTGCCTGGTCACACCACCCCCAGCCCTGCTGCTCTTCCTCTGAAGTACAGTCAGCAGGGCTGACAGCCACCACGGGCCTGGGTGTATCCCGCTCCTGGTGTATCCTACTTCTGGTGCTGTACAGAGAGCTCATTCAACTCACCAACAGCCTGGCTGGCCGACTCCTTTGCTCCCCCACTGCCTCTGGCTGAGCTGGCAGCCAGGGAAAGCTCAAGACTCTGAAGGAGCCACGCCCTGCATGGGCCAAAGCCCCACACAGTGCAGGCATGGGGAAGGCTCTCCATCCCTCAGAAAACACCTGGGGTGACATAGAAGAAGCCATTTCCAGCCTGTTTGCACCAACGACTCTGCAGGTCCCCAGGCAGGGCTCTCCTCACACACTGCCCCCGCCCAGGGTCCTGCTCCCTGGGAGTGCAGGGCTGCTCTGTCCTCTAGACACCGCCCTCTTCTGAGCCACCTCTTTAGCACTGGCCAGGTTCACTGAAGCCCCCGCAGTGAGGGGCCCTGGGGCACAACACGCCATAGAACCATAGTATCATAGGCTTGGAAGAGCCCTCAGGAGGTCATTGAGTCCAACCGCTGGTAAAAGCAGGACCAACCCCAACTAAATCATCCCAGCCATATCCTCAGGGCTTAACCCCTTCCTGCCAGTGCTGGGGCCAGGGCACAGGAGGAGGCTGGGTTTTGTGATTATGTTGGCCAGCAGCAACTTGGAGATGTTCGCTGCCTTTCTACACTGTGCGGGCAGGAAGAGACAAGCTGCTTCTAGCCACAGAGACGTGGGGGGACGCAGGCAGGGGGAAAAGATGACCCCTGGGAAAAACAGGTGCCAGGTCATCCTTACCCCACCCCCACCCTGTTTGGCTGGAAGCAGCTCCCATCCCTTCCCTCCTGCACAGTGCTGAAAGGCTGCAGGGTGCCATGTTCTGGTGTGAGCCCTGGCAGGAATCTGGGGAGAGTGGCCTGTGACCCTGTGTGATCCCTTCGGAAGACTCAGTGCCAAGTACCAGGAGAGGCAGGTCCATCCCGGGGCCCAGCCAAGCACAGAGGGTGGAGAGCACTGGGCAGGGAGAGATGAGTCAGGTGGGTCCATCCCCTCCGTCCCTGTATGAGAGGTGTACGGGAGTGTGTGTGCATGTGTCATCTTTCCCCGTGCACACCTTAAAGATAAGGTAACTAACAAGACTCCAGCTATACAGTATTCCTTTGCAGTAGTGGCTCAGCCAACTGGACATGAATTTGAATGATTGTACGGATAGTTCTGATTAGCATGTTTAGCATAGGGAAATGTGTTCACACTAACATGTGCTGATGGGAAGCTGGTAACAGCTAGATCTTGGAATGACAAAACAGCACACCCGCCAGTGCGAAAGGCATGGATTTCATGAGGACTTTTCGTGAGAATTCATAGTCGTGATCACTGAAGGCCTGAGCCAAAATCCTTTAAGTCAATGAGAAGCTTAAATGAACTTCCGAAGGGAAGTAATAAAAGTGCCATCATGTGAAGTCATTTAAAACCAAACGGGAAAAACCATTTACTCAAGATCTTCAAAAATGCTCCTCTCAGGTTAGGCTCCTAAATACATGGCTGAGCACTCTCTGATTTTTCCAGTGTTCTCAGCACCCAGTAAGGCACCCTGTTTTGAAAATTTTTGGCCATAGAAAATACATGGTAAAGAACAATACCACCTTCAAATGGATTGAGTGACATAGCAGGCCCTTCCCATCCCTAGTTTTAGAATTCTGCTTAGAATCCTGAGCTGAAACTAAAGGGGATTTAAGAAGCAAACAGAAGACCTGAAGGTCAGGTGGGTCATTACAAAGCCAGGCAATTACTGTGCTTTCCAGCTGAATAACTAGTAGTACAGCGTAAGCTTGCCCATGTTAGCTTTACTCTGGCTAATGGGTAAAAATAGCAGCGACACTGTGGCAGCACGGACCCCAGCACTAGTAATTCAAGAATGTACCAGGGGCCGTCAGGTTTGTATAATTTGTGGCCTGGGCTATCATGGCTTTATTGTTATTTTGAGCTGCACTCAGGGATGCTGGAACAATTGCTTTAGTGGGGGTGCTTAGTTCCATTGAACCAAACTGTAAATCCTATACATAATGGCTGCGTCTAGATTGGCATGATTTTCCAGAAATGCTTTTAATGGAAAAGTTTTCCGTTAAAAGCATTTTCGGAACAGAGCGTCTAGATTGGCACGGATGCTTTTCCGCAAAAGCACTTTTTGCGGAAAAGTGTCCGTGCCAATCTAGACACGCTTTTCTGCAAAAAAGCCCCGATCGCCATTTTCGCGATCGGGGCTTTTTTGCAGAAAACAAATCTGAGCTGTCTACACTGGCCCTTTTGCGCAAAAGTTTTGCGCAAAATGGACTTTTGCCTGAACGGGAGCAGCATACTATTTCCGCAAAAAGCACTGACTTCTTACAGTAGGAAGTCGGTGCTTTTGCGGAAATTCAAGCAGCCAGTGTAGACAGCTGGCAAGCTTTTCCGGAAAAGCGGCTGATTTTCCGGAAAAACTGGCCAGTCTAGACACAGCCAATGGGAACCACTTAAGGCCAGGTTGCTGCAGCACCCCTCACACCCTAAATTCTAGCACCTGTGCCACTATCTAAAATAAGCTGCACAAGTTACAATCTCACCTCAGATTGCAATATAGGAACACTTAGAAATGCGACCGCTTGGAAAAAAAACCTTCCCAGATGAAAGTTGTCAGTCATTTACCCCTTAAAGAAGCAATTCTCTAGACAATGTTTTTGTGTGGTTATCTGGGTTTTTTTAATTTTAAAAAAAACAGTATAAAATGGACCAGTTGGCAATTATAGGCAACCTGGTGTATATCCGAATTAACTCCACTGCAGTTAATGAAGTTTGCATATGTTGGATTTACACAGCTATACCTGAGAACAGGATTTGGTTCAATGAGAAAGAGAGCCTAAAATGCAACCAACCGAACAAAAATATTTGCCTGTCATGTTTTCATCTTCAACATAAGCCCTGAACTCTTCTGATCACCTTCTAAGATGATTCTGTTCAAGTTACGCAAACGTTTATGTTGCACCCTTCTTAAATTGAATGATCAGGGTTGTCAAAAGCAATATATCAGTCTAGCAAGCCATATCAGGTTTGTAAAAGTTGGATTTATTTTTCTTTCTCTCATGTAATTTCCTTTTCCCTAAAAAGCCCACAAGGACATGCCTCTGTTGACTGTAGTGACACCTACTGGTGAGAACAAAGCTACCCAAACTGCTTCTGGCTTCAGCATATGTTTTTAATTTTAAAGTCAATTGGAGGTTTATGGAGTTTTCTGTTCCTGTCTGACCCATCCTTTGGGAAACAAATGCCAACACTTTGAAGTCATTTTAGCCCTTGCCCTAATGACTTAACTGTGCCCAACAGCTCTGCATGAGTACACATTTAGGTCATCTATTAGTTTAAACTATTTTTATTAAAAGATTATACTGCGGTGTAAATTGCACTGATTTTGCCTCTTTGGGCCAAGTATATAATGCAGGTGCTCGATTTTAATGCAGAAGGTTTCTATCTGTGTGTCTCATATACACACGCTTTCAAAATATGCACCTACATTTTTGGTCTAAGCATGCTAAATTATCACTATTGACCACGTTAACAAAACCTAGGGGGCTGTGTCCCCTGCTCGCTACTCTCTTCAACCCCCCTCTGTCTTCCTCAGACGGATTGTGGCCTCCCTTCCTACCCATGCCACAGCAGGAGGGGGACTGCCACCAGCCCTTTTGGTGTCCAGTCCACAGGCTGGGCCACGGGGTCTGCATGTGGGTGTCTAGAATTAGCAGGGTGTGCCCATCAAATCGTAGTTTTGATGGGTTGCAGAGGCCTCTCACAGTCAATGTTATGTGCAAGCAACACTCACCTCACTTCATATGCCACTCATTTACATGTGTGTCACTAATAAAACTTGTAGGAAAAAATTATGTGGATGGAAACCAGTGGAATCTGGTAGTTCTGTGGTGTGGGCAACAGTACACAAAATGTCTCACAGACCACATGTGGAACCCCAATGGGCCTCAGGTTGCCTACCACTGCTTTAGGTGACTCTGCGGAGAAAACAATGAAGCTAGGAAAATTAAGGTTAAATCTGAAATGAAGGGTGAATTCCTGGATACACTGAAGTCCCATGGACTTCAAGAGAACTAGTATTCCATCCTCAGTTCTAAAAACCTCAGGGACAGTGTCAAGATAAATTTCATAGGAACAAGTCTTATCCTAGTGGAGCACACAATCAATCCATCTAATCAAATACCCCATCTCCAGCGCAATAACATGGTGTTAACTCAGATTTTGCCTAGATATAATATGAGGCTCATGGTTGTTGTGAAATTTGTGAACTACGCTATGAGTAAGGGGCCATTCAGTCTGAGCAAGTGTGGTGAAATCTGCCCCAGAATTATTTAGGTTGGGTCTCTAGAAGAATTTCAATTGCCCTAGTTATGGGCAGGGTGCCAGAAAAGGTATTCAATGTAAGGGCAATTGAAATTCTACACAGAAATATGAAGAGAAATAACAGCAGGGCTGAAACCAGGCTAATGATCCACAGCTGGAGCAGAAGTTCTCAGGACAAAGGTCTAGGCATCATTACAGGCCGTGCCATGAAGATCGCTGCTCAGTGGGTGGCAAAGGGCAGTGCAGTGCTGTATGAAGGAGACAGAATAACATGGAATATGTTACCACTCACTTTGCGTGACTCCTCTCAGAACGGCTGGAGCTCAGTGGGGCTGAGAGCCACTGCAGGCCCTAGCACAAAGTGTGGGGGGAGCCTGGCTCTGCACCCCCAGAAGAGGTGAGGCATCAGGCAGAAGGGGCGGGGCCAAGGGCATCCACCCTTAGCTCCGCCCAAGCAGCGGTGCACCCTTCCCCTCAGGCCTCAGAGCCACAAGGAGCGGCACTTCAGTGGCAATTCAAAGGGGCCCAGGGCTCCAGCCATTGCCACAGTAACAGTGATGGCAGCCAGGACCTTTGGGCCCCTTTGAATCACCAGGTCCCAGGGCAATTGCCACCTTTGCCCCCCTCGCCCCTGTCGGCGGGCCTGCTGGAGCAGCAGTAGAAATGAACCAGGGCAAGAAAGCGAATGGGGGCATTGGGAAGAGGCTGTGAGGGCGTTTCGCACCAGGCAAGACGTTAGCAAAGCAAAGATTCAGTGCAGCCATATCACTGCCACCGCCGCCAGCACCACTGCTTGTGCAGCCCAGAGGAAAGGCACCAAGTGAATGTCTGACCTGGATGGCCCCAAACACATTGGCAAGGAGAGAACCAAAGTGACCCGAGCCTCCCGTCTCCTCAGAACACTGTGCAAGCAGGGCTCTCGGGGATGCCTTGCCAAACAAAAGGGGCAACACAGGATGTGCCACCCTCACCAGCACTCCGGGGATGGAGCTCTCCTGGGTCTGCCCACCTCTCCCTACGGCTGCATTTGTTGATTATCGACTCAGTGTATCAGGAATCTGTGCAGCAACTCGTAGGAAGAAAAGCCAATGGAAATAATCCCTCCGCAATCTATAACGCACTCTTGGATGCAGAAAGTACCTGCTGAGGCCGGAGGAGGAGCGTGTCTTTCTTACCCCCAACAGGTGGAGAAAAAATGGACTGATTCCATCATCACCATCCATGTAACTGGGAAACTCTGTTTTCTCCTGTTTGGTCAAGAGTAGGGTGGAGCTTTTCAGCCACTCCTATCTACCGCATTACTGAGTCAGTAGAATGGCACATTCAGCAGGGAGATGTCTGGTGTCTGCATTTTTTCTGAATGAGTAAACATCAGTCAGCCTGGGAACCTGGGCCTATCTTACAGTCAGTGTCTGAACTATTAATAGCACTTGTTTGTGACTTCCAGCCCTGAGACAGAACAGTCCTGGGCCACCTTGTAACCAAACATCATCATCATCCATCACGCACAGCCTATTATCAAGGACTACAAGGGATGGTGTCACACTTGACATCATGAAGTGAAGTTCCCAAATCTGGCCCAGGCCTGCGAATTCATAAAGCTTTGGGGCAGCAGCAGGTAAGGCCAAGACATGCAGCCTTTCGCGTGCCGATGGAGAGTTTGAGAGCATGGGGAGGTGGGGCATTGATCCATCCTGGCGACATGGCCAAAGAGCGTGCGAGACCCTCTTTTAATATAGCGAATAACTGAAGGGAGGATTGCTGTCAGGATTTGGCACTGATGGTGCATATGGAACACGTCTGACCACTCCAAGTTTGCCTGGAAGTGGGTCCAGGTTTCTGCCCTGTACAGCAATACAGGCAGCACACAGGTTTCATATTGAGTCTGACCTTTGTCTCAGCACAAAGATGTTTTGCATCCATAAGCGAGCCATGCACTTCATGAAGGAGGCAATAGACCTATTTGGTAAGGAACATCCAGTTTGCTGTGACCCCGCAAGGTCTTAGGAGCCAGTAGTTACAAGCAGAATTTTTAAAATGCCAACAAGTATACTTGGCTAGAGTCTTCATCTTAGCTTTACTTTTATTTAAAAGTTCTGTGTAAACAAGAGATTAGAAATAATGCAGCAAAACAACAAGAAAGTATGAATAGAGAACTGCACACAAACACAGTTACTTAGCAGTAACTCTTAACAAACAACACAGACTTTGCTCCTGGTAACATTCAGGTAAATATACCACTCAAAATGTGCAAGAAAATCCTATGAAGTTAAACACTGATCCAACTCTCCCCAGTCACACCAATGGAAAGACTTTCATTGACTTCAGTGGGAGTGGGTCCCTAAGAAGCCAAGGAATGTAGATCTTTTATGTGTAATAATGTGCCACTATGAACTACCGAATAAAATCTCCCTTTATAAAGCTCTGGTGATAAATTTCTCCACCCAGAGATATGTCCAGTCTTGGTAACAAAGTTCTAGCTCATAATATACCAGTATTTTTTTATTATTTAATGCCCAAGAAGAGCAAGAGAAGAGAAGGGAAAAATCCCAGAAGGGTTATTCTAACCAAACAAATGGAGCCGTGCACATTGCTGCAAAAATAAGCTTGTCTAACAAGACCTGGCTTTACCAGCAGGAGTGATATAAGAGTGTGTTTTTCTGTGTTACTCAAGGCCCCAATACTAGATATTGCTCTGAATTTTAGGTGATAGGAAGTAAGAAAATATGGAGAATATGAGAATAAGATACATTTGTTCATCCTAATGGGTTGGGACAGGTTACTTCACTTCGGTAACTCTCTGAGCCCTAGTCTACACTGGGGAGTTATTTCGGAATAACCCTTCTTATTTCAAAGTAACAAGTGACGCATCCACACTACCAAGCCCATTATTTTGAAATAACGTGCTGGTTATTTTGAAATCTGCACTCCTGCTTTCCTCAGGGAATAACGCTTATTTCAAAATAGCACGAGTGTGGACAATCCGGTGCTGCTAATTCAAAATAATTGGCCTCCAGAGGCCTCACACAGCTGACTGAACTTGTGGCTGCTCTGGTCACCCCTGCCAACTCCACTGCTCCCCTTCTCCTGTGGGGCTTAAAGCAGCAGGCTGCAGGAAAAGAGCTTGTGGCACGTACAGACCTTTGCCAGCCCCTTGCTATACAGCAACATCCCAGGAGCCATGGCAGGTCCCAGTGCTCCCTCTCAGCTCCCATGGCTGCCAGCATTCCCGCAGCTACCTCAGCAGTATCTCCCTTCCTAGTGCCCTCCCCGGAGTGCTTCCGGGGGCTCTAAATCCAAGGCAGGCTCCAATCAGTGTGGACATGCTATTTCAAAATTATTCTGAACAATTTTGATGCTCGCCTGTGGTAGGGATGCACCATTTCAATGTAGTTTTAGAGAGTCATTTCAATTTTGTGATTTTGTGTGTGTGTGTGTGTGTGTGTGTGTGTGTGTGTGTGTGTGTGTGTGTGTGTGTTATAAAACCACAGCACAAAAAAATAGAGAGAAGAACTGTGGGGTTCTGCATTTTTGAATCCCCAGGTCATGTATTGGGACAGATGAGCTTTTGCATTTAAGAATTGCAAAGGTGAAACCCTCAGTTAGTGGTGAAGTGCAACGGGTTCTTTGAACACAGATGTTGGCAGCGATGTGCCTGGCCTGCAGGATGAAATTGTTCTCATATTTAAGCCAAGAGAAAGAGAGAGAGAGAGAACTGAATGAAGATATTTTCCAGGACATTTTCCACCTCCCTCCCCAACTTCCCCTAAACAGTAGCAGAAGTATCACGCCACTCCTACACGCACTGCACATTTTCCTCAGGAATGTGTGTCTATTTTTGGAGAATTCTGAAACCTTTGAGAACATTCCTCATTCACAAACACACTCTATTTTTTCCTGTATTCCCCTGTGACTTTCCCCATCCTGCCTTCATCAGATACTGTGTATTAAATAGTCATGCCTGAGCAATGACATGAGGCATGGAGCTGAGAGAATTCTAGCCTCCCTCAAACCCTAACCCTGAGAGAGTGGGGGGGGGGGGGGGGCGGGGGAGAGGGAGAATTCCTTTCACCTTACAAATAGTCAGGGGAGCTTTGTAAATGTGCCCCAAGCCTGTTAGTTACAGGCTTGAGCTATTTTGTCATGATGTTATTTTCAGTACCAAAAAGAGAACCTCAGAGGTTTTTGTTTAGATTAGGATAGAAAAATTGGGCTGTTCCTCTTCCTGGGCATGCAAGTCTCACAAGAACAAGCACCCTGAGACACCCCCTAGCGTTGGCTGCAAATATTGCCAGTGAAATGCTGGTGAGGTTTGGTTATAGTTTTGTTTCCTAGGGTCGTCAAAAAGGAGAAAGTGCCGACTAGTGAGCAAATGTGAAAAGAGATGAGGGGGATTTTCCCCTTCTTTTAGACATCTTTATGCGAACAACAGCAGTGGTGAACACCGCCAGCCTGATCAGTGACAATCCTGGAACTTGGAATGCACCGGGTGGACTCAGGATAAGCAGCAGAAGAGTGTACACCCCCTCAAAATAATGTGGAAATCCTGTTCTGATGGGGCCACCTCTGGGGATGAAATTATCATTCAGTTCCTATGCCCAGCCAGCCTGTGGGCCCGGCACTGAGCAGGCATGTGTATGCTTGTGGACCCATCGGCAGGATTGTGAGACGGCACTGGAGGACTGTCAGTACTCAAGCAACTTAGCCTGCTTCCACACTGCAAAGTGAATGGGTTCCCAGTACGGATGTTACATTTAGATTAATTAACTAATCAAATAGACAATGGGAGTTCCATCAGCTGGGGCTCTTGTATATTTTAAAAGCAGAATCACAGCAGAAGTGGTGTGAGCAAAGAGTGCTTCAGTCCCCACTCCCGCTATATCCCACTGTGCCTCTACCTCCCTTGCCCCCTGCGGAGATGATGCAGAGGGGAACTGGCTTTTAAGCCAGCTCCCCCCAGCACTAGCTCCTGCTCTTCCCCTCCTCGCTGCCTCACTCTGGGTATGTCTACACTACCCTCCTAGTTCGAACTAGGAGGGTAATGTATGCATACCGCACTTGCAAATGAAGCCCGGGATTTGAATTTCCCGGGCTTCATTTGCATAAGCGGGGAGCCGCCATTTTTAAAACCCCGCTGGTTCGAACCCCGTGCAGTGCGGCTACACGGGGCTCGAACTAGGTAGTTTGGACTAGGATTCCTATTCCGAACTACCGGTACACCTAGTCCAAACTACTAATAGGAATCCTAGTCCGAACTACCTAGTTCGAGCCCCGTGTAGCCACGCTGCACGGGGTTTGAACCAGCGGGGTTTTAAAAATGGCGGCTCCCCGCTTATGCAAATGAAGCCCGGGAAATTCAAATCCCGGGCTTCATTTGCAAGTGCGGTATGCATACATTACCCTCCTAGTTCGAACTAGGAGGGTTGTGTAGACATACCCTCCGATAGAGGCATCAAGGCAGGAGGAGAAGGGGGAAGTGACTAGTCGCTTACATCCCTTGTTCCCAGCCCAAGCGAAGGCAGCACTTGGGGGGTTAGCCTCTACCCTGGAAGAGCCCAGCTAGCCTGGCTAAAAGCACCATCACACTCTGATAGGAGGGTTTTGTGATTGGAAGGCAGTAGGCTGAGGGGCAACATGCACGGTGGAGAGCAAGCTAACTGCAGTGAAGGCCTGCCCTCCAAGTCATCCTGTCCATAGGACGGTTTGGGGCGGCCTCCCCACACCCTGCACATTGGGGGCCTCCATGGTGGCTGCCCCAACCATCCTACAGACATATGGATGTCAGCCTGCCAGGCCCACGGCGGCCTGAAGGATTACAGGGGGCCTGCCCAGGGAGTGGCAGCAGGGGCCAGGCCCCCCTGCACTCACTGCAGAGGTGGGAACTGTGGGAAGCGGAGCAACCCAGCAGCCTGTCCTGCTCCACCTTCATCTCCCAGCCCAATTGATCTGCTTCACTGCAGCAGCAGGAAGCAGAGGAGCCCTGACCCACTTCCTGAGCAATGCAAGGCTCAGGGGACCCAGCTGGGAGATGGCAGCAGAGCAGGCTTCTGGATCACTTTGGCTTCTGCGGCCGCAGAGTATGGGGGGGCTGATCCCTGCTGCTGCCCTTGATAATGGGTCACATCTCTCAGGGGAGTGTACTTTGGGGAAGGGATGCAATGGGGCCAGGAGAGGCCAGAGATGGGGTGGGAAGAGGTGGGGTGGAGTGGTGGGGGGCAAGGCAGAGTGGAACAGGAGTGGGTTTTGAGGAGTGGGGGCAAAGCAGGGTCTGGAGCAGGGGTGGTTGCCCAGACCCCACACCTGGGACTAGGAGAGGGGGTGATCCTGGGTCCCACACCCACTCAGGGATGGCCCTGCATGCCCTAAAGGTGTCAGGGTATCAAAACCTCTGGCCCTATCCTCTTACCCCCTCAAAATGGCAAGCAAATAAAAAAAGTTAAGCAAAGATTTTGAAACTTCCAAAGAAGGATAGTCCTGTGGCTAAGAGACAGACCGTGGAGTCAGGACAACTGGGTTCCACTGCGGGCTGTACTACAGACTTCCTTGCAAAGTCACAATCTATGTCTCAGGTGTCCCATCTATAAAATGGATATAATTTTTAGCTCACAGGGCTGTTATGAAAATACATTCAATAATGATTGTACAGTGCTTTATTTAACCTCACTCCTGCAAGGAAGGGAAGTGCTATTCTCCCTGTGATACTGATGGGAAACTGAGGCAGAGAGAAGCTAAGTGATTTATCTAAGGTCATGCTGGAAGTCTGTGGCAGAGTAAGGCCTTGAATCTAAGCTAGGCTACTGTCCTAACCACTAGACTAGACCATCCTTATGCCACAGATTTGCCCTGTTTGTATCCACTGGTGTCACGTGACTGGTGTAGCTGTACTGGAGCAAACCCCTCATGTAGACAAAGTGATTCTTTTGCTAGCAGAGCTTATGTTGTATTGGCACAGCTACATAAGGAGCTTGAGTAGTGTCTGTAATCATGGCCAGTCTGATGTGTACACATGGACTTCATTTGCATGGACAAGTAAATTCAGGATCACCTTCTGATTTTGTTGTTACAGTTTACATTCAATTCAGGTTGTAGATTTCTAATCCAAGCCGTTTAAGTGGTTATTGGGACAAAGCATAGAATAATGGTTTGTATGCTGGCCTATGTATGCGTCAATGTAAACACAAACCTCCTTTCCAAAAACCACTTGTCTCAGAAGTGTCACCTTGCAGACTTGAGGCTAACAGCTTCTGCTGCTATTTCCTTTAATGGCAGTAGTGTAATGATATCCCTGGACTTCAGCCTCACTCGAGTTGTCAGGGACATAAGATTGGAGATGTGTCTGACAAGTTCTTTGGTCCAGTCTACTTGGTGGTATTGGAGGTCTTGTTTTCACATGGGGTAGCTACTAATCAAAGCCTGCCCTAGGAGGAGATGTTTGGGGTGAGATGTGATCCCACAGCACAATCCTGGAATTCAGTCATTCATTGTTTACTAATCCATGGTTGTGTCTGCCTTTTTGCGGAAAAACTTGCCAGCTGTCTACACTGGCCGCTTGAATTTCCGCAAAAGCACTGACGATCTCATGTAAGATTGTCAGTGCTTTTGCGGAAATACTGTGCTGCTCCCATTCGGGCAAAAGTCTTTTTCCGAAAAACTTTTGCGCAAAAGGGCCAGTGTAGACAGCAGAGATTTGTTTTCCGCAAAAAAGCCCCGATTGCGAAAATGGCGATCGGGGCTTTTTTGCGGAAAAGCATGTCTAGATTGACCACGGACGCTTTTCCGCAAAAAGTGCTTTTGTGGAAAAGCATCCTGCCAATCTAGACGCGCTTTTCCGAAAATGCTTTTAATGGAAAACTTTTCCGTTAAAAGCATTTCCGGAAAATCATGCCAGTGTAGATGTAGCCCATATGTACTAGGCCAAGACGTGAAGGGTTAGGTAGGTGCCTTCATTTGTGAGGCAATGGTGCATCTATCTCAAGGGTTTTCAAACTTTTCTTCTTATGACCCAGTTGAAGAAAATTGTTGATGACAAGATCCAATATAATGTGAATAGAACGTGTGCTCTGGTCTGGGGCTGAGACCTTTGGGGTGTGGAGGGGGCTCTGGATTTGAGATGGGGTTCAGGGATGTGGCAGGTGGGGCTTACCTTGAGCAGCTCCCAGGCAGCAGTGCAGCAAGGGGGCTAAGGCAGCTTCCTGCCTCTCCTGGCACCACAGACCATGCTGCACCCCAGAAGCAGCCAGCAGCAGGTTCCCAGCCAATGGGAGTGCAGAGCTAGTGCTCAGGGCAAGGGCAGCACGCAGAGCCCTGTGCTCTCTGCCCCCCCTCAACTAGGAGCCGGGCCTGTTGCCGGCTGCTTCTGGGGCGCAGCGCAGTCTGCAGTGCCAGGATAGGCAGGAAGCTGCCTTAGCACCCTCACATGTCACCTGACCCCCCTGAGCAAGGAGATTCAGTGCCTGACATCCTAGGCCCCAGCACTGGGTTGTGAGCCGTACTTTGAAGACCACTGCTCTACGTCACTGTGTGCTGGTATGCAACCCCTAGATACAGTTATACACAGCTTTGCAATTGTGTTGCAATCAGCATGCTAGTGTACTAGGCTGACCTTACTGACAACTCGCTTTGGGAGCCACCTACAGGCTGTACACAGAAAGCATTTAGAGGATGCATAGTATTGTCCTGAAATATTTATACAAGGCTCCTTAGTAAATTGCTACTGTAATCAGTCGATGGAAATTAGTTATTTTGGAGCAGTCCCTTCTCCCTGAAGACACTGAAAACATACCCAACTGGTGACACTGGACTCCTGGTTTTTTGCTAAAACTGACTAACAGGGCTACCTCTGAAATCTGATACCCAACTCAGTAATGAAGTTGTTTAATTGGTATGGACAATACAGCCCTTTCAACTTCAAGGGCCATTAACAGCAGACTCTTGAGTGCTTGTATTAAGAGAGAGGGTCATTGATCATGAGACTCAGGTGGGTTTCTTATTCTATTGGATAGCAGGCAAGGCCGGGCAATGGTGAAGTTGTATCGTTCAGTGTGGGAGCTTTCATAACCAGAGGATAGTTGGAACCATATTTTTTAAGAAAAGCAGAGAAACAGTCTGAAAAAAAAAGTGGGGGTTGCAAGCCACACTTTACTTTTACCATTCAGGAGTAGATATATTTATAAACAAATTGGACTAAGTTCCAATATCCTGCATCTGTATCAACTCATTTCTCTCCCAGTCCTAACAAACACATAATAATAACATGCTTCTTACGTCCACATTGTATTGATTGCTTGGGAGCTGTGATTACTTTCTAGGTGGGCTCTTTGTCACAAAGACCAGTTCACCTACCAGCCATATTGCAAGGAAAGAATCCCGAGCTACGTCTACACTGTAGGCTATGTCTACAACTGTTCTTGCGCAAAAACTTGCTGGGTGTCTGCACTGCACATGTGTTCTTGCACAAGTAAATTTACAGTTTAGCGTCAGAGAACAGGGCTTCTTCCGGAAGAGTTATTCCTCTCCCCATTTTTTTTATACAGCATCCACACTGCCGTGGACGCAAAAGCACATCTCCTGCACAAAAACACATGCCAGTGTAGATATGCTCTTGTGGAAGACTTTTTGCGCAAGAATTCTTCCACAAAACAGTTCTTGCACAAGAAGCTGCCAGTGTAGGCGTAGCCCCAGGGTATTTAGATTGCACGCAGAGTATTCTTCTTTATTTATGCCACATGGCCTATGATATAGATAGGTGCTCCTTTAAAAGAAGTGCTCATCGGCAAGAATTTGAACTGCAAGATGTTTTGGTTAGCTCACTAAAATGCACTTTTATTTGTTTGATTCCAAACCACCTGGAGCTACTCTGAATTTCCATTGTAAACTCTCCCTGACACATTAATACCATTATCCACATATGTATTGAATATTGGATCTGGCCAGGCAACAATTATACCATTAGTGTTGTTTTCACAAGAGTCTGTATATTACACATGTTCCTGCAATCTTTAAATCTAGTGTAGATACAGATTGAAGTCCCAAACCCTGATGTGGTAATCTGCCCTCATGGGAACGGTGAATAGGTTATTGATCACTGAAGGTGAAAAGTGCAGGTTTGTTTGCAGGCTATGTTTGTTTGCAGACAATGTCAGGTTGCTCCATCTATGGAGGAATATAGCCATCAGCTAGAAGTGAGCTACTGATGAAGAATAAAAGATTCAAACATAAGTAAAGTAATTCCTCAACAGATAGATATAGTCAGTGCTTTTTTTTGTGATGGTACTACTCCCGACGCAGTACCGGTGTGACGGCGCGTTGGGGGTTCCCTGTCTCCTGCACCCCGAAATGGCACAAACAGACTGCACCAGCCGGTGGAATAGAGGAAGTTTATTGCCTCTCCAGGATACAGCATAGCACAGATGTAGTCTGGTCACAGAACTGGGCTAGGATGCCTTGAGTTGGGGGGAGACTGGGCCCCTAAACTCCAGCTCCTCTCCCTAGGCTGTCTCCTCCATCCTCACAGACAGCCAGCCACCAACTCACTCCCTTCCAGCCCTGCCCCCCAGCCAGGGCAGCATTCACCTTCCTTTGTTCCTCTCCATGGGGGGTGTCTGGCCACTGGTTCAACAAGTTTGGCATTACCTTGGCCTAGTGAGGTTTTCCCTGCTGGGTCTTGCTCCAGACAGCAGAGGTCACCACAGCCCAGCAAGTACCCCCACTACGTCACAACCAGCACCTCCAGTCAGAGCTTACCTGGAAAGAACGGGAGTGTACTGGCACCTCTGTATGCAAATGTCCAACAGCTGGCAGGGCTGTGTGTCTTAAAAGGGCAATGCCAGATCCACCCCAACTTCTTCTTCTTCTTCTTTTTGTTTGCTCAACAACTTTTCCCCTGGAGTATTAGCACCTTTTTTTTTTTTTTTTTACAGAAAAAGCACTGGACACAGTCATATGCCTTGTGTGGCATAGCCATCTGGCACTCAGATATTACAGGGATGAGTGCTTTGGAAGTACAGATAATATTGCCTACTGAAAGTTGCGATAGAGACTTGAAGCCCACAGGTGATAGAAAAAGAAAACTTCAAGATGCATGCCATGGATCTGTGTAGGGAGGGCACGTTTTACACATAGACTTGCCTTGTTCATATAGCAACCGAGACTGGCAATCTTCACATCACTGTGCTCCTTCCCTCTGATTTTATAGAGGAACTTCCATGAGACCATGAATTAATGCATGTGGAAGGGGAGACTGGAGAAGCATGCCTCAACACCTGCCCCCAGAACCCAGCCACAAGGGAATTCACCCTATGGCTATCATTTGGTCTTTTCATAAGGTTGGTAAATCCCACACATGGGAGCTTTGCTGAAGGGGAGGGAAGTGGTTCGAGTTATTCAGAGCTCGCTTGTACAGATTTATGAATGATACAAGGAGACCAAGCTATCACTAATTAGGTTTTGTTTAGCCAGGACAGTTAAATGGTTAATACATTTTGATGGTGGCTTGTCTGAGCAATATCATCTCTGTAGATGGCTAACATGGCTTTTTAAATGGATGTCCTGTCTTCTGTCAGTTACACTAATGCTAAAAAGCTGAAAAGAATCTCATTAATTTAGGTTCTCTCCCATGCGGACAACAGCAGGACCGGCTTTGACTAACGATGTGTATATAACTCCACATTTCACAGGCCATCTGTGAGGGCAATGGCCCAGTCCTAAAGAGCTTATGTTCTACCTAAAACACAGTGGCTGTGTCTAGACTGGCAAGTTTTTCTGCAAAAGTAGCTGCTTTTGCGGAAAAACTTGCCGGCTGTCTACACTGGCCGCTTGAATTTCCGCAAGAACAGTGACTTCCTACTGTCTGAAATCAGTGCTTCTTGCGGAAATACTATGCTGCTCCCGTTCGGGCAAAAGTCCTTTTGTGCAAAGCTTTTGCGCAAAAGGGCCAGTGTAGACAGCTCAGATTTGTTTTGTGCAAAAAAACCCCGATCGCAAAAATGGAGATCGGAGCTTTTTTGCGCAAAAGCGCGTCTAGATTGGCCACGGACACTTTTCCACAAAAAGTGCTTTTGCGCAAAAGCGTCCGTGCCAATCTAGACGCTCTGTTCCGCAAATGCTTTTAACAGAAAAACTTTTCCGTTAAAAGCATTTGCAGAAAATCATGCCAATCTAGACGTAGCCAGTGAGATGTACAGGGGTTGAAGGGACAGAGAGGGAGACTGAGATTTTCAGAAGTGACTGAGGTCAGGTACTCAACGGGGATGTTAGCTGAGCTGCCTAAGCATTGCAATGTCTAACCTTTGGTTCCTTGCTACTCAGTGGCACTCGCAGCCTTGAGTTAGGTGCCCAGGCTCCCTACACAACATATGGGGAGAATGAACCACTTTTAGAACAGGATTCACAGAAGCCAGCAAGCCACCATCTAAACCAGCAAATAGTACATCCTGAGGAGAGGGACTGGGTTTAAGCTCCATCTCTCAGGAGGAGGTAGGTGCCCTATCTCCACTCACGAGTCACATGGAGCCCTTTCCTTTATGGGACTTACCTAGGCCTGGTCAGCCTTTTTGCATCATAACCAGCAGGGGGAGGGCAGCCATTTCACAAGCCTAGTGGCTGGAGCACGGAGAAGGGAGAGCATTGCGTCAGATTAGGGATTTGAAACTGGGTCTCCCTTCTCCTGGGTGAGTGCCCTAACCACTGGGCTAAAGGCCACAAGGGGGCAGCACTACTGTCTTTTGGAAGGTTAGACTTGCTCAGAGCTCACTGACTGGACTGGCCATGTGAGTGAGGCATGGGGGAGGAAGCCTAGTTTGAGAATCCCACTGGGGTTTAAGGGAGAGCTCGGTACCAAGCAGCCCAGTGTCTAGAGGATTAGGATTAGATATAGACGTCTAGAGGATTAGGTGGCAGTTGAGCAGAGATTTTAAGAATCTAAATGTAGGTGCCTAAAGTTGCAGTTAGGCATCTAAACCCCTTTGTGAATCAAGCCCTTAATGATTTTGGTTTCCTCCACTTTTTAATTATCTGATTTAAAACTCCTTGACGGGACCTGATTTTCAGAATATGGGTGCTCAACAGTCTCTGAAAATCAGGCCCCTTTAAGGTACCTCAGATTGGGCACCCAAAATGATTAGTCACTTGTGAAACTCACGGCCATTGTCCATGACGTGATCAGTGTTTCCTGTAAATTGTGCGCTTGTGCAGCTGCTCAGGAAAAATTGAATCCCCTCATCCCCAGCTGTTTAGTAGAATGCCCACAGCTAGGTTTTGTGTTTCCGTTGGTGGTAGACATTCACACATGCCTTGGTGCACATACACATTTATTCTGTACATGGATGGACAAATCCTCACATGGATGGAAAAGATCAGAGGGAATATTGGATATGACCTGTGTAGGTTCCTTGAAGTGAGGAGGGTATAAGGGCGGGAATGAGGGAGGGGAGTAGTATGGCGAAGGTAGATGGGAGCTGGCTGGTATATTTGTCTTCTGCAAGTCCATCCACCCAAGGAAGTTGGGGCCTGGGAGGGGAATCTTCAAGACTCCATCCTGTCCATATTTTTAATGAATGAAAGAAACCACTGCTAGTCCTTGAGTACCTAGAATTCCTACAACCTTTGGACTATGTCTGCACTACAAGGTTTTTACACCAAAACGGCCATTTTGGCGCAAACACTGGCAGAGCGTCCAGACCTCAAGCATCTTTTTGCACAAGCAAATCAACAGAACAGAGGGCTTTTACCGGTAGAGTTATTCCTCTCCCCATGAGGAATAACTCCTTTTAGCACTACAGCTCTTGAGCAAAAAGGCAGGTGTGGATGTTCCGGAGGGGATTTTGCGCAAGAAACCCTTATGGGAAAAAACCATCTGATGTGACTGGCCATCAGAGCTTTCTTGCAGAAGAATGTCCATGCAGTGTGGACGCTCTCTTGTACAAAAGCACATCGCTTCTGCGATGCACTTTGAAGTCTGGACGTGCTTTTGCGCAATAACTCTTCCGCAAAAGGCTTCTTGCACAAAAACCCAGCAGTATAGACTAAGCCTTGGTGTCTTCACTGAAATAACCAGCTTCAGTCTGAGCTCTAATTTCTACTCCAGAGGTTCTCTTAGATCGAGAGACAGATATGAGAATAGGGGTGGGTAGAGAGGGACTTTATTTTTTACTACCGGACAAGTTTGAGTTTGGTCAGTTAGTAGAAAATACAAATGAATGCATAGGCCACAGGTCAGACCCTGAGAATCTGCAGCAGCAACTTCTGAAGGGTGACAGTGGGGATTTCCCTTAGACTCTGAACTATAATTAGAGATCTTACATACTATCTCCCTCAAAGAAAAAGTTGCTCAGCCTCTTTGAACACTTCCTGCTCCTACTGCTGATTCAGGAAGCTCTTTGGTATGTATATTTACATAGAATCAAAGATCCTAGCCCTGCAAGACTTATTCAGGTGAAACTCACAGTGGCTTCCATGGGAATTATATTTAAATTAAGGAGTAGGCCCTTAGAAATTATGGCTAAAGAGATATTTAGTCATCCAGGGCCCCAGAGGCCAGTGCAAGATTGTTCCCTGCAATGTTTTCTTGAGTCATGCCTTGTAAACAATTCAATATATATTATGCATCCAGCTGTCTACAGTGACTATAAAAAAAGTGGGTAACAGTTTTGAAAATATTAGATACTTTGTAACCAGTAAACAAACTCCAACACAAATCCCAAACCAAACTGCCCATTTCTTTAATTTACTCAGCACTTGAAAGGTGTGTCTATACTGCACCTGGAGCTCAAAATAAGCTACACAATGTGAGCTATGCAAATTGTGTAGTTATTTTGAGTCAATTTCAAAATAGCTTATTTCGTAGTTTGGTGCTGTTTACACAGCACTTATTTTTAAATAAATTGCTATTCCAAAATGTCCCTTACTCCTCATAGAGTGAGGTTTACAGGGACATCGGAATATCAAGCCCGTTATATTTAGTAATGATGGGCACACTCAAGAGACACAGAATAACTGTTTAGTGCTGCAGTCTAGACATAGTCGTAGGGTCAGATCCTCTGCTGTGAAAATCTGTGCAATTTGTTTGAAATCAATGGACCTATGCACTTGCACAGCAGCAGAAGAACATAGTTTCATAGGCCTCTTATCACCCTTGAACAATACAGTCTCACCCCCTCTTCCCTGTGCACTGTTTTTATTGAGGACATCAACTGCATTGTCCCTTCACTCACTCCCAGTGAAAATGGAGTTAACCTTTTGTCTCTTGGGGCACTTACAGATCTCATGCAAAGACCTGCTTGTCTCCATTACACACAGTTGGTTTGAATAGGATTTGGACCTCATCTTGTCAAAATCATGCTTCCAATCTGTCATTCCACTGGTCACCAGAGAGAAGATAAATGCACATTTTAAACTTATATTCACATTGAGTTTTTTAAATCCAAGACCTAGGCTGTTTCCATAGTGTTACTTTATAAGGGGAAAGTGTTCGAACTTGTTTAATACAGTTCAGAGGGGTAGCCGTGTTAGTCTGTAACAGGAAAAACTTAAAAAACAACAAAGACTACAGGCAGTCCCCGGGTTACGTACAAGATAGGGACTGTAGGTTTGTTCTTAAGTTGAATCTGTATGTAAGTCGGAACTGGCGTCCAGATTCAGACACTGCTGAAACTGACCGCCAGTTCTGACTTACATACAGAATCAACTTAAGAACCCCAGGCGTCCCCAAGTCAGCTGCTGCTGAAACTGATCAGCAGCTGATTCCAGGAAGCCCGGGGCAGAGCAACTCTGCCTGGGGCTTCCTGTAGTCAGCGCTGGTCAGTTTCAGCAGAAGCTGACTTGGGGACGCCTGGGGCAGAGCAGCTGGGGTGCTACTGGACCAACCCAGCAGCACCCCATCTGCTCTGCCCCAGACGTCCTGATTCAGCCGCTGCTGAAACTGACCAGCAGCGGCTGAATCAGGACCTGGGGCAGAGCAGCTGGGGTGCTGCCGGGTTGGTCCAGTAGTGCCCACGGGCGCTGCAGGACCAATCGGCAGCGCCCCAGCTGCTCTGCCCCAGAGTCCAAAACAAAAGCCTGGTCTGCTGGGGGGGGAGCACACTAGCTGCGCCCCCCCCCCCCCAGCAGACCAGGGACACGGGGAGCAGAGCCGCAGCGGCAGCGGGGTGCCGCGCCTCTGAAGCTTTGCTCTGGCAAAGCCTCAGAGGCGAGGGACCCCGCCACGGCTGCGGCTTCAGTCTGGGTGCCTGTGGTCTGCTGGGGACGGTCCCCAGCAGACCACAGGCACCCGGACTGAAGCCGCAGCCGCGGGGGGTCCCGCGCCTCTGAGGCTTTGCCAGAGCAAAGCCTCAGAGGCGCGGGGAACCGCCGCTGCTGCCGCTCCAGTCTGGGTGCCTGTGGTCTGCTGGGGACGGTCCCCAGCAAACCACAGGCACCCGGACTGAAGCCGCAGCCGCGGGGGGGTCCCGCGCCTCTGAGGCTTTGCCAGAGCAAAGCCTCAGAGGCGCGGGGAACCGCCGCTGCTGCCGCTTCAGTCAAAGAGGCAGCAGCGGCGGTTCCCCGCGCCTCTGAGGCTTTGCTCTGGCAAAGCCTCAGAGGCGCGGGACCCCCCCGCGGCTGCGGCTTCAGTCCGGGTGCCTGTGGTCTGCTGGGGACCGTCCCCAGCAGACCACAGGCACCGGGTCTCAAGGGGCAGCAGCAGCGGTTCCCGCGCTTCTGAGGCTTTGCTCTGGCAAAGCCTCAGAAGCGCGGGTTCCCGCCCGGTGCCCCTGGTCTGCTGGAGACGGTCTCCAGCAGACCAGGGGCACCGGAGCAACTTACGAACGGGGCTTTCTTGCCCTGACTTCCGGGGCGAGAAAGCTATGTTCGTAAGTGCGGATCCGACATAAGTCGGATCCGCGTAAGTCGGAGACTGCCTGTAGTAGCACCTTAAAGACTAACAAAACATGTAGATGGTATCATGAGCTTTCGTGAGCACTTCTCTGACGAAGTGGGTTGTGCCCACAAAAGCTCATGACACCACCTACATGTTTAGTTAGTTTTTAAGGTGCTACTAGACTATTGGTTGTACTGAAGAAGTGTGTTGTTTAATACAGTTAATGTACAGCCTGCTTGCCTGCTCTCATTGCAATACCTTCTCTGGTATAAATACAAGCTGGAATTATGCAAGTATTCCCTGGCCAATCTCCTCTGCATTATAGAACATTATATTGCAATCATGTGTGTTTCTTTTTCAGTATATGCTTGCTCCTTTCTAAATGGATCAAAAAACAGGCTCAGCTGAGAGCTGTACAACTGAGTTTGACTCTATGTTCTTATGACAAAGTGGGTGAGGTAATATATTTTATTGGACCAACTTTGGTTGGTGAGAGAGACGAGCTTTTGACCTCTCTCAGTAGCTGAAGTTGGTCCAATAAACAATATTTCCTCACCTATCTTGCCTGACATCCTGGAACCCTTCCCTCTATGTTCTCGCCTCTGTTGATGTCTGAGAAGCCATTCTTTAAAACAGTGGTGGGGAACCTAAGGCCCAGGGCTCAGATGCAGCCCCCAGCTTGCCTGGATCCAGCCTGTACTGGTGCTCCAGACCACAACCACTACTCTGCAGGGCTGGAGCACACAGAATCTAGTAGCCTGGGCCCCCAGAGGCACTGGTGTGCGAAGGGAATGTGGGAAGTGTCTTTCTCCTCATTCAGGGACTTGGGGGGGGGGGAAGAAAGGGAGGCTTTTCACTTGTGTGCAGCCCCTGACTGATTTTTCTGTGGATCAGTAGATAAAAGGTTCTCCACCTCTACTTTAAAAGGCGAGCCTTGAATGCCTTCGACGGTGAATGTGGGAGGTGTTTAGTAGGCATTTTATTTCTTGTTTCATTGGTGGCTTTGACATGAGAAATCTTACAAAGGAGAATCTTGTAAGGTTTTGTTTGCTGTAACAAAGAGATGGAGACACTACTCCTTGTTGTCCTTATTCAGGACAGCCATAGATATGGCAATGTCTTGTAATATTTTGGGGAGATTTTTGTTTTATTTGTATGTATCATTGTGGGCCAGGAATTGCTTGTAATTCCATGGGGGAGGGGAGCAAGAACCCGCCAGGATCTCAGAATAGTGTGTATGATTAGGCAAATTCACTCAGATTGTAGCATAGACCAAGAGAGGAAGAAAAGACCTTTGGATAAATAGCCCGAGTTTAAACCAACTCAGGGCCTTCTTTTTCAACCAGCAATGGGCCAGCACCTTGTGTCCAATGGGAGACCCAGTTCTTCCTGGGAAGATTTGGCCTACTGAGGTCCACAAGACTGATGGGGGACCTCGGGAATGCTTTTAACATGCATATACAAACTTCTATTGTTTTTGAATATGTTTTCTCTGCAGTGCTTCCACTGTAAGAAAAAATGTGCTTGCTTAGAAGGAACTATGTGATAACATGTGGCTGCTGGTCTGTGCCCACAAAAGCTCGTGATACCATCTACATGTTGTGTTAGTCTATAAAGTGCTACCAGACCATTTGTTGTTTTTTTTTTTTGTAACAGACAAACTCAGCTACCCCCTGGCACTCCAAAGCACAGGTGTTGGTCTGTTTAGACAGTGGGGTTGGCTGGGAATATCACAGGATAGACAGAGAACAGTGCAGCCTGGAAAAATCCTGTTGGGGATTTTTTGTTCAGGAGCAAGAGCACCACAAAGCTCTGCCCAACAGAAGTGATGGGTGAGGAGCCAGGAGAGGGAATACAGATGCAGTTGTTCTGCAGTGTGCTAAAGATGTGCTCCAGATAGAGTTAATGAGGTATCAATGGAGAGACATAAAACAGAACCAGAAGGAGGGTTTTTTACACCAAATGACTTTAAATATTCTCTGGTCCAAACAGAGCCCTGCCAGTGTTGTTAGGAAAGGCACTGAGGCCAAGGCACAACAAAAATGTCTGGGCAGCTTCCCCTGTGCAGATGATGGAGCTGGTGATGCTGGAAAAAAGGAATCCAAGTAAGCATAGCACTAGTCTTGTCTCTGTGAATGGGACGGAGTCCCAGGACCCAGCTATCAGTGTCCTCGGTATGGAGAGAAGTGTGTGTGTCTGGTTTCATGGTCAGCAAGCTCTGCTCCCCCTTTCCCTATACTACCCCTCAAGAGAAAACCCTTCAAAGAGAAAAACACATTTTGTTTCACATGTAAAACTCCCTCTTCCGTAACTTCCTCCCTGCAGAACAAACCAAGCTGGGCCTCTCAATCAAGAGAGGGAACTAACCCTTGCAAGAGACCCCCATGCTCTCAGACAAGTATCCCTTCCCGAGCAGCTCCCGAGAGCAGAAGCAGTAAGGCTAACACACAGACAAGCACCGGGTTCCCACTTAGATATTTTTGAAATGTCTCTCTCCATTCCTTCCGAGATAAATGATTTGTTGTTGAAAACCGGTGGCTTGGCTGCTCCCCTCCCAGTTACCTAGGAACGGCTGGTTGTGCCTGCAGAACTGCTATCAATCCTCTCTTCCCCGCGGCAAGCCGTGTGACTCAGATTCTCTGGAACCCTGCTGGCTCAGCATCAGAGGAGGAGGAGGGATTAAAAAATGAGCTTGTACCAGCTCTTCCAATTAAGTCTCGAATGGAGAGTCATATGAACTGCCTATCTTCCCTTTCTCCAATCCTCTGTTATTCTTGGCTGCAAACTGTTGAAGGTCCCAGTAGGGATGGCTGGACTGGGACAGGCTATCCCATTCAAAAGCTCAACTCCCAGCGTGGCTTTTTCCTGCTGGAAGCAGTCATGAAACTTTTTTTTTTTTTTGGTATGGTTTGTCTGACCTACATTTTTCTAACACTGTGTGACCTACATTATTTCACTGACCTACATTTCCATTTTGAAAAATAAAAAGCCCGGGAAAAAAAGGCCAATGGAGATGTATGGGAAGCAGGAACCTAGCCACCTGCAAAAGTCCTCCAAGCAGTTGTCTGAAAGGAAAGCAGATTATGCAGCTTCTCTTCCCTCTCCCCTTCTCCACTGCCTCTACCCCCTCTCTGGCTGTTTCTCCTTAAAAGCCAAAACAGTTTGCCTGCAAATTCAATTTTGAAGTGGCATAGATTTTAATGAAGTACCAGGGCTTCTCTACACCATGTCCTCCTCCTGTTTTGAATTTCAATTTAGCCCCAGTAAAAAGAAGTTAATTTCTGTAGGAAAGCCCCCGTAACAGCCAGCATTGGCCTCCTCTCCAGCTACAAGGTGCTAGCTTATTGGTGACTGGGACTGGGGGGTGAAGTCCACCAAAGACATTGACAGCTCAGGGGAGAGAAGGTGGAGTCTCAGCACCCAGTTATCAACTGATAGAGGAGGACCAAAAGTGAATAAATAGGGAGAGGGGTGCATGCTGGAGGGTCACAACAAGGTAAGCGGAAGGGACAATTGACAGCTGGGCACTGTGGCAGTCTCTATTTATTCACAGTCCAAGTACAGGACGGGCAGTAGCAGTGCAAGCTTCCACATGCATAGGGCCCTGTGTGGATATAAAACCCTGGATCTGCATCTGATCTGCAAGCGCTGGAAACAATGTGCATCCGATCTGTGAACTGCTCCCCACCTTTTGTGTGTATCTGCATCCACACCTGCAGTAAGTGGTTTCACAGTGCCTCGCTCTCAGGGGGATCTTCTCTGTGGCGGGGGGTGTATGTCCTACGGGTGCCTGACCTGCCAGGCACTGCTACCAAGCAGTGTAGGCAGGGTCCTCCTGCTGAAGATCGTGGCTGGGGCAGGGTCTTGTCCTGCTCCCTAGCAGGGGCACCTGGCAGGACAGAGTGGGACAAGCACCCTGTCCTGACCACACTCCTCCACGGGAGCACCCAGACCCTGCTCCCCAGTAAGCGCCGGGCAAGGTGGTGTGGAACAAGCACCCATGTAGAGCCCTTTTTGTAGTATCTGCACCCGCTCCAAATGAATCATGGCTATGTGTGGATGTGGGTATCCACGGATTTGCAGGGCTCTCCACATGCAGCGTACATACCAGCGCTTCATCTGTAGGCCCCCTCTCCCCACCACACCCTGACCTTGGGGTAGCTTATCCACCCGTGGTTTTAACTGTTCCTCTCTATGCTGCCAACTCACAGATCATTACAGCTGACAGCACTACCTTCCTCCCTACCTCCCAGGCTCGCAACCAGGGAGCCATCTTAGATCCCTGCCTCTCATTTATCTGATATCCAGACTATATCCAAATCCAGCCTTTCCTTTCACCAGAATCTGTTGTAATTCTGACCTTGTCCTCTCTGTGCTGATGCCAGGAATGTTGCCCCAGGCTCTGGTCATCCCCTGTCTTGATAACTGCAGCCAGCTCCTCTGACCTCTTTAACACATACACCAACCCTTCCAGTCTGCCAAAATCACCCTCTCCGGTAGCTATGGCAGGGTAACACTCTTTCATTCTCTCCACTGGCTTCCCCTTGGACGCTGCTTCAAATTTAAACTTCTTGCCCTTGTTTCAAAGCCTTTCAGTGCTGCACCCAACTTACCACCAGTTCACAGGCCAAAATGTTCTTGTCTACTTATTTGGGGTATTCGGTTTATGACCTTTTAATAAGGCTTGTTCTCCACAGGCTGCTCGGCACTTTTGGAAAATCAGCCATCTCATGCGAGGCACGCCAGAAGTGAGACACTTAAAAATCATGAGTTTTTGGTGAAAATCTTGCTTTGCTCATTATTCTTTTATCTTTACACCCTAGCTCACTATTACTCAAACAGAGCTTACATAAACAAAGTCAAAACAGCAAAGAATAAAGTGCTGGATTGTAAAACTAAACGATAAAATAAAAAACATAGCTCATATCTTAATATCCCAAGTTGGCACCATACATTTTATCAGACAATCGTGTAAGTGAAGAATTTGCTCCTCTAACTTCATGAACATTTACCAGTTCTTGACTTTTTTCAAAATATTGACGGGCAATTAGTCCAGTTTCCATTTTAAATGTGTACCTGTCCATTTCACTTTCTTCTTTAGCAAATCTTAGGCCATCCTTAGGCATACACAGCATATGCAGCTATTCAGGGCACCATTAATTTGGTATCCGTTGGCTATGTGCCTAGGGATGGGACAGCAGTCTACGCCAGTTCTGGTGGCCACCAGCCCTAGACACCGAGTTGCTCACCAGGCAGTGACAAGCAGAGTGAGCACAGCCCAGAAGTCATCCTGCGGCTGGAAAGAAGTGGTGGTTTCCCTTTCAAAGTGCCCCACATCTCTCTGGCTGGCAGAGTAGCTGCCCACTGCTCTTCGCGTCACCCGTCACTGCCCACATCTCCCACCTGCTTCTGTGAGGCTGCAGGTGAGCCTCTCTCTCCCTGCCCTGCTCTGGGGTTGCCAGCGCTCCCTGACTGGGCGGACCAGACACTATTACATCACATGGCATCCAGTCACCCCAGTATGGGAAAACTGGCAACTCCTGTCCCCACAGCCTCCCCTAAGGAGTGGCCATTCCCACCATGGGAGAGGCCACTAGGGCACTGGTGCTGGACTGTGTAGGGCACCAGCACCGGTAGGGAGGGCCTTGTGGAGGATGTGCTGCTATGTAACTTAAGAAAGTAGACCCCAGTTTCCTCAGTTTGCTTTGAAAATAATAGATGAAATCACAGTCTCATTGAAGTAAATTGTAAAACTCCTATTGCCTTCAATGGAGAAAGGATTTCATCCAGGAAGTATAAAGTTTCATTTCTACTACATGCTCAAGAAGTAATAAGGAACTGAGCAATCATTGAAAAGATACAGTCATACCAGTGAGAATGCCATAGAAGGGGGAGTCCGCACAGAAGAACGGTATTCTATTGTAACAGCCTGCATTGGGCAACAAAATGGCAAATGAAATTTAATGTGGATAAATGTAAAGTAATGCACATTGGAAAAAATAACCCCAACTATACATACAATAAGATAGGTGCTAATTTAGCTACAACTAATCAGGAAAGAGATCTTGGAGTAATTGTGGATAGTTCTCTGAAGACGTCCATGCAGTGTGCAGCGGCAGTCAAAAAAGCAAACAGGATGTTAGGAATCATTAAAAAAGGAATAGAGAATAAGATGGAGAACATCTTATTGCCCTTATATAAATCCATGGTATGCCCACATATTGAATACTGCGTACAGATGTGGTCTCCTCATCTCAAAAAAGAAATGAGGCATTGAAAAAGATTCAGAGAAGGGCAACTAAAATGATTAAGGGTTTGGAATGGGTCCCATATGAGAGATTAAAGAGACTAGGACTTTTCAGCTTGGAAAAGAGGAGGGATATGATAGAGGTTTATAAAATCATGAGTGGTGTGGAGAAAGTGAATAAGAAGAAGTTACTCACCCTGTGCAGTAATGGTAGTTCTTTGTTGAGTGGTGTCCCTGTGGGTGCTCCACTCAGGTCTTGGTGCATCCCTGCCCCGGGGAATCAGAGATTTTCAGCAGCAGTGTCCCTTGCGCCGCACCTGCGCACTCGGCCCCTCCCTCCCCCCCCCCCCCCCCCCCCCGGAGGCCATGGAACACACACAGGCTGTGTCTACACTGGGCCACTTATTCCGGAAAATCAGCCGCTTTTCCGGAATAAGCTGCGAGCTGTCTACACTGGCCCCTTGAATTTCCGGAAAAGCACTGACGATCTACTGTAAGAAATCAGCTGCTTTTCCGGAAAAACTATGCTGCTCCCGCTCGGGCAAAAGTCCTTTTTCCGGAAAACTGTTCTGGAAAAGGGCCAGTGTAGACAGCACAGTAGTCTTTTCCTCAAAAAAGCCCCGATCGCGAAAATGGCAATCGGGGCTTTTTCCGGAAAAGCGCATCTACATTGGCCACAGATGCTTTTCCGGAAAAGCATCCTGCCAATACAGACGCTCTTTTTCCGGAAATACTTATAACGGAAAACTGTTCCGTTTTAAGCATTTCCGGAAAATCATGCCAGGGTAGACGTAGCCATACAGTGCGAGTCCCATTTGTTCTTTTTCCATCTGACGTCCCTATGGACTCCAAGCAGAGGCAAGGATGGGAGGGTAGTGGAGTACTGACAGGGACACGTCTCAAAGAACTACCATTACTGCACAGGGTGAATAACTTCTTCTTCTTCTTCGCATGGTGTCCCTGTGGGTGCTCCACTCAGGTGACTCCAAAGCAGTATCTGCCCAATGGAGGTGGGCATTGGAGTCTCTCTAAGTGGAAGGAGGAAGGACTGCATCTGCTAGAGATGTGGAAGGCATTGGCCCTTTGTGTAAGGCATAGTGATGCGTGAACGTATGGTGCAAGGACCATATGGCTGCTCTACAGATCTCCGCCATTGGTACATTATTGAGGAAGGCCGTTGTGGTGGCCATTGCGCATGTGAAATGCGCTCTGATAGGCTGCGGTGGCTGTCTGCCCTTAAGTTCATAAGCGGCGCATATGCATCCTGAACTCCATTTGGATAGGCACGGTGCGGAAACTGCTGTTCCTGCGCATGCTCCTGACCATGCAACAAAGAGCCTATCGGATTTCCTGGTCACTCTAGTTCTATCAAGATAGAATGCAACTGCCCTTTTCGCATCCAATGTATGTAATATAGCCTCCTTAGGGGAGATGTGAGATTTAGGGAAATAGGCTGATAAGTAAATGGATTCATTTACAAGAAAGTTGGATATAACCTTAGGGAGAAACCTGGGATGGGGTCTAAGTATGATTTTATCCCTGTTAAATGTAGTGAAGGGAGGGTCTGCCATGAGGGCTGTGATTTCTCCTACCCTTCTTGCTGATGTTATCGCCACTATGAATGCCACCTTCATAGACAGGTAGTGTGGTGATGTAGTAACTAATGGCTCAAAAGGTGGCCTAGTGAGCGTGTTGAGGACCAGATTCACAATGGCAGCAGGAGGCGGATGTTTGGACGCATTTTCTGTAAGCCTGTGAGAAAACGTTTCACCAGTGGATGTGTGAAGAGGAAGAAGCCATCTACCGGATCATGGAAGGCCGTGATCACGGTCAGGTGGACCTGGACTGAGCTGATGGAGAAGCCAGCATCACTGAGGTCCATAAGGTAGGTATGGGGACTGTGGTGGGATGCAAGTTGCGCATCATGCACCACTGATGAAAACGCATCCATTTGTTCTGGTAGGTGTTTCTCGTGGAGGGACGACAGCTGTTTAGAAGAGCTTGTTTGACCCTGTCTGAACAGGTAAGTTCTTCATTCTGGAACCACTGAGAAGCCAGGCTGTGAGTTTCATGGCCTTGACTTTGAGGTGATGTATACTGCCATGGTACTGTGTGAGGAGATTCGGCACTGCCGGGAGAGGGATAGGTTGATCTATGGACAGATAGGATAGGTAAGGGAACCAGGGCTGTCTCCTCCAGGCTGGGGCTATTAGGTTTACTGTGGCCCAATCGGATTGAATCTTGTTGATCACTCTGACGAGAACCAGGAATGGAGGAAAGGCATATAAAGAAGGGGAGCTGTCCAGCAGATGGTGAAGGGGTCCCCTTCTGACCTCTTGCCTATACTGCCCGAGAGCAGAATCTGTGGCATTTGCGGTTGTGCAGTGTTGCAAAGAGGTCTATGGTTGGGAAACCCCATTTGCGGAAGATTGACAGGAGGACGTTGGTATTGATCTCCCACTTGTGCTGATCTGAGACATGTCTGCTCAGTTTGTTGGCTCTGACATTCTTTTCTCCTGGTATGTACATTGCCGTTGGTGTTATTTGCTTCCTTATGCACCAGTTCCAGAATTTGACTGCCTCGGCACATAAAGAGTGTGATTGGGCACCCCCCTGCTGGCTGACATAAAACATGGATGGTGTATTGTCCGTGTGGACATGGATGGTGTATTGTCCATATGCCCTTTACGAGGGGAAGAAAGTGGGCACACGCCCTGCAAATGGTCCTGAGCTCTAGGATATTGATGTGGAAATGTCTCTCATGTTGGGCCCATGTGCCCTGTATTGACGCTGCACCACAGTGGGCTCCCCAGCCCATGAGTGATGCATCTGTTGTTATAGTAACTGAAGGATCTGGTCGGTGGAAGGGTATACCGGCGAGAAGGTGGTGCGGAGATGTCCATCATTCGACGAACTGCAGTACCAGTGGAGGAAGCGAGAGGTGTTTTGCGATGCTGTGTGGGGCTGGTATATAGTTGTTTGCGAGCCAATGCTGTAGGCAACGCATGTGTAGTCTCGCAAACAAGACCACAAAGATCATGGCTGCCATATGCCCCAGTAATTGAAGGTACGTCTGGACAGTGGACCTTGAACAAGGTCGCAGATCGTCCTGAATCTTTGCAGTGGAAGGTAGGCTCTCGCTGTGATTGAGTCTAGCAATGCCCCAATTAACTCTATTTTTTGAGGGGGCGGTATGGTGGATTTTTGCATGTTAATAAGTAGGCCCAGTCAGGAAAAACATTCCCTGGTAATAGTTGTCATGATAGTGGTTTGGTGATAGGTGGGGCCCTCGATTGGGCAGTCATCTAGGTAAGGCAAGATAATGACGTTTTGTCTTCTGAGAAAAGCTATGACCAAGGCTAGGGTCTTTGAAAAAATTCGAGGGACCATAGAAAGGCCAAAGGGGAGGACTCTGAACTGGTAATGATCTTGTCCCATAACAAACCTGAGGAATCTTCTGTGGGATGGGTGGATAGAAACATGAAAATATGCATCTTGTAGGTGGAGGGCTGAGAACCAGTCCCCCTCATGCAGTGCAGGTATTATTGTTGCTAGGATCACCATTCTGAATCTTGAGTTTCGAATAAACTTGTTTAGTTTCCTGAAATCTAATATCAGTCTCCAGCCCCCTGATTTTTTGGCTGCGAGGAACTAATTGGAGTAGAACCCCTTTCCGCGATGTTGTTTGGGCACAGGTTCTATAGCTCCTAGGGTAAGTAGCTTCAGGACCTATGCCCATAACAAGGGTTCGTGAGAAGGGTCCCTGAAGAGGGATGGGGTAGGGAGGTGGGAAGGTAGCATGGAAGTAAAGGGGATCGAATAGCCCAATCGGATAACTTGTAGGACCCATTTGTGTGTCGTAATTAGGGTCCACTGATGGTAGAAAGGTCTCAGGCGGAGACCTAATATGACATTGGACTGCACTGGGGTTGTGGGATGGTCGTTCATATCCCCGACCAAAACTTCAAATTTGCTGTTTGTTGGAGGTGGACTGGTTTGTGGAGGACTGGTTTTGATGGTTCCTCCTCCGATTCGGGCATTCCTTGGGCCTGTTATCATATGGCCTCTGCTGCTGCCTGTAATAGTTGTAATTATAACCCCTTGGTTTCTGATAAGGAGTGTATTTGCGCTTCTTATTAGGAGGGGTGTACATCACCAGGGTACGTAAAGTCATGTGACAGTCCTTCATGGAATGAAGGAACTCATCTGTATTTGTAGAAAATAGCTGTTTCCTGTCAAAGGGGTGATCCTCCACCTTTGCTTGCAATTCCCTTGAGGCCCCTAATGGCTGCAGCCACGAGGCCCTGGGCATTACTATGGCCGTGGCTGTGGTTCTGGCCCCGGTGTCTGCGACCTCCATGGCGGCCTGAAGAGCCATTTTTGCTATTGATAAACCCTCCCTCATAATGGATTGGAGGTGAGGGCGTTTGTTTTCAGGGAGGTCCTGAAGCAGATCTTGTAGTTTGGTATAATTGGCGTGATCGTGACTGGCCAACAATGCTGTGTAATGAGATATGCGGAATTGGAGTGTGGCCGAAGAGTACACTTTGCAGCCCAAGGTGTCTAGGCATTTATGTTCTTTGTCACAGGGCATAGATTTAAATTATGGATTCTTAGCCCTGTGATTCAAAGAGTCCATCACCAGCGAATTTGGCTGTGCGTGGGCAAACAGAAAGTCCATGTCCTTTGCAGGGACAAAGTATTTTCTGTCTGCTTTACAGTTTGTGGGCGGGACAGAGGCTGGATTTTGCCACAAAGCATCTGAAGGTTCAAGGATAGCTTCATTGACAGGTAAAGCAATATTGGAGGATACTGAGGGTTGTAATATGGTGAGTAATTTATATTGTTTATCCTGCACCTCTTGTAGTGTAATTTCTCGTGACTGCGCTACCTGTTTAAAAAGATCCTGAAAATGTTTCAGGTCGTCCGTCAGGGGAGAAGGCGAGATCTGAAAAACTGCTTTGCCCTGCTTAGACCTGGACTCATGCAAGGAGGTCTCTGAATCTGACTGAGGTAAGTGATCCTGCTCAGTGGAGCCCACCTGAGAATTTACTGAGGGTGGGTGAGGAGATGAGGAGCATGCAGATATCAAGGGTGAGTGCCTAGAGGTGCGGTTTGCCTAGATGGTAAGTGGGGGAGGACCATGGTCAGTACCCCTGCCAGGTATCCCAAGGACTTCACTGAGGTGGGAGCTGATGTGAGGGATACATCCATGGCTGGCTGGGCCAGATAGGGTGTTGTTGAAGGGAGTAATCCCTGTATGAATTCCAGGAAGTTAGTGAGGGAGCAGAGGAGGAATGGTGTGATGAGAACCTGCTCCTATGTCCACTACCATAGTCAGGCCTTGGGGACAGCGATATAGACGAATGGGGGCCACTCTGAGAGGTTAGAATGCACCATGGAGCATGGTAAGGCAGTTACTCCTCTTGACTCAGGCTGAGGAGATTTCTGTAGGTGCCGCATCTTGCACAGCGCCTTCTTGTGCTGCTGTGCCACAGGGCGGTCACAATCACTCTGCCCGGTTGAACTGGGTGCAGAGGGAGAGCTCACTGACGCTAATGGTGGAGGCATATGCAGCTTATCTGTAGCTGCCGCCTCACTGCTGCCTGGTGATGTGGCAGTGTTAGTTTGTGCCTCAGCTCTCCTGGCTGGCTCTGATTTGCATTTCTCTGCAGTACCAGACACTGATGGTACCAGGGAACAAGAGGCTCAGGCAGCTCAGACAGGGAGCGTGCTGGGGAAGCCCTTGCAGCTTGAGAACCTTTGTGGGGTGATGAAGCTGCCCTACTGGAGGGCTTTTGCTGCACCCGCATGTCCTCTGGTTTGTCCCTTGGTGACTGAAGACACTTTTCCCAGAGAATTGCTTTGAGCCACGATTTGCGGGCGTTTCTCGCCCTTGCCGACATGCTCCAGCAATGTGGGCATTTCTTTGCCATGTGAGACTCCCCCAGGCATTAAACACGTGGCATGGCCATCTGAGGTAGGCATTGAGTCTCTGCAGGAATCACATCTTTTGAAGCCAGGGGAGCCCGGCACTGAAGCGGAGAAGAAAAGCCGCCGTGACCACGGCTGCTGCTTTTTTTTTTTTCAGTTAACGTTGAGAAGGTTAAACTAGCCAAAACGATAGAAATAACTAAGGATTCAATTTTTCTCTCTCGGGGGAAAAGCACTGCTGAGCTCCGTCTTCAGCCAGGGAAGGTTGAAAAGAAACTGACGGGACTCACACTGCGCACGTGCTCCACAGCCTCCGAGGGGGGGGGGGGAGGGGCGCCGAGTGCGCAGGCATTGGCACGAGGCGCACTGCTGCTGAAAATCTCTGATACCCGGTGCAGGGACACACCAAGACCTGAGTGGAGCACCCACAGGGATACCACTCAACGAAGAAGGAAAAGTTATTTACTTGTTCCCATAATATAAGAACTAGGGGCCACCAAATGAAATTAATGGGCAGCAGGTTTAAAACAAATAAAAGGAAGTTCTTCTTCACACAGCGCATAGTCAACCTGTGGAACTCCTTGCCTGAGGAGTTTGTGAAGGCTAGGACTATAAAGGTTTAAAAGAGAACTAGATAAATTCATGGAGGTTAAATCTATTAATGGCTATTAGCCAGGATGGATAAGGAATGGTGTCCCTGGGGGTATGTCTACACTAGCCCCCTAGTTCGAACTAGGGAGGCTAATGAAGGCATTCAAAGTTGCAAATTTGCATCTTCCTGTCCGGGCGCTATTTTTAAATCCCCTTAGTCCGAACTAATTGCCCGCGGATACACGCGACAGTCAAACGTTAACTCAAACTAAATCCTGGGTGAAAAAACAGTTTGATTTACATCAAAACAGATTTTTTTTCTCACCAAAACTAGAAAAGAAAAAATCATTTTGGTTTGCATGACATATTTTGTTTGACCCAAACCAATTATTTGTATGTTTCTTTTTGGGTCATTCTGGCATTAGCATAGTCCAGACCAGTGTTCCCCAAACTGTGGTCTGCAGCCTAGTACCAGTCCTTAGGAAAAAAATACTGGGCCTCAGAAAATTTTTGCGAGAGCCTGCCTTGCTGCCCACAACCCCCAAGATGAACGCCGCGCTGAACTCCCAGTGTCAACGGCGGTAGCACAGGCTTCCTGCGGGGTAGTGGGGCAGTTCTGCAGTGGTACACCAGGTCCCGGAAGTGCGCAGGCTGCTCTCCCTCCTGCCCTAACAACCAGTGTGGTACCTAAAACGCCGGCCCATCGCATGCTGGGGTCTTTGTTCCCCTGCTGCCTTCCTGTGCGCGGGTGAGTGGGTGGGGATCTGGGACTGCGCCGGCTCCGGCTGACACGTGCTGCTGTGGGGAGCGGAGGAGCAAGGCACGTGCTGCCCAAGCAGTTGGGGCTGGCGCAGGAAGGCATCAGGCATGCAACAGACCAGCATGTCAGATACCACGCCACTGTTTGGGAGCAGCCCGTGCACTTCCTGGGCCTTGGCAGCTACAGGATCCCCAGGTATCAGTCCCTGTCCCCTCCCCCCACAACCTCTACAAGTACCCTGCCCCAGCACCCACAAGCGCCCTGTCCCCTGCCCCAGCACTCATTGGCACCCTTCCCCAAAACTCTGTCCCAACACCCACAAGCACAGCTGAGGCCACATTAGTGAGGTTTGAGGGGTTTGGAGGGGTTGTGGGTTTTTTTCTCACTTTTGTGGCCCTGACTGACCTTTCTGTGGGCTAAAGTTGGGACTGGGGGCTTTGGGAGGACCAGAAACAATGTATTTGCATAGTCATCATCTGCTTAATGAATATGCAAATATGCAAATAAATGTTACCAGTCCTCCAAAAGCTCACGAATGGATTTACTGGTCCCCAGTATCAAAAAGTTTGGGAACCCCTGGTCCAGACTAAACTCAGGTAAACTGTTTATTTGCTTTTCACTTGGAGACCCGGACTATGAAATACGGTTGGCCTACTTTTTTTTTTTAAACCACTAACGCTCAGGTTTTCTGGTGAAGCTGCCCCAGGGAGGAAGTGGTTTCTGGCTTTCCACTTGCAGGTCAGATTGAAGGCCTGGCCCTGCTCCGGCTTCTATCTCAGGTTTTTGATGTAGTGGAATATTGTGGCACAGACAGCAGCTCGGTGTAGCTGCCCAGGCTTGGACACGGGGGACTTGGACTCACGTGGCTAGTGTGAATCACCACCCACACCTCAACATCTGCACTGCTTTGTTTGGAGCTCAAGTTCAAGCTGGAGCTCGTGTAAATCTGCCAGCCTGCGCTGGGAATTACACCCTCTAGCAGCAACCTAAGCCTGCCACTATTTTCTTCCTTCACTTTTCTTTTGTCTGCTCCGCAGTCTTCTCTTACTCCTCCCACATCCCACCACATAGGAGCACTTTTCTGAGCTAACGTCTCAGTGAGGTTATTGCTCATAAAAGCAAAGCATGGCCAGCACTGACTTGGGACTGGCATGGTGTAGATGAGAATTGCAGGCTAGCTCCCTGCTCTATCACTTTACCTCTGCTCTTCCAACTTGACTTGACCCTACCCTTACTGTCCCCAGGCTTGAGCCTGCTTGCAGACAACTGCAAGTCCCCAGCAACAGCATTCCTTATCTGGAACACTGCCTCTGTTCCCAGCGCTGCTCACACACATCCCTACTGATTGCTTGCCTGTCCAAACATGCCCCTCCCCAGTGCCATGGCGCATGCCTTGACCTCCCGTTGCTCCCCACTGACACATCTCAATGGGATTCTCTGCCTTCTTAAAGATCTGGGTTTTTTACTTTGGTGCCTAACTATGGACGTAGAAGGCTAATTAATGGCATCCAGGTTTTAAAATGTTGTCCGTTCTATATAAAAATACCCTGGCTACAAATCACTTTTCACTGTACAAGACTTACTGTTTTCACCTGCTTTGAAATGGGGGAGTCCAGCCTCTAGAATGCACCTCCCAAAAGCAGAAAAATTCCTTGCCTCTCAAGCACAGGGATGGTACTTTCTAATTGCAGTGAAGCTCTCTATACAGAATATCGCTGAGGGCTACGATTCATCCTTGCACTGTGTCCTGGTATGACACCAGTCTGCCAGGTTTCCTTGCTGAGACATGACCATCTGTTGTTAATTTCCCGCACAAATATGTAGATCCTTGCCTCATTACCAGGGTTTAATAAGAAGTTCATGGCTGAGCACTCTCTGCCGGGGTACAGAAAGGAGTACCTGGGTCTCTCTTCCTCCCTCCGGCTCCCTCCCCCCCCCCCGCAACATGCTCCACCCCCACAAGTGATAAACATTCTTCCCCCTCTCCCAGCCACCCCACACCTTCTTGAGGTAGATATTTTCAAGGTGCCCCGCCCAGAGAAAATGAATCTCCTGCCACTTACTGTCTATTCAGGAACCTTGGCAGCCTTCATGTGGTATTTCTGATGCCAACAAAAAGTCCCATGGGATTCCAGCCAGTCAGGCATGGGGATTATAAAAGGAGCTGGACTGCAATTTATAATCAATGACAGGGAAACAAGATGCCCAGCAGCAGTTGGTAAAGCAGGATTTTTAGTTTTCATTCTATTTCATTTTGGGCACAGATCTCAACATGTGAGTTGTCTGTGACTCCCAAATAGGTATGGGGGGGGGGAGAGTCAGAGGCAGTTGCCAAGAGAAGGGGAATATGAACTTGCTCTTACTTTCTAACTCCAGGCCTCTGCCCCCATAAACCATTGTTTTGTATCTCATGGACCTCCTTGCAAATGCTGAGGGAAATGGATCCCTCCTTGGAGTACAGCCACAACCAACACATATGCTTCTGAAGGAGGAGGCCCAGATGTAACTTGACAAAAGTGCAAGAAAGGGGTTCACAGTAGAAGTAACAATGTGATAATAGGTAGAAGTAGCACGCTCCATTGATCTCAATCTGCACTGTGGCTGAAAGTTTCAAAGATGTCTAAGTGCACAAGGCAGCCAAGTTTCACTGGAATGTAATTCACATTGGGTGTCTAACGCCCTTAGTACAATCTCAGCCCGTGTACAAGCACCAATGGAATGAAATCAGCTTTGGGGGCAAGAGCAGCACTGAATATCAAGCAACACTGGAAGGAAAAGAACATTTGGCCAAGGACACCAGCCTAAACCTTTACACTCATGAAAAGTGTCAGTAGCTTTTAATGTCGCATTCTGGGGTTCACTTCAGATCAGTAAAAGGTTGCAGCACCCTTCTTCTGTAATCCTGAGAGCCTTAAAATACTTAGCTGCCATAATTTCCTGTCTGGATGTTCCCTGGCGGCATGTAAGGAAGCACTGAGAATTCGTGGTCCAGCAATTCTGACTCCAGCATCCTGCTTGGTGCACCACCATCTTCACCATCCTTGATTACTACTAGCCAGGTGATCCCAAGAGACACCCCAGTCCTGAATTTCCCCAAAACCATCTGCCCTAAAATGTCCAGCACTCTCCTGGGACATTCACAGCTAGGTCCGTTGCTCCTTTAAAGAGACAAAATCACAGCAGCTTGTTGCTTTAGCTAGAGTTAACAATCACTTCTAGTCATACAGAGCAGTGAGTTGATTTAGAACAGAAGTAAAATAAGTTGATTAACAAACAGAGAGAGGTTTTAAGTGAGTTCAAGTATAAAAGATAAAAGGTTGCAAGCAAATAAAAGTGAAAGTGCTTTCTCATCACCAAGATTTAACAGATCTGTAGTCTTGGTTAAAGGCAAGATTATTACCACACCTCCTTCCATCAAGATGGCTACCCACCCCTTTAGTCAGGATCTCTCACAAAGACCAAAGTGCTACAAGCCTTCTGAAGTGAAAGAATTTAGGATTCTTTACCCCTCTTTTTTATAATCCAGTAAACTTTTGAAATATTCCCTTTCATTCTTTCTTTCTTTCTCCTCAAAAAAGGAGGTATACAGATCTTGCACAACAAAGGCCCCATCAAGGGCACCAACGGGACACTAACCTCACAGTTGCTGGGCACCGGTGACCCTAAAAATAATGTTTTACCCTGTTCTGTTATAATTGTCTTCTGTTTAATATAATTGTGTTTATTATAGTGTATGTGTTTGTGCTATTTTCTGGGAGTCTCCAACTATCTGGCAAATACGTGGGGATTATCCTGGGCTAGAATTTTCCTCCCAAGCTGCCCTGGTATTCCTGCTAGGAAGGAGTGAGGGGGGTGGAGGCACCGCCAAGTACATCAATCAGAAAGAATAAAATTGAATGGGTGGCGGAATCCAGAAGAACCCAGACCTATCCATCCAAACCTGAAAGGAGATTGGCTTTAAAAGAAGGTAACCAGGTGGAGAGGGGGCGCTACATGTAGTAAACTAGCTAACAGTTTAATAGCTAAGAAAAAGGAGTGAGAGGTATTGAGAGGTTAAAACAAAATATCTGCAGGTGAATCATAGGCTATAATTTAAAAAGGCAGCAGACATGTAGTAATCTGCCAGTTTCCAAAAGTCATTTAGAGATAGCCAGAGTAACTCTAGCTCCAGCTTCTCATTCAGTTATTCTGCCTTCCTGGAATCCAAACTGTCCAGAAATGATGAACGTTAGATGGTGTCCATACATATAGCTTTTTCTCAAGGAAAACGTAGTGACAGTTCAGCTACCCATGTGGGTTCTTCCTTTGATGACTGAGAGAAAGGAATGTACTGAGTCTTTGCTCTCCCATCATCACACACAATGGCCACGTGGGGTATATCTAGACTGCATCCCTCTGTCGGCAGAGGGATGCAGATTAGGCAGGCCAACATTGCAAATGAGGCAGGGATTTAAATATCCCGTGCCTAATTTTCATAAAAATGGCCGCCGTGTTTTGCCGACTCAGCACTTTGTTGGCAAAAAGCAGCAGGCTAGAGGGGGATCTGTCGAGAAGGAAAGCCTTTTTCGACAGATCCTGTAAACCTCCTTGCAGGAGGCATAAGGGATCTGTCGAAAAAGGCTTTCTTTCTCGACAGATACCCCTCTAAATTGCCACTTTTTGCTGACAAAATGCTGAGTTGGCAAAACGCGGTGGCCATTTTTATGCAAATTAGGCATGGGATATTTAAATCCCTGCCTCATTTGCGATGTCGACCTGCCTAATCTGCATCCCTCTGCCGACAGAGGGATGCAGTCTAGACATAACCTTTCTTTGAAATGCACAAGAATTAGCATTTTCCTGTTAAAGTTCTTCACTTGCATTACATAAGGCTTCTTTCTTGCTTAATGGGTTTTTTTTGGTTACAGTGGGGTTATACAATGTAAATGTTTGCCAGGATAAGTGAAAACAATGCATGCAGCATCCCATTTGTTTCCATTAAGTGTGAACACCATATATAATAGAACCTTAAAGGTATGAACACCTCAGGAATAGAGGTTGTTTGTAACTCAGAAATGTACATAACGCTGAACAAAAATATTCTGGTAGTTCTTTCAGAAGTATACAGCTGAACATTGACTATGGGTATGTCTACACAGCAATGTTTTTTTAAATGACTTAGTCCACGTCTACACAGCAGGCAGTTATTTCAAAATAATATTGAAATACTGTCAAGCTGGAGGACTTCTTATTCTGACTCCTGTAACCCTCATTGTACAAGGAGTAAGGGAAGTTGGGGGAAGAGTGCTCTATTTCGAAATAAGTGCTGTGTAGATCCTCCCTATTTCAAAATAACCTACGCAATTGACATAGCTCAATTTGCATAGCTTATTTCGAGTTAAGCCCTGCTATGTAGACATACCCTTACTGCAGCTTTGAAACTTTACTATGCAGAAGAAAAATGCTGCCGTGAACAATTTTAATTTAAATGAAACAAGCACAGGAACAGTTTCCTTACTTGCCAAATCTTTTTTTAAGTTTTATTTTTTAAGTAATTTACATTTAACAAAGTACTAGCCCTTTTCTGTTTGTGTCTCTTCTGCTGCCTGATTGTGTCATTCTGGTTTCAAAGGAGGTGTGTGGTTGATGGGTCAGTTTGTAACTCTGGTGTTCACAACTCTGAGGTTCTACAGTACATTCTTACACATTTAACAATCACTTGGATCTATACTGCTACCCAGGTGAATGGACCTAGCTGTGAGTTTGTCAGTTCCCAGAGCTGGCCCATGATCTGCCAGCACCACACCCAGATTTTCAGCAATAGATCTGTTCTGAAAGCTGAGAGGATGGCATACAGATTCAGTTCCTTTCTCTTCAAAGCCAGAATAAAAACTGCACCTGTTAATGCTGGGGAACAACATTTGAGGGAACGCCAACCTATAATGACCAGCTCATTAAATCCAGAAGCGGTGGTATATAGTTTATTACAAATCACTCCCACGCTGCTGCTGATTCTGAGGGAAATGCTGAGGTGTCACATGGATATAGGTCAAAGGAATCAGTGCCATCATGGGGACAGGCAAACACTAACACTCACTGACCCACCAAGGCAAGAAAAGAATGAAGGCTATTCACATATGATCAGCTAGGGAACCTGAATTACCGGTATAGGAACCCACGGATCAATTTGGACAGTCCCTCTGAGGTTGTGCCTCCAGGCAGTAAAGGATTTTTTCATGTTGGAACTGAATAAAAATGTGACAAAAAAGCAAAGCTGACATGGGAAGTGTTACAGGTATGTACTAAAAGTTTATACTGACTGAAATCGTAAGTAATCCTGGGTATGTCTAGAGTACATGGCTCCATCGATGGAGACATGTAAACTAGTTTACCTGACATAGGCAAAAAAGTGGGGATTTAAATAATCCCTGCTTCATTAAAATAAAAATGGCCGCCGTGCTGTGCCAACAATTAGCTGATCTGGCACAGCATGGCAGTCTAGACGCAGATCGGTCGACAAGGGAAGCCTTTGTCGACCACTCCTGTAAACTTCGTTTCATGAGGCATAAGGGAGCGGTCAACAAAGGCTTCCCTTGTCAACTGATCCGCGTCTAGACTGCTGCACTGTGCCGGATCAGCTGATTGTCGGCATAGCGTGGCGGAAATTTTTATTTTAATGAAACGGGATTTATTTTAAATCCCCACTTCATTGACTATGTCGGGTAAACTAGTTTACATGGCTCCGTCGACAGAACCATGTAGTCTAGACATACCCCGTGTTTGCAAAGAACGGAATCTGCATTTTAAAGATTTACAGACACAATATTCTTGGAATAAGCAGGGAATGGGTGACTTGATAATTACCTGTTCTGCTCACTCCCTCTGGGGCATCTGGGATTGGCCACTGTTGGCAGACAGGACACTGGGTTAGATAGGACCTTTGGTGTGACCCAGTACAACCGTTCTTATGTTCTTACAAAATTATGTGCAGACACAAAATCAGAAGCCCCAATGAGACCCCTTGAAACATCAGGGCTTCCAGGCCTAAATGGCCATCACTGCAAAACTCCAAGTGGAAAATCAGAACCCACATCTGAAAATCCATCCCAGAAAATTCACCTTGAAAATGTGAGTATGCAGGGGTTTCCCGCCGAGGACTAAGGGAACGCTTCCAAGGCACCAGAGAGCAAGAAGCAGTAAGAAAACAACTATGACATGTGATGAAGTGGTCACATTGTTCAAAGTGAGGCATAACAGTAACTGAAAATTCCTACACAAAGGCTGGTTTACAGGGAGTGATGGAGGGTGGAAGCAAGTGCCCAGGTGCCAATGTTTTGAGGCTGTAAAGGATAGGAGTGGAGCAACCGTCATCGACGCTCCAAGAATGTCAGTAGATCCAGCCCTGAATTAAGCACAGCACGAAGTGGGCGAGGTCTCTTGCCCATAGGCTATTAAAGCACAATGTATTTAAGATCCCTGAGATAAGTAACCCTGACAGTGCCTTCTTTTGACTGGATAAAAGCCTTCAGCATTAGAAGCAGAACTTGTGGAAAAAAATGTATTTTCTTCTTTGTCTGCATGACTTCTGGGAGCTACAGATAACCTTCAGCATATTACAAAATATCATCTCAGGATTAACACATACCTAAATCTATAAAAAATCAACTAAGGGAAGAAATCACATTACAATTTCCAGAACAAGCAAAGGAATATTTGGTTCACATTTATGATAATAAGGGTGTCAGTAAACATCAGGGAAAACCTCTTAAATAATTTACCTGGTTCTATCACTGCTCGACCAATCTCCTTCCCAATATATCCCATTGACTGGAAAGGCTACAGTTTAAACAAACAGAGTATGTGTGTAAAACAAGCCTTTCCAAACATCCATCTGTATGCACAAACGTTGAAATTGCACTGCAGCATAACTGCAACCATGCATTTGCACATGCACTTCCCTGTTGGTGTTTCACACATAGAGCAACAGCAAGAATCAGCTGGAGTTCTGTTGACAGCAGTCCATATATTTGGTTGGCATGGATCAGCATTCCTGTTTCACTCCCCGTCAGTACTAAGGATGTTAAGGAGTCTACTAGTCGATTCCCCCCGCTTGCTACCTCTATCAAATAGAGGCAGCAAAGGGGGAGCCACAGGAGGTACTTCAAAGTGGCAGCGCTGCACAGCTGATCCCCAGCTCAACTGTGCGGTGCTGCTCCTTTGAAATGATGCAGCAGTGCCACACAGAGCCCAGGGTCAGCTGAGGACTCCTCAGCTGATTCCAGGCTCTGCATGGCATTTCCGCGGCACCTGGGATCAGCTGCAGAGTCCCCAGTTGACCCCGGGTTTTGGAGAAATGCCGCGCAGAACCCACGGCTGGGACCTCTTATACATTTCAAAGCTGGCCCCCATGCATCCCGGAGTCAGCAGGACTTCCTGCTGGCTGCAGGCTGCACACAGAGTGTACCGCTTGTACATTTCAAAGGAGGAATGCCGAAGTGCCTATCGACTAGTCGAATAGTTGATGGAAATCCCATCAACTACTTTACTAGTAAATTAACCGCTAGTTAACATCCTTAATCAGTACCTGCCCCAGGCCAAGGAAGCTAATGATCCAACCAGCTAATCAAATTCAGGGTTGAATCCTTGGCATGTGCCCCCTCAGACATATTGCATGGATGCTAAGAAGAAGATTAGCAGAAGGCTATTAGCAAAAGATTAGCAGCAGAATGCTCTCAGGAAGGCATTAGTTTTGGAAATTGCTTTACTATTGGTCCTACAAAGTCCTAGGCCCTCTCGACATTACAGTGGATACACATACATGACTGCCGTGGTATCCACATAGATCTAGCTATTCTGCTGCAGAGCTGCATCACAGATGTGCTATCCTGGTATTAAGCAGGATTTGTACTAATGCAGCACATCTACTCTGAGTGGAGAGGGGGTTGCAATAATGTTGCTGCATTGCAAACAACAAAAGACCATTGCTCCAATGCAAAAATCCCTAATGCCTTGGATTCACCCTCCAAAGCAACCGCTGTGTAAGACCTCAAATGAAGACCTCAGAAAACTGATAATCTAATTAGAGCAGGGGTCATTTCTTTTGAAATAAATTTTGTGATGGGGCACAGTTACTGTACCCCTGCCTCTTCCACAAACACCAACCATTCTGAGTCCCTCAACCAATACATATCAGTTCATCCACTTCTTTGTCCTGTATGTTCTTTACACACGCAGGAAATGTGTGTGTGTGTGTGTGTGTGTGTGTGTGTGTGTGTAGGTGTAGGGAGGCAGGTGTTCTGAGGTGAGGTATTTGTGCTCAGAAAAATTCCCCTTTGTTGGCTCTTTTACCCTTCTCTTGCTCTCTCATGCACATATAATCACTCTTGTGCACACACACTCTCCACACGTATTTCTTGCCCGAGGTCTTTTAAACCATAATATGGCTTAAAGTCACCTTTACCCCTCCCTTCTGTTGTATCCTGAGCAATTCTTCAGGCAGAATGGAGGCTTGGGACTTAGCACTGTTCAGACTTCAGATTATTCTCCTCTGGCAGCTGGGATGGAACATATCAATCACCCTTCATCAGAGGAAGATCAGCAAGGTCTTTCCACTTGCTTTATATGGGGATTCATCATACCACAAGGTGCAAAGCAGCACAGAATAAGGCCCCATCTATCCATAAAGCTCACTGGCACCATGCAAGATGCCATCCAGTGAAATAAAATGAGAACTGCTGCTATTCTTCATTGTTATTAGATGCTTCCTGGCATCCAAACCCAGAGTGGAAGCTTTTGATTTCTCTGCAGACAACACAGCCCATTGATACCTTGCAGGGAAGGTGTCACTCTCTCTATGAGTTACCCCTGTGCATCAGCTCTCAATCATCATCCACCACTCTCAGCTCCTTGGTCTGTATCCCCAGCAATAACAACAATGTCCCGACTCTCCTACAGGCAGGAGAATGAGTGCATTATTCATTAGGCTGTGGATAGGTTTCTACTTCCATAGAAACACTGTGCCTCCCAATCTGGATAAGATCTCTGCCAGTCCTCTGTGTTACTGGCAAAAAATGAAAATATGACAATACTACTAATCATTTATTAATCCATGCTCTGAGCTTTTGGATTTGCATAGTTTTCTGAGAGAGGGAAGCCAGATTTTCAGCAACGCCCACGCCTTCTGTCTTTTCTCTGCAGAGGAATTTAGCCCTGTTTTTAGGAGCTAGTAGGGAAACTGGGTCTGTTTAGCATTCTCACCTAGTTTCAGTCAGTACGCTGTGTGCTGCTACTGGAAATTAATGTGTGTGTCTTCCTGGACTTAGACGATGATGCTATGTGCCAATTTTTTTTTTTTAATATAGTCTCTTGAAAAACATGACTACTTCAAATCTGGGGAATGTTTTATGCAGATTTCCTTACTTGGTCAATAAGGCTACAGCTGCCTTGTTTATTTGTTAAAAGAACTGGTAACAACAGCTTACACATTTATTATGGAAGGCTTGGGAGGAATGAGGAAAGATCTCCAGGATCTCCCCACCCTTCATTTCCTTAAGTCCTTATCTACCACCTTTAAAGTGGCTGAAACATAACAACACTCTTCCCTTGCTCTGCCCAAAACACGGGGAATTGTCTCATGATAATTCTTTCACGCCTCACGCTGCCCATGTGCTTCAGGATTGAGTTGTGTGCAGATCAGATGAATCAAGGTAGTACAAGCAGCATGGACCTGTGGAGGAGACATTGACCTGGGATTCAGGTGAACTGAGTAACTCCATCCCCTGCTCTGTGAGTTTGGACAAATCCCTTTGCCTCTCCGTGCCTCCGTTTCCCCGTGTAAAAATAGGGATGTTACCATCTTTCACAAAGAGTATTTTTTACCCAGACGTCCTAAAAAGTACCTCTGTTAATGATGCGATCATATGGGAACCCAGCAATGCTACACAACAGGCAACTGGTAAAGGCCAAACCATTTGGAGGGGAAGAATGAACCAAAGAAACAGTGATAGAAATGTAGCCGTGTTAGTCTGGGGTAGCTGAAGCAAAATGCAGGACAATGTAGCACTTTAAAGACTAACAAGATAGTTTATTAGATGATGAGCTTTCGTGGGCCAGACCCACTTCCTCAGATCAAATAGTGGAAGAAAATAGTCACAACCATATATACCAAAGGATACAATTTTAAAAAATGAACACATATGAAAAGGACAAATCACATTTCAGAACAGGAGGGGGATGCAGGGATAGTGTAGAGGAGAAAGAACCATGGAGCAGCAAGTCGCAGGAAGAGAAAGGGCTAGAGGAAGCAAAGAGCAAGGAGAACAAGGAAAAGACAGGGCAAAAGGGGAGAGAGACACTAGGCTAAGTGGTCTATATGTCTGATCAAGTACAGCTATTTTTACAAATATCTGGTTCTTTGCCCCATCTATTTTTAAGTATCTTACTCCCACTATTTCCCTTAGGGGACCAATTAGCAGCCTAATAGATCTACCAATCTGACATTTTTCCTGATAGGCTAAATTTTCTTTTTCTAAATCACATCCTGTGTTTCTTTGTTATTCACCCTTGTGCTTCACAAAACAATCCCTCTTCATCTTAGTATTTACATGCTTGAAATATTTTTGGACTACCACTTTCCCACCCATAATCATCTCACAGACAACTAATACATAATTTACTCTTTCATCCAGAAGAGTATCTCAAATAAGTTAATCAAAGAATAATCTATAAGCTATTTGCATGTCATATGTACACTAACAAAACTGCCTTCTAATTACACCCACCACACTAACATTTTTGTGCTTAACGAATACTAAATATTCAAGAAACTATTTTCCCTCTTCCCACTCCTCCACAAACACACAGCACTTTGGGGATAAAGATTGTGTTTGTACAGCTCCTGGAACAGTGGGGTTCTACTCCTGTCCCATGATGGGAGCTCTTATCATACTTCAAATAAAAAATAGTCAACAACCTCCAGAGCTCCAAGACTTAACCTGTCATATCAGAACACTCACAAATCTGTCAGGTGTAAATAAGATCAGGAGATTGCTGACTCGCCTGACTGCAGGCATATGCTGATTTTAGCTTGCAAAACACATAGCTTCACTATAAAAAGACAAAACCAACAACTGGCTAGTGCTCTGATTGGCAACTAACCGAAACAAGGAGTAAACATTCCTGCTGCAGACTGTAGGGAACCCACACTATGAATGAATGGTCTCAAACTGCTCTTGTGTCTGGTATGAGCAGTGAGAACAAGAGCAGTCACTGAAACTAACCTGAGAAATTGAAGCCAGCCAATTAAAAATGAAATCAAACAACCTCAGGGACAAGTTTCACTCTGATTCCTATTGTGTTTGGCTTCTGCCTCTAGTTTTCAACAACTGTACTGCGTTGTGGTTTAAAGAATAATAGCTGCATTTGTAGCACGGGAAATGAATCCCTAGAGTTTTTCTAAAGTTAATGTAAATTTGGATGGTTAATGTAAACATGTTCTACATGGTACCAATGTTCACTTGTGTTTTCCTGAGAAGGATGGGGGTGGAATCCTCTGTGTATGACTTGCTAAGCTCTGAAAAAAATCTCTTCCCCATTTCTCGTACACTCTGGCATCTGCACAGAGAGACACAACACATTCCCAAACACTTGTTGCATTCAAACAGCTTTATTTTGGTAATGCAGTGCTGAGGCCACAGGCAGGCTGATGGTGCTAAAACTTTGTCCTGGGCATATTACCAGCTGGAAGGATATCACAGGATGCTAGCCCACCAGGGAGACAGGAACCTAGGAATTGCAATACTGGAACAGACTAATATTTCATCTAGTGCAGTATCCTGTCTCCAACAGCGACCAATGCCAGATGCTGCGGGAAGGAAGGCATAAAACACCCATAATGCACCTAACTGTGCATTACAAAACAGGCAAAGTTTCTTGCTGTCACCTGCTGGTGATCAAGTCCTGCTTTGAAGCGTGAGGGCTTATAGGCCTTGTAAGTTTAGTTTTGCTAATGTGACTATTGATGCTGCTTTCTGCCAGGAACGGCCCTAGACAAGCTGCCAGCAACTGGCGCCCTAGGCGAAACGTGCAATTGATGCGCGATTGGCGCCCCTGCCTCCAAAGCCCTTAACGGCCGTTTATCTTGGCGCCCTAGGCAACCGCCTAGTTCGCCTGTATTGACGGGCCGCCACTGCTTACTGCAAGACCCAAGTGTGAGCAAAATGTCCAGAAGAGTGTTTTGTTCAGAGCTAGGGTGGAATTTTCAACAATTGCATGGCTCTGCTCCCGCTGAATTCAATGGGGTGTTTTACAGTTGACTTCAATGGGAGCAAAATTAGGCCATCACTGAAGCAAACCCATATGTACTGTCTCCAGACTTGGGTTTATGAGGTCTGATGCCTACCATACAGTTGCTTCAATCAAATGAAGGTGATGAAGACCTATGTTCCTATTGTTCTGCAAATCTTTCACTTCACCATGAAAAAAGAATAAAAATAAAAATAAGGACTTTCTCAGAGCTCTACTATGCAAAATAAAACAAAGTTTACTTATTAGGTGACCCCCTAACCCATCTTTTGCCAAATGGCTGAAGAGACAGCATACAACCACTGAACTATAGATCTTAAACTATAGATCAATTAAAATGTAAGATAGGCTCAATCCAAAAAGTTCAAGTATGTTCCAGACTATGTTTTAAATGTTACCAGAATCCAGTGGTGCATTGATATGTGGTTCCATTTGTGCCTGTAACTCTTCCTAGTACCTTTTAAATTGTTTAATTCTCTCTGCATCCAAAATTGCCCTTACTAGCATCTCTTAGTGCTGTGTCCAAACTATAGAATGCATGGAAGTGATTTGACCTGAAATTACTACCTTAGGATAACTGACTCTGAGGGAGAGAGACCACCCTACAGAATAAAAGTCAGGCAGCGGGAAGGGCTTTTCCTTAATGACTTGCATTCACATGGCCGTGGGTGGTGCAAGATTTCTGGGAGCACATCCTATGGCACATAGGATCAACTGCCTCACTCTATGACTACTCTCACTGGGTATTGCAGGAGAATTTGTTTGTCCCTTTTGGGGTTTGAGGCGGAAATGGTGCAAAGCAGGCAATTCACAAAAGTAAACCTGTCCCAGGTAGCCATGCTCCTGATTTCTGCCCACAGCCTAAGTTTCAACTGGCCCTGAGACATGGCAGGAGTCTCCTCAGAGCAATGACCCGTACCAGATGGGTGGGCATTAGTGCAACTCATTATGGGGAGAGGAGGACAGACAAGGGCAGAAGAGACTGTGGTGGGTATTTTGGCAGTGGCAACCTGTTTTCTCAAGCAGACTGCCTAAGCTCCATGCAGAGCTGGAGCAGGGGAGACAGTGGATGCAGTTTCTAATGGCAGGTGAATCCTCCTGCACTGGCCTCTGGATGGCCGATAGCAGGCGGAGACGATGACGTTGGCAGTGTACATTCCTGAACAGTGGAGGCCTGTACTAGAGATGTGCACAGTTGTTGGCTACTGCTATTGGGAGCCATGGACAGCTGGGCAGAGCCACTGTGCAGAGCCCTGCTGTGCCAGTGGCTTCTGGTCAGTAAATGGGTAATAGCAAGATGACAAGGACATGGGGCAGGGAGGTCCTGGATGATTGTGGGAAGACACTGAAGGACTCAGCCCCTGACTGGTGTGTCACAGTGCTAGCCTGCATTCATCCTAGAGAGATTGTTTAATCTCCGAGCCACTCAGGTCCCTCTCTGAGAAACTGAAGCAATACTAGCTCCTTTCTCCCACCTTTCATTTGGCTTGCCTAGCTAGACTGTGAACTCTTCAGGGGAGGGAGCGTGCCTGCACAGTGCCTAGCACAACGGGGCTTCTGCTAGGCCCTCTAAGCAAATAATCTGAAGTAATCCATCCAGCTGTATACTAGAGAGAACATTTCTTGGCAGGTGTCCAGGCCTGCCAACAAGGGGGGAGAGGCAAAGGAGGCAACATCCCACAGCCTGATGATTCAAAAGGGCCTGAGGCTCCTGGCTATTGTCACTGCTGCTACTGTGGCAGTGGCAAAAGCCAGAGCCCTGGGCCCTTAAATTGCTTCCAGAGCCCCAGGCTATGCTCTCTCGGTGGCTTTGAGGGCTGCCTGGGGAGTGGAGAGTGCAGAGTAGCGTTCTCTGGGCAGCACGGAGGGCTGGCTGCCGCAGCCCCGCTCCTTCCACTCAAGGCCTCGCCCGTTCTAGGAGTGCAGCACTGGCCTTCCCCCACCTTGCCCAGAGGCCCTGCAAGACTGTCACTCCCCCCGCGGGAGTCATGGGGGCGGCTCAGTGGCACCTTCTTGTGGCACATCTGGGGAATGAGCCCTGCCTGTGGTTTGAGGCCCCTTCCTGCAGTGACCAAGCCTATCATTCCCATCACTTACTTCCAGGGGCCACTGGGAGCACTACAACAGCTAAGGCTAAGCACTAAACCCAGAGCCCAAAAAGCGGGGCACTACAACAGCTAAGGCTCAATTTGTTCTGATATGTGACTTTTCACCCAGTACGTCTTTCGCTTGCTGAGTCATCAACCCTCAGGGGGCTGGCAGTACTTGCACTGAATCCCCCTACGCTACAAGGTTTTAAAACAGGTTTAAACAATTAATTCTGGGCTGACTTGCAGCAAACAGGATCTTAAGTATTGTTTAGCTGAAAAATAAAAGCCATTGGAAGGCTGCCAAAAACATTATGGTTAGTGTTTTAATATGCTCTTTAGTGCTCCTTTAACTAACTGCCCCATGGAGTGTACGCTGGCCTCAACGAAAGGCTATTACAGCCTAACAGCTTCACCTCACTTTGGGTGAAGGTTTGGAGATACTGGAGATTCTAAAAAGCTGGCTCTTTTCCCTGGATAGCTAATGAAATAAAATGGGATAGGGATGTAATAATGTAGTCGATTAATCAGTAAGCAAAAGCTTATAGGTTAATGCTACAGACATTAACACGCATCGTCCCCCTCAAGTACATTTTTTAGCAGGCTGGCCAGCAACCTGGCTCAGTTCTGGCTTGCAACGGGTATGGGACCTACACCTGCTGCGGTTCTGCATTTAAAGTGTATGGGAGTTAGGCTGGCAGGCAGTCTGGCTCAGTTCCAGATCACGCTGAGTCCAGGAGCACAGACCCCTCACCGCCAGACAGGGGCTGCTGCCATCCAGCACTGCTGCCTCTTTATCAGAGGCAGCAGCATGGAGAAACAGGCAGCTGGTCTGCAAGGGGAGCTGGTTTTTAAACTGGCTCCCCTCACAGACCAGCTCCTGCCTTACACCCCACACTGCTGCCTCTGGCACAGAGGCAGCAGCAAGGAGTGGCAGGGGGCTCCTCATAATTGGGGCTGGAGTGCACTGGCTGCTGGCCCCTTTATTTTCCAAAGTCATATCCCACAGTCAGGAAGATAAACCTATTTCCTCCCCCACCTCACCCCCCATTCTAAATGAGTTTATTATGAAACGTTGAACAAATGTTACTGCTTTGAGCCAATGGACAGTGTAGGTAGTAGCATCCATGCTCATTTGCCTTTTTTCTATGCTCCAAACACTGTTCATAGCACTTGGACATGGGACAGTGTGTCCCTAGAAAACACAGATTAAATACTAGGTGGTGTAACAAATCATCTTAAACCGACATTGTGAAGTTTTGATTGGTTACATAAAAATTGGGATTGGCGTAGTAAAACTTGAACATATGGTCACTTTTAGCAGTTTACTGGGTCTTCTAATACCTTCTTCTGAGGAGGCAGGTTTCTAGGTTCCCTCTAACAGGCACTAGTTAGGCCCTTGCTCATGAAAGGGACTGGGTTCTAGTTAAATATTCCATCCTTGTGCTTGGAGCAGGACAGAGAAAAGGAGAGAACAGTGACTTCAGGCTCTTGTCTACATGGGGAAAACTGACCATTATAGCTATTCTGGAATAGTTATTCTGGGGTAACTATTCTACTATACCTATTCTTGTAAAATTTAAATATTCTGAAATAACTCCCTGAGGGGGACACTATAGTCCCTTAGGCCTGGTCTATGCTAAACCAAGCAAGTAGATTTCAGGTATGCCATCCAGCTACACAAAATGTATAGCTGGATTCTGTTTACCTTAAGCCAAGACTAGCAATGTCCACGCTGAGGGAGGCCAGCAGGAGCACATACTAGAGTTGGAGTTGCATATCTTAAGTCGACTTTCCCCTTTGGTTGACCAAGCCAAAGAAGATCGACTGTTGCAGAATAAAGTCCTTTCTATTTCCGAATAGGGAGTCCACACATGGGGGCTGTGTCTACACTGGGCCACTTATTCCGGAAAATCAGCCGCTTTTCCGGAATAAGCTGCGAGCTGTCTACACTGGCCCTTGAATTTCCGGAAAAGCAACGACGCTCTACTGTACAAAATCAGCTGCTATTCCGGAAAAACTATTCTGCTCCCGCTCGGGCATAAGTCCTTATTCCGGAACACTGTTCTGGAAAAGGGCCAGTGTAGACAGCCCAGTAGTCTTTTCCGGAAAAAAGCCCGGATCGCGAAAATGGCGATCGGGGCTCTTTTCCGGAAAAGCGCGTCTACATTGGTCACAGACGCTTTTCCGGAAAAAGGGCTTTTCCGGAAAAGCAGCCCGCCAATGTAGACGCTCCTTTTTCGGAAAAACTGAAAACGGAATAGTATTCTGTTTTAAGCAGTTCCGGAAATTCATGCCAGTGTAGACACAGCCGGTATGTCTACACTTCACCCTAAACTCAAAATAAGATACGCAATTTGCACTATGCAAATTGCATATCTTATTTTGAATCTATTTCAAAATAATGCACTATTTCAAGACATCCCTTATCCCTCATGCAACAAGGTTTACCAGGATTGTAAAATAGTGCACCCATTATTTTGAAAAATATTTTGAAATAACAGGTGGCTTGTGTAGACACAGGGTAGCTATTTCGGGATACTTTCAGTAACCGCACAGTGTAGACATACCCACAGGGAGCTATTCTGTGATAGCTATAAGGGTATGTCTACACTACAGCGTTATTTCAAAATATCTTATTTCAAAATAGTTCTTTTGAAATAGCTTATTTTGAAATAATGCATCTAGACACAAAATACATTTCGAAATAGCGCGTCCACACTAATAGGACACTGAATCGCATTTAAGGCTGACCGGAACCGGTTCTGGCAGGGCATCAGGTCAGGAGTTAGCCTCAGGCAGCAGCCACACAAGGTATCTGAGACCTGTGCTTAAAGGGACCCCCAGGACAGCCGGTTCTAAGGTTTCCCTGCTTGCTTGCCTACCTCACTGAGGCACAGCAAAGTATTTTTTTCTCTGCATGCTCTGGTTGCTGTCACTCAGGACCCCACAGCACTCTGCAGCTTAGAACCGGAGCCGCCCCAGGGCACTCTGGTGCTTCTCCTGGATGTGTTGCTGCAAGCCTGGAAGCACATTCTGCAGGCAGTAACAGTCTCCCTGGTGTGCTCCACTGGGGGCTTGTGCCTCATTCCTCCCTCACATCCTTCCACTTACCCCTCCCTAATCTCCCTTCCTGCTGTACAATAAAAGACACACGTGTTCATTACAACAAAGCCTCTTTATTGAACAAAACTGGGGGGTAGGAGGGAATGAAACTGAGTGAGACTGGGGAAAGAAGGTGGGAGAGGGGAGGAGAGATCGTGGGAGAAGGGAGGGGGAAACCTGGGAGGAGGGAGCTGGCAGGGGGAGGCAAGGGGAGGAAGGGGGAGGAGAAGCTCAGGGCTCAGGGTTGGGGGTCTCGCTGGCCAAATTATCTCCCAGCACCATTGGTGCGAGGGCCTTGGCGTCCCTGAGGGTGTGGGGAGGGTGGGGAGGAAGAAGTGGGAGGGGGAGAAGGAGTGGGAGGAGGAGCGGTAGCTGGGGAGGCAGCAGGGACTGGAGCAGCAGGAGGCAGCAAGCTCTGCCCCAGGATCAATGACCACCTCGGGGGCACAGACCATCCTGCCCCCCGAGGATGCAGTCCATGGCATCAAAATAGGGGCAGAGGTCTGGGCCTGCCCCTGTTTGGGAGCTGCCCCCTGTGGCCCTGGCATACATCTGCGGCAGCTCCTTTATATTCATGTGAACCTGCTCCTGGGTTCGCATGTGGCCTTTGGTGGCCAGGCTGGCAGCCATCCAGCTGTGTTCCTCCATCTAGTGCAGAGATCATGGACGTTGGAGGCATTCCCCCAAACCTGAATTAGGTCCATGATCTCCGCACTGGACCAGGCAGGCGCCGCCTTTTCCGGCCCCTGGCAGGCTCCTGGGAGCTGACAGACTGGTCCTGGAGAGCGGTGGAGGGCTGGCTGGCACGGGCTGCCTGGCTCAAGCTGGGGCCACTGGGTCAGATGCAGTGACTGCTGGCTCTGGGCTGGCAGGCTTGGAGCTGGCACAGGCACTGTGGCCAGAGTCTACCCCTTTAAGGGCTCCGGGGAGGGTGGGGAGGAGAGGAGTTTTCTTGGTTGTGCCCAGAGTGGTCACCAGGGCACCTGGGAAGGGCTGGAGGCCCCCTATTTTGAAATAAGCATCTACACAGCACTTATTTCGAAATAGCAATTTTGAAATTGGCACTATTCCTCGTGGAATGAGGTTTACCAATTTCGAAATAAGTCCTCCGCTATTTCGATTTAATTTCAAAATAGCGATTTGGCTGTGTAGACGCTGGTAACGTTATTTCGCAATAACGGCTGTTACTTCTAAATAACTTTGCTGTGTAGACATACCCTGACAGAATAGTTATTCCAGAATATCAATGAAGGTCAGTTTTCCTCATGTAAACAAGTCCTCAGCCACCATTGTGCTCTCCATATGCAGAGGTCTGTACAATCTCTGGTGTAAATTAGAGGCTGCTTCTAAGATTGTTTTAATTTACATACATTCTGGGTCTTGTTCCACCCTCCCTCCTCCCCTGTGGGCCTTGAGAAGCAGAGAATCCCCATAGTACAGTGCATTTTGGCCATACTGGCAACATGCCACCACTTCGTATGGTTGCAGTGCTATGCATTGTTGTACCGCAAAAGGAAAAGATTCTGACCCTTTGACCTGGAAGGCTTCACCTTGAGGCTAGGTCTAGACTACACTCTTTTATTGCAAAAAGCTCCACAAATTGCGCTTCACAATTTGCGTAGCTTTTTCTGACTGTTATTCCGGGCCAAATGGTGGAAAAGCCTCCTCTTTCGGCACAGCCCTTATTCCTCGTAGAACGAGGTATACAGGGCTCCCTGAAAGAACGTGTTTGCTCTTCTGCAAAAAAAAAAGCGGAAGAGCAAAGGCATTCCCTGGACGCGGCAGAGTTTGTATCCTGGAAAAACCCGCCAGTCTAAACGTATCCTCAATGGACAGAGATCAGGTTGAGTACTGAGTTGTTCTCCCCTAGAAGTCTTGCTTCTCAAAAAGAACTAGTGAAGCTGCCACAGGGATTCACGTCTGTGAAAAACCAACATTTTACAACAGCAGAACCCAGCAGCACAAGCTACTCCTTTCCAAGCTTGCCTGTGTACTACAGAAGAGGAAGAAGTCCAAAACAATAACTGCAGTCTTGTTTATGGTTCATGGCAAAATATGAAGCCGTGATTAAAACTTTAAGAAAAATAGTCTGGCCACATTCTGCTACACTTGAGGTTGCAGGTACCCATACCAGATTTTTTTTTTTTATGCTAGAACTGTAACATGTCCTGACATTAATTTTTCATTTTTAAGTGCTAGTCTTAAGGACTCAAGAATATAGCACTATGTGACTCACATAGTTTTGCATAACATCAAAGTTTGATGCCTGAGGGATCCCCCTTGAAACACACCCGTTCAGTGATGATTCCCCCTTTACAATTACATCTTGAGATCTATCATGCAAACAGCTTTTAATCTGTTTAGTATGTGTCATGTTAATTTTTTATCTTTTTTTAGCTTTTTATCAAAATGTCACATGGTACCAACCTTACAGAAACTGAAATATATTGCATCAACATTATTAATGAATAGTTGACTATATGATTAACTGATAAGCCTAGGTTTATCGATTAATCTTGTCGACTACTCTAATTCCCCTCCCCTTGCTGCCTCTGTATCTGTATCAGAGGCAGTAGCAGGGGAGGGGAAACAGGAGTTGGTGCTGCAGGGACCCGGCTTAAAAACTGACTCCCCACAGCACCAACTCCCCAGCTGATCCCAGGCTCCATGCGGCATTTCAGCTGAACCTGAGATCATCTGGGGACTGTCCAGCTGATATCAGGTTCTGCAGAAATGCGACGCTGGAGCCCAGGATCAGCTGGGAAGTCCACAGCTGACCCCAGGCTCCACTCTCAGCAGCATCACACAGCTGATCCTGGGCTCAATTGTGTGGCACTGCCACTTTAAAACATCCAGGGCAGCCTGCCCATCCCTTCTCTACTCCCTCCCCACAACAGCCTCTTTCCACAGGGAGCTCAGACCCCCACAGACAGGAGCTGCTGCCACCCCATGCTGCTGCCTCTGTATCAGAAGCAGCAGTGTGGGGAGACAAGCTGCCAGTCTGCATGGGGAACTGGTTTTTAAACTGTCTTCCCTCGCACACGGGCTCCCACCTGCCACCCTGCGCTGCTGCCTCACATACAGAGAGAGCAGAGCTGGGTGGCAGGGGGCTCCCTGGGAGTGGGACTGGAGTGCACTTGCTGCTGGCCCCACCCCCGGGGACTATGGAATAGTTGTGTAACTGCTAAGATTTCATGTAGTTACACGACTATTCAATTACCCACTATCTAATAACCAGCTCCGTTATCTTTCCTGAAATAGATGACAGATTGACAGGCCTATCATTTCCCATGTCATTCTGTTTACCCTTTTTAAATATTGGCACCATTAGCTTTCTTCCAGGTTTCTAGAATTTCTCCAGTGCTCCAAAACTTACTGGGAATCAATATTGACAATGCAGCAAGCTCCTCAGCCAGCTCTTTTAAATGCTTGGATGTCAAATACTTTAATCTGCTGATTTAAAAAGATTTCATTTTAGTAGCTGCTGATTAATATCCACCAGCAATATTAATGGAATGGAAGGAGTGTTAATACCATATGATATGACTACCTCATCTGTGTTTTCTCCCAGTATAAAACAGAAATATTTATTGTTCACTTCTGCTTTTCTATGGGTAAATCTAACCTTTGCATCCAATATCAGACCAATACCATTGTCAGGATTCTTTTTGTTTCTAATATACTTAAAGAATGTTTTCTTATTGTCCTTAACTCTGCTGTCCATAGCTTTCAATTTGTGTCCCTTTCCTTCCTTTATTAATTTTCTATAGTTCCTAACTTCTGATTTATACTCAGGGCTCGACAAATGCACTCGCCAGCTCGCCCGTGGCGAGTAGATTTTTCCAGCTGGCGAGTGCAGGGGCAGACTGGCCCAGTGGGCTGTTGTGACGAGCTGGCCGAAGCCCGCACTACGGGCGACGCTGCCCCATCTGATCCTCCAGCCGGTGGAGGAGCACAGAGCCGCTGGGAAGGGGGAAGTGCGGCGATTCTTCCCACTGGGCTGCCTGCGTGCAGCTCCGGCGTGAGGAGGCGGGGCGGGATGCCAGGACGCTGGCGTGACCTGGCCCGGCTGATTTTAAAGGGCTGCGGCAGCTTGGCTCTGGCTGAGTGTCCCTGGGAGCTGGCTGCGGCGCGCGGCACAGCCAGGGCCCGTCCCATTGGCTCCAGTCCTGCCACGGCCCCAGTCCCCCTTTGTCTCCGTGCCGCCCGTTCCCCACGCCTCCTCTGCACCCCGGACCCCCTGCTCTCCCTCTTCCCTGCGACCCTTTGGCTCTGCGCCGCCCTTACACCCTGCTCCCCGCAATCCCTGCCCCCCCAGTTCTATGCTGCCCATTCCCTGCACTACCCCTAGACCCAAATCCCTCTACCCCTCCTGTTCCCCACGTCCCATTCTCCGTGCCTCCACTGCATCCCCGCACCGTTCCCCCCCCCGATTTCTGCCCCCCCAGCTCTGTGCTGCCCATTCCCTACACTACCCCTAGACCTCGATCCCTCTGTGCATCCCGTTCCCCGTGCCACCCCCGTACTTCCCCACTGTTCCCTGCACCCCTCTGGCTCTGTGCTGTGCCTGCACTCTGCTCCCCCTGTGGGTTGGGAGTGAAGGGTGCTTGCCCATAGGGAGGGGCTGGACAGGGCATGGAAAAGGCTGCTGTGACCCAGCAGTGAGTGAAAGGAGGAGTTCACTTGAAGCGTCTTTGCCTTTATGGAAAAAAACGAATGAAAATGCTATTTGTTATTTATAGGGCTAAAATGCAGGGACAAAAAAGAAAACAAACAAAAAACCCCACTGCAAAATGCAAACATGTATAAAAGACAACAACAAAGGGGTGGGGGCAAAAAATGTTTTGCTTGGGGCAGCAAAAAACCTAGAGCTGGCCCCTGGGATGGGGAAAGGGCTGGGCTGGGCTGTGGGGAGGGGAGGGAAGGGAAGGGTAGGGGGAAAATATGGGGAAGGGGCTTGTGCTGAGGGGAGGAGGTCAGGAGAAGAAGAAGAAGAAGAAAGGGGAAGGCACCAAGGGACAGGGTGGAGGAGAGACAAATGCCAGGGGGCCAAGTGCAGACAATGAGGTAAAGGGCAAGAGGGGAGGTGTCAGTGGGAGGGGGACAGGGTGATGCTGGGAGAGGAGAGAGTAAGGGCAGTGGGGGCTAGAGGGGGAGGGGAGGGGGAGGTGCTGGGAGAAGGCTTGAAAGAAGGGGTGGGCATGAGGAAGGTGGGGATGGAGCAAGGCATCTGTGAGGGCACGGGGCATGAGGGGAACGGGGGCAGAGGGTGGTGAGGGGGTGGGTATCAGGGAAAAAGAGAGCAAAGGGGGCAGGGGCAGTGAGGGAAGGGGGAGGCACCAGGAGGGTGCAGGTGCCAAGGGATTCTGGGGGTGAAGCAGAAGGGCAGACACCTGCAGGGGAGGGACCAGCACCAGAGGAGAGAGGCAGGGCAGGTGTATAGAGGGAGGTTTTAGGAGAGGGAATGAGGAGGGGTAGCTCACACGATCAGAGCGGGGCTACTGGAGGAGTGGGCACAGGGGGGAGAGAAGGGCTGGCGGAGGGGGGCAGGTCTCAGGAAAGCTGAGGGCAGTGAGAAGGGCAGGAGTCAGGACAGCAAAGGAGGGTGAGGGGACTGGGGGGCAGCAGGCACCAGGGGAGCTGATGAAGCAAGGGGAGGAGACATGGCAGCAGAGAGAAAAGGTAGAGGTCTATAAGATATTTATTAATAACCTGGGTGATATTTATTAATAACTTATTAGTAATTACTGTTTTTATTCTTATTAGGAATTTATGTCATTAAAAAAACACTTTTTGTGGGGGAAGGTGGCGAGTCCCTTTTTTGTATGGCGAGTAGGGTTTTCCATAATTTGTTGACCCCTGTTTATACTAATTACTATCAGTTTCCCTTTTCTTCCATATGTCATAGGTTTAAAAAAAAATCACACTCCTAACCAACGTAGTTACACAATACAGAATCTGTATGTAGACAGGCCCTTAGTACTGCAGGATGAGGGACAGATCTCTCAAAATTATGACAGTCCCAAAAAATTCAGAATGGATGGCAAAATTAACCTGGACAATGCATAATGGGGAAATAAGAAAGTTGTGAAACCAAAGCAGAACTTTGATAAGTCCTTGATATTTAAATGTGAATTACCTTTTGTAATGTTTGTTAACCATAAGATGGTGATTTGAAATGAATATAATGTGACTCACAATATTTGGCCCTTTCTGAGGTTTAAGACAAGACACGTGATGATATGTAATTATGTGGGAAACTAAACTACTAATTTGAGCTTCATAAAAATCAAGTCAGTTAGAACAGGCATTTGAAGTTTCCAGGCAAACGATGATCTCATATAAAGGACATTGTTATTTCAATGGGAAATTACTATACCTAGATGGCAATACAAACAAACACTGCTAATTAACTATATGATTTTATAGCTTGTGATTTGTCCAGAAGACCATGTTTCATGATTTTCTAAATTGTGATTACAACATTTGCAGTGTTTGCACATCAGCATTGCAACTTTGTGCTAGTAGATGAGAACCTGAAAGTGAAATTAGGTAAAAACTGAGAGCTAGATCATACACCCAAGATCTGCATGTGGTATGGTCACAGTTTTAGTCTGAACCCTCCTTTGAGTCAGTTACGTTCCTCCATGTCCTCATCTCTCCTGCTTTCTAGGACCCATAGGATGCTCCACAGAGTCAGAGTAAAGAGTCAGAGACACAGTGGGACAGGAGACACACAACATACCACCTGCAAGCCTTTCAAGATACCCTGGAAAATGCTAAACATTCATGAGTAGAAAACAAAAAGTAGCAGATTTTTGTCTGACCAGTGAGTACCAGGAACTCTACAACTGTAATTCTTTGCTTCATATTGAGTTCCTTGTTGATGTGACTTTGAGGCAAGTAATTTAACAGTGGCCCCAAAAAATAGCCTGATCTATAAAATGGGGATAATACCCTGCCTATCTTCTTTTCAGGGATACTGAGAGGTAAATATTTGTAAAGCAATTTGTAGATAAATAGCTCTGTCTGAGCACTAAATTGATATTAAAGAGCAGGACACTATATTGCTGATTATGATTACATATAAATATATAGCTACATTCAGTTGTGATTATCAAAGCGCTACTCATGATCTTAATTAACAGTTTTCCCAAACTCAGATTTTTCTCCTTTTCAAAAACCAAAAAACCCACAAATGGACGTTTTCTGATCTCGCCTCAATAAATGCCTGCAATGACCACAGACCCCACGAAAGAGACATGTAGGGCAAAATAGCTCTTTTGGGCATGGATGTTATTTTCATATTTGTCAGTAATGCGCCTTGCACACTTTGGACAATACAGTATGGCCACAGTCACACTAACATTAAACAGAGCAATCTGTGTAAATGAATTGGGGTAGACAGATTTTTTTTAAAGCAGGGACACGAAAATACATTACAATCTCAGCTGAAAAAAACTCGAATTATCCCTTTGAAAATGAGAATGGCAACTTTTTTTTTTAAAATCACATTTTTATCTGAAATTCTTAACCTTTTGTGGTGACAAATAATTCCTAGAATACCTGAAAATGTCGAGGAAAATGTATCTTTTTCTTCAGTGTTTCTTTGTGACTATGAAAGCTCTTGGAGCTCACTCTCCCCTGCTCCTTTCATTGACAAGCAATATGGGAGGGGAAAAAGTTTCAGAGGGGCAAAAGCTCCGGAAACTGTGACTGGAAGCCTCCTTCTTCCAAATTAGCGGTGAGGGCGAGCGGCAGGCTTGCTGGCTGAAAGAATATGCTTCTTTTTAATGGTCTGGACTGCAGCTTGCTGGTGTCCCTTCTGCGAACGGTAGTTGGCCCCTTTCCCACGGGCACAGAGAGGAAAAACTGTCCCGTCCTGAGTCACTCGGGGATTCATCTTTTCTCCCTCTCACGGGCTCAAGTTCCGCCTCCTCTTTCCCCCTCCCCCCCCAGCCATGTCACGGACTTGCAAGTGTTTGGCTTCGGCTTGGCCTATTTGGCAAGGGCCAGCTCGCGGCGGAAAGCAGTCACGTTGCAGAGCCACGTGCCAGTGCAGCGAGCCCTTGGAAAGCAGCCCGGAATGCGCAAGCTGATCAGCCGAGGAGCAGAAGCCTACAAACGGCACAGGAGGGAGGGGAGGGAAACACGGCAAAGAAGACGAGCAGCCGGAGGGAGAGGAGGGAATCTGGCCATTCTGCAGCCATCGGTGCGCAGCAGCAGGACCCCCCCCCCCCCCAGCGGCTGGAGCACCTTTCATAGGCGGGGAGGGGGGCAGCCCAACATCTGCATGGCGGCCGGGCTCGTCTGTGACGTGTGGGAGTGACAAGTGCCACCGTTCTCCGCAGCTGGGCAGCTGCGCCCCAGACCCGCGCAAGACAAGCGAGCAGGCCCCTTGGGAAGGAGGCAGCCGTGTCAGGCGGCGGGAGCCCCGGCATGTAAGTGAGCTCCGCTTGGACCCTGCCTGCCACGGGGCTCCAGTAGCTGCTACCCAGAGAGCGGCTGCTCCAGCGCTCCCAGCCCCAGGGCGCACGCGTTGACGAGAATAATCATTTCCGCTGCTCGTAATCATTCCCCATCCCGCTCTGGCTACATCCTGGGATCCGCTCAGCCTCGGGCTGAGTCTGGTTCCTTTCCCCTCCAGGCTGCAGCACCCCCTGCCTTCGGGGGGGGGGATTAACTAAACATGCAGCCCCGCGTTTCTCTTGTGCAATGGCTCCTGGAGCAGCCGCTTTCTGTCCAGCACCGGCCCGATTTGTTCTGCCCCTGCCCGTCCCCGGTGTGCGCGTGGGCTGGGAGCTGTGGCTGGACTCAGCCCGGGGCCCGGCGGGAGCAGGAGGCGGAGGAAGCGGGCGCCCAAATCCTGGCCTCGGGTGGAAAATTGGAATCTTCTCAGGCGGGAAAAATCCGCCCCTCTTGCAGTGCCTGGCCCTTAAGGAAAACAGCCCCAAAGTGAATCAGCCCCCAAAGCCCCCTCCCCGGGCTGCGAGGCGTGGCGGGGCAAGAGCGAGGCGGCCCCCAGGCTGTGTGGATTGCTTTGCACCCACACTTAGCACACAGCCCCCCGTGAGGGGGGCACGCCCGGTCGCCAGCGCCTTGCGTGGAATTCCCTGGCGGGATGACGAAGGAGTCACAGAGAGCAGCATCTCCCCCCCCCCATCGCCCCCCGATTAATTCATTCTGATTCCCTCCTCCTGCCACCCCCGCCCCGCTGAGAAGGGGGGTCCCTCCTTCGCTCCTAGGAGCGGCTTTCCTCTGAGCGGGTCCCGGCTGCCTTGCCGGGGGGGCCGCCGCAGCGTAACGCGGGGAGCCGAAGTGCATCTGCGAGGGGCGCACAAGGCTGTGCCAGGCGGGCTTCAGGCGATGGGAACAGCCTCCCGGGCAAAAGTGGCGCGTGTCGCTGCGGATCCCAGGACGGTTTGGAAAGGCCGGGTGGGTCCCGCCTCCCCGCGGCGATTCCAAGCCCGGTGAGGTGCGAAGCACCCGAGCGAGCAGGCAGCAAAGCAGAAGCGGGCGGAAGCAAGCTCCGGGGGCATTGCTGTTATACTTCGATAGGGTGGGGCCTTTTCCCTTCTTTTATTCTCGTTATACTGTTGGGCAGTTGCCTCGCAAAACGTAGCCCCTCGCAGCAGTGTTACAATCGCATTGCATCTTCCCCAACAGCACCTGATGCTTTTCTGTTTCCCTCGGAATCACAGCGGCTCTGGCAAAATCCCAGTTCACCACCGCTAACTCGTGGGAGAAGTCTTTGCAAAGCTGCTGACTCCTGCCATCTCGATTTGTCCTTATCATTTGCCTTCATCTTAATCACCCCCATGTAAAGTCTGCAGGTGGAATAGGACCTGTTAGCTTAGCAAGGGCAGGGAAGCAAATTGCCTTTTTGATTTTTCAGAGTAAATATAGACTCTGCATCTGTGAAATCAGGTGCCTGTTTGTACTTCTTGTCTATATACAAGGAGCCAAAAGTCCAACAGGATATTACATGTGGTTTCCTCTGCTGCAGATTTCCCCTAGTTTGGCAGGTGAGCTGGAAGAGGATGCTACTAAAATCCTGATTCCCTACAGATTCCATCCCTATACTTTTCTTCCTTCTGAGGGACTGATTAATAACAAGGATGCAAGTTACATTTCCCGTAAGCTGCCTAATATTTCCCCGAAAGTGAAAGTCTGCAGCCAGGTAGAGTCGTGTCCAGGGCTCCCCCTGGGGAAGCCAGGCAAGGAAAAGGGCACAGAAGCAAAGGGCTTACGGGCTTCAGTGGGAACTTGAGGTCCCTGCTCCTGTTGATGGGAACCGTATGAACAGCACAGCACGTGGATGCACTTTCCTGGAATATGTGACTTGTTGGTTCCCCAGTATTGGCAGCTGCGAGGGACCAGTAGTTCAGCCGTTACGGGAGATGGCAGCCATTCCCCTAACTAGTGGCTGAGGGTATGGAAAATAACTCACACCCTGCCCGCTCCCCTCAAGCCTGAAACTGCACAAGTGTTGAGCCATAAGAGGACCGATTGTGGGGCAAATGCCTTTGCTAAGGAGGCAAATAAAGTTGGCAAGCCGGAGGCAAAAAAACTAGGGAGAAAGGACATGAGGTCAAAGTAATTTGAAATCAAGGATGGTGGTTATGCCTGGGAATTCCTCTTGAAAGGTAAAAAAGCCCCAACCCCCTTCTGTAATTATGATACCTCACACTTACAGAGCACTTTGCAGCAGCAGCTTGCAAAGCACTTCATAAAAGAGGCAAATGTACTATTTTACAAGTGGGGAAACCGAGGCACAGAGCAGTGCTGTGACTTGGCCCTGGTTAACCAGCAACAAAGTCAGAGATAGAACCTCGGACTCCTAGTGCTCTGTGCAGTAGACCACACTACCTAATAGGCAATTGGCTAGCTGAAAAAATAGGACTTTCATTGAATCATAGAGCTGGAAGAGACCTCATGAGGTCATCAAGTCCAGCCCCCTGTCCAAGGCAGGACCAATCCCAACTTTCTAACTAGAATTTTAAATACACTCCTCTCTTTCCCTCTTTCTCTGTCTCGGGGAATAATCCTCCATGAAGATTTAAAATTCCATTCATTTTCCCCAAAAAATCTTAATTTCAGTGTGTTGACCATTAAGAGGAGCTAGTTAACTAGTTGAACTATTTTGAAATTCAATATTTTGACAAAATGCTCCATCAAAATTTTGAAACAAAAATAAATATTTATGGATTAGTTTTTTACTTTCTCTAGTTGGCAAATAACCAGAGGGAAATTAGAAATGGCCACTACTAATATACTTACATATTCAGGTTGACTTAAATGGAGCTACTTGTGTGAATAAAGACTATGTTCCTGAATGAGGATTGATTCATAGATTTTTTTAAGGCCAGAAGGGACCACTGCGATCATCCATTCTAGTCTGACATTCAGTATAACAACAGGCCATTGGACTTCCCTGCATTAATTCATGTCTAAATTTTATCATATCTTTTAGAGAAACATTCACTCCTGATTTAAAATTCTCCAGTGATGAGAAGACAGGTCCATCTGTTGTCACTGCAGTTCACAAAAATCAGTGGTCAGGAGTGACTGAACCGTATTGAACACAAAGAATTTCAAAGTTACAATATTTTGCATGGAGAAAGTATTTCAGATGATTTTGTTTTGCAGATTTGTAACACAGTTTTAAACACAGAATTAGCATGTGGAACTCCTTGCAAAACTGTTCCTCTGAAGTCCAGGGCATAGTAGGATTCTAGAGAAATATTAGGGGTGAAATCCTAGTTCCATTCAAGTCAGTGATAATGTTCCTATTCACTTCAGTAGGTCTAGGATTTTACCCTAGATATTTATATGAACAATGAAAACATCTACTGTTATCAAATATGCCACAAGTTTGGCAAAGATATGTGATCCTTCATGATTCAAAGTATGAAAGAAGGCAGTAGGAAGAAAGGTTCCCTAAGGGAAGGTTATTCTAGAATTACGCATTTGAAAGTACTTGCATCTTCCTCTGAAGCAGCTGGTATGGGCTGTTCTGGATAAGCCTGACTCTGCACAGTCCACAGCAGCAAATCTCAGAGCCTGGGTCTGCAGATGCAGGCTTGCCAGGCTCATACTATAGCATCCTCAGGGTTTGTCTACACTGGAGCTGCTCCAATTACAGTCTCGTCTGAGATCCTAAGTATGAATTCAGGCAGCTAGCCACTCTTGTTGCCCATACCACACTGAGTACCCTGCTATTTTAGCATGCTAGCTCCACCCAAGCTAGAAGCTACACCTCAGGGCTTGGCTACTGGACTGGATAGAAAGGGTCAAGACAGATTCTTCTCTAGTGAATGTCATTTTGGATATTCAAAATTGCTTTTTCCACAGTTCAGAATTGTTTGAGAAATAACATATTTTGCCCTTGCCTAATAAAGCAAACAGCACACATTTCATATGAGAAGAGTTCTAATGCAAACGATTATTTGCTGTAGTCCTTTTCTGATGCTGATGGTATCCCTTTAAGAAACTTAGTTTAAACAGCTGGAGGTTTGGCACCAGATGGAAAAGGAATAGAGCTGTGGGGTGACTGTTACTATCTATAGTGATAATCAGCACCGCTGAGTATTCTGACAACTACTGGTAAGGTGAAACATGAATGTAGGGAAAGCGGAATTGCCTTTTGAGATCAGCCACTCAGATGTTTATTTGTGTTACTGCATTTGCATTTGCATTTGCTTCCCCTATAGAGGCACTGAGAGCACAGTGATGGCTCAGCACAGGAAAACTCAATTAAAAATACTGTTTTAGAAACAATAGTATCTTGTTTATACAATTGATACTTTCATATTCCTAGGTTAGCAGTAGACTGAGAAGGTGGGAGGCTGGGAATGATTTTGTCCTCTGGCTCTGCACTGGTTGTGTCCATGGCTTTGGATCAATCACATAGTCTCTCTCAGGGTCCTAACTCTGTATATCCTCCAGATGTCTGAGTGGCAGCAGATAAATCTACGGCTTGGTTGGACTCTAATGCAACCCTAAGACCTCATTAGAGTCCGTGCTGGCTCTGCTTCCCAGCAGAGAACAGAAGTGACTGGATCCATGTACAGAAAAATTGGATTTCTTTCTAAAAGGTATGCTCTAGGCTAAGGATGTTAACGACAAGTTGACTATCTGATAAGCAAATCCTTATTGGATAGTTGCGTTGACTAATCGTTCCCCCTTCGCCCCCCACTTGCTGCTTCTATCAGATAGAGGCAGCAAAAGGGAGAGGGGGGGGTACTTCAAAGCGGCAGCATGCACGGAGCCCAGGGTACGGGCTCTGTGCGACACTGCCCCTTTGAAACACCATCATGGTGTTTCAAAGGGGCAGCGCCTCACAGCTGATCCCAGGCTCCATGCGGCGCTGCCGCTTTGAAACGCTGTGAGGAACCTGGGATCAGCTGGGGACTCTCCAGTTGACCCTGGGCTCCATGCGGCAATTCCATGGAACCTAGCTGACCCCAGGTTCCGTGGAAACGCCAGCTCTGCATGGCATTTCAAAACGGCAGTGCTGCATAGAGCCCGGGGTCAGTGGGGGATTCTGAGTCCCCTACTGACCCCAGGCTCCATGAGGGCGCTTCTGCTTTGAAATGCACAAGAGCCCCCTCTGGGGACTCTTGTACATTCAAAGCTGGCACGCAGTGTGCAGCCCAGGGCCAGCGGGAAATCCCATTGACTCTGGGCTCCACAGGGACGCTTCCACTTTGAAATGCACAAGAGCTGGGGGGTTTTGTACATTTCAAAGGAGGAATGCGGACGTGCCTATCAACTAGTCGAGTAGTCAATGGAAATTGCATCAACTCCTCGACTAATAAATTAATCAATATTTAACATCCTTAATCTAGGCTCAAGCAGAAGTCACAGATATGATGCAGCAATTACTGGGTGAAGTTCTATAGTCTGCATTATGCAAGAGATCTGGACAGATTACCATAATGCTCCTTCTGGCCTTAAAATTTATGCATTCACTAACTTCTCCCCTCTGTTTTGCTCTGTCCCAAACCCCCTAGAACACCACTGCCTAGGCATCCCTCGAAGAATCAAGTTCATTTCCACGGAGGGGATGCATGCTTCTGAGCTGCTTCCACAAGTCACGTTCTTCCTCTCCCTCACAGTAGGGACTACTGTGTGGCAAACCCTCTGCACCTACCTTGAGATTTACCTTGAGAGATACAAAGATGGTGCTTTGCTTTTATCTTTATGTATTGATGGAAAACAGCCTTCCCCTCTCCCCACTTTATTCCAGAAGGGAGAACAAAAAATTGAAGGAGGAGGGTAATATTTTTGAGTTTCATTCATCTAACAGTGTGACTAATTCAGAGAGTGAATCGGAGTAGTAGCCTCATTAACATTAATTAACTGGTTTTGTCACTTCTACCCATCCTAAGATCTATTTATTTTTATTCCCTCTACAGGTACTTATTCTGGGATGCTTTATCCCCATCCTCTCCAATGTGTCTTCTGTTCTATTTCTGCATTGTTGTCCACTCTTGTTATTGTTGTTGTTTATTACTGTTACATAGGCGCTCCCGGTCATGGACCATGACCCAGATGTGCTAGATGCTGAACAAACACAGAACAAAAAGCTCTTACACCAGAAAAACTTTCAGTCGGCTTTCCATTGTTCCCCCCGGGACACTGTGTTCACTGCTAGTACAGCTGTGTTTTTTACCTCAGGGAAGTAACACATGAATTATACTGGGCTGGAAACAGTGAAGACAAGACACTTTAGTTTTACCATGAAGTAAACTGCTGAGGTCAACCTCAGGGAGGGATGTAGGGCTGACCTTGGTGAGTTTAAAACTAAAGTGCGTGGTTTTCACTGTCTTTACCTCAGGATAGCTCACATTCAATACTGAAGTAAAGAATGCAGCTTTATTAGCAGTGGAGACAAAACCTCAGCCTCCCAGCTGACCAAACCAACTCCCTCACTAGCAGTACGTGAAGTGCCCCAGAAAAAATAAAGGAAGGAGCCCTCCTGTGCCTCCACAGCAAATACAACAACAGCTGGGGCTCCAGTCAGCACAATCCCCTGAAGTCAACAAGAGTTTTCCATTAAGATTAGAGATTGGCGGACCTTTTCCCAAACTGTTTCCCAGCATTTCCTTTCAGAGGATCAGAAATACCCCAACATTTGCTACATCCCCCATAGATGCCTGTTGAACTGTCCATGTAAAAGGTGTCTGATGGTCTTTCTATCTCTGGCAGGGAATCGTTGCTTGGTACGCTTGTCGGAGAGCGGTGGATTGGAGAGCAGACAGAATGGAGGCCAGCAAAGTCAACCCGTGTACGAAGGAACCTCTTCGGCCCCGTGGACCATGAGCAGCTGCAGCAGGACTTCCAGCACATGCTGCACAGCAGCATGGAGGGAGCCCAGCAGAAGTGGAACTTTGACTTCCTACGAGACATGCCAGCTAAGGGGCTCCTGCAGTGGGAAGAACTACAGAACCACGATGTTCCAGTCTTTTACCACAGTTGTGTGGTGGGTGAGGCTCGCAAGCCTTTGAAGCCCTTGAACCAGGGCAAAGTCAAAGAGGTCAAGGTCCACCATTTTGCCACAGTGACACTGACCGAGAACCCCAAAGTTGCCAAGAAAACGTTGAGCAAGAAGAGTCAAGCAGGGAAGAAACGAAGACAGACATCCTTGACAGGTTTGTGAGATTTGTACTTTATGCTGCACAGTGGGTCAGAATTAGCTCTGAGAGCATCGCGTTGCAAGATTTTAATCCTGACAGGCCTATAACTAATCTTGTCTTAAACAAGCAACACTGCAACACTTCCAATAAATCAAATGGCATGCCTGAATAGTCTTTCATTTTCTCCTGTCAGTAACCGGGCCTTTGAATATCCCCCCCCCCCCCCCCCGCTAAAATCATTTCTTTTCAACTTACTTATAATTGTCCCACAGAATATCTTTATGCATATGCATGCTCAGGCAAGATAAAGACATAGGCTACGTCTATACTGCGCTCTCTTGCGCAAGAAAATATGCAAATGAGGCGAAGCGGTGACTATTTCCATGCCTCCTTTGCATACCTAATGAGCCACCATTTTGTATAAGGGGCTTCTGCACAAAAAGGAGCCAGCTACACTACTCCTTTTTGCGCAAAAAACCCCTCTTGCGCAAGAGCCATTCTGCCTGAAAAAAAATGTGCAAAAATGGTGGCTCATTAAGTATGCAAATGAGGCATGGCAATATTCACCGCTTTGTCTCATTTGCATATTTTCTTGCACAAGAGAGCACAGTATAGACATAGTCTTACTGTTTCATACTATCCCAGGATTCAACACCATCTGGTAGGCTAAGGAGGCTTATCATATCCAGTTTACACAAGACACAAGTAGGCTGATTTTCTAAAGCAGGGGTGAGAGTTGTGAGCGACCTTCCCTGCAGATACTCAGGTGAACAAAGTGTCTGGTGGTCCGCCAAGGGCTAACCATGGTGTACAACATCCAGCCAGCACACTGGAGGTTCCTCACCCCTGTTCTAAAAGGTTGAGCACCTGCAGCTCCCAAAGGCATCCATGGGATTTGTGAACGCTTAGAAAATCTGAAAATCAGGCCGAAGAATGGTATGATTGTTTGTCAAATTTAGGCCTGGTCTATTCTCCAGAATTAGATTGACCTGCCTCCAGTGCTCAAGGCTGTGAAATGTCTGCAGATGTGGCCATAGTGTAGGGTGGGAGAGACTAGGCAAAGGGGATCAAAGGAAGGGGGCTATGAAGAATATTTGAGAGGACTTATTCAAGGGCAGTCTGGATCTCAAGATGGGTTTTGTAGCAAGACAATATAATTTTCCCCAATTTTTTTCATAGCTCTCCATAGTTAGCCATGTGCACTGTTCCCAAAATGCTGTCTGAGATACAGCAGGCCAAGCAGAACCAGGGGAGAAAGAAAGGAACAGAGAAGATTGCCAGTTTTCATGCTAACTTCAGCTTGGATGGGATACTCAGAGAATGCATCCAGGAATTGTAAGAGCAGACCAGTCTTAAACTTGGCAGAAAGGCAGAAAGGGCCAGGTTTTGAAGTGCTCAGCAGCCATAACTAGAGCCAGATTTTTGAATGGTCTCCAGTCCCATTTAGGGTATGTTTACACTAGGGATATGAAAGTGTAACTGTCTTAAAAGCCAGTTCCCAGCATATACCAGCTCCCGGGGAGCCAGTTGCCCCTCACACTGTTGCCTCTGAATCAGAGGCAGCAGTGCGGGGGGAGCAGGCACTAAGTGTAAACGTGAAATTTTTAGCGGTTACACATTTACTTGATTAAATTATTTTAACGTCCCTAGTTTACACACTATTTGAGTTAGCATTCTAACCATAGCAGTGTAGACACTTTTGCAAGGGAAGTGACTCACCCTACCTTGCAAGGGAAGTGGCTCACCCTACCCACCAGAGTCCAAGATCACCTTGCTCTCATGGTCTGAGCTTGAGCATCTATCCCAAGTCACCAACCATGCCATAATGGCGAGGCTACTATTTTTGGCACCTTAGCTTGAGCACAGATAGCACAAGTCTGTCTGCGCTGGGAATCAGACCTCCAAGCTGGGGCACAGACATGCACCTTAGGCACCTATGCCAAGGGGAAATTCTGAAAAATACTCAGCACCCAGCCACTTCTAGTAAGATACTTATGGGCCAGGTTGTAAAAAAGTGCTCAGCACCCAGCACCTAATGTGATGTTTGGATTCCTAAATAGGAGAATCTCAAATAGGATTAGAGAGGTTATTTGACCTTTCTGTTTTGGAACTGGTGTGACCATTGCTAGAATATTTCATCCAGTTGTGTCCATAATTAAAAAATTATGTTGATAAAATGGAAAGGGTTTCAGAGAACAACCACAAGGTTGATTAAAGGGTTAGAAAACACGCCTTATAGTGATAGATTGAGGAGCAAAACCTAATTAGCTGAACAAAGAGAAGGTTATGAAATGACTTGATTACAATTTATAAGAACCTCCTTGGGGAATAAATTCTGATAATGGGGTCTTCAATCTAGCATAGACAGGTCTAACCTCATGCAATGGCTAGAAGTTGAAAATACACAAATTTGGATTAGAAATAAGGTCTACATTTTTTACCGTGAGGTTAATTAACCATTAGAACTACTTACCAAGGATCGAGGTGGATCCTCCATAACTTGCAATTTTAAAATCAAGATTGGATGCTTTTTCTAAAAACATATGCTTTAGGAGTTATGTGGGGGAAGCTGTATGGTCAGACTAGGCCAGTGTTTCTCAAAGTGGCTGGCAGATCCACTCTGAGAAAGCTGCTACCAGGTTGCTCCAGTTTGCTTACTTATGGACTCTGCAGCTATGGTCACACTGCTTCCTGCAGCTCCCCTTGGCTGAAAATTGTAAATTGCAGGCAATTGGAGCTACGAGGCTCTGTGCCTGCATAGCTGGTAAGTAAACAAACCAAAGTGGCCCAGTAACAGCTTTCTCAGAGTAGGTCCACAGGCCACTTTGAGAAACACTGGACTAGATGATTACAGGGGTCTCTTCACTACGCACTTGATCCACCAAGTATAATCCACAATATATCTCTCCTCTTCAGTACAAACTGGAGGACAGTTTATATATAAAGTCTTGTGACTAGAAGAATTAACAGTTGTGAAGATTATACTTTGTGAGAGCTCAGACATGCTAATTATTATTATTTATTTCTTCCTCCTCCCTGCCAAGATCTTCTTGTGATGTTTACAGGCCTTTTTTCCTGATAAATTAGCTGCTCTGACTCCCAACAATACGTGGTATTAATTTGGGTCACCACTATACATATTATCCTCATCATAAATCAAACAACAGAACTTAATGAAATTGGCTGCAGGATTCTCTTTGCAGAACTTGGCTATGGAAACCCATCGAATTCCAGGGAGTCTCCTCTGCCAGTAATATTCTCTATAGAAATGAATACAAGCCATAAGCTGCTAGGGCTCCATGAATACTTGCAACATACATTGCCAATCTGGTTATGTGGGAAAGAGAAGTTAAAACTTCATGAGGACTGAATCCTCCAGTGGTTTAAATTGGAATAGCTCTATTAAAACCAATGGAGACAATTTACAGCAGCTGAGGAGGTAGATTGTTTCTGTGCTGGAAAAAAAATCTCTGCTTGGTGTTTCCACAAATTATGAAAGCAGGTTATGGTTCTGTCATTAGGCTGAGTTTTGCACTTGAAGCAGGAATGAAATCACTTTGCTAAAGAATAAAGAGGATAAAAGAATAAAGAATATAGAGTATTTTATCCATAATTATAGCCCTTCCTCTCTGAGTACATAATTCAGTGTTATTGCAAGATTATATGTAGTCTTCCCAGAGTTCTTATTTTATGCAATAAGTAGAACATTATTAGTAAAGTTCAGCATGATTATAATTCTTTTGATGTTATTCTAAACTGCAGGTCTATTTTAGATTGTTTAAAGAGCTCTGAAAAATAACTATTTCTGACTAGAAAACACTACTGTACTGGATCTAAAAGTCACAGAGTAAAATGTCACATTGCTCAACTTGTATAAGAGGGTCCCAGGTCCTTTGATCTATGCTGGATAAAAGCCAGTACATTTCCTGTGTTTGTTTGGTATTACAGTACATAGCTTTATATGGAACATGCTAAAGGTATTAGTTTTGTTCCCTTATGGGCCTTACAGAAGCCTACTTGACTTCTTTAGCTGTGAGACTAGAGAGATTTCTTTAAACCATCATTCACCACTTCTGAAGATTCTAATTCTGTTTGTTTGCTATTCTACAGATTACTACTCAGCTAAGAAGCAAGTCAAAACTAACAGTCAAGCTGTTGCGAAGAATTTGACTTTCTGAAATGGAACACAGGATTGATCTGCATCAGAGATGTTATAAAGAGATGCCAAGTTTATTTGACATTCAGAAACTGTATGTGCAGGCTACAAATGCTTACGGGCATCGCATGGATTGATATATTCATGAAAATAGTGATGGAAAGTCTTATAAATACAACAAAACTCATATCGGAATGAGGTTAAACTGGAAGCCTTTTGCAAAGGGTCACTATCTTTAAATGTGTTGGTAATGGCAAGTTTAGAAATGTTACTGGAATTGCCTAATAGTAGCAACTTAACCATGTGTGTTTCAAAAAATACTGCATACGAGAAAGCAGTAAACATAAGGTTAAACAGCTGTACAAATGTACAGCTGCCTTTGGCAAGTTAGAATATGATTGGAGCCACATTATAGGTCTGATTTTGGTTTGTTTGGGGTTTTTTTTGTACTTTTAATGTACAGCTTGATCCCTGTTTCTAAGGGTGATGGCTTATTCAATCAAGAAGCATCACCACCTAAATTCTACAGATCCGATTTATTTAAAAAGTTCCCAACCCAGCCTATGATTTTTCAGGTGCAAAGTTTTGACTGCACTTGTGTATACAAATATTTGTGGACATAAAAAGTGATGTTTATGTGGCAAATCTCTGCTGCTATAAATGGACACCACTGTACTTACTTCTGCGGAGTTTTGCCCATTTAAAATGGCACTATGTGTCCATCTCCTTGACTGTGTTCACAAACTAGGTTGTTAAACATGTGACTATCATAAATGTATGGCTGCAAATTTGCACCCAGGAAATGCGGGACTTTATAGTAAAATCATTCCCTGTATCTGCTAGGACAAATAATTCCTTTGAGGCCAATGCAGGTGTGAAAACAGGAGCAATAGATGCCTTGTTGGGCACCGTGTTTTTAATGCCAGTGCTGTGGAGACATTGGGCTAAATTCACAAAGAAGCTTCGGCATGGCAATGCTCAGCATCATCATGCATAACTTTCAGGTTCCTAGAAACTCCCTAGGATTCACAAAGCCTGAATCTGGTGCGCAGGCTCTGAGTCCACTGAATGGAGAGAGAGAGGTGTCCCAGAATGGGATTCACAAAAGCCAGTAGGCTAGGCAACTCCTCACATATGCTAGCCATTGGGAGATGTCAAACTTGGAGGGATGGCAGGTGCTAAGCCCTGCCCCTCTCTGTGAGATGGGTGATGGAAGTCTGGGCTGCAGGAAGGCACTTCCTTTGGCTTGTGATTCTCAGGTGCAAACCCTCTTTTGGGATTACTGACTGCTTTAGCAAGAAGGTGGGGGAAGGGGAAAACCCCACTGTGAGCCAAAGTGGCTAGGGCACTCAGAAGTGGTAAATCCCAGTTCAAAACTCATTTACCCCAGTAAGTGCAGGTGGGACTTATACTGGGGTCTCCCACATCCCAGGTGAGCCCCCTAACCACTGGTCTAAAACACTGGAGAGAGGGCTTCCTCTGTGCCCACTTTCAGCCATTTTGTGTATGCTCGTGTATAGGGACCAATCCCACAGGCAAAATCTGAGGATGCTTACCAGATTGTACCCTGCAGACAAGTTAGGCAGAGGAACTCCTGTTTGCCTCAATTCCTGCATCACTCTGGGGTTACATCTGGTGTGGGGCTGTAGAGGGCATGCTCAGAGGAAGAGCCATGGGCACTTATGGAATATTTACTGCTAAAATGTAGGTGCTGAATGAATACAGACACCTACAGGATTTGATGACAGCTGAGGTTGAGGTAGGGTTTGTGAATCCCATTGCAGCCTGATTCTGGAATTTAGGCACCTAAAGCGGCCATTAGACACTTAAGTCTTTTTGTGAATCTAGACATTTTTTTTTTCATTTTTAAGCCCCCATACAGTGTATCCATTGCTATTTAGTTTTTTTCTAGGAGACTCAAAAGGGTACTAATAGCACTAGCTCATCCATCCCTCTTGGCGTTGCATGGATTATTTCTAGGACTCCCCCAGCTGACTCTGGGTTCCGCGTGGCATATCTATGGTACCTGGGATCAGCTGAGGATTCCCCAGCTGACCCCAGGCTCTGCGTGTTTTGAAATGCCACAAGACCCCAGGCTCCCCCGTTGACCCCAGGCTTCATGCGGGCACTTCTGCTTTGAAATGCACAAGAGCAACCCTGGTTGCAGGGTCTATTTTCAACTGCAGGCAAGTGAGAGAATAAGGAGAAATTATTTCTCTTTTTAATCTTTGATTTGGGAACTGTGGAAACAGAGAACCCAATCCTGAAATCAATGGGTGTTTTGCTCAGTGGAAACAGGAAGAGATTTTGAATGGAGAATATTGTGAGTTAATTCAGTGTGTGTGTATTTGGGTGCTTAGTAATCCTGTTACAATAGCGATGGCATGCTGGGAAATAGCATGTTTTCTTACTTTTGATGATGACTAAGACAAATCTATTTTTTTATAGTGTGTGATTTTCGCTGATTTGAAAAGAACTGCACAACTGTATGTTTTCTGTGTGTTTGTGTGTTGTTAAAATCAGACCATCAACACTGTGTGTCTTCCTGTTTTGTAGTGATGTGTTAAGCAGCCTTATTTTCTGATCCATATGAAAGGAGCTGCACACACACAAAAGAAGCCTATACATCTGTCATGCACAAGGTTACCATGATGTTGCCTTGGTTTCTTATAGGGGAAAAGGGATACCTCTTCTTACCGAGGAAAATTAGGATAGCTTGTCAGGATTGAGATTGTCAGACTGAGAGACTGCAGGCTATATATTTTAGCTCATCCAAATTTCTAACATCTCTGCCAGTTATGATTGTAAATGTTAGTGAAGAATGTTAATACAAAAAATCTGCTGGCAAGATGCTGTGAAGTTTAGTGGCTTGATATGCATATTGCTTTAAGTTTCTTAATAACAAAGTAGGGTAAATGAAGGCACAGTGTACAGAAAGAAAACATTTTCTTTTCTCACTGTTCATTTCATGGTGTTTGCAATTAGGATGGCCTCACACTAACTAGTAGAGGACCCGATGCTCAGCTAGTGCAAATTCATGCAGATCACGGAACTGTAATGAAACTGTGCCAATTTACACCTGCTGAGGACCTGGAGAGAGGTATTTTGCACTAGTGCTTCATGTTACTCCAGACCAAAAATAGATGACAAGCTACTAATGAGCCCTGCACATAAGCTGCCTCCTCTCTTCCTACACAAAGTTTACCGTATGGTCACTGCAATAGCAGCACTACAGCTATTAACCCTACTGCAGAGAATGACAACAGGTCTCTGACTGGTTGCCGATGTTTCTTGGGAACCAATGTTTCACAGTCCATTAGAAGTCTTTTCTTCAGTAGTTAACATTCTGATGGAGACGTATTTTAAGAAAAAAACGTAGAGTCAATATCTTTTTCCCCTTTTATCCTGCCAATTGCACTTTCCTGTCAAACACAATTTATATGTTCATTATAAAGACATTTCACTCAGCATACCGAATAATAATACCTAGCACACAGCAAAAAAATAAAATTAAGAAATGGGCCTAAAACAGTCCCAGTCTTTACATTTATGAAAAAGGAGGCAGGCCCACTTGAAGTTAAGCATGTACTGTAGCTTTAATATATGTTTTAGTTCCATTTAAATATACAGCGTTCCCAGTGAACTAACACAGTAAAGAAGCTAGCCAGAGGCATATTTGCTGATCATTGACTTTGATTGGCTGCCAGGGGCATGGGACAAACCAGCAATCAAATCCCCAAGTAGCACTTTTTCATAAGGAGAAGTAAGGTGCTGTGCTCTGGAACTAAAATAAATTTGGGCATTAAAGAAGTGGTAGCAGCACTGTTTCAAGCTATCTTACATGTACTTCTAATTACACACCAGAGGGGAAGCTGTATCGGGAATCCATGATAATTAGCTGTTTTAACCTCCACATGTTAAACAGACAGCTAATCTCACCCGAGCTCCCTTCCCCTCCCCCCACTCCAGTACAGGCAGTCCCCGAGTTACGCGGATCCGACTTATGTCGGATCCGCAGTTACGAACGGGGATTTTCTCGCCCGGAGGACTGGAGCGGTGGGACGCCTGGTCCCGCCGCCCGCCTCCTCCGGGGCGAGAAAAGCTGCTCCCCGTCTCCCTGGTCTGCTGCGGGAGCCAGCAGACCAGGGAGACGGGGAGCAAAGCGGCGCAGGACTCGGGCCGGATCCGCGGCCGCTTCCAGATCAGCTGGAAGCGCTGCGGGTCCGGCCCCGGGTCCTGCGCCACTTTGCTCAGCATCTCCCTGGTCTGCAGACCAGGGAGACGGGGAGCAAAGCGGCGCAGGACCCTGCCGGACCCGCGGCGCTTCCAGCTGATCTGGAAGCGCCGCGGGTCCGGCCCGGGTCCTCCGCCGCTTTGCTCCGCGTCTCCCTGGTCTGCTGGGGGGGACGCAGCTAGTGCTCCCCCCCCAGCAGACCAGGGAGATGTGGAGCAAAGCCCGGGGCCTGTGATAGAGCAGGTGGGGCGCTGCCGGTTGGTCCCGCAGCACCGCTCCTTGGCGCTACTGGACCAACCCAGCAGCACCCGAGCTGCTCTGCCCCAGGCGTCCCCAAGTTAGCCGCTGCTGAAACTGACCAGCGGCTGACTACAGGAAGCCGGAGGCAGAGTTGCTCTGCCCCGGGCTTCCTGGAATCAGCTGCTGATCAGTTTCAGCAGCAGCTGACTTGGGGACGCCTGGGGTTCTTAAGTTGAATCTGTATGTAAGTCAGAACTGGTGTCCAGATTCAGCGGCTGAATCTGGATGCCAGTTCCGACTTACATACAGATTCAACTTAAGAACAAACCTACAGTCCCTATCTTGTACGTAACCCAGGGACTGCCTGTATATACATAATATGTGACTCAGGGTCATATGCTGTCCTCCATCTGCAGCTCAATTCTTACTGATACCAGTCAGTGTCTTGCACACAGATAAAGGGAAGTATGTGGCCCAAAGGCTTTTCCACTCAAGATGAACATGTGTCCCATGTGCAACACGATACTAGCTGAAAGTGGGACGGAGCAAGTACAAATGCACCCCTTTCGTTTGTTGATGTATTGTACAAACTTGGAAATACTCTCTCAGGTATAGCTCATTTCATTAAATTCCTTTGGCAGTAATTGAGGAAATTGTGCCACTTCAGCAAGATATCCAAGAAAAGTGACACTAGATACATTCCGTTATTTTCAGGATAATATAAACAGAGCTTTCTTCTACTACTTCAAACAACTTCTTTGCAAACTATCATACGCACTCTCCTGGAGGGCAGCATTGTTTTTCTGGAGAACCTATAGGTGAGATACAGTAGACACCTATGCTCTATCATTAGCTTTTGGACCTTTTTTAATGGGGGGCTGCTGGAGGGACTTATTTATTCCAAAGCTTGTGAGTGACTCCAGTCAAATGGTAAATCTAATGGGTCAACCAAGTTCATTCTGAAATTCAGAGGGTTTATGTTATACAAGGTACTTTCTTTCAAGTATTAATTTTGCTTTGCTTGCATTGTTATAATACTGTGGGTTCCGTGAATTTCAGTGTAAAAGTATTGGCATGTGAAATATTTGGTTGTCAGCTGTGGATATATGCAAAATCATAAATAAAATCTGGTTCATTGCTTGTATTTTTTTTACAGTAAATGAGACTGAATTGTCCTCCTTTCATATGCTTTTTTTTTCCCTTCATGACTTCAATTTAGATTCTGTCCACTCTACCCCCCATACCGTTCTTCCCTCACTGACACGAACACATTTCCAGCACAGCATTTGGGGCAATTTAAACTCAGCTAATCTAGAATCCAAAAAAAATTGACTTTTCCCCCCCAAGAGGATCTTTCCATAGTTTTTTACTGAAACGTCACTAATTCAGTCAGCGAGTGCGAGGGCTAGAGGAGGGTTAGTCACTATCACCACCACCCCATATCTCTGCCTTGCCACCCCACCAACTGCATGCCTGCTTAGCTTGGCCAATGAAGACTCATGTCCAGCAGTACGAGGACCAGGAAGAGGATGGCACCTTGACATGGGTATGTGCATCATGTGTTGCTATGGCAGGCACCTCCAAATCAGTGAGAGCCCATGGGCCAGAGAAGACAAGGCGCTGCCTCACAGACAAGGCGCTGCTGCTGCAGGCTCTGCAAGCCTTCCCTGGACTCCACTCCTCACTGAGCTGTGAGAGAGCCAGCAACCTCACACACAGTACACACTGGAGAGGTGGGCTTGACACATACACAGAGCAGGCTCCTCTGGCATGAGCCAGCATGGGACTCAGCCCCTCCACCTCAAAGAACATTTTCACTAGTTGCCTGCGGGCATAACTAGTGCATACAAAGTCCATTTTTCTTTCCTCCTCAGATATGTTTCTGCTGAGGAAATGCTGCCGTTCTAATGGTGTTGGCAATCCTCCAGGTTCCCCCTGGCAAAGAACACTACCATCAGGTGTTCAAAATTAAAAGTCGCTTAATCTCAGTTTGCAATGGCAGGAGAGTTAGCCTGTGGAGTCCTGCACATATTCCAGTACTAGTGCTCACATCTCACATGACTAAATCCTTCCTACGATTTCATTTGGCTGACATTCTTCACTGCCTGCCATAAACTGCCACAGAAAGCTGTACTGACAAAGTAAGCATCTGCCATGTTTCACCCCAGAAGTGGCTGCACTTCAGTTCCAAGTGAAGTGATTTATATTTTAGATTATATGAACACACATGCTTATTATTAATTACTACTGTTATATTGCCTTATACATCCATGGCAGCTAATGGGCAGGGCAGTACTTTGAAAATAGATACCTAAATATGATTTAGGAGCCTAAATGATTTAGGCTTCTGTTTTTTGGAAATCATCCTGCCACAAAGCAGTGTGTGTGGGTAAATAGCAAAGACAAGCGTATTACCTTTGGTGGTAGTCATCTACACTTGCCCATCAAAATATTTTCTCCAAGCACTTTCAAGCAGCTCCTAGTTTGAAAAAAGCCCAAGGCACACAGGTAGGCCTTCCAGATAAATTTACCCTTCTTCATCTCCCTACCCCTGCACAAATCTGAAAATTCTCCCCTAAAATGACATTGGCCCGAAGCCAATGATAATATTTAATCCTGGATCAATAACAGTGTGATGGGAGTGGGGAGACCCTATCCATTTCAGGGTGAATTCACCCTGTCCTTCAAGCTCCTCTCTGTCTCTAGGCAGTGAGACCTAAGGGCTAAAATTGACAGAGTTGCCCTGATTTATAGGGATGTAAGGCCCAATACTCCTGATCTACAGGACAGAAGAGTCCTGTAGAGCTTGTGGCCCATGACAATAGGGTCCTCTTCTCCGCAGGACAGCAAATCCTAAAGGCCAGAGTCCCAGTGGAGAGATTCAGTAGAGATACCCCAGCTTCGTAGGACAGTGGGGCCTAGTAGCCAGAGTCAATAGAGTTACGCTCCGGACCAGGCTGTATGGCTAGTGGACAGAACCAATAGAATTGCTCTGTGAGTGGGACTGTGTGGCCTAGCATACATTTGGGATATGTGGGCCACCACTTGAGGGAGTAGGCTGCAGCTAAGATAGGGGGACCCAGGCACCCGATCCACTGGGTCCCAGCTCAGGGCCCTGCTAGCGGTGAGGGTACTCACCACTGATCCAGCAGGGATCTGCTCACAGCATACTATCATCAGGACAATAGTTACCCCCCCCCTCTCCAGGCCACTTCCTACCATGATAGTCATGGTGTTGGTGCATCTTCCAGGGCTCTGGGTTTCTCAGCTAGTGCAACTCCCGGGAGCTCAGACCTTTCTGGAGTGTCCACAGATAGCCAAATGTTTGCTTGTGTCTTGGTACCTCTGACTTCTGTGATTCAGGGTTCCAACTGCTCCTGGGTGGGAGCCGGCAAGGAGTGGCCTTTCTTTCCAGCAGTCAGTCAAGATTGAGTTAGGCTGCTTCCTCTCATACTGGTGCTACCCTGAAGCATGCCCAGTAGGGACATGGGGGTGTGGCTTCCTCTGCCCATAGTGAGGAATTAATCCATTCCTCTCCAGTACAGGGTGAGATCACCCCCTCATAGATTGAGGTAACTTCAGGCCTAGAAAGGAGTGACATATATCCCTGGAAAAAGGAAACTTTCAACTTCCTGATGGGATACAGAGCACTTGCTTCTAGTCCTGAATTTCTAGTCCTGTATTTCAAATCCAGAAATACAGATTCTATAATCACTACATTTTATACAGAATACATGTTTTGGTAATTTTTAGAGGTTTAAAAGTATTATTGACCCAAGTCAAGTTTGTTAGGGTTGTCTACACTGGGGAAAAAAAGACCTGTGGCAGTGAGGCTAACAGCCCCTAGTACCTGACTCTAAAAATGTGAGTTTCACAGCCAAGACCATTGTAAGCCTACATTGCTATTTTCAGTCCCATTGCTCATTATCCCTACTCTCTGATTATCCTAATCTCTGACTCTTTCTTCCACTTTTGTCTGTTTGTTTTGGGGGTTTGTGTTTTGTTTTTGTTTTGTTTTGTTTTTTGCAATGTAGACACACCCTAAGGCACTTCAGGAATCATCTGGATTACAGCCTCCATCTAAGTCCCAAAAGACCAAATTAGTATTTATAAGCTTTACCCTAGTTGTTGAAAACTGGCCTTTTTTCAACACCAGGCCTAGTAGAAGCCAGCATAGTAAACAATCTTTTGGCAGGGGGTTTGGAGAGACAGAAGAATATTGTTTGTTTTTGAGGAAGGGGGAAAGGAGTAGAAGAAATGGGTCAGGGAGTGAAAAATTATTTTTCTTGGCTGTGGCACCCAACTAAGGAAACATAGGTACAGATCCTCAAAGGTATTTCATTCCCTAACAGCTATTGGCATCAATGGAAGTTAGCAGCTAAATACCTTTGAGGATGCAGACCATGTCTCTAGCACTTTGAGGATTAAAATATATAGGAAACTGGTTTCTCTTATGCTAGCTACCATATCACAGCCAAGGGCATTATTCAGCAAAATTACTACCTGCTTTTTTAATGTTCATAACATTTACATCTGTATCTATGATCTGCTAAAATTCAGGTCTTTGTGGCCTCTCAAAATAATCACGATGGCCTTTTTAAAAAAAAAAATGCAGAAAAATCATTTTAAAATATGTGCCAGAAGCCATGACAGGTAGGGTTGCCAGGTGTCCGGTATTGACCCGGACAGTCTGGTATTTTCGCCTCCTGTCCAGTAAAAAAAGTTCAGAAAATACTGGACACCTAAAATGTCCGGTATTTTCTGATTTTTTCACGGCCAGGCCGTGAAAATCCTGGGTGCTTACCGGATTCCACAGGGAGGCAAGATGGTGGATGGACACCCGCAGCCTGTTAGGGCCAAAAAAACCTCAAAAGCAAAGCATTTCTTAAAGGGGCCACGCTTTTTTTTTTTCTTAACTCTTGGGTTCCTTTTTTTTTTTCCTAGTGTATATTTTGGGGGGGAAGTGTTTGGTATTTTTGGTTAAACCATCTGGCAACCCTGTCATAGTCAACACATAAAGACTGCACAAACAAATGAACAATAACATACACTTTTGGATTCTCTTGCTTCTGAGCAGATGTTTCTATAAACCAACTGCAGTGGATATTAATAAACACTACAACACAGCTACATTAAGCCACATGCTAGCTGTTTCAAGCTCTTTCCTCCATGAGCACATCTTTTGCTGGGATATGGCAACTTTAAAGGGCTATAAATCTTTTACCAAGCCAACAGAGCACATTTCTTCACTTAGATTAAGAGCGTTGCTTGAATTTTTGTGGTTGTACAATTTGTCCTGTCTCTTTCTCTTTTTTTTCAGCCATGCTAACCAATGAAGTGACAAAATTGTGCTGTTATGTTGGAGAACTGAAGCAATAGACTGCATGAGATTTTTAACTTGCCTGCCATAAATTAGGATTATCCCTTTTGCCCTTCCATAAATCTCTATTATTTGTGGTTACCAAGAATCACATTCAAAGAGTCTCAAAGCTGTTAGAGCAACTTTGCCATTAGAATTCATGGGGGCTCTTGAAAATTATGCCATATTTGGGTTTATAAAAACACAAACATATATATTTGCATAATACCTTTCATTCAGAAAGAACCTCAAAATATATGCAGAGCATGTGCAAGGTCCCATTAATTCCATCATTTTTATTTATATGAGTAAGGGCTACCTGCCTGGAAGAGTCATAGGATCCAATTCTTAGTGTGTTGTTCCAGATTCAGTTCTTACTTCAGCTCACTTTCATATTTTTAACTTCTCCCTAAGGGAATAATAATGAAAACTACTGGTAGTTTCATACAGGCAAATCAGTGCCTAAAAGAAAAACAAACAAACTACCAAGAACCAAATGTATGTTCTCAGAAATCAAACCTTTGCAATAAGGACTTTACTTTTGTTTCTTTAATACAATTGACTTAAGAATTTCATGCAAATGGGTGGATTGCTTTGCTGTGCATATTTATCTGCTGCATCAGCCCACTGGAAGAAAAAAAAATCAGAGCACTGAAAGGGACTTAGTATATTCATGACATTATTTGTATAATAAATAGTGGTAACCCCAGGTGACCTTCTGGCTCCTGGCTCCACCCAGCTTTTTGGCCTCTTTTCAATATCCTGGCAAAAGTTGCAGACATCCGCAACACAATGCCAAGTAGCTGTTTTGTCTGTAGATATGTAATAGAGATTAGCACAGTCGTGGTGAGGAATTATCCCCTCCAAACTCCAATGAGCCTGCAACTCCTCAGTGCCTTTCCTAATGATCCCAAGTGTCACATCAGGAATAAGTGTCTCTATCCAAGACAAAGACAAAGTTTCCACCACTTCACTTTAGTGGATATAAGTTTCTCTCCCCATCTCTCACCCTTGCCCAATATCGATTCTGAAACCTAGTCTTTCATGTCAATGATTAACTTGATGCCATTGGGCTTTGGAACCCATGTGACGGGCAGATTAAGTGCAGAGGACATTACATCATCCCTCTCTGATGTGCTCAGTCATGGATCAGTGATTTGCCACTGATTGCAAGCTAACAAAACTGACATTTGAATGGAAAAGAGAATGTAACCCCTGCACATGGCTCGTTAGCACTTCCCCTATGTAATCATTTTTAAAGGGATGCCTGAACTGTGACCATAATGGAAATAGCTTTTGTTTTCCTGTAGTAAGCCTTAAAAGGAAATTAAGCTTTGACTTAAAAAGCTTTTTGCCACCCTGTCTTTTTCCATCAGAGACAGGAAACAGTTCTCTCTGGTGTTTAGAAACACAAATTATAATGGGCAGAACATCAAAAAATACAATAAAAGAAGGCAGCCTGTCTTTCAGAAAAAATTTCTGCAGGATGGAAAGATAAAGGTGATGGTCCATAGGTTCACCACCCAATCCAAGACAAGCCCTCCTCTGTCTTTATCCACACTCAGAAAGCAAGACTTTTTTTTAAGTTAATGTTATTTTTCATTGAAGTGCTGGACTGAAGTACTCACTGGGGGTATGTCTACACTACCCCCCTAGTTCGAACTAGGGGGGGTAATGTAGTCATACGGAGTTGCAAATGAAGCCCGGGATTTGAATTTCCTGGGCTTCATTTGCATAAAGCCGGCCAGCGTCATTTTTAAATGCCGGCTAGGTCGGACCCCGTGCCGCGCGACTACACGCGTCACGGACTAGCTAGTTCTGATTAGGCTTCCTAATCCGAACTAGCTGTACACCTCGTTCCACTTGATGCCATTGGGCTTTGGAACCCGTTCCACGAGGCGTACAGCTAGTTCGGATAGAAAGCCTAATCCGAACTAGCTAGTCCGTGCCACGTGTAGCCGCGCAGCACAGGGTCCGACCTAGCCGGCATTTAAAAATGGCGCCAGCCGGTTTATGCAAATGAAGCCCGGGAAATTCAAATCCCGGGCTTTATTTGCAACTCCGTATGACTACATTACCCTCCCTAGTTGGAACTAGGGGGGTAGTGTAGACATACCCTGGGTTTGTAATTAAAGATGAATTACAAACAGAGGAGAAAACCATTGGGCTTTCCCCTTCCTTGCTTCTTAGGATGTATAAACAACACCTGACAGGATTTTGTCAATCAAAAGAACGGGGGTGCTCTGTTGTCTTTAATATATGTATTTCAGGCCCTGCTTGTACCAGAAGACTAGTGACAAGAGAACTAGTGCAATGGTGGTGACAGACACAGAGCTACTTGGCAGCAATTTATGAGTAATCTGTGTTGACCAGGTTACTGGGACATTTGCCATATGACTATATTGGCTCAGCTTAATAGCAGGTTGTAAGAAAAAAGCAAGCAGTATGGGCACAATGGCTCCAGATTAGATTCTCCCCCCCCCCTCCCCAATAAACACTTCAAGGTTGTTATGAGACAATGCCCAAATTATAAACTGAATATTCTACTTCCTGGCTCTAGTGAAATTACAAAACTTGTTTTGCAACACAGAGCCAAGGCTAGGAAACAGAAGCTCAAAAGCAGTTAAAAAGATCTCTTCTCTGTCTCCAGAGGGGATTTAATTGTGGGAGACAGGCAGTGGCCAGCCCTGCTCCCCCCGACGACCTCCTGGCCAGCCCAGCTCCCTGCCGGCCAGTCCCGCTCCCCCCAACCCCTTCCCAGTCAGCCCTGCTTCCTGTTGGCCAGTTACCCCACCACCACTCTCCCCGGCCAGCCCCACTCCCATCCCAGCCGGTCCCCCGCCCCCACCCCGCTGATCTGAGATCAAGTGTGTCTGGTATTTTTTTGAAACCATCTGGTAACCCTATCTGGACCTCGTTAGCCCTGCTGGGGCCTGAAGCCCAGCCCCAATTGAAGAGTGGGAGACTTCTGGGATTCTGCCCCAGGAGAACTAACAGTGAGGCCTGATCCTTGAGGAGGACTTTCAGAGACCAGGAAAGGGACAAGCTACAGCTTCCCCTCTATCCATGACAATGGTGACATCATCAAGCCAAGAGAGTGAAAGCAGAAACATTCATCTAACCTGCTTTTACCAAAGTGCCTAACGCCCTCCTCTGCCTTCCCAACTGCCAAAACATCCAGTTTCTGCAATGCAGTTGTGTAATGTCAAACTGCAGTGGCCTGTTGTCCTACAGCTATCAGTCCCACCTGCAGCCTCTTGGGACCTGTAAGTCTCAGAGATAAGTGATAATGGCACCTTTTCTCAACCTAAGGGACTTCACCCACCAGCTGAGGATTTAAATAGCACATTCAAAATGGAGAAATGTTCATGCTTAATTCCTTTAAAAATTCTTCTTTCAAATTTAGTTGCAACTACAGCAGAATCCCCAGTCTGCTGTACAAACCTTGGGGCCTCACCAGAGCCACCCCAATAGCTGGGGGTCAAGGAGCTGTTTTTTGTTTTGCTTTGCTCAAATTTTCTTAAAGGGACCAGAGTAAAGGATGGCAACAATTAGGGTTGCCTGATACCTTCACAAAAAATCCCAAACAGGCAGGGGAAAATTGGTTGAGCAAAAAAAAAAAAAAAAGGAGACCAAACTTGTTAAGAAAAAAAAAGAGGTCTCTGCACCTTTATATTACCACGCACCTCGCTCCACCCACCGTCGCAGACTCTGTCAGCTATCCGTCCGAGGAAAACAGAAAATACCGGACTTCTCTGGGGTTTTTTTACCAGACGGAAGGCCAAAATACGGAACTGTCCGTGCAAAAACCAGACACCTGGCAACCCTAGTAACAATATGTCTATGGACTGGGCAGCAGGCTGGGAAGGCACTCCTTTATGTAACTGCATCACAACAGTGGAGTGAAAAACTCTCACTAAAAAGGAGATGGGGGGTGGTAGACCACAGCTCCATCTCAGATCCTTCTGGGTAACCCATTAACCCTGCTCTAATCACTTTGCTGCACAAATGTTGGAGGCCTGGGAGAGGGCAAGGAACTGGCTCTGCACTGATTAGCTTGATGCTTTCTCAAAAGCCGCCCGGTAATACCACATGCTACACTGATACCATACAAGAGCACATGTGTCTGCGTGTCCCTCCCCATCCCCCAGTGTCTGCATTTCCTCCTTCCCCTCAGTGTCTTCTGTCTCCTTCTCCAGCTCTCTATCCCAGCCTTTCCCAAGGCTCTCCCAACACTGCCATCCTCCATATTAATCAGAGACTGGCAGGAGTCTGCTTCCTTCCATGTTCTCCAAGCCAACCGAAAGAGGCACTCTTCATTCCCCGTTCCCACCAGTGTAACTGATGGGAAGGGAGCTGGACACTTCCCCATTTCCCTCTGCTGACTGAGTACAGCACTGCTTCTGCTTCTGCCTCTCAGATGGTGAATGGAGATTTCAGCTCATCTTACCAGCTGGTAGGCAGCCCTATATGGGAGAGAGGCAGAGGGGAGGAGCATGGTACTTGACACAGGAGCACTATAAGAGCTGGAAGTGGTCTCCCCTACCATCCTCTTCACCACAGGCTACAAGTTGTTGGGGGGAAACATTGTTGCCCCTCCCTCCTCAGCTTAAATTTTGGGTTGGGGAGGAGAAGAATATTCCCCTTCTCTTCCTCCCAGTAGTTGCACCTTTGGGCCTCAGCACAGACGAGGTTCAGTTTGCCTCAGTGCACCCAAACCTGGCCTGTGATTCCTGCAGCTGAAGGAGAGTCTATTGGTAAAGCTGTTCAAATCTCAGGGCCTCACTTGACTCCTCTATACTCCTGGGATCCCAGATAGAAGAAGTCAGAAATGCCATCTATGACCTAACAGTGGCCAAAAGACTGAGCCCTTCCCTCTCAAAGGGCAGTGGCAAGATGGCAAAATTTGTATAAAACAGCCTACCCTCTAGCTTAATGGCAGTCCTTGAAGGCCGAAAGACCTTCTGTACTTTTGGCATTGATGGAGATATAACATTACTTGCCCTCTAATTTTTTTAATTGTAGATGATGTAGGCCTATTCTGGAGAATCACTAATGCGGTACACTCCTTCCATTCAAGATGAATATTTGCCATTTTAAGACCAAAAAAATTCATAAGAACAGCTTGTGAGACTTTTGTGTTATCAAAGATGAACCCCAAACCAACATTATGGCAGATTCATTCTCAAAATTGAACTCCAAGCCCTGGCCTTAAACCAATGCAAACACCACCTCTTTGGGGACTGGAGCATGTGGCATCCTATTTGAGAGATTATGGTCATAATTAAACAGTTCTTTCTCCCATTCCTTGTCTTTTCTATTTAGATGGGAAATCCTGCAGGGGCAGGGACTGTCTCTTACTATGTATTTGTATAATGGAGTCCTAATCTCAGCAGAGGTCTATGAGCATTACAGTAATAGAAATAAATAACAATTCCTTGAGACCCCAGGCTAAAGTGCAAAATATTATTAATTAAGGATGGTGCTGATAACAGTGAGCTGATAGATAGGTGGCACCACTACATACCACACAAAGAAGCCTCACAAGTACAAAGCATGTGAGTTTTCCTGTTAAAGATTAACTCAGTGCTCAGACAAGTTACACAGGCTATTAGAGATAAATTATAGATGCATATTGCAAAAAGACTGCATGAGTATTCATTGGAAGTTTTAATGAAGTTGATTGTAGAGAGCTCTCACACCCATGCTGTGTTCACTGTACATGAATATGCCAGCAAACAAGCTTAGTGGCAGGACTAAGAGCCAGTTTTAAATGAACAGTGTAAAGTGTCCATGGGCAGCACATTTGAGATTCATGAACACTAGCCTGGCAAATCTGATTCTAAGCAAAAATAAGATTTATGTTTCTGATCACATTAGCTCCAATGTCACATACTTGCAACACAGCTACTCAGAAAAATTCCAGGTAGCAAATACATTTGAGAAAAATCACAAAGCTAACTTGTGAACAGAAAGAGATGGGGAATGCATCGCATTCATTATTCACTGGGGTTTATTCAACCAGCCCTACAGATAATGTGATACTGTCCGTGTTTCCTCCATGCAGCACTCAGCCAACGAACCCCAGTGCTGACTCAGACCATCCCTGTTTTAATTTGACGAAGCTTATCATTTGCCAGTCCAGCTGGAGTAAGCTTTAGTTTTAAGAGGTGGATAGATATTCAACAGAGACGCAGAGGAGACTTACCAAGACCATTTCAGCTTCTTAGCAAAGCAAGGGTTGAATTATGTTTCCACAGCTGAAAGCAATATATTGCACCATGGCCCCTGTCCTGGCCCTGTACTCTGTCATAAAACTCCAGGCTCACAGATTTAATCAGAGATTTACCCTGCTTCTATTTTGGTGATGGATGGGACACACTTAACAGGTGCATCCTGCCTCGTTTATTCAACTCTTCCCTCCATAGTGCTCTCACACTAGCCTCAACAGAGACTTTCTAATGTGGGGCTGTCGGCATTTTTTCTCTCAAGTGAATTCGTCATTCTTCTTCTTTCAGACATCAGCTTGGATCTTCATCTTGATGGAGAATGAGTTTTACCACCCTCCCCAAGAGCAGATGCAATTATCAATATGTGAGATCACAATCTGAATGGTGAAACAGAGCTCTTCTACTGCATAGCACTTAAGTCCAGGCCAAGGCAAAATAGGGTGACTCAGCCCAGGAATATTCCTCCTTCCCCTCCCCCCCCCCAGAAAGGGTGGGGTCTCAGGCAAAAGGGAGAGGACAAGGGGCAACCAGCACTCAGCATTGCTCCAAGTTCACTGTGCAAAGCTCTGGCAGTGATTTAAAGGGCTGAGGACTCCAGCCACCTCTGCTGCCATGATAGCAGTGGCAGCAGACTGGAGCCCTGGGCCCTTTTAAATTGCTGGGACTTGAGGCAGCTGCCCCCATTCCTGTCTCCCCTCCACCCCATATTGGTGGCCCTGATGTCTATCTACTTTGTTGAACTTTTATCTCCCTAGCTGCTATGAAAAGAATTTCTGGACTCTAGATTTCCATATATCATTTGGTGATCCATTTTTCTCTCTTGCTGAAGTCCTCTCATATACATGCATACACAAACCACCTGGGCTCTTTCACTGTCATAGATCTGTCTGTCTTCTCCAGTTGGTAAACCTGCATCCCCAAAATAGTGTCATACCCAAGAACAACAATCCAATGCCGTACTGTTGGAAGGTGATACTGCGTTAGATCAAACCTATGCTATGGAAATCTATTACATTGCAATTACAGCCTAGGTAGGATCAGAGATGGTTAAAACATAGCCTTCAGTGTTGATGAGTCAAAGTATGTTTAATTATATTCCCAGATCATGCCACAAAACTGAAAATTAGAAGGCTGGAGAAGATTTGGGGAACATGTTGAGAACATAGATGCGTCTTGCCTACACTGCATGAATGAGGTGTGTTTTAATTGTATTGGGCACTGCCGTGTCATATAAACAGATCTTGCAACATGGCTGATTTTCTTAATGGAATGACCCATTATGACCAAATGTCCATCACTAATGAAAAGAATCCAGACATAGTATTCACTGCCAGTTGCACTGTAAACTTTTATTTACTGGCATCCTGCATGAATTTCAAGCCAGAAAAACAAGTCTATTTCATTCCCAAGAAGGAAAATTTAACCTTCTTGTGGACCTAACCAATGTCACTATAGCAAACCAGGTCTAATAATTTAGTCTTTAGGGTCACGCTGATGCCAAACAACTAGCTCATCCTTTCTGCATAAATGTTGCTAAAAAGGGGACTAGTATAATTTTCCTCATTGGAAACAGGTGACTGAATGTTCAAAACACCGGGTAATTGTGAGGGGTTCGCTCAGAAAGATCCTGTTGTAACTGTCACTTGATGTGCTAAAATACCACTGAGCCAATTTCCTTATCTTCCAGACACCCCCTTTACTTGGTCTTTCTGTGCCAGGCTCTTCACTGACCCAGAGATGGGGTCACAGTCCTGTGCAGAGTAACACAGACAATGAGATCAGCTTAGTTCTGGGAAGGCTCAGTAAAAAGGACTTGCCTCAGAACCCCAGTGCACAGCCCCAATGCAACTCGAACCCAAGACAAATCCATCTTATTCAATATAAAGTTTCACACAGAACCAGCTCAGATTGTTTGCCTTCTTTCTTACATAAAGTGAGATAAGCATAGCTGCTTGTCCCCCCACCCCAGTAACAATTATTTACATTGGGTGATTAATTAAACCAGAAGCCTCCTACTACAAGACAAGCCCAAGAAAGAAATCAACAGAATACCACTGGCCATCACCTACAGTCTTCAGCTACAACCTCTCCAATTCATCATCAGTGATCTACAACCCATCCTGGATAATGATCCCTCACTTTCACAGGCCTTGGGAGGCAGGCCAGTCCTCACCCACAGACAACTTGCCAACCTGAAGCAAATTCTCACCAGCAACTATACACCGCATTACAGTAACTCTAACTCAGGAACTAATCCCTGCAACAAACCTCGGTGCCAACTCTGCCCTCATATATACACCAGTGATACCATCACAGGACCTAACCAGATCAGCCACACAATCACTGGTTTATTCAACTGCACATCCACCAATATAATATACGCCATCATGTGCCACCAATGTCCTTCTGATATATACATCGGCCAAACTGGACAGTCCCTATGTAAAAGATTAAATGCACGCAAATCAGATATTAGGAATAGCAATGTACAAAAACCTGTTATAACTAATAGCTCACTGAACAATGTAAGGGTATGTCTAAACTACATGGCTCCGTCGACGGAGCCATGTAGTTTTGTTGTTTTGGCAAAGGCAAATGAAGCCGCGATTTAAATGATCGCGGCTTCATTTAAATTTACATGTCTGCCGTGCTGAGCCGACAAACAGCTGATCAGCTGTTTTTCCGCTCAGCGCGCTAGTCTGGACGCTCCCCTGCCGACATCAAAGCCCTTTGTCGGCAGCCCCGGTAAACCTCATCCCACGAGGAATAACGGGGCTGCCGACAAAGGGCTTTGATGTCGGCAGGGGAGCGTCCAGACTAGCGCGCTGAGCGGACAAACAGCTGATCAGCTGTTTGTCGGCTCAGCGCGGCAGCCATGTAAATTTAAATGAAGCCGCGATTATTTAAATCGCGGCTTCATTTGCCTTTGCCTATGTGTCTAATCTACATGCCTCTGACGACAGAGGCATGTAGTCTAGACACAGCCTAAGTTACTAAGCAAAGTAAAACAAAGCACACCAACTAAGCTGAACACACTAAGAAACTGGTTACATGGAATATATTACCATCAGTTATTTTGATAAACTTCTTTCACAGACTGGTCAGCCTCTCAGTCTGAGCTTGATCTTTCCCCTGTTCAGTCTTAGATGTTTCCAGCAGTCATCTTAGGTGATATGTAGAGGTGTCCTGCCATCTGGCAGCAGCCACTTGTGTTTGGCTTTCCACCTTTACATTGATTTTGCCAAAGGCAGGAATCCTCTGTGTTCAATCTAAATTTTTTCTCACTTTCAATGGAAAAGTACAGCATCCAAGATGGTTCTCAGCATCATGTGAGCTAAACACATGTCCTTGTAGAGACTCTCAATCTCTCCTACGGACTGCTCCCTAGAAAAACAAACCTATTTACAGATCATTGACTTTACTAATGAGCCATCACATTTCTGAAAAATCTTAATGATCCTCACTTAGTTGTCTATATTTGTAAAGCAGGTTTATATTTCATATTTCTAACTTCAAATCTAGGAATGATACATGCACACAAATGGGAAAAAAATCATATCAATAGATTACAACTTTTCAAATGATACTCAACACAAAGTATTTCACATAAAGCATTTCCCAGTTAAGTATATTCATAAGTATATTTCCATAAATAATATGGATAGTCCCATGATACTAATGTCCTGTAAATGCCACCATATGGACATTCTTTGTGGTCCACCAGGGTAAAGGAATTGTTGCTCATGTAAGTGATGCCTAAGATGGATGTTGGGGGAACAGAAAATTGCTTCTGCCTTTCTCCTGTCCTAGCAATTTGAGGAGACAGATGACTTTGCTCCTAGTTTTTAAGGACCAGAAAGCTGCAGTGCATGACAGAGTGTGAATTAAAGCTAATGAAATGCATGGGTGACTTGTGGTACATTTTATAGAATGATACAGTTTACCTTGTTCCTGAAACACAGTACTGACCTAAAACTAAAGGACCCAATTCACACACTAGTGAAACTCCGCTGATTTGAATGAAGTCTCACAAGACAGAAATCTGGGGGAAAGAGGTCCTAAGTGTTTTTAAGCTTCTTGAGGAATTTGTTGCTGGTCTATTTCTTTATATTGTGGTAGAGCCCAGAAGTCCTAATGGAGGATCAGAACTCCATTGTCTAGACATTGTAGACACAGTTTAAAATATGAGGAAAACCCAGAAAAGTTTTCAATCTAATTAGGCAAGCCAGACAGACAACATACAAGCAAAGTATCCATGATGAAAGCTGTATTATTTACAGATAAACTGCCCCGAGTTCCACCTTGTCTAAGGACCCTAGTCTATTGTTGAGGGGCCAGAGACAGCCAATTTCACTAATTTACAGGATCCCTCACATTCCAATCCCAATATCCCTGTTGCATTGAAATGTCCTATTTACTTCACATGCTTTGAAGCTTTAAAATGGCCTTGAATCATTTTATTACTTAAAAAACAAAACAAAAGAGCTGCACGAAAATAATATGGAATTAATTTCCTCTCCAGGAGAGGAAGGGGGCATTCTGATGGCCTTACAAACTACTTGAGCTCCATTCTTGTGGTCTGTGATGTTACTAGCACCCTTGAATGGTATTTTTTCATATAAATCAATCCAAATCATCCATTATCCTCTATACACACACCACACAGAGGCTACAATGACAGATGGTCATTCAGACTAACTGGCTGTGAACAATTCCTATTAAAAGTTTTTCCCAGAGAGGCCAGCCTATGCAGTAGCTGTATATACCAACCTCAATCATCAGTTATTAGTTCATTGTAAAATGAAGTGACCACATGATTTATTCTGTCTCTCTGCAACTTTGTGTTTCTATGCAGCCTAAATCTAGTATAAACTAGTTTAGTCTAGTATATGCTTATTGGCATATTAAACACTTTCCAACAAATACGGCCCAAAAATGTGAAAGAAAACAATAAAGAGAAAGAATACTAACAGTGGTGGATGAAACATCCAATCAGCCCATTCCCAGATTTCTTTGCTCATTTTTGTGCGATCTGTCTTATGAAAAAAACAATATGGCGTTGCATTTAGTATGTGTAGGGGGAAATCAGGTAATCAGTTAAACAATTTTTTTCGGGAATTATTTGGTGTCTAACTACATCCATATATTAAAACTTTCATTAGAAAACAGAAAAAAATCCAAACAAAATTAAACATCTGGTTTTAGCTGAGGGGGTTTGTTGGGGGAAAGGTTGTTTGCTTCTTTTTGAAGAGAGGGGTCTCTGCCTGTTTTGGCCAACAATTTTCCATTGCCAAAAATGTTCAGCTTTTGTTTATTCAATGGAAAATGTCCACTGGGAGGGAAACAAATAAGAAAAGGGGTTTCACTGGAATAATTCTGACCAATTCTAATTTCAGTATCTTCCTGTCACAGTGTACATGGGAAGGAGTGTCGTAACCCAATTCTCAGTTCAATAGCTTGCCTTCTGCATGCTGAAATCCTATCCCTTGGCTTAAACCCTGCTTCTTCTTTCATTCCAGCAATGAGACAGAAGATCGAGTTAAAGAGTCAGAGGAGAAAAAAAGAGGAGGAGAAAAAGACAAGAGGATCAGAGGAGAGAAGAAAATTGACAAAAGGAAGAAAGGGACAATGGATTGGAGAACAAGTCCTCTGTCTCTGCATGTCTCCATGGACATCATGCATTAATTATAGTATTGATTGACAGAACTTGACTCCTGCTTCCTGATAGGTAGAGCCATAACACAGGTAGTCAAAGCTGTTGCTATTGTGTAAGAAAAGGGATATATGATATATAATAAAAATTATAATGATGGTCAATACTTATGCTTTAGGGTATAAAATAAGCACCATCTAAAGCCAGGAAATGTTCATCTCTTGCACTCTATTCTTAGACACCATAAGTACTGTACAGTTATGAGTGCTTCAATGAATTTGCAAGGTCCCTGTCTTTCTCTAAAGCACGTGTGGCCAACCTGAGCCTGAGAAGGTGTCAGCCGACGGTCAGGGCAGTGTGTGTGTGTATGTTTCCAAGAAAAAGTTTAACGTCCGTGTCTTTACTGCTAGGACCGGGGTCCCATCGCAGAGGGTGGCCAGCAGGCCAACAGACACCCCGTTATATAGGAAGAGCTTATTACACCTTAGATTTTAGCTGCTAGAACACAGGGGTTCCTTCGCAGAGGGCAGCCTAGGAAAGGCTGAAAAGGTGCCCCAACGGATCTTGTCACCTGGGAGTGACACAGATCCAAACGCCCAAGCTCTCCCTATGTCTGTCCCTTTATGACCGGCTGAAGTTCTTTTAAATTGTGCTTGGTTCTATTACAGCAACTGAAGGAGTCAGGTTAAAGCTTAAACAGTTACAGGTTTATTGAGGAAGCTTATAAATCATATGGTTGCAATGGCTATTGTTCTATTTCTTAACTACTAGCAAAAAATAGATCTTAAAAATGGTTACAAAGAAGATAAAGATAGAAAAATAGAAATAATGGTACCAAGTAACAGCTTACTCTTTCTATGTGTACACTTAAGACAGAGGACCACATCCAGGTACCATTTTTACTCTCTTCTGTGCCTCTCGACTCCAGCATGTCAGGCCACGGCCGGTCCCTCAATTCCTAGGAAAGACGAAAATACAAGGTGGGTGTCCCCATAGAACCTCAGGAGGTCAAACACCTAACCCGACCAGCAGGTAGAGGGTAGAATGACACTCAAAGTGAGTGTGTGCTGGACCTATCTTATATACTCATGGGGTCACGTATTTCTCTTTCTTGTCTGTCATGCCAAATGGGGCTGGTCTGTCTTTTGTGAGACCAGTTCTTACAAGGGAGTTGTGAACTTAATTTACACTTGTAAGAGAGATAACTAAATTGGAATTACTGGGGATTCTTTTCTCAGTGGGAAATTCCTCTCCCAGGGACTGTGTGTGTGTTCGAATCAACATAGGTGCCAGCCGGTGGCAGTTCTTGCAGCCTCAAGGCCAGCTTATTGCCTTAATCACTCTCTCCTCATATCTATGTTTTCAACTTCTCAGGATCAGATGAGCCAGCATAGACTATGCTGATTTTACTGCTCCTTCTCTGTCCTGTATGCTTCAGGAAGGCAAATAAGATGGATGTGATGGGGGTGAGGGGGTGTCTGTCTGGCTACAGAAGGAGCCACAGTTTACCCATGTACATAGCCAAAGAGCTACAGCAATTTGTCAGCGGTCTCCATCAAGTGCCTCCTCTCCTGTCTCTATCATCTTTTGCCCACCAGCAGCCCCACCGATCAGCACCTCCTCTTCCTTCCCAGCGCCACCTGCCCACTGCAGTCAGCTGTTTCATGGCACTCAGGAGGCTCTGTGGGAGGGGAAAAGGAGCAAGGGCATAATACACTTGAAGGAGGAGGTGGAACCACGAGTTGAGCACTGAAAAGTTGGCACCTGCTGCTGCAGCCCTGGAATCAGTGCCTGAGCAAGGAGCCTCATATTAACTTCAGAAGAGCCATTGGTGGCTCCAGAGCCATAGGTTGGCCACCCCTGCACTAAAGTATCCACTGTAGGATACCAGACTAGGGCCAGGTCTACGCTATGCATGGGGAAACCGTGAACTTCCCTCCCTACTACTCTTTAACTGGCATCATTCACAGGCACTAAATTCAGTTTTGGAAAAGTTTTTGCAAGTGAAGAAACCACCCCACACAACTGGTCATGGCTGATAATGGGTATTTAGCAGAGACACCTAGGACACAGCTAACAGAGGAGTGACAGGCTGGAATTGGAAGGATCTGAGCAAGATTGTGCTGAGTGTATAGCTTTACCTACAACAGACATGACTTTGGTTAGAGTTTTCAGCCTTTAGCTGAACTGAGAACATTAACTATAACAATATATGCAATAAAATGCAACTGACTGAACAAAAATTAAAACATCCCGTGAGAACTCTATTACAACCCACAGGGAGCTTACTTCTTACTAGAAGTTCCAGAATGATAGGCTTGATGACTGTCTGTTTATCTGTAAAAATGATATACTAAATACATTTCTGGAAATACTTATGAAATAAATTTGCTTTAACTGTGTTTTCCTCCTTTGTGGGGTTCACTTTTCATGAATGTTCTAGTAAGCAAGTTAAATTAACTCTTAGCAATGTTTTTCAAAAAGCTAGAGTTATTTTACGAAGTATTCTCAAAAAGAAAATATACCACTGGTAATTCAGTGTATCCTCAACAGAATCCTGCAAGATACACTCACCTCTATCTTGGAAGAGGAGGTATTTAACTATTTGTCCAATCAAAACAGCTCCCATTTTGCATACTGATTATTCCTAATCAGCTTGTTCACAGATGACTTTTAAAATGAGGGATATTCCGGGGAGAATTATTTCATTCTAAACACTTATGAACAATAGGATCTGAGCCCAGATCATTTGCAAACAGAAAAGGGGGCTACATTCTTTCAAAGTATTCCTGTGAATTATTCACCCAGCTCAAGTAATGATTTTCAGCCAACCTGAAGGCTTCCTTCTTCCAACACTAAGCAAGTCCATGATATTTAAATCCTCTCTCCCATCGTATTAAAAATGTTTCATGTAGCTGCTCTATGAAATGGCAGTGAAGGGCTAGGAGTTCTTTCATAGGACTTTTTATTGATTTTTTAGGTTTGGTTTGTTACTAGTTCTATTCAATGGTTTGCAGATATTTGCATTACATGGTTTGCAGGGTGATCAACAACAACTGTCAAGTTTAGCAGAAAAGCAAAAAACTCCAATTTTTTCATCCTGTGTTTGTTTCTCACATAATAGCAGCAACCACTGCTTGCAGCTACTGTTTTTGGAAGTTGTAAAAACAGAAATGCTCCCAGTTAGTGTGGTTACAGCTTGCATGATAAATGGACCCAGCAACAATTCTGCTTCTTGCAAAAATAGCCTCTTAGTCAAACATGCTCAAGGGCTTGCATTTGTGCCTGATCCATCTTCTCACTCTACTTTGAAAGATGGTTGCCACTTCCCTATTAACTTTCCTTCCCATAATCATGCCATGAATTATTCATATATCACAACTAATCTGTGTCCGTGTAAGACTGCATGGTTATTGCTGTGATGAAGAAGGTCATACACCAGCTCCAAATACTCAGGTTCCTTCCTAGCTGTAGTGTTTAGGGAGACACTATATAGAGCAGGCATGTCCAAAGTCCGGCCCGCGGGCCAATTGCGGCCCGTGTTCCGGTTTAATACGGCCCCACAGGTAATTTGGCAATATCTATCTTTTATGGCCCCCAATGAATCCATATGTATTGAGATGAATATATTGTAAAATCTCAGTTAATGTCAGTTGGTCTAAATCAGTTATAAATATATTTGGACACAACATGTATACTTGGTGTTATGTTCCTGTTCATATTTTTTTAACTTAAAAGTTGACAGACAACCTTTATTACCAATAATATGTAATGTACTTTACAATGTTCCTGACGTATATTTCAGCTTCCTGGATTTTTTTTTCATCTGGCCTTCAGATATGAAAGTCAGAGTGATTTAACACCTGTTTAGATTTGTCATCCATGTGACGAAATGAAAAGTATGCTGTTTGCAATAAACTTTGCATAAAATAGTTAATTTGCATTTAATTTTAATGGTTCAAAGAATGTCAGGCAAAATGGTCGGCCCTCACGCATGTTCACTTCATCAAATCTGGCCCTCTTTGAAAAAGTTTGGGCACCCCTGATATAGAGCATTCTTAAAACTGAAATACCCACCTGGAGAAGTGAAAAAACAGATCAACAGAGCCAAAAAAGGATCCAGACATGAACTACTTCAAGACAAACCTAGAAGAGAAAACAACAGAATTCCACTTGTCATCACCTGCAGTCCACAACTGAAACCCCTCCAACGCATTATCAACAATCTACAACCTATCATGGAAAATGACCCCTCGCTCTCAGAGGCCTTGGGGTAAAGGCCAATTCTCACTTACAGACAACCCCTAACCTCAAATAAATTCTTTCCAGTAACCACGCAACATACCTCCATCATAATCATCCAGAAACCCACCCCTGCAATCAGCCTGGGGCTAACTCTGCCCACACATCTACACCAGTAATTTCATCACTGGATCCAACCACATCAGCCACCAAATCAGAGGCTCATTTAACTGCGCATCCATTAATGTGATCTATGCCATCAAATGCCAGCTATGCCCCACTGCAATGTATATTGGCCAAACTGGACAATCTCCACGGGAAAGAATTAATGGACACAAATCAGATATCCAAAAAGGCAATACAGGCAGTCCCCGACTTACGCGGATCCGACTTATGTCGGATCCGCAGTTACGAACGGGGCTCGCCCCAGAGGACACGGACTGCAGGACCTCGCGGTCCTGCCGCCCATGTACTCCGGGGCTTTCTCCGCGTCTCCCTGGTCTGCAGACCAGGAAGACGTGGAGCAAACCCGCGGAGGGGCTCGGGCAGCGGGGCAGCCCAGGTGCGCCTGGACTGCCCTGCTGCCCGAGCCCCTCCGCGGCTTTGCAAAGCCTTGGGGAAGCTGGCAGCAACCCAGCAGCACCACAGCTGCTCTGCCCGAGGCGTCCCCAAGTCAGCTGCTGCTGAAACTGACCAGCGCTGACTACAGGAAGCCCAAGGCAGAGTTGCTCTGCCCCGGGCTTCCTGGAATCAGCTGCTGATCAGTTTCAGCAGCAGCTGACTTGGGGATGCTTGGGGGGTTCTTAAGTTGATTCTGTATGTAAGTCGGAACTGGCGGTCAGTTTCAGCAGCGGCTGAATCTGGACGCCAGTTCCGACTTACATACAGATTCAACTTAAGAACAAACCTACAGTCCCTATCTTGTACGTAACCCGGGGACTGCCTGTACACAAAAACCTATTGGAGAACACTTTAATCTGCCTGGACACTCATTAATAGATCTCCAAGTTACCATTTTGTTTCAGACCAATTCCACAAGTCAAATACACAGAGAAGGACTGGAACTTAACTTCATTTGCAAGTTTAATTCTTATGCAAATTGTATGAACCGGGATATCAGATGGTTCACACATTATCTTCTACATCTTAATGACTTAACCAAACAAACAATGAAGGTGCTGATGGTTCTTGATGTCTGTGTAGAATCTGGTGTTGGTCATCTTCAGTTCCTAGTGCAAACTAATGGTTCTTATCAGCTTCTTGTAACTATTTAGTCTTTAAGGTGCTACTAGACTATTTGTTGTTTTTTAAGTTTTTCTTGTTACAGACTAACTCAGCTACCCCTGGGAAGCTTATCTACTCACTGGCTCTTTTTTTCTTCCTCCCCTCCTTTTTTTCCTTCTCCCCCCTCCCTCCTTCCCTTATTTATTCTTGGATCTGGACTTTCAGCACTCCAGTCATCTGAAGGAGTGGTCTGTGCCCAAGAAAGTTCATGATACCATATACATGTTTTGTTAGTCTCTAAGGTGCTGCCAGACTATCTGTTGTTTTTTAAGTTTTTCCTGATACCAGCATGGTGATCAATGACACATAGATGGGCTGTTCTGATGCCAACCAGTAAAGGGCCTTACACATTTAGCCACTTTATTCCAATCATCTTACACTGATTATTCTTAATATTGGTTAGTAGATGGAATTATTTTTGGGGAGGGGGTCATCCATTAGGAGCTAACCCACTACTTTCCTACATTTCCACTGGACACATCTTCTCTCTTCGGCTAGTCTACATTGGCAGAGAAAATCAATACAAGATTTGTGTCGAATTGTGAATTGTGTAGCTGGAGTAGATGTACCTTGCATTGGTCTTGCGGTCCCACAGTGGTAGGTCGACAGAAGAAATGCTCCCATCAGCTTTCCGTACTCCTCACAAAGCAAGAAGTACTGCGATCAATGGGGGGTGCCCTCAGTGTTTGATTTAATGGGTCTTTGCTAGACCCACTGAATTGAACCCCATAAGATGGATCGCCAAAGTATTGATCCTCTGCTAGGTGGAGACAAGCCTTGATTCATTTATAATGCTCCTTCAGTTAGCCAATAGGGTTTGCCAGAGAGGGTATGTCTACACTACCCCGCTAGTTCGAACTAGCAGGGTAATGTATGCATACCGACTTGCTAATGAAGCCCGGGATTTGAATTTCCCGGGCTTCATTAGCATAAAGCCGGCGCCGCCATTTTTAAAAGCCGGCTAGTGCGAACCCCGTGCCGCGCGGCTACACGCAGCACGGGCTAGATAGTTCGAACTACGTAGCCATTCCGAACTATCTGTACGCCTCGTGGAACTATCTAGCCCGTGCTGCGTGTAGCCGCGCGACACGGGGTTCGCACTAGCCGGCTTTAAAAATGGCGGCGCCGGCTTTATGCTAATGAAGCCCGGGAAATTCAAATCCCGGGCTTCATTAGCAAGTTCGGTATGCATACATTACCCCGCTAGTTTGAACTAGCGGGGTAGTGTAGACATACCCAGAGTGACTTGAGCTCCGTTTCCCCATGGAAGAGAAGGAGAGGGTGGGACACTGCCAATTCCATAGCAGCCTTGTTCATTTGAGTACGTTTTATATTATGCCTTAATTAAATGCAAAAGACTGCACGAATTAATTTGATCATCTACTTTAATTTAAATGATTCATCACTGTTACTAAGAAAAGTAAACCAAGATGCCTTGCAGTTCTACATTTAAACAGAGACTGCATGCTGTCAGCTAGTGTCCTGACAACATTTCATACATCTGTGGCACACATGGGGGCTCTATCTGAGCATGTATGTGATTGGGCTCAATACAAGGTAAACAGGAGACGTTCTATGGCCAGTGCTATACAGGAATCGATAATCACAATGGTCCATGCTGGTCTTTAAACTCTGAATCTATAATACAGTTCAACAGATTCTCAAGTGAGGTGGGGAAGGAAAAGCACGGTTCAAAATCCCTCTGACCTTCAGTTTATTTGCTAAGATACACAATACATAAGAATGTTTTCCCCAGAGGTACTACTATTGATGGGAAGCCCCCTTCTAGAGGGGACACAAGATGCATCTTGACTGCAAAATGAGCCCAGATGTTTGGCTTCTAGGTTTGAACACCCAGGTTAGTCAAGCCCAAGTGTGAAAAGCCACACCTGAGTTACTGCACCCGCACTGGTGCTGTGCTCCCTTAGAATCATAGAATCATATAACACTAGAATTGAAAGGGACCTTGAGAAGTCATCGAGTCCAGTCCCTTGCCCTCACGCAAGACCTAGTACTGTCTAGACCATCCCTGATAGATGTCTAAATAACCTGCTCTTAAATATCTCCAGAGATGGAGATTCTACAACCTCCCTAGGCAACTTATTCCAGTGTTTAACCACCCTGACAGTTCGGAAGTTTTTCCTAATGTCAAACCTAAACCTCCCTTGTTGCAGTTTAAGCCCATTGCTTCTTGTTCTTTCCTCAGAGGATAAGGAGAACAATTTTTCTCCCTCCTCTTTGTGACACCCTTTTAGATACCTGAAAACTGCTATCATGTCCCCTCTCAGTCTTCTCCTTTCCAAATTAAACAGGCCCAATTCTTTCAGTCTTTCTTCATAGGTCATCTTCTCTAGACCTTTAATCATTCTTGTTGATCTTCTCTGGACCTTCTCCAATTTCTTCACATCTTTCTTGAAATGTGGTGCTCAGAACTGGACACAATACTCCAACTGAGGCCTAATCAGTGCAGAGTAGAGCGGAAGAATGACTTCTCGTGTCTTGCTTACAACACTCCTGTTAATGCATCCCAGAATTACATTTGATTTTTTTGCAACTGTGTCACACTATTAACTCATATTTAGCTTGTGGTCCACTATGGCCCCTAGATCCCTTTCTAGAATACTTCTTCCTAGGCAGTCACTTCCCATTCTGTATGTGTGAGACTGATTGTTCCTTCCTAAGTGGAGTATTTTGCATTTGTCCTTATTAAACTTCATCCTATTTACCTGAGACCATTTCTCCAGTTTGTCCAGATCATTTTGAATTATGACCCTGTCCTCCGAAGCAGTTGTAATCTCTCCCAGCTTCGTATTATCTGCAAACTTAATAATCGTACTCTCTATGCCATCATCCAAATCACTGATGAAGATATTGAACAGAACCAGTCCCAAAACAGACCCCTGAAGAACACCACTTGTTAAGCCTTTCCAGCAGGATTGTGAACCATTAATAACTACTCTCTGAGAACAGTTATCCAGCCATTTATGCACCCACCTTATAGTAGCCCCATCTAAAAGTTGTATTTGCCTAGTTTATTGGTAAGAATATCATGCGATACCATATCAAATGCCTTACTAAAGTCTCGTTATCCTATCAAAGAAAGCTATCAGATTGGTTTGACATGATTTGTTCTTTACAAATCCATGCTGGCTGTTATTTATCTGTATGTGTCATGATGACTTCTGGGGGCATACCCCCATTTTCTTAACACTACAGCAAGCTGAACTACTCTACGATTCTTTCCCAATGAATTGTGGGATACATTGTCAGTCTTTCTGGGTGCTGGGGAAGAATTGTGGGCGCGCATTGGAGGATTGTTAGGAGAAACTATTTCACTCGGAGGGCTAAGTACTGGAATGGGCTACCTAGGGAGGTGGTGCAATCCCCATCCTTAGAGATTTATAAGGTCAGGCTTGATAAAGCCCTGGCTGGGATGATTTAATTGGGGTTGGTCCTGCTTTGAGCAGGGAGTTGAACTAGATGACCTCATGAGGTCTCTTCCAACCCTAATCTTCTATGATTCTATCAGCACATGAGTGGGTTATCCTGCATCTTCACTGCTAAGTGGGTGGGTTACCAGCCTTAGTGAAAGCCCAAGTTTTAGCCTGGAGCCCCAGTCAGGCCAGCTTGTCCACATTTAAAGTACCACCAAACACCTATGAGAGGTTTTTGTGTGTGCAGATAGGAAGGGGGTGAGGGCAACACCCAAGTAAGAGCAATGGCTGCAGTGAAAATGTTTCCACATACACACTGTGGGGTACCAAAGCAGTTGCCCGTACATGGATCTTCCTCCTTGAATGTGGAAACACTGCCCTCTTAAACAAACAGCAATGAACACCGCATGGTATTGAAATGAAAACTGTTGTGTAAGGGGAGTTATTTTCTCATACTTCAAGGGGAATTAGTGCCCTAATGGGAAGAACACCCAGTTGCATGATTGTCTCATCTTTTATTAGTGCCTTTAAACTAGGAAATAGGATGTTTGTCAAAGTATGTTATCTTTCTACGGTTGATCTAAAGCTCCCTTCAGCTGTTACCAGCTAACATGTTTTAAAATATTAAAACATGACCAGGCCAGGTCCAGAATTTTGCTTAAAATCATATTGGCCAATAAGTTTCCGCAGAGAAATCATAAGAGAGGCAATACAATTTTGACTCTGCTGGCAGTATTGCTGCTCTGAGATCTGCCAGTCACCAGCTTGTGTTTCAGTAGGGTTCAGAGTCTTCACAGACTCTCAGGCCATACAGAATGGAACATATAACAAGTGAATGGAACAAGTACCTTGACAACAGGATTACCAGACTGATTTCATCAGGCTGGGACTTGAATCCCTACTCACAACTCAATGAACACTATATTTTGATAACTGCACTCTCTGTGACTATTGTTGTTAAGTGAAGTACCCTATCAGTATAGCTGGACCAAAATTACAGAATTTTGAAGTTTTCTCATGAAGGAAGAACACATTTTCCTCAAAACATTTTAAAAAATTCATCCCATTTTTCAACTAACTCTACATATCAGATGTTGTCATATATAATAGGAAACTGAGAGCTAAATGTTGCTACATATCTCCTTTCCTCCTTCCTATCCTGGTAGAATAGACATTTTTGCAGAATTGTGACTGGGCACATTGCTTGCCCAATGGTGACATGGTGGGAGAAATGGGGATTTTTCAGTGAAAAATTTCAACTTTTTGTCCAAATAACCAAAATCTTGAAAATCAAAATTTTCTGGTGCAAGCTGCCAAAAAAATCCCAAACAATTTTCAGCTGAAAACTTGTTTGTTTTTGTCCACAACAATTTAATTTTACAACACAAATATATATAAATATATATATACACACACACACACACACTGAGAAAAATAACACTTTCAGCAAAAATGTAAAAACCCCAATTTCCTAAAAAATGGACAAATTTCAACCTGCTCTAAAAATATTGGTTTCTTTGCTTACATAGTTCATAAGAACATAAGAACAGCCATACAGGGTCATACCAAATGGTCCATCTAGCCCAGTATCCTCTCTTCCAACAGTGCTCAATACCAGATGCCCCAGAGGAAGGAATCACAACAGGTAATCATCACGTGATCCCTCTCCTGTCATCCATTTCCAGACAAACAGAGGCTAGGGACACTATTCCTACCTATCCTGGCTAATAGCCATCGATGGACCTAACCTCCATAAATCTGTTTAGCTCTTTTTTAAAGCCTGTTTTAGTCCTATTCTTCACAACATCCTCTGGCAAGGAGTTCCACAGGTTAATTGTGCACTGAGTGAAGAAAAACTTCCTTTTGTTTGTTTTAAACCTGCTGTCTATTAATTTCATTTAATGACCCCTTGTTCTTATATAGTAGGAATAAGTAAATAACTTTTCCTTATTCACTTTTCCACACCAGTCATGGTTTTACAGACCTCTATCATATCCCCTCTTAGTATCCTCTTTTCTAAGATGAAAAGTCCAAGTCTTTTTAATCTCTCTTGGCAGCTGCTCCAAACCCCTAATCATTTTTGTTGCCCTTTTCTGAACCTTTTCCAATGCCAATATATCTTTTTTGAGATGAGGTGACCACATCTGTACACAGTATTCAAGATGTGGGCATACCATGGTTTTATATAGAGGCAATAAGATATTCTCTGTCTTATTCTCTATCCCCCTTTTTTATTGATTCCTAACATTGTTTGCTTTTTTGACTGCCACTGCACACTGAGTGGATGTTTTCAGAGAACTATCCACAATGACTCCAAGATCTCTCTTTTGAGTAGTTGTAGCTAAATTAGTCCCCATCATATTGAATTTATAGTTGGGATTATTTTTTCCAATGCGCATTACTTTACATTTATCAACATTAAATTTCATTTGCCATTTTGTTGTCCAATCAGTTTGGTGAGATCTTTTTGAAGCTCTTCACAGTCTGCTTTGGTCTTAACTATGTTGAGCAGTTTGGTATCATCTGTAAATTTTGCCATCTCACTGTTTACCCGTTCTCTAGATCACTTATAAAAAAATTGAATAGGATTGGTCCCAGAACAGACTATAGGTACTCATGCAAGCATTTGTACCAATATCTACATGAATACCTTGATATGAAAGCAAAGATTCTCCTTGGGCCAGCAAATATGGGGCTGCAATAAAATAACTTATGATCTCTGTTACTGAATATTTATAGACAGGACCAGTATCTTGGTAGTGTTTTTCAGTGCTACACAAAAGACCCAGTTTGACTCCACCATACTAGAGAACTCAATCTTTTAAGGCTACATCTACACTGCAGCGCTATTTCAGGATACCGAAGATATCCCGAAACAGCTATTCTGCAGCTTTTGAGCACGCCCATTATTTTGAAATATAATGGGCTCGCTATTCTGATGTCCCTGTAAACCTCATTCCACGAGGAGTAAAGGATGTTTGGGAACAGCGATTTATTTTTAAATAAGTGCTGTGTAGACAGCATCAAATTACAAAATAGGCTATTTCAAAACTGACTGGAAATAAGCGATGCAATTTGCATAGCTCAAATTGCGTAGCTTATTTCAAGCTACGGGTGCAGTGTGGATGCACCTTCAGTCCCCAGGCTGGCAGTATGCCAAAACACACCTGTCCAAAGGGGGAAGATAATACCCAAAAATGGGCTTTCTGGCCAGTTACAAATAGGTACAACTGTGAGGAGCTATGAATATGTAGATAATTTAGATAATATTGACTGGCTAAGTATAGAGTCCTCTTTCAATCCCTCTTTGGTGACTGGAGTCATGAGAGGTGTCAGCCAAGGATGTGATGGGAGAATGAAGATAGGAATAGGGGACCATGTGGGGAGACAATACAGACTCCACAAACCATGCAAGAAGCAGGACATATATCACATACACACAGTAGACAGCAGTAGTGACATATTGTCTAAACATTCAATGTCAGAGGAACGAGCACACAGGTAGCCAGAGATGAAAGACCTCCTTTTTTATGAGGTGCAGTAACAGCTGCTCCCTCGCTGTCCTTTTTGACTGAAACCAAAGTGCCCCCTGCTGTGTCTGCCATGTAACTGTTTTAAATGGGACCCAGCAAATGTCAATCCAATAAATAGTTCTCTCACCAGTATCATTAGTCTACCTTGCACTGTAGTGAAACACATACAAGTGAGGCTATGAAGGAACCCATAACAGTAGTGCCCTACGGTAGGGAGAAAATGGGGTTAAAAGCACAGGCTGTAATAACTGGCATCATTGGTGATCCCTCAATTTGAGGATGATCTCTGCCGGATTTGCATATGGGTCCTGAGATGACTTGGGAAGATTGGCACTGACTTACTCATGTCCTGGGGGGTGCTTCACCAGGCCCTGTCCCCACTCCATCCCTTCCTCCAAGCCCCCACCCCCACTCTGCCCCAGGCACTTCCCCCACTTCTCCCCAAGCCTCACTCCACCCCTTCTTCCAAGCCCCAACCTCCACTCCTTCCCCAGCCCTGCCCCCACTCCTCCCCAGGTTCCACCCCCACTCCACCTCTTCCATCAAGACGACTGATAGGAGCAGGGACTTGATAACATTCTTTAAATATGTTAAGGGTGGTTACAAAGAGGTTTGTGATAAATTGTTCTATTTGCCCACTGAAAAAAAGACAAGAAACAATGGGCTTAATTTGTACCAAGAGAGATTTAGGTTAGATAGTAGGGAAAATTTTTAAGTGCTGGAATAGGCTTCCAAAGGAGTTGGAGAATGCCCATCATTGATGGGTTTTAAGGATGGGTTAAAAACACTTGTTTCTTTGGTTCTGCCTCAGTGCAAATAACTTAACAGATGACCAGTCCAACATTTCATAGGCGTCTACCAGCTTTCTAAGAAGAGTGTATTAATTCTGGATACACTTTGCCTATGCTTGCAAGGTAACATACATTGCTTTTTATGATGCATCATGCTGCTCTGTATCTTTCTCCTCCCATCCTTGCCACCGTGTGAAAATTACATGATTCATCTACAGTGCAATTTGGCACCAAAATGTTTTCAAGATATAAATCAAGGTGAAATGTGTCAGGGAGTAATTACTGACACCATAACAATGACATATGAAAAGAGTATTAAGCAATAGCACCTAAGGCTTTACTCTATTTCTCTAAATTAAACTTAACCAAAGAGAGAGAGAATGGTTTTTGATGGGTGGAAGCCTGCTCAAAATCAGAAAGGAGGCCAAATTCAGCCCTCAGTCATGCGTGAAGGCCTCGTTGAAATCAAGGAGAGCTGCAGTCATGCAACCAAGAGGATGTTTTGTCCCTCTGTCTCTTAGCACAGCACTTGTTTGATTACTATAATATGACAATACAATTTAATAATGTTTTGCTGTTATTGCTATAGCGAGATTCTATTGGCAAGTACCTATGTTGCTGATCAAGTAAAAAGCTGTGCCTCTGTAAAAAGCAGTGAGGAGTGTTTGAGTCTCTCTCAGCCTCAATGGGATTATTTATGTGCATAACGTTACTCAGTGATGTGACTGTAGAATTGAGACTCAGTTTGGTATGTGGCACATCTTCCCTCCTTACCTGAGGTCACATTATTGGAGCTGTTTGCTTGCTTGCTTGTTTTTGTTTGTTTGTTTGTTTGTTTGTTTGTTTGTTTTTGAAGTGGGTTGGCCAGGTGCCTGCTGTCCAGTGCCACTCCAAACCAGGGTGGAGAAGAATAATGTCCCTGCAATAGGAGGTGCTTCTGAAGTTTCTTTAGCCAGGGACACAGAATAGCGTAGTAGTAGGATTTTTTTTTTCAAAGGCCGTTCAGCTTGGTGTTTCCTGTTATTTTATGAGGGCCTTCTGGGATCACCCATTTCCTGCTCCTTCAAAGGCCCGTGATGAGGTAATAGACTCTCTGGAGGAAGCTGGTTATGGTTCCTGCTGAAATCCATCAGCACTGCTCCATCAGCCAGACAGGTAGAATGCAAGTGCCTTTTTTACCTTCCTCATACCTCCTCCCACAGCTAAGTCTGACTGAGTCCTGGTGTACACTTACAATTTAGGCTGACATTGCTGTGTCACTCCAGGAGCCACCCCGCTCAGTGTAGCTATGGCAACCTACCCAGTGGAGCAGACACTGTGAGGTACTTCTGTCAACCCAGATATTGTTGTTTGGGGAGGCAGGGTTCCTATGCTGACAGAAAATCCCCTTCCATCTGTATAGGCTGCATCTCTGCCACTAGTAGACATTCAGGCCCAGGCTCCAGCCCTAACACTACAATTTTATAACTGTTCAATCTGTAAGCCTGACTGGGGTCAGTCACAGGTGTTTTAGTGCAGTGTAGACAAACCCTCAGTTTCTGTCTCCACATACTCCTTCTCTTCTAAATAGCAAGCCCTGGAAACATCATAATAAATAGTAATATTTTCTCTAAATACTTATATGGCCACTATTTGCATAGCATCCAAATATCCGTCTCACAATCTTTGATGTATTAACCTTACAACGCCCTTTTGACAGAGTTTGAGAATGAGAGGCATAGTATCCCAAATCCTCAGTTTTTTTAGGCTCTTAGGGTACATCTACACAGCAGCGTTATTTTGGAATAACTGATGTTATTCTGAAATAATGTAGAATATGTCTACACTACAAGCCTTTAGTTCAAAATAATGTCGAGCTGGAGGACTTCTTACTCCGACTTATGTTAACTCATTTCACGAGGAGTAAGAGAAGTCGAAGGACTAGTGTTCTTCCTTTGACTTCCTCCTGCGTAGACAGTGCCTAAAGCCGAATAAAGCTATTTCGACTTAAGCTACGCCATTGACATAGCTGAAGTTACATATTCAACTTCAGTCCTGCTGTGTAGATGCACCCTTTCTGTCCATTGCAATGGATGGAAGTTAGGTGCCTAAATAATTCTGAGGACCTGGGCCACAGAAAGTGAAGTGACCAAGATTATACAGAAAGTCTGTGGCAGGAACTCAGGCCAGATTTCAGGACTCCCTATCTATCCTTAGTTATTCCCAATATTGTATTCATTCTGGAGTACATTGGTGGGCAGCCTGTGGTGCACCCTCCTCTGCCCATTCCCACACATCTCATGCACTGGGGGGGTCCACACTTACCTCCACTTCCTCCCTCCCACGCTGCTGGGGAGCTGTGAATAGGCTGATTTGCTCTGTATCCCCACTCCTCCTCCTCCTCCCTCCCTCCCTTCTTCCCAAAGCTTGAATGCTGTGGCATTTAAACTTGGGTGTTGGGGGCGGGGCATGAATCAGCAGATTCATAGCTTGGAAATGCTGGGAGAGAGGAAGAGGGAAAGGAGAAGGGAAGGGGTACATATGGAGAAGGAGGCAAGGAAGAGGCCAGTTGAGGATTTGAGGGAAGGGATGGAGTGGGGGCATAGCCTGCATCAGAGGGGGTGGGAAAGCAGCCTCTGGCAAAATGACAACTTAAAATATATTTAAAACCAGGGCACATGTGAGATGCATGCTAATTCATAGAATCATAGAGCACTAGAACTAGAAGGGACTTTGAGAGGTCATTAGGTACAGTCCGCTGTCCTCACAGCAGCACCAATGACTGTTTCATCCCAGATGTCAGTCTAACCTGATCTTAAAAATCTCCAGAGATGGAGATTCCACAACCTCCCTAGGCAACTTATTCCAGTGTTTAACCATCCTGACAGTTAGGAAGTTTTTCCTAATGTCAAACCTAAACCTCCTTTAATGCTGTTTAAGCCCATTGCTTCTTGTCCTATCTTCAAAGGCCAAGGAGACCAGGGTTTTCTCCCTCCTCCTTGTAACACCCTTCCAGACACTTGAAAACTGCTATCATGTTCCCTCTCAATCTTCTCTTTTCCAAACTAAACAAGCCCAATTCTTTCAGTCTTCCCTCCTAGCTCATGTTTTCTAGGCCTTTAATCATTTTTGTTGCTCTTCTCTGGACCTTCTCCAATTTTCCCACATCTTTCTTGAAATGTGGTACTCAGAACTGAACACAATACTCCAACTGAGGCCTAATTAGTGCAGAGTAGAGCGGAAGAATGACTTCTCGTGTCTTGCTTACAACACTCCTGTTAATGCATGCCAGAATCACGTTTGATTTTTTTGCAACTGTGTCACACTATTAACTCATATTTAGCTTTTGGTCCACTATGGCCCCTAGATCCCTTTTTACAGTACTTCTTCCTAGGCAGTCACTTCCTATTCTCCATGTGTGAAACTGATTGCTTTTCCTAAGTGGAGTATTTTGCATTTGTCCTTATTAAACTTCATCTTACTTACCTGAGACCATTTCTCTAGTTTGTCCAGATCATTTTGAATTATGACCCTGTCCTCCAAAGTACTTGAAACCCCTCCCAGCTTGGTATCATCTGCAAACTTAATAATCGTACTCTCTATGCCATCATCCAAATCACTGATGAAGATATTGAACAGAACCAGTCCCAAAACAAACTCCTGCAGAACCCCACTTGTTATGCCTTTCCAGCATGACTGAACCATTCATTAATAACTACTCTCTGAGAATGGTTATCCAACCAGTTATGGTCCCACCTTATAATAGCCCTTGTAGGTTGTAGTTCCCTAGTTTATTGATAACTTCATGTGAGACCGTATCAAATGCCTTATAAAGTCTAGGTATACCACGTTCACTGCTTCTCACATATCCACAAGACTTGTTATCCTATCATGCTGTGCACTCCTTCTGCTGCTTTGTGTTACTTTTGCCAGCAATGTAATGTGCCCCAATGATGGATCACTTTGTGTTATAAAAAGCATGATAAAGAAGGAAAATCAAGTGTAATATATTTAATCTTATTCTTGGGATCATGGTTAGTGCACAGGCCCTATTTCAATCTTGAGGCTCACTGAGATGAAGGAGGGCCACTCATGCAGTCAACTCACTAGCTTGATTGCTCATCACTGCCATAATACTTCAAAAACAAGATATTGAGCCTACCTGAATCATGTAATTCAACCTGCCAAATGCAGCAGCTTCTGGGTTGGAACACAGCAGCAGTGTAAGTCAATTTAATTGCACATGCACACTCTGTAAAACATCAGATTTGGTACAATTATTTTGTCTTGATCCAAACAATCATCATGGGAGTTACAGTCCACAGAGTTTATAAGACATGTCATTGTCTCCCCAGCCATTCTTGTCAGCTGCCCCCAGAAGCAGGCATATTTTTCAGATAGTTATTTTTGTTGTTCAAATCAAAATGGCTAAGAGCATTGATTCCTATCTCATGTATCCTGTTTCTGTTGTGCTTCATTTGTTCCAAGCACAGTACAGGAATGAAGTAAGTAACCTACTCTACAAGCATGGGAAGTGGGTGGATAAGTACTATTAACCTCATTTACAGATGGGCAAATTGAGACTGATGAAGTAAAATGCCCAACGTCACATCCCATGGTTTTGCCAGAACCAGGATTAGAACTCATTCCTCCACCCACACTACACTGAGGATCTGTCTACAATGCAATTTGAACATCCCTAGTCCGGCATTCTCTGGACCAGCAACATGTGTGGTCCAGCATGATTTTAGTTTAGCCGAATGTCCACATATCATGGGTGTGGTCAAGATTTCCACAGTCCCATAAAGTTTGTTTACAGAGACCGGTCTTGACTCTCAGTATTCTGTGCTGCTATTTAGCTCTAAGTTACCCCTAAATGTCTTCTAAGAGCCCAGCAAGCAGTTCAAGTGCTTGTAACACAGCTGGACATCACTAACCTCCCATTGTTTGGCATTGTTCAGTCAGGTCCTGAGGGTGCCAAACAAGAGAGGTTCAACTTGTACTAGGATAATTAGGATCCTTGATCCAATGTCATTACTGCTCCACAGATGGCACCTCTAGCGTAGACGGGGCTCAGGTCTTTTTTCCAGAGTATGAGTCCTCTCTGCTCAAAAAATGCTTTTCCATAATTGACATCTAGAACGGACAGGCATAAAATTTCCTCCAGAACTTTCAACTTTGCACAGTAGAGTCAGCATTAACAGAGTTATTTTTACTCACTTAGGAAAATCTCCCAAACCTCAGCTCGCTACGTCACATTATAGTATTTGGTTTGCATCCTCCACTAATTTTGTTTGCCAGAGATTTCTTTTGGGTTTCACTTGTTTTGTCTCTGTGGAGGAGGACAGCTGAGAGAAAGGCAGAGATTTATGTAGGTGTATGATTGGTTTAAGCACTGCTGACACCTGGTGAGTGAAATGGAGACATGCATGAGACAGCACGGGAAGAAGGAATCAAGGGAGTTTGGGTAAGGGGAAGGGGAGGGGTTAGCAAGTCTGAAAGGCTCAGTGTGTGGCATCTTGGGACATGTAGGCTGGAATCAGAAATTACTGGGCCTGATTCTATGCTGCAAATCTGAAGGTACCAGACAGAGCAAGGTGTGGGGATTTCATGGCATTGGAACTATTTTTAGGGTGGGTTGTCTGAGCTGGGCCCCCTATACCTGTTTGTGCCCTTCACCATCTCAGGCTGAGCTCACACATAGGGTTACCAACTCTCCCAGACTGGACAGACCAGATGCCATTGTACAAATGTGTCTGGTCCATCCAGTCCGGGAGAGATGGCAACCTAGTCACACCTAGTGGCGGCTGCAGAGTCCTGGACCAGCGGTGGGACTCTGAGTGCATTGGAGCCTGTGGACTGGTGGCCTGGAGCCTGAGGATGGCAAGCTGAAGAACCTAGCAAGGAAGGCAGGCAGAGGGACCTTAGGGTGCCAAAGCCAGGGGGGCTGGAGGGACCCTTGAAGGGCTGCCTGGAGGCTGGGACTCAGGGCTGTCAAATTGGCAGTAGGTCTAAGCCCCAGGCATGGGGAAGCCAGGTGCAAAAGCTGATGTTGCTGCAGCACCCTCTGTACCCCTGATTCCAACACCTATGGTTGGGAAGAGGAGAGAAGGTGACTTTAAGTTCCCTTTGTGCCTCTCAGCTCCTGGGCTGCTTCAGGACACAGCCTACAGTACAGTCTCAGGGGCTGCTATGACTTCTAGCTGCTCCAGCACAACTGCCTACGTGAGCTGGGATTCAGTCACTCTTCCTCCTGTCCCAAATCAGCCTCCCAGCTAACCTTCTCACCACCCTTCTGCTAGAGGGTTCTTTAGTGACTCTGGCCTTCAGAGCAACATGAAGGGGACCTTACCGGGGATGGGGGGTGGGCAGGACATACCCAATTGACCACTGTACTGTAAATGGTTAGAATTGGAAAATTGGGATGAATAGTTTATGTCCAGAGCAGCTCAAGCAGCTGAGCCAGACTGGACACTGTCAGAGGCATGCTAACCATGTCGGGTAGGGTTTTCCAAAGTGCTCACTGCTCTAACTCTGCACACAGTGTAGTTACTGGTAGCACTGCCACCAACTTCACTGGCCTCACTCTGCTCTCAATCCCAATCTTCCTGAAATACAGAAGCTGCAAACAAGTAAACCCATTGTACCCTGGTGCTGGCACCTCTCTGTCTAAGGTACTCATCTGGGCCCCTTCCCCCCACCCCCAGCACAGTGTCTGTGCTTCTCACTTACCCTCCCAACTCACTTGTGAGGTAGGGACAGAGCCCCAGCCGACAGACAGAGCGCTGAGGGCACAGAGAGACAGAGGGTATGTCCACCTCCCCTCTGCCTTTTTTCCCACCTCCCCTCTGCCCTTCCCCTCCCCTTGATGGAGTTTGTGCTGTGATTGGCTGTGATTGGAAACTGTTGGCTTCTAATTAAAGTTTGAATTCTAGAAGCCTCTGCTGATTAGCTGAGCCTTGGTAGGGGGAGGGGCTTTATAAGGGAGTGGGCAAGCAACCAAGGAGCTTGTGAACAGGTAAGTGCTAACAGGGAGTTTTGAGAGGGAGTTTGGAAGGGGAGAGGGAAGGGCGGGAGGTTCTCTTGCCTTTCTTTTTAAATACTTTTTCCAGGACAGCAGCGATGGTTGGTGATGGGTCTGCTGTTGTTACCTGCACAGCGTGTGCCATGTTTGTCTTCCTCCTGGAAGAAAGAACGGATTTCATCTGCACCAAGTGCAAGCTGGTCGACATTTTGGAAGAAAAAATTAGAGGACTGGAGGCCCAAGTGTCGACCCTATGCTTGATCAGAGAGGATGAAGACTTCCTCGATAGAAGGCAGCATTTAATCCTTCAAGCACGGCAGGCAGAAGAGCCAGAGAGGGCAGTACGTGACCAAGAAGAGAACTGGCAGCATGTAACTTCTAGAAGGGGGAAAAGGCCAGCACGGGAATCCCCCGATGCTATAGAGGTAAGCAATCCCTTTCAAGCTCTCTCCACAGGCTCTGCAGTGCTGAAAGCTCTGGAAGGGACCTCACAAGGAAGAAACCAGAAGAGAACACCATCTACTGGAAGGCATGGGATGCGTAGTCCTACGGATGGGGGTTCCACGGCCACCACCCCCAAAAGGAAACGATGGGTGGTGGTGGTCGGGGACTCCCTCCTAAGAGGGACTGAGCCATCCCTCTGCCGTCCGGACCTGGACTCTCGAGAGGTGTGCTGCTTACCGGGAGCTCGCATTCAGGATGTCACTGAGAGGCTTACCAAGCTGATCAAACCTTCGGATCGCTACCCCTTCCTGCTTCTCCACGTGGGAACTAATGATACAGCCAAGAATGATCTTGAGCATGTTACTGCGGATTATGTAGCGCTAGGAAGAAGGATCCAAGAATTTGGAGTGCAAGTGGTATTCTCCTCCATCCTCCCTGTTGAAGGGAAAGGACTGGGCAGGGATCGTCGAATTAAGGACGTAAATGCGTGGTTGCGCAGATGGTGTTGCAGAGAGGGCTTTGGTTTCTTCGACCATGGGACTCTGTTCCGGGCACAAGGATTGTTAGGAAGAGATGGGATCCACTTAACGAAGAGAGGAAGGAGCATCTTCGCGGGCAGGCTTGCAAACCTAGTGAGGAGGGCTTTAAACTAGGTTCATCGGGGGATGGTGACCAAAATCCTGAGGGGAGTGGGGAAGTTGGATACCGGGAAGAAATGCAGAGAGGAAGGGGCAAGAAAGGAGGACCCATGTTTCGAATGGAGAAGATAGGACGATCAACTGGTTACCTGAAGTGTTTGTACACTAATGTGAGAAGCCTGGGCAACAAACAGGAAGAACTGGAGGCCCTGGCCCAGACCAAGAAATATGATTTAATTGGGATAACAGAGACTTGGTGGGATGACTCGCATGACTGGAGCGCTGTCATGGAAGGGTATAGACTGTTCAGGAACAACAGGCAGGGGAGAAAAGGAGGAGGAGTTGCACTATATGTAAGAGAGCACTACGATTGCTCTGAACTCCAGTATAAAGAGGGAGAAAAACCTGTTGAGAGTCTATGGGTTAAGTTTAAAGGAGCAAAAAACAGCATTGATGTTGTGGTTGGTGTTTGCTACAGGCCACCGAATCAGGTGGATGAGGTAGATGAGGCTTTCTTTGGACAACTGAGCGAAGCTTCCAGATCGCAGGCCCTGGTTCTCGTGGGGGACTTTAATCACCCTGACATCTGCTGGGAAACCTATACGGCAGTACACAGGCAATCCAGGAAGTTTTTGGAGAATGTTGGGGATAACTTCTTGACACAGGTGCTGAAGGATCCGACCAGGGGCCGTGCGCAGCTTGACCTTCTGCTCGCAAACAGGGAGGAACTAATAGGGGAAGTAGAGGTAGGTGACAACCTGGGAAGCAGTGATCATGAGATGGTAGATTTCAGGATCCTGACCAAAGGAAGAAAAGAGAGTAGTAAAATACACACCTTGGACTTCAAAAAAGCAGATTTTGACTCCCTCCGAGATCTGATGGGCAGAATCCCCTGGGATGTTAACATGAAGGGGAAAGGAGTCCAGGACAGCTGGCAGTATTTTAAAGAAGCCTTATTGAAGGCACAGAAAGAAACCATCCCGACCCGTAGCAAGAGAGGCAAACATGGTAGGAAACTGGACTGGCTTACAGGGGAAATCCTTGGTGAACTAAAGCACAAAAAGGAAGCTTACAAAGAGTGGAAACTTGGACAAATGACCAGGGAGGAGTTTAAAGGTATAGCTCGAGAATGCCGGGGGGTTATCAGGAAGGCGAAAGCGCAAATGGAATTGCGACTGGCTAAGGATGTGAAGGATAACAAGAAAGGTTTCTACAGGCATGTTAACAAGAAGAAGGTGATCAGAGAGGGTGTGTGGCCCCTAATGGATGAAGGAGGTAACCTAGTGACAGATGATGTGGGGAAAGTTGAAGTACTCAATGCTTTCTTTGCCTCTGTATTCATGGACAAGGTCGGCTCCTGGACTTCTGCGCCAAGTGACGCAAGATGGGATGAAGATGGACAGCCCATGGTGGGTAAAGAACAGGTTAGGAACTATTTAGAAAAGTTAAACGTACATAAATCCATGGGTCCGGACTTAGTGCATCCGAAGGTACTGAGGGAGTTGGCAAATGTCATTGTGGAGCCTTTGGCTATTATCTTTGAAAAGTCGTGGAGATTGGGAGACATCCTGGATGACTGGAAAAAGGCAAATGTAGTGCCCATCTTCAAAAAAGGGAAGAAGGATGATCCAGGGAACTATAGGCCGGTCAGTCTTACCTCGGTTCCTGGAAAAATCATAGAAGGGATCCTTAAGGAATCCATATTGAGGCACTTGGATGAGAGAAAAGTGATTAGGAATAGTCAGCATGGATTCACAAAGGGCAAGTCATGCCTGACCAATCTGATTAGCTTCTATGATGAGGTAACTGGCTCGGTGGACATGGGGAAGTCAGTGGATGTGATATACCTTGACTTTAGCAAGGCTTTTGATACGGTCTCCCACAATATTCTTGCCAGCAAGTTAAGGGATTGTGGACCGGATAAATGGACAGTAAGATGGATAGAAAGATGGCTAGAAGGCCGGGCCCAGCGGGTAGTGATCAGTGGCTCGATGTCAGGATGGCGGTCGGTTTCTAGCGGAGTGTCCCAAGGTTCGGTTCTAGGACCGGTTTTGTTCAATATCTTTATTAATGATCTGGATGAGGGGATGGATTGCACCCTCAGCAAGTTTGCGGATGACACTAAGGGTGTGTCTAGACTACATGCCTCCTTCGACGGAGGCATGTAGATTAGCCAGATCGGAAGAGGGAAATGAAGCCGCGATTAAAATAATCGCGGCTTCATTTAAATTTAAATGGCTGCCCCGATCTGCCGATCAGCTGTTTGTCGGCAGATCGGGAGAGTCTGGACGCGATGCCCCGACAAAGAAGCCTTTCTTCATCGACACAGGTAAACCTGGTTTCACGAGGCTTACCTGTGTCGATGAAGAAAGGCTTCTTTGTCGGGGCATCGCGTCCAGACTCTCCCGATCTGCCGACAAACAGCTGATCGGCAGATCGGGGCAGCTATTTAAATTTAAATGAAGCCGCGATTATTTTAATCGCGGCTTCATTTCCCTCTTCCGATCTGGCTAATCTACATGCCTCCGTCGGAGGCATGTAGTCTAGACACACCCTAAGCTGGGGGGAGAGGTAGATATGCTTAAGGGCAGAGATAGGGTACAGAATGACTTAGACAAATTGGAGGATTGGGCCACAAGAAATTTGATGAGGTTCAACAAGGACAAGTGTAGAATCCTGCACTTGGGACGGAAGAATCCCAAGCATAATTACAAGCTGGGGACCAACCGGTTAAGTAGTAGTTCTGCAGAAAAGGACCTGGGGGTTACAGTGGATGAGAAGCTAGATATGAGTCAACAGTGTGCCCTTGTAGCCAAGAAGGCTAATGGCATATTAGGTTGCATTAAGAGGAGCATTGTCAGCAGATCCAGAGATGTCATCATTCCCCTTTATTCAGCTTTGGTGAGGCTGCATCTGGAGTATTGTGTCCAGTTCTGGGCCCCCCACTACATAAAGGATGTGGACGCATTGGAGAGGGTCCAGCGGAGGGCAACCAAAATGACTAGGGGGCTGGAGCATATGACTTATGCGGAGAGGCTGAGGGACTTGGGTCTGTTTAGTCTGCAGATGCGAAGAGTGAGGGGGGATTTGATAGCAGCCTTCAACTTCCTGAAGGGAGGTTCCAAAGAGGATGGAGAGAGGCTGTTCTCAGTAGTGACAGATGGCAGAACAAGGAGCAATGGTCTCAAGTTGTGGTGGGAGAGGTCCAGGTTGGATATTAGGAAAAACTATTTCACTAGGAGGGTGGTGAAGCACTGGAATGGGTTGCCTAGGGAAGTAGTGGAGTCTCCATCCCTAGAGGTGTTTAAGTCTCGGCTTGACAAAGACCCGGCCGGGTTGATTTAGTTGGAATTGGTCCTGCCTAGAGCAGGGGGCTGGACTTGATGACCTTCTGAGGTCTCTTCCAGTTCTATGATTCTATGATTCCACAAGGCACTACAAAATTCCCCATGCTGAGTGTCAGAGCCTGGGTCAATTGACTCAGGCTCTCAGGGCTCAGGCTGTGAGTCTACAAATTGCACTGCAGACTTTCAGGCTCAGAATGGAGCCCAGGCTCCAAGATCCTTGCCTGCTACTGAGTTTCAGAGCATAGATATCAATCCAAGCCCAAACATCTACACTGCAATTTTTATCCCAGAAGCCTGAGCTCCATGAGGCTGGATCAGCCAAATCAGGCCAGCTGTAGTCATACTGCAAGTCTTTTATTGCCATGTAGATGTACCATTGGGGACCTTCCCAGGGTACCAGAGGAAATCAGTGGTGGAGCAGGGAATTGGATCTAGGTCTCTCAAGTCCCTGGCAAGTGTCCCAACATCTTTCCTTAAGTTAATAACACCAGAGACAGAGCTTCTCAGTAGCAACCGTCATTCCTTCTTAGAGAGAAAGGGACACTCACTTTTTATCCAGTCAGAATTCCATTGACTTCACTGGGGTGACTCAAAAGTTACATTAATTGTTTAACTAATTAACATCAGCACAGCTGGCCAGTTTTCCTCTCCGTTCATTTAAACTACAGGAAGTATCATTTTTGCCCAGAACATTCCTGCAGTAGCAATCCTCTCTCATTCTTAAGGCTCACTAATCGCAATTAAAAAACTATAAAGCATACTTAGCTCCAGAACACAGTAGATACCTGTCAGCAGAAATGGCCTGGAAATTTTTAGTACCAGGAATGGCTGCTTTTGTGTGAAATGGTGTTGATAAAAGAGAAGCCAGCTATGCCTCTGAAGGAGCAAGTAGAATGTCCTGTCATGGAAGGATCCAAAGTAAGCACTCCGAATTAAAACAAAACCTGAAAGTTGTGCAGTCTATTATGTCAATTAACAAAGGCTGTGGGTATACTACATACAAATCATACAACTCTCACTATCTTGTGGCCCTTCTTTCCCCCTTGCACAAAAAAGATGAGCTAAATATTTTCAAAACTCAGTGATTACCTTGATTATTACACTAATATAACACTAGGCCATGGGGGGGCACCATTGCTTTTCTTATTAAACTAACAAATGTTGTGCAATAACAATGAGTAGTCCTGTGGCACCTTAGAGACTAACCAAAATATATAGAATGTGATATATGCCATCAAATGCCAGCAATGCCCCTTTGCCATGTATATTGGCCAAACCGCAGAGTCTCTATGACAAAGGATAAATGAACGCAAACCAGACATCAGTAACGGTAACACACATAAACCTGTGGGGGAACATTTTAACCTGCCTGATCACTCAGTCATGGATTTAAAAGTAGCCATTCTTCTACAAAGGAATTTCACAAGCCAATTAGAGAGGGAGGATGCAGAATTGGAATTTATCTACAGATTTGAAATCTTTACCCTGGGCCTAAACAAACAGATTAACTGGTTGGCACATTACAAAGCCTCCCATTAACATCTGCATTTCCACATCAAAAGCTATGTATGGGAGACATACAGCTCACTTAATTAGCTTCATTAACATGGACCCTACAATTGACAGGTACTTCTTCGGCTGTTATATCTCGCTCTTGGTTTCTGTTATTTACACTCCAATTCATCTGATGAAGTGGGTTTTCCCCATGAAAGCTCAAGATTCTACAGGTTGGACTTCCCTGGTCTGGCACTGTCAGGACCTGGCTGGTCCTGGATGAGGAATTTTGTCAGACCAGAGGAGGTCATTTCTGGCCCTCCTGCTCCCAGCTCCACTTCCTGACCTGCCGCCCCACTTGCTCCCCCAGGCAGCCCAGCTGGGTCATGCTCCAGGCTTCCTGTGTCCCTTCTCCCCACCTGCAGCCCAGCTGGGCTGCACACTGGCCTTCCCAGCTCCCTCCCATCCCCACAGCCCAGCTGAGCCACATGCCAGGATCCGCCCCCCTCCCCAACCACACATCAAGCTAGCCTCCTGTGACAATTTAAGTTTGCAGGATGTCTAAAACTGAAGCAGGATTTATTGAACAAACGCCATCATGTGACAATAAAGTTAATATAGCTTCCAAAATGGCAGAGTTAAAAATGAAATTCTCTGACTTGTATTATGTTAATGCTAGACAAAAATGCTCCCATACTTAAAGTATATGAGTGAAATCCAGGCCACTGACTCCAATGAGGCCTAGATTTTTGCCCTATGAATCTCTAAAAAGGGCTGGCTCTTTAAATAGTTGCATTTAAACAATCCATGGGTAGAGACAAATTGATTGCTTCTTTCCCATTCAAATTTCCTTTCAATGGATTTATGGACCTGTGTGGAGATCCAAATTAGCTCTAATTGTCAGTTCTTAGTATCTAAGATTACAAAATATCTATAATGGTCTATTTAATGCTTTAATTTGCATAGTCCAACTGATATGGCACTGGATTAGGAGTCAGTAGATTTTAAATTCTACTCCTAGCTCTGTCACTGATCTGTGTATGACCTGGGACAAATAATTTCATTTATTTGCACCTCAATTTCCCCAACTATAAAATGGGAATAATAATACTTCTTCTTCTTAGTAAAATACTTATGGATCTATAGTGTTGTCATGAGGTATACTGGTCCTTTAAGAGCAGAGGGAGCCAGGAGAATCCATCTCAAAGAGCTGGAATCAACAGAGGTCCAGAAAATGGCCTGGTAGCAGAAGCAGAAGCTGTCTAGGAGAGTTAGGAATTGGATGGGAGAAAACCCCAGGAAACACTTCCTTTAAATGTCAGGGATCAGGAGCTCTATAGCCAAGAATGGGGAAGGATTTCCCTCTCTTGCAGCCAATCTGGAGGAGCTCTCTGGCAGAGAACAATATATAGACTACCTTCTCTTGCAAAATGGAGCAGTCACTGGCAAGTGAAAGAAGTTAGAGCCAGATGACTAAACCTCAGGGAGAGGCAGCTATGAGAAGCAATCCTGTGAAGAGCAGGTGATAGCAGGAGAAGAGCTCTGTGGGAACGCAGAAGAGCCAGAGATAAGTAGGAATCTTTGTATTGCAGTGATGGATTTTATTCATGGGATAGGTTGGAACCAAGGAAATAAGAGTATAGTCAATTAACGGATTAACCGATAAGCAAAAGCGTATAGGTTAATGATACATGCATTTCTCCCTCCCCCCTGATAGCAATTTTTTTTAGCAGGCTGGCCAGCAGCCCAGCTCAGTCCTGGCTCACGCTGGGTCTGGGACCTACCCCTGCTATGGCCCTGCATTTAAAGTTTATTAGGAGTCAGGCAGGCAGGCAGCCTGGCTCAGTTCCAGCTTTAAAAAAGGGAAGAAGGACAATCTAAGGAACTACAGACCAGTCAGCCTTACCTCGGTCCCCAGAAAAATCATGGAGGGGATCCTCAAGGAATCCATTTTGAAGCACTTGGAAGAGGGGAAAGTAATCAGGAATAATCAACATGGATTCACAAAGGGCAAATCATGCCTGATCAATCTGATTAGCTTCTATGATGAGGTAACTGGCTCTGTGGACATGGGAAAATCAGTGGATGTGATATACCTTGACTTTAGCAAAGCTTTTGATACGGTCTCCCACAACATCCTTGCCAGCAAGTTAAGGGAATATGGATTGGATAAATGGACTGTAAGATGGATAGAAAGCTGGCTAGACTGTCGGGCCCAATGGGTAGTAATCAACGGCTCAGTGTCAGGTTGGCGGTCGGTTTCTAGCACAGTGCCCCAAGGATCTCTTCTAGGACAGATTTTGTTCAACATCTTTATTAATGACCTGGATGAGGGGATGGATTGCACCCTCAGCAAGTTTGCAGATGAAACTTAGCTAGGGGGAGAGGAAAATATGCTAGAGGGCAGGGATAGGGTCCAGAGTGACCTTGACAGATTAGAGGATTGGGCCAAAAGAAATCTCATGAGGTTCAGCAAGGACAACTGTAGCATCCTGCACTTGGGACGGAAGAATCCCAAGCATTGTTATAGGCTGGGGACTGACTGGCTAAGTAGCAATTCTGCAGAAAAGGATCTGGGGATTACAGTGGATGAGAAGCTGGAGATGAACCAACAGTGTGTCCTTGTAGCCAAAAAGGCTAATGGCATATTAGGGTGCATTAGGAGGAGCATTGCCAGCAGATCCAAAGAAGTGATTATTCCCCTTTATTCAGCTCTGATGAGGCCATATCTGGAATATTGTTTCCAGTCCTGGGCCTCCCACTATAGGACGGATGTGGACGCATTGGAGAGGGTCCAGCAGAGGGCGATCAAAATGATTAGGGGGTTGGAGAGCATGACCTATGAGGAGAGACTGAGGGATTTGGGTTTGTTTAGTGTACAGAAGAGAAGAGTGAGGGGGGATTTGATAGCAGCCTTCAACTTCCTGAAGGGAGGTTCCAAAGAGGACGGAGAAAGGCTGTTCACAGTAGTGACGGATGGAAGAACAATAAGCAACAGTCTCAAGTTACAGTGGGAGAGGTCTAGGTTGGATATTAGGAAAAACTATTTCCCTAGGAGGGTGGTGAAGCACTGGAATGGGTTACCTAGGGAGGTGGTAGAATCTCCATTCCAAGAGGTTTTTAAGTCTCGGCTTGACAAAGCCCTGGCAGGGTTGATTTAGTTGGGATTGGTCCTGCCTTGGGCAGGAGGCTGGACTTGATGACCTCCTGAGGTCTCTTTCAGCTCTAGGAGTCTATGATTCTAGGAGCCAGGCAGGCAGAGAGCCGGGCTCAGTTCCAGCGTGTGCTGGGTCTGGGAGCTCAGCCGCACTCCTGTACAGGCAGTGGTCCATGAGGGGAGCTGGTTTTTAAACTAGATCCCCTCACAGACCAGCTCCCACCTGGCACCCCACGCAGCTGCTTCTGATACAGAGGCAGCAGTGAGCAGTGACAGGGGGCTCCTTGGGAGTGGAGCTGGAGCGCACTGGCTGCCGGCCTCACCCAGGGACTATAGAATAGTTGAGTAACCAATAAGAATTCATGGCATTAATCAACTATACAATTAACCGATATTTAACATCCCTAGTTGGAACTACTTATTGACAGCGCTGGATTTAGGGGCAGGTGACCCAGGCAAAAGGAAAATAGAATGCTCGCAGTAAAATGTTTCAGGTATTCCACATGCGGATTCATTTTGCCCTAACCTCCTAGAACATTTTAGATATTTGGATCTCTCTGACACGGTGCTTCAGATCATGAGGGCAAAGGCAAGAAAAGCAACCTTTTAACTCCAGCACTAGAGTTAACATTCTAAGGCTGTCACCTACTATAACACTGTTTAATACTGATCCACTCAATGATGGTGCACAGTTCAATTTTGTGAGGTTAATACATTTCAGCAGGCCCACCGAGGGGGGAGGAGGCAACCAGGAAAGATGCCTCAAGGCCTTGTGATTTCAAAGGGGCCAAGGGCTCTCGGCTGTGACCACTTCTATTGTAGCAGTGGCAAGCATGTTGTGATGAGGGCAGGGGGGAGAGGTCATAGCATGCGCCAGGCGGTGCGGCGAGCTGGCTGCCCTCAGTCACGCCCCTTCCTTGTGAGGGCTTGCTCCTTCCAGAAGTGTGGAACTTCCCTCTCACACCTTGCCCAGGGGCCTGCAAAGGCTGTTGGTAGCGTTGCCAGATGGTTTCAACAAAAATACCAGACACACTTGACATTACATCACAATCTACATTACATCTTATTTAGAAAATACCGGACAGTTATATTTTCTCATTTATATTTTTGCAATTTGTTTCCCAAACAGAAAACTCAAATACTAAACTGTCCGGTTCAAAACTGAACACCTGGCAACCCTAGCTGTTGGTGCCCCCACATTTCAGTTATTCTTAAAATTAAAAAGTTTTTAGGAGCTTAGAGGAAACTATTTGCTTATATATGGCATGAATAAATATAGATTTACCAATCCTGGCATGCAAATTTATTATCTTACATGAGTTGGACAAATCATGCATCAAAGTTGTAAAATCAGCTACCAATCAATAAAAATTGAGGTATTCAAAGTTTTAACAACTGGAAGTGGGCACCAAAGATACTCCTTTCCCGGGGCACTATTTGGTCTAGAGATGGCACTGCTGGCAGGAATTAAAGCACACGTGCGCATGCACACACACCTATGGAGGATGGTTGGAGTGACAGAAAAGGCTGTGGGGAGTCTGTAAGGGGCCCTGGAAAAGAAGCCCAGAGAGAGGCAGCTGAAAAGGGAATTCTGGCCATAAGGGACTGCTGAGGAAGTGGCAACCCTGTTACAACACTATGTAAAATCCAAGTATTATTGTTCATTAGGACACTCTGCATCTGTGGCTGTTACAGGACTAACTACGGAGGCAGCTAAAATGTTATTTTTCTAATTAAGCTTCTGTTTCTTGAGCAAGTATTTGAGATCACAGTTGATTGTGTTGCCCTGGAAATAATTGTTTGGTGGGGAGAGAGGGAGGGAAGAGATTAAACAAAACTGTAATGAAAATATAACCTGAGCAGCGTGAAGCAAGCCTCGCCATTCTGTACCGTCAAATGCCTTGGCAGTATTCAAAGCAGCAACTAAATGATGCCGGGCCTGTGATTGGAGGTCAAGAGGTGCCTCCTTACAGTTTCTGCCAATGTGGTGCAAAGATGACCTCCACTTGGTTCAAGATCATTGATTTGTTCCTTTCAGTGCCACGTCATGTTGCAATGATTTGTATATCAGCATTGCCAGGAAACATTTGTCTGTGATAAGGTAATTTGTCTGAACACTTTGGAAGTACTGGTGCGTTAGCCTCGTTCTAACTCAGCTAATGCAAAGGTGAGTAGTGCCGTCAATTTCTATGGAGCAATGCCAATTTATGCTATCTGAGGATTTGACCCATTCTCTTTTGTAGAAAATTAAACTCCATGGGGTGGATTATGACTATGTTGCACTGGTTCTATAGGAATGCAACCAATGGAGTTACACTTACATAAAACTTGATCAATACTCTGGGGAACCAGGCCCCAAGCATATAGCTACAAGTTTTAGTTTATGCTGGGGATATGCCTCCCAAGGACACATTATAAATCCCAATGGTAAACCCACTACCATCTTTCAAAGTAGGGCTTTAATTAATGCAACAACTCGAAGACTATCATCATTAAAGTTGGGTGTATTTATATGCATCAAGATTCAGCTTTCTTTCTCCAACCCATTAGCTACCTATAGAATCAGGACTAACTTTAGAAGTGTCACAAGCCAATGAGATTGCTCTGAAGCAGCCAGGTGACACTTCTGCTTTTCTTTTAATAGGAAGAACAAAGTGAAACACCCATCCAGTCTTTAAAAAAATTGTTCATGCTCTGCTCACACTCGGGCATGTATGTCACATTTTGGCTTATGGTGAATGTATAAGTCTCAGAAGGAGTCCTTCCTCACTTTGTTTGAGTCCAACCCTACAATTTGTACTCCATCATAGCGTTAATAGAAGCCAATAGAATTCATGCCTTCCTAAGGACTACAGTACTATATCTCAGGGAAATCTGTTTTTTTTATAAAGCAGACATTAGACTGACACTTAATTCTTCATTAACCTTTATCCTCAGCTTTCCCATCTTTTGATATGCATCCATTTATTTTAAAAGAGCAAGACTGCCACGAGACAGTGCACTTCTAACACTCTGAACTGCTCTCTCCAAAGACTCAAGTCCCTGGTCCAGGTTTCATACATTACAAATGCATAAGGATTGGGTCCATTGGCTCTGAGGCCTGGTGAACTTTGTATTACAGTCAGTGCCAGAGCTGGGGTATGAGCAGGTGGAAATAAGGTCCACGGAGTCCACATTAAGGAAACCAAGGACCTTCACTCAGTTTTCTGATTTGCAGGGGCGGGGAGAGTTTCAATCAAAAGAACGCAAATTAATAAAAGTCTTCTTGGGCCATATTCCCACCATTTTATCAGTGTTGTTTGCTTTGGGAGCCTCTGTCTCCAGAGCTCACTATCCTGACTTCTCTCTCCCTTACTGGAGTAGCTGAGCCTCTGTCTAATACAACTATAAGGCGTTTTTCTGCTGGCATAGTAACACTACCTCCCTGCACAACAACACTTGCTATGTTAGTTTTGTTCTAGCAACAGAGCTGACCCTTCCCTGGGACTTTTGCCAGCACAGTTAAATTGCTGGAAGGCGGGGAAGGATTCTTCATATCCTTGACTGACATTGCTATGCCAGCAACACTTTACAGTATAGACAAAGACCACAGGTCTGAGCCCAGCTAGGCTCAGTAGTACCCGCTTGACTTGATTCCCAGCTAGGACTATGAAACCACACCTGGGTTTTCAAGCAAGCAAAAAAATCAAGCAAGCAAGAAAGAATCCTTTGTTTCGGTCTATTCCCAAGGTGCTAGGTGAGTGAGGTCTGACAGGCCTGTGGGACCCTCTCCAACGTGCATCAAATGATCTGTCCACCCCATTACATGTAGGAAGAGTGAAATTCAGTGTCAATGCAGAGTCAGGAGTAATTTACATGCTAGACCTATTTTTTAAGCATCTTGGCCAAATTCATCTCAGGTATAGCAGTGGAATTAACCTGGTAATGATTTTGGCTGGATTTACACTGGTGTAACAGATCAGAATTTGGCCCAGGAAGGCTAAATGGCTTATCCAAGGTGACACAACAGGTCAGTGATGGAGCTAGGAATAGAATTCGTTCAAGATTGCACATTCTCAGTTCCTTGTTGTAACGTGGGCCTAAATGATAATGTCACATGTGCAGTAAGTATCAAGTCTCAGTCCCACTGTATGGCTTTATGGAGACACACAGTGTATACTAAGAGCCAGGCTGAAAAGGGTAATAGAAGCCTGAGGGGCTAAAGGAAGCAGCTGTGGGCCTCATTAGCCAGAAGGCTGGATAAGGCAGCCAGGGAGAATAGAAGGGGAAGGAGCCAGAGTGTGGCTGATTGTGCACCCCAGCCAGAAAGAGAGGCTGGCTGAGTTTGCTGTGAACAAAGCTCTGTAAATAGAAGGTGGTGGGAAATTGGTATGGACAATAAAAGACAAAGCGATTGCACCAGAGAGGGTCTCTGGTTGATCTGTGGATGAAGAAGGGGTCCCTGCACCAGGACCTTGCCACAGTTACCTTTCTCATAATGGTCCCCACACTTAGGAGGCATTATATGCCATGTGAGATGTTTACTGGAAACAACATACAGGCAGTCCCTGGGTTACGTACAAGATAGGGAGTGTAGGTTTGTTCTTAAGTTGAATTTGTATGTAAGTTGGAACTGGTACATATTGTAGGGGAAACTCTAGCCAAACATTTCTCCAGAGCTCAGTTTTATTCTCCCACACCTCACTTCCCTCAGTCCTTTATTCTCAAGCTGAGGTGTCTGCTGAGAAAAGCCGCTCTGCGTCTCCCTGGTCTGCTGGGGGGGGGGGCCTAGCTTCGCGTCTCCCTGGTCTGCAGGGGGGAAGCAGCTAGTGCGGGGTTGCCTCACCCCGTTTGTAAGTAGGGATCCGATGTAAGTCGGATCCATGTAACCCGGGGACTGCCTGTATATTTAATCATATTTCTTTCCTCACCTGGCTCCAGCTAAAATATGCCCTCTAGTATTTTGTGCACATCATGAGGTTTTTGTTGTTGTTGGGGTTTTTTTGTTCAGTTGATTGGTTGGTGGTTGTTGTATTGTTTTGTCTACAATCAGGTACCACTTGGGAGACCTCATGTCTGGTTTTGTCACTGAACTCATTAGTGAAGGTTCTTACAATCCTGAGATTGTGACAGGTGCCAAAAAATGAATATGAAGTTGACTTCAAGCCCTAGTCAGACAAATGCACAAAGCTGCTGTGCTCTGAAACAATAGCTCACCAAAATGTATCCAATGCCAACCCTTTAGCTATTTTTTCCCTTACTCTCCACTAGGAAAACAAGCTTATCAATGAAAGTGCAGAACTGTATTATCTTTTTATCAATATCATTCTCTGACAATCACCAGAAAATAATGTAATAAAACTGCAGAGGGAAAACAGCAGTAAAATAGGTCCCCAAAATATGTAGAGAAAAATATTTGGGAATGAAGCTGGCATGTGGTGAAACAGTCATTAACAATCCTATTCTGTAAACTGTGCAAGGACACACTGGGGCTGTTTTTGAAAACAGCTTATACCTGTGTTTTAAAAGAACATATACAGACTGGTATATTTTTGCAGGCACAAATAATTGCAGGCATCACTGATGTCACATAAATTTAACTCCCCGAACGCCCTCACAAATGCACCTACCTACATTTGCACCCACACACTAGCAGATGGAACAGAGGTCTTTTGCAATACAGGCAGTCCCCGACTTACGCGGATCCGACTTATGTCGGATCCGCACTTACGAACAGGGCTTTCTCGCCCCGGAGCTCGCAGGCAGCGGTCAGCCACCTCGACCTCCGGGGCGAGAAAAGCTGCTCCCGGTGCCCCTGGTCTGCTGGGGACCGTCTCCAGCAGACCAGGGGCATCGGGAGCAAAGCCGCAGCCCCGGCGGGTTTGCTCGCGGTGCCCCTGGTCTGCTGGAGACGGTCCCCAGCAGACCAGGGGCACCGCGAGCAAAGCCGCAGCCTCGGCGGGGTCCCGCGCTTCTGAAGCTTTGCTCTGGCAAAGCCTCAGAAGCGCGGGACGCGGCTGCGGCTTTGCTCGCGGTGTCCCTGGTCTGCTGGGGACCGTCTCCAGCAGACCAGGGGCACCGGGAGCTAAGCTGCAGCAGCGGCGGGTCCCACGCCAGAGCAAAGCCTCAGAGGCGAGGCACCCCACCGCTGCGGCTTTGCTCCCCGTGTCCCTGGTCTGCTGGGGGGGGCGCAGCTAGTGTGCCCCCCACCCCAAGCAGACCAGGCTTTTGTTGTGGACCCTGGGGCAGAGCAGCTGGGGCGCTGCCGGTTGGTCCCGCAGCGCCGCTCTGGGCACTACTGGACCAACCCGGCAGCACCCCAGCTGCTCTGCCCCAGGCGTCCTGATTCAGCCGCTGCTGGTCAGTTTCAGCAGCGGCTGAATCAGGACGCCTGGGGCAGAGCAGCCGGGGTGCTGCTGGGTTGGTCCAGTAGCGCCGAGGAGCGGTGCTACTGGAGCAACCCAGCAGCACCCCAGCTGCTCTGCCCCAGGTGTCCCCAAGTCAGCCGTTGCTGAAACTGACCAGCGCTGACTACAGGAAGCCCGAGGCACAGTTGCTCTGCCCCGGGCTTCCTGGAATCAGCCGCTGATCAGTTTCAGCAGCAGCTGACTTGGGGTTCTTAAGTTGAATCTGTATGTAAGTCAGAACTGGCGGTCAGTTTCAGCAGTGGCTGAATCTGGACGCCAGTTCCGACTTACATACAGATTCAACTTAAGAACAAACCTACAGTCCCTATCTTGTACGTAACCCGGGGACTGCCTGTATCAGGCCCTAATGTCAGCCATAAACATATTCCCCAGTAGCCCGACCAGAAGACCCTTTCATTCACACACAACTTTGCTGCAAATTATTCTCTTGCAGTCAGCTAGAGCAGTAAAAGTCTGATGTGAGCTTGAGCTAGTTGCAGGTCATAGCACACAGGGCAGGAGGCTGTAGCATTCATGTCTGAGTGTTCATTAGCCATTGTCAAACCTACTGGTGTTTCTCTGACTGGAATCATTGGACCACAACCAAATGTAAATGCTGACTTAAACTTAGAGGTTACATTCTTTCCATTATGTCCACATTTCAGAGGGGAAACAGCTGTGCAGTGACTGACTTTGGTAATCTAAACACTTCATGGAGACAGAGCTGAGCATGACCAAGTAAGCAAGTGGTTGACTCTGTTTTTGTATCTTGTGCCTGCTGCATGGCCATTGATGTGATGTTCCGCATTTGCAGAATGTAGCTCCACAGAAGTCACTGCCCACTTAAGCAGCTGATCCTTCATCTTTGAAATCAATGGAAGTTTTGCCATTGACTTTAGTGGGAACAGAATTGGATCCCTTCATCTCTTTGTCTCATCTGAGTAAATAATTTGGATAATAGCTGCACTATGTAGGAACAGAATGGTATTTCTTTAAATATTTTTAACACTCTAGGATTCTCACTGTGATCTGTGCAGTAGAAGATGTTCTGGACCGCCTCCTGGGGGCTCATGTCGTCCCTGCCCCCCGGGACGTGATAGACCCCGGGGCAGAGGGACCGCTCCCAGGGTACGTCTACACTACAGCGCTAATTCAAACTAACTTAGTTCGAATTAGTTAATTCGAACTAGCGCATCTAGAACTAAAACACTGATTGGACGCAGGGGGGCATTTAAGGGCAGCTGAAACCGGTTCTGGCAGGGCATCAGGTCAGTAGTTGCTTTGTGTGGCTGCTGTCTGAGGCTATCTGAGGCTCGAGCTTAAAGGGACCCCCCTGGACAGCCGGTTCTCAGCTTTTCCTGCTTGCTTGCCAACCTCGCCCCCCAGGCAGGAGGCGAAAGCGCCCCGCACCGGAGGGGTCGGGCTGTCCCGGCCGTACTACACGCCGCCAGGGGGGTTGCTTCCGGGAGTGGGGCGCGGGGCACTGCCAGGGCACGAACGCTCCCAGCCACCCGGGCGCCCCACTGATTGGCGCTTTGCTGTGTCTCTCTCCGCAGGTGGTCAAGGCCATCAACCGGGTGCTACTCCGCAGGGTGGTCCGCCTTGCCGACCCGGACGCCGTCATCCGGGGCTTCAGCGCCCTCGGCTTCCCCAACTGCGGGGGGGCCATCGACGGGACGCACATCCCCATCCATGCCCCGGAACACCAGGCGTCCTGGTACGTCAACAGAAAGGGGTACTTCTCCGTGATCCTGCAGGTCATGTGTGACCACCGGGGACAGTTCACGGACATTAATGTGGGCTGGTCCGGCAAAGCACACGACGCCCGGGTGTACCGCAACTCCTCCGTGTGCCAGCGGCTGCAGGATGGGACCTTCTTCCCCGACTGCCACATCAGGGTCGGGGACGTGGACATGCCCGTGTGCCTGGTGGGGGATGCCGCCTACCCACTGCAGCCCTGGCTCATGAAGCCCTACACGGGGCACCTCAATCCCTTCCGCCAGGCCTTCAATGCCAGGCTGACCAGGGCCCGCATCGTGGTGGAGGGGGCCTTCGGGCGACTGAAAGCCTGCTTTCGATGCCTCCTCACCCGTCTGGACCTGGCCGAGCACAACATCCCTCCCGTGGTGGCGGCATGTTGTGTGCTCCACAATTTGTGTGAGCGAAAGGGGGAGGTTTTCCTGCCAGCCTGGATGGGTGAGGCTGACCGCATGGCTGGACACTACAGTCAGCCCCGCACCGCCACCATCCGGGAAGCCCAGCGGGGGGCCGTCCGGATCCGGGAAAGCCCTGCGGGAAAGCTTCCTGGTGGAGGAGGAGGAGGACTGACCTCTCCCTGCATGCCCCACTGGGGCCTTCTTCCACCTTCCCTCCTTTCCCTTTCCCCTCCCTATCTACTGTAAAATAAAGACACCTGTTTTTGAAACAAAAACGTCTGTTTATTTAACATAACTGGGTGCGGGAAGGGAGGAATGAGGATTGGAGAGGGGAGGAGGAAACCTGGGACGAGGGAGCTGGAAGGGGTGGGAAGGGAGGAAGGGAAAGGAAAGCTCAGGGGTGGGAGTCCGGCTGCCTCTCCCGTCTCGCCACACTGCAGGTCCGGGGGCGTCGGTGGGAAATGGTTGTGGAGGGGGGGGCAGGAGGGACAGAGGGTGTGGAGGAAGCAGGAGCGGAAGCGGGAGCGGGAGCGGGAGTGGGAAATGGGAAGCGGTCGAGCAGGCTCTGGAGGTGGCCTCGCAGGGCACGGCCCTGCTCCTCCAGGGCCTCCAAACTCCTCCGGTGCAGCCTCAGGTCCTTCTGGACCCAGTTGTCCTGGAGACGGAGCTGTTGATCCAGGAACCGGAGGTGCCGCCTCTGGTACTCCTCCTGGTTCCTGGCTGTCCTGCTTGCCCGGGCGCGGGCGGCTGCTGCAGGCGGGGTGGTGCACCCTGCAGTCCCAGGTGCTGCGGCTGTGGTGCAACAAGACCAGCGGTCAATTTCCCCAGGGGCCCAGGTGTGTGAAACCCAGCTCCCCTCTGCAAGGCCAGGGCCCCTGCAGGATCCCCAGCTGCTGCTCCTTGGTGGGCAAGGCCCAGGCACACGGTCCCGGGGCTCCCTCTCACCCCAGCCCCCCGTACACATAAGGGGAACATGAGGGTACTCACAGGTGGATGCCTCCCCGGCCTCAGACGACACAGGCGAGCGGCTCTGTGGGGTGCCTCGGGGGTCCCGGGTCCTGGGCAGGCTGCCAGCAGACTCCTGTCTCTCAGAGCCCTCCTCCTCCTCCTCCGTCTCCAGGAGCGGTCCCTCTGCCCCGGGGTCAATCACGTCCCGGGGGGCAGAGACGGCATGAGCCCCGAGGAGGCGGTCCAGGGCATGGAAGTGGGGGCAGGCCTCCAGGTCGGCCCCTGGCTGGCAGGCCCGGGAGTAGGACTGCCACAAGTCCTTAATTTTGCAGCGGACCTGCTTCCGGCTGCGCTGGTGGCCCCTGGCGGCCAGGCTGGCAGCCATGCGGCCGTAGACGGCCGCGTTCCGGTGGCTAGTGCGGAGATCGTGGACATTGGAGGCTTCCCCCCAAACCTCGATGAGGTCCACGATCTCCGCACTTGACCAGGTGGGCGCCCGCCTTTTGCGCCCCCGGGCAGGCTCCTGGGAGCCGCCAGGCTGGTCCTGGGGAGCAGTGGAGGGCTGGGAGCCCTCGGATGGCTGGCTCATCCTGTGGCAGGTGCAGGCTGTGCTGGCACGGGTGCTGGCAGCCTTGCAACTGGCACAAAGTGTGTAGCCAGCCCGTGGCCCTTTAAGGGCTCCGGGGCCGGGAGGGGGGCAATAGAGTTTCCCTGGTGTTGGCCAGAGTGGCCACCAGGGAAACCTGGGAAGCCTTAGCCTCCCACTAGTTCGAATTAAGGGTCTACACAGCTCTTAATTCGAACTAGCTAGTTCGAACTAGGCTTAATCCTCATAAAATGAGGTTTACCTAGTTCGAACTAAGCGCTCCGTTAGTTCGAATTAAGATCGAACTAACGGAGCGCTAGTGTAGCGCCTATGAAAGTTAGTTCGAACTAACGTCCGTTAGTTCGAACTAACTTTGTAGTGTAGACATACCCCCAGAGACCAAGGAGGAGGAGGAGGGCTCCGAGAGCCAGGAGCCTGCCGGCAGCCTGCCCAGGACCCGGGACCCCCGAGGCACCCCACAGAGCCGCTCGCCTGTGTCGTCCGAGGCCGGGGAAGTGTCCACATGTGAGTACCATCGTGCTCCCGTTATGTGTACGGGGGGCTGGGGCAAGAGGGAGCCCAGGGACTGTGCGCCTGGGCCTTGCCCACCACGGAGCAGTGGCTGGGGATCCTGCAGGGGCCCTGGCCTTGCAGAGGGGAGCTGGGTTTCACACACCTGGGCCCCTGGGGCAATTGACCGCTGTTCTTGTTTCACCACAGCCGCAGCACCTGGGACTGCAGGGCACACCACCCCTCCTGCAGCAGCCGTCCGCGCCCGGGCCAGCAGGTGAGCCAGGAACCAGGAGGAGTACCAGAGGCGGCACCTCCGGTTCCTGGAGTAACAGCTCCGTATCCAGGACCACTGGGTCCAGGAGGACCTGAGGCTGCGCCGGAGGAGCTTGGAGGCACTGGAGGAGCAGGGCTGTGCCCTGCGAGGCCACCTCCAGAGCCTGCTCGACCGCTTCCCAATTCCTCCTGCTCCCCCTGCTCCTCCCCCTGCTCCTCCCGCTCCTGCTTCCTCCACACCCCCGTCCCTCCTGCCCCACCCTCCACAATCATTCCCCACCGACGCCCCCGGACCCGCAGTGTTGCGAGACAGGAGAGGCAGCCAGACCCCCACCCTTTCCCTTCCTCCCTTCCCTCCCCTCCCAGCTCCCTCGTCCCATGTTTCCCCCTCCCCTCTCCCACCCTCCTTCCTCCCTCCCCCCACCCCAGTTATGTTAAATAAAAAGATGTTTTTGTTTGAAAAACAGGTGTCTTTGACAGTAGGTAGGGAGGGGAAAGCGGAAGGGGGTAGGGTGGAAGAAGGCCCCAGTGGGGCATGCAGGGAGAGGTCAGTCCTCCTCCTCCACCACCAGGAAGCTCTCCTGCAGGGCTTCCCGGATACGGACGGCCCCCCGCTGGGCTTCCCGGATGGCGGCGGTGCGGGGCTTACCGTAGTGGCCAGCCATGCGGTCAGCCTCAGCCATCCAGGCTGGCAGGAAAGCCTCCCCCTTTCTCTCACATAAATTGTGGAGCACACAACATGCTGCCACCACGGGAGGGATGTTGTGCTCGGCCAGGTCCAGACGGGTGAGGAGGCATCAAAAGTGGGCTTTCAGTCGCCCGAAGGCCCCCTCCACCACGATGCGGGCCCTGGTCATCCTGGTATTGAAGGCCTGGCGGGAGGGATTGAGGTGCCCCGTGTAGGGCTTCATCAGCCACGGCTGCAGTGGGTAGGTGGCATCCCCTACCAGGCACACGGGCATGTCCACGTCCCCGACCCTGATGTGGCAGTCGGGGAAGAAGGTCCCGTCTTGCAGCCGCTGGCACCGGAGGAGTTGCGGTACACCCGGGCGTCGTGTGCTTTGCCGGACCAGCCCACATTAATGTCCGTGAACTGTCCCCGGTGGTCATACACGGCCTGCAGGATCATGGAGAAGTACCCCTTGCGGCTCACGTAACGGGACGCCTGGTGTTCCGGGGCACGGATGGGGATGTGCGTCCCATTGATGGCCTCCCCGCAGTTGGGGAAGCCAAGGGCGCCGAATCCCCAGATGACGGCGTCCAGGTCGGCGAGGCGGACCACCCTGCGGAGCAGCACCCGGTTGATGGCCTTGACCACCTGCGGAGAGAGACACAGCAAAGCGCCAATCAGTGGGGTGCCCGGGTGGCTGGGAGCATTCGTGCCCTGGCAGTGCCCCGCACCCCACTCCCGGAAGCAACCCCCCCTGGCGGCGTGTAGTACGGCCAGGACAGACCGACCCCTCTGGTGCGGGGCGCTTTCGCCTCCTCCCCCCCCCCTTTGTCCCTGGGGCGGCCCATCCCTTCCTTGCATCCCTCCCCCCCGGCGCAGTGGCCGACGAGTGCCATACCTGCATGAGCACCACTCCGACAGTGGATCTCCCCACGCCGAACTGGTTCCCGACGGATCGGTAGCTGTCCGGCGTGGAGAGCTTCCAGAGGGCGATGGCCACCCGCTTCTGGAGGGGGATGACGGGCCTCATGCGAGTGTTTGTTCTGCGCAGAGCAGGGGCGAGCCGCTCGCAGAGCTCCAGGAAGGTGTCCCTCCTCATCCTGAAGTTCTGGGTCCACTGTCGGTCTTCCCAGCGCTCCAGGATGATGCGGTCCCACCAGTCGCTGCTGGTGTCCAGATGCCAGATGCGGCGGGGCACGCCAGTGCCGGGGCGCCGCCGCGGCTCCTCCATGGCCCCCAGGGTGGCTAGGTGGAGAGGCAGGGGGCTGACGTGCACCAGGAGGTGCCAGGCAGCCTCGAGCCATTGCTGGCAGGCTTGCAGCAGCAAGTCCAGAAAGTGCACCAGAAGGTGCAGGGTGAGCTCTGGCTCCATGTTGCCACCTGCGGTGGCGTCCCCGAAGGGAAGCACCGACACACACGGGCGCAGAGATCAACGCTTTGCTGTCCCTCGGCGAGGTTGCCAAGCAAGCAGGAAAAGCTGAGAACCGGCTGTCCGGGGGGGGGGTCCCTTTAAGCACGAGCCTCAGATAGCCTCAGACAGCAGCCACACAAAGCAACTACTGACCTGATACCCTGCCAGAACTGGTTTCAGCTGCCCTTAAATGCCCCCCTGCGTCCAATCAGTGTGGACGCGCTAGTTCGAATTAGCAAAACGCTAATTCGAACTAGTTTTTAGTTCTAGACGCGTTAGTTCAAATTAGCGCTGTAGTGTAGACATACCCATAGTTATTTAGAATGTTATTATTCCTGTGTGGTTTCTACCTAATTATTTATTAATTATTATTATTATGTAGTAAAGAGGAAAAGACACTAATAATACAAATACCTCAGGCTGTGTCCAGACTCCATGCCTCCGTCGACGGAGGCATGTAGATTAGCCAGCTCGGAAGAGGGAAATGAAGCCGCGATTAAAATAATCGCGGCTTCATTTAAATTTAAATGGCTGGCCCGATCTGCCGATCAGCTGTTTGTCGGCAGATCGGGAGAGTCTGGACGCGATGCCCCGACAAAGAAGCCTTTCTTCATCGACACAGGTAAGCCTCGTGAAACCAGGTTTACCTGTGTCGATGAAGAAAGGCTTCTTTGTCGGGGCATCGCGTCCAGACTCTCCCGATCTGCCGACAAACAGCTGATCGGCAGATCGGGGCAGCCATTTAAATTTAAATGAAGCCGCGATTATTTTAATCGCGGCTTCATTTCCCTCTTCCGAGCTGGCTAATCTACATGCCTCCGTCGACGGAGGCATGGAGTCTGGACACAGCCTCAGTGGGACACCATGAGTGTTCCTAGTGGCAAAGTATTTTGAAATCATCAGACAAAAAGTGCAAAAGATATTAGAAATGTGTCATGATCAACAGAAGTGCTAGCAGTACTTGGCAGAGCCACGTACAGTGTGTATTAGCTTGCATACACAGACAAGCTAATGAGAAGTACTCTTGGCTTGCAAGGAGTTCTAGCTGTGCAATTCTCTTGGGGGGAACAGCTAATTGCAACAAACTGATCTATATTCTGTGGGAATTTTGTATTGTGGGCATACCCCAGGGATGTCATTACACTTAATGATGATATTTCTGTTCAGCTTGAAAAACAATTACAAGTCACATGTAGATAATTGAACAATAGACAATACAGCAGTTTGGAGGGTTAGATTAAAGTCCCACTTATTTGCTAAAACCAAAGAAAACACTTCTGGCTTGATTCTCAAAGCCACTGAATTTTCAGAAGCCACATCATGTAGAATAACATAAGAGATAAAAGAATACTGTATAGTAATAAAAAAAACCTTTCACTCTGTTTCCCTTTAATCTATTTCTCAAAAAGCAAATGTGCTTTTCCAAAATATGTCATGTGATTCTTTAAAGTGTATTTGGATTGTGCCACACACAAAAATAGGAAGAATGAAAATATTCAGGGCTTGATTTACCCTTTCCCAATCCAAATTTGGCACTGCTCTAACTAGTGGTGGGCAGGATCTTGCACAAAAAGTGTTTTTGCACAAAACAGACATGTCCACACTCCATGTTTTTGCGCAAAAACCTCTTGCGCAAAAACGGAGTGGAAGAGATTATGCAAACGAACCATGAGAAAATGCTAATCAATGCTTCATTTGCATTGCCTATTCCAATGCGGCGGCCATTTTTATTTTAATGAAGCAGGGGATATTTAAATCCCCGCTTCATTGACTAGGTCGGTATGTCTAATTTACATGCCTCTGCCAGCAGAGGCATGTAGTCTAGGCATACCCTAGTGTCCTCTCAGCAATTCTGTGTAGGAGAAACCACACTTAGCTCAACAAGGCCTTGACTTCGGTGTTCTCATCTAAACTCATTTGCTATCCATAATTATAAATTATTAAAATGTAATTAACAAAGCTGATTAAAACTGATTGGAGAAAGGTTCAGAAAGAAGTAGCAAAGAAATGTATAAAAAGACTGAAATGAACAAGATCCAGTAAAAGAAACACTGAACTACAGAAACTGAGGCAGTGGGATTGAAGAACCAGACCAGAGGTAGCAATAACCATCATGAAGTACAAGAGAACTTCCTGGTTCCTAGAGTGCAGTAATTTGTGATCCCTAACTATTCAGTCTTATCCGTTTATTGCCTGACATAAATGGGTGGTTTGACACCATAGATGACAATAATTATGTCTGAAATGTTAATAAAGACAAAACTTATTGAAGCCTAAATTAGATGGACTTGTGACTCAGTTTCCCACCTTACAGTCACAACACCAAATAGAAAATACACCAAAATGATATCAGGGAATGAGTCAAAGGAATAAGGAAAAGGTTTCTGTGTCTTTTTCTTTATATTACTATGGTAGTTTCTTAAAATAGAGAGCAAAAACTTTTCGTTCAACTAGCACAGTATAACTTGCTGTAGAACAATCAATATAACCACATGAGATTTATTGGGAAGCATGTACATCCCTGCTCTATTTGCCTGTAGACATTCAAAAATTTCAACTGTATTAGAATCTGCTGTTTTGTGGCTACTTCTTCTCACATTAGTAATAAAGCATTTATTCTTGACAATATTCCATTAGTCAATTATCTAAAGAGGAAGGTGAAAAGAAGGAAACAGCCAAAGACTTCACTCATGATTTAAACCACATTGTTGAATTCATTAATACAGACAATGCAGAGATTAGATGGATTGGTCATGTCACCATCTCCAGTCTGTGGACTAGTCAAAACAATTAGTCTACTGGGAGTGAAAAATGGTCACAAGCCTAACTGATGCTGTTAGTCCATACACAAAACTATTGAGACTATTCATGAGTGAAATTCTGCATAGAGCCAAAACACCACTTAAATCCTATTTTTTATATTTTAAGTGGGACTAACATGGCACATATAGGCTTATGGTGGGACCATAGGCTGTGTACAGATACAACATAAAAAGTCCAATGAGTAATAATAAATATAGGAGCAAGGCTAAATGAGAGGAGCCAGTAGTTGATTTGTAGCTATTTAAAGGTACTAGCAGATGTACCCAGCGTTACTCGGTCCTTAACTGTAGTAATATTTGGAGTTTGGTTTTGTAAATTAAAAGGAAAATGTACATGCTTTATTTACATGATTGTGTAGGGCATGGGAATCAGAGCAGAGAGCTCAGAGTGGAAGGTGGGGAGGGGGGTTCAGGCACGGGGTGAGTGTGCAGGAGTGAGGGCAGGGACTGTGAGGTGACAAGATTAAAGGCAGGAGGCTGGGAAGCTTGCAGAGGGAGCTTACCTGGGCTGCCCATGGCAGCCAGGGTGGGGATGCTGTAGCTGCAACTCCTCTGAGGTGCGGGGTGGCGGGGTGCTGGCACTGTGCTCTCCAACCAGTAGCTGCACCTGCAGGGCTGGGCTACAATCCCTAGTTGGCAGCTCCTCCCAGGAGGCTAGGGCTGCATGGGCTGGTCCCACCCTGCAGCCTGTCTGGGGCAGGAGGTGGCAAGGCCAGTCCAGAGAGAGGGGTCAAAGCTCTGAGACTGACCCCAGCCTCCAGGCTCTCTGTGGGGGGGCAGGCTCTGGGGGTTGCCCCCAGCCTGTATCACCCCTCCTCTGCCTGCAGGCTGTCCATGGGGGGAGCAGGCTTCTGGGGGCCAATCAAGGCCTCCAGCACCCTCTCCTCTGCCCCTCTTCCCCCACAGCCTGCAGGCTATCAGTTGGGTGGGCAAGGCTCAGGGGGCTGGCCCAAGCCTCCAGATTATCCCTCCACCATGTCCTGCAGCCTGTCTGGGGGGAGTGAGGGTCAGAGAGCTGGCTCCAGGCTCCAGCAGTAGGAGAGGGCAAGAGTCCCAGAGCTGACACCAGCCTCAGCAGCCCCCCCCCCCCCCCATGTCCTGCAGTTGTCCAGGGGCAAGGCTCTGAGGGTCAGGCTCCAGTCCCTCCCCTCCCCCCCCACCACACACACACACAGCCTGCAGGCTCTCTGTGTGATGCAGAGACTCTGGGAGCTGCCCACAGCCTGCAGTCCCTTCTCCCTCCCTCTCCCCAGGGGGCACAGGCTGTCTGTGGGCAGGGCAGGCTCCAGGGGCCAGGCTAAGCCTCCAGCACCCTTCTCCCCCATGTCCTGCAGCCTGTCCGGGGGGCTGAGGCTTCAGGGGTTGGCCCCAGCCTCCAGTGCCCCTCATGGCCTATAGCTGGTAAGGGATGGGCTCTGCAGCCAAGGCCTGGGAGGAGGGAAAGGGTTTGGGGCAGGGGTGCTACTTACCAAGGTGCTCCCTTGCAAGGTGATGGAAACCCAGCCCTGCTGGTCACTCCCTTGGTGGTACAGTTGCTCTCAGTGGCATTGCAGGATAGCTCTCCCCTGCAGGCTCGCTGGCCCCTGTGGCCACTCTCATATCCCGTCCCTCAGAACCGCAGCCCCTCCCTTTGCATGTTATGGAAAACTGTCCCTTCCCTGGGGCTCCTGGTGGTCCTGGTACAACCAGACCCTGGCCTTGCTTTAAGGCAGGGGAAGAGGAAGCTGCTACTGCATTTAGTGGGTTTATGGTTTAAGAGGAGCTCTTGCACAAACCGACTGCAGACTCTCTCTAAAATTAGATGTCAAGGTATGTGATCATAATTGGCCATGGAGCTGTTGCCTGCGCCCCAGGCCAGTGAGAGCAGGAGCCAATGCTACGAGTAACAAAGATCCCCACCCAGGACTCTCCTTGAACGGCCTGTGTCTTGAGGGGAGGGGGGGGCGCCAAGTGAGGCCAACGGGACGTGCTCCTCGCTGGAAGTCACCGGCAAGGCAGCCCGCACAACTCCCCACCCCAGCTCTTTGGGGCCATCTCGGTGCGGGGACTTAGCACTGGGGCGTCCCGCCTTTCCCGCCCCAGGCACGCAAAGGGCTCGCACCCCGGGGAGGGGGCCGCGCTGTGGGCTGCCGGGTCTCACACCCGGCTGCGCGCCCCAGTGTGGCAATACGAGCATCAGAGGGGGGGGGGCAGCGGGGCTGGGAGGAACCTCGCTGAGCCCCCCCCCCCCGCCCCCTTTCCATTGCCAGGGCCCCATGGCGACCATCGCTGAGGAAAACCAGCCTCTTCCACAGGCGCGCAGCGCCATAGCAACCGGCACGTCAGCCACGGCGCGAACCCCGAGCGCAGGGGCCTCTGGCCGCGCTGCCCTGCCCCGGGGCGGGAGGTGGTCCGGGGGCATCGCATTGCGGGGGGCGGGGGGGCTGGTTCCCCGGCTTTGCTGGGGACTTCGGGAGGGAAGCGACGCCGCATTGCCTGGCGGCCCAGTTGCACCTCAGGCCCCTTTGCCCGAGGTCAGAGAGAGACGTGGCTCCCCCCCCCCCCCCCCATGGCTCGTGGGTGCAGGCTGGCAAACATTTCAGCCGCCAGCGCGGAGCCCAAGCGGGGCGCTGCTGTCCAAGGTACTGAAAGGAAGAGCCCAATTCCTGGTGTTTTCCCCAGGAGCGATGGGCAGGGGCTGGGGAAGCGAGAGGCAGGGCAGGGGACTAATGTGCCTGACTCTAGCTCCTGGGAATCTAGGGAAACCGAGGCGGGGAGTAAAGCCTGGGCTGCGGCAGGGGCATTCCCACTGCTGCGCAGCGCGGAGGCAGCACCTGTCCTGCTGCCTGGTAGCTTTAAGGGCGAGGAGGAAGGGGCCGGGAGGGAGGGGAATCGAGGCTGTTAGATCCTGGAGGCCCGACAAAAAAAAGCCACATGATCCATTTCCCACGTGACGTTTTCCGGTGCTTGGAAAGAAGAGGGTGCCAGCAGCCAGCCCTGCAAAACGTCATCCCTTTCTCCAGCCGAGGGAAGAGGCACATGCAAACATCGCCCTCTCCGCCGGACAGATGGCTCTGCCCAGGCAAGAGAGCAACAGTCAACATGCTTCGTGGCTGCCACTATGACGGGTGCCCGCCCAGAGGTGCTGTCTAGTGGGATTCCGAGTAGAAAAAGGAACCGCAGCTCTCCTCGGACTGTGCTTGGGAGCAGGTAAGTGCCTTGGTGGGTAGTGGGCGTTGAACCGGGTCATGATTCGAAGGGGGTAGCGCCCCTCTTCCGGGATAGACCTGCGCTGTGCTTTTCCCATTGCTTTGCTGACTGGGAGTGGCACCAGCCTTTCCTTCACGCCTTCCGGGGTGGTAAGAAGAGGTTTGGTTTCCTGGAGCAGGAGCTAAACACATTCACCTGAAAGCAGCGTCCGGTTCTTTAGAATACAGAAGAGGGGGCTTTTAAGGCACTAGAAGCTTTCTGAAAAGCAGGCCACTTATTTCTGTGCCTAAAGATGGCAGTCCCATTTAAGTAGCAATGAATTCTGTTCACTAGAGATGATCGATTTGTCCTACCTCTGGGGAAAAATACTTGAGCGGCTTTTCTCCTTTTGTTACTGTGTTAAAACGTGCCTTTGTGTTTCTGTTCCTGGTAGTCTCCTCCTCTTCCTGAAAGGGACACACTGTTAGTGGGTGGGACACTGGAGCGACTTGGGAAAGCCTGGCAGAGCAGCAAACCACCTTCGCTTATCTAGAGATAGGAGAGTCAGCAAGTTCTGTTGCCTGCAAGTCAGTAAATCAGACACATGTTCCCTCAAAAATAAGGGCAGTATTTTGAATCTATGCAGCTTAGCTGTCTGCACTGTGAAAGGAGTGAGGGTTCCACAGTACTGTGAAGGGGAGAAATTGGCTTGTCAGACCAGGTAGGAACAGTTCTACTTCTTTCTGGCCAAGGTTTTTTTTTTTTTTTTTTAAATGAGTGCCCAAAATCATTCGCTGAAGGCCTAATTAAGCAACTTGATTTTCAAATGTGCTAAGGACCATGAAGCTCCTACTGAGATGAAGAGAGGGTTCTTCACCTTGTGCAGTAACAAAGGTTCTTTGAGATGGTTGCCCCTGTGAGTGCTCCACCCTGTCCGCTGCTGCACCCACATAGACAACCATCTCAAAGAATGAGATCTGCTGGGTACATAGCATTAAAAAAAAACAAGTCATTTATTTGTGTGTTGAAATATGGATAAGAACCCAGTTCTGGCCCCCATTTTAAACATCTCAGCCTTTAAAGCCTTGAGCAAAACTTATGGACCTCAGTTTTTCCACATGAAAACGACCATCCTACAGCTAGCATTCATCATATAGATAGTAGCAATTCCACAAAGGTGTGGAGATATAATAATTATTTGTAAAGCTTTTGTAAGTCCTCTGATGCAAGGCCCCATAGAACTGCAAAAACGGTTTCAATTTCTCAACTATTAGAAAAGTCATTTTTAGTAAGACTATATCAATTATTTATAAAGTTCATAATTTTAAAAAAGGCCATGGAATACCAATCGGAAAATCACCAGTCAATATTTTGGTGACAGCAATGCAAAGAGGATGATAAACTGAAAGGGCCAAATTCGCTGCCAGTGTAAATTGTCAGAGCTCCATTGCCCTCATTAGAATTTCACCCATTTACATTCTATACAAAATGTCAGTATTTCACTCTTTCCAAGTTTCAGAGTTCAGTCATACAGGGTACATTTTAGAATATCTTCATATTTGATGTAGCAGTCACCACACTGCATCAGATCAGTGGGCTACTCAGTTCAGTTTCATGATACTTCAGAGGAAGATGCAAGAAACCCTGCTGCTGTTTGCATCTATGGAAAATGTTTAAGAAAGATTTTTTTTGATCCCCAAAGACACTTCGGTCTCAAAACCTTCCTCTAGACAAAACCTCTCTGTTTTTCACTAACTAATGCTCTCTTGAAAACAGCATGGCTGATTAAAATCTCATTTGCACCAATATAACATCGTTCACTAGCGGATTTACTCCTGATTTACCCCAGCATGCATGAGATCAGCATTATGTTCAGTTTATTGAATATGTTAGACTTGTCTGGTTTTAGATCCAAAGATTGATGGTTCTGCTTGATAGTTTTAGGACTGCTTCATTGCATTGTATTTATTAGCTAGAAAAAATGAAAGATGTTCTTCTAAATTAATTTTTAAAATGCACGTGCAATTCAGCAACCAGAGAAAGGACCAGATGAATAACTGCTTGGCATACCAACCTTCCAAGAAGTATAGCACAAATACTTGACAGATTTAGTCATACAAGAGCCCCGTACTCTCCTCCACTGCACAGCACAGAGGGAACTCAAAAACAGGGCTTGGAAACAGCCAGTTCAACCCCTTATGCCCGATCACTACTTCTCTGAAATTATTTATTCTCCAGAATCACAACTTTTACCTTCAACACCAGAAAACGTACCTGGCATTGCCTGGGTCCTTAATTCAACTAATGTTTGTATTTTAGAAAATAAAAAAGTATATACTTCATTTGAATCATTGCTCTACCGCAGCCCTCTCCCACTGCAGCAGCTTCAGGCCAGGTAAGAAGTGCCTCTCTATGGCTGCTGCAGCTACAGTAGGTACAGCCAGGGGAAAGGTGCATGTCACCCAGCTGGGGAAGGTCCAGGTTCATTTGCCCCCTGTGCTCCCCAGCCAGAGTGAGAAATGCAGCAAACTGTGCACTTTCCCTCACACCCTGATAAAAGAGGACAGCCAGCAATGTCTCTATAGAAACGCGAGGGTAGCTACAGCCCCCCCTTTCCTAAAGGGAGTTTGAAGGTGAGAGGCTCGGAGTTGGGGCAGGCTCAGATGGGGGGGAGGAGTCAAACCCCCAGCCAGCCCTTTTCACCTGCCTGGTGATCCTGTCTCTTTTCTGTATGGTTTTCTGAGAAGCAATCCCATTCCACATACATCCCATTTTCCTGGCACAATCAAGCTCTTACCTTGCTTTAAGTTATGATTATAGCAGGGGTGTCCAAACTTTTTTCAAAGAGGGCCAGATTTGATGAAGTGAACATGCGTGAGGGCCGACCATTTTGCCTGACATTCTTTGAACCATTAAAATTAAATGCAAATTAACTATTTTATGCAAAGTTTATTGCAAACGGCATACTTTTCATTTCGTCACATGGATGACAAATCTAAACAGGTGTTAAATCACTCTGCCTTTCATATCTGAAGGCCAGATGAAAAAAAAAATCCAGGAAGCTGAAATATATGTCAGGAACATTGTAAAGTACATTACATATTATTGGTAATAAAGGTTGTCTGTCAACTTTTAAGTTCAAAAAATATGAACAGGAACATAACACCAAGTATACATGTTGTGTCCAAATATATTTATAACTGATTTAGACCAACTGACATTAACTGAGATTTTACAATGTATTCATCTCAATACATATGGATTCGTTGGGGGCCATAAAAGATAGATATTGCCAAATTACCTGGGGGGCCGTATTAAACCGGAACACGGGCCGCAATTGGCCCTCGGGCCGGACTTTGGACATGCCTGGATTATAGGAAGCAGCACACCAAATTTGGTGGTTCTAGCTCTTACCATTTAGGAGGAATTCTTGAACAGACAGACACACACACAGACAGAAAAACGCTTTTAACTATATAGTAGATAAGTATTTCAGTGTTATGGCTGCAAAGAAAACTTCCAGATGTGAACCTTTTTTAACCAATGCATACATGAATTGGTGTGAACTGCCCTATTCATTTCACAGAGGGGTCAATTCAGAGGTAAAGCGAGAGAAAGGAAAATCACAAGTCTACACTATTTACTCGAGTGACATCTCTCTGGGGTGTGTCAAGGGCTACGCCCCTGTCCAGGGTGTCAGCCCCCTCTTACTGGGTCTACGCAGTACCCCCCACAGTCCCCACGTAAAAGTCAGGGCCCTTCTATTAGGGCATATATGGTACCAAAGTCCCAATGCAAAAGTCTAGGCCCTTCTATCAGGGCATATACGGTACTAGAGGCCTAGCCGCTCTGAGAAGCCTCCCCTGGTCCAGGGTTTGCTTGTCCAGGGAAGGAAAAATGGGTGGTAGGGGGACCCGGGTCCTCCCTCTCCACCGGGTCCCAGCCCAGGGCCCTTTAGACAGGGTCTATGACTCCTGCCGGCTCGGCGGGGGATCCAGCCGATACAGGCCGAGCCAAACTTTGTATCCCTTGCCCTGGGCTGCTTCCTACCGCGCCCTGGTTCCCCCCGGCCCCTTCGCCTCCAAGGCAGCACCTGTCGGGGTTGCGGGCGTGCTCCTGCCGCCCAGGGTCAGCGGCTGCTTCCTCCGTGTCAGGATCCGGCGCGGGCGGCAACTCTGGTCCCAGCAGCTGCAAGAACACTGGCCCAGCCTGGTCTCCTCCTTCACCCTGGGGCCTCCCCAACTGCTGGGCTTCTTCTGCCTTTATACCCGGCCACTGTTGGGAGCATGCCCAGCAGGGTCGGAGGGGCGGGGCTTTCTCTGCCAGCTGGGCCTGGGCTATCCCCTGCTCATCAGTGCGGGGCCTGTCCGCCCCGTCACAGGGTGCCATAAACATCTGAGAGATAGCATCTCTTACTCCCCTTGGTTCCCCCCCCCCCCCCAATCAAGGAGGCATCCTGCCCAAAAGGCCTAAATGAACCAATGGACACAATGAAGCTCCACCAAGGCGGAACCAAGTGATATGCCAAATTCTATTTTGAACTAGAGTGGATCAGGAGGGCGGGGAGCAGGAAATAGTCAAAACAGTTTGTCTGAAACAACTGTTTCAACTATTTTTTTTGTGAAATTATAACTTCAGTGAACATTCCCACAGAGAAAATTATTCAAACCAAAAAAAAATAATTTTGGAAAGTTAGTGTTGAGGAAAGCTTTAAAATCTAATTTTTGGATATTATATAGGTTTTTTTCCCCATTACTATAACATTTACATGACTTCATGACATATCAGTAGACATATTACATAGTGTCAATCTCATAATATGACATAAAATAGCTGAATGGTCTGATTTTATTTTTAAGATCATTAAGGACAGCTGCTACTGCTTACTGAAATCTTATTTTTTTGGATAAACTTGTCTCCTGTATGTTTTGTAATGAAAGAGTATGACGGTTTAACATATTGTTCATTACTAATTACTGACATGTCATGAAATAAAGTAAAATAAATGAAGAAAACCTAAAATAAATTTCTAAATGAAATTGAAATTTCAAAAATTTCTAACATTTTTTTTCAAAATTGAAATTCTTTAGACAATCCATATTGCAGGACATTTTTAAAGATTTTTTTTTCATTCCAGTCTGGAACAAAGGAAAATTTTGCTGAAATGTCTTATGAAACAAAAATTCCAAGTTTCTACCAGCTGTATTTTGAACATTTGCACAGTCTACTGTGAGGGGCATCCTATTTTGGCAACCCTGATTGGTGATGTATATTTTGTGAGGCCCCAATCAAAGGGTGGATTATTTGATATAAATCGGAAGCAACTCCACTGAAGTCAGTGAGTTACTCTAATGTGAGATTAGAAATGGCCCCATGAGTTTTAGAAGCAATTTCCCTCTTTCATGGGGTTTCCCCTCCAGAGGGGAGAATAACATCCATTGCTATATTAGTTTATACGTGTATGCAAATATGTCAGCATTTTCACCCACTAATATTGTCTTGGGCAAAAATCCAGCACTCTACCATATGAGTAGCTTTACCCATGTGCTGGGCAGATGCACAAGATGCAGGGCAGAGAAAGTTTCCAGCAAGGCAGCCATTCCACATAACCTACTCCTATGCAATTCACTGCTTATGTAGCTCTCCACCCCATGGTGACAGGAGGATAAAGATCCTTACAGTGCCAATTCTTACCCATGTTACTGTGAGGGGACCCCTTCTCAAACAAACTGAGCTCTATGCCGAAGGGCATGCAATCCACACACAGCCCCTCTCCTCTCCCCTCTCCCCCCTCCCCCATCCAACCCAGTCATTATTAGAGAGACCAGCATCCATTCCATTGCATGTTATACCTGCAGAGGTGGGGGAGGGGAGTATTTTGATGCTGGGAGGTGTCACCGCTTTTTTTTGTGATCTTTCTAGAGATCTCAGCTTCTCCTAACTGACCCTCCTTAGTTTGTTGTCAGTCAGATCAGTTATTGGACCCATGCCTCCCACTAAGTCTATCAGCCGTTCAATTTTAGGGCTTGCGGTCTCTTGGCTATTTTCTTAGCGACAACCTGAAGCAGCACTATTGCACCTTTGCTATCTCCAGCCTTTCTACCTCCCCTTTCCTTCCCTGTGCCTCCATGCCTGGCAGCTTTGGCAGCTACACGGGAGTATGCTTGCTTGTAAACAAGAGAGACTATCCCCACCACCACCACCACCACCCCTGTGTTCAGCATGGGGCTATTACGAAGGCCTGATTCTTCTTTATACTGAAGCCATTTTATACCCCTGTGGAAGGGAGTCTGAAAGTGGTTTCTGTGGACAGGACAAGGAGTAATGGGCTTAAAGTGCAGCAGGGGAGGTTTAGATTGGACATTAGGAAAAAATTCCTAACTGTCAGGGTGGTCAAATATTGGAATAAATTGCCAAGGGAGGTGGTGGAATCTCCCTCTCTGGAGATATTTAAGAACAGGTTAGATAGACATCTGTCAGGGATGGTGTAGGTGGAGCTTGGTCCTGCCTTGAGGGCGGGGGGCTGGACTCGATGACCTCTTGAGGTCCCTTCCAGTCCTATTATTCTATGATTCTATGATTCTATGATATAAACATGACTTAATGGACTCTAAGGCTCTTTTTCACTGCCAGGACACTAAAGCAGCCTTCATGTAAATCTGAATCAGGTGTCATGCATTCTACAGCAATCTGTAGCCATCATATGATTAACCACAAAAATTGCCAGCACTCAGCAGGCTCTCTGACCATCCCCTTCTTTCTTTGCATGTCATTCAGTTAACACCGGAGGCCCCTTCTAATGGGGGCTGGATGAATTAAGGATTGGGGGACAGGTTGAAAAATCTGAAAAATAAATCTGGTTCCATTAAAAAATAAATTAAAAAATGTTGAATAAAAAAAACTCAAATTGCTTTGAACGAATCAAAACATTTTAAGAGACTCAGACCTTTTATTTTTTAATTTAAATTCAGATGTTTTCCATCCTCTTTCGTGTATGTATTTAAAAAAAATTGGCCACATTTGAAAAGTAAATGTCATTTTGAAATAATAAGTCAAAACAAAACATGTCAATCTTTTCATCTGAAGAGGTGTGCGGTGAAAGTAGGAATAAGGGATCTTCCGGAAAAGGGCTTATTTTCCGCAAGATCCCGACTAGACTGGCACTTTTCTCCGGCAAAACCCCGAGCTGGAAAAAAGCGGCAGCCGTGTTCATGCAAATGCCACGGGGGATATTTAAATCCCCCACGGCATTTGCAATTCCGACTGGTCTCATTGGCACCCCTTTCCGGAAAAGGGATGCTAATGTAGACACAGCCAAATAGTTTATGTCGAAATAGCATGTCTACGCTGCAGGGAAGCCTCAAAATTAGTCCAAGGCAGGCTTCCCTAATGTGGACGTGCTATCTTGATTTAGAGCCCCAGGAGGCACGGGGGGGGGGGGGGGAGGAATAACTTAGAATGGCCCTGGTGAGGGGCTATTTTGAAATAGCAGCAGTGGAGCATCTACACATGCCTTATTTCAAAATAGCTATTTCAGAATAGCTGTTATTCCTCCAAGTGAGGTTTACAGATTTCTGAATAAGCCAGCCATTATTTCAAAATTATTTTGAAGTAACAGAATAGCTGTGTAGACTTTCACATTGTTATTTCAAAATAACGCTAGTTATCTTGAAATAACAGTGCAGTGTAGCTGCACACTAAGGTGCTGCAGGACTATTTGTTGTTTAAGTTTTTTTCAAAACAATTTTTTCCAAGCTGTTTCTCTCTTATTGGCCAAAACTATACACTGAATTTTACTCCAATTTGCAAATAGTTTAAGATCCTTTAAAAATGCATTTTGGGGGGAAATTTCTACTCAACCTCCCCCCCCCCAAAAAAAATGCCAACTCCACTTGCTATCAACACCTCTGATTTGGTTAAAGAAAATGTCCAGTAAACGTATTGACATTGGGCACATTGAAAAGGAAGCTATCAGCTTTTTTTCACAATTTGTAAATATTGGCATGAAAAATCTAGGTACTCAGAACATTTGATTAGTGTAAACTTAATTTTGCAAAGCTTTTTGAAATAAATAAGTCCCATGGTGAGCTCAAAGTCTGATGAGATGCAACATTTTGTGTTGTGGGTGCTCCAGGGCCAGGCTTTAGGGCCAATGCTGTCCTTATGAAGTCAAAGGTGTTATTCCATGTTAAAATGCAATTTGAGATGACTTTTTGGCCTCTGGTGTTTTTTATTGAGGCATCTGGGAGCATTAAAAGCAATTGCATGTCTAACCAATTACAGATATGCAAGTAAATTGAAGGATTGGAGTTAGAATGACTGGAAACAGCCTGCAACATATTTGCTAACTCCGGCTATGTCTAGACTGCAGGCTTCTTTCTGAAGAAGCTTTTTTGGAAGAGATCTTCCGGAAAAATTTCTTCTGAAAGACAGCATCCACACTGCAAAAGCACATTGAAAAAGCGATCTGCTTTTTCGAAAAATAGTGTCCACACTGAATGGATGCTATCTCACATGTAAACTGTGATTACTATGGACGGAGTGGTCACCAGGGCACCTGTGCTTTTTTCTCTTTCCTCTTCTTGCAAAAGAACTCCCTCTTCCCCATCCACACACGCCCTTTTCCAAAAGAGCTCTTTTGGAAAAAGGCTTCTTCCTCGTAGAATGAGGATTACTAATGTCAGAAAAACCCCTGTTCTTTTGATTTTCTTTTGAAAGAACGCAATTGCAGTGTGGACGTAATTGACATTTTTTTGGGAAAAATGTCTGGTTTTTTTTGAAAAAAAACTTTGTAGTGTAGACATAACCTCCATCCTCTGGTGTGGCCATTATTGTCTTCTATTGTGCATGTAAAAAATCCGACTGAGATCTTCTGTGCAGCAGACATTCCTTCCCATTAATCAAGCAACAGAAAGAATGTTTCCACCAATGCCAAGAAGCCTGGAACAGCGTGGCTGCAGTAGAGTATATTTTAGGAGACTATACTATTTCTAGTAGCTGATAAAAAGGATGTTGCCATTTCTGGTGTTTGAAAAAGCCAATATTTCAAAATCTTCCACTTTGGGTATTTGAATACCATTGCATGGCCAGGCAAACATGCTTCACATGTGCAAATGACAAGGTATGAAAGGAAAAGGGGGAAAAAGCTAACAATTCCACTCTTGAAAACTGCAGAATTTTATCAAAATATAATGTTTCACGTACCAGGGACCTTCAGCTTTGACAGGCCATCAGACTGGCCTGAATGAACATTCATTTGCACATTTTTTGCATTACAACTGAACTTCATAAGGAGACAGATTTAACCTGAATCTCCCCTATCTGACATGGGTAGGGACACTGAATATATCTTCAAATTCTTTGCCTTTGGAGAAAAGAGCTCAAAGAACAGTAACATGGTGGTGCTGGCTAAGTTTGACGAGCATTCTAGGCCACAGCATCATGCAAGAGAAATTGCAAGTGAAAAGAGATTTAATCATAGGAGCACCCACAGGAAACAATGGTGATCAGATCAGCTGTTTGGTGGTAGGGGAGGGTGATTGGAGGAAGGCAGAGATCAACAATTGACTAGCAGGTGGAGGTCTTGAGTGAGAGCTTGGAGTGGTGGCAAGAAGAGACAAAGCAAGGGCAGAGCCTCCTGGAGGTGGTAAAGCAGGGGTGGGAAGAGGCAGATTGAGGGCAGGGCTATAGGGTAATTTTGGAGTGGGGACAGGGTTCTAGGGCAGAACAGGGGTGAAGCACTCCTGGGGGGAAATAAAAGCACCTATGGATTTAATTCTTCACCCTGCAGTAGAAATAGCAAGACAATCAGGATGTTTGCAAACCAAAATAGAGATTAGTGGACACCAGAAAGAAACCTAGAGGAAGTGACATAAAAAGTGACATGAAGTGACATGTTAGCTGAAAGCAACTGTAGTGAATCCTCCCAGGCATTGTGGAGTTAGCTGCAGGCAAAATATAATACTTTTCAGACTAGATGCCCAAGATGTGGGAAAGATCACAGTCCAAAAGGCAATTGCCCAGCCAAAGGACCCAAATTTCATAGACGCATGAAAATTGGCTATTTTGCCCAGCCTGTCACAAAACTGCAAACTAGAAAGTGGCCACTGAGAATCAAGTCATTTTTTTCCTGGAATCAAAGAGCCAGCTTGAATGTGAATGTGTGTACAAAGACACACATTCGAACTGAATGTGTGTGCAAAGACTGTTAACCTTAAAACACATTAGAGTGCAGACGTACGTTGCAACAGTGGTATCAGGAGTTACAATCACCTTCAGCCATTCCTACAGCTGAAACAACAGACACTGTCCTAAATAGCCCTGAAGGCATTTTGAACTGCATTGAACAGTTTTCACAGAAACAGCATATGAAGTCAAAACTTTTAATTTCAGTGTGCATGTGATCAAAGAACTGGAAGCTGATAGTCTCCTCAATGGCAGTGTGGTTGCCATGATGGGAGAGAAAGATGGAATAAGTTGATGGACTATCTGGCAATATTAGATATTTAAAAAGAGATGCTGTAGAAATAATCTTAAGGGACAATGCTGAACCTATTGGCTACGTCTACACTGGCATGATTTTCCAGAAATGCTTAAAACGGAACAGTTTTCCGTTATAAGTATTTCCGGGAAAAGCGCGTCTACATTGGCAGGATGATTTTCCAGAAAAGCACTTTTTCCGGAAAAGTGTCCGTGCCAATGTAGACGCGCTTTTCTGCAAAAAAGCCCCGATTGTCATTTTCACGATCGGGGCTTTTTTGCGGAAAAGAAATCTGTGCTGTCTCCACTGGCCCTTTTCCGGAACAGTTTTCTGGAAAAGGACTTTTGCCCGAACGGGAGAAGCATAGTTTTTCTGGAAAAGCACTGATGATTTTACAGTACATCATCAGTGCTTTTCCAGAAATTCAAGGGGCCAGTGTAGACAGCTGGCAAGTTATTCCGGAAAAGCGGCTGATTTTCTGGAATAAGTGGCCAGTGTACACACAGCCATAGTGTACATATGGCACATGGAATTCCTATCTTGTTACTTCATCAAGTAGAAACTGATGTAAAGAGAATGGAAAAGAATGGATAATAGAGAAAATCACTGAGCCAACTGCATGGTGGGTATGAATGGTACCTGCAAAAAAGAAAAATGGAAAAATAAGAATCTGTGTGAACCTTAAAAGATTTACTGAATCAGTAGTCAGAGGAAAAGACGTCTTTTTCTGGAGTGGCATGAGATACCATCTTCTCTATGCTAGATGTCTCTAGTTGTTTCTAACAAATTCTGTTAACCAAAGAGAGTGCTAGATTGACTACATTCATTATGCCATTTGTCAGACTTCGTTTTCAAAGATTACCAGAAAATTTCCAAAGACAGTTAAAAAATTCTCTCAGCTGCTCCAGTTTTAAAATTCTGTGATGTAAACAAGGGGTGAGGAACTTCAGGCGCGGGGGCTGAATGCAGCCCCCAGCTTGCCTGGATCCAACCCCTAAGACTCAAGGTTCCCCCCAGCATTAGAGAGCTCATGCTGGTGCTTCAGCCCCTCTGCTTCCCCACCATGGAGCTGGAGCACACAATCTTCTAGCCTCCCTCTCCCTCCCCCCTCCCTGCCTAGGCTCTGGTGTGAGAGGAGAATGTGGGGAGCATCTTTGTCCTTCTCAGTCAGGGGCCACGCCAGTGAGGGTGTGTTTTTTGTTTTTGTTTCTTTACTTCTCACTTGTGTGCAGTCCCCGACCGAGTTTTCTGTGAGTCAGCGGCCCCTGACCCAAAAAAGGTTCCTCACTGCTGTATTGTAAACAAACGCAGCATGGTCAGTGCTGAAGCTATGGCCTTGGCAGTAGATTTTTGCAGCTGCACAGAACGGAGCAGAAGCTAATTGCTCTCCGCTCTTGTACACTTACAGAAAACAATCTGTGGCGATTGACAAAGCGTAAGGGCACATGAGACCTTCTACAGATGTCTCGTGTATTGGGTTCCTTTACACTGAGAGATGACCATAAACTTCTTGTAACCCTTATCAACAGAAAAGGCCTCTAAAATGCCAACGTCTTTTAATAAAACTAATGTGATTTAAGCCAGTCACTGACTATATTCCTGGTACAAATCAAATAGCAGACAGAGTCACAGCCCAGCATCACACTCAGATGCCTATAGGCTAGAGGAAGATGCAACAGTTTACACGGAGGCTGTGGAAGCACACAGACCAATGTGAAGTACCAGACTATACATGATACAAAAAGCAATACCATATTGGCTTCAGGCCCACGGATGGGGGGAGTTAAAGGGAAGGCAACTACCCTGGGGTCTGGCAATTCTAAAGGGCCCAGGGCTCCTACTGCAACAGCAGGAGTGCCCAGAGCCCCAAGCCCTTTAATTGCTGCTGGAGCACCATGCAGCACACTTTGGGTGGCACTGCAGGCTGGCTGCCCCACTCCCACCCAAGTGCTGAGTCTGCCCCCATCCTACTGTCTAGGGCCCAGTGTGGTTGTCATCTTCCCTGCTTGGCTTATAAACAAAAACGTTGTAGTGATGTTCAGGCAGGATGTCCCGAACACTGTTGTATGCACTGCTATAGCCATGTACCCAGGATACTAGACAGACAAGGTGTGTGTAATAATATCTTTTATTGGCCCGACTTCTGTAGGAGAGAGACATGCTTCCGAGCTTACTCAGAGCTCTTCTGCAGGTCTCGGAAAGGTACCAGGGGCCGGTGCTCCTCACTGCCATGCTGGAGTCTCTGATTTAATTATTGACAAATCAAACTTGCAGAATTTCCAAATATTTTGTGCAGAATATTTAATTTTTGATGCAGAATTTCCTCAGGGGTATACTGTGCTGTTGAGGACACCAGTTCCTTTCACCACCTCTATACCTGCAGTAAGAGAAAGCAGCTGTGCCAGGTGAGATCGTACTAGGAACTTTTACCACTGCTAGCACAGTACATTGTGCACAATAACCAGAGTAGGCCTGCTGCTGGCACAGACAATCTTCCCTGCACACTTTCCTAAATACAGTACAAAACTCAGCCCGCCTGAATGTGTCAGGCTGGGAACAAAAAAAAACAATAACAAAACAACAACAAAAACCAATGGTGCAGATTCTTGCTTGATCCCTAGTTTATTATTATTTTATTTTATTTGTTCCTTTTATTTGTAAGTAGGGAGGATCATTTTCCCCTTCCACTGTAAGACATGGGGGAGACACAACACCTCACCTCCAAACTGGAGCTCTCTAGAGCATTCTTACATATCTGAGGAGATGTGAGATGCAGACCAGCCTTACTAACAGTAGCAGGGCTGCATGTTACGCATATTCATTAGTACCATGTGAACAACAGGAACAGAAACCAACATGGTATTAAGTGTGATTACAAATGCGAGTACATTTGGAATTCCTGCACCACACCTGACAATCTGGCTTCCCCAGGAAACATTTTGCCATCCAAAAGAAGCTAAAAAAATACTAAGTGGCATCAACAAGAATCAAGTGATGTTTGTATGTCCAGTAATTTGCACTAACTAGCTGGCTTTGCAGTATTATGTAAAATTATTGCTACTCTGATAAATGAATGTCCAGTGCATTCTTTTTAATGGCAATGCTTCGCAGGATATACTTGCTATTAAGTCTCAGAGGGGCAGCAGGTTTAATCTAACTTCAACAAGTAGCTCTGTGGCACCTGGGAGACTAACAAAAATATATATAATATCATGAACTTATATAATATCATGAGCTTCCGTGGGCAAAACCCATGTCTTCAGATGAGCTTGCTATTGTACACTCCTGACACAGGGAAGGTAAGATAATGCATTGGATAATAACAAAAAAAATCAATGTATCCTCACTCAGTACTCAGATTTTATGCCACTAGCATATACTGCTTGGTCTCTTAATTGATTTGATTAACCTTTTAATGCTATGAAAGGAAAGAAAAATGTATCATGCCTTTGCATGAGTCACAAAAGGATAATTTCTAGCACAAGCTAAAATAGCTTTCCTTAGTGAATCAAACAAAACTCAGAAAGTCATGCATCTAACCATGACAGTAAATGTATCATTGCACTATAACCATGCTAGAAATCCTGCTGGTGGAGTGCGAATAGATTTTTTGGTATATTTAATTAGTAACTGGCTTGTAATCATCCCAAACACAGCAAGCAATCTGTTATCTACAGTAAGCCATTAAGAGACCACAGAATATGTTCCAAGAATAAAGTCCAGAGCATAAACCTTCAGCTTAAGACTACTTTCATCAAACATGGACACCCGAACAGAGAAGCAAATTACACCTTGGACAGGGCACCCCAAATATCCTGTAAGAATCTACTCAATACAGAAGGGGGGGGGAAACCCTGTGACCACACACCTCTCATTGTCACCGATTGCCCCACATTGTAACTTCTCTGAGGTATCAGTAAACAATTACGACCCATCCCTGATGGGGACCACATACTGAAAGGAATCTTTCCTGAATCCCCACTTTGGGCCCTCCAACAACACGCCAACCTCTCCAAACTCCTCATCAGAAGTAAGCTCCCCACAGATCAAGACCCACCAACTCAAAGAGGCCATAACAACAGATGACAAACCTGCAGACACATCTCCCCTGCTACAATTATCAGTACCTCCCCCCACAACATGCTTTTCAAGATCCATAGGCCCTATACATGCCTATCATAATAATGTAGTGTACCTTATCCAGTGTACTAAAGGTAGCAATAAGAACTATGAGGTTGAAACTTGACAGTCACCACACTCTCGAATGAATTCACAAAGGAAAATTATAAAAGACTGTATCACCTGTGGGCAAACACTTTTCACACAACAGTCACTCCACATCTCACCACTGAAGTCTTTGTCCTTAAAGGAAACCTGCAAAATACCTTAAAATGCATCCTAGAATGCTCAGGGAGCTGATGGAGGAGGTATCTGAGCTATTAGCTATCATCTTTGAAAAGTCATGGAAGTCGAAGGTGATTCTAGAAGACTCCTCCAAACCCCCACCCCCACGCCTCACTAATGGGGCCCCAACTGTGCTGGTGGGAGCAGGGGACACGGTACTGGGGAAGGGTGCTAGTGGGTGCTGGGGTGGAGACAGGGTGCTAGTGGGGACAGGGGACAGGGTGCTGGGGTGGGAACAGAGTGCTAATGGGGGCAGGAGACAGGATGCCAGTGGGTGCTGCAGCAGGGGACAGGGTGCTGGGGCAGGGTGCTGGGGCAGGGGACAGGGTGTTGGTGGGGGTAGGGGACAGGGTGATGAGGCAGGTAGCAGGCTGCTGGTGGGTGATGGGGCAGGGAACAGGGAGTCCCCAGCACGTGCCTCCTCCAGGGATTCCTATTTCCTCCCCCCCACCCCACAGAGGAGGGAAGTCCATGCATGCCTCCTCTGGGGACTTCTACACCTTCTCCCTCCCCCGCCCCTCCCCCCGCCACAAACAGGGTAAGAACATCCCTGGCATGCCACAGACCTGACCTTTCAGGTACTGCGCCGGCTCTTTGGGAGAGGGGGAGCAGCCAGTGCACTTCCTGAAACCCAGGAAGTGGTGCAGCTGCAGTACTTTTGTCCACCTCGCAGGAAGCTGGCGCTACCTCCATTGTTGCTGGAGGTAGGTAGTGAGGTTTCTTGGGGGTGTAGGGAAATGGGGGGGCTGAACACCTTGTGATCGACTGGTCGGACCCTCCCAATTGACCAGTCAATCATGATCAACGGGTTGGTGACCACAGCTCTAGTTGTTCAGATCATTTTGTATTATGATCCTGTCTTCCAAAGCACTTGCAACCCCTCCCAGCTTGGCATCATCTGCAAACTTGATAAGTGAACTCTCTATGCCATCATCCAAATTGTTGATTAAGATATTGAACAGAACCGGCCCCAAAACAGACCTCTGAGGAATCCCACTTGTTATGCCCTTCCAGCATCACTGTAAACTGTTACTAACTACTCTGAGAACAGTTATCCAGCCTGTTATGCACCCACCTTATAGTAGCCCCATCTAGGTTGTATTTGCCTAGTTTATTGATAAGAAGGTCATACGAAACTGTGTCAGATGCCTTACTCAAGTCTAGGTATATCACGTCCACCACTTCTTCCTTATCTACAAGACTTGATATCCTATCAAAGAAAGCTATCAGATTGGTATGAGATGATTTGTTCTTTACAAATCCATGGTGGCTGTTACCTAACACCTTATTTTCTTCCAGATGTTTGCAGACAAATTCCTTAATTACTTGCTTCATTATCTTCCCTGGCACTTCTGGAATCTTCCTTGTCTTCTGGAATCTTTGACCGCTCCTGTAAACCTCACTCCACGAGGCATAGGGGAACGGTCAACAAAGGTTTCCCTTGTCGACCAATCCGCATCTTGACTCGCACGCTGTGCCAGTGATCAGCTGAACCAGCAGAGTGCAGTGGCCATTTTTATTTTAATGAAGCGGGGGATATTTAAATCCCTGCTTCATTGACTATGTCGAGTAGCCTATTTTACATGCCTCTGTCAGCAGAGGCACGTAGTCTAGACGTACCCCTGTTTACCAGCTTTGTTAAGTGGAAGTTCTGTTGGAGGGGTGTCAGCCAGTGGCCGGGGTAGCGAGTGGTCTGTGAGCCCAAATACACCCGAGTCTTTGACTGCTAGGACGAAGGTCCCTTTGCAGCAGGCAGCCTGGGAGGCTGACGAGTGCCCCAAGAGTCTGCCCCGTGGAGGCGACATGACTCAATACTTAGCTCTTACTGCGTTTATCCCTGACTGGCTATGACTCTTTTAATTGTGTCTGGTTCTGTTACAGCAACAGAAGGAGTCAGGTTAAAGCTTAAACAGTTACAGGTTTATTAGAGAAACTTATAATCATACGGTTACAATGGCTATTGCTCAACTTCTTAACTGCTAGCAAATACAGGTCTTAAATGGTTACAAGGGAAGGAGGGAAAACAAAGCACACCAAAATAATGATACCAAAATGACAACTTAGCCTTATAGAGCTCTAATGCTATACGTGCACAATGACAAAAGAAAAGGACTCATACAGGTACAATTTTTACCCGCTTCTGCGTCTCTCGAGTCCAGCGTGTCAGGCCAGGATCGGTCACTCAATACCTCGGAAAGACGAATATGAGGCTGAGCATCCCCATGTGGATCTCGGGAGTCAATCACCTAGCCAGCTGATGGCTTGATACTCAAAGTGAGTGAGCTGCTGGACCCATCTTTATACCCGTGGGGTCACATATTCTCTTTCTTATCTAAGGTGCCAAATTGTGCTGGTTCGTCTTTGTGACGCCAGTTCTTACCAGGGAGTTGTGAACATCATTTACACTTGTAAGAGAGAGATAACTAAATTGGGAGTACTGAACATTCTTTACTCAGCGGGAGATTCCTCTCCCGGGACAGTTGTGTGATCATATCAATATCTGTGCTAGCTAAGGGCAGTTTCTGCAGCCTCTTGGTTGACGACTGGCTTGATGGCCCTCTTATCTATGTTTACAGTTGTCCAGGGACACGATGAGCCAGCATATCCGGGCCTTCTGTCAAGGCATCAAAGACTATGCTGATTTTATTGCTCTCTGTGCCGTATGTGCTTCTGAGGCATCTTAGAGGGGCAAGCAAGATGGATGTGGCAGGGGGTTCCTGTCTGGCTACAAGGAGCAGGGAGGAGGGAAGCCCCTGCTGTTTAGAGGGAAGGGGATTGGCTTTTAGACAAACTTCTATGAGGGATGATCTAGATGGGGCCTGATCCTGCTATGAGGGCAGGGGACTCGACTCAATGACCTCTCAAGGTTCCTCCCAGTTCTGGTGTTCTATGGTTAGGAGGCAGTGAGTATATTTTTGTGGGTGTTGTGTGTTTTTCTGGGTGGGGGTGTTGTTTTGACTGGTTCACTATTACATTGAGACTCATCTTCTAGGCAGCTTCTAATCCATTTGATGAATACCAGACTTCTAGAACTGTAATCCTCTGTAGGATATCACAGCTACAGAGTCCTGTACCGGGACTTCATAGTCTACTTTACTTACAACTGCAGTGTACTTGAAGTGAGGTCAGCATAGTTAAAGGGGCAACACACATCTGTCTGCCTCTCTCTCCCAAACATGCACACATACAGCGTGTATGTCTCTGTCTGTCTCTCTCACACACTCTTGGTGCTGTGCAGCCTGGTATGAACCATCTGGAGGCGAGAGTGGCGCACTCCGGGGGGTAGTATGGGTTCATCATCACGGTCAGTTTCAGCGGGGAAGTATTTGCAGCCACTGGCCTGTCTCTATTGGATTTCTTCCCGCCTGCCTCAGCCCATGGTGCTTCTAGAGTATAAAGCTACATTAAGATGTTAACCCTCGAGGACTCGGCCAAGTGCTAGTTCATCATTTATAGCAAGACATTCTGGAAGAAATATTCCACCTTCTGAATCCACCACCTCAACCAAGCTTCACAATCATGAGAGCGGTGTACAGTACTAAATTGTTTAAAACTTATTACTATATATGTATATACTGCCTTTTGTCTGCTGAAAAGAATTCATCTGGAACCCATCCCCTGCCCCCATATACATTTAAGTTTATGGGGAAATTGGCTTCGCTTAACATCGTTTCGCTAAAGCAGCATTTTTTAGGACCATAACTATAACAGTAAATGAGGAGTTACTACATAGTTCCTATTTTCAAGAAGAGGAGGAAAAATGATCCAGGAATTTACACGCCTGTTAGTTTGAGCTCAATTGAATGCAAAGTCTTGGAACCAATTTTGAAAGAGAACATAGTTAAGGACACAGACATGAAAGGTAACTCAAATAAAATACAATATGCTTTAACCAAAGGTAGCTAATGCCAGACCAACTTGATCTCCTTCTTTGAGAAGATAACTGATTTTTTAGACAAAAGGACATGCAGTAGATCTAATCTACCTGGATTTCAGAAAGGCATTTGAGATACAGTTCCACATGGGAAACTGTTAGTTAAATTGGAAAAGATAGGAATTAATAGGAGAACTGAAAAGCGGATAAGAGAAGTTAAAGGGAAGACTCCCATCAATCCACTGAAAAGTGGATTGCCAGGCTGGAGAAAGGTTACTAGTGGAATTCCTCCAGGACGAGTCTTGAGGCTAATCATATTTAACATTTTTGTTACTGACCTTGGCACAAAGAGTGGGAGTGTGCGAATGAAATTTGTGGCTAACACAACATTGGGAGATATTGTCATTATGGAGGAGGAATGGACTATCATACAAGATGCTCTGCATTACCTTGTAAACCTTGTAATAGAAATGGGATGAAATGTAATAGTGCAAAGTCATCCATTTAGGGCATGGGTGGGCAATAATTTTTGGCTGGGAGACACTTCAAAAAGTTTTGAAGTGTCCCTGGGCCACCCAGAAGGGGCGGGACCTAAGCCAGAAGGAGCAGAGCCAGTATGCTTCTGGGCTACCCCACCCACAGACCATGTTTGGTCTGGGGGTGGGGGAGCCCCTTTGCCCCCCTGTTCCCACTAGGCACCCACACCACGTCCTGCTGCATGCTCCTCGCAGGGTGGGGGTAGGACAGAAGGAGGCTTTGAGTACTCCCCTGCTCCCAGATCAATCATGGTCTGTGGGTGGGGTAGCCCAGAAGTGTACTGCCCCTCCCTTCTGGTTTAGGCCCTGACCCTTGGGGGCAGAGGAAGTGCCCGAAGCCTCCTCCCGCCCTGTGAGGAGCATGTAGCACTTTGATGTGCCGTGCGCTCCTCACAGGGCCGGGGCAGGGCAAAGGTAGTTTTGCGTAGCTCCCCCATCCCCAGGCCCTGATTGGCCTGGGGCCAAGGGCAGCACCTGAAGCCTCCTCCCGCCCTACCCCACCCTGCGAGGAGCATGAGGCACTTCAAAGTGCTACATGCTCCTCACAGGGTAGAAGGAGGCTTCACGCGCTTCCCTCACCCTCAGGCCAATCAGGGTCTGGAGGCAGGGGAGCTGCACGAAGCTTCCTTTGCCCTGCCCCAACCCCCACCCTGTGTAAGCATACGGCACTTTGAAGGGCAGCATGCTCCTTGAAGGGTGAGAGGAAGTTTCATATGCTCCCCCACCTCCCGACTCCAATTGGCTTGGAGGCGGGGGAGCAGCAGGGACTCCGCGGGCCAGATCAACCTTCTTGGTGGGCCAGATCTGGCCCGTGGAGGCCCTTTTGCCCACCCTGATTTAGGGACTAATAAGAATTTTTGCTGTGAGTGGGGGGCATATCAGTTGTAAATGACAAAGGAGAAGAAAGACCTGCATGTATTGATTGATCATAGGATGACTATGAGCCACCAATGGGATGTGGTTGTGAAAAAGACGAATGCAGTCCAAGGATGCATAAGGCGAGGTATTTCTATTAGAGGCAGGGAAATGTTAGTACCCTTTCATAAGGCACTGGTGAGATCTCACCTGGAATGTCATGTGCAATTTTGCTCTCCCATGGTTAAGAAACATGAAGACAAACTGGAACAAGTGCAGAAAAGGCTATTAGGATGATCCAAGGATTAGAGATTCAAAGTGGTTGGCATTTTTAGCCCAACCAGAAGAAGACTGAGGGGACATACAATTGTTCTCTGTAAATACATCAGATAGGAGAAATAACAGGGTGAGAAAAAAGTTATTTAAGTTAAGTGCAAGTGTGGACCAAAAAACAAATGGATTTAAACTATCAACAAGTTAGTGCCATGTCTACACTGCACACTTTACAACAGCATGGCTGTGCAGCTACAGCTGCACCATTGTGAGGTATGCAATGTAGCTGCTCTTCATCACCAGAACGACCTCTCTCAACAAAATAAAACCACCTCCAACGAGGGCAGTAGCTTTTCTGCCAGCAGAGCATCTCCCATTGACAAAACATGGTCTACTCCAGAGTTTTTGGTCATTAAAACTTTTGTTGTTCTGAGGAGCTGTTTTTTCAGACCTCTGACAAAAGTTTTAATGACTAAAGTGTGGTGTTGACATAGCCATAGGCTTGAAATTAGACAAAGCTTTCTAACCATCAGAGTAAAGTTCTGGAACAGCCTTTCAAAAGGTGCAATGGGGACAAAAACAGCAAACATCTCCAATGGCGGGGGATGGAATACTAGCTCGGAGGGCTCTGAGGCTGTCTACACTACAGGCTTCTTGCGCAAGAAGCTTTTTGCGGAAGAGATCTTCCATAAAAACTTCTTGAGAAGACAGTGCCCACACTGCAAAAGTGCATTGAAAAAGCAATGCACTTTTGCGAAAGAGAGCATCAAGACAGCATGGACACTCTCTTGAAAGGAAACTCTGATTGCTATTTACAGAATGGCCACCAGCGCACCTGTGCTTTTTTCGATTGCCTCTTTTTGAGCAAAAAAACCCCTATTGCCCGTCCACACGCACCTTTATGTGCAAGAGCTCATGCACAAAAAGGAGTTATTCCTCGTAGAAAGAGGAACACCTACACCGAAAAACCCCCTCTGCTCTTTCATTTTACTTGTGCAAAAATGCACTTGAGTGTGGACACTCCGCAAGTTCTTGTGCAAAAACAGCTATGTTTGTGCAAAAATTCTGTAGTGTAGACCTAGCCTGAGTTACTACAGAGAGTTCTTTCCCAGGTACTAGGCTGCTGGGCCTTGCCCACATGCTCAGGGGCTAACTGATCACTATGTATAAAGTCAAGAAGGAATTTTCCCCCAGGTCAGATTGGCAGAGACTCTGAGGTGGGTGGGGGACTTGCCTTTCTCTGCAGCATGGGGCCTGGGTCACTTGCAAGTTTAACCTAGTGTACATGGTGGGTTCTCTGTAACTTGAAGTCTTTAAATCATGGTTTGAGGACTTCAGTAACTCAGCCAAAGGTTAAGAGTCTGTTACAGGAGTGGGCAGGTGAGGTGCAATGTGCAGGAGGTCAGACTAGATGATCATGGTGGTCTTTCTGGCCTTAAAGTCTGTGAGGATCAGGGGAGTACAAAGTTAGCTCAAGGCCAACTTTGCATCTCTTCCCCATCCTGAATTATTCTGTGTGTTGTGACCATTGTCTCAGGGACTCGGAATAGTTTCTTAACATCTAACAGTTGTAGATTAGCAGTCAGATTGAAGATTTTTTAACAGTGCACAACTACATCAATTTGTCAGGAGACTCCTGAGTATAGTTGCCACCACTTAAAAATTACAAGAGTAATCAGAAGCAATCATTATTACCTCTGAATTGCTTCCTTTAAAGCCACTCAGCCTTCAGCTTGAGCTGTGACATTGGAAGTTCCTGGATTCATCAACATGACATCTGCAAGGGAAAACCAGGTGTTTCAACGAGTGGTGTTGGTGAACGAGTCATTCACACTTTTTCCTCCAAGTCCATTGGTGTCATCACTTGGGACACTGCAGTGCGGGAGATGTTGTGTTTCAGATGCAATGTGGAACTCCGGCTCAATCATTAGAGATTTCACTGAAATTTTCTCCAAGATTAGATGTGTTGGTGCCAGTTCCCCAGCCAAATCTCAAACTCGACAATTACATCCTACCTCACCAAATTTCCTCTGTACTTTCAAAGGGAGAAGTCGTGCTTTGTTTGCTTCCTAAAAATTCATTTGGGAAAAAAGGACAGCTGCATTCGACCCCAGAGGTGGCTGCATTTCCGTGACATGAAACAATTCCTGTATAGATACAAACACTGAGAAATAATTTGGGCAGCCTCGTGAATGAAAAGCACTGTATAAAAATAAGGGACTGTTATTATTACTCATGATTTTTATGCTTAGCCTTTGGGATTGGAGCTAGGAATGTTAAATTTAGATTAATCAACTAAATTAATTCAATTAATTCAATCAATTAAATTAATTCAATTAGTCAATATGGGCATTTCCACCTTTGAAATGTAGCAAGAACTCTTCTGGCTTTTGCTACATTTCAACGGCAGAAGCGACATGGGGAGCACGGGGCAAGCGGTGGATTCAAGCAGTCCCCCGCTGGCCCCGTGCTCCTCGCACGCTTTGCTTTTGAAATACAAAAGAGTCCCAGGGGCTCTTGTACATTGCAAAAGCAGGGAGCATAGGGCCAGTGGGGGACTGTTTGAATCTCCCACTCGTCCCATACTCCCTGCAGCGCTTCTGCTTTTGAAATGTAGCAAAAGCTACATTTCAAAAGGTGGAAGTGCCGCCAGTTCCCCACTGCTTCGCTTCCCCCCACACACACACGGTGCTGGGGGCAACTGGTTTTTAAGCTGGCTGCCCCCAGCACTGGCTCCTGCTCCCCTGCTTTACTGCCTGTCTCTGATAGAGGCAGCAAGGTGGGCGGGGAGCAACTAATCAAGTCAGTAATCGACTATCCGATAAGCATATGCATATGAAATCATCAACTAGTCTCTTACATCCCTAATTGGAGCACTGACAAGGTGAGAGTGTTCTTCAGTGCTCAGTAGGAGACCAAGAGTCCCACCTGGCAAGATGCTGAGTGCTCTCAAATCCCACTAACATCAGTGCAATTCTAGGGCACTCATCCCCCTTACGTGATCAAGGGCCTATGCACTTTCCAATCTTATACTTTCTTTTCTGACTAATGGGTTGGTAGGTAATTCCTCTTTAGAGGCATGAAGGCTTCTAACACAGCTGCATGGATTGTACTACTAGGAAGTTAGAGAAAATAAGGGTCTCTGCAGAGCTCCAGTAGGGAAGCAGATGGAGCCATGTGAGCATAGAAAAAGATAAGTTTGTGTTCATGTGACTGATTGTTCCAAAACAATCGGTTCTGGCCCAGTGGAAAGCAATGTGTCAATTCATAGTGTGGCCCCCAAAACACAGAGAAAATAATTTCACCCATCTCAAAACCAGCCAAACATCACTTATTCCCAGAGCTGGGCACGAGTTTTTCTGTGAAATAGCTAGGAGCTGTCCCAAAAGTCTCAGCTTTTAAGTGGTGAATTGATCTCTACATGCAACAGCTTACTGCAGCAGTTTATAACCCAGTCACAAAGCTACAGGATTTATTTTTACAGTGCATCTAAAGTAGACACAAGTATATTCTCTCACTCATTCTCTCTGGCAGAGTCACAGGACACAACTAAGCATAAATTAGCTGTGCACCAGAATTTTCAGGTGCTTGTTTAATATTCAGAGTTCCTACTCCAAGAATGTCAGTGCAAATCCTCAAAATGACAGCCGAGTGCTGCTGCATATGTATCCCTCTGTGACAGCCCCCAGCTGGACAGCCTGACCCTTTAGTTCAAGCTATAGAGACTTGTGCTTTCTGCGCTGGAGATCCCTAGTCCTAGCCAAGATTGCAGTCCTCACACAGAGATCCCTCCAGAGCGCACACAATCCTCAGAGGCTGGCTGTATTTCCTGTCTAACGAAAAAAAAAAAAAAAAAAAGCAATAGGCAGAGTAAAGGCAAGATAATCAGTGCACGGGACAAAACCTAACTGGATTCCCCCTCACCTCCCAACCTTCTACCAACTCTTTCACAAACAGACTTTTTTCTGCCATCTTCTTCCCCAGCCCTACTGAGAAAGTTCTGCAGCTGGTAAAAAGATTTTGAATTCATGAGCAGTTAATCCTCAGAGGAAGTGACTGGAGAGAGAGAAGCAGATAACTAAGGAGGGGTGAAGCGAGTGAGGCAGCGTTCTCCGGGGTAGTTTATTCAAGTGTATGGTTCTCCAGTTGCTGAAGGAAATGGCGTACAATGGCACGAAGCCTCACATTGGATGGTGGACAGATCAGGAGACAACCACCCCACCAATACTCTCGGGTACCTTCCCTGTGGCCATTTACTCACCCCAATAAGCCAGCCCCCAATAACACATCTCCCTTACCTGGTTACCATGACAACCAGTCACCCACCATACACACATCTCTGCTTCCACCACTTGCTCCTCTCCCTTACCCAAGGAGCTCACACACGGCAATGCTCAGCATCACAATGCCTAACTTTTAGGAGCCAAGAAAGCCACAGGATCAACACTGTGATCAACAAATCCTGAGACAGGCTCCCCCTTATACAATGACTAAGGAAGAGACCGCCACCTCTGAATACCATCCATAAAAGCCAACATGCTAGGAACTGTCTCAGCCAGCTAACAAGGCGATGCTGATGAGAAGTCCTGAGCCCCACCTCTCTCTCAATGTTGGGCACACGGTTTCAGGCACTTATCTCTACTAGTGATCCACAGCCAGAAACGCCTCTCCCAGAGTCGGACAGCCAAGGCGCCTGCCAGTTGTGAGAATGAGTTAGGCCCTCTCCCCTCTAACAGCCAGAAGAGATACTGCAAGTGCCAACCTTATAGCTGTTAGCCTAGTGATCCAAGCACCGACCTGGCAGCGATCCCAGTTCAATCCCTCCCTCTATTAGAGGGGAAGATAAGAACCTGCCACTGCTCAAACACTGTGCTGTTAGACAGTCTGACGAGGGATTGGCGGAGGGAGGGAGGGAACTCGGTCTCTCCTGCTGAAGCTGTTCCACTATGGACAAACGATCAGAGGGTGCCTGGGCCAGAGAAAGAAAGCAACAGGACAACGGTGAGACTGCAGCCTGAAGCAAGTTGTTAACCTTTTCCTCTGGCAACCAGATTTTTGAATGAGACCAGGTTGGGTAGGCAGCCTCTACGTATGCCTACAGATGGGGTCTTGCACATGAGAAAGGCAGGTGAACATCAATTTTCCGCCATTTTGTGGATCACACTGTGACATAGGTGGGAGAGAAGCATTCGAACACCTAGAGTGTGCAGGGTAGTCCAGGAAGCAGAAACGTTGGCACTTTGGGAGTTTCTCTCTCAAAAGCTTTGGAGCAGAGTTAATTTAGGCACCTGTGGGGTTCAGTGGGAGTTTTATGAACCTGGAATTTAGATGTCCAGTCCCCCATGTCACATACATACCTAATTCTCTCTCTCACCTTTGTCAGTTATCTAGTTACCACCAGTGGGCACACATCCCTCCACACTCTCTCCTCTCTCCCCCATTCCCTCCTCTCAGTTACCTACCATCACTTTTCACTCACGTTACTTTGCCGATTGCTCTCCCAGATAGCAGGGAAAGGATCTTCTTGTCTTCTCTCATAGGTGGCAGGGAAGCAGGAGCTATGGGAATCATTTCCCTTGATTCCTTCCAAGATGCAAGGGCTTCTTCTCCTCATATTTGGCCCTATCTTCCCTCCCTGTCCACCACGAGGGGTCTGGGCATTGAATTTCACATCTGGCCGTATGCCGCTCTTCCCCAGAACCACCAAGTCCTTGGCTGCTTGAGAAATGCCAGGGGAGAGAAAGGATTCAGCAACCTGCTGCTGCTGCTGCTTGAAGGGATGGGCAGCACACAGGCTGCTGCAACAAGGGGAAGTGAGTTCATGAGCAGCTTTGCAGAAGGTTACTAATTTAGAATTTTTTAGCATTTCTATGCTTCCCAGTCATGGTTTCGTCTGTGACTCTCTCATCACTGCAGCTCTCTGTGAACATAGGTCCAAACATCTGTTCTGCTGCTGTCAGTAGTAAAGCTCTGACTCACAATGAGGAGAGCAAGATTTGGCCTTTGGTCCATGAAGTTGTGGGCTACTGATATGAAAAATAAACAAATCTCCACTCCACATGTGAATTTTAAAAAAGAGCTCCTGTTTATAATCTCTTCCGCAGGTCCCTCAGGGCTAGATAGATAAATACAGATATATACCACATGGCAGCGCGCGTGCGTGCATGCATGTACACATAAAAATATATATACACACCAACACCCACATATCCAGGGTGTCAGGGAAGTATGGAATGGATTATAAAAAGGTGCGATTTATACTCAAATGTGGGTTTGTTTACTTTTCATAGTAATATCCCAAAGCCAAATGTATTAGTTGTTAACCATATTTTTCCCTCCCCCTTTTAACAATAATGTTCCTGCTTCTGTCTCCATGCAGAGCTCAAGAGGAAAACATAACTATGATGTTTGCCCATGGTATGGATAGTAGCAAAAGTGCTTTTGTTATCCCAACAGTACTGCTACCACTACAGAACGACAGCCACTCTAACACCTCTATGTCTCTGGCAAGCCATGAGATGGCAGATTTCTCCCAGGAACACAGGTCAGAGAGGAACAGTACTGTCCTGCAGTATGAACTGAGACCAGGGGAAATAGTAGCAGCCAGCATGGTTTTTGGAGCATTATGGTTGTTCTCTGTCTTTGGAAATTCCCTCGTTTGCTTAGTGATCCACAGGAGCAGGAGAACTCAGTCTACAACCAACTACTTTGTGGTCTCCATGGCTTGTGCTGATCTCCTCATTAGCATGGCAAGTGCTCCATTTGTGCTGCTCCAGTTTATGTCTGGCAGGTGGACCCTTGGAAGCATCATGTGCAAACTGGTGAGATATTTTCAGTATCTCACCCCTGGAGTCCAGATCTACGTGCTGCTCTCCATCTGCGTAGACAGGTTCTACACAATTGTCTACCCTTTGAGTTTCAAAGTATCCAGAGAAAAAGCCAAGAAAATGATTGCAGCATCTTGGATCTTTGATGCCGCTTTTGTGTCCCCAGCTTTCTTCTTCTATGGCTCTAGCTGGGACAACCATTGCAACTTTTTTCTCCCTTATTCTTGGGAGGGAGCTGTCTATAGCATCATCCACCTATTAGTGAGTTTTTTGATTCCATCCATTTTCATCATCCTGTTTTACCAAAAGGTCATCAAATACATTTGGAGGATAGGTACTGATGGCAGAACAGTTAGGCGGACCATGAATATAGTTCCAAGGACAAAAGTGAAAACCATCAAGATGTTCCTGATGTTAAATTTAGTATTTCTACTATCATGGCTCCCTTTTTATGTGGTGCAGCTGTGGCACCCACAGGAAACAGACTACAGAAAGAGTTCCTTGGTTTTTATGGCTATCACTTGGATATCCTTTAGTTCTTCAGCCTCTAAGCCCATCCTGTACTCAGTGTATAATGCAAACTTCAGGAAAGGGATGAAAGAAACATTTTGCATGTCCTCTATGAAGTGCTATCGAAGCAATGCATACACCATCACCACCAGTTCCAGGATAGCCAAAAAAAATTATGTCGGAATCTCAGAAATCCCTGCACCAACCAAAACTGTAACCAAAGACTCAATCTATGATTCATTTGACAGAGAAGCAAAGGAAAAAAAGCTTGCATGGCCTATTAATTCAAACCCACCAAATACATTTGTCTAATAGATTTGAGTAATTATTATGCACCACTAAATGAAAGAGATTTATTTTTTTTGAACAGACATATTTACATATTTTTGCATACAGTTTAAAGGGAGACAAAGATTTGCTTTATTTTATTAAATGCATTGATTTTCTTGTATACTTGGTGGGGTGTTTTTTGTTTTTTTTAATTTTCATTACAGTCTGCTTTTTGGAACAATTATCTTAGAACCATGAACAGTCTTTTTAAAAAAGATCACATACTATCTGCATGTAAATAAAAGAAAAATGCTTTTTAATATTGCATGTTGGCCACTGTGTACATAAGTGTGTAAAGCTAAGTCCACACAGATTTCCTCAGAGATAATGTTGGACTGGGTATTGTCTCCTTGTGGAAAGCTTGTGGTGAGATCTTCAGAAGTAGTCAACTTAGCTTAACTTTGCTCCAATGGAAGTTAATGGCAAAACTCACACTGACTTCTGTGAAGTAGAGCTAGCCCAGTACTAAATGCTTTTGAATATCCCTCCACCTCTGAAGGGCTCCTGTTACATTTTATGCCTAAGAAAATCTCTCTTTTGTCTTGCATTGCATTGACTTATTAATATTTCTATGAGCTATTCCACCTTCCCTCCCTGAACACATACAAACATGTGGGTCTATGAAAGAAAGGCAAGTCAAGATCTGCAACCTTCAGGCACTTAGAAAAGTGAGTGCACATGTGACTAGTCTCACCAAGTTCAATGGAACTGCTCACCTGTGTAAAAAGTTACTTGTGGATCTGGGCTAAAGCACCATGTGTCCCAGGGGACTAGCATTTGGCTTATGGTTTTGAATAAGTAAAACCAAAACTAGAAAAAGAAATTCACTGCATATTAGTGCAATGAATTTGTGGAAGGAGATGGGGCCAGAGCATGGATTTTAATACCTCTTTGTGCAGCACCTTACACAATGGGGTCCAATTCCCAACTGGAGTCTCTAAGTGCTACTGTAATACACGTTTTTAGAGATTAAATTGCCAGAACCAAGGATCCCTGGTGTTTACTTGGGGCTTTTTAGACCAAATTGTATCACTCACATATGTTTTATAAATGGGCATTGTCCTGAAAGCTTTGCACACCTTTTAAGGGGGAAAGGAATTGTTCTGATGCCTTAGAAACCCTTTCATTTGCTCTTTCACATCCTGACCCCCTGTTACCAAAGGAAGAAGAGGGATGACCGACAGGTTAGGACCAATAACACTTCTTGGATCAGAGGAAGTCACTAGAGAATTACGCAACATTCTCCCTCCCCACCATTCTCGGAAGTACTAGTGGGTTTTCTGTATAGTTTTTCCAGGATCATCAAGCCAAGGCCTGAATGTGACTCTCCTGACATTTTAGCACACATGTTAAATGGTCCGTGCATATATATGAGTCACAGAGATGAAAAATAGGATAGTGTGTTCTGTATCCTTCACCATAGGTAGAAGTATCAGCTTCCATGTTATAATACACACTTCTGCAGCACCTTTTTATGCAACGATCCAAATGTGCTTTGCACAGGTGGGTCACAAATATTATCCTCATTTGACAAGTGGGGAAGCTAAGGCACAATATACATTTTAATAGTGATAGAAATGTAGCCATGTTAGTCTGGTGTAGCTGAAACAAAATACAGTGGCCCACGAAAGCTCATCATCTAATAAACCATCTTGTTAGTCTTTAAAGTGCTACATATACATTTGAAGTTACTGACCCAATTGGCAGAGCTGGGAATAGAACCCACATTTCTTTGCTCCCTAGTCCATGCCCTAACTACTGAACTTCCTGGCCCCCTGACAAATATAACATTGTCAGCATCCCTGAGTTATATACGTTACACCATAGGCCTTCTCTCCATTTCAGGAGTGCTATAATGTTTGCAATACGGTGTTCAGTATAGCTTGTAGGTAGTACTCCAAATACAACAACTGTACATTGCCTTTGCCTTCTGGTGGACCTGGAGCCTGTCGTTCTTGAAACCTTTTCTCTGACATGATTTTAAGGATGTGAACATGGACTACTACATTTGTCATCAATCCTTAACACACTACAAAGGTACAACAGATTTAGACTGCATGCCCTGCTGCTCCAGACTAAAGCCACTTGCTGATGAAGTGGGAGGAAGGATCATGACCAGGCCTCCCATCCACTATCAAGGACGTAGTGCTTTTAGTGGCATAAGCTCTCCACCACCTTGAACACAGGGAGTAATGGTTGCTAGATGATGGCTGCTAGATGATGGACTCCCACACCCATCTCCAGTCGAGCGCACCCACACAGGCACAGGCACACAATGGAGAACATGTACCTACCCATACCAAGGAGAGGAACGGCAAGAAAGCTGAAGTTTCTCCATTTCTCCCTTCCTCTAAACCAAGCTTCCAACTAATGGTCCATTTGTTTTTGTATCATCGAGAAACTGGACACTTCAGAGAAAGTTGTAAATAGCCCTTATCCTTACACAGTAATGCACATATGTATCAGAAAGGCATCCAAGTTAGCCTGTATCTGCAAAAACTATGAGGAGTCCTGTGGCGTCTTAAAAGAGTAGCAGATTTTGCACATAAGCTTTCATGGGCAAAAACCCACTTTGGCAGGTGCATCTGATGAATGGGTTTTACCCACAAAAGCTTATGCCCAAATAAATCTATGGTATGTCTACACTGCACAGCTATGTCAAAATAAGCTCTTCTGGAATAGTTATTCTGAAACAGCTTATTTCAAAACAGCATGTCTACACTGCAGGGAAGCCTGAAAATTAGTCTAAGGTAGGCTTCCCTAATGTGCTATCTCGATTTAGAGTCCCAGGAGGCACTGGGGAGGAATAACTTAGAATGGCCCTGGTGAGGGGCTACTTCGAAATACCAGCAGTGGAGTGTCTACACATGCCTTGTTTTAGAATAGCTATTTTGGAAGAGGCATTATTCCTCATAGCATTAAGTTTACAGATTTCGGAATAAGCCTTCTGTTATTTTGAAATTATTTCGAAATAACAGAATGGTGGTGTAGACGCTCGCATTGTTATTTTGAAATAATGCTAGTTATCTTGAAATAACGGTGCAGTGAACATGCATCTTTAGTCTTTAAGGTGACACAGGATTCCTTGTTGTTTTTGCAAATATGTCAGCAATTCCTGGAGCTGGCTACCCACAGAAACCACATAAATTATGTCGACACCTTTAGGAATCAAGTCAAGTCAGTGCAACAAAAATATACATGCAGCCTGATCAAATCTCCATTCCCAGATCCCAGTCTATAGTCCTTATTCAACCAAAATGCCCACTGAAAAGTAGGCCTGTGTTGGATTAATACAACTGATGCTATACACACACATGCACAAACGTATATGTACATATACATGCACATACAAACACTCTTCTTCTGCAGGGGTTCAATGTTTGATTCCTAAAGTATAAAGATTGCTTATTCATAATTTTTAGGCATTTCTCTTTTCTGGTTAGACATAATTAACCACTTGGTGGCACTGTGGACACTGGGCAGGTAAGTACAGCTGATAACATCTGTCTCATCTATAATGTAGGTTAAATGCCAGTTTCATAGCAACAAGAGGAATAAGAGCTGCTTAAAAATCATGAGCACCAAAAAAGAACTGCAGCAGTAAAGGAGACCTTAATTAATCTCTCACTGTGGTCAAATACAGAATTATGTCTAAGTTCTGGGTGAAATTCAAATACAATGCCCAAAGCCTCCTGAAGAGTATTTTAATTTCTAACCATTTAAGACCCAAATTGTAAATCCAGTATTGCTTAGTTGCTAATTCAGACCAAACTTTAAATTGACCTTAACAACATTATTAGGCAAACGCATCTCAGATCCACTGACTTTGGATTGGTTACTCCAGAGATAAATTTGTCCCATGATGTCTGAACTACAAATACATATCTGGCATATACTACAGAGTTTGGGAAATGACAACTTATGACAACACCCGGTTACACAAACATGGAGAATGAAGATTCTTACTCTAAATAGAAAATTCACTAGAGTACAAGATGTATTTGATTTTTCCTTATGTAGGGATCAGCATCATTATTAAGAACTTACCAGTATATGGGTATGTCTACACTAGCCCCCTAGTTCGATCTAGGGAGGCTAATGAGGGCGACCAAAATTGCAAATAAAGCACGAGATTTAAATATCCCACGCTTCATTAGCATGTTCCCGGCCGGTCGCCATTTTTAGAAATTGACTAGCCCGAAATAATCATTCACAACTTCAGCTGGGAGTCAAAGGCAGGAGTTTAGTGCTTCTGAAAATCAACTCCTCAATTAAGGCCACCCTCAGAAAATTTACACATTCAGCAGAAATTTGCAAAATGAAAAATGTTGACTGAATCCAATATACTTCTATTTGGAAATGCTGTTGAGGTGCCCATCGGTATTGTAGTTTGGTTAACTCTGGCTCTCGCTTCCTATTGTCCAGGCCAAGCGACAATATTGTTTAACTGAAAACCCAACTTTCTGTCAAACAGTGGTAATGGAGGGGAAGTTGAAAATATTCCAAATAACCAAAAATTGTTGCAATATGTTGACTGCCTCATGACATATATTAAACTAATTGGTAATGGAGGCGTTCCTAGTGAGAAGGTGTCCACAACATAAAGAAAAATACCTTTGTGTTTGGAACTACCTAATTTACCCTTTCATTTAAGACCAAATAATGAATGGACTCTAGAGAGTGAACTATTCTTTCACCCCACATAGATTTCCCTCTGTAACAGAGCTGAGAGACGTTTGTGAAGTAATGTTATCTGATGCCCCCCAAGGACTATTGGTGCCCAATATATGCTCTAAAATAAATCATGCCTCTCATAGTTACCTTTTTTGAGGGGCATATCTCATTTCCACCCCAAGTGAATATGATGCCTGTGTGTTCTGCACCCCGTTTGCTGGAAGAGTGCAACTTTTCCTTCCTACTGGAGTGGGCAGGTGGAAGGGTAAGGGGGGGTCACACAGCACCCATGTGTTTGGCACCCTCTGTTTGCCATGAGAGTACAACTTTTCCTTCCTGCAGGAGGGAGAGTGGGGTCTAGGTGTGGCAGCAGGGCAGAGGCTTAACTCAGTGCCTGTGTGTTTGGCACCCTCCCCACCCCCTCTCGCCCCCGTTTTCTGGGAGTGCACAACTTTCTCTTCCTGCTGGAGAATACAGGTGGGAAGGGGCATGGTGGCAGGGCAGAGGGTTAAGCTTTATTGGGAATAAGCAAATGGAGGTTTACTGCAGAGGTATCAACTAATAGCTTCCCCTTCTCCTTAATCTAGGTTGCCATGCGTGATATCAATCTTCTTCAAACCATTCAGAGTAATATGGAGCTGATGCTGACTAGGGATGTTAAAAATATTGTATTTGTGTAAATGTGTAACCTGAAATTTTTAGCAGTTACACATTTATGTGCAGGGAGTCAGGTGAGAGTTGTTGTTTGTGGGAAGGTGGCTTTTAAGCTGGTTCCCCGTGAGCACTGGCTCCCGCCTGATTTCCCCTATTCCCCTGCTGCTGCCTCTGATAGAGAGGCAGCAGCATGGGGGACAAGGGGCTCTGCGGGAGCCAGTATGCACAGGGAGCCAGTTTGAAAACTGCCTTCCCACAGGTACCGGTTCCCTGCTGGCCCCTACCCTCCCTGCTGCTGCCTATCAGAGGCGGCAGTGTGGGGGAGCACTGGCTCCTGCCTGCCTCTCCCATGCTGCTGCCTCTGTGGGAGGTAGCAGGGGGAGAGACATGTGGCTTTGGAAGCTGGCATGTTGCAGAGGCATCAAGGGGAGGGGTTGCGCTTAATTGTTAAGATTAACTGATAATCCTGGTCTTATCAGTTAATTGTGTAGTAAACTAGTACACGCTGTTGGGATTTTGTGGTTCCCAGAGAGTCAGGTGCTAGGCAGAATCAAGGGTCTTAGATACTTCAATTCAATTTAATTCAGTTCAACAAGACTTTATTCAATGTGCACAAAGGGAGAGGCCCTGGTACTAAAATCAGCCAGAGCCCCTCGAGCAAGGAGCCCCTCCCCTTGCTGTTTTATAGCACATGGCAGTTACATAACACAAACTTCTAAACCAATCATATCCAACCTTTCCATATATGGCTTTGTTTGTCACATGCTTGTACTTCTCCATTCCACATGTTGAGTTCACCCCGTCCCCTTGGCCTTTTCTAGACTGTTCCTAGGGTGGTGAGCCACAGCATGCTTCTTTATGCATATCTACTTTCCAAACCACATTTTGTTTAAAATGAACACATGCATACCCTTCAACGCTAACAGCCTTAATGCAGACTGAATGTGGCCAGAATCCTGGAGTTTATGTTGCAATGCTTTGTGCTGCAATAATGCCAGGCCACTTACTGCTGGCTTGGCATGGATGGTGTCTTACCATGGAGGACGAAATAAGGCAGAAACCTTGTGGGAATGATTAAAGAGTTCCTCTGAGAGAGCTTTCTGGAGCGGTGCAGGGAGGATTCTCCCTCTGTCTCCAGACAAGTCAACAACCCACTTGCTGCATGATAAAAAATGTGTACTCACCAGAACTGCCCTCCACAGGATCAGTGCCTGGTTGTGAGATGTCCTGGGAGGAAGGGATTGTCTCCAAAGTTATAAAGAGTTCTTGGCTGCCTCATTTGCCTGCTGACTATTCTCTTTCTCCTCTAATTCCTCATCTACTCTGTCCTCCATGCTGCTGCCTGAAGAGTGTCTTGAGAGGAACCAATGGACCGCCTAAGAAAGGTGTTGGGCCCACCTTCCCCAAGGATCACATGCAGCTGCTCACAGATGTGACATGTTTGCAGTAACGATCCAAGACTGTGTTTTCTTCCTTTATCTCTGGAATGACTGCCTCTGTGCCTTTATTTTCACTCAGCACTGCTGGATGTTCCTGGCATATCTTTTTTCCTCCAGGTCCTTTGCGATCTTTGCATAGATATCTGTTTCTCTGATTGGTTTGTAGTTCTGTGAGAACCGATTCCTCTCCCCGCACAGCAATAAGGTCCAGGATCTCCTGCATGCTCCATGCTTGTGCTCATCTGCGACCCTGGGAACTCATGATCAGGTGTGCTGTCTGCTCTGAGATAATGCTCACCATGCTGGCAACACAGGAAATGAAGTTCAAATTTTCCCAGGGCTTTTCTTATTCACTTGGAGAGCAGTGGAGTTGAAAGTCCTGGCCAGAGTGGTCACAACGGGGCCCTGTAGCACACCTCCCAGAGGCTAAGAATGTCGATTTTTGCAACACTGTGTTTGTACTACCATAAAGTCGACCATGCAAGTTCAAATTTTGTGTTACTCCTTGTGAAAGCAGGAGTACCGAAATTAACTTTAACAGCCCTTAAAATCAATGGAACAGGCCTGGTAGTATGGATTTACTGTTTAGAAAATTGTTTAATACAGCTAAGTTTGACCTAAACTCCCAGTGTAGATCAAGCCTTAGTTGGACACACAAAAACAAAGTAATAGTGATGTCTCATGGAGAAACAATCTACTTAGTGACTTCTCTTTGTGTTAAGTACCAACCCTGTGCTCTTGGGGAGCCAGGGAGTAACATTCATGGAAAACCATCCCCCCCTTCCCCTAGGTCTCTGCTAGAATCAGACAAAGCAAGGAAAAGGCCGGGGAAGACACACCTAAACTAATTAAGGAAACACCCCAGCCTCATCTGCACTGAAGATAGAATAGAGGGATATCTCATTAGCATACAGAATGGAGACCAGCTCTTCCAAAGCAGGAACCACACTGAACTGTGGGATACTGAAAGCAGAGAAGCACTGCCTGATGGGAAATCTCTGCTCCAGATGCTGATGAACCCAGGCCTGCTCACACCCAAATTAGTCATTATCAGACCAATTCTAGTAACAATCCTATTGATATCCAAAATACTGAAACTGCCTAGTTGCACTGTGAGCTTGTTCAAGGAACATCACCCATAACCAGGGGTGATCAGTCTCTATTGTCTCTCTTTGAACTATTGTCCTATCCCTATACAAACTCCTACTCTTGCCCAAGAAAAACTGTTCTGATACCTGGATTTAAACTACATCAGTTCCATTGAGACTTCTTCATCTCCTGTCTGATCGTGCTGGGGGCTCTGCTCTGCTTGTCTCCTGCCCTCTGGACCCCCAGCTACCATCACCATCTGTGAACCCCAATCAATGCAAGCTCCACAGAGTGGTTAGGTCTCTATCTCTTTCTCCCTCTTCCTCGCCTCCCTCCCCCTGCACCCAAGCAGAGCCTCCTGACTCTGCCCTATGTAAACTGTTATATGGTTAGCTAGCCCTAACATTTGTAATCAATTTCAATTTAGATTTAATATTGTAACTGTTATGTGCGTTTGGCTTCCTATCACTACCCAGAAATAAATAACTTTCTTTGTTAAGCTGGTTGCTTCTTTCTCTTTCGCTCACTCTTCCTCAAGAGGTGTTGTTTTGGCTTCCCCATTCACTCTGCAACAACGCTTTTTGTACCCAAGCTAAAGATCCCTGTAGTGCCCAAAATCCTGTGGGGGTTTGCTCATCATGTGGTTTACCAGTGAATGATTGTGGTGTGAAAGTGGGGATAGCGGGTGCTGAACCTGGGGGCTTATGAGGATGGCAGCTTAAGTGCTGTTTAATCCAGCCCACTGAGTCCAAAGGCTCATGAGGGTTCAGCATGGCATTGCTTTTAAACCCTGCCTGTTGAATCCAGAGACATATGGTCAGCTTGTGAATGCTGATTACCCAGTCCTTTCAGGTGTGCTCTGTTAGGGGGTGTGAGTGCCTGTGTGTGTTGTTAAGGTGGGAAGAACCCCATCCTGAGGAACCTAGTTCCTGCAGGAAAGCTCCAGTGGGAGGGGGAATTGGCAGCAGGAAGAATTCATCTCCATATGAGAGCACAAGTTAGCACAAGCAGCACACTGATAGAATTGTTAACCTCCCCCAGTCCCATAAGAGTAACCCTAATAAAGGAGCATACCCCAGTGTATTGGGCAAATCTGGTAACAAATGAGCCAAAATGTATATTTTATTTGTTCTTCCTCCTTTTGAAGGCCTGCTGCAACTGAAGTCAATGGGAGTTTTGCTTTAGTGTCAGTGGAAATAGGGTCAGTAGCTGTAATGATCCTTTGTGTAGTTCTTCGGTTTTTCTTCCTCTCCCCTTTTTCTAGAGGAATGGAAATGACTATGTTCTCTTTGGGATAAACCAGTTAGTTGACTTGGTTTAATTCAGGCACCATCTTCTACTTAGAGCTAAAAATTCATTGGAAGGAAACGTCACTTGTTTGACTCCTATGTAAGCATAAAGGGACTGATTCTCAGTCTATCCTAGATTCACAGTTGTAGCTTCACTGATTTCTCTGGAACATAAAACTGGTGTGACACATGGCCAGAAACTTCAGTGGAGCTGGTGAAACTAACATCTGCTCTGAGTCTAGAACAGTGGTCATCAACCAGTAGATTAGGATCTACTGGTAGATCCTGGAACCTTTGACAGGTAGGTGATCCTGACAGGTTTGGCCAGGAAGCTGTCAAGTGCCGGCACTTCATTTGCCCCTCTCAGCACTGCTTTGCTGCTCCTGCCCTCTGCCTTGGAGATGCCCCTCACCCCTAGGAGCCTCCTGCTCGCTGTGCAGAGCACAGGAAGAAGAGGAAGGGGGTGCTGATGTCAGGGTGCCGCTCCCTCCACCCTGTACCCAACCTCCACAGAGCAGAGGAGGGCAGGGATAGAGGGAGTTTGCTGGCTGCTTTTGGAGTGGTGCAGAACCCAGGGCAGGGGTGGTCCTGCCTTAGCCCCGTGCACCACCACCCAGAAGCCACTTGTGGTAAGTGGTGCCAGCTGGAGCCTGCATTCCAAACACCGGCCCTAGTCCTGAATTCCTCTTGCACCCCAAACCGCTGCCACCAGCCGGATAAAAGTGAGTGAGGATGGAGTGAGTAGGGGCAGGGCCTTGGAGAAGGGGTGGGAAGGAGGCAGGGCAAGGGTATTTGGGTTTGAGGTAGATCCTGGATTACACTTAAATTCAAAAAGTGATCTTGTGCTCATAAAGGTTGGAGACCACGGGTCTAGAATTTGGAAGCCTACAGGCACAGTCATTTCCATGGAATCCGAGCAATGGGGGCCCCCCCATGGTGTAGTGTATCTGCTGCCGCAGGTAATTATTAAATTGTACGTTCCCTACTTTGTCTTTTTAGTTTTGTTCAACATGGGTGGAATGCTCTTCCCACTGAAGTCAATGGGAATTTTGCCACTGACTTCAGGGTGATCAGGATTTAAACCCAAGTATCTGCCTAAAATCTTCGGGCCCTATTCTGATTTCACATACTCTGGTTTTACCTCACTGAAAGTTCATTGCTTGCTATAGCGTTACTGCTGATGAACTTACGTAATAGAAAAACAGTGCCCCTCTCAAAATTCTTAGCGAGTAAGGGTCACATCCTGCAAGTCCTTCTCAGTTCATAGGTAAACCTCTGGTGAGGTTTGATGGAGCTTTTCCTGAGTAAGCTCCAAGAAGGGACTTCAGGGACTGACCCTCTGACCAGTTCAATTGTGGGGCAAATCGGTAATGTCTGAAAGTCACTGCTACCTAGTAGCTGATCAGAGGAGTGTGTGAAATGTGTTGATCTCTCTTTGGCACCTAGCAGACAAACAATTTGTGAATTGTTGTGAATGATGGTTCTTCTGATATCTGGCCTTTTATCTCAACACACAAACACTACATTTGAGGTATATAAAATCCAGATCTCTATGCTTAATGGGAGGTCTATTCTGTCAAGTCATTCTGTGACAGGTCTTCATAAATTAGCTTTTTTCAACCTACTAAATGCAGTGGAATAAACCATTATAAGTTACATCATTGTTATTTGAATTGCTTTGTAGTTAACATAACATCACAATCTGGTGAGCTGTCTTAATGAAGAGTCAAGAACGAAGTTTGTGCTGGCATAGCTATTGCATACAAAGTCTTGTTTTGTTTCCAGATAATCTTGCTCTTTGGGTCAAATTCAAAGCTGATATAAGCTGTGGTAACTCCATTAGCTTCAATGATATTGCAACTGCTTACACCAAATCTGACTTTGATCCTGTATTCGCAGCAACGAGATCACAACATCAATTAATTTAATTTTCCCTCATCTCAGACATGGTTGTAAAATGTGTTGATACTGCCCTCCTTTGTAAACTGTTTTGAGAGATATGTATGTGAGGTCTGTTCCAACACAGCCAGGGCCACTGTGTGACACTGCAGTTAACCAATGAAACACTTTGTTCAACTGGGATTTTACATCCATATTTTGAAGTAACACCGATTAACTGACATTTAAACAGACATAATAGCTTTTGGTGAAAGCTTAGATCAGTCCTACCTAGGACACCAAAGGCAAACCCGACCACAGAATGTGTAGCATTGCTATGGCCAGCACCTGTATTTTTAATCAAATTATTTGCCAGGCTCCAGGGAAAGAGGATTGAATGGAGAAGCCACTATCCATATCAAGAACATTTTTGTATTTACTTCAATCATGTTGGTTTGCTGAAACATACATTTTGCAATCTACTGACAACCTCCTGTCCTGGAATGGAATCTTCCTTTATCATCAAAGCACCAGTTAGCTCTACTGCGTCATTTTCCACCCTCACTTTGTTATACTCCCCATTGCTAATTGAAGTTTACAGATAAGCAAAGTAAACTCTTAAGCAATATTTTTTTTATCAGGGTTCGATTTAAAGATATTTATTTTGTATATTTTTACATAATATGTTCACAATCTGTTTTAATGGCTATGAAGGTTTAACTTTTTGAATCTCTATTTCTATTCTTGATTATTCTCTGCCCCACCCAGTTTATTACCAACCCGTATAATTTCCTGCAATTGTGAATATTTAAATCTATAGAAATGTTTAAAAATGCAACAACTTCCATAATTTTGTGCTTCTGTAAAAAAAAAAAAAAACCACTAAACAGAAAAAACACTCACAAATGAACATCAATATTATTTTTTAAACTCAAACTTTGCCAAACCTATGTACATAAAACTATGGTTTGAAGTACATAAAACTATGGTTTGAAGCCATAGTTAACATTGTCAGTGTAATTCATTAAAGCCAGTCTAGAATTAAATGGGAAGAAGTGTCTCTACTCTTTCATTCTATCCAGCCAAACCTTCCAGTAACTAGGCATCAGGCCCCCAAAAAGTTCAATGGCTTCAAAAGTAACTTTAAACCAGGGTTTCTTTTTTTAAAAGACTGAAGTGTTGCTACAATTAATTAGTAAAGAAACAAGGCTCTTAATAGTTTCTAGTCACAATTTAAAGGAGGGCAGGTAGATAACAGCAATGCAAGTGACAATACCACTAATACATATTAACAACTTCTACAAGAATGGTTAAAAGGAGATGTTATAATGCATGCCATACATGCATATGACACACACAAATTCAACCTAATCTTGGGTGTATTCATGGAATATCAGGAGCATAAGGTCTCTTATCTTTCTTCAGATTAAAAGCACTTTCCCCAAGTAGCCACCATAAAAATAAACAGATTTAATAATATAAAAGGCAAACACCAAGAGAATATTACATAGTATTAACAAGAAGGAAATTTAGTGTTAAGGCTGAAATTTTGTCTTCAATTTCTGCAGAAGTAACAACATCAGATGATCTTGCATGTCACATATGCTATAATACTTAAACATGCATTGGTTAAAGTCAAATTTCAGCCTTACTCTGAATTTCTCTGCATTTGTGGGCTATATCAAATTCTTTGGGGGTGATATTAACACTGTCTTTTGTGCTATGTCAATTAAAAATATCACACAATTAATTCAGTGGCAGAGAGCAAACAAATATGCTGCAAAATTTTCTCCATTCTTTCACAGGATGCCAAGCAGGATTGGATTCACAATTGACTTCCATATTTCATTAACAACTTTCACCCTGAAAAAGAAAAGCAATCAATCACAAGGACTCTTCTAAACACAGTGATGGTTCCAGCTGCCAAAAAAATAAAGTCTAATGAAATCTAATACGTTTTAATAACTACTTGAAGGTTACAAAATTCTTCTGAGAAGTACTTCATAAAGTGCACAGTGTTTGGTGAATACTTACTATTATCCAATTATAAAAGCAAACCTTGATTGATGGGTCTTAAAAATATATATAATTAGGCAAAACGTTCTCTATTAAGTGACAGATATACAAAATCCATCCCCTCACTTTTTTATGCTTCAAATATCTGGGATGAAAAAGGAAAAGATTTACAGTGGGTTTTTTCTTAGGTATCTATGAACTTCTTGGACCAGTGCTTTACTCCAACTGTACCCCATGTAATTCCATTAAAATACCTCAGTTCATTAGCATAATATTGCAGTCAACGTCATGCATACACAAAACATAGAAGAATTGCAGTGCACAGAAATTAAGTGCTTGGTTTTGCTACAAACACCAGACATGCTAGGGTTCACCTAACACTGTTTTTTAAGTATCTGGACAACTTCTACTTCCTTCCCACACGCCTTCCAACACAGCTAAGGTACTGACTTTTATATTTCTTTTGTGACAGGTGGATACATGGGATGCTCACCTCCATCTCCTTCAATATCGATGAGAGACGACAGCTACACACATGGCTATTGCAACATCAGTAGAAAGAGAAGTGGGGGAGGCACTGAGGGTCAAATACTTCCTTTCACTAAGGTTACATCTACACTACGAGTTTTCTTGGCAAAAAATATGCTAATGAGGGACTCATTTGCATGAGTTGCGATCTCATTTGCACATTTTCTGCCAATCCGTTTTTGTGCTGGGTTTTTGTGCAAAAACAAGCAGTGTGGACGTTTTCTTTTTGTGCAATAACCCCTTTTTCTGCAAGACTGGTAAACCTCCTTTTTTGGGGCATAAGGATCTTGCAGAAAAAAGGGGTTTTGCGCAAAAAGAAAATGTCCACACTGCTTGTTTTTGCACAAAAACCCCAGCACAAAAACGGATTGGCAGAAAATATGCAAATGAGATTGCAACTCATGCAAATGAGTCCCTCATAAGCATATTTTTTGCCGAGAAAACTCGTAGTGTAGACGTAGCCTAAGAGGAATTATAGAGGAGAGTTATTTTAATTATCTGGTGTACTGAATGGCACTCCACTAAAAGTATTATATATATATTCTTTACAAGGGAACAGTTCTGGGAGTCGTTTTGTGTACAGACAAGATCCGCAGGCAGAGGGTACCATATGTGCAAGAATAAGATCAGTTTTAATCTCCAAGTGGAGCTGATGAACTTAAGCCCCAAAATGAAGGGCTAATGAAGATTAAAAGATTTTAATATGAGAGCAACTTTTATAATCTAGTCTGACTGACTGCCTAACACAGGCCATAGAATTTCATCCAGTGATTCCTGAATCAAGTTCAATGACTTGTGATTGAACTAGAATGTCTGGGGCAAACTAGGAGGGTAACAAATAGAATGCTGTTTGGACCCATCTTTAGTAACTGTCTAGCCATGCCAGCACACAGCTGTCTGATAGAGCCAGAAGCACCTGTGTGCTGACACTTTTTTGGTCTGCAGTATACACAACTATTATTGATCATTGTCATGACATGGGCTGAATATATTTCCCTTACATAATCCTATAACTATTTTAGCTCATTGAAAGCAACAATGTCAGAACACAAACACACTATTTGTGCCACATGACAGTGGACTCTCACTTTAGACAGGCTCCTAGAAGATCAATGGCTGGCTAATCCAGAAAACCACACCCACTGAGGTCAAGGGCAGCAAATGGGGAAGCCATTGCTCCCAATGATGGGAAATTTAAGGTGACAGAGGAAATTCCAACTCCTGTTCTCCCTCCCCATAAAATAAACTTGTTGTACAAGAAACTTTAAAATTAGTTGTTGTAAATAAATAATAAAGGAGGAGAGGAAGAGAGGTGTAGTATTTTTGATGAGATGTAAAACTAAACGTTGTCCCTTTGCCACATAACCAGATATGGAATGAAACATTCCTCTAAAGAAAGTAATTTCTCTGTGTAGTTTCTACAGCATTGATTCAACAATGAATTTAAAGTACAGGCAGTCCCCGGGTTACATGGATCCGACTTACATCGGATCCCTACTTACAAACGGGGTGAGGCAACCCCGCACTAGCTGCTTCCCCCCAGCAGACCAGGGAGACGCGAAGCTAGCGCCCCCCCCCCCCCCCCACCCTCACAGGAGACCAGGCAGACGCGGAGCGGCTTTTCTCAGCAGACACCTCAGTTTGAGAATAAAGAACTGAGGGAAGTGAGGTGTGGAAGAATAAAACTGAGCTCTGGAGAAATGTTTGCCTAGAGTTTCCCCTACAATATGTACCAGTTCCGACTTACATACAAATTCAACTTAAGAACAAATCTACAGTCCCTATCTTGTACGTAACCCGGGGACTGCCTGTATGTGCTTAACTTTAATTCCACTGAGGCCACTGGAATTTAAACATGAGCTCAAGTGCCACACAGTTTACATTTGTGAAGTAGAGATCCTGTGGCATGAAGATCGGTTATAATCAGAAATTAATAAAGGGTTCCTCACCCTGTGCAATAACTGCAGTTCTTCACGATGTACGTCCCTATAGGTGCAACTCTTGAGCTCAGATTTTCCATTAGCAAAGTCCATTCAGCTATCTATACAACCTCTCACTCCACAAAGAGCATATGCAGGGGCTGCACAGGCAAACCACCCTCAGCGGTTCATTCTCTATCCAAATGTCCAAACCAGGATGAGGAGGGCAGGTAGTGGACCATCTATAGAGACACATCTTTAAGAGCTACAATAAATATATAGTGAGTCAAAGAGAATGACTGCTCATGTCTTGCTCACAACACTCCTGTTAATGCAGCCCAGAATCAAGTTTGATGTTTTTTGCACCAGTGTCACAATGTTGACTCATGTTTAACTTGTGGTCCACTATGACCCCTAGAGCCCTTTCAGCAGTACTCCTTCCTAGACAGTCGCTTCCCATTCTGTATATGTGAAAGGGATTGTTCCTTCCTAACTTTTCATTTGTCCTTGTTAAACTTCATCCTGTTTACCTCAGACCATTTCTCCAGTTTGTCCAGATCATTTTGAATTTTGATCCTATTCTCCAAAGCACTTGCAACCCCTTCCAGCTTGGTATCATCTGCAAACTTAATAATCATACTCTCTATGCCATCATCCAAATCACTGATGAAGATATTGAACAGAACCAGTCCTAAAACAGACCCCTGCGGAATGCCACTTGTTAGGCCCTTCCAGCATGATTGTGAACTGTTAATAATTACTGTCTGAGAATGGTTAACCAGTCAGTTATGCACCCACCTTATAGCAGCCCCACCTAGGTTATATTTCCCTAGTTTATTGATAAGGTCATGCTAGACCGTGTCAGATGCCTTACTTAAGTCTAAGTATACCACGTCCACTGCTTCTCCCTTATCCACAAGGCTTGTTATACTATCAAAAAAAGCTATCAGACTTGTTTGACATGATTTGTTCTTTACAAATCCATGCTGGCTGTCTCCTATCACTTAATTTTCTTCAAAGATCACTGATACTTGTCAATTTACATGACATGGAAGGCTCCCTTTGTCTGGCCTGTGTCAAGCTTTGTAATGACATATTGACTAGATGGCTTAAGAGTTGGGAATATATTTGCAGAGCTTTTCAGATAATAGAAAAGCCTAAAAATGAATAGGTCATGGGGTCAGTTTCACCTTTTCACTCTCTCCCCTTTGGCTTGGAAATTTAAACCCAGAAGCCAAGGATCACCTCTCCTCCCTTCCCCAGCAGGAATCAGCACCAGACATGGGCTAAGGGGGACACACACACACACAGCCTGGATACAGAGGAGGGGAATAAAAGGTGACTGCTTCTGCCCTTGTCAACAAGAAATTGACAAAAAGAAAAAGGTCCTCCTGGTTGTCACTTCTCCCTGGCTACCCACTCAAGGGTTATATACCTGGAGCAGAAAAGCAGCAATCAGGGCTGCAGAATGCAATGGAGGGAACAACTTAGGCAGGAAGATGGATTTGCTTTTGAAAACTTTTATTTAGGGAAAAGATACATTTCTTTTTCTTATGGATGGTGTCTGATGGGTCCTGTTCTTAGTAATCTGCCCATCGAAACATCTCTTTGCATTTCAGGCTGAGGGAGAAATGAAAAGGCCATTTAGGAGGTGATGGCCCAGAGCCATGGCAGACTAGGGATGTTAAATTGTGATTAACTGACTAATCGAATAATCGGTGCATTTTGCATTGACTATTTGTCTAGTCGATAGGGTGTCTCCACCTTTGAAGTATAGAAACAGCCCTAGGGCTATTGCTACACGTTAAAGGCGAAAGCGCCACAAGGAGCCCAGGGTCAGCTGTGAACTCTCCGCTGACCCTGGGATCCAAGCAGAACTGCCACTTTGAAACGCCACACTGAGCTCGGAGTCAGGCTCCTCGCGGCATTTCAAAGTGGCAGCACCCCATGGAGCTGGGGACTCCTTCACATCCCTATGGCCGACAAGGGCCTGGATGAGAACTGGACTCAGTTATTACTATTAGCTATTTCTTTTTTGTCATTCAAACGGATCTTGGGTCATGGCTGATCTCAACCATCATGTAAAACCCTTCCTTGTGGCCTTTTGCCATGCACCCACAGGCATCTCATGGCAAGGAGAGGAGTGTTTGTGGGGATGCAACATGATTTCCCACCTTTATGCAGCCAGTGGCCTATACTGGCCACTCCCATGTTGGAGACTCACATTTACTTATTGACAATAACATTTGCAGAATTTTAAAATATTGTGCACAGAATACTACATTTTTGGTGCCAAATGGCCTCAGGAATATGGGGTGTTGGGCAGTGTGGAGGGTCTGTGGGTGGAGGGGCACTGGGCATAGGGATTTGTGGTGATCTCTGGGTGCCAGGCCCCTGGGAATGGGGGTTACTGGGCATAAGGGGTTGCGTGATTCTGGGCAGGGAGGCTATGTGGTAGGCACACTGGCAGTGCAGAGCTGGAGCTGGGGGTGCAGATGGGAGGGAAGTGCAGGGGGTGGGGTGAAGGTGACAAAATCTTGGAGTTGGGGCACACTGTAGGAGTTAGGGTGCAAGAGAGACAGGAGTTAATGGCAAAGGGAGCACAGGGAGTCCAGGGGTAGGGGAGCCCATGGCAGCCAAGGGAAATAGGGGGCAGCAACATACAAGTTCACCCAGAGCACCATTTTCCATAAGGCAAGCCCTGCTCCCACTGTTTAAAGCTTCAGTGCTGTGATAGCCCATTAGCAAGAGACAATGGAGCTTAACTTTCCTGTGGACATATGGGTCAGCCGGTTCAGAACAGAGACAGAGGCCTTGCAGAGACACGTGGCCATGTCACCTGACGGTGGGACCCATTTTTTGATGCTGTATTTTTCCAGAACAACAAAGTGGAAGTTTAGGCTAAAGATAAAGGATTCCCACCTTAGGAAAATCCTATTTAAGGAAGAGGAGTGAGGTAATCATGGTCATCAATTCTCCCTGGCCACCACACTCAAGATAACTGCAGGAGAAAACTTAAGACTGAACTGGAGGAAGGAACTGAACAAACTAGCTGGAAAATTATTTTAATGTAGCTTTTAAAAATATAATTGTATTTAGGTTGCAAAGTGAAGCGCTCCGAAGTTAGAAAACGGGTGATTTACTGTTGCCCCAGCGACCTTACTGCTTAATGCTTGTTTGTCCATATGATATAATTTTATATGATCACACAATATTTTTTCCTCTAAACCTCTGCTTCATTCACTGCATAGGATGGACATGCCAAGAGGAAAAATCAAGTTTGCACAGTCAACTTTAAAGCTGGCACTTCCTAATTTTCAAGTGCTTGCTTGATTTTGCAACCTAAATAACATTCTTTTAAAACAGGGAGATTTAAGACATTTATATATTGTATATTCAGTTTTCTAAGTGTGTAGAACACAGGAATTTATATACGAGAGTAGTCCCTTTCTTCACATATTCTGATACCTTACCTCCAAATGGTAGCCTTGTGATCAAAGAAGGGCAAATACACACACAGGTCAGATGTTCAATATTTCATCATAGGGAAAATGATGGCAAAGATCTTCTGTTCTGAAACATACCATTTTCTTTTGAAAATTACCACACAGCTTTGCAACTACTACAACTGTAGTAATATCACAAAGTCTTTACACATCCCACTAAACCTTTAGTCTCAATGCTAAAATTGATCATTTGTGTATAAGAACACTATCCTACATGTAGAAAGACTTGGCTTCTATTTTGTTGTCACAGGCATGATACTCACAGGGATTGTTACTGTGGGTTTCTGTCTTCCCAGACTTGGCAAGTTTGGTTGAGTTCTGCTGTGCTTTGCTTTGCTCTTCTCCAGTTAGCAGGGCTTTTATTTCAGAGGGGATTTTCCCTTGGTCCATTGCCATGCACCACTGCTTGTACTGAAATAGGCAAACACATTAAGCATTAGCAAACTGGCAAGATCGCATTAGCACAGTGGTTCTCAAACTTCATTGCGCTACACTACCCTTCTAACAACAAAAATTACTACATTGAAGAGGGGCAACCAAACCCTGAATCTGTCCAACTCTCACTGTCCCACGAGAAGGGAACAAAGCCCAAACTCTACCACCCAGGGATGAAAACCAAAGCCCAAGGGCTTCCAGCCTCAGGCAGGAGGCCTGAAACCCGATCCCTGCCACCCAGGGCTTTGGCCCGGAGAGGCGGGGCTTGGGCCCTGGGCCACAGCAAGTCTAAGCCAGCCCCAGCAATCCCATTAAAATGGGCTTGTGACCTACTCTGGAGTCCTAACCCACAGAGAACTGCTGCATTAGTGGACAAAACAGAGCTGTAATTTTTACCTTCCACTATATTAATTTACAATTTGAATTTACGTGATTGCTGATGAGTTAAACATGTGCCCATGATAGCATATTTGGCCTGAGTAAATCATATTTCAGTTAACACAACTACTGCTGGTGGCAGTAATTACTAAATAGTAAGGAACATTACTAAACTGCAAGGAACGTTGTGTGCATTTGCTGGCATGTCCATTAGCCAAAATAATCTTCCAGCTCACCACCTTTCAAAACAAAAATTTCACATGAATCTAATGCTTGGAGATACTCAGAAGTTTTTTCTGGTATTCTACAAGCCAGAATTATGGGAAGTTTCCTTTCCTTTTAGCCACATTATAGCTGATTAAAACTTTCTCATTAACAAGTGACAAAAATACAAACTTTTTTATCACTGAGGGTATGTCTACACTACCCTCCTAGTTCGAACTAGGAGGGTAATGTAGGCATACCGCACTTGCAAATGAAGCCCGGGATTTGAATTTCCCGGGCTTCATTTGCATAAGCGGGAAGCCGCCATTTTTAAAACCCCGCTGGTTCGAACCCCGTGCAGCGCGGCTACACGGGGCTCGAACTAGGTAGTTAGGACTAGGCTTCCGAGGTGTACCGGTAGTTCGGAATAGGAAGTCTAGTCCGAACTACGTAGTTCGAGCCCCGTGTAGCCGCGCTGCACGGGGTTCGAACCAGCGGGGTTTTAAAAATGGCGGCTCCCCGCTTATGCAAATGAAGCCCGGGAAATTCAAATCCCGGGCTTCATTTGCAAGTGCGGTATGCCTACATTACCCTCCTAGTTCGAACTAAGAGGGTAGTGTAGACATACCCTGAGTGACTAAGAGATGGGAAAGTAGAGGTTACCAACGTATGGATGTTAGCGTGTAGTTGTCTACATGTTTAATTGATAAGCCTGAGCTTATCAATTAATCCTAACAACTACACATACTCCCCTCTTGCTGCCTCTGTATCAGAGGAGCAAAGTGGAGGGAGAGGCAGAAGCTAGTCGCCCATAAAGCCACCTTTCTCCCTCTCCTCCCTCCATTTTGAAAGCTCTCTTTTGCCCACCATCCCTAGAGGTGTTTAATTCTCAGCTTGACAAAGCCTTGGCTGGGTTGATTTAGTTGGGAATGGTCCTGCCTTGGGCAGGGGGCTGGACTTCATGACCTCCTGAGGTCTCTTCCAGCTCTATGATTCTATGAACTTATTGTGCCATGAAACATGTACATACATCCATTTTGTTCAAACAATGAGACAGTTGAATAACCAACTACACAAGCTACACATACAAACATAATTTTGTGCACAGAGAGTCAGCAATATGCACAAAAGCAGTCTGGCTGAAAATGTCCACAAACAACAGATGACTACATATCAATATTTCAGTGTGCCCCTACACTTAGAGATCAGGTACTTTCCCCAATATAAGAAATAGGATTTTAAGATGAGACACTAATGCATAGCCGTCACCTTGCTTATATCTAGTACAAATACGAATAATCTTGTAAACCTCTTCTGATACCAGGATCATACTCAACATGTAAACCAAGCAAGCACTTAACATATTTGTTCTTGTGATTCTGACATCTTATGACCTAATCAGGCTCTCATTTAAGTCAATAGCAAAACTCTCCCTGATATCAATCAGAACAGGATCCAGCCCTAAACCAAGGTTAGGTCAGAAGAAAATTCCTTACCATTTCCAGCTCTTCTCTAAGTGCACAGATTGCTCTCTCTCTGCTTGAAACCAACTCTTCCAGATACTGGTATCTCAGTTTCTTCCTCGCCCTGCATTCTCTCGCACTTTGACGACTTCTCTCAAGTTTTGCCTTCAAATCTATTTTGGCTGGTTTACGACCTCGTTTGCCTGGTTTCTTTACTTTGCCTCCAACCACCTATAAGGTGACAGTAAATTAAATTTACATTCATCCGGGGAGGAATAAGAATGAACTTCCTAACTTCCTACCACTGTATTAGGATTTGCACAGCAAGAGGGGAGCCTACTGCTACAAAGTTTACCATAAAGGAATAAAAGTGATATATTAAAATCAAGGAAGCAATATTCCATCAAATTCTCAGCTCCCTCAAGCATAGTACAGATTGAACCTCTGCTAACTGGGACTCCCTGATCCAGTAGCACCCGTGGTCGGACAAGACCACAGATGTTCCAGGACCAGAGAGTCTTGGTGGAAGGGTAGCAGCTGGGTTCCCCGTAGCTGGGCTTTCTGGTGTGCTGCAGCTGGGCTCCTAGGTACAACCAGTGGGACTGCCCAGCGAGGCTGCAGCGGAGTTGCTCAGTGTGTCCAGAAGCCTGGCACACCACAGCGAAGCCACCAAGCAGGGCAGGATCCTGGTGCGCAGGGAGTTGTGCAGCCTGGCTTAGCAAGGAAAGGGTGGAGGCGGACTGCCAGAGCAGCAGGGCTGGCAGGGAAAGAGGATGGCCAGGAGTACGGTGGCCAATCCAAGGCTGGGGGTGGGGGGAGTAGTGGATGATAACAGAGGGGCCAGAAATGACCTCCCCTGGTCTGGCAAAATCCCTCATCTGGGACCAGTCAGGTACCGAGGGTGCTGGGCCAAGGGAGGCCCAACCTCTACTTAGCTACTTCAGCTGATACCAGATAACAGAGGAAGAAGAGTTTACTTTTAATTTCAAGGGGCTGATGAAAGAAGTTAAACAGCAGCAGGACAAGCAACAAGGAGCTCCTAACATAAAGAGACTGCTCAGGCAGCTGTACTATAAGCTGGACTTCCAATATGACCTGGGCAACCATATTGCAGAAGAATGAAAAGATCAGTCAGCTCTCCAGCCAACTCTGAAGGCCTATTTCAGCATCAACTGCCATCATGAACCCATTACACACAATGAGGAATCCTGTCCACTGGGAATGTTACAGAACCCCAAAGTCAGAATGGAATTTAGCATCTTAAAATTGGAGTTTATAATTATACAATAATCCTAAAATTATTTTAATAAAATAAGGTTGATTTCTAAATTCACAAAGGCTTCGAAGGGAGGAAATTCACAAATTAAAAGTACTAGCCAGAAAAATATTATACACAAATCATGGATGTAGTCCAGCTATCTAGAGTTTCATGCAGACATAAGTATCAAATAAGTATCTATTCATCAATATGAGCCATTTGTTTCCAAAATACACTTTACAAGAGTAATCATAAATCTATATTACACAGATTTGTGCTTCTTAAGATCAGTCCTGCAAAGTGTGACTCGCCCAAGACAAAACTGGTTCTTTCCCATAAATGACTGAAGTATCATCTTCAAGGGGTAGGCAGGTAGATTGTTTGTCTGTGCTGGTAAATTTTCATGATTTTACAAGGCTGATTTTAAATGATGTATTGATTAGGGATGTAAGCAACTAATCAACTAGTCGCTTCCCCCTCCCTGGCTGCCTCTATCAGAAAGAGGCAGCAAGGGGGGATAAGAGGCAGAGGTGCTGGGGGGGGGGGGGGGAGCCAGCTTAAAAGCCGGTTCCCCTCCCAGCTCCAGCTCCATGGGAGGCGGCAAGGGTGCAACAGCAGCATTCTACCTTTGAAATGTACAAGAGCCCCAGGGGGGCTCTTGTGCATTTCAAAGATTGAAACACTGCGTGGAGCCCAGGGTCAGCGGGAGACTCCATGCTAGTCCTTATCAACTAATTGACTAGTGGATGGAAATCCCATTGACTATTAGATTAATTAATTAATTTAAATTTAACATCCCTAATATTGATACATAGAACATTAATGTGCAAAAGCTAATAAATTAAGAAGAAATATTTGATATGTTACAGTTTCTCTACAATCTTGATTCCTGTCTCTCTCCTTTGGCATTTACCAGCCAAATCCAACTGTATATTCCATTTTTTTATTCTATATATGCTCATTAAAAAGACAATAGTGTTAAAATTGAAGATTTCATGAATGCTACAAAAGTTAAATTTAAGGCAATACAAAAGGCTTGCTCTTTAAAATCTAAAATACATTCCAACCCAAAAAACCCTTTAACCATTGCCTCACTATAACTATTAGGTTACATATAGCAACTTGAAATAAGAAAATAAGAATATGCTCCAGCTCTACACATTATACAGTTGTAAAATAATTGTACCAACTCCCATCTCAAAGTATATAGACTTCAGCTCTTTAGAGCAGGCACAATGTTTTTGTTATATGCTTGTAGCATATCTATTATGGTGAGATGTGATTTCTAAGTTGCACTGCAATAAAAATTAATAAAAATAGTAATAACACAGTGTCATCAACATGCAATCACCTCTGGTGACACAGGTTTTGCTGCACAACAGTAGGAAATAGTAAATGTTGGCCATGGATATCAGAACAAAGCTTGTTTCTTTCAAAGAATGCCACAGGATCTTTGGTGTTCATGTAAAACAGGCAGAAAACATCAGAGGTTAAAGTTTCATACCTGCTGAAAACACACATGTAAGCATGCCCACAGCAAACTACATGACATTCTATTTATGTGCCACAGAAGAATGAAGGGCCAAGTTTACACTGATGTGATTTGAAACCATTAGTCTATTCTAACCTAATTCACCCCTCCCACATCCTCTTAATTCTGATTCATTTCAAAAGGAATCTACCAATTAACTAAAAATCCATCATAATTTGGTTACATTTCCATTCCCAATGTCCTCCCATTCCTCTCCCTCTCCTATATAACACTGCAACCTCTACAGGAACTGAATGTGTACTCTACATAAAGTACCCAGCTCTGATAACTGAATTTGGAGAAATTACTTTAAGATGTACCACAGTAGAACCACATTTAAAATACAGCATCCACAAAGGAATAATTTCTCTATCATTTACTCCTCAATTCCCCTTCTAGCATATTTTACTTCTACAAAATGCATGCATTATATTTTTCTTACAGGCAAGTGTTAAATTAAATGTTCAAGTTTTACAGCATATTTTATTGCACAACACAAACACTGCAGAACAAGTGATAGCTGCGATTATCAAAGAAAGTTTGTTTTGTAGCACCAAGCAGTAAAAACAATTTATCACTAAGTGAAGTCATGTTCTATAATGAAAAATGGATTAGACAACAGAACTCATTCTTAACGTAGTGAAATGATTCAGAAATCACTTGGCAGCCTAATCTTATCCCCTCTACACTGCCTTTTTAAAATGTATTCAGAAGTGGCTGTCTGCCCTGAGCAAACACAGCACACTTCATGGATTTCTAATGACTTTGAAATGAATATAATGCAGTCATAAGATCAGAAAAAATCCAAACCTTTGTCAAGTTTGAGCTGTAGAATGTTATTTTAACTCTAAGTTCCCTACACCCTTCTTATGACAGAAGACTCCAAAGCATATTATTTAAGATTTCTTATTTAAAATTAGCATAATAAAGGCCAAAGGAACAAAATTCATTCTCACATTCCTCCATTGTTCTCAGTACGCTGTACTTGCAGTAAATCTGGCACAAGGCATAAAGTTTTGTAAGCATCTTATCAGACATAACTATAACTGGTCGGTTTCCATGTAAACTAAATGTTTTGTTTTACTTCAGTAACTAAGGCTTGGTTGCTTATTCTAATATGGGATCTTTATGTGTTTAAAGTGTTACAGAAGTTTTATTGCTAAATACATAAAAGAACAAATCAGTAAGTAAATAAGTAAGAGCCACATGCACTCAGTGTATGTTATCTCTTTTATCCATCATCCGAAATACAATCATGAGACTGGTACATTAATATTCGCAAAGGAGGTTCCACAGTTTTTGGATATTATATTACCCCAGAAATCACATCTTAATGATTTAAGCATCCGGTTTGTACCACTTATGACTTTCTGACATTGTGCATTCAAGTCAACAAGTTGTGTGCATGTGTGTGTTTATTTTATATATATTGAGACCCAGCCAGTTTACAATGTGGAAATCATTTGGATGAGATCTTAAACCAGGGCTACTCAACTTTGGAAGCCCCGGGGGCCACGATACTCACAGCACATGCAGAGGGCCTCAATTTAAGTGTGGTTGCATTCACATGCAAATATATGCAAATAAGCTTCTTTCATACGGATGGGCATGAATACAAAGCACTTCCCACAATGCCCCAGAGCTCCTGGCACCTCCTCCCTGCAGGCTAGAAATGCTGACACCCTGTACTCATTTCTTCCAGCCAACCCGTCCATTTGTGTCTTTCAATTCTCACCCCGCCTGGGAGACGTCTCGCCATTGTGGAGCGTCACCAGTGGAGGCCATGTTCAAAGGATCCCACCTGCAGGCCATGTGTTGAGTAGCCCTGCTTTAAACCCAAGGTTCTGTCTGCTCTGAATGAACATCAAGGATCCTCATTCCTTCCATAAGAAGAGAGATTTGCCTTTGTGTTCTTATGTAGTAGGCTACAGCCATCTCTCCAAGGATCATCTGCATTTCAGTGACACTGTACATGGACAGTTTATGAAGCAGTTAGATTATCCTTTCATCTTGATGGACCCCCATATACACACAACTCTTAAAACATAGATGGGAGGGCAGCAAGTTCAGTTTTTAAGGTCACAGTTCCCCTTTCAGTTACCCACCAGCATTACGGGAATTTAAATGTGAAGCAACCTCCCCCTCTGATTTAAAGATTGATATCAACAATGCCACAATATTCTAATCTCCACACAGTCCACAAAAAGTCTCAAGGTTTCAATCACAGTTTCTCACATGATTTTGCTCTGCATAACTAGGTGATTTAATGCAGTTCTACTACCACAACAGATTTTTTTCCCCTTAGGAACAAAAAAGTTTTGGTCTTTACTATAAACTTGAGTGACATGTCTTAAAAGTGTAGCCAAAGCCTATGTTGCTGTGACAGCAGAGAAAGACATAAGTTAGTATTGCAAGCTGAATCCATACATGGATGGGGGGGAGGAGAGGATAATTCCAAATTACCTTTATATTTGCTCTGAATTAAAATAGCATCAGGAGTTATTAGCATTTAGCAACTGTCTTTTCAAGCAGTCATATGTGATCAAGAGCCAAAAGAGAAAGATCAGCATTAGTAATTGTAATGACATCTGTTTGTCATGTACAGTGTTGTTATAGTCATGTTGGTCACAGGATATTAGACACACATCTGGTAGGTGAAGTAATATCCTTTATTGGATTAACGCCTGTTGATGATAGGGACAAGCCTTCAAGATTGCAGAGAGCTGAAGAAGAGCTCTATGTAACATTCCCACTAACAGAAGTTGGTCCAATAAAAGATATTTCCTCACCTACATTATCTGTTGTCAGATTTTCAAAAAAGTGTGTTTCAGGAAATATATTTATAGATTTCAGAAACTAAGCAAAATGTCTTCTCCCCTTTCTAATACAGACAGATGGATAGATAGGCACACATTTCAAAAATATGTAGTAAGATAATCACTGGATTTACAAACATGCCTACTCAATCAATCTGAGTAAGGCTAAGTTTACACTGGCACTTTAGAGCACTCTAAATCAGGGGTTGGGAACCTTTTTTGGAGTTGAGGTCTGCTGACCCACACACAAAGTGGCTCCCACACCAGAGCTGGGGGGGGGGAGCCCAGCCTAGTAGATTTTGTGTACTCCAACCCCATGGGGGGCCAGGAGCACTGGCACGAGCTCCCCAATACTGGGAGGAGGGGCAGAGCTTCTGGGGTCAGAACCAGGTAAGCTGGGGGCAAGGATGAGAGTTTCCCCACCCCTGCTTTAAGTGATCCATCCACTCCATTGTTCATTCCCAGTTTCTGACAAACAGGCAAGACACCATTTCTGCCCATCCTGGGTAAGAGTCATTGATGGACTTATCCTCCATGAACTTATTTGGCTCTTTTTTGAACCTTGTTACAGTCTTGGACTTCACAACATCACAGACAAGTTGTGTAACAGGTTGACTGTGTGTTGAATAAAGAAGTACTCCCTCTTGTTTGGTTTAAACCCGCTACTTATTAATTTTATTTTGTGACCCGTAATTCTTGTTATGGGAAGGAGTAAATAACTCCTTTGTTCACTTTTTCAATACCAATCATGATTTTATAGACCTCTACCATATCCCCTCTTAATCATCTCTTTTCAAAGTCCCAATCTTATTAATCTCTGCTCATATGGCAGTCATTTCATACCCCTAATAATTTTTGTTGCCCTTTTCTGAACTTTTTCCAAGATACTTTTTTTAGGTGAGGCAACCACATCTGCACACAGTATTAAAGATATGGGCATACCATGGATTTATACAGAGGCAATAAGGTATTTGCTGTCTTATTCTCTAGCCCTTTCTCAATGATTCCTAACAATCTGTTTACTTTTTTGACTGCTGCTGTATATTGAGTGGCTGTTTTCAGAGAACTATCCATGACAACTCCAAGATCTCTCTTCAGCAGTAATAACTATGTTAGTCCCCACTGTTTTATACATATAGTTGGGATCATTTGCAGTATGAGTTACTATGAATTTTAATGTTGGTAAATGCACATGACATTTTGCTGCCCAGTCACCTAGTTTTGGGAGATCCTTTTGAAATTCTTCAGTCTGTTTTGCTCTTAACTTACTTGAGCAGTTTAGCATCATCTGAAAATTTTGCCACCTCGCTGTTTCCCCTTTCTCCAGATCATTTCTAAATGCTGAATAAGATTGGTGCCAGGGGGACACCACTATTTACCTCTCTTCCTTCTAACAACTTATTTATTCCTACTCTTTGTTTCCTAACTTTTAACTATTTATCAGTCCATGAGAGGACCTTCCCTCTTATCCCGTGACATCTTACTTTGCTTAAGAGCCTTTGGAGAAAGATCATGTCAAAGGCATCCTGGAAATCTAAGTACACTACAGCCACTGGATTCTTGTCCACATGCTTGTTGGTCCCCTCAAAGAATTCTAGTAGATTGGCGAGGCATGATTTCCCTCTGTTGATTTTTCTTCAACAAATTATGTTCATCTATTGTCTGACACTTCTGTTCTTTAATCTGCCCAGTACTGAAGTTTGACTTACTGATGAAATTGCCAGGATCACCTATAGAGCCCTTTTAAAAAATTGGTATCACATTAGCTATCTTCCCATCATTTGGTACAGAAGATGATTTAAATAATAGGTTACAAACAAGTTAGTAGTTCCACAATTTCACATGAGTTCTTTCAGAACTCTTGGATGAATGTCATCTGGTCCTAGTTTATCAATTTGTTCCCAAACCTCCTGTAACGACACCTCGCTCTGCGACAATTCTTCAGATTTGTCACCTAAAAAGAATGGCTCCAGTTTGGGAATCTCCCTCACGTCTTCAGCTGTCAAGACTAATGCATTTAATTTAGTTTCTCTGCATTGGACTTATCGTTCTTGTGTGTTCCTTAAGCATCTCGATCATCCAGTGACCTCACTGGTTGTTTAGCAGGCAACTTACTAAAGTACTTACAATTTTTTTTGCTATTAAATTTTAACTAGCTGTTCTTCAGATTCCTTTTTGGCCTTCCTAATTATATTTTTACACTTTGTTTGCTAGAGTTTATACTCCTATTTTCCTCACTAGGATTTAACTTCCACTTTTTAAAAAAATGCCTTTTTCTCTCTCTCTCTGCTTCTTTTACTTGCTTGTTAAGCTATGGTGGCACTTTTCTGGTTCTCTTAGTATATTTTTTTAATTTAGGGAATATACTTAAGTTGAGCTTCTATTATGGTGTCTTTGAAAATTTTCCATTAAGCTTGTGAGAATTTCAGTTTCAGCACTGTACCTTTTAATTTCTGCTTATCCGTCTCATTTTTATGTAGTACCCATTTCTGAAATTAAATGTTATGGCAGTGGGCTGCTATGGTGTTTTTTTCCTGCCACAGGCTGTTAAATTTAATTATATTATGGTTGCTATTTCCAAATAGTCCAGATATAGTCACCTCAGACTGGATCCTGTGCTCCACTTGGGACTAAATCAAGCATTGCCTCTCCTTTTGTGAATACCAGAACCAGCTTCTCCAAAAAGCAATCATTTAAGGTGTCAAGAAATTTTATCTCTGTATCCCATGCTGAGGTGTCATGTACTCAATGTGAGGATAGTTTAGCTCCACCGTTATTATTTTTTCATTTTTATAGACTAATCTCCCTTACCATTTCACAGTCACCATCACCATCCTAGTCAAGTGGTTAGTAATATATTCCTACTGATATATTCATATTACTGGAGCATGGAATTACTAACCATAGAGATTCATTCTATGGAACAATTTCATTCATTTAAAATGTCATGTCATTTGAAGTGATTTTGCTTCATTTGGGATGATCATTTATTCCAAGTTAGTAATTTTGGGGGGCAGGACGGGCATTCTGTTCACTATGTGTTACCTGCAAAACAAGGTTCAGAGTGGAAGGCATTTGCTGTGAACTAGACAAAATGTGGCAGTAAACTACCTGATCCCCAACAAATCTGTTACTGAGTAATGCAGTAGTTTACAATTCTGTGATGTTCTGCTCAGGACAGCCAGTTGTATCCCAGAATATAAATATATGTTATGGTATTTTCTTATGTAATCAGATTATCACATGTAATAGTAATTAGAGGCAGACTGCAGGGTATCAGAATTTTGTAACAGGGTATGTGCTAGGGATGTAAGCCACTAGTCGATTATCAGACTCAGAGATAGTCAACTGGGGACACAACTAGTCATTTCCCCTATCACTGTTTGAGTCCCCCACTGGCCCTACACTCCTGGCAGCAATTTGCTTTTGAAATGTACAAGAGCCCAGGAGGGCTTTTGTCCTTTAACCAGACAAAAAGATTAAAGGACTGACTGGAAACAGACTAAACTAGTCTTTCTAGCAATGGCTTTCTAGGTCAGTTCTGAGGCACAGTAGAATTAGTAAGGGAAGGACACATTTGTGCCCCTGTCTCTGCGATATTTGGGGGGGAGGGGTAGGGTGTGTGTGTGTGCGTGCGTGTGCGTGAAGGATCTCACTCTCAAGAGTTGTCTCAAGTTTTTTTTACAAGAGTACCATTCAGAAAGGGATGGGAATAACAGATGAAAAAGTAAGTGAGAATGCAGTGTCAACCCATGGAACTCCTTGCCAGAGGATGTGAAGGGCAGGGCTTTAACAGGGTTTGAAAAAGAGCTAGATAGACTCATGAAGGTTAGGTCCATCAACGGCGATTAGCCAGGACGGGATAGAATGGTGTCCCTGGCCTCTGTTTGCCAGAAGCTGGGAATGGGATGGCTCAGCCCATGATTCCCTGTTCTGGTCACTCCCTCTGGGGCACCTGGCACTGGCCACTGTCAGCAGACAAGACACTGGGCTAGATGGACCTGAGGTCCGACCCAGTGTATGGCCCTTCTGATGGGAGCAGCCTCTGGTGTTTTACTTCGCAGCCTGATGGCTCCCCAGACCCAGCAGCCACTGCCCGGGGCGAGCGCAGGTCTGGCTAGTGAGCGCGCTGCCCGCTTTACTTGGCTCCTGAGCACCTGGCCCTTTGCGCTGGGACCACCCCACAGCGCGGGGCTGGTGAGGGGAGCAGGCCAAGCAGGGCGCGCCGCCCCCCCGCCCAGCGCTCACAGCGGCTCACGCCCCCCGGGCTTGTGCTCACGCGGGCCTGGGGGGGAGGGGTGCGTAGGGCCATGGCCGGGGGCGGGGGCGGGGGGGCGTTTAACTGTCACACCCGTTAGGCCGAACGCGCACGAGGCAGGGCCCACCCACCTTGCTGTCATCCATGGGAGCCGCCAGGCCCAACCCCGGAACCGCCGCCCGCCCGCGGCCCAGCCAGACGCCGCACGAGCAGCCGCGTCAGCGGTGTCCCTCGCGCTGGGCGCTCACAACGGCTCGCGGGCGCCCGGCACAGCTGGACAGGCGCCACTGGCCCGCTCCATAGCCTGCTATGCGGTTTGTTTACCAGCCCCCCTCCTTCCCCCGCTCAGCGACCAGCCGACTCAGAGCTAGGAGCGGGTGCATCCTGGGAATCGAGGTTTTCTTTCCCCGCGGCAGCCTCCTTAGCCCGTGCAGGTTTCTAGGCCAGAGAACCACAACTCCCATGAGGCCAGGCGCAGCGCGGAACGCTCAGTGGCGCGGTGCACCCCGGTAGTGGTAGTTTTGGACAAGCCCGGGGTGCTCATAGGTTAGGAGGAAGAGCCGCCCACATGAAAACTACATTTCCCAAAAGGCATTGAAAGGAGACGTCCCACGCTGGGCTTGCGGGCCTGAACCGGACAAACCGCGTGTCGTGTTGGCAAACTTTATCCAACTCAGAGGTCTGATAGGTAATGGGGAGAAAATGTAAGCGATACAGCACCACGGGAGTGCTTATAAAATTGGCAGATGACACCGAAGCAGGGAGGGGTTGCGAGCACTTCGGAATACAGGGTTAGACATCAAAGGAGCCTTGAGAAATGATGAGAGAAGAAATTCAATAAAGCCAGGGCTGGCCCTACCAGGAGGCGAACTGAGGCGCGGCTGCCTCAGGTGCCAGACTGTGGGGGGGGGGTGCCACTAGGACGCAGAGTGTAGAAAATTGTGTCTGCTGCTGGTGCATATGTAGGGAGCAGAGCAGTACCATGAGAGGAGTAGAACAGGAAGAAGGCAGAATTGAGACCTTCCAAAGTTTTGGCCCAAGCAAGGGGGCACAGGGGTATCATTTGAGCTCCTGGTCTCAATTGCCAAATGTTGTGGGCCAGCCCTGAATAAAGCCAAGTGCAAAACAGTATAGCAAGTACAAATTGGAAAATCTTGACTCATATGGAGCCGGGATTCATAAGTTATGGTGACCATCCGTCCCATTTTTCCCAGGACAATCCCTTATTTAAGACTTCCTCCTGGCGTCCAGACTTTTAAAAAAAACAGACACATTATCCCATATTTCCCCTGCAGCAGGGAGAGAAGAAGTGGGATAGCAGCTGCCAGGGCTCATGGCTTCAGCCGCTGAAGCCCTGAGCACCTGCAGCTCCCGTCCCTTCTCCACCCTACATTCTGCAGGGCAGAACTTCTTCCCTGCAGCAGGGCAGGATGGGCGAGAAGCTGCTAGCACTTGGAGCTTCAGGCGCTAGAGCCCCACGCCTTGGCGATTCCTTCCCTGCTTCCCCCACTGTGAGGCTGAAGCCTCGAGCACTAGCGGCTCCTCTCCCACCTCTCCCATTTTGGGGCTAAAGCCCAGAGGGCTGGCAGCTCCCCACCCCCACACTGTGAGGCTGAACCCCTCAAGTGCATGCAGCTCCTGTCCCCCCTGTCCACTGTGGGTCTGAAGCACTGAGTGCTGCCAGCTCTGCCTCCCACCCCTCGCTGTGGGCCTGAAGCCATAAGCACCCTCAGCCCCCCAGCTTGGGCCCAAGCCCAGAGCGTCGGCAGCTCCCCCATTAGTGTCCTGTATTTGGCATAGGGAAATATGGTCATCCTATTCATAGTGGATCATAAATTAAATGTGAGTCAGCAGTGTGATTCAAGTCCAAAAAGGCTAATATTGTTCTGTGATGTGTTAACAGAAGTGTTGTACATAAGAGGTGTTCTGTTCTATTCAGAAAGGGTGAGGCCTCTGCTGAGGCACCATACTTCATTAGGGATATGAACAAATTGGAGAGAATCCAGAGGAGAGTGACAGCAACTTTAGGAAACCTGAGATATGAGGACAGGTTAAAAAAAAACTGGGAATGTTTAGTCTTGCGATGAGAACATGTAGAGCTTTAACACAATGACAACTTACATCAGCATAGATTCGATGAATGGGAGGGATACTAACCTTTTCTGGACATCCTAGCCATTCAGTTAATTAAAGTGCCTTTAAAGGTTAAACCTAGGGACAGTGGATTCTAGAGAGTTTCCCAGAAGTGTTGGCAGGGACCCAACAGAGCCAATGAAAACAAAGTGTGTGTGTTTTTTTAATTGAAGAGCAGGACCTTCCTGCTGCAGTCTTTATGTGACCAGAGCCAACCTGGAAGACATGGATTGAGCCAGAAACAAAGCACGGAATTTCCAGCGATATCCATGGCTAGGGAAGGAATAAGCCTTGGGATAAAGATGTGAAAGTAGAACAGGAAGGCTACGTTTACACTGGCGTGATCTTGCACAAAAACTCTTTTGCAGAAGAGTTCTTCTGCAAAAACTCTTCCAGAAGAGAGCGTCTACACTGGCATGTGCTTTTGCGCAAGAGCGTCCGTGCCAGTGTAGACGCTCTCTTGCGCAAGAAAGCTCTGATGGCCATTTTAACCATAGGGCTTTCTTGAGCAAGAAAGTCATGTTGCCTGTCTACACTGGCCTCTTGCGCAAGAACAGTTGCGCAAAAGGGCTTATTCCTGAGCGGGAACGTCAGAGTTCTGGCACAAGAAGCCCTGATTTCATACATTAGAACATCAGTTTACGTGCGTAAGAACACACAGCCAGTGTAGACAGGCAGCAAGTTTTTGCGCAAGAGCAGCTGCTTTTGCACAAGATCGTGCCAGTGTCGACACAGCCGGAATGTTTAGTTAGGCGTGATTAGATTATTTTCTTTATTTTGGGGTTTTTTGAACTCTTCTGTGTTAAGCCCATGTGCCACCCCCTCCGCCCCTCTCCCCCCCACACACACATGCACAGTAACTTTTTAACAGAATCCTACGGAAGCAATTCTCTGTGTTTTTAATTTTGCTTTTTTCAATTGCTTGGTAACAACTAGCAACCAAATATGATTTCCCAAGTGTGTCTTCTTTGTTTTGTTAATAAAATCACCTTTTTAAGTCTATGATCTAATTCCTGTGTCCTAGAAAGCAAGAGGTTGTCTGTGCATATGTCTAAAACTGTCAGGTCAGGTATTAAGAATTGCTGTTTGTTTTCAAGTTCTTTCTTGAGGTAGGGCTAAAGAGCTTGAAGGTACCCCAAAGAAAGAAATTCCCCCATGTGCGTCTTCCTAGGTTCTCAAAGTAGGGATGTGAATATGTACCTGTGTACACGGTTAACCAATGAGCCTGGTTCATTTGTTAACCCTCGCGGCTGCATGAACCCCCCCGCCCCCTTGCACTGCTGCCTCTGTATCAGAGGCAATAGAGTTGGGGGGCGGGCACAGACAGGAGCAAGTATGTTCGGGAAGCCAGCTTAAAAGGGAACTCTGCAGTTCCCTTTTTACAGTGTCATTTAAGCATCCTGGCATCCAGAAGTGGCTTTTTTGGACTGAGGTCAAAGGTTTAAAATGAATGTGCTGTTCAGTCGAATGAGTTCTCCTGGATTTGGTAGGAAAAAACACCAACAAAATTCCTAATCAGCTTTGTGGCTTCCTACCATTGTACCAGAAATAGATTTTTCCCCAAGAGGTATCTGAATATGTGGTTTAGGGATGTGAACGACTAGTCAACTATCCGATAGGCAAATGTTTATTACATAGTTGACACACTAGTAGACTAGTCGCTTCCCCCCACTTACTGCCTCTATCAGAAAGAGGCAGCCAAGGGGGGAAAGATATGGGGGTGCTTCGAAGCAGCAGCTCTTTGAAACACTGTGTGCAGCCCCTAGGGTTGCCAGGTGTCCGGTATTGACCCCGATAGTCCGGTATTTTCGCCTCCTGTCTGGTAAAAAAATTCAGAAAATACCAAACACCTAAAATGTCCGCTATTTTCAGTTTTTTTCCCTTGCCACGAGGCAAAGATACCGGACACCTGTCAATCCTACACACACTCAACAACTGGGCCCGAGCCCGGGCCCAGCCCCCCCACTCACTTACCTGGTTCTGCAGTGAAGCTGCCTTTTGGCTCTGATCAAGAAAACAAAATGGCTACCAGCAAAAAGCTTGAAGACTTTTCTTAAAGAGGCCATACTGTTTTAATGCTTGGTTTTTTTGTTTGTTTTTTTGCTTAATAACTCTCGTGGTCCTTTTCTTTTTTTTGCTCAACAACTTTGGTCTCCCCCCCTTTTTTTTCCTCAACAGAATTTTTTCCCCAGTGGTTTTTTTTTGGTGGCGAGGTGTGTTCAGTATTTTTGGTTAAACCACCTGGCAACCGTAGCAGCCCGGTGCCAGCTGCATGTAGCATTTCAAAGCAGCATGGTGTGGAGCCCAGGGTCTGCTGCTTTGAAATGCTGTGTGGAGCATGACACCAGACTTTGAAATGCTGAAAGGAGCACAGGGCTAGCAGGGGACTTCTTGAGTATATATTATGTATGTATGTATGTATTATTACATTTATATATAGGTTGCTGTAGCCAGACAGACCGCCCCCTCCCCCATCTCATCCATCTTATTTGCCTCTCTGAGGTTCCTGAAGCATACAGGACAGAGAAGGAGCAGTAATATCAGCATAGTCTATGCTGGCTTATCTGATCCTGAGGAGCTGAAAACAGATATGTGGAGAGAGAGCGATTAAGTCAATAAGCTGGCCTCGATGCTGCGAGAACTGCTCCGGATGGTACCCATGTTGATTCGAACACACACACAGTCCCTGGGAGAGGAATTTCCCACTGAGAAAAGAATCCCCAGTAATTCCAATTTAGTTATCTCTCTTACAAGTGTAAATTAAGTTCACAACTCCCTTGTAAGAACTGGTCTCACAAAAGGCAGACCAGCACTATTTGGCATCACAGATAAGAAAAAGAAATACGTGACCCAAAATGGGTATAAAAGATGGGTCCAGCACACACTCACTTTGAGTGTCATTCTACCCTGTACCTGCTGGTCGGGTTAGGTGTTTGACCTCCCGAGGTTCTATGGGGACGCCCACCTCGTATTTTCATCTTTCCTAGGAATTGAGGGACCGGCCCTGGCCTGACATGCTGGAGTCGAGAGGCACAGAAGGGGGTAAAAATTGTACCTGGATGTGGTCTTCTGTCTTAAGTGTACACATAGAAAGAGTAAGCTGTTACTTGGTACCATTATTTCTATTTTTCTATCTTTATCTTCTTTGTAACCATTTTTAAGATCTATTTTTTGCTAGTAGTTAAGAAATAGAGCAATAGCCATTGTAACCATATGATTTATAAGCTTCCTCAATAAACCTGTAACTGTTTAAGTTTTAACCTGACTCCTTCAGTTTCTGTAACAGAACCAGGCACAATTTAAAAAAGAACTTCAGCCAGTCATTAGGGACAGTATGGGAAGAGCTTGGGCGTTTGGATTTGTGTCACACCCAGGTGGCAAAATCCGTTGGGGCACTTCTCAGCCTCCCCGAGGCTGCCCGCTGCGAAGGAATCACAGATTCTAGCAGCTAAAATCTGAAGTGTAATAAGCTCTTCCTATAAACTCGGGGCGTCTGAGAGCCTGTTGGCTGCCCTCTGCGACGGGACCTCGGTCCTAGCAGTAAAGTCACGGACGTTAAACTCTCGGGGATCCTTTCAGCCTTCTGGGCTGCCCGCTGCGACGAGACTTCGTGTCTTAGCAGCTAAAGACTTAGGAGACACACCCACACACACTGCCCTGACCGTTGGCTGACAGTTGCATATGGTGGGTATAAGCTAGCCAGAGTGAGTCCTACCAAACAAATATTGCTTTGCATTAATCCTAGTGTCACAAATGTCATAAGCAATAATTATTATCAAGCTACAGCAGACCCCTGTTCAAATAAATTATATTTCCTGAACCCAGTTCTGCTTTTCACTTAACACTGTAGATTTAAAGAGTCTTTGAGGTATATAAATGAGTTGCACTCAGCAGTGGTATGACTATTTAAAATAATTGGCTGTATCAGCAAGACTGAAATGAGATATAACTCACTGGCAGCTTTGCCACTGTGTGTTTGCATTGCCCAGACACTATAGAGCATTTTTCATTTTTTTTAATTATTTTTATAAACTCAGTCTTTATTTGTTATTTGAATAAATGGAAGCCACATGTTGTTTAGATTTCTTACCTCAGCAACTGAAATAAGCTTAATTCTTTTAACCTATTAATGTTTACATCCTGAACTAAATGGAAATTGCTTGTTAATGTTGCTCCATTGTTGAGTAGAAACAGATTTTGAGGCCTTGGAGTTTATTTTCCCAATGGATGAGAAATCGGTGAGGCAGACACAGGGTATTTTCTTAGTGAACCTTATTTATTTAGAAAAAGTACACAGATCATAGTTCCTAGAACCGAGGTGGTAACACACTATACACAGGCAATCCTTGTGGCCTCTCTCTTTCTTTTTCCTTAAAGGCAATGGAAAATCCAGGCCATAGTCTTTCATGGGATCAAGAAAAGAAACTGAAATTTTGAATCTTTAAATCTGATCTCTCATGCTGGTTTCATTTTTTAGCATAAACAAGAAAATGCTACTTTTTTCCTGTTTTCAGCATCTATTGATAATTAGAAGATTATCAGGTTAGAATTAGAAGATTAGAAGGTCTTTGAATTTACTGCAATTTTTGTGGTTTCAAAGTTCAAAAGTTCATACTGCTAGTCACTCAGAATTGGCACACAAAAATCACACAAAACTCTTTACTGACAATTTAAAAAAATCAGGCTCCTGCCCTAATGACAATCTAAATAAACACATGTATAGTCTATACTGAAAGGAGCAATCTGAGGGGAAAGAGTGTGATATGATTGGGCACCAAGTTGGTATTGTTTCTACTAAGAAATTAAACAATTTGAGACCAGGACCCTCTTTGTGTTTTGTTTGTAAAGTACCTGCTTCATGACTGAGGCTCCAAGGTGCTACTAAAATAAATAACAAATAAAATAATAATAATAATTAATAACAACCACCACCCCAAGCACTAGAAATATTGGTTTGGTACCGAGAGGAGGATAGCCTGCTAACCCAACTCAATATGGAGAATATAGGCAAATCAATAATTATTATGAATAACAATAAGAGTCCTTAAAAGAGTTCAGTTGGACTGCAGGCTTCTTACCTGGTAGGGTGTGTTATGTGGAGGTGGGTCAGTAACAAGCAACTGTCCAACGAACCTAAGAAAACCACAGATCATTGTTGACAAAGAGTGAAATGGTCTCAGAGTGCAAATCAAGAAGTGACTCCCTGAACAACGGAGAGCTTTATTCCAAAGAAGAGAATTTATACTAATGGAGATTGAAAGTTTGAAAAGGGAGATTAGTGGGGTTGAAATACATGTGGACATATCGGTAGAAGCAATGATACAGAAGAAGCAAATGAAAAACAATATCAGTGACACAACTGAGTGAAATGCGACCTGAAAAAAGTACAGGAAATATAAACGATTTGTTGATTGAAATCATGCAGCGTATGAGAGGCACAGAACTACCATGTATGAAATTTGTAGCTGAGCAAAGACTGGATGATATAGTGCAAACATTGAATAAAGGGCTTAAGAAATCTTAAAACAAATGAATGTTAGCAAGATTAATTATATAATCTATGCTATGGCAACAGTAATACACGGGTACTGCAACTGTACGTGCATGAGGGGGTGCAGTACCACCTCCTGACCTCAAGCGTTTTCCACCAGATGCCTTGTTTATAGTTTTCGTCAGTGGCTCTTTGCATCCCCACTACAACTATTGTTCCAACACTACTGTAGTTAAAGCTCATCAGCTTAACATCAAGATAATTGAAGTAGGACAATTGCCTATATTCAAGAACCTCCATGGAAACAAAGATTCCAGAAGATTGGTTTTTAATATTAAGGAATCAGCCTTGTGGATGATTTTAAGAAAAAGCATTTGAAGAAAGACAGAAACAAACAATCCTGGAGATAAAATATCAGCACACTGACAGGGGTGTGAGAGTTGTAAAGCAATAATGTAAACAGAAAGTGATCGGACAGACTCATAATGCTTAAAGATGTTCAGCACTAAGCTGTCAATATCAAGAGATTCTTTGATCAGATCAACGTCAAAAATAGAATAAGGCAAATTAGAGTGCCAATAAATGCAGAAGACTTCTAGTGCTTCTGCAAGCAAGGCTGCTCTGAGGATAAACATATACAGACAGCGGATTGGACTAACAACATGAGAGAAAAATGTAAAAAATAAACACAAAGGGAATACAGCACTCAGGGTCTGTCCTTTTATACCAGGGGTGGGAAAAGGGGCTTCTCTGGGCTGCATCCAGCCCACTAAGCAGAGGCGGCCCGTGCCTATAGGCAAACTCAGCAGCCGCTTAGGGCGCCAAGTTAAACGGAGCGCCAAATTCCCTGCCACTTCCCCTTCCCCTTCCCCTAACGACTGGCTTCGGCCCTGAAGGAGGAGCGCGGCTGCTTCCCTGCGCCGCAGGAGGGGTGAGTTGGCCCCGGAGGAGGAGTGCGGGGGTTTCCCCGCGCCACGGGAGGAGAGGGGTCGGCCCCGGGGTAGGCACGTGCAGGAGTTCTCTGGCCATGGGAGGGGGAGTTGGCCCTGGGGGAGGCGGCATGCAGGGGTTCCCCGCAGCGCGGGAGGAGCTGGTCATCCCCGGGGGAGGAGATGCATGGGGGTTTCCCCGCACCGCGGGTGGGGGTTGTCACCCCGGGAGAGGCACGTGCCGGCTTCCCTCGGGGGGGGAATCCTGGGAGAAGGCGGGTGCAGGGGACTCTCTCCCCCCACTGGGACCCTGTTCCCTCTCCCCACTCTCCTGTCCCCAGCCACAGAACTCCATCCCCAGCCCCCTCCCCAACCACAGATCTCCATCCCCAGCTCCCCTCTCCCCAGCCCCCTATCTCCATCCTTAGCCCCCCTCTCTCTAGCCACAGAACCAAAAACCTCAGCCTATATCTGCCCTTGGGGTTGGGGGGGAGGGTGCCAATTGCCTGGTTCGCCTAGGGCGCATGTTGCTAGCAGCTAGTCTAGGGCCACCCCTGCCGCCAAGCCAGTGGATCTAGCCCGTGGCCGCCCTACTGCTCCCCCACCCACAGGCCAGTCAAGACCTGAGGACAGGGGAGCATGCAAAGTCTTATCATAGAATTATAGAGCTGGAAGAGACCTCAGGAGGTCATAAAATCTAACCCCCTGCCCAAAGCTGGACCAAATCTAACTAAATCATCCCAGCCAGGGCTTTGTCAAGTTAAGTTAAGTTAATGTCTATTATGCCCGCTGGCGTGTAGGGCAGCATCAAAGGTTCTCCATTTTTGTTTGTCTTTGGCCATTGTCCCAGTTGTGGTTCGTTCTCTCCATATCTGCCTCATCAGTACGCCGACATGTTGTCTTGGGCCTCCCACGTTTCCGTCGTCCTTCAGGCATCCAGTGAAGTGCTATCTTTACAATTGTCAAGCCGAGACTTAAAAACCTCTAAGGATGGAGATTACACCACCTCCCTAGGTAACCCCGTTCCAGTGCTTCACCACCCTCCTAGGGAAATAGTTTTTCCTAATATCCAACCTAGACCTCCCCCGCTGTAACTTGAGCCCATTGCTCCTTGTTCTGCCATCTGTCACTACTGAGAACAGCCTTTCTCCATCCTCTTTGGAACCTCCCTTCAGGAAGTTGAAGGCTGCTATCAAATCCCCCCTCACTCTTCTCTTCTGCAGACTAAACAAACCCAAATCCCTCAGTTGCTCCCCATAGATCATGTGCTCCAGCCCCCTAATCATTTTGGTCACCCTCCACTGGACCCTCTCCAATGCGTTCACATCCTTTCTATAGTGCAGGGCCCAGAACTGGACACAATACTCCAGATGTGGCCTCACCAGAGCCAAATAAAGGGGAATCATCACTTCTCTAGATCTGCTTGCAATGCTCCTTCTAATGCAACCTAATATGCCATTAGCCTTCTTGGCTACTAGGGCACACTGTTGACTCATCCATGTAATCCTCAGGTCCTTTTTTGCAGAACTGCTGCTTAGCTAGTCTGTCCCCCACCTGTAACAATGCTTGGGATTCTTCCGTCTACATGTGTCCTTGTTGAACCTCATCAGATTTCTTTTGGCCTAATCCTCTAATCTGTCTAGGTCACTCTGAATCCTATCCCTGCCCTCCAGCATATCTACTTCTCCCTCTAGCTTAGTGTCATCCTTGCTGAGGGTGCAATTCATCCCCTCATCCAGGTCATTAATAAAGATGTTGAACAAAACCGGCCCTAGTACCGATCATTAGGAGACTCCGCTAGAAACGGACCACCAACCTACATCGAGCCATTAATCACTGCCTGTTGGGCTGGATATTTTACAGTCCATTTATCCAATTCATACTCCCTTAGCTCGCTGGCAAGAATATTGTGGGAGACCGTATCAAAAGCTTTGCTAAAGTCAAGGTATATCACATCAACTGACTTCCCCATGTCCACAGAGCCAGTTACCTCATCATAGAAGCTAATCAGATTGGTCAGGCATGACTTGCCCTTGGTGAATCCATGTTGACTATTCCTGATCACTTCCCCCTCTTTCAAGTGCTTCAAAATGGATTCCTTGAGGATCCCCTCCATGATTTTTCCGAGGACTGATTTTTCCTTCTTCCTTTTTTAAAGATGGGCACTACAGTCATCCAGGATCTCTCCCGATCTCCATGAGTTTTCAAAGATAATGGCCAAAGGCTCCTCAATGACATTTGCCAACTCCCTCAGAACCCTCGGATGCATTAAATCTGGACCCGTGGATTTGTATATGTCTAGCTTTTCTAAATAGTTCCTAACCTGTTCTTTCTTCACAGACGGCTGCCCACCTCCTTCCCATACTGTGTTGCCTAGTGCAGTAGTCTGGGAGCTGACCTTGTCTGTGAAGACAGAAGCAAAGAAAGCATTGAGTACTTCAGCTTTTCCCACATCATCTGTCACTAGGTTCCCTCCCTCATCCAGCAAGGGCCTCACATCCTCTCTGATCACCTTATTACTAACATGCCTGTAGGAACCTTTCTTGTTACCCTTCACATCCCTTGCTAGTTTCAATTCCACTTGTGCTTTCGCCTTCCTGATTACTCCCCTGCATTCTTGAGCAATATATTTATACGCCTCCCTACTCATCTGTCCAAGTTTCCACTTCTTGTAAGCTTCCTTTTTGTGTTTAAGCTCACCAAGGATTTCCCCAGTAAGCCAATCGGGTCACCTATCATATTTGCTTTTCTTACTGTGCATCGGGATGGTCTTCTCCCCCTATCCTCCCCGCCAAGGTTGCGCGGTGGCTAGAAAGAAATACTGGCTATTTTAAAACAGACAGCGGTTCTCTCTAGCCGCCGCACAACCCTGGAAGTGCAGGAGTACGGGGCGAAAGATTTTGCACACTCCCCTACCCCCAAGCACTGATTGGTGTGGGGGTGGGAAAAGCATGCGAGGTCTCCTCCCACAGCAGCGCCTAGAGGGAACCACCAGGGCTGTGTCTACATTGGCACCCCTTTCCGGAAAAGGGATGCTAATGAGACCAGTCGGAATTGCAAATGCCGCGGGGGATTTAAATTTCCCCCACGGCATTTGCATGAACATGGCTGCCGCTTTTTTCCGGCTCGGGGTTTTGCCGGAGAAAAGCACCAGTCTAGACGGGATCTTGCGGAAAATAAGCCCTTTTCTGGAAGATCCCTTATTCCAACTTTCCGCAAAACCCCGAGCCGGAAAAAAGCGGCAGCCATGTTCATGCAAATGCCGCAGGGGATATTTAAATCCCCGCGGCATTTGCAATTCCGACTGGCCTCATTAGCAGAAATGTGCATCTGTCCATCTGTGTGTCTGTCCGTCCATCTATCTGTGACTCCATTTGTTCAAAGACTTCTCCTAAACAATAAGAGCTTAGAACCACCAAATTTGATATGCAGCATCTTCTTCTCCTATCTTAAAGCAAAGTCAGGATTTTGTTGTGTCAGAAAAACAGGATCTGCTTAGAATGGGATTGTTTTCTGTAACATGAAGGGAGGATGCTGATCAGAGGACAGCAATACTACAGAGTGATCACTGGAGGCAGCTGCACCACCAATACCATCTTGCCAGCCACCAGACCAACTAAGTAGCCCCTGTGCCCCAAACCCCTCCCCCCTGGGTCTTAGCCAGTATATATGTGTTGGGGGGGAAGTCCTACTGAATAGGGGGCATAAGACACCTGCCAGACCGGGGAGGAGACAAAAAGCCCCCATAATGGGAGGGAGGAGAAGGTCTCACCAGATGGGGTGGGAGAGAGCCCTGCCACCTGCCAGAGGAGCCACAGCCTGCCCCCAGCACTGCTGGGCCACCCAGCATGCATTCCTCTTGGCAAGCCTATGTGGCCCCCCTGCCCAAGCTTCCCCTACTCCCTTGGTGACATGTTGGTGGCCAGAGTGCGCAGCTCCCTCTGCTCCAGAGACAAACTAGCATGTGGCATGTGTGGTCCTTGCTGCCCTGGGTCATCCCCAGGGAGAAGCTGGTGGCCAACTCCACCCCCTACCATAAGCTCCCTTCCTTCTCCCCTGAGCTCCCCCTCCTCCCAATCCCCTGCCCCTGCTCCTGCACCCCCAGCCCCAGCTCTGAGCTCCTCCTCATGCCCTGCCCTGGCTCCTGCACTCCCAACCTCCACCTGGAGCTTTCCTCACCCCCCCGTCCTTACTCTCACATCCCCCACATCCACTGCCCCGAGCCCCTCCTCAGACCCCTAACCCTGACTCCTGCACCCCCATGTCCCCAGCCTCCTGCCATGGGCCCCCCATATCCTCAAGGCCTTTCCCTGACTCCTGCACCCCCCACACTGCTATCCCCCTGCCCTGAAGCACCCAGACAATGCTGGGTAAGTTCTCTAGTACTATCTAGTTAGAATAATTTTACCTGTGTCTGTCTGTGAGTCCATTTGTTCAAGAACTCCTCTTAAATGGTAACAGCTAGGGCCACCAAAATTGGCATGCAGCTTTCTCTTACCATAATTTAAATCAAGGCAAGGGTTTGGTTGTGCCAGGACAATGGGATGTGCCTGGAATCTGTTTGTTTTCCATAATACAGAAAGGGAGGCGTTTGATAGCAGGGCCTTTATGTCCCAGAATGACACGAGGGGCAGAAAATCCTTTAACAGAGTGGCCAGCTGGGAGCAGGCCTCTGCATGTTGCTCGCCATGGTTAAGTGGACCCCTTACCCAAAGCTGGAACTCAGACTATAGTTTTCTTCTCAGCACCAAGCGCCGGACGATGGCCCCACCGCCACAGTCTCCTGGGGAACAGCCACCAGCTGGGCAGTATAGCCCCCTCCACTGTGGCCTCCACTAGAAAACAGCCACTGGTCAGGCAGAGCAACCTTAGTCGGCTTGGGAAGCACCTGTCGACCAGGACTTGGCAGTGCAGCCCCCTGCTGCTGCGGTTCCCCCAGACACCAGCACAGCCTCGGCTGGACTTGGGGCTGCCCTGAGCCCTCGCCTCCCCACTCCTGCACCCTCCACCCCCAGCCCTGACACCTACACCTCCCGACCCTACCCTTTTTCTGGCATCCCCATCCCCTGCCCTGAGCCCCCCCCATACCTCCCAAACCCCTGTTCAGACTCTTTCACTCCCTACCCTGAACACCCATACACACTTCCCAGTCCCTTGTCCTAACTCCTGCACTCCCCCCACCTCAAGCCCGCACAAGGACCGAAGCAACACTGGGTAAATCCTCTAGAAACTTAATAAATGCTTGAAGAACAGATGTCCAAGATGGATGGTGACAGGGTGAATAATCCTCATATGGAAAAAGAAAGAAATCCAGAGTGATTCTATGAATTACAGACAGATCATATGATTTCCAGCTATGTGGACACTTCTAACAGCAATTCTGGGAAAGAAGATAGTGCCAGCTCACAAAGGAATTGTGCCTCCCGAACAGAAATGTTTTGCGGTAAACAAAGAACTGAGAAAAAAAAGTCTCAAGCTGAACTGGAAGATCACAGAAAATACAAAACAAAACAAAACAAAATATAGAGATTATTGAACAGACTACAATAAGCACATGATATCTTACCACATTTGTGGATTATTGAGACACTGCAAATGAACAAGTGTCATCAAAAGTTCATTTCCTTAATGCAGCAATCCCTGACTCATGGGAACATCGGGCTCTACCAGGAAAGGACTCTTGGGGTATGTCTACACTACCCCGCTAGTTCGAACTAGCGGGGTAATGTAGGCATACCGCACTTGCAAATGAAGCCTGGGATTTGAATTTCCCGGGCTTCATTTGCATAAGCCGGGCGCCGCCATTTTTAAATCCCGGCTGGTTTGAACCCCGTGCCGCGCGGCTACACGCGGCACGAACTAGGTAGTTCGAACTAGGCTTCCTAGTTCGAACTACCGTTACTCCTCGTGGAATGAGGAGTAACGGTAGTTCGAACTAGGAAGCCTAGTTCGAACTACCTAGTTTGTGCCGCGTATAGCCGCGCTGCACGGGGTTCGAACCAGCCGGGATTTAAAAATGGCGGCGCCCGGCTTATGCAAATGAAGCCCGGGAAATTCAAATCCCGGGCTTCATTTGCAAGTGCGGTATGCCTACATTACCCCGCTAGTTTGAACTAGCGGGGTAGTGTAGACATACCCTTGTTGAGGTTCAAGTGCAGAGAAATATTTCAAGGGGATTTCATAACACCAATGCTGTTTGTTCAGGGTAGCAATGCTGCTGCTGACATGCATGCTCCTTGATATCTACTCTGGTTGGAAGCCATTTGTTATACATAGATGATTTGAAACTACATGGATGGCCACAAAAGGAGGTATAGCGATTATTAGCGTATAGAAAAGTTTGGTGGAAGCTATGGGTTGGTTTGGATAAAGGTGTGTTGAGATCTGTAAAAGGGGGCTAGCTACTATTATCAGATGGCATACAAGTTAATGACAGTACTATCCAAATGGTCTCTCATCATGTTCCTACAAATACCTTAGAATCAAGAAATTGTCAGTGCTCTAACATGAGGAATTCAAAGAAGCAGTAAGAAATATATATTACAGTTGAATAAGAGGTATTCCAAGGACAAAACTCAACTCAAACAATTTTCTTTGAGTCATTAATATGTGGGCAATGTCAGCAGCACAGAACACTGCTGTAGTGATCAAGTGGAATCAAGAGAAGAAGAAAAAAATTGACATCCAAAAAATGAGGAGTAACGTTAGTTCGAATGAAGGGGTTTGGTTCGAACTAACGCGTCCCGGCGCGCACTTTCACTTTTGAAACAGCTGTTGATTAGAGTAATGTGCCGGCGAGATCATGCTAATGAAGCACGGGATATTTAAATCCCCGCTTCATTGACTATTTGCATCCCTAGGGTGCAAGTGTAGACATACCCTAAAAGAGCATCTGGTCATGATAACAAGTGATGGCTAAGCATGCATTACAAAGAAGTATAAAAAAAAGGTGAAAGCAAATCTCCAAAGAAAGACTCGAAAGATTTATACAGAAATCAGTGTGCAGGCTATAATGGAGAGAGATCTAATCCATGGATGATGGATGATTAACACTCATGATAGAAGGATACCTCAAAAGAGAGAGAGACTCATTCTGAGTTCACAAAAACAGTTTTTGAGGCTTAATTACATTCAAAGCAAAATTGACCAACAGAACTGCTCCTCAAATTGTAGAACATGTTCTGAAGATGGAAAGATAGTGAGACGTGTTGAATACCTGCAGAAGCATGCCTGGGAGAGATTATGTGAACTAACAATGAGATAGACAAGTGTAGTATGGATTTAAATACACCATGCAGTATTAGACGATTAGAGAATGAAGAGGCTAGGATTTTGTAGCATCTTCAATTGTCACACATTGGATGGTGCAGGAAAACAGGCCAGGCCACAGTGGTTTAGAAAAGAAGACAAACAAGAACGTGTTAATTGATATTGCCATGCCAACAGACTGAAGCATCAGAACGGAACAAGAAAAGAAGATGGCGAGGGATGAAGAATTCTGCCATGAAGTGCAACAATTACAGAGAACTCGAACATAGTTATAATAATATATACACACCTATGTTATAGAACTGGAAGGGAGCTTGAAAGGTCATCAGGTCCAATCCCCTGCCTTCACAAAAGGACAAAGTACCATCCCTGACAGATTTGTCCCAGATCCTTAAATGGTCCCCCTCAAGGATTGAGCTCACAACACTGGGTTTAGGGGGCCAATGCTCAAACCACTCAGCTATCCCTCCTATAAGCAATTAATAATCCTATTGATTACTAGAGCACTTGCTGCAATCCCCCAGGAGGCAGATAAGCAGCTCAATAACATGTTAGAACCACAAGACATCACCATCCGTGCCCTCCAGAAGACATCAGGGGTGCGTCTCTTTTGCGCAAAATCTTGCCAGCTGTCTAAACTGGCCACGAGAATTTGCGCAAGAACACTGACGATCTAAAGTAAGATTGTCAGTGTTCTTGCACAAGAACTCTAACGCTCCCGCTCGGGAGAAAGCTCTCTTGCGCAAGAATGCCAGTGTACACAGGGACAGGAATTTTTTGCGTAAGAAAGCCCCGATGGCGAAAATGGCCGCCGGAGCTTTCTTGCGTAAAACCGCATCTATACTGGGCACAGATGCTTTTGCGCAAAAGCAAATCTTTTGCGCAAAGGCACTTACCAATATAGACGCTCTTTTGCGGAAATACTTTTAATGGAAAAACTTTTCCATTAAAAGTATTTCTGCAAAATCATGCCAGTCTAGATGCAGCCTAGCACTATTGGGCACTGCAAGACTTTTCAGGAAAGTCAAAGTAGAATGAGTGTATTTGAGCACCTAGAATGCAGAAATTCTTCAGAGGGTATAACAGAGCTCAAACCTACTGACTACTCAAACCTACAGATACTAACAAAACATGTAGATGGTATCATGAACTTTCGGGGGCACAACCCACTTCTTCAGATCTGAAGAAGTGGGTTGTGCCCCCGAAAGTTCATGATACCATCTAAATGTTGTGTTAGTCTTTAAGGTGCTGCTAGAACTACAGTAATTCCTCATTTAACACTATAGATGTGTTTCTGAAAATGTTCATGCTAAGCAAAAACATGCAATGCGGGGTCAATTTTCCCATTACAAATAATGGAAAAGGTGGGGGTTGCGTTTCAGGTGGTGGTGGCAAAGTCAATTTTTTGTTGGCGGTGAGTCGTCAATGGCAGCATTGGATATCTAGCAATACAACACAACTAGCAACACAAGTCGCTGTGGTTTGTTAAAACACAAAGATAAACATGTGAGTGAGTGAGAGGAGCACTGTGACCATGTGTATTCATCCACTCATTTGTATTACTACTGTTTCTGCCAACTTATACCACTGCGCGAAGTAGTCTGCCACTTGATTATTTTTGTGTTATTTCGAGAATGGTTGTGTTATTCAAAAAATATTCCCTAAAAAAAAAAAATCGTGCTATTGTGAAAACGTGTTAAGCGGGCATGTGTTAAATAAGTAATTACTGTATTCATTTTTTTAAAAGTTTTTCCAGTTACTGACTAACTCGGCTACCCCTCTGAAGCTTTCAAACCTACAGAGTCAGTTTGTGGTCAGGATTTATTGATGATTGACATTTTAGTTACACTTTTCCCCTTTGTATACTTAAAGATCATGTATGTGGTAAAGGCTATTTGTTGTTTGTTTTTTGGTTGGTTGGTTATTTAAATCCCCATGCTGTAACATCAAGGGATGCTAATAATAAATGACTTTGGTCTCACTTATGGTGATTTTTCTGGGCTGTGACTAGCTGGCCTTCTTGTCCACTCAGATAATTTGACAACATAAATAGGGTTGTTGCAAATTGTAGGTTGTTAAGCAAGTAATTACTTGTAAATAAAAATCTCTACATTTTGCAGCAGGAATTAGCTGGTTCACACTCACTCATGAGCTACCAAAAGCAAAAAAACAAAGGTCAAACTTTCTACTGCCTTCCATCTTTACTTATACAAGTATGAAGTTGGTGTAAACCACAATTATTGTGAGTAATAGACAGAGGAGAATGAGGTCTAGCATCTCTGGAGCTGTTAGAGAAAGGCATGTTACTAATGTGAATTTTGTTAAAAACTGAAATTACTCAAAAATAATGAGATAAAGCAAAGAACAAACCAAATCATTGATGGAAAGGTTGGTGGAAGGGTGGTCTGAGCCTCAATGAGGTAGTTAAGGGAACAAAAATTAATCTCATTGCTGAAACTACAAACAAAGCAGATCAGTACAATATGCCACATTCAGGAATGTCCTGGCCACGTTGATATGTGTATCTGGCACTCAAACAACAGAGAATTATTGCAGCTGATATGGTAATTACAGAGGTATAGAAAAAAAGTGGGTGGGTCATGTGAAATTCATGACATACTTGAGGTGAACTCACAGCAAAAGTATTAGTCACTTTTAAAACTGCGTACACGGGTCTCTCTGTGTGACTTGTTTTGTAAAAAGCATATTGTTCATTCTCAAGAGATTTAAAAATCTGTTCCATCTCAGTGTTGTTTTTTGTTCTGGAAATATTTTGCAACATGCTTTCACTCCTTTGGCCTACGCTGACAAATATGCCTCCATATGCATACCTATTAGTGCCAGAGAAAGTCTGTGGTCTGTAACTAGCCTTTTCAATCCTAGTGCTTGTGGCTGAACTGTAACCACATTTTAAACTATTTTTGAACACAATTTTACCCAAACACAGTTTATGTAACATGGGCTGTATTTACACTCCGAATATTTACAAATCCTGAGTCCAATACTACAATCCTATCTAAGGACACATCCAAGAGTTCTACATAGTTTGGGAAAAGAAGTTAAGGCCCCTTCCAGACTATAGGATGGAACTGAGTTGTAACCAGGTCATGCCATATTAGGCATACCTTCCCTAGGAAATCTTACCATGTTTGTGTATTATTTGTGAGCAGTGGAGTGGTCTGAGATTATGCTTAAATAAATGTATCTTTGTCTACACTGATTAGCCCAACTTAATGGGCATCATGTCAGTGAACTAGACTCCATCATGATTAAGCTTGATAGCATTTGTGAAGTCAAACTCATTGTAACTGTGTCACCTGACATGACAGTAATTGTAGATGAGCTCTCATCCATGTTACTACGTCTTGCTGACACGAGGAATCCATTAACAACAGGGCTACTGATGCAAAGATTACTTGTATGATCAACCATTACAGGATCAACCCAGTATTATAACCATCTCCGGAAAATTAATTGACTTCACTGCAAGTAGCCTCTGACATTTAAAATCACCAATAAATTTTTAGCTCCCAGATTGTCAGATGAAAAAGGTAAGATACAAGGAAATGAAATATTAATGTGCATAAATATCTATTAACTTTCTTTTTTTTCTTTCTTTAAATTGATTTTAGTTTCCAGACTGACTGAATCCTGAAAACATAACTAATTTGCTAACAAGGTATTTTCACATGTGGGGAGATTAAATGTAATTATGGTATAAGCTCAACATTAAAATAAATTTGCAAGCAACAGTGAGATAAATCATCTTTTCTTATCTAAAAGGACCATATTTAAGCCATAGAGTCAACTGTGGAGTCACGTTTAACTTTTCAAAGTTAAAATACCCCAACTGAAATTTCAGCCAAAGCTCTGGTCAAAAGGAGGTCAAGTAGTGTTTGCTAAAAACTAAGGAAATTAGAATCAAACTGCCTAGGTTTTGATTGATGCTGTCTTACCGTCTACTTCAGGGGAATTTAAGGAAGAAACATTTTAATGGTAGGAAGAGGCACAGAAAAGTCCTCAAATGATCTAAATAGGGATGTAATAGCGTAGTTGATTAACCAATAAGAAAAAGCTAATAGGTTAATGCTATACACTACACGCATTTCCCTCTTCCTCTCTCCCTGCCAGTAATTTTTTTAGCAGCCTGGCCACCAGCCTGGCTCAGTCCTAGTTTGCGATGGATCTGGAACCTATCCCTGCTGCAGCTCTGTATTTAAAGTGTATTAGGAGCTGGGAGGGCAGACAGCCCAGCTCAGTTCTGGCTCATGCCAGGTCCAGGAGCTCAGACCCGCCCTAAACAGGGTCTGCTGCCACTTCACGCTACTGCCTCTTTTTCAGAAGCAGCTGCTCTGGGCAACAGGCAACCAGTCTACAAGAGGGGCTGGTTTTTAAACTAGCTCCCCTCATGGACCAGCTCCCACCTGGCATTCCACACTGCTGCCTCCAATGCACTGGCTTCCGGCCCTGCCTCCGCAGACTATAAAATAGTCGACTAACCAATAAAATTTCATGAGGTTACTTGACTATTCAATTAACCAATATTTAACATCCCTAGATCTCCCTGTGAGCTCCTAAAGGTGTCCAAGTTTAAGAATAAAAATATGCAGAGTCTTTTATATCCACATTATCCACCATGTGCCAAGTAACTCATGGTCAAGTTGCACACTGTGTATTTGCTCGCAAAAGAGGCTTTCTGTAACATATCCTCTGGATCCCATGGAGGATCTAGGATTAGGAATTCATAGGGAATAGCTTTACTAACTCCTGAACGTATCCCCCGCTATATGATAGATTCCCATACTGCCTTCCTCCCCCACTATACATAGACCCCATGGGAAGATACCAGAATTACTCCCCACAGAAATAGGGAGCTGGAAGAAAGCTGGATCTAGTCGCGAGTGTGGGAAAAGCTGGGCCTGAGGAAGAAGCACACCATTCACATAGACTGTCACTCAGATGTCACTCCAAATGGCTAACGTAAGTGGGTTGCCGCCAGTTAGATGGGTATGTGGGAATAAGAAATACAAGACGTTGTTTTCTCTTTTTCAGTTTTTTACTCACACAAGCTATTTATTAACCAGCCACCTCATTGCTGCAATGTCCATTGTATAAACATTAACCATGGAAGTGATTAATCTACAGTTGCAGAGTTGATGGCTGACTTTTCAGCTTGAAATGTTCATCACTCATACAGTATCTGGCTAGTGAAAATATATTCAATATGATAATCTTATTGAAATAAGAGACAACCAAGTAGTGTTGTAAACTTTCCCATTTTCAGTGGAACCATGCTGGTTTTTCTCTGGAAACTTCCTAGAAAATCCTGTCTATTTTAAACAGAGAAGGTCCCATTGCTGAATCTTTAGCAGTGCTGCTATGGAAAATTCTCCCCCAGCCTCTCAGAAATGTCATTCAGAGACCCTCAGATAGCTTTCAGCATTCTTAACTGGGACACATTTAATCGTTCCCCCCCACCCCTCTGTAATATTTAAAGCAGACAGATGGCAACCCAACTGGTGGCAAATTCCAAAGTATTTATATCTTTAACTCACAAATGAAATGAAGATGTAATTGGAAATGTCATGCATGGAGTGCATGAATAATGTGCCCATTAATCAACCATCTAAAATAAACTGGGGTTGTTATTTGCATTTTTTGTAGTATATAGTAGCTATTTGCAGATATACAAGCTGAAAGCACTTGCTTGATTCTCCATTGCTCAGCCCCTTGTGTTCAGATTTAGGGCCAGATTCTCTGGTCTGCCAAGTTCATTTTTTGCCACTTATGCTTTGCTCAGTCACAGTGGAAAATCTAGCCCTTACGCCAAAGTGGGCATTAAATGCTTCCAAGTCCAAATTCTGTGCTCTGTTATATCAGTACTTTACTCCCACTTGTACTCAACACAAATGTAAATAGCTATGCTAGCTACAATGCAGTAGCATACAAACTGGCATAGCATCTGGCTCAACCTATTCAAAGAAAGTCAAGATTTTAAAAATGAAATAAATACAACAAAAGTGCTCATGTTGCTAATTTAACCTTAAATTATTAAAATAACAGGTTTACCAGTCTGCTTCTGACTCAGCGTGGGTAATGAAACTGAAGTTGTCAATTGATTTTATTTCTAATTTCTCTAACTTCCTAGTTCCTTTGCACTAGGAAAGTGCCATTGTTTTGATGTTTAAAACTTGTCAGGAATATTTTTAAATTGTTTTCATTGACAATTTTAAAATGTACCTGCGAACATTCCTATTTATAGGATGTATTGTAAAATCCTTTTTTTTTTTTTTTTTTTGAAACTCAGATTTGAAGTGAATGAGACTGTTCCCCAATCATGTATGTTGTTCTCTGTAAGCAAAAGTAATCCCACTGCAGTCAATAGGAATACTCACATACTTAAGATTAAGCCTATATGTAACTGTTTGAAGGATTAGGGCCTAAAATGGCTAAATAATGTTTTTAAAACATTTTAGAGCAGCCTAAATATCTTACAAAAATCATCTTCATTTTAAACAAATATATTATTTTGTTGCTTCATGTCTACATTTATGAAGCTTATAAAGCACACGAATAGACTGAGCTCTCATTGTAAAACACTAAAGAAAGAGTCCATTTTCTTATTTATACTAAGGGCCTTTTATGCCAACAGTGTGAAGAGGCCTTAAAGTGAATGTAAATCTATAAGAATTTTATAATAATTTTAAAACACCATTATACTGCCAGAAACTTATAAAGGGGCCTTGGTGTAAATGAAAATTAAGCCCAGAAACTCTTTAGATATGCTAATGAGTCTACATACTTTCAGTTACAAGTTTTTAAAGCATTTCACATTCAATTCCTACTTATTTGATTTATAAAACTTGATTATCATTTAGACTAAGTAATTGTAATGGGTTTGATCAGAGAGGTCCCCCTTGGAGCTGTCACTCAGTATGCTTGTCATGCCACTGAGCCCACCCACCTGCCCTCTGGGATGCCCCACCACTCTGCCCCATTGGGCCAGATGTTCTGGTCTTCCCCAGTCAAAACATAGAGTTGGGAGATCCTCAGCAGAGCAACACAGACACTGAAGAAGCTCAGCTCTGGGAGAGCTCAGCTATAAGGCCATTGACTGCACCCAGGAACACAACCCCAAAGTGGACCAAAACCCCTAATGAATCCATCTTAATCTGTATACAAATTTTACACTAAGTTCATAAGGTCAGCCCCTTTATCCATGGAAGAGAGATATGCACAGTGGTTGCTCTTCCCAAGTAACAATTATTTACACTGAGCTTGATAATAAACAAAAATGTTTTTAAAGTATAAAATATAGGATTTAAGTGATTGCAAGGGATCAAAGAAAGTTACTAAGCCAAAATAAACAAAACATGCCAGCTAATGTTAATACAGTAAGAAACTTGTTACATGCAAATTCTTACCTTAACAGTAGTTTTAATCACCTCTTTCACAATCTAAGCAGCCTTCTAGTTTGGTCCCGATCCTTTCCCCTGTGCAGTCTTAGATGTTTGCAGCAGGCCTCGTAGGTGGTAAGTGGGGGTCTTCTGGGTTACGTCTATACTACGAGTTTTTTCTGGCAGAAAATATGCTAATGAGGGACTCATTAGCATAAGTCACAATATCATTAGCATATTTTCTGCCATTTCTTTTTGTGCAAGGAGTTTTTGTGCAAAAAGAAGCAGTGTGGACTTTTTTTTTTTTGCGCAAAACCCCCGTTTTGCACAAGATCCTTATGTCTGTCCTGAAGAGACCTAAGGATCTTGCGCAAAATGTTTTTTTTGTTTGCAAAAAAACCTCATCCACACTGCTTTTGCACAAAAACCTCTTGTGCAAAAAGAAACGGCAGAAAATATGCTAATGATGTCGTGACTTATGCTAATGAGTCCCTCATTAGCATATTTTCTGACAGAAATAACTCATAGTGTAGACGTAGCCCTGGTGTCTAACAACCAACTCTATTGTTTTGTTTCCCACCTTTATATCTCTTTTGCCTACGGTGGAGGGAATTATTTTTGTTCAGTTCAAACTTTTCTCATCTTGAGTAGAAAAATACAAGATCCAAAGTTTAGGTGGGGTGGCCACATGTCTTTGTAGAATCAACCACAGTTTGGGCTTACAGAAAAAACAAACTCATTTATAGATCATTGTTGTGAGCCTCAGGCCATTATGTTTCTCTTTGTTTGGGGATAACACTGTCCCTGTAATATTTTTTTACTGTTAAATTAGTGGTACATATCCCCAGCCTTAACTCCATCTTAACATTCTTTTTTCCTGGAGATTATATATCTATATATAGATATTGAGACAGATAGAAAAATAGATATCTCCTGTAACACTCCTATAACATTGATAGGTAAATATTATTCCCATTTTCAGATGGGGAAACTGATGCATAGAGCAAGTAAAGGACTTGTCATAGGTCACTGAGTGAGTCGGTGTCAAATACAGGAATAGACAGAGGAATCCAGACTCTGAATCCCCTGTTAGCTAAAACCTTATTTAGGATGCCAAACTCAGTTACAACAAAGAATATTTTTTTAACTTGCAAATATGGAATTGTTTGACCATATCTCCCTCCTTAAAAACAAGAAATGATTAAACACACACTTACTTGAACCTAATAATTAGATAAAATTATCCCATACATTTCTAGAAGATCATTCTTTTTTCATTTATACTTTAAGAGCAAAATTACATTTACCTTACATTTATGTTACTATTATGTTACCAAGTAAATTGTATTAACTTTATTATTCCAAATGACTTGTACAAAAACGGGATTTATCCTTATATGGATCTTTCTTGGTGAAGCTGCTGAGTTGTTTTTTAAATATCTATGGGCCCTAGTAAACACCTTAAAAATTCTTATCCTCCAGTTGGAATTTCCCAATTTGGAAACTCCCTATCCCCAGGTGATTTCATGTTACCTTAATTAGGATTTTTGATAATCAAAAAGATATTAGTCAGCATATCTGGAACTCATCCTTATAGGGTCAGTAGGCTGAAATTAATTTTCAATGACTGGCGAGTTAATGGGATTAACTCAGATCTGAGGTAAGCATGAGCAATCCCAGTAAAGTAACTGGATGTCTGTGGAAGATTCAGAAATAGAACATAGAGTTCCTAACACCCAATCCTGTACTTTAACCTTAGGAACATTCTTTCTGTTCTCTTTGCACCCAAAACTCAAGCCAACCCTTTATAAGGCTGTAGGGTTACCAGATGGTTTAAAAAAAAATACTGGACTCACTTGATCTCAGATGGGGTGGGGGCAGGGAAGGGCCAGAAGGGGAGCGGGGCTGGCCAGGAGGTGGTTGGGGAGAGTGAGGCTGGCCGGGGGGAAGTGGGAGAGGGGGGAAACTGGCCGGCAGGAAGCGGGGCTGGCCTGGGCACATGCAGATCTCAGGGTGCTGCCTGTCCTGCTCATGGTCCCGGCAGGGCACATGGGAGAGTCTGGCCCCAGAGATTCCATCCTGCTCTGGCCCCGCTCCCCCACCCCTTCCTCTTTACTGCGTAATTGCATACTGCCTGGCTGGTAGACATGCTTACGCAGCGTACTGATACTCATGATAATAATAAAAACTTAATTAGAAAATACCAGACATTTATATGTCCGGTATTTTCTCAATTTGTTTCCCGGACAGAAAGCTCAAATATCAGACTGTCCTGTTCAAAACCAGACACCTGGCAATCCTATAAGGTTGAGGTTTTGTGTTGTTGTTTTGTTTTGTTTTAAATAAAAATCTAATTTTGTACCCCACTGTTTTTCACTTTTAACACCTCTACGCTTTTTGGTTCTAGCCAGAGATGAAAATACTGGAACCAAGGGTACTAAAAATCTCTTGATTAAGTCCATTCCTGAAAGATTTCCAACCCAGCTTTTTAGCCACTGGATAATAGTATGTGTCCCTAATACAGAGGGGTGAAATAGTTCCTACACATCTGAATGGCAATCAAGAAGAGAGTAAAAAAATAAATCATCAGTCCTTCACCTCACCTCCACCTTAGATTCTTGAACTCTTGAATGTTTCTAAAGTAAGCATGAATTAGCCTTGCACCCCAAGAAAAAAAATTCCAGACTCCAAAATCTTCACAAGCTTCTTTTAAATGTAACCTGATATTTTCACCTGCCTTTTTTGACATGCTCTACTGTCTTTTATTAGCAATTTGTCTAGTACCAGATTGAAAATGTTCTTGCTGGCGCATTCACACAATAAGGAGCTCTTCAGAGAGAACTGTGACAATTTTTACTGTATTTTTGTTGCTGGGGTCTGAATATTGATTTTTGGGTGTTTTCTCCTTTCTTGTTTATACAAATTAAAGCCACAGAGGAATTCATGCCTTTCTTTCCCACATTAACCAGCAACTCACTTTAAAAAAAAAAGATCTGAGGTTATGTCTACACTACAAGCACTACATTTGCACAGCTACAGCATCGTGTTACAAGATTGTAATGCTGTAGTTGCTGTAGTTGCTACAGCAACAGAAAGGAGTTTTCCATCACTGTAATAAATCCATATCCTAAGGAGGTGGTAGTTAGGTTGATGGAAGAATTCTTGTATCAACCTAGTAGTGTCAACACTGGGGCTTAGGTCATCTTAACAATATATTTTAGGAGTGGTGATATATTAATCAGGTGACAGATTTATTTTCATAAAGTACTTGTACATGCCGAGTCTTAAGAATAATTTTTTATTATTCTTTCTTTATAAATAATATTTCTCTCCCTTCAAAAGCGTCCTTCAGCTGCAGTTCTGCTGTTACACCTACCGTATAAGAAACCATGATGATCAATGAGGATTTGACTTCATCAGTCAGAGAAAATTTTATTTTATTTTATTTTATTTTATTTAAAAATCTAAGAGAATTGGAAACCATCAGGAATCCCGATAGTTAACCTATAGAATCACGTGATTTTGTTTTCTTTGGCCTCATCCTCTCTCCAACCTGCAAGGCTACGTCTACATTGGCCCCTTTTCCGGACGGGGCATGCTAATTTTTCAGATCGTAATAGGGAAATCCGCGGGGGATTTAAATATCCCCCGCGGCATTTAAATAAAAATGTCCGCCGCTTTTTTCCGGCTTTTAGAAAAGCCGGAAAAGAGCGTCTACACTGGCCCCGATCCGGCCCGATCCTCCGGAAAAAAGCCCTTTTCCGGAGGATCTCTTATTCCTCCTTCAAAGTAGGAATAAGAGATCCTCCGGAAAAGGGCTTTTTTCCGGAGGATCGGGCCGGATCGGGGCCAGTGTAGACGCTCTTTTCCGGCTTTTCTAAAAGCCGGAAAAAAGCGGCGGACATTTTTATTTAAATGCCGCGGGGGATATTTAAATCCCCCGCGGATTTCCCTATTACGATCTGAAAAATTAGCATGCCCCTTCCGGAAAAGGGGCCAATGTAGACGAGCCCCAGTTGTTTATCATGCCTGCGTGTGGTTTCTTGTCTCATATTGGGCCTTGGTCCTTCAAGTACCTGTTTAAATGCTTAATTTTATAACATGAATAATCCTATCAGCTTCAATGAGGCTACTCATGCATATGTCTTATGAGCTTCAGATGGGTAGTCTGTTTCAACAAAAACAATGAGGAAACCTGTGGCACCTTAAAGAATAACAAATTTGTTTGAACAAGGATAGCTCAGTGGTTTGAGCATTAGACTGCTTAAACCCAGGGTTATGTGTTCAATTCTTGCGGAGGCCATTTGGGGCAAAATTCATCAGGGATAGTACTTGGTCCTGCTGTGTAGGCAGTGGACTGGACTCAATGACCTTTCAAGGTCCCTTCCAGTTCTAGGAGATAGGCAATCTCCAGTAATTTTAATTTTATTTTAAAGTGGGTTCCAGCTCATGAAACCTTATGCTCAAATGAATTTGATAGTCTTTAATTTGATAGTTTTTAATTTTAAGCCACTCTCCTTGCTACTTCATGCCCATTGTAAGCTTGAGCTACCACCCTCCCATTTCCCCACATCTCCATTGTGGGGGAAGCGTACAGTTTAACTTTGCATCACCTGGTTTTCCGTGGTTTAACTCTAGCCTGTCCCCACATTCTGGCAGGGCACCAGGTGCCACTTGGCAATTTTAACTTTGTGTTAACTATGTGTGGGGTATTTCAAATAACATGAATCTAAAACAACTAATATTTGACAGCATCTATAGCACAGTGAGAGACAGTCTGTGTCCTGAAATCTTAATTCCTTGACCCTGCAAATGGTCAGGCATATACAATGAGGAGTCCTGTGGCACCTTAAAGACTATACTATTATATCCCTCCCTTATTCCCCACTATTTCCCCACTCCCAATTTCCCCCTCCTTTCCCTGCTTTCCTTCAACATTCATACCCTCAGCCCTGGGTTCCCAGACACCCAGTGCTGCTCTGACACATCCACGTTCCCTAGCTCGGCAGGCACCAAAAAATGTTATATGCATCTCTTGTGAAGGGGACTGCGTATCAGGAACTTCCTGATTCAGTTACATTGTTCAGTAAACATGATGGCATTTATCCCAACTGTCTTTTATCTTCCCTCTCGTTAATCAATGCTCATTGATTTATCAGTGGTGGCACTCTGCTATAGTAATTTCCCAGGTGGAAAGTAGCAACATACCCAGCAATGATTCTCATATATCTGCAGCATGTGTTATTTATTATTTTCACAAACTAGTTAGAGACCATTCTAAATTTGCAGTGTAAATTCTCAAGGCACATTTTTAAAAGTAAAAAAAAAAACCCCACAAACCCTTAACTGAAGCAGATAGTAGCAACTAGCAATATTCAAGCTGCCTGGAAACCATCATGTCATGGTCTTGCTGCATACACACATTCAATGTCTCTGGCTCATGAAATTTAGCATGTATTGTGTGCAACAGCCAAATTCTATGGTCAATATTTTTTTTTCAGTATTGCTTCCCTAAAGAGGCAGTGGCATATGCTAGTGAGATGAATGTCAAGCAACTGAGATCAGTTGGGGGACAATCAGTATTTGGGGCCCAGATGAGTGCAAACTGGCATGAAGAACCAGTAGTTTTTGTAAAATGCTGTTCTCTCAGTAGCTTTATTTCCAGAACACCTTGCTCAGATATCCCTCAAGTTTGGACCACTAACACTTCTAAGCACCCCTATGAGACACTGATAGTTTTAAGAGAATCCAAATAACCATGCACATTTTAGAATACTTAGAAGCATCTACTTCTAATCAGAAAATGATGTTCAACCGTGACCATAAAAGCTGGTGCTTCAGTATAGTAGAAGATAAATCAGACATTACTGTTGTTCTTTTTAAGAACATAAGAATGGTCACACTGGGTCAGACCAATCATCCATCTAATCTAACCCAATGTCTTGTCTTCCAACAGAGGCCGCCAGATACTTCAGAGAGAAAGAAGAGATCAGGGCATGTATCTGGTGATCCATTCCTTGTCATCCATTCCCAGCTTCTGACAGAGAAAGGTTTAGGAACACAACCACAAAATTGGGTAGCATCCCTAATCATCTTGTTTCATAACCATCAATGTTCCTACTCTCCATGAATGAAGCTAATTTAATCAGTGTTGCAAGAGATCATTCAAAGGTGAAACAAGCTGTTAATAGCTCTACTATCATAGGACAGAGGAGAGTTAATAGGTTACAAATTGTTGTAATAAGCCAGTATCTGTATTAAGACTGTGATTTTTTGTGTATAGTAATGAATTTAAGTTCACAGGTTTGTCTATTGACTCTGTGGCACAGGTTTCCTTTGATAATGAGTGCTAAGAAGTCAGATATGGAGTGTCCACCCATGGATTATATGGTGTTTTATCTTTTATCATTTTTCTGTATGAGTTAACTTTGAGAACATAGTGATTGTTTGGTTTCATAGTTGTTACTGGGGCATGTAGTGCACTGAATGAGGTACACCACATGGGCTGATAGGTATGTGTGTGACCCTTGGACCTTGAAGGTGTTTTGGGGGCTGGGCGGGAGAGAGGGGAGGGTTGATCATCATAGCAGAGCCTGGAAGTTAAGGTTTTGCATCTGTTGTTGTAACAGAGGTGTAATGTATAGTTACTTTGTGTGATATAAAAAGTATAACAAGATGTTCCAGCTTAACTTTCAATGTCTTTCCCTCAGGGTTTTTATTGCTGCTGTTGTTTTAAATAAAGAGTTTTTCTTTAAACAAAAGTATTTCTAAGATCTGGGCACTGATCTTGCAATGAAGGCAAAAGGAATCCTCACAGCCACAAGGGGCTACGTCTATATTGGCAAGATTTTGCGCAAATACTCTTTAACGCAAGAGTTTTTGCATTAGAGTATTTGAGTAAGAGAGCGTCTACACTGGCATGTGCCTTTGCGCAAAAGATGCGCTTTTGCACAAGAGCATCCATGCCAGTGTAGATGCTCTCTTGCGCAATAAAGCTCCGATGGCCATTTTAAACATCGGGCTTTCTTGCGCAAGAAATTGATGTTGCTTGTCTACACTGGCGTCTTGTGCAAGAGGGCTTGTCCCTGAGCGGGAGCGTCAGAGTATTTGCGCAAGAAGCACTGATTTTATACATTAGAATGTCAGTGTTCTTGCGCAAGTACTTGCGGCCAGTGTAGACAGGTGGCAAGATTTTGCGCAAAAGCAGCCACTTTTGTGCAAAATCTTGCCAATGTAGACGTAGCCAAGGTGCTCTACTGGGAAGTCATCTGAAGGGCCTGGAGTCTTCACAATATGGCTGTTTTACTCTTTTGCTTATGATTCAATGTGTTATCATTTTAAATTGTTAAGTACAATTTTTGAAAAGTAATTGAAAATAACTATTGCCAGGTAGGACAATTATGATTAGTTATCGTTTATCTAGCACAGGGTGCAGGGTACCATAAGTTTGGGACCACAGTAAAACAATTACAAGTAAAAACTGTAAAGACTGGACAGAAAAGGGAGGGAACAGAAAATTTCCCCTTTTAGGGCTTGATCCTTGTTCATGCTTAGTTATACTTTACTCCATGATTAGTCCCATCGAACCAATATCTACACCATGTTGTCTAGAGTTCCTGAATGTAGCCACATAGTTAGGGTACTGGTTAGGACTTGGCGGGTGCTGGACTAAAATCCTTGCTCCACCTTTGACTTCATGTATGACCTGAGCAAATAACTCAGAGCTGGTCTCCACTAAGAACTTACATTGGTCTCTCCAGGGCAGGCCTGCACAACATCCAGCCCACGGGCTGCATGTGGCCGGTAGGGGCTCACTATGCGGCCCGTGACGACTACGGACGACGCGGCCTCATCTGATCCGCCGGCCAGGCACAGGAGCAGAGTGCTGCCGGGCTGCCTGCATGCAGCTCCAGCGCAAGGAGGCAGGGCGCAAGCCAGAGGGCGGGACGCAGGCAGACACCAGGACCCTGGCGTGATGTGGCGTCATGATGTTACGGCCGGCGATTAAAAAAGGCTCCGGCAGCTCCGCAAATTGGAAGGCAGAAGCCACGTAGGGGAGGGGAAGGGGTTTGTGCTGAGGGAGGGGGGCAGGTCAAGAGAAAGGGGAAGGCACCAAGGGGCAGGGTGCAGGAGAGACAAATGCCAGGGGGCCAAGTGGAGACAATGAGGAAAAGGGCAGGAGGGGAGGTGTCTGTGGGAGGAGGGACAGGGTGATGCTGGGAGAGGAGAGGGTAAGGGCATTGGGAGCCGTATGTTGTGCAGGCCTGATTTAATTGAAAAATTCTTAATAAAATATCACCTCCCCCCCCAACCTACCCTTGCGGCTAGGGTTGCCAGGTGTCCAGTTTTCTTCTGGACAGTCCGGTATTTGCACTCTCTGCACCGTAAAAAAATTCAGAAAATATTGGACATGTGCAATGTCCGGTATTTTTTGAATTTCCGGCTGGGTACTGGACGGAAGCCTGGTGGCGCCTCCTGCGGTTGTGTGCTGAAGCCAGGCAGCGCGGGGTTTTTTTGTATGCCCGACACGCTTTTTTTTTTTGCTCGACAAAAATTTTTAGCCCGCATGTTCGGTATTTTTTGGGAGACCATCTGGCAACCCTACTTGCAGCCTGCAGCTGTTTTCTTTGGAGTAATATGGCCCTCGCCGCTTTCCGAGTTGTGCAGGTCTGCTCCAGGGTGTGAAATGTCTGGAGAGATGTAGCTATATCAACCTTACCCACAGTGTAGATCAGTCAGAGGTGTGCCGTGGAGAACAGCAGAGTTCAAAATGGCCACTCTTAAAGGGGCAGGCGACTTTTTTTTTGCTCAATAATTTTCCCCCACTCCCCTTTTTTCCCCCTCAACAAAAAATCCTTGGTGTTCCTCATTAAAAAAATTATTGTTTGGTGTTCCTTGGTCTTAAAAAGTTGAAGAAACACTGGTGTAGATACATTTATGAACAGTAGGTCAACAGAGGAATTGTTCCATCACCCTAGCTACTGTCTCTTGGGATCATGGATTACCTAGGCGGACAGGACAACCCCTCCCATCAGGATAGATAGTGTCCACACTAAAGTGCTTCAGTACCACAGCTGCAGCAGCATTTTAAGTGTAGACATACCCTATAAGTTTCTGTTCCTCATCTGTATGATGGGCTTGATAGCATTGCTCTGCCTTACAGAGGTATTGTGAGCATATAAGGGTACGTCTACATTGCAATACTATTTTGAAATAACTAGCACTATTCCAAAATAATTTAGTCCGCATCTACACAGTAGGCAGTTATTTTGAAATGGTGTTGAAATACTGTCAAGCTGGAGGACTTCTTACGCTGACTCCTGTAACCCTCATTGCATGAGGAATGAGGGAAGTCAGAAGAAGAGTGCTCTATCTCAAAATAAGTGTTTTGGAGATGCTTCCTATTTTGAAATTTCAAAATAAGCTCTGCAATTGCTGTAGCTCAATTTGCTTAGTGAGTTCAGCCCTGCAGTGTAGACCCACCCTAAGGGTGCTAAGTGTCCAGTTGAGCTGGAGCTGCTGCTGGTGGTGGTAAACTTCCCTTGTGGAGACATGGCCTGGCTGAGACTTTCCAGGATTGGGTTAAATTGGCCTGTGAAGGAGAAGGCAGGAAAGGGAGAAGGAGGATGCTGGTGAAGGATACAGTAAGAGGGAGAAGGGGGGGGGGGAGGCAGTAGGGGGGGGGAGAGCAGAAGACAAGGAGGGGGAGGAGGCGGGAAAAGAGGCAGGGAGGGAGGGCAGCAGCGGCTCATTTGAATAGCTGCCTCATTGCACCCGCCGCTCTGCAGGCTCCTCCCAGGGGCTGCCTCAGACACAAAGTATTCAAACACGAGTGCGAGGGGAAGAACGGGGAGTCCCGCCCCCTTTCAAGGCGAGAGAGACGAGCCAGACACGCCAGGCGTGACACCACTGTGGGGAGCATTAGGTGCAGTGCAAGCATGTGCTGAGGGGGAGGACGCAGCCGGAGTGGGGGGCTGGAGCTACTGCAGAGAGCAGAGTAGGAACTGCTTTGCCAGCGGTGGCTGCCGCTGTCTCCTTGCCCTGCTCCTCTTCCCCCCGCCCCCCCCTCCCCGCTCCTTTCGTCTCTCCCTCAGGCTGAGTTCATTCACTGGGATTGGTTTCAAATGACGCCATCTCTTTATTTTTACATCAATGACCTCATCCCAGCAGCTTGAAGTTTACTGACCAGCAAAACTCCCTCCCTCCCTCCCTCTCTCCTCCTCCTTGTGTCTGTTTGTTCTAGCCATTTATTAGTAATTGTGTGGGTCCTTTTGGAACCTTTTTAACTTTCCTTTCCCTCCCCCCTTCAGTTTTGGAAGCTAGCTTGGGGGGGAGAGAAAAACTCCCCACGTTTCCTTTCTCTCTCCACCCCCCCCTTCCCCTTTTAAATAGATCAGAATAAAGTTTTAAAGAAGAAGAGGAGCCTGGCGCTTTCCAGCGGCTGGAAGCAGAGAAAGTTGGGTCTGGCAGCAACTCCAGCAGCAAAGAAGCTGGTGGTAACTTTTATTCCTTCTCCAGGAAACAAGCGCGCGGGTGGAGGTGGAGCGGGGGGGGGGGGTAACTGTTGAAAGCAAAGTAGAGGAAGGAAGGGGGTTGGCAACAGGGTTGGGGTGTCCTCTCCCCATGTTCCTAGGGGGAGCTGCTCACCACAAGGGTCACCCCTATTACGATAGGGACACGACTCTAAGGTGGGCTGAAGCTACGAGTTGATCTCTTTGCAAACAGTCTTTAAAACCCCCGGGTGGGTTGTTCCTCTTTCCCCAGTGTTCTGCTTTGTAGCTGCCTTGGCTTGTGTCCTTTTGGTGGTGGTTGTCTGTGTGTTTCAGTGTGTAGGCCCCAGGAGCAGAGGGAGATAGCAGTTAAATGAATTGGGGGTGAGGGGAAGGTGGTGGAAGCTGCTAGTACTGATGGGCATATGATAATAATCTATGCTCTCTTCTCATCTTCCCACCCAATCCTTTTATTCCTCCCCCCTCATTTTTATTGGCAGGTTGTTTATTTGGCCCTGACTAGTGTACAGTCCCTTTCCCCACCTCATATGGGGTGGAAAAGGGGGGAGTGGACAGATGAGCTGGCAGTGTGGTACACTTTTTAGACATTTAAAAAAAAAAAACCCACAGAGCCTAACTGCTGAGCATTTTTGATTCTCTTCAACACAGCAAGCTGTTTTGTGGTTGTATGTGGTTTGGTTTGTTTTTCGGTTCACCTTTGGAAAAAGTACATAGCCACCTGTCTTAAATACCAAATTTTAAAGGAGAAGGGACAGAGAGAGAGAAAAACAGGGTTTCCTTTGTATGAGGCTAGAAAAAGCATGATTTTAAGAACAAGCAAAACATCAGGTAGTTTGTTTACATTAATGTGTATTAAATAAAACAAACTTCAGCAGATGGTTTGGAAATTTTCTGACTTTTTGTGTTTATTTTTACTTCTAGGAACAATAAGTGCATCTGACCGTTTAGATTTAGTAAATAGTCATTTGAATTCATAATTTCAAATATTTAAGTATTTAGAACAATAAAAACATTTTTTTAAAATCCTCAAAGTACTATCCAAAACTTTCAAAATGTTTGTAAGTACTGCCTTGAACTTTACTAGATATTTTAACTAAGCAAGCCAACAAAATGGAGGGTTGATGTAGAATCCAAAAAAAATTACCTGTGAAATGTTAGCTTGATTCCATTTTAAATATAGCAATAAAAAAAAGATTGATCTGTGTCTTATATTACTTCAAGCCCTCCTTGGAATTTTTTTCTGAATGTTTTAAGAAGTTATGAGAGGAGGAAACACCCTCACCTTATTCAGCACATGTTGATGTGTGTATGTGACAAGTCTATTGCTTAAGCTGATCAGCAATGTAAACTGCATCTAAGATGAAGGGTGCGGAGCTGTTAAAAATCGTAATATATTTTTTCTACAATGATTGCAGTTCAAATTGATTATACATGTGTACTCTTGCCCCTCTCTTTCTCGTCATCTTTTCCCACCTTTCCAGATGAAAGTGACATCCCTAGCACATTTTACTGCTTGAGCTATGGCTAACTTTTGCTCAAATGTTCAGTGTTTATATACAATATAGTATAAATATATACACACTTTAAACTTGCTGGAGGTATTTTGATCTGTTCCTCACTGAAAGCATGCTTTGGTTCAGGTTCTCTGATTTGTTTTGTGATCTTACTTTTTAAAAGTGTGTGTTTCTCCTGTCTGCATGTGGTTTGGTGAACACAAGAACTTATCAAGTCACAGCTGAACAAAGAGGAGTTGGATATTTAAGGGGTGTATTTTGGGGGAGATTGGAGAAATGTTCAGGATTAATTTCTTTGTGTGGCGTTCACCTTGCTGGCTCGCTTGAAATTGGAGCATTCAAAGCTCTATTCCTGAGGTGAAGTATGAGGGAAGTGTATATGTTTAAAAAGCAAATAGGGTTCTTTTTTAGTGTGAGGTAGGAAGGAGGATGAACCTCTTTTTTTCAATTTTTTGAAACTGGAGAAAATTGTTAAAGATATATTATTCCCAAAGAGATCCTGCAATAACCAGATATGCTTGTTGGTGGTGTTAGCAGGACATCCTATACAAAAATAGAATTTGCAAGAGGTTGAATATACTCTATGCAGTAAGCTTCCTATTACAGTAGCACTTGCACATACCCCGATAGTGTGTCTTTTGCTGTATTTAAAAAGAAGTAATCTAATAGGAAGTGTAAGTTCAAGGTGACAGCGGCAGGATTTTGGGGGGCGTGGTGGCATGGGAGTTGATATTAAATGTTCTAATGTCTAAACAGGCTGTGCAAGGGTTCTACAAATCCCATTACTTTACTCCCTATTTAGATCACTCTTTCAAAACTCTGCTGGGTCCAGTTTTCTATTTCAGTGATCTAAATGGAAGTACAGGCATTCCCCGGGTTACGTACAAGATAGGGACTGTAGGTTTGTTCTTAAGTTGAATCTGTATGTAAGTCGGAACTGGCGTCCAGATTCAGCAGCTGCTGAAACTGACCGCCAGTTCTGACTTACATACAGATTCAACTTAAGAACCCCAAGCGTCCCCAAGTCAGCTGCTGCTGAAACTGATCAGCGGCTGATTCCAGGAAGCCCGGGGCAGAGCAACTCTGCCTCGGGCTTCCTGTAGTCAGCGCTGGTCAGTTTCAGCAGCGGCTGACTTGGGGACGCCGGGGCAGAGCAGCTGGGGTGCTGCTGGGTTGGTCCAGTAGTGCCCAGAGCGGCGCTGCGGGACCAACCGGCAGCGCCCCAGCTGCTCTGCCCCAGGGTCCACAACAAAAGCCTGGTCTGCTGGGGGGGGGGGGGGCACACTAGCTGCGCCCCTCCCCCCCCAGCAGACCAGGGACACGGGTAGCAAAGCCGCAGCGGGGTGCTGCGCCTCTGAGGCTTTGCTCTGGCAAAGCCTCAAAGGCGCGGGACCCCGCCGCCGCTGCGGCTTTGCTCCCGGTGTCTCTGGCCTGCTGGAGACGGTCCCCAGCAGACCAGGGGCACTGGGAGCAAAGCCGCCGCCGCTGCGGCTTTGCCAGAGCAAAGCTCAGAAGCGCGGGACCCCGCCCCGGTGCCCCTGGTCTGCTGGGGACCGTCTCCAGCAGAGACCAGAGACACCGGGAGCAGCTTTTCTCGCCCCGGAGGTCGAGGTGGCGGGACCGCTGCCTGCGAGCTCTGGGGCGAGAGAGCCCCGTTCGTAAGTGTGGATCCAACATAAGTCGGATCAACGTAAGTCGGGGACTGCCTGTACTAGGACAAAATCAATCCTTAGTTGCATCAGAGTAACTATGAAAGTAAATGGGCTTGATTCTTCTTTGTTTGTGTAAAGTGCACACTGTCAGGGATGCCTGCCCCACCAAGGGCACTGGACTTTGTTAGAAAGCCATTTTAATTTTCCATAGAAGCCCTGCTGTTGGAAGCTGTCGGGATGTACTAAAAAGGTTTGGCACACTGGATGTCCAGCCAACACACTACACTTTCTAGTCACTTCCAGTCACAGGCTCATGTGTGGAACTGTGGTGTTAGTTGCTATGTCCCGTTGCAAACTCCAGCACCAAACAGACTTTCTGCCACGAGAGTCCTAGGCTTCTGTTTCTACCAGCAAAAACTGATGGTACACAAGGTGAACAGAGCCAAACAAAGCTACTGGATTTTCACTGGTGTAACCAAGAGCCTTTTTTGATCTGAGATCAGTCTAAAGAATTCAGTTCTGCTAAGGCTTAGGAGAGCTAATGTAGGGTCACTTTAGGATCTCTGGAAACCTTATTATGACTCATATGTACTGTCGAGCTAATAAGCTAATTTTCAGGCTCCTATAGCATCAGTAAGGCAAAATCCTGTGTTCAAGCAAGGAAAAACCTGATGTTGACAAGTGAAAAGTTGTTGTCTATGGCTATTAAGGCAGGATACTGACCTGCGTGATTGTGGCTGTGGTGACTTGCTGGTACCTCAGACTCAAGGTGAGAATTGGCTTCCTTATCTCAGGTTCCATGTAAATTCTGTGGCAAAAGAAGTGGATGATTTCCTTACCTATGTTCTGATCCTGAGATGCGCTCTAGGACTTGATTGTAGGAGGGTCTGCCCAGGCACAGCTTGTTGTACCATTAGAGTTTTATTCCTGGAATTCTGTTAAATGATTTCTGTGTGTATATTCAGTCCTATGCATCCCCATGCTACATTTGGAAAAGAGCGGTAAGTGATGTGCCCTTACTACATTTTGTGATTGCATTCATTACTCCAGTGATGCTCACAAGGAAACGGAGGCAGGGAGGACCAGTTTTCACTCCATTATTGCCTGGTGCTCTGCTAACCAGTAAGAAATCATGGGCATTGCCCTGAATGCTGACTCTCTCGAGTGGACAAGTCACATGAGAGTGCATGGAAATTGCTAGGGCACACCCAAATCACACCAGCTGTACAGGTTCAGTGTTCTCTTCCTTGGTTACTAGCTTGTGTAGCTGGTTTTATTAGTTGTTGTGGTACTTGAAAATTTCATAAGTGAGGGAGCAACTAGCCCCAGAATAGAGAGAAATTAAGTAAGGCAAGTGAAAATAAGTGCATTTCTGAGGGAGACAGATCACCTTTGAGTCATAAGTACCAGGCTGTCAGTGCACCTTTTGATTTTAAGGTAGGTGAGATCTACAGTTTCCTCTTCTACAAGGAGATATAGAACGTAACTTTTTTTTTTCCTGCGAAATAATTAATTTTGACTACTTAAAAAGCAAACAAACCTGAGACTCATCTTGTCCAGCAATGACATTGGACTAAATCATATGCCTTTGTGCAAATGCCCATGTAGGAACCAGTAAATTCCATGTAGGTGACTATCTGAATTCTCTCTGTATTCTTCTATGTGGAAATTGGACCAGTGGGTGGGTAGAGTGTGCGCGTGTCAGAATTTGTGTATATATACCTTCCCCTATTCCACACTGAAAAAACCTGTGTTCTGTCTCACGAGCCTCTTAATGTGCCGGGGGTGAGGCAGGATACCAGGCTCCTACTGCCTTTTAAATTGCAGAGCCACAGTGGGGCTTGGTCCCAGTGTGAGCCAGGACTGAGCAGGGCTGCTTGCCCAGCTGGCAGCAGCCCCTGTGTGCAGGGGGGGATCCCAGAGGCTGGCTGCAGACGGGGGCTGTTTCACGGCCCTGCTTCTGATAGAGGCAGCAGCGCAGGGGGCTTTTAAGCTGGTTCTCCCCAACACTGGCTCCTGTTTTCTCCCTCCTTGCTGCCTCTATATCAGAGGTGGGAAGGGGGGGAGAGGGAAGAAATGTGAGTAGTTGATTTGACTACCCAATAAGCCTAGGTTTATCGAGTAGTAGAATACTCTTTAACATCCTCAGCTCATATCTTTCCAGTTTTTATTAAAAATCTTTTGAATCCTTGTTTCTATTTTGTTGGGCGTTGCCAGGCTGTGTGTGGTTATTAAAAAATATTACAAAGTCCTGGTTTTCTAGACATTTGTCTAGGAAGTAACATGTCTATGTGTATTAGAGGAGAAGATCCTTTTTCTCCCTTTCCCAAGACGTCTGGAATGCATTTAATATATTTGAGAAAGTGGCTTGTGTGGAATATGCAAATATTAAAAAGTTTCTTTGCATTCCTAGAGTTCTACAAAGAGAAATACTCTGAGAAAACATCATCAGGAGCTGGCAAAATCATTTTTCTTGACTATCAATTGTTGGCCTAACACACATAAGGCATGAAAATTCTGCATAATGAACCTGCGTGAATAAAAATTGGGGTTAAAAGATGTGGCTGTTGGTGACACTTTGATAGCTTCTTGGGTCCAACCCTGGCTTCAACTAGAGATGTAAGAGACTAGTCGCTCAACTAGTCACTCTCCCCACCCCTTGCTGCTTCTATCAGTGGCAGCAAGGGAGTGGGGGAGCAGGAGCCGGCTTAAAAGCCAGTTCCCCCCCCCCCCGGTGCCATCTCTGGGGGGGGGGGTAGTGAGGACTGGGCATGTGCCGGGAATCAGCAATCCTGGCTTGCATTAAGTGTCCCCCCCTCCCCTCCCGCTGCGCTTTAGTCTTTAAATCGTATTAAGAGCCTGCCAGCTCTTAATAAATTTAAAAGGCAGAGCCCCAGTGGGACTAGGAGCTAGCCCCGCAGTGGCTCTACTGCTTATTGACTAATCGACTAGTTGATTAAACTAAATTTAACATCCCTAATTTCAACCCTGATAGAGGCTGATAATGGTTGGAAGTCATTGCCATCTATCTGAGCTATGAATGAGTGGTTTCTCTCTTGTTTCGAGTATTTACTTGAAGAACCAAATTCTCTAGTCTGTAACATCAGTTATATAATAGGGCTGCTCCATTAATTTCAGTAATGTTAGTACGATACAACTGGTGCAACATAGTGGAGAAACTGGCCTGGAATTTGAACTGCCTTCTCTGCCATCAATATTGCTGAGTTCAAGCACACGGCTTGGCTAGGGACGCTCCCACTATGGCTGACTGTGCTGTATCCCGGATAGGCGCCAGTCTTCTGGGCTGTCTAGTACCTTAATTTACTATCTAAAGAAGAAGCAACAAGTATGTTTGGCTCCATGCTTTTTAAATTTCTGGTGTTTAGTCAGAGCATCTTACTTTACTCAGAGATATGGCTTATTGGCAGCTGCCAGCATCTCCTTGTTGGCCACCAGTAAGTTATTTTTCCTCCATGCCAGAAGCAAGTTGGCATCAAAGAGGGGGACAAGGCCTTGTGTCTCCTGCTGCACTCTGTGGTCTCCTGCTGCACTCTGTGGTCTGCTGCTGAGCCAAGACTGACCTACTCAGAACTGGGCCTGAGAAGATTGGCTTCTTTCCATTTTGTGTTCCTCTGAAATGCTCTTGCAGATTTAGAAACTAAGAGAAATAATTGGTCAGGCTAGCAAAGAAGGGAGGAGAAAGTAAAAGAACTTTGCCACCTCTGCTAGGTTTGCTGTGTCACTGCAATGGGTGGCTGTACCTTTTACAATTTTTGAGGTGCAGTGAGAGATGCGGAATGATCCTTTCTTATTTTTGTTACCTACCTTCCATCTTTCCAGTTCCACACATTGCAGTTCTTCTGATTTCTGTTCTCTTGCTCTGTGTGAACCAACTGAATAGTTAGCTGTGGCATTTATGGTCCTTAAATATGTCTAATTGGCAATCAGGGTGGTTTAGCTGAGGAAAACATGGTTAAATCTGAACCCTTATTTGACACAACAGGAGCCATTCATTTTCAGCAAACTTTTTAAACACCTCTCAAGTTACAATATTAGAATAATTACAGATTGGGAAGTTACGGTTTTGATGATACTTTCTCAGTAACTTGATTAAGCCCCCTATACACAAACACTGTCAAATGTGTTTTCACAGTCTTTTGTTGTTAATATTTCATGTTAAAGGGCGGACTACTTTTTCTTTTTACATTTAGCAATTGATCTGTACTTTCTCCTCTTGTATAATAGTTATAGTTTTTCTAGATAAATCTTATTTTAAAATATTGAATGATAACATAACAGAGTATGGAAGACATGCTACATAAAACAGTAACTATTTTAAGTAAGCTCAAATTTCAGCCCTAAACTGCTTGTCAAATTCTCTTAATGTTAAGGTCAATCTATTGAGAATTAGTTCAATTGTACTGTATTTCATTTTGCTCTGTGCAGTGCAAGGGGGCTGTTTAGTGACTAAATTATAGATGTATGGGTTTCTGCACATATAGTCTTCCATTTAAATGTGCTTGCATATTTATCTTCAATATTTTATAGTATTTAGTGGGGATGGGAGGCAAAAAATTGACTTGTGCTAAATGGTAGCAACATGAGACTGAGAACTTTTGTAGAGAGCATCAAATGACGAGGACAACAGAGACTAATTGAATGAAATTCCTTTTATGCACACATTCTTGAGTTTGAATGACTAATATGTATTCAGCCTGCTGGATTAGAAAGCTTTGGCTCTGCATGGATAGCATAGATGTTGCTCTTAAAATAGGAGAGAATTTGTAGGCCGCTTCTTCCCCCTCCCTTTGTTCCTGATAAATTTGATTCTGTACTTCATTTTTTCTTTTTTTTTTCCCTTTGGTTTCTTTAGTAAGGCTAGTTTAAGGCTAAATCACTATTAATTACTGGAATATGAAACAATATCCTACTGCTAATGGCTTTTTATTTATGGACTGATCAGTTTGAAAGGCTTCTGTTTCATGCCAGGATTTGGTTTCTGGACAGTGAAGATATTGAAGTATAGTACGTGTGGGGGAGAGGTAGGGTTGTGAGCAAATATAGTACATCATGTCAGATAAGATGTTAAGGTCCTCCATGGCTCTTGGTGTCTGTATATAAGAAGCTGATGACTCCCCTGCTACATTTTAACCATCTAGGATAAATCTGACTGTTGTGACTAACTTGCTCTCTTGCCTGTTAAAACAGGTTCTAATTCTGAAGGCTGAGTGAGAGAACTGTTTAAAAGCATGTTATGACTTCGGTGGCATGGTTAATGTTTATCCAGTTTGACTGTAATGCTATTTGGAATACATGAAAGGTACTATATAAAATCTAATACAGTCCAATTCAGATTTTATACAGATAAATCAGTAAACTATAGAAATAGTTCTATTAAAAGTACAGACCATCTTTGCTATAAGCTCAAGACACGTTCCAAAAAACTTGGACTTATAGCGAAAAAACTTCAAGTGGGTAATTTTTTCCCCACAGCTGACTTCTATTTGTGCAAATTGGGGTTTTTTTTGTGCAACTTAAGAGCGGGAAATGGGAGAACTTATAACTCATCAGTTCCTACAAGCGTTAACGAGTTTAGTGCGGAACGGATGTATACTGGGGAGACTTATAGCGGAGACGCGCTGTAGATGTATGTGCTTAATGATACTTTAGTCATCCTCTTTCCACCTTTTGAATTAAATGAAGCCAATTGCTAAAAAAAGACTAGCAGGTACACTTGATTTTAAAAGTTGATATTTTGTTTGCCTTACCTTACATCAGGGGTCTCCAACCTTTTTAAGCATGAGTTCACTTTTTGAATTTAATTATAATCCAGGATCTACCTCAAACCCAAATACCCTTGCCCCTCCCTCCCCTATCCTCACTCACTTTTATCAGGCTGGAGGCCTGGCCAGAACTCTCTGGATCACCTGTCAAAGGCTCCAAGATCTACCAGTAGAACCCGATCTACTGGTTGGTGACCACTGTCTTACACCATAACATAGCAACCAATAGACAAGTAAATTAGAAATAAATACTTCTGAGAGCAGAAGAACATGGCCAGTGAAACAACAGTATCCTAATATTGTCCTGTTACTCTTGTTAAAGTGCAGTAATGCCAACATTTTAAAAACAGCTTACATTTACTTTATCTCAGTTGATATCTCTACAGTCAGGCAGGTTCTTGAAAGTCAACTGAATAGCTTCCACTTTGTGTTGAATTTTGGTCTTCCATGCTCAATGTCTGCTTTCTTATTTATAGAGGAACCAGACCAAGAAGGGATTGTCCAGGAACACCCATTTATGCTTGCTGCTTTTCACTTCTCAAAAATACCACCTCACTTCCTTGTTTCACCACATCTTGATAGTTACGTTGTTAAACCTTCTTAGTTATTGTGCTGCTGTCACTTTTTCTTAAGACCCAGAATTTTAAAACTTTGCCTTGCAACAGTCCCCATACCTTTTGATGACAGAGTTGGAAAAACATATGGTGCCTTCCGGAATATTTTTGAAGAAAAGTGCAACATGTTCATTGCTTGTTTTGATTTTTGTAACGATCTAATATTTTTGAGGCTTCCAGCCTCTTATCTGATTACTAAATTAGTTTGGAGAAGAAAGTTAGATCTGACTTGTGCTCCCTCCCTTCAAAATCCTCATTTTGTGGTGGTAGGAATGTTACTCATCTGTACATAAATGCCCTCTTTGGAAGAGTTGCGTGAAAATTGGAGGTATCTTGCACATAAAATATCTAGAGCAAATAGTATAAATGGGAACTCAATTTAAAAGGACAATAATTACTCCCTTCTAGCTTTCCTGGGAAAAAACACTTAAGAGAAAATATAGATGTCCAGTCTTTGCGCAGAGGTTTCACATTAGGGCTATGTCTAGACTGCATCCCTCTTTCGAAAGAGGGATGCAAATTTCACAGATTGAAATTGCAAATAAAGCCGGGATTTGAATTTCACATGCTTCATTTGCATAATGGCAGCTGCATGTTCTTTTGAAAGAAAAATCCTTTTTCGAAAGATCCTGTACTCCTCAAAAAATGAGGTTGAAAGATCATGTAAAGAGAGGTTTTTTCTTTGGAAAGAACTGTGTCTAGATGGCAGTTTCACTTTTAAAATACCTGTTTTTGAAAGAACGTGCGACTACCATTATGCAAATGAAGCATGGGAAATTCAAATTCCGGCTTCATTTGCAATTTCAATCTGTCTAATTTACATCCCTCTTGCAAAAGAGGGATGTAGTTTAGACATGCCCAGTGTAAGTTCCAGATAAATCCAAAGATCAAATCCAGAATAACATAAGGAAAATGGCAAATCAGTTATTCATTCTGTAGAGTAGCAGGCACTTTGAAAATATTAACACACATCATTGAATTGTGGGTGAGAGGAAGTGTTGTCCTGATTAAGCAAAACACATGTTTTGGGGCTAACATAATAACCCAGTGGCTTTTTTTTTTTGTGAGTCAAACTTGAGGAGCCTTTAAATCTTTTACTCTGTGGAGCCTTTAAATCTTTTACTCTGTGAACTAAAGTAGTATGATTTGACAGCCTTGTGCAGGTGTGACCTATTCTGGTATGTGGAAATGCACAGTGACATTCTATCTGCTGCTTTTGTTGAGAAGAAACCCATAGAAAAGCCAGGAGTAGTTCAGGGATTTTGTTTCTCTAACAATGTTATGAGCTATTAATGACGTCTGCCTTTTAAGGGACAAAAAAGTTAATGGCAAGTCCTTTTCAAGCTTTATTTAATGGTGTAGTAAGCCAGTACGCTTAACGATTTTTGTCCAAACAGTCTGCATGGCAATATCTGACTGAGGGGGGTATGAAATGTCTGCATTGCTAAAACAGAACACATCTGCCCTTTACAAATAAAAAAAGTTGCCTAGCCATTATTATTGTGTAGATCACCTTGCACGCACAAACCAAGTGTCTGCCTTACTATCTTTCTGTGCCTTCGGACTGACTGAGCTTCAATGACTCTGCTGCTCAGAGTGCTGCCTAACTTCATTGGGAGCTATCTTGCCAGTTTCCTCTGTGGTTGTCTGCAACCAGGTGGGTAGCAGCAAAGCTGGGGAAAATAAGATCAATTGGCTTTGCTGCTGCTGCTTAGGATAACTGGGATGAAATAAGGAGGGAACTATGGAGAGAGAACACGTGGGGAACATAATTTAGAGGAAGAAGAGGGAAAGATGTAAGAAGATAGATCATTATGCATCTTTTCCTGCACTGTTTCTTTTTTCTAACATGGAAAAGAAAAGAGGAAAAGTAGAGTGAAACCTGGTGGACAAAGCTATTAAAATGGAATGCTTGGAAGTGTTGTAATACATCTGGGCATTGTTCCTTTAAGCTGTAGGAAGTGGGGTTCTAAGCTGGTAATAAGACAGGTATTTTCATTCTGATGTGTAGTTTTGTGCTAGTAGATATCCAGTAAGATTGCATTACCTCCCTCCAAAACCCAATTTTGGTATGGTGTTTTAACATAGGCATTTTGCAATTAATTTATGGTAGTCACAGATGTAGTCCAATAATGTTTTAGGAAGTATAGGAAAATACAGTTTCTGATAGGATCAGTATTGGAAATACTACAAGTCCAAGTAGAAAATCCCCTGTAAGAAAAACTTAATACTAACACTTTATTTCAGGGGGAATTCTTTTTAAGAGCATACAGTTTTGTAACTTTATAATCCTAGTTTAATTGAAATCATCGTGATAGACATGCTTAAAATCCTGCATGTGGAATTGGGATATGTGATTGCTCTTTGGGAAAGGTATATTTTTCCTGGCCTTGTATTATAATTTTAAACAGTAAAACTTAGGCACCCAACAGATTAATTGCATTTCAAATGCTACACCATAAAAATAGCCTACCTCTTCATCATCTGGAGAGGCCTCTACTTATTTAAGGCCCAAGGACAGGAAGCCACAAATAACTTGCTCTCAGGCACCTGTAAAGAAGTATCATCTATAAATCCCCCTTCTATGGTGCATCTGTCAGTCTTCACTAATGATTCCCTGATGAATGTCCAGTTTACCCATGCCCGTCTCCCTCTTCTTCATTTATCCTTGGATGTTTATCTCTTCACAGAATATAAATATGTGGTAAGTGTAGATAGAAGAGAAATGTTGCTCTTAAAATGACTCCAACTTTCAAGTGGTACAGTATATGTGCCTAATGACTGGAAGTGCTTCAAAATATGTCCAATCTAGGAGAGTACTGCTCTTAGTCACAGCAAGCACAGCGATAGTTGTACTAGTTTCTACAGGTCTCCCTGCCATTTATTTATTTATTTATATAATCTTTTTATATTAGACTTCACTCTGAGTGAGGTACAAACATAAGAAGAAATGGCAGCTTCAACATAGATCCACAAAACAGAAAAATAGTGCTCGATGCCTTATAAGCAAAATATAGAAAGTATAAAACTTTTCTAGCCATTAAAATAAATATTCCTCAATCATTATCTGTCCGCCTCTGTTCTGACCCCGGCCAATCTGCTTTGACCAAAAGATCAGTGGGCAAGATCTTCAACTGAGAATTAATATGGCTTCATTAATTTCAGTGCAGCTACACCAGAGGTCTCCAACTTTTTTAAGCATGAGATTACTTTTTGAATTTAAATGCCATCCGGGACCCATTTCAAACCCAAATACCCTTTCCCTGCTTCCTTCTTGCCCCTTTTCCAAGGCCTCTCTCCCATCCTCGCTCACTCTTATCAGACTAGGGGCAGAGGACTGGGGTTCGGGGGAAAGAGATGCAAACTCTGATCTTGGGCTAAAGGATTTGGAGTCTGGGAGGGATTCTGAGCTGAGCCTGGGGTAGGGAGTTGAGGTTCAGGAGGCGGTTGAGGGTGCAGGCTCTGGGAGGGACTTTGGGTGCAGGGAGGACTCACAGCTAGAGCAGTGGTCTGGGGTGCAGAGGGATTCAGGACTGGGGCCAGGTTTTGGGATGTGAGCTCCAGCTGGACACTGCTTACCACAAGTGGCTGCTGGGTGGTGGTGCAGGGGGCTAAGACAGACTCACTCGTGCCCTAGCCCTGCACCACTCCCAAAAGCAGCCAGCAAACTCTCTCCATCTGTTCTCTGCCCCCTGCTCTGCGGAGATGGTGTACAGGGTGAGAGGAGGGGCACACTGACATCAGCACCCCCTCCTCTTCTTCCTATGCCCTGCATAGCAAGCAGGAGGCTCCTGGGACTGGGGGGCGGCTCCAAGGCAGAGGGCAGGAGCAGCAGGGTAATGCTTAGAGAGGCAGATGAAGAGCCAGCACTTGATAGGCTCCTGGCCAAATCAGTGAGGATCACCTGTCAAAGGCTCCAACATCTGTCAGTAGATCCCTATCTACTGATTGGTGACCACTGAGCTACACCAAATTACACCAGCTGACAGCCTGTCCCACTTTGTCACTAGTCTGTCCTGGAGGGACTGTTAAGGCATAAAAGGTTTCCCCCACTCCATACCTATTCAATGCTTGCTTCTGTGGTGAGACAGCCATTAGTTATGGTTGTGGAAGCAAAATGCAGGACAATGTAGCACTTTAAAGACTAACAAGATGGTTTATTAGATGATGAGCTTTCGTGGGCCAGACCCACGTGCTAGACATGAGACTGAATCAACAAATTCCTCTTCCATATCCATCTCAAAAGCTGTGTAATGGCAACTGTTACTGGTCACTACATACCAAGACTGGTTTAAACTGGTTGCTTTCCAGTTTGAAGGTTTCTATAATCCATTTAAAATTTCTTGGTCTCTCATGAGTTAAGAAATTACAAATAGTTTACACAAGGATGAATTTCTGTTTCACTGCCTTAGTTAAAATCACTGGCTTTTCCTCTTTACCATATGTAAAGCTTGTTGCAGTATTTTGAAGTAGTGCTATATAAATAGAACATGTTTAAATAGATCTTAGGGATAAAACATTAAATAAACAATAATAAAGTTTCCTGTCAACTACTTTTTAAAAACAGTCCTACAGACCAATCCTCTCTGGCTGTGTTCTCTTCACATTTCTTAAGTTGAGATGGGTTGGGCCTAGATTCAGACAGTACTTTGTGATGAGGTCTCAAAGGAATAGTCAGGAAATGGTGTTTATGATTCAATAGGCAGAAATGCAGAAATTGCTGGGCTGGACCATGTCCATCTAATTTAGTATCTTATTTGTGAGTGTGGCCAGCATCTGATGCTAGAGAAGAATATGCAAGAAACGCCATTGCAGAGAGGACACCTATAAGTTTTTCTTTGCTACCAAATTTAAATGTGTGGAATGAAAATGAAAAGCCAATCTCCCTGTGTCCCTGCATTTTGAGAATAGGTAAATCGGAATGATTGACTTTACCGTGTCCATACCATTCTTTGTTTCGTTTTCCTATAATCTGTCTCCTTGCAAACTTAATGTTATCAGTCTTTTTAGTCTCTCTTCATATAGCAGCCTTTCCATACTTGAAATGACTCTTCTTCTCGGTGTCTCTCCATATAGACTAACATGGTTAGAGGCAGACAGTTACACATGCACACTCACACTATAGAACTGTTTTGAGTTCTGGGCTCTGTCTCATCTCCCCCTCCCCTCTCCCCGACTCCCTATATAGTCGATAGTGTGTGTGTGTGTGTGGTTCTAAACATAGTATTCCAGGTGAGGCTATGCCAATGATTAGGGATGTTAAAATGCATGTAATTAAGTAACTGTATAACTGCTGAAAATTTCAGTGGTTACACATGGGGTGGCAATCAGCACCCTTCTTGGATCTGGACTTCTCATACTCCTGTCATTTGAAGAAGTGGGTTGTGCCCATGAAAGCTCATGATACCATCTACATGTTTTGTTAGTCTTTAAGGTGCTAGTAGACTGTAGATAATATAGTGGCATAATATTTTCAGTGTTAAATCTTAGTATTTTGTTTGAGTGCTACTGCACTTGAGCAGACCTTTTTCATTGAGCAGTTCTACAATGATGTCTGGATCTCTTTTGCACAAGCGGCCACAGCTAATTTAGAAACTGGTCATTCAAATTATTTCTTCCAGCATGCATTACCTTGCTCTCATAAACATTGACTTTAATCTGTCATCATACTACCCATTTATCTACTTCTGTTAGGAACATAGTTTCCTGTAAAGTGTGTGGCTGAGCAGCTGTACAGGACGAAATTATGACCTGCCCACCTCATTAGTGCAGCCTTGCAGTATGCCTGCACAAATTAGCTACCTCCTTGTGAGTCCTGGCTGTGTAGACAGAGAAGGTGGGAAAAGGTAAGCTGGTGGGCTTGGTGGGGGGAATAGGAGTGGGGGGAGTCAGCAGGGAGGTCAGGAGGCAGAAGGAGAGTTGACTGTGAGAGTCCTACTCTGTCTTGGGCAGCTCTAGCTGCAGTCACTGCCTTTAGAAGTGGCACCTTCTTCTCAGCCAGCCCTAGCAGTGGGGCTGCCTCATCAGTGGAAGTGGGTCTGGCCCACAAAAGCTCATCACCTATTAAACGATCTTGTTAGTCTTTAAAGTGCTACGTTGTTTTTCCTTTTGTTATAGCAAGATCAGACTAACATGGCTACCTCTCTATTACTCATCAGTGAGTGCGCCTGCAAATAGAAGCAGCGTCCATTCTCCACACCTCTCCACACATCTCCTCTCAGGTAGTTCTCCCAGTTGTAGGGCTTTTTTGAATAAAAGTGGCACCTCCCTGTCCCCTCTTCCCCTTCCCCTTAGGTAACTCCAGCTGCTTGAGAGTACAAGGCATGAAGCACTCATAAAACAGCAATTCAGATCTGAGAATGAGACAGTGCTATAATGTTGAACCTTGCTGTCCATCCATGTGATTCTGACATTGCTTCTGGGCAGAAATCAAAATAAATATATAGAAGTATATAAATATACTGTTAGCATTTTTGCGAAGTTAACTATTTGTCTATCTTAGTCTTTAATCTCTGGTAAAGATTATTTTACCTTTTCATCCATTACTTAAACAGCAAGCAAATGGTCTGGTAGCACTTTATAGACTAACTCGGCTACCCCCTGAAGATCCATTACTTGGATACTTAGAGCCTCTGTCAAAAGGCTATAGAAGGAATCTGTCATACTTTTTTGGAAAGTCCAAATAAATCCTGTCACAGTTCTTTTAAATACTTTTTGACATACTCAAAATCTAATGTGTGAAAGGGACAGAGTTTTCCTTTGCCAAAGCGGTTTTGATTTGTTCCTGTCTTACCATGTTCCTCTAAATGTTCTATGATTCTACTTACTGGTGTTTCAGCTAGTTTACTTGGTACTGAATTAGGGCTCGCTGATTTACTTCTCTGGATTACTTTTCGTACATTTACAAACGTAAATATGACATGTTATCTCCAGTCCTTCTGAAGTGTACCTAATTTTAAGGGGAGAGTGTTTCTCAGCTCAATTACTTCATTCTTTAGTTTTCCCCCATAACTCTTAGATGTAGATTGTAGATTTGGTGACTTTTACAACCAGTTAATCCATTTGTTTTAACACCTTGATGTCTGACAGTTCATCTAACCTACCTTGAGCCTACTATTTTCAGGATTTTTTCCCCCCATTGTCTGCCGTAGTTTAAAAAACTTGTTTAAAAACAATTACGCACTTTCTCAGCAATACTGTTGTTGTCCTTAACTGCTGCCTTGTGTAATTGTTGAGTCTCTAATCTTTCTTTACTTTGTATACCTAAATAATTTCATGCCAGTGTTTTTATATCTTTAACTTTTTGGTCCCCTATACAGTAAAACTCCATTAGTTCAATGCTCCGGGACTCCTGTTGGTCCGGCACCATCAGGAACCCGGAAGTGCTGGGGCAGCTGGACAGGCTTCCCCCATTCAGCTGCTGCTGAAACTGACCAGCTGAAACTGAATCGGGGAAGCCGGGAGCAGAGCAGTTGGGGTGCTGCCGGGTTGGTCTGGTAGCGCTGCCCCTCGGGGCTGCGGGACCAACCTGGCAGGACCCCAGCTGCTCTGTCCCAGGGGTCCCCGATTCAGCTGCTGCTGAAACAGATCAGCGGCTGATTCCAGGAAGCCCGGGGCAGAGCTGCTCTGCCCTGGGCTTCCTGGAATCAGCTGCTGATCTGTTTCAGCAGCGGCTGACTTGGGGACCCCTGGGACAGAGCAGCTGGGGTCCTGCCAGGTTGGTCCCGCAGCCCCGAGGGGCGGCACTACGGGACCAACCCGGCAGCACCCCAGCTGCTTTGCGCCAGGCGTCGGGATTCAGCCGTTGCTGAAACTGACCAGCAGCGGCTGAATCAGGGACTCCTGGGGCAGAGCCTGACTATCGTAAGGGGGGGCTATGAGGGGTCTGGGGTGGCATCCCCTCCCACCCCACTCCAGACACCTCATAGCCCCCCCTTCTGATAGTCTGGCATATCTGATAATCCGGCACCCCCTAGGTCCTAAAGGTGCCGGATTATCGGAAGTTTACTGTACTTCCATTTCACCTGTCATGGTTTAATTATGCTCCTTTCTATTTGCTCTGCTGGGTTTGGATTTCCATTTTCTGATGCATACTCACTTATCAGGAATAACCCTTTTGATGTTAAAACTTAAAAAACAACAAATAGTCTAGTAGCATCTTAAAGTCTAAATAGTTACAAGAGACTGATAAGAACTATTAGCACTTGGAAAGGAAAATGATCAACACCAGATTCTAAACAGACATCAAGAACCATTAGCACCTTCGTTGGTTGGTTGAGAATGTGCGGGCAAACGTAGGCATAAGAATTAAACTTGTGAATGAAGTTAAGCTCCAATCCTTCTCTTTATATTTGGCTTGGATGTTGTCATTTAGCATAATGTTTTCCCCCTTGCCTTCCTGCTTCCTTTCCTTGTTAAGTGGTATGCGCACCTTCTGTAACTCTTATGTTTTTAGTAGCTTAGAGTCTAAGGATTTCCATTTCCTCACTTTTCTGAATCTTTCTTACCTCGTAAGTTCAAAATAGAATTGTACTGCGCTCTGCTCTATCACCAGGATAGCTCCATCTTTATTTGTGATTTTTCATGCATTTTATATTTTAAGCCTTCCTCTAAAGGAAATTGTTTTCCCTAATAGATCCTGACTTTCTGTTCATTAGAAAACATGTTCTACTTCAGGGTGAATAGGTGTGTATAGTCTGGTAGTGATGAAAGAGTAAAGAAGAGACTGCGTCCATGCTGCTGAAATCGGAGAGTTAAGGCACCCTATTACACAATCTATTTGTAATGAAGTCATACTAAAATCCCTAACCAGTGGTTTTGTCAGCATGGGCTGGGGTGCTGTCCCTAGCCTCTTCCAAAAGCTGGGAATGGGCGACAGAGAGCGATCTCTTGATTACTAGTTCTGTCCGTTTCCACTGGGGCACTTGGCATTGGCCACTTCTGGAAGACATGATGCTGGACTACAATGAGCCTTTAGTCTGACTTGGTGTGGCTGTTCTTCAGGAGCCCTGGGTAAGATCCTGCCTATACTGCAAGTTACAGGCAGGTCACGAGACAATAAATTAGAAACTGGATAGCTTATATTGCAAGGCCCGGCATACTAACTGGGTGTATTTGGTTGGTATTTGTGGCATCACAAGTCTGTGACTTTATCCATATCTTTCAGGAAATCAAAGACAATAAAACATTTATTTTAATGGGGGAAACCCACAGCATTTCAGGCTGTCATTTTATACATCATAATGAAAAGAGATTCTAAAGATTTGAAACTTTGTTCAGCTTAAATACAGTGTTCGTTAAGCCACTCCATTGCTCTTCCTCCTTCCCCAAAGGAATGACCAGTTACAGTAGACAGGGTGGGAAAAGATTAGGGTTTTCCCTGCACTTTCATCTACAAAAATCTTTGCTGTAGGGATGAGCCTGGGCTCATCGGTTAACCCTCACAGTAACACAACCTCCTGCTCCGTCCCCCCTCTACTGCTGCCTCTGTATCAGAAGCAGTGGGGGAGATGAGGGAAGGCAGGTGGGAGCTGGCTTAAAAGTTTTGCTGTGCTTCTGCCTCCTACAGAGGAGGAGAGGAAGCACAGGGCTGGCCCACAACATTTTGGCACCTGAGGCGGGGAGTTCAAATGACACCCCCGTGCTTCCTTGCTGCACTATCAGCAGACAAAATTTTCTACACTCTGGTCCTAGTGGTGCCCTCCCACAGTCTGGCACCTGAGGCGGCCGCCTCTGTTCGCCTCATGGTAAGGCCAGCCCTGGGGAATCGGGAATCAGCTTAAAAGCCAGCTCCCCATGAGCACCAGCTTTGCATACCTCCCCCATCCCCTCACCCCCACATGTAAATGCTTAACTGCTTAAAATTTCAGTGTTTGTACATTTACATTCATTTTTGTATTTTAACATTTCTACTTCACACATTGTTTCCCTACCTTTTTCTACCTTGTAACATCTGTAATATCACCTCATTTCCATCATGTAGCATCTTTAACTGCTGTTGTAATCCACTGTTTGTGCCTGGAGGAAATGGAGAGCTTCTAGCATGCATAGAGCCCAGAATTAGCACCCACAACTAACATGACGCGAATTATTGATTATTCTGCAACACTTCTCTTGTGCAGGGATACCTATTTAAAGGGACACCCTCCAGTTTAAAAAAAAAATCTGAGGTTCAATTGCTGTGAAGTAACACCTACGATTACTACACATTTTTTGTGGTTGCTCTGTACATTGATAGCATGCTGAAGTCATTTTCACTTTCTCCTATCTATTCAGTCTATTTCCTCTCATGCCTGTGAGCCTCTCCTATATTGAAATAGTTCATCTGAGAATCCCTAGTAGTCAGTTGCATTTTTTAAAACATTTGTTTAAATAGAATAGAATGTAGTACAGAAGAAACAGCATGTAGCCTTATCAATCTCAGGGTTACAGCTTTTGGGGTAGGGGGAAGAAGGTCGTCAGCACAAGCAACTTTTTCCCCAGTTTCGTTGGCTTGTTCCTCAGGTTAGAAAATGTATCCTACATATATATATTTTTTTTTTGTTAAGCCTTGTCTGTGCTCTCTTCTGCTTGTGTGAGTGGGCAGGATGTCCAATACATATATAAGCTTCTCAGTATTTTAGTTTATGATGAAAAGTAACAGAGAGGTAGTTGTGTTAGTCTGATCTTGGCAAAACAAAAAATGCAGGCATGTAGCACTCTAAAGACTAACAAGATAGTTTATTAGGTGATGAGCTTTCGTGGGGCAGACCCACTTTTCAGATCATATTCTGAAAGTGAATTGGCATGACCATTATATAACAGAAAGATACAATAAAAAAAGTAAACAAATTACAAACTAAAGAATCAGCTACATAGAACAGAAGGTGGGAGCGAGGGGACAATCTTCTCCTTGTCCCCTCACCCCAAACTTCTGTTTTATGTAGCTGATTTGTTAGTTTGTAATTTGTTTACTTTTTAAATTTAATTGTCTATTCATTTGTTTGGGGGTAGTAGACTTGTTTTAGTGTGGCGTAATACAACCGAGTAACAGAAAAGTCAGCCTTGGTGCCCCCGAGTACCTGCCCAGACCAAAGTAGCTTTCAGACAGCTTACGATAATCTTTATTTGTAATTCTCCCCTTTCTTCTCCTTGGATTTTCAAGTAGACAAGTATGCTAAACTTGTTCCTCCTATCATATATCAAAATACATGTAAAGCACAATCTAACACATGGAATAGCTGTTAAAAGGAAATTAGATATAATGTTTTGGTAATTATTGTAAACTAAGATTCCTAATGTTCGTGTGATTAGCTTATATCCGTGGTCACCAACAGGTAGATCGCGAGCTACTGGTCGATCGCGAGGCCTCAACCAGTCGCTCGCGAGGCATCCTGTCTGCCCCGCCCCCATTTCTCTCCCACCCCCGAGAAGCCCCACTACTTACCTCAAGGAGGGGTGAGTCAGCCCCGCGGGAGGCACGCAGGGGGTTTCCCGGCACGCGCATGCACGCATGAGTTGGCCCCGGGGCAGGCGTGCGCGCGGAGCTTCCCTGTGCGGGGCAGGGTCAGTCCCTGGACAAGCGCGCGTGGCGCTTCCCTGCGCTGGGGGGGTCGGCCCCCTGGGGAGGCGCGTGCGTGCACGTGAGGCTTCCCTGCACTGGTTGGCCCTGGGGCATGCATGCGCGCGGGGTTTCCCTGCGCGGGTGGGGGGGGGTCGGCCCCCTGGGCAGGCATGCGCGGGCTTCCCTGCACAGTGTGGGGGTTGGTTTCCCTGGGGGGAGGGGAGAATCCTGGGAGGAGGGAGATGCAGGGGACTCTCAGCCTCCACTGGCACCCCACTCCCTAGCCCCCACTCCCCAGCCACAGAACGCTGTCCCCACTCCCCTGGCCCCAGCCACAGAACTCTGTCCCCACTACCTGAACTCTGTCCCCAATCTTCTGTCCCCAGCTACAGAACTCTGTCCCTATTCCCGTCCCCACTCCCTGAACCCTGTCCCCAGCTGCAGAACCCTGTCCTCTGCCCTCCCAGCACCCTGTTCCCTCTCCCCTGCCCCTAGCCACAGAACTCTGTCCCCACAAAATGTATAATTATAAATGCTTCATTTTAGATTTAAATAGCATAAATAAAAAAAGACCATTTATTTCATAACTATAAACACCTGATTTTAATTTTATGTATCGCATAATTTAAAAATAAACTGTTTATCAGAGTAAGTAAGGGCTGGGGATAGCAAGTGATGGACAGGAGGAGAATAGAGAGGGTGGAGCTTCAAGGAAGTGGCAGGGCTTCAAGGAAGGGGCGGGGCGGTAGATCTTCACCTGTTCTGAGATTTAAAAAGTGATCTTGGGTGTAAAAAGGTTGGAGACCACTGGCTTATATGAATGGAGTTTGCAAACATATAGCTTACAAGACAATCCTGAAGAGACAGAATTTAAATGCATATGTTAATTGAGGAAAGTTTATATTGCCTGTATCTTTTAAATAACTTCTTGTCACCTCAGCTCAGAGTCCCAGCAGGTTTTACAATAAGGGACCCTAGCGATCATCTAGTCCAGTTGGGGGAGGGTCTGGGAGAGGGCTATAAACCAAGGAAGTTGGCTACTGAAAATTTTGCTGTTTTAATTTTCTTTGTGACTTCATATAAAAACATTTAAAATCCTGCACCTTGCTAATTATCCCTTGTTTTAGTATTCTTTCTTCCATAACATTTTAAAATATATATATATACAAGATATTTGTTAATAGCTTGGGTGCCACGAAGGCACACATCCGAACAAGTGCACAAGACCTCAATAGTGGTGCATGCAACAAAACTCCCTCTGCTCATGGATGGAAAATCTTAGCGGGAACACTGCTTACAGCTTCACAAAACATTAAGTGTACCAGAAAAAGGGCCCTCAGTACTTTACAAAACCATTGGCAAGCTCTGTGTCCAAAACAATATAGAAAAACTTAATTTGTTGGGTTTTTTTTTTAGGTTTTAAAACAGTATAGAATCAACTGTTTGCACCTATTTAAGGACCAAATCCTATGCGATAGTGTGTGCCTTCAAAACTCATTCAGGACTTCTGAGATCAGGCCATAATTGTCTTTAAAACATTTAGGAACACCTGCTTCCTAGGTGCTCTGGACTAGCTGTTTAGGTTTGGCTGTCCTCTAATCAAGATGAGGCTTATAAACAGTCTTTAACCTAGATAAAGTCACAGATTTTAAACTCTTTAAGTCAGTAAAACATTACTAAAAAACAAACAAACAAACCTCAATGCAATATTTGACAGGAAGCCAGTGCAACTCCCTCGAAACTGGGGTGGCATGCCTGAGTCAGCTTAGTGTGAGCTAAGAATCTGGCAGCAGTGTTTTGCACAAAGGAAGGCTGAAAGAGGCTCTCAGGAAAGCAATACGCTGCTTAATGTGGCATGTTTGAACATGAAACTGACATCATTATGAGTTCATAGTTGTCAAAGAACATAGTATCAGCCACAAATTAGACTGACCTAATTTTAAGTCACTTTTGAAAACTTATTAGTACAGCATGAAGCTGCTTATTTCCATCCTAACCTCCTGATCAAGCAACAAGTTATCCATTTCTTAAGGAGAACTTTCTAGAGGGTGTGTGGTATGGTGTGGAGTGGTGTGGTGTGTGTGTGTGTGTGTGTGTGTGTGTTTGGCGGAGGGGAGGGCCTTGTTAGTGTAGATTTGGTCCTGAGTTCTGGACCAACGTCCCCAAATCCCCGGCCAGGAGTTTTCTGTCTGCTACCCAAGATCCACAAACCTGGAAATCCCGGATGACCCATCATCTCAGACATTGAAGCACTTATAGCAGGATTATCTGGCTATATTGACTGTCTCCTCAGACCCTATGCTACCTGTACTCCCAGCTATCCTTGAGACACCACCGACTTCCTGAGGAAACCACAGAACATCCATAATCTTCCTGAAAACACCATCCTGGTCAGCATGGATGTAGAAGCCCTTTATACCAACATTCCACATGATGGATTACAGGCTATCAAGAACACCATCCCTGATGATGTCACTGCACACCTGGTTACAGAGCTCTGCTACTTAGTCCTCACCTACAATTATTTCCAGTTTGGGGACAGTTAATATCTTCATGTCAGCGGTACAGCTATGGGCGCTCGCATCGCCCCACAACATGCCCAGCATCTTTATGGCATATTGAACAAACCTTGAACAACATTTCCTCAGCTCTTGCCCCCCTAGCATCCTTACTCTATGTACGCTACACATATGACATTTTCATCATATGGACCCATAGGAGGGAGACCCTTGAATTCCATAGGGATTTCAACAATTTCCACCCCACCATCATCCTTAGCCTGGATCAGTCCACACAAGAGAACCACTTCTTTGACACTACAGTACAATTAGATGATGGCCACATTTCCACCACCCTTATACTGGAAACCTACAGACCACTGCACTTACCTACATGCCTCTAGTTTCCATCTAAGACACGTTTCCCAATCCATTGTCTACAGCCAGGCCCTAAGATACAACCGGATTTGTATCCCACAGAGACAAACACCTACAGGATCTACATCAAGCATTCTTACAACTAAAATATCCACCCGGAGAAGTGACAGAACAGACTGACGGAGATAGACGAGTACCCAGACATCAGCTTCTTCGAGATAAGCCCTACAAAGAAAACAACAAAACACCACTTCTTATCGCTCTCACAGGCCTTGGGGGACAGGCTAATCCTCTCCTACAGACAACCTGTAACCTCAAACAAATTCTTTTCAGCAACCATACAACACACCTCCATCATGCTCATCCAGGAACCCACCCCTGCTATCAACTCCACTGCCAACTCTGTCCACACATCTATACATGTGACATCATCACAGGATCTAATTGCATAAACTACCACATCAATGAAGCAAAATGCAGGACAATGTAGCACTTTAAAGACTAACAAGATGGTTTATTAGATGATGAGCTTTCGTGGGCCAGACCCACTTCCTCAGATCAAATAGTGGAAGAAAGTAGTCACAACCATATATACCAAAGGATACAATTTAAAAAAAATGAACAAATATGAAAAGGACAAATCACATTGCAGAACAGAAGGGGGATGCGGGGGGGGGGGTGGGAAGGGGGAGGAAGGAAGGTAAGTGTCTGTGAATTGCTGATATTAAAGGTAGGGAGAGTGGGATGTTTGTGAGTTAATGGTATTACAGGTGATAATTGGGGAAACTGTCTTGGTAATGGGTGAGAAAGTTCAAAGACTTGTTAAGTCCTTGTTGGTAAGTGTCGAATTTTAACATGAATGACATGAATTTCATGTTAAAATTCGACACTTACCAACAAGGACTTAACAAGTCTTTGAACTTTCTCACCCATTACCAAGACAGTTTCCCCAATTATCACCTGTAATACCATTAACTCACAAACATCCCACTCTCCCTACCTTTAATATCAGCAATTCACAGACACTTACCTTCCTTCCTCCCCCTTCCCACCCCCCCGCATCCTCCTTCTGTTCTGCAATGTGATTTGTCCTTTTCATATTTGTTCATTTTTTTTAAATTGTATCCTTTGGTATATATGGTTGTGACTACTTTCTTCCACTATTTGATCTGAGGAAGTGGGTCTGGCCCACGAAAGCTCATCATCTAATAAACCATCTTGTTAGTCTTTAAAGTGCTACATTGTCCTGCATTTTGCTTCAACTACCCCAGACTAACACGGCTACATTTCTATCACTATACCACATCAATGTTGCTTTGCCATCTATATAGGCCAAATTGAACAGTCTCTATGACACAGGATTAATGGTCACAAATCAGATATTCTAAAAGGTAACACGGAGAAAGAAACCTATTGGGGAACATATTAACTTGCTTGGGTATTCATTAATGGATCTCAAAGTTTCTATATTATTACAAAAACTGGCTTGAAAGGGAAGCTGCAGACCTTAATTGCATTTACAGGTTTGATACCTATAATAGAGGTTTAAACAAAGATCTTAACTGGATTACCTGCTACATTCCACATCCTAATGACATAAAAAGCCAAACACTAGGGCTACGTCTACACTGGCCCCTTTTCCGGAAGGGGCATGTAAATTTCACTAGTCGTCGTAGGGAAATGCGCGGGGGATTTAAATATCCCCCGCGGCATTTAAATAAAAATGTCCGCCGCTTTTTTCCGGCTTTTAAAAAAGCCGGAAAAGAGCGTCTAGACTGGCCCCGATCCTCCGGAAAAAGTGCCCTTTGAAGTAAGAATAAGAGCCTCCGGAAAAGGGCACTTTTTCCGGAGGATCGGGGCCAGTCTAGACGCTCTTTTCCGGCTTTTTTAAAGCGGCGGACATTTTTATTTAAATGCTGCGGGGGATATTTAAATCCCCCGCGGATTTCCCTACGACGACTAGTGAAATTTACATGCCCCTTCCGGAAAAGGGGCCAGTGTAGACGTAGCCTAGGTACTTAAGAGAACTTAGTACCCAGTCTGTCAGCTTCATTTAGCATGGACACTATAACTGACTATTGTTTTCCTATTTTTTTTTCTCCTTTCCTTTCCCTCCCCATCTCCTCTCTCTGCCATTTATTTGGAATCTGGACAACATAAGACATACATGCAGCTCATACATGTGTATCCTCTTTCTAGAGTTGTAACTAGATTTTTTAAAAGATGTAAAATACTCTCATCTTTTTGTGAAAAGCAAGATAGAGTTGCTTTGACCATGCAATTTGAAAGTGTGCCTGGCAAACTTGCTCAGAAGTTATTTACTCTGACAGTTAATTGCATTTCAATCAAACTTTTCTTATCAGGGTTTTTTTTTTTTTTTTTTTTTAAATAACTCATCTGGAACTTTAACACGGAAATGTTTGTTTAAATTTTGTTTCCTTTCCTCAAAAATACACTTGTTGATTTGCTTACAAATTTTGGCACCAGTATTCTGGGATCTTTTATCAAATTGCTTTGGGATTTTTTTTTTAACCCTACAAAAAGCGTTCATCCAGGATGCTCAGGTCATGATGTAATCAAATTTAATAAAACCCAAAGGTATATTCAAGGAGACAGCCTTATAGAAAGTAGAAAAACTTACCTCTGTTGAACAACCAATCCTTCATCGATTTGTTAGTTGCCTGTTAAGAAGCTGGGTCTGGCAATTTAGGTTGAGCTTTGAATTGGCCTTACTCTGCTTCCATGAGCTTCAGGGGGTAGCAGAGTTAGTCTGTACAGAAAAAAAACAACAAATGGTCTGGTAGCACTTTATACACTAACAAAACATGTAGATGGTATCATGAGCTTTCGTGGGCACAGCCCACAGTCATCTGAAGAAGAGGGTTGTGCCCATGAAAGCTCATGATACCATCTACAGGTTTTGTTAGTCTATAAAGTGCTATGAGACCATTTGGTTTTTTTTCTGCTTCCGTGGAAATTAATGTTTGTTTCTTTTTCTTTCACTATTTTATTCTTGTAGAAGTAAAAAATTCAAAGCTCTGTGGCAGCATTGATGTGTTAGCTGGCTCAAAATTATATAATCTCTGTGGGAAACAGATGCACTAGAGAACACTAAATTTGAAAATTATTTAATGCTTCCAAACTGTAAGCATAATAGTGTAATAAGGGAGCCCAAAAGATATATTGTAGGGAAATATTGTGCAGATACAGTATTCTTCTATATTTATCTGTTACTATATAACTAGGTTTGGCAAAACTCAATTTCAGTTTCTGATAAATTGAAGGATAATAGCAGTGTTTAAAAACTTTGTTTTTCATTTTCACAGATGTGGGAAATTATTAGTGCGGGGTGGGGGAAGGAGAGGGTCAGACAAAGAATCGTTGTGACAAATGTTTCGTGACAAAGATTCACAAAGCTAAAGCTTTAAAACACAAACATCACATGTCAGTATACAAAGTGAATATCAAACTCTAAGTTCTGAAGCAGAATTTTTCTTTGGCAACAGACATTTACAGTTAGGTGATTGGACATATTTTATCTTGTATGTATTGATTAAAAATGCAATCCTTGCAAGCCTATCTGTATGGTGCTGAAGTCCCACAGCTGGAAACAGTAAACCCCTAAATATTAAATACAACTTGTCTGTTTTTAGCATTCTGACTATCTGACCTCCTCCCTATGCTGTATGCTCTGGCATTTTAAGTACTGTGGTGACTTTGCCCTCATCTACCCTAGGGAGTTACTTCAAAATAACTCCCCTTATTTTGAAACAACAACTGGAGCATCCACATTACCAAGCCTGTTGTTTTGAAATAATGGGATGGTTATTTCTAAATAACTCCTGCTTTCCACAAGGAATAATACTAATTTCAAAATAGTTTATTTTGAAAAAGTGGTAGTATGGATGTTCTAGTGCCACTATTTCAAAATAACTACTCCTCAGAGTAAGGATGTTAACTAACGACTAATTTACTAGTTGAATAGTAGATAGGCACTTTTGCATTCCTCCTTTGAAATGTACAAGAGCCCCCATTCAGGCTTTTGTACATCTCAGAGGAGGAGTACAGAACTCTGCATGCAGCCTGGGGCCAGCGGGAAGTTCCATGACTCCGGGATTCATGAGGGCGCTTGTCTTTGAAATGAACAAGAGCCCCTGGGGGCTTTGAAATGCAGTGTTGGAGCCCGGGACCCCAGGCTCCGTGTAGCATTTCCCTAGAGCCTGGAGCCAGCTGGGACCCAGCTGTCCCTGGGCTCTGCGCACTTTGAAATGCCGCAAGGAGCCTGGGGTTATCTAGGGAGTCCCCAGCTGACCCCGGGCTCCACGCCGCATCGCTGCTTTGAAATGCTGCCGCAGCATTTCAAAAGAGCAGTGCCACATGGAGCCCGGGGCCAGCTATACGGCACTGCCCCTTTGAAATGCTGCCCCGGCGTTTCAAAGCAGCAGTGCTGCACGGAGCCCTGGTCCGGACTCTGTGTGGCGCTGCCGCTTTGAAGTACCCCCTCTTCTATCTGATAGAGGCAGCAAGGAGAGGGGAATTGACTAGTTGGACTAGTCCTTAACATCCTTACCCCAGAGTAATTCAAACTAATTATTCCTCTGTACTTTCTGGGGTGCTAAGTTGAGGTAGCACATCCACAGTAACAGAGCCTTTCCCAGACTAATTTCTAGGCTTTCCTGCAGTGTGGACACACTATTTCGAAATTATTATTTTGGGAGTTTTCAAAATTTCCTGCTGTAGACATCCCTTAGAGACTACTGCTAAACTTGATCCCTAAAATGCACCAAATAAGCTCCTAGCACCTTTCATGCAAGCATCTCCAGCCATGTTACAGCACACAGTATGTACTTCTTATAACAGCCCTCCATATGTCCAGTAATAGAAAAATCTGTGCTAGTATAATGTCATTCAAATGAAAAGTTGGATGTGAATGGCTGAGGGGAACAAGAAGCAGCTGTGCAAATGATGTGTGTGGGGTTGAACTTATGTGGAAAATATTTTCAGTTCTGAGAAGATAATTCAGAAAAATGTGGTGGTAGAAGGGGGGGGGATGGTAGAAGTTTGGCTCCTAATCTTTAGATCTCAGGACCCTCATGTAGATTCTATCTGTGTTTTCCTCCTCGCTTCCAAGAGAATCCTGCCTCAGCGCCTTATACTCTCCATCTGCCTGTGTTCCCTAAACATATTTTGCGTGTGGGCTTTAATGTAACAGAAATGAGATGACCATAAGAAGCAGCTCTACTTCTTTGTTTGATAGGGACAGGTTTAAGCACATGCTTAAGTGCAATTGCTGGACCCAAAATTATCCCTTCAGATAAGGAAGGATTATGTTGATAGGGCCATCTTGCTGCAGCATTGCTCTAGCTGCTCTGTTAAGAGGACTTCTCCCGGGCTCTGTCTTAGGCTGTCTGTCCCAGCACTCTTGTTGGTCAAGGGTGTGGGAAAAACACACCCGAAATGACAGAAGCGGTGTGCATGTTGTGTTGGCAGAAGACATTGACGTAACTACTGCCACTTGTTGGAGGGGTGTTAAATTATGCTGGTGGGAGAACTCTCTCCCACTGGCATAGAGCAGCTACATGGAAGACCTGATAGCAGTGCAGTTGCATTGGTACATCTGTAGTCTCTGAAGTGTAGATGTAGCCTACGCTCCATTTAAAAAAAATTACAAAAATCATTTTGAGGGAAGACCTGTAGAGTGTCTAGAGCTTGTTTGACAGTAAGCTGCAACTTAGGTTACTTGTGGTAATTAGTTTTGAAAAAATTTTGGGTGTAGTTCCTGAGAGCCGACTAGACACGTGCAGTATGGTACCGTGTTTCTGAACACAATCAGAAAGAGGAAAGCTATTAAAGATGAGAACTTTTTTTGTGTGTGTTTTTTGTTTTTGTTTTTTTGGTTTTTTTTTAAACACAGCAAAGCAAATCCTTTAGCTTTCTTCACACTCATGGTGTGAAAAAGATGAATTTGTTTTGCCCTCTAGGAGAACTAGTCACTTCCTCAAATGTGTGAAAGAGCATCGAAATTAACCCAAGATTTACCATAGTGACAGTTTAATGCATTTTTCAGTTTTTAAAAGAGGTCTGTCTGCTCCTCTTGTGAAGGTACTATTTAGAACTATATTTAATTCCTCCCTCTCACCAAGTTGTTAGGTTTCTCTTCCCCAGTAAAACCACCATTATATGCTCTAGGCTCCTTGATGAAGAGTTCAGCACCATCCTTCCATTTGCTCCCTGCAGTGGCCACAGAAAAGGGTTCCTCCTTTTCCTGGATCATTACTGGGGCTTGCTTCTGATTGGCTCTCTCTCTCAGAACACACATACATACACCATGGCGCTTGCTTGTGTGTGTGTGTGTGTGTGTGTGTGTGTGTGTGTGTGTGTCTTTATATAAAAAAATCACAATAAACTTGTACTCTTAAACTTGCAATTTAAAAGGACCTGGGGCTCTGGGCTGCCAGCGTTGCTACCAGGGCAGTAGCAGTGGCCAGAGCTATAGGTGATATAACACCGCTGGAGGCCTAGGTGGTGTTGAGAGCTGGCTGGGGGAGACTAGCCCTTAGGCCTACCCCTACAGGGGCTTACGGAGCAGAGTCCCCCTCTCCCACAATTATTGCCCAGGGCCCTGCAAAGTCTGTCGCCAGCTCTGTCCAGCAGTTTTAACCTTAAAGGATGCACACCTTATTCTTGGGGGGAATACCGGATAAGACAGACTCATTAAAGAAGTGTTTTCATGGATAAAACTGGAAATACTATACTTATATTTTTAATTTAGCATTTTTCCTCAATCCACTAGCTTTCATTTTTAATCTGTTCCCTAGCAAAGATGTTACATAAAATCACCGTTTACATTGGTCTACCCAGTTAGGGTCATTCATGTGGATAAGTCATATGCTATTTGATTGTGTTGCTTCTGTATTAAAACCTTGGGTTCATGAATTGAGATTGCCCTTGTGTTGTAAAGAGCATGTGGGCTTTGCTGCTAAAACCCAGGGATTACTGAAATGTAACAAGCTCAGCCATTGGCAGTGTTGCAGAATAGTTGATAACTCTAGTCTGCATTTGTGCATTTTATGGCTTTAAATCAGCTGCTAAAACTTTGAGACGATTAAGTGCAGTATTAGCTTTCAGAAATGTATGCGGCCAGTCTCCACATCCTGTGGGGATTCCATAAATAAGACTCTTAAACATTCTATGAAAGGTTTCTAATGGGAAAGAGAGGGGACTGCCACTGACCTCCCAATTTGGATGTTTGAGGGTAAATGTAAATCCTTAAATCCTCCCTACATTCTGTAACAAAGCCTCCTCTTTGAGAGGAGAATGGTTTGGAACCAGGCAGATGAGTCTTAAGGCTGGATCATTCTACTCCATCTAAACAGATTGACCAACTTTATATTAAAACCTGACTAGGTAGAGGACTACACTTACTAGCTATGGACCAAGGCAAAGATGACTGAGCTTGTTCTCAAGGAACAGTGCCCATCTAGTTGTGAGAGGAGGAAAGGGTGCTGGGATTCCAACATGGATGCTGTCTTTGTACCATGCTAGAAGCATTGGGATCTCACATCAGCTTTTAGTTAGGCTGTGTTGACACTGCCACTTTCAGCTAAAACTTGGTTGTTCAAGGGTGTGAAGAAACATCTCTTGGCACAAGGGTGGCAGCCTTTTGTGGGTTGGGGGCTGCTGACCCGCAGAACAATCAGTCGGGGGCCGCACATAAGTGAGAAGCAAATCCCCCCCCCCCCAAACCCAAAAACAAGCCCTCACTCGATTGATTGAAAGACACTCCCCACGTTCCCTTCACACACCAGAGCCTAGGGGGGCCCAAGCTGGATCTGGTGTGCAAGGGGAATGTGTAGACATACCTTAAGGCATGGCACATTTTAAGCTATGCCGTTCAACCCCAGTGGCTGCTAAAAGGGAGCGGTGCATTCTGTTTTCTGTTACAAGATTGCAGCACAGCAAAACCAGCCAACTTGGGAAATCTGTGAGTAGCAGGAAGGTAGAAAATACCCAATTTTTTTTATGCGTGATACAAGCAGAGTGCAGTACAATGGAATCTCAGAATTACAAACAACATGAGAATGGAGGCTGTTCATAACTGAAATCTTCATAACTCTGAACAAAAGCTTAGGATTTTTAAAATGTTTACAACTGATCACTGACTTCATGGAGGTTAGATCCATAAAAGGCTATTAGCCAGGGGATAGAAATGGTGTCCCTGGACTCTGTTTGTCAGAGGCTGGGAGATGGCTGGCATGAGACAAATCGCTTGATCATTGTCTTTGGTCCACCACCCTCTGTGGCACCTGATGTTGGCCACTGTCGGCAGACAGGCTACTGGGCTAGATGGACCTTTGGTCTGACCCAGTACGGCCGTTCTTATGTTCTTATGACTTACTACAGTTTTGAAACTTTATCATATTGAAGAAAAATGCTCCTTTCCCTCTATTTGAATAGTTTGTTTAATATAGTACTGTACTGGTTTTTTTTTTTTTTTTTTTTTTTATATATATCACTGCCTGATTGTGTATTTTCAGTTCCTAATGTGGTGTGTCATTGATTGGTTAGATTGTAACTCTGAGGTTCAACTGTTAACTTTCAAGTCTTTTAGAATTATTATTTTCTTATATACCATAAATAATCAACATAGTAAGCTTACTTTTACAGGTCTCTTTATTTGCTGTGTATTAACTTATTTTGTGTCAGCAGAAAACTCCCTCCTTTTCTCCCAGTGAACAAAAACAAATGTGAAGTTTGCAGGGGTCTCTTTCACAATTTGCTTAATTATAATATAGCATCCTCTTTTCCCTCCCCCTCACACCACCCAGGTTCACAAGGAGGATAAGATGCTTCCGAAAACTACAGGAAATGTCTGTTCCTGTAACAACTCTGCCAGGGAATTTCCAAGTGCACTTAAGTGTGGTCATGAACATTGCTGGGGCCTAAGCAGTTTTCAGTCATGAACAATTCTTGTTCTAAACATGTTTTATGGGAAGGAAGGAAGTAAAGTGCTCTGAAACAGCTAAGTGTGTCTGTTTGGTTTTATCTGATCTTCAGCAGAGTGAATGCTGTCTAGTTATAAAGTGGTGTGCTGGCATTCCACAGTTCTGTGTTCTGTTGTATACGCCTGGTCAGGACACTTAGCTTCTCTGTACCTCCTCATTGCCCTGGGTGTAAAATGGGGAGAATGCTAAGCTAAGATTAATAATTGTTTGTGGATCATGGATAAAATTGCCTGTGTATGTGTCACATGACGGTTACGTGAGGCATTGTGGTGGAATTTGCACAAGAAAGGCCAAGTCAAGATTTTGGCAGCCAGATGCCATGGCAAAAGGTATCTTGGGATTATTCCAATAATCACTCTAACAAAGTTTTCTCTAAGCAAAACCAAAGGTGTGTTGAGCACTGGGATCAAGACTTAATAAGCGGTTTCCAGCCAGACGCTGAACAAATATGGCTCAAAGAGCTTTTTTCCTCTATTGCCTCTGTCCCTACCCTGCTGCCTTCTATTGGGATTCCTCATAGTGGGGAGGAGGGAGGAGCAAAGTGAAGAGATTTGCAGGTTTAATTCTTGTGTGGGCTCCAAAGTAGTTCTGCTGGAGAGAGCAGCTGTGAGGACATGTTGAATTGGCACAGCCTTGAATAGATCATCTTGTGCTGCTGCTCTTGCTGTGTGCGCTAATCTTTTTTTTCCCCTCTCCTGCCACCTTTCTCTGTCACACGCCTATGTGTACATGCAGGGGAACTCTGAAGGAGTTTCTGCCACCAGGGAACCATTGCTGGCATAAATTTAGTCCTTGGTGGCTAACATTCTTTCTTTCTTTCTTACCCCGTGCCCCTGGGGACAAAATATCTGCTAATGAAACAAGTTAGTGGCTGTGGATATTGTTTCACCATATCATTTGCAAACATACTATATTTTGCAAAGATTTTAATGCCCCTTATTGCAAAAAGAATGGCCATTCCTGCAGGTCCTTTCATTGCAAGATGGCATTAGTTTGAGAGAATTTGCAGCATCTTTCAGAATGAACTCTGCCCGCTTTTGTGATGGCTTCTTACTGTTTGGTTAGATTATATATGCTGTATTGTTATGAAATCCAGAAATGATTCTTAATCTGGCAATATTTGGCAATGGTTTGTTATGACCATTAAGTCGTGCTGCAATGGTGGATAGCGATTTAAATTTTGTTTACCTTCCCAGAATCTATTGAGTGCAGAATGAGCGTTAATGTCTTTAATTTTACTTCCTTGCTTCCACTTGATCTTCTTGCGTTAACCACGGATGTTTGTTGAATTTATACAGAAATTAATACATATGCTTTAAACCCTTAAATAAGTTAAATATTGGTTCCACACAGTTTTTGAACTAAGTTGCAATGTGAGGGAAATGGGAACAATTAGCTACCATTTCAAATCCATCTGTAGCCAAAAGGCAGGCAGTTAGCTTTTTTTAATTGGCATTAAAATACGCACCTCCGAGGGCTCTTGTAAATGTTCCTATGGAATGCAGTTGTTCAGGCATGAATTGAACTTTCCAGAAGGAAGGTGGGTCAGCCCACTGTTCATAGAGCTGGACAGTAAAGCAAATGTCATGCTTTTCATTGTGGGCAAAGCCTAAGATGTTTGTCTCTGGTGAATTGAATCCTCCCCTCCATCCCTTCTATTTCAGTGGGGGGAAATCTCTTTTCTAGATCTACAGCAGGTGGTTTTTAATACAGAGCTGCAAATTATAATGAGAGTTGTAATCGTCATGTGTGTTTGCTTTTGACTTGAAACATAAAGCTAAAACTTTTTTAAGGTACTTTCTTATTTGTTGTGTAGGGTGAGGGAGTATCCAACCTGGCAACGGCAGAAATCGTCTTAGATTTGGGTAATCATTGGCAATTGCGACATCCTGATGAGTGAATTGATAATGTTCATACTATCTCCTTGACTTCTTGCATTACTTTGCACTTTTCCATAAATTGTAACATGGTGAGGTGAAAGTGAATTAGCTGCCTGGTACTTTTGGTGTCCAGGAAGAAGTGAATTTTGAAAGCTCAAGTTCGGCTCGTGAACTTCTAAAATCAGTTCTGCTCTTTTGCTGGTTGTCTGCTGTTCCCTGAAGATGGGAAGCTAAAAAACTGAACTCTGACATCTGGCACAGAAGCAGATTAGATAAGCTGTCAGTGCAAATGACACATGCTTTCACCCAACAACGAGAAATGTTTCCATCTGGAAAGATCTTATTGCTTGGGTGGAAGTGGGGAAGGAGGCCAAGAAATATACAGGGTGTGAGCAGTTGATTATTGAGCAAAGCACTGTATCAGCAACATTCTTCAGCATTTCCCATGACTTCATTCTAGCAATCAGGTTTGTCGGCTATAATAAATGTTGTAAATAAGCCTCATTGATCTTTGGAATGAAATAAACAGCTTGACTTCTCAATAAGAACAAGAGGTGATAATCAGTTATGGCCACTCTGAGTTGGTATTAAGAGCCTCTCAATAACCTTACACATGACTTGAAAGACAAAAAGGACAGTAACAGCCAGTTCTTGAGAAGTGTACTTGTCACCGGTAAACCTTTTAAACAGCATTATTTGCATGATGCTCCATGTCCCACCATTCCTTAAAAGGAAACCCAACCAATCTTGCTTAGCTCAGCTCTCTGAAGTTGCTGGTCATGAAAAGCACGGCAGTGCAGATATAAAAAGAGAAATGCGTTTTTGAAAATAAAGGGCAAGACTTTGCAGACCACAACTCGAATCTGAGTGAAACTTTTCAGCTGATACCTTTTTGCTGAACAGTCCAAATCTGGGTCAGATGAAACAGTTCTTGAATTCATGTCCGTTGCAGCAGTTGGTGTGGTCAGAGTGGGAGGAGGGGAAAAGGGAGCATTGAGAACCGTCAGTGGTTTGTTTTTAGGCTATCAGAGTTTTGATTTTTTTTCAGGCTAGCTTCACAAGGGGATTTAGGCACCATTCAGAAAATGTAGGCAATGATAGTAGTGGAGTCGAGGTACCCCCTTCAAGCCCATAAGCAGGAATTTCTGTGCGTGTGTGTGCCTTTTTTGTAAATGTGGACCACAAAGATGCAAATGCACCTCACCATGTTTCCTCAGGTAAGTGTGCTTCGGCAGGCTGGGGAAAAGTAGAGGAAGCGCTCTGCCTGAGCTTCCCTCCCCCTTGCACTGGCTGGCCAGGGAAGGCTGGGACTGATTCCCCCCCCCCCCCTCGGCCCCCAAGCAAAGTCCAGCCCTGTCACCAGCCTTGCTCCTGGGCAAGAGAATGGAAATCAACCCCAGCCTTCCCCCAGCCAGCTAGAGCATGGAGGAAGTGTGCCATTGCTGCCTTCACCTTGGGTGCCCTAAGGGTTCACACCCTTCACACACACACCCTGCATATGGGCCTGCCCTTTGACCAAACAGCCCAGTGGTTCAAGCATTCACCTGGATAGGGGAAAGCTGGTTTGGTCTCTGCTCCAGCTCATCTAGAGAGTTCCTCTGTCTTTCGTGTTGAAGTTGTTTTACTCTTAAAAGATACTTTAAAATTGGAGCAGAGTCTGCGACCTGGGTGTATTCTACACAAAGCAGTACAGCTTCAACAGGAGAGACTGAGCCATCCGCACCTAGAGCAAATGAAAAATCAAAAAAGCTTCAGGTCAGCCCAAACCAATTTGTGTTCAGTTTCTGAAATTGCAAAGAAGCTTCTCCATCCTCCACCAAATCAACTTTACACGGGAATTAGGCATTTTGTAAACCCGGTCAGGTAGCAGCTTGCATTGTTGGGGCCTAAATATATATTTTTTAAAAAACTAGTGCCAGGTCAAAGATTTGTAACTAGAACTTGGCATTTAGTGCTGGTGTTGGTGAGCTTTCTGAAAAATGCTATTGTTTGGGGTGCAGACGGCAGCATATTGAGACTTACCACATTCCCACAAATACTGAAAATAAACAAGAAATTAAGTCTTTTTAAATGTGTCTATTTTGCGTTCTACATTGGTTCAGAAATTTGGACAAGAACTTCATCATCACTGATATAATTCTCTAGATCAGGCCTGGGCAAAATACGGCCCGTGGGCTGGATTTGTCCCACTAAGCCACCAGATCCGGCCCTTGGAGACTGCAGGGAGCCCCAGGCAGGCTCCCCACCTTGGCCCACGCACTGTGCAGAAATGAGGTTGCAAGACTCCATTTGTTTCGAAACTGGATCGGAGGGGGAAGTTTTAGGAGCCATCCCGCCCCCAGCACATTTCCATTGGCTGGTTTCTGGCAGAAACCAGCCAATGGGAGCTGCTTGTTAGAATAACAGGCAGCTGTGAAGAATCACGTCCCCTCTCCTGGGCTCAGTTATTCATGAAGCAAGCACATGGCCAGGCAAGCAGACTGGTTGGCTAGGAAACATTTTAAACACTTCAGGCAGCCTAGTTTGACAGCTGGCAAGTAAGTCTCTTGGCCACAGCCTGCTTCTGGCACCCCTTTCCTGCCCCAACTCTCTTGCCCCACCCCCACTCAACATACTGAAACCCTCTGTTCCCCTCTGACACCCACAACCTTTCCCAGATCTGGCACCCCAATCTTCTGCTGCAGATCACAATCCCCTCCTTCCCTAGGTCACATCCTAAACCCCTGCACTCCAGTCCCCTGCCCTAGGTCACAACTGCCTGCTTCATCCCAGCTCCCTCCCAGACTCCAGTCTCCCTCCTGCACCCCAGTCCCTTACCCTGAGCTCCCTTCCACACCCAATCTCCATTCCAGACCTTGCATCTCCATTAATATCATGGAAGAGTGTGGCCCTTGACCACTTTCCAAAACCTTGGAGTGGCCCCCCCATCAAGAATTATTGCCCACCTCTGCTCTAGATCATAGTAGTTGATTGGCAGTAGAGTCAAGAATACAAACTAGAATTTTTAAATGTACATTTTGCAGGTTATTCATGCAAGGACAATGCTCTTCCTCCACTCCTAGTCTGAGCCAGGAAGAACAAAATTCGTCCTGAACTCATTTAAAAGTACTCTCAGCTGTTAGCAGTTACTGATCTGGACCTGGATCTGGCCCCTGAGGCTCAGCATTGTGGAGCCTGTGTTGCCCCCATGCGCAGGGCTGGAACACACAAAATTTACTAGCCTGGGCCCCTCTATGCTCTGATGTGTGAGGGGAATGTGGGGAGTGTCCTTCTCCTTCTCACTTGGCTTCTCACTTGTGTGCAGCCCCTGACTGATTATTTTTTTCCCCCTCTGACTTAGTAGCTCCCAACCCAAAAAAGGTTAAGTAGCTCCCAACCCAAAAAAGGTTAAGTTGACCCATTGTATTCATTCTTTCTGAAGCATTTGGCACTGGCCACTGTCAGACCAGATATTTAGGTTGCAAGCAGAGCCGGTCCATAAGGGGAGGGGTTTAAAATTGGTTCTCCACAAAGATGAGCTCTTGCCTGCTGCCCTGCACCTCTGCCTCTGATACAGAGTATTCACTGAATGAGGAAGAGTTCTGGGGTTGGAGAATGAAATGTAATCGTGGAATTAAAAACCTGAGTCATGCATATGTTCAAGGACTACAAATTCAGATTTGCATGGGCAGACATTAAAAACAAATGAAAAAAAAAAAAAAAAACCTGTAAAAGCTGTACAGATTCCCAGAACTCCAGGGCAGGAGTAGAACATAAAAGCCACTTTTTACTTTTTTTTAAAAATTGACTAAATTTCAAATTGACTGTCCTTTTTAAAAATAATATGCAGTATCTAACTAGCAGTGTTGGATGTCACAATTTATTTCTGGGGAAAGTACAGTATGGTGACGTTCAATGTTGATGACTTAATGTCATCCTCATATCTAGAATTACAAAACATCAGCCAGTTAACTTTAGTACCTGTGATCATCCTGTAAATAGGGTTTGCTAAGATCTTTCCTGGTCCAAAGATCAGCAAGATAATGACCTGCTTATGACAAGGCAATTAAGTGCAGCCTCATGATGTTGTCATTTATGTTGCAGTGGAGCACAATGAGCTGACTCAGAACCCCATGATGCAACTTAGAATGTAACAGTAGCAGCCCCACCAACTGAGGTGAAGCTAAAGTCAAAGTGTGTGTAACAAATTACCATTATGTTAATATAACCAGAAGCTTGCAGGTTACAAAACTGTATTAGAAAATGTACTAAAAGGACTTTCTAAAAGAGACACATCTAGAAAGACAGACAGACAGACAGACAGACAGACAGACAGACAGACAGACAGACAGACTGACTGACTGACTGACTGACTGACTGACTGACTGACTGACTGACTGACTGACTGACTGACTGACTGACTGACTGACTGACTGACTGGAAACTGGTCATATAAATTTATTTTTAGGGCCTTTAAAAAGAATCTGTGGCTCTTTAGAAATACTTTTGGGCTCTAGAGCAATATGTATTTCACGAAGTCGGAACGAACTGAATAGGAATAGTGGCAATTTGCCATGAAGCAGTGGGGTCTTGGCAAATAGATACATAACATTTTATCAACCCAAGTGACTGCTTATGTAAAAGTCTGGAATTTTTCTTGCTCTAGTAAATGCAACACTGTTCTCCGTAACAAGTTATTTATCCAAGGATTTTAAAAAATTAACTCTTTCTGTAAGAGTGAACCTAGTTCACTTTTCTGAATTATTTGGGTACATGATGGTAGCTGCTTGAATAATCTGGAATCAGTCTAATTATCAGAGCACCTACTGCTGTGGGATTTCCTACTCTCAAATGACCTGTTACTATAGCAGAAGCCATGGGTACAATCATTTCTGAATTAATTTGAATTCATGAGCTTATCACAATAAAGATGTTGTTTTCTTCAGACTTGACTCTGCGAGATGTTAAGTGCCTCCTGCAGGGTGCTGAGCTCTTCAACTCCACTTGTAATCAGTGGGATTGAAAAGCATTCGCCACCTTGCACACTTGGAACCTGTGTTGGTTTAGGCTTGCAGATGTGTTCCGGGAGACCCTGATGTACACTGGGAAATCTGCAATCCCATCCTTTCCTCTGCACTGCTCCCAGTTCAGGATTAGGGCTGTAAATGATGAGTTCTACCTTAGAAGTAGTGTGGATCAGTGAGATGAATAGTTATACATTGCTCTTGACTCTGTTTATCTGAGGAAGTGGGTTTTGCCCACAAAAACTCATGATACTTGTATATATTTGCAGAACCACATGTAAACCAGCACAGAATGCAACCACTTATAGCACCGCCTATATTGCAAGCATAAATGGTTCATGCTGGGTACATCTGCACTTCAAGTAGACAGCTGTGGAGGGCACACGCCAACTGACATGGACTAAGGGGTTGTTTAAGTGCACTGTAGACATTTAGGCTCTGGCTGCAGCCTGAGCTCTGGGACCTGAACGTCTGCATGGTGCAGTGGAGACAAGCCCTTAGTAATGAGCTCTGCTGAAGTCAACTCTGAATGGTATTTTGCATGTACGTAAATGTTTGCACCACACCTTTCACAAGTCCAGTTAAACTGAACCAACAGGGCTTGGCATGGTGAATTTCTCTAGCATAGACAAGACTTCTGTCATTAGTACTCTGTGTTGAATGAGAACCCAAAATGTCTGGGTCCTGTAGGTCTCTTCAATCACCTTCTCCAATCAGGGGAATTGATGTACCATTTTAGCTCTGGAAAATTTCCATTCACACTTGCCCTCACCTCTAAGGTGAAACTTTTAAGTGTGTGTGTAGGTTCACACACACAATCATTTTCAAAGCACCAGGCTCTTACATTTCTCTAATAAAATGTAGGTCTTCTCACTAACTCTGCTGTAGCACAGCCAAACAAACTTTTCTGAATAAAAACTCCACTGCTTAGGCCAGTGTCAGACAATTCTCTTCTAACACACAGTCCTATGAAGAGATTGATTCAGTGGCAACAAAATTCTGAGTGTGTTTGCCTGAATGGGGTAACTGTAGAGCCCAGATAGTTGGAGTTGAGTCAGAACCCACACGTCCAGATATTATCCATACTCTTTGGAATGTACAGCAAAGACAATGTGAAGCTTCAAGTATATATTAAAAATGTAATGTCTGTAGAATACTGGGTTAGATTGTGATAACATCAAATACTGTGTACTTACAGCTCTTTCTTCTTCTTCTTCTTCTTAGGCACTGAGTCTGGTGGTAAAGCTGGGAGCATAGGTAAAGAATGATGTAATGCAGTAGCAGCCCAAAAGCATCTTTTGTTTGAATTGTGAAATGGCTACTCCATAGTTGGTTCCTGATGAATCAGATGTGAGGGGCTGCTTTGTGGAATGAGTCCTTTGTAGCAGCGCATCAACTGGAAGCAGGAGACATTCACTTGGAGGGCTCTTTCTGAAAATGGGTTTAACTTTTCTTTTGCCAGCCACTACCAGCATGACCTCATACACTTTCAGTACAATGGAGTGGCTAAGCCTTTGAGTACATAGCCATTACATCATCTCTGCAAATTAGAGAGGGAGGTGGTAAAAGAGGCCTTATTGTTGTCATGGCTGATGAGGTGATCAGGACTCAACTCATGGTTGCTGAGAGATTGGCGGCTTTACTGGAAAGTGGCACAGAAAAATTGCTACTGATTGATAGCCGCCCCTTTGTGGAATACAATACGTTCCACATCTCGGATGCTATCAATATCAACTGCTCCAAGCTTATGAAGCGGAGGCTGCAGCAGGACAAAGTGGTGATTACAGAACTCATTCAACATTCAGCAAAACACAAGGTAAGGGTGGCTTTGCTTTTTTTTTTCCTTTCTAAGAGGGTGTGGAAGTCAAATTTTAAAATAAAATTAACCTATTCTGTAGTGAAATGATAATCTGCACACTTCCATAACTTGATCTAGTTCTAAAGAGCTATAGTAATTTAACTATTGATGAAGTGTTGTTATAAATTAGTCATATTTTAAGAATTTAAGATTACTCCAGTTAAAAAAAACAAAAATCAATTCACCTTTTTATTAACTGTGTAAAAGAGGGTTTTGTGTATTATGGTCCTTTATATATAGCTAATTCGTATTTCCACTCTATTTTTGCAAATTAAACACCGAACATCTTGGTGCATGAAATATAGTCAATCTTATGGTAAGGAACCAATTGAGAGACCAACATGGAGAGAACTGTATTTCATACTTTTCAGGGATTGTTTAGAATGGCCTTTTAGGGCAGCAAGGATTGCTTAATAAGGGGTTTGTATGTTATGGAAAGAAATGTGTACATTGCAAACCCCCGCTCCCCCATTCTGGAGAAATGTAAGATACAGTTCTCTCTCCCTTTGGTTTAACTCTGAATTGCTTCTTTTAAATCCAAATAAAATGTAAGTGTAATTTAAATGGATCTCTATTTTCAAATTTTATTTAAGAGGTCTATCAGTGTTTCCAAAATATTTTGGGTGTGGGAGAAAAGATGGAGAGAGGAGAAATAGACAGATACTCGCTCTGCATGAATGTTTTGCTTCAGGTTGACATTTTATACATAGTGTAATCTGGAATGTATAATTTTCAAAAAATTAAGTTAACATGTTTTATAGGTGTAATAAAATAGAATTGCAGCAGTTTAATGTCTTTGGAGAGGTAAATAGTTTGAGAGAAGAAACTAAAGTTTACTGCTTTATATTTGCATGCAAAACATCCTTATTTCAGGTAAACTTTTTTGTTTAAAGTGGCTCAGTTTTGCCCAGTGGACAAACCTCATGCAAGCTTCAGCCCTGATCAGACATTCCATTTACTGTACCTAGAGGGATATGGTTCAGTCAGGTCTAATAAGTATAAAAATATCATTTTTTATGTAAAATCCAGGTACTGGAATCACTGGACAGTAAATATGTAGGGTCTCTTAGTTCTGTTGTGTAAGGGGCGGGGAAGGGGGAGGGGAAGTTTCCTATCCTTTCCCTTACCTTCGATTCTTTGCTTTTCAGATTGAGACTGACTGCAAGCAGGAGGTGGTGGTATATGATCACAGTTCCAAGGATGTTGCCTCTCTCTCATCTGACTGCTTTCTTACTGTACTTCTGGGCAAGCTGGAGAACAACTTCAACTCTGTACACTTACTTTCAGGTAGGATGCAAGATTGCTCGAGAGAGGGAGGGTATAATTCTGTATGTAAAGAGAGTGTGCATGCTTTTGCCTTTGTGCATATATTAAGGAAAGTATTCTACTGAACATGCTATAGTCAGTTTATTTAAGTTTATACACTTCACTGTAGGGTTTAAAAATAGTTACAGTACTAAGTGCAGATGTATACATTGCACATGCAGGCCTCTCTATAAAGCTTAAGGTCCTGACTTCTATTTACACTATGGCTCCATAAAATGAGAATTGGGCTTTAGACCTTTTTACCTAGAAATGTTGATTATATTTGTCCCTGTAGTTGCATTAGGAATGCAGTGCCTGGCTCTCAAAGCCTTGGGAAGGTGGGGGGCAGGGAGGGAGAGGAGTGTCCCTTCATCGCTGAGCCAGATCATAGAACTAAAATGTCCACACTCTGGAAACAAACACCATATTCTCCATCTTGTGTGGCTTTAAAAATCTATTCTCTCCTTTCCACTACTCTCAAATTTCCCAAAGTCTGAACTGGCAAAAGAGAGAGCTGATATTCTACCGGATTAGGGTTTTTTTGGGGGGGAGCAGGGGGGCGTGTTTGAGGATTGAAGGAGGGGAGCAGCAGGCTCTCCTATTCAGAAGAAGATGGACAGACACACATTTCATACCATGTAAAGGGGGAGGAAGTGGGCAGAAGAGAGAACTCTACATAGAAATGGGCAAGCTAACACTGTAGGGTAAGTGGACCAATGGGAGGCGTGCACACATCAGTTTAGGGTGGATTTTGGTCTTTGGGCCGAAGAGGAACCAACAATACTGTGGATGCAGCACACTCTGCTTTTAGAGATGTGGCTTGCATCTTCTACTCTAGTTCCTGCATCCTTATCTGGGCAAGTGAGGGAGAAGGGACGATCTTCTTGAGCTGAAACGAAGGTTTGCAGGGCTTGTTTATCAAGGGAGGGAACATTTTCAAAAACTCGCCTTCCAAAAACAAAACAACAACAACAAAGACCCTCAAAGAAACTACTTCAGTTACTGGGAAGGCAAAGGTGCATAGAAATTAAGGAGACAATGGTTATAAGAAAACGAAATGTAGGGGATATGGGTGAAGGGAAGAAATTCTAAAGAAATATTTCCTTTGTAACTGGAGGGTGCATTTGCGGTTTCATGATTTCATCCAATGTTAGTGGTGAATGGCTTTGGTTGTTGACAGAAACGAAAGAAAATTGGCCAGTTCTAACTTGGAAAAGCTGGGTATAGGGATCAAAGGGAGATCGTCCACCAGAAAGAAACTAAATGATTGCTGCTATTGATCCAGTGAAAAGTCTCCTGTGCTTGAAGCAAAATGAAGTTATGGGATAAAATCCTACCCTTGAACACCTGCTTTTGACTTCAGTGGGCGTTCTGCACAGACACAGTGGAACTATAACTGTCAGGGTGCTCAGAGACTAGTTTTATTACTTGGCTTTCTTATCAAGAGGTTATGCTCCTGAGCTTTACTTTCTGTCTCCTACACAAGAAGAATTACTTGGCTGTAGAGCCATCCCCCACTCCACTCAATAAGCAGGAATAGAGTTACCCTCAGGGCACTGGATACATTCATTGAGAGGCACTGAGATATGTGACTAATGCTCTATTAAAATTGAAACTGTTTTTTGTTTACAATGGACTTGTTAGAAGCAGTTCATGCCACATCATTAATCCCTTTTCTCATGAAACGTTTCCAGTGTCTAACCTGTCCAATTGGCTGCATTGAGGTGTGGTTTTTGTTTGTGTGTTTTTTTGGGTCCCTCCCCCACCTCAAAAAAAAAAAAAAAAAAAAAGACCTGCACTGGATTGTTACACCATGTCACAGTACAGAGTATTTACACTTAATGCTCCCAGAGGGGAGACTGACCAAATTCGTATGCTCTGTAGTATGTAAGGGACAGAGCACCTACGGAGGAACCTGAGAGAGGCAGCTAGAGAACTCCATGAGGCTTCCCTCTTGGGATTTTCAGGGAGCTGTCATCCATAAATGGGGATGGGCAAATGAGTCACTGGACCAGTGAAGAAAAGATACCAAAGTCCTGTAGAGACTGACTCTCTGGTGCATCTATTGTCAGTTTCCTATTAGTGGTATCGTTTGTGTCAATTGTGATGGAAGCGCAATAGGACTCGAAGCTGGAGTGTGTATGTATATGTGTGTGAGAGGGACAGTGTGTAAGAGGGACAGTGGGTGAGTGTGTAAGAGGGACAGTGGGTGCTGAGCAGGGAAACATGTTCAGTCTCCTGTTCTGCTCCCATCCCCCTCCTAATTCCTACAATGCAGTCACACAGACTTTTCTGTGGAATCCAGTAGAAGAGTGAGTGATAAAGCAGAGGAAAAGCACCTCAGCTCTCCAGGCCCAGGGAAATCCCACTTTTTGTAGGTCATATTTACAGATTTATTTGTGTGTTTGTTTAATGTTTGTTTATATGATGTAACATTTATTTAATTTAAAGATTTCTTATTAGCACTCCAGTTGTGTATTTTGTCTAGCCTGGCCTAAACTATTAAAGTGCTAGTTGGTCTAGGCTCCTCCACTAAAGTTGAGCCCTTACCAGCAAGTGTGACTACCTGATGTCAGTGCACTAGGGAGTGTCGCCCTGGCCCCGGGCAGGAAGCGCAGTCCCAGCAGGACTAAGGGCAGTGAGCCTACTGCGAGGAGCAGGATGGACCTCCCCTGGTCCAGAAAACTGTCATTTGGGACCACTCAGGTCCCAAGGGTGCTAAATCAGCAAGGTCCCAACTGTATATACTTTAACGTGCATTTATAAAGCTTTTTCCTAAGTGAAGGAGAGGCTGTATTATTCACCACCATGTAGAGTGCGGCTCATCAGTTTTTTGTGGTTGCTGAATACAAAGATAATGGAGAGGTGGAAATATTTGCTATTCGTAGTAGATTAATAACTATGCTACTTCAGGAAACGTTTGCCAAATAATTGTATCAATTTTATAGCAGTTTCTTATGTGTATACTCAAGGCATGCTGCTTCATCTCCAAGTTTCCTTCTTTTATATCCAGCTTCCTCTTTTTTTTAGTATTCATTTAGGAAAATATCTTGCCCAGTGTACAATTCTGTTTTTTAATAGAAGGTTAATAACTAGAAAAGGAGCAAGTCTTATACAACTGGTGGACAAAGTGGTAGATTGTGCCACAGTATGAAATATAATCTTAGAAAAGTTGTCTTTTCTGCTTGGGAGTATTTTAAGTAGGAATCTAATGGAATGAAAATTTTTGCCTGTTTTAAAAAAAGGTTAGTGTAAAAAAAAATTTTAAGCAATAGATTGCTGGTGTCTTGCTCTGTAAAAGACTGAATAAAATTCTTCCCTCAGCAAGTTGATTACAAATGCTTGTAAAATGTTTATGGCTCATAACAAGTTCAGGGGTCAAGGCACCTTGAAGAAAGGAAAAACCTTAGTCTAAAGGTTTATTCTTAATCACTGTGTAGTTTATTTAAAATGGTGACCTGAAATAAACAAGTGCAGGAGGAGGAAAATGTTACTCAACATCCAGTTAATAGAATTCTTGGGAGTGATCTCACTCACTGATCCCCATTTCTGAATGTTCAGTGAGTTGTTTTGGCATCCTTTTTTAACTGAGGCTTTATAAAGGCAACCTTCTCCTCCCCACCCCCTGTCTGCTTTTAATTGAAACTACAGCTGGAAAACTCCTTACAGGGGCACTGTTAGTTAAACTCCTTAATTTGACCTAGTAAAAACACTTCAAATTTTGGCGGCAACGTTCTTGGGAGTCTAAAGACCTGTTTTGGCTTGTGAATTTACTACCGTGCTTATGATATTGAAAAATGGGCACTCAGTGCTTACCCCTATTCCATCAGTGGCACAACGTCCATGGATTTAAATGGGAGCAGGATTTGAAGGGGAGGGAGAAAGTGATTTGAACATTGTTCCTAGCTCGTAAACTGGATGGTGGCTCACAGAGGACCTTTTTTAAGAGAAGCTGTTTTTGTTGTAGTGCTTATGTGTTGAAGGAGCAGAACCATAATGCGAATGTATAAATGTCTAGATCCAGGCCTGCATCTGCAATCCTTTGTTACACACAGTTCTAGTCATTTCATTGGGATTGCCTTTGGGTAGGGAGTGCTGGTGGCAATAGGGCAATTCTCTGTCGGTCACTGAATTGCCACGTGTGCCTGAGGAACCCATATACTGCTAGAACTGGCATCTTATCCATTCATCCAACATGAATAAGGCCAGTTATAGAAAATGTGCATGAGATCGTGTTTTCGCTAGCTCCAGAGCACTGTAGTAGAAGAATGTGGCGTTTGCAAATTCATGCATTCAACCGCTAGGAAATGCCAGAAAGAAGGTTACCTGTGCAACCCTAATTTGGCCCCCATGTACATCTACAGTATGGCACAATAGCTAATGACATGATCACATAATTTGTTTATACAGGACCTTTTCCTTATTTGTCACACAGGATTAATTCAGTATTTTTGTATCTTCGTCATTCAGTGTGTGGTTCTATGCCTTATAGACCCTTCTTTCGGCCATGTACACACAGATCACCAGCAGAGTTGGTATCTGTGGTTCTCCAGAGCAGTCCCGTACTACCTTACTTATGACATAACTCTTAGAAGCTAACAGCCTGCTGTTTATGTGAACACCGTTGGAGAGGGATGGAGATGCACTCTGCGAGTGGGTTGGGCTCACAGCTATTTCCTAGCAAGTGTCACCTGGAAACAGAGTTCAATTCCAGGTTCTAATCATTTATAGGTTCCTCCTGTCTCAATTCTCTCCCTCTTGACTTGAATCCCAGAGCGGGGAGGAGCAGAGGACAGAGGTAGAAGCGACTGGTGAGGAGGGATTTGTGGGGTCACTGGCCATGAGATGCCCCCTCTGCCCAGGGAAGGGCTGAGACAACCTCCTCTGCCCAAGCCCTGATCCTTCCCTTCCCTCTCTCTACCTCTTCCCCCAACTGAGGCAGCTGGGGTGTGTGCGCGCCCACAGCAAGGTTCCAGTCCCTTCTCCCGCACTCACCAGCAGAGGCAGAGGGAAGTGGAGTAAGGCAGCCCCATCTCGCTTTGCTCCCCCAGCTGCGTTACTCCACTCCTGCCGGGAGTGCGGGGGTGGTACCACCGCCTCTCCCAGAGTGGTGCAGCCAGGAGAACAAAGCATGTGGGGTTGCCTTGCTCTGCTTCCCCCACTTCTGCCAGTGAGTGCGTCCAGTGAGGAAGTGGCACCTCCTTGCCTAAGTTCTGGCTGGTCCCTTGCCCCTCCTGCCCACTCTGTGTGGGGGCACATGACCCTTCATGCCCCTTTTATACTTCCTGCTCCACATCACACCCCCCTCACGCCCGGACAGATGGTCTCTCTTCTTTCCGTTCAAAAAGAACTTCAAAAAGATCTCCACAAACTGAGTGATTGGGCAACAAAATGGAAAATGAAATTTAATGTGGATAAGTGTAAAGTAATACACACTGGAAAAAATAACCCCAATTATGTGTACAGTATGATGGGGGCTAATTTGGCTACGACTATGGTACGCCCACATTTTGAATACTGTGTACAGATGTGGTCTCCTCACCTCAAAAAAGATATTTTGGCCTTGAAAAAGGGTTCAGAAAAGGGCAACTAAAATGATTAGGGGTTTGGAACGGGTCCCATATGAAGAGAAGCTAAAGCGACTGGGACTTTTCAGTTTAGAAAAGAGGAGACTACGGGGGGATATGATAGAGGTATATAAAATCATAAATGGTGTGAAGAGGTTGAATAAAGAAAAGTTATTTATTAGTTCCCATAATAGAAGAACTAGAGGACACCAAATGAAATTAATGGGTAGCAGGTTTAAAACTAATAAAAGAAAGTTCTTCTTCACAAGCACATGGTCAACCCGTGGAACTCCTTGCCAGAGGAGGCTGTGAAGGCTAGGACTATAACCGAGTTTAAAGAGAAGCTAGCTAATTTCATGGAGGTTAGGTCCATAAAAGGCTATTAGCCAGGGGATAGAAATGGTGTCCCTGGCCTCTGTTTGTCAGAGGCTGGAGATGGATGGCACGAGACAAATCGCTTGATCATTGTCTTCCGTCCATCTTCTCTGGGCCACAGTCGGCAGACAGGCTACTGGGCTAGATGGACCTTTGGCCTGACCCAGTACAGCCATTCTTCTGTTCTGATGTTCAGTTCTGGTACCTGGCACCACCCTGGCCTCAGGCAGCCAAGTGGAGCAGTTGCAAAAGTCCGTTGGCCCTTGTAGGCATGGGAGGGAATATGTGCAGTTAGCTACAGACAGGGGTTGGCACATGCCCAGTGCAGACAAAATCTTGGGAGAATTTATCTGCAAAACTTTTTTTTTTCTCAGAAGCTTATAACTTGGCCACATTTGGATAGCTACCCCTTCTCCCTCTGAGACCGCAAAAGCTCATCCTTTACCTCTGGGTAGGCCCCTTGCCAAACTTCAGTTCTCTGCTTGAAAGCATGGAAGTGCTAGAGCTTTTCAAAAAATTCTATTTTTTTAATGGGTCTGCAGTATATTCAGGGGCGGAGGAGAGCGCCGCGGGGCCCAGGGTCCCGGGCAGCGAAATTTTGCGGGGCCCCTCCTTTGACACGGCACATGCGCCGTGGCACCATGGTGCATGCGTGGGGCCTCGGGAAGCGCGGGGCCCGGGGCAACCGCCCCGCTCGCCCTGCCCTAAATCCGCCACTGAGTATATTCTTCCCTCAACTAAGAAATGGCCAAACTGTTTCTGATTAAACTTCTCCTCCCTGCCCCTTTCTCTCACACTTCTTTCCTCCTCCTCCCCCCCCCCCCCCAAAAAAAAAGCCCAAAATAGATTCCTGGCATGTAAAAGCTCAGCCTTCATGGTTGAAGTTTTTACAAAGTTCTAAGCAACTGAATACAGTTTAATAATGGAAAGTGACAGGCAATCTGAGCTATAAATCTTTCTACCTGCATCACTTATGATTCAACTCCTTCAGTTAGCATCAGTGAGTTTCATTCTTAAGGATTAGAGAACTAGGGAGAGGTTTTCAAAGGCACAAATGATAGGTGCCTGACTGCCATTTGAAAACACTGTCCTGCACACAGTTTTACTTCTGGAACAGCCTTAGTAAAGACTTTTGTGCTCTTAAGTGTTCCTCAGTCGATCTCATTTGGCCTCCCCAGCACACAGTTCCTGGGCCTGCTGTTAGCACTGTACAGAAATCGATGTTCTGGCCTAACCCCCACGGATGAGCACTGTAAAGCATCCCAGCAAATGGGGCTATGATCTGGCTAGGAGACTTCTATTCATTGCTATACTAATAATGGACTTTGTGTTTTAATCTGGGCTAAGAACTCGACAAAAATCTGTGTGAAGGGCTAGAACTGGAGAGCGCAAGGAGGGAAAAAAAAGTTGTCTGCTGAAATGGCACTGTTCCTAACCGAACTCTGCTGCGTGAACTTATGTAATGGAAAATAGTAGGTGTCCCTGTTTAGCTGAGCTGGAATGCATGAACTGTAATGAGCTGAGTAGATCTGCAGTTCATTTAAACAAGGTGGAAGCATTGCAGATTCATAAAAATTCAGACCACTTTTTTTTTTTAACTTTCTTTGCTATGAATGGGGGGTGGCTGTAGCTTTAGATAAATATTTTAATATGTATGGGGGTGGGGAAATACAGAATGGGAACACAGTTTTGAAGGTGCCATTCATAAACCACAATTGAAGAATATAAAATCCTACTAGAAGGAAAGTACTCTCTTCCCTGAATAGTGGTAGAGATGTAGCCGTGTTAGTCTGGGGTAGCTGAAGCAAAATGCAGGACAATGTAGCACTTTAAAGACTAACAAGATGGTTTATTAGATGATGAGCTTTCGTGGGCCAGACCCACTTCCTCAGATCAAATAATGGAAGAAAACAGTCACAACCATATATACCAAAGGATACAATTTTAAAAAAATGAACACACATGAAAAGGACAAATCACATTACAGAACAGAAGGGGGATGGGGGGGGGGAAGGAAGGTGAATGCCAGTGAGTTAATGATATTAGAGGTGGGGAAGGGGAAATGTCTGTGAGTTAATAGTATTAGAGGTGATAATTGGGGAAGCTATCTTTGTAATGTGTAAGATAGTTGGGGTCTTTATTAAGTCCGGTGCGGAGGGTGTCGAATTTTAGCATGAATGCCAGTTCAGAGGATTCCCTTTCAAGTGCAGATAGAAGTTCTTGTAATTGTATACTTACAGATTTTTATATTAATACTGTTGAATTTTGCTATTGAATGGTACATAAGCCATCTCTAAAACCCTCACATGACCTCAGTCTCAGTTCAGCTCTTGTTTGGAGAATAGAAACTTTTAAAATTCTTGTTTGCTCTTACGGGCTTTGGATCTAGGCTAGACTTCTTTATGTTGTTTCAGTACATTTGCTACTGAGAATATCCACATATGAAAACAGAAATGTGGTAGATAAGTTGGACTTGGTTATCTATTTGGTTAGCCTGATTACTTTGCATACATTCTTTAAACAATTAGAAATGTTGGTACATAGCTTCATTTTTTTAATGAACTTTTTATTTAAAGGAGTATTAGTCCCCCTTTTTAAAATTCACAAATGGAAGTGGGCCTACCTGAGGAGGGGAAAAAAAAAAATCCAGAAGTCGTTTGGTTTTCTGGATTGTAAGTAGGAAATCTTTTATCGATCATTTGCTGTGTCTCTAGTTAATGCTTGCTGTCACCTGAAATTTGGATTCTGCCATCTCTCACTTCCCATGCCTCCTGACCTAACATCAATTAAATGAATATTTAACTCAGAGATAATATGCATAGCCATTCCCAAAGTCAAGCTTGGCAGTGCTGAGAAACTGATAAAAAGATGAGTAGGGTGTATGGGGTTTTTTTGTTTTTTGGTTTTTTTTCCTTCTTTTCTTTTCCCTCCTATGTATGTTGAGAGGGTACATTGAAGAAAAGTCTCACGATTTAACTCTGATAATCTCTAAATAGAATCCAAGATTGGAAAATCAAACTGAAAGAAACTAAAGGGTGATAAAATCTTTGTTTTGGGGCTCCTCCAACAGACCATTTACCCTTTCAAACAAACGCTGTTACGAGTTTGATCTCTAGCTTCAGTCAAGTAGCTAAGGAAGGAGTTGTTCTGTGAATCTTGCCTCATATCCATATGTAGGTGGCTTTTGGTTTTTCAGAAACATGTTTGTCAGGCTACAAGGTGTTGTGCTAAATATTTCAAGAGGGAAAAAAATTAAACATGCTTTCTCTTTGGAGTTCATTTTAATAGGTGTTCTGTAAGATTTCCAATAACCTCATTCAAATCTCTAAACTGTGGTATATAAAATTAACTTTGTTTCTATCAGTTTGAGCAAGACACAACTTCAACTCTATTGATGTTTTAACCTCTCTCAGATAGAGATCCTCACTAAAAGTCAGCTTTCTCTCACCTTCTCCTACATTCAGTTCCTTCTCTCTTCCTCTTCTCCTGGGCTGCTAGGGTTGTCACCCATCCAGGTTTTACTTCACTATCTGGGTTTTGATTTCTGAGTCTAGATGCCATTTAGGTTGACAAGTGTTCAGTTTTCAACCAGAAAGTTCAGTCAGAGGGAACCTGGCAACCCTAAATGGTGCACAGACTGAAAGTCCGGTTACTGAGGGCAGGGAGGAAGCATTGGGTCATTAACCCACACCAGCCTTTGCACAGCTGGGGCTGCCTCCTACCTGTATGCCATCTCCTTGAGATGATCCAGTGAGCAACATGGGGATCCCATTACCTGCAGTTAGAAAGCTGGTGCAACCCTTCTGGGCTTTGCCACTAGATTTTTGGAAGAGAGGAACTGCACTGGGCTCCCGTCAGAGTGCGTGATGTTGCTCCTCTTCAACAGAAGCATAAGGAGAAAATGAAGTGATACGTGGAACTCTCTGTCCTTCTTACTAAGGGTGTATTGCATTACGCAGCTTTAGTGACAAAGTTATGTTGACGCAGCCTTGCCACTAAAAGTCAGTGTGTGTGAATGTTGTTTCATGACACTTGACAGCAAATACTTTTATCCGCAATGATTGGGTTTTGCACTCCTGCTAGAGAAGCGTTTACACATGCGCTTGCTGTGGCAAAACTTCTGCTGTTCACAAGCAGGATCTTTAAGCACCTGTGAGACAACGTAACTCTTCATACAAGCTGAATTTCCTGACGGTCTCAATAACGAGGACATTTTTGGCTTAGGAGGAGATAAGGTACTAACACACACGGCTCTTGCTTTCTAGGGCTTTTGTCAACACATTCTCAACCCACTTTAAAAGGGGCACTCATTTCTAGACACTTAAGGGGAAAATTTCAGTTGTTGAATCCCTAAAGTACTTGTGGGCATTTAGTGATTAGTGTACAGCATGTCTTAATCTTCTCAAAGTAACTTTTTAAAGTGAGGTTAGAAGGAAGGTTTGCCTAGTGGTTAGTGATTTCTTTTTATTGTGTACTATCTAGAAGTGTGAGCTGAGGTCAGGATCCTATACAATCATAGAACCATAGAGCTGGAAGAGACCTCAGAAGGTCATCAAGTCCAGCCCCCTGCTCTAGGGGACCAATCCCAACTAACTCAACCCAGCCAGGGCTTTGTCAAGCTGAGACTTAAACACTTCTAGGGATGCAGACTCCACTAGAGTAACCCATTCCAGTGCTTCACCACTCTCCTAGTGAAATAGTTTTTCCTAATATCCAACCTGGACCTCTCCCACCACAACTTGAGACCACTGTTCCTTGTTCTGCCATCCATCACTACTGAGAACAGCCTTTCTCTATCCTCTTTGGAACCTCCCTGCAGGAAGTTTAAGGCTGTTATCAAATCTCCCCTCACTCTTCTCTTCTGCAGACTAAACAGACCCAACTCCCTCAGCCTCTCCTCAGAGGCAGGGCTCGACAAACTATGTAATCTACTCGCCTTTGGCGAGTAGATTACAACCCGGAAGAGCCAGGTTTGGGCGATCTGTGCATGCATAGAATGATCTGCACATGCACAGATCGCTGGACAGCGCAGCTGGTGAGCAGGGCTCGCCGCAGCTCAGCAAACCCTGCTCGTAGGTTATATGCTCCAGCCCCCTAATCATTTTGGTTGCCCTCCGCTGGACCCTCTCCAATGCGTCCACATCCTTTTTGTAGTGGGGATCCCAGAACTGGACACAATACTCCAGATGTGGCCTCACCAGAACCGAATAAAGATGAATAATCGCATCTCTGGATCTGCTGGCAATGCTCCTCTTAATGCAACCTAATATGCCATTAGCCTTCTTGGCTACAAGGGCACACTGTTGACTCATATCCAGCTTCTCATCCACTGTAATCCCCAGGTCCTTTTCTGGAGAACTACTACTTAGCTGGTTGGTCCCCAGCTATAAGGTACATACTCAGTGAAAAGATTAATTCTACCCCAGAGAATTCTTTGTCATGCACTTAGGTGGTAAAAGATGGATACAAGAGACAGTGGGGACTATAAGGCAGGGGTTTTCAAATTTTTTTCTGGTGACCCAGTTGAAGACCCTTTTTTGCCCATGTTCCTACATACACTTTTGATTACAGTGTAGGCTCCAGGGTCAGACTGGAGATGAGGGGTTAGGGGTGGAGGAGGTGGCTCTGGGCTGGGCCAGGGGATTGGTGCACTGGGTTGGGGCACAGGCTTATTTCTGGTGGCCCCCAGTTAGTGGTGCAGCGGGGGTGCTGATGCAGGCTTCCGTGTGTCATGTCACCCTGGACCGCTCTGCACCCTGAAAGTGGCCAGCAGCAGGTCCAGCTCCTAGGTGGAGGCACACAAGCAGTTCATAGAATCATAGAACCATAAAACTGGAAGAGACCTCAGAAGGTCATCAAGTCCAGCCCCCTGCTCTAGGCAGGACCAATCCCACCTAAATCAACCTGGCCAGAGCTTTGTCAAGCCGAGACTTAAACACCTCTAGGGATGGAGACTCCACTACTTCCCTAGGTAACCCATTCCAGTGCTTCACCACCCTCCTAGTGAAATAGTTTTTCCTGATATCCAACCTGGACCTCTCCCACTGCAACTTGAGACCATTGCTCCTTGTTCTGCCATCTGTCACTACGGAGAACAGCCTTTCTCCATCCTCTTTGGAACCTCCCTTCAGGAAGTTGAAGGCTACTAACAAATCCCCCCTCTCTCTTCGCTTCTGCAGACTAAATAGACCCAAGTCCCTCAGCCGCTCCTCATAAGTCATATGCTCCAGCCCTCTAATAATTTTGGTTGCCCTCCGCTGGACCTTCTCCAATGCGTCCACATCCTTTTTGTAGTGGGGGGCCCAGAACTGGACACAATACTCCAGATATGGCCTCACCAAAGCCGAATAAAGGGGAATAATGACATCTGTGGATCTGCTGGCAATGCTCCTCTTAATGCAACCTAATATGCCATTAGCCTTCTTGGCTACAAGGGCACACTGTTGACTCATATCCAGCTTCTCATCCACTGTAACCCCCAGGTCCTTTTCTGCAGAACTACTACTTAACTGGTTGGTCCCCAGCTTGTAACTATGTTTGGGATTCTTCCATCCCAAGTCCTCATCAGATTTCTTGTGGCCCAATCCTCCAATTTGTCTAAGTCACTCTGGACCCTATCTCCACCGAGCCAGTTACCTCATCATAGAAGCTAATCAGATTGCGTGTTGCTCTCGCCGGTATGCACTGTCCCTTCTGGAGATGGAGCTTGGGGCAACATGTGGAGCCCCATGGCTCCCTTACCTGAGAGCCAGACCTGTTGCTGACCTCTTCTGGGACGCAGCACAGTCCATGGTGCCCCGATAGGCAGGAAGCCTGCTTTAGCATCCCCTCTCGTCACCTGATCACCCTACAGCAAGGCGACCCTGTGCCTGTTATTCCACGACCCAGTGCCAGGTCACTAGCTGTACTTTAAAAACCACTGCTTTAGGGTAACACACTGATCAGACTAGTCTAACAGTCTCCAGCAGCCTACTTGCTGTTGAGTATTTTCTGCGCACCACTGCAGAGGTGAGGACGAGTTGTTGTTGTTTTCAGGAGGATTTGAAAGAGGATATCATAGTGGTCTTGTGGAGCTTAGCAGGAAGTTCCTTCCCTGCACAAGTGGACTGCATTGGAGACAGGACAATGGTGAAATTGGACTGATAGGCAGAGAAGTCTGGCATCTGGAGCAGGGATCGTTACTGCTTATTACTAATCAGAGAGGAGTTAGGGACAGCTAACCTATTCATGGACTTAAAATTAGAGATGAGTAGCTTGTGTTTGTGGTAAAAAGAGGGTGTTTGAGGAAGCTAGAGACTAAGAGTTATGAGATTTGGATTTTGAGTTAAGTGACTACCAGGGACTTCTTGTGTGACTACTTTACCTCCACTCTGTCTTTGTTCTCCACATATAAAATGGGGATAACACCTATCTTGCAGGGGTGAGGAAACTTTATAAAAGGGCCTTTAAGCTGCTCTCAGCAAGCATGCTATGCAAATTAAGTATTTTTATTCAGAATCTGCCAATATTTAAATTTTGCTGAAATCTGCCAATTTATTTTTCATCCACACTACCCATTGAAGTGTGTATGAAGTCCTAGTTTGAACCACCTGAAGGAACTGTAAGGTGTGAATACTTAAAATAAGTCCCTGGAACATAGCACAAGGAGAGGAGACTTGTAATTTCCCCCCTAGCTTAAAATGCCTTTGCAGTAGGATTTCATCTTGAATAGTTAAATGGGTATTAGAGCATACTGGTAATATGTTTAAGCTACAGACTCTATTGTTATTTGCACTTTATAAATCTAGGGTGTAGATCCAAAATCTAGGGTGTAGATCCAGAATCTAGCACAATCTGCTCCTATAATAGATTATTCAAAAGCGGCGAGGAGTCCTGTGGCACTTTATAAACTAACTGAAGTGTTGGAGCATAAGCTTTCGTGGGCAAAGACCCACTTCGTCAGATGCATGTAGTGGAAATTTCCAGAGGCAGGTATAAATATGCAGGCCAGAATCAGGCTGGAGATGAGGAGGTGGAACCAATCAAGGAGGATGAGGCCCACTTCTAGTAGCTGATCTGGAGGTGTGAATTCCAAGAGAGCAGAAGCTGCTTTTGTAGTTAGCTAGCCATTCACAGTCTTTGTTTAATCCAGAGCTGATTGTGTCAAACTTGAAGATGAACTGTAGCTCAGCAGTTTCTCTTTGAAGTCTGGTCCTGAAGTTTTTTTTTCTGCAGGATGGCTACCTTTTTTTGGTAGCAACTATATTTATCTACATAATTGCAGTTCCCATTGGCTGCGGGAATGTGAGTGGCGGGACGTGGTGCGGACCGAAAGCCACTTTCCACAACTGCCATTGTCTGGTAACAGCGGTCCACCACCAATGGAAGCTAGAACGTAAATGTAGCAGGGGGGGTTCGCCAGGAGCTAACCCTGGTGGGCCAGATCCAGCCCAGAGGCTGGCTTTTGCCCACTCCTGAGCTAGAACACACATGCAGCAGGCACCAACAATATTTCCCCACATTGTCGCTCTACCCCGTTTTGACTTAGAGGGAACAGTGAAGAAATAGATGGATAGAACCAGGTGAGACCCAGAAGTCACCCTACTTTAGGACAGGCCCAACAAGGAAAATAACAGAATATCATTGGTCATCACCTACAGCCCCCAGCTTAACCCCACCAGCACATCATTGACAATCTACAATCTATCCTGGAAAACTCCCTCATTCTCACAGACCCTGGGGCCAAGGTCTTGCCTACAGACAGCCCATTTCAGATAGCAAGTACTCCCCATCAGCTACACACCACACCTCAGATACACTCCCCCAGGAACCTCCCCCTGCAACAAACCCTGTTGCCATCCCTGTCCATATATGTATACAAACGACACCATCATAGGACCTAACCACACAAGTCACACCATCAGGGGCTCATACACCTGCACATTCACTAATGTGATACATCATCAAGTGCCAGCAATGCCCCTTTGCCATGTATATTGGACAGTGTTTATGCCAAAAGTTAAATGGACACAAATCGGACATCAAGAAAGGTAACGTACATAATAAAACTGCTGGAGAACACTTTCTAACCTCCCTCGACATTCAATAATGGATTTCAAAGTAGCCATCCTTCTACCAAAAAAACTTCAAAACCAAGTTACAAAGGGAAACAGCTGATCTGCAATTCATTTGCAAATTCAGCACAATCACATCAGAATTGAATGAAGATTTAAAACTGATTAACAGACTACAAAAGCCATTTCCTGAACCCCATCAGCTGCTGTGAATGAGCCACTTCCACCCTGACTTGATTAGTTAACACTGGTCTTACTCTTGATAAGTATCTTCTTTCTTTTGTTGTACATATATCTAGCCCGGCCTCTGTAATTTCCACTCCAATTCATCTGATGAAGTGGATTTTACCATGAAAGCTTATGCCCTAATAAATCTGTTGGTTCCTAAGATGCCACAGAACTCCTAGTTGTTTTTGCAATTCTAGGAGTAGTTCTCTGTCTATGCCTCTGTCTTCACAGGTATTGGTAATTAAACTGGAGATTTTCAAGAACCTGAAGTTTTTCCTACAGACTAGATGTGACAATTAACAGTGCCAAATTTCTGGTCTGTGTGCCATCATTCAGGTACCCTATAGTCAAGGTGAGCAGTGTGGACCTATCCCTGTACTAAGATAATACATTTGAACTAGAAAATAACTCCACATGAGAAGGTTTGTGAAATCTTTTAATCTCTGCTAGATTTGACCTTATATTATTTTCTGAGTTACCTAAGAAGGGAGTTGAAACTTCTCTGGAATTATGATGATTGTTAAAGAACCCTACCTTATTAGAACAATCATAACACATGTAAACTATATTACGAATCTTGAATGCTTTGATCAAAGGGAGGTTGAGCAGCTACCACGTTTCAGGGTAATTAAATGGGAGACTGGATTTTGGCAGATTCCTGTAAATGGAAGTGGAGGCATGCAGGGCCAGATTAAGCTCTTTGTAGGCCCTAGGCGCACTCATAATTGTAGCCCCTTACATTAGACTATATAGAAATATGTAAGAGAGCGATGTTCTATCATCTACGCACCTAATATCACCAACTTAAATTTTCGCTCTTGAAAGTGGTGTACTATATGAAAAATTCATGGTACTTCATTCTAAAATAACAGCCATTTTGTTGTATACTGCAATTATACTTAGGATTCACCTGATAATTAATTGGCTGATAAGGAGAAAAGTAAGGTATTGCCGCCACCGCTATGACTGTAAAATTCACAGATTAATGCATTGCGCCGCAGAGCTGATAACTTGGCAAGATCGTTCAATGCCATTTACAAAATAACAGTACATTGGCTGATGCTAGCCATATATTTCTGCCAGAAAAAGTGTTTAGTAATAGCCTTGGGTTTCTGAAACACAACTGTGAAATGCAAACACTGTAGTAAGAAGCAGTGTTCCTTCAAACGTTTTCCATCCTTGGACGGGTTGAATTTTCTTATGTGCAACACCAATGAAAATGACCAACCTAGATATAAGCCTGTATTTTAAACAGGTATGGAAGACAGATTTTAAAACGGGATAATTAACAAGGAGCAATGCTTGTGATATTTATATAATATCAAATAAAAAGAAAATTAACAATATCCTGGGACTACATGTATTTTATCATCCTTTCTAACAACTCAAGGTGGTAGACACACCAAAATGCATATTACCCACACATAGCTCAGCTTTAAGATGCTAAAGCAATCTGAGTCAACTGGAAACAGTCATGCTCTCCTTGCAAATATTAATACAATATTTACCTACTCTGGAAGGGAGAGAAAAAGGCACGCACTCAGGCTTATTCAGTTTCTCTGGGATGTCAACTCTTAATTTGATTCATAAGTGCCAGAACTATACCACATAAAAAAAGATCTGGCCTTAATGCACCTCTCCAAACAAATTTTAAATTGTAATGGAAATCACTTGTCTGGAATCCAACTCTAATTGAAAGTCCAAAGAAATAAACAGGTTCCATGGCAAAGTTCTTCCAGTTTTAAAAATGTACCATGTATGTATTAGTAACAAAGGATACTAGTAACAAATGTATTAGTAACAAAGGATTTTAAAATAAAGATTAGTCTTCAGATAAACGGTGCAAAAATCCGTTAAAAGAATCCTGAAGCCATTAACACCTATGTAAACTTTCTTTGAAATGTAATCATGCAAATGTCATGAACTAGGCCTAGCCATGTAATCTTTATCTACAAAAACAACCTACCTGCTTTACAATAGAAAAACACCAATACAAGTAAAGTCAGGTCCTGCATTAAGATCTGCTAATGCAGAAACTCTCCAGCTTCTGTATTTGTTTGCTCTCTATCTGTCTCCTTCCCTCCATTGAATTGATCTTCAATATTTGCACATGTATTCTAATACAAAATAGTAAATTAAGTGTGATTTAGCAGTTTTCTTTTCTTCTTTTGAGTCAATTATGAATTTTTCATAGGCCCTATATTTTTCGTAGGCCCTGTGCCTAATGGAAAATCTGATCTTGGAGGCATGTATGCAAGGAAAGCTGGCTTTACAGTAGAGATCTGGGTGGGGAGCACTGGGTTTCTGCCGCGCACCAGCATTTTGAGTTGCTAAAACACTGAAGGCTTTTGGCACCTTAACATAGTTTCATAGAAACTCCATTTAAGAATCATAGCCACAAGTAATGAACTAAACAAGTCTGCACTAGAATGCACTGTGGCACATCAATATGTTGACTGTATTCAGACCGCTGCCTAACTCATTGAGAAGAATCTAATTCAGTCTAACAAGCTACCTAGCTAATTTAGATTTGGCCAATTATATCGAATTGTCACTTCTTGTAGAGCTGTATCTTCCAAACTTGATTAGTAAGTTTTCAGAACCAAAACAAAAAGCTGAACTGTAATGGTGGATATGTTTTCAGACCAGTACAGTTCAACTGATTTAATGTTCAAATCCATTTACTGTGGGACCAGACCTTTTTCCAAACCAAAAGTGAAAATTGCCAATGCAAAAATATGATTCTGCCATTAATTGGTGCTAAAAAGCGAAATCCATTATACATCTGTTTGTCCATATTATGTAAATAGTTTGCAGTGAAATGCCACTTTAGCAGGTTAACCTCATGTAAAATAATGACATTACTCCTTTGGAACTGGCAATCAAGTTTTTTTCATACAGTAAACAAGAAATGACAATGTAGTTTGATGAACAGAAACAGGTTTCCATTTAATGTATTGATATGATGTGAGCTCATCTGTGCTTTATTTGCAGGGTTCAGGGAATCTTTCAAAACCTTCTTTTAAAAAGGCCTTCACATTTCTGCACTTACTGGAGAGACTATTGCTTGTGTTTTGAAAACAGAATGAAAATGACTCCAATTCACATTTCTAGGAAATTCTCTCCTCCTCACCTGCACCCTTTTAAAAGAAAAAAGTAAAGAAGGGGCTTTGTTTTGTGGAAAGTCAAAGTTGTTTGATTCCAATTTCCCATTAAAGCATGGAAGAACCTGAATAACTCAATAATGTTGTTTAAAAACAAGTATTTCAGAGTTCTTCTTGACTTTGTCATTCTCTCTAATTCCAGTCCTTTGTGCATTTGGCAGCTGCCCTGATTGCTAGGGCTACAAAGCATAGTTTGCCAGATATTTCAAACAGTGAGGGTTATCCTTGTGGGTTACCCTTGGCTAGAAGTTGAGCTGAGATTTACCCAAACTTAGTAGGAGGTTAGGACCTAGGACTGGTTAAGTTTATCAAAAGCTTCAGTGAAACTTTATTAAACCACTAGCTCTGTTAATGACCTGTAGATGTTCTTGCTACAGTTTCAACATGCCTGTGTGATTGATTTACTGTTTGCAAGGGCTGGAGTGGTGGTAGCAAATGGGTTTCTTTTTTTTTAAGAAATGAGTGCCAAAAGAAAAGCATTTTCTGTTCCTAAAACAAACAGCAGAGTGCTGCAAATCTGATCTTGCCACTAGCCTACTTCCAATTGAAGTACTTGTGGAGATGATTTAAAGATTAGGTTTGCCTTGGCAGAAAGGTGATGCACAGGTTATGAAAGTGGTTGCTATACAAATAAAATTGCATTTCTTCCTTTTTTTGAAGGTAGGCTTTGTGCTCTCTGTCCTACCAGGTTAGTTTTACAGTTACTTTTACAGCAAGACAATATGTAATATCACTAACTAAAGCACTGTTGTTGTGTAGGAAGATGCTTAGGTAGGGGCATGCCAGTTTTCAGCCTGCTAGTACACAGGTATGGAACACAATATTTATAGCCAGATACTTGAAGTACGATGGGATACTTTTTTGCTATCAGAACATTTTTATCTAAAAACCTGAGTATCATAATTCATTATTTCTGATGTTGAAACTCTGACAAAAAAAGTATGGACAATTCCAAGTCTTTGGGCTGGAATTTAGTTTCATTCCCATGTTACGGATTAGAGTTATGGTATAGACAGATGTGGTTTTCTGTTCCCAGTACTATGCTATTTATTTGGATCAGAAAGCAATAAATTGGGTTGAGACATTTCCTAGTGATATCTGTCAATATTTTCACTTTATTGGGGCTGTATTTCTGTGGATAATGGCTGTTGTGTGGGTTGGTCTGCTGTTGCAGGGAAGAGAAAATAAAAAGCAGTTAACAGAAGGGATCTAAAGATGACCTAGTCGTTTAAATATTGCAGCTGATTTTGAAGGGAGCGTGGTATTGTAAAGGTAGACCAAGTAAATAAGAAACAAGGCTTGGATCTCACATCCATTGAAGAAAGTGGCTCTGTGGAAGAGAGTACTCTCTGCAGGCACCCCCTGGCTGGACAGGACATGGTGGCTTCTCTTTTGGCAGCCCTTGAGTGTCAGCACAACTTCAGGCTTCGCAGGTCTTCGAGTTTGGCTCCACGGTCTTTGTACCACTGCCCTAGGAAGTCCTAGAGGAGAGCCCAGATCCACTCTGCTTTGGATTAAGGATGTTACATTCTGCTTAATTGAATAGTTGATTAACCTCATGAATTTTTATTGCTTACTTGACTATTCTATAGTCCCTGAGGGCAGGGCCAACAGCCAGTGCACACCGGCCCCATTCCAAGGATCCCCCTGCCACTCCGCACTGCTGCCTCTGTATCAGAGGCAGCAGCACAGGGTGTCAAGAGGGAGCTGGTCCGTAAGGGGAGCCAGTTTAAAAAACAGCTCCCCTCATGGACCAGCTGCCTGTTGCCCATACTACTGCCTCTGTGGCAGGAGCCCCTGTGCGGGGAGGGAGGCGGGGGCTGAGCTCCCAGACCTGGCACGAGCCCCAACGGAGCTGGGCTCCCTGCCCATCTGCCTTCAAATTCACATTAAATGAAGAGCCACAGTGGAAGTAGGTCCCGGACCCAGCACTAGCCATGACTGAGCTGGGTGCTGGCCAGCCTGCTAAAAAATGTACTGGAGGGGCGAGGGAGAGAAATGCATGTAGTGTATAGCATTAACCGATAAGCTTTTGTTTATTGGTTAATAGACTATACTATTACATCCCTACTTTGGATTTCAGATCAGGAACCAGATAAAGCCTATTTCTAGACATTCTCTGGTATGTCCCTTAGCTACTTTCTACCATGGCCCACAGCTAAGACTCTTCTCTCACCATATTCCTCGGCTGGCACTTTTCCACTCCCAAAATGGGAACCAAATTAGTTAAGAGAAATAAAGGAAACATAAAGGTCCTGCACCAGGCCTGCCTGCCCCCAGGAAGCTCAGATACTTTGGAGGCTCCAGGTTTGACTCTGACTCTGGCTGAGCCTAATTTCGTGAACTAGCCTGAGAGGGCCTCCCTAGGGATGTTAAATGTTGATTAATTGAATAATCATGTAACTGCATCAGATTTTAGCAGTTACAGGACTATTCCTGCCTCCCTGCCATGCTGGTGCCTCTGATAGAGAGGCAGCAGTATGGGGGGAGGGAGAGCTCCCTATGGACAGAGACTGCTCTGCAGTGGTCTCCTCTATATTTCTCCCCAGCACCACCACCACCACCACTAGTGGTGGTGCACATCTGCGCTTGCCTTGGTGCACATAACATTTATTCCACACATGAATTGGAAAAAAAAATAGAGGGGACACTGCTCCTTGCTCTGTCCCCCCAGTCTCTAACTGGTAGGATTTTAGCCTTTCTGCTACATACATGTAGAAACAAAACTGATTCAAAAAAGTACTGGGAAAAGACACTTTCATGTCTTTAACTTTGTGGTGTGTGTCTTTCGATCTTTTTTTCTTCCTTTTTGTTATGCTTTTGTGTAATGAACTTAAGTCATTTTCTTACTCCCAGCAGTCTGTTGTGTTGTCAGACTCCAAAAAGCAAACAACTTTCTCTTGGGGGAGAGTGGGGGGGAAGAAACACAAAGAAGAAATCTCAAATCATGAGTAACTGAAAGAGAAGATGATAGTTTGACTCTGTTTATTCTGCCTTCTCCTTTCACACAAGCTGCTGGAATTCTGGCCTTACAGCATCTTAAATCAGCTTCATCTAAAAAAAGGGACCTGCCATGTAAGTGACTAATTATACAAGGATCTTGTTTTATAAGAGGGAAAAGTCGATGCAATATCTGGTAGATTTTTAATGAGTGTGTCAATTTTTGTTTTGAAAGCCCAATTATCTCATAATGCATTGCTGAGCATGTTAAGTGTCCTTTGATTGATTGATCTCTCTTCTCTGAGGTGGAGATGAGAGTAAAATATACATTGTCGGGGGTGGGAGCTGACTATCAGGTACTCTGGAAAAGACTGAAACCATGAATGCTATTCTTTCCTTTCCTCCTACTCCAAGTGGCTGACTGAATTATTTTCCTCTTCCACTCATAGCCTGAACTTACTACTGAAAGCTAAGAGAATAGCATCAATAAAATTCTTCTAATATACACCTCTCTTCACCTGTTACAAGTTGCTTGGTATAAGGAATAATATTTTGGAAACTATGATTAGTCCTCAGTAATTGAAGATTGACTGAGATCTTTGGCTAACACTCTAACACACCCAAAGGGAGACTTCTCTATGGCTATTGGGATATGCTTGTAAATAAAACTGTTACCCATAAAACTTTGTCCTGCTGAGTTTCTTTTGGATTTTGCCAGGCATATTTTACTTTTTCAGAGATGTAGAAGCTGCTAAAAATATGACTACATTTTAAGCTGTCTGATAGAGATGGGATTTATTTTCTCTTTTTTGTTTAACTAATTTCTCATGAAAGGTGTGAGATCTGCTAGCAGTAGAGACACAATTCTTATAGCCAGAGAACAGGTGCAAATTGAGCAGGGCAAGCCTTTTGTCAAAAATACTGTATTTCTCTTGAGAATTTTGTTGCCTATTATTACAATCTGTAGTGTTTGCTAGATTTAGCACATTTAGTACTCAATCCTCTTGAATATGCAAGGGGATTTAGGTAGTTTATAAATTATAAATCTGTTCAGGATTTTCTCTCTACTTACCCCCCTTTTTGTAATCCTGTATGTTTTGTGCTCTCATGGGGGGAGACCTGGGGACTCTCTATCTATCTAGATTTGTATGATATGCATTGTCTAATTTTTATATTGCATTGTCAAATGTGCAAAGAAGTGTACTAAATAAATGGTTGGATACTTTTTAATGGTAAAATGTAAATTGTTCACGAGGCAGAAGAGTAAACTAAAGCCCAGACTTCAATTTAATTCGGCTTTCAACAGACTAGCTAGCCAGATTTTGCCAGCACATTTATCAACAGTTATGTTGAAGCATGGTTTTTTTAATATCAGTAAGACCAGCGCAGATGGAGTGTATAGCATGGCTTTTAAACAGTAACACAGTTCTCAGGGGAAACCTGCCCACACAGGAGAAAGGAATAGATTTTGAACTGTGCTTACATGTTTGTGGCTAGTATAGTCTTAACCTTGTCTGCACTAGTATTTATCTTCATATTTCCTACCAGCAGAGCTACCTTAGTGGTAGGAGTGCTAGTGTAGACCGATAAGTGGTAGGCACTGCACTTTTAGCCCTAATATCAGTTAGTCCTTCTTTCAGTAGGTTTAAACAGCAGGTTGAAACACTAGCAGACAGTCTACATATGTGAAACGCTAATAAAAATTCTAGGGTAGCCATAATGTGCAGAGAATCTAGAGCAGTAACCAGAATGAATGGGTGTCAGTAAAATAACAAGAATCTTGACAATCTATCTGCTAGGGGAATCCCAGAGTCTTTCTGTTCTTTTCTTTTCCTTTTTTAAATCAAGACCGAGAGAGTTTCTGCTTGTGGTAGCTTTGAAATGTGAGGTTTACAGGGAATTTTTTGTTGAGGTACAAGAATAGTATGATTAAAGATTGTGCAGTGTTCATTGAGCTACCAATGTATTTTAACACCTGAACTGATGGCACATGCTTCTTTCCGTTGCTGTGATAGCAACTGCAGTGAATTATTAAAGACTTGGTTCAAGGGAAAAGGGAGTGTGACATTACTAGTTCTGGGTGATCAGATATCTTTTGGGGTCTTTTTGTTGCTTCCTTTCCACAAGTAAATATTGAGAATAGAGAAGTGCCTCAAGTTTTTGAGGTAATGAAGAAAAGAAACATTTCAGGTTTCTTGTAGTTCTTTGTATCATTGATGTGCGCATATGAGGCAAGACATAGAACTGGATTTTAAACTGGATTTGGCTGTCACAGCAGCAATGGAAAAGATGCACATGCAGCTCTATCAACTTGCTTCTCTAGGCTTTTCACATGACAGCCCATCACTCCTCCCCCCTCCCCACCACACATGCGTGATTTTGTGTGTGTGTATGTGTGTGTTTAGAATTGATACTGGGGTATACTACCTTACTTTTTTTACATAGCTTTGACATCCGTTCAATGAAAATAATTTAACTCAGGTTTTTGCTTTTCTTAGGTGGGTTTGCTGAATTCTCCAGCTGTTTCCCTGGTCTCTGTAAAGGAAAATCAGTTCTAGTCCCTACTTGTCTTTCTCAACCTTGCTTACCTGTCTCCAACATTGGTCCAACCAGAATTCTGCCTCATCTTTACTTAGGTTGTCAACGAGATGTCCTCAACAAGGTGGGTACTTTTGAAGTTGTTATTTATTTACGGCCATGAATTTGAAACTTTCAGGAGTGGAAAGAATTGCTTAAAAACCTCGTAAAATGAGGTTTACCTAGTTTGAACTAAGCGCTCCGCTAGTTCGAATTAAGTTCGAACTAGCGGAGCGCTAGTGTAGCGCCTATCAAAGTTAATTTGAACTAACGTGAGTTAGTTCGAATTAACTTTGTAGTGTGGACATACCCTAGTTGCTGTTCTATGCACATAAACAAATTGACTATATCCCTGCCTCATTATCTGGTATGAGGACAGGAGAGCTAACTTCTTTTATGTTGAAATTCTCCCTCTCAAAATTCCAGTGTATTCCAGTTTGACAGCTGCTGTTTAGTAGGGCTATGTCTACTCTGGCGCAATCTTGCGCCAGAGCTATGCAAATGATGCTAAGCGTGAAATATCGCCGAGCCTCATTTGCATATATAATGAGCTGCCATTTTTGTGGAAGAAGCTCTTGCACAAGAAGGAGCTGTCTACACTGCCCCTTCTTGCGCAAGAAAAACCCTCTTGCACAATGCCGCTATGCTGATTATTTTCAGGAATAACGGCATTGTGCGAGAGGGTTTTTCCTGCGCAAGAAGGGGCAGTGTAGACAGCTCCTTCTTGTGCAAGAGCCTCTTCCGCAAAATGGCGGCTCATTATATATGCAAATGAGGCTCGGCGATATTCCACGCTTAGCCTCATTTGCATAGCTCTGGCTCAAGATTGTGCCAGTGTAGACATAGCCTAGGTGTTTAAATATTGAGCTGTGAGAACTATCTAAGACCCAAATAAGGTCTCTTCTCCCCCCTCCATCCCCCCCACACACTTCCATAACATGTTAGCTTTTCACCCAAGTAGGAAATGTCCAGTTGCATATGCATGTAAAAACTTAAATGTGTGAGAACATTTTTTTATTTCAGTCTTAACAGGCCTGTAATTCTATCACACTTAGATCCCTTTACCATAATTAGATTCTTTCCGGTTCCTTCTGTTTCTCTCTGCTTTCTGGTCTGTTTTTAATAAGGTATTGGTCATGGCTTTTGAGATCCATTGTTTTAATGGAATCCTTGCAGTAGAGGTAGTTTACTGGTTGCTTTTTTTCCTTAACACATAAAGAAAGCAGCCAATATGGATAGTCTCTGGTTCTTGTATTCACTGTAGAAATTTCTTTTTAATCTTGCACATACTTTACTGTGCAACAAGCCAATAGTTTAGACCTGACTTATTTTTGGTTGCTGTCTGCGCAATAATTGTTTTTTCTTAGCATGAACATTCTTAGTGGCCTTAGGACAGTTGAAACTGACAGGTTTTTTTTTTCCCCTTGCCACAAGCCCAGAGGACTTCTTAAGAGGCTTTATTTACTATTCTGTTTTAAATACATGGTGCTATTCTGGTTCTCAAGAAAGGACACATCATATATTCATGATCAAGGTCCCTGTATTCAGGATGAGGATCAACTCCTGCTCTCATATTACCCATCTGGTTCTGAGGTTCTAAGAGCTTTGCCATATGTTACTCCTATAGCCGCTGTAAGCTGGGGATGTAATAGTGTAGTCGATTAACCCAGTGGTCCCCAACCTTTTGGGGCTGCCGGGTGCCTGGGGGTGGGGCCACACATGCGCCCAGGGGTGGGGCCACCCATACGCTGTGTGCCTGGAGCTGGTGCCACCCATGCGCCACACTCCCGGGGCTGGCGCCGCAACTGTGCTGCAAGTCAAGGGGTGGGACTGCCCACGTGCTGCGCGTCCGGGGCCGGAACAGCCCATGTCCTGTGCGTCTTGGGGCGGGGTCGCCACCACCCATGTGCTGCGTGCCCGGAGCCAGCGCCTGTGCCACGCGCCCAGGAGCCGGCAGCGCCCATGCGCCGTGCGCCCGGTGGTGGGGCTACCTATGTGCTGCGCGCCCGGGGCCAGCGCCACCCCTGTGCCACGCGCCTGTGCCCGGCACCGCCCATACGCCGCACGCCCGGGGCCGGCACAGACCTCGCGCCGTGCACCCAGGGGTGGGGCCACCTAACCACCGCACACCCGGGGCCAGCGCCGCCCATGCGCTGCACTTCCGGGGGCAGGGCTGGCCCCGATCACTCGGCGCGTGCACAGAAACGGCCTGGCAGGCACCATGGCGCCCGCGGGCACCACATTAGGGACCACTGGATTAACCGATAAGCAAAATTCTATACACTACACACATTGCCCTCTCCTTTCTCCCTGCCAGTATATTTTATAGCAGGCTGGCCAGCAGCCCAGCTCAGTTCTGGCTCGCACCAGGTCCAGAACATACTCCTGCTGTGGCTCTGCAGTTTCAGCTCATGCCAGGTCCAGGAGCTCAGACCCACCTTAGACAGAGGCTGCTGCCACCCCGTTCTACTGCCTCTTTCTCAGAGGCAGCAGCACTGTGCAGCCAGTCCACAAGGGAAACTGTTTTCTTTTAAACTGGCTCTCCTCATGGACCAGCTCCTGCCTGACACCCTGCACTGCTGCCTCTGATACAGCGGCTGCCAACCCCGGCCCCGGGGACTATAGAATAGTTGACTAACGGATAAGAATTCATGAGGTTACTCAACTATTCAATTAACCAATATTTAACATCCCTACTGTAAGCCAGTGAATATTCTGGAAGGGGGAGATGTGCACACTAGATGAAAAGTCCTTCAGTTGTCCATGACTTAGAGCTAGAGTGAGACCCTAGAATTCCATCAAATCCTGTTGAGGGAATTCAGGTCTAAAATCACTATCTGCTTTCCATGTTCTTTGGAGAGCCACAAAAAAGGTAGAATAAAGTCTAGGGAATCTCTCTCCCCAGTTGTTGTTGGGTTTTTTGGGGGGGGGGGTTTTGTCCCAGTCTTGGACAGATTATTAATTTCTTCATTTATTACCTTGCTAGAAGTTCTAGTAGAAACTAGGAATCTGTCGTTTGGATTCATTATTTGTTCTGGGCAAAGTTGTATCTTATGAACTCAGGCATATTTGTACATGATACTTCACCTTTTGTTCAGAGAAAGAGGAAGGAAGACTTCTGTTGTGAGCTAGAGATCTCTGATGTAAGTAGGTAGTTTTCAGGGTATTGATGACCCTCTGATGGTTATTGTCCTGGTGGCTTGCCTCTTCTGGCAAGTTGGTACCATGGCTTTTACCTTATCTTCCTTTTGATCTCATGGCTACATAGGCCTCTGCCTCTGGACTCCCAAGTGATTTAGCAGTGGAAAGAGACTTTCCTTTCTTTGGTGGAAGATGCCAACCACCTTCTTAGAATCTCAGTTTCCTGGTAGCCTGCTGATGCCAGCAGTGAGGGAGGTGTGTGCAATAGTACATTCCAACAAACAGGCTGGAAGAGGGCTCACAGTAAAAAGTACCTCCAGTGCTTGACTGTGCCTAGATCAAAGGACCACATTTATAGCTTCTCTCAACAGTCATATCACGGGACTAGAGAGTGCTTACCGGGACAGCAATGTAGAAGAGATGGAACATTTAAAAAAAAAAATTCCAAGAGTGAAAGTGAGGAGTTGCTGCTGGGACGAAGGGAACCAAACATCAGTGACAAGTGGCAGAAGAACTGTCTCTGAGGCAGACATTAGGATTGCATGAACCCAGTTGACGGCTCTGCTTCTGTTTGCTACTTCGGGTTACAAAACAAGCCCCTTTTTAGTGTGGGAAGACAGACTTCTTGCTCAAGTTTTTACTTTATGGAAAGAACAGTAAAATGTGTGGAAAACTCTGCAGGGAAATCTGTCTTTAGAATTCACGGATCTCTACTGTCCTCACTTTTGCCTTCTAAGTGCTTATCTGATCATCGATTTTTCTTTTTTGTCTGTGTTGTGAGCAATCCTAACCAGACCAACTGATCTCCATAACTTATCCAAAATATTGTGTAAAATGAACTATAAATCTGCTATAAGGTTCAGCTGTGGATGTTGGAGCCTGTAGATGATTTATTCTAGTTTATGGGGCTGGAGGAGCCTGACACATCAGTTGGCAAGCTTGCAGTGTTGTCTTTTGCAGTCTATGTGGGATTCCTGGGGGAAACTAAACATTTATCTTGTTGCAGAAGTTCTTGTACCTTGCAATCTGAAGTTGCCAATAATCCCCAACCTAGACAAATGAAAACAATATTTGCAAAGTTTGTGACTTATATGTATAGTTGGTAAATAATAGCACTTATGTAAAGTAAGACATGCATAAATATTTTGTTTCAGTTTCTGTATTAGTCACCAAAATTTGCAACTTCTTTACAAAGTCCAAGGGATCCTTTACATCAGGGGGGGCGGGGTTTGGGTCCAGGGCTGCTGACTAGGGTTACCAGGTGTCTGGTATTTTCTGATTTTTTTTTTAACTGGACAGGAGACAAAAATATCAGACTGTCCAGGTCAATACCGAACACCTAAAATGTCCGGTATTTTCTGATTATATTCCCCCACCCCCGCCCCCTGGCCAGGAGGTGAAAATCCCCGGTGCTTATCTGGTTCTGCAGGGGAACTGTCTGGCCTGCAGCAGGAAGACAAGATGGCGGATGGCTGTGTTGGTTTTTTGGGGGGGGGAGAGGGGAAGGGAGTCGGTATTTTTGGTTAAACCATCTGGCAACCCTACTGCTGATCCACAGAAAAATCTGTGGGGGAGTTTGCACACAAGTGAGAAACAAAAAGCCCCCAAATCCTTCATTTACATGGCCCCATATGAAAAGGCGAAAGACACTCACCACGTCCCCCTCAAACAACAAAGCCTGGGGGAGGGCAAGCTAGTAGATTTTGTGTGCTCCTGCTCCATGGTGGGAAACTGGAGCACAAGCATGGGCTACCCAATGCTGGGGGTGAGGGGCCCTGAGCCTTAGGGGCCAGATCCAGCCAAGCCAGGAGCCACATCTGGCCCTTAGGGACCCCTCCTCCCAAACTTTACATATTCACTTCATTGTTTGTCTTTACAAAGTTTTTAAACAAATATTTTAATAAAATACCTATTTCTATTTTAGGATTTTGTATATTAGTATTTAAATTAGAAATAGGTACAAAGTTCAGAAATGCTTTTAGTGTGCCCATTATGAATTTAGAACTTAGGCATGACACTGGAAATATTTAGGTACCGGTATTTAACTTTACTCCTGTGAGTAGACCCATCCAAATCAGTCAGATTGCTCAGTCAAGCAAAGTTGGGTATAAACATTTGAAAAGTCAGTCTCTGAATAATTTATCCAAATATACAAAAATGAATAGCACAATGAAAATTGAACAGTCAGTTCTACATTTTTGGGTCTCAAAACATTTAAGACAAACTTGCAGTGTCTGCAAAAATGTTGCAAAGAAGTATTTAGATTACAAACACATAGTTTGCTTTTTGTTCTTAAAATTTAGTGTAAGGACACAACCTACATTTTGGGCATACGCTTACCTGACTGTGTCCCTTTAAAAGGACAGCAAATAATACACAAGTCTTTTATAGTTCATTTTTTCAGGTGTGAGAGTTGTTCAGGCTCATGTGCAAAAAGGCTCATGAAATAGGTAAGTAACTGTAAAACCTTCTGCCTTGCACTTACAAAACTATTTTGTTTTTCTAGACTTGAATTTTGCGTCCTGGAAAACATGGCATTTTAGGGAGTCATTAATTTTAAGATTAAACAAGTCAGAAAATGTAAATAACTTGACAAAAGAGCATTTACCCTCTTTTCACGAAGTTGTTAGTATTAGAATTTCTGGATCTTCCTCTGATAATAATTCATTTCTTCCTTTTGGGTTCCTTACAGTGAAGTCACTGTTCTGGTTATTACGTTCTAGTCTGCAGCTCTGGGAATGACTGATATCCCAAACACAAGAAATCATAACTTCTTTCTTTATGCCTAGTCTCAAAGACAAGCACTAACTTTTTTTTTTAAACTCAAATGCAAATAGGCTTGGAATGCACTGTTTCATGCCATCCTTTCCATTCTAATTTACATAATCAGTTCCACTCCAAGAACCTTGATTTTTTTTTATTTTTTTTTTACTGTGAGTGGCCCACCAGAACTATATTGGAAAAAGCTAGTAAAGAAGCTATTCAGTGCACCATCTATGTTCACTCATCAGCTCTTCTCCCTCATCCGGAGCAAATACTCTCAAACTACAGCAATGGTTGTTGGTGATAGGCTAGGGATTTTTTTCCCCCTCATGGCATAGTGTCCATAAATTACATCGAGAGTGGGTTCTGCGTGTGATTTTTGGGTGGCTCTGTGAAAGTAAGAAAGGTGCAATTGCAAATGGTGGCAGTGTTTCCTGTGACATGTAGGAAAATTGACATGAGTTGGTGACCTCTATTCTTTGTAGTGATTATGGTAATATGTTTTTTTTTAAAGTTATTTGTACACAGAGTTCTACACATTATGGCCGGAGTTAAGGCTGTATGTTGCTTATTCAGTATTAGCTAGGAGATATGAGCTGTGCATGGTTTTTTATTTTTCTTTAAAGCATTTGCCTTGATGGATAATGCAACTTTGAATTAACTAAACTATATCTCTTCCCTCCCCCTTTTGCCAGACCCCATATCCAGCCTATGCCACTTTCTGTGCCCCTGCCTTCCTGCTATATTCAGTTTTTTAAACATTTTTGTATCAATATGTAATAGCTAAATGTGGTATAGAGGGGAGTAGGTTGCAGAGTGGCCCACTTGAAGGTGTGCAGAAATAGGGCTCTGTACCCCCCCTTCCTCAAGTCTCTGTGTGATAGGGATGTGAATGGTTAACCGGTTTACCAGTGGGGGCTAGCATAGCTTCTCTCCTGTGGTGGGCAGGGGGCTGCTTCAGCCTCATAGGGCCTGGCCACTGCCCACCCTACTTTAATTGGTTAACTGGGTAACCAGTTAAATGGGATTTTACATCCCTAATGTGTGATGGACAGAAATTTAGAATTGGGACTTGACCTGTGAGGGGGTGGGCTGGAGAAAGTTGTTCTGTGAATTGAGCTGCCACAGAGGGGCTGGTACACATCTCCTTGATGAGGGTAGCATTGAGTTCGGCCTTCACATTAGAACTAAAATGTCTGTCTCGTGTTGGAATGACTGAATTCACTCTCAGATTTGGCACAGTAACTCTTCACGGGACAAATGGCTTTTCTGTTTGTGTGTTAAGCAAACTATTTATTGACTCTTGTAAAAGAAATATTTATAAATATTCCCTGCTGAAAACATTGTGCTGTATTCCTCATGTTTCTCTAGGTCTCTTGATATACAAGATTGTCAAATATAGCAGTAAAGAGAGTTGTATAATCAATAGTTAAATTGTGCAACTTGCCAAATATGTGTTTGTGTTCTGTTTAATCCTTAAGAAGTTATATCCTTACACTGTGCCAAAAAATACAAAGACACACACACGAAACCCACAGGCCTACTACTGCCAAACTGATTTCTTTTTTAAAAATAGAACTGGGTGTGCAAACAGGAAAAGGGAGAAATGAATTTAATGGACAAAAAAGATCAAGTCTATGCAGACATTTTAACGAGCCAGCTGTTTGAGAAGATACAGTAATTGAGGGGTGGAGGGACTAATTCCGGTAAACTGTATATTTTTAAAATACTTAAATTGCTAGAGCAACATTTTTCTTACTGTGTGTGCTTACAAGCAAATCCCAGCCTTAATTTGATAGGTATATCCATTATTTTTAAACCTCTATAAAGCTGTGCCACAGTTAATTTATCTTTCAAACACACACCTCCAGCCCAGTCATTCTTTATTGTTGCATTGTCCCCATGCTTAGGGCTCTTAAGGGGGTGCGTGCGCGTAAACCTGAATTTCAGTAGACGCTCAGTCAGAACTTACTTGCAGGGTCCTTTTGAAAAGTTCAGCTGGAAGGGTTTGGACGGACTTGTAAGTGTGCTGCTCATCACTGTTCATAGGAGAGTATTCCCTTCACAACACACGTCAAAGCTGAACTTAACCCCCTGAGTACCACAAGCCAAAATGGAGGAAGACTTTCTCTTCAGCTCCACCTCTTAAACCTCTAGTCTCCAGACAGTTCTATTGGATAAAGCGAGTGCATTACATGTGCCCTTTCCCTCTCTGACAGACCTCTTCCCCATCCCTGCCCTCCATCTATAGAGCTTGGCCCGGATACACATTCCTATCCATGGATAGAAATTGGTATCAGCTGAAGAGCAGGGCTCTATTCCTGGGAACTGCAGTGGCAAACAGAGGAATGTGGCTGTACCGCTCACAGTCCTTCCACAAAGCTGTATCACCTTTTTGGGGTCCTACAGCCTGCTAGGGGTGGTACAGCCATGAGATGGGAAGGAGTTTCCCATGCAGGATGCTGACTTCTGGAAGCAGCAGCACCATGTTCTTCCTCTCTTCCTGCTTCAGTTCCCAGGAGTACAGCCCTGCTGTTCCACAGACACTGGTTCCAGCTGGGAGCCTGTGGTTGCGTGCAGAAGCCGGGCGGGGGGAATGGCTTGGCGGGTGGGGCGCAATCAGCACTGGGAGCCCTCAACTGAGGAGGAGTGACGCCTTGGGGCGGAGGAGAAGCCCTGTCCCTGCTCCTGAGCACTGTTCAAGCGTGTTGTGGCACCGTAGTCCAGGAGAGAAGCCCGCAGGTGCTTTGTAGTTATGTTTAGACGCCTTCCATGGGCTCTCAGCCAAAACTGACTCGGGTGGAATTTCTGCTTCTTTCCACTGGGACACCCAAAGACAGCTATGGGAGAGTCACCTTCCTATCCATGGTCCTCTCCCGCCCATCCTCCCGCCCTGCCATTGTGTTGTCCCTGGGTCTGTCCCTCTCTGCTTTGAGTAGCAAGTGGCTGCTTTGCAGAGCAGGCTCTGGTGCCTCTCACTTTATTCCCAGCTTGGTGGATCTTGGTAGTAGCCACACAGGATGTGAGTGGTGGTGTTTTGGTTTTTTTTTTGGTTTGGTTTGGTTTGGTTTGGTTTTTTTTGCTCTGCTCAACAAATTTTTTATTTTTTGGGAGACCGTCTGGCAACCCTAGCTCTCAGTGGTTCCTAAATGTTGGACTTAAGCACCCAAGTGCTTTTGGGAACTAGCTGCGAGTGACATGCCCAAGCTCACAAAAGAAATCTGTGGCAGAGCTAAGATGAGAGAGTCCTGATGCTGCCAGATGTTTGGAAAATGTATTTCAAATCAGGGCCTTTTGCTCTTCACTAACCAGGGTAGACTGATTTATGTCAGTGTCTGGAAGTATGATTTGACATGCAGAACATACCTTCATATAACTCTCAGAAGCTGGGGAGGTGGCTAACTTACTACTTGATGATGATAGAACTGTTTGTGCTAGCTAAGATGTTCTCACTTGCTAGTATATATGGAAAAAAATGCAGAGAATACTGATTGCAACAACAAAAGATTGGAATCGCTAACAAGTTTCATGCACATTAGGGATGAACAGGATGAAGTTTAATAAGGACAAATGCGAAGTACTGCACTTAGGAAGGAACAATCAGTCTCACACATACAGAATGGGAAGCAATTGTCTAGGAAGGAGTACTGCAGAAGGGATCTAAGGGTCATAGTGGACACAAATTAAACATGAGTCAACAGTGTGACACTGGTGCAAAAAAAGCAAACATGATTCTGAGATGCATTAACAGGAGTGCTGTAAGCAAGACACGAGAAGTCATTCTTCCGCTCTACTCTGTGCTGATTAGGCCTCAGTTGGAGTATTGTGTCCAGTTCTGGGCACCACATTTCAAGAAAGATGTGGAGAAGGCCCAGAGAAGAGCAACAAGAATGATCGAAGGCCTAGAAAACGTGAACTAGGAAGGAAGACTGAAAAAGCTGGACTTGTTTAGTTTGGAAAAGAGAAGACAAAGAAGGGACATGATAGCTGTTTAAGTATTTAAAAAGGTGTTATAAGGTAAAGGAGGGAGAAAAATGGTTCTCCTTGGCCTCTGAGGGTAGGACAAGAAGCAATGGGCTTAAACTGCGGCAAGGGACACTAGTCCCGGCAGCTCGTCTCCACAGCAGGAGGCCAACAGGAGCAAATACTCCTGCTGGCTTCCCTTATGTCTTGTAAAAGGAGGAGTACTGGATGCTGGTGGGGGCAGCTTCTGAGTTTGATTTAGCAAATTTTAACTAAACTCACTAAATTGAATTCCGGAAGACAGATCACCGCTGCTGCAATTTTCCTTTTGGTGCAGGCAAGGCCTGGGAGGATAACTTTATTCTTTGACAGGTAATCCAGAACTACATATGTGTTAAGGAAGCCTGTTAATATTGGACACAATGGCAATAGAATTGGCACTTCCAACAAGCAGATATATATATTTTAACAAAAGTATCTGCAGGTTCCCTGCTCTTTTAACAAAGCTTTATATTTTGGAACAGTGATTTCTCCCCCTTTCCTTCTTTGGTAAGTCACCCCATCTGAGTGTGCAATTATTCTGTCCCCTGAGGTATACCTGACTGTTCAGATGGTTTTTAGCAAAATAATTCAACACCTAGTAATTATACGTTTTCAAAGCAGCCCGACAAAAAGGTTGTCTGGCTGCTAAAACACAGTTAAAATTATGAATTCTAGTCTAGCTTCCAATTTAGTAACACTCTACTTAGGCTCGTGATTACTTTTTATATGCTTAATTTTCTTAGGTGTCAGACATAGGACTGTTCTTTTTTCCACTCTTGATTGTTGTCTCTCTCTTGCAGGAGTTGATGCAGCAGAATGCTATCGATTATGTATTAAATGCAAGCAATACCTGTCCAAAGCCTGACTTCATCCCAGAGTCCCATTTCTTGAGAGTACCTGTGAATGACAGCTTCTGTGAGAAAATTTTGCCTTGGTTGGACAAATCAGTTGATTTTATTGGTAAGAAACAGAGATAAAATGGTTCAGTGCTAATTAGGCCATGTATTTAAAAAAAACATTTTTACACATTTAATCCCCCCCAAAAATCAAAGAATTAAAATGTCTCATTGTCTTGTAGTATTGGAGAGTAAACAGAAGCACCAGATCTGCTTTCCATATTGCGATCATCATTTTTATATATTGCTCTTGTCCCTACACATACGTCTTCTCTCTAAACTCAGTATAATCCAATCTTTCACTTCTGCTCAAATTCAGGTCTCTCTCTGTCTTATTTCTGCTATAATTATTTTGAGATAGAATGAGTAGACCTGATTATGCTCTTCAGGCAACATAAACCGTGTAGAGTAGCACAATATTATTTTCATTACTGCTGTTCATTTGCTATGTACACTGACATTTTGCTTATTTGCGGGGGGCAAGAAGGGAAGAGCAGTGGTACATGCTAGCTTGAGGTTTTTATGGCGTTAACACTGAAGACTTTTTCTTGAGTGGTTACAGTTATGTTAAAACTCAGCAATGTTTCAAAGTAGTTCAACTGCTTTTACCAGTATAAAAGGCAATGCCATATACAGGTATAAAATTATATGTATCCGTATAGGTGTTTATGTATGTTTTAAAATATAGGCAAATAATCTGCAATCAGAAAATGTTAGTCATCTCTGGAATCAGTAATGGTGTATTCTCCTTACATAGTGGGTCTCTGTCAGTGTGATGTAGAAAGGACGACTGTTTTATAGCTAACGTTTTGAGAAATCAGCCAAGATACTCCTGCTGACAGTTTTGTAGAGGGGATTTTTAAGGCACCAGAAGCAGTAAGAGCATCAGCGTATACGTTTAGAAGTGCCGTAAAAAGGGAAGTAGAGTTTAGCAGTAATCTGAGATTGATATTTAACACCGCTATAGCATTTAATAAATGTCATGTGTGAACAAAGATCTCTGCCATAATCTTTCTTCCAGGGACATTGTTGGGTCAAATTTGGCTTCAGACTGAAGATTTTGTAAAAATCAACTCATGCAAAAACTATGAAATATAACCCCAAATTTTCTGTACAACAATTGCCTAGTGGCTGTAGCAACAGCAGTGTGCTGGGAAATGGAAGCCTTACAGGTTAACAGGACTGTTCACATTAACTGACTTTTTTTGCTTGCATCCTAGAGCATAAAATTCCCCTCAGATCACATACCATGAGATGTAACTAATATTTTTAAATCGTTTAAATTGCTCTAAGTATGGGTTCAGTATGCTTATATATCCGAGGAAAGAGAGATTAAAATGTTGGGCTCTTCTCTTCCTTTATATCACCACCTCCATGATCCAAAACAGAAAGATGTGGGTGGGTGCGTGGGTGTTAGGGATGTAATAGTGTAGTCGATTAACTGCTTATAGGTTAATGCTGTAGACTACACACATTCCTTCCCCTCTCTCCCAGCAATACATTTTTTTTAGCAGGCTGGCCAGCAGCCCAGCTCAGTTTTGGCTCACGCCGGGTCCGGGACCTACCCCTGCTATAGCTCTGTACTTAAAGTGTATTACGAGCCTGGTGGGCAAGCAGCCTGGTTCAGTTCCAGCTCATGCCAGGTCTGGGAGCTCAAACCTCCCCCGGACAGGGGCTGCTGCTGCCTCTGTATCAGCCAGCCCACAAAGGGAGCTGGTTTTTAATTGGCTCCCTTTGCAGACCAGCTCCTGCTTGGCACTCAGTGCTATTGCCCCTGTCAGCGCACAGTGGCAAGGAGGCTCCTGGGGGGGGAGGGGCAGCATGTACTGGCTGCTGGCCCTGCCCCAGGGACTGTAGAATAGTTGAGTAACAGATCAGAATTCATGAGGTTAATTGACTATTCAATTAACCAATATTTAACATGACGTGTGTGCGTGTAATGGTTACAGGTTTCCTTTAAAAAGAATTTACAGTAAGAGCTTGAACGTTCCAACACACTAATGATCAAGGTCCTGTTGAGTTCAGTGGACGGAGGGTGGGGAAGCCAAGAAAGCTGTAGTTTTGGGTCCTGTTCTCAGCTTTAACACTGCACCACGTGAACTTGGTCAAAAGTTCACGTTTTAATTTGTGTTGCATTTTTTTCCATGCATAAAATGGGAACAAATCCCTTCCACGGAGCCAGGATGATTACATAACCCATAGTGAGCTGGTAGCTTCTGTAATGCTGTAAATATACAGTAATATTCTTAATACCAGAACAGATTAACATGAATACAGGCAAGGAGAGACCATGCCAGTGATAACACTGATTGCTGCTTGAAGCATCCCTGGGATCAGTAATAGAACTTTAAAAGTTCACTTTTTTTATTTAAAACCTCCCTGTTAAAATATGGCCTCACCGCGTGTCATTGACAGTGACACTTCTTGAATTTTCCTTTTTTGTTGTGCAGAGAAAGCAAAAGCCTCAAATGGGCGAGTTCTAGTGCACTGTTTAGCAGGGATCTCCCGCTCTGCCACAATTGCTGTTGCATACATCATGAAGAGAATGGACATGTCCCTTGATGAAGCTTACAGGTAAGGATAGACTTTTCCTTTTCAATGAGCTGTTGTGCTTGTCAGCTTGAAAGTTGGCAGCATTATTTCATCATGTACTTTCTTCTTCATCCATGTCAGGCTTGCTTTGACTCAGCCCTGCTGTCAGTTGTAGGAAGTAAGAGCCTAATTAGCATTGTGGATACAGCAGCAAAATGAGGACAGACACATACGTGGAATGAAAGTTACAGGCTGCAATTTTCACTAAATGTTAATACATGAGGGGCTGTGGCGGGGTCCTCCCCGCCCCGTTCCCTTCTCCCCGAGATTAAAGCAGTAGCAACAGGCCCGGAGGCCTAGTCTAGTAGCCGCAATGGGCCCTGAGGCCTAGTCCACGCCCTGAGGGGTTGGGGTAGGGGGGTCCGGGCCCTCCCTCTCCACCGGACCCCAATCCAGGGCCCTAATGGTGGTGGGTGGTTCCCACCACTGGCTCAGCGAGGGGGGGTTCCTCCCTGAAACGCGCTGAGCCCACTGGGGGGGTTTCCCTGCCCCTTGCCCTGGGTTGCTTCCTACCCCAGCCTTGTGGCTGACGGAGGTCCCACCTGGCGATGCTGGGCTGGCGGCGGCGGCAACGTCAGCTGGTCCCGTCTCTGGGGGTGTCCCCTGCAGCGGGGCGGGCGGCCCCTCCGAGTCGGCGTTGGGGGCGTGCTCGCCCCGGGGATGGTAGCAGCAACAGCGGCAGTCCCTCCGGCTCTGAATCTGGCGGCAGGTCCGGCGGCGGGCCTGCAGCTTGGGCCGGAGCTCCTTCCTCCTCGGCGCTCTGCCTCAACTGAGCAGCCCGGCAGCCTTTTATAGTCAGGCTGCACTTCAAGCATGCCCAGTAGGGCTGTGGGGGAGGGGCGTGTTCTACCCAATAAACGGGCTCCTCTCCCTCCTGCTCAGTGCGGGGCAGGTTAGCCCCGTCACAGGGGCACTTCCTGATCATACTCCCCTATACCAGGCATATAATCGGTTCCCCTTGTGGGACTTATAGGGCTCCTTGCCATGTAACCCATAACATGAGGAAGTGGTTTGGCTGAGGAAAGCCACCCCAACACACTCCTTTGACTCCTAGCATCCTGCCCACCCTCCGCCAAACCCACAAGGAAACAGAGGCTATAGCAGTCTAGGGACCACTGCCCACAAGATCTGACCTGTCACATGAGCCCAAGTATTTTACCTCAGAGCAAGGAAGGGAGATATTTATCAAGGGACAATAGGTAGCTCCTCAGCTGATTGAAGTAGAAGAGGGATGCATTTTATTCTCTTAACTGCACTGCAAACTGACTGCAAGTTGCAACAAATAAATACCTCGCCAGGAACTCAGGTTAGGCACTAAGAATATTCTTATTTAACCTCCTGTGGCTTGAATGTGCCAAAGAAGGCTAAACTCCCTTGCCCTCTGCCAATTGACCCCTTAAACAGGCAATTGGATAAATCTGCATTAACTGTCAGGCAGGGTTCCCACTTTTACTTGGGATGAGTTGGGTGAGCTGCTAAAATGGAGACAAGAGAGGCTCTACATGTCCCCCTCTGCAAGCTAAATCCTGGGAGCTGGGCAATTGAGGACAGTCAGCACCTGTCGACCAGCTGACCAGTCAATGCCAGATACTCCCAGGAGGAAGAGAGAGCTACTGTCACTTAGTGTGTCCCCCCTTTGCTATTGGGACTGCCCCCTGTTCACCACTGGCCTCCATCAAGTTCCCTCTACTACTGATGTGGATGAGTTGCATTTTAGCTCCCAAATGCATAATGCAGTCTTGGCCTCCGCTCAGAGTAGGTAAGTGATAGAATGTTAACTAATAGTAATAGCTAGGAAGAACTAGAATATGCAGATGAGACCACATATATGCCACCATCTAATAGCTTGTGCCAATATAAGCCACAAAGAAAGAGGAGAGAAACCAGAATAGCAAATGCTGTTTATATAGCTTGTGCACTTTTTAAAATGCATGATTGGATCTAATGACTCACCGGTGGTATTAAATGATATTCACAAATGGCTGGAGTGAATGTCTTCTAGAAATTAAGTAAACTGAAAGGTGACTCGTGTGTTGCCATTGAAGTCTGTCAATGGTATGTCAAAAGACTTTCAGAATGAACAGTTCTTTGGGCAGCTAAGGATTTTGTGCATGAATTTTTCTATCATGCTTATCAGGAGTTTTAGAATCTAGTTTGACTGTGAATGCTTTAGAAAGCTTGAACAGAGTTTTGAACTACCATTTTAATACTCCATCGACAAACCTTTTGGGGTTCTCAATGCCACAGAAAGCCAACTTGGCTTTCTTTTTTGTTTAGAGATAACAGCATCCTCAGAAATAATGTGCATTGTAAAGTCCCAAGAATATCTTTTTGAACACCTTCTACTAAGGAGCTAGACACACCTTTCAAATTACTACAGGTTTTGCTGTGATGTGGAAAAGGGTATTTGAAAATCTGCCTGGCGAGTAACTCCTTCTTGAGTGGCAGAATTAATTTCTTCTGGCTCTAATTGGTATTTCATTAGCTGGGATAGAAACTCTTTCATGGAAAAAAATGAGCAGAAAGGCTTTTGCACAAGAGGGGGGTTTTGCACAAAAAGGAGCCGTGTACACAGCTCCTTTTTGCACAAAAGCCCCTTGTGCAAAAATGTCGGCTCATTAAGTATGCAAATGAGGTGCAGGGATATTCAGTCACCTCGTTTGCATATTCTCTTGTGCAAGAGGGGGCAGTCTAGACATAGCCTTAGTTTTTAAAGTCTGTTTTCTACAGAATGAGGGAGTTTATCACTGTATCTCCTCAGAAGTAGTGATGACCATAGTCATGCAAAGCAATTTTCATTAGCTAGGGCAAAAAAGCTCAAATAAGGGCTGCTGCATGAACAAACAAGGCATTAGGTGGGACATAGATAAAAATACACTGTTTATATGCAGCAGTTACCTCCTTCATTCAGTGGGGCTGACAGCCACTAAGGGTCCCAGGGCAAGGCGGGTGTGGTTGGGGGCGGTCCTTAGTGCTGCCCAGAGCACGGCTCAGCCTACCCACAGAGCTATGCAGAGTGCTGCTCTGATGCTCCTGTGGCAATTCCAAGTGGCCTGGGGCCCCAGGGCAGTTCCATTTGCTCCCCATCAGTGGGCCTGCTTTCATGAGGCAGACTGAGATTGTGTTGCAATCTCTTTACGTCGGCAACAGGAAGAGAAATGAAACCGGGAGTTGCAGACTGATAGAAGTCCTGCACCTTTTCAAATGAAATTCTCACTGGCTCTCAGTAGTTGCAGTTAATTGAAGGAGTCCTTTTTCCAAACTTCTACAATTCATTCTAGCATGGTTCGGTCAATCAAGTCAAAGTCCTGTGCAAAGTTGTGATAATGGACTTTTCTTGACTCACACATCTATTAATGTTTGTAGCAAAGATGTAAAATCCCAGTTAATCAGTTAACCAGGATCTGGGTGAGGAACTACTGCAGCCTGGCTGGAGCAGAGTCCCCAGCCTGCAGAGCTCCCACGCCCAGCCCCCAATGGAGCAGCCCTTGCCTGCAGGGCACCTAGCCTCTGTTCAGGCTGAGCCTATTCTGAACAAAAGCAGCCCCTGTACACGGAGGGCTCCCTGTGGAGCTGGAGCAACCTCTTGCCTGTGGCAGGCAGGGAGCTGCTCCTGCCTCCATTAGTAACCGGTTAACCTTTCACATAGCTAGTTTGTAGATCCCAAAAGAAAAGGTTGCAATGCCTAGAAGGCTATCGTATTTTACTGTATTTTCCCTTTTCTACAGTCGACTAAGAAATTCAATTGTTTGTTGTTATGCGGTGCACAGTTTTCAAAAATGAAAATTGATAAAGGCATGTTTTATTTTTTTGAACTAGTGAAACAACCATAAAGTAACTTGTCTGAAACCTTAGCTTTGAATTTATGTAAAAACCAAGTGAAGGATCAAAGTATTTTCTCTCCCCCCCCCCCCCCCATTTATTTTGTACATCAGACGATTGTCTAATGTAGTGTTTCTCAAAGTGGCCGGCAAAACCATTTTGAGAAACCTGTTAACTGGCCACACCAGTTTGTTTACTTACTGGTGATGTGGCCACGGAGCCTCATGGCTCCCATTGGCTTCAGCCCACACCCCTTCCCGCCGCTCCCTTTGGCTGCAAATGGTGAACAGGAGCCAGTAGTCAGTAAGTCCCCAAACTGGTATGTTGTCTTGTATTAAGGAAATTAAAGTTGTTCTGCCTATCTAACTTGTTTCAAGGGGACAGTGTCCCTTTATAAGCAGTGGGACTCTCGCAGCACATAGCAAAAATGCCAACGTGATAGAAAGAAGCTACTAAGTTAATCCAACAACAGCAACCACCAGAGAACAAAGATGGTATGAAATCAATAAATGAATTATTGAACACATTAGAAGGAATGCTCCAAGTTCCTTGCTCAGAGATTGAGCTGGAGAATTGCCAGCAAGACTTACCCTTTCCTCCCACTGCCAGAAAATAGTATGCACGCATATGGCAGGAGAGGGAGAGGGGAATTTCAGCTGCCATTTTCTGCTCCTTGTCTAATCTTCCAATTAAAATTCATGTTTTACCTGTTTTCAGTAGTCACAGGATTAGCTTTGAAAAGCCTACTGTAAAATATAATCAAAAGGCTCACAGTCTTCTCCATGGCTGGTAGCAGTGGCTACTGCAAAACAAACCAACAAAAAAAATGCATCTCCTGCATTGTTGTGGCACTTTAGAACAATGTTTGCATTATTATGATGGATTTTTTTGCTTTAGTCTGACTGTGGTGGTTTCCACTGGATACCTTTGTGTTTAGCTTTTTTAATGTTTTTAATGTGTTTTTAATGTTTTTGAGTGTTTCTACTTTTCTGCATGTGCATGTCATTCGTGTACTTTCCTCTAGAATATGCTTATTCTGTATGGCTTGTATTCCTACTGTAATACTCTTCCTCCCCCCCCCCTTTCCCAGGATACCCCTGGATTTCCAGATTTTTGGCTTTCCTTGGTGGGCTTTTACATTTTTCTCCTCCCCCCCCCCCCCAACTATGTCCATAGGTTTGTATCATTTTTGGTGGTGCCCAGAACAGAACCAAGTAGAGCCACCCCCTCTATTTACTGCCATTCCCACTTACCCTGGCTGTAAGTGATTACACAACTAACAGAACGGCAGAAGCAATTCCAGGAATACAAACACAACGGGTAGGAGGACAGGGTTTCAGTGCCAGGCAGTTGGCATGGACAGTGCCAATGGTAATTTTTGGCGCTTGTAAAGAGCTGGTCGTCCTGTGGAGCAGTGCAGTTATCCAGGCCAGGGATCCTCAAACGTCATTCCATAATGGTCCCCTTCTGACAACAAGAAGTTACTGTGTGACCCCTGTTGGGGGTGGGGGTGGGACAGAAGCTTGAGCCCTATCCAAAGCCATAAAGGCTGAAGCCAAAGCCTCCTTCCTACTACGTCAGGCTGAAGCCTTGGCCTTTAGCTTCACTTCCAGGCCCCAGCAAGTCTAACACCAGCCCTTGTGGCCCTGACCCACTGCTTGAGAGGCACTGGTTACTTCATTGAAAATCAGAGGGAAATTGAAAGTAAAAAGTGGCTCAATATTGAAGTTTTGGCAAATGCACTCAGCTTCAGAATACAAGTCCAGCCAGTTCAATACTGTAAGCTTAAGTGTATGTGCAGTCCATTGATATTTTTTTTTAAATAGGATATAAAGACTTATTTCAGTACTTCACCCAACAAGGATGAAGCACATTTTACAAGATTCCTCCTAGTTCCTTGGCAAACGATCTACTTCTAAAATATTCTGAAATGCTGGCACAGTTCAACTGAGTTGTATTTTTAGATTTAATCAATCGATTATACAAGTCAATGAATTTTCAGTTTGCTGAAGACAAAATTGATGCATCATAGAAACCAATAGTCCTTGTTGCACAAATTAGGTCCAACATATTCCATAACAGGTTGACCATGCCTACAAGATGATAAAAACAGAATGGAGAGAGGATCAGCAAATACTAATATTAGCAAGATAAATTCATGTAAAATATTGAGAGAGTTAAAGGTGACCTACAAAGCGGGGGGGAGGAGGAAATGGATGGATGACTCTTTTCTTCATTTAAACAAAAACTGGTCTGGTAGCACTTTATAGACTAACAAAACATGTAGATGGTATCATGAGCTTTCGTGGGCACAACCCACTTCTTCAAATGACTGGAGTTTCTTCGCAATATTTGAAAGTCTGAGAGATTCTTAAAAATGCAGCAAAACAATGTATTCAAGACCAGATAATCTAAATTACATACATGCCAGAATAAGCCCAAACCCTTCTTAGGCTTTTTAAAATATACAGTAAGGAAGTAAAAATAAAGGCACAATTTTTCCCTTTTCAAGAAGAGCTGTGTAAACTGTGGAGAAGAGAGAAAATATTTTGACTTGTCTTGTTGATTCTTTAAATCATTCAATTCCTTGCTGTCCTGCCTTTCCCAGTACCTGTTACTTACGCTTGCTTTGAATCTGAATCCAAGTCTCTGAAGAAGAGGCAAAACCCCATAAGGGCTGTAAGCCTAGTACTTTTAATGGGACTACTATTCATCTCTTCAGCTGTACAGGCTTTAACTCATTCTTGCATTTTCTCCTCAGATTTGTGAAAGAAAAGAGACCCACCATTTCTCCCAACTTCAATTTCCTGGGCCAGCTGCTGGATTTTGAGAAGAAGATTAAGACCCAGACAGGGCAGCCCGGTCCAATCAGCAAGCTGAAGCGTTTGCATTTGGAGAAAAGCAGCGAGCATGGACTGGTCCCAGAAGGTGGACAGAGCAGTGGCCTCTCCACTAATCAGCTTGGCCCTATCTCTACCTCTGAGACTGTGGAGCAGAAGCCAGTGGACTCTGCAAGTCTGCCATGCTTGCATTCACCATTGTTAGAGGACAGCCCGCTGGTGCAGGGTATAAACGGACTCCACGTGTCCTCGGACAAGGTAGAAGACAGCAACAGACTGAAGCGCTCGTTTTCTCTGGATATCAAATCAGTATCCTACTCAGCAAGCAGCAGCTGTGTGACTGCATCGGTGCAAGGTTTTGCTGCGTCCGAGGACGCTTTAAAGCAGTTGAATGTTTGTAGTATTCTAGATGGCAGCAACAAGCTGTGTCAGTTCTCCCCTGTCCAGGAAGTTTCAGAGCAGACGCCAGAGACCACCCCTGATAAAGAGGAGGCAAATCCTCCTGAGACCGTTCAGAATGCCTGGCAGCTGGATAGCCAGAGCAAGCGGCAGCACATGGGGAGAAGCACCAACAGCAGCACAATTCAAAGGTCACTGTTGTACCCACTACATCGGAGTGGGAGCATGGAAGACAACTACAGAACAAACTTCCTGTTTGGGCTTTCCACCAGTCAGCAACATTTGGGAAAGTCTGCTGCTGGGCTGGGCCTCAAAGGTTGGCACTCTGACATCTTAGCTCCTCAGACATCCACCACGTCCCTCACCAACAGCTGGTATTTTGCTACGGAATCCTCACACTTCTACTCTGCTTCTGCAATCTATGGGAGCAATGCCACTTACTCTGCTTACAGCTGCAGCCAGCTGCCGACTGGCTGTGACCAGGCAGGCGCTGTGCGCAGGAGGCAGAAGCAGAGTGACCGAGGGGACTCAAGACGCAGCTGGCATGAGGAAAGCTCCTTTGAAAAGCAGTTTAAGCGGAGAAGCTGCCAGATGGAATTTGGGGAGAGCATCATGTCAGAAAACAGATCCCGAGAGGAACTGGGAAAAGTAGGCAGCCAGTCTAGTTTTTCAGGCAGCATGGAAATCATTGAAGTATCCTGAGAAATGGCAGACAATTGTGACACTGTAGCTGGTTTATTTTTCCCATTGTTTAAAACAATTCCCTGTAAATCTGAAATTTTTTTAACCGGGGCTTCAGTTTCAAGGCAATGAATAGATTTATACAAGACATGAAAAACTAATATCTGCACTGGGGATATTGCTTTTTTGTTTTTCTTCCCCTTAAGATGGAAGGCTAGCTGTTTCAGAAATTTTTCCTGACAGATGAGGTAGTTGTGTAACTGTGTAACAAACTGCACATCCTTTAAACAAAGTTCTGTTGGTGACCGGACATCTTCCTGGTTCCACCAAGACATATTGCTGAAAAAAAAAATCACAAACTAATTCTAGTCCTTTCCCTCAATTCCTCCTCCCCCCCTAATCAACCATGCACCTTAGCCCTGAGACTGAGCCAGCTTCTTGATAGAGATCTTTTTCTTTAAGGGCAAAGAGGTGGTGAATCCAAGCAAGTGATAACTGATCACAGCAAGGCTGGGTTAAAAACCAACTCTCAGACCATATTGATGTTGTGATTATTCTAATCGGCAGGTTTGAGGTGACTTGCCAGAAAGCTGCTTTAGAGCAAAACTCGTACCTCAAAAAATAAAACAAACTAGAACTTTCCTGGCAACCCACTCTCTGGTAGTCAGTTGGCAAGCAGTGTGAATAGATGACTGGCCATACAGTGATGTCTATGCACAAGTTTCTCCATTGGCTTGGAGACTGGTGATGAAATGTAATCTTCTCAAACATGCTCACTCCCCATTCATTTACACATAACCAGACTGGGTGTTTGTGTGTGATTGATGCTGGCTTTCAAGGTGTGGATCAGTCACCTCTAAATGGGATACCAAAGGAAGAACTGAATGCTAGCTCTTGCACAATTGCTTTAAATCTTATCCCCCATTCATGGTGCTAAGTGGCTGGGTGAGAATTAAATAGGTGACGAGAGAGCACTTTGGGTTTGTCCTCTACAAAAGTAGTGACAGCATGAGAACTGCCCCATGGTACAGACACCCATCTGTGCTGTCCCCATTCTCTAAAGGAGAAGGCTTAATGTCTACTTCCCTCCTTTAAAAAAAAATTGTTTCCATATCCTTGCCCAGATCATGAGGATTCACTCGTAGCTGGGTGCACATCCCTCTTGTTTAATCTTCAAACCTTGTTGGACCCACTAACTTCGATGAGCAGCCTCTAAAGATGGAGCCTTGATCATCCAACAGGGACGGAAGGGATGCCATATTATCCTTCACAAGCCTTAAGAAATAAGATTTTAAAAGAAATTGAGAGCGTGCTAGAGTGAAGAGAATTTCCCATGATGATCTAAAACTAACCTGAGACTCTGGCCACTGCAGTCCCTGTTGCCACTGTAGTAGGGCTTTTACACTAATACAACATAATTTTGCTGATGGCCGGAGTTTTTTAAATCCTGCCACTGCTGTTTTGTTGTTGTTGCTGGCCAGTACCTGTTTCAGAGCCTTTAATTATCTATTAGAGATTCTTGCCAAGGAAGATCTCTTCACTCTCTTGCTGCCAGAGGGGACAGGGAGGGGACTCATTCGTTTATTTTATTATTTATTTTGAGAGGAAGAGAACCAGTTGCTGTCTCTCTCATCAGCCCCTGATTCTTGTGGTACTGTGATTGCCACTTCCCCAGGACCCTTTATATGCCTTGTTAGAGGATTATGGGATTAAAACAACAAATGATACACAGGGGTCTGACCTAAGGTTTTTGTCATTCAATCCAGTGTTGACAAAGATCACAATGTGAAAATGCTCTCTGTCCCTTCCAGTGTGCTGCAGTAGGTGCAGGGAAGGGAGGGGGGGAGATGGGTAGGGGCCCAGTGTTTGTACAGTTTCAGTGCAGGCAGCTGAAAATACATACTTACAAATGATTAATGGCTTGTTAAAGCAGTTGGCAGAGGGTTTGTCAGTTAAGCTCTGGTAGTCCCTGAAGCCCTAGTTCAAGTCAGCAGCTTGTTTTAGTTCTTTACTGTAGGTGTAGCTAGTTGGTGACTCAAATCTCAGGTTTTACTATATTGAGAAATGGACAGGATTTTGTCTTTTTGTTTGTGGCTAGGATGTGACTTAGTGTCCTATGATGAACTATTTGAAAACTAGCACTGAGAGAAAGCTTCAGAGTTGATTAACTTGATCCTAAAGAGTGCAAGACACACAGGCTGCAATGGGAATGGTTGAATCCATAGACTGTGTTTGTTGTGGGTGTGTGAAATGCAGGAAGAGGGTAGTTTGGGCAAGGGTGTAGGTGGATATCACACTGTAAAGCATATCAGGTCTTGGCTAACCCATTTACACATTGCTACTTATTTTATGTACCAAGTGACTTAGCATATAAGCACACAATGTGTGTAATATACAGAACATCTCATGTAATCCAGATTTCAGTTAAAACTACTTTAACAGTTGGAATCAAATATTTCACAAGAAAGGGGTTTGGAAAGTATATTAAAGACATCCCTCCCAGCAGAAACACAGTTGAGATCTTCTTGGCTCTTTCTGGGAAACTTTAAACAAACAAAACAAAACTTTTTTTTTCCTTTGCAACTGAAATCTGGTCTTATTGCAAACTCAATTCCAAGCATCCTCTAATCAACTGTTAAATCATGGCAGGATCAGCAGTCTCTTGGTTAGGGCTGTTGAGCACAACATAATGGGAGAAGGAAGCCTTGTAGCCTGTCTAGGAGTGGTATCTTGTCTCAGTTCTGTACTAGTATCCTGTACCTGAGAGAGGCTGGAAAATGACTTTAAGAAGTTTGGAAAGTGAGGTGGAGGCAGGGGTTGGGGGGAGAAGTGTGTAAATGTTTCATCTGAATATAATGTTCTTTGGTGTATGGCAAGCTGTTTAAATGGTTCAAAGATGACTCTCTCAAGAGCATTACTTGTATGTTATGATGAATAAAATCAGAAGTACCTGTTTCTATAGAATGACTGAGAGATTGTTTGCAGTCAGCTGCAGAGCATGCACCTACCTGTCTGCATTACAACACTGTTCCAAGCAAGCAGGCGGCTAGGTCTACCCTGTGTGGTCAACTTTCCCAACAGCAGCTTGTGGACATCCAATTATTAAGTTACAGAACGGGTAGCTTTTGTAAAGTGGAGGAAAACCAATATTTAACTTTCACTGAGCTTAATCACAACCTAGCAGACGGTAGTGATTCTGCATCATCAGGTATTATGCTTGCCTGTTAGCATACCCTCCACCCATTCGAACAGAAACAGCTGTTGTATCCTTTTGTTAACTTTTTAGACTGTCTGTTATTGTTAAACACAACTGCACTGTGGTACTTGCTTTACAAGGCAGTAATCCAGTTCCCAGGAGGACAAGCTGAGGCTTTGTAGAACAGCTGTGCTACTTGTCTCACAGCAACTACTTCAGACTGTTCGAATTACCTCTGGGTGGGGAGAGAGCCCCTCATGTTCTGCCCTTCTCCTAGCATGTTCAGCATGCCCGATAACAGCTCATGCTGCTGCATGTGCAGGTGTGTGCACGCAGGGACTTTGAGGCTGGAGGGTGGTGGTGGTGACACTAGGGGACAGTGGACAGGCCAGCCTTGTCTCACCTTTGAGACTAAGTGGAAGCTGTTAGAGTAAGTGTACTGCTTTCTTTTCTGGGATAAGCTAGTGAGCTTAAACTCTTACTTCCCTACTCCTAGTATTCTAGGTAAGAGACCGTTTAATCAGTTAACCAGTTAAAATAATGTTTATTCCCTTAATTGCTTAAGCAGGGGCAGGAGACTGGGCTGGAATTCCCCTGCCCATGGAGTGCTGCTTCACCAGGTTAGGCCTGCCACAAACAGGGAAAATAGAGTTTCTCAAATTTGGGGTCCTGACCCAAAAAGTAGTTGCAGGGAGGGGATCACAAGGTTATTATGTGGGGGTGGGGCTTAGCTGCCAGAGAAGCAGCTGGTGGCCAGGTACCCAGCTTTGAAGAAGCACCCTGCTAGCAATACCACGCCATCCTTACTGCTGCTCGCAGTGACTCTGTCTTAAGAGCTAAGCTTTCAGCCTGCAGCTGACACTGTCCAGCTTTCAAGGCAGTCAGTACCTCTAATGGCAGTGCAGAAGTAAGGGTAACAATGCCACAACCCCCCCTACAATAATCTTACAGTCCTCCCTACAACTTGATTGGGGCAGGATCCCTACAGTTGCAACACAATAATATAAATAGCTGAAGTCACAAAGTTTACATCTCTAAAAATCCTACTGGTATTAGGGATAAGCGACTAGTTGACTGATAGTCCTTCGACTCGTTGCTTCCCCCCTCGCTTCTACCAGAGGCAGTGGCGGGGCGGAGGGGGGTGAAGAGCCAGGTACTGGGGAGAGCAGACTTATGTTGGTTCACCCCAGCACCATCTCGGTGGGGTGCTGGGGGGGGGGTTGTAGGGACCAAGTGCAAGCTGGGAATCGGGTGATTCCTGGCTTGCTCCCAGTCCCAGATGCTGTGCCTCTGCTTTTAAATGTTTTGGGCTAACCCTGATGCGGCTCCCCAGCTTCTCAACAAATCTACTCGTCAACTAAATTTAATGTCCCTAACAAGTATGAAATTGACCAAAATGGATTATGAATTTGGTGGAGCCCTAGTGTTACTACCAGATGCTACAACTCCCACAAACCCTTGCTTCTCAGTTATTAAAATCATTCCCCCCCTAAAAACAAAGGCACTGATGAACTTGGGGTATAAAGTTCTATTTACAGTATTAAAAAGGAAAAGAAAGTTCTGTATTTCTCCTTCCCTGGGAAGTAGCATCACCCCATAACTACCTATCTTACTTTTGTGCTTGCTTCCAGTACCAAAGAAATGCTTGAAACCAATACATGGAAAACAGAGTGACATCTGAACTGCTTCAAGTTCTTATAAGAAAGAAGGGCATTTTGAAAGCCTCCTCTCTACTACTTCACTCTGCTCTCAGCAAGTGGAGTTCTGATTTAAACAGAACATTTTGCACTTGAGTTCTCCTTGAGAAATAGACCTTAAAAGGAACAATGGGTCTGCTTATCTTCCAATTGTTCCTCACACCCACTACGCATACAACAGCCAGCCTTTGCATGATTTACTGTACTCTGCCAACCCTCCTGTGCTCAATGCTGAGGCTGTCAGAGCACTGCAGCAAGAGACCCCACACCATGGCGCTAGCAGAAGAGGAGATAAAACGGGTAAATGAATGACAGTTGAACTCACCAAAAGCTAGTCCGCTGCATCAGCAACTTGCACACTGCTACAAGCCAGTTCTACTAACATCAAATCTTCCTACTATTTCAGGCCTAGTGCTGCTTTTTCACCTGTGGAGCCTCTAGGTCTAGACAGCAAAGAGAACCACAGGCTACTTCTGGCTATGTCTAGACTACAGAGTTTTTCCAAGATACCAAAAACCCTGCCGTGTCCAGGGAATGCATCTGCTCTTCCGACATCTTTTGTGGAAGAGCAGATGTGCTATTTTGGAAGAAGGGCTCTTCTGAAAGAGGAGGGTTTTCCGAAATTTGGTCCAGTGTAGACTGTCCAAATTTCAGAAAAGCCTCTTCCGACAAAACAATTGGAAAAAGGTATGCAAATTGCATACCTTTTTCTGAGAAAAAGCAGCAGTGTAGACATAGCCTCAGTGTTGTGTAGATTTCCAGACTCACTCTAGAGCCCAGCCTCTAGCCCCCTCCTATGACCCAGACTCCAACCTGAGCCTAGAAGTGTACCTGGCACTAAAACAGTCTTAAGCAGCTAGTATGGGCCAGCCACAGGTATCTAGTTGCTATGTAACCATGCCCTTAGTTTCATATGAATGCCAGGTTCCAGAGCTGGGTCATTCAGTCTAGGGTTCTATTGGATAATTTGGTCTACATCTTGAACGACAACAGAAGACAATGGCAACGTAGTTCCTTGAGTAAGTAATCGGCATTAAGCATTTCAAATTTGGCAAGACAGCTGTAATCTTTCAATCCAGCTCTTTTCCAGATTGTTCAAGCTTCCCAATTTAGGTTTCACTACAACGGTTTCTGGTCATTATTAGCCTTGGACAACTGGCAAACTACCCAGCTAGAGTATCACTTGAAGTTCCACTGAAGGTCAGGTGTTCCAGATGAAACAGTCAGGCATGAGACATAGCTGTGTTTCTGGAAGCAAATCTTCAATTATTGTTTGTGCTGCTACAGTATTAAGGACAGCTGTTTATAAATAAAAACGAGAAAGGGAGCTATTTCTAGCATGCAGCAGTTCCACTCTTTCCCATAAAGTACAGCCTCTTTAAAAAGCTGGAACCTAGACTTATCAACCGCTACAAGAAATTGAAAGACAATAGAGCTGGCCTGGTAAGGTAAGTGCAGACAATTAGTCTTTACATTATCTTTATTTCATAGGAAGTTTTCAAATGTGATTTTGCCCACTGTTTGAGAACTGGCAATGGTAATGCCCTAACTAACCATTACAAATGGTAACAATAGAGCTTCAACTTCAGGCTGCTGTGACACTACCAGAGCAGAGAGGAAACAAAACCAAACGCACGTGGAGGAAAAATAAGGCCTCCAAACTACAAGCAGTTCCATTCCAGCAGGCAGCTGCACTGACACTTGGTACCATGGACAACACCAGGTCTCTCTCGATACAGGAAACTGCCAAAGAATGGACCCAAATGTTATATTCTGAAGAGGTGGCCATTCCAGATCAAAACTTGAATAAAGTGACAGACTAGCACGGGAAAGCTTGTTCATGGGTGTGTGGTGGGTATACAGGATTTCCAGGGGCTTGGGCTGCAGCTGTGATACTATTAAAATACAAATTGGTTTTAAAAACATTGTATTGTTCAAAGCCCCAACACAAAGGGGAGTTTTTGCACTGTTTTTGCCATTTTCCTATCCCAAGGCCATTGGACACACAAAGACTCACTTGCTTTTTACCCTTGGTCTTCTTGCTGGCTGTTTGCTGTTAAGAGTCAGACAGGGAGATGCAGCTATATTTTTTTCTCCTGTATCCCTTGTTTTCCCTGGAACAATCCAAGGCATTGCATGCTAATAGTCCTCTTTCAACTATAGTGGTATGTTGGAGTTCATCCTGTAGCACCTACTGCTTCTCAAGCATATAAAATTGTAGAATGCTAGAACTGGAAGGACCTCAAGAGGTCATGAAGTCCAGTCCCCTGCCCTCACAGCAGGACCCAGTACTGTCTAGACCATTCCTTATAGATGTTTAACCAGCCTGCTCTTAAACATCACCATAGATAGAGATGCCACAGCCTCTCTAGGCAATTTCGTCCAGCGTTTAACCACCCTGACAATTAGGAAGTTTTTCCCAATGTCCAACCTAAACTTCCCTTGCTGCAGTTTAAGCCCATTGCTTCTTGTTCTATCTTCAGAGGCCAAGAACAACAAGTTTTCTCCCTCCTCCTTGTGATACCCTTTTAGATACGTGTAAAGGGCTATCATGTCCCCTCTCAGTCTTCTCTTTTCTAAACTAAACAAACCCAATTCCTTTAGCCTTCCTTCATAGGTCATGTTCTCTAGACCTTTAATCATTCTTGTTTTGGATAGACTTGCTTTAGTCTAGGTGTCTTACTGCATTTACCTTGGGGCTAGAGCCAATTCTCAAATCCTCCTAGTGGGGCAACAGGCCCCCCTCTGGGGGAAGAGGGTCTCTGTGCCTTCTGCCATCCCACATGCCCTCCTGCCCTGGGTGACTACAAATCACTGGCAGCACAGTGGGACTAGAGTAGCTTCCAGCTGCTAGCTCTGCACTGCTGCTGGCATGTCCCTGTGGCCCAGGAGAGGTACATGCAGAGCTGCTCCAGCCCTAGAACAGTTTGGGGTGGCTACCCCAACCATCCCATGGAGGGGATGGATCCCCTATTCAGATTAGCCCACAAGCCCATGGGTAGGCTGGGGCAGGTAGCAGGGGTTCTGCAACCCACACTTGCTGCGGCGGCAGTAGTTGTGGGGAAGCAGAGTGATGAAGCCGCCTCCTCGGGTGTGCTGCCATCCCCCACTGGGGTGCTCCCCTTCCTGCCACCACCATGGTCTGGGAGATGACAGCAGAGCGGAAATGCTGCATTGCTTTGCTCTCACCACCACGGCAGGTGGGGAAGGGTCCTCCAACCTGTGGCCTCTCCCCCTCCCCCAGTAATCCCCAAGGCTGCATCCCTCTGGGGAGGGGGCTTCACAGAATGGCCATCAGAGCACCTGTGCTTTTTCCCATAGGGGTTTCTTGCACAAAAACCCCTCTGGAGGGTCCACACCTGCCTTTTTGCACAAGAGCTGTAGTGTTAAAAGGAGTTATTGCTCCTGGGGAGAGAAATAACTCTACCGACAAAAGCCCTCTGTTCTGCCGATTTACTTGCGCAAAAGTGTACTTGAGGTCTGGATGCGCCACTACAAGGTTTTTGTGCAAAAATGGCAGTTTTTGCACAAAAACCTTGTAGTGTAGATGTAGCCTTAGTGTCCCAGCCCAGCAGCTGTCCTTCTGCTACGTGCAGTTCAGTCCTAAAGGTAGGACTAAGGCTGTTAAATAGCGGTTAGTTGGCTAATCATGTAGTCGATACAAAGGGGGGCCTCTCTGCAGAGCTGCAGCAGGGTTTGCTCCCAGAGCCGGCATGAGTAAGGACACATCAGACCCAGCTCGCAGAGAGCCCAGTGCTTACTAGATTTAAAATGCAGAGGCACAGCGGGTGAGTGAGGACCCCCACAAACCGGAGCTGCTGCCAGAGCAGCCTCCCGTAGTCTTCCTGCCCCTGACAGGCAACGGGGGGGAGAAGGCGCAGGTCAAGTGGCACCACAGAGATGCTGCTGCAGGGAACCAGTTTTTAAACTAGCTCCCCCCAGCACCAGTTCCTGTTTCTCACCCCTCCCACTGCCTCTCATACAGAGGCAGCAAGGAGAGGGAAGCAAGTAGTCAATACGCACTTGGTTACCCAATAAGCTTGTGCTTATTGGGTAGTCGACTACTTGCTTACATCCCTGTGTAGGACAGTAAGCGTGTTGCTCCACCCACCTTAACAGCAGGAGATGGGCACTACTCTTCTGAGGGGGTGTTTAATGCTGTGCTTCATGGTGACAAATGCCATTGGCCAATGGTCAACCCTCCTGCTGAACAGGGTCCTAGTGCAGTACTTTGAAACTAGAAATTATGCAGAAAGCCTGTTGTGAAAATTTAACACAGGCATAGCGGGGCTAATGAACTCTTCTGTTCTTACAGCACTTTCCTGCAGCTTAGTTGGCTGCTAGATGAGTCACTACACAATTGTCTCACCAGATGCCCATTGGATCCACAGCTGAACTCTAAGCATTTTTCAGAATGAGAGTGTTACCTTTTATGTGTTTTATGACACACACCCTTTAGAGGGTTAGAGACCTCCATCCGCAGGACTACACACGAACTGGACAGGAGTGTCCCCTGAAGAACTGACCATGGAGGAGGTTCCAGCATGAATCACACATCCTTTGTTTATTAATAAAACCCCAACCCTGCCAAACAGAATAAATAGTTCAAATCAAGGTTGTCTGCTGGGCTAGAGATTTGAAAATGTCTTTAGACAACATCCCAGCATGAGAACACCGTCCTGCTGCCTTGAACTGGAGGAAGCTGCATTTCCACAACACCCCCCCGCCCCTTTCATAAGGCATTAAAACGCTGGCTGATCAGCCTCATTCAATAACAAACCGCTGCAGCATTGAAGAACCGCACTAAAATGTTGGTGGGACACAAACTGCAGCTACAGCCCAAATTTCACTATTCCAGTGCACAGTTAGGAGATGGCCAGGTTATGGTAGAACATCTCTCAGATACTCATGGGGCCCATCTTACTATTGTACTTCACCACCTTTAACTTTCATTCTCACAGTGACCCTGTGAAGTAGGCCAGGGCCATTATCCCCATTTTACAAATGGGGAACGTCACTTCATATCTCTCTAACGTCACACAGGATGTCAGCATAGAGCAGGAAATTGAACCTTGGACTGCTAGCACCCTAACCATAAAGCCAAGCTTCCCCAATAGAGTTGTACAATGATGTCCCCTCCGGAGTTTTTCATTCCCTCAGCTTTACTAGAAACCCCCAGCTATACTAAATGAGCACTAGCTACTAAAGGTCAGACTGACAGCGCAGACAGATTGAACAGAAATTAGAGAATGGCAATCAGATGGCTCATTCAAAGCTTGACACATTCATCTACCCCCAACTCTCCCCGAGCTGTGATTTATTGAATGATTCTATGCTCTTTATATTAAGCTGAGCAGGGGACAGAATTATTGAGGGCACAAAGATTTGAGGCAGACTGTGGAAGGGGGAGTTGGAACAGCTTGTGGAAGGCAAAAATAGGGCACCCTCCAACTCAACAGTGACAGGCTTCCTTTTTGGCTGCGATTTCTGGCCCTCTACCCCCTTTTATGTCTGCACTACCCTAACAGCCGTTCCATATCCCAATCCTAGTTGGCACATGAGCAGCAGATGGCTGTTGGGACAAACTGCTGTTGAAAGGAGGGCTGGAGATAGGACCAGGGAACCTTCCCAAGGGAGTGAGAAAAGAATGGAAACATTTGGTATTTTCTCTGTTTCTTTAAAGATTGTTTATAAACTTTCCCTGCACTTTTCTCCTCTGGCTAGGAACTACATTTTCTTAGCGGAAGGATAAACTAACTACACATCACTTGTCCAGCTCATCCGCAACGTTTTTTCTTCTTTAAATCCGAATATTTAAAAAAAAGTTATAAGGAGCCATATAGCAGCTCTTCTTTGGTGGCTGAAGCAACACGTTGAATTGGCTCACTAGAACAGGCCCTGCTCTGATGTTTTTCTGGGTTTCACGCGAGCTGCATGATTTCAGTCACCCCAACCACATCTTTATAGTATTAGGATGGCTGCAAGCAGCACTTACTCCCTGCCCTCCCCAGAGCTTTGGTTGCACATGCTGTACAAGGGCATCCAAAAGGAATCCTGGCTGAGCTTCTAGGTTGCTGGGTCTAAATGTACTAAACAGCTGGACTGGAAGCCAGCAGAGAATTCCTCTCTAGCTAAAACTGGCTGCCCGACAACTACCTTCTCCCCACCACCATCAGTCACCCACCCACCTCTCACAACTCAGCCAGGCCAACAGCCAAAAATCTTGCTTCTGGCAGACAGACGGGCTGCTATGCCTGCCATTTACTCAAACAAGACAATGGTATGGGGGTAAGAACCAGAGGCGGCAACTAACTTCACAACCAAAGTTTGAGCACAGGCTAAAAAACAAAACAAAACAAAAAACCCCACAGAAACATTAACAGGTTGTTTTCAGCTATTGAGGGAGGCAAACAGACATACTAATTGACACATACTTTAGTGAGCGTGCATGTAAAATGAGAGCGCTTTCCGGCAACGAGGCTAACTTACACTCGCAGAAGCTTTTTAAAAACGCCTCATGGCTAGGAGCCTGGAGGGAGGGAAGAAGCCACCAGCTCTAAGTGTCACAAGGACTGGAAAACAACAACAAAACAGGCAGCATGCTACAAAACAACTAAGCAACACCAGCCCAGGTAAAGATCACATCAAAACCAGCAATACTGAGTCTGAAATGGAAGGTGTAGCCCTTCAGGAACACATGGTAACGGAATGGAAACGAAGACGGCTGTTGTTGAATGGGACTACGGCCCCTAACAAAGTGGCAGTGAGGCACCGGGCATGTGATAAAAAACATGCCTAAAACGATTTGGGGAAAAGGTAAAACGTTTTATCATTGTCTCAAGTCACAGAATCACACTGTTCGCTCAGACAGAAAGAAGCAATGCAAGGAGAAAGGCTACTTCCAGATGCTAAGGGGGCCTGTCAAGAATGTAAATTGTATTCATGCCTTTTTTTGCAATATAAAGGAGGCCTGGTGTATTATACACACACTTCTTTAAACCTTTGTAAAATTAGGATAATCAGTGTTTATAGTCTCCTGGTTTGGGGGGAGAACTCCTTGGAGAACTAAATTGGAGTGGGAATTCTGAGCAGCACTGAGAAACAAGAATGTTAAATCTTTCCCAAAGAGACGCTCTTCTTCCTGGTTACTATGGGGATCCTACTTTACTTGGGAGGGAAGGGGTGGACTTTACACCGTGTGCGCGCAGCATTTACGTCCCCTGCAGAACAATGACTGACAGGGAAGCAAAGAGGTGCCACAAAACCAGTCATGAATCCCTCCCCAGCAGCGCGCCCTCTAGTGTGTGGGTGCATGTGCTCTACATGCATGAAACCGGGAATTTTTACTAGCAATGTTCACAGGTCTACACCCCGTGCTCTCTGCCCCTTATGCTCCGAATCAAGGCCATAGCAGGAAAGTGAGAACCAGCTACCTCTCTCGGTCCTTTCTACAGCTTGAGACAGAACCCTTCAGTGCAAACAGCTTTGCTAATGTTCCTGTGACTAATCAGGCTGTTCTGTAACTAGTTTTGGTGTCCAGAAGTTCCCCCTTTCCATTACCCAATCACCATATGAGGTTCTTAACATGCCTAAGATCCCCAGCTTCAAGTCCTGCACAGCATGCCCCCCACTCTTCCCAATGAATGACACCTATAGCTCCTGTTTGTATTGCCTTGGAAAATCCCACATTCTTCTTTGAGTACTTGCACATGTCCATTCCAAAGAACTGTTGCTGGAATTTTTTCTCCCAATGCAGTTGCTCAACTATTTACCATTGTTGGCTGTGTATGTAAGTGTGTGTGTGTTAAGCAGGCTGCATCCACACTACATATTACCCTCTGTGGCCCTGGAAGTGTCACATGAGCCACAGCCTTAGGTATCTGTTGGGTTAGACCCTTCACCCTTTGGTGCTGTGCTCTCAGAGCACATATAAAGGGTCTTGCCAGCCTCAGTTCCTTCTTGCCACCCATGACGGTTGCTGGATTGTCAGCCAATTTTCTCCTAGACTCTTTTCCTACGGTGTAGTGTAAATAGTTACTGCAGTTTTGTAGTTAGTTTTTAATGGTTTCATATGCCTCCTCATTTAGCAAGAACAACCGCATCCCCGTGCCAGGCAGAGCCAGATTTCCACGTACACACATGCCTAGGGGGTATCAGCATAAGGTTGCCAAATGTGTGGTTTTTCTAAGCCCAATGCAGCTCTTTTTAGCTGTCACTTGCCAGGGGTTTGAGCAGCTGCCAATTGCAGTCGGTTGCGGCTAGTTTGCTGTCCTGCTGCCTCCGACCACCCTGCTTGGGAGTCCTTGGGGAGGGAGCCTCCTGATCTGCTTGCCTTGCTACTTGCCCAGAAGCCCCATATGCTGCGTCTCACATCAGGCCTCCTCCCTGTTGGTCATGTTTGCAGCATTCTTTTTCTCCTATTTCTGCTGAAACATTAAGGTCCGGCCCTCTAGTCAGTGAAAGTCCAGCCAGTGGCCACCTCGGCTTTTCATCTTAGGGCAGGGGTGGGCATAATTTTTAATGGGGAGCCGCTCCAAGATTTTGATAAGTAGTCAAGGGCCACACTTCTATGGAGGGAGTGCGGGATCTAGGACAGAGTTAGGGTGCAGAAGGGATGTTGGGATGGAGGACTGGGGTGCAGGAGGTAGTGGGGGTCTGAGAGGCAGTTTGGGTGAAGGAGGGGGTTATGATCTGGAGCAGGGGCTCTGGGTGCAGGGTCCATGAAGGAGTATGGGTGCAGTAGAGGATTCTGGCCTGGGGAGTGCGGGGTCTGGGAGGGAGCTGTGACCTGAAGGAAGTGGGGAGAGGGGATACAAGGGTTTGGGTGGTGACCTGGGGCAGAGGGGGCTAGTGACCAAAAGGCTGTGGCTAGGACATGCTTACCTAAGCAGCTCCCAGCCAGCAGCTCCACAGGAACCTGAGATAGGCCCCCCCTGCCTGTCTGCTGGGTGGACTGCTCCAGCACTGGGAGGGGGAAGTGAGGAGGCTTCCCTCACTGCCCCTGCCTCCAGCAAACGCTCTCAGCTCTTATTGTCTGGAAACTGGCCAATGGGAGCTGAGGGATTTTGCTGGGGGCAAATCATGACCATGCGCAAATTCTCCTGTCCCTCCTCAGCTTGCAGAGCAATTAGCAGACAGTTGTTTAAAACAGCATAAGCTGCAGTGTAGTAAGGGTGTTGGCGAAGTGGCAGCAGGCTGGATCCAGCCCGCTAGCCACCTCTTGCCCACCCGTCCTCGGTTGAGTTCTGATCCATTCCCCCCCTCCCCTCACAAGATGGTGTTCAGTTCTCTCAAAGGCTTAGTGGGTATACCCCATGGTTAGAGAACCCATTCTTCTCTGGGACCTACACCTTGTCTTGAGAAAACTCATGAGTCCACTGTTTTAAACCTCTAGCAATTGTTCATTGTTACACCTCTCCTGAAAAGCAAGGTGTAATTGCTAAAAGGGTATTAAGAGATCCTGGCCCTTACATTGGCACCCCCACATAAGATCGTCTTAAAGAAGAAGGATCAACTGTGTCCACACTCACAGTCCCTCTCAAAAGCGGTCTTGCAATTCCACTCCTGTGCTGGTATTCTACCCTAAGCTGCAGGCAGGCAGGAGGGGAAATGACGACTCTACTCTTTGGGTATGTCTACACTTGCTCCCTAGTTCGAGCTAGGGATGCAAATGTAGGCGACCAAAATTGCTAATGAAGCAGGGATTTAAATATATCGTGCTTCATTAGCATGATCTTGCTGGCGTGTTACTCAGCTCAACAGCTGTTTTGAAAGTGACAGTGTGCTCATTTTTGAGGAGTAACGTTAGTTCGAACCAAGGGGTTTGGTTCGAACTAACATCCTGGTGCACACTTTCACTTTTGAAACAGCTGTTGAGCTGAGTAACACGCCAGCAAGATCATGCTAATGAAGCACGGTATATTTAAATCCCCGCTTCATTAGCAATTTCGGTCGCCTACATTTGCATCCCTAGCTTGAACTAGGGAGCAAGTGTAGATGTACCCTTTGATATTAGTGGCCTTCTAGATACAAGTGACCAAACCATTCTACAGATCAGTTCAACTGTTTGCAGCCATAGCAGAAAGAATGAAGAGCCTTCCCATCAACATGCCAAGAATGTCATCCTGGATCACTTCATGCATCTGGGCGTGCTCGTATTTACGAGCACCTCACCCTGCACCCCGCCCCAGCTAATCTGTTTATTCCACAAGGCCTCCTTAGCCACCTTCGCACCACATACAGGTCATCTACAAAGCAGCCACCTGGTTGTCAGTGTGCATGTTCTCAGTTCACTATGCTATCTCCCAGCAGGCTAGAGACAATGCCAACTTCGCCCACACAGTCTTGCCTGTCTTTGAATTTTAAGCCCACCTCCTGGACATCTTCTTGTGAGTCACCTCCGTTCAAATAGACATGTGCAAGCACTTAAAGAAAAAACAGTTACTGCCCTTTGCGTAACTATTGTTCTTCAAGATGTGTTGCACATGTCATGTCCATTCCAAGCCAGCCCTCCAACCTCTCTCAGTGTCAGTTGCAAGAAGAAACGGAGGGCAAGCGGGGTTGGCCATTTCCCCTTATACTGATGATATATGCATGTGGGCACCAGACGGTGCTGGAGTCTATCCAACGGATACCACTAGGGAAAATAAATGGGGCAGCTGCTCAGGGCACACACATACCTACACTGGAATGGGCATATGCTGCATCTCTCGAAGAACAACAGTCACAGAAAAGTTAGTAACCACTTTCCCCCTTCTTCCAAGAGCACCCCAAAGCCCAGGAATCCTGGGAATTCCAACTCCAAAGTCACGCTCTGGAGCGGTCAATGAAGCCCCAGGCCAACCCTGGGTCATCATCCCTACCCCAGCGCATTGAGTTGGCTTGGGATGCTTAATAGCAACACTCCTAGTCAGACATTCCTAGCTCCAGACTGGTCAGAGACCAGGCATAAGGACTCTCACAGGGAATGGAAGGAGAGTGAGGACAAAAATAGGAAGTGGGAGAAATCCCCTCCACATGGCCTCTTGGGACTACCTCCCCTGGACCCTACAAATCTAGTGAGACTCCATGCCTGATATAGGTGTGTCAGGAGCTCACAGATGCATGGATCCAAACTGCCATTACAAGGGCACCCCAAAACCACCAGCCTTGGAAGGCTCAAGACTAACCCCCGCAGCGGTGAGAGAGAGAGAGAAGAGAACAATCATTGGCTACATCAACAAGAAATGGTCTACATCAGGGTTTCCCAGCCTAGGGGATGGGACCCAAATAGGGGTCGCCATTACATTTCAAAAGGGTCACCAAGTGTCTCCCCAGGTGGCTCTGCCCCTTCTCCTTCCCCCGTTTTTGAATTGCCTTGGGTCACCAAGTCTTCCTGAATTGTCAAAATGGGTCCCCATCTGGAAAAGTTTGGGAACAGCTGGTCTAGGCAGTACTGAGTCCTGCCATGCGGGCAGGGGACTGGAATCGATGACCTCTCAAGGTCCCTTCCAGTCCTTGTATTCTATGATTCGAACAGCAGGAAGGAGGATGTGGCAGTCCCAACATCAACTGCCTGACCAAAATCAGTACTTGCAGGTACACTAACAGGCACAATCCCCTCCCACTCCCTGCCCATTAGGCCCAGGTACATGATCCTTGCCCACCTGGTACTCTGTTCTGAGCCAAAGTTGCCAATATTCGCCTCTAGAGAGAGAGCTACACCACTGATGCAGCCATTTATCTATCTGCCAAGGAATCAAAAGGCACACAGCACCAACAGCTCTGCCAGTGGAATCTGCGGATTTGCATTCACATTTGAACTAGAGGTGGGCACAGCAGCTCTTCCACCTGCTCCAAGTTGTGTGCTCAGCTTCAGCGGGGGTTCAGAGCCTCCTGGACAACCTTACACGTCCAGGTGGCAAAGTACTGGACTTCCTAAGGAGGGTCAGACTACTATGGATTGCCTCCTCTTGGGGGAGGGCACGTAGCAGGCCCTTAAAAGCCCCTGCCGCAGGTGCTACAGTCCTACCATAGCCCACCCCAGAAACAAGCAGAGAACATGGGCCCTCCAGGTCTTCAGGGAAGCAGCCAATCAGGATGCAGCAGGCTCAGTTAAAAGGAGCTGCAGGGCCTGTGCAGTTCAGTTGCTGACCCGGACCAGAAGAGTGAAGGAGGACTAAGGGGCTATGAAATTCCACAGGTAAAGACACTAGGGAGAATTTTTGCTCAAGTAAAAAGTTCAGAAGAGAGCAACAAAAATGAGGAAGCGTTTGGAATGAGTGCTATATGAAGAGAGATTAAAAAGACTGGGACTTTTAGTTTAGGAAAGAGGAGACTAAGGGTGTGTGTGGCCGTGTATGCCCAACCCATCACAGGAGTGAAGATATCCTGGGGTGAGGGCACCACTTGATTGGCCTCAGGGTCAACGGCTGTCTCTCTAGTCCAAGTCTTCTGGTCTCTGGCCAGTAGGCCATTCTGCCCTGCGAGCAGGGCTACTCACGGACTCAGTGTTGTTTAAAGTCCGTAGGCAGTTCTTGTCTTGGGGCAGTATGGCCTAGTAGCCAAAGTCAGTGAGATTGGGGTTAGTGCCCCGGTAGAGGTACCTGGGCCCACCCTGCTCCACCAGGTCCCAACCCAGGGCCCTGTGAGCGGCAGATCGGTCTACCACTCTCTCAGCGGGGAATCCAGCCGAAACATGCCGAGTGTACTTGGGTGGGAGAGGCGGCTCTTGCACCCTCCCTGGGTCGCTTCCTACCGGTTCTGCTGGGGTGTCATTCCGCATCGCGGCTGGGTTTCCTGGCTCCCTGGCAGTGGCTTCTCCCTGGGGCTCCGCTGTGGCTGAGTAGCGGCAGCCTCCTGGAACTTCAGTTCTCTCTGTCTGGAACAGGGGCTGTAGCAGCTCCGGAGTTCTGGCTGGAGGCCCTTCTCCTTCCCTGGCCAGACTAGACTGAGCTGCTCTTTGGCCTTTTATAATGCCTCAGCACTTGGAGCATGACCAGTCTGGTTGAAGGGGTGGGACTTCCTCTGCTCTCCGGGTTTTCACCCCTTCTGTTCTAGCGCAGGGTATGCCCACCCTGTCACACAGGGATATAATAGAGGTCTATAAAATCATGACAAACATGGAGAAAATGAATAAGAAAAAGTTATTTACTCATTCCCATAACATAAGAACATGGGGTCACCAAATGAAATTAATAGATAGCAGGTTTAAAACAAATGAAAGTAATTTTTTCTTCACACAGTGCGCTGTCAACCTGTGGAACTCCTTGCCAGAGGATGTTGTGAAGACTAGGACTGTAATAGGGTTCAAAAAAGAGAGAGACAGATTCATGGAGGTTAGGTTCATCAATGGCTATTAGCCAGGATAGGTAGAAGTGGTGTCCCTAGTCTCGGTTTGTGAGAGACTGGAAATAGATGACAGGAGAGGGAGCACTTGATGATTCCCTGTTCTGTTCACTCTCTCTGGGGCATCTGGCATTGGCCACAGTCGGCAGACAGGACACTGGGCTAGATGGACCTTAGGTCTGACCCAGTATGGCCGTTCTTATGTTCTGAAGCAGGGATAGGATTGTTACCAGTTCTCCAGGCAAAAAGGATCTCATATTGCTTCCTCTGCTTGAACTGGTGGAGACTCTTCCACAACAAGGCTCATATAGCTAGAGCTCAAGTTACCTCAGTGGCTTCTCCTGAGGCTGTTCCCTTCCTAGAGATCTGTAGAGCAGCAACCTGGGGCTCCATGCATACCTCTTTTAGCCTAGTACACTGGTCTCCAAGCTTTTTACACCCAAGATCACTTTTTAAATCTCCAAACAGGCGAAGATCTATCGCCCCGCCCCTTCCTTGAAGCCCCGCCCTCTCTATTCTCCTCCTGTCCATCATTTGCTATCCCCAACCCTTACTTACACACAATGATAAACAGTTTATTTTTAAATTATGCGATACATAAAATTAAAATCAGGTGTTTATAGTTATGAAATAAATGGTCTATTTTTTATTCATGCTATTTAAATCTAAAATGAAGCATTTATAATTATACATTTTGTGGGGACAGAGTTCTGTGGCTGGGGGCAGGGGAGAGGGAACAGGGTGCTGGGAGGGCAGAGGACAGGGTTCTGCAGCTGGGGACAGGGGAGATGGATCCGTTTGTGCAAAAACTCCCTTTTGCTCAAGATCCGTATACCTCCTTTTTTTAGGCATAAGGATTTTGCACAAAAGGGGTTTCTGGCACAAAACGGATCTGTCTATACTGCTAATTTTTGCGCAAAAAGCATCAGAGATTATGCAAATGAAGCATGAGAAAATGCAAATGAGTGCTTCATTTGCATTGCCTCATCTGGAAAAAAAACAAAAATGTAGCGTAGACATAGCTTCAGTGTGTCCATGGAGTCCCACCTAATCCCAGGTACCCTGCAAACCCTGATTACCAGTCCCCCCCCCCCACCTCCTTACTGCCCCAGGGACCCTCCACTCCCCCAAACCTGCCCAAAGACCCACTCCCCCACCCCTGCAGCATTCACCAGGGACATGCTGGCAGGCGTGTATAGCAGGATGCCAGACACCAACTCCCCTTCATCTAGCCCCACCCCCACCACAGCAGAGCAGCAAAATTTAAAATTTTTTAGCACACAGCTAGACCGCAGAGGTGGGCTAAATTAGGCCACACGCAGCTTGCGAGCAATAGGTTGAGAACTGCTGGCTTAGACAATCTACTCAAGTTTCAATACCCTACGATATCAGAAACCCAGCATGCTCCAAAGAACTTTCCATCAATCAAGGGAAGCCAGAGCCTAATATTTCTTGTTTAAAACAAATGAAGCATAAGCCACCAAGCATTTTTAGAAACCCTGAAACCATCTGATTTTTTTTTTAAACATCCTTCGGTGGCAGCAAAGGACAGGAATGTTTACTTGCCTTTTACAGTCACCTTTGTCTATTATCAGTGTTAAGGTGTAGGACTGCAGCTCTTCCAAAGCAGCTGGCAAGCTGTGTTTCAGAGATGACATAAGGGCGAGAGTTATTGAGACTATTTCTGATGCTATTTGGGAGGAGGGTTGGAAAAGGAATTGCATTAGTTGGCTTACACCAAACCCCATACTAACAAGTGTGAAGGAAGAAAAGAGCGTCTAATATCTTGAGCATCGCATAGGTCTGAGATGAAACCAACAAACAGGATTGCCTCTTCTGGAAAAAAAACCCAAAAACGTAGTGTAGACAAAGTTTTTCCATTAAAAGCATTTGTGGAAAAGAGCGTCTAGATTTGTGCAAAAGCGTCCGTGCCAATCTAGACATGGTTTTGTGCAAGAAAGCCCCGATCGCCATTGGGGCTTTTTTGCACAAAACAGTTCTCAGCTGTCTACACTGGCCCTCTTGCACAAAAGCATTTGCGCAAGAGGGCTTTTTCCCTGAACAGGAGAGTTATTGTATTTGTGGAAGAACACTGACAATCTTACATTAGATCGTCAGTTTTCTTGAGCAAATTCAAAGTGGCCAGTGTAGACAGCTGGCAAGTTTTTCCGCAAAAACTTGCCAGTCTAGATGCAGCCTAGGTGTGTGGGTTACATAAAGAACAAACAGGATGCTTAGCAGTGTCCAGGTATCTACACGACAAGAGACTCACAAATTATTCTTTTCCGCAGACCATTTCCTAGACGTTTCGTTGCAACAGTGCACAAATTAAGAAGCCACTGACTTGCTGTGTACTCCGCAGCAAATTACATCACTGTCTTAATTTCTGCAAGTGTTATAAAATGAAGATAATACTCAAGTCACCTGCTCACTTATGCCACAAGGAGCAATAAAAGAGGGAAAACATTATATATGTGCACTGCGCATGCTCCACGGTTACAGTAACAGAGTGAACTGTGGCGCCACATACTGCATCTTCAATGTAGTACTTCAATACCAGGAGTCCAACTGTCCAGACCTTTATAGGAGAAAAAGCATTTCAGTACCACCGTCAATTAAATGGCCTAACAGAATTTAAGCTCTGGTATCTTCTAACCTATCTAGTGGTAAAAGCCTCCAGCTTCTAGCTCTGCACATCTATGGGATATTGATCATTCAACTCACTGCTGGTCTGAGACTGGTTATTGCCCATCCTGGATCTCAAACCAGCAGAATCTGAGAGAGGAGGTAGTACTTGTGTGTCAGGTTGAATTAAGGAAATATGGCAGCTCTCTGAAGCTGCTAAAGAGAATGTCAGACACTTAGGGATGACAGAATTGTGGGCAGAGAGCAGCATGATAGAGGATCTTATTACAGTGCTCCACAGTTTATCAACTGGATCTCTCCACTACAGAGTTGGCTTGTATTATATGGCAGAAAGAGAGAGGAAATAGCTCAGTATCTAGGGGAGGGATGTGAAATATCAATTACTTGAATAGCTGATTAATCTCATGAATTCTTATCGCTTACTTGACTATTCTACAATCCCTGGGGGATGAGGCCAGCAGCTCTAGACCCACTCCCAAGAAGCCCCCTGCCACTCAGTGCTGCTGCCTCTGATACAGGGGCAGTAGCACAGGGTGGCAGCAGCCCATCTGGGGTGGCGGGGGTCTGAGCTCCCGGACCTGGCATGAGCCAGAACTGAGCCAGGCTGCCTGCCCCTCTGGCTCCTAATACACTTTAAATGCAGAGCTGAAGTAGGGGTAGGTCCTACCTGGTGCAAGATGGGATTGAGTTGGGCTGCTGGCCAGCCTGGTGAGAAAAATTTACTGGTGGGGGTGGGAGGGAATGCGTGTAGTCTACAGCATTATCCTATGCGTTTTTTGCTTATCAGTTAGTTGGTTAATTGACTACACTATTACATCCCTAATCTAGGGGGTTGATTCCTCCTTGGCTTGAACTTTGTTTTTTCTTTAACACTTGTGCAAAGTGGTTGTTAAATGCTACCATTGATGTGAGGAAGGGACGAATTCTCATTTGGCATGTTTTCCTCACAAGTACATGAAGTGTAAAGCAGCGGAGAACTGGACTTAAGATGCCTTCATCTGCATGTATCCTGCTAATACAGTGTTTCCCAATTGGTGCTCCGCGGAACCCTGGGGTTCCGCAGAGCACAACGAGGGGTTCCGCAAGGAGCGGGCGCTCCCCTGGCCCCTCTGAAAAAGAGAGAGAGAGAGAGAGAGAGCCCATCCCTGCCATGCGCGACCTTCCCTGAGCTCCCCCTGGCTGGCTGCTGCTGCCCTGCGCAGCATGCTCAAACCAGCGGGTGGAGAGACGCCCGGACATGACATAACGTCACAGCCCGGGATTTTAAAATTGCTGGGCGCTGTGACGAGCACATGGCTGAGTTGCAGGTTCGGAGTCCGGGGACAGAGCACAGACTCCAGCCCCACAAAGTGGAAGGCAGAAGGTACGGGAAAGGGAAAGGGAGGGGGAGGGAAGGGGCTTGTGCAGAGGGAAAGGGAAAGGGAAAGGGCTGGGAGAGGAGGGTGCTTGTGCGGAGGGGAAGGGGAAGGCACCCTGGGAGCGCTGCAGATTGGCCCCACTTGGGGGGGGCGCCGGCCCCGGGCACGTGGCGCTTCGGGAGAGGGGGCGCCGGCCCTGGGCGCGCGGCGCTTGGGGGGGCCACCCCCAGGCACGCGGCGATGGGGGGGCCCTGCCCCCGGACGCACAAGTGTCCCCGCCCTCTGGCTCCCATCGGGCAAAAGGGACAGGGGTGGAGGAGAGACAAATGGCAGGGGACCAAGCGCAGACAATGAGGAAAAGGGCAGGAGGAGAGGTGTTAGTGGGAGGGGGACAGGGTGATGCTGGGAGAGGAGAGGGTAAGGGCACTGGGGGCTAGAGGGGTGAGGGGAGGTGCTGGGAGAAGGCTTGAAAGAAGGGGTGGGCATGAGGAAGGCTGGGATGGAGCAAGTCATGTGTGAGGGCACAGGGGCATGAGGGGAATGGGGGCAGAGGGTGGTGAGGGGTGGGCATCAGGGAAAAATGGAGCAAAGGGGGCAGGGGAAGTGAGGGAAGGGGGAGGCACCAGGAGGGTGCAGGAGTAAGAGAAGGTGCAGGTGCCAGGGGATTCTGGAGGGACCACCATCAGAGGAGAGATGCAGGGCAGGTTTGTAGAGGGAGGTGTTAGAGGAGGGGATGAGGAGGGGTAGCTCACATGATCAGAGTGGGGCTACTGGCGGAGTAGGCACAGGGGGGAGAGAAGGGCTGGTGGTGGGGGGCAGATTGCAGGAGGGCTGAGGACAGTGAGAAGAGCAGGAGTCAGGACAGCAGAGGAGGGTGATGAGTCGGGGGGCAGCAGGCACCAGGGGAGCTGATGGAGCAAGGGGAGGAGACATGGCAGCAGAGGGAAACGGTAGAGGTTTAAAAATAGTTAATAACTTGGGTGGCACAGTGGCACATCCAAACAAGCCACATGAACTCAATACTGGTGCACAACACAAAATTCATTTTGCTCATGTAAGGAAACTCTTAGGCTATGTCTACACTGGTTGTTTCTTGTGCAAGAACACATCCACTCTTCCATGTGTGAACTGTGCTTTTGCACAAGAGCATCTATGGCAGTGTGGACACTCTTGTCTAAGAAAGTGCCGATGGCCATTTTAGCCATAGGGCTTTCTTGCTCAAGAAATTCATATTGCCTATCTACTCTGGCCTCTTCCACAAGACTAGTTGCTCAAAAGGGCTTATTCCTGAGTGGGAGCATCGTAGTTCTTGCGCAAGAAGCCCTGATTTCATACATGAGAACGTTAGTGTACTTGCGCAAGAACACACGGCCAGTGTAGACAGGCAGCAAATTTTTGCGCAAGAGCAGCCGCTTTGGCGCAAGATCGTGCCAGCGTAGACACAGCCAAGGGGAGGGAGGAAGGCAGGGGAGGGGATCAGTACTGGCTCAGCATGTCTACATGGTTTGGGGGAAGGTGCAGGGAAATTGAGCTCAGCTGGGTTGTAGAGTGGGGAGGGTGTGTGTGTGTGTGTGTGTGTGTGTGTGTGTGTGTGTGTGTGTGTGTGTGTGTGTGTGTGTGTGTGTGTGTGTGTGTGTGTGTGTGTGTGTGTGTGTGTGTGTGTGTGTGTGTGTGTGTGTGTGTGTGTGTGTGTGTGTGTGGCTCAGTTTGACTGCAGGAGGAGGGAGGTGCTGGGAACCGGGGCTAGACTCAAGGGGAGGAAGAGACAGGGAATCGGCTCTTGGCTGAGCAGTTTTGTGGGGCTTGGAGGAGGTGCAGGGAAACGGGGATCAGCTGTGCTGTGGGGGAGGCATGCAGGGAACCAGTGCAGGGCTCAGCTGGGCTGAGGTGGATGGGGGAGGGCATACAGAACAGACGGGCAGCTCAGCTGGGCTGTGAGGGGCTGCAGGGAACTGGTGCTGCACTCCCTTGGATTGTGAGGGATGGTTTTGGGGGAGGTGCAGGGAACCAGCAGGGGTGGGCAGCTTAGTTCAGTTGCAGGGGATAGAGGTGCAAAGAAGCCTAGTGGGGGGGGGGGACCGGGGGACCAGGAGCCCTGAAATGACCTCCCCTGGTCCAAAAATTCCTCATCTGGGACCAGTCAGGTCTAGAGGGTGCCAGATCAGGGAGGTCCAACTCCTACCCAAGTCCCTTCCTCGCACCCTCCCTCGTAGCCAGACACCCTACATCCAGCCTGCTTCTGCACCCTACCTATCTGGTCTGCACCCTACCCAGACCTTGTCCCCTTCCGCCCCCCAGCTCCCTCCCAGATCCTGCACCCCATCCCTATCCCGCTCCTTGGCAGCCCTGCCATCCACCCTAGCACCGCCCTGGCCCCAGCACCTTGCCTCACACCCCAGAACTCAGCACCACCCTGGCCCTGGCCCTGGCTCTGGCCCTGGCACCCTGCCATCCACGCTAGCACCCAGCAGCGCCCTGTTCCTTGTCCCAGCACCCTGCCAATCACCCTAGTGCCCAGCAGGACCCTGTCCCTGACCCCAGCACCCTGCCACCTGCCTGTCCCAGCACCTTGCCCCAGCACCCTGCCACCTGAGCCAGCATCCTTCCACCCAGCAGCACCCTCTCCCCAGCCCCAGCACCCACTAGCACTCTGTCCCCTATCCCCACCAGCAGATTTGGGACCACATTAGTGAGGTTTGGGGGTTTTTGGAGGATTTTTTTTTGTTTTTTTGCATCTCACTTGTGTGGCCCCAACTGACTTTTCTGTGGGTCAGTGACCTTTGACTCAAAACAGGTTCCTCACCCCTCTCGCATATAAAGACAATGCTAAAACCTTTTGAGTTTGACATAATATTTTATTTAAAAATGAAGCCAGGCCAACAAGCCCCCAATTGGGACCAAACCCCCATTTCACTGCAACATCATAACACTCCTGCACCACCTGACCCCAAATCTGAGCCTATCATACACTGGAACCCCCGTCCCGAGCCTCTTACATCCCCACACTCCTGCATCCCCACATCCTCAGTCTTCTGCCACAACGTTCCTCCACCATCCACACACCACAAATCTGTGTCCTGAGCCCATCATACTCACAAACTTCTTGCCCTGAGTCCCTCACATATCCAGCCCAAACTCCTGCAGCCTCACGTCCACAAGCCCTGGCTTGCTCAGCACCCCAACCTTCCACCTGAACCCAACACTCCCCAGCCTAGAGCCCCCTCCCCAACAGCCCTTTCTCCTGTATCCAAATTCCCTCCCAGAGCTTGTACTTCTCACCCCTTCCCACACCCAAATCCCCCATTCCCACCCCACATCTCACTCACTAGGTTGAGACAAGTATAAGGGCTGGTTATTGCAAGTGATGGAGAGGAGGGGAAGAGAGCGGATGAGGCCTCACAGAAAGGAGATGGGGGGGGGTCTTGGGGAAGGAATGTGAATTTCATGAATTGGTGGGTCCCTCTCTCCTCCTCTGCTCCACCCCACCCCTTTTTTTTTTTTTTTTTGCTTGACAAACCTAGGGGTTCCTTGAAATTTTGAAAAGCTGAAAAGGGTTCCTCAGCCAAATAAAATTGGGAAACACTGTGCTAATAAATCTTTTGCCACATCTGAATAGTTAATTGTTCCTCATGTCAAAGGGACCCTACTCCCACACAATATTTAACAGCCTTGACTCTAACCATTACTATTGTAGTCCCCCTACTTAAAGGTGTCTGCTTATTTTCTGGGAAGACCCTGTGTGCAGCAATCCAGCCTCACAGACTACAATTCCCATGAGCCCTTGGGAAAAACAGGAAGGACATGACTCTTATGTGGGAGATCTGAGTCTCCCCACGGTTGTGGAGGAAGACTCAGTAGTCTGTGGACTCGTCTCTCTGTTTTTGGAGCAGAAAGGGAGCCAGGCTGCTGTGGAGGAGTTTGATCCAGTTCAGGAGCTGTTATATGGCAGTTACAGACTGGGACAGCAAGCCTTTGGAACTGGGACCTAGCAGGCTGCTTCTCATTGCTCTAGAGGGGAGGCAGTTTGGTTGTACTTGTGACTAGAAGCTACTCTGCATCCAGCACACAGAAGAAGACTGAGTAACTGGGCATCTTTGGGGAAATGCTGCCTGGGACAGACCTCAGAGATACAGACTAACTCTGGGTTCAAAGAGAGGCCAACCCAGTGAACCAGGGCTGCTGCAAAGCTTGGACCCACATACACCCTACCTACAGAGAATCTCTATTACAGCTGCAGTTGGACTCGGGGTGTTCAAAGCAGCCAGCAGGAACCATACTCTGCTTCAGGACCCCTACTGCAGCATGTGCCCTGTGGAATGGTATACCGATTACCCAAGCCAGGTACTGGTGTGGGTTTCACCTTCTCAGTAGCATCCTGTGCTGAAAGTTGCATGCATCAGTTTGGGACTGATCACGGGCCCTGATTTTTTCCCCTGAAGCTTCTACCAGCCAAAAGCTGGGGATGGTTCTTCAGTTTTGATGAAAGATTAATCATGAAGCAGCCATTCAGGTCACTACATATTCATGGCTTACATGGCCCTGTTCCTCTAGTGATCTCAAAGCATCGTACAAGGTACCATTACCTCCATTTTAGAGATGGAGAAAGCATTGGACAGAGAGGTGAACTGAACTGCCAAGGAACTGAGCCCCGAAGTGTCCACGATCCAGCGCAAAGCTCAACATAAGCACACCGCCTCCCTTCCAGAGCTGCAAGGCATTTGCAACGGAGGGAAAGCGGTCTGTGGCCGTCTTGGGAGCCACTTGCTGAGGGCAATCCTAAAGGGCTATGTGGTTATAGCTGTGGAACATGGCACTCACGACAAAAGCAGACGAACTATGGCACCAAGCTCAACAGACACAAACCTCAGCCTCCCTTCAAAGATATAACTACAGACTCCAAAGGCAGCAGCAAGCACACAATTTGGCTGGCCCATTAAAAGCTCCCATCACCTCTCAGTCATCTCCTGATGCAACACAAAAACAGTGTCACAGTTGCGATAAAAATGCTCGGGGTAAATGTCCCAGAGTAGCCTCACCAGGTGGCAGGGGTGAGGGAGGTTAAAGCACAGCCTGTATTACAATGATGACACAGACACATGGAATGGGAACAGTTATTCATTTACAGCCCCATAAATTAGTAAGCCTGTAAAAATAAGAGCCTCAATGAACGAGATCCTGACTACAACCAAAAGGGAAACCTCCTTGCTATGTAAGTCATGTTAATTACAACAGGCAGATTTAATAAGTCAGTTCCTGGCTCAACATTTTCACCTATAAAATACATGTTTACAATTATTCCCCAGCCCTGGAAAGATCTGCCAGCCATCTAATTGTTCACATCTCCAGTGGCATGGGAAGTACATTACAGGGTTTATTACACCCAGTACCCCTTTCAAATTTTTCTAAAATTGTTCCTCTTGAGATTTAATCTAGGAAACACACCAAAGCACGTTTCCGTACAGATGATGGTGCAGTGGGGATAAAGGAAGGGTATATTTTCTTCTCCAAACAATCAGAATAGGGAGCTCCTTTATTCCTGGCTGTACTGTTTCAATTCACAGTCTGGCTGCTGAGACAGCTCTTCCTCATCTTAAAGCCTGGCAAAAAGTCAGGCAGCAAAGCTGCCTGTTCCAAAGGACTGCCAACAGGGTGTGCTGGAAGTGTCTCCTTGTGTTGAATGTTTGGACAAGAAGGTGAGGAAAGGGAGTTTGGCGAGACTATAACTTGAGCTCCCTGTCAGGTTTCATGGTAAAAGGTTCCAGCCTCTCGCTTTCAGGCAGCATGCTGTTCAGCTTCTCCATGAGCGGTACGGTCTGGTCAATGCCCATCTGGATGCGGCGGAGGATGGCAGACATCTCGTTGACCTTCTGGATTTGCTCTGCATACTTGGCGTATCTTTTCTGGCGCTCCTGCATGAAGCTATAGAGCGTTTCCACTGAGAGATCCATCTGTTTAAAAACAAAATAGCAAGGGCCACATTAGGCATTTGGAATCTCTAGCCTTTTAGTAGGACATGGGGACTCTTACCAGTGACCAAATATTTACTTACCAGTGATCTACTGGCAGCTATAAACCCGAGCTTCTCTGGCAGCTCTCACCTGCCTCGCTATACAATTAGACAGAGCGTGTACCCACCCATCATGGAAGTGGTATGGATCAGTTAGTGCTGGCACGACACTGTGCATTTATATCAAGTTATTTCATTTTCCAAGTAATTCACACAAGTCATCCGTTCCCAACTTTCTAATCAACATTTTTTAAACCTATTAAGTATTCCAGCTGTTAGTCATTTATAACAAAATGACTGACAGGATAAATCCTGTATTAAAAAAATTTGCTTATTGACATCTCGTGTCTACATCTCTCTCATTCACAGCACTTGGGAGTATTTACATTCCAAACACTCCGAAACCCCAAATACCCACGCTTGCCATGGCTCAGTCATATGATCACACACTTGCACACCCTTCAGTTTGCTGACTCTTCAAACTCTGGTATTTCCAAGCACTTAGGCAGAGGTCTTGTCTCTGGCATGCAACATTGGCAAGTGGGAGTCAATCATCAGCTGAAGTAGGATAAATATACAGAGCTGTGAACGTACTACATTCAGTCTCTGCAGAAAAAAAAAAAACCTACTACCACAGTCACGAAGGAAGAAATGCTAAGTGGGGCCTATATGAAGAAGAGGAGAGTGCCAATATGATGGCCCACAGGCCTTCTGTTCTCATGGCCACCCATTCAAGTTACCATAGTGGGGCTTGCATAGTGGGGATTTCAAGAATCCAGTCACACTAGTGTAACATGGGAGGAAGAGAAGGATTTCTGATCATGGAATACCTTCCGTTTCCTTAATTAGCACCGTGTCTGTTGTTCTGCTGGTATGAACAGGTTTGACCATGACTGCTCATTTCAGCTAACTACGGCTACCATTTGACTGAGGGTGTTGACTCCAGTAACCAGAGGCTCCACAGTGATGTACAAACTCGCAAGCTTTGCTGACCAAGTTTGCACTGCACACTTACCCACATAGCACTCCCTACATAGGGTTGCCATGTGTCCGGTATTGACTTTGACAGTCTAGTATTTTCGCCTCCTGTCCGGTTTAAAAAAAAAAAAAATTCAGAAAATACTGGACACCTAAAATGTGCATAAAATGCAAAAATACCAGACACCTGGCAACCCTACACACACTCAGCAACTGGGCCCAGCCCCTCTCCAGGCCCCCGGCTCTCCCCACTTACCTGGTTCCGCAGGGAAGCGGTGTTCTGGTGCCCATCAAGAAAACAGGATGGCCACCAGCAAAAAGCCTAAAGACTTTTCTTAAAGGGGCCATGCTGTTTTTAATTGCATAATAACTAACAACTCTCAGCGTCCTTTTTTTTTTTTTGCTCAATAACTTTGGTCTCCCCCCCCCACCCCCCAACAGATTTTTTTTCCCTAGTTTTTTTTTGGGGCAGGGGGGTTGGGGGTGTCGATATTTTTGGTTAAACCATCTGGCATCCCTATCCCTACGCAGCTTGGGTCCTGTCCAGGCATGCGCTATGGAAGGATTCTCAGGGAGCAGCCTCTTTAGCTCAGTGGTAGGCAACCTGAGGCTTGCAGGCAGCCCACTGGGGCTCCACCTGCAGCCCACACTTCATCTCTGCCCTCTTCCCCCACCCTTGTCATGCGTTGGAGCCCGGCACTTACCTACTCCTCTTCCTCCCTCGCTGCACTTTCAGAATGCCACAGATTGCCTGATGCGTGGCATTCAAGATCTGGGATCAGCTGGTTTACAGCAGAGTGTTGGAAGGGAAGGGGGAGAGGCTTGGGAGAAGGGGCAGAGAGGGGATGCACAGGCCACAGGTGGAACCCCAATGGGCCACATGCAGCCTGCAGGTTTCCCACCACTAGATTTCAATCTCGCAGCCCACAGAGATAACGGAGGGCAGCTTACCTCACTAGTCTTGGTTGCCCAGTGCAGCTCGAGCTGCTCCACAGTCCTGCCTGTGAATTGCGAGAGGAGGTCCATAATACCACATTTGTTAAAAGACCACTGAATTTGACTGATGCAGTCCACACCAGCAATGTCTGGCAAGAGCTCAGGAAGAAAAACAGCAGGGAAGGGCTCAAGGCAAAAGTTTTCAGGCAAAAATATTTTGCTAAGAAACTGAAGTTACATGCAGTATTAAAATAATGTATGTCTCTTTCATTGCCCTGTGGAGTTAGGAGCATTTTTTCTATCACCTCCACCAATGCTGGACACTCTACCAATTAACCTTTCATTCTTTCTAGCCTGCTTTCTGTCTATCTAAGGCTGAAGTCCACACTTCCCCTCTGTTCCATCCTGTGGATTCCTCTCTCTACCCTTTCACACACAAGACAAAATAAAAGCCAGCAGAGCAGGAAACGCCAACTAGAGTGGAAACAATTTAAGCCTGCTTAGGGGTTTCCATTAAAACTCTAGCTCAATACGTTGAGTTAGCTCTGTAAATTGTAGTGTATAAAAGTTGACCGCCACCAGGTCTGCCTGGGATGGAAGTAAATTCAAGCCAGTGCCTAGAAAGGACCCACTTAATGAGAGAGAGTACTGTGATATGGTAGCTAGCTAGAATCCTTTCAAAAAAATTTTTTTCAACATGCCTTATTAAACAGAGCAACACAGGGCCTGAAATAGATACCTCTTTTGGTAGTGACATTTTCCTTAAGATCATTTTTCATCTGGCCTCAAAACCCCAAACAGGCAAAGCTTATCTTTACAAAGGCTGGAACATAAATAAATAATCGGACGCATTAGCTTCTGTATAGCACATTTTATTAATAGTTCTCTAGCTACTCTGTGAATGTTGATAAGTATTATCAGGGCCCTGCCAAATTCACAGATATGAAAAACGTCACAAACTGTGAAATCTTGTCTCTCCCCGTTAAATCTGGTCTTTTATGTGCTTTTACCCTATTCTAAACAGATTTCTGGGGAGGGGGAGGCCAGCATTTTTCAAACTGCAGGCCCTGCCCCAAAAGGGAGCTTGAGGGGATCATAAGGTTATTTTTAGGGAGATCACCCTTTCTTCTGTAATAACCTTCAGAGCTAGGTGGCTGGAGTGGCAGTGGAAAGGCACCCAGCTTGGACGGCAGTGCTCCATCAGCAGCAGTGCAGAAGTAAGGATGGCCATCCCATCCCATCCTCAATTCTGTACTGCTGTTGGCAGAAGCTCTGCCTTCAGAGCTAGCCCCAGCCCACCAGCCACAATCTCCTGCTGCTCAACTAAAGGCAGCAAGGCTGCCATGCCAGCAGCAGCGCAGAAGTGAGGGTAGTAGTACTGCAACACCCCCTACAATAACCTTGGAACCCCCTAATCTCCTAAACTTCTTTTGGGTCAGAACCCTTACAACAACAACACTGTGACATTTCAGGTTTCAACGGATGAAATCATGAAATTTACTATTTTTAAATCCCTGTGACTGAAACTGAACAAAATGGATTAGGACTTTGATGGGGCCCTAGTCATTATCCCCATTGAGGGAACTGGAGACACAAAAAGTTTGAACTTGAAAAAACACTGGGATTGTGCTGCTTGTGGATGTTCAGACAAAGTTTATTAAAAAAAAAAAAAAGTCAGTCCCACTGCCAAAAAAAGGTGGGTGAGTTTGCTTTGTGGCAGTTGTTTTCCACATGCATAATCCAGGTTGTCTATATTCTGGAAGACTATGGCAACTGCACACCTACTGATCTCATAATATGTTTGAAATTTGAGCAACTGACAGAGGAAATGGTATTTTTTAATTATTGTTTTTAAATCATGTTCTATGTTAGCATCCATTTGTAATGCCAATGTCTGTCTGTGCATTTGGGCCAGTCATTGTCGTAAGGCCAGCTGCACCTCCAAAAATCAATGGGTGTTCTTTCCTTTACCTTAATAGGCCTTCAATAAGGCCTTAAGCAACATGCTCAAGGACAAAGAAGAAGTCTGCATCAAAGTCCGGAACTAAATACAGACTTCCTAAATGCCAGTCCAGAGTGTGAGCAACATGACAAACCTCCTTTACTGGGACTTGGGGGAAGGAAGGTATTTATCAGTTAGGATACAAAAACTCAGTGTACGCATCCTCCAAGATTTCCTCCCCTCCCCTTCTCCTGTCCAAAATAATTCATCCTGCCAAATCAAGGCTTCCCTGATTTTGTACTTCTAAAGTAACATGAGTGTCTTCCCCCCCCCCCAGCCCGCACACCAGAAAAAAAAAGTCAGTCTTAACAGCATAACATAGTAAAAACAGGTATAAGCCCAGTGTTCTTAAAATAAGTTCTCCCAAGTCAATGGCAGAGACAACAATAGACCTGGGTCTGCCTGTTCCTAGTCTACTGCCATGATCACTGGGCCACTAATGTGGAGGTTATTTCTTAGAAGCATGAAATGTTAACAGGCAGTGAGTTTACATTAATGAAAACTAGAGCTCAGCCACATGTGGCTGAAATGTTTCAGTGGACTTTGAAGGTGAGAAATTTCTTGATATGGGAGATTAACTTATTTAAGTTAAGGCTGTAGAAAATGCGTTACGATTTTGTTTTATTCTTACTGTATCGTTTGAATCTTTGATCATAACTGTATCCTGGCTTTCACTATAAGCATATGTAAGTGTTACAATATTAAGCAAGGTGCTGATCCTGAACTGCAGCATTCAGTCTAGTTAGTGCGTACTATTCCTTTGGGGACAGCAGGTCCAATATTACTGTGAGCATTCAGCGAAGAATGGACTGAATGATCTATAGGGGCTTGTTTCCAAGGGACTCGGGTGCTCTCCTTGTTAACCTACAAAGCATAGTAAGGGCTGGCAGGGCTCAACTGGACTGTTAACAGGCTGGTGGTGCTGGAAGATGACACCAAGTTAAGCACAAAAGACTCAAGATGAGGCCGGGGTATAACAAGGTGATGTTCAGTTCTGGGTATCACAAGAGCCATCACAACAATGTACTCAGCAGGCCTGAGACAAATTATTGCTTAGCTGAAGATCACAGTCAAAGCACTTGCAAACTAGATTCTAAGAAGTTCAGAAGAGAGAAAATTGGGAATAGATGTAGAAAAGTGTGTTGTTTTCTGTTCATTTTGGGTAAGAGAAACAAACAAAAAAAAAAGCAAATACCAAATGAGAATGCGGAATGGATAGCCAAAAGATCAAGGTTATCCAACAAAAGAGCTTGAGCGCAAAGGGGCACGAACAGCCTAGCTGCATATCCCTTGGTGAAACAGCCCCGAAGTTTAAGCTCACCAAGATGAACCTGATAGCAGAAAAGGAGGAGAGCACCAGACATGAGAAGCTGCAAATAGCCAAAAAGCAGAGGCAGAATGAATAGCCCAAGAAGCTGCACATCAGGGAGCTTGGAGATGGAAGAGCAAAAATATGAGGAGTGTTAACATGTACACAAGATGCTGGAGATGCAGATACGAAACCCAGTAAGATCACAAAGCTGGAGCAAATTGTAACCTAATTACAAGGAAACTTACCGCACTGAGGAATAGTTGACCACCTTGGAAAGGCTCAGCAGGATAGGGATGTTAAATATCAGTTAACTGAACAGTCAGTTAAACTTCATGAACTCTTATCGGTTACTTGGCTAGTCTATAGTCGATGGGGGTGGGGCCAGCAGCCAGTGTGCTCCAGCCCCACTCCTGAGGAGCCCGCTACTACTCTGCACTGCTTTTGCTTATCAGTTAACTGGTTAATCGACTATACTATTACATCCCTACTGTAGAGTACAGAACATTGTTGAGGACCAGAGAATGACTATTATGCTCTCCAAACTGTTGGAGAAAGTATTACAAGTATTTAATGATATGGATGTAAGTAGAGCTATGAAATGTGAGGTTTTTAAATTGTTTCCATATAAATGGTTTCAAATTACCCCAGGGGCTTAACACCTCAAATTCAGGAACCTTAAATGATTGATAAATTAAGTCACGGGGGATATATGCATAAAATGGTGGATTATTTGAAAAAAAAAAACGATTAAGGGTAAGGAGCAAACACCCATGACAAATTAGTGGACTTAATAGCTTAAGAGTAGTTCTCTGAGGTTTCTGCTGAAGAAGCGTGAACTGCTGTGTGGGGAAAAAACTCCTGTATGAGTAGAAGCAGCTGCAGAAATAGCTGACTGATATGTAAAAAACAAGGCAATGCAGAGAGCATGGCCCCCAAAGTAAAGGGAAACAACTTGGAGTAAATATGGGTTCCTGGTTTGTCCACAGGAATATGGAAGGGGGGACAAAGTCCACCCGACTCCAGTATTGCTCCCCTCCTAGGGCTCCAACCCAAAACAGTGGTCTCAGAAAACATTACTCATCTGCTTTCCCCGATCCCATGAAAAGGGAGTGTCTTATGACTGACTGTTGCATGACTTTGGAACTCTCTCTCTGAGTTCATATTTCTACTCCAACATCAGAAATTTCTTTGGTGGGATAGGGAGCCCTGGTTAACTGTGTCAGGTCTGACCTCTCGGAGGTAAAGAAAGAGTTCATTAAAATGGCCAAAGCAAACGGTACTGTCTGTCCAAGCTGGCAAAACACTGGAGCTAGGCACTCCCTAATCAGGAAAGATGTGATGTAGGAAAGCAATATGCTCTTTGGGGAAGAAGTGAGCCTGCTATCATTAGGTCAGGTTCAAATGACAGCGCCATTAGCATGCGTTCAATTGCAACGGGAAGGCATAAGTGGGAGTTCTGAGCATTTACCAGCTGATGTGTTCGTTGTAATCTCACTGCTGAAAGCTGTTAATATTGTGACTAGTAGTAAAAAAGAATGAGTCTCCAAGTTCCCAGGAGTGAACACTGAGAAAGAGAGAGAATCCACCTTTCCTATCAGCAGACAATAGTTTTGCATCTCAATCCACCTCTTCCCATTGCCTGAAAGAGACCTCCTTGGAAGCAAAAGCCAAATAGCTTTTGATGTTGAACAGGAAGCAGACTACTTTCCCTAAAAAGCATGAAAGGAACCATATTCATCAAGCCCCAAATCCAGAAAACAGAGCAAGGGGTTTTGTACAAGTAGTAAGGTTGTACAGAAAAAGCACCCCAGGGGAAAACAGAAAGCCAGAACCCTACAAACAACTGTCTGTATCCACTAAGCTTTGTATGGAGTTAATGTTACTAAACCATGATTACCCCTCATGCAGGTCACTGGGCATCAGAGATATGATGTATGAAAAGTTAAAGGCAGCCCAATATTTTGAGTATTTATTGGCCCAGCCTTCAGAATAAGGAAAAGAAATACTTATGACTTATGCCAGCAGTGGAAAAAGCCTGTAGGGCCACACAAGACTGCCTTGTGCTCATTACCAAACATCGAGAAAACACTTTTCCAGAGTGGCCATGGATATTGTTGGGACAATGCCACAAGCAATTCAGAGAGGAAAGAAATATATCAGTAATAGTGTATTTCCCCATAAAATACCAGTTGCTTTGTCTATTTTAGAGGCTGAAACAGTGACTGGGGCTTTCTTCACTATGTTAGGTGCAGAAGGTTTTTCTAAACAACTCTTATCAGATTGTGAGTCAAATTGAATGTCCCAGCTGCTTATTGAGTTATGGTGCAAGTATCAGATTAAACAGCTGAGCTCTGCCCCATATCACCCATAAACAATTTAGTTAAAAGCTTCAATGGGATTCTTAAAAAAAATAAAATAAATAAAAAACCCCATGATGGGAATATACACAATCAAAAAGACAAATGACTGGGTTATAATATTACCTACCCTGTGTTAATTGCTGAGGGAAGTACCCCGTTAGTCTACTGGGTTCACCCCATTTGCTCTCCTGTATGGGGGGAAAAGGTCAGAGGTCCCTTGGATCTCTTCAGGGATCTCTGTGAGGATGGCACTGAGGCTAAGAGAGAAACCAGTGACTGAATATCTGCAGAAGCTTAGGATACATCTACGGTCAGATGAAAACGGATTACCTAAACGTCAGTAAAAGCCAAGTTGCACAGAAAGTATGGTATGACCACAATGCCTGTGAAGGATCATTTGATGTTACTCTTTGTAATGAGGCACAAAAAAAGGATACCAAGCCTTAGATTCCAGCCTGAGTCAAACACCTGCACTGCAAAGTTATAGTCTCACAGAGGTGTCTGTTGCAGTACAGACATACTCTGTGGGAGCCCAGCCTTCCCCTAGGAGGCCATATCAGACCATTGGAAAATGCATGAACAAATTCGTAAGAAAAATACAAAGCATGCTAGAAATAGAGCTAATTAAAGAGACAAATCATGGGCTGGGCCACCACTACCCACAGTTCCCCTTGGCTGGAAATGGTGAACCATAGCCAATGGGTGCTGCAAGGCTCTGTGCCTATGGCTGTTTGGATAAACAAAGTATCTTGTAGCTCACCAGTGGCTTAACCAGCCAGGCCAACCACCCAACTTTGAAAACCCCTGGTTTAGATTGTAGACTAAACAGCAAGTCCAGTCTTTCATAGGCGTGGGCTAACTACTCTTGCCTCTCTGTGCATGGTTTCAGTGACACAGTGACTGCTATTACAGACTTGCAGTAGGGTAGACAAAAGAGTTTTAGAAAGGGTTTTATTTACTTTGTCAAAACCTGTCAAGAGAGCCTGCTCTGCCCAGTCCAGGTTTTGGACAAAATAATTGACTTATATACTGATGATCCAGACACTCTTTTAAAAGGTGGTACTGATGCAAACAGGGGGAAGTAGCAAAAGGATTCCCACTGCTTTCTTTAATAAAAGAATTATTCTACCACGGAAAAGAGAACATTATATTCTTATGTGGGCAATCAAGCAGTTCAGGTCCTTATTTACCAGAAAAACCATTCTCTCTTTCAGTATCTAACCCCAAACTACTACCCAGGAACACTGCTCTAAACACATGACATGCCAATAGTGCATATTAAAAGGAGAGAATATACACTGAAAGATGCCTTGTCCAGGCAAATGAGTTATGGCCAGAAAAGCCAGTGGCTAACTCCACTGCATCAACTTAAGGGGGAAGGTGAGACCCAAGAACCCTTAATGCCAACTGGAAAGGGGGGTTAATGAAGGTCTTGATTCTGGTATGGCCCTTCTAGTTCACCAAATATATCAAGTGAGGTATTAAATGAAAGCCAGGGTCATGCTGGTCATTAATACCACTGTGAAATATACTGAAAACACATCCTTAGATTCTGTATCCAGATATGAGTCACCAGCCGAGGTGCAGAAATGGGTTGTCTGCCAGACAAGAGACACTTATTCACCTCTCTCTCTGTGTCATATGTAAATGAAGCAGTGTAAGCCAAAACAGAGGATGACTATTTACAAACAAGGCTATGGAAGAGATGCAACTCCAACATTGCAGCAGAACACAAGAAAAACAAGCCACAGGGACTTGCACTGTCTCAGAGTATACAAAAGGAGCTTTGGGGCTATAATGAGAAAGGAAAGAGGATACTGCAGCTAGGGAGTAAACACACATATCCATTTACATTTATGAAAAGGGGATTTCAGCCAAACTTAGCTAAAATGTTGCTGGGGCGGGGGGAAGAGAAGAGAAATATCTTTAGATAGGAAGAAAGCCTGTTAAGTTTAGTCTCTTGAAAGCGTGTCTTTTTTTTGTGTTATAGAAACATTTGTTTCCAACATTCTTGCTATTACTTGAATCTAGGAGAATAAATATATTCTGGTGTTCTACTATAAATATATCCGAGTGTGGGGATATTAAGCAAGATACTGAACTTCAACAGAATCATACAAGCTAGTGTTCATATATATATGTTCCTTTGGGGAATGACAGACCTGGCATTTATTTCTAGGAGCATTCAGTGAAAAAGGGACTGAAATCTATAGAGGAATGCTTTACAGAGACTCAAATTGAGGAGCAGCTATTGTGAACCTGCAGGGGAAAATAAGGACTGGTTGTGCCCAGAAGAAAGTGCTTGAGTTGAGTAGATTCATGGAGGTTGGGTCCATCAATGGCTATTAGCCAGGATGGGTAGGAATGATGTCCCTAGCCTCTGTTTCTCTGGAAGCGGGTGACAGGGGAGGATCACATTGGGATTACCTGTTCTGATCCCTCCCTCTGGGCATCTGGTATTGGCCACTGTCAGAAGACAGAATACTGAGCTAGATGGACAGCTCAGTATGACCCAGTTTGGCTGTTCTTATGTTTAGGGGCTAACAAGCTGACACCCCTATGATGGAGGCAGGGGGGGTAATTATTAATCAGAGGATCCATTCACGGATATCTTGACAACCATCTCAAAATTCATGGCATTTTGGGACAATTTACACACACAGCCCCTAACTGCATTTCACCCCACAATTATTTCTGACCAATCTTGCTGACCGGAATGTACTTGTTAATTTGGTAAATGGAGGATTCAGATCGACACTAGACACTAGCTTCCTTTCAAAGCACAGTACAAAAAATAATGTATAGCAAAACTAAGGGCTCGTCTAGACTGCACTGAAGTTTCGAAAGAGGCTATGCAAATTCTGCAGGAATTTGCATAACTCCTTCTGATCTCACTTTTGAAAGTGGAGCTTTCAAAAGTGAAAGTAGTTGGGATGCTTTTTTTTTCCCCCAGCAAGGCCCCCCCCCTTTCAAAAAGCCATTCTTCCTCAAAAAACGAGGTTTATACAACTTTTTAAAAAGGGGGGGTTTACCCCCCCAGAAAAAGTGTCCCGACTACTTTGACTTGGGATCTGCAGGGTCCGCTTTCGAAAGTGAGATCAGAAGAAGATCTTCAAATTCCACAGGAATTTGCATATCCTCTCTCAAAACTTCAGCGTGATCTAGACATAGCCTAAATGATTCCCATTCCTGACCCAGTGGGAGTTTCTAGCACTATTACACAGATATCTTGAGCAATGGGAGGTTGAGATCAAAGATTCTAATTTTGATCTGAATTTTGTCCTCTCCTGTGCCACTTTCATTATATTTTCCCTTCCCTTCTTGAGATTATGAAAAAATGGAAGTTTCATGACTCTTGAGGTTCGAGGCAAATTTTTCAAGCAGCATTTGCCATGTTGACAGTGACAGGAAAATATATTGCACACAAAAATGCTTTGTTATTTCCAGCCCCTCTTGAATTTTTTTTCCTTTTCAATAATGACCCTGCAGAGCCCAATGAGATATCCCAAACTGTTTTTTTGCAGGTCTCTCTTGTTCCTGGTGCCTTTTCTGCAGGTTTACTAACTCTATGATGGTGTTGCTCAGAGAGCACTGCAATTAAATACAGATCTTTATTCTGCAAAACTCACTTATTAGAACAATGCCCTTTAACATAAATGGCCTCTACTGTGCACTATCAGGTGTCTGGCTAGGAATGAATGAGTTTCTTCTTGCAGCTGCACATAAATCACATCTGAAAATGACAGATGGGAACATGATTGCACGGAATATTAGTCATGATGAGCTGGTGTGGAAATTTTTAAATAAATACACTTTAACCTGAAGACAGACCCTCTCTGTCAGAAACTAGAGAAAATGTGTTTGACAAATTACATTTCTGAAAATGTTATGCAAGGATAACACAATATCATGGTGAAAATAGGTACTACCTACTGTCTCCCTATTGTATGTGCTTGAAAATGAAAAACTTAAAGGATGAGTATCCTGGTCAGTGCATAACACCACAAAAGAGATCCAGGAAGCCTGAACCCTGCTGTGCAAAAGCAATTGTGGACACAGTTTTTCCTCTGAGTGTTACCAGGCTAACATTTGCAAAACAGATGATTTCAGGATTTGTTTATCACTTCCAAAACTAAAACCTACCTCAACCCTCTCCTTTTCTATCTATAAAACCTATCTCTGCTGCAAACAATGCCAAATACTCATTCAATCCATACTCTGCAGAGATATAATCTGAGTGAGGAGAGGAGAACATTTATTCTAATTGGATAAAACTGCCCTACTAGGATTTTAAAAGTACACCTGAATCTATACTATGCATACACTAAGGAACAAATTCCATGTCCCTCGATCTTCAGTTATTTCAATGGAGTGTCTCTACATACATCTAAAAGATTGCTCATCACGATGTCAAAAGTTGGAGTGTCTAAATCAGGAGCAGCAATAAAACAGCACCGTAGCCCTTTGCTGGCTGCCACCACTATATTTACCTGCACCTCCACAGGTTCAAATCATAGATTGGGAATCGGCGTGGACCAGGACACCGCTTCCTCCAGTTCCCATGGGCTGGGAATGGCGATCCATAGCCAACAGGTGCTGCAATCGACTGTATCCACAGAGGCACAGATAAATATATCAGTGGCCTGCCAGGCACTACCCTGGGGAACTGGATTCCACCCATGAACCGGTATTTGCTCACTCTTGGTCTAAACTAACATTTAGCCAGGACTGCAGAGTGTGTAAACCAAGGTCATTCCTATTTTTGGATGCAATTTGTGCATATATAAACTCAAAGCAACACCAGAAAGGTTTTAATTAACTTCTGTAACTTGTAAAGTGAACATTTTCTCTAGGTTGTTGTGTAGAGGGTGCATTTTTGCACCTTCCATAAATCCTGACCATAAGAACCTCTCTCTCTTTCTCTCTCTAGACCCCTATTCAGCACTTCCATATTTCTAACCAGCTGGAATCCCCTTAACAAAACAGACTCAAGATAAGATGGGACAGATCTCCCATCACTCAATTCTACTACGAAGCCTCCTGAAAATACGGTCAGAATTCTTCTTCTTGTCTTATTTTGGTGACAAAGAGTAAAGCTGCAAATTAAGAACAACCGGAAGGCTGAGCATTTACTTAGGCCTGGTCTTCACTACAAACTTAGGTCAACAGAAGCCATGTTAAGGTGATCTAATACATGTGTCTACAATACAAGACCGCCATTAACCTAAGTAGTCCGTAAAAAAATGACTCCTGTTCATCTCCCCTTTCTCCTCCACTCCTGTGCTGCTTTGGTAACAAACTATTTAGGGGACTTGACACTGGTGCATCTTCTCAAGCACCACCCAGGTTGCTAGGAGAAAGGGGGCTTTTCTCAAGTTCTAACCTGTGATCCCAAGGAGATCTTCAGAAAAGCAGCAGCACAAGATCTCTAATCCATGTCTCATGGCCTTACTCACTGTGGCTGGAGCAGAAAACGGACTCCAGCCATTATGATTACATAGTGACTTGCAGTGAAGTGTATTGAGGTGGGTTTTTTTTAAATATAAAAAGTTAACCCTGCACAAGTAACAATGTATTCACTATCAATGCTACCCTTTGATTTAAATTCCTTGCAGCTAAAACCCTATTCATCTATGCATTCTCCACACTGGGACAGACTTTCCCAGATTAGAAGGCAGAAAAAGACAACTTGGGAGGACATAGTCAATAAGTTAATGCGTGCCTCCAAGAGACACAAGATGGAGCTCAGAGTAGGAAGGATTACACTGTCCAAGAACCTGGACATGGACAGGGAGGACAGGACAGCATGCAGGGAAGAAAAGCATACTATGCAGGAAGCAATACTATGGGTTATAAAAGAGCAATCAGACTTGAGGCACTTAGCTGAAATTCAAGAAAGTTAGCTAGATGCTCGAGTCCCTCTCCAGCATGTGCTGAACCAGTTGTCATCATCACCCAGTTCTACATTCTCATCCCCAAAATGTCCTATGAGGTGAGAGGATAGTAGGGTTTGGTATCCCTTGCACTCAACACCAGGGGAGAGTACAAGGACCGAAAGATGGCCTTTCCTACATCTTATTTGTTTAGCATAGCATCTGTAAGCAAACTTGCCTTGTTTTTCCTTCCTACAGTGTTATCTGACTTTTGTTGTCTCTGGATGCATAGTGAAATTTAGATTACGGAGGAAAAGGCTCTTTATTAATTAAACCAGTGTTTCCCCAATTTTATTTGGCCACAGAACCCTTTTAAACGTGAAAGAATTTTGCAAAACCCCAAACAGTCAGACTATTATATGGAGCTGAAAAAGTAGACCACAAGTAAGTACGGATAATAATAAACAAATGCTAAACAAGGTCATAAGATCAACATTTAGTTTAATTGCACACATTTAAAAAAACATAATATTAATTATTATTATTTTATTTAATCATAAAATGTTATTGTAATGGAATTTTCTCACGGAACCCTTATTTTCACTTTGCAGAACACTGGGGTTCTACAGAACACCATTTGGGAAACACTGTATTAAACACATAGGCTATGTCTACACAGGCATGATTTTGCGCAACTGCTCTTTAACGCAAGAGTTCTTGTGTTAAAGTAGTTGCGCAAGAGAGCATCTATATTGGCCAGGACTCATCGTTATAACGATGCGCTTTTGCACAAGAGAGCGTCTACACTGGCAGGATGCTCTTGCGCAAAAGCTATTTTGGAGAGGGCAAAAGGGCACCAGCCCTTTCCGGGGGTGGGGGCTGGAGCTCCTTTGAGACACGTGCTTAAAGGGATCTCCCCAGACAGCCGTTTCTCTCCTACTGCATGCTTTAGGATCTCTTGCAGGGACTGACAGCCATAGCAGTTCTAGTTGTGGTTGCCCTTTGCCTTGTTGGACACCATAGCCTTGTGCCTTAGTGCCATTAGCTGATTTTTTGACCTCAGCTCTCTTCTTGTGCCATGGAACCAGGGGTGGCCTTGTGCCTGCTCTGGCCCCTTCCGGCCATTTTGGAGTGCCTGCAGCTGCTGCTCCATGCTGCTGCACTCGTCGTCCAGCACCTCGAGGCACAGGTCTCTCTGGACTCCCTCACCAGGGAGGCAATGGTGTACCTGTGGCATCCCCACCCCACCGTGGAGAGGCCCCTGTGGAGACTGGACACCAGTACCGACTGGTGGGACCAGCTGGTCCAGGGGCAATGGGACGACAGCAATGGCTCTGAAACTTTTGGATGCAAAAGCAGACATTCCTGGAGCTAAGTGCCTGGCTCGCCCCTGCGCTCCAGAGAACCACCACCTGGCTGCAGGCACCCATCCCCGTGGACAAGAGGGTTGCCATTGCCATATGGAAGCTGGCCACCCTGGACAGCTACCAATCGGTGGCACACCAGTTCAGGATGGGAAGATTGACCGTCGATGCCATCATCATGCAGGTAAGTCCGGGGGGGGAGGGGAAATTCTGCACTCCATGCCCAGGGGCAGGCAAGACTCCAGGCTGGGGCGATGGGGAATGCCCCATCACCCAGGGGTTTGGGCCGTCCCTCCCTTGCACTGGCCTGCTTGCGGGGGGGGGGGGGGGCTGGCCCGTGGGGCAAGGGGGCCCTGGTGTGTGTGAGTGTGAGGACAAAAGGCATCACGGGGGGGGGGGGGGAGAACCCCCCCAGGGAGCACGCACTCACCCTCCCTTATGTGATGTGTTCCCCTGTGTTTCTCTGCACCCTTCTGCAGGTTGTCCGTGCCATCAACGATGTCCTGCTCCAGCGACTCATCCGCCTGCGGGACGTGGAGGCTACGGTGGCCAGCTTCGCTGCCCTGGATGAAACCCACAGCCCCGTCCATGCCCTGGAGCATCGAGCAACCCATTTTATAAACAAAAAGGGGAACTTCTCCATTTTACTCCAGCCCCTCGTGGACCACCATGGCCACTTCCTGGACATTTATGAGGGCTGGTCTGGCAGAGCACACAACGCCCACATTCTGTGAAACTCTGGCCTGTTTGGCAGGCTGGAGGCGGGCACTTTCTTTCCCCAGAGGGAATTTACTGTTGGGGACGTGCCCACGCCCACGTGTGTTGTGGGAGATGCGGCCTACCCCCTGCTGCCCTGGTTAATGCGACCCTACATGGGGTGGACAGACCACAACTGGTTCAATGACCGCCTCAACCGGGCCCGCAACCAGGTGGAGTGCGCCTTCGGCCTTCTGAAAGCCCGGTTCCGTTGTTTGCTCACCCGTCTGGAGATGGGTAAGCGGAATGTCCCCGAGGTAGTGGATGCACAGCTGCCATCCACGAGGCTCACCATGATGGGGTGCGCATCCAGGAGGCCCTGACGGAGATGTTCTCCCAGGCCCCAGAGTAGGATCTCCCTCCCCTCCCCTTCTCCCCTCCCCTTACCTCCCAATAAACAACCAACCCCCCCCCCTTTTTTTTTTAAACATTTGGAACCTTTTATTTACAATGGGGGAAGGGGGGACGTAGGGTGGGAGGGGGCAGGAGGCTCTGAACTGGGAGGGGGGAGCTACTGCTGGGAGGGGTGGCCCCTGCGACTGCCTCTGCTGGGGCAGACCATGACGTGTGGTTGAGGCCGCATCGGGGCAGGCAACACAGGGAAGTGGGCAGGATGGGGTGCATCAGGAGGGGGAATTGCGGGAGCAAGAGGGGCAGCAGGAAGAGGGGGCATGGGCATTACTATGGGAGGGATGGCGGGTGCGTGTGCCCAATGTGAGCAGTGAGGGTGGAAATGGCATCTCCAATGTGGTCACACTGGGCCTGGAAGAGGCCCCAAGCCTGCTGGTACCACTCCAGGTCCACCTCCACCCAACGTGTGATGGCCGCCTCAATGTGTTCGACGGCCTGGACATGCCGCCGAAGAAGTTGGTCCTGCTGCTGGACCCGCCAGTTTGGTGCCTGGGCAGTTGGGGGTGCTGCCACTGCTACAGGTCTGGAGGGTCCCCCGCTCCTGCTTGGTCCCGCTGTAGGGAACAGAGGAAAGGATGGGTCAGTCAGGCAGCCCAGCCACCGTCCCCACACCCCATGCCCTCCACCCGAGCCCAGGTGACACCACAGTAGTATGGCTTGGGCCCACTCGTTCCCCCCCGTGTTGTGTGTTTGCATACAGGACTGCCACTGGAGAAGGGTGCTCCTCCACGTATTGTAACCACCGATCTGTGTCCTGGCCCCTTGGGGGGATGGGAGGGCACGCGTATTGGGTTAATCTGTGGAACTCCCTGCCAGGGGAGGCTGTAAGGCTTTGGTCTAATCAATGGTGTTTGACAGGGAGCAAGATAAATCCCCACACAGTGCCTGGGAGCACATATGGCAGACGTGGTCTGGGCTCTCAGATCCCCATCTGTTTCCAGCCAGCATCCACCCTCCCCCCCAGTCCAGATGTGCGTGAGCAGCATGGTCCCAGGCGTGCCCTGGAGCTGCCTGCCGCAGCCACGTGCCACTCGGTCACCAGGCTGCAGGTGCTGCATACTGCTAATGCTACACAGCGTGCAGCTCATGCTACCTGAGTGACGCTCCCTCCTGCTCCCCCCCAGGCGCCTGGCTCCCCCCCCGCCCTTATGAGTGCAAAGTGCAACACTCACCAGCGGATCCTTCCCCGGCCTCCGATGACGCACGGGAGACATCTGGGCTGCCTGAGAGGACCTCGAGCTGGAGGGTCACAGTGCTCCCCTGGTCCTCCTCCTCCTCCAACCCATTGGGCAGCTCTTCCTCATCCCCTGCCTCGCTGAGCCTGGTGACGGGGCAGGGGGTGGGGTGCCGCTGGTGTCCACTGGCACCAATGGTCCCTGGGGTGGTATCTCACTCAGGATGGTGTGGAGCAGCTGATATTGGGAGCAGGTGTCGGCTCCTGCCCCCTGGCCCGGACATAGCCCAGGCACAGCTCCTTGACCTTAGCCCAGACCTGCTCGAGGGTCCGGGCTGGATGACCCTGGTCGGAGAGCGCCTGGGCCATGCGGCAGAAGATGTCCGCATTCTTCCAATGGGCACGAATGTTGTGGAGGGCCTCTTCATCGGCCCAGAGGTCCAGGAGGACCTCAATCTCCCTTGGGGACCCGGAAGGGGCACGCCTCTTTGTGCCCCTTGGGGCCTCCTGCACTGGGGATGTGGGTGGTTGTTCCACCCCTGGAGCGGCCATCCTGGGTGGTCTGGTGGCTGTTGGAGGGAGCAGAGCCGTGCGGCAGAGCTGGGCGGCAGAGGTGCTTCTGCCTCATGGCCTCTACAGGCTGTGTCTGCGTCTGCTCGGGTTACCACGAAGTCCGGAGCTGCCTGCACGTACAGAGTGTCCAAGCGGCCACAAGGGCTTTTTTCCGCTTGGACGGCTCTTGCACAAAATCTCTTGGCTGCTTGTCTACACTGGCCTCTTGCGCAAGAACAGTTGCACAAGAGGGCTTCTTCCTGAGCGGGAGCATCAGAATTCTTGCGCAAGAAGCACCGATTTCATACATTAGAAGGTCAGTGTACTTGTGCAAGAACTCGTAGCCAGTATAGACAGGCAGCAAGTTTTTGTGCAAAAGCAGGCGCTTTTGCGCAAGATCGCACCAATGCAGACGTGGCCCTAGCGGCTGGCAGGGGAGGAGTTTACAGGGGAGAAACTGGAAGTGATGGTTTGTTAAGGAACAACACAGATAAGTGTGACATTACTCTGGCTCATTGCTGAAAGTGGTTTTGAAAGGAGCACAGAGACCCAGAACCCTTCAATGTGCTCTTCTTATTGCTCTGGAGTTTGGCTGCTCAAAATTGTCTGCCAGGCAATCCAACTCAATCCCTTGCCCCAGTGGAAACTCATCTCCCTTTGTTTCACAGATATTATGAGCAGACAGCAAAAACAATGGGTATATTGCTTTCACTGAGGTCTAATTTGTAAGCAAACAACACCAGCAACCTTTCAAACATCCAAAGCCTGGCTCCCCACACACATCAGCTCCTAGTCGACTAGTTGTTTCCCCCAACCCCCACTTGCTGCTGCTATCAGCAAGAGGCAGCAAGGTGGTGGGGGTGGAAAGAGAAGGGGTGCTTCAAAGCAGCAGCACTCCTCAGCTGACTGTTGGCTCCATGCGGCGCAGCCTCTTTGAAACGCCACGGAGCATGGGGTCAGCAGGGGACTACTTGAGTTCCATGCTCCCCATAGTGTTTTTGCTGATGAAGTGTAGGAACAGCCCTGGGGCTGTTGCTGCATTTCAAAGGCAAAGGCTTATCAACTAATCGAACAGTTGATGCAAATTTCCTCAACTATTCGATTGGCCAGTTAATCTAAATTTAACAGCCTTGGTATGTGCAGTCTTGCCAGAGCAGTGTGCAGCTGGGCATGGTACATGCTTACTTTGCTATAGCGTCTGCACAGATAGCCAGGTGGAAAAGGGTGTGAAATGATTGTTTGCTGCTGCTTTCAAGCAGGGAAAAGAGGGGAGGGAGGAGATAAGTGCATCATGGGAGGTTGACAACATGTATCCAGAACCACCCACAACAATGTTTTTGTCCCATGAGGCACTGGGATCCTAACCCTGAATGCAAGGGGGCAGCAGGAACTGTGGGGGGGAAGACCAAAGAAATCCAACTTCTAATAGGGGAAATACATAAAAATGAGGGAGCTAGCTACATGAAAATTAAAAGGAACAGTTATAAGAACGAAATGCCTACAAGCAGCGTGGAGATTATTTAAAAACACCATATTAGAGACTCAAACTAAACATATACACCCCGATTTAAAAAAAAGGAAAAGGAACAAAAAGTGCCACCGGCAATTACAGGCCAGTAAGCTTAACTTCAGTATCAGGCAAACTGGTCAAAACTGTGGTAAAGAACCAAATTAGACACAAAGAAATACAATACTTTGGGAGGAGCCAACATAGCATCTGTAAAGGGAAGCCATGCCTCATCAATCTATTACAATTCTGGCGGAGTGTCAGCAAACATACAGAAGGGTGATCCAGTTGATACATGGTAATTGAACATCCAGAAAGCCTTTGGCACGGTCCCACACCAATGGCTCTTAAGCGAAGTAAGCAGTCACAGACTGAAGGGGAAGTCTTCTCCTGGAGACAATGGGTAGGAGCAATGGGGAAGTTTTCACAATGGAAAAAAGTTAGCGGGGGTCTCACAATGATCTGTACTCGGACCTGTACTGTTCAACATATTCATAAATGACCTCAAAAAGGAAACACACAATGAGATGCTAAATAAAGTCTGCACATAATGTGAAATTACTCAAGATAATTACATACAAAGCAAACTGTGAAAAGTTGTCACAAAACTGACCACTGAGCAACAAAATGGCAGATGAACATCAAATGTCGATAAATGCAAAGTAATGCAAACTGAAAACCCACCTACACACAAAATTATTATTTTTAACAGCTAATTTAGACCTAAAGAAAACATCTGCTCAATGTGCAATAGCAATCGGAAGAGTTTACAGAATGTCAGGAACCATTAAAAAATAATTAGATAAAGACAGAAAACATAATGCTACTGGGTAAATCCACGGGGCACCCACCCCTTGAATACTGAGTGTAGCTCTGGTTACTCCATCTCGGAAAAAAGCAAAAAAACAAACAAACAAACAAAAATGATTAGGGATATGGAAAAGGACAAATTAAAAAAAATGTGGACTGTTCAGTATAGAAAAAAAAGCAGCAACTAAGAGGGATGGAATAGAGACCTATAATATCATGAAGGAAGTGTTATATTCTCCTTCACATAACAGGAATCAGGGATCACAATGATATCCATAGGCAGCAACTTTAACATAAAAAAGAAAGAATACTTCTTCACACAATGCACAGTCAACCTGTAGAACTGTAGAACTCATTGTCGGGAGATGTTACAAGGCCAAAGTATAATTAGGTTCAAAAATATATTACACATGTTCATAGAGGATAGGACCAACAATGCCTATTAGAAAAGATAATCAGGGACACAATCCCATGCTCCAGAGGTCCCTAAACCTTTCACTCACTGCCAGAAAGCTTGGGAATGCATCACTTGCTAATTATTCTATTCATTCCCTATGAAGCATAAGCATCTGACATTGGCCATGGCTGGAAGACAAGATAACAAGCTAGATGGACCATTCTAGTAGAAAGGGCTGGTGCCTTTCAGAGTACACCTTTATCAAATGCTAAAAAACAAATTTTAAAATGCATCTGAAACACAGACTGATTAAATTTAATTTTGAATATCCTCATACCTTTGTGCTGAAATAGCAAATCTCTACAGAAAACATAATACAGGATTGGATTTTCTACAATCATTCCCGGAAAAAAACTGAATCCGTTTTAGAAAGTGAGACCACTGCTAACTCATACAATTCTGCTTTCAATTAAGCAAATAGTTTTATAACAAAACATAACCTCCAATTACAAAATATAACCTCCGACTGCCCCATTTCCTGATCTTACAATGATGCCATATTAGTCATCCAAAAAATTTCCCAAATCCAGCCCCAGCTGGAATGCTGCAGACTGCAGTTCTTGTAAAGGTTATTTACCATGAAGACTTTCCTTCACTGTAACTGTCAGATCTTCATTTCCAGCACATCAGAACACCTAATTATTTTAACCAAGGAGATTTTTATGCAAGTTGTTCTTCTATCTGTCCAATAATCTTTGAAGCTTTGATTTTAAAAAAGAACCAAGACCATTACTAAGACATTTCTCATGAAACTATTTCATTTTAAAGTTGAAAGGTTTTTTATGTAAAATACCCTCTCAAAGTCAACATCATTAAGTTTGCAGGCTGCAGATTCCATTATTATTATTCACAATCTCACCCCCTGGAGCCAAGAGCGACTCCTTTTCCCTTCCATAAGGCCTAGAACAGCCTGCTATAACTTTTCAAATGGAGGTGCTTATGACCGAGTGGGTCACAGAGTTCCCCTTGAAACTTGCATTTGACAGACTGAACATACTATATGCCCACCTGTCTGCCCTCTAAACTGCCCCACCAGCTCGTCCTGCTGAGCCAGGGCGGGTGGGGAGCTCCTCCAGCCCCTATGGGTTAACTGGAACTCAGTAAGCCAGGTGAGGCTTATCGGTTAACCTTTTACATCCCTTGACTTGACACAGCACCCAGATGCGCAGTTCCAATGAGACCAAATACCAGCTAAATCCATCTTATTTTGCATAAAAGTTTTACAGAGCAAGCTTACAAGTTTGTCCCCTTTATCAGTGAAAGAGATATGCACATCTGTTGTCCTCCTTCCCAGGTAACAATTATTTACATTGGATTCATTAATAAACAAAAGTGATTTTATTAAGTATGAAAAATGGAATTAAAGTAGTTGCAAATGATAAGACAGATCAAAGTAAGTTACTAAGCAAAATTAAAAAAAAAAAATACATTCCAGGTAAGCTTAATATTCTAAGAATCTAGTTACATGTAATTTCTTACCCTAACTGTAGTTTTAACCCTCTCTCACACAAATTCGGCAGCCTTCTAGTTTGGGCCTGATCCTTTCTTCCCTCCCCAGCCCAGTTTAGTCTAAGAGGTTTCTTGCAGTCATCTTGGTGGTAAGCAGGGGGTGTCTTGGTGTCAGGCATAGGGATGTTAATTTCCATTAATCAACTAATCAGTTTGTTGATGGGGGGGGGCACTCGCTATCCCACTGCACCTCTCCCTTTGAAACGTACAAGAGCCGCAGATGGCTCTTGTACATTTCAGAGGAAGAGGCGCAGCAGTAGGGTTGCCTCTGCCTCCCATGCTCCCCATGGAGACGTTGGAGGAGGGGAAACCGGCTTTTAACCTGGCTTCTCCCCAGCATCGGCTCCTGCTCACCCCCTTAGAGGCAGTAAGGGTGGGGAAGCGACTCGTCTAATGACCACCCAACTATGCTTATCAGGTAGTCGACTAATTGCTCACATCCCTAGTCTGGCATCTGATAACTTCCTATTGTCTGGTTCCCTGCCTATACATAAATTTTGCTCAAGGCGGGATTCCTTTGTGTTCAGCTTCAACCCTTTCACGCCCCCATGGAAAAAGGATCACATACGAAAGGGATTCCAGTATCAGGTGACCTGATCACATGTCTTGACAGGATCAACTGTAGTCCAGGTTTACAGCAAGCACAAAATGATTCACAGATAATTGCCTTGAGCACTGGGACATAAAGTTCCTCAAGTACCACAAATGGCTTTCACTAGCACACCTAGATCAACAAAACAGGATTATACTTCATATTTCTAACTTCCAATACAGGAATAGAATGTACACATTCACAGGGATTAGAAGTCTCATTTTGCACAAAGCATATTCAAGTTAAGCACATACAAAAACATATTCCCATAAAAATAGGGGGCCCAAGGCAGGAACAGACAAGAGGGGAGTGCAAAGGTGTCACATAGATAAAGTGGACAAGCTCTTTATCTCTACTCCTTACACCTTTTCTCATTATCATGTTTCCTACAATTTTGAGGCAGGAGGAGACAAAGAATCAAGTTGTTCAAATTAATGGCTCAAGTCTGAATGATGGAACCTCTCAACTGGTCACTTTGTCTAGTCCCTCCTTTTTCCATTCTGATGTAAAATCCTCTTATGGAAACAAATAAATAAAAACCCAACCAAGATCCAGAAGACTAGCCAGCCCTGTAACCAAACACGATGCCAACTCTGTCCACATATCTATATTAGCGAATTCATCACTGGAGCCAACAACATAAGCTACCAAATCAAAAGGTCATTTGACTGCACATCCAGTAATTTGATCTATGCCATCAAATGCCAGCAATACCCCACCTCTATATATACACTGGACAAACTGGACAGTCTCTGCGGGAAAGAATCAATGGACACAAATCAGATATACATAAAAGAAACACACAGAAACCTATTGGGAACACTTTAATCTTCCTAATCACTGTTTAAAAGATCTTCAAGTGGCTGTGTTGTCACAAACCAGTTCAACTAGCCAGATAGAGAGAAGCAATGGAATTAGAGTTCATCTGCAAATTCAACTCACATGATAATGGACTCAATCGTGATGAAGGGTGGTTGGGGCACTATCAACGTAATACTCGTTGAAAGTGCAAACTCCTCTTTGTGTATAGTAGATTTCTTGTCTGGTGGAACAAAAGTCTTGCAAGGTGTCAGTTGGTGTGGATGTTTGTCTTGAGATGAGACGCTCTAAGTTAGAAATGTCATTCTTGATGTTTTTCTGTTTCTTGTATAAAATACTTATCAGGTGATTCCTTAATTTCTTGGATAGCATGAGGCAGAGTCTTTCATTGTAGTCAGTATAGTATGGTGATCTTAATGGATTGTTCACTTTCAGTCCTTTGGGTACGATGTCCATCTTCTTGCACTTGGATAGAAAGATGATGTCTGTCTGTATCTGTGCAAGTTTCTTCATATGGTTGATGGATTTCCATTCCAAACGGCTAAATGTAGAATAGTGATAGAAATGTAGCTGTGTTAGTTACACCAGACTAACACAGCTACATTTCTATCACTCCTCTTTGTGTAAACTCCTATCAATTGACTTTGATTCTTATCTGCTTTGTTTTAACTACCCAACTTTCAGATACTTACTGATTCCCTCTAGCTCCCTGTCTCCCACCTCCTTCTCCCCTCCTCCCCCCCCCCCCCCCACCTCCCTTCTCTCCCATTTGGGTCTGCACATCCTAAACTCAAAACTCCCGTCATCTGAAGAAGTGGGCTGTGCACACAAAAGCTCATACCACGATCTACATGTTTTGTTAGTCTATAAAATGCTACCAAACCATTTGTTGTTTTTTTAAGATTTTATGTCCATCAACTTTATGTCCAACAATTTTTTTCCTATAAGGCTGTATTTCCACTATGGCACAAGCTTATTTTGACTTCAAGATGACCTCAAGGAAAACTGGGGTTATCATAATGTATTTCCACAGCAAGCTAGTCTGTGGCCACCAATTGAGGATTATGATATCATGCAAAGAATGGGAGTAAGAGCATAGGACCACTTAAGACTCAAAAATCATAAGATTTCAAAAGGGACTAGGTTATTTTGGATGCATCAATATTTGTGGACTGGTTTGAAAAAACCTTAAAAAGGCCACTTTTAGAAAGTGCTGAACATTCCCTCCTCCCACTCTGAAAAAACAGGCTCTTTTAAAGTTATCTGAAGTTGAGTTCACATAAATTGATGCACCCAAATGTACTAGTCATTTTGGAGATTTAAGCTAAGTGAAAGCAGGGGACCTTTTTGCTTAAAAAGTAAATCTTCAACTTGCGCCTAGCCTAGAAGTGGGTAACATGAAGTGTGAAATTCTATGGCCTGTGTTAGCCACAAGATGGCCACTGCCACATCCCCAGAATACCAACCATACAGGCAGGTACTTCTGAGAACAGCATGAGCCTAGGTAGTCTGTGTGATCCCAGTATGATGCATGCAAGGTCATGTCATGTGTAAGACATTCTGAAGATCACACCGCTCTGCTGCCACCAGCATGACCTTGCATGCACCATTCATACAGGGTCACACTGGTGAGGGTGGATCAGGGTGCTCTTCAAAATCATGTCTGCTGTCTGAGATACTATCCAATCTTAGAGGTCAGCTTGGGCCCAGTTAGAAACACTTGAAGGAAACTGGACTAGACCAAAGCCAATCCTGAACCCAACTGTGAACTCAGCCAGCTTAGTCCTAGTCCCTAGACCTGTGCTCAGGCCCATAAACAAACGGTTGGGGTTGCCCTTAAGACCAGGCCTGGAGTACAGGGTGGGACAGACACCCAAAAACAGTTCAACAGTCTTTAGGCTAGCCCAAGCCCTGGTGCAGGGTGGGGCAAGCACACAAAGAATGGTTCATGAGTTCAGGTAGACATAGGTCCGGGTGCAGGGCAGTTTGAAAAAAGCAGTTTAAAAGCTCAGCCATGGCTGCAAACTGAGTAGCCGTTTATCCAGACTAGCCCTTGGCCAGGGCAGAGCAGGGCAAAAAGCAAACAGTATAACCAGTTCAAAGCTCAGGCCTGTCTGCAGGCTGAGCAGAAGCTGGGTCTCCTTGCTGGTGAAGAGCTGACAAGCACAGGGGTTTTTATGTCCACGGGGGAAACCTGCCACCCAGGACGCGAGGTAGCAGGGGAGGGATGCAGGCCCAGCTGCTCCACTGCATCCCAGTCCAGGGCCCTTACAGTGGCAGCATGGGCTGCCTCTGGGTCAGTGGGGATCCTGGCTGCAATGCGCTGGCCCAGTTGACCTGCATAGCCGCCACTGCATCGGCTAAGGACATCCCTGGGCTGCTTCCCAGCTCCCCCTGGGAGCCTACATGGCTTAAACTCCGGTCCTCGGGATGCACCGGGAATGATGGCAGTATGTCCATGGCCTCCAGGTCTATCAACAATCCAGGCAGCTCAGTCCAATCTTCTGATCCTGGTTGGGGCCCTGGCCATCCAGGCCAGCCATCTGGGCCTGGGAGTGGTCCAGGTAGCCCAACCCAGTCTCCCCTGCTGTGTGGGGTAGCCAGGCCTTTCTTCTGGGGAGCATGGGTGGATCATCTGGCTGGCTTGGCTACTGGCCTCCGACTGGGCTCTGAGCTCCTCCTTTGATACTTCCAGCTCCACCTTTCTGCTTCTTGTGGGTGGGACTGGGTGGTTCTGGCACTGCACACCACAGGGTCTTAGGGAGTGTTTCCCCTTCTGGGTCAGCGGGAGGCCACACTGACTCACTACATCAATCCTAACCAGAAAGCATGGAGCTGTTTCATACCCAACCTGAAAACCTTTCCCTAATCATCATCCCAAACATGCACCCTTCAAACGAAGGATCTGTCTACATGAACAATTAATTCCTGGAAAGTTGGAGTGTGAATTTACTCCACACTAGCCCACTGATATGGACAAACAGCTGATGCACACACGGTCAGTTTGTTAATGAGCTTTGATCTAGACCTCTTAGAAATGGGGACTAGATCAAATTAAGCATATATGAACATTCAGTCCACAGAAGGCTAGCATGGGCAATATTCACATCCTGACTTGCCACAAACAAAATGTTTGTGAAGACAAGCCCTCAGTGATATGACATGTTATACAAGTTCCATCCAAAGCTGACACTTTTGGATTAAGTTTGGGTAGAATTTTGAAACCCACTCTGACAAGTTAAACAGTTTTTAAAAGACATTTCAGATTGGACATTTGAAAATTGAGGTGCACAAAAAAAAAAAATCACAGATTACTTGGAAATAGGTGGTGAAGTTGAAGTGCTTAGGTATTAAAAGTCAGGGCTTAAAACTGTCAATTATCTGTTCTATTCATCTTTCCAGTTATTGCATTTCACTAGCAGCTCTCCCAGCCAACCACCACAGATTTATTTCACTGATGAAAGATTATCCTGAAACTGGGTCTTTTCTTCTTTCTACTTCTTTCGTGTACATTATTCCGTTTTAGAAACGACACTTTCATACAGCACCCAATTTGCATGTCAGCTCTTGTTATTCCAATTCTGTAAGAAATACTTATCACTTGGACAGTGTTTATCTTCCGATCGGGGACTGAGGCCTCATGATCTGATTTTTTTTAAGGTATGGAGCACCCACTTTAACAGCAACTAGGGTTGTTCAGTAACTCGGAAAAATCAGACCACTGCTAACTCCCTCAAGGTGAGAGCACATACACCAGTAACATATTTGGAAATATTTCCAGACTAACTCACTGCTGTAGATAGTAATGTAAAAGACAACAAGTTCATATATATGCACTAAAAAGACATTTTTTATTGTGGTATAGCTAACACATTAGAAAATCCATGTGCAGACAGAACAAGTTGTCACTGTACTTCATGTGAAGCAGATCAAGGTGGTTTCACCCCAAAAACTCTCAGTACAACGGAGTAACTTCACCCACCATAGAAATACAGTTATCTCTGGGGTGAAGCCACTAACAGAAATGGGGGGTTACTTAGACCTGTTAAATAAAAGTTTAAAACTATAACTTGTACTGTGTACACTAGGATCTTACTATTTGCTAACTATTCTGCCTTAAAAATATACTTTCCCCCCATTACAAACATCACAAAGAAACCCACTTTCCCCCATATTGTCAGCACTCATACTTCTGCAGTCAACTTCCAGTTTGTTAGAACAGCATGGCCACAGAAATTGACTGTGTAATAATTAATCCAATAATCTGCCAGTTTTCATCCTACACAAAAGTATAATCTACTTAGGGGTGGTTATACCATCCAGACAAACCTACACAAGTCATTTAGATGGGAAATTGACAGGTGACACCAAGTGCCACAACACAGCATTAACGTTCCACAACCTGAGACAAAAATCTAATTTGTTCTTTCTGAAGTTTTTCAGTCAGGAAAAAAAAGGGTGTTTTAATTGCACAGTTTGGCAGTGAAATAACAAGCAATGGTGAACACAAGCAATATTGTGACAGATGGCAATTCAGCTGTCATTAATTCATATGCGCAGAATGAAAAACAATTTCAACAGGGAATTAATTTAAAGGAATCAGGATTCAAATTACTAGATTTAAAGCTAGGCCAGTTTTTCTAAACATGATAGCCAACAGGATTTTATATTGGTATTAAACTTAGTATAATCAATGCAAGTTGTGTTTAAAAACTATATTGGGACGTTTGTGTTCAAGTATTGTTCATTGTGCAAAGTCTGGTTTAAAAATCACAGTGCTTAAGTCATCTTAGCTGCCATTTTTAAAATGACATTTATCTAGGCCTTTTCTACAAACAGAAGTTGTATAAGTTGAAGTTAAATTAATTTTGTTAAAAAATACAAGAGTCTGAACCAAATTAAGTAAAATCCTGAATAAGTCAGGTTTAAGCCAATGTAAAGCATCTGAACAGACTTTGATATGAATTTAAATAGTTTAACTATTCTATGTACAGAAGTTGTACAAGCTCCTAGGTCTTGTCTGCACACAACAGTTGTGCCACTTCACTATACAGGCAGTCCCCGGGTTACGTACAAGATAGGGACTGTAGGTTTGTTCTTAAGTTGAATCTGTATGTAAGTCGGAACTGGCATCCAGATTCAGCCGCTGCTGAAACTGACCAGCAGCGGCTGAATCAGGACGCCTGGGGCAGAGCAGCTGGGGTGCTGCCGGGTTGCTCCAGTAGTGCCCAGAGCGGCGCTGCGGGACCAACTGGCAGCGCCCCAGCTGCTCTGCCCCAGGGTCCACAACAAAAGCCTGGTCTGCTGGGGGGGGAGGCGCACACTAGCTGCGCCCCCCCACCCAGCAGACCAGGGACACGGGGAGCAAAGCCGCAGCGGCGGGGTGCCTCGCCTCTGAGGCTTTGCTCTGGCGCGGGACCCGCCGCGGCTGCAGCTTTGCTCCCAGTGCCCCTGGTCTGCTGGAGACGGTCCCCAGCAGACCAGGGGCACCGGGAGCAGCTTTTCTCGCCCCGGAGGTCAAGGTGGCGGACCGCTGCCTGCGAGCTCCAGGGCGAGAAAGCTCCGTTCGTAAGTCGGGGACTGCCTGTACTGATTGACTTAAAGCAGTACAATCCTCCCTAATGTAGATGCAGTTACACGGGTATAAAAGTGACTTTACAGGAATAAGATACAAGTATAGATAGGGTTTGGTCTACACTACAAAATTTGGGCAACCTAAGTCAATGGGTGTGTCTAAACTACATGCCTCCATCGACGGAGGCATGTAGATTAGCCAGATCGGCAGAGGGAAATGAAGCCGCGATTAAAATAATCGCGGCTTCATTTAAATTTAAATGGCTGCCCCGCTCTGCCGATCAGCTGTTTGTCGGCAGATCGGGGCAGTCTGGACGCGATGCGCCGACAAAGAAGCCTTTCTTGATCGGCACAGGTATGCCTCGTGAAACCAGGTTTACCTGTGCTGATCAAGAAAGGCTTCTTTGTCGGCGCGTCGCATCCAGACTGCCCCGATCTGCCGACAAACAGCTGATCGGCAGAGCGGGGCAGCCATTTAAATTTAAATGAAGCCGCGATTATTTTAATCGCGGCTTCATTTCCCTCTGCCGATCTGGCTAATCTACATGCCTCCGTCGACGGAGGCATGTAGTTTAGACGTACCCAATGTGTGTAGATATACTTATGAATATGTGTATGTCAAAATTTGCCTCTTAACACATGCACCCCATTACAGCAATACAATAAAACCACTTGATACAGAGCCACAAGTCAACCTACTTAGATCAGTGCCATATAAGTGAACATACTGCACTAGTTGTGTTCACCCTTAGCGTCCACCAGCAGCTCTCCCTCAATGCCCCTGTCCCAACAAGAGTGGCTGCCGCAGTAACAATTTTGAACTCTATTGCCCAGGGATTTAGCGAGACTGGAAGCCCACCTATCTGTTTTTGAAATGCTTTTTCCTGATTACCCACCTGGGTAAGCACAACTACCAGCTCACTTTGGCAGTGTGCATCCAACTAACTCCGCACCGGAAGAACACACTACTAGACAAGTTCCTGCCTGGAGCAGGAAACTATGGGGAGTGGTATTAGGAACACCGACCATGCAATTTTCCAGATATTGGAAAGGCTGTTGATTCAGGGTTTTGGACACGTACCAGTAGCACTCTGCAAAGTGTTAGTTTGTTGCCTGAGCAAACTCATGATGTCCTGGTACATTTCCCTGATGTGCCCCTTGGTCCTTTTTTCCTCTTGCGCAACAACCAATCCCTTCATTCTCAGGCCTGCTCCATGGTCAAGCCCCATAAGTACACTACTCATTTGTGCTCATAAATGGAGGCCATGGAGGATTAAAAAGGATCTTATCAAACAAATATTCCCTTAGTCTATTTCTTTCTCTTCCCCATAAAGGTCAGATGTTTAAAAGGCATGGAAAGAAGATTTTTCAAGGCCACCATACCAGAGGGCTATGGATTTAAAAGAGAGACAGATGCACTATTAGATGTTGATATTTCTGTGGCTGTTCTGTCATTTTGCTTTTCTCCCCATATATAACCTTTGGTGGGTTTAGTGGGGGGGGGGGGGGGGCATGTAGTGGGGAGAACAGGTGTGGGTTGAGAGGCAGTCTGAGTGTGGGTGGCTCAATAGAAGATCTGGGTGTATAGCACCTTGTTGGAGTTCTGGGCACAATGGTAATGTGACTCTGCAGGGGATCTACATGAAGGTGGTTGGTGCTCATCAGGCGGAGGGGGGAATACAGCTTAGCATGGGGTCTTGGTGCACAGGGACTAGGTGGGGAGTCCAGAAGCTTGGGAACTGGGGCTCAATCTAGTGAGGACATGGGCGACTTATCGGGGTGGTCCACATGCAGGGGTAATGGGGCTCAGAAGGGCCAAGGCTCAACAGGAGGGTCTAGGCAGGAGGGGGTCTCTGAACATACAGGAATTGGATGGATCCTTTCCCCTGCAGCTGAGAAGCAATGGATGCAGGGGAGCAGTGGAAATTTGCAAAGCTTTCTGAGTCCAGGAGAGACATCTGGGGGATGGTATGACCTTGTTTCAAAAGCCATGCAGGGGAAGAGGAAGTCCTATCTTCCCCCATCAAGTCTTTCCTAGACACGCCTCCTACCCTAGACACGCCTCCCACCCCATATTGATTTACCTTCCTAGTAGCTTCCCTGAGCCCCAAAAACATACTGCTGGGAGAGTCTTATGACCGCTTTTGTGGCAGCCCTTTGCTTCGCCCTCCAAAAGGCATTTACTAGGGGGAAGCAAAAAAATCTATGGGAGGACAAATGCTGCACATGCACAGTGGTGCAGAATTCCCAGCAGTGTAATATAACAAGGTAACTTGTCAACTCAAGTCTGTAGAGAAGAGTTGGCCGCATGGATTTTTATACTTCTGTGATGACATACGCAAGAAGGGTCTCACAGTAGCTTCACTAAAGTTATGTTTTCATGGCCAAAAAAGGAAGAGATTTTTTTTGTTTGGGTTGTCTCCCCTCCTATTCACCCTCGCACTGCAAAATCCCAGTGAAGAGAAACTGCGAGTCATTTTTACTACAATGTTATTACGTGAAGTCAACACATACCCCACAACTGTCAGGCTGTGTCCAGACTCAGGGGTTTTTTCGAAAAAACATCACCTGCGTCTAGACTGCAGCTGCGTTCTTTCGAAATTAAATCGAAAGAACGCGGCTTTTCTTTCGACGGCGGTAAACCTCATTTCACAAGGAAGAACGCCTTTTTTCGAAAGTGCTCTTTCGAAAAAAGGCGTTCTTGAATGCCAACAGGGCTTTTTAGAAAGAGAGCATCCAGACTCACTCGCTGCTTTCTTTCGAAAAAGCAAGCCGCTTTTTCGAAAGTACTGCATGCAGTCTAGACGCTCTTTTTCGAAAGAGGCTTTTTCGAAAGATACTTTCGAAAAAGCCTCTTTCGAAAGAGGCTTGCAGTCTAGACATATCCTCATTGATCTTTCTTAGTGAAATTTCAGTTTCAAAATAGAAATCTGCTTTGCTTCACTAGAATTTTATAGCAAGATAGCTAATATGCATTAATTTTTCTCACATGGAATTTCCATTACTAGACGTTTGCAAACCTGGTATCCCATTCTGTACAATCCTCTGCTAGTCTACTTTGTATATGGATAAGTCATTTTGATTCAACCAGGATTCCACTCCATTCATTCAAGTTCCGCTTTATCTTCTGCCATAAACTTCCCCCTCGGGTGCCAATAAACACGCATCACCCACTGAACCCCTTAAAGGGTGTCCTGCAAATGAAATATATTTTCATAAGACTTCTAACAGTTAGATTTCCAAATCATCTTTGATAGTTTTCCATTGGCTATATGGTTTACTCTTGTCTTCAGAATTCTTCTAGAACAGTACTAGAAGATTTATCCATCATTCCTCAAGTCTTTAACTCAATTTTTGTTCTTCATTTAAATCACTTGTCTGGGGTGAGTCCAGAGATGAGGAGTTCCGTATGCCCCAGCCCACTCTCACCATAGCAGCTTGGGACCACATGAGAAGCGCCTCTCCATGGCCTCTGCAGCTCCAGTGTGCACAGCTGGGGGAGAGGTGCATGTCCCCCAGCTGGGGCAGGTCAAGGTTTGTCTGCCCCCTCTGGTCCGCAGCCAGAGCAGGTAATACAGCAAACTCAGCATTTTCCCCGTGCTCCCTGACGAAGGGGAACGGCCAGGAATGTGCCCATATGAATGGTGGGGTGGAGCAGCAGGAACTGGGAGGCTCAGGACTGAGGCTGTCCTGGATGGGTAGAGTTGCCTCCAGTCAGCCCCTTTCGCCTACCTGATGATTCTGCCTCTTTCTGTATTGGTTTTATGCTCCTCTGTATAGTTTTAAGCTCCTCCTCTGCATATTCTAACACAGTAAGGGTTTGGTTAAGAGAAAGCTGAATACCAGGTGGTGATCCTAGCTCTTTAGGAGGAGTTCTTGAACAAATGGATAGACTCACTCACAAAGTGGCTCAGATAGAATTAAAAAATTATAGTTTCTTCTTTATGCATTGTCAAATATCTGTTTCACAGCCATAATTTAAACACAATCCAAAAGTAAGTTTTAGAAGAAATGATGAATCTGAAAACTAAATTCTGACTCGTATGTTTATTTTTACCACACAACTCTTTCACTCTTGATATTATGGTGTTGCCTTCAGTTTTTGATTTTCCATCTTGTGCAATGATGCTTCCTAAATATTAATTTCTTTCTTGATGTACTCGATATACTCGTGTCACTCACTGGAATCCTGCATCTTCTTGTAGGATCTTCACACAGCAGCACAGTTTTTAATCTTATAACATTCAACATTAGACCATATTCCTATACAACTCTCCACTAACTTAGAAAACAAACAAACATTCTTCTGAATCACAGTGAAAGTTATTCACCAATTTCACTGTACAGTGAAAGTTATTCACCAATTTTCCATTCTTGTTCATGCCTTTTTCTGTTTCTTCAATTTATTTCAAACAAACACTCGCTACAAATGTTAAACAAAGTCCATTAGAATATACAGCTTCGTCTCACTTCTCTCAATCTCTAAGTTCCTTTTCATCTCCCATTATCATTGCTTTCTGATTCCAGTATAATTGTTTCATTATTCAGAGTTTGTAGCCATCAATCCCTACAGCTCTTAATATACTGAGCAATTTGTAGTGGTAGTTTGTCAAATGCTTTTTGGAAGTCAATGAACACAAATATTGCTATTTTCCCCATTTCAAATGATCTTTCTAATATGAGCTTTACATTCACCAAGTCATAGTAGCTTGCCACATTTGAAGCTGTATTGTTATTCATTTGTTTCATTACAAATCTCTCTCCCCCCCCCCCGCCCCATTCAGCCTGGAACAACTTGAAAGTATCTTACAGACATGTGACACTAGGCTGATTATTCTGTATTCTTTACAATCCATTGCATTGTTCTTTTTTGGGATTTGGGGAAGGTTAAAGAGCTGTTGTCAAACAACCAAAACTTTGGTCAGAAAGTTTACCTAATTACTACCCACATAGGGGGAATACACAATCTCTTCTCTATTTCTAAACATTGAGCTTTTTGCTGCACTTTGAATATTAATTTTCACTATTTCCTCTCTATAGTCAATTAGGCCTTGTCAATGCCACAAAACTCAACTACTTATGACAATGGGTGGGACTCATCTTGATTTGTTCTAGCCTATGTTTGTATGTAAGCTATATATAGCCCCAATTCAGCTGCACTCATTGCTAGCACTCTCAGTCAACAATAGCTCGGTTGAGAATAGTACAGGGTTCAAGTCATGCTTCCCATGTTATTTAAATTGAGGGACTCCACTCTCTATATCCCGTTCCCTCCAAAGAACATATGCTGCAATGGGAGAGATGGGAAAAACAAAGTAATAGGATAATAAGTTGTAAAACTACCAAATTGACAGTTCAGTACTGAACCGAGACTGGAGCACCATATTTTTATGAAGTAAAATATTATGATCCAAATGAACAGGGCTCGACAAATTATACAATCTACTCGCCCGTGGTGAGTAGATTGTAACCCGGAAGAGCCAGGTTTGGGTGATCTGCGCATGCGCGGATCACCGGACAGCGTGGCTGGCGAGCAGGGCTCGCTGCGGTTCGGCGAGCCCTGCGAAAGAAAACATAATAATTAAGTAGTAGCCATGCCACCTCTGCAATATAAAATAAACCCACCTACAGAATGTAAAAGGATAAGTCTTCACAGCAACGTTATTTTGAAATACCTAGCGTTATTCTGAAATAACAGTCCGCGTCTACACAGCGGGCAGTTACTTTGAAATGTCAAAATACTGTCAAGTTGGAGGACTTCTTACTCCGACTCCTGTAACCCTCATTGTACGAGGAGTAAGGGAAGTCGGAGGAAGAGTGCACTATTTTGAAATAAGTGCTGTGTAGATGCTCCCAATTTTGAAATAAGCTATTTTGAAAAAAAAGCTATGCAAGTGACATAGCTCAATTTGCATAGTTTATTTCCAGTTAAGCCCTGCTATACAGACACACCCAAACTGTTTCAGAAGCCAGTTGTAGTCTACCATTCCTTGAAACTAGTTTGATACTGGCCTGTGTATTCTAATGGCCAAAAGAATTACAAACTATTTAAATTAATGCATTGCTCAGTCACTACATTGACAACTTAAATAATTTCTGGTTTTATGTGATCTGAGTCACCAACATCTGCAAGTATCTTTATAGCTTGCGTAACAGCTGGATTTATATTTTTACTCACCAAAGTAGAAAAAAGGATTTTTTTTTGTATGATTCCCATGGTATTTTGGAATCAGCATATCATGAAAAACACAACAGTCCTCCAGAACAGCCTATGAATCACATTTATTACTCAGTTCATATTCTAGGGTTTCTTCATCTTGAGCCAATAGAAGAGCACAAAACAAGGACATTGCTTATGGAGAGCCAGTACAAATTAGCCACCTACTCATCCAATTCTCCACTCTGTTGATACTAAAGTGCATATAAGAAGGTGTATGCTGCTTGTGTCAAAAATCCATTTTGCCCCATGGGGTGCCATTACTTAACTGACTAGTCATTCTCAAACGTTGGGTTAGTGGTAACCCATGGTCCACCCATGGAGTGGTATCTCATGCTCTTTTTGCTGGTCTCTGCATTGAATCACTTTGAGAATTAACCAGTTAGGGCTAATGAGCACTGGAGGGAGAGGGAAGAGCCACAAAATGGCACAAAGTAACAAGAAAAGTTTGAGCCCCGTGCCAGGTAGGCGTATTAGAAGTGCAGGTCCATGTGCTTTTGCCAGAAACATTGGGATCTGGACACTGAATGAGGAAGGTTACTAGTCCAACATTCTAATCGCACATGGCAGGTTAAGAAGCCCACTGCTCGCGCACACACATGCACGCACGCACCTCTTTAAAGTTTCTCTTTGAAAGAGGAACCTTGCAAATGACTTAGCAAGCACTGCCGAGACTGTTAAGTTGATCCAAGTTCTACCCCAGCTATCTCCCTCCCTGACAGAAGCCTGCACTTGTGACAGCGTACCTCTTTGATTCGTTTCACTAGGGCATTCTGATCAAAGGCAACCGCTTCTGCACACTGATGAAGGTGATCTTGGTATCGAAGGCAGAGCTGTAACACTTGCTGAGAGTCTAGCTTCTCCAATTTGCTGTTTGTAGGGGAAGTCTGCCCACTGAGAAGTCCTGGAAGAGATGGGCAATAATGGAATTAATCTGACAGTTTACATAGCTAATACACAACTGAAGTATGAAAGATGAGCAGGAACAAACCTGCAAAAAACAAGGAGGAAACTTTTAAGAGGTAGTTAAAATTAATTCAAGAATAAAAACTATTAAATGATGTAACAGTCATGAGAGAAAAATGCGAGGGAAGTGTGTTCTGAAAAGATGCATCTTAAAATAAATTATGCAGTGTATAGAAGTGCTAAAGCAAGTACCCCAATCACATATTGCAAGGATCTTTGCCAGAACTTAAATCTTAGAGCAGCAATACAATTTCAGGTAACACAAGTTACTACTGTTGGATTATCTAAAAAGTTAAAATTGCCTTCCTTCTGCCTCAACTTCCAACATTTGAAAACCTAGGATGAATTATTAAAGGTGGGAAAAGGGAGGCGGGGGAAAGAGTTAAACTTTGAAACATTCCAAAATGGTCTTTAGATTCAGGCTATTTTGAACAACAACCAACAAGACAGTACTATTACCACAGGAGTTCTCACATCACAAATCAGACCTCTAAAGAAAACCATGAGTTGAAATCTACTTTAAAAGGGGGTAAGGGAAGCTGTATTTTCTGCTTGCTTTCTACTTTTGGGACTCTAGAATGCTATTGAGTCATATTTTCAAGCTTTCCTCAACAATCCTGGGGACTAGACATTCACTTTTTTCTTTAAATGAAAATTGAGATCCTCACCTAATCACATGACTCCAGGGACTGTGACTCATGATAAAAATGCAAGTTGGCAACTCTGCAAGGAGCAGCTTCCAAAGTTGTGGGGCCCTCACAGAGAATGCTCTTCTAACTAATCCCATATTTGCATCAAAAGAGGTCTAACTTGAGATTTTCTGCTGATTTCAACTGTAGCAGTTTGATAGGAACTTTTTCCTCTTTAAGTTAATAGGAAGAAATTATACTAGTTCTACAAGCGCCTCCTGTACTATTTCCTACTCTTTTGTTCTAGTTTTCCTACTCGTTTAGTTAAACCTTTCCCTTATTTAGGCTAACACCATCTGAGCCTTCTAGCCCTAGAGCTGGGATTGGCAAATACCCCCAAAAAAGTTTTCCAATAGTACCCATCAGAGTTGCTAAATAAATTTAGTTTGACTGCATTCGCATCCCTTTTTGTGCTCACTGCCTGCGAACATTCACAGGCATTCTAATTTACTGGCAGGAATATCCATTGAAAAAAGCAAATCTGCCTTCTAGGCAGATTTCAAATTGATAATTGAAAGTATTTTGAATCAGAAATTGCTCCTTAGAGTCCACCCAGGCAGGAAATTGAACAATTCTATATGACCAATATGCCTATTAGAAATGGTTTAAATTTCAATTAACTACTTGCCAAAAAATGGTTTATGAACAAGTTACAGATCAAGAATCTACTTGTTTAACAAATAAATTTGAGACAAAAATAGATCTGATTGTAAACCAGCCACAATCAGAAATGAAAGGATGGATTTAGTCTACTAAATTTGCCATCGGTTATTTAATTAGATCTACTTAGCAGTAGCTATTAGAAAAATGTCCCACTGCACAGATTCCCCTCAACAGAGTCTAGTTTTCTCCTCCTCAAATCATCCTTTCCTCACCTCATTGCCTGTCAGAATGCATCCTTTTACCCTCAACTCTGTTTCCAATACAGTTGTACTGCCTGGGACTGTTAAAAACCTAAAGGTTGGCACTGACACCCGTATGAACACAATGAGTAATGGTTTTTGCCATTTACAGTCTTCTGAAAGACTAACCAATTTCAGATGAAATCCTGATCCACTGAGTTTAATGGAAAGATTCCAGAACACTTCAGTGCGGCCTGGAGGATTTCACCCTTGAATTTTTAAAGCTCTTGCATTACTTTAATCTCACTGAAGTGGGTAGGATTCCTCACGTGAGTAACTTGAAGCGTGTTTTAGGATTTTACTGGATCTGTTTAGCTCCAAATTTCTCAAAAGTAATGAGAGCAAATGTCTTGTGACACAGAACCAAGATCAAGTCTGACTAGGATTGTCAGCTTGTGTCTTACTAGACATTCACACAGGCAGAACACAGCATTCCCCTTTCTAGATCAGACCCCTGGCTACTGAGGAGCCACCTGACACTCCTGGCCAATTGATTTCATTTATATTTCTTCTCACTCACCAACCTCCAATCAGCAGAGAAGCAATATCCTAAACACAGAAGTTTAACCTTAAAGTTTTGTGTAGGTTTTTGGGAAAATGTCAAGCTTATTGTCAAGTTTTTGGAATGTGCAAAGATTGAAGGTTGAAAAACAGGCAATATGTTCCTTTATGGCTCTCAGCTTGTATTATCAACCTATCATCTTGGACAGGTTCCATACTGTGAAAAGCAATTAAAATATAAGAAGGAACATCTAACTCACTACACAGGATATCATGGGCTGAAGTGAAGGTAGAGAAATGTTAGCTGTTCAGATAGAGTTTATTAAAAAAATGCATCACAGAATCAGAGTTAGAAGGGACTTCCAGGGTCATCTAGTCGGGGGGGGGGGAGGGGGGAGAGGAGGGAGGGACAACACACAACCTAAACCTGAGAAGGAGCCAGAATATACCAATGCACATTGTCAAAGAGCAACAGTAACAGGTCACCAGCCCTGATCATCTCCCAACCACCACTCTCAGCCCCACTGGTCAGTGCCTCCTTCTCCTTTTCCCCCTGCCCACTGTGATCAGCTCTCTGTGGGAGACACTGGAGGGGGGGGGGATCATGGGTGTGACAGGCTCAGGGGAGAGGGTAGGAAGTGGCAAGATCCTAGGGGGAATGGGTTGAGGGGGACAGCGCCTAGAGCAGAGCTGGGGGCTGAACAGTGAGCAACCTCCAGCCCAGTGGAAAGTTGGCACCTGTAGCTCCAGCCCTGGATTTGGTACCTAAGTAAGGAGCCGCATATTAACTTCTGAAGAGCCGCATGTGGCTCTGGAGCCACAGGTTGGCCACCCCTGATATAACTATCCCTCTGTGTATGTCACCACTAGTTGAAATTCAACCCAGAACAAATTTACAAGGCAGCACTAAAAAGAGAGCAGTGCAAAAATAGTTCAAGGAGAGCAGGATGCTATTTTTGGAAGGGGTAAAACCAAGTGCCTGTGCTTCTCCAGGATTTCTGGTCTCAGGTTAACCACGCATTTAACCTGTGTGGCAGTCTTCCATCCATATGAAAAACAAATCAGCAGTAGTGCCAACAGGCTGAAATGGGCATGTGAAATTCTCTGTTGGACTAGCTATAAAACAATCTTTTTACAAAAAAAATTAATGACTACTGCAATGGAATTAGTGCTACAGACATTTAATTAGTTCATTGCATTTTCAGCAAGTTATTAACTTCTAAATGGCTTCAAGACAGCAGACTATGTTCACAGTAAGTCACCTTAATTCTCCATAGAAAACACTAAGAACTTTGATTTTGGAAGGGTTTTGTACAGGTGAGGGCGGAATACTGGAGTTTCAAGACCAAGATTTTCCAGAAGTAACTAGTCATTTGGGCACCCAGTTTGAGACATCTTAATTTCAAAGGAGAGGTTTGCTCTAAACTTACTCAAAGCTAAGCCTCTTTCGAGGACTCAACTCACCATTTACTTCTGAAAGCCTCGGCGCAAGCTTTGAACTTCCCATTGAACAGTCCCCTTCCCACTACAAAATGAGTGTTGTGATGACTAGCGACAGATGGTTTATCACACAGTTTGCCATAAGGCTTTCAAGTAGGGAAGCTCATCGATTTCAACAGTGTGGGCCCAGCAGATACGATGTTTTACACATTGGAGAATCCTAGGGCTGGAAGAGACCTCAGGAGGTCATCAAGTCCAACCCCCTGTCCAAAACAGGACCAACCTCAACAAAATCATTGCAGCTAGGGCTTTGTCACATGAGGTGCTGCAGCGTTTCCTTAGACAGCTAGAGGCAAGGCATACAGTGCGTCATGACGAACTGGAAAGAAAGGATGAAGGGGTTACAGAGAAGCAAAACAGCGGAGTGACGGGAAAAGACTCCTGCAGGGTTGAGAAGCTGTAGTGTATGGACGCAACTGTCCTGGCAATTGCTAGCTGTACACATTCCTAGCTGACAAGCTGTACTGCTAAATGATGAAATAAAGGCCATACAACACGCCTGCCAGAGACGACCAAGAGACATATATTACTCAGGATGTGTCCGATCACTGAACAACACAACCATGAAGGTGATGTTCAACACTTTTTGGGCAAACAGATGGGAATTCAAATTTCAGCTCCTAAACAGCACTTAAAAGAAAGGAAAAAAAAAAGCAAAATGTGGCACGCTTACAAAAACATCATATATCACTAGTAGGCTAGTTGACCCACAGACTTGACAAAGCTCTCATTGTTTTCATATTCCTTGGCAAAGCAGAGGCATGTTAAAACTATTTCCCTCCTGGTTAGTCATCATCTTGCTGGTTCCAGTTTCTAGCTTTACAGTTTCCAGTTACAAGAAATCACATCCTACTGAGCAGTAGAAAACTGTTAAGATGAAGCCATTTCTAAGAAGCCAGCGGGACAACGCAGGAGGGTCTTATAAAGATCTTTTCAACACCAGTACTGTATGTGCATACACGTTAATCAATTACTGTAACATTAAATGGATTTAATACAGGATCCTGAGAATTATCAGGTCACATTGTAGGTAGAAAAGCAGCCTGAATTACTGTATTTTCACTTTTCTTAATCCCAGGCCCAAGCAATGATATCAGACACGACACCAAAAGGAAGCCACACTTCTGCTACTGACATCAAATTTATGACAGAGCACACAATATTCGAGACAGCACACGGCTGTGGTCTTATGAAGATTTTAATCAGCGTGAGAGCTTGAGATACACTTGGGATGGTCTAGAATGGTGTTTGGTCCTGCTGTGAGTGCAGGGAACTGGACTTTAGGACTACAGTCCCGTCCTACACTTCAAAGGCAGAGGCGCCCTATTTGCATTTTGTACATATTTGCAATAGTGTATGTACCACTTCCTGCCACAGACATGAAAAAAATGGCTGTGTGCCACATAAAAAGCAGCAAGATGATAGAGTGATATAAGAGAACCAACAAGATGATTTTAGAAGAAAGTGTCTTTAAAAAAAGCATAAAATTGATCTAAGGCCTATTATTTGTATTACAGTTGTATTTAGGTCACAGCCAAGACCAGAGCCTCATTATTTTAAAACACTATACATTATATACCCACAAAACACAGAGAAGAACAAAAACAAAACAGGACTAGCCCTGTAAAACAGACGTGGAACGGAGATACAGACAGATGAGGGGACTTATCCAAGGTTTCACAGGAATAGTTGTAGCAGAGCCAGGAACAGAATCCAAATCTCAATGTCATAGTCCAATGCTTTAACCACAAGACCATTCCCTTTCCCTCTCCGGTACTTTTGGAAAAAACCCAGCTAATCTGTCTTATTAACAGACTACTGATAGCTCCTTGGGGCTAACAAATTATTATTGTAGGCAAAAGGGTACACTACTTGTACGTCAACAGCAGAAGAGACGAGGGTCCTTGTTTTCAAGGTGAAGTCTAGATTCCTCTCTGCCTGTCCAGCTCAGATACATACAGCTATGCTTGTGTGTTAACACAGCACCACAGGCTTCGATGGGTGTGCTGCAGGTACCTAAACACTGCAATAAAAAGCCTGTGGCACAGCGGCACAAGCGTGGGTCAACTGCTCTCTTATTAGGCTTCTGTGAAAAAAAAATTTCTTCCCTGCCCTCAAAGTTTACTATGCATTACCCTCTAATCTATCCTTACAAGCATCATATACTCCTAATCTAGGGTTAAAGTGTGGGTCTGACACTAGCCCCAAGCTGGGAGCAGCATTCAGTGCCCCAGAGTCGACCAAGATTGAAATAGGAGTCACAGTCCCTGGTTATGTCTTAGTCTGGGCAGGGGATGGGGAGGGGATTAATGCCAGTCCTTTACTTAGGCACATTACTTCTCCTACCACATCAGCTCATCTTAGGATAGCCTCCCTCCCCCTGAGTCAAGGCCCCATGTATTCTCTATCAGGAAAGTGGAGTAGCAGCTCCATGGAAGTTTCCCTCCCCCACTGTGATACTATAGACAATGGAAGTAGCCTGCATAGAGGAGTAGATTGTGTGTGTTAATTCCTTGGCACCAGGAGATCCAAACTCTTACCTCTGGTGTTGGGAAGGCTTTAGATTGATACTGTTGAAATTTCTTTCATTGTTCCATTAGTAAAAGACTTGTAAAGAATGTCTTGTGTAACGCACATTAAACAGCTACAGATCATGGCCACGCTCCTCTATTGCCTTTTCTACAAGGTTTACTTTGCTTTCCTCACTTCATTTTGCAAATACCCCATTTTCAAATCTCAAACTTCATCATGTTTGATTAACTGTGAATCATTGTCTGCTTTCCTCTGTTTCTTTCCATTAGACAGCGTCACTTAAGCTCTTATGCTCACCTAATTCTCTCTCAGTTCTGTAACAAGATTTTTTTTTTTTTTTAAAAGGAACTTGTCGATTACCTACGGTTGCTAACTTTCTACTCACACAAATCTGAACACTCTTGTCCCGACCCTCCTCTGAGGCCTGGTCCATGCCCCCCACCCCTTCTCCAAGGCTCCGCCCCTGCTTACTCCATCTCTCCCACCTCCCTCTATCACTCACCCATTTTCACCAAGCTGGCTCAGCAGTGAGAGGTGCAGGAGGGAGGGCTTTCACTGTGGATATGAGCTTTGGAGTGAGGTTGGGGAAGAGGAGACTCTGGGTTGAGGCAGTGGATTGGGATGTGAGAGGTGGTGAAGGCTCCAGCTGGGGGGTACAGACTCTGGGGTGGAGTTGGGCATAGGGATTTGGGATGCAGGAGGGGGCTCCAGTCTGGGGCTGAGGGGAGGCAGGAGGGCTGTTGCTGGGGTTGCAGACCTGGTGTGGGGCTTGGATGAGGAGTTTGAGGTGCAGGCGAGTGCTCTGGGCCGAGGTTGAAAAATTGTGATGAAATGTTGTGATTGTACACCTAGTAGCACGGTATTCAGTGGCTAGGCATTACAAAAAGGAAATGCATCTACTCATATAAATCAATGGAAACTGTATCAGAACCACAAAGAACTAGAGAGCTATCTACATAGGACAGAATGAATGGGAGGAGGGGGGGGGAAGAGAGACAGTACATGGAGTAGATAGGATTACCAAAGCAGCCCAGGAAGAGTCTTGATTATGGAGCTATTCCTTACAACAGGAGGGGGCTCCAGTCTTGGGCTGGGGGGGGGGGGGGGGGGGGCAAGAGGACTCTTGCTGGTGTTGCAGACCTGGGGTGGGGCTGGGATGAAGGGTACTCTGGACTGGGGCTGAAGGCAGGAGGGGGATAAGGGCTGGGGCAGGGGAGGGAATGAGGGATGCAAGCTCCAGGCAGCATTAACCTTAAGCAGCTCCTAATATGGAAGTACGACCAGGTAGCTCTGTGCATTGCCCTGTCCATGGGCACTGCCCCAGTGGCAGGGGCAGTGCATGGAGTGAAGGTGGGGGGAGGGGGCGTTAGAGGGGGATATGACAGCTGCCTCTCAGAAGCCATACGGCACAGAGGCTAGGAGGGAGTCTGCCAGCCCTTCTGCTCAGCACCACCAACTGGACAGCAATGGCCTGGTTAGTGGATCAGAACGGCCAGATCCCTTTTTGACCAGGTGTTGTGGTCGAAAACTGGACAGCTAGTCAACCTCCCACTACCTAATATAGTTGATGTCTCCATGTCACCTGTAACTATTTAACCAAGATTTACAGATGTTGCTCACTTTGGGAAAAGACAAAGGTGCTGTCAGACACGATGGCTTAAAAGTTATCTGCCAGCTGCGGCATGGTGCCACTTATTTTCTTTTTTCAATATGCATACAAAAACTCTTTGTTTTCGCTATTTCATAATATTTTTCCTAGATGGTCACCTGTGAGTCTGTTAAGGGAAGCAAAGTTAGAGGAAATCAGAGTACTGGCAGTCTGCACGAGGAGTACAGTACTCAGAAAAATACTTCAGTCCTATTACAGATACACGATTTGTATTCAGTAGAAGACAAAGAAGAGCAGCAGCTACAAGCCAGGCTGGCACTCTACCCTTCCCTCATCACTCCCACAGCAATTTAACACTGGAGCCACTTGCATTTGTATCCTTAGCTACAACTTCATGCACAGATTTCATCTGGATGACAGTTTAGTATTTAAAAAATGGCTAAACCCGCTATTTTTAGATGGTTTGCTAGATTATGACAACATTTTGGTTTGTCCACATCTTCTATTTTTAAAAACACAGGTTTGTGAGCACTTTGTCCTCAATTAGATTTGACATTCTGAAGATTACATGAACACGCGCAAGAAAGGGTTGACCAGCCTGAGTTCGGGATGTCTGCATTACTTGCGGAGTGACAAAATAAAAGAATGAAACGTTATAGCAATGCAACATCACACCAGCATGAGATCTATCAGTGTACTAACCTGTATTTCACAAAAAATAAATTAAAATGCTGGACAGAATTTTGCTTCAAAATGTTACCATAATATTGATTGTATTTATTTTTTTTAACTACACAGCCTGATTGCACATTTACCCATGAATCCAACTGCACAAGATTCAGAAGGAGAGGGAAGTTATATCCAATCCAATTAATACACCTATACCAAACAAAAATTGTTTAGGTATACATAAAAATATGTCATAGATTTAAGATCTGATACCTTGGGATAGTCCTGAAATGGCAGCAAATGCTGTATCTTTAGTGGGAACCTCCCTTTCCCAAAAGGAAAAAGCATTTTTTTTCTGGACAACCTAGGTTTTCATACATTTTCCATCACTAAGTTATTGGAGCACCTTACAGATTTTCAAGTCTGGATGGACGGTCTGCGAGGTTATTTGATTTTTCCTCTCTCACAAGTAGGAGGGGATAAAATGTAATCTTTCCTCATCTCCACATTCTGAAAGAGTAGGTACAGGCTGCCAGCACACACCCAGGGGTGGGAGCTATACTGCTCTCTCTCAGCACAACGTGAAAAGGCACATTTCAAATTGTATTGGGTCTGACTGAGTTTGCTGTCAAAGAATCAGCTCTTTCTGAAGCAAGTTTCTCAGCCTTGGGCCAGCAGCTGAAAAGGCTCAACTCTCTGTCTCCCAAACCGGAAGCCATCTGAAGGGGTACTTCTTAAAAGCAGACATCAGGATTTTTACAATTCAACATTCTAAAAGGAATGCGCTAAAACCAAACTCTTGAAAGATCAGGACTCTGAAACGAACCAAAACCAACAGCTTTGAAGAGCATCCTGAATCATATGCAGCAAGGCCACACACCATTCTATTTGAAAATATGCACTGCAAGGAAAGTACTAGGGATGTTCGAAATAGTTTCTTTTAGTATTCATGTAGCCACAACAATTCTTAGCAATAACCAAACTGGTTCACAAGCAACCAAGGACTGCAAAACTGTGTGCCTTAAATTGATCTTTGTATCACCACTAATCAAGCTGCCTTGAGTTCTATGCTATAGCCAAGATCCTATTATCTAGGTCCCCATTATATATATGTGGTTGATGGCACCCATTTCCCTCATCTCCTCTTCAATATCAAGAGGAGACAAGACCCAATGCAGTGTCCACAGGAATTATTCATCTGATCACAGCAGGTGGTCTGCTACCAAAGATCACACTTCATGCTCGCTGATAAAAGTGTGGTCAGGCTTCTAATTTAAAAGGTGAATGGAAATAGTAATGCTTTGTTACTGTCTTTAATATCTCCATAAAAGGGATATTGTCCTGAAGTTCAGGTCCAGAATTTGACCTCTCAATTTTCAAGTAGTGGGAAATTTTGCCAGGTTCACCATAAATATTTTAAAAGACCAACTCCCTTCCCCCCCCCCCAAAAAAAAACCCACCCCACTTTGCTTCCCTGAGATTTTTTTCAGTAACAATCCAGTGACAGCTCCTCAGCTACTTTAAGTCTTCATAGGATTTGCCTCTCCCTTTTTGGGCACAGTTTTGTTTTGTACTGACTTTGTGCTTCACTAACGAGAGAAAGTGCAGGTTCACTGCAAGAATTCTGCTGGTGGCTAAGAAAGGAAGTAAACAGGATAAACCATAGAGGGGATCAGAGATGAGAATCAATTTTTACCACAAAGAAAAGTGACAATACTAGAGAAAAGAAAAGCACAGATCCTGAGAGAAAAGAAGGGAAACAACATTTTATGTTTCATGTTTGCAGTGTTGTAGCTGTGTTGGTCCCAGGACAGTAGAGACACAAAGTACGTCCTCTACTGAACCAACTAGATGAAAGACAGATTTTTGAGTTTACACAGAATTGAACAAGAGCTCTCAGCTCCCCCCCCCCCCCCGCGTCTCCCCGTCCCCCTGTCCCCGGCACTTCTCCTCTCAGTATATCTGCTTCTACTTGCTAGGGTTGCTTGCCTCTCAGATGTTGCTCTTCTTCATTAACTGACCTTCTGCTTCCGACCCACTCAATTTACATTTGTGGTATTAGAGTTAGCAGCTGACTCAGCACCCTGTAATTCCACACATCTTGTTGCACAACCCTTTAAGACAGACTAGAGGCACCAGCTTCTTTTAATCAAAAATACAGTATTAATTTCACCTGCTACTAGCCTCCCCAGCCCCGGATGGGCCACCAGCCTCATGGCCGCCGCCTCCTCCCCCCCCCCCCACCAGTCCCGCTGCCCTACCAGTTCCCCTCCCCCTTCCCTGTTAAGCCAGGCAGACCCACTTCAGGAGCGCCGGGCTCCTGGACGCACCCGGCAGCCACACTGTGTTGTGCATAGCAGCCCAGCTGCGGCTTGCCAGGCAGCCCAGCTGTGGGGAGCCCAGCCACTACCCTTCCACTGGGACTCTGGTCCTGGAACGTCAGTGGTCCGGTTAACAGAGAGTATGTAGGGATAACATAACAATTGACTATTAGGACTATGTAGCCAGAAATAGCTTTCCCCCCCTCCCCCCCCAGGGCATGCTCAAGCTTGTGCAAGGGGCTGCTTGAAATTGACATTGCAGAGATACATTGTAACAATGCATTGTCAAGCCACTAACTCTGCTATGGGAGCCAAGCCCTGTAATTGACTAAGGGCATTGTTACATAATTGCCTGTTCTCTTTAAAACATTGTAACTTTACTCAGCACTCAGAGAATGTTTTAAGCAATACCACCCAGAAACTTTTGTAACTACAACTTTTATCATTATACAAAATACAGTATGGGAAACATTAATTAGGGAATGTATGTAAGAGAGAGAGTGCTTGGATGATGAGTGAATGGTTCTGAGAGGGGCAAGCCTGAGAATACAGCAACAAAGGCTGAAGAAGGCATCAGGTGCCAGTGCAACCAAAAGGTGTCAAGTGGAGAAAAGTCCTGGAGGTCCACTCAATGAGATCACTGACGACCACCTGGCAGCCACCCTGGAGACATCAGCATGATGCAGCAATTTCCATAGACTGGCATAGGAAAAAATTCCTATAAGAACTGGACTAAAAACCTATGGAATTGTAGTCCAAGGTTCTGCTGCCAGCCTACCAGGAGCTTCAGATGCGCATCTGATCAGGACTTTGCTCCCCACTACCATCACTTGTGTACAGAATACCTGGCCAGTATTCTGTCACAAGCAACTTTCAGGCTGGTAACTATAACAAATATTCATTCATCCATTCATTCAGGTTCTGTGTGTTTATATGTATAAGGGTTAAGTAGTTAAACAACGTTGTTTGCTTCTATGTTTTCTTTATTTTTTTTATTATCTTTACAATAAATGTGGCTTTTTGCCTTATCCCCCTCATAAGATCCTGCTTGCTTTTATTGGTAGAACAGTTCAACCTGTAAAAAGTTGCTTCCTCATTTTTATCTTTCATTCATTACTTAACCTACAAGGACAAACTAGAATACCAGCTATTTCCCAAACATTTCACTGATGATAATATCTTCTTGCTCCTCTCTCTACTGCAAGTAAGCGAGAGATCCATGGTTGTTATAAGGAGAAAGGCACAGCTGCCCACAAAAGTTAGTAGTGTTAATACTTCCAAACACCATACACCTCCCTCCTAGATGTGCCTGTACAAGTCTGAGACTCAGTTAGTGGGGGAAATAGCCAGGTTTCTTGCTAATGCAGGTACAGGGATTCTGATTTGAGGATATCAAGGATTCGGAGGATTTCTCTATGGTCCAGAATGTCAACCTTTTTCCATCCACATGGACAGCCCTCCATCTTTGCCTTTGTCTAGCAGTGCCAATGTTCAGACCAGTGAAGTAAACTCCAACAGCAATATGGACTCAATAATTGGAGTAAGATTTTGGTAAGAAAAATACATTTAAAAAAAATCATGTGCGTCAAACAAAAGTTTTGTATTTGATTAATAGCAGTTGCTTAGCATTAATCTGGTGTGCCTTTAAAACATTTTCTATGGGTACATCCACACTGCAAGCTTATTTCTAAGTATAAGTATAAGTATATGAGAATAGCTTAGTTCAAAACAACACGTCTACACTGCAGGGAAGCCTCAAAATTAGCCCGAGGTAGGCTTCCCTAATGTAGACATGCTATCTTGATTTAGAGCCCCAGGAGGCATTGGGAAGGAATAACTTAGAATGGCCCTGGTGAGGGGCTATTTCGAAATAGCAGCAGTGGAGTATCTACATATGACTTATTTTGAAATAGCTATTTCGGAATAGGCGTTATTCTTCTTGCAATGCGGTTTACAGATTTCGGAATAAGCCATCCGTTATTTTGAAATTATTTCAAAATAACGGAATGGCTGTGTAGATCCTCGCATTGTTATTTCCAAACAACACTAGTTATCTTGGAACAACAGTACAGTGCAGACGCCAGATGCCTGCTATAACTGAAGTATACTAAGTCTTTTCAGTGAAATATAGTTTGAGTAGTGCTATGCATGGAATGCTATTAGAAAGAGCGCACCAGACTCTGAACCCCCCTTTCCATAGTATAAACAATCTGTAAACCCAGCTGAGAATTTGCTTTGCATAGGGGAGTCCCCCAAACTTGGCACAGCTGACTCTACATCCTGCCTTAGTAACCTCATTCACCCAGCAATCACTAATCAGCAGCAAGGCATGTGGGGACAACTTGAGTCTCCACCACCATCTGCACCAAATGGAGGATGCCGGACACAGTGGAGAATTTAGCTAATGTGTTTAAAATCAAACTGGAAAAAGCTATAGTGATATAGTCACAGAACGGGAGATAAAATATAGACTAAATATTAAAAAGTTCTCACACACACACACACACACACACACCACACACACCACACACAACTTCCCCAGCTGTTTACTCCCTTTCTGAAGCTAGGATACTGTGTCTGTCGACACTGACAGCAATTCATTTTGATATTGTATGCAGAGGTTTGTGACTTCAGATAAGGAACAGCACAGCAGGAAGGGACAAGCTCAGAAGTCGTTCTTGTTGCTAGGCAAATGCCCTCGGTAATTAAAAAAGAAGCAACAGAGGAAGAGCCTTGTAATAAATAAAAACATATAAGCAAAGTTGATTCCAAATAGATTTCTGAAGGTTGTGCATGGACATACTGATAGGTGCCCAGCAGGACACTACCCAAATTAAATACTGAGTTTAACTGATACCATTAACTGATTAAACTCAGTTAACATGATCAACAAATCTCTAACATCCCTATGGTTATTTCTACAAGCCTTTTAAGAAAAAGTGGAGAAGTTAAAAAGCTGGAGTTACTGCATTCTGAAGACGCTTTAAAATTAACTCCAGCTCAAATTTTAGCCATAAAAACTGCAAGACAGTGTTGTAAAATCTTATTTTACATTTACCTTTTCATACAATCAGCAGTGCTGGAACAATCTGTATAGTGCGGGTGCTGAGAGCAACTGAACCAAACTGCAAATCCTGCATATAAGGGATACCACTTGAAGCTAAGAGGTGCAGCATCAATCCCAGCACCCCTCGCTCCAGCATCTATGCACATGCAGATAGTGTTTGTTTTCTCTCTCTCCTTTAGCCATGATAATGGGTCAAGGGGATGCATGTAGAGCATTTGCTCTGTCAAGAGAGTTTTACTTTGGTAATCCTTATAATTATGAATAGAAAAAAACCAACACGTGGCTATGGTCTTGCCATACTGCTTGCCTCCGCCTACTCAGTGTACGCTGAAGTCCGATGTATTACTTTGTTCATTTCCACAAATGAATTGTTGCAATGGAGGTTAAAAGAAATCTAAGTATTTCCACTGAGGTTGTTCATCATTACAAAGTGTTCATTTCTACTCAAGCCATCACACATCAGCAGGACTTTTTAAAGGATATAGTGCATGCCTGTCAGGAAGTCATCAAATCAAACATTTCCAGTCAAAGAGAGAATTGTAAAGCTAAAGCGGTCAAATGTAGAATTATGCCTGCTTACAGTAGCATAGCTTTGACCAATGCTTTTAAAGGCAAAAAAGTGACAATTTGCTGAAAATAAAAGTTTATGATTCCAAAAGTGTAAATCATTTGTGCATTTTTAAAACAAGATGCCCAATTTGTAGGCATGCTAAACGTTGACAAATCCCATTGAAGATTATACCACTTCCAAAGTTTCAAAAATAGGTAGTACTCAGTGGGGGGGAGTGGGGGAGGTGCATGAAATCATACCAAAATATTTGAAAAGCATCTCATCCCAATAAATAAGTGAAGAGTCCTCTGTTCAGGAGACCATACTCAGAGCCGTTAGAGGGAAAACACATCAAATTTCTCAAACAAACCAAAAGCTGTTTCCTTATACTCCTTGCTGTATTTTAGGTTGCATAATGACATCAACGGCTATGGGCCAAAAAAGCAAGGAAGAGGTTTTGTTTTGTTTTAAGACACTCTATAATTATATTTGTAATGTCTCTGGGCCCAGATTTTCGTGACAACTCAAATAACCTCTCTATTTTCAAGCACATTTTGCAACCTTATGAAAGATGATACAAGTGACATTAACTGAGCTAAAAAAGCCACATTAATAATCTGACCCTGGAAAATTACATTGGAAAATTTACCAAAATAATTATATGGTATAATATATATATATAATATATTATACCATGTATAATATACCCTATGTGGATATTCTGGAATAAGAGCACCTTCTTCTATTGTAGCTCGTATCACTATTGAAGTGGTTATAAGAAATTAAAAAACAAACATTTTTACTCTGGAATGAGGCTGTCCATAGAGGGAGTTATGCCAGTAAATTTCCAAATAGATAAACCCTTCGGCTGCGTCTAGATTGGCATGATTTTCTGGAAATGCTTTTAACGGAAAACTTTTCTGTTAAAAGCATTTTCGGAACAGAGCGTCTAGATTGGCACGGATGCTTTTCCGCAAAAGCACTTTTTGCGGAAAAGCGTCATGCCAATCTAGACGCGCTTTTCCGCAAAAAAGCCCCGATCGCGAAAATGGCGATCGGGGCTTTTTTTGCGGAAAACAAATCTGAGCTGTCTACACTGGCCCTTTTGCGCAAAAGCTTTGCGCAAAAGGGACTTTTGCCTGAACGGGAACAGAATAGTATTTCCGCAAGAAGCCCTGATTTCTTACAGTAGGAAGTCAGTGCTTTTGCGGAAATTCAAGCGGCCAGTGTAGACAGCTGGCAAGTTTTTCCGGAAAAGCGGCTGATTTTCCGGAAAAACTGGCCAGTCTACACACAGCCTTCCATTATAAAGGTTAACAATCCTTTTCTTCTCTTCCAGGAGAAGGTGGGTTAGGATAACAAAGGGAATCAAGTTACAAAATGCAATGAGAATATGGACCACCTTAGGGTATGTCTACACTACCCTCCTAGTTCGAACTAGGAGGGTAATGTAGGCATATCGCACTTGCAAATGAAGCCCGGGATTTGAATTTCCCGGGCTTCATTTGCATAAGCGGGGAGCCGCCATTTTTAAATCCCCGCTGCTTCGAACCCCGTGCAGCGCGGCTACACGGGGCTCGAACTAGGTAGTTCGGACTAGGTTCCTATTCCGAACTACCGTTACTCCTCGTGAAATGAGGTGTACCGGTAGTTCGGAATAGGCACCCTAGTCCAAACTACCTAGTTTGAGCCCCGTGTAGCCGCGCTGCACGGGGTTCGAAGCAGCGGGGATTTAAAAATGGCGGCTCCCCACTTATGCAAATGAAGCCCGGGAAATTCAAATCCCGGGCTTCATTTGCAAGTGCGGTATGCCTACATTACCCCGCTAGTTCGAACTAGGAGGGTAGTGTAGACATACCCTTATTGTTCTGAGTTTCCACAATGCCTCCATGCTACAGGTGGTACAAACAATAATCAACCACCACCAAATATACTCCACAAAATCTACCCCATTTCTGTGGATATTTAAAATCCACTGCGGTCTGTCTGATTCACATCCAGTACAGTCTTCACACTTGTAAAGAACGCACCAATTATTGCTTCTTCCTGGCTTTTGGAGATTATATATTGACGGAATGCTTTTGTTTTGCTGTACCTCTTAGCATCTTTCTAAACTGTATTACTGAGTTATTTAACAGGCCATGGAGTTTTAATAAAAGAAGACTATGCAAGTTACACAGAGTGCTTCGTATACATTTTTAAAGCACCACATTTATCAAATGTCACAATCCTGAACTTCTTTACTTAGCCAAAAATTCACACTGAAGTCCATTTAAAGTTTACTTGGTAAGAATTTGAGGAACGAGTCCACAGCAGTCTTTACCAGAAAAAGATTCAAAGCAGTTACACAATATTTTGTAGAGATCGACTACAGTTCTTCATAGCTGCAATATAGGAGGGGAATGCAAACAGACAAAGGTTAAGGATGCTTATGTCATAGGACTCAGATTCTATTCAACAAAACAAACAAAGCTTTTATATATTTTATTAGTTCAGTTTACAGCATACAGCTCTCTCTGCGCCTGCCTCTTTCCCCTCCCCCCGCTTTTTCCCGGCCATGTTATGCTGTTTGTATGGCAGAGAGAGGGGGAAAATGAGCTCCCAATCTTGCCAAGTGTGACCTCAACTCATTCTTATTCAGTGATGTCCAGTAGAATCTCACTTCTGACAAACATTTGTTCGGTTCCAACACCACAAGGTTACTGGCTGCATTTTGTTTTCATTGTTTGTTTTCTGACACTTTCCTGTTGCTTATGTTAAATCCACAAACTTCCTCAACCTGGGCCCAACATAATATTGCAAAAAAGGATTTTCCACTGTGCTTACATTAGAATTATAATAGGAGTTAATTTGCTTCTCTTTCAGCAGTGAAAAAGCACTAACAGGGGCAGTCAGAAAGTCTCCAAAACAAGAACAAAGAACAATTCTGAGTTAAACACTATGCACCTCTTTTCATATTTTCTGAATTTCTTTGAGATTGTATAGCAGAGTGAAAAATTAGGGCCTTATATCTTTCTCTATCCCATGCTGCTTCCCCAGATTAGGAATGTGTGGGAAAAGGCTCCATTCAGAAAAGACTAGCTAGTGACAGGGGAAAGCTAAGAGAGAGGAGACAGACAAATGTCTAATGCTATTCCCTTTTGCTGGAGCATTTCTCCCCCCAAATGTCCCAGATTTTTCTCTTCCTCTAACTACCTGTCTCTCATCCCCTTCTTAAGGGAGGGGCTAAGAGTGCCTTACTCCCCACAAACTGTCCCAATTATTGGAACAGAAGGAACTAAATGTTCCTTTCTCTCCCTCAGCATTTTGGGTTATTCTTGGAGGAAGTCTGAGGCATCCATCAGCCAGTGCAGCCCTATGTATTTCAGCTGCGTGGCCTAACCTCTGCAGAGAAAGAGGTTTGAGGGCTCCCAACCGGGCCTACCAATCAACCAACAGACCAAGAGTGGTCATTTACACTCCCTGACTTATGCATGACAGGCCTGTGTATAATTCCACTTTAAGCAAAAGGAATTTTATGAGCCCTTATATTCCAGGAGAACTGATGTATTTGGAATGAGCCTGATTTTCTTCAGCCAGCAGAGTGAATGAAAAATTGTTTTAACACACTTCAGAAGGGAAAGAAAGTACCTAGATTAGTCACCTTTCAAACAAGAATGAGAAGCAAACACAGTCAAGTCTCATTATTAACATAGATCACCTTTACTGGTGCCTTTGAGTACTGAGAAAGTCTATACTGCTAGGAAGATAGTTTTCCCCACATCTTTTAACACACACTACTAACCCTGCAACCCCCATGCAATTCTCTTTTGGGTCAGAAATGTCAGTCTGCCCCATGAAATTTTTAGTATATGGTAAAAAGTACACAAAAGAGACCAGAAATCATGGGTGGAGATCAGATTTCACAGTCCATAAAACATTCTTCTTGGCTGTGAATTTGGTAGGGGCCTATTTATAGACAATGAAAGACAGCAGTACTACAGTAGGCTGCCATGGAACAGACAACATGATGCTGCATCTAGACATGAAGCATTACCTCAAAGTGCACAAACTCCCATGGGGGAAAAATGATCCCAGAACAGGTCTTTAAATCAGTTTATGCAAGAAACAGTGTTTTTTTTTTAAAAAAAGACCAAGTGCTCTAAATGTTAATACTGGATTCCCACATGAAATCCATGGGACTCAGTAAGAGTTTCTGCACACACAAAACTGCCTTATAGAGTTCAGTTTGCCAGAAAAACAAGTTTTAACGTTTCTGAAGAAGAATAATACATCTGAAATTAGACATCTCAATTTGTCGCATTAGAAGTAATTTCATTTAAAAAAATAGAGATCTATTTTACATTTCACAAAAGGGAGGTTTGTGGAAAAAATATATACATCTTCCCTATCCCTGATAGAAACATAGGCAATCTTTGTTGGTTTGTTCCCTTCAGCGAAGGCTTAAACCTTTTTTCACCAATTTGTAGTTCACAGCATATTTTACATATGTTTCTAACGCATATTTAGAAATGAGGTTTTGGTCACAAAAATAAGCAACAGAGAAATAATTAAGTGAGTTTGACTAACAGGCCAAATGCCACTATAATTAGATTGCTTACCAACATATCTTGGCATCCTTGGGTTGTTTTGTCTCAGTTAATACAGACAACAAAATTTGTTGAAGCTGCCCTTTCAGCAAGATAAAACTCCAGTGTAATGGGAGAGGTGGTAGCTACAGAAAAATAATTCATTGTGCTGTACACTCATTGACAAAACAAACCCTTATTCAGGACATACAGTAACACATACACTGAGATACTATCTTTGGGCATTAGCTAGCTTAGCAGGAATGCTGATCAAGCACATCTTATCAGTTTTAGCCTTCCACAATGTCAATGACTATCAGTTTAACTTTAAACCGAACAAGCTGCGATAAAAACCATGTACATAACATGCATTACCTTCACAAAACTGACATTTCTCCATATAGCTTTCTTGTAAAAATATTCAAATCTGATAGGAAGTTGAGATTCACAACGCTTAATAATTAAGAACTGTATTACTTCCTTCCTGGTCAGAAAGATTTATTTTAAAAAAACCACAATAACCAAATAAACATTCTCTGTGAAGCAACAACAAAATGGTTTATAATTCAAACATATCAATTTCTGCCAATCCTCACAACAAATCAAAAGTTACGAGGGAAGAGGTATTCCTCAGATAGGTTGTGGGATCCCAAATTAGTTCAACTTGCTGAACTTTCTTCTGTAACCGTAAGTCTTTTCAATACCAATCCAAATTTTTTAAAGACTCATGTTTCTTAGGGAGAAATCTGTGATATAACTAATGGAACACCACCTTAAATACTGTACTTATCTACCAGATCTCTCTCTAAACCTTTCCAGCCTGCTTGTATGTATTTTCCCCACTGCGTCTCACTTTGAGTTTCTCTTCATCAGAAACATTCGAGTGCAACTTGTGCATGAACAATGGTTGAGTGGATTTAAAATGCATGTATTTACACTTGACATCCGTGTTAGACACAATTCCATACTGAAGAGCACCCATTCAAAGCTCTTAGCATCCCTGAAATTTAAAAACCAGTAATATGAAAGATGCAAAATTGGTCACATCCACCCCTAATAAAAGAACACTTACATAATATTGTGCCTTTAAAGCCCCTTACCAGCATTGACTACACTGCACAATACCACAGAGGTAGATAAGTTTCACCTCCATTTTACAATTTCAGAAGAAGAATAAAGTAACTTGCCAACAGCCAAAGAAAGGGTCAGTGTGCCACAGCTTAGTTTAGAACTAATTCCTAACTCCTAATTCTATGCACAGAATACCCACCTCTTGGATACCATGCACCAATGGTGGGCAATAATTTTTGCAGGAAGGCCACTTCATGAATTTTGGAAGTGGTTGAGGGCCACACACCCATATGAGGCAGAAGGAAAAAAGGGGCAGGGCTTCAGGTGGAAAGGGACTCGTCACTCTAGGCATCGCTGACCCTCAGAGGGATGAGAGAAACTTTGCATGCTTCTCCCCCCCCAGGCCAATTAAGGTTATTTTGAACAATTGGCAGTTCACTTTAAGCCACATGCACTTGGCAGGAGAGGCTTTGCATGTTCCCCCGTTCCTATGTCTCAATTGGCCTGAGTATGGGGAACAGCCAGGCAGATGCAAGCCAGATCAAAAGGCTGAGTGGGCCACATCTGGCCCATGGATCCTATGATGCCCACTCTGGTCCTATATCAACATATTGTGAAACATATCTGTGACCCTGAGAGCCCTTCAATGCCAACTGGCAGAGGCCCCAACATACCGTAACTCATCAGGTCTGATGCTCACTACCCCACCACATTGTTGACATGACATTTTTTTAGATACAGGTTATACGGAAACAGGCAAGACACTGGTCCCAAAAACACATTGTGTGAAATATGTACAGGGTATGTACACAGAGATATAAAGTCATGCTGAAAATGTGTTTTAAAAACCTGTTTTGCTGGCAACACATAAAACCCAGCCTGCCCTAGACAAAGGAATGTAGATTTATGCACCTGACGATCACAGATGTCAATGAAAAGTAAATGTACAGATAAGGTAAAGAAAGCCATCAAGTTAGCGAGTGAGGGAGATGACTGCTTTACAATCACATTGGGGAATGGAGTTTGCATCCCTAGGAAGCCTTCCTGAAACAAACCGAGTCAAAGGAATAGGGATAATTTGAGTCAGCCATCATGTAGGGAACAAAAGGGAGCATTACTTTTGAGAAATCTGCTTAGAAAATGATTGCAATTTGCTGAAATTAAGGATTAGTGACTAGAAAGTGTGTTTGCCTGTATCCAGACCCATCTCTTTCGTCTTCAACCATTATCACTGAAATCCTCTGGTTCTCGGTAAAATAGTCTCAGTGCTGTGTATTAAACTGGAGAGTGAGTGTTCAGCTAGCCTAATAGACTGATGTGCATACTGTGTCTTTGAAGGCAGTCAGCTTAATTATCCCTGGAAGTATCCAGAGAAAGGGACTAGACACTGCAGAGACTGACTTGTCTGGGGATCTTGGAAATTGGGGGCCAGTCATTGTTACAATCAAGGCAGTATTTGGGCTGGCAGAGTCCTGTAGTTTTTCCTGGCAAGGCAGACAAACTCATATGTCAAAGTTCTCAGTAGCTGAATCAGGGAGGAACAGTGGCTGACAGTTCTCAGTACCCTAAGAGAAGTGCTACAACATTTGAAGAGAATAAACTAGGGATATTAAAAACGCAAAAAAAATATTCACCATAACACCAATAGAAATTCTATCAGTTACATGGTTAACCATCAGCAGAGTAGCCGTGTTAGCCTGAATCTGCAAAAGCGGCGAGGAGTCCTGTGGCACCTTATAGACTAAATGAAGTGTTGGAGCGTAAGCTTTCGTGGGCAAAGACCCACTTCGTCAGATGCAGGTTTAACCATGGCTCCACTGCAGGGCTGCTGTAGGCCTGCAGGACCACTGGGGGTGCCAGCAGCCCTATGAAGAGTATAATTAGGACTGGTAACTGATAAGCAACAGCTTATCAGTTAACCAGTTACACTGTTATAACTCTAACTTAACACTGCATTTGTTTGCATTTTCTAGGTAAAGGCAAATGATCATCTAATGTCACTTTAAAGACATTCCTAAAAACAACAGTGGTCGATAAACATGCATGCGTGCTCTGTCATTTATACTAGATCAGAAATAGATCCATTGTTAGATATCTTTGGGTCCTGCTACACAGTTGTATTCATGAACACTTCGAGTATGAGAGAGTTTTGGGATCTCAGCTGGGTACCACACTATAAGTCAAACTCTGGTATGTTGCCTTGTGTGTTTAAGAATCTTGAAATTGCTACTTAGCTTTCTTTGATAGGATATGTGTAGATATCAGATTGGTTTGACATGATTTAGTCTTTACAAATCCATGCTGGCTATTACCTATCACCTTGTTATCTTCCCAATCTTTGCAGATAGTCTGTATTATTTTTAAAAATAAATATCCAACAGGCTACCCTTCTGAGACTTCAAAAATACAGCTAATGAAAAAAATATTTTGCTTGATTTTATCATGAAGCAGTTCAGCGAAGATGGCTAATAGACGCTGAAACAGTATCACCTAAAACTGAGATTAGTTTTGCCTTGCAAGTGCTGCCAGTAGACCAAGATTATTATTAAATCTAAAACAATATGAAACAGCTTGTTGGGGACACACTGCAGAAATCACTCTGCCCTCAGCAACAGTGTAGGTGGTCTCACTTTTCCCCTGGGAAATACACCAAACTGTCCCCATCAGACCCTGTTGATTCCATCTACACGGAAACCTACTGCATTTTGGCAAGATCTCTATCAGCAGCAAAGGACAAACGCATTCTAAGCACCCCAATTAAAGCTTGCAAACAAGCCCCATATTATTATTCTTCTAGGGCTCAATCCTGCAGTCATAGCACAAACCAAACACTCATTGCACTACACCAATATTCTGCTTTCTAAAAGCTTTCACGATGAGGCCCTTACGGACCGCACTTTGCCAGTGCTTCGCTTGTTTTATTAGCACTGGAATACAATATTCAAATCAGAATTGGACTTGTTGCATAAGATGTAAATGCTCATTAAGTTCACAACATATTTCCTTACCTTGATATTTGTCCAAACCATATTGGAGATTCAAATTTGCTATCCGTGGCCAAAATCAAACTTAATTATTGGACGCGGTTTCTTAATAGAGGGACTGAAAGGAAAGTTTAGTGAACTGCATTCCAGGAGAGCTGTTCAAGGAATTCACTGATGCATTGAATCATGTCTCTTATGACAGAGAGGCTATCCATGCTGTGAAAGCAGCATTATTCTAAAGCAGTGGTTTTCAACCTGTGGCCCACGTACCTCTGGAAGTCTGCACGATTTCATAATAAAGATTTATTAAACTCCGATCAGGCCAATTGTTTCTGCAATCTCTCCAATGAGAGGTTAAATGCAACAGTATGCAAAAGGCTTTGTTACAAGGTTTCAAAATTTTGGTTAGTGTCTATAATGATATCAACAGATGCTGCATTATACAGATCTTAAAATAAAGAATACTATTAGACGAATCAAAGAGGTATGGTCAGAAACAGAGAGATGTCTTTTGCCTACCATATGTACAGTCTATCCACACACCAATACTCAATTCCACTTTGCAGTCAGAGAGGTGTGATGAAAGACTAAAGTTAATTTTAAGACAAATTGAATTCTTCTCCTTAGTTTACGACCAAGATAAGTTGTGTGTCAATCAAAATACCTTCATGACAATGTCTTTTTACAGGGACCACAATTCATTTGATTAGATTCAGTGTGAAAATTCCAATTATCAGAACAGCCAGCTGAATCCCTGAAATGATTTGTGGTTCATATATTGAATTGGTCCCAAGTCTAGTTCTCCTCCCTAGTTGTCTTGATTAGAAAATTAAGCAAGTCAAAGCCTGCTGCAGGTAGTGAAGATTAGCCTAGATTAGCCTATCATCTTGTGTTCGTTGTTGTGTTATATTGATAACATGTCACGTAAGTTATTGGCAGAATCAGAAATAACAGCCCAAGAGCCTGCACTTTATGTAACTTCTGTTACCTGAACGCTTTTAATACAGGTCCCACCATGCAATGCTCCACCCAGATCAAAGTGAATGCATGCTAGGAATGCTCCTCTGTACTGAAGAGCGTATGTGCAATCAGTTCTATTTTGTACTAATCTGAAAAGTTACAAGTATGGCACTACATTGAGCAAAGCTTGGATTTTGCTAAGCATAACCTTTTCCCTTTCGTCACCAACTTACACACAAGCTTCAGAGTTTGTCAAAGATGACAATGAACACAACTTATACCAATCTGGGCAAGAACTTAAGACCTATCTTCACCACTCAATTCAACATCCAATATAAGGTTTCACGTGGTACCTTTTACACTGTGGGACACAAAAAGACACATACCTGTAGCAGAGGGAATGCAAAACAAAGTAGAATTTCAAACAGATTAATGAGAGCAAGTTTAACAGCATCCTGATGGACAACCTAGACTCCTGAGTTCATAATTTATTGCAAAGCAGAACTATGACACCATCTACTCTGTTGCCAGCTCAGGACACAGCTGCAGGCTAATTCACTCATATACTATTAGAAATAAAAGGAATGTCAAAAAGCAGTGTAGCATAACCAGGCCAATTTACTTGCATGTTAGTTTAGCTCAAAGAAAACATTAAATGGCAACATCTTCAATTATCTATAACTTGCTGATTGCTATTGTATTACATTATGTACATCCCAATAACTAGGAATAACTTTAAAAACTAAATAGTCTAGTAGCACCTTAAAGACTAACAAAACATGTAGATAGGATCATGAGCTTTTGTGGGGACAACCTACTTTATCAGATGACAGGAGCATGAGAAGTCCAGCATCTGAAGCGGGCTATGCCCACAAAAGCTCATGATACCATCTACTAGTTATGCCTAAGTCAAAATCGTGTGTTAATGTGAAGATGAGAATTTATTCATGTGTAAATTTAATGAAAACTATTGAAGGATTGGCATTTGTTATTACATTACCTTTTGCACGATCGATAGATCGATATCCATCCCTTTAATTGAGTTATCCATCAAACAGGTTTGAAACCTTGGAAACATAAATGAAGAGTGCTCTCTCAATAAATTCACTTATGTTTCTGTTAATAAATCTTTAGTTAGCTTACTAGAGAATTGGCTGACAATGTTGTTTGACATGAGATCCAGAGTATCGAATTGACTGGGGGGCAAGCTACTGATGCTTTGGGATGAGGGGTAACATGTTGTTTGGTTTATGTTACCACTATAAATAAGTCCTGTTTGTCTGGGCGACAGGATAAGGATGGAGTCCATAAGGAGACGGTCTGTGACTCCATGCTAAGACCAGTAGAGTGCCCCAAGCATCTACTAAGGATGTTAAATGATTCACTAATAAATAAACCTGTGCTTATCGGAAAAGCCTATTGATTACACACACTACCCACTCCTTGCTGCCTCTGCATGAGAGGTATGGGGGGGGGAAGGAGCTGATGCCCCTGAGGAGCAGGCTTCAAGCAGGCTCCCCACAAGCACTGGATCTGCCTGGCCCCCCCCCCCAGCCCCATGCTACTGCTTCTGATAAAGAGGCAGCGGGGTGCAGGGTGAGGGGGGCAGGCAGGAGCCAGTGCTGGGTGCAGCCAGCTTAAAATACAGCCCCTCTTCCAGCACCAGCTCCACGGTGCCACCTGCCCCCCTCCCTTGCTGCTGCCTCTATCAGAGGCAGTGGGGGAGGGAGAGGGGAAGGGCAGGAGAGGCTTCCAGGAAGCAGCCTTTGTCTGGGAGGAGGGGGAGGGCAAACTCCCTGTGGGTAGAAGCTACTTCACATCCCACAGAGCAGCCTCTGCTTGTGTTGAGCTTGGACCCCCCACGGACAGGGGCTGTTGCCGCTCTATGCTGCTACCTCTGTCTTGCAGACAGCAGCATAAGGTGACAGGCAGCCAGGCTATGAGGGGAGCTGGTTTTTAAACTGGCTCCTCTCGCAGACCAGCTCCTGCCTGTATCAGAGGCAGCAGCGGAGGATGGCAGGGGGCTCCCTAGAAGTGGCGCTGGATTGCACTGGCCGTCAGCCCCACCCCCGGGACTATCAAAGAGTCAAATAACTGCAAACATTTCAAGAGGTTAGGTGACTATTCAGTTACACGCTAGCTAACATCCCTACTGTATACAGTTGTTATGTGTTTGGTGATCTCTAAGTAAGTGGATTAAGTGGTGCCCCTGCTGTAGCAGGCAGCCTTCCACAGACTCAGACAGGTTGAACCTTTCTAACCTGGCACCCTCTGGTCTGGCAACATCCATGGTCAGGCATGATTTTAATTAGCCAGATGTCCACTTACCAGGGGTGTGGCTAAGTTTCCCCACAGTCCCTTAAAGTTTGTTTACAGCCCCCAGTCCTGGCTCTCAATGTTCTGGGCTGCTATTTAGCTCTAAGTGACCCCTAAATATCTTCTTAGGGCCCAGTAAGCAGTGCTAGTGTAGGTAATGCTTCTGGACAACTGACCTCCCATGGTTCAGCAAATTCTTTGGTTCAGCACTGGTCAGGTCCTAAGGACTAGAGAGGTTCCACCTTTACTCTAAATTAAATTCAGACACAAAGGATAAATTGTTGGGAAAGAAATAGGCAGAAAGACAGGAGATAGAAAAAGAGAAGGAGAAGATTACTGATCTTGAGAAGTCTAGGTTACCGAAGAGAAGCAGGCTGTTTTGTTATGAAATCTTGGGGGAAACAGATTCATTTTTGGGAAGATGATGGCATTTTATAATGCTGCTTCCTGCTTACATTAAGCAGAGCTTCCTACCTCCCAACTGGAGATCTGGTTTAGAAAGGCTTTGCAAAAGTATCAGAGGGGTAGCTGTGTTAGTCTGGATCTGCAAAAGCAACAAGGAGTCCTGTAGCACCTTATAGACTAACGGATTTATTGGAGCATAAGCTTTCATGGGCAAAGACCTACTTCGTCAGATGCATGTAGTGGAAATTTCCAGAGGCAGGTATAAATATACAGGCAAGAATAAGGCTAGAGATAACAAGGTAAATTCAGTCAGGGAGGATGAGGCCCACTTCTAACAGCTGATCTGCAAGTGTGAACACCAAGGCTGTGTCTACACTGGGCCACTTATTCTGGAAAATCAGCCGCTTTTCCGGAATAAGCTGCGAGCTGTCTACACTGGCCCTTGAATTTCTGGAAAAGCAACGATGCTCTACTGTACAAAATCAGCCACTATTCCGGAAAAACTATTCTGCTCCTGCTCGGGCATAAGTCCTTATTCCGGAACACTGTTCTGGAAAAGGGCCAGTGTAGACAGTAGTCTTTTCCGGAAAAAAGCCCCGACTGCGAAAATGGCGATCGAGGCTCTTTTCCGGAAAAGGCGTCTACATTGGCCACAAACGCTTTTCCGGAAAAAGGGCTTTTCCGGAAAAGCAGCCTGCCAATGTAGTATTCCGTTTTAAGCATTTCCGGAAATTCATGCCAGTGTAGACACAGCCCAAGAATGGAGAAACTGCTTTTGTACTTGGCTAGCCATTCACAGTCTTTGTTTAATCCTGAACTGATGGTCTCAAATTTGCAGATGAACTGTAGCTCAGCAGTTTCTCTTTGAAGTCTGGTCTTGAAGTTTTTTTTCTGCAGGATGGCTACCTTTAAATCTGCTACTGTGTGTCCAGGGAGATAGAAGTGTTCTCCTACAGGTGTTTGCTTCAGGTTGGCAGGTTGTCTGTGGGTGAGGACTGGTCTGCCTCCTAAGGCCTGTGAAAGTGAGGGATCATTATCCAGGATGGGTTGTAGATCACTGATGATGCATTGGAGAGGTTTTAGCTGATGACTGTAGGTGATGGCCAGTGGTGTTCTGTTGGTTTCTTTCTTGGGCTCGTCTTGTAGTAGGAGGCAGGGCCAGACTGAGGCGTGGGCTAGCCGGGCAGCTGCCCGGGGTGCCAACCGATGGGAGGCGCCTGATGGCAGCTGTAAGGGGTGCTTGATGCCCCTTACAGCTGCCATCAGGCGCCATGCGCCTGGCTCCCATAGCGCCGGCTCCGCGGCGCCAGCCAGCAGTGCCCTTTCCCCAACAGCCACGGGGCCTTGCACGGACGAGCCTGCACATGCGCCGTGTGCCTGGGGGCGGCACTGCACGCCCGGGCCTGGGGCACAAAAGGGCTCAGGCCAGTCCTGGTAGGAGGCTTCTGGGTACATGTCTGGCTCTGTTAATCTGCTTCCTCACTTCCTCATGTGGGTATCATAGTTTCAAGAATGCTTGGTGAAGATCTTGTAGGTGTTGGTCTCTGTCTGAGGGGCTGGAGCAAATGCGGTTGTACCTTAGTGCTTGGCTGTAGACAATGGATCGTTTGGTGCATCCAGGATGGAAGCTGGAGGCATGAAAGTAGGCATAGCGGTCGGTAGGTTTTCGGTACAGGGTGGTGTTTATGTAACCATCACTTATTCGCACCATGGTGTCCAGGAAGTGGATCTCTTGTGTAGACTGGTCCAGGCTGAGGTTGATGGTGGGGTGGAAGCTGTTGAAATCGTGGTGGAATTCTTCCAGAGTCTCCTTCTCATGGGTCCAGATGATGAAGATGTCATCAATGTAGCATCAGTAGAGAAGGGGTGTTAGTGGACGAGAGCTGAGGAAGCGTTGTTCCAGGTCAGCCATAAAAATGTTGTCATATTGTGGGGCCATGTGGGTGCCCATAGTGCAAAAGTAGCGAGTTTTAAATCTGAGCAAATGTGGTCTGACTAGATCCAAAGCAGGAGTGCTTAAGAAAACCTGCAAGTGTTTTGTATATAGTTCGTACCTATCTCCTCTGTCAGGACAAAGGACATTGGCTGCACATTGTGAATACACACAGAGGCCATTTCTGTTAATGTCTCACTAAAGACAAGTCTAAGCAAGTATTACGCTTTTGTATATGCATATTAAGTTTTTATGCAAATTAGATATTACCTCAAATAGTTGGTCAATTGCCATTCCAGCTATAGATGGTGCAAAATTTTGGACAGGCTGTAACAAAGGGCATTCTTCTCCAGCTGACGCCTGGACAGTCCAGTATAGACCTTCCACTAACAAGTTAATGAAAATTGGCACATAAAACAAAAATCTCAATAGTGGCTTAAAGTATTTATCATAGAATCATAGAATAATAGGACTGGAAGGGACCTCGAGAGGTCATCGAGTCCAGCCCCCTGCCCTCAAGGCAGGACCAAGCTCCGTCTACACCATCCCTGACAGATGTCTATCTAACCTGTTCTTAAATATCTCCAGAGAGGGAGATTCCACCACCTCCCTTGGCAATTTATTCCAATATTTGACCACCCTGACAGTTAGGAATTTTTTCCTAATGTCCAATCTAAACCTCCCCTGCTGCACTTTAAGCCCATTACTCCTTGTCCTGTCCTCAGTAACCAAGAGGAACAAATTTTCTCCTTCCTCCTTGTGACACCCTTTTAGATATTTGAAAACCGCTATCATGTCCCCCCTTAATCTTCTTTTTTCCAAACTAAACAAGCCCAGTTCATGAAGCCTGGCTTCATAGGTCATGTTCTCTAGACCTTTAATCATTCTTGTCGCTCTTCTCTGTACCCTTTCCAATTTCTCCACATCTTTCTTGAAATGTGGCGCCCAGAACTGGACACAGTACTCCAGCTGAGGCCTAACTAGTGCAGAGTAGAGCGGCAGAATGACTTCACGAGTTTTGCTTACAACACACCTGTTGATACAACCTAGAATCATATTTGCTTTTTTTGCAACAGCATCACACTGTTGACTCATATTCAACTTGTGGTCCACTATGACCCCTAGATCCCTTTCTGCCATGCTCCTTCCTAGACAGTCGCTTCCCATCTTGTATGTATGGAACTGATTGTTCCTTCCTAAGTGGAGCACTTTGCATTTCTCTTTATTAAACCTCATCCTGTTTACCTCTGACCATTTCTCTAACTTGCTAAGGTCATTTTGAATTATGTCCCTATCCTCCAAAGAAGTTGCAACCCCACCCGGTTTGGTATCATCTGCAAACTTAATAAGCGTACTCTCTATCCCAATATCTACATCATTGATGAAGATATTGAACAGTACGGGTCCCAAAACAGACCCTTGCGGAACTCCACTTGTTATCCCTTTCCAGCAGGATTTAGCACCGTTAACAACAACAACTCTCTGACTACGGTTATCCAGCCAATTATGCACCCACCTTATCGTGGCCCTATCTTAGTTATATTTGCCTAGTTTATCAATAAGAATATCATGCGAGACCGTATCAAATGCCTTACTAAAGTCTAGGTATATGACATCCACCGCTTCTCCCTTATCCACAAGGCTCATTATCCTATCAAAGAAAGCTATCAGATAAGTTTGGCATGACTTGTTCTTCACAAACCCATGCTGGCTATTCCCTATCACTTTATTACCTTCCAAGTGTTTGCATATGATTTCCTTAATTACCTGCTCCATTATCTTCCCTGGGACAGACGTTAAACTGACCGGTCTCTAGTTTCCTGGGTTGTTCTTATTCCCCTTTTTATAGATGGGCACAATATTTGCCCTTTTCCACTCTTCTGGAATCTCCCCTGTCTGCCATGATTTTTCAGAGATCATAGCTAAAGGCTCAGATACCTCCTCTATCAGCTCCTTGAGTATCCTGGGATGCATTTCATCAGGACCTGGTGACTTGCTGACATCTAACTTTCCTAAGTGATTTTTAACTTGTTCTTTGTGTATCCTATCTTCTAAACTTACCCTCTCTCTGCTTGTATTCACTACGTTAGGCACACCTCCAGACTTCTCGGTGAAGACCGAAACAAAGAAGTCATTGAGCATCTCTGCCATTTCCAAGTTTCCTGTTACTGCTTCTCCCTCCTCACTAAGCAGTGGGCCTATCCTTTCCTTGGTCTTCCTCTTGCTTCTAATGTATTTATAAAAGGTCTTCTTGTTTCCCTTTATGCCTATAGCTAGTTTGATCTCATTTTGTGCCTTTGCCTTTCTAATCTTGCCCCTGCATTCCCGTGTTGCTTGCCTATATTCATCCTTTGTTATTTGTCCTAGTTTCCATTTTTTATAGGACTCCTTTTTTATTTTGAGATCATGCAAGATCTCCTTGTTAAGCCAAGCTGGTCTTTTGTCATATTTTCCATCTTTCCTACACAGCGGAATTGTTTGCTTTTGGGCCCTTAACAACGTCCCTTTGAAATACTTCCAACTCTCCTCAGTTGTTTTTCCCTTCAGTCTTGCTTCCCATGGGACCTTACCTACAAGTTCTCTTTATAAGGCAAAAGAGATGAAGATTCCAGAGACATTGCACACATGGGCGCACACACAACTGACAATAATTAGCAGAGCACTGGATTTCAAGCTAAGTAAGCATCTTTGACTAGAGATGGAGGAACATTTTATTCATTTAGATTAGCCATGGGGGGGGGGGGGGGGAAGACAGGCTTTAGTCTTATATTCTCATTCTAAAGAGACCCATGCGTTTGCCTAATTCTACACATGGCAAGTAGTCTTACTAACATGAATGGGATGACGCACAGAATGTAACATTAAGTATAGGCATAAGTCTTCGCAAGTTCTATTAGCTAATCTAAGATATTTACATAACTCCCATTGCCCTAGTACCTCACTTCTCCCCCTCCCCCCAAAATGTACTTATGTACTCCATATGCCTGTGAGATAGGGAAATATCTTCATTTTACACGGAAATATCTTCATTTTACAGATGAAAAAGTGACACAGAGAGAAAAAGAGAAAGCGAGAAAGTGACTTTGCTCCAGGTCACAACACAGGAAGCCTGAAGAGGAGACAAACTGAATGTGGGTCTCCTGAATGCTTTCGCCACCGCCACTCTTCTGTATAGTTATATCTAATACCTGTATGATTAATAATAGAAAATCTATTATATCTGATACAGCAATATTGAACATTATGTCAGTTGATCAGAAACTGGAATCTGCAGAGGGTACCGTATATTCCGGCATACAAGACGACTTTTGATGTTAAAAAACATCCCCCAAAAATCGGGGGTCGTCTTGTACGCCGGGCATACATCCCAGGCGCGCCTGGGATGCCCCCCGCTGGCTTCCCCCGAGGCTTTGCAAAGCTGCTGCGGCTTTGCTGCCGGTGCCTGCTGGGGACCGTCTCCAGCAGACCAGGGACACCGGGAGCAAAGGAGGCGGAGGGGCGCTGGGGTATAAGATGAAACCCTATCTTTTAATTAAAAAATTAGGGGGTCGTCTTATACGCCCAGTCGCCCTATACGCCGGAAAATACGGTACTATCGTCGTACCATTCCCCCCTGACTGATACAAAATCAGTCATGCCTTGGTTATATGCAGCAGGCTCAGCCTAGGAAGAACTATCTTGTATCAATGCCAATTTCTGGCTTAGTACAAAGAATATAACTTTGAAAACTGTTAAACATAACTTTCAATTTTAAAAGGAGACAATTTTTATGTACACTGTAGTTTCAGGAATACTTGCAGATGTTTTCATATTCAATCTTTTTGTATTATAGAGACATCTGCTGGTTGAATGTTTGCTAAACAATAGCAATTTGAATTACTGCACTAGCTTTTGATCTGAGGAAATGGGTCTGGCCCACGAAAGCTCATCATCTAATAAACTATCTTGTTAGTCTTTAAAGTGCTACATTGTCCTGTATTTTGCACTAGCTTTTGACATGGATGTCGGGATGAAGAAGCAGGAAATGTAAGAGCAAAACTAAAAACACTTGCCCCAACCAGCCCTGATGTGTTTCATTAGTCAAGCAGGAAGTACACATGCCTTCCCCAATAGCAGAGATAAGAGTGCTTGCAATGTGTTGTTCCAACCACACTGCAGAATACAGAGAGATCCAAAGACTATATGTGACTGCTGAAATATCCTTTTATCATTGTATTGTGGTTTTCACTTGGGTAGGCAAAGTCTATCAAAGTTGACATAGCAGGATGAAAAATTAAACATGCCTCACTACCTAGGTTTCTCAAGTAAGTCACTACAAAGCAGAAATGCAGTTCTGCAATCCATTATTTCAATTTCATGTTAGTGATAGTCCTGTTCTGTCAAGGACTTAAAACAACCTTAAAGGCTGAATTGCAGCCTTCATGCTGAAAACTTTGCCTTTTGCTGAATTACAACATATCTAACATTTTCTATAGGTGGGGTGTCTTTGTGATGGGTTCGGTCACAGAGATCCCCTTCAGACGGTCATCTGATGAGCTGATCATACCACTGAGACTGCCAACCTGCCATCTGGCCTCCACCAGCAACAACGCAGAGTTGAGTGTCACAGCAGAGCAACACAGAAGCTGAGAGCAGCTCTGCTCGTCGAAAACTCAGTCACAGGGACTCAACATAGCACCCAGGGGCACAGCTCCAATGGGACCAGAACCCCAGAAAAATCTGCCTTACTCTGCATAATAGTTTTATACAGTTATTGGCTCCCTTTATCAAGAGACAGATGGAGCTGCTCCCCCTCCCCAGGTAATTATTTACACTGGGTTTAACAAAATGATTTTATTAAATATAATAAATAGGATTCAAGTGGTTGCAAGTGATAACATACAGAAACAAAGTAAGTTTCTTGACTAAACAAAACACACTATCTAAGTTTAATGCTTTAAGACAGGGGGAGGGGAACCTAAGGCCCGGGGGCCAGATGCAGCCCCCAACTTGCCTGGATCTGGCCCTCAAGGTTTAGGGCTCCCTCCCTCCCCTCCATACACACACACCGCGGGGTGTAGCACACAAAATCTACTCGCCTTAGTCCCTCTAGGCCAGTGGCTTTCAAGCTCCCCACCCCTCCCATGATCCAGTTGAAGATCATTGTTGATGCCCACAGCCCAAATAGAGTGGGCTGTGGCGTGGGGCTGAGGAGGAGACCTTTGGATTGTAGAAGAGGGGGCTCCAGCTTTGGGGAGGGGGCACCAGGGCTGGGGTAGAAGAGGCTTATCTTGAGTGGCTGCCAGTCAGCAGTGCAGCGGGGGGTGCTAAGGGAGCTTCCTGATCTCCTGGCACTGCAAACCATGCTGCCCCACAGAAATCACCAGCAGCAGGTTCCCAGCCAATGGGAGTGCGGAGTTAGTGCTCAGGGTAGGGGCAGCACGCAGAGCCCTATGCACTATCCTCTTCCTCCCCTCACCCCAGGAGCTGAGCAACAAGAACCAGGGCTTGACATTCCATGACCCCTAGTTTGAAAACCACTGCCCTAGGCACTGATGTACCAGAATGTGGAAAGGATCTTCTCAGTCAAGGGCAACGTTAAGCGAGGGGTTTTTTTTTTTTTTTTGTGGGGGGTGGTGGCAGGGGAGGAGAACCTTCTCATTTGTGTGGCCACCAACTGATTTTTCTGTGGTTCAGCGGCCCCTCAACTCAAAAAAAGGTTCCCCATGCCTGCTTTAAGAAATTACATGTAACAGGTTTCTTACCCTAACGGTTGTTTTAACTATTTTTTCCTTACAAGCTAGGTAGCCTCCCAGCTTGGGCACGATCCTCCCCCCTTCCTATCTTAGATATTTCTAGCAGTCATGTGGGTGAAAAACAGGGGTGTTTTGGTGTCTAGCAACGTCAACTTCTACTATTGTTTGGTTCCCTACCTATAAATAGATTTTGCCCACACCCTCATGGAGAAAGTACCACCTTCAAAATCGGTTCCAGCATCAAGTTACCTGGCCACATTTCTTGGCAAAACCAACCACAGTCCAAACTTTCAGGGGAAAGAATAAGAATATTTACAGATTATTCGTCACGAGTACCTGGTCATTAAGTTCATTAAGTATTACTAATGGCCTTCACTAGCACATCTAGACATATAAAGAGGATTATTCTCCCTATTTCTAAACTTTCAAATACAGGAATGATATATACATGCATATAAAAAAAAAAAAAAACATATTCAGATTACAAGATATCCAATGACAGATTACTTAGCCCATTCTGCATAAAGCATATTTGAGTTAGGCATATTCATATTGAAAGACATTTCAATAAAGACTATGGAGGTGCAACATCAGTCTTAATACAGGCCAGCTATAAAATAAGAACATTACTGGCAACACATCTAAAAGCGTGGACTAGAATTTCAATGTCTTAACTGATAAAGAAGAAAAACAAAAACACAAACAAAAAAAACCCCACATGACTAAGATCTCCATGCGTCAACCACCCTTCTTTTGTTCTTCCTTTGCATTTTGTCTTGAAATCTAATCCAGTACTACGGGCACTTGGGACATTATGTTCCATTTTGTATTTTATGATCAAATCATTATGAAAAACGGAGATCTCAGTTCACTGTTCTTTATGGACTAATATTCTGCTAGTGCAATTACTGTGTAGAAAAGTGAGGCAGCCAAGTGAAGCTGTCATTATGCAATTTGTAATAAGAACCAACAGTTTAAATAAACAGAAAAGCACCCTAGTCTAATGTTAGCTCCAGTGTCATTTCAGGATGCATTTTGGATTCTTCAATCTATCTTTTGCCTGTTTTCTTATGCAGTTCACCATGCACCTTCCCTCTCCCAAACCAAAACTCAGTTATTTCTCAAGTTTCCTAAAAAATGACAACCATTAGTGTGCCAAATTGATTTTAAATAAATAAATGACCAAAGTAATCTCCTGGTCCCACTGACATCTGTAGAAGTTTGACACCGATTTCAAGAAAGCCAGGAGTTCATCCTGAATGTGGATTATAGTCCTTGTATTACCATGTATGCCTATTCCTTCCCCTTCTTCACTCCTTACACCACATCTAAATTTATAATCTTACTGCCTAAATGCAGCGATCTGCCATATTTTGTTAATTTGCAACCTGGTTGTCACATCTCTAGAACAATTAAGAATATATAATAAACTCATGACTATTTGGCCCCCAAACTGCACACCTCCAAAAAGCCTGGAATCTCCTTTCCCTGATGCACGGCACTGTTGGTGTGAATTGAAAAAACCTTCAAATACAGCAGACAAGCTATACATAAAAGATCAAATGGAAGTACAATATCACTGCTGAAGGACTGCATCTTAAACAGATCCCACATACACTGTTGCATCAGCACTAGTATGAGACAGCATGGGATTTGAACCAATCTCCCTCTTGCAAGACAGTGCTAGCAACTGAGATTTGTAGTCCAGGATCAAGCCTTTACAAAGTGATGTTGCACTTACAGAATTATGTCAAACCTCAAGATTAAAATAAACAAACAACATTTTAACATTTCCTCTACAAAATGTGATTCAGGCAAATAAAATATAAATTCTGAATTAAAGTTTCTGCAATCATGAGCTTTTACAAAGCCTAGAAATAACAGAAATATTCCTTTTTAAGAAGAAGTCAAAAGAACTGTACATGAAACATAAAAATTCCAAGAGTCTAGAAATAAGTCAGTGATCAAGTTAGCAAATACAAATAAAGGGCAAAAAAGCAGCTCAGGTGAAAAAACAACAATCTTTACCTTCAATAATTATTACCGCTTACAGCAAATGTGTGTATGTAAGCAACATCGGTAAATACATTTCTTTGGGGTTGGTCTGTCTGTAAGTATATATGATGGGGTATATTAACCTTTTGGGATCCCCTAGAAGACCAACACAGATAAAGGAAAGAAAACATGCTACTTGTGTATACATCTTCAGGATTTAACAGCGATGTGTTGTTGGCAGGTAATCTCTCTTAAGCAGCCAGTTAGCCAACAGGAAATGTAGAAACTGTTTAGCTTTGCATGCACAATGCCACAGAAAAACCAGAATGTCTGCAATAAGCACTATGGTCCAATTTATTTATTGGGTGAGGGTACTGCGATGTTTTAGACTGTTTGGGTACATCTACACAGCATGCTTATTTGGAAATAAGCTATTTTGGAATTTTTGTTCCAAATAGCTTATTTTAAAAATAGCACGTCTACACTACAGGGAAGTTAGTACGAACCAGGCTCTCCTAATGTGGGCCTGCTGCCTCAATTTAGAGGCCCAGAGGCATTGGGGAGTAATTAACTTTGGCCCTGAGGAAGAGCTATTTCAAAATAGCAGTGCAGCAGCCACATGACTGCTATTCCAAACTAACTAACTATTTCAGAAGCAGCATTATTCCTCGTGGAATGAGGCTTACAGAGTTTGAAATAAGCCATCCATTAATTTGAAATTATTTCTAAATAACAGAATTGCTAAGTAGATGCTAGCATTGTTATTTCGAAACAACATCAGTTATTTCAAAATATCTGTGCTGTGTCGATGCACCCTTTGTTATTTGTTTTCATTTGCCACTTCGGAAGAAGCACCTGGCCTGAGGCCAGAGAGAGAGGTCCTTGGCATGTCACACAGTTTCTCCCTTTTTTAGGAGCCTAAATAAAATACAGCATCCCCTGGAAAGGGAAGAGAAGTTTTTATTAACTCAAGTGTTCGCTGTCTCTGACCATGGAGAAATCTGGGCTCTATTACAGTATAGATTTACAACCTGTATCAACATTAAACCTTGCTCCAAACCCTTATTGTATTACACATTGTATTACTCATACAGCACCACAGAAACTTACTATTAGAAAGTCTTCAGAATTTGTGACACGTGCTCATATATACCTCAGTATTTATGCATCCCTCTTCATTGCAGTAGTGGAGTGCCTGTCTGAAACATTCTCTGCCTACACGCAAGAGACTCATTCAGGGGCCAAGTAATGCTCTCAAAGGCCCAGCACTTCATTCGTTGCAGTGAGGTACAAGTTGCTTCAGTCTCTTGTGGGTGAAAGTGTCAGGAGCTCTCTTGTTAGTAGTAATACACAGTCATATCATGTCTAGAAGCCCATTCTAAAATACTCCAAAGCATTATGGACTATCTACTGCATACAACAAAAGCCCTTCATGGTATTGCTGACGAAACAATAAACATAAGAGGAACGATGACTAGAGTGGCCAATTACTGGGAGAAAGCCAGCCCTGCTGCCCACTGACATAACCACCCAGTTTCTACTCCTCAACCCTTTGTTTCCCCACCCCTAAAACCTCATTCCCAGAACTTACATGGTGCTTTCCAAGCTGCAAGAGAATTGCACAGCTCAGGAAATACGTTCCCTGCCTCCCATATAGTCACCACAGCACCCCTAACATCAACAGACCAGAACCCCAGTTAGTTAACCAACTCAAGTGATGCTTTCAGATTGATTTACCCTTTTTGAGGCCACCTCCTGTCGCCAATTCTGTTACACTGCTGATTGTGCTCCATTCTATCAATGCCATTTTGGGAACTATGCTAGCATTTAATTACATTCAGTTTCTCCTAATTAATGAGGTCCATTCATTGTATTTTTACACCTAGAGAAATTTAATTCATTGGCTTATCATCTGCTCTCTCCTTTCTAAACCAGGTCAACTGGAACACCCCAAGGCCTCTTCTGACTACAGGCTTATGCCCCCTGAACTCTCTTTCTCCTTTTCCTCTACAGCCTGACTGTCCCAGCTCCCCTGCGTCCCAACCACTATGTGTCACATAGTTAAAAGCCACACACGTGTCCTGATTTTTCCAGATTTTACATTTTGCACAGCACAGCAAATCACCATCAGGCAATCAATGTATTAGGTCTTAACTACACAAAGAAGCTCCACCTTTTAATCAATTGGCATTGAACCAATGCACTACTCTATGTGTACACTTATTTTTTGTTAATGAGTTGCTTATTTCAGTTTAGATTAAACTTATTCCAAACTGACTTCAGCTACAGTGATATAGCCCAAGTTTATACTAATCTAAAGAGAGTCCTCAACCACTGGAATTGATTGGATTACACTGATTTTTTTTAAAAAATAAAATAGCTATCAACCTTTTTGGTAAGCCAGTACAAGGATAGGAGTTATGACAGACACACTTGATTGCTAAGTTTTTCCAGCAGATTAATATCATTCTGTGAAAGGGGCCATGCACATGTTTTTATTTTGCAATTTTACTTGCAAAAGTAAACAGATGAAAATTCATATGACTCTCCAACCACCTGCCCACTACAGCCTTTTTTCAAGGTCATATTTAAATAATTTTATTTAATTTATTTATGTATATTATATAATTATAAATATATAAATATATTTTTATATAAATTAAATCAACTTAGTGATGGAAAAAGACACCTGAAAAGTCAAACCATGAACAAAAATACCAAAATTGTTTCCATTTTGCAGGGTTCACAAATTATCCATTTTCATTTTTTCAAAATGTTTTGGGAATTTCTTAAAAACTTTTGAAATGCATAGATTTCAATAAAGTTTGGGATTTATTTAAAATAGAAATGTCACCTCATTGAACTGAATATATTTTAAAAGGAAGTCAGTAGCATCAAAGCATTTGAAACCAACCAAATAAAGGAGAAACTTCACATTTCCTTTTACACATTTTATTTTCTATAGGTCAGTTTTCAACAAAAGAATTTGTCTGAAAAAAAATTAAGCACCTCTCATGCCAATTAGACATCTCTGTAGACCAGAGATCAACCAGTACACTCAGGACCAGTATAGGAATTGTGACAGCTATATAAAGCCATTTCCACATCATTGGGCTTCTCTCAAGCCCTATATTTGGCTGATCTGCTAAAAATGCAAAGAAGGATACAAGTTATGACAGATATTCTTTATTACTAAGCTTTTCCAACAGATCAGTTTACAGCGCTAACCACACTGTATCTACCCTTCAAATACAGACCTTGAATGTCCTTTTTGCCACAAACTTATGATCTTTCCATTCCCTATCCCGTACTATCCCTCAAGTTAAAATTTTAGGCTGCAGATACTATTGGGCAAATATATTAGGGATGGTCCCTGCCCTACTCTAAGGCTATAAACAGACAGCAAGTGGATACAACAGAGCTAAGGGAGCACAAGAAAAAAAGTGATCTTCATCAGCATTATAAGAAATCAGCAGCAGTGCCATTAACCCACCATATTTCACCAGCATTTAAAAACAATGGACACAAAGTTATTTGATATTTGCACCACACTAGCAAGAAGCATTACGAAGGCTGCTCAAATAGCTCTGTACAGAGACTAAAGTGTCCCCCACCAGCAGACTGCCAGTCATTCTTCCACATATGAGCAAGCACCTCACTGGCAACCAGAAATACTCAATTCAACTCTCCAGTTAGAGGAAACGAGAGGGGAAAGGGTGGAAGGAAAGTACCAGCTCAAGAGAACCTGCCAAAAACAGGGTAATGGTTCCCACTACTGAGGTTCTGAATTATTAACAGTGTCATTTTAGTGGAGCGTTTCAACTGAAACGTACAAGTACAACTTGTATAGGGCCATGATATTCCACACTTGTATACCATTCCCACCCAACAGGCAGTCCTGATGGAGAACAGCACAGGACTTCAAAATGAACACATTCACCATTGGATCATCCATCCAACTGGATCTGCTATGGAGCCAGCTAGTGTCTGCTAAGTACATTCAACTGATCCTGGTTGCCATTTTTAGTCAGTCTTCACTCATTTAAGTTACTCTCCAGGGACCTGATTTGCTCTTTGAGAAAACATTTTCCTTAACACAGTACAATCACCACCTTCAGATAGTAGTCCACTGCCAATCCAAAAAACACTGACAAAAAGAAATACAGCACAACCAGATTTCAGATGCAGGGCTCCCCATCTGCAAAGCTAGTCCTTTAACAAATACAGAGAAACAAGAGAGACAAATACATGAGCATACAGTTGATTGTCCACAAAGTATTTTACAAAACATATTAGGAACCATATGGCCCATATTAAGGACATCCAGAGGAGTCTAGCTAAAAATAGTAGTTCAGCTAATATTCAGTACTAATCATTATTACCGTGCAATGAATGAGCAAAACCTAAAGCAATTCTTCTGATACTAGCAGCAGAAGAATGGCAGAATCAGCATTTGAGAAGTCACTGTTCACTGCAAGTCCTTATTTTCAGGTGGCTATAATTTAATACACTTTAAGCCAAGGGTGGGCAATAAGCAGCCTATGGGGTGGACGTGGTTTGCCAGAGTTCGCCTTGGGAGGATGCCAGAGGCTTTATTTAACTGAAGATGCGCAGGTACGGATGCTCGCAGCTCCCATTGGCTGGGAATGGAAAACAATAGTCAATGGGAGCAGCAGGAAGTGGTGGCCCACTTGATAAATACTGAATAAAGCTACCCACAGCTCCCATTGGCTAGGAACAGCGAACCGTGGTCAATGGGAGCAGTGTGTGGCTGTACCTATGCAAGCGCAGGTCAACGAAGCATCTGGTGGCCCCCCAGGCACTAATCCTGTTAAACAGCATGTGACCTGCAGACCATTTATTGCCCACTCCTGCTTTAGGGTGTTATTTTTCATGCTTGTTCTCACTGAAAAGGCAATTTGGGGAGGGCAGTTCTATGAAAAATCCAGTTTAAACAGCACTAGGCAAAAACTGTCCAAAGTGGGACTGGGTGAAATGGGACATGGGCAAGGATAAAAGTTTGGTCAGAATAGGTTAAGTCAGTCCTAGTGCAAGCAGACGCAGCCATGCTAGAGTTAATGAGGCTGTGCCTATTTGCAATACATTTGAACTTCATGTGTCGCCCAGTGAGATATTTCGGTGCCAAGAAGAGTAGTTAATGGATTTATCAGTTCCATACATTGATGCTCATGCCTGCCAAGCCTACCATGTCTAGTCTCTCCCCTCCACTCCAACACTCTAAATTCTCATTGATGTGCTGCATCATCTATTGTTAGAAATGCTGTGCATGGAAATATTTGTACAAACCATGTTCAAAATTCATTTCAATTTCTCAGGAAAGTAGAAGCAAATAGTGCCACCTTGTGGTAACTCAAAAAATTCAACTACTACCATTGCTGAACAGGATTTTCAAGTTTCAGGGGGTAGCCAAGTTAGTCTGTACAGGATGAACTTAAAAAAACAAAAACTGGTCTGGTAGCACTTTACAGACTAACAAAACAAGTAAATGGTATCATGAGTTTTCGTGGGCACAGCCCACTTCTTCAGATGACAGGAATTGGGGCACCCAACTCGAGACCCTTAATAGAGCCTGATTTTCAGAGGATGGGAATTCAGCAACAATCAGGCCCCTCTACGGTTTGTTTGTTTGTTTTTAAGTTGAGCACTCAAAGATTACACAATGCCAGAGGGAACCATTTAGAGATCATCTAGTCTGACCTCCTGAGTAACACAGAAAAGAATTTCCCTGTTATTTCCTGTTTGAGCTAGATTGCATCTTTCAGAAAAACGTCTGCTCTGGATTTGTAAATCTCCAATGATGGGGAATCCACTAAAGCCCTGGTGAGTTGTTCCACTGGTTAACCAAACTGACCATTAATAACCAAAATAAGGTACACATTTTTAAAACCTTGACCATTATTTAAGCACTTACAGTGCATTATGGTCCTTAAGAAGATGGACACAAGTCATGTTATAGCAGACCTGTAGGGATTGTGTGTCATACTATTTGTCTTTTAAGTAATTTTCTTCATGGGTGATTTTTTTAATTGACATTTATCCGTGGTTTTGGCCTCAGCAAATATATTAGAGGAAAAGAGCCTTCTTTTTTCTGCAATTAGAGAGAGAGAAAAAATAAATCTCACACTGAATAATTGTCCTCTCACACTAGGAGGGTCTCATCTCTATGCTATGAATTGGTTTAACAGTAGAGCTTTGCCAAGGAAAAGTCAATATAATAATGCACCTGGTACAGATTATTTTCTTAATTCTGCCAAATTGGATTTTCATAGAACTACAATGCAGTAAACAAATACTGGAACAGAAGAAAAGGAAATACACATTCTGTCGAGAACGATTCTCTAAAATAAAAAAAGCTCTTTATTAATGCTCCGTATGTAATATATAAAGTAAGGATGTCACTCCATGGGGCAGAGATATTAGTATATCAGGCCGCACTTTTCTTTCTTCTAGATTCCTCCTACACCATGCAAAAATAAAAAGGATGTGGGTTGTTTTTTGTTCAGCATGTCAGACGAAACCATTCAAACTAGTCAGTCAACTGTAGTAAGTGTAGCAGCACAGTCCCATGACAAGACCATAGCATAGTCCAGTGATAGAGATGTAGCCGTGTTAGTCTGGTGTAGCTGAAACAAAAAACAGGATTATGTAGCACTTTAAAGACTACCAAGATGGTTTATTAGGTGATGAGCTTTCGTGGGCCAGACCCTCTTCCTCAGATCAAATAGTGGAAGAAAATTGTCACAACCATATACTGTATACCAAAGGATACAATTAAAAAAATGAACACATATGAAAAGGACAAATTATTTCAGAACAGAAGGAGGATTGGGGGGGGGGGGGGGGAGGTAAATGTCTGTGAGCTAATGATATTAGAGGTGATAATTGGGGAAGCTATCTTTGTAATGGGTAAGATAATTGATGTCTTTGTTTAAGATTAGGTGTAAAGTGTCAAATTTAAGCATGAATGACAGTTCAGAGGATTCTCTTTCAAGTGTGGTCTTAAAAGGTCTTTGAAGCAGGATGCAGGTAATCAAGTCATTGAGACAATGTCCTTTCTGGTTGAAATGGCAAGAAACGGTTTTTTCTTTGTGATCCTGTCTAATATCTGTTTTGTGGACATTGATCCTTTGGCGAAGTGTCTGAGACGTTTGTCCAATGTACATAGCAGACGGACACTTTCGGCACATGATAGCATAAATTATATTTCTGGATGAGCAGGAATATGTGTTCTTGATCTTATAACTCACTTGGCTAGGTCCAATAATGGTATCAGCCAATAGAATCTCCGAGATAGCTTCCTAAAGAAACTACAAAACATCGATAACCTCGATAACACCATCCTTGCCACCATAGACGTAGAAGCTCTATACACCAACATCCCACATGAAGACGGATTACAAACAATTAGAAACACTATCCCAGAGGACACCACTGCCACTTTGTTCTCAACCACAATTATTTCCAGTTTGAGAACAACTTATAGCTCCAGATCAGTGGCACAGACATGGGTACACACATGGCCCCACAGTACGCTAATATGTTTATGGCTGACTTAGAACAACATTTCCCCAACTCCCGTCCCCTTTAACTCCTTCTCTACTTATGCTATATCAACGACATCTTTATGATCTGGACGCATGGCACAGAGACATTCCACAGAGATTTTAACAACCTACACCCCACCATCAATCTCAGCCTGACCATTCTACACAAGAGACCCATTTCCTGGACACCACAGTACAAATCAGCAATGGAAAATTAGATACCACTCTCTACGGAAAACCCACCAACTCATACAGTTACCTACATGCTTCCAGCTCCCATCCAGAACACATCATACGATCCATCATCTATAGCCAAGCCCTTCGATACAACCGCATATGCTCTAATTCCACTGACAGAGACCAGAAACTTCAGGATCTCTACCAAGCATTTATAAACCTCAACTACCCACCGGGAGAAATAAAAAAAGCAAATTGAAAGAGCCAGACGAATACCTAGAAACCATCTACTTCAAGACAGACCCAAGAAAACCAACAATAGAACACCACTTGTTATCACCTACAGCCCCCAACTTAAACCTGTCCAACACATTATCAATAAACTACAGCTTATACTGGAATAGGATACTAAACTCCAAGAGTCTCTGGGAGACAGACCCATAGTCTCCTATAGACAACCACCTAACCTCAAGATGATTCTTACCAACAACCACAGGACATACCACACTAATACCAACCCTGGTACCTTCCCTTGCAACAAACCCCATTGCCAGCTTTGTCCACATATTCACTCTGCTGATACCATTATTGGACCTAACCTAGTGATTTATAAGATCAAGAACACATATTCCTGCTCATCCAGAAATATAATTTATGCTATCATGTGCCGAAAGTGTCCGTCTGCTTTGTACACTGGACAAACATCTCAGACACTTTGCCAAAGGATCAATGCCCACAAAACAGATATTAGACAGGATCACAAAGAAAAAACAGTTTCTTGCCATTTCAACCAGAAAGGACATTGTCTCAACGACTTGATTAGCTGCATCAAAGACCTTTTAAGACTACACTTGAAAGAGAATCCTCTGAACTGTCATTCATGCTTAAATTCGACACTTTACACCTAAGTTTAACAAAGACATCAATTATCTTACCCATTACAAAGACAGCTTCCCCAATTATCACCTCTAATATCATTAGCTCACAGACATTTACCTTCCTCCCCCCCATCCTCCTTCTGTTCTGAAATTTGATTTGTCCTTTTCATATGTGTTCATTTTTTTAATTGTATCCTTTGGTATACAGTATATGGTTGTGACAATTTTCTTCCACTATTTGATCTGAGGAAGTGGGTCTGGCCCACGAAAGCTCACCACCTAATAAACCATCTTGTCAGTCTTTAAAGTGCTACATAGTCCTGTTTATAGCATAATACAAGAACTGTTTTATCAAGACAATCTCTGGAAAGCTTACAGGCCAGTCCTGCTGAAAATGGCAAGTATTGTGGAAGGAAAGTTTAAAAAAAATATATATCATGCAGCATCAGACTTCATTTTTCCTGCTAAAGTAAGTTCTCTCCCCTCCTCCTTCCATTTTAGTGCAATTAACCTGGTTTGTGCAGTCATAATAAACACCAGATAAGTTGCCCAGGTGGATCCTGCGACAACAAGTTGTGTAATTCTCCAATTTTTTTTTTAAGTTTGTCATCTCTAGTGTAAGGGAAAGTCTCATCACACTATAATCTGAAGCCCTCTCTAGACATCCACTGGACTAATGCTGTATATCTTTCAAAGTGGATAAGCACTTCCTTATTCCTCTTTTGAAAAGTAAATGAGCTCCAGCAGGGGCTCTTGTGCATTTCAAAATTGGAACTTCACGTGCAGGCTGGGGCCAGCGGGAAGTCTCACTGACTCTGGGCTCCATAAGGGTGCTTCCAGTTTGAAATGCACAAGAGCCCCTAGGCTCTTGTGCATTTCAAAGCAGAAGTGCCCACATGGAGCATGGGGTCAGTGGGGTACTCAGAGTCCTCCGCTGACCCCAGGCTCCATGCAGCACTGGTGCTTTGAAATGCCACAGGGAGCCAAGGTCAGCTGGGGAGGGCTCTGCGCAGCATTTCCCCGGAACCAGCGCTTTGAAATGCTTTACAAGAACCCAGGATCAGCTAGGGGGTCCCCAGCTGACCCCAGGTTCTGTGGAAATGCTGCATGGACCTCAGGGTCAGCCAGGGAATCCCCAACTGACCCTGTGCTCCACATGGTGGCGTTTCAAAGCAGTAGCACCGTGACATTTCAAAGGGGCAGCGAACACCGTGCAGTGCTGCACAGAGCCCAGAGTACGGGCTCAAGGCAGCAGTGCCATATGGAAGTACCCCTTCTTTCCTCCCCTTTGATGCCTCTGATAGAGGCAGCAGGGGGGGCGAAATCGACTAGTCCTTAACATGCTTACCATATACCTCTCAGCAACTTGGGATCTAATTAGACACATGAGACTAGGTCAAATTGTAGCTCTTTACTATCTTATCCAGCTGGTCAGAGAAATATCTTAGGATGTCATGTCAAAGTTTTTTATTTTATTCTTTTCTGTGTCAGACTCCAGGACTCTTCCCAACAAAAACTGTACTCGTGACATATTAATGGTAAAAGGCCCCAATCAGCAGTGCTTATCCACCTAAAATTCTCATTCAAAACACTAAGCATTTAGGGGAGAATCACATGGAAGGTCAGGTCAGGCAATGTGTTAGCCCTCCCGCGCTCCCCCAGTCTGTACTTACATGCCAGCGATCAATCTTCTGGCATTTGATTTAGCGGGCCTAGTAAAGACCTGCTAAAATGAAAACTGAGGGCACCCACGGGCAACACCAGTACTCCTTGCAGTCGCGAGGAGACGGGAAGTCAATGGGAGCATTTACTCCCATCCACCTTCCACTGTGAAGATGGTACCAAGTTCAGCTTAAAATATGTCAACTCCAGCTACATTAATTTACTTAGCTGGAGTTATGTACCTTAAGCCAGCCTTCTGGGTCTCGTATAGACCTGGCTTTAGGGGCACATTCTGTGTATGCAGTTTCTAATGACTTCAGTCTCCTAGGCTGTCAGACTGCTCCTCTTGGGGGGGGGGGGGGGGGGACAAGGATTGCCATTTTGTTCTGTACAAGGTACCATACAAACATAGAAGGACCTTGGTCTGTGACTGGGGCTCTCAGATGACAGCCCAATACAAAGAGAGGATTATATTTCACCAATGCTGAAGTCACACAAACAAAACAGAGAGCATACCACATACTGGTGGCAGCAAAGCAGTCTAATGGCAACATGCTGTATTGACACTTCAGAGATGCAAGTTCATATCCCACTTCCTCCCCCTTTGGGAGCACTGAAGAATACATTCAATTCCAGGAACAAGCACCTTGTGGGGTTCTCCAGCAAGTCCTATAACTGCCTCACACAGACATTGTCTGGTACCTAAGGGAGACACGTCCAGCTCTCCTCACAGCAGATGCCTACTAAAGACAAGAAGTTTAGCACTGCCAGTTTAAAGCAGTAATACAGGCAGTCCCCGAGTTACGCAGATCCGACTTTCGTCGGATCCGCAGTTACGAACGGGGCTTTTCTTGCCCTGGAGGACGGGAGTGGCGGGACGCCCAGATGCGCCGCGGTCCGCCACCCCCGTCCTCCGGGGCGAGAAAAGCTGCCCCCCGTCTCCCTGGTCTGCAGGGAGACGGGGAGCAAAGCCTTGGAGCACGCCCGCAGTGGGACAGCCCAGGCGCGCTTGGGCTGTCCCACTGCGGGTGTGCTCCGCGGCTTTGCTCCCCGTCTCCCTGGTCTTACCAGCAGACCAGGGAGATGGGGAGCAAAGCCTCAGAGCACGCCAGCAGTGGGACAGCCGCGGCACGCCTGGACTGTCCTGCTGCCCGCGTGCTCTGCGGCTTTGCTCCCCGTCTCCCAGGTCAGCAGACCAGGGAGACGGAGCAAAGCCATGGAGGACTTGGGCGGTCCCGCCACCCCTGTCTCTCTGGTCTGCTGGGGGGGGGCTGCAGCTAGTGCCCCTCCCCCCCAAGCAGACCAGGCTTTTCTTGCCTACCCCTGGGGTAGAGCAGCTGGGGCTGCCGGGTTGGTCCCGCAGCGCTGCTCCGGACCAACCCGGCAGCACCCCAGCTGCTCTGCCCCAGGCATCCCTGCTGGTCAGTTTCAGCGGCTGCTGAAACTGACCAGTGGCTGACAACAGGAAGCCCGAGGCAGAGTTGCTTTGCCCCAAACTTCCTGGAATCAGCCGCTGATCAGTTTCAGCAGCAGCTGACTTGGGGACACCTGGGTTTCTTAAGTTGAATCTGTATGTAAGTCAGAACTGGCGTTCAGATTCAGCTGCGGTTGAAACTGATCAGTTTCAGCAGTGGCTGACGCCAGTTCCGACTTACATACAGATTCAACTTAAGAACAAACCTACAGTCCCTATCTTGTACGTAACCCGGGGACTGCCTGTACATCAATTCATTAACTGGTGCAATAGAAACTGATTTCAAATGGGAGTGGAGGGTCAACTGGGTGTTTTAGAAAAGTCACAACTCACACATGTATTTGAGAATAGCAAAGTGATTCCCCAGGAGCAGGGGTGGATTAACAAACAAAAACAACCAGCAGCCGGCCAGAGTTAGTCCTTGGTGGGCCACCGCCCCCATATTTGCCTGTGCCTCTGCAGGTATCAGGCGATTACAGCTCTCGTTGCCGTGAATGGTGATCCGTCGCCAATTGGAGCAGCGAGAAGTGGTGCAACCTAGGACACCGTTTCCCGCCACCAACAGCAATCAATGGGCAATGAGAGCTGCGGTCACCCGATACCTGTAGAGGTACAGGTAAATATAAATTTAGGAGCCTGCCGGGACTAACCCTCTGGATTGGATCTAGCCCGTGGGCCGGAATTTGCCCACTCTTGACCAATAGCATTTAGGCTACGTCTACACAGCAGAGTGATTTCGGGATACTTCCAGTATTCCAAAATAGCTATCCGCATCTTTAAACATGCCCATTATTTCGATTCCACGAGGGTTAAGGGATTTGTTGAAATAGCACTCTATTTCGAAATTTGGCATGGGATAGACTGTGCCAAATTTTGAAATAAGCCATTTCAAGGTAAGTGCGGTGTAGACACACCCTTCGAGAGCAACTGAAACCTCGGGATAAAAACTGGATTCTTGAACTGGTAACAACTTCACCCTTTGATGACACCATTCTTCTATCACTCAGTAACATTACAACCAGATCAGAAGCAGTGCCGACAGGCTCTGAAGCAAGTCACAAGCATTATTTGGAGAACTGTGGTCTCTTTTCTCCTCCTGGGAATACCAACCCAAATGAAGTATCCTCACTTATCCCTTTCCCCTACCTCCTTATCTCTGTTTTACTAACAAGGATCCTTCCAGTGCTGCTTCTGCCACATTCATTTGCTTTCCTCACATAAGAGCTCAAGGCATAACTCTACAGAATTCTATGGGGCTTCCCAAGCACAGAAGCATCCCAGCACCACAAAACTCAGCGATTGGCCTTTGACATTCACAATCTCTATAACATGCATGCAACACCAAGATGACAGACACAATGCTCCTATCAGCAGTATGTGGAGCATTGCATTCAGCTAAAGTACCAGAAAAGCAACTGAGCAGGAGAGAAAAAGGAATGGTCAGCTCAGAAAGGAGAGTGGAACAGGCAAAGGAATAAGGATGGTATTAAAAGAAAGAAGATGTGGTGGTACTAAGGCATTTAAAAACCTGACACAAAGGGACACAGTTGCGTTCCACAGGCCCCAAAAGGGAATTTCCTCTCTCATGTCTAATTCTATTTTTCAATAGCATCCAATAATAACAAGGCCCAGGGAAGCTACAAAACCTAATTCCCTTTACAAGTCTGATACCTAAAAGCTGTGCTATTCAACTTCGGAAGCCTCGGGAGCCACAACGATACTCATAGAGGGCCGCAACTCAAGTGTGGTTGCATATGCATGCAAATAACTTCTTTCACAAGGACAGGAATGAATACAAAGATTAAGGCAAGACTACACAACACACAGGCCCCATTTAAGTCAGTTCTGCTGATATTAATTCAATGCAACATTTACCCAATTTCTACCCATATGACAGCACTTTTAATGAGCAATGACAGTCCAGGAATTTAACTACTAAACTACATATCAGCGGAAGACCATTATATGGACTACTATTTTGTTTCGTCTCCCACCTGCAGGCTGTGTGTTGAGCCCCACATAAACCCAAACTGCACCATGGGCTGCAAACAGGCTGCGGGCCATGTTGATTAGCCCTGCTTAAAAGAGAGAAGTCTAAACAAAGACATTGGCTGGATGGTCTGCCACAGTCCATATCCTAATGACATTTTTTAAAAAACCAAATAAAGGGAACTTACAGTGGGTACTAAGTGCTCATCAGCGTCATTTAGCATAGACAATGACAATTTCTCCCCCCCCCCCCCTTTTCCCCTTCTCTGTGCTCCATGCCCTCTCTGTGCAATTTATTTGAAAACTGGACCCTTTAAACTTCTTTCATCTGAAGAAGTGGGTTGTGCCTACGAAACTTCACGATACCATCTATATGTTTTGTTAATCTCTAGGGTACTGTAACACTATTCTTTGTTTTTTAAGTTTTTCCAGTTACAGACTAACATGGAAACTTTTGAACAAGGCCCAAAAAAATTCCTAATGTACCAGCTCCAGGCTGGGCACCTCAACAACTGCACCAGGTTTCTCAATCTCCTGTAAAACACAAAAGTGTACCTTTAGCCTCTCTGAGCAATGTTCCCTGTAAGTGGTGCACTTGTGTTGCTCAGAAGAGATTCAGATGCCACCCAGCTGATTAGTGATGGGCACGCTATTAGGTTGTGTGCGTTTACTGGTGGTGCACATTCACACGTCTCAGCTAACATAAAAACGTATTCCACACATGCATGGAAATCTACACACAGATGGAAGAAATTAGAGGGAATGTTGCCTCTGGATGCAGCAAAGCACCCAGCATTCCCATTATTGCCTCTGATCACCCCTTCTTAAGATAGCAACATTAGCATAGGACCTAATGCATACAAGATGTAAAACAAAGATTAGGGAGAAAAGGGAAGCAGTTCATCAGGAACCTGGACTCTGATAGGAAACTCAACAGGGGAAACAAAGCATAAGCCTAAAAGGGGAAAAGTGGCTGAAGAGACAAAAGCAAATTCTCATTACCTGTCAAAAGGGGCTGGAAAGTGGGAATCTCTTGCAATTTTATCACATCGGGATCATTGCTTATGTTCCGCAAGGACTGTGTTCCTGGAGCCACCACCACGATATCGTCCATTTTAGCTCGGTGCTTGGCTGGAGAAGGGGATGCTGTGGGGAGGGAGGGGGAACCAAACATGTAAATGAATAAAAGTAAAGATAAAGGGAAAGAAAAAAAGATAGCCAACTATCATTACTGATCTGTTTCATCCTTTACCAAGAGAGCATGACTGAAGTGGGCATACTCTGTCTACATTAAGTTTTTCTATAGCAACCACTACTGTAGTACCTAGATGCCCCCCAGGTAAGTGAAATGGACTGTACTGTGCTCTTCTACTTTCTCCAGTTATAAGAGGCTGGGCTTGATAGACATAGATCACACACACACTTTTGTATCACAGTCAAAATTATTCCAGGTTTTTTTAAGTCAACGGCATGCTGAACAAAGACTATTTATTGCTTTCCAATAACTCAATCTACTTACATTGTAAGGAACTGCTGCAGGCCATTTAAAACCTTCATGTAGACTAAGGAGGTAAAAAAATATATACAAATATTAACTGTGTAACCGATAAAAATGTTATTGGTTACATGGTTAACCATGGGGCCCAGCCCCAAGCGGGACTTGGCGTGAAATACATCACGGGTGGGAGGCTGCTTCAGCCCTGCTGGGCACCGGTTAATGATAAGCATTACACAGTAAGTTATATCCCTAATTTAAACCTGGAAACATTGCATTTTTTTAAATGCTAGAGCATCACCATCAACTTAAAACTTTGGACCAAGTTTAATGTTATTAAAAGCAATCCAAAGAACAACAGAAATGTTTTCATTTTTTAAACCCAAACAAGACAGTTAAAAATTTAGTTTTAAACAAGTGAACAACCCCTTGTGCTATTTGAATCTTAAAATACCACAGCCTAAAAATAAAATCTTAGAGTGGCATGAACAAAAGTGAAACCAACTTTACTAGTTTTCACTATCCAGTGAAGCATAAAAGAGTGCATATGAAACAAGCACACATGCTGACAAGTACAGCATTTTTTAATTCTTTCATTTTTAATAATCTAAAGGGCTTTATAGTAACACAAGTACAGCTTAAGGATGTTAAGTATGGGGTAACGGTCTAATCAAATTGCTGATGTAAAATTCCTAGTGGGGGAGTCCCCAGCTGATACCGTGCACCACACCTCCTGCAGCCTCCGGACACCCCAGCTGGCCCCAGGCTTCAAGTGGTGCTGCACTTTCAAGTACCCCCTCTATAGAATAGAGGCAGCAAGGGGAGGGGTGACAAGTCAACTGACCCTAACACAGATATTTTTGACACCACATGATTTTGAAGGTGATGCTGTCCCATTGCATATAAGGCTTTTTTAAAAAAAAAAATCCTCAAAACATGTCCTGCTCAAGTCACTTTCTGGATTTCACTGGGCATATACAGTGTTGCAGCTATTTGTTGTAATGTAATGTCATTACACATTGCAATGAAAGTTTGATAAAAACCAACTCTGCTCAAGTTTCTCCCAACATTTTCCTCCAGGAGTCTTAGGTGAGGCTGGAGTTTCTCCACCCTCCCATGGCCAGGCGAGCAGCGTGCAGCAGAGGCAGCAAGCTGAAATGTGCCAACAAGACACTGTCCCCTCACCAGTTTTGTCTTTTGCAGCAGGACTGGAACACTGGTCCGACCATCAAGGCTCGGAGCAACAGCGCTGCTGCCCTTCCCATCGCCCAGGCCTCGCCAACAGCTTAGTAGCCTCCTGCCCGCCTCCACCCACCCCTCCCTCCCTCCCTACGGCTCCACCATCAAACGCTGGCTTCCTTAGCTACAGAGCGTGGCCCCTTGCCCGGCTGTCATGTCGGGGCCCTCCTCACGCACGTGTGCACGGCGGGGCGCTGTCACTTCAGGCTCGCGCAGCGCACCCCGCTCACACAGGGCTCCCTCAGCCACCTCCCCGGCCTTTCACAAGCGTCCCAGCAGCCCGCCGCGCCACCCCAGCCGCTGCGCCCAGCGCCCCTCTCGGGACTGGAGCAAGGGGGGGGGGGGCCGGAGAGACCGACCTGACGTGCTCAGATCACTCGGCCGGTGCTCCGCTTCCGCGCTTTGCTCTGCTCCCATGGTGGCGGCTGCAGGAGTCCGGCCAGGAGCTGCTCACGGCTGCAAGCGCGGCACCCCCGCCAGCAACCTCCCCTGCGCCGCCAGCCTCCGCCCCCCGCGCGCAGCGCTCCGGCTGCCCGGCTCCTGCAGCCTGGGCAGGCGGGACACGCCCAGCGCCGCAGCCGCAACCTCCGCACGCGGGCTAGGGACCAAGCCCGACTCCCTGCAGCCGCGGCCGGGCTTTGGCTGCCCGCAGACAGGCGCCTTCCGGGTTCCAGCAGCCAGCCCGCTCCCAGGCTTGTTTCTGTTCCTGGGTCAAGAGCAGGAGGCCTCGCCCATGCAGCAGAGGGGAGGAGGGAGCCCTCAATGGCTGGGCTTTAAAGGGCTGCACGGCCTCCCCTGATACAGCCCGCCACAGCAGGGAGACTAGTACGGTATAATAATTGCTATGGGCATTGGAGAAGGGTCAGAAAAGGGCGACAAAAATGATTGGAACGGCGAGATGGAAAAGACTTTTCAGCTTAGAAAAGAGGAGACTAAGGGGAGGGGGGCATGAGAGAGGTCTATAGAATCATGACTGGGGTGGAAAAAGTGAAGAAGGTAAAGTTAAGTGCTTGTTACCATGACATCAGAACTAAAGGTCATCAAATGAAATTAATACCCAGCAAGATTCAAAGAAGCAAACCTTCTTCACAGGGTGCACAGTCAACCTATGGAACTCCTTGCCAGAGGATGTTGGGAAGACCAGGACTTTTAACAGGGCTAGATAAATGCCTGGAGATAACAAGCATCTAGCCTGCCAAATGCAGTAAGCCAGAAAAGGAAAGAGTTACCTGAGAGGACTGGAAAAGAAAAATAAAGGAGCCTTTTAAACTGCTAACTAAAATTAGAAAGGAAAGGGATGGGGGAGCTAGAGTATATTGGAGTATTAAACGTCTCTGGGCCCTGAGCCTGCAAATATTTATAATGCATATCCTGTAAGTATGCAACCTATTTGTTATCTAAGAGTTTTATACTTCCACCAACATTCCTTCTAATCTTTTCCTTCCATATGCAGAATTTTTATGTGCACCGAGGCATGTGCAAATGTGTGCCAACAGTGGAAGCAAATAAACCTGGTTGTGGGCACTCTGCTAATCATCTGGGAGGCATTTGAATCTGTCCTGAGTGGGTACACGAGCATACAGCTTACAGGAAACTCTGACGGCCACCCATCACCTCACTATCAGAATATCATCCATGTGAAATTGATTAGCAACAGCAAAATCCTTGCTAGACTTTGTGGATTCTTCATGGCTTTCTCCCTTGTTGAGATATAAAAACTGTCCTTGGGAAAGGGGTTTTTGGTTTGTGTGGTCTATTTGTTCATTTGGAGCTGCTTCAGGAGAGTGAGTAGAAAAGGGAAGATTTGCAATGTTTCCTGAAGATGGGAAGACTCTGGATTCATTTAATCTGGAAGTTGATTCATACGGGGTGTGTCTAGACTACATCTCTCTGTCGACAGAGAGATGTAGATTAGGCGCATCGAAATTGCTAGTGAAGCAAGGATTTAAATATCCCGTGCTTCATTAGCATGAACATGGCCACCATGTTTTTTCGACATGGACCTTTTTCGAAAAAACGGCATTATAGATGTGGATCTGTCAAAAATTAACCCTTTTTCAACCGATCCTATAAATCTCATTTTTTGAGGAATACAGGATCTGTCGAAAAAGGGTTTATTTTCAACAGATCTGCATCTAGACTGCCGGGGTTTTTTTTCAAAAAAGCTCCATGTCAAAAAAAAGTGGTGGCCATGATTATGCTAATGAAGCATGGGATATTTAAATCCCTGCTTCATTAGCAATTTCGATGTGCTTGATTTGCATCCCTCTGTCGACAGAGGGATGCAGTCTAGATGTAGCCTGAGTGAAAAGGATTACTCTGCTCATCTGAAGAAGTAGGTTTTGCTCATATATATCTGTGCGTGCATGTGTGTGTTCTCTAAGGTGCCACAGGACCTGAGACTTATGAATAAAGTCATGAATGTATGTGTTTTCAGGGTCAAGGCCTAAATCTCTTATACCCCTATCATGGAAACACAGATAGAAATGTTGTATTAAAACTACTGTTTTGGAATCAAGTTCATGTTACACAGGTTAAAAAAGGAAGGCACATCTGGGTCACGCTTGGGTTATGCAAAGTTATAAATATCAGTTATAGAGATCACAAGGTACATCAGTTACATAACCAGCACTGTCCTAGATTGGGGTCTATGAGTTTTTAAAGCATCAGGGAATAAGGTTGCGTCTACACAAAATAGCTACCCTATGTTTACACAAGCTGCCTGTTATTTTGAAATATTTTTCAAAATAATGGGCACGCTCTTTTGCCATCCCAGTAAACCTCATTGCACGAGGGATAAGGGATGGCTCAAAATAGCATGTTATTTCGAAATCTGGCACTGTGTAGATGCACCAAATTTCAAAATAAACTATTTTAAAGCAGATTTGAGATAAGATATGCAATTTGCATAGCACAAATTGTATATATCTTATTTCGAATTTAGGGTGCTGTGTAAACACACCCTAAATGTTATAAGGTATGCCACCCATTGGGCATATAGAGACTGTGTCAGTGACACTAGTTCCATCAATAGTAGTCAAGTTAAACACATGGATAAGTAAGTGATCAGGGCCTTATGAATTTGTTGTATGTTTCAGTGAAACATTTGAAATGTCACTCAGCCATCTCCATTGGAATCAGGGGCGGATATAGGGCAGGGCGAACGGGGCGGCTGCCCCGGGCCCCACGCTTCAGAAAGCACCGCGCATGCGCCGTGGTGCCGCTGCACATGCGCATGGCGTCACTGCGCATGTGCCGTGGCAAAGGGGGGGCCCCGCGGAAATATGCTGCCCGGGGCCCCGCAAAACTGTCATCTGTCCCTGATTGGAATTGTCTCATTTCTGAGGCAGCATTGGGCATGCACTCAATTTTTCAGAACCCCTCCCCAAAAGTAGCATTAATCCATATGCAATTTGTCAGAGACGTATATTCATTCATTTTTCAACTTGTACAAACATTTGCAGGGAAATCAGCTCAGCTGCATACAGTCTTCTAATTTTAAAGTCATTGGTCACAGTCATGAGATGAGAGCCTAAATTTGTAACCCAAACATCTTAATCTCTAAAAACTGCATAGAAAATTACTTTGTTATTCTGATTTTATTGTATTGATTATTTTTGATGAAACGATGAAATTTAGCACTCATCTCATAAAAAGCAAGTAACATCTACCTGTGATACATAACTAAACAGTTGGAAACAGCATTCTGTATTTATCACTGGGACAAGGCTGAGATAAGAACAACCAGAAAGAAAATTCACAGGGTGCTTAGGTTGAGCAAAAAGGAAAATAACCTCTGTGAACCTTTATTGTTTTTGTATCTAGCACAACCAAAACAGCAACAAACCCCTCTTCATGTCTCTGGACACATTCCCTTAATAACTTGTAAACCTTGACAAAAAATAAGATTATTTATAAAATAATATAAACACATCAACTCTTCCCTCTCTAGCATTCTCTGTGCTGGCTCCTAGCCAAGCCCGAATAAATATATGTATCTGACAAATTGCATGCTTATCTCCAGTGTGAAGCCCAAGCTCTTTGTAAAGTTCCGAATTTTAGCTCAGCAGTACTTCATTATTCCCCAGATGAGAGTACCTGGGTCATTTCTCAGTCATAAACTATAGAATGTCTCTACACAACAAGTTACTACATGGCAAGCCAGGGTATGAATCTGCAACATAACATCCCATGCAGACACTGCCACAGCACAATGAAAGTCCTGGTGTGCAGTTTCTGGGACGTTCATTGCACTGTTCATGTGAGAGGCATGGCAATTTTCTGCAATATCCTGGACTAAGCCCCTGCACTCACAGGAAGCAATGGGAAAGTGGAACAACATGTCTCCCCTCCCCCCTGGCTCCCAGCTGCATCACTCAGGGAAGGGGGCTCCCCTCTCTCTCTCTCTCTCCCAGCCCTGCATTCACTGGCAAGAAGTGGAAAGATATGGTTGGGGCGGGGAGCAGAGCGAGCTACGGTCCCATTGCTCCACTTCCCTCTTCCTTCCAGTATCTGGGATACTTGTCTCCTCTGTCAGAGTCAGTCTTCCCCTGGCTGTGTCACACAGGGGAGAGTTTTGCTACACTAATGACTAAACCATATTTCCATCTCATGGCTATTTGATGGCCTATTTAATATGATATGAGTCATCAGGTTCAGTCTAACTACTACTACACCACGGGCATCCACATGAAAGCCCATTGCTGGCTGTCTCAAAAAAAAGGACAAGGACTGAATGGGCATAGAGAATAAATTAGCCTTTATAAATAAATTAGATTCAATTTGTATCCATGGGTATCCACATCCGCAGATATGGATATATGCAGTTCATGTTTGCAGATTCAGATGTGGATATCAATTTTCTATTTGGGCTGGAGTCTAATGAGAAAAAAAACAAGCAGTGCAAGCATGAAGTTGGTGGCCAAAAATGTAACCATATTACATTGTGCATTGTGCCAATGTGTTAACATGTTTAAAAGGATCACGTTTCTTGTAATAAATTTCATAGACTCATAGAACACTAGAACTAGAAGGGACCTTGAGAGGCCATCAAGTCCAGTCCACTTCATTCACAGCAGGACCAAGCACCACCTAACTCATTCCTTACAGATGTCAGTCTAACCTGTTCTTAAATATCTCCAGTGATAGAGATTCCACAATCTCCCTAAGCAATTTATTCTAGTGTTTAACCATCCTGACAGTTAGAAAATTTACATTAGCAAGTATTTCCACTAATTCTCATAGTCATCTTCGGTGGGGATTATCTGCTGAAGGTACATTATGGCTATGTCTAGACTGGCATGATTTTCCGCAAATGCTTTTAACGGAAAAGTTTTTCTGTTAAAAGCATTTGCGGAAAAGAGCGTCTAGATTGTCATGGGTGCTTTTCCGTAAAAGCACTTTTCCAATGCCAATCGCCATTTTCGCCATCGGGACTTTTTTGCGCAAAACAGTTTTCAGCTGTCTACACTGGCCTTTTTGCGCAAAAGCATTTCCAGAAAAGGGCTTTTGCCCGAACGGGACTGTCAAAGCGTTTGCGCAAGAAGCACTGATTTCAGACAGTAGAACGTCAGTGCTTTTGCACAAAATCAAGCAGCCAGTGTAGACAGCTGGCAAGTTTTTCCGCAAAAGCAGGCACTTTTGTGGAAAAACTTGCCAGTCTAGATGCAGCTTATTTTGTAATTTTTACCATTTTGTGAAAATTATCTGTATAATTGTGACTTTTTTATTTAATTTTCTCATTTATTATCAAAGGTTCTATGTTACTCTTGTGAGAGGTGGGCACATGTGCCCTGCACTCCAGAGGAAATCACTGGCAAGAACCTGAGTGATGAGAGGAAACAGTGCAGATGCAACAAGTGTGCCTAGTCCCATTATGTAACTAAAATGTACATTTTACAGTGACTTTGTGAAAAGTTTACTGCAAATAAGACTTCTGATTATATGAGCACTAGAGAAGTGTAATGTTGCTCTGTACTTCAATACAAGAAAAAGTATTAATAATTATGTATAAAGTACAGATTAACATGGCTACTACCCCCTGAAACTTTTTAGCTATATATAAACTATAAATAATCCTATATAGAGCTATATCCTATATAATCCTATATATCCTATATAATCCTATATATTTCCCCATATGTGATCCTATCCTTTGATAGGATAATGAGTCTGCTGGATAAGGGAGAAGTGGTGGACGTGGTATACCTAGACTTTAGCAAGGCATTTGATATGGTCTCGCATGATATTCTTATCAATAAATTAGGCAAATACAACTTAGATGGGGCTACTATAAGGTGGGTGCATAACTGGCTGGGTAACCATTCCCAGAGAGTAGTTATTAACGGTTCACAATCCTGCTGGAAAGGAGTAACAAGTGGGGTTCTGCAGGGGTCTGTCTTGGGACTGGTTCTGTTCAATATCTTCATCAACGATTTAGATATTGGCAGACTGAGTACGTTTATTAAGTTTGCAGATGATACCAAGCTTGAAGGGGTTGCAACTGCTTTGGAGGATAAGATCATAATTCAAAATGATCTGGACAAATTGGAGAAATGGTCTGAGGTAAACGGGATGAAGTTTAATAAGGACAAATGCAAAGCGCTCCACTTAGGAAGGAACAATCAGTTTCACACATACAGAACGGGAAGCGACTGTCTAGGAAGGAGAACGGCAGAAAGGGATCTAGGGATTGTAGTGGACCACAAGCTAAATATGAGTCAACAGTATGATGCTGTTGCAAAAAAAGCCAACATGATTCTAGGATTCATTAAGGGGTCTGTTGTGAGCAAGAAACAATAAGTCATTCTTCCGCTCTACTCTGCGCTGATTAGGCCTCTGTTGGAGTATTGTGTCCAGTTCTGGGCTCCACATTTCAAGAAAGATGTGGAGAAATTGGAGAAGGTCCAGAGAAGAACAACAAGAATGATTAAAGGTCTGGAGAACATTACCTATGAAGGAAAACTGAAAGAATTGGGCTTGTTTAGTTTCGAAAAGAGAAGACTGAGAGGGGACATGATAGCGGTTTTCAGGTATCTAAAAGGATGTCACAAGGAGGAGGGAGAAAACTTGTTCTTCTTGGCCTCTGAAGATAGAACAAGAAGCAATAGGCTTAAACTGCAGAAAGGGAGGTTTAGGTTGGACATTAGGAAAAACTTCCTAACTGTCAGGGTGATTAAACACTGGAATAAATTGCCTAGGGTGGTTGTGGAATCTCCATCTGTGGAGGTATTTAAGAGTAGGTTAGATAAATGTCTATCAGGAATGGTCTAGACCAGTAGTCCCCAACCTTTTTGTGGCCAATAGCACATTCACGTTTTCAGAAGAGTGTGGCGGGTGCCAACAAAAAAAGGCATCAAATGTGAAATTGAAGGCTATTTTCAAATTAAATGTGAATTGGGTAAATTTGATAGAAACTTAATTTAGTTAGATAATTTTTATTTTAATTATATTGTAATTCATTTTTTAAAAAATTCTGCATTAATAAAAAGGGGGGATGTCCAAATGTTGAGCAAAAAAAGCACCCTCCCCCGCAAAAAAAACCATGGCACCTTTAAATCTCACACTCCACATCCCCACCATGGCAGGGGGAAGAATGTCAATTTTGTGGGCCCCCCCCATTAGAGAAAAAATAGAAAAAAGGCATCAAATATGAAATTGAAGGCTATTTTCATATTAAATGTGAACTGGGTAATTTTGATAGAAACTTAATTTAATTGGATAATTTTTATTTTAATTATATTGTAATTCATTTTTAAACAAAATTCTGCATTAATAAAAAGGGGGGATGTCCAAATGTTGAGCAAAAAAAACACCCTCCCCCCCCCCAAAAAAAACATGGCACCTTTACATTTCACACTCCCTTCCATATGGCAGGGGAAGAATGTCCCAAGTGGCTTTCCAGCTGAGAAACAGAAAATACCAGACATTTTACTGGGGGGGCGGGGGGGAGAGCGCGACAGGCCAGGGGTTTGGATTGTGCCTTAGGGCAGGGGATTGGGGTGCAGGGTCTGGGAGGAGAGTTCTGTGGGTGAAGATATCGGAGTGGGAGTAGCTGGGGGGCCGGACACTTACCAGCGAGACGCACTGCTCTCCTGTTTCTCCCACAGGACCTGCCTGGCCATGTGCTTGAGGATTGGTAGGTTCCCGCAGCTGCCATTGTCCAATGGGCTTGTGCGGGGAGGCGGAAGCGGCCATGAGGGACCCTCCCCTGCCAGCTCGCAGCTCCTGCACCACAAAGGGCCCCACCATGGCTCTTTTGCGTGGGGGGGGCAGGGGGACTGTTGCTGCCTCACAACCGGACCCGACCAGCGTGGGATTTACTCCAGCTACTGAAGCGCCTGCACGGGCTGCCTGCTGCGGTGGGGGCAGAACTTAAGCCTCCAAAACACCGCATCGGGCTCCCTTGCAGGCCCCAGGCTGCCAACCCTGCTCTAAGCAGAGGTGAATGTGAGTAGTTTTAAAACGCTGGTGCGGGTGCACATAAACGCCCCCGCGGGCGCCATGGCACCCATGGGCACCATGTTGGGAACCACGGGTCTAGACAGTACTGGGTCCTGCCATGAGGGCAGGGGACTGGACTTGATGACCTCTTGAGGTCCCTTCCAGTCCTAGTATTCTATGATTCTATGATAAGGATGCGCAGATATTTGTTATTCCCAGGGGTCGACAATTAGGGCAATCTACTCGCCCGTGGCGGGTAGATTTTAGCCTGGTGCGGCCGCACAGCAAGGTTAGCGCATGCGCAGAGTGCCAAACTGCGCGGCTGGTGAGCAGGGCTCGCCGCCGCTTGTCAAGCTCTCATTATTCCAAAACTGTTGAAATTAAAAATAAAATGTTCCTGTATATATGTATTATAACAATAACAGTTTAATATTTAAAAAAAAACACCTCTATCATTCTGTGCATGTGTGAAATTGATTGTTCCTTCCTAAGTGGAGTACTTTACATTTCATCCTCTTTAGCTCAAATAATTTGCTATATTTGGTTCATGGATTTGGATTGAGAACTGGCCCTAAGGTGAATTGAGTTTAAGGGTACGTCTAGACTACATGCCTCTGGCTACAGAGGCATGTAGATTAGGGTACCGGACATAGTAAAATGAAGCGGCGATTTAAATAATCGCCGCTTCATTTAAATTTACATGGCTGCCGCACTGAGCTAACAAACAGCTGATCAGCTGTTTGTCGGCTCAGCGCGATAGTCTGGACGCTCCCCTGCTGACATCAAAGGTATTTGTCGACCACTCAGGTATGCCTCATCCCAAAAGAAAACTTTGAAAAGAACAATCTGTAGGTATAAAAAGAGAATGCAGGAAGAAACCTATCACTAATAGTGGAGGCTATCATATTCATAAACAATAAAGAAAGATAATATCTCATTACCGCTAAATAACGTTGTGGTATACTCACATCTGGAGAACTGCATGCAGATATAGTCTTCTTATCTCAAAAGAGATCTATTGGGTACATCAGGTACAAGTGTGTACCTAATCAGTACAAGTCAGCACATAACAACAACCTTATGTTCTCATGGTAATGGGGGGAGTTCAACTATTCAGACATCTGGTAGGAAAATAGCACAGCAGGACACAGATTATCCAACAAGTTCTGGGAATGTAGCAGAGACAATATTTTATTTCAGAAAGTGGAGAAAGCCGCTCTAGATTTGATTATGACAAACTGGTTGAGAATGTGAAATTAAAGGCACTTTGAGTGAAAGTGGCCATGAAACAACAGAGTTCATGATTCTAAGGAATGGGAGGCGGAAGAACAGCAAAATAAAGACAGTGGATTTTACCAAACTCATGAAGGTGGTAGATAAGGTCCTATGGGAAGCAAGTCCAAGCGGAAAAACAAGTGAAGACTGCTGGCAGTTTTCCCCACTGGGTAGAAAAGACTGAAAGTATGTCAAGAGACAACCCTGGCTTAACCATGGTGTTCTCAATTATCTAAAACCCAAGAAGGAGTACAACAAAAGGTATAAACTAGGTCAAATTACTAAGTATGAATATAAGCAAATAACACAAGTATGTAGGCACAAAATTAGAAACGCCAAAGCACAAAACAAGCTCAGTCTAACTAGAGACATAAAGGGTGACAAGAACATATTCTTTAGAAAAGACCAAAGTACAAGGTAGGCCCATTTAATGAGGGGGAAAACAATAACAGAAAATGTGGAAATGGCAGAGATGCTTAACAAATTTTTTGTTTTGGTTTCACCAACAAGGTTGGATGCTTAACATAGTGAATGCCAGTAAAAATGAGATAGGATTAGAGGCAAAAGTAGGAAAAGAACAAGTTAAAAATTAGATAAGTTAGATGTCTTCAAGTCATCATGGTCTGATGAAATGCATCCTAGAATACTCATAAGCTACGTCTAGACTACATCCCTTTTTCGGAAAAGGGATGTAAATTAGACATATTACAATTGCTAATGAAGTGGGGTTTTAAATCTCCCGTGCTTCATTAGCATAAAAATAGCTACCACTTTTTTCTTGAAATAAGGGATAAGGGATCTTTCAGAAAAGGCTTTATTTTCTGAAAGATCAGCGTCTAGACTGGCGCTTTTCTCCGGCAAAGCTCTGTGCCGAAAAAAAGCGGCAGACATTTTTATGCTAATAAAGCGCGGGAGATTTAAATCCCCGCTTCATTAGCAATTGTGATACGTCTAATTTACATCCCTTTTCCGAAAAAGGAATATAGTCTAGACATAGCCATAGAGTTGACCAAGGAGGTATCTGAGTCATTAGCTATGCTCTTTGAAAAGGCATGGAAGATGGCAGAGGTTCCATGAGACTGGAAAAGGGCAATTGCATGGCTAATCTATAAAAAGGGAAATAAGGCCATTCATTTGTGTACCTGGAAAGATCACAGAAAAAATAAATAAGCAGTCATGTCTAACCAACCTGATAGCTTTGACAAAGTAACAAGCCTTGTGGATGGGGCGGAGGGAGTGGTTGACGTGGTCTATCTTGACTTTAGTAAAGTTTTTGATACTAATGTAACCTAGATGGAGTTATAATAAGGCAATTGCCAAACTGATAGGAAAATAGCGCCCAGGGTGCTGGGCAAAGGCAGAGGAGGAGAGGGGAGGAACAGGTGCAGGGTTGTCCTGGCCCTTACACAGCCCTCTGGGTCCCCTTTCACTAGTTGACTCTGCTTAGAGAGTTTACTTATAAAGGCTATGAATGAGAACACACGAAGAGGGGTTTGTAGGAGCTTTGGACAACAAGCTAAATACAAGTCAACAGTGTAAAACTCCTGCAAAAAAAGCCAACATCAGTGTTGTAAGCAAGATGCAAAAAGTAATTCTTGTGTACTGGGAAAGAAGCCTGAACCATGGTAACAATCACTGGGTTTACAGGAATTTGCTAGGTCTGGTACTAGTGTTTTACAGTAGCTATTTCTTACACTGTATATGTATGTAACTGCCCCTTGTAGGGTTGTGCTACATTCAATAGCAATTAGGGATGTTAAGGGCTAGTCAACTATCCTATAAGCAAACGCTTATCAGATAGTTGACAGGATAGCCGACTAGTTGCTTTCCCCTCACCCCCACTTGCTGCCTGGATCAGACAGAGGCAGCAAAGAGGGGAGAAAAAGGGGTACTTCAAAGCGGCAGCACTGCACACAGCCTGGGGTCAGCTGTTCTGTGTGGCACTGCCGCTTTGAATGCTGCAGGGAGCCTGGTGTCAGGCTCCTTGCAGCATTTCAAAGCAGCGTGCTGCCTGGAGCCTGAGGTCAGGTAGGAACTCCCCAGCTGACATAAGAACATAAGAATGGCCATACTTGGTCAGACCAAAGGTCCATCTAGCCCAGTAGCCTGTCTGCCGACAGTGGCCAGCACCAGGTGCCCCAGAGGGGGTGGACCAAAGACAATGATCAAGCAATTTGTCTCGTGACATCCGTCTCCAGCCTCTGACAAACAGAGGCCAGGGACACCATTCCTACCCTCTGGCTAATAGCCTTTTATGGACCTAACCTCCATGAATTTATCTAGCTTCTCTTTAAACTCTGTTATAGTCCTAGCCTTCACAGCCTCCTCTGGCAAGGAGTTCCACAGGTTGACTACGCGCTGTGTGAAGAAGAATTTTCACTTATTAGTTTTAAACCTGTACCCATTAATTTCATTTGATGTCCTTTAGACCTTATATTATGGGAACTAATTAATAACATTTCTTTATTCACCCTCTCCACACCAAAAATGATTTTATATACCTCTATCATATCCCCCCTCAGTCTCCTCTTTTCCAAACTGAAAAGTCCCAGTCGCTTTAGCCTCTCTTCATATGGGACGTGTTCCAAACCCCTGATCATTTTAGTTGCCCTTTTCTGAACCTTTTCCAAGGCCAAAATATCTTTTTTGAGGTAAGGAGTCTACATCTGTACACAGTACTCAAGATGTGGGTGAACCATAGTTTTATACAGGGGCAGTAAGATATTCTGGGTCTTATTTTCTATCCCTTTCTTAATAATTCCTAACATTCTATTTGCCTTTTTGACCACTGCAGCACACTGTGTGGACGTTTTCAGAGAACTATCCACGATAACTCCAAGATCTCTTTCCTGATTTGTCATAGCCAAATTAACCCCCATCATATATGTATAGTTGGGGTTATTTTTTCCAACGTGCATTACTTTACACATATCCACATTAAACTTCATTTGCCATTTTGTTGCCCAATCACTCAGTTTTGTGAGATCTTTTTCAAGTTCTTCACAGTCTGCTTCTGTCTTGACTACCTTAAACAGTTTAGTATCATCTGCAAACTTTACTACCTCACTGCTTGCCCCTTTCTCTGGATCACTTATGAATAAGTTGAATAAGATTGGTCCTAGGACTGAACCTTGGGGGACACCGCTAGTTACCCCTCTCCATTCTGAAAATTTACCATTTATTCCTACCCTTTGTTTCCTGTCTTTTAACCAGTTCTCAATCCATGAAAGGACCTTCCCTCTTATCCCATGAGGCAGATGCTATGTGGCACTGCCCCTTTGAAATGCCTCAGACTCTGCAGCTGACCCCTGGCACTGTGCAGCGCTGATGTTTTGAAACGGCGAGGCAGCATTTCAAAGGGGCAGCCCGACCCTATTGACCAATTGAATAGTTGATGCGACTACTACTCAATTAGTCAATTACATGAGACACAACATCCTCAGTAGCAATGTCTTACAATAGCAGTTTCTTACACGTTAGCAGTTTCTTACAATCCAGTGTATCAGTAACTGCTACCAGGAGCAGATTCCTACAAGGAGCAGTTCTACACAAAGAACTGTAGGGAAGTGCTCCCTGTAGGACTGTGCTACCTCCAGCAGCAATGTCTTACAGGAGCAGTTCCTTAGGAGGGTAGGAATCAGACAGTGCCAGGGGTAGCACATTCCTACAAGGGAGCAGCTCTCTGCAGCCCAGCAGCCGGGGCATGCTTACTTAGGGGGATGGCATAGGGGTGCTTCTGCACCCTTCGCACCTCTCCCCCTCTCCGTAGGGCCTATCCCTGGAGTCCCGTTAAGCACGAGGATTTGCTGTCAGCCTCTGGGGCCAGCGAGCCGCTAGTCACACAGCTCAGCGCCGCTGGCAGTTTCCTCTCGGCCCCACACAGCTCTGCCCCCTCCCGCCCAGACCCGGAGGCGCTGGGCGGGACAAGTAAGGCGGCGCCTCCAGGGCTCCGGGACCTGATATAGGAAAGCGCCTTCCTCTGACTGCTGCCGCCTGCCTGCGCAGCGCTGCCCTGCCCCGCGAGGTAAGTCTCGCGCCGCTGGGCTGTCTGCAGAGAGCAGCGCCCGGGGACCCCGGGCAGGTGAGAGATGCGGGGCGGGGGGCTAAGCAGCTGCGCTCCTTGCGGGAGGAGAGGGAGATCCGGGTCGCGGGAGATCAGTCCTCCCGCGGCCAGCAAGCTCCGGCGGGTCGGGCTTAGTGCTTTGACTGTAACAGCTGCCCAAGTGAAAACAAGTTGCAAGGGGTTTGGAGCAGTGATCTTGTTCGTAGGAGCCTCCGTCCTCCTTTCCTGCCCTAGCAGCAGTTCCCTCCTCTCCGGTCTGCGTGTGTGCAGTCAGCTTCCTACACACATCATTTGATAGACTCTGAGTCAGGAGTGGGCACTCATTTTTGCAAGGGGGGGCACTTAATGAATTTTGCTACGTGGTCACTGGCTGGCTTCCTCCCCAAAGGGGCGGGGCCTAGAGCAGAAAGGGCAGAGTTGGGGACTAGCCTCCCCCCGGAGATATCTGGGGTCCAAGACGTTAAACACAGAAAAGGGCGTGGGGCTTCTACCACCTTACCTGGGTACTGCTGGGATTGTGGCAGATATTTAAAAGGCTTGTGGCTCTGGCCCCTGCTGGGGTAGCACCATGAGCCATTAAAATAGTATGCAGCTGCCTGAGCCACCCTCAGTGGCATGGGTAGCAGGATATAAATAGAAAGCAGCCAGAGGTAGCCTGCCAACTGGATCAACGTGTTAGGCGGGCCAGACCTTGCCCATCCCTGCTCTGTGGTGCCACAGGACTACTCCTTGCAGTTTGCCTTAAACTAGGGAACCTGCTAAAGTTCCCCTTCTTTTGACAGGGGCTGGTGTGTAGGGGAATGAAGTAGGGCAGGTGGAACTCACTGTTGTTTGTATAGACAGAGGCTGATTCTCATATCCTTACTGGATTTCAAAATAATGTAAACTCTTAAGTTTGTGCTCATGAAAGCTTTAAAACTTAAGTGCCTTGAGATCCGTTGCCTTCTAATTACTGGGCAGATGCAGCACAGGAAGTAATATTACATGTTGGCTGTGTCTAGACTGGCCAGTTTTTCCGGAAAATCAGCCACTTTTGCGGAAAAACTTGCCAGCTGTCTACACTGGCCGCTTGAATTTCCACAAAAGCACTGACTTCCTACTGTAAGAAATCAGTGCTTCTTATGGAAATACTATGCTGCTCCCGTTCAGGCAAAAGTCCTTCTGCGCAACGCTTTTGCGCAAAAGGGCCAGTGTAGACAGCTCAGATTTGTTTTCTGCAAAAAAGCCCCAATCGCAAAAATGGCGATCGGGGCTTTTTTGTGGAAAAGCATCTGCCAATCTAGACGCTCTTTTCCGAAAATGCTTTTAATGGAAAACTTTTCCATTAAAAGCATTTCCGGAAAATCATGCCAGTCTAGACTTAGCCTTAGTCTTCTTAATCTATTCAGATCTTAGCCAGTCTAGTGTAGGGATGTAAAGTCCTGTTTAATTGATTTAACCCATTAAAACAATTATTTTTAACTAGTTAACTGATTAAGGGTAGGTGGTCTTCCCCCTACCATGGACAGGAGTGGCTCTGGGCAGAGTGGAGCCTCCTTCTCTCCCCCCATCCCATGGCCCACAGCAAGCCCCCTGGGGCTGGAGCTGTTTCAGCCCCCGTTCCCTCACCATAACTGGTACGTCTCACCCATGGAAAGGTGAGGCTTACTGGTTAACCATTCACTAGGGATGTTAGATAACATTTATTTTAGTAATGATGATCAGTTACACACTTATTAAAATGCTCCTTGGGGGTAGGGATGGCCAGTCAGTGCACTCCCATCTCCCGGCCCCACTCCTGGGAAGCCTCTTGCCATCCCATGCTGCTGCCTCTGTAGAGTCAGTGTGCAAGGGGAGCTGGTTTAAAAATCCTCCTGCTTTTCTGTGCTGCTGCCTCTGATACAGGAGATTCCACAGAGCAGCCTCTACCCACGGTGAGCCCAGGTCCGCCATGGACGGAGGCCGCTCCGCGGCAGCAGCCTCTGTCCACAGGGGGCCTGAGCTCCTCACAGATAGGGGCTGCTCAGGCATCCTGCCTCCGCCCTGCTGTGTTGCTGTCTCTGATATGGAGGCAGCAGTGGGCGGGGGGAGTACCTGGATCCACGGTACTGGAGCTAGGGGGGAGCCAGCTTTTAAGCCGGTTCCCCCCACCCCCAAGCACCAGCTCCCACCTGTCCTCATCCCCTGCTGCCTCTGTTGGAGGTAGCAAGGGGAGCAGGTGGCTCCACGGCACTGGCATGTATAGAAAGCCAGCTTAAAAGCCGGCTCCCACCTGTCCTCCCCCACACTGCTGCCTCTGATGGAGAGACAGCAGCGGGGCGGGGGGGGGGGGGAAGGCGAAGCAGCTAGAGTCCCACCAGCAACAGCTCCTGCTCGCCCCCTTGCTGCTTCAGATACAGTTATCAGTTAATCGTCTAAGCCAGTGTTTCTCAACCTTTTTTTATAAAGTACCCCTTTAAAAAAAGAAGTACCCCCAGTACCTACAGTTTACAGACACACCATTTTTTTTGCTACCATTGCAACACATTTGTTTAAACAACTTAATCATAGCCGGGTGCACAATTAAATTTTTGGGTGTAAAAAGTACAAAAATAATAAAGCACTGTAAAACTTAAAACAAAAATTCAGTTTTCTCCAAATTTCAGTTGTGTGGACGTACACTCCCCCCCCAGACTTCTCTCGAGTACCTCATGGGTACTTGTACCACTGGTTGAGAAACACTGATCTAAACAACTATATGCTAACATTCCTACCATTCACATCCCTAGTCTACTGATGGTACCAGTAGCATGGTGATGCTTTTACTGTTGATGATGTTGATGTTTTACTGTTTTACTGTTGATGATGCTTTTACTGTTGTGGGTGCTGATCAATTTAAAAACTTACTGAAACCACTGTTATGCTTGAAGAACTACCAATGGGATTATGGTGGGTAGTCAGCTGAATAGAGTGCCCTATGTGATACTGTGCCCAAAAGATCTAATGCAATCCCCGGACGTGTAAGCAGGGAAACCTCGAGTCAGAAGAGCGGAGAGGTTGTCTTCCCTTTATATTTGGTGCTGGCTCAACCATTGCCGGAATGCTGTGTCTAGTTTTGGTGTCCACAATTCAAGAAGATCTTGATAAATTGGGGAGAGTTCAGAGGAGGGCAATGAGAATGATTAAAGGACTAGAAAATCTGACTTAAACTCACTGTGCTCAGTCTCTTTAACTTAACAAGGAGGAAGTTAAGGCATGACTTGATTACAGTCTGTAAATGGAACAAATACTTAATAATGGGCACTTTAATCTAGAAAAGAAAGGTACAACATAATCCGGTAACAGGAAGCGGAACTTAAAGAAATTCAGGATGAAAAGAAGGTGTGATTTTTCTTTTAACAATGAGAGTAAATAAGCATTGGAACAATTTAACAAGAGTGGTGGTGGATTCTCCATTACAGGCAGTCCCCGGGTTACGTACAAGATAGGGACTGTAGGTTTGTTCTTAAGTTGAATCTGTATGTAAGTCGGAACTGGCGTCCAGATTCAGCCGCTGCTGAAACTGATCAGTTTCAACAGTGGCTGAATCTGGACGCCAGTTCTGACTTACATACAGATTCAACTTAAGAACCCCAGGCATCCCCAAGTCAGCTGCTGCTGAAACTGATCAGCGGCTGATTCCAGGAAGCCCGGGGCAGGGGCTTCCTGTAGTCAGCTACTGGTCATTTTCAGCAGCTGCTGACTAGGGGACACCTGGGGCAGAGCAGCTGGGGTGCTGCTGGGTTGGTCCAGTGGTACCCAGAGCGGCGCTACGGGACCAACCGGCAGCGCCCCAGCTGCTGTAACACAGGCGTCCGGAGCAAAGCCGCGGAGCACGGGGACAGCGGGACAGCCCAGACGCGCCGTGGCTATCCTGCTGCCCTCGGGCTCCGTGGCTTTGCTCTGCTCTGCTCCCCGTCCCCCAGGTCTGCAGACCAGGGGGAGGGGGAGCAGAGTAGAGCAGAGCGGTGGAACGCGCGGCCAGCTGACAGCCCAGACGCGTCTGGGCTGTCAGCTGGCCGCGTGCTCCGCTCTGCTTCCCCCCCCCCCATGGTTTGCAGACCAGGGGGAGGGGGAGCAGAGCGGAGCAGAGCAGAGCGGCAGAACGCGCGGCCAGCTGACAGCCCAGACGCATCTGGGCTGTCAGCTGGCCGCGTGCTCCGCTCTCCCCCCCCCCCAGCTCCCCCCCCCCCTGCAGATCAGGGGGAGGGGGACCAGAGCGGAGCAGAGCAGAGCGGCGGAACGCGCGGCCAGCTGACAGCCCAGACGCGTCTGGGCTGTCAGCTGGCTGCGCGTTCCGCCGCTCTGCTCTGCTCTGCTCCGCTCTGCTCCCCCTCCCCCTGGTCTGCAGACGGGGGGAGCAGACCGGAGCGCGCGGCCAGCTGACAGCCCAGACGCGTCTGGGCTGTCAGCTGGCCTTGCGTTCCGCCGCTGCTTTGCTTCCTCTCCCTGGTCTGCTCGAGACCAGGGAGAGGAAGTGCCCCGTTCGTAACTGCGGATCCGACGTAAGTCGGATCCGCGTAACTCGGGGACTGCCTGTATTGACCATTTTAAAATGAAGACATGCCGTAGTCTAGGAATTATTATAGGGATATTCTGTGTTATAGAGGACCTCAGACTAGATAATCACAGAGTAAAAAATGGTCCCTTCTGGCCTTGGAATCTATGAATCTATGTAACCATTTTTTACTCTAACTCCGCTTCGCAGATCTGAACTGGAGAGTGATTATGGAAGAGGGGCTGTGTCTCTCAATGGCTATCCCCTAAATCACTTGTTTCCAGTGTTTGCACTGATCCCCTTTGTTGCCCTTTTGTGTCCTTGGAAATCTTGCTGAAAAAGTCAGGAAGAGGATTCCAATATGTATGGTTGATGTACACTTACTGTGCAGCTGTCGACAAGTCCCTTATTCCAAGTCTCAATTCCCCCTTGGTAAAATGGGAATAATAGCACTTTCCTACCTTTATACGTATGTAATAAAGTTTATATTACATACTTGATGCAAAGTTACTTACTTTTAGTATGTTAAAAATTCTGAGCCTCTCAGATATTACGATGATGGGAACCTTAAAAGTACCTCAGAGATTCTTGGGTGCTGTATTTACCACCCTTTTTCATTACAAAGTATAGCAGTGTTTTTAATAGGGACATTTTAAAATATCTTGGATGCCAAATATGGTGGGAAGTAAGTAACTTTGCATCAAGTATGTAATATAAACTTTAAAAACAACATTCCCTGCATTTGCCACTAGTACAAAAGGTTCTTAAAACTTGTTGAAAATTTCACTTTGATTAAAGGAAGTCTTTTTTTGTTTTTCCTCACAGATATGCATTCTTCTTAAAATGACATTATCTTGAAATTAAACACTAAGAAGTTCATCATTATTCCGGACTGAAGAAGGCCCCTAAGTAAAAATGCCCATCAGCGTAACTTTGTGTTTTACTCGCATATTCCTAATCATGTGTTGTGTGATACTTGGGCCATCCCTAAGTCATGATTGTTCTCTAGAGAAGATGGAAAATGTCGTAATCGATATGAAGCTCTCTCTCTCAAAAGGCATCAAAGGAACTGAGCCAATATATACACCAACTCAGGAAGCTTGTATTAATGTTTGCTGCTTAGAAAAAAACATATCGGGTAAACTTATGCTCCCTTGTTCTCTGTTCTTCTCTATGATTGCTTATGACATGCTTGTAATGAGCTGGGGTAGAATGAGCTGGTCTCAGCCCTCAAAGGGTAAGAACCAGGACATTGTATATTTCCTTTCTTCTGTCAGCACTGAAGGGGAATCTCTCTCTCCTTTCACACCAAAACTAATAAGACATTGTCAATATTAGTCTGCTTTGCTTAATCTGTTGGCCAGGGACATAAACCCTTAGGCTACGTCTACATTGCCCAGTCTTGTGCAAGAACATATGCAAATTCATCGCTGCACCTCATTTGCATACTTAATGAGCTGCCATTTTGCACTAGGGGCTTTTGCGCAAGAGCCGTTCTGCTGCTTATTTTCAGGAAGAACGGCTCTTGCGCAAGAGCTCCTTCTTGCACAAAAACCCCTTGTGCAAAAATGGTGACTCATTAAGTATGCAAATGATGAGGCACAGCGATATTCATCATCACACCTCATTTGCATATATTCTTGCGCAAGACTGGGCAATGTAGACGTAGCCTTAGTGATTAAGTCCTAGCAATGTTCGGTAGTCTGAACCATTATTGTGTATATCTTGAACTCTAGGCATGTACAATAGTTTTAAGCCCTTCCCCCTCAGCCCTACCGTTCACTCCAGTATGTAGAAGCCATAACTTTGTTAGTCCAGTAGAGAGCACGGGAAGAAACAATGAATTTTTTCATGTTACATTTGAGTAGCTAAAAATAAAAGGCTCACAGTCTTCTGGGAACTTTGCTCTCTATCAAACCTTAAAAGCAGAATGAACTATAGCTGGGGATAGCAGTGTTAACAGAGAATCAAAAAGTGGAAACAGGAAGCTGCGGAGATGGAGAAATCTTCTCTGAGGCATTCAAAGAAATAAGGAGGTTTTCACATTTATTGGATGCCTTTGAGACAAACGCTCATATGAAAAATGGTGTCCCAAAATCTGGTCTGAGGGCAACAGCTCCTTGGTAGGAATCCCAGCAGATGGGGGAGGGTGAAGGTTAGCCTACTATTTCTTTTAGACCTTCTGGGCTGATAGAAGGAGGGGCAACATCTTGCAGATTGGTCTTTGACTTGTAGGTATCTAGTAAATTAAAATATATGTAATATATAATATTAATCCCCTCACGATCTTTCCTGCAGAATATGATATAGTCATTCTTTTCCCTTCATACTAATCTGGAGGATTTTAGTCATGTTGAACAGGGTGCATTACTGTACAAGAGGCGGATACAACACTTCTTGCTGCTAAAGTATATAATATTATCTTTTTTAGGAGACAGGCCGTGTAACTTGATGATTTTTGATGCTGGAAGGGTAAGCAAGCATTCAAACTGCTACCTATTTTACTGCCCTAGTAAGGAAGCTTGTCCAATGAAACCGGCAAAAGGATTTGTGAGCTACACGATAAACAGAGGTAAACAATACTAATATTAACTGGTTATTGACTTCTCTTATCCTCTTATGTATCTTATAGGTGTGTGTTTGCAGTAGAACCACTGAGAAATGTTTTGATGTATCAATAACAAATTGAAAACCATCAGCTGAAAATTGTGGTTTTGAAATGCTGACATAGTGCTGCCTGGGAGTTATAGTTTAGGGGGCCTTAGATCCATACTTCTTTTTGGGCCTGGCTCCTCATGTGGACTTTGTCTCCCATGATTCACCCAGATTCTCCCCATCCACCTTTGTTAGACTTCAATATCTTTTATATTCTCTCCATCTTTAAAAAAATAAAACAAGCCTACTGTGTCAGTCCGTGACAATGTGAGGCATAGTTAATTTGAATGTGTTAGGAAATTATGTCTTCTCACCAGTCTTTCATATGTATGCTTTCTGCTTAGACTGTAAGCCCTTTAAGCCAGAGATTTATTCCTAAATAATGCAGTTTGTATGTGCTTACAAAGCTTCTTCCACTTTGACACATTCTATGTGTTTAGGAGAAATTCCCTATCGATGTATTGAATATTACTGAAAGTGGTAAAAATTCTAGCTCTCTTATAGCACTTTATGTGTTTGAATGGCTAATATGGTGGTTGAGAGGCATATTAATATCTAGGTATAGAAAGCACTGTACAAATATTAGTCTTCATAACATCTCTGTCAGGTTAACAAGTCCATGCAAGTAGTAATATTCCTCTTTTTTTGGTATAGAAACTGAAGCAAAGATGCAGAGAGACTTCCCAAGGCCAAACGGCATGTCAGTAGCAAAGTTTAGAGAAGGCTTAGAACTCAGGAACTTCTTGTCCTCTGTCATGTGCTATGCACTTCTTGGTGCTCAGACATTCGTTGTAGTAAGGTCAGCTATTAAGATGGAGCAAACTGACCACAATATACTTTTTTGCAGTGAGTGGTAGCCATGTCAGCCCTAGCATATTAGAGGGACAAGATGGGCAAAGTAATGAAGAAGAGCACGGTGTAATTTGAAGACTTGTCTCTTTCACTGATAGAAGCTGATCCATTATTAAAGGATATCATCTCATATACCTTGTCTCTCAAAATATACTTCAATATTGGCACCGTATCTGACTAAATGCTTCAAATAACAAATTGACAATTAAACTCCCTTGTGAGAGCACAGTCCACTCTATGGGTACGTCTAGACTGCAAGCTTCTTTCGAAAGAGAGCATCCACACCTCAAAACCGGATTGAAAAAGCATGGACGCTCTCTTGAAAAAAAGCTCTGATTGCTATTCACAGAATGGCTACCAGGGCACCTGTGCTTTTTTTGACTGCCTCTTCTTTCAAAAAATGCTCCTGTTCTGGGTCCACACACACCTTTTTTCGAAAGAGCTCTTTTGAAAAAAGCGTTCTTCCTTGTAATTTGAAGTTTACCAATGTCGAAAACCCCCCTGCCTTCTTTCGATTTAATTTAGAAAGAACGCAATTGCAGTGTGGATGCAGGTGAAGTTTTTTCGAAAAAAGGGCATTTTTTTCAAAAAAACAATGTAGTCTAGACATACCCTTTATGGTGGTTTCAGTATGGCCCATCTTGCAGAGAACATGAACATTTGTTAAAAATATACTGATGTTTTTGCTCTTTCTGCAGCGTCTACTAAAGGTTGATCTTACCGAAGAGGTAATTTTCCCCTGGAAATGAATTGGTTTGTGAGGGAAGGATGCTTTCTAGCAAGTTCATCAGCGAAACTTTTTCAGGAAATGTCAGCGTGCATTTGCTGTGATAACACCAGGAAAAGGAACAAGTGACTTAAACTTCTAGGCTACACCTACATTGCGCTTTCTTGAGCAAGAACATATGCAAATGAACCACCATTTTGCACAAGGGGCTTTTGCGCAAGAGCCGATCTGCTGCTTATTTTCAGCAGTGTAGACTTCTCCTTCTTGCGCAAAAGTCCCTTGTGCAAAATGGTGGCTCATGAAGTATGCAAATGAGGCACGGCAATATTCATCGCTGCACCTCATTTGCATACGTTCTTGTGCAAGAAAGCGCAATGTAGACGTAGCCTAAGGTGCAAAACCAGAAGAGTCAAAGTAATTCATTTATTTTCTAACTTTTATCAAACATCTCCTCCTCTTTTTTTTTCTCCCTCAGGATTATGTAGAGGATTGAAGGAAGGAAGGGAGCATGGGACTGTGCTGGATTCTTGATTTGCCAAAGTGCAATTTCTGAGTTATGTCCATTTGTTCCAAAGAGGATGGAGAGAGGCTGTTCTCAGTAGTGATGGATGGCAGAACAAGGAGCAATGGTCTCAAGTTACAGTGGGAGAGGTCTAGGTTGGAGATTAGGAAAAACTGTTTCACTAGGAGGATGGTGAAGTACTGGAATGGGTTACCTAGGGTCCAGGGAGATGGTGAAATCTCTATCCCTAGTGGTTTTTAAGACCCAGCTTGACAAAGCCCTGGCTGGGATGATTTAGTTAGGATTGGTCCTGCTTTGGGCATAGGGCTGGACTCGATGATTTCCTGAGGTCTCTTCTAGCCCTAGGATTTGTTTTTATGACTCCTGTTACTAATGAATTATGTAAATAAGGTATGTGTGTTTGTTTGCTTAAACTTACATTTCTGATTAGGGATGTGAAGGTTTAACCATGTAAACTGTTAACCAATAAGCTTGTAGGTTCCCTGGGGCAAAGGAGGAGGAACCTACAAGGAACCCTCATGAAAGAGGGGGAAGTTTGGACTCTGGGGACCACACCCCAAACTTAAGGACTCTACCTAGGTGAAAGGCCGGGATTCTAAGGCCTGGGGCAAAAGTGGCAGGGAGCTGCACCCCTTTCCCCCTCCTAAATCAGGGTCCTAACTATTTGGTCTCCTCGCTGCCATGGAGACCTGGCCACAGCGCAGTTTTTTGTTTGCTTACAAATGTCAATACTTACAGGGAGTACTGTGAATAAGGGTGAAGCACCACACCCAATGATAAATCCAGCTGTCTACTGGATGATGATAATGTGAACACAAGAGCTGTGCCAGTTAAGGAGTCTTCCCAAGAACTACTACTCACCCAAAGTGTTAAGTGTCTTTTTTTGGGGGGGGAGAGAGAATGGGCACCAGGCATGGCCCCACCCACACTCTGCCTCCAGAACTCCTGCTGTAGGCATACTGAGGCGGAGTGTTGCTGCCCCAGAGCCATGCCTTCCCTGTGCTCCAGGGCCGGGGAGGCGTGGGCCGTGTACCCTCCGCCCTCCCTGGTGCTCTGAAGCCCGGGAGGCCGAGGTGCACATGCTTGGTGCACTGACACCTCCTCCCCCCCTGTGGTGGGGGGCAGGGCCTCAGCAGAAGAGGCAGGGCTGTAGATAGGGCAGGCGGCCTGCCTCCCCCAGCCTTACCTTCACCGACTACCCACATGGGGGGCAGGTTGGTATAGAGTCTGTATACGGCATCTTAACATAATGGAACCTTTGTCAGTGGTGTAAGTTTGTATGCAACTTTTATCTTGCCAAACTGTGCGGCTATGTCTACACTGGCATGAATTTCCGAAAATGCTTTTAACGGAAAAGTTTTCTGTTAAAAGCATTTTCGGAAAAGCGCGTCTAGATTGGCAGGATGCTTTTCCACAAAAGCCCTTTTTGCGGAAAAGCATCCGTGGCCAATCTAGACGTGGTTTTCCGCAAAAAAGCCCCGATCACCATTTTCGCGATTGGGGCTTTTTTGCGGAAAACCGTACTATGCTGTCTATACTGGCCCTTTTGGGCAAAAGTCTTTCGGAAAAAGACTTTTCCCCGAACGGGAGCAGCATAGTTTTTCCAGAAAAGCACTGATGATTTTACATGAGATCGTCAGTGCTTTTCTGGAAATTCAAGTGGCCAGTGTAGACAGCTGGCAAGTTTTTCCGGAAAAGCTGCTGATTTTCCAGAAAAACTTGCCAGTCTAGACACAGCCTGCATGTTTTGCTATCAGACTCCAGGTAATAGTTGTGACAGAGTTGCTATGCACTGTGCTGCTTAGAAACTGATTAAATTTAAACTTCAGGGGAGAGGATGAACATTTTATTTTGCTGCTTGTGGTGGACCCTCCCCCTTACTTCTAACAGCACTGAAACACTGCCTTTAACCAGTTAAATGGGATTTATATATTCCTACTTCAAGTTTGTGTTCCGCCACAGACTTCTTGTGAGACCTTTTGCCAGTCACTTAATCTTTCTGTGCTTCTGTATGGCTGTGTCTAAACTACATCCCTTTTTCGGTAAAGGGATGTAAATTAGGCATGTTGATATTGCAAATGAAGCCGGGATTTAAATATCCTGCGCTTCATTTGCATAATGGCGGCTAAAATTTTTTTTTTTTAACGGGGCTTCACCGAAAAAGGGATGTAGTTTAGACACAGCCGAAAATTCAGATCAAGGTAGAGGTTGAACCTTTCTAGTTCAGAACTCTATGGTCCAGAAATGTCTGTCATCCATAATGATTTTAGTTAGCTGGATGTCCACTTTTCATGGGTGCAGCCAAGTTTCCTGCGGTCCCATAAAGTTTGTTAATAGCCACCAGTCCTGGCTCCCAGTGTTCTGTGCTGTTATTTATCTCTGATTTACCACTAAATGTCTTCTACCAGTTCAGGAATCAGTAGAAGTGTGAGTAATGCTACTCAACAATATTGACCTCCCTGGGCCCAGAAAATTCTCGGGTTCAGAACCAGTCATGTCCTGAGGGTGCTGGACAAGTGTGGTTTAACCTGTACTGCTCTATCTCACAGGATAAGCACATTGTGGGGATAATAACATTTAAAAATTGTGAGGTGTCCAATAGGGATCTTATAAGTATCTTATCTATACACAAAGTTGACAAATACATGTGGTGACTTGGTAACTTCAGCTTCTCTGGTCTGCAGAGACCAAGAATTTTTTTTGAAGATGACTGGCCTGATTCTTCATTGCCTTTCCCCTCTGTACAATCATTTAAACATGTGCAATATAAGGGTAAAACACTCGCAAATCAGAAGATTGCTTTGCACAGAGGTAAATGCTTACCTACGGGGTAAGACTATGAAGAATTTGGACTGATGCTTTTCGGCTTGGAGATGGAGTATCAATTTGTGCTATGGCAACTGTCATTTTAAATTGCATATTGCTGAACACTTGATTGATTTTTTTTTTTTAAAGAAGAGAAAAACCATGATGCCCCAGACAGATTAGTGGTTTCTTTTCAGGGCAGGTCTCTTTTGTGATTCTCTATTAGAGTCAGAGGAAGCATTTGATTACTAAAGTGGGCTGAATAATGTAATTTCAATATTTTCTGTCTGTTTCTAGGTGTACACATTGTGGACTCGCAGCTTGCAGATTACAACACAAAGGGAAACCCTCTTTCTTCACAAGCAGCTCACTTTGACCTTCCCAATCAGGCAGGCCTGCGGAATCATACAGCTGCTTTGCAGCAATCAGTTACGTCTCCGATGTCTGAACGCAGGGATTATACAGAGGAACATTTAGATAAAATTGAATTACGCACACAGGTTCCCGAAGACCAAGAGAAAAAACACCCTGAGGCCTTAGATACTTTCCTAAAACATAAAATAACCAGCCTAATGCCTACAAGGACTGCTCATACTTTTCAGCTTAGCACCTCCAGTCCACCGTTTACCACTCTGCCTACTACCACCAGTCCTGTATTCAAAACCACAACCGCTAACACTCAGGTTCCTACCAGCACTGCCTTGACCACAACTGATCACATGATCACACATTCCAGAACCGCTACAGAATCTGCAAGGCTGAGAACATCTACCACCGCTATCAAGCCAATCGCCGCCTCTGCAGATAGCACTAGCAGCATCAGACTCTTTTCTTTGTCAGTTGTTGCTTTGCTCAGTAAGAATTCCTCAGCTTCCTTTCAAACTATGCAGCAGGATAACAGGCAACGGGATGCAGAAGGCTATCTATTAGATGATGTGCCAAAAACCAAGCCTGTCCCTCAGTCTGGTGACAAAAGTGGCCTCATAGCAGCTCTACTTTTTGGAATGGTGTTTTTGCTATTAGTTATTGCGCTAATAGGCAGAAGAATGTCCCAGTCTCTTCAGAGAAGACGTTATACTAGGCTAGACTACTTGATCAATGGAATGTATGCTGACGTGTGAGGGGAGGGAAAGTAAAACAGTACATTGATAAGAAATGCAGTCTTTGTTAGCAGCCGTAGCCTGAAACAGAATTGCAGCACTCAAATCCTTGAAGAGGGTGGGAAAGGGGTAGGCAGCTGTTGATGTGTTCCTCTTCTCCCCAAAAGAGTATATATACTGAATTGTGGAGTAACATTCATTTAATTGCTAACTCCCAAAATAAACAAACACTAAGCTTACCAGAGAACTTTAGATTTAAAATAAAAGATCAAGATCCTAATGTAATATTCTGTGCCTTGATTAGTTGTGTCCAAAACTTATTTTGTGTATCTGAACAGTCCATCCTTGTATTGTTACTATATTTTAAAAAAAATGCCAACCAGTGTGTAAACACTACTATTTACATGACAATCCTATTTAATACACTGCCTCATACTTTTTGAGGGTCATTCAGAACTTCATTATGTAAGAATAAAGGTTGCCACACACAAACATACTTGATATAAAAATCAAGGAAATGAAAGATTAATAAACCTAACACCGCATGTCTTCTATTCGCTGACCTTTGGTGGCAAGCTGCCACCATCCAAATGCAAAAACCCCTTAAAGCCAGGAAGAAGCACTTGGGGACTTCTCCTTGTGGGGTAACCCCAAGCCCTTTAACCTTCCCTTATAGGAGAGCTTGGAAACAAACTAATATCTCAATACTGACCATCAGTTCAGGCACTTGAACACAGACCCTTTTGCCGTCTAGGACAGGGATACTATACAGTGGGTGCAAAACTGGTTGCGTAACCATTCCCAGGCTATGTCTACACTGCACTGCTCTTCTGGAAAAAGCTACGCAAATTGCAAACTGCAATTTGTGTAGCTTTTTTCGCTCCTTTTTTTGGAAGAGGCTTTTACATTTGGCCCATTTGCACTGGGTCAAATGTTGGAAAAAAACCCTTTTTCGGAACATCCCTTTGTCCTCGTAAAACGAGGTTTACAGAGATGCTGAAAAAGCGCGTCTGCTCTTCTGAAAAAAAAATTGGAAGAGCAGATGCGTTCCCTGGACACAGCAGAGTTTTTTCAGGATACGTCCAGTATCCTGGAAAAATTCTGTAGTATCAACATAGCCCCAGAGAGTTGCTATCAATGGTTCACAGTCATGCTGGAAGGGCATAACAAGTGGGGTTCCGCAGGGATCAGTTTTGGGACCAGTTCTGTTCAGTATCTTCAACAATTTGGATAATAGCACAGAGCAGCGGTTCCCAACCAGCGGTCTATGGCCCGCTGTCAGGCCACGGACCTCTGGCTGCCAGCCTGCAGCAGCTCTGAGGGGGGGGGTCAGGGCTGGGGTACACCGCTCCCATGGCGACTGTTGGGAGAGGTGTGTCCTTCCCCGCCTCTCAGCCCACCAGAGCCAAGCAGAGGTGGGGTCTCCCGGCTGCAGAAGAGCACTTTGCTGTGCAGTGGAAGGGCTCTGCGGAGCCTGGCACAGAAGCCTTAGAGTAGCCGTGACCTGAGCAGCAGTGCTCAGCTGGCAGCTGGGAGGCAGTGCAGGGTTGGGGCGGGGGGTAGGCACTGAGGGCTCCGGGGGAACTTCTAGTGCTAGGGGGCTCTAAGAGGTGGGGGGCTGGCACTGGAGGGGTCTGAGGGTTAAGTTAATACTGGGGGGCTTTGGGAGCAGGGCTAATACTAGGGAGCTCTAAGGGCCAGGAGGTGCTAAGAGATGGGGTTGACACTGGAGGGCACTGGGGGTGGGGCTAGTAATGGGGAGCTCTGGGGGCAGGGCTGGTACTGGGGAGCTTTGGGGACAGAGCTAATATTGGGGGCTGGCACTGAGAAGGGCCCTGGGGGGTTGGGTGCAGTGGGGCTCTGGAAACAGGAGACTGACACTTGGGGGGGGGGTCTAGTGAGAGCTCTAAGGGACAAAGGGGGGATCGTCACAAGGGTTATAATTCACAATTATCTAGACAAACTGGAGAAATGGTCTGAGGTAAATAGGATGACATTCAATAAGGACAAATGCAAAGGGCTTCATTTAGGAAGGAACAATCTGTGGCACACACATACAAAATGGGAAATGACTATTGAGGAAGGAGCCCTGCAGAAGGGGATATAGGGTCATAGTGCATCACAAACTAAATATGAGTCAACAGTGTGACATTTAGCACACATGATTCTGGGATGCATTAACAGGAGTGTTGTGAGCTAGTCACAAGAAGTCATTCTTCCACTCTACTCTGTGCTGACTAGGCCTCAACTGGAGTATTGTTCCCAGTTCTGGGCACCACATTTCAGGAAAGATGTGTATGAAATGGAGAAGATCCACATCTTTCCTCAAATGTGATGAGCAACAAAGAGAAGAACAACAAAAATTATTAATAAAAAATGACCTATGAGGGAAGACTGAAAGAATTGGGTTTGTTTAGTCTGGAAAAGAGAAGACTGAGAGGGGACATAACTGCTTTCAAGTACCTAAAAGGTTGATGCAAGGAGGAGGGAGAAAAATTATCCTCCTTAACGTCTGATGATAGCACAAGAAACAATGGGCTTAAATTGCAGCAAGGAAGGTTTAGGTTGGACATTAAGGAAAACTTTCTAACTGTCAGAGTGGTTAAACACTGGGGCGGCAGGGTATGTACACCCTGTCACGGGTGAGGGTGTTCAGGGGTGCATATGCTGCCTGGTCGACTGCAAGGTCATCAGCAGTTGCTACAGTGTGTAAAGACCCATCTGCGGTCTAGGGTAGTTGAGCTTAGTGGCTCAAGTCAATAATGCTGTCCCTTCTCTCAGGACAGTACAGTCAGAGTCCATGAGTAGCCCTTACTTCAGGGCAGTATGGCCTAAGGGCTGGAGTCAGTAGGTAGCCCCTTATCCCAGGGCAGTACAAAAAGTCAGTAAGTAGCCTCAACCCCTCGGCAGTATGGCCTACTGCCAGAGTTTGTAAGCAGCCCTTGTCACAGGGCAATGTGGCCTCAGGGACAGAGTCAGTAGGCAGCCCTTTTCTCAGGGCAGTATGGCCTCGTGGCCAGAGTCTATAAGCAGCCTTTGTCTCAGGGCAGTGTGGCCTAAGGGCCAGAGTCAGTAGACTTGAGGGTCAGAGACCTAGTAGGGGTACACAGGCCCACCCTGCTCCACCAGGTCCCAATTCAGGGCACTGTGAGCAGCAGATCAGTATGTCACTCCCTCAGCAGGGAATCTGGCCAAAATATGCCAAGTGTACCTGGGTGGGAGAGGCCACTCCTGCACCATCCCTGGGTGACTTTCTACTGGTGCTGGTGGGGCAACATCCCATGTAGCAGTTGAGTCTCCCTATGCCCCAGCAGCGGCTTCTCCCTGGGGCTCCACTGGGGCTGTGTAGCAGCAGTCTCCTAGTCCTTCACTTCTCATTGGCTGGGGATCCTGGTCCTTCACTGGCCCATGCAGACTGAGCTGCTTTCTTTCCTTTTATCCTGCCCCAGCACTTGGAGCATGCCCAGTCTGGTAGAAGGGGCAGGACTTCCTCTGCCCTCAAGGTTTTTAACCCTCCTTCTCTAGTGAGGGGCATGCACACCCTGTTACAACTGAAATAAATTGCCTAGGGAGGTTGTAGAATCTTCATCACTGGAGATTTTTAAGAGCAGGTTAGATAGACATCCATCAGGGATGGTCTACATCAGTGGTGGGCAATAAAATGGTGGCGGTTCGACAGGGTTAGCCCATGGTGGGCCTCCACTATTATGTTTGCCTGTATTTCCGCAGGTACTGGCAATCACAGCTCCTGTTAGCTGCAGATCGCCATTCCCAGCCAATGGGAGTGGCAGGAAGTAGCACAGGCTAGGACATCGTTTCTCCCATTGGCTGGGACCAGCATTCTGAGGCCAATGAGAGCTGTGATCCCCCATACATGCAAAGCTGCAGTTAATTTTGCTGTGGGGGCCTGCCAGGGGCTAACACTAACAGATCAAATCTGGCCTGTGGTCGGTATTTGCGCATCCCTGGTCCAGATGGTGCTTGGTTCTATCATGAATGCAGGGGACTGGACTCAATGACCTCTCAAGGTTCCTTCCAGTTCTACTATTCTATGATTCTATGATCATCAATAAAGAAAAATAATTCATTAAAAAGTATATATATGGAATTATTTCTTAGGCTGTGTGTGAAATTTTGTGCTTGCAGTGATGGGTTTTTTGTTTTGTTTTGTTTTGTTTTTTGAGGAGGTGAAATTAAACTGGAGGAATACAAAAATTGGTTCCTTAAAGTAAATGTCTTAAAGCATTCATCTTTAATTTTAACTCACACTAACACACAGAGAGAATTACCTTAGCCCTCTCTCGCCGCAGCAGCTTGGGGCCAGGTGAGATGCACCTCTCCATGGCTGCTGCATCTCCAACAGGCACAGCTTGGGGACTCTGCCCCCACAGTCTCCATCCAGAGTGAGGAATGCAGCAAACTGTGTCCTTTTCCCTCCTTTCCTGATGAAGGCGAAAAGCCAGCAATGTTCTTATATGAATCCATGGAAGGGGAGTCCCAGACTGTGGAGGTGCACCTCCAGCCAGCCCCCACACCTGTCTGGTGATTCTGTCTCTTTTCTGTAGGGTTTTCTGAGATGCAATCACATACCAGGCACATCTCATTTTCCTGACACAACCAAACCCTTATTTTTCTGGAGCTTCGGGGCGGGGGGGGGGGGGGGGGGGGGGTAGCCGAGTTAGTCTGTTACAGAAAAAAACAACAAATGGTCCGGTAGCACTTTATAGACTAACAAAACATGTAGATGGCATCATGAGCTTTCGTGGGCAAAACACACTTCTTCCGATGACCTGAAGATCTGAAGAAGTGGGCTGTACCCATGAAAGCTCATGATACCTTATTTTTCTGTAAGTTATGATAAGAGAAAGTTGAATACCGAATTTGGTGGTCCTAGCTCCTACCTTTTAGGAGGAGTTCTTGAACAGACAGACAGACAAACTCTCTCAAATATGTAGTAGACTAGCCAATTAGCCCATTATAAAACAGGATTTTCAGGTCTCTCCTCCACGTCGGCCTTCTCTCCTGAGCCTCCAGTTTCTCGCTCCGTCTCTCTCTCTCTCTCCTCCTCCTCCTGCCTCCCCCTCTTTCTCTCTCAGCTCTCCTCCGCCTGCTGCCTCTCCCTCTTTCTCTTCTCCTCCCTCTCCTGCCTCTCACTCTCTCTTTCTCTTATCCACCCCTCCTGCCTCTCACTTGGCGGACTGTGGAGCCCAAACAGCCACTTGCGCCACTTGCTCCCCTGCAGCGGCCCGGCTCAGCGGTGCAGAAGTCAGCAGAGCGCCACGGCAGGAGGCGAAGGACGTGACTCAGGCAACAGCGCTGCCCAGAGGGAACAGCCAGGGAGGCAACAGCGCCGCCCAGAGGGAACAGCCAGCATTTCAGTGTAACAGAGTCTCAGACACTGGGCTACTATATATATGATTAGAGTATGATAAATGAAAGATATTAGAGGGAAAGCAGCATCTCAATTTTATCAGCTCACTTTGTGAAGTTGACAACACTTTGCAATCAATTTACTTTTCCATTATTTCTATGAAACTCTGACCAAGAAAAATGGGGGGAAACATTTTTGGAAAATGGGTTTGTGAAATGATAAATATAGGCAGAGGAACATGGGAGAAGTAATAGTGCCTGAAACCACTCCTAATTTCCTTGATAAGCTGGCTGACTAGATTTGAAGTTGACTATATTCCTTTTAAAAGGATAGTCAGGATTTGTGGGAAGTCTTCAATGTGATCTGTGTCAGCAGACCTTGTTAATACATAATACATGTTTAGTCTAATAATAATCCCCATTTGCATATCTCTTAGTGCCAGACAATTTACTCATATACTATGCTGTGGAAAGACATTAGCTTTCACTGTCAGAGCCAGACAGAGGTTCCCTTTTACCTCACTTGCTGGAGCTGCTGTCTATACTGATGTTCACAATGTAAGTCTCTACACTGTATAGCAAGGAGGCTGTTGGAGGCAAGCGGGGAGGGGGTGTTCATTGGGGTAGCCTTCCCTTTGAAGGAAGCTGCTGGTTGGCAGACACAGTTTGCATTATTCAAGGTTGCCATGGGCCTAAGTGGTAGTTTTAATAGAACTAAAAATACATCTTAAAAAACTGCATTTAAATAATATGGTAAACAGATATTTGATGTTTTAACAGTAGAAGCATAGGAATAAGCTGGCAGTGATCCATTTCATAAGGAAATAGAGTTGAGATGTGAACATCTACAAGAAGCTGAACAAGTTATTTTAAAAAGTTTTAGTTTCTAAAACTGCTCCCAATCTACCAGATTCATTTTGTTCCAAGTACAAAAGAGACATCATTGAATAACTTGTATGGATCATGTGTCTATTTCTATAACATTGTGAAGCTCCATCTGACCACTAGAGGGCAACATCAGTTTAGTAAATTGTTTAATGAATTTAAAAATGTTAATACTTCATGGGTGAGAGAGGATTTGCTTTACACACATTTTAACTACACAAACAACTTTTTGTTCTAAGGCATGTGCATTTTTCAAACTTAAACTTAGTTTATTTTTCGGGATACCAGAAAGGGTAAATGTGTTGAGCAGAGCAGCTATAAAAATCCATTATGTTTATATTGTGCTTTTTCATCATAAGTTTTTTATGGACTACTTTCTTTTTGCACTGCATGCTTATAAAATATAACATGTCCCTCCTACCTCTTATTATGAAATTGCCAGTCTGCAACACACTTCAGCAGATAATTTAAAGGAATGAACAGATCAGGTAGCAGTAGAAGACAGTGAGAAAATAAGTGGGATTTGTCTACAATATACATAATTTTAATATAGGAAAACAATACCAGAACCATATGAAGACTTATCAACCAATACAATATGATGATCTGTCTACTTCTGGGATTCTTTAGCATATTTCAGGTTGTGTGGTAGCAGAATGTCAAAAACTGATTGACTTGAATTACATCAGAAATGTTATTCAAGTCACCATGAGTGTTTCACATTCATTTTTTTATTATGCAAAACATACATATGAGGCGCAAAAATCATCAAGTTACATATACTAGCACACAGGTGTTGTAAGGTGCCATGTAAAAAGGCAAATATAAAACTTACTTGTGTGACAACCAGTGCAAATAATCACAGCTATGCCCCATGTTCACTACACTCACCACACCCCCTTTCTCTGGCCACTTTTGCTTTCCAGGCCAGAGAGTGTGAAAGTATGGTGACATCATTCTGTTCCCCGGCAGAATTTTTTTTTTATATATTGAGACAGATTATACTCCAGAGCTGTCTGTTTGGGGGCAGGGAAACTACTCTTCAAACTATTGGGTGTTCAGTATTGTATGTTTTCATAGGCTAGCAATTCAGCTGCTCATAATTTCAGTATGACCTTGTGCCAAGTATGAAACTTTGGTAGTTTAGCAAAATTGCTGCATAATAAGAAAATTCCAATCACCAACTAAAAAGAGTCTCTAATGACATGGAAAAGCAATCAGAAAGCTCTTGGTTCACTTTTTCTCTAATCTGAAATATTGAGCCTGATGCATACACCAGATATCAGTGATGTGAAGGACTCCCCTCCCCCTCCCATCTAGAAAGAATGATCAGTGGTATTAACATATCAGTGTTCCTGACATTGATGGCACCTCTTAGAGCATGAAATGCAGGCCCTTCAAGACACTTGTGACCATGGCACTGCTAGAGTTGGCTGACACTTTCTGAGTACTCTTCCTTGCATAAGGGTAGTCTTTCTCATCCCCCAGTATGTAGCCAGTTACTCTGGGAAAACCAGCATTTTTCATCTCCCCAAAGCTCTGCATCTACCTTCGAAGGCATGTTCCTCTATGTGCAAATGAATCTGTGTTGTGTGCCCTTTCTGGTGTTGATCTTCCACTATATTGTCTCCAGTTCACATTCTTGGAGCATGCTGGAAGTTCTTTTTTCTAGGTCCTCCTTTTCAACCTGTAGGATGTCATTGTCTATAGAAAATCTCTAGCTCACCCTTGAGAAAAGGAGCTGTATATCATGTAATTCATAAGAATATTAATATGCAGACCGTAAAATCAGGTGCAGCCATTCATCATAATTCCCACTACTATGTTCTTAATTAATAATCTGGATTAAATATTCTTTTCTATAATATACTGTATTATCCTCTGTAAAGTAATATATTGCTTCCGGAAGAAAAAAGATTTAAAGCTAGCAAGTTAAAACCATTGTTTCATTGTCCCCCTCCCCTTTAATTTTTTGTGATGCCATTGACTTCAGTGGCATTATTCTATATTTATGCTGCTGTAAATGAGTGGGTAGTCGGGCCAAGTGTGAACACATAAACAGGTTACTTTGCTCACCTAACTTTTTTCCCCTTTTATTCATAGAAAATTGACAATTGATATGTAGAAAAAATCCTTAGGTAGTAGTTGTTTAATCTTATGCACTCAGGATTTCCTTAAAAGGAAATGAGCAGGAAAGTAAAATTCTTTGCTGTTCATCATAGATTGTGAGCTAGATTCTGTAACCAGTTTCCTCATGCACAATCCCGAAGAAGCCAAGCTCTGTGTTAAGGATAGGTACAGGTTGAACCTCTGTAGTCCAGAACTCTCTAGTCCAGAAAAACCCATTGTCTGGAATGATTTTAGTTTGCCAGCCGGATGTCCACTTTTCATGGGTGTAGCCAAGTTTCTCACAGTCCCATAAAGTTTATTTACAGCCACCAGTCCTGGTTCTCAGTGATCTGTGCTGTTATTTAGCTCTAATTTACCACTAAATATCCTTTACCAGCCCAGTAAGTAGTGGAAGTGTTGATAATGCTGCTAGACAATATCGACCTCTGATGGTCTGGAAAATTCTCTGGTTCGGAACCGGTCAGGTCCTGAGGGTTCCAGACTAGAGAGGTTCAACCTGTGCTTCTTGGTAGGTCTGGAGTGATTCAGATGCTATGGAACTCTGTTTAACCTGACTGAAAGATCTATTGAGCTTGGCACAGTAAGATATTTATTATGAGCTGCATGACTTTTAGAGTCATTCTGTTTTACTTTGTCTCTACAGGAATTACTGACTCACTGATTTTTAGCAGATTAGGAGTGATATCCTTAATGTTAGTGAGCAGCCAAAGATGCAGTCTGTCTCTGTCAAATACATATAATACCTGTATGTAATTTTGATATTTTTTACTTTGCAGTGGCACCTGATAACAGAGAAACAGCTTTTTTTCTGTGCCTATTCCAACTAAACAGTGGTGAGCAAATTCTTTGATGGAACCTGTCCACAGTTGTATATTTTATAATGTTTTTCAGGGCCTTCTAACTAACTACTTTCATGCTTTCGCAAGGTTCTGTGGTCTGTTCTGGTGTTAGGGAGGTGTAGAAGAACCTTAATTTAGGGCATTCCGACTGAACAGCATTAGGAAAATCATTTGGTGAATGTTTTGAGTGAATTTTCCTAGTTGCTCTTAAATGTGCCTATTGTTTCCATCTACATCCAACTCCCATTGACACTAATTAAATTCTCTTCTGGTATCAAGAGTAGTTAGGGATAAGATGGCCCTTGTATCGAAATAGCTGATGTGCTGCTCTTTCTTTGTGTATGCATCTTCCATTTATGTCAGTGGGAGTTTCACGTGCTGATAATTCATGGCCCTATGCTAAGTCCCTGCACTGAGTGTCATAACTTTTCAAAACAATTTCCTTAAGAAGGACATGATTTCTGAAACCAGAAATTAATTTTTTGGAAGAGTCCAAAGACAATCTTCCCAACTGTTTCTGATTATCCAACCAGGGCTGCATTTCTCTTATTTTGTTTCACGGCATGAAATAAATCCTTCAGATGCATTTTATTTTTTCATACTCCAGTAACTCAGTCACTGGGTTTGAAAGACGTTCAGATTTGCCACATGCTATATGTTGTTCTGATTGAGGACTGTTTGTTTGGAAAAGAGTCAAAATAATTGGCTGTGAAGTATAGTTATAATGGCCAAATCTTGTTTGAACCTGAATTTGTTGTCTCAAATTCAGTGGCTGTATCCAATTTACAGAAAAAAACGACCCTAACTAGTTATTGCATAATCTTGTGAATAGTCTCTCAGTTTGTGTGAGATGTTGTTCTTTATGGGTCTTTCATGTTTTGAATATTGGTAGAGATAGACAATACCAAAAGGAGAAAAGGACTTGGATCACAGAGCTTTAAAATATAGGTCTTCTGAAATTAAAGCTATATTTAATGAATAGAGTTAATGGATAATTTACATGTGAGAGGATGATGGGGTGCAGAGCATCTTCTACTCCCACTAAAGTCAAGAGGAATTAAGGATGTTTTACTTCTCCAGGAATAACCCTCAGAATTCCGCTGTGCTGTGCTCCTGGTCCCCGACTGGGGGACTCTACAGCCACCCTGCCTTTTCTCCGGAGTGTCCCCTTGTCCCCCTCTTCCTCATTCCTCCCTGAGCTTCAGAACTGAGCTATTTGTGGTACTCCAAAAGCTCTGGGAGAACAGGAGTGAGGAGTTGCTGAGCGTGGGCCTGGCTTTTCCCCCATTAGTGCATCAGCCCAGGATCACCAACAGGGACGCCAGACCACAGACAGTGCCAGAACTCGGAAGTTCGGACTACAGAGGTCCAACCTATACAATGCTCACCTACTCAAGAACACCGGATATAGAAGAAGGGAGCAAATGTAACCACCACAGGTGGATTTGAACCTGGGACCTCAGCATAAGAGCCTCTACCCTTTGAGCTAAAAGCCAGATTATAGCCCATTCTGTAGATGTCTCTTGTTCTTATCTGTTGCTATGGTCTAAGTGCCACTGCATGAGACGGTGAACCACACTAGCACTACGGCTACACCACAAGCTTTTTCCATAACAAGAAATGCAAATTGAGCTTCATTTGCATATGTCATGCTCTCATTTGCATTTTCTCTTCTGATCCTTTTTGTGGAAAAGGTTTGTGTGCAAAAAGGCACAGTCTACACAGCATTTTTTGTGCAAAAAACCTCTTCTGCAAAAAGGATCGGAAGAGAAAATGCAAATGAGAGTGCGACATGTGCAAATGAGTGCCTCATTTGCATCTCCTCTTCCAGAAAAAGCTTGTGTAGGTGCGTGGGTTACACAAGCACATGCCTTAATATTTTTTAACTGAAGCAAGTTTGGAGTGTATGATATGTGTATATGTGAGGGGTAGGCAATGTGCAATGATTGAATAAAATAAATTTTGTGTGACATTTCACTCATACTTTTTTTTCTCTGTTAAAGAGGTCTGGTCTGGGCCTTCCGTTTTTTCTTAACATAACCCTGTGGAACTTAACAGTTTTTGGTTAATGAATTATTACTACAGTGCGCCACAGGAATCCTATAGCTTCAACAACTATTTTTGGCAATTTCAAGTGTCAAGATTCATAAGCCACCCATGAATATGTGGCTTTGAATCTGAACCTTTTTTTTTCTTTTGGAGCTTTGCTTAAAAAAAAGTTTGGGGGAAAAATAGCATTTTAAATGTATTGTTCAAAGAAAAGATCTTTTAATATGCCAAGATTAAACGGGGATTTTGTTCTGTGTAAGCTCTTTTCAGATCATTCTAAAGGTATTAGATTTTTCACAATTGTAGTAAGGAAAAATTAGTACAAGTTGCATTTACTGCAGAGCCCTGATACTGAAAAAGGCATTGGAAGGGGCTTTATGAGTCAGGGCTATTCAGGACATATTACTCTCTTTTGAATTACAAGGACTCATGTGACCAAGTAAGAAGAAAACAGAATCTATATATTCCAAACTGAATGCACTAATTCTGTATTAATACCTTTATAGCATGGGTGACTGTTATAATTAATACCTTTTAGGGTCTTTATTATTGCCTTCTCTGTTACTTGTCTTTGTTTTACCCCCAGCTGTACTTGAACAGTCTTCATCAATGCCCAGCACTGTAAGGAAATTATTCAAAGAAACTAATGGACATAGAAAAACAGCAAATGAGTCTTCAACCATATATAATTGCTTCTCCCGCCCTCTCATCTTACAAAGAATGAGTTCCAGGCTGTAAAACAGTAGAAATCATTATATACATAATCACTGCAAACTTAAGGGCCCAGATTAATTCCTGGTGCAACTCCCTTTGAAGTCAGTGTGTCAGTTTATACCAAGGCTGAATTTGTGTGTCTAACTTTTTTCTCTTCTTCCCTTATGGCAGGGGTGGGCAATAATTTTTAAAGGGGGGGGGGCACTTTTAAAAAAAAAAAATTGAAGTGGTCCAGGCTGCCCGGAAGGGGCGGAGCCTTGGATGGAAGGAGTGTGACCTTTAAATAGCAGAAGTTAAAAGGGCTCATGACTCCCCTGCAGCTCCCAGGCATCACATTAGCAGGGGACAGGAGCTGCAAGCCTTTCAATTCCTGCGATTTAAAGGGCTCGCTGTTCCGGGCCTTGCTGCTGGCGTGTCGCTTGGGAGCCGGGGACACACGAGTCCTTTCAATTGATTTTATTTAAAAGGCTTGCGCCTTCCCCGTAGCTGTTGCCTGACAGCCGCAAGGAAGGCATGAGCCCTTTCAATAGAACCAGTGGAAAAGGCTCATGCATCCTGGCTCCCAGGCAACACATTAGCGAGCATGGCCAGGAACTGCCTTGTGGGCCGGATAAAAGAGCTAAGTGGGCTGGATCCAGCCCACTGACAGGTTGTTGCCCAACCCCGCCTTATGGCAATGAAGAGACATAGGTTGTTATGGTACCTCCTGCTGCCAAGTTGTGAGGGGAAAATGCAAGTCTCAGTTTCCATTTCACTCAGCAAGGTTCCGATATAGAACTCAGTAGAAGGCTTGTTTGTAGAATAAGGAACAAAGGCCCAAAATTATGCCAGTTAAACAAGAGTTTTCCTTACTAACACTTTCAAGATGTGGTCAACAATATTTTTAAACTTTATCTTTATCATCAGCATTTTGAGTAGGTGCTGTTTTGTAAAAACAGGGGAAAAAAGTTTTAAGGAATTTGCCTTAATGGAACAAATATGAGGTGGCATATAGCCACAATGTACACACAAGCATTTTATAAGCCTAAGATAAACTGGGGACATATGTTTTCTATAAGCTGCCCTTGCAGGACCTGGGACACACCAAAATATATTAAATAAAACCTATTTGTGTTCAGTAGCAGTGGTCACTGGGCATTGCCAAGAGTATAAACTTGTCTTATACAAATCCCTCTAATGCTGATGGAAGTTCATTGAGAATGCGCCATGATTCTTTGATTGTTATGAACAGCTCAAATATGAAAAGCTTCAAAATATCCTCTTTATTGTCATCCTGCCTCACAGTCTAAGCAGAGATGGACTGTATGAAATGTGAGGCACTGCAGATAATAGTGTTGGTGAACCAGTAGTGGCCATGCTTATTTTCGGTAAATCTGTATTGAACCAATGATGCAGCTTGATTTTAGGAGGTCCTGCCATGCTATCCTATAGATGCAGAATGGATGTAAAAAGCCCAAGCCTCTTAGGAGAAACTGCCCCTGAAAGTCATAGAAATTTTCTTGAGACTAGGTAAGATTTCAGTCCTAGTGTCCTGGATGAATTCCAGTTTCAGTGATTATGTTCTGATTAGCTATATTCCCTCTGCAATTTGAACTGGTAAAATATTTCTCTTTTTCTTGTCCTAAACAAGGGTATGTCTGCACAACAGCATTTTTCTGGAAAAACATCTGTTTGTCTGGAAAACCTACACTTACATCCCACACTGCTTTGCGTTCTTTTAACAGAAAGTTGAAATAACAGAGGGGTATTTCTGACAGCAGTAAACCTCTTTCTACGAGGAAGAAGCCTTTTTTCCAAAAAAGCTTTTTCAGAAAAAGACGTGTGGAAGCAGAAGAGGGAGTTCTTTCGAAAGAAGGGGCTTCCAGGAAATAACACAGGTGCCCTGATGCTCATTCTGTCCATACAAATGACAACTTAAATGCAAGATAGTGTCCAATCAATGTGCACACTATCTTTAGAAAAAAACACATAGCTTTTTCGTTGCACTTTTGCTGTGTGGACACTCTTTTTGAAAAAAAGTTTTTCCAGAAGATCTCCTCTGGAAAATCTTCTTCTCAAAAAAGCCTGCAGTCTAGATGTAGCCCCAGGTTATGTCTACACTACAGAGTTTCCTGGGATACCAGAGGAAGAGCCTATCAACTAGTTAAGTTAACCGTTACTGAACATCCTTAATATAGTGCAGAGAATTATAAAGCTTGAGAGTTAGAGGAGGAGAATAAAAGAGCAGTGGGGGGAGCTGGGTAAATCCACCCAGGCCACCATTACAAATATGTCGTCCCCCCCCCCCCCCCCGCAAATAAGGCAATGGGCAGATCCTTGAAAGCCTGTGTACTCTCAGGGTATCCCTGTAGAATTTCTATTGAAATGGCTTAGATATGTATTATCAGAGCTTGCCGAACCGCAGTGAGTTCCACTCGCCAGCAGCGCTGTCTGGCGATCTGCTCATGCGCAGATCGCCAGAACCCGGCTCTTCCAGGTTGCAATCTACTCGCCACGGGCGAGTAGATTGCATTATTTGTCAAGCCCTGTGTATTATATAGGGTTGTGGGCTCAGGCACAGCCCAAGTTGTTGCTGTGGTTGCAGCGCTTGGCTGTGGGAGAGCACTCATGGTCTGATTATCTGGAGATGAAAATAGAGACTGAGCAACCTACCACCTCTTGTGGTAAAGGGGAAGGGGAAAAAGAACAGATTCAGGGAAGAAATAAGATGAGAACAAAAAGCATGGAAGGAGAGAGCAGAAACTTTGATTGCCCCTTCAAGTCCCCAATTGGCATTTGATCTGCCACAAGGAATGGGTTCTGTAGAGATAAAGGGAACAATTACTTGCTTTGCTGTGTAAATGGCCCCCACTGGTAACAGCAGAGGCACTGACAAGCTCTGGAGAGAAATGCTTCTTTTTTTTCATATCTCAAGGTTTGTTTGAAGAAGAGAGGAGAAGAGGATGATTGCTCTGAGAGGATCTCTCTGAGGATCACCCGTAGAGGGGTGTCTTGGAAACAAAGAAAACCAAAATGTTCTCTCTCTCAATCTAAGGAAATCTAATTGTGAGTTTCCTATTACCTGTTGAAACTTTGAAGGCGTCTCCCTATAGCGTGTGAGAGAGAAGGTGAGAGACAAAATGTTTCCTATTAATGTTGACTTTGCTTGTGAACAAGATAATCTAACTCCATTCTACTCACTTTTTGAAGGAGCGGCACTTCAAAGAACCATTCCATTTCCAAAGAGAGCCTCGTGGCCAACCGCTTCCCAATAATGTATGATGAAATAACAGCAAATGCATTTATACTTGAACTGGGCTAAGGGTTGGGGAGGGTAAGAATAAGTCCGTTTCTTTTTACACAGTGAGTTTAGAGCTTGTGAAAAGTGTCAGACTGACAGCACTAAAAGCAAAAGCCTCCTGTTAACGCACTGGACAGCGTCCGCTACAACACAGGCAACAGCAGCATAAGCCTTGTACATAATACCCTTCCCCCCAAACTACTGTGTCTCATCCTTGCTTTTGTGGTCCCACTGCAAAGAGCGAGCTACAGTCTTGAGCTGAAATCCTAGCCCCACTGAAGTGGGAGTTTTATCATTGACTTCAATGAGGCAGGATTTCAATCACCGTGCCCCATTCAACTCTTGGCCTTGTTGAGACAATCAGTAAAGACATCAATTGTGATAGTGGTTTCTGTGATGTGGTAGCTACAAGCACGTTTGCTGACCAGTCATAACCCATTAATTGCTTGTGATCACTACTGACTTGGGCCAGAGTCTTACAAAAACTCCCACTGACTTCATCAGGACTTTGTGTTGGTATAAGAGCCTGGAAGCCGACACACATCTCTTTGCAGAACTGGGGTCTTGTACTGTTTTTCAATCTGTGATTGAAAAATTCTATTTTGAGGCAGCAATTAAATATTAATTAACACGAGGAATCCCTGTTAAAATCCTAAATGCACCTTCTCCCCACTCCCATTTATTTTATTCTGACTCTGAGCTCAAGTCAAGTAATATACTACACGTGATCTGACAGATCTGCAGGTGTCGTCATCTGTAGGTGACGTCATTTGTCTCCCTATTTCCTTTTGTGCTCCATTACAAAAATTAATTTCCCTGCATAGGAACTGCATGTAAAGGAAGGAAGGTGCTTTTGTTTTGTTAGTTTTCCCCCTTTGTGCTGTTGTACTACTCATGTTGATCCTATAATGGTAGGTGAATCAGTATCTTCTACTGGAGCAGCTTCTGTTGGTGGAAGTGAGAAGTTTTTGAGTTTCACAGAGCTCTTTCTGAGCAAGAGAAAAAGCATGTCCCTTTCATCAACAGAAGTTGGTCCAATAAAATTTCCCCTCACTTTATCTTGCCTTTCTTATATTGTAAACTCCTGGACAGATTTTGCCAGACCCTGGGCAAGGTGTGTGAGTGGAAGGGGTGGGATTAGGGGCTAACATCCCCCGGGCAGTCCTTCAGCTCCACTTGGCATTTGCTGTCAGAAGCTCTGGGCCCTTGGGCAGTTGTCCCCTTAGACTTCCCATTGGTAAGCCTGCCTGGTTTTATTGCACCTAGAATATCGCACGTAGTTCTGGCCTCTGCATTATAAAAAGAAAAATGCTGTAATATTCCAGTGCTAAAAATAAAACTAAGCTGGACATCTGGGAAGATGTCTTTATGAAGGAGAGCAGTTAATTAGGTAGGGGACCAGTCTCCCATGAGAGATAGTCAAGACACCAGAGTTTTACCAGTGAAAGATTAGATAAGATACTGGAGGGAATAATGTAGAGAAATGTATTGCATGCTTCAAGGAATCAGACTTAATAGCTCTCAGGTAGAGGTTTTTCTCAGCTCTACATTATGTGATTATGGTAGGGAATTAATCACAGATTCAGATACTTGGTTTAAGAGGCTAATCACTGTTATATAACATTGAGTTTACAATTTACATTATATTGTAAAATTGTAATATTTTTTTCTGGAACAGCTTAAACAATGTTATTTTTCCCCCAAAACAGTGGGTCTTGAAGTTCCCTCACCATTGGGATGAAGGAAGCAGTTCACATATCTCTGAGCTAGTATTTGTAGGGGGCCTGCAGATTCAGGCAGAAATTGTCTCTTTGGTTTAATTTTTGTTTAAATTTTCAAGCTTTTTTTTTTTTTTTTTTTTTTTTTGCTACCATAGTATTAGAAACTTAGAATCTATTTTTCTTTCCATTTTCTTTTAATGAAAGCTGAGATTCTGATGTAATCACATGACTCAAGAAGCTGGAGCCCTAGGCAAGGGTCTTTAAGGTCTATAGTCTGTCTCCGGTGCTGACATCCTGCTATAAATGATCATCAGGAAAGAACAAAGTAAACTCTGAAATTAAAAGAGTTATTTTTGTTTGTAGTACATCTGAGAACAATAACACCCTTTACATGTAATATGGAAGCTCTCTCAACTTCTGTCCTAATCTGTTGTCTATTGTGGCTGTATGCTATTAAATAGCTGCTGCACTCCTTGGTGGGCAAAAGTGGTACGTATGTCTCTTAGTACAGGACATTAAGTGAAGTTTGTAAAGTGGATGAAAGAAGCTATGTAAGTGCAAGAATTTCCATTCAGTGTTTCTGTGTAGGAAAGAGTAAAATATGTGAGGAAATGAACTTTTTAAAAAAGCTCTTATGAGTTTATTCCTAAATATTTTTAAAAATCTGTTTCTAGTAGTTTGTGATTGTCATTTGGGAGTGGTGAAGCTACATTTAAATAATTGTGAAATGTTGACTGTGTTTTATGTTTGTGTTTTTTTTAATGTGGTCCATATTTGTTCAAAACTATTGCAATTGATTCCGTGAAGGAGGCAAAAAAAATAAAACAAAAATCCAGTAACTGTTTTGGGAAATGAGACAGGCACACTTGCACCAATTCATCAGCCAAAGAACATATAATGGCTTTGCACTGGGAAAGATTAAAAAAAATCTTTTGCAGTCCATAGTGATCTCATGTTGTAGTTTCATTTTACAATGCTGCTCAACTTTTTCTAGAGATACTGATACTGAAGTATTACATGACTCAGCCATTCCCCTGGGATTTCCAATGCAATCAGCAGGCCGGATCAGGAAAGGTATATAAGAAACTGATACATATTTAAATGTCAACATTATTCCACCCTCTTGCATGACTGACTGGCAGAGATTTCATTTTGAGGGCTGGATGAAATGGGATTATGTCGATTTTTTACAAAGACACTGCAGTTTGTAGGCAAAACTCCCACTGAAGTCAGTGTAAGTAGATGGAGTGCAGGGTTGGTCCCATAACTGGAGAGTGGAGCTGCCTGCATATGCAGCTAGTTCCAGGGGCATTACCCCTCATTCAAACACTGTGCGTGTGTGTAACGCACTGCTGCAGGAGTCAGACAAAGGGGATTTAAAAGGAAAGCGGCTCCGGCCCTTCTGCAAGCACGTAGCCTTGCTTGAGCCCAAGGCGCCCGACACCTGAAGCAGGAGCAGCAGTGAGCTTCCTTTGTGCGGCGGCGGCTGCTGCGCTGTGGCTGAAAGTAGGTCCGGCATTCCCAGGTCCAGAGTGGTATCCGCCACCGCGTCGCAGCCCCCTCCCCAAAAAAAAGGAGGAGGAGGAGGGCGAAGAAAATAGTCCCATTGGAATGCGACAGCGGCTGCGGGAGGCGCCTCTTCCCCGGGGGACGCGGCCCGCTTGTGCAGAGCGGCCCGGCCGCGCGCTCGCCTTTGTCGGGGGCGCGGCGGGTTTTGAGCGGGCGCAGGCACCCGGAGGAGGGCGCTGCGTTGGGGCGCCGGGCCGGGGGCGGGGCGGGGGGCGTGTATCCCTGCGCCGCCGCTGTGCGGGGAGGCCGGAGTTGGCGTGGGGATCGCAGCCGCTCGGGCACGGCGGCGGCATGGAGGGGAGCCTGGGCTCGGCGGGTGCCACGGGGCCAGGCGCCTGCTAGAGGCAGACAGCGAGGGGCGGGGAGGACCTGCAGCTGCTCCCCCCCCCCCCCCCCGGCCTGGAAGTATGACCTGGCAGCGGAGGTGCTGCTGCTGCTCTCGCTCTCCCCCGCCGCCGCGCCCCCGCCGGTGAGCCGAGCCGAGCCGAGGCGGAAGATGGGGCCCGTGCTGCGGAGCCTACTTCTCTGCAGTTTCTGCGCCCTGATGCGAGGTGAGCGGCCACGGGGGGGGAAAGTTGCGGGGGCCGCTGCGAGTGGCCATGTTCTCGGGGCGGGGGGGAGGCCGGACCCAGCCGCCGGGGCGGGGGAGAGGGGCCCAGGGGAAGGGGCAGCGCTCTTCGCAGTGCCATGGAGCCAGCCTTTCTCTCTGGACTAACTTCCCGCAGGCGAGCCCTGCAGGGGCCGGGGAGTGCCGTGCACGGCCTTTTACCTCTCTCCCCCCCCCCCCCCCAGGCGCTTTTAGGGAAAGTCACCTGGTGCGGGATGTGCGTGTGGGTGGGTGGTTGGACTTATTTTTGTTTATCCTGTGTGCTGAGGAGTACACACACACAGAGCAAACTTCAAATAAGATCGGGGTTTGTAGTCGTCAGTGCACGTCAGTCTAGGATGCGAGGCAGACCCTTTGGGAGACGTTTCAGTGAGCAGAGCATTAAAATGTTGTGGTGGGTTGGCTGGTTTGTTGTTGTTTGCACCCCCCCCCCCTTATCCACTCCTTAGTGGAAATGCTGAGATATAATTGAAGTTCTGTACGCTTCACTGGAAAAAAGTGTATATAATAATCATGTATTTTACATGCACCAGAATACGTGCACAGTAATCTGTATTGGGTCTCTCCTGGGACTTGAGAGAAGTTTGTTTTTTTTAGAGGACTGATTGTAAAGAATGTTGATATATAGAATGAATGAATGTTGATATGCTTTTCAAATAAGGGATTCAAAATAGCTACCAAATGGCACTCATTGTTCACTATAATATAAAATTTAATATTCTCTTCCCTCGTTTTCCTGTATTGCAGAGAACAGAAAGATAACGGAAGGTTTTGTATTCTGTATATTTGATTACTGTAACCATTTCTACTTGTTTACAATCTTTTTTTGGGGGAGGAGACCTATGTTTGTATCTGTCACATAACTGTTTTCCTGTAGTTAATGAGGGAAGGGATTCTTTAATATATCAGAAAAAGGAATCCCATTCTAAATTAAAAATTGGCTTGCAGCCATTAATTTATTTTGATGAGAGGTTGGCTGAATCAAGATAAGAGCTTGGGGGAAGGGGATTTGTGTTGTAGGAAGAGCATGAGCCAGTTGATCACTGCTCTGGAAGAGGAAAGATTCCCCTCACCCCTCTATCCATGCATCTGTTTGCCATATTGTATCCTCTTGGAGAAATATATTTATTTAAATAGGCTGTGTAACATTTCATACCCTACTTGAGTCTGTAAAGTTCAGTTTAAGTAACTGATTCTCAGACATGGAGGAAAAATAATGTATTTGGAGCAGTACGCTTTATAACTGTACATTTTCCCAATAAAACTCATCTAGTACTGTAATTGTTGTTTTAAACTAGATACTCTTCTCCCCCCCCCCTTAAGTTGCAATTGGCGCATGAGTACACAAGTCAGTGGGATATTGGCACCATGACTGTCATATTTCCAAATCAATCAGCTTGTAGTTGTATATTCTTTGCAAGTGGTAACAGAACTACTGATGTAGGAAACTTTGAAAGATTCCATTTATAAACCATTCTGGATTGTCATTTTTTCTCTCTTCATCTTTTACTGAAGATATTTGCATCAAAGCAGCATCTTTACTTCTTCAGAGTTCATCTGCTCCTGCTGTTTGTTTTCCCCACCTGAAATCAGAATCTTCTGTCTGTGACATTGCAGTAATTTCCATGGCAGTTAATTGTTACATCAGGTAGGAGTAAGCAGCAGGAGCAGCTGAACTTTGAAGGGACTAAGATGGTACTTTTATGCATGTGTCTTTGGTAATAAAGAATGTACATGATTTGCGAGGAGAACTGGATCTGAAGAGATGTGTTCAATTTTCAGGTGTCAGCAGCCCTTTAGTGAGGCAAAGGTGACAATGTCCACAAATAATATTGTCAGACAGTGTTTTTACACAAGAAAAGGTGAAGGGTTTTGTGTATATGTTTGCTACTTGGCTTGTGAATTTGGTTCTGTGCAGAGTGCCAAGTGGACAGTAATGGAGAGTGAAGCCTCTCCTTTATATGTAGGAATGGGACTGGAGTACATTCTTCTTTTGCCACGTTAATTTGCAGCGTTCTGTCTTCTAAGAGTGGCATCTAAATGGGGTTGCCAATTTTGAAGCTGATCTTTGATTTGGATACTTGTCCATCATAAACTGAGCATAGCACAAAGATTACCCAATAACCAGGTGACAGTAGGAATCTTTGATAATTCATTTACCAGTCTCATCTGGATTAGCGCCAGTAAATGCAAGATCCAATTAATTAGGACACTATACCTTGATGATTGGGGCTTGGGGAAAAATATACCAGGCACATACTAGCCAGAGGTTTATACACAATATGTGGGGTCTCTCTGGTTGTGAAACCCTGTTGAGAAGCCTGGTCCCACTAATAGCTCTAGGGAAAATGCTGGTATTCGTGAGGTGGAGATGAACCTGAATCCTGCCAAAAGACTCCATTTTTTATGTTGGCCTCTGACCTATTATGCTGCAGTGGTGTGAGGGAGAGCAAACCACTGTCTCAGAACCTCCTGATTACTGATGTGGCGGTCACTGCTAATGTACACTTCCAGCTTCTAGTTTTATTTTTGGGATTGGGTCTTCCTCTTATCTGAGTATCAGCAATGCTTGCTGTTGCTGCTGCTTGGAGCTTTCCTGAGTGCACAGAGGTGTGAGGATGACCTAATACATGTCAGTTTCACTGTGGTCCATGGTATTTTTAATAATAGTGAAACTGATCAGAATCTTGTTAGATACTCTGTTCTTACTTGGAAGAGTAGTGGTGGGCCATAGGACCTGTTTGTTATCTAAAAAATGTCACCACATAGGTTTACATTTGCAAAGTTAAAAAAAACGTAAGTGCTAGAAACTTAACTTCTCTTTTACAAAAGAACAGGTTAGATTCTGCAGGAATTGATGTCTTACCTCTTTCTCCCCTCTGGGGAGAATTTCCTAATTGTCACTGGTTAGTGAGTGATTTACTCTTGTCAATCCTGCTCATGCAAGGAGTTCATCAAGAATTGATTGACTCGAAAGGTTATAAATTATATTTATTCACACTTATCACAACATTGTGTTGGACAGTTCTGCAACTGTAGTATATTCAGGATGAGTTCTTGAAGAAGTGGAAATGCTGGTTGGATAATTTTATTTTGACAAACCACTAATGTGCTCAAAAGGCTTGTTTATACAATGGTACCACTAGACATTTTTTTTTTTAAGTCCTCTGTTTTCATTTTGAAAAGCTAACAGGTTCCAGGCTCCCTGGGAGATGAAGGATGCCGCTCAGGCAACATGCTTAATACTAGGGAGCAGAAATGGGGGGGGGGGGGAGGGAGGGAGGGAAGAGGCATACTCTGTTTTGTTCTGAAACAACTAGGTGGGTCTTGTAGCAGCATTGAGGAGCAGCAAATAAGAGCTCCATTGAATTTCAGATAAAGGGTTTCTTGAGACCTGGAGCCCACAGTGCTGGAGATCAGATCGTAGGTCCTCCTCCAAGTTATCACAATATATTCTCCCCGTCCCTCAATCCCCATATGTATAAACTATATACCCTTTTAAATTGGCTGTCTTTCATTCCACAGAGATTAGTCTAGCATTGTGCATAGTTTGCCCTTTTGTCAGAAGCTGGGAATGGGTGACAGGAGAGGGATCGCTTGAGGATTACCTGCTCTGTTCATTCCCTCTGGGGCACCTGGCAATGGCCACTGTCAGCAGACAGGAAACTGGGCTGTAGGGACCTTTGCTCTGACCCAGTATGGCCGTTCTTATGTTCTTGTCATGAGAGATGTATGAAACCAGTATGATCTAAGGTTTGGAAAATGCTATATTTAATACAGTAATTTGCACAGTTGTATTTCACAGTAATTTCCACAGATCCCTCACCACCATTAAATCACCACTTGAAGAATTTTAAAATAAAATAGTAGAAAGATAATTGTAGCAGAGTTTAATGTGGCTGAAGGAAAATATAAAGTAGCATTCTGCCAAAGTGTGTTTAAATGTGATGGAGAGTGCTGGTATTTCTTTTTGGATATAGTTGTGATTTACTTTGCCATTGGTTCATGAAGGGGATGCGGTACTTGTATCTTCCTTTTACTGTAAAGCTATGCGACTGAAGAATTTCTTGGAATTACCACGTCTTACAGAAATATTGTTCAGAGTGACATTATTTTTCAGACTATGAGCAGTCCGGTGGCACCTTAGAGAGTAACAAATATATCATGAGCTTTCGTGGATAAAACCCAACTCATCTGTTGAAGTGGGTTTTACCACAAAAGCTCAAGATACAATATATTTCTTAGTCTCTAAGGTACCATAGGACTACTTGTTGTTTTTAAAGTTAAAACTAACATGGCTACCTTGTGAGATGAATTTTCAGGTTTCCCTCCTCCCTTACTTCCCAGTAAGTGGTCTCTGCTATTCACTTGTTAAGTTTTAGTTGGAAGTGTGAATTTGACTGCAGGGATAGCAGGTTGGGCTGGGGGGATTTGTTGCAGTTGTGCACATTTTTCAGCTAGAAGATAGCAGCTCAGTCAGGAAGTTCCTCTGCATGAGTTCCTATTTGCATGCCTCTGGGAATCAAAGAATTTCCACCCTTTCAGACAAGTATTTCCACGCTTATGGTAATATTGCATCCCAGATGTGCCTGTTTTAAACAATCCACCTCTGTGCACTCATTGCTATACTTATTTCTTGATTTGAAATCAAGTGTGTGTGTGTGTGTGTGTGTGTGTGTGTGTGTGTGTGTACGGACAGACACACACTCCTCTCACCATCCATCTTCTCTGGCAGTCAGTCTTTAGAATTCAACACTGTCCTCTTTGTCTGCAGCATATTCATTCTCATTAGCTTCTTGGCAAATGTTAATAACGTGGGTTGGCTTGCTGATGGGTTGTTCTCCAAGACAGTTCAGTTTCTCATACATGGGAGAGATGACTTTGGAATGACACCAGAAATTCAGTTATCCTCAGCTTTTTTGTACAGGACCACTTCCAGTTTGGCAGACTGCCTTGATACCTTTATATACAGAGGTATGCTGCGCCTGAGCAGACTGGTAGTTCTAGGTCCTGTCAGGAGGCCCTCAGCAACTTTGGGCAGCTTAAAGGATTCCACCAATACAGATCTCATAAACTGTGCTACATTCTATGCTACCATCCATTTCTGTGAAGTAGCACATTGGGGCATATTTTAATACATCTCTTTTTGCTGAAAATAAAAATACTGGTAAGGGATTTCCTGTAACCACAGATGTTTACCTCATGGATGCCTGATGGATAGAGCTTATTATGAAAAGGAAGAAAGCTGCTGTTAACATCAGGCAGACAATACTTGTTCGTCTGAAGCCCAGCTAAGCCATTTGTCCCAGCCATTGACTTAGTATTTGGAGCACAACCTGGATGATTGTTGGGTGAAGGATGCGAGGCTTTGTACAAGTGTGGCATGGATGATAATCCAGTTGTCATGTTACTTACTTCTCTTTTGAGCCAACTGCATACAAGCATTATTGGGATTTTCTCTGTTCTTTATCTGGTTATTGTTAATGGGTAAAAAGAGTATTTGCTCTCCTCTTAAAAATGAATATATTTACACAACCTATTCCACATGTTAATCAGTTTAACCAGAGTTGCATAATTACTTGCTAGTATGAATAAAGATGTAAAATAGTTCTGTGACAGTACAATTTTCCAGGTGTAGGGAGGGGAAAGCATTGCATCTGTAATTATATAAATGTTGGGTGATGATTGCCTTAAAAATTAAATGTTTTTCCTATTTATACTTGGCAGGCAAATTAACACACTTATAAAGACTTAATTTAACTATCCAAATGTTTTTGTAGTTTATAAATATTTATGGAAAGGAATTCACAGTGTGAAAAGATTAGCTACTTGCTCCAAGTGGGCAGTACTCAGTTTGACTAAAATGGTGGTATTTGCATTAGAAATTAGCTTGTTGTAATTGTTTTCTCCTTTCTGTTATGTCCTTGTGTGTAGTTGCTTACTTAATCAATCACCATAAAAAGAAAAACAATTTAACTACTGTTTAATATAAGGCTGTACATTTCTAATCAGTTGACAGGACCCCTAAATAACTCTGAAATGGAGTCAAATGTACAAATCTGATGGTGAAGTGGGAATACTATATCATTTCCCCCCTTCCCCCACTGGATTAATAATATGCATCTGGGATTATCCCATTTAAACTGTAGTTTAGTGGACAGCATTCTTTTAGTTAAAGTTTCTGTATTAATTTTGGGAGAATTCCCCAGAGTTTTAACATTATTTTAATATTCAGTGATTCCGATGTGCTAATAATGGATGCTTTATATGTGGGTATGGAAAATGGTTTTGCAAAGGTTTTTTTTTTTTTTGTTACAGGATTACATTGCCCAAATTGAATTACTCTGTATTACAATGAAATCAGTGTAACAGAAATGACAGTATTGTTTTAATTCTGGTTTATTAGGGCCATGTGTCAGTCCTGTGTGTCAAATTTGAAAATTAATCATCTCTGAGAGAGAAGAGAAGGGAAATCTAGTCTTACTCAACTAACTACATGAATAATTCTGTCACTTAGCCAAACTATTTTTACTACTATTCTAATAGAAATGTGAATTAATAAAAGGAAACATTATTTTCCCTTTCAGCCTTTTCCTCTCATTGGTCTCTGCCAAAAACAAACAAAAAGGCTGGGGGATGTTGCTTCATATTACTATTTTTTACTTTAGGTTGCTTTCTAGCAACAAACTTTTTCCCGAGCTGCCTTCACTTCTTAAATATTAAAGATATTTGACAAAAAATATTCAGAGGGAGTGCAATGCATTTGCTTGAAGTCTTGGCCATTGTTAGCCAGTTTCCAGAACTTGTCTGCATGTAAAAAGAAGCAAAAACTTATGATTATTCTGAATTTCAGCTTCTCTCGCTGTATAGCTAGAACAGCAATGAATAAAGAAATTTGTACTCAAAATTATTTAGTTCATTGTGGAAATTCCAAAATTCTCTTGTACTATAATGGTGTAATGGAGAAAATAACATGCAGTGTTCAGCAAAGGAATGTAGCGCACAGTTTAACTGGGAAGTCTTGTATTTACTTTATGATATCGATGTGGAAAAGCAGTGATGTTATAAGGCAGCAGCTGAACTAAGGCTTAATACTCATCCTATATACCATGAACAAAAACTTATAAATAGATGGGATATTTAAAAATCACAAAACTGGGTTTGAACTGAAGTGATTAACCTGAAAAGAAACAGATGGGAGTTTGGTATTTTATAACACTGATTTTATAGGTTTGTTTATCTGTTAATTTTGTCACACATCTTGTCATACATGATGTGTAAGCTGATTTGTATGTTCTGCAGTGGAAATACAGTTGGATCTGTGTTACATTACTTGATCAATAATTTAAAAAAAAAATCTGCTATTAATCATAACCACCTCCAAAATCTGTGTCTATTCATTTGGAGTAGAAATTCCATTTCTTAAGGTCAACCCATAGAAAATTTAATGTTTTTGGGGCACTGAAATGTAATCTTTGGATTGGTAATTTATAGTTTTGAGTTAAACTTGGACCGTGTGCATTTTGTTTTAACAGTGTTTTGTTAATCTACATGCCCATCTGACATGACCTTCAGGCTCCCAGTAAGTGGTCAAAGATAATCCTTCTGTGCTGCACGGAAAATATGTAACTGCACAAAAATTAAGAGTTGTGAAGCTATGAAAATGCATTTTAGTCATAATGGAAATCCAGTCTTTTCATTCTCAGCATTCAGTGTGGTACATGAGGCAACAAAATTCGCTGTGCACTAAGTTTAACTGGGAAGTACTCTGAAATGAAGTAACTTTGGATCATTGAGTGATTCATACTTTGTTTTCATCACTATTGAAGAGAATGCTTTAGTTGCAGAGAATTGAGGCTGACAATGTGATGACAATGTAATACTATTAAAACTCGGTACTTTCTCCTTCAGCAAAAGTAAGTTTGTCTTGCCATGGTCCAGTCTGTGCTGTCAAGTCAGTGACATCTTTCTCTTCTGGAAAGAATAGCCCAATATCTGGGTTGGACATGCTAATTTCCTAATTGATAGCTCAGGACAGTGTCTGTCAAAATCTGAAGGATTCTGGTGGTTTCTTTGCATTTGTGAAGACAAACTGTAAAGTCTTCTAATGTGTCTACCCTTAGCATTTATCCTAAGCATGCCAGGATAAGTCATTGAAAGTGTTAGCAAAGGGAGAGAACTAAAAATTGAGATAAACTTGCTTTTTTGTTCACGATTCAAATCTTGTAAGCATTTCCCCTTCTTGTGAGTATGAGAGAGGAGTTAATGGCAAGGGAAACCCATATCATCACAGAGCAGTCTATAAAAGCACAAATCCATTGGTGGGTCTTAAATGAAATGCATTGATTTACAGCTTCATGAAAGATGAGCTGTGGATTTTCAATCACTTCCTTTCCGGCAAAAAGCTAGTATAGGAAACAGTGAAGCCATCAGGCAGTAGGTATAATGATTTGCATTGATGTGATCGGACCACTATTTTTACCAATCGTCAGAAGGCTCCAGACAGGCAGGTTGCAAAACAATATGCCCATGAAATGTAGAAATCTCCAACTACTGGCTGTAACACCACAAACATTGCTTTTTTGCACATTAGCAAAAGCAAGTGTTCATCAAGTTGAATTGCTGAGTAGCTGCTGCTGTTTGAGTTCTGAAAGCAGTTCTTCTTGGACATCTTGTGCCATGTCTTTAATAAAGCACGGAAAAGTGTTTTGAACAAAAGCATGCTTTTCAGTGCAATAGCTTCTTCCCATCCTATGTCCCAACCCCCCCCCCCCCAAACAAATCCTATATCAGTTACACAGAGAAAAGGATTTTTTTGCAATAGTTTTCTCTACTGCTGTCTAATTCAAATGAGTACCATATAAAAAGCTTGAAGGGCATTTCCTATTGATGCTGCTAGTTTGAGTAATCAGGTCTGGTGTATTTATTCAAAGTGTCAGGTTTTTGCTGGGGGAAAAAATCCTCAGAGTTATCATTTGCTGATGGATGCCTGATTTCTAAAAGTCACACCAACTTGAAAGGCTTGATACTCTAATCACCCACCCCTTCAGAACCCACTACAAGTTGTGTTTTTGAATCAGTCTGTGTAAAACTGTGAGTCATGCTTGTAGTCAGATTTCATCTGAAGTATAATTCGATTAATTTACATCACTTTGTGAAAAGGACATCTTTCTGAATCATTCCTGAGCTCCCATAAAGCATGAACAACCTCTGCAATGTAGTTGTGTTGGACACAGCAGTGCCTTCGTGATTATTCTTGACACATCTGGGCTGTCTCTACATTGGCAAGATTTTGCGCAAAAGCAATTGCAGAGTTGGAGCGGGGGCGAGAGGAGCAGGACTGACCCAGCCATATGTAGATCTCAGGGTGCTGTGTCCCCCTCCTCCCCCCGCAAAGCATGAGTGAGTCCAGCCTGGGGATTCTATTGTGCCCCCTCCACGCTCTCGAGTAGTTACGAACTGGCTGGCTGGTAGACACACTCATGCAGCCTGAGTACATCTAGCAGCCAGGCAGTTTGAAACTACAAACTGATACATCTAGTAATAATAAAATGTATCTAATGAGAAAATACCAGACATGTTATATGTCTGGTATTTTCTCAGTTTGTTTTTATGTTTATATTTTTCGGGTGCAAAAAAAGTACTGAAAAAAAGGGTTCCAACTAAAGTAAAAAGTTTGGGAAACCCATGTCTAACCAGCTTTCTGTCTCTTACACTCCATTTATCCAATCCATATTCTTTAACTTGATGACAAGAATATTGTGGGTGACTGTATCAAAAGCTTTGCTAAAGCTGGCACTGGGGGCTTTGGGAGGACCAGAAACAACTTATTTGAATATTCATCATTTGATTAATGAATATGCAAATGAATGTTACCAGTCCTCCAAAAGGTCGTGAATGGATTTACTGGTCCCCGTGTCAAAAAGTTTGGGAACCCTGGTATAGCCGATTAACAGATAAGCAAACGCTCATAGATTAATGTTACAGACTACATGCATTTCCCTTCCCTCCCTGCCAGTAAATTTTTTAGCAGGCTGGCATTTTCTAATTAGGTAAGTTTTATTATTATTATTATTAGGTGTTTCAGTCCGTAGCTGCAAACTGCTTGGCTGGTAGATGAGCTCATGCTGCATGAGTGTGTCTACCAGCCAGGCAGTTTGCAACTACTTGAGGGATGGTATGGGGGGGGGGGGGGAGGGAGGGCAAAATGGAATCCCTGGGGCTGGACTCACTCGTGTGCCTGGGTCTGCATGTGCCCAGGTCAGTCCCACTTCCCGCCGTCCAATTGCCGGCCCACGCTTCTCTTCCCAATCTCCCCTGGCCAGCCTGCTGCCCCCATCCAGCCCTGCTTCCAGTGGCTGGTTCTCCAGTCCTCCTCCTCCCAATCTCCCCCCCAGCCAGCCTCCCCCCCCCCCCCCCCCCCCGGGTCCAGCCCTGCTTCTGCAGCCCGCCAACCCCGATCTCCACCGGACAGCCCTGCTGCCCCCAACCCTGCTTTCACCAGCCTCCCCCCAGCATCTGTGCCAGACAGCCCCACTGCCCCCAACCCTGCTGCAGCCCTCAATCTCTGCCGGACAGCCCCGCTGCCCCCAACCCTGCTTCCCGACGGCTGGTTTCCCCCCCACACCCATCTCCTCCCAGCCCACCCCTCCCCACTCTCATCCCGGCAGCCATGCTGAGGCCTGTTTTTTTTTTTTTTTTTTTTTCGTAGCCCGGTAGCGGGCTGCAGCCCATAGTTTGGGAAAAGCTGCTGTAGAGGAAACTTAAAGTTGTAGGTTAGTCTACAATTTTCTAAGTTGATAGTAATGATATAACGACATGCACACGAATATATTTGGAAGGCCAACCTCAGTGTCTAGCTTGCCATTTTATGTTTCTTCATCACAATGGTACCTGAGCTACCACAGAGAAGGCTAGTTGTGTTTTGTGATAGCATTGTGAAAAGGAATTTTGTTTGTGGTGTTTCTCCCTTTTTAAATAACGGTTCTTACTAATTTTACTTGAAGCATAAATAATCAAGATGTCATGTGATACTGGTGGTTGAGTATAATTAAATGGATATGTTACATTTTAAAATCTCTGTTTTCATGATTCTTGCCTTCCAATAGATTTATTCATGGGTTACTTATGAAAGTTATACTGACTGCAGAAAGTGTGTGGTAGGCATGCCAAAAAAACAAAAAACCCCAAAAACCCAAACCCACAATATTTGATCAGGTAACTGAACATGGGAAGGTGGGCCTTAGTTTGAAAGAAGACTTCACACAGTTTCTATAGCCCTGGTTTTCCCCTTCACTTTAGTAGTAATTAACATTTTATATGAGATCTTGTATTCCAAGCTGCTTCAAAGTATGTACCGTTAGTAAGGAACATACTTTAGATTGGAAAGCAGCAGCAGGTGAGCAAATCGTGCACAGCACGCTTACCTCAGTTTCCCCTTCACATACTGATTAAACTCTGCTCTCGTAGGAAAAGGTGTCCATGTGATCTTTAGTGAATATATTGAGACCTGTTTTTTTTAATCATCTTATTTGAATTACACACACCATAGGATAGTATGTTAGTAATTTATCTCCTTTGCGAGGGCTGAGAGAGTCTTGCTGAGATTTTAAACTGTGTCTTCAGGTTATCTAGTTAACTTCCAAAGGCTTCCTTTTTTGGGGATAATTGAATTGGCTCTTTTATATACCATTTCTGTGAAACTACTAATGCCTTAAATTGTAATAGCCTGACTTATGCTAATGTGTGTCATTTTTTTTCCTCCACCTAAAGCTACCCCGCTGCTGCTGTATGCAAACCGGCGTGATCTGCGATTGGTGGATGCTGCAAATGGAAAAGAGAACGCTACAGTTGTAGTGGGTGGTTTGGAAGATGCAGCTGCAGTGGACTTTGTGTTTGTCCAGGGGTTGATATACTGGAGTGATGTGAGCGAAGAAGCTATTAAACGAACAGAATTTAACAGAACTGGGAGTGTACAGAATGTGGTCATTTCTGGGCTTTTGTCACCTGATGGGTTGGCATGCGATTGGCTGGGAGAGAAACTATACTGGACGGATTCTGAAACAAATCGGATTGAGGTTTCCAATTTAGACGGATCTTTGAGAAAAGTTTTATTTTGGCAAGAATTGGATCAGCCCAGAGCAATAGCCTTAGATCCTGCAAGAGGGTAAGTCTTTGGTTTTGGGGGGGGTGTGGTTTTTTTAAAATTTTTGGCATGTCCTGTTTATCAGTTATTGAAATTCATTTAACAATGTACTTTTTGAAGATATCTGCATGTTTCTAGTTATGCTGTGACCTTTAAATATGGTACTGCCCTAAACCAGTTTGCATACCAGATGATGGTCTAGGGTTTCTTGCACTTGCTGTGAGATGTGAAATAATTGGCAGTATTGCTGATTTGTTTTTTGTGTATGTGTAAGGGGGCTTGTTGAACATCAGATGTGCAAGCAAACTATGTGAGAAGAAACTAGTCTTTTTGTAATAGCAGTGCAGGGGATGCTAATTCACTCGTCTCTTAATATGTGAAAACAGATGCAGTTTTGTTTGTAAAGCCAACATCTGCCTATGGAGCTGCTGTGCTCTGAATAACTTTTTTTTTTTTTGGTGTTTGCTCAGCATTTCTATTATGATCTAGTGTAAATGTTGTACTACATGAGGAAAAAACAAACTAATAATGTTCAGGAAGAGGTTTCAGCCCTCAGTTAGAAAATACATTTATTACAAGCATCTGACCCTAGTGCTTTTGGGAAATTCTGTTATAATAAAAACAATGATACTGTACAACTGGTTTAGGGTAGGCATAGTATAAGCTTTCTTCTCCTTAACTCTGATTTCAAGGTCTGGTAGTGGAACTTAGTTGTGACTTGCAGTACTCTCTGGTTATTCTCTTCTGAGGGCCTCTCCTAAATGGCTGCTATCAAGCATGCTAAATTCAGTGACAGGTTTGGGATGTACAGCACCTTTAGGACCCAGGGGGTGCCGGATTATCAGATATGCCGGACTATCGGAAGGGGGGGCTATGAGGAGTCGGGGGTGGGGAGGATGCTGTTTCAGCAGCGGCTGAATCAGGGACGCCTGCAGCAGAGCAGCTGGAGTGCTGCCGGGTTGGTCCGGTAGCGCCGACCCTTGGTGCTGCGAGACCAACCTGGCAGCACCCCAGCTGCTCTTGGGGACACCTGGGGCAGAGCAGCTGTGGGGGCTGCCGGGTTGGTCCCTCAGGTCCCGTAGCGCTGCCCCTCGGCGCTATCTGGCGGCACTCCAGCTGCTCTGCCTTCAGCTTCCCTGATTGAGCAGCTAAATTGGGGAAGCTGGGGGCAGAGCAGCTCCAATGGTCCGGCTGCCCGGAGCACTTCCGGGTTCCTGATAGTGCCGGACCATTAGATGCCGGACCAATGGAGTTTTACTGTAGATGAATATCTACTGAAGTTTAGGACAAGACCATGAAATGCATGGTGGCTTGTGATGTTCTTTTTAATGCTGATGGTCTCCAGAAGGGAAAGACTGGTGCAGTAACCTAGTGGCTCACTTTACACCAACATTTGTTTTCTTAAAAATTGAATATAGTCCACAGTGCAGAGTAGCTTACAAATAAAGTGTGTTTTAATTTAATTTGATTGAGCAAGAAAGTTCACCTGTATCTGCAATAGTAAGACAACTGTCAGAGAGGAGAGTGCTTTTGTTTTATTATACTGGTCATAAGTCAAAATTTTTCTCCTGATCATTAAGCACAAGGATGGAAACATGAAAAGTATGAAAATTATTTTTTCTGTTTCAGTAACACTTCTTTATTAGGGATGTTAACAATTAAGTAATAGGGTAACAATATGACCATTGAAAATCTCAGCAATTACTCGGTTATCTGTGCTGTGGGCGCTGCAGTATAAAGCTTAGCTTAGCTTTATACTGTAGAGCCCATAGCAAAGCCTCCCTGGAAATGGGACTGCCAGCCCCCTGCCTACTCCACTACTGGGGAGGAGGCTTCACTGTCAGCTTTGCTGCTGCAATGAAGCCTCTTCCCCAGGAGCAGAGTGGGCAGCCCTTGTCTGCCCAGCTCCTGGGGAGGAGGCTTCGCTGAGTGTAACCAGCACTGTTAACCAATAAGCATCCACTTATCAAGTAAATAGTCGCTTATACGCAAACATCCCTGTTATTGATGGCTGCATAGATAGATGTGTGCTGTCTGGGAGTTTTATATTGGTGCCCATTGGCTCTGTGTGGAACCTACAATGAAGCAGCCTAATAGTAAAAACTAGAACTTGAGAAACAAACCCTGTCACTCTTCTTATGCTCAGTTGTTCCTTATTTCAGTTTTATAAAGTAAAATGTCTTGGCAACTAAATAAGGTTTAATGAGAAAATATAGTGACCATTTTCAGAAAAGTCTAATCTAAAAGGGATGTAAAATCCTGCTAAAAATGTTAACCAGTTAAACTATATGTTTAATCAGTCTGCGGTGCAGTGGGCCCAGCCTGGCCAAATATAGCCCCCTGGGTGGGGGGGGGGTCTGCTCAGGACAGGCTAGGTTCTGGTTAGCCGGTTACCAGGATAAGCTTGCCAATAAGGCAGTGCTTACTGGATAACCAGCTACCCCTCTACATCATTAATCTATCTAGTATAAAATAAGGATGTTAAAGACTAGTCAACTATCCGATACGCAGATAGTCAACTAGTTGATTTCTCTCCCCCGCCCCTTGCTGCCTCAATCAGATAGTGGCAGCAAAATGGGGAGGGAGAAGGAGGGAAGAGGTTACATCAAGGGCAGTGCCGCAGCTGATCCCAGGCTCCGTGCCACATTTCTGTGGAACCCAGGATCAGCTGACACTGGGTTCCGCGTGGAATTTCAAATGGCTAGTGCAACATGGAGCCTGGGGTCAGCGGGGGACTCAAAGTCCCCCTCTGACCCCAGCCTCCATGAGTTTGCTTTGGCTTTGAAATGCACAAGAACCCCCATTGGAGACTCGTGTACATTTCAAAGCAGGCACGCCATGTGCAGTCCAGAGTCAGCAGGACTTCCCGCTGGTCCCAGGCTGCACTCAGTGTTCCGCATTGCTCCTTTGAAATGTACAAGAGCCCTTGCTGGGGCTCTTCTACAAAGGAGGAATGCAGAAGTGATTATTGAGGAGTCGATGGAAATTCCATTGACTACTTGACTAGTAAATTAACCACTATTTAACATCTTTAGTATAAAGTGGCATGTGTAAGAAGTCCCCGATGTTAGCTGAGTTGGTTGTGAAAACCTTTAAAAGGTGTTGATACATTTGATGTAGAAATACAAAAGTACTGAATTGAATGTGTGTGCACCATTAAAGCAGTTTAATTTTATTTAGATGTTGCATCATGACTTCTTGGCAGTGCCCCATTAAATTGTAACATGACTTTTGAGTTTTCTAACCACAGTTTTCAAAACAAATTTCCCTTATCCCCAGTTGCACTAGTTTTTCAGGCCTTCGAGAACTTTGGAATGGCTCTCGTATTGTTGTCAGCCAGGAAGTTGCCCCAAACAGTGTTGGCCAATCTGCGGAATGGAATGCTCTCATAGGGAATGTTGCTCTAGTGGAGATAGTGGGAAAATAAATGGATGGGGTAATCATCACTATCACTGCCAAAACCTCCTAGCTTTATGTATCATTATTGGTAGATTATGCATGGGGAACCAAGTATAATTTTTTTTTTTGGTTGGCATTTTTATATACAGAAAGCCAGCGTAACTTAAAATGCATAGAGGTATTTCTAGCCAACTGTGTAGACATATGGCCTAAGCTTCAGGTTTTAATTTTCTGCGCTGCAGTTGATTATTTGACAGTTATTTTCCTGGCAGTGGAATAAACTCTGTATGTGTGGTTCAGTGGGAGGGGAAAGGGATGCTATAGTCAATTGAAGTCACTGAGAGTTTTCATTACTGTTTTAGAAGACGGTTCAACCAAGTCCCAATCCCCTTTTTCGGGACTGTTTTGTCAACCTACAACTGAAGCTGTTCTTAATAGTGGTGCAGCTGATGAAAATGCATAAACAGACATTTTCTACAGACAGCTTTATTTATTAGTTTTATGCAAAAAGAAAAAAATCAATGTTAAAGAGTTGGTGATAAAGTCTCGAGGAATGTGCTACCAAGACTAACTAGTTTTTCTCACGTCTGGGTATACTGTGAAGTGAAAAGGAATTTTAAAAGTCTGCTGGAAGGTCTAACTAATGTCCTACATTTCAGTGGTATATTTTTAATTTGGCTAACTCCAGAGTTAAAATAATTGCTAGTAAAAACTCAAGTAAAATTTTATAATCAGTTCACATTGTAATAATTTTCATTTACTGGGTGACATCGCACAGAGTAGTGTACTGTTTTTCATGACAGTGTAGGCTGATTTCCCGATATGTGATGGAGGTAGTTCTTAAGTTTAAACCTTCTCTAAAGAAATGGAATGATTTTTCTCATGCTTCAATTTACATATCATACTCTTCTAGTTATTACATGTCTCTTTTTATTGACCCATATTGTTTGACTACAGTGTCAGTTGCTACACGTGTTATAGATCAGATGCCAGTGTGGAATTGGTGGCATTGACACACACAATCCAGTATTTATTCATTTTAATTAAAAATTGTAATAGCACATTGTAAAACTCATTTGAAAAAGTCTCAACCTGATTTAAATCAATGATGTATTTCAAAATTGAGGGATTTAAATCAATTATTTAAATCATAGTGAATTGGTTATTGGAATCATTCTCTTGCAGAGAAAAGGGCTGTATAAATTTAGTAAGATATCAATGAACAGAGTTCAGAAGTTGGTTCAGTAGAAGATAGTACCTCACCCAACTTGTCTCTCTTGTCCTGGGACCAACACAGCAACACCAGCATTGCCATTTCAATGTAATGCTTGCTCAAGAAGTTAGAACTAAACATGACTGTAGGAGTGATTTTTAGTATGCAGTTTTTGTATGCCATTTGAGGCATTGTATGAGGCTTGTAATTGCTTTAATTAGTCTAATTTTTCTAGTGGAGACTTGGCATACCTATACATTTTTACACACTGTCACCTCAGTGACAGGAGCAAAGTGACTATTGTAAGAAGATACAAGTAAAAAAAAAAAAGTGGACGAAGAGTTCCTTTTTCTGACTTAAATCCACAACCAAAGTAGTGGAGTAAATTATCTAATTTGGAAAAATGGTGCCCTTAATCTGGAATAAGAATATCCACATACAGAGTTCATTAAAGAATACATACATGTGTACACAGGCCCTTCAGCATGAATGTAAATTTATTTGCATGTCTAGTCCCCATAACCTGAATCCTTAGAGTTAAGTATGTATATAACATTTGCATCATTCAGATCTAAAATTTTATTAACATTTTATTTTTTCCCCTTGGTGGCATAACATATTTGAAACTTGAAAACAAAAAAGTGTCTGTTAACAATACAAAGTTATTTAGACTTTCAATACAGTAATAAACTGACCGTTTTTATACACGCAGAAGCCAAGGTTTTCTACAATAAGAGTATGAAGTTAGTGCAAAGTGCATATGAGTAACTGGATGGTGGGAACTACAGGCAGGGGAATTACTGGCACCACCTTCTGCTGCCAACACTCTCTCAGTCATAAGAATATAACATAAGAAGCTTTATATGCTTCTCTCTCTCTCTCACTCGATGTGCCGCAGCCCTGTAAACAGTGACGTCTCTGATGCTTTAGTTAGGCAAAACGGCTAGGTTATCTTAGGAGCACCAGTCCCAGAAGCTCTGATGTGGGAGTGTGGCCTTGTAGAAATGCTTCAGTTTTCTTGTTCAAGTTGAGTATTTCAGAAGTTGGTGTGAGCCGCAACTATTGCGCAGACAATATGCTTGTCAGTTTTGCATTGGTGTCTGTACTGTTCTGATAGTAATGATGTTTAATGAGATACTGGATTTGCCTTTTCACGATAGATGAGCATTTTAAGTGTGAAGCATCTTAGAATTTCAGAGTTCAGAGCATTTTTTCACCCTACTAACAATTAGGAAACTAATTAAAGAAGTACAAAGCATCAACTATAGCCATTTAACACGAAGAAAGTAAAGAACGAGTAACATGTAAATCAAAATCTTGATTTAAATTATTAGGGTAGTCAATTAATTGCAGTTAATGCCTGTGATTGATTGTAATTTTTTTTAATTATGTTTTTTTTTTTAAACATACCCCTGTGCTGGGAAGGAGGCACTGGCAATAGAAGGACCCGTGTCGGGTCTGATGCAGTAACCCAGTCCTCCTCCAGTAAGAGAGAAGAGGAGGTGACTTCCGTCCCAGTTCCTATGGAGAAGTAAGGATCCTGATCCTTTGCCTCTCACACTGGATGGGGCTGGAGCGTATTCCATAGAGAACTAAGGTCTAGGTAAGCTCAGCCTCCCTACACCAGACTCTCCCCCCTGTGCCATATTGGTGCTAAGTCCCTGAGGTAATAGCCACCCAGCTCAGTAAAAGGAGCTGAGCCTGGCCAGCCCAGTAGCAGCAGCAGCAGCAGCAAGACACCTCCATCACTGTCCTCCTCCATAAGTCATTGGTTGCTCCCATCATCACCTCTGTCCTCCTGGGACCCCTACCTGCATTAAAGTTTTAAATTGTTTCATTTCTGAGTGCCATTATGTTAAAAAAAAATCCTACATTTGTAAGTTCAAGTTTCATGATAGAGAGATTGCATTACAGTAGTTGTCTAAGGTGCATTGAAATATTTTTTTCTTCTATTTCTTTTCAACAGAGCAAATATATATAGTAAATAATATAAAACGAGCACCGTTCTACTTTATAGTCTGTATTGTAATTGAAATCTGTATATGAAATGATAGAAAATGTACAAAAATATTTAAATGGTGTTTAACAGTGTGATTAATCATGATTAATTTTTAATTGCATGAGTAATCTTGATTAATTTTAAGGTTTGACAGCACATTTAAATGTAAGAAATCAGTTTAATTTTGTAAATCATTATTTCCTTGAACCCACCAGCAGACCCAGAGTAAGAAGGGTTTTTAAGGGTTGCAGCCTGGGGTCTCCTTACCCTGGGGCCTAGGATACAGCCTGTAAAGCCTCTGTGTTTGGGGTAGCCTTTCCTGGTGTTTGGGGGGGGGGGAGTGAGGAATCAGAAGCCTTCCTTCCTACCCTCCACTGGCTGGAGCCCTGTTATTGGGAGCACTGGGAAGCTCTGACCTCGCAGCTCCTATTGGCTGGAAATCTTGGCCAATGGAAGCAACCAAGGGTTGTGTCTGCAGGTGAGCACAAGGCAGCACGGAGACACCTGGTAGCTGCCCTAGGTAAGTGCCCCAATCACCACCCTAGCTACTCCTAGACCCCACACTGAGCCATGAGCCCCCTCCTGCACCATAACTTGTGGCCAGGCCCTGCATCCCCAGCCCAACCTCCTGCCCTGAGTCTGCTCTCACATTCCAAACCCCTTAGCCCCAGCCTGGAGCCTCCTCATGCACCCCAAACACTTCATCCCTATCCAAGTGCCCACACCTCCAGCTAGAGCCCTCATTTCCCAAACCCTGAGCCCCTTCCCTCCCCCCCCCCCCCGAAATCCCTTGGCCTCATCCCCGCCACAGATTGTCAATGTACAGAATTAATTTTATTATGTGCACTAATATGGAGGTGATGTGTTGCACATCATCTCCATATTGGTGCATATAACAACCATCGTTGCACACTTGGACATAACAAAAATTGGAGGGAACACTGCTTGCAACCAAAACCATTAAGGAGAATTCTAATATAGCTGTGCAGTGGTAAACCAATTCTTCGTGGCTGATGCAAGCACACTACTGCTTGAATTACAAACTATTCAGTTCTCTATTGTAGGCAAAACCACGCTAGAAGTTCGGAGGTCAGCGGTTTCACACTGAATGCTTTGAAAATCTCTATTGAGGGATGTTGGGTCCTAGCCATTGTATAGGTGCGAGAAAACTCATTTTCAAAATTGAAAACAATTTTTTCAGAAGACGTTTTGTGGCATAGGATTTGCAATATGTGAATTTGTATTTGCCTCTGATTTCTAGTCAATTGCCAGAATGTTTATAGGCACTTATGTGCTAAATTCTTAGAAGAAAGAAACCAATTTTATTGTTTGGACTTTGAAGATTGCTTTTTAAAAACTTAACTTAATTTCCCTTATGAAATGCAGAGGGGATGAATATAACTTGCTTTTATAGTTTTAAAAAAATATGATTTTACTAGGAAATTGTACACACAATTATAAATAAGTACAATAATAGTAATGTAATTTAATGCTTCTTTAGACTTTTAACACAAATTCCCTTATTACCTGTTCAAATCTGCACAGAGCCACACATCTCCTCCAAAAAAATGTGCAAGAGTTTGTAAATCCCACTTACTTTGTTTCATGTGGCTATTGGGCTTTGGTTTAAAACGTTTGAAATGTTTTGCATTGAGTACACCTAGTTGCTGTGGTGAAAAGGGTTATATAAATTAATAAAATAACTGTCAACTTAACATAAAAGTTTAATACAAACTTGAGATGTTTACATGCAGTGTTTGCTCAATAACTTAAGTTAAATATTTAAAATGAAATAGTAATTTCTGTTCTGCATAAATTGCCCCTGGTGGTATGCATATGCTCATGTTTTATTCCTGCTTTCAATCCCTACAATTACAACTAATGACTTCCTGCACTATGAAGCCAGATTGCATTTTTAAAATGTATTGGTGAACAATTTTTAACTAACACAATTTAATAAAGGGTACTGTTGGAATTAAGCTGAAGAAATTGCAGAGCTACTGGCATTAATATTTACAAACTCATGGATGACCGGAGAGGTCCTGTAAGACTGGAAACGAGCTAACATAGTGTCTGTCTTTAAAACGGGGGAAAAGGGAGAGCCAGTAAAGAAAGTCAGACTGACTGGTCTATGGATACAGTACCTGGGAAGCTACCCATGTAACACATAAAATGTTCAGTTTGTGAATGCCTGGAGGATGAAAGGGTAATCACTAGAAGTCAGCATGGATTTGCCAAGAAGAAATGCCAAACCAATTTGGTTTCCTTCTTCACCAGGCTAGTTGTTTTGTAGGATGGGGGGAATGTGGAGGTCAAGATACACCTGGACATCAGCATGGCTTTTGACACAGTCCCACATGACATTCTGATAGATAAGATGGAGCAATGTAGGCTTGCCAGAACTGCCATTAAGTGGATACATACTTCTTTAAACAACCACAAACAAAAAGTGTCAAGTTGGGATCCACAGGGTTCTTTTCTGGGTCCATTGTTGTCTTAGCGCCTTGATTCATTACCTGAATGTAAGGGTAGAGAGCATCCTGATCAAGTTTGCAGATGACACAAAGCTTGGGGAGGTTCCTGATACTGAGAAGGTTACAGCTAAAATTTAGAAAGATTTTGATAAATTGGACAACTGGACTAGAGACAGAAAAATGAAAGCCAACAGAGACAAATGCACGGTGCTATTCTAAGGCTACATCTACACTGCAGGCTTCTTGCACAAGAAGCCTTTTGCGCAAGAGTTTCTGCGCAAAAACTTCTTGCGCAAGAAGCACTTCCACACCTCAAAGCGCGTTGCAAGAGTGATGTGCTCTTGCACAAGAGAGTGCCTACAGTGCATGGATGCTTTTGCGCAAGAAAGCTAGAATGGCCATCAGAGCACCTGTATTTTTTCCCTCTGGAGCACCCCCACTTGCCTTTTTGCGCAATACCTGTAGCGCAAAAGGGAGTTACCTATACCGACAAAAGCCCTCTGTTCTGCTGTTTTACTGCTGATTTACTTGCGCATTTGAGGTGTGCACACTCTGCAGTTTTTTGCGCAAAAACCTTGCAGTGTAGACATAGCCTAAGGGAAGAAACCACCCTTCCCCCCCCCCCCCAAAAAGAGAGTATAGTAGATTTAAATTAAATTTCAGAAAAATTGCCTAATGTAGGGGCCATGTCCACTCTAAAAAAGTAAGTAGACCTAACAAGCAATTACTGTGGTGATGGGTGTCCACTCTGCACCTTTATTGGTGGTATGCATCCTCACCATTCTCTCACTGACTTGAGAGATGAGTGATAGTAATGTAGCTGTGTTAGTCTGGTGTAGCTGAAGCAAAATACAGGACTATGTAGCACTTTAAAGACTAACAAGATGGTTTATTTCAGTGGTCCCCAACGCGGTGCCCGTGGGCGCCATGGTGCCCGCCGGGGCATTTGTGTGTGCCCACCGACAACCTGGGCTGGCCCCACCCGTGGCGCACAGGAGGCGCCAGCCCCAGGCGCGCGAAAAGCATCGGCGCCGGGTGTGCAGCGCTTGGGCAGCCCCAGCCCCGGGGCAGATGCAGGCGCTCGGGCGCGTGGCGCCTGAGCGGTGCCAGTGCTGGCCCCAGGAGTGCGGGTCGGGCGGCAGCGCCGGCCCTGGGCCCACGGCACAAGACGCTTGAGCGGCCTCGGCCCCGGGCGCAAGGCGCTTGGGCGGCCCCGGCCCTAGGGCACATGCCGGCACCGGGTGCAAGGGCATCCCAGTCCCTTGGCATGCCCCGGGACACGCGGCCCCACCTCCCGGGCGCCTGGCGCGTGAGTGGCCCCACCTCCCGGGTGCCCGGGAGCCTCTAAAGGTTGGGTGCCACTGGTTTATTAGATGATGAGCTTTCGTTGGCCAGACCCACTTCCTCAGATCAAATAGTGGAAGAAAATAGTCACAACCATATATACTTAGAGACAGTGCTTGGGAGGGCACCCTAAGAGCCTGGGCCGGTGAGGGGCCACCTCGATTAGTGAGTGGGCCAAGAGTGGCCCTCCTTCACCTCAGTGGACCACAAGATTGTCATAACCAAGCTGTCTCCCGTGAAAGGGTTGCTTTGCTAACTACAGTTACGTACCTAAAATTTGTGGGGTGTGCCAATTGAACCGTAGCAGCACTTTAATTGGATGCAGAGGATGTGCGTGGCTCTCACAATGTGGTGTGCAATCAGCATGTACCTCACTTGGACATGCATGTCAGTTTTTTTCCTTCCTGTATGACAAAAGTATGTGGACAAAAACCAGAAGAACCTATGGGCCACACATGGAACCCCAGTGGACTGCAGGTTGCCCACCACAAGCCTGGGCTTTCAGATACACATGCAGCTTCCTTCCTGGATCTCCACTGCACCTCAGACTCTCTGTTCCCTGCTCTCAAGGAGCCTGGCTCTCCCAGCTCCTGCCCCTGCCAGCTCTAACTCCCCACCGCTGTGGGGCAGCTGTACTGATGGCAGTAGGGAGCTCAGATGTCTGGGTGGTCTAAAATTAACTTGGGCAAGTCAGTCTTAGGCCTCCTTCTCTTTGTAAATCATTGTGGCCCAGGTCACCATCTTCCCTTCCTCCTAAAATACATGCACCCTTTAGCAAGGCAAGAGTAGCAGCAAATAGGGATGTCAACAATTGGTTGACTACATGATTAACTGATGAGTCTAGGCTTTGTTTAACAGTCAACTACTCACATTTTCCCCCCTTAAAAGCTGTTTTTCCCTCAGCACCAGCACCCTGTCTAATGTGTGGAAAGAAAAATGATTCTGTAGTAGGTCAGGGGAATTCAGTATGAAAGACACATGCTGAACATCTCATGAAACCAATAAAACATCATTAGAGTTTCTAAGTGTTGTAGATAACGGCTTTCTAATCTAAAAGGTACTGCACCCAACAGGAGGTAGCTCTCTCTTGGATCTTGTGAAGAATTAATCACTGGATTGGAAGTTGATAGCTGTCTATAGGCGCGTGATCATACCCTGATTAGAGTCAATAGGACGAAACAGAACGGTCCATACCAGTCACACACATACTTTGCACTTCAGAAGAGCTAATTGCACAAGACTGTGCAAAATTATGAGTGAAGTTAATGGGAAAACTTTAAATAGAAAAATGGGAAAGAAAATTGGGATGGTCTTGAAGAATTTTAGATGGCCGCAATCAAGAAAGAGGACTGCACTGGCTAAAACTGCGTCTTAGTTTAGTGGTGAAGTGAAGGCAATGATTAGAAATAACAACAATACAACACGTAACCCAGGTAGACTACATATTATGAAATGTGGAAAATTGGTAATAGCAATGCAGAAAAGGAAATGCCACAACCTGAAATTTTGGGAACGTTTTAGGCATTAGTGATTTGGGGTAAAATTGGAAAGCAAAAAGGGAGGAAGGAAAATGAGCGACACATCTGCCTTGCCAGCTTTTTAACACAGCCACAGTTTTCAAACCATTGCATATAGATCAAAAAACTGGTTGATGGCTCCAGTTAACACCTTCCAGCATAACAATACTCTGTTTCTTCTACGCATACAGTTTAACATTTTGACACCTTCAATGATTTTTCTCCCAAAAGGGAAAGAAGAAATAATGGTGGAGGAGGGGGAAGGGCCCCCTGCCCTGATTTCCCACTCCACGTCTCCCTCCCCCTCCCCCCAATACCTGGGTGCTTGGAGTGGGGAGTCCTCTGTGAGAATGGAGGCCTTAGAATGTGGGGGCACATAGAGCCCCTGCCATGGGTTGAATGGAGAGTTTGGGGGGAAGTGGGGGGTAGGGGTGTTCACAGAACTGCTGAAATGGAGAAAATGGGAGGGCCCTGATTTGGAGGAAAGGGGATACATACAAGCAGAGGGGAGTTGCATGCAGTTCCTCAAATAGAGAATTGGAGGGGCACAGAGGGAGCTTGTGAGGGTGGGAATGCAGGGTGAGGAACCCCTGACACGTGCAGTGAACTCAGCTAAGAAGCTGGCCTGATGGAGGCTGGATCCGGGGCCTGCCCCAGGATTTGGGATGGGGGCCGGATGCTGTGGCCAGAAGGGGGTTGGTTCCCAACTGGGGCCTTGTTGGCCAAGCTTAATTTTAACCAAAGTAAAATACTATTTCCAACGCACAAAGGTTTCAACATTGTCTTTATTAATGGCAGGGGTGGGGATCCTTTTTTGAGACGTGGGCCACTGACCCACAGAAAATTCAGTTGGGGGCCACACAAGTGAGAAGCAAAAAAAAAACCCCTCCCCAAACCCCCAGTCCTCACTGATGTGGCCCCCAACTGAACCACCTCACTCCCCTAGTGCTCCAGCCCCAGAGGGTGGGGAAGAGATGAAGTTCAAGGCCTCAGGCCCGATTAACTTTTCTGGGCTTTCAAGATTAGTGGATTTTATGGGTCCCCTAGGCTGGGGGGGGGGGAGAATGAGGGGTTCATTGTGTGGGACAGGTCTGTCAGTGAGTGGGATAGGGATGGGAGTACAGGATCTGGACAAAAGGATGGGTTGCAGGAGAGGCTGAGGGTGTGAGATCTGGGTAGGAGGCAGGGGGCAGGAGTGGTCTGGGGATGTAGGGTGTCTGGCTGGGGGGCAGTGCAGGAGTGGTCTGGGGACAGGGTGTTTGGCTGGGGGGAGGGAGCGGGCTTGGGGGCATGGTGTCTGGCTGGAGAAGGAGCAGGAGTGGATTGGGAGGTGGGGTCTTGGTAGCAGGTTGAGTGAGGGGCCTGGGGTGCAGGGTCTGGGCACGAGGATGTGGGAGGGCTCATATTGGTCCCAGGGCCCCGTGCTGGTCCCAGGGCCCCGTGCTGGTCCCAGGTTTGTCCTCTTGCTGCTCCTCTTAAGAGGAATCTGTCCAATGGATGTGCAGGCAAAGGCTCCAGCCAGTGCGCTGTTGTTCCCCAATCCTGGGAGGGTGAGTGCTACTTCCCCGCATAGTGTGGCTTGCGGCTTTCTCTCCACACTGCCTCTCAGCGCTAGCGTTCCAATCGCACAGGGGAGGAGCGAGGGTGAGGCTCCAGTGCCAGGCAGAGGGGGCCAGGCAGCTCAGGTCACTGCTGCCGGTAGGGTTGCCAGATGGCTGAAAGAAAAATACCGAACCTCCCCCCCTCTCCCCCCCCAAAAAAAACCCACAGGGAAAAAATTTTGTTGAAGGAAAAAGAAAGGGGGGGGGGAGGGGACCAAAGTTGCTGAGGGGGGAAAAAAAAACCCACTCCAAGAACCTGGATCACTGCTAGCGGTTACCAGGTAATTATTTAAAACAACCCCCCCCCCCCAACACGCTTCATGGGGTGGGGGGGAGGGGCGGGGCCGGCCAGGAAGGGAGTGGTGCTGGCCGGGAAGGAGGTGGCCTGGAAACAGCTAAGGGGGGGGGGGGAGCAACGGGGCTGTCTGGAGGAGGTGGGGGGAGCAACGGGAAGCAGGGCTGGTCGTGGGGGGAGGGGTCGGGTGGAACGGGGCTGGCTGCAGGATATTGGGGGGCGGGCCTGGCTGGGAGGAAGGGGGAGCGGGAAGCAGAGCTGGCAGGGCTGGGAGGTGTGCAGCAGGGGAGGCAGGAGGAAGGGGGAGCGGGAAGCACGGCTGGCGGGGTGTGTGTGTGTGTGCAGAGGCGCTGGCTGGGAGGAAGGGAGAGTGGGAAGCAGAGCTGGCAGGGGCAGAGAGAGGTGCAGCGGCACTGGCCGGGGGAGACAAGAAAGAGGAACGGGCCGGCAGGAAGCAGAGCTGTCGGGTGGTGCAGGGAGCTGGCCGGGGAAGATCAGGAGGGGAAGTGGGGGAGAACTGGCCGACCAGGAAGTGGGGGGAGGGGAGGTTGAGCAACTTGACTGGCAGGGAGAGGGACTGACCTGGACACTTGCTGCCTGTCCCGCGCAGACTCCTGGCGACGCAGGAGCGAGAAGGAGGCTTCCCCTCCTCACACGCAACCAATTGATGGCTCTCGGCAGCAATCGCAGCCCCACCTCCCAGCTGGGATTCCCAGCTGCTCCCCCACCCACACCATGCTTCTGTCTGGTGCGTAGCCAGAAAAATCAGAAAATACTGGACATTGCACACGTCCGGTATTTTCTGATTTTTTTTTTACCAGACAGAGCGTGCAAATACCAGACTGTCTGGTACAATACCGGACACCTGGCAACCCTATCTGCCAGATGCATCCTTGCTTGCCTTGCAGAAGCACCACTTACTGCTGCAGCCCGGTGTGTGGGAAGGCCGCAGGCAGGCAGCCTCGGGGCTGGGTTTGGGTCTCACCAGGACGGATCGGCGCTGGGCCGAGGACGCAGCCACTCAGGGTATGTCTAGACTGCATCCCTCTGTGCACAGAGGGATGCAGATTAGGCATGTCGACATTGCAAATGAGGCAGGGATTTAAATATCCTGTGCCTAATTTGCATAAAAATGGCTGCCACGTTTTGCCGACTCAGCACTTTGTCGGCAAAAAGCGGCAGTCTAGGGGGGATCTGTCAAGAAAGAAAGCCTTTTTCGACAGATCCCTTATGCCTCCTGCAAGGCTTTTTCGACAGATCCCCCTCTAGACTGCTGCTTTTTGCGGGCAAAGCGCTGAGTCGGCAAAACGTGGCGGCCATTTTTATGCAAATTAGGCACAGGATATTTAAATCCCTGCCTCATTTGCAATGTCGACATGCCTAATCTGCATCCCTCTGTGCACAGAGGGATGCAGTCTAGACATACCCTCAGGATGTGGCAGAGGATGGGGTAACTCTCCCCACGCCTGGTGCTTCTTTTGAGCCTGCTGGCCCAGCAGCCTGAGAGTGTTAAGAACAAGAGCAGTGCAAGCAAGTGACCCTGGAGCAAGTTGTGCGGTTCTGAACAGTGTCTGGGGCAGGGAGCCCATGGGAGGGTGGAACCTGTGTGGGTAGTTTTCCCTGCTGTTGGTCTCCATGCTACTATGCACATTGTGGAGCACGTGAGGGAACTTAGTAAATCCCATGGGGGAAGATTTATTCTTTCTGCCCCTAATGGAGCGATCGGTGCCCATCGATCCAGTAGGTAGTGAAGACATGCCCTGAGTTCTGTATTGTATGCTCCCAAGTTGATCAGATACGACTTTTGTTTCAAACTAGTTTACTTTCTAAATCAGCCAGGGGGATTAGTTAAGATCTTCTGCCACTGTAAGGGAAAGAACAGGTGTGGAAATTGAAACCAGGCTTTTGTATGAGAGACTGTTGTACCCACGCCTGATGCGGAAACTGTATTGAGTCTTAAAAACTGAATTGCAAAGCAAAACTAAACCTGATTTGTGTGCCAGATATCCCAGCCAACTAAACCCTGAGTGGGATTCAGCACAGAAAGAATAACTTCTTTTTTGAATCCTTGCTCCTTCAGAAAAGTAATTATTTATTTGCTATAGATGTTGTAGTTCAGTGCATAGTAAAATGTTATTGATACTGTGGATTGAAATAATACTTTAGATATGTCATTATGAGGGGCAGGGGTAGGAGGGAAGTGAGCAGTAGGGATGTGAAGGACTAGTTGTCTATCTGATAAGCAAATGCTTATCAGATAGTCAACAGGATAATTGATTAGTCACTCCCTACCCCTTGCTGCCTCTATCACAGGGTTTCCCAACCTATGGGTGGCTACCTAAAGATGGGTTGCCATTTCATTTCAAAAGGGTCGCCAGGTGGCTCTTAAGGAGCCATTCACACAGTTTTTGAATTGCCCTGGGTCACCAAGTCTTCCTGAATTGTCAGAATGGATCCCCATCTGGAAAAGGTTGGGAACAGCTGCTCTATCAGATTGAGGTGGGGGGGGGGGGGGGGGGAGGAAGGAGAGAAAGGAGAGAAGAGGGAGGTACTTTAAAGCAGCAGTGCGGAAAGAAGCCCAGAGTCAATGGGAGGGGGGTCCCCAGCTGACCCCAGGCTTTGGCGCTTTTGCCTTTGAACTATAGCAATGGCCCTCAGGCTGTTGCTACATTTCAAAGGGAGAGACGCTCTATCCACTCATTGAATAGTTGATGCAAAAATGCATCAACTACTCAATCAGTCAAGATTGTGGTGCTGTCTTCAGGACTGCTTAGTGGGAACTTTCACTAGCCAGACATTGGAACTACACAGATTTATGCTCAGTGAGCCTGATTCTCTGCTGTCTTTGACTTTCTGTGTAACAGCACTGAACTTAGAACAGCACAATGATTGTGGTTCTGTAGTAGTGTGGTGAATATGTAATATATTAATGAAATCATTGGCCCAAACATTCTCCAGAATTGACAGGCCTATAAACTACCCAGTTGATCTAAATTGTGACAGATACAGAAAAAAACTCTTTAAAAAAAAAAATGGTAACCTTGAAACAAAGTTCAGACAGTTTTGTAAATCAGCCATGAAGTGTAGAAGTGCAACCTGTTTTAAATTAGAAAATTAATTTTTAAAGGAGTATTATCAACTACTTTCTTAATAGCTTTGGTGTTGTTTTCTGTCCTTACGATCTATAATATCCTTTCAGATGCTTGAAAATCAGACTAATTTTCAAAATATTTGTCCTCCCTTTTTGGTAAACATTTTCCCCTAATATTTATTTCTATTAGTGTCTAGTTTGATGTAGGCTTCCTTGTTTGCCTCTTTTCTACCATGTTATTAAGGACAACCAGAATGTACTCAACTAATCAAAGTTCTAATTTTGTGTCCATCATCATGGTTTTTTGGGTCATCTTTAAAAATTCAGGAAGCACACACTTTTCTCTCCCCAGCCTGCCCCTATCTCTTCTCATCTCTTTCTTTCTATTTTTTGGGGGGTAGAGATGGGGGGGAGAGATTACTGAGAGAGAACTTGTTCTAAATTGAGCTGCATTTTGTTCATAGATATCCCTAACTCTGAGGAATGAACTGCTTTTTCATGAGCCATTTACTGAGGTCTGGTTTGCGATAGGTCAATGTAAAGCATCTTACATTGACTTAACTCTGTAAGTGGGCAATGCTGGCAGTTACATGCGCTGCAGGCTCTGCATAATAAAACTTATACTGCTGAACCTGCAGCACAGCTGGCTCCCCGGGAGTGGGGACCGCAGTCGGGAGCCGACGCATCTCAGGAGCCAGCTCATAGTAAACTATACCAAATGAAAGTGGAACCTGGGCTCTCATCCATACTCCTGGGCATTGCAGGCTAGCTTGAGTGTAGGAACAATAAAACTTGGAAATGTTCTCATGTGTGGACAGGTGGGAGATTAGGGCAGCAAGTGGTGTTAACTCAGAAGTGGAAAGACAGTGCGAAAGTTACGTCTCTTGCATGTACAGGTCTGATGTACAGGTCTGATGTTTCAAATTAATAGTTTTTTTCCAGTGAAAAGTAGCTGTTGTGGTGTCACAGGTCCGATGATGCATACCCAAGGGGGGAAGGACAGAACCAGGTGGACAGTTTTAGCAAATAAAGGATATTTATTTATGACAGTGATGAATTTATAGTATTTATTCTAAGATTTTTAATAGACTGTGTTAATAATGAATGTACAGTATTTATTATATTCTACGATTTCTAGTTAAACGTGTCAGAGATATAAGGCTGGGAATGGCAAGGGGAATAGTCTCTATTCTAACAATATCCAGCTACACTAATTAAATAAGAGTGATAACTACAAACTCTATGTACTGCCCAAAACAACTACAACACTAAGCTTATACAACAAAGAAAATCAAATCATACATACCAACTTACACAGCACACGGAACATTTCAAAGATATCGGTTCGGTTGCGAAGGCCTTGGTTACGCCCGAGAGTCGGGGGAGGTGGCTGGTCGGTTGATCAGGCCGGCAGCACTTCGAAATACACGGGAAGGCACACGCATGGTGGTACGTGTGTTGCGAAGACCTCCTAGAGCGAACTGTGCCCTGGGTATTTATCCCCAAATCTGCACATCGCTTTCCCGCGCTTGCATATTACCATATATGGCCCAATGGTCACCAAGTGGGAGTCTGTGTCCCAGGGGTTGAGCCGAAACTGTGCAGGTTTCATGAGACCAGGTAAGCCCCTCAGTTCTCACGCCAAGGTGACGGGTGGGAGAGTCTGAGGCTATTTTCCCCTTTTCACACCTTCCCTTTTTCTAAAGGCAATGGTATGCAGGAAGGGTGGGGCCGGTTTCTCCCCAGGAGTACCGCAGCCCACTATAGCAAGAGCTGCCTGGCCAAACTTTTTTTTTTTTACTGGGGGAGCAGTTTTTTTTTCTAACAGTGGGAGTTCATGATTACTAATTGTGAAGTGGCTCTTTCAGGTAATTTAAGCAGAGATTGCATGTAGAGGCTGTAGATAAGGATAAAAAATTTTAAGTATGGCCTGCTATTCAAAAGGAGGCAAAAAGACAGCAAGTAGGGATGTCAGTGTGTGACCATTCAGGTGGAGCTATGGAGATGAGCTATGGTGCTTTGGAGCAGTTGCAAGGATTTATGTACTTATTTTTAAAAAGTTAGCATTTCATTCCTAAGTACAGAGAGTTAGTCATCAAGCCTGGAGGTTGCACATGCTCATATTACTAAGAAAGTGCCTGACATGAGAGGATTAAGTATTCTTGCTAGCTGTGAATGGAAAGGGCAAGCCTTCGGTGTAGGATTTGATAGGCCAGGGCTGCACTAGTAGCATTTTGCTGGCATGTATGCACATTTTTGTCAGTACCATTCATTCAGCTCTCTCCTCCTACCAAGCAAAATAAACTATGCCAGCAAAAGTGCAGTTTTGCTTGTATGGCTTGGTGTGCACTAGCAGATTTTATCAGCACAGCTATATCACTTCTGTTTACATCTGTACCAGCAAAAGTTTGTAATGTAAACCTGGCCTTCCTTGCAGAGTGTGAAGGGAGTTGTTTCTGGTGTGCCACAATAAAATGACCCTTCCTGCCTTTTGGGTGGGTGGGTGTGTGTGTGTGTGTGTGTGGTGCATACTTTGAGTAACACAATTTAATTTGAATCTAGAGAAGATTAAAACAGACAACTACCAACACATTTAATATGAAGTAACTGTTCTGCATTTGCCAAACAAATACATAAATCACAAGTTTGATATGTGCTGTGGTAAACGGTACAGGGAAGGATGAACCACAGTTTAGGGCAGATGTATTGTCTCCCTCTCCCCTCCCCCCATTAAAACCAATACAATGAAAATCTTGGTCTGCTTTGTCAAGCTCTTCAGGGTGGGAGGTGTGATATAGCATGCTTTCCTGAATGGCACTTACCACGTTTGTGGTGTTCCAGAATAGCAAAAATCCACATGGTTTGTAGGAGCAGAGTTACTTCCAATAGATTGGTAATTGTAGTCTAGGTCAAAGCAGTATCCTAAAGCTTACACTGTGAGGGTTTAAAAGTGCAGTAAGCCTAAAAATGGCTTCTTAAACTTAAAATGTGCAAATAATATAACCTCAATGTAACTTTAAACCTGAAACTTTAAACAATGGAAATGTTTTTCACTAGTATTGTTGAATAATAACTTAGACTCTACTGGCAAATTGTATGAACCTTAATGCTTTTGTTAAAAAAAACATTGTTTTTTGTTTTCTGTATGAAAAGCTGTTGACAGCATTCTGTGTGACTATGAATTCTCCTCCTACTCTTCCCTTCCCCTGTCCCCATTTAACACCCACTTTACATTTTTATTTCCCAGGGGTTTCTTGACCCTTTTTAATTTTATATCTTAATTTTGGTGCTTCAGCATAAAGTACTTTTTGTGCATTGAGGAAGAGAGGAAGAAAGCATTATGTTTTTTCTCACTAAGCCAGGCACAGTAAAGATGTGAGGTTAATATTGTGCAACTAAAAGCAGTTAAATCATTTTCCAAATAAAACTGTGCAAATATGGGATTATTTTAAAATTTAACTTGAATGATAAGCATTATCTAACATTTTTCATGTTGTTTAAAATGGTATTGAAGTTAAAGGAACTGTTGTTTTCTTACAATGCATTAACCAGGCACGGGATTTTTTTTCTGCTTTATTTTTATTGTGTTGGTGTATTGAAACAGCTTGCCTCTGAAAACACAACATCATGAGAAATTTCCATCTCTTCCTTTATCTCTTTCTGTTACTTAAATCCATGCAGAATTTTTGGAGAGTACAGTTGGAATAAAATGCCATACTTCTATCACGATTCTGACATTTGTAATTTCAATTGGTTATTGACCTAGTTTCTTGAATTTTTGTGTTTCCAGAATTGTTTTTATATTCTTCATTACATGTAGTTGGCTTTCATATTTATTTTTTGTAAGATCCCTTACAAAAGTTTCATAGTAGCATTAGAGGTAAATCTTCATCATATATACTTGATTAAGCAGTCTGCCATGTTATTTGCTGTCTGAGACAATTTAAAACATTAGAAACGGTGAAAATACAGTGTTTTCTTTTTTTAAAAATAAGCCTAGGTGTAGGTTGTTGCTATGCTAGGCGTAGTTCTTCTTTGTATGATCTGGAAGCCCATCTTTGTATGTTCTGAATGGGAATTTCCATTGGCCCTTAAATCATACAAGGGATTACAATTATATGGATGAGAAATTATTGGCATATATATGGTTCAAGCCAGCACTCATCATCTTGCTGGCAGACTGAAAACTACTTGGCTACCCTGTCAGTGGTGAAATAAGAGATTTGTTTAATTAAAGGTTTGGTCATTATTCATAGCCACTAAAAGCATTAGTATTTAACAAATTACATAGTTCCAATCAATGGTTTATAACTAGACACCAAATTTGTATTTAAACAATCTTCTGTAGTATAAATATACAGTTTAATAGTGAGATTTGAAAGGAATTTAAAACAAGTTATTTTCACATAAAAATGAACTAATTTAGCATTGTTGGGCAGATTCTCAGCTGGTATAAATTGATGCAGTGCCAGCAAAGTCAAGGTAGCTTAACCAAGTTACACAATTTAAGGTTCTAGCCCTCTGTAATTCTACCTTCTATATGTGGGTGAAGGATGGCTTTATGGATAAACCACAAGTATGAAAGTCAAGAAAGTTGGTTCTATTCCCGTCTCTACTTGCTGTCCTTTGTAACAATTTACCTTCTCTGTACCTGTTTTCCCATCTATAAAACAGAGATTATATCCATTCACTTCATGTGCGCTTTGAATTAATTACTGATATGACATTTGTAAAGATATTTTATCATCTCACAGGCAACAAGAACAAGAGTTTAAAAAATACTAATAATTTTTGCAGGGTTTTTGTTGGGGAGGGGGAGAGGGTGTCAATTTTAAGCTTGACCTGACATGGAACCAGAAGGTTGATTTTTATAGGGGGACATCAACAACATTAAATTGACAGTGTTTGGTAGTTATTTGCATTGAGTCATTAAATGCTGTAGAAATCGAGAGGAGTTTTGCCATTCCCTTCAATGATGATTGAATTGGAACTAGGGATGCTAAATTTCAATTAATAAGCTAATCGAGTAGTCGATGGAATTTCGATAAGGGGGGGGTGCTCGCTATCCCCCTGTTCTTCTCCCATTGAAATGCACAAGGGCCGCAGGTGGTCCTTGTGCATTCCAAAGGGAGAGGAGCAGAAGTGGGACTGGTGTGAGCCGGACTGTTTCAGTCCCTGCTCGCGCAAGGTTCCTCGCTGTCACCTGCCCTCTGTGGAGACGATGCTGGGGGGAGGACTGGCTTTTAAGCTGACCCCCCCCCCCCCCCCAGCACTGGCTCATGCTCCCCCCTCTTGCTGCCTTTCTCTGATAGAGGCAGCAAGGGCTGGGGGGGGGGGAGAGGGAGGGAGCGACTAGTCCAGTTGCTACTCAGCTATGTGATAAGCATTTTCATATTGGGTAGTTGGCTAGTCGCTTACACCTTCATAGTTCCAATTAGGGATGTAAGGACTGCCCTTGCAAATAGAGTGGGAAGATCAACTTCATAGAGCTCTGGTTCCTATTTAAGATCTTTGTCTATGCCAGTCTTTCCTTTTTGAAGCCTGACCCTGTGCAAACAACTGGTACTAATCTAAACTTGAAGCAGTCTGAGCTGGAATTCTCATCAGAGGCTGTGGCATGGGCACTGGGACAGAGCTCTCCCAGCGCTCTGTGTAAACCACCTCCACGAGCTGGGGACACAGCCCCCAGTGCTGTAGCCTGGTTCACACTGGCGCTTCACACTCCTGTAATTAGATGTGTTTGAGGGTGGGAAACGGCTTTTTTTTCCATACCCTTGAGCCAAAAAGTTACGGTGCCGTATAAGTGTAAGTTTAGACTTAGCCTAAAAGTTGACTAGGAAAAAAAATACTAGAAAATAAAATACACCAGAGGGGAATGTTTCTGAACGAATGGAGGTGACTATCACGGGGAGCTATGGGATGCTCAGTTTTCTCAAAAATCAGGCTATTTATTTAAATGCCTTCTTATGTATGAAAGAATTTAACCATAGGGGTCATCTTTCATGAAAGATTTGTCTTCAGTCTCCTCCATTCCTAAACCTAGACATACTTTGTGTGCGTTGTTGTTTTGCTCGCCTTGCATTCCTAATGTATGCTGTGTTCATTCTACTTCTGTGCTAGCTTCAGAATTTATAGTCACATTGTGGCAATGATCAATTGCAAGAGGGGAGACTTGGAAATTCCTTTTAAATTTCCACTTGTCCTAAAGTTGCAAATAAAAAATAGAAAACTGTCCCATGCAGTGGCTTAAAGGATTTTTTCTCTTTTCTTAGGAAATGTTTTCTTAGGAAAGAACTTATATTGCATATTTTTCTTTGGAAAACAGAGTAGAGCCTGGTTTAAAATCTAAATTCTAGTTGAGAAGGGGTGTATGTGTGTGTAGGCTTAAGGAGAAGAAAAGTGCAAAATAATTTAGGCAAAGTTTATAACTAGCTTTGGAATATTAAATGGAGAGCTTAAAGTATGAATTTGCGATTTCAAAAAATATTTCCTAAGGAAAGAGTGGGAAAAATCCCTTAAGCCACTGCCTGTGAACAGTTAATGCAATTAAGTTCTTTGTCACAGTGAAACATTTTTTGTAAAGTGATGGTTTTTATATTTCATTCTTAGGTCTATAGTTCTATTTTCCAAAAAAGATTAAAGATAATTTTTGCAATGTTGCATCTGAAATTAGCCAGTTTGTTTTCATTGTCTTTCATTGCAGCACATCATAAAGTCAAGAAGGACAAACTTACAATAATATAAGCAGTTATCTAATTAGAGCACTGTTGGACATATGGGTTACGTAAAGAACAACATTTCTGGATTAGTGGTGTTTGGTGGCACACTCATGGTAATAATGGAAAGGCTTGTTTCCTTAATACCAGATCCAGTTGCTTTAAAAAGTGCATGTGTGCACCAAATTAAGTAGGTTGGATGGCAATTAATTGAATAGTCGTGGAACCACATGAACTATTATTGGTTACACAACTATTTGATAGTCCCTGGGGCTGCAGCTGGCAGCCAAAGCACTCCTGGCCCCGCTCCTGGGGAGCCCCCTGCCAGGGCCAGACCAAACCATTCCCGCACCCTGGGCAGACAGGTTAATTGTGCCCTGGCTTGGGGGAGGACGCATGCGTGGCTCTGCCCCTGCGCCAGCACGTGGGAGAGGGCGCATGCACGGTCCCGCCTCCACCGGCGCATGGGGGAGGGTGCGCGGAGCTGGCAGCGGCAGGACGCATGTGCCCGGTCCAGCCCAGCCCGGCTACTGCTGCTGGTGTGCAGCCCAGCACCGCCTGGCGCGGGCCAAGCCTGGCCATGCAGGGCCCCGGGGCCGCTGGGGGAAGGGCACTGCTGGCCTACGCTGTGAGGGTTAATGCGGCCCCCGCCCAGGGTGGCCACTAGGAGCTTCCCGGCTAGCCCTTGCCTTAATCTGGCGCTGCCCCCTGCTACCCCACACTGCTGGCTCTAATACAGAGGCAGCAGCTCCTGTTTGCAGAGGGCCCGAGCTCCCCATGGACAAATTCTGCGCCGGCATCCTATAGAACAGCCTCTGTCCATGGCGAGCCTGTGTTGCAGTGTGGGTGGGGGAGCAGGTGCCCCCCCCCCCCACTGGTTCCTGTCTGCCCCTGCTGCCTCTGTGGGAGGCAGCAAGGGGGGGCAGGCAGCTCTGCAGAGCAGGGCATGTAAAAGCTGGCTCCCCCTTAATATCTGCTCCCACCTCCTTAGCAAGGGGTGGGGAAAATGTGTGTAGTCGATAAGATTTACTGTCAAGCCCAGGCTCATTGGTTAATCATTGGTTATTGGGCTACACTATGGCATCCTTACACCAAATGTAATTGACACTACGGAATATGGACAAGAATTTGAAGAATGCAGTAGCTGGAGAAGGAGTTAGCAGTTAACTAGTTGTTAGAGCAGTGGTCACCAACCAGTAGATCGGGATCTACTGTTAGATCTTGGAGCCTCAGACGGGTGATCTTGACAGGTTTGACCAAGAGGTTATCAATCCCAGCATTTCATCTGCCCTTCCCCTCCCCAAATTGTTGCACATTTCCTGCCCCTTGCCTTGGAGCTGTCCCCTCAGGAGACTCTGCTTTCTGAGCAGGGCAGGAGAGGAAGAAGAGGGAGTACTGATGTCAAGGTACCCCACTCCCACCCTGTATCCTATCTCCACAGAGCAGAGAGGGGGCACAACAGGACTTGGGATGGAGTTTTCTGGCTGCTTTTGGGAGTAGTGCAGGGCCAGGACAGGGGTAAGCCTGCCTCACTGTGCCACCACCCAAGAGCCACCTGAGGTAAGCAGTGCCCAGCTGGTCCCCACATCCCCAAACCCTACTCCAAGCATGAACTCCATCCTGCACCCCAAGTCCCTGCCCAGCTCCGAGCACCCCTGCATCCAAACACCCTCCCACAGCCTGCACCTAGAACCCCCTCGGACACCCCAACTGCCTGCCCCAGGCTCAGCGCAGAGCCCCTCATGCTCCATATTCCTTAATCCAAGACCAGAGGCTGCACCCCCAACCCTGTGCCCCAGTCTGGTGAATGTAAGGAAGGGTAAGGGAGGGAGGGAGAGAGGGAGTATGGAATGAGCAGGAGAGGGGGCCTCACAGGAGCACACAGGAGGCAGGGCAAGGGTATTTGGGTTTGAGGTAGTTCTTGGATTGCATGTAAACTTAAAAAGTGATCTCATGCTTAAAAAGGTTGGAGACCCCTGTGTTAGAGAGATTCTGGACTTGAATTCTTATTTGAGAAAAGTTGCACATTAATAAGTGTCTGTCCAAAGTTTGCTTTGGAGGCTTATCATTTTTCATCTCTCTCCATAGCTTCTGGATGAGTGGATGATTTTCCTTTGATTTGTCTCCATATAATCCTTCTGAATGCAGTCAATAGAACACAGTATGTCCAACACATGTGAAATGACTAACATTTCTCTGATGGAAAAGTTCAGGCTTCTTGGTAGAAACAGCTATGGGAATAGTTAGCCTTTTTATGACTGGCTTTGAAGATACTCTGTGAATTGGGTCTTCTTTTTTAGACTGCCCTGCTGGAATTATTACAGCACTAAAATCTGGCATCTATATTCTGGTTTTGTCAGTGTTAGAGTTGTGCTTTATTTTTACATGCACTGTTCAGAGCTTTACATTGATTATGGCTGAACAATTGACAAGCTTGAAATCCACCTGCAGCTTTCATTCCGGCAGGATAGTCTCACCCAGCCAGCATCTGGAGTTAGAACTGAGTAGTGGTGTCTGCTTTGCCTCAGCTCATTAATTTGGCCAATTAGATCTTCACATGGAACTGTGTCAGATTTGTTTCCCAACTCGTACTCGAGCAAGTGTCTTAATTGGCTACAGAAATGAGTGGGTTCTCTGACCCGTGAGGCAATTGTTATCCTCCTACTCTTCCACCCATTGAGATCTGTGGCATTGAGAATGTGTATGCATGGCTGCCTTGAATTCTGGGCATCTTTTTTAATTGTATTAATAACTTGCATTATGGTAGCATCTAGAAACCCCCAGAAGTCGCATTGTGATGAAAGCCCCATTATGCAGGGCACTGTACAACCACAAAAATTGCAATCCAGTGATACTGTACTTGAAGACGTGTTTTCTGTGTCATTGAGCTTGTGTCAAAATCTGAAAGCTGCAAGAGATTTGAAGTCAAATTAGAAGTCATTGAAGATATTCATTCGGTGCAGTTACTTCATGAATCAGGATAGGCTGGTTTAAATCGGGGCTACTCAACATGTGGCCTGCGGTGCGGCCTACAGCCCATTTGTTTGTGGCCTATGATGTGGTTTGGGTTTACATGGGGCTCAACACGCAGACCATGGGTGGGATCCTTTGAACATGGCTTCCACTGGGAACATGCTCCACAATGGCAAAGCATCTCGCAGGTGGGGGTGAGCACTGAAAGACACAAGTGGACGGGCTGGTTGGAAGAGATGGGTACAGGGTGTCAGTGTTTCCTACCCTCAGGGAGGAGGTGCCGGGAATGCTGGGGCATTGTGGGAAGTGCTTTGTATTCATGCCCGTCAGTGTGAAAGAAGTTATTTGCATATATATTTGCATGTATATGCAACCACACTTAAATTGCATATAGGCATGTGCTGTGAGTATAGTTGTGGCCTCCAGGGCTTCCAAAGTTGAGTAGCCCTGGTTTAAATCAAAGTGACTCGAATCTGATTTGCATCAGCAAGCAGGAAACCTGGATTTAAGTAATCAGTTTTATTTCTGTTTTTTCCACTTGCTCTTTTTAGTAACTTTCATAAAGAAAGCCTGACTATTCTTCTTATTTTTTTGGTAACCATAAAGCATATTTTTTTGGAACTTTGCATTAAACTTCATTTTGCTAACCAGGAGGATGCACTGTATCTCTCTACACATTGATTTATGCACTTAATTTGCTCTTAGGTTTCTAATGTGTATATATATTTTGTTATGAAATTAATAAATAGTGAATGACACATTTACTAGATTACATTTTCTGTATATGATTTGTGTCAAATTCTATTTGGATTAAAATTCAAATGAATTAAAAATAGACATAGTACTATAAATTAGTTTATTAAATAAAAATACCTAATGTATGTTGGATACTTAAGTTATCAAAGCTGTTTTTTACTGAAAACCAGCTAATTTATTAAACTAAGTGTTTTCTCTAGTTAGTGAATTGAAGGACATAATGGCCAGAAACAATTATTTCAAGTTTTTAGAACAGGTTCATGGAATCATAGAATCCTAGGACTGGAAGAGACCACAGGAGGTCATCAAGTCCAGGCTCCTGCCAAAAGCAGGACCAATCCTAACTAAATCAACCCAGCCAGGGCTTTGTCAAGCTGAGACTTATAAATCTCTTGGGATGGAGATTCCACCACCTCCCTAGGTAACCCATTCCAGTACTTGACCACCGTCCTAGTGAAATAGTTTTTCCTAAAACTTTGAATCTCTCTAATCCAGCACTCTCTGGTCTGGCAACATCTGTGTTCCAGCATGACTTCAGTTGGCAGGATTTCCACTTATCATGGGTGTGGCTACATTTCCCACAGCCCCATAAAATGTATTTACATTCACCAGTCCTGGCTCTCCCTGTTCTGTGCTGTTATTTAGCTCTAATTTACCCCTAAATGTCTTTTAAGAGCCCAGTAAGCAGTAGAAGTGTTGGTAATGCTATTAGACAATACTGACTTCCTATGGTCGGGCAAATTTTCTTGTTGGGCGCTGGTCAGGTCCCAAGAGTGCCAGACTAAAGAGGTTCATCCTTCACTATTTCTCATCCTCTCACCTATTTATATAATGAATAAAAAAAACCCTTTTCTTTTAGTATTCCCAGTCATTTTCTTAACTTTGAATGAACTAGTCATTGAACTGAACTATTTGAATATGCTGAAATGAAGAAAATATTCTCTGTGGAAGAGGCCACTGATGTCATACTCTTATTCCAGGTGCTTAGCCATTGACTTCCACTAGTTCAGTGGTTTGACTTTTTTTAAAACTTGGCAGTAAATAATGTACTGCTGGATATTATTTTTTATTATATTTAAATTAATACATGATAAGTTAGGCTTTAATATAAGTTGTCAATTTCAAATTTAATTTTAAATTGGTTAATTTAAAAACATATCTTTAATTTAACAATAAATCCAATTTAAATAAATAAAACCCATCAGTTTTTATCTGCTTTGTTATGGTTTAGGATGTGATGCTGCGAAGGGGATATTTCAAAGAAAAAAGTGAACCACCAAAGTAAATGCTTCATTTTAGACAAATACCTACTGGGAAGACTGAGGACTTTCTACAGCTAAATGCATTGCACAAATGATACAGCTAAACTGAAATGAAATATCAAAGATTTTTTTTTTCAATTGTACAAAAAAATCTCTGGATGTTGGCGATTCTGTGGCCAAAACGGTATAGAGTGAACTGAAGATAGTACTTAGTCAAATTTTAAAGGCACTTGAGATGTTCCATGAAGTCTCTCTCTTCCTTAAGTGGAAAAAATAAAGCAGCATTCAGAGATCGTGGCTGCAAAGATGACCTTCCTAGGAGAGGTGTTGATTATTTTTCTTAGGTTTATTTGGATGTATTCAGTTGATATTTTTGTTCATCTGTTTATAGACATGTTAAGTACAAGCAATAACTGTTTTGATAACCAAAGACAAGCTATAAATATTTACATTAGAAAGTTTAAACTCATTGAGGACATGAGGATTTTGGGAAACTAGCTGTCTCCCATTAGCTGTTGAACAGGACCTGTGTGGAGACAAATTCAAGACTGAGCTCTTTAGGGTATGAACTATCCTGTTCTATCCTGATTTCAGGCCTTTGGGCACTAATGGTCATAAATATAACAATAAACAGGACACTTGGATTTTGGTTTGGATTCTATCATAGCATGCAACAGGCCTTGGGTGTTGAGAGATGACATTAATACATGAGTTTGTACAAGCTGTGATGAATTTACCCTTTAAGACACAAGAACTAGTTGAGATAAACAAGGACCACATGCTAAATTATTCTGAACTGCTGTTGGAGACGTTCTGGTTGCTTGGAGAGAGAGAAAGAGAGCGAGAGAGCGCACACCCATATTGGCCCCAAATGCACGGATTCTGTCATTTCTAACTACATTCTTGTGCAAACTGAGCTTTTCAATTATGTGAAAAACAAAACGCAATCCTATTAAAAAAAGTGAAAATGCTAACATTTCTCAGATTGAGTTACACCTTGCAAGGGACATGAAAGGTAATAAGAGGTTGAAAATACATTAAGATCAAAGGAAAGATGAAGGTCCTCTGCTTAGTAGGGAAGAGAGATAATAAATAATGAATGATATGAAGAAGGCTGAGGACTTTAATGTCAGTTTTGTTCCAGTCTTCACTAAAGAGGTAAATTGTAACCACATACTTAACACAATATTAACAACAAGGCGTAAAGAATGCAAACCAAAATAGAGATAGTGTTAAAGAATATTTAGATAAGGTAGATAGGATTAATGTTAGCAAGGTGTGATAAAATTCACTCTACATTACTTAAGGAACAGATTGAAGCAATCTTAGAACCATTAGTGATTATCTTTGAGAACTTCTAGAGGATGGGTGTTGTCTCAAAGAATGGGAGAAAGGTACTATGTTTGCCTACCTTTAAAGGAAGAACAAAGAGGACCGAAGTTTTAGACCAGCCAGCCTAAACTTTAATACTGGTAAGATACTGAAACATATTATTAAACAACTAGAAGACTTATCTTGCGTTGCCCAGGTCCTTCAGGGCAGGAAGCTGGTGGTGTGGGAGATGCAGGAGTTAGAAGAAGGCCTTGGAGATGTGGAGGGCAGTGCAGGAGGTTGGTGTTTGTGAGTGTGAGTGTGTGTGTATGAATAAGGTTTTGGGTGTTTTGAGGGGGCTCAGGGTGAGGGTTCCCAGCAACACTCTCTTCTTCCCCCCCACCCTCCAAAATGGCCAGGGATGTTTTTTCTCCCACCCCTCCACCACTGCGTTGAAAGGGTTTTGGCAGGGGGACTGCTTACTTGGTGTGCTGGCAGGCAAGACGGTGGATCCCCAGCCCTACTGGCCACTCTCTTGGTGGATACTATGCAGGTCACAGGATAAAATACACCAATCAGTCAGGGGCCATATAAGTGAGAATCAGCCAGCATTTTGGTTTTATGTCTCAGTTCTACTGAGACAATGTCACAGGAGCTAAGGCTAAATAAGGAGAGTTGGGTCACATAGAGACTGTAGTGGAAAAAGCTCTCCTAAAAATCATAAGCTACTTAATTTTATATAGCTGAGTATTTTCTGCAATGGACTATGTTTGTGGGTGTGATAGAGAGGGTATTTTTTATCATCAGAATTAACTGTTGCTGTTGCAGGAGTTAGAGGTTGTTGCAATGGAGTATGCAGGATTCTGTTTAGTATAACATTGGTCTATTTGTAAAGATTTTGCAGAATGGTGCCATGTCTAAAATGGGCAGTTGCATTGATGAGGATTTCATTGATGGTTTGTGATTGTAAGCTCCTCAGATATCAAATTAATAAAGGTTTAAGTGCACCTTGAAAGGGGGAGCTAGTTACTTGATAATTTGGTTCAGGGTCAAGTGGTTATTTGAATTAAAGTAAAACTTGTCAAACCACTTTTAGGTCCCGAATATAATTGCATAGATAAACAGGGGAGCTCTCAAAAGGCAAGTTTCCATGTGTGACTCTTACATGATGAAGACTTAGCTCTTGTGTTCGGAAGCAAATCTGACTATGACATCATGTAATAAGCATATAGACTATACAGTCATTCTTAAAATGTCAGTCAGTGTTTAATACAGGTATGATCAAAATGTGTTGCAAACAGTGTAGTTAGGTTTCATGATTTGTATCCTGTCTTAATATCATCTAATAAAATTTGACTTTTGTGGCAAGCATTGACAATAATTACCATGCAAACTTTTGCTGAGAATTTTATAGTAGTCACTTAAAAATGCCGATGTTAGTATTATGAATGGAGGGGTTAGTCTTACTGAAACATTGGTACAGTTTTGTATGGTGAGAATGTTTTTGCTGTAATGTACGGGTTAACACAGAGGCTTTTATTTGAGACTGGCACATAGTTGGGATGCATGTTGTCTGTATATTACTGAGCAAACATTTGCTCTTGCCACAAGTTTTTTAAATTTAGATAATTGATGTTCTGTTACTGATTTTGCTTCTGACTGGATGATCTTAGTATAAGGTAGGGTTTCCCAACCTCTGGGTCCGGACCTGAATATGGGTTGCCATTACATTTCAAAAGGGTCGCCAAATGTCTCCCCAGGTGGTTCTGCCCCTCCTCTTCCCCCCGTTTTTGAATTGCCTTGGGTCACCAAGTCTTCCTCAATTGTCAAAATGGATCCCCGTCTGGAAAAGGTTGGGAACCGCTGGTCTAAGAGGTAGCCGTGTTAGTCTGTAACTTTAAAAGCAACGAGTAGTCCTGTGGCACCTTAGAGACTATATTGTACCATGAGCTTTTATGGGTAAAACCCACTTCAGAAGAACTTGAGTGAAGAAAAAAGAGGGACTATCAGAATTTATAACAGAAAAAGAAGGCAGAGGGAAAAAGTGTAGCTGTCAATAGTAGTGTCAGTACTAATAAGGCTAATTGAGTGGGCTGGAAGTGTCCCATTTGTGGGTTTTGATGTCAATGATGTGTTAAATGTAAAGAAGACTTTTTTTTTTTTTAAATGGGCCATCCCATTAATGCCTTTGTTCAGTCCAGGGAAACATTGTCAAATTTGCATATGAAAGTCAATTCTGCATTGACTTGTGAAATTCCTTTGTAGAAGGATGGCTACTTTTAAATCTGTTAATGAGTGCACATGCTCATGTTCCTTTACGGGTTTTTGTATGATACCATTTCTAATATCCGATTTGTGTCTATTAAAACTTTTTTCACAGACATTGTCTGGTTTGGCCAATATACCTGGCAGAGGGGCATTGCTGGCACTTGATGGCATACAAATTAATGGATATGCAGTTGTGTGAGCCTCTGAAGTTATGATGTCGCTTGTATAGCTGTGTGGACAAAGTTGGCAATGGGGTTTATGGATGATCTTTGGCAAGTCACGTAACCTGTTCATTCCTTCCTTTGTTGTAAAATGGGGATAATGCACAATCACCCTTTATAAAATATGTAAAGGTCTACTGATGGACAGTATGCCAAGTTGTTGAAGTACAGCATAGGGATGTTAAAGACTAGTTGACTATCCGATAAACATTTGCTTATTGGATAGTCTGTTGACTAGTCGATTCACCCTCCCCCTCTATGAGAGAGAGGCAGCAAAAGGGAGGGGAAGGGGTACTTCAATGCAGTAGCACCACACAGCTGAGTCGGGCATTGGTTGTGTGGCGCTGCCACTTTGAAACCCCAAGGCAGCGTTTCAAAGGGACAGCTGAGGACTCCCCAGCTAACCCCTGGTTCTGAGCGGTATTTCCCCAGAACCAGAGGTGCCAGCTGACCCCGGGTTCTGGGGAAATGCCACGTGGAACCGGGATCAGCTGGGGAGTCCCCAGCTGACACTGGGCTCCACGGCTGCCCCTTTGAAACGCGTGGAAGCAGCGTTTCAAAGGGGCAGCCGCTGCACAGCTGATCCCCGGCTTTTCAAAAGAGGAATGTTGAAGTGCCTATTGACTAGTCGAGTAGTTGATGGAAATTCCATTGACTACTTGACTAGACACTTAACCGCGTTTTAGCATCCCTAGTACAGGGTTCTACGTGCACAACATTGTTTTCTTTCTCTAGCTTCAAGTTGAGAGAGGGACTGGAGTCTTCTGTTTGAAGAACACCTAAGATGAACCAGCACTGATTCTGCTTTGTTTCTGTGTTTAAAAGATAAAGTAGCAACTGCCCTATCCCATGTTCACTTTCACAGTTTATATTGTCAAACACTTTAGGCTACTCTATTAGTGGGGAAAAGGGTAAGCAAATTTTACAAACCCCAGTATGACTACTAAACAACAAATAAACTCACATTAGAGAGTTTGAGACTTAGGCATTCTCCTGCAGTGATAGAAACCTGAACAGAGAAAGTATGGGGATAATGAACTAGCAAGTAAAATTATCTATCTGTCAAAAACAACAATCTCATCTGTTGTTAATTTGTATTTTGTCAGAGTTGACCACATAAAAGGTGAAACATGTAATTCTCAACTGGTACTGGTAATGCAGTAAGAGAACTTCCTGATCGAATAGCTTTTAAGTCTTGAAAGTGTTTTGTCTAAAAAATTGTATCCAAATATATCTCCCTGTTCCAAAAGCAAAAATCCCTTCCTGTCATCTACATTTGAGAAGGCCAGAAAGCAGTTCATATTTGTACTTTATCTGCATTTTCTGCTTTCTTGATAATTGAAAATGTGTATTGTATCCTTTTGCTTTCTGATGGATTCCCTTTTCCCTCCTCCAAATATTTTCAATCTGCAGTGTTACACTTGAAGACCATGGGTTTTTGCTGTTGTTCATTAACTAGCTAGAACAGACTTCAAACTGTGTTTCCAGTGGAAGCTTAACCAAATGAACAGAATGGGAGTCATTGCCTTCAGCAATACTGCTGTAATTACTGCTTCAGTGTACAAATGGCTTTTACAGGATCTGTTATCCAGGGCATGTGTACGCTGATACAGAGGCAGCATCAGCACAAGGGAAGGGAGGGGTCTGCGTGTTACCGTGAAGGATAATTGATGAGCCCAGGCTCATTGGTTAATTGTGTACACTATCCCATCCCTAGTGCACACGGAGGTTTAGATTGGCATAGCTAAATCTATTAAGGGTGTGGATTTTTCATGCATCTGACTGATGCGGCTGTGGCTAAGTTCCCAGTGTATCAGCCCCAGCCTTCCACATATTCCTTACCAAAGATGTTGCTTGTATTTTGCTACTCCTGCTGCCGTGACTAAAAGTGAAAAGTGTTTGAGTGCGGGAGACTTGATGGGGGGTGGCATCTTCTACTCCAGATCTTGGATCACATGTAAAGATGTTGAGAGAAGCTGCTGTAGCAGCATTGGCAAAAATTCTTCTGCACGCTAATTAGCTCCTCTGAGGTTCTTCAGTTTATACATCTTAGCTTTATAAGTAGCTGAGGAGGACAGTCTGAATATTTCTCTAAGACTTTTTTTACACTTTGGTTGCACAGGATCCGATGTTTTTTAAAGTTAGCAGTGTTGGTTGAAGAATAATAAACTGAGGGCCAGCAAAACTTCCTTTACAAGAAGGTGAAAGCAAATTTTTAAGGCATTTTTTCAACTGGGTAGATACATGGCGCTTTTTCCTTTTATAAATACTGTTTGTATTTGATCATCTTAATAGGTTAAATGGCTAATTGACTCCAAAAAAACTACTAGGCTTTAAGTGGATGAAGAAATATTTTTAAATGTTTTCTCATTAATTATAATAACCTAATAAAAGCTTGAAATTGAAAGTTTTATTTAAAAAATTCTACTTCATATGAATTCTTCATTTATATTTGTCTTTTTATAGAATGCATCTGCTGTTCCAGTTAACTTTGCATAAGTGAAAAACTGGGATGTGGCTGTCCCACGAAACAGACCAGTTTTTTAAAAAGGCATTGTAATGGGCCTGAGATTGTGGCATTCACAACTGGAAAACCAAGAAGGAAACAGTTGTCCTCTTCAAAGGATTCTAATGTCTCCCAGTTAAATTCTTCTTGTTCCTAAAAAGAGGGTGTGGGATTCAGTCTGTCCTAATTCTGGACCATGTTAAATCCACCATAAAGGTCACTGAAGCCACGTTCCATGGTTTTAAGCTACTTCAGTACATCTCTGTTTACACTGGAAACTTTGAGCTACTGCATGCTAGAGCCCAGGGTCAGCTGGGGGACTCCCCAGCTGATCCCGGCCTCCATGTGGAATTTCCGTGGAACCTGGGATCAACGGGGGAGTCCCCAGCTGACCCTGGGTTCTGAGGAAATGCTGCACGGAACCTGCAGTCAGCTTGGGGCGTACCCAGCTGACCCCGGGCTCCATGTGGCATTTCAAAGTGGCAACGCAGCATGGAGCCCAGAGTAAGCTCCATGAGGGTGCTTCCTTTTGGAAATGCACAAGAGCCTTTATTGGGGACTCTTGTACATTTCAAAGCTAGCCCACATACAGCCTGGAGTCAGTGGGACTTTCGGACACTGCACCCCTTCCTGCAGTACAAAGAAAAGCAGAGTGAGACGGGGAGGAGGGCAGGCAGGAGCTGGCTTCTGCAGAGCTGTTTGCCCCTTGTGCTGATGCCTCTGTATCAGAGGAAGCAGCGTGGAGTGAGGAGGTGGGAGTTCGTGTGCGTGGGGAGCCGGCTTAAAAGCTGGTTTCCTACAAGCACCTGTTCCCACTTGCCCGTAAATGTTTAGCATGTAAACATGTAGCTGCTAACATTTTTAGTGGTTACACATTTACACAAATACACTAGGGATGTGTTTTAATATCCCCAGTGCATACCTTGGAGATGACCTTCCGGTAATAAGATCCACAGATCCAGCTGATTCCGGAGTCATCTGGATCATCCATAATAGGAATGGAGATTGACATTTTGTTTGATGAAGTTATTGCTATGCTGTGCACTAGGAAATCTGTTGTGCCTTTTATTCAAAGTACAATTAACACAATTTGTAATTTAGGAAAGTAGAATGTGATTATGCTGGCTGTAGAAGTTGTCAGAGGAAATTTCTGGTGTTGGGGCGTTTCCTTGTTTCCTGTGACTGACACATCTGGTTCTGCTCACTTGTTCAAGCAGACTGCACTACCTAATGTACTGGATTTGTGGACCTTAATTTATTTTCAACAAATATAATTTCAAGTAAGCAAGGATACATTTTCCTAGTCTCCTGAATGAGTAGAATACACCCATTACACAACTCAGTCCTTCCCCACAAATTTTCCTCTGGTCTGTTGAGTAGTCAACCAGAAATACAGTGAGTTTTCTCTTTCTCCCCCACCTTTGTCCCTTGCGTGCCTGCCTGCTTGCCCTAGTTCAAGAATCAATATCCCCCTCTTCTATGTTAATGCCCCAAAAGAATGTGTGCATAACACTCCTAGCAACTTCAGAATAAATTGACTTAATTTTGTATTTTCTTGTTTTGTTGGTTTAAGACTCCTCACCTGCTCTCTGCTTTTCCACTCACATACACACACTGTACCATTATCACAGCTAGTGATGTTAAATTTCAAATAAGTGACTAATCGAATAGTTGATGCAATTCGCATTGACTATTTGATTAGTTAATAGGGCACCTCTGCCTTTCAAGTGTAGCAACAGCCTTAGGGCTATTGCTACACTTCAGAGGTGAAAGTGCTTCCCACTGCATTTCAAAGTGGCAACGCTGTGTGGAGCCCGGGGTCAGCTGGAGATTCCCCCGCTGACCCTGGGCTCTATGTGGTACTGTCACTTTGAAATGCTGCATGCAGCCTGGGAACACTCCAGCTAGCCCCAGGCTGCATGAGGTGTTTCAGAGTGGCAATGCTGCATGGAACATGGGGTCTGACCCCAGGGTCCACGCGGGGCAAGATGGGGGAAGTGACTAGTCAACTAGTTGTTCACATCCCTAATCACAGCTATCTTAGGTGACATGTAGTGCAGCTTTACCCTTCTCCTTAGGTCCAGTTAGTTGTGGGGTTTTGGTGTAATAGTATGTTGTAATAGTAAGGATTAACCTGGGATCTCCACTGTGTACCTCACTTTTCTGGACATGTGTTTTATGTAGACCTATGGCTTATTTTCCACTTATGCTAACTTTGTATTTCTAACCAGCTAGAATAAACCTGAGTCTTAATCCCATCAATTTTTTTTAACTCATTTGCACAACCAGAGATCCACTCTGTCACATATATTCAATTCAGAAGATGATTTTTCAATAGTAATTCTCAATAAATCAGTTAAAAATTGTGGTAAAATTGGATCACTACTATGAAGGGATTATTGTTCATGATTATAATAAAAGAACATATTGTCATCTGGAGCAGGGTAGTGGAATGGCCAGACTGACTGTTACCTGATATAAAAGCAATAAATTGAATTCCATTAATTTGAAGTGTGTGTGTGTGTGTGTGTGTGTGTGTGTGTGTGTGTGTGTGTGTGTGTGTGTAATTTTCAGTAAATATGTTGCTCTTTTGAGCTTTCATGATACCTGCATGGTAGTAAGAGATACAAACTCAAGTTATGTGTAATTTAGTGTAAAAAATCACTGCAGAAGTAAGGTTGTTTGGTAGTATGTTCTTTTTTTTACAGAATGTTGAGCTGAGCAGAACTCAGTCATCTGAAACCTAAGACATACAGATTTTTTGTTTTGTTTTCACCAAAAGTTTTAGTGATTAGCCATCAAACATAGTGCATGCCAGTTAAAATGAAGAATATGAGACTAAAATAGGGAAAGAACAAGTTAAAAATTACAAGTTAGATGTCTAGAAGCTGTTCAATTTGCTCACCACCTGTTTTGATCTTTTGACTTAAAACTGGTTTCCTCGCTTCCCCCAGCAAAGTGATATTGAAAATAGTGTAGGGGACAAAGTATAATGGAAACATAGAGACAGCATGGAGAACGGGGAGGAACCATCTTGATACTAAAATGTTTAAAAGAGGAAAGCTAACTGATCTACTGATCTAATAAAATGCTGTTCCAAGCTTCAGATTAATAATTGCATCATTCACTTGTGTGGCATTGTGTGTGTTGAAGATTTAAAAGCATTGCAGACCTGAACTTCTCAATCTTTCCTCTAATTGCTTTTTTCCCATGGGAGGCCAGGCAAATAATGAAACATGTAAGTTGAACTTTACTTCCAAGTTCTCCTGACTATATTGGGTTGCACCGAGTTAAACTATTTCATTAGCCCAAAAATATAACTAAGGCTAAAAATAAATTAATGTCTATGAAAGCCACATACGAAAAAGCAGCCCTCGGGAAAGAGTTCTAGCAACAGATGCTTGGAATATGTGTGTGCATGAAGAAGTGGGATTCGGTGCAAGAAGAGAGAGGTTACTTTGCAGAGTTAAGTGTACATGCTGGTCAAAGGAAAAAAAACCAGTCAATCTAAGAAAGGGACTGGTCCACCAGTCAGAAGCCCATATTTTCTAGCAAATCATTCTGCATGTGTGAGATACCTGTTTTATGAAGGTAAATGCTAACCTAGCATTTGACAATGTGTCACGTGACACGTTACCCATTATATGCTCAGAATGTGGCAAAAGTTTGCTTGTCATTACATGTGTTTGAACCACTTTTATTTAGAAAAAGGATTATTGAGCGGGACACTGGGATGATTTTATTTTAAAAAAAACCCTCAAAATTGTATTTCTGTGGCTATGAAAGATAGACTTGAAGACCTAGCACCTTCATGGTTATTTGAAGATAATTAATGGACATTTGAGTCTCTATCCCAAGAGTACTCTACATGTGGCCTGCGGGTGGGATCCTTTGAACATGGCTTCTTCTGGGAACATGCTCCACAACAGCGAGGCGTCTCGCAGGTGGGGTGAGCATTTAAAGATGCAAGTGGACACGCTGGCTGGAACAGTGGGGTACAGGATGTCGTCATTTCTAGCCCCCATGGCGGAGATGCCGGGAGCACCGGGGCATTATGGGAGGTGCTTTGTATTCATGCCCGTCAATGTGAAAGAAGCTACTGTATTTGCATATATTTGCCTATATAATTGCAAGTATATGCAACCACACCTAAGTTGCAGCCCTTGGTATGTGCTGTATCATTGTGGCCCCTGGGGCTTCCAAAGTTGAGTAGCTCTGCTTTATCCCCTTCAAGAAATTCACTTGTACATCGGATATAAGTATTGTGCGGGGATGTACTGGCTCAGGGTGCATCTAGACTGCGTTTTTCTTTCGAAAGAAGATACGCAACTTTGGCATGAATTTGCATATCTTCTTCCGAACGCTTTTTCAAGAGTGGTTTTTTCGAAAAAGCAAGCAGTGTCGATGCAGTTCTTTCGGGAGGAAAAATACCCTTTTTTGAAAGAACCAGGTTTACAGACTGCTTGCTTTTTTGAAAAAAACCCAAAAAACCCTCTTTTGAAAAAGCGATTGGAAGAAGATATGCAAATACACACCAAATTTGCATATCTTCTTTCGAAAGAAAAATGTAGTCTAGATGCACCCTCAGAGGGAAATATGTATTAATTGTGTCCAAATACGTTGTTTTCTAGTTAAAATGTCTAGATTGCCACCATAGCAGAATTTCCCATAAGTTCTTAAGCATCAGGTGTTTTGAAGATTTTATTCTTTAGTTAAATCTAGAAGGTGCATTCAAAGCATTTTGAATGACTGTACAACGATGGTGGACTGGGATGGTGGAAGAACTGGTAGTTCTGACTAGTGTGAGGATGAGGATTTTAAACAAGGTGTATAATTTGCAAGTGCCAACAATGTGTATCTGTGGAGAAACTAGATCTAAGTATTGAAATAATTCTTTTCATTAGTGCTCTGTAAATGAACTCTTCATATTACTCAGCTAAGCTTGGTCTTAGGCCATATCTACACTACAAAATTAGTGTAGCCCAGTACTGACGTTAGACTTATTGGCCTGTAATTGCTAGGATCATCTCTAGAGACCTTTTTAAAAAATTGACATCACATTAGCTATCCTCCAATCATTTGCCATCTAGTCTTGGTGACTTATTACTGTTAAGTTTATCAATTTGTTCTCCTCTAATAAGACCTCAGTCTTATTGGTCGCCTAAGTAGAATGGCTATTATCCACCAAGAAAAGACCCAGGATTTAAATGGTTGTTAGCTGGCGCAGCATCTCAGGCTCAGTTCACCAGCCCTTCCTTTGTTGGTGGATTGTAGTATGTAGAGAAACTGGAGATTGTGGAAGAAATACTACAATCCTCTGAAAAATGTGTAAAAATCTAAAATTTGCTCTGACAAATACTTAGGAATTCTGTAGCCTAACCTAGCAGCTGAGAACATGATTGAGGAAGGACTGTTCTGTGGCCTATTCAACAGTTGGATAGGTATGGCTAACAAAAGTAATCCTCTTTAAATGTAGAGAGCATTTAGAGATATCCAAGAACAATCTGAATTTTCCAGGAGGCCTCTGTCTAAATAACACTGGTGACAGCTTACACCTGTTAAAGGATAAGATTACATGTGCTTTTGCTGAAATAACACAATGAATTAAGCACTGGTTCCTCCTTGGTGGTTTCTCTCCTGCTTTGGGAAATGTATGTACTGGATACATTATCTTATATCTGAACAGGGTACGTTTTCTTTCCTAATTCAGATTCTTGGTGATATTCAGTTACACTCATTCCCTTGCCTGGCAGAGAGATGGCTGCAGTAAATGAGTACTTCAGGAGACCAAATTAACAGATAAGAATTGTCACCATCAACCTACCCACCTTCCTTTTCCTCCTTACTGTAGACTTGTTATTCTAGCTCAGAATCTCCCCCAACTAGATGTTGGCCCATATTATAACACATGATAAAATCTGGCAAAGTTGATAGCAAACAGCTCGCGTGACCTTGAATTAAGATTTTAAGACGCTAAAAAGTTGTTACACATGGGCCAGGTCTACACCACTTGGTTGCTGGTATAATAAAGCTAGTAATGAATGTGATTTTAAAAAATACTTAATTTCTCATTCACTGTTAGTGTAAATGTAGAAGAATTGGTTTTTCTGGAATAGTTTATTTTGTTTGTATATCTGGTACAAACTGTACCTACACTGGGAGGGTTTACCATTTGATTCCATGTAGGTTCTGATGCTGCACTCATTTCCATAGTAGCTGAGCACCTTTCAGTAGTTCATTAAGCAGCATAACCGTACATCTATACATTCGGCAAAGGAAGATGTGTACTCAGTGCAACACAAAGTTTTGGTTATTTGTATAAAATGCATCTTTTGTTACGTATTTACATTAGAGAAGGCACCTTGGACCTGGTGTGGAAAGTTGTGGTTTGTGATGGTTTGCAGTTATTGGAGGAGTTCCATGCTCTTGTACCTCCCTCTCTCCTCCCCCCAATTAAGTTTTATCTCTTGTACAAATGAGCTTTAACTTTACAGTTGAGAGTTGCTTTGTGCCAGAGGAGCTGATGTAACTACACTGACAAACTCAGAGTATAAACAGGACCTATGGTAATTCTCACAGGATAAGTGTAATCAGTAACTTTAAATGTTGTGTTGTGGTGTAGGAAGGATGAGAGAAGAGAGAAACATCAATGTTTGTGTCTGTTTTAATGCAGAATTCTTGATTTCTGCTCCTTGAAGCCGAAGAAACCGATCTGATTATGATTAAATAATGAAGACTCTTTTTTATGGAGGAGAGGTTGGAGATGTTTGCATGTTGGCTGCTGACTGTATGCCATGTTCTTGCCCAGTGCTGTTTGAAATGGCAGAATTTTGATTCTTTGTTTATAAAGCTGTGTGTTAAATTGGAAATTTATTAACTTTTCAGTTTTCATTTGGAAGATTCAACTGAACTCTAAATCTACTATGGAAAAAAAGGGGGGGGGGAGAAAAAGTGATTTAATTCTCAGTTTCAGCTCATATTTCTGTCTCAGTTTCCCAGATGCTTCCACTGTATTGTCTGTGGGGAATGACTGTAAAGGCTGGGCAAGCTTTCTCTTCAGCTCTGTAAAAGCTTGTCTGTTGGCTTTTGTTCAGCCCTCAACCATGCACTCCGGCAGCCAACAATTCAGTCTTTTCTGTGTGGGTATTTTTCCCTCAAATGAACATGTGGATTACTTTATTGACAGTGTTGAGTCTTAAGTATTAGTCAAAGTTTATACAGTATTTCAGACTGACCTGTCCTCCTCCTTTTTCATCTATTGTCAGGTTGCTGGCTATTTATGCAGTGTAATTACTGTACAGAGATGGATTATTTTAAAGAGTAACTTATTGCACTCTCTAAATTTGTCATCATTAAAAGCCCCAGTTCATGAAAAGCCCTTTAGCAGGTGCTTAAAGTTAAACAATCCTGAATTTAGCGTTATTGAATAGGTAGCAGTGGGATCTGGATACTGAAGCCTGAGAGAAAGGGAGGAATTGTGCTGCAATTGAACATGGGGCACTTCAATAAAGGAACAGCTGCTAATTGTGTTACAAATGTAAGTGATAACTCTAAATAGCAATTTTGCTATCTTGTTTTGCCTTCAGCTTCAAAGTGCTTAAAAAAAAAAGATGATAGAACTTCAGTAACCCTGTGAGAGAGAGATGTTACTGTCTGGTGCTTTAAGAGGTTTGGATGCATAGAACAGATATTGGCTCTGAAGGACAGCTGTATGATTTTCTTTTTTCAAAGGATGTAACTAGAATTGTACATTTATGTTTCCAATTGTTACAAATTTGAATATGAATACCTGAGCGAGGACCCTGGAGTTGGGCCCACTGTCTCCAGACTTCAGCCTGTGCATTAAAAAGCAGACAGGACTTGTATATTTGATTAAAGTCTCAGAAGAGACCAAAGAGACATTATTCTTCCCAATTAGGGTACGTCTAGACTAGATGCCTCTGTCGCCAGAGGCATGTAGATTAGGCTACCAGACATAGTAAAATGAAGCGGCGATTTAAATAATCGCCGCTTCATTTAAATTTACATGGCTGCCGCGCTGAGCCGACAAACAGCTGATCAGCTGTTTGTTGGCTCAGCGCGATAGTCTGGACGCGCAGGTGGCAACATCAAAGGTATTTGTTGACCACCCAGGTATGCCTCCTGGGATGAGGTTTACCTGGGTGGTCGACAAATACCTTTGATGTCGCCACCCGCGTGTCCTGACTATCGCGCAGAGCTGACAAACAGCTGATCAGCTGTTTGTCGGCTCAGCGCGGCAGCCATGTAAATTTAAATGAAGCGGCGATTATTTAAATCGCCGCTTCATTTTACTATGTCTGGTAGCCTAATCTACATGCCTCTGGTGACAGAGGCATGTAGTCTAGACGTACCCTTAGACATGGGCATGGATACACGGTTCAGTCAGCAGTTATTCAGAGCAAATGTTGGCATTGATTTCTGATAATAATAATAGAAACCCCAAAAATATTCTCTACTTTGGTCAAGGAGAAAAATGTCAGAATCCTGCTAGCAAAAACCAGTAGCCACTACTAATGTTCTAATTGTTTGGACAAGACTGTATTTCAAATAAATACTTAGAAAAGTTTATGGATTTAGTCTTGAAAGTTTACGCATTAATTGTGTAAAATTGTATGCAATCAAGACTAGTGCATGGAATCAATATTTCTTTAAAAGCTGATTGCAGGGGACTTCATGAAGTTACAAGGTATACTTATGTCTGTGTATTGAAGTCTTTAAAGGGACATAATATCCATGTGACATCTTTGTTTAAGCTGTTTGAATCCTCATACGTAGTGGTTGGACTTGACCTTGAAGAGTTTTTGGTTGTGTTTTACATTTCCTTACTGGTGATGAAGATTAAATTAACTTCTCTGAACTGGAATCTATATACCTATGCCCTAATTTAGCAATTCATTTTTGTCACTGTGTCAGTGTGAAAATGGCAGGTGTTTAGGAAAGCATTGTTGTGGACTCTCATAGTAGACTTTTAATTGTTATTTAAATAATTACTTTTTTTTACTGATTGCAGAAGAGAACTTTATGTGTTTTATAGTGGAGATATATAAAGGTAACTCGGACATCACTATGTATTCTCTCATCTTACAAAAATGAGACATCCATTCAAATAGAAAAATAAATTAAAATGTACTGTATCGTTACACTTTTTATGTCCAAGAGCATAGCAGGACACAGCTTCAGAACATAAACTAACCACTACTAGATAGGAAGCATGGACAAGATTTTTACAGCATCCTTGAAAGCGCGTGGCTTTGATTATTGTTAGAGATAGCAGAAGGGACTATATAATCGGGCAATTAATGTGCTAATCTGGTTTCATTTAATGATGGGCAATTGTAACGGTGCACATTATTTCATGTAACTTATAGGATTGCAAGTTCCACTGTAAGCAAAAGTGTATTTTATGTTTCAAAGTTGTGTTTCATCGCCAACGCTTCTCTCTAATTTTGTTTATAAGCCCATTGAGTAATGTGAACCTGGTCTTCTACATTTCGTATCACTCCAGCCTGTTGTTGCTATTCAGAAAAAGCCAAATAACAGCAATATGAAAGCACTGATAGACACCCATCTCCCCGCCCTCCCCCCCTCCTGCATTCCTTTAGCACAGGGGTGGGCAAGATGTGGACTGCAAGCTGGATCCAGCCTGCCAAGCACCTAGAACTGGCCCATGGGCTTCCCTGACAGGACCGTCAGACACAGAACGGTCGGCTACTTCAGAGCAGTCGCACACTGCTATAAGTGGCTGGCTGCTCCCTGTGGCTCTCTGTTCTGGGTGCTGCGGGCAGAGGGAGGCTTCACAAAACTAGCCAATGGAAACTGAGAGATTTTGCTGGGGGTGGAGGCAGGACATGAAGCTTCCCCTGGTGCCCCGAGTAGAGAGCCACAGTCAGCCATTTTGAGCAGCCTAAGGCTGCAGCAGGCAGTGAGCCTGCCTCAGGGTCCTGCAAGGCTGCTGGTTGGGAGCTGTCTATATAAGTGTCTTCCAGTCACAGCCTGCCTCTGGCACCCCAACCCCTGGTCATCACTCACTCTTGTCTCAGGTCACCATCCAAATCCTCTACAACCTCCCTCCCATCCTCCAGGTCCCAACTCTTTCCCAGACCCTGTACCTCCTCTTACAGCCATTGCCCAGGCCAGAATCCACTCCTGTGACCCATCTTTACATGTAATGCACCCTCCCATCCCTGCACTGCAACCCTAATCCAGGGAGGAGCAGGGGTGATTGATGGAAGGGCTTGGAGACAGAAACTGCTTTGTACTCACTAGGGATGTAAGAACGTAGTCAATTAACTGTTAACCGATTAACTGATAACCAAAAGCTTATCAGTTAATGTTATAGACTATCCCTCAGCAGCAGCTCCTGTCCCAAGGGACTAGGTCTAACTCGACATTGTAACATGGCACACAGAGTTGAAGTAATACTCTGGCTTGGCTAAGACACCCCTCTGTCCTGACCAAATTTGAGTGAATGTCATTGTGAGTTGGAAATACACGATGTAAGAACTGTGACCTATGAGGAAAAGTGAAAAAACTGGGCATGTTTAGTATTGAAAAGAGAAGACTGAGGGAGCATCTGATAAGCATCTTCAGATATGATAGAGACTGTTACAAAGCAGTTGTTCTCCATGTCCATTGGAGGTAGGACATGAAGTAATCAGCTAAATCTGTAGCAGGAAGAACTTAGGTTGGATGTTGGGGACAACTTTCTAATTATAATAGTATTAAGTACTGAAATAGACTTCAAATGGAGGTTGTAGAATCCCCATCATTGGAGATTTTTAATAACAGGTTAGACAAAGAGATGGTCTAGATCCGTGGTCACCACCCCGTCGATCGCAATCGACTGTTCAATTGGGAGGGCTCAACAAGTCAATCGCGAGGAGTTCGGGGGCCCCCCCATTTCCGCCCACCCCCAAGAAGCCCCACTACCTACCTCCAGTGACAATGGAGAGGTAGTGCCGGCTTCCTGCGGGGTGGAAGGAAGTCAGGCAGCTGCGTGCCACTTCTGACGTTTCAGAAAGTGCACTGGCTGTTCTCCTACCCCAAACACCAGCATGGTACAACCACCAACGTCTGTGGCATGCGGGTGACTTGCTGCTTGGGAGGGGTTAGGATTCCCCAGAGGAGGCGCATGCTGGGGCTTCCCTCCTCTGCAGGGGGGAGAGGGGAGAGGGGAAGGAGTCCCAGGAGGAGGCGTGCGCGGAGCTTCCCTCCTCTGTGGGGGAGGCGGGAACCGTGTGCCGGGGAATCCCTGTCCCCAGCTCCCACCAACAACCTGTCCCCACTGGCACTCTGTCCCCTGCTCCCACTTGCATCCTGTCCCCTGCTGTAGAACCCTGCCCCCACTGGCACCCTGTCTCCTGCCCCCATTGGCACCCTGTCTCCTGCCCCCACCAGCACAGTTGGGGCCACATTAGTGAGGCTTTTGGGGGGTTTGGAGGAGTTATTTTATTTTTTTTGCATCTCACTTGTGTGGCCCCAACTGACTTTTCTATGGGTCAGTGTCCCCTGACTCAAAACAGGTTCCCCGCCCTTCTCATAAATAAAGACAATGCTGAAACTTTTTATATTTGGCATATTTTATTTAAAAATGAAGCCAGGCCAACAAAGCCCTCAGTTGGGGCCAAGCCCCCATCTGGCTGCAGCATCATAACACACCTGCACCCCCCCCTCCCCGTCCCCAACCTTAGATCTGAGACTATCATACACTGGAACCCTCTCCCACATCCTGAGCCTCTCATATCCCCAAACTCCTGCACCCCCGCATCCTCAGTCTTTTGCCACAACACTTCTGCACCATTCACACACTGCAAATCTGTGTCCTGAGCCCATCATACTCCCAACCTTCCTGCTCTGAGCCCCTCAGATTCCCCAACCCAAACTCCTGCACCCTCACATGCACAAGCCTGTGGCTTGCTCAGTACCCCAACCCTCCTCAACCTGGAGCCCCCTACCTGAGCCAGCATTCCCTTCTCCACATCCTCCTGCATCCAAATTCCCTCCCAGAGCTTGCACCTATCACCCTTTCCCACACCCAATCCCTCATTCCCACCCCAGAGCCCACACATCCTGTCTCAACCCAGTGAGGGTATGGCTAGACTGCAGCGGTTTTTCCGGGATTCCATGTCCAGGGATGCGTTTGTTCTTCCGCTTTTTTTAGCGGAAGATTAAGTTAGCTCCTGTATTCCTTGTTCCACGAGGAATAAGGGGGCTTCTGAAAGAAGGGGTTTTTATTATATTTGGCCCAGTCTACATAGGCCAGATGTTGGAAAAACCTCTTCCTACAGAAGAATAGAAAAAAAAGTGGCAGTGTAGCCATACCCTGAGAGTGAATAAGGGCCAGGGATAGCAAGTGACGGAGAGGAGGAGAACAGAGAGGGCGGGGCTTCAAGGAACGGCTGTGGTCTTGGGGAAGGGATGGGGCGGTAGATCTTGGCTTGTTCTGACATTTAAAAAGTGTTCTTGAGCATAAAAAGGTTGGAGACCACTGGTCTAGATATACTTGTTCCAAGGGAAGCTGGGCTTGATGATTTTTGAAGGTCCCTTCTAGCCCTATATTTCTATGATTCTTTGTTAAACTCTTTTGAACCTTGGTACCTTATATTCTCCTCATTGGCTCAACTACTCATTCACACAGAGGTGGATTTTCTAAAATGTTTATTTTTCTAAATTGCAGTGCTGACTAGCTTTATTTCCTGCTCGCTTCAAAATAAACAAAACAAAAAAGACAACTTCCACTGTTAAACAGGATTTTTCCTCAGACTTTTAGTATGTGATATGGCCTATAGAAGGAAAGGTTAATTTGCAAGTCCTGGGAGCAAAAGACCTTTCTACCTGCTCAAACAGTTGAGCTGCCCTCTTTTGTCAACACTCAGCAAGAACTGGTTCTGCTTCGGTTCAATACACCTCTTTCTTTTTAGCTAATTCCCAGGAATCTGCAACCATAAGGCCAAGGATCTGCACGAAAAGGTCAATTGTGACCAAGCCTCTGCACTCTGTCAGCATGTTTGCTTGATATGTCAAAGACTACTTCTCAAAGACTCTCACTAAAGTTGGGAGGGGAATGACAAGAAGCCCCCCTTCTTTGGTTTTCTTTTAATATAGCCAGTGAATTTTTAAAACTAGAGCGATTGCACATTTGAGTTGTTTTGAATATCCTTGTTTTTTGGGGTGGATTTTTCAAGCTTGATCATTTCTTTCTATACATAAAATGAGACTGGAATGTTAGTTCTTGTTTTCCAGGTGACCTGATGTAATATTTTAACTTGGATAATGACTTCAACAGGTATTGAAACTTTTTTTTTTTTAAGGCAAAGCTTCTTAATGTGTTAGATTAAATGATTTTCAGAAGTGGAGTTCCTAGGTTTATAAAATTCTTAAAAGGACAGTTATTTAATGAAAAACGGCTGTTTCTTTCTCTTACCGTACCAACTTCTCAGAGTAAGGCTTTGTCTACCCTTAAAAGTTTAGATTCAGCTGCAGTAGTGCTTTAAACTGAAAGTTACTCTCATTACTCTGCATAAGGAGAGTAGCTAACAGCGCTGGGAGTGCAGCTCCCAGTAAGGATCTGAATGTTTGACTGATTAACCAGTGGGGGCTGGAGCAGTTCCCCGCCTGCTGATCCAGCCCCTGTGGTCATCCCGAGCTGCCCCTGTTCTCTGTGCCACAGGCGGGGGGAGAGTGGAGAGGAGAACTGGAGCCAGTGATCGTGGGAGCTGACTTAAAAGCTGGTTCTGTCCAGCACCATCTCCAGGGTGCCACCTGCTCTCCCTCCCCTCCCCCCCGCCTTTATCAGGGCAGGGAGGTAGGGGATGCTGCAGTGAAGCAGCCCTTGTTCTCGGGGTCCCAGTGGGGAGCTGCCCCTCCCCACAGACGGGTGCTTCCACCAAGCAGCCCTGTTTGTGGTGGACAGGGGCTGCTGGACTCATCACGAGCTGGGACTGAGCAGTCCTGGCTCGTGCGAATCACGGCAGCGCAGGTGGCTCTCAGAGCCAGCATGAGACGGGACTGCTCAGTCCTAAATCGAATTGGCTCCTGGAACTACCCCTGCTGCTGCTCTGCAGAGCGGTCCTATCAACTAATCATATAGTTGATCCAATTATATAACTTTGGATGTTTATCACTAGATAGGCATGCTGACATCTTCAGCTACATCTGAAAATGTTGAGATGAACAGAAAGTAGATGACTTGATTTTCAGGGAAATATCATAATTTTTTTTTTTTTGGCTTTCATTTGGTCCAAAATGTAATTTTTGTATGGAGAAACCAGGGTGTGCGGTATGTGTGTTTTTTTTTTTTTTTTTTTTTTTAACACCATCTGTGCCCCTCACTGGTAAGAAGCATAATAAGAAATTGCAGCATTTAATGGACCCTTAGCACAGCTACACTATTCAGGTAGCTAAAATGCTTTTTGTTTCATCCACACTGTTTCCTGAAAGGACTTCTCTTTCTTCTTTTTTTATGGCATTACTGGAGAAGAACAAGATATAGATCTTAGGAGCTTTTTATCGGTTGGCTAGTTTTTCATTTTGGAATCTAAAAGTGTTCCCTGAATTTTTCAGTAAATTGAGAAATGTCATACTGACAGTCTTTCTGGTGTTAGAAAATAATTTGTCAATTGCTTATATGCATTTACCACATTCTTTTGGTGCACTCTTTCATGCCTTTAAAAATATATATTCTCAGGAAAATCAGCTGGATTCTTAAGTGTTTTCTTTTTTATTTGATACTCTTGAGTTAATATAATGACAAATTCAGAATAGTCTCCCATGATTTATTTTGTCAAAGCTTGCAGGTGAAAATTCCTTTCGCATAATCAGTTACTTTATGGGAAAATTCCAGGGAGCCACTGTCATCCAGTATCTTCAATAACTAATATATATTTATTATGTGTGTGTTTCATACTATTTTTTTTTTTAGAAATCCCTGTCTGCTTCAATACATTTATCTGAATCAGGGTGGGCAGTAATTTTTGGTGGGGGGGGCCAAGCCGAGATTTTGGGAAAGTGGTCAAGGGCTGCACTTTTCCACCGAAGGTGTGTGGGATCTAGGATGGAGGTTGGGTGCAGAAGGGCACACGAGATAAGGGACTGGGGTGCAGGAGATGGTGTGAGTTCTGAGAGGGTGTTTGGGTGAAGGAGGGGGTTGTGACCTGGGACGGAAGTGGGGTGCAGGGTCTGGGAGGGTGTTTGGGTGCAGGAGAGGATTCTTGCTTGGGGGAAGGATGTAGGAGAGAGGGTACAGGGTCTGGGAGAGAGTTGTGACCTGAGGCGGGGGTGTATGTGCAGAGGGTTTGGATTGTGACCTGGAGAGGGAGTTGGGGTCTAGATGGGGCTGGAGTGCCAGAGGCAGGCTGTAGCTAGGAGGTGCTTACCTAAGCCTGCATCACCTGCAAGGGAAGTATGCTCCTTGCCTACTGCAGCCCCAGATCACTTAGAGCTACAGGCTGTTCCCTCCATGTGGGTTTCAGCTCTGGGATGGGGAGGAGGCTTGCGTTGACCCTAGCCCCGAGACCAATCTCTCAGCTCCTATTGGCTGGTTGTTTCCAGCCAGTAAGAAGTGAGATATAGGCTAGAGTCAATTCCTATTGGCCAGTTGTCTCTGGCCAGTAGGAGTGAGGATTGCGCTGGGGGCAGGGAGATCACACGAAGGTTCCCCCTCCCTCCAGTGTAGAGAGCCACCGGATTGCACTTTAAACCTGCAGCAGCTGTGTGTCTTAAAGTCCCAGCAAGGTGGTCCCCGTGCGGGCTGGATCCAGTGGCTTTGCAGGTCAGATCCAGCCCCTGGACCGTATTTTGCCAAGCTCTGGTCTGGATGGTCCCAATGGATGGCACTTCATATTGCTTCGTTACTAGGCGAGCTACAGCTGTACCTGCTGGAAACCAATCGTGAACACTGGTGAGTTTCATAGGGAGCACTCCAGTGCTGATAATCTCCACAGGAGTTGCTGCACTTCTAAGGGTATGTCTGCACTGCAGCTTTTTTCCAGAAAAACAACACTTACATTCACACTGCTATTGCATTCTTTTGACAGAAAGTCAAAAGAACGGAGGGGTTTTTCTGACAGCAGTAAACCTTTCTACAAGGAAGAAGCCTTTTTCTGAAAAAGCTTTTTCGAGAAAAGGTGTGTGGATGCAGAAGAGGGAGTTCTTTCGAAAGAAGAGGCCTCTGGGAAATAACACAGGTGCCCTGGTGGCCACTGCATCCATACTAATCACAACTTAAAAGCGAGATAGCATTCATAGTGACTGGACGCTATCTTTCGAAAAAGCAGATAGTTTTTTTTGTTGTGCTTTGGCTGTGTGGACGCTCTCCTTTGAAAAAAGTTTTTCCAAAAAATCTCTTCCAGAAAAGCTTCTTCTGAAAGAAGCTTGCAGTCTAGACAAAGCCTGTGACTGGATTGGTATTACAGCTGCTTTAGTCCCTCCGACTTTAGAGGTTCTTGGGGACTGAATTGAGCATAATTGGAAAATTGAAGCATTCACTGAGAGAGGCAATACCAAATAACTGGCTGTCCAAATCAAGCAGCTGTCTTTTGCTTTGAATAATGTTGGGGAAGGTAACTGTTTGCCTGGGAGGCATCCCAATTAACTGTCTTAAAATCAGTTAAGCATCATGTACCGAATCTACAATTGCTGAATGGGACTGTTGCATGTGTCATAGTGTGGACTGTCATTTTAATGATACTTAGGGTTGCAAGGTGTCCGGTATTCACCCGGACAGTCCGGTATTTTCACCTCCTGTCCGGTAAAAAAATTCAGAAAATGCCGGACACCAAAGATGTCTGGTATTTTCTGATTTTTTTTTCCCCTGGCCAGGAGGTGAAAATGGCGGGCACCTGGGAACTCTACAAACACTCAGTGCCCAGCCTCCCCACTCACACTTACCTGGTTCCACAAGGCTTCCTGCACAAAATGGCTGCCAGCAAAAAGACCAAGGGGAAGCAATGACTCCCATGGGTCTTAGTGCTCAACCGCTCCCCTGTTCCTATCCTTGCACTCACTCTTAAAGTGGACATGCTGTTTTAATGCTGCTTTATATTAATTTTTGTTTTTGCTGTTTGGTATTTTTGTTTCAACCATCTGGCAACCCTAATGATACTCTGAGTAGGAGCCTAGTTTCTGGATAGATAGTAGAGACTGGAAGTATCTGCTACACTATTGGAAGGCATTAAAGATCAGAGAGCTATGAAACTGGTCAAGTGTGGTAATGAATTTCCATCTTTGTGTGTCCAGTGTCACAAATAACTAAATACTGTCACTAAACAATCTAGACATTTGTTTTCAGCGTGACTTTTTATGCATATCTGAAATATTTTTCCTATAGTATGTATAGTTTGTGAGCTTTTTGGAATAAGGACCCTTTTACCTACTCCCTCTTCATCCCATTTATAGAGGCAAGGTCTACACTGGCAGAGAAAATCTATATAAGACACACAATTCCGGCTAGTATCAGAGGGGTAACCATGTTAGTCTGGATCTGCAAAAGTGACAAGGAGTCCTTTGGCACCTTATAGATTAACAGATGTATTGGAGCATAAGCTTTCATGGGCAAAGACCCACTTCGACAGATGCATGTAGTGGAAATTTCCAGAGGCAGGTATGAATAGGCAGGCCCAAATAAGGCTAGAGATAATGAGGTTAATTCAGTCAGGGAGGGTGAGGCCGACTTCTAGCAGCTGATGTGCAAGTGTGAACACCAAGGCTATGTCTACACTGGCCCCTTCTCCGGAAGAGGCATGCTAATTTAGAACTTTGGAATAGGGAAATCTGCGGGGGATTTAAATATCCCCCGCGGGATTTAAATAAACATGGCCGCCGCTTTTTTTCCGGCTTGGGGAAAAGCCGGAAAAAAGCGTCTAGACTGGCGCGATCCTCCGGAATAAGGCCCTTTTCCGGAGGATCTCTTATTCCTACTTGCAAATATTTAAATAAATATTTAATTCTTTAATCATAGGTGCCTAACTTTAGGTATCTAAAATCCAGATGTGAACATCTGGAATGAAGGGACCAAATTTTCAGTGCGCCAAGAGTCCTTTGATCTCATTAATTTTATCTGGAATTGAGTGCTCAGAACTTTTAACAGCCAGGCCACTATTATTGTCACCCACTGAAGCTGTGCTTGTTTAATGCAGAACTGGAGCTTGTCACTTCTTTGTATTTTTGCAGTTGATATAAACTTTCTAAGCTAAAGCTTTTTTTAAAATTAGAACTCTATTCAACAACATTCTGGGCCATAGTCTGGTAAACTACCCAAGGGAACTAGATGGGTTGGAGAACATTTCTATTTTCCGTGGTTCAGATAATCAGTCTTCTCTTTTCTTTTTCCTTAAAGGGATTTTGGATTAAAATTTAGAGGAAGGGTCTGGGTTTATAATACTCATAAATTTGTGAACAGATTTTTTTTCAGTGTGTATGAGTTTTATAGCCTGCTTTGTCTCAGTTTCATCAGACATAGCCAAAATGGCTAAGTGATTCTGCTTAGTGTTTGGGTGAGATTTGGGCATAGATTAAAGTTAGCAGGCTCAGATTTCATCCTTCAGACTGATATGATGTTGGTTGGAAGGGAGAGGGTAGGAAGCCATTTGTTGGCGTTCTGCCATTGATTTCAAGAGGTCCAAGACTTCAACTCTGGGGCTTATAAACAATGCAAACATTTCTTGCTCTAGTGGTGCTCACAAACCTCACACACACATTTCTGCAATGAAATCTGTGCCTGTTGCATCTTCAAAGCACAAAAAGGCTGTAGTATGTAATTATTTCAGTGAGGACAGAGTCAGCATCTGTGTTACCTATAATGCTGAGTGATGTTGTATTGTAGATCTGAATGAAGGTTAAAAGTTCGAAAGCCTGTAAGCAATTCTGATTTTTTTTTTTTTTCAATTCTTAAAACTTTTCACTTTTGTCATAGGAACTGGAAGCAAGTTCACAGTGATTTAGTCTCCTGAAAACAGCTGTACTTTAATTTTTCTCCATATTAGGTATATGCAAAAAGGCATATTAAATTTCTTTATGCAGTTGGAAATCCGTCTGTTTTTGCCTCTTGTACAATCAAAAATAGGGGTGAGATTTTATTTTAACTTTTTTTAAATTTCCCTCTCTGGGCTGTGGCTAGGCATGAGAAATGTCAATCCACAAATTAAATTATATAGCCAGTAATGAGTAAGTCTAAGACTACTCATAGCTGACATGGGTGTCACAGAAGCCATGGAATCTGTGACTTCTGTGACCCCATACATGTCATGTTCCACTTCAGCCCCAGAGCTCTGAGCTGCCACAGGTAGTGGGGGGACTCTGGGAGTTACCACCCAGGATGGATCCTGGAGTTGTTAGCTGCAGTGGAGGTGGGTGTTGGATTCCCCTTGTCGCATCGGGAATCGGGCTCAGCCCCATTTTGTCACGGTTATTTTTAGTAAGCCAAGGACACTTCACAGGCTTCCGGGAATTTTTATTGCCCATGACCTGTCAAAAAAAATCTGACAATCTTAACCTCCATTCTGAGTAATTAGGAAAAGGGAGATTGTATAAATGAGGATAAGTGGCATATGATAACAAGTGGACACTATATTTTAACAGAAAATACACTGTTTAAATTTCAGTAATGCAATAAAAAACACCTGTACTATACTGTAGTTGCCTTTTATAGAAATTAATGTCCTAAAAAAAAATCCCAGAGCTGTCTCACTTTACCCCTATGATTTGTTACCAACCTCAATTCAATCAAACAAAAATCGTGATCCTGTAAACATTCTAGAAGAATGGAAATGAAGTAGTTAAGTGTGCAGCTTAACTTGACTTAGAGGTGGAAGAGGGGCTTTTATTGAAGCAGCTCTAAAAGACATTAGACTGTAGTCTTGGAAATCCTCGCACTTTCTTTTCTTTTGATTTTTATGTGAGCAAAGTTATTGTGAATATTTCTTCATGGTAGAGTTAATTTTCTTGATGAGCGCTGGAGTCTGAGCTGTTGTGCTGGTCTGACTTAGAGGCGAGCAGCCTCTTTGCAAAGCTGTCCACTCACTTCATTCAGGCTGACATTGAACTCACTCGTATGAGGTGCCAGGACGTGTGGGGGCACATCCCAGCAGTGTTTGTAGTACAGGTAGGTGGATCACTCTGATTCCTTCCCATGAATTGTGGTAGAACTAGTCTGTCCTTCCCAGCAAACAGGGAATTGTTGGAAGAAACTGAAGGACTGATGTCAGCACTTGAGTGTGTTGGGTGTACACTGCCAAGTGAGTTACCTGCCCACGTGAATGTGGAACCTGGGCTGTAACCAGCACTTTGACCTGGACCAGTTGGCCCAGATTGAAAGCACCACCACGCTTGGGTGAGAGATTTTTGTGTGTGAACAGAAGGGAAGAAAGATCTTAAGCCAACGCTTCAGTGAAGAGAAACCTTGATTTTTTTCCCAAAAGAAGCACAGTATATGTTACATATATGTTCATTCTGTGCCATAATCTGGTGTGCTGGATCTGACTGCTCCAAACAATTTCATTGGGACTAAAATCTGCAGGCTTCCAAGTCATGGAGAAGAAAACAAAGAGCTGACTATGGGGTGTTAGCTTTTAAAAAAAAAAAAAAAAAAAAAAAAAAAAAAAAAAAAAAAAAGCTTGGAGAAACTGAACAAAGGTCAAGGGAATTGGTTTGAAATGTTCTAAAATCTTAATGTGAATTTGTGTGGCCATGTATATACAGGCAGTCCCCGAGTTACGTACAAGATAGGGACTGTAGGTTTGTTCTTAAGTTGAATTTGTATGTAAGTTGGAACTGGCACATATAGTATGGGAAACTATAGCCAAACATTTCTCCAGAGCTCAGTTTTATTCTCCCACACCTCACTTCCCTCAGTCCTTTATTCTCAAGCTGAGGTGTCTGCTGAGAAAAGCCGCTCCGCGTCTCCCTGGTCTGCTGGGGGGGGGGCGCTAGCTTCGTGTCTCCCTGGTCTGCTGGGGGGAAGCAGCTAGTGTGGGGTTGCCTCACCCCGTTTGTAAGTAGGGATCCGATGTAAGTCGGATCCATGTAACCCGGGGACTGCCTGCATTCTGACAAATGAAATGGTCCTGTTTATGAAATCTTGAGGACTTTCCTTTGTCACACAGCTTTCCTTACCTGGTTTTGCTTGAATAATTGCATTTTGTTTAAAAGGCGAACCAGAGGGAGAAGGAAATGAGATGATTCTAGCAACTAATGAGCTATCTGTTTCAGCCTGAAGGGTTGGTCAAGCAGGGTGGTCAGTACCTTGGAACTTATTAACCTTGGGAAAATATTGTCTGTGGGGGAAAGAAGATGATTTAACAATTTTTAAGGATTCTTTATTCTCTTTGTACAAGTACTGTTGGAGTTGCTTTTTCGAGTTTCTAATTGCACCTTACTATGTAGCTTGGCCAGATAACCTGCCAAAGGTGCAACTTAGCATTTTCTTCTAAAGTAAGATTAGGTTTCTTTTCTTCTTGACAGATAAATCATTCCTCCATGCTGTGTGTTCTTGTCTAGAGAAATGTCATCCATTCTCTCTAAACACCCATGCAGAGTGTAAGTTGAAAGTAGAAAAATTCCTTTTTAAAGAGGGATTGGCCAATATTTGTGGCGTTGTGATGCATTTCTGTCCGCAGTTACAGCATTGTATTAAACACTCATTTTGAGTCTGTAAACATCCTTTAACGGAAAAATATGACCTGGAATTTCCTGACTTTATAAAATAGATAAATAAAATAAATGTTGCCAAGAATAACTTAATCTGCAAATATTTCTTAAGTGTGCTTACATGTCAGTTTTTGCTTCAAGCATGGGTGGTCAGGTCCTGTTCTAGCATGTGGACACCGTACAGTGACATCTTGTGCCTCTGGGTGCTTAGAGCCTTAGTTTTCCCTTGTTGACACAATGTTTTTCCTGGGTTTCTTATCCACCTGTTTAAGGTGTTGGCCCTGTATGTTGCTCCTGTAGGTACATAATAGTGTTAATCCTAAATCCTTTTACCCGTTCAGAAGAGCAAAGTTGTTTTCTCTTACCAGTGGCAAAAGGACAGAATCCTCTGATTATACTCTTCCTGGCCCACCATCTGACGTCCATATGTTTCTTCTTTTTTAGGATTAACTCTGAGCAGGTAACATGTTTTTACATGTCTTTGTTTACACAATTTCCTAAGGAGTCATGTGTTACTGTTTTAAAACTGAATTTCCCAGCCTAGATGGTTCCTTTAATGTGATTTGTGTTAGGGTTTTTTTTTTTTTTTTTAATCAGGTTTTGGCAACCAGTGTAGACAGGGAAACTGTGTTTTAAAAACATATCAGTTGGTTGCTGCTCTCTAAATCCAGCCTTTCATAAAAACAATTTGCCTGCAAGAAATATGCTCCTAGTACAAAATAACAACAACAAAAATAAACCCCCAAAGAAATCAATCCTCTGTTCTCTTTTTCTGCTACTGCATACAATTGCTGTCTCCTCACAATCCCTGCACCTAACGGAATCTCTTCTTCTGTGATCATAGTAAGAGTTACTAGGGGACTCCGCTCACCAACCTCCCCTCTGGCTGACTGCCTGTTAATCTTGCACTGAGTCTATTGGTGCTCTGCATGGCCCCAAGTCACTGGCACTCTTCTCAACTCCTGCCCACCACACCCCTGGATTGGCCCCTCTGTCCAAACACTCTCAACCAATCCCACCCACCCTTCAGTCACCAGCCAGTGCCCCCTGCCTGCACCGTCCCCACTCCTGCCCTACCCGCCAATAAAATAGTTTATGGCCCATAGCCCACCCCCTTCCTTCCATCCCTAGCCCCACCTCCTTCCTCCATTCCTACCCCCACCATCCTCCTTAACCCCCTCCCCATCTCCTTCCTTCCATCCCTAACCCACCTCCATTCCTACACCCACCTGTACACCCACCTCCATTCCTACACCCACCCTAACCCCTCTCCCCCACATTGCCTATCCCTACCCATACCACCTTGCTCCATATTCCTACACCCCCATCCTTCCCTAACTCCTCCCCCTCTGCATCCCCATACTGCCCATTCCCCTGCCTCCATTCCTTTATTCCCCTCACCCCCACCATCCCTCCTTACTGTACCACCCATCCCTACATGCACCCTTCTCCCTTTTCCTCCCACCCTACACTCTAGGCAGGGGTGGCCCGTCCATTTAAGTGAACTAGGTGGTTGTCTAGGGTGCCAAGTTAAATGGAGTGCCAAATGATGGCGCAATATCATTGAGGGGTTTGGAGGAGGGGGCACCGATTGCATGGTTCACCTAGGGTGCCAGTTGCTGGCAGCTAGTCTAGGGCTGCCCCTGACTCTAGGGATGTTAAATTTAGATTAATCGGCTAATCGAATAGTTGATGCAATTTGTATTGACTATTTGATTAGTGAATAAGGGCACCTCCTCCTTGTAAGTGGAGCAACAGCCCCAGGGCTGTTGCTATACTTCAAAGGCAAAAGTGCTGTGGGGAGCACGGGGCCCTCAGGGGACTCAAATAGTCCCCTGTTTGCCCCATGCTCTCTGCGGCATTTCAAAGTGGCAGTGCTGCATGGAGCCCGGGGTCAGCGGCGGAGTCCCTAGCTGACCCTGGACTCCACAGAGTGCTGCTGCTATGAAATACTCCATGCAGCCTGGGGCCACTTGGCGGCTCCAGCTGGCCCTAGGCTGCACAAACCATTTTAAAGCGGCAATGCCACATGGGGCCCAGGATCTGGCCCTGAGCTCCACACGACGCTGAAGCACCCTTGTTTCTTCCCCCCCTCTCCTCCCCGCCAGCCTCTTTTTGATAGCATTTGCTTATCGGATAGTCGACTAGTCTTTCAGATCCCTACTGCACGCACCCTCCCTCAAACAAGCAACCTAACCAGCAAAGACACTGCGCCAGGCCCCTGTGAATGCTGCTGGGCCTCCCCTCTGTAATTTCTCAGGTTGCTGGACTGCAGCAGCAGTTGTTTCCACTGGGGCAGCTTGGCGTTGGTGCAGCCACTTGGGGCACGGCGGAGGATGGGGTGGTGGGTGGCTGGGGATGCAGAGCCTGCTTTCATTCCCGATGTGAATGGGCACCTGGGGTTTCCCCTCCGAGCAGTGGTATGGCACTGCTGCAGCCCCATTTCCTGCGGCGGGCTTATCCAGAGCGGCATCCAGGTCCTGGATGGAATCTCTCCCTGCCCCCGGACACTGTTCAGGGATGGGCAAAGCTGCCTGGCAGCTCTGGCTGCAGCCTTTCGGGAGGCGGAACCTGCCCAAGCTGGGCTGCCAGGTGACTTTGCCGGTCCTTGAACAGTGTCTGGAGCAGGGAGGCCATGGGAGGGCGGAGGCTGCAGGACACAGAGTGACGTGATGATGTCACTCTGTCATCCCGCAGGAGAAACTTTTTTATGTATAGAGATTTTCTATGATTTTCTACTAGGCCATACATAGTCTAATTTCCCTGATTATTTTTTATGCTGATAGGTTATAGGCAATTCATGTAGAATTTCCTCAAATGTCTCGTGGTCTGAGGGAAGAGATGCTGAAAAGAATAATATCAAATTACACTATCGAATTATGTTTGAGAGGTTTTTAGGAAAAAGCAGAAGCAAAACCTAGAAACTGTGTTTCATAGACAATATGTATTATTACCCAAAAGAACATGGCTTCAGAGAAAGAGAGTTCCATCTCTTCTTGAAAACTTCATTTTTTTTTCTTGACTAGTATATAGTTCCAAATGATTAGAGTATAGGTTTGAATATAATCCGTATCCTTTCCTTTCCTTTTTTAAATATAGGTTCATGTATTGGACAGATTGGGGAGAAGTGCCAAAGATAGAACGTGCTGGCATGGATGGTTCAAGCCGCTCTGTTATAATAAACACAGACATTTATTGGCCAAATGGATTGACTTTGGATTATGAAGAATGGAAGCTTTATTGGGCAGATGCTAAACTGAACTTCATCCACAAATCAAACCTGGATGGAACTGATCGGTAAGAAATTTTCATGTGACCTATGTAAAAAATGCAATGTTTTTTCTAATAGACTCTGTTTAATAAATACATAAGCTCTATAGCAGTTGATTCAAACCAGTCAAACTTCTATGTTAGCACTTATGAATCTCCAAAAAAACCTCAAACAACTGGGATTTTAATGGGTACTCAAATTTGGGTATGATGGGACCCCTGAGTCTCACTGTTAATTTCCCTGGCTTTCCTAAGTGGATTTTCTATTCCTGCTTGCTGTAAGAATTTTCTTATTAATGACAGTATTGTCATCTCTTGCAATTTTATTTCAAACCTCACACAGTTTGGTCTGTTACTGACATCAGGTAAATCTGGCGGAATCTCTATTTGCATTTTTCTGAAAAAAAACACAAACATTTCTAGCCCTTTTGGTTGTATCTCTAAGGGTATGTCTACACTATAGGGTTTGCAGCTCCGCAAACTAGAAGCTGGATAGGAGTTACCCTTGTAGCTAAGAAGTCTAATGGCATATTAGGTTGCATTAGGAGGAGCATTGCCAGCAGATCAAGAGAAGTGATTATTCCCCTTTATTTGGCAACGGTGAGGCCACATCTGGAGTATTGTGTCCAGTTCTGGGTCCCCCACTACAGAAGAGATGTGGACACTTTAGCGAAAGTCCAGTAGAGGGCAACCAAAATGATTAGCGAGCTGGAGCACATGACTTACGAGGAGAGGCTGAGGGATTTGGGCTTATTTAGTCTGAAGATGAGAAGAGTGAGGGGGGATTTGATAGCAGCCTTCAACTACTTGAAGGAGAGTTCCAAAGAGGAGGGAGAGAGGCTGTTCTCAGTGGTGACAGATGGCAGAACAAGGAGCAATGGTCTTAAGTTGCCATTTGGAAGTTCTAGGTTGGATATTGGGAAAAACTATTTCACTAGAAGGGTGGGGAACCACTGGAATGAGTTCCCTAGAGTGGTGGTGGAATCTCCACCCCTAGAGGTTTTTAAGTCCCACCTTGACAAAGCCTTAGTTGGGATTGGTCCTGCTTTTAGCAAGGGATTGGACTCAGATTAGCTCCTGGGGTCTTTTCCAACACTATGATTCTAAGATTGGTGCATTCAAGGCTACCTTTCAAGTATTGGCCTTCTTGATAGCCATATGAATGCACTCTTATTTGGATTACAAGGTGTTGCTTTTCTTTATCAAATGAGATCGTCTGTGCATGAATATTCTCCATGTAAATGAATAACATGTAGCTTATTTCTGAGCTGTTATATGGAAATATTTAATAATTCATATTGTCCAACATTAAGTCTCCAAGTTTTCTTTTGCAACCTTTTTGGATTGCTTTTAATTAGTTTATTTATCTGTAAGAAGTTCTTTGTTACTTTGTCTTCAGGCATCCTACTGCCTTAGCAGTTGTTCCTATGTGAACATAAATTCATGATCAATTAATTGGGCCCTCTGAAGAAGCTATCTAGATCTTTAATTTTAATTTGTGGCTAGGTACATAGGCAGCATTTATGAAACACGTGCAGTGCCTTAATGTGGTATTTATTTGTAATCCATGGTTTCCTGCCATTAAGCAGAGGATAAAACCACAACATGGCTGGCTTGGCAGCACATGCCACATACATCCTGAAGGCTGCTTCTTAACGGTCAAAAAACTTTGTTTCAATGTTGCAGCTAGAATTTTTGTAATAGCATTTCTCTGAGGGATTATGACAGCTGTATGTAATATTTTTTTAAAGTGGCATAGATAATTTAAGGCTGGGCATAAGGTTTGTAGTTTAACTGCATTTTGGAATGGCTCTGGAATTGTTGACTGGAAAAAAGAAAACTTAAGCAGAGACAAAAAAATCATAGGAGGTTGTTGATACTGCTGAGGGAGGCAGGAAGAAATCTGGTGCTGTGGGGGAGGGTAGCAAGGGGATAGGGATGGGAGACGTTTGGTGCCCTGGGGAGAGGGCAGAAAAGGGACAGGATGCAGAAGGGAATTTGGTGCCCTTGCAAGCGGGGACAAGAGGGAATGGGGAATCTGCCTTCCTCTCCAATTCCCCTTTACTGCTCAGCAAGCACCTGGGGCACATAGGCTGCTCCAGTGGGGCAGAGAAGTACTGCAACAAGGTGTGAGCTCCACATCCCTCCCAGCTTGTGCTCAGTGACTGCCAGTCCTGCTATCCCAGTTTCCTGTCCCAGTACTGGCTCCATCCAGACCTGTCCCATGAGGCACTCCCATGGTGGGGCTAGCACTGGGTCTGGATACTGGGGCAGTAGCACATGGTGTTGGCAGGAAAACAATGAGGCCAGGTTGAACACCCAGCTGGGGTCAGAAGTCCCAACCTGTAGTTTCAGGGGGCTCTGGCCCACTCAGGCCCACCCCATAGCCATGCCCCTGGTTAAAGCTCTCTTCTAGTGAAAAAGGAGAACTCTTAAATCCAGTTAAGCAATAGGTGCTTTAAAAGCTTCATCTGGACTGAAACTGACCACACGCAGTGCACAAAATCACAGCTTGCCGCCTGGCAAATTATATTCATAAGATCGATTTCTCATCCAATTTTTAAATGACCAAGGATTGTATAATTGTCAAAAGACCCAAATGATTTGATCACACTTGAAACCAGCTTGCAGTTTTTGCCCGATAGAATAAACACATAACTTGCTTTATTTTTTTAATCACCTGTTTTATGCTTTCATGTTTGGATGGAAAAATTAGGGTACTCTTATTATTAACTATACTAAAATAAGAGGACAGCAATGGTGGGAGTCATTGGGTGTGAATAGATAATTAGGGTAGTGCCTGTGGGAAAATACACATAATGTCAAGATCAGGTAAACGTTTACTGTTAAAAGTACCCCAATGATCACAATTGGTATTACCCTCTGTCCAATTCTATATGTGTCAATGTGCTTTCCTAACATGCAGACAAACTCACGTTTCCCAGTGTCTTATCTGTCATTTCCAGTCTTTCCAGCTCCACAGATACCTCACTGTTCCTGCAGGCACTTCTGCATTTTCAATATTTCTTTGCTTCAGGCTTCTTTTCAGCATCTCTCTTCCTAATGGTATCCTGTGGAACAACAAAAACACGTGAACTTTAAATTGTAAACTGAGTTCATCCTTGCCTTGCCTTTGGCTAACTTTTAAAATAATTGTTGGAATTAGGAGAAAATTAGTGTTTATTTGGGGAAAAATGATAGACAAACAAACAAAAACTGCTTTCTGAATCAGGAGTTTATAACCTGCCTTAAGCATCACTTCCAGCAGCACCTAGTTTTTCCTAGGCACATGAGGGATCCATAAACATTCAGAAAAAAGTCAGCATTTATCTTTTATGTTGTATTTTTACAAAGCCATTCCTAGTGGGAAAAAAAAAGAGGATCTTTTCATGTCACTGTTTTTAGTTTCTTGAATCAATATCTGAACATTAAGAGAGCAGGAATTAAAACAAGAAAAAATCTTTGAAAACATACAAACTTATGAGGCCTTCTTAAAATACAGACAGACCGACCTAAAAAGGGGTATGAATCCAATCTCCCCACTCCCTTCTGGAGGTCACTTTTTAAAATATATGCATGAACAAAACATACCAAGACACTGTAAAAGTAGCAGAAGAATGGGAGGGCAAGGACAATATCACTGTGATTGTGTGCTGTTGACTTTAAAATGTTAGCTTATTTCTAAACTACAGTAAGGACTCATAGTGTAATATGAAGGGATGTAAAGATGAAGGACATGACCCTTTAAAAATGGAACTTGTATATCATGTAACTAATTGCTGTGTAATCAGGAATCAGGCATTTTAGTAGAAATGACGTCAGTGTTCAGATCCTTAACTAGACATCCCATACAATACATTTCAAATAGAATTTTTATAGTCTAATTTTTTTCCCCTTGAATGAGAACCTGTGATCTCTAAAAATGCTATTGGTTGAGTTAATATTTTACAGTACACTGGTGTTAGGGGAAAACGTTTGTTCATGTGGAAGCTAAAGAACCATTGAAACAATAAACAAAAGCAGCTGATTTGACAGAAATTGTATAGTTTGGTAATACGATGTCTTAAATCTCTGTAGATTTGGTTAGTTTTGCCAAGGAGTCAGATGAGAGTACAGAAAAGATTTGCCTCTAGCCTTTTTTGTCTTGCATAATATGAGGCAGAAGACAAAGTTACTAGCAGATAAATGTGTTGTAACAAAGAATCCACCAAGAAAGGAGTATCAAATATGAGACTTCATAGGAGAGAGAGTTTAGTAATATCACCAAATACTATTAATCGAGAAAAGAGTTTCAAGCAAGCCAAAGGAAATGGCGGTTTGGTTTGGCATGTATTTAGAAAGTAATGTATTGAAAATTGTATGTGAAAAGCCAGTGTCTCTTGCAGATAAAGATATCTATATATCTGCATAATTTCTTTGGCTTTCAAAAGGCATTTGACAGCCTGCACAGACCTCTGTTGTGGAATATTCTTTAGTCCCATAGAATCCCACCTAAAGTTGCCAATATAATTAAAATTGTGTATAGACAGGCAAAACGCTCTGTGCAGGAGAACCAGACTGCACAGTGGCTACAACTGGACATTAGCATGATACACAGCAGTGTTCTATCTATTTGACCTTCTGGTCATTATTGAATTTGTGGCAGTCTATTAGCAACATAAACACAAGTAAATCATGGGGAGATAGCAAAATAAAGATCTAGACTTGGCAGATGATATTGCACTGCTGAGTGACTCCCTTAAAGAATCTTCAAAGATAAACTGGAAAAAGAGCATGTAAACAGGGCTCAAAATTAGTAATGCTAACACACATCTCAAGACCCAGCTTGTGAAGTAGCAACATTGCATTAGAAGACAAAAATACCACAAAAGTGAAACAGTTCATCCACCTGAGCAGCGCACTGTACCAGCTAATTCAGAGAGCTAAAGAAGGAGGTGACCGCAAGGATAGGAAGGGCATCCACAGCATTAATCAAAATCATGGCACATGGAAATCAAACAGGTACCATCAGGGAAAAAACCCTTAGAATTTTCAATCTAGACATAATCCCAGCATTAACCTGAGGCCACAAGTACTGGAGATCTGCCAAAATATCTAGCCAGAAAACTAGACACTGTTGAAAATAAGTGCCTGCGAAAGATTCTGGGCATTAGATGGAAAGATTAAATCACCAGTAAAGAGATCTGAGAAATCACCAACCAGTAGCTCTTATCCACTGGAATAGGAAGGAAAGGCTGGGTATATTTGGGGCATTTACTCTGGATTAGAGATGTCAACGAATGGACAACTACACAATTAACTGAGGCAGCAGAGGTAGCAGCGTGGTGGGGGAGAGGGAGCAGAGCACAGAAAGCTGCTTCTGTGGCAGGCCCGACCTCCCTGCTGACAGAAGCTGCTCCACATCTTATGGACTAGACTCTGTCTCCAGGGCATGGAGAAAACTGCACCCCATGGAGCAGCCTCTGTCTATGCAGACAGAGGCTGCTCTGGAGTGGTAGTTCCTGTTTGGCAGGGATTCAAGCTGCCCCCACAGGCCGGGGCTGTTACTGCAGAGCAGCCTCCGTCTGCGGGGAGGTCAGACCCCTGTGGACAGGGGCTGCTGCCACCCTATGCTGCTGCCTCTGTATCAGAGGAAGCAGTGCAGGGCAGCAGGCAGACGGTCTGCGTGGGGAGCTGGTTTTTAAACCGGCTTCCCTTGGAGACCAGCTCTCACCTGCCAGCCTGTGCTGCTACCTCTGATTAAGGCAGCGAGAAAAGGCAGCTGCTGTGAGAAAATGAAGGAGCCCAAGACAAAGCTTAAGAACCACCCTTAATGGGGAGGACAGAGTAGTTAATCTCAACAACATAGAGCAGCTGGAAGCACCAGCAAATGGCAGAGAGGAGTGAAATAGATGAGTTTCTGCTCTGTATGCCCACAGTGATGCAGGAAGGATGTAGTAATAATATGTGAAAGAGAATAATCTTGGTGTTACTGAACATACCAGAAATTGTAGAAATATGCAGCTGTTTTTTTATTCTCTATTTTTGAGTCTACCTACCATTTCTGTATCAAATACTCAATAGCAATCAAAATATATGGATTTAAATTCAACAGGCTACTGTGCTTGTCAGCAATGAAGGATAATATGGTGCATCCATAACCTCTTACTTTCTCATTTTCTTGCCTCCTCCTGGCTAGGGGAAGGAGGAGGGGAAAAGGAAAGGGATTGAGGGCAGAGGTGGAAGTAAGGGCTGGAGAGAAGTAGGGACAAAAATAACAGATCATGCATGATTCAGTGTTTTATTGCTTACTAGAAAGGGGGATGAGCTCCCTCTAAACTCTGCAAGCTTCTGAATCAAAAATGATTATTAGGCCCAGTGACAATGGTAGCCATGTTTCTTCCAGTCATTTATTCAAATAGTAGTACCTGGTAGTAAAACTCACCCTCTGAATCTGTGGTATGAAATGAAATTTATAAGAAAATCCAGAGAGCAAATTTAAATAATTATATACAGCTGTCGTCTAGCCTCAGGACTTACTGGCCTGACTGCGTCAGTGATGTCCTTGTTAGAATGAAGGATGGTAGTGGAGAAGTTGTTCCATGTCCTTGTTTTGTAAGAGGGAGAGAGGGGAATGGAGTCTCTTTTTTTTTTTTTTTTTTAAATAAAACCAGCAGTATTTCACATTGGAAAAATAATAGTTATTGGCCTATGGAAGACGTGCTTTTGTTTTCTGAGGCGCTTACACTCCTTATCAAAATGAACCAGTTGCTTTTTGTGGGGCTAATTAAACAAAACTGAATCGCAGACAGCTCTCCTGTGAGTAGAGTACTGAGATAGGTTGGCCTGCTTAAGGCAGCTCTTGAATTAATTTTGTCTTCTTTTACCCTGCAGCAGCAGTTCTAATTAATAAGTTAACACATTACTGGCTGAGGGGAAATGCACTTACATGGTCCCTCAGGAAGTGTTCGTGCTAATGAGATGGGTTTAGAGGCCATTGTCAGAAAATATACTTTCAGCAACTGTCAGACAATTGCCTTGCAAGCATTTCCCGGGTTTTTAATTTTACATTTGAGCATTGTGGATCTACTTTTAAGCATGAAATCACATGTGTCCGTCAGATGATTAGTTGTTGTGGCTTTGATGAAAAGTTAGGAAGTTTTTACATTTACAATAGAACCCTTTTATTCTTCTGTGCATGTAATTGATATATATTATATATTGTGATGTATCACATGGTTGCGTGTGTGTATGTGTTCCTTAAAAAAAATCCTTTTTTTTTTTTTAAAGTCCATTGAAATGGCACCATCTCTGAGGTGAAAAATCAATTGCTGTGTTATCACTGCAGAGCAACTCAGAAGAGGAAGGGAGGAATACCCTGGCTAATTTAAATGCAGGGGAGGGAGTAGGTGGGCACAAATTGGAGCTAATTCCCCAACTCTTGCTAGAAGTGCCCTGGGCACTTTATTTCATAAAGATGTAGCAGAGATGCAATTTCCCAATGTCTGGACTTGTGAAGATCTATACGCTAGTGACTCTAGTTCACAATAGGCTGTATATTTATGGGATCTCTGTGTATTGTTGGGTACCAGGCTGAATGGACAGTGCCTTCATCCACCAAAGTGGTATACCAGTAGCCCAGGAATGCAAACTTATCATTGTTAGAAAATAGTATTTACAAAGAACAATACATTTATAAAGAATATTTACAAAGAAACAATAGTTACCTCAGCGGTTTTACAGTAAAACTGTACAAACACGTACAACAGGATTATCATAAAAGTTGCCATTTTGGGAGGGTGGGGGGCAGCAGCCGGGTTCTCCGGGACGTAGCTTGCTTTTCATCCCGTTCCCCAGATGCTAAAAGAATGAGGGGCAAGTGCTTGCAATCCGTGCATCCCTCTCATGCGTGGCTGGTGAAGGGAGATCTGCTGAAGGAAGCTCACTAGCCGGGTGCGAGAAACATCCACAGATTGTAAGCACTTTCCCCTCACTCCCTTAGCGTCTGGGGCAGTGTTTCCGAAATGGTGTTCCGTGGAACCCCAGGGTACCGCAAAGTGAAAATAAGGGTTCTACGAGAAAATTCCATTACAATAACATTTTATTATTTTAAAAAAATATGTGATTTTTTTGTTTTTAATTATGTGCAATTAAACTAAATATTGATCTCGTGACCTTGTTTACAATTTATTTATTATTATCCTTACTTATTTGTAGTCTACTTTTTCAAGTCCATATATTAGACTATTAGGGGTTCCACAAAATTCTTTCCAATTTAAAAGGGTTCAGTGGCCAAATAAAATTGGGAAACACTAGTCTGGGGAATGGGATGAAAAGCAAGCCATGTCCCAGAGCGCATGGCTGCTGCCCCCTCCATCCCACCCTCCTGAAACGGTGCACTTAATTATAATCAGTTAAATTGTATTTTAATTAAAAAAAAAAAGTAAAATTTAATTTTTTAAAACATTGCTATTTTCTTGTGGAGTGGTTAGTTAAGTTCCATATGTTTTTTAAAACAATTCTTGATTGTATCTACAATATTTCCTTAGACCGTTAGAGAAAATTTAAAGAGCATTTTTAAGAGTAATTGCATAAGTGAAATAGAATTTTCAATGCCTCAAATGAAATAGTGTGGAAAAAATAGCACTTGGTGATAAATCTATTGTTTTAAAATATCTAGTGATCCTTAAAGCAAGACAATAACAAAAAGTGAAATACATAGAAGTGTGAATGCTTCTTCTATCTGTAGAGTTCTTTCAGCATCCCTCATTCATGTGTGATAGCATCCCATGCTACTTCTACCCAAAATTCCTCTTCAGCAGAGTTATTTGAATCAAACTGAACTTTCAGGCCATTTTTGATGTGTACAAATGTAGATTGAAATGAGACCAACAGAACCATTTCACCTTCAACCATTGTTTCACCTTTGGTTTTCAAGGGTAAGGCTTTCATAACTTGATTCCACTCTACCATCAAATGTCTTGTTCAGCTACAAAATTGTACATTTTTAAAATGCATAATACACTTAACATTGCATATGTAATATTTTAGGGCTCTCTTTGCCATTGAAAGTTTTAGGAAGTATGACCAGGCAGATGGAGTAAAAGGCAAAAATAATAGAAATACTATCTGTTTTTAAAAAGTTGTATTATAGCCTGCTTCCCCCCTTTCTCAGGTAACTAGAACTGTGCTTGAGCTGAGATAATGATATTTGAACAAAGCCGGAGTCTGTGTGGTATATGGGAGAAATCCCCTGTAAACCAAATTTAACTTGCTCAATTATTTTAAAAAGACTTATGATATCTTGGCAACAGGAAAAAAACCACAGGCTCCCTGGAGGAATTGAGGTACATTGGACTGGTTTTTGCTGTCACCACAAGGGATGTAAATGGCTAACCAGTAAGCATCGCCCTTAACAGGTGAGGCTTACCAGTTCCAGTTAACCAGTAGGAGCTGTAGCAGCTCCCTGCCAACTCCAGCCCCCCTCTACCTCTCCATTGCAGGTTACATGCTGGCTCCTCGGGGAGCCAGATGCAGAGCCCACAGTGAACCCTCCCTGGGTGCAGGGCCGGCAAGGGGCATAAGGCTTCATTGCAACTGGTCCTACTCCCGCAGAGTTAGCTTTGCTGCAGGCTCTGCAGTATAAAGCTTCTTTAAGCTTTTTCTGCAGAGCCTGCTGCACATGTAACCGCTATGATTTTTAGTAGTTACACAGTTACATTTTGCAACGAATTTTTATATCCCTATGTAGAAACCGGTTTCTACACCTAAGTCACCCCTGTGTTGCTGAACACCTTGCTGTCTCTCAGCGTTCCATATTTTGAATACAAATTTTCCAGTTGTGCCCCTCTTCCCCTCCATCAGTGGAATCTGTCCGTGTCCCCCTCCATTACTGCAAGCAGCTGAGCTTGAGTGAAAGCAGAGTTGTGAGCTGTACTGGGGATAGGATAGGAGCTGGGATTAGAGGCAGAGTTGGTACGAGAGGGAATGAAGGAGAGCTGGGCTGGGAATGGAGCGGGGGTGGAACTGGTGAGGGGGGCAGTAGGGGACTGGAAGCTTGGTGCTCTCTCCTCTCCAACTTCAAGGGGGCTGGCCTAGGCCTGGAAGCCAAATAGGAGTTGGAGCAGAGCGGGGCCATAGGTGCTTTGCATCCCCTGGCTTGAAATGGTTTCCATCATTTTACAGGGTTTACTGTTTGGTTCAGTGACTCTCAGGGTCCCCACTGTTAAAACTGTTCCAGCATCCCTGAGCTGGGCTGGAAGCATGGTGCGCCCTCCTGCCATTGGCTCAGTTGAGGACAGAAGGGGGAGCATTGCTTCCTCCAAGACTGCAAGCATGGGGCAAGTGTGTAATTTGGTCCTCTACTTGTGGCCCCGTTGGCCTGACTGGAGCTGTCTGCCTGATATACATGTCAAACTTAGCGAACAGGAGTGGCTGACAGGGAGTTTCATGAGGAAGTTTAGAGCGGGAGTAGGAAGAGGGCTAGATACACTTGACATTCTTTAGAACTTTCATACTAAAGTAAAACTACCTGATGAAATAAAAAGCCTATCAACAACCTATCAGAGAACTTTCTGGGTGTCTGGCTGGTGAGTCTTGCCCACATGCTCAGGGTTTAGCTGATCGCCATATTTGGGGTTGGGAAGGAATTTTCCTCCAGGGTAGATTGGCAGAGGTCCTGGAGGTTTTTCGCCTTCCTCTGTAGCATGGGGTACAGATCACAGCTAGAGGAGTCTCTGCATCTTGGGATCTTCAAAGTATTTGAAGGCTTCAATATCTGAGATATAGGTGAGAGGATTATTCTAGGAGGGGTGGGTAAGATTTTGTGGCCTGCACTGTGCAGGGGGTCAGACTAGATGATCATAATGGTCCCTTCTGACCTTAAAGTCTATGAGTCTATGAGTAACCTAATCCTCTGCATGAGAGAATGCAGGCAGAAGCCCAGCAGCAGAGTAGAGGCTGTCCTGTTTATTACATCCAATGTAGCATGTATGGTTACCTGCCCTATGGACAGGTGGCATATGTGTGAATTTGGTGCAAGGAGCTCCTGTCCCTCAGAGACCGCATACGGGCTTTGCAGGCCAGGGTGGCTGAATTGGAGGAGCTATGGGAGGCAGAGAAGTATGTAGATGAGGCTTTCTAGGACACTGTAAAATTGTCCCACCTCCAGTCACACAGCCCCAGTGCTGTTAAGGAGGGTGAAAGGCTCAGGAAAGGGGAACATTCAACTGGAGCAGAGGGAAATGATCCCATAGTTGGAACCCTCCTTCTAGATGATGTTGTGTTATCCTCTTGCACTGAGGATACCTCTCCGGGGGAGGGAACTCCAGTCATTAGGAAAAGGCAGGTGTTGGTAATGGGGGATTTGGTCATTAGAAACATAGACAGCTGGGTTTGCGATGACTGGAAGAACCATATGTGATTTGTCTGCCTGATGCGAAGGTTGCAGATCTCTCGACATCTAGATAGACTTATGTGTAGTGTGGTAGAGGAGCCAGTGGTCATGGTACATGTAGGTATCAGTAACAAAGGGAAGGGTAGGAGAGGTTCTGGAAGCCAAATTTAGGTTGCTAAGAGAGAGATTGAAATCCAGAACTTCTGTGGTAACATTCTCTGAAATGCTTCCAGTTCCATGCGGAAGGCCAGGTAGGTGGGCAGAACTTCAGATTCTCAATGCATGGATGAGATGATGGTGTAGAGAAGAGGGGTTTAGATTTATTAGAAACTGGAGAAACACTTGGGAAAGAAGGAGCCTATACAGGAAGGATGGGCTCCTCTGAAACCAAAAGGGAAGCAGACTCCTGGCACTTAACTTTAAAAAGGTCATAGTGCAGTTTTTAAACTAAGGGCTGGGGGAAAACCAGTGGGTGCAGAGGAGCACATGGATTGGACAGAGACATCTCTTAGGGGAGCTTATATTAATAGAGAGTCTCTATGTTCTAGTCAGGTGGAGAGGATGGAACATGATAAAGTATGGATAGATCAAATGAGAAACAGTCAAATGAAAGAAATGGCAGGCAGATAAATAGTGACAGATTTTTAAAGTGCTTATACACGAACACTAGAAGTCTAATAAGATAGGTGAACTGAAGTGCCTTGTATTAAAGGAGGATATTGATGTAACAGGTATCACAGAAACTTGGTAGAATGAGGGCAATCAATGGGATACAGTCATACCAGGGTACAAAATATATTGGAAGGACAGAACAGGTCGTGCAGGAAGGGGAGTGACACTATGCATGAAAGAAAATGTACAATCAAATGAAGTAAGAATCTTAAATGAACCAAAATGTTTCATAGAATCTCTGTGGGTAGTAATTCCATGCTCTAGCAGTAGGGATATATTATCAACCAGCTGACCAGGATAGTGATAGTGACTATAAAATGCTAAGGGAGATTAGAGAGCTATCAAAATAAAAAACTCAATAATAGTGGGGGATTTCAACTATCCCCATATTGACTGGGTACACATCACCTCAGGACAGGATGCAGAGATAAAATTTCATGACCCCTTAAACAACTACTTCTTGGAGCAACTGGTTCTGGAACCCACAGGGGGAAAGGCAAATCCTGATTTAGTCCTAAGTGGAGTGCAGGATCTGGTCCAAGAGGTAAATATAACTGGATCGTTTGGAAATAGTGACCATAATGTAATACAATTTAACATCCCTGTGGTGGGAGAAACACCTCAGTAATCTAACACTGTGGGATTGAATTTCAGAAAGAGGAACTACTAAAAAATGAGGAGGTTAGTTAAACAGAAATTAATAGGTACAGTGGCAAAAGTAAAATCCCTGCAAGCTGCATGGAAATTTTTCAAAGACACCATCATAGAGGCCCAATTTAAATGTATACCCTAAGTTAAAAAACAAAGTTCGCAAACAAAAGAAGCGTTACCATTGCTTAACGAGAGTGAGAGGGAGACGAATTGTTTAAAATGTGGAACATAAGTCCTAGTGAGGAAAATAAAAAGGAGCATAAATTCTGTCAAATTAAGTTTAAAAAGATAATAAGAAAAGCCAGCTAAAACTCAAAAAGTAATAGCAAAAAGTACTTCAGACATTTTGGGGAGGGAGGGCTAGTTCAGTGGTTTGAGCTTTGGCCTGCTAAATACAGGTTTCTGAGTTCAATCCTTGAGGGGGCCATTTAGGGATCTGGGGCAAATCTGTCAGGGATGGTACTTGGTCCTGCTGTCAGGGGACTGGACTCAATGATCTCTTAAGATACCTTCCAGTTCTATGAGATAGATATATCTCCATATATTATTATAGAAGCAGGAAGCCTGCTAAACAACCAGTGGAACCTCTGGATGTTTGCAATGCTAAAGGAGCACTCTCAGATGATAGTCATTGTGGAGACACTAAATGAATTCTTTGCTTCGGTCTTCATGGCTGAGATGTTAGGGAGATTCCCAAATCTGAGCCATTCATTTTAGGTGACAGATCTGAGGAATTGTTCCAGATTGATGTGTCTTTAGAGGAGGTTTTGGAATAAATGGATCAACTTAACAGTAACAAGTCGCCGGGACCACATGGCATTCATCCAAGAGTACTGAAAGAACTCACATATGAAATTGCAGAACTATTAACTGTGGTTTGTAACCTATCCTTTAAATTAGCTTGCTTCTATACTAATGACTAGAACAGTGGTCTCCAACCTTTTTACACCCAAGATCACTTCTTAAATGACAGAACAAGCCAAGATCTACCGCCGCACACCTTCCTTGAAGCCCCGCCCTCTCTATTCTCCTCCTCTCCATCACTTGCTATCCCCAACCCTTACACTGCTGCCTTCCCCCCCCCCCCCCCAATTCTTCTGTAGGAACAAGTTTTTCCAACATTTGGCCTGTCTAGACTGGACCAAATGTCAGAAAAACCCCTTCTTTTGGAAGTCCCCATATTCCTTGTGGAAAGAGGAATATAGGGGTGACTGAAAGATCATGTTTGCTCTTCCACTAAAAGAAGCAGAAGAACCAGTGCATCCCTGGATGCAGAATAGTTTTCTGGGATATCTCCGGAATCCTGAAAAACTCCTGCTGTCTAGTCGTACCTTCGCTGGGTTGAGACAGGATGTGTAGGCTCCGGGGTAGGAATGAGGGATTTGGGTGTGGGAAAGGGTGAGAGGTGCAAACTCTGGGAGGAAATCTGGATGCAGGAGGAGGTGAATAAGTGGACGATGGCTCAGGGAGGAGGCTCCAGGCTGGGCAGTGTTGGAGTCAGATGTAGGGTTAGGGTACTAAGCAAGTCATAGACTTCTGGATGTGAGGGTTCAGGAGTTTGGGTTGGGCTTTGTGAGGGGCTCAGGGCTGGGGGTTCCAGTGTATGATAGGGCCAGACGTAGGGTCTGGGAGAAAGGGGAGTGCAGGAGTGTTATGATGCTGTGGTCAGATGCTTCACTAATGTGGCCCCAACTGTGTTGGTGGAAGCAGGGGACATAGTACTGGGGAAGAATACTAGTGGGTACTTCGGCAGGGGCCAGGATGCCAGTGTGGACAGAGTTCTGGGGATGGAAGAGGGGACAGGGTGCCCGTAGGACAGGGGACAGGTTTCTGAGGCTGGGGAGTAGGGAGAAGGAGCTGGGGAGTGGGGACAAGGTGCCAGGAGGGCAGGGGACAGGGTGCCAGTGAGGACAGGTTTCTGAGGCTGAAGGACAGGGTGCCAGTGGGGACAGGTTTCTGAGGTTGAGGACAAGGTGCCAGTGGGGACAAGTTTCTGAGGCTGGTTGTCTCATCTCAAAAAAGATATATTGGCATTGGCAGGGCTCGCCGAACCGCAGCGAGCTCTGCTCGCCAGCCGTGCTGTCCGGCCATCTGCGCATGCACAGATTGTTCTGCGCATGCACAGATCGCTCGAACCCGGCTCTTCTGGGTTGTAATCTACTCGCCCTGGGCGAGTAGATTACATAGTTTGTCAAGCCCTGGGTATTGGAAAAGATTCTGAAAAGGACAACAAAAATGATAAGGGGTTTGGAATGGGTCCCATATGAGGAGAAATTAAAAAGATGTGGACTTTTCATCTTAGAAAAGAGGAGACTAAGGTGGGATATGATAGAGGTCTGTAAAATCACGGATGGGTAGGAATGGTGACCCTAGCCTCTGTTTGCCTGTAAATGGATGGCAGGAGAGATGGCAGGGATCATGTGATGGTTACCTGTTGTGTTTACTCCCTCTGGGGCACCTGGCATTGACCACTGTTGGCAGACAGGATACTGAGCTAGATGGACCTTTGTATGATCCAGTATGGCTGTTCCTATGTTCTTAAACTATTCCTATGTTCCTTATCTACCATGGGGCCTGGCTCAGGCCTAGTGACAGAGCAAAACCGTGGGGTTAATGGGAGAGCTGGTCTGAGGGTGGAATGGGGCTGGGAGCATGGCTCTCCCTCCCTGCTCCCCATGGTGGCTTACCATCTTTTTTCCTCCCTCTCCCCAGCTCTGAACCTTCCTTCTCCATAATTTAGGGACCACTGTCTTAGGATTTAACTTGGCTGGGCCTGGAATTCTCTGTTAAACTATTTATTTAACAGCACACCCATTTATGAGTGAATAGCCCAAAATGTCAAGAGTCATGGATATAGAGTTATGGAATAATTCAGTTACATTGTAGATGTAGACAGATACTAGCGAGATAAGTTAAATGAGGAAATAATTCTATTGGACCAGCTTCTGTTAGTGAAAGAGACAAACTTTTGACCTTACAAAGATACCATCTTCGGGTTTGTAAACAAACTCTGTCTTCTAGAGAATATTTCAGTCTAACTTGAATTATACAACTTGTATTGTGCAAGGCTGTTGCTGTTGTATGTTTTCCATTACTCTTTTCATGTTCTAGAAAGAGATGTTTTAAATATGGTCATCTTCCCATCTATTGCCGATGTAGTAAAATATCTTTAAAAAACCTTTTTGCTAAGGATTTAAAAAACAACCCTGAAAACAACATTTTGACAGAAATATAGTCCATGATCACTTACTGAAAACGGACCCAGTTTACACTATCAAAGATGTAATGGTTTTCAATAAGCAAATAACAAGCAAATGTAGATATGGACCAGCAATAACTTCTAAAGAATGTGTTCCTTATTTCATAGTTAATCAGAAAACTTTTACTGTCAGACTGTAAATTTGATTTCTATTTCTCTAATACTTCACTGTCAGTTTAGAGCAGGGGTCTCCAAACTTTTCTGCCTGAGGGCCGCATTAACTATCAAACAGCAGTTCGGGGGCCGACTACACACTTTAGGTCCAAATAAAAAACAATCAAAACATGGATGTTGTTTTTAATTATTTATTTAATATTATTTTATTCAGTTATTATTTAATAACACATTGATACACTACACATGAACACCTGTATTAGTGTGAATGGTGAAATTGTTTCCTGGATGTCAAAATAGCAGACATTTCTGGCTTTAGAAATCACTGTGTGAAATTGGGGGTGGTGCTTGTCCTAGTCCTGCAGGAGGGGCTCTAGAACGGGGAAACTGCTGAGAACTCATTTCTACCTGCGCAATGTGATGAAAATTGTAAGCAACATAATCCTGGCAATATGTTCAGCCTAAGACACTCACACTTGAAGAGATGTGATCGCTCTCCTATCATGCAGGGAATGAGGTGACAATTTGTAACACAGCCCCATGGAACAAGGGGCATGCATTTTAATGGGAAAAGCTGGTTTGAAAGCAGACTCGTTATCACTTGGTAAAGGAAGTTGGAAAGCAGTGCCCAATGCTCCCACAGACTGATATCCGGCAGGGCGGTGCTGCTCTGGGTTGTGGATGAGAGAGACCAGACGTGGAAGGGAGAGGGATGTTTCTTCAGGGCGCACTGCAGGGACCACGGCAGCGTGCTAGGCACGGCACAGCGTCACCCAGAGGCTGTGCCACAGCAACCAGACCGCCTCCTGCAATGGGCACCAGCTCCTCAGCCCCGCCCCCGGAGAAGTAGCCCCTCGCTCCTAGCCCCTGAGAAACCACCGTCGGGTTTCCTCCCCTCCATCCAGCCTCCCGCGATCCTCTGCTGCCGGGTCTGATCCGGAGCCCGCCTTCGAGACCCCCCTTTTTCGCCCGCCCGGCCAAGCGGCACGCGGAGCCGTCCCTGACCTGGGCTACCTGCTGTCCTGTGCTTGCGCTGGGGCCTCGCGCAGCCGCCTGCGAATCCGTTTCTCCCACTGACACCAATGCTCGGACTCAAGCTCTCTCCTTCCACCGCCGCAGCCACCCTCCGCCTGATTGGCTCCGGTTGGTGCACGCGGAAGAAGGTGGGGCCAGACAAAAAGGTCTCCACGGGCTGGATGAGAGGGCCTCGCGGGCCGCATCCGGCCCGCGGGCCGTAGTTTGGAGACCCCTGGTTTAGAGTAATAGGGCAGATTTGGTTTTTCCTTTTAGCTGACCAGTACACTTACCTTCAAGTGTACCGCTGCAAGGCCTTGTGTGTCAGAAAGAGGTTGGTGTAGGACAGTCACACTGATGTTATGAAGGACTGTGGGGGTGCAAGGAAAGGTGCCTCACCATACCACAAAACAAGTAAAGCGAAACATTGCAGAGTGGATTAGCATTTTGAGCCTCTAGGATTTTTTTTTCATGTGTGGGTTTGTGCACTTATATGTGGTTTAATTGAAATACCACTGAGAGGTTTTCAAGGAAATTTAGCTATGCTGAAAAAGTGGAGATTTTTTTTTAAATCATTACATACCCTTTCCTAGTTAACAGGTAATCAGTTTCATTATGTAAATTTCTGGTGTGGAATCCTTTAAGGGAGAAATTAATACTCAGGTAAAAGTGAAATATCACTTGCTAGGGTAAATGAACTTAAATGTTCAACTGAATTGGCCCATTTCATCCTTTGTTAAATAATTGAGTGGGTTGAGTGGAAACCTTTGGTAAAACAGTTCAGTGGAAACACTAAAGCATCCAACTGGGATTTCTACAACATCAGCTCAACCTATCTCGACCTAAGATTGTTCCCTCATCACTCAGTTGACAAGTAGGAGAGGCCAAGTGTTGTGCATGAAGAACTGTTTCTCTCAAATTATATTATAAGATTACTTGTTTTAATATTTTGGGCTGTCTGTATGCTATTTTGTTAGCATGTGGCAGTGGCGTGGATCACTTCGTTTTTTTCCCTCTTTCACTTTTGAAAATGAAACAAAAACAAAAAAAAGTTGCAACAAACAAAATAATGATTGTTTTACCATCCTTGAATTGCTGGGACATGAGAATAGGTACAGCATCTTTGGGACATCTGCACTACTGTGGTAAGTTGACCTAACCTATGCAACCCCAGTTACATGAATACCGTACTTGGGTACTTAGGTTGCATTACCATTGCGTCTACACTGTTCAAGGTAAACGGGAGAAAAATCTCCTGTTGGTTTTCCTTACTCTTCTCATCTGGGGTAGAATAGAGGGGTTGACTGCAGAGTAATCTGCATTCTGTTAGGAGGGTCTCAACTAGATCTGCTAAATCACCTGCTGGTAGATCGATCTCTATGTTTCGATCCGAGTTGTAATATAGATATAGGCTTTGTTTGAAAGTTGGATGTAGATTGAAATGCACATAGAATAATTCTTAATCTCTGCAACTGAGACTGATCCCTACAACATAGAACAAGAAGAGATGGGAATAGAGATGGGAATATAGGGATAAAAGATCCTCCATTACTAGAAATGTAAAGGGTTAACTGGTTAACCGGTAAGAATCAGCCTTACCATCATGCTTACCCAATAACTGGTTACTGATAGTTTGGCCCAGCCCATGGCTGGGCTGTTGTGCAACGGGTTTGGGACTGCTCTGGATGGGCTGTGGATGGGAGGCTGCTCCAGGATTAACCAGTTACACTTAGCATTTAACCACTTAACTTTTTAACCGGGAGATGACATCCTTGTCCATGACTAGTGAATCCAAATACATTCTTTCCATGTGTTGTATCCACTGATGTAGAAATGTTGACACAGGTTTTTAAAAAATGATTATCGTTTATGGGTTCATTAGTTTTGGATGCTACATCATGCAAGGTATGCCGTTATCTCCGTTTGCAGTTGCTTTATTCAGTTTTTGAAACTTCTATCATTTTAGCAAAGAACAGTTTTGACTTAGTAATTGTACTTCCTTAAGTTTGGTGTTATGGAAACGATGAACTGAAACAAAACATTGCTTTAGGTCACTGAAAATTTTTTTTCAGTGTCTATTTTACAATACCATAAGCCATTAGTGTATCCTAATAAGTTCTGTATATAACATGGATAAAAGGATGAAGTTCTTGATGCTTTGTAGATGTAATATAAATAGCTGAGAAATACAATGACTGAAAGTACCCCATATGTTCTGGATTTATTGAAAAATGGTTTTTAGGTAAAATGAGTTTCCTCATTTAATGTAAAGAGGAAATAAAGGATTTACAAAGACATGACATCTTAGAATAAAGAGATGTGGGATAATCGGCAGATTTTGTGTCTAATTGTTTTCCTTTTTAAATTTTGGAAAAATACCATCTTCTGTTTTAGTTTGTGCATTTCTTTAAAAAAGGAAAAAAGTCTGTAAATGTTTTTGTCTAAAATTGAATGTATGTAGTCTGTTCGTGGATTTGGAGTTTTGGGGTGGGCAGCACATTATATAGGATATTGGGGAAATCCCAGCCTGTCAAGAATAGGGATGTGTAACTAGCTACCTCCTACACATTTACAGTTTGGACTCTTTCATCATCAGTAGGTAAAATGTTTATACTCAGTATGGTACCCAAACCAAAACACCCTGTCATTCCACAGCAGGGAAAGATTTTTGGTTGCTCTTAATGTACAATAGATAAATGTACATCAATCTTTTTACTATTCATTCAGTGTGTTTTAAGGTTATGTAACTTTATATAGTGAATTTTTAGTCCTTTCCCTGCCTGCTTCCTCATAAACTATTATACTGACACCTTAAACAAAAATATAAATGCAAATAAATTTAACTTGCAACAGTATTTTCTTTAGGAAATGGCAGACTTCTTGCTAAAATCTGTTTTTAATTTGACTGTGTCTTTGATTACCACGTTGATAATGGAACGGGCTATAGTCAGGAAATAGTGATACATAGGACAAGAGGAATTCACTCTGATAGAAGTGCACTTTCTCTTGTTCCACCACTGAAACAGTATACAATTTGTTAATTTTTTTAAAGTAAGTTGCCCAGGGTGGATAAGCAGGGTAGTGATTCATTAAAAATAAAAAGATGTTTTTAATTGGCCTTTTCAAAAGTTAACTTAAATACTAGCTGCTTCTTTTTTTCAAAACCTATTTACGGTTATGTTGAACAACCCATGGTAAGTCCTAAATGTACTGTAATAGATTACAGTTATTTTAAACTTTAAATTAAAAATATTAAGCAGGGCATATTTGCTTCTAAGTATTTAAGGAAGTCAAACCACTGAACTGGTGTAAGTCATTGGCTAAATGTTTGGAACCAGAGTTAAAGTGCTAAAACAGTTTTATTAGCAATTAGCTCTTTTGCAGATTCAGAGATATTTTCTTCATTTCTGCTTATTCAATTGTTTCAGTGCAGCTAATGAGATCATTCAAAATTAAGAAACAAACGGGAGTAGAAAAAACAGAAAAATATATGTCCTTCTTCAATCTGTGAATAAAAACTAGGTTTCAGAAGATGATTAGAGCTACTAGTTTTAAAATTTTGAAGGACAATTGACAGGAATAGTCAAATCAATTCAAGTAGAGTTGATGTTTTCTTTATTAAAATACATCAATTAGTTTTAAATGGAAAACATGTTTTGACACAACCTCCTTTATTTAACCAATCAAAACCGTTTTAAAATGCTGGTTTTGTGCATTTTTCATTGTTTTATTTTCCCTAAAAATAGAGATTGTAACAAATGACAAGTTAAAAAAATCATCTTATAAATAAAAAATACATTACACAATTTTCTCACATAATACAAATGTAAACATTAAAATGTAAGAAAAAATAAGAATCTGAGTATGTGTAAGTTAGACTATGTAATTGCTTTAAATAAATGTCTATAGAACTTCCTGGTTAGCAAAAAAAGACCGGATTTACTATGATGGTTGATCTTCAACTAAATATAGAATGTTTTAATGTTCACCAATAAAATGAAAATTAACCTTCTTTAGGAAAATAAATACCAGTGCAAATCAAGCTTTAAAACCAGTCATTTAGATCAAGCTTTCCTGCTTGCTTATTTAAATCATGATTAAAATTGGTGATTTTGATGATCCATGAGGTATACAGAGCTAATAAAACTGCCCTCTTATTGCCAATTATAATGCTGTTATTTCCATAGATATCTTAGTCTCAGAGTAGTAATTTGATTATGACACTTAAACTGTAAGTCTTTAAGGAAACTGAATAGCTTGGTAGACTAATGGGATATGCAGTGTCTTTCTTCACATCACTGGTTCATATTGAGCATGGGCTGGTAATTTAGTGATTGAAAGTTTCCATCAGCCATCTATCAGATCTTGTCAGTCCACTTACACTAGCTGCCTCATAATAGGTGCCCTCATTGGAAGTTTGACCAGAAGAGTGGAGGTCCAATTCTCCTTCTCCTTCTACTGGTTACACACAGGCATGACTGTGGTGAGAGGGTGAGCACTTCTGTTACCTATATACAGTAGTTAAATATATGACTTCACTCTCCAGTATTGTTGTTCTGGCACCTTTACTAATTAGTAAATCAAGTTGAAAATTATTCCCCTTTAAACCAAGTCTACACTGGCACTTTACAGCACTATAACTTTCTGGCTCAGGTGTGAAAAAACACCCCTCCCCTGAGTGCAGCAAGTTACAGCACTGTAAAGCACCAGGGAACTAGAGTTGTTAGCTATTTCCCTCGCACATGTGATTTACATAGACTGCTGGGAGAGCTCTGTCCCAGTGCTCATGCCATGACCACACATTCAGTTTAAAGTGTTAAGGATAGCCAAAGCCCCAGTTAGGGATATTAAATTGCATTTAATCAGCTAATCGATTAGTTGATGGAATTTCCATCAGCTATTTGATTAGTTGATAAGGAGGGGAACAGCAGAGCTGCAGCAGGAGTACCAGATGCGAACTGGGGATCGGCTGTCCCAGCTCATGCCTGGTCCCAGACTCTGTGCCTTGGCTTCCCCTGCTCCTCTTCCCCCTTGCGGAGACAGTGCTGGGGGCAACTGGTTTTAAGCCAGATCCCCCAGCACCAGCTCCTCCCCCCGTCCCCTCTCTCTGATAGAAGCAGCAAAGGGGAGGGGGAGCGACTAGTTGAGTAGTGACTTGACTAGTAGTCGACTACTCGACAAGTCGCTTATATCCCTGGCCCCAGTATCTCCTTTCCCCCTCACCAAAACCTTGCAGCCCTTAATGCACATCATATTTGACAAAACTACTTTATAGCAGTCAGAGAGAAAGAGTATTGCTTATTTTATTTTACATCTCTTCCTTCTTTTCCTTTCCCAGCTTTTTTTTTATTAGGATCTAGAGCTGGCAGACTTAGAGTAAACTAAGTTCAACTTCATTGTTGACATGAATTGTGTAGCCACTCTTCAGCAAACTCGCTAATATGGCCCATAGAACATGTTTAGAGAGAATAAAATGCCATTTGGATTAGGTGACCCTACAAATGAACTATGACCACATCTCCTAGTAGCTGCGCAGAAAACTACATGATTTAGATCACAGTGTTATATTATTACTTAGCCTTAATGAAGTACAAGAAACTAGTACCTGTGAACTTAGGTTGAAAGACAGTTTCTACCTGATCTGTCCCTTTATTCACAGAAAAAATAATGTTTGTTTCAGTATAATCACATAGCTGATAGAGCAATGTAGTAAAGTTGCTCTATAGTCTTTATGAACTTTTCCAGATAGGGTTAATCTTAGATTAGGATCATAATTTACTTTAAGAATTTCATGTTAAAGGGTAGATTTTCAAAAGTGCTAGCATCTTCCATTGGTCTCAGAGATATGTTCTCTTTGAGGGCAACTGGGGCATGAGGATGTTTAAAAATCTGGGAGCTTTATTTAGGTTAGGGATGTCAATGTGTAGTTGACTATATGATTAACTGATAAAACTTATTGGTTAATTTTGTCGATTACACGGATTCCCCCCCTTTGCTACCTCTGTATCAGAGGCAGCAAGGGGCAGAAAGCAGGAGTTGGTTGGTGGGGGGGGGGGGGGAGAGAAGGGGAGAGGAGGCAGCTTCGTGGCAGGCCTCCTCCTCATCCCCCGCAGCCTCTATCCACAGGAAGCTTTGTCTTGTCTGGGAGCTGGTTTTTAAACTTCCTTCTTAGAGGTTGCATGCCACAGATAGAGGCTGCCTCATGGTGGCCTCCCCTCCTCCTCCTCCTCTCCACTGCTGCCTCTGATAGAGGGGGGCCCCCCATACTCTTACAAACTGTTAGATGCAGCAAAGGGGCAGCATGTAGTTGACAAGGTTAACCAATGTTGGAGTAGAGTGTCAGGGGGCTCTGAGAGTGGGGTCAGAGCGCACTAGTTGTCAGCCGCACCCCTGGGGACTATCGAATAGTTGTGTAACCGATAAGAATTCATGCGGTTATACAACTATTCAGTTATCTGATATATAACATTCCTTATGTAGGTACCTAAATGGGAGCTGGGCTCTCTTGAAATTTGTAGCTTAGGTGGTAGGTACTTGCCAAGCACTTTTTTGAAATATGTATTTAGACCATTCTGAAGACTTTTTTTGAGGAGGGCACGGGGCGCATCATTGGAACCTTGGAATTCTGTTTTAATTACTCTGTGATATGTTAAATAACTTGGACTAATTCTGGCTCTGTTGTTGACTGAGTTATAATTAATGATGCAATTGTGAAAGTTTTTAATGGCTATTTGGTGTATATTTTTAAAAACTCCATTATTCTGAGAGCACTAGAAGGTCAAGGTATATTGTGAAAATATTAGGATTTCAACTGAAAACGTCATTATAAAAGTCTCTCACAATGTGTGAACTTCGGTTTCCTCATTTTAATTAGGTGCTAATAAATATCTATCTGACTCAAATGGAGGCAAGTAATAGAGCAGTTATGATTTGACATCAGAGAACCTGTTGCAAAATATAAGGAAACAAGATTTTTATTTAATGTGATGTTGGAACATAAAAGTGACCAACCATTAAATAAATCAACTTATTTTTCTATCAAATTGAAGAGTAGCATTTTTAAAAGACAGCTTATTGTTAAATTGGCTAGTGTGAAAGTACTAGAAACTGCAACATCCTTTAACCAAAAAGCCACTGATCCAGTATTGGTTCATACTTCACAGTACTGTCCTATTGTTATGCTATTAACACTGACCTGAAAAGCAGGAGTATTGTATGTTGTTCAATTGTTGACTCCATTAGTTGGAGTCCCCAACAAGTTATGCAGCCAGTAACTCCTTTCCAGTCAACAAAAGACTTGGAAATGAAGCTGGCTGGTCATTGTGCATATTACAAATCCAGATTCCAAAGAAACTGAACCCGTCCCTAAAGCCCTAATCTTTGGTCAGTAATGTGTCTCCAGAACTTATGGGAAGTGGAGTTCCATAACTCCCTTTTAGAATGTCTGATTTACTTTACAAGTCCTCTTAAGTAAATGCAGTTTGCCAAAATGAGTGTGAGCTGTGCCCACAATTGATTGGCTAGTGGAAATGTATGTCAATTTCTATTCGGTTCTGATTCATCCACTTCTAAGCAGAAGGTAGGTAGTGACACCAAGCAAAGAAGGAATGACAAAAGAGAGATACTAAAAATTGATAACTTTCAGAACAGAACACTGTGTAAAGGGGTGTTTGGAAGTCAGCTACATTGTTTCTTATATATGAAGTAGAATCATAGAATCCTAGGTCTGGAAGAGACTTCAGGAGGTTATCAAGTCCAGTCCCCTTCCCAAAGCAGGACCAACCCTAACTGAATCATCCCAGGCAGGGCTTTGTCAAGCCGAGACTCAAAAACCTCTAGGGATGGAGACTCCTCTCTAGGTAACCCATTCTAGTGCTTCACCACCCTCCTAGTGAATAGTTTTCCCTAATATCCAAAGGAGACCTCCCCCACGCCTTGTTCTTCTTCAAGTGGTTGCTTATGTCCATTTGAAGTAGGTGTGCGCACCGCGTGCACCACGTCTTCCGGAGCGTTTTCCCTAGCGGTACCTGTAGCGCCGACAGGGCGCCCTCTGGAGTGGTGCCGCCATAGCGGGGCATAAGTACCCCTGCCGGCGCTGCCCCACCTTAGTTCCTTCTTACCGCAGCGACGGTTGTTGGAGTGTCTCCATATCTCCCAGTCTACTTAGTTAGTTAATGGTTCCCGTTCTCTCATTCGTTTGTAAATAGTTCTCACAGTTAGATAGTTAGGTTCTTTGCTTTGTTCCTTCCCCCTTGTGGGTAAGGAATGCCAGGGCCGCAAGGCTTCAAGATGTGCGCTGACTGCGGGAAGTTTATGCCCGGGGCGACCCACACGACAGCTGTCTTAAGTGCTTGGGTGAGACTCATCTGGCTATTACCTGTAAAATCTACAAGTCCTTTAAGCCCCATACCAGAAAAGAAAGGGTTTCCCGCCTGAAACTTCTCCTCATGGAGACAGTGCTTCAGCCGGTGCCGCCGGAACAGCCTGCGGTGCGCAGCGCACCGGCTTCCACACGGGAGGCCCCTCACCGGCACCGCACGTCGGCATCAAGTTCTCAGCACCGATTGCACTCTCCTCCGACTAAGAGAGTGAAGAAATCCTGGGGAAGGTCCCCTTCGAAGACAATGTCGGTTGGGCACCGCACTGTGGGCTCTCAGGTGCGTGTATCGTCCCCTCCGCACCGTCGGCGCCGAGGAAGCCTAGGTAGTCCTGGTCGCCTACCTCCACACCGCCCGTCCATGCCAGATACGTTCGAGGCGGCGCAGGACCTTATTAGCCTCACGACCTCCCCTCCATCCTCGGTTGTCTCGGAAGGGTCAAGGTCACCATCGTCGGAGGCTCGGCTGGCTTCGGCTTCGCCCCAGCATGGCCCAGGTCGGCATGCTAAAGTGGCTTATGCGTCGGGACCACCCCATGCGGGGTCAGTACCGATCGCTACTTCGGCACCCTTCTCGTCGCTGAGCTGTCTCACTCAGGGAGTTTCCAGCCATGCGCGAACTGAGCTGCAGTTGAGCTCCTTACCAGCTCCCCGCCTGGCGGTGCCGGTACCGTATCTGAGTAGCCATGTGGCTTCCACTCAGACCTTTCTCTCCTCCATGGAGGTCACCCAGGAGCCGGCGTCTGTCTCTGTGCCTTCATCTGCACCGGCATCGACGCAGTGGTCTTGTCAGGCACCGGCCCTGGGTACCCCAGTGCCACAACCGCTGGCCGCTACTCAGCTGGCACCGGGCCTGGGCACCCCGGTGCCGCAGCCTTGGGCAGCGTCTCAACCGGCACCGAGCCTGAGCACCTCGGTGCCGCAGCTGCTGGCGACTCAGCCAGCACCGGGCCTGGGTACCCCGGTGCCGCAGCTGCTGGCAACTCAGCCGGCACCGGGCCTGGGTCCCCCGGTGCCGCAACCGTCAGCGAGCCTTCCGACACAGGGCATGGGTCCCCCGGCCCCACAGATAGTGCGGCCACGACGTACTCATGCGGGTAAGCCCGAGTCAATGGCAAGGTTTGCCCCGCTTTCTTCATTGGCTCCACCCTGGCCGGAGTCCGATTATTCCTCGGACTTGGATGCTTCCTCCATCCGTTCGGGTTCCTCGAGGACATCCTCAACCCATAGGTCCAGGTCCAGACATAGGAGGGACCACACTCCACAAACGTGGCCTCCGCACCCACAGTGGCCTTTCTGGACCCCCTGGGCCTACCATCAGTGGCAAGGTCAGCTGCCTCCTTCTCTGGGGTCGGGGACTTCAGGGCACCGTTCCTGACCATCGGCGTGCCTGTCCCGAGCCCCTCCCTCCCCTCTCCGGGCACCTCAACCCGATCCAGCGGCACCGCAACCGCCGGCACCGGAGGTGGACCCATTGGGAGCGCAAGCTACTCAGACGGCTCCGCAGTTGGCGACAACTGTTCCTGTGCCACTTCAGGAGTCGTCATCGTCGTCGTCCCCAGACGAGGCACTAGCAGACCCCGCACCGAGTCTGCCGTCAATGGATGCCCGCACGCACCAGGACCTCCTCCGCTGCATGGCTGCCAACTTGGCCGTTCCGGTGGAACGTGTCATTGAGGACACGGATCCAATGGTGTACATCCTCACGGAAGATGCGCCTGCGCAATTGGCCTTACCGCTTAACAAAACGGTATCAAAGATTACCAACGCCCTGCGGCAAATGCCGGCAACCTTGACCCCTACCTTAAAAGGGGTCGAGAGGCGTTATTACACCCCAAACTCGGGGCATGATTACCTGTACTCACAACCCACCCCCGGGTCCTTGGTCGTGCAGGCCGCGGCCCAAAAGGAAAGACTCCCTCAGCTGGGTCCTTCTCCAAAGGCTAGGGAGCCTAAGCGGCTGGACCTGTTGGGCTGTAAGGTTTACGCCACGGGGGCGTTACAACTCTGCATCGCAAACCAGCAGGCGATGCTGAGTAGGTATGCCTTTAACGCCTGGCAGGCCGTCGAAAAGTTCCGAGACAGACTCCCTGTGGAGGACCTCCAGGACTTCGCGGCTGTTGCCTCAGAGGGCTCTGGACACTGCTCTCCAGGCGGCTCTGGACAGTCTGGACAGGCGGCCCGCACAATGGCGACTGGTGTCGTTATGCGTCGGGGGGCATGGCTCCACGTCTCAGGACTTCCTTCGGATGTGCAGCATACAATTCAGGACTTGCCCTTTGAGGGCAAAACTCTGTTCTCAGAGCACACCGACTCTAGGCTCCATACCCTGAAGGACACTAGGTCCACCCTAAAGTCCTTGGGCATCCACACGCCGGCCCCGCAGCGGCGACAGCTGCACTATAGGCAGCAGGGAAGGGCGCAGCCCCAGTTCCCCCATGGGGATTACTGGAGGCGCCATTCCCAGGCCTCCAGTGGAGGTTCCGGGGCGGCCGCGCACCCTCAGGGGGCTAGGGGTCGACGTCGTCGCCCCAGGACCGATACCCAGCGTGGAGCTCCTCACGGTCCTTCCCATCAGGGCAAGCCTCAGTTTTGACGCCTCGTTCGAGAGTCCCGTACCAATCTCCTGCCCTGGCCCCCTGTTTGGGGCCAGGCTATCCCTTTTTGCCCATGCTTGGGCCTTAATAACTTCAGATGCCTGGGTTCTGAACATTGTAAGTGGAGGCTACTCTATCCCTTTCCTAGGCCCGCCACCCTCAAATCCCCCTTCACCATCTCTAGTAAGGGACTCTCCTCACGAACACATCCTCTGTCAGGAGGTGTCTGCACTCCTCGAAAAAGGAGCGATAGAGGAGGTTCCTCCGCAGCTGCGAGGAAGGGGTTTTTACTCCCGTTATTTTGTTGTCCCCAAACTGAAGGAGGGGGTCCGCCCCATCTTGGACCTCCGAGATGTAAACAAGGTGGTAGTAAAACACAAGTTCAGAATGGTGACCTTGGCATTGGTCATCCCAGTGCTACAATTAGGAGACTGGTACGCGACTCTCGACCTCAAGGACGCGTACTTCCACGTGGCAATCAGACCCAGCCACAGGAGGTTCCTCAGGTTTATGGTGGGCCAATACCATTTTCAGTTTACGGTGCTCCCTTTTGGTTTATGTACGGCACCGAGGGTATTCACGAAATGCATGGCAGTTGTTGCTGCATATCTCCGCAAACAAGGGGTGCACGTTTTTCCATACCTCGACGACTGGCTGATCCGAGATCACTCGTACGGGCAGGTAGACGCTCATGTGGCACTCACAAGAGCCCTTTTCCTAAGGTTAGGACCCCGATAAATGTCGAGAAGTCATCCCTGACTCCCTCACAACAGATAGAATTTGTGGGAGCCCTCCTCGATTCTAGGGTGGCAAAGGCGTTCCTGCCCAAGAGCAGGTTCCTCTCCATAGTGGAGCTGATCTCGGGTCTAACCCGGTACCCTATAACGACCCCTTGGGTCTGCTCCAGGCTCCTAGGCCATATGGTGGCGTGTACGTACATGGTCCACCATGCCAGGTTGCGGATGAGACACATGCAGGCGTGGTTGGCGAAGGCCTTCAGCCAGTCCAGGGGTCTTTGGGACTCGATAATTACGGTGCCCAAAGAAATTCTGGACTCCCTCCTATGATGGACCCAGGAACCTGTGGTATGCAGTGGGGTCCCTTTCAATACCCCTCCCCCCTGCCTGACGCTGGTCACCGATGCGTCCGACCTGGGCTGGGGAGCTCACCTGGGGCGACACAGAACTCAAGGCCTTTGGTCCCCCTCCGAGCGAGCCCTACACATAAACGTCCGGGAATTGCGGGCGGTGAGGCGAGCCTGCGAAGCCTTCCTGCCAAGGCTCGCCCACCGCTCGATCCTGGTTCATATGGACAACACAGTGACGGTCTTTTACCTCCACAAGCAGGGTGAGGCGCGATCACCTCCCCTCTGCAAAGAGGCCCTGCAACTTTGGCATTTGTGTGTCACGCACTGTATCACACCTCAAGCGGGATACCTCCCGGGGTGCAAAAACCTGCTAGCGGACACGCTGAGCAGATCCTTTGGAGCCCACGAGTGGACCCTCAAGGATTCTGCTCTCCGCCAGGTTTTCCGCAGGTGGGGTTATCCCCGCCTAGACCTGTTCGCCTCGGCAAGCAATGCCAAGTGCAGGAACTACTGTTCCCTGCTGGGACTGGGGAAATATTCCCTGGGGGATGCCCTGACGACCGTGTGGCCGGAGGGCATTCTCTATGCCTTTCCCCCGTTTCCCCTAATTTCCAGGGTATTGACCAGGGCAAGGACATTTAGGTCCTTGATCATTCTCATAGCCCCCAGGTGGCCCAGACAGTTCTGGTTCCCCATCCTGGTGGACATGCTTGTCCAGGACCCAATAGCACTCCCTCCAGTCCGGGATCTGCTAACTCAACCCTGGGGTGAGGGGATCATGGTTCACCCGGATCTCCGGTCTCTCCACCTAACGGCATGGTTTATCCGTGGTTGAACCAACCTGAAAGGGAATGTTCCCAAGAGGTTCAGATGGTTCTCCTCAGTAGCAGGAAACCCTCTACTAGACAGTCGTACACTGCCAAATGGTGGCGCTTCTTGTCTTGGGCGTCCCGAAGAGGAGTACACTCGTCCTCGTCTCCTATTCCAACTATTCTTGACTACCTTTTCCAGCTTCGGTCTAGTGGCCTATCTTTCTCTTCTATCAAAGTCCATGTGGCATTTCTCTCCGCCTTCCATGTCGGAATGACAGGAGTCTCCCTTTTTTCTAACCCGGTGGTTAAACGGTTTCTTACTGGCCTGGAAAAGCTGTACCCCTTGGTGAGGGCCCCGCTTCCCGCCTGGGACCTTAACGTGGTCCTCCACAGGCTTATGCTACCTCCCTTTGAACCGCTGGCCACGTGTTCCCTGCAGCACCTTTCATTGAAGGTTGCTTTCATTGTGGCTATTACGTCAGCTCGAAGGGTGTCGGAACTAAGGGCGTTAACTGAAGACCCGCCCAACCTTGTTTTTTCCAATAACAATGTAAGGCTACGGCCTCATCCAGCCTTCCTCCCGAAGGTGGTATCACCATTCCACCTGTCCCAGGCGATTTATCTCCTGGTGTTTTTCCCAAAACCCCACGCCTCCTCTAAGAAGCAGGTTCTGCACTCCCTGGATGCCAAGCAGGCGCTGGCGTTCTACATTGATAGGACCAGGCTGTTCCGTAAATCACAACAGTTGTTTATTGCATTCGGGGACAGGGTCAAAGGGTCGCCTATTTCCACGCAAAGGCTATCAAGATGGGTGGTGCAGTGCATCACAGAATGCTATCACCTGGCTGGTAAAAGCCCACCCAGGGTGAAGGCACACTCCACCAGGGCGCAGGCGTCCTCGGTGGCCTTTGGTGCCCAGGTACCAATCACAGAAATTTGCAGGGCAGCCACCTGGTCTTCCCTTCACACGTTTACAACACACTATGCGCTACCTCAGCAGGCCAGGGAGGATGCAAGGGTGGGCTCTGCAGTCCTCGAATCTGTGATGTAAATATGTGAATATGTTTCTGGTTGTCTTTGTTCTTAAATGGTACCTTATCAGTGTTGAATTGTTCAAATAAATCAGTTTATTGTTCACCTCACTTCATGACTCTGGTGGTATGACTGCTCCAACCCCTCCTCCGTGGGGTTAGCTTGGTAGTCACCTACTTCGAATGAACATGAGCAACCACTCGAAGAAGAAAAGAACGGTTACTTGTTACTTGTTACTTGTTACTTGTTACTTGTTACTTGTTACTTGTTATTCAAGATGTGTTGCTCATGTCCATTCGACTCCCACCCTATCTCCCCTTTGTCGGAGTGTCCGGCAAGAAGGAACTGAGGTGGGGCAACGCCGGCAGGGGTACTTATGCCCCGCCATGGCGGTGCCACTCCAGAGGGCGCCCTGCCGGCGCTACGGGTACCGCTAGGGAAAATGCTCCGGAAGACGCGGTGCACGTGGTACGCACACCTACTTCGAATGGACATGAGCAACACATCTCGAAGAACAACAGTTACAGGTAAGTAACCGTTCTTTTCTGCCATCTGCCATTACTGAGAATGGCATCTCTCCATCCTCTCTGGAACCTTCCTTCAAGAAGTTGTAGGCTGCTATCAAATGCCCTTCACTTTTCTCTTCTGTAGACTAAATAAGCCCAAATCCCTCAGCCTCTCAAATAGGTCATGTGCTCTAGTCCCCTAATTTTGGTTGCCCTCCGCTGGATCCTCTCCAATGCGTCCACATCCTTTCTATAGTGGGAGGCCCAGAACTGGATGCAATACTCCAGATGTAGTCTCACTAGTGTTGAATAAAGGGGAATAATCACTACTCTAGATTTGCTGGCAGTGCTCCTCCTAATGCACCCTAATATGCCATTATTCTTCTTGGCTACAAGGGCATACTGTTGAATCATATCCTGCTTCTCATCCACTGTAATCCCCAGGTTCTTTCCTGTTGAACTGCTACTTAACCAGTCGGTCCCCAGCATGTGACAATGCTTGGGATTCTTCCGTCCCTAGTGCAGGTGTTGTAGAACAGCTGCTTTTTAAAAAAAAAGCAATAAATTACTCAGTTTGAATCTGGTGAGGCCAGATTCATGGATGGTTGATTTCAACATAGCAGAAACCTGAGCATGTCTTCTCCAAAGTTTATATGACATTTTGGGCATGGCTACGGACCACATAGAAGGGGAAACTGGGGTGAGAAGAGATGTCATAGCTATGTGGAAGCCCAATAGATGTAACTCTTAATGACCCTGCTTGCAATAAACATTAAAACAATCTAGTGTAATAAACTATCATAAAAAGAACTCTGGTATTTAACCACTTTGTAATAATTAACATTTTAATACTGTAGCTATTCTTTTAATAGTTGAAAATAATAGTAAAGCTGGAAGAGATGATTGGCTCAGGAGCTTGGTAGTAGATCACAAACCTTTTTAATTCTATATATGTGTCAAGGTTGGAAGTGACTTGAATTATTTATCAGTAGTTTGGCAGGTCTGAAATGAGTTGGTAATCTCAGTATGGCTCTGTGCAATACTTTGAAAAGATAAAGCACTATAAAAGTGCCCAAGGAGCAGTTATTAGTGGATCTAAATACCCCTCACAGCTGGCATTTGTTGGCATTCTGGCAACAATAGATTGGCCGATAGAAAGTGAATTGCCCTTTGTTGCTAATGTGCTTTTCCATGGATAAACAGAAGGCTTTAGTGAGCAATGCTATAAATATAATACCTTTTCATAAATGCCATAGTACTTAACATTCAAAACAAGAGTACTTTTAATTAAATGTGAACATGTGTTTTCTTCCTTGTCCTCTACTAGGCGAGCAGTGGTTGAAGGATCCCTTCCACATCCTTTTGCTTTGACTTTGTTTGGGGACATGTTGTACTGGACTGACTGGAACACTCATTCTATCTTGGCCTGCAACAAGTCCTCTGGGGAGGACCTGCATGAAATACATTCCAACATTTTCTCTCCCATGGATATCCATGTTTTCAGCCAACAGAGGCAGCCAAATGGTAAGAATCCTTGTTTTTTGTTTTTTGTCCTCCTTCTTCCCTAATTGCAGTATGGAACTGATCTGTAGATGTCTTTTTGGGGATAGGAAAAATTGTGAGGGAGCCGGTTGACTCCATTTGCTTTAAGATGCAACAGTTTTCTAAGCAAGGGATTTGAGAAGCTACCCAAAGGGACACTGAATATTCTTTACATTGGTTTTTTAACATGAATAAAACATCTCACTCCTGCTCCTCCTCTTGCCTGCCATAGGGATACTGAACAGCATTGCATTTTATGTATTTTTGTAAGGGAGCCATGTGCTGAAGGTTTAAACAATAGGGGACTTTTATTTTTTCCTCTCTTGAGCATTACCTGAAAAGTCTTTTCTTGAATGGAAGCTGTTGTTAATGTGGCTAATGGTGTTAAACAAGCTCAGTTCTGTGCAATAGCCACCATCTTAACCTTTTAGTGACTTTATCTTTCTTGCATGTTGTATTTGTGTACATGCTGCTGCTTGTTTTGGCGGTGAGCAGTTTGTGAGACTGATAAGAGCACAGAGGAAACAAGAATGCTGTGTAGAACCAAATGCCACATTTCCAAGAGAGGAAATATGCAATGTCTGTGAAATTGGGTACAATCATTACCTACTCTTAATGCTTGGAATTAACTTTTGCTTGTTCTGTGTTTATTATTTCCTCCTTTATCCACTTTCCTACCATTGACTCTTACAACTCAAAAGCCTCATGCCTCCTGACATGCAAGATATGGCCATTTGTTATCAAAGACATTAATCTGTGTTATTTATATTCAACAGCTACAAACCCATGTGGAAGTAATAATGGTGGCTGCTCCCACTTGTGTTTGATGTCTCCTATCCAGCCTTCTTATCGGTGTGCTTGTCCCACTGGTGTGAAACTCCTTGAGAATGGAAAGACCTGCAAAGAAGGTAGGCTTTGTTTCTGAACAGTTATTTTGGAAGAAACTTCATGTAGTTTCTGCAAAAAAGGACTTGTCCATTTCATTTGATGATACATAATGAAGAGGCTTGGGGGTTGGAAGTATTGTGGGAAATAGTATGATGGAATGACTTACACTTTTCCCATACAGATGTAAACTATAGGGAATGTTTCCCCAAGACCTGCATAGGCCTGGAAAACTTCTAATTTCTCTTGGACTTTCTCTTAGGCTTATCTCTCTCCTTTTTTAAAGAGAAAGTATGATTTCATGGCTAAAGAATAGGTAGTGGAGAAAGAAGATTTGGAGTCTAGTCCCACCTCCACCACGGATTGACAGTGTGGCATTGGGCAAGTATTTTGAACCTCGATTGTCTCATCTCTCAAAAAGGTGGTAACAGCTACCTTACATGTTGCTTCTTAGGACAGGTGTAGGCTTGAAGCGCCGGATAGGCACAGCTGCACCACTGTAGCACTTACAGTGAACAGGCTTCTATGCTGGTGAAAGAGCTTCTCCCATCTGTGTAGTTAATCCATCTCCATGAAGATGGCACCTATTCTGACAGGAGAAGTTCTCCCACCAACATAGCCCTTGTACACATAAAGTTATGTTGGCATAACTCTCTTGTTCAGGAGCATAGATTTTTCACACTACTGAGCAACATAAATACACCAATATGTCTGTGGTTTATGCCTGGCCTCTATGAATTAATATCTATATAACACTTCTGGTATTATTGTACGTTAACTATTTACACCCCTTCTTGGATAGTGAGATCCATATAATGCTGCTACTTATCCTTTCCCATGCATACCTAATGTCATTGATTGAAACTTTCAAACTTGTATGCCTGAAGTTTAGGTACTAAACTAAAAGTGGCATTACTTCTAGAAGTGTTGAGCCCCCAGAAGTCTAGCTAACTTGTTTGGGAATTGTTGCTGCTAAACACCCCTTCCTGAAAATTCTGTTTACTAAATATAGATTCAGGTGCCTAACTTTAGGTACTCAAGTTTGAAAATCTAAATAATTTTTAACATTGGATTGGATTGCTATAATAATGCTGATGTCAAACAAATGAAGACTAAGTATCGGGATCAAATTAACTTTTGTAAAACACGGCCTTTTTAAATTCAGACTCTCTCCTCACTGCTGAAAAGGTGGTGGTGGTGGTGGGGACATAATATAAAATACATTAATAAATAACATTTTCAAATTATTCTATTTAAATGAATTCTACCTATATTATTTTGACACACTTTTATATTTCAATTTAAAACATTTTCTAGGACTTGTCAGATGCTCGTCAGTGCTGCTTCTTATCTCACCCTACTGCACTCCTTCTGATTGTTTTAACATAGGTAGATCTGTCCGTGAGAACTCTATTAAAATAAATTGCCTCTTGTACACAGAAGAGCAAAAAAAGCATAAAGATTATAAAGCAGCCTTGCAAAAATTGTCATGAGGAATCACCAGCCGATGTACAAAATATACTTTCCCACCCATGCTATAGAGAACAAGCTAATGATGTTTTTATTGCCTGTCAAAATAAATTGAGGCAAGTGGATGAAGAGAATTTATTTTCATAAATAAAAATCTCATATAAAGACTTAAACTCTGATATCTGATTTTGGTATTCACAGCCATAAATTTATCAGCTTATTTTTTTGCCTGGTTCATAATGAGTCAATTTTCTCTTCATGAGAACATGAGACCCTAAACTGTAAATGTGCTCTTGTTCAGATGGCCAGTATAAACACAGAAGAGCTCTATATATATCAGTGGTTTTATTTACAAAGAAAATTACCAGTAATACGTAGAGTATGTGCAGCAGACACTATTGGATTATCATGTTGATATCAAGTTGGGCTCCCCTCTACATTACCCCCTGCACCCCAGTTCTCTGCCTGTGGCACACAACAGTTTAGCCTCCTGAGGTCTGTAATGCTTTGTTCTAATTCTGGTTTTTGTTTTGGTGCAGTGGTGGGTGGGTAGTATTTAGTGGCCTCTGATATACAGGAGATATTCTTAAACTCTATGGCTGTGTCTAGACTACATGGCTCCATCGACGGAGCCATGTAGATGAGGGTTGTAGGCAAAGGGAAATGAAGCGGCGATTTAAATAATCGCTGCTTCATTTAAATTTACATGGCTGCCGCGCTGAGCCGACAAACAGCTGATCAGCTGTTTGTCGGCTCAGCATGCTAGTCTGGATGCTCCCCTGCCGACATCAAAGCCCTTTGTCGGCAGCCCTGTTATTCCTTGTGGGATGAGGTTTACCGGGGCTGCCGACAAAGGACTTCGATGTTGGCAGGGGAGCGTCCAGACTAGCGCGCTGAGCTGACAAACAGCTGATCAGCTGTTTGTCGGCTCAGCGCGGCAGCCATGTAAATTTAAATGAAGCGGCGATTATTTAAATCGCCGCTTCATTTCCCTTTGCCCAATAAACAAATCTACATGGCTCCGTCCATGTAGTGTAGACGTACCCAACCCTATTAAGAGGTGAAATGGAAAAATCTATTTCCTTAGTCAGTATGTGCTAAACAGGATAAGAGTAGACTGTGCAAAACAAAGAAAAAAGGTAAACACCTTGAGCTTTGTTTCACATTCTGTGATATCCCACTGTGGTTAGCTAAGGCCCCAGTGTACATCATTCCGGTAAATTACAGCTGCCAAGAGACTTTTGCTGGGAGGGACAGGATAGGAACAAAAAGGAGTTGGGGGAGGCCTCTGTGTTGGGAATGGTTCAACTTTCAAAGCTGTTATGATTCGCCCATACATTTTGTAAGGGCAAAGTATCTTGGGAAATTGTGCTCTTTCTTTGAGGAGGAGAAGGTGGCAGAGACTTGGGGCTTCTGTGGGTGAGGGAGGAAGAACTTTCCTGAGTCCAGTGTCTGCAGCTCCAGATTGCAGCTGATTCCCTTTGGTAGTTGGGAAATGTCAAAACTGAATTTGGAAGGGGACGGCATAATCCTAATTAAACAGAGAAGGCCAGCAGGATTCCCCAGGCTCTAAGAGGAGTAAATCTATGCCTGCTTATGCGTATACTTCCCTATTAAGACTGTTTACTGATATTAGTGGAATAAACTGATATTCCATTTTTGCTCTGCAGTTGGTCCGCTAAGTGTATGTGTTGTGGAAAGGGTGAAACAACTCAACTAATTAAAAAATCGATTTTTCCCTGTGAGCCAAACCCATTCAATAAATTTCAGTTGTGCTGAAAGAAAAACCAGCAACAAAAAAAAGGCTGAATAATTAAAGTTTCAGCCCAGGTTTTGAAACGTACCATGTTTTTGACTTTGCTGAGGAAAAAAAGATTATTTCTAGTTAGAGTAAAGAGTAGTGAAAACGAGAGAGAAAGACAATGCTTCTTTCTTTCATGGCAATTTTATCTTCCAGCGGAGGTATAGGAAAGAATCATGATAGCTCTGAAACTAAATAATAAATTGTTTCATACTGAAAGGAATACCTCTGAGAAACAGAGATCCTGATTTTTCTGGTATGTTATATTAGCATGCCGGCCAGAATGGGAAAGATTTGGAGGGTGAGTATTGTGTGTATGTTTGCAGTGGTTTGGCATTGACAGATGATCCTTGCAGCCAAAGGTGAGGGTGGCTGACCCTTTCAGAGCAGTTTCCATGACAACTAGCATTTTTGAATAGTCTTAGTTTATAGAAAAATGTTTCTTCTAGTGTTTTTTTTAAATAGCACTTTAGTGGAACTTCATTTTTTCTAACTAATCAGAACAATACCTTATCTTTTTTCCCCCTTTCCTGTTTTGGGTAGATTCCATAAACTTCTCTCCAGAGTATTTCAGGAAGTGTTGAGGTATGAGCTGGCATAAAGTTAGTTATTCTTCTCATGACTAATAATACTGACTGGTCAGTCACTTTTAATTTCCACTCCCCTTTCAAAAGAAAACAGTTATCTAATTGGGACTTGGTTTTACTTCCAATGCTAATGCTCTTCCAATATCTGGGTGAAAGTTCAAAAATCCCCATCATTCAGTTCCTCAATCTGTATGTCCAAGGCTGAGCTATTTTGACCATGCACTTTCTACTGCCAATATACTTTACCGATGCTGTCATTGTACTACTGAAAATATAGCTTTCTGTTCTGTAAAAGCACTTTGGGGTGATTTTCAGTATGACATGCACCATATGAAGTCAATTCCGTTAACTCGGTGACTAAATTTATGCTTTAGGCAAGTAGTTGGATTTTTTTGGGTAAAATTTGAGTTTGTTTTAGAGGCCTATTGCATTCTCGTCTATCTTGGGAAGATCTCCCACGTTTTTTTTCCGAGTGATTGCTTATGTCCATTCTATGTAATTGTGTGCATCTAGATATTCCTTTCCCTTTCTCTCTTTAAATAAGAGAGACACATTTGCCGTTAATTTCTGGTTACTTCTCTTTTTCCTCTGCAAATTCAAGACTGGTAACATTTAGATGAGAAGTCTTGCTGGGGTTCCATCTCTTCTCTCCTCCTGTGGTTGCAGGGGCAGGCTGATGGTGACTTGTACAACAACGGGTGAAATAAAAATCGAGGGAAAGATTTTTAGAAGTATACAGTTTAATTAAATATGTAATAATTACATTGAGAACTGGGGATGTAATAGTGCAGTCGATTAACCAATAAAAAAAAACCTTACAAGTTAATTCTATAGACTACATGCATTTCCCTGCCTCCCCCGCCCCTGCCAGTACATTTTTTAGCAGACTGCTCAGCAGCCCAGGTCAGTGCTGGCTTGTGCCAGGTCTGGGACCTACCTCCACTGCAGCTCTATTTAAAGTGTAGTAAGAGCCAGGTGGACAGGCAGCCCGGCTCAGTTCCAGCTCACGCTGAGTCTGGGAGCTCAGACCCTCCCCTCTGCCACTCCCTGCAGACAGGGGCTGCTGCCACCCCACGCTGCTGCCTCTGTATCAGAGGCAGCAGCGCAGGATGACAGGCGGCCAGTCTGTCAGGGGGCTGGTTTTTAAACTAGTTCCCCTTGTGGACCAGCTCCCGCCTGGCACCCTGCGCTTCTGCCTTTGATGCAGAGGCAGCAGCACAGAGTGGCACGGGGCTTCTCGGGAGTAAGACCAGAGCGTGCTGGCTGCTGGCCTCACCCCCGGGGACTATAGATAGTCGAGTAACCAATAAGATTTCATGAGGTTAATTGACTGTTCAATTAACTGATATTTAACATCCCTATTGAGAATATACTCATTATTTATGCTTGACAAGGCACAGAGAGACAATTAGATTTGTGTTAGGCCTGTGTCTTATTTGTGTAGTCCTGGACTGATACCAAAAAACCACTCTTAGCCTAAGGGACCAGCAATGGTTTTAAAGTAAAATAATTTACAGATCACTGGGGCAAGAAGCAGATGTTTAGTTTACACCATTGTGAAGCTGGAATTCATTGTAAAGCTTGGCAGGTCATGACACACTGGACTTTAAAGTTATGTCATTGCAAGTATCAACTTGCTTCTTCCCATTCTTTTCCAGATTCTCTCTTCCTTCCCTTCTCCCCTGCATGTGTTTAAATTAGACATAATTTTTAGCTGTGACTTTCTAGAGAAATGTTAGGAGTAGTAGAACTAATACACTACACGACATATAAGCTCGTGAAGCCAGCTTTTAAACTGCTGCTTAAAAATAGGCTACAGTTTTCAAACATGGGTGCCCTGGAGTAAGGATTTTGTGTCCATGTTTAGATACCCAAATAAGTGGCCTGACTTGTCAAAGCCCACAGGTAAGTGAAAAACATGGAGACCTGGGAGATGGCTCTGAAATGGGAGGGAGCATGGGCAGAATAGCAGAGCCAAAGGAGGAAGAAGGCAGAACTGGGGGACAAAATCATCTTAGATGCCTGTATACAAATGCAAGAAGTATGGGGAATAAGCAGCAAGAACTTGAAGTGCTAATAAACACAACTGTGACACAATTGGTGTTACAGAGACTTGGTGGGATAATACACACGATTGGTATAGAAGGGTACAGCTTGCTCAGGAAAGATAGGAAGGGGAAGAGGGAGGGGGTGTTGTCTTGTATATTAAAAATGTACACACTTGGACTGAGGTGGAGATGTATACACGAGACAGACTTGTTGAGTCTCTGGGTTGGGTTAAAATGGGTAAAAAAACAAGGGTGATGTCATGCTGCAGACCCAGGCAGAATAGGTGGATGAGGCTTTTTTTAAACAACTGACAAAATCAGCCAGAGTTCTTGGACTGCATTGGAGACATTTTTTTTATTTCAGAAGATTGAGAGAGCTACTAGGGGGAAGCTGTTCTTGATTTGATTTTAACAAATAGGGAAGAACTGGTTGACAATTTGAAAGTTGAAGGTAGCTTGGGTGAAAGTGATCATGAAATCATGATTCTAATTAATGGTAGAAGGGAGAACAGCAAAATAGAGAGATTGGATTTCAGGAATGCAGATTTTAGTAAACTCAGAGAGTTGTTAGGTAAGGTTCCATGGAAAGCAAGATTAAAGGGAAAAACAACTGAAGAGAGTTGGCAGGTTTTTAAAGGGACTTTATTAAGGCCCCAAAAGCAGACTTCCACTGCGTAGGAAAGATTGCAGGAGACTACCTTGGATCAACCAGGAGATCTTATGTGATCTAAAAATTAAAAAGGAGTCATATAAAAAGTGGAAACTGTCATATTACAAAGGGTGTATATAAGCAAACAACATAGGTATGCAGGGGCAAGATTAGAAAGGCAAAAGCACAAAATGAGCTCAATATAGCTAGAGACATAAAGCGTCACAAGAAGATGTTCTACAGATATATTAGAAGCAAGAGGAAGACCAAGGACAGGGTAGACCTGCTCATTGAAGAGGGAGAAATAATAACAAGAAACTTGGAAATGACAGAGGTGCTTAATGATTTCTTTGTTTCTTTTTTCACCAAGAAGTTTGAGGGTGAGAGGATGCTTAACATAGTGAATGCTAGTGGAAATGGGGAAGATTTAGAAGTTCAAATAAAAAAAAAAAAGCATGTTGAAAATACTTAGAAAATTTAGATGACTTCAAGTCACCAGGGCCTGATGAAATGCATCCTAAAATATTCAAGGAGCTGATAGAGGAGGTATCTGTCTTTAGCTATCCTCTTTGAAAAATCATTGAAGTCGGGAGAGATTCCAGAAGACTGGAAAAGGGCAAATATAGTGCCCATCCATAAGTAGGGAAATAAGAACAACCCAGGAAACCACAGCCCAGTCAGTTTAACTTCTGTGCCAGGCAAGATAATGGAGCAAGTAATTAAGGAATTCATCTGCAAATATCTGGAAGATAAGATGTTAGGTAACAGCCAGCATGGATTTGTAAAGAACAAATCATGTCAAGCCAAACTGATAGCTTTCTTTGATAGGATATCAAGGGTTGCAGATAAGGGAGAAGCAGTGGATGTGATATTCCTAGACTTTAGTAAGGCATTTGGTACAGTCTCACATGATCTTCTTATTAATAAACTAGGGAAATGCAACCTAGATGGGGTTACTATAAGGTGGGTGCATAACTGGCTGGATAACTGTTCTCAGAGAGTAGTTATTAATGGTTCACAATTGTGCTGGAAGGCCATACAAAGTGGGGTTCCGGAAGAGTCTGTTTTGGGGCCAGTTCTGTTCAATATCTTCATCAATGATTTAGATGATGTCATAGAGAGTACGGTTATTAAGTTTGCAGATGATACCTAGTCGGTAGGGGTTGCAAGAGCTTTGGAGGATAGGGTCATAATTCAAAATGATCTAAGCAAACTGGAGAAATAGTCTGAGGTAAATAGGATCAAGTTTAATAAGGACAAATGCAAAGTTCTTCACTTAGGAAGGAACAATGAGTCTCTCACATTCAGAATAGGAAATGACTGTCTCGAAAGGAGTACTTCAGAAAGGGATTTAGGGGTCATAGTGGGCCACAAACTAAATGAGTCAACAAACAGTACAACACTGTTGCAAAAAAAGCAAACATGATTCTGGGATGCATTAACACGAATGTTGTGCGCAAGATACGAAAAGTCATTCCTTTGCCCTACTCTGTGCTGATTAGGTCTCAATTGGAGTATTGTGTCCTGTTTTGAACACCACATTTCAAGAAAGATGTGCAGAAATTGGAGAAGGTCCAGAGAGGAGCAACAAAAATGTTTAAAGGTCTAGAAAACATGAGCTATGAGGGAAGACTGAAAGAACTGGGCTTCATCAGTTCAGAAAAAAGATGACAGAGAGGGAACATGATAGTGGTATTCAAGTATCTAAAAGGTTTTTATAAGGAGAAGGGAAAAAAATTGTTATCCTGGGCTTAAATTGAAGCAAGGGAGGTTTAGTTTGGACATGAGGAAAAACTTCCTACCTGTCAGGTTGGTTAAACAGTGGAATAAATTGCCTAGGGCGACTGTGGAATCTCCATCACTGGAGATATTTAAGAGCTGACATCTATCATGGATGATCTAGATGAGGGCTACTCAACTTTGGAAGTCCCGGGGACAACAATGATACTCACAGCACATGCTGAGGTCCGCAACTTAAGCGTGGTTGCATATACATACAAATATATATGCAAATAGCTTCTCTCACACTGACAGGCATGAATACAAAGATTAACCCACACTACACAACATGCAGACCCCATTTAAGTCAGATCTGCTGATGTTAATACAATACAGTATTTACCCGATGTCCACCCATATGACAGTACTTTTAATGAGCAATGACAGTCCAGGAATTTTACCTATTATAAATGCATATCAACAGAAGTCCATTACATTGACTCACCATTGTGAAGCATGTTCCCAGTGGAGGCCATGTTGAAAGGATCTCACCTGCACGCCGCATGTTGAGCACCACGTAAACCCAAACAGGCTGTGGACCACGTGTTGAGTAGCCCTGATCTAGATGGTACTTGGTCCTGCCATGAGGGCAAAGGACTGGACTGGATGACCTTTCAAGGTCCCTTCCAGTTCTAGTATTCTGTGATTCAAAAAATACTCAGCCAGTCTCCAGTGAGTTCCCACTAACATCTGACTTTAGGCATCTATATTTTTTTAAAATGTTAGTCTTGGTCTTCAACTTTAATCATGTATCTATTGGCTGCTAAAATTGTCATAAATTGTGAGAGAGATCAGCAAGATGATAATCAGAGGATCTGACTTTAAAAAATCTGACTGTTTAGTTTATGGCATAATGTCAGTTTTTTTGGCATATTGTTAAACGTTAACATTTAAAGGCTTTAAAGTCCAATGGTGGTACAGGTTGCACCTCCCAACCCTGGAATTCTCTGGATGTTCCGGGATCAAAGAACTCTAGTGGCAGGAAGGTAATCCAGGAGGGGCCAGGCTGAAGCAGCGGGATGGGTAGGGGCTGGGAATAGCAGCAGCCTGCAGCAGCGAGGCTGGAGCTGGCTGCAGTCCCTGATAGCCTGCCGCACTGGGACCGGGACGGGGCAGCCCCTGGCAGTGCAGGATTGGGCCACTGACAGCCCACAGCAACGCAGATTGGGACCAGATCCTTGGGCAGCCTATGAAAGCATGGCCGGAGCCTGTGGGCTGCCATGGGGCAGAAGCCTGAGCCTGAGACTTCAGCAGCCCACGGCCACAGGATAGGGATGGGGCTGATAGCAGCTCCAGAATCCCACGTCAGTGTGAGGCCAGAGCCCTGGACAGCCTGTGGAAGTGGGGCTAGAGCCAGAGGGCTGCCACAGGGCTGGGACTGGAGCCTGTGACAGCCCATGGCAGTGTGGACTGCTGGGAGTATGGCAGGCAGTCCAGCTGGGGCAGCAGCAGTGGGGCCAGCTACTCAGGAGGCAGATTTCCTCCTGTCCTTCCCCCCGCCCCGTCTCCCCAGGTGACTTGAAACCTTGTACACAGAACAAGCATGCACAAACTTGAAAACATCTTTCCTCCATTTTTTGCCTTTTTAGTAGGCATACGTGATACAGTGTTTCCTGTATTGTTCATTGGTGGAGCATTTTGGTTTTGGGTTCAATCTTGTACGGAAACTAAACAAAACCACACATTTTAGGTTAAAACACACACATTTTAGGTTAAACTTTGTTACTGTGTGGTCACAGGACAAAAGTTACAAGCCACTAATCTGGGTGGTTTGTTTTGAAAACCCATAGTGTACTGCAGCTGGATTGGGGAAGGAGGGAGAATGGTTCACAAAATACTGAAGTTTTTGTTTCCTTCAACCTCATGTCTTAAGCAGTCTGGTTTGTTCCTTGATGATGATCAAGATGGTGGTGCATGGCCGATGGTTATCCCAGGGGATTTTCAAACTAGGGGTCGCAACCCAGTACTGGGTCATGGAATGTCATGGACTAGGTCTCCCTGCTGCAGAGGGATCAGGTGACCAGTGGAGGTGCTAAGGCAGCTACTTGCCTACAGACTGCACTGAACCCCAGAAGCAGCTGGCAGCAGGCTTGGTTCCTAGATGTGTGGAGGGTTAAAGCACACAGAGGTTGGGAATCTGCTTCTGGCTTCCTTTGGTGCCAGGAGAAGCAGGAAGCTGCCTTAGTTTGCAAACCCCTGGATTATCATGTATATATTTCAGCCTCAGAGATTCACTACTGAGGACAAGGAGAGCCTGCTGAGCTCATCTGAAGTGATAGCTATTCAACGTAAACATCTGATGAGGTGCTGCTCTGCTAATTTAATCCCATTTCCTAACAGAATGACTTTCAAAGGCGAGATCTGGCGAGTTATAACTTGTCCACTTATAGAGATGTGGACAATCACTTTAAAGCAGGTTTTTAACTTTTTATTGTTTGATTGCCCATGTTTTGGGGCTGGGGTTAGTTGTGTTTGATGAGTGGAATGTTTGCTATTCTCCTAGATAAAGACCATGAAATTCCTAGCTCAAAGATCTGGCGTACCACACAGGTTAACTGTGATAGTGAATGAGGTCTCAAAGTGGGCCTGGGCAAAATATGACCGGATCCGGCCCACAAGAGCCTCAGCTTACTTCCTGTCTGCCCAGCCACTTCTCGGCACTCAGTGAAGCCGAGGCCCATGTGCTTCTGTGAATGTTGAAAGCCCGGGGAAAGAGGCAGAGGTTTCTCACACTGCTCCTGCCCCCAGTAGTTCCCATTGGCCAGTTTCCAGCAAGTAGCAGCTGCCTATTTGCAGGACAGACAGAATGTGAAGTTCCTCTTCCCCTCCGTGGTTCCCCCCCAACCCCCACCAAGCTCACCGTGTTTGCAGCACATGGCCTCTGTAGCTGCAGTGAGCAGTACAGGGGCATGGAAGGCAGGGATCCTGGCTAAGGAACTTGCTGGGCTGCTGGCTGGGAGCCAGCCAAAGCCTACTTCTGGTACCTCAGCCCCTTCCTTCCCTAACTCTTTGACCCTCCTTCTGTACCCCTACTCTGTGTAACCCAAGCCTTGCACCCCTGCTCCAACCCCTATACATCTTCCTAGAAACTACAACCCCTCCCACACCCTGCATTCTCTCTTGCACTCCTGCCCCAGGTTACGACTTCCTCCCGGACCGTGTACTCCAGGGGCGGGCAAGACGCGTCTGTGGGCCAGACGCAGCCCTCCAAGCCTTTGATCCACTGCCCCCAGGCCAATCGACACCTGGGGTTGGGGAAGCATGCAAAGTATCCCCCCCCCCCCACCAGGGGCGTGAGGAACCAGAGGGAACCACCAATTATGCAAAAGAGCTGGCAGATGTCTCTAGGTGATGCACACCCCTGGCAGGTCAGGGGTGGGAGGCAAAGACTTCACATGCCTCCCCCACCCCCAGGCCAATCAGGGTCTGTGGGTGGGAAGCACATGAAGTCTCCTGGGCCCGCCACCTTCTGCCTTAGGCCACGCCTCCTTCTGAAGTGGCCTGTGACCACTTATGAAATTCATGAAGTGGCTCCCTTCAAAAATTATTGCCCACTCCTCTCTTAAAGACACAGGTCCTAGAGACATGTTAAATGGTAGAGTGACACATCTGCAATGCTTCAGCTGCCTTGCATTTCACACTATTTGGGGGGGGGGGGGGTTTCTCCCATTGGTGTTAGTAATCCACCTCCCTGAAAGGCAATAGCTAGGCCAACAGTTAATTCTTTCATAGACCTAGCCAGGGTGGATTTGATTTAAATCATGATTTAAATCACTAGTCAGGAAGACTCGATTTAATCATGGGTTTCTGCATAAAAGTGCAGTCTTGTTGATTGTCATAACTCAGAGATAGATCTTAAAAAACAACAAATAGTTCTGCAGCACATTAGAGCTAAATGTAAGTTTCATTTTTAGAAGATACACACTATGCATTTTTAAACAGTGATTTATTTTGAAAACTTCAGATTGGTTTTACAGCCATATCGGAAAATGAATGATTGTTTGGTTATTTCATTTACCAAAGATAATTGAAGCAGATATCTATGAAGTCATTGGAAGGTGAACTATCTCCAGTTCAAGAGGTTAATCATTAATATTTGAAGGATTTTTTTGCCATCCTGTATTAGAAGGAGAACATCATGTGACAGATATTTCAAATTGTTTTACTGAACTAAAACCACAATATTATGTATTCTGGATTTTTTCTTCAGTAGCAAACGTATAATATTTTAACAAAACAATCATATGAATTTTTGAATTTATGTAAATATTCAAGTTTGTTTAAAATTAAGTTTATTTTTGTTAAAATAGTTTTTTTAACTAAAATAGTTAAATGAAATACTTTTTAAATGGAAATTAAATTGATGTCAACCAGGTCAACATGGAAAAACTTAAAATATTGGCTTCTATTCATTGACCTTGATGAAACCTTGCACAAGAGTCCCCAGCAGCATTCTGCATACTGGCAATAGTTTGAAATTATCATAACCATCAGCCATGTACAAGAACATTTTTGAAAGTTACACATTAAAATTACTGGAGCTTCAGGGGGTAGCAGCGTTAGTCTGTTACAGGAAAAAAACAACAAATGGTCTGGTAGCACTTTATAGACTAACAAAACGTGTAGATGGTATCATGAGTTTTCGTGGGCACAGCCCACTTCTTCAGATGATCAGTTATCTGAATACTGATTACTGATATCTGAAATTCTTCATATGATGTATTTTGGTTATCTGCAAATCTGATGGTAGTGTATTCCTACCATTTTAACTGTAGTAGATGACGGTAAAGATTAATTATTATTCCAAGATAATATTTTTTTCTACAATTAAGATCAAATGGAAGTATGGATAAAAGAGGATGTAGGTTTTTGGGGAGGATGTATAGGAGAATCTTTTGTAAAATGACTATGAATAATTAAGGTAGTTGGTGGCAAATTGATTACTTGTGCCTCTGTTACTGTGTATATAAGAATTCAGTGTGTGTTTTGCCCTTGACTTTGAATTAAGGTATTTGTGTATTTTGTGGCAATGGTATGTTAACAGGCTTTTGTGGTAAGGTTGCTTGCTTTGTTGTGGTCTTTTGTAACCATGGGGCTGCTAGTGTATGTCTACACAGCAGGTAAAACACGCACCGCTGGCTTGTGCCGGCTGACTTGGACTCAGGCTGTTTAATTGCAGATGTTTGGGCTTAGGCTGGAGCCTGGTCTCTAGATCCTGTGACAGGAGCAGGTCCCAGCCAGAGCCTGGGCTTCTGTCTGGGTCTGGACACCTACGCTGCCTCACAGACTGAGCCTGAGTCAGCAGACATGAACAGCCACAAGCGTTCAGTTGCTGTGTCGCATACCCTGGTAATCATCCGTGTCTGGTTTTCTTTAAAGATGCATGTTAAAGTTCAAGGAATGCATAAAAATATAGCTGTGGGATGGGGGAAAACCTGCATTGGATAATGCATAAAAGAGTTTTTCACTGGATAAATAGCTTTAAAATGTAGACCTGTATTTCTAAATGAGAAAGAGATGGCTTGAGGTGGAGAATCATACCAATCTTTTTAGTCCATTCCTAAGGAAGAACACTTATTTTAATGCTCTAAACTTCACTTGTTAAAAATCACCATCTTCTTTAGCAGAATTTTTCAATATTTTTTGTGGTGGCAACACTCTTTGGACTTAAAAAAAAAATAGTGTGACATCCGCATCCCTGTCTCCTCTAGAAAAATGTGTGGCCCCCTACCTTAAGCTTGGGGCTTCTTACTTAAGCAGCCACTTGGGCCTGAAACATGTTCATTAGTTTCTGGGTCTCCCAAACAACTGCTCTGCTCTCTGCCCCCTAAACCCAGCTCTGCTTGCAATCCCCCATAACCCATCCAGTGACTCTTTACCAAATAGATAGAAAATATTTAAAATCCCACAAAATAAGTTATAATTGAAAATAAAAATCTATTCAAATTAGGGATATTAAATATTGGTTAATTGAATAGGCGAGTTACCTCATGAGTTCTTATCAGTAAGTCGACTATTCTATAGTCCCTGGGGAAGTGGCCGGCAGCCAATGCATTTCAGACCCACTTCCAAGAAATCCCCTGCCACTCCATGCAGGGTGCCAGGCGGGAGCTGGTCTGTGAGGAGAACCTGTTCAAAAACCAGCTCCCCTCACAGATCAGTTGCCTGTCGTCCTGTGCTGCTGCTGCCTCTGTATCAGAGGCAGCAGCGCAGGGTGGCAGCAGCCCCTGTCCAAGGATGGTGGTGGGGGGAATGCATGTAGTCTATAGTAGTAACCTACAAGTTTTTGCTTATCATATAATCAGTTAATGGATTACACTATTACATCCCTAGTTCAAGTACAATGTCAAACTCATGACAAGGTGGACAGCTTATGCTGTGTTCTATCAAAATACCATCTACGGCATTAGTGAACAGATTTTTTTTCCCCTCTGTAAATCTAAAGGCATCACCAATACACTTTATTGCAGCATGAGTTTGTAAGCTTGTGCAGTAGTAGTCTTCTCATCTTCATATAGATTTCTTTCATTAGTGGTGTTAATGAAGAGTTAATCCAGCTTCATATGAGTCAGACCCAGAAATATGATGCATTTCCCCCTGTTAAACAAGCCAGACTGATTGACGCAAGAATTTTTCATGGGAGGTCATTCTCATTGTTTTGTGTTAGCTTCTGGTTTCATAGGCATTTCACTGTTTAAACACACATTTTTTTAATTAGAAGTTTTTCCCTATTCCACCAGATACTTTACCTAGGAGAGTTCAGCCCACTCTTGACTCCAGTCACAACAGATTTGTTGATTTGCTTTCTGTGCTTTCATTTGACATGCACATATTACACACACAGAGATTCAACTTTCATTGATAAATATCGGGAAATGTTTGCATTAACCGTATCCACACACCAATGAAAAATATTTCCTTTTGTAACTGAAATTTACAGATAAACAGAAAAAAAATGCTGCTTTCCATTAATTAGTTTAAGGATATTTATCTTGTGATATTGTGATTTTAACATGTGATATTGACAATTTGAATTGCATCAGTTTTATTTTTTGAATCTCAGTATTTATCACTAACTAATTATCTGACTCTCCCATAATTTTCCACAACTTAAAAAGTATAAATTAATAACAGTCTTAAAAATGAACAGGTTTTAAACACTTGAAATTACATATAAAAATATAATTTTGTGAAAGCCTACATAAATATAACCTATTGTGTGTCTCTGTATATAGAAAATTTTTCCTGAGGGTGATGGCCACAAAAGTGAAAGGGGCCAGAGAGAGAGAGGGGTTGGCATGCGTAGCGAGCATGGGGCACAGCCTGCTAGTAATATATAAAACTTAGGGAAAATTGCATAATGTGTACAATTTAAGTTGAACCAAAAGTGCACTATTCATCAAGACTTACTTAATGTGATGCAGATTTTAATAGCCTGTTTCTACAGCAAGTAACCTCACATTTCTTGGGAATAATTTAGCATTGGATACAAAAGTAACACTGAAGAACTTTGAGCCAGATTCTCAAGAGGTGCAAATCAATCTGAATGCATCACTGAAGTCAGTGGGGCCACATTAATATGTATCAACTGAGAATCTTGCTCAGAATCTACATATTTATTGTGTAGGACTTTTGTGTTAAGGATCATTTTTGTTTGATTTTGGTTTATTCAGGTGCCACTGAGTTACTGCTCCTAGCTCGCAGGACAGACTTGCGGCGGATTTCCTTGGATACCGTTGATTTTACAGACATTGTCTTGCAGCTGGAAGATATCCGTCATGCCATTGCTATTGATTATGATCCTGTGGAAGGATACATCTATTGGACTGATGATGAGGTGAGGGCCATTCGCCGCTCTTTCATAGATGGATCAGAGAGTCAGTTCGTTGTCACAGCACAGATTGCTCATCCTGATGGCATTGCTGTGGATTGGGTTGCCCGAAACCTTTATTGGACTGACACCGGCACAGACCGCATAGAGGTGACAAGACTTAACGGGACTATGAGAAAGATCTTGATATCAGAAGACTTGGAAGAACCAAGAGCAATTGTATTGGATCCCATGGTTGGGTAAGGAACTGTTTATAAATGTTTTAGAAGCTTGTATCATTCAGAAACGTAATGTGGACCCTTCAATACTGGCAGAGATTTATTGCAGCACACTGTTGCCAAATACACTGTGGGTGTATCTAGACTACATGTTTTTTTTTTTTTTAAAGTAGCCTTTTTTCGAAAAAATTTCCCCTGCATCTAGACTGCTGCCGCGTTCTGTAACAGTAAATTGAAAGAACGCGGCAGTTTTTTCGACCGTGGAAAATCTTGTTTTACGAGGAATAATGCCTTTTTTCGAAAGTGCTCTTTTGAAAAAAGGTGGTAGGTAATGCAAACTGTGCTTTTTCAAAAGAGCATCCAGACTGCCTGGGTGCTCTCTTTTGAAAAAGTGGCTTGCTTTTTCGAAAGTATTGGTTGCAGTCTAGATGCTCTTTTTCGAAAGAGGCTTGCAGACTAGACGTAGCCTGTGTCTTTTTAAAAGGCAAACAGAAAATCCTAGTGATCTTTCCAGTGAAGTACAGGCCTGTCTGTATTCAAACATATAAATAATACCATTTTTTATTGTTCTATCAAACTTTCACGGACCTGGATTTTAACTAACATGATTTGGGCAATGCAGTCATGTGAAAATTTAAGAACAAGTGATTGCTATTACCACTTGATTTGCGGGAGGTCTTATGATTCCAAAGCAAAAATTTATTACTTTAAAAAAATCTTTTCCTCCTATTCTTTTTCTGTTTCTCATTGTGCAGTCTCTCAAAAGTTACTAAATAAATTATTGGTGAACAGTGTGTCAGTTTTGGTTTAAGTTTGTGTTTGTAGATGTCTTGCTGAAAGATTTTAAATAGTCCTCTCCCCAAATGTAAAATACAAGAAAAGCATTTTAAAATAGGAACTGATGCTTATATATATTGTACATGTGTGCAGATAGTGGAACATGAATATTCCATACTCTTTTTGTTTAAAATTTAAAAAATTGTGTTATCTGAAAGTTACCAAAACTTCTACATTTGGCTAAGACAAGTGATGGGTTCTCTATTTCTTTCTCGTCTTTGCCCGTGTTTCCAGATTTGGATAACTAAGTAGAACTGGCTATTAATTCAGACTCATTTAAAATGGTTATACATTTATGAGGATTGCAGTGGATTGTTACATTTACACGTACACGCACCACTGAGGACATACTGCACAGGTTGAATTTGACTACATCAGCAATAGAAATCATGTTAATTTGGTTTAGAAATGTCTTGGTCTGTACGTATGACTTCTAATCACACAGTTTTGGTTCAGTAGTGTGAGCAATGAGCAGCATGAAGACTGAAGGAATCAGTTTTAAAGTATTTGTAAACTTCTCTTCTGCTCTCCATTACAGATACATGTATTGGACTGACTGGGGAGAAATTCCAAAGATTGAGAGGGCTGCATTGGATGGGTCAGACAGAGTTGTGCTGGTGAATACTTCGCTTGGCTGGCCAAATGGACTGGCCCTGGATTATGCAGAAAACAAAATATATTGGGGAGATGCAAAAACAGACAAAATTGAGGTTTGTTAATTGCATTTACACTTTTAATTAATTCTACATAGTTAAGACAATAGAGCAACTTCCATTTTTCTACATATATAGACACTGATATATTTTGCTATGAGGCAGAATGGCTGTGAAGGATTTACTTTGATAACAAGAACTCCTGAATTTTAATCCCAGTGACTTTCTCTGTGGTCCTGGGCCAGGTCATTTCACTGCTCTTTTTCTATTTCTGTCTATGAAATGGGAAAAATAATAACCACGTAATAGCTTTGGGGAGTGGCAATGGGTGGCTATTGGGGAAGATTTGTTAAAAAGGACATATGTTTAGAAAATAACGTTGGCAATAACACATTGGGAGAAAATTACATAAATGCATGTGCATTTTATTATTTGTGGGTTTTTTTTCAATTCAGACCGTTTTAAAATAAATTAGTCATTTTCACATATTTATAGTCTGTTTTATTTCCAAGTTCTTATGTGCTCAGCACAACCTTGTTGGGAGAAAAGTGATGGAAATGATGGAAAGGGAGAGGACAAGAAACACTTCTATTTGCCGTAGGCCAGTTTTTATAAATTTCAATTTTGGGCCAAATTTGATCTCTCATTGTTAGTAGTACAGCCGCTCCCCGAGTTACGAACAAGTTACGGACCAACACTTGGTCCGTAACTCGAAGTGTTTGAAACTCGGATCCCATAGAGTTACATGGTGACCACACTGTTCGTAAGTGCGGATCGCCATTCATAACTAGGATTCGCATTTACGACCGCTCTGGTCGTAAGTGCAGATGGTCGTAAGTGGAGGTGGTCGTAACTCGGGGAGCGGCTGTATACCAGCCTTTGAGATTGTAAACAACTGATATACCATTTAGGTAATAATGATATTTGGTATTGTGCTAAGAAGATTACTACTAGATCTCTGCTGTTTTAAAAAACAAACAGTTCACTTTTTGTTTTGCCTTAGTATAAGATTTTATCCTTGAAGGGAGGAAAAAAAGAGTTCAGAATTAAATTAAACTTAATTTGAGATCCTGCCTGGCCTGTTTTCAGTATTTTATTGATTTTTTTTAAATAGTCTTTGAAAAAGTCAAGTACAGTAAACTTCCGATAATCCAGAACCATAAGGTGCCAGATTATCAGATATGCCGGAGTACCAGAAGGGGGGCTATGAGGGGTCTGGGGTGGAGGTGAGGGTCAGCAGGGAACTGTGCAGTGTGGGAGAGGGTTAGGGACCAACCCGGCAGCACCCCAGCTGCTCTGCCCCCGACTTGCCCATGTCAGCCGCTGCTGAAACTGAACAGCAGTGGACTTGGGGAAGCCGGGGGCAGAGCAGCTCCAATTGTCCGGCTGGCCGGAGCACTTCCGGGTTTCAGCTGATAGTTCAGCATCAAGAGTGCCGGACCACTGGATGCCGGACTATCAGAATTTTACTGTATTTGGGTTTTACCAATTTTCACCAGTTTTAGTACTGACCCACCCGCCACAGTGTGGGATGGCAGCAGATTCCTCAGGCAGCCGGAAGCCTGCTGGCTCTACTGCAGAGCCCATAGCGCCAGGCAGCTAGCTCTCCGGGAGCCGCAGGGGCACTCGTCGCCATCCTTCCCTCCGTAGTCCCCCCCCCAGCCGTACATCCCTGAATAGATTAACTGTGTACCCGCTAAAATTGTTAACGGTTGCAGTTACTGTTTTTAAACCTTTTTTACATCCCTACTTGCCACAAGATGCTGCTTCTTCTCCCCCCACCCCCCGCCCCCGAGGCTCTGGGTGGAGCTAGGCATGGTGGGCAGTGGTAAGAACTGCTCAAGGAGACTGGGCTGTTGTGAGGAGCTCTGGAATCCCAGATGCTTTACCTTCCCTAGAGACGCTGAGACACGGGCGGAGCCAGTTGTTGCTTCCATGCCCCCACTCCCTGGCTCAGGGAAGAGGGAGGATCTGAGGTACTCACCCCATAGCAGCCTGGACTCCCTAGGTAGCTCTTACCACTACCAGGCTCTAACTTCTAGCCAAGCCAGGGGTAGGACCTCAGGAAAAGGAAAGGGGCATAGGGTGGGTATTTGGGAAGAAGAGCAGCAAGGGGACAGAGCCACAGAAGGAACGGGATGCTTGCAAGTGTCCTGGTTTTTTTTGCCTTTTGAAAAAATGTGATGCTGCTGCCCTATGTATCCATTGCCCTTAATTTTTTATTTTTAATTATTTTTCACTCACATAAAAAATGTAGAATAAATACTGATAAATGCCCGTTCCTTAAAAAATTAAACCAGAAAAGGAAGGGCCTTATGCATGCTGTAGTGATAGAACTTGGAACTAGCAGTCAAGAAAACTGAGCCTTCTCCTGGCTTGATAATGACCTTGTGAATGTGTGTATGGACAACAACAAAAAGATATTTCTGTGTGCTTATTCGTTATTGTATACAAGCAGCTTTTCCATGCAGAATCATTAAATAGTGGTTGCATTTTTTGTTTTCAGTGAGTGACATTACTCAAATAGTAATCTTATTGCATCACTAAAGAAGTCAGTGTCCTTTGCAAGCCAGATTTCTGGTTTGTTTGTGCCACATATTTGCTTTATTATTTATTTTTATGCATTGATTCATGCTACGCAGTTCTGGAGCCCCCAGACGATAATAAAACATCAGCAGGGGTTAATGGAGACTGGTAGGGGGTGCAGCAGGGAGCTTTTGTTCCCATTTTATCTGGCAGCCTGCAGCAGGCAGAAGCAGGCTGCGGCTCAAAAGCTTCGTCATTTATCTCGGTCAGGTTTCACTGCTGATAAACTTCTATTGAAATGGATGGCTGCTATTGTGCTTACCAGTGGGGAAGATTTCTCATTGACTTGCGACAGGTTTAAAGCATTTTCCTGCCGTGCTATGAGGTTAAAAATGTATGATCTGCTCTGTTGAATCAGTTCTATGTTTTCCTGCTCAGGTGAATATTCGTCTTCTGGACACGTATGCTATCTGTTTTAAGACATAGGCTGGATTTAAAATGGCCAGCAAAACCTGAATTAGAATAGTGTGTGTCTGTCTATCTCTTTGTGTTTATAGGAAGCACATTGATACAACTGGTTTCCTTTCAATTTTTCAGTGTGTTTTTGTTTCAGCTATCCTTTATCCATCCTCTTTTCCATTCTTCTTCAAATCCAGTGAGGACACAGACATACACCTACTGTGGTAGGCTATGAGCAAGGACTGTGTGCTTCCCATACAGCTGTAACCATTATCTAATGTTTTTCAGAGGCAGTTCTAAGTCAGTGTTTCTGTGTGCCCAACTCTATTTATCATGCCTAGTATTACTTTCCCTAACACTGATGATTAATGAGGAGTCTTTTATATCTTGCTTCTTTTCAGCATAAGTACACCCAAGCTTTCAGAATACAGCTTCTTTGGGCAACAGAAAATGGAAGCTATTAAGTTTTTTTTTTGGGGGGGGGGAGGTACAAAGGTCTTGAACAGAGAAGACCTTATTGTGTATGACCAGAGAATTAAAAGCTTGGCATCTGGAGAATGCTCCATTCTGTATTCTAATCCTGAAATTGTAAGGCTACATTTTCCTCTGATGACAAAACCGTCTATTTCATCAGTATCCTAATAAGGAAATTTTGTTTTCCAAGCATTTAGAAAATAATTGAGACCTTCTTTGTCTCATGGCGTTAGTCTGTATATTGTGAAATATAGATGTATAGACAGGCTCGATTGCTTTTCTTCAATCCCCACTTTTTAATAAAACAGTGAAAATTGAGAGGTAGGAGCAGTCAGTTCCCAGCCAAGTTGAACATACATGTTTTTGCATAGTTACATTTAGAAGGAACCAATAGCTCTTGTAGGTATTAGAAATTAATGCAGTTGAAGCATACATCCGAAACGGCTTTGCCTCTTAATTCTGGCCCTGCTATATTGTGCAAATGAGGTATGTACAGTGGCTGCTCTTTGGACTTGATTCAGCAAAGAGCTCTAAGCACATGCTTATGTATTTTTTTTTCTGAAGAAGGGCCTCAAAGCTCATTCTCATTTGAGGGACTGTTCCGACTGTGTAGATATTCCATATTTTAAAATGGGGATGCCGTAAGCTCAATACTGTTGATATAACCTACGCAGGTGAGGAGCTCTTCTTGTGAGGCTCTGTAGCGGGGTCACTTAATGGCCAGCAAGACTAGTAGGTGGGCTGAAGCTCAGTGATCTCCAAGGGTGGCAGCTTTGTCAGGGCATCTGGTGGCCAAGTTAATGTTCCACTCTGTATTGCCCCCCAGTTGGATTATGGCAGAGGGAAGGGTAGGGGAACTCAGACCCTCCCACTCTACTGAGTCCTGGCCCAAAGGTACCAGAGGTGCAGGGTGTTTCCCATCCCCTTTAGCTGGCAGCCCATACCAGCCTCCCTCAGCCATTTCTACCCCTCTCTCCAATTTGGGGCATAGTCAGAGCAGCCTGCTTCCCTCCTCGCAGAAAGTGGTTCAAATAGACTCAGTGATTCATGTAGTCAAGTTTTTGTAATATATGTTTAGATTGCAGTTAGACATCCATGACTGCTCCATGCCCAAGTCAGCTGGGCATGGATTAAAGGGCTATGGAATTGGAGTGCAGAGTTTCAGACTTGGTCTGCAGCCCTGTCTCTGGGACTCTGTCACCTGGCAGGGTCCTATAGCATGGGTTCCGGTCCAAATCCCAACATCTTTGCTGCAATTAAACATCCCCTTAGCTCCAAACCCCAGTAGAGTCAGCTGACAGAGGCCAATTCAGGTGTCTTAGTGCAGTGTAAACATACTTTCAGTGTCCGTTTATTCCCCCTTGTCAGGGAGAAGGGGAAAGAAAAAGAGGTCAGATGCCTGGCTTCCTGCTCAGACTTTCCTCTCTAAATTCCTCTATCAAATACCAAAAGGTATTATCTGGCTTCCTTCCTGCAGGCAGCCTCTCCTTCAGGCTCTCCAGCTTGACTTCCAGATGCCCATTGTAGGCTGGCCCTCCATTTGGAACATACTGCATAGCTGTATGGGCAGGGTGTTCTTGGCCCAGCATTGCTCCTTTACCTCTTTAGTCTTAATGAGAGGTGTTATAAACCCCATCATTGGTTCTCATTGACTTTTTCAGACCGTGAACGATTAAGTGTCACAATACAGACTGTGAGGAAGAAAAATGGCATGTTATGTCCATTTTATTGGTGAAGGAAACTCGGATATGGAGAGGTTAATGACTTGCCCCAAACAACACACCAGGTCGGCTGACTTCCAGAATAATGGATTACAGGCAGTCCCCGAGTTACGCGGATCCTACTTATGAACGGGGCTTTCTCGCCCCGGAGCTCGCAGGCAGCGAGACCGCCCAGAGCGCAGCGGTCCCACCACCTCGACCTCCGGGGCGAGAAAAGCTGCTCGGGGTGCCCCTGATCTGCTGGGGACCGTCTCCAGCAGACCAGGGACACCTGGAGCAAAGCCGGGGAGGCGGAGGGGTCCCACGCCTCTGAGGCTTTGCTCTGGCCTCTGAGGCTTTGCTCCCCACCTCTGAGGCTTTGCTCCCGGTGCCTCTGGTCTGCTGGGGACCGTCTGCAGCAGACCAGGGACACCTGGAGCAAAGCCGGGGAGGCGGAGGGGTCCCACGCCTCTGAGGCTTTGCTCTGGCCTCTGAGGCTTTGCTCCCCACCTCTGAGGCTTTGCTCCCGGTGCCTCTGGTCTGCTGGGGACCGTCTCCAGCAGACCAGGGACACCTGGAGCAAAGCCGGGGAGGTGGAGGGGTCCCGCGCCTCTGAGGCTTTGCTCTGGCATAGCCTCAGAGGCGCGGCACCCCGCTGCCGCTTTGCTCCCGGTGCCTCTGGTCTGCTGGGGACCGTCTCCGCGCCCCCTCCACCCCACAGCAGACCAGGCTTTTGTTGTGGACCCTGGAGTAGAGCAGCTGGGGTGCTGCCGGGTTGGTCCTGCAGGGACCTACCTGGCAGCCCAGCTGTTCTGTCCCAGGCTTGAGATTCAGCCGCTGTTGAAACTGATCAGTGGCTGATTCCAGGAAGCTGGGGGCAGAGCAATTCTGCCTCCAGCTTCCTGTAGTCAGCCCCTGGTCAGTTTCAGCAGCAGCAGCTGAATCTGGAGCCAGTTCTGACTTACATACAAATCCAACTTAAGAACGAACCTATAGTCCCTATCTTGTACGTAACCCGGGGACTGCCTGTATTTAAAAAATAAATTATGTTTTTAACACAGTGCTGTTAAGTGCAGGTGGGTCACTTTTGTGGGATTAAGTGTTTTAAAATAAAACCCCAAAAGAGGAAATAAAGTTAAAATACAAATTTTGTTTCCTAAATGCAAGAACATTAAATGTTAGATTTTGTTGTATATGATAACCTGGATATAGAATAAATGTAAAATATGGTGGAACACTTTAAATATCTTTTGTTGGTTAGTGCTCAAAGAAATCTTGAGTGGTAGTCCATCCCTATGATTGTCTTCATTTTGATTTACATACTCACATGTAGGTAGTAGGTGCTTTAAAATACCATCAGCAATAAAAAGATTGTGAAAATGTCCTTCTTCCTTGTTGGTAGGCCCACTCTGCAAGAACATGATTGTCATCATCCTGACTTTTTAGACATACTACCATTTTATTGTTTTAAAAACAAAACAAAAAAAATGTTTTTTGAGACAGCAAAAGGCTTTGTGATACTGATTTGTAAAAGATTTTTCCTAGGTGTCATTCTTGTAGACTATGCTTGGGCTCTAAAAATCAGACTAAGTTCTTTCCCTCTCCTGCATTATCACCAATAATAAAGGTGTTGAGCAGGCCGCAACCCCACTTTCTGTTAGTTATAGCCTCAGTGAGACCTACCTATGCATCATATCTACTGCCTTTAATAGACATGCACCTGTATAACTGATTGGAACATGAGATCCCACTACTCTGCCCTGTATACTACTTCTATTTATTCTTAGTAATTAGGAAGTGAAATATTAGTTTAGACCTGTGGTCATTATCCAGTCTTCAGCAAAGGCTGGTACTTGATTCTTTTAAGAAAAATGTTAAAACTGTTCTAATGAAAAATTTTGGAATAATTACTCTTCCTCTACCCTGTAAGATGCCACACTCTAATCTTTCATACTTTCTTCATGTGAAAAATTTGTCTGTGATTCTGAACTCTTTCTGATGTTCCTACATTATTGTTGAGATAGGTTGACCTGAACAAAAGTAAATTTATTCCTGGACAGGTTTTACATTTAGTTAAGTAATGAATGGGATTATAGTATTTTTTTTCATTATTTTTCCCTATTCTTTAAACTTCCTAACACTTGATTTACCTATATGAGCATGACTATATATTGAGTCCAGACCAATGTATGTGAGGGTAGTTGAAGTCAGCCATTTTTATTGCCTTATTAGCTTTAAATTGGCTCTCTGATCACTCTCAATCGTGCATACCGAATATATTCTTCCTTCTCTGAAATATCATAATATAAGCCTCGTAGAATATTCATATTCCAAATTCATATTGAATTGGGATTTGTGCTCATACTTTACGGTCCCCTCCACTCAAGTGTGATGTTTTCATAAAATTTCTAAGATGCGGTTATTCTCTTTCACCTCTAAACCTAATTTATTTTTCCTGTACCGTTTAGGCCCATGCAATACAATTCCTCCTTAGATGTCAGTCTGCCGTATTATACAAAAGTATGGATGACATTTCTCTTCTATTACTAGGGATCCTTATTTGTCTGTTTTAAACTAATTTGTATATACAGACTTACAAATTATAGTTACAAAACAAATCTACATGTAAACACTTGCTGGCATGTTTTAGATTGTGCTTACAACCCTGTTCATCCTTCATTTCAACTGTAATTGTCTTATTCTTTACTGCCAAATGTTGTTTGTTTTGTATTACTGAGATTACCGAGATCAGGGACTGAGAACCAGAGATGTTAAATTTTGATTAGTCAACTAATTGAGTAGTCGATGGAATTTCCATCGCGATAAAGGGGGCACTCGCTATCCTGCCCTGCCTCTCCATCTGAAATGTACAAGAGCTGCAAGCTGCTCTTGTACATTTCAAAGAGAGAGGCGCAGCAGTAGGTATGCCTCTGCCTCCCCTGCCCCCCTGCGTAGATGGTGCTGGGGAAAACTTGCTTTTAAGCCAGCTCCCCAACCCAGCTCCCCACAGCACTAGCTCCTGCTCCCCCCTTGCTGCCTTTCTCTGATAAAGGCAGCAAAGTTGTGTGTCGGGGGGAGGGGGGGGAAGAACAACTAATCGAGTGACTGCTCAACTATCTGATAAGCTTACATCCCTATGGGGAACCTCAGGCCCGGGGAGAGGACGCAGTCCCTGGCTTGCCTAGATCTGGCCTCCAAGGCTCAGGGTCCCCTCTAGCCCCTGCCAGGTTCTGGTGTGGAAGAGAAATGTGGGGAGTGTCTTGCTTTTTCTCAGATGTGGGTCCTGTGAGTGAGGTTTTGTTTGTTTGGGCGTTTTTTTGCTTCTCACTTGACTGATTTTTTCTGTGGGTCAGTAGCCCCCGACCCAAAACAAGTTCCTTACCCCTGCCCTAGATGATGTCATTGTTGGTTGTCAGGCTATTTGTATGCAAAAGCTGTTTCCCTTTTCCTCTACCCCCTTTACTTGGGTACCTGGTCTGAGTCACTCCCAGCAATAACACAATCTATTGTTTCTGAAATCAGAATTTATCACCAAATAGTAATGGGGGTGTTACAGGTGCTGGATCTGAGGCATTGCTTAATTGATACATTGGGAAAAGCTGTCTGATGGGAAATGGGTGAGTTGATGCAATATCTGCAGTAACAGAACAGAATGTTTGTCTTTGGTAATAGAAAAGAAAATGTAGAAAAGATCTGGGTTTTTTTGCTAATATCCTTGTTATTCATTTGAGGTGTTTCTGTTTGCAGAACTTATGGTTTCTCTCAACACCTAACATGGGAAGAACAATATTAGATTGTCAATAGAATTATTACAAATTTGCCACCTTTACGTTACACCACACACATAAATATATTAGTTTTGCATGCTATTTTTTATCTACATTGGGAATGTTAAGAAGTGGGTAATTCATTAATTGTATAGTCAACAACATTTTTATCGACTACACAATTAATCGGTAAGGGATAGCAGTGAAAGCACTAGTCCTGGCTTGTGCCAGGTCCCAGCATATCCCCCTACTGCGGCTCTGCAATATTAAGGGACTAGGGAGCCAGCATGCAAGGACTCTGGCTCAGTCCCGACTCACGCCAGGTCCCAGCATAACCTCCCACTACAGCTCTGCAATATTAAGGAACTCCTTAATATTGTAGCGCTGCAGTGGGGGAGGGTGTGTGTGTGTGTTGGGACCTGGCACATACCAGTTCCCTGGTCCCCTACAAATGGGACCGGGCGCAAGCTGGGATTGAGCCAGCATCGTGTGCCGGCTCCTCAGTCACTTAAAAATGCAGAGCTGCAGCAGGGGAGGGGTAGATGTGTCTAATCCAGAGCACTAACTGATAAGCTCCTGCTTATTGGTTAATCGTTTAGTCGACTACACTCTTATATCCCTAATATACATGTATACACCCCATATTATACCAACTTATACCTCCCTCAACAATGAAAATCTCTGTGAATTAGAGAGGCACACTTTGTAGTTTATGTAAAATGGGCACATTTACACAACGGAGGCTCTTTGGATTCTTTCAGTCACTCCCCATGAACTCCTGGTGTGCCACCTTCCTTGCACCCCTCTATTTTTCTGATGCCCCCATCCTCCCTATGGCATGGGCTCTGTATGCTCTCCATGTCATTTTCTCCACTATACCAGGGTTCCCCAATTTCCCCTCCATGCTAGGAGCTCTTTGTTGGCTCCCATTTCCCCCCTTACTGCCACTATTTTTATTTATATTCTGTCTGTGTGGGTATCGACATTATAAACTGTGTTGAGAGGAAGGGCAGAGCTGAGATGGGTGTGTTACTCTGGAAAGTGGTAATGGCTGCCATCTACTGGTTCTTTGATCTATAGACAATTACAGAGGTGGTTGGAGTTAGTCAGTTTGCTAACCAGATGCCAGGGGCTTTGTGTCCCCCCTGGTTTTCTTTTCCTCTCTTCTGAATTTCACCCAAATCAACAGGGTTGTGCCCATTGATTCTTAGAACATTCCCTGACATTTTGGAATTTATCAGATGTAGCATTACAAAATTATCATGCTCTGAAATGCCTTCAAGTTGATTTACTACAAGGGAGTGAGGTAATATCTTTGGAAGGTGGCCCAATAAAAGACATTACCTCACCCCCATGGTGTCTCTAATATCCTGGGACCGACACAGATAGAACTACACTGTATACATCAAATTGAGTTTAAGGCCATACAAACCTGGCCAGGTATGAGTTTAAGAATGGTTATATTGGGTCAGACCAGCGATATGTCCAGCTCAGTATGCTGTCTGTGATAGCGTCAATGTTTGCGGAGGCGTGTGTAGCATATCAGTTATTTAGAATGGGGGGGGGGGTTGGTTTTGCTTTTTTGTGTGGGAGAGCATTTTTGAGGAACAATGTGATATGAAAGGTTATTGGGATTTCTTATTCTTTTTATTTTTAAAGGTGTTCTTCTTACAGCAACAAGAAGACTCTCTCTTTTTTTTTTTTAAATTTCATGAAGTGATCACAATACATAGCATTAAAATCATTGCCCTTTCTTCAGAAATAATTAAAAGCCTCCCAAAATCAGGCAAACTGAACCAAACACCAAGAATATGTTGGTCATGTCTTGAAACAATGCTAACGGGTGACAGCACTAAGATGCCTCCCCTCCTCCACATAACTCTATTAGTTGACCATCGTAATAATTCGCCAGCCTTTCCTCCTGTTTTGATGGGAACTGAATAGAAATTTAGGGTGTGTTTGAACAGAGGGATGTGGATTAGGCACATCGCTATTGCAAATGAAGCAGGGATTTAAATATCCCGCACTTCATATGAATACAAATGGCCGCTGCTTATTGCCGCAGCGGCACTTTGCCGGCAAAAAGTGGCAGTCTAGATGGGTATCGGTCGACAAGGAAAGCCTTTTCCAACCGATTTTGTAAACCTTGTTGCACGAGGCATAAGGGATCAGTTGGAAAAGGCTTTCCTTGTCGACCAATCCCTGTCTAGACTGCTGCTTTATGTCGGCAAAGTGCCGCGTCGGCAAAAAGCGGCAGCCATTTCTATTCATGTGAAGCGTGGGATATTTAAATCCCCACTTCATTTGCAATAGCGATGTGCCTAATCTACATCCCTCTGTCGGCAGAGGGGTGTAGTTTAGACACACCCTTACTGATGAAACAGCCACAGTGTTTTGATTAGATTGAGACTACCAGTGAAATGTCAGCAAGTGCTGCTGGAAGTAGAATGTCTTTGCATCTGCCCACTTGTATCACTTGGTTGTTGGTATTTAGAAATTAATTAAATCTAGAATATTTGGCAGAAATTGAGAGACTGAACAAATTGCTCTGGTGCAGAATTCTGCAGTTATTTTGTTTCAGGTGGATACAATACTATGAGATATTACATTGAATATATTATTCACATTGTGTTCAGTTACCAGCATCTTAAAATATGGTAGCAGATTGTTTTGTTTGTTTTTTGGAGTTCTGCACTGATACTGTTTTGTTCAACCTTTTCCCAGAGAGAAGACAATTTGAATTTCTTGTGTGGTTCCCTCCTCCCCTCCCCCACCCATCCCCGCTTTCTGTTGAACTGGTTGCTCTTTCAGTAAAGGTAGTGTTTGTGGTTAAGCCACATCTGTTTCCTGTTGTAGTCTGTATTCTCACTGTGGTCTGAAGTATTTAGAATGGCCTCAGAATGTGAAACCCACACCACACTGTGGTTAAAGCAACACAAACCACTGGAGACACTAGTTCATATTAGAAGATAAGTTTTTTAACCAGGGATTCAGACGACTTGGTTATCAGTTTGGCCGAATAATCCAATTTGGAATCCCACAGTGGAGTACACATATAAGGAAGCCGTGTTGACCTTCTCTGTAGTTTAGACATGGGCTTAGTGTCTTACAGTTAGATTAAGCTACAGGGTAAAACTTCGTACTCTGGATACCAGGCTATGCCCAGAACTCTGGGCTTCAAACTTCACCTAGTGTTCACGGTCCTTCCCCATCAATTCTGACTATCAGTGCTGCCTGGGAGAAGCTCATATCACATCTTGGTGAAGGATTTGCCAGTCTTTTTACCAGCAGTACCTGAGAAGGGTGGGCATTTTATCTTGGCAGATATCTCATGGAGAAGGCAATGAGACCCCAGTTGGAATCTTTCATACATTGGCTTGAATCAGCAAGTAGAGTGCCTCCTCCTGCAAAGTCTGACTCCAATGCTGGGCAACCCACCCCCACAGACCTCACAGCAAGGCATAGATGGGAAGTTAGGAAGCTCACTCAAGCGTGGGAATAAGTCTTCCTCTAAGTCCATTTTAAAGAAATCACGTGAACCTGTAAGCAAATCCACTGGCTTAGTCCATAAGTCCCAAAGGCAAGACACAGCCCAGAAAACAAAAGCTTTAGAGTAGACCATGCTCCGTCAACACCATCATCCTCTTCAAGTCAATATTTATCCCCTAGGTGTGAAGTCTCTGCCCTCGGCCAGGGGCACAGGTACCTAGAAGGACCCACCAGCTGTTCAGAAGCAAGATCTGTCTTCCTGTATTCTGAAGAAGGCAGTCTCTGGAACTGGTACATCAAGGTCACCCTATCTGCAGCCCAACTTCTGGTGATACAGAAGGAACCCACAGACTCCCCAACAAGAGAGAGATTGGCTTCCCAGGACAACAAGTAGTGCACAACCTTATTGCTTCAGAGGTGCCCTAGATTACCACTTGCAGAATGATTCTGTCCCCCTTTCCTGATCAGAGCAGCTCAGCTGTGCCTTCCCTCCACCTACACTTCTGCCATGAATACTACACAAGATCCAGGAGGACAGGGCAACAGTCAAACTTATTGCCCCTTTATACTCCAGACTGTTCTGGTTCCTCAACCTCCTGTGCATGTTGTTTTGGTCTTTCAGTTACTTTTCCAGTATTTCCCAAGCTCCAGATCCAGTACACTAGCAAGATCAGACATCCCAGTCCATGACCGTTCCACCTCAGGACATGGTATTTGGATGGGCATCATCCCTAGAATTTACATTCACCTCAGTCCTGTGAGACATCCTCCCCAGTAGCAGGAAGGACTTGACTAAGAAATGTAACCCAGCTAAATGGAAACACTTCTCATTCTAGGCACAACAAAGAGGTGTTCTACCAGAAACTCTGGATGTTCCATTCATCCTAGACCATATCCTGACTTTAAAGACATCAGCTCTCTCTCTCTCTCTCTCTCTCTCTCTCTCTGAGGTCTACTTGACAGCGATCAGGACATTCCATTAGCCTACCAAGGACTACTCTATTTTTACTCCCCCACTAGCCAGTCGGTTCCAACTTCCGGAAAGGCCTGATAAGAACTTTCCCACCTCCTCAAAAGATTGCACCCCAACTGGACTTGAATCTTGTTCTTCCGATACTGATAAGTGCCCTCTTTAAGCCTTTAGCTACTTGGGTCATGTCCCTCTGTAACCCACACACCTAGTGGGTGTGGTTCGCTGTGCCATGTAGTGGCACATAGACCACGTACAGCAAGAGATAAGAATGAGTGAGCTGTATAGCCTAAGCTGAGTGCCAGCTGGCTTTATAGCTCAAGCTGTAGAGGCTCCAGAAATCCCAGGTTCAAACCTTCATTAAAGTCACCTTTCTTGTAATATATCAGCGAGGAGGGTCAGCGAACTCAGAGCAATAATGGCAGACCTTTCATATCCTGTGTTCCATAAAGATAGTTTCTTTAAACTTATACCACAAATTTATCTCTAAAGTAATAATGGAATTTCACCGTAACCAATCCATTCACTTACATATATTCGTCCCAAAATTGTATATGTCTCCAGGATGTCTTTTATCTGAAGAGAACAAAACCAATCAGGAAGTCACCAAGATTATTTGTCGCTAGTGTAGAAAGAGTCAGAGGATATGTCATTTCCATCCAGAGAATTTCCAAATGGTTCACTGGCTGCATTCTCCTCTATCAGCCCTTGAACCTCCCTCTCCAATGGAGAGCTCCCTGCACTAAAGCTTAAGCAACCATGTTCCCCTCCTGGATATCTGTAAACTGACCACATGGAGCTCCCGCCACACAATTACCAGACATTGCCCCCTAGTACAGGACTCAGCTGATGATGTGTGCTTTGGTATGGCAATTCTTCATTCACCCATACCATCCTCATCCTCATCCTCACAAAACCCTCCCCCTACTTAGGGCTACTTGTCAACCTCCACAGTGGACTACAGTAGGGACAGTCACTCGAGGAAGAGGGGTGGGTACTTGCCTGTAACTAGAGGTTCTTTGAGAGGTGTGGTCCCTAGCTGCATTCCAATACCCATCCTCCCTGATTCACAGTAGAAAAAGAATTTTATTGCTTCCATCAGCACATGCAGCGAGACAGGCCATGTATGAAGACCCAACTGGCACAACTTGTGGATTCTCTGACTCTCTGTGCATGGTGCACATGCATAACCCAGCCTGGAATGAAGACATGGATCCCACATGTCAAAAAACCTCCAGTTGCAGGTAAATAATCTCCTTGTACTACCCTGCAAACCAGAAAGTCATGAAAGGCTGGTTTATGGTTTCTTTTATCATTTCCTCCCTGCTCCTTTCCCCCACCTTCCTTTCATGGAGGCAAGTAGACTGTTGCTTGCTGATTTTGTAGCATAGCTTTACCATTTAAAGCTTAAGTGAGCTTCTTGTAAGTTTACAGTGGATATTTACAGGAATCTTTTGCTAGCTGTTCCTATGACACTGTCTCTGACACCACTATTGTATCCTGAGATACAATATCCTAGGAAGAACTGGAATTCCTAACAAATAAATACAACTATGATATCATTGGTATTACAGAAACCTGGTGGGATGGGACGCACGATTGGAATGTTGGTATGGAAGGGTACGGCTTGCTCAGGAAGGACAGACAGGGAAAAAAGGGAGGAGGGGTTGCCTTGTATATTAAAAATGTACACACTTGGACTGAAGTGGAGATGAACGTAGGCGATAGCTGTGTAGAGAGCCTCTGTGTTAAGCTAAAAGGGGTAAAAAATGAGGGTGATGTCATGCTAGGAGTCTACTACAGGCCACCTAGCCAGGTGGAAGAGGTGGATGAGGCCTTTTTTAAACAATTAACAAAACTATCCAAAGCCCAAGATTTGGTGGTGATGGGGGACTTCAACTATCCAGACATATGTTGGGAAACTAACACAGCGGGGCACAGGCTATCCAATAAGTTTCTGGACTGCATTGGAGACAACTTTCTGTTTCAGAAGGTTGAAAAAGCTACCAGAGGAGAAGCTGTTCTGGATTTGATTTTAACAAATAGGGAGGAACTAGTTGAGAACTTGAAAGTAGAAGACAGTATGGGGGACAGTGATCATGAAATAATAGAGTTCATGATCTTAAGGAAAGGTAGAAGGGAGACCAGCACAATTGAGGTAATCGATTTCAGGAAGGCAGATTTTGATAAGCTCAGAGAACTTGTAGGTAAGGTCCCATGGGAAGCAAGACTGAAGGGAAAAACAACTGAGGAGAGTTGGAAGTATTTCAAAGGGACGTTGTTAAGGGCCCAAAAGCAAACAATTCCGCTGTGTAGGAAAGATAGAAAATACGGCAAAAGACCAGCTTGGCTTAACAAGGAGATCTTGCATGATCTCAAAATAAAAAAGGAGTCCTATAAAAAATGGAAACTAGGACAAATAACCAAGGATGAATATAGGCAAGCAACACGGGAATGCAGGGGCAAGATTAGAAAGGCAAAGGCACAAAATGAGATCAAACTAGCTACAGGCATAAAGGGAAACAAGAAGACCTTTTATAAATACATTAGAAGCAAGAGGAAGACCAAGGACAGGGTAGGCCCACTGCTCAGTGAGGAGGGAGAAGCAGTAACAGGAAACTTGGAAATGGCGGAGATGCTCAATGACTTCTTTGTTTCGGTCTTCACCGAGAAGTCTGGAGGTGTGCCTAACGTAGTGAATACAAGCAGAGAGAGGGTAAGTTTAGAAGATAGGATACACAAAGAACAAGTTAAAAATCACTTAGGAAAGTTAGATGTCAGCAAGTCACCAGGTCCTGATGAAATGCATCCCAGGATACTCAAGGAGCTGATAGAGGAGGTATCTGAGCCTTTAGCTATGATCTCTGAAAAATCATGGCAGACAGGGGAGATTCCAGAAGACTGGAAAAGGGCAAATATTGTGCCCATCTATAAAAAGGGGAATAAGAACAACCCAGGAAACTACAGACCGGTCAGTTTAACGTCTGTCCCAGGGAAGATAATGGAGCAGGTAATTAAGGAAATCATATGCAAACACTTGGAAGGTAATAAAGTGATAGGGAATAGCCAGCATGGGTTTGTGAAGAACAAGTCATGCCAAACTAATCTGATAGCTTTCTTTGATAGGATAACGAGGCTTGTGGATAAGGGAGAAGCGGTGGATGTCATATACCTAGACTTTAGTAAGGCATTTGATACGGTCTCGCATGATATTCTTATTGATAAACTAGGCAAATATAACTTAGATAGGGCCACGATAAGGTGGGTGCATAATTGGCTGGATAACCGTAGTCAGAGAGTTGTTAACGGTTCTAAATCCTGCTGGAAAGGGATAACAAGTGGAGTTCCTCAAGGGTCTGTTTTGGGACCCGTACTGTTCAATATCTTCATCAATGATGTAGATATTGGGATAGAGAGTACTCTTATTAAGTTTGCAGATGATACCAAACTGGGTGGGGTTGCAACTTCTTTGGAGGATAGGGACATAATTCAAAATGACCTTAGCAAGTTAGAGAAATGGTCAGAGGTAAACAGGATGAAGTTTAATAAAGAGAAATGCAAAGTGCTCCACTTAGGAAGGAACAATCAGTTCCATACATACAAGATGGGAAGCGACTGTCTAGGAAGGAGCATGGCGGAAAGGGATCTAGGGGTCATAGTGGACCACAAGTTGAATATGAGTCAACAGTGTGATGCTGCTGCAAAAAAAGCAAATATGATTCTAGGTTATATCAACAGGTGTGTTGTAAGCAAAACTCGTGAAGTCATTCTGCCGCTCTACTCTGCACTAGTTAGGCCTCAGCTGGAGTACTGTGTCCAGTTCTGGGCGCCACATTTCAAGAAAGATGTGGAGAAATTGGAAAGGGTACAGAGAAGAGCGACAAGAATGATTAAAGGTCTAGAGAACATGACCTATGAAGCAAGGCTTCATGAACTGGGCTTGTTTAGTTTGGAAAAAAGAAGATTAAGGGGGGACATGATAGCGGTTTTCAAATATCTAAAAGGGTGTCACAAGGAGGAAGGAGAAAATTTGTTCCTCTTGGTTTTTGAGGACAGGACAAGGAGTAATGG